>NC_064012.1:7500-5007500 GCF_932276165.1 Plutella xylostella
AACCTAACCTAACTAACCTAACCTTTTTTTTTTTTTTTTTTTTTTTTTTACGAGGGGGAAATCTTCAGAAAGATTCCCGCCGACCCGAGGGCAGTGACAGATCCGGCCCGATCCTGTTAGCCAGGATCTGCCTTTCGGACTCCCACGCTGGGCACACTGCAAGTGTGTGCTGCGCGGAGTCCAGGCTGCCTTCACAGTGGTGACACGACGGTGCAACCTCACGCCCTATCCGGTGCAGGTACTCACCGAAGCAACCGTGCCCGGTCAGCACCTGCGTCAGACGATACGTGAGGTTGCCCGGTCGTTGCATCCATGCGTCGAAGCACGGAAGTACGGCTGCGACAGCTCGCTGCCGACAACTTCTCGGCTCCTCCAACCGCTCCCGCCAGTGCTCCAGAGCGACCTGGTGCTCGTATCGCCGGACGGCTGATGCCGGCTCCGCATCGGCAACTTCCACATTGTGTAGTCGCTGGTACACTCGAGCGTCCATTTCCGCCAAGATGTCGAGTGGCGGAAAGCGACCCAACAAAGTCGCCGCATCGTACGATATCGTGCGATATCCACGAACAACGCGGATGGCCATCTTACGTTGGACGCTGTTGAGCAGTGCTCGGTTGCGTCGGACACCCGTCAGTTTCTTCGACCAGACAGGTGCTCCGTAGAGGGCCATGGATCGCACGACTCCCGTATAGAGGCGGCGGACTCCTTCGCGAGGACCCCCCAGATTCGGAAGCAGCCCATGCAAAGCACCAGCTACTTTTTGTATCCGGGGGGCTAACCTTTTGAAGTGTTCCTCGAATGACCAGCGACTATCCAGGACTAGGCCGAGGTAGCGCATATGCCGTCCTATGGCGATACGAGCATCACCAACTTGTACCGCTAGGTCGGGTGGTTCCCTGCTCCTAGGCAGTTTGTGGAACCACAGCGCCTCGGTCTTGTGGGGCGCTGTTTTGAGACCCAGCTGGTGGATCTTGCCGATCACTCTGGCCACAGCATCTTCCGCCCTTGGTATAGCCTCCTCGAAGGAGGCCCCGTTAGCAACTACCAGTGTGTCGTCAGCGTAACACACTGTGCTAACACCATCTGGAAGCTCAACTCGCAGGACCGCATCGTATGCCAAGTTCCACAGAAGAGGGCCCAACACCGACCCCTGTGGAACTCCGCAACTGACATCCCTCCGCGAAAACATACCCTCTCTGCCCGGGTACTTGATATACCTGTTCGACAGGTATGACCCGACTATTCGCTGCAGGTAGAAAGGCAATTGGTGGTACACAAGAGCCTCCCTAATGGTTCCCCAAGGGATGGAGTTGAACGCATTAACTATGTCTAGGCTAATAGCCAGCGCAACTCCCCCTTGGTTCACAGCCTGCTCCGACAGTGAGCGAACGCGAAGTATCGCATCCACTGTCGATCGCGCAATCCGGAAGCCGTACTGACTATCCGAAAGGTCGGGACCATCCCGTCTCAGGTGTGCCTGGATGCGATCGGCGATGACTCGCTCAAAGAGCTTGCCAGCCTCGTCCAGCAGACAGATGGGTCGGTACGCAGAGGGAGAGTCTGCGGGCCTGCCTTCCTTCTTCAGGAGCACCAGCGTGGCCTCCTTCCAGTCGGTGGGGAACTCGCCGTCACTCAGGCAGCGGTTCAGCAGACTGATGAACTGTCTGAATAAACCAGCCCTGAGCGCCAGCACCCACACACGTCCTGGTATGCCATCGGGGCCGGGAGCGGTGTTCCGCGCTCCGAGACGCCTGACTGCTCGTTCCAGCTCCGGATCCTTCACTCCTAACTCGTCGAGGGTCTTGTTGACCTTCCTGGGCCCTGGGAAACAGTGTGCTGACCACTGTCTCTACCAGAGCGGGTTCCAGGGTTTCGGTCAACGGAGGGACCCACGGACGCAGCCTGCCCAGTACTGATTTGTACGGTCGGCCCCATGGATCCCTGTTGAGACCCTCCAGGAGCTCCTTCCAGGACCGAGCCTTCGCGTCTGCAATCGCGAAACGAAGCGCATTTTTGGCCTCCCGATAGGCGTCATAGGCGGTACTCTTTTCGGCCTCCGTTGCCTGGCGTCTTCTCCGTGCTCGGGTGTACTGGCGTCGACTGCGGAGACAAACCGCGTGCAGCTGCGCAATTTCCTCTGACCACCAGTACGCCCCTCTGCGTGTGGATGGCTTGGCCCGGGGCATCGACGCGTCACAGATGGACGTCATCGTTTCCCGGAACCAATTGGCCTCCTCTTCTACGCTGACGCCTTCGGCCGGTCTTCCCGCCCATGACGCTACCGTTGCAGCAGCAACTAGGCTATCCCGGTCCAGCAATTTTAATGCCCAGCGGCGTTGTGCAGTGTCCGTGCGGATGGTATGGCCAGCTGGCCGGAGGTTCACCTCAAACACGACGTGTCGATGATCCGACAGGGTTACCATCTCCTCAGCCACCCTCCATCCAGACACAAGACGTGCAGCAGGAGGAGTTGCCCATGAAAGATCCACGATCGACTCCCCCTGCCACCGCACGCACGTGGGCACGGACCCCCGGTTTAAGAGCCGTAGGTCAAGCCCAGCAGCCCATTCCAGCACTGAGTCTCCCTTAGCGTCGTCTGCCTCCCCGCCCCAGGCCCTCGAGTGGGCGTTGAAATCGCCCAGGACAAACACGGGGCGAGGCAGGCATCTGCGGACGCACAGCGCGACCGCATCCAGGTGAGACTCATACTCTGCACGGGGACTGTTGGGGGACAGGTAGCAGCCCACTACCGCCATAGGGCCCAGCTGAACCGCCACGAAGCGCAAGCCCCGCTCGAGGAGAGTGCACGGGGGGTCACCCGATCCACCGCACCAATAAACGGCGACGAATCCCCCGGTATCGCCGAACCAACGGGGATGGTTTGGCACTCGGTAAGGATCCGACGCGACTGCCATGGTAACCGAACGCTCCGCCAGAGTATGTAGGAACAAGTCCTGTGACTCTCGGCAGTGGTTCAGGTTGCCCTGCAACAGGTTTATGGCTGCGAATGGGAAACCTCCATTGCCTCCCTCGGGCCCGTGTTGCCCGTTGGAACCGGCAAGCTGGCTGGGACCGGTTCATCGGCTTGGGGATTGGCAGGCAAGGCCTGCGGCTTCTTCTTTCGGCCCTTAGGTGGAGTACACCTCTTACTGCCCAGTCGGTGATCTGATGGCCTTCCGAGATCGGCACAAAGGGGGCATTTCGGCCTTTCCGCTCTGCACTGGTTTGCGCGGTGACCAGGCTCCCCACAGGTGTAGCACCTGTCGCTTCTATCAACAGAGTTGGGGCACTGGCGGCGGACGTGGCCAGTCTCGAGGCAGCGGTAGCACTGCATTGGTCTGGCCGCCAGGACCTCAACTCTCGCCGATGCCCACCCCACGCGGATGCGCTTCGCTGCTGCCAGCTTGCGCACAGCAGAGAGCGGACACCGGACCCACGCCGAATTCAAACCCGACCGTGCTTGTCGGATCTCGCCCACCTTGATGTCGGCAGCCTGGCACTCTCCCGCAATCGCAATCGCCGCGGCCAACTGAACAGGCGAGATTGCCTCATCCAGATCCATGACGCGCACCTCACCCGTCTTAAAAGGGCGCGCGATATGAACCGGCATGTCGGCTAGGGCCTCCCTCATTTTCGCGGCAAGATCGTCCGCATGCTTCGAGCATTCTGCGCCAGAAACCTCTAGGACGAGGCCCCCAGTCACGGCTCGCTTCATGCGGACGGTGCTAATGCCGCAGTCACTCAGGCGCACACGCTCCTTCGCTGCTGCCATGACAGCAGCGTATGTGACGTCTGCGCCCTCCCGAATTGTGACGGCAATAGCTGCCGATGAGGGAGGCTTCGCCGGAACCACCTTCTTCGTCTGTGCCGGCCGCTGCGATGCAGTGACCGCTGCTTTCGGCTTCTGGGCTTTCCTGTTCACTACGATGGCCCAGGTGCTTCCTCCCGCTGCCGGAGTAGCAGAGGAGGGCACTGGTTGTGTACGAGCCACCGGAGCTGGGGTCTCCACAACCCCCTTCTTCCTCTTCTTCTTCCTTTTTTTGGCCTTGGGCCTGGGCTGTGTCCCTGGGACTGCCCCCACTGCTGGCCTATTGTGCCCGGCTGACGGTGTCGAGCCGACACGAGGTGAAGTCTTAGGAGCGGGAGCGATGGACGCAACTGCCGCCAGTTTCTTGTCCATCAAGCCCCCAATGCGCTCCATCAGGCGCCGCTCCCATTCTCCCGAAGGTTCGGGGGAAGGCCTGGTAGGCGATACCGGCGCCGCGACATGGTCCGGAGTCTGCCGGAGTATTGCCACCTCCTTGGCCAGGTCTTCCAGCCTCGAACTGAGGGAGGCTACCTGAGAGCGCAGCTCTGCGTTCTCCCGCTCCAGCCTCTCCTCGTTCCGGCCCGACACCGTGCGTTGCACCAGCTCTGTGGTGGCGGCCTGCACCTGTCTCGCGGCAAGGCGAAGACTGTGGACGAAGGTGCCCTTCAAATTTCTCGACCTGTCGGCAACCCCTTCGACAGTGGACAGCTGAGCTGCAATAAAAGCATTCAGATCAGCTGTCGGTCGTCCCTGCATTTCTGCCAACAGGTCATCCACCTTTGGTAGTGAGGCCTTCGCCCTGGTGTTGGAGGGGGTGAGAGATTGGCCAAGAATCTCATCGTCCTCCCCACTTCCATCCCTAACCGAGCGCCTTAGCACTCGGCGTTTTGAACCCGGCGGGCTGTTATTGGCACCCGGGTTCCCCCTTTTCCTGGGCCGTTTAGACACGACGTCCGATGATGTCATAGAGATAAATGACACCACCGACGACGTGTCCGACCCGACACTGTCTCTGCGCTGAGACGTGCGCTCAAATGGGCGCGCAAATTCATTGTCACAAATTGACACACTATTACAAATTGACACATTATCACAACTTTTTTTTCCTAAATCACAAAGGTGCAAATTGCCCCCCCCAGAATACGAGGGGCAGCCCGAGCCAATTGGCTCGGGGAGGGATTCTCCAGTTACGGGACCCTCCTGGGGTACAATATCATCTATTTTTTGTACCTCCATGATTTAGGACTCCTCCACCTTGGTGTTTGGTCCGCGAGAGTTAAACTCAACCTCGGCTCACTGCGACTAGTACGAGCGTAGTAGTAGCAGAGAGCCGAGGCTCCCTATCCGCCACCTGGGACGCGCCACGTAGGGGTTCACCTCCCCTCCCACTTAGACAACTAAGCAGGTCCGTGGAACCTAACCTAACCTAACCTAACCTAACCTAACCTAACCTAACCTTTTTTTTTTTTTTTTACTTGTGGAAATGCCTAACGCATACCCAGCCGCTCGGGGAAGCGGCTGGGTTATGTCGGGCTTGCACCGACTAAAACCCCACGGTGGACTCCATCGCGCATTTTGGAGGTGTCCCGGGAACCGCCTTGTGGCATACTACCGGTAGCCTCCGCGCAGGCTGCTGTGAGAACAGCAGCACTCCTGAGGGAAGGGTTTACCTACCCTCCGCAGTAGCACGCATCCACAATACGTGTTACCACGCCGCAGGACCCGCAACTCGACGCACTAAGGGTCTCCCGCCCCTCGTGCGCCTGCGACTCCAGGGCCCCTTTGAGGCAGGGGTTACCGTAGCTCTATTGTAATGCCCGAACTACAGGGCGGGGCCCCATTTAAGGCAGGGGATACCGTTTATATCGCTCGACTCGCAGCACGACAGAGATGCTATCTTCTGCCAGCCCGGAGTCGGCGGCCTCTTCTTGCACGACGCCTAGCTGGGTCCTCCTGTTCCCGCTCGCGTTCTGCGTCTTCCTTCTGCGACATGACGGTCTCACAAAATGTGGAGAACGCACGCCAGGCAGGTCTGCTGCTTATGATCGCTGCAATTACTGCAGGCAGCGTTAGGTCCTGCCCGATGACCGCGCAGAGAGCGCTGCGTTCATCGGCCCAGGCCGGGCACTCCGCCAGTGTGCTCCGCGGAGTCCACTGCAGCGCCACAGTGGTGGCACGCTTGCGTCTCTTCCCTCCCGATCCGACACAGATACTTCCCGAAGCATCCGTGCCCGGAAAGCATCTGTGACACACGGAAAGTGCACGACCCGTGCTCCCTATCTAGCCACTGTCGCAGAGCAGGGAGAATCGCGTCGATTGTGCGCCGGCCATAGGCTGATTCGTCGAGCCTTCTTGCCCATAATTCTATGGCATCGTCCACGTACCCGTCTCTCGCAGCCCCGATCTCTCTTGGTGCTGGACGCATGTCTGTCCGACGTGCTTCCTCCCGCCAGTGATACAGGGATGAGAGGACACCGGCATCTAAGTCCCACGGTAGGGATCCAGCAATCAGGCAGGCGGCTTCTGCGGAGATGGTGCAGTATGCCCGAATAAAGTAAGTCCTGAGCGCTTTCACAGTGGTTGATATTCGCCTGGAGAACTCTGAGGGCCATCTAGCTGGACATTGTTTCTTCCACCGCCGCTGCATCTTCAGCATTAGCCGAGGCACTGGTAGGCAGCGGTTGTGTGGCCGCCAAGGTCTTCTTCCGCTGCTTCTTCGAGGGAGGAACGCAGGCTTTGCCACCCACCCTGTGGTTGGCCGGTTTACCAGCGGCACTGCATATGGGACAGTGAGGGTCGGCATTGCACGTGCTGGCCTTGTGGCCAGGCTGCCCACAGCGGTAGCAAGTGTTGCTGCGGTCCACCTCCGACTGGCAACAGACCGGTGGCTGCAGTTTTACCGAGGCTGACGTCCAACCAATCCTGAGGTGTTTAGCCTTGTTGATTTTTTGAGCAGCAGCGACGGGACAGCTAGCCAACACACTGCCCGTGGTGGAAGGTCCCATACGTAATTCTCCAACTTTAATTTGCTCTCTAGGGCATCCTCCGACAAGGGCAATTGCCTCAACCACCTCTTCCGAGGTTGAAGAGTCATCCAGACCGTATATGCGTAGACTCGCACACTTTGTGGGCCTAGACACTTTCACAGTCTCGGATCCTATAACTTTTTCAATCTCTGCTGCTAGAGCGTCGGCAGCGGGCTTGCTTGCAATTCCTGGAATTTCAAGGATGCGGGCACCCGTGGCTGCATTCCTAATCCGCATCCCTGAAACTCCTAGGCTAGAGAGGTCGATCTTGGACTTCGCCTCAGTCAAGACTTTGGCGTAAGTCATTCCTCTGCCCGCCGCTTCCGGCTGTAAAGTTATCACCACTGCCTGGGATCGTGGAGGCCTTATTTTCGTCTTGGGGGGTTCCCTAGTAGGCGCTTTAGTGGACACTGGCGCTTGTTTCTTGGCACCACGTTTGACAACCGTGGTCCAGGTCTCCCCGTTCCTATTTGGACGAACAGGTTGTGAGGGTGACACTTGGTCCACAGGTGCTGCCACATTTGGTGCGGGCCCACTATGTTTTTTGCTTCTTTTTCTTTTTTTGCTCTTCTTTTTCCCCTGGCTAGGTCCTGGTTGTTGTTCAGCCACTATTTCTCCTGAGGGTGTCTGGATCTGCTTCTTTGCAGTCTCCGCATTCTTTTTGTCCGCAGCTAACGGTGGGCGGATCGGAGGAGCGGGTGGCAGACGCGACTCTAATGAGGAGAGCTTGGCATCCACCATGTTCCCCACTTCCAGCATTATAGCACGCGCAAACTCGGCGAACTCCGGTCTCACCTGCTCCGCCGGCGGTCCAGCCCGGCTGGATTTGCTTGGTTGTACCGTCCGTGGCGGTGAAACCCGCCGTGCCTCCTCTATTTGCCTAGGGCCTACCAAAGGAGCAGGGGAGGGGGATCGGCGCCCATTCACTGCTTCGAAGCCGGAGCGAAGAGTCTGGAACTCGCTTCGCAGGTCCACTTGTTCCGCTCTGAGTGCCTCGTTCTCCCTTCTCAGGCGCTCAACCTCGGACTGCAGGCGATTATTATCAGCCTGCAGTTTGGCCACCTCTTCGTTTGTAGTCCGAACACTAAGAGTTCTCACGGCCGTGGAAATTGCCTCGACGGAATCTTTTATCGCCCGCACAAAGGTGCCCTTTAGGTTTCGGGACTTTTTCCCCACGTCCATGATAACATCCAAGTTATTGGCTATAACTGTCTGCAAGTCAGCAGACAGCCTGTTATCGCCATCCCCAAGTGTTTGGGAGATGGCCTGATCCAACCGGGAAAACGACTCTCTGGCTTTCAGAGAATGGTTTGCAACCTCTTCTTCCAAGCGGAGCCGTAATTCTATCTCCTTGGCTGCCGCGAGTTCAGCTTTGGCCTTTGCTAAGCCAACATATTGGCCAGTGGTAGGCGGCCTGCCTCGGCCCCTTTTGGGTGTGCCAATCTTGTTAGGCACACCGCTCGGGCTTCCTCCTGAGCCGCTTCCAGAGTCGAAGACCGCAGATCGCTTGCGTTTTTGGGACCTACTCTGCCAATATTTGCCAGAGGGACCCACTCTCTCCTCGTCTGCAGTGCTCTCCGCGCTGTCTGTAGATTCTGCAGACTCTAGCATGACCACACTAGCCTCGCTTACATGGGCGGGAGACTCCAGCGATCGACCCCTGCCGCTTCGGATCGATCCCTCAGAGACCCCGTCCCTATTTCCTCCCTTTTTGGCGCGAGCGCCCTGGCCAGAGCCCTGAACCGATTCCGGGGTGGTGGAACCCGGTCTCAGTCCAGTTTGCTCCGCGGGTTTTCCGCCCGCTTTAGTGCCCAAAGTGTGTGCCTTTGCACAATGTTCATTACTGCTACAGCTACTCTCCTCTCCCTCCTCAACCTCAAAACTTAACCTACTTAAACTACGCCTCCTACTATCTACAACTTCGTCTTCATCTTTGTTGGATTGTTGCATGTTTAGATCCCACGAGTATGAACATTTTAAAATATCCCTTATACACCTGGAGTGCGGGACTTCTCCAGGGTTGGTCGTTAACGACGGAGATACTCCCCCGCCTCCTACCCTTGCGAGTAGGAGCCTGACGCCACGCTAGACCCGTAGGTACCACAACGCCAGTAACTTGAGGATTTTTATTGAGGTTTTCTCCTCTTGAGCCGGCCGATTAAGGCAAGCTCCCTGGTCCCAGGCCGCGAGACATGACCACGTCACCTTGGGATAACAGGTTTGCCGGCGGTGGCTTGTAGAAAAGCCTGTCTAGCAGCCTGTGAATTCACAGACCTAAGACCCGCCGCCCGTGGTTTTTGAAGAGGTTGTCTCCTCGTGGCCCCTATCACGAACTGTGAGAGCGGCCCCCGTTCCTCGGAAATATCCAAGGGATACGGGTTGCCCGGAAACTAATCAAATAGCACCGCGCACGGGCGTTTCCGCCTCCACCTTGGATTTTTTACAGAGGTTTTCTCCTCGCAGCCCCTCCCACACAAGGAGAGCGGCCCCCGACCCTATGATGTCCCACCACAGTACATCCAGGGTAACGGGTGGCGTAAGCAAAAGCATGCCCGTGGCTGGGCACGCTAGCCGCCCATGGGTTCCTCTTGGTTTCACCGTATCAGTCGAGTTAAAGCGGCAGACCCGACAGTTACAGCTACTCAGCCCCCCCGGCACGACAAGCCGAGAACCCTTCGGGGGGGAAACCTAACCTAACCTTTTTTTTTTTTTTTTTTTACGTGGGGAAATGCCTAACGCATACCCAGCCGCTCGGGGAAGCGACTGGGTTATGTCGGGCTTGCACCGACTAAAACCCCACGGTGGACTCCATCGCGCTATTTGGAGGTGTCCCGGGAACCGCCTTGTGGCATACTACCGGTAGCCTCCGCGCAGGCTGCTGTGAGAACAGCAGCACTCCTGAGGGTGGGATTTCCTACCCTCCGCAGTAGCACGCATCCACAATACGTGTTACCACGCCGCAGGACCCGCAACTCGACGCACTAAGGGTCTCCCGCCCCTCGTGCGCCTGCGACTCCAGGGCCCCTTTGAGGCAGGGGTTACCGTAGCTCTATTGTAATGCCCGAACTACAGGGCGGGGCCCCCTTTAAGGCAGGGGATACCGTTTACATCGCTCGACTCGCAGGGCGACAGAGATGCTATCTTCTGCCACCCCGGGGTTGGCGGCCTCTTCTTGCACGACGCCTAGCTGGGTCCTCCTGTTCCCGCTCGCGTTCTGCGTCTTCCTTTTGCGACATGACGGTCTCACAAAATGTGGAGAACGCACGCCAGGCAGGTCTGGCGGTCGTAAGATCGCTGCAATTACTGCAGGCAGCGTTAGGTCTTGCCCGATGACCGCGCAGAGAGCGCTGCGCTCATCGGCCCAGGCCGGGCACTCCGTCAGTGTGTGCTCCGCGGAGTCCACTGCAGCACCACAGTGGTGGCACGCTTGCGTATCTTCCCTCCCTATCCGACACAGATACTTCCCGAAGCATCCGTGCCCGGAAAGCATCTGTGACACACGGAAAGTGCACGACCCGTGCTCCCTATCTAGCCACTGTCGCAGAGCAGGGAGAATCGCGTTGATTGTGCGCCGGCCATAGGCTGATTCGTCGAGCCTTCTTGTCCATAATTCTATAGCATCGTCCACGTACCCGTCTCTCGCAGCCCCGATCTCTCTTGGTGCTGGACGCATGTCTGTCCGACGTGCTTCCTCCCGCCAGTGATACAGGGATGAGAGGACACCGGCATCTAAGTCCCACGGTAGGGATCCAGCAATCAGCCAAGCGGCTTCTGCGGAGATGGTGCAGTATGCCCGAATCACCCTTGAGGCCATCACTCTTTGCGCTCTGCGCAGATGGGTGATGTTCGACCTCGATAGGTTATCGGCCCACACAGGAGCACCGTACATGGCCATAGAACGCACAATGCCCATATAAAGCCGCCTGCAAGATGTTCTTGGCCCACCAAGGTTGGGCAAGAGCCTACTCAGTGCCGCACACGTGGCGACCAGTTTTATAGCCAGCCTTTCAAAATGGGAGGCAAAATTCCACCGGCTGTCCAGGACGAGTCCCAGATATTTCATCGTCGACTGGACAGCGATACGTTCTCCGCCAACTACTATGGCTGATCCAGGCGGAGGAGCATTGCGGGCCCCGTGGAAGCGCAGGGCCTCTGACTTGTGTAGAGCTACTTCCAGCCCCAACCTAACCTAACCTAACCTAACCTAACCTAACCTAACCTAACCTTTTTTTTTTTTTTTTTTTTTTACGAGGGGGAAATCTTCAGAAAGATTCCCGAGTAACCTAACCTAACCTAACCTAACCTAACCACGGGAAGAAAAAGAGACCTTGACCAGCCAAGGGTATGGTGAAGGAATGGGCTCACGCGTCCTAACCATACACGAAGCACAGGGATTGACGTACGAATCCGTTATTATCATAAGAACAAAAGATAAAATAAAGTTGCACGATAGCATACCTCACGCAGTAGTGGCGCTGTCGAGGCACACCACCGCCTGCACCTACTATGCGGATGACACCGAGGACGCTATCGGCAACCTCGCTAAAACGGCAATAACAGCGCCAAAGAAACGCATCCTCGAGTACAATCTAAAAATGGCAGTTAAGAATCGAGACGAAGAGGTCATTGCACTTTCTGGGGAAATGTTAAGAAGGCAAAACGGGGCGGAATAAATCATAAAATATAATTTTGGTTAAGAGCGCAAAATATAGGTCAAATTGGGAAAATAATTTATATAACTAACCTATTGATTATTATATCATAACTAACAATTAAAATAAGTTATCTTTAAGAACAGAGTCACACACTAACATCAGGCAAAACATGACCTATAACGACTGAGGGGCCGAGCCATTGCCAGGTGTCTACTAAGTTCTCCGAAGACAGCTGGCATTGGCCCTGTCCTTGTTAAGTTTGTTGCCATTACTAATGTAAGTGTGACTCTGAAAACCATTAATTTAAAAAAAAGGAAAAAAAAAAGAAAAAAAAAAATATAAAATCTTGTATAATGAGATACACGGCTGGGGGTTTTTAGTCGGTTAACGCCCGACACTACCTGGGTCCTCTTCCCAGGTGTCCATGTGGATTTTCCCCCAGCAGTGGAAAAAAAAAAGGGAAAAAAGAAAAAGAAAAAAAAAAAGAACAATATATATATAAAAGATAGAATATATATACCTATATATAAATGAAACTTCCTTACCGAGTAGAAAGTAGATAAAAGAATTAAAAACTATCTCATATAAATTACTCTTCAAAAGGCACGGACATAAAGTCTGTGGAGTGATAACAATTTCTTAAAAAAAAACCTAACCTAACCTAACCTAACCTAACCTAACCTTTTTTTTTTTTTTTTTTTTTTTACGAGGGGGAAATCTTCAGAAAGATTTCCGCCGACCTCGGGGGAGGAAGGCGGGATATGTGGGATTTTTACCCACTAAAACCCCCTCGGTGGCCACCATCAGTGCAGGTAGGTGCTCCGGGATCTCCAGGGGAACGCACCGGAGTCACCTCGCACTGCGCCGCAGCTCTTCTCCGGGAGACTCAAGGTCTCCCCACTCCTTCGCAGCCTGCGCGGCTGTACATGGCCACATGCACAGCCGCTCTTCCCGGGGCCGCTATTATGCGGCGGCTCGGACCCCCGTCCTCACCGCCCACAGCCCCTAACCTCCTTTTGGTCGCCTTCTACGACGGGCAGGAGTTACCGTAGCCTTATTCTTACTCCCGGGCTACAGGGACGCAATGGGCTCACCTGACCTGAACCCTTCGCCGTCGCCTCCGAGCTGGATCGGCCCTCTCCCGATCTCGCTCTGCGGCCTCTTTCTGGACCATGACGGTCTCACAGAACGAGACCACGGCCTTCCAACACTCCTTGCCTCGAGTCATGGCTGCCACCACTGAGGGCAGTGACAGATTCGGCCCGATCCTGTTAGCCAGGATCTGCCTTTCGGACTCCCACGCTGGGCACACTGCAAGTGTGTGCTGCGCGGAGTCCAGGCTGCCTTCACAGTGGTGACACGACGGTGCAACCTCACGCCCTATCCGGTGCAGGTACTCACCGAAGCAACCGTGCCCGGTCAGCACCTGTGTCAGACGATACGTGAGGTTGCCCGGTCGTTGCATCCATGCGTCGAAGCACGGAAGTACGGCTGCGACAGCTCGCTGCCGACAACTTCTCGGCTCCTCCAACCGCTCCCGCCAGTGCTCCAGAGCGACCTGGTGCTCGTATCGCCGGACGGCTGATGCCGGCTCCGCATCGGTACCTTCCACATTGTGTAGTCGCTGGTACACTCGAGTGTCCATTTCCGCCAAGATGTCGAGTGGCGGAAAGCGACCCAACAAAGTCGCCGCATCGTACGATATCGTGCGATATCCACGAACAACGCGGATGGCCATCTTACGTTGCACGCTGTTGAGCAGTGCTCGGTTGCGTCGGACACCCGTCAGTCTCTTCGACCAGACAGGTGCTCCGTAGAGGGCCATGGATCGCACGACTCCCGTATAGAGGCGGCGGACTCCTTCGCGAGGACCCCCCAGATTCGGAAGCAGCCCATGCAAAGCACCAGCTACTTTTTGTATCCGGGGGGCTAACCTTTTGAAGTGTTCCTCGAATGACCAGCCTAGCAGGACTAGGCCGAGGTAGCGCATATGCCGTCCTATGGCGATACGAGCATCACCAACTTGCACCGCTAGGTCAGGTGGTTCCCTGCTCCTAGGCAGTTTGTGGAACCACAGCGCCTCGGTCTTGTGGGGCGCTGTTTTGAGACCCAGCTGGTGGATCTTGCCAATCACTCTGGCCACAGCATCTTCCGCCCTTGGTATAGCCTCCTCGAAGGAGGCCCCGTTAGCAACTACCAGTGTGTCGTCGGCGTAACACACTGTGCTAACACCATCTGGGAGCTCAACTCGCAGGACCGCATCGTATGCCAAGTTCCACAGAAGAGGGCCCAACACCGACCCCTGTGGAACTCCGCAACTGACATCCCTCCGCGAAAACATACCCTCTCTGCCCGGGTACTTGATATACCTGTTCGACAGGTATGACCCGACTATTCGCTGCAGGTAGGAAGGCAATTGGTGGTACACAAGAGCCTCCCTAATGGTTCCCCAAGGGATGGAGTTGAACGCATTAACTATGTCTAGGCTAATAGCCAGCGCAACTCCCCCTTGGTTCACAGCCTGCTCCGACAGTGAGCGAACGCGAAGTATCGCATCCACTGTCGATCGCGCAATCCGGAAGCCGTACTGACTATCCGAAAGGTCGGGACCATCCCGTCTCAGGTGTGCCTGGATGCGATCGGCGATGACTCGCTCAAAGAGCTTGCCAGCCTCGTCCAGCAGACAGATGGGTCGGTACGCAGAGGGAGAGTCTGCGGGCCTGCCTTCCTTCTTCAGGAGCACCAGCGTGGCCTCCTTCCAGTCGGTGGGGAACTCGCCGTCACTCAGGCAGCGGTTCAGCAGACAGATGAACTGTCTGAATAAACCAGCCCTGAGCGCCAGCACCCACACACGTCCTGGTATGCCATCGGGGCCGGGAGCGGTGTTCCGCGCTCCGAGACGCCTGACTGCTCGTTCCAGCTCCGGATCCTTCACTCCTAACTCGTCAGACCACGTGGTCGGGTCTAACGGGAGAGGGTCTTGTTGACCTTCCTGGCCCCTGGGAAACAGTGTGCTGACCACCGTCTCTACCAGAGCGGGTTCCAGGGTTTCGGTCAACGGAGGGACCCACGGACGCAGCCTGCCCAGTACTGATTTGTACGGTCGGCCCCATGGATCCCTGTTGAGACCCTCCAGGAGCTCCTTCCAGGACCGAGCCTTCGCGTCTGCAATCGCGAAACGAAGCGCGTTTTTGGCCTCCCGATAGGCGTCATAGGCGGTACTCTTTTCGGCCTCCGTTGCCTGGCGTCTTCTCCGTGCTCGGGTGTACTGGCGTCGACTGCGGAGACAAACCGCGTGCAGCTGCGCAATTTCCTCTGACCACCAGTACGCCCCTCTGCGCGTGGATAGCTTGGCCCGAGGCATCGATGCGTCACAGATGGACGTCATCGTTTCCCGGAACCAATTGGCCTCCTCTTCTACGCTGACTCCTTCGGCCGGTCTTCCCGCCCATGACGCTACCGTTGCAGCAGCAACTAGGCTATCCCGGTCCAGCGATTTTAATGCCCAGCGGCGTTGTGCAGTGTCCGTGCGGATGGTATGGCCAGCTGGCCGGAGGTTCACCTCAAACACGACGTGTCGATGGTCCGACAGGGTTACCATCTCCTCAGCCACCCTCCATCCAGACACAAGACGTGCAGCAGGAGGAGTTGCCCATGAAAGATCCACGATCGACTCCCCCTGCCACCGCACGCACGTGGGCACGGACCCCCGGTTCAAGAGCCGTAGGTCGAGCCCAGCAGCCCATTCCAGCACTGAGTCTCCCTTAGCGTCGTCGGCGTTCCCACCCCAGGCTCTTGAGTGGGCGTTGAAATCGCCCAGGACAAGCACGGGGCGAGGCAGGCATCTGCGAACACACAGCGCTACCGCATCCAGGTGAGACTCATACTCTGCACGGGGACTGTTGGGGGACAGGTAACAGCCCACTACCGCCATAGGGCGCAGCTGAACCGCCACAAAGCGCAAGCCCCGCTCGAGGAGAGTGCACGGGGGGTCACCCGATCCACCGCACCAATAAACGGCGACGAATCCTCCGGTATCGCCGAACCATCGGGGATGATTTGGCACTCGGTAAGGATCCGACGCGACTGCCATGGCAACCGAACGCTCCGCCAGAGTATGCAGGAACAAGTCCTGTGACTCTCGGCAGTGATTCAGGTTGCCTTGCAACAAGTTTATGGCTGAGAATGGGAAACCTCCATTGCCTCCCTCGGGCCCGTGTTGCCCGTTGGAACCGGCAGGCTGGCTGGGACCGGTTCATCGGCTCGGGGATTGGCAGGCAAGGCAACCTAACCTAACCTAACCTAACCTAACCTAATGGGGTGATGCAACTGACGCTGATAAAAATTTAAAAAAACAAAAAAGAGCTTTGCGTATAATTGCTGGGACTCCCTGGGACCATCCCGCAAGAGAATTGTTTATACAGTACAAAATACTAACTGCACCATGTCTCTATATATTAGAGGTAGCGAAGTATGCGCGACGGAATCTAAGCAACTTACAAGTAATTGGTGACACTCACAACATAAACACTAGGCAGCGCCACCGCCTGTGCACGCCCGCGAGGAGACTCGCCAAGTCCGACAAGACGCTGGGCGTGCTGGCCCCCAAGGTGTACAACGCTCGGCAAGCTCAAAAAGTTGTTGGTTGGTATGGCCTGTTACTCCACTAATGAATTTTTCACTAATGTATCATTAGCCAATGAGGTAACTACAGTATAGTTAACTGTTTTTATAACTATAATGTGTCATGTTACGTACATACTTATAAGCCTTTACTTTTATACTGTACCTACTTACTTACCCTCTTTTTTTTTATTACTACCTGTCTTAGCCTGACATACTGGAGGTCAAATTAAAGTTGATTTTGAGGTTTTACAATGTATTTTAATTGTTTAAATCAAAAACGGTACAGCTCGTATCGTGGTGTGAATAGAAGAGAATGTATAGAAATCTACCTACATTTATACAATAAAAAGTAGTGCCTAAACGCTAATCAATGCAATGTTTCCTATCTTATATAATGCTATAACCAAACTCTAAGGCGTATGTGCGCCGTAACATATTCCCCCCCGTTGAAAGCACATTTCAACAGCTCTCAAAATCTTCAGCCGTCGGCAGCGGGCAGAGACGTACTAGCGGTCTCCGGACGCATCCTCGGGTTGTAGTGACATCAGCGACTCTCGTGATGCCGTCTGGTCCCGGGAACAAGCGTGCGACTCGTCCAAGGCGCCAGCACAGGGGTGGCACGTGATCCTCTTGAAGCAAGACCATATCTCCGATCTTCAGCTTATCTGTGCTTGTTTTCCATTTGGTCCTTTGCTGCAATTCGCAGATATATTCCTTCTGCCACCTTTGCCAGAAATGCTGTCGAATTTTCTCAATGCGATTGTATCTCTGCAGTGCGTTTTCTTCGCAATTGTCCAGGGTGGGCGTTGGCATTGCAGTCAGTGGGCGTCCAACGAGAAAGTGCCCTGGGGAAAGGGAGAGAAGGTCGTTAGGAGAGGAGGATAAAGGACACAAGGGACGACTGTTAAGAATAGCCTCCACTTGTGCAAACAATGTAGAAATTTCCTCAAAGGTTAAGTGGCTATTTCCTATGACTCTACGAATGTGGTGTTTGGCGGACTTAACGCCGGCTTCCCAAATGCCGCCGAAGTGAGGAGCGTAGGTAGGCGTGAATATAAACTTGATGCCTTCCTGACTGGCAAAGTCAGATAGAGATTCAGCATTTGACTTTAAAAAGGAACCTACCTCTTTCGCGGCGGAAACGAAATTTCGGCCATTGTCACAAAATATTTCAGCCGGCTTTGACCTTCGTGCTATGTACCTACGAAGGGTCATGATAAATGCATTTTTTGACAAATCAGATACTGCTTCCAAATGAACGCACTTAAATCTAAGGCATATGAACAAACACAAATAACATTTAATTAAACTGCTGCCCCTACCCTTTCGATTTAGGATGTAAAAGGGACCAGCAAAATCTAAACCTACAGATTTAAAAGGAAAATCTGGTGTTATGCGCTGTGATGGGAGATCTCCCATCTTAGGACAGAATGTTTTGCCACGCAGGCGTCTGCAGCGCACGCAGTTGTTAACCGTACGCCTAGCTAGGTGCCTACCATTTACTGCCCAAACAGTTTCTCGAGCTACAGCTAGCAATGTCTGTGCACCAGCGTGCAAGTTACGCAGATGCTCCTTTAAGAAGAATAGTTTTGTTAAATGGTGCGACGAATGAAGTAGAATCGGATGCTTCTTTCATATGGATAGTTTGAAGCATCAATACGTCCACCAACTCTTATCACTTTGTTATCTAAAAACGGCGATAACGATAAAATTTTGCACTTTGAACTTAACGCCTTATTTTTAATCAGCAGGTCGTACTCAACTGGAAAGGACTCGTGTTGAGCAATAATGCATAATGACTCGAATGACTCATTAAGTTCATCAACGCTAATAATACCTACGCGTCTAGATTTAGGGTTTTTTAAATTGTAAATAAATCTTATTACCATAGCATGGACTCTCATTAATTTAGTTAAGTTAGAATAATTTTCAATTTTAAATATCTTATCAGCTACCGTAGCAGTATTTATTTTGATTTCAGTTAAGTCCTCATCAATTTTTTGATTTAATATAGGCCATTTTGACTCGTCTTCTAGCAAATATTTAGGACCTGTCCACCATAACTCTGTAGACGGTAACTGTCTAGGGTCTACCCCCCGCGAGATTAAATCAGCTGGGTTAGCAGAGGTGGGTACGTATCTCCAGGCGGAAGCTTGCGTAAGTTCACGAATCTCACGTATCCTATTAGCTACGAAAGCTTTCAGTTTTGTTAAATCGCTATTTATCCAACCGATAACGATACTAGCATCACACCAGTGAACTATGCGCGTTGGTTTGTATCTTAATGAATCGATGACAGCTTTAGTTAATTTAGAAGCAAGAAGTGCGGCACATAATTCAAGACGCGGCATTGTTGTTGGTTTAATTGGAGATACCTTTGATTTTAAGACTCAGATGTCTCCTTTAGAACAGCATGGTGACATAGAAAGTATGACGGATTTGGTATTTTCACAGCCGAGGTAGACAGATGGTCTAAATCAGCATATTCGGAGATAAATTTAGAATATTCTTCTTTTATTTTTGGATTTCGTTTAAATCTTTTTTCTAAGTTTATGAATCGTTTTTTGGCCAGACTATAGGTGTCGCCTAGACAGTCTGGAGTATCAGATAAAGGTAACTTTACACAAAACCTTCCGTTATTTAGTCTAGTCGTATTCATTAAAAAATGTTTTTCGCATATTTCGTCAGTTTCATTTAGTATAGGTTTATTTGGTACTTCTTCTAACTGCCAAAGAATAGGTAACATTTTGTCTACTTCGGTTTGTGACTCATTGCCAACAAAGGCATGATTACAATGAATCTGATTATTTTGAGCATTTGTAAATATTGGTCCGGAAATAACCCAGCCTAATTTTGTGTTATGCAATTTTGGATTGTTAGGTCCCAGCGACCTTTGTTCGTTATTTATTAAGTCCCAAAATATGTCCGCCCCTATTAAAATATCGATTGAAGACGGCTGATGGAAATTTGGATCGGCGAGACAAATATTGTCAGGTAAATTTAGTTGTTTTATGTCAATCGGCAATTTAGGTAACTTGCTAGTTAATTCATCTAACACAAAGCAAGATAAGGTGACCTTGAAGTTACTATTCATGGAGTTTAGTTGGGCATTACATCTTTCGACAATGTAATTTGAACAGTAGTTGCCAATACCTATGACCTTTAGTGAATCAATAGGAACAGAATCAAGATTTAGTTTTTGTTTTAGTGATTTTGTTATGAATGACGATTGGCTCCCGCAATCTAGCAGTGCGCGGACCTTCTCACTCTTTTTTGTAATTGGGTTAGTAACCTCAATCATTGCAGTAGACAATAGTACTTGAGAATAAGTTTGATTTGTATATGTTGCCAATGTTTCAGGCTCGGTTTCCTCAAAGTTATTTATAGTTTCGTTATTTTGTGTTGTAGTAGGTTGATGTAACAAGCTATTGTGGCGACGTTTACAGTCGCGGCACGGACCCCGGGTGCAGTCACTCTCAGGGTGGCCTTGGCGAAGACAATTAGGACACAGTTTGTATTTTTTGACATCAGCCCACCTATCATGTACAGATTTTGACTTAAATACACTGCAATCATAAATTCTATGATTGTCAGCGCAAATTATGCATAGATAATTAGCAGACTTATCTTTAGTTGTAGCTGCAAACGATTTTATGTTTTGTGTTGTTTGATGATGATGATGATTTTGATTATTTGGACGTTCGAATCTTTTGTAATTGTTGTTTGGTGTGGAGTGAAAATTGCGTGACGTCGACGGTTGCGACTTCATGTTTTCAGTTTTGTTTCTATTTAGTGATTCTAACACGTCTGCGCGATCGGTTAGAAACTTATAAAATTGTTCTAGCGTGGGACAATCAGTAAAAGAATTGCGACATTCTTCCCACTTCATTAATGTTTGGCTATCTAATTTAGAAGACAACATGTAGATGATTAAAACATCCCATTTGTCTGTAGCATGTCCCAAGTTGGACAAGGCACGTAAATTTTTAGTCACGTGATCAGCTAGGAAACGTAGCGATTTTTCTGTCTCACGTGTGAATGGCTGTATGTTGAACAGCGCATTAAGGTGATGGTTGGTAAGCAGCCGAGTGTTGTCATACCGCTCACGAATTAAACTCCAAGCTGCCGAATAATTCGCAGCCGAGATCTCCAAGTTTGAGATCACTCTGGCAGCTTCTCCCTCTAGGTATGATACTAGGTAGTGAAATTTGTGTATTGGTGATATGCGTGGATTATTGTGTATTAAACTTTCGTACATATCACGAAACTCCAGCCAGCGAAAATATACGCCATCGAACTTGGATATTTGTATTTGTGGCAATTGAAACCCTATTTCCCTTTCTACGCGAGGAGAGGTGTCCCTTGAGCTATAGTTGTATTTTTCGTACAATGTTTTAGACTTAGCAACGTAAGTAAAGATGTCAGTTTCTATTTTTTCGCGTTCTTCTAATTCTAAATCCAAATCAACTGAATTTATAATCTCTATCTCACTCTGCAACTCATCGAAGTTGCTTGATAATGTCTCAACCTTTCGAATGCGAAGGGACAACTCAGACAACTCGATGTCAGTCAGGGAAGACTTTTGGCTTACGTTATTTATGTAATTTTTATATTTTGTTAACTGACCCTTGATTGAAGATCTTTTCTTGAGCAACTTGCTTAATTTAATTGTATTTTCTTGTTCAGTATCTTCACTAACAGTAGACATGATTACTTATTTAACTTATGATCAGTTTATAAATAAAGTAAACCAAAGTACAAGTTAGAATAGATAATAAAATAATTAATTTCTTATCTCACGCTCCTCGCTTAGACGACTCGCCGAGATGGGAAGCCGGTGCGCAGGCACAGCTGTTAGCCGAGGTAGTGAAGGAACTCTGTAGCTGAGGTACTGAGGCTCGCTGTACCGCGCGGTGACAATCCTGGAATTGGTCGGCGAAACTAATCACTATTTTGAATTTACTAGTTAGGTACAAGGGAACACGTGGGAATTACTTTTTTAGTTGTGTAGAAATGAGTAGGGTAACAGTTTGTAATGTAAGCAATGAATTACTGATGATGAACTACACTGTACCAAGTTAGGTAATAAAAATTGAAAGTTAATTTTAAGAATTAACTTTTGAATTAGTTGGGTGAATTTCCCGCGGCCAAAAATTGCGTGGCATCAATGAAATCGGTACTAAAAAACCAAGTTATAATTTTCTAATATTTTTTTCCGGTTAAGTGAAATAGTTATCTATGTGTAGCACTAAATATTTTATTAATAGGATTAATGGATATTTTTCAAAAAAATATTAAACCTCCAAATCTTTCATTGCCGTGTCTGTCCCCACGTAAACATGTTTTGTATTATTCTTCATTGATGAAAAAATATTGAGTATTGATGGCTAAACTTAGTTTCATTTGATACATTAATAGTTAAAGTATTGTCACGTAATACATTTATTGAAATATATAAAGAATATAACGAACGGTCAGTGAAAATTTATGTGTCCAAGAACTTCTGTTCATCGCCGTGTCCTAAACATGATCAAGGATATTGTTTTACCTATGAACTTGGGTGCCCCCCTCAGTGCGCTAATCATTTCTTACAAGTGTCGCCTAACTGCTCGACGTGGAAGGAGGTACATCGGTGCCCTCGTTTTTGCGCTATAGTGAAAATCAGTAAAATTTTTGGGGACTGGACATTTTTTCTTTCATTGCCGTGGATAGATATAACTTCTATAAAATTAAGTTTGTCTTCTAGAGTAAGCATTCAGAAGAAAGCTTTTTGAAAATATTTACCTCACAAAGTGTTTATTTCTTCGAATAGTTAATAATTTTTTAGTTATTTATATTTAATGCCTTGGTTTTCATCGCCATACTTTCATTTCCGTGGCTTCCGTGGCCAATATTTGCTATGGCAATGAAAAAAAAGCTACAGCAATGAAAAAAATTCATTGCCATGTCTTGAAAAATAATTTGTATTCATTGCCGTGGTTACGTTATTCATTTCCGTGGCCAGGTTATTCATTTCCGTGACTTATGTTTTCATCGCCGTGGTATGAATGATTAGGCAAAGTAACATATCTTTACCATCTGTTACCTATAATACAGGTAATACCGATCACTGACATTACCTACAGGACTAGTCAAATTACCTCTCTTTGCAGTGCGTTAAAACGGGTGCGTATCGTGATGTATAAAAACGAAATATATAATATTACATTAATAATAACAATCACAACATAATTATAATGAACGTTATGTATAAATAAGATCGGTGGTAGCTCAGTCAGGTAAGCGCCCGCTTCCCACGCCAATGATGCGGGTGCGAATTCCGACGCTGACATGTACAAATGTGTTCCTTTGAATTTAAATACAATGTATACCATCGCTCTTACGGTGAAGGAAAACATCGTGAAGAATCGTGCATATCTACCTATAGATTTAGCACATCTAGATAATATGTGAACCCACCAACCCGCTGTGGACCAGCGTGGTGGGAAATGGTCCAAGCTTAGAAAGGCAGCTTAGACCTTGGGGATATGCACATTGCACAAAAGTCCCATTCGAGAGAGCCAGGTGCAGGCAATTATACCTACCTCCCACAGATAGTAGAATAGAATATAATAGAACATACATATCTGCAGGAACTCCGCTGGATGCTAAGTGGCTTTAATGCTGCTTGCAACGTGTAGGCCTCCGTATGAACTTGGGCAAGACAAAAGTCATGTAGAATGTTCACATAAAACCGGAGCCGGTGATCGTTCGTGAGACAACTATCGAAGTTGTGCAATAATATGACTACCTGAGGCAGACTATTCGGCTAGGCAGAAGCAACTTCGTCAAGGAGGCTGAAAGGCGCATCCAACAGTCTTCAACCATTGCGCCCTTCCAGTTATGACATATGGTGCAGAGACGTGGACACTGATGGTGGGACTGGTCCACCGATTTAAAGTCACTCAGCGTGCTATGGAGAGAGCTATGCTTGGGGTTTCTCTAATGGATGGTATCAGAAAAGAGGTTATACGTCAGAGGACTAAGGTTACCAACATAGCTGTCAAAATATGCAAGCTTAGGCAGGTAGCCGGTAGTGGCTGGATTCGGAAGACCGAGGACCGAGTGTTGTGGCGCTCCTTGGGAGAGGCCTATGTCCAGTATTGGATGATTATAGGCTGATGATGATAACATGTACATTTCATATTATTATTCCAATTAAAATATACTATGTTTTAGCATAAAGTTCATAAAATATTCTATCATATCACATAATCTCTGTTAAATTACACAACGCCATCAAAACCTCTAGCACCACAACCTAAAGATAGGTGCGATGACGAAAAAAGCGAGGAGGAGCGGTTAAGTGCACATGTTCATCAAAGGCGAATCGGGGCTACATGGGGAGACGCTCTATGTTTAGGTTTTGGTGCAAGGAGTTTTGACTGCGTTATTATTATTGGCGCTATGTAGGGAGACGCTTAGCTGACCAACATGTGCACCTAACCGCATCAATCTTTATATTTTGGCGCTAGGTGTTTTGCCGGTGTTGTGTAATTCAGCACAGATTATGTCATATTATAGTAGGTATATTTTATGAATTTTACATAAAATGAACAGTATACGAAATGGATATTATACCTTATGAAAATATATATGTTATAGGTAAGGTTTATTATATTATGTTGTGAACGTTATTAGTGTGAAATGAAACATTTTGTTTTATACGTCGCAATACGGACCCCACAATGCTACTTAGAGAATTCCATACTATATTCTTATTTTTTTTACATACTGTCGTTCTTTCTTTCGTTCCAACATCTATCCAAATATTTCTGCCATACATACCTGTCTAACTTTGCGTTTCCTTCACAGTCTTTTTTAAAAATTGCAGTGGATTGATTCTTTCATTTCCATTGTATACAGTTCTTTCATTGCCGTGGAAGTTTGTTTCATTGCCGTGGGCATTTGTTTCATTGCCGTGGACGCTTGTTTCATTGCCGTGAACGCATGTTTCATCGCCGTGGCACGAAATTTTTGACCATCCGTATCTCGTTCAGTTTTTAACTTATCTGCTACCCATTTAGTAAGAACACTAACATTAACAAAAACTTTAATAAAAGCGTTTTTCTAATATAAAAAACCTTAAGATGAAAAAGTCCACGGAAATGAAGATTTTTTAGGACTTGTTGAAATCCACCCAGTTAGGTGATAGGTAGTATTAGGTAGGTGGTTTATATTATGTGAATAATGTTTATTTAGCCTTGTACTTGCTATATGTAACAGGTTCTTTAGGCAAAAGTACCTAGGTACGTATTTAGACAAGTTATAATTTTGTAAGTAGCAATTTTGTGAAATGAAATTTTGTTTCTATTGTGTTTCACCTTTTATTGATGATGAAATTACACAAATCTACACAAGTAGAAGCTATTCATAGGAATAGGAAGACATTAGGTTATAGGTTAGGAAGTTAGAAGGAAAGACGGGCACTTATCTTTTGTTGGTTGGCGATTCTCGGCGTGACACTTTTGCTGCACCACTGCTCCGATAGTCTGCACATCATAGTCCAACTGTCCAGCTCCACAGCATGCTCCTTCAAGTCCTTCTTCCCCTTGGTTGACCTCGAACACGTTTTGCGCAGCAATGTGGTGGCGGTTATTTTGTTGAATTTCGCGTTAATTTTGTAGTTCCCCTCATGGGCCACCAAAATATGTCTTAGCCTGACATACTGGAGGTCAAATTAAAGTTGATTTTGAGGTTTTACAATGTATTTTAATTGTTTAAATCAAAAACGGTACAGCTCGTATCGTGGTGTGAATAGAAGAAAATGTATAGAAATCTACCTACATTTATACAATAAAAAGTAGTGCCTAAACGCTAATCAATGCAATGTTTCCTATCTTATATAATGCTATAACCAAACTCTAAGGCGTATGTGCGCCGTAACACTACCTATATGACGTGTAAATTATTGAATTTATGAATAAATGATTGAAATTGAAATTGAAAAATAGAATCAGAGAATGATTTACCAACTCCTAGCGACCTGAGGAAATTCCATACTTTGGCTCCGACTAATTGTAAATAATTCCGACTAATGAGTACTTTAATTTCGTCTGTGAGCCAAGGAGCAGGCAAATGCTTAATCTTTACAGTTCTGACAGGCGCATGAACATCGTACAACTGGATGATTAAAGAGTTGAAGATGTCCACTTTGTCATCCATTGTTTCAGCACTGTAAACTGTGTCCCAGGAAGTGTTTATTGCGTCACTGCGAAGATTTTCCAGCACCATGCCACCAATATTGCGCTGAAGAAGAGTTTTAGGTTTGGCTTTGGGAGGGCGTATTTTATAAGATAATAAAATAAGATCGTGATAAGAAAATTCATCCTCCCCAAATTGACCGTGCTTTGCTACATGTTGAGGAGATGATACTAATATTAAGTCTAAAAGGGTGGGGGTACAATTGGGAAAATGATGGGTGGCACCGAGAGGAAGAACAGACAAGTTGCTGGATTGAAAGAAGAGGACCGCATGTCATTCCTCAGTAGGCAGGTATTAAAATCTCCCATGACTATAATGTGCCGATAGTTAGGAGAGAAGTCTTCAAGGAGCTTTTCAAAGGAATTGTGAAAGTTATTATACATTGAAGGATTGTAATATACTCCGAGTAAGACTTTATTGTGCGATAAAGTCAATTCTATTAGGAGATGCTCACCTGCATTGTCGGGAGGAGGCTGAGCTGACATGCTGACTATTGAGTAGGGAATATGGGGGCGCAAATAAATAGCCACTCCCCCTCCACGAGTACCGATGCGGTCGTTTCTAACAAGAATCAAGCCAGGCAATGCGTAAGAAGTAGACGGAAGACATGGTTTGACTCAGAAACCAGTATCGCGTGGATATTTTTGTCGTCAAATGTAGCCAACATTTCAGGATACTGAGATGGAATGCTCTGAGCATTTACATCAGTAAATGTAGATTTTAAGGAGTCTGTTAATGTGGGAATACTCTGAAAGCTATCATCACTGCGTAATTCATCTGAAGAGGAACAAGAATCGAACTGGAAATCACTACTACTGTCATGATCAAAAACCATTAATTGTACCTATATATAAAATAATAATATACTTAATAAATAAAATATAAATATTATAGTTAATAGATATAACAAAATAACGTGTAAAGTGTTTTGGTACTTAAGTACTTTTTAAATAACCATCCATCTGCCAGTTGAAAAGTTAAGAGTTTGAGCAATTTCTGAACGCAACATTGTGGCCCTCCCGGCGTTCCTGTCCTCGGCACACAGCACGGCTGGCCTCTACGGAAAGATAATTTACCCATCGCTTAACGATGCAGAGGTCACCTACTTGGCCGAGGCCAGGAGCGCCTGGTCAGATATCGCTGGCCCACAACAAGATGTCCCTCGACTACCGGAATCCCAGAGGCTGTGGGACGAGCCGATCTGCAGGCAGATTCAGGAAAATCTCTTAGAAACTGCCACCAGCCCTGCAGACCGCGCCCGCTTCATGGCTTCTGCCGAACCGGAGTCGGGACATTGGTTGAGGGCCCTTCCATCTGCGAGTGTGGGCACACTGCTGGACCGCAACACCTTTAACCTATCTGTCTGTTTGAGACTAGGCTGTAAGACCAACGAGCCACATCGCTGCCGTTGCGGGGACCCCGTCGACCAGCTAGGCCACCACGGCCTCTCCTGTCAGCGGAGTGCCGGCCGATTACTCCGCCACGCGGCCCTTAACGACGTCATACGTCGGGCCTTTGCGAGCGCCGGAATCCCCGCCATTCTGGAGCCAACCGGCCTGGCGAGAGACGACGGGAGGAAGAGGCCCGACGGTATGACCGTAATGCCCTGGAAGTACGGGAAATGCCTAGTCTGGGACGCCACCTGCACCGACACAGTGGCCCCCTCCCACATCCAGGGTAGTGCTGCGGCGGCGGGCACGGCGGCGGCTGCTGCAGAAAACCTCAAACGGCGTAAATACAACGGTCTGTCTGACAGCTACATATTTGTGCCGTTTGGGGTTGAGACCCTAGGGCCTTGGGGACCCAAAGCGCGACGATTAGTAGAAAGAACTTTCGTCGCGCCTGGTCGAGGTATCAAGGGACCAGAGGGCTGGCAGCTATCTCAGCCAGCGCATCAGCCTGGCTATACAGAGAGGGAACGCTGCCAGCCTCCTCGGAACCATCCCGGGCGACGGCAGCGAACTAAAAGAAATATTCTACCTTTGATAAACTCCTGTTTATTAAGGGTAGAATATTTTCAGGCCAGGATGTTATTATAAACTTCACTTAAATTTAAGTTAATGATTTAATATATATAATCACAAAACAACAGAAAATATAAGAAAAAAGTTATGAATTGAGGGTATGTTTGTGGCGAAAACGAACCGGGAAAAACAAAGTCTGTAGCGCACTCCCATCGAACCAAATTATTTCTTGGATGCAGCTCGCTTTGCTCTGCTGGATGCCAACGAAACGTCTGGCGCTTTACTGCTGTTGGCCTTAGGTGCCGCCTGACCGACGTTCTGACTGGTTGGCGGACAAACCTGGTCGAGCTCAGCGAGCGTCACGACGCGATGCTGCTTGCCATCGGCTCCCAGCACCACCACGCAGCCGTCCCGTGTCCAGCACTGCTTCACGCCAACGCGCTGCCTGGCCGCCATGAAAGCTTCATGTCGCGGCTTAGTGAGGAATTCTGAAAGTGTGAACCCGCTGCCCTTCATCTTTGCCTTTGAGTACCACACTTTGTTCCTGAGAGCCAGGTCCTTAAATTTGACAAGTATGGGCCTGGGCTTGTCACCTACACGCCCCATCCTGTGAATGCGGGCTATGTCTTCACTGCAGAACAAGTCAGGATCCTCAGTGTGCTTTGTGATCGCCCTAACAACTGAGTTGGCCGCATCTTCCTTCTTATCCTCGGGAATCCCATGGACAAGCAGGATCTTCCGGCGGCTGCGCATGTCCAGGGCGTACCCTTCGCCAATTCATAGGTTTATGTAGCTTTTTTCGAAGATTCATAAAAGGGTTATCTACTATCTATCACCACTGGCGGCCGCAGTGGTCGGTGCGCGCTGTAATATTTTAGTTTGATTATCCAAGAACTCAACGAGCTTATCAAAGGTTGGAATTTCAGACTGATTATTATTACTATTCTCAAAAGTACGCACGGTATCAGGATCTAATTTAGTTAAGGCAGTTTGCAAAAATATGAAGTCTTGTAAGTCTGTTAACTTTAGATTCTTTAGGGCGCGTACTGCGTTAACAAATCGGTCATTAAAGAAATCCAAATTACTCGCAGAAATCGACGACAGCGGTTTGAATTCCATTAGCTGCTAGCGTGCGCTTATCTTCATACCTATTTACTAGGGTATCAAATAACGTTTTATAATTTTCAGCGGAGGGCGTAATGCCCGCACAAGCGGCCTGGGCCTTGTCTGTTAATTTACCTAGCAAATAATGAAGTTTCTCATGATCTGAGAGGGACTTATTGTCGTGAATAGTAGATTTAAAATTGGCATAAAATAGTGGCCATTGGCGAATGTCACCATTAAAGCTCATCAACTCGATAGGCGGTAAATTAATTTTACTTTTTTGTGGAAAACAATCATTATTTTGGGTAGTTTTCGTGACTACGGTACATGACGCAACCAAGCATTTTACGCGACAATACAGCTGTTCGAAAGAAACTAGCGATTTATAATCTGGCTTGGCAGTAGGGTCATTGGACATTAAACAGCTGTTGTACTGATCTAACACTTTTTGGAAATCTGAACGAATTGTATCTACATTAATACTCGCATCGAGAAAAGCTTCTCTCTCCTCGTTCCTTTTATTTATTTCGGTAGATAAATCAAACGCGTATTGTAAACACTCGAACAAAGCATTACGTTTTGCTTGCAGTGTCGCGAGTTCATAATTATGTTGCACCGAATCTTTTTCATTATGCGGTTTTGATGCTTTCGACATCGTGAAGTCGGAAAATAAAATGAAACAAACAAATTAAACAATCACAGGAATGTGGGTGTACAATTGGAATGATAACTTGATAACGCGATTGAATATGGCGCCGCGCCGGCGCGGCGGCGAGTGAATGCGAGTCTACCTTCTTATGCCTATTATTGCAGCAAGCGTAAAAATGCGTGACCTATTTAAGTACAGTAGCCCTAACTACTAATAGCGGGATAATACTTTATGTGTATTTGAAGCGAGATGATTATATGATTATTACGTTTTTGGAAAGCGTACAATGTATGTCGATAAAAAGCGGTTAGGTAAATAACCTATGCAGTGCGCCGCGTACTAGCTTAAGTTCACTTTTTGGCTTTGAAATAAGCTAAAAAGGGCGGTTTTCTCCTAATAGGTGACCTAATAGGGGCGGGGAAATAGTAATCGCGGGTCGAAGGACCACATGGTAACGCCGCTAAGCCGGAGTCCCTTCGATAGAAAAAAAAATAAAAGAAACTACAGCAAGGTGTCTCACCGAGGGAAAGGGTTGATGAAGTGTCGTGCACCTACCTGGTCGCTGGAGGCAGTTCAGGAGACCAGGAAAAGGCGGCCGGCTTCCAGACCCTCGCCTGGCGCCACGTGCTCGATCGATCAGAGATCAGAGCAATCCAAAGCACTGCAGCACTCAACACACACACTGATATTCTTCGGTTAGCGGTTCACCACGAATAAAGAAGAAGCGGAAGACTTTAGCAACTAGCCAATCGTCTATTTTGAAAATAAGTTCAATCGCGAATAACTTAGCGCGACGGCGGCCATGAATTCGTTTTCGGAACTGATTGTCTGTGGGTGGCGCAGACAGTGTTGCCACACGTAGCGTTGCGGTGCACGACATAAGCGGAAATAGGGAAAAGGATTTTAGGATCGAAACCTTGCGAAAATTATGAAAGTAAATATATTAAAAGATAGGTGGCGACACCAATGCGAAAAATATGAAATGGCTTTGAGTTGCATAACATTAATGTTAACTAGTCTAAGATAGCTGTAAATATAATGGAATGGGATCGGATCAAATCGGAACGAATCGAATCAAATGGAATCGGATCGGATGGTGTCAAATCGAATCGGATCAAGTTGAATCGGATCAAATCGGTTCAAATCGGACGAAAACGGATCAAATCGGATCAAATCGGATCAAATCGAATCAAATCGGATTAAATCGGATCAAATCGGATCAAATTGGCTTAAATCGGATCAAATCGGATCAAATAGGATCAAATCGGTTCAAATCGGATCAAATCGGTTCAAATCGGATCAAATCGGATTAAATCGGATCAAATTGGATCAAATCGGATCAAATCGGATCAAATCGGATCAAATCGGATCAAATCGGACCAAATCGGACCAAAACGGACCAAATGGGATCAAATCGGATCAAATTGGCTTAAATCGGATCAAATCGGATCAAATTGGCTCGAATTGGACCAAATCGGACCAAAACGGATCAAATCGGATCAAATTGGCTTAAAACGGATCAAATTGGCTCAAATCGGACCAAATCGGACCAAAACGGATCAAATCGGATCAAATTGGCTTAAAACGGATCAAATCGGATCAAATCGGATCAAATCGGATCAAATCGGATCAAATCGGACCAAATCGGATCAAAACGGATCAAATCTTATCAAATCGGATCAAATCGGATCGATCGGAACAGATCGGATCGGTTAAACAATTGAGTGAATATTGTACCTACATTTTATAAAGTCTAGAGACTTTTGGTTTTTTTAAAAGAGTTTTTTAAATTTGTCTTTATAAATGGACCTACGGCGTTACGAGCCTCGTAACGCCGTAGGTCGTAATACGAGGACGTGTACTTATAATTATGTACTTACCAACAAAAAGTAATGATATCCAATCAAAAACATAAATGTGAAATGAGAGCCAAGTTCAATATTATTATAAATGCCTTGGTTGTTGTCTACAACGGCAAAAGAAGTGAGATCTAAATGGGTACCAAGATCAATGGTCAGTCCTGAATTTTATTTATAAGTAACAGTATAACATATCATATCTTCTTATAACATAAAATAGTGTATTGTAGCCTAAGGTCTGTCTTGGCTAGTTTTCATATATGAATTACTTATAGCCTTCACAAGTTAAACCAACAAGAATTTGTCGGTTCTTTTTAATTCGAACATAATAATTCGTTGGTAAGTGTATAAAAACTAGCCAAATCAGACCTTGGGTTACAATACATTATTTTATGTTATAAGAAGATATGATATGTTATACTGTTACGGCTTAGAGGCAACGATATTACCATCTGCAGACCTCAACTTCGTCAAGTGGCTTCTCCCAAGTTGCTGAACGAAGACTTTTGACCCCCGATTTTGCTCAATTGCTGCTTCTATGGCGCGTGTGTTGGAGCGACGGAGATCTCTTCGTATCAGCTTCTTTATACGCTTGTTGAGTACGCGTAGTTCTGACGAAGTGTCACCTGCCGACGGAAATTCGCGTCTCTGCCTCATAAGCTCGAGTGTCTCGCTTGAAAGTTTAGACTCCTTGCTTTTGCTTCTCATGCTAAAATGTCTGTGGCCCACCTCACGAAGAGCCTTCACTATTTGGATAGTATCCGCGTCAATATCCGTAGTGGTTTCCAGCGATTCGAATCGGCTCTGTAGTTCTCTCTGGAAGCTGGTGTTGCCAGCTCTAATTTGGTGCAGTGTGGGACGAAGGGTCGACTTCACCAGACGTCTCCAGCTTGAAGTTAATATTCAGAGTACCTCGGAGTCGGTGATCACTCCCAGTTTGAAACCTATTGATCACTGAGACATCTCTGAATATGTGCCGCTTGTCAGTCATAATGAAGTCGATTTCGTTTTTCGTCCTACCATCGGGACTTGCCCATGTCCACTTCCTCTGGGGCTGTTTCTCAAAGAAAGAATTCATCAAGTACAGCCCCTCCCTTTCGAGGAAGTCAACAAGCATTTGCCCTCTCTGGTTTCTGCTACCAAAGCCATGAGGTCCTACCCTCGATTCGTCGCATTCTTTTACTCCCACTTTGGCGTTGAAGTCCCCCATCACAACGGCGTATTGGGTCTTAGCAGTACACTTAATAGCTCTAGAGATATCTTCGTATACTGCTTCGACTTCTGTGTCAGAGTATGCCGAGGTTGCATATACCTGTACGACCTTCAAGGAATACCTCTCGGTTAGTTTTAGTACTAGGTACGCTACCCGATTCGACACACTGCTGATCTCCACTACGTTGTTGACAAAGGTCTTGTTGACGAGGAATCTTACGCCACCTTGGGACAGCTGGTCGCCCTCGCGATGGTAGAGCATGTGGCCGGACTCCAGGGTCATCGTTTCCTCGCCCTCTCTACGGACTTCTGATAGCCCTAAGATGTCCCATTTTATTTTGCTAAGCTCTACCTCGAGTTCTACCATCTTCTCGTCTTCTCTCAGTGTCCGTGCGTTGTATGTCGCCAGTTGTAGTCGTTGATGGCAGCCATTCGTAACCCGGGATTCTTTGCACCCCCTGCCCTACCGTTACCTAGACCGCTGCCGTAGTCAGGAATAGTAGGGCTGCCGGGAACTGGGGGCCGGGGCTTTGGGTGTGACTCCATGGAGGATTTTGCCATAATCACCACGCTTGGCAATGCGGGTTGGTGATCGCAGGGCTACACTTTTCGTACCGGTGACGCTGCTGCCCATTGCCGACCTATGGGATTTAGTGTAGCTGTTTTTGCATGGTTATACCGCCATCATCCGGTCGCCAGAGCCTCGTCTGTTATTTAGCAGGGTGCACCACGGGCAGGTGAGGTTGGCTATTGGTTCATTCGGATGTTTAGAACCCTTACACCCCATAACACATTACACAACATGTGTGTGTTAAATAAATAAATAAATAATGAATTTTATAGATAATTAATTTTACAGAAATAATAATATTTCTGGTATAAACCAGTAATACCAGTATGCACTCGGACCAGGGAAAGAAAGTCCTAGACTTTTATAATTATTATACGGGTGTCCCAAAAGTCAACGTCATCCCTTAAAGGGCTGATAGGTCAGCTCATGAGAGGCCAGAATATCACAATATGACCTTAGTAAAAACTCGATAATTTTCGAGATATTGACACTTTTATAAATTTGCTGAAAATCGACACCTTGGATCAGTTTTTTTGCGTGCCGCCGGTACAAAAATCCATATTGTTAGAATTTGTTTGGTGTTGCATCACCCTGTATAGCCCTGCTATTGATCGCAGTCAAAAAAAATATCGAGTAATGCTGTATGTTTAAAAAAAACACGGTTTTCAAAGTCATAAAAGGTAATCGTATTTTTTTATAAACAACTTTCACTCTACATACTGTAAAAAAAATATAGCACGCAAACCTGGCACCTTATTTGAAAAGATTGCTCATTTAATGCAGTTTCCAAAATGGTATGAAACGTTGCTATTGTTACAATTAACAAAAAAGTTATTCCTATTTTAGTATAAAACGACCTCGATGTAAAATTGTTTGAAGGAAATTTATCTGACTGAATTTATTAAGGGTAAGTCATGTTGGAATGAGTAAAAGTAAAATAGGTGGTGTAGCCGGAAGTGGGAAAAGAGATAACGTTGTCACAGTTACTAAAAAAAATGCATTTTGAGTATCTTTCTCGAAAAAAGTGGACTAGAGCAACTCCACATTCCCCATAAATGTAGCGCATGGTAACGTACATTCCTGAGTAGTGCTAATGTGTGATATTGTACAAGTAAAACGCTTACACATGTACATTGTACACCCACAGTATACAAAAAAGGGACAGATCAGTTTGTCATTAACATTACCTCTAATTACTTGTTATTTATTTTAAAGTTATTGTTAAACAAAACCAAACTCTCAAAATTATGATTATGACCATTAATGAGTATTATTTTTTGCTGATTATGTAGGTACTTAATATAATAATGTGGTGTTATAATTTTGAGAAATAAAAGTAAAAGTCAATAAATGTTTGTTGTTTTTAAATAAGGTGTAAAAAACGCAAAATATGTTTTATAAGAGTTTGGTAAGTTTTTTCTTAGTTATTTTTGCGTCACCTATGTTGCCACGGCTGACCCCACCACCTATTTTACTTTTACTCATTCCAACATGACTCACCCTCAATAAATTCAGTCAGATAAATTTCCTTTAAACAATTTTACATCGAGGTCGTTTTGTACTAAAATAGGAATAACTTTTTTGTTAATTGTAACAATAGCAACGTTTCATACCATTTTGGAAACTGCATTAAATGAGCAATCTTTTCAAATAAGGTGCCAAGTTTGCGTGCTATATTTTTTTTACAGTATGTAGAGTCAAAGTTGTTTATAAAAAAATACGATTACCTTTTATGACTTTGAAAACCGTGTTTTTTTTAAACATACAGCATTACTCGATATTTTTTTTGACTGCGATCAATAGCAGGGCTATACAGAGTGATGCAACACCAAACAAATTCTAACAATATGGATTTTTGTACCGGCGGCACGCAAAAAACTGATCCAAGGTGTCGATTTTCAGCAAATTTATAAAAGTGTCAATATCTCGAAAACTATCGAGTTTTTACTAAGGTCATATTGTGATATTCTGGTCTCTCATGAGCTGACCTATCAGCCCTTTAAGGGATGACGTTGACTTTTGGGACACGCTGTATACAATGTGTTGTTTTTCGAACCCGACCAACTTTAAGGGTGTATTCTACGAGTGGTTTCATCGAGAAAACATCCCCATATGTGGGGTCAAATCTCAATATTCTAGAAATGGCAGCCATTTTAAAGTTTTAGATCCTTAGTTTTCATAAAAACTCATATTATGTCGAGATTCAAACGGCTTACGGACATGAAATAAAATGATTTATTCCGCAAAAAGTCATCTCTATCGAATAAAAATATGCAAAACTGCTAAAAAGTTACATAAAATAAGTTACAAGCACCTATAGTGCGACAAACTTATCTGTTCCGGTGAGACCGAAGTAAATTGATCCATATCTAATTACTCACTAATGAATTGTATATTGTAAAAGATTATATGGGTTTATTAACACCGCAAGAGCGAATTAACAATACGAGCAAACTTAAAATCTTATAGAATTAAGAAATATTAAACATTTATGTGAGCTGTCACCGGAACAGATAAGTTTGTGGCACTGTAATCAAGTTTTTTTGACATGACATGAGAAAAAACTAGATTAGGTGCTTGTGCTTAGTGCAATAATGTAATAAGGTAATATCTGTGGGTCGTGGGAATAACGAGATAGATAGACTTAAAAAAACTATTATTTATTATTTTTGAACACTTTATTTTACATTTTCTAAAGTAACAAGAAACAAGAGCATAAAATTAAAAGAAATTCAGACAGTGTACAAAGGCTAATTGCCAAAAAGCAATTTCTTCCAGCCAACCCTTGATAGGTTGGGAGAACATGTCATTAATCATCATTATTTCGTCTAAAATCGCTGCAGGTGCGCGAAATTCTTCTTGGTATACTGCCTAAGATTTAAAGTGTCATGTCATGTCCTCACACCTGTAATCAAAGAAAAATAAAGATTATATACTTTTCATCACGACCCATCCCGTCCCCACTGCTGGGGCACGGGTATATGGGTAAAATTATTCGCAACCATTGACATATATATTACTAGCGTAAGGACAGGGCCTCCCACTCAAAAAAATGGCACCCGCGCGTTGGCCCTAAAATCGTAATTTTAGGGCCAACGCTCCTCAGTCGACAGTTGTCTGTGGCCGAGGGATGGTCTTGTGAATCTTGTGATAAATATGTAGTTGTGTTGTGAAAGGCTGCAAAAACCATTATACGAAGGTCTAAAAGAAACATCGAATATCGTATCATCGGTGATTACCATTAAATTAAGTAATAAACACATTATAAAGTGATAATTATTTTACTACCAAAGTCTACAAGGGCCCCGCGCTGTAACCTTGTGCGGACGTCATTTTTTGTTGACTATCCTCCGAGAACATTTTCTTGTTGCACACTTACGTTTTGGAGCGTGATTTCTAGTCCATTTGTACGGGACGCGCTACAGGTCTACAGCCCAAAACAGTTTTAATTTTAGTAGTTGGATTTGTCTTAAATTATTGATATGGCGCCTTGTCTTAAATTAAATAACGTAGCGTCAGCCTCTCCGCAGAAATTGACAACTCAAATAACGCATAGAGTATGAAATGACGTCTCGTTGTTGCACATTTTGACCACCGGAACAGATAAGTTTGTGGCACTCTAAGTACCTAGTTACTCTGTGTTATGAAGGTGGAATAGACGCAGAACATTATTCAAAGGGTGACAGAAATTCAAGCGTAGCTTTAGTATAGTGCCACAAACTTGTTCTTGCTCTTGCGGTGTTAATAAACCCATCTAATCTTTTACAACATACAATTCATTAGCTAGTAAGTAATGAGATATGGATCAATTTAGTCATGGGGCGCGGTGCGCGGGGGCGGGGCGCGCGCTGCCGGCCGCGCTGGGGCTGCTGGCCGCGCTGCTGCTGCTGGCGGCCCGCAGAGACTCCCGCGTCGTCCTCACGAGCGAGCTGTACGAGGCGGGCCACTCGCGGCCGCACGCCGAGTGCTGCCCCGCGCGTGGCGCCGCGCTCCGGCTGCTGGTGCTGGTGACGTCAGCCCCCGGCCACGCCGCCGCCAGGGAAGCCGTGCGACTCTCGTGGGGACACGCCGCTTTGAGGCGCGACATCGGTTTCGCCTTCATACTTGGCAGTCTCCACACACGCGACGAGGCGAAAGCTGACGCTATTAGAGCAGAAGACGAACTGTACGGGGACATAATCATCGGCAACTCGAGGGATTCTTACAGCAACTTGACGCTGAAGACCCTGTCCATGCTGGAGTGGGTGCACACGTACTGCCCCAAGGTGCCGCGGCTGCTGAAGACCGACGACGACATGTTCATCAACATCCCGCGCCTGCTCAAGTTCATCGACGCGCGCAAGAACGAGACAAGAACAATCTGGGGGCACGTGTACGAGCAGGCGTGGCCACACCGGACCATGTGGTCTAAGTACTACGTGTCGCCGCGGCAGTATCCGTCCAGTCAGTTCCCGGACTACACCAACGGCCCCGCCTACCTTGTAAGGATGGCGGAGGTATTAATGAAACAAAGGCTCGATTAAGACTGGTTTATTTTGGAGTAAACATGAATATTTAAAGATATGCTTTAGGTACACCACTACATTACCCACGCAGGGGTAAAATAAAATAAAATAGGTATAGTTTATTTTATTTTTATATCGAATATTGATTACATTGCTTACACTTCACAATACACATGAATATAATAAAGGTTTGATTATATGCGGCTACATGTATACTTACAACATAACACTTTAATATGGTTATTACCTCTATAAGTGATAACATAAGTAGAAAGATACAAGGGGATTAATTACTTAGTTAAATATAACTTCGTTCGATTTTTATGTATACTATCTAATTTTCCATCCTTTTCTATAATAACATTTGGTGATTCGTCTTTTACAACTTTATAAGGTCCTAAATATAAGCTGTCGAGTTTACTGCCAGTTTCATTCTTAACGAGAATCAAGTCATTTTCTTTATATTTGACACTATTTGTATAAACATCATATTTATTCTTTCTTATTATTTTACTTTGAATCAAATTTTCACGAGCTTCTTTTTGGGATACTTGTAGTCTGAATCGTAATTCATAAGGATAATGGTCACTGTTATAAAGTGGTTGCACCTGTTTACATAAATTAGTAGGTAAATTGCACCTCTTACCATAGACTAACTCAAACGGGGTAAATTTTGTTTCGGAGTGTACTGAGGTGTTGTATGCAAAACTCCAGTATGGCAACCATGAACTCCATGTTTCTGGATGGTTGTCAGTTTGTATCCGTAAAAATGAACCTAAATGTTTATGTGAATTCTCAAGAGATCCTATAGTTTGATGGTGGTAAGCGGTGGAATTTAACTTTTTTATGTGAAGAAGATCACAGACTTCTTTCATTACTGCTGACATAAATTCTGTTCCTCTATCCGTACATATTTCTTTAGGTATACCATGTTTTAGAATAAAATTGTTGACTAACGTTTTAGCTACCTCATTTGTAATTTTGGTAATTAATGGAAATACTTCGATAAATTTTGATAATTCACATTGAATGCTCAAAATATAATTGTAATTATTGTCATCCTTTTCTAGTGGTCCGACAATATCTAAGTAAATCTTATCAAATGCTGTCTTCGCAGTAGTCGTTATTACCATAGGCTCTTTTATAATAGTTGTTTGTTTTTGTTTTTGACAATGACTGCAACGTTTTACGAAATCAGTGACATCTTTTTCTAACCCATTCCAATAATAGTATTTCTTTATATTATTTAGCATTCGTCTTTTGCCCGCGTGGCCACTTGTGGGCAAAAGATGAAAATCGATAAGTATGCACCTTTTATCATCTTTATCTTCAATTCTTTCTACACTATTTAAAACACAAAAACGGGGACCGGTCCATTTTTTATTTTCTTTCACTTCTTTTATTAATTTTTCTACAAAACTTTTATTATTTGCTTCTTTTATTAAATATATTTCATCTATTTTCAACAATTTACAAAACTTTCCTAGCTCTCTCACAAAGTCGGCTCGCGTCCATTGTGATCGAGATGCTGGATTAATATATATTGTCTGTTTACTACTTACGTAAGCAAATATATTATTTTCCTCTGTAATTAAATTCTTCTTCATTATATTTTCATAGTCTTTATCGTTTATCATACGTAACTCCACACATTCTTTTGGTTTGATATGAGTTTCCACCACGTTCGGTTGATCAGGCCGTTCATTGATAGAAACAATATCATCCAATTCTCTTTCTTTCATCTCCTGTATTTTTCTGTATTGTTGTCTTGTCATAACCTGAATAATTCTTTCATTCATCTCTTTCAAATCATGTAAGGTTAACCTTGACAAAGCATCTGCAGCTGCATTGTCGGTTCCTTTGAGATATTCCACACAAAAATCATATTCTTCTAGAGCTAATCTAAATTTGATAAGCCGACTACTGGGGTCCTTCATATTAAACAAATAGAGCAATGGTCTGTGGTCTGTTACTACTTTGAAACTACGTCCATAAAGATATGGCCTAAAATGTTTGACTCCCCACACAATAGCAAGTAGCTCTTTTTCTATTGTTGGGTAGTTTTTTTCCCCTTTATTCAAGCTTCGGCTTGCGTAAGCTACCGGTTTACCATTACAATTTGAAAGAATTGCTCCTAAAGCGTAGCCTGAAGCATCTGTATGTAATACAAATTGGTTTTCTTCCGAAAAATCGGGGTATTGTAGTATAGGTGGTGAAATCATACACTCTTTAAGTTTTTCAAAGGCATTTTGACATTTACTATCCCAATTAAACGTAACGTTTTTGCGACATAATTTATTAAGTGGATAGACTATTTCAGCAAATTGTGGAATAAAACGCCGATAATAATTTGTGAATGCAACAAATCTTCTGGTTTCATCTAAATTAGTAGGTACGGGATAATTTTTAACAACTTCAATTTTAGATGGATCTGGTAAGATACCATCACCTGATACACAATGGCCTAAATAAATAATTTCTTTTTTCAGAAAATTACATTTAGCTGGGTTGAGTTTTAGATTTACTTCTCTTAGTCGGGTAAATACGTCCAGTAGGTTTTTATTATGCTCATTAAGGTTTCTACCGAATACGACTAAATCATCTAAATATAGTAAACATTTTTCATGGTTCAGACCGCTCATGGCAATGTTCATCATTCTTGAAAAAGCGCTGGGACTAGTTTTTAATCCCATGGGTAATCGAGTCATTTGATATTGTCCTGATGCAAATGCAGTGTACTTTCGGCTTTTTAACCGACTTCAAAAAAAGGAGGAGGTTCTCAATTCGTCGGGATCTTTTTTTTTTTTTTTTTTTTTTTTTATATTTTTTTTTATGTATGTTCACCGATTACTCCGCCGTTTATGAACCGATTTTGAAAATTCTTTTTTTGTTGTATTGGGTTGAGCTTCCAGGTGGTCCCATTTTTTTTTCAGAATTTTATCTCACCCCCAAGGGTGGGTAAAGGGGTAAAAACAGGGTATGAATTTCAATTTTGGGCACATATTAACCGATTCTAATGAAATTAAGAACGTAAATAGAGTTCTTATAACAAAAAAATATGATGGTGACCTTGAGCTGATCTGATGATGGAAACGGAAGGCAGTCAGGGGAACTCCTCAACGGTATATAGCAACTACTTCGTGTTTAGGCTTGAATGATTCGTATTGATTAGTAGGACATTTTGGTATCATTTGCACCTTACTTTTGATTGAAAATTATTACAAATAAACTAAAAACTATTAAATAAAATAATAATTAAAAAAATTAAAAAACCGACTTCAAAAAACCACTAAAATGTAAGAAATAATTTAAGGTTTACACAAATTCTACTCGTATGAGACAGTACAAATATACCTAAGCAGGAACTGTTCTTTTTTGAAGTTGGTGCCATATTTCTTCAGATTACTTTGTCACCGCACCAACATCAAAAAAGAACAGTTCCTGCTTAGGTATATTTGTACTGTCTCATACGAGTAGAATTTGTGTAAACCTTAAATTATTTCTTACATTTTAGTGGTTTTTTGAAGTCGGTTTTTTAATTTTTTTTAGGATCCAATGTAACGGAATAATAACCTTGATATAAATCCAAATGTGTATAATATATACTTCCTGCTAATGAGTCTAAAATTTCAGTGATGTTCGGCAGGGGAAATTTATCGTTTTGTATTACATTATTTAATTTACGGTAATCTACAACTAACCTCCACTTCTTATCTCCGTTAGTAGATTTTTTAGGCACCAGTAATATGGGACTTGACCAATCACTTTTAGCTGGTTCTATCGTTCCATCTTCTAACATTTTAGTTATTTGATTGTCTACTTCAGATTTTTGCGAATAGGGTAGCCTATATTGTTTTGTAAAAATTGGTTCAGTACTTTCTTTTAAAGAGATTGTGTGTTTATATAATTCTGTTGTTGTTATTTTATCATTGGTTAAATAAAATATATCTGAAAATTTCGCGCAGAGACTTTCAATTGACCAACGTTCCTCCTTATTCAAATGCTGTAAATTTAAAATTGAAAATAATTCTTTCACCCTTTTAGACTTCGTATCAACTTTATCAAATTTGCATACATCATAATCCTGTAAATTTAGTATGGTTGGAGTAATGTTGTCTAGTTCAACTTCAGCTTCGGTTGTGTTTAACACTAAAACTGGTATGACCCCATTTATTGGTTTCACTACAGTATTTGCAATGTATAGTCCGTCACGTATTTCTGATGAGCAAACGACACAATCGTTATTAATATTGGTTGAAATATAATGTATGGATTCAGACCTAGGAGGTATAATATATGAAGTTTGACAGTGGTTAGTTCGAATCTTTAAATCGACTGTTTTCTCTGGTGACTCAGATAATGTTAAAGTATTTTTATTCAAATTTAAAATAGCTTGAAATTTTGTTAGGAAATCATTACCGATAATTCCATCGTCTTTACACGGTAGTGAGTCAAAAACATAGAACCTGTGACCAAAACGGTGAACGCCTGACGTTAATTCTAAATAAACGGATCCGATTGCACGTATTGATCCTCCAATACCGCTTACAGAGAAATCTTCCGCTCGGACTGGAATATTACCCGAGATATGTTTTGACTTGATTGCTGAAATTGAAGCTCCTGTGTCGATTAACCATGTATAAGGTTGATTTTGCCATGACAAACTAATAGAACATATGCTATTATTATGCGCTAATATGTGTTCCTTATTAGTCACGAAAAAATTCTGACTCCTGTTCCTGCTCGTTTGGTTCGGTTACCATGTGAATTTGTCTATGTTGTTGCGGCCTGTTGCCTCCACGATAGTGATTATTATAGTTGGACTTACCTCCTTCTTGAACGTTACGTCCCTGCGAGCCCCGCATGAAGCCCCTGTGTCGTCCGCGACTCTGAAACCTTTGGTTAGAATGGAACGCTCCTTGCGGCTGATGATGATGATGGAAGCCGCCTCTATTGAATCGTCCTCGTGTTGACTGGTTTCTGAAATACCGATTATTATGGGCGTAATAGTTAGTAGAATTACGAAATGTTAGCATTTCCTGGGAGGTAGATTGATGCGATACCTCCTCATCGACGGCTGCTTGTATGGCATCCTTTAAACAGTTATAATTCCTGGCCAAAATAATAGTATTAAGCCGCCGATTACGTAATCCGTCTGCAAAACTTTTAATAGCTTGTTTTTCGTTAAGCGGTTTTAAAACTTTAAAGTTTTCTTCATTTCCGTCTGACTGAGATATGGTCAGCTCGGTAAACAATTCAGTTATTTTATTTCCGTAATCAATTAAACTCATGTTATTTTGTTTACACGTGAGTAACTGATTTTGCAACGAAGTTGCCGATTTTTGAGGCAATAATACCTTTTTCATGTCTTTAACTAGCTCACTTACACTGTCATAATTTAATGCCAACCGCAATTTCGCAGACTGTGATAAACGGCTTTTTAATACGAAATTAATTAATTCAGGTTTTGATGTGTCTTTTAGAGTGGTCTCATAGTATTCGATGGCATCTATAAGTTGTCTCGTAATATGTAACTCATCCGTCATTACTGGCAATAAACTCAACGCTGTTTTAAGTTCAAATGAAGACATGGTGACAGTTTCACTACTACTACTCGTACTACTTCCAAAATTAATTTCACTTTGATTACACAATTGTAATACTTGCTTATACAAGGAATCAAAATCTGCAAGCAATTTATTCACCAACTTAATAATATCTTGACCTAAATATCCTTTCTTTATATCATAAGTAATTTTTTCAGACACAATTAAATATTTAGAGTAAATATTTCTCGACTCTTCTAGTTTTTTATTTAATATGCTACCTTGTCTCCGGGTAGGTCCTATTTTTATCAAATAAGTTTTAATTTCTTTTAGTTCCTGACATAATTTAAATAATTCCTCCGACATAACTTACCATTATGATGCACAATAATTAATCAATCTGCATAATTCACAATAAAATATAACAGCACTAACCATTTACCTATAGTAACTTAATGTCTCTATTTTTTTTTTTTTTTATTTTTTTTACGTGGTTATATTCACTTTATACGATATATTATTTAGCACTCATTTTATATCTTCACTAAATGCCCTTTTCACTGATTATAGGATATTTCACCTCACTATATTTCACATTACACTACGCCGCCGTCGCGACGATTCCCATTCAGCTGGAACTGCGCCATGGAACTCCTGCAGAGTTCTTGGTTAATCCAACGGACGTGGCACTTTTTATAAATCCGGAACAATAGGTACGCAGCGCCTGTTATCATGAGGAGCAGTATAATGATAACCAATACACTTATTGCAGACAAGTGGAGACGTAGTTCTTCCAACGAAGCATTATTGGAACCGCCCGCAGCGTTCTGTACGATTACAGTTTCCTCCTTACTTAGAGTTTTCCCCATTTTTCCGCGTTTTTATTACACTGATAGTGCAATCACAGTACAGTAGCAAAAATGTAATGATTTTAAACATCGTTAAAACTGTGCACTTCACTCAATGTTTATAAAAGACAGTCCTTTTAGGGCACGCCGCCCGGCCCCGGGATCAGATTCGCGCGCGTGCGGTGAGCGCTGGCTGGGTCGCCATGTAAGGATGGCGGAGGTATTAATGAAACAAAGGCTCGATTAAGACTGGTTTATTTTGGAGTAAACATGAATATTTAAAGATATGCTTTAGGTACACCACTACAACCTCATGACCACCGACGTGGTGGGGGAACTGTTAAAAGCCGCGGGGCAAGAGCCCTACTTGAGGCTAGAAGATGTCTTCGTGACAGGAGTGCTCGCCAGCAAACTAAAGATTAAGCGGCAACACGCGGCGGAGTTCTTGTTATCCGCGGAGGCGGATAACAAGAAGGTGTTGTACCACCCCTGCACGGTGCAGAAGGGCATCGCGATCCACATGGTGCGCTTCCACGAGCAGTTCGACCTGTGGCGGAAAGTACTCGACGGGACGACCAAGTGCGAAGACGCCTAAACAATTCTAATTTCGAAAAACTCAAGCAAATAAAGTTATTCAAGTAAATGTAATTTTTTTCTGTTTTTTTTTTAGTCAAAACTGTTAGATTATGTGCTTTTAACTTATTTTATGTAACAATTTAGCAGTTGTGGATATATTTATTGGATATAGATGACTTTTTGCGGATAAAAGCATTTTATTTCATGTCCGTAAGGCGTCTAAATCTCGAGATATGATTTTCTATGAAGAAGAAGAAAAATAAAACTTAAGGGTGGAAATTTTTGAAATTTATTTTATATGTAATTTGGACTCACGCTGTTAATCTGCACATTTTAGCGAAAACCGCATGCTTCTAGGACTTAGGGTTCGCGAGTTATAGCCTACTTAATTTTATGGCGGCCATCTTGTCCGCCATTTTGAAATTCTTGTAGTGGCTGTATCTCAGCAGCCCGTCACCCGATCTGGATGCGGTTTTCTGTATTAGGGTCAGCGGAGAATCTACTTCCTTAATATAGAGACTAACTCTACATAGAGCTATATTTTATTTTTATTTTTTGTTATGTTTGTATTTTTTGACAATTTTATTTAAATATTAATTTAGACTATCTCTACCCTTTACAGTAGAGGATTATTCTTTAGTTTAGTTTCTTATTTTTTGTGTTATTTTGAGGTAGAGCTAAATTTACTTAGCTCTAAATCTTTAATTTTATTTCTTGTGTAATATTGTATTGACTCTGAGGGCTTTATTGAGCTCCTATTACTGTGTTAATTAAACGATTACGGACATGTTTGGGCACCGTACGCCACCTGTACGTAGAATGTCGGGGCAGCGAACAGCCGCTGAGCCCCAAGAGGCGAAGCAGGGATCCGCCTCACATGTCAGACGCAGCATCGGGGAGTGGGAGGCCGGGAAACCAGGGCAGAGCTCCGTGGAGCCTCCTCCCCGAGCAGCAGCAGTGGTGCAGGGAACAAGCAGCGCCACTACACCCCCGACACAAAAATATAAAAACAGGACGACGGAAACCAGAGCCTGCCTGACAACTGCAAAAACCTGTTTCTGGTGTTATCGGTATTTTTAGCTGGTACAACTAAATCTAATCTACAGCGCAGATCTCGTCCATACATCAACTTTGCCGGGGTCAAGCCGGTGGCGCAATGTACGGTGTTTCGGTATTGGAACAAGTACCCGAGCAAGTCCTCATCGACACATCTAGAAGGTTTACTTAATATACATTTGAGCATTTTCTTACAGGTACGAACAGAATTTTCCGCTTGGCCGTTGCTGGCTGGGTGATATATGGGCGATGTCACGTGTTCAATACCATTAACATCACAAAATTTTCTAAATTCTACTGTTTTAATTTTTGCATCATTATCTGAACATATAACTTTTACCAAACCAAATCTGGAGAATAGGTACTTTAATTTTGAAATAAGAGCCTGTGTGGACGTTCCGCTGCTCATATGGAAGCACTCTAGCCATTTACTGAACGCGTCTACAACAATTAAGTATACCCTTTGCCCAATAGTCATGTAATCGATGTGTATGCGCCACCACGGGCCGGGGGGCCGCGGCCAGGGCGCGGGGGCGGCGCTCGGCGGCGCGGGGCGCAGTGCGGTGCACGTGCTACAGTTACCTATACACTGCTCAATGTCCTTATCAATATAAGGCCACCACATCCTACTTCGAGCTGAACTTTTCGTCTTTACAATGCCAAAATGTCCTTTATGTAACTCGTACATAAGACGTTCCCGTAACAAACTCGGTATGACAACCCTGTGGCCACGCAGTAAGCAACCGTCTTCTACTTCTAAGTCGGATTTGCAACGGAAGTACGGCTGTATAGCGGCGCAAGTTACCTTGCGAGGCCACCCTTTTAACATGTATTTAATGACTGTCTGAAGCGTTCGATCAGCCGCTGTGGCCGTCCTGACGTCATCAACTGATACGGGTAACGTTGACTCATCGAGAAAGTGCAGAGGAGCCGCCGCGGCGTCCTCCGCGTCCTCCAGCTCCGTGTGTCGCACCGGCAGTGGTGCTCGAGAAAAATAATCTGCAACTATATTTTTCTCCGACGGTAAGTACTGTATTACATAATTATATGCGGATAGATATATCGTACGTTCGGGTTGTGGAGTCATTCAGATACCTGGGACACGTGCTCACGTCAGATCTACGTGATGATGCAGACCTGGAGAGGGAGCGCAGGGCCCTGGCCGTCCGCTGCAACATGCTCGCGAGGCGGTTTGCTCGTTGTACTGAGCAAGTGAAAGTAACTCTGTTTAGAGCGTACTGCCAGAGCTTTTATACTTGTCAGCTCTGGCTAAACTACACGAAACGCGCATACTCGACTCTCAGGGTTCAGTACAACGATGCATTCCGTATACTTCTAAAGCATCCTCGTTTCTGCAGTGCGTCAGGCATGTTTGCGGAGGCTGGGGTCCATAATCAGGTCACGTGTTGCTGGCTTCTGGGACAGAGTGCGCTCCTCCAGCAATACCATACTGCAAGTGGTGAGTGACGACTTGAATGGTCCATTCTTTAGGCACTGGCTAGCTGTGCATCGTGGTGGGAACGTTAAATGACATGAACTTTATCCAAAGTGAAATCTTATTATACGAGTATACATAATTATATATATATTAATATTGTCTTTAAACTTTAATGATATTTACTTTTTTATCTTTTAATTTTAATTTTATAAATGTAAATGTAATTAGGATAGGATATGATATGGGCTTTTTACACCTGAAATAAAGATATATTATTATTATTATGTTGTGTCGTTACCATCACGGGACCATGGGGTCCCGGACATTTGGAAGGCGTGCATGGGGCCGAAGCCAACACGTAGAGGCCCGTTAGACAACATTAATCTATTTGAAATGTAACACCAACCGACGATTTTCCCTGTGTAAACTATGGAAGTAAACCCAAGGAAAACCCCCGGTTAGTGCAGGACTATTGTAGGATATGGAGAAAACTAATACAGGGCTATGGAGTGGGGTGCTAAATGGACTGGGTAACTGGGACTATGGAAGGACTATGGCCCCTGCCTGACCTATGTTTCACACACGGATAAAAAGGCAGGGGGTGACTCGCACACACATTAAATGGGCCCCCCAAAATAGTCGCTAGCACATTACAGTGACGTAGCAACAAGGGGGCAACATGGCATGAGGTGCTAAGGAAGGAGAGGTATTCCACGGCTCTCAGGACAATCGCGTGATCGGTCAAGATCCCTACAAGCATCTTACTGGGTAATACATCCTTCCTCGAGCATTGCTGCTCTAGCGGTACACCACTCAAGCCAGCCAATGAAGGCAAGCAAGAGGTGGAAGATCCTGTTCCTCGTCAGTGTTCACTCTGGACAACCAATAAAGGCAAGCCAGAGATGAGGAACAGGGGTTCTCCCCGGCATCGGGTGGGTGGGGTCGCTAATGCCCAACAGCTCGCCACAAGCTGCCCTGCCGCAGCACAAGCTGCCCTGCCGCATTATTATTATTATTATTATTATATCGCATACCTTTGTAATCTAGAAGCCGCCATCACTGAAACTCCGTTTTTTTTACCAAAGATAGCGATAAGTGGCTTATGGTCGGTCTTAAGTACAAACGGAATATCACGCCCATACAAATATTGGTGGAAGTACTTTACACCATAAATTATAGCCGTCGCTTCCTTTTGGATTTGACTATAATTTTTCTCACTCGCTGAGAGTGTCCTCGAGGCAAATGCCAACGGTCGTTCCTGTCCGTCGGGGCCCTGCGCCAGGCACGCCCCCAGCCCCGCCGGGCCCGCGTCCACGGTCAGCACCAGGCGAGCTGCCGGGTCAAAATGAGTCAGCACGCGGTCGGACGTGAGCTCTCGTCTGATCTGATCGAACGCGGCCTGTTGCCTATGGCCCCACTCCCACGTTACGTCATCACAAACCAACTCATTCAACGGACTTAGGATCGTCGATGCGTTCGGAATAAACTTCCTATAATAATTTATCATACCTAGGAACCGTTTTATTTCCCGTACATTTGTCGGCGGCGGGCATTTTGTTATAGCCTCAACCTTCTTTGGACATGTTCTCAAGCCATTTTTGTCGATGACAAAACCTAGATAAGTCACACTTTCACGGAAAAATTCGCACTTCTGCTGCTGCAGTCGAAGGCCTGCTTCTTGTAACCGTTTTAATACAGCTTCTAAGCGTTCCATATGTATTTCTTTCGTTGGACCTGTAATACAAATATTGTCCAACCATACTACTACTCCTTCTATCCCTATTAAAAGTGTTTCAATCGCCCGTTGAAAGATCGCCGGTGCATTGGCCAGGCCGAACACTAAACGAGTGTATTTAAACAAGCCTTTACTTGTGCTAATTGTTGTTAGATCTTGCGATCCATCATCGCTACAAAGTTCTAACTGATTATACGCCATTTTTAGGGTTCCGTAGCCAAAATGGCAAAAACGGAACCCTTATAGTTTCGTCATGTCCGTCTGTCCGTCTGTCCGTCTGTCCGTCTGTCACAGCCGATTTACTCGGAAACTATAAGTACTACAGTGATGAAATTTGATGGGAATATGTGTTGTATGAACCGCTACAAAAATATGACACTAAATAGTAAAAAAAAGAATTGGGGGTGGGGCCCCCCATACATGTAACTGAGGGATGAAATTTTTTTTTTCGATGTACATACCCGTGTGGGGTATCAATGGAAAGGTCTTTTAAAATGATATAAAGTTTTCTAAAAAACATTTTTCTTAAAGTGAACGGTTTTTGAGATATCAGCTCTGAAAGTCGTAAAAAGTATGTCCCCCCCCCTCTATTTTTATAACTACGGGGTATAAAATTCTAAAAAAAATAGAGGTGATGCATGCTAATTAACTCTTTCAACGATTTTTGGTTTGATCAAAGTATCTCTTATAGTTTTTGAGATAGGTTGATTTAACTGTAATTTTGGTTAAGTTATTGTGCTTACACTGATTTGCTGCTACGGAACCCTTTGTGCGCGAGCCCGACTCGCACTTGGCCGGTTTTAAATCTATTTTTGAATAATGTTCCCCACCCCTGAGTTTGGTAAACACTTCTTCGATACGGGGCATTGGAAAACGTTCTACCTCAATGTCATTGTTTAAAGTCAATGCGTAATCCCCACATATTCTTATCTTTCCATCAGATCTCAACACGGGCACAATCGGTGTACCGTATTTGGAATATGAGATAGGTACTAATATGCCTAACTTTACTAAACGGTCTAACTCGGTCTCAACTTTATCCTTAAGGGCAAAGGGCACGGGCCTTGGTTTATAAAATTTGGGTTTTGCTCCTTCTTTTAATTTTAAGTGTACAACAAATTTATTGAATTGCCCTAATTCGTCCTTCCATAAGTCAGCGTAACCTCGCAATAACTCACTTATCTCCTTATTATTCGTCATGTAATTTACAGATGAAAAACATATGTTAAACGCGGACATAAAATCTCTTCCTATCAAAGGGGGCCCCCCATTTTGAATAACAATAATATTCAATTGTGCAACCTTGTCTTGATATTTAACTGAAGCTTGGAAATAGCCCAAAGGTTTGATTTTATGCCCCGTGTAAAAACAAATTTTTAGCTTACATTCTTCTAATTTATTTTTAGAAAACATTTGAGACCATATTCGTTCTGAAATAACTGTTATCCCTGAACCTGAGTCAATTTCCATAGTTAATGGGCAATCGTTAATTGTAACATCAATAGTGAATGGTTCAATATTAGCATACCTCATGTTGAACATTTTGCATTCGTCGCAATCGCTGCCTGAGCTATCCTCAGCAGCCTCGACCTGAGTAATGTTATTTAACCGTGAACGGCACTTTCTTTCACTGCACACCTTCTTGAGGTGGCCTTTTTTACCACAACACTGACACTTATAGTTCTTGTACCGACAAGAACCTGCACTGTGACTTTTCATGCCACACACTTCACAGCTGTTAGGATAATCAGCGCCATCGCGCCTCGCCTCGCGTCCTGCCGGCGGGCCCGGGGCGCGCGCACGGCCGCTCCTGCTGCCGCTCGCGCCCAGGCGGAACACCGGCTCCTCCTTCACGCGGGGCCCGTCGCCTCCTACAGCTGTCCTCGCCATCCTGACGCATGCATGTTGCTGAGCCACCTCTAGCGCTTTCGCAACCGTCAGGGTCTTCGCGTCCTGCTCGAACAATCTGTTCCTTTCCGGTCCATCTGGCAATCCCAGAATAAACCGGTCGCGAAGTAGCGTGTCTAATGCCGCTCCGAAATCACAAAATACAGCTAATCCTCGCAAACGAATTAGCCACTCTTCCATAGTCTCGCTACTTTCTTTTGTAGCCATATAGAAGGTAGCCCGATCAGCAAATGTGGATCTCTTCGGAGTGAAGTGGGTATCCAAGGCATTCACGAGGTCGTCGAAGGTCAAAGTTTCAATGTCCTTTGGGTGCACGAGGTTCTTCGCCAAACGGTAAGAATCGTCCGATAAATAAGTAAGAAGGTAGTTACTTTTATTATCGGTTATTTTGTTCACGATAAAAAAGTTATTCAAACGATTTTTAAAAATGACCCAAGCGTGCACTTTATAATCAAAACTTGTTATTTCGCCGAGATATGAAGGCATTGTCACTTTATCACCAGACTCGTAGCCAATGAAGTATATTATAATTAGGTACTTAGGTGGCAATGAAACACGAGTGTGCGTAACGAACGGTAGTTTATTACTGACTTGCAGATACCCGCGTAGTTACATACATTACAACCCCACATGAGGGCCAAGTGTGAGGACTGGATCGCCAGAGCAACTCCCAATTGTCGGAACTGCAGCCACGCAAAACTGGACAATACTGACCACAACGCCTTCGACGCGCAATGCCCGACTCGACAGCGCTGGGACGCCCTCGCTAGAGCATCGGTGGCGTATTGCTAAGGTGGTAATGTGGACCGTGTCTGTAGCAACGATAGGACTGATACCACTGGACCTGAGTGTCGAGGAGGTAGCATCAAAGGAGAAGATAGAGATAATTAAGCCAGCTCACAAACTTACGCAAATATGTGTGGATTACGGGTGTTTTCCCAATATAAGATACTACAACAGGTTTTGCGCTTTTGGTATAAATTATAATCATATAGCAGTAGGATGTAAAATAACAAATAATATAAATAGTCGACTAGTGTATAAATTGATTAGACTTAAGATACCTGTGGAACCCAGTTGTAATATAGTGATAATATATACAGTGTGTGTTAGAATAGGTAAATTAAGTATAAGTAACTTAGAAACGTAGGCTAAGAAAACTAATACGCGCAATATAGTAAATATATTGTATAGTGTTAGGTTAAATGTAATAGATTAAGAAAAAAGAAAAACTGAAAAGAAAAAAATATACATATAAAATACAAAAAATTAAAGAAACAAAATAAAAGAAAAAGAAAAGAAAATTAAAATAATCCCAAAAAAAAAAAAAAAAAGAAAAAAAAGTATAAAAAAAAAAGATATTCAAAGAAAATCTGTTGTTTTAGGGCCACTTGCAGAAACAAATTAAATCTAGATTTAGTGTCAAATGTCGATTTAAGAAACGTCAGTCCATATAAAATTTGACACTAAATCGAGATTTAACACTAAATCTAGATTTAATATGTTTGTGCAAGTGGGGCTTAGTTTTAAGACGATCGCCCGTGCGGTCACCTTTAGTGAATAAGTCTTAATTGTAAGATGTAAATTAATAAAGTTTAGATATATAAATTCCCAGATTATGTCCGGGGAAAACTGGAAAGGGAGGGGTTTTAGTCGGTGAGAGTCCGACACTACCTGACAGTACGGGCTGTCAGGTGTCCATTAGGATTTCCCCTCCCTACGAAAAAAAAAAAAAAAAAAAAAAAACCTGACCTAACCTAACCTAACCCAGTTCCCCTGGTGGGGAAGCCACGTCGTTGACCTTCGAGGGGAAGAGGTTTCCGGAACCCTAGAAGAACTTGGTTTGCAGGTGTTGAACAACGGCGACACTCCGACCTTTAGCACTGTCAGAGGGAACAAAACATACGGGTCATTCTACCAAACATCGATTTTTATGTTCGCGTGAAATAACTCTTAAAATATAATACCTAGACGTTAATAATGTACTATCACAATCAAGCCGGGATCGTGTTCTATGTGTTCTCCATAAAATATAATGAAAATTTTCATTATTTATTGAAAAAACCATATCGACACTATGTGATTTGTCACGTCGTGTCGATTGTTCGCGAGCGTGGTAGCACGGTTTGAGCAGCTATAAAAAAATATTGTGTAGAGATAGGATTATATTTCACATAATAAAATAAATTACAATACTTTTACTTATTCATAGTTAAATATTATATTTTTCCAACAATTAAATTAAAAAATACAGACCATTCTACAACCGTTATAAAAAAATAGTCACAAATGTCGACGTTCATAAATCACGATTTTATGAAGGTAAATATTTTACTCTGTGAACATATTTTTTTATTAATGGCAACTCTAAACCACACCTGTCATTGCCAAGTCTAAAATTTTCGTGGGGAATGAATAGTTTTTTTGTAATTCAAAATTCAATATACGTTCTACACCTGTGTCAAAGTTGACCTGTCACAAATGAGGAGGCTATAAAAAATAAATGGATCATTCAATTACAATTTTTGTTACTTGACTTAGTGAGTATGAGAGTACTTAGCACATTTTTAAAACATGCACAAGTTTAACATCATATTGAAGCTGATATGGCGTATTTTGTCGATGTTCTCACTAATGTCGATGTCACGCGTGATGAAAAACTGTTCGACAATTGTGATTTTGTTCGACACGAGGTGACAGATGCTTCTAGGACTTTGGTCAAATATCTATTAACTGTGTATTTTTTTTTCTATTGCTTATTGCATTCACTAATATAATTGTTTACCGAGATAAATATGTCAAAAAAGTTAACAGATGTATCAAACATGCGATGCAGGCGTTATTATATGTCTTGTCGACACTTGTGATTTTATTTGATCGACACAAGTGACTGTAGCTTGTAGTGTGTTGTGAAATTTCTGTTAATTATACTATATAATGTACAGATCTTTTTACCTAGGTACCAAAATAGGGGTAAAGACGAAGTTAAAGCATAGTTAATACACGGTTTAAGTAATAAATATTAAAAATGAGTAAATTAATGCTAGAATAAGAAATTTGACAAAAACAAGACAGTAATTATGGAAAATACTAAAAAAAAAAGTTTTTAAAAAAAGGAGGCACCAGGATTAATGCAGATTATTTAAGACCATTAAAGGTTTACGATTATCAAATCAAACTTATTACAAAATGTGCTAAGGAAAAGACAAGGATGAAAAAAGCGATGCTGAGATTATTGATCTAAATAAAAATAAAATATTTGGAATAATAGTCCCAAATAATGTATTATTTTCATTTAATATGATTCCGATGACCTTGATTCATATTTATTTTGTGGTCACCTAATAAAACCTAAATTTCCACCATCAAAAAATTTCGACATTTGTGAAGACACTTTTGTCGAAATTTTTAATATATTTTTTAAACTTTTTTCAAAATATAATTTCAATAGACAAAAACATATTATGGTTTAAATGTAATGAGAATAATATTATAGAAAAAAGTTGAGAACCTTAAATGATTATTTTATGATAAAAAACATGGATTGTATCACCCATGTCGACTTCATAGTCACTCGTGTCTATTTAATAAAACAAAAAGTTCATATTTTTTCCTAAAATAATACTACTATATCTCTGATTTTTTTATTTAATGTTCCCATCATTATGTAAAAGTTAAAAATCTACTTCAATATGCGTAAAAGTTGATTTTGTTTTTATTTATTTTTTTAATCCGTACGGTAGAATTACCCATACAGGAGCCACGTAGACATATCTGTATGCACAGTAGATCTTTTGAATATAGTGGAAGACTGGATTGTCGACGAGGATATCACCAGCTCGGACCACAACGGTATTACTTTCAAAATTAATCTTAAAAAATCAAAAGGAGAGAGTGTAAAAATAACGACTAGAATATACAAAACCAAAGACGTTAATTGGGAACAATTTTACGAAAAACTGGAGAAATTAAAAACGGATAACCACATTAATTTAGAATCTTTAGCAAACATCAACACCGTATTAGATCTAAAACACCTTATTGAAAATTTTAATAGCTTAATAATAAAATGTTGCCAGGATGAACTACCGAAAATCAAACAGAACAATAAATTTAAAATGCCGTGGTGGTCCGAGCAACTTGATAAACTCAAAAAAGACACAGTTACTAAAAAACGGAGGATTAAGTGTGCAGCTCCAGTACGTAAAGCTAAAGTAGTGGAAGAATACCTGCAAGCCAAGGAAACATATGAAACCGAAGCGAAAAAGGCACAAATCGACAGTTGGAAAGACTTCTGCGGGAAACAGGACAAGGAAGGTCTCTGGGAGGGAATATACAGGGTTATAGGACGGACCACCAAAAGACACGAAGATGTTCCTCTTGTACAAAACGGGAAAGACATTGATCTGAAAGACTCTGCACAGGTTCTAGCTGAGACTTTTTACCCTGCTGATCTGGAAGCTACTGACAGCGCAGAGCACCAGCGGATAAGACTGTTAGCAAGCCAGGAGGAAGCAATCGAGGGACAAGTACTAGACCCACCCTTCACTATGGTTGAACTGATTGCTGCTGTAAAAAGCTTCAACCCAAAGAAAGCACCAGGAGAGGACGGCCTGACTGCTGACATATGCAGTGAAATCATCCTGAGGAACCCCAAATTCTTCCTATCACTGGCCAACAAGTGTCTCACCTTGGGATTATTCCCTAAGATCTGGAAAATCGCCACAGTAGTAGCCCTTCGTAAACCAGAGAAAGATGACTACCAGAATCCCAAGTCTTATAGGCCCATTGGATTGTTGCCAGTGATGGGAAAAATTTTGGAAAAAATCTTCGTCGGACGTTTAAAATGGCACCTTATCCCGAAAACGAGTCCAAGACAGTACGGTTTTATGCCCCAAAAAAGCACTGAGGACTCCCTCTATGACCTGGTGAACTATATACGCGGAAAGCTCAAGGAGAAAAAGCTAGTGGTGATGGTGTCGGTGGATATAGAGGGAGCCTTTGACAATGCCTGGTGGCCCGCTATCAGATTTCGGCTGTCTGAGGAGAAATGCCCGACAAACATAAAAAGGATTATGTACAGTTACCTAAACGACAGGATGGTCAAAGTTAGGTATGGCGGTCAGGAATACTCCAAGAGCACAAATAAGGGATGTGTGCAAGGATCGATTGGTGGTCCGACCCTGTGGAACCTTCTTCTGGACCCACTGCTAAAAGGACTGGACCGTCGGGGCGACTACTGCCAGGCTTTCGCAGACGACGTCGTTTTGGTGTTTGACGCAGACAGAGCGTTAGATATACAGCGTCAAGCAAATGCTGCCCTCGCCCATGTGCAGAGATGGGGCCAGGATAATAAGCTGAACTTTGCAGCACAAAAGACTAAGGCAATGATCATCACAAACAAGCTTTAATACGGCACCCCAGCACTGAGCATGGGGGGTGTGGATATAGAATTCTCCAAGGAGATCAAAATACTTGGGCTAACCATAGACGACAAACTGACGTTCAATAGTCATGTGGCAGAGGTTTGCAAAAAAGCCCTCAACATCTATAAACAGCTGTCTAGAGCAGCCAAAGTCAGCTGGGGCCTTCATCCGGAAGTCATACGACTAATTTACACGGCTACTGAAGAGCCGATTATTATGTATGCCGCAAGCGCTTGGGCACCGGCGACTAAGAAACTGGGAATACAGAAGCACCTGAATGCAGTACAAAGAGGGTTTGCACAAAAGCTGACAAAAGCATACCGGACCGTGTCCCTAAACTCCGCACTCCTACTGGCTGGCATACTGCCCCTAGATATTCGCATACAGGAAGCAGCAGCTCTTTACGAGGCTAGGAGAGGCACAGACCCAGAGCAGAGTCACGGTGAAGGGGACGTCGAACTAGTCACTGCGTATGCGGAGACTCCCCATCCAGCTGAACATATGGAACTGGAGTTCATTAACCTGGTGGACCAGCAACAGGTGGAGGCCCACAACTGCCAAGCACACACACACGCACTCACGCCTTGTACTAATGTACTCCCTTGCGGGGTAGGCAGAGGTGCATTGCTGCACCCAATTTTCGCCAGAGTGTTATGTTAGTCCCAATGTAATAGGGGGCGGGCCTATTGCCATTTTACGGGCACATCCAAGACCTGAGAACAAATATCTGTGTTTAAACAAATATCTGCCCCAGCCGGGAATCGAACCCGGGACCATCGGCTCAGTAGTCAGGGTCACTAACCACTACGCCATTCGGTCGTCTGAAACTGTCTCCCTACTGCACGGTCTACCAGGCCGAACTACTGGCCATATGCAAGGCTACGAGGGTGATTTTGGACCGTCAGGAGACGAGCTTCGGCATATTCAGTGACTCGAGGTCAGCTCTGGAGACTATTGTCAACCACAATACTCGTCACCCTCTAGCAACTGAAGCAAGAAGCAACCTGAGCTGTTGCAAATCTCAGAATAAGACAGTGAACTTATTCTGGATTAAAGCACATGCAGGGCTGGAGGGAAACGAAGCAGCTGACAAGTTAGCCAAAGAGGCTGCCAAAACCCTGAAACGCAAACCCCACTACGAACAGTGCCCGGTCTCATTCGTCAAGCAAAAAATCCGCATGGACTCGCTTGCAGAATGGAACCGGAGGTACAAGTCAGGTACAACTGCATCGATCACCAAGATATTCTTCCCAGACGCAATAGATGCATACAGGACAGTCCGTAAAATTGAAATTAACAATGTACTAACCCAGGTTATGACAGGACATGGTGGATTCTCTGAGTACTTGAATAGATTCAAGTGCAAGGAGAGCCCATCATGTACCTGTGACCCACAACAGGTAGAAAGCATACCGCATCTGCTATTTGACTGTCCCGTGTACGGGTTCTCGAGATACGAACTAGAGCAAAGGGCAGGTGTAACTCTGAGTGCAGAAAATGCCAAACATATAATAATGAACAAGGAAGTACGTCAGGCTTTCTTAGAATATTGTATAAATATAGCAAATAAAGTTATAGCTAGAAATAAGTAAGCTATTATGCAAATATATGCTGAGCCATATATTCTGCATAGATAGGATAAAATAACCATTAGTTTAAAAACTGTATAAGTAGTTGATAAGAAACCTAAACATAAATAAAGTACTATTAGAATTAGATAAAAATATGAAATAATAATATTAAGTGTTGGCATAATGTTACAAATAAGATGTAAATAAAAACAAATAGTATATAAGTCAAAATAAGAAAGATAAAACACAAAATGCAAAAAAAAAAAAAACACAAAACAAAACAAAATGAAAAAAAAAAAAAAGTAAATAATACTGAATTAAAAGCAAAAGGTACTAAATAAATGTAGCTCGATTACCCGACATAGTATCTAAGTAGAATTAAGATAAATTAAGACTATAGTTGCACAAAGTCTCTGATTACGTCAGGGGTAAACAAGAAAGGGAGGGGTTTTAGTCGGTGAGAGTCCGACACTACCTGGCAGTACGGGCTGTCAGGTGTCCATTAGGATTTCCCCTCCCTACGAAAAAAAAAAAAAAAAAAAAAACCTAACCCAGTTGCATTCTTGCCGCCGTCCGGGACGCATCGTTTTTGCAACGCTCCGCACCTAAAAAATCGCGAAATATAGTAAAAATAGTGCGATTTTCATAAAAATTGTGTCAAATTGTGCGGGCAACCGAGTGCTATACATTGCTGTGCAAAAATATTTTTCCAAAAAGTGAAAGTAGGAAGTGAGAAAAAGTGATAAATTTAACCTTTTCGGCTGCGTGCCGGCCGAAAACGATCGACGACCCCTACTTTTTCTGGTACGCCCTGGACCGCATCGGTGACCTCTACAATCCTGCCAAGTTCCAGATTTTTGGCGCCAAGCTTCTAAGTACAAACGCCAAAAAAACAACTTCCACGTGGCCACGAGGTCATTGATCCCGACAAGACCGGCCAATCCTGACACTCCAAAATCAACGAACAAGACCGGCAAGTTGCAAAACAGTTTTTTATTTTCAAAAATTTTGACTTTTGGTAGAGCAACAGACATTTTAAGAAATTAAGTTTTTTCAAAAATCAATAACTTGCCCAAGTGATCTATGACATATACTTCTGAGACCACTATTAAGTAGACCATAATTAACTCTATATTTGAGCAAAAAATTTTTAAAATCTGTTCTCTACTTTTTGAAATATTAATTTATTAAAATTTTAGGTATTACGTGGTACCCCCAATATTAAGTGTGGGGACTCAATTTACACCTGACAAAACTTGTTGAAGTTCAATTAGGGATACTACAAATTTTAATATTTTTTTTTAGTTTTTTGTGTATTATTTATATATTTTATGTATTTTATTGTTGTTTTTTGTATTTAATTAAGTATTTAAACATATTAAATGTAGGGGAGACAGAGGTTCCCCCTACAGTATTTAGGTCGGGTCGTGATGGAGATTGAGTGAAAGACGCCTGTTACAAGTCTATACAATCACTGCTTTATTTCTATCTTATTACGGTATTTAACTATGTGCATTACGTGCATCAGCATCATTATTACTATCTAATGTTATTACTAACTAATCTAGTGTACGATTGTACGTGATAAACCGTACATTAAAATTATTTTGACAATTGTACTGAACGCGGCTCATCAAGCCCGACAGATTGAGCCCAATCTCGGGTGATTTTGGACCATAGAATCCAAAGTTAACAAAACGGCGGCCATTTTGGACGCCATTTTGAATTTCTTTGGATTTAAGTAACTTTTGACAGAATACTCGTATTGAGCTGCGGTTTTCTTTGTTATAGCTGATCCTTCATGCTCTACAATATTTTATACTTTTTGACTCTACATAGAGCAAGTTTTTTATTTAGAGGTTGCACAAGATTCGGATTGGTAGCACTGACCCATACTTTCTGGCCAAAACCGCGTTGCTCTGGGACATCTGGATCCGGAGTTATAGATATTTAAATTCTCTGGCGGCCATTTTGTCCGCCATATTGGAAATCTTAAAATCGCTTTATCTCCGGAACCCGTCATCCAATCTCGGCGCGGTTTTCGGTCCTACACTCGGGTGGGCCAGGGCTGCTTTCCAGAATATAGACCTTGACTCTACATAGAGTTTTTTATTTTTATCTTCAAATATATTTTTTTAATTAAATGTGCTAATTAAGTTTTCGTTCTTTATATTGATACAGAGCTTTATTGAGCCCTGATAAATTGACCTAGAGTCAGTATTACTCACTCTACAAGAGTTTTATTTAGATTTTATTTAATTCTTTAGTTTTTCTCTGATTTGTCAACTATTATAAGTTTGCAAACGACCCGCTCTGCTAAAGAGAGCAAAGACTCTACATTATAAAATTATTGTTTGTCCGTATTTTGATTGACGGGTTAAAAACTGTTTATTATTATTCACTGTAATAAACTTTACTCTATATATTTCATTGTTATTCATAAATTTTACAACTTATACAAACTAATTGTACAAATTGACACGTTCCTAAAGAACGAATCATGTTCGGACACCGCACGCCTGTACGTAAATCGAACAGCGCAGAGAAAAAAGAAACAAATTCTCAGTCTCAAGAGGCCGGACAGATGCGGGCTTCACACGTGCGACGTAGCATTGGTGAGTGGGAGGCTGTAAACCCGAGCCAAAGCTCCTCAAACCCTTCCCCCTGAGCGGCGCTGGTTGCCGCGGCAGCTCCCTGCAAAGTTATGTCACCACTGACACAGGGGTTAACCGGTGAAGGAGCCGAAAAACTCTCGGCTGAAACAGCAATCTCGCCCAAGCCCAAGTACAAGAGTAGGACCTCAGAGGCCCGGGCATGCCTCACTAGCGCTAAATTGCAGCTGGGAAAGGCGCGAAATCTAAGGACAGATATAAAAAATGAAGTGACACAGACGATAGAGCGCCTATACCAGCTCGTAAAAGACTCGGAAACAGACAAAGGAAGAGGAAAGGAGAGCGAAGTGATGAAGGAAAAAGATAGAGAGCCAATAGATAAAGAGGCAGAAAGCAAACCAACCCCTCCGATAAAGAAATAAAATAAAAAATAAATAAAATAAAATAAAATATCCCCAAAGTCTAAACTGCCTTCCTAAGCTTGGACCATTTCCCACCACGCTGGTCCACTGCGGGTTGGTGGGTTCACATATCTAGATGTGCTAGATCTAGATATGCAGGTTTCCTCACGATGTTTTCCTTCACCGTAAGAGCGATGGTATACATTGTACTTAAGTTAAAAGAACTCATTGGTACATGTCAGCGCCGGGATTCGAACCCGGAATTCTCTTGATTGAGAAGCGGGCGTTCACCCGACTGAGCTACCACCGCTCTTCAAGCCCTCGTACGCAGAGGTTTTGGGAGCCAGTTCACCCAGAACCGCTCCACTGGAGTCTAAGGCTAGTCACTCTATCTCCAGTAATGGACCTAGTCACTCTATCATAATTTCGTCTGATGAGGGTAACGATACGAGTGACCAAATCCTCACTAAAATAAGGGAGGCCATCCAACCAAGGGAAAATGGCTTCCAAATTCAAAAAGTGAGAAAGGCTAAAAACCAAAAAGTGGTTCTTAGCTGTCAGTCGAAGGAAGAAGCCCAGAAGGTTACGGAAAAAATTAAGACATCTGGCAAAGCATTACAAGTGGAGACAGCAGTTAACAAAAACCCGTTGGTAATCATAAATAATGTTCTGAGCTACAACACTGACGACGACATCATGTGTTCGTAGTGATTACAACTACTATAAGGCTGATTATACTAAGATAAGATCTCATTTAAGTATTATAGACTGGCACACTGAGCTAAATAACTGTAATGATATTAATGAAATGGTTTCAGTATTCTACAAGATTATTAACAATATTATTGATGAATATGTTCCGAAACGCATCCCTCGTAAAAGTAAGTACCCAAGCTGGTTCAGCTTAGCTTTAATTAGATTACTTGGAGAGAAGGAAAAAATTCGTAAGAAATATCGTCGTTACCAGAACCCACGAGATAAATTTTAATACAATATTTTAAGGGAAAGGAGTCACAATTTATTAGAAAATGACTACAATAGATATAAAATGCAAATAGAGAAAGCTATTTCCTACAATCCCAAAACTTTTTGGAAGTTTATAAAAGACAAACGTAAAAATAAATCCACGCTGCCCTCTGAAATGAAAATGAATAACATCTCTGCCAACACGGGACCTGAAATCGCAAACTTATTTGCAGATCAATTCTCATCTATCTATAGAACCAGTAGTGCCATAGATCAAAGTACCCTCAACTATATATCACAAAATCCTGATAATAACTCAATATGCTTCAACCGCATCAGTTTTAGAGAGTCTGATATATGTAAAAAAATCAAATTGCTTAATATGTATAAACGCGCGGGTCCTGATGGTATACCACCTATTTTTATTAAACGTTGTGGATATTTGCTTGCCTTACCACTGGTCCTGATTATCAACCGCTCTCTTCTGGATGGGAAATTTCCTGACGAGTGGAAGAATGCAAGAATTGTTCCAATTTTTAAAAACGGTAATGACGTAGAAGTTAAAAACTATCGCCCTATTTCTATTTTATCTTGTTTCTCTAAGCTCTTTGAATCCCTATTACTAGATGTTTTTTCTCCTCAGATAAGTAAAATATTGTCCGATTATCAGCATGGATTTATAAAAGGCCGCTCTGTACAAACTAATCTTGTTAACTTTATAACAGATGTATCTTATGAAATTGATAAAGGCAAGGAGGTGGACGCCATTTATACTGACTTTTCCAAGGCCTTTGATATGGTAGACCACACATTACTAATTCATAAGTTAAAATCTGTCGGCTTTAGTGGAAATGTACTGAGGTGGTTTGAGTCCTACCTATCAAACAGACCACAAATAGTGTTAGTGAACGGCTTCGACTCTAAACCTTATCATGCTAAAACGGGGGTTCCTCAAGGATCGCACTTGGGCCCTCTTTTATTCCTAATATTTATTAACGACCTTACCACCAAAATTAAACATTGCCATTTCTCCTTTTTTGCTGACGATTTAAAAATTTATAAAACCGTAACCTCCATAACAGATGTCAAACTTATTCAAGAAGATCTAAACAATATTAAAGACTGGTGCGATCACAACCATATGTCAATAAACGTGAGTAAATGCTACTTCATCAAATTCACAAAAAAGAAATGTCCTCTTTCATCTTCTTACACAATAGACAACACTCAACTAACAGAAACAAGTGAAATAAGAGATCTCGGTGTTATCATTGATAGCAAACTCAGTTTCAGTTCTCATTATGATAATATCGTTAAAAAAGCAGCTCAAATGCTAGGGTTTCTAAAGAGAAATTCGAGGGACTTTCACAATAACAAAACTAAAATACTTCTTTACAACGCGCTAGTTCGCAGTCACCTGGAGTTCGCCAGCGTGGCGTGGAGCCCTCACTATACGGTGCACTCTCAGAGGATTGAAAGTATACAAAGGGCATTCACCAGATACTTGGCATTCACTTCTACTGGGATATCGCACAGGAACACCTACGACCAGCGTCTAAACTTTTTCAACATGCACACGCTGCGTGACCGCCGTATTGTACAGGATCTAGTATTTCTACATAAAATTATTTCAAACCAAATTAGCTGTATTCATCTTTTCGAGAAAATTAATCTATCAGTGCCATATAATCTTCCTAGAAAACCAATCAATAAAATCTTTCATATTAGTACTTGTAAAACAAATACTGGTTTGCACGCTCCATTTAACAGAATTTGCCAGGAGTACAACGAAATTAGTACTAAGCTTCCGAATATAGATATCTTTAGTGACAATCTACCGAAGTTCCAAAGTGGAATACTGCAACTATTTTCAGTTTAAGTTAAGTATAACTATAGTATGATATTAGTACCTAATTTAAAATAACGGATTTGCAATATTTGTTCACATTTAAATTTGAATTCTATTATTAAGTTAACACTTTAATTTTGTTATAAAATTTTAATTTTATTAATTATTAATTTTTAAGGTATGTTGATTTTAAAATGTTGTATACGCCTGTAATTGGCATATCGTATTAGATTGTAAGACCTTCTTTCGATGTATATTTTAAAACTGTAATAATATGTATGCTGTTGGTGTATCTTTAATACATAAATAAATAAATAAATAAATCATTAACTCCCTTAGGTCACAAAAAAAACAAGTCACTTCGGACCTAAGCGAGGATGAGCTGAGAGCCACAGTACGGTATCGACGAAGAGCAAGGAACCCACACGAGAACCACGTGGTACTCCAGGTGTCTCCAAAGCTCTGGCAGAGGTTGACGACGGCTGGAAGAGTTCATATAGACCTGCAAACAAGACCGGTCATGGATCAGTCACCGCTAGTGCAGTGCACAAAGTGTCTGGCGTTTGGACATGGCCGAAAACTTTGTAAGGAACCAACAGAGCTTTGCGGCCACTGCGGGGGCCCACACATGCGCGCTCAGTGCACATTTGGATCAGTTGAGCGAGGTGGTGCGATTTACAGGAGCTAAAAATATACTGGTAGGCGGTGACGTGAATGCGTGGAGCACATGGTGGGGAAGCGAGACCGAAAATATAAGAGGAAGAGAGGTGTCGGGAGTGCTGGAGGAGCTAGACCTCAACATTCTCAATAAAGGAGACAAGCCAACGTTTGACACAATAAGGGGAGGCAAAATATACCAAAGTCGAGTTGACATAACCGTTTGTTCTGTTGAAATGCTTGCTCTTGTGGAAAACTGGAGAGTCGATCCAACAGTAACCACTGCAGACCATAATGCCATAACTTTTAAAATCAAAATTAACAAAGATTCGGACACTACAAACACAAAAAATAGCACTAGAAAATATAACACTAAAAAAGCAAATTGGAGTCAATTTCATGAGAAAATGGCACAATTTCTACAGGACCAAAACATAAATAAAGACACTGGTGTCGCCACCTATCTTTTAATATATTTACTTTCATAATTTTCGCAAGGTTTCGATCCTAAAATCCTTTTTCCCTATTTCCGCTTATGTCGTGCACCGCAACGCTACGTGTGGCAACACTGTCTGCGCCACCCACAGACAATCAGTTCCGAAAACGAATTCATGGCCGCCGTCGCGCTAAGTTATTCGCGATTGAACTTATTTTCAAAATAGACGATTGGCTAGTTGCTAAAGTCTTCCGCTTCTTCTTTATTCGTGGTGAACCATAGGCGACTGCGCGGTGCCGCAGGGTTCTACTATGGGAAACTACCTATTCCTAATCTTGGTCAACGACCTAACAGCGGCATCTGAGCACGCCGAATATGTCTTGTTTGCAGACGACGGTTGCCTGATTGTATCTGCTGAGAACTATGTTCTGCTCAAACACAAATTAAACCTGGTCACTGCCTGCATACACGACTGGTTCAGCGCAAATGGAATGCTGCTAAATATAGAAAAAACGAACATTGTTCATTTCCAACTGAGAAGGACCAGGGGACATGACCTAAATGTGGTGTGCAACGGAGTGGCGGTGCCGCAGGTGGACCAGGTGAAGTACCTCGGCTTCGTGATCGACGCCGGCCTCACCTGGGCGCCCCACATTGACGTCACGTGCGCCCGTCTCGCCTCCGCGTGCTTCGCGCTGTCCCGTCTGGCTCGTAGCTTGTCTAATGAAAATATGAAAAAAGCATACTACGGATATTTTCATTCGATTCTATCATACGGTGTTGACCTCTGGGGTAATGCGGCGTGCTCCGAAAGGATACTAAGACTCCAAAAACGTGCCGTACGAATAATTGCTCACAAACCATGGGACTGTCCCGCTCAACAATTATTTAAAAACTGTAACATCCTAACACTACCGTGCCTATACGCGCTAGAAGTTGCGAAATACGCAAGGCGTAACCTTGACAAATTTAATACTAAAGCAGACTTTCACCGGGTCAACACCCGGCGGCGTAACCAGCTGATCGCGCCCGCGACTAGGCTGGCCAAGTCTGATAAATGTATTAACACTCTCGTTCCCAGAGTATACAATGCACTGCCTGATAACGTAAAAGAAACAAAATCTGAAACCGTTTTCATTGCAAAACTTAAAAATATATTGGTTAATATGCCTATTTATAAATTCACTGACTTCCCTGCCTCGTTGTCCTCTGTGACCCCAACCTTGCCTACCAACTAAATTGCAATAACAACCTGTACCTACCTATCTGTAAAATTACTAATTACTGTATTTTTTACTACATTATAAATTAACATTAAAATTAAATTGTAATTACCTAAATAATATTACATACTTAATTAGCTAATGTACCTATCTATAAAATGTAATAAGTATAACTTGTGATTATGATTTTGTGATTGTAATTATGATTTGTGAGTTGTGACGTATAAATAATATTTTATAAATAAATGATTTGAATTTGAATTTGAATTTGAACCGCTAACCGAAGAATATCAGTGTGTGTGTTGAGTGCTGCAGTGCTTTGGATTGCTCTGATCTCTGATCGATCGAGCACGTGGCGCCAGGCGAGGGTCTGGAAGCCGGCCGCCTTTTCCTGGTCTCCTGAACTGCCTCCAGCGACCAGGTAGGTGCACGACACTTCATCAACCCTTTCCCTCGGTGAGACACCTTGCTGTAGTTTCTTTTATTTTTTTTCTATCGAAGGGACTCCGGCTTAGCGGCGTTACCATGTGGTCCTTCGACCCGCGATTAGGGTAAACGTACCAGTTTGCCGGCCACTACCCCTTTCCGGCCACTTCGCACGTTATTTTTAATAATAGGATAGTATTGAGACATCTCCTTTCTAATTTCGCACCATTCGACCCGGGCGAACATCACGGTTCATAATCCAACGGCATGACCTCGAAATTTGCGAACTTAGCCCTCAGTCACCATTTCAAAATTTGGTGTGTAGATTCGTGGCAAATTTAGCAGAAAAAATAGCAGGTGGACTGATTTTCAGAGGTAAGTTTTTAAGTGTTCCTACTGTTTTATAAGTGATTGAATTGGTTTGTGTGAATTAAAGTATGTTTAATTTCAATATTCAAGTGCCCAAACTAACAAACTTTTTCATAATTTGTAATATTTTCGGTGGTCGGACAATAGGTTATCGATTTATTCCAAAATCTAGTTTCCGGCCGGGTGGTCGGAAAACCGGTATATTGTAGTCATTAAATTTTGCCTATATTGCGGAAACCTTAAATGCACTAACATAGATTCCATTATATTAGTGAACAGCTATAATTTTGTGAATTGACAACTAGATTCCGGCCGCCAGAATACCTCATAGTTTCAAAGATATGACCTTAAAAAAATAACGAATGTTTAGCGGCCGATAACCAGTTCAAACAAAACCTATTTCCGGCCGTCGAAAAAGCGGCCGAAAATAGGTAAAAATTACACCTAATTCCGGCCGTCTGAAATAGCGGGCGGCAGAAAATAGGTAAAATTAAACCTGATTCCGGCCATTAGATAATAAAACGGCCGATAATGTTTATCGATGCCAATGCCAAGAGTAGCTATTTGTTTGACTTTAGATTTCAATTTGTTATTTCATAAACCCTGAACTACTGAATAAAACTCGTTTTTCTACTGTGAATTAGGTGGCCGATAACCAGTGCACTCGTGGACGATAACTGGGTAAAATGGCCGATAACCGGTATATTTGCTATTTTTACGAAAAATATTTTTTTGAAAATTATGTATCACTGCTACGTCTATAAACGTTAGGTTTTATGAAACTAGACTATTGAAAGATCGAATGATATTTTTTTGGAAAATCTTGACACACAGCATTATGATAGAAATTAACTCTGAAGTCAACAAGTCGCTTAAGTGGCCGATAACCGGTACTGTTACCCTACTATTTCCCCGCCCCTATTAGGTCACCTATTAGGAGAAAACCGCCCCTTTTAGCTTATTTCAAAGCCAAAAAGTGAACTTAAGCTAGTGCGCACGCGGCGCACTGCATAGGTTATTTACCTAACCGCTTTTTATCGACATACATTGTACGCTTTCCAAAAACGTAATAATCATATAATCATCTCGCTTCAAATACACATAAAGTATTATCCCGCTATTAGTAGTTAGGGCTACTGTACTTAAATAGGTCACGCATTTTTACGCTTGCTGCAATAATAGGCATAAGAAGGTAGACTCACATTCACTCGCCGCCGCGCCCGCCGCGCCGGCGCGGCGCCATATTCAATCGCGTTATCAAGTTATCATTCCAATTGTACACCCACATTCCTGTGATTGTTTAATTTGTTTGTTTCATTTTATTTTCCGACTTCACGATGTCGAAAGCATCAAAATCGCATAATGAAAAAGATTCGGTGCAACATAATTATGAACTCGCGACACTGCAAGCAAAACGTAATGCTTTGTTCGAGTGTTTACAATACGCGTTAGATTTATCTACCGAAATAAATAAATGGAACGAGGAGAGAGAAGCTTTTCTCGATGCGAGTATTAATGTAGATATAATTCGTTCAGATTTCCAAAAAGTGTTAGATCAGTACAACAGCTGTTTAATGTCCAATGACCCTACTGCCAAGCCAGATTATAAATCGCTAGTTTCTTTCGAACAGCTGTATTGTCGCGTAAAACGCTTGGTTGCGTCATGTACCGTAGTCACGAAAACTACCCAAAATAATGATTGTTTTCCACAAAAAAGTAAAATTAATTTACCGCCTATCGAGTTGATGAGCTTTAATGGTGACATTCGCCAATGGCCACTATTTTATGCCAATTTTAAATCTACCATTCACGACAATAAGTCCCTCTCAGATCATGAGAAACTTCATTATTTGCTAGGTAAATTAACAGGCAAGGCCCAGGCCGCTTGTGCGGGCATTACGCCCTCCGCTGAAAATTATAAAACGTTATTTGATACCCTAGTAAATAGGTATGAAGATAAGCGCACGCTAGCAGCTACCTATTTACAACAATTAATGGAATTCAAACCGCTGTCGTCGATTTCTGCGAGTAACGTTCGTTGTTAACGCAGTACGCGCCCTAAAGAATCTAAAGTTAACAGACTTACAAGACTTCATATTTTTGCAAACTGCCTTAACTAAATTAGATCCTGATACCGTGCGTACTTTTGAGAATAGTAATAATAATCAGTCTGAAATTCCAACCTTTGATAAGCTCGTTGAGTTCTTGGATAATCAAACTAAAATATTACAGCGCGCACCGACCACTGCGGCCGCCGGTGGTGGCGCTGCATCAGCATCACGATCGGCTGTTCGCCCTAGATCTAATAACAAAAACCCGCCGCCTCACTACAATGCGTACGTTAGTACCGTCGACTCTAATTCCGCTCACAAGTGCTTATGTACAAACATTGTACATCATCATTTGTTCAAATGTCCCGAATTCCATAAAATGTCTCCTCACGAGCGTTTTCAAGCCGCGAAGAATTTAAATGGCTGTATAAATTGCCTAAGTACGAAGCATAAGATTGCTTCCTGTCAGTCCGCTTCGGGATGCCGAGTGTGTAAACAAAAACACCACTCGCTATTACATTTTAATCGAGAGTCGAATCCGTCACCCGCTTTACAGAACTTAACCACTGTGCCACCGCGCGCCGCGGTCATTGACTCGGTTGGTGGCGGCGGCGGCGGCGGTGCATCGCTTACGTCACAGCCAGCTGATGCGAAATCATCCGTTCCCGCGCAAGCGGACGTCGCGTTGTGTTCGACGTTCATTGCTGCTCCGCGTCCTTGCGTGCTTAATGCCGCTGCCGCTCAAAGTAGTACGCCGCAATGTAATACGCCTACTACTGTTTTGCTCGCTACTGCTATGGTAGCTACGTACGATAGTAAGGGTAATAAACAATTTGTAAGAGTTTTGCTGGATTCTGCATCGCAAAGTCACTTCATTACCAGCGAATGTTGTGATCGTTTGGGGTTACGGCAGAATACCATTCAACGTACTACTGTGAGGGGCTTCGGGGGAACGGAGAGGGCATCCCACGGGACAGTAGACTCACAGTTTTTCTCGCGCTTTAATAGTAACATAAAATACAAAATCAATTCTTTAGTTGTTGATAAGATTACTGACGACTTACCTACCGCTTATGTCGACTCCACCGCCCTGCCATATCTTAATAAAATAGCATTGGCAGACGACCATTTCGCTACGCCCAACAAAATCGATGTTTTGATTGGTGCTTCGCTGCTTCCACATTTGATTCTTCCCGACGACGTGGTCTCCAGTGGACCATCGGGGCCGCCCGCTATTCATACAGTGCTAGGCTACGTACTCATGGGAGTCGTGCCTGCGCTCGCCGCCCGCCCAGCATGCGTGACGTCATGCTGCGCCATAGTGCCACAGCAGCCTATGGATCATTTAATTACCCGCTTCTGGGAACTGGAAGAAGTTCCCGGCTCGCCCGTTCAGCACCCCACGGATGTTGAATGTGAACATTTTTACCGCTCGACTACGGAACGTGACCCCGTGACCGGCCGTTACACTGTAGCTCTCCCGTTTGATAAAGAAGTGTTTTTACTTGGGGACTCCTATAACATTGCTCGCAAACGTTTTTTGTGTTTGGAGAAGAAGCTCGAGGCTTCTCCCGAGCTTCGTGCCGCTTACTATGACGTCATTAAGGACTATATTTCCAAAGGTTATGTGGAGCCACTGACCGTTCCCCCGCAGGCGTCATCGGACGATTTGTCCCCGAGCTATATAATCTCGCACCATGGTGTCCTCCGCGAGGACAAGTCCACCACGAAGCTGCGCCCCGTGTTAGATGCAAGTTGCAAGACTTCATCCGGTGTCTCGCTAAACGAGGTGCTGCACAGTGGGCCAAATTTACAAGGGGACTTGTTTAAAATTATTTTAAATTTTCGCCTACACGCTGTAGCGATGACCGCTGATTGCAAACAGATGTTTCTGCAGATTATGCTTCGCGAATCTGATAGACGCTATCAGAGAATTTTATATATCGTTTTAATCCAAACGATCCTCTGGTTCTATATCAATTTAATAGAGTATGTTTCGGTTTAAAGTCAAGTCCCTTCCACGCGCTCCGCACTGTGCAGCAGCTCGTCGACGATGACGGCGCCGAGTATCCCCGCGCGGCGGAGATCGTCCCGTCCTGCCTGTATATGGACGATATCGCCTTTTCTGTTGATACAGAACAGGAGGCGGTGGACGCAGCAAAACAGCTGATTCAAATGTTCAAGGGTGCCCAGTGGGATCTTGTTAAATGGAACAGTAATTCACAATACGCACTCAATGAGTTGCCCGCTTCGCACAAGATACCTACTGAGGTTGAATTCGACAAGGCTACAGAGCATAAAATATTAGGACTCGGTTGGTCTACTGATAATGACGACTTTTATTTTAAAATCGACCCTCCTGATTTGGACTCAGTGTGTACCAAACGCACCATAATGTCAACGATCGCCCGACTTTGGGACAGAATGGGTTTCGTCGCGCCAACTGTATTGGTAGCTAAGTTATTAATTAAGAAACTATGGCAGCTGAAGGTGGATTGGGACGAAGTCCCGCCCGACCAGGTAGTAAGGCTTTGGCGACAATTTTGTCGCGAACTGCCGGCGCTTAATGAGATAAAAATCCCTCGTTGTCTCAGCGTCGCGACTGGTTGCGAGGTGACCTTGGTAGGGTTCGCAGATGCTAGTGAGCAGGCGCAAGGCGGCGTTGTGTACGTGCACGTCGCTTCTCCGTCGGGTAATGTGGTCCGCCTTCTCTGCGCGAAGTCCAAGATAGCACCCACCCCGCCCCATACGATTGCTCGTATGGAGCTTTGCGCAGTTCTTTTACTGTCGAAATTATTACGCTCAGTACTTGAAACGTATAATTCCCGCATTCCAATTAAGGTCCGCGCCTACACAGATTCCAAGGTCGCGCTTTATTGGATAAAAAATCCGCCCCACCGTTGGCAAACATTTGTTGCCAACCGTGTTATTAAAATAAATGAAAATGTATCCGCTGAAAACTTTCATCACGTCGCGGGGACAGACAACCCGGCCGACTGCCTGTCACGCGGCGTCGACCCCTCTAAACTGAAAGCCCATCCGCTGTGGTTTAACGGGCCGTCCTGGCTAGCATCGAATGCTTCACAGTGGCCTTCCTTGGATGAAGTTAACGATTCCACTTTAGACGTCGTTCCCGAGCAAAGGAACCTAGTTCACGCTGTTTTGACCCCTGCTGACGAGTGTAGTATTTACCCCGCTGCTTCTCGTTCCTCGTCATGGACCAAACTCCTGCGAATAATTGTGAATTAAACGAACTTGGGCAGTTCTTCTTTTTAACCTACATAACTTAGTCTCCATCAGTTGTGAAGAAAAAATCATGAGTTTTACAAATATTTATTTATTTATTTATATTTCAGCGTGCATTGTACTAAAAACACAACGGCTGTGCACGTTTACAAAAATATAAATTTATATTTTTGTATTTAAAATTACGTTACCGAGTGGTAAATCCGCGTGACAGAGGAGTATTTCATATGAATCTTGGCTGTCTCCCGCCACTTCATCCTGCGCATATTCGATAATGTTACAAAAAATATATATGACAACATAAAATATAAAAAATTATTTAAACTCCAGAAGATATTACCTATTTAGTAAAACAAAATATATATTTTTAAATGATTTCTGAAATATTTAAAAAAATTGTTGAAAATTTGTCTCTTACTACCTAATGTTTTAGTAGTAACATTCTGTCACGTAGGTTGCCATTTAAAATATTTGTTTGAGCCACTCGTCCTTATTGCCATCGATCTGAGTTTAAGGTCTCCTTTTCCCCTTGGTAGAATTTCCCCTTTTGAGATCCAGACACCGCGTATCGGCCATTCGCAAAGTGTGACAGGAGGTGCGTGTGTTTATTCGGCGACAGCTTCGTCACGTAGGTAATTGTTAAAATAAAATACAATGAAATTATTATTTTGTTATTTACTCATTGGTAATAACAATTACTTTGAAATCAACATGTGAATATTACACTTTATGTTACTGTTTAAATGCTAATCGACTTTGCAACACATTTTACCCCTCTGTCACACGACAAATCTGTCACATTCTTACCAAACACTCCAACCTGAGAATATTCATCAAAGAAAAATTGAAGAGAAACTACACGTTTTGGTTAAAGTACGAAGCGAAAGGAACGTCCAATACACTTGCGCTTCATTAATAAAAAGTTTCGTTAGTGAAAAAGCTAATATTGTGCTATTGTTCTCAAGAACAGACGATGAATGTGGTAGACTGTTTAATATGGTGGAGAATGATTTATCGGATGTTTGATGATAACATTAAAGTCCTTCCAGCTTCTAAGGTAATTAAAAAAGGAAAGAGTATTTTTTTCAAGTTCTAAGAGCCACTGCTGTATTTTCGAAATATGGCTGATTAAAACTTTAACAAATTACGTAATTTTCATTATGTTACTTAAATTTTAGGTTGCCGAAAATATTAATTGTGCAGATAAACATTATTTTATGTAGTTGGAACAAATTTGCCCTTTAAGTTCCTGAAATACGGATATTTCACTCTCCAGAGGTTCTCAAGTGTGATTTCATTAGTTATACTAATAATAAAGATATCTCCAGTAAATTTTTTGACTAACTTGAAACCATAATGATTTATATGTAAGTTACTAAATTATTATTTTTAAATAAAACTGTTTTATTCCAAAACGCTGCCGCATATTTAATAGAATAACAACTATGTCACATCGTTTACCACTCTGTAACGATTGGTGTCTCCTGGTAGTCAACTTATTTTTGGTCGTTTATATGTTATGTTATAAATAGTGCAACTTTGGAAAAATCATATTAAATTTAGTCATTGATGTTAACGTCTATGCTGTTAATTTTTTACTGTAATTAGTAGCGAAAAAATATTTATAGCAAAAACAAGCTTCATTTTAGCTGAAATTGTGACAGAGTGGTAATAACTACTTAATAAATATTTTGTTATTACTAAAAATCCATTCTTTCATATGTTTTCTAAAATGGTATTTTGTTTATTAACGTATCAAAAAAGTTTCATTTTAATCGACGAAGACTATTTCGTTAAAATAAAATAAAAGATTCTGTGACGAAGGTGTAATTTTCTTTGCCTTATCCACGTATTATGTTCTGAAAATCTTGAAAAAATACTTAAACTTCGCGGCCAACCACCTTTTTCGATAGAATAGAAATGTAGCTATCATAAAAATTATAAGAGTTCACCAAAAAGCTAAAGTTATTTTTTTCAAATTCGGGATAATTTTTTATCCATTATGTAGGTTAAAAAGAAGAACTGCCCACTTACCTTGTGAAGTTCGATTCCAATTATACGAACACCGAAACCGAAGACGATTACTTTAGATTACTTGCAGCAGCACACGAGATGATGCTGTCTCAGTCACACTCTTTAAAGTCCTACCACTTAATAAACCTGAAAACATCTTCCTTCTCGCTCACTCACTGGCCGGCCGGCAGGGGCGCGCGCGCGCCTTCGTCATTGTTTCAGAGTCCCCAGTAAACAAAATTCAATTTATTTTTAAGGGGGTTTAACAGGGTAGGGTGGGAACGCAGTAATCGTCTTCGGTTTCGGTGTTCGTATAATTGGAATCGAACTTCACAAGGTAAGTTCGTTTAATTCACAATTATACTTCACACCTCAACCGAAGACGATTACTTTAGATTACTTGCAGATGTTTAGAGTCATGAAATAATAAAATGAATTGAATTTTTAACAAAAAGTGTTGGTTTTATTTAACTCCAAACAAATCACCCAACTTAAATAACGACAATTTAACGTATGTATAATTATAATATAATTATATTGATTATAATTAATCAGATTTTTGTATGCGTAGCTATAGAAATAAATATGCCTAAAGCTCGACCAACTTAGTAGGTAATTCCTTATAAAACTAGTATTCCTTTATTATAATCTTGACTTATAAAAATATCAATATCAATAAATGGTTTAGTTTTAAGTAGGCCTTATTATTTCAATGGGGACTACCGTTTTTTTGCTCACCAGTTGGCGCCACTGTCGACTGAGGTAAAGAGGTACCATAGCTGTCAAATTTATCAAAGGCGACTTTATCAAATTGGCGCCAAATAAAGTTTTTAAATCTTGAATCTTATAAGCTTATTAATTATAAAATAACTATCATCATATCGAGTTACTATGCCGCAATGTTGTTCAGATCCGTTATATTGGGAAAGAAAAGGAGGACATATGTTACCAAGTGATAAAACTGTTCTAAAACAGTGGCTTGTGAAATAATTATTATCCGATAATCTCGTGTTTGTGAAAATCATTATAACCAATTTCAGAAAGAACATAATGTAAATAAGGATTAGGCATTTAATAAATACACTAAAAATAAAAGAATTACACACTGATTTAACTTTTATTTATCCTCTCCGTTTAAACACACTGCTATACAAAAAATATAACACATTAGTAATCCACACAATGAATGCTGGTTGAGTTGTTAGTTGAAACTTAATAATGGTAGTATAGTATACTAAGTATTCTATTATTTGTGGGGGTGTCAGTACCTGCACCTGGCTCACTCGAATGGAGCCTTTGTCCATGTCCGCCTTAAGGTCTAAACTCCACTCCTAAGCTTGGACCATTTCCTACCACACTGGTCCTCTGCAGGTTGGTGGGTTCGAAAATCTAGATGCAGGTTTTATCACGATGTTTTCATTCACCGTAAGAGCGATGGTATGTACGGTGGCCTGCGCCTAAAAGTAGTTAGGCGGCGATTTTAAAATAGCGATCTCAAGCTCACATGCTGCTCAAGCACATCCACATAAACACCACTGCTACACACATCACACACAACACATCCCCGGATTTATAACAGATGTAGCTGGTCCCTTCATCATCAGGGATCGCTATTTTAAAAACTCCGCCTGTATACTTTTAGGCGCAGGCCACCGTACACTGTACATAAATTCCAAAGTAGTTACTCATTGGTGACAATATCTAGATCTGGAGTTTCATTTTTAGTGTTTACACTGCTATACAAAGTTTCTTAAGGCCACTCAACAGTATACACTGAATCATTTTGTTGTATGATGCTGTCCTCTACGTTAACAACCAAGTTACTGTTACAGTCATAGTCTTGGTGTCTGTAAAAAGCAAAAACATAGCTGTTACCTAAGCAAACAAGCATACATTTCGTAAAAAATAAGTTTGTAAACAGTAAACAAACTAACCTCTGAATTAGCTGCTCTTTGAGACCGCTTATTTATGCGCCTCTTTTCCTTAATTCAGCTTTCAAAGCGTGCACATTCATCGATAAATAATCCATATTTGCGATAATTTCGCGAAAAGAGATCACTTTTCAACAGGGAAATGAACGAAAATATAATTTATCACGAAGCCCGCCAAACAAATTATATGAAAAGTAAAATGTCACTTAACCTCAGTCGACACCAGCGCCCCTAGCGGCAAATTCACACGCGTTACTCCCCATTGAATCAAATATTAAAGACTGCTTCAACATAATTAGCATCCGGCCTAAGTAGGTCTTTTTTATAATATTTCAAGAATACATTTGATGAATCAGACCACCCCGCTGCCTTGCGAACCACTTCTATATTAACCCCTGCGCTGTGAGCAGCCGATGTGGACGCATGCCTGGTACTGTGTGCGCCAAAAATGCCTACGTCAATTCCGCTTGCTTCCAAGGCTTTTTTAACCCAGTGACCCAATGTTTGTGATCCCACTTTTTTGTATGGCTTTCTAACACTTATAAACAGATGATCATCTGACTGTTCACCGCGCAAGGTTTTTGTTTTGTCGATGTATGATTTAACTGATAACGCTGGACAAATTTGCGGAGATTCTCGAATGTATGGCAAATTTAATAGTGGCTGGCAAGTCCCAGGTCGTGATGTTTTTATCAAATCTGGTATTTTAATTAGAATTGAATTCTGTTGGAACTGTATGTTTTTGAGTTTGATTAAACTAAGAGTTTGCATTCTTTGAGCTGAAGCTAAAGCTATTAATGTCACAGTTTTGATGGTTAAATCAGCTACACTTACATTATTATATGGAAAATAACTGGAAAGATAATTTAATACATTCAAGGGATCCCATGTAAAATCATATTTAGGTCTAGGTGGCCTCAGTCTGTAAGTTCCTTTTAAAAATCTAGTTATACAATCATCTGTAGTAACCTTTTTTCCTAAAATTATTGACAATGCTGAACGGTACGTATTAAGAGAGCTATAGCCACAGCCTGAATTAAAAATTTCAGTCAGAAAAATTAAGACATTTGTTGGTGACGATTCATAAACATTAATGCGATTCCTAATACAAAAATTCCACCAGGCCTTTAAACTCGAATTATATTGAGAAATTGTATTTTTTGCAAAAGATGCTAGAACTATATCCAGGGATTCTGGTGGAACACCACGATGTTTTAGCGATTCCCTGATAATCTCGCTGCCACCAGGGTAAGATTCGCATGTAATGAATGATAGTTCCTGAAAGGAGAGAATAATAGATGCTCACTTGGTTGAAATACAAGTTTTTTTGATACGATTAATCTAGACCACAGGGGATACCATGCTTGTGATGGCCACATAGGAACCACTAAAACCCCATTTGCTTTGTCAGATAAGATTTTTTGTAGTACTCTTGCTACTAAGCTAAAGGGGGGAAACGCGCAAAAGTTCAGGCTTTGCCAACTAAAAGTAAAAGCATCTATTAATTCTGCATCAGGGTCGTGTTTCCAAGACGAATATCTTGGGTACTTCGCATTTTGTACACTCGCAAACAAATCAAATTCAAGAATACCAAAACAATTCTCAATCTGGGTAAATGCATAATCAGCCAGTTCCCATTCTGTATCGACATTAATTAAACGTGAACCGTAATCAGCAACATTGTCAGGTGACTTTACATAAGATGCAAAAACGAATAGGCCGCGAACTTCACACCACTGCCATATATCACGGGCTATATTATTTAAATGTGTGTGTTGCACACCACCCATTCTATTTATGTAACATATTGCAGTACTATTGTCAATTCTTAATAGCAACTCGCAGTTCGTTAATTTCGCGGCGAAAATTTTTAAACCGATAAATGCAGCCTTCAGCTCTAAAGTGTTTATGTGAAGCGATAGCTCTGATTCATTCCAATTGCCTCTGGCTGATTCTCCTCCGCAAACAATGCCCCAGCCCGTCAATGAGGAGTCGCTAAATATTTCTTTTACATAATTCTGTTTGCGAAATGGACAAAAAGAACTCATTATATGTGTTGCCCACCAATTTAAATCAGTAGTTAAATGTGATGGAAGTATCATTTGTTTATTATAATTATCTGTATTATTTAACGCCAAAAACTTTTCCCTTTCAAATATTTTTGTGTAAACCCAGCCGTACTGGACAGCTGGGCATGCTGATGTTAGTAAACCTATGAATTCCGCGAACTGTCTGATTGTACATTTTTTAAGTTTAATGAATTTTTTGGCTTTGTCCCTTATGCGTATTTTCTTATCTTGTGGTAAATTTAGTGTCATATTATGAGTGTCAAAATTAAAACCAAGAAATTTGCAATATGTGCTCGGAATAAGTTGGCTTTTACTGATATTGATGACAAAACCCAGAGATTCTAAGAATTGTTTTGTTATTTTTATATTTTCTAAGCATTCGGTGTATGTTCGGCCAATGCACATAAAATCGTCGAGATAATTAACCGACATTAAGCCCATTGAACGTAAATAATGAACAACAGGTTTGATTATTTTAGTGAAAACATACGGCGCCGTGCATAAGCCAAATGGGAGAACATTAAATTCATATAGATTTGTGTTCCACTCGAACCTCAACATCTTTCTGTCTGCTTCATTGACTGAAATAAAAAAATATGCGTCCTGTAAATCAATAGTAGCCATATAATAATTATGTTCTAAAAGTTTTAAAGCCGTGCGGTGGTCTTCCATTTTAAAATGATAAGTTTCAATAAATTTATTTAATTGCTTTAAATTTAAAATAAATCTATGTTTCCCATTTGGCTTAGGAACCGTAAAAATAGGCGAAATGTATTGTAATTCACAATGGGAACAGCTATTTATCACATTAGATTTTAACATAGCAGTAATACATTGCTCAATAGCTAAAGTTTCCGATTTAGAAAACTTCGCAGTTCTAGAAGCATACGGCTGCATAGGCATATCCTTAAAGGGAATCTCATAACCGAGAATCCAAGATAATATTAGGCTGTCATTAGTAATAGCACGCCATTTATCATAAAATAAGCGCAGTCTACCAGCAATCGATATGTTAGGTACCTGGGCTAACTCCTGGTTAGAGGTAGAGGCTACCGCCTCGTTGTCCGTCCGCGTCCGTTGGGCTTCCTCCAGCTCGAAGACTCGTAGCGGCGGTGATCCCGGCCTCTCGAAGATGTCGCTGCTCCCGCGCCTGACGACGCCGGCGGCTTCTGCTGCGAGGGGTACTGGCGCGCTGCCGAGGCCGGACCCCGCGCCCCCCGGTAGTTTAAAGTTCCTCTTTGTACCTGTCCAGCTGCTGGTAGTCTTGAAGGCCGAGGAGTTCTTAAATCCATGGCGACTCGGGTTATCTCCTTGTCTTGTTTTAACTGTTCGGCCAGATCTGCTCCAAATAGAAACTCATCAATCATTGTGTTCTTCAGCGTTTCACGCATGTCTTTGTTAATTACATTTATGATAGCATAACGTCTCGACTGAGATTCTCTATAGTGAAAATCGCACAGGAGACGCCCTGCGTCACTAAGAGGCTTTATGATGTCTTACGGAACTGCATTTCCTTTATTTGACAGTGCTATATTCAGTGATTTTCCCAGGGCTGCAAGGCAACTTGATAGTTGATTTTGTTTGCTCTCGTTAAAAGATTCCTTCTTTTTATTAGGCTCACTTAAAAAACGCCTGACTTGAGGGTTAAGCTTGGGCGCCCTTAGACTCCCACAGTTTTCTGGGGGCAAGTATAGTTTACAAAGTTCGGACTTGACTTCTTTGTCAAGGCCCTTTGCCAAAATATGCTTCCATCTAGGCAGTATCTGATTATGCAAATCTTCGCCGAATTTGTTTTCATTAGATGGGTCATCACCCAAAATCTGAAGTATTTCTGGATCTAGGTCCGCTTCGGTTTCCCTGTCATCCATTTCATTTATTATTTCAGTGTCTACTACTTCATCTGTAACAAATGAGAAATCCATATAGAATATCCTCATATTGTAAACAACATAATAATTGACAAAGCATATAGGTTGACAAATGATCGTCCCATCACGATATACGTGGGGTAGGTACATATAACAATCCGTATAGGATGTTTGTACCGCGATACCAGCAACGTAACAAGCCATTTAGGATGTCCGTAAAATATTCATATAGCAGCGTTTAAACCAAGCAAATGTACAGCTTTCATAATATTAATCACAATAAAAATGATAATTAAAAGCATAATAGGCGGCGTTTTTTGGCGGCCTGGCCCGGTTACCCGGCGTGCTTCAGCTGGATGACAAGATCGCATGGTAACCGACCCGACAAGGTAGCCCGAGGAGGGCGGGCACGTGCCTTTGGGCGGGCGGCGTGGAGCCCCGCGCGCCGCACAGTACGCGACGGCTGGCTGGCCCCGTCCATCGAATACAACATCGCAACCCGCGGTCACATTGCTCAAGTGCGGGTAAACGAACAATAACGACTTTTATGAAAAAAAATAAAATATTTTACTAACCTGCATGCATAGGCGAAAGCACAATCGTGTTTCCGTCCGCCGCTCCTCTTTCGCTTTCAATGGGCGAATTTAGCGTGTCATGCGAATCCTGTGACACTTCCGACGACGAAGAATTCAACCGCCGACGCTTTAGCATTTCCTTTAACCTCCTATTTTCTTTGCGCAAACGTTTACTATCCCTCGATCTTGATCTCTTCCGTTTTTTCCCCATGTTTAACGAATAAATACTGTAAATTCCTTAAATCTGGCAAAAAAATATTTTAAATATCGAACGCGTGTGACTTCGACAACACAAAAACGTGTAATGACGAAGGCGCGCGCGCGCCCCTGCCGGCCGGCCAGTGAGTGAGCGAGAAGGAAGATGTTTTCAGGTTTATTAAGTGGTAGGACTTTAAAGAGTGTGACTGAGACAGCATCATCTCGTGTGCTGCTGCAAGTAATCTAAAGTAATCGTCTTCGGTTGAGGTGTGAAGTATAATCGTATATATATGTAGGGTTTTAAAACTATTACCACGCCGCGAACCTACGTGTTTTACCGCTACTGACTTGGAGTACGCAGAAACTAAATTGCTGCAAATACTCCAAAACAAACATTTTAAAGATGAGTTATTAAATATTAAAAATGACTTGCCTGTTTCCCCGGTGCTTAATAAATTAAGATCGTTTTTACACAACGACCTAATCCGAGTTGGCGGGCGACTCTCCAATTCCGATTTAGATTTCGATAATCAACACCCGGTACTTCTGCCTCGTGATGATCACGCGGTTAACCTGATAATACAATATTATCACAAAAAATATTTGCACGCAGGGCCAGAGTTGCTCCTGTCATTACTTCGCCAGAAGTACTGGATTCTATCTGCTCGGCGCGTAGTGCGGAGGATAGTGCACCAATGCAATGTTTGTTTTCGCGCGCGCCCGCGTCCGACTTATCCGCTGATGGCTGACTTGCCCGACTGTCGCACGAAGCAAGTTACGAAGCCATTCACCCACACAGGTTGTGACTACGCAGGGCCTATCGCTTACACTCCTGTTCGTCGCCGTGGAGCTAAGGCTATGAAGGCCTATATTTGCGTCTTCACATGTCTTACCACTCGCGCACTACATATTGAGGTAGCGACTGACCTGAACACCGCCAGTTTTTTGGCCGCTTTAAAGCGTTTCTTGTCCCGCCGAGGCCCGGTAAAGGTCATGCATTCTGATAGGGGAACTAATTTTGTCGGCGCTAATTCTTACCTACGCGACCTTTACAAATTTCTAAACAGCGACGAATTCAGTTGCAGTCTCAAGCAGGAGCTCACAGAAAACCGAATTGAATGGAAATTTAACTGCGCAGCCAGTCCACATTTCGGGGGGTGCTGGGAGAGCATGGTGAAGGTGGTAAAGAATCACCTATTTAAAGTGATTGGTCAACAGCTGCTTTCATATGAAGAGCTGGTTACTGTACTCGCTCAAATCGAGAGTGTACTCAATTCGCGGCCTCTTACAGGCGAGGGTCTGGAAGCCGGCCGCCTTTTCCTGGTCTCCTGAACTGCCTCCAGCGACCAGGTAGGTGCACGACACTTCATCAACCCTTTCCCTCGGTGAGACACCTTGCTGTAGTTTCTTTTATTTTTTTTCTATCGAAGGGACTCCGGCTTAGCGGCGTTACCAGACACAATAAATATGATCGGCACGACAGTGGAACTGGAAGAGCTAATTAACAAATACATAGATGTAACAACGATGTCATGCGACGAGGCCATTCCAAAAACCAAAATGGCAAGTAAAACACGCCTTCCCTGGTGGAACGATGAGCTACAGAACCTGAAAAGTGAAGTGTCTAAAAAGAAGAGGAGAATTACGAGTAGATGTGCTGCTCCACGACGCCGGAACTGGGTGGTGAAGGAATACCTGGAACAAAAAGAAAAGTATGAATTAGCGGTGAGCAAGGCACAAAATGAAGGATGGAAGGAGTTTTGCGGGAAACAAGACGGCGAAAGTTTATGGGATGGCATCTACAGGGTGATCGCAAAAGCAAAAAGGAGACACGAAGATATGCCCATGGTAGAGGAGGGTAGAACTTTGAGTCCGGAGGAGTCAGTGAGCCTGCTGGCTAAAACTTTCTTTCCTGAAGACTGCACAAATGGGGACACAGCCGAACATCTGGCTACAAGGGAAGCAGCTGTGAAGTCTACTGAGATAAGACAAGACGACTCATGGGATCCACCTTTCACAGCTGACGAACTTAGATTTGCAGTGAGAAGTTTTAGCTGCAAGAAGGCGCCCGGCAGTGACGGTTTTACAGCCGATATCTGCAGTGCTGCCATCGCCGCTGACGAAGAAGCATTCCTGGCCATCACGAACAAGTGCCTTGAGATAGCGCATTTCCCGATTCCTTGGAAGGAAGCCGCAATAGTGATACTCAGGAAATATGGAAAAGAAGTCTATACTGTCCCAAAAGCACATCGACCCATTGGGCTATTGTCGATGCTGGGCAAAATCCTTGAAAAAATGCTAGTAAGGAGGATAAGATGGCATGTGTCTCCAAGGATGAACCCACGGCAGTATGGCTTTGTCCCATAAAGAAGTACTGAGGATGCACTGTATGACATCATCGGGTACATCGATTCAAAAATGAAGGACAAAAAGATCGTAGTACTAGTCTCACTTGACATTGAGGGGGCTTTTGATAGTGCATGGTGGCCTGCGGTAAAATGTCAGTTGGCCGAAAAGCGATGTCCTTGCAATCTCCGTAGGTTAGTGGCCAGTTACCTGGAAGACAGGACAGTATCTATGAAATATTCAGGGGCAGAGTGCAAGAGAAACACCATAAAAGGCTGCGTACAAGGCTCGATCGCAGGCCCTACATTCTGGAATTTGCTGCTTGACCCACTCCTCCAGGAACTAGAGGACAGTCGTATTTACTGTCAAGCGTTTGCTGACGACGTGGTGCTCATCTTCTCCGGTGACACGGCACTAGAATTAGAGAGCCAGATCAATGTCAGTCTTGCCCGTGTGAGCGAGTGGGGGATCACAAACAAGCTTAAATTTTTGTTACAATGTTTTATGGACGTGGTCTGAAATAAAATTTTATTCTATTCTATTCTATTCTTAAATTTGCTCCGCATAAAACAAACGCGATGTTGCTGTTGGGGGTGGACTGTATTTTGAAAGTCTTCTTCAGGTTTTCCAGTTGTTCTTTATTGTTCCTCTTCTGTTTCCTGAATGACAAATTTTCATACAAATTGGGCCTATATATATAGTCAGAATTAGTCACGCAAGCGATACCTGTCTGAGTGAGATACCTAACTCTAATTTGCCTACCAATGAAATCAAAGTATTTACATCTTACAAACTATGATTACGAAACTATTATGTACATGTTATTTCTAAGCTAAACTTAATCTAATCTTCTTAGCCTAGGTATTTTCGTCGTGAACATTCTCCCGCCGTCGCTATCTTGCGATTCTATTGGCAGCACGACGATCCTCTTGGTTGGTCGACGCAGCACGTGCCCGTTGCTCGTAGTGATGTCGACGACTCGCACGATGTCGTCCTTCCCTGGGTGGACAGCTGTGACTCGTCCTCGGGGCCAGGTGTTGCGGGGGTTGTTGGAGTCGCACACGATGACCAGGTCGCCGATCTTCGGTTGGCTGCCGGTGCTGTGAGGCTCCCGCCGGTGTTGGAGTAGCGGTAGGTACTCCTGCATCCACCTCTGCCAGCCGTTGAGCTCGTCTCCAGTGCTGTCGTGCGTGGTCGTCCTCTTCGCTGAAGATCCCCGGCGTCGGCACGTGGCAGTTGGGCCCGATGAGCAGCAGGTTCGGTGTGAGAGCCACGGGGTCGTCCGGACTCACCGCCACATGAGTGAGTGGGCGGGAGTTCACGGTGCTCTCCACCTCAGCCAGCAGGGTGCTGAGTGTCTCGTCGCTGGGGTACTTCTCGTGCAGCGTCGCTCGCAGGGCATCCTTCACCGTGCGCACCATCCGCTCCCACGCCCCGCCCATGAATGGTGAGGCGGGCGGTATGAAGCGCCACATGATGTGTCGGCGCGCAGCTTCCTCCTGCAGGGCCTCCGTGGCGGCCTCGGTGAGCTCCTTGTCGGCAGCCTTGAAGCCTGTCGCGTTGTCGCTCCACAGCTCGGTTGGACAGCCGCGCCTGGCTATCAGGCGGCGCAGCGTAGCGATGGTGGAGTCCGCGCTGAGTGAGGCCGCTACCTCCAGGTGCACAGCCCTCGTAGTCATGCAGGTGTAGAGTGCGACGTATCTCTTCTCTCGGTGTCGGCCCACAGTCACCTCGAGCGGGCCAAAGTAGTCTAGACCCGTGTAGGTGAACGGTCTGACATGGTGGGCCAGGCGTGCTGCAGGCAGGTCTCCGGTGGCGGGGCTGGACGGCTTCGCTTTCTTCATTCTGCAGGTGAGACACGACTTCACGACATTCTTCACAGTCGGTCTTATCTTGATTATCCACAGCCGTTGTCGTAATTCATTCACGACTATTTCAGTCCCGCCGTGGTGCAGCTGTTCGTGTACATGTTGAATGTACAGCCTCGTGTATCTGTGCTTTCCATCTAGCACAGCTGGGTTCGCCGTCTCTTCATTGATGGCGTCGGTGGCAGCGATGCGTCCCTTCAGGCGAAGTATCCCGTAGTCATCGGTGTAGGTACTTAAGCTTTTCAGCTTTTCAGTACCAGTGTGCGCGAAGTCGAAGCATTCTCGTTGTGAAAACTCGATCCATAGTCGCTCGGCGTGAATTAGGTGTTCCGCCGCGACTGTCTTGTACTTTCTCCGTGGAGTGTTTTCGTGCTTCTTTTTCGTTGTCGGTGCTCTTGCTGTGTTCTTCCACTCGCCGTTTTGAGGTGCATTTTCTCTTGTTCTCTTGCGTCGTGCGGCGTGAGTGGCGTGCTTGTTGGCACGACACAGGCTGACGAACTGTAGTACTCGAGCGGTAACATGTATGAGTCGTGTCCACCTCGAGAATCGCTCGATGTCCGGCAGGTGGGCGTGTCCGAGCGACACGACGGCGCAGCTCTCCTTCTCCTCGCCGGTCTTGAGCGCTTCTTCCCTGTTCTCCGTGGGCCAGTGTTCTTCAGCGTGCCGCAGGAACTCGGGCCCGTTGAACCAGCGGTGCTGCGCGTCGAAGTCGTGCGGTGTGGCTCGAGTTGCGTCGTCGGCGACATTTTCAGCTGTAGGTACCCATCTCCACTCGCTTTTCTTTGTTGACTCCTCGATTTCAGCGAGCCTGTGAGCGACGAAGGTCTTGAATGTGCGTGGCTCAGCTCGTATCCACGCCAGCACCGTCCGTGAGTCGCTCCAGAACACTCTTCTCGTGATGTCTTCATAATCGTGTTCTGATCGAGTTGTGTTCGAGATGCGAGTCCCGAGTACCGCGGCCTGTAGTTCCAGCCGCGGTATCGACGTAGGCTTGATTGGTGCCACTCTGCTCTTCGCCATGGCTAGTGTGATCTTCACGCTGCCGTCTGCTCGTTGTATTCTCCAGTAGGCGGCTGCGACATATGCCTCTTCACTTGCATCGACGAATGTGTGTAGTTCTCGCGTAGCAGTCGGCTCGTAGTCGTAGCACCTCGGAATTCGTAGCTCTCGTAGCGCTCGTAGGTTGGACAGCCAGTTGTGCCATCTGCTCTGTAGTTCCTCGGGGATAGGGTCGTCCCAGCCGGTCCCGTAGCGCCATGAGTCTTGCATTATTCTCTTGGCCGGCGTAGTCACGGGCGAGATCCAGCCGAGCGGGTCGTAGAGCGACATGATCACGCTGAGTGCTTCTCTCTTCGACGGCGGACGGTCCCCTCGTAGCACCTCAGCCGGCGTCTTATGAGTGTTAAGACGAAAGCCGAGGTTGTCTTCGTGTACGTGCCACATGAGGCCAAGTGTCTTCTCTATTTCGCTCCCGCCGATGTCGATCGTAGCTGTCTCGGCGTCGGTGACGAGATCGCGTAGTACTCGTCGCTCGTTCGATGCCCATCCGCGTAGTTCGAAGCCCGCTTGTCGATGTATCTCGTCGACTGTTTTCGTGACGTGCTGGGCCTCCTCCACCGACGTGAAGCTCTGCAGGTAGTCGTCCATGTAGTGGTTCTTCTCCATTGCTCGGACGGCCTCGGGGTGCGTGTCGGTGAAGTCTCTGGCGTTTCTGTTCTTGATGAAGAGTGCTGTGCACGGTGATGATGATGCGCCGAAGATGACGGACGTCATGCGGTACTCGTCTGGTGTACCCTCCCGCCGGTCGCCGCGCCAGAGGAAGCGCAGCGCGTCTCGGTCGCACTCCTTGATGCGTATCTGCATGAACATCTCTTTGATGTCCGCGCTGACTGCGTAGGGGTGCTGCCTGAACCGCATGACCACCCCAGGGAGTGACTGAAGCAGGTCGGGGCCGGTCAGCAGCATGTCGTTCAAGCTGCGTCCATGTGACTTCGCTGCGGCGTCGTGCACCAGTCGTATCTTCTTCTTCTCGGGGTTGCAGACGGCGAAGTGCGGCAGGTACCACGTTCTGTCTTGCGTCGGGAGTGTGGTGGCGGGCTCGGCGTATCCGGACTTCAGCATATTCTCCATGCGCTCTTCATACTTCTTCTTGAGTTCTGGGTCACGGTCGAGCTTGCGTTCGAGGCTGCATAGTCGTTTCAGTGCGTCTTGACGGTTGTTAGGTATTTTCTCATTTTCTTGTTTCCATAGCAACCGAGTTTCGAAGCGACCATCGGGCAGCCGGCGACTTTCCTCTTCCAGTTTTCTCGTGGCTTGCTCTTCTGGATCTGTCGTCGGTTTTCTTGCTTCGATGCCCAGGGACTCCAGCTCGAAGTAGTGCTTCATCATTTTCTCCATTGATTCTTCAGCGCTCGTGACGTGTCCGCAGAAGTTGATTGGTTTGCTCTGTGTGGTGCGGCAGCCGTGCAGTACCCAGCCGAGCTGTGTGCGAGATGCTACAGGCTGGTCGCGGCGGCCGTCTCGGACTTCCCTCGAGAAAATTAAGTCCCAGTTGTCCTGGCCGATGAGCAGCTTCGGCGATGCCCCCTCGTAGGCGAGTTCTTCTTGGATGTCGCTCAGGTGGCTGCAGTCGTCGACTTCTTCTTTCTTCACCGTCTGAGTGATGAAGTCGAGCTTCTCGACTGTGCGTGCGTCTTCAAGCTTGAACTCTTCTTGTGCGTGCTTGCCCCGTATGGTGAAGTCGACTTTCTTGCTCTTCGAGTGTCGAACTTCTTTGCCGCTGACTCCTTGCACCCACATCGGATCAGTGGGTCCGTCGAGGCCGAGAGAGTTGGCCACGTCTGCGTCGATGATCGTGATGGTGCTTCCCTCGTCGAACAGTGCGTAGGTTTCTATACTGGAGTGAGGGCCAGTAAGTACCACGGGCGCTATTTTCAAGTAAGCGCGGCGGCGCTCGCTCTTGTTTGCTGCGACGGTCGGCTTCTCTGTCGTGGACGCGGTGACCTCTTCGTGCTTCTCTTCTTTCTTTGCGGCTTCATGATGTAGGAGCTTGTGGTGGCGCAGGTTGCAGCCGGAGACACCGCAGGGCTTTGCTTTGCACGTGAAGCGGCGATGTGTGCTACGTAGGCAGCGGAAGCACATCTTGTTCTGCTTCGCTATTTCCCAGCGCTCGTCAGTCGTCTTCTCGTTGAACTTCGTGCATTCAGGTAACTTGTGAGCCTGTTTGCACATAGGGCAGCCGTCCTCTTCTTCCTTGTGTGTGTTCTCGGCGGCGTAGGTACGTTCCGTCTTCTTTTTCGCAGCTTTCTCCCTCGCACTCACGGGTGTAGGTGCGCTGTTGTTGATCTGCTCGAGCGCGGCGTATGGGCCGCACTTGTCCGCTTCGTGGTTCAGGTAGGTGGACAGCTTCTTCAAGTTCGCTTCTTCTCCATGTTGCGTGAAGTTGTACTCGTACCATTTGTCACGAAGAATCGGTGTGAGCTTCTCTATTGCAGTGCGCTCGATCTCCGGGTTGTAGAGGAAGTGCGGTTTCTTCAGTGCTTCGATCGTAGCTACGATGTTGGCCAGCTTGCTTGCGAAGATGCACAGGTCACGTGGGCTCTCAGCTAGCTTCGGTAGTTTCTTCACTTTGTCGAGCTCGTTGAGTATGAGTGCTTCTGGCCGCCCGAATCGTCATTCCAAGCCCTGTATAATGACGACAGGGTTCGGATCGCTGATAAGTAGACAGCTGACGGCGTCGAGGGCGGCCCCACGCAGGCTTTTTCTCAGGCGGGCGACGTTTTCTATCTTCGTGAAGTACTTCTCGGTTTCATGGTAGGCCGCACGAAACGGTAGCCACTCGCTGCTGTTTCCGTTGAACGTAGGTAGATCTTGAATGTACCGTGGCGGCTCTCTGTAGCCGCCGCCGCTCAGCACACTCTTGAATAGTGCGGCGAGCTGCGTGACGTCTTCACTCGACGACTTTTCTTGTTGGCGCTCGGGAGGCGCGCGCTCTTCATGCTGCGGCGCCTCGACGACCCGTGGCGGTTCTGTAGGTATCCACGGGGTGGGAGGGGCCTGTGTCTGGCCCCTCACGGGGGACGAGCCTCTTGCATGGCCCGCTGTGAGAGCGAGAGCAGGGGGCGGGGGCTTAGAGGATTGCTCCTGCACCCACTGCTCGATGCGCTTGCTCTTGTCGACGATGTCTTCGTCTTCCTCGTCGGACGAGTCCTCCGCTTGTATCCGCATGAGCTTCACCTTCGCTAGTTCGGCGGCGGCTTGTGCTTCCTTCTGTTGCGCCTCGGCCAACCGCTCCTTAGCCTCCAATTCCGCGAGGAATCTCTTGCGGGAGGCTTTGGAGTGATGTGACCGGGGCCGTAAGGTAGCTGGCTGCGATGTGACTTGACGCACCACAGTGACCACGCTCGTTTCCTGAGGTGGCGGCGTCGCAGGGCGCTCTGATCCGGTAGCGCTTGCGTTCGCCGCCGACGTGGTCGTGGCGGATGTCTCAGTCGCACCGCTTCCCGTAGTCGTAGTCGTCGTCGCGGTGTTGCTCGTGCAGACCGTGCTTGATTCGGCGGTACTGGACTCTTCCTTCCGGCTACTGTGGCTTCTAGTATCCGGCATGGTCGTTCTTCTTTATTCCCTTTTTCGGCTCTTCGATAGACCACTGTTCAGTAGGTCTGCCAATTTTCTTTCTTCTGATCCGGCTCCTCGAAGGTCCAATGTTGGGGGTGGACTGTATTTTGAAAGTCTTCTTCAGGTTTTCCAGTTGTTCTTTATTGTTCCTCTTCTGTTTCCTGAATGACAAATTTTCATACAAATTGGGCCTATATATATAGTCAGAATTAGTCACGCAAGCGATACCTGTCTGAGTGAGATACCTAACTCTAATTTGCCTACCAATGAAATCAAAGTATTTACATCTTACAAACTATGATTACGAAACTATTATGTACATGTTATTTCTAAGCTAAACTTAATCTAATCTTCTTAGCCTAGGTATTTTCGTCGTGAACAGTTGCTGACTAATAAACTTAAGTATGATACCCCACGGCTGCGCATGGGCACCACTGATATTGAGCTGGTGAACGAAATCAAGATTCTTGGCCTTATCATTGATAGAAAACTAACCTTTCAGAGCCACGTCGCCTATGTGTGCAAGAAAGCCATTAATATATACAAAGGTTTAGCTAGAGCGGCCAAAGTGACGTGGGGCCTAAATCCTGAGGTGGTGAGAACCATATACGTGGCAGCGATTGAGCCCATAATATTGTATGCGTCGAGTGCATGGGTAAAGGCAGCGGACAAAGTGTATATTAAAAACCAGCTGAACACCGTTATGAGAGGATTCGCTCAAAAAATATGCAAGGCACATAAAACTGTCTCAATGAACTCGGCTCTAATACTGACGAGACTGCTGCCACTTGACCTAAGAGTCAAGGAGGCCGCATCCCTGTATGAGGCAAAGAAAGGGAAGCCACAGCCAGTTCTGAAGGGCCGGAAAGTAGAGGAAAGGGCTAGCCCTCTCCAACGACCACACCCTTCAGAGGAGATCCAGTTGGACTTTGAGTGCCTAGAGAGTGAAGCGGAGGTGCAGGAACGCATGACGGACGGTGCAGCACACATATTCACTGATGGCAGCAAAATTGAAGGCAAGGTCGGTTCAGCGCTATCTTGGTGGAACAGCGGAAACGAAATAACCTGCCGTAAATTTAAGCTTGAAGATCACTGCACCGTCTTTCAGGCGGAACTTTACGCTGTTTACCGCGCCACAGAATTGGCGAAAACTAGGAAAGAGACCACACTCCACGTGTACAGTGACTCTAGATCGACGCTGGAATTGCTTAGAGGAAGTGACTCTTCCCACCAACTGGCTGCCAAAACGAAAGACAACATCGCGTGTCTTTCCAAGAAGGGAAAGGAGGTGGCGCTCTTCTGAGTAAAGGCTCACATCGGCATAGAAGGGAACGAAAGGGCTGATGTCTTGGCAAAAGAAGCAGCCCTAAAAAAGAAGACAAAGGCGGACTATGAGGATTGCCCGGTTTCCTTCATCAAACGAATGATCCGGGAGGGTACGGTTGATGAATGGAACCGTAGGTATACCACGGAAGATAAGGCCAACGTCACAAAAATCTTCTTCCCTGATGCTGTCAACGCGTATAGGATACGCACGAAAATAAATGTGACGCCACTGCACACTCAGATGTTCACAGGACATGGGGGCTTCTCGGAGTACCTCCATAGATTTAAGAAAAAAGACTCTGCAGCGTGCGTTTGTGATCCAGCCGTACCGGAGACCGTGCCACATATCCTCTTCGACTGTCCTAGATTCGGTAAAGCGCGCTTCGACATAAGTCAGATTCTAGACATCGACATAAATTTAAATTCAGCATCTATGTTGATAGCATATAAAATGTATAGAGTAAGGTTTATAGAATACTGTGAAAAAATATGTAAAATAGCTATAAGTAAAAACAAAACTTAAAATACTGAAAAAACATGGTATTGATATAATGATTATATTTGTAATATGTTAGAGTAAGGGTGGGTTGCACCATTTAACTTTAACAATTACAGACGTCAAATCTCTTGAAGATTGGTATGTCTCGCTAAGAGATTTGACGTTTGTAATAGTTAAAGTTAAATGGTGCAACCCATCCTAAGTTATTTTAAGTTAACATTTGTAGTAGGTAAGAAACACTAACACTATCAATATAATGATAATATTGAATATGTGTTAGATAGCGGTATAAAAGATGAAAGAAAAAAAAAACCAAAACAAAAAGATAAAAAAAAAAAAAATACTATACAAAAAAAAATGTTCTATAGTGTACATATCACCAGATTTGTCTGACCGCATATGCGGCAACCCGTAATGCATAAGAAATAGAAATTAAGTTTTATAATTAAGTTTATTGTTACGAAAAGTCTTGGGTTAAGCCCGGGGAGAATCAGAAAGCGAGGGGTTTTAGTCGGTGAGAGTCCGACACTACCTGACAGTACGGGCTGTCAGGTGTCCATAATGGATTTCCCCTTCCTACGTAAAAAAAAAAAAAAACCTAACCTAACCTAACCTAACCTAACCTAACCTAACCTAACCTAACCTAACCTAACCTAACCTAACCTAACATTTTTTTATTTTTTTTTACGAGGGGGAAATCTTCAGAAAGATTCCCGCCGACCTCGGGGGAGGAAGACGGGATATGTGGGATTTTTACCCACTAAAACCCCCTCGGTGGCCACCATCAGTGCAGGTAGGTGCTCCGGGATCTCCAGGGGAACGCACCGGAGTCACTTCACACCGTGCCGCAGCTCTTCTCCGGGAGACTCAAGGTCTCCCCACTCCTTCGCAGCCTGCGCGGCTGTACATGGCCACATGCACAGCCGCTCTTCCCGGGGCCGCTATTATGCGGCGGCTCGGACCCCCGTCCTCACCGCCCACAGCCCCTAACCTCCTTTTGGTCGCCTTCTACGACGGGCAGGAGATACCGTAGCCTTATTCTTACTCCCGGGCTACAGGGACGCGACGGGCTCACCTGGCCTGAGCCCTTCGCCGTCGCCTCCGAGCTGGATCGGCCCTCTCTCGGTCTCGCTCTGCGGCCTCTTTCTGGACCATGACGGTCTCACAGAACGAGACCACGGCCTTATAACACTCCTTGCCTCGAGTCATGGCTGCCACCACTGAGGGCAGTGACAGATCCGGCCCGATCCTGTTAGCCAGGATCTGCCTTTCGGACTCCCACGCTGGGCACACTGCAAGTGTGTGCTGCGCGGAGTCCAGGCTGCCTTCACAGTGGTGACACGACGGTGCAACCTCACGCCCTATCCGGTGCAGGTACTCACCGAAGCAACCGTGCCCGGTCAGCACCTGCGTCAGACGATACGTGAGGTTGCCCGGCCGTTGCATCCATGCGTCGAAGCACGGAAGTACGGCTGCGACAGCTCGCTGCCGACAACTTCTCGGCTCCTCCAACCGCTCCCGCCAGTGCTCCAGAGCGACCTGGTGCTCGTATCGCCGGACGGCTGATGCCGGCTCCGCATCGGCAACTTCCACATTGTGTAGTCGCTGGTACACTCGAGTGTCCATTTCCGCCAAGATGTCGAGTGGCGGAAAGCGACCCAACAAAGTCGCCGCATCGTACGATATCGTGCGATATCCACGAACAACGCGGATGGCCATCTTACGTTGGACGCTGTTGAGCAGTGCTCGGTTGCGTCGAACACCCGTCAGTCTCTTCGACCAGACAGGTGCTCCGTAGAGGGCCATGGATCGCACGACTCCCGTATAGAGGCGGCGGACTCCTTCGCGAGGACCCCCCAGATTCGGAAGCAGCCCATGCAAAGCACCAGCTACTTTTTGTATCCGGGGGGCTAACCTTTTGAAGTGTTCCTCGAATGACCAGCGACTATCCAGGACTAGGCCGAGGTAGCGCATATGCCGTCCTATGGCGATACGAGCATCACCAACTTGCACCGCTAGGTCAGGTGGTTCCCTGCTCCTAGGCAGTTTTTCCCGCGGAAACTCTTTGAGTTTTCGAAGAAAAACCTTTTTCCACGTGGTCACGTGGTCATCGAACCAGTGACCTTTGACAAGTTCCAGCACCGCCTTTAGAAGCAGGACATCAACAGGAGCCGGCAGGCGTTTTTTGCAGCTCGATAGACGCTTTTTTTATGAAAATACAAGGTATTTTGTATTTAAGTATATTTTTTTGACAAATTTTGAAATTTTTCGAAGTTTTAAAGCGATGACCTATATTTTTTAAATTCTTAAAATCTGTATTGTATGAACTGTGTACAAAATTTGGGATTTTTGTGACTTATATTTCAAAAGTTATTTAATTTTCAAAATTTTTGTTTGACCACGTGGTACCTCTTCTAGGTACTTGTCAGTAAAATTTTTAGTATCAATTAGTCTTAAAACGTGTACTAGACAAATCTAATTTTTTTCGATATTTTTCGCTGCTTTGTTTAGGAGTTATCGACATTTTGGTAGTTTTTGTAAAACTACCCCTAAGTTTGTAACCCTATTGTTCAAAAATTTTAATAGTGATAAGGGCGGAACCTCTATTTTTAAGTAGCGTATTTTATCTTGTATTTTATGGTACCTCATTTGTATTTTTAGCCCTCATAGTCTCTGAGATATATATTAATATAGGCATAAGGGGATCGCTGACCAACTGCACAAAAGCTTGTAACCCCTATATCTCGGAAACTAAGGGTCGTAGGGGAAATCTGACAAAATTTTTGGGGGCCCTCCCCTCAAACCCCCCTCCACGGTTTGAACGAAAGACAAACTCTTTGAACCCTAGTGCATCATTTGGACAAAGTTTCAACCCTCTAGCCCTAAGTTGACCTTAAGGGTGGCAATTTTTGAAATTTATTTTAAATGTAATTTGGACTCACGCTGTTGATCTGCACATTTTAACGAAAACCGCATGGTTGTAGGACTTAGGGTTCGCGAGTTATAGCCTATTTAATTTTATGGCGGCCATCTTGTCCGCCATTTTGAAATTCTTGTAGTGGCTGTATCTCGGCAACCCGTCACCCGATCTGGATGCGGTTTTCTTTATTAGGGTCAGCGTAGGATTTACTTCCTTAATATAGAGACTAACTCTACATAGAGCTATATTTTATTTTTATTGTTATTTTTTGTTATGTTTGTATTTTTTAACAATTTTATTTAAATATTAATTCAGACTATCTCTACCCTATACAGTAGAGGATAATTCTTTAGTTTAGTTACTTATTTTTTGTGTTCTCTCGAGGTAGAGCTAAATTTACTTAGCTCTAAATCTTTAATTTTATTTCCTGTGTAATATTTTATTTGACTCTGAGGGCTTTATTGAGCTCCTATTACTGTGTTCATTAAAAGTTTCCGGGCATGTTTGGGCACCGTACGCCACCTGTACGTAGAATGTCGGGGCAGCGAACAACCGCTGAGCCCCAAGAGGCGAAGCAGGGATCCGGTTCACACGTTAGACGCAGCGTCGGGGAGTGGGAGGCCGGAAAACCGGGGCAGAGCTCCGTGGAGGCTCCTCCCCGGGCAGCAGCAGTGGTGCAGAGAACAACCGGCGCCAAGACACCCCCGACACAAAAATATAAAAACAAGACGACGGAAGCTAGAGCCTGCCTGACAACTGCAAAAACCTGGCTAGGGAAGGCGAGGAACTTGAGGACCGACATAAAAAATGAAGTGACGTAATTACTGGAACGAATGTACCAGCTGGTGAAGGATGCTGAAGCTTCAAAGACTGGTCCTCTTGAGGCTCTTACACAGGCGCAAACACCGTCAGATATCCAGGCAGACAAAATTAGCCCACCCGACACGCAAGAAGGAGAGGCTGTTCAAACAAGCCTCATTAGGGAAATAAAAGAACATGGGAAGATGCTGCAAGAAAATCGGGTGGAAATGGATAAACTCAGAGGAGTATTACTAAGGCAGCAGGAGGTGGCAGAGGCGGTCAAGATGACTTATGCAAGTGTCGTGGCCGCTCCGCCCGCAGCCCCGCTGACGGCAGCTCGAACCCCGGCTCGAGCATCTCTTCACTCGGCAGTTGTTTCCTCAAGTGAGGTGAATGACACGAGTGGAGAGGTGATTGAGAAAATAAGATCTGCGGTGGATGCCAAGACCAGTGGCCTGCGTGTGGACCAAAGAAGAATTGGCTAGATTAACCGCAAAAATAAGAGATTCTAATCATCATCTGCAGGTAGACGAAGTCCCAAACAAGGACCCGTTGGTGATTTTCAAGGACGTCATGACTTATAACACCGACGAAGACATGCTCCTGTCCTTGAGAAATCAAAATAGTCGTCTCCTGGAAGGAATCCCAACAGAGGAATACAGAGTGTCGGTGAAGTATCGGCGGAAAACCAAAAACCCCCATACAAACCACGTGGTGATGCAGGTGTCTCCAAAGATCTAGGGCAGACTCACGGAGGCGCGTAAGGTTCATGTGGACCTGCAGCATGTGAAAGTCACTGATCAGTCTCCGTTAGTGCAGTGCTCTCGCTGCTTAGGCTACGGCCACGGCAGGAAGTTCTGCACCGAAACCGTCGACTCCTGCATACACTGCGGTGGACCCCATATGAGGGCCAAGTGTGAGGACTGGATCGCCAGAGCAACTCCCAACTGTCGGAACTGCAGCCACGCAAAACTGGACAAGACTGACCACAACGCCTTCGACGCGCAATGCCCGACTCGACAGCGCTGGGACGCCCTCGCTACAGCATCAGTGGCGTATTGCTAAGGTGGTAATGTGGACCGTGGCTAAAGCAATGATAGGACTGATACCACTGGACCTGAGCGTCAAGGAGGTAGCGTCAAAGGAAAAGATGGAGTTAATTAAACCAGCTCACCAACATACACAAATATGTTTAGTTTACGGGAGTTTGCCCAATATAAGATACGATAGATTCAATAGGTTTTTCTCTTCTTTTATAGATAATAATCATATAGCAGTAGGATGTAAAATAACAAATGATAGAAATAGTCGAATAGTGTGTAAATTTATTAGTCTTAAGATACCTGTGGAACCCAGTTGTAATATAATGATAATATATAACGAGTGTGTTAGAATAGGTAAATTAAGTACAAGTAACTTAGAAACATAGGCTAAGAAAACTAATACGCGCAATATAGTAAATATATTGTATAGTGTTAGGTTAAATGTAATAGATTAAGAAAAAATAAAAACTGAAAAGAAAAATTTATACATATAAAATACAAAAAAAAATTAAATAAACAAAAGAAAAGAAAAAGAAAAGAAAATAAAAATATCCAAAAAAAAAAAAAAACAAAGTATATAAACAAAAAAGAATATTAAAAGAAAATCTGTTGTTTTAGTTTTAAGACGATCGCCCGCGCGGTCACCTTTAGTAAATAAAAAGTCATGAAATTGTAAGATTTAAATTAATAAAGATTAGATATAAAAAGTCCCAGATTATGTCCGGGGAAAACTGGAAAGGGAGGGGTTTTAGTCGGTGAGAGTCCGACACTACCTGACAGTACGGGCTGTCAGGTGTCCATTAGGATTTCCCCTCCCTACGAAAAAAAAAAAAAAAAAAAAAACCTAACCTAACCTAACCTAAACACTATTGTGTAGAGACAGGGTTCCCTATTGAATCTTCAATAATTCCTATAACAGTGTTCACTCAAAGTTCCGGACATGTTTGGGCACCGTACGCCACCTGTACATATAATGTCGGGGCAGCGAACAACCGCTGAGCCCCAAGAGGCGAAGCAGGGATCCGCCTCACACATCAGACGCAGCATCGAGGAGTGGGAGGCCGGAAAACCGGGGCAGAGCTCCGTGGAGGCTCCTCCCCGGGCAGCAGCAGTGGTGCAGGGAACAAGCAGCGCCACTACACCCCCGACACAAAAATATAAAAACAGGACGACGGAAGCCAGAGCCTGCCTGACAACAGCGAAAACCTGGCTAGGAAAGGCGAGAAAGCGGTGGAGCACGTCCTCCTTGATTGTCCGGTCTTGATTGCTTAATTATAGGTAAACAATTAAAAAATAGGAATAAGTAAATTATATATAGTGAGTCATATGTACTGCATCCATACAACAGTAAATAAGCATTTAAAATAGATATGAGATTATTATGATAAGAAAACCCTAGGTTATTAAAATATGCTATTGTTAAGATAAGATTAAAAGTTCAGTTTATTTAGTTTTAATTTAGAAAAGTAAGATAAAATTGTATTAGAATGTAACCAAAAAAAAAAATATTTAAAAAGTAAAAAAAAAAAATGAAATAAAGCTATAAATTAACACTACCTGGGACATCTTCCCAGGTGTCCATGATGATTTTCCTCCGTCGGTAAAAAAAAAAAAATAAGAGCAGAAAAGGTCTCTGAAAAAATTATCAGAGGACAAAAGAATATAAAAAAAAAAACCTAACTTAACCTAACCTAACCTAACCTAACCTAGACCTGGTTTCTCATGATTCTGTTAGTTACAGTCTCAATCACGGATTTGCTGACGACGCGTTTAAGGATTACTTAATACCCTTGTTAATTACATGAGCCCCATGACGAAAATCTAACAGACCATTCATAAATCAAGCATTATGTGAATCATTCACTCACACTTCATTCAATATTCTGTCATATTCATTGAAATTGGTGTCTATGTCTCTATAATGTCAAACAACCTCAAACAACCAAACTTTTTGGTTTTGAGGTTGCCATGGTTACTATTTCTATCGAGGTTGTTTTTTGACATCCGTCATTGAAAATAATATCATTACGCCATGCCCTTTGAAGAACAATACAACGAACTAGATGGAGTGTCAGTGCAAAAGAAAGGACTCAACAAATAACACCTCAATTTCTAAGTAAGGTCTTATTTTAAAATATTTTGTTAGAAGATTTTTCTCTTAATTCAATAGTTCTCATTAAGTCATTAGGTTTAACTTCTTATATCTACTTCTGTGGTCTAGTGGTAGAAGCTCAGCTTCATCACCCAGGGATCCCGGGTTCGATTTCCAGGTAGGGCCATCAATTTGTGTTTCTATATTGCGGTTCCAAGATATGTTAGGACATTAAATTAAAACTTTTATCTCGGTTTTTGACATTATATAAAACCCAGACAGTATTTCGCTTCATTTTTTATGTCACCCAACATCTAGTTCGTATATTGTTTATCAAAGGCTCTGTTCATTTTTCCATCTTGAATTCTTGACAGGTGTGTCAAAAGTCAACAACCCGTTGCCTGGTTACCGGTCTTAACCAAGTCTTAGCGGAACCCCACAGCAGCAATTAAGTTTATAACCCGATCAAGGGAGTTAACCCCTTGATTTGGCATGGTGGGACACTCACTAACCTCGGTCCATGATGTAACCAAACCGAGGTATTTTTAACCTTAACCTAACCGAATGGTGTGAAATTAGGCCCTAACCTTCTTGTTTTGAGAATCTTGCAAATTTTTGGTCTTCCATAATTAGTAAATAGTAAGTAGGAAATTATTTCAGTAGGTATTTGTTTTTTTTTCAGTAAGTATAGGTACCTAACTGTTGTTTTAAAATTGGTTTCAGGAGACTCTGGTTATGCTCTACGGCCATGGATGTTAACACCTATCCTCAATGCAGCTGTAGGATCCCCAGAAGAACACTACACTGATCTACACTGCCGTGTCAGAAATACTGTGGAGCGGTGCATTGGGGCCTTTGGGGCCCTTAAAACACGCTGGAGATGTTTGCTGGCACACCGTGTGCTTCACTATGAGCCCACCAAAGCTGCGAAAATAGTAAATTCCTGCTGTGTGTACACAATATAGCAAATACACACAATATACAAAAGAAGTTGTACCAGTGACGACAACTTGCCAGCTGCTGGTAACATTCGGGTGCAGCATATTGGTAACGTGGCATATGGTGCTTCTGATGCAGATATGCAGGGCGCATGAGGGCCAACCTTGTCCAGAGGCTGTGAATTTCAAGGAACTAAAATAACCTGACTCTCATAGGCTGATTTTTGCTGTATATATGTATAATTTAGTAATAAAAAACACATTTTATATTAATGGCTTTTATTTTTTATTTTAAATCACATTTCTACCTATCACATTTTGCTTCAACCAGTCTTACTATAATCATTATTAAAATATTTTTTCTACTTTTACCTTTAAATTATGATTTCACATTGCCACTTTACATGTGAATGCCCGTCAGAATTTTTGACCAATTGCGACCAATCCATTATACCACTGAGGAAAAAAATACTACGTTATAATTATACGACGACGAACACAACCTGCGCGGCACAATGTAGAAGCCAGAATGAAGCGGACGCGCGAGTGTAATACCCCATTTACACTCTCGCCTCGGCCCTCGCCTCCTCGCTCGCCTCGTCACTCGTGCGGAGGCGCGAATGTAAACACCCTGTGTTTACACTCTCGTGCAGAGTTCAGTTGTCTTTGAGCTAGCAACGATGGAGGACGTCGAAGTTTTAGCCGCAACAATAAAGAATTTATGTATGATCACCGATTACTTCGCCGTTTATGGACCGATTTTGAAAATTCTTTTTTTATGTATTGGGTTGAGATCCCATTTTTTTCAAATTTTGATTCCACCTCCAAGGGTGGGTAAAGGGTTAAAAACAGGCTATGAATTTCCATTTTGGGTACCTATTAACCGATTGTAGTTAATGAAATTTAGAAAGTACATAGATACAAACCTATATTTTTAACATTAAAAAAAATATGATGGTGACCTTGAGCTGATCTGATGATGGAAACGGAAGGTAGTCAAGGGAACTCCTCAACGGTAGGTATATAGCAACTACTTCTACTACTGACTAGTAGGACTTATAGGTATCATTTGCTTCTTAATTTTGATTGTCAATTATTGCAAATAAACTAAGTATAAATAAGTAATAAAATAAAATAATGATAAAAAAACGACTTCAAAAAACCACTAAAACGTAAGAAATAATTTAAGGTTTGGACATGGTTTAGACCTATTCTATGTGACAGTACTAATATATCTAAGCAGGTAAGTACTGCTTTTATTTCTTACGTTTTAGTGTTTTTTTATTATTATTATTTTATTGAAATATTTACCTATATGAAATTAAATGTTTCGTCTTGCGACCAATCCATTATACAACTGAGGAAAAAACACTACTTTATAATTATACGACGACGAACACAACCTGCGCGGCACGATGTAGAAGTCAGAATGAAGCGGACGCGAGAGTGTAAACACACGCTCGCGTGCGACGCGAGCTCGACGCGAGCTCCTTTGACTCGTGCCCCAAAAACCGCTCCGGACGCGAGCGCCGCGAGTGGCGAGGCAAGCGAGGAGGCGAGCCACGAGCGTCTGTTCACACTCGCGCCTCGCCCCTCGCCTCCTCGCTCGCCTCGCCACTCGTGCGCGAGTGTAAATGGGGTATTACGGATACCACTAGCCGACTGAAATCGGCATCCTACATAGGCCAAGTGTAAACAGCAGCCTTACTCCCAGCGATTAATAGTTGCTATCCAAAAAAGCCAATTAAAACTCAGTTCAAAAATTTAGGCCGATTCAGTTGGTACCACCACCTCGGTTTTGACTGAGCCGCGGACCAGGGACAACGTAGAAAATATATCAAGAAACGACTAGTGATTATTTTTGAAACGGTAGCCGAAGTAAGCCGATATCAGGCCGATGTTGCGATCGTATTTCAATAGAGGTGAAAGAAAGAGATGTCGCTCTATAAAATTGTATAAGATCTTGTGTTTTTTCTCGCTCTGACAAGGAAAAAATTGGTGTGCGTTCGAAGTACTAGCGAAGCTTGAAATAAGAAATCCGGTAATCATCAGTCCATATTATGTTTTTATTTTTTCAATGTTAGTAAAATATTAATTAAAATACTTATTAAACACTAGTTTAAAGTCATCACTCATGCCATTTTTTACTTATTATTCACAAAAACTTAACGTTGTAAACGTTAAAATTTGAAATTAGGGGCTTTTGAACGCATTCAAACTAAAAATCAAATTACTCTGTGAACCTGTGAAATTCATTCATACAACATACAATAACAATGATAAAACAAAATTACAAATGGAGTTTCCTGAGTCACGAAAAAAAAGCGCGGGAACCATTGAAAAGACCAGGCGGGATTTTTGAAAAATTTATTAATAATATTAATTAAAACTACTGCAAATACGTAAATTACTAAAAAAAACCAATAAAAAGTTTGTTGCATACACAATAAATTAAAAAATAGCAATGGGGAAGGTGAGAACAAGAAAAAAAAGGAAGAAGGATGATGAGGGTGAAAAGTCCGACGTCGATACGACGTCCTCCGAATCAGAGGTCGAAGTTTTGGATATTTCAAAACCTTACTTAGTTACAGATTACAAGAGGCGTTACCCAGAGGATTCCGGAGCTGCAGAATTTGTAGTTTTCGTAGAGTCGTCTAATGCGGAGATGCCCATCGGAACCAGAGACCTTATGTCCATATCGAGTTGCATTAAACGATTCAATAAAGGGGTAAAATACTTAAGATCGATGAACAAATTTAAAATTGCAATTTATTTTGAAAAGGCCAGCCTTGCAAATGCCTTTCTGAATAACTCCACGTTTCTAAAGGATTATCAATTTAAGGCTAACATTCCAGCACAAAGCACAGAAATTACTGGTATTATTAAAAATGTGCCTACCAACCTGACTAACAAAAAAATCTTCACCATGCTGTCTAGTTACAAGAAGATCATATCTGTAAGGAGATTTACAAAGAGGACAAAGATTGACAACAATTTTATTCTACAGCCCCTGCAAACTGTAGCCATCACCTTCGCGACGTCAGTCCTTCCAGACTACGTCGACTTGGACGGATGGCGGCATGATATTACAGCGTATGTTCCGCCAGTCAAGCAATGTTTCCGGTGTCTCAGGTATGGCCATTTAGCAAAGTTTTGTAAGAACTCGGAACGCTGCTCCATCTGTAAAGAAGAGCACTCTTTCAAAGTATGCACAACACCTATTGAAAAGGCAAAATGCTTCCACTGCGATGGCAATCATGTCAGTATCTCAGCACAGTGTCCAATCAAACAAAAAAAAATCCAGGAAAACAGACAGAAAGTTAAGCCACCATCATTTGCTGACATATTCAATAATGAAAGTTTCCCCCCTCTAGGTCCAAAGAAGCCTCTTGATCTTCTGTCTTTATTGAAAAGTAACGACAAGGCACTAAACCTTTTAGTGCAAAGCATCATAAAAATGATAACATTAAATAAGACCCAAGATACCCCAATATCTTCTAAAAATGTGTTAGAAGTATTGAATGATATTTGCAACCCCAGTGAAACAAAAAATATTAGTTCCAATTCACAAACAAATTAAAGATTGTACAGTGGAATGCTCAAAGTTTGCTATGTAATCGACATATTTTTACAAAATTTTTGTATGATAATAATATTGATATAGCTTTAGTTTGCGAAACATGGCTTAAGCCTACACAACGCTTAAATATTAAAGGATACTCAATAGAACGCAATGATTGTGGTAATAAACATAATGGTGTTGCCATAGTCATTCGCAGTAGTATAAAATATAATAGATTAAATACATATTATGATGACTCACTCCAAAATATAACAATTAAAATAATATATAATAATAGCTCTCTCACCTTAGTTAGTATGTACATACCAACAAATTGCACGCCATCTTTTAAAAAAAATAAGTTAGTAAATTTAATTGATTCCTTACCTAAACCATGTTTTGTATCAGGCGATTTTAATGCTCATCACACCATTTGGGGCTGTCAATCCGTCAGTGCTCGTGGAAGAGATGTCCTGGACTCTATAAATGATTGCAATTTAGTTTTATTAAATGACACTTCACCAACCACAGTAGGAACAAATATCTGGAGACCAAATGGTTTAGATTTGACAATAGTTAGTCCTTCTATAGCTCTTAATTGTAACTGGACAGTTCATGATGATCCCCTGGGAAGTTATCATCTACCCACAATAACAGATATTCTATATAATACAGTTAGCGATCCATCTTTAAACAACTTTACTTCTCAAGATGACATAAAAGAAGTAAAAAGACCAAACTTACGTCTAATAAATTGGGCAAATTACTCAAAGCTAGCCAATAATTTAATTAAAGAATTTAATGTTAATTGTTCCGATCCTTTACAGTCGTACTATGACTTCTGTACCATTTTAAATAAAGTGGTAGATCTATCTATGTTTAGAACTAAATCCCATAATGTAAATAATAATAGTAAGCCAGCAGGAAACCATCCTAAATATCGATATTCTCCTCTTCCATGGTGGAATGAAAAGTGCGCTAATGCTGTGCAAAAAAGTAAAGAAGCATTTATTGCATTCAAACAGGATCCTAGTGAATCAAATTATATTAATTTTAAAAAGTTTCAGGCTGAGAAAAAACTAATTATTAAGTTAGAGAGAACAGATAGTTGGAATAAATATTGTTCAGACTTAAATAGATCAACTCCTATTTCAAAGATCTGGCAATCTATGCGTAAATTTAATAAATCTTACAGTAAAAATACCAAACTCCATAACAATAGTGAATCATCTTGGATTAATAACTTCTTAAGAAAATATACACCTGATTTTGTCTCACAACCACTGCATTTAAATAATACCTCAATTAACCCCACCAATAGTTACATTAATAATCCTTTCACTTTAGATGAATTAAAAGCAGCAATTAAATCACGTAGAGACACCACCTTTGGCTTAGATTGCATTTCATACAAAATGTTACAGAATATTAATACAGATAGTCTACACAAATTTTTACACATTTTAAATTTACTTTGGGATAAATCAATAATTCCTAAAGAATGGAAGCAAGATTGCTTGGTTCCAGTTCTTAAAGCAGAAAAAGACCCAAATGATGCAGATTCTTACCGACCAATAGCTTTAACATCCTGTTCAGGCAAACTCTTTGAGCAACTAATAAAACAGCGTCTTGAGTTTTATATTGAAAGTAATCATATCCTTCCAAGAAATCAATTTGGGTTTCGTCGTGGTCGTTCAGCAAGAGAAAGTATAGGTCATCTCTTCCACGATATTAACACTGCCATTAACAGTAATAAACATCTTATATGTATCTTTTTTGATATTGTAGGCGCATTTAATAACATTAACCATTCAGTTTTATGTACAACTCTTTCTTCTTTGGGAATACCTGAAAAATGCGTAAGGTGGATTCATGAATTCATTAGTGGAAGGGAAGTTTATGTAAAAATTAGCTCTAATTCAATTTTTGGACCCAGATTATCTACTAAAGGCGTTTGTCAAGGTGGTATTTTGAGTCCTCTTTTGTATATACTTTATATCCATAGGCTAAATGAAATGTTAGGATCAGAAGTAAACAATTTACAGTTTGCTGATGATTTGGCTATTTATTGCAGTGGTGATAACATCTCAGACACAAGTAAAAAACTAAATTTAGCTTTAAAAAATCTTCATAGTTACTTTCAATATTTAAATCTAGAAGTTAGCCCTACTAAAAGTAAAATAGTTGTATTCTCAAAGAAAAAAGTTTCAACAGTTAAGATACAGTATAATAATAATTTGATACCAATTCATCCATATGCAAAATTTCTGGGAGTAATATTTACTCATAACCTGTCTTGGTATAAATATGTCGATTGCATAGCAGAGCGAGCTCTACGTTCTACAAATATTTTGAGATCTTTGGTTGGCACTCAGTGGGGGGCCGATTCCAAGATTCTTTTAACTTTATATAAAGCCCTAGTTCGAAGTCACTTTGACTATAGTTTTTTCTGTTACTGCATAGATTCAAAATTAGTAAGTAAACTTGAAAAGATTCAAAATATTAATTTAAGATTAATTTTGGGTGCCTTCAAATCAACTCCTATTAACTCAATGCAAATAGAGTGTAACTTGTGTCCATTAAATATCAGATTTAGTCATTTAAAATACAATTTTATTCTAAGATTGTTGTCTGAAACTGACAATCTTCTTCTTTCCAAACTATTGAAGTATAATTCTAATCATTTCCTATGTCATAACATCCAACAAATTTTAACATTTAAGAGTGAATATAATATTCACAATAGTACCACCTTGCCCTGCTATGGGGGAACATATGGAAGCAAATTTTGTAGCCTTAACATTGAAATAGATAGGACACTGACTGACAAATATGCTGTTTACAATAGATTGGATGAATACAGAGACTTTAAGCAAATTTATACAGATGGCTCTAAATGTATCGATAACGTTTCTATGGCATATTATGTTCCTGATTATAAATTGGGTCATGGCTTAAGATTACCTTCTAACGCAAGCATATATACAGCAGAAGCTCAGGGCATTTATGCAGCCTTAGAATACATAGAAGCAACTAACCTCAATTTCAAGAAATGGTTGATAATTTCGGACAGCATGAGTGTATTAATGGCTTTATCAAATCCTTCTTATAGTAGTGGCACAAATTACATCATATACAACATTAGGCAGATTTATAGCAGGCTTTGGCTCAATCAAGACAGAGAAATCCGTTTTATTTGGACACCTTCACACATTGACGTTTCGGGTAATGACCTCGCCGATAAACTTGCCAGTTCCATAGTAAAAAATCCCAATATCCAACAAATACCTATTAAAAATATTAAGTTGCCAGGTTCAGACTGCAAAGTTTTAATCAAGAATATTATAAAAGACCAATGGATGACTCATTGGCATGAAACAATCCAAATTAAAGGAAAATGGTTCAGCTCTATCAACTCCGAGATTACTCAACCCTGGTTCATCAAAGGAAAATTTATAAACAGAAACTTTTATTCAACTATTTGTCGTTTAAGACTTGGACATGGCAGATTCAATGAACACCTTTTTAGATTAAAAATGATACCTTCCCCAAATTGCACATACTGTAATAACGATATAATTCAATCCCTGGATCATATATTTTTTGATTGCTCTGCATTTAATATACAAAGGATTATTCTTATTGACAATTTACTGGATTTATACAAAGAAGCCCTGGATGTCCCGCGCTCTATTCAGGATCTTCTCAAGAATACGGATACATTCTACCCCATTTATGACTTTATCAAGAACACGATTGGAGTTATTTGAAAAAATAACAAATACCGGAGAAATACTTAACGATAGATAAGGCTATAAGCCTCGACAATATAATACTAAAGACTTGGTTTCGACCTTATATTTACAAGAAAATTTGAAGACTACAACGAAAGACAAGGCCTTTGGCCTCGAACAAAATCACATAGAAGACAAAATTAAATAAGACCAGGCGGTATGGGATAATGCCCTTAGCCTTTTCCGTGAAAAGGAAAAAAAAATACCAAAAAAAAAAAAAAAAAAAAATGGAGTTTCCTTATTTAAATAGATATTTGTGCACTAAATACATAATAATATGATGTAAGTATAGTATTCTGATGGAGTGGTTAAGTTGCAGACTCAGATCGACTCGATTTATAAAATAGACCGATAAAATATTACGATAATTTGTTACAAAGTTATAGATATTAAACTATCAATCATTGTTTACAGAAAGAAGAAGAAGACGTTGCGTGTCACCGTATAGCCAAGGAAATATCTTGTGAAAGTTTTAAATCAAGGCGGAAATTTATTGAAAAAATACTCAACATAACCTACAATTACAGTGAAATACTAACAATATCTTGTACCGTGATAATATTTCTGAATAATAAGTGCAAACCCATTCTCTAAGATCGTGCTTTCAACCACATACTTAATACAATTCCATAATCATATCGAAATCCAAAAGTTCGTAAGTCGTAAGTGATCATAGTTTAGGTATGTACTTATTAGACTCATGCATTGTAAACTCTATAAACGATTACTCGTAATGTATTAATCATATTAAAAGTTGAATGCGGCTGTTTTATTTTTTATTCTTTATGTTTAAAGCAGTTCTAAGTAATGACTAGTAATAAGAGTTGTAACAATATGCATGGACCAAGTGTCTGCTTATTTAAAAACACAATGTTATCATGTAAGTAAACCCTGCTTTAAACATAAAAAATGTGTCTACCTAATCTTCATAAAGCAGATAATGCTAACACCCTGATTACACCACCAAGTAGAGCGGCCCGAGACAGTGTCCTCCGCTGAGCACTCTTGTTAAATTGTGATCCGCGGAATGGTTTAAGATCGAAGAGTACTGTCTTGCCACTCTGCTCAGTTGGTGAAATAGCAAGGGTATAACATTGCAACAGGTAAGGTATCCATATATTAAAAGTACAACTTACAATGTTACATACTTATACAATTCTTCCATGTTGCAATGTTATCATTGCCGGACTCTTAAGAAGAAATACTTCCTATCAAGCCTTTATAAATCAATAGGATCATGAATGACCTCTTAGTCAAGTGCAACATCAACAGGTAAATAATGAAATGAAACATGGTTTTTGCTGTATTTTGTATTTATTAAGTATCATATTAAATCACATCACAATTATTATTAGTGTTCTGAAATATCAAGCATAAGGTTCTCTTCTATTAGCTAAAAAACTGCTTCTTGATTATCTGAAATAAGATAGAAATATAGATTAATAGTAATTCTATAGGTTAGGATATAATAATAATATATTGTACAGTCAACCAAAGAGATATGTATGCCACCCCAACGCAAGCCCTTAGATATTATGACCACTGATAGGTAATATTTATGTAACATGGAAAATAATGATAACTAATATTAAGGTAAGTAATACTTAAGTTAGTAAGTATAGATAAAATATTATTATTCCACCCATGAGGATCAAATTTTTGTTACTGGGGTGGCATAAATATCTATTGCTGACTGCACTATCAAGGTATTGATACAACTTTATTTAGTAGATTTTCTATTCTATTCTATTCTGAGAGGTGGTGAAGCTCCTGTACGTGGCTCTCTTGAGTGGAACCTTTGTACATATCCCCTTAATTTTAGCTCAGCCAGCCTTGCTCTCAAGTAAAATGGAGCAGCAAGCCTGGGTGTTCCAATAGCTGAGATAGGCGTTCTGTTGGTCCAAGAATAGATAGTCTTGTTTCTGTAGTAGGCGGAGATTGAGCCAGCATAGGTATATTTTTTTACTACAAACAATACCCACCGCAGCACTACAGTTTAATCCTAAGGTACTTAGAAAACAGATGAATCAAATAATATTTTATAGATTTACCCCCTTATTCATAGAGAAGTTACAAGACGTTTTAACTAATAAACTGTTTTGTCCCTCTCCGACAAGGAACAATTTGTTCTTTGACAGAGAGGGACAAAACAGTTTATTAGTTAAAACGTTTTGTAACTTTTCTATGAATAAGGGGGATAGAATCTAGATAAGCAAGCCAAGTAAATTATTTTTCATACTGTCAGTGCATCATAAAATTAAAGTGTTTGTGCTAGGGTTTTTTTGCTACAAATAAGAAAATTGAAATCAGCTTAAGTGACTTACTCAGTAGCAGAATGATATGCCAATTTAGTTTCTTATGTAGGTAGGTATTAACTTCATAAGATCTTAATACAACTTGTTGTTAAGTACTTCAGATAGGCACTTGAATATTTAGTCTTGGTTATAAATTCCAGTCTGGAGCCAGTTGCAACGCAGTAAAAACCTACGAATACCAAAATTCTGGTTAGTATCATGGGGTTTAGGTTACAGACATTATGATAGTATAGGAAGGTTTATCTTATTATTATTATTAGTAGGTATATATTGTTAGCCACTGGACTTGGCTGGAGCGAGACCAAACATAGGTGGTTAAACAAAGATAGGTGGCAGATGTTATGACACCTCTGGGGTGCCATAGGACTACAACAATGGTAAAATAAGGTTTGTCTTTGTTTTGAAGGATATTTCCTTTAAGGCTTCTTCTTCATGCCTTAAGAACATGAGTGTTAAGGCGGTCATCCACTGGCGAGGCGACGGTATAGATTGTTGCTTGTTGGCTTGTCGAATCTCGTTGGTGATCCATGAGCGAACCAAACAGTCTACACTCATCATTGGCAAAGTCGTGGCGTGCTTCCAGACCAAGGGTCTTTGTCACTTTACTTCAGCAAACCTTCTTTTTGTAACCTCGTTGGAGGTTTTTTAGACCGCGGACTTAGAGGTTATTGGAGGTTTTGCTCGCGAATAGATCACCGCCTTTAGTTGAAGAAACTTTCACATGTACCTCTATTATGTTCGTGGATACTCACCTTATTTGTTACGCTAAAATCAGCTAGTTTCATGGAGCTAAAGTCTTCAATCAAATTGTCCGTCAACTCCTTTGAATATCTAGGGAGACTGGTTTGCAATCCTCACGTATTCTCAGTAACTACTTTCACATCACTTTGTAGGTATAATTACAGGCTGTTTTTCTTACAAAAATAGGAAAATTAGCCATTGTAATGGCTTTGCGTTGCAAGAATAAGAACTTTTTTCAAAGGGGCGGCTCAGTGCAATTTTGACATTATAATCTAGTCTGTGTGATGAGCTCGTGGTGCGAATTTCTGGCTTAGTAACGCTATAATTTTCACTGAACGGTTTGCGTGACGTCATAACACAATGAGCCGCAAAAATGTGCGGTGGGAGTACGATATTAGCGATTTTGTTGAAATCGATTCAGCCACTCATCGCTGGGAGTAAGGCTGCAGAACGTCCTAAGTCCAACTTGTAGGACGCCAATTTGTAGTCGACTACATGTAGTCTAGTCTAATCGCCGCTTATACAGTCGCCGGCCAACGTTCGATGCGTGAGGGTGTAATATAGTATGTAGGTCTATGGGTAGTGTTATTTTCTTTTATAGTCTATGGTGTGGAAACATTTTAAAAAAACCTCCAAAAGCATGGTATCCACAGAGTAGGTAGGTAATATAGTAGTAAGAGACCGGACTTCCTTAGAATAAAAACACAAAGTTTGGATAATGAATCATTACCAACCTGTGTCACTTAAACCAGTCAGTGCTGCCAACATTACAAAAACAAAATAGTGATGTACCAAAATAGTGATGTACCAAAATAGTGATGTACCAAATTAGTGATGTACCTAGGTATTATTTCATATCGATAATCGACGCCTCTTGTAATTGTTGACGTAGGTATACACTACAAGAAATCGTTACGATTATTCTGCATAGTTCGAACGGTATCGATAACTCGTAGCATGTATGTTATAAAACTGTACATTAACATATTTACAACGAATTATCGGTGCTCTTAGAACTGTGTAGTCTGGCCGTAACGATTTCTCTTTTTTTATATGGCTAAAGCTAGTCAGTTTTTAAATGCTTTTCTTTTTGTTTAACTACTATGCAGTACCTATACGACTTGTTTTAGTATGTATGTCATCAATCCCCTTATAAATTAGAAGTTAATCAAAAAGTAAAACAGTTTTTGATCAGTAAAAGATTTGATATAAACAAAAACATTTTTTTATTTAACAATATATATACATTTATGCATATGTATTAGCATTTCCCGCGAGCTTTGCTTCACCTTGAAAGATTTTCCCGTGGGAAATATTTTTTCCTGCTAACTCCCATTCCTGTAGAAATTTAGCAATATCCTATTGTAACTAAGCCTTAAGTTTACGGTACCTGAATGCCAAATTTCAAGCGTCTAACTTAGATTTGGTTTAGATTTTTCATACAAAAATATTATCCCGCTAATTTCCGTTCCCGTGGGAAAATCGGAAATTTATTTCTTAGTGCTCACCTACACTACCTAAGGAACCTACTTGCCAAGTCTCATCATTGTAGCTTGAGCCGTTTGGCCTCTACGTCGATGTCTATTCTATTCTGGTAGGGGGTGAAGATCCTGCACGTGGCTCTCTCGAGTGGAACCTTTGTACATATCCCCTTGATTTCAGCAAAGTCCTGTCGTGTCGTGTGTACTTCTACAGCACATTGTACTGGTGGAATATTGGTCATATTATTATCTGTAGAACATGATGCACCTTGTTCTGTAAAATAATCAATTAAGAAATAGTTAGAAAAACATAGGTAAATGCCACTCAATGGAACAAATTCAATTGTAATTGTACAGTCCCCCTCACATATTAACAATGCTTCTGGGAGGGGTTAGGTTTCTCTGCCCCTGGGTGTACATAATGTGTATTATAAAATCTACCAATTATACCTACTCTTCTTTCATAGTTTCAAAGGAAATTCTTTTAGTATTTCATCAGAGAGTGGCTTTAGAGTTAGTCTTAGCCTTGGAACCGCAGTTTTTTTCAACCGACTCCTCTTCGTATTAAAATCTCTAGCATTGAAGTGATTTCCAAATATAAATTTTAGCTGGTTCAGTTTTTCAATGGGAACATATACTAAATCTTCCTAGCCCGTAGCTATTACCCATTTTTTACACCTGAGAAAAATATCGATAGTTTTAAAATTGTCTCATCCCAACACTATATTTTGAAATGAAACGGAGCAAATTATGTTTTCTTACAGAAATATCCCTTTATATCGAGGAAGATACGTTGCTTTAGAAAGAAAGAAAGAAAGAAAGAAAATACATTTATTTCACACACACACGGAAACAACACAAAAATAAATAATAATAAAACAAATAATAAAGAGGTTTAAATAAAGAAAAATGAGCAAGGGTGTTGCTTCCCGGTGCAGAAACGGGTTCTAGCTCAGCTTGGTGCTATGATAAACCATAGCGCTGGTTTTCAGCTAGAACCCTGGGTGAAGTCACGGACTGACTTGACATAAAATATTTTAATCAATTGAGCACATAAAAAGTAAACAAATAAGAACTTTAGTTATAGATAGATACATATACATAAATTATATACTTATGATTATGAAGCGTCGAGAGCGCGAGCATAAAGTGGGTCACAGGGGAACGCGGACGGGCGGGGGGGAAGGGAGCCGGCGGCGTGCCTCAGCCTGCGGCGGCGCGTCGAGCCATTTCAGTCTGAAAAAGTCGCCCACGCGTGTTTTGAAACTATACAAGGCCAGAACGCACCCATAGTGTACTAGCACTGTATAGTTTCAAGTGAAAAAAAATATTATTTGACTTGAAAATATACACGATTTGTGCGTACTAATCGCGTATACTTTCAAGTTGGGAATTACTGAATCGTTCTTGAAAATATACATTGCTATTACGCACATTGCTTTATTCGCGTACTTGTCGCATATAATTTGTACCTACATGCTGATTCAGATTTGCTTAACTATTTTGGTAAATGTACATGACTACAATTTACTTTATCTGCCTGTCATACTTATAGAATGTTAATAAATAAAGATGAACAAGCTCTAATTTGATTGATAAATTGATATTTATAGCAATCATACTTGCAAGTTACTTACTTATATCTTATTATTTATATGAATTAATAGTAATACACTCACGAGCAATGAAAAAGTTTCAGTGACGATAGCTCGTCGGCAATATTAAAATACATTTAACAGCGCATCAAAATATTATTAAAACCAACTAAAAACGTACATTTTGATCAAATTCTAAATTAAATGTTTAAAAAAGTTGGTGTTGACTTTTTGCTACTTGGACTTATTTATTGCTCGTGATTGTAGTAGGTATTACCCTATTACAAACCTATTTTTATCAAGTTTTGAATTCACCGTAATTGTCTTTTATGAATTGTTCTACACCCTCTTCTCTTTTAATATTTACAACAGTTCTACAGTTTAATTTAAATCAATTTACTTTGTAACTGTACGATGTAAACAAAAAACGCGTTAAGAAAACATTGACAAGTGCGGAATAATGATGCAATGTTTAGAAAGCAATAGACTAATTACTATTTCGCATGAAAGAAAGAGAGAGCAACAATTCAAAAGGGCTACCTGGTAACTAATCATGTATAGTTTCAAGTGCTCGCATTGCCGCTTGGCACTTGAAAATATACACGATTAGTACGCAGTGGTAACTGCTACAGTATATTTTCAAGCCATAATTTTGGCCCAACTTACTTGAAAATATACGCGATTAGTGCGTAATGGCCTTGTATACTTTCAAGTAAATAATGGCACCATTTTAATTTGAAAATATACGCGAGCAGTCCCAACCTCTGCGTTCTGGCCTTGTATAGTTTCAAAACACGCGTCGCCCACGCCTGGAGCACGTCCGTGCAGCTCACACCCCGCTCCCCGCGGCGCCGCGTGTTTTGAAACTATACAAGGCCAGAACGCACCCATAGTGTACTAGCACTGTATAGTTTCAAGTGAAAAAAAATTATATTTTACTTGAAAATATACACGATTTGTGCGTACTAATCGCGTATACTTTCAAGTTGGGGTTTACTGAATCGTTCTTGAAAATATACATTGCTATTACGCACATTGCTTGATTGGCGTACTTATCGCAAATAATTTATACCTACATGATGATTCTGATTTACTTAACTATTTCGGTAAATGTACATGACTACAATTAACTTGTTCTGCCTGTCATACCTATAGAATGTTAATAAATAAAGATGAACAAGCTCTAATTTGATTGATAAATTGATATTTATAGCAATCATACTTGCAAGTAAGAATACTTATATCTTATTATTTATATGCATTAAGAGTAATACCTACTACACTCACGAGAAATGAAGAAGTTAAAGTGACGACAGCTCCTAAACGGAAAAGACTAGCTTAATGACGGCGTCGGCAATATTAAAGTACATTTAACAGCGCATCAATAAGCGTAGCAAAACACTGGAGGAAGTTAGCTTAGTGCATTTACACGATAGAAGAAGAAGAAGCGCATCAAAATATTATAATAGCCAACTAAAAACGTAAATTTTTATCAAATTCTAAATTAAATGTTATTTACATTTTGCAACTTGGTATTGATTGCTCGTGAGTGTATTACCCTATACATATTTTTCATCAAGATTTGGGGAGCCTACCCTATCTATCTATGGGTATTAAATATAAAAACCTACTACCTGGTAACTAATCACGTATAGTTTCAAGTGCTCGCATTGCCGATTGGTACTTGAAAATATACACGATTAGTACGCAGTGGTAACTGCTGCAGTATATTTTCAAGCCATAATTTTGGCCCAACTTACTTGAAAATATACGCGATTAGTGCGTAATGGCCTTGTATACTTTCAAGTAAATCATGACACCATTTTAATTTGAAACTATACGTGAGCAGTCCCACCCTCTGCGTTCTGGCCTTGTATAGTTTCAAAACACGCCGCGGCGCCCCGGAGCGCTCGCGGCGCCCGCGCAACCTGTTTCACACGCACACATAGCACACAGTAACGTAGTACTACGATGGTTTTGCGTGTTGGAATATTTGGTAGTGATTTTATTGCTTTACTTATAGCTACTTATTTTTTACTTACCGAGATACGTCCAAAGGAAATCTGGCCATAAAAAAACGTCTTTGGCCGTCTTTACAATTCGATTACAGTCCACATATTTCGCACTTTCTTGTTAACATTTTGGTAGTGATTTTATTGTTTTAGACACCACATACACTTAAAAGGAAACTGATTCTATCCACCTTTTCATTAACATGGTATTATTGTACTTATAACAAATTGAAAATTTAAATATAACCGACATTGAACAAAACGACTGACAGCAGTGAGTGACACAGACCACAGAGTAGGTAATATAGCACAGAGTAGGTAAATGACAGATGACATTTTATACAGAGTATAGTGCGACAAACTTATCTGTTCCGGTGAGAGCGAACTAAATTGATCCATATCTCATAACTTACCTATGAATTATATATTCATATAGATTAGATAGGTTTATGAAAACCGCAAGGGTGAATTACCACTACAGGCTAACTTAAAATCTTATACAATCAAGAAATATTAGACATATACGTGAGCTCTCACCGGAACAGATAAGTTTGTGGCACTATAGGTAATTTTAAGACATGAAAGGTTAGAGGAAGTGAGTGAGATAGAATGACTCCACCATAAACAAAACTATCCAAACTCCATACATTTGTGTTTGAAGCTCGTTTGAAGTTATAAGTTGCCACAGACTGATGGTATCACTGAGGAAAAAAAACACTACGTGTATAATAATGCTCAACAGCATTTTATATTTTAATTTGTTGTCTTTTATTGTATTATTTACCTTATTTTGATACATAATAATATTCGTACATTGGAAATGGAAAGAATCGATGTCGCTGATGTTTATGATGTTGTTTTTAACCCGTGGTACATGATCCGCTTTGTCAAAAAAGTTTTAAAAGCAACACGGAAGTAAGTATTTTATATACAAGGTGTACATTCAATGATATATTATTATGTAAATGTAGTTAGGTACATCTTGGGCCTTTGATTATATACAATAAATGGTCGAAGATCTTGGGTATCCTTAGAGTCAATTCACTCACACGTACCACAACCACACCACAACGACGCCGTGTGGTCGGGCGTATATTTTTTATTGAAAATGAATAATCCAATTCACACGTGCCACATTTTGCTGTTGTTATCGACCACCTGCGTAATACGACCACATCGCAACCACATCGGCGGCACCGCGGCCACCTGCTCTCCCTATCAACTGCACATGACCACGTGGTTACCGACATTTTGTCGCTGCCACAACGCAACTGCAAAAAGCCGCTGCCACACTATTCACACGTAACCACAGCATGACCACATTGTGTCGCTGCGACGTGGTGTGGTTGTGCTACGTGTGAATTGATACCGCTGGACGTGGTGTGGTTGTGGTACGTGTAAATTGACACTTATAATATTAGTAGGATAGGATAGGATTGTATTTATCTGTAAGTATATAAATGTATAAACATCTTATAAACTTCCTGAGTATGTCAGTAAAGTTTAGCAGCGGGCCGAATGGTAGTATGAAATGGTGAGCGGTGCGTTGTCGGCAGCGTGGCGTGCTGCGGCGCGTGCTGCTGCGCGCTGTCGCTGTTCGCGCTGCTGGCGGCGGGGCTCACGCTGCTGGCGGCCGGCACCGGCTACCTGTACGCGGACACCAAGATGACCCTTGACGCGAACGGACTGGGTGAGTCACGAAGCGTTTTTAACATTTACGTATGTACAATATTGTACAAGTATTATTAGAAAGAAAGAAAGAAAGAAAATACATTTATTTCACACACACACGGAAACAACACAAAAATAAATAATAAAAAAACAAATAATAAAGAGGTTTAAATAAAGAAAAATGAGCAAGGGTGTTGCTTCCCGGTGCAGAAACGGGTTCTAGCTCAGCTTGGTGCTATGATAAACCATAGCGCTGGTTTTCAGCTAGAACCCTGGGTGAAGTCACGGACTGACTTGACATAAAATATTTTAATCAATTGAGCACATAAAAAGTAAACAAATAAGAACTTTAGTTATAGATAGATACATATACATAAATTATATACTTATGATTATGAAGCGTCGAGAGCGCGAGCATAAAGTGGGTCACAGGGGAACGCGGACGGGCGGGGGGGAAGGGAGCCGGCGGCGTGCCTCAGCCTGCGGCGGCGCGTCGAGCCATTTCAGTCTGAAAAAGTCGCCCACGGCTGGAGCACGTCCGTGCAGCTCAAATTTATTATTATCATTAAAATCAGCATTTTCTACCAGTTAACTTTTGGTAATGTTGAAAAAGTGATTGGTAGTGCTTAAGGCTTTGACGATAGACGATGGTCTATATTGAGTACGTAACAGGAATATTAATATATAATCTATACCATTATAAATATACACATTATACCTAGGTATGTACGAGTATAGTGAGTGGTAATCCAGCTATACATAGGTATATATTATAATACATACATAAACTTAAAATTACCATCATCATCATCTTCACACAGATAGGGATCAGTTAAGTAGAATGTTCTGCTCTTGGAACTTGGAGGTAGTGGAGACTTATGTACAAATCAGCTAACTGCTAAGTATACCGGTATACCGGGTGTTAAGATGAATGCGTTTGAGCGGGAAATGGTAGATACACTGATGATACTGAACACGATAAGACATTAAAAAAAGTATTTTATTTGCTTTAAGCATACCAACATTTTACAGTAGTTTTATTTAGTAAATTTAAAAATTTCATAGTCACCCTTTTCATGTCCGTGACCGTGGTTTTTCCTCTCTAGAAGTCCTTTTAAACAGAATCGGCATGGATGGAACTCGATGTCCTAATTTTGACTGAATGCTGGTTGGAGAGCTACAAACCTCCTCCATTGTTAAAAAAACTATACAATATACAAATCAACCGTACCAAGAAATAAAAACGATGGATTAGCTCTGCGATATATGTAAAAACAAGTATTGCATTGCACTGCACGGTAGAAGAACCTCCATGCGAAGGTGGTAATTGCCTTCTACTTAAAATTGATAAAGACATAGTTGACAAGCTACAAGACTAGTCAAGCCAAGTTCGAGAAACAGAACTGGCGAGCCGCACCGTGTGTAATATTACACGAACCATTTAGAGCTACTTTTGACCCCCTCAATCAAAAACTATTTAGTATAAACGTATGAAATTTGGCTCATATATTGAGACTTGCGAGATACATATATTATGTGTTCAAAATTTCATGAGCGTATCTCAAACGGTTATTTAGATATGAATGTCTAAAAAACCTAATTTTTATCATTGACTGGCTCACCGATAGATTAAAACTCTTATGGTAGGTACTTACTATCGTAACATAATAAAATATGCGATAACTATGAAATGGCTTTGAGATGCATAGTATGTTAGTATGTTATTGTTAACTAGTCTAAGAAGGCTGTAAATGGATGGGATCGGATACGATCGACACGACACGACACGACATGACACGACGTGACGCAACGCGACGCGACACGACACGACGCAACGCGACGCGACGCAACGCGATGCAACGCGACGCAACGCGACACGATACGATACGATACGTTACGACACGACACGACACGACACGACACGATACGATACGGTGTATAAAAACTAGCCAAATCAGACCTTGGGCTACAATACATTATTTTATGTTATAAGATACTGTTACTGTACTAGGTGCAGGTACTGTTACCCCCACAGAGAATAGAATGTTATAAGATAATATAAGATAATTATGTTATACTGTTTATTTATTTATTAAAGATACACCAACAGCATACATATAATTACAGTTTTAAAATATACATTGGAAGAAGGTCTTACAATCTAATACGATATGCCAATAACAGGCGTATAGAACATACTTATAAATAAATTTCAGGAGTGAGCATTGAACTTGACGCCCATTTAGATCTCACTTCTTTTGTCGTTGAAGTCAACAACCAAGGCAGTTATCATAGTATTGAAATTGGCTCATATTTTACATTTATGTTTTTGATGGGATAGCTATATATCGGTCACCAGAGTTTAAAAATACCGGAAGTTTCATAATATCGCTAGAAAATATTATCTGTACCATAAGTGGTACCCAAAATGTCACATACTAAAAGGAGACATCCATAAGCGACAACGGGACACAATTTCTTAGCTTCATAATGCAACAAGTGATGTACTGCCTCCGTATCAAGCATGCCTTTACGCCTGTCGCGAAAGATCGCGAATCACATTTCGACTTCACTTAAATCGAGTAGAATTTTCAATAGTGTAGACGAGCCTAAAATTTATATCGGTAACTAGTGGGTAGAAGTGAATACGGGGCGACTCGACGGGTGTGGTGGAGCGCCACTTTTGTGTGAGCAGCCGCGGTGAGCAGACGGTCAGAGTGAGGGAGTGATCAGTACCGTGGGATCGTGAGGACCCGGCGCAGCGGAGCCGAGGCGACCAGGCACGTGGAGCCGAGGCGGGAGTGATGGCCCGGTTCAGACAATAGTTACAGCGAGTACAGCTAAGTGATCTTTCTACTTACTTTTTATCTCTCGTTTATGATTGATAAGTTATACACTTTATTTCTTGATGGACCAATTGTGTTTATAATGAGTAACGAAACTATGGAGATAATGTAAGTGGAAACCATTTTATACTTTATTTTCTTGGTTTTGAATTGTGATTGCTATTGACATTGATTATACTAATGTTGGTATGTCGTTAAGCATACGGTAATTTGAAGTCGTACCACAAATAAGAGTGGACTACTGTGACTTGGGTAAATGTTTAACTAGAGTGAGAAGAGAATATACTGTGTGGTCAGGGAGGGCTATAAGGGGTGGTTGGAGGCCCTTCGTCGGTATCTACAGAACCGACATTTAATGTTTATAAATCATTAATAGTGACGAAACATGATATGAGAGAGTGATAGATGATGAAAGAATGATAAACGTATGCACGTGTGCATTGCGATGCAGGTACGCGTACTACGGCCTTTAGCGAAGACGCGAGGCATGAGCTAATGACAGTAATCGTATGCGAGTGTGCATTGCGGTGCAGGTACTCGTATTACGGCCCTTAGCGAAGACGCGGGGCATGAGTTGATGATAGTAAACGTGTGCGGGTGTGCATTGAGGTGCAGGTACTCGTAATACGGCCCTTAGCGAAGACGCGGGGCATGAGTTGATGATAGTAAACGTGTGCGGGTGTGCATTGAGGTGCAGGTACTCGTATTACGTCCCTTAGCGAAGACGCGGGGCATGAGTTGATGATAGTAAACGTGTGCGGGTGTGCATTGAGGTGCAGGTACTCGTATTACGGCCCTTAGCGAAGACGCGGGGCATGAGTTGATGATAGTAAACGTATACGCGTGTGCATCGTAGTGCAGGTACGTGTATTACGGCCTTCAGCCAAGAGGCGGGGCAAGTGAGGATGCTATTGACATATATTATGCAGTCTGAAGCTTTAGTGCAATGCAATGGCAATGAGAGTGGATGTATGTGATTGGCGTGTAATGTTTTAATATAGGCTGTGTTACCACAGTGCACCGATTTGATTCACCCGGTGAGAGTTGGCATATTCGTATTTATTTTAATTTCATTTCTTATAGTATGAGCACAACGTTACCATATGAGACGGTCCGGCAGGGTACGATTTCCTGTGCCTATTCTACAAGAATCACAACCTCATATTACATCTCTTAAATATTACCTATGATTGAATAGTATCATGACAATTCGTGATCGCCATAATTATGGCGGTTCGCGATATGGTGGAGATGCTGGGATCTGAGTCCAGTTTTACAGCTTTGTTTGACTTGGGTGTATAATTTATTTTTCCCTGCAAAAGGGTTTTGCAAAATACAAGAAAAGGTATTATGAAATATCATGATAAACGTTCACCAGTGAATACTTTAGTTGTTTGAGAGAAATTGGGGACTATTCTTGAGACTCGTAAAAGGTTTTAATGTAAATATATACATAAAGATTAAGATACAAGTAAATTAGTTTGGTGTAGCTGTTATATTAGTAGTCAATAGTATTTTAAGCATTACTTATTGAGTATTTGATGAAAATATAAATATAAATTGAAGTAAGCCTATAAAATGTGAGTTTAAAGGTTACATGCTTTAGTTAAAGTTAAAAACGATATACGAACGATTTTCGCTGTTATGATTGGAATGTTGGAGTATGCCAGTTTGCAGTTAGCGATTGATCAAAATTAGACCAGCAAATGGGCGAAGTCAGATTTGAAGTTATTATTTCTCATGCGGATATAATGTGAAAGTACAGTCAGGTCACCGAAATGTGACTTTTAGATAATTTTTTTGATAAATTTTATTTAGGTATTGTAGACTGCAATCTGTTCACACAGTATATATTTTTCCTTAACATACAGAATAGATGTTATATCAAAGGAAACATTGTATAAGTCAGAAGTTTAAGTAGTGTGAGTGTTGAGTGTTGAAGCAAAAGGGTACCTAAGTCTCAATTAAAATTAAAGATTAACAATTTTCATGTTAAATATTGAGTACTTACCTAACTAGAGAACGGATGTGCAAACTGGTGCTTACGTACTATGTATTAGACTTGAAGAAGGATAGATAGAATATATGCAACACATGTAGGTACATGTGTTGCACATGATGTTGGCTGTGTTTTAGTGTGAATAAATGAAATGAATATTTGAGGCCCAATTGGGATGTAACTGAAATATGATGTAATTATAAGATAAGATAAGAAGACCTTAGTGCAAGTATGCAGATTGGGGCATACAATACCGGATAAATTTTCAAGAGTTCCGGTATTACAACTCAATACCGGGATTCCGGTATTGGTGCCGGTATTAGACTTAATTGTAATAAATGGCATATATTGTGTTTAAAGGTCGTGTACTCGTAGGACCAAATTAAACAAGAAAAGGCAATAAAATTTAGTTTTACTTACAACAATTGAGTATTAGAGTTTATATTTTAGAATATATATTTTTTAACATTGATTTTTGTTTACGCATGGACAACAGTAGATTTCCAACGTCCAAAAACTGCATTAAACGGTTGGAAACAAGTGGGCTTTCATGGTATATAGGAACACAAGTCTAACTATATCCTAATCGCTTTATTTATAGCCTAAAAGGGTCCGATAGCGGTATTGCGGTGTTGCATGCCCTAATGCAGATAGACAGATATGAAAATGGTAACCTGTGTGCATTTTATAGTGAATGGGTACTACTATACTTGTTCATTGAGTCAGAGTCAGAGTCAGAGTCAGAGTCACAGTCAGAGTCAGTGGCAAAGTCAGTGCCCGTTGTAATTGGAAAGGTAGAGCTAATTTATAAGTAATGAACCTACCCATACATCTGAACTTTCATAGAACGTTGAACAGAACTATAGACAGAACATATAATTGCATATATCGGTGTATCACTAACCGTGTCATCAAACTCTGTATAATAACCAAGTCCAGTGTCAGACCAAGAGAGAGTTAGCCTCAGTTTAGGAATACTAAAGTATCTTATTCATGATCAGGACTTCTCTTGACTTTTATGTGGGTTTACTATCACATAATATTCCCAGCAACTTAGGCCTATTACAAATACTTGTTGCAATGAATGTTTCCAAACTTATATCATAATCTGTTAATGATAAAGAGACAGATTATTTAATGGTATTCTAATATGAAGGGATGAAAAGACAGAATAGCACTCCTAAAGTTCAAGCATAACAATAATGATGGAGGTTACAGAATGTAAAATATTACAATACACAGAAATTTACTCTAATGCTTGTTATAATAAAAGCTAAGGCTTAGAGATGTTCAAATTAAAAGTTTTTCTGTGCCGGGGAGGGTCTTCGAACGTAGTTCAAGATACTAGCTTGTAGTAGCTAACACTCCACTTATACCAAAACATAAATACATATAGAATAATAAAATTGAGTTAGAGTATGGTTATAGAGGAAGAGATTAATATAGTTGTTGTAGATTGAACATTCATTTGGGATACTAATATTATATACTTAGAAGCAAACTAGCAAACAATAAATACAATATAATATAGATAAATGATAAGAATATGACATGATTATGTTGTTTAGTGTGAAGCGTTAATTTAGCTATATGGGAGACGTGTCGACACCGAATACATTATTGTGTGTTGAAATAGATCTATTCTATTCTGATCAGAGAGGGTGCGAAGTTTCTGTGCGTGGCTCTCTCGAGTGGAGCCTTTGTGCATTACCCCTTGGTTTCGGCTAGGCCAGCCACAGCTCCCGAGTAAACTGTCACAATAGTTTGTTTGCTAATTCTTATTTGATTTAAGATTATCGTTGATTGAGTATTAAGATATAGTGTTCAAGTGTCTACATGCTGAAGTCAACAGGACCAATAGCTAAAAGCAGAAAATTACAGTACAGTCGTGTGTGTTATGTGACAGATACGAGTATCAGTAATAAATGTAAATGCAAGAAGAGGTATAGGTAGTTAGAAAAGAAGAGGTGTAGTAAGAATAGAAGATAACAGAAAAATAGGATGAATTATTTGTAATAGAAGCCACATAGTAGAAGTATCAAATATAACTTGCAATAGAAAATTGCTTGAATTAATGAATAATGTTGTAACAGTATACTTATTAGTAAAAACAGTATAGTAATATCATAAATCATACTTATATACCTACTACTATAAACGGATTTACCGATACTACGTATAGTGTAAAATAGACATTATTTATTGACTTTATATTATTATTTCACTTTCTTATTGCCGGGAGTGTCGAGAAAGATCGCGAATCACATTTCGACTTCACTTAAATCGAGTAGAATTTTCAATAGTGTAGACGAGCCTAAAATTTATATCGGTAACTAGTGGGTAGAAGTGAATACGGGGCGACTCGACGGGTGTGGTGGAGCGCCACTTTTGTGTGAGCAGCCGCGGTGAGCAGACGGTCAGAGTGAGGGAGTGATCAGTACCGTGGGATCGTGAGGACCCGGCGCAGCGGAGCCGAGGCGACCAGGCACGTGGAGCCGAGGCGGGAGTGATGGCCCGGTTCAGACAATAGTTACAGCGAGTACAGCTAAGTGATCTTTCTACTTACTTTTTATCTCTCGTTTATGATTGATAAGTTATACACTTTATTTCTTGATGGACCAATTGTGTTTATAATGAGTAACGAAACTATGGAGATAATGTAAGTGGAAACCATTTTATACTTTATTTTCTTGGTTTTGAATTGTGATTGCTATTGACATTGATTATACTAATGTTGGTATGTCGTTAAGCATACGGTAATTTGAAGTCGTACCACAAATAAGAGTGGACTACTGTGACTTGGGTAAATGTTTAACTAGAGTGAGAAGAGAATATACTGTGTGGTCAGGGAGGGCTATAAGGGGTGGTTGGAGGCCCTTCGTCGGTATCTACAGAACCGACATTTAATGTTTATAAATCATTAATAGTGACGAAACATGATATGAGAGAGTGATAGATGATGAAAGAATGATAAACGTATGCACGTGTGCATTGCGATGCAGGTACGCGTACTACGGCCTTTAGCGAAGACGCGAGGCATGAGCTAATGACAGTAATCGTATGCGAGTGTGCATTGCGGTGCAGGTACTCGTATTACGGCCCTTAGCGAAGACGCGGGGCATGAGTTGATGATAGTAAACGTGTGCGGGTGTGCATTGAGGTGCAGGTACTCGTAATAAGGCCCTTAGCGAAGACGCGGGGCATGAGTTGATGATAGTAAACGTGTGCGGGTGTGCATTGAGGTGCAGGTACTCGTATTACGTCCCTTAGCGAAGACGCGGGGCATGAGTTGATGATAGTAAACGTGTGCGGGTGTGCATTGAGGTGCAGGTACTCGTATTACGGCCCTTAGCGAAGACGCGGGGCATGAGTTGATGATAGTAAACGTATACGCGTGTGCATCGTAGTGCAGGTACGTGTATTACGGCCTTCAGCCAAGAGGCGGGGCAAGTGAGGATGCTATTGACATATATTATGCAGTCTGAAGCTTTAGTGCAATGCAATGGCAATGAGAGTGGATGTATGTGATTGGCGTGTAATGTTTTAATATAGGCTGTGTTACCACAGTGCACCGATTTGATTCACCCGGTGAGAGTTGGCATATTCGTATTTATTTTAATTTCATTTCTTATAGTATGAGCACAACGTTACCATATGAGACGGTCCGGCAGGGTACGATTTCCTGTGCCTATTCTACAAGAATCACAACCTCATATTACATCTCTTAAATATTACCTATGATTGAATAGTATCATGACAATTCGTGATCGCCATAATTATGGCGGTTCGCGATAACGCCATTCTACCATCCGGAATCGAACCCAGTAGAACGTAGAAATACAGATCTGAAGACGCAGCTAGCTATATTAGTTGGGGATGCCCATCGTGATTGGCCCGATACAAACATGAACAGAGACGTGAAAACACACGACATCAAGTGTGCAATGTGTAGCGGAGAGCACTACATCTACATTAAATACCAAATTTAACAACTTACCTAAATTTCAAACAAATAAAAAAAACAAAAAGTACAACTCAAACACTAAACACCAATCAATACCTATCTAAACTCCAAATACATAACACTTACTGAAATACACTGCTTTCCTATCACAACATAATTTACCTAACTATCACAGCATAAATTAATCTGCAATCACCACATATACTGTATACATTTACCCATCACGCACACTCTCACAGCTTGGACATGATCACTTGTAACAAATATACTTCACGACCCTAACCCACAGTCATACGATGTTTGCTTCAATAATGGTCTTTATTGTAATGAGGATACGGAACACATAAAATGTTCCTTATTCATTAGCTGCTTGAACACTTATCATATCGATCGTAATATTCAAGTATTTCACTACCTACCCTAAATTTTTTGTTGTTTAAACTTAATCATAAGTAACTCACTATAAATATAATTTGTAAAACCTACTGGTTAACTGATTGCTATAAACTTTTATAGCAATCAGTTAACTAGTCCTATTATAACTATACTACTAACTATATATTAAGTATTCGATTACTTGCTAACTACCTACAGAATATTTTTTTTTTCTAAAATATTTACTTAATAAAATAAATTATAAATTTTAAATAGTTCCTAACTACTTGTTGTCGTCATCTGAGTATACGAAGGATGCCTGGCTACCCATAGCACAGGGTATCCTAGTTTGGGAGCCAGGAACCCATTTCTAAACCAAATAGGCAAATAAATGTTTTCAAAAAAAAAAAAAAAAAAATTGCAAGAAATTCGGAGAGATGCCTACTAACGAGAGACAGAACTTCGTGCAGTCCAACAAGCTATGCTTCAACTGCCTCGCGCCGTCCCACTCGGTGCTGAGGTGCCGGCAGGCGGCGTGCTGCAGGCGCTGCGGGCGGCGCCACCACTCACTCCTGCACTTCGAGCGAGAGCAGAACACGGAGAAGCCCACTGAGAGTCAAACTACGAGTACATCTACAGGTATTTCGAGCGAGTCGTTGTCGAGAGGTAAGCCGTTGTCTAATGATACACACATTGTAACCACTGTTGTTTTCTAGTGAGCAAATGAAACCTAACTGTGTACTTTTAGCTACTGCTAATGTGATAGTTGAGAGTAAAAATGGTTGCAAATATTTGATTAGAGCTTTATTAGACCAAGGGTCACAGGTGTTATATACGGGAGATGAGTGAAACGAATGCTGGCTTGTAGCACACTGACGTATATTCAATATTGCCCTATACTTAACGGTGGCGCAGCCACACCTATACATATGCCTATGTAATATCCCTCCACCAATAGCTAACTGTTATCCCTTATACTTTAACAATAGCACAATTGATACTTAAACCTAAAAGAACTTCTTATAATCTACTTTAGGAACATTTCTTAAATGCATGGTAGTCAGCCCGGCTCCCCTGACTGGACTATGGTCGTCCCGGGCGGGCGCGGCGCCGGGGCGGCTGCCGGAGCCGCGCTCACTGGCCGCCGCCGCTCTGGAGTACCTTCTACAGGCAACTCTCCCTCCCCATTAAACCTATCATCGTGTTGATAGCAGTCATTAGCAAAATCAAAATGTTCATTCAGACAACTACTTGGCTTTTCTTTATATAAAAATATTTGGTTCTTATGCCTTTTTAACTGTGCATCACTTTCATTGTCTTTGAGTAAATACACCACTTCGCCCAACTTCTTTACAATAACACCTTTTGTCCATCATCATCATCAGCCAATAATCATCCACTGCTGGACATAGGCCTCTCCCAAGGAGCGCCACAACACTCGGTCCTCGGCCTTCCTCATCCAACCACTACCCGCCACCCACCTAAGGTCGTCAGTCCAGCGAGCAGGAGGGCGTCCCACGCTGCGTTTGCCTGTTCGTGGTCTCCACTCGAGAACTCGTCTACCCCAACGGTTATCGGTTCTTCGGCAGATATGACCAGCCCACTGCCACTTCAGCTTGCATATTTTGACAGCTATGTCGGTAACCTTAGTCCTCTGACGGATAACCTCATTTCTGATACGATCCATCAGAGAAACCCCAAGCATAGCTCTCTCCATAGCACGCTGAGCGACTTTAAATCGGTGGACCAGTCCTACCGTCAGTGTCCACGTCTCTGCACCATACGTCATCACTGGCAGGACGCACTGGTTGAAGACTTTTGTCTTCAGGCTCTGAGGAATGGCCGAGGAGAATATGTGACGAAGTTTCCCGAATGCAGCCCCACCCAGTTGGATGCGCCTTGCAGCCTCCTTGTCGAAGTTGCTTCTGCCTAGCCGAATAGTGTGCCCGAGGTAGACATATTCTTGCACAACTTCGAGTGTTGCCTCACCAACGGCGACCGGCTCCGGTTTGATGTGAGCATTGTACATGACTTTCGTCTTGTCCAAGTTCATTCCGAGGCCTACACGCCGGGAAGCAGCATTTAGGCCACTTAGCATCCAGCTGAGTTCCTGCAGAGATTCTGCCATAATAACCATGTCGTCCGCGAAGCGGAGGTGTGACATGTACTCGCCATTTATACATATGCCATGTCCTTTCCAGTCCAACGTCTTAAAGACATCTTCCAATGCATTGGTGAACAGTTTCGGAGATATCACATCCCCCTGTCTCACTCCACGTTGCAGTTGGATAGGTCTTGTCTTGTGGTCCTGTACTTGGACAGTCATAGTAGCGGCATTGTACAGACATCTCAACACCTCGATATAGCGCCAATCGATTTGGCATCTCTGCAAGGATTCCAAAACTGCCCAGGTCTCGATGGAGTCGAAGGCTTTTTCATAGTCCACAAAGGCTAGACACAGAGGCTGATTATACTCTTCGGTCTTCTGTATAATCTGCCTTACTGTGTGGATGTGGTCTATTGTACTAAAGCCTTTTCGAAACCCAGCCTGCTCTGGGGGCTGAAACTCGTCTAACTTTTGGGCAAGACGGTTCGTGATAACCCTTGAGAACAGCTTGTATACATGGCTTAAAAGCGAGATCGGTCTATAGTTCTTCAGAAGGGTTTTGTCACCCTTCTTAAAGAACAATACCACGACGCTCTCAGACCATGCCTCCGGTGTAATGCCATTGTGAAGAACCGAATTGAAGAGCCTCTGGAGCTGTTCGAGGATTGCAATACCTTCAGCTTTCAGAAGCTCTGTAGTAATTCCGTCTTCACCCGGAGCCTTGTTGTTTTTAAGCTGCTCAAGGGCTATCCTAATCTCGCCTATGTCTACGTCAGGGATGTCGTCAGTGTAGTGGCGTATTAGTGGCGCTTTGGAATCGGTGAGCTGAGCCACAGACTTCTGCGCGTGTGAAGCATAAAGTTGTCCGTAAAAACCTTCGATTTCGACAAGAAGAAGGCTTAGAGGCAACGATATTACCATCTGCAGACCTCAACTTCGTCAAGTGGCTTCTCCCAAGTTGCTGAACGAAGACTTTTGACCCCCGATTTTGCTCAATTGCTGCTTCTATGGCGCGTGTGTTGGAGCGACGGAGATCTCTTCGTATCAGCTTCTTATACGCTTGTTGAGTACCCGTAGTTCTGACGAAGTGTCACCTGCCGACGGAAATTCGCGTCTCTGCCTCATAAGCTCGAGTGTCTCGCTTGAAAGTTTAGACTCCTTGCTTTTGCTTCTCATGCTAAAATGTCTGTGGCCCACCTCACGAAGAGCCTTCACTATTTGGATTGTATCCGCGTCAATATCCGTAGTGGTTTCCAGCGATTCGAATCGGCCCTGTAGTTCTCTCTGGAAGCTGGTGTTGCCAGCTCTAATTTGGTGCAGTGTGGGACGAAGGGTCGACTTTACCAGACGTCTCCTCTCCAGCTTGAAGTTAATATTCAGAGTACCTCGGAGAAGTCGGTGATCACTCCCAGTTTGAAACCTATTGATCACTGAGATATCTCTGAATATGTGCCGCTTGTCAGTCATAATGAATTCGATTTCGTTTTTCGTCCTACCATCGGGGCTTGCCCATGTCCACTTCCTCTGGGGCTGTTTCTCAAAGGAAGAATTCATCAAGTACAGCCCCTCCCTTTCGAGGAAGTCAACAAGCATTTGCCCTCTCTGGTTTCTGCTACCAAAGCCATGAGGTCCTACCCTCGATTCGTCGCATTCTTGTACTCCCACTTTGGCGTTGAAGTCCCCCATCACAACGGTGTATTGGGTCTTAGCAGTACACTTGATAGCTCTAGAGATATCTTCGTATACTGCTTCGACTTCTGTGTCAGAGTATGCCGAGGTTGGTGCATATACCTGTACGACCTTCAAGGAATACCTCTCGGTTAGTTTTAGTACTAGGTACGCTACCCGATTCGACACACTGCTGATCTCCACTACGTTGTTGACAAGGGTCTTGTTGACGAGGAATCCTACGCCACCTTGGGCCAGTTGGTCGCCCTCGCGATGGTAGAGCATGTGGCCGGACTCCAGGGTCATCGTGTCCTCGCCCTCTCTACAGACTTCTGATAGCCCTAAGATGTCCCATTTTATTTCGCTAAGCTCTACCTCGAGTTCTACCATCTTCTCGTCCTCTCTCAGTGTCCGTGCGTTGTATGTCGCCAGTTGTAGTCGTTGATGGCAGCCATTCGTAACCCGGGGATTCTTCGCACCCCCTGCCCTACCGTTACCTAGACCGCTGCCGTAGTCAGGAATAGTAGGGCTGCCGGGAACTGGGGGCCGGGGCTTTGGGTGTGACTCCATGGAGGATTTTGCCATAATCACCACGCTTGGCAATGCGGGTTGGTGATCGCAGGGCTACACTTTTCGTACCGGTGACGCTGCTGCCCATCGCCGGCCTATGGGATTTAGTGTAGTTGTTTTTGGATGGTTATACCGCCATCATCCGGTCGCCAGAGCCTCGTCTGTTATTTAGCAGGGTGCACCACGGGCAGGTGAGGTTGGCAATTGGTTCATTCGGATGTTTAGAACCCTTACACCCCTTTGTCCAGTGATATTTATTTTGTTTACAAGTTTTTGTACATAACAATGTCTCCCTGCACAAAGTGTGATCGGATTGTTCCCCCGTAGTAATCACTCTGTAAGGACTGTTTATATTCGATGAGATTAGGCGAGTTGGACGCAGGCGAGGACCGCGGGAGGCACAAGTCGAGGCGCGACCTCAACTGTCGGCCGAACACCAGCTGTGCCGGCGACTGCCCCGTGCTCGAATGTATCGAGTTACGATATTGTTGATTTTATTGAAATAAATATAAATTAAATAAGTAGGCCATAGGGCACTACCTACCTTAATAGGTAAAAAATATTTTCTAGGTCACCGCCGTCGTTTGGCAAGGTTCCCAAGAGGCTGGCCGCATTGCCCCGCTGAATGGCGAGGCTTATCCTTTGTCCAAGGTATGTGCCAGCCCAGTGAATATCGTCTTGGTTTCGCCCTGATAGAAGTGCACTCCTTAACCCTTTTTTTACAATTTTTACATAGCTCTCTGCTTGCCTATTAAAGCCTCGTATTCACTATGCGACAAATTGTCGCAGAACCTGTCTAGGCACATGTCGTCTACGTGTCGCCGCGATGTCGCGCTCTGTTCTGCGACGTCGCACGCGACTATACAGCGACATCTACGTGTCGCAGAACAGGTTCCGTGTTTTGGCTCGCGAGACAAAACTTCCTGCGACATCAGACTAGCGCACAGAGTACTTTGTGTCTAGCGACCGCTGTTGCAGAGTGTGGACGCGTGCGCGACTTCTAGCATCAACATGCCCGTAGAAAAAACTTATTGACTTCCTCGGGCGACATGTTGGCGGAGACTGCTGGTGTGGACAAGCAACATGTATCACGACATGTTACCAAAATGTTCTGAGAACACGCACCGTAGATGTTCTGTAACAGTCTCAGAACTTGTGCCCTATTGAATTCGAGGCTTAAGCCTCGTATTCACTAGGCGACAAATTGTCGCAGAACCTGTCTAGGCATATGTCGTCTACGTGTCGCCGCGACGTCGCGCTCTGATCTGCGACGTCGCACGCGACTATACAGCGACATCTACGTGTCGCAGAACAGGTTCCGTGTTTTGGCTCGCGATACAGAACTTCCTGCGACATCAGTCTAGCGCATAGCATAGAGTATATTTTTTTTACTAGGTCTAGCGACTGCTGTTGCAGAGTGTGGACGCGTGCGCGACTTCTGTATCACGACATGTTACCAAAATGTTCTAAGAACACGCACCGTAGATGTTCTGTAACAGTCTCAGAACTTGTGCCCTAGTGAATTCGAGGCTTTACTCATTGGATGATACACCGGTGACGTCATTACCGCGATATCATTTAGGCCCGGGTCTCCTATTACGCGCCGTAGGTCGCGTCCAGCGTCACGCCGCCGCCGTAGGCTGCGTCACGATGCTCACTACATCTACGCGCCAACTTCGGCGTGTGAGGGAGACCGCATCAGTACATTTCTATCCCATCAAAAACATAAATGTAAAATAAGAGCCAAGTTCAATATCATGATAAATGCCTTGGTTGTTGACTTCAACGACAAAAGAAGTGAGATCTAAATGGGTGCCAAGTTCAATGGTCAGTCCTGTAATTTATTTATAAGTAACAGATTTTCGGACATTAATATCTTAATAACCGTTTGAGATACGCTTATGAAATTTGGAACACATATGTATCTCGCTAGTCTCAATATATAAGCCAAATTTTATACGTTAATATGAAATAGTTTTTGATTTATGAGGGGGTCAAAAGTAGCTCGAAATGGTTCGTGTAATATTACACACGGTGCGGCTCGCCAGTTCTGTTTCTCGAACTTGGCTTGACACGCTACCGCGTGTCTAGATAGTGAGCATCGTGACGCGGCCTACGGCGTGACGCTGGACGCGATCTACGGCGTAAATAGGAGACCCGGGCCTTAGACGACAAAAAGTTACAAACTGCTCCGAAACAAACGATTGAGCGTTATCACTAACAATAGTATGGGGAATACCAAAGGTCGACATGAAATAACACAATTTACCAATTACTGCGGCCGATTTAGTATTCGATTTCATGTCGAAACATTCCACCCATTTTGAGTGAGCGTCTACGATCACTAGGTACATATGATTTTGTATTGGCCCTAGGAAATCCATATGTATGTGGAGTGTATGTGTAGGTGCACGCCCCTCACCGCCGCGCGCCCCTCTCGCGCCCTGGCCCTACCCGGCGGAGGCTTTTAGTAGGACTGTTGACGCGGCGCGTGACGTTGTGAGCCGAGTGATGACACGAGGCGGGCCGGCTGGTCGCCGCCGTGTTCTGTGACCTGTCGCGCGCGCGTGTTTTGAAACTATACAAGGCCAGAACGCACCCATAGTGTACTAGCACTGTATAGTTTCAAGTGAAAAAAAATAATATTTTACTTGAAAATATACACGATTTGTGCGTACTAATCGCGTAAATTCAAATTCAAATGGTTTAATCGACGTAAAATTTTACAATTATTTGTCGATAGTCATCTACCACCATTTCACAAAGGCCCCGTCATTGAGAAGGAAAGAAATGGCGAAAGAAACTCCTCGAGCATCTTTTCAACTTTTTCCTTATAATCTATTACAATTTTTACTTATATCTAGTACCTACAATTTTACTTAAGTACCTATATCCATTTCATTTTTTCAATAGCCTTAGCTGAGGTGGACAAGACCACGCGTTTTTGTCGTTTAAATAATCATTTATACTATAGTAAGCTTTACTACATAATGTAGCTTTAACATAATTCTTAAATTTTTGCTCAGTAAGGTTTATTGCTTCATTTGATAATTTATTATAAAAACGTATACAATTCCCCATGAATGATGTGTTTGTTTTCGAAAGTCTGAGTGTGGGGAAAAGCAACTTATTTTTGTTTCTGGTCTCAATACCGTGAGTGGCTCCTACTTTACTAAATGAATTTAAGTTTTTACGAACATACATAATATTTTCATAGATATATTGGCATGGAACAGTTAGTATACCTATTTCCTTAAACGTATCTCTTAATGAAATTCTAGACCCTAATACATATATGGCTCGAATTGCTCGTTTTTGCAGAACAAAGATTTGATTAATGTCAGCCGCTCGTCCCCACAATAGAATTCCGTAAGACATAACACTATGAAAATAACTAAAATACACAAGCCTGGCTGTATCTACATCTGTTAACTGTCTAATGGTTCTAACCGCATAAGCTGCAGAACTCAATCTACCGGCTATCCTCTCAATATGGGGTCCCCATTGCAACTTTGAGTCAATTGTAATACCCAGGAATACCGTTTCATTTACTAACTCTAGCTTATCGTTATTCAATGTTAAATATGTCTCTACTTGTCTTACATTAGGCAAAGTGAATTTAATACATTTTGTTTTCTTGGAGTTAAGAGCTAAATTATTTACAGTGAACCAATTAGCAACTATGGAAAGAGTACTGCTTGCATTGTCAAAATTGACTTCTTGTCGCTTCAACTTAAATATAAGTGAAGTATCATCAGCAAACAGTACTATCTCACATAATTTATCTACCAAAAACGGTAAATCGTTAACATATACAAGAAACAAGAATGGTCCTAAAATCGAGCCTTGGGGAACACCCATACTGACAGGACAGCCAGCCGAACGCACTCCATTTATGTCAACTAGTTGAGTTCTGTTGCTCAAGTATGATTCCAATAATGTAAGAGCTTTGCCACTTAGCCCATAATATTTAAGTTTCATAAGTAGAGTGGCATGATCCACACAATCAAATGCTTTCGATAGATCGCAAAATACACCCACAGCATCAAGACGTTCCTCCCAAGCACTAAATATTTGTTTGACCAACGCGACACCAGCGTCAGTTGTAGATCGACCTTTGGTGAAACCGAACTGTTGGTTATGGAGAAGGCCGTGAATACTAAAGTGCGAAAGCATTTGATGCAGCATAATTTTTTCAAATATTTTACTCAGTACTGGCAAAACTGATACAGGCCTAAAATTATTGGGGTCATTTTTCTCACCAGATTTAAAAAGCGGTATTAGTTTACTAAGTTTCATCAAATCGGGGAATACACCGACCTCAATGCATCTGTTAAAAAGATTAGCCAAGTGGGGTGCTAGGATATCAATAACATGACTAATAACTTTAACGGACATGCCCCATAAATCTTCTGTCATTTTTAAATTTAATTCTTTATCAGTGGTAATTATGGTCTGTGTATTTATACCATGAAATTGAAAGTCGAGATCGCAAGGCGGTGCATTCCCTCTTAGCAAACGTTCAGCTTCAGCGCAAGATGAATCAAGGTTCTCAGTTGTAGCTATCGGTATACTACGGAAAAAATCTTCAAAGACGGAAGCCACTTCTTCACTAGATGAAACAATTTTATTATTAATTTTAAGTTCAAAATTTAAATCACGTGGTTTATTCTTCCCGGTTTCAGTATTAATGATATTCCATACGGTTTTAATCTTGTTATTAGAGTTTTTAATCTTTCTATTTATATAATCTGATTTAGCTTGGTGGCGAACGGCTCTGAATATCTTTGTATATTTCTTTACATAATCTCTAAAGTTATCGTCATGAGTAAATGTACGCTGTTCATAGAGATCATATAATTTACGTCTGCTCTTATAAATTCCCGATGTTGCCCAGTCATTAAGACTTAGTTTACAATTAACATCTACTTCTTTCTTAGTGAACACGTTTTCAAATTCTTGAGACAAACCTTGAAATATTTCCTTAAAGGCATCATTGGGATTTCTTTCAGAGCTTCTACAGTAGCCAAGTTTACTGTTCAATCGAGATTTAAACTTATCAATTCTGTATGATGTTACTGGTCTGAACTTGAAAGTGGCTGACTTACGTTCAAAAGTACAAGGAAACGTAATAATTTGCCCACTGTGGTCGGATGGTAAACAATTGATTACAGAATGATTAGTAAAATCACAATTACAGTAAATATTGTCAATACAAGTGGCTGAGGTGGGAGTAATTCTGGTAGGTTCCAGGAAGACATTACTCAAATTATATGACTTGAACAAATTAATTATACAACATTTCATAGAAGTCTCAACTAATAAATCAATATTAAAATCTCCCACCACGACCACTTGTTTTGAGCTCTTAGATAAGATGGTAAGACTATCCTCCATCACTTTCTCAAATACTTTATAGTCAGAAGAGGGGGGCCTGTACACGCTTAAAATTATATACTTGTCCATCTCAACACAAGCTAGTTCAGCTATTCTTTCGACCGATAATTTTACAATATCTTTCCTATCCTTACATTTTAAATTTTTCTTTACAAATATTAATGATCCTCCTTTGTCTAACGTTTTCCTATTAAATGAGCTAATAACATTGTAATTTTTTACATTAAAATTCATGTCATCATTTTTAAGGTGATGCTCAGTAATACAAATTATGTCTATGTCGTATTGTTCTAAAAATAACTCTAGCATTAGAAGTTTGCGAGAAAGCCCCTGAATATTCTGGTGTACAACTCTCAGTTGCTCATCTCTTGTCGTGCATGGCAGTTTAAATTTACATTAGTATTACTACTAACTATCGTATCAGTTGGTCCTACTTCTGTTATACTACTTATAACAGGGTCATAAATATTGTAAGCTAACAATTTAGCTATCTGTCGCTTATAAAACTTAGGTACAAATAATGTACTCTTGGTCAAAATAAAATTGTGAATAAATTTATTTGTATCGAAATACATCATCTGTTCCCTATGACCAAATGTCATGTTAAATATCAACATATTTAACTCATGTATCTGAGTGTTCTGCTTATGAGACCGTGAAGCGGAATAGGGAAAAGCACAGATTATCGTTTTCTTGATTTCCATGGTAGAAAGGGCGTCATAGCATCTTATTAAGTCATTTTCTGTCACATCTAAGCTGTTTCCAATTAACAATACTAATGTAGTGTTTGCACTGTATTGTCCTGACAAAATTCTATCTACAATTTGGTTATAAGAAGCCCCTGGCATACATATATTAATGACTTTTTGTTTAAGATAGTCATTTAACATGTGACCCATTTTGCTACCTAGCTTATCTGAGAAGACAATTGTCTCATAAGGAGCTTCTTAGGTATACTTTCAAGTTGGGATTTTCTGAATCGTTTTTGAAAATATACATTGCTATTACGCACATTGCTTGATTGGCGTACTTGTCGCATATAATTTATACCTACATGCTGATTCTGATTTACTTAACTATTAAGGTAAATGTACATGACTATAATTTACTTGTTCAGCCTGTCATACCTATAGAATGTTTACGGATGGCAACACCGCCTTTGATAGTAAACACTAGCTTTTTGTTTATATTTATTCAATAATTAAAATAAGGTTCAAAAAGTTAATTACCTGAAAGCAATTTGTTCAGTAGTGACAACATAACCTCAACTGACCATTTGGGACTGAAAATACCACAGTTTCTTCATTATTCACGGACTTCATCACACAAAGAGGTACCAAAATAACTGATTTTGAATTTGAATTCTCACTCACACACCGATAGCACTGCTAAAACAAAAGATTTGTAGACGCGTAACGTGCACTCACACCAACTCGGAACAGCTGACGTGACGCCTGACAGCTGACAGGTGACATTTGTCAACGCTCAGTGTGACCAGTATCGGTAGCTGCGTTTTGTTTCTGCAACACCTGTACAATTATACGTTCCATTCAACGAATAGTTTATTATTATATCAGTTATAATAATATTTTTCCAATGTCTTCAAGACCAACTACTCGGAAGATGGGGAGTGGTAGCCCAAGTACCAAAGACATTAACCTTGAATCTTTGATGAGGGAATTGCAGGAGATTTATAAAGAAATCAAAAAAATTAAAACCATTAAGGAGGATTTGAAGGGCATAAGAACCGATATAGAGGAAATTAGGAAAGGTACCCAAGATACGAGTGACAGAATTTCTGATGTTGAGAAGAAGCTCATGAGTCATGATAAAAAAATTAGTTCTATAAAAAAAACTTGAATCTGATATATCACAACTCACTACTACGATTAAGAAGATTCAAAATGATAATGAACATCGGGAACAAGGTTACAGAATGCTTAATATTGAGCTAACTGGAATACCTGAGACCAAATCTGAGAATCTACAGTCAATGCTGATGAACCTAGCAAATAAATGTGACGTTCCGATGGAAAATGCTGATGTAGAATTTGTCAGTCGTGTAGCTCAATTCAATCCAGGGAATGGCCGCCCTCGATCAATAATAGCAAAATTAAAATCGAAGCTCACTAAAGATACTCTTATATCAGCTGCCAGGAAGAAACGGCTTACTACAAGTGCACTTGGACTGCCCGGAAAATCTACGGAGGTTTTTGTGAGCGAGCACCTGACGCCAAGCAATAAACTTCTGCTGAAGAAGACCAAGACACTGTGCAAGGATCTGGGGTTTCAGTATGTCTGGGTGCGAAACTGCAGAATATTTGTAAGGTGCAGCGATGGTGCGAACAGAATACAAATAAACTGCGAGGACGACCTGTCAAAACTATCCCGGAATGTCCCAAATTAAATATTAGCCCTCAGTATCATCTGTGCCTACCATTGAGTATGAATGGTCTGGAGACGAAATAGGCAGACGTTCCCCTCTGGCGGGGTGGTAGGCCAGAAAGGCCCACCGATTTATAAAAACTAGTTGCAGTCTCAATTTTCACTAGACTCAATCTAGTTGGCAAAGCGTTCGTTTCATAGAAAATGATTTGTTTACATACTAAAATGACAGCTTCAATTCATAGAATATCCGGATTCCGGATTTGATCACAGATTTGGTCATGGTTTATTGTTATTAGCTGTTTCCTAGCAACCAATGTCAAAAAAATGCAATAGTGATGTACCGGTATGTAGACATGTATTAATCGACAAAAAAGGTCATAGTTGGGAAGCGTCCGTAGTCGAATTGGCTTCAGTAATCGTATAACTGATCACTGAGGTTAAGCAACAACTGACACGGTCAGCCATTGGTAGGTACAGCATGAGTTACCGATTTCAAATGGTTCTTTTCTGGACGCTTCCGTGCTTCGGACGGGACGTTAAGCCGTGGGTCCCGGTTGCTGCTTCGGCAGCAGTCGTTAAGCCTAGTCAGAGGCCGCCCGAAGGGGCGGCTTGAAAGCATCTGACCGTCGGGTTGCCCACTTACTCGACAACTTCAGTGCATTGTACTCATTCAAAAACGGCGATACGGCTCGCGTCCTTTCACGTGAGTATAAATGTACAGCGAAAAGCGGGTGACTTCGTTTATTAATCATTCATAATTAAATTTAACTATACCTAATTAATTTGAAATTAGTATTTCTAACCCATGTTCTCGAATTCATCGATAACACTTATCGATAATTGGTACATCCATGGCAAGAAAGAATGACGACGCTTTGTTCATAATTAAATGTCTCTTCACATAACCCTTATTGCTAGGAAGTAAAACTCATAATGATATGTCCCATGAGACAGAATCAAGGTAAACGGTAAAATTTCCCCCCGCAAAAATTGGCAGACTTTTTTGTATCAAGAAAGATCGCTATGACGCTTCCCGAGGGTACACCCGAGTCCGCGTTGTTCTATGGTGCCTACCGTATGCTGTTTATCTTTTTATGCTGACATACGCAAACTCACACTCACAACATAACACACCACACAACTCACCACTCTATGTCTATTCACTTACGTCTGTTTGTAAAACAAGTGAACCTTTATTTTTGGATTTGCTGAAAACATTTGTTGCATGTTTTCTTTTTGGTTATTTAATTATTTATTAATTCAATTTTATTTATCAGAATGTGCGAGGTTTGCGCACTAAAATAAATGATTTTTACATGAGTACATTAAATTTTGAATTCGATGCCTTTTTTGTAACTGAAAGCTGGTTAAATGACGGTTTTCATGATGGTGAACTCTTTGATATTAGTAAATATGATGTTTTTAGAAAAGATAGACTTGCTTCGGTTGCGCTTACTGGTGGAGGAGTAATGGTTGGTATAAAAAAGTCTTTAAATGCTGCCATTGTTGATATAACTTGTTTCGTTGACAGTATATGGTTGCAATTGCCACTATCAGGTTCACGTATTCTTCACATTTGCTGCGTTTATATTCAACCAGGTCCAAATCATCATGAGCAGATGATTGAGTTTACTGAAGCTCTTATGAACTACAGAGACAAATATATAAATGATGATTTTGTTGTTTTAGGAGACTTCAACTGTTCAAATATATCTTGGACTGGTGATGGGTCAGGTGTATATAGTACGGACTGTTTTAGTGGTAAAACAAGCATGATATTATTAGACACCATGGCTTATGCGGACCTTGATCAATTTAATGGAATTCCTAATAAATTTGATAAAATGCTTGATTTAGTATTTAGTAACATACATGTAACTGTCCATGGAAATGCTGACTCACTGGTCAAAGAAGATGACTATCATCCAACTCTCTCCTTATAACATGGACTAGTGAACTTTGTGCCATCATGTCGAACGCGGATGCGAGCCCGTTCAACCGCAGCTCCAGGACTGCCCGGAGCCCCCCTCCTGCCTCTTCCTGCACGAGGGACCATCAGCATCATGACGAAAAACCAGAACCGCCAGTGATAGAAGTTATTTCGACCCCTGAGATTCAAAAATGGATGGCTCATATAGAAAGTTGTCTAAATGAGGTCTGCATTATCTCTACTGAAGGAAAACTTAATTCGGACCAGAAGTTACGAATAGCCACCCTATGCCGTAAGATTGGTGCTGGGACCTCACAAATGGCTGTGCAATATCAATCAGTGAAGCAGCACGCGATCTCAGCCCAGGAGAAGATTAAACATCTTTATGAACAAGGAGGTGTACGAAAGTGTCTCGAAGCCCTCAACACTTCGATCCAAGACGTGTGCAAGAATCAGCCGATTTCAAGAAGCAGCCAGCCTTCCTTTGCGGATGTTATCAAAAAGGGTAACAACCAGGTCATTAGACCTTCAAACTCCAGCTCTATAGCCATTTTCCCAGCTAATAAAGAAAAAAGTAGTGAAGATACCAAAAACTTAGTCCAAAAAATTATCAGCCCTGAAGAATTAAAACTGCACGTGAGTAGCGTCAGGAAAACAAAGAACGGTGGCGTCATTATAAGCACTGAAAGAAAGGAAGATATCCAGAAACTGAAGCAATGCGAAAAGTTCAACTCTTCTGGCCTAACTATCTCAGAGGTCAGCAAACGGAAACCAAGAATTGTTATTATTGATGTCCCCAATAACTTAAGTAATAATCAAGTAATAGATTACTTATATGAACAGAATATAGCTGACCATTTCCCAAACTCAGAACGAGAGTCTATAGTAAGCAATATTAAACTAAGTCATCTCTCAGGAAAAAAAGGAGGCCTATATTCTAACTATATTTTGGAAGTCCCAGCTGACTTAAGGAAACTACTGATATCACAGCGTCGAGTATATCTTCACTGGTCATCATGCCCCGTTAGAGACTACACATATGTCTCGAGGTGCTTCAAGTGCCAGCAATATGGCCACTCAGCCAAATTTTGCCGAGAGCCCGAGTCAACTTGTGGTCACTGCGGACAAGTCGGCCATACCATCAAAGAGTGCCCCCAGACAACTGAGCCCCCAGTATGTGCGACGTGCCTCCGCTTCAAAAAACCTAGTGACCATAAAACCGGCGAGGAAGCCTGTCCGGCTAGGAAATTTGCCGAATTGAAGATGATCAACTCTACTGATTATGAGGTCCCTACGTGCGGTCTAATTTAAAATAGCCTAGTAATATGTAATTTACCTGCGTAATTATTATGTATGACACCGTTTTATTAATCTTAATGCTGACAACTCTTTTCACATGCTGACATAAAAACCTTGCTGACTAGTCTAAAATTGTATTGTAATAATTTTGTTTTGTTTACTCATTTTGCTAATTTACCTAATAACCTAGTTTTTATATCTATGTGTGTCTCTAATTAAATTTAATCTTTTACACCGTTAGTTTTATATAGATCGGATTAACTAAATTTTACTGTATTATTTTTGGATTTTTTATTTACATTATGTGCTCTTTAACCATACCTGAGATACAAAGTACATAGCGTACCTTAGTTCAGGTTTGATTAAGTATATTTAAGTTCTATAAATAACATATTTAGAATAGTTATAATTTGTATGATTTTTGTGGAATTTTAATAAATTTATCTTATCTTAATTTATCTTATCTTATCTTATACATTGACATCTTGCCTACTTCAAACAGTAAAACTAAATCATATGTTAAACAATTCTTTAAAGCAAATTATAATTTAATAAATGATGAAATAAATAATATTAATTGGAAAATTGAATTGAATGATCATAACTTAGACGTAGCGGTAGATAAATTTTATGACATAATTAATAGTATTATAAGCATTCATGTTCCCACCAGAATTAAAACCACCAAGAGCTATCCACATTGGTTCTCGCATCCCTTAAGGAAAGTTATTCGTGAGAAAGCAAAGTACCACAAGCTCTACAAGCTCTATAAAAACCCCCGCGATTATGATACATTTGCTCTCCTACACACGAGACAAAAGAAACTAATTCGAGAGGACTATCGGAAATTTACCATAAAGTCAGAATGTAACATTTTAGATGATCCGAAACAATTCTGGTCTTTTGTCAAGCTCAAAAAGGGCACATCTTCGATTCCCACTAGTATCACTTGTGGAAGCAATGTTGCTAACTCACCAGAGGAGATAGTTGACTGCTTTTCGGATTATTTTGGTAGTGTTTTTAATAAAAATGATAGCATGGATATTATGGACACGATTGATACGTATCACGGAAATTCTTGGAATATGGAATGCCTAGGAACTATCACTATCACACCTGACATAGTAAAAACATATATTGATAAATTGGACATGGAAGCAAACTGTGGAAATGCTATCCACCTCCGGCGAAATAAAAACAACTCAGGAATGCGATGTGGGGGATGAAGCTGTCATGAATAATACTGCAAATAATGCCACCCTGGAGTTCCATGTTGACCTCGCACTGGAGATCAGAGCTTTCAGAGAAGAGTTAGGATCTCTCAAGACTCATTGCAGCAAAGAGATAAAGGGAGTGTGCGGCGAGTTTAAGGAACTGAGGGAGGAAATTTCCAGTTTCAAGGCTGCGATCTTTGCGTGCAACAGCAGGCTCGAAGATATGGAGAAGCGAGTGGAAGCCATGGAGACGAACTACGCAAGCAGTAAATCTCCTGCTATAGAAAGCCTCGAGCAAGCGATTGAGGATTTAAAAATGAAACTGCAGGATCGTGATCAGGATTTGTTAGCAAATGATATACAAATAACACATATACCGGAGACCAAAGCAGAAAACCCCTTACATCTAGTGAAGGTCATAGCGGTGAAGCTGGGCATGACCCTCGACGAGCGCGATATCGTGAGCGCCGTGCGGGTGGACGCGCTGCGGCCTGCAGCGGGAGCGGCGGAGGGCGCAGCGGCGGCGGCGGCGCGCGCGCGGCCCCTCGCCGTGCGCCTCGCGCGCCGCGCCACCCGGGACGAGCTGCTGCGCGCCATGCGCGTGCGCCGCGGCCTCACCACAGCCGACATGGGCCTCGAAGGTGAACCGAAGAGGTTTTATATAAACGAGAGGCTCACTAAGCTCAATAGGCAACTGTTTGGCAAAGCTCGAGATCTGGGTAAGCGGTTTTCATGGCGTTTCATTTGGACAAAGGATGGGCGTGTGTTTGTACGCCAAGCTGAAGGCAAGCCGTCATTTAGAATTAGATGTGTTAATGACCTAACTAATATTTTTGGAGAGGAACCAGTTCGCTCCACTTTGTAAATGTGTATTTTTTCATATTCTCTTCTGTATGTGTCTGTTCTGCCTGGCCATGCTCTGTTGCCTCATTGTAGATAATCTGCAAAATAAAAACAATGCTACTATTAGTGAACTTATAGACTGTATTATTTATTTGCGAGTGTACCATAGTTTAGGATATTTTGAATGCTGTAATGATAATGATATTAACAATGTGTATAAATGGTGTATAAATATTGCTTACCTTATGTGTGCGATCATTTTTCTAGTAGGAGGCATGAACAGGTGGTGGAGCGTCGGTGCGGCGGGCGGATTGACCCCGGGCTCAGCAGGCTGGCTGCAAATCCTGTTGTGTACTCACTGGAATGACAAATATATATATTATTGTATCATTTTTATATATATACGAAGTTACGAAGTTATAAGTATTATTGTTGCACTTTCTACATTGAATTTTCATCAATTTCTTATTCTTCTGTTTATTATAGTCTTCATCTGTCTTGTTTAATAGTTGTAAATTTTATGCATAGGTTGGCGATTGGTTACTTACATGTGTTGCCTTTTTTCCTTCACATCCAAATTGTTTTGGCACTTCTAATCATACATAACTATGACTAACACAAAATACTTTAAGGTTGGTTTGTTTAATGCAGGTTCTATTGGTACAGGACACGACGAGCTGACTGTGACTATACACAACTCTTTAGCAGACGTGGTGGCGATAAATGAGACGTGGTTGCGTGACGGCGAGGAGGGCCGCGCTCCGCGAGTAGCCGGGTATCGACTGCGTCACGTGGCGCGGCCGAGGCGACTGCGCTCGCGGGGCGGAGGCGTGGGATTCTTTGTGCGGCAGGGCCTCTCCGCCCGCACCCTACCACACCCCCCCGCTACTACCGTCGAGCAAATGTGGATCAGATTAAATGTAAACGCGAAAAAGATCATTATTGGCACAGCTTACAGACCAGATTGGGTAAACGTAGACTTATTTTTAGACGCAATGACAGACTCCATAACTTCATTTAAAGACTATGACAGAATCGTTTTATTAGGGGACTTTAACATAGACTTTTCAAATTATAACTGTGCATCTTTTAAGTCACTAGACAACTTTCTAAATACACTTAACTTGACACAACACGTACAGGAGCCCACGCATTTTACAGAAACCAGCCAGACGACAATTGACCTAATATGTACAGACGCTAAGGTTCGAGATGTTAATGTCATATACAAACGACCCTTAGGACGACATGCTTTTGTTACTATAACGCTTGACATTAAAAAGACAAAGACCAAACCTAGGACTATTACTTACAGACCAATTAGGGATATAGACATTGAACAGTTTAATAAAGACTTAGATTTACTAGACTGGGACAAAATAAACAGACTGGACGATGTCAGTGAAATGGTGAGGTGTCTCAATCAATCGATCATAAGTCTCTTTGACCTGCACGCGCCTGAAAAGACGATCGTAGTGAGAGAGACACCACATCCATGGATCACTGACAATATTAGATTCATGATGCAGTTACGTGACGACGCCTATGACGAATACAGAAAGACTAAAACTGACGCAAAGAGACAATACTACAAAGACTTAAAACATCAAGTAAATGTGGCCTTATATTTTGAAAAAAAAGTGTTCTTTGAACGAAATATCAATAACAACGCTCATGACTCTAAGACATTGTGGAAGAACTTAAAAAAGACTGTACTGCCGACTAAAAACGATAATGACCTACCGACACATTATAATGACCCGGACGAAATTAACAGACATTTTCTTGACGTACCTGGTAACAATGACGTATCTGCATCAGATTTAACGTACTATACAACAAACAGACACTCAGACAAGACATTCGGACTCACGACCGTAACTGCGGAACAAGTTCATAAAGCTGTGAAACGAATTAAAACAGCGGCCAAAGGAATGGACTTGATTTCGATAGATATGGTAGAAATGACATTGACGAAAACTATGGACAACATACTGACTATAGTTAACAAAAGCATACAGACAAAGACATTTCCCGACGATTGGAAGATTGCTAAAGTTTCCCCTTTCCCTAAAAAGCCGAACCCTTCGCAACTCTCTGACCTACGGCCGGTTAGTATCCTGCCGTGTACGTCAAAGATAATAGAAAGGGTAGTACATGATCAGCTGTCGCGGTACCTGGAGGATGCGGGAATACTTCCTAGTTTGCAGTCCGGCTTCCGCAGTGGTCGCAGCACAGCCACAGCGCTGCTAGATGTAGTGGACAATGTGCTTGCGGAACAGGAGAAAGGTCGGAGTACAATTCTTGTCCTTCTCGACTTCTCCAGGGCCTTCGACTGCTTGAATGTGTCCCTTCTATTATCTAAAATGACGTACTATGGGATCGATGAGGCATCAGTGCAGTGGTTTGGTAGCTATCTATCAAACCGCTCACAGGTTGTAGGCCTACGTAGGACAGATGGCAGCACCATACTATCCACACCGCGTCCGCTGACCAGAGGAGTCCCGCAGGGCTCAATATTGGGACCACTTTTATTTATTCTGTACAGTGCTGACATTATATCGTCGGTGGAACATTGTCGCTATCACCTCTATGCCGATGACCTGCAGCTTTATCTTTCGTGTGATCCTCAAAACATTTTGGAGACCACGCGGAGGATAAATGCTGATCTGGAAAGGGTAGTGCAATGGTCCGAGAAGAATTGCTTACTGCTAAATCCAGGTAAATCCAAGTTCCTAGTCTTCGGAACAAGTCTCCAGCGTACGAGAACCATTGAGCAACTGTCGGCTACTACTATCCAGGTACGTAATGTGCCAATAGAGCGGGTAGCTCAAGCTAGGAACTTGGGTTTACTAATGGATGGACAGTTAAAATTCGAGGACCATATAGTAGGGGTGGTAAGCGGCTGCTTCTACCGGCTCAAAGTACTGTACAGAATACGGGACTACCTCAGTGTCGAAATGCGGATCAAATTGTGTGAGTCACTGGTGTTGTCCACGCTGAACTACTGCGACGTTGTCTACGGTGGGTGCCTCCTTGGTAGATCTGAACGGCTGGTGCAGAGAGTTCAGAATGCGTGTGCGCGCTTCTGCTTCCGTATCCCCCCCAGGACGCATGTGACGCCGTATCTGAACAACGCTGATCTGCTCAAAATGGCGGCACGAAGACGATTGCACCTTGCAACGTTGCTATTTGGAGTGGTCAAGCGCGAAACCCCAAAATACTTGTATGAAAAACTGCAATGGTCGTTCAATTCATACAAGTATAAGGTCCGCTTGTCCGTGCCACCGCATCGATCAGCCGCCTTTCGAGGCAGTTTCAGATATGCGGCGTCCAAGTGCTGGAATGACCTCCCCCCTCCTTTGAAAAGGCTACAATGGTAGGTACATCAATACCTTTAAGTTGGCACTTAAAGGTTATTTGTTGACTATGCAGAAATCTACATAGTAAAATTCAGCACTTGATGATAATTTAATGTACTCACTTGCTATTGTATTATTAATTGTATCTTATAGGCTAATATTATTATTTATTTAAATATATTTTACTCTTTTGTCACTGACTATTTTGTTTTTTAATTTATTTACATAATTATTAGGTACCTACTAAATTGTATTTTTTTATTTTTTTTGTCTCGACGTCGTTTCCGTGAGTCACGTAAAGGGTCCCTGCTGAAAATACATTTATGTACGTGTAGCATATGCTGAGCTCGGGGCCTTTTTGGCACTGCGCTGATGCACCACCAACACAGACTGGCTAGGTATTCTTTATTAGTTTCTTTTGTATTTTTTGTATGTTTCTTTTTTATTTTTTATTTTTTTGTGTACTATCTGTGTTTGTGTTATTAGCGTATTTATGTAAATTGTTTTTCTGTGTATGTGGTGTATTTGTGTAGTACTAAATAAATATATTTTCTTTCTTTTTCTTTCTTTCTTTCTTACATAAATAAGGGTAGTGGTATTGACAACATACCGCCAATTTTCATCGTAAAGTGTAAGGAATCCTTAGCTATTCCATTAAGTATACTGTTTGGTAGATCGATAGCAGAAGGCATCATGCCTGGTAAATGGAAAACAGCGAAGGTGGCGCCAATTTTCAAGGGAGGCTCTAAATCAAGGGCTACTGACTATCGGCCCGTATCTGTACTGTCCTGTATTAGTAAATTGCTAGAGAAAATTGTATACGACTCACTTTATCCACTAATATCCAAGAACATCCCAGAAAACCAGCATGGTTTTATGCGGAAACGTTCGGTAGTTTCGAATTTATTGCAGTCTTCCTGCTACGTGCTCAATAATATTGATGGTGGGAATCAAGTAGATGCTATTTATACCGATTTTTCAAAAGCATTCGATAAAGTGAGCCATTACGTTCTTTTGACGAAACTCAGCGCCATGGGGGTACATGGTAGTCTATTAAGATGGGTAACATCTTATGTTACCAATCGAAGCCAGGCAGTAGTTGTAGGAGGGGCACGTTCTGAACTTGTCAAAATGAGTTCTGGTGTACCGCAGGGTTCACTCTTGGGACCACTATTCTTCAATGCTTATATCTTTGACATCTGCAATTGCTTTCAAAATGCGCACTTTAATCTATTCGCAGATGATCTAAAACTATTTCTTATAGTCAATTCTAGTGATGACTGCATTAGATTACAGGATGACTTAACTCGTTTGCAGACTTATTGTGAGAATAACAAACTGGAACTTAATGCTAATAAATGCTTCAAAATATCTTTTACGAGGAAAACTAATAAAATAGTATATAATTACACAATAGCTAATACAGTTCTGATGGAGAAAACCAAACTCAGGGATTTGGGTATCATTATGGACAGTAAAATGTTGTTTGATGCACACATTAGCCACATAATAACTCGTGCTAATAAAATGTTAGGATTCATTATGAGGGTAGGTCGTGATTTTTCTTGTACAGAAACCCTAAAAATTTTATACAACATGACTCACGTCCGACGTATTCTAGAATATGGCTCACCAGTGTGGTCGCCCCAGTATGACGTTTACAAATACAGAATTGAGGCAGTACAACACAGATTTATTAGGCATCTGGCTTATAGGGAGCGAATTTCGTACAAAAATAATTATAAACTTTTGGAGAATTATTTTGGTTTAGATAGTTTAGAAAACCGTAGGGTGGCATCTGACATGAGATTGCTCTATGACATTGTTCATGCTAATATTGACTGTCCTGAACTGGTTGTCGTTATTGCAATGGTGTGTTCCTAGAAAACGTACCAGAGTAACTCCGCTTTTTAGACCACTGCCCTACCATACCAACTACTGTTCCAATAACGCTTTAAAAAGAATTATGACAACGTACAATAAAAGATTCAGTAGCCTAGAGATATTTTCAACATCAAGAAATGTTTTTACTAATAATATCAGAATAAATATTGCAAATACACCGGGTTCGGAAGGTGTTTTAAACGATGAGTGATGGACATATTTTATGTTACAGACAAACCGCACACAACCACACACATACACACATACACACATACACAGCACACCAACACTCACACTTGCTTGCGTATGTAGGTATACTATAACTTTTTTTCTTCATTATTGCATTAATTTTTAATTTTATAATGTTTTAAATGATCATGAATTTTTGTAATGTTTTATATTTTGTATTTTTAACGGTACTTAACGAATTTTATATTAATTCTTGTTTTAAAATTTTGTATTAAGTATCTAATTGTGAATTTTATATTAATATTACATGTTTTAAATATTGTGTTATAATAATTTTGAATTTTATATTAATTTTTGTAATTTTTTATTTATTTGGTAATGTTTTAAACTTTGTATTAATTATGAATTTTATGCTAATCTTGAATTTTTAAACTATTTACTAATTTAAGCTAATATTTTTGGTGTATAGTCGAAGCATATAATTGGCAATTTATAGTAGTAAGTTATTCTGTGATAATTTTCCCTTGTACATTGCTGTTTGTTTCGCAAATAAATAAAATAAAATAAAAATAAATAAATAAAAATGTTTATAAATAAAGATGAAAAAGCTCTAATTTGATTGATAAATTGATATTTATAACAATCATACTTGCAAGCAAGAATACTAATCTCTTATTATTTATATGAATTAAGAGTAATACCTACTACACTCACGAGCAATGAAAAAGTTCCAGTGACGATAGCTCCTGAACGGAAAAGACTAGCTTAATGAAGCCATCGGTAATATAACATTACATTTAACAGCGCATCAAAATATTACAACAAACTAAAAACGTAAATTTTGATCAAATTCTAATATAAATGTTTTAAAAAATTTAGTCATTTTGTGTTGACTTTTTGCTACTTGGACTAATTCATTGCTCGTGAGTGTAGTAGGTATTAACCCTATAGACCTATTACAAACATATTTTTCATCAAGTTTTGAATTCACCGTAAGTAATTGTCTTTTATGAATTGTTCAACACCCTCTTCTGAGATAATTTTGACTATTAAAAACAGTTTAATTTAAATCAATTTACTTTTAAATTGTACGATGTAAACAAAAAAAAAGTTACGAAAACAATGCCAAGTGCGGAATGATGATTCAATGTTTAGAAAGCAATAGACTTATTACTATTTCGCATGAAAGAAAGAGAGAGCAACAATTCAAAAGGGCTACCTGGTAACTAATCACGTGTAGTTTCAAGTGCTCGCATTGCCGCTTGGCACTTGAAAATATACGCGATTAGTACGCAGTGGTAACTGCTGCAGTATATTTTCAAGCTATAATTTTGGCCCAACTTACTTGAAAATATACGCGATTAGTGCGTAATGGCCTTGTATACTTTCAAGTAAATCATGGCACCATTTTAATTTGAAAATATACGCGAGCAGTCCCAACCTCGCGTGTTTTGAAACTATACAAGGCCAGAACGCACCCATAGTGTACTAGCACTGTATAGTTTCAAGTGAAAAATTATAATATTTTACTTGAAAATATACACGATTTGTGCGTACTAATCGCGTATACTTTAAAGTTGGGATTTACTGAATCGTTCTTGAAAATATACATTGCTTGATTGGCGTACTTGTTGCATATGATTTATACCAATATGCTGATTCTGATGTACTTAACTATTTCGGTAAATATACATGACTACAATTTACTTGTTCTGCCTGTCATACCTATAGAATGTTAATAAATAAAGATGAACAAGCTCTAATTTGATTGATAAATTGATATTTACAGTAATCATCTTGCAAGTAAGAATACTGATATCTTAATATTTATATGAATTAAGAGTAATACCTACTACACTCACGAGAAATGAAAAAGTTCCAGTGACGACTTCTCCTGAACGGAAAAGTCTAGATTAATGACGCCGTCGGCAATATTATAATACATTTAACAGCGCATCAAAATATCATTATAACCAACTAAAAACGTAAATTTTGAACAAATTCAAAATTAAATGTATTAAAAAATTGGGGTCATTTGCTGTAGACATTTTGCAACTTGGACTTATTGATTGCTCGTGATTGTATTACCCTATAGACCTATTAGAGACATATTTTTCATCAAGTTTAGGGGAGCCTACCCTATCTATCTATGGGTATTCAATATAAAAACCTACTACCTGGTAACTAATCACGTATAGTTTCAAGTGCTCGCATTGTCGCTTGGCACTTGAAAATATACACGATTAGTACGCAGTGGTAACTGCTGCAGTATATTTTCAAGCCATAATTTAGGCCCAACTTACTTGAAAATATACGCGATTAGTGCGTAATGGCCTTGTATACTTTCAAGTAAATCATGGCACCATTTTAATTTGAAACTATACGTGAGCAGTCCCACCCTCTGCGTTCTGGCCTTGTATAGTTTCAAAACACGCCCCAACCTCTGCGTTCTGGCCTTGTATAGTTTCAAAACACGCGTCGCGCGCATTCGAGCTAACATGTAATTAGTATTCTTACGGAATTCTGACAGTTATCAATTTTAGACAAATCAGAGATCACAAACCTTTTTGGGCTGGGCACTTTTTCAATACGAGTCTGGACATCTGAGACTATAATAATTTTTTTTTAGTCCCTGTATCCATTTTATTAAGTGCGGCGCTCCAAATTAAAAGGGGATTTACCTACGGTGAGAAATAATTACCGTACCTAAATATATCACAAACAGTGAAAAATACAATTAAAGATAATCTCAATTATCTTATATAATTATCGCTGTCGTAGAAAATATATCTAAAAACAACTAGTAATTCTTTTTGAAACGGTAGCCGTAGTACGCCGATGTCAGGCCGATGTTGCGTTCGGAAGTCGGAATTTCGTTCCTGTAGAAAAACGCGTGAACCTTTCGTCGAATTGTCGTAAAAGTAAAGTCATCAAAATGTATGAAAGATAGTTGCGGACCGCTCTTTTTCGGTTTCTGAAACTCTTTTGTGTCTTTATATTCTTTGATAATTTTATAGACACTTGACAGACTCACGCCAATCATCTCGGAAGTCTTTTTAGCACATTCCTTTGCACTCCAATCAGTTGTTTCCGGCCAATTTTCTATATTATATTTGTAAATATTTAGAATGATGGTCTTTTCGTTTGGCGAAAAAGAACCACGAGGACGCTTTTTTCTGGGAGAGAGAAAGTCTGACTCTTGTGCTCTGTCAGTTGGGGCTGTTTCCCGGGAAGGGCCAGGTTGTGGCTCCATAACGTTTATAAAAATCAACAAACGATCACAACGCGAAAAGTCAACAAGGAAAAACCTAACAGAAACTTAACAAATATAACAAGATGTAGACAAGAAATAGAAGCAAATTACACTGAGACTGAGAACATATGAGAAAGAAGTCGAATGAAAATCTTTCTTGAAAACTCACTAACCGATTTTGATGAAACCTACACTTGGTTCCTACGGTCGGAGGATCCTCCCTTTGCCATGGGGAAGCGCCTCCAGCATCTCCATACTGCCTTCCTAAGCTTGGACCATTTCCCACCACGCTGGTCCACTGCGGTGTTGGTGGGTTCACACATCTAGATGTTTTCCTTCTCCGTAAGAGCGATGGTATACATTGTACTTAAATTCAAAGAACTCATTGTTACCTACATGTCAGCGCCGAGATTCGAACCCGCATCTCTTGCTTCTGAAGCGGGCGCTTACCCGACTGAGCCAGTTGGACTCGCGCACTGAGTGTTCCGTACAAGTCTACTTAATTACCTGAGGTAGTTTTCCTTTTAATTTCATCATATTAATGTACATCTATACGAAATATCAGCTTGATATCTTTACCCGTTTCCGAGAAAAAAGGTGGTGACAACAAAGTGTGATCCTATCCTATAAGGGTTCTTTTTTTTCCTTTTGAGGTACGGAACCCTCAAAAAGAATAGTGACAATCGGATCAATCGTTTCGGAGGTATGCGTGGACAAACATACATACCAACAAGCATATAAACATACATAGGTACATAAACATTTATAAAATTTTGAATATTTGTTTATTAGCCCTAATACATATATTGTCATATGTCAATATGGTGCAGTTCCAATAATCTTACATACATACCGAACATATATGTACTTACCGAATAGACAATCTTTTTTTGAAATTGATTAAAAAGGTTTATTATCCCTGAATTTTGTAGGAAGTGATGCCATGCTAAAGAATAAAATAAAGCAATTAAAATTATTTCGATACATTGGTCGTGAGTCGTGATCCTACTTCATATTATAAATGCGAAAGTTTGTAAGTGTATGTGTGTATGTATGTATGTATGTACGTGTGTATGTTTGTTATTTCTTCACGTCAAAACGGCTGAACCGATTTTAATGAAATTTGGAATGGAGTTAGCTGACACCCTGGATTAACTCATATGTTACTTTTTATCGCGGAATTCCCACGGGAAAACTTATTAAGGCGAAGCGAAGCTCGCGGGAACAGCTATTATATTGAAATATTTATTATTTTTGTATTAGTTTACTTGAGCAAGTAAATATTTAGTTTTATATATTTTTTTTTTTTATATATGTATTTAGTTTTATATATATATATTATATTTATATATTTATTTATCTTTTTGTATAAAAATATTAAGAAAAAATTATTGCCCAGAAATGGATCGCAATTTTTCCTTTTTTTCGGTAAAGAACTTTTTTAGTAGGATCACTTATAAAATGTCAGAATTCTTTTCAATTAAAAATTAGAGAGTAGTTAACCACCAACTTCTTTTAAAGAAACTTAAATTGTAGGTACCCACATAAAAAAATGAACATACTTATGTTAGAAATACAACAATAATAATCATACCGTCTTACTCGTATTAAAATACCTCCTGTAATGTATTACTGGCACTGCAAAAATCCATAGTAGGTACAAATGTTTCTATCGTAGCTTCGCACAAGTATATAGGAATGTTTATTCGTAATCACAAGACGTCACAAAATTACCACTTTTTACCACTATATTGCCCATAACACTTTCACGACACGTTATCACGGATTGCCGCTCTCGACGTCCAGCTCCTCGGCGGGCCTTGTCCTGGCCCCGCAGCCGGCGCACCGGGGCTCGTCGGCTCGGGGGCTCGCTCGCAGCGCTCTGCTCCGGAACAACGATCTCCTCAGATTTTGTCGCAGAATCTGGTCATTTATCCAGTCGTGGTGGCACTTCTTGTAGCACTTGTAGGCGAGATAGGCGGCTAACAGAAGAAGAAGGCATAAAATCATCATCATCACTGTGCTGATGGCCGATACATGAAATTGGAGTTGCTCAGTGCTGGCCGAATTTGTGCTCCCGATTCCATTTTGATTTATTATCACTTCCTCTTTTTGGGGTTTAATTGTATTGCCCATATTATAAATTTTAAGTTATACTCGAACGGAAAATGACTGGAACATTGTTATACGACTCGCGGCTGCCTCCCCGCGACGCCCGAGTCCGTACGTGGCTAGGGTCGCCATGTAAGGTAGGGAGGAGGAATAAGTAGAAACGCGGTGACTGCTGAGTAACAACTAACTTTATTCACGTTCACACGGACATGGTAAGTAAGCAAGGTAAGCATATATATCTATAAAGTATATCTATCACTACATCTGTAACGTTGTTGCTATTTTTTTATTGAAAGAAACTTTTATTATTATTATTCAATGATTTCAAAAGGAAGGATACGCCCTTCAGAACATTTTACTCAAACCTTCTTCATACAAGCAAAATAACTGCCATCTGTGATAATTTGTTGGAACTATGTCAGAGCCGAGCTACTTATCCTGACGACGCAACCTTGTACGTGCGTTCATATTTTACCGTCACCGGACAGTAGGTACATAATAATATGAGTGAGTTGCATGCGGACGTCCGTACAAGGTTACATCGTGCGGCCATTGTAGACTTTGGTAGTAAAATAATTATCGCTTTAAAATGTGTTTATTTATTAATTAAGGATGATACGATATTCCATATTCCTTTTTGACCTTCGTACCATAGTTTTTGTAGCCTTTCACAACAAAAATAGGCATATTTACACAAGAAACAAAGACTCATCTCTCCGTCACAGACAACTGTCGACTGAGGACCGTTGGCCCTAAAATGTCTATTTTAGGGCCAACGCGCGGGTGCCATTTTCTTGAGTGGTTTGGCCTGTCCTTACGCAGTAATATATATGTCAATGTTATTATTATGTTGTGTCGTTACCATCTCGGGACCATGGGGTCCCGGGTATTTGGAAGGCGTGCATGGGGCCGAAGCCAACACGTAGAGGCCCGTTTGACAACATTAATATATAATATGAAATGTGACACCAACCGACGATTTTCCCTGTGTAAACTATGGAAGTAAACCCAAGGAAAATCCCGGGTTAGTGCAGGCCTATTGTAGGATATAGAGAAAACTAATACAGGGCTATGGAGTTGGGTGCTTAATGGACTGGGTAACTGGGACTATGGCCCCTGCCTGACCCTTGTTTCACACACGGATAAAAAGGCAGGGGGTGACTCGCACACACATTAAATGGGCCCCCCAAAATAGTCGCTAGCACAGTACAGTGACGTAGCAACAAGGGGGCAACATGGCATGAAGTGCTAAGGAACGAGAGGTATTCCACGGCTCTCAGGTCAATCGCGTTATCGGTCAAGATCACTACAAGCACCTTACTGGGTAATATGGGTAGTAAGTATGGGGTGGTAGCGTCGGTATAGACAAAATATTAATTCTTCAAAAAAGATGCATACGCATTCTTGATGGTTTAAAATCAAACCGGGAATCATGTCGAGATTCCTTTAAAAAACTTAAAATACTGACTATTACAGCCTTATACGTCATTGAACTCTGCAAATTGGTCAAACGCTATCCAAATAAATTTCCCCTTAGGACTCTGGGTGCCAGTAACCGTCTAAATGAGAAATTTAAGTATGATCTGGAGGTTCCTGCTAGTAGGACAGTCACATACTCACGCACAACGAAGATGGCAGCTATCAAAGTATTCAACAGTCTTCCAGATGAAATTAAGTCTCTGACGGGTACTAAGTTCTTTACTAAATTAAAAGAGTTCCTCATTGTTATGTGTCCATATAGCCTCAATGAATTTTATGATTTCAAGCCTGCTGCTTAACATGAATTGAAATTAAATTTTAAAATGTTAAAAACTAATTCATTAAGTTCTTATACTATTAATAAAATGTAATAACTAACATAATTTTAATAATTTAATTTATTTTGCATGACATTTTACTAACTATATACATTTTGCTACACCCATTGGGTAAAATTGCATTGAAACTTTTTTATAAAATTATATAATGTAAATCTATATTTTGTAACATGTGATTTAAGGCAATAAATAAATGAAATGAAATAATACTTCATTCCTCGAGCATATCTGCACTAGCGGTACACCACTCAAGCCAGCCAATGAAGGCAAGCAAGAGGTGGGAGATCCTGTTTCTCGTCAGTGTTCCTCTGGACAACCAATAAAGGCAAGCCAGAGATGAGGAACAGGGGTTCTCCCCGGCATCGGGTGGGTGGGGTCGCTAATGCCCAACAGCTCGCCACAAGCTGCCCTGCCACTTTATTATTATTATTATTACTTAGATTTCTATGTAACCCGTGAATTTGGCCCTAAGTGACTCTATGATCTCTCAAACTGGTTCTAATGACTTTTCATTCGCTGTCCGTTTCGCACTCACATTCATGCCAAAAGAGTCTACCTTCTCGCTTGCACACTCCCTGCGTCTAGTATATTAATGTCCATGGAAATATCAATGTCTCACTTTTTTGTCATTTGAAAATGACTCATTTGTTGGTTGGCACGTGTGTACACTGTACAGTGCGACAAACTTATCTGTTCCGGTGAGAGCGAACTAAATTGATCCATATCTAATTACTTACTAATGAATTATACAGGGTGTTGCAAAATTGGTATACTAAGCCGAAACCTACAAGTGCAGCATGGTATATGTAAGCCCGAAACTGAAATCAGAATTTGGAAATTCGCGATTTTTTTTTTTTTTTTCCATAGTAAAAAAGTCACGTGACCAACAAAGTTTATATGAAAAATGTAAAAAAAAAATCGCGAATTTTCAAATTCTGATTTCAGTTTCAGGCTTAGATATAACATGCTGCACATGTAGGTTTCGGCTTAGTATACCCTTTTTGCAACACCCTGTATATTGATATAGATTAGATGGGTTGCGGATTTCTTCATTACGAATTCTATCTCGCAGGGACACGCCTGACATTCCCTTTCCATAGCATTCTGAGCAACTCTGAGCTTGTGGGTAAGCCCTTTGGTGAAGCACCACGTCATCGGCTCCGTAAGTCATCACTGGCAACACGCACTGATTGAAAACTTCAGGAGAACTAAAGTTACCGACATAGCCAAAAGGATTAGCACGCTGAAGTGGCAATGGGCTGGCCACGTAGCCCGCAGACCGACGTCCGCTTGAGTACAAAGGTTCTGGAGTGGAGACCCCGTGTCGGCAAACGGCGTGTCGGTCGCCCTCCAACCCGTTGGTCTGATGATCTGCGGAAGGTAGCGGGAAGCCGCTGGATGCAGATGGCGGGTGACCGTTTGGGGTGGCGATCGTTAGGAGAAGCATATGTCCAACAGTGGACTATAGAAGGCTGAGAGAGAGAGAGAGAGAGAGAGAGAGAGATGGGTTAATTAAAACCGCAAGGGAAAATCACCACTACGGGCAAATTTAAAATTTTATAGAGTGAAGAAATATTACACATTTAAGCGACTTCTCACCGGAACAGATAAGTTTGTGACACTGTAAACAAAGTTTATGACACTTGTTAGTGTCATTTAAGTTTTTTTTTCGAGTCTATGGCATAAGACTAAAATCATAATGGACAACATTTCAAAGAAACTTAAGCTGCTATAAATCGAAAACCATTTCGAAATTTAGCTCTAAAGGCCATTAAAAAATGTTTTTGTATTTTTTGGATGTATCATTTTCGAGTAAATCATAAAATAGTAAAAAAGTGCTGATGACGTCATGCATCAGATCGCATCGCGCGCCTGGCCCCGGTGCGATGCATTTTGATGGTCAAAGCCTATAGATTTAAAAACCAAGTAACTGTCACTTTCATTTTTGATTGACGTTGACGTTTGATTGTGACGTTGTTGTTTATGTGTACCATTTTCATAATTCTGTTCTGACACTTTCTGTCATTTTTTTTAAATTTATCATAATATAAAATGGTTTGTACGACCTGAGATGACCTCTATATAATATGTCCCAGAGCATGCCACCGCCTACACAGCACGGGCTTAGATATACCATGCTGCACATGTAGGTTTCGGCTTAGAATACCAATTTTGCAACACCCTGTATATGTATGTATGTATGTATGTTTGTCTGTTTCTTTGTTCCCTCCTGTAGCCTAAACGGCTTGATAGATTTTGATGTATGAGGTACCGTTAAAAGCGTATTGATTGCGCGATGGTTATAGGATGTGACGTTACATTAAAATGTACATAGCGCCCTCTAGAGGACATAAAGTGATGATCGAAAAAATAATATTTTTCCAACTACGCCGTGTGGGGTATCAAATGAAAGGGCTTGATTAGCACATTACAAAAATATGCATATTGTAGGTAAGTATTTAAATCACTACACCAAAATTATTGAAATAAAAAATGTTCATAAACTAAAACTACTGACATAAAATTTCATAACATAAAAAGAACTAAAAAGTAACAAATAAAAAAATCATAATTATAAATAAACAAAAAACCCGACTGCACGCTAAAAAAATGAAAACAAGCCCCAATGTTAATGGAAAGTATCGCAGGCGGCGACTAACTTGACCGCCACCGCCACACACCTATATCTAAGTAACATTCAGCTAAATGGTGAACCCTCTGTTGGTCCCCGCCTGCGATACTTTCCATTAACATTGGGGCTTGTTTTCATCTTTTTAGCGTGCAGTCGGGTTTTTCGTTTATTTTTAATTATAATATTTTTTAATAAACTTTCCGAATAGCTAATAAAAATATAAGTAGGGTAAAAAAATGAAATGTTGTCCATTATTATGTACATAATCTGAATCTGCGTTTTGAAAATGATGGTTGATGGTTGTTGTTGCAGACCTGCAGTTGCTGCGCGACGGCAGCGGCTGGCGCAGCTGGGAGTGGCACGAGTGGTTGCATCTCCTCTGCTACTGGAATCTTTTTAAGCGTTCCTGCGATTATTACTTTTGGAAATGTTTCGATAAGTTTGAGACCTCTTACTGTGATCGATTTTTTAGCAGATATCCTAATACAGAGGGGAATCAACATTTGAATTGGGTATATAAGCCTTATAGGCGTGCTCAGAGGCGCGTTTTCGCCCGGTTATTTAATTTGAAAAGCGCGCACACTCCCACGCCCCTGCATCAAGTATTCGATGCTACGGGGTTCAACATCGAGGAACTTATAAAAATTATGAAAGTGTACAAATGGGCACAAGACGCAAAAAAAAATAGTACTGTCAAATATAAAGAAAGATATCCCACGGGCAAAGAGCCCATCGACCCATCGGCGGTCACATACGAGGACTATAACGAATTAGACGCGATAAACAATAGAGATCGCCTGACGCCGCCGCCGCCGCCGCCGCCGCTGCGCTGGCCGCAGCACTGGTCGCGGCCGCGCCGGCAGCCGCCACCGCCGCCGCCGCCGCCGCCCTGACGACGCCACCGCCGCCCCGCCGATGCCTCCACCTTATACATTTTTTATTTAGAATGATTAAGATGTATGTATTCTTAATAAAATTATTTCTATTGTATCTAGAACTACAATAACATTGTGCAATATATGAATTGTGCAATATGATTGAAATGCGTTTTATCCAATCTGTTTCCTAAGTGGCAGTTTTTTCGTAAACGCGGTTAAACGAGACTACAGCGAAAAACGATTACTCGTTGAAGGAAAGCGAGTATCTAATCCTTGGCAGTGCGAGTCGGTGTCGGTACTATCAGCCGACGTCACGTCATTTGGCCATGCTACCAATCTATGATATGTATTTTTTATAATTAATTTTGAAAATATAGACCATTTTAAGAAACTAATTTCGTAATTTTTGTATTTTATTCATTACAAATATTTATTTAAAATTTGGCCGGCTGAATGTATGTGACTTCACATAAATGCATTATAGGATTTATCCTTGTCTGCGCTACAAAAAAAAGCAAAAGTGTTACTTAACGTCAGTGAGGTAGAATGTCATTGTCATCTAACTCTAAAATCATTATATTGTTAACCCCTCACCTGTCGGCGGCCATTTTGCATATTTCATTCAATATCGTTATTTCCGGGATGTAGGAGAAAAATACCACAATTTGTATATTTACTTCATACCTACTTAATATATTATTTATTTAGATAATATTACGAGAAACAAGATTAAGTACTACTCTGTGTAAAAAGTATCGGGACTGGGTCAATAAAATCATCATCAAACATGACATATCAAGATATTAAGTGCACTGATGGCAATGCAATCTGTACTGCTTTCAATGATTTTTTCAACTCTGTCTTTATTGCTCCATCTCAACATTATCCAGACATCGAGTTACCTCCACCACAGTCAGGCTCAATATCTCATGTTAGCTCTATAACTTTAACAACAAACGACGTACACAAATGCCTAAGCAATATTAACATACACAAAGGACCAGGTTGTGATGGTATACCAGCTATATTTATACACAATTGCGCCCCTGCCTTAGTGCCACCTCTAACTTTAATATACAATAAATCGCTTCGTGAGCGTGTATTCCCCACTAAATGGAAAAAAGTATTTATTACTCCCATACCAAAAAAAGGTTCCAAAATTAAAATCGAACAATACAGGCCAATTTCCAAGTTAAATATCTTCAGTAAAATATTCGAAAAACTAGTTTACGACACACTGTATTTTACTGTTTCTAGTAGTTTACCGGCTGAACAGCACGGCTTCTTACGGGGACGCTCCACTCTTTCAAACCTCTCAGTTTTCTTGAGTTTTTTGCATGGAGCTATGGACAAGCAAAAACAGGTTGATGTGGTCTACACGGATTTCGAGAAGGCTTTCGATCGTGTGGACCACATCATCCTCATCCGGAAACTTGAACACCTAGGTATCCATGGAGATCTATTAAGATGGGTAGAATCATATCTAAATAATAGATCTCAAGCAGTAGCACTTGGAGGGTTCTGTTCAGACTTCATCAATATTACTTCGGGTGTACCACAAGGGTCTCTCTTAGGGCCTCTGTTATACAATGTCTATCTATACGACATATATACTTGTTTTCATGACTCACGTTTTCTTATGTATGCTGACGATACAAAAATTTTCATTGATATTAGTAATATAAATGATGCTAATAAACTACAATCTGATTTAAATAGACTTAATGAATACTATGAACTTAATAGAATAACCGTTAACTCAAAAAAATGTCAATTAATTACTTTCACTAGGAAAAATAAACCCTTAAACTTCTCTTATTCAATACAAGGACACCCTATAGAACGTACTAACATTGTCAGAGATTTAGGTGTACACTTTGATTCAAAATTAAATTTTAGTGAGCATATAGATTACATAACAAACAAGGCTTACAAGACACTAGGTTTTGTTATGCGCACTTGTCAACCTTTCCAAGATTTGGTTTCCATTAAATGTGTATATTATGCATACGTAAGAAGTATTTTAGAATACGCTAGCCCTATATGGTCACCACAATATATTAACCAATCTGAACAATTAGAACGAATACAAAAAAAGTTTATTAACTTCTTAAATTATAAATTTAAAAGAGGCTTTCGAGACTATGAAGATAGCTGCAAACACTACCATAGTCTCACTCTAAATAACCGCAGAAAACTAGCAGATATGTCCATGCTTTACGACCTAGTGCGCGGTCGCGGAGACCCAGCGCTGCTGGCCCAGCTCGGGCTGCTGGCACCCTCCTCCCGCACGCGCCACACGCAGCTTTTCCGCATCCCGTATCACCGCGTTAACTACACTCAAAACACTACTTTAACTCGTATAGCTAAGACATACAATAATATATTTTCTGATGTGGACCCCTTCATCTGTTCAAAGCTAACCTTCAAAAAAAGTATAATTGAGCATCTTAATGAACACTAGATCTATTTTTTGTGTCTTTTTTATTTAACTGACGCAAAAACTATTAACTGTACCGTATGATATAGTGTTGCTTTACATTGCTTTACACGACTGTACTGACTTAGATTAGAGTAAAGTAACTATATGTCCATACCTAGCGGTCTGTGTATTATCGCATGACGACCGATCCCAAGATATATTTTTTTATAATCGTAGGGCTAGGAATGTATGCATATAGATTAAATTATACAATTGAGAATTTAGCTCAAATTGTTGTTATTGAAACTTAACCAACTAAAGCCTAATCGTGGGCATCTTCTAATTGACCGTATAGCTATAAATACATACCTACACCCTTTGATATGTTTGTTGTCTATGCTATCAGTTGAATATCCTTATAACAGTTATCCATACATTATCCAGCAGTTTAATCACTGATCCCAAGACTCGCTAAATGTCAGTCATAGGGCACTGTTATATACATACCTAACAGTTATACCTATAACATTTTTTTCTAGCAGTTTAACTACTGATCCCAAGATTCGCAAAATGGCAGTCGTAGGGCACTGTTATGTTTTTATTAAGTATATACTTATCAGTGATGGTCAAATAGGTATGAACGTTCTGAAGATTCTCAGTTGTGGCGGTCTTTTGTTCTTTATGTGATGCAAAATGTTATTATTTAAATGATTACAACCGATTACAACCTACTACTATTTATTTACTGTATGATAAATGTATATCTTAATTCTATACGCCGGCCTCATCAAACCTAAACATCCTAATAAGTACATATATATAAATATTTTTTTGGTTGGTACTTTATGTTGCTTCTGGGAACTACAAACTGCATACTACTACTTTAACTATTGTTACTTAATTATGTAAGTCGTTTTTATATTACTTATATGTATTCTTTGTTCTCTTCATGTTTATAACCTTTATATTTAACTATGTCCTCTAGAAAGACGATGATTTAGGACTTTAAGCTTCTTTACTGTTTATTTTTTATACGTGGAAACCTGTAATTGGCTTTGTTATGTAACCCTTACTATAATGCACAAATGTACCTAGATATAAGCTGTTGGTTTTCCCATCAATAAATAAATAAAAAAATAAATAAAACAAAAAATGTTTGTTATTCATCCAAATTATTTATTTTATCACCTTCAAAGTATGCTCCTTCAGAAACGATACACATAATACGCCATTATACAGAATTATCCAATCATCACAACATTGTTTTTGTTGTAGAGTTGTGTTTAGTACTCGCGGCGGTTTTTCCATACATTGCACAAATATAAGAAATAAATGTACAAAATGAGTGCTTAATGCTAAGAGCATTTTCTACCAGCCAACCTACTGGAGGTACAGGGAAACTAGTTCAAAATATTAATTATATAACACCAATAAATTAAAACAATACGCTTCGTTGATCATTTTTATTATTTAACTAGAGGTCGCGTTGTGGCGCGGGCTGCAAGCAGCCGCGCGGTGCTTTGATACTTTTGGTTTAGGTGGGTGTCTGTTTTCAGTATGAATTTCCATTTCAGCAGGGTATTGGCTTGAATATACCGTGGCAAATCTTTCTTGCGTTTTGTTACGCCTTAAAACTGTGTTCACTATGATTTTTTAAAATTAAAGGGGTACTAACGATTTTGTTTGACGTGGGAAACAGTTTTCAGTAAGTATGAATTTCAGTTTCAGCAGGGTATTGACTTGAACATACCGTAGCAAATCTTTCTTGCGTTTTGTTATGCCTTCAAAACTGTTTTCACTATGAATTTCTATATTAAAGGGGTACCTACTGATGATTTCGTTTTCAGTATGAATATTGGTTTCAGCAGGGTATTGAGTTGAACATACTGTAGCAAATCTTTCTTGCGTTTTGTAAGGCCTTAAAAACTATTTTCATTATGAATTTCGATATCATGTCGGTATTGATGCTTTTGTTTTTGTTTTCAAAACAGTTTTTTAAGTATAATAATCGGTCAGCTGGCTTTACTTGTAATATACCAAATTTCTGGCGTTTTTCTTTGTATTCAAATTTGACTGAAGAATACTTATGGCTTTATGCTTATGATTTTCTTATTATGAAATGTTGCTATTATAATGGACAACATTTCAAAAAACTAAAGCTGCTATAAATCGGAAACCATTTCGAGATTTAGCTCTAAAGGCCACAAAAAAAAATGTTTTTGTATTTTTTGGATGTATCATTTTCGAGAAAATCATAAAATAGTAAAAAAGTGCTGATGACGTCATGCATCAGGTGCGATGCATTTTGATGATCAAAGCCTATAGATTTCAAAACAAAGTAACTGTCACTTTCATTTTTGATTGAATTTGACGTTTTATCGTGACGTTGTTGTTTATTTGGGTCATTTTCATTAATTCTGTTCTGACACTTTCTGACTATTGTTTTATTTATTATTAAGAGATGACCTCTATATAATATGTCCCAGAGCATGCCACCGCCTACACAGCTGAAAAAATGCTTCTGCTTATTTTTTTACATGATAAGTACCTACTTTCCATCATCAGGAATATCAATGTCATTTGAAAATGACCCATTTGTTGGTTGGCATGTAAACAAAGTTTAAATGTCACTTGTCAGTGTCATTTATGTTTTTTTTCGAGACTCAGGCAATAGACAAAAATAAAAATTGAGCCTACTATGTGATGTCACTTCCGGTTTTAAAATAATTAACTTTAAAGTTAAAAATAACATGCAAAAATTAATGTATATACAAAATAAAAAAATACGGGTCCACTAATTTTCTATAAACTTTCCGAATAGCTAATAAAAATATAGGGTAAAGAAAATGAAATGTTGTCCATTACTTTAGTGGTATTCATTTCGCCTTAAAAATACCAGTAGGAAAATTCAGGTAGGTATACTTTACAATAACGTAGCGGATCTTTCTGGTGTTCAAGTCAAAGACGCATCCAAATATTCGGACCATATCCCAACACTCCATCCCGTACTCGTACTCAAAAAATTGGTTCCTGTTACGGATTGTCTCACACAAATACGGTAGAGAAACTAATCTATATGAAAAAAAATTGGTTTCGTAAACTTTACCTAGTATCGAGCCGACATCGTTTTGTGTACAAATATTGGGTTTTTTAATACCTCATAAATCTGAGTCACCCCCATTCGCGCGTTTTTCTAGCATCTCGATTATTAGTTTACTCTGTCCTGAAGAGAAACTTTTTCATAGAAAAGAAATAAACAGGCTTTTTTTTTATTCATTAATTTCTTACGTGGGTTTGCTGTTTAAGACTATTTTTACAGAACTATGTTTTACTTCAATTTAATCCATAATTGGAGCTATAAACGCCCAAACATACACTTTGTCTTTTTTTTATTCATTCAAGATATTTCTTAGTGACAATCGGCTCTCAGGTTATATAGTTGTGTTGACGAGGGTTTGAGTGGTAGTAGTGGGAGGGTATGAAAGCGGTGGTAGCTCAGTCGGGTAAGCACCCGTTTCTCACGCCAGAGATGCTGGTTCGATCCCGGCGCTGACATGTACCAATGAGTTCTTTTAACTTAAGTACAATGTATACCATCGCTCTTACGGTGAAGGAAAACATCGTGAGGAAACCTACATATCTAGATCTGGCACATCTAGATATGTGAACCCACCAACCCGCAGTGGACCAGCGTGGTGGGAAATGGTCCAAGCTTAGGAAGGCAGTTTAGACCTCGGGGATATGCACAAAGGTTCCATTCGAGAGAGCCAGGTGCAGTTACTTACACCCCCACAGAGAATAGAATACGAGGGCGGGTCAATAAGTCCGTGACTTTTTGAAGAAAATACTGGTTTTTGGATATTTTTTTTATTTATTTTTCAACGTAGTCTCCTTTGAGCTCTATACACTTTGTCCAAAGTTTCTGCAATTTTTTTAGCCCTTCCAAAAAATGAGGTTTCTCGAGGTCATCAAAATACCCACCTTGGCCTTCTTTGGCGCCGATTCACCCCGAGAAACCCACCGTTTAGACTCATTTTTGGACTCTGGTGTGTTGTGGTGGATCCACATTTCGTGCACGGATACAAAACGGCGCAAAAACTCGTCCGAATTTCGGTTTAACAACGCCAAACACTCCTCTGCGAAGTTGTCATTCGATTGCGTTTGTGAGCAAACGCGGCACCCATCTTGCGGAAAGCTTTTTCATACCCAGTGATCATTCAAAATTGAAACCACTGAGCCACGTGATATCCCTGTGGCTTCCACTATCCCTTTCACTTTCAATCTCCGATCGGAATATAATTAGCATTCGACACGTTAACATCAGCTCCACGGAAAAAATCCAAATAAATGGTATTTTTTGAGCTACGCGCAAATAAGTGTTAGTGTTCAGTTTATTGGTGTTTGACTCACACGGACTGCTGTTGGCAAGAAAATTCCTGGAAGAACTTCGGAGTTACGGGACTTCAAAAGTGGTCAATCTTACCAGCCTCTCCCGGGCATACCACCAGCCACCAGGTATTCACATCTTATTATTCTGGAGAAGCTCTATCCAGTGAGACGAGGAGTGGGAAAATCGGCCGGAAACCATCAGCGCTGCAGGGGTTCAAAGTTTTCCTATGAACTCTTAGTACGGCTAGACGGCCAATATTATCTTGACGCGCGAGGTTTACGTACGTGACATATTTCATCTAGGTCACGCATTCCAACGCACGCGCTAACACTCATCTTGCGATCACATGCAACTACGACAATAATAACTGTCACTGGTGATTCTATTAAAATTAATAGCTGTCATCGGGTACGGGTCTAAATTGTGGACCCCCCCCAATTGTCATCCCACTTAATAACTGATACACAACACCAACCACAAGGCCTTGCCTTGCGCGAACACCTGCTGAACTGCTCAGTGAAGCCCACAACATCAGGCTAAGGAAGAAGATATAATATATATAATATAATATAATAATAATATAGTATTGTAATATAGTTTTTTTTTTATTATTTTTTTTTTTGTCTTTTCATATAGGTATTTTTTGTTCTTCATTTTTGTTTTTATTCTATATTGTAACATTTGTATAAGTACTTATAGAGGTTAGTGATACATACATACAAATACTCTTTTTAGGATAATAAACAAGTTAGAACTAATATTATTGATAGTTGTTATTGTATTGATTGTTGAATCATAAAATGTCTTCAAAATCCGCTTGTGATTCCGCTCCCAACCCACGAACTACCCAACGGCAACGATCTCTTCGTGAAATGGTTCTTACTAAAGAAACGTCAACCAAAACAGCCAAGCAGGGGAGAATGGAGATACCGGAAAGAGTCACAAAGACATCCCAGACAAAATCCGAGGCCAGTACAAGGACGTCCGTCCCAGAGGTGCCCGAAAGGAAGAAGCGCAAGTCGCCATCACCACCAGCGATTACAGACTTACAATCAGACAGTCAATCGGAAGCAACGTCATCAGTTCTGGAGCAGACGTCAGCAACTGCCTCCGTGGTATCTAGAGTAATAAATTGGGAGCAATGTGACATATCCCCTCCTCGAGAAGTCCTCTCAGACACGGAGTCCGAAGCGTCTAGCCTCGACCTTGCCGGGTCCAACACAAGCAAAGGGCGGCCGAGCATGCTATTTGCTCCCAGTGGAAAACGCAAAGGCGCAGTTAGAAATGGACCTGGCGACAAAACTAGCGACCGAAATGTTCCAAAAGGGGAAAGATGCAATCGAGCAGGCCAGTAAGATAAAGCGAGAGCACAAGACCATCGTATTAGAAAGCATTTCTGGCCTGTACGAAATAGTGCTTTCCGTTTCGGACTCTAGATCGCGGGCCAAGTGCGACCTGGAGAAAGAAAAGGCGAGGAATGCTATAGAACTGATGAGAGTGGAAAGAGCGCACACAAAAAACATAAACGAGCTCAATAAAAATGCTCGCCGGGGAACTGGGACTTGCTAGGAAAGATCTAGCTGCAAACCTTGCCGAAACCAAGGCAATTAGGGACTGGCAAGGGTACGAGACTCAAGAGCCACACAGGCTCATAAAGGAGACCGCCGAGGCCATAGAAGACCTCAAAAAGCGCCTGAAATCGTTAAATGACACCGTAGCTAGCCAAACTGGACACCTTACATCAAACGAGCCTATTCTTAAGGATCACGCCTACATAAAAACAGGCGTCGAAAGTTTAAGAAACCAGATAGATGAGCTACGGCGGGACATGCATACAGAAGGCAAAAAGGCTTCCGAAATCCATGGCCTCAATACAAAAATGATCGGTCTCCTGGAGTCTCAGCCCAAATATTGTAAGACCGATACCACTGCTGAAATGAGCAAAGTCCTAGAAATCCTAGGTAAAATCGACTCCAAGAGGATTCCTGAGTCCACCCCGCAGCCCATCGTTGTCAACCTTAACGAGCAGTTACAACCCATAACTGAAACGCTGGAGGCCGTCAAGTCCGAGCTCCGCACTATGCGAGAGGAGAAGCGGACTCTGCCACCGTCATCCCTAAGTCTCGAGGCAGAAATGGCCATTGCGGAGGGTGAAAAAGGAGCGAAGAGGACTTACGCCAAAGCAGCCGCACTACCTCCTCCACCACTTAAACCGAACCATACCCTAATTATATCGTCCAGTGACAACAAGCAAACCGGAGACAACTTAATAGACCGGATAGCGGTAGCACTGGACACAAAGAAAACGGGGGCAAAGGTGGACAGGATTAGAAAAGCCAAAAATCAAAAGGTTGTCCTTAGTTGTGGAACGCGCGAGGATCTGAACCTCATCCACAACAGAGTCCAACTGGACAAAGGCTTAAAGGTGCAGGTGGCAAAGGCCGGGAATCCTCTTATTATTATAAGAGATGTCATTAAGGCCCATACTGACGCGGAAATTGTGGAGAACCTCTTGGCGCAGAACAAGAACCTCCTCCAGGACCAAGACCTCAAGGAATGCACAATGAAAGTGCGATACAGGAAAAAGGCACGCAACACCCTTGAGTGCCATCCGGTCTTGGAAGTTTCCCCGCTCGCCCACAAAAAACTTGTAGAGGCAGGGAAAGTGTATATCGGGCTACAAAGAAGACCTGTGGCAGACCATTCCCCTCTCGTGCAATGCACTAAATGTCTTGGGTTTGGCCACACAAAGGCAATCTGCAGGGAAACAGAGGACCTCTGCAGCCACTGTGGAGGTAAACACACGTGGGAGAAATGTCAGTTGAGACTGGACAGACTGCCACCTAAGTGTAAAAACTGCTCCTCCACAGCCAACGGTGAAGGTAACGACCTCAAGCACAATGCGTTCAGTAGTGAGTGTCCCGAAAGAATGAAATGGGATGCTATAGCACGGTCTCGAATATCCTACTGCTAAAGGCTCCTCACAGATGCAAAACTCATCCCCCCAAAGTGTCAATCAACGTAACAATGAATTAAACGTAATTCAAGTGAATCTGCATAGGTCTAAACTGGCAACCGCAGAACTATACCAGGTGGCAATGGAGACAAAAGTTTCAATAGCTCTTGTTCAAGAACCCTACGTGGGAAAACATGGCTATATGAAACAACAGCCAGGAACACGCCTTATCCAGTGCACACTAAACCGACAAAAGCCAGTAAAGGCAGCCATCATCGTCTTCGGCGACTTGCTAGAGGTAATCCACGATCCACAGCTGGTGACAGAAACCGAAGCAGCAGCCGTGGCGATCGGAGGGGGCACAAAACTGGGCCTGGTATCAGTTTACTTTGAGGGGGATCAGGACATAGATCCATACATTGAAAGGACTAAAACATTCTGCGAAAAATTGAACACGCGAAACCTCATTGTAGCAGGCGACGTTAACGCATGGAGTCACTGGTGGGGAAGCGTCTCGGAAAATGACAGAGGGGTGGCGTACAGCTCATTCCTAACAGAAATTGACCTCCAAATTCTCAACACAGGAGACACACCAACCTTCGAAACCTACAGAAATGGAAAAATATGCAAAAGTACGGTAGATGTCACCGCCTGTAGCACGTCCCTTCTGGGTAAGATCGAGGACTGGAAAGTCGACGCAAACTTAATAACTTCTGACCACAACGCAATCACCTTTACACTGCGAACGGGAAAGGCACTAGAACACCTAAAGCCAATCACAACGCGTATGTATAATACCAAAAAGGCGAACTTAACGACGTTAACGCATGGAGTCACTGGTGGGGAAGCGTCTCGGAAAATGACAGAGGGGTGGCGTACAGCTCATTCCTAACAGAAATTGACCTCCAAATTCTCAACACAGGAGACACACCAACCTTCGAAACCTACAGAAATGGAAAAATATGCAAAAGTACGGTAGATGTCACCGCCTGTAGCACGTCCCTTCTGGGTAAGATCGAGGACTGGAAAGTCGACGCAAACTTAATAACTTCTGACCACAACGCAATCACCTTTACACTGCGAACGGGAAAGGCACTAGAACACCTAAAGCCAATCACAACGCGTATGTATAATACCAAAAAGGCGAACTGGTCGAAATTTGCGTCAAAACTAAAAACCCTCCTGGTTGAGAAAAATATCACAACTACGTCCGTACAAGAGTGTGACAATCCAGAAGATCTTGAAAATATGATCTCAACGTACACTGAAGCCATCCACGAAGCCTGCGAAACGTCCATCCCAACCGCAGGAAAATGGAAAGGGGAACCCAAACCCCCGTGGTGGTCAAAGTCGCTTGAAGATCTCAAAAAAGATGTGTTGAGGAAAAAAAGAAGAATAAGGAATGCTGCTGCAAGCAGAATGCCCTATGTCATAGCGGAATACCAAAAAACTAAACTAGAATACACCGAAAAAGCCGAGAAAGCCCAAATAGAGAGCTGGAAGGAGTTCTGCACGACTCAGGAAAAAGAAAGCATGTGGGACAAAATCTACAGGGTGATAAAGAAAACCTCAGGCAGGCAGGAAGACATGCTCCTCAGAGACACTGCGGGCAACACTTTATCCCCACAACAGTCAGCAGAACTCCTAGCAACGACGTTTTACCCAGATGACTCCGAAAGCACCGACCAACCATTCCATGCGGAACTGAGAGAAAAAACCAAGGAAATACCACGGGAACATCTAAGAGATAACGACTCACCCTTTACAACTGTGGAACTCGACCTTGTGCTACAAGCAATGAACCCAAAAAAAGCCCCAGGACCCGATGGCTTCACTGCCGATATCTGTGGCGCAGCCATCCAGTGCGAGAGGGAGGTGTTTATGGCGATAGCCAATAAATGCTTATCATTTAGACACTTCCCATCGCAATGGAAAACGGCGCACGTGGTGATCTTGCGGAAAGCTAGCAAAGAGGACTACACGCACCCAAAATCCTACAGATCTCGGAAAAATAGTTGAAAAACTAATGGTCGCTCGCCTACAGTGGCATATCTTACCGACGCTCAACAAAAACCAGTACGGCTTTATGCCCCAGAGAGGTACCGAGGACGCTCTCTATGACCTTGTAGCACACCTAAGAGAGGGAATGAACACCAAAAAATTTGTTGTACTTATCTCCTTGGACATAGAGGGCGCCTTCGACAACGCATGGTGGCCCGCTTTAAAACATCAACTGGCAAAAAAAAGGTGCCCACAAAATCTGTACGAGATGGTATGCTCATATCTCAGTGACCGAAAGATCAAGGTCAACTACGCTCGAGCGGCATGTGAGAAGGGGACCACTAAGGGATGTGTCCAAGGCTCCATAGGAGGACCAACTTTCTGGAACATCATCCTCGACTCACTGTTGCACAAACTAGAGGCTGAAGGAGTGTATTGTCAAGCATTCGCAGATGACGTGGCCCTTGTCTTCACAGGTCTAGCAGTAAAAACCCTAGAGGTGTCGGCTAACAAAGTACTCGATAAAATAGTGGAATGGGGAACTCGCAACAAACTCAACTTTGCACCACATAAGACCAACGCGATGCTGTTAACAAAGAAGTTGAAATACGATTTGCCCCAACTATTCATGGCTGGTACAAAGATAAACCTCGTAGAGGAAATAAAACTGTTGGGCCTCATCATAGACCGCAGGTTAACTTTCAAAGCTCACATAACCGCTCAGTGTAAAAAGGCAGCAGACATTCACAAACAGCTAGCGCGCGCAGCGAAGGTAACCTGGGGACTAAACGGTGAAATTGTGAGGACAATCTACATCGCAGTAGTGGAGCCCATCATGACATACGCCGCAAGCGTCTGGTCACAAGCCGTCGAACTGGAAAGTAACAAAAAACTGCTTTTCTCGCTACAAAGAGGTTTCGCACAAAAAATATGTAAAGCCTACCGAACAGTGTCGCTCACATCTGCACTGGCACTGTCGGGCTTGCTGCCTCTCGACCTCAGAATACAGGAGGCAGCAAATCTGTACAAATCAAAAAAACTCTTGTCAGCTGACTACCTCCCACCGGGCAAAGATCTCGAACGGAATGTAGGGTACTTGGACTTACCACATCCGTCCACACTTACCTCTACCAAGTACGAGATCCTTGAAAACACCACCCTGCTGGACACCGGCTCCCAAATCTTCACGGATGGAAGCAAGATAGAGGGAAAAGTCGGCGCCGCCCTAAGTTGGTGGGAGGATGGCAAAGAAAAACTGTCCGAGACTTTTGGTCTCCACCCATCGTGCACGGTCTTCCAATCGGAACTTTATGCACTTCACAGGGCAACAAAACTGGTGAGCTCTAGCACGGATAAAAAAGTGAACATCTTGAGCGACTCGAGATCATCACTCGATCTGCTCCAAAATCCGAAACTCAGCCACCCCCTGGCAAGAAGCATAAAGGAAAACATTGCGAGGGCTGTGAGCGATGGCGGAGAGATACAAATGTTCTGGTTGAGGGCGCACGTAGGAACTGCCGGGAACGAAAGAGCCGATGAGCTCGCCAAAACAGCAGCACTACACAGCACCTCCCACGACTACGACAAAGTTCCCCTGTCCTATGTCAGAAAAAAGATCAGAGAGGAATCGGTCCGAAAATGGCAAGATCGATACGCGACCTCGAGTACAGGAGCAGTCACGCGTAAATTTCTACCGGATGTCAACCAAGCATACCGAATTACGCGAACTTCTAAATTGACCCCTGCTCACGTACAAATGCTGACCGGACACGGGGGGATAGGAGAATATTTGTACAGATTCAAACTTAAAGGAAGCCCTGGATGTGATTGCGACCCCAACATCAGTGAATCGGTATGGCACATCATTCTGGACTGCCCCCGTTTTCTTGCTGCAAGACATGATCTGGAGACATCGATAAACAGGAACTTGGTGGAGTCGGAATTAAAAGATATTCTGGCAGACACCAATCACAGACCTCATTTCCTATCATACGCAGATCGAATCTTCCGAGTAGCAGCAAGGAGAAACAGCACAATTTCTCGCCCTGAAGCCCAATCAACATCAGTATTCCAATCATCAAACCCGACCATCCCAGCACCACAACAAGTGACTCCAAAAGCAACAGCGACAAACCAGCTGTTGTCTTGTGGCGAAAAAGGAGAAGCCGGACTAAGACGCCGAAGTGTGGCTCTGTTCATGGACAGTAGCAGCGAAAGACTCGGCATCAGCTTCTGCGTCTCGGGGGCGCGAAAGCGTGTAGCCATATCACCCGGCCTAGCCTCTCTCCTAAATGGAAGCACATCCAAAGCTACCATGAAACGTAAAGCCTATGACGCACTGCCGGTAACACTAGTGGGAAATCAGTCCTGCAGATTAGTACGATGCCGTAACAAGACCATCGCACTATTGGAATGGGCCGATGACACCCCGTTTGTCCAGGCATGCTCATGGCTCACTACGCTTGGAGAGAGAGCACAAGATAGTAACGTCCCCAAGATAATAAGCGTAGACGCAATGGTGATCGAGCATAAGAAAGGTGAAATTGTTGACCAGCTGGGCTGCCTAAAAGCCTCAAAACAACACGAAATAGTTGTGTATGAGGACAGAGGTGAAGACCTAAGCTTTCTCAGTGGACACATACCCGTGAGGAACAACAACCACCAACAAACTGAAGCGGTCACCGGATCAGAACGCCTACAGGAGAGGATGGCTTCCGAGTCCGTCGCTGCTGCTGAACAGCAGGAAATAAATATGAGGATGCAGAGCAGAATCTCGCAGGGGCGCGCACAAGGGTTCCTTCAGGCATTCAAATCAGCTGCCCAAAGCCTTATGGGGAAACCACAGAGGACACCTGAGTGGCGCCAAATCCCCAAAGGCCCCATCCGAAAAAGAACGGCCCAAAGAACCATAACAAGAGCCGACATGGGTCAGGTGGTCCCACCGAAGCTAAAAACAGCAACCTCCCCTAAAGAGCATTTGGAGAATGCCGTCATAGAATTTGTGGCAATAACAACCGCCACAAAGCAGGTAAACCTCTTGTCGTGCAAAACCATCATGCAGACCTACAGGCAAGAAAACGAAGGCCGGCTAAAAATTCTACTCGAGGAAGCCGAAGCCTGCATATACGATAACAGTAGTTGCCAAGTCCTCAGAGGCAAAATGACTGGAGCGTATATGGCGGCTTACAGCGAGGAAAGCGGATTTGTACCCTGGGAATGCAACTCCTCAAAATTTACTGTGCCACACAACAACCAAATAGTGGTCGTCGCCCAGTGCACCAGGATTATGCTAGAGGATAAAATCCTAGCAAAAGTGGAAACCATCAACGCCAACTGGAATCACTGGACGATGCCCACTATCACTTGGGTGAACGGGGTACCTGGATGTGGGAAGACAACCTGGGTGATAAATAACTTCGATGTGAGCAAAGACACCATTATCACAACAACAACTGAGGCGGCCATCGACATAAGAAACAGGCTAGCGCATCGTATTGGTGACATGGTCAAAACTAGGGTGCGTACGATGGCATCAGTCCTGGTAAACGGCTTTAGAGAACATGTCGGTTGCCAACGCCTGATAATTGACGAAGCCCTGATGAACCATTTCGGGGCAATCGTAATGGCCGCCCACCTGTCTCGTGCCTGTGATATTGCTCTGATCGGAGACATCAATCAGCTACCATATATCGACAGAGAGAACCTATTCGAGCTTAGGTACAATCGCCCAACACTGGTAGCAAACATCACCCAGGAGCTGTTGTGCTCATACAGAAACCCCATGGATGTTGCATACGTCCTAAAGGAAGTATACTCAGGCATATACGCAGCCACAGCGCGCATCCAATCCCTGCAGCTGAAAAGGTTAACAGACGCAGTAATTCCCAAATCCCAAACCAACACTCTGTTCCTGGTGCATACACAGGAAGAAAAAGAGACCTTGACCAGCCAAGGGTATGGTGAAGGAATGGGCTCACGCGTCCTAACCATACACGAAGCACAGGGATTGACGTACGAATCCGTTATTATCATAAGAACAAAAGATAAAATAAAGTTGCACGATAGCATACCTCACGCAGTAGTGGCGCTGTCGAGGCACACCACCGCCTGCACCTACTATGCGGATGACACCGAGGACGCTATCGGCAACCTCGCTAAAACGGCAATAACAGCGCCAAAGAAACGCATCCTCGAGTACAATCTAAAAATGGCAGTTAAGAATCGAGACGAAGAGGTCATTGCACTTTCTGGGGAAATGTTAAGAAGGCAAAACGGGGCGGAATAAATCATAAAATATAATTTTGGTTAAGAGCGCAAAATATAGGTCAAATTGGGAAAATAATTTATATAACTAACCTATTGATTATGATATCATAACTAACAATTAAAATAAGTTATCTTTAAGAACAGAGTCACACACTAACATCAGGCAAAACATGACCTATAACGACTGAGGGGCCGAGCCATTGCCAGGTGTCTACTAAGTTCTCCGAAGACAGCTGGCATTGGCCCTGTCCTTGTTAAGTTTGTTGCCATTACTAATGTAAGTGTGACTCTGAAAACCATTAATTTAAAAAAAAGGAAAAAAAAAGAAAAAAAAAAAAAAAAATTCTTGTATAATGAGATACACGGCTGGGGGTTTTTAGTCGGTTAACGCCCGACACTACCTGGGTCCTCTTCCCAGGTGTCCATGTGGATTTTCCCCCAGCAGTGGAAAAAAAAAGGGAAAAAAGAAAAAGAAAAAAAAAAAAGAACAATATATATATAAAAGATAGAATATATATACCTATATATAAATGAAACTTCCTTACCGAGTAGAAAGTAGATAAAAGAATTAAAAACTATCTCATAAAAATTACCACTCTTCAAAAGGCACGGACATAAAGTCTGTGGAGTGATAACAATTTCTTAAAAAAAAAAAAAAAAAAAAAAAAAAAATCTCCGATCGGCCAACACCATGTCGTGAATTTTTTCAATCATTTCAGGTGTAGAGACCTCTACTGAGTGCCATGAACGTCCGGCATCTTCCGTACTTGTACGGCCACAACGGAATTCAGTAAACCACATAGATATTGATGGTGCAGAGTCCCCATAATCTTTATCAAGCTTAGCCTTGGTTTCAGTGATGGTTTTTTTCCGTAAAAAAATCATGCTTAGTGAGCACACGAAATTCAGTTTTTTCCATTATGTTTTTAAATCACGCGGTAGTTGCTAAGAACGGGTGTAAAACACAAACCAAGTGACGTAACTTGTGCAAATTTTGACAGATGTCTACTGACAGATGCCTTTTGACAGGAGCAGTGTTGTTCTTTTAGTTAAGTGGCGGGAAATTATAAAAGTCACGGACTTATTGACCCGCCCTCGTAGAATAGAGGGTTTGAGTAGTGTTGCCTCGCTTCGCTCGGCTCTCCAGGGTTTGAAGTATGGTGGTTCGCATTGTTTTGCCTCGCTTCGCTCGGCTCCTCTTTTACGGTAAGGTTATACTTAAGTTGTATTGCCTCTCTGCGCTCGGCTGTTCAGTGGTTGTGGTATGATGTTTTGCCTCGCTGCGCTCGGTTCACCAAGGTTTGAGGTATGACGGTTTGGATTGTTTTGCCTCGCTGCGCTCGGCTCTCCAGTCAAACTGGCAGTTGGTGATTAAAGTAGTTTAACGCGCCTCAATGAGGCGAATCGAGCACCAGGTTTTATAAGGATATAAAGGTCGGTTGGGAGCCGATTTAACAGCCGATAGGTTATATGCCATCCTTGTCGTTTTTTTTTACACTTAGTTGAGGTTAAAGCAAGATAAATGTAGTTCACATAGGCAATATCGCTCACTTAAATACGGCAAACCAGTAACATCTTTAGAGATGGCGGGACATAATATGTGGACTATTTATTGTGCACACCTTATAAAGTTTGGTCGACAGCCGAGGGGTTAAGCTCAAGGCAAATTTCGAGAGGCAGCATTTTCGAAATGAGCCTCTCTTGTTGCCATCGTAGTATCCACTCGTTTATTATTTATTCGTACTCTCTGATTTTTAATTGAAAAGAATTCTGACATTTTATAAGTGATGCTACTAAAAAAGTTCTTTACCGAAAAAATGAAAAATTGCGATCCATTTCTGGGCAATAATTTTTTCTTAATATTTTTATACAAAAAGATAAATCTAAATATTTACTTGCTCAAGTAAACTAATACAAAAATAACAAATATTTCAATATAATAGCTGTTCCCGCGAGCTTCGCTTCGCCTTAATAAGTTTTCCCGTGGGAATTCCGCGATAAAAAGTAACATATGTGTTAATCCAGGGTGTCAGCTAACTTCATTCCAAATTTCATTAAAATCGGTTCAGCCGTTTTGACGTGAAGAAATAACAAACATACACACATACATACATACATACATACACATATACACTTACAAACTTTCGCATTTATAATGTGAAGTAGGATCACGACTCACGACCCATGTATCGAATTAATTTTAATTGCTTTATTTTATTCTTTAGCATGGCATCACTTCCTACTAAATTCAGGGATAATAAACCTTTTTAATCAATTTCAAAAATTGGTGTGGGCTCAAGTGAAGGGGCATGTCGCAAGACACAACACAAACTACAAAATGGCGGAAGTTAAAAAACTACTACTAGAAGGTATAAAAAATGTTACTCCTGATAAATGGCAAGCATGCATCAGCCACACAATAAAAGAGGAAGATAAGATGTGCACTCTCGACGATTTTATCGACAGAGTTACAGAATCTCTAATAATTAAAGTCAGCGATGCTGATGATGAAGATACTGATGATGATGATGATAATAGTGATGATTAGGTAGAGATTTTAATAAACAAATCCATCATCATCCATCCATCGTCATACCTATAGCAGTTCACTGCTGGACGTATTCCCTCCCAAAGCACGCCACTGGATTGGACAGACTCTGCAGCTGGGTAGAAACAACTTCCAATCAGAGGTCAATAGAAGAATACAATTGGGCTGGGCAGCATTTGGCAAACTTCGTCAAGTCTTCTCGTCGCCCATACCACAAAGTCTCAAGACGAAAGTCTTTGATCAGTGTGTCCTACCGGTTATGACCTATGGGGCTAAAACGTGGACACTTACTGTGGGACTGGTTCACAAACTGAAGGTCACTCAGCGAGCTATGGAAAGAGCTATGCTTGAAAGATCGCATCCGGAACGAAGTAATCTGACAGAGAACTAAAGTCACCGACATAGCTCACCGAGAGAGTAAGCTTAAGTGGCAATGAGCTGGTCACATCTGTCGAAGAACCGATGACCGATGGGGTAAACGTGTTCTGCTGTCTTACTCCCAGCAATGAGTCGCTGACACAATTTCACCTGTATCGCTAATTTGGTACCACCACCGCACATTTTAGACTCACAGTTTGCTGTGACGACACGCAAGCCAGTCAGTGCACACAATACCATTTTATAGAGCGACATCTCTTTTTTTTACCTCTATTCAAATACGAACGCAACATCGCCCTGACATCGGCGCGGCTACCGTTTCAAAAATAATTACTAGTTGTTTTTAGATATATTTTCTACGACAGCGATAATTATATAAGATAATTGAGATTATCTTTGATTGTATTTTTCACTGTTTGTAATATATTTAGGTAGGTACGGTAATTATTTCTCACTGTAGGTAAATCCCCTTTTAATTTGGAGCGCCGCACTTAATAAAATGGATACAGGGACTAAAAAAAATATATTATAGTCTCAGATGTCCAGACTCGTATTGAAAAAGTGCCCAGCCCAAAAAGGTTTGTGATCTCTGATTTGTCTAAAATTGATAACCGTCAGAATTCCGTAAGATTACTAATAACAGTGTAGTAGAGTTTCAAAACAAGGTAGAAAAGATAAATATTCTTCTTGTAGTGCCTTTCCACCATTGGAACTCTCTTTACTAGTTTAAGTAAATATTTCTTCCACGGTTTTTACACCGGTCCACTCTTTTATATTGCACAGCCACGTCAATTTCCTCCTTCCAGGCCTTCTCTTTCCTTCTACTTTGCCCATTTATAAATTAAATCAATTTTTCTACTTCTAACTCTCTGTAACAAATGGCAAAGATTTATTTATTTTATTTATTTATTTACAAAAAACTAACACTATTATTACAGTTACAACCAATTCAATAGTGTAGCTACTTAACATAATTTTATATACTTAATAATAATTTAAGGTCTAGAGCTAGACCCACAAACAATAACATTTAAAAACAAACAATTAAAATACAGGAGCCTCCCTATCCGTAACAGATAACAAACAAAGCAACTTTCGTGAATTCACTCAGCGGACAATGATGAATGTCCGTCCTATCATCGATCCTGTTCAAGAGGTGTATCGCGCGGGTGACGGGCGCCTGCCGGAGCAGGGCGGTCCTGCCGCAGGGTGCAGCAAACGTGCGGGATTTACGCGATCTTAAAGAATTGCTGGGCACCGTCAGCCGCAGCTGCTGAAGTATACTGGGATTGCCAGTCTTTCCTCTCCATATCCTAAAAAGGTATGATGTCAACGCCAGATCACGACGAACTTCCAACCTATTGTAACCTACCATTCCTAGCACGAATAGAGTTGGGTACAACAGTGGGTATCCGGGATAGACTCCGTACAGTTTCATGTAGAGAAAACGTATGAATTTATTCTGAATCTTGTCAATCATGCTACTGTACTTCACTTCACTAGGAGCCCACACTACGGCGTTGAACTCTAGTTTGCTACGAACTAAAGCATTAAATAGAGCTTTAATGGCCGTGATATTTTTAAAACCTCTAACTGTTCTGAGCACAAAACCCAAAGTCTTAAACGCTTGTTTGCATACTCCCGTTATATGTTCCTTGAACGATAAATCCGAAGTCATTCGCACGCCGAGGTCCCGTACCGAGGTTACTCTCTCCATTGGGCTCCCCCCTAGAGTGTACTGATGTTGTACCGGATTTTTACTTCGACTGAAAGTAATTACGCAGCATTTGGAACCATTGAAAGACAGTTTATTCTCACGACTCCACTCCTCGACATTGTTAATGTCCTGCTGGAAGCGAATCTGATCATCCTGACATGAAATTGGGGCGAACAACTTGAGATCGTCTGCAAACAATAGACAACCCGAAGATTGTACGACTTCAGGCAGATCATTGATTAAAATGATAAACTGCAATGGCCCCAGGTTGCTTCCCTGACTTACTCCGGATAGCGTGCGGTAAGGGTCTGAGTAATGGTTTCCACATTGTACGTACTGTTTGCGATCTATTAAATAGCTCGCAAAGAATTCCAGCGTCTTCGGAGTGCATCCTGCTCTTGCCAATTTTAGAAGAAGCACGTCATTATCAACTAGGTCAAAGGCCTTACAAAAATCGAAGTAGGCCGCGTCGACCTGCACTCTCTGATCTACTTGTGGTGTTATGGCAGTGACAAAGTTCAGAAGATTCGAGGTAGTGCTACATCCTGAGCGGAAACCGTGCTGAGCATCACTCAGTTGTCCTTTAATCTCTGTATAAATAACCTTATATAGAGCGGATTCGAAGACCTTAGAAAATGTGGAAAGAATAGCCACCGGTCTATAGTCTTTGACGTCAGTTCCTCCGCTGCCCTTTGGCACCGGGATGACTCTAGTCAATTTCCAACAGTCTGGATACGTGGAACTCTCTAAACATATATTATAAATGTGACAGAGCGGGCCCACCAGCACCTCGCGGCAGTCTCTAACTAGGTATGGTGGAATGCCATCCGGTCCAACCGCTCGCTTGGGCGCGAGCGCCCGCAGAGCGTCGCTCACGGCGGCCGGCGCTAGCGCCTGCAAGTGCACTCGCGCCGCGCCCTCACCGCCGCCCGCGCGCGACGCCTGCGACGCTGATAATTCAGGCGCTCGATCACAGTAAACTGAGTGAAAGTACCGAGCGAACTCAGTAGCACACTCTTCGTCGTTTAAAGCCGTCCCATCCTTTTCAAGCCTAGATTTATTTGAACTTTTACTCCTAGATTTAACAAACCTCCAAAAGGACTTCGGTTCGCGTGCAAATTCACGTTGTAACTTATCTTGGTATGCGCTATAGTCCCTATGTATTTTTTCCTTAACTCTGGTTCTAACCTTTGCAAAAAGAAGATAATCTTCTTTAGAACCGCTGGCCTTGTATTCTTTGTGAAGTCTCCCCTTCATCTTAATATCCTTGATGAGGTCTGCTGTATACCAATCAGGGTAAATATATTTATTTTTGTATGCACCTAACCCTTTTTTGGGCACGAACTTATCTATTTCCTTGTTTAGCCTAGAATACAGAACATCAACCGCCTCATTAGCATCCCTTATAAGATATAGGTCAGACCAGTCAATATTAGCAATCGCAGAATACAGTGAACGGAAATCTGCTTTGTAAAAGTTCCAAGATTTACAAAAGGAGTCGCGGGAGGGGGCGAGAGGCGCGGCAGGCGCGGAAGGCGCGGGGCGCGCGGGCGGGCGCAGGCGCAGGCGCACTGCGAGCGGCGGGTGGTGCGCGTCCACCGGCACCAGCGGCTCCTCCGACAGACCCACCGTCACCGACGCAATACCCCCTGTACTTAAAACTAAATCTAAGCAACGGCCATTACTGTTACGAACAAAGTTATGCTGAGTGAATCCACAAAAGGATAAAAAGTAATAAACAATAAACCAATGACAAAGGAATAAAGAGAGGACCTGGCATAAAAATCGGTACTTAAAAATATATCGTCGTCTCTTTTTAACTTATTGGTGTTATCCTACGTAAAAAAGGACAACAGTAGTTTTGTCTTTGCCTAAAATTACAACATTGCGACCGGTCGCCATGTTGATTGACATCCAAACACAAGGTACTTCAGCTGTCAAACAATTTGTTTCTTTACATTTTTCAAGAAAAAAGCCGCCATTTTAATTGACACCAAAGTTTAGGTAGGCCACAGGGGTATAATCGTGACAGTTGAGACATTGCGAAAAAGAGACGCTTAGCTACATTAAGGGTGGGTTGCATCAACATCCCGGTTATCGTAATAGTTAAGGTTAAACTTAGCAATGACAGAGTCGTTACAGTTAATATTTTACTGTAACGTGTTGCACCCATTGAGTATGAATGGTCTGGAGACGAAATAGGCAGACGTTCCCCTCTGGCGGGGTGGTAGGCCAGAAAGGCCCACCGATTTATAAAAACTAGTTGCAGTCTCAATTTTCACTAGACTCAATCTAGTTGGCAAAGCGTTCGTTTCATAGAAAAGGATTTGTTTACATACTAAAATGACAGCTTCAATTCATAGAATATCCGGATTCCGGATTTGATCACAGATTTGGTCATGGTTTATTGTTATTAGCTGTTTCCTAGCAACTGCCTCTGTGGTCTAGTGGTAGAAGCTTCGCTTCATGACCCAGAGGTCCCGGGTTCGATTCCCGGGTGGGACCATCAATTTGGGTTTCTAAATTGTGGTTCTAAGTTTGGTTAGGACATAGAAGGCTGATCACCTGATGTCCGAAACAGTGAAACGATCCATGCTGTCGGATGGGCATGTAAAGCAGTCGGTCCTGCGCCTAGCTCTCTCCAGTCGTGTCGGTCAATCCGTCCCATTGGGCTATGAGAGTGATGGAACAGAGAGTGCTCCTGTGTACTGCGCACACACTTGGGCACTATAATCTACTCCTGCGTAGATGGCTGATCTCAATCGAGATTGGCCGCCGTGGTCGGAATTCGGCTAGGAGGACATTCCTAGCAACCAATGTCAAAAAAATGCAATAGTGATGTACCGGTATGTAGATATGTATTAATCGACAAAAAAGGTCATAGTTGGGAAGCGTCCGTAGTCGAATTGGCTTCAGTAATCGTAACTGATCACTGAGGTTAAGCAACAACTGACACGGTCAGCCATTGGTAGGTACAGCATGAGTTACCGATTTCAAATGGTTCTTTTCTGGAACGCTTCCGTGCTTCGGATTGGACGTTAAGCCGTGGGTCCCGGTTGCTGCTTCGGTAGCAGTCGTTAAGCCTAGTCAGAGGCCGCCCAAAGGGGCGGCTTGAAAGCATCTGACCATCGGGTTGCCCACTTACTCGACAACTTCAGTGCATTGTAGTCATTCAAAAACGGCGATACGGCTCGCGACCTATCACGTGAGTATAAATGTACAGCGAAAAGCGGGTGACTTCGTTTATTAATCATTCCTAATTAAATTTAACTAAACCTAATTAATTTGAAATTAGTATTTCTAACCCATGTTCTCGATTTCATCGATAACACTTATCGATAATTGTTACATCCATTGGCAAGAAAAATGAAGACACTGTGTTCATTATCAATTGACACTTCACGTAACCCTTATTGCTGGGAATTAAAACTCATAATGATATGTCCCATGAGACATAATCATGGTAAACGGTAAAATTTCCCCCCGCAAAAATTGGCAGACTTTTTTGTATCAAGAAAGATCGCTATGACGCTTCCCGAGGGTACACCCGAGTCCGCGTTGTTCTATGGTTGCACCATAAAATCGTCGGTCATTGTTAATGTTATTAGGGTTGCTATTCGTTTGAGACATAATTATCCCCAAAGTTATTGTGGGAAACGTTTTTATGTAAGGCAATACCAAATCTAGCTGTCGGACTGAAGCCGTCACAGAGTACATTGTAGCCGTCATTCTCTGTCAAAGCACTCAAAGTCAACATGTCATAGGAACTAAGTCTGTTGTTCCTCCAAATATTGACCAAAAGATTATCATCAATAAAACCCGCGACAAAGAAGACTCTAATAAGCCTTTTTTAAGAGCGGTGGTAGCTCAGTCGGGTAAGCGCCCGCTTCTCACGCCAGAGATGCGGGTCCGATCCCGGCGCTGACATGTACCAATGAGTTCTTTTAACATAAGTACAATGTATACCATCGCTCTTACGTTGAGGAAAACATCGTGAGGAAACCTGCATATCTAGATTTAGCACATCTAGATATGTGAACCCACCAACCCGCAGTGTACCAGCGTGGTGGAGAATTGGTCCAAGCCTTGGAAGGCAGTTTAGACCTTGGGGATATGCACAAAGGTTACATTCGAGAGAGCCAGGTGCAGGTACTTACACCCCCAGAGAATAGAATAGAATAGAAGCCTTTATTATTAATTATCTTATTAATTCATTTTAACAAGTTGAAATAAAAACTAACGATGTAATCTATTAAAATCACAGGGGTATAATCGTGACAGTTCTGACATTGCGAAAAAGAGACGCTTAGCTACATTAAGCGTAAGAAAGAAACGTTAAGCTGTAAATGTTTTTTGTCCTTTTTGCTGAGGCGCCTGTTTACGTCAGTTCTCTGTGCCAAACAATGAAACAAATGAAAAATCTGTGCCAAACAAAGGCTGACAGTTACAACAAAATTTTCTAAATGCTATTTATTTTTGATTTGCTAGTGATTTGTGGGTGTTTATTAAGTTTATTAGACTATTATCATCACTTAACGAGTGTGTGACATGGGTGGGTGGATTTTGTTCGGTTGTATAGAGCATTATTGAACGAAAACACGATGGAATGATGGATGAGATATATTTTCACATGTAAGTAGATACTATCAAGTTTAACAAGCTTACATTCATCATAGTACTATCTATTGGCTCGATTTTAATATAAAACGATACTAATTTTAATACTGTAAGGTCTTTTAGTATCAGTTTTAAGTAAAAATTACGAGGTACCATATCATAACAAATCACATGGTGTTGCAAGTTATTGAAAATTTATTTTACCCACAAATATTATAGTATGCAAAGAAAACACTAGAAATTGTAACGGACTCGGGTTGGGTTTACAAATGGGGCGCACGAATTCGGTTTTTGTGAAGATTGTATTTTGTAGAAGTCATTCTCCTCTTTCAAATGAGGTGCCTCCCATTGTGAGGAAACGTTCGTTTCGTTTTTTTCTTCTATGTGTGATTTCTTCTGTATAATATAAAGTTTATTGTATTGATACGAAATACGTGTTTCCTTTAAAAAAAACCCCATCACATATTTGGCCCACGATTATAATGCTCATGCTCATCCATTTATCTCTGCTTCATAGGTTTCCGACAGAAAAAAAAATATCAAGAAAATGGATAGACATTACCGGTCGCACAAATTGGGAACCAAAGAAACATACAAAAATTGTGTTCGGCACATTTTGAAGAGGATTGTTTCGATTGGACGAAGACAATGAATCGTACAATCAACTCAGTTTGTGTATATTAAACAATTATATTGAAATCAAATAAGTATGAGTAAAGTTTTTTTTCTTATATCGTCGGTTGACAGGAAAAACTCACTAAGGCAGATTTTTCAATATTCAGATAAATGTTATGTGGGTAATACAAACATTGAGAAACATTGAGACGCAACAGCATCAAAATTATTTCCCAGCAAAACTTTTATCTGGCTATTGAAAAATTAGCCTTTAGTGTCTTTTTCCTATCAACCGACGATATACTCAAGTTTTGTTTTTGTTATTATGATAAGTTAAATTTCCCCATATTTAGGTTTAATTTTTTTGTCGGCAACATCTATGGTTTGAGTGAGAAAGAGAATAGTGCACACGGCGATTGCCAGTCTAGAGGTAGTAGGTCTATGATTAAAATCATTATTTATTGACATCCTGCATAGACAGGTTCCTCTTCATCAGATGATGAATCTGTTGTGTAGTCTGTGGTAGTGTCAGTGACACACAGAGTAATAATCGTTGATTCATATTATCATCTGTCATCCTGTGATTTTCCCTCTCTTTTAACGCGTGCTCTGCACGACATTGTAAGATTTACTTAACATAATATTTTAACTAATAAACAACGTTGTGTTCCTAAATAAAGAGTTTAATTATTAATAAAACATGGCGCAGCCGACGGAGTAACCACTAACCCGTGATGGAAATAAAATCTAACACATCTAACGACGACAATTCTAATATTGAGATGGCAATGGCGGCGGCCGCGATTGAATACCGGATGCCGGCACCCATGGACCTGGAAGTACTGGACAATTTATATCCTCAGTGGCAGCGTTTCAAGCAGAGCTTTAAGATATTCCTTTCTGCAGCTGGACTTGGACAAATTACGGAAACGAGAAAAGCTTCAATTCTGCTAAATTGCATTGGACAGGCAGCTCAAGAGTTGTACTTCAACACATTATTAACAGGCGAAACAGGCGATGATGCGAAGGCAAGTACTCTCAAAAGCCAACCCGATGCGAACCCTAAACTCGACGATGTGATTAAAGCATTTGAAGAATATTTCGCGCCGAAGTCTAATGAAGTGATAAATACATTCCACTTCAACAAAAGGTCTCAAGAAGATGGTGAAAGCTTCGATAGTTTCTACACACAAATAAGGAAAATAGCAGCGAATTGCAATTTCGATACGCAACTCAACAGAATGTTACGGGATCGAATTATTGTGGGCATAAGGGACCACAGAACTCAACAGAAATTACTTGAAGTCAAGGAACTCACACTGGACCGAGCCGTGGACATCTGTAGATCAGCAGAGATGTCCAAAGAACATGCCAAGGTGTTAGCCAAGCAGCCAGACTTAGCAGGGGTGGATGCAGTTCAAGCTCGGCAACCATATCGCCACTCACAGCAGCGGCAACAGCATGAAAACAAAGCTAAGTATAATGAATTTAAAAATAATAATGTATCTTACTTGTGTAAAAAATGTAACACAAGGCATGGACCTCGTAGTTGTCCTGCCTATGGGGAGATCTGCTCGAACTGCAATAAGCCCAATCATTTTAAAGTAGGTTGTAAGAAGAAGAAAGATGTAAATGTAATTAATAAAGAATACAGTGATGAGAGCAGAGAGGATTTATGACTTGTAAAGGTATGCCACTCTATTAACAATAAGAATAAAGAGTGGACAGAGGCTCTTGTAACTGAAGGAAAAATTATCACTTACAAGTGTGACACAGGAGCACAAGTAAATGTGTTATCTTTGTATGATTTAAAGAGAATTGTCAATGATGATAATGCTCAAATGTCTGAGACAACAATAGTATTAGAAGCATTTGGTGGAACACAAATCAGACCTGTAGGGAAACGATGTATAAAAATTTATCATAATGAGGAAATTTTTGAGACTGAGTTCATAATAGTAAACCAAAAAGTACGACCAATATTAGGTTTGAGCTCACTAATAGAACTAGAACTACTTAATAATAATGTAAACACAATTAAAAGTAATGAAGACAAAAATTCCATTATTAATAAGAATGTTGAACTGTTTCAGGGAGTAGGAGAGTTTTCCGAGCCATTGGAGCTACACACTCAGCCTGGTACACGGCCAGTGGTGAGACCCCCACGCCGTATCCCACATGCCATAAAGGAGCGTTTACGGGAGAAGCTGGAGTCGCTGGTGAATCTTCAAATCATTTCTAAAGTTGAGCATCCAAGCAGCTTTGTGAGTAATCTAGTAATAAGAGAAAATAAAGATGGTACATTAAGAATATGCTTAGATCCAAAAGACCTTAATGAAGTGTTATTGCGAGAATATTATTTAATACCAACATTAGAGGAAATAATACCTAATTTATGTAATAAGAATATATTTTCAGTACTAGATCTCTCAGAAGGTTTTTATAATATAAAATTAACTAAGGAATCCAGTGATCTCTGTACGTTTAATAGTCCCTTTGGTTGTTATAAATTTAACAGGTTACCTTTTGGTCTATCGGTAGCCCCAGAAATATTTCAAAAATACAATGAAAGAGCTTTTGGAGACATTCCAGGTGTAATAATATATTGTGATGACCTGCTTCTCTGTGCTGACAGTGAAGCTGAACATGATGCGATATTAAAACAGGTTTTTGAAAGAGCGAAATTATATAATGTAAAGTTTAATAAAAGAAAATTTCAATATAAGCTTACTGAAGTAAAATATTTTGGTCATATATTTTCTAAAAAAGGCATGAAAATTGATCCTGAAGGAATACAGGCAATTGCAAATATTAAAAGTCCAACTAAAGTAAAAGAGCTGCAAATTTTTCTTGGGATGGTTAACTATTTGCGTAGATTTGTACCCCAATTGGCTGATTTAGCAGCACCACTACAATTACTTTTAAAGAAAAATGTAGAATGGTTATGGAGTGATGTACATGAAGCTGTGTTTAACAAGCTTAAAGAGAAAATTAGTCAAGCCCCAGTTTTACAAAACTTTGATCCCAAGCTTCCAATTGTTATACAATGCGATGCTTCCAAGGATGGCCTTGGATGTTGTTTATTACAGAATGATAAACCGGTGTGTTTTGCTTCTAGAAGTTTAACATCAGCAGAACGTAACTTCTCTCAGATAGAAAAAGAACTATTAAGTGTAGTTTGGGCCACTAGAAAATTTCATTATTATATTTATGGACAGAAATGTATAGTATTGAATGATCATAAACCACTAGAGTCTTTACTTAAAAAACACATACATGAAGTACCATCACCAAGACTACAGCGATTAAAATTGAAATTATTGAGGTATGATCTTGAGTTTAAATATTTAAAAGGAAAATTAATGTATATTGCTGATCTTCTATCACGAGCCTTCACTGAATGTGATGACACTGATGACTCTTATATGCATGAGGTAGTTCACTGTGTAGGCCTTGCTAACTATTTACAATGCACTGAGGAACAAAAGCATGAATTAATAACAGAAACTAGTAAAGATAGCGAGATATCAAAGGTTATAGAATATACTAAATCTGGCTGGCCAGCAAAAATAAAACTACAGCCGGATATAATACAACGTTATTATAAATTAAGATCTGAACTAACTATTGATGAAAATCTGTTATTTTTTAATAATAGACTAATTATACCCAAATCGTTAAGAGTAGACATTATAAAAAAATTACACGAGGGGCATTTAGGCATGACAAAATTAAAACAACTTGCAAGAAAGCTATATTATTGGCCAAAAATTGATGAACAGTTAGAACGGTATGTAAAAAGTTGTTCAGTTTGCCAAATGTATCAGAATAACAATGTTAAAGAGCCACTACTGTCTCATGAAGTTCCAAGTCTACCTTTTTCTAAAATAGATGTGGATATCATGGAACTAAAAAATAAAAATTACTTAGTAATGTATGATTATTTCTCTAAATGGCTTGAAATTAAACATATTAACAATAAAACTTCAAAATCAATTATAAACGCTTTAATAGAAGTATTTTGTACACTGGGTATTCCATTAGAGATAGTGTCAGATCATGTTCCCTTTGACTCAAGAGAGGTTAGAGAATTCGCTAGGGAATGGGGTTGTAAATTCACATTTTCAAGCCCAAGATATCCTCAATCAAATGGCATGGCTGAACGTGCTGTCCAAATAGCTAAAAAAATGTTAAAAAAATGTAATGATGACAAATCTGATTACAGATTAGCATTACTTCAGTATAGGTCATCTCCAGTCTGTGGAACGAATTTTTCTCCTGCTGAATTGTTAATGAGTAGGAACTTACGAACTAAGGTGCCTGTTTCTCATACCTACCTAAAGCCAAAGTTAAATAACAATATTGAGACTGATTTTAATAAGATAAAGTCTAGGAGTAACAGAAATTATAATTGTAACACTAGGATAAAAGCACCATTTATTGTTGGACAAAATATATGGTTTAAGAAAGATGTGAATATTAATAAATGGCTACCAGGTACTATTTTATAAATGTAATGATTTTAGGTCATACGACCTGATAGATTATAATGGAGTTAGATATACTAGAACTTCTTATCATCTTCGACCACAATGATTTGGGGATTCACCAATATAATTACAGTGTAAGCATTGGCTGAGTGTGCTGCTTGAATGGGTCTATTATCTAACTTTGTATACTTTAGGTATAAGCATGAACTAATAACTAATGTACCTACAGATATAACTTTCCTTTAGTACAAATATTACTATACATATGTAAACTGTACACTTTGAATTTGTGTTTAATTTTAGATTTAATTCAGTTTACTTAATTAGTACCTAGTACAAATGTTAAATTAGAACTACGTATAAACATCTTTGTTGTGTAGTCAACATTTTTTAGTTTATATTAATTTGTTTAGAGAAGGAGGAAGAAAATGTAAAATAGATTTTCATATAAATTGTTAACAATTACGTTAAGTTTAAGTGTTACAAACGTAGTGGTTGTATAGGTATTCATTGTTACTAACATTCTATATATTCATAAATATTTTCAGTTTATATTCATTTGTTTGGAAAAGAGAAAGATGTTGTGTAGTCTGTGGTAGTGTCAGTGACACACAGAGTAATAATCGTTGATTCATATTATCATCTGTCATCCTGTGATTTTCCCTCTCTTTTAACGCGTGCTCTGCACGACATTGTAAGATTTACTTAACATAATATTTTAACTAATAAACAACGTTGTGTTCCTAAATAAAGAGTTTAATTATTAATAAAACAGAATCATCATAAAAAACCTAGCTGGTGGTACAGCACAGGGTCTCTATTTTGTTTATATAATATATTATGCAGCTATGCCGTAGCCACAATAATGGGCTGCACTCTTCTTAGTTCTGTCCTTATTTTCATTGATATATTTCTGTATTTGAGTGATTGCAAAATTTCTGAAAACAAGGTTATTCAATTAAAGAGTTACGTAGGTTACTTTGATATTAGATTGCTGCGCTGGACCGGCAACCGGCAGGTAGCCGGTAGTGGCTGGATAAGGAAGGCCGAGGGCACAGTGTTGTTTCGCTACTTGGAAGAGCCCATGGCTAGAAGTGGACGCTTATTTGGTGGTGAAGATGATCATTACACCTACAACATAATAATAGGTGCACTTACTTCGTCGTTGAAGGCAGTAAGAAAGGTTTTAGTTTTAAAGCCAACACACGAGCCACATTTTTGAGACCTGGAACTTGCGAATCTATCAGTTCTCTGAAAGTACACCTTTCTCTTCATATTTCGTAAGTTCCGTACTTACTCCACCTCAATCTCAATTTCTGAGGAACTTGTTTCAAGCACTATTTCACGTAGAAGCGACATGATAAGAATTATTGAATATTAATATTTGTACGTACAGTTCTCCCATATTAATAATGCGCATGCAAATCTTCGCAAACTGTCGTATTCCCGGAAACACCCGAATCATTGAATCGTAAGAGCCTTAAACAATTTTGATCCTTGTTCGAAAGAAATAGTAGTCAATATCATGTGACACATAATCGAAAACAATTTGGGCGGTCGGTGGCTGTCACCGATCAGTCAAGGGTCTCAAGGTCAAGATCATTATTACTTTTGTGGAATTATAAAGAGCTGCAATTACACATCGTTCTTGTTATTTTTTTCAAATGTGAATTTGATTTCAACTTTAATTAATTTTGACGATGCCATATTATGAGGCACATTTAAGAATAAAATATACGTCACATTGATAGACATCACTTTGCCAATAAAACCACACCCAAAAGACCAAGTAATATTATTGTGAATGATCAGCGCTGTAAATACTTTTGAACTGAGATTTTAATGTAAACATTTTTATTAATGTGAAATAATCAGTGCTGTAAATACTTTTGAACTAAGATTTTTTTTTTTTATGTAAACCTGTGTTTGAAATCCATTTCTCCTTATAATATAAACCTTGTGTTATTCAAACCTTCTTTCATCCATCTTTACATCAGCTTTCAGTAAGACACTTGAAAAGTACCTACTGTAACATTTTCGAAGTAAATTTTAATATGATGGAATATTATGAATTATCGAATCAAATTTCGTTACTGATAAATCAATTATCTCTTTTAGCACCAATTACATAATTCTACTAAAATTTCATGAAGAAAATGCACTTAACCACTCTAAATACATAATAGTTTTCTAACGCTCGGGAATACGACCGTTGCCGAACAATGACGAAGATTTCTATGTGCATTATCAATTTTAGGGAACTGTAAAACTGTTATTTTGAGGTTATACAACGGGTTTGACAGCTACCTGACTTTAACTTTAACAGTAACCGGCCAACATGGGGTGGTTATGGTTATGGTTAAAGTTATGACGTCATTTTAACCATAGTTGAATGGTGCAACCAATTTTTCGCTTAACCGATGCTTTGACAGACGATGTGACGTTTGTTATAGTTAAAGTTAAATGGTGCAACGCACCATAAGCGTAAGAGAGAAACGTTAAGCTGTACAGGTTTTTTTGTCCTTTTTGCTCTGGCGCCTGTTTTGGCAGTTCTCTTTGCCAAACAATGAATACTATGACATGACTATGACAAAAAGGCTGACAGTTACAACATTTTTTTTCTAAAAGTTATTTATTGTTAATTTGCTAGTGATTTGTGGATGTTTATTAAGTTTATTAGACTATTATCATCACTTAACGAGTGTGAAACATGGGTGGGTATAGTTTGTTCGATTGTACAGAGCATAGTGAACGAAAACACGATGGAACTGTGGATGAGATATCTTTTCACATGTAAGTAGATAATATCAAGTTTTACAAGCATACATTCCCTACAGTACTATCTATTGGCTTGATTTTAATATAAAACGATACCAATTTTTATACTGTAAGGTCTTTTAGTATCAATTTTAAGTAAAAATTACAAGGTACCATATAATATCAAATCTCATGGTGTTGCCAGTTATTGAAAATTTATTTTACCCAGAAATAATATAATATTATGTAAAGAAAATACTAGAAACTGTAACAGACTTAATAATATAAGAATTCGATGCTGCTGGCCATAATTGATATGGGTAGAAGATGAACAACTTAGATTCTGGGAACTCTAATTGAATAAATGTTTGATTTCTTCTGTATAGGCTTATCAAGTTTATTGTATTGCTACAAAATACTAAGGTGTTTCCTTTAAAAATAACCTCCATCACATATTTGGCCCACAATCATAATGCTCATGCTCACCCATTTATCTCTGATTCATAGGTTTCCGACAGGAAAAAACATTAAGAAAATGGATAGACCCTACCAGACCTATAAATTGGGAACCAAAGAATCATACAAAAATTGTGTTCGGCACATTTTGAAGAGGGTTGTTTCGATCGGACAAAATCAATCAATTATAAAGAAGGGCTAAATTAAATACGTGGACACTTTGATTATTTTATTTTATTTCAAATCACAAACGGGCAGAGTAACGCCTTACACAAAAGTTATAGCAGAAATGAGAGACGAATCAACTTGCGGCTAGACTTTTATAGGCAGGCGTAGCTGTTCCCTCCACTGCGGCCGCAGTGGGGCGCGCACAGGCTTTCGTGCGGCTGGAGGGGGCTGTGACGTCGGCTATGACGTCGGCTTGGCTAGGGCTGGCTTGGCTTGGCTTCTATTGGGTGTTACATTCGGCCATCCTGCAACAATTGCTCCCGCAATAGGAACAGAAAGAAGGTCATTAACTCTCCAAAAGGTCAATCAAATCTTCGGTTTCTAGTTGCTCATCAGTACTACTAGCACTATCTGACATGGGGGCTATGCTTCTATAGGGCCTCAACGAGTCCGAAGCGACTAGGGCTGTGAAACTTTTGTAACCTCGCATACCCTTGATACTTCTAATCCTATACCGATCGTTACCTATTACTTTGCTAACAATATAAGGGCCTGAGTATAGGTCATCTAACTTAGTGTTGACTTTACCCACACTGCTAGTAGGGGCCTGCTTCCATAGTACAATGTCTCCCTTCCTATATACTGTACTGTTTTTACGCCGCTTGTCGTAATTACGTTTCATTCGTTCAGATGCTTTCTTAATTCTCGCACTAGCTTTGGCGCGCTTGGATTGTACCGATTCGTTTCTCCGATCGGGAGTTGAAACATCGCAGACCGGCCTACCAGTTTGAGTGAACATTAGTTCGTACGGCGTAAAGTTAGTTGTAGCGTTCATAGTGTTATTTATGCCCCAGACTACATCTGGTAAACTATTGTCCCAATTGTTTGTCGTTTCACTACCTTCAGTTGTCCTTAATGCATCTAGAATTGTACGATTCGTTCGTTCTACTTGTCCGTTAGCGCGCGGACAAGCAATTGCATTCAATGTATGTCTAAATTGTTTTTGTGCCGAAAACCTCTTAAAGTATCGACTAGTGAAGGCTTTTCCATGATCAGAAACAACGCGCCCTGGGTATCCAAAAAGACTGAATATCTTCTTGAGTACTCTGATCGTTTCTACGGAATTAACAGTGCGAGTTGGCTCAGCAATGACAAATTTGCTGAATGAGTCAGTGATAACTAGAATGTATTGATACCCCTTTTTCGTCCTGCAGAAGGGTCCGAGATGGTCCACATGAATCATTTTCATAGGTTCTATCGGCTTAGGAATCGGATGCAATCTACCCTCTTTCCTACCATATTCCCCTTTACCATAAGCACAATTTAGGCATGACGCAACGTATTTCCTTATAAAACGGGTCATTTTAGGAAACCAGTAATCTTTTTTTATTAATTCTAAGCATCGTTTGAAGCCTACGTGTCCTATTTCATCATGATGCATTTGTACTATACGCCACCGGGCCAAACCGGGTACTACTAAGCGTTTGCCATCGAGAGTTTTTCTGTACAACCGGCCCTCAACTAACTCGTAGTTATTCACGATATCGCTGTCAGTACAACCATTATTTAATAGATCAATAGTGTGTTTCAGCTTTTCGTCTTGACATTGTATCAAATAGAACCAATCCGCAACTTCTAACCTATTTACATTCGCAACATCTATAGGATTTCGACTTAAAGCGTCAACGTGCTTCATCCGATCCCCCGGTCTGTACTCGATACTAATATCGTAATCTTGTATGGACATCCACCATCTTGCTACGCGCGGGACTATATCACGTTTTGTTAGAGTGTCACGGACTGCACTACAATCGGTCACTATTTTCACATGCATTCCTACTATATAGACACGAAATCTACGCAATGACTCTACAACTGCTAGAGTTTCCAGCTCATAGCTGTGATAAACGCTCTCTTCGCGACTAGTTACACGACTGAAATACATAACCGGTCTCAATGTCCCATCAGTTTGACGTTGTAATAATATACCAGCTATCCCTAGTTTGCATGCATCCGTGTGAATTTCAGTTGGCAGCGTTCGATCGTACAAAGCGAGTACTGGCTTACTACATAAGAGACTTTTCAACGTTTCAAAACTATTTTGATGGTTTTCATTCCAAACCCAGTCTAAGTTTTTCTTAGTAAGTTCGGTTAAAGGACGAGCTATAACGGCGAAATTGAAAATAAACTTTCGAAAATAGCTACATAGGCCAATAAATTGACGTACTTCGTGAACGTTACATGGAATGGGAAATTTGTCAACAGCGGCCAACTTTAATTCACCCGGCTGAATGCCTTCAGAAGAAATTTCGTGACCTAAATAGGTGATTTTTTTTTGTAGAAAAGAACATTTGCTCATGTTAAGCTTTAAGTTCGCGTCATTAAATTTTTGTAACACAGTGTTCAGCAGATGCAAGCCAGAAGGAACATCATGAGACGGCAATAGTAAATCATCTAAGAAAGCTAGTATTTCCGGAGGACCTGAATCAGACTTTAACTCAGAGGATTCTAGATTTGGACTTTGACTTGAGTTTCCTATGGACTCTACGATTTTATTGATTAATCGCATAAAAACAGAAGGCGCATTTGCTAAACCGAAGGGTACGCGCAAGTATTCAAAGTGACCTTGTGTTGTAATGAACGCTGTTTTATGAGTATCCTCGGGACAGATTTTAAGCTGATGGTACCCCTGTGACATGTCTAGACATGTAAAATAACTTTTACCGGCTAACTTTGATATCTGGTCATCAATATTTGGCAAAGGGTACCGGTCACGTACCGTTATAAAGTTTAAGGCTCGACAATCTACGCATAACCTACTATCACCGTTCCTTTTCTTAACGAGTATTACGGGAGATGCATAGCTAGACTCAGATTCTTTTATTATTCCCGCACTTAACAATTCCTTGACCTTGGAATTAACAATTTCTTGTTCAGGGTGCGAAAGGCGATAGGGGCGACGATACACTGGCTGTTCACTAGTTAGTTTTATACGCATTTGTACTAAATCCGAACAACCTAACTCACTGGTATTGCTAGCAAAACATGATGTATGTCGGGACAACAAGTCTATCAAACAATTACGTTCATGTTCACCAATAGGGCCGATTTTTATGTCGTCAATGGCTACACCCCCAATACTACTTATGCTTGAACTGGCAATGGGATTACTAAATAAAGCTTTGGCTACAGGCTGAAGGCTAATAATGGCTTTAGGGCTGACCTGTCTATCCTGGTGATCAAGGGATGTCTGCTCGCAGTCTTCAGCTCGCACCAGCACCTCGCCTGGCTGCCACGTGATCTCCTCAGACCCGACGTTGATGATCTTCATGTACCCTTGACTGCCTCGGAGCACGGAAGCCGGTAAGGAGTATGACTTAGCTCCCAACTCGAAGTGACGGGCAGGCGTTATGACGTCATTTCCTTCCTTATTTCCCAGTATGTGGACTTTCACTATTGAAATTCCACGTGGCAAACGTTCCTTATCGGCTGTCACGACCCTGAAGCGGCTGTTTTCTTCGGCTTCGACGCGTGATAAGAAATTACAATCTTGCTTGAGAGTGGCTGTACCATTATGTACAATTAGCGAAAAACCTTCATTGTTTATCACGGGCTGGCCAATCAACAAATTTACCCCATCCATGTCCATGTCTGACAAATAGGCTTTGCGATCTATTTGTAAGCCGTCTATCTCCAATTTGAATTCAACTTCACCCCGGCTCGTTATAATTCCACCGGAAAATCCTTTTAATTGTACATTGGTTTTAGTAACTGATAAATTCAAAACGTCCGCTACTTGAGTTGATAGGACGTTTACTTGACTTCCGGTATCGAGGTAACCTTTCACAAAAATGCCATTTACCTTCACAGTTTTCTTGTAAATCTCGTTGTAGTTTTGTATCAGCTTAATTTCTTTGATGACGTCATTACTGGTCGAAATACTTGGTTTACTGGCTCCTGGGCATTTTGGCGCAATATGACCTTGATTTCCACATTTGTAGCAAGTACGTTGATCAGGTAAAGGGCAAAATCGTACCATGTGCCCTGTTTTTTTGCAGCGAGGACACGGATCAATATCTGGATTTATAGACATAGGTCTTTTCTCTGAAATCTGACGAGGTCCATCTTTTATGCTTCCTCGTAGGTCAGGAACTGGTGCACGGTAGTCGTCAAATGCTGCAAGGAAGCCTTCGTATAGCTCGTCAGGTCGTTCACATTGGAAAGCTCTTGCATTTGACTGTAGTGATGGTGGCAGGCCGCGTATGATGCATGACACGCTGGCCTGATCGGATAGTTTACACCGGAAGCACATGGCTATTTTTTCCTGATAATACTTCGTCATGCTTTCTGAGGCTAGTTTCTTCCGGTTGATCATTTCTTCTAGCATACTTGCGAAGTCACGGTGTTTTGGGAATGCACGTAATAACATGTTTTTCCATTCTGCCCACGAATAATTATAATCTTCAAGGCGGTTGTACCATTTTCTTGCTTGCCCTCGTAGTTTGTCTTGCAGATGGAATGACATAGTTTTTTCATCCCAGTCGTGAATGTCTCCCAGTTGCTCTATTTTTTTTAACCACGAGGTGACAGTACATTCTTCACTATCAGGATCGAACTCTGGTATCAATGATGCTGCACGATGCTTTGAACGCAGATACACTGGCGTCTCATTATTCAGATCATTTAGGGCTCGATCTACCTCTTGCACTAGCAGATTTTTGAGAAGCTTCTTAGCAGGTGGCGAGTCGTCTTCATCTGGATCTTCAGCTTCTGGCTGTACGCTCGGCGAGGTTGGGGGCTCTTCATCTGGAGGTCGCAATCGTTTCTTGCGTTCTGCAGATCGTCGTATTACTCTTATCATCGTGGATCACTTATGCCACTTCTGAGTATAAAGAAGGGCTAAATTAAATACGTGGACACTTTGATTATTTTATTTTATTTCAAATCACAAACGGGCAGAGTAACGCCTTACACAAAAGTTATAGCAGAAATGAGAGACGAATCAACTTGCGGCTAGACTTTTATAGGCAGGCGTAGCTGTTCCCTCCACTGCGGCCGCAGTGGGGCGCGCACAGGCTTTCGTGCGGCTGGAGGGGGCTGTGACGTCGGCTATGACGTCGGCTTGGCTAGGGCTGGCTTGGCTTGGCTTCTATTGGGTGTTACACAATCATACAATCCACTCAGTTTGTGTATAATCAATAATTATATTTAAAACAAATACAAATAAAGTTTTATATTAGAAAATTCTGCTTTATATAGTGTGTTTTTCCTATCAACCGACGATATGTCAAGTATAATTTTTTATTATAATCGTAAGTTAGAATTCCCCATAATTAGTTTTTATTTTGTCATATCATTTTGTGGCCACATCTATGATTTGAGTGAGAAGGAGAATGCTGAACACGGCCATTTCTCCTCTATACAAATACATACTCTAAGAGGTAGGCGCATTTTTTTCGTGGATATGCCATGTCCTCTCTTTATTCCTTTGTCAATGCAATAAACACACGATTTATAGATTGGCAAGTTGCTTGGCGACCCTCCTTGCGGGGTGAAAGACGCGGAGGGGACGAGGTACCCAAGACGACAGCGGGTAGCGGGAGGGTAGCGGGGAAGGGCAACGCGAGCACTGCATGTCATTGTTACGGCAGTCTCGGCCGCGCAGCCGAGGCGGCCACATGTCTTATATAGTCTGTCATAATTTGAGTGCGACCCACATGAGATCATTGATCCTGAGATCATTAGTCTTAGGATAAGTTGAGGCCTTTTTAATATTATCATTATCTAATTATTAGGTATCTATAATTCGTCAACAAAATAACGTTAAAAACAACAAATCGTATAATGTCTCAATATAGGGGCTTCTTGTAGAACAGCGTACCGGATCAGTCATGCTACGCAGCTAAAGGTTGATACTGCGCAGTCAGATACGAAAAAGTAAACAACAAAGACGAAGAGTCCATATGACAGTGCGTCAGTTGTCAGTTCTTGTAACTAGGAAGCAACCAAAATTGAAGGTGGAAGATGATAATCTTCTTCATTAAGGGTCTGCAATAGGGAATCGAGGGTTGGCATTGTCATAGAATTATGTAGTAAATGATGCTCTACAGCCTTGAAAAAAATCACACAGGTAGTTGAAGAGTCTAGCTAGGTGCTGAATCATTCGAATTTAAGTAAATGATTATGGATAACTGTAAATTAATTTCAGAATATCAAGAAAAACCAGTCAATCACACTCCCGTATTGTAACAACTGTGTCGTAATTATTAAGAATTTTCATATGATTTTTATCATATTATAAAGTTAAAAGCTTGGACTAGGCGCTAAATACCTTGTTTTTTAATAAACACACACTTATTTTGTGTAAATTAATCCCAAACTTGAGCAATTTTTTTCCCTCAATTCTTCATACAAATATCTATGGCGGCTTTCTGTGTTATAAAATCATAAACACAAGTGACGTTTGACTCAGTTGGCCGCTGGCCTCCAAAGAAGGGTCACGTCGGTTTAGGCAGCACTGACAGCTCGCGATCTTATCGTGTACAGATACAAAATCACTGCACATTGGTTGTCATTGCACTTTTTCAACTTTTATGACACCAACATAATTTGATTTGAAATTGAGGAAGCATAATTCTTCCAGTATATTCAATACATTAAATTAAATTAGATAGTGTGCAATATTCTCGTAATATTACAGTCTCGTAAAGGTCTGATGAGGAGCAGGAATATAGCGAATGGATCTAAGTGATGACAATACGCACGAACATTAGGTTAGGGATCAAAAATACAGTCTCTTGGTGCTGGTTGAGGTATGGTCTCGTGAGGATCTGATGAGGGCAGTAACACGGTGGTGGCTCAATTTTATTTCAAAGATGTTAATAGCTAAAAGCATCGAGTTTGGGCTATTAAGTATGTTTTTCAGAGAGAGAGAAAGAGATTTTGTTTTTCCTCTGGATGTGTTAGGTTTACTGGGTTTACTAAGTTCATTCTGTTAATGGCATCAAGTTGTTATGTGTTCATAAGTAATAATTATTTATTAACAAAATGCTGTTGATTCTCCACGAAAATGTAAAAATAAAAATAAAATAAATAAAAATAAATTCGTAACGTAAAATTGTCAATGACGGAATTTCTTCTATAGACAGTAGCCACAAAAAAAACAAACGATAGATGGCGTGATTTGAAGATAAAGATACATTTTTTCGACACATAGACAGCAACAACAAAAAAATACAGATTTAAAGAAAAGAAACACATACTTATACAAAACAACAAAGAAAAAAAAAGGATACACATCAAAATAACTGGAAAAAATATAAGCCCCAATTTACTTGTGTGGGACAGGGAGTACCATAATATTTTTTTTGGGGTACTCCCCATCTATGCGAAATATAAGCTTGATATCTTTACCCGTTTCTGAGAAAAAGGGCGGTGACAGACAGTCAGTCAGACAGACGGACAACAAAGAGATCCTATAACGGTTGCTTTTTTTCTTTTGACGTTCGAAACCCTAAAATTAAGTAAAAATATTATGCTGCCAAAAAATGTACTTACAGGTATTGAAAAAGCGGTATATAAACAAATTATACCAGCAGAGGGTTCACCATTTAGCTGAATGTTACTTAGAAAACGGCCTTGAGTGGCGGTCAAGTTGGTCCCCGCCTGCGATACTTTCCATTAACATTGGGACTCGTTTTCATGTTTTTAGCGTACAGTCAGGTTTTTAGTTTTTTATAATTGTATTTTTTTATTTGTAACTTTTTAGTTGTTTTTATTTTATGAAATTTTACGTCGGTAGGTAGTTCATGATCATTTTTTATTTCAATAATTTTGGTGTTGTTATTTAAATACCTTCAATATGCATGTTTTTGTAATGTGAAAATCAAGTCCTTTCATTTGATACCTTACACGGCAAAGTTGAATTATTATTTTTTCGATCATCACGTTATGTCCTCAAGAGGGCGCTATGTACATTTTAATGGAACGTTACATAGCCTATAGCCATCGCGCCATCAATACGCTTCTAACAATACCTCATACATCAAAATCTATCAAGCCGTTTAGGCTACAGGAGGGAACAAAGAAACAGACAAACATACATATATACATACATACAATAAAAAAACATTACCCTCCTCCTTCGGCAGTCGGGTAAAAAGGAGTAAGACAGGGGGTCATTCTGAACTTTTGCTCTACGAGTTTTGGAAATTAACAAAAAAAAACCTTTTTCATAGAAACTTTGTTGGACATGTGACTTTTTACCATGGAAAACGAATATTTTTTTTCGCGAATTTGCAAATCTCGTAGAACAAAAGTTGTTCAGAATGACCCCTTGAGTCATCCCCTTTTGGCTTAGTATAGCCCTTTTGCGACACTATGTATTTACTTTGCTTTGTCGTCGGGGTTCAGTTGGCTGGAGGATGCCCGAAACTTATTATCTACACTTTAATACTTGTAGTTACCTTTCTACAAGTAAATACCACATTTGTTTGAGAAAGCTAATCGGGTTCCGAGTATAGAGTAAAGTGGCACCCCTATTAATTTCTACTCTTTCCTGGTGCCTACCAGTGTAAGTAAGAATTATACTTACTTACCCTAAAATCACCCAAAATGTACTTGAACATAATTGTCAATAAAGTTGGCGAGTAAAAGTTTATCGACCCACTGTGCAAACTTACATGTGTGCGTGTCACTGCCTGTGCTGTGTGAAGAGCATTGAAAACCCAAAATTGGCGCGGCACGTCACCCTGTACGGGCCCTTAAAGAAAATGGAAGTCACTAATAATGATTCTGGTGAAATCGAAGTTGTGGAACACAAAAAGACATTATTCGATAGTGTAAGCATCTCTGCAAATAAAATATACACATGTGAAGAGAATCAGAAAGTATACACGAATAATAAAGACATAAGCTTCGCCGAAAATAGTGCTGAAATTGATAGAAACATTCCATGGTAGGAAGGATGGAGGGAGAGGATGACCAAACAACTAATGCGACTCGGAAGTGGTGGCCAACAAGGACGGCTTACAATCGACCCGTTCAACCAGCCAGAAGAAGTTGCGATATTTCACATCGTAAGGATTCCGGAACCTTGGAATATTTACCTTTTTACTTTTTATAATTATATTACCTTTTTTAATACCTAACGAATATTTGCCTTTTTATATTTGTTTTATTAACTATGATTCGTCAATAAAATAATGTCAAAATCAACAAATCGTATTCGAAAATCATTGAAGTATAATTTACTAGTCGCAAATAGATTAAATCTCATTATAAAACTATAATCTTCGGGGGTTTCCTGTTGAACACTGTGGCGGATCAGCCCTGCTACGCGGCTAAGGCTTGGTGCGGCAATAATGAGTAAGGGCGCCTTCAAATTAGTCGCTAAGTGTCGCGCGACTGCAGCGCTGCTGCAGCGCTGCAGTCGCGCTGCTGTCAAAATCCATATAAATTTTGTAATTTAAAAGATGCGCGACTGCAGCGCCGCAGCAGCGCTGCAGTCGCGCGTTAATAATTTATATGGAATTTAGACAGCAGCGCGGCTGCAGCGCTGCAGCAGCGCTGCAGTCGCGCGACACCTAGCGACTAATTTGAAGGCGCCCTAAGGTTATTACACGACAGACTAAGGATGTTGTATATAAAGTGTATAAGTATTTTGAAAGTCGCAAAAATGACCGGTCGACGATTGAATATGCAAACGATATTAACGATATTAATTATAAATCTGATAGAGTATTTGACGATGTATTGGACAGGTATGTTATTGTTTAAGTATTTATAATTTAATGTAAATTAAACATAAAATATTATATATATATATATATATGTATATATGTATATATGTATATATATATATATATCTATCTGTTGGTTTTTGGGAATCATTTAGGACAAAATAGAAAAACAGAGTTTAACGCTTTGTAGAAAGATATTCGTTTAATCAGCGTTTAATTTTCTTATAATAAATTTATATTATTTTAGAAGGTATACGTCCGCCATATTGAATGTCGTGTAACAGAAAGAGAGTCGGTCAGCGTCTGTAGCTGCTTATATAGGCTTAGGGTGGCGAGGTTCAAGCAAGTGATTTTTGCCAAATAATTTACAAATACTAACACTATCCAGACCGTTTTCGGTCACAGCGACTGTGGGTCCTGACTAGCGAGAGCTTCGTTCATGGGCTCTCATGTGACTGACGTAGCCAATTTTTGCAGTGCATGTACGACCACATACTCTGCACGTCAGCACCCCTCCGACGTAATTATAATTAATGGCCGCAGCTGGTCGGGCCTTGAGCTCGTCTTCGAAATATTATAGGTGTACACTGAACTAATATGACTGGCGTACTCTAGTACATTATACTTCAAAGTAGGTATAATGTTTTTTGGTTTTTGTCTTAGATTTATAATTGAAGTTAATGAAAACGATGATGAAGATGAGGATGACAACGACGATGAACAAGTTTAAACAGAGAGTGAAAGTGACATGGAAATTGATTTATAAAATAAAACACTTTTACATAAATAAATTCAAATTGGTAGATATTCTGAAGGTAAACATCCAAATTTTAATGCTGTCAAACTATAAATTTTAAGCTAAATATGAAATTTACGGGAACACTCATAGAATAAAATTTTACTTACGTCAGAAATAGTTACAAGCTATCGCGAGATTAATCCGGGCACACTTTTCTACGTGTGTAGCATGTCGTGCTACCTCGCCCCCGCCACTTCTTTCACCCCGCAAGGAGGGTCGCCAAGTAACTTGCCACATTATAGACGTTTGCTTTTGACGTTAACAGTTTTTTTGTAGACAAATGCCACAGGGGAACACCCAAATATTCCGAAAAACTTTTTTCCGAATTTGATAACCCCGAATATGTAATTTACGAAATATTGCAATACCGATTTTTTAAAATATCGAATTATAAAAATCACGAAAATTATAATTTCGAATATTATAATCACGAATATTGTTATTACGTTTGTTAAATATACGAATGTTAAAAAATACGATTACTTTAATATACGAAAAATAAAATACCGATTTATTATAATCACGAAAAAGTCAAATCCCGATCGGAAATATGATAATTCGTGATTTTGACAAAAAAACATAAACGTCTTTAAAACTTTAGAACCAAAACCAAAAGATAGGTGCGACGACGAGCAAAGCGAGGAGGAGCGTGTTAGGTGCACATAGATATCGAAAAACAAAGCAGAGCGCAGCGAAGCGGAGCGGAGCGTTTCAAATATAGAGCAAAACAATTGTTAGAATTTTTATGGTGTTTAAACTTAAAAACCTTAGGACCTAAACCTAAAGATAGGTGCGACGACGAGCAAAGCGAGGAGGAGCGTGTTAGGTGCACATTGATGTCGAAAAACAAAGCGGAGCGCAGCGAAGCGGAGCGGAGCGTTTCACATAATATAGCTTAAAAAATATTGTTTTTATACGCATTATGCTGCATTATTCATAATAGATAACCATTTCTTGTTAAGTAAGAAACATTGGGGAATTTGTATTTTCGGAATATTAAAACTTCGGGATTCGTAATTTAAATAATTCGATATAATAAAAATCGTACTTTTGAAACATCGAAATAATAATATTCGGAAAATTGACTTTCGTCATTTTAATAAATGTGTTGTTTGAAATTTCGTTTATAAACTATTCGTGATTTTCGTTATTCGGAAACTTAAAATACGGGATTGTGAATTATTCGGAACTATGAAATTCGAAATTTAAAAAATCGTTATTTTCATATTCGTAAAAAAGTAATTCGGAATTATGTAGTGTACCCATGCCACAGAGTACTTTGTTAATTGGCAAATGCATTATGTGCATAAATCCCAAAAAAAATCTAATGGTAAGGTCAAATGAAGGTTATTAGTTTTTATTGAATAATTTAAAAAATAGAGACTTAATTTAAAATCTGATAACTAGAAATTGTACAGAAAGCATATTCCTCGAAACGGTTTTAAGCATTCCATTCTTGTTCAGAAAGTTAGCATGGCCAATTCCTTTTGGCGACTTAGGTCTATCAGGAAAAATGACTAGGAATAAAAATGGCTAGAACGTGATATTGTCAAGAAAGAAAATTGGAGAGATGTATTATTTATGAAGAATAAGCCAATCCACCCAAATTCTGTTAGCACTGCATGATAGAGAATACTTCAATGAACTTATAGACATGTAACACATTTAACAGCGTGCTCTCCGAGATTCATTGCATTAGGTACAATTTCTTCGGCCATGTTGCTGACTTAATTCATTATTTTGAAGTCCCTTGACCATATACGTACATGAAGTAGTTATTGCTACGATGTATTTACCATCGTTTATCCATTACATACACTCGATGAGTGGTAGATTAAGTTCTTACCAAGTTTTAACTTGATTAACATAACATCATATTTTCCTATATGGGCGACTATTGTTTCATAATTATGAAAAATAAGCCAATCTACCCAAATTCTTTTAGCACTACATGCTAGAGAATACTTCAATGAACTTATAGACATATAACACATGTAACAGCGTGCTCAGAGAGATTAATTACATTACAATTACTTACTTACGGCGACATAGCAGCAACTATGAGTGACGTCATGCGTCACGTCATGCCCCTCAGCAGCAGTTTAGCAAAGTACCAAGAGTGGTAACTGCTGCTAGCTGCACTCTATAAGGCGCACGCTACGCCGTTTAGTAATTGTGACTTTATTAATCTCTCGGAGCACTCTGTTAAATGTGTTATAAGTCTATAAGTTCATTTAAGTGTTCTCTAGGATGTAGTGATAACAGTATACCGCTGAATTGGCTTATTTCTTTATTATCATGAAAAACATATTCGGCGGTACTAAAAATTGCTGCTGACCTTTCTGCTGCCAAGTTCACAGACCTTATTATCTAGCCCAGTACAATGAGTAGGGCTACTGGGCTACAGCTACACGTGATGTAATGATGATGATGATGGCCTCCTCGTCGTATCCGACGACAGCGACCCTGTCTATCTTCTCGCATGTGCTCTGATGTGGCTGGAGAATCCGAACTTGTTTTTAAACACCCGGTCACATTGGGCGCAGAATAGTTGACCGGAGTCGTTGTATGTATACGTATAGGAGGGCTTTGGGCGAGATTTTCGAATTTGTCGTTTCGCTTCCAGGTCTTTAAGTCGGGTCTCTTCGTAGTTCTCTAGACCTTTCCGGACTGCGGAACGCCATTCTGGCCTTACTTGTGCGAGCTCCTCCCAACGATTCGGTGGTATGCTGCAGGCGTTTAGGTGGCGTTTTAGGACGTCTTTGTATCGGAGGTATTGTCCGCCATGGTTCCGTTTCCCGCGGGTAAGTTCGGAGTAGAACACAGTTTTCGGCAGCCTCAAGTCATTCATTCGCGTTACATGTCCACACCTTCTTAGCTGATTCTTCATTATTTGGGCTTCTATGCCAGTCATATTTGAGCGCCTCAGTGATGTAATACACAGTACACAGTAGGTATATGCATGTTCACAGAATAGTGGAAGTTATAATTTTACCAAAAGGTAGTCGTCTCGTGCAAGAGCACCGTTACTCGATTTATTCGATAAACAACTAGTAGACAGCTGCTGCGTAGGAGGTTACGCATTTTTCAACAAAGAGCTCGGACACACTCACAATCCACTGGGACATAAGGAAGGCAGCTAATATGGTGCCACTCCGAAACCGCGATGACACTCTGATCATGATCACCCGACAGTAGGATCATAATAAATTCGGTAACTTGTGAAGCGGTATGGTATAGCAACAGCGACTTTCACGAAATCAGGAATTAGCTTAGTGCTTTCAGGTTGAACACTCGCCGGTGGGATTCACTTTGCTCACAGCCGAGAAAAGAAAAGCCTCAAAGCTGGAATCTGCCGATGTGTCATGACACTCAAAGATAGTGTCTGGGGGGTCACTTTATATGACGAAAAACGAACTCTCAATGCACTGCGGCGCGAGCCGCTCTATCTGTTTGTATGTACGAGTATTAAACATTCCGATTGCACGACAGCTCTCGTTCGTTCGTTTCTCATCAGTTTAGAGTAACGCTCCCGTACTTACCGTGCGTCACCATTCCCATGAGCAGTCCAATGATCTTTAGGCAGTTTAGAACAAAAGCTGCATTAGACAGTTTCTTCAGCAGAGACATCGAAATAAAAAATTGATTGCACAATTATCCCCAGGAGCAGTCTACAGGTCACTTTGGGCAGTTCAGAAGAAAGCTGCTTTAACAGAATACCCTACCTCAGCGGAGGCATAAAATTTAAGTGCTATAACACTTCTAGAAGCGGTGCACGTTACCCGATTTGTCGTCATCCATGATGCGATCTATGCGGATCCGATGCGGCTATGGTGACTGCAGGTGGTTACTCAGGGTGTCCACTCATAATGCTTGAAAAATTTCCCTGACTTTCCATGACCATTTCAGAAAATTTCCCTGACCAGAAATCAAAATAAAAACCCAATTTAAGTAATTTGAAAACAAAAGCTTTATGTTTTCCGTTCATTCCTTTGGCAATTATTTTTTATTTTTTTCATTTATTGAAATCATTGTTTATTGTTCATTTATTGAATAGGCTTATTATACATAATAGATTTTTGAAATGAAATGAAATAGTTTTATTTGCACGAAAAGTGGTACAGTATAGGTGTTTAAAGAGTTTACATTACAATAATATAGGTTCCTCACAATTCACCTGTTAAGGCATGCAAAAATTTGTCACAAAGCTATACACTATAATTATTCATGTTAATTTTAATGTTAGGTATCTTAAACTAACATTATTTACATAATTAAAACTTAAGTAGGTGTATTAGAATTTACAGTTATTTACGATATTATAAATGTAAGTTAGTTTTATTAGTTATTCGATACAAATATGATTAAAGTTAAGGTACTCTTCGATGGAATAGAAACATTGATTCACAAGCCATTTATGCAATTTCTTTTTAAATATGATAAGGGGATGACTCTTCAATGGCGCTGGTATTTTATGATATATTTTAATTAACATTCTGTAACAGCTGTGCTGGCAAAATGTTGTTCTACATGGGGGGTACACTATTTTGTTTGGATGACGAGAATTCTTTTTTATGTCATCATACCATGTGAACAAGGTTCTATGTTTGTGAGCAAAACACGCCATTTCGTAAATGTAGAGACTCGGCAATGACAAAATATTCAATTTTTGGAACAATGGTTTGCAAGTGTCTCTAGGGGCTGCACTGCAAATGGCCCTTATACACCGTTTTTGTACAATAAAAACTCTATTGATGTCTCTGGCGTTTCCCCACAGTATGAGTCCATACCGCAGAACTGATGCTACATAGCCGTGATATGCTGTAAGTGCTGTAGACTTATCAGCGGTTTTTTTTTAGTCTGTGTAGGGCGTAGACAAAGCGGTCTAATTTGTTACAGACTTTTACTATATGCGGAAGCCATGTACATAACTCATCCATGCATGATTATGCCCAAAAATGTTGTAGAAGTTGTATTTTCAATAATTTTATCGTTACATTTTAGTGTCATATTTAGTTTTGTCATATTGTTGTTTCTGAATTGTAAATATTTTGTTTTGTTTTCATTAACTTTTAGATTGTTTGCACTTAACCAGTTTGTCACCTTATTAATAGTAGTATTTATATGATTTTCAAAATTAACAATGTCATTATTTTTTATAACTATGGAAATGTCGTCTGCGAATAATATACACTTATCATTTGCGATTTCAGGTAAGTCATTGATATACAGTGTGTCCCAAAAGTCAACGTCATCCCTTAAAGGGCTGATAGGTCAGCTCATGAGAGGCTATCTCTTTTCCCACTCCCGGCCACGCCACCTATTTTACTTTTACTCATTCCAACATGACTTACCCTTAATAAATTCAGTCAGATAAATTTCCTTCAAACAATTTTACATCGAGGTCGTTTTGTACTAAAATAGCAATAACTTTTTTGTTAATTGAAACAATAGCAACGTATTATAGCATTTTGGAAACTGCATTAAATGAGAAATCTTTTCAAATATGGTGCCAGGTTTGCGTCGTATATTTTTTTTACAGTATGTAGAGTCAAAGTTGTTTATAAAAAAAATACGATTACCTTTTATGACTTTGAAAACCGTGTTTTTTTAAACATACAGCATTACTCGATATTTTTTTTGGCTGCGATCAATAGCAGGGCTATACAGGGTGATGCAACACCAAACAAATTCTAACTATATGGATTTTTGTACCGGCGGCACGCAAAAAACTGATCCAAGGTGTCGATTTTCAGCAAATTTATAAAAGTGTCAATATCTCGAAAATTATCAAGTTTTTACTAAGGTCATATTGGTATCGATTCTGAAAGGCACATTCTAATTTTAACTAGGTATTTAAGAACTATATTTAAACTATTTAGACTTTTAATTATTTAAGAAAAATAATATTAGGAATAGTAAAGGCGATAAAATCCCTCCCTGTGGAACACCATAGTTATTTGTTTTGTTGTAGAGCTGTGAACTACCAGCTCTCTGTTTTGCGATAGTGTTGTTATTTGCACTATTTGTTTACGATCCGATAAGTAGCTGTTTAGCCAATCGCGTGCTATACCTATATATTGGCATACTAGATGTTCCCGCGAGCTTCGCTTTGCCTTAATAAAGTTTTCCCATGGGAATTCCGCTTTAAAAAGTAGCCTATATGTTAATTCAGCGTGTCAGCTGACTCCATACCAAATTTCATAAAAATCGGTTAAGGCGTTTTGACGTGAAGGAGTAACAAACATACTAACTTTCGCATTTACTTATAATATTAGAGGGATTTATACCCAAAAGAGGCAATTCTAAACAAGTTTCGTTCTACGAATTTTAAAAATTCGTAAAAAGCTTATCAAGCAAACTAACATAAACTAACTTGTATTTTTCTTGTATCTTGTTAAGATAATGAGTATGTACGGTAATGTACCTAGTATAAGTTTTTTACTTAACTAGATAAATATACATGTACTAGATGTTGCCCAATTCAAATTCCCTTTTCCATAGAAACTTTGTTGGCCATGTGACTTTTTAGCTATTACTATGAAGAACGTTTTTTTCGCGAATTACCAAAACTCGTAGAACAAAAGTTGTTCAGAATGACCCCCTGAGTCGTCCACTTTCGGCTTAGTATATCCTTTTAGCAACACCCTGTATATTAGTTTACCATGCAAAACCTCTGAACTGAGACTGAGATCTACTCGTAGCTAATCTTTTAAAATATCTACCAATTTTTTTTCATTTTAGTCATATTTTATTAATACTTTATGTACCTAGTATGGATCGGTAAAGTAAAAATGTTTGCGAGATTTTATTTTATGCCTTTTGTATTTCACGTCAGAAATAATAACGAAAAGTACGTAATTAATCCAAAAAATATGCTAAAATAGTGTTTTTTCCCTGACTTTTCAGGTGGCCCATCAATTTCACTGACTTTCCCTGACCACCTAGAGCTTCCCTGACTTTTCCCTGACTCTCCCTGACTTTCCAGATAGTGGACACCCTGTTACTCAGGCTTCGTTGGTGTGCCCTTGTATGGCTAACATGACCAACCTTGGCAGTAAACGTTCGTCCGCATATGTCAAAATCACTGATGAATAGCGCACGTTACCCGATACCTTCTAAAGAAGTCACTCACAATGATGGCTGATGATGATGATGATGATGATGACCGTGCTAGCAATAGTGCAGGCGGTTCCGCTGAGCATAAAATCTCTTCCCAGACAGGGGGCGTTTGGATCTGGCAACCAGAACAGGAGTGCCAGGTGTGCGCAGCGATGCAGGTGGGACAACACAGCCGCCAGGGCAGGAGTGCATGGCTGGGTCTATGCAGCGATGCAGGTAGTACAAACCGGTGGCCAGGGCCAGGACCGGGTGTACGCTGCGATGCAGGTGGCACGAGACGGCGGCCAGCGCGGGAGCACAGGGCCGGGTGCAGGTTACACGAAACTTCAATTTCACCGAATCGGCCTGCCTACCCTCAGCGGGTAGGTACCGGCGGATCACATTACTCGCCGCATATGCCACAATGTCCCAATCCCAACATACTGAAACTCGGAGCCACGTGCTTCCTGTAAAAAATCCTATGACGGTCCTGGAAAGCTCCTGTTTGTAAAGCCTTACATAAGCTATAATCAAGTGCATTATTGTAATAGCAAAGTTTTTATCAACTGTTTTCGAAAAATATTAGAAAATGCGGGTAGAAAAATATATTTTTATTAGGTATTTTTTCCTGTATAAAATTAACATATACTTTACTTAAGGGCCGGTACAGGTGACGTGCCGCGTCAAATTTGGGTTTTCAATGCTCTTCACACAGCACACGCAGTGACACGCACACATGTAAGTTTGCACAGTGGGTCGATAAACTTTTAATCGCCAACTTTATTGACAATTATTTTCAAGTAGTGATTTGAGGGCAAGTATATTTTTTAATTACACTGGTAAGCACCAGGAAAGAGTAGAAATTAAAAGGGGTGCCACTTTTCTCCATACTCGGAACCCGATTAGATTTCTAAACAAATGTGGTATTTACTTGTAGAAAGGTAACTACAGGTATTAAAGTGTAGATAGTAAGGGTATACTAAGCCGAAAGAGGATGACTCAAGGGGTCATTCTGAACAACTTTGGTTCTACGAGTTTTGCAAATTCGCGAAAAAAAATATTCGTTTTCCATGGTAAAAAGTCACATGTAAACAAAGTTTCTATGAAAAAGGTTTTTTTTTTTGTTAATTTTTAAAACTCGTAGAACAAAAGTTCAGAATGACCCCCTGTCACACTTGTTTTTACCCGACTGCCGAAGGAGGAGAGTAATGTTTTTCGATTGTATGTATGTATGTATGTTTGTAAGTATATATTGGTAGCAGAATAATATTTTTTCTTATTTTTAGGGTTTCGTACCTCAAAAGGAAAAAAGCAACCGTTATAAGATATCTTTGTTGTCCGTCTGTCTGACTGACTGTCACCGCCCTTTTTCTACAGAAACGCGTAAAGATATCAAGCTGATATTTCGCATAGACATGGGGAGTACCCCAAAAAAAATATTTGGTACTCCCTCTCCCATACAAGTAAATTGGGGCTGATATTTTTCCGGTTATTTTAATGGTGTAGGTAGAGGTAGGGTATCGTTGAATAGGTCATTTAATATAATAGGTATAAAAAAAGGTTAAAATATATAACGGGGAGGGGTTGTCGGGCATCTCGTCTGGCGATGGATTCATCGTGCCGGCAGAAATAATAGGCTCTTCGTGTAGTTCGTATCTTGATTACTTAGAATACAATCATCACTTAATCAGGGTGTCCACTCAGAATGCTCCGAAAAATTCCCTGACTTTCCCTGACCGTTTCAGAAAATTTCCCTGACCAAAGATCAAAATATAAAACTAATTTAAGTAATTTGAAGACAAAATCTTGATTTTAAAGTTTTGCGTTCATTGGTTTGACACTTATTAAAACTCGATTGCGTAAAATATGTATACAGGGTCGGCAAAAATGGTATATTAAGAGGGAAGTATAGCACTTTACACACACTAACGTTCTTCAACTTTTAAATATTATCGAATCTCCATGATTTTTTTAGGATATTTAAGACACAATAAATTACTAAGACGACCGAATGGCGTAGTGGTTAGTGACCCTGACTACTGAGCCGGACTACTGAGAAGGTCCCGGGTTCGATTCCCGGCTGGGGCAAATGTTTGTTTAAACACAGATATTTGTTCTCGGGTCTTGGATGTGCCCGTAAAATGGCAATAGGCCCGCCCCCTATTACATTGGGACTAACATATCAATCTGGCGAAAAGTGGGTGCAGCAATGCACCTCTGCCTACCCCGCAAGGAAGTACATTAGTACAAGGCGTGAGTGTGTGTGTGTGTGTGAATAAATTACTAGGTGTGCGGGATGCACCTATTCCGGTTGAGGATGAGGGATCAGGAATGAAAAGGCTTCTATGCGATCACCGGCAGGAAGTGAGAGAGCTAGGGCTGTTGCTTGCTTGTTCTTCTTGAGTGCACTTTTAGAACTGTTTTGTTCTCTGTTTACTATTAGACTGATTTCACTATTAGAACTGTTTTGTTCTCTGTTTACTATTTAACTGATTGCTATTTTCTGTTTGAACTGTTCTGTTCACTTCACTATTTACTATAAGACTGAATGACTGTGAGGCGCAAGCGTCGCCTTTTATACCATTCTCTACGGAAGATAGAGTATTCCAGAAAGCTCTAGAAAAGACTTCATGTTCTACTTCTTAGTAGAACATTCTAATTGCGTGCTGCCATCTGTTGTCCACTAGATGAACTACATAGTTACGCTACTTCCTACTAGATGGCGCTAGTTTCCTCACTTCCTGTGACTTTTATTTATTAATTAACTGTGGTTGAGTACATAACTATTCCCTGACTATTTCTTGTCCCGAACATTACTCCCGCCGTGCATTGACGCCGTGGTGGTCATTGCAGATCTCGGTGAGGGATGTCTGGTTCCGCAGGCTCGGAGGGCAGGATGGCCAACTCGCTCGTCGCTCCCTGTAGGCTCTATCATTAGTTGTTCTCGGCGACGGCGGCGGCGGCGGCGGCGGCGGCTGCGGTGGCGCGGCGGTTCTCTTCGTCTGTGGCATTGATCTCAAATTCAAATCAAAATTCAAATTCAAATTCAAATTCAAAAGGTATTTATTGCCACTAAATGCACACCGAAATACAATAATACAAAATTAAATTAGGTTACTTAACTAATTAGTAATCTAGGCATATAGTGACAAAAGGAACAGTCTCAGACATGTTGCGAGTTGTGTAACAACAACACAACGCTGGTTTTCAGACTGCCCCTAATACTTAACTAATCTTAATTAAACTTAACTAAACTTAAAAGCTACTGGGTTTTTACTTTTTAATTAGAGTGGAGATCATGCATCAAAGAAACGATTAATGTTGTATAGTAATATAGTGTGTGTGTATTGGTACTGGTGGTATTGGTACAAACAATATTCAATACCATTCATTTATAAAAGCAGAAAAATTACTGTGTTCGAATCAAAGATAAACTATTATATTTATTGTGTTCTATGTATATTATTATCATTCATTATATATATTACCAGAAAAAAAAAAAACATTTATAGATAAGTAAAATCTTGCTGTTGCTTCATTAGTAAGAAAGAACGTAATTTAGTTTTGAATGTGTTTGGGGATTTTATTTGTCTTAAGGGCGGAGGCAAATCATTCCATATTTTAGATGCTGCGTAACTGAAACTTCCTTTATATCCGACAGTTTTATGTACAGGTATTTTTAGTTTATTATTAAATCTGTTTCTTGTGTTATATAACAGAATATCACTTTTCCAAATAATTTTTTCGTAAAGATATTCCGGTACCTGCTTATGCACAACTTTATGCAATAGATTCGCCAAATGTAAATGACGTCGTGCTGTCATTTTAAGAATACCTTTTTCATTGAGGAATGGTGTAATATGTGCTCGCCTGGGTATTGTAAAACAGAAGCGGGCGCATGCATTTTGCACGCGTTGGATAGCTCGCTCTGTCTTAGAAAATAGTCTTGGCCCATACACGACATCCCCGAAATTGAACAGCGATAAAACTAGGGTTTCCGTTAGTGTAACTCGGACTTCCTCGGATAGAAATTCTCGATATCCATATAGTACTTTGAGTCTATAAAAAGCATTTCTAATCTTAGAGTTTACATGATCTATGAATCTTAATTCACTGTCCATAATTAGACCCAAGTTTCTAGCGGATTTTACCATATCTATATTTTTGTTATCAATTTTGAGAATAGGTATTTGTTTTGTGATTGCGCCAGATTGGTGTTTGGTACCTAGAACTAAAAATTTGGATTTTTCAGGATTAATTACGAGAGAATTATCTTTTGACCAACTTGTTATCACGTTGAGATCTTCATTTATTTTTTGTATATTTTCATCTATATGTAGCGGGGGAAAAGAGCGGTATATTTGGGTGTCGTCCGCGTATAGGTGCACTTTACAATTTTTAAGATGTTTAGGCAGATCAGCAGTATATATAATAAACAAAAGCGGACTTAAAATAGAACCCTGAGGACAGCCACGTGGTATGTCAAGGATTCTTGACTGTTTCATGTTTCCGTTCTCATCAACAGTTTCAACGTATTGTTGTCTATCATTTAAATATGACTGAAACCACGAGCAAGCTGTCTGTGATATACCGTAGTACCTCAGTTTTGCTAAAAGTAACTGCGTATTAAGGCAGTCAAATGCTCGGGAGAAATCTAGCAGCACAAGAATACTACCTTGGCCCTTATCCGAAGCTGTCAGAATGTCATCAGTGACGTGAGCCAGTGATGTGTCTGTTCCTCGTCCGCTGCGAAAGCCAGATTGCAAGATGGGAAGTATTTTCTCTTTCTCTAAATACTTAGTTAGCTGCACACTAACCACTCTTTCAATAATTTTTGAAAGTACTGGTAGTAAACTGATAGCTCTTAGGTCTTTGACCTGCTCCACTACGTTAGTTTTTGGCAAAGGTTTTACCTTAGCTAACTTCCACGATTTGGGAACGGTAGTTGTCTCTAAAGACTTATTAATTATTGATGTTATTATTGGCAATGTACAAGGGAGAGTCATGCGTATCATTTCTATAGATATTGTGTCAAATCCATAAGCGTTTGTACTAATTGAGTGAATGATTTTATTTACCAATTCCTCCGAACAGAAATCTAAATTAAATTCATTGTCCGTGTACCTATTTTGTGCATAATAAAGAAGATTATCCGAATGAGCATCTGAGATTCCAGGTATATCTAAAAAGAAGTTGTTTATGTCGTCCGGACAATTTAAATGCCTAGGTATGTTTGGCTGATCGGGTTTATGGGTTACCGATGAACGCTTTAAATACTTCCACATTTTTTGTGGTTTTTTGATATTTTTATTGACATAGTAATTGAAAAAAGCAGCTTTTTCTCTTTTCAAAGAGCTATTAACTAAGTTTTTTAGTTCTCTATAATATTGACGGTGGGTATCTAATTTAGTCTTATTAGCTCGCTTCAGTGCTTCATCCCGGTGTACCATCATTATCTTAATGACGTCTGTTATCCATGGATGTTGCTTCTGAGAGACGCGAATTCGTTTCAGTGGCGCATGTTTATCAAATAGGAGTATTAGAAATTCGTTAAACTGGTCTAGCATTTCATCAACGTTACTCCGTACTGCTATAGTGTGCCATGGTAGAGATTTCAAATCTAGCATAAATTCTTCGTAGTTTATTTTATTAAGAAGTCGCTTAAATATAAATTGAGGGATATTTTTTGGTTTCTTAATTTGTAGTTCTGCCAAAATAATGGCATGATCACTAAGTGTCCGATTGTGATGTACATCTATTTTACGGACCAGTTCTGGGCTATCTGTAATGAATAAATCAAGAAGTGTGGCTGTTGAATCAGTTATTCTGGTGGGTTCATTAACTAGTTGAGAGAGGTTTTGCTGGTTAAGAAAAGAAATCACTTCCGGAGCTGGGGACTTGAAAGGTAGCAGAAGGTCAACGTTAAAATCAGTCACTAATAAAATATGATTGCAGTATCCGAACGTGCTAATGGACTGACTCAAAGCGTCAATTGCACTGCTAACTGTAACACCTGACTCTGGGCGATACGCGGTGCCGATAGCTATACGACCCACGCCCGATATGCTGATCTGTGGCTGTAGTCTGGACCACACTGTGGGGGCGCCCTTTGAGTCTGTGTACATCTCGCGTAGCTGTGCTGCTCACGTTCATTTTCGATGCCCATCGCCTGTCGTGGACTGTACTATGATCTTCGATTGAGGCGTCGCGACGGGCTGCGTAACGGCGACATGAACGTGAGGCTTCTGTTTGTTTTGTACACTTGACGAGAGTACTGGTGGCGCGTCCTTCTAAGTTGCTTTGGGGGCGTGTGGGGTCGATGAGCGGTTTACGCATAGTCAGTTGGTTGACTCTATGGTGTCTCTTATTCACTGTTCTCGTGTGCGCTCCATGTAGAACCCAGCCTAGGGGCGTGTGTGAGGCGACGGGTTCATCCTGCTGTCCTTGTCGCACCTCGCTCGCGATGAGTAGATGGCAATTATCCTGACCGATGATGATCTTTGGCCTTGCTGCTTCGTATTGCAGGTGTTGTGCGATGTCACGCAGATGAGCACAACTCCGAAGATCTTTTTTCACCGTCTGTGCGGAGAGTCGAATATTGTCGATGGTCCGCGCCTGTATCGTTTACTGTGCACGTTCTCCCTGTAGAGTCACTTTGACGCGACGAGAATGGCACGCGTTTATCTTGGTGTCGGCGATGGCGGCTATGTTGACGGGCTTGATGGGGCCCGTGAGGCCCGCCTGTCTTGCTATCGCCGCGTCTATAAGCGTGACGGTAGAGCCATCGTCGAGCAGAGCGTGCGTGTGTACTTCTCCCGCCGGTCCGACGATCTTAATAGGTATTATCTTCAGGTACGCGTGTGTTTTGCGCGGCGACCACACCGACGATACTGTTACGCTATTCTTCTTTTCCGGTCCGGTTTCTGTTGCTGTGACCGTTGATCTTCTGAAGTGCAGCAATCTATGATGGAAGTAATTGCAGCCATCTTCTCCGCAGCGGTTTCGCTTGCAACTGTGGGTTTTATTTTTGTAGCGAAGGCATCGGAAACATAGTCGCTGCGATTTGGCTATTTCCCATCGCGAGTTCACATCTGTTTCTGCGAACTTCGGGCATTTATTGATGAGATGTCCTTCTGTGGCGCAGTGGCGGCATTTTACATTTTTTTCTATGACTGTGGCCGCTGTGGTGTAAGATCTCTGCATTCTGTTTTGACTGTGCTCTGTGGGTTCTGTCTCTGGCTGTGCGTAGGGCCCGCAGAGGTCGACTTCTCTCTGTAGAAATCTGGAGAGCTTCAGTAGGTCCGGCTCTTCTGTAGTCTGAGTGGCGGCGTAGTCGAACCATCGGTAGCGTATGGCGGGCGTCAGCTCCTCTATCGTGATTTTCGTGGTATCCGGGCTTTAGAGGTAGTGTATGCGGTCGAGAGCGCGCAGACTGGCGACGACGTTGAGCACGCGGCTGGCGAAGATGCAGACGTCGCGCGGGTTGTCCGTGAGGCGCGGCAGCGCACGCAGGCGGTCGAGTTCGGACATGGCGATGGAGTCGGGGCGGCCGAAACGAGACTCCAGGGCGCGCATGTCTGTGGCGCGTGCATTCAATATTAGCAGATTCTCGACTGCTTCCTTGGCTCTTCCTCTCAGGCTTCGTCGTAGTCTTCCCACGTTTTCAGTCTCGGTGAAGTCATCTGCTGTTTCATAATATGCGGCACGGAATGACAGCCACTCGTGTGAGAGCCGGCGAAATACGGTAGCTCCGTGTGGTAGCGTGGCGTAGCTCGTTGTCCGGCCTTCGCAGCGAGTGCTATTGCGGATGCCAGCTCGGAGATGTTGATCTGTTGTGGCTGGCTCGCAGCGACGTCCCGCGGTTGGCTTCTTGACTGTAGGGCTTCATAGTAGGTACCCGCTTGTGGGTACGATGAGTGAAGCGGCAGCACGGCGTCAGTCGGGTAGGCCGCGGCGGCGGCGACCGGGGCAGCGGCAGCGGTGGCGGCGACGGGGGCGGCATTTTACAATTTTTTCTATGACTGTGGCCGCTGTGGTGTAAGCTCTCTGCATTCTGTATTGACTGTGCACTGTGGGTTCTGTCTCTGGCTGACAGGGGCGGCGTGTGCAGGCGCGGCAGCGGTGGCGGCTGCATCGGGGGCGGCCGCGGCGACGGCGACGGGGGCGGCGTGTGCAGGCGCGGCGGCAGTGGCGGCTGCGACGACGACTGGGGCGGCCGCGGCGGCGACGACGACAGGGGCGGCAGCAACGGGGGCGACACCGGCGGGGGCGCAGGGCACAGGCAGCGGAGCTTGTAGCTGTGGTGGCACTCCCGTTTGTTTCAGCCACTCTTCTACTTTGTTCCAACTTTCAGTCCCGTGTTCATACTGTTCTTCATCTTCGTCTTCACTACTTTCTTCTGCTTCCAAGATGGCGATGCGTGCGGCGGCGAGCTCGAGTTGTATTCTCAGCATCTCTTCCTTGGCTCGAGCTATTCGCAGCGCACGCGCAGACTTGCTACTCTTCGACTTGCACTTCTTCTGTGACGACGCGGCGGCGGGCTGGGGTTTCTGTGACACGGCAGCAGCGGTGGTGAGAGCTTCTGCTCCGGCCTTCTTCACGGCAGCGGAAGAGGTTTCTGTGGGCGTGGCGGAGACAGAAGCGGAGGCGGCACCGGCAGCGGCAGGCCCAGCGGCAGCGACAGCGGCGTCGGTAGTGGCAGCGACAGCAGCTTCGGCTTCGGCAGCGGCTTCGGCGGCGACAGCGGCTTCGGCGGCGGCTCTCGTGGTGATCGGCATTCTTGATCCGACTTCCTGCAACGACGAAGTATCCGGCTCCGAATGACCAAATGTGCGGCTGTGTTCCAGTGTGCAGGCGCGGCGGCGGTGGCGGCTGCATCGGGGGCGGCCGCGGCGACGGCGACGGGGGCGGCGTGTGCAGGCGCGGCGGCAGTGGCGGCTGCGACGACGACTGGGGCGGCCGCGGCGGCGACGACGACAGGGGCGGCAGCAACGGGGGCCACACCGGCGGGGGCGCAGGGCGCAGGCAGCGGAGTTTGTAGCTGTGGTGGCACTCCCGTTTGTTTCAGCCACTCTTCTACTTCGACAGCAGCTTCGGCTTCGGCAGCGGCTTCGGCGGCGACAGCGGCTTCGGCGGCGGCTCTCGTGGTGATCGGCATTCTTGATCCGACTTCCTGCAACGACGAAGTATCCGGCTCCGAATGACCAAATGTGCGGCTGTGTTCCTTCTCACGGCAGCGGAAGAGGAATGAAAAACACTTATATTATTCTTCACCAACTGAGGGGGAGAGCTATCGCTTGAGCTTGTTAACTTGAGTGCACTTTTAGAACTGTTTTGTTCTCTGTTTACTATTAGACTGATTTCACTATTAGAACTGTTTTGTTCTCTGTTTACTATTTAACTGATTGCTATTTTCTGTTTGAACTGTTCTGGTCACTTCACTATTTACTTTAAGACTGAATGACTGTGAGGCGCAAGCGTCGCTTTTTATACCATACTCTACGGAAGATAGAGTATTCCAGAAAGCTCTAGAAAAGACTCGGACTCAGCACGCAATTAGAATGTTCTACTTCTTAGTAGAACATTCTAATTGCGTGCTGCCATCTGTTGTCCACTAGATGAACTACATAGTTACGCTACTTCCTACTAGATGGCGCTAGTTTCTTCACTTCCTGTGACTTTTATTTATTAATTAACTGTGGTTGAGTACATAACTATTCCCTGACTATTTCTTGAAGAAAAAGGTCGTAACAAGATGCTGCCATCACAAACAATGGATGAAAACAGAAATCGTTCGACAAATCAACCAACAAAAGTGAGGTGTACTTTCTGTAGACTGCAAGGTCACACGATAGAAGTATGCAGGAAAAAGAAGAAGCTAGAAGAAGGCGCACTGAAACAAACGACCACACTTAAAGTTAGTTCCAGTGACATCGTGACGCAGGCGCCATCCCCTTCACAACCAAAATTTTCTTGCTATGGATGTGGAGCGCCGGGAGTTGTTCGCTCAAATTGCCAAACATGCTCATCTAAGAAGAATTCACCAAAAGTTGAAAACATTAGCTTTTGTTCAGTGAATGTACGGATCGATTCCAGACCGAGGCCGGTTGTATACATATCAGTCGACGACGTATACGGTGTGGCCTACGTTGATACATGCGCCAAGACAAGCATTGCATCCTACAATTTTTATTGCTGCCTCAAAGAAAAAGGTTACCGATTTAACGAAAAGCAAGTTAACGTAACGCTGATGGCGTGCCGAAGACACAGACTGTCATGACCGTGGATGTTCCCGTAACATTATGTGGATACACTATACCTACGACTTTCGTGGTCCTACCTGAATCCAGAGACAACAGGACTTTGCTTGGCATAGGCTTCATACAGGACGCGAAAATGGTTCTGAATCTTCCTCAATAGGGAATATGCGTAATTTTTTTTAATACTTTTATTGGATAGTTTTACATCACTTTATTTTAGTAAAAAAAATTTCAACGCCAAAATAAGTAATTTAAGGTATTTTAAAGAAAGTTAAAAAATTACAACCATCACGACCACTTTGAAATTCCCGTCAGGATGGCGGGCTGGTGTGACGTCATAATCTTTTAATTTCACGGCTCAGAATAATGAGTCCCGTCAGTCGGCATAGATTTTTTGCCTAATCAAGTAACCACAGAGTACTTTTGTATTTTCAACAACAACAAACCAATGTTGTCATGGTAACAAACGAAAAAGGAAGTGTATAAAGTGTGATCAGTGGCTGTTTTGTAATGGTGATAAAGTGTGACCAGTGGCTGTTTTGTAATGGGAGCTCGTAAATAGCTACTAGTAGCTCTTTTGAAATGGGAGCGCACAAACCAGAGGACCTTTGTACACAATATTACGCTATTATGGCAATAAGAATATAAAGACAGTAATATTTGTATTGTATGTAAGTACTTACTGTAACTTTGGTTCTCAGTAAGAGAGACTAGGGTTAGTGGGTCATTCTATTCTATTATCTGTGGGGGTGTAAGATCCTGCACCTGGCTCTCTTGAATGGAACCATTGTGCATATCTCAAAGGCCTTAACCCCCTTCCTAAGCTTGGACCATTTCCCACCACGCTGGTCCACTGCGGATTGGTGGGTTCACATATCTAAATGTGCTTAATCTAAATATTGAGGTTTCCTCACGATGTTTTCTTTCACATGCTACATGATTATCCCCGAATTTAATTCTACAAAAATAATAACGTATAACATACATATTATCTTTTATTTATAATAAAAACTTTTCCGCAGCTGGCCACAGTTTACTCGTTCATACTGCGTAATAAATTTAATGTGTCCAGTTCTTCTGATTACGAGAATTCTTCCATAACTTAATTTAGAAAAAAATAACAACTTTTGAAATATACTAACGACTGCCATTATAACCTAAAAGTAGAAAGAGCAACTTGTGTCATGTTCATGTCATAATACTTACAATACAAATTTAATTTTATTGTGTTGCAATATGGAGCATATTTGAGTGGCTCGTTGACTAGCGAGTGGCTGTTTACGCCTCATTACAAAAGAACAACTAGTGGCAGCCCATACACTACCAACAAAAAATATAAAAAGTCCTAAACTTTGCAAACAAACAAGCATATCAAACAAGAAGTGGAGAGGTTATAGGAGGCTAGGATCTATTGGAAGAATTTATATGTGACCCATCGTACCTATCTGATCACAACGAGCATCACAAACACTCGGTGACATTAACATTTCTTTGTTTACACTTGACATTTATTTAACTTCCGCCGTAAACGCAAAGAAGTATTATTCTGAGATTGATATATAAAGAATTTTGACGTCACATCCGCCCCAAGAAAAAGGGTGACGTTTCTCTGAAGTTAGAATTTCCCTAAGTTTTTTTGTACTTTTCAACTTCATTTACTTGCTCAAAAATAAATTATAATCAAAAATAATGATGGAGGCGTAGTTATGAAATAACAAAGTTTATCCTAACTAATATTATAAATGCGAAAGTAACTGTGTCTGTCTGTCTGTCTGTTACTCTTTCACGCCAAAACTACTGAACGGATTTGAATGAAATTTGGTATACATAGGGTCTAGACCCTGGGAAAGAACATAGGCTACTTTTTATCCCGGAATTCCCACGGGAAAACTTTTTAAGGCGAAGCGAAGCGCGCGGGCACAGCTAGTAAATAATATTTGACCTTTATTTGAACCTCTTGCATATTCCCTATTACAGATGTCTACGATCTAAACTATCTTACCAAAAATCACTAGTTAAGTACAGTTTACTTTCTCTAAGTGACAGAAGGATACTTTTGGATACCATGCTACTGTATAACATTGTGCATAACAGGTTTGACTGTAGTTCGATTACAAATAATATTTGCTACAGAATACCGAGTGGTTCTCAGCGTATCAGAGATACATATCCGCATCGACTGTTCCTTACCAAACTATGCAGAACAAATGCAGGACAAAGAGCACCCTTGTGGAGATTGATGCACAGTTACAATAATTTGTTCCTGGAAGTAGACATATTTACCTTGTCTGCAGCTAGATATAGAACCTCATGTCTCAATATTATATGTAATCTAAGTGTGCGTACCGTACATAGTTATTTATTTGTAACTACAAATCTTTATATATATTTTTTTGTTTTTTGGTATTCTTGTGAAAGTAGCCTAAAACCAATTTAATTTAACTGTTAACTTGTGGAAAGCGGTGCTGATTGTACAATTACCATATATTTTAATAAGTTCTTTGTTTCTTTAGCATTAAACATTGTACAATTGTTTGTTTTCCCGAATAAAATAAAATAAAATAAGGACTGACCATTGAACTTGGCACCCATTTAGATCTCACTTCTTTTGTCGTTGAAGTCAAAAACCAAGGCATTTATCATGATATTGAACTTGGCTCTTATTTTACATTTATGTTTTTGATGGGATATGTACTACAGCCAGCAGAGGGGGGGGGGGGGGGGGGGGGGGGCACTTAAGATTCAAAAAATTAGCTCATTTTTGAAGCTTCATATTTTGTAAACAAATCACTGAATCAAAAAAATGGCCAAGAGCGTGTCGGACACGCACATGAAAGGGTTCCGTAGTAGTAAAAACTCGACCAAGTTATGACGTGCAGGTTGTCCTAACTAAATGATAATGCAGATTTGTGCAATAATAGCACCTTTATTGTAATAGGAATATAATAAATAAAATGTCTCCTTAAATTAAAATTAAATTACATATTACAATGTTTACATTTTACAAAACTAGTTTTCTCTATTCAACAGTTGTACTTTTATGCAATATCGTTGGCGACGTAGAAGCGAGTACTCGAGCGAATTACTTACAACGTTCACTAAAACTGTTAACCAACAAGTTAACTAACTAAAGTAAACAAATATGTATATAAAATGAAATAACAACGAATAAAAAGAAGTAAAGTTATCTGTACAATAAAGTAAATATTTTCACATAAATATTTTGTTAACCTTACAATTTCATAATTGTTATTTACATAAAAAACCTTGAAATAGGGCCATATACATATAAAATATATCAGTGTACAAACATAAAGGGTATTTGTAAACTATTGACAGCTTGAGCTCTATGTATAACTATGTGTAGCACTATATACAAGAGGTGAGTACTTATGTACAATATGAACCGATTGACAAGTGGTAACGCCACTGTTGACTCACTCATTGCCTCTATGGTTCGTTGATTGGATCGAGTATTTAGACAAGTAGACTTGCAGGAGGTAGGCCATACGTCGTAGGTAGGTCCGTATCCACGGTCCGGCCTGGCCTCGATCACACAGTGGAGGTAGTTAGTTGAAGGTGGTCCAGGCGGCGGGGGTGGCGGCGGGCGCGGGGGGGTCGCTCAGGCCGAACTGTGTGAAGTCGAGTCCATACTCGTGGAGCAGCGCGCTGTCGGCGCCGCGCTGGCTGGCGGGGGCGGGGGGCGCCGCGGGGGCGGGGGGCGGGGCGGGCGCCGCGGGGGGCGGGTCGTCCAGCTGGATCAGGTCCCACTGCACTGACTGCAACACACACACAACTCTAAGGCAGGTATTTTAAGATTCGCACTTAGACGTCGCAGCTGAAGCTACTTGTAAGCTTAAGCCGAGTTTATGATGACGAGTACATGATGAAACTGGGGCTAAAGGTACAAAAGGACACCAAATAACTCCTACGTTTTATCTTTGTTGAATTTGAATCAAATCGCCGACGCTGGTGATATTTTATTTTAACTGCTACAATGAGTCCTATGAATTTCCTTGAACTTTCCTATTTAATTGACAAATAAATCCCATAGAAATTCATAGAAACCAAATTCGAACTTATAAACCGACTTGCACTTTCAAGGTGACCAACTAACGCTCTGTTGAAACTTTAAACTTATGTTAACTTTACCGTCAATTTAATACTCTGATAGTACTTATACCTAAATAAAGTGAGGAAACAGTTTCATTAGTGTAAAGTACCTAATTCCATGCTGTAACTTCGTGTGAGAATTAAAATTTACCGAAGGGTTATTCTTAAATACTACTCTTGTATATCTTGTTATGTTGTTTTAGCGTTGTTAGTGTATTTATACAGGATGATTGCTATGTCGATGTATTCTTTTAATGGATAGAGGAAGTTATTTGCAGTCAATTGAACCATGTGTGATTAGTAATCACCCTGTAAGTATATCTAATTTAATTCATAATATGTATATATATTTAATAATAAACGTGCAGCATGCGAACTCTACAGTAGCATTGTTTGACTACAACTATAAAAACTAATTTAAATTAAATAAACATATTACACTGCCGGGCAATGAAATAGTTCCACTGATATAACACCAAATTACTCCTAAACGGAAAATGCTAGCTTAATGATGCCTTCTGCAATATTGCAGAATATTTAATTGCGCATCAGAATATTCCCATGTAAAAACTTAAATATTGATATAAAAATTTAAATTAAATGTTTTTAAAAAATGGGGCATTTGGCAAATAAAACAAAATCTGTAATTATGCGTTTATTAGGTGTAAACGTAGTATTTTGATAACTCAGTACTTGGTGTTTCCTCCATGTGCTCTCAATACAGCTTCTACGCGATAGGGCATGCTGAATACCAGATTCTTCAGCATATGCTGAGGAATGTTCTCCCATTCTTTGATGAGCGCGTCTTTCAAGCCACGAAGTGTAATTGGAGGTGGAACTCAGTCTCTCACAGGTCTGTCAAGCTCGTCCCAAGCATGCTTAATGGGATTCAAATCGGGGCTCCTTGCTGGCCACTCCATTTTGTGGATTCCTACGTCATGAAGAAACTCATTTACAACTTAAGTAGTGTGCGTCCGTGCATTATCGTGCATGAACATGGCATTCTCGCCCATATTGACCAAAAACGGACCAGCATGTTCATTGAGGACCTCATTGATGTATCTCACAGCAGTTCGGTTCCCGTTCTCGATTGGAACTAACGCCGTTCGACCCTCTGCAGAGATACCCGCCCACACGTGAAAGCAGCCTCCACCGTGTGCCACTTTTTCTTCAAAACATACTTGTGAAAAATGTTCTCCTGGTACAGCATACATTGTGACTCATCTGAGAACATCACTCTGCCCCATTCGTCCTCACCCCATTCTGTATGATCACAGGCGTATCGCAATCGGACAACTTTATGATGCCGTTCCAGTTTTGGGCCAATTGCTGGCCTGTAAAGCTTTAATCTTCTTTCGGCAAGACGTCTCCTGACTGTCCACTCGCTTATTGGCTCCCTTAGAACTTGTAGAAGTTGTTGTTGAACGGGTACTCCCGTCTGATGTCGATTTCTTAACATGATTTCCGCAATGAATCGATCTTTTCGGACTGTTGTGCACCTTGGCTTGCCAGTACCTGGTCTTCTCAGGTTTAATCCAGTCTCCCTAAACTTTCTAAACCTTTAGACCACTCGTCGTTCAGTAGTATGAGTCACACCCACTGTTCTGGCCGCATTTCTTTGGCTGGTTCCCATTGCCACCATGGTGATGATTCTCGCACAATCCTAGCGTGATACAGGCAAGATTTATGGGTACGAGAGCCGTAAGACTTTACAATTTTATAATTCTTTCACAACGACAAAAAAAAGAATGAAATAAAAAGCAAAACTAAAAACGAAGCAAATGTTTTCCTAAATTTTCAAACCCGAAAATTTTTCGTCTTATCTTTTTTTATACATGGCTTCGAAAAAAAACACTATTAAAAAGAGTTTGCGTTTAAAAATGTTTGCATAATAAACTATATTTCATTAAACTTTTTAATTCATGAAGCTAGGTTCTATATCTTATTCCCCATTTACACTCTCGCACGAGTGGCGAGGCGAGCGACAAGGCGAGGGGCGAGGCGCGAGTGTGAACACACGCTCGTGGCTCGCCTCCTCGCTCGCCTCGCCACTCGCGGCGCTCGCGTCCGGAGCGGTTTTTGGGGCACGAGTCAAAGGAGCTCGCGTCGAGCTCGCGTCGCACGCGAGCGGGTGTTTACACTCTCGCGTCCGCTTCATTCTGGCTTCAACATCGTGCCGCGCAGGTTGTGTTCGTCGTCGTATAATTATAACGTAGTGTTTTTTCCTCAGTTGTATAATGGATTGGTCGCAAGACGAAACATTTAATTTCATATAAGTAAATATTTCAATATTCGTGCTTGTACCTCATTACCACAATGCTTCCAGACTTCGGCGGTGATATTATCAATACCCGGACATTTATTGTTCTTTAGCCTAGTGATGGCGCCTACTACTTCATCAATGCTTGGTGGTTGTACTTCTGCTTGGTTCTCACTATCTTCACCTATGCCAAGGCTTTGATCGTTCACCGGAGGACAATTCAGTAGCTCCTGGAAATATTTAAGCCACATGTCCTTGCGATTGTCCTCATCCGTTACCAAGTTCCCTTCCGAGTCTTCAAGGAACTGTGAGGTTGGTTGATAGCCTTTTTTCACAGACCTTAGCTCTTGATAGAACTTGCGTGTGGCATTGGCGTTCATGAGTGTTTCCATGTCTTTTACTAAGTTCTCTAGGTGTTCTTTCTTAGCCTTTCGTATGGTGTTTCTCGTTGCCTTTTTCACTTCTTCATACTTCGCCTTCCATTCTTCGTCTTGTTCTGCTAGTAATCTATAATGCCGCTTTTCTTCACTTGCTCTATCACATTCGTCCGTCCACCACTTCCTTCGCTTTCTCTTCTTCCTTTTGCCGAGAACTTTCAGAGCAGTATCTTTGATCGTGGCTTTGATTACAGCCCATTCACTGTCGATGTTTTCCTCTACCTGCAAGTGTTTAAACCTGTTGCCGAGTTCTATTTTAAAAGTTGTTCTCATGTTTAGATCCTTAAGAGCTTCTGTATCAAATGGTTCTTCAGTTGGTTTCCGATGCTTCTTTGCAAGTTTTATCTTCGCCCTCATTTTGACACCTAGCATATAGTGGTCACTACCACAGTCTGGTCCCCTATATGCTCTGACATCCTCTACCACACTCTTGTGCCTTAAGTCAACTAGGATATGATCAATTTGATTGACTGTTCTTCCATCTGGTGATTTCCACGTTCCTTTGTGTATTTCCTTGTGTGGGAACATTGTACTCTTCACTACCATGGATTTAGAAGACGCAAAATTGATCAATCTAATGCCATTGTCGTTTGACTGGTCATGTTTACTATGTTTGCCAATTGTGGGTACAAACGCCTCTTCTTTGCCAATCATCGCGTTCATATCGCCCAAAACAATTTTTGTGTCATATTCGGTGATCTGATCATAGACAGATTCCAGTTCGTCGTAGAAAATGTCTTTGGCCTCTTCGCTTGCTGATTCTGTCGGTGCGTACGCGTTTACAATTGTGATATTGCTAAATCTGCTCTTTACCCTTAGAACACATATTCTCTCAGATATTGCGTCGAATCTAATAATGAAGCTGATTCTGAAGATCTGGGAGACAGAAAGACAGCCGGACGAATGGAATGTTGGCGTTATCTGCCCCATCCACAAAAAGGGATCTAGGAAAAGATACTCAAACTACCGGGGTATTGCATTGCTGCCGACTGCTTATAAGATCCTCTCCTACATACTGCTACGTAGACTGGAACCGTATGCAGAAGAGACTCTGGGAGACTACCAATGTGGATTCCGACGCAATCGTAGCACCGTTGACCAGATTTTCCTGCTTAAACAGCTAATGGAGAAGAAGTGGGAATACGCGCAAGACATTCACGCACTTTTTGTGGACTTCACGAAGGCATACGACAGTGTAGACAGGGAAATACTGTTCAAAATACTGCTAGTATTTAAAATGCCGAGGAAACTAGTGTCCATGATAAAAGGTAAAGGTGGACGGTGACCTTACTGACGCTTTTTCCGTGGTAACCGGGCTCAAGCAAGGAGACGCCCTGTCACCCGCGCTGTTTAATCTGGTGTTGGAGTATGTCATCCAAAAAGTGTTAACACATGATGGCGGGGTACAACTGAATGGACAGCACAAGGTGATCGGGTACGCCGACGACTTAGCTCTGTTGGGGGAGAGTGAACGCGAGGTCCAAGAAGCTGCCAAAATACTAGAAGAGGAAGCTCACAGGGTCGGGCTCAGAATCAGCACAGAAAAGACCGAATACCTCCACATGACACGATACCGAGGCAACCATGAGGTACGAAAAAACCTGCAAGTGGGAGAGACAGCCTATAAGGGAGTGGCCAAATTTAAATACTTAGGTTGTACGATCACTGACACAAACACAAGGGAGCAGGAGATCGACATCCGAGTACAAAACGCCCTCCGATGCAGCGCTGCTCTTCATAAAGTGCTAGTGTCAAAGCTTCTCAGCAGGAAAACCAAGATCCGAATTTATAAAACCGTAATCCGGCCGATCTTGATGTATGGCTCTGAGGCTTGGACACTCACTCTCAAGGAAGAGAATAAACTTCTGGTTGCGGAAAGAAAGGTGATGAGGAAAATGCTCGGACCAACGAGGAGGGAAGATGGTAGCTGGAGAGTACGGAGGAACCAGGAAATCGAAGACCTGATTTCCGAGCCAAACATCCTTGGTCAAATTAAATCCCAGCGACTCCGTTGGCTTGGTCATCTGCAAAGGATGGGGGAGGATCGGGCTGCCAAGAGGGCCTACCTTGGAGTACCAAGCGGTCGTAGACCAGTTGGCCGTCCCAAATATCGCTGGAGCGATGAAGTCGGCAAGGACCTGCGCCAACTACAGGCAGGCGACTGGAGAGCGACTGCGCAGGATAGAGACCAGTGGCGACTTCTTGTGTCTGAGGCCAAGATCCACTTCGGGTCGCTGAGCCAGCGGAGTAAGTAAGTAAATATTTCAATAAAATAATAATAATAAAAAAACACTAAAACGTAAGAAATAAAAGCAGTACTTACCTGCTTAGATATATTAGTATAGCTGAACACAAAAGAGTAGAGATTAATGTTTTTGGAACTAAACAGATTTAAACCTAATGCTAATGTTGTTAAAACATCAGGTCTAGATACTTTTTTACTAACCCCCGACTCAAAAAGGGTATCGATAAGTTTTACAGCTGTAGGTGTCTATGTGTGTCGGTCTCTCCGTGTTAGAGTACCTACCTATTGTAAAAATATGTAAGAGTCGGTATAAATTCCCCAGATATAATAATTTGCAAGTCACTGCTTTTCTGACCAATTAAATAATTTGTTGCAGGAAAATCGGTAAACACAGTTTTAGAAGAATTGCCGGGGCACATTTGAACTTTTTCCTGAGCAAGAAAAAACTGTAATAAAATATCGATGTGTGATACTATCACTTTTCTCCTATAGTAATTACATAATGGGATAACCAACGCGTGTTTCAGTGCAAAAAAACATTATGAAATACACAATGAAATAAAAGTTACAACTTTGATTTGATTTAATGAAATTCATTCAAGACTGCCCCGCTCTCCCCTACTAATTTCTTCTCTTAACATAAACCTCCCCAAAAAGTGGCATTTTATAATTAGTAAATATTTGAAACATTTCTCGTTTTGATTTTTTCTGCTAAAGTATCGTGATAATAGTGTGGCCACTTTCTTAGATTGCCACGCCCTCAATTATTCTCTACTCTTTTATGTTCAGCTATACTGTCACATAGAATAGGTCTAAACCATGTCTAAACCTTAAATTATTTCTTACGTTTTAGTGGTTTTTTGAAGTCGTTTTTTTTATCATTATTTTATTTTATTACTTATTTATACTTAGTTTATTTGCAATAATTGACAATCAAAATTAAGAAGCAAATGATACCTATAAGTCCTACTAGTCAGTAGTAAACACGAAGTAGTTGCTATATACCTACCGTTGAGGAGTTCCCTTGACTACCTTCCGTTTCCATCATCAGATCAGCTCAAGGTCACCATCATATTTTTTTTAATGTTAAAAATATAGGTATGTACCTATGTACTTTCTAAATTTCATTAACTACAATCGGTTAATAGGTACCCAAAATGGAAATTCATAGCCTGTTTTTAACCCTTTACCCAGTTGGAATCAAAATTTGATAAAAATGGGACCACAATCCGAACTTTATTGTAGAACAACTTATAAATAAAATAAATATTTCTGTTAATGACAATACTAAATTGATAAATATACCTAAATCAAAGCGCACCCTAAAACCATGGATGTCTCCCGGTATCCTAAGATGTATAAAAAATAGAAATAGAATGCAAAAAAATTAAAAAAAAGATAAAAATAATGAAATTTTAGATATAACATATAAAAGATACCGCAACTTTTGTAACAACCTTATTAAGAAAATTAAACGTAAATATGATAGGGATAAACTAGCGGCATCAAGTAAGTGTTCCAAAGCTCTCTGGAAAAACATAAAAAATATAACACATCTAACAAAGGATAAAAACAATAATGAACATCTTCTAAAAATTAAACAAACCCCCATTGAATCTATAAACTACGTTAACGATTTTTTCTCTAGTATAGGTAAGAGCTTGGCAGAAGACATGAACATAGGTGCTCCGTGCTATGATAACCCTTCTGTATCTCCTAACTCTCTTTCTTCATTTGTCCTTCTTGATACCTCTGTTACTGAGGTCTATAATATACTCATGAACTTGAAAAATGACTGTGCCCCAGGCTGGGACAATGTTTCTACACAGTTTCTAAAGTTTTCTAAGGATGAGGTAATCCCGGTTATTTGTCATTTAATTAATGTTTGTCTTACAAAGGGAATTTTTCCAACTAACTTAAAACAATCTATAATAACACCTGTTTTCAAGGGAGGGGATAAAGCGGACGTAAATGATTACAGACCCATTTCAGTTTTACCTACAATATCAAAAATATTAGAAAAAATAATTAATAAAAGACTAATTAACTACTTGGATAAATTTAACATAATTTCAAAATCGCAATACGGATTCAGACAGGGGAAATCAACAGAGGATGCAGTTGCAGCGTTGAGTTCTTTGATAGTAAACAAACTTGACAACGGACTGAAGTGCCTCACGGTCTTTCTAGACTTAAAGAAAGCGTTCGACACCGTGTCTATACCCATCCTTTTAAAAAAACTGGAACAGATTGGCATTAGAGGAGTACCATTGAACCTATTAACAAGCTATCTTACAGATAGAAAACAATCCGTTAAGATAGGACAATATGTAAGCAATACTACTGATGTTGAATATGGCGTGCCGCAGGGTAGTGTGCTAGGCCCTATTTTGTTCCTAATCTATATAAACGAAATCTGTAACTTAATATTAAATAATGGACAGGTCTTTTCGTATGCTGATGATACAGCTTTAGTGTTTTATGCACATTCCTGGGAAGAAGTCAAGAGAGTGAGTGAGATCGGACTGGCTCTTGTCTCTGAAAAACTTAGATCTAACCTCCTTACACTAAATATTAAAAAAACGAATTACTTGTGCTTCTCAATATACAATAACTCGCAACCGGATAATAATTTTAACTTGAAAATACACAGATGCGGAAAAATCTGTTGTAACACTTGTGATTGCCTTTATATCAACAAGGTACACTCAGTAAAATATCTTGGTGTCGTTATAGACCAACGTTTATCCTGGTATTCTCAAATAGAGGCGGTAACTGTAAGATTACGGAAGATGATCTGGATTTTTAAGAAGTTAAGGCATGTTGCCACTCAAAAATTACTAACAGATGTTTACATCTCTCTGGCACAATCAGTTACAATGTATTGTATCTCAATATGGGGAGGTACATTTAAGACAAAATTTATTGAATTGGAGCGAGCCCAACGATCATTAATCAAGGTCATGTTTTTCAAACCCTACAGGTACTCAACTGAATTGTTATATTCCAACTTTTTCAATTCAATTCAATTCAATCATTTATTGGTAATAACTTAAATAATATTACAAGTCATTTACATAGGTATAGGTAATTGGTAATTATGCACTAGGTATAATTAAGTTACTTATACAATATAACATAGACTAGCTAAAGTAGGTAGTTATATAATTTTATTCATAAAGTAGAAGCACTGATAGTTAGGTATTTCTTTATACATATAAATAATTTAGTCATTAGGTAGTACATCAATAGTTTTTAGGTATTACTATTAAGTAACAACATTTCAGCATTATTTGCATATTTGCATTGTGTTTTAGTATGATAGTATCTTATTTGAAAGCTTTATACACACTGTTTTTCATCGTTATGAGAGTTACTGTTGGTAGTAGGTACCAATAGTGCATGGGTTGGCGAGGTAAGGTCAAAGAACTCATTTATAGTATAGCATGCCGAATTAAGCAACATATTTTTAAGTTTTTTTGTAAAGGTGGCCTCATTTGTTTCGTTTTTAATGTTCTCAGGGATTACGTTATATATTTTTGGTCCTATTATATGGATGAGTTTATTAGACTTAGTTAGCCTGCAGCCGGGACAGTACAGCTTATCTTCACGGCGAGGGCAGGTGTTTGGACGAACATCCTTGTTTGTTGGGAAAAGGCTAAGATTACGCCTTACGTATTTAGCTATTTCTAATATGTATAGACACGGCAGCGTTAATATTTTGAGTTTTATGAATAGTTGCTTTGCTGGGGTGTCCCAAGGTACACCCGCCATTATGCGCAGTGCACGTTTCTGAGATCTGAAAGCACGTCCTGCATCAGTTGAGTTGGCCCAGATATCGACACCATAACTTAGTATTGAGTGGAAATATCCAAAGTAGGCTTTTTTCATGTTATCTTCAGACAATGTAGGTTTTAATCTGCTAAGAGCATAAGAGGCTGATGATAGTTTAGAACAAATATTGTCAATTTGCGGTATCCACGTCAGGCCGGAATCAAAGGTGAATCCTAGGTATTTGACTGTGTCGACTTGAGGGACTAATAAGTTGTTACAAACGATGTTCAGTTCATGGCCTCTGGTTTTTCTCATTTGGAAGTTAATTATGTTTGTTTTTTCAACGTTTAACGCCATTCCGTTGGCAGCGAACCAGTTAGATAGGTCGCTGATAGTTTTATTTAGTTTAGATTTAAGTTGTTCGTAACTTTCGGCGTTAACAATTACACAACCGTCGTCGGCAAAAAGAACATAATCTACGTTTTCAGACGCTGTAGTTAGGTCATTGATTAAGATTAGAAACAGGTTATTGCCCATTACCGATCCTTGGGGGACAGCGCAGGGGCCTATGGTTTCTAAGTTTGATTGTGCATTATTAACGCGTGTGCTCTGTTTACGCTCGTGTAAAAAAGATGCAATGGTTTCCAGAAAATAACCATTAACACCGTACAGTTTGAGTTTGTTTAGGATTAGTGAATGATCGACAAGTTCGAAGGCGCGGGATAAGTCGCAGAATATGGCGGCGACTTGTCGGCCGGCGTCCAGGTGACTCATTAGTTTGGTTAAGACATCGCGAGCCGCGTGCACAGTGGATCGCCCGGCTTGGTATGCGTATTGCTGCTTGTTTAGGAGATTATTTGTGTTGAAGAATAACATGAGTTGTTGGCTGATTAGATTCTCAAATATCTTAGATATTATTGGGATTTGTGATATTGGTCTAAAGTTTTTAAGGATATGCATGTCGCCCTTCCCTTTATAGACAGGTTGAACCTTTATTATTTTCAGAGCTTCGGGGTAAATACCGCACTGTACACACTCGTTAAATAGATAACATAGTAGTGATATTAATACAGGGGGTAAATAGTCAAGTACCAGAGTAGACATGTCGTATATGTCTTTTGATTTTTTACGTTTGATGTTTTTGACTACTTTCAATATATCAAGTAAAGTAAAACATTTAAATGAAATTGTTGGTATTTGGTCTGGTAAGTAGGTATTTAAAAATGTGATTGCCTTATTTATTTCCGGCTTAGCAGAGTTATTATTTGCTTCTATGTAGAATCGGTTTAAGGCGGCGGCGGTGGCAGCCGCGGCGTCGCGCGCGCCTTCACTGTCTACAGTATCAACCGCGGTTTTGCTAACAAGTACGTTTAGTGCATTGTTGTTACCCGTGCGGCAGGTCTCGGATGAGATCACTTGCCATACTTTCTTACTCATGTTGCTGCCGTCATATTTTGTTATCGAGTTGTTCAGAAATTGTTTTCGGGAATTGTATAACTCGGAGTTATATTTAATTTCAAGATCAAGTAATTGAACGTTAGTTTGTATGTTACAATTCGGCTTTAATAATTCATGTTTTTTTGAAGATATTTGTTTACGTAAGGATCTGGCGCGGTCGCTCACCCATGCACTAGAGGAACTCTTTGACGGATAAATTCTAATTGGAAAATGTACATCATACATGTGTTTAGTTATATTAATTACAGAGTTGAGTTGTTCACCAGGACAAAGATATTTTTTCATCAATGAATCCCAGTCATACATGCATAAGGCATTTGTGAAAGCGTTTATCTTGCATTCTGAAAATAGACGCGTTTGGGACGTAGGGTTGTTTTTTTTACAGTTATTATATAAGTTTAAAATTAGTATTACACCTAAATGGTCAGAAATGTTCAAGTTTATACTTTCATTTAATAAAATATCAGACTTTAGTACGTTAGTGTAAGCGTGATCGATACATGTTTTAGAAGTTTCAGTGATTCTTGTTGGAAAGTTAATCACAGAGATAAAACCTGATGATTTTACAATATCAATTAAACACTTAGAATGAGTTGATTTTACTAGAAGATTAATGTTTATGTCACCCATAATTATGACTTTATAGTTTTGAATAGTGTTAAGTGAAAACAATTCGTTTAATTTAGAATAAAATAATGATAAGTCACCTTTAGGTTGGCGGTAGATGCATACCACTATCAGGTCCAAACCGACACATTCAGCCGCGCAGACTTCAAAATGCATTTCAACGGAGAGTTCAGCGACCTCCTTTCGCTCGATTGTAAGCAGTGAAGGCCTGGAGTAGATGCATGCTCCCCCTCCTTCCCTGGACGGTCGGCAGTACTGGGCGCATAGCTTCAAGTTAAGTATGTTCACTTGACGTAGTTGGTAGGTTTCAAGCCAGTGTTCAGTTAGGCACAGGATATCAGCACCATCCTGCAATAAGGGCTGGAGTTGAAGTTCACATTCAAGTTTGAAGGTCTTTCTACCTAGTCTGTTTACGTTTTGGTGGATTATTGTAACGGTCATTGACTTTGAAGTCGTTATTCTTTCACTTTTGTGAGTGTGTGTCGTCTTCCGTTGTTGTGCTGGTGGTGTCTTTTGGCCTGCTGAGAAAGGGCAGCCATTCAGAGATGCTAATGTTGACTGGCCATGCTTCGGCAGTTGTGAATTTGTCGAAGATTGAAGTAGGGATTCCAATCTTAAATGACGCATATGTGTCACGTTTAGAAGCAATTAATTCGGCTGTGTACTGACCTTCTGCGTGGATTCCACGGAGGTGTTCAATTACATCCTCTGGTTTCGTCGATTTCTTGAAGAAGCAACCGTGGAGATGTTTGTGAACATCAACTCCTTTGATGGTCGTATTTTGTGCCGAGCCCTGGATGGCAGCAATTGATGGCTTCCGTTTGCGTCGGCTGACCGTAGTCCATTTTTCGTTATTATTCGGTTTTTCATTTGGAACGTTGTCGAGGTTATTTGTAATGGCAGTTATTGGTGTTGAGGGCGTCGTTGGTGGAGTGGCGATCGGTGTTTGTCGGCCGTCTTCGGACAAAGTCGTTTTACGCGAAGTGAGCGCCGGGCTAGCGCTAGCATTGGCTGTTCGGTTTCCAACACGGACAGCGGCTGCAGCGCTAATCGTGGGTGTAGCTTTTTTGCGTGTTGGGCGCGTTGTTTGCTGCGGCGGCGCTGTAGCCGCTGCTGATTGCGTGGTGCTCGATGTTTTGGAGGTACTTTGCAAAACAAGTTGGTTAATTGCGAGTGACTGGGTTTTTATTAGGGCATTTTGGTCACAAATTAATGTTTCCAATGCACTAACTTTAGTCGTAAGTGATGCTACGGTACCTACTAATCCTTGCACAACACTTTCGAGGGCTTTGTATGCCATTTTTCCACGGGTTTTGATTTAATAAATCGGAGCGTGATGTTCGCGTGTGGGTACGAGACACAGACTGAACTCACATCTACTTACAGTCAGGAAGCTCTATGTTATCAACATCATTTTAAGATTTCACAAAACGCTTCACTTTAATCCTGAGTATCTAAATAAAAGAAGAAAAGATCTTATTATACCTGCAGTATTCAAAAATACTGTTTTTGCTAGTCGCCAATATGAGACGCAATCTGCTCATATTTATAAACAGTTACAAAAAATATTAAATATACAGGGTGTCCCAAAAGTCAACGTCATCCCTTAAAGGGCTGATAGGTCAGCTCATGAGAGGCCAGAATATCACAATATGACCTTAGTAAAAACTCGATAATTTTCGAGATATTGCCACTTTTATAAATTTCCTGAAAATCGACACCTTGGATCAGTTTTTTGCGTGCGGCCGGTACAAAAATCCATATTGTTAGAATTTCTTTGGTGTTGCATCACCCTGTATAGCCCTGCTATTGATCGCAGTCAAAAAAAATATCGAGTAATGCTGTATTTTAAAAAAAACACGGTTTTCAAAGTCATAAAAGGTAATCGTATTTTTTTATAAACAACTTTGACTCTACATACTGTAAAAAAAATATACCACGCAAACCTGGCATCTTATTCGAAAAGATTGCTCATTTAATGCAGTTTCCAAAATGGTATGAAACGTTGCTATTGTTTCAATTAACAAAAAAGTTATTGCTGTTTTAGTACAAAACGACCTCGATGTAAAATTGTTTGAAGGAAATTTATCTGACTGAATTTATTAAGGGTAAGTCATGTTGGAATGAGTAAAAGTAAAATAGGTGGTGTGGTCCCGGCCACACCACCTATTTTGTGGGAAAAGAGACAACGTTGTCACAGTTAATAAAAAAAACGCATTTTGAGTATCTTTCTCGAAAAAAGTGGACTATAGCAACTCCACATTCCCCATAAATGTAGCGCATGGTAACGTACATTCCTGAGTAGTGTTAATATGTGATATTGTACAAGTAAAACGCTTACACATGTACATTGTTCACTCACAGTATCCAAAAAAGGGACAGATCAGTTTGTCATTAACATTACCTCTAATTACTTGTTATTTATTTTAAAGTTATTGTTAAACAAAACCAAACTCTCAAAATTATGATTATGACCATTAATGAGTATTATTTTTTGCTGATTATGTACTTAATATAATAATGTGGTGTTATAATTTTGAGAAATAAAAATAAAAGTCAATAAATGTTTGTTTTTTTTAAAAAAGGTGTAAAAAACGCAAATTATGTTTTATAAGAGTTTGGTAAGTTTTTTCTTAGCTATTTTTGCGTCATCTATGTTGCCACGGCTGACCCCACCACCTATTTTACTTTTACTCATTCCAACATGACTTACCCTTAATAAATTCAGTCAGATAAATTTCCTTCAAACAATTTTACATCGAGGTCGTTTTGTACTAAAATAGCAATAACTTTTTTGTTAATTGAAACAATAGCAACGTTTTATACCATTTTTGAAACTGCATTAAATGAGCAATCTTTTCAAATAAGGTGCCAGGTTTGCGTGGTATATTTTTTTTACAGTATGTAGAGTCAAAGTTGTTTATAAAAAATACGATTACCTTTTATGACTTTGAAAACCGTGTTTTTTTAAAACATACAGCATTCCTCGATATTTTTTTTGACTGCGATCAATAGCAGGGCTATACAGGGTGATGCAACACCAAACAAATTCTACCAATATGGATTTTTGTACCGGCCGCACGCAAAAAACTGATCCAAGGTGTCGATTTTCAGCAAATTTATAAAAGTGTCAATATCTCGAAAATTATCAAGTTTTTACTAAGGTCATATTGTGATATTCTGGCCTCTCATGAGCTGACCTATCAGCCCTTAAAGGGATGACGTTGACTTTTGGGACACCCTGTATATCCTGTGTCCTTACGGGAATGTAAAAAAATTATGACGTCACACTTAGATAAACTTAATTACGATGAAACAGAAGATTTGCTGCAATACAAATGCTAAAAAAAAAAAAAAACTATAATAAAAATAATATATAGGTACTTCCAGGTTTGATGGCTTAATATCTACCGATCCCAAGAATTTATTCGTAGGGTCAAACAGGGCAATGTACTAACTACACCCCCTGTTTGATGGTTTGATATTTACCGATCCCAAGATTATTATTTCTTCTTATTTCGTAGGGTCAAACCTGACAAACTACTACGTATACACCCTGTTTGATGTTTGATGACATGCCTATCCTATATTTGATGATCCTAAGACTAATACTTACTACATACCTACCTATAAACGTAGGTTCAAAAAAACCGCGTTATACCTATACTTATACTAATCTTGCCCATATTATAGGTGATATACCTACTTTATATTATGTATTACCTACCTACTTATATGCACTTTTGTCTAAAATGCAACAATCTATTATAAGCACACACACACACACACACTCACACACACACACACACACACACACACACACACACACACACACACACACTCATGTGTCAGATTCACATAAGTGTTATATTGTTTATTTATTTTACATGGGATCTCAACCCACACATAAAAGAAAGAATTTTCAAAATCGGTCCATAAACGGCGAAGTAATCGGTGATCATACATAAATTCTTTATTGTTGCGGCTAAAACTTTGACGTCCTCCATCGTTGCTAGCTCAAAGACAACTGAACTCTGCACGAGAGTGTAAACACCCACTCGCGTCACACGCGAGTGGGTGTTTACATTCGCGCCTCCGCACCAGTGACGAGGCGAGCGAGGAGGCGAGGGCCGAGGCGAGAGTGTAAATGGGGTTTTAGGAGATATTAAGGTTTGTCGGCATTTGTAGGTGGAACTATTTCATTGCCCGGCAGTGTATTATAATATTTCTTTGAGTATACCTGATATACATAAGTAGCGTTCGAATCTGTATACAGGGTGTTGCAAAAAGGGTATACTAAGCCGAAACCTACATGTGCAGCATGGTATATATAAGCCTGAAACTGAAATCAGAATTTGAAAATTCGCGAAAAAAAATTTTCATTTTCCATAGAAACTTTGTTGGCACGTGACTTTTTACTATGGGAAAATAATTTTTTTTTTCGCGAATTTCCAATTTCTGATTTCAGATTCGGGCTTAGATATACCATGCTGCACATGTAGGTTTCGGCTTAGTATACCAATTTTGCAACACACTGTATAGTACAACAAAGGTGATACATTATAATTTATTACAAAGCTATATTTCTTACATTGGATAAGTTACCAACAAAGCCCCACATTCATACAACGTCATATTGTGTTTTTAAGCGCCGATTTACAAACCTCAACTTTGGTTAGTTTTATTTATACCTGCGGGAGTATAGAATAGTATAGACAGCTACTTAAGATATTCAGGCATTTAGTAGTACCATACTTACTTACATGTCCCTGGATAGATCGAGAGTCGAGACACAGCAACAGTATGTGAACACCCCGTACTCTGCTATATAATAATATGTAGCTAATGTTAGTATTATTATGGCCCATATCAAATAACCTCATAACTAACATGCAAATATGCCCGTTTTTGATTTGTTTGTGGCGTTGTTTCGGGCGCACTAGTGGTACTGTAGTGGCGGGTTACCTCGTTGTCGGGCGGGCGGGGCGCGGGCGGGCGGGGCGCGGGGGGCGCGGGCAGCGTGACGGTGAGGCGGCCCTCGCGCTGGAAGGCGAGGCGCGCGCGGGGGGGGCGCGGCGCGGGCGCGGGGTCGCGCAGCAGGCGCGCGGGGAGGCGCGGGCGCGGGGGGGGCGCGGGCGCCGCCAGCTCCACCAGTCGCCGCGTGGCCACGATGGCGTAGCGCCGCGCCGGCACCAGCTAGCCGCCACACAACGTGCCACGTTATACGCTGTCACCTCCACTGAACCACGGGCACGGCTCTCCAGTCCATCCACGAGCGTTGTACTCATTGTCAAGCGACATTATTATATGTATACCTTGTCTCAAATGCTAAGTCCCCAAAAATATATTTTACTGTACTATAGTACATATAAAATAAATCAATTGCGTATTGTTTGCGACTTCATCAATGAAATAAGGTATACAAGACTGAGAGATGGCAACCTGGCGCATTGTCAAGCTGTCAGACGTAAACCTGAGTGCCATTGCTAAACCTCTAGATAAATAGTAGCGCAACTTTATCACAGTACAGACATTTATTTCATTAGGTACGTAAAATTTTAAAATTCGGTGTAAAAGTCAATACTTACCATATAGTTATCGCTGTGCTACTCTTTATCTGTCGGTGTCATCTATCGGAACTGTCGCGATTTTATGTGTACCTAGGTATAGTTCTGTTCCAACTATTTCTAAGTAATCATAATTATCAATAAATAAAAGAAATACTATTTTTCATACTATAAGTATTTATAGCGCCACGGGGCAGCTTAGAAATCAATTGCTATACATGACAACAATAATTACCTACGAGTCTATAAACACCATAGCCAGTCGATGAGCAAGGGGAATGTCTAAACATGCACAGAACAAAACTAAGTACATCTCAACTATTCTCAACCAGTCGCAGATTTAGTTGAAAGCTGGTTACAATAAAGTTGTGGGAAGAAAATCATGGCAATTTCAAAGTCCTTCACTTACGCCAAGTTTGCAAAACTGTTTCCGTAATTGCGTTTCAATTAATTCTGCGACTACTCTACTCAAGAGTAAATAGACTGTTACTATATTATATACAATGAAACTATTTCATTACTACTTGATTTCCGGTGTCAAAAAAATATTTCCAGGCGAGAATTTAAATTATGAAAGATAAACCTACTACCTACTTATTATTTCATTGAGCATGCTGCCACAAAAGTTCGCTAGTTTTGTTTAGTGTATGTTTGTGTAAGCGTGTATACATGCGTGATGTGTATGTGAGTGCACACATCTAAACATTTTCGTATACATCTAACACATACGTAGAAATATAGTTTTAGTATTTGTGTCATCACGCATGAAGCGCACAGAAGCGCTAGTTTGCATGTCAGAATAAACTTGAAGTTTTCGCTGGCGTAATGTAATGTATGATTCGATATCATACATTGCACTTTGTTTTTATGAACACTAAGACGTATGTATATTTTAGATGTAGAAGGTGATGTTCGGTGGTGTGTCCGTGTGTGTTGGTGGCGTGGTACTGACCGGCGGGTCGGCGGCGGGCGGCGGGGCGAACAGGAACTCCATCTCCGTGAGCAGGTCCACGCAGGGCGGGGGCGAGGCGGGGGGCGAGGGCGGGGGCGAGGCGGGGGGCGAGGGCGGGGGGGACGACGCGGGCGTCGACACCGGCGTGGCCGACCCACACGACGCTCTGTCATCAATTCAATAAATGAGAAATGAGTGCTAGCTATAATGATAATAAGAGATTATTATACACTCACGGACAATGAAAAAGTACCACTCACAAAATACCGACACCAAATGACCCCATTGAATTTTTTCAAGCATTTCATTTAGAACAAAACATTACCGTTTTTACTCAATTATATCCTGATGCTCTGTTAAATGCACTTCAATGTTGCAGAAGGCGTCATTAAGCTAGCTTTTTTCCGTTTAGGAGTAATTTGATGCTTTTCTCAGTAAATAAATAAATAAATAAATAAAAAATATATGTGGGGACATCTCACACACGGCCATCCGACCCCAAGCTAGGCAGATCCTGTGTTATGGGTGTCGGACAGCTGATATATCTACACAAATACATAGATAGATAGATACTAAATATAAATATCAACACCCAAGACCCGAGTACAAATATCTGTCTTTAAACAAATATCTGCCCCAGCCGGGAATCGAACCCGGGATCTTCGGCATAGCAGTCAGGGCCACTACTACTACGAAATTCGACCGTCTAAACATTGCCGTAGCGTGGGAGTACATGCCTGCTGTGGTTGGCGTTGTCGCGGGAGCCCTGGGAGCGCGGGGCGTGCGGGCCCCAGCCGCGCACGCGCCGCGTCACGCGCCGCCCGCCCGCGCGCATCTACGAACACACGCTCACTCAACATACTACACCACTAGTATAGTAAACATCAAATAAAGCTTACAGACCTGGCCAACGAACGCCAACGGTTATCCCAACGATGGATATTTATCATACATAATACAGCGCAGATTGCAGCAACGAAGGTCAACGAAAACCGTTCGTTGGCGTTTGTTGGGCCGGTCTGTACGCGGCTTAAAGCAATAATTGTAAAATATACCATGAGCCCTCAACCCTCATCATGGTATATTTTACAGAGTATAACGGCGAGACTAACTACGACTGATATTTTATCATCATCATCATCATCATCATCGTAACATTGAGAATCAATGCATAAAGGCCAATCAGGAGGGTCTGAAGTATATTCTATTCCTCATACACGTCAGGCGCGCCTGCCTGGGCTGTTAGCAACTGACGCTTATCTTAGTGGACAATCCTTTCAGCGTTGTGACGAACCCTAGTAGAGCTCTAGTCATTGGCACCGATACGATATGGAGAACAAAGCTATGCCTTACAAATAATGATCTATCTTACAGGCGATTTAATCAGTGCCCGGGAAACGAGTCTCCGTCGTGCCCAGGACACTCATGACATGTCTGTGATGATGATGATAATGATGATCATAGACCAACCGTAGTTCAGTAAGTCTGAGGCATCGATCCGCCTTCATACAACTTAGGGTCTAGTGAATAATATAAGACTTCGTGTTTTTACATTATTACGTTCATTATAAAAATACCTTGAAAAGAATCACGCTATTTTAACATTATTCTCTAGATCCCTGATATAGTACATTTACAATAGAAAACATAAATAATTATAGTCGTGGACATAATAATATAGCACGCACGCGGACATAGCTTGTAGAGGACAGAAAGGTGTAAAAGTTGGAGTGTATAGTGCCATGTGCAGTAACTAGCATGGGATCATACTAAACATTTTAACAATAATAATTAATAGGGTTCACTCTTGCTTCACGAAAACGGTATTACAGCAGCCTTACTCCCAGCGATTAATAGTTGCTATCCAAAAAAGCCAATTAAAACTCAGTTGAAAAATTTAGGCCGATTCAGTTGGTACCACCACCTCGGTTTTGACTGAGCCGCGGACCAGGGACAACGTAGAAAATATATCAAGAGACGACTAGTGATTATTTTTGAAACGGTAGCCGAAGTAAGCCGATATCAGGCCGATGTTGCGATCGTATTTCAATAGAGGTGAAAGAAAGAGATGTCGCTCTATAAAATTGTATAAGATCTTGTGTTTTTTCTCGCTCTGACAAGGAAAAAATTGGTGTGCGTTCGAAGTACTAGCGAAGCTTGAAATAAGAAATCCGGTAATCATCAGTCCATATTATGTTTTTATTTTTTCAATGTTAGTAAAATATTAATTAAAATACTTATTAAACACTAGTTTAAAGTCATCACTCATGCCATTTTTTACTTATTATTCACAAAAACTTAACGTTGTAGACGTTAAAATATGAAATTAGGGGCTTTTGAACGCATTCAAACTAAAAATCAAAATACTCTGTGAACCTGTGAAAACACTCCCTCCACTTCATTCATACAACATACAATAACAATGATAAAACAAAATTACAAATGGAATTTCCTTATTTAAATAGATATTTGTGCACTAAATACATAATAATATGATGTAAGTATAGTATTCTGATGGAGTGGTTAAGTTGCAGACTCAGATCGACTCGATTTATAAAATAGACCGATAAAATATTACGATAATTTGTTACAAAGTTATAGATATTAAACTATCAATCATTGTTTACAGAAATAAGAAGAAGACGTTGCGTGTCACCGTATAGCCAAGGAAATATCTTGTGAAAGTTTTAACTCAAGGCGGAAATTTATTGAAAAAATACTCAACATAACCTACAATTACAGTGAAATACTGACAATATCGTACCGTGATAATATTTCTGAATAATAAGTGCAAACCCATACTCTAAGATCGTGCTTTCAACCACATACTTAATACAATTCCATAATCATATCGAAATCCAAAAGTTCGTAAGTCGTAAGTGATCATAGTTTAGGTATGTACTTATTAGACTCATGCATTGTAAACTCTATAAACGATTACTCGTAATGTATTAATCATATTAAAAGTTGAATGCGGCTGTTTTATTTTTTATTCTTTATGTTTAAAGCAGTTCTAAGAAAAAGCAGTAATAACTAGTAATAAGAGTTGTAACATTATGCATGGACCAAGTGTCTGCTTATGTTAAAAACACAATGTTATCATGTAAGTAAACCCTGCTTTAAACATAAAAAATGTATCTACCTAATCTTCATAAAGCAGATAATGCTAACACCCTGATTACACCACCAAGTAGAGCGGCCCGAGACAGTGTCCTCCGCTGAGCACTCTGTTAACCTCCTGACCCCGAGAGGTATAAATGCATACACTGATATTAAATTTTAAAAAAATAACTTCTGAACTGTTTTGTCACTTTGTCAAAGAACAAATTGTTTAAGGGATAGGTACTTTATAAAACTTTAAAGGAATAACAGGGATACTCCATAAAACTTATAGGTATTTTTAAACTATATATTATATTTTTTTTCAATGTCCTACTCATAGCACGCCAGGTGTCAGGAGGATAAATTGTGATCCACGGAATGGTTTAAGATCGGCCAAGAATACTGTCTTGCCACTCTACTCAGTAGGTGATTACAAGGGTATTACATTGCAACAGGTAAAAGTTTGTATACAGGGCCTCAAGTCTGCTAACGAATGAGGAGGATATGGTAGGTATCCATATATTAAAAGTACAACTTACAATGTTACTTATACAATTTCTTCCATGTTGCAATGTTATCATTGCCGGACTCTTAAGAAGGAATACTTCCTATCAAGCCTTTATAAAGCAATAGTATCATGAATGACCTCTTAATCAAGTGCAACATCAACAGGTAAATAATGAAATGAAACATGGTTTTTGCTGTATTTTGTGTTTATTAAGTATCATATATTAAATCACATCACAATTATTATCAGTGTTCTGAAATATCAAGCATAAGCTTCTCTTCTATTAGCTAAAAAACTGCTCTCTGATTATCTGAAATAAGATAGAAATATAGATTAATAGTAATTCTATAGGTTAGGATATAATAATAATATATTGTACAGTCAGCCAAAGAGATATGTATGCCACCCCAACGCAAGCCCTTAGATATTATGACAATTGATAGGTAATATTTATGTAACATGAAAAATAAGGATAACTAATATTAAGGTAAGTAATACTTAAGTTAGTAAGTATTGATAAAATATTATTATTCCACCCATGAGGATTAAATTTTTGTTGCTGTGGTGGCATAAATATCTATTGCTGACTGTACTATCAAGGTATTGATACAACTTTATTTAGTAGATTTTCTATTCTATTCTATTCTGAGAGGTGGCGAAGCTCCTGTACGTGGCTCTCTTGAGTGGAACCTTTGTACATATCTCCTTAATTTTAGCTCAGCCAGCCTAGCTCTCGAGTAAAATGGAGCAGCAAGCCTGGGTGTTCCAATAGCTGAGATAGGCGTTCTGTTGGTCCAAGAATAGATAGTCTTGTTTCTGTAGTAGGTGGAGATTGAGCCAGCATAGGTATATTTTTTTAACTACAAAAGATACCCACCGCAGCACTACAGTTTAATCCTAAGGTACTTAGAAAACAGATGAATCAAATAATATTTTATAGATATAGAATCTAGATAAGCAAGCCAAGTAAATTATTTTTCATACTGTCAATACTACCCTAGCACAAACACTTTAATTTTATGATGCACTGACAGTAATACTTGTCGAATCTCGTTGGTGATCCATTAGCGAACCAAACAGTCTACTTTCATCATTGGCAAAGTCGTGGCGTGCTTTTTGTAACATCGTTGGAGGTTTTTTAGACCGCGGACTTAGAGGTTATTGGAGGTTTTGCTCGCGAATGGATCACCGCCTTTAGTTGAAGAAACTTTTACATGTACCTCTATTATGTTCGTGGATACTCACCTTATTTCTTACGCTCAAATCAGCTAGTTTCATGAAGCTAAAGTCTTCCATCAAATTGTCCGTCAACTCCTTTAAATATGCTTTAAAATATCCAGGGAGACTGGTTTGCAATCCTCACGTATCCTCAGTAACTACTTTCACATCACTTTGTAGGTGTAATTACAGGCTCTTTTTCTTACAAAAATAGGAAAAATTAGCCATTGTAATGGCTTTGCGTTGCAAGAATAGGAACTTTTTTCAAAGAGGCGTTGAGTCGCAACTTTGACATATAATCTACTCTGTGTGATGAGCTCATGATGAGCTCGTGGTGCGAATTTCTAGCTTAGTAACGCTATAATTTTCACTGAACGGTTTGCGTGACGTCATAACACAATGAGCCGCAAAAATGTGCGGTGGGAGTACGATATTAGCGATTTTGTTGAAATCGATTCAGCCACTCATCGCTGGGAGTAAGGCTGCAGGTCGCTGATCCGCTAATCACGTTATTTGACGATGTGTATGTTTGAAGGTAACATCATGAATGAACGAAGCCGCGAGCACAGGATTCCATACTATTTTTTAATTCGAATCTACACAAACAAATGGAAAAGTCGTGAGCACAAGTTTCGATCCTCCGTTAACGTTGCGTATCGTCAACTGTCTCTGTCAAAATGTAAGGCATATTTTCGAATCCTGTGCCCGCGGCTCTGTCCGACGATCGACCGACAGAACTGACTGAGCTTGAGATATTGATTCTTGTGAACTCTAGAAGCCGACAACCGACATGACTCTTCAGTTACACACACGCAGGCAGAAGTTTGAATCCCTCATCTGCTTGTGGCACATCATTATGTTGCTATGAAACCGGTTATACCGATTTACCATGCTATGGTTCTATAACCAGTTAACCATTATCGCGATCTGGAAGCTCGTTATAGTGTAGGTGTAGCACATATAATGGATGGAGTCGCCCGCCACCGAAGAGGAAGGCGAGGGCAAGTGCCCGAGCGGGTAGGCGGGGAGACAGGAGGGTCGGAATGTGCAAGTGAACGGAGGCACTCACCGACTCGACCGCCGACTGAACCGCCGGGTGCGCCTGCAAACAGTCACAAGGTCAGCGGCGACGCCCCACGCGAGTCCGCGCCACAGACGCACACATCAAGCTGATCTGATACCATTATTCTAATTACATCCCACAGCTAGAAAACATCTGACAGTCGGGTTGCTCTCAGCACAAGCCTGCTTGTGTTGGGGTCCACCAACCCGCACTAGGCCAGCGAGGTGGACTACGCCTAAAGGTAAAGGGCATGGAATGCCCCAGCAGTGGGGACGTGATGGATCGTGATGATAATATCTATTATTAGAAAGAATGACGGTTCATGTAATTGTCATAAGATCAGCTTTATGTGGGCGTGTTGTGGCGAGACACGAGTGCGAGGCGACGCCGCTCAGTGTACCCTCCAGGCACAAGCCGAGACGTCTGATGTAGTTAGTGTTAGTACTGCAGCGTGCGACCGAAGCCCGGCGAGTGAGCCACTCCCTGGCCTGTTAGTGCGAGTGTATATTTATATTTGCGTTAGTAAAGCGTTAGAGCCAGCGGTAGCCGTTCGTTTATCCTTAATGTTACGTTACGTTTCGCGTTATGTAACTATTGTAAGCGAGAAGCTGACAACACTAACTTTTTATTTTCGTAAAGTGAAATATTTTTATAGCAGTGTGCAGCCATTTTTGGTATCCTATGTATGATATCATCAGACTGTACAGTTAATTGTAGTGTGCGAATATTCTTAGCAATCTATATGACCTATGTTCATCTTCCAGTGAGAACTTACGTGTAAGAAAACGCACAAATTTGATAAATCCTACGGTTCTACCTTTTTTGGCCTAAGATTTATTTGCCTAATCTCGTATTGCATAGTAACGTTTGGTCAAAATCTCGTTTCGCCGAAAATCGTATGGCATAAATCTCTTTTAGTAAAAAGTTATTTCGCATAATCTTGTTTAGCCTAATAATGGTATAGCCAAATCTTGAATGACCTAATAATGCTATGGCATAGGTTATATAAAGTAATCATATTCGTTTGGCTTTAACTTTGATGGAGCGTCTCTCTACATGGCGCAAACTGGTGCCTTGTATTGTGGCCGCTATGTGGGAAACGCTCCGCTCCGCTTTGCTTTTGACGATAATGTGCACCTAACACGCTCCTCCTCGCTTTGCTCGTCGTCGCACCTATCTTTAGGTTTCGATCCCATGGGGTTTACTGGCGTTTGTAATCATTATAATGGTCATTCACTTTCGATATTTTGATCATTTAATATCGTGTTTTTCGGGATGTAGGAGAAAAATACCATACACACCATGTACCACCATTTTAAATGTACATATACACCATGTACATTTAAAACATACTTATAGTATTTGTAAAGATAATATTAGGAGAAACAAGATTATACCAATACGAACAATTAGAGCAAACGAGACTTAGGTGTTTCAAGTTTGTGAGAAAAGAGTTTTAGACGAAACGAGTCTTATGCCACATAAGTCTTGACGAAGTGATGATTCTACCAAAAAAGTTTAGACCTTACGAGTTATGCGAAACGAGTTTAGGGCAATAAAGATTAGGCCAGATGAGGGGAACCCAAATCCTACTAATCCTATCCTACTAATATTATAATTGCGAAAGTTTGTGAGTGTGTATGTTTGTTACTTCTTCACGTCAAAACGGCTGAACCGATTTTAATGAAATTTAGTATGGAGTTAGCTGACACCCTGGATTAACACATAGGCTGTTTTTATCGCGGAATTCTCACGGGATAACTTTTTAAGGCGAAGCGAAGCTCGTGGGAGCAACTAGTAATTAATAACTAGATGGTTCTGCCTGCTTGACTTTACGCGTGTTTTGAAACTATACAAGGCCAGAACGCAGAGGTTGGGACTGCTCGCGTATACTTTCAAATTAAAATAGTGCCAGGAGTTACTTGAAAGTATACAAGGCCATTACGCACTAATCGCGTATATTTTCAAGTAAGTTGAGCCAAAATTATGGCTTGAAAATATACTGCAGCAGTTACCACTGCGTACTAATCGTGTATATTTTCAGGTGCCAAGCGCCAATGCGAGCACTTGAAACTATACGTGATTAGTTACCAGGTAGGCCTTTTGAATTGTTGCTCTCTCTTTCTTTCAAGCAAAATAGTATTGCTTTCAAAATATTGCATCATCATTCCGCACTTGGCATTGTTTTCGTAACGTGTTTTTTGTTTACATCGTACATTTAAAAAGTAAATTGATTGAAACTGTTGTAAATAGTAAAAATGATCTCGGACGAGGGTGTAGAACAATGAATAAAAACAATTACGGTGAATTCAAAACTTGATGAAAAATATTATGTCTGTAATAGGTCTATAGGGTAATACCTACTACACACACGAGCAGTGAATAAGTCCAAGTAGCAAAAAGTCGCTGTTAAATGTACTTTAATATTGCCGACGGCGTCATTAAGCTAGTCTTTTCCGTTCAGGAGCTATCGCCACTGTAACTTTTTCATTGCTCGTGTGTGTAGTAGGTATTAGTCTTAATTCATATAAATAATAAGATATTAATATTCTTACTTGCAAGTATGATTGCTATAAAGATCTATTTATCAATCAAATTAGAGCTTGTTCATCTTTATTTATTAACATTCTATAGGTATGACAGGCAGAACAAGTAAATTGTAGTTATGTATATTTACCGAAATAGTTAAGTAAATCAGAATCAGCATGTATGTATAAATTATATGCGACAAGTACGCCAACCAAGCAATGTGCGTAATAGCAATGTATATTTTCAAGAACGATTCAGTAAATTCCAACTTGAAAGTATACGCGATTAGTACGCACAAATCGTGTATATTTTCAAGTAAAATATTATTGTTTTGCACTTGAAACTATACAGTGCTAGTACACTATGGGTGCGTTCTGGCCTTGTATAGTTTCAAAACACGCTGACCTTACAGCAATTATTTCCTATCATCCAGACTATCCTTGCATGTTGCTTAAGGCTGCATGTATCTGCTGTATTATACATTGTTTCGTGAAAACTACTAGCTGGTCACACATTGTATTTATGTACCTACAGATTTAATAGTAATGTACATATTACGTACCGTGTGAAAATCAATCTTCATCTTTGATAAACCATAAACTAACAAGATAGAGTGTCGACGCAAAAGAAACATCGAAAAAATAACACCTCACTCTCCAAAGCGCTGTCTAAGACTAAGATTTTTTACATTTTATGACAAGTATGAAAAAATGCAATATACATAAAAGTCTACTTGACTAATTTTTTAAGTAGGTCTAATATGATTAATAATTGCTCTATTAGACAAAAAAAAACCTTTAAATTTTTTATGTTTTTTTAAATTAATAGATCAACTTTTCATAAACAGGCAAAAACGGTGTCAGCCATATTTGTTTAAAAATAATAATTTCTGTGACTTCACAGTAGGTAGAAAAAAATCATTTCACATTTAAATAATGAAAACAAAGCTACGTATTGTGCCACAAACTTATCTGTTCCGGTGACAGCTCACATAAATGTCTAATATTTCTTAATTATATAAGATTTTAAGTTTGCTCGTATTGTAAATTCGCTCTTGCGGTGTTAATAAACCCATCTAATCTTTTACAATATACAATTCATTATTAAGTAATGAGATATCTTATATAATTAAGATCAATTTAGTTCGCTCTCACCGGAACAGATAAGTTTGTCGCACTGTACGTGAATAGATAAAATATGTCAGAGTGACATTAGTTATTTTCAACCTAGAAAGGTTGAAAATGTCAGAAGGTGATATTAGAAGATATCACATTCTGTCATTTCAAAGAGCAAGTAACACTACGTTTTATCATGACCGTAATGGCGGATAGTGTTTTCAGCATTCATGTTTGTTTATGTATTTTTTTTGGTTTTGTAATTCAATTTATTTAACCATCTTAGACATTTATTTCGTGAAATCGATATATTTCGATTTTGTAAGGTTTAAATACCACAGCTAATACTCATTTATGGCGCAAAATTTGATATAATTGAAGTAGCCTATTACATATTCATGCTGTCGCAGTATTTAGCTTTGTTTTTCACTGTTGTTACTTCATCTAGTCCGTATTTATTATCAACGATTTCACCTTATTTTCAGTGTCAGTTCACGTATGTACGCGACGTACGGTCAGCTGCATGAGTAGCTATACACTTCTGTACCTTGTCAAACTGACAAACAGTCAATGTTTCAATCTTTTTCTTCTATAGTGTAAATGCACTAAGCTAACTTCCTCCAGTGTTTTGCTACTCTTATTGCGAGATCAGGTCTCCTTGGCTGCAATGTTTCAATGAATGGATAGGAGGTTTGTTAGATGGACAAGGTACAAAAGTGTACAGCTACTTATGCAGCTGACGTGTACGTACGTGGCAGCGCATACCTTGTCCTTGACCTGTCGCAGCAGCGCGCCGCCCTCGCTGGTGACGGCGCGCAGCCAGCGCTTGTACTGCGCCTTGACGCCGCGCCCCCCGCCCCCCGCGCCCCCGCCCCCCGCCCCCGCGTCCCCCGCCGCCAGCGAGCACTCCACCTCGAACTCGTCGCTGAACCCGCGCCCAGAGTTCAGCAGCTCAAGCCGCTCCTCGATGAACTGACCGCAGATACAATAACATTATAATCGTTCATCATCATGAATGATGAATGTCTGTAGCCCTTTCTAAGCTCCACAGGGGAGTAACAGGACTATAAGTAAGTAGTGTAATCATTCATCAAACATCATCATGAATACAGTACTATATAATAAACTTTACTGCAATACAAGAAAGGTTTTATAGTTTTAGTTAATTATGCCTACTTCAACTTTAATGGACAACATTTCAAAAAACTAAAGCTGCTATAAATCGAAAACCATTTCGAGATTTAGCGTCAATTCATGCAAAAAGCCGCTGCCACACTATTCACACGTAACCACAGCTTGAACACATTATATCGCTGCGACGTGGTGTGGTTGTGGTAAGCCTGAATTGACCCTTAGCTCTACACCAAACTCTCTCCACAAAAAAAATGATTGTATTTTTTGGATGTATCATTTTCGAGAAATTCATAAAATAGTCAAAAAGTGCTGATGACGTCATGTATCAGGTGCGATGCATTTTGATGGTCAATACCCACAAATGAAAAAAAAAGTAACTGTCACTTTCGTTTTTGATTGACGTTGACGTTTTATCGTGACATGTTGTTGTTTATTTGGGTCATTTTCATAAATTCTGTTCTGCCACTTTTTGACTTATCTTTTTAATTGTCATATAAAATGGTTAGTTCGCATTGAGATGACCAGCTATATAATACGTCCCAGAGCATGCCACTGCCTACAAAGCTAAAAAAGGGCATGTGACAGTAAATAAATACACTTATCACATCTTTTTTTCCATCGAGAAAAATATTAATTTTCTTGGAAAGAAGTCGATAAGTATTTTGTATCATCAGAAATATCCATGTCACACTTTTTTGTCATTTGTAAATGACCCATTTGTTGGTTGGCACGTAAACAAAGTTGATGTCACTTGTCATTGTCAGTGTCATTTATATTTTATCGTATATATCGAGACTAAGGCAAAGCACAAAAATCAAAATTGAGCCAAATAAGTGACGTCACTTCTTTTAAAATAATTTACTCTAAAGTAAAAAATAACATGCAAAAATAATTAAATGTAAAAAAACGGGTCCTCTAATTTTTAATTAACTTCCCGAATAGCTAATAAAAATATAGGGTACGAAAAATGAAATGTTGTCCATTAGTTAAATGATTTAATTTTCTAATTTCTCTTTCACCCAGTAGTAGGTTGGCTGGAATATTATTTGATTGTATGTGTACAATAAAGCGTTTATCCTAACTAATATTATAAATGCGAATGTAACTGTGTCTGTCTGTCTGTCTGTTACTCTTTCACGCCAAAACTACTGAACGGATTTGAATGAAATTTGGTATACATACGGTCTAGACTACTCTAGACCCTGGGAAAGAACATAGGCTACTTTTTATCCCGGAATTCCCACGGGAAAACTTTTTAAGGCGAAGCGAAGCTCGCGGGAACAGCTAGTAAAAAATAAATGACAAGAAATGCCACATATTTACGTAATAAGAGAGAGCTATCCACCGTAAAGACAGCAATTAACATAGTGTGTACCTTAACACAATCGCTATTGGCCGAATTTGCTGTGTTAGTCACACGCGGCATACAGCCACAAACAAAGATTGATTGATTGAGAGCTATGGGCAATGGGCAATGGGCAACGGGCAAGCTGACCTGCTGGAAGATCTGTGCGTGCAGCATGCGCTGCAGGAAGGCGCGGCGGGGGGGGGGCGCCGCCGCCAGCAGCCGCGCCGCCGAGAACGAGATCTGCTCCCCGCACGAGATCCTACCGACAACCACCCACATTACTATACACCCGTTTGCAATAGAATCCAACAATCATGTAAACAAATATGGCGGACTGACATTGACAGCGTATTGTTTTGTTGCAAATGTTTTAAAAAATTTAACTTATAAATACAAGTTAAATCGTGTTGGAGTAAAAAAAAAATGGTGCGTTGGGTGATGGGTAATCGTGACAATTTGTTTTGTTTACATGATTGTTGGATTTTATTTCAAACGGGTATATGTTGGGTTTTAGAAGAAAAACCAGTAGATTTTTCAAAGTTTTCACACGACACATGAAAATATTAGCGGAAGTACGAAGTGACTTTTCTATTGACAAAATTATTTACAATAGACTAATAGAAAACTAAGCCATTGGTTGAGTTTACAAACTCCTTCAACACTATACGCTAACCGCCCTATTCATAAAAAGTTATTCAACGTTTTACCTATTCAACAGTTTTGTTACTCTGACGAACAACAATTTGTTCTTTGACAGAGGCTTTCAATAACTTTTTTATGAATAAGGGGATTAGGTATTACGATTATTACACTGTTGCAACACCACAGCCTAGACTAGACAAAGATATGGTCAAACGGCTAAGCCCCAGTCTCACAATAGTATGTTAGATCATTAACACCCCTGTTAAATTGTAATGTAGTCAATAAAATTATACGTCATCACCGTATTAAATTCTTGATAGATGTGCCAAAACTTAACATCTAATCCCTTCTTTTGATGTAACAGAGTATGGTGAAACTGGATTTTAGCCCGTCTAATGTTATCCTGTTTTCAATAGTCGGCAACTTCACATAAGGTGATGTTGACGAAATTAACTGTAAGTACAGTAGTGGTATCATTTGAAGAACTAAGTTGGCATTCCACTTTTGAGCCAGATAAGGCACTTTCATGGTAATAAAGGTGTAATATGATAAGAATTATAATTATAAGTTTAACCATTTAGATCCACTTCATTTCAGTTATAGTATTAACAAAAAACAAATCATAGAGAATTTAAGAAATTAATTTTAGATAAGTATACCTAATTTAGTTTGTTTTTGTAAAAATTACTTGTATTTGCAACTTTGTTCATTTTTAAAGAATTAACCTAATGCCTTAGTTTAAGTTCTCTCTAATAGTGGAAACTTTACTGCTCTATGTATTAACTAAGAACTTTATAGTATTATGCTACTGTCTGTTTCCCTTAAAGCAATAAATACCTGATGGCGTCGCGGTAGCCGCCGATGAGGCTGACGAGCGCGCGCAGGAACGCGCGCGACACGCCGTCGCCCAGCGCGTTCTTGTCGCTCAGGGCCTTCTTCAGCGTGGACACCTGTCACCATCACACTAATCTATTAGCCACTTTGCCGGTGCTAATCAACAGATATCACACACACACACACACTCACGCCTACTAATGTACTCCCTTGCGGGGTAGGCAGAGGTGCATTGCTGCACCCACTTTTCGCCAGAGTATTCTGTTAGTCCCAATGTAATAGGGGGCGGGCCTATTGCCATTTTACGGGCACATTCAAGACCCGAGAACAAATATCTGTGTTTAAACAAATATATGCCCCAGCCGGGAATCGAACCCGGGACCTTCGGCTCAGTAGTCAGGGTCACTAACCACTACGCCATTCGGCCGTCAAGAGATATTGTCAATTGTAAAGGCTTTTTGGAAAAAAAAGAAACTGGGAAAACAAACATGTACTGTACGACCACAAAAAACTTAAAACACTGTTTCAAGCCCGTCTAGTACAGGTTTGATAGTTTATCGAAAACTATAGAAGTTTACGTTTTCTCGCATACAAAGTGGCGCCTCTAGCGGAAACTATAATTAAACTTTTGACAGATAATGTATACAGATGACAAACGGAAACCTAAACTTTTTTCGTTTTCAAAAATTGCAAAACCCGTACTAGACGGTCAGGTGTTTAAAACGAGTTATGACAGATTTAGTAGGCGTTTGACAGCGCTAAACATCTGTAAATACTGTCTATGTTTTTGTGGTAAGGCCTATGATTTCCAACTAGCACATTATCTGCAATAATAATTTGGCAGAGTCTGTTAGGTGATATACTGCCAGTTTCTATAACTCTACTATCTATAACTTGTACCTAGTTACTTTCATACGATTTTTGACATACTCAAAAGTAACCAGAGCGGTGGAACATAGCTCAGTCGGGTAAGCGCCCGCTTCTCACGCCAGAGATGCGGGTTCGAATCCCGGCGCTGACATGTACCAATGAGTTCTTTTCTGAATTTAAGTACAATGTATACCATCGCTCTTACGGTGAAGGAAAACATCGTGAGGAAACCTGCATATCTAGATTTAGCACATCTAGATATGTGAACCCACCAACCCGCAGTGGACCAGCGTGGTGGGAAATGGTCCAAGCTTAGGAAGGCAGTTTAGACCTTGGGGATATGCACAAAGGTTCCACTCGAGAGAGCCAGGTGCAGGTACTGACACCCCCACAGAGAATAGAATAGAATAGAATAGTCTGTCTGACTCGTACCGTGTCGGCGGGCAGCGCCTCGAGGTCGCGGTGCGGGGTCGCCAGCTCGCTGCTGTCCACGTCCAGCACCACCACGTCGCCCAGGTCCGACACGCGCACCGACTGCGAACACACCACGTGCCACCGTTACTACACTAATACATTTTATCTAGATAAAAGATAAAGATAAAATACTCTTTATTGCACACAAAAGAAACAGTATTACAAACATGAACAGAAAATAAATAGCAAAATCGGCGGCCTTTTCTTACTAAAAGTAATCTCTTCCAGGCAACCAAATGAAAGGAAATATAAATAATTAAAAGGGTAGCGTGTGAAAATAAGAGATATTTATAAACTACATTAATATAAAGTATAAACGATATGTAAATACCTACATAATACATAAAACCTACATAGTTAATCGTAAATATATACCTATAATATCCTATAATAAACATAAATATTATTAAGGGTCGGCAATAGGCAATCGAGGGTTGGCATTGTCATAGAATTATGTAGTAAATGATGCTCTACAGCCTTGAAAAAAATCACACAGGTAGCCGAAGAGTCTAGCTAGGTGCTGAATCTTTCGAATTTAAGTAAATGCTTATGGATAACTGTAAATTAATTACGAAAAACCAGTAAATCACACTCCCGTATTGTAACAACTGTGTCGTAATTATCAAGAATTTTCATATGATTCTTATCAAATTATAAAGATAAATGCTTGGACTAGGCGCTAAATACCTTGTTTTTTAATAAACACACACCTATTTTGTGTAAATTAATCCCAAACTTGAGCAATTTTTTTCCCTCAAATCTTCATACAAATATCTATGGCGGCTTTCTGTGTTATAAAATCATAAACACAAGCGACGTTTGACTCAGTCGGCCGGTGGCCTCCAAAGAAGGGTCACGTCGGTTTAGGCGGCACTGACAGCTCGCGATCTAATTGTGTACAGACACAAAATCACTGCACATTGGTTGTCATTGCACTTTTTCAACTTTTATGACACCAACATAATTTGATTTGAAATTGAGGAAGCATAATTCTTATACTATATTCAATAAATTAAATGATAATGTTTATTATTAGTTAAGTCCATGGTACTTCTTGATTAAATTATAATTATTAATGCCTAACTAAAACTCACTAATATAAAATTAAAATTAAACTAAAAAGAAGATGCTGGCCAGATCGCTGCCACTGTCGGGTAGGGTACCCGAGACGCAAGCGATGCTTAGCCTTTGTGATAGGTAAGTGCCAGCCCTAGGGTCCCTTGAGACTTCTATTAGTCTGCTGCTGATGTCTTTAAAAAGCTGACGTGCGTCCCCACGGCCCTGGGATGAGGAGCAGGAATATAGTGAATGGATCTAAGTGATGACAATACGTAGGAAGATTAGGTTAGGATTCAAAAACACAGTCTCATGGTGCTGGTTGAGGCATGGTCTCGTGAGGATCTGATGAGGGCAGTAACACGGAGGTGACTGAATTTTATTTCAAAGATTTAATAGCTAAAAGCATCGAGTTTGGGCGCGGTGGTAGCTCAGTCGGGTAAGCGCCCGCTTCTCACGCAAGAGATGCGGGTTCGAATCACGGCGCTGACATGTACCAATGAGTTCTTTTAACTTAAGTACAATGTATACCATCGCTCTAACGGTGAAGGAAAACATCGTGAGGAAACCTGCATATCTAGATTTAGCACATCTAGATATGTGAACCCACCAACCCGCAGTGGACCAGCGTGGTGGGAAATGGTTCAAGCTTAGGAAGGCAGTTTAGACCTTGGGGATATGCACAAAGGTTCCACTCGAGAGAGCCAGGTGCAGGTACTTACACCCCCACAGAGAATAGAATAGAATCGAGTTTGGGCTATTAAGTATGTTTTTCAAAGAGAGAGAGAAAGATATTTTAGGTTTCCTCTGGATTAGTTAGGTTTACTGGGTTTACTAAATTCATTCGTAACGTAAAATTGTCAATGACGGAATATCTTCTATAGACAGTAGCCACTAATAAAAACAACGATATATGGCGTGATTTGCAAAAGTACCTATCTAGTCAACCTGCCACGGGGTGACTTCGGTGGGTAACTCAGAATAATACTAATTATATGTTATTGCATCAATAATAAAAAAATCAAGAAAATATTCAAAGTTTCCATCCTCGCCTTTCACGCACACAAATCACAAACTCATGCCTTGTTCTAGGAGCAGGGTCTACCCTGGTGCATTTCCATGACCACTTTTCATTAGCGTCCCACCGGTTTCGATGCTCAGCGGAATAGCACCATTAACCATTATTATTCTGAGATATCATCACTTCTTATTCTGAGTTACCCAACATAAAATCACGCCATCTATTGAAATCATTTTTTAAATTAGGATTTGTCTATGGTGTAGTCCCCAAATTTAAGTGTAAAAGCCAAATAATTATATTTTAACCTTTTTTTATACCTATTATATTAAAAGACCTATTCAACGATACCCTACCTACACCATCAAAATAACCGGAAAAAATATCAGCCCCAATTTACTTGTATGGGAGAGGGAGTACCTACCCCAATTTTTTTTGGTTACTCCTCATATCTATGCGAAATATCAGCTTGATATCTTTACCCGTTTCTGAGAAAAAGGGCAGTGACAGACAGTCAGTCAGACAGACGGACAACAAAGAGATCTTATAACGGTTGCTTTTTTCCTTTTGAGGTACGAAACTCTAAAAATATGAAAAAATATTATTCTGCCACCAAAAAATATACTTACAAACATACATACAAACAATCAAAAAACATTACTCTCCTCCTTCGGCAGTCGGGTTAAAACAAGTGAGACTGATTCTGAACTTTTGTTCTACGAGTTTTAAAAATTAACCAAAAAAAACCTTTATCATAGAAACTTTGTTGACACGTGACTTTTTACCATGGAAAACGAATTTTTTTTTCGCGTTTTTGCAAAACTCGTAGAACTAAAGTTGTTCAGAATGACCCCTTGAGTCATACCCTTAGTATAACTTATTATCTACACTTTAATACCTGTAGTTACCTTTCTACAAGTAAATACCACATTTGTTTAGAAATCTAATCGGGTTCCGAGTATGGAGAAAAGTGGCACCCCTATTAATTTCTACTCTTTCCTGGTGCTTACCAGTGTAATTAAAAATTAAACTTACCCTCAAATCACTACTTGAAAATAATTGTCAATAAAGTTGGCGAGTAAAAGTTTATCGACCCACTGTGCAAACTTACATGTGTGCGTGTCACTGCGTGTGCTGTGTGAAGAGCATTGAAAACCCAAAATCGGCGCGGCACGTCACCCTGTACGGGCCCTTAAAAATTAATAAATAATTGCTGGTGCATTCTAATCAGGATAAGATTAATTTAAGTAGTGCTGTCTGAGCTTGTTTTTGAAGGATGGCAGAGAGGGTGCGAGTCTGATTTCAATGGGCATAGTGTACTTTAAAAATAAACACTAAGGCCTTGTTCCACAATGTCTGGTTAGTGGCTACCTGTGAGATAAAATACATGCTGTCACTGTCAAAAAAATAATAACAGAAAGTGACAGAATGTATTTTATCTCACAGGTAGCCACTAACCAAACATTGTGGAACAGGGGCTTAAGGTAATTTTAAAATTTGCTAATAATAATACTTCATCACGACCCATCACGTCCCCACTGCTGGGGCACGGGTCTCCTTCCAATGAAGGAAGGGTTTTAGGCCTAGTCCACCACGCTGGCCTAGTGCGGGTTGGTGGACCCCAACACAAACAAGCTTGTGCTGAGAGTTGTCGGGTAAGTGGGCAACCCGACTGCCAGATTTTTTCAAGCTGCTCGCAGGCCTCTGAATAGACTTAACACACTGCACAACAGACGGCTACCAAATCAGAGGAGCTTCAATTAGAAGACATCCACCGTACTCTCCAGACCTTGCTCCAACAGATTACCATTTTTTTCGCAATTTTGATAACTATTTGCAAGGAAAAAAATCAACTCCGATGGGGCAGTCCAAACCGCCTTCAAAGATTTTATTGATTCCCGCCCGAATGTTTTTTTTAGTAAGGGATCAATAAACTACCTATGAGATGGCAAAAGTGCATACATAGCAATGATACATACTTTGATTAATTAAATATATTTCATAAAAAAACGACTTTATTTTCTTCCCAAATTAAATTAAATTAAATTCATTTATTTCAGATAACTTGATCCATATTCAGTACATGTCATAAAATTCAATAAACAAAAAAAACAATACAAATAACAACGAGCACAAGAATTAACATAAGTAGGTACAATTTATCATAAATCAAATTAATACATAAATTCAGGATTAAATACAATATTTAAAAAAAAATAGAAAACACCAATTTGATATGTAAGGACCTAATATAAATCCTAATCCTAACTAATATTATAAATACGAAAGTAACTGTGTCTGTCTGTCTGTCTGTTACTCTTTCACGCCAAAACTACTGAACGGATTTGAATGAAATTTGGTATACATACGGTCTAGACCTTGGGAAAGAACATAGGCTACTTTTTATCCCGGGATTCCCACGGGAAAACTTTTTAAGGCGAAGCGCGCGGAACAGCTAGTATACTATATACTTACATCCAGCACAGCCCTTGGCACGCCGATCAAGAACGGCATCGGAGCCAGCAGATAGTCCACCAGATGCTTCGGCAGCAGCGGTATGTAGATGTGCTGCCAGGTCATCGGGTACAGCGTCTGGTTGGCGGCCATGGCGCAGGCGGCCACGCGGCCCGCGCGCCGCCCGGTCACCAGCACGCGCCGCTCCGCCAGCAGCGCCGCCCACACGCCCACCATGGCCCCCGGGTTGAGAGCCGCGTAGTACTCGCGCAGCAGCGACTGCGGACATACATACAATGCGAAAATATAAGACGGTCGAATGGCGTAGTGGTTAGTGGCCCTGACTGCTATGCCGAAGGTCCCGGGTTCGATTCCCGGCTGGTATTTGTTTAAAGACAAATATTTGTACTCGGGTCTTGGGTATTGATTTATATTTAGTATCTATTTATCTATGTGTTTGTGTAGATATATCAGCTGTCCGACACCGATAACACAGGTTCTGCCTAGCTTGGGGTCGGATGGCCGTGTGTGAAATGTCCCCACATATTTATTTATTTATATTTACATCATAGTTTTGCTTTAGTAACACAATACATACACAATTCGAGGTCGATTCGCACATGTACAGCGTGTCACAGGTCACAGGTGTGGCGCAGACTCAGACTTTCGAAACTTTCGCAGTTCATTGTCAGGGGAAATTATTCTTTCATTCATTCTGTATGAACGTAGGCACACTTGTTATACTCTGTCCATTATAAGTGGTCTGAAAAGTTTCCGACCTGACATAGATACAACAATAAAATGTACGTGCAAATTATACCAATAAGTCCTACTCGTCAATACGAATCATTCAAGCCCAAACACGAGGTAGTTGCTATACAATGTGTTGTTTTTAAAACCCGACAAACTTTAAGGGTGTATTCTAGTCGAGCGGTGGTAGCTCAGTCGGGTAAGCGCCCGCTTCTCACGCAAGAGATGCGGGTTCGAATCCCGGCGCTGGCATGTACCAATGAGTTCTTTTAACTTAAGTACAATGTATACCATCGCTCTTAAGATGAAGGAAAACATCGTGAGGAAACCTGAATATCTAGATTTAGCACATCTAGATATGTGAACCCACCAACCTGCAGTGGACCAGCGTGGTTGGAAATGGTCCAAGCTTAGGAAGGCAGTTTAGACCTTGGGGATAGGTTCAAAGGTTCCACTCGAGAGCAAGGTGCAGGTACTTACACCCCCACAGAGAATAGAATAGGATGTGTCGTCAAATGGAGTTCTATGGCCAACCCCACTGGATATGGTGAGGGACCCTTAAATTTGTATTAGTAACAGATAACATAATTTACTTACTTGATATGCATATACTTAGGGGCCGTCCATTAATCACGTGAGGTCTTTTTCTCATTTTTTGACCCCCCCCTCCCCCCTGGTGATATTCGGTGAGGTTTTCGACCACCCCCCCTCTCCCCTGTAGATCACGTGTATTTTTTTGGAAGTCTATGTAAAGGCAATTTTTGACTAGAAAAAATATAACGGAAATTGCGTTTTGAAATGAAAAACATTTATGTGTATTTGCAATAAAATGTATTATTTTAATCCTATAAATCCTATCCGAGTCTACAAGGTCATACTACAAATCGTTCAAATTTTTGCGCTGTTCAAAATTTCGGTTCAGGCTTATACTCGTACCTAGCGCTTTTTGACAAAAAATTAATACACGTGATGTCTAACAAGACCCCCTCCCCTCCCCCCTCGTGATGTTTCGTGAGGTTTTCACGTGATTCATGGACGGCCCCTTACCTATAGGTTATATTATATAATATATAACATAAGCTTGCCATTATTGGTAATGATAATGGTTATTGATGGGAAGTAGTATAGTGCCGCGTTCTAAAGCAGTGCAGCACTAACCATTCACATAGAATGGGCAATTGGCAAGGTAATAACGGCAAAGGTCAAAGTAATTGATACAAATCAGCAATTGATGAAAGCGCTTGTTGCAGAAACTAGGAAGTTTTCATAATTTAATTTAAAATTGCGTGTAACCGATTTGTTGAATGCACTTCAATCAATATCAATTTTAATCAGTGCAATTGTGTTATAATACTTCCAATTTGAAATAGGGTACTTTGGTTCACATAGAATGTAAGCTGAAGTGGCAAGAGGTCAGTCATTATATCTGTCGAAGAACCGATAAACATATCGTTGGACTTTTAGCCTATGGAGCCGACGACGTCCGTACAGTGCATTCAACTTATCGGTTGCGGTAAGAGCTAACGTAAATAATTTAAAAAATAAAAAACCGACTTCAAAAAACCACTAAAATGTAAGTAATAATTTAAGGTTTACACAAATTATATGTGACAGTACAAATATACCTAAGCAGGAACTGTTCTTTTTTGATGTTGGTGCAGTGACAAAGTAATCTGAAGAAATATGGCACCAACTTCAAAAAAGAACAGTTCCTGCTTAGGTATATTTGTACTGTCACATATAATTTGTGTAAACCTTAAATTATTACTTACATTTTAGTGGTTTTTTGAAGTCGGTTTTTTATTTTTTTTAATTATTATTTTATTTTATAGTTTTTAGTTTATTTGCAATAATTTTTAATCAAAAGTAAGATGCAAATGATACCAAAAAGTCCTACTAATCAATACGAATCATTCAAGCCTAAACACGAGGTAGTTGCTATATACCGTTGAGGAGTTCCCTTGACTGCCTTCCGTTTCCATCATCAGATCAGCTCAAGGTCACCATCATATTTTATTGTTATAAGAACTATATTTACGTTCTTAATTTCATTAGAATCGGTTAATATGTGTCCAAAATGGAAATTCATACCCTGTTTTTACCCCTTTACCCACCCTTAGGGGTGAGATAAAATTCTGAAAAAAAAATGGGACCACCTGGAAGCTCAACCCAATACAACAAAAAAAGATTTTTTTAAAATCGGTTCATAAACGGCGGAGTTATCGGTGAACATACATAAAAAAAAATATAAAAAAAAATAAAAAAATATCCCGACGAATTGAGAACCTCCTCCTTTTTTTGAAGTCGGTTAAAAACATTACCCTCCTCCTTCGGCAGTCGGGTAAAAATATCGAATATTTGTTAATTTTTTAGTCTATATTTGCCTATGGTAGTAATTAGTCCGTTTGCGCTTAATTTTATAAGCCTATCTCATCTATAACATAATTCATTAGTAACTAATGACTTTCGGATCAATTTAGTTTGCTTTCACCGGAACAGATAAGTTAGCTGCACTGTATTTAGGAAGCTGCGCAAAATGCTGTATAGTATAATAATAATAATATGTGGGGACATCTCACACACGGACATCCGATCCCAAACTAGGCAGAGCCTGTGATATGGGTATCGGGTATAATCAAGTATATCAAGCCGACTTTAGCATTTTAGCCTCAGTAATCCCCTTAAACAAATATCTGCCGCATACGGGAATCAAACGCGGGACCTTCGGCTTAGCAATTTTTACCACCAAGCACTACACCATTCGGCCGGCAGTATGGTAGTTATTATTTATTATTACTATTTATTACATTACAAAGTTTACAAAATATTTTTCGCTTAACTTAGTGATTCTGAAACTTGTTACAGTTTGTACGACCACTAGTCATTCCTCTGAATTACAATTAATAGAATTAAGAACTTATTATTAGGTAGGTATACAAGAACAATTCATATAAATAAGTAAGTACTTATATACTTACATTCTCCGGTATGGATGGCAGCGTGTCGGGCGGCGGCTGGCACACGAACACGCTGGCGCCGGCGTCGTAGGTGACGCGCAGCGAGTGGCCGGGCGGCGGCGGGCGCGTGCGGACCGCGGCCAGCAGCGCGCCCAGCTCGCCGGCGTTCGGCCCCGCCAGCAGCGACGCGATGCAGTTCAGCAGTCTGCAACCACGAGAATAGGGTTTTCTGTGAAAGTTTAATTCTATATATGGTTCGGAGCGGTGGCAGCTCAGTCGGGTAAGCGCCCGCTTCTTAGAGATGCGGGTTCGAATCCTGGCGTTGACATTTACCGGTGAGTTCTTTGAATTTAAGTACAATGTATACCATCGCTCTTACGGTGAAGGAAAACATCGTGAGGAAACCTGCACATCTAGATTTAGCACTTCTAGATATGTGAACCCACCAACCCGCAGTGGACCAACGTGGTGGTAAATGGTCCAAGCTTAGGAAGGCAGTTTAGACCTTGGGGATATGCACAAAGGTTCCACTAGAGAGAGCCAGGTGCAGGTACTTACACCCCTACAGAGAATAGAATAGAAAATGGTTCGGGACTCAACACGCATGTAGGACCACTCACGGCGTAGACGGAAACATGGACGTATGTTATGGCCGATAGTAGCATACATTTGAAACTTAACAACAGTGTTTTTCCTACAAATATTATTATAAAATTGCGATAGTAAATACAAGACTACCTGCCTGCTCTAAGGAGTAGTTCTTGTGTTCCTTGGTAGTCGCCATGCATTCTTCGATATATTATGTAGTAGTGACAAGTAAAATCTGGGATTATCCTAAAGTAGCTTTTCCCTGAACCCATGTGCACCCTGGGCAGTCACCAACTGACAACCACTTATATTTTCTTTCCGAATGCAAAGTAGTTTTTTAGTTGAATTTCGTCAAGAATGTATTGATTTTATAAAATCGGGCCACGAGCGTGTCGGACTCGCACATGAAAGGGTTCCGTCATAAGATGGGCCGACGGTATGGGAGGGGGCGTAAATAATAATAATTTTTCCACAATTTTGAAACCAATTTTATGATAATCAGTATACATCTCTCCGCCAATTTTTGTGGCAATCGGTGCAGAAACGGAGGAGTACGAGGCCAGCACAGACGGACAGACATGACGAAACTATAAGGGTTCCTAGTAAACTTACGGAACCCTAAAAACCATTAAATTAAGCAAATATAAATAACAACACAACAGATACACACAGCACACTTAGTTTAAACACCACGCTTTGCCATTACTATTAATTTATTCGCAGAACTCCAAATTCGCAAGTGGACAATCATTATAGTTTATAATAAGTGTATATAAACTAATTCAAAATTATTATTATTTATATTTTTATTAATAAAAATCGAACTAACAGATATTAGCACAGTAATAATGAATAAAAATTGCGCCCAGCAGCACAGTTAAGTTAAACATGACATAAATGTACAATGAAATGAATTCAGCATCAACATAAAAGACTCCAATATTTGTTGTACAATAAGTTACTACAGTACTTATTATGTGGTACAATATACAATCATTCCAAAAGAACTGAGACTGGCCTGAATTATTTATGTTTGGAGGTTTATAACATTAAGTATCAGTTTTTATATTATTGAAATTTTAGATTGCTAGAAATGTGTCAGTAAAATGGTTAAGTATTACTTGGTAAAAAGCATAGTGAGTGTATCAAAATGAATGTAATTATTTATGATGTTACTTCATATTCAAATTATATCACACAATTCTAAAACACCGCCAAGCTGAGACAGATAATAAGTACAAATACACAGAGCAACACAACATTCTTGTGAACACATTTCGCTACATGGAAAACCAATCATATTTGAACTCACAGAATCCGCTAGCAGCTATAGAACCAGATGACATTTAACATGGAAAGATTTATGGGAGCTGTACATTTATAGTATTGCAGGTTATCATAAAAGGAGACTCACTTGTAGAAGATGTCATGCCACGGCAGGTGTGAGAGCAGCACCAGCGAGGTGTTGGACTTGTTGTCATAGCGACAGAAACAGAAGGTGTACTTGGAGTCCACCGACGTCAGCACAAATGAATAGTGTTGCACAAATGAGCTGAAAATTACATAAATATAACATCAATATTACACTCAGCATTCTAGCCTGTGTTGTGGAAACTACTTCTCTGTATCACAAAAAGTAATCTTTAGAATGATGCTCACATTTTATGTAGTGACTTTATTCAGGTTTATATGTAATGAGAAGTTTAAATATAGGTACCTTATCTACTTATACTAAACTACCTATATACCTACATCACATTTTATTATTTATTTTAGCAATGTTATCATTCACTGCTATCAAGTAACTTTTTGCTAATGCTAATGGTGAAGAAGATTTTCTATGATAACTATTTCATTTGTTTAATTTTATTTAGCTAGTAATTTGTAATCTTTGGCTCTTTATAATAAGCAGTCACTCAATAATTCATGCAATTATTCATTGGTAATTTAGTGGATCTGGCAAGAGTGATTTATTAATAGGTAAGTATAGGTGCTAAATATTTTCACAGTTTAATAGTATCTATTAAAGTTTGTAGTGTAATTAACTAAATAGACTATGCATTCAACTTGCTGTGAATATTAAAGAGGTAATATGATAGCAAAATTTTCACAAAATATATAAGTACCTAATAATGCAATAGTACTCACTCTTCAAATGGGCAAGGGAATGTAAATTTAGGGAGATCTTTCAACTCTTGTTCGTTTTTGTAAACTTCTGGATATTTCCTTATCATATAGGGATCCTTTTCTTCAGACCCCGGAGCCACCTCGCAGAAGAACTCAAACAGGTACCGCACAGAATCTCTGCAAACAATAACCATTGTTATAAAACTAATGTAACAAAAAGTCAGAGCAAGCAAGCGTATAAAATCCTGACGGGAAACGGAATTGATGCTATTTATTGTGACTTTTGGTACAAGATACAGATAACAAGAGACTGAGCGAACCTGAGGCGGGACCCCATGGCGGCGTCTCACGCTTCCGCGGGCGTCGTGGGCATCTCCCACTCACTCGGCACTTGCTCTTCACTAAACACTTCAAATTACATTTTAGGCACAATAACACTATTATTACAGAAATTTGAGGGTGGCTTGGATGGACTCAAGTTTACCGCACGTGCCATCAGATCTATATTACTGTATTTATACAGTCTTGTTAAGACACCAGATGCCGTGATATATAATTTATAATTCAATCAAGCTAGGTAAATGTCGAATCAATTGTAACTTCAATGCGAACACCTTTTTTCAAGCCCAATAATAATTTTGTAGAACAATTTACTATTTCCGAAAGTCTGACGTCTGACTGATGATGACTGCTGATGTTATTTTTTTTTGGATCACAGAGTACCTAGTTGCCAAATGTCATATTTTTTTTGGGTGTTTCTCTTAGAATAATAACGGTTAAATGCGTTTTTCTAAATAACTAACCTAACCTGGTACTAACGTTAGGTAAACGATTTCTCGTTAGTGAAGTAGATAGATAGATAGATAAGTACTTATGTTCCTTGGTTATCGACAAACACGTAATCGACGTCTGTGGTCTTCCACAGACCACAGACGGAAAATAAGTATTGTTGAACCACGCTATTTCTGCACACTGAATAAAAATTGCCCTCCACGCTGCAGCTGGTAAATTGCGGGTTGGTAAATATGCTGGTTTTCTAAAGATGTTTCCTTTGTAATAGGGACTTTGTACAGGGTCAGGATTCAAACCCGCATCACTGTCGTGAAAAGACTTCGTATGACGTACGTAGGTAAATTAACGAGTTGGCGATCAGCATACGCCACCGCCCGCCGTAGGTAGGTAGTTAGTCTACTAGGAACAAGCCCTTAACTAAATAGGAACAGGATTTGTCTAATCAGAACGTTCTAATTTGAATTAATTATTAAGGCGTAAGTAATGTCCACCAACCCGCACTTGGCCAGCGTGGTCGACTAGGCCTAAACCCTTCCTTCATTGGAAGGAGACCCGTGCCCCAGCAGTGGGGACGTAATGGGTCGTGATTAGGGAATACAAGCCCGGGATCCCGCTCCCCGGGATCCCGGGATCCCGGTCATTTTCCAGTCCCGAAATTTTTGGGATTAAAATTTGCCAATCCCGGGATTTTCGGGATTGACAAAAAAGGGTAAATTAGTATGTAAGGGTATTCTCGTAGCTTTGTTGTCATTATTATCGTTTGTCATTATTGACGTCACAGATGTGATAATTTATAAACAAATATGGCTGACGCCGTTTTCGCCTGTTTATGAAAAATAGAACTTTTAAGTTAAAAGTTTTGCAATTGGCAAAGGTGGGTCTACGCTAGACGAACCGAGCACGAGCGGAGCACGAGCCAAACACAATTCTTATAGTGTGGACCGACCTACAAGCCTCGAACGAACTGCACTGCGAACATTTCGTTCGTTGCTCGGCTGCGTTCCGCCTGTTGTCGGTTTTTTGACGAACACAAAGGGTTTTACTTCGCGCTTGCAGTGTTCGAGGACAGTGATCGTTGTAGGTTCGTTGTACATAAGTCCACACCTGACACCGTGAACGACGAAACCTTGAATGGCTTCGCTCATGCTCGGTTCGTCTAGCGTAGGCCCACCTTAGGTCCAAAAAAATAATAGATTATTTTTTTTGGTCTAATAGAGAAATTATTAATCATATTAGACCTACTTTAAAAAAGAGTCAAGTAGCCTATTGTTTATCTTTTTTAAGAAGTATATATTTTTTTCAACTAAGTATGGTCTGACAAAGTTAAATTATAAATACTGTGTCTCCAATAAACCTAAAAACGTTGATTCGTTAGACGTGTTTTTGTTTGTGACCTTAATCCCGGGACTATCCCGGGATCCCGGGATTGTCTTCATCCAGTCCCGAAATCCCGGGATCCCAAATAAAGGCCGGGATTGTATTCCCTAGTCGTGATGTGAATTTGCAAGTTCAATATTTATTTTCACCAATAAAACTGCCACGTTAGCGGCCTCGTTATGCTAATTCCAAGTTTTAGTACTTACTTACCTCCTAATACCTAAGAGTGTAGAAGATAATAGGGAATATGCAAGTGATTCAAATAAACATCAAATATTATTTTTAATAAACTTTGTTATTTCAGAATTAGGCCTCCATCAATATTTTTGATTATAATTCATATTTCAGCAAGTAGGTACCTAATTAATTGTTGAAAAGTAGAAAAAAACTGCGGTAAGTTCAAACATTAGAAACGTCAGGAATTTTAAATGATACCAATAAGTCCAATACCTACGAATCATTCAAGCCGAAACACGAGGTAGTTGCTATATACCGTTGAGGAGTTCCCTTGACTGCCTTCCGTTTTCATCAGCTCAAGGTCACCATCATATTTTTTTTTATAAGAACTATATTTACGTTATAAATTTCATTAGAATCAGTTAATAGGTGTCCAAAATACCTACTATAGAATGTAAGTTGTTAGTTTTCCCAAATAAATAAAATAATATAAAAAAAAGGAAATTCATACAATGTTTTTACCCCTTTACCCACCCTTGGGGGTGGAATAAAACTCTGAAAAAAAATGGGACCACCCCTGAGCTCAACACAATAAGTAGGTACATCAATAAAATAATTTTAAAAATCGGTCCATAAATGGCGGAGTAATCGGTGAACATACATAAAAAAATTATATAGGGTAAATCGTGGTATAACTGGCATGTGTCAGTAACTGGCACTTTGACTATAAAACTAAATATATTAAGCTTTTGGATATAGTAAGACCATCTTTGATGTGTTTACAGCAATCTCCAATTCTTCATTGATATTATAGTTTAATTTTACGCCGCTAGGTGGGTATTTTCCGGCGCTGGAAATTATCTCAGTCAAAGCGGCGAAGATCGCCAAAAAAATGCACGTGCGTTAAGTTTTTTCTTAAGGAGACACCAAAATTTGTATGGCCTGTTTTCGCGAAAATAAATAAGTTTTTGATAGTGTGACAATAACAAGGAAGTAGGGGAAGATCTAAACAATATCATAATAGCCCGATTCACTGAGATTTTAGTTGCTTTTGAGTTATATTTGAGGGTGCTAGTTACTGAAATGTAATTTATATCTTCACTTAGTAACTGGCACCCCCCTGCCAGTTACTAATATTTTGGGTTTTGTGATTTTAAGCTATTTTATACCTTCTATCGACAGAAAATACGATTTAAAGTGCACTGTAAAAACCCCCAGTGTCTAGGCAGCTTTGTTTCAATAACTGGCATGGGGCTGCCAGTTACTAATCTGCATACATTTTTTTTACGCACCAATAACTGGCACTTACTGGTGCGGTAAACATTTCTTTCATGTTTCTTTTCAGAAAAATGACTAAAATCAAGGCAATCTGCAGTAGTCTGTAATTGTCCACTGCTGGACCTCTCACCAGCAGTGACACTGCACTCTGTTCTCAACCTTCCTCATCCAGCCACTACTGGTCAGCTTTATAAGGTCGTTGGTCCAGCTGGCCCGAAGGTATCCGCCGCTACCCTTGCCTGTTCGTGGTCTCCACTCTAGAGCGCGTTTGCCCCACTGGTCATCGGTTCTTCCGCAGCTATGGCCTGCCTAATACCACTTGAGCATACAGAATTTAAGAGCTATATCGGATACTTAAGTTTTCTCACGGATTACCTTATTTTTGATATGGTCCTTCAAAGAATCACCAATCTTTCCAATGCCCGCTGATCGATTTTGAATCGGTGGACCAGTCCAACCGTCAGTGTCCACGTCTATGATCCATACGTCATCACCAGTAAGACGCATTGACTGAAAACCTTTGCCTTCAGGCATTTATGTGAAAATTTGTCAAATCTTCCCTTATGCAGTCCAATCCAGTAATACATATTTTGTTTTATGCACCTTCCTTCTGCCTAGTCGAATAGACTGTCCAAGGTAGACATAATATACTGTTGCTGCATTAAGGCCGCTATGCATGTTACAACGAGGGAATTCCAGAACTGCCCAGGTCTAAATGGAATCAAAGGCTTTCTTATAGTCTTTGAAGAACTTGATAGAAACATGGTTCGTGATGACCTTATAAAACAGCTTGAAAACATGACTTATAAACAAAATTTGTTAAAGAGCTTCTGAAGCTGTTCGAGGATAGTAATAGCTTTCAGAAGAGCTGTACTAATTGAAGAGAATAGAATAGAATAGAAGTGAAGCTGAAAGCCGTAAAAACCTTCAATTTCCGCAAGAAATTTCAGCTTAGAGGCAACTATACTACCGTCAGCAGTCTTCAACTTAGCCAGGTCACTTCTCCCAAGCTGCTGAATGAATACATCAAGGTCCACAAGCATTTGCTTTCTCCATTTCCGTTTCCAAATCCAAGAGTTTCTCGATTTGTTGCATTCATATGGACCCACGATTCGTCGCATACTTGTACTGTCATTTTGTGGTAGAAGTCGACCATTACAACGGTGATTTTGAGTCTTACCGGTACAGAACCTAGACAGGTAATTGTACATTACCTAATATCAAATATATTATTGATTTTAGAGCACTTATTGACCTAATTCCATGATTTTTTAAAAGGTGCCAGTTACTGAAACATCATGTGACAGTTACTAATTTTTACTGCCAGTTACTAGGTTTTTTGGGGGTAGTGGATATAAACTTCATTAAAATCGAATATTAATCATATATCTTTACCATTTATGCCTATAATTGTTCGTCATCTTATTGCCAGTAATTCAAGCCTACCGGTGCTTAAATCAGGCCAATACTTTATTTTTAATATATTTTTTTGTGTTGCTAGTCGCTTAAACTGCCAGTTACTAGTACTTTTACCCTATATATACAGACGAATTGAGAACCTCCTCCTTTTTTCGAAGTCGTTTAATTAATATAAACGGCTAAGAGCGTGCCGGACACGCACATGAAAGGGTTCCGTAGCTATAAGATGGGCCGACCGCTTGACACAAAAAAATCCATAAGTATACATTACCATTTAGTTAGGGCAACTGAACGTCATAAGTTGGTCGAGTTGTATAAAAATAACTAACTATGTATGATATATAATGACTCACGGAACACGGAACCCTAAAAACGTCGTCTCTGGCGGAAACGTGGCATTTTTGGAAAAACGCACAGGTAAGTACAGTCTGAGCACCAACTCTCTTCGAGTCTTACGGCAAAATCAGGAACTAAAGTACCTGTATTGGCGCCACGCCACTACACGTCCGCGGATGCGTAGAGATGCATCCGGTGTTGACCTGCGCGGACGTGTAGAGGGGGTGATTTGGGCATCTGTCGAGGTATTTCACGTCCGCAGGTATTTCACGTTGTTGTCGGTTTTTCTGGCATAGATCAAGTGCGCAAGTATGCAGCCCTGGGACAAGGCTAGGTTACATGTTTGTGTCTTTCGGCGTAGAGACGCTGAGTCTGTGTGGGCCGGATGCAAAACGCATATACCTATACAAGGAAGTCAGTGTCGTAGATCACATTTTATTTGAATAACTGTTTTATTTAATATTAACTATATAAAAATAAAATGATGCTGCGGTTTATCTGCGTTGGAAACATGGGTCAATATAGAATAGGGAAGCCGGCCAGTTAGGTAGGTACATTCTATTGCAGACGGCTCGGTATGGGCGGGCGGCGTTGCTACGTGGGGCGGGCGGCGGCGGCGGGCAGCAGCCATGCAGCGGAAGAATTTGTCAATCAGTGATCAGAAATGTTTGTTCGCAAGCCGCAGATCAAACTCCGAATGTGGAAATGATTTTCCAAATTACTCGCTGATAGAAACAGCTATGCACATACTGCAGAGTTAAATTTTCCGCCCTAGATGAAAGCGAAGTTGAGAGAAAAATTATAAGTATGGCGTGGGATGACGTCCACAGATAACTAACTACATAAAAGTTATTCGAACCTTCCGTTAAATGAAAGTACTGGGTACCTACTTAGGTACTTAAGTAAATCTTATAATACAGGTTGTTGCATAAGTGGTCAGTAAGTATACTAAGCCGAAAGGGGATGACTCAGGGGGTTCTATTCTATTCTATTCTATTCTCTGTGGGGGTGTCAGTACCTGCACCTGGCTCTCTCGAATGGAACCTTTGTGCATATCCCCAAGGTCTAAACTGCCTTCCTAAGCTTGGACCATTTCCCACCACGCTGGTCCACTGCGGGTTGGTGGGTTCACATATCTAGATGTGCTAAATCTAGATATGCAGGTTTCCTCACGATGTTTTCCTTCACCGTAAGAGCGATGGTATACATTGTACTTAAATTCAGAAAAGAACTCATTGGTACATGTCAGCGCCGGGATTCGAACCCGCATCTCTGGCGTGAGAAGCGGGCGCTTACCCGACTGAGCTACCACCGCTCAGGGGGTTAACCTGCATAACTTTGTTCTACGAATTCAGGAAATTTGCAGTAGATATTAGGTATATTTGAGTCATATAAAAACGCGGTCTCAGGTATAATGATTACGATTCTGAAGGCACTATCGAGTCGCGTTGTTCTATGGGAGGCACTAATTCAAATTTTAGTTCTGTCAAAACCTAAAATTCATATTGTTCGTAAATTACGAATCGTATTAGGTGTCAAACTCAAACTCAAAAATTTTTATTCATCGTACAAATATAAAATTTTCTGATGAACGTCAATTTTTACAAATTACTCTCCGTTCGGATAAGGGGGGGCTCTTTCTGTCTAAGGAGAAGAACGGAGGCAAGAAACTCCTGAGCCATCTTTTCAAAAAAAGACTTAAAACTAGTTGGTATACAATACATATAAGCTTAATAATTATTATTATAATAATATGAGCAGAGCTAACTACTTATCACAGCCATGCATTAACGTCCTCTAAGTAATCATCAATTTTATAATAAGCTTTTTTACTGAGTTTCTCTTTAATGTAACACTTAAACTTATTCTCTGGCATTTGAGCAACTTCTGCTGGAAGCTTATTATAAAATCTAATACAGTACCCTAAAAACGATTTATTAACTTTCGCCAGACGCATCGCTGGAAAAGCCAGCTTATGCTTGTTCCTAGTATTAATGTCATGATTACTGCCAATGGTATCAAAAGTTGAAATATTCTTTCGTACATACATTAAATTGGAAAAAATGAACTGACATGGAACTGTAAGGATGTTAATTTCTTTAAATAGTTCTCTCAATGAATCCCTGGAACCAAGTTTGTATATAGAGCGGATGGCTCTTTTCTGTAATACAAATATAGTTTCAATATCAGCTGCTCTACCCCAAAGCAAAATGCCATACGATAATAAGCTGTGGAAATAACTAAAGTAAACTAATCTGGCGGTTTCAACGTCGGTCAGCTGTCTAATTTTCCGTACAGCAAAAGCTGCGGAGCTCAACCTTCCAGACAATTTTTCAATGTGAGGTCCCCACTGTAACTTTGAATCTATAGTCATCCCAAGAAAGACAGTATCATTAACTAGGTCCAATTTATTCCCATCTAGAATAATGTTAGTATCGCATTGTCTAACATTCGGCAGTGTAAATTTAATACATTTCGTTTTCTTAGAATTCAATAGAAGATTATTAACGGTAAACCAATCGTGTATGTCAGATAGAATTGAATTAATTTCATTAAAATTATTTTCTCTTCTTTTAACTTTAAAAAGCAAAGAAGTATCGTCAGCAAATAAAACTATATTAGTCAATTTTTCAACCATAAAAGGCAAGTCATTAATATAAATGAGGAATAAAAATGGTCCTAGAATAGATCCTTGAGGGACGCCTATTTTTACATGAGCCCCCTGTGATTTAGTATTGTTAATATCGACCCTTTGTTGTCTCTTGTCTAAATATGAAGATATCAAATCTAAAGCCTTTCCTCCTATTCCATAGTATCTAAGTTTCGAAATTAAAGTCTGATGGTCTACACAATCAAACGCCTTCGACAGATCACAGAAGACTCCAATAGCATCGTGATGGTCTTCCCAGGCGTCAAATATGTGCTTAATCAACGCAGTACCGGCATCGGCTGTTGATTTGCCTTTTGTAAAACCATACTGCTGGCTATGAAACAATCGAGCATCATTGAAATGCAAAAGCATCTGACTGAGTATGACCCTCTCAAATATTTTACTCAAAACTGGAAGAACCGAGACAGGCCTGAAATTTGCAGGGTCCTCCATATCCCCACTTTTGAACAGAGGTATAATTTTACTAAATTTCATAAGATCTGGGAACACACCTTCAGCGATACATTTATTAAAGATGTTAGCTAAAATTGGGGCGATTTTATTAATAATAGAAAGAACAAATTTAACTGACATTCCCCACAAGTCTTCAGTTTTCTTCATATTTAATGACTTAAATGTTTTTATAATAGTTAATGTATTAATATATCTGAATTTAAATTCCTTATCGGTTGAAGGTGCGTTCTCCTTCGTCAGGGTTTCAGCTGCTGCAGCCGAAGAATCCAGGTTACACGTAGTCTCTAAAGGAATGTTCGTAAAAAACTCTTCAAAGACCCTCGCCACCGCATCATTCGATGTTATAATGTCATTGCCTACCTTCAAAGATAAATTTGTCTCGCGTGTTCGATTCTTCCCCGTTTCGTTATTAATAATAGTCCAAACGGCCTTAGATTTGTTAGCAGAGTCTTTAATCTTGTTATTAATAAAAATTGTCTTCGCACAGTGACAGACACATTTATACATCTTGCTATATTTCTTCACATAAGATTGAAAGTCAGGTCGGAGTATGAATGTTTTCATCTCATACAGATCATATAATGTCGCCCTGCTTTTGCGAATACCCTCTGTAGCCCAGTCACAAAATTTAATTTTATTGTCAATCAAAACTTCCTTCGTTTCAAAATTACTCTCAAACTCATCAGCTATTATCTTAAACAAGTTACTATACATCTCATTAGAATTGCAATCTAATTTAACATTCGGAAGTTTTTCGTCTAGTTTCTTCAAGTAATTGTCAATTTTCTTTGTAGTAATCGGTCTGCATCTCACCTTAGTTTTATTTGTCTTGTCAGTGTTTACTAAGGTAATGGTCTGCCCACTGTGGTCTGACCTCAGACAATTAATCACACTACTGTCTTTAAACTCACAGTTACAGAATATGTTATCTAGACAAGTGGCTGACGTGGGTGTAATTCTAGTTGGTTCCAGAAAAACATTAAAAAGATTAAATGATTTAAAAAGTAACAACAATTTCGACCTATTAGGAGAGTCACCATTAGGTCAACATTAAAGTCACCACACACTATTACTTCCTTTTTACTATTGGAAGCTAACCTTAGAACATCCTCCATGACAGTCTCAAAGGTAATAAAATCACCAGTAGGTGGCCTGTAGGTACATACTATTATATACTTATTAAGCTCTGCACATGAAATTTCTATATGGTGTTTAACAGAAAGAGCAACTATATCCTTTCGTTCTTTACATTTACAATTTTCTTTAAGAAATATAAGTGACCCACCATGCTCGTTGATATTTCTGTTAAAACAGCTTATAAGTTTGTAATTTTTTAATTGGAACATCATTTTATTCTCGTCTAACCAATGTTCTGTGATACATAAACAATCAATGTTAAATTTTTCCGAAAATAGTTCTAATTCTAACAATTTAGAAGAAATACTCTGAATATTCTGATGTACCAATTTAAATTCATTCTTAAATGTCTTGTCCTTCGATAGTTTTGAGCCGAGAGAGCAGTGAACTGAATCAATCTTTATATCAACGCTATGATGCTCTCCCGTTGTCTGAAAATCTAATTTAAATCTACTGTACTATTTTCAGTATTACTACTGACGGTGTCAATAGGGACACAAGTTTTCTTCGTTATAATGCTTATAACTGAGTTAATAAGAGGAGCTACTTCTGTAGCTAAACGTCGTTTCTGATTTAAGGACAGAAATAAACTGTCCCAGGTCAACTTAAAATTATCTACATACAAATTAGTATCAAAGAAATTGATACAGTCAGATTTATAACACGCATTGTACATATTTTTATTTAGGCTACATGTCATATAATTGTATTTGTCAGGCAATGTGCAAGAATAAGGAAATGCACAAACAAATATATGTTTTGCAGGAATGCTTTCTAATATAGCAAAACTTCTATTTATATCAGAATTTGACACACCTAAACTATTTCCCACCATAATTAATATAGTAGTTTTTTCGGTGTACGACCTCTCTGAAATCAGTTGTACTATTTGTGCGAATGAAAGTTCTGGGTAACAATGATTAACAACATTTCCAGTTACATGATTACCCAACATGTGCCCGAAATCCTTGCCAAGCCTATCGGAGTATACAACTGTGCTGTAATCCTTGGCTGAACTGCTACTACTTGTATCAGTAGTAAGCCTTGTCAAGTAAGTGGGTGACATCTTAGGTAACTGCTTATTACCTACTATTCTACTAGCTGCCTGAGCATAGGTGGGTATCCTATGTAATTTATTATTGGAGGTCGGAAAAACATCTGCTGTAGCCGATTTACTCTGGATGACCCTTGAGGATGGCGTGGCCGTCGGGAGGCTGGTGGTGGCCCTCGGGAGGATGGTGGTGGCCCTCGGGAGGATGGTGGTGGTCCCCGAGAGTCTGGTGGTGATCCCCGAGAGTCCAGTGGTGGCCAACGGGATGCTGTTTGTGGCCTCCGAGGTGGTGGTGGCCCTCGGGAGGATGGTGGTGGTCCCCGAGAGTCCAGTGGTGGCCAGCGGGATGCTGTTTTTGGCCTCCGAGGTGGTGGTGGCCCTCGGGAGGATGGTGGTGGTCCCCGAGAGTCCAGTGGTGGCCAGCGGGATGCTGTTTGTGGCCTCCGAGGTGGTGGTGGTGGCCTCCGGAGATGCGGTGGTGGCTTCAGCAGGTGAAGACTTCTCCGGCAGCATCTCAACCCGAACTAAGCCCACACTACTCAGCACCAGCAGCTGGTTTTCGTATTCCAGAGTTCTCTGTTCTAGGGCAGACTTCAGTGTGGCCAGCCTAGACTGTAGCATGGCAATGTTGAACTCGCACTCCTGGTTGTTGTCTGCGAGCTTCTGGTTGTAGTCTGACATCTCTTGTTCATATTTATTCACCAGTAGTTGAAGTCTCACTCTATCCTTTGTCAATGGAAGGTGCGTCTTATGCTTTTTCAATGCTCGCTCAGACTTCCTGATATATTTCTTTATTTTAATATATTTTTTAAGCCTGTTTGCACCTGTGATATTGGTTGATTTTCTTGGAGTTGTGAGGTCTATTGTTGGCATAGGGGTGGGGTGTAGGGTGACTAATTCATCGTACAATGCCATTGTCTTATCTGTTTCCTCGCTTGCATGTGCTTCATTTATTTGCTGGATCTCTGCGTGTGCTTCAGCCAATTGCTGCTCTAGGCTATAGATCTTAGACAAGGCAGCTTCATGTAAATCCTGACACTCTTTGTATGATCTAAGTACAATCTGTAGCTCATCACATTTGCCTTGCAAGTCTTGGTATTGGATGTCCATTTCAGCTATGTCATTCTTTAAGTCCGAGTTCTTTTTTAAAAGGGAATCAAATTCCTTTTCATTGTCCTCCCGCTCTGCCATCAGTTGGCTTGAGAGGTCACGAGATGCCTTGAGATCCTCCAAAGCTGTCCTCAGCTGGATCTCCAGGTCACGGCTCTGCACCTTCCGGGTCGTCATCCTCGACATGTCTGAAACCACCCGGGGTTACCCGTTAGTATGTTGATAGGTAGAATTGAGAGGATGTTTATCCAAGATATATACAAAATAACCCTCTTTAGGTATAACTTGATCAAACCAATCAAAACTTGATATATTGTAAGTCTATGTAAAAATGATCAAAAGGTAACTTATTTGTTAGTTATCATATACAATGTAGTCATGAACACAAACTATGGGTGGGGAGGGAGTAATATGCATAATATGTTACTTAAATGAATAGGTACTCAGTGGTATTATTGACTTAGAATTATGTAAACTTTAAGCCAAAAAAACAATCACTTGATCATTATTCAATGAAGTACTAATAGCAATCAAGTAGGTGGAGACTATGGTATAGTAATAATAGGGAATAAGGGATACAAAAGCTAATAGAAAGTTTGAAAATTAGAAATGAAAACAACAGAGTTTGAAAATGACAAAGTCTAAAAGTGGGTTAAGGAAGTGTGAAAAACATTTCACGTATGCAGCAAACTAATGAATAATGATTAAATAATCTAGTGATTATGATTTTAAATGAGTAATACTAGTAAAAATATGTAATTTTAACAATACTCCCCTGATAGATATCCGTTGGCAAATTCGAACTTTGACAGGTGCCGCTGCTTCAAATATCCGAGTCCCGTAAGTGTTTTATTTCAGGGTTTGAAGGCTTGTCTTCATTTGCACAGCTGTATAACACTATATTCTTTAAGTTAACACTAGTTTTAAACGTAATTACCCATTAAATTTAGTAATATTAAAATAAATTAAATCAGCTGGTTTTTTTGACACCCGGTTCGTAGGGTTGCCAGCACGAGTGTAGGTAATAATTATTTTACACACACGTACTCACGCCTTGTACTAATATACTCCCTTGCGGGGTAGGCAGAGGTGCATTGCTGCACCCACTTTTCGCCAGAGTGTTATGTTAGTCCCAATGTAATAGGGGGCGGGCCTATTGCCATTTTACGGGCACATCCAAGACCCGAGAACAAATATCTGTGTTTAAACAAATATACCCGGGACCATCGGCTCAGTAGTCAGGGTCACTAACCACTACGCCATTCGGTCGTCATAAATAAATAAATGTAATAAAAGATTATATATATATATATAGATTTCCAAACAGGTTTATTCATAAGTCAATAAATAATTAAGTTGTACAGGTATTTAAACGCTTCAGAGCAACAGTTTAACAAAATAATCACAGAGAGGTAAAAGCGAATCAAAGCAATTTAATTACAACAAATTAGAGATAATTAATAACTACACAGTAGGCATATGATAATTCCTTGAAAAACTCAACCATTTCAACATTTTTGCTTTGAAAAACCACACAAAAAATTAAACCTCAAGCATATTTATAAGTAACAAAAATAATTTTCAGATAAATGTAGAGATACATAATAGGAAGGTAACTATGTACATAATAGATGAGCATACCTAATTCAAACTTACAACTTAACAACTAAAATGTACGAAACACAATCTACCTGCTATGTACGGTACGGCTACGGCGACGTCATGTAGAAAAAGAACTATGAACAGTTTCAGTTTTTCTGTAAGTATGTACTTACATGATTGTAAATAGATAAGTAAGTAATAAAACTATAATAACCAAATAACGTTTCTCAAATGCCTTCTACTTACCCATTGCAGTAGGTCCATATTTTATATATAAAATTCATTTTAATCTAGGTAAGTACTTAGTTACTATGATAAAGTTCTTATATTAGAGGTAGGTACCTACACAGAGACTAATTTAACGTAACGAGTAAAAATGTAGCTTAGTTAACATAGTTCATAACAAACGTTTTGATTACGCTCAAAACACACTTTTATAAAATAAGGAATTTAATAACTCGCCGGCGCAGCCTCGCTAGTAAAATATCGGAAATGCGAAACTGTGTTTTTGCACACGCACCTCCACCTACTCCTGTAAAATTTTGTAGATACAAATCACAGGTTCAGCTACATTCGACCCCTTCCTTCTTCAATCACAATTTAGAAAAAAACCTTTTTAATTTCTAAGTAAGTACCTACCATCTATCTTTTTAATTCCGTAGGTTTTAATTCAGTAATGTTTTTAAAATATAAAAGTCTTCAATAAACGGAAACTGATGTGAAACGTTTATAAAACAGACCTTCTTAGAAATCTGCATCAGATCAGTCTGACCGTCCGCCCACCCCACCCCCCTCAAAAGTATTTTAACATTTGTCACTAATAAATAATAATTTATGATAATAATACCTAGATTATACTCATAATTTAGCTTTTGCAATTAGGTAAGTAGGTAATAATAAGAACTCTTACTCATAAGTGTCGTGACAAAGCGGGGCAATAGCGTCTGTGGACGTTAGAACAATAAAAACTGATATAGGTATGTATAGGTAGTTTAAATTATAACTATTGCCCTGAATGTGTTTTAAGTATCATTTTAAAACACTAAATGCTTAAGTACTCTAAAATATTAAAATTTACTCACTGTCTTCCTGGTCTTATCATAAATAGGCTTATTAACTTATCATTAGGTATCTGCTAAACTTATAATAAGAATGCTTGAAGCATTATAATTTTATAATTTATAACAAAACAATCCTTTGGAATAGAAAAAAGTTCAGTCTTTCCGAACAAAATCCCTGAATATAATTAAAATAACAGATAACTAAACAGAATGAAATAACAGTTATGCGATAATTTCACGAGAACGACAACTTAATAAAATTATAAACAGAATTTGAGCACTAAACACGATTACGAGCATAGACTTGTATTGTATTAGCAAGCCTGGAAGAAACAATCTGAACATAAATATGATCAAGAGTTAAAGCAGTGTGGCTCAGGCGGGCGGCGCGCGGCGCGCGTGCGTGCGCATGTGTCGCGTGATCATGTCGCGGCGACACGCGGCGTACGGGCACGCGGGGCAGCGGTAGGGCTTCTCGCCGGTGTGCGTGCGCTGGTGCGTGGCCAGGTGGTCGGAGCGGGAGAACACCTGGCCGCAGGCGCCGCACGCGTAGGGCTTGACGCCGCTGTGCAGGCGCGCGTGCCGCGTCAGCATGTCGGAGCGCGCGAAGCGGCGCTGGCACACGTCGCAGACGTAGGCGCGCGCGGCGTCGGGCGTGCGGCCGCGGTGGCGCGACGCCACGTGCTTGGCCAGGCGGTCCTGCAGCGCGAAGGCCTGGCCGCAGTCGGGGCAGGCGTGGCGCGGCGGCGGCGGCGGCGGCGGCGCGGCGCGCACGGTGAGGTCGAGCGGCGCGTCGGGCGCGGGCGCGGGGGCGGGCGCGGGCGCGGGAGGCCGCAGCCACGCGGGCGGCGGGCACTGGCGCCGCAGCTGCACCGCCAGCTTGTCCAGCAGGCGCGACAGGCGGCGCCGCTTGCACTGGTGCCCGGGGCTGGGGCTGCGCGCGCGCTCCGCCGCCGCCGGCATGCTAGCGCGAGCCTCCACCCCCATCGCACTCCAACCTGTAGGCAAAAAAACAGACCTTCTTAGAAATCACTTATAAAAATGTATAAAACTGATGTTATTTTTAAAAAGTACTTAACTATTGAAAATAATAATCTGGGATTTAGTGACAATAATTCGCAGAATTCTTAGTTATAGAAGTAAAATCTACTTTTACTTTTACATAATATACATGAGGTATTTTAACAGCAGGTGGCCAATTTTTTATATCTACCTAACTATTTATAAAAAGATATGTTATGACACGAGCAAACACGTCAAAAAAACTTGCACCTTTGTAGCATCTGCCAACCCTACTTTAGGACAGTCATAATATCTTTGGCATCCTATTGGTAAGTTGGAGCATATTGGCAACCAATGAGCGAGGGTCTTAGCGACACAAAGAAGCAAATAGAGTAGGGATTTCAAAAGATTTTTTTGAGTATTAAATGTAAATATTCAGGTAGCGCAAGTGACGCCCGCCGAGCCCCTGTTGGGAACGCTCACACAATGCGTTTAAACAAACATATCATAAAAACTTAAAGGCGTCATACCATTGATTAGAACTCATTTAAATTAGGGTTCCGTTGCCAAAATGGCAAAAAACTAAACCTTGTAGATTCACCACGTCATCCGTCCGTAAAGTATCTCACAGCAAACTTGATAAGTAAAAGTAAGTAGGTTTTCTTCTAATTCTAATTAAAATTAGGTACGAGTACACAAAAATAGTTAATCAAAAAGGTTCCCACATTAAGAACTAAATAATAATATGAAACTGTTTAAATATGTTGTACCTTTAAACTACAACGATCTCAGTTCAATGGGTAAGTAAACCCGAAAATCACTCACTACCGAAAACTGACTGATGAGCTAATGCAAGTGACTGCTCCCGATACATTTTCCCTTTACACTGAAATGTAATTACGAGCCACCGCAACTAGCGGGGGCCGTGAAAATGCGCTGTAGCGTTCAATTATGAGGAAGGATGTATGGCTGTTACACAATACAATGCATTTTCAAAACAGGTAGCTTTTTGATGATTGCAAAAGTGCATAGGTACCTATTTGTAGCAGAGAAGCGTCCGTGACCGTGGCTCATGAAATGATGAAGCCAGGTTTCTTTCTTGACGTTGGATATCTACTCATTACGTAAACCGACTCAGTTGCTCTAAAATTGTTTTATTCACTTTGTTTCAGATCATTACTTATCTATAGACTGTTACATTCATGTGAACACTTATATATTCTAGAGCCGGAGTGTTAAACTGCAGAGCTTGGGCTTCTCTATGTAGGTACCTTCGTGGATTATGCGAGCATTGAGTGATTATTTCCATTAAAGGATTTGCAATATGTTGGTTTGTATTGTTAAATTGTTATTAGAATGGGGAATATTGTGCAGTCAGACTCGTAGAGATAGAATATCGTAGAATGTTGTGTTCAGACACATTAAATATTTCTGTACTTACTTACTTAAGCTTTTCAACACAGTTAAATTTTATATATTCTTGTTCCCGGGTAAACTTGTTCCCACTTCACTCGCTAACATAGATTTTAACTTTATTTGTACACCAAGAAAGAATTATCAATTTTACATAACAACTTAACTAGGGTACAAAAGGCGGTATTATCGCTTATAGATCGATCTCTTCCATACAACCTTTGGACTCGTCCTCTCAATCGAAAGGCCATGGATTCAAATCCTGGCATGTACCAATGAATTTTTTCCATTGTGTTTTCAATTAAGGAGTTTAAGTACAATAATTCCACGTCTCTTACGGTGATGGAAAACATCGTGAGGAAACCTGCACATCTAGACTCTAGATGTGTATCCTAAGTATATTGTGTTGTTGTTGCAGTCCTACGGCACCCCAGAGGTGCAGAGGGTCTCCACTAACGTCGGCCACTTCTGCCTATCTTAGGCTGTACTTTTGGCCTCGCTCCAGCTTAGACCAGCGGGTCGCAGCTCGTCTTCGACGCTTCGGCGCCATGTTTGGACAGGGCGTCCCCGGGAGCGCTTGCCACTTGGTGGCCTCCAGTCAAAAGCTATAGTTGCGGCATTCGTAGCTCCTCTTCGTAAAGTGTGCCCAATCCATCTCCAATTTCGTTTCGCAATTTCCTTGCCGATGGGAGATTGTCGGCACAGCTTCCATAGATCTTCGTTACGTATTGTCTTCGGCCAGAAAACGCGTAGGATCGACCTGAGGGACTTATTGACGAACACTTGCACTGTTCGTCAGCCCTTTCGTCACTCTCCTCGTTTCGCAACCAAAGAGCAATACGGACTTCACGATGGAGTCGAAGAGGGAGATTTTTATCCGCCTTGTGAGCACATTCGAGTCGCAAACAGGTTTGAGCTGGGTAAACGCAGCCTTGGCCTTCTTGATCCTGCTCTATATAATCTCTATATCCTCATCAGCTACTCCCTGACGGGTACCTCGGAAAGGTAAGTGAATGTATCCACCGAGTCCAAGCGTTGGTCATCGAGTATTAAGGCGTCCGAGGTTTTAGCCTTGATACGCATATCGACTGTTTTGCGTCGGTTTATTCGCAGACCCATTACTCTGGCTTCCTCCTGCAGGTGTACGAGTTTCTCTTGTAATAGGTCGAGAGTTGGCAAAATCAACACGATGTCGTCCGCGTAGTCTAGGTCTTCTAGGACACCTGAAGCCCAGCTTATGCCTCTCGGGATAGCAACCACGTTCCTCATCACATAGTCAAGGAGAATAACAAATAGGAGCGGTGACAGGAGACATCCCTGCTTGACACCAGCTGAAATGCGTATTGGGGCCCCAAGCTCTTTTTCATGTACGACCCTACATGTACTGCCCTCGTATAGTGAGCGTATTATTAAGTTCATTGTACTTATCCTAAAAACGGCGATATGGTGCGCAACCTATCACGTGAGTACAAAATGTGCTGCGAAAAGTTGGTGGCTCGGTTTGTGTCTGTACCTCTGACTACCCCTTCGGGGATTACAGTGGTGAGTGCATTTGTATGTATGTATATCCATCAGAGAAAGATAATTTGTAGGTCTCCAGCGCATGATGAATGATGAGTTGATGACTTATATTAAATTGTTGCACCAGTGCATCCACATCCTGCATCATAGCTACAACATCATTAAACCATTATTTTTCTTAGGGTGCCAACGAACAAACTACCTCTAACATACGACAATAGTCGCGTTATCAGAACTGCATTGCGCATCTAATACTGCACCGTCATATTTGTGATGAGTTTCTCCCTCGTACATGTTATGTATGGCTACGCCAGGCATGACAATACCTGGCGTTGGCCTTGAAATGGTTGAGGAAGGTTCCCGGTTACGGTCCAAGCCATTTAGTTGGTTTAGCCTTGCTGACTGTTTGTCTAAGTTACTTCTGCCTTATCAATAGAGAAATTAGGTCATAACTATTCCATCACAACTTTAATGGATGACTCGTCAAGTAAGTAGTTTGATATTAGGCATCGTGAGCTTACGACTTTCATCAAGATTGTGTTCATAAGTATAAAGTGCAAACGTCTCGTTTGGGAGAAGAATTTAGACAACTACTTATACAGTCTTCTGAGTTCTTTCATAGACGTGCCGGAGAGTCAGGATCACATAAAAAAAATAGAGTAATGTAAAGCTGCAGTTAATCGGGTGGTCGGACCAGGAAGACATTCCGCGAGCGCGCGGACTGCGCAGGACTTGCGACACCGGGGACTTGCTCATCTCCGGTTTGTTTGTATATACCTACTAGGTATATATTTAGGTAGGTAATATAAGGTACCTGCCTATGTATATACCTACTAGGTATATATTTAGGTAGGTAATATAAGGTACCTGCCTACGCTATAAGGCTATATTGTGGATACAATAGAAGAATCTGGAAACATCGTGTACGATTCAATTGTATTTTAAATAAAAAAACATTACCCTCCGCCTTCGGCAGTCGGGTAATTATGATTGAATCACAGAAGTATTGGACAGTGCAGGTTTTTCGATGTGTGCATAAAAGACCCGGCATTAGGATAACAGTCTTGATAGTTAACTATATCAGTGAAATACGGTTTATGGTTGAGATTTGAGATGTGAACGCACTGATCACTGGAAATTTGCACGGTGAACATTTCGTAAACAAATCCGACTGAGTCGATTGACAGGTGCCGATCGCCAACACATAATCCGACCGACCCCATTAGCACATACAGGTACCTACATAGGTACACAGGTAGGTTGCGCAGCGGCAGCGCATCGCAGTCATACGTACATGTTGAGGTCAGGCTCGAGGCGCGACGACGGTGGTGGCATCCGACAAACTCACTATCACTACACATTGTAAACGAGCCATTGTGCACAAAACAGTCTTCATTTTGACACAATCTATGAGATAAATGAACATAAAAATGGAGGAGCAGTTTGGGAGCGCTAGTCTGCGCACGCGCAAGTGAACGGCAAGTTGAGTGAGGTCGCCGGGGTCGCGCGACCGGTCCGCGCGTGAGCCGCCCGCGCCGCCCCCGCCGCGACTGAGCGGGGCAGCAACAGCGGCGCCGCGGGGGCGACAGGGACGGAGCACCACGCGAGCACCTGTCCACGGTTCCCGCCAAATACTTGCGCTCGCTCGACTTACACGCCCACGCATTGCACCGCGCACATTACTTGCATACTCAGCACTCAGCGCAAAAAGACCGTAAGAGCGCCGTCTGTGCTTATAAATAAAATTGCATCAGTCTGCGTATGCAATGCATATTGCATACAGATTCCAATACGGCTTGGTAGTTTAAATTCACATGCATATAGGACAGGTTTAGCACAATAGTTAATTAAGGCTTAGTCTGAATTAAAATATTACTTACACAAATATTTTGAGACCTGTCTACTATTAGGTACAAGTACAACATGCCTATGATATTTATTTTTATGTGACCGGCGGCGCGGCGGTGGCGGCTCCTGAGGAACCCGTTCCTCTTCTGTTCCCGCACTGCATGCTCATGTCCAAACGTGTAACGGTAATAGTCGTGACAAAAATACCGGTAATAAGTAGGTACGATTGAAAGATTTTCAGTTTTACAAAAACTATTCTAGTTAGCTAAATTGCTCGATCACATTCAAATTAACACCTTTTCTGGTTTAATTATTATGAATATCTACATCTATCTATTAAATAATGTAGGTAAGTAATTTATTGCTCAATGTAAAGTAGTAAATATTGGAATGCTCCACCGGGACACCTTTTGAGTTGCACCACGTCCACAGACGAGGCGTTGCGCGGGACCGCAAAAAACGTCTTCAAATATTTTTAGTAAACAAAAAAATATGCTTTAATTACTAGGTAGTAAGTACCTACTTAATCAAAAATGCAAGAATACGTAACCTACCAACTAATATCACGAAAACTTCGCTAAAATAACTAATTTGGCATATTTTGTTTTAAGGCAATTGCGTTAAATGTAAGAATATAGTTTGTGTGTTAACCGTTGGTACATTAGCTACCTAAGTACATCTAGTAGGTACCTACTTAAAAAATATCTTAGTTAACAAAACAACAGTCGTCAAACAATAAACAGATACAAGTGCTTAGCGCAAACGACGCGGTGAAGCTTCATGTAAACGCACAGAAGTAATCGCGAGTGCGCGTGGTGAGGAACAATGTGCTCATCAGTCGCTCGTGTAAACTGCGTGTAAGCTACAAAGGAAACCATTCGCACATCGCCGCAACAGGTAGGTAGTACTAGACTAGTGGACGCGCGCGGACGCAAGCAGACACAGATCTACCAGCCCAGTGGCTCCAACAGACACTTCAACAACTTCACTTACCTGATAAATCCAAGCTGCTGTACATTGTTTCCAGCTGATGCTTCCGCGAATTCATTAACGCGTTCATTTTAAAACTTAAAATCTAAACAAAACACACAAACTCAAAAACTTAACCCGTAAAAACTAACTGTGACCAACGGGACGTCACTAACAAGGACTTAAAGTGAAGGAAGGGAGATGAGGCGAGTCCGAGGCCACGACTGCGAATGAGTACCGTTACTCGAAGGAATCACGGCGAGGGTAAAAATAATAAGTACATGTTTATTGTTGAAGTAATGAAGAAAGGTTATAGGGCGTCCAGGCAGATGTGGGGTCGGCGCGTGGGAACGGGGGTGGCCGCGGCGGCGCAGCTGCTCGTGGGAGGCCGCGGAGCGCCGTCTCCAGGCGTCTCGGCCGTCTTGACCAGTTGACCACGCGGCGGCGGCGGAGGCGGCGGAGTCTTACCCGCGGTCGATAGCTGAATGTGCATGACGGATATACCATGGTACCTACGTCATGATGTTGACTCATTATTGTACTGATCAGTAGAACTGTCGGTAGTTTTATTCATTATTATAAGTAATATTTTTATACAGTCACGAGCACTGAAAAAGTTTCACCTGCCATTGACGTTCCATAATTTACGACACTGGAACTTTTTCATTGCTCGTGATCGTATCCTATGCTGTTACAATAAAACTGCTGTACGGTGCTCTTGTGTTGTGATAAAATAAAATACTGTCTCAATCTGAAGCTTAGGTTTTAATCAAGAAGACCAGCCAGCTTAAACCTACAGTCCACGAATCAAACACAGAGGGTTTTGTATTCATTATACGCCTCTAAAAATCTAAGTTGCCATCTAAATTACTAAGGGCTGATTTTTCAATGGTCAGATAAAAGTTATCTGAGAAATAATGCTCATGCTGTCGTGTCAGAATGTTTGTATTAGACAGTGACAGGAACAATTTTATTCCTCAGATATAATTTATCTGATCTCTATTGAAAAATCAGCCCTAAGTCAGCCACAATCAACGCGTGTCTAAATACTTAATACTATCTTGGCCACTAACATAATACAACCCAGGTCGGTGGTTAATTATTGGATATACTTTAGCATCTAACATTCATTAATGCTACTCTTACTGTTTTTTTAAATTAAGTAGGTAATTGTGGTAAGCCATTTTATGGTCTATAGGGAGGTCATTGTTATAATCGTTTATATTATTAATACAGAGTTAAAATAATTTTACAGAGACAGAAAAGTTGTTAAGTAAAATAATAAAATTATTGTTGAACTTTAGTGATGTTTTATTTGGTAGGTATATTTAGTATTCAATGCAAAAAATACGATTAAGTTTATTAGAAACGATATAATTATCGCGTTGCTTAGATATAAAGCATACTGACTTAATTGTAGAGCTAAAAAAACTTTGTGGATTGAATAATAACGTCTCAAAATAAACCCAAGTCCCCATAGTAAGAGCTACCCTCTTTCGGCTTACTAAATTTACAACAGACTGTATATCCTACTAATATTATAAATGCGAAAGAATTAATACATAGGCTACCTGAAAGAGTTTTAAGAAAGACAGATTGACTCAGGTGGTACTTACTAATTAAATTACCTACATGAAAAAATATACAGATAAGTTGTACCAATTATTGTACTTATTGTACCTCCACGATAAATGCTATAACTGAGCATCTTTTACTGTAAAGATTTTATTCCGTAGGTATACAAATGTACGCATAAAATATTTGATTAAGTAGTTGTAAAGACATAAGATAACGAGGTGTAAACTTTCACGGTTCATATTTTAGTAATATTTTAGTTTAGTTTCTACAAAATTTGTAAAATAAATTAGATTTCTTAAAAAAATAATAAATAAGAACACTATAGTAAAATTGTGTTTACGGCTCTTCGATCTATTGAGCTTGATCATGAAAAACGCGGTTCTACGTTTTTTGGCATAAGATTTTTTTGCCTAATCTCGTATTGCATAGTAACGTTTGGTCAAAGTCTCGTTACGCCGAAAATCGTATGGCATAAATCTCGTTTAGTAAAAAGTTATTTCGCATAACATTGTTTAGCCTAATAATGGTATGGCCAAATCTTGAATAGCCTAATAATGCTATGGCATAGGTTTATACAAAGTAATAATATTCGTTTGGCTTTAACTTTGACTGAGCGTCTCCCTACATAGCGCAAACTGGTGCCTTGTATTGTTTCCGCTGTTTGGAAAACGCTCCGCTCCGCTTCGCTGCGCTCCGCTTTGGTTTTGATGAACATGTGCACCTAACACGCTCCTCCTCGCTTTGCTCGTCGTCGCACCTATTTTTAGGTTTCGATCTCATGGGGTTTGTAATAATAATTATATTGGTCGTTAACTTTCGATTTTTTGATCATACAATATCGTGATTTTCGGGATGTAGGAGAAAAATACCACAATTTGTACATTTACTACATACTTAATATATTATTTATTAAGATAACATTACGAGAAACAAGATTATACATAGGTATAGGCGAACATAAATTTGAGCAAACGAAACTTAGGTATTTAAAGATTGTGCCTAAAGAGTTTTAGACGAAACGAGCCTTATGCCACATAAGTCTTGGCAAAGTGATGGTTCGGCCAAAAAAGTTTAGACCATACGAGTTATGCGAAATGAGTTTTGGTCAATAAAGATTATGCGAGATGAGCGGAACCCTGAAAAACGCATAGATCGATTAACTTGAAATCGATTTCCAAAATATTGTGACATAAGCCACACAAGACTCGCCAAAGTTTTTCCAAATTACGCTAATTGATACTGCTCCAAGAAAAGCTGTGTGACTTACCAGCATCTTGGTTGTTGGTAGCGGGCGCCCCGGCCGGCGGTCGACGGGGGGTAGTGCGGGGGGGGCGGCCCGGGCTCACGCGCCCCCGGGTGCAGGGGCAGGGGGGGGACACTCCGTACGGAGGGGGGCATGGATTAGCGTACTTAGAGTATTGAGCCCAAAGATAAGAGCTGTGAAGCTGTGAGACATAGCCGGAACTATTGAGTTCGGAGAGGTAGGCAGGGTAGCAGTGGTAGTAGTAGGTGGGATATTGGTGGTAGGAGGGCGGGCGGAGCTGCGAGCGGTCGTAGAAGCCGTCGGTGTAGGGGTACCGGCTGTAGGGGTGCGGGGGGTGCGGGGGGCGCGGGGGGCGCGGGTCGGGGGCCTCCGCCAACAGCTCACTCTGCAATATAACAAAAAAAGTAATAAGTATTTGCTTTATATTTATAGCTGATGTTTCGGAGCATATTTTACATATTATGTCTACGATAGGAATACTTAAGTATACCTAAAATGTCTATTCCTCCCAGCAAATATTAAAATTAAGTTCATCCTTCACACATTAACTGTATGCTTGTGAAATGTCATGATTTCAACTCCAATTTCTCCATAGTCGGTTAAATCGTAACCAGGGATCATCTTGGCCACTGCATCTTGACAGATGATTGTTACAGCGGCTGTGGTTATTGAGAGCCACATTTTCTCATGTGGCTGAACAGGCCTATACGGGCCTTACACTGCTTGCCACATCGGTCACAGGCATAATTCGGGTTTGGCGATGCTTCCAGATGTTGATTAAGCCTCTTAGTTTTTAACTTTTCCAACCATTTCCCATCGTGTTTTGATTTGCCCTGATGCAGCAGTTGTCTCCATACTGGTCTATCCAGTGCCAGGGACTCCCAGTTATCTTTATCGATCTCGAAATCGTCCATATCGAGCTTGCATGAGTCCTTAAATCTCAGTAACGGCCGCCCGACTGGTCTGGTAGCATTGGCCAGTTGTCCCAACATCACTCTACGGGGCAGTCTTTCTGTGTCCTGTCTTTGGACATGCCCCAGCCATTGCAGGCGTCTCTGCTTCAGGATGGCAGTAATGCTGGTCGTGCGTGTGGTGTTGAGGACGCATTCGTTCGTAACCTTGTCCCTCCACGAGACTCCGATAATTATCCGCAGGCAGCGCATGTGAAATGCGTTAATACGGCGCTCCTGTTTTCTGTAGGTTGTCCAAGTTTCAGAACCATACAGTAAGGTACTGAGAACGCATGAATTGTACACAAGGACTTTGATTCGGGTGGTGAGCTTAGAATTTCTCCACACCCTTGTGTACAGCTTCCCAAATGCCGTTGAAGCTCTGCCAATGAGGGAGTCAATTTCTTTGTCATTGGACAAGTTAGACGTGGTTGTTGAGCCTAGGTAACAGAAGTGGTCAACCACTTGCAGCGTGGACTCGTTGAGTGTAATCGTAGGCGGAATAGTTGTGCCTTGTGCCATAACGACTGTTTTCCTGGTATTTACACTCATTGAGAACATGTCGCATGCCCGACCAAATCGCGTGACCAGGTGCTGAAGTTCTTCTTCGGTGTTGGTCACAATTGCGGCATCGTCGGCGAAGAGCAGTTCTCTGACGATTAGGTCAAGACGGTTCCTTTTGGCCTTCAAAAGGTTTATATTGAAGAGCTTTCCGTCGTGTCTCGTATGCAGGTGCACTCCTTCCTCGGATCCATCGAAGGCAGCAGATAGAAGCGCCGAAAAGAATATGCCGAAGAGAGTGGAGCCAGAACGCAGCCTTGTCTTACTCCACGGTTGACGTCGAATGCTGCTGATACATCCGCATCGAAAACAACGCACCCGCGCTTGTTATCATGAAAATACTTGATTAGGGCGAGCATCTTCGGCGGGCAACCGACTTTAGGGATAGGTTGATGAATTCTAGGTATTTACGTCATCTCCATATTAAATTCTTGACAGATGTGTCAAAAGTCAAGCAATAATCCCTGATTATGCTCTAACCCATTATAAAAAAATTGGCACTTAAGCTTATTATAGATGCTATGATACTTTAAAATCTCAGTATTGACCGTTTCATTAAACGGGTTCGATTCCCGGATCAGTAACACTAAGTATAGTGTGATTTTTTTCAAAAGCAGTTTGCATTGTTAAATAAGTTATTTAAAAAAACTATAATTTCTGTGCTTTGTTCTACGAGTATCTTCGGTGTCTAGGGAAGTATTAGGTGGTTCTGTATTATGAAATGCCATCGATCGTCGTAAGACATCCTGTATATCTACCGCGTGAGAAAGTACCTATGTATATGAGTACCTGCCTAAAGGCAAGATTTTATATTATTATATTTTGCACTACAACCTAAACTGAGCCCAAATAGGTACCATGTCTTTATCCAATACCTATCTGGTTTAAACCGATTTAACATTTGTTCGAAACTAAGATTCGCCTCGCTGAGAGTGCATTGCACAATAATACAAGCCCAATCCAAGTTGAAAAGCAAAAGTTATTCGCGTAAGTCCATTGTGGGGCGTCTCAAAGGGCTGTGTTTAGCACCCCAACAGTTATAAGTGATTATGTTAGTGTTCCCACGGTGCGGTGTCGGCGCTACACCTGGCGGCGGCGGCGGCGGCGGCGTGCGGGGGTCCCCGCGGCTCCTGGCACTAATAATAACAGACCCGCGAGCGCACCTCCCCCTATAATAAAAGCTTAGGCCTGAGAATGCGCCCTCCTTAACAATTCCAAGTTGAAGAGTGTGCGTTATCAATTCGGCGCGGGTTATCGGTCGGTTCCCACCGACTGTCTCTTATCGGAAACTCTGCATGTTTCAGCACGACCGAGGGATAAAGATAGGTATTATATTATTTGCGCGAAAACCTAGGGTGAGCGCTGAACGGCGCGGCGGCGCTTTCGTTACTAAAAGCTTTGGACGAAAGTATGAAAGCTTTTTTTTTATCTTGACTGATATCGATGAAGAAGTAAAAACCCTCCAATAAATATTAAATTAGTTAATAATAAGTATTTTTTTGAAGGTTGTCCCGACTATGCGTCACGCTGTTAGGTAGAGAACAATGATTCCATGACTCTCATTATAACGTCGGTCCAGTGGCATCGAAGTGGCTGTGTCCGCGAGACGCCAGCCAAGAACAAAACAACATCAACTAATAAACTAACGACTTAATTCTTCTTTATTTATCACGAACGCCATTGAACCCCATGGGGTAAAATTAAACTAAACCTAAATATAGAGAGGAGAGAATATAGATATAGGTTAGCTATTAGAAAAGCGAGGAGGATAAGGTGAACATGTTCGTCAAAAGTAAAGCAGAGAGTCTCCCCAAGTACCTACCGATCTAGTAATATAGTATTGTATTGTTCCCGCTGGTTGTATACACGATTACAACTATGGATTTATCATTTCGGTGAAAAGTAGTTTATTCACGATATTTTTAAATTCGTTAACACATTTTGTTGTTTTAGGTTACTCTTGTTGTTGTTGTTCCTGCCATGGAACCTAAAAGTGTATTTTGTGCAGTGGACGTGGTACCTAGACTACCTAGTATACCTCTGCTCTAGTTTGCAGTCTAATATTGATTGATTTTCAATATGACTTTCGTTCACATTTTGAGTTATAATTGTAATTTAAGTTCATCTGGAACATTTTATCCGTTTCGCAATACATACCTAAAACGCCCACGTTATCCAAAAGATAGATAATATACCTAAGTACTTACTAATAATTGATGTTACTTTTCCAAAATGACGTGACAAAGTAGCCACTATTGTGAGTATTGTGACCATCAGGGTGCCAATCCAGCGAGATGTGCAATGTGCATGCGTCTAAGATCCAGAATCTTATTTGAATAAAAAATAATGATAATGATTCTTAATTCTCGTGTAAGTATTATTTTATTTTGATTAAACCATAAAATTAATTGGAAACTTAATAAAACATAATTATACATGTTCATCATTGATATAATAAAATTTTACCTAATAATGTATTTATTACTGATGGTATGTTTCCTAATAAATTTAATTTACATCGAATTCAACTAATAGGCTTTCAGGAACTGTCCGTAAATGAAAATGATTATCGGTTCAGCCTCCCGCGTAGAATCCTTCAATCATAGTAGAGCGCGCACCCGACTGAACTATATTTAATTGGATTGTAACAAACGCAGTGCTAGTCGAAACTCACAAAATTGTTGCCAAATTAATACTCGCCGTAATGAGAAGTGAGCCCCTGCACAGTTCAATTTATTTTTATTGAAGTACCGTGCATTAGCTTTTTAATAATTATGTAGTTACATCTTGATTATGCTAAAGCGTTGCTCGTATAAAGCGATAAAAGTATCAAAGTAACCCTATTCCTTAGGTTAAATCAACTTACATGAGCTCCGTTAGGTGTGTTTTGAACTTTCAATAATTTTCGACTGCCTCGACGTAGTGATACGGTTTTGGTATCATTGTTTAGCTTATTTCAAATACTTTTAAATAAATTCATTCATAAAAATACCATCAAAGGGGGGCAATTTTCAAAGTAATTCAAGTAAATGTAAAACAAAACTGTTTTTTTTTTTGTCAAAACTGTTAGATTAGGTGCTTGTAACTTATTTTATGTAACTTTTTAGCAGTTTTGCATATTTTTATTAGATAGAGATGACTTTTTGCGGATAAAAGCCTTTTATTTCATGTCCGTAAGACGTATAAATCTCGAGATATGATTTTCTATGTAGAAGAAGAAAAATTTTAGTAATTAAACTTTAAAATGGCCGCCATTTCTAGAATATTGAGATTTGACCCCACATATGGGGGTCGATTTTTGTCGATTAAATTACTCGTAGAATCCCCCCTTAAAGTTTGTCGGGTTCGAAAAACAACATGTTGTATAGTCACCGACACGCTAAGAAATAATTATATACAAACAAAAAACCCGACTGCACGCTAAAAAGATGAAAACAAGCCCCAATGTTAATGGAAAGTATCGCATTCGGGGACCAACATGACCGCAACACAAGGTATTTAAGTAAAACCTATCTAAGTAACATTCAGCTAAATGGTGAACCCTCTGCTGGTCCCCGCCTGCGATACTTTCCATTAACATTGGGGCTTGTTTTCATCTTTTTAGCGTGCAGTCGGGTTTTTGTTTGTTTATAATTATATTTTTTTATTTGTAACTTTTTAGTTGTTTTATTTTATGAAATTTTATGTCAGTAGTCGGGTTTTAGTTTATGATTATTTTTTATTTCAATAATGTTGGTGTTAGGATTTAAATACCAACAATATGCATATTTTTGTAATGTGCTAATCAAATCCTTTCATTTGATACCCCACACAGCATAGTTGGAAAAATATGATTTTTTCTATCATCACTTTATGTCCTTTAGAGGGCGCTATATACATTTTAATGTAACGTCACATAGCCTATAACCATCGCGCAATCAATACGCTCCTAACGATACCTCATACATCAAAATGTATCAAGCCGTTTAGGCTACAGGAGGGAACAAAGAAACAGACAAACATACATACATACATTTACATACATACATACAAACATACAATCGAAAAACATTACCCTCCTCCTTCGGCAGTCGGGTAAAAATACCTACATGTTTAATTTTACCTAGACACCTAGGACGTCTATAAGCACACTATGATTAGTTGTTTGTGATGACTTGGCATTGCCATTATGAAACGTTTATGTAGGTATTTTGTGTCACCGTTGCGTCGTTATAAATGCAAACAGAATTCATCATAATTATCATTGAAGATTGTCAGTAAATTCTTTTACACACGGAAAGAGAGCTTTTATTAGCGCTTAGTTAGGTACTTACTTCCAAACTAATCACAAACTATATTTTAAACAACAATATAATCCCTTTTACGTGAAGTACTTAGTTAGTTTTGAACCAAACTGTAATATTTCAGTATTTAAGTCGCATTCAATGCCGGGTCAAGTGCACTGAAATTCTCGCGCGGTAATTTTCCTCCTGGTATTTTAGTTGAAGTACACAATCTTTTATAATATTTTATTTATATTATTCTTACATAAATACAAATTATTCGGGAATTCCTGCTATAAAGTATAATAGGTAATTTACTCTCAACAAAAAAATAACACCATAAGTGAGTCATAAGTGTATAACATAATTTCTGGTCACTTATACTAATAGACGGTGAAGTAATATCTCGTGAGGAAACCTGCATAAAATATCTAGATTTAGCACATCCAGATAATTATGTGAACCCACCAACCCGCAGTCGACCAGCGTGGTGGGAAATGGTCCAAGCCTTTGATTATATTCGAAGGTCCAAGCTTAGGAAGGCAGATTAGACGTAGGGGATATAGGTACTTACACATAGGTTTCATTCGAGTGAACCAGGTGCAGGTACTTACATCCCCACAGAGAATAGAATAAATAGAATACTAATAGACGTCAACGATCAACTTAAAACTCTGTTTTGTTACTATATTAAATGGCATAATTTCCCTTTCAAAGGGAAAAACAATTTGATCTGTCGTAATCGCTGTAAATGAAGACCTACATGCTACTACGCCGCTACGTAGCCGCCGCCGCCGCCGCCGCCACCTGTTGCTACGCCGAGCGCTACGCCGCTACGAGGCTACGAAGCTTTGCTACAATACAATAACAACTTCTGAACTTTCATAATTTTTATCTTAGTAAGTAGATTGTTTATTAACTACCTAAATGGTTGGCACCCAAAACCTCTAGCTAGCCGAAACAATATGACAAATCAATTCATTCCTATTTCACTATCAGACACACTTCCTGAACATGTTAATCATTGTTTTTCGTAGCACGTGGAGTAGGTGTAAACATACAGGATATTTATGTAGGTGAATTTTTGTTTTGCCTACTTACTTAGGTATCCTTTCCTTTGTTTACGTAAAGGAAACACTAAATATATTTACAACAAATCAAATTTGATTGATTCTCAGTCAATGCTGTTGATTACTGTGTTAATGTGTTTCAGTCCATTTTGTACTAGTTCATATTGTTAATAAAAAACTATGTGTTTGCGAATAGTAAGAAAGACAGTTAAAAGCAATGAAAACTGATATTTTTCAATCAAAAACAAGAAACAGCATGTTTAAATCTTGAATTACATCGAAGAAATTCATTCCATTAGGCTACTTACCCAGCTATGAGGCATTTTATTAGCACAAGCGAAAGTGCGAAAGTTTGAGTGGTGAGTATGTCCGGCCGGGCGTGGGGGCGGCGCTGCGCCACGCGAGTGCATGCGGCGACTGCCGCACGCCGCCGCCGCCGCCACGCCGTCGCCGCGCCGGGCCCGGCGACCTTGCTGCTGTTGTTACCCATTCTATTCTATTCTATTATATTCTCTGTGGGGGTGTAAGTACCTGCACCTGGCTCTCTCGAGTGGAACCTTTGTGCATAGCCCCAAGGTCTAAACTGCCTTCCTAAGCTTGGACCATTTCCCACCACGCTGGTCCACTGCGGGTTGGTGGGTTCACATATCTAGATATGCAGGTTTCCTCACGATGTTTTCCTTCACCGTAAGAGCGATGGTATACATTGTACTTAAGTTAAAAGAACTCATTGGTACATGTCGGCGCCGGGATTCGAACCCGCATCTCTTGCGTGAGAAGCGGGCGCTTACCCGACTGAGCTACCACCGCTCCGCCACCTTTTGTGAGATATACTGTACGGGCAGGCGTAGTGAAATTACACTACGGTACAATCTGATAAGTAATAATACACTCAAAGGCAATGAAAATATTCCACTGAGAAAAGCACCAAGTTACGCCTAAACGGAAAAGGATCTTAATGACGCCTTCTGTACTGAAACATTGAAGTACATTTAACAGAGCATCAGGATATTACCAACTAAAAAAAGTAATATTTAATTCGAATTATAATTAAATGTTAGAAAAAACATTACCCTCCTCCTTCGGCAGTCGGGTAAAAATTGGGGTCGTTTGGTGTTGGCATTTTATGAGTGGAACTTTTGCATTGCCCGTGACTCGTGATTGTATTAGTAATAAGGTAAATATTACAAAATTATAATATGATGAGCATTTGAAATATAAATCATGATCATGAAATACTTACAAAAAAATTGGGTAGGAAGCTAGCTATGGTTTTGCAAATATAATCAGAGTGGACCTCAGCGGCCCACGCAACACACTCCGCCCACGCAACATCCGCGCCGCCGCCGCCGCCGCCGCCGCACATTGGTTAAAACCTCAAAGCACCACCAGTATATTGGATATCAGTGGGTTCTGACTCTTCTGACCACGCCGGCGAAAAGGTCAACTCTTGATAATTGGGACTGCAGTAGAATGTGGTCAGTTTTTACCCGACTGCCGAAGGATGAGGGTGATGTTTTTTGATTGTATGTATGTAGGTATGTATGTATGTATGTTTGTCTATTTCTTGTTCTCTCCTTTAGCCTAAATGACCCTCTCTTGGTCCCCACCTGCGATACTTTCCGACGACCGAATGGCGTAGTGGTTAGTGACCCTGACTACTGAGCCGAAGGTCCCGGGTTCGATTCCCGGCTGGGGCAGATAACTAGATATTAGTTCTCGGATCTTGGATGTGGACATTAGTACAAGGTGTGAGTGTTTGTATTATTATATTTATATATTTTTTTGTAAAATATTGAAATAATATGTAAAGTTTTTTCTTTTATCTATTTATAGCAGACCTATTCAACGATTACCCCATAACATCGAACCAACGGGGAAAAAAACATCACACTATACGGAAAGCCCCGTCATTGGCCTCATTTAAAAGGATGTTAAAAGACCATTTAAAAGACCATTTCCTCGGCTTCTGAATGAAGATCATAATCCTCTTTAATATGCTTATCCTAACTAATATTATAAATGCGAAAGTAACTGTGTCTGCCTGTCTGTCTGTCTGTCTGTTACCCTTTCAAACCAAAACTACTGAACGGATTTGAATGAAATTTGGTATACATATATGGTATCCTAACTAATATTATAAATGCGAAAGTAAATGTGTCTGTCTGTCTGTTACCCTTTCCCTTTCCCTTTGGTATACATATGGTATAGACCCTGGGAAAGAACATAGGCTACTTTTTATCCCGGAATTCCCACGGGAAAACTTTTTAAGGCGAAGCGAAGTGCGCGGGAACAACTAATATTATAAATGCGAAAGTAACTGGGTGTAGGGTGTAGGGCAGTGTAGGGCAGTGTAGGGCAGTGTAGGGTAGTGTAGGGTAGTGTAGTTTAGTTTAGGGTAGTGTAGGGTAGTGTAGGGCAGTGTAGGGCAGTGTAGGGCAGTGTAGGGCAGTGTAGGGTAGTGTAGGGTAGTGTAGTTTAGTTTAGGGTAGTGTAGGGTAGTGTAGGGCAGTGTTGGGCAGTGTAGGGCAGTGTAGGGCAGTGTAGGGCAGTGTAGGGCAGTGTAGGGCAGTGTAGGGCAGTGTAGGGCAGTGTAGGGCAGTGTAGGGCAGTGTAGGGCAGTGTAGGGCAGTGTAGGGTAGTGTAGGGTAGTGTAGTGTAAGGTATAAGGCGGTATGAAGTTCGCCCAGTCAGCTAGTATATTAATTTATATCTTAATATTTGTATATATTATATGATGCTAGGTATATAATGTATGAATGTAAATATATTGTATTGTATATTCTTTATTCCAGTACACTTAACCCTTTACATTTTAATATCCTTCCACCCAAAGGTTGTCTGGACAAAATCGCTTTAAGCGATAAGACCGCCATTTGTACATATGTGTTAGATTATGTTTTGTATTGTTGTCGATATTTTTTTTGAGATGACCGAATGGCGTAGTGGTTAGTGACCTCACTACTGAGCCGACGACGGTCCCGGGTTCGATTCCCGGCTGGGGCAGATATTTGTTTAAACACAGATATTTGTTCTCGGGTCTTCGATGTGCCCGTAAAATGGCAATAGGCCCGCCCCCTATTACATTGGGAATTGGGACTAACATAACATTCTGGCGAAAAGTTGGTGCAGCAATGCACCTCTGCCTACCCCGCAAGGGAGTACATTAGTACAAGGCGTGAGTGCGTGTTTTTTTTTGTGTACAAATAAATAATATCTTATCCTATCTTATCTTATCGCCACTTTATTACGTGCATGGAGGCCACACCAAAAAAATTGTGAAATAAAATAAAAAATATATAATTATATATAATATACAAAATTATCAAAAAAACAATGCACCTCTGCCTACCCCGCTAGGGAGTACATTAATTAGTACAAGGCATTCTGACTGGATAGTGATCCTACATCCACCACGGCCTAAAACCCTAGGTCAAGCTAGTGTTTCGTTTTTGTCACCGAAAATGCTAAGAAGATAATAATTAAAAAAATTAAAAAACCGACTTCAAAAAACCACTAAAATGTAAGAAATAATTTAAGGTTTACACAAATTCTACTCGTATGAGACAGTACAAATATACCTAAGCAGGAACTGTTCTTTTTTGATGTTGGTGCGGTGACAAAGTACATTAGTACAAGGCGTGAGTGCGTGTTTTTTTTTTTGTGTACAAATAAATAATATCTTATCCTATCTTATCTTATCGCCACTTTATTACGTGCATGGAGGCCACACCAAAAAAATTGTGAAATAAAATAAAAAATATATAATTATATATAATATACAAAATTATCAAAAAAACAATGCACCTCTGCCTACCCCGCTAGGGAGTACATTAATTAGTACAAGGCATTCTGACTGGATAGTGATCCTACATCCACCACGGCCTAAAACCCTAGGTCAAGCTAGTGTTTCGTTTTTGTCACCGAAAATGCTAAGAAGATAATAATTAAAAAAATTAAAAAACCGACTTCAAAAAACCACTAAAATGTAAGAAATAATTTAAGGTTTACACAAATTCTACTCGTATGAGACAGTACAAATATACCTAAGCAGGAACTGTTCTTTTTTGATGTTGGTGCGGTGACAAAGTAATCTGAAGAAATATGGCACCAACTTCAAAAAAGAACAGTTCCTGCTTAGGTATATTTGTACTGTCTCATACGAGTAGAATTTGTGTAAACCTTAAATTATTTCTTACATTTTAGTGGTTTTTTGAAGTCGGTTTTTTAATTTTTTTAATTATTATTTTATTTAATAGTTTTTAGTTTATTTGTAATAATTTTCAATCAAAAGTAAGGTGCAAATGATACCAAAATGTCCTACTAATCAATACGAATCATTCAAGCCTAAACACGAAGTAGTTGCTATATACCGTTGAGGAGTTCCCCTGACTGCCTTCCGTTTCCATCATCAGATCAGCTCAAGGTCACCATCATATTTTTTTGTTATAAGAACTATATTTACGTTCTTAATTTCATTAGAATCGGTTAATATGTGCCCAAAATTGAAATTCATACCCTGTTTTTACCCCTTTACCCACCCTTGGGGGTGAGATAAAATTCTGAAAAAAAAATGGGACCACCTGGAAGCTCAACCCAATACAACAGAAAAAGAATTTTCAAAATCGGTTCATAAACGGCGGAGTAATCGGTGAACATACATAAAAAAAAATATATAAAAAAAAAAAAAAAGATCCCGACGAATTGAGAACCTCCTCCTTTTTTTGAAGTCGGTTAATAATAACTTACTCAGTAGGTACTCGTATTGAATAGGAAAATATAAAGTCGTAAAGTGTTGAAAGAGAAAATGTTTCTTGTGCGTTTTTCAGTAAGTACCTATTTAAAATCTGAAAAGACTTTATAAGTTTTCTCTCAGAGACCTTGTAACAACGTAATGTCGGTCTGTGAAAGATCAGTAGCCACGGCACAGCTGCCGCCTCACAACAGTACCTAAACTAAAATAAATCCTAAACACTACACTTTACTACTTACCTGCATTATTTTATTTTGCGATTATTCTAGGTACCTTTATGACTGTGTAGATAAGCGGAGTTGGTATTGGCAGGGTATTATTAGTTTCCTAAGTTAGTTTCTCGTTTTTAGGGTTTTGTAAGTCTACTAGGTACCTTTATAGCTTCGTCGTGTCTGTCCGTCTGTCTATCTGTCCGTCCGTCCGTCCTGGCTCGTTCTCCGCCGTTTCTGCCGATTGCCACGAACATTGGTGGAGAGATTTTATGTGAGTAAGTATACTGATAATCCAAAAAATGTTTTGAAAATTTACATATTTTTAAATTATCTAATTATTCTTATTCTTGACAACCGGATGGCGTAGTGGTTAGTGACTCTGACTACTGAGCTGAAGGTCCCGGGTTCGATTCCCGGCCGGGGCAGATATTTGATTAAACACAGATATTTGTTCTCGGGTCAAGACCCTAATTATTCTTATTCTTGACAACCGGATGGCGTAGTGGTTAGTGACTCTGACTACTGAGCTGAAGGTCCCGGGTTCGATTCCCGGCCGGGGCAGATATTTGATTAAACACAGATATTTGTTCTCGGGTCTGACCCGAGAACAAATATCTGTGTTTAATCAAATATCTGCCCCGGCCGGATGCATCGTCATCCTTGCTGCATCCAAGGATGTGCCCGTAAAATGGCAATAGGCCCGCCCCCTATTACATTGGGACCAACATAAACACTGGCGATAAGTGCGTGCAGCAATTCACCTCTGCCTACCCCGCAAGGGAGTACATTAGTACAAGGTGTGAGTGTGTGTGTGTGTGTTTATTATTATTCTTGATAGTTTTGTTTATTATAAATTATAGTGACTAAGAAATGAGCACAAATTAAAGCTGCTAGCTGCCTGGAATTATGTGCAAATGTTACTGACGAGACCTGTGATCAGATTATTTGTTATAGCATTTCCCGCGAGCTTCGCCTGTCCTTGAAATATTTTCCCGTGGGAATTAGCTGCGAAAAAAATTAGCCTCTGTGCGTTCTGATGATTTTACGCTTTAAGTTTTATCAAAACCCGTTTAGTTTTGACTTAAAGTGGTATAATAAACCTACTAACAAACTATCACGGAATATTTATTGTTATTTTTCACAGAAATGTTTTTCCCCGCTTACTCCCATTCCCGTGGGAATTTTGCAATACCCTGTTTTATATAATTTTTAGGTTTACTAAGGTACCTGGAAAAATATATTTTCCCGCTAATTCCCGTTCCCGTGGGAATTTCGGGAAAACCTTTTTTAGTACGGTACCTTAGCTACCATCCAAATTTCAAAACCCTACTTTTGAAACCATAGAAGATTCATACAAACTGTGACACACCTTTTTACCGCCTTAGGGATTGATTTTCGTAAAATCCCGTCTTAGTGAGCACCTAAGTCCTAAAACGAACCCCCATGCAAAATTACAGACTCCGAGCACTTTTAGTTTTTGAGATTTGTGTGATGACTCTGTGTATACGTGACCTTTCGCTTTTCTAAATATAGATGTATGAATCATACATGTATATTCACCGTAAATCTTTGCCCACGTCGAAGATATAGGGGGGGGCGAAACAGCCGCGAATCGCTTCGAGAAAAGATGCTATACGGCCGTGCCGTGTTCATCACCACGAGTACCACGACCCATCGTCCCCACTGCTGGGGCACGGGTCTCCTCCAATGAAGGAAGGGTTTAGGCCTAGTCCACCACGCTGGCCAAGTGCGGGTTGGTGGACCCCAACACAAGCAAGCTTGTGCTGAGAGAGTTGTCGGGTAAGTGGGCATCCCGACTGTCAGATGTTTTCAAGCTGCCCGAAGGTCTCTGACTAGGCTTAACGACTGCTGCCGAAGCTGCAACCGCGACCCACGGCTTAACGTGCCGTCTGAAGCACGGTGTGAGAAGTTGCGCGCAGGAACGTATTAAAATATCGATTAATGTTGGTTGTAAAAGAAGTCTTTTATTAAATATGTGCGATGCTTATATACCTATATTAATGCTAGCGCAGCACTACATTCTTATGTTGCAGTTCATTCTAACAACTAGCCAATTTGCAGATACTACCATACTACACCTCCCCTTTAACTTCCTTCACCCTCGGGGTAGCGAAAGAAAAATAATTTAATTTAAGAAATTATTTTTCAAACCTATAAGTTATGATAGTACTTGCAATTACAATATTGTGATATTCTACTCTACCTAAATGCATTGTTATTAATAAAAGTGCAAGGCAGAGCTATTGTAAAATGCTGACAAGTTTCCTAGTGTTAGATTGCTGTATGCTATTAACAAATTCTTGAACAAAATAATGACCTGGATAATTGCTATTTACCTGTCTTTAAATTTAATTTTGAATGAAAGAGTTACAATTACAAGTTACACACACACATATTTTATAACTAAAAATTAACATGTAATATAGAAACTGAACATGAAAATTTCTTTAAAATAAAATGTCTTTTATAAGTACATGAAATTTTTGAAAAGACCTATAATTCGATGAAAAATAATAGTAAATTAAGTATTTTACATTTCTGAAACAAATAACGCATCTAAATATGTGTAACCAAAATACCTTTTACTTTTATACCTTTTAACTTATTTATTTATCTCCATCTATACCATTTATAATCTAAAATAAACTCTTATCATAATAATAACACAGCACAACATATTATAATGTATGTAAGTACCTATATGACCATTAGTTACATATTAATATGACATGACATGTACAGAGTGATTCATTTCCTAGGCTTGTTATAACTGTTCTATAGTCATCCTTTCACATTTAATTTTACTCATTAATTTATTTACTTGAAAATAGTTCTTATCTAACTAGTGTCACGTTAATTTTAAAAAATATCTAAATACAAAATCAAACCTACTACAATTTCAACGCAATTTACTTGAACATTCCTATCGTGGTATCGGTATCGAACATTTTCCCCGTTCATACACATTTACACTTTTGGTTTTTAACCCATAATGAGCATCCTGTAGCTCTCAGTCATCACTCTGATTACTGACATTCTGAACTCTGGGAAGTGAGAACTATCGTAACATTTGGGTGATGAAACCAATGAGGCGTTTGTTAAAAAAAAAAAGTTCCTTTTTGGAGAAATAGATGGGGTTGTACCAACTTTCAAACCCTCAGAACACACTCAGATCACAATATGTTATTCTGTGAGGCTAACGAAATGTGAAAGTGACGTAGGTAGGTAGTTAAGTTAGAGCGTCGCGGAAGGCCGTTTTTAAAAACACAGAATTTTTGATTAATTACGTTTAATCTCGACGGAGTCTCTACAGGAACTGAACTACTTGCTAAGCTTAAATCTAAGAATCGCCTGCGGTGACGCCGTTGCCACCGTGGCTAGTCATAACATCCTCTTGGCTTGTCAGCACTCTTGAATACTATATGACTACATTGTAGCATGGGAATGGAATGTGCTACTTATGTTTGGATGGATACTAAGCCATGAGAATGTATAACTCCTCCCTCCTTAAGTTCGAAATCCTCATTTGGGGATTTTTCCGAATGATGATTTCGAATATCCTTCTTATATCTGTAAAGGTAAAGTAATACAATAATAATGATTAAAATTAAGATTACATAAATGATTACTGTTCCGACACTGATGCTTTTCACATTGATAACACTTTCATTGACTTTGCATATCACTTCACTTTCACTTTTCTTCAATAGGTATGACATAAGACGGATATCTGAAAGATCGATTTCCTCCAGGTTCATGGGGTAGCTTTCCTTTTCAGGTTGTAGGGGTAGAATTTCTGGTAAGCTGAGTAAGGGTAAGTCAGAATACTTAATTTTTTCAAATTGTAGAGTTCGCTTTTTCAGTTTGTACTTTTCTATTTCAATTATACAATTTTCATTCATAGTGAGTATGTATGTTCCTTGAATGTTATGGTGTGTAACCTCGTCCTTACAGACTTGGGTAAGTACAGAGTTGTCCTTGGAATAGAGTATCCAGCGATTAAGTTGTATGGGGGTTAATTTAATATTTTCCAGCTTTACATAAGTTGGTCGGCATGACGTGGCGTTAGGGGTGCGTTTCATCAAGTCTATGACACATGTATCCTCAATGAATGCAGACATCTCGTTTTCATTGCATAGATAGTATTGTTCGTCGATCTTCTTGCAGGGCTGGGAGAGTGACTGAGTTTTCAACCCTTTCATAAGAAGGTAGGGGAATTTAGGAATTATAAGGGTAGTTTGGTTGGACTCGTTGGTGGTAGGAATGGGGAGTATTTTATAATATGTATATATATCTTTTTTAATTAATAGAATTTCTAAAATGAAGGTTATCTGATTTTCCTTAAAATAGGATTTTAATTCTATTGTTTGTTCTATCTTTACTAAATTTGCTTCGTTTACAGGGTATACTAACTTATTATTTTCCTCTATCTTTTTCAGTATTTGTAACAGTTCATCTGAATCTAATATTGACTGATGTAGAGTCCTTAATTTACTAAAAGCTATGGTTGTTTCCAACTCATCCAATCTGATAAAAAGTGTTTGAAAGTTATGAAAGAAAAGATTATACACTGATATGATTTGTTCACGTATTTGTACAGATTTAGTTATATTAATTTGTTTACGAAGTTCCCAAATTGCTTTATCTAATTGGATGAAATTGTTCTGTGTACTATTTGCAATATTAACAAAGGACTGCACCATTTCGGTAACCAATGATAGTTTTTTCGCAACGTTTTCCGTGCGTAATTTTGCTTCGCTGATTAAATTATCATACCTAATGGCGTCATCGTTATCTAGATTTCCTGTAAATATCTTAATGAGTGAACCAAGAGGGTTCAAAATACCTCTTTTTATTCTTTTAGATGGGGAAATTTGTCTTAATTTTCCGATGGTTGTATCCTTTATGTAATCTGTTTGCGTTTTTATATTCGCAATTCCTACGTCTAATTTTCCTTTAAAATAACTAAGAACATGATTATTCAAGTTCGCGTATCTATTTACGTTAAATTCTAAATCTCTACATAATAAGCTTATATTTAATACCTTAAAAACTATCCACTTATCGGAACTAATAACTGCTTCTCCTTTTCGGACGGGCAGAATTCCAGCGCCATTATTGACTCGCTGAAGTCGAAGGGCCTGGGTCGTGAGGACCACGGCCAGTAGCAGGTGGAGAAACCTGCGGAGGGCGTTTGACATCTTTAATAGGTACCTTGCTAAAGCGGTCCCTTTTCGCGATAACAGGTACGATGTTTCTAGAGATGTCTCCAGCCACTCGTACTTTCTCAAAACGGGGTTTATCCTTACTACGTCGGTTATTTATCCCTTTAACAAAGACTGTGTCACCGCAATCTATATTAAAGTCGGTCTCACCGCTGCGTTTCTGAATAATCTTCTCCTTTTTATTGATCATATGATCTGTTAGGTATTTATATAGGTATTTAGTCCTTTTCGCGTGATCGCTTATTAGTTTTTGGTGATACTGTTGTTCGAATTTCACGTTAAATGTACTATTAGCGTCTGTGTGTCCAAAAACAACCTCGAATGGTGTAAGACCTGTAGTTGAGTGTATGGTTTGGTTGTATGACATCACTGCATACGTCATTACTGTTGCTGCGTCAGTGATTTTGTGTTCGTATTTGGCTAGGCGATATATTTCTAAGATGGTTGAATGAAATCGCTCTATTAAACCCATAGAGGTCGGATTATGAGGTGTCCCTATGTGTAAACGGATTTTGTAAAAGTCTAAGGTCTCACGCATAAGTACATTGTTGAACTCTGATCCAGGATCAGAACTAATTTTTCCGGGTACTCCATATATAGAGAAGTATTTAATAAGCGCTCTTACTACTTCAGGTGTGGATTTGTTAGGTATTTCAAATGCTTGACCAAGTTTGCTGAAGGCGTCTATTATAGTAAGAAATGATTTTCCTTCTATGGAAAACAGGTCGATAAAGATTTCCTCAAAAGGTCGGTTTTGAGTTTGGGTGAGTTGTAATTCGGGTTTAAACGGTTTTCGGTCGTATTTTAATTTTTTACAAGCTTCGCATGCATTAATGATGCTTGCTACCGTTTCATTCATGTTATTCCAGAAATACGTACGACGGAGATGGGTTATGGTTTCTTTAATCCCCCGATGGCAAGTTTTCCCTTGATGGTATTTGAGAACTATTTCGCGTTGTTCATTTTCGTCTTCGACGTAAATTACTCTTTCCGTGCATTCGAATAATTTTACCGTATCTTTTTGGAATAATGATATTGTTGCTTGGGTGAATTGGATGCGATGTTGTTTTTCGTCGAAATAAAGGAAATATTTCTTTTTTGGTTTAATATGTGTTTTCAGGAATTCTTTGATGAGGTTTGGTGCATCTAACGGTAAGTGTACTTCCAAAATCGATTGTTTTTTATTAGATAGGTTTTTCACTGAAATTTCGTTTCTATTCCAGGAATAGACAAGGTTTTGGTTTTGTTTTGTATCTACGGCTTCTTTCAGAATGGGAATACCTACGGTGTCTATGTCATCTGCTGAATGGGCTGTAACGGATGCAATTGTCTCTTTACCTTCGCTACCTGTAATTGTGCTGGAAGTGGGTGATGGAATGGAAAATGGAGATCTAGGCCTATTTGTTGGTATGCTTAATGTTTTTTCCGAGTCCGATGATAATTCGATTATAGGTATACTATTTTCCTGATCTAAATTAACATCCATTGAAATGTTGTCTTTATCCAGTACATTTAATTTAATTCTCGATAGCGCGTCAGCGTTTGTGTTTTGACGTCCCTTTTTGTATATTACTTCAAAATTGAATTCAGATAGTCGCAACTTCCAACGCGTTAGCTTACTATTGGGTTCTTTAAATGAGTTGAGCCAGGCAAGTGGTCTATGATCTGTGTATATAATGAATTTTCTGCCGTATAAATACGGGCGGAAATGCTTCGTAGCCCAGACAATAGCCAGTAGCTCCTTTTCTATTGTGCTGTAACGCTTTTCGGCTTCGTTAAGTGTCCTACTTGCGTAAGCAATGGGTCTATCGGATCCTACGGGTCCCTGAGAAAGCACAGCACCAACAGCATAGTTTGATGCATCGGTAGTAAGTATGAAAGGCTTGGAAAAGTCGGGAAATTGAAGGAGTGGAGCATTTACTAGAAGCTCTTTACATTTTTCGAAGGCATTTATATATTGCGGCGTTATTTCTACCTTGTTTCTTTTCTTGAGGCATGAAGTTAACGGTTGAGTTATTTTGGAAAAGTCTTTTATGAATTTCCTGTAATAGCCGACTAAGCCTAAGAAGCTTTTTATTTCTGTGGGTGTTTTAGGTATCGGAAAATCTAAAACTGCTTTTATTTTGTCGTCATTTGGCTTAAGGCCATCCTTTGTGATCACGTGTCCTAAATAGAGTACTTCCTTCCTAAGAAATTCGCACTTATCTAAGGTCACTTTAAGATTTGTTTCCCGGAGCCTATCGAAAATTTTCCGGAGTTTTTCCAGGTGATCCTGTAAACTATTTGAGTAGCAAATAATATCGTCCAAATAGACCATACAATGTATGCCACTTAGTCCCCTAAGTACATTATCCATAGTCCTTTGGAATGTTGCCGGCGCGGTTTTCAAGCCGAAGGGCATGCGCGTGAATTCATAATGACCGGACTGGGTAGTGAATGCCGTTTTGTGTCTGTCAGCCTTTTCCATCTCAATTTGGTGGTAGCCACTAGCTAAATCAATGGTGGAAAAGTATGTTGATTTTCCTAACTTATCAAAAAGTTCCGTAATGTTCGGAAGTGGGTACCGATCGTCGGTAGTTATCTCGTTCAACCGCCGATAATCGATAACCATTCTGAATTTTCTTTCACCTGTTGCGTCCATTTTCTTGGGCACAAGATGTACGGGTGCACTCCACGGAGAGTGTGACTCAGTTATTACGTTGTCCTTTAACAACTTATCGACTTGTCTTTGAATTTCCTCGTTTTGTACGGGTGGATGCCTATAAGGTCTAATATAGATTGGATCTTCATTTTTGGTTCTAATTTGGTGTTTAACCTGATTTGTGAATGAGAGTGGTATATTTTCACAATAAAATATATCTCTATATTCATAACAGAGTTGCTGTATGCAATGACGTTCTTCATTATTAGTGTGTTCCAAACGTAGTTTACATAAGTTCTGTTTTAGCATGTCATCTATTTCTCTGGGAGCTACTTCGTCAATCTCCATCGGTGTGCAGTTGACTAGGCACTCCTCGTTATCAAATTTTGTGACTTTAATGGGTTCGGAAAACTTTAAATGGACAATTTTATCTGTTGTGTTTTGGATTACAGTATGGGCAAACGAATCAACACATGTAACTAAAGCTGTAGGCATACGAACGCCTTCACCGAAACAAAGGAAGTCTACGATGGCTGTACCGTTCTGTAAGTTGGTAGGTATTTTAACGCGTGTCTCTGTTCGCGGTTCCAGACATATCTCATGAGGTGGTGTATATATAATAGGTATACACGTATCGCGCGTCTGTAGCACTTGGTGATCCATGTTAATGGTAGCGCCTAACTGTTTTAACAAATCTGAACCTATGAGGCCGTCATATCTCTTGTCTACATCATAGATAAAGAATTTGTGTCGTAGGGTGCTCCTGAAAGTTTTCAGTAGAGGGATGTATATAGCCTCACTGTGAGTACTACGGGCATGCGTACTGATGACTTCAAAGGGTTCTTCAAATTTATAGTCGGTAAAGTATTTTTCTACAAGCTTTGGACTTATGAAAGACCTAGTACTGCCGGTATCTATCATAAATCTAGCCCCTATTTCAGGTAGTACTATGTGTGGTAATTTTAAAATGCTATCGCAGTTTAAATGTATTATTTCCGAGGCTTCTATCTGAAAATCCTGGTTTTCATCATTTTGTTCGTAAATTACGTCATCTGATTGTGTAAAATCCGAGTAATAGCCGTACTGTTCATCGTTTTCCGGTGAATAGTAATTTTCCGAGGAAAGGTGATTTTCCTGCGCGTCTAATTCGTTGGAATAAAAGACGTTATTTTCTTGTAACATGTTTTGTCGAAGGGGTGCAGCTGTGCGCATGGAGACGTCAGTGGTTATTGGTTTATTGTTTTGGTTGTTAGGTGGAATACCGAATTTAAATTTATTTTGGTTTCCGTGTTGCGCGTTAAGTTGCTGTTGCATCGGTGGACGCCACTGCTGGTTCGGTATGCCGAACTTGAAGTTATTTTGTTGGTTTGGAATTCCAAAACGGAAGTTTTTCTGTGGGTTATTGGGTCTGAAATTGTTATTTATCTGTTGGTTAGGTATACCAAATTTGAAATTTTGTTGTGGTCTAAATCCTGCATTTTGGTTTAGGCCACCACGGAATTGTTGGTTATTATTATTATTATTAATTCCAAACTTAAATCCAGGGTTTTGCTGTGGAATAACAACATTAGGTGTATTTGAGTGGGGTGAAGTTAATTTGGTGGATTTATTATTTTTCGAGTTGTATTGAAATTGGAAATTAATTTCCTCAGTGACGACGCTTAAAGCCGCCTCTAGGGTGGTACATCCCTTTAAACGAACTATTCGTATCATGTCCTCTGGTAGATTGTAGAGGAAGACATTTAATGCCGAATTATTATAAATGATCATCTTTGCAGCTTTTACACCTTCGTCTACAATTAAATTAACCTTGGACAGTAATGCGCTCTTCGTTAATTGAATTCTACTACAAAAATCTATATACGATTCGCCAGGTTTGATTTTTAACGATTCTAACGTAATCGCGATGCATTCTTCGGATCTAGGGTCACCGAAATGTTGTAGTAGCAATGCACACAGTTGTTCCCAAGTTGTTATATCTTCTCGTTCGCTGAGCAAAGACGCAGCTTTGCCCTCGAGCCTGCTTGTAATGGCATGAAAAACATACAGGTTTTGAGCTGCATTTCCCTGAATGGAAAAGCTCCTCAAAATGTACTGAGACTTTCTTATATATAGGTTTAGGTGTCCCGGTTCACCATTGAACTTAGGTATCAAACACAAAAGATCTCTCGGGATAATTCTTATTTGCTCTTCTGTATGGTTTTCTTGGGCAGTTGCCATTTTATTATATTTAATCTAATTATCTTAACTAAATTAATCCTAATTTGTGCGATTTTTGTCACAATTTCTAATCTAATTTTGTGCTATGTTTGTCACAATTACTAGCCTACTTTTTGTGCGATTTTTGTCACAATAACTAAACTAATTTTCATAAAACTATAAACTTAATTACATAAAGAGTCGATTTTTGTACTCTAAATGATATTAGATAACTACCGTGCTATTTTTGTCACAATAATTAATCTAATTCACCTAAAACTATAAACTTAACTACATAAAGAGTCGATTTTTGTACTCTAAATGATATCAGATAACTACCAGTTACATAGAGAGTCTATTTTTGTACTCAATAAATGAAAATCAGATAACTATCAGATTAGGTTTACCAGCAAAAAGGAATAGATGGGACAAGACAGGATAGTGAAAAGGTTTACTCACACACCGCTCGCCATATCCTCCAGTTGTCAGCTGATGATGTGTCTCAAAAACGTACCCAACGCACTTAACAAATTTATTTGTTTTCTGGTTCTTCTTCACACTCGCGAAAACGTCGCTATTTTCCCCGCGGAAAGACAAAATATAGTCCTCTATACGCGAGAAAAGCGCATGAAAATATCCGGAAGGCTGCGCCAGTTAAGTTAGAGCGTCGCGGAAGGCCGTTTTTAAAAACACAGAATTTTTGATTAATTACGTTTAATCTCGACGGAGTCTCTACAGGAACTGAACTACTTGCTAAGCTTAAATCTAAGAATCGCCTGCGGTGACGCCGTTGCCACCGTGGCTAGTCATAACATCCTCTTGGCTTGTCAGCACTCTTGAATACTATATGACTACATTGTAGCATGGGAATGGAATGTGCTACTTATGTTTGGATGGATACTAAGCCATGAGAATGTATAACTAGGTAGAATTGCAGTATTATTTTCTCTATGATGTCGATGTCACTGTTGCTTCAGCTATAAGTACCTATAGTGCCACAAACTTATCTGTTCCGGTGAGAGCGAACTAAATTGGTCCATATAATCTATGTCAATATGAAATTCATTCAGTTAGTAATGAGGTATGGACCAATTTAGTTCGCTCTCACCGGAACAGATAAGTTTGTGGCACTATACATGCAGCTCAAATCCTTTTTAATGAATTTAATCCCTGACTTGGTGGGTCATGTTGGGCAACTCTACCTACCTGTTTGAGTGCTTATGTTAGATAGGTAGGTACCTACATAATATATCATGTTATGTAACAATGGTTAATTTACATTACCGCGAATGATTTAACTTACTTACGTGAATGAAAATCACTTGGTATGAAATGATCCGAACACAACCATGAATGTTTTCGCAGTTTCCAATCAATTTTTCGCACATTTATCCGAGTCGCTTAATCCATTGTTGCGCCTGGCTTTCATCATTTGGAAAGGAGAATGGCCATTTTTCTATGGCGCCATGACCCAGAGCGGCCATTGATGAAACATACACTGATGTGTAGTCCGTGACTACAGCATATACTGGTATTAATTTTATTATTATGAGACATGGGAGAACGAAGATATAGGTGCTGAAAGATCAAGTCTTTCTACTGTACTAGATGTTACCCTCGAGCTAAAAATTGATTTTAAAAGTGGTTTCCGTGGGAATTCCTGGCTAAAAAGTATTTTATGTTACTTCGGGATAACGGGAACTGGAATAGAATGAAATAATTTTTGAAATTGGTCTCTTTATAAAAATAGGTTTCTGAGTGTGAAATGTGCAAAAATAATTATGATATTATTTGCATAAATAAAATCATGTAATACATTTTGTGATGCGCTATGAATTGGGAATCCCATGATTTAGATTATAAAACTTATTTGTGCGTGTACCATTCAGCAAAATCTTATTTAACGAAAAAAATATATTTTATTAATTTACTTTTGAACCCTAATATCTCAAGAACCCCATGGTTTAGATTTTTTTAAATATTTTTCCCTGATAATAGACATTTTTATCAATAACTTAAAATAGGTTTGGTGAGTGGCTGCTAACTTATGCAAAGCGGGTCAGGTTTCGCCATTCTTCTTTATGATGTCCTTTATTTTTACAAGTTGCGACGGCACACATTCTCATCTTGTCTTGTAAGTATTTCTTTGGGATCTTATTTAGGATCATACAATAAATAAAAATAGAAAATCAGTTCTCGCACGCAGCACCCGTTCAAACGGCGCGCATAGAGAAAAGAACACTACGTGACGGCGCGGGTAGAACTATTCACAGAATACTTAGCACTATCCCAAGCCACATGCAGTCTGAGCCTCGGAAGGATGGCTCGCGCTACCACCCGACATTTAATCACAACTAGTGAGTTTTATTCTGAGTTTAGTACTCTTTGCTCTCTATGTAATTTTTGACAGTTGGTACACTGCGTTTTCACGCCATCTATCGGCTTACCCAAAAGCTCAACTGACAGCTGTCAAGGAAAACGGCTCATTGCTATAGATTGGCAAGTTGCTTGGCGACCCTCCTTGCGGGGTGAAAGACGCGGAGGGGACGAGGTACCCAAGACGACAGCGGGTAGCGGGAGGGTAGCGGGGAAGGGCAACGCGTGCACTGCATGTCATTGTTACGGCAGTCTCGGCCGCGCAGCCGAGGCGGCCACATGTCTTATATAGTCTGTCATAATTTGAGTGCGACCCACATGAGATCATTGATCCTGAGACCATTAGTCTTAGGAAGAGTGTTGAGGCCTTTTTAATATTATCATTATATTATTATTAGGTATCTATAATTCGTCAACAAAATAACGTTAAAAACAACAAATCGTATAATGTCTCAATATAGGGGCTTCGGGTTCCGCTCATCTGGCATAATCTTTATTGACCAAAACTCATTTCGCATAACTCGTATGGTCTAAACTTTTTTGGCCGAACCATCACTTTGCCAAGACTTATGTGGCATAAGGCTCGTTTCGTCTAAAACTCTTTAGGCACAATCTTTAAACACTTAAGTTTCGTTTGCTCAAATTTATGTTCGTCTATACCTATGTATAATCTTCTTTCTCCTAATGTTATCTTACATATTAAGTATGTAGTAAATGTACAAATTGTGGTATTTTTCTCCTACATCCCGAAAATCACGATATTGTATGATCAAAAAATCGAAAGTTAACGACCAATATAATTATTACAAACCCCATGAGATCGAAACCTATAAATAGGTGCGACGACGAGCAAAGCGAGGAGGAGCGTGTTAGGTGCACATGTTCATCAAAACCAAAGCGGAGCGTAGCGAAGCGGAGCGGAGCGTTTTCCAAACAGCGGAAACAATACAAGGCACCAGTTTGCGCTATGTAGGGAGACGCTCCGTCAAAGTTAAAGCCAAACTAATATTATTACTTTGTACCTATGCCATAGCAATATTAGGCTATTCAAGATTTGGCCATACCATTATTAGGCTAAACAATGTTATGCGAAATAACTTTTTACTAAACGAGATTTATGCCATACGATTTTCGGCGTAACGAGACTTTGACCAAACGTTACTATGCAATACGAGATTAGGCAAAAAATTCTTATGCCAAAAAAGGTAGAACCAGGGGCTTCTTGTAGAACAGCGTACCGGATCAGTCATGCTACGCGGCTAAAGGTTGGTACTGCGCAGTCAGATACGAAAAAGTAAACAACAAAGACGAAGAGTCCATATGACAGTGCGTCAGTTGTCAGTTCTTGTAATTAGGAAAGCAACCAAAATTTATGTGATTTAATGAAAGTAATTAATGAGTAAAACACAGAGAAAAATTACAAAATTGATGAAATTTTGAAAGAAAATGGTCATATCGTGCTTCGCCTACCCTCATACCACCCGGAATTAAATCCTATTGAACTTGTGTGGCGGTACGTGAAAGGCGAGCTCGCAAGAACGTCGATTGACTCTAACTTAGATAAAGAGATAAAAGACTTAGAGTTGCTTTTCTCTAATTATTCGCCTAAAAAGTGGAGAAATTGTGACGACATAAAAAATTAAGACGAATATTATAAATCTGATAGAGTATTTGACGATGTATTGGACAGGTATGTTATTGTTTATTTATAATTTATTGTAAATTAAACATAAATTGGTTTTTGTCTTAGATTTATAATTGAAGTTAATGAAAACGATGATGAAGATGAGGATGACGACGACGAAGAACAAGTTCAAACAGAGAGTGAACATGAAAGTGACATGGAAATTGAGTTATAAAATAAAACACTTTTACATAAATAAATTCAAATTGGTAGATATTCTGAAGGAACATCCAAATTTTAATGCTGTCAAACTATACATTTTAATCTAAATATGACATTTACGGGAACAGTCAAAGAATAAAATTTTACTTACGTCAGAAATAGTTACGAGCCATCGCGAGATTAATCCGGGCACACTTTTCTACGTGTGTAGCATGTCGTGCTACCTCGCCCCCGCCACTTCTTTCACCCCGCAAGGAGGGTCGCCAAGTAACTTGCCGCATTATAGTCAAAACTCCTTAACCTTTGTGTCCTCAATCATTCATTCTAATCTTGTATACTATTCACATTAATGCCTTACTACTAATTCATATTATTATGTCTTTCACTGAGGGCACGATAGTCCAAACACTATGATCAAGAACATAATTCTCCTAGGACTGTATCTCTACACCCTTAATCTACTTTGTGGGCATGGTCACCCTACTTATTGGCATATCAGGCCACCTATTTTGTGCACCTGTATAATATAAAATAGAGCCGCTACAATTTAAAGCAATGGCCTCCAATCTGAGCTCCTTAACTCCTTATTATATATTTTACCAATGTACCGATCCATAAAACTTTCTAATTCACAACAAAAAAATATCATTTACTTATTAATTCATTTACTGAAAATCTCTATTCAATTGTCATTAGGTAGTCGGTTTTACTAACTTGACCTAGAAACTTTCTGCAGTCATTCAACTCTGAATGCATTACTTACATATATTATTTATTAGCGATACCTAACTTGTATGCTATTTTTAGAATACCTATTCAAATATTTCAAATGGTTATGTTCTAGAAGAAAAATTTACTCGTGATTTGTGACACTAGATATTACAATTACTTAAATGCCAGATTAAACCCTTGTTAAAAAATATTTTATCAAAATCAAAATCTATAATTCTAATCCTTCCTGAATTAATTAATTTGACTCACAGTAACAATATAATGATGACGGCTGGGCGGACGTGACGCACGATGACACTGATGATTGCACGAAGACGCACGTGGTTGGTCATCTTCTTGAGTTGGCCGGGATAACCCTGGTCCGCTTCGATGGCCGGGATAGCCCTGACCTGTTCGAGCCGGGATAGCCCTGACTCCTCGTCCGGTCGCAGTATTTCTTCGTATTTTCTGGTCTCACTTGTACATGTTTTCTTCATGTCATTCACCGAGGTTGGTTGCCTTGGTGCCGCTGGTGTTTATTCTTGACACTGGTACTGCAGGTGTTGGTGTTGGTGTGCTGGTTCTGGTCTGTCGGCCGAGGTTGATGATCTTCGTGGGCCGACCGGCGCCGCTACCAGCAGCGCCGGCCTGGCAGGATCGCCATGTGAGAAGTTGCGCGCAGGAACGTATTAAAATATCGATTAATGTTGGTTGTAAAAGAAGTCTTTTATTAAATATGTGCGATGCTTATATACCTATATTAATGCTAGCGCAGCACTACATTCTTATGTTGCAGTTCATTCTAACAACTAGCCAATTTGCAGATACTACCATACTACAACGGAAGCGTACAGAAAAGCACCACTTGAAATTGGTCACCCATCCAATGGCTGACCATGCCAGTTGTTGCTTAACCTCAGTGATCAGTTACGATGACTGAGGCCGCTCGACTACGGACGCTTCTATATAACTGTTACTGTTTTGATATTGTTTTTAAATTGTGTGAAATGAATAATGTACTAATAATATTTTGAAGGGCTGTAGAGACACTAGAGACTCGTCTGTAGTGTGTGAGTGGGCGCGTGGAGCAGCGGGCACACAGACGCGGCTTGTTGCCGCGGCCGCGTGGGCTGCTGTTTCAACACTCAGACACCATCATATTATACGATTTTCATAATTTATAATTTTATTTCAATCATTTTACATATATGCCTATATAAGCAGTACTACTTATACTTAGGTACCTATAAAATAATAAAATAATACTTGTAAAAATATATACGTTTGAGCGTGACATGGGGGTAAAATCCATATTTTTCGAGGTGTGTGCCCCAGCTGAAAATCGAAGCCGGAACGTCATAGGTTGACCAACAGTAAACCACTGCGTTATTCCTAAGACATCACACCACATCTGTGTCTAATTGGATTGTAATATTCTAACTAGTTAGGTATTGTCAGGTAGTTCGTGGTCAGTATCGTGTCTGTTCGATTCCTTGCGCGCCGAAGCCCCGTACGGCCGCGGACGCAGCTGGTGTAAATTCGGCCCGCAGTGGACCCGGCTTGTTTGCACATACCAGTTACATATTTTCCTCCTGTAATCTGCAGAGGTCCAACTACAGTGCCACAAACTTTTCTGTTCCGGTGACAGCTTACATAAATGTGTAAAATTTCTTAATTCTATAAGGTTTTATGTTTGCACGTGTTGTTAATTCGCTCTTGCGGTGTTAATGAACCCATCTAATCTTTTACAATATACAATTCATTAGTAAGTAATCATTTTCACCGGAACAGATACGTTTGTCGCACTATACTTGCCAACTAGCAGGCTGAGCCGCGAGCACAGGATTCGATACTATTTTCGAATCTACACAAATATATGGAAAAAACAAATACAACTTTGGAACTAACAAATTTGCCTTACATTTTGACAGTGACATTTGACGATACGCAACCTAAAAGGTTTCAAATCCGGCTAGGTATTGTTATTTCTAGTTAGAATCAGCTAAGTATGCGGCTGCATTTTAAAAGGAGGAGGTTCTCAATTCGTCTACACCTGTATGTATGTTTTTTTTTAAATGTTGGTTCATTGATTACTCCGCCATTTATCGACAGATTTTTTGATGGTATTGGGTAGACATCAGGGGTGGTCCCATTTTTCAAAATTCAATTCCAATCCAAACTATGATGGGAAAAGGTGTAAAAATAGGGTATTATTTTCCGTTTTGGCCACCTATTAACCGATTCTCGTGAAATTTTGAACGTAAATATAATTCTTATAATAAAAAAATATGACGGTGACCTTGAGCTGATCTGATGATGGAAACGGAAGGTAGCTAAGGGAACTCCTCAACGGTATATAGCAACTACCTCGTGTTTAGGCTTAAATTATTCATATTGACTAGTAGGACTTATTGGTTTCATTGGCACCTTTACATTTTGATTGTCAATTAATGCAAATAAACTAAAAAGAATATAATAAAATAATCATTAAAAAAAATAGAAAACTGACTTCAAAAAAACACTAAAAAGTATACTAAATATATGACGGTGACCTTGAGCTGATCTGATGATGGAAACGGAAGGTAGCTAAGGGAACTCCTCAACGGTATATAGCAACTACCTCGTGTTAAGGCTTAAATTATTCATATTGACTAGTAGGACTTATTGGTTTCATTCCCAACTAACATCGTAGCGTTAAAAAAAACTCTCATATAACTTGTATAATGGTTCCATTCGAAAATTAAAGTGTTAAGACATAGCTGTATAAGAGTGTAGGAGAGTGCTCTAACTCACTTATAACCACGAAAGAGGCCCACGATTTTGAGAGTAAAGGCTTTAGAAAGTCTGTAAAACGGTGTCATTGAAGTGTTTAAGTTATAGAAAACCTGTAGTACGGTGTCATTGAAGTGCTAAAGTTACTATTGAAGAGCGTTTAATCACTCTCAGCTAGAACTTTTACCGGTATAGTTGTGGTTGTAGAATGGTTATTTGACTCCCTGACTCTTATTTGTTAGTTAAAAAAGGGTTAAGTGAGTATGTTACCGTTTTTCGAATACACTTTTACCATACAAGATGTATGTCTTTGAAAATAATAGTGTCAACAGCAATTATACGCGACAGTATTAGAGTGACAGTATTGATTAATACTAAATAACAGTAAATATAATATATTAACTTGACTTAACATGTTTTGTGAATTGAAAATAATATGCCATTGTAATTTTACTGTAATGTATACCATATTTTCCACCTCAATTTTAATGCGCTCCGAATTTATTAAGGATTTCAAATGAAACATAAGTAAATATAAAATAGACGACTCAATTTTGTATTTTTTTGTATCCTTACTGTATGTCCATTAGTTTCATAAATTGATTGGCATGACTGGAATGACAAAATACACATAAATAAATAAGTATTTTAAAGCAAAATATTGTTTATCCCAGCAATTTATAGGTAAGGTCGCCAATGCAAATGGCGAACTTACATTTAAGACATATAGACTCACCTAAGTCATCTATTACACTTTTTGTAATAGAACACCCTTAGCCAAGGGTATTATGCAGTCTTAGTCGATCCGCACAGTCTTGCTTAACACCGTTACTTTTACAGTCTACTTGCCAAACGCAATAAGCGTAAGTTAAGTTAACCTTAAAGATTAAAACTGCATTGTTGAGTTTTCCAACACTGTAAGAATCTTGTCTTACTGCACTCTTGACAAAATCTCTTTTATAACCAATTCCTGCAGCCTAAAGTCAATATGACACCTAAAGATTTATATGAGTATTAAAGGAAACCACTTAACAACCATAAGTGTTAACAAGTGTCAGTGAGCACTCTTGTATAGCTTTAGGTTCTAGAAACAGTTTAAACCTATAACATCTTAATTATAATTGCTTTGACTAATACCATTTTAACACTTAAACCTGCTGTTAACACTAATTTCATTTTTTAACTCATCTTTATCGCTTTATGTTAGAACTGAGATAATTATAACACAGTTATACAGGTTAAAGTTATAAAAATAGCTGTAACTGAGGGTAAAATGTTTGTTGGGTTAGCACCTTACCTTTTAAAAGAATAAAATAAAATAATCATTTAAAAAAAAAAAAAACCGACTTCAAAAAACCACTAAAAAGTAAGAAATAATTAAATGTTTCGACCAATGCAATGTGACAGTACAAATATACCTAAGTACTGGTTTGTTTATTGAATAATGTTATGAACGGATATATACTTTTTACGAATTAACTTTATAAAATAGATTATCTGCTTATACTAAACTATTTATATATTTTAAAAATAAAAATAAAATACCTAATAATATAAAATACTTTTAGGGCCTGGAAATATTCTACCCTTAATAAACAGGAGTTTATCAAAGGTAGAATATTTCTTTTAGTTCGCTGCCGTCGCCTGGGATGGTTCCGAGGAGGCTGGCAGCGTTCCCTCTCTGTATAGCCAGGCTGATGCGCTGGCTGAGATAGCTGCCAGCCCTCTGGTCCCTTGATACCTCGACCAGGCGCGACGAAAGTTCTTTTACTAATCGTCGCGCTTCGGGTCCCCACGGCCCCAGGGTCTCAACCCCAAACGGCACAAATATGTAGCTGTCAGACAGACCGTTGTATTTGCGCCGTTTGAGGTTTTCTGCAGCAGCCGCCACCGTGCCCGCCGCCGCGGCACTACCCTGGATGAGGGAGGGGGCCACTGTGTCGGTGCAGGTGGCGTCCCAGACTAGGCATTTCCCGTACTTCCAGGGCATTACGGTCATACCGTCGGGCCTCTTCCCGTCGTCTCTCGCCAGGCCGGTTGGCTCCAGAATGGCGGGGATTCCGGCGCTCGCAAAGGCCCGACGTATGACGTCGTTAAGGGCCGCGTGGCGGGGTAATCGGCCGGCACTCCGCTGACAGAAGAGGCCGTGGTGGCCTAGCTGGTCGACGGGGTCCCCGCAACGGCAGCGATGTGGCTCGTTGGTCTTACAGCCTAGTCTCAAACAGACGGAAAGGTTAAAGGTGTTGCGGTCCAGCAGTGTGCCCACACTCGCAGATGGAAGGGCCCTCAACCAATGTCCCGACTCCGGTTCGGCAGAAGCCATAAGGCGGGCGCGGTCTGCAGGGCTGGTGGCAGTTTCTAAGAGATTTTCCTGAACCTGCCTGCAGATCGGCTCGTCCCACAGCCTCTGGGATTCTGGTAGTCGAGGGACATCTTGTTGTGGGCCAGCGATATCTGACCAGGCGCTCCTGGCCTCGGCCAAGTAGGTGACCTCTGCATCGCCAAGCGATGGGTAAATTATCTTTCCGTAGAGGCCAGCCGTACTGTGTGCCGAGGACAGGAACGCCGGGAGGGCCACACTGGACGCCGAGCGGATGCCCAGGCCACCGAACCGTATCGGCAGCGATGCCTGGGCCCAGCTGCGGTTATCAAGTTGGCAATTTAGAATTTCGGTTAATATATTTCTGATCATCGCATCCAAATTATTAAGTAAATTTTGGTGTCTCCAAATAGGTGAACATCGCAGTACATAGGTAAATTTTGGAACGAAAAGACAGTATCTGATGATTACCAGGGCGATTTGCGGATTAATTTGTACCAGCCGATGCGATGATTCATGGAATTTTGTGATTTCATCGTCAATATATTTGGGAATTGATTCGTCAAGAACTGGGGATCCGAGGAGACGAAGCGAGCTTTTATTTAAGATTTTGATACCGGGTGCCAGAGAGTTAAATTTACTATGGATGTCTGTTTGTTTGTCTGTCGGTAGGTTGGGGTTGATAAAAAGTTCACATTTAGAGAAATTTAATTCTTGTCCGATGTTTTGGAATTCTTTGATCATGGAGTCAAGGTCTTGAAGAGCAGTGCTTGCTTCATCTCCTATGGATCCATCATCGAGATACCACACGTTAAATTTAGATTTAATTTTGGTTATCACCGGATGAATAGCCAGACTGAATATCGCTGGACCGAGTGGGTCTCCCTGCTGACACCCAGGCGCAGAGTAAAGGAGGTGGTTCCTGTATACTGATTTTGTTTTTTCCCCGTAACATTGCCACATGTAGTGGTATATTTCAGGAACCACCTCCTTGATCTGAGTCAGCAGAGCTTCCCTCTCAACCGAGTTGAAGGCGTGCCTTACATCCACTTTCAGCAGCACCTCGCCCGCGCCGCTTGTGAGGAACGCGCGCGCCGCGTGGACCGCCGCCTCGCACCCTCCTTTACTGCCGAAACCTAACTGGGTGGGCTGGAACTTATCCGACAGTATTGGCGCGATGTGTTTGCAACATATTTTGGATACCACGCGGCGGATTGCGTTTCCCACAGCGATAGGTCTTATCCCACCGTCCTTTTTTTTTAGAGCACATAGGTTTGCACCGTATAAAACATCAGTTATCTCAGTGCAAACCTTTCCCGACAGCATGAGGTTCACTAGCTGTGTCACGCTCTCCAGCACGACTCGGCCAATGTCTCCCGTTGTGCCAAAGATAAGATCTTTATAATGTTGGGGCGAGAGTCCGTCGAGGCCACCGGCCGAGCCGCCCCGGAAGGACGCGACTGCAGCCTGCACGTCTTCAACCGTGGCTGTCGGGGTGCGCTCGGTGGGGTCGGGCGGTGGTGGAAGCTGCGAGGATGGTGATGAAAGCGGGTGTTTCGACTCCAGGGCGGATAGAGTCTCTGCTGTGTCGGGTGCAGCCGCGTCGGACGAAAAAAGAAGTTGGGCGGCTCCCTTGATGTCCCCCGCATTTATCTTGCGTTCTACGAGTACTGGTACTGCAGATATAGGTACTTACTATTATTTTATGAAGTTGGTGCCATACTTCTTCAGATTACTTTGTCACCGCACCAACATAAAAAAACAGTTCCTGCTTAGCGCTGCTTATTTGTACTGTGTACTGTCACATAGAATTCTCATAAAAAATAACAGGCCGCATGCCATCTATTGCTCGATTTTGGTACTTTTAAACATCAAAAGAAAATCTCCCATTGGTCGAAACATTAAATTATTTCTTACTTTTTAGTGGTTTTTTGAAGAATTTTTTATGATTATTTTATCACATCGACCGAGTCCAAGGAACATACCTAATAAGTACTTATCTCGAGAAGCACGAGTCGCACCATGACTCAGAATAATGAAAAAGCGCGATGTATTTTGTTCACAGAGTAAATTATTTCTGTATTTCATTGACATTGACAACATGCAACATAGCATGGCAATGGCACTGACGGCACTGTCACTTTTGACTTTGACACCGACCAAATTTTTATTTATTGTTTTAGTTTCTACAATTTTATTATGTTAATTTTATTTTCTAGTTGTTTGTTTAGTTGAGCCGGTATTATTACAATAGCTTTATTACAGTCGTAATTCACCTGATTACCTACTTTTGTAGATATATTTTATCTTTGTGTCTTCATCGCTTATGTAGCTGCCGATTTGTAGGTATGTACCATTTTATCGGATTAATTGATTAAAGTGATAAGTAATACAGGTTTCAGTATAAAAAAATGCTGACTGGTATCATTGTAAGTGATTTCACAACCATGTGAACTTTGTAGTAGCTTCCATATTTTTTTAAATGTTTTTAATGTATATGCCAGTAAACCTAGTTTTAGTGAAAGTGATAATGATAATTTACATGATCTAAGTAGGTATGTATACTGTCTACATACCTAAAATTCCACAGTAATATTTCAAACTATGTCGGCAAACCATGCATCTTGTAAATAATCTAGAGTTTCAATCTTTAGCCCTTACTACAGGTTTTAAAAAACCTATTTAGGACACCAATGATCCAACACATTTAAATAATTTATGTACTTACGATAGTGCCTAGTTAAAATGATTGTACACAACTTTTCTGAAATAAATAATTTTTAATTTAATTTAATTTAGTTATATGTTTAAAAGTTTTCTTTCATTGCACTGAAACTGGTACAAATATGATGTATATATTAATACAAGATATGGAAAACATCATGAGGAAACCTGCACATCTAGGTTCTACATGTTTATCCTAAGTGCATTGTACTTATTCCAAAATGGCGACATGTGATATGGTTTGCAACCTATCACATGAGTACAAATGTGCTGCGAAAATTGGGTGGCTCGCTTGTGAGCCACCTGTGACTACCCTTTTGGGGATTACAGTTGTGAGTGCATATGTATATGTATGTATATAGATATAGGTATGTGAATTCCATAAGGCGGATTGATAATTTGCTCACTACAGTGGTGTGGGATCAATTATGCAATTTCACAATTGTGACGAACCATCAATCTACCTGCCTTCGTTTGTGAGAGGGAACCAAAAAAAACTTTTATGTATCATTGATTATTTATCTATTTTAATGCATGTTAAATTGAGACTTAAAGTAGGTTATAAAATTTTGGGTAAAGTTTTTATTTCTGCTTTCAGGGTATGTTACCATCTTTAAATATGAAAGTAAATAAAAAACATCTGGCCATCAAAGGCCATTATTTTTTATTTAATGCTGGTGAGTAAATATTTGAATACAATATACAATTTAATATTTGAATATTATTATTTTACTCATCAAAGTCATAAATACCTTCACATAATTTTATAATCCAGTAAATATGTCCATTGTTGCAGGAATAGCCCCGCTGGTCCCGTTTCTGTCCACATATGCCCGACACCTTGGGCTCTCCGCAGCCACTGTGGGAGCCATGTTCATGATACTGCCAATAATGAGCCTTATTTCCAAACCACTGTTTGGATATATTGCTGACAGGTATAAGTTTATTCTATACTATTCTTTGCAGAGGTGTAAGTACCATGCTGGTCGACTGCGGGTTGGCGGGGTTCACACATCTAGATGTGCTAGATCTAGATGTGCATGTGTAAATTCATTAGGCAAACACATTTAAATTACTTAAGTATTTTCAGTAAGTAACTTTTTTACCATGGTTATAGTCTGTGTACTTATTCTTATTTGCACTTACACACTAATAATGATATTTTTCTTTTTATTTCCAGATATAAGCTACAGAAGGCGGTGTTCCTAATCTGCCAAGTGTTGCTGCTGGTGTGTTTCTCGGCCGTGTACCTGGTGCCGGTGCGCACGGCGGGGTCGGTGGAGCTGGACTGTGGCGACGGCGCGTCGGTGCTGCGGGCGTGCCCCGCGCCCGGCCCCTCCGCCCCCGCCGCCGCCGCCGCCGCCGCCGCTGCGCTGGCTCGGGACGACGCCACCGCGCTGTGCCGGGTATGGAGGCTAAAGCCTCGTATTCACTAGGCGACAAATTGTCGCAGAACCTGTCTAGGCACATGTCGTCTACGTGTCGCACGTGACTATACAGCGAACATCTACGTCTACAGAACTTCCTGCGACATCTGTCTAGCGACCGCTGTTGCAGAGTGTGAACGCGTGCGCGACTTGTAGAATCAACATGATGCTAGAAGTCGCGCACGTAGAGTGGGGAAAACAATAGCTCTAAAACTTATTGACTTCCTCGGGCGACATGTTAACAAAATGTTTTGAAAACACGCACCGTAGATGTTCTGTAACAGTCTCAGAACTTGTGCCTTTAAGGCGAGGCTTTAAGCCTCGAATTCACTAGGGCACAAGTTCTGAGACTGTTACAGAACATCTACGGTGCGTGTTTTCAAAACATTTTGTTAACATGTCGTGATACATTTTGCTTGTCCACACCAGCAGTCTCCGCCGACATGTCGCCCGAGGTTGTAATGGCAGTTAGTGCTGCGTGCTAGAAGTCGCGCACGCGTCCACACTCTGCAACAGCGGTCGCTAGACTGATGTCGCAGGAAGTTCTGTAGACGTAGATGTTCGCTGTATAGTCGCGTGCGACACGTAGACGACATGTGCCTAGACAGGTTCTGCGACGATTTGTCCCCTAGTGAATACGAGGCTTTATAGAAACAGCTATTACTGTGCCATGTCTTGTCATCGTCATTCAACATTCATCATTATACGTTCATCATTGTTGTTAAAGTTTAAAATAAATCAGGTGTATAATGCAAGTTTTACAGTGCACATAATTATTAAATCTTTCAAAAAAATAAATAACAAAGCTTTTCTAAAAAAAATAATGTTTTACTTTTCAGATGGAGTGTGACATGGACTCGCCGAGTATGTGGCAGACGGTGTGCGAGCACTGGCACATCCCCGAGTACTGTTACAGCGCTACAGACAGCATTCAGTTTGACGCGCACATCAGCAACGTTACCGTAGAAGATGACCACTGTGCCTACTTGAAGACGACTAACGTCACTCTTGACGGTAAGTACTGTACCAACGGCGAAATGCTGGCGTCATTTGAAAACAGTATACCGAGTGTTATGTGTGGGTGTGTGTCAAAAACCATCATCTAAAATAGAATTATGAATAATGGAAGATATACAGATAAGCTTGTGATGCTAATGCTAAGCCGAACTGTGCTGTACCTACCTTGTTCATTATAAAGGCAGGCAGTCTTATTTTTGTAGCATGGAAAGTGCCAGTTTTATTACGTCCGAGTAGTGGCGAGTAAATGCAGGAGAGTCGCCACCTAGCGGTACACTCGCTGCACTAGCTCCGTGCCATCGTCGATTTTCACTGGTCGATCGATTAAGAAGTTTCTTAACTTAACACCGTTATCACTTATTGTATGCCTGTTATGTGTAATATTAAGTACCTACCTATAAGTTTAGTCATATAAGATCTTTGGTTTAATTGTTGTTTGCTGTGTGTATTTCCTTGTGTGTATTTTTGGTGTGTGGTGCTGGTCACCGAATAAATAATTTTTATCTTTATCTTTTATCTGACGGTCGAATGGCGTAGTGGTTAGTGGCCCTGACTGCTATGCCGAAGGTCCCGGGTTCGATTCCCGGCGGGGGCAGATATTTGTTTAAAGACAGATATTTGTACTCGGGTCTTGGGTGTTGATATTTATATTTAGTATCTATCTATCTATGTATTTGTGTAGATATATCAGCTGTCCGACACCCATAACACTGGTTCTGCCTAGCTTGGGGTCGGATGGCCGTGTGTGAGATGTCCCAACATATTTATTTATTTTATCTTCACTCGGCCCTAGATGTGCCGTTGGTGGCGCGGTGCCACGCGGGCTCGGGCGTGGGCTACGTGGACGTGGCCGCGCCGTGCCGGCTGGCGTGTCCGGCCGCCGCCGCCGCCGCCGCGACGCTCACTTGCCGCGACAACTGGACCGCCTTCCGACAGTGCGGCGACGCGAGTGACGCAGCCGGGACTGCTAATACCACTTGCCAGGTTAATAATGAAATATATTGGATTTACATACATCCTAATCCTAATCCTTACTAATATTATAAATGCGAAAGTAACTGTGTCTGTCTGTTACTCTTTCACGCCAAAACTACTGAACCGATTTGAATGAAATTTGGTATACATACGGTCTAGACCCTGGGAAAGAACATAGGCTACTTTTTATCCCGGAATTCCCACGGGAAAACTCTTTAAGGCGAAGCGAAGCGCGCGGGAACAACTAGTTCATAATAATTATTATGCTCACGACTGTAATGTGTAATCAGAGCTTCTTTTTTTTGCTGTAAATTGTATTCTCGTGTTAGTCCACGAGCCGTATCCTCGTATTCATATGAGTACAACATTGGATTTGTGAATGACAGTAAACAGATTCGTTTTTTAAATCGTTGCTGAGCGCTCTTTATATACATATACTTACTATTATTATTATTCATAATGAATGTCACATGCCGCGTAACATTTCTTTAGGCGAAATAAATAACGCTCGCATACAGAGCTTGGAAAAACCTTTACCACTAATGTTGCGTGCGTATCATATGAAAACAAAACTTTAAAAACATCGGAAATAAGCGAATTTATTTTTTGTGCAGTGTCCAATTCTTATTGCGAAATATGAAATTTTCTGTGTTTGTATATGCGAAATAATTATCTACCGCTATGCTAGCGTGCTCTACTTTAATTTCTCTAACCCCTTTACCATGACAACCTTACAACATTTGCTTCCTTCATTCTTCCTAGATAAATACATACATAGTACCGTCCAATAACTTGACAAATACTTGACTAAATATTATTTTGAAGACTTCATACGGTCTCAACTGTTCCAGTTACAGTTAACAGGCGCCTAGCTTGTAAAATATTTTTTTGTTCTGTTTTGTAGACACTGACCGTGTTATACTTTGTAAAATTTAGCATGAGCCCTATGACAGCTGACAAATCTATGATCAAACTTATGTTTTGTTAGTTTTCAAGGGCTAAACTAAGGCTACAGAGCTTCACCGACCGCCAGTGCGTACCATCGGCCCTGTCGATACGCATTGACCGACCGTCAGTTTGTATCATTGTGCTCTGCGTACCGGCTCTGCGATGCGTATTGAATCCATGCGGTCGGTCACGCGGTCGCTCCGTCATTGAAGCACTGTGCAGCGAGCACATGATTCGATACTATTTTCGAATCTACACGAAGGGTCACTTTTACCAAACGCTAAACGTATTTAAATCAAATTTTAAATACATTTTGTACTAACTGACAGACGTATGACAGGCTACTAAATACGTTTAGCGTTTGGTGAAATTCTACCTAACATATGGAAAAAACAAATGTCACTTTTGGAACTAACTTTGCCTTATATTTTGACAGTGACAGTTGACGATACGCAACGTTAACGGAGGATCGAAACTTGTGCTCGCGACTCTGAACCTACAAGATCATAGTTCGTCAGTCGACCGACGGTCCTCGTGCGCAGTGCGTAGCAAAATACATGTGCGTATGGTCGGTCTAGCACTGTACTGTTTATGAATTTCCATACATATGACAAGCGCGACTGACGTACGCGCTGACGGTCGGTGAAGCTCTGTATTCGGCCTAACTTTATTCACCACGTCGGGTATAAGCATCTGTCAATCAACGACCTATATTTTACAAAGTATAATCATGGTCGCTATAAGCATAGCGAAATAATTGTCCATTTTATATTTGCCTCTGTCGCACGCGCACAGTAACAGTGCCTCACGCTCTTCTTCTTCGCGTCAAACGATTTTAAAGTTTATTATGGAGATAGCTGACACCCTGGATTCTTTGTATCGCGGTATTCGTACCGGAAAACTTTTTAAGGTGAAGTGAAGCTCGCGGGAACAGTTAGTTGTGTTAATTCATATTATTATTATAATAATTATTATTAAGCTTATAAGTATTGTATACTAACTAGTTTTAAGTCTTTTTTTGACAAGATGGCTCAGGAGTTTCTTGCCTCCGTTCTTCTCCTTAGACAGAAAGAGCCCCCCTTATCCGAACGGAGAGTAGTTTGTAAAAATTGACGTTCATCAGAAAAATTTATATTTTTACGATGAATAAAATTTCTTCACTTTGACTTTATTTTATGTTACAAAGAACTTTCATAAAGTAACCTTCCTCCTACCAGGCTTCATGTTGACTTAGATTTTTTTTTATGTTACAAAGAACTCTCAAAAAGCAATCCTGCCCCCAGGCTTCATGCACACTAGACCCCGGCGCGCCGTGGCGTCTCATGGAGCTGTGCGAGGGGTGGCGGGGGGACGCGGCCGCCGCCTGCCGCCCCCGCACCCCTCTGCGCCGCCCCTTCCCCCGCCGCCTGCCCTTCACGGCCGCCGCGCCGCTTAATCTCACCATGGCTGAGCATGACTGTGTCTATCTGAGGGTGCATCACATACGGATGGATGATGGTGAGGCTGCAGTTTATTTATTTAGTTTTTATTGAAAATTGACGGCCGAATGGCGTAGTGGTTAGTGACCCTGACTACTGAGCCGATGGTCCGGGTTCGATTCCCGGCTGGGGCAGATATTTGTTTAAACACAGATATTTGTTCTCGGGTCTTGGATGTGCTCGTAAAATGGCAATAGGCCCGCCCCCTATTACATTGGGACTAACACAACACTCTGGCGAAAAGTGGGTGCAGCAATGCACCTCTGCCTACCCCGCAAGGGAGTACATTAGTACAAGGCGTGAGTGTGTGTGTTTGTGTGTGTAGTTTTTATTGAAAATTCAACTGCGTTACATTGTAAAAATTAATGCTAAGTATAAACAAAAACAGTAAGGCTAATAATAGGATTCACTGTAAGATTAGGTACTATAGTAAATTCTATATCGAGATCGGTACAGATCTCAAAAAAGGCTTAAAAAACTTAGGTATATATAAGTAGTAGTATAACAATTCAAAGATAGGTTGGGAGGAGATTTGTCGGTCAACTCGCCAAAAAAGGTTAATTTTCTTGAGAGTTAAGATTTTTCACACGAAAGTAAACAAACACTTCAAGTGCATTGTACTTCAAAAATTCAAATTCAAATTCAAATCATTTATTTATAAAATAATATTTATACGTCACAACTCACAAGTCATAATTACAATCACAAATCATAATCACAAGTTATACTTATTACATTTTATAGATAGGTACATTAGCTAATTAAGTATGTAATATTATTTAGGTAATTACAATTTAATTTTAATGTTAATTTATAATGTAGTTAAAAATACAGTAATTTTACAGATAGTTTGTACAGGTTGTTGTTGCAATTTAGTTGGTAGGCAAGGTTGGGGTCACAGAGGACAACGAGGCAGGGAAGTCAGTGAATTTATAAATAGGCATATTAACCAATATATTTTTAAGTTTTGCGATGAAAACGGTTTCAGATTTTGTTTCTTTTACGTTATCAGGCAGTGCATTGTATACTCTGGGAACGAGAGTGTTAATACATTTATCAGACTTGGCGAGCCTAGTCGCGGGCGCGATCAGCTGGTTACGCCGCCGGGTGTTGACCCGGTGGAAGTCTGCTTTAGTATTAAATTTGTCGAGGTTGCGCCTTGCGTATTTTGCAACTTCTAGCGCGTATAGGCACGGTAGTGTTAGGATGTTACAGTTTTTAAATAATTGTTGAGCGGGACAGTCCCATGGTTTGTGAGCAATTATTCGTACGGCACGTTTTTGGAGTCTTAGTATCCTTTCGGAGCACGCCGCATTACCCCAGAGGTCAACACCGTAGGATAGAATCGAGTGAAAATATCCGTAGTATGCTTTTTTCATATTTTCATTAGACAAGCTACGAGCCAGACGGGACAGCGCGAAGCACGCGGAGGCGAGGCGGGCGCACGTGACGTCAATGTGAGGCGCCCAGGTGAGGCCGGCGTCGATCACGAAGCCGAGGTACTTCACCTGGTCCACTTGCGGCACCGCCACTCCGTTGCACACCACATTTAGGTCATGTCCCCTAGTCCTTCTCAGTTGGAAATGAACAATGTTCGTTTTTTCTATATTTAGCAGCATTCCATTTGCGCTGAACCAGTCATGTATGCAGGCAGTGACTAGGTTTAATTTGTGTTTGAGCAGAATATAGTTCTCAGCAGATACAATCAGGCAACCGTCGTCTGCAAACAAGACATATTCGGCGTGCTCGGATGCCGCTGTTAGGTCATTGACCAAGATTAGGAATAGGTAGTTTCCCATAGTAGAACCCTGCGGCACCGCGCAGTCACCTATGAATTCAAGGTCGGACTTCGAGTTCCGGACGTACGTGCATTGCTTCCGGTCACGCAAAAACACTGCAATTGTGTTGTAGAAGTCATCAGTAATACCATACAATTTAAGTTTCTTTAAAAGAAGTTCGTGGTTAACTAGCTCGAATGCGCGCGACAGGTCACAGAACACGGCGGCGACCTGCCGGCCCGCCTCGTGATGACTCATCACTCGGCACACGACATCACGCGCCGCGTCAACAGTCGACCTGTTTTGCTGATAAGCGTATTGTTGATGATTGAGAAGTTTATTTTTTATGAAATGTTTTATAAGTCTGTCACTTATAAGACGCTCAAATACTTTTGATATTATAGGTATGAGGGATATCGGTCTAAAATACCTAAGCATGTTCATTTCACCCTTTCCCTTGTATATAGGTTGTACTTTTATTTGTTTTAGAAGGCTAGGATAATCACCCTCATTTACGCATTGGTTGAATAGCATACAAACTAAAGATATAACAACAGGAGGTAGATAGTCTAATACAGCCGTTGACATGTCGTTTATATCAGTGGATTGTTTACGCTTTATTTTATTTATAACATTTATCATTTGGTTCAATGATATAGGTGTGTTTATGAATTTAGGTACTTCGTGGGATTCTAAGTATTTGTTGAGGTAAACAATTGCGGAATCACAGCAAGGCCGGCAGTTCGGGTTGTTGTTAGCTTCGATATAGTACCGGTTGAGGGCGACGGCAGCGTGGCGCGCGCGCTCGCAGTCGCTGGCCCCCGCCGAGGCGCTGACCAGCACGTCGAGGGCGGCGCCGCCGCCGGGCGCGCCCGCCCGCCCCGTCTCCGACGCGATGACCCTCCACACAGTGCGGCACATGTCCTTTCCGGCACTAACTATTTGTTTATTTATATATTCTTTACGCGTTAGGTTTAGGATAGATATGTGTTTCTTTTCTAGATTAATCAATTTGTCAATTAAGATTTGATCATTAGGATTTTGAGTTAGTGATTGTTTGACTTCTCGTATTTTTCTACGGCTGGACCGGACGTCCTCGGTGACCCACACCTTCGCGTTGTTTCTTACAGGATACTTCTTCAGAGGGAAGTGTATGTTAAAGTAATGGTTGATTACATTAATTGTTGCATCAATTTTTAAACTAGAGCACTGATATTTAGATAACAATTTTTCCCAATCATATAAATCTAGGCTTTGTTTAAAGTTGCTAATGTTAAATTCCGAGAAAAGGCGCTTATATCTTTCTAGGTTAAGCTGTAACATTTTGTTTATTTGTATAGACAGAAATATACCTGAGTGATCTGAGACTTGTAATTGTAAGGGCGGATTCGGCCAACGTCGAGTAACTATTTACTCACGAGTAAAGTACCAGTTACTCGCGAGTAAGCAGATTTTGCATTCTACCAAACCTGAAAACAAGATAACTAGCTTATCCCAAGAATAAAATGTTATACCGCCAAAATTGACCGTGTAACGAGCTTATCCGAGAGTAATTTTGTAATGGCGGCAGCACATCAGCTGATTAGAAAACCGTCATAATGACATATAAACACATCTGTCAAAACATAAACAAAAGTACGTTAAAAGGCAAAGTCTCAGAATAACAACAGCGAATAAAATTTTAAAACATAAACAATTTCATACTTTTATAATCCATTCAAACTAAGTTGGCATGTCATTTCTATTGCATGCTTTGAAACGCAGCTATTTTTATTTTAGTTGCATTACAGTTTCGTTCCTCGTTCATTCAATTTAATCATGGTATAACTTGGTAGAATGCAAATGTACTTATCCTAGATATTTACTCGCGTATAATTTTAATCCCGGTATAGTTATTCTCGTGTAACGTGATGTTTGGACGAATTCACTCTAAAGGAGATACTTCATTTATATTAACATTTGGCATATTAGTATAGATGTGATCCAAACATGTACTTGATTTGTCTGTTATTCTTGTAGGAAAATTAACTAATGATTTAAATCCAAACTGTCTTAAAGTCTCTGATAATAATTTTGAATTTGGACATTTTACTAACATATCAATATTCATGTCACCCATTATAATGATGTTATAGTTATTTACAAAGTGTATAGAAAGCAGGTCATTTAATTTTGAGAAAAAAGTAGGGAAGTCCCCTCTGTCTTTACCTCGAGGTGGTCTATAGATACAGACCACCACGGTGTCCGCACCGACGCACTCCACGGCGCAGGCCTCGAAGTGCATCTCCACCGACAGCTGCGCCACCTCCGGGCGCTCGATGGCGAGGACCTGGTCCCGCGCGTAGATGCAGGCGCCGCCGCCCTCGCGCCCGCGCCGGCAGTAGTGCGCCGCCAGCTTGTAGTTCTCGAGGTGCACGCTGGGCAGCTCGTCAGGATGCAGGAACAGCTCGGTCAGGCAGAGGACATCTATGTTTCCGTGGACTTGTAGTTCACATTCCAGTTTGTTGGTCTTGTTTTCTAGTCTGTTGATATTTTGATGGAAGATTGTTAGATTTCTTGATTCAGTGCTGGTTGTTTGGTGTGTCTTTTCCGGTGGACTCGTCAGGTGGTCTGTTGGGCCTTGGTAAGAGAAAGGGCCGCCATTTTGATATATTCGTATTCAGAGGCCACACGTCTGTTGCCATGAATTTTTCTATTGATGCAGCTGGTATCCCGATTTTGAAGGATGTGTAGGTGTCATGTTTGGATGGGATCTTTTCCACGATGTACTGGAGTCCACCATCTACTTTCTTCAGGTGATCGATTAGGGAGTCCGTGGTCGTTTCAGTTTTGAAATAGCACCCGTGTAGGTACGTGTACCTCTCAATACCTTGGATGCCAGTGTTGGTTGCAGATCCACGTATTGCAGATGACTTTCTGGGCTGGCGTTTGGTGACGGTGATCCATTGTTCTCCATTTTCAGTTGCAACATCGGTCGTCGGGGTCGTTGGGATGCTCGTAGGTGTTACAGTAGTGGTATTTTTCTCAATTGCAGTCGTTTGATTGGAGTTAGAGGTCAGTGGGGTCGCGTCCGTTGTGATTATTTTGTCAGTTATTATTTTTTTCTTGTCCGTGGGGTTATGTTGGCTCGAGAGTTCTGTCTTGGCTGGTTGGCCGCGTCGTTGTAGGCTGGTTGGTCGTGTAGGTCGGTTCGCTTGCGTTGATATCTTCTCTTTCGCACGTATTGCAGTAGTGCGCTTCTCGCGTTGTGCCGCTGCCGTTAGAGAGGGACGGCTAGCTGGTGTGGATTTCGTGCTAGAGGCCGGTGTTGTCACCGCTTCACTATAGCTGCCCGGTTTTGTTGATCCATCACTATTTGAATTCGATACAACGGATTTTAACTCGCGTATTTCGTCACTTATTTGGCTTATTCTGGAGCAAATGTCGTTAATTTTTTCGTCAAGTGGTTTCAAGGCACTAGTTATTAAGTTTTTTAACAAATCTAGATCGATTTTTTGCGACATTTCAACCGCATAAATTTGATGTTTATTAGCGCGATAGTTTCGTATGCTTACGCGCGGGAGCGCGACCAACGACTGATCTCATGATGATGATGATCATGATCTGACTCATACAAAAATGGCGATACGGCTCGCTACCTATCACGTCAGTACAATGTACAGTGAAAAGCGGGTGACTTACTTGCGAATCACCTCTGACTACCCCTTCGGGGATTACAGTCGTGAGCATATGTATGTGGTATTGAAAAGACTGGCTTTAAGATTTTATTGGCTCTTATTTAGTTTTTTGTAAAATAAATCCAAATAAGTACACGTCTTTCGTCGTCTTTCAATCTTCTTCTTCTCACTCACTGTCATTCCTCACCATAGACACTTCCTTCCTCTTGCGTTCCAAACCCCACATGTATGTAAACGCTGATTTTATGCGTTTTCAGTTATTTTCTCAGTAAAATTAGTCCCATGATGTTAGTAAATTCTTAGTAAATTAATTGATTTGCCTTTAAAAAACAGAAACTAAAAATACTTCTAAGCTTCTTTACTGTTTATTTTTTATACGTGGAAACCTGTAATTGGCTTTGTTATGTAACCCCTACTATAATGCACAAATGTACCTAGATATAAGCTGTTGGTTTTCCCATCAATAAATAAATAAATAAATAAATAAATAAATACTTCATACCCATCTTCATCATCATCATCACGACCCATCACTGCTGGGGCACAGGTCTCCTCCCAGTGAAGGAAGGGTTTAGGCCTAGTCCACTACGCTAGCCTAGTGTGGGTTTGTGGACACGGTGTGGTGTGGTGCGGGTGGTCCATCCATACCATATCAAGATTGATAAATTATGTAGTGTAGGGGGATGACTCGTGGATATGAAGGAAACCGTGTGTTAGTGATACTGGATACTAGTTTATTGTTGCTTGTACAGCGAGGTCCCGTGGAAAGAGACCGAGTCTCCGCCTGAAGCGGCTTATATTGTATGCTACCACCACCCCCGACACTGCGCCATCTAGCAGGATTTATAGGAACTTAATAATCGATCTATGGAGCAAGTAGCCTGCGAGATAACGCTGTTTTTACATAGGAAACTAAGTAGTTAAACCTTCTAATTTATAGAGGGCGCTAATATACTGTTAACACAGTTAACAGTAGCGTTTGTAATGACTGTCGACATCGTCTCATCCACAGCCCAATGTCGTGATAATGATATAATGTAACTGTGCGTACATGTCCGTTCCAGGCTCGGTGCACTTCCCCACATGCGCCGCGCCGGCGGGCGGGTCGCTGTTTCGCGCGCGCTGCCAGATCCTCTGCGACCATCCACTGGTATGGAGTACACTACATAATTCCGAATTACTTTTTAACGAATATGAAAATAACGATTTTTAAAATTACGAATTTCAAAGTTACGAATAATTCACAATCCCGAATTTCAAGTTTCCGAATAATGAAAATCACTAATATTTGATAAAACTAAATTTCAAACGACAGATTTATTAAAATCACGAAAGTCAAATTTCCGAAAATTATAATTTCGATGTTCAAATGTTCAAATGTACGATTTTGTATTATATCGAATTGTTAAAATTACGAATCCCGAAGTTTTTATATTCCGAAAATACAAATCCCCGAATGTAATTTAGTTGACAAGAAATAAGTAGTTATCTAATATACATGTATTTTTAAGCTATATTATGTGAAACGCTCCGCTTCGTCTTTCAATATCTATGTGCACCTAACACGCTCCTCCTCGCTTTGCTCATCGTCGCACCTATCTTTTGGTTTTGGTTCTAAGGTTTAAAAACGTTTATGTTCTTTTGACAAAATCACGAATTATCATATTTCCGATCGGGATTTGAATTTTTCGTGATTATAATAAATCTTTAGGTATGTTGAGGTGCGACGTATTAAATAAAAAGTCCGAACTCCAAAATAATATGTACAGTTTATTAACGTCTCACTAACACACACAGAAAATATCGAAAGATAGAATAGAAGGAGTGAAAGAAGAAAGAACACGAACAGTTTTTACATAAGTTACACGATACACAAACAGTCAATAGTCCTTATCACAAAGGTACACGGTTGATATTCGCGTAACAGGCGAGAGCGCAAACAAATAATGTAATAGCCGCGGAGGTGTAGTTCACGACTGGTGACTGATGCGCGCTTGCTCGCGCGCACAGAATTCGCGGGTAAGCGCATAATAAAAACGGCAAAGTGTGTATCACATTTTTAACCACTGACAACAAAAATAAGGTGTTATAATTTTGTCGCGTATTTGTGTGTAGGTAATTATGATATAAATAGATAATGTTTTGTATAATATAATAATATAGGTGTAGGTATATAAATAGATATTTTTAGATTATAATTTTATTTCTAATTTTGTATAGTGTAAGTGTAAATATTTGTAATAGGTAAATAATTAAATGTAATGATAAATATATTAGTGTGTGGTGAGTACGCCACATCACCCCCCTCCAGAGACCGGGTTACGGGCGATAAAAATCGGGAAACCGGACTCTCCGCCCAGAACGAGTGGTTTTAATGGGAGTTTGAGGTGGAGGTGCACGTGTGACGTCCGGTACTGGTGCAGGTGTGACGTCAGGTGCAGGCGTGACGTCAGGTGCAGGTGCAGATGTGACGTCAGGTTGCTGGTCAAGGTTGTCCGAGTCCGTCAGTATGTAGGCTGGTTTGAGGCGGTCTACAGATACTGTAACGGCTTTGCCCTTGACATTTAATTTAAAAACCTTAGCACTGATGCGCTCCAAGACTTCGTGCGGGCCCGTGTATGCGGGTTGGAGTGAGCCTCGCAGCGCGTCTTCTCGGAGGAATACGTGGCTGCAAGTGGCGAGATCCTTATAAACGAAGGTCTTGTGATTGACGTGGTGCGAAGTTGGAGTTGGCCGCAATTTGTTGGCGAATGACTTGAGACGGGTGGAAAACTCAGTCACGTCGGTTGTATGACCGATGGCTGTGGAGTTGAAAAACTCACCCGGCAGGCGTAATGGTTCGCCATACAGCAGCTCGGCGGAGGAACTCTGGAGGTCTTCCTTGAAGGCACTCCTGATGCCGAGTAAAACGAGCGGGAGCGACTCGGTCCAGGTGGTGTCAGCGTGGCACATGATTGCAGCCTTGAGCTGCCGGTGAAAACGCTCCACCAACCCGTTGCACTGCGGATGATAAGCGGTGGTCCTTCGGTGCTGGAAACCGACAAATTTGGACAGGTGCTGGAAGAGAGCAGACTCAAACTGCCGGCCTCTGTCGGTAACGACGGAGGTTGGGCAGCCGTACCTGGATATCCAGCATGCTAGAAGCGCTTTAGCCACTGATTCCGCTGTGATATCGGTAATTGGGACAGCTTCCGGCCATCGCGTGAAGCGATCGACGGCTGTCAAGCAGTACCGATATCCATTGGAAGGAGGAAGAGGGCCGATGAGGTCTATATGGACATGTCTAAATCGCGTTGCAGGTACGTCAAGTGTGCCCAAAGGCGCGGACACATGTCGGGTAACCTTGCAACGCTGACAGTCTAGACATGCCTTAGCCCATTCGCGGCAGTCTTTCCTCATCAGTGGCCAAACGTAGCGCTGTGCTACAAGTTTGGCACTAGCATTGGCTCCAGGGTGACTCATCGAGTGTAGGCAGTCGAAAATGACCTTGCGCAAAGGCTTAGGTACGAATGGCCTGGGGGTCGGTGTGCTGATATCACAGTACAATTCAGTAGGACACCCAGGAATTGGTACCTTTGCTAGCCGAAGTGATGATTCACCCTGCAGCAACTGGATAAGCTCCATGTCTGAAGCTTGGGATTCGGCTAATACTTCACCGTTGACTGGACTTTGCAGCTCCTCAACGCGAGAGAGTGTGTCAGCCACCACGTTATCCTTGCCAGCGATGTGCTGGATATCGGTGGTGAACTGGGATATAAAGTCCAGGTGTCTATACTGACGTGGTGAACAGTTACGCTTGCGTTCGTGGAAAGCGTAACACAGCGGCTTGTGGTCAGTATAGATGGTGAAGTGCCTGGCCTCTAGCATGTGCCGAAAGTACCTGATGCTCTCGTAGATCGCAAGGAGCTCCCGGTCGTAGGGTGAGTATTTCACCTGCGTAGGGCTCAATTTGCGGGAGAAAAATGCTAGAGGCTGCCAAATCCCATCCTTGTACTGCTGCAAAACACCGCCCATCGCCGAATCAGACGCATCCGTGACTAGACTCAGTTTGGCCTGCGTATCCGGATGAGCCAGTAGCGCTGCGCTACAGAGGCTGTCCTTGATGTCGCTAAAGGCCTTCAGCGAGTTTCCGCTCACGTCGACGGGCTGTGATGCCTTTATGGAACCGGTCAGCAAAGCGTTAAGGGGAGCCTGAGTTAGGGCAGCATTGGGCAAAAATCGGCGGTAGAAATTAACCATGCCGAGGAAACGCCTGAGCTGCCTCGCCGTGGTTGGTACAGGAAACTCCCTTATTGCCTGCACTTTGCTTTCCAGAGGTTTGGTGCCGTCTTTGTTGATCGTGTAGCCTAGAAATGTTACCTCAGGAGCGCCGAAAACACACTTCGCTGTATTCAGGAGCATGCCGTATTCCTGCAGCCTGGAAAATATTTGGCGTAAGTGGTTCTCGTGCTCTTCCTGGGTCCTGGAAAAGATCAAAAAATCGTCCAGGAATGGGTAACAAAAATCTAGGCCACGAGTCAGTTCGTCAACAAATCTCTGGAAAGTTTGACCTGCATTCCGTAAGCCAAACGTCATGAACGGAAACTCGAAGAGTCCGAAGGGTGTAGTGATCGCGGTTTTCGCGATATCCCCTGGGAAAACTGGGATCTGATTATAGGCCTTAACCAGGTCCAGGGTGGAGAAGATCGTACACCCCGACAGACTGTGAGAAAAGTCATGGATGTGCCTGATTGGGTATTTGTCCGGCACCGTTCTGGCGTTCAACGCCCGATAATCACCGCAAGGACGCCATCCGTTGTCCTTCTTCGGCGCCAGGTGAAGAGGAGACGCCCAAGGACTCTCGGAGGGACGCGCCGTGCCATTCGCCAACATTGCCTCGAACTCCGACTTCGCAATTTTAATGACACTGGAGGACCTGGGGTGGTGCGGATGTGGTGTTGTGTGTTGTGTTTAGGTGTGCGTGGTGAGCCGGCTGGCCGTGTAATGTCAGGGAACTCAGCAAGAATAACATGATACCTGGAGTCGCCAGTCGAGACCTTCACACTGTAAACACAAGAAAATTCATCATCGTCAGCAGGTACAGCTATACTAGAAAGACTAGTGGTGTTGTCACATAGGCGTTGGTTTCTTATGTCTACCACAAGGTTGTAGAATGATAAGAAATCAACACCTATGATGGGTTTAGTAACATCAGCTACAGTAAATGTCCAATTGAAATCTCGGCGTAAACCTAAAAGAGGATGGGCAAAAATATAAGGGAGCTGGGACCACCCTCCAATAGCAATAAAACTAACATCGTTAGATTGGTCTTGTCAATAGGAATAACTTTTGCTTTGACAGCTTTGTTGTCACAGTTGTCCGTTCAGAGATATATGACTTATAAGTTCCGATACTCGTCAGTTCATCTTACTGCTATTGGAGGATGGACCACCCTCCAATAGCAGTAAGAGTAACGTCGTTGGATAGGTCTTGTCAATAGGAAAAACTTTTGCTTTGACAGCTTTGTTGTCACAGTTGTCCGTTCAGAGATATTTGACTTATAAGTTCCGATACTCGTCAGTTCATCTTACTGCTATTGGAGGCTGGACCACCCTCCAATAGCAGTAAGATTAATGTCGTTGGATAGGTCTTGTTAATAAGAATAACTTTTGCTTTGACAGCTTTGTTGTCACAGTTGTCCGTTCAGAGATATTTGACTTATAAGTTCCGATAGTCGTCAGTTCATCTTACTGCTATTGGAGGCTGGACCACCCTCCAATAGCAGTAAGATTAATGTCGTTGGATAGGTCTTGTTAATAAGAATAACTTTTGCTTTGACAGCTTTGTTGTCACAGTTGTCCGTTCAGAGATATTTGACTTATAAGTTCCGATAGTCGTCAGTTCATCTTACTGCTATTGGAGGATGGACCACCCTCCAATAGCAGTAAGACTAACGTCGTTAGATAGGTCTTGTCAATAGGAATAACTTTTGCTTTGACAGCTTTGTTGTCACAGTTGTCCATTCAGAGATTTATGACATATAAGTTCCGATAGGATAAAATGTAGTTTTAAAATGAATGGTGGAGGAGTGTTGTGTTTGTGGTCATCGTATATGGTGACCTCTTTGTGAAGTGACAGTTCACCTGTCACGCTTATTAAGAAAATGGCAGCTAACAAGCAATTGTATTATTAATACCGCCAACCCGCAATGTAGTTTTGCGACTATCGGAACTTATACGTCAAATATCTCTGAACGGACAACTGTGACAACAAAGCTGTCAAAGCAAAAGTTATTCCTATTGACAAGACCCATCCAACGATGTTAGTCTTAATGCTATTGGAGGGTGGTCCAGCCTCCAATAGCAGTAAGATGAACTGACGAGTATCGGAACTTATAAGTCAAATATCTCTGAACGGACAACTGTGACAACAAAGCTGTCAAAGCAAAAGTTATTCCTATTGACAAGACCTATCCAACGACATTAGTCTTACTGCTAATTGGAGGGTGGTCCAGCCTCCAATAGCAGTAAGATGAACTGACGAGTATCGGAACTTATAAGCCAAATATCTCTGAACGGACAACTGTGACAACAAAGCTGTCAAAGCAAAAGTTATTCCTATTGACAAGACCTATCCAACGATGTTAGTCTTAATGCTATTGGAGGGTGGTCCAGCCTCCAATAGCAGTAAGATGAACTGACGAGTATCGGAACTTATAAGTCAAATATCTCTGAACGGACAACTGTGACAACAAAGCTGTCAAAGCAAAAGTTATTCCTATTGACAAGACCTATCCAACGACATTAGTCTTACTGCTATTGGAGGGTGGTCCCAATCTGCCCATTGTCATTTAGAGTGAGGTGCACTGAGCCGTAGGTATATATGGTAGAACCATTGGCGGCACACAGTTCGTATGTAGTCTTAGCGCGTCGCTCACGAAGTGCCGATCTGGGGAAGACGCACAAGTCACTTCCGGTATCGACCAGATATTGGAGTCCAGATCGACGGTCCGTCACGAAGAGGCGACTTGTGGCGGTGGCGTTGGAGGGTACGGTCGTCGCTACTTCCGGCCCTCTTGGCCGTTTCCCGCCGTGAAGTCGCAGGGCTGGATGCATCGCTTCGCCTGGTCCCGGAACCTGCAGTGGTGCCAGCAGATCGGATGCCTCCTGTAGCTGGACTGGGAACGGGTCGAAGGTGATCGGCGGTCACGTCGCTGCGGTGGTCGTCGGTCGCGGGATCGGGATCGGTCGCCGTGGACGTGGGCAGTGAGTGCGCTGACCTGCTTCGTCAACGCTGCGATCTGCTTCGCCATCTCCTCCATTGCCGACGTTGGCCTTGAGCTGGCCACTGCTGAGACGTGGTGTCCCGGCACGATGTCGTTGATGCGATCCGCTAGCTCAGCCAGCGCATCGAGGCTGGAGGTCGCCTGGGATGCCACGATGGTCTGCATGCTGCTGGGGAGACGGCTGGTCCAGATGGTCTTGAGGAAGTCCTCTGGAACGTCAGGACCACCGAGGTGACGCAGGTGACGCAGGAACTGTGTGGGCTTGCGGTCGCCCAGCTCCTCGTGCATCAACAGCTGCTTCACCTTGTTCTCCCTGGAGACGCACAGCCGCTTGATGAGTTCCGACTTCAGCTTCTCGTATTTGTCGGTGTCGGGAGGCGAAGTAATTATGTCTTCGACCTCTGCCGCATACTGGTGCTCGAGCTGCCCGATGACGTGGTAGAATTTAGTGTTGTCGTCCGTTATTCGTGAAATAACGAATTGGCCCTCGAGTTGCGCGAACCAAATCGCCGGTTTCTCGGGCCAAAACGGGGGTACCTTTACGCCCACTCGGTACACGTCGGGCTGGTCTACCGCGGTAACCGGGGCGCGCTTCCTCGCGCGCGGCGTCGGTGGCTGTGACTCTGCAGTATCTGCTTCACTGTCCGTCATCTTCTTTTTATTCACGGTCCAACAAAGGGGTCACCAATTTAGGTATGTTGAGGTGCGACGTATTAAATAAAAAGTCCGAACTCCAAAATAATATGTACAGTTTATTAACGTCTCACTAACACACACAGAAAATATCGAAAGATAGAATAGAAGGAGTGAAAGAAGAAAGAACACGAACAGTTTTTACATAAGTTACACGATACACAAACAGTCAATAGTCCTTATCACAAAGGTACACGGTTGATATTCGCGTAACAGGCGAGAGCGCAAACAAATAATGTAATAGCCGCGGAGGTGTAGTTCACGACTGGTGACTGATGCGCGCTTGCTCGCGCGCACAGAATTCGCGGGTAAGCGCATAATAAAAACGGCAAAGTGTGTATCACATTTTTAACCACTGACAACAAAAATAAGGTGTTATAATTTTGTCGCGTATTTGTGTGTAGGTAATTATGATATAAATAGATAATGTTTTGTATAATATAATAATATAGGTGTAGGTATATAAATAGATATTTTTAGATTATAATTTTATTTCTAATTTTGTATAGTGTAAGTGTAAATATTTGTAATAGGTAAATAATTAAATGTAATGATAAATATATTAGTGTGTGGTGAGTACGCCACAAATCGGTATTTTAATTAATGAATAATAGTGATGTTGTCGGCAGGCCAACGAGTTGTTTGCTTGGTCCGCGGGCGGCGCGGGGGCGGGCGCGTGGCCGCTGGGCGCCGCCGCCGCGCTGGGCTGGCTGGCGATGGGCGGCGTGGTCGCCGTGGCCGACGCGGTGTGCAACACGCATCTCGGTAATCAAGTGTTTTACTCTCCCCCCCTCCCTTCTGCCCCGCCATTGTCCCTAGTGTGGATCCAAACACGAGTGCTCCGGATGGAGTACGGGAAGTGAGCGTGCCATCAACAGCTCCGGCACCTGTCAGGACATCAGGGAGGGGTCTCACCACCCCGAGGCGACTCTCCTAGTGAGTAATGTGGCTATACGCTGCAGCGGCTAGATCCACTGCTCCATGGATCCCTGATGTCAGACTGCCGTCTGACTGAAGGTATAGTGCCTGTAGTTTATGACCAAGTCGTCGGGAATTACAGGCACTATAAAACAATACGTAGTTTAGAAAACGGGCATCGTGTCTCCCTCCCTCGGGAGTATTTTACTGTGGGGAGTGTTTTACTCTCGGGGGTGTTTTACTCTCGGGGGTGTTTTACTCTCGGGGGTGCTTTACTCTCCAATCCTGGACGGAATAAGAATGGTGTTATAAGTAATTAAAGTTGTCAGTGTATCTGTGAATGCGTGTATCTGCCTGTGGTAGCGTAGCTCCTAAATGGTTGAACCAATTTTCGTTTTTAGGTTCATAAGTAATGTTACCCCAAGTTTTCTTAGCCGTGTTTTATCAAAATCGGCTTAGCCGTTCAAAGTTATGCGAATTTTAGTGTTCAATGTCGGGGGGTTTTACGGGAGTTAGGTTATAATAATATTATAATACTCTATTTTTGTAATGTCATGGAGAATGTGATCCATCACATCACTAATACTATGTGGTTGTCTAGAAGAGATTACTTTTAGTAATAAGGCCGCCGATTGTACTATTTCTTTTCTTTTCAATGTTTGTGAAACTGTTTCTGTTTGTGTGCATTAAAGAGAATAGATATCCTTTATTTGTACACCAAAACCTGGACAAAAATTACAAAAAACTTAATTTAACACATATGTACAAATGGCGGCCTTATCGCCTACAGCGATTTCTTCCAGGCAACCTTTGGGTGGAAGGATATTTCTATTTATAGCATTTTATCGGAATATTTGACGGTCGAATGGCGTAGTGGTTAATGGCCCTGACTACTGAGCCGAAGGTCCCGGGTACGATTCCCGGCTGGGGCAGATATTTGTTCAAAGACAGAAATTTGTACTCGGGTCTTGGGTGTTGATATTTATATTTAGTATCTATCTATCTATGTATTTGTGTAGATATATCAGCTGTCCGACACCCATAACACAGGTTCTGCCTAGCTTGGGGTCGGATGGCCGTGTGTGAGATGTCCCCACATATTTATTTATTATTTATTTATTTATCTTTATGTTAATACAAGTTACACGGTATACTTCCAGTGGAGGCGGGCGGGGCGCCGGCGGGGCGGGCGTGGGGCGCGACGGGGGCGGCGTTGCTGGCCGCGGCGGCGGGCGCGCTGGGCGACACGGGCAGCGGCGGCGGCTACACGGCTTCCCTCGCGCTTCTGCTGCTGTTCCTCACCGCGGCTGTGCTCTGCTCGCTGCCCATTAGGGTATGTAACAGTTGTGTTTTTTTTTCATCGTAGGTATCGCGTATACGTGACACACACACACACGCGCTCGAGTTTGAGCCGTAGTGTCCTACTCACTTCGCTCCGCATAGCGACCGGCCACCGTAACCTGACCCGCCGTGCCACTCCGTAGCCCGTGCTGCGTCGAGAACCGGCGGTGTCACGCGAAAGTGGTCCGATACCGCTCAGTGTTTGTGTCGTAGTTGTTTTGTGCAGTGTTAGTGCGCACAGTGCACAAATAGACTATAGTGCAACCCAGGGTTTTTATTGAAAAACTCTTGGGTTCACGACCTCAGGAGCTACCTAATCTCGTTGCTGCCGACTCTGTGAGCCTCCGCTCGCGGGCGCCTGTCCTGGGCTTCTCACCAGCGAGATCAACCAGCTAGTCACGATGGCCCCCCCGTGACCCCTGCCCCGCTGCCCCCCCCGCCCATCACTACTGAGGATGCTGATGCATCAGCCGGTGGTGATGTTGGGGCGCCGCAGCCGGAGCAGCGCCGTGCCGGCACCCGCCCGCGCTCACCCGACTCGTTCGAGGTGGAAAGTGAGGACAAGCGCCCGAAGGTCGTTTCCTCGTCCTCGTCTCCCTCGGACGAGTCCAACTACGAGGACAGCGTGTCGGCGTCGAGCAGTGCAGAGTACGCTGCGTGCGCTGCTCCGGCGAGCACCGTGCCGGCGAGTGCCCCCGCCCCCGCGACCAGCCCGCTACCTGCGCCAACTGCGCGAAGCCGCACACCGCCAACGACCGGCGGTGTCCGGTCTTCAAGCGCGAGACCAGGAAGCGCAACATCAAGCTGCCCCCACCCGCCCCCACCGGACAGAACCCAGCAGGCCCCTCCAAGAGGAGGCGAGGACGGCTGAGGAACCAGTCCAGTCGGCCAAACCCGTGCTGGCTGTGACGGTCTCGGCCCCCACCGCTTCTTCCACGCCCCCTGCACCGACCCCCGACCCCAGGAAGGCGCCCACCCTCGCGCCGCCGGCCAACAAGCCGACGGAGAGGGGCCAGCCCCTCCCCAAGAAGAAGAGGAAGAGGTGCCGCGGCAAGGCAACCCAGCCGGCCGCGCCCCCCGCGAGGCTGGTCGTCCCCGCAGCAGCTGCCGCCCCCAGGCAGCCCGCCGAGGCCTCCGCACGTCCAGTGGGAGATGTGCCGACTGAGCCACTTGATGCTCGATTGCTCGATGCGATCGTTGAGCTGGTCAAGCAGCTCACGGTCGCGATCTTCACCGGGCAGGACCTCGCGCCTGTCCTCACCGCAGGACTGACCAGCCTCCAGCGTTTCAGTCATGCCTCACGCCCTTAGAGTCATGTACTGGAACTCGGGGGGCATCTCCGGCTACGCATCCCAACTTCGCACTCTCGTCCAGTTGCAGGACATCCATCCTGCCTACCGCTCAGCCATGGACGCGTTCTCCTTCGACGGGCAACTCACGACGCCCGCCGAAGTCGAGTCGGCGGCCTCTGTGATCACCACAGCCATCAAGACCACGCAGGAAGCGGCCACGACTATCCGGGAGCAGAAGTCTCACCTGAGTGCGGACCTGCGACGGAAGAGGGAGCTGCAGAAACTCTGGGCCCGCACTCGTTGTCCACGGGTGAAGCGGAGCCTGTCTGCCGCTGTGAAGGAGCTCCGCGGCGCCGCCTGAGACCACGTGATGACAGCTCTCGCAAGCGCCGGCGCCCGTGTACCCGCTGCTGGACAGTGCGGGCCGATGCCAGTATGCAGCCAGCGACCGCGCAGAGATTCTGGCGGAACACCTCGAGGGGCAGTTCACGCCGAATCCCGCCGCCGCCGACGTCTCTGACCATCTTGAGCACGTCGAGCGGGCGGTGGAAGATCTGCTGCGGTCGCCCCCTCCTCCGCTCCGGGGTGATGAGTATGTCTCTCCCTCGGAGCTCGCCAGGATAGTCAAGCACCTGCCCAAGAAGAAGGCGCCTGGTCCGGATCGAGTGCCCACTACAGCACTGCAGCAGCTGCCCCGCAGGCCGCTGGTGGACCTGTGCAGGCTGTTCAATGGCATTCTGCGGACCCGCCACATCCCCCCGGACTGGAAGCTGGGGAAGGTCATCGTCCTCCCGAAACCCGGAAAGGACCGCGGATACCCAGGGAGCTACCGCCCCACCACGCTACTGTCGCACATCGCCAAGCTCTTCGAGCGCGTGCTCCTGCGGAGACTGAGGCCGCACGTCCCCTACCGTGCGCAGTGACCACTCCACCACGCTGCAGCTTGTGCGCGTCCTGCATCTCATGGCCTTTGAACGCAACAAAGGCCGACTCACCGTCGGTGTCTTCCTCGACATCGAGAAGGCGTTCGATCGTGTGTGGCATGCGGGACTGCTGTACAAGCTGTCTCTGACGCCCACGCCGCTTGCGATTGTGCAGACAGTGGCGTCATTCCTGGATGAACGGCGGTTCTACGTTTCGGTCGAGGACGCCGACTCCACCCCGCGCAAGTTCTGCGCCGGAGTTCCTCAGGGGAGCTGTCTCTCGCCCTGCCTCTACGCGGCCTACACCGACGACATCCCGACACTGGCCGGTACACTGACCGACGGTGAGCAAGACGTTGAGTTGGCACTCTTTGCCGACGACAGCGCGTACTTTGCCTCATCTCGGAAGGTGGACCTGGCCGTGTCCAAGATGCAGCGGCTGCTGGACCGGCTGCCGGAATGGCTGGACAAGTGGCGCATGGCGGTCAATGTGGGCAAGACCGCCGCGATGCTGTACGACCGCGCCGACAACGGGCCGCACGAACACCTCCACGACCTCGCCCCGACCTACGACCGGCCAGAAGACGGCAAGCCCTATCCTCGGGAGCTCCTTCTGTTGCCACCAGCCGACGAAGTGAGTCGATACCACACCTGACGTGACACCTGATCCTCGGGAGCCCTAGCTGTTGGCACTTAGCTGACAAGAGGGGCTCCCTTGAGTCGATTCACCGGACCAGACATTCCCTCGTGAGCTGCTGCCGTCAACAACCAGTCGATGCGGTGGCTCACTGAGACGTTGAACACCAACCAGACGCCGCCTGACTGAACAGGCGGCCCCACGGACCCAGGAGCTAGTAGGCCCTGGAGCAGAAGCCCGGGTAAAGAGGGACTCCTCAAGACCCGAAGCCTGCGCCCTCGCGGGCGCAGAAGAGATCCAACGACTAGTTGTCTGCCAACAACCGTGTGTGTATTTCACGCCAAAACTATTAAACAATTTATTATGAAATTTGGTATACAGTTGGTCTAGACCCTGGGAAAGAACATTAGCTTCTTTTCATCGCGGAATTCCCACGGGAAAACTTTTTAAAGCGAAGCGAAGCTCGCTTACCAATACCGCTAGTACTTAAACATGCAACCTTTCAATTTCAGGTGAAGCCGGCCCGAATATCCGTAGACACGACCCCACACTCAGGCCCGTTGCTGACCCTGCCTTCCATTGTGTACTGGAGCTGGGCGCTGGCCGCGGGGGCGTCCCACGGGCTGGCCTGGTGCTTCCTGTTCTGGCGGGTGCAGGACATGGGGGGCTGGGAGGGGAGGGGAGGGGCTACTCTGGGGCTACTCAGTGCGGTGCAGACGCTGGCCGGCGGCGTGCCCTTTGTGATGCTGTCAGGTTAGTTGTGTATAACATTATGTAGGTAATCGGTATAGTTTAAACCCCAAATTCATAGTACGGTTGCGTGTGAGCCCACGATTAGGGCTCTTGCATGATGTTGCCCTGGTACATTATTCCAAGCCTGTAAGGTTTGGTTCTGTGCCCAGTTCTTGATATCACGGCGACTGGTGCATTTTGGTAGCCCGATGATGGGCTCGGGGCCCAACGGTAGGCATTTTGCTCCCAGACGTGCGAGCTCATCTGCTTCATCATTGCCATTGATGTTACAATTCCCGGGCACCCATCGCAGGGTCACTCTATCTTCTTCTTCTTGTAGTGCCTCTCCATCATTGGAGGTTGGTAGTCGGCTCTTTGCAGCGCTCTCTATTCTTGGCTATAGTTTAAATATTTCTTCCACGGGTTTTACGCCACTCTTTGATGTTCTACAGCGTCAATTTTGTTTAGGATGAGTATTCACTCTATATATTTACACACTCAATCCTAACAAATATTATAAATGCGAAAGTAACTGTGTCTGTCTGTCTGTCTGTCTGTCTGTTACTCTTTCACGCCAAACCTACTGAACGGATTTGAATGAAATTTGGTATACATACGGTCTAGACCCTGGGAAAGACCATAGGCTACTTTTTATCCCGGAATTCCCACGGGAAAACTTTTTAAGGCGAAGCGAAGCGCGCGGGAACAGCTAGTTATTTAATAAAATACAAAATTTATCAAACATTTAACATACAATCCACCCTCTCTTCGTCAAAAATAAAATACAATAGAAATAAAACAAACAAACAAAACACAACTTACTTAGCTAAATAAACCACCCCAGGACGCACCCGACCCAACAGTCCCCATAACGCTAGCTGCGTTGCAGCGCGGCTACGCAGCTAGCGTTATGGGGCACGGCGAGGGAAATCCTGTGTGCCAGAGCGGTAGTCAAAACCGCGGCTCCTCAAGCTTCGCCCAATCTCCCTGACGAACTGCCTCCCCTGTTCCCCCCAAACCCCAGTGGTCTCAATGGCAAGAGGCACAAAAATATGGCCGCAACTGGACGTATTTGACGCACTTCTGTCGTGCAGCCGCCTCGGCAGCCGCACCCACCGTGCCAGCAGTGGACCCCACGTGGGACGGGGCAAATGTGCAGACGCATGTGGCGTCCCAGAGCAGGCACCGACCTTTCTCCCACGGTATCAAGGTGAGACCGTCCGGACGCCTCCCATCACTGCGACTCAACCCCGGCGGCTCAAGAACAGCCGGAATGTCAGCAGAAATGAGAGCCCTCCGAACGATATCATTTATTGAGTGATGCCGTGAGATTCTGCCTGCACTTCGGACACAATGAAGCCCATGGCGCCCCTGCACGTCAACGTTTGCACCACAAACACAGCGATGCGGCTGACAGACGTCACAGCCAAGACGAAGTGCCACCGTCACACGCAAGGAATTGTCATCTAGCAAAGTCTCCAAGTGCGGCGATGGCAAAGCGTGAAGCCACAGCCCGGACTCAGGGCGGGATACAGCCAGCAGACGCGCACGCTCAGCCCCCGAGCTATGCCCTAGGAGGCCATCAAGGGATACTCGGCAGATCTCCTCATCCCAAGCGCGCTGTCGCTCGGGAAAGTCGGGATCATCACAGCCAGGACAACGAGCACGCCAGAGACTCAAGGCCTCTTCAGCGAACGGAATGCTGAAGTCATCACCATTACCACCACTTGTAAGATACGAGTGACTAACTCCAACACCCCGCTCGCCGAGGCCAGAAAAGCCGGCAGCTCGATGTCCTGAAGGCGACGAATGCCCAAACCCCATGCCTGATGGGTAGTGCCGCCTGAGACCACTGGAGGTCTGACATCCCCACGTTGAGAACACTCTCAAGCAACTCTCTGAGCATGTTGTCATACCTCAAGGACTCCTCTCCGCACAGCCAGACCGGCGCAGTACGAAGAGTATATGTCAGCCTTGGGATGGACAAACAGCTGCGCAAAATGGTTAGAGCCACATGCGCAGAAAGCTGTTTGAGGTGGGGCTTAGTGTCTGTCAAATTCCTGAGTTTGGAAAGGATGACCCCAGGAACACCCTCAGCAAAGATGGGAGCACCCAGAAGAGTGAAGTCCGATCTGTCCAACAAATTCACCCCCGGGACCGCGGCTTCCACTCGCATGCGGGTATCGCTAGGCAGCTGCCCCGAACATGGAAACAGCTCGCATTTCTGTGTGTTCAAGCACAGTCCCAAGTTACTGAGACCCAGTTTCAGCGTCTCCATGTCGGCCAAAACTACCTCTGGGCTGCCCCCCAAGGTGCCATCATCTAGATACCACACGTTGAGAGGAGAGCGCAAGTGAGCCACAACATCTTGGGTGACCAGGTTAAAGATCAAAGGACCTAATGGATCGCCCTGTTGAACACCCACCCTTGACTCCACCAGGCTATCACCATAGAATAAATTACTTGGTTTCGAATAGCATTGATGGAGAAAAGGGTACAGCACTGGGGTATGATCTCTAACCCGCGCTGGGGTATGATCTCTAACTTCACTCTATTATAAATTTGGAGTTAACTTCTGCAGAAGTCAATGCTTTAAGAGCAGCTTGGCTGTCTGACAGAATAAATATATTCCTCCGAGTGAAGGCTCTGTCCAGGTTTGCTCTCCATTGGCCTGTGTTGAGAGCGTGGAATGGCATTGGAGACGGACTTGACACACTGTGGACTGAGTTGGGCGCTAGCGTATAACAAGTCTGGATTGTAGCCGCGCTTCCACCTACAGCTGTTGAATGAAGCTGGTAATTTCGCGTCATGTATAAGCTGTAAATTGAGAGCATCCGCCCATTCTTCGACCGACTTCCCGTTATCGTCCGTTTCACCGTACCCCCAGTTGATGCTGTGGCTGTTGAAGTCACCAACGATGATGTGGTTGGAGTGATCTTTGAAGTTTCCTGGTTTGGCAAACTGAAAGGGCTGACGTGGGGGTTTGTAAACAGCTGTTACACTGCAGTTGCCAAGATCGACTGTGATTACTTCGGTGTTATGTTCGTGAGTGCTTGATACAGAGTGAATAAAGATGTCAGGTCGAGCGAAGACTGCACTGCCGTATTTTGCGTGGGGGATCTCCGCGATAAGTGTCATTCCAGATATATTTGGCCTTATTTGGCCAGTGTCACGGTGACTCCCCTGGATGCAAAGGAGGTCGCATTTTACCCTGTGGCACAGTTCCGACAGTAAGTCAGACTTCTCATTAGAGAAGCCTTCAATGTTCATTGAAATTATCGTCAAGGCTGGCTCTGAAAAGTGCCGTTTCGGGGTATTTTGGTTCGCTGAATTTGTATTTGTTGTTGCCATCGTGGTGAAAGGATTCGTCAGTTAGTTGGGTCTTGGTCTAACTGTCCAGGGTGCGCCGGGCGTATTTACAAGTGCATTCGATACGTCACTCGGGGAGGCTCCTTTCATGCACCCCATAGCTCCAGTGGCCATCAGACACGCTAACCTATGAAGACTACTTAATAGATCTTGACAGTTTTTTGTTGGATTTTCCTGTGCCACACTACGCATCCGTATGTTACCATAGGTCTCACTACGACTTCTTATAGTTAAAGAGTTAACTTAGGCTTTAGGTCCCATTTTTTCCCGATTCGAGCACCATTCCATAGCGCATTTAGCTTTCTGGGCTATGTACTGCAGATGTGTATTCCTAGTCAGCTTCTGATCCAGGATTATACCAACATATTTAGCTTATTTTGAGAAGTTTCCCCAAAGAGATCAGGTGGTCTCAGACCATCTATGTTCCTTCTTTGGGTAAACGGTATAATAGGGAATATGCATAAAAAAAATTTATACTTTTATTGGATAGTTTTACATCACTTTATTATAGAAAAAAAAATCAACGCCAAAATAAGTAATTTAAGGTATTTTAAAGAAAGTTAAAAAATTACAACCATCACGACCACTTTGAAATTCCCGTCAGGATGGCGGGCTGGTGTGACGTCATAATCTTTTAACTTCACTGCTCAGAATAATGAGTCCCGTCAGTTGGCATAGATTTTTTACCTAATCAAGTAATCACAGAGTACTTTTGTATTTTCAACAAACCAATGTTGTCATGGTAACAAACGAAAAAGGAAGTGTATAAAGTGTGATCAGTGGCTGTTTTGTAATGGTAATAAAGTGTGACCAGAGGCTGTTTTGTAATGGGAGCTCGTAAATAGCTACTAGTAGCTCTTTTGAAATGGGAGCGCGCAAACCAGAGGACCTTTGTACACAATATTACGCTATTATAAAGTAATATTTGTATTGTAATATTATAAAGTAATATTTGTATTGTATGTAAGACGACCGAATGGCGTAGTGGTTAGTGACCCTGACTACTGAGCCGATGGTCCCGGGTTCGATTCCCGGCTGGGGCAGATATTTGTTTAAACACAGATATTTGTTCTCGGGTCTTGGATGTGCCCGTAAAATGGCAATAGGCCCGCCCCCTATTACATTGGGACTAACATAACACTCTGGCGAAAAGTGGGTGCAGCAATGCACCTCTGCCTACCCCGCAAGGGAGTACATTAGTACAAGGCGTGAGTGCGGGTTTTTTTTTTTTTTTTGTGTAAGTACTTACTGTAACTTTGGTTCTCAGTAAGAGAGACTAGGGTTAGTGAGTCATTCTATTCTATTATCTGTGGGGGTGTAAAAACCTGCACCTGGCTCTCTTGAATGGAACCATTGTGCACATCTCAAAGGTCTAAACCCCCTTCCTAAGCTTGGACCATTTCCCACCACGCTGGTCCACTGCGGATTGGTGGGTTCACATATCTAAATGTGCTTAATCTAAATATTGAGGTTTCCTCACGATGTTTTCTTTCACATGCTACATGATTATCCCCGAATTTAATTGTACAAAAATAACAACGTATAACATACATATTATCTTTTATTTATAATAAAAACTACTATTACTAATCAGTGTAATCATATATAATAAGAGTATAAAAAAAATATATGCATATTTCCCAATATTTGGGCACACGGCTCTCGACTTTTCAATAGTCTTTGCTGTCCTTTTCCGCAGCTGGCCACAGTTTACTCGTTCATACTTCGTAATAAATTTAATATGTCCAGTTCTTCTGATTACGAGAATTCTTCCATAACTTAATTTAGAAAAAAATAACAACTTGTGAAATATACTTTAACGACTGCCATTATAACATTATAAATATGGCCTTAAGATAAATGCGTCAAAAACAGAAAGCATGAAAGTTAGCTCCAGCAGTACAGAACATGTCACCTTGGGCAACTCGCAACTGAAGCTAGTAGACACCTTCTGCTACCTTGGATGTATCCTGACGAACAAAGGCGGTGCTGATATGGACATCGATAACCGGATCAAGAAAGCAAAAGCGGCTTTCGCCCAGCTTGCCCCAGTCTAGAAGTCGCACATAATGCCCCATCGTCTAAAGCTTTCTATATTCGAAAGCAATGTAAAGTCGGTCCTTCTCTATGGCTGTGAAACTTGGAGGACTACAAAGCTGCTACATCACAAGCTCCAAGTTACCGTCAACAGGTGCCTCCGTTCGATTCTCCGCATATACTGGCCGCACACGATTTCAAATGTGGACCTATGGAAAAAATGCAACCAAACCACATTGAGGAAAGAAATCGCAATGAGGCGCTGGAGATGGATCGGCCATACAATGAGAAGACACGACTGTAACCATGCTCAAGTTGCTTTCGAGTGGCAGCCTAGTGGAAGACGGAGACCAGGTAGACCCGTACAGAGCTGGAGAAGGTCCGTGGAGGCGGAAATGAAGAGGGCAGGTCTATCGTGGGCCCAAGTGAAGGAGGCGGCTCAAGATAGGGAAGCGTGGCGAAGAATGTCTGTAGCCCTAAGCTCCACAGGGGAGTAACAGGACTATAAGAAGAAGAAGATTATAACCTAAAAGTAGAAAGAGCAACTTGTGTCATGTTCATGTCATAATACTTACAATACAAATTTTATTTTATTGTGTTGCAATATGGAGCATATCTGAGTGGCTCGTTGACTAGCGAATGGCTGTTTACGCCTCATTACAATAGAACAACTAGTGGCAACCCATACACTACCAACAAAAAATATAAAAAGTCCTAAACTTTGCAAATAAACAAGCATATCAAACAAGAAGTGGAGAGGTTATAGGAGGCTAGGATCTATTGGAAGAATTTTTATGTGATCCATCGTATCTGATCACAACGAGCATCACAAACACTCGGTGACATTAACATTTCTTTGTTTACACTTGATATTTATTTAACTTCCGCCGTAAACGCAAAGAAGTTATTATTCTGAGATTGATATATAAAGAATTTTGACGTCACATCCGCCCTAAGAAAATGGGTGACGTTTCTCTGAAGTTAGAATTTACCGAAGTTTTTTTGTACTTTTCAACTTCATTTACTTGCTCAAAAATAAATTATAATCAAAAATATTGATGGAGTCATAGTTATGAAATAACAAAGTTTATTATAAATAATATTTGACCTTTATTTGAACGACTTGCATATTCCCTATTATGGTTTTGCTAGCATTTACATACAGTTGATATTCCCTGCACCGAGCGTTGGTACTATCCTAAGGGCTCTTATATCAGATCTGAAATCGTTCTGGCGCTTTTGCCTACGATGGTTATGACGAGATCATCAGCGTAGCCCTGAGTGTCGAAGCGAGCTTCATTGAGCTCACAGAGCAGGGTGTCGACAACAATGGACCACTCCAGGGGCGATAGTACGCCGCCTTGGGGGCATCCTCTTGTTGACTTATGGGTCTATAGGACTTAGGTAGGGATTTGTCTCTAATTCCGCAATTCTATGTTTTCAGAGATGTTGCATAGAGCCCCAGGCATAAGAAGCTATCAAGATTTTTACCACAATTGGAAGGATAATATTACATGCTATCGGTTTTCAGGGCTTAAAGCTAAAGATAATATCATATACTATCGGTTTTCAGGGCATAAAGCTTTTGATTGCCCATCTAACGCGGTTAGGAGTAAGGACCTGTGAGGCTTTTCTCCAGTCCTCATTACTTAGCCTGATTTTGGTAGGCTTCTGCCTTGTATGTTCATCACTGTGCCCATCCACCGATTCAGGAAAGTGGGTATGTGCAAGCATATTTGACGACCGAATGGCGTAGTGGTTAGTGACCCTGACTACTGAGCCGAAGGTCCCGGGTTCGATTCCCGGCTGGGGCAGATATTTGTTTAAAGACAGATATTTGCACTCGGGTCTTGGGTGTTGATATTTATATTTCGTATCTATCTATCTATGTATTTGTGTAGATATATCAGCTGTCCGACACCCATAACACAGGTTCTGCCTAGCTTGGGGTCGGATGGCCATGTGTGAGATGTCCCCACATATTTATTTATTATTTATTTATTAAGCAGCTTAAGAGGGAGCCTTTGAGGATTCAGTAAAGATCCCATCTGGTATTTTAAGCAGTTTGCGGAAGGCGATTTGCACAAAATCTTTATGATTTTTGAAACGTGAGGAAGCGAAAACGCCTGGAAGAGCTACTGGTCTATGAAGCAGCTGATGAAGGGCAACCTTCCACTGTCACTCAAGCGCAAACTCGATGACATGTGTATCTTGCCCGTCCTAACCTACAGCGCACAGACATGGTCACTGACCGAACATCAGAAGTCCAGACTGAAGGTTTGTCAAAGAGCGATGGAGCGTAGTCTTCTAGGTGTCAAATTGACAGACCGTGTCAGGAACACCATACTACGCTCCCAAACTCGAAAAAGGGGAGGCCTTTGCCCAGTAGTGGGAAACTAAATAGGCTTTAAAAAAAAGGTTTTCCGAAACTTGGTGTCGGTAAACGTCCCAGTGCGGCCTTAGGATTTCTGAAGGTCTCCACTTGGCTCTTCTCTATGAACGCAATGTCGAATCGTATGTGTCTGTGATCAGACATGGATGCCTCTTTCGAACATGCCAGTTGCAAGCACGTCTTTCTACTAGATCTTGGCGTAAGTTGGTGTGTTGCCAACATAACGTGTTAGTAAGTTGTTAGTCAGGAAGAAGTCGAACAAGATCGCACTTCCCTTGTTGGTATCCGTATTTCCCCAGGCTGTGTGATGGGAATTGCAATCGGCCCCTATCACAAACTGGGCATTTTGGTCCTCACAGTGCTCCACTAGTGGAGCGAGAGCCGTCGACGGACCTGAGTGCTCCCCGGGCAGGTAGGCCGAGCTAACAATGAGCTTCATGCCTTCACAACCGGGCAGCATTACATGTGCCTCTACTAGGTCATCAGTGCAGAATCCTGGAATCGGCATAAAAATAATATTATTTTTAAAGACTATGCAAGCTCTGGGTCTATTGTAACAAGTATATTGTATAAAACGTTACCTGCGGCGATCAGTTCCAGTTCACACCGTGTTTTCATGGATCCACGGTTCTTGTAACAAAGCCATGTCCAGTTCATCCTCTTGGAGGACCATGCACATGACGGCCTTCGCGTGTTGGAGGTTGGCTTGTAAGATTTTCAACATGGTGGTAGGAAGGGAGGGGATAGGAATTAAGATTTGGAGATTGAGAAGGGAAGGTTGAGGGAATTAAGTTTTGGGATTTGGTGGGTAAAGGTGGGTTGTTGATGGAGTTACTGGAGGCATTCTTGCTGGAGTGCTCCTCTGCCAGAGGGCAGCCGCGTGGGCCGCCTGGCTCCAGAAAAATAAAGGAATAATAAAAAGTAAAATAAAAATAAAGGCCCATTAAGCCTGGCTTCACAGTGAGCCGTCGAGGGAGTGATTTGCGCGGTGGGTTGCTCCACGGTGGCTGTGTCCTTCGGAATTCTTGCCCTGAAAATAGCCCCAGCTATTCCACAGTTGGGACGGAAATTCACGGCCTTGAGTACTTCGTAGGAGGTCTTGGAGAGACAGAGAAGGTCAAGTGTTGACCATTCTTCTCGAGCCTCCTACCAAGCACTCGCCATGTGCTGTAGTTGAGACCGGCGTTCTGCTTTCGCATCAGATTGACTGGCAGTCTCTATCACGGGCTGGGTAGGGCTTGCCCTTCAACTGTCTTCAGGGCTGCCTCCACCCAGGGCCGAAGTCTGCCACTGCAATCACAGAGCCACTCCCGACTGACCAGGTTGATGCATGTGACGATAATAAGACCGTCTGCTCCCCCGAAAACAGATGCTGTCTATGGCGCAAAATCGGTCGAGTAGAGCTCTCTCTCGATGGCAGCGTTAAAGAGCGCTACGTTCCCACTATTGAGGGCCCTTCGCTCATCGCGCACTCCCACCTTGAGAGAGCTGGCGGCGGCACTATAGGTGGGTTAGTCCATCGTAGTCCCATCACACCAAGGTTGCTTCCGTGGATTTGGCGGCATTTGCTTCTCCGGCCTAGTTCTTTTACTGACCTGGGTGGGAGTAGCTTCAGCCCCCAACTCACTTTCAGTCACCGCAAGTGGGCTTAGGTAGATGGCATTAGCTTCTTAAATGTTTTTGCCCTTTGCCAGCCACATGCGGAGCCTTATCCTGGCGGCACCTGAGCGAGCCGGTCTTCGGGTAGACACCTGCTCTCTCTGGTTGCTACCAGCCCCTTCAGGGGCGATTTGGTCAGCGGCATCTCCCGGTACCCCAGTGACCAAAGAAGGGGCGTTTGAATCGTCCCCTGCAGTGGCTAACTTAGCTACGTCCGAAATAAGTTCTTCCATCGACATGAAGATCGCACAAGTAGCTAAGGAAATAAAGGTCCACCCATACAGAGCCCTGCATGCACAGGTAAGGCGTGAGACGACAGCATCCGGGTTCCGTCTGGTGCCCGTTTCGCCTTTTTTGCGACTAAGCTCCCCCTTAGCCACTCAACTATCGGCACAAATCACCTTGAATTGGTGATTTTTGGGGTCAAGGTTTACTCCTCTAGGATAGCAAGGGATGAAGGAATGTGATAGAGTAGAATTTGGAGGGGGCTGAAGGAAAATGCCGCTCATACCGGTCAGATATATATAATTTATAATAACATAATTTCTCCTGTACTTCCTGTGGGTTGACTGGTATAAAATGCTTTTAGCATTAAGTCCACCCTTTGTACACTTATTTATATATTTGTGCAATAAAGGATTAAATAATAATAATAATATAAGTGACATCTTCCTTTGTCCGGGGTGCGCTGTGCCAGAGTGAGACCAACAGTGACACAGCGAACAACTGGCTATCCGCAACCTGCCAACCCGCCCGGTGGCATGGGAACAGTGCAGCTGCCGCAGGCTTAACCACAGGACTCCTCAGGAACTGAATGACTTTTGGCGGACACTTAGTCACACAATCAACAGATGGCGCTTAGAAAGCTACACACAGACCATGTATGGAAACGAAGCAAATCTCTATGAAATCCTACATCACGTTATCAAAGTTTCTCAGCTACCCTGCAATAAATACAAAGCCTTTACGCTAGCCGTTGAAGAGCCGCCCGCCAGGCCACACCACCCGGCCAGGTCGAAGGATCCGCCCTTTGCATGGAGATGCGCCACCACCATCAACATAAATATTATGTATATAGTATATTATGTATATTTTATGTATATCTATTAAGTTAATTATCAAGTGATTTTATTTTGTTTTCCTTTTTCAATTTAGTAACTAATTTTTTTTTGTTGCTCCTTTCTACTAGTTTTTCTGTACCTCCTGTAGGTTGGCTGGTAGAATGCTTTTAGCATTAAGTCCACCTTTTGTTCATTTATATTTCAAATTTGTGCAATTATAAAGTATCAAATAAATAAATAAATCAAAGCAAATCTTCATAGACTAAATCAAAGCTTGTTTCTTCCGCAGGCTACATACTAAAGCGCTATGACCGCTCGTGGCTGCTGTCTCTCATCCTCGTAGCCGGCGGCTTGCGGCTGGCGGCGGCGGCGCTGCTGGCGGACGCGCGCTGGCTGCTGCCGCTGGAGCTGCTGCTGGCGCCGGCTGCTGGCGCGCTGCACTGGCGTGGCAGGGGGGCGGTGGTGTTGGGGGATGATAGTCTGCAGGTGAGTGGGGTGCCACCGGACATAGGATGCAGGAGTTCTTCTTCTTCTAGTGCCTCTCCACTACTGGAGGTTGGCGGTCAGCTCTGCATACTCCTCTCTATTCCTCGCCAAGCGCATCAGCTGTTCTGATCGTGATCGCTGATCGTGTCTGAGCACATTTCCAAGATAGATGCAGGAGTATAAGGACTGAATTGTAATGTTAGGTCACAGAAAATAACTTGGAAATTATGCGGCATGGTAGAATATTTGCAGTACTTTTTATTGAAAATGACAATAAAATAAAACCACTGGACCCTGAGCTCAACCCAATACATCAAAAAAAGAATTTTCAAAATCGGTCCATAAATGGCGGAGTAATCGGTGAACATACATAAAACATACATACAGACGAATTGAGAACCTCCTCCTTTTTTCGAAGTCGGTTAATTAGGCTTTCTCGTATACCGTTTGTAAAGTAACCTGTGTGACACCTCGGTTTCGAGCCTAGAAGCGCAACGGACAACCCATTGATGAGAAGCCTAGTTTTTTAGAAATCTCATTAATTTATCATGGATTCCCTTCAGTGTGAACATTAATGGCAGATTATCTTTTGACGTTTAAAATTTCCAAAATCGACCAATAGATGGCATCCGGCCTGTCGATTTTTATGAGCTGCATTCTTCTGAGGGGACGGAAGATGTCATAAATGGTACAAAACTGTCTTAAACTAGTAAACAGTTAATATTATGCATAATATAACAACTAGTTAGTGCATATGGTTGAATTCACATCCATTGGGGTTTTGTATTGGCTAAAAGGACTGGAATCCATGCCGGCTAAAAAAATGCAGTGCTGTTGAGTAGTTAGCTTAGTTTTACTAGCGCCATCTATAATCAGTTTTTGTCTATGGTGGTTGTCTATGGTTGAAAATCTCCCATTCCAAAGAACTCATTCATTCTACGTCTATAAAATTGTATATCAACAAACTAGGTACCTACGTATATTGATAGACATTTCAAAATAATAACACAACATAACATTACAGGGTACAATCGCGACAGCTCTCGAAGCCATCGGCTCATCACTAGGCATGCTAGTGGGGGGGGCGCTGTACGCGAGGGCGGGGGCGGGGGCGGTGTTGGGGGGCGGGGGCGCCGCCGCGGGGGCGCTGGGCGTGCTGCTGGCCGCCGCCGGCCCGCTGCTGGCCCGCGGGCGGCCCGGTGCACCGCATCAGGGTAAGGACTTAGACCCCCCGCAGACTGCAGACTTTTAGTCGGCCGATAGTTTGGTCGGGCTCCTACTGCCAGTTTCTATAACTCTATCCATCCATAACTGGTAGTTACTTTCATACGATTTTGTCAAAATCAAAAGTAAGATTCTGTCAAAATCGTATGAAAGTAACTACCAGTTATAGATAGATAGAGTATAGAAACTGGCAGTTAAACAGTATGGAGTATCGGCTGATACATAATCGTTGAATGTGCGCACTACCATACATCTCCACACTGATTAAGAGCCCGACCAAACTACCGGCCGACTAGTCTGCAGTCTGCGGGGGGTCTTATACTTGTGGTACTGATAAATGTTATACAGGGTCTTGCAAAAAGGGTATACTAAGCCGAAACCTACATGTGCATCATGTTATATTAATAGATATACGGGTTTTGAAATTTTGATTTCATTTTCGGGCTTATATATAACATGCTGCACATATAGTTTCGGCTTAGTATACCTATATTGCAGCACCCCGTATAAATATGATTTTAGCATTAAGTGAATTAAGTCCTACTGTATCGTTATTTTGTAATACTTGTGCAATAAAGAATAAAATGAATTAATAAACATACTTACATTGGTGTTTGGTTATATTATTGGCTATACAGCAAACTGCTGCTGACTTCGCTTTGCTGACTGTACAGCAAGAGATAGATGTGCCACTCCAGCACAAACAGTTTGATGCTGAGACTAGTTGAATGGTGATTTGCTGATGTGCCACTGATAGTATTGTTGGGTTGCAAGTGGGTGACTATGGGGTTGTGGTAAATGACGAATGCAGGATTTCTTGAGGCCAAACTATTTACTGAATTTCCAAATTACATTTTACAAGTATGTTAGTTACATGACGGGCGCGAGACGACTAGCGTCTGCGCATTGTTCGCTACTGGAAGTTACTAGAAAGCTTACATTGCAAAACGTGACTATAACATGTGTCGCTACAGTATTCTAGCCAGAAAATTGTGTGGCTTATGGAAGTGTGTTGTTGCAGGGTACGCGTCGGTGATCAAGTACGAGCAGACCGACACACTGCACATAGTGGACAACATCGACGCACTGGACACACTGGACACTCTAGACAACTCGGAGCCGGGCGCACACACCATCAGCCACTCGTGATATTAACATTACTACAATTATATACAAATTTACGCTTATTTTTAAGAACAAAGACAATATTTTTATAATGTTTTGTATATGTATATAAATGTTGTTTTGAGGTAAGGAAATAAACAGGGAAATTTTAATAAAATGTTTATAAATATAATAGGTGTTTTTGAGGTTTTGATTGTTAGTTAGCAATGATACACCACTGAGATAGAAGCCGCATAAAATATGCCTTTTATATTTTAGTTCCCATCGCCGTAACACTTCTGGTTTGGCGTTTGTAATTTGTTATTAGCTAGGATATAACAGTAACCTATATTTGCCTGTAACTGAGAGTTGAGAACCTATAGGTATTTGAGAGTTGGTACACTGAATAAGTGGGACAAATTTGTAGGTCCCTTGAAGTCCAACTTTTCCACGTTTCACAGTAAATAGGTGAATAGCGAGTCGGCTGAGCTGCGAAGCATTCGATGCATGTGATGTTCCATTGAGTATTCAAAGGAAGCGACAACTCTCTGCTAAACATTTTCAATGTGTGAAACGCTTAGTTTGTTGTTTACCTACTTGTCTTTAGGGTTCCGGAGCTCAAAATATAAAACGGAACCCTTATAGGATAACTTTTTGTCCGTCTATCTGTCAAGAGCATAGTTAGAGAAAGTATTAACTACAGATACAGAGTCAAGCCCCTTTATCTCGTTAAAGCTTGACGATATCGAGATTAACGAGTCTATGGTCCATTGGTGTTGTGAAAATATCGACTTTCTTCACACGTGGAAAACTTATAATTAGGTAATTTGCAGAAATTGCCTATTTTTCAATGTTATGAGGTAAGTTGAAATTCCCGTTTAAGTAGGTACCTTGAACAATGCTTGGTCATTAGTCAGTAGTACTGACAAAAACTGCATATTGTTGTTGTATTCAAATGGGTGTTATGGGAAATAGATAGTCAGTCCCATAATGAGAGATCATTTCACATGCCCCAACTACCGCGGTCTCGTTAGAGTCGGAAAACCATTTGGCGGCAGGAGAAGTGTCATCTCCGAATTTATTGCAACTCCTTTAGTAGCTTACCGAAAGGTGGGTTACTGGTCACGGAGTGACTTCATTAAATTTTACTGAAGGATGTACCTAAGTACCGATTTACCGTAAAGAACTGGCTCTACGTTATGAGCATCTCGGTTTTTTTTCCAGGCAAGTAGGTACAGGTCATAGAACATACTCGTAAGTAGACTGAGTCATCCAATAGGTATCAGATTTGCCCTCAGTACCTGACTGCCGACTCTGGTATTTAGACTTGTTAACTATCTAAAATAATCGAAATAAGTAGGTAATTTCTCATCAGTAATTACCGTGTATGCCCGAAAATGGAAAGCAAAACCTTATTAGGTATTAATTCGTTCGGTTAAATGAATGAAGTGCGCTCGCAAAACACAGCAAAGCAAGAACTAACTAATGGACAATAGATTTGTGCGGCGGTGCGGTACCGAGTATTGTTTGTCGGGCAATTTGCCAATCGCGGCCGCGGTGCCATTTTTAGTTTATTCAATTAAAAAAAAAATAAAAAAATATTTAAACACCATAGAATTTAGAAAATTCTATTGCCATTTCTTTCTCTTCAACATGCTTTTGATTTTTATGTAAGTACCTACCTACGAAACAATAGAAAGATGTGAAGTTCTATCGAATAATTCACGATTACTTATTTCAAATGAAATATACCTACTTACTACCTAAATAAATGTTCCTTCAATGGTGTGAAAATTCCTCTTCAAAAACTGAGTAACCCTCTAAGTTCTAAGTAGTAGTAAGCAGTCTGAAGTTTTCCTTCACCGCAAGAGCGATGAGTATATCGGCATATAGGTAGTTAATGTATTACACAAACAAATCCTAATGAAACTCATCGCTAAGATATTCCCAAAAGAAACTCAATATCCCGGAAAGTTAACCCTTAGGGAAATTCTATTATACTTACTTATCTTTATAATAATAAAAGAACTATTGTGTGATAGGAATGTGTTTTTTTTTCTACTAAAGTACTTATCTTCGTCTCTTGCAAACACTGCCTAAGCTAACTCGATAGTTTTATGACCATTCACACTATCTCACGACACTTTTCAATACTTAGTCTTACAGTATTCTCCCGTGCATACTTGCATAGCGTAGCCGACGAATACCTATAGGCTATCCTAGGCCATCCTACGTCGATAAGTGTTCATAACATAGTGAAGTTTAAATGACATCTGTTGTGGCGCGGCGGCGGCAGCGGCGGCGGCGGCGGCGGCGTGCCTCGAGAGTGCGATGAACCGCTGCATGTGCGAACTTCGCTAACGAGCTCCACAACTTCCAATGTAAAAACTTCAATAAACTTGCGCTGTTTTGAATGAAAAATTGTTAAACAACTTTAATAATTTATACAACTAGGTATTCTCATTCAAAAAAGTTAAGAATATCTAACCATCTGCATCTTGCCACCTTTTATTATTAATAGTAAGTATAGGTACTTACAGATAAATGGAACATTACACACTTTTGATCCTAGTCCCAAATTTTAAATAATTTCTTGAATGATATTATAAATTGTACCTATGTAGTTATGTCTGAAAAACTAATTTATGAATGAACTAGCTGTTCCCGCGAGCTTCGTTTCGTCTTAAAAAGGTTTCCCGTGGGAATACCGGGATAAAAAGTACCTCTATGTGGTAATCCAAGGTGTCAGCTAAGTCCTTACCAAATTTCGTTAAAATCGGTTCAGCCGTGTTGACGTGTAGATGTCACAAACATACACACATACTCACAAACTTTCGCATTTATAATATTAGGAGGTTGTCAACATCTCTGTTTTATACCTACCTCCAAAACTACTTGTGGCACAGCAACCCCGCGCTGACAGAGAAAAATACCCACTTTCCTCAACAAAGCTCCCGCTGTATTACGGTACAAGAAGCCGACCCAATTACACTGTAGGTATCCCTTCTGAAAGCCTCCAAGTTGTTTTAAAAGGGATGATCGCTCCTTTCCTTATGCCTGGGCGGAGGGGGTATACCCCCACTCGGCGACAACCTGAATTCTACTACGGTTAAGTATAACTTTTAAGTTGGACACTGGCTGGTGTTCGTGTGTTTAGTAGAAGACCGAACATCATAAGCAGATAATTATGTATTTTCAACTGTTTGCGTAGCCGTAGAGGTTCAGGAGAGTTTTAGTAGCTTAATTAATGTCATGTCAGGAGTAGTCAGCAGGACCAAGCAGTTGTTGACCATAGTTGATTGATTATGAATAGGGTGCACAAAAACAACTTTTTGCAGAATTGCGTCTAAAATATTACGCGTTTACTACTGTCGGTGTATGCGTAGCATAGCTTAGGCTGGTAGGCTGAACTATAGGCTGTGACTCTGCAAGGTCGTATCTGCGGATGTGACTCGGGTCGTGCGGCCGGAGTAGGCCCCCCTGGTGATGCTGATCTGACGAGGGTGCGGTGACTGGTGGAAAGCGTCCAATGTAATCAACTTTAATTCAGCACCTGTCTCGCTCTGTTACGGCGAGCGGTGGCTGTGTAAGTGGGATACTATTATGCCAGATTTTACATTCAGTACAGAAGTTAATGGACCTTGTAAAAACTACAATTGATTTAAATTAGTAGGTAGGTACGTAATAATACATCATGTGGCTAAGTACAAGACTCTAGGTTTGAACAAAATTACTTACTCATTGGATTGAAAATTACTAAATGACCAATCAAAGAAAATTACGAACTATAGATTTTGTTTGGAATTGTGTAATTTTTAACTCTACAACCCCTACACTACAATCTACAATACATCTACATGAATTGATTTAGAGTGACCTTATGCCTTATACCACACCGAAGTAGGTACAGGCAGTACAAAAATTTAATCTTTGATGTGTTGAGTTGACTGCCGAGTGACTGTGTGCCCTAAACAACCCCCGCGTAAACACAACCATACCGCGATGTAGAGCGACGCCGCCACCGGCATCTGTGAGGAAACAGGGGAAAATATTATCCTGGCTTTTCCTCTTTCCCGCTTACACCGTCAGTCTGTTCTCATTAAAATCATTTCTAAAATATAATCAAATAGCTGACTCCGATGTGGAAAATCAATCAGTAGTCACTGCATGCTTAACATGAGTGTTGTAGTGACTCCACTTTCAGGGTATCTCACGATACTTACTGAATAATGAAACTCCTGAAAGAAAAACATTCTACCGCGCTCTATTCGCATTCTAGTGAATTTCCAAAGACTTCTCGATATACTTCTAGTGTTTGATAAAATATAATTGATATTAGGTATTATTATTTAATAAAGTTTTACCGCAGTGTCAGTTCAGACCAATGGGGTGCTATTAAATTTAAGTAGAGCCAAGTCAATTGAAGAAATTAACACACTTATTTAAATTAAATTAAGTTTTCGCAATTTCGCTATGTTATTAGATATTAATTGTAATTTGTCTTGACTGTAATGGTCAGTATCCTTCAGTTAGTACCAATAGTGAACGGGAGAGCAGCACCGTAGACTCTAGGCACTGTAGAGATTTATCAAGAATTATTAATTAATTACGAAGTAGAGAGATACCTAATTAGCGTCTAAGACTATCAAAAATCGAAAAAATGACGCGATCAACAAACACAAGCGAACGACAGCTCACGGTCAATTTGCAACGAGATGGAGTTTCAGTGCGCTTCGAAACTTTGTAACCAAGAGTGATCAGATCACAGGATTTTTTATATAAATATGACACCACAAAACATTAGAACTTCAAACAACGAATGTTGAAACTGCTACCGTCATAACAAAATCAACATCCATTTTCAAAAATTGAACATCACATAAAATCCGTGCACAGATGAATGAGAAAGTAGCTGATATATCCGTTAGGGTGAAACACAACCATACCGCGATGTAGACGCCCGAGACAGCGGCATCTGTTGCCCACACCGCCACCCAGACTCACGCCTGCGCTGTAGGCTGGTTCCAAAGCTACGTTACTTCCCATATTCAATCAAAGCTAAGCCAAGTCTGAGTTTGTTATGTTTTTATTGAATTTTAATGAAATAATTACTAATGATAAAATATGTAGGTATTGCGGCCTATATCGTGCGGCATTCACAAACCTCCACATTACGGTGTTTTATAACTTAATATTTAAAGACCACCACTACCTATAGCTGCATGATCTAAGTACCACATATGAAATTTCCAGGAAAGTTTATCAGCAAGTACCTTCGATCATAAGTACTAATCAAAAGAATTATTTTTGTTAGTGCATGACATCGACGATGATGTTGATGCTTGAGAGATGATTGAATGAGCTGACGCTAAAGCCACGGTGCTGCTACGACCCGCTCTCACCCCACACAACACATTCATTGATTATAAGTTTAATTTCATCATTGGCAACATAAATGAATAAACTGCTTCCTATCACAGAGCTATCCGCCCGTCACGTACATAAGTCGCAGCTCGGTTGCTACGCCACGCTACGCCGCGTTACGCCGCGCTACGCAGATCGTAGCATTGTCGTAGCAACGGTAGTTGTAAAAAGAAGAGCATAAAACGTTGTAGATACCTCCTCTATAATCATACCCCCTTATTCATAAAAAAGTTACTGGACGCTTTAGCTATTGAACTGTTTTGTCTGACAGAGAACAATTTGCTCTTTGACAGAGTGGGATAGTTTATACCTACTATAGACGAAGTTTCGGAGGGCTCGCGATAAATATCACCGTATGTATGTCGCAGGCATCTGGTTTAATCTCCGTTTTGATTGAACCGCTAGCCCGTTCTTTGGATAGCGCTATTCAGTTGTATGACTAAAGGACAACTCGTCAAGTCGTTGATTGTAACGTTCGACGTCTTGACTGAACGTCATTCAGCGAAGTCGTTGAATGGGATATAGTATAGCAACTTTGTAATGTCTGGTTAGGGTGAACATGACCAGACAAGAGCCAACAAAAAGACTATGTTACAAAGCTCTTATCTCACAAATGAACTAAACAATAACAATAAACGTACCTTCATATTGTTGTTCAAAATTATCCAGTTTCGCCAATATTTTCTTTGAAACTATCCGCCCGCGGCGTGATAATAGGTAAATCCATGTTGTCACACTATTTTAACTCAAATAACGCACTTTAAAGCTAATTTATTTGCAAAAAACTAACAATATAGGTGCTTTTTGTATCAGCTGTTAGCTGTTAGACGCCATATTTGTTTTATTCACCACCTGACTGATTTTAAGTCAGCTAACTAGTTGGACGTTTTGTGACGCTTGTACAATCAACTTTCGGCCTAGTCATACAACTGAATAGCGCCATCCAATGAACGGGCTAGTGGTTCAATCAAAAAGAAGATTAAGCCAGATGCCTGCGACATGTATATTGTATGGAATGTATTTTAGCTCCGAAAAACGATGAGTTATCGCGTGCAGGATAGGATAGGATGCTATAAAACTTAATTAAAATATAAACATCTGCAGTAACCGATCGGCAACCCGACCACGTCTCCACTTAATTTTAGTGACCCGGTTACAAACTGTAGTAGCACTAGTAGGTCGTTCGGGAGTGGTAGATAAGGCGCCAGTCGCTCTGTAGTTTAAACAACAAAGTTCCCGCCGTGGCCGTGACGAACTAACGCAAACATTCATTATGAACTCGCGTGTGAGCTACTCGCTGCGAGAGTTTACTTAGGACGTGCGCGTACTTCACGCTGAATATTTTTACTAATAACAAGCAAAGGCTCTCGCCTCTTATTTATGTAGGAGATTGGTGGAGCGGCTCTACTGACGACACGCATCTCAGTGCCGCTGACGGATCTTTGCTGCAATTTATAGTGCAATACTCTTGTTGGGTTATCGTTGCGATGGGCCTGGGAAACCTCACTTGAATAAAATATTCCTACAATATGTCATCGTTATAGTATTCTCCAAACAATATTTAGATAAGATTAAATTAACTTACAAACATAAAACGTACACAAATATCACTACCATATCAAACTAAATATAAAAGCATCTTCTAAGGCACATGAGAAGCATTACAGCCGCGATGAGTCCCCTTGTCCCCCGAGTGGGTCGCGCCGCGTCGGCGTAGTACCCGCGGGGGCCGGGGGTGACGCGGGGGGCGCGGCGCAGCGTGGCGGGGGCGCCGAGCAGCGCGCCGGGGGGGGCGCGGCGGTGCCCGGGGGCTAGCAGCAGCGCCCCCGCGGCCGCGAACGTCTCGTGCACCACGCGCTGGGGGGACAAACACCGACGCTGAATGCTACTACAAGTCGTAATCGTGCCTGAAGTTAGAGCGGAAGAACAGTGTGCGTTTGGTTGTAGTGAAAAACTGCCAGACAAAGTCTTTGGAACACATCGTATGATTCCGCACTAGCGCCTTCTAATTTATAATCTGTATAACAACTCGGTACCTCCAACGTGAGCTTGTTGTCGTACACGTCGGTGGGGCGGAACAGCTGCACGGAGTAGGCGTGGTCCACGCCCAGGTGCCCGTCCACCCAGTCCTCCATGCCGCCCGCGTACAGCGCTGAGGACATTTACTCATTTAAATTGTTTAATCGGGTCAGAATATTACTACTTTGGCATTTTATCAAGGAAATCTGGGATTAAAACTGGTGACTCTACATGCCTGTCTGTGACTGCAACCATGTTTCTAATGTAGGAAGAGAGAAACTACATTTTTCTCATATATCGAGGTGAGTCTATGTGTCATTGTGTGTGCTGTACAGAATGTGCCACGTACGCAGGAACTCGGAGGTCTGCCCCGCCACGTAGCGCCGCCCGTTGATGGCGTAGACGGCGTTGGCGGCGGCCGACGCTCGACTCCTCTACAATATCACACATAAAAAATAAATAATAGCTGTTGCAACAAACATACACACACAAATACTCAGAAATTTTCGCCTTTATAATATTAGTAGGATAATATTCATTAAGACATTTGTTTTAATATTACTTGTGGTGACAAAAAACACTTACGTAAATATAATCCAAGTTTCTCTTCTTCTTTGTGTGAGAATACGGATACATGATGCCCTGCAAACATAGAAACACACGTATATTATATGCCCAGGCAGCGATAGCCGAAAGAAAGAAAGTAGGTACATCTAAAATCTGTTGCCAATCACAAATACAAGCTAATGGACGATGAAACTGTCACCAATATATACAAGATCGTACAGTCGTATAAAACAGCTACACTACAGGGAAACCTGTCCACATTTGACATCGCAACACTGACCAGCACATCTCCTTCCTTGAGCGCTATGAAGACGTGTATCTGCTGCTGCTGCGCGCGCAGGTGTGTGGCGAGCGCCCGCGTCTCCGCCTCGCTGAGCTGGCGAGCGCCGGGGAACAGCTCCCCGCACGGGTACTCCGCGTGTAGCTCGTGCGCTGCGGGGGAATCGTCAGGTCAGACATGGCAACTGCTCCTTATACGTCTCTCCTTATGAGCAATGAGGCTAGATCCACTGCTCCATGGATCCCTAATGTGAGACTCTTGTCTGACATTGACTATACAGGCGGAGTTTTTAAAATAGCGATGCCTGATTATGAAGGGACCAGCTACATCTGTTATAAATCCGGGGACGTGTTGTGTGTGATGTGTGTAGCAGTGGTGTTTATGTGGATGTGAGCTTGAGATCGCTATTTTAAAAACTCCGCCTGTATACTATTAGGCGCAGGTCACCGTACATATAGTGCCTGTAGTTTATAACTGAGTTGTCGACAGCTACAGATCATTATAAATACATCACGTAGTTTAGAAAACGGGTTGCTTGTTCCTGATACGTCCAGACCACACTGGGCAGTCAGCGACTGGCGCTAATCTGCCTAGTTAATGCTTTCACTATTGTGGCGAAACCTTGTTAGCCAACACTAGCGTTTTTTTGATATAATGGGAGATTTTCAACCATAGACAAACAACCATAGATTATAGATGACTCCATACTCAACAGCACCGCATTTATTCTTAGCCGGCATTTATATGATGATAATATACATCACTAGACAGGCCTGCCAAGGTGCGTGACAACTAGACACAAGACAATCCTTAGACTGATGGGGAGGGGTTTGCCTATTCCCGGTTCCACTATAAGTTCTTTGGAAGACGTAAGAAGTAAGAAGTACCTGGAATCCATTGGTATTCAAAATTTCTGTCTAAGTTTATTCCATAGCAAGGCTGAACAAAACACAGAAGCCCACTTTTTTCGCACATTTTGCAGGATTCAAGTTTTTTTTCATGTCCTTTGCACAATTCCCAGTTTTGACGGAGATTTTTCTTCCAGTTGCGATGCTAAATAATTTAATGAAAAATATTAGAAAGATAACTACAAACGTACACAAACAGCAATAATTTATAATCATCATTAGTTCATCAACTGTTGGGTGTCATATCTTTTGGAAGAACGAAAACCTTTCCTATAATTTCCGTTCTCCAAAGGCTTAAAAACTTAACAAATTACAACCATAAGACCTGGTTTCTCATGATTCTGTTAGTTACAGTCTCAATAACGGATTTGCTGACGACGCGTTTAAGGATTATTACCCTTGTTAATTGGATGAGTCCCATGACGAAAATCTAATAGACCATTCATAAATCAAGCATTATGTGAATCATTCACTCACACTTCATTCAATATTCTGTCATATTCATTGAAATTGGTGTCTATGTCTCTATAATGTCAAACAACCTCAAACAACCAAACTTTTTGGTTTTGAGGTTGCCATGGTTACTATTTCTATCGAGGTTGTTTTTTGACATCCGTCATTGAAAATAATATCATTACGCCATGCCCTTTGAAAAACAATACAACGAACTAGATGGAGTGTCAGTGCAAAAGGACTCAACAAATAACACCTCAATTTCTAAGTAAGGTCTTATTTTAAAATATTTTGTTAGAAGATTTTTCACTTAATTAAATAGTTCTCATTAAGTTATTAGGTTTAACTTCTTATATCTACCTCTGTGGTCTAGTGGTAGAAGCTCAGCTTCATCACCCAGGGATCCCGGGTTCGATTTCCAGGTAGGGCCATCAATTTGTGTTTCTATATTGCGGGTCCAAGTTAGGTTAGGACATTAAATTAAAACTTTTATCTCGGTTTGACAGTTTATAAAACCCAGACAGTATTTCGCTCCATTTTTTATGTCACACAACATCTAGTTCGTATATTGTTTATCAAAGGCTCTGTTCATTTTTCCATCTTGAATCTTGACAGAATGAGTGACAAGTAAACAACCCGTTGCCTGGTTACCGGTCTTAACCAAGTCTTAGCGGAACCCCACAGCAGCAATCAAGTTTATCACCCGATCAAGGGAGTTAACCCCGTGATTTAGCATGGTGGGACACTCACTAACCTTAACGGTCCAACATGTAACCAAACCGAGGTATTTTTAACCTAACCGAATGGTGTGAAATTAGGCCTAAACATCCAAGAACTGAGAAAATAACAAAATGTATCCTCAAAACAAAATAATAAGTCATACGGCTGGGAAAGTCATGGAGTAGTCGTATCCGTCGGGGTTGAAGACCGGGATGACCCAGAAGCGGTAGTGGCTCAGCAGGTCCTGGTGGAGGCTGCTGCGGTCGATGAGCTGGTGCAGCAGGTACATGGCCGACGCCACGCTGTAGTGGTCCCGACCCAGGATACCTGACACCATGGCAACAGAAAACATAGAATTAATGTCCATGTATCTTCAAATAAAATCCACACGGTACCAAGGAATAATAACCAGTATTTATTTTTTTAATTTGCGAGATGTGCTAAGCGTTAAAATAAATATTAATTATTCGTGACGACGTATCTACATCTTCAACTATCGATATAACCACCTGCAACTATCAAGACAGTTTCTTTAGCGGTTGGGGATTGGCCGCTGCTGGGGTCGTCCACGATCATGAGGTGGATCGGGTTCTCCATCGTCGTCAAATTACCATCTGTAATATCAGTCATTTTCACCAAGGGACTTGTGTCTACCCAACCTTTAAGTGTTTGGTGAATCTGAAAAGTTCCAATATCTGAAAATAAAGTTAAACAGATACCTAATTTTGATATAAAAATATTTGTTTTGAATAACAAATACCTCTGGTAAAGTTAAAGATCTATTAAAACTAAGTGGATTTAACTCTATTATACTGCAAGCCTCTAATCGTTTTCGTCTTTTTACTGAAATTACGGGGATAACTGTTGGTTTCGTGGTTTTATCATCTGCTTCGGGTATAGGTATAGATTCAAGTTTTTCTTTAGGGTCGATCAATTCATCATCGTAATCCATGGAAATATCGAACTTAATTTTATTTGGTTCATTCTCGTTAACCGATTCATAGTGCACGTTTTGTTGTAATTTAGGAATTTCAGTTCCTCCTTCATTGTACTTTGAGTCAGAAGATATTTTTTCCTTTTTATTGACATCTGAATCACCAACTGTTACTGGACTCATATCAAACCCAAGTTTGTTCACATTTGCATCATAATGATAGTCTGTGTGATAATGTTCTGGTGCATCGTATGGTTTAATTTCGTCGGCGCTGTTAATTTTGTCTGCAAGTTTATAATTAAGCAAATTTTTCAATTCTTCTCCATCAATTTCCAACGAAGCAGCCTGTTCTACTCTTGTTGGTAGACCTTGCGTTGTACTTCGTTGTGCGCCAAACGTATCTGGCGTATGTGATGTTATTGGTTGTCTACTAAATGTTTTAGGTCTATAATGATCCTGTAACAATGAAATACCGTATAAAGTACTACATCTGAAACCATTCATCATGTTATAAAGTTGAATAAATACCTACCATAAGTGATAACTATTAGCTAATTACTAATATACCTACTTGTTATATAATGCATGTAATCCTAACTGTCTGTCTCTCTTACTATAGAATAGATTCGACATAATAGGTTTTGTATTTATTGCAGACAACTGAAAACTTTAATACCGCGATGTAGGATTTCATAGTATTTTGCCTCGGTTCCATACATGCTCTGTGTATTGCGCTTTTAGTGCCATCTGCGGGAAGAGCTCATGACCGCTACCAGCGGTGCGGTATCAGTGGCCCAGTTCTGGGCATGTATTATTTAGCGACTTTGTTGGTTTGTCGTCGACACGATAAGAAGAAGAAGTGCCATCTGTTGGTTGTATTCGCCTCTGTCTGTCTGTCTGTCTATCTGTTACTCTTTCACGCCAACCCTACTGAACGGATTTGAATGAAATTTGGTATACATACGGTCTAGACCCTGGGAAAGAACATAGGCTACTTTTTATCCGGGAATTCCCACGGGAAAACTTTTTAAGGCGAAGTGAAGCGCGCGGGAACAGCCTTTAGTTAATATGATAAGAACTTACCAATATACTCTGTATAGTGTCTATGGGTTGTTGCTGGATGTTGGCAGGCTTGTTGAAGACGATGCCCCCGTGCGCGGGGGGCGCGGGGTCGGGGAGAGGTGCGGGGCCGGCGGGAGGCCCCCCACGCGGAGGTATGTGTGGAGCTTCCGCCTCACCTGCAGGGTACTGCGGCAGGTTCATCGCTGGAGTACCTTATAATTATTGATTGATTTATATTATCACATTTAAGTACTTAGAGCTACACATTATTATTAGTGATAGCCTGACTTACCTGAAGCGTCTGGCATGACGGTAGAACCACGAGTCAGGGGCGCAAATCTCGTGTACTCGTTGACAACTTCGGCTGCTTCAGTAGCGCCAGGCTCCCGGGTGTCTGCTGGTTGTATCTCATCAACCTCGGGGCTCCCCCGGGGGGCGGGCGGTGCGTTTTTAGAGGCGGCGTCCTCGTCCAGAACCTTCACTATGAACTCTGTAGTAGTTTCATCTGCAGATGCCTTCCATCGGGTGTACTCATTTATTTGCCTCTTTTGTCTTGAAACTGAAAGAACAACGTACGGGTCTGGCTGAGTATCTTATTATACTGGTCTGCGGAACTCGGTAGCCATGCTGGTGGTATGGCCACGAGCTCACCGCCTGCCTGTAATAATAATTATACTGACCAACAATAGATGGATCTAAAATCTCATCAAATACTGTAAAATTACATAAAACTGAATAAGTAAAATTAGATAAAACAATAAGAAATATACGAATTTTCATCACTGATTGCAAAAAAAATTATTATTGAAGAGGATTTCAAACCAGAATACGAGCAATGATCTTGTCATCCTTGTCATTGTCATGTCATCCTTTTATGTATTTTTTGGCATTATAGCCAATCAGCCTTTTATTCTGTGTTTATACTTCTTGAATCTTTCTTGAATTAATCAACTGTTTCTAACCCACAACGGAAAAAGAGGGGTGTTTTAAGTTTAACGTGGACCGTATTTCTACATTCGGGAATTTAAAACAGTAGCATCTGTAAAGCAGCTATAAAGAAAAATTCAAATAGGTAATAAAACATAGCTACCTACATAGCGAGTCACCTCGGACGACCCCGCAGGGAGTAAGCCGTCGCAGGTACAACAAAACTAATGAAAAGGCTACACAGATGTGTCCTCCCGGCCGCACAGCGCAAACAAAACCCTAATGCTGCTCGCAGTACAAATTAAACTCCTACGACCAACGAATTAAGAACTAAGTGTAGGTTCAAAGATTACGCTTAGCCCACTGTACTTACCATCAACGTTGAGACGTTTTTAATTAAATAATCAGGAGCTGCGTGTGAGAGCATGGAGTGAGTCAATAATCAGTGAGTAAGAAAGAGACGGGGCCATCTTCTCATGAAAACATTCGATCCACGTCCCATCCGCGATACAAATCACCGGCAGCCCCGCGAGAGATGAACCGGATTTGCCAATTCGCACCCTAATCCACACCTGCTAGAGTCTATTATCCATCCACCCAGTGTGAATGTTAACAGAATTCGTGATGGTATTCGGGGTTGAAATTGATTTTACTTTTTATCAAATCTCTTATTGTATTTGCAGCGAGATTGTTTTATCTGGGTGTGAAGATGTTTGCCAGGTCTACATTACATGACATACCTATATTGGTAAATTAGGGTCATGGAATATGTTAAGGGTAAGCAGTCGTGAGATTATGATAAACTCTCAATTAATCAAAGTAACCTGCCTATAGATACTACCTATAACATATACATACGAAATTTATCAACAATATTCAACAGAGAATGTTGGATATGTTCGAACAAGTCTAAAGGCAAGGATCATGTATTTTCATGCAGAGCCCCGAGGTTTTTAAAATAATGGCACAGAGCAGAGGTCGTTACGTGCGCTTGCCATTATAATATTATTATTATGTACAAACAATATGGCACTAGTAAACTTTTACTTTTAACATTGCGCTGAGTATTTACTATCGTTGATTACAAGGGAAATTGAAATAGTTATGATAGAGCCTGGGCTTATCCACGTTTTAGCAAAGTACTAATATACCTAAGTGCTACACCTTTTTACATGCTAAATACCTAACTCGTTTGTGGGTGGATTTCAACAAGTCCTAAAAAATCTTCATTTCCGTGGACTTTTTTATCTTTAGGTTTTTATATTGAAAAAGCGCTTTTATTAAAGTTTTTGTTAATGTTAGTGTTCTTACTTAATGGCTATCAGATAAGTTAAAAACTTAACGAGATACAGATGATCAAAAATTTCGTGCCACGGCGATGACACATGCGTTCACGGAAATGAAATAAGCGTCCACGGCAATGAAAAAAACATCCACGGCAATGAAACTAACGTCCACGGCAATGAAAGAACTGTGCTATGGATATGAAAGTATCAATCCACTGCAATAAAAAAAAACTGTGAGGGAAACGCAAACTTAGACAGATTATGTATGGTAGAAATATTTGGATAGATATTGAAACGAAAGAAAGAACGACAGTATGTATAAAATAATAAAGAATGTAGTATGGAATTCTTTAAGTAGTATTATGAGGTTCGTATTGCAACTTATAAAAACGAAATGTTTAATTTCACATTAATATCGTTCACAACATATAATTAACCTTTCTACTTACCTAGTATAACATCTATATTTTCATAAAGTATAATATTATACATGTTGCCAGTGATGACCTACGGTGCCGAGACGTGGTCTTTAGGCCTCTTAAATAGGCTCGGAGTCACCCAGCGAGCTATGGACAGGGCTATGCTCGGAGTATCTCTACGTGATCGAATCAGAAATGAAGAGATCCGTAGAAGAACCAAAGTAACCGACATGGCCTATCGAGTCAAATGGCAGAAATGGCAGTGGGCCGGACACATTGCTCGAAGGACTGATGGTCAGTGGAGCAGAAGAGTCCTCAAGTGGAGACCACGTACCGGCCGCGGGAAAGCACTGGATGCGGGCCGCCTCCGATCGGACAAGGTGGAAATCATTGGGGGAGGCCTATGTTCAGCAGTGGACGTCCTATGGCTGAGATGATGACGATGATGATGATGATGATAATATTATACAGTATACGAAACTGTTAATTTTAAAATATATTATGATGTGACATGATCTGTGCTGAATTACAAATCACCGAACAAACCACCAAAAGCACGAAAACGTAAAGATAGGTGCAGTTAGGTGCACATGTTCGTCAACAGCGAAGTGGGGCGCAGCATGTGCACTTAACCGCTCCTCCTCGCTTTCCTTGTTATGGCACCTATCTTAAGGTTTTGGTGCTAGGGGTTTTGATGGTGTTGTGGATGTTGATGGATTTTACACAGATTACGTGATATGATAGAATATTTTATGAGCTCTATGCTAAATGAAAGTATATTTTAATTGATATAATAATATGAAATGTATTTTATCATCATCAGCCTATAATCATCCACTGCTGGACATATGTCTCTCCCAAGGAGCGCCACAACACTCGGTCCTCAGCCTTCCTAATCCAGCTACTACCGGCTACCTGCCTAAGCTTGCACATTTTGACAGCTATGTCGGTAACCTTAGTCCTGTGACGATAATAATACTTATTTTGTGATTGTTATTAATGATAAATTATACATTTAGTTTTTATACATCGCGATACGCGCCCGTTTTATCGAACTGCAAAAAAAGGTAATTTGACAAGTCCTGTAGGTAATTTCAGTGATCGGTATTATTAACTGTATTACAAAAGATGGTAAATATATTTTTATTTGCCTAATCGTACATACCATGGCGATGAAAACATATGTCACGGAAATGAATAACCTGGCCACGGAAATGAATAACCTGGCCACGGAAATGAATAACCTGGCCACGGAAATGAATATCCAGGCCACGGCAATGAATACATATTATTTTACAAGACATGGCGATGAAATTTTTTTCATTGCCGTGACTTTTTTTTCATTGCCATAGCAAATTTTGGCCACGGAAACCACGGAAATGAAAGCATGGCGATGAAAATCAAGCCATTAAATATAAATAACAAAAAATGTATTTACTATTCGAAGAAACAAACACTTTATAAGATGAATATTTTCAAAATGCTTTCTTTTGAATGCTTACTCAAGAAGACAAACTTAATTTTATAGAAGTTATATCTATCCACGGCGATGAAAGAAAAAATGTCCAGTGACCAAAAACAAATATAATTTTCACTATAGCGCGAAAACGTGGACACCTGTGTACCTCTTTCCACGTCGAGTAGTTAGGCAACACTTGTAAAAAACGATTAGCGCACCGAAGGGGGGACCCAAGTTCATAGATAAAACAATATCCTTGATCATGTTTAGGTCACGGCGATGAAATGTAGTTCTGGGACACATGAATTTTCACTTACCGTTCGTTATATTCTTTATTTATTTGAATAAATGTATTTCGTAACAATACTTTAACTATTAATGTATCAAATGAAACTAAGTTTAAATCTAAACACTCAATATTTTTTCATCAATGAAGAATAATACAAAACGAGATGACCTGGGGACAAACACGGCAATGAAAGATTTGGAGGTTTAATATTTTTTTGTAAAGTATCCATTAATCCTATTGATAAAATATTTAGTGCTTCATATAGATTACTATTCCACATAACCGGAAAAAAATACTAGAAAATTAGAACTTTGTTTTTTAGTACCGATTTCATTGATGCCACGCAAATTTTGGCCGCGGGAAATTCACCCTTGTGAATCTTTTTAAGCATTTTCCAAATATTATATTCTTATGTATAAAAGTTTGTTCACAGCAGTAGGTGAATACGCAGCTTAAATCGCTTCAATGGGTACGAGACACTTCGCCGTCTCTCAGTCATTCTACAACGAGTCGAGTGCTCAGCCGTCGCAGTTTCTATTTCCTTAAGAACCGGGTGCCTGTATCTCTTCTATGCAGACCGGATTGTGTAATATTTAATGACCAACGGGTACGTAGAACCTTTAGGAGACCTATGGTTGACGGGTAGGTATGCGGTCCTAGTCTAGAGCCACTACCAGCCAGGGGCACTACTTCGTACGCACAAAGGTAGGTACTATAGTAGTTTTAAAACTTGTCATACTGTTGCTCTATGGAACGGGTGTTTTGTGTGTAAGTAAAGTAAGTAAGTATCTACCTAATTGCAGGAGCTTTTCATTCTTGGTTAGTATTTTCATACATTTCCCGCGAGAGGCTGGTTAAAAATGTCAGTTGAGTGGCAGGCGTACGGCGCGTGCACCCAGCGCCCAGTGCCTTTACACATGTTACAACGAGGTCATCGTCACATTACTGTATGAGACGTGCCAATACCTAACTGAATTTACAAAGAAACGCTGCGTTTATAGAGGAATCATCACTTTTGCAAGACGAGATTAATGTTAATGGTGCAAAATGTGTGTATTTCCTAGTTTTTGTTGTTTCCACAAAATACGACTTTCTCTCGCCACATTCCCACACAAGAGTCTACACAAAGTGACATACAAACTTTGCTGCAATAAAATGAATGTATAGGTATTGAAGAACCAATTCCAAAAAATCATAGCCGGGACCAGGAGGGGCTACGCTAGCTTCACGAAATACGAATTCAATGATGTATTAGATAGAATCGTAGTTTAATCTCCAAGATATAGTTTTGTGTGGCCTTTCAGTTATATTATTTAATTTTGTATCATCGAATGACTGACCATGACTTCCATCACTTCTCAGCATCACTTGTATTGATACGTTCAAAAACCTTCAAAGCGTGTAAAAGCTTCTCCGCGAGTGCACGACGACGGGCGACGTCGGTGTCTTTCAATCTGATGATGTGTTGCGGAGCGGAGCGGGTCACGCCGCGTAGGACCGAGCTCCTGAAATCGAATCCAAGCAATAGTTTAGCGTAAATTAGGTATTAGTATTTGGAATTAATGATACATGTGGTTGGAAAATGTTAACGGTACGTGAGAACATGACAGTTCTTTCAATGTACAAATACCTACTGAACTTCTTTATTGTATAGCGCTGCGGCAGTGCAGGATGTGTTTTATTAATTAATTTGTATTACACCATATACAGGGTGTTTTAAAAGGGTGTCGCTAGTCGAGAGGGAGTGATTCTGAATGGCATTCTGATCAACTTTCCTTTCGTCCCCTATTCAGCTTATTGTACCACTTTTGGAACTCTTTGTACTGGTAAAACGTAGTCCTTGACAAATCTATACCCTGACATTAACATTATACGTAATACTATAAATATAAGGTTATTTGAATAAGATTTTTTAAAAGTTATGCGTCACATACGAATAGGCACTTTTGAAAATTAAAATTCGGTTGTTTAGTGGTTCACTTTTCACCCTGTATACTAACAATCAGGTTTGGTTTAGGTTTTAAGATGTTCGGTAGGTGCGGTTTACATACAGTTTGATAACTCCCCGTGGTTTGAGCAGAGTATGAACTATTTTGTCTGATAAGCAAGCTCCGACCGCCGCCGCCGCCGCCGCCGCCGGCTTTCACTGAAATTAGTGTAATGTTACTGGTATTGGATGTAGATGTTTTCCTACAATATTATATGGAACGAATACAGTGGAATTATCATAGATTGTTCACTGCTATACATAGTTCTACTCTGACCGCGTTCCTCATCAACCTGCTATATACCGACTCCCTATCGGATAAGATAGGCTTCTGTTCTGCAAATTTTGAAGATTCGCAAAAAAAAACAGTTCCTCACAGTAAAAAGTCTCTTGACCCACAAAGTTTCTATGGAATTCACAACGCGATCCTAGTAGAAGTAAATGCAGAAATAGTGTCTCTACGAGTACAAACCCTCCGGTCGGCATTGGCATGCGAGCTCAAAACTGCCAACAAACTATTCGGGATTTAATAACGCAGTATCAAAGTTACGTGGTCGAGCTGTTTGCTTTTGTATTACATTGTCGATAGTTCTGAATCTGATCAGAGCCGCAGCAGTCGCGGAACAACTCGGGAACAATCGACTAATTTAGAAATTGTTTGTTGCCGACGCAACCCCTGCTCCCCGAACTATGCGCTTGGAAATTGAAACTATGATGCATAGTGAGAATTGAGATAATGCACATTTGGGTAGGTTTATAGCAATATAAACTACTAAACTCAGTATTACATCAATTCAATGCTTCATCAATAGTTACTTTTATATCCCGGAATATCACTACAATCCTTCCAATCTGGTACATACTGTGATAATTATGTTCATTGCTTGACGGTACGGCCCCGTCGTGTCCACGTGCGAGGTGCACTTGGCCAGTTTCTCGAATGAGCTGGTCCGGCCGCCGCATGCAGTACTGAATTGAATCGGGCAATTAACTGTAACTGTGCGATTTGAATCGAATCCCATTTCTAAAGTTGACGTGACGCGGGACTCTGGGCCACTCTAGCTACCGCTACTGCGCCATCCACGACTCTATCTCGTTGTATTAAACGTACCCATCGCATGGGAGCTCTATTAGTTATTTTTTAATCAAGAGTAGCCCTATCGCTTCAGAAAAGTTTAATTTACGAGGGTCTCCAACTTGTTGATACTGCCCTTTCTTAGGTTTTGACAGTTCGCGTAAACGAAAAAGTTCCACATTTCCTTTATTATGATAACATAATGGTTGTGATGATTATAACAATATGATTGTGCATGATTCGGACGGTGAAGTGGTTAGTAAGTGACTGCTGGCAGCTGTGCCGGGAATACCAGGTTTGATATATTATTAAGGTTTGATGAATTTTGTGACAAATATAACATATTTTCAAAGCCCCCACCTCTGTTGCACACCCGGGTGCGTCCCAAAAGGGATGCCCCAGGTTAGTGCCGGGTGGTGGGCAACCGAAGACCCCGGCGAACACCAGCGCACGGGTCAAACGCATGCGGTCCGACGAGAAGGTGTCTCCAGCGGAGGGGGGAACGAGAGGTCCCCCAAAGAGGGCCTGTCTCGCTCGGCCCAAGGACCCCCAATCAGCCAGCCTCAATTACGCGGGCGCTCTAAAAGCGCACTTGAACGCAGTAATCGTGGCAGCTGATTGGCGAGAACTGTCCCCGGACCAGATGACGATCATCCGGCGGGCAGTTGAGCTGAAACACAGTGAGGCTGTGAATGACCTCACCAGGGATGTAGTCCCCGCTTTTGACCATTTCCCCCAGCAACTTGCTCGCGGGGGACTTAAATTGAGGTGCTGCGACGACTACACCCTGGACTGGCTGAAGGAGACCGTCAGCAGCCTCCCCCCCTTATGGGATGGAGGCTGCCAGTTGAAGGTCGTCGCGGCGTCGGAGATGCCCTCCTTTATTAAGGGGGCCGTGTGGGTGCCTGACTACACTGAGGAGTCAGTAGAAGCCCTGCGGTTCCACCTTTCGAGGGTTAACCGACGCTGGGTCGACCTCAACAGTTGGCGGCTGTTCTCCTCCGATATTAGGGAGGTCGAGGGGGTGCGGTGTGCCCTGCTTATTTTTGGCATTCCGCAGCCCGAAGTAGAGCGCCTTGAGCTGAGGGAGAGGAAGCTGAGCTACAAGGTGGGCACAATACACGTCAGAGTGTCACAGGGCGGCGGTCAGGCAGCTGAAAAAGCTGACGTGCTTGCGACCGCAGCCCCAAGTGCCCCCCCGGGGACACGTGTGACGCGGTGACGGCGGTGGCGGACAAGCCGGAGTCCGGTCGCGAGCGCAGGTCTTCGGGGTCGAGTGCGGGCGAATGGTTGGGCCTCGGGGCCCTTGGCATTCGGTCGCCCTCGGCTCTGAGCTTGTCCTCGGCCACCGAGGAATATATGTTGGGGCGGGACGACGACCGGGCGACCACACCAACATAAACTTTATTAAATATGTATACACTTACACATATAATATTAAATATATTTATAATATATAATATTACATCTATATAAAAAAACAATAAAACAAAAATGACGTCGATTAAAGTGATACAAGCGAATATTCAACATTCGTACACTGGGGCCGCGGCTCTGCGACGTAAACTAGAAGAAAACCCGACCACCATTGCGCTGGTCACGGAGCCTTTACTTAGGAGGGGTAAGCCGCTCGAACTTCATCAAGGTAATACTTTTTATTGTAACTCTTTCTCCACTGTAGATTGTAGTAAAATAAGAAGTCTAATACTTATACCTAAATGTTACACTGCTAATAAAATTACAAATCTTTGCACTCCGGACTTAACCGTGGTGGGACTCACATTGGACGAGTCGCACGCGAGGCGGGTGTTGTATATCGCCTCGGCATACCTACCTGGGGACGGGTCAATGCCCCCGCCCGAGCTTATCTCTCTGGTCACGGAATGTAAGATAAACAATATCCCACTCATTATAGGTTGCGATGCAAATGCGCATAGCAGTCTATGGGGCTGTAGGGAAACTAATAAAAGGGGTAGGGATTTACTCGAGTTCCTATTATCTAATAATCTAAGTGTTCTGAATAGAGGGTCCGAGCCTACGTTTGTCACGGCTCGTGCTCAAACAATTCCAGATGTCACTATTACTAACAGTCAGGCGAGGGACATGGTGGTAGGCTGGAGGGTGCTTCCAGACGTGTCCTGTGCGGATCACAGATGGATATCTTTTAAGCTAACCTCAATAACACCCAAACCTAGGCAATATAGAAATCCGAGGAAAACAAACAGAGTCGAGTTTCACGATCGTTTACTGAAGGGACTGAGCGACACTCAGCCGTATGATAACTTAAACACCTATAAGTTGATAGACGAAGCTGTTGACGAATTTACTAACATTATCGTTAAAAGCTACGAAGAATCATGTCCTTTAGTGACCGTGAGTGCGTCACCTCGCAAGTGGTGGTGCAATTCACTGGAGAAAATGAGAACAAATGTAAGAAAACTTTTCAATCGCGCCAAAAATACGAAAAAAGAGGAAGATTGGAAAGCATTTCAATTAGCAAGAAATAAATTCAAAAAAGAGACTAGAGCAAAAACTAGGGACTCCTGGAGGAATTTTTGCGGGTCAATTCAAAGTGAAACTAAAGTTGCGAGGGTAAAAAAATGCATGTCAAATGACTCTCAAAATCAGCTAGATTCATTAAAAAAAACCAGATGGTACCTACACAAAAAACGAAACCGAAAGGAACAGCCTCTTGTTGCTCACGCACTTCCCTGGCTGTGAAATGCTAGCAGAAGAGTCGTGTGATCAAGATCAGCTGTCACCAATAATTAATTCTTCTAGTTACGCTGAATCTATTGCGGCCGCCGTAATAAATGAAGAAAAAGTAAGATGGGCTATCACCTCTTTCCTTCCCTTCAAATCGCCGGGAGCAGACGGTATAGTGCCGGCTCTCCTACAGTGGGAGGTAGATATTATCTCACCACGGATAGTAGGTATCTTCAGAGCCTGTATAGCCCTCGGGTATATACCTAAGGGATGGAGGGAGGTGAAAGTAGTATTTTTGCCTAAAGCGGGTAAAGATGACTACACCTCTCCGAAAGCCTATAGACCCATTAGTCTGTCATCATTTCTTCTTAAAACTTTAGAACGACTGTGTGACAGATATATACGTGACGGTGCACTTTCCGTGAAACCTGTCCATCCTAACCAACATGCATACCAACCGGGTAAGTCAACAGAGTCGGCCTTACACGCAGTGGTAAGCAAAATTGAAAATTCAATATTGTTACAACAATCCTGCCTTGCAGTTTTTATCGATATTGAAGGAGCTTTTGATAAAACTATGTTCAATAGCATAAGTAATAACCTTAAAAATCATGATGTAGACCCGGTCATCAGTGCCTGGATAACAAATATGCTTAAATCAAGAACAGTATCTTTTACTTCAACAAATACAATAAGATGCAAAGTAGCAAAGGGATGTCCGCAGGGTGGAGTGTTATCTCCATTGCTGTGGGTTTTAGTTGTGAATGATCTACTTTGCGATCTAAATAATAAAGGTTTTACAACAATAGCCTACGCCGATGACGTTACGATTCTCATTGGCGGTCTGTTTGTAAATACCTTATGTGAAAGGATGCAACTTGCACTGAACATCATAGAGGAATGGTGTCACAAACATGAATTGTCAGTGAACCCAACCAAAACGGAAATGGTTCTATTTACCAAAAAGACTAAGATAGGTAATTTAAAGCTACCTAAACTTTTTAATACAACCTTAAAGTTAACAAATGAGGTAAAGTATCTCGGCATATGGCTAGACCACCGCCTAAGCTGGTCTAAACATGTGGAGAAAACCCTAAGTAAAGCAACAATATCCCTATACCAAACTAGGAAACTTGTTGGATCCAAATGGGGACTCAAGCCAAAGCTGTGTAAATGGTTGTACACAGCGGTGATCAGACCTATAATAACATATGGAGCAGTGGTTTGGTGGCAAAGATCGAACCTCATTACTGTGAAAAACAAACTACGACAGTTTCAAAGGCTTGCATGCGTTTCAATCACCGGATGTATGAAGTCAACCCCAACAGCCGCCCTAGAAATAATTCTAGGACTTCCACCACTCGATATTATCATCAAGCAGGAAGCTAAAGCAGCGGCGATAAGGCTAAGTAACATGGGACTATGGTCAACGAATACTACTGCACAGGGACACAGTCGCATACTTGACATTGCCAAGATGTCGGCTCCCGGGTCCACTGAATGCAGCGACACTACTATAAAGACGATTATCTTCAACCGAAGCTACACTATCCAGCGAGATCAGTGTGGCACATCAGACGAAAACAATTACGACATCAATATCTACATTGACGGAGCCAAGAACAAGAAGGGCAGCGGTGGAGGTGTCTTCTGCCCGGAACTTAATTTACAATACTCTGTCAGCTTCGGGAACAAAGCTACTGTTTTTCAGGCAGAAGCTGCCAGCCTACTTGACGGAGCTACACAAATAAAAGACACAAAAAATTGCAATATCTGCTTCTACACAGACAGTATGGCAATTTTAGGTGCCTTAGGCAGAACTGTAACAAAATCTAAATTAATTTTAGAATGTCACAGAACACTTGAAAACCTAAGCATTTCAAATAATGTAACAGTACAATGGATTAAAAGTCATAACGACAACATAGGAAATTGCGAGGCTGACCGACTAGCAAGAATGGGATCAAATACCCTACCAATAGGGCCAGAACCATTTATTAGTTTGTCATCAAAGGCAATAAGGCAATGTCTCACCGATAAAACACTATCTGAACACAATCAGGAGTGGATAAATCGTGTAGATTGCAGACAAAGTAAAGCGTTTATTGTATCATACAACCATAAACTTACACGCTACTTACTCAACCTGTCCCGTAGTAATATATCATTAATGGTAGGATTAATAACAGGACATTGTTGCGTGAATAAACACTTATATACCATAGGTAACTCAACTAGTCCCTTATGTAGGACATGTAAAGAAGTAGATGAGACGGTTGAACATATTTTGTTAGCTTGTCCACCTACTACAGAAACAAGATTATCTATTCTTGGACCAACAGAGCGCCTACCTCAGCTATTACAACACCCAGGCCTGCTACTCCAGTTTACTCGGGAGCTAGGCTGGCTGAGCTGAAATCAAGGGGATATGTACAAAGGTTCCACTCGAGAGAGCCACGTACAGGAACTTCACCCCCTATGAGAATAGAATAGAATAGAATAACATATTTTCAGGTATTGGGTGTTAATTAATGTTGGTGATATATTTATAAGAATTTTCCGTGAATTTTCAAAGGATGCGTTATCATCGAGTTCTGAAATCATGAGCTTATAATTTTTTTCTTAACTGGGTACATTTTCTTAAGTTAACACAAGTATCTGAGCATCACAGTGGGATCAAGGAAGGATGAATGGCTGAAACTTTACCAACTACAAGTTGAAGACTTGGGCAACTCGCTCCTGTAGTTCCCGAGTCTAATCAGCCGGAATAGCTCTCGGCTCACGCGGAGTTCGACAGAGATCATTGAAACGAACCTGATTTAGAAGAAAACTTCAGACGATCACTTCTTTGTATATAAACAATGATCTAGTAATATACCCGAGTCCACCTTGTTCTATGAGAAATATAGATCTCAATGGTTTTGGTAGAAAAATTTGCTACCGACATAAAACAACGCGGAATGTGGTGCCGACGACCGTACCGCAAATGAAGTGGTGGATGTTACTCAGATACGCACTCAGATTCGTGACTTACCTGGTTTTGGTTATTGATGAGATTAAACTGGAGTGCTCACATTGATCACGTCTGCTAAAAACTCCGATGGGAAGACTAGGTGTAATTAAGAGTAAGATACCGTACACAATAAGGTTGAACATTTACAAAACGCTCGAATCACTAATCTTCTATGGCTTAACTAGCTACGGAAGAACCTCTAACACTTATCTTGACAGAATTTATGCATTAGATAGATAGATAGATAGATAAAGCGTTTATTTGATCCACTTTCTTACATACACAACAAATCACAATTACAGATATACACATTTGTACTTATAACTAGGTAAATAGTAGCTATGATAAAGACAGGTTTGTACTTAGCAGGTTGTGTGTTGAAGCGGACCAAAAGGGTGAAGTAACTCAGCGTGGATGTTTACTCCAGGAGCAAACCGCTGATTTTCAGTTACCTCCCATTTAATTGTTCCAAGGGTGCCGAATTACATAAATTGTGAGCAAAAAAAAAAAAAAAACTACCTAAAATATATCGTTTTGAAGAAAAATTACCTATTTTAGTTTGATAATGTTGTAAAGGTGTGCAGCTAACCAGCAAGAGACACAGGGTCGTACTCAGTGGATGACAGAGCACCCACCATAGTATTAATATTGCATGAATGTATTTATTGTTAGACGATCTGCGCCGGATGTAACAAAAATATAGAAAATATGTAATGAATAAATAGTTATTGTAGATAACATTACAACTACGCATACTTAAAATGCTGGTACCCTCAAAAATAAAAATAAAACAATTTAAATATTATTATGATACTGAAGGTCTATTTCAATATTGTAAAGTTTTACCAGTGCATAGTAATGTACACTATGCCCTGCTTAGAGAGAACCTCTTCAACTTGGATCTCCAACAAACAGTGTCCCATTCCATCTCAACTAGGAAAATTACAAATAAAAAACTTATATTAAGAAGAAAGAAAGAAAGAAAGAAAGAAAATACATTTATTTCACACACACACGGAAACAACACAAAAAATAAATAATTTAAAAAAAAAGGCAAAGGAAAATGAGCAAGGGTGTTGCTTCCCGGTGCAGAAACGGGTTCTAGCTCAGCTTGGTGCTATGATAAACCATAGCGCTGGTTTTCAGCTAGAACCCTGGGTGAAGTCACGGACTGACTTGACACTTATTACCACTAATTACGAACTTCTACGAGAAACGCACAACAAAATAAAATTTGTAAATAAAGCCACCAACAAGCCCAAGTGTAATAATTCCTAAAATCGTCCTCACATAAGTTGAACAGCAGCATCGTTAAAAATAATTATCTATATTTTTTATATAAAACACATTTAGGCTAGGTATCTAAAATTTACGAAGGTACCTAGCCAAAGTGACTTTGAGCGATTAACCGCAGAAAATTTAAGTGAGTGGGCATTTGTCTAGACTAGAAATCTGTCTCAACCTATAAATAGTAATAGTCCATTTAACTGGTCACGTTGTGGTATAAAATAAAGAACTATTTATTTGCTGTAATACACTCGTGAGCAATGCTTTCTTCTCCTGATCACGCCTTTGTAAAATTATGGTAGAGTAGGTACTATTACCTATTATACTATCGATAAAAAATACATCTTTTTAAATAAAAATCACTAAGTACCTAGAGTTTTTTTTTAAATGTAATTGTCTGAATTTAAAAGAAACAAAAAAAAATACTATAATTATTTATTTTCATTTTTAGTTGGTAATATTCTGATTCACTGATGACCGTACTTCAATATTGCAGAAAAATTAAAACTAGGTAGGTATATGATAAAAATATAAGTTACCATACAAGTAAAAATTGGTTTACTGACAAGTATAACGTATAAAATTTTATTTCAATAACGTATAATATATTTTATTTGACCTTCTATTCTATTCTCTGTGGGGGTGTAAGTACCTGCACCTGGCTCTCTCGAGTGGAACCTTTGTGCATATCCCCAAGGTCTAAACTGCCTTCCTATGCTTGGACCTTTTCCCATCATGCTGGTCACTGCGGGTTGGTGGGTTCACATATCTAGATGTGCTAAATCTAGATATGCAGGTTTCCTCACGATGTTTTCCTTCACCGTAAGAGCGATGTTATGCATTGTACTTAAGTTAAAAAGAACTCATTGGTACCTACATGTCAGGGCCGGTATTCGAACCCGCATCTCTTACCCGAACGAGCTACCACCGCTTATTTGACCTTACATACAAAAAATATATTTGAAAAATATTAAGGAGAGAATAGCCAGCCAGTTCCTTTTAGGAGTAATTTGGTGCTAAATAAATGTCATGTCATGTTGTCACTCGGGTCTAGTGGTTGGCTTCTACTTCAACTTGACCCATACTCGTACCGTCAGGTTTCATTTTAGATGTGTGCCCTCGGTTGTCAAATACATGGTGGTTCGACTGTCCGTTGCTTGAGGGTGCGTACCGATGACTGAGAGGTTAATCACGACGCTCCCTTAACAAGGTGGTGGGGAAGGGGGCATGTGGGTCGGCGCCGTGGTGTCAAGGTCCGCCGGGGCCCGCGGGGGCGGGGGCGGGGGCGCGGGCGGGCGAGACGGGGGCTTCAAGTGACACGCTTTTGTTCTCAATTTATTCATTCACAGTGACATTTACCTTTTGTATTCAAAGTAGGTGAGATGTATAATTCGCAGACTGTTTGCGTTGAAACGAACCCGCCCACGTTTAACATGCCACCGTGTCGTTTGGAAGTAATTGTGAATTGGTTACAATTAAGTCTTTAAATAATTATCAGATTCTCTGCCTTAAATTTTATTAAATTGCTCCTAAATTCCTACGTATAAAATTGTTTGTTAGGACTTAGGATAGTACATTTAGCAAGAGCGAGAGTGTTGCAACGCTGTCAAAAGTTATGCTGTGTAGTGTTAGTTCGAAATGTACCTACATGAAGTTTAAACCAACTTTCAGGTCTCTAGACAAGTCTGTTGAATACCTACATTTATGAGGAGGAAATCTTTACTTATATGCCCGTTCTACCGTTGGTCGGTTAGTGGGAAGTCTAAATACAAAGCGACCACGTAAATTACCGTCATAAACAAAATTTAGTAATGTAATGAAGTGGCGACATACCCAAATTTCACCAATTTACGTAGTACACTTCTCACCATCATTATTTGTAAATTATACAAATAAATGTGTTAGTTTCTCTGCACTACATATACAAATATACAAATACAAATACAATAACGTTTATTAATTTGCCAAAAAGTTTATTAGTAAACTTAGCTTGACCCCTTCTTTTAAGTACATAAGCACCTTGTTTTTTGTTGTTTTCAAAAATTCTTTATTGGATAAATGATAAATATAACAAATAATAAAGTAAAGTAACTTATGCAATTACACTTTTATCTTAAAATTAAGCATACAATACCAGGTAATTACACCTTTAAAAGTTAGTGACATCAAACATTTTATTCAAGTACATTATATTTATATTTTACATTAAGTACAATAAGTTACATAACCACGAGATATGAGTTCCTAAGTATGGAAGTTCATTTATGACAAATAACACATAAGCACCTGTACCAGAAGAAGTCACTCTTTCTTAACAAAATAAATTTAACCAAATTTTGACATACCTAGTTATGACTATTAACTATTAACATCCAGTTTCAACAACTACACCCACCGACGACCCGCAGCTGACGACTCTACCTTGACACATTAAAAATTACAACTTGTCAAAATAGTATGAAAGCAACCACCAATTATCGGCAGATAGAGTTACCGAAACTGGCAGTCAGTCTCAGTATACAACATCTTGTTTTTCGAACCCGACAAACTTTAAGGGGAGATTCTACGAGTAATTTCATCGAGAAAAAACCCCCATATGTGGGGTCAAATCTCAATATTCTAGAAATGGCGGCCATTTTAAAGTTTTAGATACTTAGTTTTCATAAAAAATCATATCTCGAGATTTAAACGCCTTACGGACATGAACTAAAATACTTTTATCCGCAAAAAGTGATCTTTATCCAATAAAAATATGCACAACTGCTAAATAGTTACATAAAATTAGTTACAAGCACCTAATCTAGTTTTTTTACAAATAAAACAGCAATAATTTACATTTACTTAGGTAGGTAGGTACTACATATTTAATTACTTAATATTGTAAAGCTTTGTAAATTCTCTTCTGGTGAAAAGAATATTACATTTATCTAACTATAACTCTGTACGTACCTAGTAGATATTTTGCTCCTTTAATTTATTTTACAGTTGAAAGTACTGCAGCCTCTCGAGGTCTCGATTCTAGACTCTTGGCCGGAGGATCTCTGCCCATCTGTGAAGATCTCGAGCCGTTCAATGTTCTCAGCAAACTTCTAAAGTATATAAAGAGAGGAAATGATTTTATCTGGGAAAACTGAAAAACTTGGGAGAATATAAGGTAGTCCGGAGCGCTATCTATTAAGAGGGAGCAATAATTCTCCGCCGCCCGATTCTGCTATGGGGTGCATGGATTCCAGTCCTTGAAAATTTGTTCTAAAATCTGAATCTTTGATTAATATAACACCAAAATGTTACCCTTAATGATCTTAATAAAAAATCTATGTTTTAGATTTCGTTTTTAAATCCATAGTAAGTACCTATCTATATTTATGCATTAAGGATTAACGACAACAATGTGTTCTAAAAAGTCTTTTCCTCTTCGGAAAGGTAGGTACATAATTATCTTTTTTTCTCGAAAAATAAGATTTTGAGTTTACGGAAACTCCTGAGTTTATTCCAGGTTTTTTTGAGGTGAATAGGGAATATGCATGCGATTCAAATAAAGGTCAAATATTATTTTTAATAAACTTGGTTATTTCAATATTATGCCTCCATCAATATTTTTGGTTACTTATAATTTATTTTTGACCGAGTAAATAATTGTTGAAAAGTACAAATAAACTTTCGTAAATTCAAATCTATGAAACATGACGCATTTTCATAGAGCGAATGTGACGTAAACTATGTTGATATGTCAATCGCAGAATAATTTATGCCCATAGAATGGAGCGTCGGCGCGACTGGCGAAACTCTGAGCTGAATAACGATCACAGAAAGTTTTGTGTGTTTTATGTGGTCATGTCGGTTATAAATTTTTAACTTTCTTTAAAATACCTTAAATTACTTTAAAATAAAAAATAAAGCAATGTTAATCTATCGAATAAGAATGTAAAAAAGTACATGCATAGCATATTCTGTATTGTTTGAGTCGCTGAGTGAGTAGAAGCGGCCGCGGAGTCAGGTGGCGGCGTCGCAGCCTCCAGACGGGGCGACGGGTCCGAGCTCCGAGCCTCTTCTATTATCATCTCCGCTTTCCAACACTCTTTAACTGCTGTCGGAGACAGTCAAAGTTCCACTACATTAGATGTGGTGGTAGATATTCATAATCTTGACAACCAATATACGTTGTTGTATAAAATATTACTTTGTCTGAATCTTGAATTTGTATTTTGGCTAAAATAATAACAGAGAGTGACGTTTTTGGCTTTTTAACTCACAAGCCACTAACCAGACATTGTGAAACAGGGCCTTAATATACTATTATAGGATATTCATTAAATTTATTAATGTAAGAAGAAAATATATACCTTTATGAAGATACATAATATTTTGTTTAATTAAAATTAAGATTTATCAAATGTTAACGTAATAATAATATGCAATGTAAGTATGTGAAAATACATAATAAGATAAAACATGCCATATTTTTATCAGCTGTAGCATTATAAATACGAGACCCGTGTTCGAATATCCGATTTATCAGAAAGTGCCGATATAAATTCATAATATTTATTTGGTTCAAGTGGCCAGTTCACATTAAAAATATGTCGTTTAAAATTTTATTTTAAACAGGAAATATTTTCTTACCTGTCACTATTTAAATTACACATTTCGTGTGAATCACTAAGCGAACTGGCATGCAGTGGATTTTTTTTAGGTTCCGTACCTCTAAACGAAAAAAGGAACCCTTATAGGATCACTTTGTTATCCGTCCATCTGTCTGTCTGTCTGTTGATCAGCCACCGCCATGTCGTCATGTCCACGTCATCATACAAATTACTGCTGCCTTGCCGCTCCCACCTTGTACGAAGCCTTCTAACTTGTATCGTCTTTAAACGTATTATTATATTCTAATAATATTATTCTCAGCATCCATTCCATCCATCCATAAGATTATTGTGAATATGTCCGAGGCGGATCGCCGTCGGGTGAAGCGACGGCGGGCGAGTGCACAAACAGCGCCGTCTAGATGCAGATCAAACACAATCTTTTCAACTTTATTTATTCAAACAAAACAAATATGCATCCAACTGGATTTATGGATATTGTGTTTGTACTTCAAATAAAATGTGAAATAGGATTTACGCATAGGTAAGTATAAAGTAACTTCCTAAGGTACAAAGGAAGTGCCTAAGCTCAGTTTGCATATGTACTTAGGTACATAGGGCCTATCACGGGCTAACGTGACAATTCGATACTGTACAAACATAATGGTAAAAGAACAGCGCCAATGAAGTCACTTTTGGAACTTTAACAAAAGAAAATGGCCAAATCTGACCATTTGGCCATTCTCTTGCAGCCACTAACCAAACCTATTTTAATTTAGTGATAAAAGTGTTCTTTATGCGGGAAAAATATTTAAAAAAATCTAAACCATGAGGTTCCTGAGATGTTAGGGTTCAAAAGTGAATTAATAAAAATATTAAGTATTTACAAAAAATATTTTTTTTATGAATTAAACGCTTTCATTCTGTTCAAAGTTCCCGTTATCCCGAAGTTACATAAAATACTTTTTATCCAGGAATTCATCTACATAGTACAGGACAAAGATTGATCTTTCAGCACCTATATCTTCGTTCTTCCATGATGCCTCATCATAATAAAGTTTACACCAGGATATACCTACTGTAGTCATGGGCTACACATCAGTATATTATTATGTTTCATCAATGGCTGCTCTGGCAGGTTATGGTGCCATAGAGATATGGCCATTCTCCTTTGCCTTACATTTTGTCAGTGACAGTTGACGATACGCAACGTAAACGGAAGTTTGAAAATTTTTCAATCGCTGCACTCTGTTGTTTTGTTATTTCAATGATATTGGTTATCTATATCATCATTAATATCCACAATATAATATTATTTATGAGGCTCATAATGTCATAATCTAATAGTGGGCAGTCACGTCTACACAGTCACGTCATCGTCATAATTAAGGGTTCGTTATTTATTTGTGGATACAAACGTGCCTTCTGTTCCAAAACATGGATTGTTATAGAAGATTTAGGTACCCAGCGTGTCCACAATTCCACATAATAATATCAATATTATTTTACTGTATCAAACGTAATATACTAATAATCCATATAAAAACCGACTTCAAAAAACCACTAAAAAGTAAGAAATAATTTAAGGTTTAGACCAATCCTAGATGACAGTACAAATATACCTAAGCAGGTACTGTTCTTTTTTGATGTTGGTGCGATGACAAAGTAATCTGAAGAAATATGGCACCAACTTCAACTTAGTAAAATTACAGCTTAGTTACAACTGCATATTGTAAAATTCCCACGGGAACGGGAGCTAGCAGGAAAAAACATTTGTATGAAATAACGATAAATATTCCGTGAAAGTTTGTAAGTAGGTTTGTTATACGGCTTATTTTTTTCGCAGAATTCCCACGGGAAAATCTTTCAAGGCGAAGCAAAGCTCGTGGGAAATGCTAGTTTAACATAATCGCGACAATAATTCAAGAGTCTAACCCGCTAAGTGTTAATAAAAAACAATTGTGATTTAGTATACAGGTTGAAAGGGTGGTGATGAAAATGATTTTCATAATATATATTTAAAAAAATAGAAGTAAGTAATATAACCATAACATTACTTCGTAGGTACCTACCACTTACTGCTGCTGCTACTGCGTCAATCAGTGCCTTGTTGCCCGGCAGAGAACAACTTAACCTAATGTTATCAATGTCATCATCCGCGGAACAAAGGAAGACCGGGGGGCGGCGGCGGCGGCTGGGGGGGTGCGGGGGGTAGGTGCAGGTGACAGGACCGCATTTTTCAGAGTATCGGAGTCGGTGTCGCGGGAGCCTGGAAGCAATTACTTTATGGTAACCAGACACAGCGCCCGGCGTTAGGAACATCATAATAACGGATATTTTGTGATTTAAACTGACCGTGAAACAAGCTGATTGAGATTATTAGTATACTAAATAACTATTTATAAAAAAATAGGGTCGTAAATTTTAAGCGGTTGCAATAATATAATATTCTTTATTTGTACACGAAACAAGAATAATAAAATCTTTTTTACTGAAACTGAAAACTGAGAGCTCACGACCGCTACCAGTGGTGCAGTTTTGGTTGCCCAATTCAGGGAATACACTATTTAGTGACTTGAATAATAAAGGAATATAAGAAGATAAAAACAATTATTCTGAACTGAGTTCTAAAGGAGAATGGCAATTTCTCTATAGCGCCATGACCCAGAGCAGCCATTGATGAAACATACACTGATGTGTAGTCCGTGACTACAGTATATACTGGTATTAATTTTATTATTATGAGGCATGGGAGAACGAAGATATAAGTGCCGAAAGATCAAGTCTTTCTACTGTACTAGATGTTACCCTTGAGCTAAAAATAGTTTTTAAAAGTGTTCCCGTGGGAATTCCTGGATAAAAAGTATTCTATGTTACTCCGGGATAACGGGAACTTGAATAGAATGAAATAATTTTTGAAATTGATCTCTTTATAAAAATAGGTTTCCGAGTGTGAAATGTGCAAAAATAATCTTGATATTATTTGCAGAAATAAAATGTAATACATTTTGTGATGCACTATGTATTGGGAATCTCATGATTTAGATTATAAAACTTGTTTGTGCGTGTACTATTCATCAAAAACTTATTTAACGAAAAAAAATATATTAATTAATTTACTTTTGAACCCTAATATCTCAAGAACCCCATGGTTTAGATTTTTTTAAATATTTTTCCCTGATAGTAGACATTTTTATCAATAACTTAAAATAGGTTTGGTTAGTGGCTGCAAACTTACGCAAAGTGGGTCAGGTTTCGCCATTCTTCTTTAAGAAAATTCGGAAATAATAGTGTTATATAGTTTTGAATTCACATCAGATATTCAGACCAAATTGGTGTCAGTGGATTACAAAAAGGTCACCCATTTACCTAGGTTAGGTACTCATAATATTGTGCTACATTACTGTATCTAATAAACACTATTTACATGTAAATAGAAAATAATAATTCAGTGATTTTTCAATGGTCAGATAAGTGTTATCTGAAGAATAAAATTGTTGCTGTCATTGTCTACAAAATAAAAAACAAACATTCAGACAGCAACAATTTTATTCTTCAGATAACACTTATCTGACTATTGAAAAATCAGCCTTTAATATAGGCAATATAGCTAGTAAAATTATGTTCATCGTTTAGGTTTTACGATGCGTTTTACTGCGTTAGCAGTAAACCACATTCCAAAAAATACTGGTAATCCGCGCGACCGCGCCGATTATACTACTGTCTGTGGTAGGTGGTAGGCAGGTAGTGAAGATCCTAATAAATCTCGGGCATATGTATGGTTACCTGAAACCAAACCATACCGCGATGTAGAGCACATCTAACGGCGCCATCTGACCGACGGCTCTTCACTTAAAACACGCACATGCGCACTGCTCCTATATAAGGACTTTATTTATTTTAAGCATAGCTGAGGAAAACACATAATTTTACCTTGGAAATAGCTGGGTAATTCTGTAGGAAAGGCATAGAATAAATCACGATGGGTGTCAATAATAAAATTAAAAGGTGACATGATAATTAGCAGAAGTTATATTTTACTCTGACATGAGATGAATAACATCCGTCGTGAATGAACTAATCGACTCATTTGTGAATGTATGTTTCTAAGGGTGTCTTAAATTTAGGTTACGATGAGGCTGACATATTCTCAAATGAGAATAAAGCCTCTATAAATAAATGAGATTTAAAAAAAAGGGTGTCTTGTACTACAAAGTTAATAAAAATTAAATCTATGACCTCTTGCTCTGACTTTATACTATCAGAGATAGAGACAAACTATTAAATTTTGATTAACTTTGTTGTGCAAGACACCCTAAGTATAAATGTGTAATGGCTCCAACACAAAATTTTGCAATTGAATATAGTTATTGAGCTCCTACTGAATATTTTTAATTTGATTACCAACTGAAAAAGTATTATATTATCTTCATAATTTTACTCAATAATTTTTAAAATGATGCAAGACACATGGAAATACTTAAATAACACACAAAGAGATACAATTGATTTCGTATGCGAGACAAATCTTGGTTTAGATTTGGGCAATGTCATTTGCGAACATAAAACATTTGTTTAATTTGCTTTTGCAAAGTACGCAGCGAATAAAATCCACCCGTTGCTTCATTTTAATGACGAAATTCTTGAAAAGTTTTAAGTACTTAGTCGATTGTCAGCGTATTTCTATTGATTTTATTCATGAAAGCAACGAATTTTCTCGGTTTTGACCAAGTTTAGGTAATTTATTGCAATCAGAAAGATTAGTTTTGGACCTTATATCTAGGGACCTAAACAGGAACTGTTATTTTTTGAAGCTGGTGCCATAATATTTGTTCAGATTACTTTGTCACCGCACCAACATCAAAAACGAACGGTTTCTGCTTAGGTATATTTGTACTGTCACATAGAATTGGTGTAAACCTTAAATTATTTCTTACTTTTTAGTGTTTTTTTTAATTGGGTTATTTATATATTTTTAATTATCATTTTATCTCTGCTACTAGTTTATTATAATGTCAAAATTTTTGAGCACTCTAGTCATCTAACACTCATACCCTGATATAAAACTTCGGAGAGCGTATATCCATGATACGATAATACTCGCAGTATAAACACGTGATTGATGCATAGTTATTAATTACTTTCATTTACGAATGATTGAAACCAACTGTTATTTCGTTTTGATATTGAATTTAATAATAATAATAATAATAAAAACGTTTATTCCGTGCCATCGCACACACACAGAAAAAAAAAGAAAACATAATGAAAAACAGTAATAAATGAACACAAAGACCTTATGACTAAACAAAAGAAATAAATGAGAGGATATGTGTGCGTTGTCTGGCACCGAAACGGACGGCGGCTCAGCTAAGGCTGGGCAATACTAATAATAATAATTTTTACAATAATAATAATAATAACAATAATAATTTACTGGGCAAGTTTACAGGCATAACATGTTGAATATAATATCTAATATCTATTATAGTTTAATACATTTGGTGATTTTCTGAATGGATTATTTTCATTGCCCGTAAGTGTAATATAAAATTATAAATCACGGTATTTGATAAATAGAAAAGGTACTTCACGTTTATCGTGTGTCTATGTTTTAGTAGTAAGACGATAAGTTTTATGCTTATGTACATTTTATAAACAGAACACATAAAGATCAATTTTCTAAATCGGTCCATAAGTGGCTAAAACATCGTGCGACATACATACAGACGAACTAAGAATGTTTTTTTTCGGCGTCAGTTAATAAATTGTAATTTTCTACTTAGACTTCCACGTTACTCTTTACTGTATGTAACTGTATAAGAAGAAGCGATTCAGTGTGAGGGAGTGCTTAGTACGAGTGTGGCGGCGGCGGCGGCGGCGGCGGCGGCTGGGCTGGACGTGGAAATAAATCACCATCTTTTTGTAGGAAGCTGACCTCATTCCTCGGGCCAGGTGTGGCTAGGGCACTCAATGGGTGAAAATTTTTGCCAACTAAAATTATCCTTGTTCAAATTGCTACTCCTATTTCGAGTAATGTTTTTCGTTTGAGAATCCTGTGGAACTTAATAAAACAAACAATAACAACAAAATAATAATAATCAAAGTGTTTAAAAAATCATCTCTAAATTTCTCCACAGCGACAACGTTATCGTGAAAAGATGCACTATGATACATAACACAATATAATTATATGAGTTAAACAGATTTCTTTTTATATTTTTTGCTTGATACTACATACTGCTGCTTTGTTTACAAACAAGGATAAATTTATTTTAAAAAAACCTTATTTCTTCAAATTTTACTAGATAACAATGAAAAGAAACTACTGTGCTACGGGCTACGACGTAGCTCGTAGTTTGCTACGCCACGCCGTAGCGGCGTAGACTCGTAGCAACGCCGCTACGACCTGTCCTCAGTTTAGCTCCTCGGCCGCCGCGGCGCTAGTGAGACCCACTTCATAGTCTATGTGATCACATGAATTTCTCACGCTATTTGTAGGAATATGAGTCAAATATTGTAGTCGTGTAAATCCTTTGATATTACACTACGAGTAACTACCACCGTATCTCCGAAAAGCCGTACCAACGAGTTTGTGACAATAATTGGAAATGTTCTGTGAATCCCATTAGTTCACATATCAGTTCCAGGTATTCGCTAATGCCGGTTCATGAAATTGGTATTTAATTCAATGTTAGAGGCAATTCGGTAGTGAGCTTTGAATAGAGACTAGTTTTCACTGTTTTATTACAATATTATTAGTAATAGTCAAAAGATATATTCCACATTTGTATATTGCCTGTATGTTTGTGGTGAGGTAAATTTTGTCACTCTATGAGATACGACAACGATTTCATATATTTACCCACATCGACAAAAGAAATACAAAATATCAAAATACAATCCTTAAGGGTCAGCAAGGTGTAATCGAGGGTTGGCATTGTCATAGAATTTTGTAGTAAACGATGCTCTACAACCTTGAAAAAAATCACACAGGTAGTCGAAGAGTCTAGCTAGGTGCTGAATGATTCGAATTTAAGTAAATTGTTATGGATAACTGTAAATAAAATTCAGAATATGACGAAAAACCAGAAAATCACACTCCCGTATTGTAACAACTGTTTCGTAATTATTAACAGCACTGACAGCTCGCGATCTTATCGTGTACAGATACAAAATCACTGCACATTGGTTGTCATTGCACTTTTTCAACTTTTATGACACCAACATAATTTGATTTGAAATTGAGGAAGCATAATTCTTCCAGTATATTCAATACATTAAATTAAATTAGATAGTGTGCAATATTCTCGTGACATTACAGTCTCGTAAAGGTCTGATGAGGAGCAGGAATATAGCGAATGGATCTAAGTGATGACAATACGCACGAACATTAGGTTAGGGATCAAAAATACAGTCTCTTGGTGCTGGTTGAGGTATGGTCTCGTGAGGATCTGATGAGGGCAGTAACACGGTGGTGGCTCAATTTTATTTCAAAGATGTTAATAGCTAAAAGCATCGAGTTTGGCATATTAAGTATGTTTTTCAGAGAGAGAGAAAGAGATTTTATTTTTCCTCTGGATGTGTTAGGTTTACTGGGTTTACTAAGTTCATTCTGTTAATGGCATCAAGTTGTTATGTGTTCATAAGTAATAATTATTTATTAACAAAATTCTGTTGGTTCTCCACGAAAATGTAAAAATAAAAATAAAATAAATAAAAATAAATTCGTAACGTAAAATTGTCAGTGACGGAATTTCTTCTATACAAAAAAAACAAACGATAGATGGCGTGATTTGAAGATAAAGATACATTTATTCGACACATAGACAGCAACAACAAAAAAATACAGATTTAAAGAAAAGAAACACATACTTATACAAAACAACAAAGAAAAAAAAGGATAGGTACACATCAAAATAACTGGAAAAAATATAAGCCCCAATTTACTTGTGTGGGACAGGGAGTACCATAATTATTTTTTTTTGGGTACTCCCCATCTATGCGAAATATCAGCTTGATATCTTTACCCGTTTCTGAGAAAAAGGGCGGTGACAGACAGTCAGTCAGACAGACGGACAACAAAGAGATCCTATAACGGTTGCTTTTTTTCTTTTGACGTTCGAAACCCTAAAATTAAGTAAAAATATTATGCTGCTACCAAAAAATGTACTTACAGGTATTGAAAAAGCGGTATATAGTACTAAACAAATTATAAACAAACAAAAAACCCGACTGCACGCTAAAAAGATGAAAACAAGTCCCAATGTTAATGGAAAGTATCGTAGGCGGGGACCAGCAGAGGGTTCACCATTTAGCTGAATGTTACTTAGAAAACGGCCTTGAGTGGCGGTCAAGTTTTTTTATTTGTAACTTTTTAGTTGTTTTTATCTTATGAAATTTTACGTCAGTAGTTCATGATCATTTTTTATTTCAATAATTTTGGTGTTGTTATTTAAAAACCATCAATATGCATATTTTTGTAATGTGAAAATCAAGCCTTTTCATTTGATACCTTACACGGCAAAGTTGAATTATTATTTTTTCGATCATCACGTTATGTCCTCTAGAGGGCGCTATGTACATTTTAATGGAACGTCACATAGCCTATAACCATTACGCCATCAATACGCTTCTAACAATACCTCATACATCAAAATCTATCAAGCCGTTTAGGCTACAGGAGGGAACAAAGAAACAGACAAACATACATACATACAATCAAAAAACATTACCCTCCTCCTTCGGCAGTCGGGTAAAAAGGAGTAAGACAGGGGGTCATTCTGAACTTTTGCTCTACGAGTTTTGGAAATTAACAAAAAAAAAACCTTTTTCATAGAAACTTTGTTGGACATGTGACTTTTTACCATGGAAAACGAATATTTTTTTTCGCGAATTTGCAAATCTCGTAGAACAAAAGTTGTTCAGAATGAGCCCTTGAGTCATCCCCTTTTGGCTTAGTATAGCCCTTTTGCGACACTATGTATTTACTTTGCTTTGTCGTCAGGGTTCAGTTGGCTGGAGGATGCCCGAAACTTATTATCTACACTTTAATACTTGTAGTTTCTACAAGTAAATACCTACCACATTTGTTTGAGAAATCGGGTTCCGAGTATAGAGTAAAGTGGCACCCCTATTAATTTCTAATCTTTCCTGGTGCCTACCAGTGTAAGTAATAATTATACTTACTTACCCTAAAATCACCCAAAATGTACTTGAACATAATTGTCAATAAAGTTGGCGAGTAAAAGTTTATCGACCCACTGTGCAAACTTACATGTGTGCGTGTCACTGCGTGTGCTGTGTGAAGAGCATTGAAAACCCAAAATTGGCGCGGCACGTCACCCTGTACGGGCCCTTAATATATTTTCATTCAAGCTGTGTTTGGTTTAATTTTTTGTCCAACAATAGGCGTTGGCGCGGAACAATGCTCATCGAAGACAAACGGTATGAATTTGAAAATCGACCTCAGATAAAATAAAGAACATTACTTATCCTCCTCCTTCGGCAGTCGGGTAAAAACAATGGCTTGCAATTTGCTTGTGTACGTTTAAACCAGTTTTAAAATATATTGAATTAAGAATACTTTTTGTAGTAAGACCGATGGACTGTAATCTTGTTTACGTTAAACAATTAAATTATATTGAACATACGAGCCGCGTCAAATTACCACGCTTCACAACCACCATCAAAATTTACTAAATCAAACATTTTATATCTGTCTTGTTCACGCTTTAACTTCACGCTGTGCAATAACATTTCATTTGTGAATTTAAAGAGTCAGCTCAAATAACTAAATATAATATAAATATGTGGGGACAGCTCACACACGGCCATCCGACCCCAAGCTAGGCAGAACCTGTGTTATGGGTGTCGGACAGCTGATATATCTACACAAATACATAGATAGATAGATACTAAATATAAAAATAAATATCAAAACCCAAGACCCGAGTACAAATATCTGTCTTTAAACAAATATCTGCCCCAGCCGGGAATCGAACCCGGGACCTTCAGCTCAGTAGTCAGGGTCACTAACCACTACGCCATTCGGTCGTCAACTGACAGAATAATTAAGTATTGTATGAAAGACAAATTTTAATTCTGCGACTGTTTTTTGATCTGTTTTTGGTGAAACGCATAAGACCTATTTTATGTCCCAGCTGCTAAATATAAAACTTCATGTCTAAACTTTGCTTTAGTTGGGATTATTTGAAGACAATAAGAAAGGAAGGAAAAAATAATTATGACGAGGTTAATTAATAAAACCTGAGTCCCCCACAAAGCCGACAATATTAAAAAGTAGATTGCCGAGAGACTCCCCCGGGCACATTGCGCCTCTAATCAAATATAAAACGGTTTCTTTAATCATCCGTATCAATTCTATCCATTGAACATTTATTTTAAAAATATTTCTTGGTTACAGTTACGATTTTGTTTAGAAAAAAGTTTTTTATTGGGCCAACGCGGACTTGTTGGTCCGATACATTAATAATATACCTACTTTTTTTCTTAATCGTTGTTGTCAATATGAAGAGTGTTGAATGTAATTTGTCAAAAATCCTTACAATTTTTTTACTATTCAGCCTGTTACAAACTGAGAGAAAATCTGTTATACTATAAACTATAAAGTATAAGTAGGTATATGTAATTATGGATGTATCATAAAATTCATGCTCATAACAAAATTTTATTTCAGAGAGTGACACCGTGGCTTTATCACACATATATTACTCAACAAATAATCATTTAACAGACATTCAGAAACAAGTACCCTCGTGGTATCACAGATTTTGCGACAAAATGATCTAAAACTTGTTTCCCCAAACACTCAGCAGGCACACCGTAATCTCATGTTACATTAGATCCGCACGTTGATATCAAATAAAGAAATATATTGTGTAGGTGTTGACGAATAAAAGGACGCTAGGCCATTCCTCCGGACCATAAATGTAGGTTCTTTTATAAATGGAAACAAATGCCGACATTGTAGGCTCCGTGTGAGGTGACGTGAAAAGGGACCGAGCTCAGAGCGAGGATTACGTTTCAGGGACTCACCTCGACTTGACGACTACGATCCGATCGTAACGCTGCCGGGCCAATGCTAGCTCTAACACACCGTCATAACGGTGAGGTTTGTGTAGTATTACTTGAAATTTGGCGTTCGTACAGCGGGGTTATGCCCCTCGGCACCTGTTGCTGTGCAAATATTGATGGTATCGAGGCTCGTTTATGGCCCACTAGTCGTCGCCCGCGACCCTCGGTTTTTCCCCTTCAATATTCACGGGATTGTTTATCAAATGGCAGCTCAAGTATAGTCAGATACATGACGTAAAGTTTTATTTTATAACATTAGTCTTTTTTGTTTTACGGTATATCAATAGTGCAGATTTCTAAAGTCTGTCTGTACTACCACAAAAAACATTAAAAACTGTTTAACCAGTGTTTAAACCTTAATGTGACAGATTTTGTAGGCGTTTGACAGCGCTAAACGTCTGTTGGATACTGTATAAGTTTTTGGGTAAGGCCTTGTATGTTTTATAATAAATTACAATAATAACAATCTGTATTTTATTAACGTGAAAGTTCGTGACACGATCACCGGATGATTCTTGCATGACCAGCCGAGCGTTTATCACACGACGCTTGTCAATAATCGACATACATAATCGAGAAAACAGGAAAATACCTAATACATTTTTTCCGAGTCATTCAATTACCCATAAAGTCAATCCTATTCTTAAATTATTCACCAAGTTGTAATGTAACATTTTAGATTTTAGTTACAAAAATGACTGCGCTATTGCGCATGTGCGGGTTTAGGTGTAGAGTCGTCGGTCAGATGGCGCTGGGCAACTACAGTCTACATCGCGGTATGGTTTGGTTTCAGCCAGGAGGTTAAGTAGTAAGCCTCATATTTCTCAAGTTATTAACACACACGTTCACACTATTATACTTATGTAAAATTACGTAAAATATCAATATTACTCCTGTAATAATCCTGATTTTTTGGAATGTGGCTTACTGCTAACGCAGTAAAACACATCGTATGTTCTAACTAAACTTACTGAAATGTTGAAGGCTAGGACATCTAAATTATTGAAGTCCAATTCCAGTCCTTCCTAAAAATATAAAATTCAACGTGACTTTTCACAGTTATTTAAGTTCTGCGGTTTGCGATACGCCTTAATGCATAATATTCATTTTTATTTTATTTCATGAGCAGGAGATTTCACAACTAATTTATTTAACTATACATAAATAATATAAACTCGTACCCACAAGATGCCGATACCAAATGAACCCATTTTTTTTAAATATTAAACTACAAGATTCTGATGAGCTGATAAATATGTTGTTAAATATCTTTAACAAGAGCGCAAAAAATGCGTCGTCCTTTCGTAGCGATGTGGACATCTAGACAGACACAATCACTAACTATTGTATCTATCCAACTTATGACGCCTAATATTCTTCGCAGGTTTTCCTGATTGTAGGTATTACATACCTACTAGGTGTGTCATTGTGAGTACAGCGCACGATCTCTTGACCTCAAGGAGGCATTATGCATTCATAAGAAACGCGTAAGAGCCATGCCACACGGGCGTTGTGGCTGCGCTACGTCGTCGCAACTCAATGATTCCAACGCAGCGAATGCCACATGAGCACTTCATTAGTGCTGCGTTACCTGGTTACTAACTTGGTTGGTTACTTACTTAAATATCTGCTGCTTCGTCGTTTCCAAGTGTCGTATGGTACGCAGTTAATATTTAAGATAATGTAGAACGACAGAGCATCATCGCTCAACTCAATGCACGATGCCGTCCGTTACTACAAGCTAATAATATATAATTTGGATTTTTATGTAGAACCAAGGATCGTCACCGCAGCGCAGTCAACGTAGAGCCAGCGACCGCGCACCGCGCCCGCGTGCCATCGCTCTGTGCTGGGCCGTGGGCGTAATGCGTTCTGACGTTTACTTATTTAGCCGCCGCAGCCTCGTGATCGCTTCCCTCCGCGGCGGTTGCACTTTAATTAAACCGATGTCGCAGCCTCACCCGCCTCGTCTCAGCAATAGCAATCTGTTATTTACAAAGGAGGAACTTCGTGAAGTACTACAGCTTAGAATTAAATTGTTGTTTACGAACTGCTCTAGCTTAGTCCTCCGTTCATTAAGATATCGCTGTTCTTTTTTCTCGATCTAGTTTTTTCCTTGTGCGTGACTGATAAAAGCACTCAAGTTTTTGCATAACTCGTTTTAAACGATTCCAGTTTAGCTGTTGAATAGGTTCAATAAGATGATCCGAGACAGCTGGATCGACGAGTGACGAGCTATAGCTATTGAGAGTAACCGGTTGGACTTGGGCAGGGGCCGTCTCATCTCTGTCGGGAGACTGGACGCACACTAATATTTATTTATGTACCTACATATTAAAAACCAATCTAACATAACAACATTTTAGATTTCAAACAAGTCGTGTGCACCCCCGCGCGCCACTTCGTTCGTACCTGGGAATGGCAAAAGATATTAAAATGAAACATTTTCCAAGTCGAAAAGCAAATGTAGAGCTCGCGAGAAATGCTCGTAATTATGTGAAACTTTTACTGTAAGAAGCTCCGAGAGGCAAAGTTAGGAAATCTCGCAGCAACAAGTTCCACGGCTAGAAGTTTCATTAGCGCACGGCGCGGCGCGGCCTAATTGATTAGCATCCGAAAAGGTTAATACATTGTTCACCTGCAACTTCACATTGCCAACTTCCGACAGCTCACGTGTAAATGTTCGGGTTTGTTACATTTCTGAAATAGATTTAGTTGTTGGTACCAACGTACATTTTCTAGTAGGTATGCATTTTTGTTAATTGAGAGAGAGAATATAAATAAATAAATAAACACCCTTTTTATCTGCTCTAGATTAGGTACTTTTTGTTCATCATCATAATTACCATCACGACCCATCACGTCCCCACTACTGGGGCACGGGTCTCCTTCCAATGAAGAAAAGGGTAAAGTCCTAGTCCACCACGCCGGCCTAGTGCGGGTAACTTTTTGTTAATGTCTTGGGTCTTGGGTGTTGATATTTATATTCAATATGTATCTATCTATGTATTTGTGTAGATATATCAGCTGTCCGACACCCATAACACAGGTTCTGCCTAGCTTGGGGTCGGATGGCCGTGTGTGATATGTACCCACATATTTATTTATTTATTTATTTAATGTAAGAAACTCTAAAACCTACTACCCACGTACTTTATACTACTACTAGCTGTTGCCGCGAGCTTCGCTTCCCCTTAAACAGTTTTCCTGTGGGGATACCGCGATAACAAGCCTGTGTGTTAATCCAGAGTGACAGCTAACTTCATACCAAATTTAAATAAATTCGGTTCGGCCGTTTTGCCGTGACAACTTGCGCAGAACAGAGAGAAGTGGCGTCTTTTGGTAGCGGAGGCCAAGATCCACTTTGGGTCAACGAGTCATCAAGAGTGAGTGAGTGAGTGTTTTTACTTGAAGAAGTACACACACACATTCTCATATTTCACATTTATAATATTAGTAGGAAATAGGATAGTAGAATTACTCCCCTCAATTACAATTTGATTACGATAAAGCAGCCATACCTAATACGTAGTCGTGCAGGCTACTGAATAGTTGATTACTCGTAGATGCATAGAGAGACGTCAGCGCAGTGTCGGTACAAAGGCGATGCAATCAGGAGGCCGCGGCTGCTGACCTCCTGACCATCAATGCAAATACCGGCCGTCAGACCGACCGACTTGACGGCCAATACAACAAGACGAGATAATACTCACACTGAAATCCGTCTCGGTAATACTCATGTGTGAGGTGATAACATAATTAACAATTCGGTAAATTATGATCTAGTTACAAAAATGTGTGATTCGATTTTGATTGCTGGAAAACAGATTAACCGATTTTAAGGTTTGGTATATGGATTTGGCTGACACTCCGGATTAACACATAGGCTACTTTTTATAGCGGTATTCCAACGGGAGAACCTTTTAAGGGCCCGTACAGGGTGACGTGCCCCGCCAAATTTGGGTTTTCAATGCTCTTCACACAGCACACGCAGTGACACGCACACATGTAAGTTAGCACAGTGGGTCATAAACTTTTACTCGCCAACTTTATTGACAATTATTTTCAAGTAGTGATTTGAGGGTAAGTATAATTTTTAATTACACTGGTAAGCACCAGGAAAGAGTAGAAATTAATAGGGGTGCCACTTTTCTCCATACTCGGAACCCGATTAGCTTTCTAAACAAATGTAGTATTTACTTACTTGTAGAAAGGTAACTACAGGTATTAAAGTGTAGATACTAAGGGTATACTAAGCCGAAAGGGGATGACTCAACTCAAGGGGTCATTCTGAACAACTTTTGTTCTACGAGTTTTGCAAATTCGCGAAAAAAAAAATTCGTTTTCCATGGTAAAAAGTCACGTGTCATCAAAGTTTCTATGAAAAAGGTTTTTTTTTTTGTTAATTTTTAAAACTCGTAGAACAAAAGTCCAGAATGACCCCCTGTCTCACTTGTTTTTACCCGACTGCCGATGGAGGAGGGTAATATTTTTCGATTGTATGTTTGTAAGTATATTTTTTGGTAGCAGAATAATATTTTTTCTTATTTTTAGGGTTTCGTACCTCAAAAGGAAAAAAAGCAACCGTTATAAGATCTCTTTGTTGTCCGTCTGTCTGACTGACTGTCTGTCACCGCCCTTTTTCTCAGAAACGGGTAAAGATATCAAGCTGATATTTCGCATAGATATGGGGAGTACCCCAAAAAAATATTGGGGTACTCCCTCTCCCATACAAGTAAATTGGGGCTGATATTTTTTCCGGTTATTTTGATGGTGTAGGTAGGGTATCGTTGAATTGGTCTTTTAATATAATAGGTATAAAAAAAGGTTAAAATATAATTATTTTGCTTTTACCCTTAAATTTGGGGACCACACCATAGACAAATCCTAATTAAAAAATGATTTCAATAGATGGCGTGTTTTATGTTGGGTAACTCAGAATAAGAAATGATGATATCTCAGAATAATAATGGTTAATGGTGCTATTCCGCTGAGCACCGAAACCGGTGGGACACAAGTGAAAAGTGGCGGTTCCCCTCATCTCGCATAATCTTTATTGACCAAAACTCATTTCGCATAACTCGTATGGTCTAAACTTTTTTGGCCGAACCATCACTTTGCCAAGAATTATGTGGCATAAGGCTCGTTTCGTCTAAAACTCTTTAGGCACAATCTTTAAACACCTAAGTTTCATTTGCTCAAATGTATGTTCGTCTATACCTATGTATAATCTTGTTTCTCCTAATGTTATCTTAATAAATAATATATTAAGTATGTAGTAAATGTACAAATTGTGGTATTTTTTCTCATACATCCCGAAAATCACGATATTGAATGATTATAAAATCGAAATTTAACGAGCAATACAACATACATTTATAATACACATACAATAATTATTACAAACCCCATGAGATCGAAACCTAAAGATAGGTGCGACGACGAACAAAGCGAGGAGGAGCGTGTTAGGTGCACATGTTCATCAAAACCAAAGCGGAGCGCAGCGAAGCGGAGCGGAGCGTTTTCCAAGTTTTCCAGTTTGCGCTATAGAGAGACGCTCCGTCAAAGTTAAAGCCAAACAAATATTATTACTTTGTATAAACCTATTATTAGGCTATTCAAGATTTGGCCATACCATTATTAGGCTAAACAAGATAATGCGAAATAACTTTTTACTAATCGAGATTTATGCCATACGATTTTCGGCGAAACGAGACTTTGACCAAACGTTACTATGCAATACGAGATTAGGCAAATAAATCTTGGGCCAAAAAAGGTAGAACCGAAAAGTGGTCATGAAAATGCACTAGGGTAGACCCTGCTCCTAGAACAGGGCATGAGTTAGTGATTTGTGTGCGAGGATGGAAACTTTGAATATTTTCTTGATTTTTTTATTATTGATGCAATAATATATAGTATTTTTTCTGAGTTACCAACCGAAGTCACCTCGTGACAGGGTGACTAGATAGGTACTTCTGCATCTATCGTTGGTTTTTTTAGTAACTACTGTCTATAGAAGAAATTCCGTCATTGTCAATTTTACGTTACGAATGAATTTAGTAAACCCAGTAAACCTAACAGAGGAAACCTAAAATATCTTTCTGTCTCTCTGAAAAACATACTTATTAGCCCAAACTTGATGCTTTTAGCTATTAACATCTTTGAAATAAAATTCAGTCACCACCTTGTTACTGCCCTAATCAGATCCTCACGAGACCATTCCTCAACCAGTACCATGAGACTGTGTTTTTGATGAATCCTAACCTAATGTTCCTACGTATTGTCATCACTTAGATCAATTCGCTATATTCCTGCTCCTCATCGGACCTTTACGAGACTGTAATGTCACGCGAGAACATTGCCCACTATCTAATTTAATTTAATGTATTGAATATAGTGTAAGAATTATGCTTCCTCAATTTCAAATCAAATTATGTTGGTGTCATAAAAGTTGAAAAAGTGCAATGACAACCAATGTGCAGTGATTTTGTATCTGTACACGAAAAGATCGCGAGCTGTCAGTGCTGCCTAAACCGACGTGACCCTTCTTTGGAGGCCAGCGGCCGACTGAGTCAAACGTCGCTTGTGTTTATGATTTTATAACACAGAAAGCCGCCATAGATATTTGTATGAAGATTTGAGGGAAAAAAATTGCCCAAGTTTGTTATTAATTTACACAAAATAGGTGTGTGTTTATTTAAAAACAAGGTATTTAGCGCCTAGTCCAAGCATTAATCTTTATAATTTGATAAGAATCATATGAAAATTCTTGATAATTACGACACAGTTGTTACAATACGGGAGTGTGATTTACTGGTTTTTCGAAATTAATTTACAGTTATCCATAAGCATTTACTCAAATTCGAATAATTCAGCACCTAGCTAGACTCTTCGGCTACCTGTGTGATTTTTTTCAAGGCTGTAGAGCATCATTTACTATATAATTCTATGACAATGCCAACCCTCGATTCCCTATTGCCGACCCTTAAGGCGAAGCGAAGCTCGCGGGAACAGCTAGTTAATGAATAAAACTATAATTGTGAAATTAAAATCGTTTATTTGTTCCACTTAGACATAAAACATATAAGTAGTTACAATAAAAGAAGACTTTTTGATAATCTGGTCACTTAATACAATAATGTATAGGTAGAGTTATCAAGTAGGTGTCATTATTTTCCCATCTCGTTTGTAGCCAATGGAGCGCCATGGAGGCACGTGAGCTCGGCCTCCTTATTAACACATAAAATTATCTTTTCTTACTACCTCCATTTTATGAGCCGTGGGAATGAGCCAGTAAATTTTATTCTGCCTACTTTGTGACGAAGCGTATAATTGTACAGGGAGATGCAAAATGTAAGGTGAAAGTGGGTAAAACAGCTCTACATTCTGAATAATTTTTGTACTACGGTTACTAGATTATTGTGTTATAAAAACTGTACTCCCCAGACATACATTATTAATATTGTTAGGTACATAAACCAAGAACGTTTGTATATTATTATAGTTAATGTTTTCGAAAGTCATCGAACAACAAGATCGTTGCAATGACCACCACAGCCACTATTTCGAACACAGTAAGCAGATATACTACCTCTATTATCAATATTTTTTACACTAGACTGAACTATGTTCACGCTTCAATAGAAATTCAACAAGTACGTCTTCAAATTAAATTTCAATCCATTTTATACATCCCATTGTCGTGTTCAGTGACTCGGCTTGACTTGATTAAATTCCCTGCGAATACTCTGTGAGCACCTGTACCTATGTACCTATGTGTGTCTATGTACACATATTACCTGCCTACCTAAGCTGCCTAGCTGGATTGAATAGTTAGTGTTTTCAATAGTTCAATCATTTCAATAGCATTCAATAATTTCCGTGCATCCGATGCCTACAGCTGATACATTTGAAGCGCCTACTCGCGTGTGATTGATTCATCGACGACCCGGCTCCGTAATTGCAAACAGGGACGTTGCGTCAGCAAAAGCCTCTAACATGTTACAGTTAATTACGAGTATGATTAGTATACGCAAGGATTCTAATTATGCGATCATTGTCGCATGTTTTGATGGGAATCACTATGGGTTTATGGTGTATGTATATTTCTTATGTAATGAATGGATATTTACGTATACGGTGGGTATACGGCATTTAACAAAATGCAATATATGTGAGTATTTGTTATCCACAAAATTCTTAATTCAAGAGCCTTCCAGAGACGAGGATAAACATTAAACATGCTGTTTGTATGTACTTATAGTTATTGAACTTAAAACTGTATGGGTTTTCATTTCTTATAATAATATTATGTAAAGAATTAGGCACATAACTAGGAAAAATTGAATATTAGGAATTAGGAAAAAATCCACTCACAAAATGCCAAAACCAACGAACGCCAAATTTTTCAAAGATTTAATTTAATATTTGAACAAAATAATAACGTTTTAGTCAGTAATATCCTAATCCTCTGTTGTTGTCTAAATGTACTTCAACGTTGCAGAAAGTGTAAATAAGCTAGCCTTTTTAGAAGTAATTTCGTGCTTTTCTCAGTGGAACCTTTTCATTGCCCGTCAGTGTACATATGAAATCACACACCATGTGTAGGAGCAGCGGGCCGCGTCTGCTGGTGGGGCGCGCGCTCCGCCACCGCGATGTGCGTGATCCTCAAGTAGGTACTCAGTACGATTGGCACATTATTTTGATGGGTAATTTTATTTGCGATTTCGTCTCCGCAAGACGATACAAGTAAATACGTCCGCACTCAGACCCCAATCCTGAAGGCATTAGTCGATTACGAAGACATCAACACTTGAAGCTATATAATATTTATCTTTAAGTAATTAAAGTCATAACTAGATAAACTCATACAAAACAAACACAATTAGTATTTTTTATGCAGAATATACGGAACGCACTATTATTACGCCCACGGGTAAAGTAAATTATGCTTGTATTACCACGGCAAGTTTATGCGGCAATACAGTGACTACACAGAGGTTCATATATTTCAGTTTGTGTAGTGGAGGTAGGTGCAATGCTTGACAGGTGGAGGTAGCGCCACCTACATGGATCTAAATGAATTACCGCGAACAGCAGCGTAATTAAAAATGAGCTCCATATTCTGTGCAGCAGAACCGAGAGACAAAAATAAGACATAATGATTGCCGACCTCCGTCAGGATATGCTACAAAAAATACTCCTCATTCATATTTCTACATTTACCTAAGTGCTCATCAGCTATTAGGTAATGACTGATTGACGTACACTGTGATCTCGTCAATAATTTTTTTACACAATCATAGGTTACTTAGCGGTTCTGGAGCTACTTTGAAACAGATATCGTGTAAAGGACATAAAGATCTCTTACTCTAAGCGGTAGTCAGAAAAAGATTTATACGAACCCAGCAGCAGCAAAACAAATGCTTTTAAGAATTAAAATGAACAAGATTCGTCGCAACAAGTACTGCTTGCCGCTGTTTTCTCACTTAATTAATGTTTTAAATGGGGCCTTTTGCTGAAAGCAGCTTATCTAGATTTACTCGGCGCTTTGTTTGAACGCTTCATCGGTCAATGGAATTAAAAACTTAAATCAAAGTCCGACTCAAAACTATGAGACACCCCTCGAAACTCAATTGAATTAGTTGGAAATGTCTGTGTGTTTGTCTAGGTAGGGCTACAGAAGTCGGTACAGTCCATCTACACTCACGGGCAATGAAAATGTTCCACTCACAAACCAACGACACAAAACGCCCATATTTAAAAAAAAATTGAAATATAAAAAAATATTATCGTTTTTAGTTGGTAATATCCTGATGTTCTGTTTCTACTTCAATGTTGCAGAATGCGTCAATAAGTTAGCCTTTTCCGTTTAGGAGTCATTTGGTGCTTGTCGCAGTGGAACCTTTTTATTGCCCGTGAGTGTATTAAGTCATGGAAATAAAGAGTGCGAGTTTTTATCATTGTCAGTTAATTACTTACATTTTAAAAATAAAATACTTATTTAATGGAATTGTACTTACAAATATACACTCACGGGCAAACAAACAGTTCCACTTTGAAAATGCTGACACACAACAACCCCACTTTTTACATTTAAAACGAACTTTGAACAAAATGTTTACATTTTTAGTTTGTAACAGGTCTGATGCATCGATAAATCTACAAAAATATTTTAGAAGGCGTCGTTAAGTTAGTTTTTTTCCGTTTCGGAGTAACTTGGTGCATTTTGATCAGTCCATCATGTTCGAGAGCTGTGCCGCGCCGCGGACATCGTGCTGCTGCAGGAGACATGGCTGCTGCAGCATGACCTCGGGTTCACTGACCTGATTGATCCTGACTTCAGTACCTTCGCGAAGTCTTCAGTGGACACCTCAGCAGGAATACTCCGTGGTCGGCCGTACGGTGGCTTAGCGATCATGTGGCGTAATTCTAAGTGTGCTAATGTGCGTGTGATAGATTGTGTGAGTGATCGATTGGCGGCCATTCAAATTGAGTTTGATGGCCGGCAATATCTAGTGTTAAATGTCTACATGCCGTGTGACAAAGATGAAAATGTGCCAGAGTTCACCGATACACTGTCGAACATGAGTGCCGTGGTGGAGGAGTGTGACGCCGAGGCGGTCTACATGATGGGAGACTACAACGCCCACCCTGGCACCCGCTTCAGTGAGGAGCTCCTGGCATTCTGTCGTGAGCAATTGTGGAATTGCACTGACATCGATATGCTCGGGGCAGACTCGGGCACGTTCACCTTCATCAGCGAGGCCAATGGCGCCCGGCGCTGGCTGGACCACTGCGTGACCAGCTGCGCCGCGCGGGCCACGGTGCGCCGCGTGCGCGTCCACCACGACGTCACCACCTCGGACCATTTCCCAATGTTTGTACAGTGTAATATAGGTACAGGTTGTAATAAAGTGTATAAAAATAAGTCTAAAATATCTCATGGCATCAGATGGGGTACCCGAGATCAGGATCAAATTGATAAATATGGGAAATATTGTAAAGATAAATTAAGTCAATTGTATAATGCTAGTTGCATTATACAATTGACTTAAAACGTCAAACATGTGATATTACTGCTAAGTGTATTGATAATTTGTATATTAATTTTATTGATATTTTACAGTCTGCTTCTATCCTTAGTTCTAATATAACCAAGGCTGGTGCACGAAAACGAAAATGCCAGGTAACCGGCTGGAACTACTACGTTCAACATCATCATCAGCGGGCTAGAATTTGTTTTAAGATGTGGATAAATTTTGGTAAACCCAATACGGGTAAAATTTATGATGAAATGCACGCTAGCCGGAAAATATTTAAGAGTAAATTACGCTGGTGCCAAAATAACGAAGAGATAATTAAAATGAACATACTAGCACTACAGAAACGAAACAAAGACTTTAATAAGTTTTGGAAGGGTACTAAAGCTCTAAGCTACAAACGAGGGTTGCCAGTATCTGTAGAGAATGAAAGTAATGAAGCGGCCATTGCGGACATTTTCGCAAACCATTTCAAAGTCGCTCCTCTCAAGGTACAGTGTGTGCCCGATGCGGAGGCAGCCCCGTCGCCCGCGCCCGCCCCCGCCCCCGCCCCGCAGCCCCCAGCGGCCGAGCTGCGTGTGACGGCGGCGAGCGTGGCTCGCGCGGTGCGCTGCATGACCCGGGGAAAGTCCCCCGGGCATGACTCTCTCAGCATCGAGCATATTCTGTACGCTAGTGATGAGGTATATAAAATATTGGCTTTAATATTTAATTATTGCTTAGAGCTTCAGTACCTACCGGATCTTATGATGAGGACGGTGGTGGTTCCAGTCATCAAAAATAAAACAGGAGATCTCTCGAGTGTGTCAAACTATAGACCTATTTCCTTGGGTACCGTCGCTGGCAAGGTGCTTGAACGGCTTCTGCAGCCCGAGTTGATGAGGAATGTTAAGATCAGTGACGCGCAGTTTGGTTTTCGTCCTGGTCTCTCAACAGACTCTGCGATACTGAGTCTTAAGCACGCAGTCAATTACTACAAACATAGAGAAACTTCGGTCTATGCATGCTTTTTAGACCTAAGTCGTGCTTTTGACTTGGTAAACTATAACCTGCTCTGGTCGAAGATGTTAAAGTCTAAGGTTCCTTCTGACCTAGTGGGTCTGTTGAGACACTGGTATGAGAACCAAACTAACTCTGTACGATGGGGCGACGCACACTCTAGTGAATATAGACTAGAGTGTGGCGTTCGTCAGGGAGGGCTGACCTCTCCGGACCTCTTCAACCTTTATGTAAATGACCTGATCGAGGAGTTGAGGAGCACCGGCATCGGGTGTCACGTAGGGGATGTATGCTTCAACAACTTGAGCTACGCAGATGATATGGTGCTCCTCAGCCCCTCGGTCGGCGGATTAAGAAAGCTCATTGCTGTGTGTGAGAGATTCGCTAATAGTAATGGTTTAAAATATAACGCCAAGAAATGTGAAGTAATGGTATTTAGAGTGGGGAGAGGTCCGGAGAGGATACATGTATGGCTCATCGATTCGGGTTGTAGATAAGTTCAGGTACTTGGGTCATGTGCTGACGGAGACCCTGAGTGACGACGCCGACATGGAGCGCGAGCGGCGGGCCCTGGCGGTGCGGTGCAACATGCTCGCACGCAGGTTTGCCAAGTGCTCTAAGGATGTAAAAATTGTGCTCTTCAAGGCCTTTTGTCAAACGTTTTATACCTGCCAACTATGGATTAATTACACAAGGAGAGCATACAGCACCCTTAGAGTACAATACAATGACGCCCTACGCATATTGCTGAGACAACCGCGCTACTGCAGTGCGAAGGCCATGTTCGCCGACGCCGGGGTCCCCGACTACTTCGCCGCGCTGCGGCGGCTACGGGCGGCGTCGTTCTGGGACCGAGTCCGGAGCTCCAGCAATGAGCTGATAGCAGCTGTCGGCGACGATATTTATGGAAATGGGTTCATTAAGCACTGGCTTTTCATGCACCAGTCTGGGGAATAAGAAGTAGGCGAATGCATTTAACATTTTTATAATTTTAATTGTAATTTGTCCATAGTTTTATTGCCCCTATACAGCACTTTATTATATTTTTATGTTTATGTTTATTCAGTTTTAAATATTGTACTTTTATTGTATTTACATATGGGTTTATTTTGTGATTTTAATTTTAATGTAACAAATGATGACCTGAAATAAATGATTATTATTATTATTATTATTATTTCTCACTGGAATTTATTCATTGCCCGTGAGTGTATAATAGATCAATTAAAATTAGGATTCACTTCCGTTTTCAGGACTTTGAAGTTGGACTGTAGGTAGTTCTGAAATGAAGCTGAAGATTAGAATATGTTTGAGAAATAAAGGTACCTACCTACATTTTATATACATAGGTATTTCTTCAGAAAGGGTTCAGCCATTATGCTCGGGTTACTCAAGTACTCTAGACTAGTTTTTCAGACTAGGATTTATAAAAGCTAGTGTAAATAAGCTAGCAAACCAGTAAGTTACTTAAATGCAGTATTCTTTTTAGGGTTCCGTACCTTAAAAGGAAAAAAGGAACCCTTATAGGGTCACTTTGTTGTCCGTCCGTCTGTCTGTCCGTATTTCACCACCCTTTTTCTCAGAAACGGATAAAGATAGCAAGCTGATATTTTGCATAAATATACAAATTAACGGCCCGACAAAGTAGTAAAATAAAAAAAATGAAAAAAAAAAATTTTTTTAGGGGTACCTCCCATACTAGTCAACGGGGGATGATTCCAAAAATCCATATGAAAAAAATCACGGATGTAGCACATATGATGAAATTAAAAGGAAAAGTATCAAAGTTAAGTAAACTTTAGAAGTTTACGAGTAATAGTCAATATAGTGAATACAAACTTACATTTAAAGTTGCAGAATTGGCCATGACGTATATCAATGTATGGAAAATTATAATTTCAACTAAAAAGTTTGTGTTTTGAGAGAGCTTATCTTTGTACGGAACCCTCAGTGCGCGAGTCCAAATCGCAGTTCGCCGGTTTTTTATGAGTTAGTTTTAAGGTGTTTAGATGAATATGTTTTCCAAAGAGTTTGTGGAGTTAGTCATACCTAGAGGTATCGTCATTTAACATTATATGAACGTGACAAGCTCTATTTTCTTTAATTGACGTGAAAAGTGGCGAATAATAGGAGTATTAAGAGTAAACTGCGTTATATAAATATACCTAGAAGTACAACATAAAGACAAATACTAATTCCATCCAAAATGTACTGCAAACATATTAGGTATATTATTTCTGTTTCAGTAATGCTCCCCGTGAACCCAATGATATAACTGACAGCCAGGCTTGTGAAGTAACCCCGAGCTTGGCATTCATTCAGTAAATTAAGGACATGGCCTGTCTCACTGCACCTGTACTTACAAGGAGGCCCTTATTACTTTATTTACACATCTATCACATTGCGATATAATTATGTTAACCTGCCATATTGCGCCTGTAGAGATAATCACGCAATGTCTCAACATCACAGAAATTATCGTTTTTCTGCGGGAATATAATATTATATTCAATTATTGCATTGAAGCGTCCGTATTCGAGCTAGCTTCAGTAATCGTAACTGATCACTGAGGTTAAGCAACACATGGCATGATATCAAACGGTTGATTTCTGAACTCTTCCGTGCTTCGGATGGCACGCTAAGCCAGTCCCAGTTGCTGTTTCGGCAGCAATCGTTAAACCTAGTCAGAGGCCTACGGTCGGCTTGCAAACATCTGACAGTCCCGACGTGATAAGTTGTGATTATTGGATTCTTGCTTTTTTGCCTCCAAGTTTCAAATACTACATGGCCAGCTCTATAATGTTACTCTTATGCCCGTTTTCACCAAGACATCCTAAATTTTAGGAAACTTTTAACTCATTTTAAAGATCTCCTAAGCGTAAAATGGTTTTCACCAATGACAAACTGTCACTTAAATCCGTTAGGGACTTCCTAAATTTAAGAGGTGGGATTTCGGCCTCTTAAAGTTAAGTGACAGTTTTTTTGTTTGCAAATATACTTCTAGCTACTTAAAATTGGATATATTTATGCTATTGAGGCTATAGAATTAATCACAGATCGTGAGTAACATCTTGGATACTTGAACTTTTTTCAAAGGTTCAGATTAACTAAAGAAAGTGTCCTTTTCCTGCTTACTAGGTACTTAAATATTGAGTTCCAGGATTAATAATACCATTGTGATTTGGGTGAAAATATTTATTTATTCTAAATTAAAACATATTATTTTATTACACTCATCAAAACTAATGATATTGCGCTCTGCCACTTCTTCTTCTTCTTCAAGTTCCGTCTCCTAGCGGAAGAGAGCAAAGCGAAGGTGGATTTCTTCAAAATAGTCAAGTGTCAAGAAAATAATTGTCCGCGTTTTCTATTTTCCGCCATTGCTTCCTGCACTTTATTAAATTATACTTCTTCTCTTTTGGAAGGATAAAATACAATTTTCGGTTTCTTATTTACAAATAAAACGTAATAAATAAGGCGATGTCAACAAATATTATACTTTTAAAAGCATAGACAATTGACAAACAGCCAATGTTGACAGCAAAATGAATGAATGAAATTGAATCGGTAAAACATCACTAGTATTTAGGTGACGGATTGCTAGGGAGTTCTTAGCTTGGTGAAAATGAATTTACGTAGGGAGTGGATTTAAGAAGTCTCTTAGCTTAAGAAACTTTTAGTAATATGACTGTTTAGGATGTCTTGGTGAAAACGGGCATTACGTTGCGTTGTTGAAATACTACAGCACTATTTCGTAGCGCGTAGCACGAGTTCGTAGCACGTAGCCCTTAGTTCGTAGCGCGTAGCACAGCGTTTTCCCGCTCGCCGCGTTGTAGGCTTGTACAGTTTGTACACAGTGTACTCAGCCGGCGAGTCGGCCAGAGTCGGACAGAATAATACAATGACTTCATCTCCGGCAAAAAATGGTCTTCAAAACTAATGAGATCGTACGCATTTAAAATACTGTTGTCGAGTTAGTACATTCCTACTCTGTTACTAAAATACTTATCGATGTAAATAGCATTAAGTCAAATAATTTGTAAACTTACAAAGGTGTCTGCAGCCTAATTAAGTGTGTAAACCACAATGTCATAAAATAGTATAATATTTTAGTTGTACTGTTTTGTTACCATTATACTTATTGATAATAAAGAATTTTGAAAATCAAAATCAATCAATACAATGACTTGTCTTGTAGCTACTTTAATTCCATTGTGATAAATGAAAAATTTCAATCCGTAATAACAAGGAATTAACAAATACAGAGTTATGGAGGCAGTAACTTTGATGAAAATAAATGACCATTGAGTTTTCTTCCGGATTTTTCAGGGGTCCCGCCATTTAGCGCACCATGTTGTGGCTTGATGGAATTTGAGGTTAACTTTGACTGAAGTGACGACCATCAGGGATTCAGTAGGTGATGAAAAGGCAATACATTATACCGTTTTTTTAATTGTATAATAATACTGCTATTCTGTTGTTAGTTACGGTGTATCTGTTAAGTATGCCTAGTGTTCACAATTTGCTAGTTTTGCGCTTTGTTATTTGCGGTGTGACGATGTATGTGTGTGTGTGACCAGATTTATACTGGTAGCGTAGCCTAAGATCAATACTACACGCTAATAATTGATAAAGTTTATGACGAGTATTGAGGTTTTGCTACAGTTTCCATCGAGTAATCTCGTGGCTGCCTCCTGGGCTCGCAGTCGAACAGAGATTGTGGGGAACGCCATGTTCATTGTACGGTCAGCTATATACGTAAGATAGAGAAGTTTATAAGGTAGAAATGCTAAATTATTGCGCCTTGCCATTCTTTTTTACGATAGCTGACGTGACGAGCCATAGAAATTAAACAAAGGAACAGTCAGAATGTCAACATTAATTTGACAAGTTCCTGTGCAATAGTTATTTGCGGAGCATAGGACTTTTACGTTTAGGTATTAACAATTTCATTTACATATTAGTAAATCAAAAAGCTGATTCCCTAACCGAAATAAAAGTTTGAACAAAAAAAATAGCATCAAAACAAAAACATTATCATAAACATGAAAGATAAAATTTGATCTTTCACAGAGAGAGACAAAACAGATCAACGTTTTGTAACTTTACTATGCATAAAGGGTACATCTTAAGGTACGTAATTATGAACCACGTTCAATATTATGAGTATATAGGTAATATTATGTTGTACCTACTAGTTATACTGTATTTTTCTAAATACATGCTTAGTGGTATTTTATTATGTCATGCATGTATTTAGAGTGCGACAAACTTATCTGTTCCGGTGACAGTTCACTAAATTGGTCCATATGTCATTATTTACTAATAAATTATATATTGATATCTAATTAGATGGGTTTATTAAAACCGCAAGGGTAAATTACCATTACGGGAAAACTTAACATCTTAAAGAATTAAGAAATATTAGACATTTACGTGAGCTCAAACCGGAACAGATAAGTTTGTGGCACTGTATGTGTTAGTCACAAAAATACTGTATGCCTACGTACAAATATAAAGCCATGAATGTATTAGGTATTGAATGAATGAATAAGCGGGTGGTTTATGATTTGTTTTAGAACTGTTGTTGTTATTTATGACTTTGACCAGGTAGAAAAGTTGTGACAAAAGTGTACCTACAGCTTATTTATAAAGCTGACTGTACGAGTGGAGAGCAGGATGACGTGGAACGTTCGGAAATCGCCGGCCCCGTGGAGAGATTGATAGATATTTATTATATAGAATAATTATTAATTGCAATGAAACAACCGACCGTATAATTCGACTTGGCGCTTTATTACTGAAAACCATAGAGTTTGACCATAGACTATAAAGGTCTTACCAAAGAGTATAGAGGGCACGATGCAACGTGCCAGTGCTACGTCTACACAGAGTACACGACATACACACCAGAGATCCCCCGAGCAGCCGGACTCCCCGCGTGAGGCCAGCGGGAGAGCTGTAATTTCCAGGTTCGGGTGTTGTGTGCGTGGAAGTTTCCGTACCCCAACGTAAGCCGATTGGAACTAATCGTAAGCGATTGTTTTTGGTATCGATAAAGGTACGGTTTGATAGTTAGCAGCGGTAGCAGTTGAGACGAAAGATTAATCCATGATAGTAACATTGATGATGAACCCTCAACCTTTGTATTCACGTCTTTCAAAAAGTAATGAATTTTTTTTATAGCAATTCGGTATGTTAAGTAATTTTATGGTAATTGTTTTTATAATTTTAAATTGAAGTATGTTGGGATTTGAGACACTAATTTGAATATTTTTTATTTTACTGCTCTCGTTAATTTAATAAAAAATAATTAAAGATCGGCTCTTCGACGATTTTATGACGTCATTCGCTACCATGCAGCCGCTGACGTCATCAAGATCGTAACTCTGTGAATATTTACACTTTAGATTGACAGAAGTGACATTTAACAATTGAACATTTTTATTCTCTTTGGTTGAAACTTTAACCTTGCGCAGCGTCTTGAAGGACAAATAATATTTTCATTTTTGATAAAATAATCGGAATCCTTGAATATTTTATATTTTTAAGAATGAGACACTTATTAGGAAGATAATATCTCGAAACGGTTTTGGAATTAGCATCAAACATTTTTACTTAACATACCGAATTAGTCTTTCAAATACACTCACTAGCAATGAAAACGTTTCAATTAGAACGTGTCTACTATTTACAACATTTTAAGTCGGTAATATTTGGATGCACTATTAAATTTAGTAATATTACAGGTGGCGTCATTAAGCAAGTATTTTCCAATTAAGGTGAGATTTGGTGCTATTCTCATTGAAACATTTTTCCGTTGCTCGTAAGTTTATAATAGTCAAACCATTTTAGGCGGAGACCATAATTCCCTTTTCAAAAACTTTGTAACTTAAATATTTTCATGGCTACTCCAGTTCTTCAACTTCTGAAGATTGTGTGCATTTCAAGTGTTCTTCCAAAAACAGAAATATGCAGAAATCATCAGGGGCCTAGTGCGGTAAATATGTGGTATGAACGAGGATTGCAAAGCCAGCATCTTGGAGGGCTGCCATGGCAACTGAAATGTTGAGTAGCGGTGTGTGCCGTTAGCGATAGCCAAACGGAGGTTTTCATTCCTAACTTTCCAGTTTCCTGAGTGATCTCAAAAATACACTTTGCCCACTATCAGTTATAATCTTTAACTTTTAGTCGTAAAACGGACATCCAGCTAAACATTATTATTTTAAGGCCCTGTTCCACAATGTCTGGTTAGTGGCTACCTGTCAGATAAAAAACATGCTGTCACTCTCTGTTATTATTTTTTTGACAGTGACAGCATGTATTTTATCCTGCAGGTAGCCACTAACCAGACATTGTGGAACAGGGCCTAATTGTATCTATTTTACAGAGCATTATCAATACAAGTGTTTAAAATTTTTCGTGTATTTTTATTTAATCCTGTTTGTATATTTACCGACCATTACAGCCTTTCGCTCCTTTTTAAACCAAGAGGTGTTACTACCAAGCAATAGATTTAGAGGAGCATTTCTGCACCCATATTATTATTTTGTGTCGAAATTTTCCCAAATCCGCAATGTTTGCAGTCGTAAGTAGGTTTTTAGAAATACGGGTGAACATTTATCATTTAAATAAGTCTACAGGGAGCAGTTTGAAATTCAGCGTGGATATTGGCGCGAGTTCCAGCTAAACACAACATACTTTCCATACTTATTAGTCCAGCGTTGGGCATTGGGCCTGCTTAAAGACTCGGGTCGCTGGATGGGTCCGGCGCCGGGAGCGGTGCGGAGTGAGCGGGCTGCTCCTCGGGTGGCTAATTCCAAGTTGGCTGTTGTTTCACGTGGTCGGAGGTGGTGAATCAATCAAGTGGCTCGTCCCGAGGGCCAGGACGCGCGCGCATGCGCCGCGGCGCCCACAGTCGATATTCCAGGAAAAATTTGGCCGCCAACTTTGTACATCTGAACTTGCTTTGACGTTTTTTGATGACGCTCAAATGGGTTTGATTGCTTGTTCCGTTAATTAGCTGCGCGCTTCTCTTCTCTCGCATTTCAACTGTGCTGAGCGATGGTTGGCGACTGAGTTCAGATATTTTTTTATGACTGAATGTTCAATGAATATTTTTTTTATTAGTTTCTGGATATCGGATACTGATTAGATACCGGATTTAGAGTAGACAGTAGGCCTCCGCACTAAAAAAACGCCTATAATAATGTTTAAATATACTTAGTTGTTATAGACAAAACTATTTAAAATATTAATATTACCTTAGTTTAATTATAAAACCAACCTAATATAAATCTTGTTTGCATTCTGTGATTTCATCTCCATAGAGACGCTGCTCTTCACGCAGCACATTCGGGAAACGCGAAAATAATTTACCACGAATTCCGAGAAATCCATTGGCAATATTGGCATAAACCTCTCGAAATCGAAACCAGGCCTCGAATGCCTCGATTAAAGAGTGAGTACCTCCGGGCGCCGCTGATCCTTCAAAACAAATCAACCGAAACGCGGCTCTAAGCCGTCGCCATGCCCAATAAACCCGCCCATTATCGCATTGTTACAAAACACACGGCCCGGGATGAATAAAAATAATAAATAATATTCCGCGTCCGAAATCGGGTATTTTATCGACAGTTCAAGGCACGTATCGGTTCAAGAGTTATCGATAAAAACAAGATGTGTTCTCTCTTGGCAGGCGACAGACTGGGAGCCGGGAGCCGCCGTCAGTACGCGCGCGACCGCGGCCCGAGACGCCCGCATGCCGCCCCGCAGCCGCCCCCGCGCGCCGCCCGCCGTCGGTGAGTTGCACTATGCACACAATAACACCAAACTTTCCACCCCCTAAAATATTTTCACCCATTTCCATTGAGAATATTCCGCGGCGCAGTCAAGGTCGGCGTCGGCCCGCACGCTTCCCGCAACTTTATTCGACGACGTGTCTAATATTTTTCCCTTTTGTTTGTGCGATTTATTGCCTGATGAAAAGATCTGTTTTGCTGGAAATTTATTTCGTAAAGTTTAATTAAATTTTATGGCTACGTTGTGTATTAAGTTTTCTTTTCCACGAGTCGGCGGAATTTGCAATGTAAATAGGAGCTCAAGCCAAATCGTGTGCGGCAAAACAGAAACAGGGGCAAAGAACAATCCCGGATTTCAATTTGTAATGTCCTCAACTGAATTACATTATATTATTTGAGCAGCTCAAAATATTACAAGTATAATATTATACCTAGATATTTTTTGTTCTATATTTTTTTTTATTTAACAGTAGGTATGGTATTAAAGATATAAACATATTTTTTTCGGAAAAACGTTTATTTTGTTTAATAATTATTTTTGTAGCTAGGTTATACCTCTATGCGTTTTGATGATTCATGAAACTGAGATTTTTGGAACCTGATAGCATTTCCCGAAAATTTTACTGTATTTTTCGTTTTAGTTATGATTTACGAGAGCGATTTAAGAGGAAGTTTTATTACTTATACGTACTGTTTTATTCCGCAATCCCCACGGGAAAACCTTTTAGAGCGAAGTGAAGCTCGCGGGAATACTTAGAAAAGTCATTGTTTTTGTGGCTACGGCGCTACAAATGGTCTGATACGTACTACTACGTATACGTACCTATAGCTACTCGAATATTCTGTCATATTTTTATAAAGCATTTAATTCTCTTGCCTCGTGGTGTAGGTACCTGAAGGTGGTGGCGGCTATTGCCAATGTACTAGTAATAGGGGATCCGCTGGCGCCTTGTGCAGTGTGTCCAGTCAGCGTCTGACTATGACATCTCATGACTTGACTCCACTTGTCACAGACTCGAGATACAAGGAGAATGGTGAAGATGATATCTCCCAACCATGTTCGGTCAACGTCATAGCGAGCTTCTCTCGTGTGCTCTCTGGTCCGGTGGCTATTATAGCCTAACTTATTTCCAAATATGCGGCAAATCAGCCCACCTCCAATAACTTTGTATTGTATGGTCTCGGTGGTCTAGCCGCCAGCTCGCAGCGCTGACCCTCCCGGTCCGTTGCACCGGGAAAGTTAGCCTGAGCACCGATCATAGTAGAGGAACATCATACAGAAAAAGGTTATCGAGTTTGAGGCAAGGACAGAGAACAACTCGATGAAGGCTAGACCGCCGAGTCCATACAATACAAAGTTATTAGAGTTGTTATGATTTGCCGCACATTTGGAAATAAGTTAGGCTATAATAGGCACCAGAAGCGTCCGTAGTCGAGCGGGCCTCAGTGATCGTAACTGATCGCTGAGGTTAAGCAACAACTGACACGGTCAGCCATTGGATGGGTGACCAATTTCAAGTGGTGGACGCTTCCGTGCTTCGGACGGCACGTTAAGCCGTGGGTCCCGGTTGCTGCTTCGGCAGCAGTCGTTAAGCCTAGTCAGAGGCCTTCGGGCGGCTTGAAAACATCTGACAGTCGGGTTGCCCACTTACCCGACAACTCTCTCAGCACAAGCTTGCTTGTGTTGGGGTCCACCAACCCGCACTTGGCCAGCGTGGTGGACTAGGCCTAAACCCTACCTTCACTGGAAGGAGACCCGTGCCCCAGCAGTGGGGACGTAATGGGTCGTGATGATAATAGGCACCAGAGAGCGAAGAGAAGTGAGAAAATCACAGTGACGTGGACCGAACACTTTCAGGAGATATCATCTTCACCAATCTCCTTATTTCTTAACGAGTCTGTGACGAGTGGAGTCAAGTCATAAGTATTCATAGTCATCTATAGATGTTATACCTTGGTGACGCTTTAACACTTCTTTGTGCCGCAAGAACTGGCCGCCTTGGTTCCGCTTGACTGAAGCATGGAGAATGGTGGATATGCATCCAATACCCGATTACAAATACTTAGAATCGCCACAGCAAGTAACTACTAGACGCTACTGTGTGGGCGCAAGACAATGGGCTTCAAACACAAAACACTCTTTTGTGTCGGGGTCGAGTACAGTAATTAATCAAAACAAAACATCAGCCAATCACCATTCACTTCCCATTTACATAAGCAAATGAGAGTCGAGGCAGCTGAAAAAATCAACATGAAACGGGCTAGTCGGCAATTGTTTTGAATTGCATGTAAATGATATAATTGATCGGGCGCCGATCAGCGGTTGAACTTCCGGACCTCATCAAATTGACACGGGTGTCTCTGATTTTTAACCACTGAATCCCAGCTGTGCTAAGTATAAGTTTCCGTGTATGCGTCTGTCTCCGCGATTTGATTATATTGAGTTTTATGTTTTTTTAAATGCGACTGAAAATTATAAGGCGAAATGGGTTTGTTCTGTTTTATACATATTTATGCTATTCGATTGAAGCGTCACATATTCTCCTCGGCCATTCCTCAGAGCCTGAAGACAAAAGACTTCACCACTGCGTTCTGCCAGTGATGAGTTGATGACGTATGGTGCAGAGACGTGGACAGTAGTGGACACTGACGGTAGGACTGGTCCACCGATTTAAAGTCGCCGAGTATTGTGGCGCTCCTTGGGAGAGGCCTATGTCCAGCAGTGGATGATTATTGGCTGATGATGATGATGATGATTGAAGCGTGAAAGATAAAACGTTCAATAATATCATACGAACATAAAAAATTACAGCAGTTTTCTAAAGAATACATACATAAATTACGAACACAATCGAGAATCTTTAATTTTGCCTTCATAATAATAAAAAAATGTAGAATGGAGGCGTCACCTCAAAATATTTACTGAGATTTCATCAATCTAACTACAAATTTTCATCATTCACGATGTATGTAGATACGTTCATGGATTATTCAAACCCACAAATAGCTTATTAATCATGCTGCTCGTCTTCGTATTGTTCACAGCCTCCCCGATCTGTGTACTACAAATAGTATAATCACTATACTTATTATGTTAATTTATAATGTGTCGTTTACGATGTCAATTAGTAATCATTCTAGAGCAAACATGACTGTTATATGTATACAAAAGTACTCACCAAGATAATCAGTTAAAGTACATACCTACTATTAACACATGTCTAGGAACCTAGGAAATCATAATGATTTATTATTATAGTTGTCATGTCAAAGTCTATAAAACTCAAAAACAAGCTAAACTATGTACCTACTTATACATAGTTTAAGCTTTAAGGGCAAATAAGGTAGTTCATACTTATAGGCTTAATTTATTAAAAAAATAATTGTATAAATATTGATAAGTACCAAGGTACACTTGTCCAAAATTAATAATGCACATGCAGATCTTCACACCCAAATCATTAGATCGTAAGAGCCTTAAAAAAACACTTGCATTTTGCATCTTGTTCGAAAGAAATAGGAGTCAATATCATGTGTCACATAATCGAAAACAACCGATCTGTCAAATATTTCTATGCGCATTATCAATTTTGGAGCACTGTATAGTTCCTTTTTTAAGTTGGTGACATGATTTTATTTTTTAACGGATTTGAAATAATCGTATCCGAACCATGACACCGTACACCGAGTCCGCGGTCCCCGCATGGCTCCCATCTTGAACAAGGTGTCGGATCGTGTCGGTGCCAACTGCCAGCTCAACTTGTGTATTATTGTATTTGTGTAATTTCACATAGAATTAGAAAGAAGGTTAAATAATTTCTTACGTTTTAGTGATTTTGGAAGTCAGTTTAATATATTTTTCTAAATTATCTTTTATTTGGCGGTGGCATGAACTACATCGAAAAGTGCAAGACTCTTAAATTTAAGAAGATGAAGCTTTTGTTATTAATTTCACTGTTCTGTAATTATAAATACAATAATTTGGTAATTAATAAAAAAATTGTAGGTAATAGATTTTCATAAAATTTATGAAATTCTGCTCGGAAAAGTAGAATTTTGATTTCCTTCCTTCCTATGAACCGCCACGGATCCGGTCGGAAAATTACTATAAAAAAGGCTCAATTTTCATCACGAAAATTCCTCAGAGATACATTCTGCATTTCAGTAATCGTATTGGTTAAATGGATTTGTAGAGCAATACTGTTACTTATCTGCTTTAACTCGACTACGCTGAAGCAAAAAGGACGGTTATGTGATTAATCGGTGCGTAATTGTGTATGTTTATTTGTTCATATCTGCGTATTACGAGAGGTTGACTTTATTACTAAAGTTATTTACTACCAGTCCGTCAAAAATTCAATATCGTCTTTACAAAAATATATCCCCTTTGACGTAATTTTCACGAGCCCTTTCAACGTTAATATACGCAGTTAAGTAGTAAGTAAGTACTTCACTTCATAGTTTTTCGTCCGACAAAGTAAACGGAATATTTCTTATTGGTTTATCAATCATCTCAAAATTATTATGCTTTGGAATAATATTCAATTCAAGAATTCGGGAATTGACACATCTCCGTTGAGACATCCCCTACTATAGTGCCACAAACTTATCTGTTCCGGTGACAGCTCACATAAATGTCTAATATTTCATAATTCTATAAGATTTTATGTTTGCTCGTATTGTTAATTCGCTCTTGCGGTGTTAATAAACCCATCTAATCTTTTATAATATACAATTCATTAGTAAGTAATGAGATATGGATCAATTTAGTTCGCTCTCACCGGAACAGATAAGTTTGTGGCACTGTACAATTATTACCCTCAAAAAATTACGTTTCAATTCATTCGTCTGAATCGTTTTATCATAATGGTGACATGTTAAAGTTTCCTCATCATCTCAGCCTCTTTAGCCGACTTTCAAAGTCACAGCAGTCCAGATGACAGAGATAATTATAATTTACGACTCGTTTATTACCATTCCGTCAAAGTCCAATATTCAAACAAAACACTCTGAGCTTATTAAGTTTATCTGTTGTTGTTTATAAGAAAGTAAAATAGACCTGATTCAAGAGTATGCACCGTATGCGTAAGCGCCCGCTTCTCACGCCAGAGATGCAAGTTCGAATCCCGGCGCTGACATGTAGGTACCAATGAGTTCTTTGAATTTAAGTACAATGTATACCATCGCTCTTACGGTGAATCAAAACTTCGTGAGGAAACACACACATCTAGATATGTAAACCTACCAACCCGCAGTGGACCAGCGTGGTGGGAAATGGTCCAAGCTTAGGAAAGCAGTTTAGACCTTGGGAATATGTACAAAGGTTCCATTCGGGAAAGCCAGGTACAGGTACTGATACCAACCACAGAGAAAAGAATAGAAGAGTATGTACCTATTCTTTACATAAAATACAATTTTGATATGGCCACTTTGGTTTTGGCTAAATTATGGTGACATGATTAGCAATATTTATTACGCAAATAAAGCTAAGTATGTTTTGCCCTATGACTGCTGTACGCTAGAGTATTTTCTCTAGTTGTTCTATGATGTTTGCTCCAGAACAAATAACTGAAGAATAAGCTCTAAGCTCTCGCAGTCCAGAGTTGCTTACAAAAGCACAATAGAAGTGAGATTCGGTTTATTTAAAGCTTACAGCGCCGAGGAGCACCTGTTAGTCCCCGACAGCTCGTCGTGTCGGCTCCTTTGAAGCTAAGCCTCAAAGCAACTGCTCACTTCCCTCAACTTCTATTCTCAGTACCTACCTAGTTCTTTCATAAAATTTAACGGATTAATATTATCTGGACTGAGCACAATTCTGCGGCTTTATAATTATCCGAGGCATTTGGTTGAGTTAAGCTCCGCCTTTGTCTGTCTTTAAAACGAGCTTCACCCTTAACACAACACTTGCAGTTGAAATTAAATTCTTACCAACGTGTTTTACACTTCACCAGTCCCAGTGGTCGGCGGCGGTGGAGGCACGATGAACCATTGCGATTCATATCCAACACTCGCTCGCTCATGTCAATCGGCTCTGCTAACAGTGTTAGACGCGCAATGAATCGATAATTGGCTGATGGAATTTCAGCTCTAGTTAGCACTTGCTCATACAGAGTACAATTTTATCAGTGAACCTCCCGATTGGTGGCAATTTACCTGACGTACTAGTCTAAATATAGTAACTAAACGTAAAAAAAATGCAGATTTATTCCATTTGGACGGATGTCCGAGGAAATAATTGCTAAAAGTATCTTCTGCGGCGAACTTCAGAAAGGAAAGCAAGGTGGGCAGTAACTTAGTGAAAAGCAGTTTTTTATTCAGATTTCAGACTTGGCCCCTGAATATCAGAATGTTCACTGATACAACTTCACCCTGTATTTGTGATTTCTGGATGTAAATGCTGGAGCCAATCGTGACATTAACAGCTCGTACCTACGCGAAAAGTCGTGTATAATTGTCTGCACCACACGCCTCAATCGGCTGACTGTAATAGTTGATGATGTCGTCTGAACCTTGAGAATCAGGATGATGAGAATGTAATTATTCCCGAATACAGCTCGACCAAGTCAAATGAGCTTCGCCTAGCCTCCTAGTCGAAGTCGACTAATCTACTGGTCTATAATATATATTATACTGATAGTACTAGGGTTTAGATAGATGTCATGCTCACTAAATCAAACTATATCAAATAACAACAACTACTCATAGACCTACATAATTTACAGTATGAAACTTTTAAATTTTATTGAGACTTAAAAAAAAGTGTCTGTTTCCGAGCATTTGTTCAGTTTGATTAGTGGATCCAGTAATTTTCCAAACCTTTCACCCCTAAAAACATTATTTTTTCCACAAGTTTTTTTCCAAATTTTCATCTTGGTTCGCCGTAGTTGTATAAAAAAATTGTAATAAAAGTTCGTACAGGACAGGCTTGCACGGAGGTGCCTTGAGCCTTAAAAGCCTTCACCACTCATTAATAATGATAATTGCGGACCTGTCAAAGTCTCCCGCTTGGCGCTCGGGCGCTCGGGTGCCAAGTTAATATCGATTGCTGAAAGGAATGTGCGAAGGATCACGCAATTATGATTATAATACGAGTATTATACCTACATTTATAAGGTAATATTTTTTAAAAAAGCAACCATTTTTTTCTGTCTTCTTTCCTTATATTGCAAAATTCAGTTGCGTATAATCAGATTATATAATAGTGCAGGAAACCAATATTTCAAAGAATTTTCTAATATTTCAGTATTGTTCAATTTCACAAGAGCCAGTGTAAAGGCAATAAAGATACTCGGTCCGACAAGCTTTGTAGCGTTCCATCCACCTGCCCTTTGTGACTTGTTCGGGACTCACCACGAGACAAAGGATGCTGAAATTAGAAAATATTTTTGTATATTTATAATATACTTCATATTTCACAGCGATACTAAAGAAATTTGATTGTAAACGAGAGCCAACGAGTTATATTAAAGTAGTAGCATTCTCAAGAACTTTTCGTTGCGAAACGTTCAATTTCTCTTGCTTTATGAACATTCCTGCTACAAATGCACGAATTGAAAACGGAAATTGATTTACACCTTTATGTAACTAACTGGAAGGAATGCTTTATATACATTTAAGTGAATTTAGTACAAATCGAGTCTCGGTTAAAGAAATCCTTGAGTCCGAATAAGTAAACAAGTAAATTGAAAATGGTTTGCAAAACACATATCTTCCCCGACCCGTATTTTGCACTTTGTAGCTTGACTCTTCCGACGCAAGCCACGGTACAAGAACCACTTGGCTGTTTAAATGTATGCCTTACTTGAGACGGCATAAGGTCGGTAGATAGTTGGGAGTGCTACGTGTCGTATCAGCCAGGGTGCCCGGCGGGCCACAAGGCCGACACATGAGTGGGACATTTCCTCGTGAAGAGGTCACACTTGTACACTTAACAAGCAAATTTCTTCAGAGAATACTCCAGCGGAGTTGTGAGTGGTTTACTGTTTGAATTAAACATAAATTTCTACATGGGTCGTGTCAAATTAAAATAATAATAAATTGTTAAAAGGATGTAGTAGGTAAGTAGAAATTTAAAACTAAAGGAAGATAGATGATTAGGTTTATTAATAATAATTAGGTTTATAATCGAAGGATAATCATTTCATCATCACATCATCAATTAAAATTTTGATGATCATTATTAATTAAACATAAATTATAATGAATGATTTATAATGATGAATGATCTTAGTAGACAAACCATACTTACTTACTACATGTGTTAAAGCGATAATATTCTCATATAAAGTACGTATTTTTTGGTAATAATTAAAGTGTTAGTTAAAAATAACAATAGTTAGGTACTAACGTTATCATGAATTGAAAAACAGACATTAAGGCTAATTATAAGCTTTTAAATTTTAAATCAAATGATATTAAGGTACAACAAAGAAAATGAATATTCAAGTAGTTACGAGCTAAGCCTTCGTCTAAGGCTCGGCTCACAATTTATAAGAGTATTAGATTAGCTGCGTTGAAGTTTGATATAGGAGCCACAATGCGGCTGCAATATTCTGCAGAGAACTTTAATTTCGCTCTAACGTCGTCTAATACATAATATTTTCTTTGAGCTATTGTGTGACGTTGTCAGCAGATTTCCCGTTGAAATATCGTGATAAAAGATATAATCTCACAATGTGTGTATTAAAATTTATTATGAGCAGAAATATTTTTATCATAATATTATGTACTAGTACTATTATAAGTTTAGTAGAATTATTTTCAATAGCCAGAAAATTTAACTAATTGAATGTCATTTACAATAGTAAAATGTACGTTGGAAATCCCAAACAAAATAGAATTAATAATTGCGATTCCACCGACAGTGGGTTTCAATTAGAATCATTGTTATGAAACGTGAATACCGTGGACATTCATGACTGTGATTGTACTCAATCATTTGCGTTATGTTTGAATTTGTGGCATATTTCATTAGACGAGATTGTATTACTCACTGCTGGTTCCCGATAAGCACTGTAAAGGTTATCTACATAAGAGAAAGAAATGATAGGTTCCATTAATTATAAATTTATCTTTAACTATATATTTAACTAAATTTTGCTTACGGTGGAATGAGTTTTGGTTAATTGACGGTCAAATTTAAATCATGATCTCGGAAAGCTCTCGGTCAGCCGTATCGTTTGTAAGCTTGACTATAGTAATACATTGTAGCGTAGTTTTCTCTGGGACGTAGGATCAAATCCAGAGCATTAAATTAGACATTCCATATGACAAAATAATGAACATAGGACCCCGGTTTCAACTATAAAGTTAGAGCAACAAAAAATATTATTTATTAGTATTAAAAATTATTATTAGCAGTAGATGATTACAAGCGTGTTACAAGCTGATGACGATAAACAAGACTTTTGAACCGCAACGCCGTCTTTAATATAAGTATGACTATCATAATGACAATGGATAAAGTAATACTTATCTCAAAATTACATGATAATGTAAATATCAACATGGGACTAACGGATGAAACAAAATAGCAAAAGTATTTAATATTTATTTTAAAATTTCTACGTGAGACCAAAAATTACAAAAGTGTTCATAACATAAATTCGTTTAATTCAACATGAAGTCGCACCATTTAACTTTCTACTGGAGAGAGCATTCGCCGCGTACTGTGGGGTCCAGCCCCGTGTGACACGCTCCAGTTCTTACTCACTTTATTTGGTTCGTCGTAAGACTTATATTTCCCTGCTAGTTTTATATATAGGATTAATCGCACTGTACAAACCTTTCATAGAAGAACTGGGCTGGGGAGCTTGACTTAGTGTCCATGAATTTCATTATTATTTCATAAAATTTCCTCTTTAATTTTTGTTATTAAAAGATGTTTCTTAACTCACTCAGTTATAAGACGGATAGTGAGTACCTACCATGTAACTTGGCACTCTGAAAGTAGAGTGTGTGACGTATGGATGAGGACGACGGAGGACAGAGTGTGATATTTATTTATTTAACAAATACTTATTGCACAAATATAAAAATAAGTGTACAAAGGGTGGACTTAATATTCTTCTTTGATGTTGGTGCGGTGACAAAGTAATCTGAAGAAATATGGCACCAACTTCAAAAAATAACAGTTCCTGCTTAGGTATATTTGTACTGTCTCATACGAGTAGAATTTGTGTAAACCTTTTATTTCTTACATTTTAGTGGTTTTTTGAAGTCGGTTTTTAATATCTTTTAATTATTATTTTATTTTATAATTTTTAGTTTATTTGCAATAATTTTTAATCAAAAGTAAGGTGTAAATGATACCAAAAAGTCCTACTAATCAATACGAATCATTCAAGCCTAAACACGAAGTAGTTGCTATATACCGTTGAGGAGTTCCCCCGACTGCCTTCCGTTTCCATCATCAGATCAGCTCAAGGTCACCATCATATTTTTTTTGTTATAAGAACTATATTTACGTTCTTAATTTCATTAGAATCGGTTAATATGTGCCCAAAATGGAAATTCATACCCTGTTTTTACCCCTTTACCAACCCTTGATATAACCTTGAGATAAAATTCTGAAAAAAATGGGACCACCTGGGAGCTCAACCCAATAAAACAAAAAAAGAATTTTTAAATTCGGTTCATAAACGGCAGGGTAATCGGTGAACATACATAAAAAAAAAAGATCCCGACGAATTGAGAACCTCCTCCTTTTTTTGAAGTCGGTTAAAAATACGAGTACCTAACTACATAAATAAGTTATGAATATATAAATAAACGTAATATAAATAATATATAAAAATGTTATGATGAGCACGAGCGTTACCACACGTGATAATCATTACTTTTACTCATTATTGTAAAGTTTTTTTTTAATGTTTCTTTGGTTTATATGGTATAAGCTGCGAAATTTCTGAAATCATTTTAAATTCCTTCATTATGATGTATCTAAGTACATCATTATTTTAACGCCGGAATTCCTAATGCGAAGGTCTAGCTTTCATAATAACATGACAACAGCTTTGGATCTTAAGCCCGAACAACAGAGAGCGATCCCGAATGTGTCTGATGTGTCCACTTGGACACACTCAAGGAGATTGGCTGCCGTCGAAGATGACGGCAATAAGGCCATATTTTTATTATAGGCATCGAAGAGTCTCGGCGGAGCTTGCCAGAAATGCAAAGACGAATATTTGTCGATGGTAAATTCAAACGTGCGACTCGGAAGGCAATACAAAAGTTGAGCCTCGGCTTTGTTGACGTTCCCGAGTATACTTTCTGTTGAAAACTTTTTATTTTAGGCCCCGGTCGTGTTATTTAAGGTCCAAGTTTATATGCGGAGTTCCTCCCGAGCGGTCCTCTCACAGGGAATATTGCCTATTGCGTACTTTTGAGTTGTAAAGTCAGATTAATGTTAAACAAAGAGACACTGTAACAGAGACGATGTAGGTACCTAATGTAAAATTGTAAGCTAGTCGCTGAAGATGCCACGTGAGGAAATAAAAGTGTTATTTTTGTGGTAAAGTTGTCTGCAGCGCGGTGGGAGGCTTTCAAAGTATCCATAGTACAGGGTGTCCTAGTTCGGGAGCCAGGACACAATGTGAACCTACTTTATTACAATAAAGATATTTTTTTCATTTTTAGAGTTTCTATTACCTGCGTACTACATAATTGCGCACATAGATTCTTAAACCTAGTCTCACTTGTATAATTATATATGTTACTGTAAAAGCCCGAACCACGGTAAATCCTAAGATTTACGCGTAAAACCTAAGATTTACCAACTCTTAATGGTATAAGCCCTAAAGATTTTGCGATTCGCACTTTTACCACTATTCACTTGGTAAATCTTAGGATTTACATTAAGGCACGGTAAATGTTGAAAAAGCCAGGTTATAACTTATAACCTCCGTAGTCGAACAAAGCGTCCGTAGTCGAGCGGGCTTCAGTGATCGTAACTGATCACTGAGGTTTAGCAACAACCAGCATGGTCAGCCTTTGGATGGGTGACCGATTTCAAGTGGTTATTTTCTGGATGCTTTCGTGCTTCGGACGGCACGTTAAGCCGTGGGTCCCGGTTGCTGCTTCGGCAGCAGTCGTTAAGCCTAGTCAGAGGCCTTCGGGCGGCTTGAAAACGTCTGACAGTCAGGTTGCCCACTTACCCGACAACTCGCTCAGCACAAGCTTGCTTGTGTTGGGGTCCACCAACCCGCACTAGGCCAGCGTGGTGGACTAGATCGAAACCCATCCTTCATTGGAAGGAGACCCGTGCCCCAGAAGTGGGGACGTAATGAGTCGTGATGATGATGATGATAACTTATAACTAACCGAACTTACGAAATATTTATTATTGCAATCTAATTTACTCGACGTCAACAATAATAATACGTGAAAATTATTTTACTTCCGGTTTCCGTGTTTAAATTATCGTTCAGTAAATGAGTGAAAATAAAGTTATTTTCCAATTATCCAGCATTCAATGATAATTCGCATCTATTACTATACACATAAATACCATAATGCGGTGCATTACATCGCCCAAAAGTTGATGAATGACCTTGACCTCCAATTTCTTTTCGACAAGTGGTTATTGGGTTGAAATAAATGAATAGGTAATAATTAATCTTTGTTTTATTCCCAAAACCAACTTTTACTAGGTGTCAGTGGTAAAACCTAGCATTTACCAAATTCTGATGGTAAAAGCCCGAAAAAAATGACCCATTTTCACAAATCCTTACATTTACCAACTCATGTTGGTAAATCCTAAGATTTACTGGTAAATCCTAGGATTTACCGTTGTTCGGGCTTTTACAGTAACATATATATATATATTACCGGTTAGTGAATCCTTCTGTTGTGTATGCTAATATTTGAACATGGAGTTTATAAAACAAAGTAACATTTTTAGAAGCAGCTGTGACAGTATCCGGCAGTAGTATTCCATTACGGGAGCGCGGCATCCGATTATTTTCGATCCGATATTCTGATTCCGAAGTGAAAGGCTGTGCAGAGCTGATGCTGTCGGAGCTGTGTTGTACTGTGTGCGGGGACTCGCCCCGGGACTCGCTTCAACTACCCGGTGGCAGTGTCGCATGCGATGTGTCTTCACGGGATGGATTTCATCATTGCAATTCACCCGCAGGTCTACACTCCTGAACAATGAAAAAGTTTCAGTGAGAATAGCACCGAATTACTCCTAAACGGAAAAGGCTAGGTTAAAAATCCACAGACAAACCAGTAAAGTGGTTTGGTGGGTCATTATTTAATTGTATTGTGTTCTTTATGATTAATAAATACGTTAAAACTGAACTGAAACTGAAAAGATCACCTTTTGTACCATTGAAGTTGGTATATTTTACAGCGTACCAGAATATTAGAATCATTATATTAGATCAGAATAAGTAATAACGTAAATATTTGAAAAATTTGGGCTTTTTTGGTATTGGTATTTTGAAAGTGGAACTTTATCATTGCTTGCGTGTATAATAATTATAAGTATTATACCATCTGAATTAAGAAAAACTTATTTCAGTTTTAGAGATTCAACTGAACCTATGTAAATTATATGGTTTTTTACTTTATTTCTTGAAATAGATTGAGTAAATATGACAATTACTTATATTATCCTATAGAGGTAATTCCTTTATTTATTTGACAAAATATAATTCATAATGCCATACAATAAGGATCTTCTGGCACGGAGCCAAATGCAGAACTTACGCGTTGTGTGAAGTCCCGCGAAGCAGATGCAACTTCTGACGTTGTCGGCGGCGTATCTCTGCGAAGTGCCAAACGATCATTGCGGCTCAAAAGCGGGTCTTATACAATATTACGTTGGAACGCCATTATTATGACTGTGTATTAAAACGACGTTGTATAATCAGCGGTTCTACCTTTTTTGGCATTTAAGATTTTTTTGCCTAATCTCGTATTGCATAGTAACGTTTGGTCAAAGTCTCGTTACGCCGAAAATCGTATGGCATAAATCTCGTTTAGTAAAAAGTTATTTCGCATAACATTGTTTAGCCTAATAATGGTATGGCCAAATCTTGAATAGCCTAATAATGCTATGGCATAGGTTTATACAAAGTAATAATATTCGTTGGCTTTAACTTTGACGGAGCGTCTCCCTACATAGCGCAAACTAGTGCCTTGTATTGTTTCCGCTGTTTGGAAAACGCTTCGCTCCGCTCCGCTTTGGTTTTGATGAACATGTGCACCTAACACGCTCCTCCTCGCTTTGCTCGTCGTCGCACCTATTTTTAGGTTTCGATCACATGGGGTTTGTAATAATTATATTGGTCGTTAACTTTCGATTTTTTGATCATACAATATCGTGATTTTCGGGATGTAGGAGAAAAATAACACAATTTGTACATTTACTACATACTTAATATATGATTTATTAAGATAACATTAGGAGAAACAAGATTATACATAGGTATAGACGAACATAAATTTGAGCAAACGAAACTTAGGTGTTTAAAGATTGTGCCTAAAGAGTTTTAGACGAAACGAGCCTTATGCCACATAAGTCTTGGCAAAGTGATGGTTCGGCCAAAAAAGTTTAGACCATACGAGTTATGCGAAATGAGTTTTGGTCAATAAAGATTATGCCAGATGAGCGGAACCCATAATCAGCTTCAGAGATCCATTCAAAGTTTTAACTCTTAAGTAGTAATTTTCATACTGGGACAGAAAACCAGGAGTATTACCTATGTATGTAGGTATTGAATTTATGAATGTATCAGTTTGTGCGTCTTGTATCTGTGTGATTTTTAACCGACTTCAAAAAAAGGAGGAGGTTCTCAATTTTTTTTTAATGTATGTTCACCGATTACTCCGCCGTTTATGAACCGATTTTGAAAATTCTTTTTTTGTTGTATTGGATTGAGCTCCCAGGTGGTCACATTTTATTTCAGAATTTTATCTCACCCCCAAGGGTGGGTAAAGGGGTAAAAACAGGGTATGAATTTCCATTTACGGTATATAGCAACTACTTCGTGTTTAGGCTTTCAAGCCTAAACACGAAGTAGTATCATTCATGATTCGTATTGATAAGTAGAAGTTTTTGGTATCATTTGCACCTTACTTTTGATTGAAAATTATTGCAAATAAATTAAAAACTATAAAATAAAATAATAATAAAAAAACCGACTTCAAAAAACCACTAAAATGTAAGAAATAATTTAAGGTTTACACAAATTCTACTCGTATGTGACAGTACAAATATACCTAAGCAGGAACTGTTCTTTTTTGAAGTTGGTGCCATATTTCTTCAGATTACTTTGTCACCGCACCAACATCAAAAAAGAACAGTTCCTGCTTAGGTATATTTGTACTGTCATATACGAGTAGAATTTGTGTAAACCTTAAATTATTTCTTACATTTTAGTGGTTTTTTGAAGTCGGTTTTTTAATTTTTTTAATTATTATTTTATGTTTCCACTGTCGCTGTAGGTACTCGTACCTATATAAAATAAATGGATTGATCAAAGTCTGGCTTTCTGAATTTTGACTTATGATGTGAAAGTTTATAAAAAAATGTATGTATTCTGAAAGTTTGTAATTTTTCATAACAGTATCTGATAGTCATCAATTGAAAAGTCCGTATGTGAGCGTGCCTCGGGCCGGGCAGCCAAGCGGCTCCACGCGCCGTGGTCCATCGATCCTGCGCAAACGCTAAAAGCAGGATATTAATAATGTAGCTAAACCACCGACCGTTATCAAACCCGGGACGTGATATTAGCTAAACGACCTACATCACGAAAATATATTATTCTGACTAGGCTGGTTATTCGCAGCGGCTTAGGCGAATCATGTACTTAGCCGTCTTGAGCCGGTTTGTCTCATTTGACGATTTATTTGATAGCACGTCAGATTAGGGATGATCGCTATCGCAACAATAGGGCCAGCGAAAACTCAAGGCATTATTATCGTGAAATGGACCTAAGATGTAATGCGAATAACGTCCAGTTTCACAAGTGACTAAGTTGCTTGTAGTGGAGTGGGTCGAGCACGCTGCATGGCTCGCATGTCGTCCGCTCACGGTTGACAAGTCAAAGAGAATATCGGCAGTTATAAAAAAATCATAACAGCTAATTTAACACGACGCTTCCTAGTGTGAAAATTACCTATAGGTGCATAGAGTCTGCCCGTGAGCTTCACATTAAAGTATTTATGATAACTTTTCCATCTCGTTTTCTTAAGATTATTCTGTAAGTCTAGTACTTCTAGACTGTTGTACTATGTACTGCTGTTCTATGTACTTATGGACTTGTTGCCCATAATTTTGGCTGATTTTTTTCAACCTTCTGTTCAACCTTCTTTAGACTCCTACAAATAATCCCTTTTGAGCGTTTTTCCACCGCCTCCGTCATCGTCTCGTCACTGAGAACGAAATGAAGGCGCCGAAGTAACGGCACCTACATAGTTAGCTGCGTGTGTCCACCGCACAATCGCACATCCTTCACGTCGCCGTCAAGTCATATTCAACTCGGCCCCGAAGTACTCTCATTCTCGGTGATGTGACGATGACGGCGGCGGTGGACGGACGCACTTCCTTTTGATAGTTTGTTTGTCTTTTATTCGTCACTAGCCGTACCCGCGAGATTCGCTTCGCCTTAAAAAGTTTCCCCGTGGAAATTCCGGAATAAAACGTAGCCTATGTTCTTTCTCAGGGTCCCATCAGGGTCTCCCATGTGTATACCTAATTTCATTCAAATCCGTTCAGTAGTTTTGGCATGAAAGAGTAACAGACAGACAGACAGACACAGTTACTTTCGCATTTATAATATTAGTTAGGATTATTTACTTTTACAGAGACATCGAGCATCTATAACAATGTAAAATGTTAATTTAACTTAAAACATAATTTTCAGTAAGTCCTAATGAATAAATTATCCAAAGCGAATGGTTTTACTTGGAAATAACTAAACCTCAATAAATTGGTAGCAACATTTTAATGAGAATACGCCGGTAGGCCGGCGGGACGGAGTCCTAATGTGCCGCTAATGCCACGTCCGCCGCCGCTGAGCAGTAATTACATACTAAATGGCATATTTCCCTCAACAACCAACAAATGGGTACAATTAATGGTAGGTACTCGTTAGTGCGTCCCGCGCTGCTCGCAAGTCAATGGGGCCTGGCGTGTGCTGCGGCCGGCGGCTCGGCCCGGCGACTCCGCTGGCTCTATTCACCTTCGAGCTATTGTTGCTGTTCGAATCCTGGAGTGTAAAGGACATTATTATACGTCCGGCCGTCCTGTACACACTGCGCATCGCCAGTCAGCGACTAACGACCAATTTGAATAGCCATAATCCTCTAATCACATTTCTATTCGTCATAAACACCCTAAGAAGTTGATATAATGTTTATTGAAAGCTCTTGCCAACTCTAGAACCTAGAGGCTGCTCTAGAACCACTCAATTTAAATGATATAATCTTTTTTCGTAAGTTTAAACTCAAGTGAAGCATAACAAGGAAAAACTAAGTACCTAGTAAAAAAATATGAACTAAAATCTGTTCAACAGCCTTTCCTAATAGAGTGGCGTTAATATCTGGGCTGGAATTAGTAGCTCGTGTAAACTGCCTGAAGGACTAATTTGCGCTGCAGCGCTGCGCTGCTAATTATTCTTGTACGCTCTAGCTGCGGCTGACAACGAGCACGGGAAAAACAACCATATTTACAACAAATAACGGCGCAAAACAAAAGCAACCTCTGAATATGATACAAGGATGTGATAATCTGTGAAAATCTTTTATGTACATTCCTATACAATAGTTATGCTAGTTATGGTAATACTGATCTTTCAGTTGCTCGGTGCGTGTACCCCTCAGATTTACTTTGTACATTTTGTTTCCATCCTGTATATGTTGGATAAAAGTAAAAGATGTGTGTAAAAATAGGAAGCTGGCAGGGCTCATGCAGGGCTACAAATGATCTGTCAAACCGCGGGAATCTGGGAAGCTCTGAATGCTCCTAGCTCTTTCCTAGCCGTATTTGCGAGCTCGGAAGTTGTTATTCTGAGATTTTCCACATGCAATATGTGCGGCGGAGCGGCCACGGCACGCCGACCGGACGTCACACGCATTCCGCGCGCGGCGCTGCCCAGTTATTATATTTCATAACAATGCACACAAATAAAAGAGAGCGAACATTTTGCGTGTAATCTCATTATTACGTTTTTCTTCGGCATGTTTCTCATAGCTACTATTTATATGCAGGTATCTCTACCTATTAATATTCAAAAATTCTTTATACATTCAGCTTCCTCCTATTTTAAAAATACAATATTATAATTACATTGTATTACATTTAAAATTTTAAATTATCTTTTGAACGTAGCGTTTGAAGGCGGATATTGTCTATTAGAATTTCTTTTTCCGTCCTCAGCGACGGAATTGAAGCCTGCGGGAAAAGACGTAAATAAAAGAACTGCAGTAATTAACTAGACGACGACAAGTAACGACTTTATAAATAAGAACTCCCACCAACCTCTTTGCCATTCTAAGTTAGTTTTTATAAGGTTTATTAACATTTGTATCGCAATCTAAAAATGGCAGGAAGGCTTTCTAGTACAGTGAGTTAATTACATGTATCTACTAACATAATAAATGTTGTAGTATAATCATTGGTATATCCGTTCATGATTCGACTAAAAACCTCGTTTACCGGGTACTAAGTATTGCACATTTGTGATAATAATATGTTTTCCTCTTCTGGAAATATCGTGCGAGCGAGAGACAAGCGGGGCTGAACCAGAGTCACGCATTTCGTACATCTCTACTTATGTCTAACATGCGAATGTCATTATTGCAGGTCGGATGTAGGGAAATATTTTACAATCGGGATGTTTCGTGACTACCCTATTGTTAGGGGCTTAATTTGTTGAATAAATAATACAGTATTTCATAGAAACAAAGTAGGCATTCCATTCTATTCAGAAGTTAAAAAATTATTAAAACTAGTGATCTTTTTGCACACCTACATTAAGTAATTCACTTCATTAAGACGGATTTGCTCCTTCTTAGCGTATCAGTGACCAATTCAAATATTGTAACCATGAAACGATTTTACAGTCAGATAGCCTCAGTCACTAACTGCCCAACCTTGCGCTGAATGTAATAAATAATAATAATAATGTCCTCCTAGCCGAATTTCGACCACGGCGGCCAATCTCAATTGAGAGATCAGCCATCTACGCAGGAGTAGATTATAGTGCCCAAGTGTGTGCGCAGTACACAGGAGCACTCTCTGTTCCATCACTCTCATAGCCCAATGGGACGGATTGACCGACACGACTGGAGAGAGCTAGGCGCAGGACCGACTGCTTTACATGCCCATCCGACAGCATGGATCGTTTCACTGTTTCGGACATCAGGTGATCAGCCTTCTATGTCCTAACCAAACTTAGAACCACAATTTAGAAACACAAATTGATGGTCCCACCCGGGAATCGAACCTGGGACCTCTGGGTCATGAAGCGAAGCTTCTACCACTAGACCACAGAGGCAGTTGAATGTAATACGACACAGTTAACACGGCAATCAAGCAGTCAACTTCAACCTATTGCTACGTCATTCAAGGATGCACCTTGCACTCCAAGTTTTCTCCACGTCATCACAGAGGGTCCTGGGCCTCTAGTCTGCTAATGAATGGCGGCTCAATGCTGTGTCGTCTGAATGGTCTTCCGACTTTGGGTTTCTGTTTTCTCTTTGTTAGTGAGTCCCAGTAGTGCAATATGAAACACTTAACACTGTCTTATTACTGTTTATTAAGGTTAGTTCTTTAAAAAAGTAGCAATAAATTTTTCCTAAAACGCAGATAATGAATACCTACAGTGCGAAACCCATGCTGCCGACACACAACTGTGCCGCCATTCCTTAGCAGACTTGGAGCCCTGTTCTGCACCCCAAGTGACCTAACCGGGCTGTTGTCCCCAGGAGCAGTGTACCGCGTCACGATGCGCGCCGGCACCATGCGCCGAGTGCTCACGTGGAGCCTCCTGGCGCTGACGGCCGTCGTGGCCGCCGCATCCTACGACCGCGAGCGCCTCGAGATCGCCAAGCAGATCCTCGAGGAGGTGCCGCTGATCGACGGGTGAGTCGTCACATATAGGATGACAATCAAAATCACATGCAATGGACAGCAGTGCGATTCTATAAAGCTAATTGCAAAAACTCGATTCTGAATCCGGAGTGAGTTTTCAAATTGACACATCGAATTTCGAGATTTTGACAAATAATGTATGAGATGACATATACACAGTGAAAGGTGAAGGGAGAATGAAGATCGAAGTGAGATGTCTGATTTTACAGAATCGCAATGCTGATAAAGTGATCCTACAGACAACTAAAGTTACCGTGTAGGTAGCCCTGCGGCTAGATGGAGTGACGCTCTGCGAAAGGTGGCTGGTAATGATCGGATGCGGAAAGCTATAGATCGCATACAGTAGCGTGCTTTGGGAACGGCCTACGTCCAGCATGGCAGCAGTGGATTGCTATAGGCTGATGATGACTTTTGTAGCATGCACTTTTGTAAAGTAAAGTTGTACAAACAAAATTATTATTTTTATTATTAATATAGGTATTTCAATAATTGAATGGTTTGAAACAAAAGTAATAATGACTGTAGTTAATATATTTTTTGGAATACTTAGAAATAACGACCTTTTAATTTAATACTGATAGCTCATTCCAATTGGTTTCCATTAAATTCATCTGCTTGAAAAGAACCGTAATTAATTCGGCGTAATATGATTTATACAGTTTCAATATTGATATTTAATTAATGAAAACTAGAAGCTACATTTCAGTTAACTTTATTTTAATTATTTATCGTATGAATTGGCTGGAAGTTTATTAAGAATTTCCGATGTATAATGTAAAAAAACCGTGGAAGAAATCTTTAAAACAGCCAGGAATAGAGAGCGCTGCAAAGAGCTGACTGCCAACCTCCAATGATGGAGAGGCACTATAAGAAGAAGAATGTTAAAAAAATATCGCAGTCGTTTAACATTATAGGACACAACATAAAATAAATACTTACAATTACATGTTAATTTAACTATGATGGTTATATTTTATATTGAATAATTTAAATAAATCATTGTGTGTACACTTGTTAAACTTATAACAATGATACCTACATTTTGGCCAATGGTTAAAATGACTGTAACATAAACGTTCGGGACAATTCTTGGATATCGAGGTTGAAAGTAAATTTTCCATTTTATAGAGTGGGCGAAGTGAAATGTTGAAAAGTGTGTTTAAAGCAGTATTTTATGGCACCCACTCGGCGTCGGCGATCTATTATTGACTCTTCGGAATAAGATGCTCCCTAATGGACCCTACCCGTGGGAAGTAGTCTAAACTAATCGTGCTTTATGATCTGAGCACTATGCTAATCCAAGGGTAATAGGGCGGGTAAGCAGGTATTATTACCTATTTAGCATAATTATGATCCAAACTCAGACACAGTCAAGAATTACCATAAATCATCACAAAAACAATGTGATAAATAGTAGCCGACGGCGGCGGCGGTCCGTTTCTGCCTAACAATACATCATCTAGTCACTACTAGCCTATCTGAGGTCGTAGGTCCCAAGGGTCAGAGGGCAGTAACGTATAGTTTAAATTAATATTAATTAGATAACGGGCGAGATTATAAAACAAAATCTAAATATTACCTTATTCTAAATTTAAAATATGAGCAGTATAAATATTCATGTATTACTTTTATTACGACAGCTCTTTTATTTAGTGCAAAGGTGACTCTGGTGAAACTCCCGTTGCACGACGAAACCGGAGAACGGATCACCATGCTACCAAGCTCGGACTCACCTTGCCATAATATTCTCAATATTATAGGGAATACACTGCAAGGCGGTGTGTTCACCCACGGGCAACGGAGAATAACTATCACGGTCACAAACTTATCAGAACCAGTGATGGCAGGAACTATGTAGTGACGTAATTTGTCTGAGATTACCTATCGGTAACACTATGCTTATTAGGCTCTTGGACCTACTTACTCGGATCTTATAATCATTTTTTCCAGTCTTCTAAGTTGGTTGGTTGGGATGGCGATGACTCTATTTTAATCTAATAAAACTTTCACAGGGTCGTTAAATTGAATTATCCTCATTAAAACCGCCGGCAGTGTTCCAGCTTGTGAAATGTAAATCCGCGGACGTGAAACAACACACTTCGCGCGCACATAATTAATGAAATTAATTGCCTAATTATGGCAAATTTGAATTAAAGGTGTGAAAGATAGATGACACTGCCCTGTGACAGGACGATAAGCGATGGGCTCCTGACAAGATCGATATAACTCGTGTTGGACCTCACTGTGTCATCTCGCAACTCTGGACGGAAAGAGCGATGTAGTACCCCGATATATACAATTACACTTAACCGAGCTTACATATCATTCAAAACTACGATGTAGGCTCTATCTATTTTATTTTATAGCGTTTTTGACCGTTACATCCAAGAACTATAACAAATGGACAGGGTTTTCCTAATCGAGAGTTTCTACATAGTTGAACATATTATAAGTCTGAGTTCCTTGAATATATAAGTCTGCAGCTTAAAAGTGTGAACTTTGCGTCTGATGATGGTTATAATTTCTCGCAGCTCTGTCATTGTTTAATCTTCAGTTTGTTTGATAGCTGTTAGGTTGAAAAGTAATCAAGATAGATGTCAGCATCAGACAGTATGCTTCGCAGCGCCAGAGTAAGCCTTTAATTCGCAAAGTTATGGGCAAAATAAATCAAGTAAGTTTGGCGAATGGTGCATGTTTGAAATGTGCGCTCGACAGCCGCCGGGACGAATCTGTCTTGCTGTCCGCGGCGCTGAGAGAAATGGCCACTGCTGTTCCACGTGTGGGCGCCAGGACGCGCGTTGTATTGACACGTATTGTCTACAGTTATCCTTTTTTGTCTTCTTCCGCTGCACCGGTGTTCAGTGTAAAATTGTTTTGCACGTCTTTTTGTTTCGATACAGGTATATGTAGTAATAAATATATTTATAGTACTTTTTATGTTTATACTATAAACATAAAATGGCTATAAACTTTATAGACATCGTTGTTCAAAATATTCTGGAGTTGACCCACCCCAGCGGAACCTACCGGATACTTCTGAATTCAGTCGGAAAAAACATTAGACGAAGCACAGCCCAATGGAAAAAATTAGATTTATTTTTAATTGCAGGTTCATTTAAATTTAATGAACAAAATTTTATCGCTTTATTTAGGTAAAGATTTGGATATATTTTCCATGTAATAAACCCGTCTAGTTCCCTTCTTGTCGGCTCAGAGGCTCGCAGGAACCTTGACTCAATGCCAAGCGCTTCTCGGCCACTTTTTATCGCGAGAAATAAAGTTGCGGATATTCCACCAGACCGACTAACCGGCGATAAAAACGAAATACTCCCATTGTGCCGGCAGAAAATAAAGGAACAATCTATGAAACAAAAATATTCCATCGTTCCCTGATTGTATTTTATAAAACAAACGGTCAAGTGCGAAATCACATCGAATTTTCATGTAAATCTAGTTGCAGTGAGGTAATGAATATTGGATGCCGTTCGTCATGGATTAATCGCATGTATTTATTATTATGTATTTTATTTATCATTTAAGTCACTACAGCCAATACCGAATTGAATTGTGTATAAGCACAATTTTACCGAATTGAATTGTGTATAAGTACAGTTTTTGAGCTAAATGCATTTGAGTACTTACTTACCCACATAATATATGTTCGAATTCTGTTGGTTTCAGTACTTAACATAGAGGATCGTTGAATCATAAACGCTATGCATAACCTATCTTGGTGTGCTAGGTATCAACTTTTTCTGTCACATTACCGGGCCATAATATGATAATGTCTTACATAGACGAGTACACGTTGACCCTTGAAAACCAATCAGTGTGGCAAAGTGAGGACACTATAATAGTATAAATATGTAGTACCAAATGCCATCCGTAAAAATAATGTCTTCGTATTGAGTGACAAACAGAGTGGGTCTCAGTTCCCCCGTAGTGCGGCATGTCGCGTCCCCGGCCCCCGGGCCCCCGGGCCCCCGGCGCCGCTCTGAGCAGCACAAAGGATGTCACAACTATGTAATGTAACGTGCAATACCCCTGACTTACGGCTCTCTATATATTTTATTGCAAGACTGCGGCTTTGTTGCTGCTCTTACTTTTATTTTTCTCTCCGTGCGCCATTTTATTAAAGTTATTTCGCTGTATTGTCAAAGTTATCAAAGGGGAAACCCTTATAAATAATAATTGGTGGTTAGAGCCAATGTTTATGATCCTTTGTTTGCCATTTGTGATGATTTGTGGCTCAGTGACGTCAAAAACACCCTTTATGACCAACATTCCAACAGCTTATCGCCTGACTTTGAATTACCGTTTACCATTTATCAAGGATCATCACAAATAATTCTTAGGCTTCCTCATCCAAAGAGAACTAGTTCTGATACCGTATAGTACGGTATCCTATTCGTGGAGTTTTACAGTATTTGTCAGTGAATGCAGCTCCAGCCTTACACATTGTAATACCACCTCTCTGTCCACAGACACAACGACCTGCCGTGGAACATCCGCAAGTTCCTCCGCAACCAGATCAACGAGTTCGAGCTGGACCAGGACCTGACGCGCGTGGAGCCCTGGTCCATCTCCAAGTACTCGCACACTGACCTGCCGCGCATGCGCGAGGGCATGGTGGGCGCACAGGTACGTCATCATCATGTCACACACGATATCCCCGTGTGTGCCAAAAACGAGTCAAAAGGTTGAGCATATCTCAACTTTTGTTCATACATTTAGTTCCGTCCAGCAATCAGTTGAAAAATTGGCACGAATGGTTTTCATAGAATTTCACGCGTGCATTTGTGGTGTCTAGTATATAAAAGACGTCTGTGTCAACAACCTACAATGGTGCAACGAGACTATAGGCTTCCAAGTCTCCGTATGGGTACATTCTGACCCCAGCAACATGAAACTAGCAACAGACGACAAAGCAAGAAAGTTTCTTAACTATACTTATACTGTTTTCATCTGCGACTTTTCAACCCGACTGGTTGGAAATCAGGACTTCATCGACGCGTAGCGACGACACGTCGCGTCGTTACCATTGTCGTTTGTCGCACGCCTCCAACTCGTACCTGAGAGCCCGAGTATCATCGGCCGATACTACTCTGCCGGACAAAGGATAAATAGCTCGTTGCTACTCCGGAAATAATATTTACATAGATAATACGACTATAATAATACTATTACTCGTACCATTCTATCATAAACCTTAGATGGTATTTTAACATACGTTTGACGATCCCTGTCGATATCCTTGACCTGACATAAAATATGGATATAAAAAATATCCTAAGATAAAATTATGAGTTCCACCAATCCATATACAGAAATACATTTGGTATTTGGCAACGACACAACGATAACAAATACAGATAAGAACGGAATTCTCCGAGCACCTACTTTAGTATCTTTTCTAAGATCTTTAAGAGTGTTTTTGTCTATACTTTTACTACCAATGGAAAAATTCCGACAGTAAATTTATAGGTACTTACATTTTTTTTATAAATGTAATACCTACCTAACCTACCTACAATTTTCACTTTTTGGTTGGCAATATTCGGATACGCTGTTAAATGTACTTCAATAATTTCAAGATTGCAGATGGCTTCATTAAGCTAGCCTTTTCCGTTTAGGAGTAATTTAGTACTATTCTCACTTGAACTTTACATTGCTTCTATAATGATTTTACCACATTTATGATACAATATATTTAATTTCAAACTGATGAAAATCAATATTTTTAACCAACTTCGAAAAAAGGAGGAGGTTCTCAATTCGTCTGTATGTTTGTTTTTTTTTTATGTATGTTCACCGATTACTCCGCCATTTATAGACCGATTTTAAAAAATCTTTTTTTGTTGCATTGGGTTGAGCTCAGTGGATGGTCCCATTTTTTTCAGAATTTTATTCCACCCCCAAGGGTGGGTAAAGGGGTAAAAACAGGGTATGAATTTCCATTTTCGGCATCTATTAACCGATTCTAATGAAATTTAGAACATAAATATACTTCTTATAACAAAAAATATGATGGTGACCTTGAGCTGATCTGATGATGGAAACGGAAGGCAGTCAAGGGAACTCCTCAACGGTATATAGCAACTACCTCGTGTTTAGGCTTGAATGATTCGTATTGACTAGTAGGACTTATTGGTATCATTTGCATCTTACTTTTGATTGAAAATAACTAATCACATCTGCCTTTGCCAATGTGAAACTGTCGCGAGCTCTTTAACACTTTAGTATTTCAGTTGTGCTGTAAAATTAAAATCAAAAAGAGCGTTTCAACACAAGTATAAAAATAACATGTTGTAACTTTTCCTTAGTCACAAGCAAATCTTTCAGGAAACGTTTAATATAATTAAAAGCCATTTTGGTTTCATAAACTACCCAAATAAACTATATAAAATTTTGTGAATTTAAAACCATCGTCGTTTTGAAGTGCATGGTAGGTATATAATGATTCTTCGCTAACCAGCATTTGTAGCTTGATTTTGTTGAGTTTATAAATTAAGTTTAAAGTACGAGTCATATCTAACTGAATAATAATAATTATAATGACCATCTTGCAATTAATTCTAACACTCAACTCAAAAGGTGAGCGGTTGAGAAAGGCTTCCAAAACGAAAAATACTGGCATGATCTAAAAATATGTTTCTAAAAGCTTGCGAAATGCGTACGAATCAACATATATTTATTGGGTCAATGAGTAAGAGGCTGGAGGCATGAGAATCAATATTCTCGCATACCTGATAGCAACAGGTTGGGTTCGTGCCTTGTAATCCGCCTTTTGAAGTCACTTGCGAAACGACTTCACAATACAAGTAGCTATAGTATGTACATACTTACATAGGTATGTGGAGGTAAGATGTTGTGGAGGGGTTGAGCTGCGGAACGTTTGTAGGTATGCAATGTTTGTGTACTATACATGTACAGGGTAGGTGGTTCAGTATGCCGGGTAAGTAAGATTTGCCAACGGGAAGTTAATTTATAGATTTTTACCCTGTATGGGTTCTTGAATATTATAGTCCAGTTCGCCCTCCGGCCCTAGAGGTAGTGGCTGGATAAGGAATGCTGAGGACAAAGTTAAGGCGCTCCTGGGGTTGGCATATTTAGAGGCATAGTCATTTCCCGACTGCCGAAGGTGGAGGGTAATGTTTTTTAGTTATATTTCGTGATCGAAAGAATTACAGATAAATTGCTAAAACCGTTCACCCTCATCTCCCGATCTCCCAACTAAGATAATGTTAGCTTTCCAATAAACTGCAATATCAGAAATGGAGTGATGTATTTCAAGAAAACAAGTATACGTATATCGTACTCGTCCGTTCAATTTTTATTTATTTTTCTACAGATAATGGAATACGAGTAGACACTCCACTGACCAAGAAATCTTCTTTTAGTGCACTTCAATATTGCGCGGCGTACCTGCAGACCCGGCCAATATTTTGAACAACGCGTACTGGTTGATCGATATATTCTCACAGATGTACAAATATTTATCAACAACGTTCGATCGCATTGTTATTTCTCGTTGTGTGAGTTATTGTTTGTGAATTTCCCGGATGCTACATTTTCATTCATCCAGTTCAACGGTAAAACGTAAAAAAAACTCATGTTCAATTTTCTCGTTTGTAATTTTAACAATGTAGGTACGTTGTTTTCGTGTACAAACATTAATTATAATAATTACTGAAAATGAAATGTTTTGTTCTCTGGTTTCGCGGTAAATGGTGAATTTCTCGTTCAGTAATACTTACATTCACACGATGATAAGTAATTGGCTTCCCATTTTACATCGTATTCTCCCCAAAGTATACGTATATGCATTTAAATATTTAATAAATTTCATGAAATTATGCACATGCCGACCACATAAGAGCTAAAAAGCCTCATTGAGATATGCCCAACAGTTTCGTTCTGACTTTATTTATATCTCTGGTTATTTATAGTCAAGTGCCTAAAGCACTTGAAAAAGCAACTATATTGTCTAGCTACTCAGACTATGACATCAACTAGCTACGGAATAATAAACTACAAGCATCATTTACGTACCAGAGACGCAGACGACCTCCTCGAATAAAGTGGAGTACTCATGAAGCTGTTTGTTTATTTATTCGTTGTAGTAGCGATACGGGCGGCCAGGAACTTGTCCGACGGAGTAACTTGAGAGGTTCCTGAGAGCGGCGGCGACGGCGTCCCGGGGGCCCAGGCCGGCGGCGCGGGGCTACATCAACCGTCATTTGTTCTGGCACCCGTCCCAGCCAATCACATTAGTATAAGAAGCTAAGGTGTACCGAGTAGACGTCGCTGCATCTGTCAATACTTGAGACTTCAGTTTCTGTTTCCACATTTATGTCTGGATGTGGCTAGTGTGGCTACATAATGTAAAATGCAACAGGATGGTGCTAAAAAAACTACTTACTTACCTTATACAAATATTTTAATACACGAAGACAAAGTTCCAGACAGCATGATTATGTAACTGGGCGACTTCGGTTTAGGTTTCGGTCGGATTGCGGTTATTGTTAGCATTTGCAGACTGCTGTGGCCGAGATGGCATTTAGTTTGTAGAGTAGTCCCGTGCTGTTAGTATTCCCCGAGGGCACGTAATATCCCGCCGGTCCCCGATGCAGGACACGCATCTTACTCGATAATAACTTATACATTTTGTGACTCACTCGCCGACAGTACGAACATGCTCGGAATAAGGCGCCGTAGCTGACGATAGCCAATTTAATCAGCCTCGGCGCTCCGACCAATCAGGACCCTCCTTATTGTTGCGTTTGTCTCGGAAATGAGGCCTATTACAAATGTCAATAGAGTATTTAATTGTGAAGATTAATATTTTAAACAAAAGTTAATTTTTAATGATATATCTAAGTATATACCTACACTTAGCCCTAATAAGTATTATTGGAAATTCTTTCCAATCACGTTGCACTATTGCGCCGCTCTGCAATTTTCTATGAGATATTTCTCGACGTTATGAATTTCAAATGATTTCTTTTATTGAAACTGAGGAAATTAAATTGAAATGCCTCTTGTTTTGCTATGACACGAAAGGGATTACCATACCGTTGGTATTTTCCCGGGAGAATTGTATTCCTTGATTTGAAAGCAAACGCAAAGAGCGGGATCAAACAAAAATTTATTCTGTGAAAGTCGTTCTTCTTTTTTGTTTGGAGATGGCTTTACTGTGAAATGAGAATTTGATTCAGTTGACATTGTTTATCTGTAGAAAATTAAGAAGAAATAATGATATTTATTTATAAAAGAAACAAAAGTCTACGAAATTTTACCAGTAACACTGGTAGGTACCAGTCATCCTAGATTTTAATGTATCTACTAATTGTACTAGGCACTTAATTATCGGTTTTACTTACCTATTTTAGAACACCAATTTGCTTCTTATAGATGTTGAGATAATTATTAATCGCTGTACAGCCAACAACAAAAAAATTAACACTGCAATGTAGGTAGTTGTGATCCCTAAATATTTGTTGTCAGGAACTGCTTTAGAATTCTGTGTAAATATGAGAATTGCCTAAAAGTATTATTAAGTCGTCGGAAAATGGGCAATGCCAGTATTTCTCTCGTTTCACCGGTTGGCAAAATATACGAGGTACGTTGCCAATATTTACAGGCTCTGTCTAGCTTGGGGTCGGATGCCCGTGTGTGAGATGTCCCCACATATTATTATTAATGTTCCTGGCCGGTGCTTTTTGGTTGACTAACGTTTGGCCTAGACTTTACACTAGACTTCAGGAGGGTAATGAACCTTTTTTTTACTAATGATAGTGTCTTATTATTCAATTATGTAGGTATATTTTTACACAGCAGTCTGAAGGTCTGAAGTAAAATTTTTGAATTGAAAGAACCTTAATCAAGATAAATGCTGGAATTATACTGAAGGGCAGACAATCGGAGACTTGTAGGCGTCGGGATAAGACGTACTCAGTAGTGGGCGTTGGATTACAAAGTTCTTTTTTCAAACTAAAATATAAATAATTAAAGCTAAAAGGGTAATTTAAGCAAATCTAATAATATAACCATGGAAATCTTTCTGTACCGTAAATGGATTACAGTTCACAATATTAACGAGAGAACAGTTTTCATGTTGCTCAATTAAGCGTTAATTGAATCGTGATTATTATTAAATCAAATTAAACTTGTTACTCTCATGGTTTAATTGAAAGCCTAAAATATTTCCTCTCATTTCCGGTTCCTTTTGTTACTAAACGAACCATATTCGTGGATTGTAATTACGAAAGTAAACAGATAACCCCTATGCGAGCTGTTGTCAAAAATTCCGGGAAAATGATTTGTTAATACTGGAACGCGCGTAATGAGACAAAGGGGAGTTGATAACGTACTTCGAGCTCAAATACTCCGGAACAACGCGATCTTCAAGTTGCTAATATCAACATTGTTACTCTCACGAGCAATGAAAAAGCTCCAGTGACAATAGCACCAAATTACTCCCAAAAGAATAAGAAGAGCTTAATGCCGCCGCCGCCGCTTAATGAGACCCCGTGTCGGCAAACGGCGTGTCGGTCGCCCCCCAACCCGTTGGTCTGATGATCTGCGGAAGGTAGCGGGAAGCCGCTGGATGCAGATGGCGGGTGACCGTTTGGGGTGGCGATCGTTAGGAGAGGCCTATGTCCAACAGTGGACTACGGAAGGCTGAGAGAGAGAGAATGCCGCCGCCGTCTACATTTAACAGCGCATCAGAATAATATTACCAACTAAGAAAGTAAATATTTTGATCAAATTCTAAATTAAATGTTTAATAGTTGGGGTAATTTGGCCTCGACATTATTTTGTCAGTGATTTCTTTGATTTTTCAGTATATTTGATTTCACTTGCAATAACTTCACCAACCGCATTATGAGGCGTAGCCGGGGCCGGCTTGTGAATAAAATATTTTTCTGACAGAGAAAACCTTTGATAGAAGTCTTGGTTTGTGTCCAATCGAGGCACAGTGGGGCCCTCCTGTCAGTTGTGAGTTTTATTTATATTTGGTTAGTCAGCTGGTTCTGAGTTTGTGAGGAACATAGCCCTTTAGTTTATAATATAACACAGCGTACCCTGTACGAAAACAAGCTCGTGTTATGTTACACAAAATTTATTATAAATCAATAAATTCTTGCGCATTCTCGTCCTATAAAATTATTGTAGTACTCATTTTCCTTTGCTGGCTTCTTCGCAATAGCTCGCGCAGAACAACCCTCCAGAGATCGGGCAATAACGTACGAGGCTCGAGGCTTGCACGGAGCCCGGGGGAGCGAATTAACGCCCGCAGTACCGCGGAGCAGAGCCGTTCACGGGTTTATTACCAACTAAGTGATTATTGTACGAGTGTGAATGCAAGTGCGAGTGCTGCCCGCTTGTGATGTTTCAAGCTATTAGTAATTTTCCGTTTAATTGATAACCGCTTTACAGCTCTTAAGGTATCGTCTGTATTGTTTTCTAAATAGATATTCCAAACAGACTAATTGATAGTAGTGTAGTGTATAATTATTTTTGGTATCAGATCTATGTACACAGCCAACTGCGCTTCAAAGTAAGGTAATCAAATCACGTAATCTCATTGAAACAGTCAGACAATGGACAATAAATGATCCAAACTTATTATTAATCTACTTTAATTTGGGGTTTAAAAACAATTTTCCTTTTGCAAGTAGCAACACGTGCCGAAAGCAAGTAAACTTGTAGCGTCCTCGCCCGGTCCGAGGCACTGACAGCCGCCGCCGCCGCCGCCGCCGCCGCCGCATCAAATATTCATTCCTTATCCGCACCTACACCCGCTACCAGCTTCTTTACTATCTTCACCGCAGCCAATTTCCACAAGAGCTAAATAAAATATTAACGCACCTGTACCGTCCGAAACAGGACGTGTTATAATTTTCCCATCGGAATTCAATTTAAGGTTGCGTAAGAAACATCGGGTTCAATCAAATGCGGACCGAAGTTGGGCCGGATTTGGGCGCAAACCGCCCAGGCATGGGGCGGCCTTGGGCGATCCGTGCCGGGGCAGGGACCACCCCCCTCCCCCCCGGCGTGTCCTTCCCCCCACGACCGGTGCTCCATTGACCAGAAACATACATAGGTGAGACAAAGTTCTGATTCGGAATCCACTTCTGTGTTTTGATTTCGCTCGGAATCGTTTCGCAGTTGGATCGACTGCGGTCGTCGCTCGGTCAGTTTCTGCGGATGTTGTGTTTGTAGTGGTTATGTCTTTTGTATTGTCTAAAAACTTGTATGAGGTTTCGTCGGGTTCTGCTTCGCTGTGCAGTTAGAGGTACAAATATTTCTGCTGCAAACTAAACAACAACTTAGTGCGATTGAATTTTGATATAGAATTTTAATCAGTTAAAGTGAACACAATTTCGTAACGTGTGATTGTTACCGTGAAATATTATTATTTTTATACGTTTAATATTATTATAGCTTAATTAATAACCACCTATGAAGTTTTCTGTTTTCTGGTTCAGGATAAAAAAGTAGAAAGATAAGAGAATTGGAAAATTCTTATGGAATCATAACATCGCACTGGAAATTAATCACCTTTTCATTTTAATTTGTTACAGTGAAAAATAATATTAAAATAAGAGATATACATAACTATCTCGATGTGTAGGAATTTTCAAACTTTTTAGTTAAGATAATGAATTTGGCTTGTACAACGAAATTATAATTTTAATATCTGTCTTAAATATGTTAGTTGTATAAGCTGCTGGTGTTCCAGTGTAAATAAATAAATAAATAAATAAATAAATAAGACAACCTAAATACAACATCTAGCAGAAGATATTTCTTACTCCAACTTAGACAATCTATCGAGGGTTATCTTTGGCTCGTAAACAAAAAAGAAGGCTGTATTAGCAGTTAGCACCCGGTAACAGAGATATACGACAAACAGGAGTGTTAGTAAATGGGCCTTACACAGGGTGGTTCATTTATAAGGGTCAGTTGGGTAACTTTTAATAAACTAAGAGATATTAAGAGCGAATATATACCTAGCAGCCAAATGGAACTTTTACTCGGCTAAAATTTTAAATACTTCCGAATGAAAAAAATAATAATAGTGTGAATTTAAAAATAGATTACTATCCATTTTGTAAATTTTTATAGGAAAATAAAAGCAAACATTCCCGTAACTGTTAGTGTCGTGGAACTGAATTGTACAATATGAATAAGCGCACAGGTCGACTTTTCAGCGAATTTAAACTCTTATTTTTCTACAAACCTATAGGTATATTATATTAATGCAGTCCTGTATATTGCAAACTACATACGTAATAGAATCCGTATATTTATTTTCTTTCTTACCTTTCGTATGAATTAAGCAGAGTGTGTTAGTCGAAATTTGCTTGGTAGCAATACTTTTTCGTCGAAATGACTTCGAAAAAGTGCTTAAATCCGTAATTACCCCATTTCGGATTACTATGCCACTTTTGTAACAATCTGTACAACTTAAAATTGTTATAAATTGTATTAGACTCGTGCCTTCTATCCGTCTTTGTAATTTTCCTTTCAACAGTATAATTTAATAATTCTTTATTATTAGATTAGCTACAATGGTTTTATTCAGCAATATTGTTACACGAAAATATAAAACTTTTAGAATAAGTACCTAGTTAGAAAATACGAAACTAAAACCCGATTTTAAGATAAAAAGTTTCCGAAGCAATTTTATTTATCTTTTGCGTTAGTGATACAGAAATAAATAACTGCTTAAAAGCTAATATTTGTATCGACAATTTTAATAAGTACTACAAATCGACCCAAATCTGCTTTGATAAACAATAGAAATCTATAATGAATTGTTATCGTAGCAAATGCGCTACAAGATTTCGTAGCAACTTTGCTACGAGGTTTCGTAGCAAATATAGCTACGCCGTAGTATATTGTAGCTCGTAAGCTCGTAGCAGTATTGTCAGCTTAATTTCATAGTCATAAAGCTTTATTCTTTTGTAACCTGGGTCCAAACTGACCGACGATGTTTAACGAGTTTGACAAAGTACTAATGAAGCTAACTATATCTCTAGTAAAACATAGGTCAGGTAAAACTCAGGCATACATTCATATTTCGTTACTAACTATAAGTATCATTCACTAAACTTTAATATAGAGCTACTGTTACGGTCCTAACAAAGTCACAAATAAAAGGCTGAATCTAGGTAATGTCAATAATGTCATGTGTTTATTTAAATAAAATAAGGAAGTAACAGAAACCATTAGGCGCAAGCCATTGGGCGCGATGTCATGCATCGGCTGTGGCATTTCACGGCTCAATACATTTTCGTCACATTTGGAGCGAGCGCTTTTTATCGCTGAACTAAATAAGTGGTGTTAACTTTGAGCCCGTCACACTCACACACTGACACAGCGGCGCTCGACGTGACACCCTCTAATGCAATTATTGTTTACATCACAGTGTGACACTTTGCTTTTATACGCCGACACTTAGCTGAAGCGTGAATTTTAAAAGGCTTTTTTTACTTTTGTTGCGCGGCTGCAGCGTTTAGTCTAGCTAGAATGTTAAGTTCTTTTAGCCTTTTAAGTAGCTTAACTAAAAATACTTAATATTTGCAAACAAGCGTGAAAGTGTCTCCTTACTCTTGTTCCCAAGGTGTACAACTCTTTCCCTGACGAAATAAAAAGTGTGCCTAGTGAGTCCATATTCATTTCTAAGTTAAAAAAGCTACTGGTTGGTATGGCATGCTATACAACTAACGAATACTTTCAGACTGTGAAAGCCATTCCTTGATTTGATATATTTTCGTACAAATATTGTACCTATATTGATTTATTATATTTATTATTATTATGGCGATAAATTGTATTAATTGTAATTAACTTGACATCTATCAATAATACTGTATTAATTTAATTTATTTGACATTGATAGTATGAATTTATTAATTTGACATTGAAATATAATGTGAATGATGCTTTTTTTACTGTGACATTTTTTGTAATACGTACTCATATAAGTACCATATATTTTTCCTTTGACTTATAAATTATTGATTTATGAATAAATGAGTATTTCAGTATTTCAGTAAAGAGAAAGCCAACGAAGACAGAGCAAAAGGATTATAATTTCGGTGCAACTATTTAAACTTAAACTATTTTTTGGATGTTGGTGACTCTTTTATTATATGTACCTAATAAAATACCACGTAATATAAACGGTCATAAATTTCTGAACGAAGGACATACGGTTTTTTAAGTATTACTAACAATAAATATAAAAGTTAAATTCCATTCAAACTTACAATAAACTTAAACTTAAAGTACAATAAACTTCCAGTAACTTACAAGAAACATGAAAGTTAAATACCATTCAAAATAATATCTACGAAACATTATGGAAAAACGGTGTTTCTTGTGTCCTTCCACCAAACACACCTTCTCGCAGATCAATATAAAACTGTGAACTTTCAGTCTTTCTTTATGAGTGTAATACGCAAACAAACCATTTTAACCACCGTTCCACTTTCTTGAGGCACGTTATTACTCCATCATAAAAAACAGTCTGAACTCTAATCTATTATGAGTGTTAGTTATACAATCTTTCTCAATGACAATCTTTAGACTGCGTTTTATAATACTACTATTTTACGTTTATGATTTATTCAGGTAGGCATACTCTTCACCGATCTATCATCTTTCCATATAACGTCCAATAGGCTTCTGCGGATGTCACGTTTAGATTATTCAAAATGGTGGACGAGCCGGCCGCCGAGAGCTTGAAGCTCTTTGACGAATCTCGCTGATAGATGAAACCGATATGGCCGCCCACAGCAGAATTACCGATCATCAAACGAAACAGATTACCAACCGCCAGCCGAAGAGCCATCTGTGCAGCAAAGGGATTAGATTTAATGACAATATATCGGCCTCGACAGGCTTTGCTGTACCACGGGAGTTTGGCCGAAACTAGACTTTAATGTGATGTTCATAGTTTATTCTACGTGCTGCGTGTTTCAATAACCGTATCTAGCATGAGTGGTAGATATTTTCATACTATTTAGGCACATTAGTTAAGTACTATCTGTTAAAAAACTATTTATACTCTATTAGTCAGTCAGATTACCTTCGTGTACAGCCGTGGAACTGAAATATGAACTTTCTTTGTATGACAAACTCTGAAAGCGTAAGGAAGGTGCTGTTTAATAAAATAAAAAAAACCGCTTGTTTTAGACCCATTCTAAGATTTTAAATAAAAATAGGACAATAAATGCACACACACTTTAACACAGAATTTGTCCATACATACTTCAATATGTTGTAAAAATATAAAGTAATTTAACATTTCAACGGTCGCTCAGATATAAATGTGGAATTGTCAGTCAATTGCGCGCTTGCCCTTTTTGGCGGGTAACAATTGGGTCGCTAATGGATCGTGCCGACGAGCTCCAGCATATTACGAGAGTATGTGTGTGTGTGTGTGTGTGTGTGTGACAAGGAAAGCTAAATGTTCAGAAAGCAAAATAAATATATGTCCCCCTTAGGGCTTACGATTTTATAATAAATACGAAGTGTATGCAAGTTATTTGAATGTCGAGCTTGTACGTATACGAATCGAATAAATATTCTTCTTCTTAAATATCTGGTGACTTTTAAGATAAAACTTATTTTCACTGGGATAGGATACTTTTTTATTTGACTTATACGTAAGTTGGTAAATATATAAGTTAAGGCGAAATGCAATGGAACCCATTGCAATCTAACAGGCAGTCACTACAGAAAATGAGAATTACGAAAATTGCAATATACTGAAAGCATTCGATATCCAGCAGATACCATTTATTAGTAAGAAATAATATAACCCGAATATAATTAGTGATCAGAGGGCCTAGTGGTGCTTTTGGTCACCATTGGAGCAGTAGCTGCGCCGCGAAACACAAATTCCCCTTTAGTTTACACTTCCCGGGCAGTGCAACAACCGCACCGGGCCCTCGGAACACAATACCTCCGCTCTAACCAAGCATCAATGTCCAATGCACAGTGCAGTCCGACCAGCGTGCTCCCTCGGTCGCAAACTAGAAGGTAATAAACGGAGAACCGAGCTGGAATATTAAGTACCTCTTCATACCAAGGAGATTGAGGATTTAATCAGTCGGAGTCCGCTTGCCGACTGCACCGCTAAAGTAGATGCTATCTATGCGGGCAACTCAAAAAGCGGTGGGAGTCGTAAAATATTTACTTTCGAGAACAGTTTGGATTGTCCGCGCAAGTGCGGCTTTTCATTAGAATTATATTCGCTTCAAGTGAACATTAAAACGGTTATTAAAACGATCTCGTATAAAAATAAAATATATTACTAACCCATTACTAACTTATTAGAGCGATGGTAACTCAGTCGGGGAAGCGTCCCGTCCATGTCTTTCGATAGATGTGCGGGTCCAAATCAGACTTTATGTACCTATCGTGCAAATGAGTTAGTTCATTTATTATCATCTATATGTGTAATCCCACTAACCCGCAGTTTACCAGCGTGGTGGTCGAAGCTTAGGGAGGCAGTTTGTTTCTTAGTAATATCTGTGACCACGATTTATTTTTATGTATCGATACCTACCTCCACTTCGTCTTTAAAGTTTTACCGTCAGCATTCCAGGTCAAAAATCCCTGAGTTTTATTCTGAGGTTAAGCACTATCACTGCAAAGTTTAATCTACACAAATCCGTTCAGTAGTTTTTGCATAAAAGAGCAACCAATATTACAGTGTCACAAACTCTCGCCTTTATTTATAATATAAAGTGTGATAGAGATAGGTAATTGCGTTACACGTATCTTTTACGGAGGGACGGTGTGAGTTTTTTGCGTATGTGGATAATGGACGCGGTGGCGCGGGCGAAGTGCTTTTTATCCGCGACTTCCCTGGGATAGAATATACGAGTACAGACACTTTTTAGCCTTTCATTAAAATATCACAATATCCCTTGTGATACCTGTAGAGTATGGGAAAAAAGCGTATACAGTTAGCCAAAAACAGATGATTTTTAGGCTATGTCTTTCGGAAATCCACAACAAAAATATATTTATATTTAACTATGGGTAGGTACTTCGTATTTTTTTTTTCATTAATTTCCAAAAGTCATACAACAAGAGTTGTACATAATGACCCCCTGAGTCATCTACTTTTCGGCTGACTATACCACTTTTGCCAACCCTGTATAAAAGAGATTCTCCAGTGGGGATGCAGCCGATCGCGGCATGGTGTAAGGGTGGCCGCACACGATCGCGACATGACGTAAGGGTGGCCGCACACGCCGCCGCGCCCGCTTCAATCTACTCGTTTTTCTCTCACTTTTCATTTCTGTCGCGCGGCAATTTGTCGGCTGGATAATCAAACCTGGCGGCAATTTCCACTCATATATTGAATATTTCACAAATAATATGAGAGACCTGACGTACTAAAAGATGTTGAAGTATTGATATATAGACGTTATTTAATATTTTTGAGTAATCATTAAGTTTAACGAATGTCTCTGAGTACCTACGGCAGTACTAAATAATTATACTTTCGAGCAATTAGCAACAGCGTTCCACCTCGAGTATTTTATAAAATTTGTAGGTAAGTAATTAGTCTAGTAGAAGCAATTATTTTGACTGACATACATGAGTGAGAGCACATAATACATGGACGACCTCCATCTAGAGACCGGGCGGTGAACAGACAAGATGCCAAGAATGATCGCATTCACTATACCTAATAGCGTGTCTTGCAAAGACGTTGTCTAGAAGTGGACTACTATAAGTTGCCTCCTCAGAGTAAATACTCGTAGTCATAGATTTTCTTAAGGAATAATAATAATTTATTTATTATTTATTTTTTCTGTAAAAATATCCGTGTATTTTATCTAGAGCACGCTGCAATAAAGTTTTATTCAGCTGTATTGTAAGAACCGATGTCTTTTCACGGCGAGTCCATGAGGAAGCCGCCGCACAATGTGTTCAACAATGGAGGGAAAACTAATAGCGCCGGTAATAATGTTCGATGTTCTGGGGGCCACTCTCTAAATCCACGAACGAATGAACGAGAATTCTCACGCAGTCAGTGCGCTTAACGCTTAATACAACGAGGCAGAGCCTAGCGCTGCAGTTTTGTTTATCGAGATGTGTGCAGCGCTTTTGACACTATTTCATTGTATTAAGCGTGCCGATTGCATGACAATTCTTGTTTGTTCGGAGTGACCCCTCGAGCTGGCGGCTTCACGCGACCAAAGATTACTTAAGAGGAGGCATCACGAATACTGAAGCCAGAAATGCCAGTCTGCAAATACGAGGAGTTGAGTATAGTTTTGAATCATATTCCTAAACGTAGGTATATCAACCATTTCTTCCCCCGCTGGTTTAGAAGTAGTCTCTATTCATGAGTGTCGTACTCTATTCTGTTCCAAGCTCGGGGGCTCACTCTATGTGACGAAAAATTTAGTAAGTTTTGGAGCGCTGCTGCGCGAACCACGACCCAATCTCTTTGTATTAAACGTGCCGTTTGCACGACAGCTCTCGTTAGTAATTTTTTTGTCAGAATATGTAGAGTAACCCTCCAGTGCTCTCATATTATTAACGTGACGCGCGGCGGCGACGCGACGAGATCATAATTAAATAATTAAATGCAGCCGGAGACAAGACCGGCACACATTCCACTCATTAAAATAAAATTCATACGGAACACATATTTTCTTTGTTTAATATTTTGGCATACTTCAGTTGTTACTTAAATTATGAGGGGCAATTCGTCCGGGTGCCTAAGAATGTAATCCTTTTAACATACTCCTATTTACGGTACAAAATACTTACTGCAAATAAGTTTAACCCGATGTATAACACGATATATTTCAATGCAGTGGCAGCCGAGCGCTGGTCATCTGTTTGATGTTAAATCTTTGTCTAAAGTCTATTCTTTTACCTCGCATCTAAATTGACAAGTGAAGTTTTCACTTGTCAATTTAGTATCTGAGACAAAAGATTAGACTTTAGTTTTTGTGGTAGGTCAATGATTTCAAAAGAAATATATGTCAATGTGGTAGTATTTAACATAATTTTTAATCTCCATAAAAGCTTTTTTGTCTCTTGATAAAGACATAAAAACTCGGATGGAGAAGCATCTAGCATGTAGAATAGAGCTAAAGATATTTCTTCAACCTATAATTTTACTATACTCACGAGCAATGAAAAGGTTCCACTGCGAAAAGCACCAAATTACTCCTAAACGGAAAAAGCTAGCTTAATGATGACTTCTGCAACATTGAAGTACATTTAACAGAGCATCAGGATATTACCAACTAAAAACGGTAATAATTTTATCAAATTTCAAATTAAATGTTTTAAAAAATTGCGGTCGTTTGGTGTCGGCATTTTGTGAACGGAACTATTCATTGCCCGTGAGTGTATTAGGTATTTTGTTGATTGTCAAGATAATGAGTCAACCACCATTCTACAAAGCATTAGTAAAGTTATTGATAAATAATTAATAGATTTTAAACAGTCATAAAGCTGATCCGTGCTGACTGTTCGTCATTTAAACAGGAGAATTTTCTCCCGTGAATGTGTTTTCAGAGTTCTAGAAGCGTGAAAATTTCAGACACATGATGTTAACATGCTCACATGAGTGAACAACACTCCATTGCACTTAGCAAAAAGGTTTTAAATCACCAATTATTTGTACGGAAATTAAATTTATTAATATTATTCATGTCTCATTATGATATTCTGTTTAAAAACACGAGTCGACACAAATATTGATGTTAAAATTTCCGTGTACTCGGCACAATGTTCTCACATTATTAATTATGAAATTACCAGCATTACCTATAAATACGTACCTACTTCTGAAGTTTTAGATGACTGTTGCACAAAGTCGGGATTCTCCGGAACCGGATAAAAGTTAAAACAAAATTAATATTTTATCTCACAGTTGCTACCTCTCCCTTAAGTCTGAAACACAGCCATTAACTTATTTTATATGATGCAAAAAATGCTTCATAATAAGCACAAAAAACCCGCAGCTCTCTAAGTAGCTTAGTTTAGATTCTAAAAACTCGCTCTGTCGATGTCAGAGCTAATCCTACGCTGCAAAAATATACTTTCCTTCCATAATCCAGTGTTCTTTTTGGTTTCATCTAATGGTTACTTAGGATACTTAAGTGAACTTAGCACTGAAGGTCTTAAAAAATGAATTGAATTATAATAATAATTTATTATTATTATTAAGTACCTACTTTTAAATCTGGTGAAGCCATTTTGCAGTAGCGTCAGCAGCCGCGTGCAAACTGTGTTGATCTCGGCGCTAAACAACTTCATTAATAAACTGCGCTCTCAGATCCGGCCGTCGTTTGTCCAAGTTTTGTCTTTGCTGGCTGTACTGACTTTAATTAAAAAAATTATAGTACGCGTCTTGCTCTGCTTTTACCTTTGATTAAAGTGTTTGTGGCTTTGAGTTTATATTGGCTCTTTGTTTTATTTTTCTTTGTTGATATCTAGAACACCTGAAAGCCCATTTAAGCCGAGTACCTACTAGGCAACAAATATGTTATGTCCCTTGTAGAGATCGCCTACGATATAAATAATGTCAAGCATTGGTTAGGTAATCTATCAATCTACAATAAAGTGATGCATAAAAAGATCGCGATCTACAATAATTGATAATCGGGGAAATTGAGACTTTATGGTCACTATAATAGACGCTCGTTGTTTGTCTCCCTATGCCTCGACTTCACATTCCATCCATCCCTAGATCCCTAGTCTTACCCTTTGACTAAGCTAATCCACATTTGACGGCCGAGTGGTGTAGTGGTTAGTGACCCTGACTGCTATGCCGTAGATCCCGGGTTCGATTCCCGGCTGGGCCAGATATTTGTTTAAAGACAGATATTTGTACTCGGGTCTTGGGTGTTGATATTTATATTTCATATGTATCTATCTATGTATTTATGTAGATATATCAGCTGTCCGACATCCATAACACAGGTTCTGCCTAGCTTGGGGTCGGATGGCCGTGTGTGATATGTCCCCACATATTTATTTATTTATTATAACATTTGTTTCAGTTCTGGTCTGCGTTCGTGCCGTGCGGAGCTCAGAACAAGGACGCCGTCCAGCTGACCCTGGAGCAGATCGACGTCATCCAGCGCATGGTCGAGAAGTACCCGCATCACCTCAAACTGGCCACCAATGTCAATGGTGAGTACCTTCTAGAGCTGATCAAAACTTTCATAACTAGATTTATTTTTAACACTTGAGGAAAAAGGTGTTTTAAGTTTAATGTAAGTGTGTCTGTGCACGTGAATGTGGTCAAACGTCAAACGGCTGAACCGATTTTGTTTTGTATTTTTTAAACGATTTCAAAAAAGGAGGAGGTTTTCAATTCGTCTAGATCTTTTTTTTACATAGGTAATGTTACTCCGAGTGTTCTTTGCCATATTTTATCGAAATCACCGTAGCCGTTCAAAAGTTATGCAACTTTTAATGTTGAATATCGGCGGTTTTTAATGTCGTTAGGTAGTTAGATAGCACATTGGTAGTTTAGGTTCCTTATTAATTTTCCTTGTGAACTGAAAAACGGTGGCATAAAAGAATAGGCGCTGAGACATGATTGATGATTTCCAACACATGCACATAGGAAACTCATAACATCTGTTTTGGTCGGCGATAAGAACAAAACGCGAGGCAACAAGAACCGATATTTACAGCCACGGCCCAGGCGGCGTACTCTAGATTCACAACAACGAACCAATGAGAGCTGAGGCGCGAGCACAGGATTCGAAACCTCCGTTTACGTTGCGTATCGTCAACTGTCACTGTCAAAATATAAGGCAAAGTTAGTTCCAAAAGTGACATTTGTTTTTCCCATATGTAAGGTGGAACTTCACCAAACGCTAAACGTATTTAGTAGCCTGTCATACGTCTGTCAGTTAGTACAAAATGAATTTAAAATTTGATTTAAATACGTTTAGCGTTTGGTAAAAGTGACCCTTCGTGTAGATTCGAAAATATTTTTGAATCCGGTGCTCGCTTCACTGCTGTCATGTAATCGGTATTTTAAAACAATGACATAAAGTGGTATTAACTGTTCACAAGGTGGAGTAACCCCGTGGCGGTTCCGATTAACTGCGAGTCTCGGATGAACAAAAACACTCGTTAACGGTTAATGCAGGAGCTCCGATTGTTGTCAGTTTGCGGGGCACTTATAAGTTTAGTGTTTTGTATTTCGATGCCTGAGCTGAGCTAACTGGTTCAAATAGATAAATAATCGTAACTATACTATCAGTTTGGCATCTTTGGAGACTTAATATATTATAATATTTTAATGCAAGTTCCACCAGTACATCACCGTGTTTATAGCGAATTGCGAAATAGTAACTTTTATTATTATTATTATTAAATTATTTATTGCACAAAGTAAATTGCACAAAGGCGAACTTAATGCTAGCAGCAGTTTCTTCCATTTTATCAACGTCGTTAACGGCGAGCTTCGGTGAAATAAAATCAATCGGCTCACGAGGTGCTGGGTTTTACAGGGTGTTCAAAGACACTTACAACAATTTTGCATAGGAGATCGATTAAAAAATAAATAATAAAATAATTAAATTTCCGGCGATATGTTTTATTTTACATCATGTAGATTTTATCCATAGCATCCTATAACTATTCATGTACATTTTGCGGAGAAACATGGCCGCGGCCCGCGCTTTAGGAACCCCGTGGGGATTAACTGCGTTCTTGCTCGATTCCGCAAAAACATTGTTATTCATACTTGGCCAATAACCACGTAAAGTAGTGTCCTAATTTACTCGGGGCAGTCAGTAATCAGATCTACTATTGAGGTACCGTTTGCTGCAAATCTTAGATTTAGTCGGGCCACTTTTATTTTCTATAAGTACCTACATAGGTAGTTTAAAAAATACTTGTGCTTCACCGCTCTATACCAGATGTTGCTCCATTTGTTGCTGTAAACTAGGTACGAGTACAATCTGCTTCATTATTAACTATAGGTACACTTTAGTATCTTGTAAAAAAATCTATATTTGAATGAATGATTAAGCGATTTGTGAGTTGGACAAGGTGCAAAAGTGAATAGCTACTAATGAAACTCACTGTACACGGTAGGTAGTAGGTAATTTGTTATCGGTAAAAGTACCTATATCCTACCGTGATACGGACACAAAAGCGTGAAGCGAATATTGCATTCAGCAATGTTTGACCTGAGGCGTTTTTCAGATTCAGCAATGTAATCGGCTGAGTATTTTGTATTTGGGAAGTATTCGCGCAATGCAGTTAGGCTGTTCTGTGCGCTATTGGCGGATTTTTCGAAGTTTTCAACCAATTCCTCACGAAATTGGGTCAGATGGGTTTATACCATAGAATAAAGAGTACTACTTGTTATTCTATGGTTTAAAAGCAGCCATTAAGCAAGACTTTATAATTTTTTTAAAATACTTATAAAATTTAGATCTCTGTATCTCGCTAACTGCAATGCAATTGTATGTGTTTACTGACATTTTATTATTTTATTTTTAAAATATTTATGTCTATTTTGAAAAAAAAGCTCCAATTGTAAGTTCATAAAACTATCGACAACGCACGCTGACACAAATAATACTAAGGCGCTTTCAAACTGAAATTAATCATAATTTTAGCCCAATAAGCCAACCGCGGTTAATTACACCGATAAAAAAACCCGCTTTTAAGGGCGAACTCCTACAATTGCCCGACCGAGATAGCCGACCGTAATATCAAGGGCTTAACAGAGGAAATTGAACTGCAAGGTCCTACTGTAATACTCTAAATTATGCAAGTTTCTTTTACTTGAAGAAGTAAAATGAAACATTGCGAAAAAATGGGGAAATAATGTTGTAAACGGTACAAAAAGAATAAATCCAAAGAAGTTCAAAAAGTGTGAAAGAACCATAGACTTAGTAGTATATACTAAACAGTAGTACTAAACAGTAGTAGAGATACCTAAGCGTACGCTTGATCATGAAAGCATGAATTAAATATTTAATCATTCGTAGGTTACACTGATCCTATCCATCCATTCACATTTTAGAATGATCTCAGTAGTGTCCTCAAATCATGGTAAAAAATTGTGCTTTTATCACCAATCGCACAGTTTTTAAGCTAAGCCGCTCAACTACAGTGGCTATAATTATATAAGTAGGTATTTACAGTGTCCTAATTAGACATAATGACATAACGGATACCTACAGTATACCTATGTTTCAATCCGCCGCGCCCCAAAATGAGTGAAAAAATGCCCCCGATCGCACCCCGGTAATGTGTTTTCGTCCAGAGATATTGATTTATAATTATTTTCTCCTTTGCACACTTTTTCCTATTCGTAGTACCTCCAATATTTGGCCTGGGATTCGGAAAACGGTGCCAATTATTTTCTATTTTGGGTACATTCCGGGTCGCATTGTTTGCCACAATGTCGTATTTCCTAACTATTGTTGACAATACGTGTCCTCTAATTTCTGACTTTAATTATTAATATACATCATTATTTTTTAATGGTTTATTACGGTTCAAACAAAGATCCATACATAGATAATTATACTAAAATCAAACATTTATTGTGTGCATAACTAATACATATACAGGGTGTCCCAAAAGTCAACGTCATCCCTTAAAGGGCTGATAGGTCAGCTCATAAGAGGCCAGAATATCACAATATGACCTTAGTAAAAACTCGATAATTTTCGAGATATTGACACTTTTATAAATTTGCTGAAAATCGACACCTTGGATCAGCTTTTTGCGTGCCGCCGGTACAAAAATCCATATTGTTAGAATTTGTTTGGTGTTGCATCACCCTGTATAGCCATGCTATAGATCGCAGTCAAAAAAAATATCGAGTAATGCTGTATGTTAAAAAAAAACACGGTTTTCAAAGTCATAAAAGGTAATCGTATTTTCTTATAAACAACTTTGACTCTACATACTGTAAAAAAAATATACCACGCAAACCTGGCACCTTATTTGAAAAGATTGCTCATTTAATGCAGTTTTCAAAATGGTATGAAACGTTGCTATTGTTTAAATTAACAAAAAAGTTATTGCTCTTTTAGTACAAAATAACCTCGATGTAAAATTGTTTGAAGGAAATTTATCTGACTGAATTTATTAAGGGTAAGTCATGTTGGAATGAGTAAAAGTAAAATAGGTGGTGTGGCCGGGAGTAGGAAAAGAGACAACGTTGTCACAGTTAGTAAAAAAAATGCATTTTGAGTATCTTTCTCGAAAAAAGTGGACTATATAGCAACTCCACATTCCCCATAAATGTAGCGCATGGTAACGTACATTCCTGAGTAGTGCTAATGTATGATATTGTACAAGTAAAACGCTTACACATGTACATTGTACACCCACAGTATCCAAAAAAGGGACAGATCAGTTTGTCATTAATATTACCTCTAATTACTTGTTATTTATTTTAAAGTTATTGTTAAACAAAACCAAACTCTCAAAATTATAATTATGACCATTGATGAGTATTATTTTTTGCTGATTATGTATTTATATAATAATGTAATGTTATAATTTTGAAAAATAAAAATAAAAGTCAATAAATGTTTGTTTTTTTTAAATAAGGTGTAAAAAACGCAAAATATGTTTTATAAGAGTTTGGTAAGTTTTTTCTTAGCAAATTTTACGTCATCTATGTTGCCACGGCTGACCCCACCACCTATTTTACTTTTACTCATTCCAACATGACTTACCCTTAATAAATTCAGTCAGATAAATTTCCTTCAAACAATTTTACATCGAGGTTATTTTGTACTAAAAGAGCAATAACTTTTTTGTTAATTTAAACAATAGCAACGTTTCATACCATTTTGAAAACTGCATTAAATGAGCAATCTTTTCAAATAAGGTGCCAGGTTTGCGTGGTATATTTTTTTTACAGTATGTAGAGTCAAAGTTGTTTATAAGAAAATACGATTACCTTTTATGACTTTGAAAACCGTGTTTTTTTTTAACATACAGCATTACTCGATATTTTTTTTGACTGCGATCTATAGCATGGCTATACAGGGTGATGCAACATCAAACAAATTCTAACAATATGGATTTTTGTACCGGCGGCACGCAAAAAGCTGATCCAAGGTGTCGATTTTCAGCAAATTTATAAAAGTGTCAATATCTCGAAAATTATCGAGTTTTTACTAAGGTCATATTGTGATATTCTGGCCTCTCATGAGCTGACCTATCAGCCCTTTAAGGGATGACGTTGACTTTTGGGACATCCTGTATACTTAATAATAAGTTAAACGATTATGTATTAATTTATGATTTAAGTAATTAAATAACGCATAGCATGTTGCTATCATATTCTTAAAAGTTAGTCACAAGATAGTTTGTTAAAGAAAATATTTACTTAGAAATGAACACCTATTATGTTTTACCTGTTATTATGAAGCTATAAAATAAATTAAATAAACGAAAGCTTCGTTAAAAACGGTTGATTATTTGTTTTAAACTTATTTTGTGTTGTTTCTGTGTGTGACCGAAATATATGTATTTTCTTTCTTTCATAATTATTATATTAATATGTAATAGGTAGGTAAGTAGATATATATGTAAAGATGTATATTATCTGAATTATAATCCGATACGTTTTACGATACTCCATGGATTCCTGAACAGCAATCGCAGCGTCAAGAGTGCAAAAAGTGTGAAGCGTAGTTTAAACGTCGCGCGCTTCGACGGAGCGAGTTCAAAACCGATTACTCGCGATGCGACAAGCGGAGATGAACTGGCGGGCGAGCGTTTAGCAAACACCCTGTATGACACGGCCGGACCACAGTTCCGATCGACATTTTGTCCGGCCTTCCGTCCGGTTTATTTTGCTATGAAAATCTATTGTTATACGGGTTGTAGGTTGTAGGTACTCGTATCTAGTGTAAACTCTGATACTATTTCCATGTAAATTCACCATGTTGATACTCTGGTGTAAATGAATACTTTTTCCATAGTAATTTATTTTATTTTCATGAAATAAAATGCTTTAAAAACTTCAATTCGATATGAATAAAACAATGTTATCATGTCTCAAACAAACACCGTATAAAAACCAACCATTCGTCGTTTCCGAAGCTTTTCAAAGTTGTTGGTCATAATCATACTAACACACAATCACGAACGAATCCTAACACCCCACGTCTTGCCGAAAGGTTTAAATATAATTTTCAGGAGCAACAGCAATGAGTTCTCCGAATCGCCCCGCTGACTCGATTCCGCACAGAATCGCCTCGGATTCGATTTGCTGAAACGTTTTGGTGATCAATCGACTTGAACTTTACAAAATGGTCAATGGAACTACGTTTTGCATATTATGCAGTTCCATTCTCATACTACTCGTACCTATATTATGAATACGAAAAACTAAATGTTAATTTACAGTGCCAAATTCTATAGTTATGTACTTATTTTCTAGAGATCATAATCATAATCATAATCATAATCTTTATACCAAAAAATTCTTACAAACTTGTTATACATATATATTATATATGTAGTAGAACAATGGTCAAGTCTCTACTACCTAAATAGGTGGAAAACCTGTAGCTTAGGATGAGTAGATGCTCTTCCCTAGAATATTGTACGATTATAAATACGCTTATAATTATGTACATTATTATATAAACATTTTTTTTTTTTTATTATTTTTTTTTTTTTTTATTTCACTAAAATCTTATTACATCAAATTCTTATAGGTAGTTTACAATCAGCAGTTATAAATTAATAAAAGAAATTCGTTTGATACCTAAACTAGGCAAAGCCTGTAATATAGGCATCAACGCCACCAGACAAACTTGTAAAAATTGTTATCTCGAGTCGTGTTTCTGTACCTTTTGCATAATTATGAAAATACAGTATATTCAAATTAATTAATTAAAATATTTAAAATCTACAATATAAAAATGAATTTATACAGATTAAAATTTATAGTAATAGTTAAAAAAAAATTATTATATATTCATGCAATAACTAACACATGTATATCATAAAATTAATTATTCCAAATTGATCAGTTGTGTAAGAATTGTGAAGTGTACCTAAAGTGTGAAGTGTAATTGTTGAGTATAGTGAGTGTGTGTGTGTGTGAGTGTAGTGAATGTGTAGTGTGAGCTGAATATAATTTTAGTTTACTTGACTATTAAGAGTAATTCCTCAGTCTTATTATAATTCAACGTTTGGAGCCATCTTGTTAATTTGATCTTGCATTCTTGTAGACTTAATGGGTAAATTTCAATGAATTTGCTAATTCTATTGTACAATACGCTATCAAGGTAGAAAGGGAATCTATAGGCGAACTCGGTATTACAAGAGATGGTAGGGAAAATTTTATCTTTACGGCGTTGACTTAAATAAGATTCCCCATCGAACGTTGATGTTTTGTGTTTATTCATAATTATTTGTTTAATGAATAATTGTCGAACAGTGAGCACCTGACAGTTTTTAAAGAGCTCTTCAGTAGGGTACCGGAAGAACAACATTAGAGATGACTTAAGTACATATTATGTGTTGATCCAAAGTTACAGTAGTGGATTTACATTTTCAAAATATTACCTACGTCGAAACTACCACACATATTTCATAATTAGCTTTGAAGCTAATTTTGCAAGTATATTAAAATAAAACTCTAATTCTTTGAAAATTATTCTTTAAATAATATGATGACGTTGCTATAAACATGAGCCAGCACTTTGATCCTTCAATGTAGTCTAATGGAGAAGTCAGACGATATAACAAATACAATTACGAAGCCTCTATTTACAATTCTCGGTTGAGGCTTTGTAAATAAGATTTATTCTCCGCCTTTGTAACTTATGAATTAGCTGCTATACAACAGTTATCTTCATAAATATCATACAATGAGGTCTTATTTTTACTTGTCTCTTACATATAGAGGTCATAAACCATTTCAAAATGTTTGACATTCACGTTTAGCAGTACCTACGTTCCAAAGTCACATTTGGCTCGAGTCCGCGTTTTTCTAAGGTTTTTCTATGGGTGCTTGAGGTGTGATATAATAAATGTAACTTTTTATGTGAATGAAGACAAATGGAGTAAAACTCCAAGGGCCCCTAGTGCCTGGTGCATATACCAAGATCAGTCAACTAGCCTTCTTTATTATCTATCTAATAAAAACTTATCCTGCTTAGTCTGGCTTAATTTCCTATCTAAGGGGGGTCTGATATATGTCTATATATAGCTACATACATACAGTATATGCTATATATATTATACCTACATACATACATTACATAATTATTATCATGGGTCGTTGTTCTATGGAAGATACACGCGGCTTGTTATTACACTGTAATGAGGAGGTTGGAATAATAGCCACTTATGCCACTGTGTGTATAGGTACCTAATCAAATATCGTTTGCATATACATATCTACAAAATAAAATGGAAAGTAGGTACCTTCAAAGTAATAGGGTAAATTGGAGTATTCAGCAGTTCGAATACAGGAAATAGGCAATAAAAATAAACAAAAACACTGTACAGCTGTCAGCCATCCACATTTATGAAGTTACAAAATAGGTAAATTAGAATATTTCTTCTTAGCGTATAGACAGCTAACTATTAAACACGATTTAAAAGATTTGCTTTAAAATAAAAGGTTAATGACAATGATAACAATCGAAAGCAACATCTACTAAAAATGTGTCTTTACAATGAAATGCAAATGATTGGGGTCAGCGTGGTCACCCCACGAGCTGTGTTCCCAGCGACCGCACGCGGGCGCGTCACCCGCACGCCGCCATATGCTCTGCTCGACAGTCGGTGCACTCCAGACCTCGTCGTAAATGTCGTGATTGTCCCGCTGCATTCCGACAAACAGATGGACCGCCGTACAGACACCACTCCATGTGTGCGGACATACCGCAGTGGAGTCGGTCGGGAATATATGTGGAGTGGCGTGGCCGACTCTGCATTGGGAATCCTTTAAAATCTATATACGACTTTCATAGATAACCGACGTTATTTACGGACAACCATTTCAAGTGATACATAGTTTCATATCTGTATAAATTTCTAGTTCATCAACAAAACATGTAGCTTCGTAAATTATAATGATGTGTCAATAGATTGACGAATCACTCACCATTCAACTTTTGTTAAATTCATGAATCTTTCTACAACAAGTAAAATCCACCAAATGAATTATTCGTATAACATCACCGCGCTCTCATTAATTTACATAATACTCTTTGTGGTGACCATGAATTCATGAATAGTTATGTCTGCTACGCAAACTTTTTTACACAGCTCAAAAACTTGAAATTTAACAGCCAGGCTGTGAACTAGGTCAAGGTTATATAAAAAATATCGTCGCAAGAGAAATAAGAGTAGGTAATTAGTGATAAAAGTAATTTAAATTCTTTCGTATTATTCTATTTTCTCGTTTACAGAAAATCATCAAAGCACCAAAGTAGTGTCTTTCTGAACGCCACTATAGTCACTTCGGCCCGGGTCTCCTATTACGCGCTGTAGGTCGCGTCCAGCGTCACGCCGTAGGCCGCGTCACGATTCTCACTACGTCTACGCGCCAACGTCGGCGTGTGAGGGAGACCGCATCAGTACATTTCTATAGTGAGCATCGTGACGCGGCCTACGGCGTGACGCTGGACGCGACCTGCGGCGTAAATAGGAGACCCAGGCTTTCATTGATAAAATCATGTTCACACTCTAGCTAGTAGATTACCGAATGTTTATCCATATTTTTACACCAATGTGCTCAGCCATTAAACAGTCTATTTATAGTACATAGTTTCAAAGTAACTTATTAATAAGGCTTGTATCTATATTGTAGTACCCTATAAATTAATAGGCATTAAGTAACATTAAAGTAACCCGCCAGCCACAAACTTTCGTAGCCGTCTCTCTATTGACGATAGTTCCCCGCCACATGAGTCCGCCCCTGCAGTAAACTTCCTCTACATTTCGGCGCGGCCGCCGGCGCGATCGAGACAGGAGAAAAAGAGGACTCGGAATTACGTTCGACCGGAGTTTACGTACTTCCCTACATGCAATCCGATCCGGCCGGACTCTAGCTTCGGAAAAACATAGTTTCGGAACCCTACTACGCGCTACCCACGGCTCTATATCAAAATCTCCCGTTTTTGTAAAGTTAGAGTAAACCTCCAGAACAAAACCAGCAAGTTTGAAACTAGGTGCATTTAGAGCACTTTTCGCTCAGCGTTAGTTTGTGCCGATGTTTCGATGTTTACCCGAGCGCGGGATCTAATTGTTCCACCAGTTTACGTCCAGATAGACTCATATATAGATACGTGTTTTATTTTACTTAAAATGAATTAACAGACGTTGTTTAATACCAGGGTGAGTTAATTATTAAAGTGGAAAACGGACAACAGTTACTTATGTACAGGGAGGTATGTATTGTATGTTAGGTGTCTTTACTAATATACTGATATTTTATGTCCAATTAAGGCCCGACTTGTATGTTCCTGTAATGATATTGGTCGTTTTCCCTTCAGCCTAAAAGCTTTTCCTGTTAATATTCTGACATGTTAAGAATAAAATGTTATTATCAAAATAAAATGTTTTCTGTTATAATCTAGGTACGGTCAGGTGAAGATAAACCTGACCCCCCTCTTATAGTAACAATGTTTCTGAGGGGGGTCAGGTTTCTCTGCACCTTCCTTCTCTGTACCAGGACATCATAATAACCTCGGCGGTTGTCCGCAGACATCCTGGAGGCGCACAGCGCGCGGCCGCGCAAGATCGCGTCGCTCATCGGGATCGAGGGCGGCCACTCCATCGGCAACTCGCTGGCCATCCTGCGCGCCTACTACCAGCTCGGCGTGCGCTACATGACGCTCACGCACACATGCAACACGCCCTGGTAAGAACTACACACTCACACTACGTCCCCTAGCGCACTCCATAGTTCGCGAACTAGATGTGATTTAGGTTAAGTTTTGTTCAAAACTCGCAGTTAATATGCTATGGATGACGCCTGTGGGCTTTAAGAGGCTATGCGTAGGGTTGCTTAGGATAATGCCGAGTTTTGCGATGGCTTAGTGTTACGCGTTTGAGGTCTGGGAACAGACGGCGGGACGTGACGGTGGCGGCGCGATGATGCCTGTGTTGTTGTAACTCATAGAACTCTATGTGGGGGACGCGGTCTACCGCCCGACGCTGCGCCGTATGTCGTATCATGTGGCAACCGAGAGTCTGCGACCGTCACCGTCGACTGTATACCCAGTATACCCACATCATTTTACCAGCAATTTATGTATGCTCCATGATATTGCATAATAACTTTAGCGAGTTCCGATGTTGGCTGTAAGTTTTAGTAACTACGGAATGAAACGGCCCCAGTCGGCGGGCGACCCTTAAAAAGCCACCACTCAGCGACGCAGCGACCGGAAAGGGAAATGCAGAATGCCGCAATACAGGATGAGAAGCGAAAAAAATATGCCACTTTTTGCCTGCGGCGTCCGGCCCACTGTGGGCGATGTATCATGGCCATTCACCACGTTTATGACACGGAAAATTACTGTTTGCTAATGTTGATAGGTATCGTGGCTTTAAGGCTTATTTTTAAATTGAAATTCATAATACAGGTACCTAGTGTAACTATTACTACCTTTATGTTTTATTTTATGTAGGTGTTCAGCAGAACCTATATATTTACTTTTACTGTCACTCTATCGCAATAAGCAAATGTAAATTATTATATTACATTATTGTTATATTACAAGGATAACTATTACGAGGAACGTGTTAAATTATTAATAGCTCAATAGCTTACACGGTTTACATAACCGTTTAAGGTATACATAATGAATGTGATGGGAGAGAGGGGAGGGGTATAGAGATACAAGAGAGCGATACAGTTGTGACTCTCAAAGGCTCAATCGAAGCTATCAATTCCACAAAGCACCTTATATCTGTAACATCATACGCAAATACTATCATATTGTGCCTTCCAGAAATCGACATCTTAACCAGGCATAAACGGAGGGGTATTTGCGATCCAATTGTTCTGTCACTGAGTCGAAGCTTTGAGGTACGAGTGTGCTGTTCGCTGAATTGAATTCAAGTAATCCGACCCGTCACCCGCACGCGCTCTTGAATCCCCGCATTTATAAACTCCAATTCGACAAACAGAAAATTTGTACGAGCTAGAATTACGAAAATAAATATTGAATTTTTTTCGACTAGTTCTGCGGCCGACCAATATCATTTTATCCAGTTAACTGTTTTTTTGTAAAAAATATTTTGTTTATAGAGAGCGGAATAACTAAAGCAAATTGCTACTCTGAAAAGGAAATAATAAATGAAATTGGTCTTTTACGTTTGCATAGCTTCCATTGGCTGGTGTTTTATTAAGTTTCGAACAGTGGCTTCCCTCCAATATCAATTGGCCGGCCATGAAAGCACCAATTAATAGAAACTTTTCTGTTACTGCTTGCGTTTGCGGGATTCCCCAATCAGCGCCGGCTGCTCGCTCTTTACAGGAAACAAATTAAATAAAAAACGAATCTACTAAGTTACTAGCAATCTCTTTAATGCAATGCTTTTTGCCAATGATTTTTGCTATCGTTATTTTTGGTCTGAGTTAAATATGAATGAAAGCTCAGAATATATATTGACATTAGAACTGAACTAGTAGCATTATTATTATTATATCCTTTTAGTACCATATATATATTAATTTCAATTAGTTCAATATGATGTAAAACCAGTTAGAGTCGGAACGGAATTTCACTACAACTAGTTTAAATTTAATATTGTACTTCAATAAGGTGGTAGCACCAGTACAATCAGCTAACCGAATTTTAAGCGAGACAAGTTAAAATTTACCTGAAATACCATATCAGTTAAGTTGAAAAACTTTACCACCCCTTTTTATAGAACGCCAATATTATTGGTCTTTTCGGAAATAAAATTTCATTTATTTTTCAAACAGATTTATCGTTGAACGCATTCATGAGCCGATTACACTGAAAGTTAAACAGAATAGCGCTATAAAGCCATTTGATATTTAACGTGAATGATGTGATGTGATCGTGACACAAACGAAGGTTTAAAATGTCAGTTGACTCGGAACGGGCACTCAGCGCAAAAAGCGGGTATAACTCCAAGGAACAGCAAACCTGAGATTCCTCGGGGTCCCACTAACATGCGCAAAATTTGGTTTCGGATTGCTGCCGCGGTTAGCACGACTCTACCTCGTTGTATTAAACGTACCGGTTGCATGGCAGCTCTCTTTCGTAAATTTTTAGTAATGTTGGAGTAACCTCTTGGTACAAACTCACTCGTGCGTGCGTCGGCACTGCGACCCTTCTCCGGGTTACCGATTGTTACGGGATTACACGAAAATTGAAGAAAAACCAAGTCCTGATGTTTTTTTAAATATTTTTACTAGATATATACTACTCCAGGCGGAACAACAAGGTGACTGTGACATCACCCAATAACAGAAAGTAAAGCTAAACTGGGTCTCACTTAAAAATCCTTTCAAAAACAGTATATAGGTACCTATACTCGAAGCTATTTAGTAATCGGAGCTACGAGGCGACACATTAGACAAGATACATTTACTTAGCAGATTTATAATAATATGTATAGGTAATATGCTATTCGTAACACCAGAGCGCGCCTGCTTAACCCTTTGCGTGTCGCTCGCCGCGCCTCCGAGCCGAGTGGCTCGAGACAGTCGAGACCTCCATGACTCGCGGAGTTGCACGTAAAATCAACAATTACCCACGAGTCTACACGCCGGCGCCGGCTGTTTGTTCCCAGCTCTTTTGTTCATTTGTTCCCGTTGTGCTGCTCAGATGGAACAGATCAATTCTACTTGCTTGCTACCATTCAAGTGTAGATTCAGGTTAAACTGAGCTAAATACACCTTGATTTTATAAGGCACTTAGGTACCTACTATACTCGCGAGCAGTGAAAGTTCCGTGGCCATTATGTAGTTTGCTATATCAATATCAATTGAAAATTACCATTATAAAACTCTGAAAAGGTATCTTTCAGTGCGCCACAGCTCACTTGTATGTAGACGTGAGATGAGCCGTGGGGCACTGAAGCCGGCCGATGCGCCGCCGCTCGCGCCTGCACTGCAGCGAAGTAACTACTCAATGCAACCTAAAAGCCGAAGCGAAGGAAGAAGATCCCTTTGTGTTTGTCATTTTGTATGTTTTATTTCACTTTTTTGTTCCTGTTTTTGCATTTACTTGTTTGTCTGCTCCGTAGGGCTGACTCGTCCAACGAAGCGCCAGGGGTTAACGGACTCAGTGAATTTGGAGAGGTGAGTTTTAGTTGATACAATTTGTATAACCCTAAATTAGAATTTCAGGTTTTTTGGGGCATAATCTCTCTATCCTTTTTACCACATATTCATATTTTGCACCACAGTTTCAAAGGACTAATTCCCTTGATAAACGGACAGACAGACAGACGGACAAAGCAATCCTAAGAGGGTCCGGTTTAACCTATCTTAGCACGGAACACTAAAAATGGATCTCACCCTTGTTCAACACGGAAATATTTCAAAATCTTCAGCTTTACCATGTTAGGTTGTGTGACTTAATTAATTAAAAAGCTGGGTGCTGGCGGGCGTCCCACTTCGCTTCGTCCCAATTAGCTTATTGCAGGTGCGAATGAGTTATGCAAATGCACATCATTTTATCAGCATGAAAAAGATCTAGAAAGCTCATACATAGAGATAACTCATTCGGCCATGTATGAACTTTCAGACTTTATAAACAAAATTCAAAACTGACATAATTCCATTCTATAATAATGGTTAATTATGGTAGAATATTAGTAGCCTGACTGCTCCATTCATCTTTCCCATCCGGTAACACGAACCCATGCAAGTACTACCACCTATTAACCACCTATTACCAAATCTGCAATAATTACCTAGTAACGTTAACTTAATTGATGCTATTGTTAGATAAGACTGACTACCACTTATGACCACGCATCACGCATCCATGTCGGATACGGCACCGCATGCATGCGTACGATGCCTCTATTCGTAACTTCAAAACCACAGGCAGTTACAGCATAAAATAAAGTAGAAAGCTGCGTAAAGACGGCATTTCGTATCTCTCTAACTTCTTCCTATCTGTGGCACTAGCCAGTTTCCTCGAGACACACACACCACCCCGCTGGCGATTCCACCTGCCTCCACCGCAGAGCTAACCCGTCCATCCGTCAACAGAAAGTGGTCCGCGAGATGAACCGGCTGGGCATGATCGTGGACCTGTCGCACGTGTCGGACAACACCTCGCGCGCCGCCATCCGCGTCTCGAAGGCTCCCGTCGTGTTCTCCCACTCCTCGGTCTACTCGCTGTGCGCTCACAAGCGGAATGTGCCTGATGATATCATTCTGGCTCTGGTAAGATGTTTTTTTGTTGTTATATGTTGTATACTTAAGCAGGTTTCGGGTAGGTGTAAGACTGGATTCTGCTCCTGCGCCCGCTATTGCTACGCGGATTTGAAAGTTTACGATTAATAAATTCCGTTGAAATTCATGGCAAATATAGTTTACTATACTCTAGGGTGACTCTACACTACGGTGAAGGAAAAACATAGTGAGGAAACCGGCATATCTAGATTTTGCACATCTAGTAGACCAGCGTGACGCAGTGGACCAGCGTGATGGGAAATGGTCCAAGCTTAGGAAGGCAGTTTAGACCTTGGGGATATGCACAAAGGTTCCATTCGAGAGAGCCAGGTGCAGGTGTACTGACACCCCCACAGAGAATAGAATAGAATAGTTTACTATGTGTCATCTTCTACCTACAACTTACACACGAGTGAGGAATAGGTAAGTATAACCCGCCGGTTTCTGTTTGAATAAATAAATAAATATATCACATATGGAAGGCTGCCGCTCGCTAGGGGATATGTGATTTATTCATACCTGCGCCAGAATCTGCACTCTTTGTGTTGGAAACTAGAACAATACAACATGCACTTAGAGGACGTCATATGCACTTCAGTGCTGAAAGTATTGTATACACAATATAGGCGATGAAGTTATATCATATTCTATTGTACAGTCTGGGGTAAAGAAACCTTACCCCTCTCATAGTGACTTGCAATCTGAGAACCGGTAAAAAGAGTCAACCCAAGTTATCTGAGCGACCGTCCACAGCATGACTGACCTTTAGTTCCTTACATACGATTTATTGATTTACACACACAGTTATTAAGGTGACTTTAAAGCCTACTTAATTCTAAACCAGCAGATTCTACATAAATAACTACTGTGAGATCCAAAAAAATGCATAAGTTCTCTTTCGCAGTCTGCGTGTCGTGATCGTGCGAACACTATACCAACTCTACTGCAATGACCAACATTCCGCACTCTTTTCCAGATGTACTTCTTTTTCTTCTTGTGCCTTTCCACTACTGGAGGTTGGCAGTCAGCTCTGCATACGTCTCTCTATTCTTCGCCAAGCGCATCAGCTGTTCTACGCTGGCCACTCCCGTCCATTCTCTTATATTGCGGAGCCACGACTTTCTTTCTTTAGCGATGTACTAATGATTGTGATTATTGGTGTGTACAGAAGCAGAACAGCGGCATCATCATGGTGAACTTTTTCCCGGACTTCGTGAAGTGCGCGCCCAACGCCACCATCTCCGACGTGGCCGGTGAGTCTTAGATCAACAATATACGAACCAGATGGACTGTCACACACAAACACAAAGCAAAGACCTGACTGCATTTTGTTAAGTGTCAAACTGTTTTAAGTTTGGCTAAATGAAAACCATTATTTTAATGAATAAAGACACAAATCGTCTAACCGAATTAACTCAAAATAAGAGCATAGTGGTGGAAGTGGGGTGTTGACACTCCATCTAGTGCGTATTAAAATCAAATATTTTTTAGGTCTTCTATTTGTCAAAACCTCTCATCTATATGTGTAAAAAAAAGTCGTATTTTTTCTTCAAAAATACCAACAACAATTTTAAATCACAATTTGAAAGCCCTGTAATAAACAACGTTCTATTGTTATGAAACCAGAATTATAACACTGTACATTTCGAGTTGATGTTGATGGCCGACGTAACTGGCCTATTGTTTTAATTAATTGAATTAAGTAATTGAATCATTCCATGAAATCATTAATCCCCTTAATTGAGTAGAGTAGCATAATAGCTAGGTAATATTCATTCTGACCATGACAGTTAATCCTGTAACAATAGTAGGTATAAATCATAAATCATATCGCTGCCATACAAATTATTTAATTAGGTAGGTACTTACTGATGTAAATTTTACATGTACATAGATTATCTTTGTTGCCTTGTTGCTTGAGAAATCATAGACCGATACCCATCCCCGTATTTTCTGTCCTGTTTTGTGTGGGTAATGTGGGTATAATCAAGGACTTTTTAGATATAATATCTAAAAACACATCTAAAATTACTATTACTTATACAATCTCAATAAACAACATGCTACAGAATATAATTTCAAGATAAGAACAAATTGAGTCTTTGTGTTGCTAATGTTGCTTTAAAATAACCCCACGACTATTTATGACGCAAATTACGAATGCTCAAGAAAATGTTTTTAAGTGTCCCATTTGTACAGCAAACTGTACATAATAATATATAGGTACTTACCCAATTATCCACATCAAATGTTTAAAATCCCCCTTTTTCAGTGATCGATAAAAAATTAACCGATAAGCTTTTAACGGTATTTTTATTGGATTTATTCTTGATGAGAGATCAAACTTCATTCACATTAAAAGGGCACGCGCGCTGAATTCGACATGGTTGTTTCGACTGTTTCGAGTTATATTTTAATGAAATCCTTTGCGACTGCTTTTAATCAATTTGGAGATAATTTTACCACTTAAATCTTTAAACGCACCGTGAAACAGGCATTTATTGCGTGTTTACATCCGACAGATTACCGATCTTTCAATTAAAAAGGCTTTTTATATTTTTATTATAAGATATAAAATTGAATAAAAAGTACGTTTTTTGTATGTCAGTTATTTTTTTAAATATTAAAATACAATTTTAAATAGGTACGTATAGCATTAGGAAAAATTATAAAAGTCTAAAGATTTAGGTATATTACATTGTAAACTATAAAAAGTTATAAAAATTAAATGGATAAAATCACGTTACTTGTGAGTAAATCTGTAGTTTTACTAAGTTCTGGACCCTAAAGTTAAGATCAAAGTTTTAGGGTTCCTCAAGCGCGATGTTCAACTTGTAATGGTGCCGTACTTTGTCAAACTTCACTGTATCTTGCCGGTTTTGTTCGTGAGTTTTATCTTTTATATTTGCGCTATAAATATTTTATTACCCAACTTTCAGTTGAATTCGTACTTTAAGGTGATGTTCATAACGGGTTGGTGTTATCTGAGAAACAATTACTTAGTTTCGATATAATAAGGCCCTGTTTCAAAATTTATGGCTACCTGTGGGATAAAAGATATGCTGTCATCGGATCACCGTCTAATGGTCTGTTTAATAGCGTGCGGATCTAGTCACGCACGCGCACCGCACGCGTGACAAGCTGAAGTGTTTTTTTCATTTCATTGTAACGCGTGGAATATGCACGCGGGACGCGGGATAATGGCGTGCAGTCCCGCGTGCGTGATTGAATCCGCAAGTTGTTACAGACAATGACAGCGTGTCGATTACCCCACAGGTATCCATTATCTAGAAATTCAGAAGGTCCTTCGGCTCCCACTTTTGACGATTAGACCTCAAAAGTCAAAGTCAAATGTTTTTATTAATCGTATACATACATATAAAATTTCGAGATGATCTCCTTTTGGGTGTATTTTTAATTAAGCTTGTTTATATACCACAAGTGGTCATAAACCACTGGTTGTTGTGACTACCAGCGCATTGTTGACAACGTGTGTTGTCCGCAGAGCACTTCCACTACCTGAAGCGCATCATCGGCGCCGACTACATCGGCATCGGGGGCGACTACGACGGCGTCAACAGGTCTGTATCACTACTGTGACCAGTGTAGCGAGCACCGGATTCGATACTATTTTCGAATCTACACGAAGGGTCACTTTTACCAAACGCTAAACGAATTTAAATCAACTTTTAAATAAATGTTGTACTAACTGACAGACGTATGACAGGCTACTAAATACGTTTAGCGTTTGGTGAAATTCCACCTAACATATGGCAAAAACAAATGTCACTTTTGGAACTAACTTTGCCTTACATTTTGACAGTGACAGTTGACGATACGCAACGTTAACGGAGGATCGAAACTTATGCTCGCAACTCAGAGCCGCGAGCAGAGGATTTGTAACCTCCGTTTACGTTGCGTATCGTCAACTGTCACTGTCAAAATGTAAGGCAAAGTTTGTTCCAAAAGTTACATTTGCTTTTTCCATATGTAAGGTGGAATTTCACCAAACGCTAAACGTATTTAGTAGCCTGTCATACGTCTATCAGTTAGTACAAAATGTATTTAAAATTTGATTTAAATACGTTTAGCGTTTGGTAAAAGTGACCCTTCGTGTAGATTCGAAAATAGCATCGAATCCTGTAATCGCACCTCTGTGCAGCGAGCACCGGATGGAACATCCAATTAAAATTAATTTGTTTGTTATATTATTTTACAAAGTCAGCAATTTCACATGATCATAACTTTATTATGTCATACTTACGTTGTGGCTTACTGAGAACCCGGTCCTTCCCGGCTAATAAATATTGATTTCCTTGTTGATAAATAAAGACAGGACGCAGTAGAGCAAAGCACAGTGTTTAATTAGTTGTGCCAATTATTATTTCTCGTGCAGATGATTATAGTCAACCCCAGCGATGATGAAAGAGTAGTTATTTCTCTTAACAAACAAGTACTGAGTATGTCTTAGTATGTCTCTCGTAACTTTAGGTTATTGACAGAGTGAGTTGGGTCATTGTAAGGACCAATAGAGCAATGCATTTAAAAAAAATAATTCAAATGTATTTAGGTATTGCAAGTAACATGTAGGTGGTAAGGGTTGATCAGTTACAAATAATGTGCCATCACAATAACTTAGATTTTGTTTAACACACATGTTTGGCACTGCCAAACGCCCGATAAATCTGACTTAAACACTTGTTAAACAATGTTTAAAGTTTTATGTAGTAATACAGAAAAACTAGGCACAAACAATGCATTGTTTCCATCGCTAGCATAACACACAGTCTTAAGGCTTTGTCGAACAAGACGCGTTACTACACGATGCGTACTGCTAGCGTTTGCGCTCTGTTTGACGGTTTTTCACCATAGTAGTACTACACATCAGCGTCATAGCGCGGCGTCAAATGAGCGCTCGTAACGCGTCCCATTTGGCAAAGCCTTTACACTATCCTTGACCCGGTGCCTTTACCCCCAGGGTGCCGCGCGGGCTGGAGGACGTGTCCAAGTACCCGGAGCTGTTCGCCGAGCTCCTGCGCAGCGGCCAGTGGACCGTGCTGGAGCTCAAGAACCTGGCCGGCCTCAACATGCTGCGCGTCATGAAGGCCGTCGAGAAGGTAACGTCACACTCGGCGCGACAAACGCTAGGCCAGCGTGTTGAGTACCGAAACCATAAGGCCTTTTCCGCACAGCGAATATTTCGCCGCGCGAAATTAATTCGCGCGAATTGTATTCCGCGCTTGAAGTTCGCCATTTGACACCGCGAATAAAATTTCGCGCGATTTTTGTCACTTCTATGCAGATCCCGGCTGAGACAAATCCGCACTTGCGGAAAAATACTCGCGTGAATTTCATTTCTGCAAGTGCGGATACTTCTATGATATTCAATGAGTTACAAAATCGCCGCGAAATATTCGCGGTGTGGACAGGGCCTAAGAAGAACAACCGAATCGTATGCCAGAAGTTTGTCAAACGCCAAGAAAGTATCTCAGTCTATTAAACTTACACTCACGAGCTATGGAGAAGGCCCAATTACTATAGTACCACTAATTACTCCTATACGGAAAAGACGAGGTTATCGATGCCGTCTGCAATATTGAAGTACAATTAATTAACAGTGCATCAGAATATGACCAATTGAAAACGTAAATATTTTGAGGAAATTCAAAGAAAAAAAAGAGGTCATTCTAGTGTCGAAATTTTTGTGAGTGGACCAGTGCAAGTGCAATGAAAACCATTGCTCGTGAGTGTATAATATTGACTGACTGAGATACTTTCTAGGCGTGTGACAAACTGGCATACGCTTCGGTTATTCTTCTTATCGTGTCGGTAGGAAGCATACGCTGGACTAGCGTTTATCGAGTACTTTTGGTTAGTTATCCATTATAGTGACATAATTATGTTCTTATGTATAATAATGTTATTAAGTTCCTTAAAGGTTACGTACACGTAACTTAAAATTAATTTTTAAAGTTAAAATATTGTTACTGTATCAGATACTCAATGGTCTCTTTATGCGTGCAGAGATCAAAGTGAATCCTGAGGTCGATTTGAACATTCAATCCATTGTTACACATACTTTCCCGTCCAATACTGCCTCCTTTGAAGTATTGAGTCGAGTTCGCTTTGAAATATATCAACTGTGCAATACAAATCGAATATGTTCAAAGTCTCTTATTTCCATTCTTACATTTTGCTCAGTGCATTTTATACATACATCGATAGCATCATCTAGCAGGGGCAAACCCGTAGATGTCAAATAAAAAGCAACTTTATGAGGCAGATATTAGGGTCAGTACTGGAACGAAGCAGATGGAGAATGTTACACTCAAAAGGTTTCTTTTAATAAAATAAGGGCTTTTTATAAAATAAACTGAAGTTATAAACCCCCGACTGTGATGGAAATGAGCGATTACTTGTGAATGGTTGAAAGTGAAACTATTACGATGAATACAGTGCATAATTATGAGACTATACCTAGTTATTACGATAAAGCTTTTTTTATTTGTTATTTGGGTCCATTTACTGGGTTTATTTAGTACGGTGACAAATCCTAGTTCAGCTTTAGTGTTTGTCGCCGACACGATAAGAAGAAGATCAGAAACTAGAAACTCTAGTGACCTATGTGTGTGGTAGGCCATCACCAGCTTTATCTAATAGATAAGTCTGTGTTGGCTATATCAACGTCGGTGTGGATCCTCTACACAGCTCTATGTTAGACTATCACTGGCCACATGCCAGCGACAATGGCACATTAGCCACACAGTAAAGCATAATGTCCCGGCCTCATTTGGCGTTGCCTTCCCGCTATCTGATCGCTGTGAGCTGCGTTTAACCTCCAGTCTGAAATGTATGCCTTGTTGGTGTTATGTAACTGAAACTTTGCAACTTAAACCATTTACTTGTAATTTCGGTAGGTAATATTTTAAAATATAGTGCAGATAGACAGTACTGTAAATTTTAAATTATAAAATGTTGTCTATAGGTACCTACATTCAAAACTAGCAAAAATACCTAACGAACGAAAAAAAGATTTCTAGACTCTATACGTTTGTCTGCAAATAAAAAATATTATTTTGCCTATGGTCCCTTTAAAGAACATACATCTCGTCACTCGTGGGTTTTGACACAGCCTGTATAACGGAGCCCTTTCCCCGGCAGGTCCGCGACGAGATGAGGACCAACGGCGTGGAGCCCGAGGAGCACCCGGACTCGCCCGCCGACAACGGCAACTGCACCAGCAACGCCTTCGACCTCAGCATGGAATAAACACCCTGTATGTGTACCACCCCACCCCCTGACCCATCTGGCGGCGCTACTTATATTTTGCACGCAAATTCATGCGTCAGTAGAGCAAAGTTTATTATTGAAATTTTAACATTTTGTGTATTTGTGTCCATCAATACGGACAGTAGTTTCTAATTTACTTATAATGTGTAAATTTTTAGGCGCTGACTGTGGTGATGGTGGGTGGGGGTAGTTAGTAACGTTACTTGTATGTATGTGTTGCGTCGCCGCGCGCCGAGGCTAGCTCGCCGCGCCGGCCCCTTCTGTGGTATATTTATAGTAAGGCAAGACGAGTGGCACTTTTATTATATTCTCAAAAACATGTAATCGCGTTATATGTGTTAATTAGATAAGTTGCAGGTTTCTGTGAACTTATATGGCAACAAATATCAGCAGTTCTTCCAAAAAAGTAATTTGTAAATAAATGAGGGTTACACAACGAATCCTTCAAGGTTTTATATTTTGTTGTTTAAAGTTTGAAACATGTTTAAAGGAACGACTCTGGTTTGGTTCACATCACCGAGCACGGCAGGATAAATGGAATGGGTTATTTAATTACGATAGTGAACTAAAGTGTTTCCAGCTTTAAATTGTACACGTGTTAATTTTAATATTCAATAGCGTAAATTAATTGCTCATAACTTTAGACGTAGGGTCTTTCGCAAGACGTTTTCATTTTAATTTGGTTGCATTACAACTTCAACAGAACAAGCAATTAGAATAAAAGTATGTTCAATTTCATTAAGATGTTCTCCTAATAATATAGAAAAAAAAGTCAGGACGGTTTGTAAAATAAGTTATTAAAATAGTAATAAAGCTACGGAGGCCACGTTGGCTTCGCTGACCGCACAAGTTGAGTTGTTCAGTCGAAGTTGCAGGTGCGACCCACAAGTTGTAGGTTAGATAGTTATGAGCAAACCCGTACTAGTGTTACAGTAATTGATGTCGTATTATATTGCATGTAAAGTTCACTATCCAACTCTTACGATTTTCCACGTTCAGTCAGATTCATGTCTTGATGTCCTAAACTGCGATCACTAAATGTATGTCACAGAAAGTAACACACACTTTTATACTCGTATGTATTATGTATGTCTATCTATACCACAGTTTTTTTTATTATTATATTTTATTTTTTTATTTACTTATTATTCTTTTTTATGTAGGTATATTTTTTATTTGAGTTTTTATGTTGTACCTTTGCTTTGTAACTAGAATGCCGAGCAGTCGCTTCGAGCTAATAACCAACTAAGCTGTGCCGCTGACATTTTCCATTTCAGTTGATTGAGTTTTCCATCAGAAACTTCGCAGAGACAGAACGAAGCTGAAATGAAATGAGATAGAATCGGAACTATACTTTCAAGTACATCTTTTGAAAGGATAACTGATTCAAACAAAAGATAAAATATTCAGTAACAGAAAATGTATTATTTTAGTTAAGAAATGCAAAAGTGAGCATCCAATCACAGGAGTCGGGACGCTGACAAGTTTGAAATTAGAATGTCGGAAACTGTTAAAAACTGTTTCTCGGGCCCAGTAGCGGCTACTCCAGCTTTACAACATCATTCATGCCAACACCAGCTCTAATGCTTTACGATAGAGATAAGGTTCGCTTGGAAAATCTCTGTAGTATAAAAGGTATTTGATAAGTAACGGATTGGGTTTGTTCTGTATTTTAAAATGCGAACCGTTAAACTTTTGCCTTTTTCATAAACGTGCTTACTAATGTCATGTATTTTTTTACCTTTACTTCACCCTTGGTAATGGCTATTTTGAAGAAAATCTAATTTACTTCTTAGCTGTTACGTAAATTTTTAACTTGAAACTGCTACAAAATTCTGTCTTTGTACAAAATTAATCACTAACAATGATGTAAAACTTAGTTACAGCCCTACTTATAACGTATCGTTGGCACACATTATTTGACGGTCGCGGTGGCTGCTCCAGATGAGGACCAGAACCCTGGTTCAGCTGCTCCGAACATGCTATCGCTCGGCAACATTATTTTAACATTTCATATTTTTATTTTCAATCACTGAGATTGACTTTCCGTGTCACTGAAACGATTCCTATGTTATTTTTTTCATAACTTTTATATTGAAGATATTATGGTACATTACTTTTAGCTATATTTTTTGTTGAACTACCAATTGTTTTAAAGTATTGGGTTATTTTAAACTGTTAATTGTTTTTTTTTATTTTTTATTTTAATTATTCATGTTTTACTTAGGAATGTTACGCTAAATCTTACGCTGCGCGAATAATTGTAGTGGGTGAGGTCTTTTGACGTTAACCTTGTAAAGAATGTGAACTAGGTAGCTAAATGAAATTTTAAAATGTTTGATAATGTGTGAGGAAGAGTGTTAGCTGGGCGATTTTTTTCAATCAGTTTGATAATTTGTATGATTATTTTACTCTAAAGACTAGGAACCATAAAGTAGGGATATTTTTTCCATGAAACAGGGTGTTCAGACAATGATCGACACTATCATTATTTTTATAGGAACATAAAATTACAGCTTTATTTTCTGAAATGGTTAAACTTTGGATTTTATTTATTTATGTAATCTTATGGTTCTTCTTCATATTTCTACAATGGTTAAATCATAAGTTAGTGTACTTTATGTATGTATATTATATGTTTACATAATTATAATTAGATTATTGATTATATTTAGTATATAAGTTCCTTCTCCCATATTCTTAGTCGTTACCTCAATAAACTCAATTTTGGCCACGTTACACTGGGCACATGATACATGGTTAAAAACGGTATTCGTCGAAGTAGTAACCCTGGTAGAAACAAACTAAGATAAGCGTGGAATAGCTGGTTGTGTTTGGCCTCCATTCAGCATTTACACATTATCGTAGTGGAGCAGAAGCTCAAGACCCATACATAACACCTGACAGGCTCGAAAAGCTATTCAAACTAGGTATATTCCACGTTTATTGGTACTATACTATATTTTAGACGAGGAACCATGTTTATAAGATTAATGGGGGAACAACCAAGAATATTAAACATAAAAAAATCTTTAAAATTAATTTCAATTATAAGTAAATTAAGGAATCTTTAAAATAATGTGATCAACATTTCGTGCTATTATAAGTTCGTCTTTTTAAAATTAATACTTACGTTGTGTGTAATATATTGTTTGGACCCTTAGTATGGAGACCGACTATTATAATTTCAGTATGAATACTCCCAATATTCTGGATAATTACATAATTTATTGTCTCTTTGTATCTCCGCCTTGCCGACAGTTTCTGGAACCGGGAATTTAAACGTGACCTTATTGTTCAATCATTATTTACTTTCAATAATACAGCGCGCCAGTAGCTTTGATTTTTAGGATAACTGTGCCTATTGCATCTTTTAAATTTAAGTTGTTCTATATTAATATAGAACATTGTAATTATATGTTAATAAAGAACTTACTTACATTTTTCTTCAAATTAGGTACTTCTACAATTCTAAACATTTGTTGTCTGAATGGATAATCTGTAGCTATAAACTACAACGTAATGTATGGTTAAATATGTGAGACATTGCAGAAACTGGCGGCAAGAGGGTCACTCCGTGAAACCAGCCTCTTACTTAACATTGCGCTGTGAAAATTTATATTTAACAATATTTTTAAACGATATATTATGAAAGAATACTAAGTATTTCTTATAAATTACGACTGAACGATTTTTGAACCTATATTGAAACTAGCGTATAACTAAGTTTTTAGTCTGTAACCAGAATATATAATATATTTTCAATGTTATACATGAGTATGACATCCCTTCGAAGCACCCACTCCATGTGCGTGCGCGTCTCTGTTAGATATAAGTCTGGGTTATAAACATCCCAGTGACAAAATGTTCTAGCTAGTAATTATAATTATTATATACCTATGTTTAACTTAATGAAATATGTGTTATAGATATAATAACTTCTGTGCGTAAAACATTGATTGTCTATGTCGAAACGTATTTAAACTTTATAGGGTACTTAAATGAAATCTGTAATCATATTTAAATGTGTTTTAAGGTGACACGTGGTTTCCATCCAAATAGCAGTTATTACTTATTACAAGTAATCACAAACAGCCAATTAACTTTCCGAATTGATCTTCATAGAATGTCGATGTTTAATACTAAATATTATTAATCAATAAAGAATTTTCTGTATGGCATTAAACCCTGTGTTTTATTTTTACCATTTACCCGCAAGTTTCATTGTGACGGAAAGACTTAGTAAAATTTACCCTCTTATATTAAGTTATCAATATGATAAATTATGAGGTGCAGACAAAATTGCAGACAAATCCTGTCGCCGACAAATGAACTAGCTAAATAATTGTTTCTTGAATTAGGCAACCTTAGGAGTCTATAGGGTGATTCAAAAGGGAATGATTTTTGCGATACTACGTGCCAATTTCACCACAGTGGGTTAGAGCATAACCAGTGATTATTGCTTGACTTTTGACACATCTGTCAATAATTTAATATGGAGATGACGTATAAATTGATCCACCTTTCCCTGGTTACGACCGAACCGACTATGGAGAAATTGGAGCTTATGCTATAACCATTCATTGTTCTATGGTTACGACAGACAGATTATGGAACTACTCTTTGAGTAACTTTCACCTTCCGAAGACCATGACTGGACCCCAGCCTACCGCACACAGGATACACACAAAATAATAATATAATAATAATAATAATAAATTTCTTTATTAGATTCAAAAAGTACAAGTTATTAAAACTAAGATCCCTAGCTCCCCCACTAGGATACCCTGTGTTGGGGGGGCCAGTCTCTTTCGTTCTTGATACATTGATGTTGATTCTGAAGGCAGAAATTCTAATTTTAACGCTGTCAAACTAAAAAAATTGCTAGCATAAAATGACATTTACGGTAACAATCATAGAGTCGAATTTTAAACAAAGAAATTAAGGTTTTGACATCGCTAAATTTATAATTTCTGCCTTCAGGATCGATATCATTGTAATAGTTAAATAAGTATAGGTATAAGTGAGACTTATCAAAGAAATAAATAAGCAATAATAATGTAGGTAACTTAGAATTGTACATAGTTTTTGTATCTTATCATCTTAATGATTATAACTAAAGTAAATAACACAGGAGGAAAAAGAAAAAAACACAATCACTTGTTTATTTTGAAGCATTACGTGTGCCATAAAATACTGGTCCAATTATGGGGAGCCGCAATAAATCTTACTTGCCGGAACGAGATCAGCCTCATTTATTATCACTCCCATTTACTCGGATCAACTGTAGTATTTTTCGTCGTTTACGAAAGGACTCAACAGTTTCACAAGTTGCTACAAGGGTGTTTGTAAAAGTGGTATAGTGAACCGAAGGGAAATTTTCAAAAGTCGTCAGATAAAATAATATGTGGGGACATCTCACACACGGCCATCCGACCCCAAGCTAGGCAGAACCTGTGTTATGGGTGTCGGACAGCTGATATATCTACACAAATACATAGATAGATAGATACTAAATATAAATATCAACACCCAAGACCCGAGTACAAATATCTGTCTTTAAACAAATATCTGCCCCAGCCGGGAATCGAACCCGGGACCATCGGCTCAGTAGTCAGGTCACTAACCACTACGCCATTCGGTCGTCAATGGTGATGGTGTCACCTCATTTCAGCTTACTTTATGACTTTTGCAACACCATGTATATGTGGCGGCTACTTCGGCGTGTCGGCGAAAGTCACTAAGGCCCGTGTCTCCTATTACGCGCCGTAGGTCGCGTCCAGCGTCACGCCGCCGCCGTAGGCTGCGTCACGATGCTCACTACGTCTACGCGCCAACGTCGGCGTGTGAGGGAGACCGCATCAGTACATTTCTATAGTGAGCATCGTGACGCGGCCTACGGCGTGACGCTGGTCGCGACCTGCGGCGTAAATAGGAGACCCGGGCCTAAGAGTCAATGCCCAAATATCTATTTCCATATAAATAAGATGAAATATGAAACTTGCGAGCGAGTTGGGTACCCGACAGCGGCGGCGATCTGGCCAGCATTTTCTTTCTAGTTTAGTGTTAATTATTTATAAGAATTGCCTATGTTTTACTTATTTGATGTACTTAACAGTAACATCAGACTTTAAATGTGACTTTAATGCAAAAATAATAGTATAAAAAACGGGCGGCCTTATCGCTAAGAGCGATTTCTTACAGGCAACCATAGTAATGATATTGCGATACGTCTTGTACTGCAAGCTCATGTCTTCCGATTACTAGCCTTTAAACAAAGATAAATATAAAGAAAGCTTCTCTAATAAAAAAGACTAAAGACCAAATAAAATAAAATAAAACAAAATAAAATAATATGTAATAATAAATTAATAAAAGCTTGTACTTAGACTTATTAAAAGCTAATTGATGCAAAACGGCCTACCACGCCTAGATTGTACATACATGAAATTTCGTCGATCCCTGCAGGTATGCCGTCTAAAAGGCCTCTTCTGAGTCAAACACTAATTGAATCACACACTCCCATGTATGTAAAGTACCTACTCATGACATGCATCAGTATGTAATTGATGCCAGGTATTTGATTAGCCTACTAGTTTAACCATTAACAGATCGACGCAAATTTCGTCTTACCGTAACCCTGACCTCAATGTGGCTTATGCCGAGTTGCACGAAGGATTTAAACTAAGTCGACCTTAATCTGTGCCTGTCACTTTCGGCCCGTATACTGTTAAGGCAAGGCAACAATAGATTTAAGCTCGATCTTAGTTAAAGTTCCTTCTTGCACGTCAGCGTAGCAGCCATAAGCTAAAATCGGCCAAGAGGGGCCAGAGTACAGTGAAGCTCGATAATTTACAGCAGCTCTCAAGGTGTGTGTGAGTGTGTGTATGTAGGACGCTCCCATTCCTCACTGCAGGTTGTCAATTAATAATAGTTTGTAACTCGGCAAACTGCAGAAACTCTGGAACTAATTAAAACCAGTAACTTGCGGGCGGCGGGTGAAGTTCACTGAAAAACGTTCCAAGTTTGAACATTATCGTTAACAAAACTGCAATATCTGCCGGTGGCTGGAATTTTGCAATAAAAACAACCCCGATCGAGTAATTTGTGGCTGCATAGAAAATATCAAATAGTTTTTTTTTCTGGTAGAGTTTAAATGACAATATCTTGATTCTTAAGTTAGAATAGGGTAGTGGAAAGAAACCGTGGAAAATTTACGCAAAAATATATATTTTTGTTGCTTCATACATACTTTGATGGTAACGTCAGTCACGTGGCTTTTGTGAACAAATAAAAGAATTAGTTTCTCACGTGTTGCGAAAAGTTATTCTGTTTTACTTGTATACTTAGTATGCTTTTGCACCCCTCTATATTGGGATGCTAACTTTTTTCCTATACAGACTGGGCTACTAAAAAGCGCAAATGTTTTTCTTTTTATATTTGCGTCGTGTACATACGGCTACGCACCTGACTTTGGCAGTATCAAACGAATACTGATTTTGTTTGAACAATGACTTGATTGACAGTACTACGTTTGTTGATTGAAAAAATACTAAGGGCCAGTTTTTTGATCCCTAGTTAACTCAACCATTGGTCAAAAATGCCTACCATTAGTTAAAAACCAACGAAATTCGTATGCAGATGTCATGCTTGACACGTGACTTGACTAATGGTTAAAGATTACCACGGATCAAAAAACTGGGCCTAAGAGTGTACTCAGCATATTATACTGCTGGGTATCTTCGGTCGTATTATTTCATTATGTTGGTACGTATCATAATTCTTTGATTTGAGTACATACATAGTTATTAAATCACATAATTATGCCAAAAAGCTTTAAATTTAAAGCAAACGTTGTTTATTTTGTTATTTACGTACAAACATCCAACATTAGAATAAATATGGTTGTATACATATCGCGGGCTTCATGGCAAAGGGGCGTATGCGCATCGACCCTACTTTTCAGGAGAGCAAAAAAACATCATAACTTTTTAAATAAGTAATCTAGCTTGCTATAATTTTGCATATACCTTAGTTAATTATTTTTTGGTTTAATTAAAACTAAATTTTTATAATATCTATGCTTTAAGTACACTTTATGGCGTATACGTCTATCTGCCTTGACGGAAATTATTGTATTGCTATCCTTTTTTTATCATATTATGTATAGGAATAATGGGCGTATAAACAAACTTTTTTATTTGTTATCCAATTATATTATATATATTTTATTTGTTTTACACTTAAATCATTTAATATACTGATAGCAAAATATAACCAAAAATGTAACTGCTTCTATTTTTTTCGAATTTCATACGCCCCTTTGCCATGGCGTAATTAAACGGATGTTCTCAATTTAAGAGAGATGATACGCCTATAAAAAAATAACAATCTATTTAAGTAACTATTTAATACATAGTAAAGCTGTAAAAAACACAGAATAATTTATTAGAAACAATAAGAGTAAAAAATAAAACAAGAATTACTGTTAAAACAAAATTTACTCTTAATTAAGTGAACATAAACTCAAAAAACTCCTTAAAGAAATGACAGAGGGCTGAGGCTGGAACTTCGCAGAATGCAGGGGCTTTCCTTGATGAACTCTTTCTTCAAAAAGAAGCCCCAAAGAAGGTGGACCTGGTGCAAGTCGGACTCTGTCACGAAAAATGAAATCGATTTCATCATCATGACTGATTAAGAGGCACATATTCAGATATCTCAGGTCGGTTTAATCGCCGTATACTCAGAGGAACTCTGAATATCGACCTAAAGCTTGAAGAACGGCGACTGATGAAGTCCACCCTCTGACCAACTCTGCGCCAGACCACTGCAAAGATGGCACTAGGTTCTGTGCAATGTAACACACGGGAAGGAAGTCTAAGCTTTCAGGGGGGACTCTTGGACTTACGGAGACCAAACGGCATGTGCTGGACCATTCCGTCAGAACTAGAGGCTCTCAACAAAATGATACGCAAGGCTATTTTCATCGTGACCTCCAGTGGTTTAACACACTCCGGATTGAAGAAGCTATTAAACAAAACCGGGGATCGAATGTCTTTGCCAGGCGACTTGAAGGGACCCTAACGAAAAAATTGACAACCAGCCATAGCAGAATCGTCGAATCTGAGCCGGAATGCACGATTGTACGCTTCACATGCGCAACAGCCAGAACCCCAGATGTGTAGGTCTATTGTTTTTCAAGAAAGGAGACAAATTTGCTCTTAAAAACCTATAGACTGATCACACTCTTGACCACGTGAATAAGATGTTATATATACATTTAAGATGTTATAGATACATTTATAACAGTCATCACGAGACTTGATTTGATGAATTTTAGCCGCTGGAGCATGCCGAATTTCGTGGGTGTTATAGCACCGTAGACCACATACACACAGTTCGGCATATTATACAGAAAAAGGAAGAATATAATCGGCCTCTGTGCCTAGCTTTCGTAGACTACGAAAATTTTTACTCTGTCGAGATCTGGGCTGTTCTGGCATCCTTGCAGATATGTCCAATAGATTGACGATACATCGAGGCGCTGAAGTGCCTAATGACACTGAAACGATTACTGTCCAAGTATAGAACCAGCCACAAGATCTATCCATAGGCAAAGGGGCGTGAGGGAAGAGGACGTAATTTCTCCGATACTGTTCCGTGATGCATTGGAAGATGTATTAAAACTCTGGACTGGAAAGGACTAGGCATCAATATCAACAGTGAAAGCATATTGTCATTTTATTTTGTTAAAAAAATGCACATACGTCTATATGACATGGCGATAATTATTTAAATGCGCCCCACTGATTCTTATACGCCGTCTATAAGCCTCTCTGACATGGCGAAATTATTGAAATGCGTCCTACTGATGTTTATACGCCGTCTATACGCCTTTTTGACACGACACAAAATTATTGATACATCGTATACGCCTTTATGTTATTTATGAATATCTCAAAATCTAGTTTACTGAAAATTTCAAAAAAAATACAGAACGTGTATTACTAGTATAGGAATCGATTGGCATGAAAAACGCAAAATCGATTTTTTGCGCTTACGCCCCTTTGCCATGAAGCCCGCGATATTTATTCTTAGTAATTTTGATGAAACTTGGTATTTAGGAAGCTCTGGCATTATACCTAGGATCCTTTTTAGGGTTCCGTAGCCAAAATGGCAAAAACGGAACCCTTATAGTTTCGTCATGTCCGTCTGTCCGTCTGTCCGTCTGTCCGTCTGTCACAGCCGATTTACTCGGAAACTATAAGTACTACAGTGATGAAATTTGATGGAAATATGTGTTGTATGAACCGCTACAAAAATATGACACTAAATAGTAAAAAAAAGAATTGGGGGTGGGGCCCCCCATACATGTAACTGAGGGATGAAATATTTTTTTTCGATGTACATACCCGTGTGGGGTATCAATGGAAAGGTCTTTTAAAATGATATAAAGTTTTCTAAAAAACATTTTTCTTAAAGTGAACGGTTTTTGAGATATCAGCTCTCAAAGTCGTAAAAAGTATGTCCCCCCCCCTCTATTTTTATAACTACGGGGTATAAAATTCTAAAAAAAATAGAGGTGATGCATGCTAATTAACTCTTTCAACGATTTTTGGTTTCATCAAAGTATCTCTTATAGTTTTTGAGATAGGTTGATTTAACTGTAATTTTGATTTGCTGCTACGGAACCCTTTGTGCGCGAGCCCGACTCGCACTTGGCCGGTTTTATTATCTCTAAATTCCCATGGGAAAACTCTAAAAGAGATCATATGTTAAAACTTTTATTATTTTCGCCTCTCCATAAACAAGAAAGTTGGTAACAATGTTTACTGGTCGTAAGGACGAGTACACAAAACCTGTGAATTTATATCGTTTTAAAGTTGAAGGTATTAAAAGTTCGGAACGTGTTTTCGGTAATAAAGCCGCAAATATGCAGAAAATGTACGACAAACATTTCACAAAATAAATTCTAAAAGCTCCGCTTTGGCGTAACGCGATGGTCGTGAGTCGTGGCAGAATAACGGGACCCGGACAACTATTCAAAATATTTCCGTTTGGTTTTTTAACTATCTACGCAGTTTTATTGATATTTAACTGTTTGATATTCAACTCTCTTTTTAGTATTTTATAAAAATATTTTTAAACAGTTATACCTGCAATACTGACTTTATTATCACTTCAAAATATAACAAAATAACAAGTTTAAGAACGATAAATAAACTCTTAGTACACAAAGTAGAAGTCACAAGAATAACATTGATTTTCACCAACTTTATACCCATTTTCTGTAAGCTTCAGCTTGATAAAGAAAATATTTTTTCACTCGACGCGCATTCAATTTTCTGGGTACAGCTTTCCTTTGAATTTGTGGTGATTCCATTTAACTAAGTGATATTCCGAAGCCCTATTACGTAGAACGTAGTCTGTATGCGCCCTATGTTGTCTTATTCCTGTTTTTATTTTATTAATAATATAGTTTTGTTGTGATGGTAGGTATTAATGTTTAATTTTTTTGTAAGTTATATTATACTAACCAACTTGTACTAGGCCCGCATAGTGGTTTAGACCCTTCCTTCATTTGAAAGAGACCCGTGCCTACTCGCTATGAGACCCGTGCCTATATATGGTCCACCCGCCGTCCGCGCGTGGAGGTCATACGACTGAGGCGATGTGGTAATGCTACGTAGTTGATGTAGTGAGCGCATAACCATACAAGTTCATACAAAGAATACTAACCACACGAAGCGAGACGGTGCGGAGTTGGAGTTACTACTTACCCCGCTGACTCAGCGACCCGAAGTGGATCTTGGCCTCAGACACAACTCACAAGAAGTCGCCACTGGTCTCTATCCTGTTGGGTGGCTCTAATGAGCTATGACCTTAAGCCACGATTTTTTTGACGTTTCCTCTGTGCTGCGAATAGTTCTACTCTATTCTACCAGTGTACAATCGATATAATTAGCCTTTGATGATGACAAACGGACCAAACTGTATCGATATGGCCTTTGGTAACTACGAGCCATTATAGGAATGAATGTAAATGGAGAAACAATTAAAGAAAGTACGTAGTCAGAGTGCGATCGCTCTATATTATCTGTGGCCAATGGGCCGATGTGTTACATAAAGGTTAGTAAGTATTTGTGTATACGAAGCATAAAATTCTTGCGGTCCCAAGCATTTACCCTCCTGAACCCTTTTTAGTACGTTTCAATTTCAGTAGAATGATAATTTGAAAGTGATTAGGTAAAGAAACCTTTATTTTCTTTTCAAAAATCCTTCGGTGGTCCATAAAGTTTTTTGTTCCTATCTCAAATTCACAGGTATGTAGGTATGTTAAGTAGTATGCAAGCCAACAATACAGGTGTAACAAGGAGGCTTCGCAACTGGGAACCGCAAATAGCCTCTCTGAATACCGTTTGTTGTCAACTTCACGGAACTCTGAAACTATGTTTTCTTGTAACAACGTTCGCCGGCCACGTGTCCGTGTTTCAGTAGCGAGTATTTTTTCAAACTTTTACAACTGATATTTTACACAATTTCTTGTTGTTTGAAGGTTTTTCACAATGCGCCAACCACCGTTTCGCAATGCCCGTATTTTTACCTACTCACTTGCCTCTATGTAGGTTTGCTTTTGCATGGTTTCCAGTTTGATGTATGACATTACAGGACAAAAGGCTGCCGGTTTTATTATAAAGTAAGTAAGTACCTACATTATTACGTTTTGAAGCTTGTAAAATCGGAAGGATATCTTAAATTTTAAAATATTGAACCCTTATCGCGGCGTCTGTTCCGTATTCGGACAGCGTCGCCGGTGGCGCCTAATGAATGGAGCCCGAGTTATCTCAATTCAGTCTCTCGCCAACAGAATCTAGCTAACTAAGCTAACTATGGAATTATTCATGACATTGCCCGCTGTGCAAACGGGTGGTTAACTTGGATGCATCGATCTCGGCCGGCGCCGGTATCACCTCGCAAGTTTCGGCTCGACTCAACTCGCCGTTTAATTAGTTAATCCGGTTTAGTTTGCTCTAATCTGAATCAGATAGCTGTGAGATCGGAGGTGAACCAAGCAAAGTTGACGAGAGCGTTCAAGATGTGGGAATGTGTTGGTTTTCGAAGTCCTGTCCGGAAATGTCGTGTAACGAATGGACGTAATTACAAATAAACTATGTATTTGAAGATCACGAACTATTTCGCTACAATTGTGTACATATACAAGTAGGTTTATCAGATGATATATAGTTTCAGCACCGCGGAGCAAAATACTTTCTCATCCTACATATTTTAATAATTATGGTATAATTTTCAAGGGGGTCTCATTAAATTACTCTTGATTTCTTTTTTAAATAGCCTTATTGCTATTTCTCATGACAAATACCTACAGCAGCATGTACAAAAAGATTTCTTATAAATAATTATTATTGCCTGTGCTAGTTAGTTCACATAAGACTCATATTTTCCCAAGTAAGCAAAATATCTTATTTAGTTAGTATCGAGTGAGTCGTGACGTGCCCCGCCGCCCTTCAGCTGTTTCTTGTAAATTCACGGTCCATCGCGCCGCCGCCGCCGCCGCCGCCCGTCACCCGCTCGCATCTGCATATTGCCTAGGTTTACTATTCAACTACTTTTATATTCAAAAAATATAAAGAAAAGAGGATCTAGTAGCTGAATGCCGCCTTTCTGCAAAATGTCTACTAATATAAAATTTGATACAAATTATCGCACTATGCCAACTTTCTCAAAATTAAGTAGGTTCTTAGAGATCTCTGCATGCAGACTTTTTACAAAATTTCATTCAACTTATCGTACTATGCCAACTTTTTCAAAACTGTCACTGCATGCCGACTTTTCAATTGATTAATCTGTTTAGTATTGTAAAGCCCACTTTTTAGAATCTTATTCCTAATTATATCATAATGCCGACTTCCGTACAATCAAGTACTTACAGGAATACTAATAAAGTTAAATGCATAATATACAGGGTGAGTCTTAATAAAGTTTCTGAAATAATATATGTCTGACAGGAGAGTGATGCTGCCTAGTCGGTGGTGGTATGGTTGTAGTTACTAAATTTTTTAAACTGGATTTAATTAAGTACTTATTGAGATTTGTAAATCATTATCTTAATCATTTAGGGATAGTCGATAGTACATTGTGGGGAAGCCATTGCTATGCAATCAAATAACAAATACCGGCCGGTACACACATTGTCTCTGTTTTATCGTGTACCTACTTACTTACATTTTATTTTCGTCGATAGCGTATGTAGGATCCATGTGTGAACCGGCCATACCTAACAAGCTAGCGACATATATTTTTTATAACTTAAGGAACATTAAAGAAGCTAGCAACAGTTATGTTTATAAAAAACTATACTTTCCTCTTTCGGAAGTCGGGTAATAAAGTCATTTTGTAATTGAGTCACTGTGGCCGCAAGGTAAAGATCTAATCATTTGTATTTTTTCTGTACATAAGAGGTAAAACGGGATAAATTGGAATTAAAATCTGATTTTTTAAATCGATCTGTTATTGTCATTCAATTTATGAGAGATCAATACTTTTTTATTTTTGAATGAGCTTATATTTTTTCATACCTTCCCTTATATGCGCAATGGTACATCTGTAAATAAGTTACAAGAAATAGTGTTCTGATTTCAAGAGTGAGCCGTATCTGTAGGTACCGCGAGTGTGATAGGTGAACGTGCGAGTGAAATATTCCGACATACGCGCTTAGCATAATGAGGGAAATGTCAATTAAAATCACACGCTGCGAATAAGCAAAGTCTCCTTCGCATCAATATTATATTTATGATAATTTAACAGTGTTCATATTTTATTCATTACGTAGGTATGCTTTATTTTAAGTTAAGTTCCCTATTTGTGAGTGTTGTAGGTATGCCCAAATGTAACATAACATAATGGTCAGCGCTCACGACTGTAATCCCCAATGGGGTAGTCAGAGGTGACTCGAAAGTAAGCCACCCATTTTTCGCAGTTAATTTTTATAAGCCGTAACTTCGTTTGGAATGAGTTCCACACACTTAAGTTAAACATCTAGAATATAGATTTACAGGTTTCCTTACTACGTGTTCTTTCACCGCAAGAGCACATGGTGTGATTACACAAACGTGCAAAGAAACAGTTCCACTTATGAAGTGCAGACATAAAATAAGCCGTTTTTTAAAAATACATTTACAAACATGGAACAAAATATTTACGTTTTTAATTGGTATTATTCTGATGCGCCGTTAAATATAAGTACTTAAATATGGCAAAAGGCGACATTAACTTAGTTTTTTCCGTTTATTGTTGGTGATTTTCTCAATGGAACTTTTTCATTGCCCGTGAGTGTAGTTGGGCAGGATTCTAACACTTGTCCTGTCCACTGATAAGACGAGACCTTATCCGTTGCGAAACTATGGCTCAATATAACAATGATATTTCTCCATTCTATATCACCATAAATAAATCAATATAAACGTGTCATTGTGAGGTTGGATGGCACAGAGGATGGTGTATGGGATGGGGTGGGTGGGGATGGCGAATCATCCCCGTCTGTCCTTGGGGATTACGTAAGACATAAACCCCTGCCTAGTTTGTTTTAATAGCTCTAGATCTAAGCTACTCTGAAGGTCTATACTAAAGTGACCAAAAAGCTTCATCAGTGTATTTCCATCGGCAGTTAATATGGCTAACCCACTTTCACTGTAGAGCCAACTCAAGAAAGCTGCTGTTTCATAGAAAAAAATTATTGATATATTTTTTTATAACTACTCAATTGATGTAATTTTATATAATTATATAATTTTTTATATGTGTATGTATAATTATGGTAGATTTTGTGTAGGTTTTTTTTGTGAGATTCATTGATTGATTGTGATTTTTGTTTTTTTTTTGCATTTCCCTACTTTCTGCTCCTGAACCTCCTGCAGGTTGACTGGTAGAGAATGCTCTTAGCATTAAGTCCACCTAATTGTATATCTAGTTTTGTAAATTGTGCAATAAAAGCATAAATAAATAAATGTACGTTGTAGACCAATATGTCTAATCATATTAGATATTACATAAAATATGCAATAGGTATATGAATATAATTATATTAATATTTACTCTCATTGCAACCAAAATATTAATAAATTAATATAACAGAAGATATAACAGAAAAATTAATATAACAGAACAATGACGTATCATTAGTTAAAAAAACCGGCCAAGAGCGAGATGGACTCATTGAGGGTTACACACAATATGCGTACAAAGATAAGCTCTCTCAAAAAGCAAACTTAACTTTGCAGTTGAAATTTTATTTTGCCATACATCGATATACGTCATGGTCAATTCTGCAACTTTAATTGTAAGTTGTAATCACAATGTTGACTTTTACTCGTAAACTTGTGAAGTCTACTTTACCTGAGATAGTTTTCTTTTTAATAAGTAGTAGGTACCTACTACATCTGTGAATTTTTTGACATAGGTCCCAAAACGCCCAACCTCTTTTGGACCAACCATTTAGCCAACATAAGGGTTCCTTTTTTCTTTTTGAGGTACGGACCCCTAAAAACGTCAAAATGATGATTAATTTGAGTACTTAATAAGTCCTTTTTAATAAGCGTTGTCGTCCTCTATGGCCGCTATAAAACTGAGTCGTCACTGTGACTAGAAGAACGCGGGACATGTCGCCCCGTCATCCAGTAACACGATGCAGTCTTAGTGTAATCAGAATTAAATTTAATAAAAAAAAAAACAGTTTTTGGCGGATTTAAAATGATATTATGTAGAGTAATAAACGGTAGGAACAATTTTTATTTATTATTAAGTTTCCCATTGAACAAAAACAGGTGCTAAGCGGTTTATTTGCAAAAGTCTAACTACCTAAGGCTGCAATAAATGATTTTTATTTCATATTGAATAAATAATGGAATCTGCCAACTGTAAACGAGCTAGGTGAGGTGGTGTTTATGTCGCAGGCATCTGGTTTAATCTCCTGTTTGATTGAACCGCTAGCCCGTTCATTGGATGACGCTACTCAGTTGAATGACTAAAGAACAACTCGTCAAGTGGTTGACTGTAACGTCCAACGTCTTGACTGAACGTTATTCAGCGAAGTCGTTAAATGGGATATAGTATAGCAACTTTGTAATGTCTGGTTAGGATGGACATGACCAGACAAGAGTCAACAAAAAGACTATGTTACAAAGCTCTCATCTCACAAATTACCTTGATATTGTTGTTCATAATTATCCAGTTTCAGCAATTTTTTTCTTTGAGACTATCCGCCGGCGGTGTAATAATAGAAAAATCCATGTTGTCACACTATTTTAACATAAATAACGCACTTTAAATCTAATTTACTTGCAAAAAATAAGATAAGATAAAATAATAACAAGTGCTTTTTGTGTCAGCTGTTCGCTGTTAGACGCCATATTTGTTTTATTCACCACCTGACTGATTTTAAGTCCGCTAACTAGTTGGACGTTTTGTGACGCTTGTACAATCAACGTTCGGCCTAGTCATACAACTGAATAGCGTCATCCAATGAACGGGCTAGCGGTTCAATCAAACAGGAGATTAAACCAGATGCCTGCGACATTTACACCAGCAACCCCATACGTTTCCGAGAAGCGCGCACCTCGCTCCGCGGAACTAGCAACTTCCACCGCAGAAACACAAACACGTTTCTATGTTTTTGTTTACATTACACGTTAATACTCTTAAGTGCATTGTACTGTTTCATTTCTCAGTATTCCAGCTGTCAGGCGGGAGCGCAACGTGTGCCGTAATAATAATAAAATGTTTCAGTGAAATGTTTTACCGTGCACCGCGGCGTGCGAGCGCGGGGGCAACCGGAATAATTGGGATTTATTTTGTTAATGGGCCGACAAAGCGAAACTATGGACTTATTCTGTTTGTTAAACAAGGTCTTAATAATTAGGTACCTACTACATGACAACATTTTCTGACATATCATCAAAACTAACTCGGACACATCCTAAACGCTGCCAAATTTCCAATAAATTACTTATTTTAATACTACGTAACTTTAAAAAACATTATCAGTATGGTTACAAAACAATCGTATAGCATCTTCTTAGTTAATTACAGAACATTACGACTAAGACAAGTCTACAGCAGCTCAGCATATCGTGAAGATTACATTTACAGCTCTATGTCTCTTGCCGAATTACAGGAACTTACGAGATCGGGCGAGACTGCAATTACGTGACGGTATTCGCTACAATGCCAGATTGTGCGATTTAATCATGTACCTACCTACTGCGATGTTACTCACATACTTGTATCTGGTTTTAATGAAATAATTCCTAGTTGTTATATGTAAAACAACTGAACCAATAATTTTGGCAGTTTTGGTATGTACTACGGGTAATAAAATGGGTAAAAAAATCTAATCCCTAGTAAAAGGTGAAATTGAGACAATCTTACCACAAACAGGCAGGCTCTTTTCTTGCAGCCCATTAGGTATTATAACTATTTATGTAGGTAGAGGTATAGAAAAGTTATATAAGTTACCTATATGTGTGACTTCACTTTTATTTGAAATAATCATAACAAGTCCCATCCCATGGCTCTATTGCTTCGCTGCCCACTACACTCTGCCGCATGCACAAAGCTGCCGTTTACGCGCAATAAAGCTTTGGATGAGTCACCTGAAGTAAGAGTAAGCCTGAAAGCTGAAAGCAGTGGCCTGCAACGACGCTAATCGGATGAAAGTCGATCAATTCCTGGGAAATCTACGGCGGGAAATAAAATTGAGCGGTAAAATGGAAAACGTTTCTCGGGAATTCCATAAATTTCCTTATAATTGCATTTAAGAGAGTCGGTTAAGAGATTGCACCTTGTTTATTGTTGCAGACTCTTTGATTAAGTTTAGTTTTTATAGATAATTATTAAAACATCACAGACACTTTTTGACGAAAATGAAATACAAAACTAAAATATCTGCAATGGACGAGTCATAGGAGTCGAATTACTCATATTAAGCTAAAATATTGACTGCAAATGATACAAAACATATTCTAATAAACCATCATCCTGTATACAGATATATCAGAAGCTGTCTGCCCACGCCGCTGGTGAAGAAGTATCGTGTTATTATTTAACAAGGTAATATAATCAGGGCCTAATGGCCGGCCGAAGCCTCGTCTTACGAGCACAATAGCTCGGTAACTAAATATTACACTTTATTAACAAAGTGGCCTTGCGATAACGTTACTTAGAACAGCCTTCCATTCGATATCAGATAACACAAGAGAGCTATTCTTGCTGATGAATACGAGGTTTTGAAAGCTGCTATTCAATCCGTGTGTTTAATGGAACGAGATAGAGTCTTGGTTCGCACAACAGTTTTCCGAAACAACATAATATCATATTCCGTAAACAATAGTAACTTTCCACTATTAGTAGGTAGTTTATTTTCTGTTTCTAGCTAAAATTTGCCTCTAGAAAACACAGAACATAACTTTTTCACTGTTGTTTTGTGAGTGTGACTAGCTTACATTATTCGTAATTATTTGTATCAAAATTATTGGGCAGAAATGATACATCCGTTCATCATCCATCATCATCAGCCAATAATCATCCGCTGCTGGACATAGGCCACTCCCAAGGAGCGCCACAACACTCGGTCCTCGGCCTTCCTCATCCAACCACTACCCGCCACCCGCCTAAGGTCGTCAGTCATACATCCGTTGCTAAAACTTAACTTAAGTATGCTAATTTAAAAGTTTCGTAATACCAACACTTTGATAAACGAGTTTGTTCTGTAGCTCCTCGCTACGCATTCTCGTAGCGCTACGAAACTCTATGCTACAGTTTTCGTAGCTCGTAGCTATTTTCATTTCATTTTTATTTCAAAAAGTTTTTTTTGATACTTCATGAATCTAGGTAGACACTTCAGTTAGCACAGCTAGTTAGCATATTATTATATTTCAAAACGATGTCCCGTGGGAATGCGTAAATCTTCCATCTCATCAATGAATAAAATCAATATATGACATTTCAGTTTCATACGCTGCGTATGATAGCCACTTTGCACTATTTCATAGATGTTACGTTAACTATGTATTTTATACTAGGTACTTATCTAAAAGTCAAGTTAAATATTTTATGTCAATGGTACTAATAAATTGTAAAACAATAACAATCAAAAGCCACAATTTTAGTATTAAAAAAAAAAAAAACTATTAAATCTTCTATCTTCTTGATGGTTAAACTAACCAGTAGTGCTTGTACTAGTAAAGTATCTAACTTGACAATGTTGATATTCATACCTTGAGATTACTCACACCTGAGAGTCGATCCTTCAATCTATGCCAGAACTATCAGTCCTAAGCCGTGGAAACAACTAATGAGTCTAAACATGAGGCTCATTGATTGGTCGAGCGATGAATTGTTCCTGTTAAGTGATGTGTAAACGCAACCAGGGTAAAAAGGGACAAACTACAGGGAGTGAGCGAGAGGTAACGCTAAGAGCACAATAGGAAAAGGACGCTGTTGATTTTTCTTTTCTGTTTTGTTCCGTGTACCGGCTCGTAGGCAAATGGGTAATTAAATCGTTTCTACCCTCTTTTTCTTTGTTACTTCAGTCTTTTGTAGTCTTCAGCCACTCGTCAGGTAGGTTTTTATTTATGTTGTTCACGAGCACACACGTGCACGGCTTGGTTTGAGTACGGGTTGTCCGTAAATAAATCACCCGCTTTTATAGCTGGTTTTGTACCCAACGAACTAATTTCAAGTGAAAGAGATAATGCTTTTTTATGTTTTTTTTTACACATGGGAAAAAAGTAAAGGACAGGAATAACGATAGAAGAAATGAACACATATATTTTTATTTTATCTTTACAGTCACTTTTATTAATACCTAACTGTACACTTTCGTACCTTGTCCAATGCAAAAACCGCCTACTCATTCACACATTGACGGTATGTTACTTAGTTTGACAAGGTACAAAAATGTATACCTAACTAGCCACTGAAGCTGACCGTTCAATACTTTGTAGTTAGAGTCTGAAACTACAGAATGTCAGCGATTCTGCTTCACTTGTTTATCGTCTGTAATCCACTTGATGCCATGTTTCAGTTCCGAACTCCCAACTCGCAGCACCACAGTAGAACTTATCCAAGTGCTAGCAAACTGTGCAATCTATCGCAAACTATTAAATCCAATAACAGCTGAATTATCAACTTTAATCAGCTGAAGACCATTCTAATTATTGAATGCGGTTGTTGTTGAAAGTGTTCAAAGTAAAACGGTATAGTTTATGCTTTTAGGGATGCATTAGGGAATGCTGGGAAGTGAGTACTATAAGGTTACGTTATCAGGGAAATCTCAGTAGAAACACTGTCGCTTTGTTTTTTATAATTATGGACATTGAGGAAGTTTTTTTTTAAACTTATTGATGTTATAGATAACCTACAGCGTTTGGTCATTTAGAACCTTAACTATTTTATACTTTTCACCTTAAACGGAGCGTTAGGGCGAGGTATAGGGTGTGGGGAAAGGGCGCGGGGTGCGGGGTGCGGGGTGCGGAGTGCGGGGTGCGGGAGGGGCCATTCGTCTCACGTCCGGACCCCGATACAAATCACTTGGTAACTTATCGCGAGATTCCCTCATGACTCGCCAGTTTGCAACCTAATTTCGATAAAGCTTCAGTCTCTTTTCGATTGAGCCCTCCCTTTTTTGCGCGAGATTGGATTCTTACGGGAAATCATAATAACTCTTCCTATTTCCTCGCCGATAAGGCCGCTCATATTCTATTTGGCTCGTATTAAAATTTGCAAGCGAACAAAGTAAAGGCTTCCGATAGATACTGAAAGTGCGGACGCGGACTGAATATTTAACAGCTTTCCACCTCTCGCAGGCTTCTCGCGAATCAGGCTATGTTTGCACTTCGCATCAAACTGTGATGGCTGCCACGTACTGTACATACACCATTTTATCATAAAGAAAAAGTTTTTAATATAATTACGTAAATGTAATATAATATTAAGAGTAAGTCCGCTGAGCCGCTAATAAAATTCTGGTACCCTCATTTGTGGAGGTAACCATACCTAGATATTATTATGCGAACGGAAATTAAGTGTGCGCTGAATAAATAATTAGGTATGTATGAGGAAAGTACATATAACAGATCGTAGAACCAGAGCTTTATATTATGTGTAAGTCGGACTATACCTATAAGTATATACTAAAACCGCACGGTACAATTTCCGCTCTACTATTTACTACAGACACAAGAATTATGCTAACAACATGCAGTATGTATTCCCGAGGCCATCATGTGTAACAAGGATGCAAGACGGACATGTAATTAGAAGGATAGAGATAGGAGTGCTCAATGTGATGTGTTGGGACATCAAAATTGCTAATTCCGTGCATCAAACAACAAAACACATGACGCTTGCCCAGCAGCGCGCGGCCGCACAGAGCTTCCACCATGCTTGTATGTAGCACTGAAACAGTTACATTCAAACTCAGGAAACAGTTCTGAATATTAAAACCACGGACTAAATTTGAAATTGTATAGAGCTTGTTGTAAAATATCTATTTTGGCGAATTACGCCCGGTAAAATGTCGCTAACTAAATGAATACCGAGAATTTTGAGGCGCAGGTGGAGCCGGATTTGTTTTCGTAATTAAATTTCTCTTTGTTTTTGCTTCGTTTAGAAAAACAAAAGAGACAGTTTTGGTATTACAAGCTGACGAGCAATATAAGAACCAGAGCCCGAGGCCATTATTATACCGAGAAGAAAGCTAAGTAGTTTATTTATAGTGCAATATCGTTATAATAAGCAAGTTACAGTGAGTAGGTGGCTTGTTTACGTTGCCCGTCAGGGATTTTCCTAGACCTCTCTTATATTAAAAACCTTCTCGCGCTAAACTCTTTGCTTGGCAACGCAATTTCCAGCCAAGTGATTTTAATCTCTAGGTCAACACCAAACGACCCAGAAATACTACTTATTCGAGAGATATTGGCAACGCACCTCGCGGCTCCTGCCAGCTGACAGCATGAAATGCTGATATTGCCCAGATATCCCAAACACCCAGTTACGCAGATTTCACTCTTAGAACTTTACTGTTAAAGTGCTAAATGCTTGCGATGAGGCGAAAACGAAAAGATGTGGCCGGCGAGATTGTTGATAGTTCAATGTATGTGAAGGTGAATTACACTGTTTGGTGGTAGCTATACGAGTATGTGTGTAGTAAAGAAGACGTCTCGCCATGCTTATAAATGGATTATTCTATAAAAACAAGTCTTACTCTAAAATTATATCGACTAATTATTTTAGTAAGTTAAAGACGATGGTTACTGGGTTGGGGGAAACGTTATACATATCGACAAGATACGAGTTTATATACAGGTTTAGCACAAAAGGAGCGTCCTGGAGTGACGTATAACCTGTGTTATACATACGCCCGGCGCATCCTATTCCTGGGCAGTCAGCGACTGAGACTAATCTGACTAGACAATACTCTTACCATGTGGCTAACCCAAGTCTGGCTCTAGTGTTATAAACAAGCTAACAATTGTATTACCTAGGTAGTGTTGCCCTTCGGCCGTCTACAGAAACAGAGTTTCAGAACTCATTCATATAATTATGGAGATCCAGAACGTCCGATTATCACGTAATAATGTAGCCGATATACCTACTCAGGTATGTAAACATCATTATGGTTTGTAATAAATTATATGAAAGTTTGGTAGCACCGGATTGTATACAGTAAACAAAATTAAGTGCAAAAGCTGACTAACAAAAACACTGCCAAACAAAGTCATTGCTATAGCCAAGATGGATATCTATTTGAATGATATCATCTGACCATCCTGTACCTACGTATACAGGATGTCCATGTAATAATGACGCACAATTCAACTGAAACCAGGCATACAGTAGTAGAAATGTGGTATTCGAATTTTGAATTATTAGCTCATTTAGAGTGGAAACGCATTCGTTCATTAGTTTGATCGGATTGCAACCTATTTAAGGACTGAATATAGGTAATGTTAATAGTACCAAATACTATACAGTTGTAGTTTCATGTATTATTGTAAAGAAGAAACTTATCAGTAACATGGTTCTATCTACATATCTATCTAATACTTTTTTTTATTACAGGCTTGTACCGTGCTGATCTCAATCAAATACAGCTGATCAATATAGTATATTAAAGCCGCTATTACATCGAAATATTTTTCAAGCTATATTATGCTATCATTATATGCATCCTTTTGATTTTACATGAAATACATAACAACATAATATTTACCTAAATGTTTCGGAAATATACACAACGTGTTCAGTTGAACCTCCACTGGTCGCTCGTATTTCAGCTAAACAATAAGGAAATGCTACCGTCTGCGTATCGACATAGAATAGTAACACAAACTTTGTATGGAAACTGTCAGATAATGTTTCGGTGGCAAAATTTACTGCCTATTTCAATATCCTCCCAATGTGCTGGCCACCCCACGGCGCCTCCGCACTGAGCGTTCAGGACCTGGTGTACTGTCGAGGACGCAACCCAGGAGCGTGGTTTGTCTGTTTATCAACCTGATTGTCTGGTTACACTCATGAGCAATGAAAAAGTTCCAGTGACAAGATGGAACGTCAATGGCATCGCTGTTGCCTCCTCAACTTAGCGGAAGCAGAGTCGCGAGCACAAGTTTCGAACCTCCCCGTTAACGTTGCGTATCGTCAACTGTCACTGTCAAAATGTAAGGCAAAGTTAGTTCCAAAAGTGATATTTGTTTTTTCAATATGTTAGGTGGAATTTCACCAAACGCTAAACGTATTTAGTAGCCTGTCATACGTCAATTTGATATAAATACGTTTAGCGTTTGGTAAAAGTGACCCTTCGTGTAGATTTTGTACGTTCCCTTTTTCTTCCAACCGAGTTCCAACACACGGCCTGTTTAGGTGGTTGGTCGTCTGATCTTTCGAAAATATGAGCGATCCATCGCCACTTTTCGTTTTTCCTGTTGATATAGTATACAAAGAGAACTGTAAAATATAGGTATGTAAGCATAGATAAACAACATTTTATTAAAATTGGAATACCTACTTATTTTGTGTTATACTCCTACTTTGATAACAGTCCTTTGCTTAAATAAAAGATCATAAGTAAGATACATAATCCCGAAGAAAATTAAGCCTTCCCGCGTTGACTACACCACGACAGAGACTACGCACAGGTTCTTGTTTTGAAATCGTGAGCGTAGACCTTTCCCCGACGATACCTTCTACGGCTAGCAGCTGTTATAGCTTTATTGGTAGTGCTAGTTTATAAATAACGAATAAACTGAATGTGTTAAAATTTTCAATACGTTGAAACCTGGTGCGTTAATGTTTGAATAGAAAAATTAAACGAGGTCAAAAAGTTTTGCAATAATATAGTATAACTTGTTGTAAATTAGGCATACCGTTTATATATACGTTTTTAACGCCATGAGTAATTTTAATAAACGCAACTGTAAAAAAATGCAAATCTGCAAACAGATGTACGATTTTTTAGGACATTTTAAGACATTCGTTATGAATTGTCCTCAAAATTATTTTTTTGCCGGTTTTATAAACCTACAGTTTTACTTAGATAATTAGGTACATATAAGATCACTTGACAGACATTAACAACTCTTGAGAAAGATTTAAGCAATTGTACAATATTTTTCAAATAAAATAGTAAGCCATTTGAAGTACCAATTAGAATGTACTTGTTATGAATTATACTTGAATTAGTCTACATAATTGCCTTTTGTATTTGTTCATACGTATAGGTACCTACTTAAGAAAAAAACATAATTACGTCGAAATTCGAATATCAGAATATTTGTTTGTATTTTTGTTTGTATAACAACCTGTTACATGAGCTATACGCATAAGTAATAAGAAACGTTGTTACTATAGAGCAGTGTTTTTCAACCTTTTTCATGACGCGACCCCCCTGGAATAAAAAAATATTTCGCGACCCCCTTGACCCTTTCGGTTTTATATCATGTATGTATGTGTATGTTACACTGTTACAGTATTCACAATATTCATTCCATACGACGTATTTATGGTCTCCATGATTAGGATTCGAAGTAGTAGGTACGCATACTTATCGGATTTAAAAACACATTATTTTACAATTACACACATCGGATACGTGTGGCCATGTACAATTGTACATAGGTACGTACGACTAATGCCATTGCGACCCGGAATTTCTTTTTTGAAATTAGCTTTTTCTTTCCGACTTTTTTGAGCATTAAAATATCTTGAATAAAAGTTTTCAAGGGTGAAATGAAAATAAAAAGACAAAATACCTGGCTTTACAAAAAATATATACTTGTGGTCGTCGTCTTTGATCCAAACAGGAAGGCCTCCCACGCTGCGTTTGCCTATTCGTGGTCTATACTCGAGAACTCGTTTACCCAATGGTTATCGGTTCTTCGGCAGATATGACCAGCACATTACCACTTCAGCTTGCATATTTTGTCAGCGATGTCGGTGTAGAGAATTGGTCAAATATCTCACAATAAATAGAAATGATCTTCCTTCAATAGCTTTTATTATTGATCTCAAAGTTTGTTATTTTATTTCAAAATGTCATGTTGCTTGTCACCGTACTTTCTTTTTATAAATCAAAAAAGGATCATCAACATTCTCCCGGCCAAAAAAAATACATAAATTTAAAAGATACAAAATAAAATTAAAGGTACAAAATAAATTCATTCAGAGCTACCTAACACTATTAATTTAGTTAGTGGTCGCCGCAATATGCCGCCCGACGTCCGAATGTCCGCTACTCTACATAAACCGTCGGGCCCAGGGAAAACTTTAACAACCACTCCTCTAAGCCAAACATTCCTAGGTAGAGAAGGATCCGCCACCAAAACCAAAGACCCCTCGACTAACAAACAATCCTGTACTCGAGACGGTCGAGGAACCAATGTGGGCAAGTACTCACGCAGCCATCGCTTCCAAAACGCGTCGGCTAACCGTTGCGCGTCTCTCCAGCACTTTCGGGAAACCTGATCACAGTTACCCAACCAGGGTACATTAGATGGTCCACCCATTAGAAAATGATTAGGTGTAAGAGATTCTGGATCACTCTCCGACACAGAGACGTGCGTCAAGGGACGTGAGTTCAGCGTGTGCTCAACCTCTGTCAGCAATGTCATCAGCGTTTCCTCCTTTGGTGCTTGTTCGTTGAGGACCGTTTTCAGCGATGTTTTAACGCTCCGCACTAATCTCTCCCAGCAGCCGCCCATGTGCGGAGCCAGCGGTGGATTAAAGCGCCACTCGATCCTTTCATTGGTCAAAAATTTCGATACTTCCGATTGATCTACCTCCTTCAGTACCCTTTTAAGTTCAGTGTTCGCGCCTCGGAAGTTGGTTCCGTTATCGGAATAAATGACCTTTGGGTTTCCCCTCCGGTTCATCATGCGTCTCAGCGCCATGATGGCCGAGTCAGTAGTCAAGCTGCCGGCCAACTCGATGTGCACGGCTCTGGTCGTCATGCACGTGAACAGTGCACCGTACCGTTTCTCGTGCCGTCTCCCGATCGTAACAGTCATGGGACCAAAGTAATCCAGCCCACAGTGTGCGAATACTCTGTGATGATGAGCTAATCTCGCTAATGGTAAGTCTCCTGTAGGGGGGTGTAAAGGCTGAGATTTTCGTTGACGACAAATCAAACAGCTGTGTTGAACAGCCTTGACAGTTGATCGCAGATTTATCACCCAGTACTTCTGTCTCAGATCGTTCACGACGGTTTCGGTATTCCCATGGAAGGCCTTTTCATGGTAATGACGTATCATTAATCGCGTGTACTGGTGCTTTCCGTCCAGCAGTACAGGATCAAGTGTACCCGTGTCTACGTCTCGAACCACCCTTGCTCTTCCTTTCAGTCGCAAAACTCCACTGTCGTCTATATACGAGCATAAGTTCTTAAGCTTGCTGCATTTCTCGATCGGCTTGTTCGTTTCGATTCTGGCTATATCTTCGCTAAAGCTTTCATGCTGGCTATGTATGATCCACAATTGCTCAGCACGATCCATATGCCGACTCTCCAAAGACACTCGTGATTTATTTCGGAGCCTCTCAACAAATAAAATGACGTTAGCTGATGCTCGTATCAAACGTAACCATCTTGAGAAACGATTAATGTCAGGTAGTGGCATTGCTGGTCGGGTACGTGTCGCCATTGTATATTCAATGTCATCTAAGATAGTAGGCGGCGTAATCTTTGGCCATCTATCTTCAGTAAGTTTCAAGAAATCAGGGCCTGTCGTCCATTTGAGTTTTGTGGCGTCATGTCGCTTTGCCCTTGTCGCTTCATCGGCAACATTTAACTCGCCTGGTAACCACTTCCATTCATCTGAATTTGACAGCTCTCTGATTTCGGATATTCGATTCGAGACGAACGATTTCTTGTCTTGCGGGTTGTTCTGTAACCAGTGCCACACTACTCTGGAATCTGTCCAAAAAAAACGATCCACAATATTCAGGTCATGCTCCCTTTGAACAGTGGCGCCTAGTCGAGCACCCATGAGAGCCGCTTGAAGCTCTAGACGAGGTATGGTAATCAATTTCAATGGCGCGACTCTACATTTTCCAGCTACAAAGGCTACCTCACCGTTGTGTCTACGCAAGTAAGCTACTGCCGAAAATGCTTGTTCTGAGGCATCCACAAAAACGTGCAGTTGAAACTGATCGAAAGCACTGAAACCATAACAACGAGGTACCATAAACTCTCCACACCAAGGGCGTACCCAGGTAGGGGCAGGGGGGGGCAGCTGCCCCCCCCTAGAAGATAAAATACACGTAAATTTTCCTGCCAAGTGGGAATTAAAATTTAAAACGTGTTAACTACTAAAGCATTCATAAAAGCATTAGGTACGTCACCTTAAATCGTAAACCTCTTAACTTATCTTTTTGGCGAAAATGACTTCTTGGTATCAATAGAAGCGTTTTTTCAAGGCGCATCTATTCGTATTACTTGTAAATCGATAAAAAAAACTGAACTCAGAGCAAATTAAGTTCTTTTTTTCTCCTAACAAGTCGTGATTTTTACACAAAAAAACTCCTACTCCCATACAACGAGCGATGGAGGCAAGACTAAACGTACGTTTTCCCAATAAAACTAGGTTTTTGACTTTGTTTTTATTAAGTACTACATGAATAAATTATAGTACTTAACATTGTTATTGGGCGATGGAGTCCTTTGCGAGAGCCTCCAGATTTGTAAGTAGCCCGTGCACTGCATGGCGTGCAGAGCACCAGCTACTTTTTGATTCCGGGGAACTAACATCTTGAAATGATCCGCGAATGACCGATCTGGTGGCTCCCTGCTCATTGAGAGTTTCTAGGGTGTCAGGAGGGTCGCTGTTTTAAGGCCTAGGCGGTGGTCCATGCCGAATACGGAAACTTTTGTCTTTGGGATGTCATCCTCGGAGGACGCTCAGCCACCTTCTCTGGGTCATCACCAGAATGCATTGTGTTAATACCGTTTGCGAGCTTGATTTGCAGGACAGTGTTGTATGCCACGTTTAATTGCAGAGGTGTCTAAGACCGACCCCTGTGGAACTACGCAACTGACCTCCTTCTACGAAAATAAACCCTCTCTGATCGGACTGACGGTTCTGACTTAATGTACCTGTTGGATCTCTGACTATTTGCTGGAGGTAGGAAGGCAATTCATGCTATTTAAGAGTGCCCCTAAAGGTTCCCCAAGGCAAGCGCAACTATCCCCGCGGTTCCCATCTGCATCCGACAGTGAACGAACGCAGAAGAATTTCAGACAAATAAACTGACAGACAAACCAGCTCTGAGCGCCAGCACCCACACACGGTCTGGGTATGCCATCGGGGCTAGGAACTGTTTTTTGCGCTCTGTTCCAACTCTCGATCTGTCACTCCTTGCTCGTCAGATGATGATTCCTAGTCCCTGGGAAACAGCGTGCTTACCACTAGGGTTTCAACGGCGACGGCGGGATCATGGACTCAGCCTGCCTAGTACTTATTTATGATCTCTACTGCTTATAAAGATGATTGCTGATTATATAATCATTTTATTAAGTACATCAAAAATACTCAAAATTTTAAGTACAGTGCCACAAACTTATCTGTTCCGGTGACAGCTCACGTAAATGAATAATATTTCTTCATTCTATAAGATTTTAAGTTTGCCAGTAGTGGTAATTCGCTCTTGTGGTTTCAATAAACCCATCTAATCTATATCAAAGTAATTCATTAGTTAATAATGAGATATTGTACGGTACGGACCGTACAGTAGATAAATGATAAGAGTTTTTGTAACTGTAAATTGATTTATTGATAACCAATGCCTTATGATAATGATGGGGATGAGTAACCGACGCGATTGCTGAAAGTATACTAATGAATACATGGAAAATTATTGGTTTGTTGTAAAATGATCCGCTGACGCGGCGATGTACGAGTTGCGGCTCGTACATGCTCCCGGCGAGAGATGAAAACAATTGATTTAATTATAGATACTGATGATAATAAGTATTTAATATTAATAACTAATTTATGATGGGGATGATGTAAACTAATAACAAGATGATGCCATTTTTGTTTTAAATTCTAAATTGTAAAGTCTCTAGTGCGATTGATTTTAACCGAATGTTTGAATGGATTACGAAAAATAGGCGAAGTAGCCTTATTCACGACACTCCGCGCACTTAGTGGATTTTCACTGAAACACGGCACACTTTGATTATCTACTTGAACACTCGATAGCTCTGCCTTTACACTATGTACACTACACTGATGCTGCTGAAATGGGCCGGCTGCCGCTGCCACGGCGACGCTGCAGGCGCAGGCAGGCCCGGCGGGAGCGCGGCGCGCGCGCAGGCCCCGGCACGCGTACACCGCGCTCACCACTGCTGCTGCTCCGATCACCAGATAAATTGCTACATAATGATGAATGTCATGTTGTGATAGACTCTCTGACAACACTCCTTCTGCTTTCATCTGTTTTATGCTATTCCTTATATTGGTCAATATCCTTTTATGATCGCTAACGTTCATGATATCCTCTACTAGTTCAGTGCTTGGTATTGATATATTTAGAATGTTATTTATTTGGGGAATCTCGATTTTTGCCAAATCTGATGATATTGTTATCTGATTGCTGATCTGTCTATGTGCGAAAATTGTAAATGATTGTCCTTTTACAATGCAATCCTCGCTGATTTTTGCTATGCCAGCATTGCTCAGCTGTTGAGTGGTGACGTAACTCTCACACATGAGTCGAACCGTGCATTGTCCGCAACAGAAATATAAATATGTGTTGACGTTGCTAAGCTCAAGCCAGGTATCCCGACACGCTGAAGTTGTTGTAGTGCACTGTTGTGTTGATGGGTTACTGATACAATAATGGTTGATATCTGATGTCATCTGATTCACTGGTCTTGATAATAAACAGATATAAGTTTGTGTGTCGCCTCTAAGGCAGTTCTGTATATCGATTTCTGATATCTCAATAAATAGATCTTTATGCAGGTTTATCGCTAAATGACTGGCTATGGGCACTACATTCATCATTTTACCTTCTCTTTCAAAAGGAATGGGAATGAGCTTGTATATTTCGTAGTTGTCTCTTGTCACGAGGGGGATTCTGATTTCAAAAATTAAATAGTCAGGTTTCATGCTGGCCTTGACCTTTAGCATGTGGTATATTTCATACATATCGGTCTGTATATTCTTGATAGGTAGAGATAAATCTTGAAGTTGCCCAGATATGATATTTAGTTCGTCCCGAACTTGTTTTGGTGTTAGTAAATGCATATTGAACCTTCCGTAATGAATGTCTGTAATAGTATCCATCAAGGTATCTTGAATATTTCTCAAGTTCACTGATAAGCTATTCGCAGAGATTGACATTAGTGCAAAGTCGTTCATTGATCTTGAATTTTTCAATTCAGCTTGTGTGTTACTGATCGTCTGCTCAAACTCATTTATGTGTTTATTAAAAATCTTATGCTGCTTGTCCATGGCGGTTTCTACTCTTTGTAAAAGATTAAATTCAGCCTCTATAACCGATGTCTGATTCTTCCATAATGATGCCAAATGATTCTGATTGGATTTTATAAGTGTTATGTCTCTTTGATATTGTTCGGCAAATTCATCGTCTAGTACTCCGAACAGGCTCCTGGCTAGCGACCCGACACCGTTGATAAGCCCGCGCCGCTGTCTCGGTCGCGCGCTGTTTTGCTGATTCAGTACGAGTTGGTTATTAAACTCGATCTCCTCGTAATCGTGACGTAATTGTAGTATTACTACGTCACATTGTTTATGTTCAATGACCTTTGTGCAGATGTTGTCCATATGATTGATATATTGCTGAAGAAGTTTTGTACCTTGCCAATACGGTTGTAAATCGTAATACGCAATCAGCTTCCATTCATCCTTTACGAGTCGCATGTTTGATATTTTGTCGAAGTAAATTCTTTGACTATTATTAAATGCTGATATTTGATAACTGCATTGTGCCGATACAAACATAAATAGTAAAACCATAAGGATAGAAAGATAACTTCCTGTCTTTCTCGGATATCCTTTTGATTCTCTTTCTTTTCTTACAGGCTCCTCTCTTTGGTTTTCTGTGTTTACAGGTAGTTTTGATAACTTTACCACGGGTCTTTTATAGATGCCGTTCTGTGTTTTGATGGTGGCGACTCTCACGTAGCCGTCCTGCCCGGGATGGACTTCGAGCACGCGGCCCATCGCCCACTTTCCAGCTGGGAGATTGTCGTCACGTACGACCACCAGATCGTTGATATTAATATTTTCTTGTGGTTGTTGCCATTTACTGCGCTTTGATAGTTGACATAAGTACTCAGTCTGCCATCTTTTCCATATGTCTTGGAATATTTTTTGAGATAGTCTCCATCTAGTTCTTTCATCTTTCTCCGTCTCGATGATTGTTAGAAGTGGTCCGCTTGAGAGAAAGTGAGCTGGAGTTAGATAGTTGATGTCGTCAGGATCTTCGCTGATAGCACACAGTGGCCTTGTGTTCAAGCATGCTTCCACTTGACATAGGATAGTCGAATATTCTTCAAATGTAAGTTTTTGGTTTCCTATTACTCTTACAAGATGATATTTAAGACTTTTCACCGCAGCCTCCCACAATCCTCCTGCACTAGGCCAGGCAGGCGCGTTGAAGTGCCATTCTAAGTTCATTTCTGATATTGCTGCGAAGAACTCTTCATCTAGAGTTTCTTTGAGGTTGATGTACTCTTTTTGGAGTGTCCTGCTAGCTCCACAAAAGTTGGTTCCGCAGTCAGAATACAGATGACCTGGAACTCCTCTCCTCGCTGCCATTCTGCGCAGGCTGGCGAGCATTGCTGATGATGAAAGGTCCGAGACCAACTCCAGGTGGACTGCTTTCGTTGCCATGCAAACAAAAACAGCAATGTATCCTTTTGTTGTTTTTGCTCCTCGTCCTTTATTCATTTTGATATCCACAAACCCGGTGTAATCGATTCCGGTGTGATAGAACGGTCGTGTTACGTTTGTTCGTGCTTCTGGCAAATCGCCCATGATTTGATATTGTTTAGGTGGATTCTTCTTCTTACAGATAACACACCTTGATAATCTTTGTTTCACAGCTCTGTTACCTCCGATTATCCAGTATTGCTGACGCAACCATGATAAAGTAAGGCGGGCGCCTCCGTGAAATGTCATCATATGTCCTTGATCTATTAGTAAGTTTGTCAGGTGGCCTGAGTGGGGGATGATGATGGGATGCTTCATATTTTCAACAATATGTGCGTTTTTGATTCGTCCACCGACATGTAAAACTCCATCCTTCATGAATGGGTTCAATTGATACAGTTTGCTTTTAGGATTAATTTTATTGCCTTTTTGTATTGATTCCATTTCATCTGCAAATTCAGAACGCTGCTCGTTCATAATGATTTTCATCCTTGCTTGATTAAGTTCTGACGCGGTTAGGTAACATGGCTTGTCTTTGTTTTTTGATAAAAAGCGCATCACCCACGCTAGGACTCGTGTTGGTCGAGTAATATTGCTATGATTGTTTACAATTTCTTTTATGATGTCGCGTTCGTCCGTCTTGACCGACGCTAATGTTTGTTTTGATTTCTTTTCCTCTTCATTTGTGGTATACGAAGGTTTAACCTTTTCGTTCTGATGATTAAAAGATGATAACCACTCTGGTCCTTGCCACCATAACTGATTATTCTTCAATTGCTCGGCTGAGATGCCACGGCTGGCACAATCAGCAGGGTTTTGACTAGACTCGATATATCTCCAGCCTTCGGGTGGCATGATTTTTGTTAATTGCTGAACACGATTTGCTACAAACGGCTTCCATCTCGTTGGTTCGCCTTGGATCCACCCAAGGACTGCAGTGGAATCGCTCCAGCCGAAAACCTTGATTTCTTTTGCTTCTGTTAAGCTAGTCACTACATGACTCATCAGTTTTGATAACAAATGAGCTGCACACAGTTCCAGTCTCGGCAATGATATACTTTTGCTCTCTGATATTATTCTTGCTTTGGCTGCTACCAGTACAATTGTGGACTCTGATGATGAAACTGATTCTTCGGATATTTTACAGTATATGACGGCAGCATAGGCCTTCGTTGACGAGTCTGAGAAACCATGAAGCTCTATGGTGCTGCATTTTTTCATACATAACCATCTTGGTAACTGTATGTCGTTGATAGTTTGGAGGTCGCTCTGAATTTTCATCCACTCTGATTTGATACATTCTGGTATTTCTTCATCCCATTCTATTCCAGTCTGCCAGGTTTTCTGGAACAAAAGCTTCAATTTGGTGGTCAATGGGGAAAGCCAACCCAAGGGATCAAATATCTTTGATATGTTTGATAAGAGTGCTCGTTTTGTGGTTTTATCAGAGAAATCTTCAAGATTAATCTGGAATCGAAACTCATCTGTTACTGGATTCCAGCGTAACCCTAATGTTTTGCTTGATTCTGCTTGTTTAAATGAGAAATCACCTTGACTTGTTTGTTGTTGTTGATCTACTGCTTCCAATATTTCAGGTTGGTTCGAGGTCCATTTTCGCAAATGAAAGCCTCCGGAACTTAAAAGCTTCAATAAGTCGGATACAAGTTGCTTTGCGGTATTGATATCATGGCTTCCACTGACTAAATCGTCCATGTAAAAATGATTTTCAAGTGCATGTTTTGCCGAACTTTGATACTTATGACCTTCGTCGCGAGCTAACTGCTTCAAGGTCATCATCGCAAGGAAAGGCGATGATTTTCCACCATAGGAAACTGTGGTTAAATTATAGTCTTGCAATGGTTGATCATCCGATTCTCGCCATATGATTTTATGTAATTTTTGGTCATCTTCATTTAACCATATCTGTCGAAACATTTTCTCAATGTCCGCTACGAATGCTATTTTATACTGTCTCCATTTTAATATAAGTTCGAACAAGTTTTGCTGCAAATTTGGACCTTGTTTCTGTATGTCATTGAGACTATAACCGGTTGACGTCGCTGAAGTTGCATTAAAAACAACACGGACTTGCGAAGTAGTAGAATCGGCGCGCTCTACGGCATGGTGCGGTAGGTAGTAGCTCACATTACAGTCACGCGCTGCGCGTTTCATGTGTCCGAGTTGCTCGTACTCCTGTAGAAACAACTTATATTTTTCTGCTAACTGATGTTGTCGCTTAAGTCGTTTTTCTAACTGTTTAAACTGCGCTATGGCTTTTGGCCTGGATTCGCCTAATTGTTGTAGACCTCCTTCTTTGATGGGAATCCTAACTTCATAGCGACCGTCTGATAATCTCTTCGTAGTTTCCTGATAAAAATTGATACATTCTTGATCTTCGATTGATAGGTCCGAACTTTCATGAATGTCTTCAACTGTCCAGAATCTTTGAATGTCATCCGTAAAGTTTAGGACAACGTTACAGTGAAGCGACTTTACGTTACCACACAATATCCAGCCTAATTGAGTCTGTTGTGCGATAGGCCTGTGGTCGTCTTCTTTGATAATCCCTCCCATGATGATTGATGAGTACACATCAGCTCCTAATAAAATATCGATAGGCCGGCTGACGTAGAACTCTGGGTCTGCTAATTTGATATTATTTAGGTATTCCCATGAGGGCTTCGGGAACGATTGATTTGGTAATTGTTTTACTACATAGTTTTGGCATGATATAAGCATCTGTATTAAATGCATAGTCGCTTGATAATGATGAGCATTTGATATTGATTATTCCCTTGCACGTATTTTCCTTGGATCCTACTCCATAAATGATACCCTTGCACCTTTGTCGAGGCAGTTGCAGCAGCTGACTCGCATTTTCTGATATGATAGATGTTTGTGATCCCTGGTCAATTAGGGCTCGTAGTTTATGGCTCTTCCCGTCCTTCGCCTGTACATTGATAATCGCAGTTGATAATAATATTTCCGAAATATCATCTTGCGAAACGTGGCTATGATTGCGACTAATATTGTCTGATTTTGTTGCTGGCCGACCTGATTCCATGTTGTTTCCGGCCTTCGGCGCCTCGTGTAACAACGAATTATGATGACCGTTGCATTCCTTGCACCTTTTCTCGGAAAAACACGGCATGTTAAAGTGCGAATAAAGACAATTGTTGCATAAATTCAATTGGCGGACTGTTTTCTTTTTCAATTCAATCGGCATTTCCAGAAATTTCTTGCAATAAAATATGGCATGATCGGTGTTGTTGCAATAGGCACATTTAATTGATGATCCGGTTGCTTTACCGGACTGATATGGTTTTTGCGTTGCATTGTTGTAGAATTTCCTGGGGCTATTCTGATCATATCGGTATTGATTAAAGTTAGTTTTTTCTTGATAAGGCCTTTTAGTTTCAGATGATGATGATGTACTTTGCTGATTCTTGTCCTGCTTACGACGGCTTGATTCTAATGATATGAATTTCGTTTCCAGGAATTTTATGAATTCGGATAATGATGGCAATTCCTTCGGGTTTTTTAGCGAGGTGATATATTCATTATTTGATTCGGAGTCTAGTTTTTGGCTGAGTATAAAGACAAGCATGGGGTCCCAAGTGACGATGTCGACGCCTAGGTTTTGTACCGCGAATAGACATTCATTTATGGTGTCATGCAGTCGTTTGATATGATTTGCTGATTGAAATTGCATAGACGGAAGGTTCATGAGAATGCTCATATGAGAGTTGAAAATTAATTTATTGTTATTGTATCTGTTGTTGAGAATCTCCCAACTGATTTCATAATTGTCGGAACTGATACATAGATGTTGAATTAATTTCTGTGCTTCTCCCTTAACCTTGGACTTAAGAAATTGCATTTTTTGGGCTGCTGATAATGATGCGTTTTTATGAACAGTTTCCAGAAATAAATCCTTAAACGATGTCCACGTATGATAGTTTCCCTCAAAGGTTGGGATTTCGACCTTTGGAGTAATTTGATCGTTGTGTTTCATAGACCACATTTTCTGATTAATTGACCTTTTTAAATTGTTGTACATGTTCTCATTGCTACTGAAACTATTTTGATATTCTTCATATCCCCCATTTAGATCGCTATCGATTTCTAAATGAAGTTGATCGATAATAGACCAGCGAGATTCCAATGTTTTTAGAGCGTCTTGAAATTCCCACTTCTCCTTGATAATATCGAGATCTATGTATGCTACAGTGCGTGAAAAGGCTCTGAAATTGCTGCTTTGCCTGCGCAGCATTTCATCCAGCTTGCTGTTAGTACCCTGCGAGTACGTGGTGGAGGCGGGAGCACCTCCCGAGGGCGAGTGCGACCTTGATAATGCTGATGGCTTTAAGGTGAAGGCAGCAGGTTTCCCCTGCTCTCCGATTGGCAATGGTTGATAATTCATGATAAATGATTTAGCTGATAGATAAAGATCGTTAGTTTGTTGATAAATATTTTCAGTGAAATATTTCCCTGAGCGGTCTTCGTATTTACACAGGTTGATATGATTTGATTGGAACTCCTTCCAATAAGATTCAAGAGTGTCCAATCTACGTTTGATAAATTCAGGTGTCTTACGCTCAGCGCCATCCGTTTTGAAGTTGGACAGCAGCTGCTTTATAGCACCTATGATTTGATCTTGATTAGCGATGATATTCTCCATTTCCATGGTAATTTATGATATGATAAGCTCACAAGTAAATGGAATGATCTTACTTGAAAACTCGGCGATGATACTTGCTGTAGTTCCGTTCGAAGCTCCTGCTATTGATACAGGCTCCGTGAACTGATTCCAAAGTGCTGATATCCAGAACACTCACACGTTACAATCCAAGTCACTGCAATCCAATGTTCTATGCGAAACTTGAACTAAACACGCGCGATGTCCTGATTTTTCGAAGGACCAACATGTACGGTACGGACCGTACAGTAGATAAATGATAAGAGTTTTTGTAACTGTAAATTGATTTATTGATAACCAATGCCTTATGATAATGATGGGGATGAGTAACCGACGCGATTGCTGAAAGTATACTAATGAATACATGGAAAATTATTGGTTTGTTGTAAAATGATCCGCTGACGCGGCGATGTACGAGTTGCGGCTCGTACAGATATGGATCAATTTAGTTTGCTCTCACCGGAACAGATAAGTTTGTCGTACTATAATAGGAAAAGGTAGAGAGGTTTATCTATATTTGAATAGCGTAAGTCCATCAACGAGAAAAGTATTTTGCATACTTTGAAGTCCGAATAACTTGTATTTCCAGGAAAAACACGTATCTCCATTAATAGTATTCACATAGAGATTGGCCAAAGATCGTAAGTCAGTAAAAGTAAGTAAAATAGCTTATTTTTCATAACGCCGTTGAATCCGTAACCACTTTTTTAGTCTAGTAACAAAAACACATTGGGGGGTATCCTAAGTAGAAGTAGGTACAATTTTTTTTTGTCTTCTGTAAAATTTGCTCGCGCGGAGGTAGGATGTTTATGAATTATGGTGATAGCGTGTTACCTACTAATAATAAATTGACAAAAACTAATGATAAAAGTAAATTTTCATAATTTTTTGTTACTTAAATACAACCCGACCGACCATCATCTCGTAACAGGTATGAGCTGCCCCTCCCTAGCTGAAATCCTGGGTACGCCCTTGCTCCACACGACTTTAAATCTATCAGGAATTCACTCCAGGTTCGTGTAAAGGTATCACCTATTAACTCGTCCCATTTCACGCCGCTTCGCCAAAGTTGCTGCAACAAAATTTTGCCTCGAATTAACAGTGGACCAAGGAAACCTAAAGGATCGAAAATAGACATTATGACTTTAAGCATTTGACGTTTAGTGGGTTTTTGTGATCCGTCGACAATGTCTGCTTCCAACTTCTTGAAACTCAGGTCGAACCCAAGAGCATCTTTCTGTGGCTTCCATATCATTCCCAAGGTACGCTGAGAGCTCTCCGTTTGCAATAAGCTAACCGACGGCGTCTCTGTTGGCTCAGGAAGACATTCAGGTTTATTCGATACGAAGCCTCTTATCTCGAATCCACCAGCATGGTGAATCGCAGTGACGTCGGCTACTAGTTGCTTCATCTCTTCAACTGTGTCCACGCTATCACAATAGTCATCTACATAGTGTCTTCTTTTAATAGCTATCACGGCGCGCGGATGAGATTCAGCATATTGGTCAGCATTCTTTCTAATAATGTACGTAGCAGTACACGGGGATGATTTCGCGCCAAAAATCATCGAAGTCATTTTGTACGTACGGGGAGGTTGATCTCTATTCATCCCACGCCACAAAAATAGTTGTGATTTCTGATCCTCTTCGTTTATTTTGACACGCATAAACATTTCTTTGATATCTCCCGTAACTGCTACCGCCCTCTCTCGGAAACGGAACAAAACACCAACTAATGAATTAAGAAGGTCAGGGCCTGCTAGCAACTCCGTATTCAGAGAAATGCCTTTTGTTTCTGCTCTCGCATCATGTACTAGGCGAAGCTTTCCCGGTTTAGACGGATTGCGTACTCCGAAATGTGGCAAGTACCAAAGTCTTGGGCCGGCCAAAGTTTCATGGACTTCTTCTGCATAATGTTTTTCCAGTAAATTATCCACCTGCTTCGAATAGTCAATCGAGAAAGCGGGGTCAACGTCCATCATCCTCTCTATCACCTTCAGTCGCTGCACTGCGCTCCCTTTATTCTCCGGCAGAGCGACGTCATCCGATCTCCACAGCAGCCCGGTCTCCCATCTGTCACCGATCTTCCTGGTCTTCGCGTCGAGAATACTCATAGCTCGCTGTTCACCTGGTGAAAACTTATCATTCTCCTCATGTTTTACACCAAGGCTATCGACACGAAAATAATCCTTAACCAAGTCATGTAATTCGACGTCAGCTTCAGAGTGATGGAGATGGTTTGTGAATTCTTTGTTTACCTTACAACTAGATGATACGAATCCGTGAAGTACCCAGCCTAGGTTAGTCCGCGAAGCAACAGGCTCGTTCGCTCGTCCTTCTCGGTTCTCTCTTATCAATATCAGCTGTAAATAATCCTGGCCAATTAGAATCTCCGGATAGCCATCATACTCCTCTAGCGGCACATCCTGTAAATGTAGACAACTTTCTATTAATTTTCTATCGACCTTTTGTGTGGGCAAGCGGAGTGAGTCTACAGTACGTATTTTCGGCAAATAAAAGCAACCCGTAGAAGTGTGTAACGTCACGGCAACTGCAAGGCTATCGTTCTCTCTTTTCGTTTCGCCGACAGCGCCCTGCAAATTAAGGTTCACGCGAGGACCCTCTGCACCAATTTTTTCAGCTAGGCGGGAGTCTATCAAGCTTATGGTAGACTTCCCGTCTATCATGACACACGTGCGGACGCTACCAGCAGGACCCTCCACATTGACAGGTAAGACTCCTACATACCTCCGCCCCTCTTGTTCGGGTTTAGTCCATAAGTTGGCCGTAGTCTCAGTCGTTTTATCATTATCGCCATTAGACTGCTTACTTTTGGTCCAATTTAGCCAGTCTTCGCGATGAAGCAATGTGTGGTGCCCACGACTACACGTGGCACATTGACGTCTGGACCTGCAGCGCTCACGTCGATGTTTGGGGCTGAAACATTTGAAACACAGCTTCTTATTACAAATCCAGTCCCATCTCTCGTCCACAGACCTAGAACTAAGTGGAGAACAGCTGTCCAAGTCGTGACCATCTTTCTCGCAGAAGGGACAGTATGGTCGTGTTGTGTTGGTCTGCCCACCGCGCTTCTGAAAAGAAACTGCATTGATCGAAGCCATATTAGTCGCGTTGGCCGCACCGGAATCGGAATAATCATTAGTCGCATTGGCCGCACCGGAATCGGAATAATCATCGACCATCGCGAGCACAGGATGACGGCCAAAACCTGAGGAAAAAGTCTTAGTCTTTAGTTGCGGCTCCATTACCCCAGCCCTACACACTAGTTCGGCCTCACGCATCAAATAATCGGATAATGCGGCTAATTTCGGACGGCGGGCGGCATCTTGGGTAACGCTATAATCTATCCACCTATAAACTAAGTTCTCAGTTAATTTATTTACAATTTCCATTACCAAATCCGGGCTGTATAAATAATCTGAACAGTTGGTCGCTGTGATTGCAGCTAAACAATTCGAAACTTTAGTCGCGAGCGTCACTAACTCCGTCCTAGAGCCACTTAGCTTCGGTATTTTCTTTATTTCTCCAATAATCTTCTGCACTATAAGATCTGGTCTTCCAAAGCGCATTTCGAGGGTCTTCATGATCTCTTGGGCCGAGGACACGGTGATGATGCGGGCCGCTACCGTCTCCCACGCCTCTCCACGCAGGCATCTCTGTAGGCGGGCTACGTTTTCGTCTTCCGAGTACTGGCCTATTCTAGTCGTCGACTCGAAGGCGTGTTTGAAACGCAGCCATTCGAGTGCATCGCCAGAGAACGTAGGCAGGTCTCTGGCTGACAGGCGGCCTAGCAATTTGTCACTTCGATTCGCTTCAGGCTTGGGCGAGTGATTTTGATTAAGCCAATGTACCACTCGTGAAAGCGAGGCACGACTTGAGGCCTTCTCCACCTCCTCGACCTCTATTTGGGCCTTTTCCTCCTCTAGTCCAGCCTCTATCCTTGCGCGCTCAGCCTCCAGGCGCCGTTGCTCCAACTGTCGTTGCTCTTCCAGGCGCCGTTGTTCAATTTCCAGCCGTCTCTCCTCCAGTTCGGCAAGCTCTCGAGCCGCCCGAGCCTCCGCCAGCCGGCGCATGGTCGCGGCGCTGGAGCGCGCGCTCGATGATCGATCGGAGCACGGCACCCTCGGCTGTTGGTCGTCAGGCCTACTTTCTTGGTCAGCACTTACTTCATTTTTGTTTAATCTAGCACTACGGCATAGTGGTCGATCCATGCCGGACTCGATTGGACCACAAATGTAGAGAATTGGTCAAATATCTCACAATAAATAGAAATGATCTTCCTTCAATAGCTTTTATTATTGATCTCAAAGTTTGTTATTTTATTTCAAAATGTCATGTTACTTGTCACCGTACTTTCTTTTTATAAATCAAAAAAGGATCATCAACAGTCGGTAACCATAGTCCTCTGACGGATAACTTCATTTCTGATACGATCCATCAGAGAAACCCCAAGCATAGCTCTCACCATATCACGCTGAGCGACTTTAAATCGGTGGACTAGTCTTACCGTCGTCAGTGCCCACGTCTCTGCACCATACGTCATCACTGGCAGGACGCACTGGTTGAGATCTTTAGTCTTCAGGCTTTCAGGGATGGCCAAGAAGAATATGTGCTGACAAAGTTTTCCGAATGAATTGTTGTCTCACCAACGATTGCCGGCTCTGGTTCGATGTGAGCATTGTACATGACTTTCGTCTTGTCCAAGTTTATACCCCGAAGCCTACACGTTGGGAAGCAGCATTTAGGCCACTTCCATCATCCAGCTGAGTTCCTGCAGAGATTCTGCCATAATAACAATTTCGTCCGCGAAACAGAGAGGTGTGACATGTACTCGCCATTTATACATATGACTCCTCAACTCCTCCATATAGCGCCAGTCGATTTGAAATCTTTGCAACGCTTCCAAAATTGCCCATGTCTCGATGGAGTTGAAGGCGTTTTCATAGTCCACATAGGCTAGATACAGAGGTTGATTATACTCTTCGGTCTTCTGTGTAATCTGCCTTACGGTGTGGATGTGGTCTATTGTACTAAAACAGATCCACGATGAGATAATTTAATTAATAAAAAACAAGCTCAGCCTTCGCATTTAAGAAAATTTTAAGTAAAAGTATTTTTAAAGTAAGAGTCTTTCTTGATAAATTAATACTATGTAATGGTCTTTATTGTTTTTTTACTAAAGTTCCCAGTTTTTTCGCCCTTTGGCGACCCCCCTACAGAAGCTTCGCGCCTGACCCACAGGTTGAAAAACACTGCTATAGAGAGTAGATTTTTTCACAAATTTAATTTGGTCGTTATTACGAGTATATTAAACTACAATATTTTTCAGTGTTGACATTTATCATTTTTCTCTACACCAATCTGAGGAAGAACCTTCGAAAGCTCGTGATTCCAACCAAAGATAATATTGGAGAATATTTAACCACGAATATTCAGTTGAGCGCACATTGCGTTTCGACGAAGGAATTCGCTTAATTAGCGTTTATTGAACACGCATATCTCAAACAAGCATGCGAATAGCTTAATCACGGTAACAGTTCGGTGAATTGAAATTCAGGCATCGAGCAGTACATTTGTGCCAGCGTTGTAAGGTTTAAATGGCTCAAAACCGACGAGTTTATCGGAACTGGGATAGATTTTCTAATGGTTTGTCGGCCACTAGCTAGCTCCGGTGCAGGCATCAGTGTGCCCCTGCACGGGCTATTCAGATGCACGCTGTCGACTTAAACAGACTAAAGAACCATTTAATTAATAATTTGGTTTGGTTAAAACAAAAACCGTTTGTGGCGTGCATGTCGGAAATGTTAATTTGAAATAATTTATTCAAGTAAACACATTTTATACTCCGTTTTAAAATGTTTTTTTTTAACTATATATCCAAGTATTTTCTATATTTATTTATGAAGTAAGTACCTATTCTTCATTTTCACGATTTTTTGCCAAAGGTTGCCTGGAATTTATTTATATGACTGTGTGTTTTGTACCATTTCAATACATAGTTGTGATACCACCTAGATATAATTTCAAGTACTTAATTACAAACGTTATGTTACTTAACTTAAAAGTTACGAGACTCGGGTAAACTCAAAAGGACTTACTTGTACCTGAGCCATAATACAAGAGGTCCTAAAGAACATTGATGTGGCTGAAAAGCTAAGTTTCGCAAAGTTTATGTTAAAGTTCGTGTCCGGGAAGCCACCCCGGTCCGAGGCACGGATGTGCCGTGGCGACCCGGGCCATGGCCGCCCGGGGAAGGCGACCCGGGCGAGGCGACCCGGGCGAATCAAAGTTCACCTTGCAGGTTCGGGCAATCTAAAACCAATCTCAAGAATAACTAAACTGTGAACACTGGGTTTACCGTAGAACGAACTGTGGTTAGTACCTGGGGCGAGTCACTATCGACGAACGAACGGACGAAAATGTCACGCAATTGGCACGCTTAATGAAACGAGACAGAGCCGTGGTTAGCTTAGCAGTGTTTTTAATCCTTCGGAGTCCATTTCATAGATTTAGAGAGTGACCCCATTATTGTTGCTCTAGCTTCTAGCTTTACAGAAATATTACGAACGATAGTCCTCGCTGTTTATATTCCAGGCCGGATCAGATATTGGTGTAAACTACTATTATTAAGTATTTATTCCTCGATGGTTCCGTAGTTTATTGAAAAGGAAAGTATACCTGGATCTTTCGACGGAATTCTGACATTTCAAAAGTGATGCTACTTAAAAAGCTCTTAACCGAAAAAAGGAAAAATTTGGATCCATTTCTGGGCAATAAAAAATTAAAATGACAGATAATGTATGGAATTCATATTAATTACTTTATTTTATTCTTTAGCTGGCATCACTTCCTACTAAATTCAGGGATAGTAAACCTTTTTAATCGATTTCAAAAAAAGATTCTCTATTCGGTACATACTCATATGTACTTATGTAAGATTATTGGGACTGCACAACAAACAAATATACTTGCAAAATTTTATAGATGTACCTATGTATGTTTATAATGTTTGTCCACGCATATCTCCGAAACGATTGAACCGATTGCCACTATTAATTTTTTTAATGGCTTACATTGAGCAGTCTAAGTTTCATAATAATCAGTAAGTATTAATAATGATTAGATATTCTATTCTATTCTCTTTGGGGATGTAAGTACCTGCACCTGGCTCTCTCGAGTGGAACCTTTGTGCATATCCCCAAGGTCTAAACTGCCTTCCTAAGCTTGGACCATTTCCCACCACGCTGGTCCACTGCGGGTTGGTGGGATCACATTTATCTAGATGTGCTAAATCTAGATATGCAGGTTTCCTCACGATGTTTTCCTTCACCGTAAGAGCGACGGTATACATTGTACTTAAGCTAAAAGAATTCATTGGTACATGTCAGCGCCGGGATTCGAACCCGCATCTCTTGCGTGAGAAGCGGGCGCTTACCCGACAGAGCTACCACCGCTCTTATTATTATTTAATAATCGATTAGATATTTTAATTATCAATTATATTTTTTCTTTATTTTTTAATTTATACTTTAATTAAGTATATTATTTTTGTGATGTAAAGGGACGTAATTATTCCCTTTTAATTTGGAGCGCCGCACTTAATAAAATGGATAGGTACATTCACTAACAAATAAAATGTATAGAGTAGTTTAGACCAAGATGTTCAGGGGGGTCACTCTCTAAATCGACGAACGAACGAACAAGAATTGTCACGCAATCGGCACGCTTAATACAACGAGATAGAGCCGAGCTCTTGTTCGTTCGTTCGTTTGATTTTGGTAGTGGCCCTCCAGACTCGTATTGAAAAACCGGCCAAGTGCGAGTCGGGCTCGCGCACAAAGGGTTCCGTAGCAGCAAATATAATAAACTTACCAAAATTACAGTTAAATCAACCTATCTCAAAAACTATAAGAGATACTTTGATCAAACCAAAAATCGTTGAAAGAGTTAATTAGCATGCATCACCTCTATTTTTTTTAGAATTTTATACCCCGTAGTTATAAAAATAGAGGGGGGGGGACATACTTTTTACGACTTTGAGAGCTGATATCTCAAAAACCGTTCACTTTAAGAAAAATGTTTTTTAGAAAACTTTATATCATTTTAAAAGACCTTTCCATTGATACCCCACACGGGTATGTAAATCGAAAAAAAAAATTTCATCCCTCAGTTACATGTATCGGGGGCCCCACCCCCAATTCTTTTTTTTACTATTTAGTGTCATATTTTTGTAGCGGTTCATACAACACATATTCCCATCAAATTTCATCACTGTAGTACTTATAGTTTCCGAGTAAATCGGCTGTGACAGACGGACAGACGGACAGACGGACAGACGGACATGACGAAACTATAAGGGTTCCGTTTTTGCCATTTTGGCTACGGAACCCTAAAAAGGGCTCAGCCAATAAAGGTTTGTGATCTCTGACATGTCAAAAGTAGATAACTGTCAGAATTCCGCCGAATTAAAGATCAAGGTAGGTAATGTAGGTATAGAAATGTCCAGAACTGAACCATAGACAAGTCATTATTACCTACTGGAAACACTGTATAAAACCTTAAGGGACTTCCGGTTACTACCTCGCCGTACTCACCACGCATTTTGTATCTATTAAAAGTTTGTGCGCAATAAACCCTATTTACAGTCTACTTAACATGTGTGTGTTCTTCGAACCAGCTGGTTATAACCGGCACCATTACCCCTTTGGGGGCAAGGAAAGTAGACAAAACTTACAAATATCGCTATTCGGTGTATGGGGCCGTCCATTAATCACGTGAGGTCGTTTTTCCCATTTTTTGACCCCCCCCTCCCCCCTGGTGATATTTGGTGAGGTTTGGGAACACCCCCCCCCTCCCCCCTCTTGGATCACGTGTATTTTTTGAAAGTACAATGTAAAGGCTATTTTTGACTAGAAAAAATATAACGAAAATTGCGGCGGGCGAGTCAATCAAGGTCATACTACAAATTGTTCAAAATTATGCGCCGTTCAAAATTTTGGGTCAGAAATACCTAGCGCTTTTTGTCAAAAATTAATACACGTGATGTCTAACCAGACCCCCCCCCCTCCCCCCTCGTGATGTTTCGTGAGGTTTTCCGTACCCCCTCCCCCCCCCCCTTTGAGCCTCACGTGATTAATTGACGGCCCCTATCTACATCGTATTAAAAAAATAATTACAAAGATCTGCGCAAACATTCAGACCGAAACTCAAAGAAAATAACAAGTAGGTACCTGATTATTCTGTGAGAGTGAGTCTACTTTTACCTCCTTAGCTTCTTTTTTGTAACTCTTAATTTTCGTAGCACAGGCGACAGGCCTTGTCCTCCAGTTTTTTGTCAGTACTTACTTATGTATAGATTTCAGAATATATTTTGTACGGTTCATTGGCGTTAAGGCCGCCATGTGTCTATTCCCGTACATCGGATCCTACTTCATTATCGGTCGGCGGCGCAAACTGTATCACTTGTTGACTCCAACATTAGATCAATATGTACAAACGAGAGTAGCGGCAACGGACAAGCATTCATTAAGTATGTGTAGCAGTAGACATATTGAGCAATATTTAGCATTCGTTTTTTTCGAGTATTTACTACCTATATATGATATTTTATACCTGTGATATTTATATTTAATATGTATCTATCTATGTATTTGTGTAGATATATCAGCTGTCCGATACCCATAACACAGGCTCTGCCTAGCTTGGGGTCGGATGGCCGTGTGTGAGATGTCCCCACATATTATATTATTATTATTATATGTAAAGTCGTTTTTTACAAATTATATAGTAATTTCGACTAAATTACATGCTTACGATGAAGCTAAATAAAACCGAGTTTACCACGTCATTAACAAACAAATTCGGGAAGGCAACATTAGGTAAATTAGGTTACTGTCTCTTCATTGTCAGCAAAGTCAGCATTAAGGAGTCTACACACCAAACCCGCCGACACAGCCCGGCGGCTTGGTGTCGGCGACCCAAACCCGCCAACCCGCCAACATGTGTCATGGGGCTGTGTCGGTGAGTTAGTCGGCGGCAAGAAATCAGTACAACTTTTTTAGTACTTGCACGCGCGGGTACGAGTCGCCGACATGATTCTTGAAACAAAGTCGCCGACACCGGCGGGTCGGCGGGTTTGGTGTGTAGACTCCCTTAGTTTTTAGGGCGTCTTGCACTACAAAGTTAAACAAAATTAAATCTATGACCTCTTGCTCTGACATTATACTGTCAGAGCAAGATAAAAACTATTTAATATTTATTACTGCCCTTAGTTTATGAAGTCTTTATTAAAATAGTTAATACACTCACGAGCAATGAAAAAGTTCCACACACCGATATGGCTCCAATTTTTTAAATTAAAATAAAATTCAAAAACAACTAACTAAATGAAAGTTCGATTAAAATATTTATGTTTTTACCCGACCGCCGAAGGAGGAGGGTAATGTTTTTAGTTGGTGACATCCTGATGCGCTGTTAAGTATACTTCAATATTGCATCAAGTTAGTCATTTCCGTTTAGGAGTAATTTGGTGCTATTGCTACTAGAACTTTTTCATTGTTAGTGAGTGTACATTCATAACATCCGACAAAATCGTGTGACTTCTGGTGCCTGGATGCCTCGGAAAGCTGGAACCGTTGCGAATATTGACGACATTTAAATGCAAATCACTATTTGCACTGAAGGTTCAACGCTTTTCAGCTCAAAGCGTGCAGCCTGGCCAAGCTTCATCACGTGGAAACTGGTTCATTGGCTTCTGAAAAACAGTGTTATGGATGGAACATTATTGCCTCCTGAAAAACGGTCCTCAGGTGGTCCTCAGTCATCCTCACAGAATAGGTGAATACATGTTACCTACCTGTCATAATAGGTCAGTGGTTAGGGAGGTGTGAACTTGTGAAGTGAAGCAGCTATGAATATCGAACTACACTTATTGTAAATGCCACCTGTTGCTTCGGGACAGTTAAGAGTGCTTGGGGCTGACTGATGAATGGTTGAAGGAGACAGTAAGGGGTATTTTATTACTTTCCACAAAATAATATTCAGTTCCAGTAATACTTTAGTTTAAGTAACTAACCTACTACCTATATAAAAAGCATTGCCCGCGAGCTTCGCTTCACCTTGAAAGGTTTTTCCTGGGAATTCCGCAAAAAAATTAAGCTCGTTTGTTCTGATGATTTTAAGCTTTAAGTTTTATCAAAATCCGTTTAGTTTTGACTAAAGTGGTATAAAAAAAACCTACTTACAAACTTTCACGGAATATTTATCGATATTTATTTTACACAAAGGTTTTTTCCCGCTAACTCCCTTTCCCGTGGGAATTTCTGTGGGACCTAAGCTACGTCCGCGTCCCTTCCAAATTTCATAACCCATTTCTTAAGTTTAAGCAAATATTTAAGTAGGTATTTCTCTTTTTCAGAATGTGTAGTTCGTTTTTGCTGCCCCCTATAAAAGTACCTAGTTATGTACTATCGTACACATAATAATATTAGGTGAGGAAGTTGTACTGATCTGACGAAATAAATTAAAATTAAAGTGATTCTAATCCAGTCGCCCATAGTGGTAGACGATCATAAGTTGGTATCGGCATCGTTATCATCGTTATATCAAGGTTTAATAAAATTATGAAAACTGCCATCTACAGAATATTATTAGTTTTAAAAGATCTTTTGTAAAACTTTTTTATGTACGGTGGCTGTCATGATAATGCAGCGTCTGCAACATAGGTGGCGCTCCACAGTTCCAGTGACCACTGACCATAGACTAAGTCTATGCTTCCGACTATGGTGATTTGCTTATATTGTTGTTACGAATTAATACGATAGATGGTACTACCTACTTTACTTCAGTAAAATTGATTTCTACAGAAGCCGACCTCTGTCGTAAAGTATTGACAACAGCTTATGTCAAAGGGACCAGTGTTGCCTGGTTAGAGTAAACGTGTAAACTTAGAATCTCAAATGTGGCTTCATGACGTAGTAACTAGGGTAAATGATAGATGGCGCTTTAAATCAAAGACCTACAATATTTGCTGTGTTATGCTACTGCCCCACTTGGCTATTCCTATTTTGCAAAACTGCCATGTGTGGTCAATATAATCGCCAAATTTATTGCCAAATTTGCACATATTTTGTATTTGGCAAATACAACAAATAGCCATTAAAAAAGTACGAATAGTACTTAGGTACCTATGGGTTGGGTATTTAGTATGGGGCAAAAGTACCCGACCTCAATCATGTAGCATGAGAGTGGTATCATGAGTTGACGGTTTGATGCCGTGTATGTGGATAAAAGATAAGTTAAGTATAGCATTCAGTCCGTCCAAAGTGTCCGAACCCGAGTCCGTGTTGTTCTTTGGTCTACATCATAATTTCTGGGCTTGACAGCTGGCTTTGATCCTTCAAAAACCTTAATTATAGGGTCTATATATACGCAAGATAGCTGGATATCAGCACTGATTAGCCAAAATATCCATAGAAAAAGCTGGTAACCAGCATCCTTTATGTATACATTCTTAGCCATGATCTTTAAACGGGATTTTTCTAAAACAAGGGTCAAGAATAAAACACACGAGTCCACATATCAGAAACATTATATATATATATATTCTATTACTTAAAAAATGCAATAATGCGACATGTACAGTGCCACCCCGCTAGTGCGGGGCGCCCCTTCCATCCGTCCACTCACATGGAAAATAAGTAAATAATACCTATATATCAATTTTTATATTATTTATAACTATCAGATATACAAAGTCAAACGGCTGTTGGAAGAATAATGCAAAGCCGTCGCTCGTTTAAAGTTAAACTATGGTTTAAATACATACGCTAATGAATAATAACTTATTTTGGTTTCAAATGTTGTAAGTAGTTACAAGCCGACTGAATGAGAAGGCAATGGAATGTCGTCTTTAATACAAGTAGCGTAGGGTAGGGATTCACTTACACAGCACAGCACATTACTTAAATCATATCTTTCGTGTTCTGTAATATGGAGTTTAGAGGTTTGTTTCTAACAGTGTAGTGTCTTAGCAAATTAATTACCAATTTAAGTCATATAAAATAGTCAATTTAAGTCATAGTCAAATAAAAAAATACTTTCAATGAATCTCAATCGTGATGTAAACATGAATACATAATTAACAAAAGACAACGATTCCGTTCATACATAGAAACATTGCACAAGTACCTAATACAAGGAGTAATAAAAATATGTATATACAACAATAGCGAGATCCAAGCCAATAAAGCGACGAAAACAACATAAATATTTAATTTCCATTACTCACAATTTTCTTTCAACATATTCAATAAAGCGATATTTTAATCATCACAAATATATAATGAACTAAATATAACCTACGTACATTATAATATTATATTTAATTTTCAATTAATATTCAAACTATATTTAGCTAAATATTTAAAATATAAATTTATATTTTCTTAAGCTTTGCTTTATTCGATTGGATCAAAAAGTAACATTCTGATAAGTAATATTAGACGAATAAAAATATTGCACGATTATAATCTACCTCTTGTTACTTTTACTTTGTGTTAAGATTTTATTTATTTATATAAAGTAAAGCAAGAAAAATAAGTTAAGGTCCTAGTAGAAGTGATGTAGTCGGAATTTAGTACATTAAACGCATGTCATGTGTAATGTAATGTATTGCGAAGCAATGCGTGGCATTGTAGGTACTTACTCAATATGTAAATACATAGAAAAATGTAATAAACCCCACTTGATCATAAATGATTAAGTATTATTACTAATAGTAATAGTAAAAGTCAAAGATTATTAAAAAGTATATAAAATCATTATCTCAAGAAATACTTTTTAAGTATTTGAAACACCGCTGTACCCAATGGCGACAAATTCTCATATTATTATTTGTATTACAAATGGCTTATATTCTTTAATACAATTCAAAGAACTGTTTGATACATTTCAAGTATAATTGAAAACATTCTGTTAATTACTTTAAAGGATAAAATATTATATACTGTAGCTGAAATACCATTACTTTCACATTTATATATTTCGTTATAATATCTAATATTTACTAGCGATCAGTTTTTATTATTATTCCACATATATAGGTACATACATTCAATTCTAGAATAGGTACAGGTACCTAAATATTTTGTATATCTAAAATCGACTACTAATTTGCGTTTGATGACAGCCATCCGTGCATTTTTTTTATTATTATCTATTTTTTCCTAAATTTTGCCTTTAAGCACATTAAACACACATACATGCACGATCAGATTGTTAAATATATCTATTTTGTATTGCGTAAAGACAGTGGCGCCAGTGAAGTGAGGTGGCGTGAGATGTAACTACATACTTGAGCACATTCCATCGCAGCACTCACTGCACTGGCTCCATTGTCCGCGGACTTTTTGATTGATTAGTGACGACATTCAGATACGAAACTACACTACGAAATACGGTTCAAGAGATGACAAATATTGACACGATGGTTTAAATATTAATTTGTATAATATTGAATAATGCAATGATATATCAGAATTTAACCTTTTTATTTGATTGGTTCAGTCCTTGCGAGTCGAGCGAACCAGCTATCTCTTTGCAACAGATGGTCATCGCGTGGCACGGATCTAACACAGCTACGGTGGAGGAGCCCCGATGGAGCCTGCGTGACTCACGTACGACTCACACTCAAGTCGCAGAGACTGATAAACGCAACAACCTCAGCCGACCTTAGGTCACATAAAACTATTATAATTCATACGTTCCTTTTTACCAACAACCTTATGTGAACGATTATCTAAAGCATCTTATGAAATAACACGAGTTGTGGAGGTGATAGCAGCTCGCTAGTGAGTCATCATGGAGTCAGTCGCTCTGATGAGATTTCCTTGTCTATGGCAGAATGTTCTTTGATATTTTTAAAGCTAAATTCGATTGTATGTATTTATGAGCTCTATTCTATTCAATTACGTATTATGTAGTTATGCAAGGAACGGTCCTATTGCCACCGCTCGTGCGGCCAACGATAACGACCATTCGGCTACATTCGGTTAAGACGCCCTTCGAGAGTGATTTCGTCGCCCCAAAATAGTACACACAGTTAATGATGGCAACGGATATATCGGAGGATAACATCGCATCGCACCATCGCGCGACCGACGGCAGTAGAACGGTTCCTAGTGGTAGCCACGCGTTGTAGCTTGCATTCATCCATGTTATACACTAACAATGATGTTTACACTATTAATAAAATCGGGTGAAAGTAATTGAAAAATTCAAAGACCGCAATGTTACAATATTTTATAGATAATATTCTATGTGATCAATAACCTGGTATAAAATAGGATGTAAATATTGAACAGTGTTCGTACGAAAGGTTGGTATAAACTTATTGTAAAAATGTGTTAGTTATGTTATTTGGCAGTGCGGTTGGGCTTCGAGGCGCGACGTCTTTCCGAGACGGCTGCAGTTTTACGCGGATTATTTATCGATCATAAGATTAAAATTACAAATTATTCAGACTTTATCGCAAAGTACTGCAACGACTACCATGCACCTTCGTTCCGAATGCCCCTTTAGGATACGTGAAGACAATACGTCTATCCGGAGTGTTTTTAATATCGAACACAGCGCGCCAGGGCGGAAGCCCAACGCCGCTTGTTGTCCGTCTACTAGGACATTATGTTTCAGGCAGTTTTCTTTACAAATACAAGTGACAAATGGGTGCTACGGTCCCCATTGCTTCAGCGATGGTCCGGAGAGACGCCGCGTGGCCCGTGGTTCCCGGGCTCTCATGTCAATATCAGCTAACAGTCGGGAAGACTACATGGCCCCGGGAACAACATTCAATAAATGGCAGTTACACAATTTACTTCTTATTATCATTTTTTTGTCATTAAATCTATTTTTTTATTTTTACTTTATTATATTATCTAAATACATGAAAAAAGTTTTAAAAAACTGTGCGATTCACTCAATTAACGATAAGACTTTAAAATAAAATACTGTTTGTTTTGGAATAATAAAATAATTTCACGTTTTCGTGATTATAAATAAACGATACTGATAGTTTTTTTGCTCTCCCTTTCATATTTAAACGGTGCGCCTAAACTTTTGTTTACCAATGAGATTTTATAAGGGTTTACATATGATACTTCTATAACGTTTCTGTGTCAGGTTAAAAAAAAATAGTGCATTTTGCCCATAGCCAGAAATATTAGTTAGTGGCGTCAGTTTGAACCAACAACTTCACAAATAATGTGCGTCAGCAACATTCATATAATTAAGTAGCCACTGACCTAGCAATGTATTGCAAACGCTCAAATTTATAAATTTTACTAGAAATTCGAAGCTTTAAAAAGATTTTCCTATAAATTTCGAATGAAAAAAGTTCTACCTGTAGGTATCACTTGTATCACAGGCATTACAACTCAACGTGTCCACAGACTGGCGTCAATTTGAAAATATTTGCCTAAAAATAATGCGACTGTGTCCAACACCACGTGCAGTGATACTTCATACTTCGCGCACACAGAGTTACATACTACTAATAAAAATATTTCAACTTTACTGTAGAACACTAAATATTACAACTTTGATTATAATTTAAGGTTATGGCTGCTTGCTAGATACTGTGACGGTGCTGTCTGGCCCGGTTTTGTCGATTATTGAGATTGAGAGTCAGATTTTTTTCCGTTGTCTAGCTAGATCTGGAGTCTTACGGCAAGATCAGACGCACGGTTCACAGTACCCACAGTTGTGACATCATATAAGTGTATATTTCTTCATAGATAGGTTAGTTAAAAGTTAGACATAGTTACAATAGTTATCATCTGTTATAGGTATATATAGTTATCTGTATAATGGTAAATAACAGTTAATATATTGGTGTAATCTGATGGTGTTATAAGTTTAGTACTCAGGGTTTGTATTATAAGATACAGACATATATCTAATTTCAGCAGTAGAAATAATAGGAAAGCACCGCCTAACCGTCGCCGACGCTTCTAGCCGGCCGCTGCCCGTGTCAACGCGACAGCGACCGGCGACACGGCACGCGACCAGGTGCAAGCAGACACACCAGATCAACTTACGGAATGAAACCAGCAAACAATACTTAAAGTGGTAGAGAACATCGCTCAACATGCATACATACCTTAATAATAATAACGATGCAAAATTATTCATTAACATTCTAAACTGATCTTTGGTACGAGTCACTAACGTATTGGATCGACGCCAACACCTTTACAGTCGGCATTAGACTTTTGTTTAAACAATTTATTCATAATAACATACTTATATAAAAAACGATCGTCACCTTTAAAGAATTAGAGTAACGATAGATCGCTTATGACTCGTTCCAAACATCGCTTGTGATTCAGGTAACGCGACGCACATCGACCTACACTAGGACCCCCGGCGTCGGTGGGGCCCGGGGGCAGGCGGCCGGGGGTCGCACTGTCCAATAACTTATATGTCACGTCTCGAAATGCAGGTTAACAAGCCGGCGCCCCGGCGATGGCACAACACTCGCCCGCCCGCTCACGGAACGCGCAACATAAAAAAACCTCTCTGTACAAAAAGCCTACAAAACATTTTACACAATAAACAACGGCGAATATAAAATTGTTCTCATAATGCAACAATAAAGTAACCGTAACAATAATAATCCGGAGACCGGTGCCGAAACGAATATAAGATTCATAGTTACACTTACAATTTGAATACAAGGTAAAATTAATTTTAATGTATTAGGTGCGATGAGGTTTTGACTCGAGCTACGGTCATAGCGGCTTCTTTGGCATGCAACACGAACAGGCGCGAACGTAAGCCCCGCCGCGCGCGCGTCCGTAACACACCGCGCAACACACCGCGCAACACACCGCGCAACAAGCGGCCCCGATACGCTACACATTCAATTCCGATACACAACCAAAATGAGGACGCGCGCACGACTCGTACAGAAAGTAGGAACGCTTTGTGCGAATTAATTCCCATAGTCAGCTCGTTATAGACGCAGCGGACACGGGGACCCTCTTGAATTCGTCATAAAAACAAAACAAACACGATGTTTTGTTTTTGTCGGATCCAAGAGACTGGCGATCGGTCGAATCTTTAGGAACTACACTTCCTAACACATTTATTAACTCAAATTATGACAAAACCGAATGTACGAAAACTAACTCAACCAAATCACTTTAACATCTTCGCGAACATCATCAATCATTACAACAAAACAATTAAACAAACCTACCAACGCAAACCTAACACCTAAAGATTCGACCAACCGCGCGCTTAATTCTTGACGTTCGCTTTCTTGGGGCGTTCGCTGGCCGCCTGCTACGCGTGTCGCTTGGCATGCAACGCCAGGTGGTCCGAGCGCGAGAAGCAACGCTCGCAGTGCCGGCAGCGGAACGGCTTGGCGCCCGTGTGCTTGCGGTAGTGGCGCGTCAGCTCGTCCGAGCGAGCGAACCGCCACTCGCAGCCCTCCCACGAACACTTGTACGGCTTCTCACCTGGAACATACGGAGTGTGGGGTTAATGATGGTAGTTAGAGTAGTTACTAACATACCTACTTGATTTAAGGCATACTCGAATCGCAGATTTATCGATTATCGACTTATAGTAGTGGTATACTTCGGTCCCTCTATTTCCATAAGTACGTTTATAATTTACTCTGCGGTTTGAGTAGGCCTATACATAAGTATAGATTTAAATAACCCGTAAGCTAATTGATGTTCCGAATAAATGTCGCTAGTAAAAAGGGACAAGTAGGTAAGTATATTTTAAAACATGTCGTGTCGCATGACACGATATATTGTAACGAAGGCGGAAAAATGGCTACATTCCGTGCACAAACTCCCTGTGGATTTGATGCAGTATATCTAATGTAGTTGGCTGTCCTACTAAACTACTTCTTACTACTCACAACAAACAAAGTAGCCGTAAAACCACATAACTCAAATCACGAAATAACCTTTAAAACAACTCTTATCCAAATGCGGAAAAAGTTATGACGAAGAATTTACGATGACTTAAAACTACAAAATACTGAAGCGATTCAGTCCATTGATCTAGATCTACAATCTAGATTACATAAAGCGGGCTAGAAACACCCGATAAAGAAACAACTGAGTGCATTTCCAAGTTAGTAACAGCGCTAACGAGCTGCCGCGGTGAAGACAGGGAAAATGGGAAAAACCTGTAGCGGGTGATTCCCGTCCCACAGGAGGGAGGGATTACTCGCGGCTCAATGGACCGGCTAACTAGGACGGTGAACGGACTTTATGCACTCTTCAACCTTGCACTAGCTACCAGCCACCGCGCCGGGCACACTATCAGCACGCCGCAAATACATCGGCGCACTACAAACACAATCAGAGGTCCCGCCGCCGCTCGGACGGCGATGGACGCTCTCTGTGCAAACTGTCGCGCGACGCATTGGCCTAGAAAATTCTCTCATTTGCAAACCCCGAGCTGCAATTACGAGGGGCGAGGAAATGATCTTCCTCCTGCGATGAATATTCCGCGCTGCAGGAGGCACGGCGGATGTTATTGCAGGCGCATTCTCCACGAGTATTCCGAAGCGGAATAGTTGCTTCATAGAGTTTTAATGGGGCCGTGTTAGTTGTAAATACAATTTGAACTGCAGCAGGATTGCGTCTGTGCATTGAAAAACTTGTCCGCGGCCGCCGTCCCAGCTCTATTAAAGTTGCAGTGGAATCCATTTTACTTCTGATTCATAAAGCAGAGCAGTCAGACATTTTTGAACTGCTATCGGATCGGAATGATTTGATGAAAATACTTTGATAACTGAGTACCTAAGGCCAACTTGTTTCATTTGTTTAAAAAATCACACTGTAAAATACTGGGAAAACATTTAAATTGAAGGCTAGAGAGCTTTTCGTTTAGTTTATTTGAAACTGGTTTAAAAATAGGAAAACCTAGGCAGCAATTCCCGTGCGTGGGGCCGGTTCCGCTAGTGCGCTACTCGGGGCGCATTCCGGTTTCACTTCCGCGCGACGCGTGGCTCCTCTCGGGAAACGCACTTTCATCTGCTCACATCATTAAGCCTTCGGTACGTACGTCACAAGTTACGATGCTCAGATCCATGTTGCGGAGGAGGTTGCGAAAAGAATGACCTAATAAATTATTAAATAATGCAGTTATTTTTTCCATTAGTAGACCCGAAGGCTGATCAAGCTGCATTAATTGGCAGTGCCAGGCCAGCATTTTATCAATATTTTAAATATTTACTTTCCATCAATTTAATGAACAATTTCCTGAGATGTTAACTACATTACGGCCTCTGGCGGCCTCACTTCACCGAACGTCATTTAAAACTTTGTAGAAAAATATCTCAGAAAATAAGTGTTTTTAAACTTTCATCCAACAGCGAGGCTCTTTGCTTCCAAGTTGGGCGTGATATACATACAATATGTATTATATTCACATCACTTACTATAAGAAAAGTTAGCAGATCATTATGTTAGAGTTACGTATTGTACCTTAGAAGTTAATAATCTCTTTGTCGCAAATAATATGGATACCTAGTAGCGCGAGGTGCCGTAAGTTCACTTCAATGTTATTTTATCTTTATTCACTACTAAAGGCGGCCATAGCAATAAATTCGTAAAAAACTGCCGGAGGTATGTTACATTTACTAAGTATTATGGGTGTATTTTAGGATTGGAGTGAAAATATAATTTCATTTCAAACCTTTTCTGAGATCATAATTTTATTTACCCATCCGAAATTTTACTGAAAGAAAATATACCGACAAGAAATACTTTATTAAAAGAGTCTTTGTAAATAGGTAAAATAAGCCGCTTGTGATGCCCTCTTGGAGAATACAAGCCTATGAAGTATCTTTCCGATAAATCACGATAGGTAATGTGAGAACAAATCAGTTAAAGCTTGCCCACGGTTCCCTTGATACTAATAAGTAGTTTATCTTGAAAATCAGAATCAGAAAAAGAGAAAGTAAGTTTGTATTGTGATGAATGAGGGATACTGCTAGTTCCAACGGAATACGGAAACCTTGCTAATCGGCTCTCTATCGAGGTGTTGTGTTTGTTCAAAGTATTCAACGCATTACATCTACAACGCGGAGATTAAAACTCATGAAGGGGACCTCAGGATTCCCATTCACTTTATCAATTTTCTACACAAATATATAAACAGACACAGTGCCAGGTTCACTACTGACAACGTCTGACAGAACTTGAGGATGGAATGTATCGCTGTTATTGCCTCTTCTTCATTCTACACCTGTGTTACCTAATTTGGTATCAGTTTACATGAAACTTGCAAGCGTCATCGTGATACTCGATCTTTGTGTTAGACAAAAAGTAAAGAATTCCAGTATCACGATGTTTCTTGCCTAAGCCTTTTGTAAACTGAAATTTGAGGGTAAAAATAAAGGTAAGTCTCACCCGTATGTGTCCGTTTATGCGCCTTGAGATGCGAGCTCTTGGTGTAGACCTTGTCGCAGGCGGGGAACTCGCAGCGATGCACGCGGCGGCGCGGGTCACTCAGCACATGTGCGTGCGAGTGCGAGTGTGAGTGTGAGTGCGAGTGCGAATGCGAGTGGTGGCGCGCCGTGTGCGCTCGCCGCACGGGCGCTGGCGCCCGCTCGTCTGGAACAAGAGATAGGTATGGTCAGAGGAGGTGTGGGAGTCAAAGGTATGGAGAAGCGAAGGTGTTGCCATTGAAAAGGGAGGGTTCTTCGAGAAAGATTTTGTATATCTAGACTTCTAAGCTTATGCGGATCGAAGATAGATGTTGCCGCAAAGGGTATTATAAGTCAGAAGGTCTGGAGTGCTGTTAGGATGAAAGTGTCGTTAAAATTCCCACTGCTATCACAAAGGAAACTATATGCCTATTTAATTATTTGGAAACTATTCAAAGGCAATCGTGCTAGTACTAGTAGCACCAGGATTGAAGATAATCCTAACTAATATTATAAATGCGAAAGTAACTGTTCTGTCTGTTACTCTTTCACGTTAAAACTATTGAACGGATTTGAAGGAAATTTGGTATACACACGGTCTAGACCCTGGGAAAGAACATAGGGTACTTTTTATCTCGGCATTCCCACGGGAAAACTTTTTGAGGCGAAGCGAAGCTCGCGGGAACAGCTATGAGTTATAAAACGAATTTATTTTGAAAGTTTCTCTCTACTCTCTTCCTAAAGCAATTCTGGTGAAATAGTGTGAACTCACGTGGTTCGTCGGAGTCGCTGTGCAGCTCGCTCTTCACCACGATGACCTCGAGCAGCGGCGCCGCTATCCGCGACGGCTCCTTCTTCGTCCACTCCTCCTGTTTTAACTTCTTCGTCCACTCCTCCTGTTTTAACTTCTGCGCTATTCGGGACCTTTTGACTACGGTATAGGGCTCGAAGTAGCGTGCTGGCTCGTCACAGTCACTCGGCGGCTCGCTCTTCACGGCGACCACCTCGAGAAGGGGGGGTGATGGGGGTGAGGGGGGCGAGGCGGGCTCCGAGCGCGCCCAGTCCTCCTCCTTGGGCTTCTCCCGCCGCTTGCAGCGCGGCTCCTCGCGTAGGTACCTCTCCATCTCGTAGCATGTCTGCGGATGGACAGAGTTCAGGGTTACTACAGAATGGAGCTTTTCCAAGTGTCGTAGTGGAGGGTTAGTCTGTACTGACGAGAGCGAGAGCTGTCGTGCGATCGGCACTTGTTCCTCTCACGTTCAGCACTTTCTGGGCAGACAGCAACTGGCTATATAATTCGGCTTGTTAAATAGAACTATACCATTTTCCAGATCCAATGATATGGGGGACGTTTTGAGTTTGGCAGTTTTAGAGATGTCCGAGAGTAAAATTATAATGGGAGAGGTTACGTCAAAATTGTATTTGTAACCATTATTCTATTCATGAAATGTTTCAAACCCTTTTCTTTAATTATACAAATGTGTTGACGGTATTCATTAATTACCTACCTATTTAGTTCTAAATATGTTTCTTTAAAACAAACTTTCAATTAAAGCGTTAACTGTTCCTTTAAAACTTATAATTTATATTTTTATCGAATTCACACAATGATGATAACTTGGTTTGAAAACATGAATAGACAACTTCAGTATAGGTAGATATTTAATTAACTTTATTTATTGCAACAAGTAAAGCTCGCTTAGAAGAGTGGAAAAGCTCGGGATTTAGAACTAATTGACAGAAGAAAATGCACTCTTTAGTCGATAGTATATTGATCCACTGAGAGAGAAGATACTAGACAATCTAGACATCTGGGTAAACGATGGAGGTACTAGAAATATCTAGGTAAACAAGGTATCTATTAATAATTATTGGAAGAAAAGCTTCTTCAGTTCATAAGCACGAAGTATGTATTAATTAACAGGATTAAATTTCCTCTTCTAGAGAAATTGTAAGGAGATCGCCTGCAAAATAGAGAAGCGATAAAATAAGTGCCATTAATTAATAATTTTCCCCTCTGAAGCTTTTTATACTTTTCAGCCAATGAGATTATGACTTTTCATGAAAAGATAGTTGGCATTCCGCGAAAGAGATTATGTTTAAAAAGCCGCGAGTTCCACACAGCTCTGTGGCTACTATTTTAATATTCACACCAGAAATATTCCATCCATCCCTCAAAGGAAATAATTCTTCAACAAATTAACTTTCAACTATTACATTTTATTAAATTTGAAACCGCTAAAATACCGGCAGCTAGAGGAAGAGTATTGCGGTGCGTTCTTACTTGAATAACTCACATAGAGACGCACCGTTTATTTAATAATTTTCATTGTACAAATTTTACGGAGTAGGTAATGTAGGTCACGTGAAACATTTCATACCCGGGGGTTTACAATGAGCACCCGGAACAAACGAGGTAACTCGGCTGCGTCCAAATTTGCACTGTATTGTCTGTGATTAGAGTTGTGTTTAAGTAAAGCACAGCCGTTGGCTTTAGGACGCGGGTACATTGTAGTTATTTTTATCTTTCGAATCAGTCAGTGCGTACAAAGCACGAGGCTGCATGTAGCCGGGCCCTGTGTACCGTGACGTCACCATTTGGACAATGGCGGCTTATTTTGACTTAACGGTTAATGCACATCGTGCATGCGTTTTAATTTAAACCTTCGCTGCACGAGATCACGGTCTAAACTGGAACGCACATCGCTCTACGCTCCCACTACGTGTGTACTCGATTGAAGAAACAAGGATTTTTTATGAATGGATTCATTGTTTGAGAGAAAACGTGTAAAATGAAAACGTTAAAATCATAATATGCTTTTTGTGTTCCGCCTGCCACACGCGGGAATGTAAATGCGCCGAGTTCTCACATCCACACTCCACGCTGCTACAACACAAGAGTAACTATTATCATTTTAGCGTATAATTATTATGTATTCTTGGGGTTTTTAACCCCTGACCGAATACATGTAAAAGGTACGACTTATCGCTTAGAGTTTAACTTTAGTGTGTCTGATTCAGATTGGTAGATTGGTCCCCACATATTATAATGAAGTGATCGTAACTCTTGTATATGAATTGTATTTAATCGAATATCGTTTGCTTACTGTTTGATTGTTTGCCTTATTATTTTCTGAGGAATCTTAGGATATGGGAAGATCAGTTTACATTTTAAAATGGAAGACCTACGTAGAAAATCTGAAGGAGCTGATCATAAACATTAAAGCTAATACACTCATGTATATAACTCTATTGCAATAAATACCATCTTTGCTAAAGTTTATATTTAATTATATATTTATTTATAATGATATTAAATTTGTGGTTCAAAAATACGTGTACAAATCTACGAGATAAATTAATATTTCCTTAAACTTGGAATGAGTACATCAATACCTTTCGGAATCAGGGTATAAGTGGGTCAATATATATGTTCTGCCTATCGCAATCTCAGAATAAGTAGGTCAATACATACATATTTATACTTAAAGCAAATTTTCCCTTTAGCTATTATTAGATGAGACACCTCTGGCTGGGTGAAGGAACGCCTGACTCGCTGACCCGTGTTCATTCATACGAGATGCCAGCGCTGATTGTATTACCAATGCAACGTACTCACATACTAGTCACGACTCCACTGAAACTGCCGGGGTAATTATATCTACTCGTATTCGTAACTCACAAGCGATTGGTTGTAATCGCGCATCGCATGGTACACACGGCAACGTTAAATGGTTGGCAGGGCACACTAACGCAGGTAGTGTATGTGTGTGTCGGCGACGTCGACGTAATTATTTAGTTCTGGGCAAGCCACACACGGATATTGTAAGCATGTAGTTGTGCCAGTGACAATGATTCATTGTTTTTATGATATGAAGCAAAATTTTGCAAGGCATTGTAATAGATTGAATGGCTCAGTTGTTATGATACAAGACTTACGTGAATCGGTATGCTGGTTCAATTCCCACTGAACTTACAATAATCCTTTTTTGTTTTTTAATAAATTTTATTTATTTTTTAAGATGGTTAATAATAGTATTGTAGTATATACGAATAAAAGCAACACAGAAAGTAAATGAAACAAGTTATTAAGTGTTAAAATTACCAAATTTATTCTTGCCGTAACATAAACATTAAGGATGTTACGTTTTTGTTGTTTTTCGTTTTAAAACATAGTTGTAGTTTATATTAATAAGGAAAATTTTCAATTTGCAGTTTTAAATCATAATAAACATCAGACAAGGATGGACTGGCTGTTTTACTAAAGTAAATAGGCAAGTCATTAGTTATATGAATCAACATGTTAATTAGCTAGAAATAAGATAACTTATTCTCACCTCAGTAACAATAACATCATTAACACATTGGCTTACCCATAATTGTAAATAATGATAAGTATTTAACAAAATAACTAACTAATATCTTATACAAATGGAAAAATAAAAATTACTGAGCTAACCCCAATAACTATAATTTTCACAACTTTTTCGCCATAATATCTTACGTCCATCCTTGTCTGACTTTTCATCACTAAATATCACAACATTGTTGCACCAATCAAAGTTTAAAATAGTCAGTCGCAAAACGCACTCTGTTTCGACGATGCTGATCGGTTAGAGCAATTTTCTTCGCCGGCCTCCGACACCGCAACCCAGCAGCACTCAAGTGAACCCGTACGGATTGTAGGGATAGATAGATTATGTGTTGTGGCCGTAGAACGGGTGCTGCAGAACGGATCAGCGCTATGTGAAGCTACGATTTCTCGATGGCGTGGTGATGCATCCGTATAGACGACTACTGTCTACATGTCCCGAATCTGCGTATCGGTGAACCCATAATTGAACAGTTCTCCTCTGCAAACAAAAAAAAACAAATACTTAGCATATACAAATACAAATATTCTAACAGTCAAATAAAATGTTTGCCATTCTATGTTACTTACCGTTAAACGTCTTGCGATTTCACTAATTGTAATATTTTGTTCATATAAATACAATTATCTCCGCCTTTTTGAACATGGTTTAGTTTAAGTTAAGACTTTCCATAGTGACTGCGAAGAGTAATTAATTAAATTGTCAAATCACAAAGTGAATCACTATGCAGACGCAGAGGTGAATTGTCACTAAAACTAAAAACTAATATCGTTTATTCATATTGTATGAGGGTAGAATGGTTTTAATTCTCAAATGAAGAACGAATCATATATTTTTGGCGAAGAGAAATAGTCGACAGCTATGCAGCTTGTGGTCATTTGTCAGTTTCAAATAAATTAATTTTATACTCAACAGCGTTTAAATAACGCAAAATTTGAATTAAGTAAAATAAAAATAAAAATAACCATTAGTGGACTCGAACTCACGACCTATGTTTCATAAGTCTAACATTCTACCAATGAGCTACGAAATGTATAGACTCAAGCAGTGAAATTTTGCTTCACTTCAATTTTATAACTATTTAACTAACACTACCGGTTGATATTTTTATGTCACAGCTGGTATACGGGCGTTTGCCTACGCGCAAACTAGTTTGTGCTGTTGTGTGTGCGTGTGTGTGGTTTGTTACTGGTGTGTAAACCGATTTCTGCGTTTATGCACACATAGACAACGTTAGTGTGCACACATACACTACGTTAGTGTGCCCTGCCAACCATTTGACGTTGCCGTGTGTACACCCGAGTCCGCGATGTATTATTGTTTTATATTGTAAGTAGTTGTAATCGAACTAAGAAGTAAAAAAATTGACAGCATCGTATCGTGGGTCTCAGATGTACTCAATGCTATGTAATGTCGTTGAACGTATTTGTGCAGAGTGCCCTATAATCTTGTGTTTTAAAAATGTAAATATCCAAACAGCCTTTAGTCTGAGGCTTGATAAACATAAAGTTGAAAAATAAAACATCGGCACTCACTCTCGGAAAATCCAAAAACACTGTGGGTACTATTTGAATAATGAATGAAATATACAAATTATAGTTCGCCAGCTAATTTAAATCTGGTTTGCTAAAATTGCATTCTACATCTGTGCGAGCCACTGCAAACTCACTACAACTTTAAATGAATTTTTCACACATAAAATTTGCATTTGTCCCGTTGCATATTAAAATTCCTGTAGTTTTCACGAAAAAAGGTTCTAATATAATACACCTGCATACAATGAACACTGCTTTTGAATCCATCAAGTACGATTAATAACCTTTAAATGATTATTTCAGTATTATTTTTAGTAAGTGTATCTACGTATGTAATATACATCAATGCAATCATATTATATACTATTATACTTATTGTAACACCCCTGATTTTCGGTGTTGGGTTATTCCGCTTGCTGTGGGGGTGTGTCGATAGATTGCGAGATTTGCATGTTACACCATGACTGCATAATTCCTTACTTCGGTAGGTGTCGGGGTTTGTTAACAAGCCAGCGAGCCTTTGAGTCGTTTAACATTGAAGCCATAGGTGCATAAAAATATAGTACGTTGACATATATGTTAGTAGTTATATTTAAAGTATTTCCTTAGGTTCGCAATTACTCATAACTTAGGGGTATCACAAGACTATTAAGAATTTTGAATCAAAACGAGATTTTTCAGCAGGTACATTAGTAGATAATCAGGTTTTGGTTACATAGGAGTGACGGAGAAAGCACTCAAGTATGAAGTATTCACGGCCCAAGTTCAATAACGAAATACCTATGTCAGAATATTTTTCAACTAAGTACCTTTAACTTCATAGCAATAGTTGGTAGAAGTTTTTTTATACCTACAGGTTGTTCTGTACATTAATGGATTTCGTCTCCTTGTGTACAGTCAACAGAAACTGATCTTTTAGCATATATTTTTTAGATACAAACAATACTTATTTTAATTTTTAATTTTCATAATAATTATTAAACAGCAGTACCAATATATGAATTTTTGCAAAGTAATTATGCTGAAGTGTCAGCATAATTACTTTGCAAAAATTCATTCATTATCCACAAAATAAAGTGAATAGCGCAGACTAAAATCGCTTGTTAACTAATTCTGAACCGAGCAGTGTTGTGCGGCACTTAGCTACATCCGAACTAGTGAACTCGTATAAAGTTAACTTGTAAGCTGCTCAATGCCTGAAACTGTGCTAAGTGGCTTGTGTACGTAGTAGCATTGTTTACCTTCTTTCCGCATGGTTTAAAGGCGATTATAATGGAGTTTACGATGACATAGTTCTAGTTTTGGTTGGCTTATCATTTCTATTATATTCGTCTATAAAAGAACATTATGTAGATCTATTACGCACCACAATAATTATTGTCTCCACGGCATTCCTCATCCGGGAAGTTGCTGCTTAGGGCAACTAACTTACTGTTAATTTTACACCTGAGTACTTCGAGTTGAGCAGAACTTGAGTATGGAATACAGCGCTGTCATTATTTGAATTAACGATGAGCAATGTTTAAGTTCATAATTATGTAGAATAACTCAATGCAAAATTCTGAAAAAAAATGGGACCACCCATGAGCTCAACCCGATACAACAAAAAAATAATTTTCAAAATCGGTCCATAAATGGCGGAGTAATCGGTGAACATACATTAAAAAAAATACATACAGACGAATTGAGAACCTCCTCCTTTTTTCGAAGTCAGTTAAAAATTGCCTCTTAATAATTATAAATATCATTTATTCATGTAAGTACTTGCTATCGGTAGATAAACAACCGTGTAGTGTTACAGTTCAGTCCAAACAACTTGATAGTAGTGAAATTGGCAGCGAATACACCTGTGTACCTTGTCAAACTACCCAACTGACAATCTCTGAAAAAATAAATAGGCGGTTTGTTAGTTTGACAAGGACCCATTTATTCTTCAAACATGTACAAAGAACAAAGGTGTATCTCAGCCAGGTTCAGAACTAGCAAGTTGTTTGAGCCGAGCTGTACATCGCACAGTAATACATCGACAGATTGGCCTCGGGGCAGCATTCGATGACTGTGGCAGCTTACTCACTGCTAAAAGCTTTGCAAAGCTAAAAGCTGCCCCTCAAAAGCTCCTGCACATGTCAGTCGGACAAGTGATGTTCAATGGAAAAGCCATCAGCATCAGAAATAATAACCTCCGTGCACTGCAGATGGTTTGACCAGAGCTGAGCTTCTCTTCCATTTACAATTGTAATTGTTGAAATACGGAGCTAAAGGCATGAGGAAATACAATCAATAGTTAGGTAGGTACTGTCTACAGCCACAGGCAAATCTGAAAAAATATATTTAACAAAACAAATACCGTATAGTATAATTTCCGCATCGACCTAACGTTGAAAGTAATAGACATAGGCAGAGAAAATAGACGTAAAAAAGTCGCTACGCTGCGGTATAAATTCAAAAGTCATATTTGCATTGGAAAAATGAAATTTCACCAGAAAAATTGTTCGGAAATCTGAAGAGTAGCCACGTTGATAGCTTCTCCACTCTATTTTTATTTTTACATACTCTGTAAAATACAGAGAACAACCTGTTTTTTTATGACTCGGTCTTTATGCGGCGCATATCTGCTTCACACCTATCAACGTTTTAGATTTTAATTCTGGGAGAAATGAAAATACAATTTTTGCAATAATTAAAAGCAAAGCTTGCAAGCATAGTCATAGGTTTATTTCAGTGCATCAGCCGGATAAGAAATTATATCCGTGGTTATAAGGCGTGTGGGAGAGAATGCGATAGACAAGCGGTCAGGTGTCAGTCGCTTCAGGAATACGTCATACGCATTAGCAGGCGTATGAAGAGACGTGCAGAGAATACCTTTCATATGATAAAGAGTTTACACTTCGATGGTCTCCCAGCTCCATCATAATGGATTTTTTGCTCGCGGTCGTCGTGTTTACATTGGGGCTTTTCAATTATGGAAGCGAAGTTAATCCTTTAATGCCTTATTGATAGTGTTCGAAAGGTAATGAAATATTTTATTTCAGATTGGAAATTGTCTCATTTTTTGCAGACAGGATCAAATACAGTATGACCAACTTACGTACATTAGTAATTAACAATTATATTAACACTCATTTAATTTGTATGGATCTGACGTATTGAACAGCTATGCAACGCTATAGTGTATCGGCGACGATAATGTATGGCATCTGATGAACACAAAATATCAATCAAGGTTGACTGAAAGAAATTTCGGGATTTCAAGAAGAGATTTTGGAAAATAGTTACCTGGTACATTATGCAGATAAGAATTAGAATTTGTCGCTGGCTTCGACTATAGCACGTTTGGAGGAAACCGTGCACTTGTAAATATTGAAAATCTACAGATAGACGGAATAATGGAAATAAGAGTAACATTTTAAATATAGAATATATGGCTTGGAATAAAAACGGAAAAATATGCGGGATTACTCGCTGCGCTACCGGCTTTTGCTTGCAATACCATTTTTGGTTCGCCCTACATACGGAATAGGTAAATACGAATGGTCTAAATACAACAGAAGCAACTATGCGAGCTTTCATACGTAAAGTTCGATGCATAAATATCAATTCTATTCATCCCGCGCGCCCGGTGGTTGCTCACAGTGCAACTTGTTCTACGTACTGCTGCGCCAACATTTATAAGCAGAACATTGGAAACTGGGGCAAACTGGGGGAATATTGGACATATATGACACGAAGCTGTGACCGGTTAACCGCTGTACCTACAGTCCTACACCCCTGATTACCTATACTTAGCAATGGGTACAACCAGAAACAGCTGGTCTATTCTCCTCGCAGTCGCAAACAAATAGCAAACTGAGATTTTTCATTTAGACCTCGGACCAACGTTTTCGTGTGTCCGTTAAAAAAGCTTTTATATAAAATGTATAATTAATGCATTGAGTAGATGAGGTTCGGAAGTCAATGCTTTTAGTACAATACGCCATTTTATTAATCTCTGTTAAAATTACTATTTTGAGAACTGCATACACAATGTGAATGAATTTGCCATAAAATGGCGATGAAATGATTTTAAAGTTTTTTTTTTCAATGAAATGATTTTAAGGCTTTAAAATCTATGCCTCGTTAATACATAAATACGGAACAATTATTAAGTACCTAAGTAAGCTCTTCGGGATTATTATATGCTTTAATTACCAAGGTAAGTACTTTTATCTCTGAATGGACATCTATTTCAAGACATAAAGGATGCATTATATTGTAACATACGAGTAATACGTTAAAACATTTCACTATAAGATGAAGCATGAATGGAGGCTACTACAATGGACATCTCCCACATGAAGAAAGATCCACGCTACAAGCCATTCAACTTTTTATTCTATACTAGCTGTGCCCGTGAGCTTCGCTTCGCCTTAAAAAGTTTTCCCGTGGGAATTCCGGGATAAAAAGTATCCTATGTTCTTTCTCTGGGTCTAGACCATAAGTATACCAAATTTCATTCAAATCCGTTCAGTAGTTTTGGCGTGAAAGAGTAACAGACAGACAGACAGACGGACACAAAGACAGACAGACACAGTTACTTTCACATTTATAATATTAGTTAGGATTCCTCTGTTCTAAAGTACAACCAAGTTATAGTGATCGGACTCTACATACGGAATCGTCAGTCGACTCATGTTACAAATGAGCACAATGTACCGCTTACCAACTTCGGCTGCACATACTCAAGTTAAAGTTTTTAACAATTCTAAACCACCTAAATCCCTGACTATTATGAATTTATGACCAAATAAACTTTTATGCTTTAGAATTGTAATAACTGGGAAATTAAAATTTGACTTTAGTTTATGGTAGTCGTAGTGTCAACTACGATGATATTAAAACTGTGATCTTGCCGTCATGAAGTCATGAATAAGTAACTTTTACGTTAATCTTCAGATTTTATAAAAGAACCGCACACAATCCTGAAATCAACATCTCTGAAAATTCGCCGCGAACACGGAATGATGTGATTGGTTATTTTCACGGCAGCAGGGCGCGGATTGGCTCCCTTATGCGGTGCTGATGCAATTTGCTGCCGCGCCAGCTCTGATGAATATGCAGTAGGGGGACTCCTGGGGGGTCATTCTATACGACGAGAAACGAAGTATCGGAGCGTGGCTGTGCAAGCCACGACTCTATCTCGATTTACTAAACTAGCCGATGACACGACAGTTCCCGTTCGTTCGTTTTTTAGGGTTCCGTAGCCAAAATGGCAAAAACGGAACCCTTATAGTTTCGTCATGTCCGTCTGTCCGTCTGTCCGTCTGTCCGTCTGTCACAGCCGATTTACTCGGAAACTATAAGTACTACAGTGATGAAATTTGATGGGAATATGTGTTGTATGAACCGCTACAAAAATATGACACTAAATAGTAAAAAAAAGAATTGGGGGTTGGGCCCCCCATACATGTAACTGAGGGATGAAATTTTTTTTTTCGATGTACATACCCGTGTGGGGTATCAATGGAAAGGTCTTTTAAAATGATATAAAGTTTTCTAAAAAACATTTTTCTTAAAGTGAACGGTTTTTGAGATATCAGCTCTCAAAGTCGTAAAAAGTATGTCCCCCCCCCCTCTATTTTTATAACTACGGGGTATAAAATTCTAAAAAAAATAGAGGTGATGCATGCTAATTAACTCTTTCAACGATTTTTGGTTTGATCAAAGTATCTCTTATAGTTTTTGAGATAGGTTGATTTAACTGTAATTTTGCTGCTACGGAACCCTTTGTGCGCGAGCCCGACTCGCACTTGGCCGGTTTTCATCAGCATAGAGTAACCTTCCTGCTCTCACCGGCATCGAGGCAGCATTCTTAACCACAACGCGGCCATGTTAACCGACAACCATGATAGGGGGGTTATAAGATTGACGTATTTGTATTACTATATGGTTTACCAATGCTTTAGCATTTATATACTCGTATTTGTCATCTGTTACTCTTAGAATGTGTGTACGGACACTACCGATGGTATAATGTATTTGATTTGTAGACAATACGGTCAGCTTCATTGGTATATAGTTACTACACATGTAACTGACTGTACCTCTAGGTACTGGTAGTAAAGAATGTGTCCTCATCAGGACATGCCCTTCAAATTATTAATTATCGTCATATACGTACCTACCTAGTTCTGTTTGTATTAACCCCCTGGAGACGGGTTTAGTCGTGACTACTCATGACATGAACAATCTGCCCCTGACAATACATTGGATGAATCTTTAAAATATATACAAATGAAAAAAAACCGGCCAAGTGCGAGTTGGACTCGCGCACTCAGGGTTCCGTACAAGTCTACTTACCTGAGATAGGTAGTTTTCCTTTTAATTTCATCATGTTATACGTACTATATGATCAGTTACGATCACTGAGGACCGCTCGACTATGGGCGCTTAAAAAATCTGTTCACTCCATAATATTAGGGAGATATCGATAATACTCAAGATAATACGATGAAAATAATCAAATCAGATACAAAAAAATCGACGAAGATAGGATTTTGCAGTCATATTTTTTTCACGCGACCGGCCAGCCCATATTTTGCTCTCTTTTTGCAGTGCTGGCCCAAATAAAAATAACAATAGGTACATTTATGAATGGTTTGGGAAAGGAAAATGGGTCACCGTGATACAGGACACGTCGCTGCTCGGCGGACCTCATAGCTCACGCTGAGTGGGATTCTTTACAACCGAGGAGGAAAAAAAACATTTCTGCTATCATATGCATGGATAATACACGTAAGGCGGGTACTTAATGAGATGAAAAGTCAATATTCAAATATATCGCGAAAAGCGGGAGGCTCGCGTTCGTTATTTACAAAATTATCCCATGGATAAACAGACATTGTGAAACATACAATGGATTAGGATGAAAATTCTAAAAACATACAGTCAAAAATGAACACTGGTTATAAAGGTGCACGCACACTGGCGTAATCGTTATCATTCGATTGTCGCGTTTCGTCCCGGAATCGATCGTGTGACCCGTTTCTGCGCCGGGTCGGGACCCACAGTGGGGTCCCGGCTCGCTGCCCGGGACAAGCCATAAGCCGTGGCGGACGACGAATTAATGGAGACGGAATTTCTCATGTGGTGGTAAGTTTTACAATAAATAATAAAAAAAAAAACACGCACTCACGCCTTGTACTAATGTACTCCCTTGCGGGGTAGGCAGATGTGCATTGCTGCACCCACTTTTCGCCAGAGTGTTATGTTAGTCCCAATGTAATAGGGGGCGGGCCTATTGCCATTTTACGGGCACATCCCAGACCCCAGAACAAATATCTGTGTTTAAACAAATATCTGCCCCAGCCGGGAATCGAACCCGGGACCATCGGCTCAGTAGTCAGGGTCACTAACCACTACGCCATTCGGTCGTCTACACGTTACACCCGAGAGCTTCGCTTCGCCTTAAAATTATTTTCCGTGGACGACTCCCGAACTACCTACCCAATGACATGCCATGGTGGTATTATTGACAAATAAGTACCAAGACACTTGACTAAAAAATATTTTTATGACTTCATACAGCAAAAACTTTTATGGCAATGACAGAATACTCATTTATAAATGATTAATTTCAAGCATCAAACTTATGCAGTTTTGGTTTTTTCATACTTCATAACAAAACAAAACTTACTTACTTCAAAACAAAATTTAAACCATAACTATACTAAGGTGTGCAGACATGTTCAATTGAAAACATCTAGATATCTTGGAATATCCTATTGTAACTAAGCTTTAAGGCTGTTTTAACAGCATGCAGATTTCATCATTCACGCGGGATAGCAAGCCATTTTCCCGCATCTCACTTGCATATTCCACGCGTTACAATCAATACTTGTATGAACGCGTGCGTGATTAAATCCGCATGCTGATAAAAACAGCCTAAGTTAACTGCCGAATTTCAACCGCTAACTCCCGTTTTTGTGGGAGTCTACGGTACCTATACCTAAGCTACGCTACGTCCCTATTAAATTTCAAGTGCCTACGTTTAGCCGTTTAGACTATGCGTTGACAACATCTCTCAAGACTTTAGACCACACGACAAAGGTGGCACGTACTTTGGCCCAATCAAACGGCAAGCAGACGGTACATTCGACCGCAGAGACAAACAAGCCCCCGCCACTCATCTTGTTACTGATTTTTTTCACTTTATGACAAAAATATTGCGGCATTGACGTGCTTGCTTTATGGTTGGACACTCTGAGGTAGTTAGTGAGTGAGCTATGGAATAATTGTGTCAATTAATGACATTACGAGTAACTGACAAATAATTGTGTATCTGGTTTTATTTTAGCAGAATCAGCGCCACACAGAAAGCGCCAAACATATTAAATATTCTCGCATATTGCCATATCGTTCCAGATAAAGTAGATATCCAACATATTCAAGATATCATATTCAAGGAGTTATTAAATATACGTTTGACACGAGTGCCAAGCTACACTACGCCCGTGTCGTTTAGGAACTCTTTCAGGGTTAAAAACGAACAGAAAGTACCTACGACTTAAAGAACAATCTGCCTGTCGCGTGCTCAGTAATGTCATTATATAAATTAGTGGAACAAGCCCCTGCGCTTGACCTGTCCCAATGCATTCAACACTTCAACATTTAACCTATTGACTCTTACATTTATTATCGGAATTTATGTCCAGTTGAAAAAGCGCTTGACTGTTTTAGATAACGATTGCCGCAGATTGTCGTATTCTGTTTCTATTGTTTATTGTCTGTACTTAACTTTATTAATTCTTATTGCTAGGTAACTGCTGATTATGGCTTTATACAAAATTCATTTATTTCATATAACAAAACATAACAACACAACGGAACATAAAATTAAAAATAAAATAAGTAATGTACGGTGGCCTGCGCCTAAAAGTATACAGGCGGAGTTTTTAAAATCGATCCCTGATGATGAAGGGACCAGCTTCATCTGTTATAAATCCGGGGACGTGTTGTGTGTGATGTGTGTAGCAGTGGTGTTTATGTAGATGTACGAACGAACGAAATACTTATACGTATTACGTTTATGGTTTACGACGATTTAAGTTTTTTGTTATTTCTAGTGCATTCTTGTATAGGTATACAAGATGACAATTATTGTTTGATCCTCACACGAGTCACTAGGCGGACCCGTATCGTGAGGATCACGTAGGTAGGTACACAAGGTAAAAAAAGTATTAATCTATGGTCAGGTTATGATTGCTACCATATAGCTCAAGAATGATGCTTTACGGTATCCTAAGCTTAGAGTACCTATTAAAAAGTCACGATCGCACTTTTTACAATAGACAATAATAGACAAGTAGCCTATCGTGAAGGCGAGACGTTAGAAACATTCACACAAATCAATTCTCAGTCGTAACCCGTAACCGTAATATACGTAATGTATGTATAATGTCACAAACAAACATTCCGTCAGTCTGTCTGTGACCTCGCAGGTCTGGATGCAGTTGCGACGGTGTGCCAAGTGCAAGTTTTAATAGTATACCTACTTAAACTATGACAGTTACCGTTTTGTTACAACACCTACAACAACTCCAGTTACTCAATTGTGACGATATAATATGAGTGCAGTGATGAATACGCAAAGATCTCCGTATGAGTAAACTATCAAAACTCGCACTAAGGACGCAGGACAAGACTGCACCGGCTGAATCCACACAGTTTCATTGACTTTGCTAATTAATGGAATAATGGATTAATTCTTACATATTAAAATATTTGTGTGTGGACTATGAAAACAATTTTGCGGGAACAAAGCTTTTACAATAATTGTTTGAACACTTGGGTGATGATGTTCGGGTTTCGCAAATTGCGGGGGATTAAAATAAATAGCATACACAATCATTTACAGAAATCCGAATGGGAGTTGAATTTCCGCATTTACGATTATCGACTTAATAAATCGTCAGGTAGGTAATATAGGTTAAATATAGATATCACGTGTGATAAAACTGCACTGTCTGTACCAACACTGCAAGGTTACGTGCTCTAAACACTAAAGACGATTTGCACCAAAATCTTAAATCTATAAGTTTGTCATCTTGATTTCAGTAACATTCATCGATATTTTAACAGTAAATCTTGATTCAATATTTAGGTCCAAGTCTCCATTAGTGTATAAAGCACGTCAACCCTGCAGTGTTTAAAATATAACCATAAGTTTTTTTTGTTATTTTCTCGACTGTCGTAGTAAAAAAAAAACTTATAATAGAAAGCTCGGTAGGATTACATGGTAGGGTCAGTGACTTCAAAAAGTTAATTGTATTAATACGACAATGAGCTTCGTTCGCCCACTTGTTTAAGGCCTGGGTCTCCTATTTACGCCGTAGGTCGCGTCCAGCGTCACGCCGTAGGCCGCGTCACGATGCTCACTACGTCTACGCGCCAACGTCGGCGTGTGAGGGAGACTGCATCAGTACATTTCTATAGTGAGCATCGTGACGCGGCCTACGGCGTGACGCTGGACGCGACCTGCGGCGTAAATAGGAGACCCAGGCCTAATGAATAAGCAGCGCATACTGTAGCCGTTCTTACTGCGAGTAAACTATCATAGTCCCTGTTTAACCCACATGAATAATAGGTGTGTTAAAGTTTTGCTTGTAGTTACTAGTTACAAGCAAAACTATATAGAGTGGGGGTCACTCCATATGACGAAACACTAAATTTCGGAGTGCTGCTACGCGTGCTTCGACTCTATCTCGTTGTATTTAACTTGCCGATTGCCCGATAGCTCTTGTTCGTTCGTTTTTCGTCAGTATAGAGTAACCCTACAGACACCTGAAGTCGTTATACAGAACCAAGTTTTGAAAGTATCGGTGCATTATAATACGTGACGCCCAACTATTGGAGCACTAACTTATAATAAGCTGGTAAAGTTTGTGATGGGTCTGTTATGAGATGAGCAGCGATTTATGACGCGTACCTTATTATAGATTTTAGATGTTTGAAGTTATTTCTTTTTTTTACTTTGGTACCTACCTAGTTATATATTCAAAATTAGAATAATATATACCGACCTGTAGTTTTTATTTCATGATGTAAGGTATTTTTTTTTTCATATTTGAGCATAGAGTTTATTCAAACGAAACAAACTCAATCCATCATAATATTATTTAAATTCATATCACACACATCATTGTAATATTGGACCTGAGTACAAAAGATTAGCCGGTTCAGAACCGTAAAAAGTTGTGAGATCCAGTATTTTTTTTTCAATATCTGTGCAATTTTCTGAATACACGAATTGCATAAATAACTTGGTAATTCCATACAGTACCTATAATCGTTGGCAACTATCATGTAGGTACATCAAATTAGAATACTTATACGTAAAAGGAAAAAAAAATACTTACTACTTCTATTTTAACTTTTCATAAAAGAACCTGTATAAACTTAGATGTTTTCTTCGAAACACTACCATAATAGAAGAAGATGGAGTGAGTTTGTGTGTACGTATCTAAAACTGATATCACTCATAACTGCACAGAAATAAGCTTTAAATAGAAACACTTATGAATGAATGTAGAAGTAGCACAACAGATGTGAGTAAAATAAATGTGAATGCTGCAATCATTTCATATCAGAACTATAATAAAACTTTTAAAACTCTATTGTGTAAACTAAAAAGTACTAAGAGGATTTTATGCTTTAGTTAGTGCATACAATAGTATTGTATAACGTTATTGTCCTCGTTTGAAATGCATTCCACCGCTATGGAAACAAAGTTATAACTTTAACTTTAGCACCTGCACCGATTCGGAATATGGGCAATGAGTTATGGCTACTGATGACCTATCATCAAATCTTCATCAAAATAGGTAGATCCTTTGCGCAGCTAAGTTTTTACAAATATCTACAACTGACTCAGTGAAAACTGTAGCAAACATTTTCAACCCTCTCTCAACTAGTCTATAAATAAAATATCCATATTATAAACAGGAGCAACCAACAATATAAAAGAAGACGGAAATTAAATCGGTTCAACATGCAAACGAAAGAGAATAGAGTTGTCCTACTTGCTTATACAACCTATCTTATACCTATGTACATCTAGTTAAGCCCCGTATATCATCGGACATTGTCCACGGAATGCACTAGGAAACCAGCTATCGCAGCTAATATCCTACTAATATGTACTATAAACGCAAAAAAACGGCCAAAAGCGTGTCGGACAGGCACATGAAAAGGTTCCGTAGCTTGACTCTTTTTTTTAATTCATTACCATTTAGTTAGGGCATCTGCACGTCATAAGTTGGTTGCTTTGTATAAAAATAACTATGTATGATAGATGTATGTCCGCTTAAGTTTTCGTTGATGGTTTAGGTATAGAACATTTTTTTCAGATTTATAGTAATAGTATTTGAAAAGTTAAGAGGCTACGCTCTAACTTTAACTTTGTATTAATATATATCTTTCAGGAAAAACAGCTAAACCTTTTTTTGTGAAATTCGACTTGTAGTAAGCTGAAAGCTGACACTCTTACTAAACTTATAAGCTTGGTATTTTATTTATAGTTACCGCAATTCGTACAGGTTATATTGGCTCGAGTCAAAAGCTAGTTTATAAATATCAGTGACCACGAAAGCACTTTATGCGCTGCCGCCGTCACTGTGCTGTTTGCGAATAATGTGCCATAGTCTGCACATAGCTTTATAGTTTATAGTACACACGAGTACCGATGAGTAATGTGAGTGACCTTGAGTACGGATGTACTCGCCCGCGACAGACAGCGGTGACTAACTGCGCCGGCGCAGCTCACACAAGGTAATCACATCATTATGTGACAGTCTTAATGGGAAATCATTTTATGCAAACATTCTTGTTGGTGTGACTATTGTTTAACTTATTAATACTTTGAGTTTGTAGTCTGATCATTGGGTAGTATGTAGACGTAGGTAACATTGTTAGTTAAGTTATCGACACTACTTATGAATAATGGAGGTATAAAAGCGGAAAGCAATTGCTTGGGTGAATGATTAATTAACGATAAGAACACACTGGGTTAAATTACCCCTCAATGGAATGAAATAAAAACTCTCGAAATCATAGATATTATGTCGTTAGACAATAATATTATATGCTTTTGTGCCTTGTAAAAGTAAAAACCGCACAGATAAAAAGGTACACACAGATAAAGTAGGTACTTATAACACCTTTATCTTTAGTTGATAGCTATATATAAATGAATTTTTAACCGAGAAAATGAGAAAGAATTTGATCGCAGTAGCGGTTTACAACGCGTGGATACTATATCCAGGTCAAGCCAATATTTGCGTACACTTAGAATGCATACACATTAATATTCGGACCATGACGCTACGCCATCGCAGTGTCAATATTTTGGTCAAAGACAATGACGAATAAAACAAACAGGGGACAAATCTTCTTAGGTAAACGTAAAGTAATTATATCTATAAGCAAATAAAGATTTACTTGCTCACCATCATCGAACGGAACATTATTCCGCTAGATATTCTTCTATTATGTATCGTTTTATGAAAATAATAGCTCGTAGGTACATCTTTACATATATCCATAATATAGTGAGTAATCCTGCAGATCACCCAATGACTCCCTTACGTGTCGTTTCGAGTTGAGAAGAGATTAATGAACTAATTGACGACATCAGGGGTCGCGGGGGTCACGATGTGTGCCCCCGTGACCCACGTGACCCACGTGACCCACGGGGGGCAAGGCGTGACGCATACATGAGACATCCTCGTTGTTGCTATACTCTAAACTACCTGGGAAGTTATAATAATCGTAAAGTAGTTTAAAAAAGCACATTATATAGATTGTGCATAAGATTTGGACAAGTGTTGGTTTTACGTTACAATGCAATAGCTGCTCCTATCATTACAAGTATAGCTATACTGAATCACAGTAAAGTAATTTAATTACCTACTAAACATTTTGAAAATACTTTGTAATTTGTGAAAAAGAAACAGGTTTGAAGGTGTATCGTAAATTTAAAATAAACAATAGTAGGTATTTAATTAATGTCTCAGTTTTGTTAACTCTTTATTTACTTTCAGTTCTTCTTGGTCTCAACGAGAGTTACATAAAGCTATAGATAACAAAGGTAAACGTTCAGAAAAATGAATAGTATTTTCATGGAATGGTCCAGTCACAGTCCATTGACGGCATTGTCCGTTTGGCTTTGTGTATTATATCAGCTTAAAGATTGACTAAAATTGCTATTTTTCATACAGTCCGAGAAAAGTCTTTGCGATCACCGTTTCAGAGTGTATAGAAATAAAACAGAACGGTTATTCTATAAGCCGATCCGTTTGTAGTGTGTGCGCGAGATAAAATGAATAACAAACAAACAATACATTTACAGATTCGGCTTTTAAAGTATTATACCTAGTGTAGAGGTGAAATGTTAATAGTACCTAGTTGAATTCATACTATTTACGAAGGGCTGCATGAAATTACATTTAAAGCTGACTTCCGTTTTTTTTTATTGTAAATGATATCAAGGAGGCCTTTGCCCTGCAGTGGGAAACGATGCAGGCTACATAAAAAAAATGATATCACGCAGAAATCAAAACATTATTCATTCATAGACAATTTCGATAAATTAATGGAAATAATAAATGTCTTCAACAGGTTATCAACTGTCTGACTGGATAATTCCATAACCGCGATTCAGCGTTCAGCTCTAGCTAATGTTTGTCTCGGACACGCTAAGACGAAGAATATGCAAGATATGGTAATCTAAACAAGTAATGGTAACCTTTATTCTGATCCACCTTACATACAAAACGCTGATTTAGGTCATAATATTAGGTATTAACAGTAACATTTTACATCAAACTAATATCCTACCGCTAATACATTAGGCCGGATAGTTTTCGAGAAAATCGGATTAGGGTAGAGTTCGAAATCGGTTTAATTTAATATCGCAATATTCGCCGCGTTTCTACACCACGGTATCGTTTCAGCGAGTATCCAGCGACGGCAGGGCTGCCGCCGATCAATATAAATTGCGTTACTTCATGTAAATTGTACTCAATCGACCGCCGACGTGGAAATAATTTACCACCCCTAATTAATGAACGCTTGACACACGCACCTGTTGATGACTGCATTATTGTTACGATTACTTGTGTGTGCTACCTGCAAATTAAAGAACGGCGGTTTTAATGTATGGCTTTATCGATAAATACGTTACGCATTTATCTTTACAGATTTGTTAATATCGTATTGTAATGGACAATTAAAAATTCTCTTTTTAAATTGTATTGTGTGTAATTTATGTTTTACAAACTGGTCTATCTGCATTTTGTGGAAATAACAAAGAGGAAATCCTCAAATTCATCCTATAAATTGTACAATCGCTCTTACATAAGCGAACAAATATATCTAAGTACTATAAATGCAGCAATTCCTACGTTACCCATTCGTTGGAGGAAAGTCCAATAGTACTTGTGACAAACAGAAAAGCGTGCTGAATTCCGCGTCTGTGAAAACTCACGTACAGAATGTTGAGGCCTTTTCCACTGCTCCGGTGAGCTATGACTGCCGATAGTAGGTACCGATACGGTTCATACGATGTTGCGTTTTAGTATTTTAATTCCCAACTCAAAGGTGGATGTGGTTTGTAAGTAAATTTGACTTTTACCGTGTTTGTACCTACACCAATTTGTAACTGTGTATGTATATTGTATAGTATTAGAAGTACGTTGCAAAACCGCGGGCATAATGCTAGTGTAGCAGGTATGTTGATCATTAAATCGTTAGCTATGAACTTCATTACGGTTTGTCCGTTCAACAGCCATGGACAGATTTTAAACGTCATTTGTTAGGTTTAATAAAAACGATATTCCGTCGTCAAAATACCGGGCAGTGGAAAACGGCCATTCCACTTGTCAGAGCAAGCAATCCGGACGATGCGATTGGATGAACGAGTCTTGTTCGTGTCTGCGGAGGATTCAAATGTCGGAGTACACGCCCGAGGTGCACTGAGCATGACTCACTGAGCGTCACACTATGGATATTGACAATTCTTAATTGATGCGTCATAAGGCTGCATTCCCAGTAGGGCAACTGCTCACTTGTTATCGTAAAGCAGCAAATTGCATAGAGAGACTAGGAAACAATAAACATATTACTATTACTATTACTATAAACTGTGATCAATTGGCAAACGAAAACTCAGTCGTACCCTTATAAATTGCAAGTTTCATTAAAATTTTCCTCTTCATATAAAATACCTGCTCAGAAATGCAGCATAAATTCGTTAACTCATAAATAACATAATAACGTGTAACTTCGGCATGAAACCCCTCAAAATGCACGGGTGTCCACAAAGGCCGCACGAGCGGGGCAACGATGTCAACTATTCTATACAAGTTTACACAAAGCCTTTCAAAGTTTATTTAAGCCACTTTACCCGAGGATTATTTCACTAAAATACCAACATTGTGTCAGGAAAGTGGTTAGCGGAGCGCCGGCAGTAAATTCCACGTGATTCCACTCGCAGAAAACTTTTTTAGACGACAATAAAGTAAATGTCACCGGCACGGAATAACCTGTCACCGCGGAGGATTGCGTCTACTATTCAGGGCCGGACAGAGTTTTTAAAACTATATATTATATACTATAAGTAGTAATAGTAATGTGAAGACACTGTTTCATTGAGATCAGCCGTAGATCACGATCCGACTGGGAATATTGATCGTCTAACTTCCCGAAATAATTATATTTGTAACCAAACTATAACAAAAACTATGGCAGGTCCTGAAGCAATTCAGTGGTTCTGTATTCGGTATCGCTTTGGAATCCCTCAGTGCCCCAACATAAGCTACCCGCGGTTGCGTTCAGAACACATATTCAGCACTAGTAATATTCCTTTGTAGTCAAAGCTTATACTCATGGCTTGTTTGAAAAATAGTTGATGAAATGCTACATTTTCCTCATCAGCACACCAACCCACTCTCTGTGCTTCCTTTGAAACGAGCTCCTTTGAATTGGTTTTAAAATATTGTCATACGTACAATGGGTTTGCTATTTTCTCTGACAAGACGTGTGGGTTCACTCGTGTCCTCTTCCTTTGATACGTTATAGGAAACAAACAATACAGGGACTCAACGTCATCCGGATTTATAAAATGCATTCTAAAAATACTCGTATGAAAGAAACGAGCTTCCTTACCTACGTCATAAAAACTTATTTACTCATTTTGTAATTATTTCTAGAAATGTGCGTATTAAGGTACCGGCAATGACGTCTTAAAAATATGTAGTTTTTTATATATTAAAAAAAAAACTTTTAAGCTTTAACTATATTATTAAAAAAAAAACACACACGCACTCGCGCCTTGTACTAATGTACTCCCTTGCGGGGTAGGCAGAGGTGCATTGCTGCACCCACTTTTCGCCAGAGTGTTATGTTAGTCCCAATGTAATAGGGGGCGGGCCTATTGCCATTTTTCGGGCACATCCAAGACCCGAGAACAAATATCTGTGTTTAAACAAATATCTGCCCCAGCCGGGAATCGAACCCGGGACCATCGGCTCAGTAGTCAGGTCACTAACCACTACGCCATTCGGTCGTCTATATTATTATGAGCGTAAATATGTAATAATGGAAAATATGCAAAAAGTCCTCCTGCTGTAAAAGTCGAAATAATTTTTTGTTTGTTTTATAGATGAAGATATATAATTATATGCAGTAATATATGTTTTCAATCATATTATATTACAATTACGTTTCTCCCCGAACTAAAATTCAGCCATGGAATGAAAAGAAACCGACCTGCATTAGCGCTGGAGCCACACAGCGGGGCGAGGCAAATGATTGCAACATGCGTAAGCAAACCGCTACTGAGGAAAAACAATGGTCGATTACCATTCAAACGAAGACTTGTGCGCTCTTCGATGTCATGCAGACTGTTGGCTGTGAATGGCCAGTGATTGCGAATAAATCAAACAAAGCCAAGGATTTCATTTATTTATTTGATTTGTGAATTTTTATATCTTAGATAGATAGATAGATAGATAGATAGATAAAGCGTTTATTTGATCCACTTTCTTACATACACAACAAATCACAATTACAGATATACACATTTGTACTTATAACTAGGTAAATAGTAGCTATGATAAAGACAGGTTTGTACTTGGCAGGTTGTGTGTTGAAGCGGACCAAAAGGGTGAAGTAACTCAGCGTGGATGTTTACTCCAGGAGCAAACCGCTGATTTTCAGTTACCTCCCATTTAATTGTTCCAAGGGTGCCGAATTACATAAATTGTGAGCAAAATAAACTACTTAAAATATATTGTTTTGAAGAAAAATTACCTATTTTAGTTTGATAATGTTGTAAAGGTGTGCAGCTAACCAGCAAGAGACACAGGGTCGTACTCAGTGGATGACAGAGCACCCACCATAGTATTAATATTGCATGAATGTATTTATTGTTAGACGATCTGCGCCGGATGTAACAAAAATATAGAAAATATGTAATGAATAAATAGTTATTGTAGATAACTAAATTTGTTATCAAGTCTTTTGCTTAATAAGAAGAAACAATTTTATTTTATTTTTAAAATTAATTTTATTTTTTAAGAGCCTTATAGGTGGTGGAATATTATTCCAGCATTTTGTTGCTTGATAACGGAAACTTCCTTCAAACGCGGCGCTAACATGTTTAGGGACAGACAAAATTGGGCGGAAAGATCTAGTACCATACCTGTCATGAAAAGGGGAGAAACAAAGTTTAGAAAACAAGTATTCAGGTTTTTGAAACTTTAACACGTCGAAAACTAGGCTACAAGTATGCAGGTACCTTCGGGCCTCCATGTTTAGCATGGATGCTTTATTTAGAAAAGGAGTAATGTGTCCTCGAGGTGGTACGTCAAAACAAAAACGACAGCAGGCGTTTTGCACCCGCTGTATTAGACGCCGAGTTCGCTCAAGAAGACAAGGGCCGTAAACAGTATCTCCATAATTCAGCCTAGAGAGGATTAGAGTCTCACACAGCGTAATGCGTACTTTTTCTGTTAGTAAGGAGCGGATTTTATATAGAACTTTAAGACGGAAAAAACAGTTTTTGACAATATTCTGAATGTGATTTTCAAATTTTAAACCACTATCAAGGAGCAAACCCAGACACTTTGCCTCGTGAACGCGTTCAATACTCTGGCCTTTCATGTTTATAGTTAAAGCATTAGTATTAATAATGTTTCTGACCTGCATAGTGGAGCCCAAAACCATATATTTCGATTTAGATGGGTTCAGCACCAATGCATTATCTTTAGACCAGTTATCTATGTTATCAAGATCACCATTGATTCCCTCCAGTACTTTTTGCAAATTATCCGGTGCGACTGATGCATAGAGTTGAACATCATCAGCGTAACAGTGGTACTTACAATATTTAATTTCAGCGGTTAGATCCGTGCTATAAATTATAAACAAAAGGGGACCAAGGATTGAGCCTTGCGGTACCCCACGACTAACGGGTAAAGGATTTGATGTGATGCTAGTGCCATTATTCAGCATTAGTTTGACAGACTGGGTTCTATTCGACAGATAACTGTTGAACCAATCAATGGCATGACCACTTATACCATAGTAAGTTAATTTAGCTAGAAGCAGATCAATATCCAGGCAATCAAACGCACGTGAGAAGTCCAGCAACGATAGAATCGTCGCATTACCTATGTCCTGTTCAGCCAGAATATTATCTGTAACATCAAGCAATGCAGTAATTGTACCACGATTCTTGCGGAATCCAGACTGTAAGGATGGAAGTATATTGTTTTCCTCAATAAATTTTATAAGTTGGGTGTAGACGGCTTTCTCTACTAGTTTTGATAAAAAAGGTAGAATACTAATTGGCCTTAGATCCTTAAGTGAAGTGGGTTGGTCGACCTTAGGCAGTGGGTTAATTAGTGCTGATTTCCAGCACTTCGGAACAGACTGTTCAGTAATAGACCTATTAACGATAGCAGTAATAGCTGTTAAAGTATGTGGAAGTGTAAGCAAAATCATATCCCGGTTAATACCATCTATGCCTGTAGCATTGGATGTTATAGCAACAATATATCTGGCAATCTCAGTTTCAGAGACTGGGTTAAGCTCGAACACAGCAGTACCAAAACGGTGAGTAGTAAAAAAGTCAAGGTTGGAAACAGGAACATCGTTAGTACCAGGAATATCTAAAAAATGCTCATTAATTTTGTTTGGATCATTAAAAGAATCTGGTAAGCTGTCACTTTTAGAAGGATCGACTAAGACCTTATTCTTCAAATTTTTCCAAAGCTTTTTCGGTTCATTAATTTGGGTATTAATAAATTGATCAAAATAGGCGCGTTTTTCATTGGCTATACTAGTAACGACAAGTTTTTTTAAATCTTTATAGTGCTTTTTATGTTCATCGGATTTAGTTAGTCTAAATTTCTCATGTGCTTTGTTACGTAAGTCAATCATTAGCTTGCAAGAGTCAGTCACCCACGGGAGAGACTGACCCTCTCGAACCCTAATGGATCTAACAGGTGCATGTTTATCAAAGAGTGATGTTATTAAGATGTTAAATTGATTTACTGCCAAATCCACTGTAGAGCAACTAATTAAAGCTTCGAAGTCTAATGCAAAAAGATCTCTGTTAAAGTTTTCTAAGTTTATATGATTTATAGGTCTAAAAGTTAAGAATTTAACTGGGGGTTTAATTTTTTTTATGGCTAAAGTTACATTTATCATGGCGTGTCCCAACGACCCGGTGATATTGGTGACAGTGACATCACTAACTTTTATATTAGTACAAACAAGGTCTATAAGAGTCTCATTACCCACAGAGTAATGTGTAGGCTGAGTAACTACTTGTTTTAAATGTAGGTAATCAATAAATTGGTTAATTTTTTTAGCTTCATTAGTACTCATATCCATCATATTAACATTAAAATCACCTAGTAGGACCACTTGATCATGATTAGAAAAAGAAGTTACTGATTCTGTTAAGGCATCAATAAATACATCTAGATTTATCCACGACGGTCTATAAGCCGTACCTATAGCTATACGGTATCCTTTAACTCGCGTTGAAATCCAGTATTGTTCTACATTAACTGAAGGGTGATTTAGGTAACGCACATTAATATTATTCTTAATATAAAAACCAACACCGCCCCCGCGAGAGCGCCCCATGTGTGCGGGGCGGGGTGCATGGCGTAGCCTGTAGCCCGGCACTGAGGGCGCGCACGCCCCCTGTCCCTGGCCCAGCCACGTCTCATTTATAGCAACTATATCTGCCTGAAAACGATCCATTGCGAAAATAAAGTCATCATGTCCTGTATTTAAAGAACCTGCATTAAATAGACCTAATTTTAAGAATTTGTTATTATTCATGGAAAAGAGATCAGGGTGGCATACCTACCCACTTACTAAAGTGTATGCATAATAAACCAGTGCAAATGACAAATAAATAAAACAGATTTGTTTTCAAGCTGAAAATGCCCAGTATATACTATGAAAAGGACAAAACCATCATCACAGCACCTGTGCCACACATATGTGGCTGAAAAAGAATCAGTCTCCTGTTCCACTTCAACACTCAACCTGTCTGAATTTAAATTGAGCAAGCAACATCCTAACTGGTACATAGTACACCTCCAGTATGTATATAACACAAAGACAACCACAAAACAATAGTTACATAGTTTCAACTCATTGCTAAGGTATATCAGAAAATATTGAGGATTATTTAGTCTATGATTATAGGCACCCACAAGTACACAGAGGAATATCACATAATAAAAATAATTATGTAGGTACAATACACAGATGTAAAACAGCCCAATGCTCCTGCATGGAAATAGTGTGGGCATGTTAATTAATTCAAGAACAGTATTTATGTATATTGATATAAGTAGGTGAAATAGCACTAAGCAAACAAAACCTGTAGGTATTATAGTTTATGTTATATAAATACTAGTCTCAGTAACAAACACACAGTCATTACCACACAGACAGACAGAACTAAAAAAAACATTATGCAGGCATGAATATAGGTACAGTAATACATATCTATGAGCTATCACAATAATATAATGCAAGATTCTAGTGTACTTTGAAAACATTAATGTAACAAATAATATTAATTTCCAGCAAATGAATAAGTAGCACTGATTGATTGATGTGAACAATGCCACATATATTTAATACAGAATCATAAAAAAGCAACAGTTGTTTAATTATTCATATTTCCAGTAGACTACTATATAGCATAGCATTAGACATGTAAGATACAAGAAGATATTAGCTGTCGACAATGCTACAGATGTTTAATACAGAAACATAGACAGCAAGGGTTGTTTCATTAATACTATTTTCAAACATCAGACTAGTTACATAACAATAACACCAGTTAGATAACAGTTTAAAGTGTTTTGATATTAATATGAGGTACAACCAAAAGTTAGGAACATTATAATGATAGGATTCTACATGTAAAAACTGGAATGCCACTAAAATATGTAGAATGCACAGGTTAGAAAGGACAAAACTGCAGTTTGAAAGCAGTGTCGGTATGTTATTCAATTCAAAATCAGCTTGATATAAAATAACAGCGCCTATGATCAAGTATGAACACACAAATTCCAATGCAGAATGGACACTAAGTAGGTAAATGACACATTGAAGAAAAAACAAATATATTAGATAGCTCAGGTAGAAGATTTAGGCAAATTGACACCAAAAACACGCTCTAGATCAGCTTCAGAACAGATCAGGAAGGCTAGACTATTTTCAAACATCAGACTAGTTACATAACAATAATAACAGTTAGATAACATTTTAAAGTGTTTTGATATTAACATAAGGTACAACCAAAAGTTAAAAGGAACATTATAATGATAGGATTCTACATGTAAAAACTGGAATGCCACTAAACTATGTAGAATGCACAGGTTAGAAAGGACAAAACTGCAGTTTGAAAGCAGTGTCGGTATGTTATTCAATTCAAAATCAGCTTGATATAAAATAACAGAGCCTATGATCAAGTATGAACACACAAATTCCAATGCAGAATGGACACTAAGTAGGTAAATGACACATTGAATAAAAACAAATATATTAAATAGCTCAGGTAGAAGATTTAGGCAAATTAACACCAAAAATGTGCTCTAGATCAGCTTCAGAACGGATCAGGAAGGCTGGGGAGACATCAGTTTGCCTTGCATATATTCTGCCATCCCTCGTCCAAGCATGCTTCCAATTTTTTTGCTGTCGACTCACTCTGACCTTTCCAAATAGAATTCTGTTGAATTTTGTGAGACGCTCGTTCAGGTAAAATGGCTTGGGGTCATGAGCTGCCAAGCCAAGGTCTGTTGTGGTTGCCCCTCGCCGCACCCTAGCACACTTGATCAGCTCATCACGGGTAGCACGCCGAGCCAAACGGATTACCAGGGGGCGGGGCCGCGATGTGGGTCCACTGCTGCTTATGCTGACAATGCGCCTTGGTCCCATGCGCATGGCAGACACAATGTCCCTTTCCTCAAGAATAGTTCCCAGCTTTTTCGCAACAGCCATCACTATATGAAGTGGGGACTCACCATCAAGCTCCGGGATCCCAGAGATCTCAATATCTGTAAGCAGAGCTGATTGTTCCCGCTCATTGAGGTCCGAGCGTAGTTCTGCAATAGATTCCTGCAGCTGTGCAATCGTTCCATCTTGTTCCGAGCCAGGCCCAGCAGCAGCATTGTGGTTTGCATTGGCTGCGGAGAGATCAGATCGTAATTGTTGGTTCTCTAGCTCCACAGTAAGGAGACGTTTGTTGAGGGAAATTATGTCATCGCAGGCCTGCTGCAGGCGGGTGGAGAGGGTGTCACTTATGTTAGTAAGATTAGATTCAAACTTACTTATCATGGCCTCAAGTTTGCCTTCCAGAATGCACTTCAGACTATCTATTTTGGTGCCAAGTTTGTATTCCAGCTTCTTGTCCATCAGTTCAGCAAACTTATCGTACGTGATACTGTCGGAATCTCCAGAGCCTGTGCGATGAGTTGCAGCATTTTCAGTAGCTGGCTCTATTTCCTCACATGACATATCCATATCGGGCGCACCTGCACTGACTGCATCAGGTAGGCGGCGGATCGGAGTGCTGTCGCCTCGCCGTCTAGTATTTATCTTGCCGTTACATTCAGGACATTGCCATAGACGACGCAGATTTTGTAGGTTAGCCTGATAGTAGGAGACCGAAATATTCACGCATTGGAAGTTGTAGCACTTATTACACGCGGTGCATCGTAATAACTCACGGTCACCTATTGGTTTTTCGCATGCCGGGCAAATCATTTTGTTTTGGTAAAAAGGTAATGATGGCCGACAGCCCACGCGCACCAAATTTGTTTAGAATGCAAAACCAAAATTTTTGAAGTCACTTGGAGTGCTGGACTATTTAATTATAAGAAAGATGTTCACTTTTATGTTTTAGACTATACACAACGTATTGAAAATTGATAATTCAGTCTAAATTTATGAAATTTTGCTCAGGAGTTTCAAAAACCAAACTAGCAGGCACCAGTGTTGCCAGAGGAAAAAAAGTTATATCTCTAGTAAAGTGGGATTATTTGGCACCAATGGCATGAAATTCGCGATTTGCGACCACATAATACTGAATAGTTTCGTCGTAAGGTCATTGTCTGTAGAAACCAGGCTAACCCGCAATAGCGCACTAGAATATCTCTTTGAAAATCAAGGAGTAGGCCTGAAAAGTGATCCATTCGGGAGGAGTCCTCCATTCCTTTGCTGGTCATATTTCCATGACCAGTAAAGTGGAGCAGAAACCTACTGATATCAATAAAATTATCGCCGATACCTAAACATGCTTTTACACACTACACAGTGTGTTTGTTTATACCATGGACAGTGAGCCACATGTTGAATGTAACATCAACCCAAAATATACTCTTACATAACGCGATAACGAAGTAGTTACAATAATAGCAACGTCTGGCCTGTAAGCTTTTTATTAAATTGAGGCTACCGCACCAGACAAAGTTCAGGCCAGTCTTAGAGCGTTCAATTATGAACGGACCTGGAGGGTTACTCTATACTGGCAAAAAACCAACGAACGAGAGCTGTCGTGCAATCGGCACGTCAAATACAACGAGACAGAGTCGTAACTCGCGCAGCAGCTCTCCGAAACTTCGTTTTCTTCATTAAAGAGTGACCCCCTGGTATTCTAAACTGGTGCTTCCACTTCTGTCTGTAGGGGAGAGGGCAGGAGGGCTCGCCTGCAGTAAATAACTGAAACGTATTGGCTTGTCTAAAATCTAAATTGAGAACTCCATCCTCTTCTGAGAGGCGGAAATCCTCTGAGAGATTTTAGATGCTTGATTTCTTTAGTAAATAAGTTCTATGAATTCATATTTATTTTTATAAATACTTAATAAAGAAATCTGGATCAAATAGTAAAAACTTCACTAGTACAACGTACCGTATCAAACTGAATCGAAGCTAAAAATACACGCACACTAGCATAACAACCACCAATGAAGTAGTTGATTATAGTTTAGTAAAGTAGCATTACGCTATTAACACCCACCCATAGGCGAATGTTGTGTGCCTAGAGGTGCTTCCACAATAGCCACAGAGGGGTCACTCTCGCTTAAGAAATACTTGAGTTTCGTAATGCTGGGGGCCCTATCGCGACGTCAAAACAAAATAACATAAGTAAAAGTATACGAAGTCATTGTGTCAAATTCTTGAATCCTAAAATGGTTTTCAAAACAAGTTTGCGATAGATACACTGGTTACACCGACTCTACTATTTCGATGTATGAAACGAAAATATGGCATGACAGTTATCGTTCGTTCGGTTTTTGACAAACAAGACTTTAGCTAAAGTAACCCCCACGATCAACCTTCGCGGCAAGCGGTCAGCGACCCGGTGACGTCATGAGGCCCACTATTGTTGTAGGCTTATACCTTATAGTACTATGACACAGTCACAGTACATGGTAATGAAAATAGTGGAGCTATTTTGGTCTTACATGTTTAAGATCATTTTGCTGTCAGGATTTTTTTATCGATAACGTAAAGGAAGCTTAAAGGTGTACGTAACTTTAGTGTAAGTTTGATTGTCTTTGTGCATAAATATTTTTCCTCTTGATCGTAACGCCCGTGATCAGATGACCATGTAGGTTTCCAAACGAACATGTGAACCATATTTTAATAATTATATTGACCACTACCATGCATAATAATTATTATTATGATTGAATCGCCACTTAACTATAATATTGTAACTTGTAATTAAATAAAAAGGGCTGATTATCACAATCATTAAAAAAGTAATTGCGGCTTAGGAAAAAACAAAGCATTATAAATGCAGCAGAAATTCGCAATTTTTATTTTATTTTATATCCGAGTTTTAGTTTCCTTATTGTGGATGTGATAACCTGGTGAGTTGATGACAGACGGAAGGGAGCGGGGGGGTATGTGGGGACGCGGGGGGCAGTATTGTCTCCCATGTTTCCTCTCTTCGGCACACTGATGTCTGAATATCGACAGCTTCTGATCAATTATACATACATTATTTCACGAAGATTTCCTTGTCAAAACCTTTACACGTGTAGCCTCACTGCCTTGTGTTATTTACAAAACAGGGGTGGAGTGGGGTGTCTCTCCGTCTATGTATGTACGCAAGTAAATGAGTTTTTTTGTTGATGATGGCAAAATATCATTACAATGCACATCATTAATGATGATTTACCTGCCGCCATTGGTATTGGTATTTAAATAACATTTATGTATGAGTGTAAGTGCTAAAGAAGGAACTATCCCCAGTTTGAAATATGGCCTTAGTAGACATTTTCGCTCCGTTTATTCCATGATCCGTCCATCCACATAGTTCAGGGATCACCGGCCACGGCGTCGATTCTATTAGCGTGTGCGGTGCAACTGCGGGTGACGCCGCGTCCACTACACGGCTTTCCCATTTCCAAGTCCAAACATACACTTGGGATGGGATTATGTCAAAATATATTTATCATTCTAGTCTTCGCCCAACATAAATGTCAAAAACTATAGAAATCGTTAGGAATTAGTTTGATGTTTTGTTGGTTTTTGTTGTAAAAGTACTATTATTGATCGGAACCCCGCCTGAGCTGGAGCGGACAGATTGAGTGTTTACCAAAATTGATCAACCACACATCGTAAGTCAGCAGTGAGCATCCATCTCAATTTGCGATGAACGCTCAACATTCTATTAAATTACTAAATTACTGTTAAATCCATATACACGTGAATGTGGTATCTGCAGCCGGCACCGGCGACCAAGGAATACAAACAAAATAGGATTTCCCGCAGCGGCCAATACACGCCGGAGCTGCTTTGGGAAATGAAATCCTATTTATGTTATTTTGCTACCAGAATAGAAGGAGGTTCTCCAATAGATGTGTCAATTCCAAGTAAAGTCCGTTTTCATCGGTCTACGATGTGATGAGTTGATAACTCAACGCTGACTTTAAGATTGGTATTTAAAAGATAATAAGAAGCCATCGCTAACGAGCATTCCTATGGTGCATTATTTAAAGAATATCTCTGGGTCCACACACTGACCTCAGCCTTCCTCACCCCTAGTGGCTACCAGTCGTAAGTCCCAGCCGGAGGGTGTCCCACGCTACGTTAACGTTTGCCTATTCTTAGTCTTCACTTGACGCATGACCTCAAATTCACCGATGAGCCATATCCAAAACAGTTTATTAATAGGATCAAACTATCGCAACATTGATTGCTTTAGGGCAGAGTCAAATGGCCTCGAGCGACGCTGGCTATTACAGTTAACGATACAAAGCTTGCAGCTTCAGGGATTACATCGACCTATGTACACACCATGTACTGTACATAGGTGCAGTGTATGTGCACTGACTCGGGAGACTCTTAAATTCTATTATAGTGAAAGTGAAACCGTGCAAAATCAGTGCGATTTTTTTTCCTTATAGCACTATAGGTATATAGGTTCTGTGTAATAATATACTTAATAGTTAGAAGACCAATTTGTATAAGCTGTGAATTCAAATAATTAATCATAAATTCAATATATTTTACTATGTAGTTGATCAACGCGTTAAGCTTACGTCTAAGTACTAAAGACAATTGGATAAAGTAAAGAAGAAAGCCACACATTTCTACTCAAAGTAATCAAAGGCTTATTTGCTCCTTAAATACAAATAAAATCTTGCAAACAAGTTGCATTAATTAAATTACCTCTTTGACCAGTTCGTAAATGGTTTCAATTTTGTAATTAAAAAACGCAGGCAGAGAAAACTTTCGCTTCTGCGGCGGGTGAGTAAACCACATCACGGGAACCGATTCATTTCCATTACGGCCGAGAGAAGCGTTGTAATTTTACCAGGTAGCCGTGCTTGTTGTGTGTCATCCGAAGCTTTATTATTTCTTGTGATATTGATGAGTTCATATTGAAATAGATTATTTGAATTTCAACATTTTCAACTATAGGGAAGTAAATTCAAAGACTGTTAGACTACGCTCGCTTAATTATACATTAACTAGCTTTCGCCCCAAAAGGTTTGCCCGTGGGTATTCCGGGATGAAAAGTACATATAAATCTCTCTATACAATACAGTACAATAATATCTACTGCATAAAAAAATACGAAGGAAGAAAAGAGCCTCATTTGAAATTCGAACAGGCGGGTGGACAACGAAGTGATAATATAAGTGATCCGTTTTCAATTTCGATGTACTGAACCCTGAAAATGATTTTCAGGGTTAAACAAATGTAACAATGAAATATAAAATTTAACGTATACTCTTACAGAAGACAATGTTTCACATCAATATTGATGGTTACAAATGCTTATTTTTCTTACTTACTTTCAAATGTTGTGATTTACCTCGGAATAGGGACGCGTTACGTTATATATTATTTTTTTATTTTAATGTCTGTACAATTTGATAATTTATGTAGGTAATTTGACTTTCTGTATGATATCATAGCATGACATAGCATGACATTTAAATATTTTATATAATCAATTTATAACTAATATTATTTGTACACCTTTACGGTAGACCATAGCAGTAGATTTAAAACTGACTTTGTAAACACCTGTCTGAAACCTATGTGTCACAAATAAATGATTTTGAAGTTTGAAGTTTGAAGTTTTGAATGTTAGTATCGTATGACCGTCGTGGAAGCCGAAGAGAATATTAGCTTGGCGTCGTAGAAACCTGCTAGTTAGCTAAATGAATGCCGGTTTCACACATGCGTAATTAGCAAGTCCCGTACAACGTACATGGCACGCGTGCAGTTCAAACGTAACACTTGCGACCACGGGGAAGTCAATATCGTTACAATAAGCAAGTGATAAACTCCCTTACATCAGATGACCGAAGAGCAAGCCAAAATTTCTAAAGTAGGTATCTTTTCTCCCACAATAAAACAGTATTCTATAGAACAATATAAAATAACTGCATTTAAAACGGGATTTTCAACAAAGGGCGATCTAAAACAAATAGTGAGTATCCGTGACGGATGCCGGGCATTTTTATAAAATACCGGAATCACACCATTGCAGCTACGCTACTGGATTGCCTCGAAAAATGCCCCACTGAGAATATACATGCCTGCGAAAATAATTGTAACACTATTCAATTTTTTTGTTTATTCTTAGCCTGGATTTTTGGCTTAAATATAGATTTTGTTAAAAGACTCATTTTGTGATTATTATTATTACCATTTTAAAAGTGGGATACCTACAAATTTTGAGGATTTCTCCCTCTATGCACCCGTAAAAGGAAGTCTCCCTAAAACGTCGATGTTCTCCAAAGTGCTGAGCCCATTGACATTTATATATGTATAATAATAATAATAATATGATCTATTAAATACATAACATTATAGTCGTTGATAATATTCGTCCTCATAGTATGACGCAGGCATGTGAGTCCCGCCATTGGATGCCGAGTGCCGACCAATCAGCATCAAGTCAAGACATTATTGCTTCTCACCTCAGTTGTCTAACTAACCCGCAACTAACCGCACCATTTGCAAGCGACAGCCATAGACAATGCGGTCTCGGAGACATCCGTAAGATGCGTTTTAATTAAAGCTTAATAATTAATGTTTACCGACCACGATCGGATAAAGTTGAACGAGGGTTTAGGCCTAAATTTAGATAAGGTTACATAAGTTTCGATCCCGTCAAACGTTCCGTAAATTTTCAAGTTATTTCCAAACTGATGGACCGCCGGGGAAATCCATACTTGTCAATTTTCTAAACAATACCCGTACGCAACTCATCGTGCCAGCGTGCGGGTGTTTGTAGTGGGGTTGCTACCACCGAATATTGCGTCGCGTCGCTCGCTTGTCAAATCTGACGTAACTTGTAAGGATCTGACAGACGTTTGAAGGGCTACGGGACGGTGGTACGGTAGTAGAAGACATGCTTCAAGCGGTTCTCATCTGGTGGGACACTGACTGTTTCCCCGATATAGTATGGTAGGGGAAACGACAACCATGGTGTTAAAAGAGATACATATATTATTATTTAGCCCCGAACTCTTACTTTCAAAACGATAATGCACGTAAAACCAGTGGATTTATAAATAAGATTTTTTAATATGTTGCCTCGAAAGTATATACGGCAGAGTCGATAACACGTATCGGCGTACTCTAAATGTTCTACATAATTTAGCCGGCTAATTGACTCAACAATTAGGCTGAATATATTGAACGAGAATACTCGACATTCTTTATCAATTACTTTTACACTAATTTTAACTTTTATCTGACGAAATAAAGCCCCAAATCACCCTTGGATTTTGAGGTAAATGTTTTAAAATCCGCCCTAAAACGTTACTTAAGTAAAGTCAACTGTAATTAATTTTGTAAATGCTAACTTTTTTCCCGAAATTAATCCATGTTAGGTATATAAATATATTTTTGTTTGCAAAATGTTAGGTTCGTAACGGCAAGACCAATTTGGTTTATTTTTGTTTAGAATTATTGGTAAACGTCCAGAGAAGGTTTCAAAGATAAGATTGACTGGTTCTGGAAGTTCCACGGGCAACCCGAAGGCGAAGAGAAGCCTGCGGGCAACTACTAGTTTTGCATAATTTCGAACTAAAATACGACTTGGTGCATTTACGTTCAGAACCGTGGCCCCAGTCAAACTAAATTACAGTCACTTCTTATTTTCGTTGAGGTTTAAATATTCTAGCCGTAGGTTTTTGAAAATTCAAAGTAAATGTGATATTAATAATTGCTAATTATAAGTTTGCATAATAAAATAAAGATAACTTAATTATCTTAATCGCATAGTAAGTAAGCATCGCATAATAGTGCTATGTTAGCGTGTCACTAGTCACTATACTCACACCTACATAGAAAGTGTGGCGACCTTGAGCCTAACATTCAAGTTTTCACATCTCCATATTTATTTTTTTCACACAACAGATATATTCAAATCTGTTACAACCGGTTTATAACGATTTCGGCAGATTCGGTAACTCTTATTTTTAGTTCCGATGATGACGCTATGCTATCCAGACAGCCGCATTATTAACCCGAAGGCGAGAAAGGGAAGTATTATTATAAGTTTAATACCTATGTGAATCTGATGGTAGAATCATTTCAGAAACAAATGGAGCTACTAAGGGCTTCGTTTTAATTTTAAGGTGATCGAGAATGCTTTCAGCCATGTTTCGTGATTCCTGTAGCTGGTTTACATAAACTTAGATACAGATTATAGAGACCATATAGAGACTAATGGTAGGCTTGGGTCACCTTATTAGATATATGTTAATCTGGTACTGGCTTTACCTTCACACTTCAGTGATTCATACGATAAAGGGTAGACGATTTTTAAACTTTCTGGTACAGGTTAGTAGTAGTTATATAGTAACACACCAGATTCTGAAAGAATTATCTGAATCTGAAAGAATTATCTGCTTCGTAAGAAATAAATTTGCGCGCCAAAATCCAAGTAAGTAAGGTGAAGTTTACTCATGCTTTAGTCAATCAAAATCATTCTCATAATTTTACCGGAGAAAAATATTACTTTTATAATATAAGAAAAGTATACATGAAAAAAATTATTACTTTATTAATAATTTGTAAATGGACATGATATTTTATTTTATGTTCATGCATTGTTCATCATAGATTACCCTGCCTGTATTGTTGTTAGGCTGTTTTAGTCCTGCAACAGGCAAATACATTTCATAAAATGATTAATGAGTTAAACTAAGTTAAAATACAATTATTATAAAATAATAAAGCAAGTTCCGCAGCTGAGGCAGTTGTTTGCGAGTAAAAAGTTAATTCTCTCATCAATCTCCCCGGCCTCGAACAATCACTCCCAATCACTCCGCCTCATAGATTCGATCACTTCGACCACCGGCCCGAGGTGCTCACAGGAACAAGGTAACCTATTACCAAACCAACTCAATACAATGACATGTACTGACACATATTTTAGGCCTTCAGCGTATACACTATACGTACAGGTTGAAACTAAATTCTACGGTAAACATACTCGTGAGCAATAAAAAAGTTCCAGGGACATAATATGGAACGTCAGTGACAGATGGAAATTGGGGAATCGTTTGGATTGGCATAGTTTTGTTTCCCTTACTTATTTTTATAGATGTTAAATTTCTTGTTACGTTACACACATTTAATGCAACAAACATAGGTATCCCAATACCTACATTGCCATTGGCACCAAATTGGGCATCCTCGACAATGGAGCTTTGTGTCTACGAAATTGGCAACAGAAGAGAAAACAGCATTCATTCATGCGCCAACACACCTGCAATCCGCCTGTGAATCGAATCTTGTGCAGCCGACTTCGTAAACACAACCATCCGTGCGGCGTGAGTACACTGTAGCCACGCGTGTGTGTGTGTGTGTGTGTGTGTGTGTGTGTGTGTGTGTGCACAACACGGGAATCTTGGCACGTGGCCCGAATCGGAACTACAACCACCACCTCGCTGCAAGACGCTTCACACATAAACTCCAGCGCCTCCCATCAATATCACCTCGAAAGATCCTCGCTGTACTTCTAGCTGCACATAGACTTCAGTCACGTGAGTGCAGAGCAACTCTTTGGACTTGCGACGTTCTTGATCCGTGCGGCGCAAGGATTAAAGTTGGAGTGCAAGTGTTAGTTCACGGTGTCTGCTTGCCTACCGTGCGATGTGCACGCGGCGACAACGTTGTCAGATCCTAACGATGTTGACAGTAAACACCTCTCTCACTGGAGCTTTATACAATCACGTCGCGTCGAGCCTGATCGAGTTCCCGAGGGATGAACCTTGAGCATACATTTAACGTTGCCTCCCTTTACACAGCCTTCTCTGTATTGGTATAGATAAAGTATACTCAAGAAAGAAAATATTATTGAATAGCCGCTCTATCAGATTGTCATTTCTTTTGATGGCCGATAAATGTGATATTAATGGGTTTGATATGGATGGATTATTATTTTTGATCAGGAATCAGTAGTAAGAAACGTTGAGTGTTCCATGTCAAGTAAAATATTCAGCAGAAAACTTTATACCTGAGTATACACTGTAGAGCACACACCACACAGCAGACGCTATCTACAACGTACCTAAAACCTCCGCGAATATATCTTGTTTCCGAGAAAAAGGTTAAAACGAGGTTATTTCGGCCGTTGGTTACGCTAACACAACAATGTTGTGAACAAAAACGAAGGTTCGGCGCGAGCGCGCGAAAACGCATACCCTCAGATAAAAAGAACCGGTTGTTTCACTAATCGGTTTTTTACCGCCGACCGACGCCGAATTCCTCCCGAATGACGATATTGTACCGACAGCATGAGGTCACTCTAGCTTCACTAAAAACTATCGAACCAGAGGTGATAGTTCTCGCAAGATACATGTTTATTACAACGAGATAGACTCGTGGTTATGACAGCAGTGTTTAATACCTTCGCTTTTAGTAAACTGGAATGACCCCTTACAGACTGACCAATCGGTGAAGGTCTTCACTTGTGAGACACAATACAACCTACATGTATGTTAGCCTGATGACATCATTCACAAAACCGTTTGGCTGATAATAGAAAAACGGACGGATGAAGGAGAGCCCAATAGGCGATTAGCATCTGAGAGTTTTAGGTTTGTTTTCGTGCGTGTTGCATAAATTTGTAGCTGAAGTAAGTAATCTAAATATTTAGCTGCCTTGCGTAGTACGCCAGTGGAAGCTGTAAGCTGACTTTCCAGTACAAAACAATTAAATAACATAATGAATTAATCGATCTTAACAAATCAGTAGATGAATTGATGGCGGGCGCTGCAACACCGCAAACATATCATATGGCACGCCACCGGCCGGCGCGACGCGGCTAGCACCGAGCTAATGTATTGACATTGAATTTGGTGCCGGCACCGGCGGCGGCGGCGGCGGCGGCGGCGGTGCGAGTTCGCGACAACAATCATTACGCAACGAGGACGACTCAACTCTCCGCAGATGTTTGTGACACCCACGTGGACGAATGTGAGATTCAATTTATCGCATTACACAAGTGTTAAAAGGTCTTTCTCGTTAAGAAACTGGAAGCTTCATCGGATTGCGGTGAGAGGAGTACTGTACTATACGTAAGCGAACGACAAACGACAACAAGTTTCACTTTGAGGTCGAAATCGTGGAACCAACATTGAAAAGAAACAGGTAAATGTAATGGTAAATGAGTTTATGGCATACCTACGATGATTCGACGCTGATAAGAATCTAGTTGATAAGATTTGTAGAAACAACTTTCACTATCGGGTCGAGTGGCTAATCTAAGTGCAACGCGCGGCAGTAACAGTGGCGGCCGGACTGTGCGACATTCACTGCATACTCGTAGCAAGTTGAATATTGACTCATCTTTTTATTCAAACCACTAAAGCGCTATGCGTGTAAGCTGGAAATCGTAGAATTGCATGCACATAGTAATATAAACTTTTGAATATTCGTTTGTAAATCAACATTTTCATCCGAGTGTTCTTGCAGACACCAAGTCGTTATTATTCCGAGATATTATCATCGTTCTAGGGTACCTTATTCTCAGCCCAAAACCTACAGATAACACGATCACAGACTAACGTTATGTCTATGGACATGGACACCACTCACATACCACTCAATAACTCTGTGTCAGATTTCAGCCGTGTTACCAATTCAAAACAAACAATAAAATCCTCAAAAAGACAGTAACAGACACAAAACTGGCCAAGCATGACGTGTGAGAGGTTGGTGTGGCGCGATGGCGCGGCGCGTGGTGTCCATCCGGGGCGACGGGAACTGCCTCTTCCGCTCGCTGGCGCACTGCGTGCTGGGCAGCCAGGAGCGCCACCGCGACGTGCGCACCAGCGTCGTGCGCCGCGTGGCCGCCAACTGGACCCACTACCGGGACTTCATCATCGGGGACCCCTCCTATAAGGGCGTCCGCAGCGCCGGCGACTACGCGTACCTGATGGGCCGCGACGGCGAGTACGCGGGCCACGTGGAGCTGCACAGCGCCAGCGAGGAGTTCCCGCAGTACACCTTCAAGGTGCACATCCACGGCGGGGAGAAGACCATCGACTACGGCTACGGCGCGCGCGTGTGCCACCTCCTCTTCACGGGCTTCCTCGACGCCGGTCACTACAGCGTCATCTACTGACTCCACTGTTCCGTGTATTAAAATCTGTTCCGACATTCTATCCCGCTCGTTTGTTCTCGACGCCTCCGAGCGCAGGTATCGGGTATCGGAGCACTTAGGGCAATTAGCGCTTCCGCCGCGCGGTTGTTTGCTTACATTCTAATTCAAAGACAAACGTCCTGTTAATTTCGCCTAATCAAATAACGCCGCGAGGCTGGCTGCTGTATACGGGGCCTCGACTCGCCGTTTCTATTTTCTTCTCGGGTGAAATGTTACCCTACATTGCCGGTACTGGAACAGCTATACAAGTAGGAGCTTATCTAACCTGACCAGGCTGTGTCGCGCTCCCCCGCCCCGCGCGGCGCCTGGTGCTGCGGGCCCGCGGGGGGAAGGGCCAGCTATTCGGGATTTTCTCAACAGTTGGAAACGTCTTTTAAGCGCAACTTTTTGTCCCAATTTATTCGTCTTACCTCTGTTCCTATAACAAGACAAAACCACTAAATGGAGGCGGGTGTGACTGATGGAATTCATGGACACACTTCTTCTGTATAACTTAGCGAGTATTTATTTCTGTTACGGAAATAGTATGGTTTCTGTTAAGTAATGTACACACGCTGTAAACACAACAAATCGTATTGTCGAGTAAACATATTTGACACGGGTGCCAAATGGGTCTCGAATCTCGATTCTTTATAGTGGTCAGATATTTTCGGAGTTAACTAAAGATAGCTACGAATAACTGAATATTCAGGAAGGGTCCTGTTTCCGTCTCGCTCTACCCTCCGACCTTGTCCCTCACCCTCCCTGGTTGCGGTGTGCGTGACTGCCGGCCGAAAAACAGTTCAACATATTTTACACCTACTACGTTAAGTAGTTACATGATTCGGTAGATTCTTATTCCCACACTTTAAGGGTTATTTTGGTTACGAAGTTAAGGATTCAAGCATTGCCAAGCGAGAATGTCTGAAAGAAATTTAATACTTTGAGTTCTATTGGATTATCGTTGAAATTGCTTTTAATATCGCCAAACACTTCGGACAAGGAAAGGAAGGCGGAATTTGCAATCTCGACTAAAATCAATTAAGGGCATTCGCCGACGCCACTCGCTCATAGTTCTAAATTAATTTCCAACACTTGTATGATTAATATTTCAGACATGCAGAACTGTAACTGTTGCTAATAATAAAATCATTATCACCTGAATTTCTAATGTAATGTTATAATTTATTAGGATAGCTACATTTAGAATATTATAGGAGTAGTGCACTTTAGAATTTATAATGCGTGTGTATAACTCATTATAATTATCATTTTTATCATCATCAGTAAATACAATATATTCTCTGACGAATGCCTGTCTAGAGGTACCTTATGTATACTTTACCTAATTTATATATTTCGAAAGAAACGCTACAGCACTCAGTCCGCTTTTTCCTCCACAAATATAATATTTAAACTTTACTTTTTTAAATAGTAATGAAATTACCCATATTAAAAGCTTTATGATTTGTATGAACAGTTGGTGACTTCTCTGTTTGTCTACGCGCATAACCAATGAAAAAGCTAATTTATTTCAACTGAATCAACATTGTACCCCTACGACTACGACTATTGTATACAATGGATAGGAATTTCAGAAAATCTTTCTTCCTTATATAAACAAAATGTCTCTCCTTATTTTATTTTTGATATTCGAGCTTAGCATCGCTTTTAAAGGGTTTCCTGGTGGAATATTGTAGCAAAATAATATCGTGGTGAAAGATTCAGTAGTTACTTACAACTGTGGTAACGATTGATTTTAAAACATAATAATTACCTATGTTGATAAATTGATGACTCATCCTCAACACTCTCATCATAAAGCATCACAAACTGTGCAATATTGTCAACATTGTAAGTAAAATAACACTCAATATCGCCAACCATGTTATTTTTAGCGTCTCCCGTGTGTTAATGAGGAAAACAGAATAAATTAATAATAATTACCAATATCGTTAGGGAACTTACACAGCGTAATTAATGTAATTTTATACGAGGTTTGACGCGGGGCTTGTTTGCATATTTATTTGATGAAACTTTAATAAAGAGTGCAGAAAAGCTGGTGAAATATTAATACTTTCATCTATGGGAGGGCCCATCTTAGCGCTCCGCAGGGTGGCGTGAGTTGTGGCCGGCGGGAACCCTATTGCGAACTTCTTTTATTTTAACCACGATTTTCGGATTATAAGGTAATGTTGCTTCGTTTTGATTTCAGGATAGCCCCTCAGTTGTATAGACTGTGTGCTTGTTTTGTGTGTAAGTTTGCATACTTTGAAATGTTGTCATGTGCCATTTGTTTCAAAATAATTACCTCGCTTTCTTCAATAATATTTGTACTTATCAGATAAGTAATCATGATAATAGTAGTACCTACAATAATCATGCAAACGAGTGAAGTTTTTACCTGACTAACAAAATTAGGAGTTCTCTTTTAAACCAGTTTTTATGGTAGCTGTGAAAATGATCGCATACAAAACTCAAAGTAGGTATTTATTAAAACATTAAGAAACAGTAGGTTACTATTTAGATACATTTTAGTGTTTAAAATGTACTTAGCTATCTGCAGATTAGCCGTGGAGCCTGCGAACTGACCTTCGCAACAACGTTTTAGAACGTGAATTCTAGAGTCTAGAATCTAGACATTCTAATGCGTCTTAGTCATTATTTAATATTCCTAGGCAATATAAATTCCAATAGGTTCAAGATTACTTATGCCTTCGTATTTGCAGTAATGAGTTAGGTTATTTCGCAAGACTGAACAACGTAATTTAGTTTGTAAATTGAGTAAGTAAAGTAATTATAAAATTCGTTTGAATCAACCTCTGGGAAATACAACACTAAACAGGAAGCTGATAATATGACACCGGGGTACCACTAAAATATAATTAAAGATCATCTCAGTATTATTACTAGGACTCATGTGCAAGATAATTTCTGGAATCAACATATTAATTTACATAGTTAACCTAGTTATGTCATGTAAACTAACGTGACGAAACAAAAAAAGATAGCTATTAAGTAAAAACTGAAGAAATATATTAAATATTTAAAATAATATCACACACACACACACACGCACTCACGCCTTGTACTAATGTACTCCCTTGCGGGGTAGGCAGAGGTGCATTGCTGCACCCACTTTTCGCCAGAGTGTTATGTTAGTCCCAATGTAATAGGGGGTGGGCCTATTGCCATTTTACGGGCACATCCAAGACCCGAGAACAAATATCTGTGTTTAAACAAATATCTGCCCCAGCCGGGAATCGAATAAAATAATATCACTAGGAACTATTTTTACACCACATAATAAAGTAGTGCAAAGAAAACACGAGAACGAGTGCCATGTAATAGTGATGTATAATTAAAAATGCAGTTGAATCGCCATATCGATTGATTGACGCCAAGGTAATGATGGCACTTAAGTGATTCAGACACATTTGAATTCCAGAAACAACTTACTATTCTAGCGCACTATTTACACCAGCTGTTAGTCTCCAGGTACATTATGAATAGACCTAATGGTCTAGTTCCTACACCTAATTGTAGAGTACATACAGAGGTTCTAATACTGAAGTCTAACTCTTTATGTAGGTCGAAGGCAATGTCGCTTTTCTCGAAAATTTAATGACTAGCGTTGTATAGTAGGTACATTATTTTTAAAACTCGACCGAAATGTGAAAAGGTAAGTAATGGAGTTTGTCATTCGTATTAGCGAGATCTGTAGGTAGATAGAACATTGAGGTGCAAATTGTCCCGACAAAGAAACAAGATAAGCCGCCATGTTCAGCCGTTGAAATGTTATTATGCTTCTTGACTATCTCTGTTCAATCGGTTTAAACTTAGGTCACATCATTGTGGCTATATTTAACTGTTCTCTTTGTTATTTCGTAGCGTGTTTGTCTGAAACTCGACATAAAATACCTACAGTCTTCCATTGCAATGTGAGAAGCGTGTTCAAGGGATATGGAAAGTACGGATAATACAGAACGGGTACAAGTACTAATACTTGCTCCGTTTGTGACACAAGATTGATATTGACCTAACAACCCCAATCATTGGTCAATATCGTCTGCAGCTGCTGACTCTACTATTAGACTCTTGGCTTACAAGTGGATAATTGATGACTAAATTCTGGTTCACTTAGTCACTGTTTCACAGGGTCTAGATAAAGCATATCTCGAGGATAGAAATGAAAGTTTCTGAGTAGCAGAAAGTCTTATCTACCACACTGGTAAATAAGTTTATGGATGAAAGTCATATTTAATCGTACACAAACATGTAGTTTACGATTCGGTGAGTAATATAGAGTGACTTAAGTACATAAAACGGTCCACGTCGTACAAACATAATAAGTATTATAATTTTCATAGGTTTATTTAATAATATTATACTTAGTGCTTGTCACTTGCCATGTAAACGGAGCTTCCAAAGCACGGGCCCGTGTGACTTGGGCCTAACCTGCTGGGTAGACAGTGAAACTTGGCTTAAACTTTGTGAGTGGAATCGTGGATAATCTTATTCGCGCACAGATTACACCCACGCCGCGTCCCCAGCACGTATCGTACACACGAGTATTAATGTCTATTACAAGTTTAGAACTTGCATTATCAATCACTTTTCCTAACTCTACTCATCATCAGCAGTCTAAGTTTTTCTCGGTATTGTATACCTAAGTGTTATTTGGAACCCTTACCGTCTAGATCTACAAACATATTTTTGTTTAAATATAAAATCTGCTTGAATTTCATACCTTGCTCTACAGGCTAAAAAATAACTACTAAGTACCCATGTAGTTAGCCAAATAAATAAATACTGCTCTATTGAAAACTGACGTTAACCTACCAATAGCAACTATATTGAATAAATAATTTATTTTAAAAATTAAAATGCTTTTTTATAAGTATCCGTAGCTTCTGAGACCCAAATGAAAAATGAAGAGTTGCAATCTCATTAACTAGCAGATAATGAATTATAATGCTTCTCATGTACGAATACGAGTACAAACGCATGGTATGATTGGTATGCCGTTAAACACATTGTTTATTTACCTCGCCGCACTGTGATTAGCTCCATTAAAGACAATATTAGGACGAAGCATTACCTGGCATTGCTGTGTACGTATTATTATGTACTCTAATCCCGAGTCCACATTACTGAACCGTAGATGTTTTATTAAATCAAATATTAAACAATATAATTACTTATGTTACTTAGACAAATAAAGTTTTTCTTTCTTTCTTTCTTTCTTAAAAACAAAAAAAAAGTTATATCTTGTTAAAAAAAAACGAGCGGATCTTTTACAGTGAACCACTGATTGCCTCCGCGTAGTGCCCTGAAGTTAATATTGCATGCATCTCGCAGCCAACAGGACAATACACAGTAATTTAGCGACATCATAATATATGCGAGGTCTGTCCCGAATCTGTCTATGTTTACAAAACCATGCCATTCCGGTAGAGTAGACCTCAATGATCAGTGGTCTGAAAATTTGAGTTAAATTCATTATTTCATATTAATGTATCAGTAATGTTGGTATAAATATTCAAAAAACCTTGTTTACTGTAAGTAACTCATTCAGAAATATTCATCTTTAGTATTTTATGATATCACGTCACGTTTCATGTGTCTTTCGTCTTATTCCAAAGGTTTTTGTGTCTACTCGTAGTCTAGTCAGTCAAAAACAAGAACTTTGATCCCTCTATTGATTATGTTATTTTTCGTGTCGCTTGCCGTTGCAGTTTCTATTTCAGAGAATGATTATTTAACAGAACAGTAAATGCATTACAAGGAGGGACATACGCTCACAAGACGAGACTGACCCCGAATCCTGACACATTCTGTAATGTTAATAACCATATTAGTCATACCAGATATCTCATTTACAACATCGCTAGTAGTTACTTTATCAGCTATGAATGGCCGAGGCGCATCGGTTGTTTTGCTCGTTTCGTCTTCGCCATAAGGTTCAATTTCGCCTGAGAATCTACGAATATTATTGCGGTCAGCTGTAAGTTGTATAGTTTTAGCGTCACCTGTCTTGGCTTGTGAACGTGACTAATATATTATTTGCAACGTCTGCAGTTGACTCATGTCAAAGTGCCTGTTATTGGTTGAATATTCACGGTAAAACATTTCGCAGAACTAAAGTACCCGCTTACTTGGAATTAGGTTATTACTTATTCATTAAGGAATCAAAAACATTACGCCGTATCGTAACCTGTTTCCCTGTATATCGTACGAATACAATCTATAACAGTGACGATAAATAATTGACATATTTTGACACAGATTTCCCGTGAAATGAAACAGTTGGTTTTGGTCACGCGCCAGTAGTGACTGCCGGTTCACGGCTAGGTCACGCTGCGCCGACCGCTATACTACTACACTACACTGGGAGCTGGAATTAGACATTCGCTCAACACAACACCATACAGAAACAGGCTAGCTCGGCTAATACTCTCACGGTCGGCCCGCGGCAGATCAGCCCAGTGAAAATAGTCCCTTGATGCGTGTGCCGCCATCTTCGGCATTCGCAACAGAGACAAGACACCACCACGCCAAGAGCGAGCGGGACGGAAGATACACTAACGTACAAATATCAATATATCAGTTGCGTGATGAATTGAAAGTCACATTTCGTATCCTGTCTGTCTGATAAATAATGGATAATGTTTTCAACGCGTTTTCAACGTAATCATACGATTATTATGCACGGCATTGCTTAAGAATGCTGACTGGTCCGAGTGGTGTGCGCGTTGCGGTGTTGAGATAGCGTCTAAATTCCTTTGGCTGTGCGGCTAAAGTTGCGAACGATAGGCAAGTGCATGGTATGCGATGAAATACTCGCTAAGCCGATGAATGGGGTTCCGGCGCGAGAACCGACGAGTAATTGGTTGCGTTGGAGTAAATCCATCCAGCACTTAGTGCTCTACGACCACGGCATCTGCTTGCATATTGTTTGTATCTTAGAGTACCAATCCCCTGCCCTGTATGTCATGGAATGATCATCATTTCGATTAGTTTATCAGAAATTTACGACACTCACTACATAATTATATTATTTAGCTAATTTAATTCAATTAGCGATATGAATCATCATTTAACAACACTCATACGTCACCATAATAGCTAAATATTTGTAACTGACGTTAAATAGCATACTGATTTGCAATGATTCACATTTTCTCTATATCTAAAACACGGTATTTAAATGTGTCACAATTTCGACGTACATTTAACGTTGCGTTAAAACGTATCTCAAATGTTAATTACTGGCACACAGAGCAACCGCACACTTAATTTAGAACTCCGAAACGGTTCATTGATAAAATGGTCCATTGCTAAATTCAATAATATTCCCCTCAAAGGCGGAGTGGTCCCTCAGTGAGACTGGCCGCGCCATGCGGGTGATCAAAGACTCCGGAGCTAGTCGACGGACACTTAAATGAGCCGCCAAATGGCCTTAAACAGACCCGCGTCTCTTGCCGCTTCGAAACGAGTTAATGCGTTTAGTTCTACGCACGGAGTATGCTGATGCTGCCTCAAATAATGTAATGTATGTATACATAAGTACATAATAATTTATGTAGTTAATTTGATATAACATAGTTACAGACAGGTCAGTTGCCGACCGCCGTGACCCGGCCGTGCGCCAATTAAGTTGACTTTACTGAAAACATTGACAAATTGGGCATGAATTCCGACCGCCGCCTGCCATTTGTAGCCCACCGTCGCTCGCCCATGATGCCGTCATCATTGAATAATAGCTCAGGGACTATCATACTGAATCATTGCATTCATTTCTAAACGAAACATTGTCGTTGGAAGCTTTGCGTTTGAGGGATTATTTAATCAGCAATCAACTAATCTCTCGGAGTGGCTTTGATTCATTTTGTCATTCGATGGTCTCTCTTTGTCCGTCATTACATCAGTCAATATTGATTTAATGGTGCATGTACTTATGCATGTATATATAATCTTTCCCTAAGAAACATTTAGATGATTTAGGCTTATATATTTTCTAACCATAACCGTATTATTTCCTGCCTCAGCGCAAATAATCTCAATCTCCTTTTCACGTCAACAATAAAATTTACAACCGTATAATGCACTGAATATTGTGAGCAGAGCCATCTACTAATCGACTAATGGCACACAGGAAATCAGGCATGTAAACATAATCCGGGCTGGTCAGATTTTGACGATGAATCGGACAGAGTGTGCGGGGGATTATATGCACATCGGCAGCGCTACGGCCAAAACTCACCACTTGATCCGACCAACATGTTCGACGTATTGTGTTCTCGCCCATTATCCGCGTAGGTACCTTCTATTTCAGCCGATTAATTCATTTACACAATGTTGTGGTTTATGTTTAGGTTCTTTAAACGTAACAAATGTAACATGACTGACTAACAAGAAGAATGATTAAAATGGGAAGATCTGACAGGATAGATACATCGGTATTTTAGTATTGATCCAAACATGACAAAATTGAATACCCATATCCCATAACTGAAGCGTCTCCGAACTTGGACAAGATCTCCACCCCACTGTGCCACTGACTGACCTTTCAAGCTAATCTGTCGATTTTTTTTTAATATCAACAGAGATCACTGAATGTATACCGCCAGTGTTTGTTCATAATTAATTAAAGTCGAAAATATGTTACGGCCAGCTCTATGATAAAGATTACACACACAACAGGAAGAAAGACAAACAATGTAAAACAGTCCATGAAATACAGTCATTGTTTATCGCACATCGTGCGGTCGTTTAGGTCTCAACTTTGTATAAGGAAGACGATTCATAGAACTGGCGGTTGAAGCGGCCGATCGCCAGACGTCATCACCGGATTTGGACTAGCGCGAAGTAGCTGTATCAATTCAGATAAACTTGTTGAGTTTTAAAATAAAATTATAAATAAATATTGTCATCAAAAAACTATATGCAATATGTATATATATAGGTAGATTTATATATTCCAATGAGATTCTAATCTAATCTAACAGCAAAGTGAAGAGCGACGCTGAAAAAAAAGTTCAAATAAAACAGTTAAGTGAAGGACGAAGCTGAAAAAATACCGCTGTATTTCTGTTTTTGTTGGAAAAGTGGTGTTTGCCAACATGCATTTTGTGTACACGCCATTTGTAGAAGGGGATTTGCGTTCATGTAGAGAGCAGGTAATTTGGCCGAGATAACGAAGCCACTGGAAAACATCGATAAAACACGCAGCGCGCGTTCTTAATTTAAACCTCACACACTCACACTCACACACTGCCACTCGTGATGGGAACAGGAAGGTGGCTGGTGGAAAAAATCTGTATTTATAAGTACCTACTACTTGCATATTTTGGGAATTCGTACATAAAAAAGTAAATTCGAATCAATTTATATTTATCTCGTTGATACGTCCAATTTTTATGTAATTAATTTATGAATCATGAGAACTTTAACTAATAACAACAGTAAGTATATACATACATAACATTTCCAAAAATAATCGTAAAGAAGATAAACTTATTTTTGGTCTAAGTATTTATAAATGCATAAAGTTCTCAAACATTAATTCAATTAAACTTGGTAATATATTAATGTGATACTCCAAATATGTGTATGTATCAAAGTAGGTAGTAGATATAGTATGCAGAGCAGATATAGATATGTGTGATAAGTATAACAATTGTTTGTTCGAACATTTATGATAAATAGATAACTCCATACTTTTTCACACCTACGTAGAATGCTATATTTTACAGTGATAACCAAAAAGAAAATTATCCGCAAAGTAAAAACCATACATACGTTATCAGTTTATTTAAACGGTTCGCAGATAGTGGTTTCGATCAGCTGATTAAACTGAATGTAAATGTAGAAAATTTAAATGCACAAAATGCTTTCAGTGAAAAAGAAAATAATCTATTATCGAAGTACGACTTCCTATTGAGTTCCGAGAAGCTGTAAACTGGAAAACAAGCCTGGAAATGATTGATTCTGGGATATTTCCGAATGCTTAGAATTCTTCAGGGCACAACTTTTTACAGTGGAAAGAAGGAATTCTTATAATGTTATCAATTTGTCGGTAAAGCATCTCAGACAAACTAAAAAAGATTTAAATTCTGTCACTCTTCCATATTTATATTTCTGTGAATGTTTGTTTTTTATTATCCGACTTTTACTTACCTACCTACTTACTACCTAAATACTCGTTACACTAATTGACAATAATTAAGCCTAATCAGCTGAGCTAGAATATCGTGACATGAGATTGAACAAAACTAAAAGGCGGGCAACCTACGAACTGATACTTTAGGAGGACCTTTTAAGGATAATTAGGAAAGGCTTTTAAATTCAATGAAGAAAAGAAGAGTTTCTGAGAGTGTTAAATGTATTAAATATAAATACAAACCAACAAATCAATAAAACATCTCAAAAATCAAAAATGTTGGTTTATTTTACATACCATTAAGCCAGTAACCAAAGCTATTTTTATCTTTTTATAACAATACATTCCAGCTTGGATCGAGAGGTTTTTAATTAAATAATCTGCGAGTCGCATAAATATTTCACTATCGAGATAAAACGATTGCGGATTTTTCAAATTACATTCAATATTATTGGCGGAGAATGTGCATTATACGCTTTGTTTCCACAAGGAATATTTTTGACACCGCTTTTATTTATATACAACAATGAAAAATTATAATTATAAGATCAAGCTTTATAGATCGATGCATAACTTTACAACTAGGGATTTAGTTATCTTATGAATTTAATTGATGATTGCTAATATTTTGGTATTATGAATTAGCAATTAAATCCATAAGTAGGTACATTGTTTTTCCTTAATATAGCTGCTCCCCCTGTTACTTACCAGCAGTAAATAAACAAGGAAAGGGAGTTCAAAATACTGTGTAAGTAGGTATATGTTAATTTTTATATATAAGTACTAGGTATATACGTTTTAAAAAAACTGTGTTGGACCAGTTAAATAGTACACATATTATGTACTCAATTGACCGTATTCATAATGGGGTTACGATATCTGAAAGTAAGATAGGCAGGTAGAGAAGCATAGGTATGCGGTGTACCTACCAAGATAAAGATAGAATCAGCGTGTTTATAAACACAAGTAAAGTTTGTGGACGTTTTACTGCAAATTTCTCTGTTTTTGGCCTCAGCAACATACACTAATATGTATTAAAGTATAGGGCAAATCATGTTAGATTCCAATCCATGGAGCAAGAAAGTTTTTTAAGGTTAAAAAACTTTATTGGGTATTTATAGGTAGTTGTGGAAAGATTGTTTAAAGTAGTCGGCAGTGGTGTAAACTCGAGTGAAACTGTTGCGAGAGTGGACGCGGCGCTCAGCAGGCCCCGGCGAGGCAGCGGCGGAATGCTCCATTCATTCAACTAACTCTGGAGTAAGTGTGCTCAATAATTTCGCTGGTTTAGGTTAAGAAACGTTGAAATCGACCGCGGGTAGGCAGTCCCACGCAAGCGCGGTCTTCACTACGCGAGTGTCAGTATCAGAAACTCAAAACTGTTAAACAATAATGCGCTTAGCTCGTTCGCTTGCATTCCAGCCGGGGTCCGTCATCGCTCAGCCGACACTTACCTGTTGCCAGTAGTCCTCGAGGGACAGCTTCCACTCGAAGTAGCCGGTGTCGGTCACGTCCTGCAGTTCGCGGAATAGGTTACCGCTAGGCAGGACATCCATTATTGCGTTAACATGTGCCCACGAGACGAGAGTATACACGGAACACGCGCGGGCGGCCTCCTCGGCGCGCTGTACTGGACTGACTCAGCGGCCGTTACCACGACGCGCTCGCCCCCGCACCCCGCGCCACGCACCCCGCACCGCTCTCAGTATTTAAGAAACAGAGATAGCGATTGTGCCCCTCTCTCTTTTTTCGTCCTTTTCTCCAAAAGAGATTATCGGGAGAGTTCGGGACTCGCAGCACGTGAAGCCGACACGAAGATCAACGTAAGTTGTAGAGTTTCTTACGTATAGGTTTACGGACGTGGGTACGATGCGAGGCCGGAGTGTACCTTCTGCGTTTATTTTTAAACCCTGACCGCGAAAAGAGGGTGTTTTAAGCGAAGGTTTTGAATCCGTATGTAGCCATTTAAGTACTTAAGTAGATATTAATAAGTAACTATGTACTTAACACTTAAGTGAGTTCTTAAAATGTTTGGAAATGATTGTAGGTAGTTACGAGTAAAAACAGTTCAGTAAAGTAAAGTTGTTCTAAAGATCTGGGCTCAACTCACCTATTAGGCTGACCCCGTTTCCTGCATTTTTTTTATCGTTCTACTCTTAATAAGAAGGTAAGTAAGTACCTAAGTATAAAATATAATCATAATATTTAGTTATAAGTACTTAAACTTAAATATATTACAACACCACAAACGTGCTATACTCCCTACTTTTACGGTCGCGGGTAAAAGCATTTTTTCCATTTGCAAGGAGTCCTTCAGTTATTAAATGAAAGATGCTTTTTTCCAGCTATTTAATGTTTTCCAAAGAAATCCTACAGTAAAAGGAAGTCTCGGAAGAAAACTATATACAGTGGCACTCATTATAGTTGTTGACTTCATTTCTCTCCTATAAAATGGGAGTCAATTGCAATCAGCCCGGTAGAGATTGTAAGGAAATCTATCAATTTGTGGAAGTAAACAAGCTTGTTAGGGAGCCAGGAGGAGGCCACTTCAAGGATTTTATTTCAAAGGGAACAGGTAAGTAGTTAAAGAAAATAAAATAAATAAACAGAATTACACGAGCATCGAGCTACTGCAAACTATCTCCAACTAAGTTTAAGGACGTCCGGAGCAATTTATTTGAAAGCTCTATCTTTCGAATCGTTTCCCTTATTTAAAATTATCTCTATTTATAATATTTTTCTAACCATGAAAACTAAATACTTACTTGGAGCGCTTTATAAAATAATCCCTAATTCATCCTAACAATTCACTATTACCCTATGGCTTCGTATGTTAGGTAAGTACATTCTTGATAAAAACCGCCCCACCAGGAAAAATATAGGCCTATTCATAGTTAACACCGTCACTATCAGCAGCTTTATTACCGCCTTCAGTCCAGCTCGTGACGCGCAGGAACCAAATATTCAGGTGAACCATCACCTGTTTCTTACCCAGGAACGACGCCACCTGGGCAGTCAGAGACTGGTGCCAAACTGACTTCACCATGGTGAAAAACCCTATGTCACCGACATTTTATGAAGGCGAACTACAACTCACAAAGTTAAATCTCAAGTTAAGAACACTGGACATCCAGGGATTGTTAGGGTAAGGCCGGACAAAGTGGTAGTAATAGTCTATGCTGGTAAGAGTGCCGGACATGGCGGCCCTCTCCCAAGGAGCGCCACAACAATATGTGCTCGACCTGCATCCAGGCTATTTCCAGCCACCTGTCTTAATTCGTCAGTCTATGGTATACCGGAGGACATCCCTGGTGGTCTACCCCACTAGTCATCAATCTTCTTTGATATAAACGTAAGTATATTATAGCCCGCCCACTGCCACTTCAGATTGCAGATTTTAGTAGTTATGTCCGTTACTAGCGAATTTCCTTACAGCTAGTGGAAATAAGGAAGTTTGAGATGCATCATGGCACCGAGACACTAACCAAACAACTTCAAGGGCCGGCTATTATAATAATAGAAAAATAAAAAGTATTTTCCTTAACCTCAGACCTGCAGCCAAGATGCTGAAATCCTTGGTGAAATTCCTGTCGCACCGAAAAGTCTCGTGAGAATGAAAGCTCACGATCTATTAAAACTGGCGAAATAAGGCATGTTTTTGTTGTTCAGTTGAACCAATGATTTATGAGGTTAAACTGGGAGCATCACTTTTACACCCTGTTTAAATAGCAAATTGCTCATATTTATTTCCTGTATTTCAGAAAACGCTATAGAAAAGACGCGGATCGCAACAAGCTTAAAAAGTTTACAAACTTATAAAGACCTTTTCCGAAGAATCTAAGTGAACGAGATAATACTATTACACAAGCTTTTATTTTTATATTTATCTAAAGAAATTGTCTATTGTGCGAAAATATATTTGTTGCGAAGAAAATATTAAGTACCTAAGTATACTTGAAACGTTACGCTTACCTAAGTTATTCATTATGAATGTGTCTGCTTGTTTATAGAGGTTGTCCGAAAGTGATGGCATTTTTAACACTAAACAACATACAACTTTTTTATAGTACTTAACGATGCTAGGATTAGGATTCTATAATAAATGCCATACTTAATGGAATTTACATACTTAAGTGGTATAAGCCCTTTACTATATACATCATTGAGTAAGAATGAATCTTAAAGTTGGATTTGAAACCGTTAGCTTTTATACACAGTCATGTTAAACAATTTGTAGTTTCGATTTGCGTCCGAAATATAACAATAAACCACAAACCACTCTTCGATCCATTGGGACTGTGTCAGTCTAACTACCGAGCTCGGTGGCTATTTTGTATGACGTTTATGTGATTTGTTTGTAAATGCTTCAGAGTAATAAAAGTACTCGATGAATTCATATTATATGTCAAAGTTAAAGTTGAGTTACTGTTCTGTAAACGACAAATTAATACAGTTCTGTAGGTTTATCTTATATTAATTTAAGTGTCCGATAAAATGATGAAGCCTAAAATGATCTGAATGAATAACATAAATAATTATGAACCTAATTAATATTCGGCCCTTTTTGGTCTACAATAATATTTTGTTTAAGTTAACGAGCATTGTATAGCCAAATAAACCAATACATGTAAATAACATGGCAGCAGGGGAAATACAATATAGTCCAGTCAAGGAATGAGGTGTAGAGTGCGTGAGCAGGTAACTAAGAGATTCCTTCAGAAACTTGTTCAGGGGGCTTAGGTTGTTAACATACCAAAAGTCCTGACTCCTAGGTGATGAGCGGGGGGGAGGAGGGGGGATTAAGGGATGATTTTTTGGGTTTTAGCTTATATCTCGAAAACGGTGCATCGGAGAGAAATATTTTCAACTAATCAAATGGAGTTCTTAAGACAGATATCTCAGTAGACAGACGGTAAAATGTGGTTGTTTTTTGTGGCATCCAAGCCGTGTGTCGGCAACATTGCAGAGGTGGGACTCACTTCACCATTTTTTATCAGGCGCCTATATTCACATAGCAGGCACTCAATAGTAGAAATATATTTTATTACTTACTTTTACATCTTGTACCTACGATCACAGAGTGTTACAAAGATATTGTTGACATAAACCTTGAGCAAAGGGCACATCTAATTAAATTAATGCTTCATAGAATCTTAATAAATATCAAAACATAATAACATTCTTCTTATAACCTACTTAATTAGTGTTCCTGTTATCAAGTACAACACTCCGATATGTTGTTGTAGGTAAGTACATTTGATAATATAGGTATATTTTTACTCTCTTTTGCTTGTGAACGTCGTTTTATTTTTCCGAGAAAACTGGATAAAAACCCATCCAGTAATTACAAAGGTGGCGCGAAAATACAAACAAGCAGGCAAACATTTATTTAAAAGAGAAATAGGTTTGTGGTCTTTAAAAAGAAGGGTGTTTAACGTCTCTATGTAGGTATCTTTGTGCTGAATATCTCTGTGGTAGTGTAACGTTTGATTTTTATTTGTTTTTGGGTCCTAGCTAGTGTTACCCGCGTGTTGTTAGCTGTCCATGGTTAAGAACAGCCCCAGTGTTGTTAGCTATCAAAAACAGCTTAGCTATTCAAAAGTTATGCGACTGAGAGTGTTGAATGTCGGTGGTTTTAAACGGAGTCCCGAACCATATAGAACTATACTTGATCGAAGGTTATTTAACGGATATCGACTATAGCCTTCCCTGTGCACACAGTAGGTTCTATAAATTATTATTACAAATTCTAATGTCGATACTTGGAAAAGTTCGATCTGTACAACAAATAGTTTCCATAGCCTCGTTCTAATTAGTCCGGCTCAGAGGATTCACGATGTTTTCTCCAGCAAGAAAACTTGCAACTTGAGCTTGTACGGGGGCCTTCAGTTTGTAGGTACATATTCTACTATAAATATTCCTGTATAGCTGATAAACAGGGTGAAATTTTATCATTTGGCCACCTACCACTTACCACCATGTAGGAGGCATTCAGAGTGAGATTTCCAGAACAGTTTACTATTCAGTATAATATCTACTTATTCAAAAAACTTACAGAACAATTATGTGATTAAAGGTAATTAAGGATCTACTGCATATAAGCTTGTAGTCAAGACTAACCTCAACCAACTGATTTTTATAAAGCCAATAGTTATTTATTTATTTATTCATCATCACACTACATAGCATTACAGTTAAAAAGAAAACCTTAGCGCTGCATAGAGGCACAATTATAATAATACTTAGTTAATAATAAAGTTCTCACATTTATCCATCAGACTCACAAAATTTCAGACATGCCTTTTTTAGTATATATATATATTATCTACTCCACTTCCCCTATATTAAAAGTTGCGTGACGAACGAAAATAATCGCGAAGTCTCTAAAGTCGTAGTTGGAACTAAAGTTGTTAATGAATGCCACATTTTGCAACACCCTATATAAAGAACTATTCCAGTCGCCCGAGTAAATGGAAACATTTTTTTTTCTTCTCTGCATTTAGGTAATCAATTGTCTAGTCTAGCACAATTCTAATAAGTATATTTCCACCAAGGTTTTATAATCCAAAATGAATGTTGCAAGAATACACTCGGCCATGGTAAAGTATTAAAATTAATTCATAAAATTGAGGTGCTAAATAAAAAATACTGTTTTTTTTTGCTTCAGTCACAAAGTTTTGCTTCAGCTACGATAAAAACTCAATGGAACAATTTTCTACAGTGCAAATTTATGTCAGTCTCGTTACTGTTCTCTGGGTAATTTACCCGATAAACTGAACACTAAAAATCATCAAGAAGGAAAAATCATATAATATTACAGAAATTGTAGAGACGATTAACATATTTTTGCTTAGATGTGATTTCTGCACATTTGTAAATTTTTAAGCGATAGTAAAATAAAGATGTATATGTATATGTTTACAGGTGTCAAAATCATGCTAAAGTAATTTAATACTGGTTTATGTGTGTTGAAACCATCTATGAATATAATAACGTATGTGTATTTATTTAGCAGGATGTGGAAAGCCGAGGACAGAGAACAAAATCGAAAGGTCCTATCTTCAGCAGGTAGTGCATTTATTTTCAAAATACTTCATTTAAACACTCATGTTCTCATATTCATATAAAAATTGCTGAGCCATTTTAAAATTATTCCTTTCATCCCCTAGTTTTACAACTTCAAAAGTAAATCTTTCGACAGGCTGTGCAATTATCTGTAAGTAACTATATTGAGTTAAAATTTAACAGAATGTGTGAACGTGCGCCTGAATCCTGAAGTAGCCAGATCGAATTTCCATCGTTTAAAATTGTTTCAGCAATATTCAGCGTCATTTCGGGTAAATATTCCCCTCATGGCGCTCAAGCGAAATTGCTTATCAATACGAGCGTAGCTCATAATTCGGCTGCTTTAACTTTGATGTAAAGTGTAAAAAGTTAACTTTATGTTTCAGATTTTTTTTAATGCACAGAAAAAAAAGCAAGAGTAGAATTAACTATCTTTTTTATTTATTTCCTTTTAACAGCCTCTTCATCTGGCATCGCAGGGAGACACCAGTACAATGCAACCAGGAGGTCCGGAGGATCCCTCTAGTTTCTAGGAAACCTCCAGGTTGCATTGTACAGGGTTTCTCCCGTGTTATCCCGTGGTATTAAACGTATCGGATTTTTGGGTTTTAATATAATATATATGTATCTGCGCTGTCCGAAACCCACACTACTCGCTAGGCTCTTCCTAGTTCGGGGTCTTCTTCTTCAATCGTGTAAATGCACTAAGCTAACTTCCTCCATTATTTTGCTACTCTTATTGTGAGATCATTGGCCTTCATCAGGTCTCCTTGACTGCACTTTGGGGCATTAGGACACTCTGTAAGGTGTGACGTAGTCTGGAGGCTTCCGAAACTGCATAGAGTTCGGGGTCATTAGTCACATTAGTACACGGCCGAGGTCCACGTTGACAGAAGGGTGTCCCCAGGCGCTGGATGCCCCACTTCCCAGCGGAGCCCCGGAAGCGCCGCTCGAGTGGGCGCGCGTCATGGACCGCAGCCCCCGGCCTGGCGGCGAGCGCCCGCCGGTGTTGCCAGCGAAGAGAAACAAAATTATACCTATCATAATATTATTATTGTCGAAATTTCAATGATTTTAAAATTCATAAGTAAGTTTAGGTGTTATATTTTATAACCTCTTACTTACCCTATCATATTACTCGTATTATTGCTATAATTTCGATGGTTTTTAAATTGTTAAGTAAGTTTAGGTATTTTATTTTATAACCTCTTATTTACACCACTCTCTGAACCTTGTACAGACGGCACGATTGTACATTATTATTGTTGTAAATTGTGCAATTAAACAACAACAACTCGAATTCATATATACATCCTTTGTTCCCTAAGTAAATAAAAAAATTTGTCTCCATAAGTACCTAAAAGAAACACACACAATAAAAATATATAAAAGTTTCAGTGATATAGAAACTTACCTAGTTAGTGGAACTTTTGCATTAATCGCGAGTGTATTATATAGGATTAAATAAATATAATCGTATATGCGCTCAGGCTCAAAAAGCAAATTTCCAGCAATAAAACACCGGCTGGCAACCCTAAAATAGTTATCGAAATTCCAACACGAATACAAAAAGTAGATATTCGCACCAGATCAATTTATTGGTTACATTAAACGCAAAAATAAGTCAATACAAAAGGATTCATGAAATAATCGTAGGAATAAAACAGAGAATACACCACATTTTTGAGATACAGAATGTTCAAAAAGAGTCAGCGAAAAATAAGTGAATCAAGAGTTCATTATTCTAATCAAAACCATTTTTAGGGTTCCGTAGCCAAAATGGCAAAAACGGAACCCTTATAGTTTCGTCATGTCCGTCTGTCCGTCTGTCCGTCTGTCCGTCTGTCCGTCTGTCACAGCCGATTTACTCGGAAACTATAAGTACTACAGTGATGAAATTTGATGGGAATATGTGTTGTATGAACCGCTACAAAAATATGACACTAAATAGTAAAAAAAAGACTTGGGGGTGGGGCCCCCCATACATGTAACTGAGGGATGAAATTTTTTTTTCGATGTACATACCCGTGTGGGGTATCAATGGAAAGGTCTTTTAAAATGATATAAAGTTTTCTAAAAAACATTTTTCTTAAAGTGAACGGTTTTTGAGATATCAGCTCTCAAAGTCGTAAAAAGTATGTCCCCCCCCCCTCTATTTTTATAACTACGGGGTATAAAATTCTAAAAAAAATAGAGGTGATGCATGCTAATTAACTCTTTCAACGATTTTTGGTTTGATCAAAGTATCTCTTATAGTTTTTGAGATAGGTTGATTTAACTGTAATTGCTGCTACGGAACCCTTTGTGCGCGAGCCCGACTCGCACTTGGCCGGTTTTTTTTTATGTATAATTAGTTACTCTTTTCAGGAAGTTCGCGAAGTTTAATTGCATCTAAGTACCTACATAATTTTAACTTTTGTTCATCATATTACGTGTCTTTAGTATGGGAAGTTGAGGAGTCAATTTGTTTTCACGAATTTCCAATAGTATGAAACAAAAGGTGTTCAGAATGATAAGTAAGGCACCGTCTTTCGGCTTACTTAGCACTTTTGCACACCTTTCATTCTTATTTAATACACTATTTTTATTCAATCAAACAGAAAATCACACCATATTACGTATCTATACCAAGATTAAACTCAGTTAAAAATGAACAGAAACCAAACAATACGATAATCAAACAGAGCAGCCAATAATTCCTACACGAGCCACGCAGACTTTAAAATGAAACGGTTTTTGAACGTATTTCCCGCTCTGTGTACTAATATGATATGCTCGTTCGGATACAGTTCTGAAATTATTATGCAAAAGCCGTGTCCAGGACATTTCAGTGAAAACAGGATTCCGGAGTCCGGCCGAAGTGACAAGAGATGTCCAATTTCGTACGCGTTGAAAAAAAATTGTACAGAAAAAAAATACTCTTTTAAATTAGTTTGATTCCTATATAAGAGCTCCGTTATTTAAGCTAAGTTGATATTAATTTAGATGTAAGTAGGTTAAGATGATGTTTTGTCTACAAACCTAAAATCTTACATTAAAATCGAATCGAAATAAATAGGACTGTTTTTAATTAAGTATTCTTAGAAATGAAGAAAAGCAAAACTTTCTTCTATAAATAAGTTTTCCATTAACAGAACACAACAAGGTTGTTATATTTTAGTTTTATTTTATGTTCTCGCAGAAAATAATTAAGTTAAAGCTTTTGACTGTGTAAAGAACTAAAGAGTAAAATATTACTCGGACACCTCTAAAAATAATTTAAAATGTTATTTTTCTAATTGCATTGTTTTTGAGACACTTCGAGAGTTCACTTTGAGAAATTAAGTTTTAGCCGCAGTGTTTTTCTCTTCTAAAACTGAAAATAAAGTCTAGGTGTTTCTTTATTATAATATGTACTATTATTTTCACGGAAAGTCTGAATGTATTTCAATCTCCGTATTATAAGTTTTACGTATCTGTGTGTTTGTGTAACTGTTTTTGTAGCGTAGCAGCCAAACGGATGAACCTTTTTTGGTGTTACCTTACCTGTATAGTGACTTAGTGACCATAGAATAGCAAGTATAGAGTACTCGTTATTCCATGATAGTGACTCACTGCTGGGTAAATGGTTCCTTATGTACTACCCACGGTTACATATATTTTTTGGGTGTCGAGTTTTATTTTGCTTCACATTGATGCTTGTGATCGGCTATTTCTTTTCCAATAACACTTAGGGCCACTTGCACCAACATATTAAATCTAGATTTAGTGTTAAATCTCCATTTATTGTCAAATTGTATATGGATTATGGACTGACGTTTCTTAAATCGAGATTTGACACTAAATCTAGATTTAGTATGTTACTGCAAGTGGCCCTTAAAATACACAATATGGAATATCTAAAGCCTATAGTAATTTTTTTTATAGTTTCATGTACTCTTTAGGATCAATTCATCAATAACATCCCAATGCAGAGAATAACTTATTGGCATTAACAGTACGGATAGTCAACAGGAGGTAACTAGCAATGCATTCCTTGCCAACTTCAAAAGGGACAGTTAGTTTATTTTAAGATGTGTGGGTATAATGGGTATTATTTTTTATAAGATAAAACCCTTTTTAGGGTTCCGTAGCCAAAATGGCAAAAACGGAACCCTTATAGTTTCGTCATGTCCGTCTGTCCGTCTGTCCGTCTGTCACAGCCGATTTACTCGGAAACTATAAGTACTACAGTGATGAAATTTGATGGGAATATGTGTTGTATGAACCGCTACAAAAATATGACACTAAATAGTAAAAAAAAGAATTGGGGGTGGGGCCCCCCATACATGTAACTGAGGGATGAATTTTTTTTTTTCGATGTACATACCCGTGTGGGGTATCAATGGAAAGGTCTTTTAAAATGATATAAAGTTTTCTAAAAAACATTTTTCTTAAAGTGAACGGTTTTTGAGATATCAGCTCTCAAAGTCGTAAAAAGTATGTCCCCCCCCCTCTATTTTTATAACTACGGGGTATAAAATTCTAAAAAAAATAGAGGTGATGCATGCTAATTAACTCTTTCAACGATTTTTGGTTTGATCAAAGTATCTCTTATAGTTTTTGAGATAGGTTGATTTAACTGTAATTTTGCTGCTACGGAACCCTTTGTGCGCGAGCCCGACTCGCACTTGGCCGGTTTTTTTAAATCTAACCTTTCATGCAACAGCGCGTACATGTATACCTAACCTCAAGACTAGTCTTCAGATAACCTGTTTCTATCCGCACTGGATAGTGATCCTAGTACCAGGGGGGTCACTCTTACTTACGAAAAACGAAGTTTCGGGACGCAGCTGCACTAACCACGACTCTATCTCGCTGTGTTAAACGTACTGATTGCATGATGACAGTTTTCAAATAATTTAATTGTGAAGCTAAAGTAACCCTTTGGTCCGCCGCCTGCTGGCGGGGTGGCGGTTATTATACCGCGCACTTCCGGAAACCACCTTCAGTGAAAGCGAACACTTTCGCGCGAGCACTTACTGAGGTAACCAAGTTATGTTTCATTCCGTAACGCCGCAAACTAAGAGTTTTCTTAAGCGCTAACCTTAGTACGTGGAATAATCATTCCACGGTGGCGAGAGATTCACAGTGCAGTGAGCTAGGATATCGGATCTCCTTGTGCTTAAAGTTATTTGTGATAACGTGGTTGTGGGATGGAAGTAATTAAGGCTTTGATCCGCTTCTGACTATTCGGAGGTTGGCTGCTACGATTTGCGAAAGTTTCAGAAGTGTTTGCTATCAATTTGTGAAGTTTGTTCCAAAAGGTTTCAGTCACACGTTCGTGTGTGAAATTAGAGATGCCATTGAAGACACAAAGTGGCGTTTATACGATAAGATTATTTACGATCATTGCGTACTATACGTGTACACTCGTGAACAATGAACAAGTTCCAGTGCCAAAATTAGTAGCACCAAATTAGTCCTAAACAGAAAAGGCTAGCTTAATCACGCTGTCTAAAATATGAAACTACATTTAAATACCTACTACCAACTAAAAGCCTAATTATTGTTAAAATTTTTCTTATTTAGTATATTAAATTGATTAATTATTTTGAAAAATTGGGGCCCTTTGGTGTCTGCTCTTTAAGTGGAACTTTTTCATTGCCCGCGAGTGTATTCTCGTGTAAAACCCCCGCTTTATTAAGGATTGAGATAACTTATTAATGTGCTCAACAAGATGAATTCCGATAATTTAATTATCCGCCGGGTCAAAACGTTTGTGTTACATCCATCACGAATTCCCGGTAATTCTCTATCTACGTAAATATTTGTTTAGGTGCCAAAATGTCCAATGTATAAATTATTAGCTGGTGGCGAAATTCGGTACATGTGAAACTAGGTTGTCGTTGTAAATTGACGGATTTAATCAAACGTTTGGATGCGAAAGTGTTCCACGCGGTGTTTGGGCCACCGTCGCCGCTCCCGAGGGTGGCGCGTTTCTATTTGACTCTACAGCGGGAATATTTGGCAAAATGTTGAAGTGACATCGACATTTCGACGTGTTTTCCGTGGTTAAATGCCGAATCTTCGTTTGAACAATTTGCCTACCATCGAACGTTCTGTTTTTCTTTTCAATTTGAAAAATTGTACAGAACTTTACGAGTACCAATATAAGTCGACGGCCAAGTTGTGCCATTCGCTAAGTGTTCTTTCTTTATATTTTTCTATAGGCTCTTAGCATTGAATTGGGACTTAGTAAAATGGGCCTTCTGGAAGATATTTTCTAAGGAAAGCATTTTTATTATTAGGCTTCATCTATTATATAGGCTTCAATAGATTTTACAGTTTCAATTTACATTTAAAATCACCCTCAGAATAAAAACCTGTCGCTGAAAACTGTTAAATTAAACACTTATTGCGTATTATTATTGTTAGAAAACTGTAGCAAAGCAAGTATTTCGCTTTTAGTTTTTGAATGCTATGCGACTGACCACTTACCGCAAACCGCAGCGAATTAGCTTCATGCTGGTGTTTCATGCGTTTATTGTTCATAATATTTACTAAAACTATATTTCAATTTTACATTTCAAAATGTAGTTCCTTTCAGAAACTGCTATAGCTATTTATAAATAACACAAAAAGTACATAGAGACGTGGATTAACGCTGTAAGCCTGTAACGTCTAATACCTTATGACTAGTCAAATTATGTGTTAAACAATTGTTAAAACAGAAATACTATGATATTAGTCTCTATTATGATATTAGTCTAATGAAATGGCATATGCTATAATAATAAATAATTATAACAGAGCTCGTCATATCGACCTATATACATTCAAATCATACTTATGTACAAGTATATTATAACCGACTATGTAACAGCTCGGCACGCGCTGAACACGTAACTAATGTTATAAAACTTCCTGATTACTGCGCCTCCTTTCAATGTACACCGCTCTGCTCTATTTACTTCAGGCGTTGATACCACTGTATATTGAAACATTATGCGATATCAATAATTCCGAGCGAAATTATGCTTTTATGAATGAGGTTTATGAACTCAGAGGAAGGATGTTGTCGCCGGTTTCGTTGCAGTAAACTTTATTAACGATATTAACGTTTTATTTTCCAGATGTGGCTGGCAGTGTTAATAATCGTGTTAGCAGTCTGCCTGCTGCTCTACCTGGACACTATCAAGCCACGAAATTTTCCGCCTGGTCCCAAATGGATGCCTATACTAGGGAGCGCTAGAGAAGTCTCCAGGCTCAGGGAGAAAACCGGCTACCTCTACAAAGCCGTGAAGAAACTCTCCGAGCAATACTGCCACAATGGACCCACCCTGGGACTAAAGATAGGAAAAGACAAGATCGTGATGGTGAACTCGTTGGAAGCTAACAAGGAGATGCTCTACAACGAAGACTTGGACGGAAGACCTCGGGGCATATTCTACCAGACGCGCACGTGGGGCCAGCGGCGGGGGGTGCTGCTGACCGACGGCGAGCTGTGGAAGGAGCAGCGCAAGTTCCTGCTGAGGCACCTCAAGGAGTTCGGCTTCGGGCGCCAGGGCATGGGCGAGATCGCGCAGTTCGAGGCCACCGCCATGGTCAAGGACATCCTGGAGCTCATCGACAGCAGCCCCGACCGCACCGCCGTCGTTCAGATGCACAACTTCTTCAACACGTACATCCTGAACACGCTGTGGACCATGATGGCGGGGCTGCGCTACAAGGCGAGCGACCCGGAGATGCAGGTGCTGTACGGGCTGCTGTTCGACCTGTTCGCCGGCATCGACATGGTGGGCACAGCCTTCAGCCACTTCCCCGTGCTGCGCTTCCTGGCGCCCACGCTCTCCGGCTACAAGTACTTCGTCCGTACCCACAAGAGGATCTGGGCGTTTCTGAACGCGGAGCTAAAGAAGCACAAAGACCGGTTCAATCCCGAGAACGAGGATAAGGACTTTATGGACGTTTACATCAGAGTGTTGAAGGAGAAGGGCGAGGGGAACACGTACTCGGAGGGGCAGCTGGTGGCGATGTGCATGGACATGTTCATGGCGGGCACGGAGACCACCACCAAGAGCATGAGCTTCTGCTTCTCGTACCTGGTGCGCGAGCAGACGGTGCAGGCGCGAGCGCAGGCCGAGATCGACCGCGTGGTGGGCCGCGACCGGATGCCCTGCCTCGGCGACCGCGTCAAGTGAGTACCTTCGTGTGCAGAGTATTGATATTTATTTATTTTTATTTACACACACACATTGTAACATAACAGGAACACAAAACCCAAATCGTTAAAATAATAATTTAACATATAGCACTCACTTTCATACTTCTCTTTAACATTCCCTTACATACATTCATCAGCGAAACCTGACCCCCCATTCATGGTAACAACACTACTGAGAGGGGTCAGATTTTTCTGCCTTATACTAATACTGTACCTAATAATAATTATTATTATATGTGGGACATCTTACACACGGCTATTTGACCCCAAGCTAGGTAGACAGAGCCTAAAATATGGGTATCGTACAGCTGATATATATTATATACAATTGTTTATACATATTATTATTTATATTACCTTACCTTGTCATGAAATAGAGGAAGATTGTCTTCGCTGTGGAATATTGCTTCCCCGAGACGCTCTCGAGAGTTTAATTTGCTTCCGAGATTGTGATAGAAGCCCTGGAACCATACGAGGATTTTTAATACGCTTGTGGGAATTAAAAAAAATAAGTTTATGGATATTCTATTTTACAATTTTAAAAATCTATACGTAGGTGCATACTTAATAACTTTATTAATATTGCCAGACACTTAATTACTCATATTTTATTAACTAAACCACTACACAAAATATTTATTGAAAATTCCCCTTCAATAAACCAAATAGAAAATGCGACCCAAATGAAATGGCGTTCTCTTGCTACTACGTACAAACGAGACGGGTCTTGCCTATTTTAGAGTTCCATTAACTTCTCATTTAGAATTTTTAAACAACGACGAAAGTTCGGATGTTGAACGTCTGTTTCAGTCCCGTGCACCGCAGCGCCTAGAGCAGTATCAACGGGGTCACTCTACATTACGAAACACAAAGTTTCAAAGCGCTTCTGTGCTAACCGTGATTCTATATCACTGTATTATTAAACATACAGATTGCATGACCATGACCACCCTCATTCGTTAGTTTTTGTCAATGTAGAGTAACCCTCGTGACCCATTTCGATTCAGTACCTATTCTCAAAGTGGCCTACTTTACGATTTTTTCTGTCTGTCTCAGGGACCGACACATTTAGATCCATTTAATGAAGCCTGCTTTCGGTAGTATTTTACACTGTACTAGTATTTTGTACTGGATCATTCCAAGTCAAATACATCAATATAAAGACATATTTTTTCCCGCTAGGTACTGAAAAGTGTCAAATATAGACAGTTAGCCGTAATGGTAACCTGAAAGCCTATAGATGTCATCCTGTGCCATGCTTCGGCACGTACGTCCAGCAAAAAGCTGTTATAGGTTGATGATGTTGAGCCGGTGGTGGTTAGATGAGGAAAGATGCGGTCCTTACAAACGCTGCTTTTGTGAGTGGCTTACGTCCAGCACAAGAAAATTGTCGGCTGATGATGATATGTGTTGGGGTCCACCAACCCGCACTTGGCCAGCGTGGTGGACTAGGCCTAAACCCTTCCTTCATTGGAAGGAGACCCGTGCCCCAGCAGTGGGGACGTAATGGGTCGTGATGTGATGTGATGATGATGATAACTCCAACTTCAAAGCCTCATCCTCCTCTTCCTTGTTCCAGCATGCCGTACAACGAGGCTGTGGTGCACGAGTGCGTGCGCCACTTCATGGGGCGCACGTTCGGCGTGCCCCACCGCGCGCTCAAGGACACCGTGCTGGCTGGCTGCATCATACCCAAGGTATGTGCGAGAGAGACAAAGACGGAGATAGCGATGGATGGTAGATAAGTAGAACAGAAAGAGATAGAGACGAATAAACTGTGCACCTAGCCAGCACGAACCAGGGGTCACGCCGGGTACGCCAAAGCTAGTTAATATGACCTCTGGTTTTTGTCAGTCACGTGCAGTTAATTCGCTCTAAGCAGTAGCAGTTGTCGTATTGAGGAAGGGCGGTTTTTACCAGCGCCGTCGATAGCTTTTTTTACGGGTTTGAACGCCTTTCTACGGGCGCTGTTTTGGAAATCACAGCTGTTGTGGGTAACAGAGGTAGGTAGAGGTAGAATAAAATTGTTAATTTCAGCGATGGATAAGTAATCATAATCTGAAAAGAACAAAGCTCTGTTTTGGTTGGATGTAGTCAGGGTAGGTAATAACGCTAATAACCTAGAACAACGCGGACTTGGTAATTATTAATTAAAACAGTATCTCAACTTTAGTCACCTTTAGTGTTTGCAAATAACAAGCTTCAACGTTTATCTTATTACTTTACAGCCCTAGGGCTTCGGTGTATAAATTTGTCATGCACAAAGCTCGGCGGGCGCACAAGACGTCCAATTCGGTCTGCAGGTACGAAGTTTGTGGTTTCCCTCAACTTCGCTCTCGTGAAGTCGTGACGTAAGAACTTCCCAGGATGCATTTAATAATCTAAGCAAAATTACAACTTTCAACCAAGCTCCGAGCTTAGACATCTCAAGCGTATTAAAGAGCTCTTTGCGTAAGGCTTCTGATCGAAAATGAAGGTAGATTTTTCATAAAATTATATTTCCAAGGAAATGGCGAAGGAAACCTCACTGTGAATAAATTGCATGATAATATAAAATGTTTTGTCACAATATTATTATAGGTACACAATTATACACGTTTATATGTATATTTATGTTTTACTGCTGTTCCCGCGAGCTTTCGCCTTAAAAACTTTTCCCGTGGGAATACGGCGATAAAAAGTAGTAGTAAGTAGTATGTGTTAATCCAGGCTCTCAGTTAAATACATACCAAATTTCGTTAAAATCATTTCAGCCGTTTTAACGTGAAGAAGTAACAAACATACACACATCATCATCATCAGGATTATTTGTTATAATCGATACCATAATATATCTAATATAATTAATTAACATTAATTAAATAGAATCATAAATGTGTGTATAACTTAATATTATAACTACGGCGATTCACGCCAATAATCAAGACGACTTGTATTAAACTTCGGCAAATCAATATACGAAATAGACATTCCAGAGTGAGAACGTCGTACCTAATCGAATTCCCGATGTAGTTACGTAACTTTGCCCTTGCATCGATAGTTACCAATCCGAACTTCGTAACTACATGATCGTCGACACTTGCCGGGACATGCCGACAGCCTCATACATAACCCATACTGGCTCGTCTAGTTTCGGTATGCAAAGTTTTCCTCGCTTTGCCTATCACCTCGTGTAAGTATGCATTGTAAGTTGCAGAAACGAAGCTACGAATTTTGGGGTAGGTACATACACATAAGTTATAAAGATTTTTTCTTAGCAGACCAATCAATAGCTCACGGTTGACAGGAATTCTTGTTTTCGATAGTTCGTTAGTTTCTATGGGGACAAAGGCTACGGACCATTGCAGAATACTTAGGTAAGTAAATAGATACATAAAACAACGTTTTCCTCTATTAAACTTCACAATGATAAATTAGTTTGCTCTATTTATTTAGAATGATCGAACATTAGCGTTCTGTGCGGCTGCTTCGCAGAATATTATAGTTCAATAAATAATTTATTCGCATTCGCCGCAAACACATCAGGTACAATTAATTACCGATGTAAAATTTACACTTTAAATGATTTTCCACGACACCTCAAATTTAATGTAGTTCTCAATGTGGCTTCGCAAAATGTACAATATTAATTTGCGCACGTATTTAATATTTCACTTTTTGACTTTCAAAGCTTTCAGCGGTGTGAATATTGACATGTTATTGAATTTCACATGGTGCTATAACGTAGGTCAATGGATTATTAAATTTAAACAACTATTACACTTTATTGATATCGTTTAGTGCAAAATGACATGACAGTGATTGAAGGTGTTTTAATAGCATTTTTAACCGACTTCGAAAAAAGGAGGAGGTTCTCAATCCGTTTGTATGTTTTTTATGTATTACTACGCCATTTGTGGGCCGATTTTGAAAATTCTTTTTTTGTTGTATTGGGTTGAGCTCAAGGGTGGTCTTATTTTTTTTCACAATTTTTAATTTTTACTGTTATTAAATAATTTAAAGAATATGCTTTCCCTCGTAACAAGTCGCAATACAATCATCATCTAAAATGTGTTGTAAATTAATGACAGTTGGCTTCAGCGATCTGACCGCCCAAAATCCTTGCACCACGGTGACCAAGCCGAGTCACCGCTGTAGCTGTCACCCACAGCAGAAGATTCCTAAACCATCACAATCTAACCACCCACTACCCTCCACAGGACACGATGGTGGTCTCCAACTTCACCAACATCCTGATGGATGAGAAGGTGTACCCCGACCCTTACGCCTTTCGGCCGGAGCGGTTCCTGTCGGACGGCAAGGTGTCCATCCCCGACCACTACTTCCCGTACGGGCTGGCCAAGCACCGCTGCATGGGCGAGGTGTTGGCCAAATGCAACATCTTCGTGTTCACCACCACGCTGCTGCAGCGGTTCAGCTTCCTCCAGGCGCCGGGCGAGCCGCTGCCCTCGCTGGATCACGTGGATGGCGCCACGCCCTCCGCCGCGCCGTTCAAAGCCCTCATCGTGCCGAGGACCTGAGGCTATGCCCAATAGAGGGATTCACACTAGACGATCCAACAAGATCTCGTCGAGTGCTCCAAGGTTGGATCGTAAGGTGTGGACCCGCCTAATGAGATGGCTGATGGTTAGGTGACTATGTGAGGTCGAGTGACGTTTTGTAGAAGCACGCCTTCTGATTGGTCGGTAGTTTTCATTCACGACCAATCGTTTTTTTTTTCGATTTGTCGCTGACGTACCTCACGTGGTCCAGTCGTGATTTGTTTTTATTAGACTTCTTTGGTCTTGTGAATTTTTAAGTTTTCATTCATTAGGTACTGAAATAGCTGCTACCGTAGACCTACGAGCTCCCGCAGTTCAAAATATTTCATAAAACAGCCTTCAATAACTTTACCCTTCTTCTTCGACAGTCGGGTAAATAACGTGATGGTGAATATTTTATAGCACTTACTCCATGTGGCATAATAATTTTATTAAAAGACTGATTATCATTTCAACGATATGTTACCTTATTTTGTGCCTTCTTTAAGTAAATAAAATAAAAGATTTATTTGGATTAAATTGTCTAAGTAATTCACTTCTATACCATTTTTAATAGTATTAAATCCTACATAATTTTGTTTTTTAAGGTATGACTTGTAACGATGCAGCTGATTATGGAGGTGCAAGAATAATATAAAACATGGTCTTAGGGTGTTTCTTTACAATGAATGAAATGATGGTATAAAAGTATCAAACAAAGTCACAATGACATAGACATAGACTATAAACAATAAAAGGTTCTAAATTCAAACTATGTATGTACATGGCCACATAATAAGGAGTCGTGGCTTCGTCAACATGCTTCCCCCCTGGGGTGTGTGGGCAGCGGCGGCGGCGAGCTGCTGGACCGGGACATCAGTGCCAGCTTCACCCGGCGGCAGCGCGGGACCCACGGTTGTATCATCATGGTGCAGGCCCCGATCAGTGCCGGGCTCAGCCGGCGGGCGCGCGGGACCCGGTTATTACATCATGTGCAGGCCCTGTGCTTGCCCAGTTCTCGCTCTGTTGCTCCCACTATCGTGCTCACTACCTACGGTCTGCGTGGTGGACAGTCTGTTTCGGATGACGCTCATTGTGCTGCTGCGACACCGAGTCTCCGGTTCTCACTGTTGCCTTTGGTGAGGGCTCCGTCGACGTCGATGGACATCATGTGACGTCGACGGCATATTTTGTAGCCGAGTTTCGATGTTCGCCTTCGGCTTCGACCGAGTGCACATTTTGTATTGTATATCCTAAAATTTTGTTGAAGTTGAACTCGAAGGACCATTTTAACGATGCAGCTGATTATGGAGGTGCAAGAATAATATAAAACATGGTCTTTTGGGTAGCGTCGTGGCGTCGTCAACAGTATGACCATAGAATTATGAGGTTCTTATGTAATAATTATGTAGAGTATATATTTAATTTTGTAGTAACGACACTAACGACACATAATAAGTCAGCTGTATATTATACTATGTAAGTATGTGTACTCATGTGAGACAGCAGCCATACTTGTTAAGGCTATTATGTGAACCAAAAATAATGAAATTTGTAAGTATTTATTCCCAAACGTATAATATAAGTGCCACGGAGGCATGTCTAGACAAATTTCACAGAACAGCCAACGATCCGATAAACGGAGCTCACAGTAATAGAAATATGGACAAATAAATTAGTTTCAGGAATGTTAAATAAATTACCTAGATATAATTTTTGAAAAGAAGAAATTCTATCGATGTCCTTCGTGACGGCTCAATGTCTACCTATTCATATTAAATCACTCTTATTTACTTTCAAACATTCATATAAGTGTACCTGCCATATAGGAGCAACTATCATTACTCATTAGTCTATTTTTAGCTATTAAAATCAGCAGATGAATTTTTTAACCAAAACACAGGTCTAAAGAGAATTTCAGAGATCTGAATCTGAACTATGATTAGAGTAGTAAATAATTATTAGGTATCGAGTACGGCTGTCCTGCAACAAGTAAGTTACGCATAAAATATAGCATCCTGTATTTAAGAATTTTGAGGGCTTCTTTCCAAGCATAACATACAATATAACGGAACAAAATGTGTAAGTAAATAATGTCGAAAAAAAATTATACAAGTACTTATTTATTAGGGACATATACTTAAATGTGGTCTGATAGAATGAGTATAATAACTTGAGAGACAATTTCTGGTGAAATATGAAATGAAAGATTCCATCACACCTACGGAAAAACTCATGTTTTATAAAATCTCCTATAGAACCTCTTGAGACGAATTAAAGATACTTGTTATCAAGAATACTTACTTTGTCTAGAGGGTCTTTAAAGTCATAATAAAATGATGTATCAGATCACTGCAAATGAATAATAAAGCATGTCTGCTAAAAAAAACACGCACTCACGCCTTGTACTAATGTACTCCCTTGCGGGGTAGGCAGAGGAGCATTGCTGCACCCACTTTTCGCCAGAGTGTTATGAAACATTGAAACATTGAAACATATTTATTGGTAAGTTTTTACATTACACGTCAAAAGAATTCGTTAGAAACTATGTTACAAATATTATATTTATTATAAGTAACTATAATATTCATTATGTTAATAATAATTTTAATCAATAGATTAAACAAAAAAGTGTACACGTCGTCAAAGTCACATTAATTTAAATAATTAAAAATAAATTCAATGATTAAAATAAATTCAATCATTAACAATAGTCATAGTAACATAGGTATTTGGAATAATTATACAGTAAATGGGCCATTATTTTATTTTAGGGACCATTGACGGTCCCCTACAAAGAAACATTTTTTAAAAATTAAATAATGAAATTCAGGAATATAGCTACCGTCTGTAGCAATTAAATAAGACACCGGTCACAGAAAATATAATGAATTTATGTAAAATACTTTATTTATTTACAAATTACGGTAACTCTGTTGTTGTTTTTGGTAACGCAATTGTTTTTCATACAAAAATTGTCTGTCCCTCGGAGCGAGTCATATGAAACAAGCACAACGTGTGTAAAAAAATATTATGGAAACATTTTTTTTTAATATTATAACGAATATGTCATTATTTAAACTTTACTTCACAGTAATAATCATGATTTTATATGAACATATTATGGGACAATTAATATTCCTGGCCGAGTCCCCAAGCCTAAGCAAAAATACAGCTACACTAGGTTACCCTAGGAAACTCAATCATAAATAAACTTTTTTTCACTTTCTTACACCTAAGATCATTTGAATGGCTGTGTATTTGTATCGGAGTGCAGGAAGGAGAGCGGGACGGATAAAATGACCAAGTCTTTCGGATGAGAGTCCTGGAGAGAAGCGCGTGTATTTATTGTGACGCCACTGAGTTACCGGCGACATACGGTGAGTTTTATAGATATTTATTATTTTATTTCATGCAATATATGTAATAATTAGTAACAATTATGAGGGCATTTTGATATCCCATGTATGTGTATTCATTTAAGTACTAACTTCAAATAGGTTATTGTTTTACAACTGCGTTACCGCTACACTTCGTTACTTTTTCAGTAACGCAGTTGTAGCTATAGTAACTCAGGGGTTTTTCTTATAGTTTTCAGGTATCTGTTACTCAATTTATGGTACAAATATAACATTTGAGCATATTATATTGTTACAGTATAACATTTCAGACTCAATGGCGTAAACAGCGGCTGAAAAACAACGGCTTTATAGGCAAAAAAAATGAGAAATATTTCTTAGTATTAAGTTGTTATATTTTCAGCGATTTTAATATTTGTTATTAAACAAAGAGTTCTGTTAATTTTAGTTTGATAGTTTTTTTCACATTATGATTAGTTTTAATTGAAGAAAGTATAAAGATTGTGATTGAAATACCACTGTGTTACCAATTAACCACAGCGTTATCCATTTGTCCCTCGCTTCCTGAGAGTATTCACAAACATTTTAGCTACTCTATATTAGAAAGAATGTTAAACTAAATATAATAATTATAATTCACCTTATTTAGAGCTATTTCTAAAACCTTGAGCAAAAAATTATGATTATTTTGTCCTTTTTTCGAAAAGTATTGCATTAAAACTTATTGATTGGTAACGCAGTGGGAAACTTTATTATAGAATGAATAACGAAACTGAGAATATTTTGTAATTTAAACTGTTAGATTAATGTTTTTTTTCTTACTTTTTATCTGGTATATGTTTACGAACCAAAATATATGTTCCTAACAATAAAACATAATTTTGTATGAAAGTAACGCAGTAGTATTTTTTTCTCATCGTTCCTCGATTAAACGTCAATAACTTTAAGAAATAGCAAGAAAACATCGCTGCAAATGTATTTAATGAATAATATAAATGTTATTTAACATAAATAAATATTGAAAGGTTAATTAATAAGAAGTTTATTTTTGAAAAAAATATCTGTAAAAGTATGCCAAATTGTACCCAAAATAAAATAATGGCCCAAATAATTCATCAAAGGTATAGAACGCTTGCTCAACAAGCCATTTCTTAAGCCTAGACTTAAAACAATGTATGTTTGTGGCGGACGTTACATCGTTTGGCAGAGAGTTATACACTGCCGGGCCCGCGATGCGAGTGGTCTTGGAGAACTTGGCGAGTCTTCGCGGCAGTTCAGCGAGTCTGTCGGCGCCCCGGGTCGCGTATCTGTGCGCGTCACTGTGCTTCTTGTATGTGGGTAGATTCTGCCTCACATATAGTGCAATCTGCAGTATCAGTACCGACGGCAACGTGAGGATTTCGAGCGACCTAAAGTGCGGCTTGGCTGAGGTATCCCAAGAGACGCCTGCTAGCGCTCTAATTGCCCTCTTTTGCATTCTGAAGGCACGCTCCCAGTCGGCAGCGCGCCCCCACAGCTCTGTGCCGTACTGCAGCACGGAGTGCACGGTCGCTAGAGTAGCACGCCCGCGCCACTCGCCGCAGGGCGAAGCACGCGCCGCCGAGCCGTCCGCACATCTTATCAATATGCGGCCCCCATGTCAGTTTTCTGTCCATCTCGAAACCTAGGAACGTAGTTACATCTACTTGATCTATTTTCGAGTTCCCGACTACGACATGTATTGGCTTCGGTGGTCGCCCTGATAGGTCAAAGTGTAAGAAGTGGGTTTTCTCAATGTTAAGAACGAGACCGTTAAGTCGGAACCACTGAGCCAGCTGAGATGCCGTAACATTCAGCTGCACTTCGACAGTGGGTGCAGTGGCTACCGCCGCCACATCGTCGGCGTCGGCGCATGAACACCTCCCCACCGGTAACTGCGTCGCGGAGGTCGTTAAGCAGTAGCGAGAACAGTATGTTGGACACCGACGAGCCTTGGGCCACTCCTATTGTCGTACTCAGTGGATCTGATCTCGTCTTACCTTTATCCCCAACAACCACCTGTGATCTATTTCTCAGGAAGTCTGAGAGGAGGGCTAACGTCATACCACCGATGCCGTAGTGTCGCAGCTTGGCGGCGATGACGTCGTGGTCGGCGACGTCGAATGCCTTGGACAGGTCGCAGCAGAGCACGGCCACCTGCAGGCGAGCGTCGCGCGCGCGCAGCACGCGGCCCACCACCTCCCGCACCAGCTGCGCCGTGGAGTGGCCCTCGCGGTACGCGTACTGACGAGGGGACAGCGCCGAACTCGAACTCAGAAACGAAGTGAGCCTAGTACTTATCCCGTTCTAGAATATTTTCGAGGTAGCGGGTAGGTACGTATGTTAGTCCCAATGTAATAGGGGGCGGGCCTATTACCATCTTACGCGCACAACCAAGACCTGAGAACAAATATCTGTGTTTAAACAAATATCTGCCCCAGCCGGGAATCGAAACCGGGACCATCGTCTCAGTAGTCAGGGTCACTAACCACTACGTATCACTTACTAACACTAACTTCTTATTAACAAACCTACTTATACGACTATATACAAGTTCCTCTTGATAATACACCCACGAGCAATGAAAAAGTTTCACTTATACAAAATCTCTACCCGAAACGACAGAAATATTTAAGTTTTTATTTGGTAATAATCTTTCAGCGCCGTTAAATATACTTTAATATTGTAGACGGCTAGTCTTTTCGTTTAGGAGTAAATTATTGCTATTGTCACTGGAACCTTTTCATTGCTCGTGAGTGTATTCATGTACCTACCTATGTATACATGTCAGAATACAATCAAGTAGTCTTTTTTTATCAATTTCAAGTACATATTATTTATTATATACTAGGTAGTTTCTGTTATGTATAAGCTATGTCTTCATTAGTTCACCTGATATCGTGTAATAAGCTCTTCACTACTACAATTTATACATTCTAAGAAGCCTTGGAAAATATTGATTGCTAAAAGTCGGGCTTACTCAGACGTAGTAACAAAGTATCCTAGTGCTAGTACATTTAAGAGTACTGGCAACTTGTTAGGTACTTCTTCAGGGAATTCTCAACATCTTTCCCGAGTTTAAAGTGAATACGATGTTTTCCTGAGTTTTACTTAGAGATTCTTCTTGCGTTGAGCTTAATACCATTTTGCATTCCCGTGTTTCAGGTGCTTCGATTCAATAGGGCTGTTTTGTTTCTATGGGCGCTATGGTTGCCGAAATCTGAAAGTTGCGAATTTTTTGGTCTCTGGGTCTCAGGAGGTTAAGAATGGAAGTTCGTAAATTAGCCAATTTACAAAAGTGGCCAAAAACATACTATGTACAGATTATACAGAGCCCTGATCCTCATTAGTACTTTTGAAGACTATGGTGAGATTGCGACGAGATTATGGCCAGACTCGACTCAATTGTATCAGTTTTGTACATATGAGAATCAGGGCTCACACTAATTTAGCTGACTGTACCTACTTATGAAGATCTCGGGACGTGGGGGGTAAATGGGTCACTCAGAGGCGCTTCTCAGATGCAGATAAAAGTGGACGGCACGACCTCTTTTCACGATTCTTCAGCCTTTTTCGGAGCTTTTTCAGTAGAATTCACAAAAATGGAAATTTCAAGAAACGCTCAGTCCTTGAGCGCTAAGTACTTAAAGAAAGGTTTTTGTTGGATTAAAGGATAATAATCTTTAGATAGTTATTCTACAGGGCAAATGTGGTACCTATAGTGAGACGAAAAGGGATGAGTCAGTTGGTCATAACTAGGTTAGTCTACTCCACAGTAAAGTCATATTGTGATAATCCACAAAAAAGATTCAGCCGTTTGACAGACTGATACATACATTCACAATTACACACAGAAACATTCACTCATAACATACCTCTTTGTCGTTGGGGGTTAAAAAGTGGCTGTTAGATTGCCTGCTCGTAGTCTGTACTCGAGACCTCATCTAGTGCTAAATTAATCTTCTTACGCAAACTTATTTGAAAAAAATATAATACTTACTTTTTACTTACAAAGTATTTTTTATAATAACAAAGTATTTAGATTCATGCTATTATGAAATTTATTATAAAAATATATTTATTGGAGCGGTGAAAGCCCAAAAAAGTCATTTACTTAGGTATTAGGTACTATCTAGGTATATTTATAAATGCGAAAGGTCACGTATACTATACACTGAATTATCACGAAATCTCAGAAACCTCAAGTGCTAATAGTCTGAAATTTTGTATGGGGTTTCCTTTTAGGACCTAGGTGCTCACTAAGAAGGAATTTTGCGAAATTCAACCCCTGGGAGGGAAAAGGGGTGTCAAAGTTTGTATGAAACTTCTATAGTTTTAATAGTAGGGTTTTTAAATATGGAAGGGACATAGATTAAGTACCGTTGAGGTGCACGAAAAAAAGGTTTTCCCGAAATTCTCACGGGAACGGAAATTAGAGGGAAAATATTATATTTATTATGAAAAATATATACTTCTTTAGTTCTAGGGTTGAAATTTGGCATGCAGGTACCTTAGTTAATTTAAAGCTTAGTTACAACAGGATATTTCAAAATTCCCATGGGAACGGGAGTAAGCGGGAAAAAACATTTGTGTGAAATAACGATAAATATTCTGTGATAGTTTGTTAGTACTTACTTATGTTTTTTACCACTTCAAATCATTCAATGCGAAGCTCGCGGGAAATGCAATTTATATTTACGCAATTGTAAAATATGAATATTAGAACAAATCGTTAGATTTTATGGTGCTAAAAAAATGTTAAGTACCTATCTCCAAATATGTGCAGGATTTAAAATAACACATTCCCCAACGGTATCATAATTTATATTTTTCTGGTTAAGCTTAAGAAGCACGGTAGCGTCATCTTCATTTAAGTTTTATTAAACTTATATGCTACCGTTAGTGAGTTTTGTTCCGTGTTCGAATGGAAAGTAATCTCTTACGGACTATAACTACACTACATTTTAGTTCAACAGCATTCATAGAGATAGCATTGGTATTTATTTCGAACCTAGGTAGATAATACCAAAAATAACAAACCCTCTCGCAAAAGATATAAAAAGTGGGGATTTAAGTAATTTAATCATTTTGGCTATGCTCTAAATTGTGATATGATATATGTATGAGCCAATTTATTCACCACTGTGTATTTCCTTTAATGATAAATCTTTAAAATTATTTGCATACGTCTGATTAGTTAGTTAATTACCTAGTTCCATTTTAGATGGAAAAATTAATATCTATTATATGTGGGTATAAACACACCTCGCATATCATAATAATAATATTATTATGATATGATAATATATTATATTTAATTTAAACCTGCCATCTATCTGACGATAATAATACCATAGGAAGAGGTCGCTTGGCCGTGCTAAAATGAACTTACAAGCCTCTTGTAGGCAGCCAGCACTTTCACCGCTACTAGTAGTTCGCGGTAGTTTAATGTAGATGGCGGTGGTACAACAATGCAATTTATGCTTATTTATTACTTAGCTTGAATAAACTATTAGCTTATTCGTTCGTTCGTTTTTTGACGTTAATATGTAATACAGAACGAATTTGGTTTAATTTTGATGTCTCTCCGAATTGTATATTTTTTACTGTTTTGTAAGGACAAGTATCTTGAATCATGTAGAAAGGTGAAGGTACCTAGTTTTGATGGGTGTAGCCAGATCCTCTTATGGTGTCACTGACTATCCAAGGTGCTCTAGACATAATATGACATAGAAATTGATACAGAAGATCACTCGTGCACCCCCAATACCATTACCTAGCTTTAGCTTTACTGAGGTTTTTGAGTAAACTTACGGAGAGTAAACAAACTAAATGACCAAGTAAGCGGCGATCATTAGAGCAGCGTGCTATTAAAAAAAGAAACTCAAAACAACAATGCGTGGATCCGACCCGAGCCAGATCTCGACCCGCGCCTGCTAATTATGAGTTACATCACAATAAATGATACGGTCTCAGGGGGGTCACTTTATTATGTACTAGCTGTTCCCGCGCGCTTCGCTTCGCCTTTAAAAGTTTTCCCGTGGGAATTCCGGGATAAAAAGTAGCCTATGTTCTTTCCTAGGGTCTAGACCGTATGTATACCAAATTTCATTCAAATCCGTTCAGTAGTTTTGGCGTGAAAGAGTAACAGACAGACAGACAGACACAGTTACTATCGCATTTATAATAACGAAAAACTCAATTTCGAAGAGTTGCTGCGTGAGCCACGACTCTATCTCTTTGTATTAAACGTACCGATTGCACAACAGCTCTCGTCAGTTCATTTTTCGTCAGTATAGAGTAGCCCTCCAGTTCTCGGTGGATTCTCCGAGATTCGACCGGAGAATAAGGAAAGTGAAGCCTTGACCGCCGAGATACAGATACAATTACATTGGGAAACGCACTGACAGTCTGACATGTTTATTAGCGGACAGTTTATCTGAGAGATAAGATCGATGAGCTCGGAACAACTTATGCAAAAATATGTCTGGCACTACTCGAGGAGAGAACAAATTGTTTTAAATAATAATTTAAAACCACATTCAACTTTTTAGCAGGCAATCAAGATCCAATAAACTGACACAAACTTATTGCAACTGCTAGAGATGATTAACACACACAAGTTGAGAAACGAGTGATATTAAAATAGTAAATGATAACTTCACTTACAGTTTGCAAAGAGCCCATTAAAGTGATTTATTACACGCGCCGCTACTAACTAGGTAGGTAACATTATGGTATTCTCTGTTACTTCACATGGCATCACAGAATAATGCTTGGAATAACAATCGATCTAGTGTTCAGCTTTTATCCGGCCATCGCGGGTTTTGTCAAACCACCTTGCCTCATATGGCCACGACAATAAGATCTAGATAAAACTCCGGTTAGGTATTTAGGGTCAGTAAAAGTGACCACACACGCACTTTATAGGTTTTGTTACAGTTTCGATTTCATTTCCTTGTGGTTTCTTTGATGATGTTAGGTACAATAGTGAAGTTGACTAGTGTAATTTGTAACGCATGTTTTATCCATGTATAGGTATGTACTTATCCTCCTGACACTTTAACCTAGGTATTGTATAATGTAAGTAGTGATTTCGAAGGAATTTGATTTACTTATGACTTATATTTTTAGGCATAAACCCTTCTTTCTTTGGAAGGAGACCCGTGCCCCAGCAGCTGGGACGTGATGGGTCGTGATGATGATGATGATATTTTTACTTCTCTCCATTCGCCACTGAGATATCATACCTGTAATAATGTGTTTCATTAATGGGCAGTTCCTATGACTTATCTTTCATAACGGGTCATTACTTTCATTAAATTTAGACACATACGAGTAGTAATTTTGTATAAGTTTTTTTTTTGTGCCGACTTATTTATGTGTTGCAAACGTGCCATAGTAAGCCGAGAGGGCCTGGCTTGCGTATAGTGTTATGTTGAACGTGCTAAGGATTTCCTTGTATTATGTATAATCATAATAACACAAGACTGGGCAACGTGTGGACATACTCCACTATCGGATTATCTTACATATAGAAAGGAATTCCTTCCTTCCTATGTAATAGGAGGAATAGAAGCTATAATTACAAGTAAGTACGTAGACTACGTAGTAATTAATTACCACAAACAATAAGTTAATCCAGGAGCGGTGGTAGCTCAACCAACCCGCAGTGAACCAGCGTAGTGGGGAAATGGTCCAAGCTTAGGAAGGCAGTTTAGACCTTGGGGATATGCACAAAGGTTCCATTCGAGAGAGCCAGGTGCAGGTACTAACACCCCCACAGAGAATAGAATGGAATAGAATAGAAGTTAATCCAATTCACCCTTGTTTGATCGCAAACCTCCATAGATACCTATAACGTGTACTTATATCAAAGGCATAAGTATACATATTTGCCGAATGGATGAGCCTTTTAAATCATTTTTATCGTTATAAAACTGGGAGTGTTTTTGTTTTCATGAATTCAGCCTCCTCGAGTCCAGTACCACTTGATCCTGGCACCGTTCGGCGCCAGCCTAGGCTGCCAGTCAGCGTCTATCGATAATAACCTAACTGGCCAATCCTTCCAATTCTACTTTATAGTGCGTAATTATGTTAGTCACTGACAATCATTTCTGGTTGAATTAACATAGGTTAGGTAAATCCGGAACAGCGGCTTCAGAGTCATCAGTGTCATCCTTTGTTGCGCCCGCGCAGCACAGGTGTCGTTCAGCTGGACTCGGCAGCCAATCAGCGTGACCCGCTGTCGCGTCACCTAGGATGGCTCGTTGCGCAAACTACGGAGATTCTCCCGTAGCGTGTCGCAAGTAAGAGGTGTTTGAGCAGGTACGTGGTGGACCAACTCACGGGCGAGAGAGGTTGGCGAGGAAACAATGTGAGAGGAAGATGAAACGTTTGATAGGTTGAAAAGTACAGAGAGTTGGGAGCTGTCGAGGAGTTTTTTAACCATTTGGTCTCCGTTTTGCCATTAGGTCTTCAATAGAATTAATAGTCTTTCCTAAAATAGTGGAAGGCTCATTTAATTATTTTTTATCTACATACTTAAATTAGTTTTAAAATTGACTACTAGACTTTCATTTGGTCGTTTACCGTTGAAATGGCTGAAATGGCGGCGAAAGGTTTCAGGTGTCAGCTAGTAAACGACACAAATGACTGTACTAGTGCTCGCTATCGCTTGTTCCTTGCTGCCGCACTGGACACCTACTCGCCCGGTGTAAGTATAATGGGAATTCACCTCACGCAGTTTCACCAGAGTAATTGAGAAGGTACAGTCGAGTGCAGAAATGTCGCAACTTTATGTTATATCAGAACTGTGGTCAAGTGCTGCGCAAACGCACTTGTACTCGCCAACAAGTAGCCAAATTCAATATTTAATGTTAGATTGAACAGTATACGTAGCTATTGAAAATATTAAGGCTTTTTGAGCTGAGAGGCTTGCAGAGAATCTGTCATATAATTAAATCAGTGAATTTAGTAGGATATCGAAAATGAACAATACTTAATTGAGTTTCAGAAATACCTACTAGCTGTATGAGAAAGGCTGAGAGAAGAGTATGTAGCGCTCCTTGCAAAAGGCTGGACAAAACACCAACTTGTGTAAATAAATTCCTTTGTATTTCATATATTATACATGTTTTTCTCATTTTAAGTTAATATTGAATTTTAGCATTATTAATGTTTGGCAGCGTATTTCTGTTTTAATTTTTCTACATTTATAAATACATACACATAATTATAATTGATGTAACCTACCGTTAAGTAGGTAAACAACCAGAAATTCGTATCGGAGTAGTTGTTTAAACTTACCTTTGCCTATGAAGTCATTAAGTCATAGAGATATAAAAAGCTAAATTAACTTTCTCTCACACGGAAATCCAGGTGATTAACTGTTCGATATTTATCCTCACATAGGTACTCACATTATTTTTTTATTATTTTTCCTACAACTGAAGTTATACTACGACTCTAGGTTCTAAATGATGATTAAAGTTTTTTTTTTGTCTCCGTTACTAAATTAACAAGTGCAAATGTCAAATTGTTAAATATAATTTAAGATTTTATTCAACTTGACATTCGCACTTGTCAATAAAATTAAGTATCCGATATAATAGAATAGACTTTAGTTAGTACCTACCATATACAAATTAATTCAGTTAGGCAACTTATACTTACTCACTCAGTACTTAGTAAATTTCATATAATCTTGGCATCCACATACAGCTACTTACATTAACGCGAACAAAAAAGTATCCGGAACAGTGTATTAAAAAACATAATTCCATGATTTCCTGTCGTACATTTGAGCTGCAGCATACAATAGACCCAAAGAATATTAGCCGTTTCCTTAGCATACAATACGACTCACCTTGACATGCAGGCACCGGCCTGATCGATATCTCCGCCTAATGTACAGAGCTTGTAATAATTATTTATTAAAAACAGTTTTTTTAACATCAATTATCTCAATTTCGAACATCCTTGGTCGTGGGGAGTGACCCCGCGATCTCAACCACTTGTGCACGCGATTGTACGGAGACACCGTGCCCGATTCTACGGGGCATTATTTTGAAACAAAACAAAAAATTAAGCCTTTGTTTTTAAAGTGATGTGAATCTTAAATTACTGTTTATAATGTCCGAATTCAAATGGACAGGCTTTCGGTGTTATTTGTATCCATTTCTATGCTTAGACTGCAATTGCTGCTTGTTTGGTTCAAATTAATGTGTTTCCAAAAATAGTTGTGGGTTTATAAATAACCACGAGCAGTAGGTTAGCATTACGTAAAAGTAGGTCAAATTATACGTGTTTCATAAAGGAATCCTGGTAATACTATGTACCTACCTGAATTTCATATATCTCTGATGATATGGTATCCTGTTAAAATTATTACACTATACACTAAAAGCCTGCAAACGGGAGAATTTCATACTTCTCTGACTCACAAACTAACTGATTTACACACACCAAAGATGCCTAAATAATAATAGTCTTTAGCAATGGTTTTCTTGAGCGGTAGGACCTGTCTGTCCTTACGCTAGTAATATAATAAGTCAATGGTCTTTAGCCTACTAAGCCCTTTTCCGAAAAGTCAACAGTGATAAATTATAAAATATTACTATGAATTATGAAACAATTTTAAACCTTAAATTAGGTCTATTGAAATCGTAATTTTTAACCTGGCATCAAAAATATGAGCTATGCGAGTTAAGACTGTTTTTTTTTCCTAATCACAAGCAATAGTGAAGTCCCGAATTACATCACATCTCCCGTCTCTCCCCCGCTCATAGCGGGTGTTGAGAACAAGATGAGACAAAGCGAGCGACGTCGTTGACCTAACAGATGACTCGTGGGGTTATGGCTGTAAAGCCTGGATCAGACTTTCTGTGACTGCAAATATTAAATAAAAATAATAATTTAGTATAGCGTTTGTTTATATTTACCTACTTATTTTAATAATTTAGTTAGTTAGTGAATATTTAATTTTATCAAAATGTTAAATGTTCTTTAGATTCTCTTGCTTTAATTAATAAAAAAAAATATATGCAAAAATATTTTACATTACCTAGATCTTCTATAAAAGTTAGGAATCGTACGCTATGGCCCCGTCGGTGAATTATATTTATTTTGATGTAGGTAAGTAATTTACTTACACTATGTTATATTTAAGTACCTAGTCATTTTACATTACCTAATAAGTATTTGATTTTATATTTACCTAATACCGAATCAGATGTTACGAAAACCACTTGTCAATTTCTTTCAGTATTCCATAGAATTTTTTTTACGTATGTTTGTGTGGTTTTTGTATCATTGAAAATTTGTGACTGTAAAATCGCTCAGTGTACCCATGGCCTAATGTCTGGGCCCATCGCCTTTATCCCCCGGGTTCATCAAGTAACATTTCCTCCATAGCCGTTACTTAACTTCCTTACTCTCTGATTACGAAGCACCACTTCAACTTGGGCCCACTTGCACCGCGGTTTATTTCTTCTCGAGTTTAACTGCGGTTTAAGATTTTTTACACATATTATAATTTTTAAGTTCAATGATTTTATTTATACTTAATATTTAAGAAAATATATAAATACCGAGACAATAAGTAAGAATTTTGTATAAATTGACGAGTATTGATTAATTATTTAATGCTGCATTTACGTGAAAAACGATATGCAGTATATAAATTAAAATTCTAGTCGCAGCGGTTCGGGTGGTGCAAGCCGGCCTGGGAAGCCACTGTATCCTTTACTTAAATACCGACTTCCTTTAACGTGCTCTAAAAAACGTTATTCCGCGGATTGCCAGTTTGCTGAGATTATCTAGATTGCTATAATTTGTTTTAGTTATTTGTAATTACATAGTTTGTTCGTGGCCTACCGTTCCTATGGGTTGGTTGCGTGTCAGAACATACAACCATTTGTGCCAAATGGTTTAGGAACTTACAAGTGCTTGTAACTTTAATATATTATTGTTTATTTTTGCCATCGTTGTCTAAGGTAGCGTTGTGGGCTGGGAGGCGTCTTGCGCTAAGTGTTTCTATTTGAGGTCTCTATCTATTAACTTATCAACAATTTGTCTTTATGATAATATCTCAAAATCAAACAATATTTTTAAAAAAATGCTCACAAAAATAAATAAAGATATAAAGTACTCATATATACAAAGATTCACCATTTTGAGTATTGGTAATCAAACCCAATCAAACCCGCACTTTTCATTTCATGGTTGACTTTACAAAACTTGACAGAACTACAAGTTTTAATATGTCATGCGTCATGCAGTAGTTACTAATTCTACAAGAGGTTATGTCAATACAAGTACGACAACGATATCGGCGGTACCCGAAACGGGCGGAGCGGAGGTATTGACCAAAACAAAAGCTATTAAAATATCTAAACGCTATGCTTTAATTCTGTGGGCGATACCCTGACCTGTTGCATTATACACTAGCACATAAAAATACGAATTACAGTACCTTTGACACAACTTATTAGCATAACGCGTATTAGCATGTCTATTAGCATATTTGTATTATCTGTTACATTTTTTAATATCGATCGTAAATAAATAACTTAACGCCTTCTCATTTCTCACAATGCTTTGTTTATGTGGTTGCATAATTGATGGCAATCTCCACAAGACTTGAGGAGGTGCCTTCAACATTCTGTCTTCAGCTTTTGATAATATTTTACCATTACCGACTTGTATTTAGGTACAAAGAAACACTGTTTAAAAACCTAAATAACTAATAACTGCCTAAAATACCTTAAAAATTAATCATTATGGTCTTCAGCCCGGCGCATCCTGAAAAGGAATATTTAATCAAAGCGTACATCTACCATTATTCTTGTGAGTATAGGTATACTTACTATTTATTCTGGAACACGGAACCGGATATGTATAATTATGAGTTAACTTATTATTACATATTTTAAATAATACCTACTTAATTTTTAACCGACTTCAAAAAAAGGAGGAGGTTCTCAATTCGTCGGGATCTTTTTTTTTTTTTTTTTTTTTTTTTTATGTATGTTCACCGATTACTCCGCCGTTTATGAACTGATTTTGAAAATTCTTTTTTTGTTGTATTGGGTTGAGCTCCCAGGTGGTCCCATTTTTTTTTCAGAATTTTATCTCACCCCCAAGGGTGGGTAAAGGGGTTAAAACAGGGTATGAATTTCCATTTTGGGCACATATTAACCGATTCTAATGAAATTAAGAACGTAAATATAGTTCTTATAACAAAAAAATATGATGGTGACCTTGAGCTAATCTGATGATGGAAACGGAAGGCAGTCAGGGGAACTCCTCAACGGTATATAGCAACTACTTCGTGTTTAGGCTTGAATGATTCGTATTGCTTAGCAGGACTTTTTGGTATCATTTGCACCTTACTCTTGATTGAAAATTATTACAAATAAACTAAAAACTATTAAATAAAATAATAATTAAAAAAATTAAAAAACCGACTTCAAAATACCACTAAAATGTAAGAAATAATTTAAGGTTTACACAAATTCTACTCGTATGAGACAGTACAAATATACCTAAGCAGGAACTGTTCTTTTTTGAAGTTGGTGCCATATTTCTTCAGATTACTTTGTCACCGCACCAACATCAAAAAAGAACAGTTCCTGCTTAGGTATATTTGTACTGTCTCATACGAGTAGAATTTGTGTAAACCTTAAATTATTTCTTACATTTTAGTGGTTTTTTGAAGTCGGTTTTTTAATTTTTTTAATAAATTATAGCTTTTGAACTTAGGAACACTGAAAATTACCTGAATCACTCTGAACACGGCCTAGTTGTAACCTAGAAGGGTCTCTTAACGAATTTCCTGATTTGTTTCTAAGATGTTATGTTTTACCATAAAGTTATTCATGCTATAATCAAAATAGGTACAATACGTGTAATTATGTGTGCGTCTCTCCAGAGTTCATTGGTCTTCCTCAGTACGCGGACATGCGATCATCAGAACTTTCCCCATTGTGCCGCGCACTCACGAAGATTAGACATCAATGTCGATGTGGCCAGAAAAACCCGCGGTTCCTGTAAAAACGTTAAAACCATTGAAAACAATTGAGATTAAGTATAGCCGACTACCGACGACGCGTCAAAATACGCCGTCGGTGTGTTCATTGTCTAATTTCAACATTGTTTTTCACGACTCAATATAAATTATCGAATACATAATGTTTTCGCATTCTGTGATGTTAATTTAAATAACAATATTGGTCAGAATGGTCAGCGTTTTTATTAGCTTTCTATTTAACTAAGTTACTTAATTCAACCAAAGCTAAATAATCTTGAAAGGATCTCAAATCAGCGTAAAACCTACCTTTTATACTATTATCTACAAACTGTATATGATACGGCAATACACTTAGTTCTCTATTCTATTGACTTTGAAGGATTCAGTCTGTTTAAATGCACTGAATGTATAAAATACAAAGTTAACAAAGACGGATCACGAGGCACTCGCTCGGCCATTGTTGTATTTCGGACGATAACTCCAATTTACGAACACCATACGCTGCACGGTCACGCAACACCCGCCTCTATTCCGAAGCAACAGAGTCGCGGTTAGCATATCCATGTTGGGAAGATTCGAATTCGAGAGTGTATGTCCTGTGAGTAGATCGAATCGAAACAAATCTTTAGATCTAGAATGTGAATCGGAAACTAGTTCCTTGGCCTGGATCCGAGAGACACGCCGCACCACGCGGGCGTCACGGGCACTCGGGGGGTTGTGGATAATAAGATGAGACTATCGGGCAATTATTTACTGTAATAGAAACTCCACCATACTGGACTTAATTTGTAGCCGTTGGCTTTACAGGCTGGCTATTAACAGTGGCCGTGGCCAATGTTCTTTTTATTAATGGACTTGCTATGGTTCGGAATCAATGTTGATTACAGATAATCAAAATCCACAGGTGTACGACTAAGGATGGAATGTAATGTAACAATAAGTACTCGGCCTACCTCATCCAGGCACTAGGGCGCGGCGTCGGAACCGCTTAGACAGAGGACCGAAATGAGGACTACGCTAGTTTTTCCAGTCGTAATTTAATTTATAATTTCATTGAGCGAGTTCCAGAGAGAACTACAGAGCCGATTCGAATCGCTGGAAACCACTACGGATATTGACGCGGATACAATCCAAATAGTGAAGGCTCTTCGTGAGGTGGGCCACAGACATTTTAGCATGAGAAGCAAAAGCAAGGAGTCTAAACTTTCAAGCGAGACACTCGAGCTTATGAGGCAGAGACGCGAATTTCCGTCGGCAGGTGACACTTCGTCAGAACTACGGGTACTCAACAAGCGTATAAAGAAGCTGATACGAAGACATCTCCGTCGCTCCAACACACGCGCCATAGAAGCAGCAATTGAGCAAAATCGGGGGTCAAAAGTCTTCGTTCAGCAACTTGGGAGAAGCCACTTGACGAAGTTGAAGTCTGCAGATGGTAATATCGTTGCCTCTAAGCCGGAGGTTCTTGCCGAAATCGAAGGTTTTTACGGACAACTTTATGCTTCACACGCGCAGAAGTGTGTGGCTCAGCTCACCGATTCCAGAGCGCCACTAATACGCCACTACACTGACGACATCCCTGACGTCGACATAGGCGAGATTAGGATAGCCCTTGAGCAGCTTAAAAACAACAAGGCTCCGGGTGAAGACGGAATTACTACAGAGCTTCTGAAAGCTGGAGGTATTGCAATCCTCGAACAGCTCCAGAGGCTCTCCAATTCGGTTCTTCACAGTGGCATTACACCGGAGGCATGGTCTGAGAGCGTCGTGGTATTGTTCTTTAAGAAGGGTGACAAAACCCTTCTGAAGAACTATAGACCGATCTCGCTTTTAAGCCATGTATACAAGCTGTTCTCAAGGGTTATCACGAACCGTCTTGCCCAAAAGTTAGACGAGTTCCAGCCCCCAGAGCAGGCTGGGTTTCGAAAAGGCTTTAGTACAATAGACCACATCCACACAGTAAGGCAGATTATACAGAAGACCGAAGAGTATAATCAGCCTCTGTGTCTAGCCTTTGTTGACTATGAAAAAGCCTTCGACTCCATCGAGACCTGGGCAGTTTTGGAATCCTTGGAGAGATGCCAAATCGATTGGCGCTATATCGAGATGTTGAGATGTCTGTACAATGCCGCTACTATGACTGTCCAAGTACAGGACCACAAGACAAGACCTATCCAACTGCAACGTGGAGTGAGACAGGGGGATGTGATATCTCCGAAACTGTTCACCAATGCATTGGAAGATGTCTTTAAGACGTTGGACTGGAAAGGACATGGCATTTGTATAAATGGCGAGTACATGTCACACCTCCGCTTCGCGGACGACATCGTTATTATGGCAGAATCTCTGCAGGAACTCAGCTGGATGCTAAGTGGCCTAAATGCTGCTTCCCGACGTGTTGGCCTCGGTATGAACTTGGACAAGACGAAAGTCATGTACAATGCTCACATCAAACCGGAGCCGGTCGCCGTTGGTGAGGCAACAATCGAAGTTGTGCAAGAATATGTCTACCTCGGGCAGACTATTCGGCTAGGCAGAAGCAACTTCGACAAGGAGGCTGCAAGGCGCATCCAACTGGGTTGGGCTGCATTCGGGAAACTTCGTCACATATTCTCCTCGGCCATTCCTCAGAGCCTGAAGACAAAAGTCTTCAACCAGTGCGTCCTGCCAGTGATGACGTATGGTGCAGAGACGTGGACACTGACGGTAGGACTGGTCCACCGATTTAAAGTCGCTCAGCGTGCTATGGAGAGAGCTATGCTTGGGGTTTCTCTGATGGATCGTATCAGAAATGAGGTTATCCGTCAGAGGACTAAGGTTACCGACATAGCTGTCAAAATATGCAAGCTGAAGTGGCAGTGGGCTGGCCATATCTGCCGAAGAACCGATAACCGTTGGGGTAGACGAGTTCTCGAGTGGAGACCACGAACAGGCAAACGCAGCGTGGGACGCCCTCCTGCCCGCTGGACTGACGACCTTAGGCGGGTGGCGGGTAGTGGTTGGATGAGGAAGGCCGAGGACCGAGTGTTGTGGCGCTCCTTGGGAGAGGCCTATGTCCAGCAGTGGATGATTATTTGGCTGATGATGATGATTGAGCGAGTTAGAAAACGTTGCTAATAATGGATTACAATATTATTATGGAATTAAAGTTTCTGTTGCTAAGGGATCGGTGTTCTATGACCCAGAACAGAGGAACCCTATAATACTGCACCAGTTCTGTCGCCAAGAGGGATGGAATACGTGGGGTACTCGGGTGACGTTTGTGTCGACAAAGCCCTTGTGGGTGACCCATTAAACTTACCAGACGTAAGTATACGTATTGACTAACAAACTCATTTTAAAAGTTTACTTCAAAGTTCATTTTAAAACTGTTGAAACTTTCAGAAAAACGTCTGAAAAGTTGCGAACAAATGCTCATTTTAAAGAAAACTGTAAGGAACTGACTAACTACTTTGTGCGGTGTACCTACTGGGACGCAAATAGGTACATTTTATTGCCCAATTTGATTCTACCAACACCTAAATTATTGTCACCTTCCCACAAAACACACCTGTATTGCATGATCGCTGGACCGATTTGGTGAGCGCAAGTGATCTCAATAATAGAGTTCACAAACTTCCGAGTAGAGTGGAAGTACCTACCTATAGCGATGTAGTGATATTTTTGATCAGTGTAAGTGTAATTTGGATTATGATGCCAAAGCATTAGAGAATCTGAACAAATAACTCTTAAATTTATACCAAGATCGGTGTTTTAAATCTGGACTATGATATTTATTGTTTGTGCTTTTACCTTCTGTGTCACTTTTTACCTACATTCCTACTTATTGATGATCTGATCTCTAAGCACGCCCATCTACAGTCGAGTCGTGTCTTCTTATATTTAGAGCTTATAGACCAGGATAATTTGTCACCGTGGTCAAAGACCAGCCAGACCAATCGTCAGTCGCTTACTTCCCAGTCTAGAAATAGGGTGTAAGTAATTTTATCAGTGTTCTCGTCGGCAGGTCAATGTTTGCGTACATAATTATCAGGGTGAGAAAATCGGTTTGTTCTAATTGCTATAGCAGAAAGAAATGACAGTCCACTTGTCTGGCAACTAGTCATAAGAACAAAATCTGTTTTAGTTATTAAGTAGTGTTAAGTAGATATTAGAATTTAAGTTTTGTAAATGTGTGTTTTTATATGGACAAATTGTCTGAAATAAATAAATTATTATTATAATTAGTTTGGGCACAAATATTGGCAAATGAATCGTAAAGAGCTATTTTTTGGGGGATTTTGGATTTATCCTTTATTATAGTCCCTTGTATACCGCATTTTTCCCCGCTTTAGATTTGTTGACATGCCGGCAGGAATTAAACTGATAACGTGATAACATTATAAATAAATTCTAAAGATTTTTCTACCGACTTATTGTATGAGCCGTACTAATCCAATGTCATGTACCTAATTGATCAACTTTTTACTTCCTGGTGTCAGACCCTATACCTCGTTTCAGCTGATTAATCGTTGAAGATGATTCCTGTGACATTGTATACGAATTATGCAGAGACTATACCCAAATCTGGCTCAGTTAATAGATTGTATACGACTCATACAATGTTGATAGACAAAATCTGTAGAAATTAATTATGGGATATCTCTAAAACTGTAAAAGTGTTGCAATTTATTGATCAGTGTAAAACTTAACATAATTAGTTGCAATAAATATATTACTATTACTATTACAAAGCTAACTATCAGATCTATGCAAGCTTTCTTAATACAAGCTAGTCTGTATAACTAGGTTCCTATCTACGAAGATGGACAATAATTGAATTTAATAAATTAGGTTACTTATGTCATACAATGAAATACATACTTACCAATTTTTTCCTATAAGTCCTTAATTTTTTCTAAATTCATTAGATTGAAAATGGCAGTCAAAGTAAATGATACCATTCAAACAGAAAATAATCCTTCGTTGGGGATTCCAACATTCAATATTATTATTTTGTTCCTATTTTATTCGCTGTTTGTTATTATTTTAATCGCTGTTGTGATGTAATATTCAATTATAAGAGATTTAAAATAACTTAAGTAAACAATGAAATTCATTAGATTAGATTATTGTTATAGATTGGGTTTCAACACGCGGTGACGACTATCTTACAGAATAGCTGCTGAAGATCAATCTAGTTTAGTGGAACAGGGAAATAAAAAATGCAAATTAATCTCGTATTCGTATATTTCTTAAATCTATAGTCTAAATTTGTAGGTACCTACAAATAAACAATTAAAACAACATTGTACTCTGAAACGCCAAACCATGGCCAACAACATAAAGCAACCGATTATTAAGTAGAAGAAATCTGAGTTTTCTTTAAATTTGTACTTTAACAAAAATCATTGTTGTATATAATAAATATAAACAAAGATGTTCGTATATGTAAATAAAATCGGTTACTTAAGATACTAAAAAATAAACAAATGTACCAGTTTGTTTTACAAACAAACGGATACATAAAACAATAAACTGATGGTTCGCAAGGTCGCCTCCTAAAACTAAAAGTAAAAAATCTCCTTCATACTCTTGTGACTAAATCCTTTAAAATAAGGAAAAAATAATTCAACTGGCTTATGAACATTCTCTCATTAAAGGGAATGTATTAATTGATATTGATACAACACTTAGAATTCATACAAATGATTAAATATAGATTTGGATTCAACTACACATTACTTTGAAACAACTACTGGTTCAATGAGTAATCAGATTTCAGAGACGGGAGTCCAGAGTTGGCACTAATGAGAGCGAAGAAGATGACGTTTTGTCTCGCTCGGATATTAAATGTGGTTAGAATGATGTATCTCTGGGCCACCCTGGGCTCCCGTCTGAGGCGCACGCAAAGCCAAGCAGCAGAGTATCTCCCAAGCCAGGGCTTGCACATTCGCATTTGCAGTAATTCGCAATCGCCTTCGCGTACGCCTTTATATAGAAACCTGTTCAACTCACCGACTATCCGGACCGGGATTCCGCGCTAGATCGCCTATGTACGTGTACACTTACTGTTACATGAGTATTGAATTTCTAATTTAATCGAATAAAAATATATCCATTATAATCGTTTGACGATACTTGGTATCATTCGGTAACTATCAGTTAACTTCACTGCCATCGATCCCGTATTTACAAAGTGGTGGTCTCTCGGAGGAGGGTGCGGGGTCTAGTCCCAGCCGTGCTCCTCGTGGTGCTCGTGGTGCTCGTGGTGGATCGGCACCCACACCTTCTCCCACACCGGCTTCCATACCTTCTTCCACGCTGGCACTTCAATGGTCTTCCAGACTGGGACTTGGATCTGCTTCCATTTCTCTACCCAGATCTTCTTCTGCACTGGTACCCAGATCTCCTTCTTGATGGTCTTCCACACTTGCACTTTCTCATCGACCCACTCCTGTTTCTTCTCGGTCACCCAAGCCTGTTTCTTTTCGGTCCGCCAGATCTGCTTCCACTCCTCCTTCCATTCCAGCTTCTTCTCGGTGACCCATTCCTGCTTGTGTACCGTCTTCCAGACCTTCTTCCACACGGGCTTCCAGATCATCTTCTTGCGCCACAAGTCGTGACTGGTGTACTCCCAACCGTGGTCGTCCTTGCCGAGGTACTTCTCGCCGGGTACTCCCTCCTTGACCCACTCGGGGACGTACGACTGTTTCCATTCGGGCACCTGGATATCTTTGGTGATCGGGACTTGGATCTCCTTCCATACTGGTTTCCATACTTTCTTCCAGTCGGGCACTTGCACCTCCTTCCAAACAGGGACTTGGATTTCCTTCCATATGGGCTTCTGAACTACCTTCCAGGCTGGTACTTGTTCCTCCTTCCACTGAGAGACCTTTTCCGTTTTCCACGCTGGCACCTTTTCTTTTTTCCATTCAGTTTTCCAGATCAATTTCTTTTCTGTTTTCCAGATTTGTTTCCAGTCCTCTTTCCAGACCAGTTTCTTTTTCCAGACTCCTTCTGGTGGTGAGTGCCAGCCGCGCTTGACTCGGGTGATGGCGTCGTCGGCGAGCTGGGCCAGGGCGGCCTGCTCCGCGGGCGCGGCGACCTCGGCGACCTCGGCGGCGGCGACCTCCTGCGCCGGCGCGGCCACCGCGGCCGCCAGCGCGCAGAGTGCCCATAGCTGAAACAAAACACAATTTGTCAAAATAACGAATAAACTTTTTGAACCTCCGTGTCTACCTGCAACATACATCTCTCAGATTTCTCTACAACTACATACGTATAATCGCATATGTGTTTACCATTTCCTTGATTTACTATCAAATGACCTACTCATTAATATTGCATAAGACATGACCGTCTAATTAAGTTTAATAACAGAGAATATAAAGAAGAAATTTACATAGATAAAATTTAAGAAATATTTTATGTCGCATTGTAATAATTCATAATGTAAAAACGTGTGGCTTTTTCCGATGCGTCGTTACGGGTTATTATTAGAAATGTTTGATTAATTGTCGACTCTCGCCATTTATTATGATTACAAGATATTATTATGAACCGACACTCAATGAGTATTTCGTCATTTTTATACATTACATAGTTGATATTTATTTGAATTTCATTAATTATTCCTAACTAGGAAACCTGAAGAGAGCTTTATAAAAGCTTTATAATAACTTCAATTAATTATTTCATTAGGCATGAGTTTTTTTGAACGCTCAAACTTTTAAGTGTGAGTTGATTTAGTACAAATAGAAGTATTTTTGACGTTTACGTTATTATTTTTCAAGATATGTGGTAGGTACATATTTTTGAACGAATGATGTTAAATTTAATTTGTTTAGAAACTTAACACGGTGATTTTATAGGTTTTTAATAAGGAATATTTAATATATACCTACTTTCACAATAAAAGCTTTTCACGAAAAAAAAAATCTTTACAAAGTAGGAAAAAATATTATCTGGAACATATTTTGTAGAACCTTTAAGATAGGGAATACTGTAAAAAACTTGTTGAGGTTAAGTTTCACAGAAGCTTTCAGCACTTTATCTGTTATCGCGTCACTGCCGGCGACACGCAGCTTCGAACGGAATCCGCACAGAAATATAACGCTTTACTTATATATTTTTGATAAAGTTTAAGATAATGTTAGATTTTTAAAACAACCCTAAACGCACTAAATTTTTCCGCCAATTTGAAACATCGAAACCAATGCTCCTAATTTGAAATAATCGAACTCGAAATTTGAACCGCGGGAAATGGAACACAGATTTGAAATTTAGTTTTTTTTTCACAGGCACAGGACACGGCACTTTAGAGCTTACACACCGTGAGAGTGAGGGTCCTCATGTCTAGGGGTGTTCGCCTGGTGGGCGCTGGACTTCGACTAAGGAGGCTCCACTCGCTCCGCTGTATATAACCACGAGCCCCTCTCGGCGAGCTCCCGCCCACGGCCGGCGGCGGCGGCGGCGGCGCGGTGCATCGCGTGTGCAAACACTAGGCCCATCACCACACTGGCCATTTCCACAAATTAAAAGTAAAACACAAACAGACGGAAAAATAACTCATTCCAAAAATGGAATTCGAATTATGAACTAGGAAAGGGAAATTGGAGTAAAATATTTATTACGCAGTCATTTTGAAATTTTTCGGCAGTTGTTTTAATTTTTTTCTTGCGTTTTCTGAATTGGTTGTTTGTGGAGGTGTTAATAAAGTTTCTTAAATTCCTTTACTTTGTTCAGTATGTAATTATTTAAAAAAAACTGCGAAACGGCGTCACGACTTTTCACGTGAGTACAAATATACCTACAGCGAAAAAGCGGAGACTCGCCTGCGAGTCACCTCTGACTACCCCGTCGGGGATTAAGGTCGTCAGCATATATTATGTAATTATTTTTATGCCTATGAACAGTTTATTAACCTATTGTGAGTCTATCTAGGTATGTATACTGTATAGGTACATAATGTTCAATACCTAATTTACCTTTCAAAGAAGCACCATATCATGTACTTGCTTTAATTTGGTACAGCACTTGGTACTTATAAAATAATTTCAATACACGTTTGCTTTGATTTTCTCGAAAAAAGTTCTCTAATCAAACAAAATCCTCAATATCAATAGAGATAGAGAGCCATTAATAAAAATATAATTTATATGTTTTTTTATACGTTACGTTCTCTTTTGAGCTGACTTATGATCAAATACATTTTTATTTCGTGAAATTAAAAAAAAAAAAAAAAACTTGCTTTTACCTCAGTAGGGGTGCATTCCACTTCGTACGAAGAAGGCACGAGTTCGACCACATGCCACTGAATAAAGTATTTAGAATGTATAATTTAAATGTATTAAATAAAGTAGGTTCTTTCTCTTCTTCACAACTATATAGCTATACTAGGGTTTGTCACCGTGGTAAAAACATTGTCCATTGTGATTAGCGTCAGTCACTGACTACCCTAAAATCTTCCTAAAATATTGTTAGCTATTGACTAGTAAGTTATTAGTACTGGTAGCATGAGTACTCCTTCAAAAATGGAGTACAGGACGGCTCCCTTACAACGAGTCCCCGCAAAAACCTCACCTCACTCTTTGGTAGTTGAGCAGGTGTGTAGTTAATATTTAGTTGAATTTGTAATTATACTGTAAAATAATAGTTGAGGCGGTGGTCCATATATTATCATTTCTCCGCATCGGATCTCGAGTTTGGTCAAATGATTCGAACATGAGCGGTGGAATAAGTTAAAAGACTGATAAATAATAACAGTTTTCTTAATAATCTTCGGGTCTTGGATGTGCCCGTAAAATGGCAATAGGCCCGCCACCTATTACATTGGGACTAACATAAAACTCTGGCGAAAAGTGGGTGCAGCAATGCACCTCTGCCTACCCCGCAAGGGAGTACATTAGTACAAGGCGTGAGTGCGTGTTTTTTTTTTCTTAATAATCATAGGACTTTCTGGATAACTGTCGGACAATACAACTAAATTCAGTCTGATTACCTAATGTATTTGTCCTCTTTGCTCCCCAATAATCAAGTAAAGATACTAAGCTCTTTGTAATGGCTTTCTTGATAGACATGAAAGGTTTGTCTAGCCACAGTTTATTATTAGACTTGCTTGTTAGTTAGTCTGCTACTTTTTACCGACGGTCATACAGAGGGGTGTTATAAGTAAACCACGTCTGTCTTTGACCACATCATTATGGAGATCTAAAATGCATGCCACTATATACAGGCTACCCGTGTAAATGAATTAAAAAGTACTCTAATTTTGCCTGCAGTGCTGTGTTTTAGAGGAGCCTATGTCAATATTGGTCATCGTCCATCTTCGGTTGACAACGATGACAGTGGGTGATTATTATCTAATTATAATTTTATATTAAATCTACTGCTTGAGATCATATTAGGTATAGGAGAATGGCCCAGGTATAGGTTTCAGGGGACAAAGCTGTCTGCGGGATACTAAGATTCTTTACAAATAGTTAAAAATAAATACAGTAAGTAACTAGATTTTTCTTCAATCTATTGAAGCCTGTCAGATCCCAGACGACAGGCTTTTAATTCTATTAATATCATACAATATGGGGGGTACTCAATTAGACAGTATAAAGGTATTTAGTTCATTTTCATCCACTTTATGTAGGAGGAGTAAACCCTCGTATCCACTGATATTGAACAAGATTTTTCAGTAAATGAACAGGCGTGGAGGTCTTAAAAAAATAAAATTAAAAAAAACACTTTTTAATACTATTCTGTATGTTTTTTATGGTTGTTAGTTCCAATACCTTGCTGCCTCGAATGGAGCATTTGTGCATTATTATACCTAAGCTTGGTCTTTTCCCACCACGCTCGAATACTACGGGATGGTGAATACACTTCACATATTTATCAATCAGTGTGTTAAATGTAGAAGTGCAGGTTTTCTAACGATTCCTTCACCGTAAAAGCTCTGGAATAATATTGCACACACATTCCAAAGAACACTGGCATATGTCATGGTCAGGATTCGATTCCTCATATATGCTGTGAGAAGTGGGAGCGTTCCACTTCTGAGCTACCACCACTTGCCTGTTAAACACATCCCGTATAGTGTAATTTCTTGCTATAAAATCAATATTTTATATCTCAAATATGCGATGGACGTACGCCTTTATGATAAAGTCTGAAAGTAGGGACTCCTAAAGAGCTTACGTCGGTTCCAATAAGGCTAGTCGTCTTTGAAGTCAGACATAAAAAAAAACGAAATACTTTGAAGAAACGTAATTAAATTGCTAACTATACAAACTATTCATATTAATTTCTACTTTTATAGAAGTTCCCTGGCTATAGAGCTAAGGTGTTCCATATAATTACAGACATATTTCTTGAAAATTTCAAGTAGCAGTGGTCTTGTAAAGAACCGATGCCCATTGGAATATATATATACGAGTTCTTCAGTAGAGACCAGGGACAAGTAAACGTGGGACGCCCTCGAGCCCACTGTAGTGCTCTGGCTATTCTTCGGCGAGTCCTACTATTGTTCAGTGATCCAGCCTCTTTCGCCTTACTTAGTTCCCTTTTACTACAATTCCCGTATATTTCCTGTATGATCTGCCCTGCTCTTCGGTAACTCGAATGGAACCTTTGTGCAAGTCTCACTTATTATCTGACTAAGCTATGTATTTCTCACCACTCCGGTCCACGCCATTACTTCTCTTCTACGGATCTACGTACTTATATAATTAGGGTCTTAGCATTTCTGTAACATCTTCTCTAAGGTCTTTACCACGGTTTGCTAACAGAACTACGTGCACAATAACACTTGTAGGTATACATTATTTGGGGGTCAATGTTTCGTAATAGTAGCACTGTCTTTGAATGAAAAGCGTTCGCTGCTTAGTGTTCAGTGAATGAAGACTCACAGCTCGCGTGGTAGGAGCTATAGGAATCGATCAAGAACTACTTTTATGGGATGGGTATAAGAGTGAGTTTAATAGGTGGAAGCGGGGTTGCAAGGGGACAAGGTAATGTGAATGCAAAGGTCAGTATTGGGCAAAACCTACTCACAGGATAATATAGTGTATGGTCAGCTGTCACGGCCATTGTCGCACTCTTACATGGGGACAGTGGGATTACAAGGTAATTTATGACTTGTTTACTTTTATGTTTGCACAAAGAACATTACTTATTACTTCTCTAATGATAAGAGCAAGCCATGGCCCTGTACGTAGATGACACTATAATCCTACTAATAATATAACCGAAGAGCAGTGGTAGCTCAGTCGGGTAAGCGCCCGCTTCTGACGCAAGAGATGCGGGTTCGAATTCCGGCGCTGCCGCTGACATGTACCAATGAGTTCTTTTAACTTAAGTACCTACAATGTATACCATCGCTCTTACGGTGAAGGAAAACATCGTGAGGAAACCTGAATATCTAGATTTAGCACATCTAAGATATGTGAACCCACCAACCCGCAGTGGACCAGCGTGGTGGGAAATCCAAGCTTGGGACGGCAGTTTAGACCTTGGGGATATGCACAAAGGTTCCACTCGAGAGAGCCAGGTACTTACACCCCCACAGAGAATAGAATAGAATATAACCGAAGGATGGATGTCCATACTCTTTCACAGAAAATAGCCTGCTTCAATAATTATTTTAATGTGATTATTAAAAGCTACTTTTTATCCCGGAATTATCACTGGAATACCTTTTAAGGCCAAGAAAAAGTTCGCAAAAAGCTAAATTATAATAAATATTGGCAAAAAGTGGCGGTTACTTATTGGTTATATTGTGTGGAGACACTGAAAGTCTGCCTACTTAGTAAACAAAAATAAACAGCCCGATGATTGCACCTCGTGTGAACTAGAGCGGTACTTTTCTCACCCACAGTTTGGGTATTCTTCACTCTCAGTACTATGGTTATTTTAGCAGAATAATCTTCAAGCCAAAAAAATATATGTCCTTTGTTTTCGCTTGTGTGTGTACTCCATTACCTTATTGATAATAAAGGATTTTTTTATTCATAAATTATTAGAGACTCATTATGTATTTGTATGAAGAAGAATTTGTTTGGCTGAAAACATTAATAATTTCACAGCATAAGTAGCATAAGATCAAATACCTACCTACCTACCATTCCATTAACTTTGGCATTTTGAGTGCAGAGATGTTTCATTTATTCCTCAACGCCGGCGCATGGCCAGATAGACGCCTTCGATAACATTGAAGAATGGAATTTCCTTAATATACAATAGGTTTGATTTATTATTCTAGTCCACGTCGAGGAGTGTGAAGTTACTCAAGTAATTAACAAGTGTACTCACGCTGCCCGCAAACTTAAAACGGTGGCGGCCGCGATCGGTTGTGGCGACGAATATCGCGTTAAATTATAACTTTTTAAAGCCATTCGGTGAAAAAAATTAAGTGGCGAAAGTTAAGGTCATTTCGCTGAGGATAACTCAGTCAAAGTAACGTTAAGAATATAATGATATCGGCACCCCTAAGTTATTTATTTATATTTGTATCTAACGAAAAATTGATTGACCGTCTTCGTTAATACAGCTAAAGAGAGCTCTTCTAAACTTTGATTTTCCTAAGAGCGTTGCACTAACCACCGATTGCGCGACATAATATGCTCTCATTTTACGATACTAATTTGTCCATATAAAACACGGTTTTTAACACTTACATTCTAATATCTACTTAATAACTAAAACAGATTTTGTTCTTAAGACTAGTTGCCAGACAAGTGGACTGTCATTTCTTTGTGCTATAGCACTTAGGATACGGTTACCGCTCCCCCGCACTCTGCCAAAAAGAGAGGCTGACTTCTTGATTAGTGATTACCCTGTTTCCTCTTACCTCGTGGCCACACTCGCGCGGGCCTGACCTACGTCTCGCGACCACGCGCCGAGGTATGCCATTGTTGGTACACCACGCCGGCTGGCGGGCCGCTGACGTCACTGCAGCTAGGCTACTGGCCCAACGTTGGTCACATGACGTCACTGTATCTAGGCTACTGGGCCCAACGTTGGTGAAATGACGTCACTGTTTGTCGGCCACTGTCCACTCTATGTGGTTGGATGCGTCCAACCACATAGAGTGCAGTGCAGTATATTCCGTATAAGTATATAAACATACAGATCTGGATGATGCCTACCCTTGCGACCGGGAGATTGACCGCCCTGATCGAGAGTGGCTAGGAGGACATCATAGGTACCCATCTGCTTAATAAAAGACAGTTAAGAAGTGAGATAAGACAGGCTATGGTGATGAAGATGAACATCTAACTTGGTTCCAGCGTCCAATTGGAGCTTTACAACCTTGAAGACTTTGTGATAACCATTGACTCTCGCTCATCCGTCATCGAGTACCAATCCAACTATTCAGACAGGGATTAAACACACAATGCCCAGCTAAGACCAGGCAGATCTCTAGTAACTAATTGTCTGTGTTCTAAATGGATGTTCTAGCTTTCAAAACACGCACCGTAGCTTACTGACACACTGGCGGTCGAATTTAACCCCTATACCTCATGGGCTAGGGGCTAAAGAGAGATAATGCCACTGCACCAATTTTACAATAGGTAATGAGTGTGTTTACTGTTTCCAAACGACGAGGCATCGCCGGTGCGCATCTCCCGCGACACGACACGTCCACTTGCTACACACACATTATTATCACATTACATTCTATTGTTTTTATATCTAGTGCGATGTCGTTTATGCAACTGAAATGCGTTATTTTAATAAGTAGGTGGAGTTGATAGGCCATCTTGATGAAGTATTGTGAGAGGCGCGTGTCGGTAACCGCGGATTGAGAGCTGCTCGCTAGTTTTGTTTGTTGTTCTGTGATTGTAATAAAATTGTCGGTAGTTCACCGGTGTTGTTATCGCTAAACATGACTGTTGGTTTTGCGTGGTTTTTTCGCTGTGCTGTTGTGTTCATTATTATTATTTGAGCGACTTAACTTAAATAATCCCATCTTAATATTTTATAGAAATCTACCTCCGCCATGGCATCAGCAAGACTACGATTTTCATAAATCTGTCACTACCACCGCTATATTGATATCTGCCGGTAACCAGTGACTGATAAATCTCCCTTTAGCGTGCAATTTCAACAATAAATTATTACACTTCAACCTTTAAGTCCCTAAGGCATCATATTAGTTTAAAGTTTCTTCCCTATAATTTATTATTGCGAAATCTTAGCAGTACCTTAAAACGTAATACCCCTCAGCTCGACTCTAACTCGTCCGGGTTGGCAAGTGGTAACATCTTCCCAGATTCGCCAAATTAGTCGCACAACCTTTACAGGTAATATTGGACCTTAATGCCATAGTGATAGAGACCAGGCGAGCACCCGTTCCTTACGTCACGATAGTGTTACATAAGCCATGTGCGCATTCTATGTCATAGGTCAAGTCATGCTGTACTACATGCTCAAGTATACTAGTATAGTAACCTCAGCCTTTCCATCAAATATAATATAGATAGCCATGTCGAAAGTTGCTTTATGTAATACATAATAATATTTCAAGAACCCCGGGTGAAAAATAGAGTCAAAATTTAAAATCTAATACGTAACGCGGCGAGACCAATTAAATTTAGTTACGTAAATAGAAGTACCTACTACTCATTTATGTATTGTTAGAACGATGGGTTCCTGCTTTGTTCGAGGGGGTTCCATCTACTGTTTAGACACGAATGGTTTCTGTGTAAAGTGTCCTTAGATTAACTACCTTTAAAGCGGTGAAGTCTCGGCTGCGATTCCCGGCTGGAACAGCCATTTGTATGATAATTATAAACGCAGTTATTTTTCATCAAGTTTAGTTTTCGAAAAGGTGTCTGACCCTGCGTACTATTAATACAAAATGCAAGGGTACAAGTTTTGCTTATTTGTGTAATGTACCTATGTGTATTTGGTGTTTATCTTTTATTTCATCACATACCATACATTTTGTCACTGTAAAAATGACTTAATACACTTAAATCTGTGTTAACTTGCATGAATAATTATTTTTTAATTGCTATTTCACAAGTACGTAATATATAATGGTGTATTCAATATAAATAAGTACTTAAGTAATTTACCATTGTATGAGCCCTTCTTTCTTCGACAAAGGGCATAATTATAGCTTTCCAATGTGATGCTATTAAACTATGGAGCTTTGACACAGACGTAGCTCTTGGGCTGAGGTTCCCGGATTCGATTCCCGATCGGATCAAATATTTATTTTAAGACAGATATTGTTGGACTCTTGACTCTAGACCCGCCTGCTCAACTTTCAGATTATGGCAATAACGTCTTAAAATATATCCATGTCCCACAATTGTTTATTTTTCGTTGATCCGTTCACAGTAGATCTTAAAAAAAAACATTCTTTTGATGACCATTTCTAGTGCATACTTCATTATTGTATTGACATGTTTAATTTAATGGTTCCAATTGTAGCACAATTAGCGACATTCTGTGAAATCAATTTATCTGTATGAATAAGGCTGCGTCCACGGTTGACGATGAGTTTGGATCAGTTTGCCTGCTGGGAACTGGGAACGTAGCCTTACCAAGGTTTAGCACGTTACAAGTACATCTTACTCGGTGGACAAACAGATTTATGAAAGTTATAACGACAGGAAATAAATAAAATATAAAAAACATAACGCATTGGCTAATTTCCTGCAGCTATTACCGTGTGATGATGATACCGTAGCGTGGGTACTCAAGTACTCATACTATCCACTAGAAGCTGTCATACAAGTACATATTTTGTTCATAAAATACCTACCTAAATTCTGTTCGTATTTTCTGCTGCTAGGACAAAGTAAAAAAAAAGTGTTAGTGCTTGGAGGGAATACCTACATGTACCTACCTATCTTTAGATGACTGTACGTTACGAAGCATTTTTACTTCAGTTCAAGCATGAACTGTCAATGTTTTTATGAATTGCAAATAAATGCGAAGAATGTGATCAACAAACAATTATTATAATTAAAGCGTACCTTAGCTCACCTCAAAAAATTGTTGTTACTTGGTAGTGTTTAAATTATTTTTCTTGAAACAAATCGGCCCGACTATCTGTCCGACTAAAAGTGGGTCGTGTGCCTTAAGTAATAGCTTCCAACAAATACTAAAGTTAAAAGTGTTTCGGTAGTTAGCTCATCTGTAACTTAGATAAGGAGACAGAATCACATCTCTCTTCATATTTTTTTACTTAAAATACATCTACAGACCACTGGCCACTCCTCTCGTTGGAAATTCCAACCGATTAATTAGTTATGAACACTGTCTCCCAAAACAATCTGATGTAATCATAATAATAATAATAAGTTTACAATGCACAAGATATACAGTTAGCATGTTAGAAAGCCGAGTCATGCTGTCATTAAATTTTGTAACTTAATACCCAGAATTAAGAGTTGCATGATCAATAAAGACAGGTTTCCTAGCTGCTAGATACTCGTGTGTGGATACGAATGTTTATAGTTTTTATTTGAGACTCGTGCCGTATGGTCTGTCTCATTATAATTTCGTCTGCAACGAAGACATCGATAGATACTTTCTTTCTTATTATTATTTAGAAATCGAGCAAAGTCACTTTATAATTTCTGCCATCTTAGAATCCCCATTTGGTTCTTTTTCATAGATGAGGGTTATTATAAGTTTTTACGTAAGGTAGTTGACAGTAACAAAAATCACCAATGCTCCATTTTATACATTCTACGTTAGATGAAAATGAGTTCAGCCGTTCCTGATAATGACAGATAGATAGATAGATAAAATACACTTTATTAGTACACCAACAAAGATGATGAATGATCCCATTCATACCAATAAACTAACACTTCAGGGTTCAGGGTTCAGAAGAATACGAAGTCAGAGACTATATATATTGGAGATTTTGACACTAACACTGAGGCTCATGTGGCTCGTTCATTGACCATGATCAATATTGTCTCACAGTCTTGGCTACTTGTATGGTAAACAAATATACCAATAATAAAGTAGTTATTACCAAGTTATTAGCTACTTAGGGGTTCTAACTGTAAAGTAAACTTCAATTATTATTTGCTTTCCTAATCAGTCAATCTCCAGAGAGTGCAGATACGTTTCGAGTTAGATTATTTTTTCATCATCGTTTCCACTGCTGGACGAAGGCCTCTCCCATGGAACCCAGAACACTCTGTCCTCGGCCTTCTAGTCATATCATAATTTAATAATATGTGGGGACATCCATCACACACGGCCATCCGAGCCCAAGCTAATAAATGGGTAAGATGGGTCACAATATATAGGTACCTACAGTGACTACCAGGCACATGTCTAAGGTTGTCGGTCCAGTGGGCCAGAGGGCGTCCCATGCCTATGCTTGCATGTTCGTAGAACTTGAGAACTAGTATACCCCAACAGTCATACATCGTCGCTTTTTCAATTCTTTGTAACAGTTGTGAATGTCCATTGACATGATCGGTATTTGCTATCTGTATAGTATATTAAGAATGAGTATGAGTTATGTATGTATGTTCGTCAGTGATTTTAAATGTTTAGTCATAACATGGCATTACCTCTTGAGCAAACCACTCCACAATTTCTATAAATCATCAGAACACCTTTTTAAATGATGTCTGTGTCGCAAAGTTAATCAAACACACCTTTCAATGTTGAACCGCAACGTAAACATGCGAGAATGGATTGTGGCCACGGATCAGAGAATCACAATCGCACCACAGTACTTATCTTAAGCGAACTTAACCTATAAGTTTGTATAAAGTACTTAAGTTTCAAATTACGATAGCTGTATTATCTATCTATAAGCTAGCAGTTTGCCAACATTATGCATAAATCACAAATTTAAGTAATACCTAAATATTATTAGAGTATCATTGTTTTTTCCTTTGTTCGAACTAAAAGTAAATATGAAATGTTTATCATGTGATGTATCAGGACTATCAGGTCAGGATGCTAAACTTCATAACTACATAATAATATGAACAATAAATGATTTCGCTAATACCTACATCAATTTATACTCACTATCTGTACTATGTGTATTATTATGTACGAACTATAAATAAAACAAACAATGAATAGGTCATAGCAACGCAATGTTTGAAGACACTTAAACTCAGTCTAGGTATTCAGCATGTACTACATTAAGCACTATTTATATAAGTACAAGACCAGTAGCTATTAGACCTTGTTGACCCATCGCTAATTTTGCTGGTAGGTATTCGACTTCCAAATCAACACTACCAAACCCTGAATTAACTACCACACACATTATACAGGTCTTCCGTAGCTGGATGAATTTTAGAATAGGGTGTTTTGGTGCGTTTTTGAGAGGTCTATGCATGACTGTTAATTGACCATTGTTGTCTGCTAATGATGATGATACTTAAACTGTAGGCAGTAAGTTACACAACGGAATATCAACCGGAACAACTAATTACTTATGCCTACAGTGTGTCACCGAAAAATAATGAAGCTGTGACCCGGAGGGACTTTGCGAAAATATCACTTAACGTGACTAACTACTCGACTTCCATAGTCCAGTGGCGATCAGACTTTTCATGTTAGTGACACTATTAACCAGGAGTCATATTCGCTTTTTCTCTCATCTTTCGTCTAGGGCTTGTCGATGTCACCTGCGGTGTGCACTGCCGCCGCTGACCGCATATCATAATATACTCTCCACGCGGAACGCAAAACTGCTGCCGTGTCATGGCTACACTATCATTTGTTGGACGCTGTTAAACAGAAATGGGTCCACCCACATATATATAGCAACTAAGATATTAATGGAAGTTGTAGACTGAGTCCTTTCTGCGTAACAGTGCCCGGTTTGTAGTCTAGTGAGCAAACATGCACATGCACAAGTCAGGCTGTTACCTCACTGCTCCTACTTACGCGCTAACAAAAATTCCTCGCCAAAGCCCACATTAATCAGGAGCTCTACTTTCACATCATTTGTTCTAAAGTACAGTACATTATGTATTCATTGTGCCCCAGCTATGTGCTGACCGCACTCTTATGTAATATGGCCGCACTTTACTTTCTGAACTTAAATTCAACGTCTTGTAACATTGATACTACATATTAATGTGAAACCTTAACCTTTGCGTGTCAGTCCGGCCATTGGAAATTTATCAAACCTTTGAGTGATTGGTTCAGAAATATCTTTAAACTGTAGAATTTCTATGTGCTGTTACCAGCTCCGATAAATACTTGATGAACGTAAGGGCTTGGGATAGATATTGCCTATCTATAGCAACGGACTGTGACGTGGAGAATATTATTTTAAAAAATCATCATGAATCATGATGTACAGGCAATAAATAATTTTATTTTACTTTTATTCAATCAAGTCCACCCAGACCTGACATCAGAAAGGAAAATACTGAATGTAGTTTTAGTTCCGACTGTAGAATACGAGTTCATTTCCTCGTATAAAATGTCAATATACAAGCAATATACACCTGAGATGCCGCGCTGACTGACGATCGCAGAAACGAGGGCATTCCAACCTTTATTACCGGGTGTGAAAGGGCAAACGAGCACTGACGCAAAACTTGTCACTCAATGACGCCTTTCTATACAATTTTCTCCTTTTGGATATTTTTGCGTATGTTTCACATCTAAAATTGATATTCTGAGTAACTTGGGTCTCCTTGTTAGAGAGGTTAATAATTATTATTTGTAATACAGTATACGCAGATAAAAAGGTATAGTAAACCGAAAAAAGGTGTCTGACTCAGGTGTCAGGTTATGTCATTTAAACAGATTTTTTATAAAGTATTTTAACTAACATTGATCAGAGCCGTGAGCACAGGATTCGAAACCTCCGTTTGTTACGTTGCGTATCGTCAAATGTCACTGTCAAAATGTAAGGCAAATTTGTAAAAGTGGCATTTGTTTTTTCCATATGTTTGTGTAAATTCGAAAATAGTGACAGGTGACTTTTCTTTTCCTCATATGTTTGTGTAGATTCGAAAATAGTATCGAATCCTGTGCTCGCGGCTCTGAATGTTAATATATTACAGATAGCACTTTTGTAACAACATGCGTAGAGCGATCATACAAATACCTACCCGTAGTCTGCCCTCCCTAGGCGAAACACAACCATACCGCGATGTAGAAACGGTACACCAGTGCCATCTGTTGGAAAATCCCGGCAATCGGGTTTCCCTCTCCCGTGAGCGAACGGACTGTGTTTATTGTTACCATATCCTAGTTGAAAGAAGTAAATACTAATTCTTAAAGTTTTTGTGTCTTGGTCACGTAAATTTCCTAATAAAAAAAACAAGTCTCGTAACTCAGTTGTTCTACGGTAAAAAGTTGTGAGATCCATGGAATACCAAGTCTTATCCACGCACGCATCTCAATCTAAAAATATTTAAGGTTTTATATAAATATAGATAGTGATAGCTAATAAAGACCGACTGTTTAAGATGCCCTTCCAGCAACTGCCAGCATGTCTGTGTCACATTTTAGGTCTAAATATTTTCAGTAATTTATTTATTTATTTAAAACTTTATTGCACAAATATAACATAAGTGTACATAATTTAATTTAACATGAGCAGCACACTAGTCATAAAGAAACACCCTGTGGGATGAGGCGGGATTCGAACATGCTGATGAAACAGTACTACAAGTCGGGAGTGTAGGTAGGTAATTATTTTACCTAGACTATTAGTCTTGGTACCTAGGGTATCGTCAAGGGCAATGTAAGTGCCTAGATATAGGTGGAATCTGTCTAAGTATTTAGTGATATTTAAAAGCGGCTATAATCAGTTTGTTACTAACATTCTCGAAAGGTGTTTGTGGTTTTGGTATATTATTATAATCATCGCTATTCGGTGAGCTACCGAGAATACCATTTATCTCAACAAATATGTAGTCTCTAACCACTGTCTGTCTATAAACTGAATTTTACTCATTCAAAATTACCTATATAGAATTGAAATATTTGTTACTTTGAGAGGATTAGACTTGACCTAATTCTGTCGTCTTATAAGTAGGTATTTCATTTTTACACTCAAGAGCAATGAAAAAGTTCCACTTACAAAATGTCAACACCCGATTTTTTATTTCCAATCCAATTCTGAAAAAAATATGCTGAGGTATACAGCACATTTTTTCAAGTAGGTATGTATCGTACTTTCAACGAAACTCTGTATCATACATAGTTATTTTTATAAAACTCGACCAACTTATGACGTGCAGTGGCAGTAACTAACTGGTAAAATATGTTTTTTTTGTGTCAGCGGTCGGCTACGGAACCCTTTTATGTGCGTGTTCAACACGCTCTTGGTCGGATTTTTAAACATTTAGTTTAAAATTTGAACACAATGTCTGTGTTTTTAGTGGGTAATTTCAATTTCAACAACTTCGGCGTCGTTTAAATAGTTTTTCTCCGTTTAGAGTATTTATAGGTATTTATAGTTAATTAATAAATTCTTTAGTACACTTGACCCTATCTGAACATAAATATTCTTCCACCTAAAGGTTGTCTTGAAAAAATCGCTTTTAGTGATAAGACCGCCATTTATATACCTATGTGTTTATATTTAAGCTTTGTATAATCTATTCTTGTGTACAAATAAAGAATATTCTATCTATCTATCTAGACATCTAGAGTAATTTAGTACTAAGTCACTGGAACTTTTTCATTGCTTGTAATTGTATATTTTTTATATTTGTCTCACCCAATCAAAGTTGGGTTGAAAACCCGCCTGCGAAATGCAAGAGTTTATAAATAAAGAAATATTTCATACACGTGCCCTTGTATTTCAGACAAATTCTAAACATATCGTAAACCCAGTAGAGTACAAATACTCGACCGCCGGTGACCGGAGGGACCATCGCGTGGTATACTCGAGCAGATATGTAAATACACTTCTATTAGACTGTTGCAACCAGAGAGAAGTAAGTATTAATACGGCACAGATTTCCCAAGGTAAAAGTTGTATGTAAATGTCGAGCGGTCCATCTATTTTGATTGGCGATAACATGAGTGTGCAGATTTCGTGCTAAGCAAATATGGCTAAACGGCCTCAGTGAAGGTAAGTGTTGTGGAAAAAGTTATTAGATAACCGTGAAGGTAACGCTACTTCAATTAAACAAATATTTGCACTTCATTATAACAATTACCAGAGCAGGCATAGTATCTATACCTTTTGATATTTAGATCACTCATTGTAGTTTTACAACAAGCTGTTAATTTAATACATAAACTAACTAAGCGCTTGCGTATTAAATGAACGCATATTTTATAGAAATGAGCTACTAAATACGATGATGATCATGATTGGTCCGACCGATTTCGGCCATGGCGACCACTTCGACCCCTAGTTCTGTTGGCGCGCTAAATAGGTACTACACGTATGATTTGAACTGACTCCCTTCCACGTCCCAATATGATGTGTCTTAGCTCAATATACAACCCAATAACTGAAATCTTTTCTAACATACACACACACACACACTCACGAGGCCTATCTCCGCACGGAAGGCGATCTGAAGCTTCCTCAACTGGTCATTTAAATTCAACTCCGCAAAACATGAGGAAGAGTTTACGAGAGATAGGTGGCGCATCGTAATAAAAACCGTGTTGGTTCCATTGTGTGCGGCGTCCCACGCCCGCACGCGGCACTTCCTCGGCCGCCCGTGGGAAACCGCTGTTCTTGAACCAGACGGCGGCGGGCGAGTTGCGCTTTGGCGCCATTTTATTTGGAACAAGATATATGGATTGAGATTTGAGATTACGTTTCTGGTTATTTGCTGATGATGATATTTTGTTTACGGTTATAAAAATGAGCAACTTATTTAAAGAGGATTTAATAATTTCGGTGGACTAGATTATTAAGACTCAAGTCAAGACAAGTAATAAATGATATTAAAATTACCACCTACACTTATAACCAGATTTGACCTCAATTTTGATGGACCATCATCAAATAAAAATATAATTAAATTTCACGATATGAAACAAACCCCACTTGAACTTATTATAATGTATTGGTTTGACATCCACGGATGTAGTGACAATGGATTATTGAAAACTACAGATGAGCTGCTTTTGCCCAAATCAATTAAATTAAAAAGTAATCTATTCAAAGGTGAGAAGTCTACTAGAAAATGTAATGAAGATAAGCGGTAGCATTAGGTACTTTCATGAATTGTTTTTCTGTTTCATTAATATGAAGACAGTACTTATAAGTAATTAGATCATAATTCTGCGGGCATCTGTGTGTATAATATTTTGTTAGCCGTGATTTCCTAACTTTATGCAAATACATAATACTTGTATGTAATTATGTACCTATTTGACATAGGTATTATGTCAATGACACTAAATAGACAACCCATAGTTAAAAATAGAATCGGTGAGGCTTGTACATGAAACGGATTACAACAACAATATAAATTTAACCAATAAACCTTCATTAGTAATATAACTTTGCTAATAACACGTTTTGAAATATTGCACATTTGAATTAGTAAATATCAAATAATCCTCAGATATGTTAACTAGTAATTATATCTTGTGCAAGTTGAAAGAGTTGTTTTCGCGAAGATGCAAATTTTCCGTTATCCAATCCAAATCGAAGGCTGTGTTTGTACATTTATGGCAAAAAGTTAAATGACTATAGTTAACGGATTATTTCAAGGTGGCGAGTTTTGAACTAACCTTGAACCAGGAGTTTAGTGTACGAGGCTTGTTACCAGCGAATGGCGTGTCAACAACTTACATATATAATTGGTTTTTTAAATACCTACCCGAAGAAACAATCTAAATTACCACGGAAAAATGACACTGTATTCTATAATATCTAATAACTACCTACCTAGGATCTATAATATATACCTACCTACATGAGTTTTACAACTAATATTTGCCTATTTATATGTTTAGACAGATCAACATTCCATATGTGAGTTAATTTGTAAAAATATAATACTTAATGACTTTTAATTTATTTCTCAGGCAAACGAAATTGGCTCGTCCAAAGTGCAAGGAAAAGAATTCAACGCGCAAGTTCATGCACTCATGTTTCAACGTATTTATTTTGTTACGTAAATGAAAGACTCAATTGAATTATCACCATTGATCAAGGATGCTCCAAAGTAATTAGGTTGAATATCACAGAACCAAAATCTACAATCTTAAGTACAAACTGAAAACAGTTTGGAAAGACGCTGCCTGAAGTTGGAGTTCAACAGGAGACGTAGCGGGGGACGCCCTCCATCTTCCATAGTAATTAGATAGAATATTATTTAATCAGAAGTAGAAACTCTTAACCGTTTGGAAAGATGTTTCCTCAGTACTCAGGTTCGATTTCAACAGGAACCGTGGGACGCCCTTGAACTTAGTGGCTGCAGGAGTACTAGGAGAAGCCCAACTCCAGCAGAAGACCACGAGTGACTGATCATATTAACTCTCAAAAGTCAGAACCAGCTATTCCATATTTAAGTTGAATACCTTTTGATTTCTATCCAAAGATCACTAAACTTGTACCACATCTGTTTTGAAATAAATAATTTGATTTGGCTTAACTTTACTCCAGCCAATAGCATGTAACAGTTATTTTTCTGTTTTAGAATTCATAAAGAAAAGTGGCTTAGTTTGCTACGTATATTGATAGTAGGTATATTGACCTGCCTTTGGGTAATCCAATGATAAAATTTCACCCCGTGGCGCAGACGTAATGCAGAATGCAGTATGTGGGTAATGGTGTAATGCTAGCTTCGCTTCCTTTTCGCATCGAGAATGAAAGTTGCTTGACCCAGGTCAAGTTATTATACTTTTATATATTATGCACATCAAAAATTATACATACACGCATCATTTATTTTACTGGTAGGTACTTTACTTGATTACACATAAATAATATCAATAAAACTAACACATACGTTTACAAAATTTCTGACTTCTGTGTGTGTGTGTGTTTTTTACATTACTTACATCTTCCACACAAGTATATTGAGTTTCAATAAGCTCAAGGAATCTCTGCTTTTAGCTTAGATTTTATTTTTATTATCAGAACTACGCAGGCCACTTCTGCCGCATGAACCCGGACCGGTGGGCCAGAGTTGTCACCGAGTGGGTGCCCAATGACGGACGTCAGCGCCGAGGAAGACCTAGGCGGAGATGGCGGGACGACTTGTGAGACTTGTGACAGTGGGACACAACGCAGGCTATAAAAAAAAACAGACCTAACTTGGTTGATAAAAATTATTTTGAATTACTAGTCATGAACTGATATCTGGTTGCTTCACCGGCAAAGTGTTAAAAACGAAATTTAATACATCACTTACAAAACACCCATTGCAGATACAATCAAAAATATTTATCACTTAAACATAGATAAGTATCGTAAACGGGTTTTTATTTTAATTCGCTTAACAAACAAACAGGTTCGTTATTCTGAGTGCCTCCGCGATTAAGAATACAACTAACCGTGAAAGCGAATCCACTACCGTTCTTTCATATTATCATACTATCTCATAAAAAGTGGATGCTACTGATCACACTGATATAATAAGAGGTATGTTCAAAGTTGATTTAAAATTAAAGTTATAATTATGATATAAGTAGCAAATATGTTTCTGAAACTGGAACACTGACTCTTGGTCCCGATTTAAGGTAACTCAACGGGCAATGGGCAGGCGGGAAAGACCTATGATTTAGATTTCTCTGAAGGACAACATCCAGTAGTAGTTCTTACTTCTTAAAATCTGAGGGCTGGGAAAATAACTGATGATTGAGTACGGTAGGTTAAACGAGTTTTCGCGGGGAGACCACGAACTGCCAAGCGTAGCGTGGAACGCACTCTAGCGCTTGATCTTAGGTAATGTTTTTTAAATCTTGTAGCGTAGTTAAAATCGCTTTAGAAACGTATTTTGACGATGAATCAGACACTTTACTGTTGAACTTGTGAACTTCAGAATGTGAGTCAGTGTGCGCTTTCAATTTCCCCATCCTTCTCACTCTTGGGCCTACGGCTGGTCCGCCATCTCCCTCGGTTCAGTGGTCCGTTATTACCGCATTTGTTTCATAATGTCATTATGTCGGTATAGTGCCACAATCTTATCTGTTCCGGTGGTCAAAATGTGCAACTAACGAAAAGTCATTGTCAAACGTCATTTCATACTCTGTGCGTTATTTGAGTTGTCAATTTCAATTGTTGTTATTTAATTTGTTTTGTGATTTTCTGGGTGAAATACTGCCAAAAGCGCTGTAATGTAAGGCAAGAAAAGTAGTACTATATATATTGGCTTTTATGCAGGACGAATAACGTATTCAGGCGCCTTTAATTCCGTTTGAAAAATTGGAAGAACGAGTTGCAGCGACTACAGGTTAGTGTTGCCAAATATGACGAATAATTTTACCCATATACTCCATGTAATTTTATGTAAGTAATATTTTCCAGAGAGGCCCGTGCCCCAGCAGTGGGGACGGGATGAGTCGTGATGATACTCGTGATGAAAAGTATATAATCTTTATTTTTCTTTGATTACAGGTGTGAGGACATGACATGATACTTTAAATCTTAGGCAGTATACCAAGAAGAATTACGCGCACCTGCAGCGATTTTAGACGAAATAATGATGATTTATGGCATGTCATTGTTTTCCCAACCAATCAAGAGTTGGCTGAAAGAAATTGCTTTTTGGCAATTAGCCTTTGGAAGGAGACCCGTGCCCCAGCAGTGGGGACGTGATGGGTCAAGATGATGATGATGATGATGATGTATTAGCCTTTGCACACTGTCTGAATTTATTTTAATTGTATGCTATTGTTTCTTGTTACTTTAGAAAATGTAAAATAAAGTGTTCAAAAATAATAATAATATTTAATTAATTGTTTTTTTTAAGTCTATCTATCTCGACCCACATATATTACCTATACCATTGTAATCTAGATGTAATCTCCTATATCAGAAGCAGAACATAATCAGAACTACACTGAATCAAATGTCGTTTGATATATTATATCCACTTTCATTTACTATCGACCCTATATTTTGATTTATCTATAGTACTATACTTATGAATGTACCTAATTATTACAATAGGTAATAGCAGAAATGCATTGTCGTTTAAACCAGAAATAGGCAAAATTTAATCGAAAGCAACACTGGATTCGATCACAGCGATGTCGCCACCGGAACAGATAAGATTGTGGCACTATACAATTATTATCCGTGAATAAGTCACACGTTATTATGTCAATTTCGATTACCTTTGTGTTGTATTGGAGCGGTTTTTTTTAAACTTTTGTGTGGTTATCAACCGGTGAATCTGGCTGTTTAGTTGGTAAAACGGTGAAAGTATCTAAGGGCTTATGACAAACACACTAAAACAAAACCAACCAAAATTATATTATAAATTGGTTTACTCGCAATTTTCGCCCACTCGACATTCCCTCGCGCACGACATTTATCTTGAAAATTAACTGTAATATTGTATGTAGCCCCCGAGATATGTCGAGTGTTGAGACGTGTGGAAGGAGCTAAAATCTAGGGCCAGAATTTAAATACTGTACTTGTAGTATATACATTTATAATATTTTGTATAAGAATATAAAAAATTATGCAGTGTTGTTGTAAGAATTGGAATACATCATCAATAGGTTACATAAAACTTTATAAATTTATTTTATTGTTATCTTGATGATACGGCGAATTTATAATTTATGGCACATTAGTGCAACGACTGTCTAGCTGGTTCTCAACCTGTAGGTACTTATTTTAAATTTTACATAAGTAGACAATTTTTTATATGAACACAAAATACAAAATAGAATACTTAACACCAGAACTAGCTCACACAAATTAAAAAAATCAAGCACCTACTTTAATAATTTCAGGCTTTTTATTACGTTACAACAATGAACAGCATCATGAAAGAGAAATTCATTCTGATACCTAATATTAACTACTGAACTGTGTTTATATAATCATATCGCTGAGGTGTTCTTTAAGTTTGGTTTCATTTGAAGAACCACTGGTTTAAGGATGCCGTCAAATGTACATAATGAGAATAATTAGATGCAAGCTGAATAATGATGAAAGTAAAATAAAATGTTCACATAAGCTAATCATGCATAGACTGATAGATATTCATTTGAATTGAATAAAATTATAATAATAATTGTCTGCACTTTAAATGAATTGCCGTAAAGTTACACTTACCTATATTTTAACCATTAATATCATGTACCTATACAATACTTACCTATAATATATTTTATAACACTTATATATAAAGACTAAAAGGACCCACTCAGTAACGCATCAAACAGATTGACAATCTTGTATCCGGGCAGTCAGCAACTGACTCTAATCTGACCAACTTATCTGACTGGTGTTAAAGTGTTTGTCAGTAATAATAGTCAATTGATAAGAATACAAGTTTAGAAACGCACAATCACAATGTATGCTAATAAGTTGCGATTTCATAACTTTTCCAATAAATGGGCAATTACAGCAGATTATTAAGAAAATATTACCATAAAAGACGAAGTTTCATTTGCATATGTATTTTGTTTATGTAAAGACGAGGCGCCAGAGTTATTTTCTAATGTAACTTTGAATTGTAATCCTTTGATGTTCGTGCCGAATTATATAAGTAAAATTGACCAAAATATCGATTAACAGCGGAGCAATTCTCGGCCAGCTTTATACATAGTAGACAGTGGTGCCTCATACGGTCATACTCATAGGTAAATTAATTTTAGCTGTATACCCATACAGTATTACACACATGTGTAATGACATCTAAAATCAATTATATAATGGTGGGTCATTAGCCAAATATAGATCTGAGAGTAGATACTAATAGGTACGCAGATTACGACGGTCGACCTTAAGGGCCAAATTACATGCCCACTTATTGAATTTCACCGCCTTTTTAGTAGACCCTTTAGTTTAGGGACCGTCGGACAATACAGGGCACTTCTCATGGGCTAATTGAGCTTGGGAAATGATTTTGTCTATGGCTAGTGTTGCATCACTCGCTGCTTTGTTATTCTCGGCAGGCTCTGACTTGAAGATGGCCCGTTACTATGGTACTGGCTTTTATGGTAGCTAAAATTGAACATACTTACATTGTGATACGAGTGCGCAATATTTGTCATTATAGTCGAGTTAGTGAGTGCTAACGGAACCCTAATGACCATTGGCCCTAGTATCACACGATGACGGGAGAAAAAGGTATGTAAAAAGCACTCAATGTAATTAAAATACCGCTAAAATAATTGTGGTAGAAAGACTTTTGTTTCGCAATACATAATTATACTCTCCACACTGCGCCAGTCTGGGTGTGCGGAGATGAGTCCTTCATGTATGACAACATGCTGAGAGAGTTGCTTGAGTGTGTTCTCAACGTGGGGATGTCGGACCTCCAGTGGTCTCAGGCGACGCTTCCCATCAGGCATGGTGGTTTTGGGAATTCATCGCCTTCAGGGCACCGTGCTCCCAGCTTTTTTGGCCTCGTCGAGGGGGGTGTTGGAGTTAGTCACTCGTAGTCTTCATGTTAATGGTGATGGCTTCAGCATTCCGTTCGCAAAAGAGGCCTTGAGTCTTTGGCGGGCTCGTTGTCCTGGCTGTGATGAGCCCGACTTTCCCGAGCGACAGCACGCTTGGGATGAGGAGATGTGTCGGGTATCCCTTGATGGGCTACTAGGGCAGAGCTCGGGATCTGAGTGTGCGCTTTTGCTGGCTGTTTCCTGGCCTGACTCCTGGCTATGACTTCACGCTGAGGCGGCTGCGGTGTGCGTCTGGGGTGGTTTATTTACCTAATTTGTGTTTTGTTTGTTTTATTTGTGTCTATTTTAGTTATGACAAAACGTAAGTAGTTTTGTTATTTTTGTATTTTGAAATTTTGTTTCCGAATTATAGTTTGGCAAGCTAGTGTAGTCCAGTTGAAGCGCTGCAATGCAACTCGTTCAATCTCAACTTCAATAACTATCACCATAAACATTTATTGTTTTCGTTGAATATCATTTGAATACCGAGTCTAATATGTACAAGTGCGCAAACGTATTAAAAATAGCGATGGTCATCAGTGACCCTGATAACAAGACCCAAAATATTTATATTTATCTAAAAATACGTAGTTGTGCAATTATGTCTTGTTGAATTGAAAGCCATAATAATCCGTGGTCAATGGTTGTGTAATGTTGTAACAGTTTACTATTGCTAGTCACGATGATGATACCGTATGAGATACATTCATAAACATACATAAGGGTGAAACTTTATCAGTGATCGATGGAAAAGCTGTAAGTAAAAACCTATGGGGAAGCTTTATCAGTGATCAATAGAAAATTTCCAAATATCTGATGATGTTTATCTAATTTAGATCAAGATGGCTCGGTAGAACCCCTTATGTCACTCGTTATACTCAAGAGCCACATTCCGCCTCGAGACTCAAATAAATACAATCTTTACCCCTCTCTAACAATAAAGTATCTAAGCTACCACAATCAATGATAACATTCCTCCTAGACTACTAGTTTATGCTACTTATTATATTTTGTTATGGCATCAGTAATACTGATCCTAAGATATTTGATAGACTTCTACCAGACGCACAAGTGGGCGGACAACAGAGAGAGACGTGTACATAATAATATGGACATTTATCAACACGTGTACAATAGGGGGCGGTCTCGGTAAGCTGTGGTGAATCGGCTTCCCATTGAAGCACGGGGAAAGAAGCCGCAATGAGCAACGTACCAAATCCTAACTAATATTATAAATGCAAAAGTAACTGTGTCTGTCTGTCTGTTACTCTTTCACGCCAAAACTACTGAACGGATTTGAATGAAATTTGGTATACATATGGTATAGACCCTGGGAAAGAACATAGGCTACTTTTTATCCCGGAATTCCCACGGGAAAACTTTTTAAGGCGAAGCGAAGCGCGCGGGAACAGCTAGTACCTTATATAGCGGTGCACCCTGAGCAGTCAGTGACTGACAACACATCAGACTAATCCTCTCACCTAGGTTTTGTCGCCGACAACCTAAGATTAGGGTGCCTTGCCTACTGATATTTGCTATGCAGCTATGATGCGATAATGTGGAAGAAGCATAGTGGTGTGTAGTGCTCGGGACCAATGCATATGAATGGTTGGATAATAATATGTTGGATACCGAACGCATCCATAGCAACGTAGCATAGTACATCTGTGGTGGAAAAGCACCCTGACGGAAAATTTTGGTGTACAAACCGATGATTAAAGTCGAGTGGGTAATTATAAGTGACCTGTTGTGAGAAACATCGGATGAAGGGAAAGTGATCACTGTGGCGCTCACTAAATACCGAATGTTTCGGAATAAGCCCGTGGGTTGGTGGCGCCTTGTTTCACCAAATTACGTAACAAAAGTACCTTTCGATTGATTTAATAATGTCTTTGAGGGACGAGCCCATTCTGTAACTCCAAAAGTAATCTCCTGATTACAAAATAAAAGTTTTCTCCGTCCATCCCGAGAAATACTAATGTTAAAAGGTTTTAAAGAAATCTTAGAAGAGGCAGATAGATAAGAGAAAATTATCTCCACCTCAAGCGCTAATGACAAGATAATACATATCCCCAGTGATCATGAGCATGAGCATGGTATGAGTTAGGAAGATATTTTGACATTTCTACCAAACTTCTGCGTAGTCTGATTAGCCTAAAATGGAATGAAAAAATCTCTTACCTGTAAATGCAATTGGGTAAACTTGGCATGACCTCTGACACTGAACCAATGCACTAGTCATTAATTTGTGTTACGATTATTAATATGATAGTTTAAGGTCAGATTGTTTTTGGCCATTTCGAAATGCATACTTTTATGTTGAAATTAGAATTTTTATGTGTAAGTAATTCTTAAGAACATTTAAATAGATATTTCGGTTTCAAAGAGGCGTTTGTTAAAAAAAAAAAGTTCCTTTTTGGAGAAATAGATGGCATTGTCTAGGGTTGTTCCAACTGTCAAACCCTCAGAACACACTCAGATCACATGTTATTCTGTGAGGCTAACGAAATGTGAAAGTGACGTAGGTATAGTGCCACAAACTTATCTGTTCCGGTGACAGCTCAAATAAATCTCTAATATTTCTTAATTCTATAAGATTTTAAGTTTGCTCGTATTGTTATTTCGCTCTTGCGGTATTAATAAACCAACCCATCTAATCTTTTAAAATATACAATTCATTAGTAAGTAATGAGATATGGATCAATTTAGTTCGCTGTCACCGGAACAGATAAGTTTGTGGCACTATAGGTAGTATTGTAGTATTATTTTCTATGATGATAATATGTTATGTAACAATGGTTAATTTACATTACCGCGAATGATTTAACTTACTTACGTGAATGAAAATCACTTGGTATGAAATGATCCGAACACAACCATGATTCTTTTCGCAGTTTCCAATCAATTTTTCGCACATTTATCCGAGTCGCCTTAATCCATTGTTGCGCCTGGCTTTCCTGGATATCATTTGGAAATTTATGATGTCCTTTATTTTTACAAGTTGCGACGGCACACATTCTCATCTTGTCTTGTAAGTATTTCTTTGGGATCTTATTTAGGATCATACAATAAATAAAAATAGAAAATCAGTTCTCGCACGCAGCACCCGTTCAAACGGCGCGGGTAGAACTATTCACAGAATACTTAGCACTATCCCAAGCCACGTGCAGTCTGAGCCTCGGAAGGATGGCTCGCGCTACCACCCGACATTTAATCACAACTAGTGAGTTCTTATTCTGAGTTTAGTACTCTTTGCTCTCTATGTAATTTTTGACAGTTGGTACACTGCGTTTTCATGCCATCTATCGGCATACCCAAAAGCTCAACTGACAGCTGTCAAGGAAAACGGCTCATTGCTACAAACACGCAAACCAATGGCCAAACAGCTACTGAAATGCAATTTTGATATTTGAAATCCCATACATATTTGATGACTGCAAAGGAAAACTTACCAGAAATAAGGGAATGTCAAAAACTCATTCTCTCAATGGACAAACTGAGTCGTTCGTCAAGTCGCGCGCCTTCGAGTCGCGCGCCACGCGAGTTGGCATCTTCTGTTTTTTTATATCGTCAACTCGCGAGCCCATGTAAAGTACGGTCAGATGCAAACGAATTGAGACTAAAAAATATAGTTAAATATTGTCTCCCTGGCTGATTAGCATAAGAAGGTACCGACTAGACAGTACCAATTTTACATCGAGGTCGTTTTGTACTAAAATAGCAATAACTTTTTTGTTAATTGAAACAATAGCAATGTTTCATACCATTTTGGAAACTGCATTAAATGAGCAATCTTTTCAAATAAGGTGCCAGGTTTGCGCGGTATATTTTTTTAACAGTATGTAGAGTCAAAGTTGTTTATAAAAAAATACGATTACCTTTTATGACTTTGAAAACCGTGTTTTTTTTAAACATACAGTATTACTCGATATTTTTTTGACTGCGATCAATAGCAGAGCTATACAGGTTGATGCAACACCAAACAAATTCTAACAATATGGATTTGTGTACCGGCGGCACGCAAAAAACTGATCCAAGGTGTCGATTTTCAGCAAATTTCTTCATTGAAAGGTTATACCAGGAAAGCAACATTATCTTATTCACCAAACCTAACACCCACGATGATTATGATTAAGGGCGGATTCGACCAACGTCGAGTAACTTTTTACTCACGAGTAAAGTACTAGTTACTCGCGAGTAAGCAGATTTTGCATTCTACCAAACCTGAAACCAAGATAAGTAGCTTATCCCAAGAATAAAATGTTATACCGCCAAAATTGACCGTGTAACGAGCTTATCCGAGAGTAATTTTGTAATGGCGGCAGCACATCAGCTGATTAGAAAACCGTCATAATGACATAAAAACACATCTGTCAAAACATAAACAAAAGTACGTTTAAAGGCAAAGTCTCAGAATAACAACAGCGAATAAAATATTAAAACATAAACAATTTCATACTTTTATAATCCATTCAAACTAAGTTGGCATGTAATTTCTATTGCATGCTTTGAAACGCAGCTATTTTTATTTTAGTTGCATTACAGTTTCGTTCCTCGTTCATTCAATTTAATCATGGTATAACTTGGTAAAATGCAAATGTACTTATCCTGGATATTTACTCGCGTATAAATTTTATTCCGGTATAGTTATTCTCGTGTAACGTGATGTTTGGACGAATTCACCCTAAGCTTCTGTTTTCTAGCTTTTATTTTAATAAGGTTCTGACAATAATGTACACTACCTAACCTACTTAGTTGCAAACATAACAACAAAATGATAATAAAGTTACACAACTTATACAATAACAACACAGTCTAGACATAATAATAATGAGACAATCTCTCCAACATCAAACATCATCTCGGCATCTACTCTCGAAACAACAGAAATAAAGTTATACAAAGGCAATAACTTTCAAAACGTCACCATCCTTGGAAGTTATCGACGCATACGCATCTTCGGCTAATGTCTTACGAGCCAGTTTTGGCAAAACACTTTACAACCTTTGACCCAGATGGGTATCTCGGAAGTAGGGCTCTGGGCTCTTAATAATAGAGCGGCCATTATTGCTCGGAATAATTACATACCTCGGCACAGCGGTTGGCAAAGATGCGTCAGCAATCTTGCATCGGAGGCGTATTCTGGGAAAATACCAATATTACGCAAATCACCAAAAGCAATGGGTATTAATGAGCATTTGTTAATGAATACAGTACCTAGGTACCTACTTTATTTATTTTTAACCGACTTTGAAAAAAGGAGGAGGTTCTCAATTTGTCTGTTGGTACACAAAGTTTTTTTTTTTTTTTATAAAAAACAGGCATATAGATATTATCACGATATTATACATTTTACATTTTTGTTTGACAGCGCCATTAAACCGGAATGGTTTGTCTTGGCACATTAAGGCCTAATTTCACACCATTCGGTTAGGTTAAAAATACCTCGGTTTGGTTACATGTTTTACCGTTAAGGTTAGTGAGTGTCCCACCATGCTAAATCACGGGGTTAACTCCCTTGATCGGGTGATAAACTTGATTGCTGCTGTGGGGTTCCGCTAAGACTTGGTTAAGACCGGTAACCAAGCAACGGGTTGTTGACTTTTGACACATCTTTGATGAATTCAAGATGGAAAAATGAACAGAGCCTTTGATAAACAACGAACTAGATGTTGTGTGACATATAAAATGAAGCGAAATACTGTCTGGGTTTTATATACTGTCAAACCGAGATAAAAGTTTTAATTTAATGTCCTAACCTAACTTGGAACCGCAATATAGAAACACAAATTTATGGCCCTACCTGGAAATCGAACCCGGGATCCCTGGGTGATGAAGCTGAGCTTCTACCACTAGACCATAGAGGTAGATTCAGGAAGTTTAACCTAATGAAGTAATGACAACTATTGAATTAAGTCAAAAATCTTCTATCAAAATAATTTAAAATAAGACCTTACTTGGAAATTGATATGTTATTTGCTGAGACGTTTCTTTTGCACTGACACTCCATCTAGTTCGTTGTATTCTTTTTCAAAGGGCATGGCGTAATAATATTATTCTCATTAAGTCATTAGGTTTAACTTCTTGAATCTACCTCTGTGGTCTAGTGATAGAAGCTCAGCTTCATCACCTAGGGATCCCGGGTTCGATTTCCAGGTAGGGCCATCAATTTGTGTTTCTATGTTGCGGTTCCAAGTTAGGTTAGGACATTAAATTTAAACTTTTATCTCGGTTTGACATTATATAAAACCCAGACAGTATTTCGCTTCATTTTTTATGTCACACCACATCTAGTTCGTATATTGTTTATCAAAGGCTCTGTTCATTTTCCATCTTTAATCTTGACAGAATGAGTGACAAGTAAACAACCCGTTGCCTGGTTACCGGTCTTAACCAAGTCTTAGCGGAACCCCACAGCAGCAATCAAGTTTATCACCCGATCAAGGGAGTTAACCCCGTGATTTAGCATGGTGGGACACTCACTAACCATAACGGTCCAACATGTAACCAAACCGAGGTATTTTTAACCTAACCGAATGGTGTGAAATTAGGCCTAAAATGAATTTACATATAGTAGGTACAATATTACGATACATTCACGGTTAAACATTACAGTAAATTAGTCGGTGAAGTATTATACTTATAGGTATTATCTTAACGCATCGTACAGTCCTGACTTAATCCAAAAGCAAGTACAGTGCCACAAACTTATCTGTTCCGGTGAGAGCGAACTAAATTGGTCCATACCTCATTACTTACTAAATGAATTTCATATTGACATAGATTATATGGACCAATTTAGTTCGCTCTCACCGGAACAGATAAGTTTGTGGCACTATACCTATTTTATTATGAGTAAAATTTATTAACGTTAGTTAAAGTCACGGCTCACGGCTAAAACGTCGTAACCGCCATGCAAACAGCGTCGCTTACGCGTTTCGGTCGGTAGCTCGCTTGAACTGGTTCAGTCATCTCCGCCGTTTATGGACCTATTTTGAAAATTCTTGATTGATGTACCTATTGGGTTGAGCTCAGGGGTTACCTCATTTTTTTCAGAATTTTATTCCATCCCTTAGGATGGAACAAAAAATAATTATGGTGACCTTGAGCTGATCTGATGATGGAAACGGAAGATATTCAAGGGAACTCCTCAACGGTATATAGCAACTACCTCGTGTTTAGGCTTGAATGATTCGTATTGACTAGTAGGACTTATTGGTATCATTTTCATCTTACTTTTGATTGATTTTTATTGGCAATAAACTAAAAACAATAAATTTAAAAAAAAACGACTTCAAAAAACCACTAAAAACTAAGAAATAATTTAATACTTTGTCACCGCGCCAACATCAAAAAAGAACAGTTCCTGCTTAGGTATTTTTGTACTGTCACATAGAATTGGTATAAACCTTAAATTATTTCTTACTTTTTAGTGGTTTTTTATTTATTTTTAAATGATTATTTAATCAAACCTCAAGGACTTCTGAAAACGAGGCGTGTTGGGCGTATTAGGTATATGTGATGTGTGCCAGCTTCGGCTAAACTATATTACCTACTTTGTGGCTTCGGCATTATCACTTATTTTTATTTATCTATATCTATTGTGTCACATCGTTATTATGGCAGAATCTCTGCAGGAACTCAGCTGGATGCTAAGTGGCCTAAATGCTGCTTCCCGACGTGTAGGCCTCGGTATGAACTTGGACAAGACGAAAGTTATGTACAATGCTCACATCAAACCGGAGCCGGTCGCCGTTGGTGAGGCAACAATCGAAGTTGTGCAAGAATATGTCTACCTCGGGCAGACTATTCGGCTAGGCAGAAGCAAATTCGACAACAATGTTTTCTTTTTTTCTGTGTGTGTGCGATGGCACGGAATAAACGTTTTTATTATTATTATTATTATTATTAAGGAGGCTGCAAGGCGCATCCAACTGGGTTGGGCTGCGTTCGGGAAACTTCGTCACATATTCTCCTCGGGCATTCCTCAGAGCCTGAAGACAAAAGTCTTCAACCATTGCGTCCTGCCAGTGATGACGTATGGTGCAGAGACGTGGACACTGACGGTAGGACTGGTCCACCGATTTAAAGTCGCTCAGCGTGCTATGGAGAGAGCTATGCTTGGGGTTTCTCTGATGGATCGTATCAGAAATGAGGTTATCCGTCAGAGGACTAAGGTTACCGACATAGCTGTCAAAATATGCAAGCTGAAGTGGCAGTGGGCTGGTCATATCTGCCGAAGAACCGATAACCGTTGGGGTAGACGAGTTCGCGAGTGGAGACCACGAACAGGCAAACGCAGCGTGGGACGCCCTCCTGCCCGCTGGACTGACGACCTTAGGCGGGTGGCGGGTAGTGGTTGGATGAGGAAGGCCGAGGACCGAGTGTTGTGGCGCTCCTTGGGAGAGGCCTATGTCCAGCAGTGGATGATTATTGGCTGATGATGATGATGATTGTGTCTCATTGACACTTAAATTATTATTAATCAGTGTTTTTTTTCCTCAGTGTTATTAATCTCTTATTAATACTTGCATCGCTTGCATATAGAAATCAAAATAATATATGCTCTTGACAGAAACCACAAGCAAAAACTCAATCACTACGCCTTCCTGGGTGTCATCTAGGAGTCATCTAGGAGTCTAGGTCCACTGCTAGATCTCGTCAAAGAAACCCAAGTAAGTATGTTACTTTGTCAGTTGCGGCTTAAAATTGCGTATATCAGTAATTTTCCTAAATTAATTTTCTTTCTAGCTCGTTAACCATATGGCATAAGTTTAATGAGCTCTAAAGATTATGTGGTTGCATATGACTCCGAGTCATCGCTGGGTGATCTTACTTCATGTCGGAAATAATTAAAAGAATGTTTTGAGAGTGGTATATTTTATCCGACTAGCGCGTAGCAATAAGGTTGGTGTTTGACCGTATTTATGGATCCCTCATAACTTCGAAACTACAAATTGACAAAATAATAACTTATCAATAAATAAATAAATAAATATGTGGGGACATCTCACACACGGCCATCCGACCCCAAGCTAGGCAGGACATGTGTTATGGGTGTCGGACAGCTGATATATCTACACAAATACATAGATAGATAGATACTAAATATAAATATCAACACCCAAGACCCCGTATTTAATATATATCTATCTATGTATTTGTGTAGATATATCAGCTGTCCGATACCCATAACACAGGCTCTGCCTAGCTTGGGGTCGGATGGCCGTGTGTGAGATGTCCCCACAAATTAAAAAAAAAAAAAAAAGAAAAGAGTACAAATAGATGTTTAGTGATTGTGTGATGGTTATGTTATAACTGTTATAAGCTGGATACTTATGTCTTGGTCTAGGTCATGAACGTATACAGAGCGATTTAGTAAGCCGATAGGGGTGACTCAGGGGGTCACTCCAAAAAATTCGTTCTACGACTTTTGTAAATTCGTTAAAATACAGGGTGTTAACTAGAATGCGTTTGAGCGGGAAATGGGGGTTAGTATTAGTCTAACCAAGCACGTTTCTAAGAAAAAAAACATCAGAATCTCGAATATTTATGTTTAAAGTCTAAAGTAAAGTGGAAAGTTTTACCTTAATCAAAAACATGGTCACCCTACACAAACACATAACCAATGAGACATTCGATTGCAAAAGAACACACACTGTAAATTTGTTATCAACTTCACTTTTCATAATTTATTTGATGTAACTATGATTGTAATTAATTACACAGTAGGTAATAACAATTATTAAATAAAATTGAAATTATTCATGGTGATTAATGACATACTAATCAACATTAATCAATTAATCAATTAAACAGCTGATTGTCATAAAGTTTGATAGATCGTACAGAATATAATTTATGACTTTCTAGGAGCTCAGAACAATAATTAAACCTTTTTACTCAGAATAAGGTAAGCGTTTAGTATTCACCCTTGATACTCACCACATTTTATTTTTCTTTTATTACCTAAAGATGCGTACAGACCGGCCCAACGAACGCCCACCGATGGACATTTATCGTACATAATACAGGGGCAGATTGAGCAACGAAGGTCAACAAAACCCGTTCGTTGGCGTTCGTTTGGCCGGTCTGTATGCAGCTAAAGATAAAAGACCACAATGCATAACAGGATGATAACAGGGTCTACTTCAATGACGAATTGGTTTACTTACACTCGCTCATCTCGATTTGTGTTGTGTACTTGCGATTGAGACGTCAGACGGAAATCCTCATAATAAGTATGGCCTCACTTTAAATACCAGTAGAATAATAACAATCTTGCGTATCATAACCATCGAGTATTTATGATAGTCATTACCTTCTCTGTGGATCTAGTCTGTCAGTCAGTCATTGTTGTTTACTTGTTTACAATCATTTTTTACAATTAGGTATTACCTAAAAGGGAAAAGGTACCTACAATTCTATCTTTTGATTACCAAGCCTTGTTCCTCATTTCGTTTTATGTTGTGCTGTGCTGTGAATACGTGTGACCTATGTTATGAAGCATAAAATGAAAATGTTCTGTATTCATAAAAGATAATTGTGTATCAATAAAGTGATACTTATGGAGTAAAATGAAATGTCTACAATGGATTGGGTACTTTGAGTACCCAAAATCTCGGTAGGTACCTTGACGATGTGGCTCCACGAGTGTGGTGCAGATGCACGCATACTTTTTTATTGACCTTGGCTTTGAATTGTTTGGCCTTGATCTTGGCTTTCAAGTTCATGGTCATTCTGTCAAACGTACCTAAACCTGAATAGGGTGACTATGAAATTTTAAAATGTACTAAATAAAACTGTTTTATGTTGGTCAGCTTAAAGCAAATAAAATACGTTTTTTAATGTCTTATCGTGTTCAGTATCATCAGCTGTATCTACCATTTCCCGCTCCAACGCAATTAAGTTAACACCCTGTATAAATACCCTTTTGCAACAATGGATATATATACATATACAGTCAATATAATTATGCTTGTGTGATAAGTCGCGGGTGGGCCATTATTTTATTTTGGGCACATTTGGCATACAACTAAAGTGGCTCCCAATTCGCCTTCGAAGGAATACTCATATTTTAACTGTATTGTACAATGTCCTCAATAATCCTGCTGCTCCCCACTACTTACGGTGCAAGTTCACATACCTACTTGTGCTCCCACGGCCGTGCTTTGCGATCACAGGAGAATAAGATGCTGAGTGTACCGTCACATAATAGTGCCACCTACAGAGATTCATTCGCGATTAAAGCGGTGAATCTATGGAATGCATTGCCTATGGATGTAAGATTATCATCATCACATAACGCATTTAAAAATAATTTGAAAAGATATTATTTCACGACCTTAGGTTGGTAGAAATTTATAGGTAGTTAGTATTTATTTATTTTAGTATATTTATTTATAATATATATTATTAATTGTGTAAATATATATTTATTATAGATATGTATATATAATTCTAAAATATGTACCTACTTTATGTGTAAATATAAGAAAATAGGTTTTGTTAGGTACTTTTGTATACAACAATAAATTTAGTTATTAAGAGTTTAGCCACTTGTGTCCTTACCTCCAGGGTTGACTGGAAGAGATCGCGTTGAGGCGATAAGTCCGCCCTTGTATACTAGTCTAGTTTAATTCTCTCCATTTTTTTATTGTTATACCTATGTATATTGTATACAATAAAGTGTTTAAATAAATAAAAATAAATAAATACTTACATTTACAAATTTTTTTTTCAAAAATAAACTTAATATAAATATATTAAAGATAAACTTAATATAAATATATTAAAGATAAACTTAATATAAATTAAAAAGTATTTTTTTTTATTTATGTTAATTAATACTTATATTTTTCATTACATACATTTGCAACGATGTTTTCTTGCTATTTCTTAAAGTTATTGACGTTTAAGGGCCCGTACAGGGTGACGTGCCGCGCCAATTTTGGGTTTTCAATGCTCTTCACACAGCACACGCAGTGACACGCACACATGTAAGTTTGCACAGTGGGTCGATAAACTTTTACTCGCCAACTTTATTGACAATTATGTTCAAGTACATTTTGGGTGATTTTAGGGTAAGTAAGTATAATTCTTACTTACACTGGTAGGCACCAGGAAAGAGTAGAAATTAATAGGGGTGCCACTTTACTCTATACTCGGAACCCGATTAGCTTTCTCAAACAAATGTGGTATTTACTTGTAGAAAGGTAACTACAAGTATTAAAGTGTAGATAATAAGTTTCGGGCATCCTCCAGCCAACTGAACCCCGACGACAAAGCAAAGTAAATACATAGTGTCGCAAAAGGGCTATACTAAGCCAAAAGGGGATGACTCAAGGGGTCATTCTGAACAACTTTTGTTCTACGAGATTTGCAAATTCGCGAAAAAAAATATTCGTTTTCCATGGTAAAAAGTCACATGTCCAACAAAGTTAATTTCCAAAACTCGTAGAGCAAAAGTTCAGAATGACCCCCTGTCTTACTCCTTTTTACCGGACTGCTGAAAGAGGAGGGTAATGTTTTTTGATTGTATGTATGTATGTTTGTCTGTTTCTTTGTTCCCTCCTGTAGCCTAAACGGCTTGATAGATTTTGATGTATGAGGTATTGTTAGAAGCGTATTGATGGCGCGATGGTTATAGGCTATGTGACGTTCTATTAAAATGTACATAGCGCCCTCTAGAGGACATAACGTGATGATCGAAAAAATAATAATTCAACTTTGCCGTGTAAGGTATCAAATGAAAGGGCTTGATTTTCACATTATAAAAATATGCATATTGAAGGTATTTAAATAACAACACCAAAATTATTGAAATAAAAAATGATCATGAACTACTGACGTAAAATTTCATAAAATAAAAACAACTAAAAAGTTACAAATAAAAAAATTCAATTATAAACAAACGATAAACCCGACTGTACGCTAAAAACATGAAAACAAGTCCCAATGTTAATGGAAAGTATCGCAGGCGGGGACCAACTTGACCGCCACTCAAGGCCGTTTTCTAAGTAACATTCAGCTAAATGGTGAACCCTCTGCTGGTCCCCGCCTACGATACTTTCCATTAACATTGGGACTTGTTTTCATATTTTTAGCGTGCAGTCGGGTTTTTTGTTTGTTTATAATTTGTTTAGTACTATATACTGCTTTTTCAATACCTGTAAGTACATTTTTTGGTAGCAGCATAATATTTTTAATTAATTTTAGGGTTTCGAACGTCAAAAGAAAAAAAGCAACCGTTATAGGATCTCTTTGTTGTCCGTCTGTCACCGCTCTTTTTCTCAGAAACGGGTAAAGATATCAAGCTGATATTTCGCATAGATGGGGAGTAACCCAAAAAAAATATTATGGTACTCCCTGTCCCACACAAGTAAATTGGGGCTTATATTTTTTCCAGTTATTTTGATGTGTATCCTTTTTAGGGTTCCGTAGCCAAAATGGCAAAAACGGAACCCTTATAGTTTCGTCATGTCCGTCTGTCCGTCTGTCCGTCTGTCCGTCTGTCACAGCCGATTTACTCGGAAACTATAAGTACTACAGTGATGAAATTTGATGGGAATATGTGTTGTATGAACCGCTACAAAAATATGACACTAAATAGTAAAAAAAAGAATTGGGGGTGGGGCCCCCCATACATGTAACTGAGGGATGAAATTTTTTTTTCGATGTACATACCCGTGTGGTATCAATGGAAAGGTCTTTTAAAATGATATAAAGTTTTCTAAAAAACATTTTTCTTAAAGTGAACGGTTTTTGAGATATCAGCTCTCAAAGTCGTAAAAAGTATGTCCCCCCCCCTCTATTTTTATAACTACGGGGTATAAAATTCTAAAAAAAATAGAGGTGATGCATGCTAATTAACTCTTTCAACGATTTTTGGTTTGATCAAAGTATCTCTTATAGTTTTTGAGATAGGTTGATTTAACTGTAAATTATATTTGCTGCTACGGAACCCTTTGTGCGCGAGCCCGACTCGCACTTGGCCGGTTTTTTTTTCTTTGTTGTTTTGTATAAATATGTGTTTGTTTTCTTTAAATCTGTATTTTTTTTGTTGTTGCTGTCTATGTGTCGAATAAATGTATCTTTATCTTCAAAATCTTCAAATCACGCTATCTATCGTTTGTTTTTTTTGTGGCTACTGTCTATAGAAGAAATTCCGTCATTGACAATTTTACGTTACGAATTTATTTTTATTTATTTTATTTTAATTTTTACATTTTCGTGGAGAACCAACAGCATTTTGTTAATAAATAATGATTACTTATGAACACATAACAACTTGATGCCATTAACAGAATGAACTTAGTAAACCCAGTAAACCTAACACATCCAGAGGAAAAATAAAATCTCTTTCTCTCTCTCTGAAAAACATACTTAATAGCCCAAACTCGATGCTTTTAGCTATTAACATCTTTGAAATAAAATTGAGCCACCACCGTGTTACTGCCCTCATCAGATCCTCACGAGACCATACCTCAACCAGCACCAAGAGACTGTATTTTTGATCCCTAACCTAATGTTCGTGCGTATTGTCATCACTTAGATCCATTCGCTATATTCCTGCTCCTCATCAGACCTTTACGAGACTGTAATGTCACGAGAAATTGCACACTATCTAATTTAATTTAATGTATTGAATATACTGGAAGAATTATGCTTCCTCAATTTCAAATCAAATTATGTTGGTGTCATAAAAGTTGAAAAAGTGCAATGACAACCAATGTGCAGTGATTTTGTATCTGTACACGATAAGATCGCGAGCTGTCAGTGCTGCCTAAACCGACGTGACCCTTCTTTGGAGGCCAGCGGCCAACTGAGTCAAACGTCACTTGTGTTTATGATTTTATAACACAGAAAGCCGCCATAGATATTTGTATGAAGATTTGAGGGAAAAAAATTGCTCAAGTTTGGGATTAATTTACACAAAATAAGTGTGTGTTTATTAAAAAACAAGGTATTTAGCGCCTAGTCCAAGCCTTTAACTTTATAATTTGATAAGAATCATATGAAAATTCTTGATGATTACGACACAGTTGTTACAATACGGGAGTGGTTTTTCGTCATATTCTGAATTTAATTTACAGTTATCCATAAGCATTTACTTAAATTCGAATGATTCAGCACCTAGCTAGACTCTTCGACTACCGGTGTGATTTTTTTCAAGGCTGTAGAGCATCATTTACTACATAATTCTATGACAATGCCAACCCTCGATTACCTATTGCCGACCCTTAATCGAGGAATGATGAGAAAAAATTACTACTGCGTTACTTTCATACAAAATTTTGTTTTATTGTTTGGAACACGTATTTTGGTTCGTAAACATATATCAAATAAAAAGAAAGAAAAAAACATTATACATAGAAGTTTATTATACAAAATATTCTCAGTCTTGTTATTCATTTTATAATAAAGTTTCCCACTGCGTTACCAATCAATAAATTTAAATGCAATACTTTTCGAAAAAAGGACTAAATAATAATTATTTTTTGCTTAAAGTTTTAAAAATAGCTCGAAATAAGGTGAATTATAAATATTGTACTTAGTTTAAGTTTCTTTTCAATATAGAATAGCTAATATGTTTGAGAATACTCTCAGGAAACGAGGGAAAAATAGATAACGCAGTGGTTAATTGGTAACACAGCGGTATCTCAATCACATTATTTATACTTTCTTCAATTAAAACTAATTATAATGTGAACAAAACAATCAGACAAAAATAAACATACCTCTTCGTTAAATAACAAACATTAAAATGGCTGAAAATATAAAAACTTAATACTAAAAAATATTTCTCATTTTTTTTTGCCTATAAAGCCGTTGTTTTTCAGCCGCTGTTAATGCCATTGAGTCCGAAATGTTATACTGTAACAATATAATATTCTTAAATATTATATTTGTACCATAAATTGAGTAACCGATATCTAAAAACTATAAGAAAAACCCCTGAGTTACTATAGCTACAACTGCGTTACTGAAAAAGTAACGAAGTGTAGCGGTAACGCAGTTGTAAAACCATAACCTATTTGAAGTTAGTACTTAAATGAATACACATACATAAGATATGAAAATGCCCTCATAATTGTTACTAATTATTACATATATTGCGTTAAACAAAATAATCAATATCTAGAAAACTCACCGTATGTCGCCGGTAACTCAGTGCCGTCACAATAAATACACGCGCTACTCTCCCTCGTCAGAAAAACTTGGTCATTTTATCCGTCCCGCTCTCCTTCCTGCACTCCGATACAAATATACAGCCATTCAAACGATCTTAGGTGTAAGAAAGTGAAAAAAAGTTAATTTATTATTGAATTTCCTATGGTAACCTAGTGTAGGTGTAATTTTGCTTAGGCTTGGGGACTCGGCCAGGAATATGAATTGTCCCATAATATGTTCATATAAAATCATGATTATTACCGTGAAGTAAAGTTTAAATAATGACATATTCGTTATAATATTCAAAAAAATTGTTTCCATTATAATTTTTTACACACGTTGTGCTTGTTTCATATGACTCGCTCCGAGGGACAGACAATTTTTGTATGAAAAACAATTGCGTTACCAAAAACAACAACAGAGTTGCCGTAATTTGTAAATAATTAAAGTATTTTATATAAATTTATTATATTTTCTGTGACCGGTTTCTTATTTGATTGCTACAGACTGTGCTACAGACGGTAGCTTTATTCCTGAATTTCATTATTTAATTTTTTTAAAAGTTTCTTTGTAGGGGACCGATAATGTGCCTAAAATAAAATAATGGCCCGGGTATGCTATGCTCGGTTTGTATACGAGTACCCTTGGTGATGACCATACAAACCGAGCATTGGATCGCGTTCTAGCCAACCCGAGGCATGCCTCGCCGCGGCGTGCCACACGACAGGTGGATACGCGGCTATTCATTATTTTAAAATATAATAATAATAATAAATCATTTATTTCGGATTGATCCATATTTTGTTAGTAACAATGAACTTAAAAATTATGTTAGTAATGGTATTCAATTAAATTAAATTAAAATGACATATAATAATTAAATAGGTAAATTATTTAGCCGCCCATTTACACGGCATAACATGTGCACACATCAAAGATCGTAGCAGCGGACTGTCTACTCTCTCTGCTATAGTGGTCAGGAGGCTGTTGGTGCTGGCACGCACCCGCTGCATAAACATGTGACTTGTTACATAACTTAGATTTATCCCTAATGTGTAGGCATGGAAGTAGAAAAAAAGACGGAAGGAATCTCGCGAACTAAACATTGACGCACAGCAATGGCGGCGACATGAGAGTGTGTGGGTGCGTAGGGTTGCCATTACAAAACCAATTTTCCCGAAAAATTGGGTAAGTACAATTTGTACTCATGTATTGAATGATTTAGGGGCAAATACTCATTAATGTAATGTAAATGATACTTACTTTTGTAAATTTTGCAGTCTGTTAATAATAATCTATAAAAATAAAATAATATGTAATCAGAATAAATTAAAATTCTACTGGTCCGTATAGAACAGGTTTATGAGTCAGAGCCAATTTTTGTAGCCCATATATTTTAATTTACTACCGTTATAGGTTGCTAACGGTATTGCTTTTTACGAATAATAGAATAATGTAATTGACATAGGCTACAAAATCTGGAATATAGATGTGCAGGTTTCCTCTTTCCTTTCCTTTGCCATAAGAGTACGTGATATCATTGAACTTAGATTTATTTTATAAAAATAATTTATAAATATAATTCAAAGTGTGCAAAGAAGCCTGAAATCACTATTTTCGTGCTCAGTATAAGAAAGTAGAAATTGAAACATAGGTAACTAGGTAGGCGATATAAATAAGAAAGAAATAGATTTATTCGTATTTTTTATAATATAAACAAAAGTATTTATAATATAAACATATATATAAACAAAGCCCTACGATGTGTCGGTATTCTATCTTGGGATCGGATAAACCACTATGTATAAATATGTTTGTAATATCTACCTATACAAAGCCCTACGATATGGATTAAATCTTGAGGTCGATCGAGCGAGCGATCTTTAGAAAATCTAAAAACAGAAGTAGGTACTGGTAAATTAATATTTTGTGATTGAGTTTGGTTTGGAGCATTAATAATATTAATAATCCTTTATTTCAGGCATAGTGGCTCACATCATAAACTAAACTCACAAATTTGGGGAAATTTAAAAAAATATTACTGGTAACACTGGGATTGTTTGTTTACCTACATTTTTTTCTAACAAAATGTTTTGAGTAAAAAAACGTAAACCATATGAAATATAGTATTAATTGAATAAATTACCTGTGAAAAGTGATCCCTTCACATTTTTTCTTAAAACCACTGTGATTCTTGCAAGATTTAACAACGCAGGACGGCATATTTTTCTCACTTTTCAAACAACGTTTAATGTGTTTACTACGGTAAGGTTCGCGACGTAATGGCGGCGCAGTGACTTACTTTTTTTGTGAATGTGTGGGTGTGTCTCGTCGTTACATGAAACTGACTTACTTTGGGTGCGTCACTTTTTAGTTCGCGAGATTCCTTCCGTCTTTTTTTCTACTTCCATGTGTGTAGGTAGAGTTACATCACACAAAGGGCTAATCCAGAATACTTAATGGCACTATTTATGGACACTTAGATAATCAATGAGTTTCTATACCATTCACATGAACCTTAAAAATACAGTAATTATTTTCTCATTTTCACTAAATAATCACTAAAAACTCGGACGATGATTTTCGTGCAGTTATTTTTAAATACCTATATCCTCCAGACCTCATAATGACTAACCTAATTTTAACTTTGTATTAATATATCTCGAGACTGGGAGGTTGGATCCACATCGATTGACGGACTACAAAGTGATCCAATAAGAGTTCCTTTGTTCCTTTTTCGAAATTTGATTTTCAAAATTATAAAAAAAGATAAAGATAAAAAATATTTATTCGGTGACCAGCACCTGCCAGCACCACACACCAAAAATACACAAGGAAATACACACAGCAAACAACAAATAAAACAAAAGAACTTATATGACTAAACTTATAGGTAGGTACTTAATATTACACATAACAGGCATACAAGTGATAACGGTGTGTGTTGTCCAGCACCGAAAAGGCCCGCGCCTCAGCATACACCGCTTAAAGTAAGGTGGCAACCACCCACCTGACGCGGCACTGATTTTCAGTCGCGTCCTTCGTGACTATCTCCCATCCATTAGTAGGTACCAAGGCGTACACAATATAATAAATACATATATGTGATACTTAAATATCAAACTAACCAAATCCTGACTAATATTATAAATGGGAAAGTAACTGTGTCTGTCTGTCTGTCTGTTACTCTTTCACGCCAAAACTACGGAACAGATTTGAATGAAATTTTGTATACTGATGGTTTAGACCCTGAGAAAGAACATAGGCTACTTTTTATCCCGGAATTCCCGCGGGAAAACTTTTTAAGGCGAAGCGAAGCTCGCGGTAACAGCTAGTACAATATAATTATATCATAATAATAATAATTAATATAACATACAAGTGAAAGCTATAATAGGACATAATGCAGAATATCTATATTATAAATTTTGTCCAGGGGTACGGTAGACTGGATCAAAACCTTATATGAATAACAAAGCATAAAAAAATATCGATTTTGAGTCGACAACATATATCGGCAAAATTCGGATTATGGAGAATTTCGTTATTTTCCGATAGCACTGACAAACAAACCGCTGTCGCCATGTTTAGTTTTGACACTTTTAAGATATACTCTATGAAAGGTGTACTTTTTTCAGTTGGTCTGAGATTGCACATCTGGGGGCACGGCAGTGCCCCCACCAAGTCGAGCAAAAAAGCGGCACGGCCGTACCATCCTTTTCTCGAAACAATTCAGGCCATTTTCGACCCCCTACTGTAACTTCGTTGTGGATAAAACTAGAAGACTGAATTTTCACTTACCATGCAGGCATTGTAAAGACACGGTATATTTCAAATTTCATTCAATTTGAACCAGTAGTTTAAGAATTATAACGGGTCAAAGTTTCTTAATTTTGTCACTCACTCACTCACCGATCATAAAAATTCTAAGGCACTTCTAGCAGACCTAGAAGCTTCAAATTTGGAATATAAGTAGTGTTTGGTGTATGAACCAAGAAAAAACTAAAATATTTGGGGGCACGGCACTTGGTTATCGCACTAAATAATTTAATTAACAGGTGTTTCCATGCGATGGCCGAGTCAATATATTTATATAAAACATTAACTGTACTACCACAAAAAACTTTAAACACTGTTTAACTAGTGTTTAAAACAATTTGACAGATATTGTACACGTTTGACAGCGCTAAGCACCTGTTAAATACTGTCTAAGTTTTTGTGGTAAGGCCCTAAAGATTTTTAAGATTGAGATGCGTGCGTGTATAAGACTTGGTATTACATGGATCCCACAACTTTTGACCGTAGAACAACTGAGTTACGTTACGAGACTTGGTTTTTTTGACAAGTATTGTTTTTGATGGGATGTATTTATCTCAGACCAACAACATCAAACAACATTTATGTATTTATGGTTGCCGTGCATTGGCATGGCAACGGTTTGGTACATAGATAAATAAATAAATATAGAAAAATAAATAGTATAATTGCGAATGGTCGGTTTTTAAATGGACGTACACAAAGCAAGGTGCTTTAAATATTAAATACCCAACAGTAGCGATGTAGGTGTATTTACGCATAAAAAATACGCGAAAATAAGTAAGCGAAGCTCGGGAACGCTGCGGAACGCTGAAAATGAGTCCATCTTTAGTGCGGGACGAGTGTTGTGGAGGCGAAGCCATGCTGGAAGTGGAGCCGGGTCAGCGAGGCGCCGGGGTGGCCGCGGAGGACCTGTACGGGCGCGCGCGGCGGCGGCGGCGGCGGGCGAGCAGATCCAAGTCAGTGGGGCGCCGGGATGGCTGCGCGGGATAGAGGACGCGAGGGAAGCCCCTGAAGGGGTACGCGGGAGTGAAGCACGGGAAGCCCCGGCTGGGGTGCGCAGAAGAGATGCGAGGGAAGCCCCTGAAGGGGTGCGCAGAGAGGCGCAGGAAGCTCTTACTGAGGTGCGCGAGGATGAGAAGCACGCGGGAGCCTTCAGCAGAGGTACGCGGAGGAGACGCCAGCAGAGGCGGGTGGCGCAGCGGATACTCATCGGAGGTGAGTGGAGGAATCGTGGTGCGCGCCGCGGCGGCTGCAGAAACACTCGTGGCGTGGCGCGGTGTTGCACACTCACAAAGCAAGATGGCTTTAATATTTAACATATGCATATGCTCACGACTGTAATCCCCGAAGGGGTAGTCAGAGGTGACTCGCAAGCGAGTCACCCGCTTTTCGCTGTACATAGTACTCACGTGATAGGTCGCGAGCCGTATCGCCGTTTTTGAATGAATACAATACAAGTTGTCGGGTGGGTGGGCAACCCGACTGTCAGATGTTTTCAAGCTGCCCGAAGGCCTCTGACTAGGTTTAACGACTGCTGCCGAAGCAGCAACTGGGACCCACGGCTTAACGTGCCAGCACGGAAGCGTCCAGAAAAGAACCACTTGAAATCGATCACCCATCCAATGGCTGACCGTGCCAGTTGTTGCTTAACCTCAGTGATCAGTTAGGATCACTGAAGCCCGCTCGACTACGGACGCTTTAATATTAAATACACACACACACGCACTCACGCCTTGTACTACTGTACTCCCTTGCGGGGTAGGCAGAGGTGCATTGCTGCACCCACTTTTCGCCAGAGTGTTATGTTAGTCCCAATGTAATAGGGGGCGGGCCTATTGCCATTTTACGGCCACATCCAAGACCCGAGAACAAATATTTGACGACCGAATGGCGTAGTGGTTAGTGACCCTGACTACTGAGCCGATGGTCCAAATTCAAATTCAAATGGTTTAATCGACGTAAAATTTTACAATTTTTTGTCGATAGTCATCTACCACCATTTCACAAAGGCCCCGTCACTGAGAAGGAAAGAAATGGCGAAAGAAACTCCTCGAGCATCTTTTCAACTTTTTCCTTATATATCTATTACAATTTTTACTTATATCTAGTACCTACAATTTTACTTAAGTACCTATATCCATTTCATTTTTTCAATAGCCTTTGCTGAGGTGGACAAGACCACGCGTTTTTGTCGTTTAAATAATCATTTATACTATAGTAAGCTTTACTACATAATGTAGCTTTAACATAATTCTTAAATTTTTGCTCAGTAAGGTTTATTGCTTCATTTGATAATTTATTACAAAAACGTATACAGTTCCCCATGAATGATGTGTTTGTTTTCGAAAGTCTGAGTGTGGGGAAAAGCAACTTATTTTTGTTTCTGGTCTCAATACCGTGAGTGGCTCCTACTTTACTAAATGAATTTAAGTTTTTACGAACATACATAATATTTTCATAGATATATTGGCATGGAACAGTTAGTATACCTATTTCCTTAAACGTATCTCTTAATGAAATTCTAGACCCTAATACATATATGGCTCGAATTGCTCGTTTTTGCAGAACAAAGATTTGATTAATGTCAGCCGCTCGTCCCCACAATAGAATTCCGTAAGACATAACACTATGAAAATAACTAAAATACACAAGCCTGGCTGTATCTACATCTGTTAACTGTCTAATGGTTCTAACCGCATAAGCTGCAGAACTCAATCTACCGGCTATCCTCTCAATATGGGGTCCCCATTGCAACTTTGAGTCAATTGTAATACCCAGGAATACCGTTTCATTTACTAAATCTAGCTTATCGTTATACAATGTCAAATATGTCTTTACTTGTCTTACATTAGGCAAAGTGAATTTAATACATTTCGTTTTCTTGGAGTTAAGAGCTAAGAGCTCGTCACGGGTTCGATTCCCGGCTGGGGCAGATATTTGTTTATTTGTTTAAATACCCAACAATTTTTATTTACCATATTTATTAAACACAACTATTGAAGCTATATGAATCTACATATATTTAATATTCTTTGAGAACCGATGAACATCTATCTACATTTTGCACCTAGATGTGTATTACCTATGAGTCAAATTTCAGCGATCCGAGTGAAGCCGGGTTTTCATCTAGTATAAATAAAATTAGACACAAATTGAGGGTATGAAACGAAAAGTTCGAACAGCCTTCGGCGTTTCAGCGGGCGAGCGAGACCGGTCGCCATCGCTGACTTGCTCCAGCGCTCAGACCAGCCCGTGCCGTCCGGCTGAACACAACTGTGAAACAGTTTCATAATAAAATATATACTACTGTGAGTGAAAAATGGACACAATGCACACTACATAAGATCCACATTGCAATGGCGGACTATGCAAAGAAAATTAAATAAAGTAACATGCAAGGTAAGACATTTTATGTTGAAAACTATCTGATGTACATTGTAAAAAAAAAAAAAAAAAAAACACGCACTCACGCCTTGTACTAATGTACTCCCTTGCGGGGTAGGCAGAGGTGCATTGCTGCACCCACTTTTCGCCAGAGTGTTATGTTAGTCCCAATGTAATAGGGGGCGGGCCTATTGCCATTTTACGGGCACATCCAAGACCCGAGAACAAATATCTGTGTTTAAACAAATATCTGCCCCAGCCGGGAATCGAACCCGGGACCATCGGCTCAGTAGTCAGGTCACAAACCACTACGCCATTCGGTCGTTCATGTACATTGTAATAATAATAATATAAACGAATGACTTATTAATTACATTATATTGAAGCAGCCTTCATTAGGACTACCTACTATAAGTCGTTTTGTTTAATTTAAATTCATTTCTTTTGTTTAAGATTTTCACTTCATGAGAACAACAACACATGAGAACCATAGAAAGTTAAGAGTAAACTAGTGGAACATCAACACAAAGACTGATGGCCTGATCTCTCGGGATTGAGTGAGAAAACAGCACCCCCACGTGTCGTGACGAGAATGCCAGTAAGTACTACACATACCTATATAGTAAATAAATAATACTTAACATAATATACGAGTGCAATATAATAGAAAATAATACAATATTTAAGTAATGTAAGCGCTACTGCTACACTGCTAGAGGGACCAAGGACACCAACCCAGTTTCTGTTTGAAGTTGAGAATTAAATAAATAAATAAATATGTGGGGACATCTCACACACGGCCATCCGACCCCAAGCTAGGTAGAACCTGTGTTATGGGTGTCGGACAGCTGATATATCTACACAAATACATAGATAGATACATATTGAATATATAAACGACAAACAGACACAAGGCAAACACAAATGCTCATCACACAAATGTTTGCCCTGGGCGGGATTCGAACCCGCGGCCCTCAGCTTCAGAAGCAGCTTCACTACCGCCTTAGCTACGGTGCCGTCGCTGAGAATTCGCTTTAACTTTGACCTAAATGATGCATCATGACCTATAATAATATAATTATGATGATGATATTTATTATCAATAAGTAATGGTAACAAAACAGTGTAATTAAAATATCATACTATTTCATGATATTGTGGTTTACATTCACCTTTGTGAGTTTACAAAACTATTTGACTTAAATAATACTATTTACAACAATATTTAGTAACAGAGTATATATATGAATCAGCTCAACAACAGTAGGTTAATGCGTATGATCACATTAGTGTTGACGACCACTTTTTACAGGGAATGCATGCAACGATTGTCATTACTTTCTAGGATTAGCGCATGGAAGCCTGTGCGCTAATCCTTACAAAAATTGGCTATGCGATCTTCGACGATAATAATCGCCAAGTTACCTACTTATACTAGAGGTGATACTTACCTGATCTTACAACCCTTGGTGTGGCTTAATATTTATGTCTCTGAGCTAAATCAAACCATACCGCGATGTACATTATGGGGATAGTGACATCTACGCAAACTGAAGGCCCAATACCCACAGCCTGCCACCTGTAGGGGATGGTAGGAATGAAGCAGTCCATTAAAGTTCCCTTCAGTTCCACGAATCGCCGCGCGCCGTACACGGTATTTAGAGCAAAAATCACGGGTATTTACTGTAGTTGAATAATAAATACCCCTTGCTGTTCCCGCGAACTTCGCTTAGGGTTAAAAAGTTTTCTCGTGGGAATACCGTGATAAAAAGTAGCCTATCCAGGGTGTCAGGTAACTCCATACCAAATTTCGTTAAAATCGGTTCAGCCATTTTGACGTGAAAAATGACATACACACATAGACACATACAAACTTTCGCATATATATTATTAGGACCTTCTATCTTCTATCTTCGAAAATTCCGCTACCCAACTGTTAAGTTATACGAGGAGTGTAATATTCTTATCACAGTTCGTCAACTATATATAAAATATTTAGTTCTTCGCCAAAACACCTATGCCAAATTAGATGTGTCAACCAAAAGACTCCAGCATAAAGTCTATATCTCACCCACAATGAAAACCAAATTTGCGCCAAACTTTCTTTTGCTTTATCTTGTCTATCTTCTCTACAACTTAATAAATAAATATACAAACCTCAGTGGGTTATCAAGGCAGTGCTGTAAAATAACTTTGGTTAACTATCTGAAAGGGCTAAACTACAGTTCGAGGATCTTCTTGTAATAATAGATTAAAAGGTTGAATATTTTTTATAGCAATAATTAAAGACTATTTTATTTTTTAATAAATTCTGAACTATAGATAAAAAATAGATTGACTTATTGTTAATAAATAATGGTGTAACTAAAAGTATACCCAAGCTTCTTTGAGTGTACTGTTTAAATATATATTTACCTACATACTTGGATAAAAATTGCTTGCGGGGTAGGTAGAGGTGCATTGCTGCAAACACTTTGAGGGGGCGAGCCTATTGCCATTTTACGGGCACATCCAAGACCCGAGAACAAATATCTGTGTTTAAACAAATATCTGCCCCAGCCGGTAATCGAACCCGGGACCTTCGGCTCAGTAGTCAGGGTCTCTAACCACTACGCCTTCTTTAAATCTACTGTTCAAATACGTAGATTAGAATTGCAATATACCTAATACCTACTGTTATTCATAAATTAATGTCAGTAACACATTACGTACCATTTATGTAAAAAGTTACCATCATGTTTGCTTCTTAAATTCACTAACTCCGCAGTTTTAGTAGTCTAACCGGCTCACCTGTGTACAAGCGTATACAATATTTTTTTATTCTTTATCAATTCTACACCTTATGGCGTTCGCTTAAGATTCATGTGATTCTCTGAGCTAACTTGTTTGTACCGTTGACCAACTACTGCGTACATTAGTTTCAATACTACCTTTAATACCCATGTTCTGACGGAATTTGATAATTTAGAAATTGTACTTATGCAGATCATGATAACATAAGAATTAAAGATTATACTTAGTGTTGTTATTTCTTTTTGTTGTTGTTCGACTAAGTAATTACACTAGTCTAAAATTAATAATGCACATGCAGATCTTCACATGCGAATCATTAACTCGTAAGAGCCTTAAAAATAAGTCATCAAAACAAAAACAAGCAACAGATGAATTCTTATAAACTTTAACATTTTATTCGAATAGTAAGCGAAGAAACATTGTCTACACCTTTAAGTACTGCAGTTAATTTATTTGAAACGTAATTTTTTGGGTCATATCCCTTTTAAATTTTCACTATTTTTACTCTTACTTTCCAATAAAGTTACACATGTGTGTTTAACTTGACACAGTTCTGTACACTTGAACTATTCTTCAGTTTACCTACTAACTATCCTAACTAATATTATAAATGCGAAAGTAACTGTGTCCGTCTGTCTGTTACTCTTTCACGCCTAAACGACTGAACGGATTTGAATGAAATTTGGTATACATACGGTCTAGACCCTGGGACACATAGGCTACTTTTTATCCCGGAATTCCCACGGGAAAACGTTTTAAGGCGAAGCGAAGCGCGCGGGAACAGCTAGTATATTATAACTTAAGAAATATTTATAGCCTGCAGGGGTTTTATTCAATTATAAACCTTAATGTTTTACACCTAAGAGTACCCTCAAGGTTAATGAATTCACTGCATAATAGGCGTGCCCAAGTCTATGTAGGTAATGTATGGTTAATGGTATGATTCGCAACTTCAAATTTATTATTATATTATAAATACATGAGGATGAAGCTATAATAAATATGATTATGATAAATATGAAAGTAAATAAAAGTAAAAAAATATATAACACACTTACACTCAGAGGCTCAATACAATCAGTAATAAATAACATTATAATTATTAACGAAACGGACCGCGGCTCAGCTTAGGCAGTATAAGATTACCCTAAATACCTACTACCGCGCTGATTTTAGCCGCTTCCCCTGTGATGCCTCTGACCTAGGGTTACGTTCCCGTGTTCCCGGGAATTCCCGGGTTTGATTTTTTATCGATTCTATGCTATATTTTCATCTTTATTTATCTGTTTCTCCTACCTTAAACAAAAAAAAATATCGGCAGGCTTGTCGTCTACGATCTCGTTTTTGTTGTAAATTATTGGAAAATCATACGTGATATTGTTTTCGCGCAGCTGCATTGCAAAAATAAATGACTCATCTACATCACCTTGTTTCACCTCTTCCTGATTCAATATTTTCATCGTTATTTAAGTATCTGTTGGTCCTACCACCTACCTAAAACCAAATAATTGATCGGCTTTTACATATGTGACCAAAGAGTATGTAAAAGCTAACGCTAATGTGACGCCTGTCATATTTTTTTTATGTCCCCATTTTGTGTCCGCGTTTATTTTTATAAAATTACTAACGCATAGAAAAAACCAAAATAAGAAGTAGGATGAGCGATAAGTCGTTGAATATCAGTTTTTCTAAAACATTACCTCTTCTATTTAAATTATATGTCCATAATATTATTTTCAAACTCTTAATTATAATACCTTTGCAATTGTTTAATTTACAATTAAGAAAAACCAGTGATTTGGCATGAAAAAGAAATCATTATTATTTTGATTGTTAATTTATCTGACTGTTTGCTTTTTTCTACCTATACGAGTGATAAAAGTACATTTGATATATAATTTTAAGTGTTTAAATAGACTTTTAATACCTGAAAATAGCAAAACCAAGCATTAAAAATAAATTCCCGTTTCCCGGGAATTCCCGGGAAATCTTGAAATAATTTCCCGTTTCCCGGGAACAGAAAAAGGTCGGGAAAAACGAAACCCTACTCTGACCTAATAAATAAAATGAATATGTAGGTTTACGTATAGGTGATAGTGAGCGCACAGCCAGCCGTAGTCAATGTGGACCCGAAGTACATAGATAGATAGAATATTCTTTATTTGTACACACACATAAAGCACTATACTTCACACGTTAAACGCGGCCAAACCGTTGTTTTCAGTTGCCCGGCGCCCGGGACCACATGGCTTCAGGCCTAGAACCTTCGACGCCACTGCGCCGTACGGCCACGTGAAGTGTACGAATAAATAAAAAGTATTACAGACGATTATTTTTAGTCTGACCAGTGCATTATGGATTTATCATTATGTTTTGCTATAGTGGGACAGAAATACAGTTGTAAGGTAAGAGTAATAGTATTCATAATACGTTAAAAGATATGTTTTTGTTAAAATCCTAACTAATATTATAAATGCGAAAGTAACTGTGTCTGTCTAAATTCAAATTCAATTCATTTATTCACACTACTCACAACATACACGACATAATTAAAATATTTTCAAAACATTAATTAACCTAGAACTTAACTAAACTAAACGTAAAATAATCATTATTATTTATTTATTTATTTTTTGTGGGTAGTTGCGTAATAAACCGTAACGTAATAAACGTGGTCAAACTAATGTCATGATCCTACCTGTTAGGGTCGTTAGCCTGAATGTTCTTAGCACTGTTTCATGAAAATCGGTTCAGCAGGTCAAATGTTTATCGATTTTTAGTGTCAATTATGTTTTAATGTAGGTAATTTAATTTTAATGTTGGTTATGATTGTTTCAGATCGTATGCTGCAAATATTATATTTACAATTATATACATAACATTACATTGTATGGAATTCGCGAAGAATACTAATTAAGTGCTTGATAAACTACGAAATGAATACATCAGGGGAAGTTCTGACTGTCGCAGAAAATCTAGCGGAACCGTCTCAGGTGGCGTGGACACGTCATGAGACGAAGATGACCACACCGTGCACCTAAAACTGTACATCCTCGAAAAGATGAAACGTAAGGTAAGGTTCCTAGCAATATTTTATCAAAATTGGCTGAGCCGTTCAAAAGGGTTCTCCCTTTTTTGGCATAAGATTTTTTTGCCTAATCTTGTATTGCATAGTAACGTTTGGTCAAAGTCTCGTTACGCCGAAAATCGTATGGCATAAATCTCGTTTAGTAAAAAGCTATTTCGCATAACATTGTTTAGCCTAATAATGGTATGGCCAAATCTTGAATAGCCTAATAATGCTATGGCATAGGTTTATACAAAGTAATAATATTCGTTTGGCGTTAACTTTGACGGAGCGTCTCCCTACATAGCGCAAACTGGTGCCTTGTTAGTTTCCGCTGTTTGGAAAACGCTCCGCTCCGCTTCGCTGCGCTCCGCTTTGGTTTTGATGAACATGTGCACCTAACACGCTCCTCCTCGCTTTGCTCGTCGTCGCACCTATTTTTAGGTTTCGATCTCATGGGGTTTGTAATAATTATATTGGTCGTTAACTTTCGATTTTTAGATCATACAATATCGTGATTTTCGGGATGTAGGAGAAAAATACCACAATTTGTACATTTACTACATACTTAATATATTATTTATTAAGATAACATTAGGAGAAACAAGATTATACATAGGTATAGACGAACATAAATTTGAGCAAACGAAACTTAGGTGTTTAAAGATTGTGCCTAAAGAGTTTTAGACGAGACGAGCCTTATGCCACATAAGTCTTGGCAAAGTGATGGTTCGGCCAAAAAAGTTTAGACCATACGAGTTATGCGAAATGAGTTTTGGTCAATAAAGATTATGCCAGATGAGCGGAACCCGTTCAAAAGTTATGCCACTTTTAGTGAAGAATGTCGGTTGTTTTAACGGCGGATGGTTCGTTATTGTTTATGTTTCGTTAGAAGTATTGTTCTTAGTTTACTCATAAAGTCAGTTAGGTACATAACTAATATATTTAAGTATGTAGTTGGTGAATAACTTTATGTGTAACATATAAACATTTTATTTAATTCAAATAATCTGGGTGCACACTTGCATTTGGTATCTATGATACAAACACCACAAATATTGTAGCTTTTCTGTATAATTATGTATACATATTTTATTTTAATCGACCGAATGGCGTAGTGGTTAGTGACCTGACTACTGAGCCGATGGTCCCGGGTTCGATTCCCGGCCGGGGCAGATATTTGTTTAAACACAGATATTTGTTCTCGGGTCTTGGATGTGCCCGTAAAATGGCAATAGGCCCGCCCCCTATTACATTGGGACTAACATACACTCTGGCGAAAAGTGGGTGCAGCAATGCACCTCTGCCTACCCCGCAAGGGAGTACATTAGTACAAGGCGTGAGTGCGTGTTTTTTTTTTTTTTTTTTATTTTATTTTCTCAAATTATGTTGCCAATAATAAGTTAGTATAGTAGGTACTTAATTCTAATTAGACGTAGTGGCGCTTGCCGCTGTTAGTCTGTGACTAGCTTGGTTTTTTACCTATTTTACTGTAAGTTTGTTTCTATCTGTGGGAATCTGTTAGTGGCATGTCTAATAATATAATAAATAGCTATTTTAAGTTATTATAAGTAAGAACATGCTGTTGATTCTCTTAAAATAATAAATACTTAAATAAATAAAAGTGTGTTTTTAGGTCGCGCAAACGTGGATCCAATTTATCCAACTATGAGTGAAGTTAAAGGAGAAAGAATCCAAGAAGTCGCCAGAGGTATGCGTCAGAAGCAGTATAGTTTGGTGAGAGTTGAAGTCAAGTTGTGAGCTATTCATACTCATTTATTGTTGCAACTATGTTGGTGTTACACTGTTCTTACATCTATGTACATTTAATATCCTTAACATAGCTCCCTGCAGGGCATAGCAATATTTTTTTAAAAACTAAACAATTATGAAAGTACTTAAAAATTATAAAACATGACATAAAACTTTATAACATAAAACATTAAACTATGTGATATATTTAACAATTTTAAAATAAGTACCTATTTAAAAACTATCTATAGATTGGCAAGTTGCTTGGCGACCCTCCTTGCGGGGTGACAGACGCGGAGGGGACGAGGTACCCAAGACGACAGCGGGTAGCGGGAGGGTAGCGGGGAAGGGCAACGCGTGCACTGCATGTCATTGTTACGGCAGTATCGGCCGCGCAGCCGAGGCGGCCACATGTCTTATATAGTCTGTCATAATTTGAGTGCGACCCACATGAGATCATTGATCCTGAGACCATTAGTCTTAGGATGAGTGTTGAGGCCTTTTTAATATTATCATTATATTATTATTATTAGGTATCTATAATTCGTCAACAAAATAACGTTAAAAACAACAAATCGTATAATGTCTCAATATAGGGGCTTCTTGTAGAACAGCGTACCGGATCAGTCATGCTACGCGGCTAAAGGTTGGTACTGCGCAGTCAGATACGAAAAAGTAAACAACAAAGACGAAGAGTCCATATGACAGTGCGTCAGTTGTCAGTTCTTGTAACTAGGAAAGCAACCAAAATTTATCTGATTTAGGGCTGATTTTTCAATGGGCAGATAAAAGCTATCTGTCGAATAAAATTGTTGCTGTCACTGTCTCATACAAACATTCAGACGTGACAGCATCAGAATTATTCCCCAGATAAAACTTATCAAACTATTGAAAAATCAGCCCTTAATGAAAGTAATTAATGAGCAAAACACAAAGAAAAATTACAAAATTGATGAAATTTTGAAAGAAAATGGTCATATCGTGCTTCGCCTACCCTACCATACCACCTGGAATTAAATCCTGTTGAACTTGTGTGGCGGTACGTGAAGGGCGAGCTCGCAAGAACGTCGATTGACTCTAACTTATATAAAGAGATAAAAGACTTTGAGTTGCTTTTCTCTAATTATTCGCCTGAAAAGTGGAGAAATTGTGACGACCATGTCATAAAAAATTAAGACGAATATTATAAATCTGATAGAGTATTTGACGATGTATTGGACAGGTATGTTATTGTTTATTTATAATTTAATGTAAATTAAACACAAAATATTATAGGTGTACACTGAACTAATATGACTGGCGTACTCTAGTACATTATACTTCAAAGTAGGTATAATGTTTTTTGGTTTTTGTCTTAGATTTATAATTGAAGTTAATGAAAACGATGATGAAGATGAGGATGACGACGACGATGAACAAGTTCAAACAGAGAGTGAACATGAAAGTGACATGGAAATTGATTTATAAAATAAAACACGTTTACATAAATAAATTCAAATTGGTAGATATTCTGAAGGTAAACATCCAAATTTTAATGCTGTCAAACTATAAATTTTAAGCTAAATATGACATTTACGGGAACACTCATAGAATAAAATTTTACCTACGTCAGAAATAGTTACAAGCTATCGCGAGATTAATCCGGGCACACTTTTCTACGTGTGTAGCATGTCGTGCTACCTCGCCCCCGCCACTTCTTTCACCCCGCAAGGAGGGTCGCCAAGTAACTTGCCACATTATAATAAGTATTCATTTACTTACGGAATAATAACACCTTTCTATAAGTACTCGTAATGTTTTTAAACTGCTGAAAAATATTTGATAATTTTTCTCACATTTAATAGTGTAAGGTAGTTTATTATAGATTTTGATACATTTAAAATATGGGCTATTGTTAAAGATCTGCATATTTGACTGTGGTACAGCTAATTTATTCTTATTTCTTGTATTTATTTGATGTATTTCGTTTACTTGTTTGAAAAGGTTCATGTGTATATACCTATCTGTGTATATGTGTATTACCAATCTGATTATTTCATAGATATAAATAGATGGTAGGGTTAGTTCTTTGTGTTGGGTAAAGTATGATTTTCAACTAGTTGTGTTCTGTATATTGGATATAATTCTGAGATATTTTTTTTAAAACAAACAAGTCGTGCACATCTACACTGTGTCCTCATAAAATGATGCCGTAGCTCAGCGTTGCATTTGCGTAGGCATAGTAAGCCGACAATGCCGTTTTGAGGTCTGTATTTTCTTTTAGTACTCGTACACCTAGTGCATAAATAAATTGTGATAGGTAGTTTAGTTTTTATGGTTTGTATGTGACTTTTCCAGTTTATATGGGTATCTATATTTATGCCTAAGAGTTTAAAATCTGTGACTTTTTCTACATGGTCTAGTTGAAGGTTAAGAGGAGCTTTTTGATAAGGTCTGAATCGAATGATTTTCGTTTTTAAAATATTGATTTCTAGATTGTGATTAAAAAGCCAGGGAAACATATTCAACGAAACGAAAACGTTTCGTTGAATATGTTTTTAATTTGATTATTGCAGTCATCTTCGGAAATAAAGTAAAATAAGAGTAATATAGAAATGTCATCTGCAAATAATGTGTTATGTGCTTTTATATGATTGGTAAATCATTTATATAGATAAGAAATAGAACACATCCTAAGACGCTTCCTTGTGGAATAGAGCAGTTTGTTGGAACAACCGGAACGGTTGTAGATTTCATAGATATTATTTGTTGCTTGTCTAGGTCGGTATATTGTAGTTGAACGTATTGTTTTCTGTTAGCTAGGTAGGAGTGAAACCAGTCATATAGTAGTCCGCGTACTCCTGAGTCATATAGTTTGGTCAGAAGTATTTTATGAGAGACTTTATCGTAGGCCTTCGTAAAATCTAATAGAAGTCCTATAGCATATTTCTTGTCTTTAAGGTAATTATGGATCTCCTGAATATATTTATATACTTACTGCTTATATCGTTGAGTGTTTCTTCCTAAATCTGTGTTGGTTACTATTAATAGTAAAACAAATTAATGCTGTTTTGATATTGTTGGTCAAAATGTATAAGTTTAAATCCTCCATAAGCAACAACTGGTCATAACCTGAGAATGAGGTGATCGAGTCCGGTAAATAATCTAATAAAACATAATTCGCTTGCCTTCTCAATACGGCAGATAGGGAGAATGCATGCGTTATGCTCGGCGCTACGACCGACACTGGAGATGGAAATGAAAATTCAATGAACACAATACATAAATGTATGTGTATTTGAATTTACAATAAATGTGTGAAACACTTTCCCGACGTCATTCTAGTGTAACCCTTATCTCTCACAAATTAAGGCTCGTTACAGATTTCCCGCAGAAATCGTAGTTGCAGTAATATTGTCCGTGGTGGTAGTAAATAGTGCTTTCACATGGCTGTATCGACGCTGAATTGTCGATGTAGTGGTGAGTCTCAGCACGATTCGACCTCCGCAGTGTCGTGCGCTCCTGGTAGCAGGAAACTATTTACGGGATCGGGAGCTCCTGAGTCCGGTGCAGTCAAGTCCAGGCCTTTTAACCATCGAGGAAAAAAAGGAAGTGCAATGGGTTTTATTGTTCATGGAGGAATCGATTCGAAATATTATATTTTCGTCATTGTTTTCATTTAGATGAGCTCTTTGAACAGATACATATTAATTTGATGTCCCTTTTGTTATTTGCGATAAGGCAATCCCAGTGGGAAAATAAATAGGCTATAAAAAAAATAAAATAAATTGTTTGCCTCTGCGACGTCGGTGTAAGTGTAAAGCATTTCATTTTTTAACTTCACGTCTATGCTTATGATCACCATGTTCTTTGGAATAAATATTCGGTAACTTTCGCATATAATATGTAACATAGATACCCGTAGGTTATGAGAGATTGCTTTCCTCTTCGTGTGTTTTATGTAGTATTATGAAGGATTTGTTGTATAGCAGCTTGCAAACAATTGTGAAGCTTATTCATGGCGAGCTGCACGAGGCAACGTATTATTTGATCACCGCCTTGGCGGGAATTTCACAATTTCATTTCGCTTTCGCTGATGTTCGTCTTGCGACGATCCAAGAATTTCACCTCTAACGTCGCAATATGAATAATATAGTTATCCCTATTAATCATTACCTCTGAGTTCTGAAAAACAACAAAATATAACCGAGATCATATTCTATTAATCCATGTACGAAATATTGAAGCAGCATTTTGAGCCCGCTTTGATTACCTCATATTCATTCCTTCGTCTTTTTCTTTCAACTTTCTTTCAAGCTGGACATGGACTCTCCTTTTGCCTTCTGTGCCATTTCGGCGTTCTTTATGAACTTTTCGCGTGGGACCATAGGAACTGCGCCACTGCTTGACGTGGCCAGAGCAATACTCTGTGTGCTTTTTGCAGCCTTCTCTTTCCTTCTGGGAGGAGCCAGCTGCACTACAGGTTTAAATACTATGCAGTGTGATTAAATAACCTCTTGAGCTACTATTTCTACTTCAGTTTAGTTACAGAGTCCTGCCAGTTCTGGACTTCCCGGATTGACGCCTTAATTTTGTCAACGGTGATGTCGCATTCAGTGGCTTTTTCGAGGTTTTAACGCTTAAGACACTACTCCTTGGCGAGATATTAAAGCTTTTTAGCTATTTCTACTTCAGTTATAGAGTCCTTCCAGTTCTGGACTTATTGAATTGACGCCATAATTTCGTCAACAATGATGTCGCATTCAGTCTTCGAACCTCTAACTTTCGTTCTTGATTGATGAAAACACCTTTGGCAAATGCTTTCGCTGATGTTCGTCTTGCGACGATCCAAGAATTTCACCTCTAACGTCGCAATACGAATGCCTCCAGTTATCCCTATTAATCATTACCTCTGAGTTCTGAAAACCAACAAAATAGAACCGAGATCATATTCTATTATTCCATGTACGAAATATTCAAGCAGCATTTTGAGCCCGCTTTGAGCAATCTAATTTGTTCAAAGTGAAATTGTCAGCCCATCTTGACACTCACTGAAGAGCACCGCGATAGGATTTTGATATTGAACCGCCGTTTGACCGGCGACTCACCGACGATATGCTCCGCAAGTGGCCTTTACGAGGTTTGAACACTTTGGGAGGTTAGTTAGCTGCCTCTTTAGCTGCTATTTCTACTTCAGTTATTGAGTCCTGTCAGTTCTGGACTTAACCATCGAGGAAAAAAAGGAAGTAGGAAGGAACCTATAATGGGTTTTATTGTTCATGGAGGAATCGATTAGAAATATTATATTTTCGTCATTGTTTTCATTTAGATGAGCTCTTTGAACAGAAACATATTAAATCGATGTCCCTTGTTTTATTTGCGATAAGGCAATCCCAGTGGGAAAATAAATAAGCTACTTATAAAAAATAAAAATAAAACTTTGTTTGCGTCTGCGACGTCGGTGTAAGTGTAAAGCATTTCATTTATTAACTTCACGTCTATGCTTATGATCACCATGTTCTTTGGAATAAATACCCAACTAACACCGTAGCGTTAAAAAAACTCTCATATAGCTTGTATAATGGTTCCATTCGAAAATTAAAGTGTTAAGACATAGCTGTATAAGAGTGTAGGAGAGTGCTCTAACTCACTTATAACCACGAAAGACGCCCACGATTTTGAAAGTAAAGGCTTTAGAAAGTCTGTAAAACGGTGTCATTGAAGTGTTTAAGTTATAGAAAGCCTGTAGTACGGTGTCATTGAAGTGCTAAAGTTACCATAGAAGAGCTTTTAATCACTCTCAGCTAGAACTTTTACCGGTATAGTTGTAGTTGTAGAATGGTTATTTGACACTCTGACTCTTATTTGTTTGGTAAAAAAGGGTTAAGTGAGTATGTTACCGTTTTTGGAATACACTTTTACCATACAAGTTGTATGTGTTTGAAAATAATAGTGTCAACAGCAATCATACGCGACAGTATTAAAGTGACAGTATTGATTAATATAATAATAACAGTAAATATAATATATTAACTTGACTTAACATGTTTTGTGAATTGAAAATAATATGCCATTGTAATTTTAATGTAATGTATACCATATTTCCCACCTCAATTTTAATGCGCTCCGAATTTATTAAGGATTTCAAATGAAACATAAGTAAATATAAAATAGACGACTCAATTTAGTATTTTTTTGTATCCTTGCTGTATGTCCATTAGTTTCGTAAATCGATTGGCATGACTGGAATGACAAAATTCACATAAATAGGTAAGTATTTTAAAGCAAAATATTGTTTATCCCATTTATTTATAGGTTAGGTCGCCAATGCAAATGGCGAACTTACATTTAAGACATATAGACTCACCTAAGTCATCTATTACACTTTTTGAAATAGAACACCCTTAGCCAAGGGTATTATGCAGTCTTAGTCGATCCGCACAGTCTTGCTTAACACCGTTACTTTTACAGTCTACTTGCCTAACGCAATAAGCGTAAGTTAAGTTAACCTTAAAGATTAAAACTGCATTGTTGAGTTTTCCAACACTGTAAGAATCTTGTCTTACTGCACTCTTGACAAAATCTCTTTTATAACCAATGCCTGCAGCCTAAATTCAATATGACACTTAAAGATTTATATGAGTATTAAAGGAAACCACTTAACAACCATAAGTGTTAACAGGTGTCAGTGAGCACTCTTGTATAGCTTTAGGTTCTAGAAACAGTTTAAACCTATAACATCTTAATTATAATTGCTTTGACTAATACCATTTTAACACTTAAACCTGCTGTTAATACTAATTTCATTTTTTAACTCATCTTTATCGCTTTATGTTAGAACTGAGATAATTATAACACAGTTATACAGGTTAAAATTATAAGAATAGCTGTAACTGAGGGTAAAATGTTTGTTGGGTATTCAGTAACTTTCGCATATATGTAACATAGGTACCCGTCGTGGTTTTGAGAGATTGCTTTCCTCTTCGTGTGTTTTGAAGTACAATGGCTTTGCTTGGAGACGGATCCTGAAGCTTTTGTTTCCTCTCACACTTTTCATATAATGTACTTACATTTATTTTGACATTTTTAGAAATCTATATGATTTTCCTATATAATGTTAATATCGACGTTGCACGCCAAACATATTTTTGTCATATCTTTGCAGAGGGTAAGTAAAAAGCATTTATTTCCATAGAACATGTTTACAGTGGTTTGATCTGCAAATTCCGCACTAGGCGAACCTGTATCGCGGAATTTATATAATGTTGAGCGTAACGAAAATAACACAAATAAAATTTCTAAAAAAACTAAACATAATAATTAACATTAGGTAGGTATATTACTTAAAACAATTTTAAACTTAAAGTAACAGTATAATAGGAACTTAATACCAACTAACTCACTAACTCTAACTTTCGTTCTTGATTGTTGATTACACCTTTGGCAAATGCTTTCGCTGATGTTCGTCTTGTGACGATCCAAGAAACACACAACAGCTTCCCGCGAGCTTCGTCTTAAAAAGATTTCCCGCGGGAATTCCAAGATAATTTTTCCAGCAATAATTCTAATTTTTCTCGCTGTAAAAACCATCCTTGAACTTCAACGAACATTTAAAAAAAAGATTTGGCCAAATAGGTCGAGGCGTTGTTGAGTTTTGCGCTTACCAACACATTTTGCGATTCATTTTTATGTTATAAGATTACCTCGGAATTCTGAAAACCAACAAAACAGAACCGAGATCATATTCTGAACTATTATTCCATGCACGAAATATTCAAGCAGCACTTTGAGCCCGCTTTGAGCACTCTAATTTTTTCAAAGTAAAATTGTCAGCCCATCTCGACTTTCACTGAAGAGCACTGCGATAGGATTTTGATATTGAACCGCCGTTTGACCGGCGACTCACCGACGATATGCTCCGCAAGTGGCCTTTACGAGGTTTGAACACTTTGGGAGGTTAGTTAATCACAGTTAAAGAGCCGCTATTTCTACTTCAGTTACAGAGTCCTGCCAGTTCTGGACTTCCAGGATTGACGCCTTAATTTCGTCAACGGTGATGTCGCATTCAGTGGCTTTTTCGAGGTTTTAACACTTAAGACACTACTCCTTGGCGAGATATTAAAGCTTTTTAGCTATTTCTACTTCAGTTATAGAGTCCTTCCAGTTCTGGACTTTTTGAATTGACGCCATAATTTCGTCAACGGTGATGTCGCATTCAGTGGCTTTTTCGAGGTTTTAACGCTTAAGACACTACTCCTTGGCGAAATATAAAAGCTCTTTAGCTATTTCTACTTCACTTATAGAGTCCTACCAGTTCTGGACTTTTTGAATTGACGCCATAATTTCGTCAATGGTGATGTCGCATTCAGTGGCTTTTTCGAGGTTTTAACGCTTAAGACACTACTCTTTGGCGAGATATAAAAGCTCTTTAGCTATTTCTACTTCACTTATAGAGTCCTACCAGTTCTGGACTTTTTGAATTGACGCCATAATTTCGTCAACAATGATTTCGCATTCAGTCTTCGAACCTCTAACTTTCGTTCTTGATTGATGAAAACACCTTTGGCAAATGCTTTTGCTGATGTTCGTCTTGCGACGATCCAAGAATTTCACCTCTAAAGTTGCAATACGAATGCCTCCAGTTATCCCTATTAAAATCATAATTACCTCGAAGTTCTGAAAACCAACAAAATAGAACCGAGATCATATTCTATTATTCCATGCACGAAATATTCAAGCAGCATTTTGAGCCCGCTTTGAGCACTCAAATTTTTTCAAAGTCAAATTCAGTCAGCCCATCTCGACTTTCACTGAAGAGCACCGCGATAGGATTTTGATATTGAACCGCCGTTTGACCGGCGACTCACCGACGATATGCTCCGCAAGTGGCCTTTACGAGGTTTGAACACTTTGGGAGGTTAGTTAGCTGCCTCTTTAGCTGCTATTACTACTTCAGTTATTGAGTCCTGTCAGTTCTGGACTTAACCATCGAGGAAAAAAAGGAATTAGGTACAATAGGTTTTATTGTTCATGGAGGAATCGATTCGAAATATTATATTTTCGTCATTGTTTTCATTTAGATGAGCTCTTTGAACAGAAACATATTAATTCGATGTCCCTTGTTTTATTTGTGATAAGGCAATCCCAGTGGGAAAATAAATAAGCTACTTATAAATAATAAAAATAAAACTTTGTTTGCGTCTGCAACGTCGGTGTAAGTGTCAACCCAATCTATGCATTTCCTAATTACTCCCCCCAATCTATGCATTTCCTAATTACTCCGTTTCCGTGAATAAAATAGACGATGCTTTTCTGCAAGACCTAGATAATTTTTATGTATCTACTGTCATATCCTGTACTCCAGAACAAATCCATAAACATGTTACTAAACACAAAAATAAACTTAAAATACTATCAATCAATATTCGCTCTATAAACTGCAACTATCATAGTTTCCTTACTCTGCTCACAAGATTAGACATAGACTGCGATATTCTAGTCTTAACAGAATGCTGGTTGAATTGCCTTTCTAATTCTAACGTACCTACGCTAGCAAACTATACCTCTATCTTATCAACTAAACATCAGAATCAAAGTGATGGCGTTATTGTTTATGTAAGATCCGAACTCGCCCTCAACTCAGAGGAACTTGATTTTAACGGATCAGCCTCTGGGCTTCTATTGAAAGTAGGTTCTGATATAGCTATACTATGCATCTACCGCTCTCCTTCTAATTACAACATTGATTTATTTTTAGAAACTCTAGACCAAGTCATTCCTACGCTATCTTCATTTAAATCCATAATTATAACGGGTGATATTAACATCGATATTACCCCAACCTCCCTGGACTCACGCTCTCATAACTATCTTAGCCACCTTTCATTCCATGGTCTCCTGCCAGCACACGATCTACCTACTAGAGATAATAGCTGTCTAGACCACCTGATGCTTAGAACACAATCTCCATCACTCACTTTTATTCTCGACTCACATACAACTGATCATCGCCCAGTACTCTTTATGCTAGACTTTAAACCCATACGAGATAAGTCTTTGGGAACAATCTCTATTATAAACTATGATGGCTTGGATAAAGACATGGAACAACTAGACTTTACTCATGTCTTCTCCTCCAAGGATCCTGAGTCTGCAACTAATAATTTAATAACCAGTCTCTCTACTATAATTAATAAAAATACAACAGTTAAAATTATCTCCAAAAAACATAAAATTCTTAAGCCCTGGATCTCTCCCGGACTCCTTCGATGCATGCGTAACCGCGATCATCTCCATAAACAGCAGAAAGCGGACAAGGATAATGAGATTTTAAGACTAACTTACATACGCTATAGAAACTTTTGCAATAAGCTTTTGAAAAAAATAAAAAGACAGTATGATACAAATGAATTAAAAAAGGCTGGTACTAATAGCAAATGCTTATGGGATACTATAAAAAGAATTTCAAACACTAAAAAAACTAAATTCATAGCTAACCAACTTCTTTCTCCTACTAACTCCCCTAAACAGTCATGCAACAGTGTAAACACCTTTTTTGTTAATATCGGAAAAACTTTGGCCGATAATATTAGATGCTCACCCCACCCTACGGGCTGCAGTAACCCCCCTCCTCAATTATCTAACACTCCTGGTTCTTTCGTCCTGCTGAACACAGACGAAAACGAAGTTCTTGGCGCCATCAACTCTTTAAGACCCCTTGCTGCTACTGGCTGGGATGGCATTTCCCCAACAATCATTAGAAAATACTCCTTGATTCTCGCCCCTATTCTTACACACATTTTTAATCTTTGCTTACAAAACGGTTTCTTCCCCTCTGCATTCAAAAAGGCCATAATCCATCCTATATTTAAAAGTGGAGATAGGTCATGCGCTACTAACTATCGTCCAATCGCTGTGCTCAGTACATTCTCGAAGCTTTTGGAACGCATCATTAATAATAGATTGATCAATTACCTAGAAACAAATAATATAATATCACCCCAACAGTTTGGATTTCGTAAAAATATCTCCACCGTTGATGCAGTTCTAAAGCTAACAAATAATATAGTAAAAAACATAAACAGCAATAAGAAAACTCTCGCGGTGTTCCTTGATTTAGCAAAGGCCTTTGACACCGTACCGATTCCTATTCTTCTAACCAAACTATACTTAATCGGTGTCAGAGGCACTCAGCATAACCTATTCGAATCGTACCTTACGGGACGATCACAAATGGTTAAAATAGGCCACCACACTAGTGACGAATTGCAAATCTCCTACGGGGTACCGCAAGGTAGTATATTAGGGCCCACACTATTCCTCGTTTTTATTAATGATATGTGTAATATTCCACTTAAAAATGGCACTATTATTACATACGCCGATGATACAGTCCTCCTTTTTAATGATGTTAGTTGGGCTAATCTCCAAAAGACAGCTCAATCAGGTTTCAATGTTGTCGCAAACTGGCTTTCCACACACTTCCTTACCTTGAACACCTCTAAAACCAAATTTATACCCTTCTCTCCCACATCCGCCAATCAACCTAAATCACCTATTGTTATCCAAGCTCACTCCTGTCACGATCTTCTATTGTGCCAATGCCCCTCCATAGACCGTACTGACATAATTAAATACCTAGGAATCACTTTAGATAAATATCTTAACTTTAAAACCCACATTGATATGCTTACATCTAGACTTAGGAAATTAATGTATGTATTTAAATCTATCCGACACTCTGCCCCTCCAAATGTAATCAGGACTATGTATCTTGCTCTAGCTCAATCTATAATTACATATTGTATACCGTGTTGGGGTGGTGCTGCAAAAACACATCTAAAACCGCTGGAAGTTGCCCAACGCGGAGTACTGAAGGTGGCCACTAAACGTCCTATCCTCTACCCCACCACTAAGTTATACAAGAACTGCGACATTTTAACTGTCAGGCAGCTCTTTATTTACAACACGGTGATTTATCAACACATCCATACACCCCTCTTTGAAACCTCCAAACGTCGCAAAGACTTAATTTGTAATACTCCCCTGCCTAAGCTTAGTTTTACAAAAAGGCATCAGTTTTATCTTGGCCCAAAATTATATAATAAAATTAATAAAATCAATTTTGTGTTTGACAAACCTACATTTGAAGTTAAAAAGAAAGTGTCTACACTACTAAAAACCTTTACATATGATGAAACAGAGCTTTTTATTAAGTAATACGTACTTATTCAGTTTACGTACTCACACTCATTCTGACTCACATACAAACACACACACACAAACACACACACACACACATACACACACACACACACACACACACACACACACACACACACATACACAGCATGTTAGTTATTAGGTTTTTATTTTTATTTTGTGTCTTCTTTTATGTCCTTCCTTCTGAGGGAACATAAAAATATTGTTTGAAAAACATGACACCACCGATCACTGTTACGATCCGCATAAGAGGTGCGGGCCTACTTAATCATAAATACAGGCTACATGTGAGCCTAGTTATGATAGTAGTCGTCAAAACTTTTCTGTTATGTTAATTTTTACTAAGAATAAAGATTTTTGATTTTTTTTTGATTTTGAGTGTAAAGCATTTCATTTATTAACTTCACGTCAATGGTAGCCTTATGTTCGGATCGCTGCTGATGTCTGCTTGTCTCTGGCACCGCTGAAGTGGCCGGCGATAGACACGATGACGCTCCGCTCGTGAGTGTCACCGCTGGCATCCGGTCACCGGGTGCACTGGACTGTCACTGGCACCGCTGAAGTGGCAGGCGATATGCACGATGACACCCCGCTCGTGAGTATCACCGCTGGCATCCTGTCACCGGGTGCACTGGACCGCTGATGCTGGGGCCGCTGACTCCGGTTAAGTTAACCCGAAGTGCGCCTTGATGTGTTGTCCTGGTGCCGCTAAGTGATAGGGCGGTGGCGCAGCTCGCGGCGCCACTGCTAGCACCCATCACTGGGCACACCGGAGCTCGACTGCTGATGCAGCCATCCCTACCGGAACGATCCTCGGATCGCCCGGTTGACGCCTTCAGAGACGATGCGTCTCTGATTTCTAGCGCCTGATCAAAAAGTGGCTACTACTAGGGTGGTGTGGTCAGTGACCACATCCACCTGGATCCGGCTCGAAGGACCATGAAAAGGCTTGGTAGCCTTATGTTCGGATCGCTGGTAGTAGAAGCGACGTTTATTTGTATAAGAAGAAAGGTTATTAATATGTAAGGACTCTTAATACCGAGATACAGATTCTGGCATAGTGACATCTATGTAAATACATAAAAACTACTTGATAACTGAACATACCGCCCACCAAGAACGTACGTTCTTCATTACCACCCTCACCATGAGGTCAAGGGGGTAACTCCACAAGATGCATGGACTTGATAACAAGCTGATAAGAACCTACATGCATCCTGTGTGCTTTAAGATGTGGCTGGTATACACAGTTATTTACATAAATTTTTACAATCTAATTTTGATAAGTGCTAATTTACGATAAAATTTTGATGGGATCTTCCGTCTTCGCTGTTGCTGTTGTCACTGGCAACGCTGAAGTGGCAGGTGATAGGCACGACGACGCTCCGCTCGTGAGTGTCGCCGCTGGCATCCTGCCACCGGGTGCACGGGACTGTCTCTGGCACCGCTGAAGTGGCAGGCGATAGACACGATGACGCTCCGCTCGTGAGTGTCACCGCTGGCATCCTGTCACCGGGTGCACTGGACCGCTGCTGCTGGGGCCGCTGACTCCGGTTAAGTTCACCCGAAGCGCGCCTTGATGTGATGTCCTGGTGCCGCTAAGTGATAGGGCGGTGGCGCAGCTCGCGGCGCCACTGCTAGCACCCATCACTGGGCACACCGGAGCTCGACTGCTGATGCAGCCATCCCTACCGGAACGATCCTCGGATCGCCCGGTTGACGCCTTCAGAGACGATGCGTCTCTGATTTCTAGCGCCTGATCAAAAAGTGGCTACTACTAGGGTGGTGTAGTCAGTGACCACATCCACCTGGATCCGGCTCGAAGGACCATGAAAAGGCTTGGTAGCCTTTTGATCGGATCGCTGGTAGTAGAAGCGGCGTTTATTTGTATAAGAAGAAAGGTTATTAATATGTAAGAACTCTGAATACCGAGATACAGATTCTGGCATAGTGACATCTATGTAAATACATATAAACTACTTGATAACTGAACAATGCTTATGATCACCATGTTCTTTGGAATAAATATTCGGTAACTTTCGCATATATGTAACATAGGTACCCGTCGTGGTTTTAAGAGATTGCTTTCCTCTTCGTGTGTTTTGAAGTACAAGGGCTTTGCTTGGAGACGGGTCCCGAAGCTTGTTTTCCCACACACTTTTCATATAATGTACTTCGTAAATATGTGACTTTGTTGGGGCTTCTATTTATAAAATAATTTAAAATATTTACTGTTTCGTCCTAAGTATTTTTGGGGGGAGCGCTCAATCGGCGCCAGCGCTTTAAAATGTTGCCATTTAGGTATTTTATTAACTCACCAATTTTTTATTGGTAGTAGTTTTCAACTTCCTCGTTTTGAAAACTTCGTTCTTCCGTTTTATGAATGGATGTCACATAATACTCGTAATAATGACGAATAATTTTAGTAGGCTCTATGTGTCATTATTTCCCTCGAGGCTCCGCAAACCTTTTCCATTGCTTCGTCTTTTTCCTTCAACTTCCTTTCAAGTTGAGCCCTCATGGACTTTTCCTTTTGGCTTCTGTGCCATTACGGCGTTTTAGTGAACTTCCCTATAGTTGCGTGGCTTTTGCGTGGGAACATGTGACTTGGGCACTGCAGGGGATAGTGCTGGATGGGAATAAATGGAGCTCCACTGCTTGGCTTGGTCAGATGAATGTGCCTTTATCTTTGAAATTTAAAATTTGGTTTCTCGCACTTTGAACGATTAGGCACTAGTGCGATGATCTGCCGTGTATTATGAAGGATTTGTTGTATAGCAGCTTGCAAACAATTGTGAAGCTTATTTATGGCGAGCTGCACGAGGCAACGTATTATTTGATCACCGCCTTGGCGGGAATTTCACAATTTCATTTCGCTTTCGCTGATGTTCGTCTTGCGACGATCCAAGAATTTTACCTCTAACGTCGCAATACGAATGCCCCCAGTTATCCCTATTAATCATTACCTCTGAGTTCTGAAAACCAACCAAATATAACCGAGATCATATTCTATTAATCCATGTACGAAATATGGAAGCAGCATTTTGAGCCCGCTTTGATTATCTCATATTATTTATTATTATTATATTATTATTTATTATTATTACTTTCTTTTAAGCTGGACATGGACTCTCCTTTTGCCTTCTGTGCCATTTCGGCGTTCTTTATGAACTTTTCGCGTGGGACCATAGGAACTGCGCCACTGCTTGACGTGGCCAGAGCAATGTTCTGTGTGCTTTTTGCAGCCTTCTCTTTCCTTCTGGGAGGAGCCAGCTGCACTACAGGTTTGAACACTATGCAGTGTGATTAAATAACCTCTTGAGCTACTATTTCTACTTCAGTTACAGAGTCCTGCCAGTTCTGGACTACCCGGATTGACGCCTTAATTTTGTCAACGGTGATGTCGCATTCCGTGGCTTTTTCGAGGTTTTAACGCTTAAGACTACTCCTTGGCGAGATATTAAAGCTTTTTAGCTATTTCTACTTCAGTTATAGAGTCCTTCCAGTTCTGGACTTTTTGAATTGACGCCATAATTTCGTCAACGGTGATGTCGCATTCAGTGGCTTTTTCGATGTTTTAACGCTTAAGACTACTCCTTGGCGAGATATTAAAGCTTTTTAGCTATTTCTACTTCAGTTATAGAGTCCTTCCAGTTCTGGACTTTTTGAATTGACGCCATAATTTCGTCAACGGTGATGTCGCATTCAGTGGCTTTTTCGAGGTTTAACGCTTAAGACTACTCCTTGGCGAGATATTAAAGCTTTTTAGCTATTTCTACTTCAGTTATAGAGTCCTTCCAGTTCTGGACTTATTGAATTGACGCGTTCATTTCGTAAACGGTGATGTCGCATTCAGTGGCTTTTTCGAGGTTTTAACGCTTAAGACTACTCCTTGGCGAGATATTAAAGCTTTTTAGCTATTTCTACTTCAGTTATAGAGTCCTTCCAGTTCTGGACTTTTTGAATTAACGCCATAATTTCCTCAACAATGATGTCGCATTCAGTCTTCGAACCTCTAACTTTCGTTCTTGATTGATGAAAACACCTTTGGCAAATGCTTTCGCTGATGTTCGTCTTGCGACGATCCAAGAATTTCACCTCTAACGTCGCAATACGAATGCCCCCAGTTATTCCTATTAATCATTACCTCGGAGTTCTGAAAACCAACAAAATAGAACCGAGATCATATTCTATTATTCCATGCACGAAATATTCAAGCAGCATTTTGAGCCCGCTTTGAGCACTCAAATTTTTTCAAAGTCAAATTGTCAGCCCATCTCGACTTTCACTGAAGAGCACCGCGATAGGATTTTGATATTGAACCGCCGTTTGACCGGCGACTCACCAACGATATGCTCCGCAAGTGGCCTTTACGAGGTTTGAACACTTTGGGAGGTTAGTTAGCTGAACGTATATTTTAATAAACTTTAAAAGCCTTTTTCATAATGCCTTGATAAGAGGTATCGGTGTAATCAATGATAATAATCAGTTTAGAATGTCAAGAAAGTGACAGCATGATTTTTATCCCACTGATGAGCTTAATCAAGACTTTGTGAAACAGGCGTTAAGAATACTATATTATTACTATTACTTCATCACAACCCATCAGTCACGATCGTGCGTTCGTCTCGCTCGCACGCATTCTCAGTGCATCACCGTGTATACTTTGAAATATTTTGTTGTTGAGTCAGAGGTTGTCAACATTTTTTACTACAAGCTACTGCGCGAATATGCCTAAGACCAGTGTACCTGCGAATTGTGCTTCCTGTGCTGACAATGTCGGCCATGGTCCGGAGTGTTCCAGCTGCAAGTCGAGATACCATTTCTCCTGCGCTGGTATCAGTGAGCGAGGATATGACCGACTTGGTACAGGGAAAGCGACTTGGATCTGTTCGACGTGCCGGGACAAACAGGCGAAACCATCTGCGGATCTCGATGCAACTTGGACTTCTACGTCTGAATCGAAGTCTGGCGGAAAGACAGGTCAGGGTGCCGCAAAAGAAGATCTTCTGGTGCAGATGGCTCAACAGATGGATACAATCCTCCAGAAACTTAATTCTATAACTGCCATTGAGGCGGATATAAAACAGTTGAGAAATGATATAACTGTCCTTAACGGTAACCTCAATAAGAGCATTGAAGAGTTATCCCATAGGGTTTCTGAAGTGGAGAACCGCGTCACGGAGGTGGAGCAACTACGCTGCGAGGTTAATGACCTAAAGAAGACTGTTGCCGACCTGACCGACGATAACAGCAGAAATGAGCAGTGGGTGAGAAAGTCGAACATTCAAATCAATGGTGTGCCTCAGAAGAATGGCGAAAATCTTATTGCCATAATAACCAGATTGGCAGACCATTGCCACTTTCCTCTAAAAGCTGATACGGATATAGATTTCATAACGCGCGTTGCAACTAAAAATGATAACGATAAGCGCCCGAAACCAATAATAGTGAAGTTTCAAGCAAGATATAAAAAAGATGACTTTCTGGCTGCTATCCGGAAAGTGAAGGGTATCAAAGGTTCTGATATTGGCTTTGTGGGGGTTGAGGATAGGATCTACGCGAACGACCATCTATCAGCAAAAAATAGGTACCTTCTCCAGCAAGCTAAAGCAAAATCTAAAGACAAAAACTACGCATTCTGCTGGGTACGCAACTGCACGGTAATGGTTCGGCGCAATGAAAAATCTCCTATCATTCACGTAACGTCAATGGAAGCTTTAAAAAAAATCACATAAGTGATAACTATAATTTTGTATTTACGCTACCATCCGCTTTCGCACTTTGTAAATGTAACTTATACAAAAGGTTGCTTACCCCTGCCTCGCTATTGCCCGCACACTTTAGAAGTACCTTAACTGCTCATAACGCCCTCCAAGTTATTATAAATCTTGCGCTGTATGCCTTAAAGCTCATATATAATTGCATTGATTTTTTCTATCCATTTAACAGTTTAACTTGTTTTGTCATAGCGAGCGGTCATCCGCTATTGCCTCGCCGTTCATTGAATGTCTTTGTTTATCGGATATATTTCTTATCGTATTATGTGAATTCAACTCCAATAATTAGCATGTTATTGCAATATAACTTTTATTATAGTATGTATGGATTATACACCATAATAGTAAGCGATTCAGTAAAGATTAGCAAATGCCTTCCTAATTACATAACTGTCGTAAAAAATAAAATTGTTTATTTCAAATGTACACTAGGTCATTGTTTTGAATCGGGTGTGGATATTTTTTGTGCAAACATCTGGTCTTTGTTGGGATTATGTACGATTCTAAAGTGTTTTATATTTTTTCAATTTGACTGTGATTAACGTTTTCTACCAAAACGTTCGTGGGTTACGAACAAAAACACACGTATTTCTTAGAAACGTTTTAAGTGTAACATACGATTTAATATGTATTAGTGAATCATGGCTGTTACCTGGCATATTTGATACCGAACTAGTGGATTCTCGTTATAGTTTATACCGAACAGACCGGGACTACGTACGTAGGAATATGTTGCTAGGCGGCGGCACCTTCGTGGCCGTGCACCGCGACCTCCGAGTGGACACGCGAGATGTGCGCCTACCGCCTTCTCTGCCCGATGCCGATATTACTTGCGTTAATATTTTGTTATCCGAAACACCTCGAAAAAACTTATTACGTGTTTATTGTTGCTACTTTCCCCATACAGTAGACCAAATTAATTCAGAGTTAACATTTTTTGAATTTATTTCCGATTTAGTTATCGAATTTCCCGACGATAAGGTTTTTATTGTTGGTGATTTTAATATTACATATGGTAAATGGCTACCGTCCCATCACAATTCTAATTGTTTTGTCTTAGATAATCCATCCGAGGATTCCCTAACTTACAACATTTCTGCGTTTATGTCTTTTAGTAATTTATTACAACATAACTATATGTTGAATCATAACAACAGAATGCTCGATCTAGTTTTATCTAACATATGCTGCTCGGTGGAGGGTGCGGAGGGCCTGGTGCCGGCGGACGCGCACCACCCGCCGCTGCGCGCGCGCGTGCTGGCCGCGCCCGCGCCCCCCGCGCTGCCGCCCGCCCCGCGCACCGTGCGACGGTTTCATGCTGCAGACTATGATGCTGTTAACACAGCTCTTGCTTCAGTTGACTGGGATCAGCATTTATCTGTAGACTGCATTGAGGCTGCCGTAGATAATTTTTATACTGTCGTTAATAAAATTATAGATAGATTAATTCCTAGTCGTGTCGTTCGTGATGAGATGAAATATCCTAGGTGGTATTCAAAACCGTTAATAAGCTTAATAAATAAAAAAAATAAAGTTCATAAAAAATGGAAAATATACGGCAGGCTATCCGATTATGAAAACTTCTCATCGCTGCGACGAATACAAAAAAAAATGGAAACTGATTGCTTTGACAGATTTATTTCCAACGCAGAAGATAATATAAAGATAAACTCCAAACATTTTTGGTCGTACATAAAATCGAGAAAAAGTATAAATGAAATCCCAGACACAATATACTTGGATGAAAATAATGTTGGTTCGGACGGTCAATCAATAGCAAATATTTTTAACAAATTTTTCCACTCAGTTTTTGAAAAAGAATCCACTGTAAACGATTTAGATGATTATGAAGGTAACTATAATAACACAACATTACTATGCACTGTAGCTATAAATTTTGATACAGTAGAAAAATATTTAAAAAAACTAGATACTTCTAAGGGATGTGGCCCAGATGGTCTTCATCCCCTGTTTCTAAGACGCTGTCATAAAGAACTCGCAATTCCAATCACGGTCTTATTCAGGATGTCTTTAGAGACCTGTATAGTTCCAATTAAGTGGAAACAGTCTCTTGTTACTCCCATTTACAAGGGTGGCGGTGATAAGCATAATGCTAACAACTATAGAGGTATATCTAAGCTTAATGTTATTCCAAAATTATTCGAAAAAATTATATACGACGTTATGTTTCCTTCAGTTAGACCGTACCTGATAAATTCTCAACATGGTTTCATCAATCAGAAATCAACAGAATCAAATTTGTGTGAATACATAGATATTTTATTGGATGCTATGGATAACGGATTTCAGGTGGATGCCGTGTATACCGATTATTCAAAAGCTTTTGATAAAATTCCCCATAATATATTAGTTAAAAAACTCGATTTATTTGGTATACACGGCAACCTACTGAGATGGCTAGATTCTTACTTAAGGAACAGGTCGCAAGCAGTTTCTATTAAGGGATACTTATCATCTTTTATCCCTATTTCTTCTGGTGTCCCCCAGGGCTCTCACTTGGGCCCCCTTCTCTTCAATATTTTTATCAATGATGTAACTAATATTTTAAATAATTCCGACTCTTTATTATACGCTGACGACACGAAAATATTTATGAAGGTGAGTTCTTTAGACGATTGTCATAACTTACAAGCAGATTTAAATAATTTAATACAGTATTGCAATAAAAATAAAGTTAAACTTAATATCGATAAGTGTTGTGTCATATCTTTCACAAGAAAAAAAAACAAAATTTTATATGACTATAATTTTCAAGATATAAGTTTAAGAAGGGTAACCGAGGTGAGGGACCTGGGAGTCCACCTCGATAGTGAATTATCGTTCCGGAGACACTACGATATAATTACAGCAAAAGCATATAAGATGCTGGGTTTTATTTTTAGACAGAGTAAAGATTTTAAAAGCCCCACCACTCTTATCTTGCTTTTTAACTCTTTTGTTAGGTCCATACTTGAATATGCATCGACGGTATGGAACCCTCAATACCAAAATCACATATACAATATTGAAAGAATACAAAATAAATTCATTAAACGTTTAAAATACAAATTTAAAAATTTCGATACCAACTCTTTTCTTTCACTTGAAACCCGCCGTGACATGAGAGACCAGATGTTTTTGCACAAAATTATCAACAACCATATTGACAGTCCATACCTACTTGGTAAAATGGCTTTGTACTGTAAAGGCAACTCCCGCCATCCAAAGACCTTTGTTATTAAAAACTGTAGTAGTAACTATACTAAAAACCGCTTCGCTATAAGAGCTTGCGAAAGTTACAATAAATCACATCATATAACTGATATATTTAGCGAAAAACTCATTAATTTTAAGAAAAAAATTATTTCTAACTTAAAAATAGCGTAGTAGTAGATTTGTCTGTAAGTAACTTATCATATAAATACATAGTACATGGGTAATATACCTAATTATATAATTATTATATAAGTACCTAATTATATTGTTGATTGTTAACTTCTTAACTTTATGCATCTTAAGCAGTTCAGTGATGTTCTGAGTATTTAGTAAAAAAATAGGTGTGAAAACTTTATTGGCTTGTGTGTAAACCTTATGTTAATTTATAATATGTAATAGTATAAGCTGTTTGTTTTCCAAATAAAGAAAATTAAAATTAAAATTAAAATCACGTCCCCACTGCTGGGGCACGGGTCTCCTTCCAATGAAGGAAGGGTTTTAGGCCTAGTCCACCACGCTGGCCGAGTGCGGGTTGGTGGACCCCAACACAAGCAAGCTTGTGCTGAGAGAGTTGTCGGGTAAGTGGGCAACCCGACTGTTAGATGTTTTCAAGCTGACTAGGCTTAACGACTGCTGCCGAAGCAGCAACCGGGACCCACGGCTTAACGTGCCGTCCGAAGCACTTCCTTACATTGATATAACACACTGCCTACCTCGCAATATATTAGTAGATACCTACAAGCTATGAGTGTTTTTGATTGTACCAGATTCTGATTAGTAGTTTTTGTTAGTTTGTTTGGTTATTTATGTTTGTTTGGTTATTTATGCTTTTCCACGTTTTACGGTTATTGTTTGCACATTTTTCTTGTGACGATCGTTCGAAGTCATGTTTTAATTTATTTAATATTGATTTACAATAGTTCCTATGTCTAGTATAGGTAATTTTTAAGATAGGATTAGTCGGATCTTTCTTTAATTGAAGATGAAGTTTATCTCTGTTGTTAACACAACGAAGCAGGCCCTGTGTAATCCATGGTTTAATTATACGCTTACTCTTTGGTATTTTTTTGACATTTGTTTGTTTTTTAATTATTGTCGATAGCTTGGATAGAAGATTGTCAGTGGCTTTATTTACATCGGTACAATCTAAGACATCAGTAAAATTGGTAGACCCTATGTCTGCTTTAATTGAATCGTAATAGAGTACTTTAACTAATCGATTTGTTATGGGTTGTTCATGAGCTTCGAGATGACACATTACTGCAAAGTGATCAGTTATGGTTGCGGGGATAACGATGGTTGTTGATGGATTGCTTGCTTTTAACATAACGTGGTCATTGCAATTATTATCATGTGTTACGAGAGTATGTCCTGCTAGTATGCCATGCGTGCTGAGTAAGTTAAGATAATCATGAGAGTTTCTATCGCTATTATCAGATTTTATATCAATATTGATATCACCTATTACCATTATGTTTTTGCAGCTTTTTACTGATACTAACACTTCATTCAAAGAGTGAAGAAATCTGTCCACATAACGAATAGCTAGAGAGCGGTAGATACGATAAGGGCGTTTTCACCTTTTACTTCAGGAACACACTGTAATTCAAGGTTGGACATACGGTTGAGTTGTTCTAGCTGGTTGACTCGCTGGAGAAGGGTACACGTAGACGCACGCAGGTTATCATTTTCCTTCTGAACTTGCTGAATGCTGTTCTTAGCAGAGACGACTTCAGCTTTGAATTCGTCGAACATCGCATTTGTGATTGAGATTGAGTCCTTCACGTAATTTATCTCGTCGCGCAGCTGTTTCAGTTGACTCTTTAGACATGTATTGATGATGCCAGTAAGGTCGTCCGGATCTCGTTCCTGATGGTGTTGATGAGTTCCTCCTGGGTACCGCACTGGCGGCATGGCGAGGTCGGTGCGGGAGCGGAGGCCTTGGCCTCACGTAGTTTGGAGCGCAGCGTAACCTTCTCAATTTGCTGCACTGGGGTGTTAGAGTTGTCGCCCCTCGGCTGCTTGATATTACACGACGGACATATCCATGTAGGGTGGGCAGCTTATAGAGTCTTAGCGACAGGTACACCGACACACTGATTGTAGTAACTATTTTTACATTTTTAGGAATCTATATGATTTTCCTTTATAATGTTAATATCGACGTTGCACGCCAAACATATTTTTGTCATATCTTTGCAGAGGGTATGTAAAAAGGCTCCAACTAGGCTCCACAAACGCATTTGAAACTATTGCTTGGATTCATTCCTTCGTCTTTTTATTTCAACTTTCTTTCAAGTTGAGCCCACATGGACTCTTCTTTTGGCTTCTGTGCCATTTCGGCGTTCTTTGTAAACTTTTAGCGTGGGACCATACGCGTTTCGAACTGCGCCACTGCTTGACGTGGTCAGAGTAATGTTCTGTGTGCTTTTTGCAGCCTTCTCTTTCCTTCTGGGAGGAGCCAGCTGCACAACAGGTTTGAACACTTTGGGAGGTGATTAAATAACCTCTTGAGATACTATTTCTACTTCAGGCAAATTTAAGCAGCCTTATCGCTTAAAGCGATATCTAGCAGACAATCTTTCGTTGGAACCAATTTTAGCTATTTCTACTTCAGTTATTGACGCCTTAATTTCGTAAACGGTGATGTCGCATTCAGTGGCTTTTACGAGGTCATAGGTGACATATTAAAGCTTTTTATCTATTTCTACTTCATTTATAGAGTCCTTCCAGTTCTGGACTTAATGAATTGACGCATTAATTTCGTAAACGGTGATGTCGCATTCAGTCTTCGAACCTCTAACTTTCGTTCTTGATTGTTGATTACACCTTTGGCAAATGCTTTCGCTGATGTTCGTCTTGTGACGATCCAAGAATTTCACCTATAACGTCGCAATACGAATGCCCCAAGTTATCTCTATTAATCACTAGCTGTTCCCGCGAGCTTCGCCTTAAAAAGATTTCCCGCGGGAATTCCAAGATAATTTTTCCAGCAATAATTCTAATTTTTCTCGCTGTAAAAACCATCCTTGAACTTCAACGAACATTTAAAAAAAAGATTTGGCCAAATAGGTCGAGGCGTTGTTGAGTTATGCGCTTACCAACACATTTTGCGATTCATTTTTATATTATAAGAAGATTACCTCGGAATTCTGAAAACCAACAAAACAGAACCGAGATCATATTCTATTATTCCATGCACAAAATATTCAAGCAGCACTTTGAGCCCGCTTTGAGCAATCTAATTTTTCAAAAGTAAAATTGTCAGCCCATCTCGACTTTCACTGAAGAGCACCGCGATAGGATTTTGATATTGAACCGCCATTTGACCGGCGACTCACCGACGATATGCTCCGCAAATGGCCTTTACGAGGTTTGAACACTTTGGGAGGTTAGTTAGCTGCCTCTTTAGCTGCTATTTCTACTTCAGTTATAGATTCCTGCCAGTTCTGGACTTCCAGGATTGACGCCTTAATTTCGTCAACGGTAATGTCGCATTCAGTGGCTTTTTCGAGGTTTTAACACTTAAGACACTACTCCTTGGCGAGATATTAAAGCTTTTTAGCTATTTCTACTTCATTTATAGAGTCCTTCCAGTTCTGGACTTTTTGAATTGACGCCATAATTTCGTCAACGGTGATGTCGCATTCAGTGGCTTTATCGAGGTTTTAACGCTTAAGACACTACTCCTTGGCGAGATATTAAAGCTTTTTAGCTATTTTTACTTCATTTATGGAGTCCTTCCAGTTCTGGACTTTTTGACTTGACTTCATAATTTCGTCAGCGGTGATGTCGCATTCAGTGGCTTTTTTGAGGTTTTAACGCTTAAGACACTACTCCTTGGCGAGATATTAAAGCTTTCTAGCTATTTCTACTTCATTTATAGAGTCCTTCCAGTTCTGGACTTTTTGACTTGACGCCATAATTTCGTCAACGGTGATGTCGCATTCAGTGGCTTTTTCGAGGTTTTTGAGCCCGCTTTGAGCACTAATTTGTTCAAAGTAAAATTGTCAGCCCATCTCGACTTTCACTGAAGAGCACCGCGATAGGATTTTGATATTGAACCGCCGTTTGACCGGCGACTCACCGACGATATGCTCCGCAAGTGACCTTTACGAGGTTTGAACACTTTGGGAGGTTAGTAAATCACAGCTAAAGAGCCGCTATTTCTACTTCAGTTATACATTCCTGCCAGTTCTGGACTTCTAGGATTGACGCCTTAATTTCGTCAACGGTAATGTCGCATTCAGTGGCTTTTTTGAGGTTTTAACACTTAAGACTTAAGGAGTAGTCCTTGGCGAGATATTAAAACTTTTTAGCTATTTCTACTTCATTTATAGGGTCCTTCCAGTTCTGGACTTTTTGAATTGACGCCATAATTTCGTCAACGGTGATGTCGCATTCAGTGGCTTTATCGAGGTTTTAACGCTTAAGACACTACTCCTTGGCGAGATATTAAAGCTTTTTAGCTATTTCTACTTCATTTATGGAGTCCTTTCAGTTCTGGACTTTTTGAATTGACGTCATAATTTCGTCAACGGTGATGTCGCATTCAGTGGCTTTTTCGAGGTTTTAACGCTTAAGACACTACTCCTTGGCGAGATATTACAGCTTTCTAGCTATTTCTACTTCATTTATGGAGTCCTTCCAGTTCTGGACTTTTTGACTTGACGCCATAATTTCGTCAACGGTGATGTCGCATTCAGTGGCTTTTTCGAGGTTTTAACGCTTAAGACACTACTCTTTGGCGAGATATTAAAGCTTTTTAGCTATTTCTTCTTCATTTATAGAGTCCTTCCAGTTCTGAATTGACGCTATTATTTCGTCAACGGTGATGTCGCATTCAGTGACTTTGACGAGGTTTGAACGCTTTAGACACTACTCCTTGGTCAGGCAAATTTAAGCAGCCTTATCGTTTAAAGCGATCTCTTCCAGACAACCTTTGGGTGGAACCATTCCCCCCACACACCCCCCAACCCTTATTTCCATTGACGCTAATAGAATTTTTTACCGTCTGGAAGTAAGATAATATGGAATTTGTTTACATACTTCACCGAACTTGGGCGCGTTGCATACATTGCACGTTTGTCGCCGGATCTGAGTCAGAGACGGTCGAATGGCGTTGTGGTTAGTGGCCCTGACTGCTATGCCGAAGGTCCCGGGTTCGATTCCCGGCTGGGGCAGATATTTGTTTAAAGACAGATATTTGTACTCGGGTCTTGGGTGTTGATATTTATATTTAGTATCTATCTATCTATGTATTTGTGTAGATATATCAGCTGTCCGACACCCATAACACAGGTTCTGCCTAGCTTGGGTCGGATGGCCGTGTGTGAGATGTCCCCACATATTTATTTATTATTTTATTTACGAGTTTTTTTCTTGCTGTGCGGCTTTACGCCATCCGGCCTATCCGTTAGTTGCAAGTTCAATGTTTCCAACTAGGCTCCACAAATGCATTTCAAACTGTTTGGATTTTTATTCATTCCTTCGTCTTTTTTAGGGTTCCGTAGCCAAAATGGCAAAAACGGAACCCTTATAGTTTCGTCATGTCCGTCTGTCCGTCTGTCCGTCTGTCCGTCTGTCCGTCTGTCACAGCCGATTTACTCGGAAACTATAAGTACTACAGTGATGAAATTTGATGGGAATATGTGTTGTATGAACCGCTACAAAAATATGACACTAAATAGTAAAAAAAAGAATTGGGGGTGGGGCCCCCCATACATGTAACTGAGGGATGAATTTTTTTTTTTCGATGTACATACCCGTGTGGGGTATCAATGGAAAGGTCTTTTAAAATGATATAAAGTTTTCTAAAAAACATTTTTCTTAAAGTGAACGGTTTTTGAGATATCAGCTCTCAAAGTCGTAAAAAGTATGTCCCCCCCCCTCTATTTTTATAACTACGGGGTATAAAATTCTAAAAAAAATAGAGGTGATGCATGCTATTTAACTCTTTCAACGATTTTTGGTTTGATCAAAGTATCTCTTATAGTTTTTGAGATAGGTTGATTTAACTGTAATTTTGCTGCTACGGAACCCTTTGTGCGCGAGCCCGACTCGCACTTGGCCGGTTTTTTCTTTCAACTTCCTTTCAAGCTGGACATGGACTCTCCTTTTGCCTTCTGTCCCATTTCGGCCTTCTTTGTGAACTTTTAGCGTGGGACCATACGCGTTTAGAACTGCGCCACTGCTTGACGTGGTCAGAGCAATGTTCTGTGTGCTTTTTGCAGCCTTCTCTTTCCTTCAGGGAGGAGCCAGATGTACTACAGGTTTGAACTCTTTAGCTGATATTTCTACTTCAGTCATAGATTCCTGCCAGTTCTGAACTCCCAGGATTGACGCCTTAATTTTGTCAACGGTGATGTCGCATTCAGTGGCCTTTACGAGGTTTTCTCCTTGGCGAGATATTAAAGCTTTTTAGCTATTTCTACTTCATTTATAGATTCCTTCCAGTTCTGGAACTTTTGAATTGACGCCATAATTCCGTAAACGGTGATGTCGCATTCAGTCTTCGAACCTCTAACTTTCGTTTTTGATTGATGAATACACCTTTGGCAAATGCTTTTGCTGATGTTCGTCTTGCGACGATCCAAGAATTTCACCTCTAACGTCGCGATACGAATGCCCAATGTTATCTCCATCTCGACTTTCACTGAAGAGCACCGCGATAGGATTTTGATATTGAACCGCCGTTTGACCGGCGACTCACTGACGATATGCTCCGCAAGTGGCCTTTACGAGGTTTGAACACTTTGGGGGTGATTGAATCACCTCTTTAGCTGCTATTTCTACGTCAGTTATACAGGGTTATTTGCAAGTAGACCTGATCCTTTCAGGAGGTGATAGAGGAAGGCATTTGCAGTCGATTATACCCTATAATGCACTATCAGAAACTTAACCATTTCTAAGATATTTCATATTTAAAGATTTTTTTCATTTTTGCCGAAATTTCATGTTTAAAACCAAAAATAAAAAAACAAGACATATTTCAATACTTTTTTTGTTTGTTTTGCATTAGTAACATCTTAATAAAGTTATTTAAATAATCAAATGTACATTATTCGACTTAAATTAGACACAATACCTCAAAATAGATAAACATTTTTAAAAAATATTCAAAACCTAAAAACAAATAAGTTAAATTAAAAAAGAATTTCATATAATAATTTTTGTGCACTTCAGCTTAAAAACATTGTCAACTTATAAGCTTTCAAATGAGATATTTCAATATCAAATCGATCTAGGTATCACCAAGATATGGCCAAAACAATCAGAGAAGGCGGAGAAAACTCAACAGGGGTTTCCATACTAAAGTGAACAGAACTGAAAACCATCACACTTTTTACTTTTAAATTGCGCTAATTTTGTTAGTTTTTCTGTTCAATTTTGTCCGCTTTCTCTGATTGTTTTGGCCATATCTTGGTGATACCTTAATCGATTTGATATTGAAATATCTCATTTGAAAGCTTATAAGTTGAAAAGGTTTTTAAGCTGAAGTGCACAAAAAAATGTTTTATGAAATTCTTTTTAAATTTAACTTATTTATTTTTAGGTTTTGAATATTTTTTAAAAATGTTTATCTATTTTGAGGTATTGTGTCAAATTTAAGTCGAATAATGCACATTTGATTATTTAAATAAGTTTATTAAGATGTAACTAATGCAAAACAAATAAAAAAAGTATTGAAATATGGCTAGTTTTTTTTATTTTCGGTTTTAAACATGAAATTTTGGCAAAAATTCAAAAAATCTTTAAATATTTAATATCTTAGAAATGGTTAAGTTTCGGATAATGTATTATAGGGTATAATCGACTGGAAATGCCTTCCTCTATCACCTCCTGAAAGGATCAGGTCTACTTACCAATAACCTTGTAGATTCCTGCCAATTCTGGACTTCCAGGATTGATACCTTCATTTCGTCACCGGTGATGTCGCACTCAGCGGTGACGGCAGTTGCACTTTCATTGGTGTCTTTTGATACGATTTTATGTTCGTCGTATAAATCTTATGACAATAGTTTCATATTTGCCAGAAACAAAAGGGCATCCCTTAAAAATTAGCTCTCAAAGAATGCTGCGGTTGACAATTTGTGAATTGGTTTTTTTATATAATGAAGCATTCACATTACTTATGTATCAGTCCTTTTTATTGTTTTATTTATATGTACCTATGCTGTTGGTGTTCCTTAATATACCTGAGAAAAATAAATATGTAATATTTATATACATTCTCAAGCTGTGGGTGATTGATTTGTACCTACCTATATTTGTTTACTTTTTGTACTTGTTCAATACAATGATGTAATATTTTTATATTATAAAAACACGAACCCTAAATGTAAGTAGGCATTGTGTAAAACTTATTATTTTACGGAAAATAAATGTGTTTTACTTTAAAGAAATGTGTTTATTTAACACCACATCATCACAATTCATCTCATCTCGCTTTCAGGAGGGGCCGCGGTGAATGTGGGTTGAGAATACTCGTATTGCTTTAGTATGGAGCATTTCACTACATCCTTGAGTCTGAAACTGAATATATTATCATGAAATTCACGTGAATGTGTAGGAGTAGGTGTGAGTATGTGTGCGTAAGGCCACAGTACGTACAGACTCTTGCCATCTCACATCATCACCTGTGTATCTTGTTTTTAAAGTATTGATTTTATAGGAAAGTGTAGTTCTCCTCAATGTATGCTGTCCTAGTGATTCGAAGGCTTACCGTATATATGTATGTGGGTTTATTTATACATCAAAGTATGTATCTTTGCTAGAAACTAGAACTACAGCGTAAGTGTCGGATCCTCAGATGAAACTGGATGATGAAATTTTATGATTAACTACCTACTTACTGTAACTATAAATTATTATTATAAAACATTTATTTCCAGATTAAGTACGTAGTTTAGCTAACTTCAGTGATCGTAACTGATCATTGAAGTTAAGCGAAACGTGGCACGGTCAGCAATTGGATGGCTATGACCGATTTTAAGTGGTTATTTTCTGGACGTTTCCGAACATCTGACAGTCGGGTTGACAACATACCTGACAAATCTCTCACCAAATGCTTGCTTGTGTTGGGGTCCACCAACCCACAGTAGCCCTGCGTGGTGGACTAGGCCTAAACCCTTCCTTCATTGGTAGGAGACCCAGAGAGAGAGACATGATGTGTTCAACGTGGCCCCAAAACTGTGCTATTTGAATGCGGTTCACTGGTACGGCTTATCCTTTTTCATACTACCCGTTCTAAAGTTATCCGTCGATTTATCATCAACTATAAGTATTTTCGGCGAGGCTCTTATGAAAATAATTAAATATGTTATCGTGAAACAATTGTCTAAGTGGGACTATGAAACTGAAGATGGTAAAATAGCAATGAGTCATATTAGAGTAGTAGGTATTTCGGTTTATCTCGTTACTGTGCACAATACTGCGCACGCAGGGGCCACTGACCGCTGGGTCCAGCCACATTCGCCCCATTCCACATTCGACCCGGCCACATTCGCCCCGAATCTCTAAAAGACGCCACAAGAGTTTTTTTACTGAAATAATAGTTTAGTATTTTATGGGCTGATGAATTCAAATAAAGTATCAGTTTGTACGTTTAATCATTTATTTATCATTTTCTATAAACATTATTAGTATAATAATAAATATTAACAAAATATACTATTAATAACTATGTGTGCTAAAATCAGAGTCACACAAAATATCTTTAATATAAAAAAATTATAAATAAAATCAACTATAAAAATCAATATAAATTACAATACAAGTAGGTGCGCGAGTGAGTACAATACAAGAGATGGATGCAGGCCATCCAAATCTTGACCATTGTTATCGATAACCCGTTTATTTCAGGTAAGAGCTAAATCAATGAGAAGGGTTAACTACCTTTCACTGTTACTGAGGTCAAACTAAGGCTAGTTATACTATTTTTAACCGACTTCGAAAAAAGGAGGAGGTTCCCAATTCGTCTGTATGTTTTTTTTTAATGTATGTTCATCGATTACTCCGCCGTTTATTGACCGATTTTGAAAATTCTTTTATTGATAGGGTTGAGCTCATGGGTGGTCCCAGTTTTTTCAAAATTTTATTCTACCCCCAAGTGTGGGAAAACGGGTAAAAACAGGGTATGAATTTTCATTTTGGGCACCTATCAACCGATTCTAATGAAAGTTAAAATGTAAAATATAGTTCTTAAAACAAAAAAAATATGATGGTGACCTTGAGCTGATCTGATGATGGAAACGGAAGGTAGTCAAGGGAACTCCTCAACGGTATATAGCAACTACCTCGTGTTTAGGCGTATCATTTGCATCTTACTTTTGATTGATTTTTTATTGCAAATAAACTAAAAACAATAAAATAAAATTATAATTTAAAAAAACGATATCAAAAAACCACTAAAAAGTATTAAATAATTTAAGGTTTGATGATGATGATGATGATGATTGGTCCGACCGATTTCGGCCATGGCGACCACTTCGACCCCTAGTTCTGTTGGCGCGCGTGCGCCCTAAGATGGCTTATTATTATTATTTATTAATTTAAGGTTTACACCAATTAGGTATGTGACAGTACAAATATACCTAAGCAGGAACTGATCTTTTTTGAAGTTGGTGCCATATTTCTTCAGATTACTTTGTCACCATCAAAAAAGAACATTTCCTGCTTAGGTATATTTGTACAGTCACATAATTGGTGTAACCCTTAAATTATTTCTTACTTTTTAGTGGTTTTTTGAAGTCGGTTTTTTTTTTATTATCCTTACTAATATTTTAAATGCGAAAGTAACTGTGTCTGTCTGTTACACTTTCACACCAAAACTACTGAACGAATTCGAATGAAATTTGGTATACAGATGGTCTAGACCCTGAGAAAGAACATAGGCTACTTTTTATCCCGTAATTCCCACGGGAAACTTTTTGGGGCGAAGCGAAGGTCGCAGGAGCAGCTCGTATGAAATAATAATCATTTTAGTCAATATATTTCTCAAAGTTAAGTGTTAATCACTTTAAATGCAATCAATTAAGAAATCCATAAAAAAATTCTGTGTACAGTACACAGACAATGTTTATGGATTTCTTAATTTTATTTTATTTTTATCTTATTTGAGATAAAGAAAAAATGCAAACAAAAATGAACCTTATCAAAATTATGAAGTATGTGGCCGGGTCGAACACGGAATGGGGCGAATGTGGCTGTACCCTGACTGCTGCAGCTCCTTTTAACTATGCACTCCTGGTATCATGAATCGTAATACAGGATTCGAGGTTAGGTTAGGAATTCTCTCTTTGAAAAAGAAAAAAAAAACAGTGGCTTCAGTTGCCCGAGCACAGGATTCGAAACCTCCGTTTACGTTGCGTATCGACAAATGTCACTGTCAAAATCTAAGGCAAATTTGTTAGTTCCAAAACTGGCATTTGTTTTTTCCATGTTAGGTGGAATTTCACCAAACGCTAAACGTATTTAGTAGCCTGTCATACGTCTGTCAGTTAGTACAAAATGTATTTAAAATTTGATTTAAATACGTTTAGCGTTTGGTAAAAGCGACCCTTCGTGTAGATTCGAAAATAGTATCGAATCCTATGCTCGCGCCTCAGATGTCTTAAAAGTAAATAGGTAGCTAAATAACAAATTGTACATATATTATACTTTTAGGGCGACTTGCACAACAAAGTTAAATAAAATTAAATAGTTTGTCTCTTGCTCTGACAGTATAATGTCAGAGCAAGAGGTCATAGATAATAAAATAAGTATGTTCCATTTAAACTTAAGACAAGTAGGAGATAAATGCAGTGCCCATAATTCAAGCAGAAGTCCAAATGTGCTTTTTCAAGTTCTCTATGAAGAGATTATTTTAAAAAAAACATGTTTTGTAAGAATTATTAAACTATTTTTTTCTTCTATAAAATGATAATTTATATAGTGCACTCACGAGAGCGGTGGTAGCTCAGTCGGGTAAGCGCCCGCTTCTCACGCAAGAGATGCGGGTTCGATCCCGGCGCTGACATGTACCAATGAGTTCTTTTAACTTAAGTACAATGTATACCAACGCTCTTACGGTGAAGGAAAACATCGTGAGGAAACCTGCATATCTAGACTTAGCACACCTAGATATGTAAACCCACCAACCCGCAGTGGACCAGCGTGGTGGGAAATGGTCCAAGCTTAGGAAGGCAGTTTAGACCTTGGGGATATGCACAAAGGTTCCACTCGAGAGAGCCAGGTGCAGGTACTTACACCCCCACAGAGAATAGAATAGAATAGAATAGTGCACTCACGGGCAATGAAAGGTTCCACTAAGAAAATCACCAAATTACTCCTAAACGGAAAAGGCTAGCTTAATGACGCCTTCTGCAACATTGAAGTACATTTAACAGAGCATCAGGACATTACTAACTGAAAACAGTAAGACTTTTTTAAATTTTTTAATGAAATCTTTGAAAAAAAATGGGTTTGTTTTGTGTCGATATTTTGTGAGTGGAACCTTTTCATTGCCCGTGAGTGTATTACCACCACCAATTTAATAGCATCAATATTATAATAAAAAGTTATGTATTTATTGAAAATGTACCTATAAAATGCACAATTTAATATGCTTATGCGTAATTTATAAGATAAGTCACATATTTCCTTATGCGTCTGCAATGTTCATTGCTGTAGCTTGAAGTTCTGCTTTTCCTATACGCTCCTGGTACGAACAACGAGGTTCGTGGTCAGCTAGGGTAAGCGGTGTTGTGTGGATTGAAACGCATATTCGAGAAATCATCCTAGCCTCCATATTATGAACAAATGTTCCAAGATTAAAAGCCTACTCTGGAAAACTCACACTTTTTATAATAATATTTTCTATAAAAATATTATTATAACTGTTCACACTGTTCCTCGTGTACATTAATGAACTGTGTAAGATGACCATCACAAATGGCCAAGTAATTACCTTCGCTGACGACACAGTTCTCTTGTTTCATGTGCCAACTTGGGCAGATGTTCAGCAACACTCTAACGAAGGTTTGCGAAAAGTTTCTGCTTGGCTCCAAGATAACTTACTGACTGCAAACACATCCAAGACAAAATACATCACCTTTGCAATCACTGCACGTTCGCTCCCATCAAGTAACCTAGACCTGGTGTTGCACGGGTGCAGTAACACACTGAGCTGTAGTTGCCCTGTATTAGACCGGAAATCTTCAATAAAATATCTTGGTGTCATCATCGATGAAAAACTTAACTGGTCTGAGCATATCCGAATCCTCTGTGGTAGAACTCGCAAATTGATCCGCATTTTTAAAAAGCTCAGGCATGTGGCAGATCGTGATGTATTAATGATGGTCTACTACGCTCTCGCCCAGTCCATACTTGGCTACTGCATCACAGCATGGGGTGCCGCAGCTCAGACGCATATGCTCCCGCTGGAGCGCGCTCAGCGCCTCCTTCTAAAAGTGATGTTTTTTAAACCCAGACGTTACGCCACAACACTCATATACAATGACTGCTCAGTGTTATCAGTCCGCCAACTATATATAAAACATTTAATAATAAAACAACATTGTACCATTAACTTCGATGAAATAAAAGTTAAAATGAATACTCAAGCCTCCATATTATGAACAAATGTTCCAAAATTAAAAGCCTACTCTGGAAAACTCACACTTTAAAATACTTGTAGGACCCTAGATTATACAGTGTTGGGTGCATAGTCATTGGGGCCATGATTCGCTAAATTGCTTCATGCCGTCTGCCAGGATCATTGCAACCTGCGATTCCGCTCTTCTGTGCTATGCGCTCCTGGTACTATATCGAAAAATGGGAACGCGGTCAGTTAGGGAAAGTGGTGTTGCGTACGTAATACATTTCTTGCTATTTTGTCGTACCATGAAACTAATGTCAACTATCAATCTGAAACCTAAAACTTTAAATGTTAGGTAGGTATATTATTATATTTTGATATAGCTAAGTACCTAGTTAAAATAATTTTGAAATAGTATTGGTGAAACGACCATGATGTGCTAGTAGGAATTTTTGAATCGTAATACTCGAAGTTTGAGGTTAGGAATTGTGGTGTTCGGTTATAAAGTAACTATAGTCGTTTGCAATAGAATCCAACAATCATGTAAACAAATATGGCGGACTGACATTGACAGCGTATTGTTTATGCCCATAGTGATGTCATAGTGTTCTAATTAGATTAAATATATAAGCCATAGACTATAAAATAAAACTGATTATATATAAAAAAGTGTAAAACAAATTTAAATCTTCGTCTTCGTCATCATAACTATCAGAAGTGTCGCCGGTGACCGTAATTATAAATGGAACCACTGTGTCATCGCTTGCCGTGTCTAAAATGCCATCTAGCTTTTTCATTTCTTCCTCTTCCTTTTTTCGTTTTGGTTAATTATATTAAGCTCTTGAAAAATAAATATTATTGTATTCAAATAATATTAAATTAAAATGATTTATTAAATTAAAAATAAAAGATAACTTCAGATTACGAACAACACTAACTTTTCAATGACTTATAGAGTTCGATGAGTAAAAAACTAAGATGACAGCTTGTCAAATACTTCGAAATTTTTACGTTGAAAATGTTTTAACAAATTTAACTTATAAATACAAGTTAAATCGTGTTGAAGATAATGTGAAAACAATGGTGCTTTCGTTGAAATCAGACTATGTTCATAATTGATCGTCAAATGTATGTGATTACGGAGTAATCGTGACAATTTGGTTTGTTTACATGATTGTTGGATTCTATTGCAAACTACTATATATAGGTACATTATTATACTATGAAAAACGAGGTTCGAGGTCAGTTAGGAAAAGTAGTGAAAATCAAGAATATTTTTATTTTTGCCTTTTTTAGGGTTCCGAACTCAAGAATAAAAAAGGAACCCTTTCTAGGATCACTTTGTTGTTGGTCTCTGGTGTCTGTCTGTCACCACCCTTTTTCTCAGAAACGAGTAAAGATATCAATCATCTTTATACGTGGAAACCTGTAATTGGCTTTGTTATGTAACCCTTACTATAATGCACAAATGTACCTAGATATAAGCTGTTGGTTTTCCCATCAATAAATAAATAAATAAATAAATAAATCAAGCTGATTATTATTTCTGCCCGTCTATGTACGGTTGCCTGCGCCTAAAAGTATACAGGCGGAGTTTTTAAAATAGCGATCCCTGATGATGAAGGGACCAGCTACATCTGTTATAAATCCGGGGACGTGTTGTGTGTGATGATGTGTAGCAGCATGTGAGCTTGAGATCGCTATTTTAAAAACTCCGTCTGTATACTTTTAAGTGCAGGCCACCGTACACCAGCAGCCTGTGGACCAGCTATACGCAGGGAGCATACAATGCCCTGCGCGTGCAATATAACAACGCATTTAGGGTGCTGTTGGGGCTGAGACGCTTTTGTAGCGCTTCCGGCATGTTTGCTGTTCGCACACCGATGGCTTCCATGCCGTGTTACGGAGAAGGTGTGCGTCTCTGCTCCAACAGCTTGCTGGGTTCGTTGGTGGACAGGTGGGACTCCCCGATCCTGCGCCACTGGTGCAGTCTGCATGTCCGGCCGTGGTGGACGGAGGATCGGTGAGTAGGCTTACACCTGTGTTCTTATACTTTTTATTTATTATTTATCAACATTGTGTTTGGTATTAACATTAGCGTAAGTTGACATTGTTACTAACTCTTTTTTATTTATGGATTTTATATCTGCAATAAATGAATTGATTGATTATTATACGCATTTTATATTTAAAAAAATATATTTTTTATTTGTAAAATATATAGGTAAGTAGTTTAGTATAAGTAGATAAGGTACCTATATTTAAACTTCTCTGTAAATAATTATGAAAAGCTTCTGAATCAAGCTGATGTTTCGCAGAAATATACAATTACAATATACCCCCGACAAAGTATTAAAATGAAAAATGGAAAAAAAATAATATTGGCTTACCTCCCATACTTACTCGTAAAGTGGGATCTTTTTTTATTTGCGTTGTTTTGATGACGTGGGGTATCGTTGAATAAATCTTTCAAATTATAATATTATAAGTGCCAATTTCTCCATAGTCGGTTACCTAACCGACCGGGATTGGTTTATCAATTATACGTCATCTCCATATAAAATTCTTGACAGATGTGTCAAAAGTCAACCACTAATACCTGGTTGTGCTCTAACCGACTATGGAGAAATTGACACTAAGTATGCTAAAACATACCTGCTAAAATGAGACAGACAGCTACACATTGACTCAGTGATATAGTGAACCATAAACATACACGATAAATTATTTATACTCTGTCCATCTTATTATAGGTTTTTTGACTTTTGAACTCTCTTACATATTTGATGACTGCAAAGGAAAACCAACTTTACTTACCAGGCATTAGCAAACGTCAAAAATACAATAATAAATAGTGGAAGCTCAGTTTTGCAGCTAGAAAATTATTGAAGTTGACCTTTTACAGGTAAACTTGTGACTTGGTGGTACATCTCCAATGCTGTACGCGATGTCGCTGGATGCGATGCGGGGGATGGGGCAGTGAGAGTGGACATGAGAGGGCCTATGTCCAATATGGGGAACTAGCGGCTGATAGAACGAGACAGATATAAGAAATTCAAGGGCGTGCGTTTCAGTGGGTGCAAAACTGCAAATCAATAAAGCAGTGATGCAACTTGAAAGATGCGTTAGTTTTCAGGTAGACCTCCGTATAGCTCATGCGATCCTGGTACCACGGCGGTCCAACGGACCTGCAGGATTCCCTCACAGGCTTGTGTAGTGGAATCGGTGTTGAATAAATAATGAACTGCAGGATATCTTCATAGCAAACAAAGCGATTTTAGCAGATTTTTATGCATTTGACTGAAATTAGGTAATACTAATTTGTTGTTTCGTTGTTCTACCAGGAGTACCAGCACCGAAATTTTAATAGAGGCCCGGATTATTTATTTAGAATAGAATAGAATAGAATACTACTTAATAATAATACTACTACTACTTACTACATTACTTATCTAAATGGCAATGGGCGTTTTCGGACCTATGTCCAATAAAGATGAGTTATACATATACATCGATGGATAGCTCTTTTCAAGTGAGAAAAAAAATATTATGACGACAAATATACGTATAAGTTGTCCATTTTGAAATATATTCGTCGGAAGGAAGTATTTTTCTATGGCATTGCACTCTCTCTCCTCATGACAGTAAGGACGTAATACACGTAAACACGTATTATTAAAATGGGAAAAATTACTTTCAACTGGTTTTATTTACTGAGATAATAAATAAATATAATATTATAATGAATGATGATCATTTTGTTATAAAATTTGTGAAAAAATAACAAAAACATTAAAATTACAGAAATAAAATATAAAAACTTTCGGTATCATCAAGCATTGGTATGGTTAGGTTAGCCAATTAGAAAATGAACAATATGTGTGAGAGGCCTGGAGTTGAGTTGATCGCTTCAGCTTCGATTTGGAACGTGACGTCCTCCTTTTCTTTTCTTCATGTTCTTTCAATTGCTTCAGTTTTTAAAGTTTTTTAGGTAACTACTTACTACTTATTTAAGTTATAATTTGTGCACCTATTAGGTACTGAATGTTAATTAAGGAAAATTTGTTATTGGCCTTACCACTTATCACAATTTATCACATATAAACCATCTGTAACGCTGTAAATTTTTCTGATTTAAATAAAAAAATCAAAAAAAAACGTGTGTAGGTAATAACTTAAGGATAAAACTGAATTAATAATATTTAAGTTAAAATGGTACTGGTTATTAATCTTAATTAAATAAATGTTAAAATTACTGTTATTGCTTTTTATCTGTAAACACGAAGGAACCACATTGTTGTGTGTGAATAGTTTGGCTTATGTAGGTACCACTTATTTGATAAGTAACTTTATGCACTACGTCTGAAGTCTGTATTGCAAGAAAAAAAAAAGTACCTACATAAGTATATTTTTAAAAGCTGTATTTGAGTACCTAATTACCAACATACGCCCGTCAGAACGTTTTGTCAAAAGAAAATGGCACCTGCGCGCTGGCCCTAATTCATACAAATTATGACAGATTTATGCGATTTTAGGCCTGGGTCTCCTATTTACGCCGCAGGTCGCTTCCGGCGTCAAGCCGTAGGCCGCGTCACGATGCTCACTATAGAAATGTACTGATGCGGTCTCCCTCACACGCCGACGTTGGCGCGTAGATGTAGTGAGTATCGTGACGCGGCCTACGGCGGTGACACTTGACGCGACCTACGGAGTAAATAGGAGACCCAGGCCTTAGGGGCAACACGTGGTTGTCATTTTCTAGAGCGGTTGGGCGTGCCCTTACGCTAGTAATATACACTGCCGGGCAATGAAAAAGTTCCACTCACAAAATTCCGACAACAAAAAACCCCAATTTTTTCAAAGATTTAATTTAAAATTGGAACAAAATATTACCGATTTTGGTTGGTAATATCCTGACGCTCTGATAAATGTACTTCAATGTTGCAGAAGACGGCAGCGGCATTAAGCTAGCCTTTTCCGTTTAGAAGTAATTTGGTGCTTTTCTCAGTGGAACCTTTTCATTGCCCGTGAGTGTATAAGTATCTTCGACCATATAAAAGTCAATAATACCAACCTACATAATTATGTAAAATTCCACAAGCTGAAAATATTTTAAACGGATTGCGATCGCTAGAAGCTGCGGAAAGATCCAGGTATAGACACACTACACGTGGTGGGTCGGATGAGACGAGGCGGCGCGGCGGCCGCTCCTACCAGGGTCACATGACACCGAGGAGCACTCGCCACTATGAACTATGACCTAGAGGCTAGGATACACGTGTTATACTATACTGTAGCTAAATAACCGAACCAACGGCAACGTTAAACCCCCCGATATTCAACACGAAAAGTCTTTTATACCTTATGAACGGCAGAACCGATTTTCATGAAAAATGGCTAAGACACACGGGACAACATCACCATGAGCCTAAAATAAAAAGAGGAAATCGGTTTAGTCGCTTGGAAGCTACGCTCTCACAGACAGACAGAAGCGTCCGTAGTCGAGCCTATGTGATCGTAACTGATCACTGAGGTAAAGCAACAACTGGCACGGTCAGCCATTGCATGCAATGCCATTGTTTCTTTTCTGGACGCTTCCGTGCTGCGGATCGGCAGCAGTCGTTAAGCCTAGTCAGAGGCCTTCGGGCGGCTTGAAAACATTTGACAGTCGGGTTTCCCACTTACCCGACAACTCTCTCAGCACAAGCTTGCTTGTGTTGGGGTCCACTAACCCGCACTAGGCCAGCGTAGTGGACTAGGCCTAAAACCTTTCCTTGATTAAAAGGAGACCCGTTCCCCAGCAGTGGGGACGTGATGGGTCGTGATGCTCTCACAGACAGATACACAGACACGTTAAACTTATAACATCCTTATTTTTCCGTACGCTGCATAAGTCTAGTACATGGACCTACCGACACACACTGTTAAATTCTACCCTGTTTTGGAATAGGTTCATTACCGCTAATTTAAACCGACTTATCCGGCTTGCCGGTCCGGCGACGCAGAAAACTGTGCTATGAGGTCAAACAAGGATCAAACGGATTCTAAGGGTGCTGGCACACCACCGTCTTTTTGTAAGACTTGTGCGTTGCTCTAATTGCAACCATTAGCTCTACGGCTAATACATTCCATTTACCTGCTACAAAAAGTTCATCACACTGCCCGTCGTGTTCAAGCACTCTGATAATAAGTGATCTAGAATTAGGTCCCATATCAATTAAGTCTAAACTCTAAAGTTACATCGATGCAGCTCAATCTTGCCATAACAAAATTGTAACTGAAAACCGATTTCATTAAAAAAATTGCTACCAAATAATACTAACTGATAATATTTATGTAGCAATTAATATCAATATCATAATCCGATTGCCGAGTATCCAGAGGTATGGGAATCGGATACGACGAGGCGGCATCGCTTTTGGAGATACCAGGACTTCAGGAGATGAGAGGAGATGGAAACACTTTGAACCATGACCTAGGTCACACGTAATCCTTTTTCCAATAAAACACTTTGCGTATGTGAATTTCAGTGTGTGAAATCCAGTCTTGGCAGGCAATTTTAACTTTTATACTGTAGACACTAAAGTTCACTATCGCTTGTGTTATTTCAAAGTGTGAGAGATCCGTTAGTGGTAGTGCTTCGGAGATGCATTTACAGTGTGAATGATGGTTTGTGTATGTAGTTAGTCACTACGACACACAACCTTCGCTGAAACTTTCCTGCGTTGTATGCACTCCGGGTACTGAAATCGGGAACACGGTGGTTGGAGGTTATTTGTCCCTATTTAGTGTTGTTTCAAAAAAACGAAACTGTGCTTTGCTAAGGTGCTTTGTGAGTTGTGTTGTGTGTTGGTTGTGTGAAAATTTTATTGATTATACATACTTTACTATACCATAAGTCAAACATCGTTTGCCCGTCTGTCATCAATGTATCTTCGATCATTTGTACGTACCTACTTAACTTACATAGACATTTACATTTACGTCGTGTCCCGTAAGTTAACGTCAAGCCGGCAGGAGGTGATATAAATCATCATTCTAAGCAATTTTTGTTCTCTTTAGGGAAATACCTATAACATACAGCATATTTTGTAGCCAATTGATAAGGTAGCGTAGAGAGAGATACGCATCATAATTTATGCAAGTAAATACCAAGTTCCTATCACCTTCCTCGTTAAGAATGAAATGAATGAACTACCATCCAATGATGTTAATAAGACGGGTCTGGAGATCACTCTAGACTACGAAGAACCAAGTTTCAAATCGCTACTGCTCGGCGCGTCATACCTAATATCGCACAATTAAATTTAATATACCTAGTTTGAGTTTGATTATACTATCAATTCTAAATCATCCATAGTTTTTCTGCTGCTCATAATGAACATACCGATTCGATTGCACGACAGCTGTTGATATGCCAAGCAAGATAGAATAACCCTCCTGATCTCTGGCATTGCGTGTATTATATGCGCAGGTTCACAACTTGATTTTAAAATCATGTATGTAATGCAACCGCTTTATAAATTACCCTTTGACGCCGCTTTCATCATCTGCTCGTTTGTTTTCGAAGGACTTTATTTAATTATGGCAACATTGTACCTAGTTGAAGAAACAACGTTACCTTACACATGAATCATCATCATCGACGAACCACGTCCACACTGCTGGGGCAATTAGTCTATGGGCAGGGTCTCCTTCCAATGAAGGAAGGGTTTAGGCTTAGTCCACCACGCTGGCCTAGTGCGGGTTGGTGGACGTAATGATTTATGTGTACATCATCACGACCCATTACGTGTTATTTATATATCGTTGCGCAGTGGATATTTATATAGAATTAGTAGAAATACTCACATATTGGGTATAATTAACTTTTATTGTAAATTGGAGAAAATAATATGTACAGCCATGTTGTTTGTTACTAGTAGACAAGGAAGTGACATAGACAAATTCCTGACACCCCCTCTCAATATTAAATTTCTAATTAAATATTGCAATTAAATAAACTTATAACACTTCTTTTCTTCCTAAGTGTTTAAACATTAAAACAACTTATAATGTAACATTCTTAACTTTACAAACCTACTTCTTATTTTATATAATAAACAGTTTCATTACAAAGTAATTGTGTTTTACAGTTTTCAGCGGTTTAGTAAATATATCGGCTACATTTTGTTGCGTAGACACATACGATACAACAATATTCTTATTACATACCGCATCTTTAACAAAATGAAACTTAATATCGATATGTTTGGTGCGCTTACTATTTTCGTTGCATTCAATCATTCTAATCGCACTTTGATTATCAACAAGTAAGTATGCATCAATATCCATATTGAAGTTAGCTGATATACCTTTTAAATATATTAGCTCCGACGTTACCATTGCAGCAGCCACATATTCTGCCTCTGCAGATGATAATGAGACGGTGCATTGTTTCTTTGAAAACCAAGAAATTAAATTGTCGCAGTAAAATATAGCGCAGCCACTTACGCTTTTCCTGTCTTGACTGTCGCTTCCCCAATCCGCGTCACTGTAAGCTAATAATCTCTTCTACGAATCTTTATTCTTAATATAGGTTAAGCATTTACTTGCAGTTTGTTTTAGATATCTTAGTACTCTCTTAGCCGCAATCCATCTTTCTTTCGTTGGTTTATCTAAGTACCTGCTAAGGTATGAAGTTGCGTAAGTTATATCAGGTCTAGATGTTGTAGAGATGTATGTTAAACATCCGATTAGTTCTCTATATGGTACATTTGTGATTATCTCTTCTTCTTCATTGTTCTTAGATTTTGTAGCCTCTATCGGCGTATTTACACCTTTGCACGATTCCATTCCGAATTTTTCAATTATTTTATTAATCATCTTTTCTTGTTTTATTTTTAATATATTCTGCTATCTATGTATTTCCATGCCTATATACTCTTTAACTTCTCCCAGATCTCTTACATTGAATTCTTCTTTTAATTTCTTTATAGTATCCATACAGTTTCCCATAGTTATGATGTCATCCACCCAGATCAGTAACCATTCATCTTTTTTCGTGTATAAGCAAAAATCATGCTTTGATTGTTCAAAACCTTGCTTAATTATGAAGTCGTGAAATCTGTCATTCCAGCATTTTGGTGCTTCTCGCAAACCATATAAAGCTTTGTTTAGCTTCAGTACCTTTCCTTGGCTGACTTGTACTCCATCTGGTGGTTTTATATATACCTCTTCTTTTAATTCGCCATTAAGAAATGCAGTTGGTACATCAAATTGTCTTAGCTGATGATCTTCCTGTAGTGCATAGCTTAGCATCATTCTTATAGTTGACATTCTGGCCACTGGTGAGTAAACATTGTACTTGTTGTCTGTTTGAAAACCTTTTGCTACTAGTCGTGCTTTCTTTTTTCCATCTTGCTTTGTTCTAAAAACCCATTTGGTGTCTATAGCTCTTTTCTTATTTGGCAGTTCTGTCTCTGTCCAAGTATTTAGTTGTTCGTGTGACTTTAACTCATTATCAATGGCTTCTTTCCATCCTTCTCCTTCTTTTATAGCTTCATCATATGTTTGAGGTTCTATGTGTAGACAGAATGCTATGTTTGCTTCTTGTTCTATAACGTCTTCTTCCAATTCGTAATCCTTTAAATATGTGGGTAGCCTTCTAGTTCTTTGTTCTCTACTTAGTTCTTGATGTCTCTCTTCATGAACTTGCACTTCAGCTTCTCTTTGTACATTCTCATCTTGTTCATTTTCTTGTCCATGTTCTTCTTCTTGGTAGTATCTTACATTATTGTCCTGTTTCTTTTCTTGGTATATGATGTCTGATTCATCAAATCTTACATCTCGACTGATGATTATTTTGTTAGTCTCTGGATCCCACAGCCTGTATCCAGTTGGTGCGTAGCCTACCAATCTCCCTTCTTTCGCTCTGCCCTCGAATTTACTCTGTCTTGGTAAAATCACAGCCCATGCTTTGCTTCCAAAAGTTTTGAGCCTTGACAGGTCTGTTTTTCCTCTCATAATGCATTCTGGTGTCTCAAAATTAATGGCAGATGATGGACATCGATTTAGCTGATATGCTGAGCATAATATTGCTTCTCCCCATAGATGTTTTGGCAGATTAGCCTCATTCAGTTGTGTTCTGGCTTTGTTGTATAACGTCTGATTCATGCGTTCGGCAACTCCATTGCTTTGTGGTGAGTATGGGGTAGTATACTGTATAATAATGCCACGCTCCTGACAAAATGATTCCATTTTTCTATTTTTAAACTCTCCTCCATTGTCACATCTTATTTTCTTAACTCTTATTCCTTTTTCATTTTCAAATCTATTTATGTAGTGTATAATATTATCTGTTGCTTCACTTTTAATTTTTAGGAGTCTCACTTCGCAAAAGTGTGAGTAGTCGTCGATTATAGTTTGATAATATCGCTCTTCGTTTAAACCTTCGATATTTGCTGGCCCTGCTATATCTGTATGTATCAATTCGCCTATACTATACGACCTTGGTTTCAATATCCTTTGGAATGGTTTCCTCTTTCCTTTTCCTTCCATACATGGACCGCATACATTTTTGCTTACCGGTAGGTTCATAGTTTGTAAACTCCTACGGTTGAGGTGTCCCAGCCTTCTGTGCCATACTTCGCCGGTGCTGAAATTAGCATAGTTACATCTATCTACAGCTATCTCTGTATGTAACTTATATAGTTTCCCTGAACAGTATCCTACTATTTTATTACCGCTATTATTATTCTTCTGAATTTCTACAGTTTCAGAGTTAAACCTTACTTCACAATCATTCTGAACTATTTTTCTTACAGAAAGTAAGTTAAATGATAAACTTTCTACTATTAGTGCGTCTATTTTTATACTTGCACTATCACTTGTAACATAAATATTTCCTCTCTTGTTTGCTGTTACGTAATCTCCATTTGCTATAAATATTTTTACTTCTTTATCTAAGTATTGAATTTCTGACATATATCTCTCGTATTTACTTTGAATTAGATGTTCTGTGCAACCTGAATCTACAATGAACTCTAATTTACAATTCTCTACTTTGTTGTTCTTAAAATTATCATTTTGTGTACCTGCTATGAATGAAAATTCTTTGTTTTCTTCTGATGCTTCTTCCACCTTCTCTCCGGTGCATTCCAGTTCCCGTACGAGGGTATCAAACCTTGCGAAATACTCTTCTAGTTTCTCGGATTTTTCATGTTTCACGTTTAGCAATTTTCTTCGTAGATGAATCTTAGTCATTATACTCTTTCTTTGGAATGTGTCTTCTAGTACTTTTACCATTTCTTGTGCCGTATTGCACTCTTTTATTATGTTAAAATGCTTGTCCGTAAGGCATTGAACTATGATGCATTTAGCCTTCGCATCGTTTGCTCCATATTTTTCATCACTCTTTTCGGTGGTTTTGCTTTCTAAAACATATTTTATCTGTTTTTCATCTAACAAGCATTTGACTCTGAAGAGCCAATTGTCGAAGCTTGAAGCTTCCAACTTTGGGTAACTTTGCGCCATTTCGCCCATAACCTGTTATTTATATATCGTTGCGCAGTGGATATTTATATAGAATTAGTAGAAATACTCACATATTGGGTATAATTAACTTTTATTGTAAATTGGAGAAAATAATATGTACAGCCATGTTGTTTGTTACTAGTAGACAAGGAAGTGACATAGACAAATTCCTGACATTACGTCCCCACTGCTGGGGCACGGGTCTCCTTCCAATGAAGGAAGGGTTTAAGCCTAGTCCACCACGCTGGCCAAGTGCGGGTTGGTGGACCCCAACACAAGCAAGCTTGTGCTGAGAGAGTTGACGGGTACAGTGAAACTATAAAGTCCTGAAATTAAATGAGGGCACTGCTATCTTTCATGTAGCAACCCTATATAGCGAAACATAACTGACTTTGATACTTGAAATTTTGCCTGTTAACTTCCTACCTATTTATGTATTTTAAAAACAACTTACCATCCACAAAAAAGCTCTTATACAAGCTAGAAGGTGTTAATATGAAGGCTAATAGTGAAACCAATAAATATTTATTTAGATAACGTTATTACAACTGTATAAAAAAACTGGATCTGTTGACGAAGGGCACACATAGTAAAGCTAAAGACATCAATTTCTCTTTTTGGACGGCCAGTTCTGTTTCTTCCAGGAGTTAGGAATATTCCATATTTTGCCCTCTTTGGCACGCTGGTCCGATATAACTATAAAATAAAATAAAAAAATCTTTTTGAGTAACACAATGCCCCCCAAATTCACACAATGTGAATTTAGTAAGTAAACAAACATCATCTTCAAGTATCAAAATGTTAAGGTTTGACTCAACTGAAACCAGATGAAACCTACAATCAGTGGTATGTAAACAATGTTCGACTTGGGCTCTAAACCGAGGTTTATCGATAAATGAAGCGTTGGTACTAATAAAAAATGAGTTATTACAATTTGTACAATGCTACATACCCGTCATAGACGCTGTACGAGCGTAAACATCCTCCAAATTCGACAAAATGTGTCCAGCTTGATGTTCCGCTAAACATTGTATTAAAACTCGATAAATAACTTCACTAGCTTGACTACGAATATTTTTCTTCATCTTCCTAATTGCAACCAAGCGTAAATTGTTGCTTTTAACTAGATTATCCTAATAATTAATAAGAAAATTCAAAAAAACAGCCAACCGCCTATTGACATAAACAATTGTTATGACTTTTATGTTTCTTTTCTAATGGTGCCAGGCTCCTGAAAATTTTAGTTCCTCAAACATTAATTTCAGGACTTTATAGTTTCACTGTAAGTGGGCAACCCGACTGTCAGATGTTTTCAAGCCGCCCGAAGGCCTCTGACTAGGCTTGACGACTGCTGCCGAAGCAGCAACCGGGACCCACGGCTTAACGTGCCGTCCGAAGCACGGAAGCGTCCAGAAAAGCACCACTTGAAATTGGTCACCCATCCAATGGCTGACCGTGTCAGTTGTTGCTTAACCTCAGCGATCAGTTACGATCACTGAGGCCCGCTCGACTACGGACGCTTCCTCTTTATGTGTACAGTCACCTGTATTTCATTCAGAGACATGTGAATAAAACATATAAAATAATCGATTATCTACTCGTACTATTAGACCTGCCTTGGCTGACCTAAATGAAATCTATGACCGCCACCAGAATGATTTATTATTTTGTGAAGCTTAGTTCGATGTTTTGCACATCAAATTGTGGTTCTACTATAGGAAGCGAATTTGAAGCACTATAAGTACCTACTAGGAACAAACTGTCGGGCAGAGCTCTAATGGCTTCTCAGCAAATAAGCTGCAATCAGTGATTTCTCCAGAAATGAACTCATTCCATCTTCAATCCGAAGATGGGAAGTAAAAGTCTTCTTGAACTTTATGCGTCATTGAGGTCAGATGTAGTCGAAGTGTGTACTCTTAGTGTGGAAGATCAAAACATAATAAATTTGACAAGTATCGATATTGTGCTATGTGGGTAGGCGATAGCCATTAAGGTCCGACCAAATTATAAACTCGCGTTACTCCTAAATTAAAAAAAGTTTAAGGACGCCGCCGTTTGGTCGCAAAAAATTGATGTCGGCATATCATGAGTGGAACTTTTTCATTGCTCGTGAGTGAAGTAAGGACACATTAGGTACATTATATCACAATCTAATCTTAGCAGAAAACAACGAGGAGGCATTTCAAGAAAATGTACTAGGAGTGTAGAAAAATGAACAATATTTTTATGTAAAAATAATTTCAGCGAAAGTGATAACGTATTTGAGTATGTGTGTGTAAATGTTTTCCTCCCACTCTACAAGTATTCTTATGTGTTATTCAAGTGGTCTTACACTTGTATTGCACACATACACAATTACACACAAACATAGGTTTTACACATACGTTGTACTTAGAATCAATAATTCCCTATCTTTGTCATCAGACTTGTATTTGATTTAAGTAGATACAGCTGTAGGAATATATTCCTGGTTAGTATACTAGGTATGGGCGTACTAATATAACAATGTTACGACTTACGACAACGGCACTATACATGTCAAGAAATGTAACATACAACATACAGTCCAAGTAAAAAGCATTTTTGAAATCTCTAAATTTTACTTTTGCTTTCTTTAGTTACACACCATCTTTGCTTAGCTCCAATTTCTCCATAGTCGGTTAGATCGTAACCAGGGAAACTTGATCAATTATACGTCATATCCATATTAAATTATTGACAGATGTGTCAAGAGTCAAGCAATAATCCCTGGTTAAGCTCTAACCCACTATGAAGAAATGGGCACAAATTAATATTTATAGGTACATTATACAGGGTGTCAAATCAAGCCGGAAGTAAGTAACACAATACCTCATTCAAATTCTTAGAAAAATTGTCAAAAATATATTTTGCACACCTAAAAGTTACACGATTAGCACAATAACAATAAAAAGAGGTTAAAATCCGCATACTTAGGTACTTACATCTTAAAATAATATACTTCGTTAGTAGTCAGTCTTAGTAGTAGTATAAAGCCGGGTAGTAGAAATAAGTTCCCCACGGAGCTTTCAGTACAGAGCTATTACAGGAATTAAGGCTATGCGGCCATTCGACACCCATGGTCATGGTGGATGCAAGTACTAATAGACTATAAACTAGTAAATAGTGACTTACAAGGGTAGTGTTTGGTTGACGTAGTTTGATTAGTTACTAGATTTTTCGCAAGGAACATAATACAGTGCAGGTTACTGTTACCAAAGTACCATATAGTACTTCCGTGCTATAAGGTTAAGGTACTTAGTTACTTACAAATGAAAAAATCAGTGAAATACAAAACATTTTTACGACACAACTCATCCTCACCCAATTTGCAAATTTTATTCAAGTTACGAAAGACTATTATTGAGTTTTAAGACTAAAGAATTTCATTCTTGACTCACTTTCATAGGTACCGTTCGTTTGTTTATTAAATCTGTCTGATTGCATCATGGATACTAGTTTTAATCGGTTTTATTGTTTTACGCATAAATATGGATTACATTAGGCATAGGACGAATTTATATACCTACTTAATATAAAATAAATAATTATCCTAACTAATATTATAAATGCGAAAGTAACTGTGTCTGTCTGTCTGTCTGTTACTCTTTCACGCCAAAACTACTGAACGGATTTGAATGAAATTTGGTATACATATGGTCTAGACCCTGGGAAAGAACATAGGCTACTTTTTATCCCGGAATTCCAACGGGAAAACTTTTTAAGGCGAAGCGAAGCGCGCGGGGACAGCTAGTATATAATAAAACATCTAAATACATGGTGTTTCAAAAAGGGTATACGAAGCCGAAAGGGTATACTTAAGCTAAAAGTGAACGTAGAATTTGTGGTTCTTGAGTCGGAATCTCAAATATAAAGATTATATTGCTGCCGTTTGTACGCTTCCAATCTCCACTTTATATTTACCGGCCGTGCCACAAAATGTATATTTGCTTTGTGGGCTGTGCAGTCGGATTGAGTACCTATTTTTATGTACACCCGAGTCGGCGTTGTTCTATGTTCTTATCACCTGTCTCCTGCCTCCTTATTCTAAGATGAAAGTGTATAATCTATGAATCTTTCTATAACTGACAACTTTGCTGTCAAATGTCAACAACTTCAAACGATGTGCGACGCCGGTTGCGTTTAAAAACCAAAAATAATGTTCCCAAAATCTGCGCCAATGCCTTGCGGCCGGCGCAAGCCTGAGCCATGGTGGGGTTCCAGCAGCAGGAGTCTCTGAGTCCGAACCAGAAGATCCTGGCCGGTGTGGTCTCCGGGACCGTGACACGCTTCGTGACGCAGCCGCTCGACGTCGTGAAGATCACCACGCAACTCACCAGGATCAAGTCAGACAAGGTCACCTCGTACAAAGTAGCCAGGTATATTTGGCGGAAAGAAGGCCCCCCTGCTTTCTTCAAGGGTCATATTCTGGGACAGGTATGCTGTGCATATGGGTTAATCATTATGTACAAGACTAGATATTATTGCAAATGTGATGACAATGGTTTCGTTTTTCAGATCCATTCTATTTTGTTTGTGAGCACCCAATTCTATGTCTTTGAAGTCACCACTAAATATTGCTATACACACCTTGGCGACAAACACAAGTAAGTATTAATATCTACTTTGTCAATCATAATAATACCTACTATATCGAAATGAAATTGCCTGAATAACTAAATAACGTAAATTTTACAGCATTGACTTCCAACTCAATACTTTTAATCAGGCGCTTTTGAACCAAAGTATATGGCGCCTGCACACCTGCACACTGCAGAATACGCGTTTATGTATAGATTTATAGGTATCATTCATATAAAATCAGAGAGAACATTAAGCAGCGGTTGGCAAGTAGAAACATCACTGTACGCCCACCAGAAATCAACTGTTAATGCTCTGATGTAGAATTCCAACAATAAATACTTTGTATAACGCTATTCATGAGTATAACAATTAGTTTCGGAACCTTTACAACCTCATCATTATCACCATAGCGCGTCAATCATCACAAATGACGATTCAGAGTATGGGACGATGAGGCTACATCACTTTAAAACCTCATCAGATGCTTCCTGCTGCTTTTGACCCTCTTTTATTGCACCTGACTCACCTGACCATGGAACCTATCATTCCTGTTACCTTATTACCACCATTACCTTACATGAGAATTCAAAAATTCTTATCAACCATTGTTTACCTGTCGATCAACTGTCAGATGGATGGATTTATGTTTGCTAATGAGTGGTGATCCGTGGTAGAATCTCATGGAACAACCTTTGTCACTAGGCGCATCCAAGAGTTCTGCTGTGGGCTCTGCTCTGGGTGCCTTTCGACGGTGGCGGTCATGCCGGTGGAGGTGGTGCGAGTGAGACAGATGATAGTGCGCGACGGCCGCTACAGGGGGCTGGCGGGGGGGGCAAGGGCGGTGTACAGAAGAGGGGGGGTGCTGGCCTTCTATGAGGGGCTTGGCGCTTCCTTGCTGCAGGTGAGTCTGGGTAGCGGTATGAATAACGTGACCATACGTCCCGCTTTGGGCGGGACAGTCCCGCTTTCAAGCTGTGCGTCCCGCTGTCCCCCGCGAGGGCAAAAATGTCCCGCTTTCATAAACTGACCAAACGATAATTTAAATTACCTACATTTTGAAATTTCATTCCATATTTCCTTTCTTTCTTTTAATTACTTGAGACAACTATTTATCTTCTTATCACTTGCTCACATAGACTATAGGGAGTAATATGAGTCCGAGTTCCACCGAAACTCCGCGAGTAACTTCGTTCTGTGACAATCATCAAAGTAATCTGTAATAAATTGTTAAGTAACTTAACTGATTTCTTAATTACAAATGTGCGGGTAATTCCGAAAAATCAAAAATCCGGATATTTGCACTTTTTTATTAATTTTACGTTTTTACACGCACGCTCGGTCCTAGCGCCCTGAGTCAACCCAAGCGAGGTAGAAGATTAAGTTGCCATCAAGGTGAATGGTTCTACGGTTCAAAGTATGACTGCGTTTGGAAGAAATCGGCAAAAATCGGAATTACCCGAAATTCGGCATTACAAATCTGCACCTATGATGTTTAAGAATTTCGTAGTGTCTGGTATGAGAACACCCAAAAATTTCGAAAAACTTTTTTCCGAATTTGAAACACCTAATTTACAAAATATTCCTATAACGATTTTTTTATATCAATTTATAAAAATCGAATACATATAATAATAATCACAAAGGTTTGTTATTGCGATTGATATTACGATTGATTATTGCGACCTACTTAAATATACGAAAAATAAAATACACATTTATTATAATTACGAAAATATCAAATCCGGACCAAAAATTTGATAATTCGTGATTTTATCAAAAATAAAATGAACGTTTCAAAAACTTTAGAACCAAAACCTAAATGTGTTAGGTGCACATACATAGATATCGAAAAACAAAGCGGAGCGCAGCGAAGCAAAAAAATATTAAAATGTTAACTAAGTTACATTCGGGGATTCGTGTTTTCGGAATATTAAAACTTCGGGATTCGTTATTTAAACAATTCGATATAATAAAAAATCGTACATTTAAAACATCGAAATTATAACATTCGAAAAATTTACTTTGGTAATTTTAATAAATCTGTTGTTTGAAATTTCGTTTATCAATTTTTCGTAATTTTCGTTATTCGGAAACATAAAACTTTACTAGAACTATGGAATTCATAATTTAAAAAATCGTTGTTTTCATATTCGTAATTCGGATTTATGTAAGGTACCCGTCTGGTATATTTAAAACATTCTAAATATACCAACTTAACAAGATTATTAGATACATAAATATAGAAAAAAAATTGTCATTTCATTCATGCATCTCTTTCACATTTCACTCTTTCATCGTAGGGATTGAACTTTCAACGAGCACTGAGCAAACTGAGCGAAAAGATAAGAAGATAAGAAAGATAATACCTATATGTATTTTTGAGGGATATGAAATTCGGCAGGTGTCCCGCTTTGACAAAAAAAATAAATGGTCACGTTAGGTATGAATGGAACAATGAGAAGAAGTTAGCTAGCCCTAGAAGAAAAAAAAGAGATGGAAGATAAAAGTTAAGCTGCTTCATGAAGTAAGAAATGAAAGAAGTTACTCTTAACTGAATGGCAAGCACTCCGTTTACGAATGGCACACGTGTAATATGTATAGGAAAATAGGTTTATCTTTTCATATTCCTGAGGCCCTGGTATCTTCAGTAGCGATGCCGCCTCGTCGTTGTTTTCAAATATAATGTGAGATGTTTATTCACGTACTTAATAAAATTAAAAAACCTTTCCCATTGGAATGGGGGCTAACGCGTGTGAATTTGCCGCTAGGGGCGCTGGTGTTGACTCAGGTCAAGTGACATTTTACTTTTCATATAATTTGTTTGGCGGGCTTCGTGATAAATTATATTTTCGTTCATTTCCCTGTTGAAAAGTGATCTCTTTTTGCAAAATTATCGCAAATATGGATTATTTGTCGTTGAAAGCTGAATAATTAAGGAAAAGGGGCGCAAAAATAAGCAGTCTCAAAGAGCAGCTAATTCCGAGGTTAGTTTGTTTACTGTTTACAAACTAATTTTTTACGAAGTGTATGCTTGTTTGCTTAGGTAACAGCTATGTTTTTTCTTTTTACAGACACCAAGACTATGACCGTAACAGTAACTTGGTTGGAAACGTAGAGGACAGCATCATACAACAAAATGATTCAGTGTATACTTACTGTTGAGTGGCCTTCAGAAACTTTGTATAGCAGTGTGAACACTAATAATTAAACTCCAGATCTAGATATTGTCACCAATGAGTACTTTGGAATTTATGTACAATGTATACCATCGCTCTTACGGTTAATTAAAACATCGTGATAAAACCTGCACATCTAGAGTTTCGAACCCACCAACCTGCAGAGGACCAGCGTGGTAGGAAATGGTCCAAGCTTAGGAGTGGAGTTTAGACCTTAAGGCGATATGCACAAAGGCTCCATTCGAGTGAGCCAGGTGCAGGTACTGACACCCCCACAAATAATAGAATACTTAGTATACTATACTACCATTATTTAGTTTCAACTAACAACTCAACCAGCATTCATTGTGTGGATTACTAATGTGTTATATTTTTTGTATAGCAGTGTGTTTAAACGGAAAGGATAAATAAAAGTTAAATCAGTGTGTAATTCTTTTATTTTTATTGTATTTATTAAATGCCTAATCCTTATTTACATTATGTTCTTTCTGAAATTGGTTATAATGATTTTCAAAAACACGAGATTGTCGGATAATAATTATTTCACAAGCCACTGTTTTAGAACAGTTTTATCACTTGTTAACATAAGTCCTCCTTTTCTTTCCGAACATAACGGATCTACACTACATTGCGGCATAGTAACTCGATGTGATGATAGTTATTTTATAATTAATAAGCTTATAAGATTCAAAATTTTAAAACTTTACTTCGCGCCAATTTGATACAGTCTCCTTTGATAAGTTTGACAGCTATGGTACCTCTTGACCTCGGTCGACAGTGGCGCCAACTGGTGAGCAAAAAAACGGTAGTCCCCATTACTATGATGCGATGCCGCCTCCTCGCTTTTCTTAATTCATATAAGTATGTGAATCACGTGTTTTTTCTTGATGGAATTACTGTATGGGTCCTTCGTGTAAGTTGATTTTACTTTATCATATTCCTGCAGTCCTGGTATCTTCAGTAGCGATGCCGCCTCGTCGTCGTTGTGTTCAAAATACAATGCAGGTATGGTAATATGTGTGTTATGAAAATAAATTACATACATAAATATACTCACGCCTGTCTCCCAGAGGGGTAGGCAGAGACTATGGATCTCCACGTGCCACGATCCTGACATACTTCTTTCCCTTCCTCCACATTCATAAGTCTCTTCATACACGCACGTCGGTTTCGGAAACTCCTTATTTGGCTCTTCTTGAGTATGTCGCCTATCTACTGACACAACCATTCATCTCCGCACAATAAATTTCTTTCGTCAGTCTTCTTTTATCCATCCTTTCAATGTGACCAATCTATCTCAACATTCCCTTTTCAATTTTGGTCACTACGTCTTATTTTACTCCAACTCGATCTCTTATAACACTATTCATCATCCTATCATTCAGTTTCAGTACACAGTCCAGTAAAATAAATTATTTATTCTTTATGCAAAAATATGTGTGTATTCACGTAATAGAAAAATACACTGAAATTTTCTGAATGAAAAATTATTAAATAGGTACTTGGTGTAAGTTAATTTTGCTCTTCATATTTCTGTAGTCCTGGTATTTCCAATAGGGATGCCGCCTCGTCGCCCTCCATGCATCCGCACTGCTGGGGCACGGGTCTCCTTCTAATGAAGGAAGTGTTAGGACTAGTCCACCACGCTGGCCTAGTGCGGGTTAGTGGACTTACACATGTATTGTACATCCGCTATTAGTTGCTAGTGTTTCAATATAGGAGTTAAACAGTGAGGAGCATAAAACTTAAACAAGCCTATGTATAATTGTCTGATTCTCCATTGTTCACCTTTATACTAATACATAGACCGCAACCAGTTGAATCATAATAGACGATGCGGTATCACTATCGTAGATACCAGGGCAATAGGAACATTAATTAAATGTTTATTATATATGTCGCAGGCAACTGGTTTAATCTCCTGTTTGATTGAACCACTAGCCCGTTCATTGGATGGCGCTGTTCTGCTTTTGATTGGATGTTGCCTGCGACATATACATCAAATAGCGTAAATTTCCTGTTGATAATATTACGATTTAAAAAAAATATATCACGAGTAATGCGAGGCGGCATCGCTAATAAAATTACCAGGGCTGCAAAAATCTTAAAAGTAAAGTGATTTATCAATAACATTGAACCATTGCCGCCTCAGCGCTCCTCATTCCACATTTGTGTTTACACACAGGTACGCTAGTTCAAGGAGAGCAATCCTCTTTCCAATAAAAATATTGTGTTTTTATAACCCGCTTGATGTGGAATTAAGAGCGACGAGGCGGCATCCCACCTGAAAATACCAGAGTTGCAGGAACATGAAAAGCAAACATAACTTAAACCAAGGAATTCAAGGACACAGAACTATTCACCATTGCCATTGAGAAAAGTTGAGCCCCACAGTATTGTATGTGTGTGTAGTTGTTGTGTACGTGATCGAAGCCGCCTCGTTGTAGTATTCAGCATATTCAGATACGATATTCATATCTGTGTGTATTCATTCATTAACAATACTATTACTAGTTACTATTATTACTATTAATATTATAAATGCGAAAGTAACTGTGTCTGTCTGTTACTCTTTCACGCCAAAACTACTGAACGGATTTGAATGAAATTTGGTACACATATGGTCTAGACCCTGAGAAACAACATAGGCTACTTTTTATCCCGGAATTCCCACGGAAAAACTTTTTAAGGCGAGGTAAAGCTCGCGGGATCAGGTAGTAGCAAATAAACTCCACTTTACTCAATGGAAAAGAAATTACTGTCTCTATCCTTGGTGTTAGTTGATTTTGCTCTTCATATTTCTGTAGCCCTGGTATTTTAGTCGGAATGTCCCCATCTCAGCCTCGTCGATTTTCATTCCACATCATGAGAGGTAATGAAAAATCACTTCTTGTGATTGCAATGGTTGCAATGGAAAATCTGAACCTTCCTCAATGGTAATGGTGAATGGTTCTGTGTCCTTAGTCTAAGTGATGCCGCCTGGTAGTGGGCCAAGTGGATATTTGGATAATGAAAAAACACAATAATTAGTTACTTATATCATTTTATTTGAAAAATTATTACTCTCCTTGTCCTAGCTAGTTCCTAGTTCATATTATGGTTCTTTACATATCTGAAGTCCTGGTATATTTAAATGCAATTCCACCTCGTCTTTTCCGATGATAAAATATAAAAATTATTTATTCGGTGACCAGCACCACACACCAAAAATACACAAGCACACACAGCAAACAACAAATAAAACAAAAGAACTTATATGACTAAACGTATATAGGTGGGTACTTAATATTACACATAACAGGCATACAAGTGATAACGGTGTGTGTTGTCCAGCACCGAAAAGGCCCGCGCCTCAGCTTACACCGCTTCAAGTGAGGTGGCATCCACCCACCTGACGCGGCACTGATTTTCAGTCCTTCGTGACTATCTCCTGCACTCCCCTAGTTTGCAAATGCAAAAGTAAATCACTACTTTTCTCAATGGCAATGTTGAATGCTTATGTGTCCTTGGTCTAAGGATTGTTAGCTTTTAATATTTCTGCATCTTTGGTATCTTCAGTGGGAATGCCGCCTCGTCGCTTCCCATTCCATATGTGTGTGTAAATCATATAATTATTTATGAAAACACACATAAAAACTAACTTAATGTTATTGGCCTCAGTTTGAATTGGAATCTGCAGCTTTGGTTTTTCAAGTAGCTATGCCGCCTCGTCGTTGTATTCAAATCTCTCCCTCAGCCTTCCATAGTCCACTGTTGGACATAGGCCTCTCCTAACGATCGCCACCCCAGACGGTCACCCGCCATCTGCATCCAGCGGCTTCCCTCTACCTTCCGCAGATCATCAGACCAACGGGTTGGGGGGCGACCGACACGCCGATTGCCGACACGGGGTCTCCACTCCAGAACCTTTGTACTCCAGCGGTCGTCGGTTCTGCGGGCTACGTGGCCAGCCCATTGCCACTTCAGCGTGCTAATCCTTTTGGCTATGTCGGTAACTTTAGTTCTCCTGCGGATTTCTTCATTACGAATCCTATCTCCTATCTCGCAGGGACACGCCTAACATAGCCCTTTCCATAGCACGCTGAGCAACTCTGAGCTTGTGGATAAGCCCTTTGGTGAAGCACCACGTCTCGGCTCCGTAAGTCATCACTGGCAACACTCACCGATTGAAAACTTTTGTTTTCAGACACTGAGGTATGTTATCCAGTGAAGATGTGTCGTAATTTCCGGAACGCTGCCCATCCGAGTTGGATTCTACGAGCTACCTCTCTATCGAAGTTGGATTTACCTAATAGGATCACTTGTCCTAGGTAGGGATACTGATCGACAACTTCGATGGTGACACCTCCTACAGTTATGGGCGATGATGAAACATTTTCGTTCGACATGACCTTTGTCTTGTCCATGTTCATTTTCAGCCCAACTTGTTTAGAGGCATCATTGAAGTCTGTGAGCATTTCGCCTAACTCCACCAGCGTTTCCGCCATAATAACTATGTCATCAGCAAATCGTAGATGAGAGATATATTCGCCATTGACAACATTTCAAAATTTTATACAGTTGAAATTCGAAAACCATTTAGAGATATGGCTCTAATATTCACAAAAAAAAATGTTTCCGATTTTTCTTTTGATTTATTTCAGAGAAAAACATAAAAATCTAAATTATCATTCGTGACACCACGATGTGGCATAATAATTAAACGGGCTTTTACTTCTAAAACATAAACAACAAAAAAACATGTTATGTCACTTTGACAATGACAATGACAAACATCACTCAAATGTCTGTCACTTTTATGTGTCCTTGTCAATGACGGAAGTACGTGATTGGTCCTTGCCACAAAATAAAGTTGAAGTTGAAGCTGATTGGTCCTTGTTCATGTCAAGTTAATGTCATCCAACTTTTTTTTTTTAGGTTTAGGCAGGCAACGAAAATATTTTTATCCCAAGCCTCGACGTGACGTCACTCATACTAAAAATATGTTGAACTTTGAAATCAAAAAAATATATTAAAACATAGAAATATTAAGAAATAAAAAAATACGGGTCATCTAAATTTGTGATATCTCGTCGAAAATAAAATAAAATCGGTGAGCATTTTATTTGAAATGTTGTCAATTGAGATACATCATACAATTTGTGTATTGACGTAATGAAAATAAACACAACTTTTCTTAATGGAAAAGAATGACTATTTCTGTGTCCTTGGTGAAAGTTGATTTTGTTCTTCATATTTCTGAAGCCCTGGTATTTCAAATCGGGATGCCGCCTCGTCACTCTTAATTTCACATCAATTGGAACAATATTTGTAATTTTATTGGAAAAAGGATAATTGTCCTTGACCTAGCTAGGTCATAGTTCATATTATGGTTCTTTACATATCTGAAGTCCTGGTATATTTAAATGCAATGCCGCCTCGTCTTTCCCGATGCACTCCCCTAGGTTGCAAATACAATGGTAAATCACAACTTTTCTCAATGGCAATGTTGAATGGTTATAAATGTGTTCTTGGTCTAAGGATTGTTAGCTTTTAATATTCCTGCATCTCTGGTATCTTCAGTGGGAATGCCGCCTCGTCGCTTCCCATTTCATATGTGTGTGTAAATCATATATCTATGAAAACACACATAAAAAGTAACTTAATGTTATTGACCTCAGTTTGAATTGGAATCTGCAGCTTTGGTTTTTCAAGTAGCGATGCCGCCTCGTCGTCGTATTCAGATACATCATACAATGTGTGTATTGACGTAATGAAAATAAACACAACTTTTATTAATGGAAAAGAATTACTTTATCTGTGTCCTTGGTGTAAGTTGATTTTGCTCTTCATATTTCTGAAGCCCTAGTATTTCAAATCGGGATGCCGCCTCGTCCCTCTTAATTTCACAACAATTGGAACCCCATTTGTAATTTTATTGGAAAAAGGATCATTGTCCTTGACCTAGCTAGGTCATAGTTCATATTATGGTTCTTTACATATCTGAAGTCCTGGTATATTTAAATGCAATGCCGCCTCGTCTTTTCCGATGCACTCCCAAGTTGCAAAGGTAAATCACAACTTTTCTCAATGGCAATGTTGAATGGTTATGTGTCCTTGGTCTAAGTATTGTTTGCTTTTAATATTCCTGCATCTCTGGTATCTTCAGAAGGGATGCCACCTCGTCGCTTCCCATTCCATAGTATATCTCGAGACTGGGGGTTATCCACATGTTTTCAAGGCATTTTTGCTGTATTTAAAGATAACTTTTTAACGATACCTCACACGATGGGGTAGGTCATTTTTATTCGAATTAAATTTTTTCTGTATGGGGGGGTAAAAAAGTACTTATATTTTTTCGATCATTTTAAAAACGAATTTTTGGTTATTAGAATACTTGTCCACCGATTTTCGTGGCAATCGGTGCAGAAACGGCGGAGAACCAACCAGGACAAAGGGACGGACGGACATACATAGCGAAACTATAAGGGTTCCTAGTAGACTACGTAATCCTAAAAACACATAGAAAAGTAACTTTATGCTATTGGCCTCAGTTTACATTGGAATCTGCAGCCCTGGTTTTTCAAGTAGCGATCGATGCCGCCTCGTCCTCGTATTCAGATACATGATACAATGTGTGTGTATTGACGTAATGAAAATAAACACAACTTTTCTTAATGGAAAAGAATTACTATATCGGTGTCCTTGGTGTAAGTTGATTTTGCTCTTCATATTTCTGTAGCCCTGGTATTTCCAATCGGGATGCCGCCTCGTCACTCTCAATTCCTCATAAAATGGAACACCATTTATAATTTTATTGGAAAAAGGATCATTGTCCTTGACCTAGCTAGGTCATAGTTCAGATTATGGTTCTTTACATATCTGAAGTCCTGGTATATTTAAATGCAATTCCGCCTCGTCTTTTCTGATGCACTCCCCTAGGTATCAAATGCAATCGTAAATCACAACTTTCCTCAATGGCAATGGTTGTCCTTGATCTAAGTAATGTTTGCTTTTCATATTCCTGCAGCTCTGGTATCTTCAGTGGGGATGCCGCCTCGGCACTCTCCATTCCTCATGTGTGAGTAATTCATGTAGGTGTAGGTAGTCTTTGAGAAACAACACTTTTATAAAATCATGTATTGGAAAAAGGATTACTGTCTATGTACCTAGTAGGTCATGGTTCATGTTATTGTTAGTATCTTTTTACTTTTAAGATTTTTGCTGCCCTGGTAATTTCAATAGCGATACCGCCTCGCATTTCTTATTCGAATGAGTATGAATTAAAAATATTATTTTTTCCGTTTACCGTGAGTAAGTAATAACCTTTTCAAGTTCCTATTGCCCTGGTATCTTCGATAGCGATACCGCCTCGTCTATATCGATTCAACTATTGCGGAGTACCGTAATTCTATGTATTTGTAAACAACAACCAGCACTTTAACGCCTAGATTGAAACACTAGCAAATAATAACGGATGTGTAATACGTGTCCTAAATACAAACCTCTCGTCTTTACCAGATCGGCCCAACAGTAGGCATCGCCTTCTCAACATTCACGTTCACCCAGAAGAAGATGCTGCGGTACCTGAAGGAGCGCGGGGGGGCTCCGGAGCGGGCTGCCCTGGCGAGGGGGAACCTGCATCGCGCGGACCACCTCCTCTACGCCAGCGTGGTGGCCGGCAGTCTGTCGGGGCTGGTCTCCAAGACCCTCACCTACCCCATGGACTTGGCTAAACGGAGGATGCAAATCGCTGTCAGTTTTTGCCTTACCTATGCGGTATAAGAACTGAATTATTACCTAGTCATTTTAAAGGGCTGATTTTTCAATAGTCTGATAAGTGTTATCTGAGGAATAAAATTGTAGCTGTCACTGTCTAATACAAACATTCAGTCACGACAGCATCAGAATTATTCCTCAGATAACTTTTATCTAACTATTGAAAAATCAGCCCTTAATGGTATAATTCTATCTTCTTTGAGGGATTGTCTAACTGCGAAGTAAAGAAAGATACCTGTTAAAATGGAGCGGCAATGTTTATTTATTGATATAGTACCTTTTTAAACATTTCAGGCATGTATACATGTTCCTATACCCATAATCCCGTGTATGTCAGTTTGTATGTTTGTCACAACAAATCTATAACTTTTTATCGCGGAATTCCCTCTGGAAAACTTAAAGACGAAGCGAAGCGGAACAGCTAGTATTATAATAAGCAGGTGCTATAATTAAGACCGCCAAATTGATCATACATTTTTTTATTCCAGTCGCATCCAGGAGCCGAGGACAGTCCAAAGAAGAAGCTGATCAGGTGCCAGGCCACCATATGGAACTGTCTGACGACTGCCTTCAGGAAGGAGGGTCTCAGAGGCCTCTACCGGGGCTGGTCGGTGACTATCTACAAGGCGCAACTTACGAGCGTCATCGCCTTCACAACCTACGAGCTTGTGTGCTACGGAATAAGGGATGCAATTCCCTGACTTTGAGTGCGTAAACATTTTGTAAATTTATTGGACTGGTGCTCTGGTCATCGAAGACTTTCTGAAGCTTGGGAGTGATCAGTGTTCTGCTACTTTATAAGGAAGTAACAGAGGTATACATTATTCTCATGTTTTCTTTCATGTGTGTTTCAAGTCAACATATTGTACCTATTTATTGTAAGTCTGTATATTTATAAACATTTCAATAATAAATATTATGTGCCTGTTAAAATGTAGCCTTCTTTGTTCTATTTTATACATTCTCTTGTCACTGCAAGTTTGTAACAAAATATCACCTATTAGCTTGACCAATTCGTATCAAATTTTTGGAAAGGAGGAGATTATCTAGGAATATGATCGAGTTGTTCGTATCTAGATGATATGATGTACCTACATAAGCACAGTTCAGTTGACTATTAACATTATAATATTGATCGTATGATCGTGGTTGCATCATAATTTAGTTTTTACTGTACTTTCACTCCTATATCAAATTACCTACATAATATACGTACTTGTGCACCAAGAAAAGAAACAAGCAAAGTAATTTTTAACACATCCCATTTTTATTGATGATTTCTTTGGTTTTAAATAATGTAATGGTAACTTGACAAACTCTTCGTTGGACGACAGTATCTTCAATGGCTCCTCATCAATATGATGACGGTGATGATGCTTCTTGATTTGCGGCGATGTGGGTTTTTTTATTATTTACAATTAACTACCTACATATAACCTGTAATAAAGAATATCATATTAGAATATTATACGATTAGCCGCGGGTCCAAACCAGGCGATCCAGCGCTTCTTACTGATAATACTCCGGGCCGCGGCTGGATCGCGATGAACCAGCTGTTGTGGACCCGGCTATTGAGATCTCAAATGATTTAGTGCTATGGTTGTTACCAATCATCAGTAACTGCATTAAATGCGACTGTTAGTAGATGTACGTAATATGGAAGGGAACAGAATCTCAGGTTTAATTTATTGAGCGGATTCTTCATTCAGATAGTCGGCAATCACTTACGTAAAAGGCCAGCTCTGATTTGATTCAGTATAAATTCGTGCCAACCCGAATGATTGCTTGGCACACTAGCGCTACTATGCACCTTCATTTCCACCCACCTCTGAAATCCTATGTCGCGAACAGCGCACTCACCTAGACCTAGATTCTCGAGGACCCGTTCAGTTCCAGCCGTGCGACAGCGCCTCGCCCTCCCAGCCCTGGTGCTCGTGGTGGTCGTGGTGCTCGTGGTGCACTGGCACGGGCACGTGGACCAGCTTCTCCACCTCCACCTTCTTGTACACTGGCACGTGCACGTGCTTGATCACCTACACACAGACAAATGGTTGAGACACAGCAATAACGGTAAGAACAGAAAGTATGTCCCATTTCGCGGGGAAAGACATCTGATGCACACCAAAATTACGTACACTTTTTCGAATGTAATAAAGGTTCTGTCAGATGTCTTTCCCCGTGGAATGAGATATAAAGCAATACAAAGCATTTTTTTTAATAATACTACAGGTTGCTGTCCGTCAAAAAGGCACCAAGTAATCATGTGTTGTGGACAATAAGGCCACAGCGCTGGTTTTCAGCTGGCCCTTAAGGTTTCAGTCACGAACACGAGGTTATGTAAAATATGGATCGTGTATACATATGTGATTACATAAGTTTAAAGATGCTCAGCAGCCGCTGCACTGGTTCGTTATCGACATCGATAAACTCGTTCAATGCGCGTTCCACCAATCATTGTATTTATGGCGATCCCCATATAGTAACGTTTATCTACGTCGATAACGAAGCCATGTAGCAGCAGCAGTATAACAGTGCGTACCTCAACAGGCACGTGCTTGATGACGGGCACCTCCTTGTAGACGGGCACCTCCTTGACCACGGGCACGTGGACCGGGACATGCACCTTGGACACGTGGTGGTGATGCACCGTGTGCACCTTGTAGGGCACGTGGATCTTCACGTGCTTGGTGCTGGGGGGAGAACGGGGGGTTAGGACAACACAAAAATACTCACACCTTCTACTAATGTACTCCCTTGCGGGGTAGAGATGCATTGCTGCACCCACTTTTCGCCGGAGTGTTATGTTAGTCCCAATGTAATAGGGGGCGGGCCTATTGCCATTTTACAAATAGTGTGAGTGAGTAGTGAGTGTTTAAACAAATATCTGCCCCAGCCGGGAATCGAACCCGGGACCTTCGGCTCAGTAGTCAGGGTCACTAACCACTACGCCATCCGGTCGTCGGGTTGTTAGGAGTTGTGGTTGAAGTATGATCAATGATGAAGGGACTTTCAAAGGGATGATGATGGTGATAGTGGTTTATTGTGAATTAAAGTTTCTATAACGAAGATTTAAGTAGGGATCAAATAAAATAAGTGGAAAAAAAATGTTTGCATCTAGTGTTGGATATAATTTCTCTCATTCAGCAATGGCCGGTTTTGCGGAGTAGCATTTTATACTTTTATTGATAGTGAAGCTTTTTGTGATCTATAGATATGAGCATAGTATATCAGTAATAACTTTCGTAAAGTCTCTTCAAAAGGCCAATAAAAGCTGCTTTTATTGAACTAATTAATTAGCAGCCTTCTAGTAGCCTGTGAAGTTGCTCGTGATGTGGCTTCTACTTTGAAAACGTTATGAATAGGGTCTGGAATGAAGAAGGGTCTTACAGTATTAATAGTAAAAGCCTTTCTGATATTTTTTTCTGAACTGGTGTACATTACGTCGTCGACAGCTATATAGTTTTACTGTATAAACAACATGTAGTTAATACTTAATTAGTATTAATTTATTAAACTAATTTACCATACATGTATGTGGACGTAAGTAGATTGTGATAGGTAACCGAACTATAAAAATTGCACAACAAAGATTACACAATGTGGTACATATTCTTATTCGTATTAAAATTATTATCCCACATGTATATTACAATTCGGACGGCGGAACGACCCAGTTGCTACGATTGACATCATAATACAAGATGCGACATAAAATGAGAAGTGAAATTTAACTATAATGACATCAGCCACAGTGCTAGACAGGTACTTGATGCATACAAATTGATTTTCACTCGCGCAGCACGTCGCTTAGATCTTATCTCCGTATTTATAAGGGCCATTATGTAGTTGCTAGACTTGGATTGTGGTCTATGTTACAAGTGGTCGATTGAGAGCGGATCAGAGTCAATTTCCTACAGCCGGAACTTGTAAAACAAAGTTCTTAACTTAATGTTTTTCCAATCTCTTATAAATTTCTGAGATGAAACATTATTAAGCAGCTAAGCAAGCTCTTGAAACTAAGAAAGCTTAGTTACAAACTTTTAATTAATTTAGTTTTAAATATCCATCCATAATGTTCCAGGGCATTGTACTACAACGGCTACAATGATTGTAGCCAGTAAGTTTTAGTTTGCGCTCGCTACAAACACAGCCTAGAGCGGAAACATACTTGTTGGTGCAGCCCGTAATGTCAGCTGTAATGACTAAATAGTAAATACCCACCAGATAATGCGTACTACTAGCGATTACTACAATTGAATACAATTATTTGTACGCGATATCACCATTAATGTCCACCGCATAAAATTTACAGACGGAAGTTACGTGAGATGCTCGCATTCCATAATTTTTACATTAAAAATAATAATAAATGTATGCTGCTAAGTGCGAGTCGGAGTCGCTCATCAAGGGTTTCGTAGCATAGATAAATATGATACGGTACTATATTTTTTCGCTAACCTACAACGACTTTGGTAATTCACAGTATACTGAATTGTTAAATCAATATTCGTTTTTTTCAGTATATCACAGGAACTGCTCATTTGTTTTCAGTTCCAGGTAAATATACTCTCTTATCTTTCCATATAGACCTACATACCTATTATTATTGATACCATAAAATTATTAAATTAAGGCCGCCTCATGCGGGCTCCATTGCCGCCGCGGCTGCATTCTGTCCGTACATTTCAGTTTCGTCACCCGTGAGAAGTAAAAGGTGATATTAACTAATAAGTGCCACACACCGAGTTATGGCCACCATTATTGACCACCAGTTACCAACTGTTTGCTCAATAGGTCTCAAGGTATCCTGCTGCACTTTAGCATTAAATTGATATACTTATAAGGCGGTTCTTGTGAAAAGTTACTTAGCAAGAAAAAGCTGTAGCAGTTTTTTCGCACGCTACAAAAGTTGTACCTAGAGCTTTTACGACGTCGATCTATGTATGGTGTAATACACACTGCTTCAAGATTAAATAAGACAGTTTCAGTACCATAAAATTTATAGCAATCAGTTATTTAACTTTCATTATTACCTACTGTTACACAATACATTTCGCTCCATAAAAGTCGTAGTACATAAACAGTGCAATTTACCGCATCTCATTTCCTAAAAAGATTAATTTCGAATGAATTATACCATTATCTTTACAATCTTTACCCATTGGCTACCCTTTAACAGTTTTTACAATACGTTCATTGCGAGTTAGCACTCTACATTAGCATTTTATAAACTTTATTCGGGCGGTGCTTTCATTGACTTCCTTCGCAAACAATGCACGTTCTGCGCGACAGGTAAAGCTGTCCCACGCGGAGCTGTGACACGTGCTTCGAAAATTACATGTCATTTCAACACTTTGTCCGGAAAAATGTGAGTAAACGAGCGGCTAATGTGTGCCTTGTGCAGTTGCAGTCCACGTTGCGCTGCGCCCGCGCAGGCTGACATAAGAGCGGTTACGTATGACGTGCATTCGATTTAGATGCGCTTCTTGCGATGCCGCATTAAATCTGTAGCAATCCCGTTTGAAGGAGCAGCCGGCCGTGGAATGTTCTAGGCTGTAGGCTGGTCGGTTGTTTGTTTACGTTTAGCTAGTACCATTGAGTAAGAGCTAAGAACACTCGCGCCCATGCTTGTAAACTTGCTTGAACCATGGCTGAGGTTGTGTAAAAAATGTATTTAACTCGACTTTAATGCTGAGTTTTGGTAGCAATATTGGTTTTTTTAAGTACTGGTTTTTTGTATTGACTTGATTCTACGTCGCACATTGAAAGCTGCTTTAGGTCTGTTCCTTCACAAGGTAACCGCAGTTTCATCTAGATTCTAGAAGATTCGCCGCCGCCGCCGCCGCCGCCGGCATGAGATAGATTGATCAGATGATCACAGATATTAGAAAGGGATCTTGCAACGTTTAGTGGGTGTTTAATGCCGTGTTTAGAGTTACATTTGTGGCGAATCGTGGAGCAATTCCTGGGTTCGGTGGGAATATTGATAGTGTTTTCAATTATCTTTAGGCGGCTTGGATTGATTGGACTGACCGTACTATACTTACTGCTTTTAAATATTCCGGGGTCCATTTTATACTTTTTTTGTTGTTATGAAGCTTGTAACTGCCTTGGTGTATTTATGAATATTCTGACTAGTGTTTAGCAGTTAAACAAAAATACTAACGATTAACATAATAAACCCATATCAAGCTAGCATCTCAATGCTCTGATAAGCTAAATGAAACATAAATACCTATGTAATGATATAATATTTGCCATTTACGAGAAGAACTTTTATGTTTTCTAATGATTATTTAAATATCTATATTATACTTGGCTTTTTCCAGTGATGGCAGCTCCGATATACTTAAGCGTACATAATAATTTACTTATGTATGAAAAATATAATTATTTTAGTTCTCAACATTTTTATAACATGAAAATTAACAGAGAGGCTTTTAAAGCTTTTTCAAACGCACTATTTCAGTTAAACGTACTCTCAAATCATATTGGTACACTCCCTGTATCAAATTGATAAAACATGCTATCTAATATATTACCTATTATTTTTTTATAAAATTGGGCAATTGTGGGTACCTTCACTTTATAGCAGTCGGTAAACAGATTACATCCTCGGCGCTTAAACTGAGGCCTTCATTATTATTTTGAAACGTATTTTTTGTCTCTTGCCGAGATCACCACAAAATCGATTGCAAACGAAAATGTATGTTATTAATATGACATTACATCACAAGTTTGGTAATGAGGCGGCCCGAATTGTAACATTATACAGGCTGATGGGCCATTAAGAAATACCGAATACCGTATTTTGGATTCTGTGCATCATTTCATTGGGCATGGGAAGTTCGCAAACGATTATTCTTTGTGTTGTTATTGTTACATTAATAGCGTAACTCTATAAATCTTTGACGACTACGACGCTATGGTGCAGTGGTTAACGGTGGCTGTGTCGTTCCTGGTTCAAACTAAGAGTAGTTATTTATCGAGGTTAGTTAGTTTCCTTCCTGTTGTGCATTGAATAGAATAGAAAGATGGTATCATAGATATATTTTTTCGATACAATCGTGGTACTTTCAAATTCAGTACTCTCATGTTCTAGTATTACCAAGAGATCTTTTGAATTATTTATTGAATCACACTCTTCCAAATTTTACTAGTTTGAACTTGACCATTGCTAATATTACGTTGTCTATACATAAGATTTACATATCTAATCAATGTAAATAAGAGATTCTAATCTGTTTCGACATGACTGGTGTGTAATGTTTAGTGCCGTTACTAATAAGAAACTAATGGGATAGGTCTAGTAATAGTCTAGGGGCGTGCAATTAATTGGTAATATGTACCAGTTATTTTATATATTTATTTGAATCGTTTTTAGTTGCTTCGGCACAATTAGACAATACTTAATAATTATTAAGTATATCTAAGCTTTATGGGTCTATTTCAGATACCATTTTTTAAATTTACGTAAGTATAGCTTGTTTACAGCGTGAGTGTAAATAAATGGACCATAGAAAGGCAGTTTCATCACAGATGATAGTGATCAAGTGCATTTGCGGTGTTGCGCAGAAGAGCCTTGGTGCTACTCAAGTGCTACTGTAACCGTTACAGTAACGTCACCGGATATGCAACATATTATGATCTCCTATGACCCGACAATCAGTGCGTAAACGAAATAATATTACTATTTTCGGAAGCTATTTTAAGACTTGTTGTTGTTAAGTATATTTTTTGTTATTTTGAATTATATTTTCGAAGAAATTGCTGTTTGCAAAATGTAAAACGCTCTGTTGAACACGGGATTATTCTAAGGCATAAAAAATTGTTGAAACCATTCCTAATGTTTTCAATTACTATTTATAGTAGGTGATCGGAAAATTTCCTTAAATATAGAGCGATTTCGGTTATTTTTCTATAATTCAAATAAGTATGTAAGTAGTTGGTACTCACTGGTGTCCTCCGGGCACGGGGGTGGCGACCACGGACACGACCACGAGGGCGGCGAGCTGCAGACAAACACACAACAACATTAACAACCACATAACACCACTCTGCACCGCGCTACACCCTCCATGCGCCACTTACAGCGAGCTTGGCGTACATCTTGCGAGGGGTCGGCTGGACTGATATCAGCTGCTGAGCGACTGCTTGGAGCCTGGCTGGAGTGCGTCTGTGCTGGTCCCCAGCTCCCATGCACCTTATATACTTCAGCCGCGACACCCGCAGGTTACGCAAACGTCTCCTTGTTTCCCATCCCTACTTTAGTGAGTGGTTACCCGGTGGATTTAGAAATGAGCGTTACAGTTTTGGGCGGTATGGTGAAAGGTGCGTATCGTGTTTTGGTGGGGTGGCGGGGTGCCCCGACTGGCCTGTCGTCGGCCGGCGGCGGCGCCTCGAGGCCGCAGCTCCAGAGATGCGCCGGGTGGACACACAGGTATGTTGCTGTAGCATTCACATTAGAGTTGGTCTTGAAGATAGGAGGATAGGCATGGTTAGCTTTGTGTAACTCAAGAAGACTCACACATGGAAAGTTTTTTTTCAAAGTACTTAAGTAGGTATTTGTTTGACTGTTTACATTTTGTGCTTTAAATTACTTAAATAATATATGTTCTTCACTGGTTCTTGATTGAGGTGGTTCCGGAAGTAGAAATTATAGAGGAGATATTTTGTTGCACTTAGATTAAAATATTGTTTGTCAGTATGTGTGTATAAAAATATATAAATAAGGGTTTGAGTCAGGTTTGAGTATATTTTTACATAAATTTCTTAATCTGTGTATAACAATCGCAAACCAAACAATCACAATATCAAAAATATACTGTTCGTTCATGTATATTTATAAAACAAAAATATAGAGCAGTTAAAACTCCATGCGTTTAGATACCTAAATACATCTAACAACGCGCATTCGGGTTTAGAAATGTGGGTTTCTTCGGAACTTCGGAGTGCTTCCCAAACTTGTATTTTTTTGCTTTGGTACCAATACCAAAAAAACTAAAAGAGTCAATGGACCACCTGGAGACGTGATGTCGTGTCACAAAGTCTGCGGTCTCTACGTATTTCTATGAAACCTGCAGCCAATCGGCATCTTACTACAGATAGGGGATAGGTATTTGATTTCCGGGATGAGTCCGCATCAACTTCATCGATCATTTAACACGCTGGCGATATTCTGACATACCCGACCCATGCTGCGCGATATCTACGCTATGCGCCGCGCTGCTTCCTCCATCATCAACTCTATGCGAAATTGTTTTATTTATGTTAACATTCTACTTTACAGCTAATTAATATCCACTAGATACATAAATAAGCATATCATACTTATTAGGATGGCTCATTCTCATTACCATGGTAGTTAGTTGTTGCGTTTCCACTGAATATGTAACTTTACTAATATGTTGGCGAAAACCTTCGGAATTGTTTTATTCAAGTGAAAGAAACTTAATTGTCTAATGCATTATTAAAATGGTTTGTTATCTAACCGGCTGGTAGAACAATTGATGAGAGAATACCTGATGGCGTGCTTTACATACTGTACACTGTATACTTAGCCATGCGGTAACGTGCCGGTGGGAAATGGGTGCTGTACTGTTTAAAAGCGATCCTTTTGTCTTCCTACTAGTTAGGTATAACTTACTGGCTGGAACCTCAATTGTGTTTTAGGCTTTTAGCTGAATTGAGAGCATGCTCATCAATTAATTCATCATTCGCCTCGCAAGGAGCGCTACAATCTGTTCCCGGCATTCCCCATCCATTACCGGCGACATTATGTCTCGGGTTGCGTCCCAAGCTACCCTTCGTGGTCTCCCCTTGAGGATGTTTACAATACACACCATAAAAACTTAAAACTAGTTAACTCAAATAACAGAAATGCACAAATGGCGGTCTTATCGCTAAAAGCGATCTCTTCCAGACAACCGTTGTAAGAAAAGATAAAACATAAAAAGTTTACCCCACCTGTCATCGGTTCTTGGACACTCTGATCCGAGGGAAACTACGGGAAAACCTCTTTTAATTTCCCGTAAGACTTTAAATCGGTGGACCAGTCTAACCGTCAGTGTCCGTTACTTTACGTTTTTACCCTCAAGGTCGCTCGCAAGGTAGGTAGTGGATAAGGAAACCCAAGGACATAATGTTGCAGATGTTGATCTGTGGTCAATTTGTGCTGATAATTCATTTTAAAAATTAAATTCTGGTGATGATTAGGGTAGGAATGCACCATGTGACTGTTATACGAAGTAATCGCAAATTCAAACTGATTTGGTAAAGCTGATGATCAGGTAAGCACCTCGATTCTGTTGCATAACGAGCCTGAGCGAGTGTTGACATTGAGCTTATGAAAATGTGACCGGTTACAAACGCATGGATTTTCCGGGTGACGCCGTGACGACCGCACTAGGGGAGAATTCACTGACAGCCCAAGTGGCCTAGATTAGTCCTAAAGTCCTAAACAACATCTGTTCTAGAACTTTTGAGAGTTGAAGAAAATCTAGTTTTTGAATGTGACGTATGTATGTATGGGGTTGCTGTCTTCGTGTCTACTTACATATAGGACTTAGTGCGTGCGGTGATATTCTATGTTATAATCAAGTTGCAAGTAAGTATATTATTACTAACTTATATACATAAGTACTTATTTGGACACACACGCGAGTTATACCTACTAAGTATTAGATCAAATTACGTACTATCAAATTTAAGATATCGCTTGTTTTTAGTCCATAGTGTCCACATACCCAGTTGGACAACATTCCCGCTGCCTCAATATTGCGAAAACACCCGCCTGGTAAAATGTATTTGTCCTATAGCTGGTTGGGAATCAGGTGGCTTCGCAATCGAGAGGTCGTGGGTTCAGGACGTCAGTCTAGATTACGAAAAACGTTGAGGAGGGATGCTGCGCTCGCTACGAACGAGTCTATCTTGTTGTATTTAACGTAGGTACCGATTGCAACACAACTCTAGACTAATCAACCAATGACTTCGTCTGTATTACAAGAATAGTACCTACTTATATGCGAACAGTTAAAAACCGAATTATATAAGGGGAGATAACACTAATATACCTAACGATCAAAAGTTCTTCAGAATTAGCAGGAGTTGTATGAACAACTTTCTGCTTACTCACACATCCCCACAGAGAATAGAATAGAATAGAATAGAAATTATAATACTTACATGTAATTAATGCATGGCTAAATCTGCGTCGTGGATAGATACCTATAATAACTAGTGGGTAAACTTTGTGTAAGTCATGTCGTGTCACAGTCATGTAAAGCATTGTCCAATACGAGTACAAACTATAAAACGCAATTTTATACATTATCATCATCATCAGCAGTCCGTGACAGACCACTGGTGTGGACATAGGCCTCTTCTAGACAACACGATTACGACATTACTCATCTTACCGATTCAAATGATATGCGAACTTCCTACTGTCTTTCCGAAACGATGTTTTGCAATAGGATTTCTAGCTAAGATCGGTAAACTAACCTTAGTAGTTTAAATTTTCTGTAATTTTTTGGCGGAGTTAGTTCTTGCACCGATTAGAAGTTTAGAACCTTTAACTTCTTTCTACCTTATAGCTATTGCACCATATTGATCTGTAGAAATTGAATAAAAGTCTCGCTATGGTTCACATCCAGATGCTGAATGTGGATTTGTAACCTGCACATCAGTTATTTATGATTTATTTAAACTTTTGATTAATCTACAGTGTCAATTAAGGGCGTCTTGCATAACAAAGTTAATCAAAATTAAATCTATGAATGACCTCTTGCTGAGACAAACTATTTAATTGTATTTAACTTTGTTATGCAAGTCACCCTTAAGCTAAAATAAATGGTGTATAAAAAGTTACGGCTCTTATGACACGTAAATATTTATTGAATATCGGTGATGAAACTTATTTTTCTCTCACATTATCTCTATTTAACCTCGCTTGAGGCTTTAGTGTTACACTTTTTACTCTAACTTTGATGATTTTCACAATAACCAATATCATAATTACTTATGATGATTAATTTAAGTATTACAAGAGATGTGACGAACCCTTAGAACACAACACAACTCAAAAATCGGAGGTTTATAGTTTTTTGATCTAGATTGTTTGTTGATTTTGTGCCTGTTTCTTATAAAAACTCTGCAGTAAGAAGATGTTTCGAGAGCATACTAACATATCACTGCGAAACATCACATTCACTTTACTGTAGTAAAAGTGTTCAGCCGCAGACTAAACATAAGTTATTGAGTTACTACAGGCGCGTTTTACTTAGGTAACACGTCCATCGAAAGAAATCATTAAAATTAAAACCCATCCCGGCGTCGATTGGCAAATGAAAAACGCGCGCGATTTCAATAGAAAGGAAATTTATGGTACCATTGTGCAACTCCGGTGGACAGATGCTTGTGAATTCAGTTCGGTGGTCAAGTACGTGAATCAGAAACCAGGGCACATGTCGACACGGCAACTTTGCCATCTCCAGTTACATGTAAGCTCGTTTGATCCCCCCCCCCTCCGCTTGTCACCCCCCAATCATAACTTGAACCTGTTATTTCGACTGTAATTAGGTAATTTACCTTTCAGTGCGTTGCAAAAGCTCCTTTCTTTATAACTTTGTTTACACACGCTAGTAGTGCAACGCAATCCTATAATTGGTCGTAATTATTTTGGGAAGGTCAGTGAATTTGATATTTTAGCTGTAAGTAGCCTATCTGATTTTATTAAGCAACGTGCTATAGTAAGTACAGTATATATGTACTAGGTTTATAGTTAGCATAGGCTTTGCTAACTAAAGGTAAGTATTTTTCTTCACTGTGTTGAAGAACGGTACAATAAACATACTACCCTTCTATAGTAACGAACATAGAATCATTAAACGTAACGAACGTACTAACTAAGTAGCTACTATCGGAGGATCCGACAGAGGCATTATCTCAAATTAAGTTTAAGATAATGCCTCTGTCAAGCTTAGATCTGCTTAGCGTGCAGGTTCACTGTAAAAGCACCGAAATCGCCCACATAATATAAATTTCCCAGATATGGTGCGCCTGCCTGTACTTATACCTAGCTCTAAATTTACGCTAAGAAAGTTCTAGATTCACTTACTAATTTCTGTCACTCGTCTCATTAGTCATTAGTTATACCTACCCAGCCTAGCCATTACTAACAAGGAAACAGTCAATACATAATGACTAACTCATAACATGAGCGATTACTACGAATTGACCTATATACCGATATAATGCCTAGGTAAACAGAGCTAGGTTTGTAGGTAGATATGCTTATTTGCAGATCATTAACCACCTGTCAACAAAGAGGAGCGTTATGAGGTATTATGTCAGTTATCACATAGTGTGTAAAGACCTATCAATCAGTTCACAGTTCGTTAGACATTTGGTAGATTTGGTGGATGTTTGTAAAGAATGTAACCTGGAAATTACATAAGTAAGTGGGTACCTAGATAGGTGTTAGGTACACCAGGAACCTTTGTATAATTTATAGCATGTAGGTACCTACTTATGACCGTGTGTGTTTCGCATTCACTTGTAGTTACGTTAACTTTGGTGCAGAATATCCTTGAAAAGAAACATAACCTTGTCAGTGACATCTTTGGATACATAACCAATGCCGATAGTAAAATAAACATGATTTGACAAGGGCTAGCGAACACTCGCAAAGTAAGCGAAAATACCTAGTAGTTTCATACGCCACGGATCACATCACTTCTAGAGGTTAAAAGACACTAGTTTAGGACGGCAAGTAGTAAACGATGCACATTGTAACTAACGAGGAAACTTCTTTCGCAACGTGTACAATTGTACACGATGTGAAGCGAATCTCAAGTACTTATCTACCTACAGTCGTACTTACATACATACGTATATATATATACGTACCTACCTAAGTATCTGCTTGCTAAGCACCCGCCGCCACCGCTGTAAACATATTAGGAAATCATATTTGGAAATATACTTAATGGCCATGTTTTAAGGCTAAAAATAAAAGTGCATTTAAACAATGCACGAACCGTGCCTAACCATCTATATGTTGCAGTTATCAGTGGCCTCTAAGCTAGCGGAAATTAGCTAACTTTTGTTGCGTCGACATTAATTTATTTATAGCTATTTGTTAGTCGTTCGTCAGCAACTTTTTTTATCGACATACCTAACTGCCTGATGATGTCTTTAGACCACGGCGGCGGCCAATCCTCTGGAGACTGCCTATCAGTCTGCACAAGAGACAAGAAGCTCAAGCCACTTTTGGGCTTTTGATAGATTAATTTGATAAAGGTAAGTACAGTGCCACAAACTTATCTGTTCCGGTGAGAGCTCACGTAAATGTCTAATATTTCTTAATTCTTTAAGATGTTAAGTTTTCCCGTAATGGTAATTTACCCTTGCGGTTTTAATAAACCCATCTAATCTATATCAATATATAATTTATTAGTAAATAATGATATATGGACCAATTTAGTGAACTGTCACCGGAACAGATAAGTTTGTCGCACTCTAAGTATATATGAGCCAAATCAGAGCCTCGTTAGAGATGCATCAGAGTCTGGAGCAAGCAAGGGAGTAAGGAAGTCACAGCCGTAGAACAACGCGGACTCGGATGTACGCATGGTGTACGGTGTACGGCATGTGTACGGACACTTCAGCGAAGGCTCCCATAAAAGTTCTTGCAGGCTCCCACTTTATTGAATAACTTATTCTAAGCATGATGGAAGCAATGTCAGTGATCTACCGACGTTCAGGATAATAACGGTCTCACTAATGAGAAAATTCAGCTATCCTGACCTGTTTTAAATTTACTTAACTAAATAATAAAATAAATATAATAATACACATATTCGAGATATTTAGTTTTGGCTCAAGGAACATAATACAAACTTACCTATCTCCCTCCGCTGCAGGCACTTGCTATATTTTTTCTTGATGAAGTTATTATTCCGAGCTCCGGGAAATATTGCAGTTTTGTATAAAATACATAGATGGCGCTTGACATTTGACAAAAAAGACCAAATTTGATACTTTTAAAAATATACATTGCGTAAAACAAAAAATAAAAGCCACGAAGCTCTTTTTAAAATTATTTTACATTATTTCAGTGAAATATAAATACGTTGTTCATAATAATACTACAAGTAACAAAAAAAAAGATTTTAGTATAAATTATTTTATGCAGATGGCGGCTGCAAAATATTGTTGTATTGTGCTGTAAAATATTAATTTTTGCGTCTCATGATGCCTAAAAACATAACAAATGAGGTGCGTGATATAATCCTAAAGGTGAAAGAGTTTATGGATGAAGAAAAGCGTATGCAATCGCCCATAATTCCACTAAGCAAAGTATACGTGAGAGTCGCGGCCGCTACTGGTATGTTATTGTATTCTATTTTATTTATCTGCTCAAAGATCCACTATCTTCTACACTGCAATGTTTATATCCAATTCACAATCCACATTTGGTGTAAAACCAAGACTTAAACCTTTCAAATTTCTTGATTATTTATGGTAGTTTTATTAACCATTCTTTACATCATACAAAAATTCCTCACTCAGCAATAAATCCACATTATCTTGGTATTCATTGTTAATAATTTGTTGTGTAACTTAAATATGTTTAGTAGTCAATACAAATTAAACCTAGATCTAATTGCAGGTGTATCAGAGCGCACTGTGCTGAACATCACCAGAGAAGCAAGACTGATCGAGCAGGGCCTCCTGGACCCCATGGCCCGGAGAGCTCCCAAAAAGAGAGTACGGACTAAAGGCAAAATAGAGGTCAATGACTATGACTTGAGTGTCATACAGCGAAAGATACATGAGTTCTACACATTCAAAAAGGAGGTGCCGACTATAAACAAGCTTCTACACATACTGAAAGAGGAAATCAACTTCAAAGGATCCCGTGAGACACTCCGGAAGATTCTACGGAAACATGGGTTTCAGTTCCGGAAGACCAAAAGCAATAAGGAGAAGGAAGCACCTCCCCCTGAGCCCGTGATGCACCCGCCGCCCGCGCCGCCCCCGCAACACATGCACGTGCCCCCTATGGTGCCCTACATACATACTGTGTTCGGACACAAGTCACTTCCCCATCAGCATCAATAAACCCTCAGCATATTATGCTGAAACAATGCTATTAATTTTACTGTAGAATATAATACGTCAAATAATCTCACTAGGATATCTAGAGCTAGATGCAGACTAATGTTATATCATTCGCATGTTTATGGCTTGGAGAGGTGACCCCAAGTGGCTTCCAAATCGTACCTCATTGCAAATATTTTATAGATAGCAGATATCGAAAAGATATTATCTATAAGAACAACAGTAAACTGCCACGAGGTGTATAGGGAATAGAATTAATAGATGGATTTTTATGTGAATCATGATAACTTTATTGGGCTAGAATAGAATTATTATATTTTGTAAGCCGATTCATGTAGGTTTAAATTTTTATTGATACAAGTTCATGTATTTTTTTTCAGATTTCTTGTAATAGAGATGTGTATACTGAATAGATGCTTGGTATGTGAACAAAATTTGTATTAACTCAATATAACAAATATTTTATAATATGTATTGTTTTATTCATGCGATCTGCAACTGCGAAATATAGTTTACTTGGCAATGCTTATCTTGCGAATGTTTAGTTCTAGGAAACTAGATATTACCTAAGTGTCCGCTAGTGCAGAGGTAAGTAGATTATGATTCTGAAATCAGATCAGTGCACCAGCCCGTTTCGTGCTGCTGAGCGTATGGCAATAACAATACAATTAGTCCTCTGATTAGGTGATTCACACACTTGACCCCGCACCGCGGCGCCGCGGTTAGCGGATTATCATTGTATGCAATAATACAGTTTATACATATAGAAAAACCGCTTACCCGCGGTGAAATGTGTGAACCGCCTTAAAATCAAAAGGATAAAAATAAAACCATGCATCAGGTATCAATCACTTTATTGCACATTCTCACTTTGCACTGTCGAGTATATACATACATATTTGATCCTCTCCATAACAGACAGCCGAGTGAAGAGTTCTCGGCGACTTCAATAAATGCCGCGAATTGATAAGCACTAACATCAAGAGTAGAACGAGAGTTTCAAGCTTAGACAAATTGTTAGAACCACTTCATTGAATCTTCTACTTTATTAATATTATTACAATAAAGATCATTTTAAGAGTTAAATAAGCTTTAGCTTTGTATATATTATGGGAATGAAGGTATCCCATTGATTGTGATATTACATCACACAAAACTCACTGTAGAAAACAGGCTCATTAGTTATATAAGTACTTAATATTAATAAATATTACATTAAATTATATTTTCTCGTTCAAAAAGCCTTACCAATATGATCTTTAAAATAACTAAGGATTACAGAATTAAACCCAAATCGATTGAATCATATTTCCTTCCAGGTTCAGGTAAAATATGCTTATGTATACCCTGTCATGTATATTTTATTACGTTCAGGAAAAATAGCTTTTTAGATATATATTTTCTTATATCATGTACCATAAAATGTTACGTTATTTATTATATATTATTCTCATTAACATTGAACTTAACTTCTAAAAATGTATCGATGTTCAGTGAAATAATATGAGGGAGTTTTCTCCAATACATAGCAAACAAAAAGTACGCTACAAATTCTTATAAATTATATGACACCAATATATTATAATTTTATTATAATGTAGCAGGTTGAGCAGTACTTACTACCGTCGATGTTGCTACGCAGTAATACATTGCTATAATTATTAAGGTAATGGTGAACAATAAATAGAAGTCGTAGAAAGTTTAAATGGATCTACACTATTATAGCTTTTAATCTCACTATAACCCCAATGGGCACTTAACATGATATTCAATTCTCTATATTCTCTCGATAAAATTTTCAACAATAACTTATTATGATATTATTGGTGTTAGTATAACAATTCTGTGTGCATATATATAATTATTAAAAGTGCTTCCAGTCGACGGTATCGCGATAATTTGTATTATACAGGGAACAACATTTAGATTGGGCACTATGGGAAAGTCTTAAACTATACGCGCACTATGAATATTGTTAAAATATTTAAGAAAACATAACACAAGATAACATTCATAATTTATATTCTCAATGCGTCTCCATGTCTCTTCTAAAGGCATTCGCGAAACATATCACATCACCATCGACTGGAAACACCGGCCGGAGGCACGACATCTTTATCGACGCAGCCAAACGTCAATATCGCATTAGTTATGGCAATGGGATTGGTGAAGGATTGGTGGGACGTGCATTGAAATAATGTACTTTCCTATGTGTGTCGATAAAGATGTCATGCAACGGGAGTTGACATTACTACTATTAAGGCATCTGCCGTAGATAAATAATATTACTAGTACCAGACTGTGAATAATAGCTACGAATGAACGTACTAATCTACATAGTACATAGTCAACACCAAAACATTAGTATAGTATAGAGTATAGATGGACTATAAAGGTTAACAAGGAAATCTCACTGTATTTTTTAATTGCTCTTAATTCTCACTAAATGATTTGATAACCTACTATCTGCTGGTGGCAGCGTTTTACAAACCTATTATAAATATTAGTTTATTATAAAATGGTATGACTTTAAAAAACATATTGCATTTCTGGACATTTTTCTATAGATAAACCATTTTATATTCAACTATTTCACCACGCACCGTAAATACTACAAAAAAATACAATAGATTACTAATCAAATCATTTTGAAATAAATGTAAATTTCTAAATCCTTACGTCATTAATTTAATTATTATTTAAATAATATCAGTAGACATCGCTAAAATCCTATTAATTAGGTTATAATTTTATTTAAATGGCCATTGAATGTTTTTTAAGTAGGTATTTTTTTTTACTTTTGAGCTGCAGACATTTTATTATATTAAGTAATAAATATTTTTACTGGAATGTATATATTTTAAGCCATTCCGTGATTATTGAAAAAGTATTATTATTAGGTATTTATTTGAATTACCCAATGACATGTACCATTGTAAGTACATTTAAGTTCTTGTCTTATGGTAGTATTTTTATTTGGACATTCCCATACAATATTTATTTATTGTTGTTTATCTCATATAAAGTTTACTTATGAGATCAAACATACATGTATTATACATACATATTATAATAATTATTTTTAACAATCCAATTCCAAATGTATGCACTATGCAAATATATATTATTATAAATATATTTTACGACATCGAATATTATAATTTATAACAGCAGTATAATATAAGTAAATAACATTACCGTCTACGTTAAATTATAATTTAAATTGTGAAGAAATGAGTTGGATCTTGGAACAGTGTTGGAAAACATACAGTCATACCTACATGCGTAAACCACATGGACTACTATAACTAATCAACATATAATATACATGGAACACAAACCCAGGCTATCGACTAAAACATTCAAGCATTAAATCTTCCTCGCGTTGATAACAACATCAAATTGTTGGCTATCTGAGATACTCCTAAAGTTCAATAAAAATACGACAAATTGGGGTATTGAAGCTATTTTAACAGCACTAAAGTCATCTAGTTTTTGAGCAAAAATGCAAATTTAGGCTCTGTGCATTATGTACAGGACTAGTTTAAGTACTGTGCGGCTTATGTGGTATCTCATTATGTAACTAATAATGGGAATAATCCGGTAGAATCTGTCTGGGAGACCCCTTGTGGGTATTTATAGAACTTCAGGAGTCTGTTGGTTTCTGCGCACTGAAAAGATAAAAATACGCGGTTATTACAAGTACAATACAGCAATTATTATTTTAGTTATATAAAAATAGGAAATAATTAATAAAAATGTTTTACGGTCACACGACACAAAACGACACAAACACATTTTACCATACTTAATTATATTATTATGCCGACCCAACCCGATAACAAATACTACTGTCACCAAACAAATATTTGTTCCGACCGGGAATCGAACCTAGGGTCTTCGGCGCAGAAGTCAGACTCACTATCCATTACGTCATACAATCATCGCAATGTTCGCACTTCTCGTATCTTTTAACTTGTGCGTCTCTAATGTAATGGGAGATCTTCAACCATAGACAAACAACCATAGATTATAGATGACTTCATACTCAACAGCACTGCATTTATTTTTTAGCCGGCATCTAAAAAAAATGCAGTGCTGTTGAGTATGAAGTCATCTATAATCTATGGTTGTTTGTCTATGGTTGAAAATCTCCCATTTTAAATGCCTCAACAACTCGTCCAGTGGTAGTTGACCTACCGTGTGGTCGGGAACACGCGTCTAGCAGAGCTCATCTTCGTCGTCGGGCGGCGCGGGGTGGCAGTCCGCCGCCGTGGCCCCCTCCACAGACTGCTCTGGCCGCGACTGTCCACAGAAAACTTAGTTACAGTTACAGAAGTATGGTAGGTACCTATCAGCTTGGGGTCGGATGGCCGTGTGCGAGATGTCCCCACATATAAAAAACCTATCAGTATGCGGATCTTCACAAAAGGCGGTTTTCACACGCTGCATGTTGCGTGAATTCGTGTCCGAGCGTTTCTTGTACGTAACTAAATATTAAACACGCACAGTTCAACACAGAAAACTATAATACGTGCGAGGCAGTGTGAGAACAGGGTTTAGACAGCAAAGCGTCGTAGAAGGCAAAATCGATCTAATAACATCATCAGCAGCCAATAATACGGTTTTAAAATCAAATTGGCTAATTCATTGTTGGCGATACTTTGGCAGATACAGAACAGAAAGGTCTAAGTTTAATGACAGGTACAATACTAAACTTGAAAGTTCCATTAGAAACTTTGTGTTACTGGGCTTGTAACTTTCTGTTAATGTACTAAATAATGTAAGCAATTAAATCGAAGTTAACTATCTAACGTAACCTATATTATGTAATTTATTTATTTGATTGAACACTTTATTGCATACACATAGAAACGTAATCTAATCTATTCTGTTTTATTCTCAATTCTCGAGTACCACGCAGCCCAACCTATCATAAAACATCATCAGCTCCATATTCAGGGATCCTAACCCTCGATCAAGCCTACCGTCAAGGTTGCAGAAAGTGTTAGCCTTATCAAAATTTTGGAATTTATTGAGCGGAGGTACTTCATTTCAAACCATTTGTTTATTTTTTGCAAATACTTAGACCCCCGCAGACTGCAGACTTTTAGTCTGCCGATAGTTTGGTCGGGCTCTTAACCAGTATGGAGTATCGGCCGATACATAATCGTTGAATGTGCGCACTACCATACATCTCCATAGTGATTCAAGAGCCCGACCAAACTATCGGCCGACTAAAATTCTGCAGTCTGCGGGGGGTCTACTCTCAATTATTTCATATTGTATGCTTTCAAACTTGACACCAGCCTTATGGGCTTCCTCAGAATATCAGATTCATCAAACAGATCCCATACTCTGCCGAGACATAGGACGGCGCGGCATTCTCCCGCACCCCATCATCAACATCAGATTCATGAAACCCAACAGATTCCATACACACCTGTCCCGAGACATAGGCCGACGCGGCATTCTCCCGCACCCCAGCATTGGGCATGGGGTCGATGCCCTCCGGCAGCGGCACGGTGGTAGCCAGCCGAGCATACTCCACGTCCATGTGGCGGATGAAGGGGCTCCGCAGGGCGCGCTTCGCGGACTCGCGGTCTTCCTCGTCGTATGCCGCTAGAAGCTGCTCTATGGTCTGCATTTCTGCCGCTTCGCAGTTGTTGCCCCATTCCTGGGGATGGAAGTAAGGGTTAGATGATTAAGAATGTAGTTGATACATATCAGAATAACATAACTAAAGCTAACACTTCACCCAGTGACTTCACCCAGGGTTCAATCTGAAAACCAGCGCTATGGTTTATCATAGCACCAAGCTGAGCCAGAACCCGTTTCTGCACCGGGAAGCAACACCCTTGCTCATTTTCCTTTATTCAAACCTTTTTATTATTTGTTTTATTATTTATTTTTGTGTTGTTTCCGTGTGTGTGTGAAATAAATGTATTTCTTTCTTTCTTTAACAACAACTAAGGTGTAGTTGAGTGGATTTATGATTATAGTATGCCCAATTGCCCAATGAAGCTGGATGGATTATTCTTCGCTCAGAGATCTTTGTCCTTACTGAGAGTCGTAGAATTTTGGGTAATAATAAATGTATTCTTCCCAAATTGAGTATAAAAAGGTTAACTAAGGTAAATTCGCACAATATTAAAACGCTTTACGTCATGAGGACACCTGCTCATTGAAATTCTAGAGAAAATGCACCTCCAACGCAAACACTTTCATTCCACACCCACTGACAAGACGTGATAGATCACACGAGGAATACGTAAGGAGTGTGTGTGTGTGGGAATCGATTAAATTTCTTCAAACTCATCAATCTTTCACGTGCGACTCTGGAGCGAACGGTTTGTGTTGTCAGTGGAGTACCTATCTCTTTGTTGACTGTAGCTAATCATTACGCTACAAAAATCGATTCGATTCGCGACGACATCATACCTACTCAATCTTCAGGACAGATAGTCTTCAAATTACAATATTATCGGTGCAACTTCAAGAATTTTAAGTTACAATAAGTTTTCAGTAGGTGTATGAATTCAAGAAACAATATAAAATGAATTTCCCTAAGGAAAATGAAACTCGTTACAGGATAAAGTACAAAGTAAATCAGCAGGGACTTAAATAACTACAAATAAGTTACAAATCAATTTTCTTTTGTTCCAGCGAAATGGGCAGCTTCCAATAAGAGAGAAAGCTCAGCCGAGAAGCTTCATAAATACTAAATCAATAACATTAACAAGATCGAAAACAAAGGCGGATTTTCTTCTGTTTAATACCTTTTGTCTCGATAATAATGAGTTTATTCTGTTACAAATAAAAGGTGACATTGTTTACCTTTCTACTTCATTTCACCCTAATGGACGCGCGCCCACGCCGCTCGAGCAGACTGTTGCTAAACGACTTTACCTTTGCCGATACAGGCTTGACTTCTATCAGTGAACGAGGCAGAGATACCTACTTCCTTAGTTTATTCCTTCCCTACACATTGAACGGTAAATAATAAACTTTATAAAAAAATTGACAAACTTTTTTTTTGTGTGATGTTTTTGCTATTCAATTTGTATCTTAAATACAATTGTGTATCCATTGGCTCAATCATTAGTAGAATACCACCCTGTGTACACAATTTTCATAACTGAATAAATACAAAACATCTATTTAAGGAGAATATTTCAGCCTGTCTTTCATGATAATATTTGACTGAAGTCCATGTATAATAGATCAAATAGAGATCAACTGACAACATTTGAAGACCCATTATGTGTAGGCATTACGAATGAAAATATTAATCTTGATAATATTATGAAAAGCTACTTTTCATTAAATGTTAAAAGGTTAAAGGGATATTTCCCCTTAAATAGCCGTCTATCTGGTTGTCTTATCTCATTAGAAGCTTTGAGAGTTGTTATTGGGACCTGTTGACGTAGAATAAACATTCTCTCAGGATTAATTGAAGGTGTTTACTGCTCATTACCTTGGGTGCTTAGCAACAGAATCGATGTTAGCCCACGCTTCGCGAATTACTGGAATACAATTTATATAAAATAAAATAATCCTAAGATAACCCTGGATTTGAAAAGGAAAATTTCCAGAGAATTTATTGAAAAGCTTTTTACCTGTTGAATAAAAACATTGGAAAATTTCCAACATTTTGTTTTTGTTAAACGAAGGTAGAATTTTAATCCTGATTTTAATGAATCCTCGACAGAAAACAAATTTTATTTGTTTCACGTGTCAGCAATGATGCTATTTTGGTCTTCATTCTAGGTACTGGGTAGGGAGGTAGGTTCTAAAAAATAGAATTAGCATGAAGAGGTAGTTAAACGTGTCAGTTTTGGGGAGAACTCTTTCAAACGGTAATTATGATTACATCATTTGGCGGCGCGTTGGGTTTAACCCAGTTTATCCTTAAGATATACCTAAGAAATATATGTATTTAGTAAGGTGAAGTGCGGTAATTGCAACTAAAAATATTGAAGTCGTAACTTCATCATCTGATAATTCTTTATATATAAGGAAATAGTATTACTGTAAAATCATGCCAAAGTCAAAATTTTATGTAGATTTTATTCTACTATCATGACAAAGAAAAACTCTGAAGAATAAAGAGCTATTGCCAAAAGTTCCGGCAAAGGCAGAAATAGTTGCAATTACCCCTCCTGGCGGGTAATTGCAACTAATCGTTTTATCTCCATATTTTTCTATGTGTGGTGTATATTGTGTATTTGAAACACAAAGACTAAGAGAATATTCATAGGATTTTGACACTTATCTCCTTGTAACTACGACCAATTTCGCATGAAACTACTGTTTAGCCGTGGGTCTGGTAATTGCAACTAATTTCTCAAAAATAGTGATGGGAACTTTATCGTAATTTTATCGACAGTCATGTAGTGTCTGCCATCGACAAGCCAAGAAGACCATGGTAGCAGAATAAAACTCGGGGATAAAAATTAATAGCTATATTTTTATTAATCAACATTAAATATTTTACTTATGTTTAATCAAACAGCCTTTTTACAATTTTTTTGGAAAGTTTTCGGAATTTATCGCAGGCAGGATGCCGGGTGGAATTTTGCAGGTTTTCTAAAAAAATCCCAACAAACATTTTACCCTTAGTTACAGCTATTTTTATTACTTTAACCTGTATAACTGTGTTATAATTATCTCAGTTCTAACATAAAGCGATAAAGATGAGTTAAAAAATGAAATTAGTGTTAACAGCAGGTTTAAGTGTTAAAATGGTATTAGTCAAAGCAATTATAATTAAGATGTTATAGGTTTAAACTGTTTCTAGAACCTAAAGCTATACAAGAGTGCTCACTGACACCTGTTAACACTTATGGTTGTTAAGTGGTTTCCTTTGATACTCATATAAATTTTTAGGTGTCATATTGAATTTAGGCTGCAGGAATTGGTTATAAAAGAGATTTTGTCAAGATTGCAGTAAGACAAGATTCTTACAGTGTTGGAAAACTCAACAATGCAGTTTTAATCTTTAAGGTTAACTTAACTTACGCTTATTGCGTTAGGCAAGTAGACTGTAAAAGTAACGGTGTTAAGCAAGACTGTGCGGATCGACTAAGACTGCATAATACCCTTGGCTAAGGGTGTTCTATTTCAAAAAGTGTAATAGATGACTTAGGTGAGTCTATATGTCTTAAATGTAAGTTCGCCATTTGCATTGGCGACCTAACCTATAAATTGCTGGGATAAGCAATATTTTGCTTTAAAATACTTACCTATTTATGTGAATTTTGTCATTCCAGTCATGCCAATCGATTTATGAAACTAATGGACATACAGCAAGGATACAAAAAAATACAAAATTGAGTCGTCTATTTTATATTTACTTATGTGTCATTTGAAATCCTTAATAAATTCGGAGCGCATTAAAATTGAGGTGGGAAATATGGTATACATTACAGTAAAATTACAATGGCATATTATTTTCAATTCACAAAACATGTTAAGTCAAGTTAACATATTATCGGTCTTATTCATAAAAAGTTACGGGAGACCTATAGGCCTGCTATAAGCAAATGTCAAAAAAACTTTATTCATAAACGATCAATAGCGCTAAAGAACTCTCCAACTGATTCGTAAAACCTTGATATGCTAAAGTTGGCTGGACCCTACTATACACCTTCCGTAAGCCTCCTCTTGTACAAAAACATGGCGGCCGGTCAACAGCTGTTCTGCTTTATTGACGATTTGACATTTGTTGTGAGTTAATATTTGCTGAAAATAAGTTGCCATGGTAACGTAAAAATTTAATTATTTTTTTTGTGGGTTTTGGCTTGGCCAACTGCGCCTTTAAGCCAACGTAAATTTTTTAAGTGCCGCGCCGTGGCTAACATAGATAATAGAGATTGATAAATGAATGAAAGTTTTCGCTATTTTTGTTTATGGTTTCGTCGGACCGGCAACTTAATAGGGTAAATGTCAAAATGTTTGGTCTGTGAAATCTATTAGCATCACTATAGTTACTGAAGGTTTACGGAACTATTATGAATAGAGATTTTTACGAAACCTCAAATAGGCTTAATGTGTTCCGTAACTATTGAGCTCAGTAAACCTACTTTAAGGTTTTTTTATGAATAAGACCGTATATTTACTGTTATTTAGTATTAATCAATACTGTCACTTTAATACTGTCGCGTATGATTGCTGTTGACACTATTATTTTCAAACACATACAACTTGTATGGTAAAAGTGTATTCGAAAAACGGTAACATACTCACTTAACCCTTTTTTACCAAACAAATAAGAGTCAGGGTGTCAAATAACCATTCTACAACTACAACTATAGCGGTAAAAGTTCTAGCTGAGAGTGATTAAACGCTCTTCTATAGTAACTTTAGCACTTCAACGACACCGTACTACAGGCTTTCTATAACTTAAACACTTCAATGACACCCTTCTACAGACTTTCTAAAGCCTTTACTCTCAAAATCGTGGGCCTCTTTCGTGGTTATAAGTGAGTTAGAGCACTCTCCTACACTCTTATACAGCTATGTCTTAACACTTTAATTTTCGAATGGAACCATTGTACAAGTTATATGAGAGTGTTTTTAACGCTACGATGTTAGTTGGGATGTATGCTTAACAGATATGTTTAAAATTTGGTATTCAGTCTCTCTTATGTGTGTGTTATATTATTAGTGATTGTATCGATATATTCATGTTCACTGGCTTTTTCCAATTTCATACAAAAATTGGCAGCTAATTGTAACCACCCTCAAAACTGAAAAATAGTTGCATTTACCAGACTTTGCATTTTTTGTCTGGTAAATGTAACTACACAGAAAACTCGGAAAACAATCGTGTAAGAATAAAACAAATACATACAAAATGACTTACCGTTATTAGTTTTTACTTTTTTTTTGAAAAACCTTGCGAGGAACCACTAAAAACTATTTTATATAATAAAAATGCACACCATGTCCATCCGACTCCAGCAGACTCAAAATGGCCGATGACGAAAAGCTTTATAACTCCCACAATTCTTGAGCTATCAGCGCCATCCACATTTTTGGGTAGAACTTTTTTGATGTAAAATTGATTTTAGTCTGTCGTTTTACAATGAAGTAACTCTAGAGGGAGTTATTGAAGTTAGTTGCAATTACCGGATAGTTGCAATTACCGCACTTCACCTTATCCATGTTAGCAAAAGGTTTCCCGCTCAGCATAATGCTATGACATACCTTGTAAGCCTTCTCGGCGGCCACGGCGTCGCCGCGCGCGAGCTGCACCAACACGATGGCCACGGTGAGGCGGCCGATGGCCCCCGTGTTGCTGTGCTCCTGGTGGAAACCGATCTCGCGCCGGATGCTGTCCACCGCCTGGTCGTACCTGGGTGGTGGAAGGGAATTAGGAACCTAAAGACCTAAGAAACCTAGAGAAAAAGGAACCTACGTTTGGGGGTAAACCGCTGTCTGGCGGGCCAAAGGTCTGAATCACCAATGGAGTACTAGAAAGACTGTGGACTTAAAAACCGGCGAATTCACTCGCTGGTTCGTGAATGCTTGAAATTGTCCAAAAAAACACCAGTAAATCACTTAGTACAGTAAGCTTACACTTTAGCACCTTGTCACTCTTTATTTTATTTTGTTGTTAGTTCGACTAGAACTATACACTAACGTTTGAGCGTCATGGACTACACTCGAGAACTCTGATATGAAAATCCATAAAGGGGTGGAATATTAAAACCCATTGATTAGACATAATAACTTATTTAACTTCAGCGTTCAATATAATGTATTTGTTAAAGGGAAAATTATGATAGATAATGACAGGTTGCCTACAGGCGGCGACCGGTATACAAGTAAAGTAATAGGGATAGCACAAGTCATTACCCTGTCCGCCATTTATAGATTATTTCCCTGCATCTAATATACCTTTATTGATATGATAAAAAAGGGTAATATGGTACTTTTAAAAAACTTTTTTTTCCACTACAGTTGTCCATATTTGGGTGAGCGATAGCTAAAGTGTTATGTGATAATGAGATTCTTTTGTTCCACTTCCTAATCGGTGGTACTCACATGCCAAGCCTGACGAGTATCCTGGAAGCCTTGCTGATGTACTCCGCCGCTTGGTGCTGGCCACTCTCAGTCTGACAACAAACCAATACTTATTAGCCATATAGTCATGACGAGTTGCACGAAGGCACTTAAACTAAGGTCGACCGTAGTTTGAAGTTCATAAATGTGTCAGTTTGGAAGAAAATACTTATAGACCTAATTACTACTATAAATTTTCCTGCTATCGCAAATACATAAAACCTGCAGAAACTATCATTTTTCATAATCCACAACTAACAAGGCAGCTCCTGTCCTATCAAACAGACTCGTATAGTAGAAATATGAAATTGCTTGTCTACCCAACCTGAGCTAATCTAAAATGCATAAGAAAAATTACGCAATCTGCGTAGGCTCTACTTATTTGCTAGTGCATGAATAGTTTGACGGTGTAGTGTTGACGACGACCGAATGGCGTAGTGGTTAGTGACCCTGACTACTGAGCCGAAGGTCCCGGATTCGATTCCCGGCTGGGGCAGATATTTGTTTAAACACTGATATTTGTTCTCTGGTCTTGGATGTGCCCGTAAAATGGCAATAGGCCCGCCCCATATTACATTGGGACTAGAAACATAACACTGGCGAAAAGTGGGTGCAGCAATGCACCTTTGCCTACCCGGCGAGGGAGTACATTAGTACAAGGCGTGAGTGTCTGTGTGTGTTGACTCACCGCGGAGACCTCTGCCGCGTGTTGGTAGAGCTTGAGCGCCTGGTCCGGCGCGCGTTCCTCGATGATCTTGCCGGCCTTGTCCAGCACGTTGGCGCCCGAGTCCCCGGACCCGTGCTGCTGGTACAGGTGGCAGCTGTTCTCTGCCAAAGTGTAGATCTGCAACCACCAAGGAGGTTAGCGAACTCATTATGAATACTTTGAATGATGGGAGAGATTAACCTTGAGACCGCGATTCCGTATGACCTACCGTCAACGTTAAGAAGACCCTAAACTAGTCAGAGTATTATCGGACATGTGATATATTTGCACAGATACATAGATACATATTATCACTTAAGACCAGAGTACAAATTTCTATCTTCAAACAAATATGGACACACCTTGGAGGATACATGCGGAAAATAAGCTCGTCACTATAGATATATAGATTGGTAGGGTGTAGATGTAGATCTGCAAGAACGGAAAGGGAGAGTTCACGAGATCTACAGATGAGCAAGAAAGCCGTCAAGCTTGTAGGAAAAGGTCGCATTGTCAGTTTAGCCAATTTTAATCATGTGCCTATCGTATTTGGTATCTAACGAATCATTGATTCAGGGAAGTACCAGTGACAGTTCTTTTCAGGGTGTAGATCAGCAACTGTACGCCAGAGGCCAGGGAATTAAACGTAGAATGGGAGATTAAGGTGATATTGGAGGGGGCGAATCATCCTACGTGACCGTTACGTGACCAGAGAGCTTACGGTCTAATTTTCCTGCTAACTCTTTCAATCTGACAAAATCTGTCGAATTAATTGCGGATTAACCAGTTATAATCCACAGCTAGCTAACTACTGTAAAATTCTGATAGCTGGAAAATTAGACCCCTGAACAGCTTTTATCAAGAAATGGGTGCCGTCGCAAACTATTACCGGAACTCTATCATCTACATAGAAAACTATTCATTAACAAGCTTTGAGAATGTAAATTTTCCGGGAAATTCATTATAAAGGAAGTTAATAAGTAGGTTAATAGGGTGTTAATTTCCTAGAAATAAGTTCTTCACCTTATTATATTTTATTCAAGGAAAACTGCGCCACTCGTGTTGAAAGTATATTCTACTACGCTTCATTGGAAATGTTGAATTTAATGATGATATAGGTGCATAATAATATTAACAAAATCTTAACGTTGATGGTAGGTCATACGGAATCGTGGTCTCAAGGTTAATCTCTCCCATCATTCAAAGTGCATCGGATTTCAAAGGGTCCTAAGCTCCAAACTTTAAAAAAATCAGGTCAACAGGTTGCATCTAAAACTACTCAGCGATGTTCCAGTCAGGTATTTCCGTGTTAACAGATGTATTTCCTCCCTGCACATATTGATTTGCGTCGAGTAGCGAACGGCGTAGAATACCAGGGGGTTCCTCTATATGACTAAAAACGAAGTTTCGGAGCGCTGCCACAACTTTATCTCGTTTTATTAAACGTGCCGATCGCGCGACATCTCGTTCACTCGTTTTTCGTCACTAAAGAGATAGAGTCACCCTTCAGGCACTATCCCGATATACAGGGTTTCTCCGATAGTGCTAAAATGATTATGGATTTAGATTTTAATAAAAACTTGCATACTCTATGATGGATGACTGATTTCCAAATTTTGTTGAAGATAGGTAGGTATACCTACCTGTTGACTTATGACCTGATGTTATCAGAGGTCGGAGGAGTATGATACCACCCTTCAATCTCCTTGCTATACTGCAATACTAAATTAGGTAGGATATCAAGTAAGAATAATAACGTAAAAATGATTTATCACGAAATAGTTACGTAAATCAGTTACTACTATGAGGGCAAAAGAATAAGACGCATAACGTATGACGATTGGTGAGTTGTTATGATATTTATGAGAATAATTCTATTCTATTCTATTCTCCGTGGGGGTGTAAGTACCTACACCTGGCTCTCTCGAGTGGAACCGTTGTGCGTATCCCCAAGGTCTAAACTGCCTTCCTAAGCTTGGAACATTTCCCACCATGCTGGTCCACTGCAGGTTGGTGGGTTCACATACCTAGATGTGCTAAATCTAGATATATGTAGGTTTCTTCACGACGTTTTCCTTCACCGTAAGAGCGATCGATGGTATACATTGTACTTGAATTCAAAGAACTCATTGGTACTTGTCAGCGCCGGGATTCGAACCCGCATCTCTGGCGTGAGAAGCGGGCGCTCACCCGACTGAGCTACCACTACCACCACTCTTATGAGAATAAATAAATAGATAATGCTAGAACTGTCCAGTCAGATAATAAATATTCATATAGGTACGTCTGCTTTGTAAATTTATCCTTACCTCATAAATAACGCGATTGCAGCCCTAGGTCGTATACAGAAAGAAAGCTGGAAACTTATAAGCGCTTACTTTTTCATACTTTGTCGAACCAGCGCTGGCAAAGGCATGCCAAAATAAGCATAGTAAAGTAAGCGCTGATAAGTTTCCTGCTTCCTGTATACATTCCTACACCCGCGCTGTGTTAGCGCCGCCGCCGTATCTCATCACCAGCGACACAGCAGCGCAGCCGCAGTGGGCAAATGGGCCATGCTCCGGAATGAGAAGGCGCCTCATCATCAGCCAATAATCATCGACTGCTGTACATAGGCCTCTCGCCAGGGGTGCCACAACTCACAGAATTCGGTCCATTTTTCCTCATCTCCTAAGGTCGCAGGTTCAGTTACCTCATCCGTGGAAGAGATCTCCTTGCCGACGATGATGGCGGTCTCCAGCGCCTTGGCCGCGTGGAAGAACGAGCGGTTCCGCTGGTAGAACTCCGACGCCTTGATGTGGTACTCTTTGGCGTGCTGGATGTCGCGAGCGATGCGGTAGCATTGCGCTGCAAACAGAACCACTAATTACTAAAGTCTGAGTAAACCAAAAAGTATAGCATGAGTCCTGGTGAGTGGAACCTTTGTACATATGCCCATTCTATTATATTCCCTGTACGGTACCTGGATCTCTCGATTGGAACCTTTGTGCATATCCCCAAGGTCTAAACTGTCTTCCTAAGCTTGGACCATTTCCCACCATGGTGGTCCAGTGCGGGTTGGTGGTTTCACATATCTAGAAGTGCTAAATCTAGATATGCAGGTTTCCTCACGAGGTTCCCTATAATTTCAGATCAAACAGCCTAGTTCCCTTGTAAATAAGAGCAGCAAGCCAGGATGGATAGGTGCTCTGTAGACTACTTCGTTCAAGTACCTCACGTAGTTAAACATAATACTTATTTATTTATTTATTTATTTATTATAGGTAGATACACCAACAGCATACATACTGATGAGAATAAAATAAATGTCCATCTAGTTGATAGCTGATTGTGTCTATGTTAGGTCGAAAACTTTTAAGACCATCCTCGTAAATGATAACTGATGAATAGATGTAGATAACAATTACATGTGGTAATTAGCTCTTACCAGCCTGGCTGTACTCGTCGGCGGCGCAGTCGAAATCAGGCTTCCATTTCAGGAGACCAGTCTTCAACCTGTTGAGAATTTACAAAGTTAATTATTCATTAGGTATATGTTATAAAGAATATTCTCTAACTTAAATAAAGTTATAGTAGGTATATGGTAGTAGCCAAATATCTAAGCAGCATAGTGAAAAAAAAATATTTAAAATTTGTGCCTCTTTGTACAGCTTCCATTTCTTTAACCTTCATAATTGACTTCATAGGACAAGGGATGTATTATACAGGGTGTCCCATAAGTCTGCCAGTTGCTAAGAATGTAGTTTTGTATCACCTCCTACGGAGATTATGTTGCCTTATGGGACAGACTGTAATATACCATTTAGCGGACAACAATCCAGATGCATTGATAGTCTGCTAACTCTTGTCTGCTTATGCATGTATGGATTACAAAGGCCTTATGTACGGTGGCCTGCGCCTAAAAGTATACAGGCGGAGTTTTTATAATAGCGATCCCTGATGATGAAGGGACCAGCTACATCTGTTATAAATCCGGGGACGTGTTGTGTGTGATGTGTGTAGCAGTGGTATTTATGTGGATGTGCTTGAGCAGCATGTGAGCTTGAGATCGCTATTTTAAAAACTCCACCTGTATACTTTTAGGCGCAGGCCACCGTACATAACTCAAACTCAAACTCAAACTCAAATCTTTTATTCGTGTACACAGGTAAATTCAGATCTAATACAATTATCAGTAGGTACATTCCATGTACTGCTTATTCATTAAGCATACGAACATATTGAATTGCTCAATGGCTCATGCTAAATAACAAAAATGCATGCAAATACACAAATCAATTAATTACATATTTTATAAGTACATTGAAATTTAAATTAGTCAGGTAGGTATACAAATACATACAAGATAATATTAATTATGTTAGAAATGTCATTTATTATAGTGTTCTGTCGTCAAAAAAGTCGGTTATTGTGTAATAGCACTTAGCAATTAATAATTCACATAATCTTTTCTTAAATATTTTTATGTCTAGGTCTCTAATACAATTTGGTATTTTATTGTAGATAAGCGGTGACATGCAAAAAACACTTTTATTCATTAAGGCTGTCTTTGAGGTTTGAGTGCATAGCCTGTTCCTATGTAAATCCTACATAAATGAAATGTGATAAAATATGACTAAATAACTTTAAAAACTTATGAAACTGCACCCACTTATTTTTTCTAAAAATTTACATAATGCAACCAAAAGTAATAAACTGTGTGAACATCATGCTTTTTATAACCAACATAAATTACATTAATATGCGTCCACGAATTAGAAAAATACTTAATAACTAACTAGTCACCTAATTCAACAGAAAACACTTTACAACCCTACTTAATTGATAATTATTTTAATTTGTAAGTACTTTTGTACAAAACTAAACACCAGATTGATAACTTTCTGAAAGATAAATTATGATTATCTAAGTAGGATCCCGTTGGTCTCTTTATATTAGTTTAGATCTCTCGTCTTAGCTCTAAAAACACATAAAATCCATACATATCATTTAGAATTTCAATAAAAGTTTACTTTACAAATTATACTAAGGTACTTACGCTTTCTCCGCAGCCCTGATATGTTCCCGGGCTTCTTCAATCTTTGCTGCCATTGTTTATATTTAATTTAGGAAGAGTTTTAAAGTAAAGGAATTATTAGCAAAACAATTTAACACCTAAATGTTTTTCGGAACACAAAATCAATAAGTCAGTGAGCGAGACGTACAGTCGCTGTAACCCGAGGTGAGACAAGGATAGAAAGCGAATGGCAAAATTTGTCCGATGAGACGTGTTATGCGGGTGTGTATTTAATGTGACAGTTGCTAGGGATGGGTTTTGTTATGAAAATTCGTGAAACATAATCTATAAAAAAAACTTAATATGAGGTTAGGAACTGGGATGGATTAAGGATGGATTGGAAGTGGTAAGTTCCCGCGAAATACAGCCATAACAACAATAATGTGCTTATAAAGTATTCCGAAAAATATCGAAAAATAAAATTTATACAAAAAATGTAGAAAAATATTGCGATACTGTCACTTTTTGTATTCTGTTCTGTGTAGGAGATAGTGTTGCCATTCTGCAAAATAAGTGAAAAAATAATCCTTTTCGAATCTCTCTTCTTGCTGTGTTGTACTTTTTCTTGTTTTCTATTTTTCATGTTTATTTTATTTTCAATTGAAATATGTCTAGGTCTATTCTAGTATGTAAGGAAACGTATGGTGGTTCGAGCAGAGAAAGACTTTACGTTATACCTCCTGGTAAAAATGTGTTCTGTGCTGTTAATAAACGTAAATAAATGCCCCAATTTAGGTATTTTATACGTTGCTTTGTTTACTTTACCAAGTTTAATTGTTTCAGCTCAAAAGAATATTGTGTCGGTTGTGTTGGTAGACAATAAAAGAGCGACTATTATCAACTGGTTCACCAAAGTATTCCTACCTCAGGGGTACCCAAAAAGCGTAAGCGATGATTACTTATCCTACCAAATTTGGGACACCGCCCAAGCATTTTGCAGTACAATAACAGGTAGATATAAAATAATATTAGTATTGCTTAACAAATTCGCAACTAATAGCTACCCCCAATTATTTTATTTTATACTGATCCATTTTGCGAGGTAAGTACTATAATGTATCTAAAATTCAGTGAGTTAATAATTTTGTAAATCAGTAAATGCAGTTTTATTATAGCAGGACCACACCCAACAGAGGTCTATTATAACTTTCCTGTTGCTAAGTGTTAACAAGCACGTGCAGTGTTCCATTTGCATCACTTTACATCACATTTACATTAGCAACAAATTAAAATGGCAGTCCACTTCTTAAATTTTTCTTCAAAAGAACATTACCCTTCAAAAAATGCATGGTCATTAGCTCTCCATAACCTTCTGATGCATTTGTCACAAGTATCTAACCTACTGTTGAAAACAAGTAAACCCCAAATGTATTGGTGTCAAGACAAACCCTGCTGCTTAACATAATAATATACATAATGTAGGTAATACAATACTTGGTAAAAGAAAACAAAAATACTTATTGATTTGCTGAACGTTTCTTTTATCATCATAATACTAACAATGTTGTTTGCCGCAGGTACACTAGCAACTCAGGAAGTGTTGCGTGGAGTGGGGGTTGGCAGCACCGAGGCCACTCCGCTGGCCGCCACCATCACGTGGGTGGTAAAGGACAGCTGCGGACATCTCGGCAAGATATTGTTTGCCTTCAGCCATGGGTATGTTCCTGTTGTTTTAAATATAGGTGTTATCATCTAAGTCTACTCTAGGGTACAGACTTATAGGATGTAGATAAACTCTAATACAGTTCCAGTTTCATATTGCTATTTTTACCTATGTACTTATGTCTATAAGAACAGGTATAATTAATGAATTTTATGAGTATTTAATTGTTATTTCAATTATGGATTAATTACATCTTCAATCAAACTTACTACCCTAGAATTCCTAACATTATGTGTATGTATACCATTGTATACATGTGTTATCCCGCAATGCCTTTTATTATTCCAATTCCAGGACTCATCTGGACGCATACAGTAAAACCTGGCGCCTGTATGCAGACACGCTCAACGATGCCGCCATGTGCGTCGAGATCGCGCTGCCACTCTTCAAGAATATGACCACGTTCTTGCTGTGCCTGAGCACGGTCATGAAAGCTATTGTTGGAGTTGCCGGTATGCTTAATAAAAGTCTGTTATTTTTTATACACTCTGCCTGCAAAAGTCAAGAATTAGACGGCCAATGTGACTCTGACTGCTAGGTTTGATTCCCTGCGGGGCATATATTTATATAAATCCAGATATTTTTACTTGGGTCTTAAGTATTTATCTATGTAGATGATAATCATGTCCGATACCCACACTACCTCATTCATAGGCTCTGCCTAGTTTGGGGTCGAATGGCCGAGATGTTTCACATTATTATTTATTTTTTTAGGAGATGACCGAATGGCGCAGTGGTTAGTGACCCTGACTACTGAGCCGCTGGTCCCGGGTTCGATTCCCGGCCGGGCAGATATTTGTTTAAACACAGATATTTGTTTAAACACAGATATTTGTTCTCGGGTCTTGGATGTGCCCGTAAAATGGCAATAGGCCTGCCCCCTATTACATTGGGACTAACATAAACACTGGCGAAAAGTGGGTGCAGCAATGCAGGGTACATTAGTACAAGGGAGTACATTAGTACAAGGTGCGAGTGTTTATATATATATTATTTGTTGAGGTGGCGCGACGCGCGCGGCGCTGACGCAGCATCACGCGGTGCGCAGCAACCTGGGCGACGTGGCCGCCAAGGACGCCGCACAGGTGGGTACCGTTACATCCCTACATTATATGTATTTATTTATTTAATAGGTTTTTCAACAGACACACACTTTACATTTATAAAAAGAAAACATCACTATACATGCCACAGTGGGTATCCAATTACAGAAAAACACAGCATTTACAACACAATCGAGCAAAACTTATGCACTAATAGCCGGCATATAACTTAATACCTTAAATTTATACAAGTTAAAACTAAACATTTTACAAAAACAAAATTTACATTAATTTTTATGAATTACTTAAGGGTCTGCAATAGGGAATCGAGGGTTGGCATTGTCATAGAATTATGTAGTAAATGATGCTCTACAGCCTTGAAAAAAATCACACAGGTAGTTGAAGAGTCTAGCTAGGTGCTGAATCATTCGAATTTAAGTAAATGATTATGGATAACTGTAAATTAATTTCAGAATATCAAGAAAAACCAGTCAATCACACTCCCGTATTGTAACAACTGTGTCGTAATTATTAAGAATTTTCATATGATTTTTATCATATTATAAAGTTAAAGGCTTGGACTAGGCGCTAAATACCTTGTTTTTTAATAAACACACACTTATTTTGTGTAAATTAATCCCAAACTTGAGCAATTTTTTTCCCTCAAATCTTCATACAAATATCTATGGCGGCTTTCTGTGTTATAAAATCATAAACACAAGTGACGTTTGACTCAGTTGGCCGCTGGCCTCCAAAGAAGGGTCACGTCGGTTTAGGCAGCACTGACAGCTCGCGATCTTATCGTGTACAGATACAAAATCACTGCACATTGGTTGTCATTGCACTTTTTCAACTTTTATGACACCAACATAATTTGATTTGAAATTGAGGAAGCATAATTCTTCCAGTATATTCAATACATTAAATTAAATTAGATAGTGTGCAATATTCTCGTGATATTACAGTCTCGTAAAGGTCTGATGAGGAGCAGGAATATAGCGAATGGATCTAAGTGATGACAATACGCACGAACTTTAGGTTAGGGATCAAAAATACAGTCTCTTGGTGCTGGTTGAGGTATGGTCTCGTGAGGATCTGATGAGGGCAGTAACACGGTGGTGGCTCAATTTTATTTCAAAGATGTTAATAGCTAAAAGCATCGAGTTTGGGCTATTAAGTATGTTTTTCAGAGAGAGAGAAAGAGATTTTGTTTTTCCTCTGGATGTGTTAGGTTTACTGGGTTTACTAAGTTCATTCTGTTAATGGCATCAAGTTGTTATGTGTTCATAAGTAATAATTATTTATTAACAAAATGCTGTTGATTCTCCACGAAAATGTAAAAATAAAAATAAAATAAATAAAAATAAATTCGTAACGTAAAATTGTCAATGACGGAATTTCTTCTATAGACAGTAGCCACAAAAAAAAACAAACGATAGATGGCGTGATTTGAAGATAAAGATACATTTTTTCGACACATAGACAGCAACAACAAAAAAATACAGATTTAAAGAAAAGAAACACATACTTATACAAAACAACAAAGAAAAAAAAGGATACACATCAAAATAACTGGAAAAAATATAAGCCCCAATTTACTTGTGTGGGACAGGGAGTACCATAATATTTTTTTTGGGGTACTCCCCATCTATGCGAAATATAAGCTTGATATCTTTACCCGTTTCTGAGAAAAAGGGCGGTGACAGACAGTCAGTCAGACAGACGGACAACAAAGAGATCCTATAACGGTTGCTTTTTTTCTTTTGACGTTCGAAACCCTAAAATTAAGTAAAAATATTATGCAGCCAAAAAATGTACTTACAGGTATTGAAAAAGCGGTATATAAACAAATTATACCAGCAGAGGGTTCACCATTTAGCTGAATGTTACTTAGAAAACGGCCTTGAGTGGCGGTCAAGTTGGTCCCCGCCTGCGATACTTTCCATTAACATTGGGACTCGTTTTCATGTTTTAGCGTACAGTCAGGTTTTTAGTTTTTTATAATTGTATTTTTTTATTTGTAACTTTTTAGTTGTTTTTATTTTATGAAATTTTACGTCGGTAGGTAGTTCATGATCATTTTTTATTTCAATAATTTTGGTGTTGTTATTTAAATACCTTCAGTATGCATATTTTTGTAATGTGAAAATCAAGTCCTTTCATTTGATACCTTACACGGCAAAGTGGAATTATAATTTTTTCGATCATCATGTTATGTCCTCTAGAGGGCGCTATGTACATTTTAATGGAACGTCACATAGCCTTTAGCCATCGCGCCATCAATACGCTTCTAACAATACCTCATACATCAAAATCTATCAAGCCGTTTAGGCTACAGGAGGGAACAAAGAAACAGACAAACATACATATATACATACATACAATCAAAAAACATTACCCTCCTCCTTCGGCAGTCGGGTAAAAAGGAGTAAGACAGGGGGTCATTCTGAACTTTTGCTCTACGAGTTTTGGAAATTAACAAAAAAAAACCTTTTTAATAGAAACTTTGTTGGACATGTGACTTTTTACCATGGAAAACGAATATTTTTTTTCGCGAATTTGCAAATCTCGTAGAACAAAAGTTGTTCCGAATGACCCCTTGAGTCATCCCCTTTTGGCTTAGTATAGCCCTTTTGCGACACTATGTATTTACTTTGCTTTGTCGTCGGGGTTCAGTTGGCTGGAGGATGCCCGAAACTTATTATCTACACTTTAATACTTTTAGTTACCTTTCTACAAGTAAATACCACATTTGTTTGAGAAAGCTAATCGGGTTCCGAGTATAGAGTAAAGTGGCACCCCTATTAATTTCTACTCTTTCCTGGTGCCTACCAGTGTAAGTAAGAATTATACTTACTTACCCTAAAATCACCCAAAATGTACTTGAACATAATTGTCAATAAAGTTGGCGAGTAAAAGTTTATCGACCCACTGTGCAAACTTACATGTGTGCGTGTCACTGCCTGTGCTGTGTGAAGAGCATTGAAAACCCAAAATTGGCGCGGCACGTCACCCTGTACGGGCCCTTAATACAAGATTTTTTTTGAATTTTTCTAAACCACATGAAAACAGATCAAATTTTTGCGGGTCTTTTACAAAAAGTTCGTTATGCTGTCTACATATTCTGTTTAAAATTGAGAATTTTCCAACATTAGTTTTTGCGGCACGAATATAAAATGGACAATAGTTTGCAATGCGAGCACCACGGCGCGGAACAACTATGTTAAGTTTACATAGAAAGCAGAAGAGGACCATCACTTTGTTGTTGAAAATTTTGTAGAGGAATGTAGAAATGCTGACATTGCTGATCAGCATCCCCGGGCCTGGAAGCCATATTCAGAAGGACCAGTCAGTCGGTAGTAATCATCAGCTCGGGTCAGTCGATTCAATTGCTAATTCTATTTCCAATTGCCATTACTATTTTCCAACTTGTGTGATTAATTACCGATTCAATAAAAATTCTATTGTAGATTCATAAAATCTTTTTTTTTAAAAGCTAATTCAAGGATCCCGTATAATAGTACTCTCCTTCACAGTGGGCATAGTCGTTGAAATATAATAGGCCCATTTGGACAGCTCGAAAATGTATGGGATGACAGCTGGTGTCAAATCTAAATCATAAAAAATCTAAACAAATACTGCGCTACCACAAAAAACTTTATACACTATTTAACAAGTGTTTAAAACGAAATTTGACAGATTTTGTAGGCGTTTGACAGCACTAAAAACCCTTTAACCTCTAGAATGCCGTGTGCCAGATCTGTCCCAACCCCCCTTGTCTGCCTAGTGACAGATCTGTCCCAAGAGCACTTCATCGCGATTTTTGTGATTTTAGTTATTAATTACCACGAAATAGAGTATGAAATCACCTGTTATTTATTCTATATGAATGAAACAACCATCGACAACATTCATTGAGTCAAAAACTTCACTTGTTTACTTGTAGCGCGAAATTCAAATTTTGGTACCTTGAACAGTCCTTGTACTCGCGACTGTTGGTAATAAAATAGTGATTTCGTATCGAAAAAACGTCACAAGGAAAGTAAACACTATGTTTTCTTGTTATTTATTCGATTTTGAAGGTATAGTGATAAATCAATATTATAAAAAATTACAAAAAATCGAGTTTTTATCGATCTAAAATTGTACCGGATTATTGCCTGAAGGGTGCGTAACTTTGTAAACTGTTTTCTAGTGTGTTATGTAAAAACATCAATAAATAATTTATTTCATTTATAAAGATAATTTTATTGATAATACATATTTATATCGGTTTTTTCAATAAATAGCCAAAATATTAGGGAATATCAATATTTATCAAGGTGCATCCAAAATTCACACACACACATACGCAAACAAAATGGCCGCCGCTAGTGTGTGTACACGAAGTGCGTTGGGTTGCTATACAGCGTGTTTTATTTTTTAGGATCTTTTCTCTACTGAACGTGAAGTTTAGGCTCTTTAGAATGCTATCGGTGTATAGATGAGTCTGAGAGGGTGATTACCTGTCCTATTTATATAAATAAATATATGTATTTATATATGTATGTATTTATAGTATCATATTTGTTGAAAGTAGGTTAACAAATAAGTAAATATGATTCAGTAAGTAACTTACGTTTAAGTTTTTATAATTTAGTATGCTAAAATACGAAACATTATAAAAATAATTATCATTCATATTTTATTTCATCAAAAGTGAACACCCTTGATTTGGGACAGATCTGTCTCACGGCGCACTGGAGCAAGCTCTTGTCACGCACACATGCACATGTACAGAAAATGGAGTCTTTTGAAATAAAGCAAATTATAATCAGTTTTCAAAATATAAATTATGAATCTATTTCCTCTAGAGTTTATATTTTATTGATATCAGTTGATAGCTGTATAATGTCTTCAAGTAATAAATATAAAAAATCCTGGATTTAAACTAAAATTATATTGAAAAAGACGTATTTTTCTGTGATGGGTGCAGTTTCAAGTAAAAATCTGTAATCAATGACCTACAGAAATCAAATAAAACAATTATAACCAATAAAATTAATTGTAACACGTCCATTAGCTATCTGACAATAAATTACAATCAATACATTATTGAGTACCAAACAATAATACCCAAATATTCATATAAATGTGATTCCCGCGCGGGCGCTCTCAACTGTCAAAAAGCGCCGGCAGACGGCAGTTACATGTGTGCGCGACTGTTCGGCATAGGAAAGGTTAAATACTGCCTAATTTTTTGTGGTAAGGCCCTAAGTAACTTTTGGTGCTTCAAAAGTTCTTTTTTCTTTCAGCCGTAAAAAAATAAGCCAGATTATTTGTCTTTTTATGTATTTCATCAAGTAAATCAAGAGTACCTAAATAGCAAATTTGTGTAGCTGTCCAAACGGGCCTATTATAATTCAAAGACTATAGCCTTCCGCATTTACTCCATTAGTCTGTCATTTCAAGCAAAGTTTGCCTCGATGAGATGGCTTTTAGTGATAAGGCCGCCTATTGTGCTTACTTGAGGTAACTAGGGATCAAAAAACCGGCCCTAATTATTTTAACACTTTGTAAATTTTAGGGCCACTTGCACCAACATATTAAAACTAGATTTAGTGTTAAATCTCGATTTAGTGTAAAATTTTATATGGACTGACGTTTCTTAAATCGACATTTGACACTAAATCTAGATTTAATGTGTTGGTGCAAGGGGCCCTTAATAAGTTATAATTTGCACTTTAAAATAATAGAGTATGTTGGATTTATGTTACGTATAACCACCAATGTTTGACTTTGACCATATTCTAAGTAATAAAATACGTTTATCATTACCAGGAGACCGCCGTGAACCTGGTCGCCTCCATGGCAGCGCTACTCGTCATCTCTGTCTTCGGGTAAGACCGAGTTCTAGTCTTTCATAAACAATAACAAGTAGATGGACTGTCGGTGCATTATAGAGCTTCCACTATGTTATTGTATTTTTGACGTTTCCTTATGTCCGGTAAGTAAAGTTGGTTTTCCTTTGCAGTCGTCAAAAATATATGGGATTTGAACTGTCTAAAAACCAATAATATAATGGACAGAGTATAGAGTAAATTATTTACCTTAGCATGAACTTACATATGTCCAAGTTAATTTAAAAAATACTAAAACAATTTCATCACTTCGTTCTATACTCAAAATTAAACAAGTTAAGTTTTGATGACCACCATTGCAATGAATGAAGTCACAAATCTTCTAACCGTACTAATTCAAAATTAATAAAAAACATTTTATTTGTCGAAACGTTTGTTTTGCACACTCCATCTTATTCATTTATTAGTAGTATTGTTTAATAAACAAGTAAACTAACAAACAAACCACCAGCACCCCCAACGTTCTCACTGACCGTCCTCGATCAACTAATTCCACAATTCTGACCATCTTAAATTTGTTATGTAGTGCGACTCCTAACCCACAGTCAAACCATAATAACATTTGGTTTTGCGGGGATGTATGTAATAACATAAGTTGTTTTCTTTGAATAAAGATTTATTTAGTTTTAGTTTTATTTATTCGGGAAACAAACCGCTTAAAATAATAATAATTAGTATATGGATTACTTTTAACACTCATGCCAACAAAGTTTCCTTAGTTATTCTATTCTATTCTATTCTATCTCCGCAGCAACTCCCTAGTCATCTTCTCCTTGCTCACGGTACTTCACATCGTGTTTAACTACCTGGCGGTTCGCTCCGTCTGCTTGCGCTCGCTGAACGAGCCGCGCCTGCTGCAGCTGACAGACCTGTATCTGCGGCACGGGGCGCTCGCCACGCCCGAGCAGGTCAACCGCTCGGAGCCGCTCGTGTTCTACCAGCTGGGCGGCAGCATGCTGGGTTAGTAGCGTTCACTATTTATTTATTTATATTTATTTATAGACACTTTATTGCATACTTAAAAAATAACATACACAGACAAAATACAAATTAAGAAGAAGTTAGTACACAAAGGCTGGCTTATTGCCAAAAAGCAATTTCTTCCAGCCAACCCTTGGTTGGTGGAAAACTCAGGTAAATTTAACAAAACTCTTTTATACAATAATAAAAAAAAACAGTAAATGCAGACATATAAGTAACTAAGACTACATTTAACATGTTCAAAATAAACCTATAAACTAGAATTATCCTACCTATTCAACCTATTTAGGTAATGGGCATGAAAGTAGAAAAAAAGACGGAAGGAATCTCGCTTACTAAAAAGTGAGGCACCCAAAGTAAGTCAGTTTCATTGTTACGACGAGCCCGCCACACAGACATTCACACTCAAAGTAAGTCAGTTCGCCAATCACGTCGCATCTACGCACCCACACACTCTCATGTCGCCGCCACGCCATTGCTGTGCCTCATTTTTTAGTTAGCGAGATTCCTTCCGTCTTTTTTTCTACTTCCATGGTAATGGGTATATTTTTCGTTTGGAAAGAGGTAAAGAGGAAGACTAAGAAAATAATTTAGAAAAAGCAAGGCCGTGTACAGAATTTATACGACCTAATTTTGTATGGTGCCAAGAAATAAAAAAGCTGGCTTGTGATCACTAGAGTAGTATTAGGGTTGGCCACTGTGAAAGGATTGGCCAGTCAGAATATATAGCTGATTGCCCACGATGTGTGAGACAACTTAAAAGTGATAAGTCATTCGAAGAGGTTCCGTTTGTGCACTTCAACTGAAAGTGATTGTTTATTTAAACAGTGCAGCTAAACGTATTTAAATCAAATTTTAAATACATTTTGTACTAACTGACAGACGTATGACAGGCGTTTAAATACGTTTAGCGTTTGGTGAAATTCCACCTAACATATAGAAAAAACAAATGTCACTTTTGGAACTAACTTTGCCCATGGAATTAATAATACAACAGGAATGCGCACTGCACCAAAAAAACGAGCCGACAGAGATAGTCAGCACGGAGCCCTCCATCTCTTTCTATTTTTGGTGACCATAATTTTAGGTAATTCATGAGACATCACTTCTAATCTATCATGTCGAGAATGAGCCGTTTTCCTTGACAGCTGTCAGTTGAGCTTTTGGGTAAGCCGATAGATGGCGTGAAAACGCAGTGTACCAACTGTCAAAAATTACATAGAGAGCAAAGAGTACTAAACTCAGAATAAGAATAAGTTGTGATTAAATGTCGGGTGGTAGCGCGAGCCATCCTTCCGAGGCTCAGACTGCATGTGGCTTGGGATAGTGCTAAGTATTCTGTGAATAGTTCTACCCGCGCCGTCACGTAGTGTTCTTTTCTCTATGCGCGCTACTATATTATTATTGTAAATGCTTTGATCAAACTTACCTCTGAACCAAGACGGCTTTCCGTCCAGTTAGTTTGGCATTCCGTTTTCGTAACTCTATCTTCAGATTGGCAAGGGACCATGATCCATAGTCCTTAGGCATTATTACAGTATAGCAGTCACTATCACAAGAGTCACTATCTCACAAGAGTCACTATCTCACAAGAGTCACTATCTCAAAAGAGTCACTATCTCAAGTGCACTAACTCTACAGTATCAAGGGAGGAGGAGCAGATAGCTCAACTACAACTCAATTAATACAGGAGAAACACAAGGAAACTGAGAAAACTTGAAAAGAACGGCTGTACGCACAATCGCACTGAACGCTGAAGCATCAGTGCGATTGTGCGTACAGCCGTTCATCGGCAGTGACATCGACATCATAGAGAAAATAATACTACAATTCTACCTACCTACGTCACTTTCACATTTCGTTAGCCTCACAGTATAACATATTGTGATCTGAGTGTGTTCTGAGGGTTTGAAAGTTGGTACAACCTCAAACAATGCCATCTATTTCTCCAAAAAGGAACTTTTTTTTTTTTTAACAAACGCCTCATATGTGTCGATGGTCTCAAAGTCACCTATAATTCGATTGCAATGTAGGTACGAATGTATTTTGGTGATATGACAATTAAGTAAACAAATGGGGTGAAGGTAAAATTTGTATAGATTGTCAAAACAGGTTAACATTAAACGCAACTATGTACCGAAAACGTGTTTACTCTGTGGGTGTTCCGTTTACATAGTTTAGTAAAGTGTAGTTGATGAAAATAATAAGATTTCAAAAAAATATCTCAACCTAAGTGCTTCCGCCGGTTTTAAGCTTGGTAAATTATCTTATAATACTCATATCTATCACCAAAAAATCAACAGCTCATAACACTTTACCAGCCTTATAAGATAACAGTCACAATAATACCTAATGATACTTAGGTATAAAATAAAACAAAAAGTTGAATGAAACAGGTCCTAATTAATGGAAAGTGGTGATTCAAAAGTACGAATGAATGGTCACCCTAACCATAACGTCTTTCACAACAGTATAAACGTCATCCGTCATCTTGACAACTTCGGTCTTGTCGTAAAGTATTTAGAAAAACTACCAATATTTTTTATGAAATTATTATTCATACAAATACCAAATATTTCATTAAAATTACATGTTTATAATGATTTATAATAAATTTGTTTTTGAAAATGATATGATATACAGTAGTCTATGAGTTAATTTAATATTTTTTTTGCATAGCTCTCTTCGTACAAAATCTACTAAAGTTTACACAACTAAATCCTGGCAATTGTTAGAAAGAGAGGAAGGGCTCTGTGGTAACCCTCTCTATCGGCTCGCGGCCTCTTTCACTTCAAATATAAGTCTTAAGGTGAATACGTTAGGTCTATTTTTGTTTGCATCATTTTGGTGAGTGCGCATTCCTGTTGTATTATTACTTCCATGACTTTGCCTTACATATTGACAGTGACAGTTGACGATACGCAACGTTAACGGAGGATTGAAACTTGTGCTCCCGACTCTGATGTGATCTGATACATCCATACCACAAATATTTAGATTACAGATAGCCTACCGTTATCTAATTCCCACTCTCGTTTCCAGATTTAAAACTATGCGGCTTCCAAATTAAACTCGGCCACTCTTTCAATTCGGTCCTCAAGCATTACAATGCGTCTGAACTGCAGTCCATATTGGACGTGTATGAAAAGCGTCAGTACATGGTTGTGCCCGCCGTAGGCAGTCGTCGGATGTTCGTGTTCGTGACGTCACAAGCCAAGGCGACTGATGTGCTGTGCGGGTACTTGCACGCGGTCATGCTGGCCGCTGTCACGTGCGCCATCAATGATGTTCAGTTGGTAAGGAGTTTTAAATTGGGATTTTATTCTTTTTTGTACACCTTATTACCTATTTTTCCTGTACCTCCTGCGGGTTGACTGGCAGAAAATGCTTTTAGCAATAGGTCCACCCTTTGTACTTTTATTTGTAATATTTGTGCAATAAAGAGTTAAATAATAAATAATAATAATAACAATAAAGTTGGGTGTTATGATTTTAACGTGTCCGTGTATATGTCTTGTCTGTCCTGTCCTGTATGACTGAACCGACTTTTTATTTGTTTTTTTTCGGGTCATAGGTTATTTTTTTGTGTCGAATTAAGGTGTTTTCAACGTTTGTTAGATTAAGTGGTAGATTATGACTTTTGACAAGTAATACTAATATTCTACGTCGAAAAAATAAACGATTTCATTTCATTTCATAGGTTTGTGTGTACAAGATTTTTCTAAGAATCTACCTAGTGAATACATTAAAAAATAAATGAACGTTTAATCCATCTATCAAACCGTTCACCTTCCCCCCCCCCTCTCCCTCCCCTTCCCCGGTTTACTTCATGTTTTACAGTAATTTTAGCATAGTCAGTAGTCTGCATGTTAGTAAGTATAGTAATATTAAGAATATTACATACCTAGTACTAATGCTTGTTATTACCAATAAGTGACCTAATTGGAAGAGTCTGTCCTCTGAAATACAGAATTATATTCTAGTTCAGATGGCAATACTCAACATATTTGTACCTTGTAATTGGTTTGGTTTACTTCATTCATTATTATGAATTATTATTCCAGCCGATCCTAAACATGCCATCGACCCGTCCGTTCGCGGAGCTGTGCCTCTCGATGCAGGGCTCCGAGTGCAGCCGCTCGCCGGTCCCCGAGGCCGCCCTCACGGCGCACGGGCTGGTCTACAACCCCTCGCTCGAGCTGATGAGGGACATGGACCAGGTCGTGCAGAGGGAGTGGCTCACCGTCTACCGGGGGATGAAGCAGACCGGTATGTTAAACACTGGAGACCAATGAAAAAGTTAGGGCCTTACCACAAAAACTTAGACAGTATTTAACACATGTTTAGCGCTGTCAAACGCCTACAAAATCTGTCAAATTTTGTTTTAAACACTAGTTAAACAGTGTTTAAAGTTTTTTGTGGTAGCACAGTTAAAGTGTCAGTAGCACCGGATTGTTCGGAAAAGACTAGCTAAATGACCTGCTCTGTCTGCAATATAAAAGTACATTTAACAGAGCATCAGAATATCACCAACGGAAAACTTTATCACCAAACTAAAAACTTTCATGTTTTGATCTAATCCTAATTAAATGTTTAAAAAGTAGATTATCTCGTCGGTAATCCGCTGTGGTTGCAATAGCTATATATTAGCTACTCTTTAGAAGAGCAAGAGTGTAGCATGACGTTTTACATTTCCAGGGTGGGACGTGAGCACGCATCTCCTGGTCCTAGACGAGTGGCGAATGCACAGACAAAACGCCAGTGAGGTGAAGGTGGCCACAGACTAGGTAGAGCGTCACCGACTTTACAGTGCCACAAACTTATCTGGGCCTCTAGTACGGGTTTTGCAATTTACGTAAACAAAAAAAGTTTTGGTTTTCTTCTGTCACCTGCATAAATTATCTGTCAAATGTTTAATGATAGTTTCCGCTAGAGGCGCCACTTTGTATGCGAGAAAAATTTAACTTTTATAGTTTTCGACGATCTATCAAACCTCTACTAGACGTACTGTTCCGGTGACAGCTCACATAAATGTCTAATATTTCTTATTTCTATAAGATCTCAAGTTTGCTCGTATTGTTAATTTCGCCCTTGCGGTGTTAATAAACCCATCTAATCTTTTCCAATATACAATTCATTATTAAGTAATGAGATATGGATCCGGAACACCGGAACAGATAAGTTGTCGCACTGTACTTTAATACGAACGAACTAGATGGAGTGTCAGTGCACAATTTAAGAAACGTGTCGACGCACTTCTACCACTAAGCTCCTATTTTGAATTCGTGAGCAGATTGTGAGAAGATTTGTGACTTTATTCATTGGTTTTTATTAGATGGAACTTAAATCGGTTTGACAGTAAAAAAAACGACAACTTTTTTTGCTTTGTTTTTGTATGTTACATACATTGTTCTTATATTGTTAAGCAAGATCGGCACTGAATAGTTTTTTTTTTATTTTTGCCAAAATTTTATGCATAAAACCGTAAATAAAAAAAACTAGCCATATTTCAATATTTTTGAAATATGGATAGTTTTGTTATGGACTGCTATTTTAATTTGTTGCTAATGTAAATGTGATGTAAAGTGATGCAAATGGAACACTGTACATGCTTGTTAACACTTAGCAACAGGCAACATATACCTAATAGACCTCTGTTGGGTGTGGTCCTGCTATAATAAAACTGCATTTACTGATTTACAAAATTATTAACTCACTGAATTTTAGATACATTATAGTACTTACCTCGCAAAATGGATCAGTATAAAATAAAATAATTGGGGGCAGCTATTAGTTGCGAATTTGTTTAGCAATACTAATATTATTTTATATCTACCTGTAATTGTACTGCAAAATGCTTGGGCGGTGTCCCAAATTTGGTAGGATAAGTATTCATCGCTTGCGCTTTTTGGGTACCCCTGAGGTAAGAATACTTTGGTGAACCAGTTGATAATAGTCGCTATTTTGTTGTGTCTACCAACACAATATTCTTTTGAGCTGAAACAATTAAATTTTGTAAAGTAAACAAACTAACGTATAAATACAAAAACGTATAAATATTAAGGTCTACTTACCAATAACCCTGTATACTCCATGGTTGAGATTAGTACTTCTCCTCCATAGAGTAAATAATACTAGTGCGTGCCGCCGCCGCCTGCTGGCGCCCTGGTGCAGTTTTACATTTAAGGTTAATTTATTACGGCTGTGTCCCCTTATGGAAAACGATTGCGTTAACAGGGTATCCCGTAAATACTGGATCAACGAAACGGGGGTGACTCAGGGGGTCAGTCTTAACAACTGTTGTTGTTGTTGCGTTGTTCTAATTCGCAAAGAACCATAGAACAAAAGTTGTCCAGATTGACCCCTTTTCCGTTCGTCCACTATTGACTGGGCACCCTGTAGTTTGGATTTATTACGAGTAGGAACGCAATTTAGTCAACTTTAAAGTATTTACACTTATAATAAACATGTTTAAGATATATCTTTATTTATACCAAATATATTGTAAGTAAGTAATTGCTATACATATTTATATGCAGTACACGACACAACCCTGCGTTATAGATATAAGTTTTTATTTGTATATATTTGCTTGAATGTCTTTAATTTTTATGATGTTGCTGGATATACATTACTTAAATAACAGAAGTGCTAGATTTAAGTAGTGTTTAGACTTATTCCATATAATAATAATATGCCATTTATTTCCAAACTTAAGTAACTGATGTATATTAGTACTTACACTATATTTATTACATTATTAATTTAAATTAAGATTATAGTAAAGTATATTTTATTTATTTAATCTATTTCATAGTTTGGTCACCCATTGCTGGGTAAAGGCCTCCTCCATGTCTTTCCATTGTTCCCGTTGCCTTGTTTGCCTTTACCAAGTGTTGCCTGCTTCTCTGACAATGTCGTCGACCCATCGTCTCTTCTGTAAACCCCGTGATCTTGGGTTGTCCCTTGGGTACCAGTTTAGTACGCGTTTGCTCCATCGATTGTCTGTGTATCTTGTGACATGTCCTGCCCATTTCCAATTTTGTACGCAGACCTCGCATCGCTCTTATCACACTACATCTCACTTTGTCTCTTAGCTTGATTCCCAACATTGATCTTTCAGCTGATCTTTGAAATTTTTTAAGCTTACTGATTATGTTTTTTGTAGGCCATATTTGACAGCCATATGTTACAGTTGGGAGAACTGCACTTTCCATTAGTTTTTGTTTTAAGTGAACTGGTAAGCTTGGTAAGTTGCTTTTAAAAATGTCTTTGTGGAGCCAGTATTTTTTCCATTCTAGAGTAATTCGCCTGTCAATTTCTTTGCTCACATATTCAATATTATATATAATTATTCCATATATTTATGTACTATAAAGCTAGCGGCGAAATCTTAAAAAATATTAGTTCGTCATATAATTCGTATAAAATTCATAATTAATACCCATAATTATGTACAGCTTGGCACAGCGAAAAATGTACGGCTTAGCTTCTGTATTTAAAGGTATGTAATCTTGTATATTTAGCATGTGTTTATAGTATAATCTTTAGTTAGATATAGTATAAAGGTTATTATGTTCTCATTCCATAATTTTATTGAAACTGGCCATATCATATCTGCAATGAACTGAATTCTTAGCGTTGGACCATTATTTCATATAAGTAAGGGTTGCCTAGGGTGTCTTCACAGGGTCTGAATACTTTTAGTTATTTAAAACTCTATCAAAATAACTGCGTTTATGTTTCAAGTCCCATGTAACATATATGTAAATATGAACCTATATATATATATATATATATATATATATATATGTGTGTGTGTATATTTAATGGATAGCTATATCTTAATGGCCTATAACCAAGTAAAAACAACGACTCCAGTTTCGTAATGGCTTGAAACACCAATTATTTATGGTTAGTTTAATATATTTTTTATTAATTATTATAGATATTATGTAAGAAGTAAGCGTTGTATGTATTGAAGGATATACCACCTACTTGTGTTCTACTTATTATTAATGTATTGGTTATGATGTGTAATATAGGATGGGTAACTAATATAACTCCATTAACTTTGTAAGAAATAAGTAATTTAAACTTCTCATATTTATACATGCATATTTTGTAAACAGCATTGTAATATGTTTCAGTAATTTTTTATATAAAAAAACCTATTTATAAGATGTTGTTTATACTTAATCAATATTATTATATTAAGTACTATAAAGTAACTATTAGACATATTATTATGTAGGGTCGTAGTGGCTACTGGTTACAGTGTACTACTACTACAATCTACTTTAATTTTGTCTATTGCGATTATGGCGAAAGTTAATACTGGGTGAATTGTACAGTGTATTATAACTTATTTAAATCTATTTCACGCTTGCTCTGTTACTATACAGTATACTGAGTGGCGAATATTATTTAACTGTACTTACTTTGCGAGTAAGTTAACACTTCTCCTTTAGTTAAAAGTTTGTGTCAGGACAGGACGCTAAAAACTATATCAGTGTACTAAACTAAATAAGAAAAATGAGCATGGGGATTTGAAAAACACTGTACCACTCACCCTGCTAAACCACAGTCGCCAAGCACAGCGAAAAACGGGCTTTGCCCTTTTTATATTTGGCTCTGTCGTACGCGCATCGCATAGTGCCCTCTCGCTCGCACGCTAACCTTGATACCCAGCGGCAGAGATTGTGATTGGTTGTAGATGCAAAGGTCAACGTTCGATTTTCTCTGTGCTTGCCGACCGGCCTTATATGTACATATTTAAATAATAATTGTAAAGTCATTGTAAAGTGTTCTGAATAAACACTATAATTGTTCCGTAACCGCATTACCTACAGTGTTAACTAACAACGATACTTGCAACTATTGGAATTGAATTTACTAATAACTTTTTACTATTACTGTTATGTGTGTATTAGTGGGCCTATTTATCTACTGTATTTTTGCATTTATGAATAATGGATTGTAGATTCTAGGTATATAAGTAACCAGGGTTGTATTTTGAGTTGATGTATTTTGCTATGTTTTCATAGTTACTGTACTAATTAGGTACTTTATGCTTTATTATAAAGTGTAAAATGGTCGGATTTTGTTGCTGCTTATGGATATATATATACAACACTTAAAAAATCTTATCCATACTAGTCTAGCAATTAGCAGCAGCGAATTCCGATCCCGTAATATTAATAATGGTAAACATAATGTAAGGTTTATATATTCTTAACTATTCAGTAGGTATACTTTATATTTCATTCATGTACCTATTTGTAAATTTTTGTATTTAATAAAGTGTAGCTCGTGACTGCTGTGTTTTACTACTACTGGAAAATCAATAGAATTAAATAAACTGAGACATGCAGTTGCATGAGAGAACTCTCTTGTAGTCTATTGCTGTAACCTTAGATGATAAGTTCATGAATTTAATAGTTTTAGTGAATAGATATTGGCTGGTCTGGCTACATCTACATAACTATACATACTGGCTGTATCTTCAAACATCATTGTCCAATGAAGCGAAGCTCATTATTGTTGCATATGCGAAATACAAGTTGGTATTCAACCACACTTAAATTATTAATTAATCAGCCCATACTTACATGTTCAGAATGACTAGTTTTGGGATTTCATACGGAAGAGCACCCATGAAAGACTCCCTGTATAATAATAGCATAGAATAACGAGTACTAGTATGTTCTTGTTATTTCTATGATAATAGATACTAGTAGGTAATAAAGTATCAAATAAATAAATATAGGTACAGTTCGGTCCAAACCAGTTGATATAAGTAAGTCCTGTAGTCTTTGAAAGATGAATAATATAATAATAACTTGCTATTCCCGCGAGCTTCGCTTCGCCTTAAAAAGTTTTCCCGTGGAAATTCCGGGATAAAAAGTAGCCTATGTTCTTTCGCAGGAGAACTAAAGTTACCGACATAGCCAAAAGGATTAGCACGCTGAAGTGGCAATGGGCTGGCCACGTAGCCCGCAGAGCCGACGACCGCTGGAGTAGAAAGGTTCTGGAGTGGAGACCCCGTGTCGGCAAACGGCGTGTCGGTCGCCCCCCAACCCGTTGGTCTGATGATCTGCGGAAGGTAGCGGGAAGCCGCTGGATGCAGATGGCGGGTGACCGTTTGGGGTGGCGATCGTTAGGAGAGGCCTATGTCCAACAGTGGACTACGGAAGGCTGAGAGAGAGAGAGAGAGAGAGTTCTTTCCCAGGGTCTAGACCAGTGTTTTTCAACCTTTTTCATGACACGACCCCCCTGGTATTAAAAAATATTTCGCGACCCCCTTGACCCTTCGGTTTTTATTTACATGTAGGTATGTATAAAGGGGCCAAAAAAATATTGGGTTTTGTTTTATTGGCTACCATATAAAAAGTCCTAAATATAGTCAAAGTATCTTATTACTTATGTTAAATACAGGGTGTTTCAAAAAGGGTTTACTTACTAAGTCAAAACCTATATGTGCAATTGTGCATCATGGTATATCTGTCGCAGGCAACTGGTTTAATCTCCTGTTTGATTGAACCACTAGCCCGTTCATTGGATGGCGCTATTCAGTTGTATGACTAAAGGACAACTCGTCAAGTCGTTGATTGTAACGTTCGACGTCTTGACTGAACGTCATTCAGCGAAGTCGTTGAATGGGATATAGAATAGCAACTTTGTAATGTCTGGTTAGGGTGAACATCACCAGACAAGAGTCAACAAAAAGACTATGTTACAAAGCTCTTATCTCACAAATTAACTAAACAATAACAATAAACGTACCTTCATATTGTTGTTCATAATTATCAAGTTTCGCCACTTTTTTTCTTTGAAACTATCCGCCCGCGGCGTAATAATAGGTAAATCCATGTTGTCACACTATTTTAACACCAATAACGCACTTTAAAGCTAATTTATTTGCAAAAAAGTAACAATATAGGTGCTTTTTGTGTCAGCTGTTAGCTGTTAGACGCCATATTTGTTTTATTCACCACCTGACTGATTTTAAGTCAGCTAACTAGTTGGACGTTTTGTGACGCTTGTACAATCAACGTTCGGCCTAGTCATACAACTGAACAGCGCCATCCAATGAACGGGCTAGTGGTTCAATCAAACAGGAGATTAAACCAGTTGCCTGCGACATATCTAAGCCCGAAATGAAATCAGAATTTTATTTCAAAACTTGCGGAAAAAATACCCTTTTTGCAACACCCTGAATAATTTAATTCTGTTATTACTATCAGCCTCTGGATTCACTTTGAAAAATTTGAGAAGAGTTGTTAATTTATACGTAATTTTAAAAACCATTATATTTTAATATATTATTTTCTGCACACATTCAGTGGCGGATTTACAAATTTGCCGCCCGTAGGCCATTAATATTTTGCCGCCCCTACTGACTTTTGAAATTCAATACGTTAGTTTAATTCCGTTATTAGTACGATTGTGAACTTAATCATATTTCTGTCATTTACCTAATAGTAATTAGATTATTTTTGCAACCCGCTATGTACTGAAGAGTTTAATGTTGACCTAAATAGTTTAATTTGACAGGAAAATAAAAAACCCGTAAAAAGACTTTAAAGCGTAAAACATCTGTAACTTTTAAACGGCTAAATCGATTTTCAGCAAACTTATTGTCTAAGAACACTCTCCCGTAGAACACATGTGATACAAAAAAAAAACTAAATTGAAATCGGTTCATTCGCTCAGCCCCCCTACTCTTGAAAGGAAATGTATTGCGTCTATCTTTCGTTGTCAACATTAAAAAATTATAACTTCTCTTCAAAAGCATTTTTACAAAGACTAAAAATACCTACTTATGTAAACAGCTAGGTAATGCCTATTTTAAGAACCTAGAAACAAGAATAGACGAATTTTAGACGACCGAATGGCGTAGTGGTTAGTGACCTGACTACTGAGCCGATGGTCCCGGGTTCGATTCCCGGCTGGGGCAGATATTTGTTTAAAGACAGATATTTGTACTCGGGTCTTGGGTGTTGATATTTATATTTAGTATCTATCTATCTATGTATTTGTGTAGATATATCAGCTGTCCGACACCCATAACACAGGTTCTGCCTAGCTTGGGGTCGGATGGCCGTGTGTGAGATGTCCCCACATATATATTTTTTTAGAATATAATGCATAAAATTTAGAAGTTATTTTACAATAAACGCCAAAAAAGACTTTTTTGACCAAAATTTAAAATAAATTCTTCATTCCGGGTGCTTGGTTCTTAGTGCTAGGTTCTTATAAAAGGCTTTATCTTGATGAACATTTATGTATTTTTACTTTTTGTAAAATCGATTTTGAAGAGAAGTTATGATTTTTTAAATGTTGCCAACGCAAGACAGACGCAATACATTGCCTTTCAAGAGTAGGGGGGCAGCGGTGTGCAATGCGAAGTGCTATCCAAGTTTTGGATAAATAATAGTATGCTCCAAATTCTGTTTTCACAGTAGCAAAGATAGATACGAGTATGTATGTAATGATCCAGAATCCGGTTTTATCGAAATATTACAAAGCGTTTATTAATCGTTTTCGTATTTTATAATCGTAATTTATACATGGATGGTGTGCACGTATAATTAATTATAAAAAAACTACTTATTTGCCAAATTTGCCGCCCCTCTCAATCTGCCGCCCTAGGCACTGGCCTTTTTGGCCTATAGGTAAATCCGCCACTGCACACATTGGAAGCAAAAATGACCTGAAACAAAAAATCAATCAAAAAACCTTCTCTAATTTAATAATTTACGGTGAGAGGCAAGATGAAGTAAGAGTAGACTCGAGCTAATTGTATTCTTCTATATGTAGGTATCAACAGAAGATTTCTCGGGAAAACTACAGATTTTGGCCAGATTTAGTAGTAGTAGTTTGCTATAAAAATCCATGCTCGCAAGGATGGAGTAAAATGCCTATGATCGCTGATCTATCTAAAAGAAATATTAATTAAATTAATTGACTTTATAGTATTTTTTCACTAAAGTACCCAGTTTTTTCGACCTCTGGCGACCGCCCTACAGAAGCTTCGCGACCCCCTAGGGGGTCGCGACCCACAGGTTGAAAAACACTGGTCTAGACCATATGTATACCAAATTTCATTCAAATCCGTTCAGTAGTTTTTGCGTGAAAGAGTAACAGACAGACAGACACAATTACTTTCGCATTTATAATTTTAGTTAGGATAATATAATAAATTTATTTATTCAGTACAAGAAACACAGTTAAAACTTAAGGGTTAGGCTAATAGGTGGTTAAAGTTTCATAACTTTCATGTTATAGCTGCCAACTTCAGAACAATATTTTTGTTTGAATCGAATCGTACGTATAGTATGTTTAATAAAATGAACTTTCTTATTGGTTTAGCATTCATAATCTATTCGTGAACACCCTACTTTGTTTATTACTGTAGATACCTATTGACGTCAGCCCCAGTTTTACCAGTCTGTTAGATCATTAACGCCCCTGTTACATTGTAATGTCATTAATTATGGGTACGTCATCTCCATATTAAATTACAACTAATGCCTTGATATGATCTAACAGAGTACCGTGGAACTGGGGCTTAATGAATACCTAAATACTTATTTAGTCAAAATATTGAGAATCACCAGCTTTTAAGCATGTAGGTACTTACCGCTGAACACAGACCGTATAATCATATAACTAATAAGAAATAGTGAGTGCAATGCAACCTGCAGAGATCATTGCACTGTACATGGCAACCGCATCTTCCTGAATGCAGTTTATTATTGTCCCTGAAGGCATCCCTCGAACGGCAGTCTGTAAATGTCGCATTCTGTGGCAGCCGGCCAGCGGCAGCGGGGGATAAATAACAACGCACATTGATCTACACCGTCCCGATTTATTTATAGTATTGTCAAAGATGTATTGTATTGTTTTCACCAAACGAGGATCTCACCTCGTTAAGTTAATCCTAATTTAAACTGCAATAAATAACAGAAATAGTTTTCGTGTAACACTAGCACGAACGTATTGCTACAAATCATGATGAACTCAACCGCATAGATATGGGCACTTTAGCTGTATCAGTTGTTACATTAACTTTATGTATTCGTTAAATACATTTACAAGTAAAACAATGATGAAATTAAGATAACACTTTGGTAACTTTATTGTCTACTTAAAGTTAAAAATATGAAAGAAAATAAATAAAACATGATGACAGAAAGTAAAGAAGCCCAAGAGTCGACTAGAGACTTGCGTCTCGTCGTACCCGATACATACACGATCACACCGTCGCGTGTAGCGGCTCTATGCTCGGCGCTCATACAGAAAACTATGTTCATTCAAGCTTTAAATATTGAGTAAACTGCTTATAAGACTCGCTACAGTGTTTGCTCAGCCCATGAAGTAATGGAAATACAACAAGATTACACTAAAACAGTATGCACAGCATACCATGTTACATTAACTAGAGGCGCCGCGACGACGCCTATCCCGCTACGTTCCTTCACTACGGGGGACAGTTGTATCACACCACCATGATTGTTACAATCGATCACTTAAATACCACAATAAAAAAATAAATTATTAAGTTTTAATACACAATATTTTCATCACAGAAATAAATAAGTACATTGAAATTGAATTCAATTCACGAGATGTCTAAATGTTAAATTAAACAAAATGCATTCACACCTTTTTTAAGACTACGTGAAAAGTTGACAAGATTCTCTTATTGTGTGGTGTTTAGTGTGAGACAAGCTGTGGGGGTTTGCTGTGGGTTGTGTGTGTGGGGTCTACTTGGCGTAGGTCTTGATGAGGATGTCTGAGCTGAGCGACTTGGGCCGCTCGATGGGCAGGCCGAGCGCGCGGGACCAGATCTGCTGCGCCAGCACTCCCAGCGCGCGCGACACTCCGAACATCACCGTGTAGTAGTTCATCTCCTTCAGACCGTAATACTGTGGAATAGAAAAGACAAGAATCATTTATTTGTTTGAAACGTCGGCTTACTAGTTAACTTGGGAGAAAACAACGCACATCAGTCAAACTATCAGTATATTTTTTTATAAAGGCTTCCTTTTAAAGGTTGGATGCTCCTTTTGTTTGGAGCATAAAAGGGGGCAGGCAAGGTCACTTTAAACGGTCATACCGCACTATATTGTGAGGGTGAAACTGGTTGGCTTGGCACTTCAAATGCAGACAAGACTTGATTATGATGAGATTTATAATTCGAGATAGTGAAACATAAGTCTGTGGTTTAACATCAACAAGGAAAGCATCGAATGAGTGATAAAAATCATAGATTTAATAAATTTATAATTTTCCTGGGTTCCAGGAGTTTTTGTATGATACTACGATAGGTTATCAGGATAGATCTTCGATGGCACATACATATCAATATTACTATCGCTTATAAACACAGCAATGATACAATCTACACAATTTGGCGTACTACCTTACGTTTGACGCAGATCGTAAAAACCCAATAGAGTTAATAGATATGTATGATGTAAAATGAGTTCGCTATCTTTACGACCACCTCAATAAGTCTAGACAACACATAAAAACTGACCACATTTCGATTGGTCCAGATACCCGACGAACGACTACATCATATCTTTCCACACATAAGTAAATTACTACGAAGGCAAACATACTTCAGGATAGTTTTCTCAACTCAAAGCATAACATAGAGGAGGTCAGAGTGTCAAAAGGTCTCCAGCTCAGCACGAGCTGTAGTCAACAGTCCATTACCTGTAGCAGCACCCCGGAGTGGGAGTCCACGTTGGGCCAGGGGTTCTTGACCTTGCCCAGCTCGGTGAGGATGGGCGGCACCACCTTGTACACCATGGCGACCAGCTTGAACAGCGGGTCGTTGGGCAGGTGCTTCAGGGCGAACTCACGCTGGCATGTGTATCTGTGCGGGAAGGGGAGGTTAATGATTTGAAAGAAAGAAACACTTATTTGACACACTGAACAATAAAACAGATTTGGGAAGAAGTTTAGACTGAGCGAACTCGTATGGCGTAGTGAAGCGTGTGTATGTTGCTTCGATTTCGATAAAACTTAACAGTAACACGTCAGATAAACACAGACTACTTTTTATCTTGGGTTTCCTATGTGGAAATATTTTAAGGGGAAGTTCACACTCCCTACAGCCCGCTGGACCAATGACCTTAGAATCTCCTTAGACTCTAAGGTTATTGGTAAACAGCTAACCAGTAGTGGTTGGACGATAAATTTAGAGTGTTGTGGTGCTCCTTCGGAGAAGCCTATATCCAGAAGGAGACCTTTACAGGCTGAAGTAAGGATAGAAGAGTAGGGAAAGTGTTGCTACATACGAAGTTTCACGGGAAAAGCTAGTAATAATTTCGTGTGACTAACCTGGGGTCAGTCTTCCTGAGCACGGCGTGTCCGTATCCGGGCACGACCTGGCCGGACTTGAGCGTCTTCCAGATGAACTCCTTGAGCTGGTCCTCGGTCACGTTGTCGCCCACTTGCTTGCGGAGCTTCTCCAGCCACACCAGCACCTGGGGAGACATTGAGGGTTAGTAACTTGGAGAGACGGCTCGGGAGTTTCTTGCCTCTGGGCTTTCACCAAAGAGCACGTGAATGAAAATCATCGTTATGAACATAGCGGACAAAGGTTCCACTCGAGAGAGCCAGGTGCAGGTACTTACACCCCCACACAGAATAGAATAGAATAGAATAGAATAGAGCATAGCGGAGTCCGTAATGGGTGCGCTCTGCTCGCAGTGGAAGGCGAGGACAAGGACTAGCCAGTCACAATTGATGCGTCACTCGTGGATACTCCTCACATGCGGTAAAAGTAAATGACCGGCCTAAGTTAGCGGTCTCTTAAAGGCCTAAAGCTCAGCATATGCTGCATGAACAAGATATTTATAATGTTTAAAAACATGCGTCTACTCGTAATGAATCATTAATTAGTTGAAAACGACCTCTGTTTATACAAAACTTTTACGTAAGTGCAACATAGTGAATATTGATCACATGACTTTTGGCGCACTGCCGAGATAACGTTTTCGCGCCATTCTGTCGTTACGTACTGTGTCAATTTCTCCGCTATAGGTAAGGTGAAGTGCGGTAATTGCAACTCACTTCAATAACTCCCTCTAGAGTTACTTCATTGTAAAACGACATACTAAAATCAATTTTACATCATAAAAGTTCTACCCAAAAATGTAGATAGCGCTGATAGCTCAAGAATTGTGGGAGTTATTGAAGTGAGTTGCAATTACCGGATAGTTGCAATTACCGCACTTCACCTTAGGTATATTATAGCGAAGGATTGTACGGACGGATAACGTATGCCGATATAAGGTGGGAGTATTTTACAGAGACAGTCATTTCCATCGTAATTTTCAGTAACTATCAACACATTTCATTCTCTAAAGCACTTGTCTCTAAAGGCTTGTGTGCTGAGATTTTCAGCATCAGCATTATGTATAACTAATGTTGATTCTGCCGGTTTTTGCCCAGTATAGCTGACCTAGTTCCCACTGCAGATGTCATTCTAGATTTAGCACATGTTGCAGTGTCTGATGCACTTCCTCTCTCAAGAAAAGTTATACATAAGTAATATTATCAAGTGATTTTTTAAATAATGTTTGAGGGCAAGTTACTTAAGAGTTAAGTTATTTCCTTATAACATGATTTAACCCTAGTCCAGCTCTAGTGATTGTCTAAGAAGAAGAATAAAGATTAAATTTCCAATAAAATGAATACAACTCTATGGGCTATATTTTCACCAGGACACCAGCATAGACGGTCGAATGGCGTAGTGGTTAGTGACCCTGACTACTGAGCCGATGGTCCCGGGTTCGATTCCCGGCTGGGGCAGATATTTGTTTAAACACAGATATTTGTTCTCGGGTCTTGGATGTGCACGTAAAATGGCAATAGGCCCGCCCCCTATTACATTGGGACTAACATACACTCTGGCGAAAAGTGGGTGCAGCAATGCACCTCTGCCTACCCCGCAAGGAGTACATTAGTACAAGGCGTGAGTGCGTGTTTTTTTGTGTGTGTGTTTGATACAAACCTCCTGGTTGGCGAGTCCGTGCAGTGGCCCGGCCAGTCCGTTGAGGCCGGCCGCGAACGACAGGTAGGGGTCGCTCAGAGCCGACCCGACCAGGTGCGTGGTGTGCGCAGACACGTTGCCGCCCTCGTGGTCACTGTCGGGAGACTCAGGGTTAGGGTGACGGAGTAGCGGGAAGTATAGTGTGGTAGCAGGGCAATACCGGGTGGCCCAAAGAGTGACGTCCAAACGTAAAAAATAGATTCCTTAGGTCAAGGGGTAGCCAAATCACCCCCATGAAAACTTTTTTTTTTGTGGCATCAAAATGTTATCTTTGGACGTCACTCTTTGGGCCACCCTGTATACATGTCTATCTGGCCCCGTGGCACAGGTCACAGCGCCGCATTTATAGGGAATCGCGATATAGTAAGGTGTATCTTTGTCGATAAAAGACCTGTGCAGCGGGGACTGTAGGCAATTTCTTTTGGGAGGAACCTGTCAAGTGCCTGCCCAAACGAAATAGATTGTATACAGGAACATTGAAGGTAGTGAACGTACTGACTTTGAATCAACAAAGGTTACAAGGTTGGATGTTTCGTAGTTTGTCTGATTTATAGACTTTTAGTTTTCAGTTATAAGTTAAATTTTGTTGGTTCAGATTCGGCCAGCTTATCTACAAATTCTCTAAAACAATAAAATAGTAATCTATAATTTAGCATTCAAATACTTCGCCAAGGCCGCATCATTGAGATCGCATTGCAGATTCACTAAACTATACACATATTGTATTCACTAATGCCTAATACCAGTCTAGACAGTCATTAGGGCTTAGCCTGTAGTTAGACGTCACAAATCATTGTGTACAGCCTGCTAAGGCTTCGTTACTGCGGCGATATGATATTACGCTGTGTGAGATATGTTCATTATCTGAGCTGATAATTTGTTCCACGTACTTGAAAATACATAAGATAAAGACGCAAAGCGTAATATGTAACATAGGTATTCATCTTAATATATTACTTACCTATAAGAACCTGCCTAATCTGAATCTCCTTCTGGGTGGAAAAGTGCTGCGTGCGCTGATTTTATAGACATATCTATCTTTATGCCAACATTTAAAAGAACTCGGCTTTTGAGCTAGTAGTAAACGCAATTATGAGACAAAGTTACATAATACTTTGTGAAATGGTGGTAGATGACTATCGACAAATAATTGTAAAATTTTACGTCGATTAAACCATTTGAATTTGAATTTGAACTATCTACATAGGCAGAAAATATAATATTTTGTTTAAAATACGGTAAGTTATATGGTGAATACTTTCAGTTATATGGTACACTCTTCAGAGATAGTATATCAGTAGCATTAACATTCTACGGATCGATAAACCGTATTAGTAAATTCAATTAGTTGAGCTCACGTTGACAACACAAGCATTCCTTGTTTAAAAATACACAGTAAGTACAGTTCCACCTTTTTATCTGGCACGGTTTAAAGTATGCAAACGGTGTCTTTATACAGTCGTTGGCATTCGGAAAAAACGTATCGTATAATGTTAGTGGCAGTGTAGGTATACGAGTAATCGGTACATTCGCGCACATTTGTCACCTGATGCACTAGGATTAATCTAGCTTTGCGAAAAATGTAGCAACAAAAGCCGTTATGAAATCGGCACGTTTAATGCAACAAGATAGAGTCGTGGTCACCGCATTAGGACTCCGAAACCTCGGATCCCATGAGCTAAAGTGACCCCCAGGCGTTGTCACCTGACTCAGGTATTGTATTGTATCGCCAGCGACCGTGCTATTGTTAGCTTCCACTCATTACAGTTCCGTGAAGGTTACAGCAACAGGACAAATCACGGTGACTTTGTAAGCCTGCCGGTTGCACAGGTAAATTAAAGTAGGTACATCTTTGTGGCATCAAATGATCTCTGCTCATAATTTAATTTAAATTTTCCGTGATATTCGAGACATAAATAAATACTTATTATCTATTTATACTAAATACAAATTGTTTTGGCAGTAATACGTATATCATTATTAAAACAGACATACGGAACTATCGGACAGATGTGCGACAAATTATAGTGTAAAATGTAATTGGTTAGTGTTATGAAATGTTTATGCGAGTTCGTGATCATTGTATTATGTAACTCCTATTAGTGAGACCCGTACGCGGCCAAGCTTCGCTGCAGAGTGGCGTTCGCATTACCACAATATTTACGAGCGAAGATGAGTAAAATAATTAAATGTGAAAATGACGGATACTTTTGCCGCATGGACAGATAAATTAATAAAGTATCCCGTGCTAAAATTATATTTTACGTTTTCTAAATCGGTCACACAACCAATCCAAGTACTTCCACTCATTATACCGATAAGTATTTCCAGAAGCATACAATTACACCCTGAGCCACAATAGTAAACTGCAGTGAGCCATTTTAATCGCCTCGTTATGTAACTAGAGTGTCGCGTCAGGGGGGTCACTCCATATAACGAAAAACGCAGTTGTGAAGCCACGACTCTGGCTCGTTGTATTAAACGTGCCGATGGCTCGACAGCTCTTGTTTCAGCTGAGTTTTTCGTGAGTATGGAGTAACCCCACAGTCACCTGAACGTTTTCATGAGTGCATTGTATTAGCGTGACTGTGCTATAGCCGTGTTAACCGCTACGCGAATCAAATCGACAAATACATATTAACTGGTCTTTTAATTCGAATTTTATGGTAATTCTGTCTAAAGATATTCTAAAAACTTAAAGTATTCTAGGCACACGGAAACCTAATGTGTTGTCATTTTAATTTATGAATATGCATACATTGAACATTGTGTGCCGCTCGGAGATAAGTCACGCTTCAAATTGGTTGGAAATTGACAAAATAGTTTAGTAAATAATTAGACTGTGTATTAAACCATATTATGCAGACACGTTTAGCACAAAAGCTGCATGAAATGAAACCATACCCAACATGTGTAGCAAACTCTAAAGTGAAAAATACTTAGTGAACACTCGAACCCTTAGTTTTTCGACTCATAACTGCATAGCACGGCGATGCGGTTGACCTAAATATGGGGGCCGTATGTGTTTTAGCACGACTCTACAAACACATGCCTACTTAGGCACGTAGCTGCAGTTTTCTTTTGTTTATTTAATGAACACACACGACATGGCTTTTGTATACGAAGCTCTGTAGAATTAAAACACTACGTGAATATTATACTGTATGTTTGTTTAATTTCTACTAAGTAAAACGATCGATTGCAAAACTCGGAAATTTTACGATTCGAAATAAACCAATACGTTATCGATTTTATGTACAAAAATAGATTTTATGCTCTTGAATCTTTCTCTTCTAGACTCACAGGCGAATCCCAAGGTTAGTCTTGTAGGAAAAGTAAAGATAATATTAGGAAAAAACTATCATTTTATAGGTTAAAACCCATCTATTAATGTATAAAGCTTCCGGCATTTAGACACTCCGACTGCATGTCAGATCAAGACCAAGTGAAGGTCATCGCAATTATAGTATTATCATCAACTCATTTTATGTTCATACTGTGATGATTATGATTGCCATGTAACTTACGTCCACTGCCGGCAAATGAAATCAAATTATTTACATAATAATATAATATTTCCCTCACTATAATCTCGAGAAGAAGATTAACTAAGATTGAACGGACAAAATATTTGTACAGACACTCGCAAAAGCTGATCACAGTAATTTATGGCTTGATTCACTCGCAAGCTATGAAAAAGGTCCACTCACAGAAATGTCTCCAAATCAAACATTTAATGCGCTGTTAAATGTAGTTCAATATTGCAGACTACGTCATTAAGCTAGTTATTTTTCCGTTTAGGAGTAGTTTGGTTCTATGGTAACTGGAACTTTTTCATAGCTTGCTTGTGTATCTCGCCTTATTGTTAGGTCTGTAAATTCTCCTCCCTGTTACTTTGTAACGTAAATCATACTGAAGGGCTAGTATGGGGCGCATTTAAGACGTGACAAGAGTTTTACATCGCGCTCACTCACATCGCGCTGCCTCAAGAGCGAACGCGACGGAGAACTCTTGTCAAGTCTTAATAGCGCCCTGTGCTACATGGCCTGGATGCTATGAATTGTAGCCGGGCCATGTCGACGGCAGAATTGATCAAGACTTCAGGCCACACAGATGCACAGCAAACTCACCTGTGAATAGTAAGGTACAGCCGCATCAGCTCGGTGAACTGGGGGTCCTCGAAGCCGAGCATGTTGCAGTAGTTGGCCGACCAGTCCTTGTTGTCGTCGATGGCGCCGATGCCCTTCCCGTCGCGGTACGTGTTGCGGTAGATCGTCGCCGCGATCACGGGCAACTTGGCGATCAGGTCCATCGAGTCTTCGTACGTGTACTGCAAGGGGGATAGACTTAGGGATTTGCTGCCAAGTGAGAGTGTGCTCTGCTATGTGAGGTTAAGAGTCAACCTGAGTTGAGGCGCAGTAAGGTGTACTGCAAGGGGGTATATAGTTAGGGATTTGTAAACATGTTGGAACGCGAGAGAGGCGCGTTCTGAGTCCAAGGTTCAGTTCGTGACGCTATACAAACATCAAATACCTTGTGTGGGATTGGTGGTATCTAGTGGGTATATACCAACCCCATATAAGGTAGGAAGAAATGATACAGTTCAAAAGGAGCCAAAGTGGCTTTGCTTTTGAAATCTGCTAGGTAAAACGCTTATATTTTTTTATTACAGTGGCCTAGAAGTCGAAATACTATTGAGGAATATGAGCTCTGGAACATTACAGGCAGATTATGACGTTGATTGGGGTCTTCATTTGCATGTTAACAGAAAACACACTTGAATAATCCAATCCTCTTACCTCCCAGTACTTGGACTTGTGCACGCCCTCGGAGTAGGCCTTGGCGAACTTGCTCTCGCTGTTGAGCGCGGTGACGGCCGCCGAGAACTGGGACATGGGGTGCACCTTGCTGGGCAGGTTGTTCAGCATGGTCACCACGTGCGCCGGCAGCTCAGCCCTGCGGGAGACAGTGGGGTGACCATCTACTTCAAAGGGGAAATCCTCAACCACTTACACAACTGTCGCTTGCAGTGGCGCGGCTTAACGCAATGAAATAGTGAAAATGAAACGAGTGAAATAGTTTTTTATGAATTCTAATAATACGACATTAGAAAGGCGAGTGGTTGTGAATAAGTTTACTAGTCTTCTCTTTTGGAAGACCATGGGCTTTTTCTGAACGGACAGTAGTAGTAGTAGTTATTGACGTTCATCCAAAACTTAATATTGTGTACGATTAACAGATATAAGTGGGTCAGAATGGCATAAGCGAGACGACTTTACGAGATGTCATGTGATTTTGCTTTATAAATGCGAGCTGGTGAGTAAATTTTCAAATTTCTGATTATGTTATACATATAGAGAGATATATTAATGGATGGGCCTATTCCTGCAATAAACCTGCAATCAGTATTGATAAGCTGGGACACGCCTTTACATTTGTTGCGTTCGTCACAATTGCTTTTTAATCGCCAAAGTCATTAGATCTAGTTCGTTTATAACAGCATCATGTTACTAATGGGTATGCTAAGTATCTGATACAGGCGGCTACAGTCGCATTCGTATCAACGACAAGTGTAATGCGCCATTCTTATCTCGACAATTTCGCCCACATTATCAAGATATGAGACTATACACCGCACCGGTTGCTAAAGCGGTATTTTATATGATTGCTCTCTCAACGCAACTCTTGAGACTAGCTTAGCAGGAAATGTTGCTTTACCATCAGCTTACATAATGAGCAAATTGCTATGTACTATGTTTTTTTCCGATCAAAAACAGTAACTCTTAAAACTCAATAAATATTCTACCCATTTTTCCTACCTTATCAGGACACCCTAACCCCAACTATAACCAACATACCTCTGCGCCCACTCCTTGGACAGGGCTTGCACCTGGGCATTGGTCGGGACTTCCCCGGTGACCAGCAGCCAGAAGAGACCCTCGGGCAGGGGCTCCCCGCCGTTGGGGGCTTTCGGGAGCACCTTCTGGCACTCCGGGATAGAGAGGCCGCGGAACCTGATGCCCTCCTCGGGGTCCAGGACAGACGTCTCCCACACGAGACCCTTGATGCCTCGCATGCCTCCGTACATCTGCGGGGATTGTGGGGGTCAATGATGGAGGGTTTAGGAGGTGTTTAATGCTTTGGAGTAGCCATAAAATGAATTAAAGGGTCATCATGTTATGTGTAAACTGGACTAGGTATGTTCCACTATAAATTTCAATATTATGTAGCGTTCATAATGATTTAAGACTCTCCAAGAGTTTACCAAGTGGATATTTTGAACGTAGGCTATTATTAAAGTAGAAGTTTCTAGAAGTCTTACCATGTCGACGGTGACCTCCCCGACCTTGGTGTTGCCATACTTCTTCCTGAACTCGCGGATCTTCTCCTGTTCTTTAGGGATCTTGTCCTGCAGGATGGTCCTCAGGTTCGTTTCTTCTGAGCTCAGGTTCCTCAGAAGAATCGACGCGGCCGGGCATGCTTTCTGCAACAACAAAAAATATAATAGTTAGTTGAGTAATTTTGCTTCTAAAACTACCAATACGTTCGTTCGGAGCAAACACACTGAAATTACATGGTAGTATTAATTCTAGCACGCAAAAAGATTCCTTAACTTGAGCCATGACCTAGTGAGGTTACTTACGGTGAACGTTTAATTCTAAAACCTTGTCACAAATAAGATGTCTTAAATAAGTGAAATAACCCAATGACTACTGCAGAAATTGCATTTATTCAGGGCTACGTGTGATATAGAATAAGTTTGTGTTACATAATATACCTAAAAATAAGTTATCGATGCAAGATACTGTCGGTGCGCCAATAAGTAGTAAATACAATACATGATATGTATAGAAATGCCAGAATATGTATACGTGAATGGTAATAGAATAACGCGTCTTTAGTTGGCATAAAAATAACCATAAGAAACTGCTGTAAAAATTACATCATAACCATTGAACTACCCATACAAAATTGATTACAAAGGTTATAAATGTTATTATACTTAAGCAATGTGTGTACACACAGCTATCGGTAACATAAAACGATTATTTATTGGACAAATTGGTTGTTACCCATAGGGCTAACTAATCGAGTTGGGCCTCGTAGGTCGCGGCATGTCACATAATTCGATCAACGTAATTGAAGGCGAATTGAAGGCGGCCCGAGTCTCAACGTTTCAATCAATATTCCCGCCGCGCCTATTCCGATGTACTGAACGTTTCATAAGCGAAAAGATAGAAGCTGCTTCTTCAAAGCTTTGTATTCTTGGTAAATTGGCATCTTCTCCCCATTTGGAATGAGCCTTTCTAGTAAAGACGAGGCATCTTTATCTTATAGACCCTTCATCATCATCATCATCAGCCCATAGCAGTCCACCGCTGGACGTAGGCGTACCCGAGACCCTTACAGATTCGAAATATGGGTTCACGAATGCTATACTTAAAAGGGGAAAATGTAATGTAAATGTAATATTTTCCGTTTTGTCGTTGAAATTACCAAGTAGATTTATATCAATATAAGACCGAAATTCCTTTTTTTTAACCGCCTTCGAAAAAAGAGGAAGTTCTCAATTCGTCTGTGTGTATGTTTTATTTTTTAACACAGAATAGAGTTGCTGTAGGGCCGCGGCTGACTCAGTGTCTGTTGACCTAATATTAGAGCATCGGATAACTCACTCCAGGAGCGAGTTGATTAAATTGCTGCTTCGGAAATAAACTTGCTTCGTATCATGTCAGTATAGTTGATTTCAGAGTTATGAAAAGATTAAGAGGATGTATGTTTAGCTGTCTTATGTTAGTGGGATCTACTCAGTGACTCAGTGGTTCTACGTAGACGGTACAAGTTAAAACAAAAATAATAATAAAAGTACTTATATTTTTTTTACAAAATATGTGCAGGACCCAGTCAGTGGCACTGGTAATTTCCAATTAAATAGACCTACTAGTAGTAGGCAATACCCTCGGAAAGACTATTTCTTCAACTTGAGGGGAAAACCTGAGAGCGGGCGATGGGGATTTGTCGAACACGTAATCCCTAACATACAGTACAGTACTTTTACATTCCTTCTTTATCTTTACTATGTATGAAATTTAATGGACTTTTTCAATTGCTATTTATAAACAGATGAAGCCAATACCTTCTGAACAACTAGGAAGGTTGTTACAAACGTATACAAGATATTCTAAATACCATATTTTATGTACGTCGCAACATCAGTATCGCTAGAGAATTATGATGTACGGTCGTGCTTCAGGACGTAAAACCACATCCTGACTTAAATTTCATATACCACCTAAAGGAAGGTGTTAGATACTACACTAACTCCCCTAACTCCATCCTTCTACTAGTTTACTCTTTTCTACCTCTACATAAGGAAATAAAGGCTTTAATATAATCGCACTATTGCAGGCTTATTGAATGGTTGACCTTGTGCGATGTCGGTCAAGTTCACGGCCATTAGGCGACGAACTGGTCTCATAAAGGAACTTGTGAATTAATCTAAATGTGTTTCGCTCCTTGTGAGCTGTGTGGTGCTATTAGGGGACCGCTCTTTCGAGTCTCATCGTGGCTTTATGGAGAAGAATCTTTGTGCATTTTCGTTATTCATTTCAGCGGAAATTACGCTCTGTTTGATCAAGAATATCTATTAAATTACATATACTATACATACGTGAAGAGGAAGAGAATAATGGGATGATGCCACGACTCTACACAATAATGTATACAATAATATCACATGCAATGTAATACTCCCATTTAGCTACCATATTTTATGTGGGTACTTACTTAGCCCATTTTTGGTTGAATAAAATCATAGCGTTTTTTCCCATTTATCCTCATCCAAAGGCTTATTCTGTGCTAATAAGGCCTTGTTTGCCAACATGAAGTCCTACAGTAACTGCAACGTTTTCCTTCATTTCATAACCGGTTGAGTTTAATTTGCCTTTTCGCTTACGTTTTCTTGATGATGACGTGGACTCACGCCCAAAATGTGCCGTCTAAAGATATTCACCCGCCGTGAACCTTGGCTTACGTAAGACACACCGCCGCTTGAATATTCAAACTGAATCTCACCTCAATGCCATCGGCTTAAAGTCCATGTTTTTAAAAACCGTTGTAAGGTAAACACTCGAATTGAATATTCAACGCCCAGAAACAATTTTATTCACCATTAGTGGTCTTGTCCGGTACAAAACCAGATACTAAATTACATTTTAAAATCTAATTCTTGCGTGTATTTCAACTATTTATTATTATCATGGAATGTCTTAAATCGTGAGACTTAGGTTTTAGATCATTTTTAGATCTTAGGTTCTCATCGCAAGAGCTAGTAAGTATCAGGAGAAGACCGGTCCATTCATTACAGAAGTACTTACTTTAGCATTATTTATTATCTATCTATCATTACGAAAGTCATAACTTATCAGCCAAGCCAATTTCCACGCAGAGCACATTTCCTGAACAATATTTACCGACGCAGGCACGTAGATAACTGAATTTCGCTAGCACAAGCAGCCCGTGACCCCAGAGATCGCGCCTCGCAGATACGGAGACAGCTGTAGTACTGAGATTGGGCGCGTGCCCGACGGTGGTGACCTATAGCCGTTTTATCTTTAGCCGGGACGCCGCAGAGGACGCGCCGGCCAGTGGGTGACATTGAAAGGACACCGGCCACGCACCGCGGCTCCACTCACCAGGAGGGTCACATGAAAACAATCTATCGGACCGCTGCTTTGATAGCCATAACTCTATCTCGATGTGTTCAGAGTACCGATGGCATGATAGCTTTAAGAAAAATCGTGAATCTAGAGTGGCGGACCCGTGATGTGATCATGCGTTGATAATCAACGTCGTTATGGCAGCGGTATGCTATTTTGGGAAAATCAGGATTGCCTTTATATATTTATCTAATTGTATCGCTTCCATATTGTTTAACTTAACTTTAGTTTAACAATGGATTTAGTTTATCTGAATAGTACATCGGAATCAGGAGTTGTGGATAGAAGGCGAGGCAGTCGCGCTTTTATCCATGTTATATCTCGACTCCTAGTCAATGGTAAGCTAATAAGATCATGCGTAACTTCTTTTCAACTTTCCACCATTATATTTTGTCATTACTTTCCACCATCACGTGGGTGCACGTGTTATCTACAATGATAATGGATGAAGTGATAATATACATACAATATAGCTAGCGCCGCTTGTGACAGATGAGATTAGAGCATCAAGGCCATTGATATCACTGTACAATGTACGAAATGTATGTACGAACGCCGAACTTTACCGTTGATTATAACCCACTACTGTGGCACTTCATACAATATCCTTACAGGTGGCAGTGATAAGCATGACTGTGTTAATTAACATTGAGTAAATGCAGTCTTTATGTCTGTCATTCAATGGAATTCACCATGAGGCTAAAAGTGGCTGTAAAAAGTACCACATACACCTGTAATGCCTGTATGGTATAGGCTGTATACATTTTAAAATAGGAGACAAAAGTACAATTCCACGATCACCCAGTTTCCTTATATTTGCAGCTAGTAACATAAAACTTTGTATCAAGGACTTGGTGACCTCTATCAGAACATTTGTTTTTGCACCGACATGTGGTATTTTGTGATTATAAATCATCTCCTATAATATATCTGAAGCACTGCTATACTTACTGAAATTATAATTTTCATTGCTAAAGTAGAAATATTTATTCCTATAAACAGTCAAAATAACAGATAAGTAAGCTTAGTATGATGGTTGAAACTGCCACAGGAAGACTCTCTACTTAAATATTAAAGTACCTATGTAGGTTTTTTTAAGCAACTTTTACTATGCAGTTTTTGCTTTTGTTAATGACTGTAAACATAAGTAATAAGTACTACATTATTATGTAGTAACAGTCACTACCTGCACAGACAGAGTATGTGAAAGGTGAGCGGCTATTGTCAGTTTAGGCTCAAATGAAAACTCTGCAAAGTTAGCCCTGCTTTCAAGCACATCATTTTCAACTAATTGAATTAATCAGTGCGGGGGTATGAATAAAGTTGATTAATGTATAGGGTAACAAAATAATAGAACATATTAATTGACTGCACAAAATTTCCTTCCTAAAAAAGAATAATTTTCCGTAATGAAATGGTACAAAATAAGGACATCTTATTATCACATTTTATGTTTGTATCATGAATAGAAATATGTGTTAAGTGTCTGCTATACTTTAGCAATCTTATCTCTCATACATATATCTGTATTATATCAGGAATCAAAAATGATGATAGACTAAAGGTCAATTATTAAACATTTTGTAATAGATCTAATGCAACTACTTGAGTAAATCAGGCAATGATTAGCAGTAAGTAAAGTGAATGCTACAGCCTGCCCCTACAATAACTACTAACTAGGTTCATCATAAACTTACTTACCCTTAGCTAGATATTATTATTTAATTAAAAAAGTTATATTACTCATTTCTATTCATGTTTTAAACTAACTTTGTAGTTAGGTACTTCATCAATGAGAGTCCTAACTACTTTTATTCATTGTAATTACCTAAGTAATATTTTCATGATTGTAAACCAGGCAATAGAGAAAATATTCAACGTACTCTTATACTTACAAGAGTTGAGAAGAAGCACAAAAAAATATGAATAACTTAGACGCATTATCGTTACGTACTGTTCATGCTTATCTATAAAACTCCAGTCACCTGATACGACGAAAAATATATAAATTTATGTAAGAATCATCTTAACCAATATTTATAAGCAATACTTCTAGATTATAAACTTATTTCCACCAAGTTTTCTTTCTCATTACATAACTTGAAATGTGCCCTGAGGTTAGAAAAAACTCAGGAATCTCCATGCACTTCTGTCCAGTGACCCACAACTACGAGCGGTAAATATAAGTCAAACATTACTTTATTAATTAAAACTTACCTGTAATTCAGCAAATTTGGTAGATGTAATCCTGTAGAGTGCCATATTTGCAATCCCACCGAACGAATACGAGTTCACAAAACCACGACCGTCACAGTGACAACGCGGGCGATCGATGACCACAGACAACTTGAAGTAACTTTTTTTGGGATATTTTTGCTATTTTTTATTTAGTGTTGCCCATGTTAAAATTTAACTAAAATCCATAGACCTTCAGAATAATAATGACATTTCTTTGAAAGTCAACGAAGCGTGCGTGGCCATTCCAATGACAAAGGAATAAGGAATAAATCTTTATTCCTTTGTCATTGGGCCATTCTTATTCTTAGTTTGAAGTAGTTGCCAAGAAGACCATGTGTGTTGCATACTCAGAATAATAACCATCAGTATAATTATGTTCTTTGTGGGAAAACTTGTAATAAGCGCTTTAGCGTCAATTCACACGTACCACAACCACACCACGTCGCAGCGACAAAATGTGGTCAAGCTGTGGTTACGTGTGAATAGTGTGACAGCGGCTTTTTGCAGTTGCGTTGTGGCAGCGACAAAATGTCGATGTGGTTGCGTTGTCGCTGTCATTGTGATGTGGTAACCACGTCGTCGTGTGCAGTTAATACGGAGAACAGGTTGCCGCGGTGCCGCCGCCGCGTGGCGGCGTTGCCGTTGTGATGTGGTTGCGTTGTGGTTGCGATGTGGTTGCGATGTGGTCGTATTACACAGGTGGTCGATAACAACGGCAAAATGTGGCACGTGTGAATTGGATTATTCATTGTCAATACAAAATATACGCCCGACCACATCGCGTGGTTGTGGTGTGGTTGTGGCTGTGGTGTGGTTGTGGTACGTCTGAATTGACCCTTACTCTTCCATACTTTGCCGAACCAGCGTTGATAAGAGTGGGTTTTATTCTCAGAGTAACGACAAAGTTTTCACTGAGGAAAATAACACTACGTTATAGTTTTCACTGAGGAAAAAAAACACTATGAAAGTTTTATTCAAACAGTTATGGTTTGTATAGGTAGTTAGAAAGGATAATAAGTAAGTCATAATAATATTACTCTACCATCATGTCACAAAGGACTTGAGGAGTTAATAGTTGATAAAGTATTGTTCAAAGTTCAGAATTTCTTTTTCCACAAAATAGGCAACAGGTTTTTATGTAGATTATTCCCGAGACCGCGTTGTATTATGATATAGAATATGTACTTACATCATAGTAAGTCTGTTCATAGACTAGAATTGAGTCAGTTGCTATCTTAGATCCTCAGACCAACTACAAACTGATCAATATAGGTGGGTCATAGACTTACTACATGAGGTAGGTGGACCTTGCAAACTTTCAGAAGAAATGATTACACAAGAAAATATTTATGTGAATTCCTATATTCTAAAATATAAATAGGTCCTTATTTACTATTAAATTTAAATAGGAGTTGATCAATTCGAAAATAAAAATACCATTGGTACCTTACTGTTTAGGCATACATAACAAACTAGGAATCTAAGTATTCAAATAACAGATTTCATTATTTAATGTATAGTAATTTCATTAAAATGTTTAAACTGTGTCATGAGTACATTATAATACTTTTATGTCAATAAGGGCTACACATTTGAGATACATGTAGGTTTAACAATTAGGTATTTATCATTAACTTATTATATTAACTACTACCTTACTTTAAAATATGATCAGTGAAGACAACATTCACATCCTCAATTCTGGAGCAACATCAAAGTGGTATGAATTATATGAACAGGGCTTTCTCAGCTTCTCCTTAATAATATCACAGGGTGACATGGTGCTGAAGTCAAATTTCTCAATAGTACATTCATATTTTTCTTTCAAGTATGGAGCAGCAACAGGTCTGTACCGTGACGTCAAAACTTTTCCAAAGTTAGAGCATTTTGCTCTGGGTATTTTTTGCTTGAGTATGTACGACATGTCTGTTATACACGGCAGCATGGGTTCAGGAGTCAGGGGCTTGGCTACTTCAGTGTCACAGTCAATGAACTTGGGCTCAAACAGGGATTCCAGGGAGCTACTAGTGCTCAGCACTGGCGGCGGTGTCGGCGGCATGGCAGATGGATTGCAGGGAGAGTTCTTCAGAGCAGCCATTAGGTCTATTATACATTCCTTTTCAGATTCGTCTTTAATTTTGACATTCCTCATTTTCTCCTCTAGCCTTTGTTTTTCTTCAGCTTCCTCTTTTTCTCTTTTCTCTTTAGCTTTGAGCATGTTGGCCACCTGCATGGCAAGGATGCTTTGTATGGGACTGTCCCCTACTGGCAGTGTCGGTATGGGTAGTCTCTGCCCCGGCGTGAATGTCAGCCGGGAATCAGACTGACTTCCTCCAGTGAGGGACGGCAGCTGGATACCGTATCCTGCACCATCTGAATGGCTACCTTGGATTTTGGTTTTAGACATGTGATTATCAATCAGCTCCATTAAAGATGAAAATGAACTTGAGTCCGACATTTTACCTGTAATTTACAAAAGAAATAAGTAACAATTCATAAATATTATTCCTAATTAAGTTGCAATTTGTTAATCTTTGTTGGTGTACGAATAAAGTGTATTCTATCTATCTATCTATTCCCCATGCTGTAGGTAAGTAAATACACTATCCTGTAGACATAGTAAATGTTAATCACACATTACTAATCATTGAGGTCAAAGCATAAACTTTAGGAGAGGACAATACTGAATTGAGTGAAAGTTTACAGGGCCTTAATCAATATCGGATTTAATCATTTTACACATTTTTTTGCTACATATAGAGTTTTTCCTGAGAAAAGTCACAACATACGGTATCTATTTAATAGATATGAACCAAGTATTTTGGTCAAAGAATGAGACAAACAAAGAAACCTTGACTTACTTGATATGTAGATTTCTAGACTTAATACAAACAAAAACAATTTCAATGCCGTAAAACAATTGGACTTTTTATTTCATATGAAATAAATAATATGACGTTATTGTAAACTGTACGAAATTTTGATAAATAATGATGTAATTTGTTTACAAGTCTACAAGTAAAAGCACAAAAAAACTTGAGTTGTTTGTTTAATTGACATCAAATTTGACATAAAAAAGTAAGTCATGTCATCTGTCAATAAAAATATGTCAATAATATTTATTTTATTTATAGTCTGTGGTTACGGCCTCTAGCTAGTCATGGGAAATTTGGTTTTATCGATTAAGATTACTAAAACTATTTATTACTTTTATTTTGCAAAATATAAACAAACTGAAATAATCAATGTGGAAGTACACGAGTAAGCAAAGTACCTATACGGGGTGAAAAGTAAGCTAGTAATTATATAAATTTTTGCATGAAAGAGCGACGTGACGCTCACAAACTTTTTGCTATGATTACTGGATTGGACTGTGAATTTATGATTATTTTGAACGTAAAAATAACCAAAGGGATGGATCGTGTATGTATCGGATGGAGGCGCATAGCGCGTTCGTTTCTCCCGCCATCCGGAACTCAGAATAAGTACATGATTTTTAATATGACGTACAGCATTAAATCAAGCTCAAGCATTTATCATAGTGTCTATGGTTTAATTTAGTCTTTTACATCTTTTTGCTTGCTTTCATGTTTTCGTTGGTATCACGCACTGTAAAATTAAAAAGGATACGAGGAATATCTGCAAATTTGATACCTTTTGCATTAGAAGTGCTCTAGCTAAATAATGAAACTATATAACTGCGCTTCTACCGTATTCCAGTGATATCCGTGCGGTCCAACGGAGTTGAGAGTGTGGAATTTACCCGCAACATAGTGCTACCAAAACTATTTAATTTTACTCGATAATCACTAAGTAATTCCTATGATGTTGAACTACTTTCAAAAAATTGCAACACGTTTTGCGATTGTGTATTTACAAGTGTTGTGTGACGTGCATTCAACTTAAACTTTAATATATTGTTTAAAGTTAGCAAAAACGTCGTACAGAATGGACGACGACGGCGATGATAAAGATGACTCCAAGAGGTAAGCTCACTGACTACTTTCGCTTCCATTACCATTCCATTCTCTGAAGGGGCATTGATTCTTGCACCTGGTGCACTGTAATGGATCCTTTTTGCAGACCCTTAAGGTCTTTGCTGCATTCCTATGCTTGGACCACCCATCACACTGGTCCATTATGGGTTGGTGGGTTCACACCTAGATGTGCTAGATTTTGATGTGCAGTTTTCCTCACAACCTTTACTTTACTGTTAGAATGATGGTATTTAAGTACATGATATTTCAATTCTCAGGAACTTACCCAGCAGTGCAGTCAGCAACTGACACCAATCTGCCTGGCCAATCCTTTAACCACTGTTTGCAAACCCTAGACTAACGTAGCAGTTTGCCACCACCATAACAAGAACACATATGTAGTAGACCTAGCCAACATGTACTGTGTTTGCTAACCAATGCTATAATTGACAATGCAGGAGGACCCGCAACCTCAGCGAGAAGAAGCGGCGGGACCAGTTCAACCTGCTGGTGAACGAGCTCAGCGCCATGATCTCCACCAACAACCGCAAGATGGACAAGAGCACCGTGCTCAAGTCCACCATCTCCTTCCTCAAGAACCACAACGGTGAGTGGTTCGCTACTGCTGTATATTCACAAACTGAAAACAACTTGTGTGTGTAATTTAAAGAGTTTGAGTTTTATTATTAGGATTTGCAAATATTTTTTCAGTAATTGTGAGCATAGGTATGTAAAAATATGATTTGTATAGGTATTTAACTGTAAACATTGTGCTTATATCATAATCTATTTTTAGGAATACCCCTTATATCAGCAATATCAGCATATATATGAATTTAAATGAGTTTTTATTGTTCAAATGCTATTAGGAGAATACCATAAGGTGTCCCCTGCTCTTGTATGGTATGGAACTCTTTTATGTTGAAGAATGATGTTTGAAGTCAGTGTTCTATAGTTAAGCCATTTAATTCCAAGGGCATTTCAATTGGATAGTAATAATAAAAAATACTTTTAAAATTAGTGCGCAAAACATTTTAGTTCTGATTAATATGACTAGGCATTAGTGTCATTCTAAACATCATCAATTTATGTAATATTATATGCATTTTTGCATAGTTTATCTTGAATTCAAACATTTAAATTATTCAGCAACATGTACTTGTAACACTTTGTGCCTAGTACAGTCAGTGTGTTCCAATCTACAGTTAGTTCAATCAATACAGACCTGACCTACATCACTGAGTGCATATTTGCATTTGTTTATTTTTAGATGTGTTACCTAAGAACTAGATATGATAATGTATAATGATGTATCATAAAAAGCAGTCATTATGTAGTGATATAATAGAATATCATAAATCATAAAACGGAATATAACTTTTTAATTAAACTTACAAAGATATACTCACTGACAAAGAATTATGTACTTACCTTACCTTACACCTACAATAAGCGGCCTTATTCAGTATTTATTGTGTAACAGAATTATAAAAAGTTAATAACATAAAGTGGCAAACCAACATGTTTTGTTAAAGAAATTTTATTTAGTATCAGCATCAGAACACTTTACTAAAACTAACCATTCATTTACAAAGAGATCATTCCCTTGTGAACACTCCTTTGACATCCACACAGAAGAGTAAACTGTCAAATTTTTCACCACCACCTTTCTTCCTGCTAAACCCATCTCCTCCCTCCACAGACATAACAGTGCGTTCGCGCGCGCACGACGTGACGGAGGACTGGAAGCCGCCGTTCCTGTCCAATGAGGAGTTCTCGTACCTGGTGCTGGAGGCGCTGGAGGGGTTCCTGCTCGTGCTGTCCGCCAATGGCCGCGTGCACTACGCCTCGGAGAGTGTCGCCGCGCTGCTGGGGCACAACCCGGTGAGTTGACGCCTCTATGGGTACTATTCTATTCTCTATGGGGGTGTAAGTACCTGCACCTGGCTCTCTCGAGTGGAACCTTTGTGCATATCCCCAAGGTCTAAACTGCCTTCTTAAGCTTGGACCATTTCCCACCACGCTGGTCCACTGCGGGTTGGTGGGTTCACATACCTAGATGTGCTAAATCTAGATATGCAGGTTTCCTCACGATGTTTTCTTTCACCGTAAGAGCGTTGGTATACATTGTACTTAAGTTAAAAGAACTCATTGGTACATGTCAGCGCCGGGATTCGAACCCAAATCTCTTGCGTGAGAAGCGGGCGCTTAACCGACTGAGCTACCACCGCTCCACCTCTCTCCTCTATGGGTATCAGCCGGGTCTCCGCCAAACGATCTATCGCGCTCCGATCACGTACTCCAAGGATTTTTACATACAAAATTCCCCGGAACGCACGGTCGGAGCGCGGTGGATTGGTTGATGGCTATTGACATGTAGTCTTTCTTCGTATCAGCATAAATATATCCTGCCCGATTGACCATTATATTTAGGATCCTTTCAGCATATTTACTCAAAATCTTAGGAGTGATGCTACCTATACAACATAATAAGCAAGCATTATTGTGGTTCGTTTTGTCGATTAAAAATTTTGTAGGAATTCTGGGATAAAAAGTGATTCCAAGCAAAAACTTTTCCCTTTTCCGGAAGTTATAAAAATAAACAAACGGAAGAAAATTTCAACAAAGAAATAACTTTTCTTAAATTGAATAAAATCGTGAGAAAAGTTGTAAAGTTTCTGATGGAAGTTCCATAAAAAACCCGTCAATTGCGAGTCGGACTCTTTCTCGGTGCCATTAAGGAGGGTTTTTACTTTTGGTAGTAGGTACGAAACCGTAAAAAATAAGTTGAAATGTTTAAAGACTTAAATATTTTGGTGGAGTATAAGATTAAATGCTTTGGTGGAGTATAAGATCGAATAAAAAAACTCAACATGAAGTAAAACAATGTACCTATACTATACACTCAGAATAATAAGGGCCACGCTTCGATATTATTAATAATTAGATATATTGTGAACTGATCATACTCGTACTTAAATAAAGTTAGTCTCATGATGTTAATAATGAATTTCATGACATTCACGATCGTGAGTGTGACCGAGAATGTCGAGTCAGCTCTGAAACGAAAATTACGCATTCAAATAAATAGATGTGTGATGAGTGTGACGACCGATAGACAGACGTTATGAACTTAAGACACCAATCTGTTCGGTAAAAAAAAATATCGAGGTCAAAAGTGATGCACTTATGAACTTGTTTTAAACCTTTAAAAGAATACAGGTAGTAAAAGTATTATTTATTTAGCAAAATAATGCTGATCCGGCCGAAGCAGCGTAATCTGATCGGTTTTGCTATTTGATTATGTTGATGTTTTGGCTAACCTCATGTTCATTCACGTGACTAGTCTAAATTTCTATTGTATTTGACTACGTATTCATTATACGTAATGTTTTTTTCATATCCTGCTACTCAATAACACGTTAAGGTGACAATTGACCGCTGACGATATGAGGTTGCAGCAAACGAGACGTGTCGCGACGTATCTGCTGGTTTCTATGTATTTTTGTGTGCCGCCGAACTACATGATGAATCCCTTAATACTATAAACCAGTATATCCCGCACGGAGCGAAAGACACGCAAAACTAGATCTCGATGGCGTGCGATGCGAGCGAGTGAGACGCAAGATTTTAGTCACGTCTTCCTTCCCGTGCTACGTATGATGTAGTGACATTGCGACACGTCGTCGTTTGTGAAATTTCATGTCGCTCTCTACCAATTTGCACCTTTATCGAAATGTTTTCAAATAGATCTGTATTCATACAATTCACACGGCAATCTGAATTAGACTGACTGCATTTATCACAGGCCTCCGTACTTCTGTCTGTTATCGGGACTCTATCAACTGTGTATACAATACACTGTACAGTATCATATTCAAGCAAGTTATGTCATACACTCATTCTGAATTGAAAGAAACACAATGTAAGGTCTCAAAAGGATTCGATGTGTGGTATGCCCCAAGGTCCAAGGTTTAACTAAGTATGTACAAGCAAACGTTCATCATTTAAGCTTTAAAAGACAGATACTAACGAATGCATATTATGTTTGCCTGCACTGTAATGTCTACGTCAAAGGCTAGCTATACCTGCATTTCCGATGTTTTTTGCCGATTCCACATAGGTTGTAGAATTGAAAATAATATTTTATATTGAAAATGGTTTTAGTTTCATAAAACACGTGGACTCGAGTGAACAATGTACATCCTTAATGGTTTTATCTTGGGAATCCTTTGTTTTGGTCACACAGTATTAATATCACTGGGACAATGGTAGGTGGCTAATACTTTGTGATTAGAGGATAAAAGGATTAGTCCAAGGAAAGGGTAGTAAGTGACAGCACACATTAGCTCATTGTTATTCGTCGTACAATGCTTTTTAGAAGAAAAGTTCTCGAAAAAAGCTAGCTTCTACGATATTGTTGTCTTTCTCGGAAGTGAAATTTTATATTTATGTCATGTCATGAGTATCAATCGTATTAAGTATGATATCCATGAGTACTATGCAGCCCCTTGATAACTTGACAGAGCAAAAAAAAAAAAATACCGTGCACTTTTATCCTTGAATTAACAGAAAACAGGCCTGAATTCAATTATCATTTGAAATTCGCATAGAAACATACAGTAGGCACAAAATATGACGCATGAGTTTTTTTTTTACCATATGACGATCATAGTTGTGTACTACTATTCGATTTAATTTTAAATGCTTTTAGGATCCACCTTTTGGAGCATCCTTTCAAAAAGAATCCCATGCTAGAACCCATCATGACTCATCACGTTCATCATCATCATCATCATCAGGAGACTTATGGCAAACCTGACAAAATCTGAACCGCTTAACAGTCGCAGTCGCAGTCACACCCATATCAACAAAAGCTTCCCCACTCAGCTGACCTCTACTTCCGTTCCAGTCGGACATGATGAACCAGAGCATCTTCGAGCTGGCGCACGAGGAGGACCGGCCGCGGCTGTACGCGCTGCTCCAGTCCGTGGACCCCGCCAGGGTGGGGCACGTCAAAGGTATGGCAACGAGCAGTTGGGGTCACGGGGAGTTTTATTTTATTTATTAGGTCTTCTTACAGACGACCGAATGGCGTAGTGGTTAGTGACCCTGACTACTGAGCCGATGGTCCCGGGTTCGATTCCCGGCTGGGGCAGATATTTGTTTAAACACAGATATTTGTTCTCGGGTCTTGGATGTGCCCGTAAAATGGCAATAGGCCCGCCCCCTATTACATTGGGACTAACATAACACTCTGGCGAAAAGTGGGTGCAGCAATGCACCTCTGCCTACCCCGCAAGGGAGTACATTAGTACAAGGCGTGAGTGCGTCTGTTGTGTTTTTTGTGTTGTCTTCTTACAGCGAGTGTAACATAACATGCCTTATATATTTCTTAAGTTTACATATTAAAACTAATTACACAAGCTAATCAAAAGTAGACATCAAATGCATTAGTACCTACAGGCAGGTATTGGTACTGATTATATTATATTAAACTATGTGTATTTCGTACCCAAGGTAAGTATGTATTTGGGAAAAAAGTAACTAATATGACGACAGCACTGTTCTACTAATCTATTGCGCTTTTGTTAGTACAGTCTAATGAAAAACTTATAAATTTTTTTATTGTATAGCATAAGACGAAAGAGACTAATCCCTACGACACAGGGAATCCTAGTGTAGGGGTTAGGGATATTATAACACTGTTTCAATGTTTTGGCTATCAATAAAGATATTTGTATTTGTATTTGAAATGAGTTGACAGTAAGGCCGCGGGTACGAAACTTGGGACGGGCAGACGCAGACGGGCGGGCGGAGCGGTCGCCAGTTTCGTACACAACGCTGTGTTTTTGATATGATTTGATAACATCGCCGTCGCGCCGCAAGTTTCGTACCCTCGGCCTAAGATAGATAGATAGATAGAATATTCTTTATTTGTACATAAAATAACAATACATAAGAGCGCCTAGTGGATTATTTTCTCACCGTTCGACCTGTGAATATTATACGAAATTTGCGATACATGTAATTATATTTTTGCGCCTGTGTTAATGTCAAAAATATGCTGATGTAACGATGTTTGTTCAAAGTACCGAGGCGTCCTCTTTGATGTATGAGATGAGCTGAGCGATATTTCTTGATGTTTCTGTGCCATCATCATCATCTGCCAACACAGTCACGTCCACTGCTGGAGATAGGCTTCACATACGAAGCACCATGACTTTCTTGGCATTAATTCATAACATGGTTTACATTTCAATACAATTCATAATATACATTTATTGAACAATTCATTCTAAATATTAGGTTTGGTAGGTTATTGAAAACATATTGGAACATAATAATATATTTCTAATATATTTTTAAAAATTATTACCACTGCCTGTGCATTGGATTTGTAACTTAGCGATTTTCCAATTAATGATATTAAATTTCCCTATTGCAAATTTCTTTAATTAAATAAGGTCTTTTGCGAATAATATTTACTGTAAAAAAATAAAGAAATTAGACGGCACTGAGCTGAGCGTTGAACTTGCCTGTCCTTGAGTGGAAATTTCGTAATATATTTAATTAGTTGTGCTGTTGCTAAGCTACTTATTTCATTTCAGTACAATCATACTGAAACTTTGTATTTCTTTACTCTGAAACAGTTATGAAAGTTGCAATCTTACATTACATAATTATAGCCATTGTGTTATGTACACATTGCGAAACACACATGTATACACACAATCAATCCACTGTATAAACTTTGTATAAGTTTTGTATTACACTCAAATTGCCTATGATTTCAATAAAATTAAACCAATGGCTCATAGCATGAATTGTCACATTCTGCTGTGCGAATATCAAATCATGAATAACACTCAGCGACAGTTTCACACAAATCTCATAGGCATAATTCATTACAAACATGACTTTATTTATTTATCTTTATTTACTTTAGACATTAGTATGTCAAGCTCTTGCCCGCGTGCTGCGCTGCGAATAGTAAATTACGGTTCTAGTAGCTTATGGACACCTCCAGCAGGCACTAACTACAAATCATAGCATACAGTAAAGTTGCTTCATTACATTTGCGATGGCTTTGCGGCGAAAAACATATCTTCTAATTACAATTTGATAAACTTAATTAGCAAAGTTACTTTTTATAAATGATTCATTTTATAAAGCTATAAAATATGTATGTTGTTAACGATTACAATATTTTCTACTTACATTAACTACGCTTGGCGAAATTTGCTTGGCTATTTTATAAAATCCAGTTATTATTCTTGTTACTGCATAAATTGTTTATGAAAGCTTCTGATTATAAATTACAACCTAGGTCCCTTGTAACCCTACATATATCTGATGAGATTGATATAATATAAGCACAAATATTAAACCTGTAACTTTAATAGATCGATTACTTGTTTGACTAGAACTCACTCGCTTTCAACCATTACCCATTATGCATATCTACTCAAGATCCTCCATTGGGCATGGCCCGCTCTAGTCTCAGTGACAGTGTGAAATGAAATGTTTTACAATTATTTATCGATAGTCGTCATAATATTAGTGTACCATCATTTCACAAAGGCTCTTTCACTAAGGCGAAGAAATGGCAAAAGAAACTCGTCGAGCATCTTTTGAATCTTCAAAGTGTGTGTGTTTGTTTGCAGACAGTGACATCCGGTTCCACTGCCACATCCGGCGCGGCGCGCCCGACCCCCGCGGTGACCGCTCCTACGAGACCGTCGACTTCTGCGGACACTTCCGTGAGTACGGTCAGGTGCAGATAAACCTGATCCTCCTCTCATAGTAACAATGCTTCTGAGGGGGGCCAGGTTTCTCTGCCCCTTACTACCTTTGTACCTGTGTGGTGACGTCATCATCAGCCTGTTATCATATAGTGCTGGACATAGGGCACGCGTGAGGGGAAACACAACTGCTGCCGCTACACGGGTTCATTATCGACGCAGATAAACGTCACTTTATCGTGATTCGTCATTGATACGGTGGTATGATTGGCGGAACGCGCATTACACGAGTTTATCGACGTCGACAACAGACTCATGAAGAGGCTATGAACATCTTAAAATCTTTATATTGTTATCCTTCTGTCTCTAGGGAGTATATTAATATGGCTCTTTGATTTCAGGAACATCTACGGACCACGAGGGCGAGGACCGACCGAGCTTCCTGCAGCCTGAACACGAGGAAACCAAGTATGAAGGAAATTCATATTTTATAAGTCTCTTCTGAATCAAATTACCTACAATTTATAAAGCTATGTACCTACATCCAGGAAACTTGCCTATATCTAGGTCCACTTGCACCAACATATTAAATCTAGATTTAGTGTTAAATCTCGATTTAGTGTCAAATTTTATATGGATTGACGTTTCTTAAATCGAGATTTGACACTAAATCTAGATTTAAATGTTTGTGCAAGTGGCCACTAGTGAAACAATTAGATTTTGATACTGCCAATGTTTCTTCAGAATACTACAATGTGAAACATTCTGGATATTAACACGAAGACAAACACCTCATTCACTTTTCATTTAACATTTCTCCCCTATCAACCGTGCAATTCCTCCTCCAACCTTGGCCTCTAGTACGGGATTTGTTATTTTTTTAAACTAAACAAGTTTACGTTTAGTCCTGTCATCTGCATACATGATCTATCAAAAGTTTCCGCAAGAGCGCCACTTAGTATGCGAGAAAACGTAAACTTTTTTAGTTTTCGCCAAACTGTCAAACCTGTACTAGACCCTCTTGTCATCCGCAGGGTGATCCTGGTGTGCACGGGGCGGCTGCGCTCTCCTCACCTCATCCGCGACGTGTCTCTAGTAGACTCGGCCCGCAACGAGTTCACTTCGCGTCACAGCCTCGAGTGGAAGTTCCTGTTCCTTGACCACCGCGCCTCGCCCATCATCGGCTACCTGCCGTTTGAGGTGCTGGGCACGTCTGGTTATGATTACTACCACTTTGATGATCTGGAGAAGGTGGTGTCGTGTCATGAGGCTTGTGAGTGTTGCGTCTTTGTATATTTTAGGTTTATAGGATATAGGATTAGTATAGCAGTGTCTGTAGGAATATGGTGTGGTGGGATGGTCGGATTTAAATTGTATGAAACATTAGATAGGTACTTTCTAAGGCTTTGTTGAAACCTTTTTGAGACTAATATTCCTACAGTCAGAGCAGTCCATCTTACCAATAAGTTAGAGTATGAGCATCATAATGTCAGAAGATCATGTTATGAACATGAAATGAAACTGAGAAATATTCAGCCAGTTATCTTTATTTAGACCAACATCTTTATCCATCGGTACTCCCATTACTAGAGTAAAATACTACCTCTATGTCTTGCCTTTATTAACATCACTCATTGACAAGACGACTCAGGAGTTTCTCTCCTCCGATCTTCTCCAAAGTCAAATTTATGTTCATCAGGAAATTTTATATTTATACCATGAATAAAAGCATTTGAGTTTGTATTGTATTTATTATTATTATTCATAATATTCATTACATGTCAGGGAAAAAATAATAATAAAATAATAATAAACTGAAAACACGAACCGCTTATGCGTGTGAAGTACCCCGGGTGACCTTGGTTCACAGCTGCCGGCCGTGCACTTGCCATAGTTTTAGTTTTTATTTATAGTCAGTGGCATCATAAAGGGAAGCGGCTGAAAATCAGCGCGGTAGTAGGTAATATATTATCTTCTACCGCCTTAGCTGAGCCGCCGTCCGTTTCGGTGCCAGACAACGCACACATATCCTCTCATCTATTTCTTTTGTTTAGTCATAAGGTCTTTGTGTTCATTTATTACTGTTTTTCATTATGTTTTCTTTTTTTTTCTGTGTGTGTGCGATGGCACGGAATAAACGTTTTTATTATTATTATTATTAATAATAATATAAAAAATTAAGTCATACCTAAATTAAAATGAAATACTAAAATAACATTTAAATGTAGTTAGTTACAAAATTCAAATACGATAGTCAATGGTAAATTATACAATAATAAAATGTCAATAATAAAAAATAATAATTAAAAGAATACATGTCAGTAGTTATAAATAAGTAAAGTATAATTTAAAGACTTACGGTCTTATTCATAAAAAGTTACGGGAGACCTATAGGCCTGCTATAAGCAAATGTCAAAAAAACTTTATTCATAAACGATCAATAGCGCTAAAGAACTCTCCAACTGATTCGTAAAACCTTGATATGCTAAAGTTGACTGGACCCTACTTTACACCTTCCGTAAATCTCCTATTGTACAAAAACATGGCGGCCGGTCAACAGCCGTTCTACTTTATTGACGATTTGACATTTTGTTGTGAGTTAATATTTGCTAAAAATAAGTTGCCATGGTAACGTAAAATTTTTTTTTTTTGTGGGTTTTGGCTTGGCCACTGCGCCTTTAAGCCAACGTAAACTTTTTTAAGTGCCGCGCCGTGGCTAACATAGATAATAGAGATTGATAAATGAATGAAAGTTTTCGCTATTTTTGTTTATGGTTTCGTCAGACCGGCAACTTAATAGGGTAAATGTCAAAATGTTTGGTCTGTGTAATCAAATAGCATCACTATAGTTATTGAAGGTTTACGGGACGATTATGAATAGAGATTTTTAAGAAACGTCAAATAGGCTTAATGTGTTCCGTAGTTATTGTGCTCAGTAAACGTACTTTAAGGTTTTTTTATGAATAAGACCGTTAAATTATATTTTAAAAAATATAATTTAAGTATTCCTGCTAATGAATTCACCCACAGTGTAGAAGGCGTGCTGAGCAAGCCACCTTTTTAGATATTGAGAGTACAACAATTGTTCATTCACAGTGATGCAGAAGGGCGAGCTGACGTCGTGCCGCTACCGCTTCCTCACGAAGGGGCAGCAGTGGATCTGGCTGCGCACGCGGTACTACATCACCTACCACCAGTGGAACTCCAAGCCCGAGTTCGTGGTCTGCACGCACCAGGTCGTCAGGTATGTATTTAGGCTACTAGTGAACGCAAACAAACTCATGTAATGCCGGTAATAATGAACCTGCTCCTTGATTGTCGTTTTCGACATTATCTCCAAGCTTGACAGTCGGAGAACACCAAAGACCCAAGTGGAAATATCTGTCTTACGAATAGCTGAGCGGGGAACGATTGCGACAAGGCATTCAGGGTTTTATGGTCATTTATGCCGTTTCCTTAACACGTTTATGGACATAAAAGCAATTACAGACCCAAACCTGTTTTGATCGCTACTTACCCACACCCAACTCATCAATCTTCCTCACTTGCAGTTACGCGGAGATATCCGAGTCGGAAGAGCTGAAACAGGACGAGTCGTGCGAGCTGTCAGTGGCCGAGCCGCCCCCCGCGCCCCCCGTCCCCGCCCCCGCCCCCGCCCCCGCGCCCCTCGACGAGGCGCGAGCGCTGTCGCCCTGCATGAGCGACGCGTCCGACGCCTTCACCGCCAGCTACCAGATACCCTCGCAGGTTGGTGGTGCTGTTGTGGTATAACACTTGTAAATGGCTGCTGGCGACTACATACACTTTGGTCCACCAAAGAAGTATACCTGCCCAGGTATACTGTCTCGTGTGTGGGGTTAGAACTGTGCAGTTTTTTAAACCTGCACAGGCGACCGAAATAAAATCGAAAATCCCTTGAAACCTTGCGGCGACCGCCACACACATTAGGTACGTCAAACAGTGGCACACCTGCACCTGGCTTGATCTATAGCTCTAATCTCCACATGGGCACTCCCATAGCGCTGAAATAAAAACATCCCCATTCCTAATCATTATTACTAAATCTTGTTTCCAGACATCGGACGTCGTTGTTTTTCCAGACGACCGGATGGCGCAGCGGTTAGCAACACTGACTCTTTGCCGAAGGTCCCGGGTTCGATTCCCGGCCGGGGCAGATATTTGTTAAACACAGATATTTTTTCTCGGGTCTTGGATGTGGCCGTAAAATGGCAACAGGCTCGCCCCCTATTACATTGGGACTAACATAAACACTGGCGAAAAGTGTGTGCAGCAATGCACCTCTGCCTACCCCGCACGGGAGTACATTAGTACAAGGTGTGAGTGTTTATATATTTTTTTATATATCTTATTATTTCTTTTTATTTCCAGCCTGCGTCAGTGAAGTCGGCGTCAGCGGGCAGCACGGCCGGCACGTCGGCCACGGCGGCCACGGCGGGCACGGCGTCCACGCACTGGCGCCTCGCGCCCAGCGCCATGTCCATCGACAATGACGTATGTACCACACACGCACATGGGCACACACACACACGGGTTCACACTAGTGATGATTATGGAGTCACAAATTTTGATTTAAGCAATCTGAAACCATAAATCTTGCCAGTAAAAAAATTAGATGTACAAAAATAATAGAGTCGTAAATTTTAAACAAATAATTTTAATGTTTTGACAGTACTAAAATGGGAATTTTGTGCCTTCAGAATCGATATAGCTGACCATACACTCGAAAAGACATATCATCAACGCAGTCATATTATTATTTTTGTATTAATTTATGAAAGTGCGGATAAAAACGCAATTTGCAGGTGCCACTGTTGCGTAAGCAAAGGCGAACTTTTTTTTTGTAAGACTAGCATTTTGATAGACGATGGAAACAGCCACTTTCATATTGTTTCTTTATCCGCACTGCTAAAGGGCTGTGTGCTGGATTTTTTTACCCATCGCAATAACACATGTGTGTATAATCTTAAGATCTGTGCATTCTCTATTCGTGCCCAGATCGCTATGATGTTGGAAGTTGGAATAGCTTTGGTCTCGTGTACAGTCATTGGTTTGCTCTCCGGTCGTGTGTTGAGTGTGTGTGGTAGTTTGTTGTGTGAGTGTAATTGTGTTCTTGGCGTATGTCATTTCTTTTTAAAACACTTGGAATTGCTGTCGTCTACGGTGATTTCAGAACACATGCGATATGAAACAAGCAAAAGGTATTCCAACTTTATGGCACGTTAGTTTTCAAGTGTACCTATAGTGAAGTTTCTCGGAACTAGCTCATCTATAACAGTATAGAGGTGGACTACTGGACGCCAGGCGGCCCACACTCGCGTCGCCGCAACTTGCCGAGTTTACTCCTAATACCTCCTTTACCCTTCATAATTAACTATTTATTGCACCATCCAATAATAGGGACACTATTAATAGAGTAATAAATAATAGCAGATTGATCTCTATCGATAGGGCCCTATCCATTGGATAGTTTAATAAGTATTAGTATGCATTGTTATATAGTATTTTGATATAATTTAATAGTGTATGTGTAGACTTTCTTTAATATAAATAAATCCTCTTAGTTGCACTTAGCTAAACCTATATCTTCCCGAAATTAACTTTATTTTCAGTTACCTTAGTACATTATTTTCATAGTGTGTCTATACGGCAAGCTTCCCGCTACCTATTTGCAATAACTTGGTATATTTAACAAACCGCGCAGGCGGAAGATGTGGAGCCGTTGGTAGCGACCCTGCGCTCGCTCGCTCTCGGTCAGTCCAGTAGCCATTTTGTTTTATCAGTGTTGTGACAGTGCCGTCCGTGTGCAGAACAATTCACGTGAGATGACCTATTAGCGACGGTCACTCGCAAAGGAACAATAGCGACCGAGCGGCTAGTGCGAACGAATGAGAACGCTGGGTATAGGCGCATCAGCCCACACCAGAAAATCCCCTGCAATCTTTATACGCATTGGTCAACTTACGAGAATTGAACTGCACTCCCTGCCCGTCCGCCTGCATTGACGATTGAGTCCATGAGAAATAAACTTGGGGAGTAAAATGTTCACCGATTTGCATTTGGTGTAGTAAATACATGTGATGTATAGTTAGATATTATATATTCTAGCTCACCCAACGCCGTAGAATAGTGAGTGTAAGTGAGTGTATAAATGCGCGTCTTTTTACCCTTCTCTGCAGAACAGAGGTGAATGATTTATTTCCTATGTTTAATTGCCAATTTCAATGTGAGTTAGTATTAGTTACGAATGTTAGTTTGTACTTATGTCTATTTTAAAACACACCTACGCTACGCCACAATAGATTAAATGGTTTGTGCCTATGGAATTATAAATTAATTATTATAATATTACAAACAAAATTTATAACTTTTGTCGTATAATCAAACATAAATTCATTCTACATAGCAAACCGATGTACAGGAAATACAATTTATTTTACTATGTCTGAAATTTGGCCATAATAATATGTAATAAAACTCCCTAGCTACAAACACACATTGCATGCACCTTTGCATGTTGGCACACATGTACTTGACCGCAACCATAGTAACGGTCTACTAGAGACTGAAACGTAGCCAAAACCTCCAAACCCGGCTATCAGCACACTTCAACACTGGGTTCTGACATTGTCCTGCACGTTTCTTTGTACGAGTATACGGTCACAATTTATCCGTACAAAAGTTGAATGGTTCTATGTTAATTGTATACAGCACTTATAAGCACGCAGTAGCCTTTAAACTAAAGCTGACTTGACTACCTTTTGACTCAGATGCAAGTGAAGGAGACGGGCGCGGCGCCCCAGCACGCGATAGGCGCGCAGTATCTGGAGCCGTCGCCGTACGTGGGCGCCATGAACGTGGGCGCCGTGAGCGTGGGCGCCGTGAGCGTGGGCGCCGTGCTGCCGCTGCCGCTGCCCGTGCTGGTCACGCCGGACCAGGCGCAGGTGTGTAACAGCGCTGTATGTATCGCATTCTACTGGTTCTTTATTATAATTATTATGCATTACTCCACGGGAAAAGACATCTGGTACAAACAAAAATACCCTTATTCGAATGTAGTAAGATGCATAAGTAAGATATAGTTAACGCAAGAGGTAAATTGAGATTTGAGCTTGAAGGATCCCCCAGAATGCAGGGGTCAAGATCTTAAGTTAATTCTTTCGAGTAGTATCTACGCAAGTTAATACAAACAACGTTCAGAGACCCGTGAAGACTTTATCCACCTCCATTAAAAGCGCCTAAATTGAGATTAAAATATCAAATTGTATCAAGTACCCAAAGTAAACTTTTATGACTGCTGTTAGCGTGTAGACGTAGAAATCTGGCTACCAATCGTCGATGTGGCAGCACTATGAAATTTTTACTCAACTTTTACAACGTACACGTACACGACTCCCATTGAACACCTCCGAGTAGGAATGAGACGTTTCCACGGGGGAGGTTATCGTGTTCATCATATTATTTGTCAGCGCGGATAGCCAACTTTGTACCCCTACATTTAAACGTCCTATGAAACACTAGCTAGCACTAATGACACTTGTTGCAGTTGCAGCGCAAGCACGAGGAGCTGCAGCAGATGATCGTGCGGCAGCAGGCGGAGCTGCGCCAGGTGAAGGAGCAGTTGCTGCTGGCGCGCCTCGGCATCCTGCCGCCGCTCATCAACGTGAGTACCCCGTGCCCCACCGTGCCCCCACCCCGTGCCCCCAGGTGAAGGAGCAGTTGCTGCTGGCGCGCCTCGGCATCCTGCCGCCGCTCATCAACGTGAGTACCCCGTGCCCCACCGTGCCCCACCTCGTGCCCCCAGGTGAAGGAGCAGCTGCTGCTGGCGCGCCTCGGCATCCTGCCGCCGCTCATCAACGTGAGTACCCCGTGCCCCCAGGTGAAGGAGCAGCTGCTGCTGGCGCGCCTCGGCATCCTGCCGCCGCTCATCAACGTGAGTACCCCCGTGCCCCACCGTGCCCCCACCCCGTGCCCCCAGGTGAAGGAGCAGCTGCTGCTGGCGCGCCTCGGCATCCTGCCGCCGCTCATCAACGTGAGTACCCCCCGTGCCCCCACCCCGTGCCCCCAGGTGAAGGAGCAGCTGCTGCTGGCGCGCCTCGGCATCCTGCCGCCGCTCATCAACGTGAGTACCCCCCGTGCCCCCACCCCGTGCCCCCAGGTGAAGGAGCAGCTGCTGCTGGCGCGCCTCGGCATCCTGCCGCCGCTCATCAACGTGAGTACCCCCGTGCCCCACCGTGCCCCCACCCCGTGCCCCCAGGTGAAGGTGCAGCTGCTGAGACACATGTTCACGTAAATGGGTTATAAAATATAGTTGACTCGGGTCATGAATGTCATGCATGATACGCATGATTATCAGGAAAGCTACCTTCATTGATGTTGGTTACTTGTTGAAGCGGTATAGGTGTTATATGATAGTTATTTATTGATGCACAAACGTTTCGAATCCACACAGCTACTGTTTTCTGCCATCTATCATTAATCACTAACGAATCATACCAAATAAAAGTGTTTTTTGTATTGTCCATCGGCCGAAATAGAGGGACATTGTAAGTTTGATGTGTACATCTATATCTATGTTTACTCTGTGCCTCTGTAGCTCGCAAACAAACCAACAATTTCGCTGCAGCTTTTTATATTATTATTTGATATTAACAGTTTTGCACTTATTTCTGATCATTGTCGTGGCCTTCTCACTTCAGTTCAGTTTATTGAAAATATTGTTTTACTATAACGATGAATAGCTAAACATCAAACTAATTAGGAGATATTCACTACAGTAGTTCCAGGATATTCAAAATAGTATTTTTAGATTCCACGGTAAATTATTTGATTGACTTTGATGTTTAGCTACTAAAGTTTCTTTCAAATAGCAGACAGTATGACTCCTAACAATACCAATAGTGACGTCTGATACTCTTGCTTCCGTTTAGGTCTATCTCTATTGGTCAATGTGCTGTGCAATTGGATGTCATCTTGCCCTAAAATTGGCCTTCTGCCTAATGCTAAATGGAATGAAGTAAACATAAAAAAGTTACCAAACTGTGTAACTAACAGTTCGCTTCCACCACAGACGCCGTACGTGACGTCTGAAGACATGCTGCAGGGGCAGCACCTGCCTCAGCTGGTGTACGAGACGCCGACGTACCACCCGCGCCTTCACGAGCCGCCGCCGCCGCCGCAGTAGCCCGCCCAGGACCTGGCCGCCGTGCGCGCCTGGCTCGACAGCTTCCCATAACCCTCCCAGGGAAGAATAAACCTGTCAGTGCCAAACTTTTCGCCTTGGTTATGTTATGTGCTGGGTTTGTTTTCTAGTATGTTTTAAATATAAGTTATAATTAGCTGGTCGTGTTACCAAATATGTTGGCCTCTATGTGTTTGTGAAGTTGTAAATGTCTACCAAATTATAATTATTGTATAATAGATTAAGCCGTTTGGGCGGTTTTTAGGTAGGAAAGTGTGTTTTCGGACAGATATATTTACGTATCTCACACAAAGCTCTTAGTAATGTTGGGTATTTTCTTAGGTGAATTATAAAATATTGCTACATGCAAATGTAAGAAGATTTTCAGCCACCTTGTAGGACTTGCGAAGGGGTACTCTTAATGATAGATACTTCTTAGCTGCGGCTGAGCATGGCGACATAGACTCTGGTCGTGCGCGACACAGCTTGCCGTGTGCCATGCTAAGCCCTCAGGTCCGTACTCCTTATAAAAGAGTGACTTCGTGATCATCTCTTGTAACTTTATGACTGAAAACCTTGTGATATTTTGCTAACATAATCTCGGGATTTATATATAAATGTAAAATGCGTCATTGTGTATTCGTATCTATCGACATGTTTTTCTATGAACTGCATTATTTGTTAATAAATTTACACTGGGTATCATTATACTGACGAGTTTAGTGCATGATGAGGTACTTAGGTGTTTAAGTATAACTACCTAACATAGTTCAGTGCATTAAATTTTTAATTACCTACCTATACAGGATGGCTCATATAGTATAAAAAGTGTCTCATAAGATTTCCAATCACCGCCATCTATCAGTTTTTGGGACAAAACCATAAATAAGCATTAAAGCCTCCTCATACCAATATTGTAGTGGTTTCTTACGTCACATTTCATAAAGGAGTCACTTTTTACTCGTCATGTGATCATCTCTCATAAATATTATTTTAGTACTGATGGAACTAATTTCATCCACGGTATCAAAAAAATAGCTACATTTTTCAAAAAGATAAAATGCTGTTAAAATTTTACCTTAAAAAATGCGATGTGTAGTTATATAAGCAGCGAAAATCGAAAGAAATACAATGTATGTAAAAACCGGTCCTTAAAATACATTAGGTATATAATTTTGATGTAAAACATGACCATTTATAATAGGCTACTTGACTCATATCAAATTCAGGTCAATAAATGAGTATTTATTTTACGAAACCGAAATATATTGATTTCGGCTAATTAAACTCCAGGATGCATAATTTCAATTTTAAAAATATTATTTTGAACCCTGAAAACGCTATCGGCCATGTTGTGACGTCAGCTGCCTCGTGCTGTGTCAAGAGTTTTAAGTGTAGTTGTATCTTCAACTGTAATAAATGAATGATTTGCTACTGATGTGCCGTCAGAAGCAAATATGACAAATATGTCTGAGAGCGTTTTCGCCTGTTTACGAAAAGTAAAACTTTAAAATTAAGTTTTGGGATTTTCTAGGTCCCAAATATGAAAGTATTTTTTTGATCTAATAGAGCAATTATCCATCTTATGAGACCTTCTTTAAAAAAGGGTCAAGTAGCCTATTTAAGTTAAATTCTCGTATAATTTAAATTAATATATTAATAATATTTGAATTTCTTGCCATTTATTTAAGATTGAAAGGTCAAGAAATTTTAATTTGAGATGAATTTTATATTATAAATATTTTTATATACCTTGGTTACTAAATTGTTTGTTTTTGGTTGGACAGGGTGAAAATTTATTTTGTTATGTAATTTGTGATATGATGACAATGGAGTTTCCGTGTTTGTTTTATGTTTAAAATACTATTACTTATTTTATAATTTACTATAAGAAAGATATTCATGGGTGAGTAAGTGATTATATTTTTATGTTAAATATTGGCAGCTACTATTAATGGTTTACACTCTATAAATAGTTCAATATCAGTTTTACCTCAACATACATTAAACGTTTTGTTTTGTTTTAAATTGTACCTATATTCCATTGTTATTTCATAACAAGTTTAATAATTTTTAATATTAAATGTATTTAGATGATAGAGTAAGTAGGGTATCTATTACGAGTTTCATTGAGCTTTACACGACGATACCAAAAAGTTTTTTAAAAACTCTTTTAGTTATTTTATTTTTGTGATACTTTATACCTATGTCTTTAACATGAGTACAAAATTTCAGTTATGTATTTTATCTTATTGTTTGATTTTTATGTATGGGTATATATTGAGCGCACGTCCTGAGCTATCCGGGACATTCGCTTCGAATCTTCTGATTCTGCGGATTGGCGTTGGTAAATAGCCGCCTGCAAACATTCAATTTAATCAATAATTGAAACTTCGCGTTGATGAGTTTTGCCGGTCATAACAATAGTTATTCATTTTGGTGTGTCATTTTACAAAAGTAGATTTCATGAAATTTCACATTCGCTAAACATGACCATTAGATAAATTATTTTAGGGTTTGCACAGATTGACACATTTTCAAATCTTATCAAAATGTAATACTTATACATATTATGTATTGTGAATTTTAATAGTGTACACTGTTGTTTACGTTTGTTCCGTTTCTTTATTTAATTTTTCTTTATGCAAGGCTGTGTTATTTTGTAAATATTGGTTTAAATTCAATCAAATTTTTCAATTTATTTTACGCTATAAATTGTATCACTTTATATTTATCTGTTGGATATTTTTATTGTGTTTACATAATTTTTACATTCAGTTTACGCTGTGTTTTGATTTTAATTATTAAACTTGTTGAATTATACCTAGACAAAGCGTGCCATTTATAGGTAAATTTGAGAGTTAAGAAATTAATGTTATTTTTGGTTCGTTATTTTGATACTTCGCTCTTATTTTAAGTTTAAGTATTTGGTTTGTGTAAGTATGTTTGCTGTTTTAATAGTTTAATAGCATTACCTGATACGGGAAGGTCGTACAGGGTGCTCTCACAAAAATACTGTTTGGGCTAATAAAGAGTTTAATTTTTTATCTAACAGTGTCACATTTTGGGTGTCTTCCATTGTGCACATCTCTACACTAACTTTGTAGTTTTTAACATAATTATCATCAACTCTACCAATATGTACACTGTCGGAATTGGTACTGTTTGGTTGTTAATACAGGGATTAATCTACTATGTGCAAGAGCGCATGTGACAGACAGGGACACAGTATCATGTCATCTATTAAATTAAATGTATTTTTGTATATCTACTCAACTAAAGCAAAAATTGACGTGGCTTTTCGGTCAAAAAGAGCTTAATCATCGGCGGATGATATGTCGGTTTTCGAAATATTTATATCGATTTATTTTCGTGTTGGAATATGAACTAAGAAATTATAATTAAGGTAAAATTATTTTTGTATATAGGTGTTATTTAGAATAAACATAATATGATTTATTGTGTCTAAAAGTGTACAGTTTATAGAATGTACTTCCTCGCGCGTTGTCCATTCGGCTATAAAAATTACTACTTGTATACCTACTACCCCTTCTTAGATATAATGTGTACTATGTAGCCTGCATACATAACATATGTAGGTACTTTCACATACTATGAAATTCATAAAGGTAATTAAGTGACATCTCAAACAATGTAAACAGTGATTATTCTTGTAAATCATTTTAATCATTAACTTATTATGTCATTCGATTCATTAATTTCATTTTGATTATCAAAGATAATTAACTTCTACATACCGATAGCAACGCAATAAGCGCCATTCCTTACAGTAAAGATAATTTCAGTATTCTTGTGTAAGAAGTCGTCCATATCTGTGTAGCCACTACCTGCATTTTCATATAAATATATTAAATACCTACATCATGTTGTCCCCATGTCTATTGATACTAGACATTCATTGTAGTGTAAGTAGTAGAATATTACATAGTAGGAATCTATCATATTGTCTACATGTCTAAAATATTATATATTATAACGTTTCCTACATTGTGAAACAAACTTGAATGAACATATTTAACATTATTTTAAATAGCGAGTGAATGTACGAAACCATAAATATTTTTTTTAGTACCTACACAATATACGGAGTCATAATAACTTTTATATCTTCTTATACTTACATATTATATTATGTACCTATCTATAAAGAACAATATTCATTAGCATAGAGTGCAATGTATTTCAGTTTTTTTATGATGTTTGACAATCTGCGTGAAGAGATGGAAATAAATGAGTCATCACTTAGATAATTGGTTTCTATTCTCAATTTCCATTTTATTTATGTTGCTGTGTTTCTACTCTTGTCCCGCAAAGTACAGGTATCGACTATCGTCCTACTGAGCTCCTGTTAACGGGAATGATCCGAGCTAGTAAAACCAGCCTTCAAAAGTACATGATAGTAGGTATGGACCTACTAACTTAATAATGTACCTACTTTTGAATCTTTAATTGCAAGTTACAACATTAACAAAAACAACATCCTTTCCGAATCCATCCTCTCCGACTGGACGATTGAAATACAAAATGCAAGAAAACTCAATTCTTTGTATCCCAAGCCTCGTACGAACAGTAATTTCAAACTACCATGGGTCTGCTGTTACTTTTAAAATGCGTTGGTAGGTATTGAATTCTGCAAATATCGTCACACTATAGGTAAAGCAATTTTATTTTATGGGTCGTTAGTTAGCGTGCGATAGTGGCTCGGAGTGACAGCATGTTGCGAGCCGCCGCGCGCGCCGCTCTGTTGATGTGCGCCTGCGCACTAGCCGCCCCCGCCCCCGCCCCCGCGCCCGCCCCCGCCTCGCCCGAGGAAGACGACATACAGCAGGCGCTGGTGCTTGTGCAAGTACTTAAAGCTGGTATGATGACGTTCCCTTTGACCCACTATTTTTGTTCCGTGCGGCCGCCTCCAAGACGGAAATCAGCAGGATGATTGCCAACCTTCGCTAGGAGATGGCACTAGATGATGATGAAGAATTAAGTACCTACTATCCCACTTATTTATGTACTTACATAGGTACCTACAGCTAGCTGTAGGCTTAGAGTTATTATTAAGTTTCATAATATACTCTAATGGCTATAGGCCACGTAGTCAAACTGTGGAAGTAGGCGGATTTTAGTTTTTGAAATAGTTTCGGACCAAGTATACTTGCACAGACGTCTGATTTCAGAATATGCGAAGCTGCGTATGGAGAACCAATACTTACAATCACAAATGGAGGAACTGGCGGGCAGTCACCGGAAGCAGGAGTCCCCAGGCCAGCCCAGTGGGGCCCCCGTCCCGCTGGGGGGGCCACTGATAGTGACCAATGCAATGACGTCAACACACGCACCACCAACCAGCGATAATTCAGTTAGTTTCGAAAGCGGAGAAGAACCTACGACTGTGCAACCGACGCAACTACCGCCAGACAAGCATAAGAAAATACATAAAAAAGTTATTGGTAAAGTTCTCTTTGCTTTGATACAATGCCGTTGCTTAGCTTTGAATTTTACTTCTGAGTTATGTTTTGGTGATTTTTGACAAAAGGCTTTTTAGGTCTAGGGCCTAGAACATCTCGGAGGGACATTGGTGTTGCGAGCGGGTTTTGGTTGTCGAGAGAGGGACTACCATAGATTTCTACATATAGTGGAGCGCAAACATTTCAAATTAACCACTGCTGTTAGTTGCTGTGATTAACCTGCTCTAAATATTAAACAGAAAAAGAGAAACCTCGAAAACCACTCGTGCCGTCAACCACCGAGCGGGGAACATCCCCGCGGCCCACCACCAGGGACTTTGGCAGACACTCTACTGAGCCATTACGTAAGGAATTTCACTGTATTGGGTATTATTAGTAGGTAGGTACTTAGATTTATTCCCCCTTATTCATAGAAAAGTTACAATACGTTTTAACTAATAAACTGTTTTGTCCCTCTCTGTCAAAGAACAAATTGTTCTTTGTTGGAGAGGGACAAAACAGGTTATTAGTTAAAACGTTTTGTAACTTCTCTATGAATAAGGGGGATTGATTCTAAATCGCTTAAAACATAAATAGAAGATACAAAGGAAAATCTCTAGGTTAACTGCAATCTGAACTCCTTAACCCTCTTATTAGGTAAGATAGTATGTGAACGTTAGTACTATCTACAGTCTGTCTATCTATATTATCATTTAACTCGCCTCAGGTCAGTCAAGACCAGACAAACAGCGTTTCAACCGGCGGCGCCTCGACAGCAGGATCTATAACATTCAGCGCCGCGGATATCCGATCCATAGCAAGCCGCCAAAGAATGGAGTAGACACGTTGCCAAAGCGCAAAGCACTCAGGAGCGGAGTAGAAAACTTACTGAGACGCACCCTGCTGAGGTCCAGCAGCGGGGCCCCGCGGCCCCGGCCGACCCCGCGGGTGTTCCTCGGCCGCAGCCCGCGCCTGCGCTTCCCGCTCTCCGAGAACAACGCCTTCTGCTTCCTCGAGCCCAAGAGCCCGCTTTGTACTGGCGTCATGAAATAGACAATACTGTACCGAGTGAGATGACCATCATTTTAACACCGAATAGCCCCTATTTATTAGTAAGTAAGTAGCTACACACACTTTTCACGATGTTGATGCGATAAATAAAATGGATATCTAGGTGTTGGGTGGTCGTATAAACAAAAAGTAAATCATCAATTCCAAAATATTTATTTGATTGAAACAAAAATGCAAGTGAAATAACATAATAACTTTGATTTGAACCTACGGGCAGCTACAAGTAGCAATACACCTTTGTTCATTGTCAAACTAGCTACATAACAAATTGACAATGTTTTAACAGCAGTTTGTGAGTTTGACGGTACAAAAGTGTACAGCTACTGATGCAGCTGACTGTACATTTGCAATTCATTTTTATATTGTGTCATTTCATCTACATGGTGAAGAAATTATAGGTATAAATCGATAGTTACAATAATAAATTTCATTATAATACATTAAAATTTGTTGACTTTGGCCATGAAACACGCAACTCCAATTTGGAATTAACATGTTTTTTTCGAGATGATACCTAAAGGCATGCCTTACCTTAGTGAGTAACCGCACGAAATACATACCTGTCTACGTATACAATATTCTGAAATGTTATATTGCTTGTTATGTGTTTAGCGATATGCATATTTCTTTTTTAACACGTTGCACGAGTATGTATTTCCATGGGATAATCCCGCACAGTGCAAACCAGCTTTATCTATCTCTTAATAATAAATACATCACAATATTAATTTTAATGATATAAAAATATTGATATAAGTAATAAATTATGGAATCTTATAAGAAAATATTAAATGAAGAAGGTAAGTAATATTATATACAAACGGATTATCAATGATTAAATAACTTGAATATAAATTGTCTACTAATACTAAGGTCATTTTCTACTGCTTTACTTAGATTCCGCTACTTTATGAACAGTGAGCCGCGGAATGTAGGTGCAGATGTCATAAAGATACAAGGTGTCTTTCAGACTAATCGAGAATAAAATATGACAAAATATCTATCGGTCGTAGTGTAAGGTAAGTAAAATCTATGTCCGATTATACAGCTTTTTGAAACACACCTCAATCTTGTTTTGAGTCTGGTACACTTTAAAAATATCACATTATTTTTTTAACTAGCTTTAATGGCAACAACAGTAAATAATAGAATCACGAAAATATCAAATATTAGACCGACTGTCGGAGGTTTTGGTAGGTTCTTGGGGAATGCTTATTCTATTTCAATTCCGAATTGTTGCGTTGGTTATATTTGCTTGGTTAGAGCTTCGCTGTCTTAAACCTGGATAGATTAGCACTAACTAATGATATGATGAAGTTCGTATATTAGTGAAGGCAGTTCAAGTAGCCTAAATAGTTGTCAGAGTAACCCTACACATGTACCGGCCCAAAGTACCATAGCTACGGTACTTACAGAAAGCCAGGATAGCCGTACCTTGAGGAAGCTATCACCTCGATTTGTATAGTGAACTGGTGGTCAGTTTTCAAACACTTCTAAGAATTACCTACCTTAATGGAAGGCCATTATATATGCCATGCTATATTCCCTGATAGAAGGTACACTTCTTGTAATAACGACAGACATACACTCGCGAGCAACCAAATCGACTCAAGCCTTCACGGCGCACATATACATTGATTTTCCTAAAACGATAAATGGTAAATATAAAAGTGATATGTCATTCGAAAGCTGAAGAATTAGGCTTTCAATTAAGATCAATACCATAAAAAAAAACTAAGCGCAGATTTAATGACGCATTTTAATTGCCCGTCAGTGTTAATTACCTCATTAGGAATCCACGCCTTGCGCTACCTGATCCCGCTATAAAACCTTTCCACATCCGGTGTACCTTATCAGTCGCTTGTTGCAAGTTGACCGGTACACATCTCGTTGCATTGTATTCCTTGTTTTCGCAAACCCATGGATACCACACCAGAAGAAGCTGCTCAAGTTGTTGCTTTGCTGCAACAAGGGTTAAGTCAGCGAGCAGTCGCTGCCCAGCTCCACTTGAGCCAGTCTGCTGTATCCCGAGTATACAGACGGTTCCAAGAGACTGGTGCCTTCAATCGAAGACCAAGAACGGGCCGCCACCGCTGCACTTCAGAGAGAGACGACCGCTTCATTGTCTCAACCTCGCTGCGCAATCGACACCTTACGGGCGTTGATGTGCAGCAAGAACTGAGACGTGTACGACAAGTGGCTGTCAGCGAGTGGACAGTGAGAAGACGCTTGAAGGAAGCCAACTTGACACCAAAAAGACCTGCATCAGGCCCCAAATTGACTGCAGGCCACCGACAAGCGCGTCTTCAGTTTGCTCGAGAGCATCTCGATTGGAGCATTGCGCAATGGCGGTCGGTCCTGTTTACTGATGAGTGCAGAGTGTGTCTGCATGGCAGTGACAGGAGAGGCCGGGTCTACCGGCGTCCGGGGGAACGATTTGCCCAATGTTGTTTCGCTGAAACAGTAGCATATGGCGGCGGTTCCTGCATGATGTGGGCTGGTATTTCTCTAGAGGGAAAAACCGCACTTGTTTTCGTGCCTGGAGGCGGCCGAGGAGGCGGGTTAACAGCTGATCGGTACATCACCGACATTCTACTCGGTCATGTTGTGCCCTATGCAGAATTTGTCGGTGAAGACTTCGTGCTAATGCACGACAATGCCCGCTGCCACACGGCACGAGTCAGTCGGCAGTTTCTGAGAGAGAAGGAATTGCGCACGATGGACTGGCCTGCGCTCAGTCCTGACCTGAATCCCATCGAACACTTATGGGACGAGCTCAAAAGAAGAGTTCGGGCCAGGAATCCAGTCCCTGCAAGCGTGGACGAGCTGAAGACAGCTTTATTAGAGGAGTGGGACGGCATTCCTCAGGAAACTGTCAAAAAGTTGATAAGGTCTATGAGAAACAGGCTGCAGGCTGTAATTAGGGCAAGAGGGGGCAATACAAAGTATTGATTTAAATAAATAAATTTTTATCTTAACATTTTTTGTTTAATTTGTATAATACGATACCCATACCCTTTTTTCCTAAATTCCCGTTTTTCCTACAATTGCGTTCAGACATCATTTATTTCAAAAATGATGAATGGATTTCAATAATAATGATATCAAATTAAAGCTGACATCTTAAGCTTTTAAATGACATATCATTTTTATTATTTCTATTCATAATTTTACTTGTATTAATGTATGTTTGCGCCGTCAAGGCTTGAGTCGATTTGGTTGCTCGCGAGTGTAGATTGAGGTACACCTATTTTGGGCCGGTAGCAATATCTCCATGGTATGGTTAGTAATATAGTTAATTGTATCTTATAATATTAGGTACAAGTGTCTTGTAATAAACTACCCCCCGTTAGGGATTCGTAAAACTTACAAAGAGTTTGTAGGAGGTAAGTAAGTATGTAGAGTATCGTCAAAAACACGGATTTGGAATCTGGTTAAGTTAAATGCATGTGTTTCGAGTCTATTTACAAACCCTTTGTAAGTTATATGAACACGAGGTAAACTTTCAAAGTCATAAATTATACATTGTAAACACATTCAAATAATTGGATAATGCCATTGTATAGATTAAGTACATAGATATTTTTACAAAATTATCGCTACGCCTATTTGCATATAAAATGATCTAGCGTCGAAGCATAGCCGAACACAAGATAACCGTAGTATTGTCGCATTGATATGAGTCAAGTCAATATATAAAAGCACAACATCAATTTTATCAATAAAACACCAAGTAAAAGTATCGGAATGAATGGTTTGACAATAGTCGAGTAAACAGGTGAGGTCGCACCACTTTCTCTCAGGTAGGTCCTCAATGAAGACGGAAGACACTTGAAATTTTATTTCTGAAACTACTAATAACTGTAAACTCTTTAACGTGCAATAAACAAATTTTAATGTAATGTGCAAAATTTTGTATAAATTTAGCTGCTCAGTTCAATTACTCAAACTTGAGCAGTTACTCGTCAGTCCAGAATCAGAGTATGATTTTATCACTTCATGATTTTATTTTCTTAGCCAATTCAGGTCTCATTTCTGTGTCGAAGCGTTGCACTTGTCGTGTCTACGCACATATAATGTATTCACAGGAACAATAAATGCATACCTATCAGTATTATGTATACTTAGTGGCAGCTGAGCATTAGACGATTGAGGCTGCCTACTGTTTATCCCTACAGCAAAAACATCACCCAATTTGTGGCCGAATCTTTCTGTAGGCTAAAAGTTCATGGGCCAATCGATTTTACCATACAATATAGTCATTCTCTTGAGAGCTCTTTGGCAGTTTCAGTCTTGGTAAGTGAGTACATATCTTCGTAATAATTATGTATCGTACCTAACTACACTTTATTTCATATTACAAAAGACAAAAGGTCAAGCTGAAGTTTGATATCAACCAATACATTGGTCGAAAATCAAAATGACGTGTCGCCATTGCTTGTCATCATGCATTAATTTGACCTTTGGTCTTTTGTGCAATATGAAGCTGTAGAGTCCTCAGTGGTTACAGCAATGTCCTAGATGTGCGCACTGTGCGCGTACCCGACCCGCACGCCGATGTTGGTGGTGAAGCTGGTGGTGCTGTAGCTGGTGTCCGTGGAGCTGGGGGCGGGGGCCGCGGGGGCGGGGGCGGGGGGCGCGGGGGCGGGCTACAGGAGGGGCACGTGCGTGTCGGAGTTGTGCCGCACGAGCGCCGAGAGCGCGGCGTGCAGCGCGGCGGCGCGGCGCGCGGGGGCCGCGGGGGCTGGGGGCGCGGGGGACGCAGGGGACGCGGGGTGCAGGGCGAGCACGCGCCGCGTCCCCGGGCACACCGCGCCGGCGTAGCGCGCCACGCGGGCAGCGGCCGCCTCGGATACCTGCGGGGAAACATTTACTATGATTACAATCTGTATTTACAAATTAACCTAATTCTGATACTGTTCGGGTACTAGCCGATGATGATAGATTGTTTATAAATGATAATACTGTATGTATAAGTTTACAAGAGTTTATTGGTAGAAATAATTACTTGATACTATTTCTAAATGATAATGAGTGACGCGCGACGTGATTGATGTCTACAAACGTACTGAAAGTAATGAATTTAGGTTAAAGTATAAAATGATGATGCGGCGAAATGATGTGCTGTTGATGTATGCGTGCCTTGCCCGTACAGATACCCTCCTGTTATTATTACCTATGTGGTTTGAACTTAAACCATTAAAATATTGTGCCCATGCTTCTACAACCTGGAATGTCTAATACTCTCTACATTCTTGATTGTTAAATGAATGTGCAGGTTGCGAAATGCAGCACTCACCTCCTGGTTCTCGGTCTCGTGCTCGTCGGACACCACCACCTTGTTGGGCCGACTCTGCGCCACGTACAGCTGAAACAAACCATAACGTCTGTATGAGCCACTCATACATGAGATTATGTGATGACAGCGCGTACATGCGCGCCCTCAATTAAGGAAGTCGTGACATCTTTGTAAATATACTATTATTTTATATTACGGCACGTTAGTTTAACCTTTTAGTACATTATAGACCTTTTAACATATCGGTTATGTATTCATTTGACATCCTGACATCCTAATTGACAATAATTCTTATACAGAGTGTGACATCTGCATACCGCTCTGTACAACGTCATTCATTAGGAGGACGAAAAACATCATTAGAAGTATGCTTATTTATAGATTCTAGATGTGTACTCTAAGTTATTAAGCGTCTCATCTAAAAGTAACCATTCTTTAATAAAGAGAGATAAATGTACCTAACTTAATATTATAATTGCAAAAGTAACTGTGTCTGTCTGTCTGCTCTATCTACTCTTTCACGCCAAAACTACTGAACGGATTTGAATGAAATTTGGCATACAGATGGTCTAGATCCTGAGAAAGAACGTAGGCTTCTTTTTATCGCGAAATTCCCACGGGAAACTTTTTACGGCGAAGCGAAGCTAGCGACAACATCTAGTAATACATAATCACCTCTAATTCGAGCGATTACGATCGTGAATGCCATAATAGATTCGGCACCACAAGTTGATGTGTTTGCGGATGGCTGGCCAAAGTTAAAAAAGGCATGTCTGAAATTTTGTGAGTCTGATGGATAAATATTATTAACTAAGTATTATTATTATTAGAACATTATTATTAACTAAATATTATTATTATTGTGCCTCTATGTAGCGCTTACGTTTTTCTTTTAAACTGTAATGCTATGTAGTGTGATGATGAATAAATAAATAAAAATAATGCAGTGTCGTGCTACCTCGATGACGGGTCCGTCGTAGGCGCCCAGCGCCACGTGGCGGAACTCGATCATCTCCACGATGCGCTCCGACTCGGGGTCCGCTATCACCAGGTACTGCAAGCATACGGCATCACTCAGTAAGGAAGTTAATAGCTAAGCTAATGTAGTGTTTTGTAAGATATAGCAGACGGAACGCACTTTAAAATTTCAAATATTTCAAATTCATTAATTTAACTACTACACATTTAACATTTGAAACACTCCGATTCTCACACTAGGCAAGCCTGTGACGTGAGGATCAGATTATTATACAGATTAGTACTTTAGGAAAATGGTACCTAAAGGTGGGTATAGATTACAACATTTGGTCGCGCATTTCTGTGTAATGTAGTCGTGGCAAAAGCATGATAAAAAGTTCGTAAAAAGGATACACTAGAACATATCAGACAGTCTATACTCATTTTATAAATGCTTTCTAATTGGCGCGGAGTCCATATTTTAAACAGTCACCAGCGGTGACACATGCTGGTCTAGTTCTGGTCAAGAAGGTTGGTCAAGTGCCTTGAACGCGAGTGTCGACCCGTGCGTCGAACCCGCCAGCCGCCGGGTCAAGTGCGGTGGGTCGGACTGTACCTTGTGCGTGAGCAGCAGCAGCACGGGCTCGGTGTTGACCCGCCGGGTCGGGGGTCAAGTGCGGTGAGTGGGACTGTACCTTGTGCGTGAGCAGCAGCAGCAGCACGGGCTCGGTGTGGACCCGCCGGGTCGGGGGTCAAGTGCGGTGAGTGGGACTGTACCTTGTGCGTGAGCAGCAGCAGCACGGGCTCGGTGTTGACCCGCCGGGTCGGGGGTCAAGTGCGGTGAGTGGGACTGTACCTTGTGCGTGAGCAGCAGCAGCAGCACGGGCTCGGTGTGGACCCGCCGGGTCGGGGGTCAAGTGCGGTGAGTGGGACTGTACCTTGTGCGTGAGCAGCAGCAGCACGGGCTCGGTGTTGACCCGCCGGGTCGGGGGTCAAGTGCGGTGAGTGGGACTGTACCTTGTGCGTGAGCAGCAGCAGCACGGGCTCGGTGTTGACCCGCCGGGTCGGGGGTCAAGTGCGGTGAGTGGGACTGTACCTTGTGCGTGAGCAGCAGCAGCACGGGCTCGGTGTGGACCCTGGCGTCGAAGCCGCACAGCGGCTGCAGCTCCGCCAGGCGGAACCGCCAGCGCACGCAGTCGCGCGCCCAGCCCGCGCGCGGCGGGGGCAGCGGGGGCAGCGGCCGCTGCTGCGGGGGGACTTATGTGAACAATGTTGTCAAGGCTGTCTAAATACTGTAACCTTGTAATTTTTCTCTTAATTTTGTAGTATAAATGCTCTGTGTAACCATGTTTTTGTGTGTGTTAAGTTTTTAATGTGTATTGTGGATTTTTAAAGCTAAAATGTCTTTAAATATTAATGGAAACTTTATTGTAAAAAGTACTACTTATGTATTTAACTTTAATGCATCCATCTGCTCTGTGTGTTTCCTTAACAATAATAAAATAAAATAAAAAAATAAATGTTTTTGAAGCGTCTAAACATAATTTCTTACTTTTTTGGTTCATAGATTTAAATGCATTTATGCAAGGTTAACATCTACATATACATTTATAGATTTATATTGATTCTCAAATAACTTAAATTACAATTACTTATATTATTAATATTATTTTGCATGCTTTCAAAAATGTTGAAAAGTTTACTGTGCTACCACAAAAAACTTTAAACACTGTTTAAAACGAAATTTGACAGATGTTGTAGGCGTTTGACAGCGCTAAACATCTGTTAAATACTGTCTAAGTTTTTGTGGTAAGGCCCTTAATGTTTATAGGAAGAGCGGAGTCTCCTGGCACAGACGTTTATTAATGCCTAAAAGGAGGCTTCAACTTCTAGTTGTTAAGAAAATTTGTTAAAGCAATAAACAATTTTTGATTTTGATACATAAGCATAAATACAGACGGACGCTACCAGACTTCACACTATTAAGCGTTACATACCGTGGCTAGCTGCGTCCAGCCGGCCTGGCTCAGCAGCCCGTGGCCGGCCAGCGCCACCAGGTCGGCGGTGGCGGCCAGCGGCTTGGCCAGCGCGCCCAGCAGCCCGCGCCGCAGCGCCGCCGGCGTGCCGTGCGCGGATGTTCCTACCCCCACGATGGGGTGGTGGGCGAGCCCGCCTACTGCGCCTGGACGGGGGGAAATGGGGGGTAATGAAGCAGGATTTTTGAAAATAATGTATTTATTTACTTAGAGACAAACAGTCATACATAATTTATCTGTAACCATAACTAGGTAGTATATTTTAGACCTATAGTCCCATAAATAAAGTATTTATAACAATAATAAGCTTAAGATCGAAATAATCGTCTATTTGTAGTCGTGTTTCAAAAGAAGAACAGTTTATTGCCCCCTTGTTTAAAAAATAAGGAGGCTTTAAGGCGTAAGTGCTACATAAGATATGTTTTCCATAAATACGCATTAATGAGTATCTGGAACTAAACAATAAATTTATGTATGTACTCAAGGGAAGTTGATGCAACTATCAAATACAGTTGACACAATCGAGGATACTACAGAATATTTATATTTGTCATATAAAAAAAAAAAACAAAATCTTGCAAAACAGGCTTGCCATAAACATTTTCAACCACAAACGAAAATTACGCCCATCAAAAATCATCAAATACAAATCGTTTATTTGGTGCTAAGTAAAGATTCACCCAATGCTCTCTAGTCCCTACACTAGGATTCCTTGTGTTGTAGGGGTATAAAAACCAAACTCACCCAAAATATTGATCGCAAAATTCGTGATCCCGGTCATCAACCCCGCGACAAAGCTCGCCGGCACCCTTCTCCTGGCTTCAGCGGCCCTCTGGCTGTGTTCATCATCACCAGCTAGTAAATCCAGGTTGCGAGCCAGCGAGCCCGCGCATGCGCTGAGCGAGTGGAGTAGCGCCGCCGCCGCCGCCGCCGCCACGCCGCGCACGCCGCCCGTCGCGCCGCCGACCCGCGCGGCAACGGCGCCCGGAGCCCCCAGCAGCTCGAGCCCGCCTACCACCCAGCCTGGGGGGAACACAGATACGTAGATGATAGGTAGACTTGCTGCCAGTTTCAATAACTCTATCTATCGATTGTTGGTTTTTGGGGACCATTTAGGACAATAATAGTGAAACAGAGTTTAACGCTTGTAGTAAAGATATTCGTTTAATCAGCGTTTAATTTTCTTATAATAAATTTATATTATTATAGAAGGTATACGTCCGCCATATTGAATTTCGTGTAACAGAAAGAGAGTCGGTCAGCGTCTGAAGCTGCTTATTGTATAGGCTTAGGGTGGCGAGGTTCAAGCAAGTGATTTTTGCCAAATAATTTACAAATACCAACATCAATAACTGATACTTACTTTCATACAATTTTGACAGAATGCAACTTTTTATGTGTCAAAGTCGTATGAAAGTAACTGTCAGCTATTCTATTCTATTCTCTGTGGGGGTGTCAGTACCTGCACCTGGCTTTCTCGAGTGGAACCTTTGTGCATATCCCCCTAGGTCTAAACTGCCTTCCTAAGCTTGGACCATTTCTTACCACGCTGGTCCACTGCGAGTTGGTGGGTTCACATAATTATCTAGATGTGCTAAATCTAGATATACAGGTTTCCTCACGATGTTTTCCTTCACTGTAAGTGCGATGGTATACATTGTACTTAAATTCAAAGAACTTGTTGGTAGCTTGTCAGCTATCGATAGATAGACTATTGAAACTAGCAGTTAGACCCGATTTCACCATTGAAGAATAAGGCTTATGAGAGAATAAGTCATATATTTATTCGAGAATAAGCAACGACGTCATGTTAATGACAGTCCTCACACGCTGTGTCAATAGGGAATATGCATGTATTTTTTGTTTTGATATTTATTATAAGTAGTAAAAAATAAAAACTCCAAAAAGTAATTTAATGTAAGTATTTTAAAGAAAGTTATAAAATTATAATCAACACGACCACATAAAAAGCCCAAGACTTTGTTTTACGTTTCACAGCTCAGAATAATGACTCTCGCCAGTCGCGCCTACGCTCAGTTCTATGGGCATAGATTATTCTGAGATTGACATATACTTATGTTTTACGTCACATCCGCCCTAAGAAAATGCGTGACGTTTCAAAAGTTGAGTTTACCGCAGTTTATTTCTACTTTTCAACAATTAGTTACTTGCTAGAAAATAAATTATAATGAAAAATATTGATGGAAGCATAATTTTGAAATAACAAAGTTTATTAAAAATAACACTTGACCTTTATTTGAATCTCATGCATATTCCCTATTACCAGGCCACTTTCCACTGTCCACAGCATATGCTGAGCTGGTGCCGTTTTGACACTCTGGACAGCAAACTTTATTTTTTTTGTTTGTTCTGTATTAAGTATTCTCTTTATTTTGTTGTTGCTTCTTTTTCTGTCTTATTATTCTGTCTCAGTGTGTCAAATAAATGTATCTTTCTTTCTTTCTTTATAGCATTGTAAGTCTGTGGCGACTCGCCGGGGACTCACCTGCAGCCAGCACGGCGGCGGCGAGGTAGTGCACTGTGAGCGCGTGCGTGAGTCGCTCGGGACTCGTCATCATGTCGCTCAGTTTGAACGCGCCGAGTCGAAGAGGGCTCTGGTCCAGGGCTATGTACATGCGGACCTGTTGGGGACAGAAGATAACAAATTACTACCATTTGTACTTATGTGTTAGATTAAGTTCTTTTGTAATTTTTGTCCATGTTTTTTAATTTTTTAAATTATTTGACTTATTGTTTATTAATTTGACTTATTGTTTGATTATTGAATTTGATTATATTAATTATATTAATCGATAATTTACTAACATAGACTAAGGACACATTGTTACTAACACATTTTTATGGATTTTATGGATATTTTATGGATTAATATCTGAAATAAATGAATTTATTTATTATTTATTATTATATTTTGTGTACAAATAAAGAATATCTATCTACCTATCTATCTATCTATTACTTTAAAATTACAAAACGGTCTAGGTAAAACTGCAAACCAAACGCGCACTCCGATTATAGTTCAAATGCACTCGCGTGAACTTTGGATTGCAGTCTAAGCTTTTCAAATTCATTGTCAAGTATACTGTAAGTGTAACAGTATACTTGACAGTTCATACTTTTGGTGATTTTTGTATGAAATTGATCCCTCAGATGTACTCTTTTGTAGGTGCCTTCCTACGATCCTTATTTAGATATAATCAAACCGACCAAATAGACGTGTTTACATGTACTGAGAGGAGTATTATTAGCATATAGGATATCTTACCTAGTTTAAATACCTATTTATATTAAGTACTTAATTTCTGTTTTAGTGTCATATTTTTATTGTAAACTTGTCTATCGAATTGGCTTAGCTGTAAGGGTAGACTAAGTTATTGAAATAAAGAAATAAATAACGGACGTCAATGATGTATTAAAAAAAACCCCACTCACAGCAGTATGCAACGTCAGCGTCAGATCCAGCGGATGTATGCAGAGCGTGCGCAGGCGCAGCGGGGCCCGCAACGCGCGCGCCTCGGCCGCCGCGCCGTCGTCGACACGGCCGGCGTCCGCGGCGACACGGTCCGTGGCGCACCGCACCAGCTCTAATATCGCCTGCACGAACGCGTCCTCGATGTATAGGGCTAGGTGGCCCAGTTTTACGTCTAGCTCGGTTAGCTCTGGAATTAAATTCAGGTCATAAAATTAGATAGATACCTAAATCGTTTATTTGTTCCACTTAAACATAACACATATAAGTAGTTACAATAGATTAGATAGGTACAGTTAAATTATGGAAAATGTGTTGAAGCAGACCAAAAGGGAAGCAACTCAGCGCATATGTTTGCCCTTAGGGACAAACCACTGATTTTCAGTTAAATTACAGTGACAGATTTTACCAACGTTTTCCATCAATGCAACAATTAAATAGTGGAACTGACTATATAAGCCACCGTGAAGCAGGGAATCTGAAGATGCAATTTCCACAGCAGTGCTGAGAACATATTATTACGAAGTCGAGGCGAAGAGTCTTCGAGGTTCAAGCGAAAGATCATCCATATTGATTACTGACTATCATACTCATAGAATAGAATACAACTTAATTGGTCACCACAAATGGCGGCCTTATCGCTAAGAGCGATCTCTTACAGCCAACCTTAATGTGCTTAAACATGATATTAGTGAAAGGACGACCGAATGGCGTAGTGGTTAGTGACTCTGACTACTGAGCGGAAGGTCCCGGGTTCGATTCCCGGCCGGGGCAGATATTTGTTCTCTGGTCTTGGATGTGCCCGTAAAATGGCAATAGGCCCGCCCCCTATTACATTGGGACTAACATAACACTCTGGCGAAAAGTGGGTGCAGCAATGCACCTCTGCCTACCCCGCAAGGGAGTACATTAGTACAAGGCGTGAGTGCGTGTTTTTTTTATTTTTTATTAGTGAAAGGATTCTTACCAGTAAACTGTTTCCCGCCATCGGTCCACCGGTCGTGCCTCAACTTGACCTCAATGTGAGCGTCGGCGGGCGGCTGCCTCTCATTGAGCATGCCGGCGAGCGGGGGCCAGGGTTCGACCCCCAGCGGCGCCGGGTGCGAGCTCACCACCACCGGGAAGTCAAACTGACCCGTGTCGTAGCGCAGGTTGTCTAGTTGGAGCTCGGAGATGGAGAGTTTCGTTGATATGCCCTGTGGGGTGGGCGATGGTTTGTTAATTTGGTTTTTATTGGATTGTAAGATGCGGTGGAATAGTTCGTGTGAGGTAACAGTTGAATAACGCAAGAAGTAACAGTTGAAATAATAGAATCAACTAATATTTACGTTTGTTAATCTGTATATTTCACACAAAACCCAGCTACAAGAATCTATGAATACTTGTTGGATAGTTTCTTGACGACAAAGATTACTTTACATTAGGACTCTTATCTCCACGACCAGTGACCCGGGGGCTATCTCCGTACCTGGTTGTCGGTGGTGACGGCGACGCCGGCGGGGCCCATCTCCAGCACCAATGTCCCGGAGCCTATCTCGTTCGTGCCGGTGGTGTCAGCGGGGCCTATCTCCAGCATCAGTGTACCAGGGGCTATCTCCGTACCTGGTTGTCGGTGGCGCCGGCGGGGCCTATCTCCAGCACCAGTGTCCCGGGGGCTATCTCCGTACCTGGTTGTCGGTGGTGCCGGCGGGCCCACCTCCAGCACCAGTGTGCCGGGGCCTATCTCCGTACCTGGTTGTCGGTGGTGACGGCCACGCCGGTGGCGCCGAGATGCGCAGCCAGCAGCCAGCGCGCGGCGCCGGCGGGGCCTATCTCCAGCACCAGAGTCCCAGGGTCTATCTATCTCCGTACCTGGTTGTCGGTGGTGACGGCCACGCCGGTGGCGCCGAGGTGCGCAGCCAGCAGCCAGCGCGCGGCGCCGGCGGGGCCTATCTCCAGCACCAGAGTCCCAGGGTCTATCTATCTCCGTACCTGGTTGTCGGTGGTGACGGCCACGCCGGTGGCGCCGAGGTGCGCAGCCAGCAGCCAGCGCGCGGCGCCGGCGGGGCCTATCTCCAGCACCAGAGTCCCAGGGTCTATCTATCTCCGTACCTGGTTGTCGGTGGTGACGGCCACGCCGGTGGCGCCGAGATGCGCAGCCAGCAGCCAGCGCGCGGCGCCGGCGGGGCCTATCTCCAGCACCAGAGTCCCAGGGTCTATCTATCTCCGTACCTGGTTGTCGGTGGTGACGGCCACGCCGGTGGCGCCGAGGTGCGCAGCCAGCAGCCAGCGCGCGGCGCCAGCGGGGCCTATCTCCAGCACCAGAGTCCCAGGGTCTATCTATCTCCGTACCTGGTTGTCGGTGGTGACGGCCACGCCGGTGGCGCCGAGGTGCGCGGCGAGGAGCCAGCGCGCGGCGCCGGCGGGGCCTATCTCCAGCACCACGCCATCGAGAGACGCCACCAAGCGCTCCGAGCTACACCAGTCCGGCGTGCCCAGCTCTGGGGACATACATAATACGTATACAATGCTGTCGATTCTGAAGGCAGAAATTCTAATTTTAGAGCTGTCAAAACCTTAATTTCTTTACTTAAAATTCGACTCTATGAGTGTTCCCGTAAATGTGATTTTTTGCTAGCAAAATTTATAGTTTAACAGCGTTAAAATTTGAATTTCCGCCTTCAGAATAGCTACCAATGTGTTGTTTTTTTTAAAGTTTGTCGGGTTCGAAAAACAACATGTTGTTTTACCTCTAGGATGTATAATTAGGTGAGAATCATTGTCTGTTGATTATCCCAAATGAAATATTCCATAATTTATATGATTTTGGCCACTGCTGTAGGCTGTTTTTAACAGCATGCGGATTTGATCACGGACGCAGGATTGCGCCGCATGCGTTGATATTCATTGTAACATATTCATTGGAATATGCACGCGAGACGCGGAAAAATGGCGTGCAATCCGCATGATGTTAAAAAAAGCCTTAGAAATGTTCATTCTATGAGAGTTTTTAATATTTTCATTACATGACAAGGTCAATTAAAGTTTTATCTTTTTTTCTTAATCTTTCAAATAAATACTCGTATTCTTATAATATAACGCACCTGATTCGATATTGGAGAACAGGTTTGGATCGCTGGAAACTTTCTCTTTCAAGGAGACCACACTGGTCCCGTCATTCATATCTGCAAACAACGTTCAATTCCCATTTAAACTTAGGCACATTGTAATTGAAAGTTATAGGCTTTTGTTCCTGTTTAAGACAACTTGTTCCTGTGTAATACAAATATAAACAATATTCTTACGTACAGTCAGCTGCATAAGTAGCTAAACATTTTTGTAGATTGTCAAACTGACGAACCTTTCAATGCATTGAAAGGCGGCTTCAGATGTATAGCTACTTATCCAGCTGACCATACTCATAATGATCTAAACTTTACTACACAAGCACAACTATAAAGCTTCCACTATGTTATTGTATTCTTGACGTTTCCTTATGTCTGGTAAGTAAAGTTGGTTTTCCTTTGCAGTCATCAAATATGTATGGGATTTCGACTGTCAAGAAACCAATAATATAATGGACAGAATTTATAGGCTAAAAAAACAATAATAACATAACTACAAGAATGTTTGCCTTTATCACCTTCGCTGGGAGCAACGCTCGGAGGCGTTTTGAAGTGCCGGGTGCAACAAGCCGTATCTTCGGATGTTCCCATTTCATCTGATTATGTTACAACAATTAATCATTTACTTTTATTTTCTACAATACAATGGTTTTGTGGCGGAAAGCCCGGATGCTAACAATTGTAACACCATTAAATCATGAAGTACAATCTAGCCATCCCGTCCTGAGGATCTGATCTGATCTCTCAAACCAACTTTTGTTGATCTGAGCGTGATCTATTGAATTCATGCCAAGAAGAGGGGGGTTGCAAGTTTTTACAGTGTGAAAAGATCTGTTCGCAAGAGATTTACGGCTTATGTATACATTTATTTATAACCGATGTTATTATTAGTTAAGTTCAAGACGTTTATGAAAGAATTCACCTCACCTTCGTCATGATGTTTAATTTTTTCATCGGTTTCTATAACGAATTTTAGATCTTTTAATATTTTTTCATCGACGTTTACGGGATTTTTAATACTCGGACGTTTCGGACCACCAGTATCATCTTCTTTAAGTTTCTCCTGACCAGGCTCTGGGACAGACACTACAATAGCAAAACAAAAACGTAAATAAGCATAAAATAAATAATAACAATACATATAAATAATATAAACAAATAAAGGACTGCCCAACTTATTTAAATCAAAGTCGATTCTATTATTTATTATTTAAAAAATATTTTATGGTACTTACACATACTTTTGCTTTGTAGTCTGGTTAAATCCAAAGCTTTAGGAGTGACCTGTGGATGAAAGAGTATTTAAGAAGTACTGTTATAAAATGAAAAGAAGTTCATAATTTCAATACTGTCTTCATACTCACAAATGCCTTCAGCTGAGTCTCCTCTTCGGAAGAGAACGGGCCCAGCAGACGTTTTCTGATATCACTGGCCGATATGTCATCCTGTAAAAATACGAACAGTTTTATTACATGTTCTTAAGACTTTGAGACGGTTAATTGACTGGAGTTTCAGTGATTGACCATAATTTATATTTATTTTTATTTATATTTAATATGTATCTATCTATGTATTTGTGTAGATTAGATATATCAGCTGTCCGATACCCATAACACAGGCTCTGCCTAGCTTGGGGTCGGATGGCCGTGTGTGCGATGTCCCCAGATATTATTATCATAATTATGACCTGAAAGACAGCTGTATAAGCAAACCAAATGGTAAAGAGGTAGCGCGGCGCGGGGACAGCCAGTATTGTTTACATTGGCTCGTTTAAGCCAATGACAGTCCGCCAACTATTGATGAATGCATATTACTGTCTATTTTTTTTATTAGTAACGGTCATAACCAAATTAACAATTTTACAGAATTTAATTAAAAAACGTCTTTACAGTAAGTTCGAACTGATGCCAGTGCCAGGTCGCTGGACCCTACACAACATTTCACATCGCATATAATAATATACACATATAATAATATGTATACAGTTTTGGCTTGGAAACCCACATGCAATTTCTATACCGCTAACCAGTGTGAACTGTGTCGATCACACAATCGATAGTAGGTACTTATTTCACAATTTCACAATGAATGATACAATTTTTTAGGATCATAAGATCGCAGTAAGTTCACTGCACACTTCACTAGGCAGGCCCGTGATGTCGTCTATGTAGTATCGTGAGTGCCATTGAGAGTAGCAGGAAATGACACAGACACACAGACAGTACCTCGGTGACGGCGGCGGAGTGACACACAGACAGTACCTCGGTGACGGCGGCGGAGTGACACACAAACAGTACCTCGGTGACGACGGCGGAGTGACACACAGACAGTACCTGGGTGACGGGCAGCAGGCGCAGGCGCGGCGGGCGCGCGGTGACCTGCAGCTTGACCGTGGCGGAGGGACACACGGACAGCAGCTGCGACCCCGGCGACAGCGCCGCGCCTGGACTCCATCTGATAGTCGGCGGGGGAGGCTCTGCGGGAAATGGCATTGGGAAGTTACGTCACTATAATGTAAATGTAAAGGCATGAAGGTAGAATTTGAGAGAGCCAGGTGGTGTATAAACATACATAAAATACCTACATAACAAGTAGCATCCACGCATAACGTACGACCAACATAAAACTGCTTAGCTGTAGATTCCTATAATTATTATACCTATCTATTTTTAGTATCGGTTTAGAACTTGAATAAACAACAGTGTCTTAACATATATTTGAGTTTCTACTACCACCGATCTCAACAACATAACATAACAACATTTAATGTCAGGGTGAGCTAAAACATCCCCTTACAGGTGGAGACACTAATTAAAACCCCCACAGGGAAACGAATCTCTGGATTTAACGAAAACTAAGTGAAATCTTTTGTTACAAGCGAATTTTTACCATTATACCAAAGGCTTGGTAGCCTTATGATCGGATCGCTGGAAGTAGAAGCAATATTTATTGATATAATACAAAGGTAATTGACATGAAAGATAACTTAATACCGCGATGTAGTTTGGGGGATAGTGACATTTACGTAATTACATAGATGTCACTATCCCGAAAACTACATCGCAGTATTAAGTTATCTCGTAATTTAGTAACCCTTTGTAATATAGGTACCAATAAACATTGCTTCTACTACCAGCGATCCGAGCATAAGGCTACCAAGCCTTTTTATCTACCATTATACCAATGTAAATAAATATATAATGGTAGAAATTAGAATCACTATATTTACCGGCACCATCCTCAGGCTCCTCCTGACAGTAGGTCCCTATAGTGATGAACTCGACGGGGTCCCGTGGGACGCCCTCCGCGGGCGGGTAGCGGGACACGAAGCGGGGCGTGGAGTAGTACACCGTGGTCCCGGGTTCGACCACGCAGTAGTGGGACACGCCTTCGCAGTCTGGTACCACCTGGGAAGTAAATGTTAAATATGTGGGAACATCTCACACACGGCCATCCGACCCAAAGCTAGGCAGAGCCTGTGTTATGGGTATCGGACAGCTGATATATCTACACAAATACATAGATAGATACATATTAAATATAAATATCAACAACCAAGACCCGAGTGCAAATATCTGTTTTTAAACAAATATCTGCCCCAGCCGGGAATCGAACCCGGGACCTTCGGCATAGAAGTCAGGGCCACTAACCACTATGCCATTCGACCGTCGTAGAAGAAAAGATTCAAATTATTGTAGTTGTCGATGCTATGGTTAAATTATTAGCGATTTCTTAAAAATTGTTTCTCGATTCATATGCTATGCATATATATATATTTTTTAACAACAAAATTTAGGTACTTATCGGCTATATACATAGAAACCGATCGAGAAAGCATTGCATAAAATCTTCTCCATGTGCCATTTAAAACTTTGATAAAATGTTTTTCATGTTACAATAGGTATACAGGGTTATTGGTAAGTAGACCGGATCCTTTCAGGAGGTGATAGAGGAAGGCATTTCCAGACGATTGAACCCTATAATGCATTATCCGAAACTTAACCATTTCTAAGATATTTAATATTTAAGTTTTTTTTTAAATTTTTGCCAAAATTTTATGTTTAAAACCGAAAATAAAAAAACTAGCCATATTTGAATATTTTTTTTGGTTGTTTTGCATTAGTGACATCCTAATAAACTAATTAACATAATAAAATGTGCATAATACCACTTAAATTAGACACAATACCTCAAAATAGAAGAACATTTTAAAAAAATATTCAAAACGTAAAATCAAATAAGTCAAATTTAAAAACAAAATCATATGTCAATTTTTTGTGCACTTTAACTTAAAAACATTATCAACTTATAAGCTTTCAAATAAGATATTTCAATATCAAATCGATTTAGGTATCACCAAGATATGGCCAAAACAACCAGCACAGGCGGAGAAAACTCAACACTGGTTTCCATACAAAAGTCAACAGGGCTGAAAACAATCACACTTTTCACCTTTAAATTGGGCTAATTTTGTTAGTTTTTCTGTTAATTTTTTTCCGCCTGTGCTGGTTGTTTTGGCCATATCTTGGTGATACCTAAATCGATTTGATATTGAAATATCTTATTTGAAAGCTTATAAGTTGACAATGTTTTTAAGCTAAAGTGCACAAAAAATTGTCATATGATTTTATTTTTAAATTTGACTTATTTGTTTTTAGGTTTTGAATATTAAAAAAAAAATCATTTATTTTGAGGTGTTGTGTCTAATTGAAGTCGAATAATGTAATTTGATTATTTTAATTAGTTTATTAAGGTGTTACTAATGCAAAAAATCCAAAAAAATATTGAAATATGGCTAGTTTTTTTAATTTTCGGTTTTAAATATGAAATTTTGGCAAAATTTAAAAAAATTATAGGGTTCAATCGACTGGAAATGCCTTCCTGTATCACCTCCTGAAAGGATCCGGTCTACTTGCAAATAACCCTGCATACTAAGCTGAAAAGTGTTTGTTCTACGTTGAAGTTTGTTTAGATTGACCTCATGAGGCACCCGTTTTCGTCTTCGCATACCACAAAACACCCTGTATGACTATCTGTGATTCACCAAGCCGGCGGCGATAGAAAGATAAGAAAGAAAGATAAACTTTATTTGACAATGACAGCAATCATACTTAATTATACACCATAATACATAAGTTACGTATAAATTTGGTGTCCGCCAAAAAGGCATCCACTCAGCTATTGCAGCGCCCTTGGCCACAGCCAAGGACACCGCGCCGGTGTTTCAGTGGAGGCCTCTTTAGAAGTGACGCACAATAACATTAAGGGCCACTTGCAGAAACATATTAAATCTCGATTTAGTGTCAAATTTTATATGGACTGACGTTTCTAAAATCGAGAAATGACACTAAATCTAGATTTAATATGTTTGTGCAAGTGGGGCTAAATAAACAAAAACAAAAAAACGGGTCGCGTCTCACCTCATCGACGGTGGCATACGGCGGGTCGCCGGCCGGCTGCGCGACCAGCAACGTGAGCGCCGTGTCGTTGCGGACCGACATCTGCGGGCACGGGTCCGGCGACACGGTCACCAGCCAGCGGGACTCGTGCCACTGCTGCGTTATTACCACTGCCATCTGCAGGGGGAAACAGGTTTTTGTTCAAATTTGGTGACCAATGCCAGGTATAATCAGGTTTATCTGTGTATGGCAGATCAGGTTTATTTGATAACGCTAATGATCATGCATAAAGTGCACTGAACTTATTTTATACAAACTAGGTAATTTAGTTATTGCGTTATTGCATGTGCTGATCTGTTCGATCGCGCTGCTTCGAACACTTAGCAACAACAAAAAGAAAGATGTACCACGTCAGTGTCGGAACAACAGATAATAAACTTGGTTTGGTGTCGGGTGTTGTGTTATCAAGTTTTTGTTGCAAAGTTATAAATGTCTGTTTCTCAAAGAGGCTTATTTCTTGCACCCCATAAAGACTACATAATGACAAAAACATTTAATATGCTTATGACCTCTAGGAAGCCGAGGGCGGCGGTGATAAGATATATTACTATACTATATCTTCATTAGTACACTTGACCCCTTTTTGATCATAAATATCCACCACCATCCACCCTAAGGTTGTCTTGAAAAAATCGCTTTAAGCGATAAGGCCGCCATTTTTGTACATATGTGTTAGTATTTAAGTTCTCTCTCTCTCTCTCAGCCTTCCGTAGTCCACTGTTGGACATAGGCCTCTCCTAACGATCGCCACCCCAAACGGTCACCCGCCATCTGCATCCAGCGGCTTCCCGCTACCTTCCGCAGATCATCAGACCAACGGGTTGGGGGGCGACCGACACGCCGTTTGCCGACACGGGGACCGTATTTAAGTTATGTAAGTTTATTTCATGTGTGTGTGCAAATAAAGAATATTCTATTCTCTATTCTATATCATAAATACATAAACAACAACATACATATTTATTATCCCGGTCCCTCAGGCCGACCCCGCGGCGGCTGTCCCGCCCGCCCAGCTTGACCGGCACGGGCGCGTGGGCGGGCGCCTCGCCGGCGGGCAGGGCGGCGCCCAGGTACACGCGCAGCGGGGGCGCGCCGCCGGGCCAGCGCCCGTGCACCGCGAACCGGCTCACTGGGGTGCCCGTCAGGCTGGAAGGGAACAGGAAGATTCATGTGCAAGTTGGTACTCGTATTATATAACACCCAACTTAAACTTGCGTTACCTATATTCTTTGTACGGTATCTAAGTAGGTAGGTATGCTAAAGCAACGACTTCATGAACAATGAACTTATACTTAGTTGACATGATTATTTCAAGAGTCACTCTGAGAAGCCAAACTAGGGTTTAGGAACAACCATAATTAATATTTTTTTCTATGATGACACTAATGTTTATAAAAGTTCAGGCGTACGTTAAACTCTATACTTACAAAAATTATGAATACCTCTATCAAGATTAACATGGCTTTCCAAATAAGATACAGGTTTTTATATTTTTTTAACACCCAGTTGCAGAAAGCTTCATTAAAATGTCACTTTTGCTAATGTGTAATTACGACTAATGATTCCATTATTTTAAAGTTGTTGCACAAAACTTTTTTAGACATAGAAAATTCTCCTTTAAGTAATGACCAGTTAAAAATATCTACTCTGTGCTCATTAGAAAATGAATGAACTAAGGAGTAGAAGTGAGTGAAGGAATGCGTTTTGATCATGCAAAAAGAGTAAACTTTGACATAAATTGACCTTAAACAAAGAATGTCTACATTATTCTGAGATTTGATTCAGCAGTAACGAAACGCTAATATGAAATGTCACACATAACACAACAACAATCAACAAACAATACAATTTTTACAGAACCGTTTTTCCTTGTAATTAAAATGTATACCGATATTGGAAGATAAACAAATACCTTCTTAGTCAACGCACGTGTTACCTCAAAAAATACAGTGGGGATGAAAGGCGTTATTCGTTACTGTTTAACTGGTAGGTTAGATGCTACTACGACCAGAGTCTCTGGAAGGCTGCGAAGCGGGTACCTTCTGACCTGAGACCATTGCCTTACGTAGGTATTATAGAAGTACAGAGAAGCCGCTTTGTGGATATGCAGATGCAGACTGGGCAGACTTCATCAGAGAGAACCAGAGGTGCAGGCACTAACAACCAGCAGAGAATTAAATAAATAACTTTTATTCAACAATCAAAGTTAATTATAAAATTTATAAACATGAATTACCTACAATATTAAACATTAAAAATACCACTTTAAAATACTGTTTTCTTATTTATAAAGAGATAACACTGCATTTACATATAGATAGGTTCTAATAGAATATTTAATTTACAAGGATTTCATCTTCGTTCTTAAATCTTTGGCTGTGTGGCTGGACTCTTTTGAGGATTTAGGTATATCCAGCCTCGGTTCTGCGAGCGAGGCGAGCTCATGGGCGAAATTTTTCTAATGAGTATTTGTGTTATTGGTCCCAATTCAAGCACATAATTTTTTTCTTCTGCTATAATAACGATGACAAGACACTACACTGTTTGAAATAGTTTCAAATACATAAATTATATCCGAAAATAAATTTAAAATTGGTTTTAATGGATGCTTTTTGGCTCATTAGATTTGAAGTATATTTGAAGGGACCAAACGTCAAAATAAAGTCACTTTAGTGACTAATGTGGCTTTGTGCAACGTAAAAATGAAGAAAAAACGACATTGACATTTCATTAGGGTAAATTTGACATTTCATTAGATAAATTTTAAAGTCTCATGAAACGTCACATTAAAGTGCTTTTCTGCAACGATTTAATTGGACTTTAAGGTTAAAGGACGTTTAAAAAATTTAAAGGACGTTTCTGCAACTGGGTGTAAACTAGATATTTTTGATGCGTCTAGCAAAAATTGTAACATATTTTGATTTTGACATGAAAAAAATTACCTGTCATCTTCGGCCGGTGCTATTCGCTTATGCAAGTTGTATGTGAACGTTACTTCTTCCTTCATCTCTGATTCGGGCACAGCTATAGGATACACCTGTAATCATACATAAGGTACCTTAGAATACAAGAAACACTACAGATTCATATAAGTAAATACATATATAACCGAAGTTTAACACAGCTATTGACAATCAAGGAAAATACTACTCCACAAACGAAGGAGAATTTCAGGTCTCTCAAGGTCACGTGATGAAGATTAGCACATATATGGAGCTTTACCGATGAGCCTTGCGGTTTTTCTTGATTTTTCGAGTCACGATCAGGCATATGTAGCGTAGCTTTAGCCCGCTGGGCCGGTAGCTTAAAAAGCCAACATTGTGGCGCTTCTTGAGAAATCCTATGTTAGCAGACGATTATGTGGTGATGATAGATTATGTGTGTCATCATCATCATCATCATCATCATCACTTACCAGCACATCACAGGGCAGGCGGTTGATGACCACGTAGGTGGAACTGATGCCGATGATGTTGATGTCGTGAATCACTTCGTAGTACAGCGTTAGTAGCGATACCTGGGAAATTAAAACCGGAATGTGGTTACTTTATTGTCGTTGACAATTAGTTGACAGCTATGATCGAGATCATGTGCACGAACTACAACGTAGTTTAATTTATTGGTCGCTCTCGCACTGATGGCACTTTTCCAGCTGTGACTGAGGTCAAGCTTGTTATAAAAGAATACGACTACTACAAAAACTTACAAGGAGTAACTAATACTTTTTCAGTAAATTATTTAAACAAATGAGTACTGACATTGTTTTACTGTGTTGCTATTGGCCCACGTAATTTATTACTGCGTTGCTATTGGTCCTTACAATGACCAATCTCACTCTATCAATATCGGAAATGCGCAAGAGACATACTCAGTAAAACTCACGGACAATGAAAAGGTTTCACTGAGAAAAGCACCAAATTACTTCTAAACGGAAAAGGCTAGCTTATACAATACAATACAATATAACTTTATTGAACAAAACACACAACATACATTAAATAACAAAAGGAGTAAGCACAATAGGCGGCCTTATCGCTAAAAGCGATCTCTTCCAGGCAACGTTTAATGGCGTCTTCTTCTTTCTTAAAATACATTTAACAGAGCATCAGGATATTATTAACTGAAAACGGTAATAATTTTTACAATTTTAAATTAATTCTTTGTAAAAAGCTCGGTTGGTGTCGGCATTTTGTGAGTGGAACTTTTTCATTGCCCGGGAGTGTAGTACTACACTCCCGGGCAATGAAACAGTTCCACTTACAAAATTCCTTCCCTAAATGGCCTCAATAATTTTAACTTTTAATATGAAATTTTAACAAAATGTTTACGATTTTAGTTGGTAATATTCTGGTGCGCTTTTAAATGTAGTTGAACATTGCAGAAGGCGTCATTAAATTAGCATTTTCCGGTTAGGAGTAATTTGGTGCTTTTCGCATTGGAACTTTTTCATTGCCCGTGAGTGTAGTTAATTTCTCTTATATACTCACAGTCATAGCAGCATACAGGGCGGTAGCTAACGGCTGGTTGGGCGCCAGCACGGCGGGGTCGCGCCGCCCGCCCGCCCCCACTCGAATTAGCGAGCTCACGTACGTGTCCCCGCCCACGCACACCGACAGGAAGAACGGACGCTGGGGGTGAGATATGAATATCATTATTATATTGATAAAATATAATTAATATATTGGCAAATCTATAAACCTATGTAGATATGCCCTCCTATAGTCGTCGAAATATAATAGGCCCGTTTGGACAGCTACACAAATTTGCTATTTACTCTGGATTTACTTGATGAAATACATAAAAAGACACGTAATCTGGCTTATTATTTAACGGCCGAAAGAAAAAATAACTTTTAAAGCACCAAAGGTTACTTATTGTTTAGATTTTTTATGATTCATGTTTGACACCAGCTGTCATCCCATACATTTTGGAGCTGTCCAAACGGGCCTATTATATTTCGACGACTATAAAGACGTTTAGGGCGTAAGAGGATGGCAGATATTCTGTTGTGGCAATATTATGTAAATTGTACTGCCACAAAACAAAACAGCAGCCTTCCGAGACAGCGAAATGTGCTTCAACAATGTAACGACACGACAGTGTTTTAAATATTGAAAATTTATATTTGGTATAAAATTTTACTTGCTTATAGCTATTTATTGTATTAAAAGAGTTTATTTTAAATACTTTAGTTCTCCACCAAATAAAGGTTGGTTGGAAGAAATTGCTTCTTGGCAATAAGCCCGCCTTTGTATACACTACTTTTAAGTCCTATTTTTGTAACTGTGTTTTGTAAGTATACAATAAAGTCTTTATAAATAATAAATAAAATAAAAATCTTTCAGAGTCCGTCGTGCGCGCACAGCGTGTAGCTCAGTGCGCACGCGCACGACTCACCTGCAGCACGGCGGTGGGCGCGCAGGCCACGCTGCCGGCGCCCAGCGCGCACAGCGGCGCCGCGTCGTGCGCGCGGAGCGTGTAGCTCAGCGTGCTCGCGTTGCACATCATCACCACGGGAGATAGGATGAGTTGGAGCGAGCAGCCGCCGCCCGCTGACACTGGGTTGTAGCGGATCTGTTGTAGGGAGCGAAGGCAGAGGGTGAACCATACCATAATTGCCTTGTTTATAATAAATCTAACATAAAACATTTAGAAAGTAAGATTACTTAATAATTTCTGTTCTAAGATTATTTAATTTAGATTCTAAAATTGTTTAATTTAGAGCTTTTCCATCTGAAATACAGGAAAAACTCTGTCATTTCCTAGTTCAGATCACCATTTTAAACTACCTTTAGCATTAAGAGTTGACCTATTATTGTAAATCACATTTAGCATTAAGTATTTTCTGAAAAAATATTATATTCTATTCTATACCATGCACTTGTTGTTAAGATTAGCACAATAATTGACTTGCAATGGAATGCGAATCATCTCGCTGCCGTAATGACGTTGCCACTCGACTGCAAAGGAATAGGCGAGGCAGTCCAGGCGGTGATGGTTCCTTTTACAAGTTGATACGTGTGTTACGACATTCAACCAATGACGTAATTAAAACCAATAATTAAGTGAATAGAGTAGACTTGAATCCTAACTAATCCTAACTATCCTAACTAATATTATAAATGCGAAAGTAACTGTGTCTGTCTGTCTGTTACTCTTTCACGTCAAAACTACTGAACGGATTTGAATGATATTTGGTATACATATGGTCTAGACCCTGGTTAAGAACATAGGCTACTTTTTATCCCGGAATTCCCACGGGAAAAGTTTTTAAGGCGAAGCGAAGCTCGCGGGTACAACTAGTGTAGAATGAAGTTAGTTACATTGACGTCGCTCCTGGGCTGCAGCAGCGAGGAGGTCCACTCGCCGGGCCAGTGCCGCGTCACGATGGAGTACGGCCACGGGGGCTCCGGTCGCGATGTGTTCAGCCTAAGGAATTAGATAGATAGAGTACTCTTTATTTGTACACCAAGAAATCATTAACAATTTTACATAGACACTTAAATAGGGTACAAAAGGCGGTCTTATCGCTTTTGCGATCTCTTCCAGACAACCTTGGGATGGGTGGACTAGATATATAAAAATTAGCTGAAAAAGAATTAGCCGAGTTTATTGAAGATTTAGGCTATCGAAGACATAATAGAATTGAAAAGTGGTTAAAAGCTTGAAATTATACCTCGTTTTACGGGGAAAGACATCTGACAGGACCCTTATTCAAATAAGGGTAGTTTTTTTTGTATCAGATGTCTTTCCTTGAGCCACAAGGTTACTGTAAGGTCAGAACCGTATGACAACTAAATAAAGTAGGGTTTCCCTTGAATACAAATTAGACGTATGGCTTTGACAGCTGTCATATTTAACAAATTTTATGTAAAAATATCTTATGTCTAATGGTCTCTGGTTTTAATTGTAAATATTTGAGTAAATTGCATTATATTATTGTAATGTAAAATTTGCATGCAAAAGTTACTTTGCAAAACATGTGAAACCAAGCTTGTGTAACATCTTTATACCAGTTTTTTCGCAAATAAAGATTTATCTTATCTTATTTTACAATTATAACGTCAGTTACCATCGCTCGATTTGCTCGAGTAGCTGTTCCGCCGGGACCGGTGCCGGCCGGGAGTCGAACACTGATACCGTGGTGACTCCGTAGTGGAGAGGTATGGGGTCTGCGGTCACTGGAGTCTCGATGTCTCTGCGGGGAAGGAAGAGGGACATTTGTTGTGTTCTGGTTTGTGTGTATAAAAGTTGTCGCTTCGATGACATAATATTATTAAACGACGGTGGCTTTTAAGCTGACTACCTATATGGAATAATTCAAGAGACTAAGACCTGGTTTCTCATGATTCTGTTAGTTACAGTCTCAATAACGGATTTGCTGACGACGCGTTTAAGGATTATTACCCTTGTTAACTGGATGAGTCCCACGACGAAAATCTAACAGACCATTCATAAATCCAGCATTATGTGTACCATTCACTCATTTCCCTCACACTTCACTCAATATTCTGTCATATTCATTGAAATTTGTTGTCCATGTCTCTGTGATTTCAAACAACCTCAAACAACCAAACTTTTTGGTTTTGAGGTTGCCATGGTTACTATTTCTACCGAGGTTGTTTTTTGACATCCGTCATTGAAAATAATAGTATTACGCCATGCCCTTTGAAAAACAATACAACGATCAAGATGGAGTGTCAGTGCAAAAGAAACTTCTCAGGAAATAACATATCAATTTCTAAGTAAGGTCTTATTTTAAAATATTTTGTTAGAAGATTTTTCACTTAATTCAATAGTTCTCATTAAGTCATTAGGTTTAACTTCTTGAATCTACCTCTGTGGTCTAGTGGTAGAAGCTCAGCTTCATCACCCAGGGATCCCGGGTTCGATTTCCAGGTAGGGCCATCAATTTGTGTTTCTATATTGCGGTTCCAAGTTAGGTTAGGACATTAAATTTAAACTTTTATCTCGGTTTGACATTATATAAAACCCAGACAGTATTTCGCTTAATTTTTTATGCCACACAACATCTAGTTCGTATATTGTTTATCAAAGGCTCTGTTCATTTTTCCATATTGAATCTTGACAGAATGAGTGACAAGTAAACAACCCGTTGCCTGGTTACCGGTCTTAACCAAGTCTTAGCGGAACCCCACAGCAGCAATCAAGTTTATCACCCGATCAAGGGAGTTAACCCCGTGATTTAGCATGGTGGGACACTCACTAACCTTAAGACCTGGTTTCTCATGATTCTGTTAGTTACAGTCTCAATAACGGATTTGCTGACGACGTGTTTAAGGATTATTACCCTTGTTAATTGGATGAGTCCCATGACGAAAATCTAATAGACCATTCATAAATCAAGCATTATGTGAATCATTCACTCACACTTCATTCAATATTCTGTCATATTCATTGAAATTGGTGTCTATGTCTCTATAATGTCAAACAACCTCAAACAACCAAACTTTTTGGTTTTGAGGTTGCCATGGTTACTATTTCTATCGAGGTTGTTTTTTGACATCCGTCATTGAAAATAATATCATTACGCCATGCCCTTTGAAAAACAATACAACGAACTAGATGGAGTGTCAGTGCAAAAGAAAGGACTCAACAAATAACACCTCAAATTCTAAGAAAGGTCTTAAAATATTTTGGTTTTAAAATATTTTGTTAGAAGATTTTTCACTTAATTCAATAGTTCTCATTAAGTCATTAGGTTTAACTTCTTATATCTACTTCTGTGGTCTAGTGGTAGAAGCTCAGCTTCATCACCCAGGGATCCCGGGTGCGATTTCCAGATAGGGCCATCAATTTGTGTTTCTATATTGCGGTTCCAAGTTAGGTTAGGACATTAAATTAAAACTTTTATCTCGGTTTGACATTATATAAAACCCAGACAGTATTTCGCTTCATTTTTTATGTCACACAACATCTAGTTCATATATTGTTTATCAAAGGCCCTGTTCATTTTTCCATCTTGAATTCTTGACAGGTGTTTCAAAAGTCAACAACCCGTTGCCTGGTTACCGGTCTTAACCGAGTCTTCGCGGAACCCCACAGCAGCAATTAAGTTTATAACCTTCTAGCCACCATTAATTTTTAGATTGATCTAGCTAGCTTTATTTGATGTAAAGTTTGTATGATTCTTTCATTTAATTTATTTATTTTTAAGTTATAATTAATTTTATTTTTAAGTTAATTAATTTTATTTTAAATTAATTTTAATCATATTGAGTACCTACTTGAATTTGCACAGCTTTATTATTATATTCTATTGGAGGAGCGCTGATGCCTGATGTACAGGTCTCTGGCCTAGTTCAGGCACAGATGTAATTTGTAATTAGATAAGCTTTTTTGGAATAAAAATTATTTATTTATTATTTATTAACCTGATCAAGGGAGTTAACCCCTTGATTTGGCATGGTGGGACACTCACTAACCTTAACGGTCCATGATGTAACCAAACCGAGGCATTTTTAACCTAACCGAATGGTGTGAAATTAGGCCTAACGGTCCAACATGTAACCAAACCGAGGTATTTTTAACCTAACCGAATGGTGTGAAATTAGGCCTTACTGATACAAATAACGACTGTTACACAACACAACACGATTACAAGTCAATCATGCTTTTTTTAACTGGGGTATTTTTGCCATCGAAAAGTCGTCAATAATGGTAATTATGTCTTGCGGTAACCAATCGTAACCATCCCAAAAAAATAGACGACGCATTCAATATTGATGAGTGGTGTAATCTCACTTGTACTGGAAGGTGAGGCTGTGCTTGGCCGAGGTGGTCCCCGGCGCTTGCAGGTGCGCGGTGCCGCCGCGGCCCCCCACGCTCTGCACCATCGGTGGGGGGGCGTCCGACGCCGGCTGTGCGCCCGGGCAGGCCGTGTCCGACTTTATTAGCACCTGCAATGGGATATTTCTTATGACGTTTAAAAGTTCCAAAATCGACCAATAGATGGCATCCGGCCTGTCGTTTTTTATGAGCTGCATTCTTCTGAGGGGACGAAAGATGTCATAAATGGTACAAAGCAGTCTTAAACTAGTTAACACTAATATTATGCACAATATAACAGCTAGTTATTGCATATGGTTGAATTCACATCCATTTGGTTTTTGTATTGGCTGAAAGGATTGGAATCCATGCCCGCTAAAAAAAATATGCAGTGCTGTTGAGTATGAAGTTTTACTAGCGCCATCTATAATCGATTTTGGTCTATGGTTGTTGTCTATGGTTGAAAGTCTCCCATTGTGGCAAGTATAATCAGGTAAGTAAGTTAGCGTTTTCTGTTTATGGTGGATGATAAAAGGGTCTATATTCTACAGGGAATTCAAACAGGGAAGTGTTACTTCGTATATTCATAGATATCAGAGATGACGGTCGAATGGCGTAGTGGTTAGTGGCCCTGACTGCTATGCCGAAGGTCCCGGGTTCGATTCCCGGCTGGGGCAGATATTTGTTTAAAGACAAATATTTGTACTCGGGTCTTGGGTGTTGATATTTATATTTAATATCTATCTATCTATGTATTTGTGTAGATATATCAGCTGTCCGATACCCATAACACAGGCTCTGCCTAGCTTGGGGTCGGATGGCCGTGTGTGAGATGTCCCCACATATATTATGTCCCCACATATTATGACGAAATGAGCTTTAGTTGAACGACGAGGCGACGACGCGGGTGTCTCGCGTGCGACTCACTTGATACTCACATTAGTGTCTAGCGGCAGGTGCGAGGTGAGTAGGTACAGCGGCCACAGAGAGGCGACGACGCGGGTGTCTCGCGTGCGACTCACTCGGCACCAAACGCATGTGAATGGAACTTCCCCGGCGCTCGGAACTGTAAATATGTAAGGCAGCGTTCCCACTACGCCGGACCGGCAGATCTGCCGAAAACCGGACACCGGACAGAGTGTTCACATTACATCGGATCCCGGAAGAAATTCAGACAGTCCTCAGTTGAATTTGGACCTGCGCGCACAATGGACGACGAAATTGTTGTGTTGTGGTGGTATCTTAATAGAAGGCAAAATAAAAGAAAACATTGGGTACACCCTATTTTACGGGAAAGATTTTCCATTCTTTTCATTTTACATCCAGGGGCGAGGGGAGCACGAGCGGGGCGAGCGGGGGACAGATACCGGCAGAAACTCGTTCACATTACTCCGGGCCCGGTCGTTCTACCGGCAATTCGTAGTGACAAAACGTTCGGTAGAAATGCCGGGCTCGGCAAAAACGCCGGACCCGGGATAATGTGAATAGCTTCATATAAATTGTACAGCCACTAGCTCTTCCGGCAGATTTACCGGCGCGGCAGATCTGCCGGTCCGGCGTAGTGGGAACGCTGCCTAAGTATAATTTTTAAATGGAAATAATCAGACGAGTGCTATCATAATAATAAAAAGACCGCACCTTGTATTAAGTCCGATTTATGAAAAAAACCTAAATAGAGGTAGTCTGCGCATGATCATAAATGAATGATCGAAAATTAATCACGCGTCAATCCGGTTCGAAGGACCATAATGTGGGGCACTGGTAATAAAACCCACATAAAATATTGAATGGACTGTATATTATTTAACTTGGTTTACACATGTGTTTGTCAGGGCGTACGACGTGTGACTGACTCATAAGTACAATATGAACATACATCTACCTACATACATGTTTGTATCGTACACCTAGCTCCAAAATAATCTAAGAATGCGTTCTGTGTAGTGTACCCCTTACCTTTGACCAACCACGGGACGTTTTCCTTTGGACACTCTTTCAAAGGTATATCTCCCGACCAACCGGCACCTTGGTTCAAGAATTTGATTCTGGAACAAACACACAAGTTTAGAATATCTTAGTAAATTCAGGATTTCCCATACATCACCGTTACTTTGGCACTATTCTAATATTATTAATGCGAAAGTTTGTGAGTATGTTTGTCACTCTTTCACGGGAAAACGACTGGATCAATTTTGCTAAGATTTGGTAAGCAACAAGCTGACACCGAGCTTTTCGGGTTTTTAAAAGTTTTCCGATGGGAAATCCGGGTTAAAAAGTGCAGAAATGCATCAAGCGGACAACAGCAACCTTTCGCACTCGTATCACAAAGTAAGTACTAAAGAGCTTTTGTACTTTGTCAAAATACTTACCTATAGGTAGTTAACTATAGTTATATCCCATTCCATGGGGAAAGACATCTGATACAAACATAAACTACCCTTATTCGATACATTCGATAAGTATTCTGTCAGATATCTTATCGTGGAATGGGATATAACAAACCGTCAATGCATAGATGAATGAATGGACAGTTTGTGAATTTCACATGGTACAAAAGTGAATAAACTTATGCAGCTGACTGTACTATAGAGCTAGGTACAGTGCGACAAACATATCTGTTCCGGTGAGAGCGAACTAAATTGATCCATATCTCATTAGTTAGGTACTAATTAATTATATATTGATATAGATTAGATGGGTTAATTAACACCGCAAGAGCGAATTGACAATACGAGGAAACATAAAATCATATAGAATGAAGAAATATTAGACATTTATGTGAATTCTCACCGGAACAGATAAGTTTGTGGCACTGTAGGTACAGTGCTCCAAAATTGATAATGCGCATAGAAATCTTTGACAGATCCGTTGTTTTCGATTATGTGACACATGATATTGACTCCTATTTCTTTCGAACAAGGTGCAAAATGCAAGTGCTTTTGTAAGCCTCTTACGATTTAATGATTCGGGTGTGAAGATCTGCATGTGGATTATTAATTTTGAACAAGTGTAGGTACATACTTGATGGCCATCTCGGCGGCCTGGTCGCAGAGCACGGAGCGGCCCACGCTCAGCGGCTCCAGCTCGCCCGAGCACAGGGCCTGCCAGCCGCCGGCGGCGCCGCCCGTGCGGGACACGATCTGGGAATAAAATTATATATATAGATAGAACCAATTAAGCGGAGCGGTGATAGCACAGTCGGGTAAGCGCCCGCTTCTCACGCAAGAGATGCGGGTTCGAATCCCGGCGCTGACATGTACCAATTTAACTTAAACTTAAATTTAACTTAAGTACAATGTATATACCATCGCTCTTACGATGAAAGAAAACATCGTGAGGAAACCTGCATATCTAGATTTCGCACATCTAGATATGTGAACCCACCAACCCGCAGTGGACCAGCGTGGTGGGAAATGGTCCAAGCTTAGGAAGGCAGTTTAGACCTTGGGCATATGCACAAAGGTTCCACTCGAGAGAGCCAGGTGCAGGTACTTACACGGAGAATAGAATAGAACCAATGAAAGAAGCCATAGGGTCAGTGTTTTGTTTCGTAGTTAACTCAAACATTAGTTCAAAATAGCAACGATTAGTTAAACGAATAAAAAACATATTAAATGCACATGACCAGACCGGAAAGAAAAACCGGCTCATAGAAAAATAGAAATAAAGACATACCGAAATTTAAAAGAAAAGAAAATTCGTTTAGTTTATTTTCATACTCAAGGAGCCACGTTCGGATATGAAGAGACTTGATATGTACAAGGTAAAGGAAGTGAAAGAGTGCAGATCCACAATCTCTGCCAGCCCTGACGGGCGTGACCTGTGACTCGTGACTATAATAATATATGTATGTGTTAGTTTGAGAAACATAATAATAATAATAATATAGCCTTTTATTTCCGAAAACTTACAATTAGTAACAAAATAAAATCTTACAAATCTTATAACTACTATTTCTTAAAAACTTACACTACTATTTACAAGCATGCAGTTACAGAATGTCTCTGATTTCGGTGTGCCTTACGGCAAAGGCCTCCTCCAACTCTTTCCATTGTTGCCTGTCCATGGCTACTCTTGTCCAGTGAGCTCCTACCGTGAGTTTCAGTTCATCCTCCCACCTTCTTGCTTTCCGTCCACTACTCCTGTTGAGAAACATGGCTCACCTTGAACAGCATGGCGTGTCTGAGCACGTTTGGCAGCGTCGTCGAGTAGCGGCCGGGGTTGAACGGGATGCACTCTAGGGGCAGTAGGATAGATAGACAGATAGATAAAACTCCTACCTTAAACAGCATGGCGTGCCTGAGCACATTGGCCAGCACGAGGCTGCCGGCGAGGAGCATCCCGCGCGAGTCTACGCGAACGTGCAGCGGCGCCCGCGCGCCGGGCAGCCTCGCCGTGTAGGACCCGGGGGTGAACGGGATACGCTCTGGGGGGAATAAATAATAAAATATGTTGTAGCATGTGACGAAGTACAATGCATTCCATAAATATTTGTAATACTATCTCTAAACAACATACGTCACAAGTCACATACCTTCTATTTAATAGATAGCCAAACTAGACTTTATCGACATGTCTACGCCATATATAAATATGTTACTATTTTACTGAATAAAGGAGTTCAATACAGTTAAGACACGACGCGTTATTCATTCCACTACTCCAAGCGCCCAACATCTCAATGTGGGGACATCTCACACACGGCAATCCGACCCCAAGCTAGGCAGAGCCTGTGTTATGGGTGTCGGACAGCTGATATATCTACGCAAATACATGGATAGATAAATATTAAATATCCAAGACCCGAGTACAAATATCTGTCTTTAAACAAATATTTGTCCCAGCCGGGAATCGAACCCGGGACCTTCGGCATAGCAGTCAGGGCCACTAACCACTACGCCATTCGACCGTCAGAATAGGAGGAGATTTGGTTATTTAACGTTATCAAGTTACGTGTCCTCTGGAGTGACTCATAGTTAAAGAAACATACAAACGACTGTAACGTAAACGTGCATAGTAACTTCCATAGTTGAAATGTTTTGTTCTCGCGCTTAGGTTGCATTCTTTCATTGCGTGTTGTGGGTTACAGCAGTATGTGTCCAATTAAATAAGCCCGGCTAATCCTTTGAAGACGATAAAAGCAGATTTTAGCGTGAATAGTATGCGCTCTGCGTTGGAGCTATCATCATCATCATCATCTTTATCATCAGCCCGTAGTCCAGTGTTGGAGATGATCTCTCCCAAGGAGAGTCACAACACTCTGATCTCGGCCTACCTGATATTACGTATTATGGACGTACCATTAGACCACTGCCAGTCAGTGGAGGGGCTGACCAGGGCGAACCTCAACGTTTTTGGTGCACTCGGGTTCCGCCATCTGCAAAATAAATTACACACCATTTTATCTATGGATGTTAAAAGCACCAGAGTGACAGACAAGTAATATATTTTTTCTGGGCCTACCATCAGAACTTAAGAAACATGCTAAACCCTGTCATTGGGCTGTTGTACGCCCTAAAAATAACTCCAATTCAGTTCTAGGTACCTTTTAAACACGGTTTAAGTTTTTCATAATACTGTCTGCTTGTAAAAGGGCCTATTACCCTTTTCAATTGACTAACAGAATCTTTTAACTTCCTTGACCCTCTCACAGTGCTCACCTATAAGCCAAGCTAACTCCGGATACGACACAACGGCCGTCCAGCCTGGCAACTATAGTAAATCTTTCAATTTCCTTAACCTTACAGTTCTCACCTATAAGCCAAGCTAACTCCGGGTCCAATAGGCACGATCTGCTCCGTATCCTCCTGAGTGACCCTCAATGGGACGGCACATGAGTTGTGTATCCAGAGACACACTCGTCCGTCCAACGCGGCGGCGAGCGGGGGGGCGAGGTACGAGGCGCGGCGGGGGGGCGTGTCCGACGACCGGCGGGGCAGGTCGGATGGATGCCGGGGTTGGTTGGGCTCGGAGCTCATCTGGGAATATAGGTAGATAGATAGATAGATAGATATTCTTTATTTGTACACAAAAACATGGACAAAAATTACAAAAAAACTTAATCTAACACATATGTACAAATGGCGGCCTTATCGCTTAAAGCGATATAGATATAGGGTTTTTATTTAGTCTTGAAAGTATATTACGGCTTTAAGGTGGCGATGAATGAGTCAGGTTGAGCTTTATTGAGTGAATGACAAAATATAAAATAGCAACGAATTTCTGAAAGCATCTTTCTGATAAATTTTTTAATGATAGTTGGTGTCTTACGCCTTAGCAAGAATGTCTTCAGACATATTAATAAATAAGGCCACTGGAACTTTTTCATTGCTCGCGAGTGCAAAAAACATATAATAATAAAGTTATTTATTAGATTAAAAAAAAAGTACAAGTTAGTAAAACTAAGATCCCTAGCTCCCCCACTAGGATACCCTGTGTTGGGGGCGCCAGTCTCTTTCGTTCTTAATACATTGTAACAGTTAATAATAAGGTATACGTGAGACTTATCAAAGAAATAAATAAGCAATAATAATGTAGGTACTTAACTTAGAATTGTACATAGTTTATATAATATGCATATTGCATACCCCTAACCCATATTTCCACCTGCTACTAACCTCCTTCACCATCTCCGTCCAGTCCTTCACAAGACTGCGCACAGTGCGCGTGCGCATGACGTCAACTCGCGCGCGCAGCACCCCGGCCCGGGCGCGCACTCTGGCCGGCCCCGCGCCGCGGGAGGCCGCCACTTGCACGCGAGTGGGCAGGAGTAGGGGCTCTAGGGTGCCGGTCGCGCACTCTAGGATGTCGCTCCTGCATTATTCATTTTTTGTTGAAGAGTGTTTGTGTGTTAAGAAGTCATGAAAAAGAAAGAACTGTTATCTTTTCGGGATCGAATACCTGTGACGTAATTACACATCTATTCTACAATCTATGGAGTGAAATGAAGCTAAATTGTGGCTTTACTAGCAATATAATAAAAGCAGGCAGACATAACTGTAATCAGAGCCCACCAAAACAACAACCCGGATTGAACATACAGGAGTCGCCGTCGCCGGATACGGTGTGGAGGACATGATGATGATGATGATGATGACTAATGATGGTGTACGATTTCCTCCTATGAGATCAGTGGACGTATACATATTAGCCACAGTTGATTAGTACACGTTACTGGGACTACAATCAGTCATTATAATTTCATGGCTCATTCAGCCTACTCACGAGATGTCGGCAGTGGCTGCCACAAGGAGCCCCGCGGCCGGGTTCCCCTGCACGTGCACGCAAGTGTCAGCCGCTGACAGAGACAGCACCCGGTGACTCTTCATGAGCGGCTTCGACACGTAGTACCCTTCTTGCGCTGACGATTCACTGGAGGGAGAATATGGTAGGAATTTAGACTTCATGAGCTTTTTGGGTGTTTGTGATAATGTAAATGTAAACTGTAATGGATAATGTAAACTGTAACGCCACATAGTGGTAGTATAGTTATCCAAATGTACCGCAAAATTTAACATTGATTTTATTTCTTTCAATTGGTAGATTCATATAGATAAGAACGTTCTAATTTCATAATTTCTGTTTACACCGCCGCGGTATCTGTGGACTAATGTTCAATTTTCTTTTAACAACACACAGTAACGCCTCACTAATCCAGAAGAGAATCCGCACAGCTGACAGCTGTATTTTCAATTATTCCCGACGGATAAGGAGGGGTGTTCCCAAACGGCTAAACTCTTATTTTGTTTATGTTACTACTTGTTATAAGAGCTATATTTACGTTTTAAATTTCATTACAATCGGTTAATAGGTACCCAAAATGGAAATTCATACCCTCTTTTACCCCTTTACCCACCCTTGGGGTTGGAATTCTTTAAAAAAATGGGACCATCCCTGAGCTTAACCCAATACATAAAATTTTTTTTTTTCAAAATCGGTCCATAAGTGGTGGAGTAATCAGTGAACATACATAAAAAAAAACATACATACAGACGAATTGAGAAACTCCTCCTTTTTTCGATGTCGGTTTAGTGTTGAATGTTGGTTAGGTTAGGTGAATTACCTACCTGGTAAGCTTCGGCAGCGTGTTATGCGCGTACGCCTCCAGCGACGTGAAGCGCACGGCGGCGCGCACAGTGGGCAGCAGCGCGGGCGCGAAGTACGAGTCTATGCGCACGGCCGACGACAGCTGTTCCGCCGTGGACGTGGACACGGGCCGGGGGCGCGGGCTCTCCGATAGTTTCAGCTGGGGGGGTAGGTTGTTGTGTGATACATACACTCACGGGCAATGAAATAGTTCCACTCACAAAATGCCAACACCAAACGACCCCAATTTTTTCAAACATTACCGTATTTTGCTGGTAATATCCTGATGCTCTGTTAAATGTACTTCAATGTTGCAGAAGGCATCATTAAGCTAGCCTTTTTCGTTAAAGAGTAATTTGGTGTTTTTCTCAGTGGAACCATTTCATTGCTCGTGAGTGTATTATATGCCGAAGAACTTTAAACTAAGGTAGACATTAAAATCTTTTGTCTTTTTGCTTCAAAGACAAAATAATTTAAGGTTTTTGCTTTAGGTCCAAAAAATAAGAAAAAGTTCACGGATGTAATGATGATAATGATAATCATCACATTATGATGAAATTAAAAGGAAAACTATCTCAGGTAAGTAGGCTTGTACGGAATCCTCAGTGCACGAGTCCAACTCGCATTTGGCCGGTTTTATAGTTTTACTAAGCTACCTAAGAACTAGTAGCTTTACTTAAACTTTTCAATAACAAGGCATAAATCGCATAAAAGCATATTAGTATAGGTATAGTATAGTTGAAAAGGCTTGGTAGCCTTATGATCGGATCGCTGGTAGTAGAAGCAATGTTTATTGATATGTTACAAAGGTTATTGACATAATAATAATAATAATAATAAATAATCTTTATTGAAAACAAGCAGAGTAAACATAAAACATGAAAACCCTGACTCCCAAACTAGGTAGCCCTGTATCTTGAGAGTCAGTGCCTTCCCATTCAATGAACATTTTTATAAGTAAATAACAGAAGCAGTGAAGATTGAACATAGGTAAATGAACATGAAGATTGATCATGATATAATTTTGTAAGTATATAGAACAAAATATGAAATTACAATCAAAAATTTACATCAGTTGGAAAAGGTATAACTATACAGGGTGTTAACTTAATTGCGTTGGAGCGGGAAATGGTAGATACAGCTGATGATACTGAACACGATAAGACATTAAAAAACGTATTTTATTTGCTTTAAGCTGACCAACATAAAACAGTTTTATTTAGTACATTTTAAAATTTCATAGTCACCCTATTCAGGTTTAGGTACGTTTGACAGAATGACCATAAACTTGAAAGCCAAGATCAAGGCCAAACAATTCAAAGCCAAGGTCAATAAAAAAGTATGCGTGCATCTGCACCACACTCGTGGAGCCACATCGTCAAGGTACCTACCGAGATTTTGGGTACTCAAAGTACCCAATCTATTGTAGACATTTCATTTTACTCCATAAGTATCACTTTATTGATACACAATTATCTTTTATGAATACAGAACATTTTCATTTTATGCTTCATAACATAGGTCACACGTATTCACAGCACAGCACAACATAAAACGAAATGAGGAACAAGGCTTGGTAATCAAAAGATAGAATTGTAGGTACCTTTTCCCTTTTAGGTAATAATTGTAAAAAATGATTGTAAACAAGTAAACAACAATGACTGACTGACAGACTAGATCCACAGAGAAGGTAATGACTATCATAAATACTGGATGGTTATGATACGCGAGATTGTTATTATTCTACTGGTATTTAAAGTGAGGCCATACTTATTATGAGGATTTCCGTACTATTCGTTATCAAAGACGTCTCAATAGCAAGTACACAACACAAATCGAGATGAGCGAGTGTAAGTAAACCAATTCGTTATTGAAGTAGACCCTGTTATCATCCTGTTATGCATTGTGGTCTTTTAACTTTAGCTGCATACAGACCGGCCAAACGAACGCCAACGAACGGGTTTTGTTGACCTTCGTTGCTCAATCTGCCCCTGTATTATGTATGATAAATGTCCATCGGTGGACGTTCGTTGGGCCGGTCTGTACGCATCTTTAGGTAATAAAAGAAAAATAAAATGTGGTAAGTATCAAGGGTGAATACTAAACGCTTACCTTATTCTGAGTAAAAAGGTTTAATTATTGTTCTGAGCTCCTAGAAAGTCATAAATTATATTCTGTACGATCTATCAAACTTTATGACAATCAGCTGTTTAATTGTTGATTAGTATGTCATTAATCACCATGAATAATTTTAATTTTATTTAATAATTGTTACTGTGAAATTAATTACAATCATAGTTACATCAAATAAATCATGAAAAGTGAAGTTGATAACAAATTTACAGTGTGTGTTCTTTTGCAATCGAATGTCTCATTGGTTATGTGTTTGTGTAGGGTGACCATGTTTTTGATTAAGGTAAAACTTTCCACTTTACTTTAGACTTTAAACATAAATATTCGAGATTCTGATGTTTTTTTTCTTAGAAACGTGCTTGGTTAGACTAATACTAACCCCCATTTCCCGCTCAAACGCATTCTAGTTAACACCCTGTATAAAAAAATGTGAATCGGTAAGTACAACTAAATCTAACATGCATGTAGTATGTGTATGTGAGTGCGAGTGTGTGTGTGTTTTTGTGTTGTGGGTGTGTGCGTGTGTTTTTGTGTTGTGGGTGTGTGCGTGTGTTTGTGTGTGTTGCGAGTGTGTGTGTGCGTGTTGTGTATTTGTGCGTGTGAGTGTGTGTGTGTGTGCGTGTGTGTGTGTGTTTGTGTGTGTGTGTGTATCAAGGTGTGTTTATGAAAGTGGATTCAGAAATTTCTCAGTGCTGTCGTAGTTTAGTTCGTTAAGCTTGCATTTCAGTATTTTTTTAGACAATATTTACTAAGTTTCGGGATATCTTTAATGTTGTTAAGTTTTTTATATAAAATCGGACCTCTAAATGTATATTGGTGACTGGCAAAAGTTGTTTTGACCCGTGTGATTGGCACGCGTCTACGTCGTCTAGTAGGTTCAGATGGTTTTGGGGGGTTATGTTTGTGGAAACGCAAGATCGTGTTTTGAATATAAAGCTGCCTAACTGTAAGTATTTTTGTTTCTTTGTACAGTAGCTCAGTAGGGTAGCGTCTGCGCTTCCGGAACATGATCTTGATAATCATCCTTTGCGCCCTTTCTAACTCTATTAGGTGTGTAGCTGCTGCCCCGCCCCATATTGGTATACAGTAGCAAAGCAATGACTGACATAGGGCGGTGTAGACAGTCAATAAAAGGTTTTTATCAGCGACATCTCGTAGATTTTTAAATATTGGGATAAGTCTCCTGGTTCTGTTGCTAAGAGCTTTAATTTGTGGCTGCCAGTTGAGTTTTTCATCAATTATAACACCCAAGTATTTAATGTTGCTAGTCTGTTCCAGTTTTTTACAACTACAGTTGTCGGAGCTGTTAATTTGTCGGTTGCAGGGGTATGTGTGTACGGTTATGTTAAAGTTAGATGTGGGCTTATTTGCGTTTGTAATTCTAAAGCATATGTATTTTGTTTTGGGAACATTGATGGTGAGCAGGTTATCCTCCAGCCATCTGGTAACTGCCATAAGACCTTTCTCTGCAGTTTCTTTTACAGATTCCCAAGTGGACCCATAAAAAATGAGTGCAGTATCGTCGGCAAAGGCGAGTGATTGACCATTTTCGAGTTCCAATTTACATAAACTGTTAGCGTAGATCAGAAATAGGGTCGGGCCCAAAGTGCTTCCCTGCGGAATACCGTATTTAACTTTGGCTTTATTGCTGGAATTATCTAAAACCTTGGTAACTTGTTGACGATTCATGAGGTAGTCCGTAAACCAGTCAAGCGGGGTGCCACGGACTCCCATGTTCTCAAGTTTTTTGAGGAGCAGTGGTATAGACACGGTGTCAAACGCTTTTTGAAGATCCAAAAATATTCCAAGACACTTTTGTCCTCTGTCAAGCTTCTCGGTTATTAGTTTCGAAAGTGTAGCCACAGCGTCTTCTGTAGACTTCCCTGTTCTAAAACCAAATTGGTTGCTACCTAAAAGATTGTTTTTTTCCAAGTAACTGGTTAGTCTACCATTGACAACTTTTTCGAGGATTTTGCTGATAGTGCTTAGAAGAGATATTGGCCTATAGTTTGACACCGTGTCCCTGGACCCTGCCTTGTGAATGGGGGTAACAAGCGCATCTTTGAAAACTGCTGGAAAAACACCTGTTGCAAGGCTTAAATTACACATGTGGGCAATTGGGAAACACAGTACTCTTCGGAACTTTTTCAGGAGGTTAGATGAAATAGTATCCGCACCAGGGGCACTTCTGGTTTTAGAGCCGGCAATTATCTTATCTACTTCTATATAATCGGTAGGGTGCAGGGTTATAGAAAAAGCATTGTCCCCAAGTGGCTGGGAGGCCACCAATTTTGTATCTGTTGTGTCAATTTTTCTCAATATTTCGTTGGCTAGATCACTTCCTACCGATGTGAAGTATTTATTAACTATATTCAGGGACTCTTTTGGAGTGTCAGCCAGATTAAGTAGGGACGTTGCTGATGATTTTTGAGTTGGAAGATTGCATATTTCCTTAATAGTTCTCCATGTTTCTCCGCTGTTCCCAACATGAAAGATAACTTAATACCGCCATGTAGTTTGCGGGATAGTGACATCTACGTAATTTACATGGAAGCTATTTGACAACTGAACAATAGTATATATATAAAAGTATAGTAGTATTAGGTTAAGCTACGAATACTCACAGCAGACGCCCCTCTGGGCTCGAACCTCTCCGGGTTGAACTCGAACGGCGGCGGCTCCTCCTCCGTCTCAGAGTCCACCGCTCTGAACCTCCACATTTCTGCAAACCTGGCGTCTGAAAAGTGGATATTTTACGTGAAATGCTGTTCTGACGCTCAACATTTTAAAATACATAAGTACTATAGTGAGCGCGGAACTAGCTGGCCGCGCCTTAGGTATGTGAGCGGTGGGACGGGGAGGCGGGGGCGCTTGTTGTCAATGTCAGCTACTACGAAGGCCAGCTAGTTCCGCGCGCACTATAGCTCCATATCTAACGGGTTAAGGCCACGTTCCTAGAAGGTAAACTGTTAGCCACCGACTGAATTAGGGGTACCTATATCGGATTACTGCTAGTGTTCTATGCAATCAATGCGTATGCGTAAATCTCCACTAGGGGTAGGCAGTACCTGGCGGGGGCAGGAACAGGTCGATCTCGCGCGGCTCCGCGATGGGTAGGCGGAAGCGGGATACCGGAAGCCATTCGTTCAACATCGGGCAGTGTTGCTCCAGCACACACGGTAACTCCTTCTCCTGGGGATTAGGTACATTCATTTACACTCACGGGCAATGAAAACGTTCCACTCACAAAATTCCGACCTCAAAAAATTTAATGTTTTAAGTAGTTAATATCCTCATGCGCTGTTAAATGTACTTCAATATTGTAGACGGCGTGGTTAATTTAGCTTTTTCGTGTAGGAGTAATTTGGTGATTTTTGCACTGGAACTTTTTAATTGCCCGTGAGTGTCTTAGTTACACAGACAGAAATATTTTTTAATAGAAACTAGTAGTAGTACCTACTTAATTTATTAAAAAAAAACCGGTTAGCCAATTTATAGATTGTATTGATAGATAGAAGTAAACAGTGTCCATTTTTTGGCTTCCCCTCTCCGAAATACCCTTCTATAAGCATTGTTCACTTTGCTCTTTATGATAAACTAGCTGTTCCTGCGAGCTTCGCTTCGCCTTAAAGCGTTTTCCCGTAGGAATTCCGGGATAAAAAATAGCCTATGTTCTTTCTCAGGGTCTATACCATATGCATACCAAATTTCATTCAAATCCGTTCGGTAGTTTTGGCGTGAAAGAGTAACAGACAGACAGACACAGTTACTTTCGCATTTATAATATTAGTTAGGATTCACGCATACCAATGGGTAGGCTAGGCAGTCTCACCTGTTGCGGCAGCGGATAAGCCACCACCCGGGTGACGGCGCGAGGGTTGGGGTACCTCCACGAGACGGTGGTGGCGCCCAGCACCACCTGGTACGGCATGGGCGGCTGGCTGCCGGAGACTATCTTGAACGCGCCGCTCCTGGTACATACGGATTTATTTATTAATTTTTTTGATACTTTATTGCACAAAATTAAATATGAAATGTAAGTGTACAAAAGGTGGACTTAATGCTTAAAGCATTTTCTACCAGCCAACCTACAGGAGGTACAGAAAAACTAGTAGAAAGGTGCAACAAAAAAAAGTAGTTACTAAATTGAAAAAGCAAAAACAAAATATAGTCACTTGATAATTAACTTAATAGAAATACATAAAATATACATAATATACTGTTTTAGGGTTGTAGGTTTAGACTGGATTTAGGGGAAGATTAAGAAAGTTATTATTATCATAAATAGGGTTGAAAGCTGTTGAAAGGGATGATTCAAGAAATAATTTTAAACAACGTGACATACTAAGTTTCTCTGGAGAAGATTTTTTTAATTCGTAGTTAAAACGAAACGGTGTGATTATTCTGAACACTGTATACACATTTTTCTACTAAAATTAATATGCGGTCCGGCCGGAAATCAAACCCGGGACCTTCAGCACAGCAGTCAGTCATTAACCACTGCGCCATCCGGCCATCGTCAATTATTTGTTTATTCGTTCACGATTCTGAACGCAATATGTTGGGATGGACAAATGAGTGCGAAATAGGATGGCTTACTCGGAAGCTAGGCTGGCTGAGCTGAAATCAAGGGGATATGTACAAAGGTTCCACTCGAGAGAGTCACGTACAGGAACTTCACCCCCTACCAGAATAGAATAGAATAGAATAGGATGGCTTACCTCAAATCGTCCTTGTAATAATGCGCCCCAAGCTCGTCGTTTGACGGCGTGGACGGTGGTTCCGGCCGACGCTGTTGCTCCCTCTCTTGTGACAGCAGGTCCGTGCTGGCGACAGACGGGGTGGACACAGGCTTCCAGTCCTGGAGGGTAGAGCAGATTATAAAAAAAGAACCTCCTCCTTTTTTTGAAGTCGGTTAATAAAGATTTAAGAATAAATTATATCAAAAGTATATTACAAAAGAAAAGTAGCCTAGTGAATGTACTTAGTATCTCTTACTGGCTTGATAGTTGGTGTTTATCGTATTCGATATTGTGAAGAAAACGGCAAAGTGTACATTTGGGAATGAAAGGAGTCTGAGCAGCGCGTAATCTACCATTCAGTAGGTATCTGTGCTTATCTTTAGTCCAAATTGCTAGGCGAACAGTAATAGCATTCTAATTTTTTTTAACTAAAAACACTTTATACAAAAAAAAATATAAATGTAAATGTATACGTCTTAAACTCATCCAAATAACCTAACCTTATTTTATACCTCAGTAAGTTTCCATGACACTAAAGCATCTTTACGGTCTAGGGATCGTACTTTAAAATAGTAGAGGAATGATAAGTAATAAATACGTTTACTAACACACTGATAAAATGTAGTTCAGTGCCGTACAACATAATTTAATCCCATAATGATGTCGATTCTGAAGGCGGAAAAACTAATTTTAATGCTGTCAAAACCTTAAATTCTTTGTTTACAATTCGACTCTATGACTGTTCCCTGAAATCTCATTTTATACTAGCATTTTTTTTTGCTTGACAGCGTTAAAATTAGAATTTCTGCCTTCAGAATCGACATCAATAACATGTCATGGCATCTCACCTCTTCCCCTTCCTTCATCACCCCCTGCACCAGGCGGGTCAGTCTCCAGGCCAGGGCCACGTCCTCGGGCCTCAGGTCCAGGGTCACCCGGTCCAGCTCCACCAACACCCGGAGACTAGGGTCCTTCGGGTGGGTGCCGTCGTCGCGCCGCCGCCACGGCTCCCACGTCGATACTAGTTCCGTGCTGGGAGAAGCGGAGATAATAATAATTAATTAATAATAATTAAATTTATTTCAGATAATTCAAATCCATAAAATTTGTTAGTAACAGTGAGTCTTAGCCTATGTTAGTAGATAATATCAATCATAAGAAGAAGAAGAAGAGTTAAGAAGTTAGTGATTGCGTTCTAGAATTTACATCATACTTTCACTATCACTTCAAGTCAGACAGGAGTTGTATTCGTTGCGGTTTTTGAAGTATTACGGCAAGACTGTGGTCTAAACTAAGAACTACTAACTTATTTGAGTTATTCATACAATTTGACAGAAATCTGACACATAATAGTCATGTGAGTGCAGCGCGGCGTCTATTTACCCGACTGCCGAAGGAGGAGGGTAATGTTTTTGACTTCAGTGGTGGCGCGGACTTTACTAGCATAATACTGGAACAAACGTCAGCATCTGCGATGCCGTCCGTCAAAACAACAAGAAACGATCCCCAGATTACGCTAGCTGTATGTACGGTCACCTGCGCCTAAAAGTATACAGGCGGAGTTTTTAAAATAGCGATCTCGAGCTCACATGCTGCTCAATCACATCCACATAAACACCACTGCTACACACATCACACACAACACGTCCCCGGATTTATAGCAGATGTAGCTGGTCCTTTCATCATCAGGGATCGCTATTTTAAACACTCCGCCTGTATACTTTTAGGCGCAGGTCACCGTACCCTGACGCTAGCGGGCGGATGCCGCTCTAGGGTGGGCCTGTTGGATTTGTAAATTTGTAGGCTGTTTGATGATGAGTAGGTGCCGCATAGAGCTAGAGTTTGTGGTCGCTTTATGTCAGCTTGTGTGTCAGAGGAAAATGGTTGTGCTTACTGTGTGAATAAACGATTTAAAGAAATCTAGCTTGTTTTCATAACTCCAACAGGCCCCGTAGCACGGGACACTATTTCTCAGACAAAAGTTTTCCGTCGCGCTCGCTATTGAGGCTCACTCACATGAGCGCGATGCAAAACTCTTGTCACGCTCTTGTGTATCGACTCAGGGAGCCACTTCGTCGGCTGGTGCCAACAGAAGGAGCTCCAGCGTGGTCCTACATGGTGGTCCTACATGGTGGTCCTACATGGTGGCCCTACATGGTGGTCCTACATGGTGGTCCTACATGGTGGTCCTCCCTAGTGGTCCTACATGGTGGTCCTACATGGTGGTCCTACATGGTGGTCCTACATGGCGGTACATACCCCAGGAGCAGCGGGTGCAGCAGCAGGCGGCGCGGCTCGCTGGCGGGCCCGGCGGCCACCAGCACCCGGGCCCCGGCCCGAGCCACCAGCCGCGCCGGGTGCCGCTCCAGAGTCGCCTGTAAAGACACTCGCTCGCAGCCCGCCGCCGCGTCAGCGCCAACGCAGGATAGCTGCGTCGTCGTCACGGTTATAGACTCGATTGATTGGGATGCTGGAAATAATATTTTGGCTGTTTAGTTAATTAAACGTTAAGCCCCAGTTTCTTCATACTACAGAGTTTCCACTATGTTATTGTATTTTAGACGTTTCCTTATGTCTGGTAAGTAAAGTTGGTTTTCCTTTGCAGTCGTCAAATTTGTATGGGATTTCGAATGTCAAAAAACCAATTATTTATTTATTTACGAGTACTTATAATGGACAGAGCATAGGTTATATCATAACTAGGGATTAGTTCATGATTTATACGTCATCTTCATATTAAATTCGTGACAGATGTGTCAAAAGTCAGCAACAAATTCCTAGGTTATGATCTAACCGTGTATGATGAAACTGGGGGTAAATGTGTAAATAAATTCTGTAACTTATTTGTGACTGTCTTAGGCCTGCAGAATCGAGTAGATTCTGCAATTTTCTATGCACCGTGCGGTCATAGAATATTCTGTCGCGGCGTCACAGACGCTTTACTTCAAACGCCTACGTTTATTAATACAAAATAACAATAATAATTCAAACTTACTCATGAAATTGCGTATCCTGTAGGCCCACGGTTCATCGGATTCTACGTCTTGTACCAAACTATATGAGACTTCAGACTCACATAGGTTTTTGCTTATCTGTGAATGAAGAAAACACTGTAAAAACCGAATACTACAATTTCTGAATAAAACCCAAAACGTGATTATATAAGACACACCTTCCTTCAAGCACAACACTCAGTTAAACAATAGAACTATAGTGCGCGCGGAACTAGCTGGCTGCGCCTTAGGTGTGTGAGCGGTGGGACGGGGAGGCGGGGGCGCTTGGACTTAGTAGTAACTGACATTGAAAACAAGCGCCCCCGCCACCCCGTCCCACCGTTCATATACCAAGGCGCGGCCAGCTTGTTCCGCGCGCACTATAGCCGCTACTCACCACTTGTCCAATGGCCCTGAGTCTCCGCAGCCTGTCTTCAGACACGTGCAGGGTGACGGGCCGCTCGATGTCCAGCCTCATGGTGCCTCGACTGGCCAGCGGGTTGCTCGCGCGCGATATGGCCGTGCTGCCTGGAATGTTTAGTCAATAAAATATATAAATATAAACACTCACACCTTGTACTAATGTACTCCCTTGCGGGGTAGGCAGAGGTGCATTACTGCACCCACTTTTCGCCAGTGTTTATGTTGGTCCCAATGTAATAGGGGGCGCGCCTATTGCCATTTTACGGGGCACATCCAAGACCCGAGAACAAATATATGTGTTTAAACAAATATCTGCCCCAGCCGGGAATCGAACTCGGGACCTTCGCCTCAGTAGTCAGGGTCACTAACCACTACGCCATTAGGTCGTGTTTAGTCAAGTTAGTTATTATGACCAGGGTTTATGACTGCTGTCGGAATATTTACAGGGACCCACGGCGTAACCCAAGCACCCAGAAAACAAATACTTAAAATCGGTCACCCATGAGCCACGTGTTGCTTAATTTCAATGAACGTTGCGATTAGAAGATTACTGAAGCTAGCTAGACTACGGGCGAATTATTGCGTAAATTTCCTTATTTCATTACAGGCCTAAAAAGCCGGATTATTACTACCCGTCTCCTATGACGTTTGATTGAAAGATTCTTATGATTGGTGAATAAGTTGCTTTTTCCTTTGAACACCAACAAATTAATGACAAAATACACTCACGGGCAATGAAAAGGTTCCACTGAGAAAAACATCAAATTACTCTTTAACGGAAAAGGCTAGCTTAATGATGCCTTCTGCATCATTGAAGTACATTTAACAGAGAATCAGGATATTACCAACAAAATACGGTATTATTTTGTACAAATTTTAAATAAATATTTGAAAAAATTGGGGTCGTTTGGTGTCGGCATTTTGTGAGTGGAACTATTTCATTGCCCGTGAGTGTATATGGATTTGACAGGTGTCATAGGGCTGGCAGTCTGATTATCTCACCAGGGCTGGCGGTGAGCGTGGCCACGGCGGGCGGTATGTCGGTCTCGGGGTCGGCGGCTCCTCGGGCCGTGGAGATGAGCTCCAGTTTCCAGGAGCGAGAGCCGAGCGCCACCGCCATGTTGAACAGGGATAGCTGCGGGTAAACGTGACTTTTGAAGGTCCGGTTAGACAGGTGGGGAGTGACAAGGACAAGGACGCGACGATAGCGTGCCGTAGTAAATAAGATAAGATAGCCATTTATTTAACTCATTTTTTACATTTACATGCAGATATATAGCGTGCCGTAGTAGGGAGTTTAAAATATATTATGGAATTGTATCATTAAAACGCCATTTAACGTCGCGCCACGCTCGATAGGTCGCTTATCGCTGTCTGTACCACCAGACGACATGCTGACTACGTTGCTGAACATTAACTGCAAATTTTGATGTAGATGCATTTATCGTTAACATCTAAAAGCCATATATGTAACAAATATTACAACGTAATTGGAAAAATGATTTTGCAGATATAGCTCTATAGATATTGAAGAGTTATGTTTTCAATTCGACGTAGTCTAGTACAAATATTAATGTTATAAAATTTGTGAATCACCTGAAGAGTCTTCTGCGTTTTTTTCTTCCAGTAGTACATGTTAGGCTGTTGCAGTGTCACGTGGAATAGCGGAATGGTCCCTCCGGGTTTACGCACGTGCGGCACCTGAAATATTAATTATTATGTAAGTAGGCATTAGTATAGAATCACCTGATGTCCGAAACAGTGAAACGATCCATGCTGTCGGATGGGCATGTAAAGCAGTCGGTCCTGCGCCTAGCTCTCTCCAGTCGTGTCGGTCAATCCGTCCCATTGGGCTATGAGAGTGATGGAACAGAGAGTGCTCCTGTGTACTGCGCACACACTTGGGCACTATAATCTACTCCTGCGTAGATGGCTGATCTCAAATGAGATTGGCCGCCGTAATCGAAATTCGGCTAGGAGGACATTATTATTAGTATAGAATATTTTAAAAAAAATTTTTTTAGAGGTACTAAATTAGCTACAGCATATACGTACTGCTGTCTACAATGTAGTTACCATAATATGTTGAGTATGAATTCACTTAATCTCAACCGTATCAAATTACAATAAATATGGTATTACTAAATATCTAAAACTAACGGATTACAGTAGAATACAATATTTTTTGCACTATCGTTATAAAAATAAAAAGTCATAAGTCAACAAATTTTAGATCAAATTAACTTACTAAGTATGTACTTCTAAGTTAAACTTCATGTATTTTTTATCGAATCATATACCGACGTACATGCAACTCCAAAAGTCCTTTATGGAATGAAGAGTTGGCCAGAGTGGTCGATAAACTGTGGCTCGGCCGATTCAGATCATCTTTATCTTTCTGACTTTTCTTTGGCTTTTTAATCTTCTTGTCATACAAACTCTTAAAAGAAAAATATAGGGATGATGAGATCTGTATCATGTGAATGGACACTGGAGAGTGGCTAGTAACGAGAGTTCTTAAACCAATTGATCCCAGAAGTATTCTTTTACGACTTTTAATAGGCCTTTAGCGGTGGAAAACTGTATGAATGTTTGTACGCGATCTGGCGATGTTCGCATCGCTTACTCGCGCGATTCTATCAGTGCGACGTCTATATCCGGCAGTAGAAGGTTGTTCGCTGATGATGACCGTTACGTTATTTAGCTTGCAAGTGCTGCTTCCAGATAATCTGGCGATGCTGAGTTACATTTACATCACTTTGTTTCCCTTGTATTTGTTAGCTTTTCGTTTTTTTGTTTATTTAATGTTATTGGTATTTTTTGTAAGTACACTGAGTGCGTCACTATAAAGGAGGCCTCCACTGAAACACCAGCGCAGTATCCTTAGCTAATCCAAGCCAAGCCAATAATAGCCAAGGGCGCTGCAACCTTTTTGGCGGACAGCAAATTTATACCTAACTTCTATATTAAAATGTATAATTAAGGCCCGATTTTTCAATGGCAGGATAATAGATCAAATAACTATCAAACGAATAAATTTATTTGGCTGTTTATTGGCTTGATAGTTGCTAAACCATTTTTCAATTGTGATTTATTCCATAGATAACTATCTTACCGATTTTTCTACTTGAACTCTGGAAAGGTGAAACAAATATATGCAGACACTAGTGCTAAAGCAGGACAGACTACTATTTTGATTGTCAGAGTCAACTGTCACTGTCAAGCCACAAGCCTCACTGACTGTTTGGTAAAGTTTGGTTTTGTTGTTTCAATTTTGGTATTTATATTTGTTATTTTTGGATCGCAATGGAATCACAAAAAAGAGAGCGTTCGGCGAATTTGCTGCAAATAATAATGCTGAAGTTACTGTGTTAGTGAGTTTGGTAGATAAATTCAAACATGTCATAGAAAATAAAAAGACCGATGCTGCAACAAATAAAGATAGAAGATAGATAGATATAGAAGGAGACTGCATGGAAGAAAATTGAGTTTTCTTTTAACTCCAGTGGTATAACTGCAAGTGTCCGCTCATGGAAAATCCTAAAGTACGAGGGCATCAAAAAAACAATGAAGAAGAAGTCTTCCCTGCAAAGGCAGGAGATGTACAATACTGGAAGTGCGCCCTCAAATTTACCTTCATTTAACGATGTAGAAGAAAAGGTGTTTATTAGGCATTTGCTCCAACATTAGCATTCAACGTATCCTTAATTTAAATTTAATGAATAAAAACTGAAAGAAATAACACCTATGTTTTATTATCAAGTACTAGATGGTTTCTCTCTTTTCTCCTCAGCCTATAGCAGTCCACTACTGGACATAGAAGATCATCCCGCCAAGCAGGAGGGATGTCTTAGATACTTATATATAGCATAGGTTACCTACTTATCATAAAATGAAACTATATGTACCTTAATATTTTATTATGAAGGAAGTGCTGCTACATTCCTGTTTTATAAAATTAATGCTTAAAAATAAATCAAAAATAATGTTTGTAGTCTGGCGCCTTTCGGCGATGAAATTCTTTTGCATCCCACATGCTGTAATGATCAGGCCTAGTTTTGACGACTCTGACTTTCCTTTCAACAGGATTAATATATTCGTTCATTACCTACTGCCTCTTTTTCGATCGCCTAATCATCAATATCATCGAAAATATCCATTGAAAAGACGATTATTATCTGCGCTTGTATAGTTTAGAATTGGTATAAACACAAAAAAGAACTTACTTAATAACCTCAAATGTCAAATTATCAATCGAATAAGCGCTATCTGGCGGCCCAAGCAGCAGATAGATTTATTCTCCAGGTAACTGAATTAGTGGACGAATAAGTTCTATCTGACTGTTGAAAAATTCAATATTTCGCTATCTGTCGAATAAACGCTATCTGGTTGTCTATCTGAGCATTGAAAAATCGGCCCTAAGTATGATTGCTGTCAGAGTCAAATAAAGTTTTATCTTTCTTTCTTTCTATTTAAAATTTGATATAAATACAATTTTAAATACTTTTCGCGTTTGGTAAAGGTAGCCCTAAGTGTCCGTAACACAATATCTGGATAATGGCTATCTGTGGGACAAAAGACATGCTGTGACTCTCTGGAAATATGTTTAACTGCCGGTTTCTATAACTCTATCTATCTATAACTGGTAGTTACTTTCATACGATTTTGACAGATTGTTACTTTAGATTATGTCAAAATCGTATAAAAGTAACTACCAGTTATAGATAGATAGAGTTATAGAAACTGGCAGTGAGGCGGTGTGACTACGCCTGTGCACCTACCTCTGCGGCGCGCGGCTCCGCGCGTGGCTCGGGCTCGGGCGGGCGCAACACGTGGCTGGCCCCGTCGTCAAAGGCGTACACCGCCACGTCCACCGCGCCCATTGTCACGAACACTTCGAGGTAGTCAGCCGGGTCCAGTCTGTGAAGGAAATGTCGAAAATGGTTAAGCAAGGTTCACGATTTCAATAAAACAGGTAGTCCGCAGGGTCCAACCCGGGGGGGAATGACAATGGTTAAGCACGGTGCCAATAGAAATTGCAGAAGTTGATGTGTGTAATGTAAACGGAGACAAGCAAGCAAATGCATAAATTAGTTGTTGTTCGCATTTTTATTGCCTTTTTATTTAATTTAGATTTAGGGCATGTTTCACAATATCTGTATAATGGCTACCTGTAGCCTGTAGGTTAAAATACCTGCCGTCAATGTTGTAGTAATTAGACTGTAATTATAGAGAGTAAAACAGCATGTCTTTTGTCCCACAGGTAGCTATTATCCACACATTGTGAAACAGTATTTTTATGCACCTAAATGTGAAAACTACATATTTTCAGTACTTCTTTACGGAGTAGAAGCTTGGACTTTAACCAAGACCATGTGTAAACGGTTAGAAGCATTCGAAATGTGGGTTTATAGAAGAATATTGAAGATATCATGGAGGGATAAAATAAAAAACGAAACGGCATTGCAGAGAATGAAAAAAGGGACCGAAGTGCTTAAAACCGTAAAAAGGAGAAAGTTGCAGTACCTGGGACATATTATGCGCAACAGTAAATACGGTTTATTGCAACTTCTCCTACAAGGGAAAATTCGAGGCCGTCGAAGACCCGGTCGAAAAAGAACATCTTGGGTCCAAAATCTTAAAGCTTGGTACAACACCGACACCACATCCTTGTTCCGAGCAACAGTCTCGAAGGAAAGAATAAGCCAGATGATTGCCGACCTCCGATAGGAGATAGTACCCAAAGAAGAAGAAGAAAGAAATGTGAAACGATTTATAAGCAAACAACTCACTCGTCGGCGGTGAAGGAGGCGCTCTTGCGCAGCGCGAAGTCCCCGCGGCGCGACGACGCCGCCGTGTCCACGCCCGAGTCCGTCGCTGTGGGGAATAAGTACATTAGTAATAACACTCAAGCCGCTGAGCCACAGAGGTACAGTCAGCTGCATAAGTAGCTATACACATTTGAACCTTGTCAAGCTAAGACTATCCATTTATTGAAGCATTGACGGTTCGTCAGTTTGACAAGGTACAGAAGTGTATAACAACTTATGCAGCTGACCGTACTTAAGCTATAGTGTGACTATTACCGCTGTGCACTCCCTGAGGTATGCACGCGGCGAGACGGGTGGAGAAATCGGCTACTGCGCTCTGTCACGTCTCTATCTCTGTCTCTGTCATGACGGCCCCGCCCCGCGCCTTACCGCGTATGCACAGCGGTAATGCTCACACTATAAACCTCGGCATGCCTTTCTCATTCCTGTCGTATACTGTTAAAGCATAGCAGCCACCTTGGCTAGTGCGAGTCAGCTTTACACACACAAACTGTAAATATTCCACTGCAGGACAAACTTACCCTAAAACTAGAGATTTGGGACAGGATACATTTAACTGTTTAGTCAGCATTTAATGTCTTCGCGGTGAAAAATATTGTCAATTACTTTGATCCCACCAACTTTCTATATGCGTTGGACATATTTGGAGTAATCAGTAGATGCTTAAGGGTCGGCAATAGGCAATCGAGGGTTGGCATTGTCATAGAATTATGTAGTAAATGATGCTCTACAGCCTTGAAAAAAATCACACAGGTAGCCGAAGAGTCTAGCTAGGTGCTGAATCATTCGAATTTAATTAAATGCTTATGGATAACTTTAAATTAATTACGAAAAACCAGTAAATCACACTCCCGTATTGTAACAACTGTGTCGTAATTATCAAGAATTTTCATATGATTCTTATCAAATTATAAAGATAAATGCTTGGACTAGGCGCTAAATACCTTGTTTTTTAATAAACACACACCTATTTTGTGTAAATTAATCCCAAACTTGAGCAATTTTTTTCCCCCAAATCTTCATACAAATATCTATGGCGGCTTTCTGTGTTATAAAATCATAAACACAAGCGACGTTTGACTCAGTCGGCCGGTGGCCTCCAAAGAAGGGTCACGTCGGTTTAGGCTGCACTGACAGCTCGCGATCTAATTGTGTACAGACACAAAATCACTGCACATTGGTTGTCATTGCACTTTTTCAACTTTTATGACACCAACATAATTTGATTTGAAATTGAGGAAGCATAATTCTTATACTATATTCAATAAATTAAATGATAATGTTTTTTATTAGTTAAGTCCATGGTACTTCTTGATTAAATTATAATTATTAATGCCTAACTAAAACTAAAATTAAAATTAAACTAAAAAGAAGATGCTGGCCAGATCGCTGCCACTGTCGGGTAGGGTACCCAAGACGCTGGCCGCGTTACCCCGCTATATAGCGATGCTTAGCCTTTGTGATAGGTAAGTGCCAGCCCTAGGGTCCCTTGAGGCTTCTATTAGTCTGCTGCTGATGTCTTTAAAAAGCTGACATGCCTCCGGTCCCCACGGCCCTGGGATGAGGAGCAGGAATATAGTGAATGGATCTAAGTGATGATAATACGTAGGAAGATTAGGTTAGGATTCAAAAACACAGTCTCATGGTACTGGTTGAGGCATGGTCTCGTGAGGATCTGATGAGGGCAGTAACACGGAGGTGACTGAATTTTATTTCAAAGATTTAATAGCTAAAAGCATCGAGTTTGGGCTATTAAGTATGTTTTTCAGAGAGAGAGAAAGAGATTTAATTTTTCCTCTGGATGTGTTAGGTTTACTGGGTTTACTAAGTTCATTCTGTTAATGGCATCAAGTTGTTATGTGTTCATAAGTAATAATTATTTATAATTTTTATTATTATATTTATTTTAACAAAATGCTGTTGGATCTCCACGAAAATGTAAAAATAAAAATAAATTCGTAACGTAAAATTGTCAATGACGGAATTTCTTCTATAGACAGTAGACACAAAAAAACAAACGATAGATGGCGTGATTTGAAGATAAAGATACATTTATTCGACACATAGACAGCAACAACAAAAAAAATACAGATTTAAAGAAAAGAAACATATACTTATACAATACAACAAAGAAAAAAAAGGATACACATCAAAATAACTGGAAAAAATATAAGCCCCAATTTACTTGTGTGGGACAGGGAGTACCATAATATTTTTTTTGGGGTACTCCCCATCTATGCGAAATATCAGCTTGATATCTTTACCCGTTTCTGAGAAAAAGGGCGGTGACAGACAGTCAGTCAGACAGACGGACAACAAAGAGATCCTATAACGGTTGCTTTTTTCTTTTGACGTTCGAAACCCTAAAATTAAGTAAAAATATTATGCTGCTACCAAAAAATGTACTTACAGGTATTGAAAAAGCGGTATATAGTACTAAACAAATTATAAACAAACAAAAAACCCGACTGCACGCTAAAAAGATGAAAACAAGTCCCAATGTTAATGGAAAGTATCGTAGGTGGGGACCAGCAGAGGGTTCACCATTTAGCTGAATGTTACTTAGAAAACGGCCTTGATTTGCGATCAAGTTGGTCCCCGCCTGCGATACTTTCCATTAACATTGGGACTTGTTTTCATGTTTTTAGCGTACAGTCGGGTTTTTCGTTTGTTTATAATTGTATTTTTTTATTTGTAACTTTTTAGTTGTTTTTATTTTATGAAATTTTACGTCAGTAGTTCATGATCATTTTTAATTTCAATAATTTTGGTGTCGTTATTTAAATACCTTCAAAATGCATATTTTTGTAATGTGAAAATCAAGCCCTTTCATTTGATACCTTACACGGCAAAGTTGAATTATTATTTTTTCGATCATCACGTTATGTCCTCTAGAGGGCGCTATGTACATTTTAATGGAACGTCACATAGCCTATAACCATCGCGCCATCAATACGCTTCTAACAATACCTCAAAATCTATCAAGCCGTTTAGGCTACAGGAGGGAACAAAGAAACAGACAAACATACATACATACAATCAAAAAACATTACCCTCCTCCTTCGGCAGTCGGGTAAAAAGGAGTAAGACAGGGGGTCATTCTGAACTTTTGCTCTACGAGTTTTGGAAATTAACAAAAAAAAACCTTTTTCATAGAAACTGTTTAAAATGTACTTAGTATATGGAAGAGCGGGGTATCCTGGCACAGGTACTTTATACTTAAAAGGATACCCCATCAACTATTGTAACTAGTATGTAAGTTTACGAAATAAAATATTTTGTATTTTGAATTTTTGAATTTTGAATTTTTTTAGAAACTTTGTTGGACATGTGACTTTTTACCATGGAAAATGATTTTTTTTTTCGCGAATTTGCAAATCTCTTAGAACAAAAGTTGTTCAGAATGACCCCTTGAGTCATCCCCTTTTGGCTTAGTATAGCCCTTTTGCGACACTATGCTTTACTTTGCTTTGTCGTCGGGGTTCAGTTGGCTGGAGGATGCCCGAAACTTATTATCTACACTTTAATACTTGTAGTTACCTTTCTACAAGTAAATACCACATTTGTTTGAGAAAGCTAATCGGGTTCCGAGTATAGAGTAAAGTGGCACCCCTATTAATTTCTACTCTTTCCTGGTGCCTACCAGTGTAAGTAAGAATTATACTTACCTACTTACCCTAAAATCACCCAAAATGTACTTGAACATAATTGTCAATAAAGTTGGCGAGTAAAAGTTTATCGACCCACTGTGCAAACTTACATGTGTGCGTGTCACTGCGTGTGCTGTGTGAAGAGCATTGAAAACCCAAAATTGGCGCGGCACGTCACCCTGTACGGGCCCTTAACCAAATATTAGGTCCTTACATATGAAATTGGCGTTTTGTCGTACTGGCCACTTTGATCTCAAATATTACCTTTATGGTTAGGAATTCCAAATTCAAATTCATACAGCTATTTACTCATGCATTTGTGTTTCAAACCCCTTAATTCATTTGTTTTTTCTTCTTTTGTTTTTTTCTTTGTGTCACTCTGTTTACAAAATGGAAAACTTGAAATATCGCGTTATTTACGAGTATGAGTTCCACCGTGGCACCAGTGCTGCAGAAACGGCTCGAAGGATTAATGATGTGTATGGTGACGGTGTCGCAAAAGAAAACACAGTGCGTTTTTGGTTCCAACGTTTTCGTTCTGGAAATTTCGACCTGCAGAACAAGCCTCGTGGACGGCCGGAGACCAAAGTTGATAATGAAGAATTGAAGGCTATTGTGGAAGCGGATCCATCGCAAACCACATCCGAGTTAGCTGCAGGCTCCGGTGTTAGTGATAAAACTATTCTAATCCACTTGAAGCAAATTGGGAAGGTGAAAAAGCTTGAAAGGTGGGTACCTCATGAATTGAGTGAAGCAAACCGACAAACGCGCGTCGACTGCTTCGTTACGTTACTCAACCGGCACAGTAATGAAGGAATTTTAAATCGAATCATTACCTGTGATGAAAAGTGGATCCTCTACGATAATCGGAAGCGCTCATCGCAATGGCTGAACCCTGGCGAACCAGCCAAATCCTGCCCTAAGCGAAAATTTACAAAAAAAAAGTTGCTTGTAAGTGTTTGGTGGACTAGTGCCGGTGTCGTTCACTACAGCTTTCTTAAATCTGGCCAGACGATTACGGCAGATATCTATTGTCAGCAACTGCAAACCATGATGGAAAAGCTAGCTGCTAAACAACTGAGGCTGGTCAATCGCTCTAGGCCACTGCTGCTTCAGGACAACGCTAGACCACACACTGCACAACAGACGGCTACCAAATTAGAGGAGCTTCAATTAGAATGTCTTAGACATCCACCGTACTCTCTGGACCTTGCTCCAACAGATTACCATTTTTTTCGCAATTTGGATAACTACTTGCAAGGAAAAAAATTCAACTCCGATGGGGCAGTCCAAACCGCCTTCAAAGATTTTATTGATTCCCGCCCGAATGGTTTTTTTAGTAAGGGGATCAATGAACTACCTATGAGATGGCAAAAGTGCATACATAGCAATGGTACATACTTTGATTAATTTAATATACCTATTTCATTAAAAAAAAGACTTTATGTTCCTCCTATAGAAAACGCCAATTTCATATGTAAGGACCTAATATTATTACGTTTTTAAAATAATTGTCTGACTGGATGAGGAAGGCCGAGGACCGACTGTTGTGGCGCTCCTTGGGAGATGCGTATGTCCAGCAGTGGATGATTATGATGATGAATGAATATGTTTACCTTCAGTATTCCCGGCGGTCTTGGCCGCGTCCTGCGCCTCCTCAAAATGCGGGGAGGGGAGCAAGCTCGACACCATCTTCTCATATCGGCAGACGCTCAGCTCAGACTCCTTCGGGGGAATCTCGATCCTGGAGGCGAGGGTTTATAGTTAAATATGCGATGGGATTAGCAAGCTGGGAGGTTAGCAGACTGTTGTGGCACTTCTTGGGATAGACCTAAGTCCAGCTAGTTTACCACACGAGACCAGAGGCGCGAGCATAGGATTCGATACTATTTTCGAATCTACACGAAGGGTCGCTTTTACCAAACGCTAAACGTATTTAAATCAAATTTTAAATACATTTTATACTAACTGACAAACGTATGACAGATTACAAAATACGTTTAGCTTTTCGTGAAATTCCACCGAATATGGAAAAAACAAATGTCACTTTTGGAACGAACTTTGCCTTACATTTTGACAGTGGCAGTTGACGATACGCAACGTTAACGGAGGATCGAAACTTGTGGTCGCGACTCAAATTACATTATCAAACAATAATCGATGTAGGTACGTATTCCTTATTTGTCAGACATCGGTCAGATCCATAACTACGGTGGTGGTGAATGATTGCTGAATTATGATGACACCACGAAATCATAAGCGGTATTTCTTGCCTGTCCCTGTATTGTCCCACCCTTACAGCCCCTAAACTGCACTGAAGCACATGGGTCGTATCTAAGAGGAAAAGGTTTTGCCATAGTCTGCACTCTGTCTCTCTCTCTCAATTAGAATTTACTCTTCTAAAGGTTGATTACATTGATTATTGCGTTCGATCTAGGGCTATACTCACTTATTCATAGCAACAGCAATAGCCTCACTGAGGTCGCGGCACAGCGCCACCTGGTGGAGGCCTATGTCAGGCGAGCAGTCTGAAGTAAGGTTCAGGAGGGTTACTCTATACTGACGAAAAACGGACGAACGAGAGCTGTAGCGCAATCGGCACGTTTAATACAACGAGATAGAGTCGTGGCTCACGCAAGAACGCTTCGAAACTTCGTTTTTCGTCATATAGAGTGACCTCCCAGCTGTAGGAGGAGTGACGTCACTACACTCACTTGCTGGTGGCGGCGGCGATGGCCACGCCGAGGCTGCTGGAGCCCCACGTCCAGGGAACAGTCGGAGGTGAGGGTCAGCTGCGGGAGGAGTGACGTCACTACACTCACTTGCTGGTGGCGGCGGCGATGGCCACGCCAAGGCTGCTGGAGCCCCACGTCCAGGGAACAGTCGGAGGTGAGGGTCAGCTGCGGGAGGAGTGACGTCACTACACTCACTTGCTGGTGGCGGCGGCGAAGGCCACGGCGAGGTCGCGGCACAGGGCCACTTGGTGGAGCCCCACGTCCAAGGAACAGTCGGAGGTCAGGTTCAGTTCCACGGCGGCGCCGCACGCGAGTGACTCGCCTGTGTAGAGCGCCGGCGCTAGGATCAGGCTCAGTTCTATGCTGTTGGGGGAACGAGAGATATCGGTTAGATATTAGAAAGAAAGAAAATTTATTTATTTCTAACACACACAGAAACAACACATACAAGAAAAGGTTAAAAAGTTATAAAAAAATAAGTAAGTAAAACAATAAGCATGAATGTTGCTTCTCGGTGCTGAAATGGGTTCTAGTTCAGCTTGATGTATGGCAGGTATACTAAACCACACCATAGCGCTGGTTTTCAACTAGAACCCTTGGGCTATTATGGATTTATTATCATTTCTAGTTGCCAGGTGTTCACATCGTTTGGGTGTATTGGGTTTTTGAAGTTAAGTCGGGGAGATATTGACGGGGGTTTCAAACTGATTGAGGATTGAAGAATCAGTGAGTTTATAATTATTGGGAATCAGAGGGCTCAAATGATATCGGCGGTAATCACGCGTGGGTATAATACCAATGGGTATAATATTTAACGCATTGCCTAAGATCGGAAACCTTTTTCTCTTCCATCCCAAAATAAATATATATATAATAGATCGATTAAATACAATGTTTAACAATTAGTTAGGATCTACTTCAGTACTTTATAGTTGAACTGTACTTAGTAATCTAGTGTTGCAAATTACTAGGCCTTAAGGGTCATTCTGAAAGTCACCACTCATCATTTCTCATTATGAACTACTTTTATTCTACAAAAAGACCCCCTGATCAACCCTCTTCCGGCTAAAGTACCATTTTTACAAAACCCTATACTTATACACTCACGGGCAATGAAATAGTTCACCTCACAAAATACAGACTTCAAACGACCCCTTTTTTTTAAACATTTAATGTAAAAATTTAACAAAATATTCCCATTTTTGGTTGGTAATATCCTGATGCACTGTTAAATGTACTTGAATGTTGTAGAATGCGTCATTAAGCTTAAATTTTCCGTTTAGAAGCAATTTGGTGCTTTTCTCAGTGGAACCTTTTCATTGCCCGTGAGTGTAGCTAAATAAGGAGTTTATGGTTTACTCACTTGTGCAGTATGGGCGTGGTGATGGGCGCGGCGGCCGGCTGGTTCCATTTCACCGCGGGATTCTCGCTGCCGGCGCCCTTCAGCAGACGGGCTTGGTACTCCTTACACAACGTTGTAATAAAAATTAAATACCGGACGGGTTTAGCAATGACAGGGAGGACAGGGTCTAAATCGTAATGCATTTCACTAACAAGTTGCTGACATATTCACGTAAAAGTAAAGCTTGAAGTCAAGGACACGATGGAACCTGCATGGAATCTTCATTGGATAGGCCCGTTAATTAGCCAAGCTAGGCGCATGGTGGGAGGCAAGGCAGACACAGTCCGTGATACTACCCGGCCTGCGTCCAAGCATACGCCTAGGCTTATCCATCAACAACTTAGGGTCGACGCCCATTATCGGCATCGACAGGCATCAAGATTGTTGATGATAAATAGCATTATACAATATTTCCTGATGCCTGCCGATGCCGAAAGTAGGCGTTGATCTTCTGTCGGGAAGTTTATCGATGAAGTTGCAGGTTGAAATTAGCTTGTTTTCAGTAAGCGTAGAGTTCCCACTGATATTTACAACTTCTTCTTCAATCGTGTAAATGCACTAAGCTAACTTCCTCCAGTGTTTTGCTACTCTTATTGCGAGATCATTGGCTTTCATCAGGTCTCCTTGACTGCACTTTGGGGCATTAGGACACTCTATAAGTTGTGTATTCACAACTGACACACAGATACGCACCTCCTGTTGGACGAGCTGACGACGCGACGCGGAGTGTATAGATGCGTGTTTCACGTACACCTGAAATTAAACCTCCATTATAATTTGTCAGAGCGGCAACGTCGCGTTTTTGAAATTGAGTAAATAAAGTTTTTAATTTATGTTATTTTTAGGATTTGATTACTGAATATTTTAATGGGCTGGGCGGCCATAAACTCCAATGGAAAAGCTATTTTATTTTATTTTTATTTTATTTTATACCATAGCCAAAGTGGCTGTAAATGATAATTATGTATGGTACCTCATATTGGCGTCCCTCCATGGCGCCTGCGGAATTCCACGCGCCCTCGTTGTCCGCCGCGCCCGCCCACCGCCTGCAAACAAACCAACAATACAGACTAATACACTCACGGGCAATGAAAAGGTTCCACTAAGAAAAGCACCAAATTACTTCTAAACGGAAAATATTAGCTTAATGACGTTTTCTGCAACATTAAAGTACATTTAACAGAGAATCAGGATATTACCAACTAAAAACGGTAACATTTTGTTTCATTTTTTAAATTAAAACTTTGAAAAAATTGGGGTTGTATGGTGTCGGTATTTTGTGAGTGGAACTTTTTCATTGCCCGGGAGTGTACATCGCACCTCCAGAATGAAAGAGCCTCAACTCAATATCTCACAAAGTTGAATTACAGTCATAAAAACATTACCCTCCTCCTTCGGCAGTCGGGTAAAAAGACCAAGACGGGGGTCTTGGAGTATCGGCCGATAAATAATCGTTGAATGTGCGCACTACCATAGATCTCCATACTGAGAGCCCGACCAGACTATCGGCCGACTAAAAGTCTGCAGTCTGCGGGGGTCTAATAAACGAATGTATATGTAATGGTATGTACGAGGTTTCTCACCTGCAGATTGGGTTCTCTGGATGCGGATTGATTTCTATTTTTCCAATCTGAAACATGATTTACCAAGATTAGGGTAGTGCGAAAACAAAACCAAATGGTTTACCAAGATATCGGTATAAACAAGTTAGTACAAGGTGTGAGTGTTTATATTTATATATATTATAAACAAGGTTCAATATTTTGATTTAACATGTTAGTAGGACTAGTACTCCAGAGATAAATATATAGTAGAGCTGAACTAGGGTTAGTCACAGTGGTGAAAAACCAGTTAGGCCGTAAGCTACAAGATAAGCGTGAAATAATATTTCCAGCCTTCTTTCTGTACACGGCCTTAGACAGGTTACACCCTTGTAGGTATAACTTACAGTTGATAAGTCACTCGGGGACACTCCATAATTAAATTACAGACTACAGTACAGGTAAGTAAGGCCACTGGAACTGCCCCGTATAATGTAACTCCGAGTGGGGTTGGTTGCTATAAAATGGTTGTCAGCTTAGAGCATTATTAATTAATAACTGTTTACAGACTTATCTGATTTCACAAACGTTTATAAGATAAAAAGATAAGATAAAATACACTTTATTGCACACAAACAGAAACAGTTTCACAAACATAGTAAAGAAAAATGGTACAATTGGCGGCCTTATTACTAAAAGTAATCTCTTCCAGACAACCACATTGAAAGGAAATATAAAGTATAAAGAAAGGGGTAACGTGTGACAAGACAAGAGAAAATACAACATAATTACTATGAACAATGTGTAAATACCTACATACAATAATACTTAAATATATTATGAACACATAAATACTTTAAACCTACATAGCTATTAATAATTATATACCTAGACCTTATAATATATATATATATATATATATATATATATATATATATATATATATATTATATATATTATATATATATATTATGCTGGTTTATTCTAATCTGGATAAGCTAAATTTAAATAATGCTGTCTGAGCTGGTTTTTGAAGGATGGTAGAGAGGGTGCGAGTCTGATTTCCATGGGCAGATCGTTCCATAATTTAACAGCCTGAAAAGTGAAGGAACCCTCATAAAACACCGTGGTGCAAGAGGGAACATGAAGGCGAAAGTTATGAGATGAACGTAGTGAGTGGCTGTGTGTAGAGCATCTCAACTCAAGACGCTCCTTAAGGTATGTTGGGGAACAAGGATTGAACAGTACCGAATAAAGTAGTGAAAGTATGTGAGTATTCCGTCGAAGACGAATTGGGAGCCACTTGAGTTTTTGTCGGAATACAGATACATGATCATATTTTCTTAAGCCAAATATGAATCGTATGCAATAATTTTGAAGACGCTCAAGCTTGTTAAGTTGCTCCTCAGTGAGATCAAGATAGCTGGCATCGGCGTAGTCAAGAACGGGAAGAAGGAGTGATTGAGCTAAAGCAATTTTGGTGGAGGTAGGAAGGAAATTGCGTAGTCTTCGAAGTGATCCCCCGGATGCAAACATCCTCCGGCTAACCGCCTCCAGCTGAGGACTCCATGTCAGAAACTTGTCAAAAATAACGCCAAGATTCCTGACCGTATCACTATAGGGTACATGAACCCCGTCAAAATAAATTGGCGGCACCATCCGAAGAAAATTATTGTTCATCAACCTAGAACTTCCAATAAGAATAACTTGAGTTTTCTTCGGATTGACCATAAGGCCATGGTGTTTACTCCAGTCTACTATTTTAGTCAGGTCAGTGTTCATAGTATCAATTGCTTGAGCTAGATTAGAAGGAGAAGCGTGTGCATAAATCTGGAGATCGTCTGCATAAAGATGGTAGGAAGAAATCAGTTTATCAGAAATGGAGTTAATAAAAATAGCGAAGAGCAGAGGAGATAGCACACCACCTTGTGGGACACCGGCTGCGATATCACACCATTGGGAGTATGAATCCTCAATGCGTATACGCTGCCGTCGCCCCTGCAGATAACTGCGAAACCAGTCAATTACCATTGGAGATATGTTAAGTGATCGAAGTATTCCCAGCAAGATTTCGAAGTTAACAGTATTGAAGGCATTATTATTAAGGTTTATGTTGAATGTAAGGATATATTGTTAGGCTACTTGCATATTTCTTTCACTAAGATTGTTGGTGTTTTCGGTTAATAAGTCTCTAAGTTGATACCAATTGTCACCGGTTGCTAACTCTCAAAAAGTTACAAAATACGGGGGCTGGCCGGGCCACAGACTGCAGTGCCACTCACCGAGAACACGAAGGTGTCATCCCTCCCCTCCCCTTCCCCCTCCGGCCGCCGTCACGTACAGGCACGCAGATTTGTATGGCGCGGAGCTAGTACAGCTACTTACCGCTAGGTGGCGTGTCTCCCGCGCCATACAAATTAGCGTTTCGATTTCACTTCTCGATAGGTGAAAAAACTCGCACTCGAGGCACAGTACCACTCACCGAGAACACGAAGGTGTCATCCCCCCCCTCCCCCTCCTCCAGCCCGTCCCCCTCCCCCTCCCCGTCGGCGTGTACGAGAAGCCGCAGCCCCCCCGCCGTCACGTACAGGTAGGGCCACTGGAACTGGCTGGGTCGCGCGCTGGAAAGGTAACAGTTAAATGAAAGTGAATTTTCATATGTAACGGCAGTAATTTTATTTTTTTCTCAACCTCTAGTGTCCCACTGCTGGGCAAAGTCTCTCCTTGAACATTCCACTTATCCCTTTCTTGGGCCTGCTCAGACCAAGAAGGAGATGGCGGGACGACCTGGACAATTTTAGCACGAAATGGTGTTAGCAGGCAGTAATTAATCGATATTTTTAGTTTTGAATTGTTTTGGAAAAAATGTTGAGGGATGGGATGGAAGTCCTTTACGTAAAGATGTTATATAAGGCGATGGGAAGCTTGTGAGCAACAGCTATAGTCAACAGTCAATATATTATGTAGAATAAGGCATTTATAGAGGATACGTTCCATATTTTTGAGCGATATTCCCGCGCTACGATTGGTTACTGACCTGAATACATACATGCATTGAATGCACCCAATCGTATCGCCAAAACTATCCTAACTAATCCTAATCCTAACTAATATTATCCAGCCAGCCGCGGCTGCAGCACCGCCTCTAGCGGCGCCACCGTCATGTAGATCTAGTACAATATACACCGTCGCTCTTACTTACTTATTCCCAATCTCCGCTGGGGAGCAAAGGGCCGAAGTGAGGCGCCGCCATTCTTTACGATCTTGGGCCAGCTCAGAGAAATCGCTCTTACGGTGAAGGAAAAACATCGTGAGGAAACCTGCACTTCTAGATATGTGAACCCACCAACCCGCAGTGGACCAGCGTGGTAGGAAATGGTCCAAGCTTAGGAAGTAGTAGTAGTAGTAACACTTAAATAACATTTAATACTTAAAATCTATAATACAATAAGGGCGGCCTTATCGCTAAAAGCGATCTCTTCCAGGCAACCCTAAGAGCTAAGAAGGAAGGCTGTTTAGACCTTGGGGATATGCACAAAGGTTCCACTCGAGAGAGCCGGGTGCAGGTACTTACACCCCCACAGAGAATACAATAGAACGGGGGCCTCGGCAGGCGACTGGAGAGCGACTGCGCAGGATAGAGACCAGTGGCGACTTCTTGTGGCTGAGGCCAAGATCCACTTCGGGTCGCTGAGCCAGCGGAGTAAGTAAGTAAGTAAGTAAGAATGGGGGCGGGGTATACCTGGTCTGGGCGGGCTCCTGCGGCCGGCAGCGGCTGCGCGGCATCAGCTCGCGGCAGATGACCGCCGCGTGGCGCGCCAGCCGCGGCTGCAGCACCGCCTCTAGGGGGGCCACCGTCATGTAGATCTCCCACATCACGTCTACCGACTGTGGGGGAGGTAGAAGATATATTATTATTAAATTTTTTATTGCATAAAGTAAATTGGTACAGCGGCGAACTTAATGCTAGCAGCATTTTCTACCAGAGTTAATTGGTAATTCACGATTTTTAATGATTGTTGGATTTAGTTATAAGTAGTTATATTGCACAATATCGGAAGAGACTAGTACCCACAACACAGGGTATCCTAGTGTGGGGCCAGTGATATTTTTTGAATAACTTATCCTGTATACTTAAATAAATATTCCATTTCATTTCAATGCTAGCAGCATTTTCTACCAGTTAACCTTTGGTGATGTTGAAAAAGTCATTGGTAGTGCTTACAATATCGATAGAAGATGGTCTAAATTGAGTACCTACCCAAAACATTAATATAACTATACCTATAATACATACATACACACACAAATACATACATAAACTTAAAATTACTATCATCATCATCACATAGATAGGGATCAGTTAAGCTGAATGTTCTGCTCTTGGAGGTAGTGGAGACGAACTTTAGATTTTAAAAGATCTATAGACTTAGTTTGCTTGTTTGTTTGATAATTATATGGATAAAGGTAGGGTCAGATTGGGCCCACATACGGAACCTAAAGCTAGGCATTATGTCAGCTAAACTACGAAACAAAGGCCTACACATACAACATACTTGTAATAAGCAATCAATTAGAAGAAATGTTATTTTCCAATTTTTATCTGTATTCTCTGAGAGGTCTTTACTTTCAACGTGCATTGGCAAAAATGTAATGAAATATAGGATGGATACTTACGTTTTTGGATTGTAGTAATTTCGGGTGAAGCTCTTCCTTCCAGCTGTCAGGCAACGTAGATATTCTAAACAAAAGATGAAACACACATAAGTCAGAATTATCGTAGGTCATGTAGTATCCGCTAGAGATAACTTGAGACTTGATCTCGAAGCGCGCTCTTCTCCCGTCCCCCCCCCTATAAAGGTATAAACATGTGTAGAAACTCCAAAGTGTTACGTTACGACCTTTAAACGTTTTAATCCCATTTATTTCACATTTAAAATGACATTTAAGTATATTTATTTATTATTTCGAAAAAATGACATTTAAGTATATTTATTTATTATTTCGGATCTAATTTAATTAAATTTTTGCATATTTTGACTAACAATTTTCGACATGTTTTACTTATTTACTATGGATGTTATATCTGGAAATAAATGTTTAATAATTAATAATTTAAAACCACCGCCTTAGGGCGAGACCCCATTAGTGTAACGCTGCGTTGTGTCGTTTCTGCCATAAGTACCTATATTTTTCATGACCGTTCCTTTGGGACGTCGCAACGCACCAACAAGGTCCCACCCTGTCGCTCTTATAAAAAATGGCTAGCTAAGTGGAGAGGTAGAAATGAGAAAGCCAGGGTTCAGCTTGACACAAATTTATTTAGGTCAACGTGGGTTAGGCCTACACTATTCGATCAGTCACTTTTCAGTCGGTACGGATAGGGACTTAGCTGAAAATGGACGGATACTCACTGCGCCTGCGTGACGGTGACACACAGGAAGTGAGTGTCGTCCGTGGGCGCCGCGGGCTCGCGCGCCTCCAGCACCCGCCCGCCCAGCGCGCCCGCCCTCCACTCCGCCCCAGGGTCACTGCAGATAGATTAATACGTGGTAAATAAAGTGGTGGCTTCTGAAGTAGTCAGTATAATAGGCAACCTTTGACAGCACAACAAAAAGAGGGAAAATTTGGAAATACAATAGGCAATATGCACGTGAATCAAATAAAGGTCAAATATTATTTTTATTAAACTTTGTTATTTCAGAATTATGCCTCTATCAATGTTTTCGATTATAATTCATTTGTGAGCGAGTAAATATTGTTGAAAAGTAAAAAAAAAACTTCGGTAACTTTAAATCTTTGAAACGTGACGGATTTTCTTAGAGCGGATGTGACGATATGTCAGTCTCATAATAATCTATGCCCATAGAACTGAGCATCGGCGCGACTAGCGAGAGTCATTATTCTGAGCCGTGAAACGAACGTGATGACGTCACACCTCTTCACACAAAGATTTGGGGTGTTTTAGTGGACGAGTCCGTTGTACATTTTTAACTTTCTTTAAAATACCTAGTGTTGCCCAAATGCAAGAACAAGACGAGACTTAGCCAGTCTTGGTCTTGGTCTTGCGCCAATACACCTGGTCTTGGTCTTGGTCTTGGTCTTGCGCCAATACACCTGGTCTTGGTCTTGGTCTTGGTCTTGCGCTCCCAGTCTTGGTCTTGGTCTTGGTCTTGCAGCAAGAGTCTTGCAAGTCTTGCAATTACCTATTAGTCTATTACTATTTATTAAAGTTTACTTTTTGATTTTAATAGATATTTTTTTATTCGCTATGTTTATGGTATTAGTCGTAATGCGCATAGGTCCAGTTTTTCATTTTCTTTGATACAGTTTTTTGCATCTCATAGAATTCCTAAGCGTACTTACCTATACACCGTTACACCTAACTACTCAGTGAAATAGCGCTCTGCAAGACGCAAGAGTCTTGCAGGCTATGTCTTGTTCTTGCTCAAGTCTTGCACGGTCAGTCTTGGTCTTGGTCTTGCTAAAAATACGCGGTCTTGTTCTTGGTCTTGGTCTTGCAAAAACGCAAGAACAAGACCAAGACTGCAAGACCAAGACTGAATTTGGGCAACACTAAAAATACCTTAAATTACTTTTTTTGGCGTTGATTTTTTTTACTATAATAAAGCAATGTAAAACTATCGAATAAAAATATTAAAAAAATACGTGCATATTCCCTATTATTTAAGATCCGTCTAATATGGCCTACATTTTAGATAACAGAGAACACAAATGCTATGTCGTCTAGATGAAATTAAGTAATAAAACGATCTAGAAAAATAAATTATGCCAAAATCATACAATACTCACGCTCTCTCATAATGCTTGATCGACGCAGACGCAAACTTCAACTTGACCTGATTATAGTGCGACTGGACATCAACAGTTGCTATGATATCCTCAATGACAGTCGACAGCTTGACAGTGGCCGTGGAGACCACGAGAGTGGCTCGGGACACCACCCACTGACACCAGAGGAAGGTTGACGGCTTTATGTGTGCCTGGTAGAGAGCTGGAAAGAAAACTGGGGTTTAGCAGCAACATTCTAGGTATTGAGTATGTGTACAGTTCACCATACATCATAAACCTAATTAAGTCTAAATTGACAAGTACAAAGATTAAATTGAATAAAAATCTAATAGTAATCAATTCACAACTTTACATTTGCTCTGGTCAATTTAGTATCTGAGAAAAGAATATGCATTCGCCAACATTATGTCGTAGTTTGTTGTTTGTTGCAACGCAGCAATAAATTATGTGGACCAATAGCAAAAGCAAAGACAGATCCCTTTAAAAAAAAATACTCAAACAGCAGTAACTACAGTGCGACAAACTTATCTGTTCCGGTGAGTGCTCACGTAAATGTCTAATATTTCTTCATTCTTTAAGATTTTAAGTTTTCCCGTAATGGTAATTTAACCTTGCGGTTTTAATAAACCCTAATAATAATAATCTAATATACAATATCAATATATAATTTATTAGTAAATAATGACATATGGACCAATTTAGTTAACTGCCACCGGAACAGATAAGTTTGTGGCACTACACTTACATTCTTCCATGACGGAGGGAGACTCGAATATCTCGATGAGCTCGGACTCGCTCGGGGTGCGGTCGTCCGACGGGGTGTGCTCCTCGCGCTCCACGGACCTGCAAAATCCATCACACAACTTTCATTCTTCTTCTTCTTCAAGTGCCTCTCCACTACTGGAGGTTGGCGGTCAGCTCTGCATACTCCTCTCTATTCTTCGCCAAGCGCATCAGCTGTTCTACGCTGGCCACTCCCGTCCATTCTCTTATGTTACGGAGCCACGACTTTCTCCTCCTGCCCACACGTCTTTCATAGCAAAGCTAAGTACGTGTCTATCTTCAATGTGAACATTTTAGGGTTTTTTACTTTGGGATTTATAATTTCGGCTTTCTAAAAGTATTTTTATACTGTGTAAAATATCAAATACATACATTTTATTTGTCATTTGTTAGTTTTCAAGCGAAAACTAACTTTGTTCATCTGGCCAAAGGATTTTTCAATAAGACGTCATAACACTCATGCTATATTTTACAAAGTATAGAAGAAACGTCCAGCTCTTTCAGCGCCTAATACGACAGGTATCCAGTAGTATCTGGATAAGAAAGGCTATGTATACAGTGTTGTGGCGCTCCTTGAAAAACCTTTTGTCCAGAGGACGATAACAGGCTTACGGGCTCAAAAACTGAATTTCGACAAAGAACACTTACGGGCAATGAAAAGGTTCCACTCACAAAAATCCAAACCAGGTGACCCAATTTTTTTCAAACATTTCATTTAAAATTTGAACAAAACATGTTTTTTTTGTTTAGTTGTAATATCTTGATGCCCTTTTAAATGTACTTCAATGATGCAGAAGGCTTCGTAAAGCTGCATAAAGCTAGCTTTTTCCGTTTAGAAGTAATTTGGTGTTTTTCTCAGTGGAACCTTTTCATTGCCCGGTAAGTATATTTTGGAGCTGCGTTGTCGTTGTGAGTCTGTAGGTACGAGTATTATAGTTACCTAGTAAGGCCGGCTCGCGCGGGCGGCGGCGCGGGCCGCTTGCCCGGCCTCGTCGTGAGCTGCCTCACGAGCGACACCACGTGAGACACGCAGTGCATCGCCGCGCCCACCACTATGACCTGTAGACAAGCACACGCATTGTTTATTTATTTATTTTTATTTAAGGAAAACTTACAGCACAATTTGAAGGTATAACAATTGTGTTGCAATTATTCAATTTACCAACACAAAAGTCCATAGAATAACTAATTTTAAGTACTGGTAGGACTGTAAACTGTTTGAGCTTCCGGTTTCCTTCTAAATAATAATAATAATAATATGTGGGGACATCTCACACACGGCCATCCGACCCCAAGCTAGGTAGAGCCTGTGTTATGGGTATCGGACAGCTGATATATCTACACAAATACATAGATAGATAGATATTAAATATAAATATCAACACCCAAGACCCGAGAACAAATATCTGTCTTTAAACCAATATCTGCCCCAGCCGGGAATCGAACCCGGGACCTTCGGCATAGCAGTCAGGGCCACTAACCACTACGCCATTCGGCCGTCAGAATATGAATGTGTCACCTGTTGGTTGTCGAGGCGCAGCTGCACGGGCGGCGTGTCCGCGTGCAGGTTCACTCCGATGCTCACGACGGGCCCGGAGCCCCCGGCCGCCGCCTCCGCAGCCTCCGCCACCGGCTTCTTCTGCTAACAAATGAGGAATAGAATAGAATATCACTTTATTGGACGTAAAATTTTACAATTATTTGTCCATTGTCATAATATTAATCTACCATTATTTCACAAGGCCCTGTCATATAAGGAGGAAAGAAATGGCGAAAGAAACTCCTCGAGCATCATCTCATCGAGGATGTTGAAAACACGGATCAGGCACATAATAGATAGGTACAGAAATCAAAACTACACAGGTACAAGTGCGCGCAAATAGACACTGCAAATAGACACAATGTCTCGGACTATTTCGGACCAGTGATAGCTCAAGTGCAGTGAGAGTATTCTCATAAATCAAATTTAATCACTTACCGGTTCAGGCTTCTTCCGTCTGAAATAAAATAAAACATTTATGGTTACGTTTTTAAAATAATTCACAAGATTAGAGGATTAGGCAAGTTTTTTAAGATAAATAACAATATAAAATTAAATTAAATTTAAAACTACTTACGTTAAAGGCCCTCTAACGAATTCCTTCAGTGAAGTTGGCTTGAACTCTCCACCCGATGTAAAGTACTTTATTCTCTGTGAAAGAAATAAAACATTCAATTATGTAATTACTTTTTTTGTGGAAATTGCTGACGTTTAAAAGTAGCGTATTTTTTTGAGTTTTGTTGGAGTATACGCGCTTACACGCGCTGCAAAAAACCGAACTCGTGTATATCCCGGCACCTTCGCAGAAGGTAAACGACGCTCGTATGAGTATCCGTTCTGAAACCGCTAATAAAGCTCATGGGAAAAGCGAGTCTACCACAGCTACCTCCTCAAATGCTGCGGCCTACGTCTGAGGCGTAGTAGGGTTAAGTAAGGTAGCTTGCTAATTCATCTGTGGTGGCAGGGTTAAGTAAAGTAACAGTTACCTCCTCAAATGGCGAGGCTGCGGCCTTCGTCTGATGCGTGGTAGGATTAAGTAGGGTAGCTTTCTAACGCATCTGTGGTGGAGGTAGGGTTAAGCATTTACCTCCTCAAAAGCCGAGGCGGCGGCCTTCTTCTTGCTGGCCTTGTGGGCCTCCTTGGGGCCTGGAGGGCGCCCCTGCAGCGCCTTGCTCACCACCGACAGCGTCACCGACGTCGTCACCAGCTCCAGGATCGTTTTGCGCACCACCTGGGGAAATGGTACATTCGTTTAAGAAATTTTATTTTTGTTAATTTGTTATGTTCAACATTATATGAATTCCGCGATACAGGTTCGCCTAGTGCGGAATTTGCAGATAAAACCATTGTAAAACATGTTTTATGGAAATAAATACTTTTTTACTTTTTACTTTACATAGATACCAGTGCGGAAAGTGGAGAAGTACAGTCAAGCTAAAGTATATATTTTTTTACTTCAGATACCAAATTGACAAGTGCAACTATCAATCAGCAGCAGATTTTATTCGATTTGATATTTGCACTTGTCAATTTAGTATCTGAGTTAAAAAATAGACTTTAGTGTTTGCACGACACGTAAGAGACTTAAATTTCAAAGAACTCATTAGAACTTAGTTAACACACGGTCACTCTCTGATACTATATCATTGTCATAAGAGTTTGGAAAGTTAGTGATTACACGGAAGGCTACGAGTCTGTAATGACATTCCGCACTAGTGTCACGTGACAATGGGAGCTAACGCGTGTGAATTTGCCGCTAGGGGCGCTGGTGTTGACTGAGGTCAAGTGACATTTTTACTTTTCATATAATTTGTTTGGCGGGCTTCGTGATAAATTATATTTTCGTTCATTTCCCTGTTGAAAAGTGATCTCTTTTCGCGAAATATCGCAAATATGGATTATTTGTCGATGAATGTGCACGCTTTGAAAGCTGAATTAAGGAAAAGAGGCGCAAAAATAATCAGTCTCAAAGAGCAGCTAATTCAGAGGTTAGTTTGTTTACTGTTTACAAACTAATTTTTTACGAAGTGTATGCTTGTTTGCTTAGGTAACAGCTATGTTTTTTTCTTTTTACAGACACCAAGACTATGACCATAACAGTAACTTGGTTGGAAACGTAGAGGACAGCATCATACAACAAAATGATTCGTGTATACTGTTGAGTAGCCTTCAGAAACTTTGTATAGCAGTGTGAAAACTAAAAATGAAACTCCAGATCTAGATATTGTCACCAATGAGTACTTTGAAATTAATACAGTGTATACCATCGCTCTTACGGTGAATGAAAACATTGTGATAAATCCTGCACATCTAGATTTTCGAACCCACCAACCTGCAGTGGACCAGCGTGGTAGGAAATGGTCCAAGCTTAGGAGTGGAGTTTAGACCTTAAGGCGATATGCACAAAGGCTCCATTCGAGTGAGCCAGGTGCAGGTACTGACACCCACACAAATAATAGAATAGTATACTATACTACCATTATTTAGTTTCAACTAACAACTCAACCAGCATTCATGGTGTGGATTACTAATGTGTTATATTTTTTGTATAGCAGTGATAAATAAAAGTTAAATAAGTGTGTAATTCTTTTATTTTTATTGTATTTATTAAATGCCTAATCCATATTTACATTATGTTTTTTCTGAAATTGGTTATAATGATTTTCACAAACACGAGATTGTCGGATAATAATTATTTCACAAGCCACTGTTTTAGAAGAGTTTTATCACTTGGTAACATATGTCCTCCTTTTCTTTCCGAACATAACGGATCTGCACAACATCACGGCATAGTAACTCGTTATGATGATAGTAATTTTATAATTAATAAGCTTATGAGATTCAAGATTTTAAAACTTTATTTCGCGCCAATTTGATAAAGTCGCCTTTGATAAGTTTGATAGCTATGGTACCTCTTGACCTCAGTCAACAGTGGCGCCAACTGGTGAGCAAAAAAACGGTGGTCCCCATTACCTTGGGTTTCTTTTCGTTTTTGCTGTCGGTCTCCCGCGAAGGCTCCAGGGTGTAGCACGACATGTCCGCCAGCTCGATAGTCCACGGGAATGCGTCGTATTCTTTCACTGAAAATATACCATTTTATTCGGTAAGGTCTACAGTAAAGTTATATTACTTTAAGCATTTAAGTACAATGAAACACATCCGGATATACTTAAAAATATATTGAGTCTATTGTACGAATGGATCGACGGGAAATAATTTGCACTAGATAAGTTTTGCCAAACAAATTGTGAAACAATTGAATAACTTATTTTGGCTGCACGAAACGGAAGTACTTACTGTTCTGTACTTTGAGGTAGGTCGGTCCGTCCTTGCGTATTTGCGACCACAAGCTCCGGATGTGGCCGTTGCACCTCAGGGAAATACGGCCCAGGCTGCGGGAAAAGTCAAGTTTATTACTAATAGGGAATATGCTTGTATTTTTTAATATTCTTATTCAATAGTTTTACATCGCTTTATTATAGTAAAAAAAAACGAACCCAAAAGAAGTTATTTTAGGTATTTTAAATAAAGTTGAAAATTTGCGACGACCGAATGGCGTAGTGGTTAGTGACCCTGACTACTGAGCCGATGGTCCCGGGTTCGATTCCCGGCTGGGGCAGATATTTGTTTAAACACAGATATTTGTTCTCGGGTCTTGGATGTGCCCGTAAAATGGCAATAGGCCCGCCCCCTATTACATTGGGACTAACATAACACTCTGGCGAAAAGTGGGTGCAGCAATGCACCTCTGCCTACCCCGCAAGGGTGTACATTAGTACAAGGCGTGAGTGCGTGTTTTTTTTTTTTTTTGAAAATTTGCAACCGACATGTCCACTGTAAAAACCCGTCATGATGGCGCGCTAAGTGTGACGTCACACTCTTGTTTCACGGCTTAGAATGATGACTCCCGCCAGTCGCGCCTACGCTCAGTTATATGCCCAAAGGCATAGATTATTCTGAGATTGACATATACTATCGTTTTACGTCACTTCCGCCCTAAGAAAATTCGTGACGTTTCTAATGTTAGAACTTACCGCAGTTTTTTTCCACTTTTCAACAATTACCTACTTGCTCAAAAATAAATTATAATCAAAAATATTGATGGAGGCTTCATTTTGAAAAAACAAAGTTTATCAAAAATAATATTTGACCTTTATTTGAATCAAATGCATATTCCCTATTCTGTAATTATGATGATTAGGTCGAAAATTGCATGAACTCCTTTGAGAAATGGATAGTACAGGAGTAGCACTGTTTTGCTCGACTTGGATCGAATTTTATCACAGAACTTTCCGTAGGCGCCTTTTATGTAGGTAGATACATTGGCGACCAACACTAGAGCTACAAACGGAGTGCGAGTTTGTACACCTCCGAGTAGTTACGAGCAAACACCGCGGGAGAGTAGCCACCTAGCCGCACACGCTATCGATTTTCACTGCTCGATCGATTAAGAAAAACCTGCACTATACGAGTATGTATGTGATCAAGGGTGCGTCATCGCTGCCAGTTTTCAAACAATATCTAAAAAGGTGGCTTGCTGTGGGTGAATTCATTAGCAGGAAGACTTAAATTATATTAGATTTTTATAATAAATAATAATAAACTTTTTTATTTCAGCAAAAGCCATATTTTGTTAGTAACAATTAAACTTAACCTATGTTAGTGTAATAAAAAGACAATCTTAGGACTACATAAACAAAAAATATTAGATATTACTATTTACAAGCTTATATAAAAGTATTTACAATTTCCCCAATACCCTATTCACCCAATGCTTCAATATGCTACCATCCGTTCTTCCTGCAATGACCTCTAGCATGCCGTTGGTGCTGGCGCGCACCCTGTGCATGAGCGACGCTACCTTTTTGCGCATAATTGCATGGAAGCCATCAGTATGTGCTTCCGCAAACATACCGGATGCACTGCAGTGGCGAGGCAGCCCCAACAACATCCTAAAGGCATTGTTATATTGAACTCGCAGAGCGCTGAGAGCCTTTTGCGTATATTTGACCCACAGGCTGCCCGTGTAAAAACATTGACAATAGGATTTGAAAAGTGTAATTTTTACTTCACGTGAGCATCGAGCAAACCTGCGGGCCAACATATTCGCGCGGGCTGCCAGCGCCCTGCGCTCCCGTTCAATATCATCATCATCATGCAGGTCTTCATTGACAATATGCCCGAGGTACTTAAAGCTAGATACCCTTTTCAACGGCTTACCATACAATTTTATGGGTATACTAGCTGTTCCCGCGCGCTTCGCTTCGCCTTAAAAAGTTTTCCCGTGGGAATTCCAGGATAAAAAGTAGCCTATGTTCTTTCCCATGGTCTAGACCATATGTATACCAAATTTCATTCAAATCCGTTCAGTAGTTTTGGCGTGAAAGAGTAACAGACAGACAGACAGACAGACAGACAGACAGACAGACACAGTTACTTTCGCATTTATAATATTAGTTAGGATTGAATGCAGTAGCCTTATTTCTAGTTTTAAAAACCATAAGCTCGCTTTTTTTAACATTATATAATAGGCCATGCGTAAGAGCATACCTCTCACAAATGTTCAGTAGCCTGCTCAGTCCGTTGATTGAAGGGCTCAGCAGAACCATGTCATCTGCGTAACTGATGTTATTCATGCTCTTACCATCCACATAGCATCCTGCATGTGTTCTGCTGAGCTCATCAATCAGGCTGTCAACATAAACATTGAACAGTAAAGTTTTGTATTGTTGTCCATATTTTTGTGTGCAAATAAAGAATATCTTATCTTATCTTATCTTATCTTAAAGGGGAAGATAACCCACCCTGTCTCACCCCACAGTCAAGCTTGTACCTATCAGAATGCTCTGTACCCCATCGAACCTTATTCATTTGGTTTTGGTACCAAAATCTTAAGATGTGTACTACCTCGTGAGGCACATTAAGCTCTCTACATTTCTCCCACAGGATATCATAGGACACCAGATCAAAGGCCTTTGATAAATCTAAAAAACAAGCAAATACACTTGTTTTTCTATCTGTATAATATTTGACGGTGTGCTTGAGGGCCAGTATCGCAGTCTCAGTGGAGAGTCCGGGTCTGAACCCAAACTGCGCATCGTGGAGCTTTATATACCTACTAAGCTGGCCCTCAATCAAACCGTCAAATACTTTGGCTACTATTGTAGCTAGAGATATTGGTCTATAATTACTTATACTAGATATGTCACCAGTCTTATTTTTAATAACTGGGACTACAATGGTCTCTATCATATCCTGTGGGAGGTAGCTATGGCTAATACATAAATTATAAAACATACACAATATCCTTGGGAGGTGAGCACCAGCATTTTGTAGGTGCTCTATACTTAGACCATCATGGCCTGGAGATTTACCTCGGGTCATGTGTTTTATAGTGTGCAACACATCTTTAGCTGAAAATCGCACCCTCAACCTGGTTTCATTACTTAGGTCTGTGTTATTTGAGCACGCTTTCTTATTTACACATGGTTCAACTTTAAAATGTTCTTTAAAGCGGTTTGCTATATCTTTTGGTTCACACTTACCCTCAACTGAAGCAGGCAGACTTGGCTTAAGATTAACTTTATTAGTGCATTTCCAAAATTTACCGAAATGTTTTTCTTTTCGCAGAGTAGCCAGTATATCCATTTTAATTTGATCACTATTGTTCTGACACCATTTGAGCTTCAACTTAAAGAGTTTCCTACTTTCACACATATTATTGTAAATTGGTCCACCCGACGGTCTGCCCAGAGCTACCCAAAATTGAAAGTGCGATCTTGCAGATGCATGATACTGTCTGACATATTTTTGACATATTTATCACTCACATGTATATTCTTTTAAATTTTTTATTCTTGACATTTTATTATTGTATAATTTACCATTGACTATTGAATTTTGTACTACTAAGTACATTTAAATGTTATTTTAGTATTTCATTTTAATTTAGGTATGACTTTATTTTTTATATTATTATTATTTTATTTATATTTTCCCCGACATGTAATGAATATTATGAATAATAAATACAATACAATATGCCCTGTGAACTATTGAAATACTCACCAGCAAACCAGTATAGGACTTATCAGCGCATGCCGCTCCTGCGCGTCCCGTATCGCCGCGCAGTCCACGGCGCTGACCGTGTCGTTGGGCACGTACACCAGCACCAGGCCTATGGATACGCGGACCAACGCGCGCCGCAGTGTACTGTGAAGGTCTATGAGTACGGCCCCGTCGAGCGATGGCTCCGGCTTTGATCCTTGCTGTAGGGGAGGTTGTGTTTGTTTTGTAAATGGTGGTTTTCTTGAATGATGTTAAATATGTTTCATGAGCAAAAATATAAGTTTGTGTTCGAAAACATTAACTTGACATCTCGAAATCTATCGTAATATTTGAGTAGGCCAACATAACGTTAGTGCCAGATAATCCACACATTTACTTCATCATAATCATTATCAACCCGTAATCATCCACTACTAAACATATGCCTCTGCCAGGTATAGTTGACCTTAACGTTACAGTCGATTTTGTACTCTATTCCGTGGTAATTAATAACTTAAATGCAAAAATCGTGACGAAGTACTCTTAGGACAGATCTGTCACTAGGTACGCAAAGAGGGATGGGGCAGAGCTGGGACAAGGCATACCGAAGGTTAAACAACCAAAATCATTATTTGCCAAAGTAAAAAAACTCACAGTAGCCGTGGAAGAAGGTCTATACTCCTTCTGCGAGCTGGAAGAGCGGCTGCGCGGGCGCGCCGCGTGGACCAGCTCAGCCGCAGTGCTAACACGACCGCTGGACGACTGGAAACAACCACCAACTTGTTAGGAAACGAAGACGGGAAGGTATTAGACATGTTGAAGCACATTGAATTGAAAGAACTAAGGATATAACGGTAAAAAGTAACGGTTCTGTAGTGCCGAGATCCCGAAATACAAAAACATGCAATATTATTATAAAAATAAATAAATAGTCATTTATTTCAGGCTAGACACCCATATTACAAACATTAAGATTAATTAATGACGTAAACCTGTTTATAAGAAAATTAAGTCCCCGACAATGGTAATATTAAGCGCATAACATTTAAACATCGATTTAAAAAAAGAAAAGGACATTATTTCAAAAAAGTTTAGGAATGTAGCTACGTAGCACATCCAGACAACATTTATACGGGTACACACGTTTTGCAGCTTCGATTGTGATTTGTGTGCTTCAATACAACCAGGGTGAGTGTGATATGTCTCATTTCACTGCCTGGTAGATTATTTTCTCAATGGCTTCCTTCTGCTTCTTCCCTTTTTGCTTGATAACGTTCTTTTTCTCTCCTTTGCGATATCTTCAAATTCTCAAATTCTTAGAGTCTTCATATGTTATTTACCAGAGCGACCATGAAGCCTCTAGGAGTTGATAATAAGGCAAACGAGGCTGGCACGTTCGTTTACCTGACTATCTACTCCAGAAGCTACCAAATAGCTATAACTCTTGTCTTGAATAATTCCATCTTTATCAAAATTTCCGTAGATATAATAGCGGGCGACGATATACCATTTGAAGTCCTTGAAGTTATGTTCGCTGTCTTCACGAGATTTAGCATTTTCGCTACGAAAACAGTAAGCAGCTAAGTGTAAGGTGTGAAAGTTAGTGATTAGGTATAACATGATAAGAAAAAGATACACAAGACAGGCAAGAAAAAACATGCTTTTAAAAATTTTTTGTTGAAATGGTGGAGCTAAATCTCCTGAAAGTGATTAGTTAGATGATATCAACAAGATTAACAGAAAGCAGTTGTATTTAGGGTGTGCATATTTGAGAAGGATGCTTCTTTGGAAAAGTGGTTCAGTTTGACCAATAGATTTTAATAAATTGTACTTTTTTGGATCAGATATAGAGATGTATAGTGGACAATAGTAGTCGATGATGATGGAAGCGTGCATTGCATACCCACGCCACTATGCGGTAGAATACTAGAATATCAAGGCCTATGTCCAGCAGTAGACTGTATTTCTGATGATGAGGAGCCTGTCTTACCGGCGGAGTAGTACGGCGGCGCTGGAAGTATTGCACGGATGATATCGTCTTGTTGGACAGCTGGGGTTGCCACTCCGCTGCAATTAAAAACCTAATTAGTACCGTTTTCATGATCAGCTCACTGCCTATGCACTTATCATCAAGACAGAAGTATCTTCATAAAGAAATTCTTTGTTATGTTATTATTATCATGATACGTGCCGAGGCTACGATACAAATGTCTGATACGGGGTACAAATGTCGACCCAGCTTTACATTATCTTTACGAGCCAATTTTCATGTAATAGGTACATTCTGTGTAAAAAGTATCGAGACTGGCTGAATAAAACACAAAATGTTTATTATTCATTCAAATTTATTTTATCACCTTCAAAGCATGCTCCTTTTGAAACGATACACATACGCCAACAAATTATCCAATCATGACAGCATTTTTAAACGCTTTTCCCAGAGTTGTGTTTAGTACTCGCGGTAGTATTTTTGCCAGAAAGTCAACCGGTGAGTAAAGAATATTATTTGCGGGTTATGTGGAATTTAATAGAGTAGTATATCTGAGGTAACTGTGGAATACAGATTAAAATGAAATTGTAATATTATGTCCTCTTACTTGCAGTTCGTAGTGTCGGTCTATCGGACAGCCACCCCAGTAGGAGGGGGTCCAAGGATACGGCCGTGGGTTCCGTCCAGATGCCGAAGTAGTCCAATGTATCTGCCATGTTTTCCGACCACTGCATGGCGAAACGAACATACGGCCTGTGGAATAGAACATAAATCAGTTAGACATTTTCCCATCTAATAAATTACGGGAAATTCCAACTTTATTTTTTTCCACGCCACCAGAGGTCACTGTCTAGCAGTGGGCTATTGTAAGCTAATGATGATGACTATGATGAGTATAGTTAACGCTGTCGTGTTGGTGGTCGAACAGAGGGCCTCAACAAGGGCTTGCCACCGTGGTGAAAGAATTTTCCAGTCAGAAAAGCATTATACACCGTCTGTCCAGTTTGCGCCGGACGCAAGTATTTAAAGCCTGTTTGCAGTGTCACGTCACTGACGAAGCCTTCTTTTGTGCACCCCTTCGGCTGATGATGATGGGCACAGCAGCAGTACAATTCTACGTGAATACTTACACCCCGGCTTGCGTGTCCGGTCCAGAGAACAGCCACGCCTGACGCAGCTCCTCTGATCCTGAATGAAATGGTTTAATTAAGTAATGACAATTACCTATTCAAGTTCTAAGCACACATAACATACAAGTACAAAGGTTACATTCTACTGATCCAGGTGCAGTAACTTACACCCTCAGAAATAATATGTAGAAGTCGCCAATATTCATTATTCATCCAGAGGTGCGATCATAGGATTCGATACTAATTGTATTCAAATCAACATTACATTTTGTACGTACTGACTGTGAAATTCCACCTAACATATGGAAAAAACAAACGTCACTTTTGGAACTATGTTTGCCTTACATTTTGACAGTGACAGTTGACGATACGCAACGTAAACGGAGGTTTCGAATCTTATAATCGCTGCACAGTAGTCTGTCAGTTAGGCGCAATACAGGTATTGACCATTCGAATTCTAACACTCGCCTCAGAAGGCGAATACACCGATAGTTATTTTCCCCGTTAGTTAGCTTTAGTTTGGTTGTAGTATCTCAGTAAAACGTATACGTACGTTGTTCTTTATGGAAGGCGGTGGCCTTGAGCGACTGCAGATGCGCGGTGACTGTGCGCGTGCGCCGCGTCACGTGCGCCTGGACCTCCAGCTCTTCAGCCGTCACGTCTACTGCCACTGACTCTGTGGGACGACACGGATTATTGTAACACATGATAATTATTAAGGAATATTGTGGTCTTCGTCTGATAACTTTTATTACAAAGGTTCTTGATGGACAACCGCCATTCACAATAGATTGAGGATTATTTAATTTGGTCCCTAGTTAAATAAAACTGCAGGAACCGACAAATGTAGAGAGGATAATTTCATTCGTTATGTTTTGTAGCCGTTTATTAACCTAAGACAAGTGTTAGTAGCCAGGAGTTGTATGAAAAAGGGCGTAACTTATAGCGTTGTATCACTGAATTGAACCCCTCTTCCAGCAGTAGACCATGGCAAACTCATGAGACCGAGGATACCTTCGTCCTGTACAGCCAGGGTGGGCAGCGTGCTGGACTGCAGCAAGGTGGAGGCACCTGGCTATGCAGCAGTAGACCACGGTGAGCTGATGATGACGAGGTTATACCTTCGTCCTAGACGTCCGTAGACGACCGAATGGCGTAGTGGTTAGTGACCCTGACTGCTGAGCCGAAGGGCCCGGGTTCGATTCCCGGCTGGGGCAGATATTTGTTTAAACACAGATATTTGTTCTCGGGACTTGGATGTGCCCGTAAAATGGCAATAGGCTCGCCCCCTATTACTGACGAAAAGTGGGTGCAGCAATGCACCTCTGCCTACCCCGCAAGGGAGTACATTAGTACAAGGCGTGAGTGTTTGTTTTTGTTACCTTCGTCCTGTACAGCCAGGGTGGGCAGCGTGGTGGCCTGCAGCAGACTCGAGGCGCGCCGCCGCAGCAGCGACAGCGGCACCTGGCACGCCGCCGTCATGCGGGAGAGGGACCCAGATATGTTCAGCTCCTCTGGAGTGAGAGAGATAGAATTATATTATTATGAGTAGCATTTATTGATGAAGATCGGGGAAGAATTTAGCAGTGGATGATGACGGTCTGATGATGATGATGAACCTTATTCTTCCAACACCAAAATACGAGAATGCCAGAATGAACAACCCCTCGAAAATCATATATCTTGCGAAAACTTGTATGTATAAAGAATATGACAGCAATTTGTACAGTTTATTTTTTTAATTCAATAACAATGTAGGTAGAAGCAACTATCCGTACATTGTAAGTAAGTAACTATATTTTAGCTAACACAGCACAACAATCCAAAACTTATACTCACTGATCTTCACAGAATAGCTCTTCTCGACCACACTCCTATCCGCGAAGTATTCCTCATTGAGCAGCCTATGATACTGCACAGTGAAGCTGGCGCGGACCACCATCACATTGCAAGCATTTACTTTACAACTTATACTCACTGATCTTCACAGAATAACTCTTCTCCACGACACTCCTATCAGCAAAATACTCTTCATTCAACAGCCTGTGATACTGCACAGTGAAGCTGTAACTATTTACGCTAACACCTCACAACAATCCAAAACTTATACTCACTGATCTTCACAGAATAACTCTTCTCCACCACACTTCTATCCGCAAAATACTCTTCATTCAGTAGCCTATGATACTGCACAGTGAAGCTGGCGCGGACGACCATTTACACTAACACAGCACAACAAACTTATACTCACTGATCTTCACAGAATAGCTCTTCTCGACCACAATCCTATCCGCAAAATACTCCTCATTGAGCAGCCTATGATACGGCACATTGCAAGCATTTACACTAACATAGCACAACAAACTTATACTCACTGATCTTCACAGAATAACTCTTCTCCACCACACTTCTATCAGCAAAGTACTCTTCATTCAACAGCCTGTGATACTGCACAGTGAAGCTGGCGCGGGCCACGGGCCGCGGCTGGCCCGTCGGCGGCGCGAGTAGGGCTCGTGCGTCGGTCACGGAGGCGGATAGGCGCAGGCGCGCCGCGCGCCACAGCGGCCCCTCCTCGTCGGGGATCTGGCAGGCGGCTGCGCATACTCTGCAGGGGAAGGGTATAGTAAGTAGGTGTTATTAGTTAAGATGGTTGACTGACCATTACTATTAAAAATAAGGTCATTGAAGTACACAATATAAAACTTTTGATTTGAAATGCATTGGCAACAGTATTTTCTAACAGGCTACAAGGTTACAAACGTAAAGGTTAAAAACGAATATACCGAAGCACAGAAGATTAGGCAATTTTAACAGATCAATAAAAAAAATTGGTCCTACGATCGCCTGGATCTAAAAATTGTCGTTCGCTATCTCGCTACAATATAACAGCACCGAATCATTAATGATCAAATTGGTTAAGCTCGGGTGGCACACATTATATCTTATGCTAACTGCACACTGACCTGTGCGGATACAACGGGCCAGTGATCACCACGCGGGCAGCAGGCAGGCGACACTCCAACGCCAGTGGCGCCTCCCCGGCGTCCCACGGCAACACTCTCACCGACACCCCTCGGAGATGGATGTCCGTGCGGCGTTGCGGCAGGTTCTCGTTTAGCGCCTCGATCTCTTCGATTGTGAGCGTGCGCTTGGGTGGTTCTGTTGGGGAGATTTGTGGTTATAGTGGGATCGATAACGTTTGGTGTTCTAAATTAAAAATACCAATTTCATACATCTGAAGGGCCGCAATAATCAGACGTCGAGTCAGTAGCTGGACAGCTTCCTAATAAAAGCTGAAAAACTCCTCTTCTTCCTACATCTACCATCGGCTACATTTCAGGTTAAAGGCCAGAGTTTTAATGCTTGTTCACGATGGCCTCGCTGGCCCCAAATATGAAACATTTGAAGTGAAAGGGTGTACGTATGAAATGCATGCGCGGCCTCTGTGACTGCACTTGCTACCGCACACGCCAACAACGTGATACGTGAACAAGCACTCAGATGTACTGCTATTATTGCAAAACAAAATTGACAATGACACATTAGCAATGGGAGATTTTCAACCATAGACAACAAACCATAGACAAAAACAGATTATAGATGACTTCATACTCAACAGCACTGCTTTTTTTTTAGCCGGCATGGATTCCATTTTATTCAGCCAATACAAAAACCCAATGGATGTGAATTCAACCATATGCAATAAGTAGCTGTTATATTATGCATAATATTAAGTGTTAACTAGTTTAAGACAGCTTTGTACCATTTATGACATCTTCCGTCCCCTCAGAAGAATACAGCTCATAAAAAACGACAGGCCGGATGCCATCTATTGGTCGATTTTGGAACTTTTAAACGTCTAAAGAAAATCTCCCATTATCAATCTCATAAGAAGCGTCGCTCGCCTGTCAAACATCTGTCAGATAATTTGAGAAGCGAGGGGTGCTGCTGTGCATTGTTCGGTGGTGTTTACCCCACTGACCTGCGGCGGGCTTCGCGGGCAGCTCGTCCATCACGCCGGCGACGGCGGCGGCGCGCTGCAGCAGCCCCGAGCACACCTGCAGCCGCAGCGGCGCCACCACCACGCGCGTCGCCACCGCCTCCGCCCAGTCGCTGTACAGAGAAACGCGGTCAGCATTATGGTATCATAATATGGTCGTATAATGTGGCTATTAGTGCTGTGCACTCCCTGAGGTATGCGAGGGGCGAGAGGGGGGGAAAATTGGCTACTGATAAAGCTAAAGATAAAGAAACATTTATTCGACACATAGACAGCAACAAGAACAAAAAGAAAAATACAGACTTAAAGAAAAGAAATACATATACAAAATAACAAGGCCAAAAAATTAACATGAGACAAAAACAAAAATACAGGCAAAATATAAAACAATAACACAACGGGTTGCTGTCCGGAGTGTCGAAACGGCACCAGCTCAGCATGAGCTGTGGACAGTAAGGCCACAGCGCTGATTTTCAGCTGGCCCTTTTAAGTGACCTCAGTCACGTACACGAGTACCTACTTAACTATGTACAAACAAATATATATATATATATGTTAATTTTTTGGCCTTGTTATTTTGTATATGTATTTCTTTTCTTTAAGTCTGTATTTTTCTTTTTGTTCTTGTTGCTGTCTATGTGTCGAATAAATGTTTCTTTATCTTTAGCTTTATCAGTAGCCAATTTTCCCCCCCTCTCGCCCCTCGCATACCTCAGGGAGTGCACAGCAAATGGTCACACTATAGTAAAATTATCGCTGCGGTATATATCATGGAAACTACTTTATTGCAACGAAGTTAATGTACATAAAACTATTTATAACCTAAAGTCCCGATGCCTTAAAGTAAGCCTTAAAGTTACATTTGTATACCTGCAATTTCCATGTATGGTATCTACATTACTTTTACGGCTATTTGGATGGTATCTACCTATGATCTTTGGTTTTTAATAAATATTGCGTCCAAATTAGCGATCACAAACTCGGAAATGTGAGCGATACAACCGTCATCTAGCAACAACAAGCAATCTAGGTTAGCGTTTAGTGGATTGGAATTCATCATTGGATAGGACAACAACATGTTTATATAGGCCTAACTCATTCAGGTTAACATCCAGACTACAAACCTGTACTCAAAGTCCGTGGGCATTTCCACGGCCGCATCCAACGGCGCGTCAACCGGCGGCGTGCGGTCGTGTGTATACGTGAACTGCACCACTGGATCCATGAGGTCCCAGGGCGAGGGCGGGCGGGGCGCGGCGCGGGGCTCGGGGGTGCCCGGCGTAGGGGTGGGGATGGCTGACTGGAAGAGTTGTTGATGGGATTAAACAGTGATTGAAAGAGTTATGGTATATGTATATAGTTTACTCGGGAACTAGGCTGGCTGAGCTGAAATCAAGGGGATTTGTACAAAGGTTCCACTAGAGAGCCACGTATAGGAACTTCGCCCCCTCTCAGAACAGAACAGAAGAGTTATGCTTCAACGCCTAGAGAGCCTGGAGGTGCTCGTAGGGGCAGCCAAACTTGCAACCGAAAATTGTGTTTCTGAACTGTAAAGTATTTTTCTATAATTCCAACAGGCACCTGACGATAGAGAAGTGTTGAGTAAGCTGCGCTACGATCAATATAAAATATGAAAACTTTTGCTATTCCTTTACCCATAGCTCAGGCCAAACCCACGTAACTTATCACTTTTAGCCACAATAGCTCTAATACTATACGTTTTGTGCCACAAATCTGCAACATTCTTTATCACTTAACAAAACACGTCTATCAATCACACTGCATCCTCACATACCTCTTCCCGTATCACACTCTCCACCGCCTTAAGTACTTCTTCTTCTTCCTGTGGCTCTATGGTCATGTCGTACATCTCTGGAGGCCACTGAAAGGTGTCTTCAGCCGCCGCGTCCGCCTTCTCAAGGTAGACTGTTTGACTGCCTGATCCCTGAGGGAGATAGAGGGTTGGTTAAAGTGAGAGGTTTGGTTATTGTTTATTTGGGTAGGTTCCTCGTCCTTCTACTAATAGAGATGCCATTTTCGAATTTTAATCATGGTGATTGAAAACTTGCGAATAAGCAATCGAACTAGACAAACATATGAATTTTGTGATAGCAATAATTATGCGAAACTACTCATCATACTGCATCAGCAGAACTGAGGTCAGTGGTCAGACAACACGACTCACACTAGACGTTTTAGGACTTTCAAAGAAATTCTCAAATTCAAACTCCAACTTTGGAAATAACCTCCCAGTCCTGAAGGAGGCTAGAGTTTCTTTTGCCTAAACTTTATCAGGCAAATCTGGTGACCCCGACGTGATCCCCTCTTTGTTTTCCAACAGCAGTGTATCTCATACTCACGTCAAGGGCTTGAAGTCAAGACTTTTCAAAATTTTCTAAGCCTCGGAAGACACGCCCTAAGCCCTCCTACAACTATACATACAACAGGCCATGTAGCACGGGGCGCCATTAAGACGTGACAAAAGTTCTCCGTCGCGCTCGCTCTTGAAGCTGTGCGATGTGAGTGAGCGCGATGCAAAACTCTTGTCACGTCTTAAATGCGCCCCGTACTAGCCCTTCAGGATGGGACAGCTCTACTGTGCTCAGTGTGACAGGGTGTTCAAGACGAAGTTCGGACTTGTCAGCTACATAAGAGCACATAACAGAGTGTAGTAAGAGTCGCTGTTGTCGGATACGATGTAGAGGACATCATCATCATCATCATCTCTTACTCACAGCAGCGGGCGCCAGCGTGAGCGAGCGCACGGCGGCGCGCAGCGAGCAGCCCAGCGGCGCCTCCAGCCCCAGCAGCGTGTCTCATACTCACAGCAGCGGGCGCCAGCGTGAGCGAGCGAGCAGCCCAGCGGCGCCTCCAGCCCCAGCAGTGTGTCTCATACTCACAGCAGCGCCTCCAGCCCCAGCAGTGTGTCTCATACTCACAGCAGCGCCTCCAGCCCCAGCAGTGTGTCTCATACTCACAGCAGCGGGCGCCAGCGTGAGCGAGCGCACGGCGGCGCGCAGCGAGCAGCCCAGCGGCGCCTCCAGCCCCAGCAGTGTGTCTCATACTCACAGCAGCGCCTCCAGCCCCAGCAGTGTGTCTCATACTCACAGCAGCGCCTCCAGCCCCAGCAGTGTGTCTCATACTCACAGCAGCGCCTCCAGCCCCAGCAGTGTGTCTCATACTCACAGCAGCGGGCGCCAGCGTGAGCGAGCGCACGCCGGCGCGCAGCGAGCAGCCCAGCGGCGCCTCCAGCCCCAGCAGTGTGTCTCATACTCACAGCAGCGCCTCCAGCCCCAGCAGTGTGTCTCATACTCACAGCAGCGCCTCCAGCCCCAGCAGTGTGTCTCATACTCACAGCAGCGGGCGCCAGCGTGAGCGAGCGCACGCCGGCGCGCAGCGAGCAGCCCAGCGGCGCCTCCAGCCCCAGCAGTGTGTCTCATACTCACAGCAGCGCCTCCAGCCCCAGCAGTGTGTCTCATACTCACAGCAGCGGGCGCCAGCGTGAGCGAGCGCACGCCGGCGCGCAGCGAGCAGCCCAGCGGCGCCTCCAGCCCCAGCAGTGTGTCTCATACTCACAGCAGCGGGCGCCAGCGTGAGCGAGCGCACGGCGGCGCGCAGCGAGCAGCCCAGCAGCGCCTCCAGCCCCAGCAGTGTGTCTCATACTCACAGCAGCGGGCGCCAGCGTCAGCGAGCGCACGGCGGCGCGCAGCGAGCAGCCCAGCGGCGCCTCCAGCCCCAGCAGTGTGTCTCATACTCACAGCAGCGCCTCCAGCCCCAGCAGTGTGTCTCATACTCACAGCAGCGCCTCCAGCCCCAGCAGTGTGTCTCATACTCACAGCAGCGGGCGCCAGCGTGAGCGAGCGCACGCCGGCGCGCAGCGAGCAGCCCAGCGGCGCCTCCAGCCCCAGCAGTGTGTCTCATACTCACAGCAGCAGGCGCCAGCGTGAGCGAGCGCACGGCGGCGCGCAGCGAGCAGCCCAGCGGCGCGCGCTGCCGCGCCAGCAGCGCCACGCGCCGCGCCTCCAGCTCCAGTAACGGCCGCGCGCGCTTCTTGCCCGTTGACGCGTCCGTTTCCATCACCTGGGGATTGTTTAGTGGGCTTTAGGATTGCTATGTCACCGTGGTTATATGGGATAAAACTATAGAAGGGCTAGTACGGGGCGCATTTAAGACGTGACAAGAGTTTTGCATCGCACTCACGTACATCGCGCAGCCTTAAGAGCGAGCGCGACGGAGAACTCTCGTCAAGTCTTAATAGCGGCCTGTGCTACAGGATTGCTATGTCACCGTGGTTATATAGGACTAAATCAGGACTGGAGTTTTTCACCGAAGACCGCAGAAGTCTAAGGCGAAGTCCTACGAAAATGCGAATGCCACGCGGTCATCGCTCGAGTAAGCGATGGGACCATCGACGGTTCGCAAACATAATATATTTTAGTCATTTAACGTTTGATAGCCAGGAAATGAGCCAGGCGGGGATGTCTTGGGCGGATGTCTCTGAGCTGGCCCATGATCGTAAAGAATGGTGGCGCTTCACTTCGGCCCTTTGCTCCCCAGCGGAGATTGGGAATAAGTAAGTATAAGAAACGTTTGATAGCACATTTGCAATTTACTAAGAATCGCGTGAACTAACGATCGATGGCTACGCTACGAAGCACACCACTTGTCGCGTTCTACTACAACTACTCCTGGTTGCCTGGAAAGAAATCGCTTTAAGCGATAAGGCCGCGATTTGTACATATGTGTAGATTAAGTTTTTTTGTAATTTTTGTCCATGATTTTGTGTACAAATTAAGAATATTCTATCTATCTATCTATCTACTCCAGACAACTCACCTTGAATACCACAGCGACATGGTCCAGAGTAACAGTCAGGCGGTGCGGCACGGCGGCCGGCGGCGCCTGGTCCAACTGGTCCTCGCGCTCGGACCACTCGAGGCGGGACCACGCCCACGTGGACCACGACTGGGTGGCCGCCTCGCGCTCCGATGATGTTGGCGCTGGGGGGTTTGGTAATTTGTTAGTTAACAATGTATGGAGGTCAAGCTGTGGTTACGTGTGAATAGTGTGGCCGCGGCTTTTGCAGTTGCGTTGTGGCAGCGACAAAATGTCGATGTGGTTGTGTTGTCGCTGCGATGTGGTAACCACGTGGTCGTATGCAGTTAATAGGGAGAGGAGGTGGCCACGGTGCCGCCGCCGCATGGCGGCGTTGCCGACGCGATGTGGTTGCGATGTGGTCGTATTACACAGGTGGTCGATAACAACGGCAAAATGTGGCACGTGTGAATTGGATTATTAATTTTCAATACAAAATATACGCCCGACCACACGGCGTGATTGTTGTGTGTTTGTGGCTGTGATGTGGTTGTGGTACGTCTGAATTTATCCTCACCGGGCGAGGGCACCTGGCTGACAGCGGGCTCCGCGCGAGCCCCCACTCTCTCAGTCCGAGCCACGCGCAGCAGCAGCGCCAGCTGAGGCCGCGTCACGCTCCACGCCAGCCGCGACGAGTGCACGTGCACCGCCAGCCCCGCCGTGCGCCGGGTGGCGGCGGATTGCAGCCGGGTTAGCACGCTGTGGGTGGATGATATTGATTTGATTGATTGATTGATGATATATTTACTTTATGTCAAACTACTAGACACAGATACTAGATACAGGGATGGATGATATATACTTTACATGGGATAAAAAGTAGCCTATGTTCTTTCTCAGGGTCTAGACCATATGTATACCAAGATTCATTCAAATTCGTTCAGTAGTTTTGGCGTGAAAGAGTAACAGACAGACACAGTTAAGCATTTATAATATTAGTTAGGATATCAAACTATTAGATACAGACAGAAAAGTGATGCGATTTTCAACATTCAAATTAGCAGTTCTCGCGAGTTTTGTCTTAAAAGGCTTTAGCTTAGGAATTCCGGGATAAAAAGTCCACAACAGAACGCATGTGTGATTAACCTGGGGTATCAGCTTCCTAAATACCAAATTTCTACTAAATTAGCTCAGACTTTTTTTTGTGAAATAGTAACAATTAACAATTGTCAATATTTACAAAGCATCTTCGTTGGAAAAGTCATTTTTACGACGCGACGTCTTATCCTGTTTATATGTAAGCTTATCACTGCTTATTACACTGCCGGGCAATGAAAAAGTTCCACTCACAAAATTCCGACAGCAAACGAGCCTAATTTTTTCAAAGATTTAATTTAAAATAGGAACAAAATATTACTGATTTAAGTTGTTAATATCCTGACGCTCTAATAAATGTACTTCAATGTTGCAGAAGACGGTATTAAGCTAGCCTTTTCCGTTTAGGAGTTATTTAGTGCTTTTCTGAGTGGAACCTTTTCATTGCCCGTGAGTGTATTCCAGTCTCGTGGTACACACCGGAAGGACAGCTGGCAGCGGTACAGCAGCGGCTCCTGGAAGAAGCGGATCTTGCCGTCCGCGTCGGTCTGGTCCAGACACAGCGTCAGGTCTTCCACCTCGATGAGGCGGCGCATCACCGGCAGCGCCGGGTCTATGTCTGTGAACATACGCCGTGGGGAACACATTGTTTAGGAAGACGAAATACATGGTATAAGGACGTGTGCAGAAGCAAATAAACTAACGGGGTATAGATCCGGCACATCATTTTATAACAGATGTAGAGATATTTGCCAATAAAATTAAATGCTGCTGTAAGAAACCTGTCGTGCAGGAGGCAGCCGCCCTCGGCATGAGCTGGCACGAAGTCGAAGGCGTGGCACAGGACCGGTCAGAGTGGAAATCTAGACTTCGAGTCCTATGTCCCTGATTAGGGATCCCAGGAACTGATGATGATGATCATAAGAAACCTATTTCTTCGCTGGCAAAAAACCACACTTTTGGGCCGCCCAAGACAGTTTGGTAAGTCGGTAGGTAAATATAGGCCGCATCTATAGGAAGTGATCGGGTCTGATTATATAAGCGGATTTTAAAAATATTGTAATGAAATCTACTCCATTTCAGAAAGTCAAGGAAAAAATACTCTTTTTAAGAATGACAAGGAAAAGAAATAGCAAGAGACTCCACGAGCATTTTTCTAAAGAATTAACTCCGAAACGATTATTAGCCAGTACTATAAGATAAACTCCTCTTGGATCACGAGCTAAGTATTAGGAGGGTTAATTATGTATCAAGACATTTTAGCCTTGACGACTTAAATATGTATACCTACAGACATGATACAAAATTTTATGCATAGCGGGCGCTAGCAGTCACTTATCAGTGATTTAATATACAGGGTGTTGCAAAATTGGTATATCAAGCCGAAAAGGGTCCACACAACTCGTTCTGGAAAAGTCATTGGCGATGTCAGATTTGGGCGCACGAATAAAAAAAAGTTCCATACAAAACTTAATCCATATTTATTAATATGGCAATCGACGCAAAGAGACGACAAGTAAATATTTAATTTGATTCGCTGTTTACTCGTAGTTTATTTGAAAGTGGATTAGTAAATTCGCATGAGCTTATTCAATTTACGCTAATATCTGAGTGAAAACTTATGAGCATGAGACAAAACAAAATTGACAGCAACAAAACATTTAACATGCAAATATAATTATGTATAGCTAAGCATCTGTTGCTGCCAAAGACACATTGATCTCGAAAAACCGTGGAGATTCACAAAAAATGAAACACGAATTGCGATTACAGCGTCCAGTTCTCATTATCATCAGCCCGTAATCATCCACTGGACGTAGTTCTGTACAAAGAAGCTCCACAATACTCTGCCCAAACGTACATATACCGTGGGCTACTAAAAATGACCACCAGGGAATTGAACCCAAGACTTGTAAGTATTGATTTCATTGGATAAAAAAAAATAATGACAATCACAACCTTCGCAACTAAATAAATCGCACACGCCAGCTACAAAAACACATAATGCTATCATTTGCAACTCACAAAGCAATGCGTACAACACAATGAAGACAACAAACTATAATTTAAACCCGAAAGAATTCTGTCTACGTGTCTTCCACCACCAAATACTTAGGTAATTTTAAGCCCCTCAGGTTGCTGCGCCCTTACAGCCCCCACATTAGTAAGTAATGGACTCATTACCACCTAATCCCACAATGCGATTTGCAATAAATACATTCGAATTTGAATGCCACATTAAAACATCATCAACCCTCACCAACAAACGCGGGCTGCCACTTCCCGTCGGCACAGTTGATCTGCAGATGCTTGACGTTGAGCGACAGCACGATGTCGTCTTCCACATACTTGACGATGAGGTGGTCGAGCCTGAGCACCACGTTGCTGACCACGCGCCGCACCAGCGCCTGCATGTAGCCCGGCGGCGCCTCCACCACCTGCCGGCTGCGGGGCAGATGGTTTGTTTTATTTGCTACTTCTGATTAGTTACAAAAGTTGAAAAGATGCTCGAGGAGTTTCTTTCGCCATTTCTTTCCTCCTTAATGATGGGGCTTCTGTGAAATGGTGGTAGATTATGACTTTTGACAAGTATTCTAATATTCTACGTCGAAAAAATAAACGATTTCATTTCATAGTTACAAAAGTTGAAAAGATACTAAAAGTTGAAAACTGAGATGCTCGAGGTGTTTCTTTCGCCATTTGTTTCCTCCTTGATAATGGGGCTTTTGGGAAATGGTGGTAGAGTAATATTATGACAATGGACAAATCATTGTAAAATTTTACGTCCCAATAAAATTATATTATATTCTAGATTGTGTTGGTGGCCAATACAAGAGCAACATTAGGGTTTGCACCAAGGTGCTTGTTACACTTTCTTGGTGTCGGTGACAAATACAAGATTAACACTAGGGTTTGCCACCAAGAAAAGATTGTGTGCTATAAAAGCCTTTGTTATTCCATTACCTATTGGTGATTGGTAAATTGGGCCATTGGGACGTGCAAGAGAGCACATTAGTGTGAGATATGTGTAATCATGTTTGTGAAAGTAGGAATTACCTAATATTATCATCAATCATCATGATATGTTTGAATAAAATATATAGAAACAATTAACTGTCTCCACCCCCTAATGAAGACCCATGATATTCACTAAACAACTTACTTTGAGTTCTCCCTTGTTGGCTCTTCATCTTCAGCTGGTGGATTGGGTGGTTTTAAATTCAAGACACACTCTGAAAAATCACAGGAATATGGTTAATTCATGGATAAATCATAATTGATTCTTAATCATACCTGTGTTCTGATAGATATAAGTATGGTAATATTGAATAAATAAATACAATTGTTTAATTTAGATATACACCTAAGGCATGCTCCATAGTTGAGGTAATAAATAATAAGATTAATTTCATACAACATTATAGCCATACAAATAAATATAAATAGAAAATCTTCTCACCTATAGTATCAATGGTAACAATGATTGGCTCGGACATGATCTTGGTCCATGGCACTTGTATGAGCAGCTCGTGAATCCGTCCGGAGACGAGGGTGAACGGCAAAGACACTTCCTGTTGCAGCACGTCGGCCTTGAGCACCAGGTTGTGCAGGACCACTCCTCCCCCCCACAGGGATACCTGCGGGAGTCACAGGCAAAACATTTAATTTTGAAGAGCAACATAGGTACATTGTATAATATCATCAGGAAAGTTCTGCCAGAATGGTACCTGGCTCAAAGGAATTTGATATAGTTTTCACAAAGATCTATTCAAAACTGTGACTGAGTTCAACTCCAAAAGTGCTAGCACAAGGTGCAAGATATGACAAAAGTCATTGACATTGTACTGCCTTGATAGAGAACATGACGGAGAACTTTCATCATGCCTTGATGTTGTCTTGCACCCTGTGCTAGTTCTTCAGGAAAGGTTTACCCAGGATAGCTTTTTCGCATCCGCTTGATCTAGCCACCCCTTGAATCGTGCAATTAGATTCTAAGTGTTGCCCAGATTGCTATAGTTAATGGTTATAGAGAATAAATATTAAGTATGAGAGATATTACTTACTTGCGCATCAGCTGGCTTGAAATCCTTGACATATTTATCAACATAGCTTAGAAGAATAGGTGTAACATAAGATTCTATTTTAAACATTGACATGTTTTTATCCTTTTTTTATCTATCTCCTAATAGATGTTCTACATTCCTGTATTCGGAGATTGGTCTTCACATACGTTTTGGCAGTGAATAGGAACTCAAATGAAGAAACTGGAAAAAATATTGATTGTTTAGTCAGAAATAGTATAGGTTTTTTTATTAATTAAAAACAATCATAAATAAAATATGCGATAGCCAGGCAATCGAAAATAACGTGGCTTTACAGTGCTACGATGTCATTGATTGATAAACCAAGATTATTTTTGTTTACGGCACTTTATTTACTTTGTCGTTAGCGGCGCTTCTATTATGGCTCACATTTCATTGTTTTCGCTTTCATGAAACAACGTAAGTTATTCAGAAAAGTTACTTACCTTTTAAAGCTTTACTCATTGCGTTACAATTAATAATTTTACATTATTTACTCGTGTAATACACAAAATTTTGGCTATTTTGTAGTTTGTAATGAAATGAATGATAAAACTTAGAACATTTACATGACGTTTCAGACATTGACATTTACTATGTAATACGTTCCAATATCGATTTTAAAATACCTCAGTTAGTATTGTGAACTGGCAACACTGAAAGATAGGAGGGACTGACCAGCGTATAAATTATATTTCCCCAGTTCTTTTTAGATAATTCATTTCCATATCACAACAATGTGAGAACAATGCGGATTCGGGTTTCATACTCGATTATTATTTCATTTAAATTAGGTAGGTGTATACAATTATTATTATTATTTAAAAAAACACGCTACTTTTTCGGATACCCTTATGGTCCTTATTCCTAATAAAACCTTTATACAACCTTTAGTTAGTTTATTTAGAATAGGTAATGCATACCTACTTAATGTTTTAATAATTATCTATGAAATCATAATTACTAAGTACCTACCTATACTAAAATTATTATAGCCAGTTTTATTTATTATTTTAGGTACTAGAAGTTAGGAGAGCGGGGTCTGGTATTTAGCTAGGTACCTACATAATTATTCTTATTCTTAATATTATTCTAATTGCTAATCAAATGAAATGTACCTACATAGTTAGTTAGGTTTAAGTTGGAATTACTACTTAGGTATTTCTTTAACCTATCTAGGTTTTTTTTATTATTTGTGAGGGTGTAAGTACCTGCACCTGACTCTCTAGAATAGAAACTTTATGCATATCCCCAGGGTCTAAACTACCCTCCCACGCTGCCGCTGGTCCACTGCAAGTTAGTGGGTTCCTCACGATGTCATCCTTCACCGGTAAGAGCGAAGATATTATTATATTTTTTACATAAACTATTTAAACTCTAATTCATTAGTACATACAGCCCAACTATAAAGTTGTGAAAACGGAAGTAGAAGATCGTATTTAATCGATATGTTATATTTATTAAAGGACAAATCCGTTAAAAATCCATAGTCAATCGGTATTTTATTTTAAAAATGTATGTAAAAGTAAGTAAATAACTGATGATCATAAAAAGTCTTGGCAAAATCGCACTCTATGATGTCAGGACTTTATAGTTTGACTGTAGTTAATAATATGAGGGTTGGGGTTCGTAATCACATCTCTCGCGCGTGAGAAACGAGCGATTACCTGACTAAGCCAACACCATTTGATTCTATCCTTAGGTAAGTAGGTACCTAATACCTATCAATGATGGAGTTTGAAGAGTTCAAAACAACTTCAGGATAACAACTATTATCAATAATTTCCTACCTATATACTTAAGTTAATACCTATATTATTGTTAAAGGGGTGGTTCAAACTGATACTTACATTCAAAGGTAATACCTGTTCAATTAGGTTTTCTTTCATATTCAATACATTCTAGTAGGTACATACTAACATAGTATCTATGTAACTTACTTACCGGATATTATCCATGCTACGCTTTGTTCCAATAGAGTAAACAGTATAATAACAATGAAATGTTTCCGTGTATCTCTTCAAAACACTTACATACAGCTCGGCTTTTAAGTAAATGACTAAAACAGGCCCTTTCTTGAAGTAGGTATAGTACCTATCTGTATTTTTTTAGACTAGAACGGTAAAAAATCTGAGGTATACCTATAATGTGACTTTTAAATTAACTAAATTTATCTATAAATTATTAGAACCAATGAAGTACTTAGGTTCTTAACTACATATCTTACCTAATACGTTATATTTTTTTCAATCGAATCTCTGAGTGTTTTGTACCTAAACCCCATTTTCCAATGGTAAAATAATTTATAGTTCAGCATCAAAAAAATATGGGTGTCTATAACCTGGATTTCTCTACGCAATAGTAAGAGTTAATGCGCCATCGAAAAAACAGCCAATTTCGTTTCAAGATATACCTACCTGGTTTAATTCGTAGGTAGTGTTTCAAACAGTTACTTAGTGGTTAAAGGATCATGTAAAATAACAGACTCTATTACCAATGCAACATACCTAAGTACATATATTTCTTGAAATAAATTAGGCTCTACGTGAGTAGGACAGAGGACAGATAGAAGAGATATTAATTTGTTTACCTACCCACTTGAACTAAGTTCATGCGGACTGCATGTAAGTAGTTATAATTAGTTCCTATCTTTGTAAATCTTCCTTTATACCTAGAACCAGCTGCCAATGACTTCAATATGTATGCGATCCAATTTGTTAGTAGATATTGTCGGGGATGAAAAAAACTCTAGAAATTTTCCCATACCTTTAATTTAGCCTATTATTTACATGAAGATGCAAATACTAAAATATAAGATTAAACTCAATATATTAATATTATACTTACCTACTAACTCACTCAAATTATATATATTCAACTTAATTATGAATTCATAGTTAGGTACCAAGTAGTCCATCATGTAATTGCGGAGTTATAAATTAAATGTCACTATAGTTACCTATTTATGATAGGGTTAATTATTGCCCTCGTTTACCTAAATCATAACATGAATTAAAAATAATTTTATCATCATCAAAGTTTTTCTATTTCACTGTTATTGCACGCACTAAACGGTGATCTATGTCATAAATCGTTTTGATGAGGATACTTCATTGTTACGTAATTACTAGGAATTTTAATAAATTGTGACTGTTCTCTCTATATTAAAGTTTCTGTTGAGTAACATAATGGTTCCACGTAATGTAATACGGTAGTGCGCATAATTCAGCGGGGGGCGGGCGTGCAGACGCATCGCACCCACTTCCTCGACGCATGAATGCGCTTTCTAAATCGTATTATATTACGATACTAATTGACGTTTTTCATGCACTTATTATCTGTGATTAACGATGAAAAACCAAGCAACACATTCTTTGGACATGCGTGTTACTTTTCGTTTTCACACCTGCCGGGCTATGCCAACAGGAAGTAATGTGATCAGTGAATCACTTGATCTGATAACCTAAAACTGTTAGGTACTCACACTTAGCGATAATTATATTTATGAAACATAGAAAATTTGACAGAGACAAAATAAAAACCCATACTACCTCGACCATTTATTGGCAGATTTTCCTTAAATTATTATGGTAACATTAAGATAGTATTAAAATGCATGAATTCCACCGTGTTACACTCACACAACTGATTCATAAAAGATTATTTACAAGATATTAATTAGTTCCGATACTAACACAAACAGAGCTATAACTATCACTCACTATTTGGTATTGTTCAGACAAGATGACGCACTTTTACCACTACAACCACAGTTTTGTTCATATTTTATCACCGTACTTGTATGTGGGTCTCGGCGAGTCATCTGTGTGGTCGACGTAGGACGGCGGCGGCGTGGCGGTGCGGGTGCGCTTGAAGCCCTGCGCGTGCGCGGCGGGCCGCAGCCGCAGCGACGTCGGCGTGGGCTCGTCGAGCGGCGGCCTCGTCTCTTCGGTGGGTCTGCTGGGCTTATTCCTCTGTCTCCGGCGCTTGGTGCGGGCGGGCGCGCTCGCGGTGGGCGCGGGTGTCGTGCTTTCTGCGGGAGTGACTAGGGAAGGTGCAGGGGACGTACCCGGAGCCACTGCAAATTGATAATTGTTGTTGGATGCCTCAGGCATTGATACCGCCGTGTGCTCCTGGAACGCTTTCAGTGCCATGTTGCTGTAGTAGTCGTAGAGAGGAGATTTTTCTGTTATTGTGTAGTGTGTAGTAGGGGCGCCTTGCTCCTCATACTGGGCATTATCAGCCGTATTCTCTTTTATTACTGGTTGAAGCTCTGATGCCTCCGCTAGATGATCCACTATAGTCTTTAGATCTCGCCCACCAAATTTGACGTTCTGTGTTGAAATGGACTTCTTTTTCTTATCTCTCTGATCTTGACTATTCCAGTTTGAGGGTTCGGCATTTGACGAGGAGGCAAATGTACTATCATGATCGTAATTGTTGGAGTAGGAACCTTTGTATGAACTGAAAGGATCTTTAAAGTTGGAGAAGCCCGCAGTGGCAGGCTTTGATCCGGCAAAGCCAGTACCGGCGTAGTCGTGTTGGCTGGCGGCAGAGAAGGGCGAGGGCTGGCTCGGCAGCCGCAGCTGGTACACGTTGCTCGGGTTCCCCACTGCGTGCCCGTAGTAAGGGTTATTCTCTACAGACTTCGGCTTAGTGTCTTTAAACCGGAATGCTGGGATGGGCCTAAAGTGGTCTACGTTGCTTTCGGTTGAATAGTCACTGTAACTGGCTGGTTGTCTGTGTGGCTTTGGCCTTCCCGTGGCTGTATATATGTTTTCATAATAAGAAAAGTCTATAGTCTGCGGAGGTGGCCGCGTAGGCTTGCTATTCCTGTTGCCGTGGTATTTTGGCTTTGAAACCGGACGTTTGTATTCAGCTATCTTTAAACCGTTAGCTGTAAATGAAGCCTTCGGGGGCAGGTTCAAACTGTCCTTTGTTAGATCCACATTAGGAGGAATTTCCCCATGATCATGGAATATATGATCGTGTGTGACTTCCCTTGGATTATATGCAGCAAACTCCATATGTGACGGAGTGCCTAGTGAACCGTAGGCTGGTCTGGAGTAGGGATCTTGTTCAGCCAGTGACAATAAGTGATGGTTCCTGAGAGGCAGCAGAGAGTGCGGGGCGTGGCCGGACATACTGGCACTCGGTCCCACGCCTCCATACTTTGGGTCATCATACACTACTTTATGAATATGCTCTTCGCTATACGTATGAATATGCTCAGTGTTACCATCAATAATCTTTTCAACTCGTTTTGGTTTCCTTATTTTCTTTACAGTTCCAGCTCCGTCTACATCTGAATAAAACTGTTCGTGAAAAGTTGACACCGGAGCTTCCTCGTCAACGAGTGGAGCCTCACTGACAGGTCTTTTAGGCTTTCGCACTTTAGATTTTGCTTTACGAGGTGGTGCATCCTTAACTTTGATCACCTTGACCCTTTTGGGTGGGTAGGTGGCTGCCGGGGCGGAAGGTGCAGAGAAGGCTGTGGGGATGTAGCGCGGTGGGTGGTCGGAGGGAGACACGATGTCGTACTCCTGTTCATCTGCATCGGCATTTGGCTGAGGCCCGTAGTACCCGCGGTTGTGGTACAGCGGCATCAGTTTGGTGGAGTGAGTTGCGGGGCTCGGCCGCTCCTCGTACGGATCTCCCTTCAGCGGCACCAGGCTGGAGCCGGCCGCCGGCAGCGCGATGGACGTCGGCACCGCCACCGCGCCCTCCGCCGTTGGCATGTATGCGGGCGCATAGTGTGAGGACGCAGGGTGGTTCGTTATATAAATCTTCTTATGGTGATGGATGTGTTTTACCTTCTGTGGCAGATGTATACGAATTTTTTTCCTGCAACAAAAGAAAATTAGTATGACGCTATTATATCGTGTTTGCGTGCATGAGTTGAGTTGTTTTTGTTTCAGTTCCGCTTCAGTTCAATGGCTGCACGAGCACATGTGCTAGCTTTCCCTCTCGGCATCACAGCGCCGTCGCGGCTGCACTACCGCATACTCGCTGACTTTTGACAACAATCGATGGACACCCATCTCAGTCATACGCTACGGTGAATGCGGTGCATTTCTCTTTCATTCACGGTGCAGGGATACCGATAGTGAAAGAAATTTCTAATTACTTGGTCGGTTGATTGGGTACAGGTTCAGGTGCAACATTTATCGCTCAGCGGTGAAACATATCAATTTGATCGCAACAGCTGGCACAGTGACATTGACACTTGTGAGACAATCGCCCGGCTCGGCTGGCCCACGTGTACCGTGACAATACTTTCGCAGAATTACGCCAACGTTACGTTAATTACCAAATGACATACAACAACGCAATATTAGGTAATTTCCTATATAATAAAATTTTATAGCACTATATTATTATCGTGTGTAATGATGTGTACATGTTAAAATAGAATCGAGTATTTCATACTCATGAAGTTTAAAGGCCGACAGGGGTTTATTGTCATTAAAATAACACTCACTTCGCTCCTTCTGCAGTTGGAGAAATTGAAGCAACAGCTACCAGAAGCGCAAACTGTAACAAATGAGACAATATTTTACTACTGAATTCTTTAAATAATTATTCATAATCTGGAGGGCCTATACTCCAGCTATTTAGGTAAATTATACGATAAGCTGTGCCTTTGTTATTTCACTTGAAGTAGTAATATGACCTATGCGGTGGAAAGTTTAATTGAGTATTGATGATTAATTAGTGTACTTAATAGAAAGGCTTTTTTCACTTAGCAATTTAACCGTGTAATTAATGTGTAGTTTACGTACATAGGGGTAATTATTAAGGTGCTCACTGATTCAAGGTATATTAGATAAACATAGATTTTTTGTTCATGAACAACTATTTAAACAACCTTTAGTGTAAAATTTATAATTAAAATAATCCTATATTTATAAGTTAGAATTTTTATTTAGTTTCATCGCAGTTTCATTGTATCGATAAAGGCAACTTAAAAAAAAATAACTTTACCTAGGTACCTACTTAGTAATTTTTTTCTTAATATGGTGATGTGAGGACATATTTTATTGTAAATTACCAGCGTATGTAATAAAAATATTTCTATAATAGGAGACAACAACGATACCTAACTATAACTACGACCTTTGGTCCTTTGGTATCTCATAAATATCATCTGATAGAATATGCATTTTAACTCGTACTCCATTATAATTATAACAGTTTTACTGTATTTTTAGTAAGTACATGGGTACAACAATAGAGTAGACAGGTTTTGCATTTTTTTAAATCGCACTTTAATTGAATTTCGAAATTTGGTTTTAAAAGTAGTAATTGTTATTTTTAAGTTATAAAATAAAAAAACTATTATTTCAAGTAAAGTTTGCTTTAAAAATTACTAAATAACTAAACTTTGTAGTTAATTCATTGTAAAAATGTACCTGACTAGTAATATAATAATATTTATTTATTATTATTTAATTCTTCATCAAAAATGATCAAGCGTAAACTTAGAACTATTGTTTTTGTTCTTTTCATGGCATTTATTTTAAATAATTAATTATATTTGACTTAGTGGTCCCTGTGAGACACATTTTAAGTCACGTAGGTAGGTGTAGCTGTAGGTACCTACCTAACATACCTAATAAATTAATTATGTAACGGGATGATTATACTTATAACTTATTCGACAAATCCAAACAGCACGGTCACTATAATGTCACTTCTAAATTCACATATTTATTTTTTGAAAACACAGTCCTTTTTGCGTCACTTTCACTTTTCACTGAAAAAAAAACAAAAGATCTACATAAGTAGATAAAATACCGACCAATTTCCACCAATCCATTATGGCGAACCAGTGTGCAGTTTTCACGGGTAGGCACCAATAAACCTTTTATAAACAGTTAATTTTTATTGCAATAATTGAACAGATGTAGGACGGCTGAAGCCGCAACGGGCCTTTAGTTCGTTTGATGTTGTTAGCCGTGCGTCTGATTATTTATAACATTCATTTTCACGCCTGAAAGCATAAACAGCCGCGCCGGCGGACTCCCTCACCACCGACTACGTCTTCACACGATTAAAGCCACTGTAAATATACGAATAGAGCATAATGTTGTGTTTATAATTTCAGATTTCAGTCTAGAAAATAAACAAACAAATTGGTAAATATCATGTTTATAAGTTGACCATCGGTAAAATTGGTTTTCGAAAATGTTCAAGACGTTAATATTGATTTATTGGTTAATTAAAATACCAACTTAGTAAGATTTAACTCATGCTGCTGATTTTTTTAATAGGATATTATGTCGATTCTGAAGGATCAATTTTATTTTCAAAACGTTATATTATATTTCTTTAAAATTGGAATGTTTCACGTTGGTAAAATTTTATTTTATGCCTTCAGAGTAGATATTAACAAGACAAGAATTTAACTCAAAACACGAATCATCGCATATTTTTTCTTGCGTTGTTTTAGTTTTTAGGTATTTTCTGTAAGATTCCTTCAATGAATATCGGTATAGTTCAATCCACGAAATAAAAATAATCATATGTTAGTACTTACCTACCTAACTTAAGGGATTCTTCTGCCAACAACAAAAAGAAGAAAAAAATTGACTCACGAGTTGCTTTGACAATAAGCACCTATGTCGCCATTGTAGGTGTTGGTAAGGTAAGGTCATAATATATAATGGTTGTACTAAGGTCATATAACGGTTGTAAATATTATGATCATCGTTCCTAGATCTTTAAAAATAAAGTGCTTATTATGTCATAAAGAGTGATACTGAAACAAAATAATTAAGAAAATATTGCTCATCATCATCATCATCATCAAATTATTGTGTGTGCAATTCTACATGCGAGTACCCAGATAGTATTATAATATTCTGCATTAACAAAGATACTTATGTTTTTCCATATTACCTACCTGTTTATTTTTAAGTGGCTATCTAGGTACCTACCTAAATATTTTTGCTAATTCTTGTGTGTAAAAGTAGAAACGTAGGAAATAAAATAAACCTACTTCCATAAACTTATTTTATTATCAATGATATATTTATTACCATTTCCGATACGCACATGTGCGTGGTATTTAATAGTCATATATCTTCAACACGATTTTAATTTTAAAATATATTTATTAGATATTAATGTCACTCAAGCAATAATTATTTTTTATTGGTAAGTACCTACTTATTTATGCGTATTTATATACAGCGCTCCACACATTTATTGCACTTGATCATAATCATAACAAGTTAAGATGATAATAATACTTATGATGGCTTGAAAATAACCAGAACGTTAAAGTACACAAGGTAGGTACTTATTAATCTTATAGCTTTATTAAGCCCTGGTAAAAGCACATAATACCTACACCTAATAAATTCTAATAAACTCTCTTTTCTATTCTACCGTAGTTACCTACCTTTATGAAAAACTTACACGGAAACTTATTAGGTAATTAAATACCTATTAACTAATATTCATTTCATCTTTGTATTAACAATCTTCGTCATTCTGTGTAGAACATCGTCATCGTCAGCGTAACATGCTTCGTCAAAGTAAAAAGTAAAATTAAATTAATCTAATAATCCGCCACGAGTCATACCTGGCCCAAAAGTACCCATAATGCTTGCAGCGTTACCTCTTTGAATAGCAAGAGAGAGCCTTTGAGCCAAGTACGACCCGGAGCGACGATCATGTCCTCGCGAGGCAATACGGCGGCCTAGATCCCTTATGAGGGCTTTAGCTTCACCACCCCAAACTCCGCTCGTCTCCACTGCTACAGGGACAAACAAGTAACGGTTTTTTAAATCCGTATACTTTTGGTGCTTTAATCTAGCGGCATTCTCAGCCGCCGAGCCCGCTACTCTTGCCGTTCCTGCTAAATGTGAAGCTGCAAACGTGCTAACACATGTGGCATCCCACAACAAGCTTCTGCCACGCTCCCAGGGGACCAGCGTTAGTCCATCCGGGCGCTTCCCATCAGTGCGACTCAAACCTGGTGGTTCCAGGACGCACGGGATGTTCGCCATGACCATTGCCCTCTTAATCAAGTCATTTAGCGCATGATGTCTTGGAAATCTACCAGCGCACTTGGGACAACTTAGACCATGATGACCCCTTGAGTCTACCAGTGCACCGCAAATACAATGATGCTGCTCACATATGTCGCAGCCGAGCCTTAATGCTACTGCTATTCTCAACGAGTCATCGTCCAAGAGGGTGCCCATTTGAGGAGACGGCAACGCGTGAAGCCAAGAGCCCGATTCAGGTTTTGATGAAGCCCTCACTCTCGCCAAATCTACACCTATACTGCTCTCCATAATTTTGTCCAAAACAGATTTGCACAGAACATCATCCCAGGCTTTCTGGACATCAAGGTGATCAGGCAATTCTTTTCCAGGACATTGAGCTTCCCAGCCCTCTAAAGCCTCAGTAACAAAAGGCAAGCGGAATCCGTCACCATTAATCGATAAGATCCGAGTGACAAGATCCACTACGCCGTGCGCCGAGGATAGGAAAGCCGAGAGACCGGTCTCTTTGACTCGTCTTATGCCCAGACCACCGTGTCTGATCGGTAATGCTGCTTGTCGCCACTGATCCCCCTCCAATTTGATGTTAAGGACTTGCTCCAGGACATTTTTGATACAGTTATCAATATTAACTATGTTTGCTGGGAACAACCAAACTGGAGAAGTCCTCAGAGCATATGTCAGCTTCGGCATAGACAAACAGCAGCGAAAGATTGTAAGCGCAACATGGGCCGGTAACTGCTTCAATCCACTCACTGTCTTGTTGATTCCCTCCCTTTTGCCATCAAGTAGTGGTGGAACACCTTCAGGAAAAATAGGGGCTCCCAAGACAGTAAAGTTTGCCTTATCCAACAGTTTGATTCCTGGGGCTAGATTTGTTATGGTGGACAAGTTGGGGATATTCGGGCTGCAACAGAAAAGTTCACATTTGTTACTATTTAATTCAAGACCCATTTCCTTAAACATGTCTATAATAGCTTTCATGTCTTTTTCCACCGTATCGATGTTTCCACCAATTGTCCCGTCATCCAAATACCACACATTCAATGGGGAAGCTAACGATTTAACGACATCATTAATGGCTAAGCTAAAGATTAGTGGTCCTAATGGGTCCCCTTGTTGCGCCCCAACCTGTGACGATATGGACTCAGAGTCATAGAACAGCTGGCTGGGCAACGAGTAACACTGGCTCAGAAATGGATAGAGAGTTGGAATGTGCTCCTGTATTTTTGATAGCATTCCATCTCGTTCAATGCTGTTGAATGCGTTTTTCAAGTCAACCTTAAGAATAATGTCATTAGATTCATTTTCACAACCTGTCATGGCGAAGCTACGAGTGGCGTGAATTGCTGCCTCACATCCCAAAGCAGTGCCATACCCAAGTTGATGAGGTTGTAGAAATACAGACATCTCCGATTTAACTGCTCGACCTCCAACCTTAGCAACCAACCGGCGAAAAACCGATCCTACTGCAATCGGCCTTATTCCTCCATCTGATTTTGAAAGAGCGCACAATGAGGCTCCATACAAGTATGGACAAACTTCCAGGTTTAGCATTCCCTTCAGTAGAAAGTTGCAGAGTCTAGTTAGAGATTCTAACAATTTGTGCCCATTATCACCTGCGGACACCGAGATCAGCTCCTTCAAGTGCTGTGGACGCAAGCCATCTAAACCAGCAGCTGACCCACTGTAAAAGGAGTCAACAGCATCAGCAACATCAGAAACAGTGACGGATAAGAAGGGTGAAGAAATATTTGGCTCAGGCGGAAAAGATAAGGGGCGCGAAGGTGTCGGGTGTTTTTCTTTTAATGCAGTTATAGTTTCAGGAGTCCTGGGAGCCAGAGAGCTATCGGAGGTTAACAATCTGACTGCCCCACGTAAATCCCCATCATAGACTTTCGCTTCAATTGCCCTGTAAATTGAACCCTGTCTGTGTGTCAAAAAACTGTCGTCAACTGTCGGTTCAGCAGAGCCGTTAACATTGTCCTTAACTTTAGCTGTAAGAGATCGCTGATCGACACTACTGGGAACCCTCAAGGCTGAATAAGGAAAGGTTAACAGATCATACCACTCCTGTCTGCCGTTACTTTCAACACAAAGGTCAATAAGATGAGACAACTTTCCAGCTGCCATACACCTTGCACCTTTAGGTATGTGTTTCAGCACCCGGATATTTCTCCTCATAGAAGCCAGGAGATCAAAATTTGAAGTGACCTGAGCATTGCGGGGTGGGTTAAGGTTCGTAGCAGCAGGAACCGCTGCCGCTGGCTGAGAATGTGCAAGATCATTTTTATGTATACGGCCTATGTGGACATTCAAGCCACGGGGCACCACAAATTGCCGAGAAGATCCTGGGCAATGGGGACAAGTGGATGTTGGTTGGGTCATTGCAAATTAATTCGTCATCAAGTAAATATGAAACCTCTTATTTAAATAAATCATACATTTACATAAATTCATCCAATAAATAATTTAGAAAACAGGCCCTTAAAAAAAACTAATAATTATATCTAAGTATATTATATCTCTATGGACTAAAATAGTTATATCCTAGTAAGTACATATTATAAGGATCAGCATTATCAGCAGTTCTAAGGTGATAATGATGATATATTATAATTATCAGATCGTCTTATATCACTCATCACTTTACGGCCGTGATGTGATTTGGAAGTTTTTATCACTGGAAAGTATATTAGTAATGTTTCAAGGAACAAATGTGCCGCTGTGCCTTAGGTAGTAATAACGAAGGTGAGGATCACGAGTCTTCGATCAGCCGCGGGTCTCACACTACCACACTAGCCACTAGCCACTCGGCGCACTCGTAGTGTTTTCACTTTCGAAAAATCGGCTCTATTATAGATTTTATTTTTTGAGGATTACAACTGGGCACTTTAAATTTGGTTTCTTGCACTCTGAGACGATAAATATACGTTTTTGTAAATATTTACAAAATTTTATTTGTTATTTGTCATGTGTCATAGAGTAGCCAAAGAAGTTAAACTTTGTAACTTCATATGTAGGTAGTTACATATAGTGCAAATTTAATTGGGCATACGCAGAAGCATACCCCGTTTATTTACTATATTTATAGACATATCCGTGCGTTACGTCGAGTTGCAGAAAATGGGCAAAATTAATGTGCCTGATTATTAGTAAATAGACGCAAATCTTGTACAATGTGTAATAGTTTCTTACCAAACTCATTGTTAAAGCTGATCGTAGAAACATAAAGTATCCGATACGAACTTGCGTGCATTGAAATAGCATACTATTATACATGAACGCCGCAATCATAATATTAGTTGGAACTCAACAGCTGGTTGAACTATAATTGCAATCGTTTTAGCTATGTGTGTTTTTCAGTGTGGTTTCAGTCTTTTATGTTTCTCTACCTCCACTTGAAAAATGTGCATCTAGCTGAGTAATATTATTTTTTTTTGTGATTTAATATGATTGTCACATATTTTAGGTAAGTTAGTAGGTTTTCAGTAAAAGTAACTGATGTTGGGCTCCAACGGTTTATTTAATGTAAAATAAACGACTTTGAAGGTTTTAATGCATTGATTATTTAGTTTTCCCTGATGGCCTTTTCAAATGAATGATTATGCCTATGGGGATTCTTGTAAAGGTTGCTAAGTTCCCAACGTTCTACCTGCACCACCAACCACTATCTATTAACCTTGACCATTTGTCTAATTTATGAATGGTTGTAGGTACTTACCTAATATGTAGGTACTTCATAGAGGTTTTTGATCTAAACCGTGGTTTGAAAGACAGATCCATTAAACTACTTTCCTAGTTATGGTTAAAGTGACAATACAACTAGGAATCTACTATGTATAAAGCTAGTTAAGTTGAGCACCCGAATATGTTTGCGGGGCTGGTGAAAGGCTGGATGGAGGACATTACCCTCAAGCTTAACCGTATGAAGTAGTATGAACCTCTACGTTGTGTTAACAAATCATGTTCGCATTCTTTCCTTCTGTTTTAGTCCATGGGATAAAGTTTTAGTACCTACTTACCTATCTTAATTGAGCCTAGAAGTAAGAAGTAAGTTTGACTATCTTGAGTCTTTATTTTGCATGTCGTTTTTCTTAATGGATTCAGTATTGTACCTAGTTGTGGCGTTGTGTGTGTAATGTGTATTCAGCGTTAGCCGTTAGATAGACTCTAGTCTAGACTATTCTGATATTGTAAGATTGGTACTGACTTAAAAAGTGATTATTTAATTCTGTCTTATTAAAAAAGTAAAGCGGTAGTACCTACCTACTTTACTCCAATATGATTTACATCAAAGGCAATATAAATTCCAATAAAGACATTATGAAATATGGTGATAGTAAAGTATCATGAAAGTGTAGTCTAGTTGGTAATATGACCGATAAATAATGACGAATAGTATCACGCTGGAGTGGAGTTCATTCACGCACCGACGCTGACGCTTCCGAAAAATGTGAGTGTAGGTATAGGCCAATGGCAAGTTAAAGACCCTGTGTGAGACCCTGTCTGCCAAGCAGAGGGGCATAATAAGCAAAAATAAAAGAAAAAATAGTTATAACATTTGAAAAAACTTACTTATTACCTAATACACCTACATAACTACTGTAGTTTGCAACTCAGTTTATCCTTCATATAGTTACAAATTTAGAATATACTTAGGTAACTTAAGTTCGTTAGGCACCATGTTAAGTTACTTAGGCATCCGATCTAAATACCTACAATATAGGGACTATCAAAACGGAAACATCTACGAATCAACTTAGGTACATTCCTACGAGCGAGTGCACACAAGCCGCTTGCATTAGATTTAGTTAGATCAATCTACAAAAGTAAGGAGGAACGCTGGCTAATGCACATTTAAGTAGCAACTCGGCAAGAAAATAGAAAGTGGAAGACCATTGGATCCTCCTAGTAAAATGCATTTTCACTATAGGTACACACATTGCGCAATGCTACACCAAGCATAAATATAATGTTTCATTTCACCTATAAAATGCAGCAACTATCATGCTTCCTTCTTTATTAAAAAGCATAAAAACTTGAGTGTTAATGATATTATGACGTGCTATAAAAAGTTCTTCATTGTAGGGGAGTATTTAATTGGCTTACCTTTCTTAGTCATTGAAATGAGGTGACGATAAACCATTAGTTAGGTAGGATAGTGCTAAAAATCAAAGGCCAAAAAAGTTTCTTATGCCAAAACTAGATCTAATTCCATGCGTATCACATGAGACTTCATCGTCAATCAGCACTATCTTCGAGAAAAATGTCCTTGTTTACATCATACCACCAGACCAGACACAATATAAAACGAGTACTAGGTATTTACTTAGTTAATATTTTATTGTTTAAAAATTAACGTAAATTTATTTAAATTTGATCATCACATTATCAGATATTATTATATTTACATACCTAATACATAATAATATTGTACAGACTGTAATAAATATTAATGTGTTAAATATAAATACCTACAATCATAAAATACCCTATATTGTACGAAAATAAGGTATACCTGGCAGCACTGGTACTACAACAATCAATATTGAAACGCAGTGAAATCGTTTGTTGAAAACGTCGTATGCCAGAGACATTTTAGCTATTTTGAAACACGGATAAATTGATAAAACAATTAATTAAAATGTTCATAGAAACGCAACCTCAAATAGTAAAAAAAAAACGTTTTTTAAATATAAATATTTTTTTGCTGAAAGGAAATAATATAATCTTTAATAATATTCTATTTTTATTTTTATTCATAGCAACACTGTCCAATTCCGTATGACAGCAAGAAAAGCACAAAATGACTTCGGTGGCCCGAATATTGATTTTAAATTAAATAATACCCTTTAAGCCTTAAATTTTAGATTATTGTTGTGATTTTAGCTAGTAGTTAGTGCAGTGGACACAGATTTTAGTAGACCCTAAGTCTTGCAACATATACTTAAGTTACCAAGCTTCAACTTGTATCCTCGTAACAAGTTTCAGTAATCATTTACCATTACGAACAGGTGAGTTATGTACCTTTTCATATTCATTAGATTTCCAATAACCTTTGAGGTCAATGTATTGAACACACAATCACAATAAACACATAACCTATCAGAACACTGCAAAAAGAACAACTAACTAAAGAATCCTGTAACTCTATGTGATTCTATTTAGAACATCTTAGAGTATTGCTACCTATAATTATTATTATGATCAAAATGATTCCTTGGCATGTTTATTGTTTTAATATCAAATCAATATCTCAGTTGTATTGATAGAAAAAATGATCTTAAACATATTAGATGTACAGACTGTGTCAAAGAAACCTGACCCCTGCTCAGACTGACAATGCTACCTAAGAAAAGTCTGGTTTCTCTGGCCCATTGTGAACCATTTCATAATTTCTCCAATAGTTGAAAACAGTAGGTCAAACTCACCATTTACCACTTCACTTGCATGGGTTTATACTTACATTATACATTTATTCTTACATGATACACTAGTACTTAATATATAGTTTAGCTGTTTACATATTGCTTATTTAACCCCCTTTGCAAACCACAATTATTAGAAATAGCAAATTTTGTTTGTTCCTAAATCTAACTCAGTATGTCTTGCAATGTTTTGTTTAAAAAAATATTCCTAATACAATCCCTGGTAGGTTTCCTAAATGGGTGTGTGCTACTGAGCAATACTAATTGCAACTGGAGACTGTGGATGTCCAGCTCATAAATAACAAATTCTTTCATGAATATCTAATTAACTAAGTATCAATATATTTGGCACAGATCTTGCAAAACATCATGACGCACCCCTATTTTGGTAAGTGCTATCCATATTATGTGTGCGTTAAAACATGTTTGTTGTCTTGCAATGAATAATAATGCATTTCAAATGATTGAAGTATCTTATTGCTATTGTGATGCTCTCATCCAGCTAACACTTCATGAACATTTCTTTCTGTACTTTAAAAGATTCTCTTCACTTCTTGGAACTACATAAAATGTGGTAGAGTAATAAATCAACTTAAAAGCATATTGAGCAATGTTTTTATACGGGTTTTAAACTAAACTTCTTACTCTAGGAACTAAAGAGATAGTGGAGCTTAGGTAGGTACTGCATAAGTGCAATAATGTTTTCATAACATTGCACTTAGTACAAATTGTGGGGCAATTTTAAAATTATTTGAAGGTTGATGCTTTCAATTGAATAATGGCCCTTCTTGGTGGCTCGTGATTGCAATGCTTGTATCGCTATCAATTGCAGCGTAGTGCCCCTGACAGAGAGAATTCAATGACTCACACGGAACTCACTCAAAGCATAACAAGTCTTCCTCAATGCATTTGCATATGTTATAGGTAGCTCACTTTAAAAACCTTTTTTTATTTTTTTGTATGTATACACTGTAATTTTTGATATGTTTAGTAGTACAACCCAGTAGCATCATGAAAAATGTTAGCCTTGAGGCCTAATCTTTGACTGTACCGTGACGGCATGTATTGTGTTGTAGCTATTTTTTAAATTCCATCTTATAATGTTTTAATAATATGCATTCGAAATTTTATGGCATGTTTAGTTCTGGGCATGCTGACTTCCAAGTCAACTCAGCCTGTTATTTTGAATTATTGAAATAAAGCATCTAATAACATCTTTATCACTATCATAGGTAAAAGTTATAATAATTATATTATAATTCATACAACTTGAAATATCTTTTAATTATTCACTCTGCATAGCACTTTTTGTCAAATTTATCTACTTTACCGAGAATTTTACAAGGCTATGGTTGCAAATGGTTTGAAACTATGTATATCCTATAATAAATACCCTTGGTTGTTTAGTTAGTGGTACATAATTACAAAAACTCATAAACTATTTTATTCATAATTTATTTGTAACTAAATGAAAGGGTTAAAACATAAAAATACCGAAATGCAAAATACATTCTTGCGAAGTTTTAGTCCAACACAAAACAAAATGCAAAAATTTTGCTGTGGCGACAACACTTGGGCTTATTTTTAGAACACTGATTGCATCAAGTTGGTAGTTTCTAGTTCAGAGTGAGGTCGTGAGCGTGGAGCCCCCTCGGGAGGGGGGGTCCGCCCGGAGCCTCCACTCTACCTACCTACTTGGGTATATGTGTCTCTATTACATCGCGATACAGTCGCGGTTACTGTAGCAGCTTCGCAATATTTCATATTTGTGGAGCAGTCGACCCTTGTGAAAATTGTTGTGTCGGAAAATTAAATAACAACCAAAATAGTCGCGACGTCCCCCCAGTAGGTTTTTAATTTTATTTTTGGGGTTTCGGACGTGTTTGTTTTTTTATGCACGACAAATATACACCCTGTAACGATGTTATAATCAGTGCTTACTTTATGCTCTTCTCTGGTTTATAAGTCTGCCTTATCCGAATTTTTAAAGAAAATCCAGTCTAGTGATCCTTATAGATTAAAAAAAACCCTACTAATGCCGGTTGATTATATATGTGTATATCGATACATTCACAGGGCATAGGTTAACGGCAGGCAGAATGAAACCATTTCTACGGCGCTATTGTTCTTTTACGTGAGTGCAGCACTCCTCGCTAATCGATACTGAAATAGCACACCGAGACCGGCTACATATCGTTCAATACACCATTTTCACGGTATTCGTAACTGGGATTAACAACTACAAATATACAAATACATTCAGCCAGATAAGTCCGTAGGTTTGTTAGTTCAGGCGCATTTACATTCAGCAGGCATATATCTGTATGACGTCACAGCCGGCCTACCGCCTAAATAATTCCGTTTCTACCGTTTGAACATTCGCGTTATGAATAAACGATACAATACAATACGTGGATAGGTAGTGTAGGTACGACGAAGCCTAGCCGGTACGATGCAGGGGGATCGATAATGTGATGATTACATGCTTCGACGGCGACAACCACTTCGGAAATTGCCGTCTCCTTGGATGATTATGACGTCCTATAACTGTATTATATAGTTATGACTGTTTAAGGTATGGTCACCCTTCCTAAACCATACCTTTGAGTTTGAAGCGTTACATTGAAGATATACAGAACCTTTCATAGATAATAAAGATTCAATTAGCTAGTGTATCGACCAAAATGTGAATCTATTTAACGAATATTAAATAGCCATCAACGTTTGGTATCGATATTGCGTAGTAATACAAAAAAACTAAATGGAAAATGGTATTATAAATCACTTTGACTGTCTTAAATAAAATCTGAAATATTATACTACAGGTAGACCAATCAATCCAATTCATACCTTTATGTACCTTTAGGTAAACTAAAAGCAATTATTATCTACCGTACATTTATATACATTTGTATTTCGATGCCCAGGTATCGCACATCAGTTATGAAAAAGATTGAAAGCTTAATGCGTTGGATGCAGAAAAAAACCCGGGCATCCAACAGTAGTATTGAAAATAATTGGCATCTCCCGCGTACCATGGCTAAACTAATATTGACAGAGTGCCTATCAAAGTGTAGCACCCAGATAGAAACAGTTCCCCCTGATGCAGCCCCGGGCATCAACTAACAAGCTGGCTCACAATAAAACCAATCGGCACAACAGGCTCTTAATCCGCAATCATTGCCGAGTGGTTGCAGCTCTAGTGTTTTCATTGTTTCACGTTGCACGCGTGCGCTGTTCGCAGACACAAATTGGACGTGGAGCGTGGTGGCGCGGACCCGATGACCCGTGAGTTCTACGACAGTTCCGAGGAAGATGACATGGACAGCCCGTACCAGGTGGACGCCGAGGCCGCGGTGCTGACGCGCCCGCCCCGCGACATGCACAACAAATGCTGCGGCGGCAAGGCTTGGTGCATAAAGGTGAGTTGCTAGCTTTGTGTTTGAATGTTTTAGTTTAGTTTGCAGAATTAGGGTTTCGTAAGTTTGAACGACCTATTTGTTTATTTTTGTATGCTGCCGTGTTCCTCCCAAATTGATGAACAGACTTTGGTTAAGTTTATTTTTTTAAGAATAAGCTTTTTTTGGCGATTGTATTTTGTGTGTTATTTCTAATTCTATAAATGCTTTCATATTTTGGTGTTTACTTTGTTTTGATTTTCTAATAATAAAATCTATTGTACGGCCATGGTTAAACAATGATCGCTTCAGATTAACTTCGATTATATACCTCTAAATAAGATACCTATCAATATTTTTTAGAGTTATCAGAGGACAGTCCAAGTTATTCTAGGCTTCATCGGAATCTCTATTTCACTGTAAAGACCTCCGTCGCTTGAAGGGGCGGTGGAGCCCGCGAACTATATTTTGCAGTGTCGGACACTTGCCACGCTGAACTCGACTCAGTTTCGATGCGGTAAGGGCATTATTCGCATGGCATCGCCTTGACACGGGTTCCGCTCATCTGGCATAATCTTTATTGACCAAAACTCATTTCGCATAACTCGTATGGTCTAAACTTTTTTGGCCGAACCATCACTTTGCCAAGACTTATGTGGCATAAGGCTCGTTTCGTCTAAAACTCTTTAGGCACAATCTTTAAACACCTAAGTTTCGTTTGCTCAAATTTATGTTCGTCTAAACCTATGTATAATCTTGTTTCTCCTAATGTTATCTTAATAAATAATATATTAAGTATGTAGTAAATGTACAAATTGTGGTATTTTTCTCCTACATCCCGAAAATCACGATATTGTATGATCAAAAAATCGAAAGTTAACGACCAATATAATTATTACAAACCCCATGAGATCGAAACCTAAAAATAGGTGCGACGACGAGCAAAGCGAGGAGGAGCGTGTTAGGTGCACATGTTCATCAAAACCAAAGCGGAGCGCAGCGAAGCGGAGCGGAGCGTTTTCCAAACAGCGGAAACAATACAAGGCACCAGTTTGCGCTATGTAGGGAGACGCTCCGTCAAAGTTAAAGCCAAACGAATATTATTACTTTGTATAAACCTATGCCATAGCATTATTAGGCTATTCAAGATTTGGCCATACCATTATTAGGCTAAACAATGTTATGCGAAATAACTTTTTACTAAACGAGATTTATGCCATACGATTTTCGGCGTAACGAGACTTTGACCAAACGTTACTATGCAATACGAGATTAGGCAAAAAAATCTTATGCCAAAAAAGGTAGAACCCCTTGACACAATAGAGAGGTCGCGGTAAGGGCTAGGCTTCTGCATTTTTCCTGCAAATTGAAATATTTCCATCTCCATTCCGATCCATTTCAAGAATAAATACATTTGCTATGCAAGTGAGCTTATTTAAAATCCAATAGTTGAATATTTGAACCTCGTGAAGGTGTCGGTAACCAAATAAAAGTCGCGTGTGAAATGTGTTTACATGGATTTTAAATTATAGTGCTTTGCGAGTGTGCGATAGCGGTACCTGGCTACACCATGGCATTTCATGCTATTATTTAGTGTTTTTTTATGGATCTAGACAAATAATGGTACATTTTTTACATTTTAACCACATTCACATGTTTATAGATGTATCTACCTACCTATTATTATTTATTGTTATAGATACACCAACAGCACACATATTATTACAGTTTTAAAGATAGGTTGAAAAAAATATCTATGTAAGTATTTCATACATACTAATACACACATATTCCAGTTCCAGTATCACTCAAGTAAATTAATCAATAAAGGTCTTAATTGGTTTTATTGAGAGTGTATCGTAAAAAGCTTCCAACAGAGTTGAGACCTGAAAGCTGCTACAAAACAAATGAATATAAACTGCACATAGCACACAATACGGCAAAGTGAATTGCATTGATTTAAATGGGTATTAAAAAGGCTTTTAAATATCTACCTGGCTGGGTAGGTAGAGGTTTTTATACTAACAATAATTTGATTGTTTGTTTGTATTGAATAAGCTCTGAGGCAACCACACGTTTTCGAAAATAAAAGTTGTTATTATAATTATCGGGACTTTAGCGTGAGTTCTATATATTTTTTATCCCGGAATTCCCATCCCATTCCCGGAAATCCGTTGCGATGCGTAGCTTGCGCGGGAAAGGTGCAATTTGGCGGTGTATGTTAAGTATCGTGACGACGACGCGTCAACGTAAAGACGACACCAATATTACTATGGACTTCATTTGGGAACTAGTGACGCTCAAGGACACATCCCCTGCTGCAAGCTCTTGTCGTCCACCGCCAATTTGCACCCTTACTGACCTCTATAGATGGCCCAGAGGTCTTGCTCAACTTGGCGAACTATATTGCGCTTTGCGTTTGATTATTTTTAGATATAAGACTTAAAGACCCCGCGGCACGGGTCTGTTATCGATATCGACGAACTGCTTTAGTACGCGGTTCACCAATCACTATCTCGATAACGGTGCCATGCAACGGGGACAGACGCACTTGTTTCTGTTGCAAAATATAAGCGTTGTCTCTACATCAAAGGTTGTCTGTAAGAAATCGCTTGAAGCGATAAGACCGGCATTTGTACATATGTGTTAGATTTAGTTTCTTTGTAATTTTGACCATATTTTTTTTTTAATAAATAAAGAATATCTTATCTTATCAATGCATCAAGTCCTTCACTACATATTGACGTTTCACCTCCTGGACATTGTCTCTACACCAATGCATCAAGTATTAAACCATACTCTCCACTCCAGGACATATGCGGCATAATCTGCGCGATGCTCACCTGGTTCCTGATTCTGTACGCGGAGTTCGTGGTGACGATGGTGATGCTGGTGCCGCACGCGGCTCGTCACCCGCTGTACAGCTGGGCCAACATGGCGCTGTTCCAGACGCTGGCCTTCCTCGCCTTCGCCTCGCATCTGCGCACCATGTTCACTGACCCGGTGAGTGTGTTCTGTGGCTATACGGTCGAATGGCGTAGTGGTTAGTGGCCCTGACTGCTATGCCGAAGGTCCCGGGTTCGATTCCCGGCTGGGGCAGATATTTGTTTAAAGACAGATATTTGTACTCGGGTCTTGGGTGTTGATATTTATATTTAATATGTATATATCTATGTATTTGTGTAAATATATCACCTGTCCGATATCCATAACACAGGCTCTGCCTAGCTTGGGGTCGGATGGCCGTGTCTGAGATGTCCCCACATATTTATTTATTTATTTATACGCTGGAGCGGCTAGATCCACTGCTCCATGGATCCCTGATGTCAGACTGTTGTGTGACTGAAGGTATAGTGCCTGTAGTTTATGACCAAGTTGTCGTGAGGTACAGGTCACTATAATTATATCATGTAGTTTAGAAAACGGGTTGCTTCACCCGGTGAGGATTGTTGAGGAATTTGGGAGGATTCAGCGGTCATATACTTACCTAATCAATGCTTTTAAAAAACTTGAACACGGTTATAAAAATGCAAAGCATAGCCCGTAATAGTCCTTAATACAGATTGTCTGTTTTAATGATGATGGAGACAAGTTACACGTGACATTACTTTGTGACACGTCGATAACATTTTTACTTTACGAAACTACATCGCATTCAGAAAGTGCCTTTCAATATATATTTTTATTATCAAAACAAGTAAATCCGCTTAGTAACCAACATCCGGCCAGATACCGGATACAATAAAAGACGAAAATATTAGGACATTATTTAATTATTACACCGAAACAAAACATAAATTTACCACCAAAACAATGTATGCGTGAAAATTATTCAAATAAGATTTAGTATTCAATATTCATAGTGCACTAGAGGCAGATTATGGTGAATGAAGACCAACTTCTCTGCGTTAACAGGCAACAAACGGTTTCGCTTCTCCTCATAAATAAGTCCAGCTTCGGAAAAAAGTCTTTCGCTGTAAACACTGCTACATGGTGCTGAAAGATAAATTCTGACAAATTTTCTGTGACAAAGCCATTTTCGTATTTATGTGTCATACATAACCTCAAACAATACACTCGCTATAGCTCGACAACTTCGTGCGCGACCCTCCTTGCGGGGTGACAGACGCGGAGGGGACGAGGTACCTAAGACGACAGCGGGTAGCGGGATAGGTAGCGGGGAAGGACAACGCGTGCACTGCACGTCATTATTACGGCAGTCTCGGCCGAGCAGTCGAGGCGGCCACATGTGTTGTAAAATCTGTCATAATCTGAGTTCGACGCACAAGAGACCACTGATCCTGAGACCATTAGTCTTAGGATGAGTGTTGAGGCCAGAACCGCCACAATTCTTGGAATATTTTCCTTTTGAATTTTAATAATCATATTATTATCTATGATTCGTCAATAAAATAACGTCAAAAACAACAAATCGTATAATTTCGCAAATAGATGAAATCGCATTATAAAACTACGTCGGAGTTCAAGAAGATTTTGAGTTTACCTTGCTTTATAATTAGGTTTACTAAATTTATTCGTTTAATCGAAACGTCAAATCGTCACTTGAAATGTTGGCAGTTTGCGTGGAATCTGTGGACGGTGCATATTAAAAAATAAAAAGGTTAGGTGGGTAGTCGGTTGAGAGGGGACGGACTGTAATTCTGATTTGAATTATAGAACGGGTCGGTTATGCACCTTCCGCAGAGATCACAACGTTTCGCTATCAAAGTTAATCGAACTGTATCAAGTGCATCCTCGTGTATTTTGTAACATTGATCTGTAATTCCGAATAAATCGAGTGGGTACTACCTATCTGTGCCTTTATTTCTGGGGTGTGATGATGAATGGCGATACCAACGACCTGGCTGATCGAATCATGGACCAACCACCGCTAGCTCGTGCCCACTCCCCGACAACTATATAATCTTCGAGGGTTTCCTGTAGAACCGTGTGCCGAATCTTGGTTTGGCCGAGGTTTGGTAGAATGCAAAATCTGCTTACTCCCGAGTAACTGGTAGTTTACTCGTGAGTAAAAAGTTACTCGAGCTTGGTCGAATCCACCCTAAATAATGAAACTAGTTTTTATTGATCAACATAATTTACTCTTACATTACGTCACAAATAGTGACACGTTATCGCGAGATTTATCCGGGGACACTTTTCTCCGTGTGTAAAATGTCGTGCTACCTCGCCCCCGCCACTTCTTTCACCCCGCAAGGAGGGTCGCGCACGAAGTTGTCAAGCTATAGCTGCACTTCACAAGAGATAACTCGACCATTTCAAATTGAACATCACACTCTATTGATCCGCTATCAAATTTGACACCTTTAAACAAAATTGTGTTATACTTGTTTAACAATACCACAGGAATCGATCTAGATGGCGCTGTTTACTTACCAACACACTCGGATCGGACCGAGCCAACACAATTACTCGCAACGAGAATGACCAGGTGTGTCAAAAAGTACACTATAGGTGCACAAGATGGTTCTGCTGAAACAATATCGAACGGCCGGATATCCGGCGGCCGGTTATCCGGCCATCCGGCCAGAAGGGCAGCCGGATAACCGGCATCCGGTATCCGGCCAAACAGCTATCCGTTTCATCTCTAATAATTATGTAGTTATGCGAAAGACACGTCACTATTACAATCTGGGATTATGAAACATTTACTTCAAACCTTGATCAACAAGCCCTAAAGAACCCACCACATATCACAACTAAACCCCCCTTTCCACCCACAGGGCGCCGTACCGAAAGGCAACGCGACCAAAGAGGTGATCAAGCAGATGACTTTCCGCGAAGGCCAGGTCATCTTCAAGTGCACCAAATGCTGCAGCATCAAGCCCGAGCGCGCGCACCACTGCTCGGTCTGCCAGCGCTGCATCAGGAAGATGGACCACCACTGCCCCTGGGTCAACAACTGCGTCGGCGAGAACAACCAGAAGTATTTTGTGCTGTTCACTGTGAGTATGGATGGTGGCAGGCTTGCTGATTCAATTTACACGGGAGCTGAGATTAATGGGATGTGTGCTATTGTGTACAAAGATTCTACTCGAGAGAGCCTCATGAGCTTTGACCCTGTCAAATAGAACAGATTTTGTTTAGGGGTCAGAAGCTGGTAAATTGCAAAAGCCTTTTTGATAGACAGTCCATCCGTATAACATCACAGAAGGAATATTTGTTACAAGACATTTTATGGAAAAAGTACAGCTTGAACTTTCTAAATCTAAACTACCCTAATACTGCTCTGAACTTTAGTGGCACTATCATGGCAATGGTTGATGGCTGCAAAATTCATTACCATTTTATCCAACCATCACTATATTCAATTTCATATTTTGAGGAAACACTACTACTTACTATACCCAGTTATAGTACTAGCGTTTATATGTTTTAAAATTGCATTTAATCCTATCTCTCCTTCAATTACTTATTTCCATATATTTATTTATTTCAATCACCTTACTGTACACAGAAACATAGTAAAAATACATAACAAATAAAAAAAACTTGAGCAAATACTTAGTGCTAAATATCCATTAATATAAACTTTAAAATTGTATTTAATATCTACCTTTACTCATTACTTATTTCTACGTATCTAAACATTAAACATTCCCATCTCCCCCACAGTTCTACATCGCGGCCATCTCCATCCACTCGCTGACGCTATCCGTGTGCCAGCTGGTAACCTGCATCCGTGAAGAGTGGCGCGAGTGTGGAGCCTACTCGCCGCCGGCCACGGTGGTGCTGCTGCTGTTCCTCATAGCCGAGGCGCTGCTGTTCGCGATATTCACCGCGGTCATGCTGGCTACCCAGCTGCACGCCATATGGCATGATGAGACGGTGAGGGGGTTTTGTTATTTTGAATATTCAGCCCCAGTTTCACCAAACTCGGTTAGATCATAACCTGGGATTAGTGGTTGACTTTTCACACATCTGTCTAGAATTTAATATGAACATGACGTATAATTGATGAAGTAATCCCTAGTTATGATCTAAATGAGTATGATGAAACTGGAGGTAAAAGCTTCGCGTTTTAGATAAAGTAAAAAAAACTTGACGACCGAATGGCGTAGTGGTTAGTGACCTGACTACTGAGCCGATGGTCCCGGGTTCGATTCCCGGCTGGGGCAGATATTTGTTTAAACACAGATATTTGTTCTCGGGTCTTGGATGTGCCCGTATAATGGCAATAGGCCCGCCCCCTATTACATTGGGACTAACATAACACTCTGGCGAAAAGTGGGTGCAGCAATGCACCTCTGCCTACCCCGCAAGGGAGTACATTAGTACAAGGCGTGAGTGCGTGTGTAAAAAAAACTTCGATATGCAAAGATCCTCACAATAGGCGAACCTGTGTCGTGATGTACACATATTAACAAAAACAATATTATGAAGATGTAAGGTTTAATAAATAAATATATATTCTATTGGAATCAAATAGGTAACGCCATCTGTGATTGGTTTAGAAAGTACCAGGAAGAGCCTATTCAAAGGGTCTCCAACAACACGTATTACAATGCTGTTTTAGTACAAGTGAACAGTCATAGATGGCGCTCGCTGCACGGAAATCGATACTTTTTATATTGTAACGAAATAAAGACTGACTGACTTGTACAGTGCTCCAAAATTGATAATGCGCATAGAAATCTTTGACAGATCGGTTGTTTTCGATTATGTGACACATAATATTGACTCCTATTTCTTTCGAACAAGGTGCAAAATGCTAGTGTTTTTTTTAAGGCTCTTACGATTTAATGATTCGGGTGTGAAGATCTGCATGTGCATTATTAATTTTGGACAAGTGTACGCGTATTGGCTACAATATGATATTTTTAATTTCAAATAACTGTTGGTTTCTCCCAATCTGGAAAAGAAGTAAACCAGCCTTTATGGTTTAAAAAATATTTAGCGTAAATCGTCCATTTATAAGCTCTTGTACATAATTAGAATGAAAAATCTTAGTTAAAGAAGAAGAATTTACAGTGTATATGGCGAAAATGCACACATTGCACTTTATGATTCGGCCAGATAAGTTAATTTGTTTCATAAAATAATATAGATTTCTATACTTACATAGACATTCACGTTTAGTACTAATAGGGTAGACACACTATATTACTTAGGTTCATCATCATCATCTTAGATTCTGAAATCCAGAGGGGTTAGGTGCACAAAGATATGGCGTAGGGGCCAAGCCGTTCAGTAAGATCAAGCCGTTCAGTAGGCCTTAATTATAATAGCTATAAATCTTGTATATTGTCCGCAGGGTATCGAACAGCTGAAGAAGGAGAAGGCCAAGGAGCAGGCTCGCTGGGTGCGCAAGTCGCGCTGGAAGAGCATACAGAACGTGTTCGGCCGCTTCTCCATCTTCTGGCTGTCCCCCTTCACGCAGCCCTCGCCCAAAACCAAGCTAGACAGTTTCCTCTACAGTGTATGAATCAAATCTCTATTTATCACAAAATACATTTTAAGTTTTAAACTGTGGGGTGTTTTATTTGATTCCATTCCAGTAGTTGTTTGGTCGATGTATGTTTGCGTGTTTAAGATAAGGATTTGTAATGATGATTGGCGAAAATTATGGAAATATTTACGAAAACATTGATATATGTACTTACTTTACACAAAAAATTGGTAGCTCTAAAACACTGATGAGTAAGGTTCACTTCAACGCCTTGGTGAGGTCTGGATTCCATTGCAGGGTGCCGACATAGGTTTGTAAACATGGATAGTACACAATATACTGCCAGTTTCATTCAGTTACGTTCATACTATTTATACATACAACCTGTCAAAATCGTATGAAATTGTACCAGAAGGTACCAGACATCTGGCAGTTAAGGCTGGCAGGGCATGTAGAACAGAAATTCAACACAGTATTATTTAGCAGATTTTATTAGAACACATTTGTACAGAAAATCAACAAACAGTTTGTACGTAACTAAATAATAAAGTATAAATTCATTTAACTTAACAAACAACAACATTTTAACAAAAGAAAATAAATCTACCTAAGCACTCATTTATTAAATGAATGGATTTAACAAGAAAGATAGACTAGCTAGAGAATAAATTATATTTAACAATATTTTAACAGTCTATGTATTGGTTAGTACCTAGTACTCTAGCAATGAACTTTTGTTATTCAGAGTCTTATAGACGGAGACAAACGAAAGTTCTTACTGTATCAGAGCAAATTGCACTTTATTTGGCATACAATAGAGAAGTTAATCGTTCGTTTATGGCTTCTTTTCTTCTGATTGTCCGTCGTCTTCTACGCTGTAATCTCTGAAAAATAGATAAAGTTAAGAAATCAATAAAAGCTTCAATCATAAACTCATATAAGTTGGAACCGTAATGTTCTTTCATAAGAATCATAAGTACCTAGTTATTTCAGGTAATGAGTACTAAGTAAGTATGTTTCTATTCCGTGTTTTATACGTTTTTTACATATGACGGTATAGGTAGGTCGGTATACTGGTATACGACTCATACAAGTGACATAATCAGTATCAAAATGTTTTTTTTTATTCAAAGGAGATATCTTACGGCATATGTCTATTTCCAAACAGCACCGGAACCTCGAAACCACAACCAACTAAACCACTCACTCATCATCCTCATCCGGATACAAGTCCGCCACGTCCGCGTGCGACACCCGACGGAACAGCGGGATGTGGCGGTGTCCGGGCAGCTCCACCATGTCGGGGATGTCCGGCACGTCCAGCGGCACGTCCGGCAGGAAGTCCGGGATGGGCATGGAGGGGCTGCCTTCATCGTGGAGATGCATGTGGTGGAAATGCTCGTGCTCCTCCGAGGGAGCCCCGAGATGCAGCGGCTCCGGAGGCTCGCGATGCGTGTGGTGGTGGTGCACCGTCTTGTACACCGTGTGCGTGTGCTTTATCTTCTTCACTTTGTACGGCACGTGGATTACCACTTTCTTGGTGCGCCTGTGGGGGAAAAGAGATTTAAATAGTGGTTGGTTAAATTAAATTTGCCCTTCTTCTTCTTCTATCGTGTAAATGCAATAAGCTAACTTCCTTCCTAATTTGCCCTTTATAGGTTAGACTGGTTAGAGGATATTTTTATTGAAATGCAAAAAAATGGGTGTCTACAGTTCGCTTTACTAGATCAAGTATTGAGGAAGATTCGAGATAAACGTCTGCTTCGAATCTACACTTTAGACTAAAACTCAAAGCGATTTTAATGTTTGGAGATTGCCAGAATAAATTTTATAAATAATAAGTAATTTATTAATTTTTTAAATTTAATAAATTTTAAATGTCCATCTGAGATTTATAAATAAGCGTCTTGTGTCTAAGCGTGGATATCTCGATAGATTATCTCCGTAGCTCCGATATAGACGTCATACTTGTAATATAAGTTGATCTAGTCTAGATAGTTAGGTAGTTATTACTTGGTAGTTATTAATATGTAAAACACATAAACCTATAAAAGTATGTGGTAGGTAAATGCAAATATAAAAAAGAAATAAACGAAATCTAAGAAAGCGGTTCATAGATAAATAATACATTACCCCTCTGCTGCCATGATCATCATTAGAAGAACCAATGCCAGGGACAAAAGTACCTGAAACAAGTATTACAGTATAATGAAACAAGTATATCAGTAGTACTACCTACTTAAAAGTATAGATTTCACACATAATAAGATAAATCTGCATTCCCAGATGGCAAATCGTAATAACTTACGCTGAAAATTACGTATATTGAAGGGAAACCTATGTAGCAAAACTCTGTGTTCACTCGGTATCCCAAACCTACCCTAAGTGCGAAGGATTTCGTTGCAGTCCAGCAGTGGGAAAATTCAAATTCAATAATTATTTAATAAACCATTCAAGTTTATAATGTTGAACATCGAGAGTGAGCGAGCGGTGATTGACACCGCCGCCGCCGCCCCCGCGCCCCCCGCGCCCCCCGCGCCCCCCGGGTCGCCCTGTCGGGGGCGCTGGCTCACCTGCCGCCGCTAATTACACCCTCTATACATAATTACTATACAATCACAGCCATTTTGAAAAACATGACGTCTTGATCGTGTGAAAAATTTACCATCATAAATCTTTGTAGTTAGATGTAACGTACAGAAAATAACTTTCGCTAAGTATGCCGCTGTTTCTTTGTTTAAACATATTGTAGAGATGGAAGGTATTTAATTATCTATTATCAAGGCCGTTATTACCTACTTTGTGTGAATTATTAAGTTTTTTGTTTGTTAATAGTAAGATTGCTTTATCAGCATGGTGGTAGAGTGGTGGGTATGTAATTGCGGTTTAATTTGTATTAAAAAACTAATAATGAGTTTATTGAACTATCTCATGAATAGCTAAGTAGGTATAACTGCTGTAGCATCAAAGTGCTTAGGTAAAGTACTACACTTATCTCACCGAAGTTTCTAGTATTCTATCAGCTTTTACCTCCAAGCACCGAGCATTCCTCCCGATAACGCGAGAAACTCCCACACTCGCCCGTTCGGGGCCGATAAATATGTTAATACACGCGTAGGTACCTACTTAAGTGGATAAATGAAAAATATAAACAAAACAAAAACAATGATTCTCTCCGGACGTGGTTCTAGGAACAGCAGTAACAATTTAAGTACGGGCCCGAGTGCCGGCGGCTTAACGACCGCGCCAGATACCCGCCCGATTAGTCGTCGTCGTCCCAATAACGACTTGTCATTAATTTGTTAAGGATCCCTGGAGGGTCACTCTGGCTCACATATTTATACCTACGAAGATTCGGAAAGGTGCTGCGATAACTGCCACTCTATTAGAAGACCTAGCACGGCGCGCAAGGCTAGATTTCCGTGGCACTTGCTCTCGCAGCCGCCCGATGTGAGATTGTCTCGTCTTTGCGTGCACGACTTGCACCCCGTGCTTAGCCTTCTGGTTGTTTCAAACTTAAAGATCGCAAGACAGCTCTCGTTCGTTCGTCTTTTGTAAAGCGAGAGTGATCCTCGCAGCCCTCGGTCTACGAATGACATATAGGATATACTGTTTCATTGCTCTCGTGATTGATACGTGTGTCCTGCGCAGACGCAGGTAACTGTAAACTGCCGTAGTTTATTTACGACGTGTATTTTGAGATACTACGAGTGTAATAAATTTTAAAATAGTTCGAATTTATGTTTATAACTTACGAGTTTTGTTATGCTTTTATTTTCAATCCATCAAACTGTTTATAGTATAACATAGGCTGGGCACATCCAAAATCAATAACTTACCCTCCCCCTTCGACCTATATGTCAGTGTAACTTGGTATACTTAACCATCAGATCGATGAAGTACCTAGTATTTTTCTGCTAAACCCGATAGGCTGCAATTATCAATTACAACCATTTTTCAATTAGCACTATTCTAATTGTGATCTGTCTTCACAGACTTAAATATTCATTAATCAGTCTCTGAATGGATGAAAAAACTATATATTTTCTTGCATTCCACACGGTTAACAATGTTGAGATGCGAAACATTTCTTCTGTTGTAAATGTTAGAAACAATGTTGAAGTGTTAACGTCATTGTGATGCCTCGGATGCTGAATTATTACTGAACTAAAAGCAGGAATCAGCATTTATATTATACAAAAAAATGGACTAATGCCTTGAAATTTTAAGAAAACAATTTTTATTAAGGAGTGATTGGGAATTAATATCTTAGACTTTTTTGGTAACAAAACATCGATTTCATGTTCGGTCCTTATTTGACAATAACGGTGATAAAGTAGCTACCAAAGATACCACTTCCATCAGTGATTATGATTACCTATTAGATCATACATACACCGATCGATTTCTCTAGAACACTTCGTTATTGATTGGAAGGATCGAGAAATTCGTGGCAATTGTATGTTTATCTGTGGACACGCTATTGTTTTTGTTTCCCCGAGTTCGGAAGTAGCGTGAGCGGCGCAGGCGCACACAGCTGCGTATTTACGCAACCGCTGATCAGAACTGAATATTCTGCACTGCAATGCAATGCTTTGCCGAAGCCGTAACGAAACGACACAACCACGACATCTGTCTGGCTGATCCTTTCAACACGGTGATATACTGTAGTACAGCTCTAGTATATGTCACCAACGCCAGAAGAAATAGGAAACAAGTGAAATAATTGATATGCAAATCAATCGTAGTCTGTTGCTTATAATAAATAAATGACAGGTTTTAGACACTTTCACATAAGCTTCCCATAATTATATAATTCATCACAATCGCCTTTGTTTTGTGTAATTTTATTGCAAAGTGTTTATAAGGTGTCGGTGACTAACACTAAAAGGTGGACAACACTAATCATATCGCTATTGGCCATTCAATTGAAAAATATGTTACTGCGGTAGTAAAGTGGATTATTGTACCAGTTTAGAACTGCTTCCCTTTATAGAATAGTCAGCTGCGAACAAATCAGTGCGCCCACTGTTATCGATTATGGGCCTGTTACGTAGCTATGTACATAACGACATAGGCACATAAGTAAATACATGCCTGTTATGTATTGCACGGTTCATGTATCAAGGTAAACACAATTGTAAACAAGTCGCGCTTCAGTTCTCTGTACACACAGGTCCTTTGCTTAGCATTCATTACATAAGTCATTGGTAGACCCTATATATACCTACTATGCCTAGTTTGGATAGGAAGTGTTATATTACTGGTAAATAATGGTTGTTTAATTATTAGGGCAAACTATTTTTTTACTGTAGACTATTAAAGTTAGTTTTGTACAACACAATGAATGCAAGCTTAATGTTGGATTACCTTAAGTAGTTATCTTAATAAAAATCTCGCTTTGCCTTGTTGATGTAAGTAATAATATAGTTTATTCTGAAAATTTTATCGCTCTCCAAATCAATTGAAAACTAGTAATAAGAAACAAAACAAACACAATCCACAGCCTCAGCTTAAACTTTAAACATAATAATAGTTCCCAGAACAATACGCTGCGTGAAAAAAAACATAATGACAGTTTATCTTAAGCTCGCAAAAACTTACCGTAGCACGAGAATCCATAATCGCAGATCTATTGTCGATCAACAATGTTGTGAAAAGCGGCTCTCAACATATGTAAGTCGAGGAGAAAAACCCCTTTGGAAGCGTGCGAAGGTTGCACAAAAAGCCAGTGACTGGTGGTTCCCGCCTTTTCGCGAAAATCGTAGCGCGATTCCCACAGCAAAACGCGAAAGTAATGCGGCCGGTTGGACGAACAGATTGACAATGAAAGCAGTTAGTGCAGCCATTACTTTTATATGCCATAGTCGAAAGCAGCCGCGATCATCCATCTTGGATCTGCAGCCCATCCCTCTACTGTTGCGGCCTCGTAACTGATGCTACAAAAATACTAATATTATAAGTTTTTTTTTGTAGATGTACCATGATGTTGGGGTTGTCCATTCTATTGTATTTTATCGATGTATCTATCCTACTGAAAAGCGGGTGAAATCTCAAATTACATTCAAATAATAACATCACATTGAAGTCATCGTTTCCTAAAATCTACAAGCCCCTGGGGGCAGTCTTATCTGTCCAATAATTGATTAAAGAAAACAATTTAGAGTGTACACTACATACCTATAAAGGCGAGCCCTCTAGATTTCTGGACCGTAGATATATAAAATATACACATGAGAGCTTTATCATATACCTCCGGTATATAGGTACGGTTGTTTGTAGTTGTATTAGGAAGGCTGAGACAAGAGTTGCTTCTTGGCCTGTCTCCAGTTTTGGATTTGTATTGGCCGATATTGATGGGTTAGTTCCTGAGCTTCTATCTTATACTTATCATAAAACGTGAGTTTACACTTGACCCAGGTGACTCCTTGGATACTAGATGTAACATGTTATCCGATCACACTAGCACGAGTACTTTTTGACGATGTAAATACATACTAATACATAGTGGAGTCAATGTACTATTATCAGCATTATTTAAGTAGCTTTTGTCAAATAAATGTTTCTTTCTTTCTTTTAACTCGTAGCTTAATTTAAGAAGCAAGTGTAAAATGGCATGATGGTATAATGACATTCAGCAGTCGTCGTAGCTCGTAGCATGGTTGCTACGAGATTTGTATTTAGTACTAAAGAATTCAACGCGCGGTTAAAAGAAAGTTCTTTTCAATATTTTGTTTTGATCTTGCTTCATTGTTACTTTAAGTTTTGGTTTGTGTTTATTTCATTGCTAATTATTTTAAAGTAATTATAATATGGTTTATCATTGTACTATGAGGCACAGTATTCGTACTTACAGATTGCAAGAAATTTATCTGAGCGGCGTATATGGAATCTACAGTCAAAATATAGGAAGTCCTGGTAAGTATGTAAGTAATTAAAGGCTGGCCATGCTTTATATTTTTTTCTACAAATATACGCTTGCACTGGAATGGTGGAAAGACTTATCACTTTGTAACTAAAATTAATATTGCATTATTAATATTACAATATTGCATATCCATAAACAAACTTTGCGCTGAATTCTAGGTACATTAACCATCATCACCATCGTAAGAACCAAGTAACAAGCTTTCTGATATGTCCAAATAAGTAGTATTTTATGGTTGCACTTTCGATTAAATGATGATGAGTCCGCCAGCGCCTCGGCACGCCACAATAGCTCGTTACATTTCAATACAATGCACACGAGCTCCTAACAAACAAACTTAAATCCTTTATTACTCTTTCACTAGTAGATTACACGATGCTCAATCAAGAAAAACAACCCGAAAACTTCCTAATTACTTTATTCGACTACAGTTACACAAAGAGGTGCTATCAATCTCACAAGATTCAGTCTGAGTAATAAATTATACATTAATCGGTTACTTAAATTAACTACACATACACTAGACTCGGCCATCACTGTTTGCCGTTGTTTTTGTTGGCGTCTTGATTGACGGTCATCTGCTGCGGCACGGCGTAGGACTGGGGCGCGTAGGTCTGCGCCAGGTAGGGCCCGGGCCCGACCTGCTCCTGCAGCTTGTCGGCCTCCTCGGGGGCCACGGGGCACATGCAGGGCACGAGCTGCACGTGCTGCAGCGACACGGGCGTGAGGCTGGCGCCGGCCGGCACGCTGATCGGGATCGGCTGCATGTTCTGCTGCAGGCTCATCTCGGGCTGCGCGTACTGCGGGATCCCCTGCATCTGGTAGATCTTGCGCTGGTCGTACGGGTTGTAGGAGTAGTAGCGGTACTGCGGCGGCAGCGCGCCCGGCATGCCCGACGACCACTGCTTCATGCTGGACTGCCGCCTGGAATAGAGGGAGGGGGTCAGGGTCTCACTGTAGAGGCTTATAGTAAGTTGGGATTAGGTATTTTAAGACACGATTTGGGGCTGATGTAAATGAAATTGATGTAACATAAAGTATAGTTAATAAGTTCGCATTTTTTATTGCTGGTAGGTACTGTGAAATAGTAATGTTTTTGAACATCACTGTTTGTTAACTGATACCTATGTACATTGTACATGCGGAAATGGAGGTAAGTATTTTGTAGTTGTAATAACGAGTAGATACCTAATATTTGTGCGTTTTGTATCGTAACATGAATCATGTAATTTCAAAACTGATAACTGGCATTGCAATCTGTTATCGAATAGTCGACATGAAAATGCATTTTACACATCAATAAATAATTCAACGTAATGTGGGTGTGACGCTTGTTACTAATAATCATTTTATTTATAAACTCATAGGTAAATCTAGGTACAGTATACAGAACAGATATGAAAATACACTCGCATTTTTTCAGAATGTACGCTAGCATAAGTACTTAAAATTTATATTAATCGCATAAGCTCATGAATACCTAGAAGCCAAATTTATAAACATGCTCTGTATTCAGAGATTTAAGTTGGACGTCGTGCTTAGTTAAATTTTTTAAAACACAAATATTGTGTTTAATGTGTAAGAAGATTCACATCATTATGAATAAACTATAGAAGTGATAAACTAAACAAATGAACACGGGTAAAATAGAAAACAAAATGTACACTTACGATGGATCTGAGCCCCATTTCAGGAAAAACGCGTGTGAGGAAGCAAGCAACGCCAGCCCCAGCGCCACTCGCAGCTGAAAACAAAAAACAACCACTTTAGTACAACAAAATACAATCAATTCAATACAATTTGTCGACGACTAGGAAATGTCACTGTGTGGAAACACAACTAAAACAAACACTATCACATACTTTTTAGTGAGGAAATGTAAGAATAACAATTCAATAAGGTGAATTGAATAGACGGGTGTCGGGTAGTGTGTCAGTGTAATCGTACTCAAGTTAAATTTAAAATCACCTAAATTGAAGTATTTTTAAACGGCATAGCCCAGTGTAGTGGTTAAGTAGTATATACTCTAATACAGATAAACATACTGAAATAATACGGGGCCAGTGTGATATGAGATCGATTAGGCGGAAGCAAAGATTTTGTGTGTCTGAAATAAGACTAACAAGCTGAGAGAGAGTAGGTAGAAAGTGATTTTTTGAATTTAGCATCTTTTTCAGCAAGTATTCCAACGGGATTCACCGGAAATGTGGCATCTATAAACTTAGTTAATATTATTTTTCCCCTAATGTGGTGTAATATTGTATACCTATTTAGTTACTTTAAACTTTTATTTAAGTAGGTAAGTATACCACATTCCCGGTGAATCACGCTCAAATTATTCCGGTACCATACTCGAGCAAAAACAAAAAAAACGAGAGCGACTTTAATAAACTCGCTCCCGCTCTACATCCATGCCATAAAGTAAAATAGACGTTCAAATTAGAACGGCTCGGCTCTCAGATTTAACCGACTTTAAAATTAGTTCACATGCGTTTTTTATACTGGCACGTCGATAATCCCGACACGCTATGAACTATTATAGGAGTTCCCATTCCTATTGGATTCAATATCCATTTCCTGGGACCACCCATTAAAAAAAGAACTCATAAATCGGTTTAATAGTTTAAGAGTTACCTTCTCCTATCTTGATTTATTAATATTCATTTAGTCGGCGCCAGGATTGTATTAAATAATCGTGATTTATTTGGTTTTGACGGTGTAATAAAACAAACTTTACAAAATGTATGAATGACATAACGTTAAGCACCGTGTACAAATGCTTTATTTGAGAATGTAAGTTGCCTTAAGCTTTTTTGTATTTTTTATACATATGGGGATAATCATTTTTATTGGGGTAGATAAAGCGGAACGAATTTTCGATTTAGTCTGTAAGTATAAATTGTAAGGTTTGAGATTTATTTTCATGTTACACAGTTTTAATGTTACAGCTTCATTAAGCGAGAGATAGAATAAGTTCTTGAGTCTTGTTGTTAAGGAAAGGTTGCCTGGTAAATTTTATGTATTTTAAATTATATATAGTTACTTAAAGTACCTAAGTATACCTACTTTTTTACAGCAACAGGATAATCGTATAATTTTGTCTATTTTAATAGGTGCAAAGTGCAGCAGCAGAGCGGTGGTCAGTCGGGTAAGCGCCCGCTTCTCACGCCAGAGATGCGGGTTCGAATCCCGGCGCTGACATGTACCAATGAGTTCTTTTCTGAATTTAAGTACAATGTATACCATCGCTCTTACGGTGAAGGAAAACATCGTGAGGAAACCTGCATATCTAGATTTAGCACATCTATATATGTGAACCCACCAACCCGTAGTGGACCAGCGTGGTGGGAAAATGGTCCAAGCTTAGGAAGGCAGTTTAGACCTTGGGGATATGCACAAAGGTTCCACTCGAGAGAGCCAGGTGCAGGAACTGTTACCCCCACAGCGAATAGAATAGAATAGAATAGATGCAAAGTTGTATTTACCTTAAACTGTTACATTATATGGCAATTTTGTTTATACCCCTGTGGGCCAGCAGGTTTATTTTTATTTTAAGGCATTTTACTATACACTTTACAGTATTTGATAATAGGTTTAAACTTGATTAAATTTGCAAAATTTTTTCTAGACAGTTCTTCCGGCTGATATCAACGCACCTCATACGCTGCTTATGATTATATATGTCTAGTTTTATGTCCATTTTATCGATGTTACAGTTTAATTCGTGTTATGCATGACCGAAATTAAGTTAGTGGTTGATGTAAGTCACGCAGGTCACGCAGGACTCATGGGGTTATTCTTGCTTGCGGGATTACGAGGAATCGGAGAGCTGTCACTATCATGCTATCGGTAGGCATATTAATGCAACGAGAAAGAGTCTTGGTAAGCTCAGCATCGCTTCAAATTATTGCTATCTTGAAGCTAGAGTCCAGGTTCCTTACGTTTCCAGGAGATACCAACCTGACATTATTTAAGACGTATTTAAGTATTGCGTGGACAATGGACGGACACGCTAACTGTAACTCTTTGGAAACATATTGAAAGAGGTTCAGCCCAATGTTTTTCATTTACTAATAGGTAGTTTTCTTGCAGATAGATATTGAAAACAGACTTGATTTTCCTTTTTTTGCGTATTTAATTGATTTAGTTAATTTGTACGGGGTTTGAAAGGGATTATAAAGGTTTGACAGCACTAAAATAAGAATTAGTGCCTTCAAAATCGACATAATTAAGTATCTCATTAAGTATCTACTCGATTTCCTAACTCTTAAATCTCTACATCTTTCGTTAATGTATACTTTTCTAATTTCCATCGGAAACGCATTGATAAGATTGCTCCGATACGAAACCGGCGACCATCAGGTGGATAACCACATTTAGGAGGCACCCGTCGCGTTTTCTTGTCGAAAATGGGATTCTACTAATGGTAATGACATCTACAGGCGCTTGACCCCAGGGTTACTCTACGTTATCAAAAGACGAACGGTATAGAGCCGTCATACGTTCGGTATGTCTAATGCAATGAGATAAAGACATGGTTACTGCGACAGCACTCCGAAGTTTCGTTTTAATAAGATAGAGAGACCCCGCGGCCCCTGTCTCTGCTTCAGGGTGGTCATTTGGGCCCTGACGAGGATGGTGAAAGCGACGGAGACATTTTAATGACCACTCCATCACGATCCTGTCTGGATATGTTTGATGACAAATCCAGGATAGCTTTGAACACAAATTCACTCCGAGATAAAAACGATTAAGCTCATACTTACGTACCTATTTGTCTATTCATTGTGGGTAGGTATAGCCCGAAAATGTACTACACAATTAAATAGGTACAGTACTTAAGTGCTTTATCCTTTATACCTCCCTTAACTATGCACATGACTATAATAAGTATAATGGGTATGGCGGCTATTATAAAGAATGTAAAGATGAGACGTTTAATCCATAAAAAATAAAGGGGTAACGATAGCGCACCGCCCATCCTTCGCACGGTAGAATTACGTTCCTGAATTAATAGTTACTTAATAATATATAAAATATCTACCCACCTACCTATACTATGCATGTAGCTAGCTAAAACAGGAAAAGTAGCTCTGAAAAACTGCGCTAAACCGTTACAGAATCGGATTAACTCCCAAAAAAAATTGATTTTTCACTGGTAACTAACCTATTTATGACTTCAAACTTTAGATGATTACTTGAATGATACCCCGCACGGATATAATAAGAGGCACTTTAGTCACCGAAGGCGATCGCAAAGTGGGGCACCTACACTACCATGTACCTAATTAGAAGTAAGTACTCCTGAATATTCGAGAAAGTTACATAGTGGGTATACCTATCACAGTTTTCCATACATCAATATCAAATCTGCTGTAATATCTGGTTGTAATGCTTTACCATCAAATAAACACTAAACGGATCATTTATCTAGATAGTTTATATTATTAAGTACCGTCTTTTGAAACACTAAGTGAAATAACATGAACAATTTAGATGAATATCTTGTTTATATTCAGTTAATCCTAACAAATGTGTGTAACTTCTTAGAAAATCCGGTTAAATTAATTTAAAGTTGATAAAATCTCGACTATCTTCCCGTGGGTTGAACTGATTAATGTTAGGTTTTTAATATCAATGCACTTACGTGAGTTTTATAACCAGTAAACGATTCTTTAATGGTATTTGCTTTTCCTGATAGATAGTAAGTATTATATTAATAATGCAGTTGGTTTAACCTTTTTGGTTGGTAAGTGTATCGTGGTTTGATTGTGCCGTGGCAGGAAGGATCATCGAACATGAAACAAAGCAGGTTTCGTCTCGGATGTTTTAGTAAAACGAATCGGGATGCGTTCCTCTACGTATCTATTAATCTTGTATATCCTGTGCTCAGTCAACATGCCTCGGCGCACCTTTCCGTAACAATTATTCAACTCTGATCATCTTTTGATAGACTTCGAGTGTCTACAACTACTTAAATATCATTATTATAAGCTCGTATCGCTATTAAAAAGGTATACACATGCAGGTAGCATGGTGTGCCTGAGGATTAAGATTATGTTGGAGCGTAGTGAAGAGCAGTCATTGCAAAGGCTTTATTGCTTGCATATTATTATGTACGAGTGATTCTGATTTCAGACACATTGTATATTTTTCTTATATTGCAAGAACTAAAAAATATTCATTGCTTGACAAATCAATTACTCCTGAGCATTACTCGTAAAAGAATTTTAGATGAAGAAATATAATACGTAAACACCTATTACGAGAAATTTAATGTTATCGCCTTTCTATTCATAAGATGTAATATTGAATGTTGGTTAATTTCCTAATTATGTATAAAATATTATGGAGGGCGCGGGCTGGACAGATTGAACCCGGGGGCTCCGTGATTAGTCGAAGAGAGAGTCGGAGAGTCCCCAGGGAATGTTGTTATTTCCCCTGTCTTTGTTTTGGTAGTTTCAAACACGCGATATCGAGCACGTTATGTGTCTAAAGACGTTGAATATGGTGTTTTTGATGTAACTAAACATTAGTTATAGTTAGGTATAATATTATAAATAAAGTAGTATTTAAGCCACTTAAGTATTCACAGATTCAGTTTGAGTTTGTTCCATAAGTCTGGATAAGTAAATATTTTATTATTGTTGTGTTAAAAAACACGCTGTTGCTCTCTGAAATATGTAAAATGATAATTATGATAGAATGCATTTTTGTCAAACAGATAAACTTTTATCCAGAGACTGTGAAACAGGTCCTCGCACCCTTGTTTTAAATGTTGGACGAATCGAACTTTTTTTTAACTCGACTTTGATTTTGACGTGGCCGGGATTTTAATTAACTTTTTTTATTTAGATAGTTTAATGAGTCGAAACGGGTTAGTACAGTCAGGAAGTTAAAGGTTCGTTTTGACCTACTGTGATCTCTTTATAGAGGATAGGTTAACCTACCTATATTGTTTGATTTGTTGTTGTTGGTAAATATATTAATCAGTTAGAAAGTACCTACTTATTTTAATAAAGTTTTCTAAAATATACTTATCTGGAGTTTAAAATAACTTGCTAAAAGTCTTCGCGCGAGTTTTCCGCACAAGAAACTATTAAAAGAACGAGCGTCCCCGAAAAAGCTAAGCACCCGAAGTTCACACCGTATTGTTACCCGTTCAACGACTACCTCCTACCCCAGACAACGTCTTCATTCACAGACCGGCACCTGTCGCACTTTCCACAGCACATCAACAAAAATCATCACGGTGACTTGCAGTATTGATTCACACCCGCCCCCGCCCCCGCCCTGCCCGCCGCACCCGCATCAACACCACACCATTAACTCATTATTACCCCTGATGAAAACAAACAACTTCAACAATACATCTTAATTCGATTCGAGGAATGTTTGAACAATCATCACGATGGACGCAAGTTAATTCCGGTCGGTGTTATGAAACTACTCCACTATTTAAAAGTGCATAATAATGCACTTTCTTACAACGTAATTGGGTAAAGTTTAGTGTAGATGCTTATAAGCAAATACATATTTGCACGATTCCGCGGCAACAAAGTAGACATGATACGTAACGAACAACGTAGGGTTAGTAAATTAAAAATATTTTACAAATTAAGGGAAACAGAATTACTTAACTAGAATTACAATGTAAAACACTGCAGAAAAAACATAAAAAAAAGTTTAAAAAAAAACTGAAACGCGCCGATTGCAGCAAATAAAAAGCGCAAGTGCTGAGCAAAGTGCAACTCACCAGTAAGCACGCTTCCGAGTTCATGATGAGAGGAGGTCCGGCGGAGGTCAGTGGGTCTGCGGCTACTAGCGTCCGTGGGTGCTCCCGCCGCACGAATGACCGATCCCGGGGGACCAGCCGTTTTTTATACACGGTTTCCGAAACATTCCACTCCAAAAAGCCGGTCCCCGACCCCGGTTTAATAATAATCTTATTGACTTATCTACACTTGTATCTTTACTTAGATAGAAACCGTTACTTTAGCCCGATTTTATGAGGGATTATCATAGACACTGGCCACTTAAAGTAATTTCACACTTTTTTCATTTGGCGGCTAAGTGTTTCGATAAGGGTTTGGGGGCTCCGGCTGGCGGGCGCGTAATCACGGTCTGCTGGGCCGGTAATGGAGCAGCGGGGCGCTGGTGCGGCCTGCAGGATATGTCTATTAGCCGCCCGGCCCGGCCCGTGACTGCTTCCTCGACCATGAACCCTTAATAGCTGTACTCTCAACATTGATATAATGCGCCCGAATGCACACAAATCGACAAAAAAGCACCCTCGTTAATTATAGGCCTTATTGAGTCTTTGTTACGCTACGCTGATGTCCGGGACCATCTCATCCTCTTACAGTAAAAAGTAAAAGTAATTGGTTCACTCACTGTTCATTATTGTGATGCAAACAATAGCCAGGAGATCACTCACCTTACTTGGCATTTAATTACTCAAAAGTTTCTGGATGAACATGTACCTACAGCTATAAAGATACCTAAGTATACTCGTATACCTAAATTTTACTTGTTTTCATAATAATAAGAAGAAGTAGAAAGAAACGTCCATACTGTGGAGTGGACCCATCCATGACAATGAAGATATTTGAAAGTAACCTAATTACCTAAGTGTTATTTAAAGGAGTACTCACAATTTCCTAGCTTACTGGACAGTGACTGAATATTCCCTATTTTGATTTCCGTCAATTACCCTGAGTAGGGAGAGAAGCGTGGGCAGCGGCCAGAACAATGCTGGTTTGAACACTTCCCTGCGCCTGTTTGCTTTAATAAGAGAGATAATAATAATGTAGCTAAGTAAGGGAACTATAACAATAATAAAAAATAAACTGTTGTAAGTTTTAAAAGTATGATTAAGCAATGGTTACCTTGTTAACTAAGTAAAAAAAATACTTAAATCGCTAAAGCTCGCCACTCTACTCGGTAGGTTTAATCAGCATTACCGTCCATTTCACTGGATTTTCATTTGATAATCGACTAAGTATGATCGATAGTGTTTTCCATCACTTTATCAGCCCCCAGTTCTCAACATCAAAAATTAAACAAGGATTAATAAAAAAAAATAAGTATTTATTTATTTAAAGCGTCTTTACGTCTTTACGTCTTTGGAACATGAATTAAGTACTGTTTCTTTATCAGATCCTCGAAAACATCGCCTATGTTTCAGGTCAAAATTTATCACAGTATACAGGGTGTTGCAAAATTGGTATACTAAGCCGAAAACTACATACATGTGCAGCATGGTATATCTAAGCCCGAAACTGAAATCAGAATTTGGAAATTCGCGAAAAAAATAATAAATTTTCCATAGTAAAAGTCACGTGACCAAAATTTTTTTCAAATTCTGATTCACATGTAGGTTTCGGCTTAGTATACCCTTTTTGCAACTTCCTGTATTTATAACGGTCTTAATGAAAAATTACAGTTTGCAGTAAATAGACAGTCTGCCCCATCCATTGAGTATAAACAAATACCCGAGTCCGTGTTGTTCTATGGCCCATCCGACCACATCCGGCTATCTACCTAAGGCAGGTCAGCGGGCGTCCGAGCAACGTTGGTCTGTTCATGGTCTCGAGGACTCGTTTACCGCACCGGTTGTCGGATGTACACCCCATCCACTATGTTCCTATACAAGGTGCTGCAAAAGTCGTATATACTAAGACAAAATTGGGTTACTCAACACCTTGTAAGTATATAAGTACTTATATTCTTTGAATTTTACAGATAACTTTCAATTTCGTCATTATCTGTGATTTAATCCAATGACTAACCAACGTTACCACATTATTTATTAACTGCCAGTTTCTATAACTCTATCTATCTATAACTGGTAAGTAGTTACTTTCATACGATTTTGACAGATTGTTACTTATGATTATGTCAAAATCGTATGAAAGTAACTACCAGTTATGGATCGATAGAGATATAGAAACTGGCAGTAAGTCCCCATGGCTAATGTTACTGAAAGGTATTAACCGGGTTGACATAAAACCTAATTTTATCAACCTTTATATGTAGGTACTTACCTCTAAAAGGCACCAAAATACTAGAAAATATATGTATTACTTTTAACTGTTCTTTCGCGTTATTCAGAATATGGGTGAACGACTGGTAATTTAGATAGAACATCTTCCGTTTCGTATAAAATTAGAATAAAACAACACAAATATAACTAGATACATGTATCAGTATCACCCTATCAATAAACTGAGAGATAAGATTATCTGTAAGAGTAAATCAATTGATTAGCCATAAATTATGTGGATCCTACGGCGGGCACATTATAAACCTATTATAATTGCCATAAAATGCCTTCAGATAGATAGTTGAGACCGCTTTCTAATTTAATATTTATAGTGCGGTCTGTTTCGAGGTTTTTTTTTTACAATAAGGGCTCTATCGTGCTCTACTGTCAGTCTTTCCAACATTCTTCTCAATTTGTTATCTTGAATATTTTTTTAGTTTTTAATAAAAGTAGTAACCGACTACTTATTGTGTTCATCAAGTATCGGGTTGTTATCGGCATACGCTTGTCAGTAGAGTATTTACTAAAGGTTTTGAGTGGTAGCATTGTAACTAAGCGTAAAAGGTGGAAGTAAAGGTGGTTATGACTTATGATATGAACAACTTAGGTTAGTGCCTATTGCCTAGTTACCTACTAATTTAGGTTAGCTTTCAAACTTTGTATTAGGAGGGATTTGATTTTCTCATGAATTCACAATACCTACTCCTAAAAAGAAAGTAGGGTGAGCTTTATCTCAAAGTTACCTACACTTTTGTAAGTTGTTGCTGGTTGATGTCATATAGAATATTGAAAATATGAAAACACTTTTTGGGGCTGTAGTTAAGTACCTACCTGGCTCACTCTATGTTGAGAATTTCGTATCACACTGGTTCTCTCCACCTCTAGCGCATTTCTGAACCTACATTCATTACAGGGTATTACAAAAAGGGTTTACTAACCCGAAAGGGGGTGACTCAGACTCAGGGGGCTATTCTGGTATTCTGAACAACTTTTGAACTTTAGAGCGGTGGTGGCGTAACGGATAAGGCCTCGTCCTTTCAATCGAGAGGCCGTGGGTTCAAATCCTGGCCTGTACCAATGAATTCTTTCAATAATATTAAGTACAATAATACCACGTGCTCTAGATTACCGTGATGAAAAACATCTTGAGGAAACCTGCACATCTAGATTTTGGATGTGTATCCTAAGTGCATTGTACTTATTCCAAACGGCGATATGGTTCGCAACCTATCACGTGAGTACAAATGTGCTGCGAAAAGTGGGTTGCTTGCTTGTGAGCTACCCCTGACCTCCCCCTTCGGGAATTACAGTCGTGAGTGCATATGTATATGTAGGTACTTTTGTTTTACGAGTTTTGGAAATTCACGAAATAAAAAGTCCTTTTCCATAGAAACTTTGTTGGTCACGTTACTTTTTACTATAGAGACTTCCAAAACTCGTAGAACAAAAGTTCTTCAGAATGACCCCCTGAGTCACACCCTTTCGGCTTAGTATACCCTTTTTGCAACACCCTGTATAAAGAACCTAACTCGTACATGTACCTACCTAACCTACCTACCTTGTTCGATGAATCGTGACACGCGGACACAGTACAACTCGCGTCAGTGCAGGCGCCGAAAACGGTATTGTGCTATTTGGACGCAGCCATGTTTCTGAAGTAAGTTCTCGAAAATATACTAGGTACCTACTTATTTAAAAAAAACCAAATTCAAAATTATTTATTATCCATATAACACAAAAAACATAATTATAAAAGATACAGCTTCCCTAACAATTTTACAAAATTTTATGTTTAAAACTGAAATTAATTATAGTGGCCCTACACTAAGCAAGCTTGTATCGTGGGTACCTTTATAAAGATTTACTAGTATTAAGTAAATACTATTTCGCAGAGGTAGTTAGGCAGATTTTTTAGTCAGTCAGTCAGTTTGTAAATAGGTATGAATTATGAGTTATGGGTGATTCTTCGGGGACCGTATTTTCGACGGCGTTGAGGATATCTCTGTAACCAATTAAGATAATGACACGTAATTTTTTTTCAATACAATCTAGCTCTATCTCTATTTGTAACCAATCTCATTTTTTCAGTAAATGCTGTTTCTGTAATGAAAAAAAACATTTGAAGTGTCTTATTCTGATTCATATAGGGCGTCCGTTTGCCAGCTTGAGGGACCAAATGTTCAGTATCACATTTCCCTTTTAATTTATTAACATAAATTCAATTTTTATCAAAGGGCAATGAGTTTTACTTTCACAAAAAAAATATTTAGTACTTATAAATACGATAAGTTATATAACTATATATATATATATAAGTTTATTTATGAATCAATAATTAAGGAGTGTCCGGCATGTAATACTGATTCATATGTAGTAACATGTTGATGACCATACTTGGTCTTCTAAGTGGCAATGGGAATCTGGTTGTCCGCTCGCTGGAAGCCAGCTCTCCAACGGACCAGCCAGTAGATGGAGGTGATCCTAGTATGCCTACATCCAGATCAAAAGAAGGTAAAATTCTGATTCATATGGTCTTGGTTCAGGTACCCTTCTGATTAATATGTCCCCTGTAAAAAATATATTTTCTGAGTATGATTCTTCAATATGAGTTTCATGTAATGCTCTTGGGTTACAGATTTCTGAAAAAAAATGTACAACACTGTAGTGTGTATGTATTATGAACTACTTAAGGTTTTATGCAAAATCCTGATTCTTATGTATATGACTCATACGGTAAAAAACCTCATCCTATACAGGATGTTCCAATACTTTACGTCATGCTTTAGAGGGCTGATAGAACACCTTAGGAGTGACCAGAATATCGCTATATATGACCTCAGTAAAATGTCGATAGTTTTTGAGATATTGTCACTTTTATAAATTTTCTGAAAATTGTCGCCTAAGACCAGGTTTTTGCATATCACTGGCACAAAATTCAATATTTTTAGTTTGAATTTTATTTTGCGTAACCGTTCTATAGTTCTTCTATTGTTGACAGTCCACAAAAATTACATAAAATGCTGTATGTTTAAAAAAAAGATGGTTTTCCGTGTTGTTCTTTATTCTGTTTCTGATTCATATGGCAACAAAAAATTGTAACGTCAATAACCAAAAACTACTTAATAAAAACGAGTGCCTTTTCCAATTATATGTTATTTGCTATATCCATTTTCATATAAACATATGTTATAGAGCTAAAAATGAAATAAAAAAATGACCATATAAATCAGACGAAGAATGGAATTTCGAAGAATCACCCTTATGTCAAAGAAAGCGTGGCGTGAGTCTGCACCCGGTCCGATGAAGTCAGTATTGGCTGGATGGGGTAGGAAAGCCCCGGACTCTTTGTGAGCGACCTATGTCTATCGGTTGACGAATGCGGGTTGATGATGGCGGCGGGTTCGTGGGGTAGTTAATTACAACTTCAAAAGTTTGACAACTTATAGCTTTCAAATGAGATCGTACAATAAAAGCATATCCAAGATAATAGCCTAAACAATCAACAAGTGAAAAACTCATTAATAGGAAAACGAAAAAAGATATTTAGTTTCCATGAGGCGTTGGCGTAGGCACTACGTGGATATTTTCTCGTGCGTGCCACGATCCTGGCATAGGCTGGTACTAGTTATTATTCTGTGGCATAGGTAGGTACTTCTTTCGCTTCCACACTTCCTTATTTTCTATGCGCTATACACGCTCGTCGATTTCGGAAACTCTTTTAAGTAGTTACTTATAGGCTCTTTCTTCATGATGGTGTGTGTGTCACCTTTATAATATTCTTTCGCCTAGATAGGTGATAATATTCGAGTGCGAGTTGTTCTATGTGAGATAAGTGTTAAGGAGATTAAGAGCACAAATAGAGCTAACTAGTTAAGGGGAACCCCCGTTTTCCCTTATTAAAACATCCTTCTCATCATTTCCTCAGAATAGTAACGGTGGTTCACATAAATTCACACAGATTATGCCACTCTGTGAACTCTTGGACATTGTCACTTTTTTGACACAATGTTATGATGGCTGACATCTTTGTTGTATCTTGTATTGAAATTGTGTTATTTTAAGATTTCTCTACATTTTATCTTCTGTTTTAATGTATTTATAGCTGTAAAATGGCCATGAGTTTTGGTTCTAATTTTACACGAGCCGATATCAGATCATTGTGTCGGACATGCCTCTCCAAAGACTGTGGACTACATTCCATTTACGATGTTTCAATCTGGTCGACCAGCCTGGAAGACATTCTCACGACTATTACTGGAATTCGGGTTCGTAGAGCATAACATTATTCGAGACTACGATTAGACAAACGTAGCGTAGGACGCCCTCCGGCTAGATGGCGTGACGACTTGCGAAAGGTGGCTGGTAATGATTGGATACAGAAAGCTATAGATCGCAACCAGTGGCTTGTTTTGGGAGAGGCCTACGTCCAGCAGTTGACTGCTATAAGCTGATTATGTTGATGAACATTATTATGTTACCCTGGTTGTTTCGCATAACCCTTACACTCATTTGTAAGCATGCACTGTAATGTAGGGTTGCAAAGATTCCATTGGCTAACCTGTTATATGTGGGGTGGGTGCTAATGCCTACACCTGGCTGAATCAATGTACACTTATCGACTGACCTTAATATGCGTAAGTAACTAGTCAATTCCCAGGAAATTTGTACTAATTATAAATCTACTGTGTCTGGTTGTATGAATGGATTGGCCGGACCTGAGTACATAGAATGTTTTTTTTACATTTCTATCATCTGCTTAAATTTTTATATCTCTTGGGATCAGATGAATTGGAACCATACTGTACATTGGAGAATACAGGATTGCTTGTTGCTTACCTTGCTTGCTCATTTCTAGTATGAAAGTGACTGGGATATAATTACTAAAAATTTTATTAAACATTTGAAGCACATTTTAGTGCTAACACTAGTAGTGAATACAATTTTATCAATCCTAATCCTAACTAATATTATAAATGCGAAAGTAACTGTGTCTGTCTGTCTGTTACCCTTTCACACCAAAACTACTGAATGGATGTGAATGAAATTTGGTATACATATGGTCTAAACTTTTTTATCTCGGAATTCCCACAGGAAAACTTTTTAAGGCAAAGCCAAGTTCGCGGGAACACCTAGTTACTGATAATTCAGTTAGACAAAGTTTTCATCTATGAAACTAAGGATAATTAATATCTACTAGGTATAATAATGGTGGAATGCTGGCAAAAATTACTATGCATTTTTTTCATCTATGAGCTCTATTTAACTCTTTATTGCACAAATGTAGGATATAAGTGTACATTGCTGGAATCAGTAAAATTTATATTATAAATCAATGTCGAAAAATATATTATGTCTTTCCACTATTCATAATATGCTAATTCCATTCAGATCATGCCATTATTCAACAATGTAAGGCATTACATTATTGGAATATTGGTCTAAAGGTGTAACTTGCTTGCCATTTTTTCCTCATCCATATTTGTAAACCTTGTTACACAACCCTTTACAATGATCTTGTTGCGTGCGCTCTGATTTAGTTTTGAGATTATATTTAAACACATCTTCCACACAGTGCAAATTTAAATAGGTTATCTTATGAGTTCACTCTATGCAAAACTTGGTGAGTGAATACATAATGAATGAAGTTATAAAATAACTTATGTTGGTGATTCTAGATTTAGTGTTACAGAAATATTTCAGTAACACACCGGTGCCTGTGGAAGCTACCTCTCAGATTGTTCTTTACTTTTTATTTTATTCCATGAAAAATCATTGGAAGAAGCATTCATTTTTAATTTGATTACATTTTAAGTTTATATCTTCTGTTTTAAAGTAATATTGATACTGTTACTTGTGCCTGTGAATTTCCCTGCGACTTCTGCGAATATTATAAATAGCTATTGTGTGATAATCTCTTCTTGTAACTAAATTGTAATATGTATTTTATTGTTACATTTTTGTGTACGCTAATAATTCTACACATTACTAAACTGGAGTGCATAATGCAGTTGCAAAATATAGCCCTTCTTTTCATAGCACTGGGTTTATTGGGATTATGGTTTGGATTACTGATTCTGATTTATTCGATTCTTTGCCCGTGCATATGGTTCACCGACTCCCAGCCTATATCACCCCCTGAGAGTGAAACGGAGGATAATGATGTGGTAGGTTAATTACAGAATCAACAATATTTATACTTTATTATTATTATTTCTTAATTTAGTCCATATTTACTTACCTGTCTTTTTTATGAATGTGTGTGTTCACTATCTGTGTAAAGTTATATTAATGTGATTAGTAGAACATGCAATGTACAGGTTTATCTACATAGCTAATGAACCACGCCGCGGCTGCAGCGTCCAGCTATATTATAGAGAGTGCTAATTATTATATTATCTTCCCTCTGCCATTCAGATCCAGCCAAACGATAACATGCCACAATCTATTTGCGATGTTTGTAAGGAGAAGGCAGAAAATGCTTATGATTTTAAGAGGAAATCGCAGGAATCTGATGCTGCCCTCCAAAACCTTGTTAAGAGTAACGAAGACTCATTTGCATGTGACGTGAAACCCAACCTTAAGGTAAACATTGTTTCAGTGTAGGCATTTAATTAACAATCTTAATTTTATTTGAAGCCTCTTTCTAAGACTGTATTTTTTACAAGTTGTAAAATTTATATAATTTACACAAAAGTACTTTTTCAAAGACAAGAATTCAAATGATAATTTCAGATGAAAGTGAAAGAAGAAGCATTAGATGATCCAGAAGCCGCTTACGATGACATGGACTTTTCAACCTTGGGACATGACGATGATGATGACGATAATGATGAAGCCACCAAGGAGTCACGTTTAGGTAACTGATGTAGACAATAGCGTTTTGTATAGTATAAGATAATTTTATTGTTGTTCTTAAAATAGTATTAAGTATGTACCTACTTACTTTTAAATTTAATATCTTCACCAATCAAAGGTTGGCAGGAAGAAAGTTATAAGTTCGATAAGTTATAGAAATAAGTTCGCCTTTGTATCCTAATTATTTATGTTTTCAAAACCTATTGTGTATATTTTTAACATTTTGTATGATTTAAATAAATAAACTTTTTATAAAATAAATAAAATATAGAATCAAATACTTTTATTATCAATAACCATGTTGCTGTTCATTCATTGATTTATGGAACAAGTTTAGTACTTACCTATTTATTCAAAAAGAATGCTATATATTTGAATACTATACCTCGTTTCAGCTAACATGATTCCTATGACAGATCACAATTTTCCGAATTAGGTACTTACGCTCTTTATACTTTTACAAAATTTGTGTCAATTAATGACATTTCATTGGATAATATTTATACAATAGTCAATAGATAAAGTCTATAGAATTTCACTATGGGATATCTTTTAAACCGCAAGACACGAAACGACTCCACAGAACTTCAAAGAAGTCATCTTAGTAAACGAGGTATATATATTATGTTGCAGGCATCTGGTTGAATCTCCTTTTTGGTTGAATCACTTGCGCGTTCATTGGATGCCGCTATTCAATTGTATGACTAAATGACAACTCGTCAAGTTGTTGAATGTAACGCGCGACGTCTTGACTGAACGTCATTCAGCGAAGTCATTGAATTGGATATAGTATAGCAACTTTGTAATGTCTGGTTAGGGTGAACATGACCAGACAAGAGTTAACAAAAAGACTATGTTACAAAGCTCTCATCTCACAAATTAACAAAAGAATAAAAATAAACGTACCTTGATATTGTTGTTCATAATTATCCAGGTTCGCTACAATTTTTTCTTTGAAACTAGCCGCCGGCGGCGTGATAATAGATAAATTCATGTTTTTACACTATTTTAACACAAATAACGCACTTTATAGCTAATTTATTTGCAAAAATAACAATACAGGTGCGTTTTGTGTCAGCTGTTAGCTGTTAGAGGCCATATTTGTTTTATTCACCACCTGCTTGATTTTAAGTCCTCTAACTAATTGGACGTTTTGTGACGCTTGTACAATCAACGTTGAAATGAAAAGAAATAGTTTTTTTTTCCAGAAATGTCGTACAATTGGTGGTCAGTATAATAAATAACGATCTACACATTTCACCCGTCCAGGTATTCAAAAATTTTCGTTCGGCCTAGTCATACAATTGAATGGCGCCATCCAATGAACGCGCTAGTGATTCAACCAAAAATGAAATTCAACCAGATGCCTGCGACATATACATTATCTACTTACCGTTCTTGTTAGGAAGTTGAATTATGCACATACAAGTTCCTATATATTATTATGTAAGTAGGTATGTAAGAAAACAGCAAATAAGTTTAGTTTTCACAAACTACAGACTCAACTTGTCTTAGAAATCCGAAAAAAATATAGAGGTAGTTACGTTATTAGCAAAATTGAATAGAATTATCTTTTGATTCACCGCCTATGAGCTTATAACTTTTAAAAACAGCCGACTCTGCGATGTGAAAGAAATGATCAATTTTATTGAAAACATATTAGGTAGATTATGAAACGTTTTAAGAGCTTATCTTATTCATGAAGATAGGTAGGTACTTTTATAGCCCAATGTATTACAACAGGTAGCATATAATAGAATAGCGATATCTTTATTGGTCACAAAAATAATGGAACAGAAAAAACTTAAATATGCTACAAACAATGAACAATAGCTTGTAAGTAAATCTGTTTTTAATTTACAAACTAAACTTCACTTTTTATTAAAATATTTTACAGACCCAATTAAAAAGGAAGAACCGATGGATACCATATGCAATATTCCTCTGCAGTGCGATATTTGTACGAAGTTTTTTAAATCCGAAAAAGCTTTGAAGGACCACCTGAGTATATGTCTAAGAGGTAATTATACTCTCCATTATATTATTGGTTTTTAGACATTCGAAATCCCATACATATTTGATGACTGCAAAGGAAAACCAACTTTACTTACTAGACATAAGGCAACGTCAAAAATACAATAACATAGTGGAAGCTCTATACATGTAGGTACTTACTTAAACACATATACTACTTTCCATCCCGAAATTTCCGCTGGAAAAAATTTAAAGGCCGTCACAGCTAGTGTAATACCTACAATTTGCCCAATGATTTCAAAAGGAAGGATGAGCCCGTCAGAACATTTTGCCTAAAGAAAATGGCGCGCTGGTCCTACTTCAAACAAATTATGACATTTTAGGGCCAGCGCGAGGGTGCCATATCCTTGAGCTGTTAGACCTGTTCTTACACTAGTAATAAGTTAATGAATTTTCAATTCACAGTGGAATGCAAGACGGCCGAGGCGTCGTACTGCCCCATCTGCGGGGTTTGCTACACCAGCGCCCGGGTGCTGACGCGGCACATGCACGCCAGCCACGCCGGCCTGGTGGGGCCGAGGCGGCGCGGGCGGCCCAGCAAACCCTCCGTCACTGATGTGAGTATTGATGATGTCCTTTTCGTCGTATCCGACAACGACTCTACTACAACATACGAAGCGACTCTTGCTACACTCTGTTATGTGCTCTTATGTGGTTGGCAAGTCCGAACTTCGTCTTGAACACCCTGTCACACTGAGCACAGTAGAGCTGTCCCATTTTGTTTTTTTTGATGTGAGTATTAGGGTGCTTACATAAAGAATCGGGTTCCCTGTATCTACCCGTACCGGTAACTTGATTAGATAGCGCTCACTGAGAGATTTAAAACCGGGAAATGCTCTAGCACTCGCAGAATGATAAACAGCAGGTTACCGGTACTGGTAGATACAGGGAACCCAGTCTCTCTATGTAGGTAAGCACCCTTAAGCCCGCTCCATACTATCTACGATAGGTTTTGTCTCGCCCTGACTCGTGCAGTTTTTTCGAGTCTGGAGCGCGCTTTACTGCTTCTTGTTTGCGGGTCGGTGGTAAACGGAGTTGTTATATTGCGTCAGAAGCTTAGACGAAGTGATGTGCTATTTACCTACGCTATCATGACGTTGTCATCTTGTATTGTTAGATTAACAATATACGATCAAGATTGTGTACCATCGTATTCGTACAAAACTATTGAATTTAAATAGCGGTATCAAAACATTCCATCAGGCTTGTTTTGAAAACTTAAATTATGCTTACCTAATTGTACGAACTATACACAATTAAATTGCTTTTTTCAATGATATATTTTTCTGTATTTTTTCAGTCTATACTGGACGATCTCACCAAAAAAGGTCTCTTTGTAAAAATACTGAAGCCTTTTGGTTGTCTATTTTGCGATGAAAAGTTCAAATTAAAAGAAGACGTAGCAGCCCATTTAAAAGATCACAAAGGTATGTTTACAGCGCGTTTCGCAATACATGGATAATAGTTACCTACAGTCCAACTATAAAGTCGTGAAAACGGAATTGGATCCTAACTAATTGTTTAAGATCGTATTTAATCGATCTGTTGTATTTATTAAAGGAAAAATCCGTTAAAAATTCATAATCAATCGGTATTTGATTTTAAAATGTATTTAAAAGTAAGTAAATAACTGGTGATCATAAAAAGTCTAAGCAAAATCGCACTCTTTGATGTCAGGACTTTATAGTTTGACTGTACCTATTTGTGGGATAACAATCATGCATTAACACTCTTTGAAATTATAATAGTTGATGTTGATCGCACCGATTACTCTTATCCTGTCATCGGGTTATTTGTGTCCTATTCAACCAGTGAGTCTTCATGAATACTAACATAAGTCCTTACTATATTTTCAGATACCAAAGTATTTAAATGCACGGGATGCAAGAGAATGTATTTAAAGTTAACAGATTTCGAAGAACACTCATGCATTGAAGATGATAAGAATGAGGAAACGAAGCCACTCGTTGAATTAATAAAGATGAAGGTGAGTGTTATTGTTATACAGGGTGTTGCAAAAAGGGTTTAGCAAGCCGAAAAGGGGTGATTGATTCTTGGGGTTATTATACAAAATTTTCATTGTTCTACTAATCAGATATCCTTGGATGTTTCTATAACATAATTATTTACCTCAAGCCATTGAAGACCTATCTACAATTCGCAAACTTATTTTGACAACGATTTTCGATAAAATCGAATTGTATTTGATACTAAATAGGTACTTTGCAACTATTACGTCGTTTTCCTAGGGCCCATCATCATCATCATGACCAATCACTTCCCCACTGCTAGGGCCACGGGTCTCCTTCCAATGAAGGAAAGGTTTAGGCCTAGTCCACCACGCTGGCCTAGTGCGGGTTGGCGATAGGGCCCATACTTTGACATTACTCAAGTTTCATTATGATTTATGATTATGATAATTTTGATATTTATAATTTTATTATAATTATTTTATACAGTTTATATGATCGACAGGAATCTACAGATGACGCGGAGGTGAAGCCGAAAGTACTCGAGGAAGTTCCCCTGCACACTCTAGTGAACGCCAAGTGTGCACCTGTAAGTGTTGGGTGATCAGCTTCAACATCATCATCATAATTAGCTAACAATCGTTCACTGCTGGACATCGTCTAGCATCAAAAAAGGTTCCCATCAAAACATAAGACACGTGCTAAACCATGTCAAGACGCTGCCTTATATTAAATTCCTTTCTCAAAATAAAAAAAATGCACGTTATGTCGGCATAATGCTGTGATGACATGATGCGCCCCTGCATAATAGTGTACCTGAAACAATGAGTGCAAACCTTCATTAGACATCCACAAGGGTTCCTTTCCTCTCTCGTGAGCCAAGTTCAGGAACAAATGATTGCCCTCATCCTTCATAGATTGATCAAACTTTATTTGTGCACAAAAACAGGACACGATCACTTAACTTAAACTAGTACAAAAGACGGCCTTATAACTTAAAGCGGTATCACTGCCAGACAACCTATCATAGTCTACAAACTTCCCATCATGTTGCAGGGAACCCTGCTACTGCCAACTCCATGTGAGCATTGTAAAGAGGTGCTGTTCTCTGATGACGACCTGCAAGCGCACGTAGACAACTGCCATCCGCACAAGTCCAAGAAGTGTACCATCTGCAATAAGGTACGTTTGATAGAGTGTGTTGAGCTGGTCCCAATGGAGCGTTGCGTCGTCGCTGCCTTTATTTTTTATGTCCGTTCCTTTGACACGAAGGACGACACGACGCAATGTACTAGTGGGGCCTCACTGTAACGTGTAGTTTAGAATTTTGAGGTGTTTATCAGTTGAGCCAAGGAACATACCTGCTTGCCTAACTAGAAAAGTTGATGCTTATACTAATACGATACTAATACGGTAGTCACAATTAGTGTGTTACGCGCAAACCTCCGAATGCTTCTGCGAATGTCATAAAATTTTCCTAGTAATGGTAAACGCCATCAATCGGTATCGTACACGTATCACACCAAACGGATTGTTTAAAATGTATGGAGGTACGGCGGCGGCAACGCGGATAAAGTGGACGCACTTAGAATACTAAATGCGATGCGTCCGTTACATACGATGCCGAAAGGTGGATGCTTACCTAAAAACGATCCTTTTGAATTTCTAAAGTCAACAACAACTCGGTCTTTCTATGTTACAGCAATTCTGCTCACTGAAGACGGCGGCTAAACACCGGTTGAACTGCAAGCCCGTGGAGCGGTCCTACTCGTGCCCTACCTGCGGAGATAAATTCGCATACGAGATCACCCTCAACAAACACATATTAAAAACACACAAAGGCCAAAGTATCAAGGTCATGTTCATAGACACCAATACGAAACTGGAACTGAACTACGAGTGTGATACGTGTCAGAGAGTATTCCACAATAAACAGTCGTTGATAAAGCACACGAAATTGCACATGCCGCATTTGGAGAAGTCGTATGAGTGCGACGTTTGTCAGAAGAGATTCAGCAGGAAAGATAACATGAAGTAAGTCTGTTAACTATAACTGCTAGCGTTCCGCTCTGTATACTTGCGCGTCACTACCTATTTCGGTTCCTATTCAGTGTGGCGTTGTTCAACATAAATTATTCATGCCTTACGTCACGATAACGTCGTTTACGTGATCAAAACAAGTGTACGTTGTATTTGGCATTGGCATACATTTTCTTCAAAAGTTTCATGTTAGTTTCCGCTAGAGCCGCCACTTTGCATGCGAGTAAACGTAAACTTTCATTGTTTTCTGCCATCTTTCTGAATTTTTATGTATCTTTTACGTAATAACTATATATGTATTAATGACGCTTGAATGGTAAAGAGGTTAGTGACCCTGACTGCTATGCCGAAGGTCTCGGCTTCGATCCCCGGCTGTGATAGATACTTGTTTAAAGTCAGATATTTGTACTCGGGAATGGGTGTTAATATGTATATTTAATATGTATCTTTGTATTTGTGTAGATATATCAGCTGTCCGATACCCATATTACAGGCTCGCCTACTTTACGGTTGGATGGCCGTGTGTGAGATGTCCCCATATATTTATGATAGGTAATGGAGATTTTATGTATCTTTTACGTAGTAAATATTTTTATCCATCTGTGTTCCAGGTCGCACCGCCGAGTACACTCGCCGCGCCGCGTGGTGAAGACCAACACGTGTCTGTGTCTGTACTGCGGCCGCTCGTTCAACAACTCGTCCAACCTGATCGTGCACATGCGCCGCCACACCGGCGAGAAGCCGTACAAGTGTGACTTCTGCGGGAAAGGTAATGTGCGATGGAATGAATTTAGAATGGTGTCAGTAACTGCCAGTTTCTATAACTCTATCTACCATGACTGGTAGTTAATTTCATACTATTTTGACACATTCAAAGTTACAAATTGTCAAAATCGTATGAAAGTAATAAAGTACCAGTCATCGGTAGATAGAGTTATTGAAACTGGCAGTTAATTATGGCATTTTTACTTTCACATCCTATTCTATCTGTCTTGTCTTGCTCGCGCAGTTTCGTTAGCGGCATGAGAGAGTGAGCAATACATTTTTGCGCAAGTGACTGATGGAAATAGATAAATTGAAGTGAATTAATGTTTTTCTTTATGATAGTAAACTTTATCTAGCAACTATGTATTGCAGAAGTTCGAAACTATCACACTTCGATCCCCTATTATAAATCGTCTAAAGAATTACTCTCATAACAGTAATAACAGTACATAATTCATCATTCAAAGGGCAAAACAACTCCGAACCGTCGGGCAGTAGCCACCAGTAACCAATAACCTAGTTTGCTTGGAGGATCCTCCATTTTGAATGGAGGAGTGGCAGCACTTGCGCTCCTCCATAGACTTTATAACAGTTGATAACGATATACTCAGTTAATAATAACTCATTTATTTTCATTTTTCCCAGGGTTCCCCAGATCGTCTGACCTGCAGTGCCACCGACGTTCTCATACCGGAGAGAAACCATGCGTGTGCAAAGTTTGCAACAAAGGTACTTTTGCTTTAATATAGATCACTCTTTACTTTTGTGCAAGTTACATAGGTTGGGAATTCATGGCGACCTTTTTCGTTGGTTTTCATCTTACGTCACCCGACGTTCTCAGGCTGTTGCTGTAAACGGTTTTTTATCTCCGTTTACTGAAATATCCTCAGGAGTTCCCCAGGGGTCCCTTCTCGGGCCTCTCCTCTTTGTAATCTTCATTAATGACATAACATCTTGCTTTCAGCACTCTCAGCTTTTCCTTTTTGCTGATGATATGAAGATTGCAAAGAGGATCTGTAGCGCAGACGACCAAACTGACTTGCAGTCTGATCTATGTAGATTAGATAGTTATTGCTTGGCCAACAAATTGGATCTTAATGTTTCCAAGTGCTATCTGATCACATTTACTCGCAAAATCCACCCTCTTCAGTTTGGTTACTCGCTGAAAAACACCGATTTAATAAGGGTCAATCAGGTCAGAGATCTGGGAGTTGTTCACGATGAAAAACTCTTATTTGATCATCACATTGATCAACTTCTATCGAAGGCTATCAAATCAATGGGGTTCCTAATTAGAATATCTAGAAATTTCACTAAAATCAAAACTATAAAAATAATTTACTGTGCATACGTTCGGAGCATACTCGAGAATGCCTCACAAGTGTGGAATCCTAGGTATCATGAATATATTAACAGGGTCGAAAAAATACAAAAAAGATTTTTACGATACTTGTCCTACAGGACGGGTATAGCTGATCCCAGCTATGATGATCGCTGCAAGCGTCATCACCTACTTCCATTATCCAACCGCCGTCAAATAGCTGACATTATATTCTTTTTAAAAATTATTCACGGCTTAGTAGACAGCCCTGAGTTGCTTTCCTTAATTAAATTTTTCACTCCAACCAAGCAAATTCGTCAGCCGTCTTTGTTCTATGTCCCCCTTGTATCAAGTAACTACAGGCAGAACTCTTTCTTCTGGCGTGTACCTTATCTTTTAAATAATATATTGCGTGACCACAGTGACATGGACATTTTTATCAATAGCATAGCATCTATTTCCAATGAGCTGGTTTCTGACTACTTTGGTTCTCATAAACCTAGTTAGTTTAATTTAGTTTGATTTCTTTGTAAGTCTTTGTTTTTTGTTTTATAATTTAACTCCCTCTATTTCTTATAAAGTTATGTGTATTTTTAGATTAAGTCTAATTATAGCTTTAGTTAACTCTCTCTATACTACCTAACTAATCTACCTAGAGGTGGAAACTTGTGAAACATAAGCTACCCTGACATTGTTATCTACAAAATAAATTAGTTAAGTTTTCCTAATATAGTAAAAAAAAATAAAATATCATTTATAACTTGAAAATTTTGGCAGCCTTAATAACTATGTATGGAAAACCAAATATTGTAGAAAACAAGACTTGTTCATCTATTCGTAGATCCATTGACCGAGTCAAGCTCGTTCGGCTTACCCTTTTTGTAGCCAACATATCATATTCGATATGCATAGATACAGAACGTTAATTCAATACCATGTCGTAGGATCGATTTCTTGACGTGTGCTGCCATCTGTAAAAAGTGACTGTCAGTGCTGCCATCTATTAAAAGCATCTATCATCTCTGAGGTCAAAAAAATCTACCAATGTACTCTAAGAGCGCCATTGGTGCGTGCGTTGCGTCGTCGCAGCCATAGACTTAGTATAATATTCTAAGTCTATGGTCGCAGCTATATTTTTTTATAGGCCTTACCCTAACCCTTGCGTTTCCAGCGTTCTCTCGCAGCAACAAGCTGTCCCGTCACATGCGCATCCACACCGGCGTGAAGCCGTACAAGTGCACTTACTGCGAGAAAGCATTCTCCCAGAGCAACGACTTGACGTTGCACGTGCGACGTCACACGGGCGACAAGCCGTACATCTGTGACGTGTGCGGCGACCGGTTCATTCAGGTGAGTTGTAGTTTGTGAACTGACCGCTAGATGGCGTTATTCGGTTGTTTATGATGATACATAATATGTCCGGAACTCCTGTAGACTTCTTATCGTGTTGGTGACAAAAAATACAGTCGACTACTGTTGGTCAAAGGATTAGAATTGATTATTTTGAGCATGCGTGTCTTTCACTCACGTTCACATTTATGAAGAAAGGGGCCAAATATACATTTACGAGACAGTGAAGATACTGAGCGATACTTCAATACCGCTATTTAGATCCATTTAACAATTTATTTGTTGTCTTCACCAGGGCACGGCGCTGGCGAGTCACCGCCGCGCTCACGGGCACTTCCCGAACAGTTCCCTAGCACCGGACCCCGCCTCCGCGCCCGCGCCCTTCGCCCCCGCGCCCCCCGCCACCGCCGACCATCTGCAGATCATCAACGTCACTAGTGACAAGCTACTGCGATAGATGGCGTTGTTAGTTGTAACGGCTCTCACGTGAGTATTCTAAACTGTTTGTAATTTGTGTAAAGAGCTCCTTTTTGGGTGGATATACATTTTAGTGTCACTCTGTGAAATTATTATATTTAGAGATACACGGTTGTGTTATGAGTTTGTCATATGGAGGGTGGTAAATACGCGTTATGTAAACAAATAAGTGCCCGTTGAATAAGTACAAAGGAAATGTTGAAAATGTTAACGGCTGAAATTTTTGACGATAAGTAGCTGTTATTCGTGTATGTCTGGGTTCTATCTTGTGCGGGTAATAAGTCATGGTACATATATATTATTAGGTAGGTATATCAGTTGTATTATGTTAGAAGTGAAACATGAAATATTGAGTATTTCTTCAAGATTACTAAATGATATCTTGTAAAGACATATTTATAATGAATGTATAAGTAATACATATTTTTTTATTCCAAAAACCTGATTTTTTAATATGGTTGTTTTATTACGATATCGCTTGGTTTTAAAAGGAAAATAAATGAAATTGCCAGCACAGATTTTTATCTATCGCCTAAGTTTTAATTTGACTTATACATGTCGCAGGCATCTGGTTTAATCTCCTGTTTGATTGAACCGCTAGCCCGTTCATTGGATGACGCTATTCAGTTGTATGACTAGGCCGAACGTTGATTGTACAAGCGTCACAAAACGTCCAACTAGTTAGCGGACTTAAAATCAGTCAGGTGGTGAATAAAACAAATATGGCGTCTAACAGCGAACAGCTGACACAAAAAGCACTTGTATTGTTTTTTTTTGCAAGTAAAGTAGCTTTAAAGTGCGTTATTTATGTTAAAATAGTGTGACAACATGGATTTACCTATTATTTCACCGCTGGCGGATAGTTTCAAAGAAAAAAATGTGCTGAAACTGGATAATTATGATCAACAATATCAAGGTACGTTTATTGTTATTGTTTAGTTAATTTGTGAGATGAGAGCTTTGTAACATAGTCTTTTTGTTGACTCATGTATGGTCATGTTCATCCTAACCAGACATTACAAAGTTGCTATACTATATCCCATTTAACGACTTCGCTGAATAACGTTCAGTCAAGACGTTGGACGTTACAGTCAACCACTTGACGAGTTGTTCTTTAGTCATTCAACTGAGTAGCGTCATCCAATTAACGGGCTAGCGGTTCAATCAAACAGGAGATTAAACCAGATGCCTGCGACATACATATTTTTTTCGTTATATAATAGATACAAGCATTATTGGCCCATGAATGGCACGGATAAGATATATAGGTAGGCACTGATATTAATTATGATTAATTATATAGTTTTAAATTCACATTAGTTTTAGATTTATAAATAAACAATTAAGTATGTAATTATTCTGGTATTTTTAAATAAACATTTCATTACATATCCAACACTATCTTTCATTTCTACCGAGACCATGATCCTTGTTTTTGTGAATTTTATCATAATGATATAATATATGATTCGGAAACTGAACATAGGCAGGATTTCTAAGTAAAACCCCTTTGCTTAAAACTTAATGCTAAAGCACCGTCCATTGTGAAAGTGCGATGTACCTACTCATTTATATCGAGTCTAAGCAGAATTATATGGCTACAATGTATTTTATACCTTATGTGGCTGTTACTAATAGTACCTAAGAAGGGTATATGTTGTGGGACGGTAAATAACAAGCCGGGTGATGCTTCACGTACATTTAATATGTTTGCTCACTTCTATGTAGGTAGGTCTGAACTATCGAGTTATACATTTCGAGTTTGTCAGTTAATCTAATCGTAGTTTATTGGAATTGATTATGATTTCCAGATTTATAGTTTGAAATTGATTTAATTAAGTAAGTAATATAATATAATTTAATATGTTTGTATACTAAGTAAGAAATTCACTACGGGTTTACATTTTATGTAAGTTAATTAAAATTTTCATAATATTCTATTTACAGAAATATAATATTCCCAGTGCAAATTTAAAACATTTACTTAGATGTCACCTTTTATATAAAAAGTTTAGTCAGCAATATGTAGAGAAGCTCATCTATGTACATAGAGCACGTAACTTAGTATATCTCTCTTATATGTTAATTGTTCCCGCTTTTTCAACAGCTCTTAGCATGACGCATTCGAACTATCACGAACGTTGCCCTCGCGAATGCATCCTCGGTCGTTCTCACTAACACTACGTGCAGAGACGCTACAAGGTGGAAGATAGTTCCGTCCGTCGTACAGGGGACGTAGGCCAAGAAACAGTGTACAAGATATAAAAATAACAGCTAGTAAAATGCCCACTTGTTCTAATTCCACCTGTTCCTCACCACGGAACCGAGTCGCCGTCCCCACATGAGGTGATATCATACGATGGTGCCGTGCAGATGCTGCGGGTCGGGCGCGGGCGGCGGCAGCGCGGCGCGCGACGTGGACGGCAGCGCGGGCTCGTAGGGGTCGCCGCCCCCGCCCGCCCCGCCCAGCCCGCCCAGCGCCAGGCGCTGCAGCGGCACCTCCTCGGGCGGCGTCACCTCCAGCCCGATGCTGCCGTTCAGAGCAATCTTGATAGCATTAGCGCGCTGCTGCTGCTGCTGGTGCTGCAGCAGCGAGTTGAAGTGCGAGATGCCGATCTCCTCGAGGCTGCTCTTGCGGCGGTTGGAGCTGGCGCCGCTGAGCCCCTGCCGCAGCGAGTTGGAGCGCCGCAGCAGGATGTCGTCCACGACGCGGAGCGAGTTGGAGCGGCCGCGGAAGTCGGTGACGATGGTGGGGCTGTCGGGCAGCGACAGACTGTTAGCCTTGGTGGTGGAGAGCGGCGGCGCGCGCGGGGGCCCGAAGCCCGCCACGCCGAGCCCCGAGCCGCGCCGGCTCGCCGCGCCCGCCGCCTGGATCAACGCCTGAGAGCAGAAGCTGATGTTCGACTTGCGCCGGCTGTTGTGGCGCTCGAAGGTCTTCTGCGCCGAGAACGGGGACGGCCGGACCAGGTAGCTAGAAAAGATGCAGTTGTTTATGCTGATGAGTATACCGATTCTGAGTGTTCAATAATACAACTTCAACTAAAACTACTCTCTACCTATTCGCGGAAGAAAATAACGAGGGCAAGATACTCCAGATAGGATAATTACGATCCTTTAAGACATCATTCTTTAGAAAATAATGCTCCACATAGCTTACATAATATCCCCCTCCTGCAAGTTGAGGTCGCAGCTCGGGTTGATGACAACATAGGACAGGCTGTTGCGCTTCTCGCTGACGTCGTCGTAGTCGATGCCGGTGAGGTTGAGCGACTCCATGCGCGAGCGCACGAGGTTGGCGATCTCGGCGCGCTCGATCTGCTGCGCGTGGTTGTCACGCGCCTCGTCCGCCAGGCTCGTCGAATACTGGCCGCCATGTTGGAAACAAATAAATAATGAATATAAACACTCACACCTTCTACTAATGTACGGTAATGCGGCGTAGACAGAGGTGCATTGCTGCACCCACTTTTCGCCAGTGTTTATGTTAGTCCCAATGTAATAATGCGGGCCTATTGCCATTTTACGGGCACATCCAAGACCCGAGAACAAATATCTGTGTTTAAACAAATATCTGCCCCAGCCGGGAATCGAACCCGGGACCTTTGGCTCAGTAGTCAGGGTCACTAACCAATACGCCATTCGGTCGTCATGTCAGTTGGAAACGCTCCTTTTTAAATTTGTGCACAAGTGTACAAAGGCAGAGATAGTTAATAACGTCGAAGACCTAACATGTGTGAGCTTAATTTGTCAATTTGCCGGTGATGATGTATCTAAGTTATGTATTGTTCTGTGTGTAGTATGTCATAAATCAGTTGCTATAATACCTAGTAAAAACTCCTTAAAATACTATCTAGTGGAAAACCTAGATAGTATTTTTCATATATCGTATATATGGGTGCTTTCGCAGTAAGCAAACTGTTCGCCAAATAAAAGTCTCGCGTAATGAGTCGAAGGCAAAAGCCTTGGTTGGATCTGTAAGAGTGTTGTGTACTGTGGCACTGGAGAAAACAATGTATGTCGAGCAGTGGTGGACTCATTTGTGTTATTATCAGTGTGAAACAAGTGCCAATTTTTTTTATGAGAATCCCTATGATTTTGTGTCCTTGACTTGTGTAGTTGGAATACTTATTTTAAAACGGTTCCTGTGTAATTAGATTGCATTGTCATGTTTTCTTTATTATTATATTTGGTATTGATTAGTATCTTACACTTTTATTAACTAACCCGTCACTGTATAATTCAGTTTTAGACTAAACCTATGTCACACGAGCACTACATATCTTTACAGGTGTTATTTTATACATCTAAGATCATCAGCTAATCTCTAGACCACTAAATATGTATGGGACGTTCCAAGACATCTACGAAATCTAATGTTATTGCGGGCTCTCTAATATGAATTATGCGTTGGTGTGCTATACAGAATTCTGGGTAAGCAGGGTGATTAACATCAATATTGTTTTTTCAAGTGACTGGTATAGTATTCAATATTTTGAATATGTAGCCCTAACTTTGAAAAAAATCTCTTCACGCTGTCCCTAAAAATTTTGCTAACCTACTTTAGAGCAAAATTGTGAAATTTCAATTTTCGAGAATTAGTTTTATTTAGTATACCAGGAGGTCATACAAACGGCGAAGTGTGAAGTTATGGTGTGTGAGGTCTTACCGCGGGCGTCCTCTCCCCGTAGCAGCCGCCGAGGCAGCCCGACGCCTCGCGGCTGGGCCCCGCCTCCTGCGTCCTACATGCCCCGTCTCCGCTCTCCGGCTGCAACCGTCCCGCTTCTGTACTGTCTACCTACACCTAGCTTTCACATCTAATACATAGGTCACGACATTCAGAACCAACTATTGTTAGCAAATTAAATTGTTAAAATTGTAAGTAGGATGTTACTGTAACCAATGGATATGTATGTGCAATCAATTATTGTCTTATTGAATGCCTGTTGCAGCCAGTAGAGTTTAGTTACTTTGGGTTCGTTAAAAGGTTTTGACAGTTTTTTCATTCTTTATAAATATTTTTGTAGATGTTAGACAAAAATATGATGAATAATCTAGATTTAACATCCATAAATAATATAATGATTAATTAACTGTATTTCAAGTTCAAACATATTAATATCATAATTAATTATATATTTTATGTGTAGGTATAGAGTGAAATGTGAAAACAGACTCTAAATAAATAGTGAAGGTGAAGTAAACTAATTACGACAAGCATGCGAAAGCATAAGCAAAATGATTTTATTAATACCTATATTTTTATTGCCTTTACCTTTAAGGAAATATTGAATATTCTACATACCTATTAAGAATACAAGAAAACTTATTCTTTTAAAAACTAAAAATTTGTATCAACATATTTTTTTTCAAATCGAGACAAAGATCTTTGGATTATAACTTTGGATATTAACAGCTACAAGTTGATGTTCGAAGTAACTAAAATGTAAGAATAAAAATCACTTTACATTACTAGGGTTAATAAAACAGCGTTATTTTGGCTTAATTTATGATAAAAATCGTAATCAGGTAGTCAATATCAATCTGGTTTCATGAATAATTGATATAATAGTGTAACATACCTTGATGACACTATAATAAATGTAGTTCACAAATTAATGACTCCTATTTAAGTTTGGTTTCAAGTGTAGAAAAAGATTTTGAATAAAAATAAGAATTTCTCATTCTGTTAAAAAAAATGAGGCATACTTTTTTGAAGATATTCTTACCATGTTCTATATGAATGCTAATCATGCAAACAGTGATCTACAACAAATACTACAAGGATAATTGGCGGGATTGCGATCATCGGTCTATTGAACAAGAGTTAATAGATCTGTTGCAAATATAGTCAAAGAAAACTTCTCTTTCCAGCCATTGGTGCTGAGGACACCCTAGAAGTCACGGTAGATACATTTTTGTTTATTACAAGCAAATCTTCAGCAGATTGCAATGAAAGTAGGTAAACTAAGCTTGTGTACTTCAAAAGACAAATGCAAGATACGCACGTACTTTACAAAAATAAGAAACGCCACAATCTTAATAGTGTCAAGATACAGGAAACTCATGACGCGAAAAGACTTCTTCAAGATGCAAGAAAAATCTTGAAAGTTTGAGCACTAGAATTCAAAATTGAAATTGATGTGTATTGGACAGTGTTGGATGATAGCAAAAGGCTGTATTCAAGGAAAGAATTGTTTGATTGTACGAGTTGTTGACTCACCGACGATGTTCGCATTCTCGCGAGGCGCGACCATAACCATTTTGATGGAGTCTTCGGCGACATACTCACGTGGTGCGACGCATCCGCCATGGTCGTGTCTTGAGTACGATAGATCCCAATTGGAATCTCGCACGTGGTGGAACAAAGCTTTTGGTACAATCGTCCATATGTCCGAATCCACATATCCTCTTTGGTTATTTTCATCTGCGCCAAAATTCTTAATTCAATAAACTTACATCTACCGCATAAAACGGACATCGCTAGCGTTTAAAAATCGCTGAGTAAAATTAATATTAACAATAGTTTTAATGATCATTCGCAAATAAACAAACATTCGCTCGAACACGTACAAGTTGATGTTTAGTTCAATGGCGAGCTAATCAAATGGGTTAATAAATTGCATAAATACTAAACTTACCGAAGTTAGGAATCCTGATCCTGGAGCTTGGTCTACTCCCAACAGTAGCCTCACAAATGTAATGACATAGTCCTTGACAAAGGCCTGATACAGTAGAGTATCAAGCATCGAAGCTGAGAACACGGATCCAGCAGCAAATGGCAGTCGGAACATGTAGGATATATGTGAGCCCCGTTCTTTTTCTCGCTGCGGACATATAACATACGGCTTTACAAATAGTGGTTAATTCTGTCTCGTCATCTAAAAAGAAATGTTAATTAAATTCTACTTAATCGACAGTACCTTTTCCATCTTAGACAAGTGCAAGGCGTATTTGTCATGTGCCCTGAATTGCATAAATCTCATGTTTGATGATTGAGTCAGTTCCGTGATTGATTTTATCGATGGGAAGAACCTGAAATGTATATGCCAGTATTGTTTTATACAAATCTTTTGTTTAAATCATTCCGCTAGCGAAAGTAAATAACACGAGTACGCAATGTACTTTCGCTCTGCAGTTTAAAATTTGCATAAGTAGCGCCTTATAGTTAGTTCATAGGTTAACCTAAAGTCGCTTCAGCCATAAATACAAAAAACACACACACACAGGAAAAAGCGTCGCAAATAAAACAACGGTAACATAAAAGTGAATTACTTGAACATCGTCTGTACAGCCACGATGGTGTTGCAGTCTGCCAGACTGTCTTCTTCAGCCGAGTTGGACAGCTCTTTGTTAACGACCACTACGTTCTCCGCCAGAGTTATCCCGGCACGGAGCAAATCATCCAGACTGTAACAATGATATTTAACAAATTAATATGAGACCAAAATAAATAATTATGAAAATTACCAAGAATCGCAGTTGCATAAGTTCCATTACTCACCAATCAATTGAACCCAGCATCCAGTAGACAAGAGGGAAGTAGGATATGGAGTCTAAGAATGCAATGTCCGGTCTGCGCTCCAGCAGTAAAATGATTGGGTTCAACGAAGTCTTCGATCTGAAGTGAGCCCTGAGTGGTATTATAAAGTTGTAGATACCATTCGAGGCATAGTCTGCGGCCAGTATGATGGTTTTGTTTTGCCACTGGTACTCCTTGGCATTCCGGTAGGCACAGTGCTCGCACACTTGTGCCAGTTGCAGGCAACACAGTGGCTTCTTCTCTTTCAGCAAGTAGCACAGAGTAGGACTCACTCCTATGAATGGCGATACTGGAGGAAAACCTTTGACGATCCTGAAAATTGTCTTTGATATATGTTTGAAACATGTTTATAATATTTCATTCCAAAGTCATTTTTTACTTTGTGCGGGTGATCAGACAAAAAGTTTAAGTTGTAAAGGCAAAAGCAAAGCTCTTTACAGAAGCTAGGTAGATTTCAATAAATTGGAATTATTAAAAATTTAATTTTACTATATCTACTAGAGTTAAAGATAAAAATGACTAAGTAGGTATTTAAATAATTAAGTTAAAGATATCATTATTAACTATTCTAAATTATTGATCCAGTGAGCTTCTTACCTAACAGGTACATTGAGTAGTTACACGGTCTAACATTCAACATCAACATGAGGATACTAGGATTTTATCATGCGCCTAAGGACTTGTGCAGAGGGATGTTCTCACTTACAGACACAAATTAACAAGTTTGGAAGTTTTAATAGTAGTTTGTGTGTAGATAGATACCAACTTTCGGCAGGATCATTAGGGCGTTCTCAAAGTATCCGTCTTAATTAAATCAAGTTTTTGTATAAGTATGTTTTATAGAAAATAAAACTTATATTCATCGTGGTATGAAAGAAAAGAAATACCAATTCAGGATTTTCTAATCAAATGTAAAATCACAAAGTGGTTTGGTTTATAAATTTAAATACAATATAACAATGGAAATCTAAATTAAAACAAGGACGAGATACTTAAGTCCACAAAACACGGGTTGGCAGTCCTTGAAATTATGTGGGAATCGTGATGAGAGTCGCAACGGAATCTGGTGGCTTACCTAGTGAAATCATTCCGCCAGGCGCTGGGCGCGACGACGACGTCGCTGCCACAGAGACTTGAGAAGCTGCTGGTTGAGAGGTCGTCACTGCGGCGGCGGGGGGCGGTGCGGGGGGCGGGGTATATACACACAATGCACAGTATAGTCAGCACAGAAGTGCCAAATAAGTAAGATTCACACTAAGACTGAGAAAGCAAGTGCCGTGTTCATTTCATTGTCAATGGAATGGATAAACTGAATGTGTGTTGAATCTGGCGATACAAAGCTAAGTTTTGATAAGTAAATTTTGCGTGAACCTGACACTAAATTAAATATAAAAAAGATAATTAACTTATAGAAAAGAAAAATACAATAGGTTAAAGTTTAGATTTTCGTTAACCAGAATAGAAAATTTCGATGTTGTTTGTATCATTTTTTTTGTTTTGTTTGTCAATATCATCAACTAAAGCAATATGGATGTAAATGAAGATTCAGGTAATCGAAAATATAATGGTTCTTTGGTTAAAGTGGAAGATAACTATAAAGAAATAGATGATGTTATGTATATGTAACTTTTGAACGCGTGGTTAAGCTATGTGCACAATGAAGATAGGTAAAATATAAAAATTGACACGTACATAATGTGCAGGTGGACATGCAGCACGTGATCCGCATTCACTACCTAATGAATGTCAAAAATAACAAAGTGAAAAAAAGTTAAGACAAACTCATCAATGAAATACTCGAAAGAGTTAAGACAAGTTTGTTGGTGGAGTAATAAAATAGTAGTCAATAAAAAAAGAAACATCTTTTCTCTACTTAATAATGGAATTGACTCACAATAACAAAAAATACTTGATAAGGATGCATCAAAATTTGTTTGGAAGGATAAATAAGTCATAGCCATTAAAGTTTGATGAAACTTAACAAGTATTCTGATCGTCAGTCAAATTAAGAAAGAGTAAAAGAAAGGATGGTATTTTATCTTTCAGTGTTATGATATCATTAGTAAACTTTTTTTTTGCATTATTTAATACTAATCGATAATAACACTGAAAATGCTTATGAAATATGAAAATAGTGAGTAGACACTAGATTAATTACGAAAATATTACCTAACATCAATGCCACATCTATTTTAGCTTTGCCACTTACAGGGGACATCACAATCTACTATTTTCGTTTTTAATCTCATGCTTGGAATGAAGAGATATCAAAATGATCAGAACGTTGACATGACAATTTCGCAAACATATTGGACCGTGCAGGAAGACTATGCTATTTTTCGGGACGCCATGGGGCTTACGCAATTTTTTCGGAAGGTGACCTCCACGGGACATCGTCTTCTAGTTCGTCCTCACTCTCATCACCCTCGGCATCGTCATCTTGGTTGTCGGATAGTATGTTTAGACTTGTAGATACCATGTCCGGAACTGGTAGTATCGACGGCCTCCTACTCCCTATATTTTTCATTGAGTTAATTAGATGCTGTGCGTGAATACACATGACTGAAGTTTAAGGTCTCTTTAAAATACATTACCTCGGCGATGACTCAGAGCATCAGGACTTAAAAAGTTTGGATTATCAGGCTTTGGCAACAGTAAATGGCTATCGGTCGATCCTTCTGCTTCTTTTAGAGCCCACGAGTCCGATGTAGTGCCCTCTCCGTATCTTGCTGAAAGACGTGAATTGTTATAATGTTTTAGATGTTCTTAAGATTTTTACTTTTGATAATTCCTGAGATATCCTTTAAGTTTTAGAATTGGAATTTAGGAAAGGAGAGAGGAAATAGATTAGAATTAAAGGCAGTGATTTTATTCCCGTTTTGCACACCGTTAAGTTATTGATTAATAAATAATGGTGCTTAGCTGATGATTAACCAAATGCTTGATAATGCTTGTATTTTATGTGCAATAATGACAATTAGGCAATCCATAATTGCTTAACTGATTCAATATGATAAAAAATATAATTGAATCGAAATGTAATATATAATTTTGAATAAAACGCGTGATACTAAAATGCAATAATAAAATATCAAACCACAATAAATAACACCAATAAAATTCATAGTACAACATCTACATACATATCGATTAAAATTGACTGATTTTATCATGCATGAAGTCTCTAATTACAGCTATTGTAAATTTTAATGCTTCTAATGGTGAAGCTGAGGTCACAAATTTTACTTTTATTTCTGTTTCTATGCTTTTTTGATCTAAGAAATCTTATCAAAACTCTCAAACGTGCATGCAGTTTACCTTTAACGCTCTAGCTAGATTCAGAAATGTCTTGTCTGTTAAAAGTTTGCATTGAGTGACTATAAATATTACATTATATTATTGTATCAAAGGTCAAGGTTTGAAAGAGAAATTAGTGGTAAAGTTTACAGTAGTATCTTCATAAGTGGAAATTTGTTTTTCTTTACAGCGGTAGTTAATTTCAAACTTTCAGAAAGGTATAGGTATAACCTACCTATACTTATGTAAAATAAAGCTTTCAAATCAAAGGGCAGACTGTATCCACTACATAATATGGCTGATGAACCACTTCAATAGTACATAATATTTTTTGATCTGTCTACCAATCGACATTACGATGGGTTTCCATCAAATAGCTATAGAAAAATATAGTTTGATTGTTCCCGTAAATACTATTGCCAATTCATAGATCAGGGAAACTGATCTGGAGCATTGATTTACAGCAGTGAATTCGGTCTACTCTGGGCGTTTATCAAACGGTAACACTCACAACTAGTAGCGGTAAATTTAGCGGATGATACAGTATTAGCTTGATTGATATGTGATGGCGATGCATTTGGTGTGGTACTCGCGGGAACTTGCAGAATCACTTGTGGGAGGTCGTATTGAGGCACGCTACTACCGTCAGTTCTAGCCAGCTGGTTGCACTCCTCAGTATCTGCACTTTTCCTCTCGGTAGAAAGAAGACTACATGCAGTCTGATCTTTAGGTATCGGCGGTTTTGATTCAATTTGCTTGTCGGCAACTACGAACGCCGAGTTCTCTTCTTTAGTTATGCTCATGTAGTAGCAAGTGTCACTGCTTTTCATGATATGTCGAGGGCCTGGGTTCAGCAAAATGGTCTCTTCATAGAATTCCGGTAGTTCTGCTGGGCGCACTCCAACTAATGCCACCCCGTACCTAGAAATTATTAAAGTTTACATGTAATTTTACAATCTATGCGTACGTCCAAAGTATTAAACCAATACTTACTTTCTGTGTGAATGAAAACTAGCATACGTAAAACTTTTGCCCTCATATTCTCCAAAAAAGCGACTATCTCCTAAGACGATATGGTAAATTTCATTTCCTGAACATTTTCCGTATAGGCGGTGCCATTCTTCCGGTGATTGTTGCCCTTCTCTGAAATTTAAATGTTGTTTATGTACAGCTTTAACCTTAGACAGTGGTATTAATGGTTTATCTATTCTGGTCGTTGCTTGGAACTCACTGTCCTCTGCTGGTGTGGAGCAGCAGGGTGACGAGGGTGGAGGCTCCGGGGCAGGTGCAGTTGTTGGCCAGCAGCGCGTACTTGAACTCATCCTCGCAGACGACAAACTCCGCAAACTTCACGTGCAGCTTGTTCTCGGGCCGGAATATTTGAACGTATTGCGGGACGTCGGGGGCAAAGTCTTTCACGGCCCAAGATCTGTGAGAGTATCAATCGAAAAATTATCAACGACAATGTAATCATAAGAATAATATCTGTACAAATAATTTCGAAACTTAAGTATTTTGGCACGTGTATAATATACCTAGTCAACATCCAATAGTGGAGAGGCACTAGAAGAAGGAGATAATATACCTCAGGATAGTGTGTTCATCAGCAGCGGTTTTGTCGGCGTAGTTTCTGGCGGCCAGGATGAAGCAGGCCTCGGCCTCGTTCATGCGCGCGCGGATCAGGTCCGTGTCCTTCAGGCACGACCCTTGGATGTAGATCACGCGTTGAGCCCAAATCGGTACCTGGAGTCGTCAATAACACTAAGGCCCTGTTTCACAATGTCTTGTTAGTGGCTACCTGTGAGGTAAAATACATGCTGTCACTGTCAAAAAAATAATAACAGAGAGTGACAGCATGTATTTTATCTTACAGGTAGACACTAACCAGACATTGTGAAACAAGGCCTTAAAGTAATACCTACTTGACCACTTTCATGTGGTAAATTGAAAATTGTTCCCCTAGAGTAGACTTCAAGAAGAAGATACACTTTTGATGAGAGTAATACCGTGATTAGGTAAATAGCTACAGTCGTAGAGCTCTGAGAGTATCTAATTAGCACAATAACGTTTACTTCCTCATTTGAAAATCATTCAATTATTCCCTGAACGCTGCTACCGAGTTACCGACAATCACTTAGTTTCTAGACAAGATTAATGCTTGAGCCTCTTTACTCGTACCTACTCGTATATGTGAAAATCTGTTTCGAAACACTAATTCTGTGCAGACCTTATAGGTTTCAAAAATCTCTGATACAACCATTATTTATTAACATAATAAAAATGGAAATTGATACCGGACTAGGTAAGGTTGCAGAAAACGTGTCGCAACACCACTGTTTCTAATGCAGGTATTTATTTCTATGGATGGATTTGGTAGCCAACGACATATAACACGAGCAATGGCGGTGCAACAACGTCTGCTACAAACCCTCATCATCTATCATCTCCGCTACCAAACTCAAAAGTTTGCAAGAAAAATCTGACCTGCAAGATCATGCGCATAGTCGTGTCCAACTCCATCGGGGACAGCAGAACCACATAGTAGTCCTGCAGCAGCGGGTGTGCATAGAACTCATTCAGGAAGTCCATGATGGTGTCGGCGTGCAGGGTCGTGGAGCAGACCACCACGTGCTTCTCGGACTGCGCGCGGTGCGACGAGTAGGAGCCGCCCAGCTTCTGCCGCTCCATCCACGTGAACGCCAGTTGCTCGAACTGGTGTGAAATGTTGAAAGGTTTGAATATTGAAAGGATGCGTTTGTAACTGTTTTGACAAAGAGGTTCTTATTTTCGGAGGGCTTTCAGTTTGAGTCTGAGTTCAGATAAATTGGCTTCTATTAATTGTAGTTTCATGCCTGCTTTGTTGGAATTATGCGAGTAACTTCTCCGCCCTCCTCGTCCCCGCGCACATATTTCTGTCAGAATACGCGCATTTCATTAATAACAAGATTACGCTCGTGTGGACTCACCCTTAGCCTTTACAAGTTTAGTGACATTGGTTTAGCATGCGTTGGAGTTATTAAATCCAAACGAACAAATTTTTCTTGACTGGGATTCGAACCGAGACCTGCGTCATAATAGTTATAGCGAATCTACTCAGGCTACTATAGGCTCAGGCATAAACAATGCCCCCGTAATGGATGTCGCCTACGTCGGCCTCCCAAATAGAGCACTAAAGATAGTAAAGCTTTGATTTTGAATTCAACGCTCTTTTAAGGTCAATAAAAATAGCATACATGCATTTTCCATTTTCATGCAGAATGCTTCAGTATAACCATACAAGTGGCCAATACCAGTAAATGGAGACCCCTACCTCAGTATAGGTTAAGTAACATACTGGGTTAATAACAGAAATAACGTTAATTATAAACGTTCTCATTTGGTTTCGTGCCGGCTTCGAGTACCTAGCTTGTTATAAAATGTAGCATAAACGGTACGAGTATTACAAAGAAGTAGTCGCGTATTAAATAATTTCCATTCAAAGCATTTGAGTTCTGGTTTTATAGGTTTGTTTTTAACTATCGGTAGTAAGTAAGGAATTATATTAAGTAATTTCTTTACAAATCAACGTAGTTTAATGAAAAGCTAGCTTTACTAGGTAACTCATTCAAGATTATTCTTCGAATAAGTAATCATTCTAAAATCCTCTTCGTCTGACAACCAAAAACCACAGCAAACGTCCAAACCCCATAATTCATAAAACCCCCCGCTTCCCAAAAACCTCCAAAAGCAGCCGTGTACCTGTGTAGGCAGCACCACCAGAGCCACTCCGATCATGATGACCATGTAGAGCTGCGAGGGCCAGATGTCCGGCACGAAGTCTCCGTAGCCCACGGTGGAGAACGTCACCACCACGAAGTACGTCGCCTGGAACAGGTTCAGGTGGCGGTGGCCGGCGCGCTGGAAGTGCTGGATGCCGCACACGCTGGGGGGAAGAGTTTATGTCAAAGTGCAAAAGTCAAAGGCAAATGCTTTTAATCATCGTAGGCATAAATATTTTCTGATGATCGTAAATTTTACAAAGGAAGTTACAATTTAAAAGGTCTCGTGTTGTATGAAATATGGAGAGATATACCATACTCCTAACTAAAAAGTCACGTGACCAACTAAGTTTCTATGAAAAATGAATATTTTTTTTCGCGAATTTTGAAATTCTGATTTCAGTTTCAGGCTTAGACATAACATGCTGCACATGCTGGTTTCGGCTTAGTATACCCTTTTTGCAACACCCTGTATATGTATAAGGTCTAGTATTTTCTAATGTGAAATAGATTCCATTACCTGGTGAATACGAGGCAGAGTAGCGTGACGCACAGGATCATGAGCTGCTGGGACAGGGCCGACTGCGACTTCTGCATAGCTCGGTGGAGGTCGTTCTGGAAACAAAGACAAACTTTAATCCCAGTACCTATTAGGTATGTTGATTGCATAGAACAACGCGGACTCGGGTGTTTGTTACTTCACTAATTCTTGTCATTTAGGTAAAAAAATAATATTTTACCAGCTCTGTATAAACTGAAATTATTAGTTCTAAATTGTACGACTTTATGATTTATTGGGAATTTCATTTCATCTCTACACAGTGATCCTTATGCTTAGTCGTGTCTTAACACTAGAGCCAGTCAGATTAGCCTGGATCTATCTAGTTATCAGTGAGTACTTACAAACATGTTCTCGAGCGATCGCTTGGCGAGCCAGCAGTTGAGGAACACCGGGATGAACAGGTTGCGCAGCGGCGGGAACGGCAACTACACAATCAGGGATGGAAATTAAAGATATTCATACTATTGAATGAAGAAAATAGAGTTACGGGCCGCAGAAGAAGGGTCTCTGCTCAAAATACGCTGAAATCCCAATGAATACATTTCAAAATTTATTTTTATTCGCTGTAAAATCAAAATATTGTGAAGTACTGAAAGTAATAATTTAACTACATTTTGTTTGAACTGAAGCAGACTGTAATTGGGACGCAGAAGGCCGCATTTTCATATATTATATTTCTTATAATGAGCGATGCGATGCAGCCCGGCTTGTTTATCCCATTTTTGCATTACTGTGTCTAAATCCAGAATAAGTACCTATTTACTTTATAGCAATTTTTGCATTAGTTATACTTTTAAATCGTATCTAAAGTTTTATATATAAGGTACTTACAGTGAGTGCGAACGGGATGGTGTTGACCATTTCCAGTATGAAGTGGAACGACATGACCTGCTGCCAGATGTTGCCCTGCGGAGTTAAATACGTAGCTGTAGTAATGTGTGACGATGGATATAAAGCAAGGGAAAATAATTAAGTGTGATGAGTGTTGGTCTTTATCCTATCAAATGCAAACTATGAATATGAAAGAATATTTTTTTAAGTAGGTATGTTCCATCAAAATGGTAACTGCTAGAAGAGTTCAAAACTTTTGGGATGCCTTCTAAGTGATGTCCCACATTTAAAAATATACCTATCTTATAATCTTGGTAAGTATAATTATATCACGGACCGTCAAGCTCTTTCCAGAACGTTTCTAAATCCGAGAATAGATCGCAATTGATCGCATAAAACAGACACAAAATAAAATAAACGCTCCAACGGGGCTCCAATAAACAGGGACGTCACTATAGTGCACTTTATGTTGCAGCGACGAAAATACTTTGGGACCAATATACACAAACGCGACCAGCCCTGGAGGGTTACTTTAGTTTGACAAAAAACAAACTGGAACTGCAATTCAAACTGCACTTATAATACAACGAGATAGAGTCGTGGTTGCAGTACAACGCAGCGCTCCGAAACTTAGTTTTTCGTTCGTCCGGTGCGCCGGTCGCAAGTGGACGGTACAGGTCTAGGGACGGAAGTGTTGTTCCGCAAACATGATTAAATCCCCCGCAAACACCTCGCTGAGACACAGAATAGACAACCGATTCAAAGGAGCCGTTTGCTCTTTCTTCTACCTACTTATCCAAGTTCAAAGGAATACAAAGGCGAATGGAAAATGTTCACAACAAAACGACGCGCCTTTTCTTTTCACTCATAATAGCGTTGTACGTAATACTTCGTGGATGCCTATCGAACTGTGTCGTTCGGAAACTAATTAACTGTTCATTTTACAGCTCGTAGGTAGGTGAGTCACCCCAATAGGCGGAATAGAAGGCTGATTTCAGATCGAACCGCTTAGCTGTCACTGGATTTGTGCAGGCGATATTGCCCGTCAGCGTCAGACTAACTAACAGCACGGCATATGGTATTCACGTATCGCTGTATTCCCATAAGTGTCTAGTACTTAGTGCGTCAGCATTGAACATGAGTGGTTTGAGACCTATTTAAGTGCCTAGAAGTAGGTATATTGTGTGAGGTAAGTGAGATATGTGCAGACTAGATAGGAATGTTGTGTGTAGGCGTCGGTCAACGGCTCTAAGGGATAACGTCTGGGGATTCATTAACAAATAAATATATATTATCTACTTATAAAAGACCCGAGGCGATACGTTTCAGAATTTGTACGTGTGTAATGATAGATAATTTTCTGATGCTTGTATTTAGTACTTAGACCTACTACTTTACTACCTACATTACACAATATACAAAGTATTTATGTGTGGAAAGTGTAGATAGGACACCATTATAACTGTTGCACTAGTATTATAACCGTTGCACAAATAATGATACCAAAACTAACAATTGTATTGCTCTACAAGGAATTTGTTACGCTGTGTTCTAATTCTAGGTAGGGAAATAGTTCGTCACTGACTGAGTTAGTAGATATTCCGAGTGTTCACTTTTAGCTGGTTTGCGCTCACTCCACGCAATTTGCATCGCAATTTGCACGCAGCGCACGCCTTGTAACCTAACAGTTTGCCTACAGTAAACAAAGTGCTGACAGTTTTTTTGCTTTATTTCAGCATGTGTGACGTACCATCTTGTTCTTACATCTTTAGCTCCAATTTCTCCATAGTCGGTTAGATCGTAACCAGGGAAAGGTTGATCAATTATACGTCATCTCCATATTAAATTCTTGAGAGATGTGTCAAAAGTCAAGCAATAATCCCTGGTTATGCTCTAAACCACTATGGAGAAATTGGCACTTAATCAAAGATCAGCGTCAACCAACCTTGTATCCCAAGTAGGCGAGCAGTATGGCTTCGGTGAAGGAGATCATAGCCAGGATGACCTGCACGATCCACAGGTACAGCGGGCGGTTGACCCAGATGATGCCGTCCCAGTTGATGATGGGGTGCTCCTGGAACTCCTCCTCCGTCAGGTTGGCCGAGTACTCGAACTGCGTCTTGTTGCCCGCCTTGCAGCCGTAGCTGAGAGGAAATAAGAGGTTTGATGATTACACCTACCGAGTAGAGTGACCTGAAGGTTCAACACGGGGCGCAATTAAGACGTGACGAAAGTTGACCGTCGCGCTCGCTCTTGAGGCTGCGTGATGCGCGATGCAAAACTTTTGTCACGTCTTAATTGCGCCCCGTGCTAGCCCTTCTAACAGTATCTTCGGCCGAGCACTACTACTAGCAATTGAACGAGTGCTTGGCCGAGGATACTGTCTTGTCTTGTTGCCCGCCTTGCAGCTGTAGCGGAGGAATTGGGAGGCCAACCTCCCATTTCCTCCTAAGAGAAGGAAGAAATACATCGTGTTTATTTACAAATTTAATAACAAAATAAGTCAACTACACTGTAATTAGTAATCTTACGGAATTCTGACAGTTATCAATTTTAGACAAATCAGAGATCACAAACCTTTTTGGGCTGGGCACTTTTTCAATACGAGTCTGAACATCTGAGACTATAATATATTTTTTTTAGTCCCTGTATCCATTTTATTAAGTGCGGCGCTCCAAATTAAAAGGGGATTTACCTAGGGTGAGAAATAATTACCGTACCTAAATATATCACAAACAGTGCAAAATACAATTAAAGATAATCTCAATTATCTTATATAATTATCGCTGTCGTAGAAAATATATCTAAAAACAACTAGTTATTCTTTTTGAAACGGTAGCCGTAGTACGTCGATGTCAGGCCGATGTTGCATTCGTATTTGAATAGAGGTGAAAAAAAGAGATGTCGCTCTATAAAATTGTATTGTGTGCACTGACTGGCTTGCGTGACGTCACAGCAAACTGTGCGTCTAAAATGTGCGGTGGTGGTACCAAATTAGCGATACAGGTGAAATTGTGTCAGCGACTCATCGCTGGGAGTAAGACAGCAGTACACGTTTACCCCATCGGTCATCGGTTCTTCGACAGATGTGACCAGCCCACTGCCACTTAAGCTTACTAACTCGGTGAGCTATGTCGGTGACTTTAGTTCTCTGTCAGATTACTTCGTTCCGGATGCGATCTTTCAGAGAGACTCCAAGCATAGCTCTTTCCATAGCTCGCTGAGTGACCTTCAGTTTGTGAACCAGTCCCACTGTAAGTGTCCACGTTTCAGCCTCATAGGTCATAACCGGTAGGACACACTGATCAAAGACTTTCGTCTTGAGACTTTGTGGTATGGGCGTAATCGTTTCGGAGATATGCGTGGACAAACATACATACCAACAAGCATATAAACATACATAGGTACAAAAACATTTATAAAATTTTGAATATTTGTTTATTAGCCCTAATATATTGTCAGATGTCAATATGGTGCAGTTCCAATAATCTTACATACATTCCGAACATATATGTACTTACCGAATAGACAATCTTTTTTTGAAATTGATTAAAAAGGTTTATTATCCCTGAATTTAGTAGGAAGTGATGCCATGCTAAAGAATAAAATAAAGCAATTAAAATTAATTCGATACATTGGTCGTGAGTCGTGATCCTACTTCATATTATAAATGCGAAAGTTTGTAAGTGTATGTGTGTATGTATGTATGTATGTATGTGTGTATGTTTGTTACTTCTTCACGTCAAAACGGCTGAACCGATTTTAATGAAATTTAGAATGGAGTTAGCTGACACCCTGGATTTCCAAAGTTTTCCCGTGGGAATTCCGCATAAAAAGTAACATATGTGTTATGTTACTTTTTATGCGAAATTCCCACGGGAAAACTTATTAAGGCGAAGCGAAGCACGCGGGAACAGCTATTATATTGAAATATTTGTTATTTTTTTATTAGTTTACTTGAGCAAGTAAATATTTAGATTTATCTTTTTGTATAAAAATATTAAGAAAAAATTATTGCCCAGAAATGGATCGCAATTTTTTCTTTTTTCGGTAAAGAACTTTTTTAGTAGCATCACTTATAAAATGTCAGAATTCTTTCCAATAAAAAATTAGAGATTAGGTAGGTATTTATTCTACGAAGTTGGCAAATATCGAAATAATTAGCTCTCAAGCGTTTATTTTTTATATATCTCAATAAAATACAGAAAATAGCCCTCACCCTAAAATTAGCAAAATAAGGCAAAATAATTCATGTCGTTTTGTAAATATTCACAGTCATAGCTTGGGGCATAAAACGAACATAATTTATAATCTAGTAACATATTTTATTATTACAGAATTCCGTTACCGTTAAGAATTATATTTTCGTTTCATAAAAGCTCTGTTTGCCTAACGAACTTTTTTGCGTTCCTCCATCCAGCTTTTCATTAAATAAATTAGGAAGTAGATATCTTCACTTAATGGTGGATCTTCAGAAAGTGTACGTTGAACCCTTGTCTAATTACAACACTCTGGCTTCTTATTTGAAGTGCGGTGAGTATTTCAGATGTAGCTCATTATAACAAGGTAACCTCGAGCACTTAGAAACGTGCCGCCGCCGGGGCCCGAAGGCCTACCTCTCACAAGCGAGACTATTCTCTTGTAACGGGGTTGCTAAAGTGTTATAGTAAGAAAGTGGGTGTCTTTAGCAAAATCGGGAAGAATAACCCCAAAGTAAAAAGTCACGTGAAAAAGTAAGTTAAGTCGGCATAAGTCGCTGAAATTAAGGTAAAGAAAGAGCTTCCGAGTTAATTTATGTACGTACCTGTGTACCTAAGTAGCAAACCAGATACAAATCCAAGTCAGTCTAGCATAGATTTGGTTCACGTACATCACATCCAATAAACACGCGGCAAATATCACAAATGTTCGTCAAATGCGACCGGCGGCGGCGGCGGCGGCGGCTATCGAGTTTCCAGCCCAGTTGGTACCCACCAGGCTGCGGAACCACATGACTACATGAAAGCTCCTAACTCCACCGCCTCCACAACTTGTTCGCCGAAAGACACGAAATCGAAGAATGACGTGTAACCAACTAGTGAATTTTTGATGATAATCGAGTTCGAAAATTTAAAAGCCGAATGTCAGGCATGCCGGCCGATACAATAATTTCTGTTTCACTAGGTATAACTTATCACTTTTTTGAACCATGAATGGAAGGTCCCACCTGGGTATCGAACCTGGAACCTATGAATGTTGAAGCCGCTACGCCTTGACCCCATAATTTAAAGGCACGTGATCTCGATATATCCGAATAGGCACAGGTTCCATAATAATAAGCGTGATACAATTGATTCATTTAAAGTTATCATTCATATCAGATTTTTGTTGTAAATTTTCAGTCTATGTTGAGTTAGGTATATTTTGTGTCTCCTGCATCATAATCGCGGACCCCAGAAGTACACTCAGTGGCGCTGCCGCCGGTGCCGCTCGGTGTTGCTTCAGCGAAATAGTATTTTAATTCAATTAACCGCTGCGTTTTCCCGCAACTCTTTTTAGAACCGGATGACTTGGTCGATTAAAAACGTAATTTTTGCACACTGCATGCTGCAGGCAAAGTGAAGCTTTTTCGGTAACTTTTTAATTAAGTATTTTTGCGCTCATTCCCATCCCTAGGCAGAATAATAAATAAAGTTCCCGCCATATAAAAATACCAACTCCTCCAGAGGGCCAATTAAGGAACTGTGTCACAGTAAACTATACTCAACCAGGTTTAAACATTCAGTCCAGTACGTCTCTGAGAGTGCTTAAGTTGGGTAACATGTTCGACTACTCCGAAGAAAAAGTTTTGCGAGACCTTCCGATAAAATTTCTGCCCTTTAAATGTTCGCTTCGGAAAATTTACTCTCTGTCGGCGTCGTGTCGGTTAATGTATGTAGGGCTCAGAATAATAACGTACCTGTGTATAAAGGTCACATAGCACATGCCGTTAACATTATTTTAAACTTTTTTGTGAAGGTAATATTGCAATACATTAATTTGATCCTTTATTGCATTGCTGCATTAGAATAGTACGATAACGTTTGTCACCTTCGTCTTATCGTGCCAGTGACACACACTGAGGATAGATTAACTATAGGATTTGCACGTTTGCACTCTAGGATTGTCCTGTCAGATTAGTGGTCAGTTGATCTCCCAGGGTGGCGCTGGATGTATACCTATACCAACAATATTATATTATATTATTATACGTTATAATTATAAGGAATAGGTTATACGTCACTCGAGATTTCGTGCAGCTTTATGTGCATAGGTAGGTACTACAATGAAGGGTGTTCATAGTTACAAAACATATAGTAAGTGTTGTAACTATGAACACCCTTCATGCAAGAGTTAACTTGATACTTCACAGGAGTACATTGCGTTATTCAGGCATAATCATGTCATTGGCCTGTCTCCAGTCAACTCTTGCGGGTTGTCTCTATAGGTAGCCCTGCCAGCCTAGCACGGGGTGCAAGAAGCGCACGTCAAGACGTGACAAAAATTTTCCTTCGCGCTCGCTCTTGAAGCCGCGCGATGTGATTGAGAGTGGTGCAAAAAAATTGTCACATCTTATCGTGCGAGTCTTGCGTCTCGTGCTAGACCTTCAGGTCTCATCTCCAGTGGGTAGTATAAGGGCTCACCAGGAGGCGGTGATGGGGTCTCCGTCGGCGCAGACTCGGCAGATATACAGCACGCACGCAAGGATCTTGAAAAATAAATTAGCTATCCTAATGCGTAAACCTGAAACAAAGCAAAAACATATTCAAAATGAGGAATCATCCTAATGATTTGGTAATGGTAGTTAATCCACCTAAGCATGGATGAATAGGGATTCAGCCAATCACTTCTGCTTAATTCTGAAGTGACAAACTGTGCATTAGCTGCCCTACATAATATTATGCATGCTATATTCGTTACATACTCGTTACATTTACGATGTAGCACCCTTGCAATTCGTTTAGGAACCAGAGAAATGCACATGGCGTGTAATGGGTCTTCCAGCATAGAGCTAATTAGAAGGGAAACCGCAAGAGCCTAAAAGCTCGAATTGGATTGGTTAAACGAACCACCATTGACCTTAATAATTTTCTGATTGGCTAGTTACAGCAGTGCTGTAGGGTTTTGAGATTTTACTCCCAGTTTGACGGTTATAAATACTTTTATTATCCAACTCGTCTGAAGGGATGAAAGTGCATTAAAATGTTCAAATGAATGAACTGACATAGTGCTTAAACTTTTAATGCAAAGTTTTTTTTAGCCGCCTAACTGACTGTTGTTAAAATTTATGTAATAAGGTATTTGTGTGCTTGTTACACTGTATGTTGTCCCAATTATTATTGGTACTAGGATAACATAACATTTTGGCACGTATTTAAATAAACACTCAAGTACACTTTACATGGTATTTTTACAGTGGGCTTGTTCGCGGAAATGGTAATGATTGTGGCGTTAGTGGGGCACAGGCCTTCGTGACTCGTCCCCGGTAGCCTAGTTCACTCAACTGCAGTGGACACAAAAAAAGTCGGACAAATGCAAATACAACCAACTTCATTTTCGCCCTTTGTCTCTAGCTTTATTTAGGTATATTAGAATACAGCCTGGATGGAAAACTTCACTCCAATTCAACTTTTAAGGCGCGCGAATTAACAGCGGTGAGAACTCCCAAGGCATCGGATCTACATGTTTTAAGCGAGACGCTCTAAGTAAGCAAAGTTTAAGATTGGCAGGTACAGAAATACATTTATGAAAAATGCACCTTTTGTTTATCTACCTTTATCTTGAGATGGTATTTATAACCATTCTACGAACTCTATTTATTTATAAAGCCAAATTGTGACCAGTGGCCAGCGTGGAACAGCTGATGCGCTTGGCGAAGCATAGAGAGGAGTATGCAGAGCTGACCGGCAACCTCCAGTAGTGGAGAGGCACCAGAAGAAGAAGAAGAAGAAATTGTGACATTTAAGCTACAGTAAGTACCTATATAATTATACTTAACTATGAAGACAGCACGGTCCACGGGCACCCACATCATGCGTGTACTGTTGGTGACTGTGGCTGCCAATGCGATCGACAGACACACAACTGCCTTTTCCTTAATCGATAACATTAGTGCGAGTGTTCCGTATGTAGGTAACCTAGGTAATTACTAGCTAGACTAGATTTTGTCATAGTCATGAAAGGATTGTGAATATTGTGACTTGAGGAGGCAACTTTTCAGCGCTAGTTTTGTCACCAATACGCAAAGATTAAGAAGCTTTGGTATTTATGATAAATATGTACCTATAATACATATTTTATATGTAAGCACATATACATATTTGATACATTTCTATGGCCAACTCAATGTCTGATACCGATACCTCATTTTGTTATCGTCATCCTGCCTTTCTCCTCTGCCCATTTCACTGAAGGAAGGTCTAGGAAATTTCATATTTTTCTTAAAAACCAGATCAGAGCGAGGGTCAATGGCATCAATTTAGAGCTCCGCTGCGCTAGGTAGTGGAATGATCTAGAATTATTACGGTCGTTATCCCTTTTACGAAGCCTTTTTCAACCGTCTCTTCCATGGACTCACGGATACTGTATCTATCTTACGGCACACACGTCAGGTCAATCGCTTCATAACTTGATGACCTATATTCTTGACAGTCTAACCGGTCCCTAAGTATTAATAGCTCTACGACTGGGATATACAATTATACACAGGTAAAAAAAAGCCTAATTTTTTTATTAGCTGCATGTTAATGCATTTACCTATCTGCGTTTTCACTGCTCTCTGCAGTAAGAATTAGACCTTTTAATTTAGGAGACATTGGTCTGATGACGAGCAGCTCACTCATAAAGTTCCACACTTTATATGTATATATCAAGTTTGTTGCATTGAGTTAGTTTGGCAGTTAATACCGAGCAAGTCAAAGTTATTTGTCACGCAGTGCGGGGGCGGGGCAAATAGGCAAAGTTGTAGCTTCAGGGGGGTGACTCCATCGCTGCAAACCATACAAGGACCATGTTCCAAAGCATTGCCATTCCAAGGTTGTTTCCTAAGTATTGTACAATAAAGACGTAGTTAGCTCAGCATTTAAAGCTATTTAGTAAATCAGGAATACGGTCTTAGTAGTGGGTTGTGTTGTGTAATCTTGTTTTGATGAAACTGTCCAATAAAATTCAATAACTTGGTCGGCGATTCGTGCAAAACTGTACCCGGCTTGCTTAATTATTAGTCAGCAACAAAGTAATCAGCAACTAAGCACTCTGAGTACCCATTAAGTTTAAGAGCCCTCCCTTGCTATTACGCCAAGAGTATCCTATGAGTTAGTGTTGAAATGTGATAGTAGAGGTATAATGATCGAAGGGTATAATACTCAATTTTTGCAAGCAGTCCTTGTCAATTGAACACCTGTAGTGTGGTATCGCATAGTGCAGCAGCGGCGGGCACGTGGGCGCCCGACACTCTACTCCACTGCAGCGCTGAAAGCTCAAACCCTTCTGTCACATAATTGCATGATACGCTCGCAGAGGATCTCAAACGCGACCCCTCTCACCACTTCACATATCAAACGCGAATGAAGTAAACATCACAAGAGGACTTTTGAAGCGGTAAATATAATTTTATGGCTAGGAACGCCAACGTTAAAAGTTAATGTAAATATTCCGCGCTTTATACAAAGTAAGTGTGTAATTAATGTGTTTTGAAATGTTTGAATAGTTAGGTTAAATTACGTTTGTGTGTGTGGGTCGTTTGTTTGCAGGCTAGCCGCCATCAATCTGTAATTAGGTTTGCAGCTCCTCTCGCGCTCGTATGTTTGCTCCCAACTTATTTGGTCAGCCACTCCGATATTCCAGGTTTCACGTTAATAATCAAATTTAATGTGGTTTTTGAAATTCATGCGGTCATTATAGTACACAATTGAAGCGTTTGATAATGCAATGCTAATAAACAATGAACGTTTGTTGGTTCAATGTGAAATTTCCATTTTAACTTTTAACTCGCGGTACAGCTGATCTGTAATGTGTATACATATAGTAACAGATTTTTTTTTACCGTTTGAGCATTATTAACAAAATAATTTATATTCTGTTGAGAATTAGAAAGTAAATTTTATAAATACTAAAGATTAGCATAGAAGTAACTGATCATCGGTAAACTTACATCATCCTCACATTCATCATACAAAACAACAAGTCCTTAACAATAGTGCAAAATTATCTTAAACGGCTCAACATTCCCCAACTCTCTCCACAGAGATACAATTCCTCCCATGCTATTTCATAAGCCGCTGTAATACCATTCCATTAGGTGCTGCCAGACGTTCTATGTACTAACACCTGCACCGGGCACTGTATTGATACATTGCAATTGTTGCAGGGGGGTCACTTTAGCTAAAGAAAAACGGACGAACGAGACATGTCATGCAATCTGTGAGCGTCTTGGTAAGCTCAGCGCCCCAAAGCTAAGTAAATCAAAAATCAAAAAAATCTTTATTAAGTAGGTATATAGTCTTAAACTATATTAAAGTACATCCCTTTTAAGTTCTCAGAACCTGTATTAGGGATGAACGCTCTTTCTCAATAAGTTAATAAACTAATCTACTTAACAAATCAATTTAATACTTAATGAAAAAAGTAGTTAAGAATAGCTGACCAATGACCATACGAACATACCATACCTCTATCTCGTACTATTTATTAATGCATTACACGTACCGATAGCATGAAATGAAAGCCCTCGTTCGTTCATTTCCGTAAGCTGTACGGACCCCTCAGAACTCAGAACACACTCGGCTATTCTCGTAGATGGAAACTAGAACTAGGTAATAGTTCCTAAATCCTGAAACTTCGACGCTCCAGAGCCAGTGCATTAAACTAACAGAGTGATCAATTACGAAGTGCTGGCTAATTAGGCAGGGCACAGACAGGGACCTGACTTCCGCATTACCTAGGTAGTCTAGGTACTCGACAGTTACTAATGATTGGCTGATCATTCATTTATTATTTAGGCACTTAAGAACTTTCAAAAACTGTTGTGTTGTATTGTTTTGAACTAACTTTATATAGTTTCGTTATTAATTTGTTTCGAAAAATATTTACTTTCTGATTGTATTGTACCATTACGAGATCCATTTCAGAAAAGGCTGACCAACTCATTCATGCCTGCGTGTACAAATAAAGAATATTCTATTCATGCCAATCAGACTATGTTTCGTATACAATTTCTATTCAACACTTAGACCAGGTACTACGCAGACAATGGAGGCATGTGATTCAATACAAAACATTGGATCATTGCCAGAATACGCTGACCTGGATGCTCCTCCATTCATGTATAACATGCTCTTATTGCCGTCTGCTCGTGGCAACTATAATAACACGGTGACAATTTATATTATTTACTTATCTCGAATCTATCGGACACAGGTATTTAATTATTCATGCATGCCAATATTTTATTCAAAATATTTTAAACTGTTCTCCACCAAAATAGCCACTAGCCTCGGGCGGATTGGGTGCTATGTACCTACTTGTTCGATATCTACAGGGTGTTCTATGAAAGCATTTGAACATGAGAATATGTAAAGATAGAACTTGTGTAATAATTTTAAACCCCCTTTTACCGGTGTTTCGTATCGGTGGCGCTGTTACCATCATTAGGACATAGGTAAATCATAAGGACATGCTAGTTAAGTCGAGTCGAGTATTGAAGGTAAGATTAATAAATTATCTTCGCCTCAGGAGCAGCTGTTGACAATATTGGTCAAGGTACGAGAATAGCAGTACTTAGGTAAGTACCGATCGTACAAGGTGGAAACGAGGCCTATGTTCAGTGGACGTCCTATGGCTGAGATGCTGATAATGATGATGAAGAATCACAGAAACGTTTAACCATTGAACAATGTTGTATTCTGTATTTCTCAAGATGCTAGGCGTAAAATCTGCCCGCTATGATTTGATGCTAACATAATACCTATATCAAGGCCAAAGAGCTCGTAACTAGGGAACGTGACATAGCTACCCCGACATCCAGAATACATCTGTACTTGAGGAGGCATGAGTACGATGTTCTGTCGGAATCCTCGCCGGCGTTACGATGTAGGATAAAACAGCAATGTCGGTGGCGGGGTACTTCAGCTTGAGAAAAAACTAACGAACCAAAGCTTTCATGCTATCGATACGTTTAATGCAACGAGATAGAGTCGCTAGTCGTGGTTGGCGCAGCGGAGCTACAAAACAGATATTTTTTCTTAAGTTAGAGTAACCATCGGTCGCGAGTCTTTGAACCTATTCCGTTCTTATCTACGACGCTGTCACATGATAATTCTACTCAAATCTCAGACGCAAAAGGGTGTATTTTGGTTATTTTATCCTTTCTCTATGGATTTTGTCATAGAACAACGCGGACTCGGGTGGATTTTGTACTAGAACAGGAAATATTTTAGATTTGAATCTTTAACTAACTAATTTATATACTTTGAGGTTGTCACACGGCTGCTGGAATGCCACATGAAGGTCATGGCCGAGTACCTATTATACGTCTGCTAAACTCTGCTTAACGGAGACATTACATTACAAAATTAAAATTACAAAAAAATATGTTATTAACATAATTTCTCTCTCTTCAGTATTTAAGGTACTTTCCCTTTATGAGGCACAGCAGTGGGTCAGTAGGTATGTATATCAAAAGAAAGTACTTACTTGATCGTTGATTCTTAATAAAATATAGTTGCAGTCTTTCTTTGAACGTGTTCTCATTGACGTAGTACTCCACGCGGACCCTGCAACAAACACAAATCATCTTCAATACTTATACAAAATAATTAATATTTCATGTACAAATTTCTTCAATCACAACTAAGGCCCTGTTTCACAATTTCTGGTTAGTGACTACCTGTAAGATAAAATACATGCTGTCACTCTCTGTTATTATTTTTTTGACAGTAACAGCATGCATTTTATCACACAGGTAGCCACTAACCAGACATTGTGAAACAGGGGCTTAAATTAATTAACCTTAGCGTAAAAGAACCTAGGTATAAATACATAATGTATAATAATTTAATGTTAAACATACCTACAAATATGGGGCAAACGTTACTGATTCATATTTATTTATTGACCCTACATAGAATACCTATGTAACTAAATATTAGTGTTGCCACGAATAGTGAATTGGCCGAATACCGAATACCGAATATTCGGCGCTACAACCTGTTTTTTTGTTCCTGGAACAGCTTTGAAGAAGTCGCTAAAGATTATATGAGAAATGCTAATTATTTGGAGGCAGAATGCTGTGGCAAACGAATTGAATTTTTATTTGATAACAGTTCGCCTAGATCGGATGGCCGATCCTTACAAGTGGTGGTCAGCAAACAAAAAACAATACCCGAACCTTTTGAAATTTGCAAAAACTTATCTTTCTTCACCTAGAAGTAGCGTTTATAGTGAGAGGTTATTTTCTGAGGCTGGTATGAAAAGCGCAATCGTGGGCTACCAAAAAATGCTGAAATGCTCGTTTTTATCCAGCACAACTAAATACTGTTAAATTTTAAGTACTAAAATGTTGTGATTTGGAAATAAATACACAATTTTGATTAAAATAACAAGTCATTTTTTACATGATTTACTATTCGGTATTCGGCCCGAATAGTACGCACTATTCGGCCGAATACCGAATACTGAAAAAACTGGCCGAATAGGCCGAATACCGAATAGTTGCCGAATATTCGTGGGATCTCTACTAAATATATATCTATAAATATACATTATATTTAGCGTAGTTATTACCTGTAAAGCAAAGAATAATTTATTTATGAAAGTTAAAACCGTAGTACCGTAACTGTTAAAAAAACTTTAAAACAGAATAATACATTATGTCCCTGTCACCGCGGCACCGAAAAACCGCCGCCTGGGGATACTGGGTAAGTACGTAATTATGTATACTTTGTTTTAAGCAAAATATAATATTCACTAAACAATTTCATTATTAGGTATACATACTCGTAAGTGTCCGGGTGTGATAGGCCGGTCTTAGACTCAGACTGGCCGGTGAGTAAAACCTAAGAGGGAAATTTGCTAAATAATCATAAAATATAATGTAAGCACTTAACCTTGAATTAAGATTAACATTACTTGCTAGCTTGCGAAAACAATAATTGCTTCGAATCCTGCGAGTAGCTAACCAGGCAAAATGTGAAACAGGGTCAATTGTTTTTCGCTTCTACTTGCTTTTATGCCGGCAAAGGTCCTGCTGATACGCACTGTTTCATTTTCAAAACTTTAAGATGAATATACCAAAACACGAACAAAACTCTTTTTCAGTATGTATGTACATTAATGGTTCTTAAAGGAGTCTACACACCAAACCCGCCGACACAGCCCGGCGGCTTGGTGTCGGCGACCCAAACCCGCCAACCCGCCAACATGTGTCATGGGGCTGTGTCGGTGAGTGTCGGCGGCAAGAAATCAGTACAACTTTTTTAGTACTTGCACGCGCGGGTACGAGTCGCCGACATGATTCTTGAAACAAAGTCGCCGACACCAAGCCGCCGGGCTGTGTCGGCGGGTCGGCGGGTTTGGTGTGTAGAGTCCTTAATATGTACTGCAGCGACGAGCTATGAAACAGTTCCACTTACAACAATCATCTCCGTTCGGTATCAACACCAAATGAAACAATAAAAAAAAGAATTTCATCCAAATATTTACGGTTTTAGTTGCTAATAGGTAATTTTATTTATTTTATTTTATTTTATGGAAAACTTACAGCTAAAATTTAACAGTATAACACTAAAAATAAACAGTTGAAAGCCAATTACTAGTTATTATATTAGCAATAATTACGATGCGCTGTTAAATGTATTTTAATATTCAAGACGGCATCATTAAGCCAGTCTTTTCTGTTTAGGGGTAGTTTGGTGCTATTGTCACTGGAACTTTTTCATTGCTCGTGAGATTATTTTTGATTGATTGATCCCTCCATGCACCCCAGTCACCAATAAAATTGCTGGAATGATTATTAAATCGTCTTCGTCATCAGCATTAGGCAGGAACATCCATTTGCGTGTCCTGCAAATGTTGCCATCTGTACTTTTTGAGTTATCAGTTCAGTAAAAAAGTCTCAATATTTTGTACCAAAAAAAAATATTTTGGCCATAAAATGATGCCTGCAAGAAATTTCCTTTAAAATTATATGTTTTAATATTGATATTGATGTCGATTTTGAAGGCAGGAATTCTAAATTTAGTGCTGTCAAAACCTTAATTTCTTTGTTTAAAATTCGACTCTATGATTGTTTCCGTAAACGTAATTTTATGCTAGCAAATTTTTTAGTTTGACAGCGTTAAAATCAGAATTTCTGCCTTCAGAATCGACATAATTGATCAGACGAATTGCGATTGTACACATAAACACTGTTGGAAATATTATTTATTAACCACGTGACGCTGTATGTTATGTATGTAGGTTTCATTTGCGAATGCAAGCCGAGTGACAACCTCAATAACTAATTTATGTAGTACCTATGAAGGACTAAGTAAGCATGTTCACTCGGCAGGGAAAAGCCGGCTGAAGTTTACCTACAGTTACTTCACGGTAACAACTTCGTAATAATTTATATTTATAAGTACTTAAGTAAAGTAGTGCTTTTTGCTACGTAAGTAACTTAAAATTAAAATTTATTATGCTTATGCCGAGTTGCAGAAAGAGACTTTAAGCTAATTTCGACATTAAATCTATTTATGTCTCTTTCTGTCCGTATACTGTCAAAGCAAGGCAACAATATATTTAATGCCGACATTAACTTAAAGATCCTTTCTGCAACTCAGTGAGAATTTAGTTTTTGCATCACGCGTATACCGAGATAATATTTTGTCATGTTGTACTCTTTGATTAATTATGTCTGAGAAATAGATTATCCTACACAATCTTTAGTTTAAGCTTTAAGCAGACACATGCCATGTCTCGGTATGCGCATGTAGAGTCAGCATAATCAGACTGCAGAGTGAATTGCACAAAGCGCGAAAGAATTGAAAACACAATCGAGCGAAAATATTTTTAACACAGTTGGCGAATAAGAGAGAAAACAAAAGGCCTTTGTTTTAAAAATCGAATAAATAAATACAGAACAGTGTTCTGTTTTCCAACGGAGTACAGTCGGCAGCGACACACGACACGTGGTAAAATGCCAATAAATGACCGGATATGATGATACATTATTTATTTATTGAGTAAGAGCGATGCCACACGAGCGCTGTGTGTGTCGGTTGTCTGTGCAGATAAAGTCTATTCTTTTAATCATAGACAAAAAGGTGTGAGGGTCACGTTTTAAAAATAACTGGAATTAATCCAGTTTTAAGGTTTCATGATGGTCGTAAAACTGTTTTTGTGACATGAGAATTCGACATCTGTTTGGTGCCTAAGACCGCATCACTTATAGCTAGTGTCCAACTGTACCTACCATGAAATAACATTATGACATGATTGTGTGCGAACAACGGACACGACATGTGTAGTGAATATACAAATACAAGCAGCTGCAGGGACGATGACAATGGACCTCTGATTGATAATTATCCATAAGTTAAAAAGACAGTCGTGAATTAAAATAAAATAATTAATAATGAAGGATGGTATGAACTGTATATTCATAATCAGCCCGCATTCGTTCACTGCGCATAGGCCTCTTCCATCACATAGATCGCACTATGTCCTCGGCCTTCCTCAGCCAGCCACTACCGGCTAATTGTCGAGTGAGGTCATCGGTCCAGCGGGTGGGAGGGCGTCCCAATCTACGCCTGTCAAGTCATCGTCTCCAATATATAACACCAAATTGTAAGTTGTTTCAAATGATTTTATCCTCTTAAGTATATCCAAGAATGATTTTGAAAAACAGCTTTTTAAAGTCAGATGGATTATGTAAAAATATCGTTTACTTTTCACTTAGTTTTCTCGGTTTACGCTTGCTTTGAAACCAAATAGGTGTAGATACCTATTATACTTAAACCTCAGTATACGTAAATTTCTCATTTTAAAACTCGAGATGCGTTCAAAAAGTCAAAGCGGTTGTCTGAAGCCGTCCGCAGATTGTTTTCATTTGATTCACCTCACAATGCATATCGGATTTGTGTAGTATCTTATCTTATCTCGTGGTTTCATCAAATTTTCCACAAGCCGCATGTCCTATTTACTCTAGGAAACTCTGCAAAAGTAATCATTTGATCCTGTATTCCATTGTACTTAAGTACTAAATTCGATTCAGAGCATTCTTTTGAACACACAACCTTTTACCTGAGCGCATACATTTTCAACGAGCCATGTCTCGGTATCCTATTTCCTGTAATCGAAACTAGGTTTAAAGTTTAAATTTAATGCGACAACTATCACCTGAACTAGAGCATAGGTCCCAATTCAGACTTGTACTATTGCATTACTCGTACAACTTCTGTAGACTGTCAATATGTCTAAGCCGTACACAAGATAAAAATACCGAGTATCCAGTTAGGAGAAAACACTCAGGAGGTATTTCTGTTAAAAGTACGATGCCCTAGTTAACTACACAAAAATAAATATGAAATTGTTCGCAAATAGGTAGCTGCGCCGTCCAGCAATCGAACCTAAACCATCACCGTACTACCAGTTGGTCCGTTCCGTCGCTGGCTATACGGATACAGTAGGTACCTATTTTAAGTTTCAGCGGATACTTACTAAGTAGTACTAGTATACTGCTGTATAGTTCTCTCATAAATTAGGTTATTTAAGGCTATACTTATACATATTCCGATATAAATTTTACGAATTATCTAGGGGACGTTGATTATTTTATTAACGTTATAAAAGTAAAAATTTTCTATTAAATACAAAAGTGGATCTGGGGCCCATTTTATTTCTGTTTGCGTCAAAATGTACATTAGCGTGTTTCCTATTTTATTATGTATAAGTACACTTTATTGTTTTCTAAAAAGCTTCCCAAATCAAAAAGTGACATTGCGAAGGCTAAAATAAGATTTTTTATTTAGATAAAAAGAGTACCCGAAAAGTATCTTAAGTTAGACTTTACGTCATTCCAAGATTGAGATAGGAATTGAATTTATTCATTTGACTTTTATATCTACCAAACTTCTATCTAATCCGACTTCGATTGTTACTATAAATTTTACATTCATTTTGTAGGTTTTGGTTAGAAGTTTATAATTCTGGACGTTCAATGATAAAATTCTATGACACTGCACTGTCTATTAGGTACCTAATTGCTGTTCATTGCGTGTGGTTGACAGGTTCATTACATATTCTCATCTATTACCTATATAGTACACGTGTATACCTCTGTTATAAACCTCTTGAGCTAAGATTCAAAGCAATGTATATTATTACTCGTATAACTTGACAGTTTGATACGCATTTGGGGACACATATTTTTGTATACCAGCCTAGAAACTTACAGTCAAATCTACCTGCTGATAAAATTAACTGAAGTTATTAACTTTTTTTCACGAATTTCTAAAAGCTTTTCCTAATGACCCTCTTACTACAGTTACCACTTTTGCACGTTGCATAATTATGGGCATAGAAACTAATCATTTGTTCCGACAAAATGTCTGTGGCATGTTACATTTTCGCAGCAACTTCCAAACATTACACGACTAACTTACGAAACCGTAAATTCTTCTCCGGGGTTTAAAAATACCACACATTAGTCGTCTGCCTGTGACCTTTCATTTTTCCTTCTTTGTCTTACACTCTCGACAGTTCGCGACCTCCTCGTGCTAGTACCGGCTAATTGAACCCGGGACTTTCAGAGATTTTCACTCTGAAATTAGTTCCGTTTCTAGTATCATTTTAATAGGTACTATTGTATTTATCCTAACTAATATTATAAATGCCAAAGTAACTGTGTCTGTCTGTCTGTTTGTTACTCTTTGACGCTAAAACTACTGAACGGATTTGGATGAAATTTGGTATACATATGGTCTAGACCCTGAGAAAGAACATAGGCTACTTTCTTTCCCGGAATTCCCACGGGAAAACTTTTTAAGGCGAAGCGAAGCTCGCGAGAACAGCTAGTGTACTTATAAAGCCGTAAGTTGCCGTGACGATGTTTCAGTTTAAAATATTGATTGCCGAATTCAATCTACCACGTGTATACATTTGACATTCACCTTTCGATATGAAAATAAGATATTATCTTTCTTTTTCATTTATTACTGAAACATATTTGAATTAAGTACTACAAAATAAAGTGAAATGGAACTGAATTCAAAATATGGAACTTTTCCTATAATTTAGCTGATTATGCAATAATATGTATCAAAATCTCACACACGGCCATCTGACCCCAAGCTAGTAAGAGAAGAGCCTGTGATATGGGTATCGGGTAGCTGATATTTGTTTAAATATAGAAAGACAGACTCTCTAATAATAACAATTTTTGGTGGTGTTAAATTAAAGATAATGGTAAAGGTGCCAATTGTCAACTAGATGCTTATAAATACACAATATCGCGGGCAATGAAAAGGTTCCACTGAGAAAAGTACCAAATTCCTCCTAAGCGGAAAAGGCTTTAAGCTAGCCGACAGCTAACGACTTCTGCAACATTAAAGTACATTAAACAGAGTTTCAGGATATTACCCACTAAAAACAATATCATTTTGTTGAAATTTTAAATTAAATATTTGAAAAAATTTTGTTCGTTTGGTGTCGGAATTTTGTGAGTGGAACTTTTTCATTGCCCGTGTGTGTAATCTACAGGGGCGTATTTACCCTAGGGCTAAAAGGGCTACAGCCCGGGGCGGCAGGCGGCGAAGGGCGGCCCAGGGGCGGCCGGCAGGCCGCCCTTGGGCTTTAGGATGGAAAATTAAAAAAGTACAGAACAAAATTTTAGGACGTCTAGATCTAGCTAGCCTAGATCTTTCCACATGTTGGTTTCATGTCTTAAAAAATATGATTTAAAGAATGAAAGTCGGCCTTTGTTCTTTTCTGAACCAGTGGAATAGTCCAATTTTTTTGCGCATCGGTAATTCTTTTGAAGGAAATCTAAAGAAAAAAAAAATGGCCTCTCTCAGTCGCCCTGCACAAGTTTATTTCAAAATGTTCTAAAATGTCCTCGTCTATCCAGAAAAATCATTTTTTTTGTTCGGAAGATATCATTATCTATGCAAATCTATCATCACAATGTTATTATACATATTATGTAGGTAGGTAGGTACTCTACACTTCTTTCGTTTCAGTGAACATGCGAATTTTTAAATTTGTCCAGGCTAAAAAGAAGCAATTTGATAACATTCTGGTTGGCCTGGAGTAAGTCTTCCCGAGTGAAGGTGGAAGGGCACAGGGGACAGGAGAGTAAATGCTCCATAGTCTGGGGGGCGGTACCACAGTCGCATAGGTTGGTACCAACGGTATAGCCCCACTTGCAAAGATTGTCCTTGCAGCAGCCTACCTCTGCTCGCAACCCATTTAGAGTCTTCCAAATGTGCCAGGAGAGACTGTTATCGGGAGCAAGTTTTTCCTCAAGATAGGAAAGGATTCTGGGGCTGCTTTTCCTCCCAGAGCCTTATCCTTGCGTTTTGTGGGTATTCATCCATTAAGGACACCCCACTATTTAGAAACGCTTTGCAGCTCTTAAGGCGGGAAGGTGCGTTATTTTGTGAGTAAAGTGGATGTCTGGAGTCGCATTCTTGTTTGGCTTTCTCCACAGAACATGCCACTTTTCGCCGTATGCTAGTGGGTGCTATCCCATCCAGAGAGTAGACTTTGCAGAGCGGTGTCTGTTTGAGGCATCCTGTTACTATACGAACTGTGTCGTTAAGAGCAAAATCTACTTCTCTAGCATGCGCGGACCTTGCCCATATCTTCATCATCATCAGCCAATAATCATCCACTGCTGGACATAGGCCTCTCCCAAGGAGCGCCACAACACTCGGTCCTCGGCCTTCCTCATCCAACCACTACCCGCCACCCGCCTAAGGTCGTCAGTCCAGCGGGCAGGAAAGCGTCTCACGCTGCGTTTGCCTGTTCGTGGTCTCCACTCGAGAACTCGTCTATCCCAACGGTTATCGGTTCTTCGGCAGATATGACCAGCACACTGCCACTTCAGCTGGCATATTTTGACAGCTATGTCGGTAACCTTAGTCCTCTGACGGATAACCTCATTTCTGATAAGATCCATCAGAGAAACCCCAAGCATAGCTTCCTTCACAGCACGCTGAGCGACTGGACGCACTGGTTGAAGACTTTTGTCTTCAGGCTCTGAGGAATGGGAATCTTGCCCATATGGGGCAGGCAAATTTGGCAGCTGAGAAGCAGAGTGCTAGGCTACTTGTTCGCAGAACTTGCGGAGAGGAGCCCCAGCTGGTAGACGTAAGCCATTGCAGAAGGTTGTTTCGGGAGCTGACTTTACTCTTGGCGTTTTGTCAGTGGGTTTTGTACGTGAGGGATATCCAGGGTCACTCCGAGGTATTTTGGTGACGAGCAGTGCTGGATTTTTTAAGTATGAAAGGCGGCCATTTTTTAAGTTTGTTCTTTTCTAAACCGGTGGTACCTATATAGTTTTTTTCCGCCTCTGTATTTTTGAAGGAAATTAAAGAATATTATATTTTTTTTGCCTCACTCAGTCAAATGTACTCGTCCATCCAAAAAAAAAATCGTAAGATATTATTATCTATGCTAATTTATCACCACAATGTTCTTATACATATGTAGCATAGAGTAATAATATATATACTGAAAAAATGTAGGTCGGTAGGTACCTACTCTACACTGACTGCTCTTTTTGTTTTCTTTCATTCCTTGATGGGGCGGAAAACTACAGGAGCCCAGGGCGCGCAATCATTAAATACGCCTCTGGTAATCTACTTGGATGAATAGTAATAAAATATAATATTAAAACGCAGATATAGATTTTTTTTCGAAAAGTATAAAACAAACTCTCAGTTATCATGAAATAAACCCAATTTAAGTGAAGTTTTCGAACATGTTGAGCATTTCAAGTTTGCGGCAAGTTGCATGGCGCCGCGCCAGGGCCGGGGTCACTCTCTAAGATGAAAAACGATGTTACGGAGCGATCGCGAGCCTCGACTCTATCTCGTTGTACTAAAAGTGCCGATTGCCCGACAACTCTCGTTCGTTCGTTTATCGTCAGTATAGAGTAACCCTCCTGGTTCTCACGATAATTTCGCATCGAAACTTGTTGAGTAAAACTGTTTTCATAAGAATCGGAACATGAAATACAAACACTTCTTCCACCGATCGAACCCATTCGCCGGATCGTAAAACAAAATTTAAAATTGACGACTGAATCGTGTAGTGGTTAGTGTTAGATACCCTGACTGCTATGCCGATGGTCTCGGGTTCGTTCCCCGGCTGGGGCAGATATTTGTTTAAAGATAGATATTTGTACTCTGGTCTTGGGTTTTAGTATGTTTCTGATATATCGGCTGTCCGATACTCATATTATCAGACTATCTTAGTATCAGAGTACGCATTGCCAAAGGAGTTCATTTCTATGTTTTAAACCTACTTAGTTTCTATAGTTTAGCCATTCATAATCGCTATCATTGCCTACATAATTTCGCTAATTAGGTACCGCTATTATTCGATGACAATAAACCAACTATATTTCAGATGATTTCGCGCAATAATTTAATTCAATTATGTACATAGTGATCGTTTCCTGTTATCCACTAGACTCTAGGGTATTTTCACTTTTGTAAAAAGGGATGAAAGATTGCGCATTGCGTATATCTTTTGTTATAATACCAAGGATTGGACCGTTGCCCGCCGTACAAACATCATAAATTACAAATTACAGCCCTATATGGTACAGGATTTTAAAATTATATAAGGAAAGACCTAAGTCTAATAAGTACAAGAAAGTAGTGCAGTGTAGTCACAATCGATATCACAAAACATAATCAATTCTGGAACTTTAATTTTAGATAACACTAGAACTAGTTTAGAATTTAATTACTTGGCCTACAGTTTAGAAGTTAGTTAGTATTGATCTAAGGAGCATCCGAACCGCGCAATTCTTACTATGAAAGTAAGAAAACTGCAGTAGTAGAGTAATTACAAAAGCATAGAAAATGTTCTAGTGATACATTTACAGGCATACATACATACAGAATATTAAATAATATTGTTGGGGTCCACATTGAAGGAGCCTCCTTGAGTGTCGGTCATCTGCAGGTAGGTGGAGGAAATCAACAGCGTTATTTATCTAAAAATCTCTATAATAATATCAACCTCCCTTTTATGGTCAGGGGTCAGTGAATAGTATAGAATGAATAGTAACAAGTAAAATAAAAGACTGATGATAGGTACGATACGCATATCATTACACAACGTGTAATGTACACAATATACTATACCACATCACTAAACAAAGGATTGGATAGAATTAACGATCAAAGAAATATTTGTTCAAGTTGAGTACACAAAAATGTACAGTCACTCTATTATTATGTGCCATCCGCCTACAGGTTGAACTTTATCAGTGAGCCACAAAAAAACAATTAAGTACCTCTCACGGTAGAATCTGCAAAAACTTCAATATTACCTACTCGACAGTTTACTAAAAAAAATATTAAAGTAAAGAAACTAAGTTCTTTAATTGACTTTTTTGATACAAAAGTTACCACATAAATAAATTATGCTATTGTAGGAGGTAGTATATTGTTTTTGTAATCGATACATTGAGTTGCCTTTTTCGGATCGACCAACTATGAAATTCTACCCTGTGTATGAAAAAAGTTGAGGCATATGTACATAGCAAATAATATGAAAAACAAAATTATACTCGTAAGCCAAGGGTGAAGTTTTCAAATTGTTTTTTCAATATACCTACTAATACAAAGTACATTTTAAACGCCGATATATGTTATATTAATCTATTATATTTAACATAAGTAAATTTATATTGATGTTTAATTTTTTTTCAGTTTCAATGTATTTATTAATCATAAAAAACACAGTACAATTAATAATGACCCACAAAACCAGTCTATGTATTTGCTTATACTTAATAATTATGCTTATACCTACCTACTTACTCATATTTTAAAATTGTTATCTGATTTTATACAGTTACCTGTAGAGTTAAATATTTCAAACCCAAATGTTTTATCCACCGTATAAATATACATTTCTCACTTGTCTTTTTTTACTATGTACTCTCTGTTGGGAAAAGGGCTCTTTGTAACTTATGTACCTACATATTATGTAATGTGTCTAGGCTAAGTGGGTTATAAGATTAGAAAACACGTATTTTAGAAATAACACCCGAACTCCTGACGGTCGTCTCGTATAGAGATAAAGGTCACGAAATGTGAGGAATGTAGAGCTCTATTTGAAGCTGAATGTTCGCTCTATCTTCCCCGGTATTTTAATAAAAGTACTACCTAATTTTTTACATACATTTAAGCTGAATTTATTTCTTTGTTATTAAGTATACATAGTTAGTATTATTTAGGCTCTTTACTATCGTTAGAGAGTAGAGTCGTTGTTTAGAATCGTTAGAGAAGTAGTACATGTATATTTTATGTTAATTGATCTTTACCAACCACTTCATCAAATTATTAAAAAAGTGGATTTGAATCGGCCTGCCCCGTGGACATTTGAACAAGGTACTAGCAATACCAGGCATCATTCTCTAAGGTCCATCCATAAAAGCGATAGGGAATCTTGGCAAACATCCCAATGGCTTAATGACACAAAGAAGGCTTTTTTTCATCAACTTAAACTGTCTATATTAATAGAATTGTAATTTACTAGGCAATCATTTCCGTACTTCTCATATCCGGTCTTCCAGTGGGTACAGTCGAGGTGTTGTATAAATCAAGACATTGGAAGTTGTACCGTCGTTATTTCGTGCCAGCTAAGAGTCACAATTTGTATGGAAGAGTAGTCCAATGTGGCGTTGACTGTACTTTCCCGGTAGATACTGGCGGATCGCCAATTCAATGAATTACTGATGATAGATTACGCTGCCTTACCTAGACACATGGTGAATTGGACAGAATGTGCCTACCTCAATATTGGGAGTAATAATAAGGCTCATGCGTTATGTATTTATGGAAATAGAAGGATAGGTAGATTAGAGAGGACGGATAGACATTCATAAGGGAATCAACCTGAAACCATGACTTGTACTGTTACATGTTGTATGTAATGTAGGTACCTACTTATGTTACAACAAAAATACCTCTGAATACTTGATTGTTGATTTAACAGACAGCGTGTTACAAAGTTTTGCGAAATATTCATAAGTCAATATTTGCGTCAACTTATATCAAAACAATCCTTCTTAGTTCTCATCACATGGTGACGCTCATTCAATTATACTGTCATAGTGTTTGTCGTTCTTAAAAGTATACTAGTAATGAAATTGAATATAGTAATTAAATTCACCTGCTTTGCGATTCTGTAAAATCAGACATCTCACTTCGATCTTCATTTTCCCTTCACCTTTCACTTCACGTATGTCATCTCATACATTATTTGTCAAAATCTCGAAATTGCGGAAATTACAGAATGCCAATTTCAAAACTCACTCCGGATTCAGAATCGAGTTTTGACAATTAGCTTTATATGTAGAATCGCACTGCTGAAGCAAATGTAGAAAAAAAAGTCCTCCGAAGCTAGAATACATTACCTGGGTATCTTATCGTAGCTGTCCCAGCCAGTGAGGCAGTTGTAGGAGGTGTAGCGAGAGGAGGATCCCATGGAGCGGGCGTCCGCCGGGCGGCCCAGCGCCCGGTCCGAGCCCCCGTCCTCGTCCCCCATCGCTGGCCTAGCTCCACTCGGCCTATCTCCGCACGGCACTAACTCCACCGCTACACTGAACCGGACAAGCCGGAAACCGACATCCCTCAATTATACTCTTATTGGCTGAAGAGAACCGCGAGTTCAAGGAATTCTGTCGAAGTTTTCGGTAGCTGGTTTTCGGCGAACTAAAGTGATAGTAACTAGTAAGTAAGCGTAGTAACACAAGCGTGTCTGGCTCGCCCAATACGAGCGCCGATGTCACGTGTTTGTAATTAATATAATGAAGAGTAATGTTGTCATTTGATAATCATTTTGATGAGTGTACCTATTTATAGCGCGTTTCACCAAACAAGTCATTCAGAAGAGTGGTAATTAAATTATAACTTCAAGGTTTCAGTTGGGAGTTGGGTGTATTGTCAACATATCTACAAAGGTTGGTATAGAACCGGTGCTATTTTAATAGTGTGGTGGTAGGTCCCAGCACATTGACATTCGCAGGTCATCGTACCCGCGAAATGTATGATTAATAACCATAACCTTTAAACGGCTTTGCAGATTCATTTAAAATACCTAACCTGATTCAACAACAATCGATAGGCTAGAGCTACGCTGCTTTGACTGGCAGGCAGACAGACTTCAATCAGCCTTAGGATCTCGGTAGCTTTTGTTTACTTTGCTCCGTTGCGAATTTAGAAGACTTTAAACCGACACAAACAAAGGCTGGTTGCTGCAAAGAATACCTGTCAGGCTATACCATTGGAACCAACCAATGCGGCTGCATGGTGTAGCAGCTCCCATACCACAAAGCATTTTCTGTTTGGTCCCTTTTGCACCTTCAGGCCAACCAGAGTGATACCAATGTTATACTTCTTTTTGCTCTGCAGAACCTTACCCAAGTAGACCAAATAATGTGAAGAATGAATTCAAAGTGTTAACTCTAGAATCAATTTTTAAAACATAATATACTTAGACCAAGGTCTAGGTCTAACTCCTAGGTCTCTAAACCCCGGTGTGTGGTGTGCAGAAGTTGGGGTGGGCGGGGCCAGTGGGTGCGCTCTCGGCGCCCACACAGAAACTAATGCAATTTGTATTTTGCAGCTCCGCCGGATCCCCGGGAAGCAAGATGGTTCCAGTTCTGACAGAATGTCAAAGGTTTCGTCTCTGGAATATGCAAATTGAAATATATTAAATGTTCTTGGGTATATACTTTTGCGAAGGTCAGTTATGATGTATACTGTGATACTGTGCAATTTGGATGGTTGTGTTCCGAAAATTAAAAGACCAAGCATATTTTTTGCGAAATCTTAGGTGTACCTACTCGGATGACGTGACGAATTTTAAGGTCTCAAACGTAAGTGCGTAATGTTTAATATCTGAGAAAAATAATCTTTTTTCTAAAGCCAATGATGTTAAAAAATCTTCTTTTATATCTGTACATTCTTTATTTGGCATTGGTCAGACTTTACGGTAAACGAGATAAGGGAGTACTAAAAGATTTGCATTGAATAACGTTGTATGTTAAAGAAATGTATTACCTCAAGTATCTTTCCTTTTATGTGTAGGTATTATGCTAATCAAAGAGAGGCTTTTTTCAGTACAACCTATACACATAAATAACCGGCCACTATTGTTGTTTATAAACAGCGAAGTAAATAGATTTTGAGAACATTCTCAGCGTGAATTTTAATCATCCTCATTAGAGAAAATCGTCAATTTAAGTGAATAAGAAGTAAAGCTGGCATGTATAGCGCGTTTACTTTAAACTGGTTCGCGGAAACCTTGCCAAGTATATGTATTTAGTATGACATAAGATGATAGGATATAAGTACTAACAAGATTTTTAATATAGATATGGTTCATATAAGATGATTCTATTTTAGCTAATCGTAGGTACTAAGAAATATTATAAACGCGAAGGCTTGTGAATATGTTTGTTAATCTTTCACGGGAAAACGGCTGGTATTATTGTACATTTTACTTAAGATTCAAAGAGGTTTGATCTGTTTGTAGCTGTATTATCGTCTATGGACAGCCTACAACGGAGGTGAGATGTAAAGAGATTCACAATCTGATAGCAAAAGGCTGTTGTGTTTATGAAAGCTGTCTGCCGATACGACAAGCTCCGCTAAAATAAACGGTGTATTATGTACAGATAACAAAAGCGATAAGAAACCAGGTCCAGACCACTTTGATCCACTGGTCCGGAGGATTATTTATAACCTAACCAACGTTAAGAACCCCCGATATTCAACTACGAATACGAACTACGCAACCGAAGTTTATACAGGGTGTTGCAAAAAGAGTATATTAAGCCGAAACCAGCATGTGCACATGTGCAGCATGGTATATCTAAGCCCGAAACTGAAATCAGACTTTCAAAATTCGTGATAAAAAACATTTTCCATAGAAACTTAGGAGGTCACGTAACTTTTTACGATGGAGAATGTTTTTTTTTCGCGAATTCTGAAATTCTGATTTCAGATTCGGGCTTAGATATAACATGCTGCACATGTAGGTTTCGGCTGAGTATACCCTTTTTGCAACACCCTGTATTTTGACGTTTAATGACAGTGTGAGTAAAAAATGCAATTTCTTGAAATTCAAATTGCCAAAATTCATAATAAGTTACGTTGCCGGTATGTTTTGGCTCCAAACGTACCAAACTCACTAAGTTGTGCAAGTTTTCATGTTTACACAGTCGGGGTCGCTGGCAAGAAGTTTTCACATTTCAACTGTTTGGCGCAATAAGGTTGAAATTGTCTTTTATGTATTATCCAAACGCAATCTTTCGACCTTGTATTCGTGAATTATTCGAAACCGGACATTTATAAACTAATTTTTTTTTACCTTATAGAGATGGTATATAGTATTCCTACCATCATCAGCCTGCATTAGTCCAATGTTGTATACTTATAGGTTTTGTAAGAAGAGCTTTAATTACGAAATGTGTTGACAATGAAAAAGTTCCACCCACTGGGTAAATCGCTACTTTACTGGAACGTTTTTCTTGCTTGCGAGTGTGTTAGAGTTTATAAAATTTGCCAGTTCTTCATCGTTTCGTCAATAAATTACAGTTATGGGTGGATTTCCCGCGGCCAAAAATTGCGTGGCATCAATGAAATCGGTACTAAAAAACCAAGTTATAATTTTCTAATATTTTTTTCCGGTTAAGTGAAATAGTTATCTATGTGTAGCACTAAATATTTTATTAATAGGATTAATGGATATTTTTAAAAAATATATTAAACCTCCAAATCTTTCATTGCCGTGTCTGTCCCCACGTTACCTCGTTTTGTATTATTCTTCATTGATGAAAAAATATTGAGTATTGATAGTTAAACTTAGTTTCATTTGATACATTAATAGTTCAAGTATTGTCACGGAATACATTTATTGAAATATATAAAGAATATAACGAACGGTAACTGAAAATTCATGTGTCCCAGAACTTCTGTTCATCGCCGTGTCCTAAACTTGATCAAGGATATTGTTTTACCTATGAACTTGAGTGCCGCCCTCAGTGCGCTAATCGTTTCTTACAAGTGTCGCCTAACTGCTCGACGTGGAAGAAGGTACATCGGTGCCCGCGTTTTTGCGCTATAGTGAAAATCAGTAAAAATTTTGGGGACTGGACATTTTTTCTTTCATTGCCGTGGATAGATATAACTTCTGTAACATTAAGTTTGTCTTCTAGAGTAAGCATTCAAAAGAAAGCTTTTTGAAAATATTTACCTTATACAGTGTTTATTTCTTCGAATAGTTAATACTTTTTTAGTTATTTATATTTAATGCCTTGGTTTTCATCGCCATGCTTTCATTTCCGTGGCTTCCGTGGCCAATATTTGCTATGGCAATGAAAAAAAAGCCACGGCAATGAAAAAAAATTCATTGCCATGTCTTGTAATATAATTTGTATTCATTGCCGTGGTTAGGTTATTCATTTCCGTGGCCAGATTATTCATTTCCGTGACTTATGTTTTCATCGCCGTGGTATGTATGACTAGGCAAAGTAACATATTATTATATTTACCATCTTTTACCTGTAATACAGGTAATACCGATCACTGACATCACCTACAGGACGAGTCAAATTACCTCTTTTTGCAGTGCGTTAAAACGGGTGCGTATCGTGATGTATAAAAACGAAATATATAATGTTAGGTACATTAATAATAACAATCACAACATAATTATAATGAACGTTACGTATAAATAAGATAGGTGGTAGCTCAGTCGGGTAAGCGACCGCTTCCCACGCCAATGATGCGGGTGCGAATTGCGGCGCTGACATGTACCAATGTGTTCCTTTTAATTTAAATTCAATGTAAACCATCGCTCTTACGGTGAAAAAAAACATCGTGAAGAATCCTGCATATCTACCTATAGATTTAGCACATCTAGATAATATGTGAACCCACCAACCCGCTGTGGACCAGCGTGGTGAGAAATGGTCCAAGCCACTCCAAGCTTAGAAAGGCAGCTTAGACCTTGGGGATATGCACATTGCACAAAGGTCCCATTCGAGAGAGCCAGGTGCAGGTTCTTACACCTCCCACAGATAGTAGAATGCTGGATGCTAAGTGGCCTTAATGCTGCTTGCAACGTGTAGGCCTCCGTATGAACTTGGGCAAGACAAAAGTTATGTAGAATGTTCACATAAAACCGGAGCCGGTGATCGTTCGTGAGACAACTATCGAAGTTGTGCAATAATATGACTACCTGAGGCAGTCTTTTCGGCTAGGCAGAAGCAACTTCGATAAGGAGGCTGAAAGGCGCATCCATCAGTCTTCAACCATTGCGCCCTGCCAGTTATGGCATATGGTGCAGAGACGTGAACACTGATGGTGGGACTGGTCCACCGATTCAAAGTCACTCAGCGTGCTATGGAGAGAGCTATGCTTGGGGTTTCTCTAATGGATGGTATCAGAAAAGAGGTTATATAGCTAAGATTTATATGTAGCCGGTAGTGGCTGGATTCGGAAGACCGAAGACCGAGTGTTGTGGCGCTCCTTGGGAGAGGCCTATGTCCAGCATTGGATGACTATAGGCTGATGATGATAACATGTACATTTCATATTATTATAGAGCGGTGGTAGCTCAGTCGGGTAAGCGCCCGCATCTCACGCAAGAGATGCGGGTTCGAATCCCGGCGCTGACATGTACCAATGAGTTCTTTTAACTTAAGTACAATGTATACCAGCGCTCTTACGGTGAAGGAAAACATCGTGAGGAAACCTGCATATCTAGGTTTAGCACATCTAGATATGTGAACCCACCAACCCGCAGTGGACCAGCGTGGTGGGAAATGATCCAAGCTAGGAAGGCAGTTTAGACCTTGGGGATATGCACAAAGGTTCCACTCGAGAGAGCCAGGTGCAGGTACTTACACCCCCACAGAGAATAGAATAGAATAGAACATATTATTATACCAACTAAAATATACTATGATTTAGCATAAAGTTCATAAAATATTCTATCATATCACATAATCTGTGTTAAATTACACAACACCATCAAAACCTCTAGCACCACAACCTAAAGATAGGTGCGATGACGAGAAAAGCGAGGAGGAGCGGTTAAGTGCACATGTTCATCAAAAGCGAAGCGGGGCTACACGAGGAGACGCTCTATGTTTAGGTTTTGGTGCAAGGAGTTTTGACTGCGTTATTATTATTGGCGCTATGTAGGAAGACGCTTAGCTGACCAACATGTGCACCTAACCGCACCTATCTTTATATTTTGGTGCTTGGTGTTTTACCGGTGTTGTGTAATTCAGCACAGATTATGTCATATTATAGTATATTTTATGAATTTTACAATGAACAGTATACAAATTGGATATTATACCTTATGAAAATATAGATGTTATAGGTAAGGTTTATTATATGTTGTGAACGTTATTAGTGTGAAATGAAACATTTTGTTTTATACGTCGCAATACGGACACCACAATGCTACTTAGAGAATTCCACACTATATTCTTATTTTTTTATACATACTGTCGTTCTTTCTTTCGTTCCAATATCTATCCAAATATTTCTGCCATACATACCTGTCTAAGTTTGCGTTTCCCTCACAGTCTTTTTTAAAAATTGCAGTAGATTGATTCTTTCATTTCCATTGTATACAGTTCTTTCATTGCCGTGGAAGTTTGTTTCATTGCCGTGGGCCTTTGTTTCATTGCCGTGGACGCTTGTTTCATTGCCGTGAACGCATGTTTCATCGCCGTGGCACGAAATTTTTAATCATCCGTATCTCGTTAAGTTTTTAACTTATCTGCTACCCATTTAGTAAGAACACTAACATTAACAAAAACTTGAATAAAAGCGTTTTTCTAATATAAAAAACCTTAAGATAAAAAAGTCCACGGAAATGAAGATTTTTTAGGACTTGTTGAAATCCACCCTTATGTTTCTCTTGATAAATCTTTACCAAAAACGGAAGAGTTAGAATTTCTCTTTAACAATATTAAATTACTAGGATTATAAGATTTTGAACCTCCGCTTACGTTGCGTATATATATATATATCGTCAACTGTCACTGTCAAAATGTAAGGCAAATTTGTTAGTTCCAAAAGTGACTACGTTGGCGCTGTTCTTTTTCCATTTCTGTGTGTGTAGTATCGGAAATAGTATCGAATTGCCAAGTAAGCCCATGATAGGCCCTCAGACTGTGTTCTCCTGGAAGACAGTTTGATCAAGGGTGTTATTAGAAAAGTTCCATGAAAGTCGCTTCGGCAAAAAGTTAAAAAGTTATGCACTTAGCCATTGTCGGTTGTTACCAACTTCTTATGTTAAGCGCATAAGTAGGTACTATCGGAGAATGGTCAGGCTGGCTTGCTTGAAGCCTGCCCGCGTGTTCAGATCATTAGGAGCACAGAGGGGGCCACTACAGAAATCGAGCGAACGAGAGCTGTGTGAGCGGTACGTTTAATACAACGAGATAGAGTTGTGAGCAAAACGCTTCGAAGTTTAGGGAAAAAATATTTTAGGAGCTAACCACGACCGTGACTCTATCTCGCTGTATTAAACATACCGACTGCGTGACAAACTCGCTCGTTTTAGATTTCCAAGCCTCTAGTACTGGTGGTGTAATTTACGAAAGTGAAAAAAGATTTTATTTTATTCTAAAGTTTTGGTTTTTGCTAGATCAACTTTGTATGCGAGAGAACATATACATAATTATAGTTTTCGACAAACTTTCAAACGTGTACTAGACGTGCTGTAGTCACCCCCTAGTGGCTTTCGGGTTATTGTATTTAAATTGATGGATTTCCTCGATGGTACCTATAATCAGCCGTCGGACTGGGCGGCCGCCGGTCAGCTGACATAGGCGGTGCTGTCTCAGGCCGCTCTCTTTGCCTCCACAATTACCTAATGGCTCTGACCTGACTGATTCAGGACACATCGCTTTATCATAACTAACTTATGTCCCACTAACTCTACTTATCGATCAACTCCCATGTTAATAAGCAGAACTGTAGTAGCACACAGCTACATGTAATTATTCTGATTGCTGTCGCCAACATTTTTATAGAGCTCATTAAAACTCGGCTGCACGAGTCAACATTTTTATACTGAAATGTTTTTATTTCATTTTTATTTTTAATGTCCCCGCTGAAATTGAAACTAAAATTGAATTATATCTACCACTTCTTTCATTATTTCGTTTAATTGACAATCGAAGGTAGGTATCCTGTTTAAACATTTACAAATGTAACTGAAACATTCATTTTAATTTTGATTCTAAACTGAAATTAGATTGACCTTTGACTATAAATGGATTCTTGAGAAGCTACACATCCGACATGAACAAGACACAGTAAAATATTTAAAATTAATTTTTGATATCTGACAGATTTTTTTTGTTCATTGTTGGCAACTTTATTATTTCCATCAGCCAATCAGCTAACTATCAGTGCTTATGTTTTAAAAATAAAAAACATCCAAAATAATTATTTATAGAATAGAATCTAATAGAATAGACCCACTCAGAGCACATCATGCAATTGAAGCAAGTTGAATCGTGATTGGCGAAGGAACTCGAGACCCGAAATTTAGATCGTTTGTAGATTTCCGGCCAATCCTGATGGGACGAATTATTGACCAATAGCCGGGGAGTTCTACAGGAAATAGCACTTTAAAGTAGACACTTTATTGATTATACATTTAAAGTTTTAATGTCTGTGGCAATTCCAAACTTTATTTCCTAAGGCGCCATTATTGAGTTTCCCCCAAAAAGTTGCGATTTGTTGTCGCAACCAACCCAAATACCAAGTAGGTATACAAACATGAAAGTTACGCATACTTCCTTAACTACATAGAAGTTAAGTTACTAAGTACTATTTCAACGAGTTTTCTTCTTGTTTGCTCGCAGAACCGATACAGGTCAGTTATTTAAGTGGTGGGTGGTACGAAGTCGGAGCATCTCTGATTTATAGAGTGGGCCTCGGCAATGCCGCAACAATGCGCCCGGCGAGTGACGTTCAGTCTACATTCATTCAGATACGGAGATACGGATACAGATAGATACTATCAGTCTTAGCTGATTGAATAGGCCTTCTATTCAATCTTCTATGAATTGGTTAAGGGAATACTCACCAATAGATGTAAATACACGGACTTTAAAATTATTAATTAGACTAATAAAGTAACTAGGTAGTTGGTGAAACGCGCGTTTAATACTAAAAAGAGTGTCTGTTTGTGTTTTAGTATTCCTCTTGAGCCGCCTTTGAACCAAACAGCGACAAAGTTAGATTTAATTTTATGTTATACACCAAGGAGCAGCAATTTTCACAACTCGCCTAATGGATTAGTATTTAATGAGTTGTATTACGTCACCAAACGTGTACCGAAAACGCTGAAATTACTGAGAAAACGTTAATTCGTTTTAACTCGCTTTATGAAAGACAGACGCGCGAGTTAGCTGAATTAAGTATTATACGTATTTACTTGCGAGAATTTAGTGAGAGGAAGAGAGTCTTGGTTTATTTTGTGCACTGTGGGGTTGGTAGACACTGTTAGACTCATATTAACCTCTCGGACACTAGGTATGTTTACCAAACTAGACTTTAATTGCACTGTCGCGCGGTCACAATTAAGTTGGCGAACTTTTATAGTTGTGGAAAATGCCGGTCCGCACACAACCCTGTCTATGCACCGGTGATGTCGAGTGATGTTTGTGTGATGTTGTCACTGTGAGTGGTGGGTAGGTGGTGGTGTTATCGCGAGCGACCGACCGTGGTGGCGGGGGGCGCGCACTGCCGCCGGCGCGACTGACTCCGCCGGGCCTCGCTCCGGGAGTGCTGCACTGGCGGCACAACGACAGCCAGGCGGCCTACTCCTGCTTCCCGAGATGTTAAGGCCTTACTACTAAGACTTAAAATTTTTAAACATGTGTTTAGTCTAATGATGTCAAATACAATTGTTAATACCATCTGTTAAAAAGCGTTGTTTATAGAACATGTTCTAAAGAGTTTTCTAGCAATTGGTTTGTTTAGGTAGATCTCAAGTCAGAGTCGGCGTTAGCATTTTCGTGAATCTATAGAAAAGCACCTGGGGGGTCACTATCTAAGAAGAAAAACGAAGTTTCTGAGCGTTTCTGCGCGAGCCATGACTCTATCTTGTATTAAATGTGCCGATTGCACGAAAGCTCTCGTTCGTTAGTTTTTCGTCAGTATAAAGTAACCCTGCTGTCTCTAGCGAGACCCTCAATAGACTTGGCGCTCCTCAGTAATCCTCTTGTGGAACTACAGGCACTCGCAAAGCCTGCGCGGTAATCCGCGGCGTTTACAACGACATTAAACACACTTTCGGAATCCATTCGGGGTTTGTAAGCAATGTCGAGTAAACTTTGGAGCCGTTCTGGTTTATGATTGCACGCACTCTTCAAATTTTACCGTAAGTTATTGCACAGACAGGCTTTTTCTCAATAAATAAAATTATCTTGTAAAGAACTCTACGTAATTATAGTTTTGTATTATTATCAGAGACAGATAATTTTAAATATGTACAATTACCTAGGTATTAATTGTAATACATTTATAATTTATAGTAACTTATTGAGAAATTGTTTAAAAAGTTGTATAATATTTAATGTTTCTGACAACTTTAACTTTGCAACGGGTAAAATAAGGGAGATCTCAAAAATTACAAAGGATGATATTGGCGCCGTAATATACGAGTATATATTGGCGTATTGGGTGTTGGCACATAGTTCCATCTATAGAAAAGTAGGTAGGTACTCTAGGTTACTTAAATCCACTTCGGCAACGCATAGTGGAGGTAACTATAGATTATATAGGTTTCACTAAATAGCACTATGAGCTAAACCACAGGGTATAATAGTGGGAATCGCCGCATGGCATATCATTGCCATAGAATATTGCACTCACCTACATATTAGCCACGGACTCTTACCCTATATTTTGACTTGATGACTTTGATGATACATACCGCGATAGTAAAACAAATAGGTTTATTTAAGTAAATTAAAAGTAACAAGTTACCCTCATATGTAAATACTGAAGGTTTTCTAGAAAACTATGTATAATACACTCACGGGCAATGAAAAGGTTCCACTGAGAAAAGCACCAAATTACTCCTAAACGGAAAAGGCTAGCTTAATGACACCTTCTGCAACATTGAAGTACATTAAACAGTGCATCAGGATATTACCAACTGAAAACGGTAGTATTTTGTAATTTTTTTAAATTAAATGATTGGAAAAATTGAGGTCTTTTGGTGTCGTCATTTTTTGAGTGGACCTATTTCATTGCCCGTGAGTGTATTCCATTTTCGGTAGGGCTTAGTGCCGCCAGCACCTAGCAACCATATCCAAGGTTTGACTATTTCCCACCATGTTGGTCTGCTGCGGGTGGGTGGTATTTATTTAGATGTACAAAAAGTCTAGGTCCCTGGGCAGAGCTGTGGTGAAATAGTGGATAAGATTTCGTACTTTCAATGGCGAGGCTTGCACATGGTATAGTAGTGCAGGTTATTTCACGGTATTTTCCCACTCTGTCAGTTTCACGAGGTAAAAACTACTTTTTAGAAGAATGTGGCAGTATTGTGGATGCCAGAATTTGAACCTAAGTCTCTCGATTAAAAGTACGAAATCTTATCCGCTATGCCACCGCAGTTCTGACCAGGGAGCTAGCTTTTGAAAGGGTATTATAAAATATTTATAAGTAGGTAGGTGTATTAGTTAGGCACAAATTTCGCATCACAGCTATATCATCATAAAATATATCATCACAGTGTAGACAAGATTCGTTTCCAAACCGCACTAATTAGCCAACTGTTTCTCCTTAGCTAACTGTAGTGTTTGGTCCTGCTACCCGAAATGAAGACAACTGAAACAAATAGTTCAGAGGGCCACGGTTAGATGGCGCTTGCTGAAGCATTGGGTGCTAACAAGAGGTAATTTTTAAAGCGATCAAACTCGAAATTCACGTATTTTTATTTATAAATCTATGTCTTTTGGAAGTTGTTACAAACCTGTAAGTATTTTTAATTGATTAAATATTTATTGAAAATTTAAAAGTTAACCAAGAAAGGAACATAGTTAAATAACACAACAATTATCTATTTTAAAGACTTTAAGGCCCTGTTCCACAATGTCTGGTTAGTGGCTACCTGTCGGATAAAATACATACTGTCACTGTCTAAAAAATAATGACAGAGAGTGACAGCATGTATTTTATCCGACAGGTAGCCACTAACCAGACATTGTGGAACAGGCCCTTAGATTCCAGAACACTAACTTTTTCATGAATATTCGTCCGTACCACCTGCACTATTGAGTGACGGGGCCAGCATAATTGAATGCAGTGTTTATATTCTCTTTGGTATAATGAGGTTTTCTCAGCCGTTACCGCAGCAGGGCCAAGATATTGCTAGCAGGGGGGGGGGGGACCGGAAGTGCATCCGGTAACGGAACTGCGACAAACAGCCACGCTTCATTACACAGCCTACTTCAAGTACTCCGCGTAAGAATCATAGACAATGTAGAGCAACTTCTAAGGAGTCGAGTTGCCTGGCTGTATGTATTTTTTAAAAATAATTTGAAAAAATGTGTTGTTTTATCAATAACTACGTTTCTTCGTACAAAATTTGAGAATAAACTCGTAAATCACCCCATATCAACTTACTACTTATACCATTTTTGCAACACCCTGTATATTTCTCTAACTATTGTATTGTATAACTATATTGAATGGCATTGTTTAGTGTACGCATGATTGGAGCTCCGATGTTAAAGTGTATTCGGTTGAATGAAGGTTCGAATTCGAAATTCGAATACAATCAAGGAACATAATTATACAAAATAACCTCAATTATTGTTATTTAACTACTCTTCTATTTAACGTAAACACCATAAAACATCATCATCTCTAAACAGTTGAGTTTTCTCAGCAAAAACAATTCTAAGATTTTTTTACTTTTTGCTATCGGGAATGGTTTTTTTTCGCGAATTTTCAAAAGTCGTGGAACAAAAGTTGTTAAGTTCTACTGAGCCCCCCTTCGACGTGCACTTTAAAAATAACGTTAATATTGTTTTAATTCCTAATGAGTTGAAAATGAAAATCAAACTTTTATCCATTAACTCTGCGTAAGGTTTGTTTGATGTACTGTTTTTATGGTAAATTAAGTAAGTACACCCACGAGAAATGAGTAAGTTCAACTTAGAAACTGTCGACACCAAATAAACCTACAACATTTAATTTAGATTTTGATCGAAAATACAAATACTTCATTATTCCAGTAGTATTTTTCAGGAACTTTTTCACTACTTCTTACATGATCATCAAATTTAATATTAGTTTCGAATATTATAGTACACTCGTGTTCGGTGTACAATTTTCCGGTGCACTGAAAATGATTAGAATCGTCCAGCTGAAAGTACAGGCCCCTTTGAGCGGCGTTGGCGGACACCTGCGTATTTACACAGCATTACATAGGTACAGTCGTGTGCATTAACATGTAAGCACTTCTGTACCTGACTGTACAGACGTGCTCTACCATTATAAGATAATATTAACTAGTTATTTTATTTAGGTAAGTTCGATTTTAATTTACCTACAAGGAATAATATATATTTTTTTATGAAAAGAAAGATAGAAATAAATACCTACTCTATTTTCTTTTTATCAAAAAGAATATTTTCCATAATAATAATTCACTTGACTAATCAATTCTAATTCTCTAAATAAAAAAAGATTAATATAAGTAAGTTATTAAGATTCTCGTGAATAAAGTTTCGTTAACTTTGTTTATTATCTCAGTAAATAAAATCAGTTGAAAGGATATAAGTAAGTACTTACATATTACCTTGTAATCAACTTCTTTGTTTAAAACAATAGGGTTTTTAAACCAGTTTTTTTTATTCCAGACTCTAATCTGAACATAAACTTTTGAAAGTAACTGTACTAACCGGGAATAATTATTTATTTCAATTATATCGTGCTTGTTAGTGAAATGCCAGCTGCCTGTGTGAATCACCCTGTATGTTGCCGGCTCGTTACACCGAGCACCATTGTGACAATTTATTACATTAAATTATGTTTAAAGGGTGTTTAAATGTGGTATGTTTTCTCTTTATCAACACATATTTTTATGTAGCCATAACTGTGCCCTATGCCCCACTACTGGGCTAAGACCTCCACATTCTTATCAAAACATGTAGGTAAATATTTAAATAATTGTGTACATTTCCGTGTTTTATAATATAAGAAACATAAACTGAAATTATACTCGCTTAACAACAATTTCTTAACTATAATTTATGTTAATTTCCTAATAATGTAACACACAAGGTGCAAAACTTGAACTAGCTTCTGTTAGTGACGGATTAAACTTAAGTTATACCTTAGTTACTTGATAAGACAATATAAATTACAAAAACAAGGAACAAACTGTCTGACTCAGCCTTTACTTTACTTTACTTGACTTGGACTTTACTCTAACATAATTGTATTCTTTGTAAAGGAGATTAGAAAATAAATTAAATACGAGTATAACTTGCAGGTATTGTACTCGTGTAATATCGACTCATGCGGAATTGTCAAACGGAACTTAAACTGAAGTCATCGTTAAGGGGTGTTATAAGTTTAGCGCATATCTGTCCGTGGTGGCGTACCTCCCAAATAGCTGAACCGATTTTCGCGTGATTTATTTTTTAGGGTCATAGGTAATGTTACCCCGAGTGGTCTTAGCCATGTTTTATGACTATAATTCGACATTAAGTGTTCACTGTTGGCGGTTTTTAACGTTCGTTAGGTAATTTGTCCATTCACCGTACTCCACCCAAGTCTGAGTTGTTCTATAGCACTAACTACTATCAAATCAAAGCAGAAATAGATGTGAGCGTACCTACAATGTTTCTTATATTATAATACATATATTTAATAATATCACATAGAATTTTCTCCTAAATGTGCAAAACGTTTGTCATTATAAAACATTCAAAGGACCACATCATATTTCCTAAAAGTCTTTGTAAAATACAATTCTCCATAAAACATAACAAAATACTATTTAAAATACGCTTAATTTAAGCATTTCTTTAGTTAAATTCCGGTTTAAAAAGCTCAAAAAGCTGAAAAGATAATTTCTTTTATGCTTCATTAAAGTACGCAACTCGAATGAAAGGTTCAACAGCAAAAGTAATTAAATTTCTTTTGCAACGGACAAAAAGTAAAATCATATTACACAGTGAAAGCCACAGCCAGATCCACAAGTTGGGTGGTAATTTTTTTTACTTTTCGATTGTACCCACATTATTATTTCCACAATGGAGCCACTGAAACACAAAGCAAAGAGAAAAGGTAGAAGTAACTGTATGAAGTACCTAACCTCCGCTTCCGCTCTGCGTTTGAATAGCTAGTGAAGATGAGTGGATTGTCTCATGCAGTTTTACTTTGTTATATAAATACATAATATACGGTATCAGCATCATCATCATCTCCAGCCCATAATCGTCTATTGCTGCACTAGGCCCAAACCCAAAATTCGCCAAAAAGTATTAAGGCTCCCATTCACGGGCGCCTCACGGGCGCGTCAATCAGCGGATTTGTCGCTGGAGTCTATGTTCCTTGTGAAAGGGTCGTAAACTTCACAATCGGCTGGACTGCAACTCGAGGCTCGTGTAGTGTGTGGGCGATGACGGATTTGTTCACGGATTGGTACGGCTCGGGGCTCGGCTCGCGGTGCGTGTAGTGAATGGGGTCTTTAGGCAGATATCAGACGGACTGTACAACAACAATAAACGCTTTTATTGTTATGGCCAATAAAATTTAAATTTCTGATTCCTGATGTTTCAATAATTCTTCTACCTTTCCTGCGTCTACCTTTTACACCGTGTAGGTATAATTATGTAGAAGGTATTTGTGATAATTACGGAACTATTACAACTTGTAAAATGAATCGAATAGTTCCCTGACGTAAAATAGTGTGGGGAACACCATAGATCTGTTTCATTATGCAGTTGCAACAGGTGCAATTAAATGGAAAACATATTACCTACGTGAATTAAAAACCAAAGGCCATTTAAATTATTTTGTAATAATTTTAAATCAAGCTATTAAAAAATTAAATCAATTTATTACCAAAGATACCTAAGTACCCATTTTTTATGTCAAAACATACAAAGAGTGTGTTACCTATTCGGAAAGATTTCATTTTAAATTTCCGGACCCCAAAAAGCTGCATGCACTTCGAACCCTACAGCTTACAGCCGTGAGTGTGTCTACATAAGGGTTTATATAAGTCAAGTGGTAACCTAAGTAAATGAAACCCCTATAAGTGTGGCCGAGAGCCCTCCGCCCAGTGAGTCGGCAATAGGCAAGCTATTTTAAGAACAAAGGGCCAACTAGTCCACTGTCCCATGAATTGGATAACGATTGTACCCGTTTAACAATGTTGATGAGGCTTTGATTCGAGGTTGTATCACAATGTGCTCGCCCACTGTCAACATGTGAATCCTGTAAATGTCTGTTTCAAAAATTCTGAAGTGCGGAGCAAGACTGTGCTACAGATAAAATAAACGCGAGATTAAAGTTTAACTGTCCTACCACATTTTTTTAAAACATTGTTTAACTAAGTGTTTAAAACTAAATTTTACAGATTTTCTAGGCGTTTGACAGCGCAAAACAACTGTTAAACACTGTCTATTTTTGGTGGTAAGACCCTAAGTCAATAATTCCGAATTCATGTGTTTATTAGAAACTTTGCGAACTTTCTAACTTTTTCATAGCTTTATAGTGTAATTTATATATATTGTACTATGTATTCATGATAAATAATTGTATGTGTGTTTTTATTCGTGTTCGGTGCAACTGTAACGAGCACGTTCAGAAATGTATGTCATGTTCAGTCCACTCGGAGTGCACGCCTGCCGTCTGCCTGTAGGGAAATCCCGCAATCGAGTTGCGGTCGAATTTTCGTAAATTTTTAACGATCCCAATCAAAAGTCGTCGAAATTGAGCCGAGGTTCAAATGTGGCCTATTTCATTAGACCGAATACAAAAAGCCCGAAAACTAAAGCCGCTGAATATTGGAGCTTACATATACCTATTGTATGTATGGTATATGTTACAGCCCGTAGAAGCTTTTCAGTTTTAAATTAAGTTTCTAATTTTTACCTTATTTATTTATTTATACACTCACGGGCAATGAAAAGGTTCCACTGAGAATATCACCAATTTACTCCTAAACGGAAAAGGCTAGCCTAATGACGCCTTGTGCAACATTGAAGTACATTAATTAACAGAGCATCAGGATATTAACATCTAACAATAATAATATTTTGTTCAAATTAAAAATGATTGTAAAAATTGGGGTCATTTAGTGTCGGAATTTTGTGAGTGGAACTTTTTCATTGCCAGTGCTTTTCATTTAAGTGTACATAAACGTACTTTTTGTCACGTTTGAAACAAAAGGATGTTGCAAGGTCGGATCACTATCGAATTATATTCTCCTAATTTGCAACATCATGTTAACAGTTAACTCATAATTATGGTGATTTCATTCATCGGATAATTTAACATAGGTACTGTTTTAATTTAATATTAATAATATGTCAGAAATAACGTCAAAATTTATAATTAAACAAAGTGTTCATTATTTATTCTGAGTTAAATCTTGCGTAAACCTCAATATAAATCGAGTTTCATATTTGTGAAATGTTTAATTGTATTATGCCTCTGTAGTTTTATTGAATTATTGTTCTGACGCTTTAAAATGTGCACTGTGCATGTGTTAGCGTCAATTCACACGTACCACAACCACACCACGTCGCAGCGACAAAATGTGGTCAAGCTGTGGTTACGTGTGAATTGTGTGACAGCGGCTTTTTTCAGTTGCGTTGTGGCAGCGACAAAATGACGATGTGGTTGCGTTGTCGCTGTCATTGCGATGTGGTAACCTCGTCGTCGTGTGCAGTTAATACGGAAAACAGGTTGCCGCGGTGCCGCCGCCGCGTGGCGGTGTTGCTATTGCGATGTGGTTGCGTTGTGGTTGCGATGTGGTTGCGATGTGGTTGCGATGTGGTTGCGATGTGGTCGTATTACACAGGTGGTCAATAACAACGGCAAAATGTGGCACGTGTGAATTGGATTATTCATTGTCAATACAAAATATACGCCCGACCACATCGCGTGGTTGTGGTATGGTTGTGGCTGTGGTGTGGTTGTGGTACGTCTGAATTGACCCTTAGTGACATTATTGTATTTTTCTGTGAAGTATTCCTTTGTGAATACATAATGTTATTCATAAAAGAGAGGTTTTCTGATCGAACACTTTTATATTACTTACAAGGGATTTAACTACACTCGCGAGCAATGAAAATGTTCCACTTATACTGTTTTTGCTACGAGTTTTTCCTATTCCATACAATTTTCATACAAAAGAATTCAACGCGTTAGATTCAGAACTTTGACATGTCTTAGGGATTGCAATCCGGTCCGGCATATCCGGTAATCCGAAGGAATCGGTAAGTTTTTTTTGCCTATTTAATCCGACAAAACACCTAAACCTAAATCATATTTCAGCCAATACAAGCCATAATACGTAGTTGGTTTTGGGCACAATCACAAAAGACTTGGCAATCAAAATAAATATTAGTACCTATTGCAAAGTAACAAGTATTTTTTAAATATTGTTAGTTATTGTACAGAAAATTTTGAAAGCCGATTAAAAAAAAAAAAAAAAAAACACGCACTCACGCCTTGTACTCATGTACTCCCTTGCGGGGTAGGCAGAGGTGCATTTCTGCACCCACTTTTCGCCAGAGTGTTAAGTTAGTCCCAATGTAATAGGGGGCGGGCCTATTGCCATTTTACGGACGACCGAATGGCGTAGTGGTTAGTGACCCTGGCTACTGATATACTACAGATATTTGTTTAAACACAGATATTTGTTCTCGGGTCTTGGATGTGCCCGTAATGCCGATTAGACCCTAGATATTCCACGCATTAACTGTTATAGCAGTTTCATTTTAAATAGAGCCTTTATACCTACTAACTCCCACACTACAAGAAAAAGTCATACTTTTTTAGGGTTCCGTAGCCAAAATGGCAAAAACGGAACCCTTATAGTTTCGTCATGTCCGTCTGTCCGTCTGTCCGTCTGTCCGTCTGTCACAGCCGATTTACTCGGAAACTATAAGTACTACAGTGATGAAATTTGATGGGAATATGTGTTGTATGAACCGCTACAAAAATATGACACTAAATAGTAAAAAAACAAATGGGGGTGGGGCCCCCCATACATGTAACTGAGGGATGAAATTTTTTTTTTCGATGTACATACCCGTGTGGGGTATCAATGGAAAGGTCTTTTAAAATGATATAAAGTTTTCTAAAAAACATTTTTCTTAAAGTGAACGGTTTTTGAGATATCAGCTCTCAAAGTCGTAAAAAGTATGTCCCCCCCCCCTCTATTTTTATAACTACGGGGTATAAAATTCTAAAAAAATAGAGGTGATGCATGCTAATTAACTCTTTCAACGATTTTTGGTTTGATCAAAGTATCTCTTATAGTTTTTGAGATAGGTTGATTTAACTGTAATGTTTATTATATTTGCTGCTACGGAACCCTTTGTGCGCGAGCCCGACTCGCACTTGGCCGGTTTTTTTGTCTAATGCAAAGATTCTGAGAGAGAGACTTCGAGTATCATAATAACGCTAGCAAGCCTCTTGTAAATTGACATTTCGTTGTATGAATTCGGGTAAGATTTTTCACGCTGTTAATAACAACAAATAGGAAAATCCGTTTAGTGGTTTTCGGGCATCATGTGCAAAGCCCCGGAAGGGTCGAGCCAGACAAAAGCACTGGAGCCGGTAAATAGCCCCTTGGCTATTCCTGACCTCTATGAAACTGAAACTATAAAATATCTCTTAGTAAAAAACATAAGAGGTAGGTATTTCTAAAATATACAGTCTTGGAGTCTGACTGTAGATTTATGCTGAGTTAGAGCCGTTTCACTGCCACAGCATGAAATGTACACAAAACTTAGTTATTAATCGTCTTTATTGTTGTAAAGTGCTATTGCATATTTGTATAAGTGTATGTTAGTAGTTGGGTGTTGTAGATGTGAATAAATGTTTAACAAGAATCCTGTCAGTCTACAGGTAATCTCTAGAGAGACAGCGAAAGTAGATGCATCCTACATAAAGTGATCACACCGCTCGTGTAATGTTACAAAGTGTAAGAAGTGTGTCGTGCTATGACGTGCCTCGAGGCGGGGTCCTCGCGTCCGTCGCATCTGCTGATCCTCCTGGGAGGCCTGTTAGTTTCCACAGTTTGCACTTTTATGTATCAAGAAAAAGCTACCTATTCAAGATAAGGTTCCAATGCCATCCCGGTTTTATGTCAAGTTACTTTTTTACTGAAACCGTATAGAAGGCAATAGTTCTTTGCTAAATCATTCATTGGTATGATGATAGGATATGTAGGTAATTTTATTTATTTATCGTAAGTCATATGGATACTGGATACATAGAAATTAGTGCACTAAATAATAATCTGAACAGTTACTTAGGTACATTAGAAATGGTAATCTTAGCTGGATCGCAAAGCACGGTTTGATGATAATTATCATTAGGTAATTGGATGAGGAGACATAAATCACCTCCCTCTTACCTCTGCTTCTTGAAACATCTTACAGTACTTATTGCAAAATTGTATTCTTATCCAGAATCAGGCTAGGAACACGTGTAGTGGAAGACCATTAAACTAAGAAGTGGATAGAAACGCAGGCCTCAAGTGACCGTCACAGAAGCAATAAATAAATAAGTTATGTGAGATGCATGTCCAGCAAGTAAGTACACTTACAATGTTGGATGTTCAAGTGAAGAGAACAATTTGTTTCTAGATATGGCCAGTCCCTTGGCAGTTCTGTGTCGTAAGTTAGTGAGATGAGACATTTAATAGACTTGCAAAGCCCTAAAGAGCAAGTTAAACATACTTAGAATATTTAACTTACTCTTTACAATAATGCAACAGCAACGTACGAGTATGAAGCATGAATGGGTAAGAAATTTATCGTGGGTCATATCGTTGAATCTCAAAATATAGTTTATTTTAATTTATACTAAATCTCCTTACTAAGGACAACTTTTAAAATAATTCTGCATTGCGATTCTGTAAAATCAGAATCTTCACTTCGATCTTCATTCTCCTTTCACTCGAAATTCGATGTGTCTACAGAATGCCAATTAGAAAACTCACTCCGGATTCAGAATCGAGTTTTGACAATTAGCTTTATAGAATCGCAATGCTGTGCAAAACAAAGGTAAGTTTCCATATGAGGTACGTGCCTCACCAACTCCAGGAAGTCAATAAGTATGCAGAGCACATTTTACTGCCAAAAGTTGTAAGAGAAGAAGAGCAAAGATGTTCATTATTTGTTAAGTTTGAAATTACGTTTTTTTCCAAAAAGTTTATTAGTTCACAGTTTTTGTAAGTATCAAAAACTACTTATAAAACGAAAATATTTGAATGTTCCTACTATTTTGGTCTCAAATGGTCTACATTGGTCTTGGTTCGTCTTACTACCTATACTTTTCTATTCTATCTACTTATCACTAAAATAACTATTGTAAACTTTTGCTAGGTTACCTTTTTACTACAAACTATATAATAAAGAGGAAACTAACTTTGTTAACTAAAACAAAATTAGTTTCGCAGAGACGCTCCAAAAATGAAGCCATAATAGGTAATTTGCTTTGCATAAAACTTGATTAAGTTTGTATACCTACAGCGTTCCTTCCTTCAGTCTAAAGAGGCGCGATCACAGGATTTGATTATATTTTCGAAACTACACAAACATATGGAAAAAGTACAGTATCGTCAACTGTCACTGTCAAAATGTAAGGCAAAGTGGTCAGTTCCAAAAGTGACATTTGTTTTTTTTCATATGTTTGTGTAGATTCAAAAATGGTATCGAATCCTGTGCTCGCGGCTTAGGTTATTTAGACCCACTCTTAGCCGAGACCAACAACACCATGCTAATCACTATTTCCGCGGTTTCCGATTAGCGTACCGGGGAACCCAGGTCCGTGAGCAGCTGTCAGAGGTTCCATTCCACTAAAATGAACATTCGCGTGCAATGATAAAGTAAATGGCCAACTAAAAACGTAAATATTTCGATAAAATTTTAGATGAAAATATTGTGGTCGTTCGGTTTTGGTATTTTGTGAGTGGAACTTTTTCATTGCTTGTGAGTGTACTTACTGAAACTAAGCACTTATTGTGTAATACGTTCATATTGTACTCTTAATATAAACCAGGGTTCCGCCAAAACAGTAAAAGAAGTGTTTCGTAGCGAAAAGTATTATAGAACTATGCTATTGAGAAGCAGCCATAAAAAGCCTCCAAAAATTATGTAACGTAAATATCAAAAAAAATAATGTAAAACTATACAGCCTTTTGATATACTTAGGTTACTACTTAGCCATAAGTGTTGTGATCAATAAATCTTGTTTTGTGTTGCACTGTAAAGTCCGACCTTTCCCTTAGACATTAGGGTTAATAGTCTCATTAGGCCGTGGTCTTACTCTGAAAGAATCACATCACTCGGTGAGCCGGTTCGGTCTGATTACCATACAAATTAGTGTCGGCGGCAACAGGAGGTGGTTCCCATGTTCTTTGGCACATCTATTACATAGGGTGCACTTTTGTAAGTGAGCGGCACAGAGACTGCTCAGTATAACAACATCTGCTAAAATTTGAAATTTGAGGAAAAAACAGGTTATCTAGAAGACTGACCGTGGGGTTTGTTGACACCATATAGAGGTAAGTACGGTGATACGCCCTCCAGCCTGGACCTCAGACAGGTATTTGGTATTGGGCTATATGAGAAAGGCCAAGGGTATACTGTTGTGGCTTTTCTTGGTTCAGGCCTGTATACCCTGCTGTAGACGATAGCAGGCTGATAACGAGTGACTGCAGGTCGTTCACTGATAAACCCCCACCCTATACGTTTACAGGTCGGCAACTCGGTGGGTCTGTGATCTCATTCCACAGCGTTCGGGGGAATTACCCGGATTCAGCGCACGTCGGCTCCAAGCAAAATCGCGTTAAATTTTATTGTGATAAATTGTATATTTTTTCCCCAGTTTATTTCCACGTACACGCGTCAGCATATTTCATTTCTGTGTGTATCAGAGATGTTAATCTGTGCGAAACAGTACGGGTAAGTAGAAGTAGGCTTGTTTCACAAAAAGGCGCATATCGCAATATTGTGAGATTTGTTTTGTTTGTGTAATATAAAATTTTATGATATTTTACATACGATTTTTACAGGTGCACTTTTATAGACACATGTATGTTTGCCTATATACTCTTCCGTAAGTAACTTTTTGCGCCAAAACAATCGTTTGAAATGTAACTAGATACCTAATATACTTCCATAGTGTACAAATGAGAACCTCTCCAACTTCTAAATTAGTGAAGTTCAAACCTTGCGATGTGGGCAGTGATAAGATAAGTTCAATAATTGGCTGTTTCACCTTTGACCTATCATCCTAAAACATCCCACGAGAGTGTCAGTTTGATCTTCAAACCGCCTGCTATAAACGCCGGTAACACTCATATAATATCGGTTTAACAGGATATTTCCTCCACTGAAAAATTGATCAAGTGGACGGACGGAGGGTTCAATTATGCATGAGGGGAGTCGCGGGCCGCCGGGACCGTGTGGGGAGGTCCGGGAGCTACTCTCTACGTGACCGGACCAAGTGGGCCCAACTTTGTAGGCAATTTGTACGGCTAAGATAAAAGTTTACCGCTCCGAAAGAAGCTTAGGAACTGAGTTAGTGGCGCCACTGATAGTAATTGTTACTGAATTACTTTGGTTTGACGAGACGGGTCTCGGTGGAGTGCCTTGACGGAATATTTATACACTCACGGGCAATGAAAAGGTTCCACTGAGAAAACCACCAAACTACTCCTAAACGGAAAAAGCTAGCTTAATAACGCCTTGTGCAACATTAAAGTACATTTTGCAAAGCATCAGGATATTACCAACTAAAAACGATAAAAATAATATTTTGTTAAAAAATTCAATTAAATCTTTGAAAAAATTGCGGTCGTTTGGTGTCGGGATTTTGTGAGTGGAACTTTTTCATTGCCCGTGAGTGTATTTACTTTGAATTTTTACATAAATATGTGTTACCGTCCTTTGGTTTCTCATTTTAGAATGTCAATAATTCATTTGACGTCTTCACTGATTTGTGTGTGTAGGTGTGTAGCAACAATTTCGTAGCACAGAGCTACGAAATTTCGTAGCCACCATTCACAATAATCATAAACCCAGGTCCGCGTTGTTCTATGTCATATGCATGAAAAAGGATGTCGGATGCCCTACCCTTACCGACATAATTCTGTCAAACTAGCAATTATGTTACAGAGATCTGATATGGGGAAATGAGACTAAAATGTTCACCCGGTATTATAAACACACTTGATCGACCAAATATCATCGTGGCTCTTCCGGAGTTGACGCTTTTTATTACTACATCATAGTAGACAGAACTACATTCAGCAATTTAAACTTTCCGTGCCTGACAAAAGCGAGGATGAGTGCGAAAGAGTGTCGAATGAGTTCCAAATTTAAAAGTTGATCCAAAATATTCTGCGATTTAGTCTCACGTAGCGTAGTGTTGCTAAAAATCGTTCGCTTTGCTTTTATCTAGGGCGGAATTTATACTGTATAACCCTACAGAACTGCAAGGGCATCCACTCTGAATAAATGTATAAATTTACTCAGCTGTATAAGAATAGATGGAAGAAATTCTACCTACTTTCAACGGAGGAGCTGGCTAGAGTAACCCAGTAACAAGATATTTGTCAAGGATTAAAATGTCCGTCCGATAATTCTGTCGACACGGCCCCTTTTATCTGCTCTTCCGAGTAATTTAAACTTTTTCATGAAAGCTGGAATCCTACCAATTTCTCGGGACTATTGATATTTGGAAATGGATTTCGTTCATTTATTAATTTAGTTACTTGGAGGTAGTTTCATTGGATTACTAATACTTTGATTTAAGATACTTTACCAAGTTTATTTTCTATATGATACATTTGGAAAATATTTTTAAAAGTTCCTTATGTTTTTCGTTGAGTTGTAAAAAGGTTGTAATTAGTAGCTTGAGTTCATGTATCACAATTCTTGAATAAAGGGACGGCATTATACAAAACATCCCTGAGGCTGAAGCAGTCATACATCATGTTCTGTCCACACATTCGGCTCTGCTAGTCGAACCGATTTTCCACGTAGATTCAAACAGATAGTATTTCCAATTTCCTCTTTAACTACAGCGGAAATTGGGCCGAATCAAACAAAGACATTATCTGTGAGCATCAGATTGCCGACGTCAGGAGCTCATGACAGTCAGGGAGTCAGGGGTCAGGACTTGGCTACACGGTCACTGGCGGGGAGTCCGGACCCGTGTGTTTGAAGCTCATCCGCTATTCACTGGGTAACGCTCGCCATCTGGCCAGGGCAAACATGACAGACAGAAGGCACGCTTGTGATGTACGAAATGTGATTGAAATATTTAGGATACCTGATGATTTTTTCACTTGTTCAGAAGTAATGATTTATTTCTTTACTTTTACATGACCATACGAAGTATAAGTATGTATAACATATATTTCATAAAAAATCTGTGAAAATGTTATGAAAGGAATCGTTATCATTCAAAGGTTCTTCGGAATCAAATTGAAATATGTACGTACTTATATCTTTATCAATTTTATTCCGAGGAACCTTTGAATGATAAAGATTGAATTGATTTTTTTCACAAATGAATTGAACACAACGCACATTGTAAAATATGTAGGTTCCGAAAAACTGTATTTTATTAACCGTATACGCGGTATAATAACACCACATATTTCTGGAAAATCCGAGCCAACAGGGTACCCAATAGTTACCTGAGGTATTAGCCATCTGAATGTTAACTACCTTAACCTACACTTACCAACCACATCCAATATTCATCAGCGAGCAAAGCACCAACCGTTAATGAAACATTTAACGGCAATATCCGTACTTTGATCCGAGCTACAGCTAGTTACGAATACACATACATAATCCTAGCTTGTTAATTCCACAACTCACACATCACAGAAAACTTTCCAACACATACAGAAACAGCAATAGAAGCTACAATTTACCATGCAGTATATTCAAGCAGGTGCGAAAGAGACAGCTAATTAGAGTACTGTTGGGAGAGCTAGATGCCACTGTGAGGACAATAGCCACTTATGAACAAGAGATGAATGACAGGCTAAGCCCCATGCAGACACAACAGCGCTAATCCAAGAGTTAGCTAGTCACAGCTCACGGGATTAGCGGGTGTCGAGTTAATTACTTTACAAACTGTTGACAAAATCGTGATTACAGAGACGAGACACCGCTTGAAACAAGCGAACATCAAACACATACACAGGTGAGGGCCATCTGCTAGACCCACCCTGGTGTAGACCAGCGCCGTCGGTAGCTCAACACTCAATAAACAACCCGTTGATGAAGTCTCAAGAATCAGTGCGTAAAGTTTTGACTGTTACTTGTTTGAATGTCCTGTGTGCTGGAGCTACACACGACGCTAGCAGTATAGTAGTAAGAGCTATGCACCTGGGGATCCTGAGCTCGATCTCGTCGAGGCTGTCGATGGGCTCGCTGAGCGGGCGCTCCAGCAGGCGCGAGGGCGCGGTCAGCGTGTCGGACGACGACATGTTGTACCGAGGCTTCGAGTGGCGGTTCTTTCGGTTCTCTTCGGCGCGGCGCAGGTTGTGGAGGCGGAAGAAGAACATCGACATCCTACGCGGCGGCGAGAGCTACTCACACTTCACACAACTTTGCAAATGTTCCACTGGTCTGTTGGTAGTTGATCTTTTTATTGAATCGATATGACGCATCTTTAAACCGAGAATGGATAGCATGATTAGATTTGAAATAAACCTACGTAGTACCTACTGTAGACTCTAGTTTTGTTTAGTTAGAGTGAGCTATTTGCACGGGCGGATAACGTCCGACGTAGCCTATTTCTCAAAACTAACCTACGAATTAAATTATGAAGCGTTCAAAACTGGAATTGGAATCCGAAGGCACCGGCATGTTTGATGTGTTCCGCCGGACTGCCAACTTAAATTGGAAACGTTATTATTTTAGTCGCCTTGTACAAATTTTCCCACGATGTAGTACGTTTCCACGAAAGTTGTTTCTTAGTTACACACGTGTAGTAAATACATGCCTCTACGAAGAAACTACAACATTGATTTGAGTAATTGGAGTTACTTTGCCGTGATTGGCCAAGTTTTATACCGAAGCTATAAAAACTCGGTTGGTCCGAATTGGTCTCAGTTTACCGCTTCCCGTACATAATTAATTACGGAATGTATGGATTAAACAAAACTTGATCGTTGTTTGAATATCTCCGATCATACTAATTTAGGCTGAAATATAAGCTACCTTCGCTACACAATTAAAAAGGGCAGATTTTTCAAGAGCCAGATAAAAATTATCTGAGAAATAATTCTTATGCTGTCGCGTCTGAATGATTGTATTAGACAGAGACATCAGCAACAAATGTTTATTAGTCATTTGTATTGTATTCGTCGTCGTCGACTTGATTCTTTTCACAAGCATAACGAGTAATAAGATGATATTCTATTACTTATAATGTATATTCTCTTCCGAAATCCTGAACTAAGTATGCTACATGCTATTACAACGTCCTATCCAACAAAAAACCCATCCAAGTCAGTCCACGCGTGAGTTCACTAGCTCCAGTGTATTTTTTGAAGAAAGTTTTAATTAAATACTTGATCTATATGACGTGTTGTCGGCCGAGGGAGGACGCTCTCTAGCCGCGGCCTCTCGACCCCCTCACTCATTAGTGACGACGACAGGAAGGTCACTCTACCTTGCAAAAAACTGATGCACGTTTAATGCAAGGAGAAAGAGTCGTGGATTGTACAGCAGCCGTAGGAAAGTTATTTTTTCGTGAGCTGCAGTGACCCGCGTGAGCTCGCGCACGCTATGCATATTGCCACGGAGACGCCCGCCGCACGTAATCTCATAGAGTCATACCGACGCAAATATGATCAGGTTAATAATGGTAAGGATCTACGATATCGCATTTATTTTCATTATAGAAGTACATACTAGTTCTTGTCCGCAAGCCTTCTTGTTGCGGGAAAAATCAAAGGAGTCGAAAATGGCTGGAACTGCTTCGAAAATATGATGGTAACAAGGTAGGTAATGATGGTTTGAAGGTCTACCCATTTCAATCTTGTATGAATGTTTAAATAAACATAACACAAATAAACATTCATTTATCAGAATTTGAGTCACAAAGGCTCACGAAGGCCTTTAAGAAAAGGTCATAGATGTTGCATAACAAACTAATAAGTATGATGCGATCAAGCTGCATCTCGTTTAAACTTTCTATTTGGAAAAGCAATATTATAATGCTTCAACAGCTTTTCTTTTATTATAGCGTCGATATTGAAAGCTCGATGTTGTAAATAGACACACGGTGTTGGCGTTGAACGTTTATTAAAGCTGAAAGCTTTTTAGTGATGAGCTTTATTACCATTTATGATGAAAGTTATTACCTGCTGAATCCAGCAATATAATTGATTCAATAATGAAACTTATATTTTGTAATGGACTTCTGTAATACTGGTAGGTTTCAATTTAATTTAATCTAATTAGTACCAATACATATTATAGTCTAATTGTGTTGTTCAGTAAATTACTCGTGATATTTAGCAAATCAGTAATAATGTATATGATATTAATATTTTGAAGTACTTGTAATAATAGGAAATAAACAATAAAAATAATATTAATTAAAAGCATTAAAAACTGGAGCGGTGGCGTCCGCTTCTCACGCAAGAGATGCGGGTTCATATCCCGGTGCTGACATGTACCAATGAGTTCTTTTAACTTAAGTACAATTACCATCGCTCTTACGGTGAAGGAAAACATCATGATTAAACCTACATATTTAGATTTAGCACACCACCAACCCGCAGTGGACCAGCGTGGTGGGAAATGGTTCAAGCTTAAGAAGGCAGTTTAGACCTTGGGGAAATGCACAAAGGTTCCACTCTAGAGAGGCAGGTGCAGGTACTTACACCACCCACAGAGAATAGAATAGAATAGAACAGAATAGATCATTAAAAACTGTCGGCTCTAAATTTATCCATGCATATTTTTAATTAACAATTTGAAAGAGTAAGTAATATTTATGTAAGAACCAAATTCTTTCCATGAACTTTTACAGTCAGACTTGGCTTTTTATTTAAGTCTTTAAGCCAAAGAAAGTTTCAATATAACTTATTCCAGCCAGGAATTAAGGGATTATAGGATTCGAATACATTTCCCAATTCATATTTTATCGGAATACGATAAGTACATAGTAAATGATATAATACAATATCCTTTTATGTATGCGTTAAAGAGATTTTAATTTTTTAATATTAATATTTACATTAAAGACTTTCTAGACAAGGCTCTCACCTTGAGATAATTTTAATTCATATGAAAAATGTAGATTTGGTAAAGTTTATTATGTTTAAATATTGATCTAAACATGAAATTAAATCTTGTTCTACGACAACGTGACGTTCTCAGGTATGAAACTAATATTTATTTCTTCTGTTCTGTATATATTGTCATAATATGAACCGACATGTTATTTCAAATTCATTATATAATTCATCGCATTTTAGATATCTGAATGCAAATCTCTTTTCAGGCAAATCACACCTATTTTCAGAGCATAAGTAATGAAAAGAATTTTACGTTCAGACATTGCAAAAATCGTGCCTTCAGAATTGCTACCATCATCATTATTTCTGGAATGGCTGGACCCTCATAAAGTGCGATTCCTTTATTTCTGTAGCACTAAAGTCAAAGAGGCCGCTATTGATAGCAAATAGTTAAGTTGAGTGCATCAAAACGTGTTACGTCTGTCAAAGTCGGGCCTCGAGATACGTTAGTGACTTATTTGTAATCTGTGCCACGAGCTCCTATTTGGTACAAAAGCCTTCGCTGAGCCATTTTAGGAACTTTGGTTTCTATCCGGTTGTCTATTTATTTGCACGTTTAGGTCTAATCTTGTAACTCAATTTAGAGCACTTTCTGCTTATCCGATTTTAAAAGAGTAGGTTGCAAATATTTAATCCTTTCCGTTGTCTTGGCTACCTTGAATACGGGAGCAGAGGCTCAGGCCCAACTCCACTTGGAAGCTAAAACGTCGAGTCCCTCATCTACGTTACATATTTAACGAACCCATTAATACAACATAAATATACTTTCTAAAGGGAACAGCAAATCAAGCTTTTCAACAACAGAAGTAGCAACTAAATGGATCTGTCTGCGTATGAAACTCTCTGAGGGCTGCGAATAACGTTTTTAATGTTACATTTTAATTGAACGTTCGTTTGTGGTTCCGTGTGTGTGATAGTACTCGTATGGTGAGGTTATTATTGGTATTGTTCACAAAGAGGTAAACTTTGTATTAAATGGAAGTGGAAGTATGTAGCTTCATTCGCCGCCGGCGCTGCTATAAGCACAAAGTATTTGATTAAACTGAGATTCCTCAGTTGCTTTCGTTTGCGTAAAACGTTATTTGCATTTGACATACGTTCTATTAACTATTGTAGAGGCAATATGAAGACCACTTGTCTTTGTATAGGGATGAGATCAAAGTGTCTTTGCTACAAAGCCTTGTGGAAATTACTTTCCTTGACATATTCATATTCAGACAAACTGGTTTTATGTTTGTATTTCAAGTTATAATTTAAATAGGTCGGCAGTGGAACTTAGCAAATATGGCTTCAGAAAATTGGTCACTCGGATTGGAAACGAAATTTAATAAAAGGAACGAATGTTTTTGATTCGATTAAATATTAATTGTATTTTATTTTATCATAGTTGGATAAAATTGGCAGTATTACTTTTAAAGTAGTATTCTACGGTCGTCGCCAGAGTGTGGACTCTGGAAGTCATAGTAAGCGATCCACTGGCGCATAGATATTGGTGTTTAAACCTAGCAAAAGCCTGCACTCTAAAACACACAACCTTAAAAACACAATGTTAGAACTGATATTATACAATTCTACTTTATACGATGTAATCTACAATTCTACACCATTGATTTCCAAAGTTGTATAAACAAGTTGATAAACAAAATCGATTATATTTAAACCACCCATATATTTTATTGTTAACGATGAAATGAGAGGGTAGTTTTATATCAGTCATGAATCAACATGGCCGAGCGGCGAGCCGGCGGTGGGCTCCGCTTTGTAGTTTTATTGCTCTTGTAGCACCTCAGGTGGTGTAAAAGTAATCTTAAGTAACTATAGGCGCTATCATGGAAGAAAATGGACCCCAATAATTGCGATGAACATAATTTAATTTTAGATAATAAAAGGCCCTAGATACTAACCCGCTGGCAATTAATTTTCATAATATGAATACTTTATTATTTTGGTGTGGCAAAGACTACTTGTATCCCATTTTTTTAATGCTATTAAAACGTGGATGCGAAGCTAGCAGTGTATTTAACAGGTACTTATTATTGTTATAATCTGTTAAGGAACTGCAAGCAAAAAGTAGTAATCATACTTATATGTTTAGTATTTTCTCTCACCCGCTCTACAAAGGTAGCAACGTGCCAGAGCTAAGGGGAAGCCCCGAATAAAGCAAATTGCCCACACCCACCCGCGAGGCACCTACCGAGCTCTACCGAGGTAGCAATTAACTTACCTTTGCCTTTACTTAGGTTATTTACACTCACGTTTACTTTGCTAACTACTCTATTTACCCAACGCTATCAATTATAACATATACTGGGTACATAACAATAACTTCATCTTTTATTATTTCATATCACTAAGCAAAAGTTAATCTTAATGAGAAAAAGCTCCCATCACCCGTGCATAATAGTTTCCTGTTCGATTGTATAGAAACAGACGTGGCAATTCGAAGCGGGACTGCCTTCCCGAACAATACCTACATTAATATGTCTCTGCGCTATAATACGTGCGTATATATGTAGTTTAATAGGGCAGGTTCACACCGCCATCAGTCTCCCGAGCTGACACTTCGAGAGATGCCCTCGATGTCTCTATGTCCTCGATCGAGGAAATAAATTCGCTCAAGGATGTGGGAGGCCGAGGCGCCCTTCGGATTGAGTGCAGATGTCTTTTTCGGCGCCGAAATGTCGTGATTCCGGCCAACTGGGCCGCGGGCCGCAATCTGGGGCTTTGTATTTCCTGTAACCCTACTCTTCAAGGCAATTTATTGCGTCTGTCTAAGTACTTAGTAGTACTCTAGGTGACTTTCATCAAATGTTTAATCGAAATTAAATCTATTGCCCGCTTGCTTTGACTTGTATAGTGTAAGATAGACAGCTATAGAGTATTTTACTACGTTTTTGGTGCAAGGCCAAATGAGTAAAATTGTACACACCTTCCGAGATTTCCTATATTATATGAATAGGTGTGTTTTTTCACCTATATTTTTCATAATTTAAGAAGGAAATTCACTCAGCCGTTCATAATGAATTTCGCTTTTCTGTTGACGTCTCCGGCGGGCGTTCTCTAATGACAGATTTCCGCTGCTGACGGTCATTAGCCAAGAATTAAATTTTCACGACGGCTCTATTTAATCGACCCGAATTCCGAGGAAACTTAATAATTCTTCTGCAATTGATTTTCAAATGTTTTTTGCGGGCAAAAAAAGTTATGTTCTTCTAAAAATTGAGGATATATGACCCGGTATGTAAATTTTCGCGAAACAATTGTTATAACAATGGAGTAGGTTGATATCCCGGCAGATTTGTTTCGTCAATTAAAATAAATAAATATAAATATGCGGTGACATCTCACAATTATTATGCTTTCGTTTAAAATGGCTTATTTTATTTACATTCTACTTGTACGCTGAATTTCGTTCGGAGAATTTGTAACTAGGTGAAATAAATATTCATTTCTAAAAATCTGTAATCAACTTCGAATAATACAAATATGAGCATTTGAAATTGATTCTTACCCAACTATCGGCAATGAAAATGAAAATTCGCCGAAGCCAATTATTGTTATATTTGTTCTCGTCTTTTTTTATTCAGCTGGATATTCAGATTGGCGGCAGCTGGGGTCGAGAGGTACCTGATGGAGTCGCCATGTTAGCCTCCAGTCATGACCGAGAGCGGGCGGCCGCAGTGTGAACACGCCTTTACACTACCTCCAGCCGAATGTCAACACAGCCTTGCAATGTTTGTGCTGTTTGCTCTATGGATTTGTGTAGCGAAAGTGGCCTATATGCCGAGTTATAGCCGGTAAACTGAGCCTATCTTAATATACTTAAACCTATGTATGTTATACACACTAAGTATATGTGTGTAGAGTATGTCTGGCCGTGAAACAACAGCTGTGTCGTCAAGCTCAAGGCCCTTCATTACTTTAAAGTATAAGAACGCGCCCTTTGAATTCTTTTCCTATTGTTCACGGGAATTGTATAATGAGCTCACTGCTCAGCGCCAACATACAACACGGAAAACTTCTTTAATATTTAATTTCTAAGCTCTCACATTTTGTCTTTTGTGATTTAATTAGTATGGATTTATGAAAATATATTATGCATTCTAGGGTTGCTCAACAGTGAAAACTGAATGGTATAACACCGTGGGTTTTACAAAATGAATGCCATGTGAACATCTACCAACATGATATTAAAATACAAGTGCGAAATACAAAGTCCAATTTAAATACGGTAATCAATTATTACAAGTGCACAAGTGCTACGGATTTTCGGTACATTTCTGTGTTGAAATCTATAATAATAAGAGTACTAACCCGCTGCGTCCGTATATGAAAAATATATCATCGCCTAGTTCCATTCCGTAGGTATTTAGCTCCATAAGTTTGACTCGCGAGTCGAATGGGAAGAGAAAGTTTGTAAAAGTTGGTTTTTAAAGTTTGGGGTTAGTAAAGAGGTTGGGGGTGGTCAGTTAGGCGGCGGGGGGTGAGTTCAGAGTCACTTCACTGGTGGGTGTATATTCGCGGGTTCGCGGAGCTGATCTGGGCGCGCGTGGTGCGTTCAGCGTCCGCCGCACTAAATGAGATTTGAGTCTGGGCGGGAAACCCGCGCGCGCGCCCTCCCGCCCTTCCTCACATCGCTCGCAATCACCCGTCATCACAATCTCAACGTATCGCCTGCTCATTGTCACCAGATCCCCATTCAGTGGGATAAAGAACTTCCGTACCATTAGCTGGTTGAATTCCAAGTGATAATTATAATTTGTATCTGCTAATTAGTTGTGCAAACTCGAGGTTACTTGTTTAAACTATGTTAAGTAGTCGCAAGCAGTTGTGATATTTTTGAATGCACTGCCCTATAAGGTATAAATTAAATAATAGAGAGAATTAAGGTTAAAAGATAGTTAGTGTAAGTTCTACCAACATTTAAATTAAGTACCAACCCATACCTATATTTTTCTCAAATACATATTTTAACTCATGATATTATTTTTGCATAATATTTTTTAAGGAGCAACTCGGTCTCAATTCGAGTGACACAATTTAATCAGCCATTACTTGAGCGCCGGCGCTCGCAACTAAAAGGGTTTGCTATAGCGACTCATTTAGAGGCTGCCTTACTGTATCCGGCTCGTATTGTACAGTCCACTCCATGAATATGTGTTGTAATTGTACACTTTTGTATTTTCGCAAAAAAAAACCACAATGTTCAGATCGCCAATAAAATCGTTGAGGTGGTTTGGGAATTTATATTTCGACGTGCAAAAGCTCATTGACAAGATTTTATTTTGATAAATTATACAGTCGACTGTACACAAAATGTACAGGATTGTGGCATATTTTTTACTGTTTAGTTTCAGTTAAATACAAAATATCTAAGTACTATGTACTTGTGGGGTTAAGTAGTTGTGATTGTTTAGTTTGAGCCTACCTTTATAAAAGTATTTTTTAATTTATGCGTCGCTCTTTAATTTAAGGATCTATTTTATTCCGAATTTAAAGTTTTTTCATGATGAATGAAAAAATTAAAACTAAAAACATAGATACCCAATGAACTATAAATATTGGTCGTATTCCTATTCCTATTTGCATTTTTTTAATGATTTGAAATAACGTACTTGATAATTTTATTTCAGTATTTCTTCGTAAAGCATCTCAATAAATAACGTACACTTTTAAAAGCTACTTAAGTATACGTAAACATGATATCCGCCGCTTGCGAATCCGGATACCCACAATAGACCATTCACTACATCGTCTTCCAGTGTCCCATCACTAAATATACCAGACCAGCCGATGACTTCATTAATTTCAACAGCTGTTCAATTTTTTCGTGACTTAACTGTATTAATATTTATTTTTAATTTTTATGTGTAACCAGTGAACAAAGCTATACGATAAATAAATAAATAATGTTGCCTCGACAAGCAGTGGGCAGACGCGCGGTGCTTCGGTCGCGGCCACACTGACCACCTTGGTCTTGTCAAACGTCCCATCAACCAGAGATCGATATATTTTTCCATTCTCACAAGGCTGTAAGGTATTGTTATTGGTTATTATTATGTCTTTTACTTAATAACTTATTGACATGTAAAATACTACTAGTTATTATGTAGGGTTTGCTTTGTTTCAAGAAATTCCTCAGTTCAGTTAACAACTTGGTAGCCCACTCTGAGATTTTATCGTGCTTCTTATTTCATTTATTTATACTTATTTAAATGATCTCAGTTGTACTGGCCACTGATTACAATATGAGCAAACGCACTGCTCCTGGTGAAGGAAACTATTCCTATATATTTTGCAAGAAAATCTCTTCACTTTGTTTTAAACTTTCTCAAACATCCAACTTCATCGTCCAACCTGTAACTATTTAGTAACCTGTGCCTGAGCGTAAAATTACCAACCTGTAATTTACCTAGAAAACGGCGTCAAATTCCGGATTCCTTTCAGCTGAAGCGTGCAGCGTCGCTTACACCAGGCAGATTGGGCGGCCGGCTGACGGGCTGGCCGGATGAAAGCAATCTGGATTTTGATTACTATTACAGGGGGGTCACTCTCAAAATTTACGAAATAACAAGAATGTACGCGCAATCGGCCAGCTTAATACAACAAGATAGAGCCGTTGTTCGCGCAGCGCTCCGAAGATTCGGAAATAACAAAACTGCAGCGTCGATTTAGAGTGACCCCCGGCTACGGTCGACCTCTGATAGACCGGCTCTAGGTTGAACGGATATTCGCACAAGGATTAGGAAACTAAGGCTGCCACAGGGTAGGCAGCTTAATGACTGGTTAGGCTGTTATGAAGAAATACTAAAGACATGATCTTATTAGTTTAAATGTACCTACTTGGTGTTCCCTAACACATTATTTGTTGTATTTTTAAAGATTCCAAGTAGTTATGTAAAATTGACGGTTCACTGTTTGGAATATTTGATAGCGGTAACAGAAATTGAATATGGAAGAGAAGGGGCTCTTATTCTTATCCTAGAAATATCTCTGCAAATTGAAGCGAATTCCAAATGTAAAAATGTCCCGATGCAGAATATTGAAGATGCCACTTTTTAAAAGAACTCTTTTTCACTTTGACGAACTATTGATAACGTACATTTCCTCGGGAAAAGTACTTTTCACCCGACTTCGAAAAAAGGAAGAGGTTTGTCTGTAGGATTTTTTTACGTAGGTAAGACCCATCCAATCATCAAGTAGGTAAGGTAAGGTAGGTATGAAAAAAGGTCTAACTATAGACTTACCCCCTTATTCATAGAGAAGTTACAGAACGTTTTAACTAATAAACTGTTTTGTCCCTCTCCGACAATGAACAATTTGTTCTTTGACAGAGAGGGACAAAACAGTATATTAGTTAAAACGTTTTGTAACTTTTCTATGAATAAGGGGGTTAATATTTATTGAATGATTAAGAAAAGTCGGTTAATCTTACAGTATTTTTTTTCTTGACTTTTTATTATTTTATACCTATTAACCTATTATGTAAATCGCTCGCAGGTCGATAGAATGCCTGGCGTACCTCACCCAAAGGTTATCCCTGGCGATACAGAGAGGAAACGCAGCCAGCATTATGGGTACCTTTGGGTGGGGTGCAACAGAACAGCGCCACCAGCATTTGTAAATAAGTTAAATATAAGTTTTCTATGACTAGTTTATTTAATATTATTATGTATCTACTTAAATTATGTGGTTAGAGATTCTTAAATATGTAATTGGATGGTAGGTATATAATATTGGTGTATTTATGTAATTAGAATTCCAGCTTTTTACTTCCTTACGTTTCTTTTCACAATTTGCATGCGTCGAATCATCAGTGATGGCCACGGAACATCATAGCTGATGAATCTGATGATGAAGGGTCCTCAGCTGGCCGGTCCGAGTTTGATTAGAAATCTGTCAATAGGTCTCGATTGAGAGCTTGCCAACCACTCCCTATTATTATTAATTGGTGGGTACCAATGAATTTAATATTACTCATAAGTAAAGAAATTCAGCAAATAATATTTTGCCTAGGAAATCCGAAAATAAACTTATAATTATTATTAGTATTTAGCCGTGTTTGGCCTGCCCGGCTTGATAATAAATAAATGGGTAACTTTTCGAGTCGTCGGCTAATGGACCCTACAAACTTGGCAAGTTTGAGAAGTTTTTGACACTTCTAGCTGTTGTCAAACTTAGTATAAAATATAGATTCACATTATTTAGAGGATCCGTAACTTCCGTGATCTGAATTTAAACTGTTATCATAAAAAACAGGGATATTTAGACAACGTATGTTACGTCATTGACTGTTATTTTTTGTAATTTCAATTTATTTTTCAACCCACATACAATATGCATAAAATGTTATATGGCATCAAGTAGTTATGTGTTTATAAGTAATATTTAACTAGTTATTAATAAAATGCTGTTGGTTCTCCACGAAAATGTAAAAAAACACACATAATATACTAAGAATGTACAGTAGTGTAGGATAGGTTACACACATTCCATACTTTCTCAAACATTACTAAATACAATCACGTGCAATCATAGAACAACGCGGACACGGGTGTTCCCTCTACTATATGCCTGCAATGAAAAAAATCAACCATCCATTGACGTTCCATATGTCACACTGGATCTTTTTCATTGCTCGTGAGCTTATTATTAGTCCAGTCAATAAATGACTCAAAATTAGGTGTAGAGTGCGTGAGCAGGTAACTAAGCGATTCCTTCAGAAACTTGTTCAGGGGGCTTAGGTTGTTAACATACCAAAAGTCCTGACTCCTAGGTGATGAGCGGGGGGGAGGAGGGGGGGATAAAGGTACGAATTTTTGGTTTTTAGCTTATATCTCGAAAACGGTGCATCGGAGAGAAATATTTTCAAGTAATTAAATAAAGTTTTTAAAATTATCTAAAACTTTTATATCATATGTTTTTTTCTAATTCCTAACCGTTTTCGAGCTATTACCCTTGGAAAAAATATGATGCAATGTTTATGAATTTTTTGACATGAATACTTTTTCTTGTAAATTTCAATTTTTTCCGATAATAGCTCGAAAACGGTTAGTAATTAGAAAAAAACATATGATATAAAAGTTTTAGATAATTTTAAGACCTCCATTTTAGTAGTTTATAATATTTGTCTCCGATGCACCGTTTTTGAGATATAAGCAAAAAACCAAAAATTCGTATCTTTATCCCCCCCTCCTCCCCCCCGCTCATCACCTAGGAGTCAGGACTTTTGGTATGTTAACAACCTAAGCCCCCTGAACAAGTTTCTGAAGGAATCGCTGAGTTACCTGCTCACGCACTCTACACCTCATTCCTTGACTGGACTATATAAAGAAAAAATATTTTTATGTGTGTATGTTTTTAATGAATAATAAACTCTAATTTAAAAAATCTAACGAATTATTTTCAATTAAGAAATTAAAGTGCTCTTGTGAAGAAAACATCGCGAGGAAACCTGCACAATTGCAATCCTAGATTCTAGATGTGTACTCTAAGTGCACTGTACTCATTCCAAATGGCGATTCCGTGAGACGAAACGGCTCACGAATGAACTATCACGTGAGTACAAATGAATTGTCGAAAGTCTTTAGCTAGCCTACGAGTCACATCTGTCTAAACTTGACGATTACAGTCATGAGAAAATGTCTGAAACTGATGTTGAATAAAATTATTGTTCATTATCGTCAAATTCAATCCGCATGTATTTAAGTGCTTCAACGATTAACAAACTCCCACTCAATATTTATTTCCATCCAAAATAATAAATAGAGGTATTTTTACAGGAATCCTTATAAGCGTTCTCTTCAAAAATTGGAAATCGCTTTCACTAATTGGTTCTACATTGAACAGTATGATAAATAAAAAGCAAATATTTCCGTTTCCAATTTCGTTACCTTGAATTTACTTGTTTTATTACATAGATACTTAGGTACTTACATTCTTTTAGATAAGCTATTTAAAATTTATTGATTTAGTTTAACTAAGCCGTATAGGGCGTAGGTAATGCACCTTACAGCTCACACTTCAGGTTATACACTCACACTTAAGGTTGTACACTCGTGAGTTATGAAATATAATAGTTCCACTTAATAATCAAAATATTAATGTTTTTACGGAAATTTTTCATTGCTCGTGAGTGCATAAGGAATATTACTTAGTAACGAACTTTTAAGCCGCAACGTATGTACATTTTTTCAGTAACCAGTTACTCTATCTTATGAATCATCATCATCATCATCATCATCAGCCAATAATCATCCACTGCTGGACATAGGCCTCTCCCAAGGATGGCCTTATGAATGAAGCAGTTTAATTCAATGAAATACACAATATATTACATAGTCGTGGTTAGTGTAACAGCGCTCTAAAGCTTAGTTTATCGTCATCGTCACCTTATCGTTTTCACGAAACGTAACGCACATAGGATTGAGACGGTGGCGTCAACAGTGATATGTGTATCTTAAATACATCATGAGTATTTTAAGATTACTTTAATATCAAAATTGCGGCCTTGGTAAGTAAATCAAAATGTAGGTTAAATAAATGTAAAAACAAGTCACGTATTTCTGTGCGCGAGATTATGTTACGTACTACTGAAGTCAGTACGAAAGGGGTTAAACAAATGCAGCCGTTATTTTTCAATGTTTTTAGGCAAAGTTTTATATAAATGTTTGCTTTATAGCTTTTTAATAAGTAATATATATATAGTGTTCGGTCAGTGTGACTGCGAGCTTCTCTCGTGTGCTCTCTGGTGGCTGTTATAGCCTAACCTAACCTAACTTATTGACGAAAGTGCGACCGCATTGACGGCAAGTCAGCACTCCTCCGACAACATGATAGCATATGGCTCTCAGTGATCTAGCCTTGAGCTCGTCACGCTTGGCGTCGAGATCTTCTCTCCGTTTTGCCTCGAACTCAAAGACCTTCTTCTGCACGGTGAGCCTCCACTCTGATAAGTAATATAACTACTTAACTAACCAACGGCAAAGTACATCGTACACTTAAATAAAATAGTTCTCAGAACGCTAAAAGTACGGCAATTCTACAATTAACTACATTTGGATTACTTTACTTGGTGGTAAAGAAACGGCTTGATTAAAGTAAAGGAAAAAATATACCGGGAAGCCACACGAACAAATAAAAAAAGCACCTAGGCTTTGCTTCAAAGGAAAGTCATTTTATCTTACACTGATGGGAAAACTTACTATCCTTGTGAAGTTATTAAGGTTTGTCTATAAAAAAATTAATGACATTGCGTTGCACTTTCCATAGTAAAAAGCCACGTAACCAACAAGGTTTCTAAAACAAAACTAAATTTTAATTTGATTAGTTTAAAAATTCATAGAATAAAAGTTTTTTTGAAAAAATTTCCGGAGTGTTGGCTTACTAGTTTACTACTATTATTTGAACACACTGTAGTTTCCTGACATTCACAGACGTGGTAGGTACTATCGGGGAAATTCATGCTTTCCCGATTTCAAAACAATATCGCTTACGCTTCCCGTCGTAACAACCGTAACAACCCCGCCCCTTCCATACGTGTGAACCAATGGCTATTAAGGAACAGGTGTATAGAGCCATGCAGTATAGAGCCATGCTGTTACTGACATGACCTCGTAATAATAACGGCCTCCTTTGTATGTATTTTCAAAAGCGTTGTTTTTTGGTTTTGTCTTTGTTACCTCATTGGTCATTGGTCGAGCGCGTGTATGTGTGGGTGCGGCCGGTAGCAGGCTGCAAGCGGTTCTAACCTTTAAGGTAGGCCAACGGCCGATTCTCCGATAGTACCTAGTGGGTACCTACATAGAATGCCAAATGGCCCAGCTGTATGTGTGTTTAGAAGTTCGTTCATGAACCACTGAACTTGAAAGCTGTGGAACAACATACAAAATACAAACTATCCCCTGTATTCATATAACTTAGAGTTTGAACCAAGGAATTCCTTTCTGAAATTCTTGGACTGATGAAAGATAAGTAGTTCAAGAACATATATTTATTGTAACCATAGACTAATACACTATTATAACCCATTCTGTATTATCTGTCGCAGGCAATTTGTAAGATCTCCCGTTTACATACGGCGTTGTCAGTTTACAAACGCTCGACATATCGATTCTGTGTTTTGGCGTGTCTTGTCGACACCAAATGTCTCATTTTTTTTACTTGGTGTTCTTCTGATTCCTTGTTAAATGTATTTCAATATTGCAGACGGCCTCATTAAGCTAGTCTTTTCCGCTAATAATTTGATAGCTACTATTAGTTATCACTGTACTATTGTGGATTCTACCTACTTATTAACGTACCTACCAACATATACATAACTTAAAATTTATATTACAGTTACTTCCTCTCACGACGGACACATATACATATTTACAGAATAAAATCTTATAAAATATAGGTTATAGCCAGTGAAAGGCTCCACTCGAGTGATCTTAGATAAGTAAAATTTTATTCCAACTGAAGGAAAGTCGAACTGGGTCGATCTCGGGCTGAATTATAACAATGCGGTGCTTTCAGAATTGAGAATAATATCACTACGCGCTTACCACTTCTTTTCAGTACAGCCAGCCACACAGATATCTGACTCCTTCCCAATTATTTCCATACATCTGTGTGGCAGAAGGTACTTCAATTCTTGGGTATTTGTGTAGGTAGTTTATTGCAAAAACGAAGAATAAACATAGTTCTGGTTTAGGCCCGGATTTAGACTATCTGTATGTGTTTTTTTTTTTAGGGTTATAGGTAAGGTGACCATACGTCCCGCTTTGGGCGGGACAGTCCCGCTTTCAAGCTGTCCGTCCCGCTGTCCCCGGCGAGGGCAAAATGTCCCGCTTTGGCCAAACGATAATTTAAATTACCTACATTTTGCACTCGATTTGCAAGTCGCAAGTTGCGACTCGCAACGCGTGGTGCTGGTGACGATGACGGCGCGGCGTACAGAAGAGAGAGAGGGATGGATCTTCCAGGAGCTAGCTATAATGTATTTTTTCTTACTTGGCGCAGATTTTGAGCAGTCTTGGAGTGTCTTTTTATTTGAATTAATTTAAACTAAGTTATAAAATAAAACATGATGACAAATGAAATACTTACAAGCGAAAATGATTGATTTTGTAATTAAACCATTTATTATAGCTGTAGTTTCTATTCTATTCTATTTTCTGTGGGGGTGTCAGTACCTGCACTGGCTGTAGTTTATTTGTTTAATAGTATTTTGATTAAAAAGACACACAAAGATTGTTACCTTTTATGCCAAATAAAAATGAATACATAGCTATTGGTATCTAGACGTGCACGGGATGCGGCCGATACCAATATGTTTTGGACAACATTTAAAAAAACTCAAGCTGCTGTAAATCGAAAACCATTTCGAGATTTAACTCTAAAGGCCACAAAAATATACAGAAAATATGTTATTTTTATGTATTATTTTCGAGAAATTCATAAAATAGTAAGAAAGTGCTGATGTCGTCATGTATCAGATGCGATGAATTTTGATGATCAAAACCTGTAGGTTTAAAAAAAAAGTACCTGCCTACTTAAATTTTTCACTTTATTTTTTTATTGACTTTCACGTTTTATCGTGACGTGTTGTTTTTTGTTTGTTGGTTGGCTAAGGGCTAGTTTCACAATAAACTGTTAGATCATTAACACCCCTGTTACATTGTGACATTTAAAATAAAATCATGAATTCTTGACAGATGTGTACCAATTCCTTGTTATAATGTAACAGGGGTGTTAATGATCTAACAGAGTATGGTGAAGCTAGGCCTTAGTTCATTGTTTACGATAAATAAACAAAGTTTATGTCACTTGTCAGTGTCATTTATGTTTTTTTTTTTCGTAACTAACTACGGCAAAGGACAATCAAATGTGAGCAAAATATGTGACGTCACTTCCGGTTACAAAATTAACAATAACAGGCAAAATGCAAAAATAAAACTACTCATATAAAAAACGATCCTCTAATTTTTTATAAATAAACTTTCCCAATAGCTAATAAATATTTTAGGGTAAAAAAATGAAATGTCCCGCTCTGACAAAAAAAATAAATGGTCACATTAGTTATAGGTAATGTTATCGCGACTGTATAGTCTGTGTATTTTAACAAAATTGGCTGAGCCGTTCAAAGAATATGCGTCTTTTAGTTTGAATATAGAGAGGTTTTAACGTTGGTAGGCTATTCATAACATAACATGATAATGACGCTAGTCAACTCTTGTGATCTTATTCATTTATGAACTTTAAATTAACTAGGTACCTACCTATATATTTTATTTTATTAAAATTATTGCAATAAATGAACTGTTCGTTTGGAAACGACTCTTGAACACAACGACTCTCGGGACATCAAGTGGAGATAATTTACCGAGTGGAGCTGGTAGGACTGTCCTGGCACGGCACAGCAACTACTTATTCCACTGGTCCAATATTTAAGTGTACCCGTGTTTGTTATATAAAAAATTAATACTATTACTTACTTGTACACTTGCGAACAAAGAATAAGTTTCTCCCAAAAAATACTTAGCTCAACCACCAAATAGCTCAAGCCCAAAAGTTTAAAAACAATTAAATTAAACAATTTAATATAAAATTTTAACGGGAAAAAATGATTTTAATACAATTTTTACGTTTTGAGTTGGTTATATTCTGATGACCTGCTAAATGTCATTAATTTTGCAGACCTTTTCCGTTTAGGAGTAAATATAGTGCTATTTCATTGGAACTTTTTTAATGCTCGCTAGCGTATTATAAAATATTGACGCTCTTTTTTTATTTCCAAGTCTTTCGACCTTTGGTTTTAATATTTGTAAATATAACATTCTCTCGTGCGCAAAATTTGTCAAGTTTTCAAGTTTAATAAGTTGCTCCACAGTCAAATCCGGCAAATTTACTTCATTTCGTGATTCGAGGCGCACCACTGGAGAAATAACGTTTCGTTCGTGGCGATGAAACAGAGACTTATGTCAATTTTAATAAGACTTCATAAGATAAAACTCTCTATACAGGGTGGATTGAAATATGTATATGGGACACCAAAGGTAGGTATTTGTAACAGTTATAGTCAGGTGAGTGTGTTACGATCTTATCGAATACCTAACTTTCATTCGTTTTAAATCATTAGTCATCAAATTATCTACAATAATATACTCGTACTCTAGTATCTAGTAGTACTAGTAGTAGATCTAGTATAACCAACCCAATTATGCATTGCCTACGATCACGCTACGAAATTGCTACGCGGTTGCTACGAAAATACTACGAGCTACGATTGCTACGAATGGGCTAATTTGGTGTAGGCCGATTATTGCGAGTTTTTAAATCTCATTAAGTATATTAAATATTATTCTATTCTATTATGTTTGATATGTACAGCACTGAAATATAATATCCACGGATAACTAAGTTATGAAAATACTAAATAAAGTGTATTAATAAAACATTCTCAACGTGTATTAAGAAACAAGTGTATTTTATTTTTTAAAAGCACTAAAATAGCAGCAATTTTTTTTTTATGTTATAAATTTAATTTGATGAATCTTGCAAGTAAATAAAAAATAACTTTAAATACAGTGTTAAAAATAAAGTAAATTCTCATTTAAGTGAAAAAAAATACTTGATTATATAATAAGGTTGTTTTTCTCCAGTGCTTGCCTTATCTCTCAACCCTGTTTATATATATAATCGGTGGTTTTCCATTTTCCCTTCAGTATTTATGAATCAGAAACAAGTGTATTTTATTTTTTAAAAGCACTTAAATAGCAGCAAATTTTTTTCTAGGTAAAAAATTTAATTTGATGAATTTTGCAAGTAAATAAAAAATAACTTTAAATGCAGTGTTAAAAATAAAGTAAATTCTCATTTAAGTGAAAAAAATACTTGATTTTATAATAAGGTTCTTTTACTCCAGTGCTGCCTTATCTCTCTACCCTGTTTATATATATAATCGGTGGTTTTCCATTTTCCCTTCAGAATTTATGAATCAGCCACACAAAAGTTGAAGTGAGGACAAATAAATCTGAAGGTTTTTGGTCACGAACCTCATAATGTATTCATAACAAAAATACTGTCCATTAGGTACCGTATCTATCATTACCACAATTATTAACTGTCTAAATTAATTTGATTTGTATAAAACGACAGTAACGGATAATGATAGAACTTTATTAGACATTCGACTGATTAGGGGCAAATGACGTCGTTACAACCTTGGCACCATTGGGCTTTATTCGTAATAATATAACAATAATATAAATATAAAATATAAAACCGGCCAAGTGTGAATCAGACTTGCGCACTAATTGTTCCGTATCTTTAAATATGTAATCAGTATCTTTAAATAGTACGGCTATATCATTTATAACCGACTCCGAAAAAAGGACGAGGTTCTCAATTCATCTTTTTTTTGTATATTCACCGATTACTCCGCCATTTATGGACCGATTTTGATAAATCTTTTTTTAACGTATTGGGTTCAGCTCAGGCTCTCTATTTTTGGTGGTACGATTCTTTTTTGAAGTTGGTGCCATATTTTCATAGCTTCACATATTCACATAGCTTCACGTTCTTCGACTTTTCTGACCGTCCTCAACGGTCAAGTCGCAATCTTCTCTTTCGTACCCCAGAGCATAATGCGGCAGGGTATTCTGATTCTTTTACTGTGACAGCGGTTCGCTTGTGGAACAAGTTACCACTGGATATAAGACAAACTAAGTCTATAGATCTTTTTAAATCTAAAGTTCGTCTCCACTACCTCCAAGAGCAGAACATTCTGCCTAACTGATCCCTATCTGTGTGATGATGATGATGATAGTAATTTTATGTATGTATGTAATGTATTTATTTAGGTATCATGTGTATATTTATATTGTATAGATAGGTATATATTAAGATATTAATATTTCGGTTAAGCACTCAATATAAACCATCTTCTTTCTTCAAAGCCTTAAGCACTACCAATCACTTTTTCAACATCACCAAAGGTTAACTGGTAGAAAATGCTGCTAGCATTAAGTTCGCCTTTGTACCAATTTACTTTGTGCAATAAATAATTTAATAATAATAATATTTCTTCAGACAAAGTTTCACCGCACCAACACCAAAAAAGAACAATATCTGCTTAGGTATATTTGTACTGTCACATAGAATTGGTGTAAACCTTAAATTAATTCTTACTTTCTAGTGGTTTTTTGAAGTCGGTTTTTTATTATTTTTTAATTATTATCATATGTACAATACACGCTAAACATAGTATGATGCAGGGCAGTCTGAGAACGGCTCAGCTTATTTATATTTAGGTAGGTATACACTTTATTGCACATAAAATAATTTTACACAATAGGTTTTGGAAACATACACAATTCTGGGACAAAGTCGTAATACCTAAAAGCAATTTCTACCAGCCAAGCTTTGATTGGTGGTGGTCGCTTGTATGTAGATAAGAAATCTCTTAAAATGTACAATAATAAATTTAGGTACTTATGTATATTGTATACAATCAAAAAAAATATAATATAAATTAATAAATGGCATTTTTACCAACGTTATAATTGGTATTGTTGAGCTACTCTTGTAATTATTATTACATTAACATAATAGCAGCATATTCAAAAGAACAAAGGAAAAATTCACTTGTAGCTTCATAATTGGCTACAAGCGGGCGAACAAAAGAAATTAAAATAAAAGAGTTGGGAGAAGACTGAGGCCGTTTGTCCACCGCCACCGTCACTTTACGGCATTGTACGCAACGGACGCATCGCAAAAATGTTTTCCACTTCGTCGGCATAGCCGCCGCCGTTTCTACATACAATTTTTCAAAATGAGTTTGGAGCAATACGTACGATACGGATAGGTCGACGCTTACCTTTAGCGACACATACATTGAATGTGCGCAATGCCCGCCCGCGACCTGAGCTTCAAAAGCCCAAAACTCGGACTGATATACAGTGAAACTATTAATTCATGAAATTAATGTTTGAGGAACTAAAATTTTCAGGAGCCTGGCACCATTAGAAAAAAAACATAAAAGTTATAACAATTGTTTATGGCAGTTGGCGGTTGGCTGTTTTTTCAATTTTCTTATTAATTATTAGGATAATCTAGACAAAAACAACTATTTACGCTTGTTTGCAATAAGGAAGAAGAATAAAAATATTCGTAGTCAAGCTAGGGAACTTATTTATCGAGTTTATATGCAATGTTTAGCGGAACATGAAGCTGGACACATTTTGTTGAATTTGGAGGATGTTTACGCACTTACAGCGTCTATGACGGGTATGTAACATTGTAAAAATTGTAATGATTCATTTTTTATCAGTACCAACGCATTATTTATCGATAAATTTAGGTTTAGAGCCCATGTCGAACATAAACAATGTTCGCAACATACCGCTGGTTGTAGGTTTGAGCTGGTTTAAGTTGAGTCAAACCATAACATTTTGATACTTGAAGTTATATTTTTTGTTTACTTACTAAATCTAAATTCCCATTCTGTAACTCTGTTTTTCTTAACTTAAATGTAGGTAGTTTCCAATAAGCATTTTTATTTTATTTTATAGGAGTATCGGCCAGTACCGTGTGGCAAAAGAGGGCTCTATAATGGAATAATTTCTAACTCCTGGAAGAAACAGAACAGGCCGTCTAAAAAGTTAAATTGATGATTTTACTATGTGTGCCCTTCGTCAACAAATCCGGATAGTTTACACAGTTGTAATAACGTTATCTAAATAAATATTTATAGGTTTCACTATTAGCCTTCATATTAACACCTTCTAGCTTGAATAATGAGCTTTTTTCAGGATGGTAAGTTGTTTTTAAATACAGAAATAGGGTAGGTAGTCACAGGCAAAATTTCAAGTATCAAAGTCAGTTTTGTTTCGCTATATAGGGTTGCTACATGAAAGATAGCTGCGCCCTCATTTAATTTCAGGACTATAGTTTCACTGTACACTCAAGAGAAAAGTTCCTTTTACAAAATAACGACACCGATATATAGTTGTTAATATTCAGATGCGCTGTTAAGTGTACTTCAATATTACAGACAGCGTCACTATAAGCTAGTCTATTCCGAATAATTTGGTGCAATTGTCACTGGTACTTTTGTGAGTGTAATGTCGTTTTCGGTGACGGCTGCGGTGGACAAACGGCCTAAGTACTCGTATTATAATGAGGACATAGTTGGCTTTACCTCATTAACTACTCAATTTGTTCACCAACCCGGGGTGGCAGAGTCTTTGGAACACCTAACTCGACGAAACTTGACGAAGATGTTATAAGTTTGAATTGTATTTATTCTTTCAGGCCCTTGACCTCACCTCTAAATTACTCTAATAAAAAACATAACCCTCCTCCTTCGGCAGTCGGGTAATAATACGCAGCATTTTAGGTATTACACGTGTGAGAAATGAAAAAGTTCTACTTACAAAATTAAGAAATTTAAAATATTTACGATTTTAGTTCGTTTATTCTGATTTCTGATACGCTGTTATAGGTACTTTAACATTGCTGATTTTCCGTTTAAAGTGGACTAGTACGGTGGGAAATTATCTTAGCTTAGGAAGGCAGTTTAGGCCTTGGGGATATGTAAGTACAAATGTTCTATTCGAGAGAGCCAGGTGCAGGTGTTGCCACTTACACCCCTACAGAGAATAGAATGGACCCCGTGAGTGACTATTCTTGCTTATAACCCTGTATATTTGACGATGTTACCCTGTATAATTGTATGGTAAATAAGCAGCATTGTCAGTAGCTTATCTTGAACGTGTAAATAGTCCGTTTGAACTGAAAATTGTATGGTCAACGCCGGCTTTTTACTTCTTCAACATTTTAATTTTCCTTTGTTTATGATTCATGAAAAAGGAAGCCAAAACGCGTGGTAGGTTAACTATGTGAAAAGTTGTTGGAATAAAAAATAGGTGAACATTTCAGTTGCTCTCTCTCCACATTGTTTTAGTGTCGGTAACATGAACCCTTGAGAGATAAATAACATGCTTCGGACATGTTACGGGCGGCGGCAGATTGACGCTTTTATTGCACGCCAAGGGCTGGGTAAAGGCTGGGTAAACGCTTTCGACATTTACAGGCTAGTTATTTATTTGACGGTACAAATTTTTAGCACAAAATATACTATTTTTTTAGATAAATACCTACCTATAGGAATAGATACCTACTACAGCGCCAGTTATGTTTAATTGTATTTTAGTTGATGCTAAATGTTGCACTAAGGGTGAATTCGTCCAAACATCACGTTACACGAGAATAACTATACCGGGATTAAAATTATACGCGAGTAAATATCTAGGATAAGTACATTTGCATTCTACCAAGTTATACCATGATTAAATTGAATGAACGAGGAACGAAACTGTAATGCAACTAAAATAAAAATAGCTGCGTTTCAAAGCATGCAATAGAAATGACATGCCAACTTAGTTTGAATGGATTATAAAAGTATGAAATTGTTTATGTTTTAAAATTTTATTCGCTGTTGTTATTCTGAGACTTTGCCTTTTAACGTACTTTTGTTTATGTTTTGACAGATGTGTTTATATGTCATTATGACGGTTTTCTAATCAGCTGATGTGCTGCCGCCATTACAAAATTACTCTCGGATAAGCTCGTTACACGGTCAATTTTGGCGGTATAACATTTTATTCTTGGGATAAGCTAGTTATCTTGTTTTCAGGTTTGGTAGAATGCAAAATCTGCTTACTCGCGAGTAACTGGTAGTTTACTCGTGAGTAAATAGTTACTCGACGTTGGCCGAATCCGCCCTAAGCCGAATTGGTTTAATTTCGGAAAAGGTTTATTTAATTATTATAGAGTATAATATCTTATGTTATAAAAAATACTGAGGCCTTATATAAGGTAACGGGTCCATATATCGCGGTATTCAAAATGGCGTCCTTATTTCGAGTTATATTTATTTTCATGATTATTACTCATTTTAATAGGTTTGGATACTCTAAAATTACATTTAATCGTTCATTATCTTTAACTGAAACTACTTGATGTAGTAAATATGTTTAAAATTGCCTAAAATTACTAAAAACTCATGTAATGTGCCGTGAGGGCGACGCCGCCATGTTTTTCTTTCGGCAGAGGGCGCCCGAATCGTAAAGATCTTTGTTTACATCGCTCTTAAAATAAAATTCTAAACCCTTGTTCAAAGTAAATAAGTTTCATAGTGACTAGTCTCATTCGCTTTAATTGAGGTTTTAGTGCATCCGCAGCATATTAGTACTGCAAAAAAACCACAACTTGAAGAAATCTGGTCAAGATTATTTTCGTTATATTTATCAACAGTGCTTGATACCCTCACACAAGAAGAAAAAAGTGATTGTGAATAACTTCTCTGTTTAAGTAAATATTGTGCATAATTCATGTTGCTGTGATAACACTGAGTGAGTTTACGCGAAACTAGCGCTTCCTATCTGAATAACTGAAAGCTGAAGACAATATTTCTACCTATATTATAACAGCGCCATCTACAATTTACACTCGGAACTAGCACACCACCTGCTCGCTGTGAATCGCTAAGTGGAACGCTGCTGCGCACACGCAGAAGTTTAATTATATTTCACTTGACACGAGGAGGGCGCTGTGTGTCTGTCTGCTACACATATTAGTACACCATGAGTGGAATTTGTTTCAATTGTTCCCAACCAACAATGGTAAAAAACCAATTGAAATGCAATGGCTGTCAACATATTCTACATTACTCCTGTGTCGGTTTAACAGAGGGAGAATTCAATAAAATGCTTCCTATGAATAAACCTAAATGGAAGTGCCCCACTTGCAAGTCTAAGAAAGAGAGTCCTCTGTCAAAGCAACAACATGAACATGGTGCTACACCAACAAACACCACTAAAAGACAAACAGACTCACTGATTCCGGATGTCCCATCATCCATGGTAAATCTCGACACAAAAGCTTTCATTGAGTTTTTTGAGAGAAGGTTTTGCTCTCTCCGGGAGGAGTGGAAGAAGGACATAAGTGAAATCCTTAAACCAGTTCAGAGCGATATAAAACTTATCTCTGAGCGACTTGAGAACTGGGAGAGCCGTCTGGATATTCTAGAGGCCAAGGTAAGCGGAATTAATGACCTGTACAGTGAAAATGAAGCGCTCAAGAAAGACCTCAATAAGATGCAGAAAAGTTTTGACACTCTGGATCAAAACTCCCGACAGTGTAATTTGGAAATCCAAAATATCCCTGAGACAAGTGGAGAGGATCTCGTCGGCTTAGTATGCAATATCGGCAGCCTAATCGGAGTGAGCGTGCCGGTGGAGAGCATTCGTAGCGTGCACCGCACGGCCCCCGGCGCCCAGCGCGACCGCCCGCGGAACATCGTGCTGCAACTCACCACCCGCCGCCTGCGCGACAACCTGCTGGCTGCAGCGCGCACTCGCCGCGAGCTCACCACCGAGCAGCTGTCTCTCCCGCCTCCAGTCCGTCGCTTCTATATAAATGAACATCTCACTTTAACAAACAAGATATTGTTCTCAAAGGCACGCGAACTGATGAAAGCCAAAGACTACAAACATGTTTGGGTAAGAAATGCCAATGTGATGATGCGTAAGACAGATACAAGCAAGATCATAAAGATTCGTTCGGAAGAGGATTTAGCAAAAGTTATCTGACTTTTAACGATATATTTTACTTATCTTTATATACCGAAAATTGCGTTAGAAAACATATTATGCATTTTATACGAGCTTTATGTAATGTTGTTACTCTCTGATTTAATATGTGATTCATTCAAGAAAGTATTATTAATACTATCCTTATCACAAGAACATTGTATTAACGTTTTACTAATACTGTACCGATTAATGTTTAAAACTCTTCAAGCTGTAAACCTATACCATATTCGTATGTATATAACTTATAACCTATGTATACTCAAACACAAAATATATACACTACACCCTAAATACATCCACAATTTCATTAAATATTATACTGCTATTGCGTATCCAAACATATTTCTAGGACTACATTTTCATAACTTAAATGAGTAGTAAAACTAAAGTACAAAATCTTAAACTGGGGCTTTTAAATATAAGATCACTCAATACGGGACAGGATGAACTACAATTCACAATGGATAAATTGAAACCAGATTTATTAGCACTTAATGAAACTTGGACTGGGGACGGACAGGATAAGTACGCGCCAAATATTCCTGGATACACTCTTAAAAACACTCCACGGCCCACCGGTGGCCGAGGAGGCGGTGTAGGATTTTATGTACGTCACGGTCTGCGCGTGCGGCACAAGCCGCACCCCCCCTCCGCGCTGGAGCAGAGGTGGCTGGAGCTGACTCTGGGCGGCGTGGGGCGTGTGGCCATCGGCACCGCATACCGCCCCGGCTCCGGGATGTCTCCAAGTATGGCCATCGATGCCTTGAGCGAATCGGTAAGTTTTTTTGGATATTGTGACTTTGTTTTCATCCTAACAGATTTTAATGTAAATTTGCTTAAACCAAACATGGACTCAGCGCCTGAGCTAATATCATTTTTATCTCAACAAAATTTATATCAATTAGTTAATGAACCAACTAGAATCCACAATAAATCGGAAACTTTATTAGACCTATTAATAACAAGTAATCCTGATCTATGTAAATCTATAAATGTTTACCATAACCCATTGCTAAGTGACCATGCACTGGTCCTGGGGGTATTCAGCATTAAGACTCCCATCAGAGCGCCCCAATTTATGTGGACCCGTTCGTTAAAAAACATAGACGAAAAAGATTTTATCTCAGACCTAAAGGGAACGAATTGGAATGATGTATACAACGCGAGAAATATACATGAAATGGTTGATGTCTTTAATGGGCTTATATGTTTAATTTTTGAAAAACATGCACCATTACACAAAATAAAAATAAAACAAAGTCCTTGTCCGTGGGTCACAGATACCATCAAACAGATGATGTCCTTACGTGATAAAGCTTTATCTCGAGCTTATTCTACAAAACGTGAGTCACATCTCAGGTATTATAAAGATCTAAAAAATACAGTAAATAGTGCCCTGAAAAGAGAAAAAGAGGCTTTTTTTACTCACTTTGTAAATAACAACAAACAAAACCCTGTGAAAATGTGGAAGTATTTGAAACAGACTTCAATTTTAGGCAACAATAATCGTTTAAATATTCCACAACATCTTAACGATCCCGATAAGATAAACGACTTCTTTTTGGATGTCCCAGGTGACCCTAAAATCGACGAAAATTTATTGAAATTTTATAAAAGGAACAAATATGGCTCAAATGAATTTAAAATTGACAGCTGTACTCAAGATCAGGTTCATAAAATAATTAAATCAATAGGTACCAACGCCTCCGGCTATGACTCTATATCAATAACAATGATTAATATGACGCTACCGATCACCCTTCCCATAATCACTGACATGGTCAATAGATCGATTTCGGAAAGCAGCTTTCCCGAAGCCTGGAAATTAGCTAGGGTTAAACCCTTGCCAAAATGTGCAACTGTAGAAAATATTAAAGATTTACGTGCCATAAGTATTTTGCCAGTAGTGTCAAAAATCTTGGAAAGAGTTGTGTGCACTCAGCTGACAAACTTTTTAGAACAGGAATCCATACTTCCTCCTTTTCAATCAGGCTTTCGAAGTTGTCACGGTACTGCTACAGCCCTAGCACATGTATGTGATGATATTTTAACAGCATCCGATACTGGTAAGGGCAGTATTTTAGTTCTGTTGGACTTCTCTCGAGCCTTCGACTGCCTCAGCTCCGAACTATTGCTTGCCAAAATGTCGTATTATGGAATCTCTGAAACGACTTGCCAATGGTTTCAATCATTTCTAACAAACCGATCCCAATACGTAGTAACTGAAGACGACCAGGGAAATGTTAGGCAGTCGCAGATTAAAAATATTTCGAGAGGTTGTCCACAGGGGTCTATACTAAGCCCTCTCCTTTTTATAATGTATACCTCAGATCTGATCACCAACTTAAGGCACTGCAAGGTGCATCTGTACGCAGACGATACTCAATTGTATTATTCCTTTGATCACCGACGCACAGACGAGGCAGTACAGCGCATAAATTCGGACTTGGATTTAGTTTACAATTGGACAAAGAGAAACTCTCTAGTTCTTAACCCCTCCAAATCAAAGTTCATGGTCCTTGGAACAAAACAACAATGCGAACAAATCACAAAAAAATCGCCTCAAATTATTATAAATAGTAAAACGGTGGAGAGAGTCTCAACGGCAAGAAATCTGGGCCTACAAATGGATGAGCAACTAAAATTTGTTGAACATATAAATCAAAAAATCAGGACTGCATTCTTTCGTCTTAAAGTTCTTTACGGAATCCGTGACTTTCTGAAAGTAGACGTAAGGGTAACACTGACGGAATCACTAATCCTTTCAATTTTTAATTACTGTGACTGTGTGTATGGGCCTAGGATCTTTGAAAAAACCAGTCGAGCTATACAGCGTGTCCAAAATGCATGTACACGTTTTTGTTTTGGCATACCCAAGCGATCCCACATAACACCCTATTTAACAGAGCTGAAAATTCTGAAAATGGAAGGGCGTAGAAAGCTGCATCTTGCAAGTCTCGTCCATAAAGTGGTTCATACAAAGAAACCAAAATACTTGCACGATAAATTTGAATGGCTCGGAGACGCTCACAACAAAGATACTCGAAGTAAGGTCCAGAGTAAAATGGCCATTCCAAGTCACAAGACAGCTAATTTCAGATCAGGGTTCAGATTCGCGGCATCAAAAATCTGGAATGATTTGCCTCCTCCACTACAACAAAACATGTCGAGCTATTGCTTCAAATTTAAACTGAAATCTTTTCTTATTAATAAACAAATTGAACTGACGGAAAATCTATATATAATATCAAAATCTGTAAAAAAGAACATTAAAAAAGTCACGAAGATAAATAGGTAGTCTAAATAGTGTACATATGCTTTTATGGATAAAAACAGGTTTATATATATTGTGTTTATACCTATGTGTATATATGTATTATTTATGTTTTAATTATAACTTTACTGTCTCTGTGTCACTATAATATGTATGCGTGTGATCATATATTTTGTTTTAAGTATAAAATAAACTCTCACTACAAAAGATTCTAACTGTAACTCATATAACAATATTAATAATCAATATACCTACTATGTAAATAAACGAAAACAAAAACATTGCATAATTTAGGTTAAATTTTTAAAGAGTACAAAATGCTAATTTACGCAATTGATAATATTATTTACTTTCTTTCTATTATTTACTTTCTTTTCTTTTCTTTTTGAGCAACCTCTGCGCTTTGTTAAACAAAATTTATTATATCCACTATAGGGATACGCTGAAAATCAGCGCTGTATGGATCATAAGTAAATTTGTGAATCCGGCAGCATTTGCTGAGCGTATTTCCAATTGCCGGAACAAACTAGTGTACACCTATGAATAAGTAGTAAGTAAGTAATTTTTTATGTTGTTTTATATAACTATAATAATATTATTGTTTAAAAATTTATGGTTTCTATGTGTAAAATGTTTAGGATTAAGTACTTATTGTGTTTGGCAATAAAAACCATTTTCTTTCTTTCTTTCTTTCTTTCTTTCATACAAACGCGACCCGGCTTACGTAAGGCCAGCCATATTTAATAATTGTGTTTTTTAATATTTATACGACGTTCAACTTTGTAAATAGTTTATATTTAGTTTATTATATTCTTATACTTACATTAAATTTAAATTTTAACTCTTTTTAAACTAATTTAACCCCTTTAAACTCAAAAACAAAATACCTCGGTATAAGGGCCTGATTTTTATACGTTGTTCCTAACTCCGAGTTACCCTCGGTATAAGGAAAAATACTATGTCATGATTTTTAGCTTATAACTTTACAAATAATAACATTTGAAGTATATACTTGATTACATAATAATAATGATGAACGTGACAAGCTTATAACCTAATTCGGCGGTACAAAATATCCTCTAGGAATCTTAATATGACACGATAATTGTTGACCCAAAAATCATGGTTACATAGAAAACCTTAACTTAGTATGTATATTTGAAATGATAAAAAACAGTGTTATTTCATCGCTATTAACGTAAGTGATACATAATTTTACCAATATTTTATGTATGATTTGAGTAACAAATCTATGTTGTTTCTAAATCGATAATTTGATAACTCGGAATATGGATTATTAAAATACTTGCTGAACCCCTAATATGGAGTATGACATTTTACATAGGTAGGTACCTCGGAAATCGGAATATGACTACATCACACCTTCGCAGTGTCATCCGATGCCGTCATCAAACCATAAAATCAAGATGAATTAGCGACTTTCTTCCTAAATATAAAAGGGGTGTGGATAGATATGCCTGACTTTACGAAACTACTACTAGATACTACCTACTTATTACTCTTTATAAAAGAAGAAAGAAAGAAATTTGTAGACGTAAACTTTTATTTGGGTCAATAAAATAACACACACGACGGTTGAGTTTTTATAACACTTATATACACAATTGCCTAATTTCATTTCTGTATTTTATTTCCATTATCCTTCTACTTCGAGGTCTGATGGCCGTTGTAATATTGTTATCCCAGAATTCCCAGATAAATGAATGTCCTGTATACTGCATTTCATGTTTGGTTTAGGGGTCTGGTTGATTTTTTCATTTTCTTGTTGTTGTCACTGAAAAATAAAGTAAGTAGGTAAATTGTATGGATAGTTGACAGAATTAAGCTTATCCTTATAAGTTGGTACCCATTTTCACAAAACTTAGTGAGTTTAGAAACGAAAACGCTAGAACAAAAACCTAGGTTAGTAACTAAACTGATGCCAAATTACTGATAAAAACATAAAAATATTTCCATTTTACGTAATTTCCTAAAATAATTCGCACACAAGCTTACCTTATCGATTTTCCAATTGCATATTGCAAATACAAACATAATAATTTAATAAAAGATGTTTGTTTTCTAATGTAAAGACTTAACAAAAATACTTTCAAAGAATAGCGGCAAACTTTTCGGCGGAAAATTGAACATGGCGCCGGCGCGCCTCCAGTCCAGCGCGCATGCGCCATAGAGATGTACCTAGTGCAATGTTCCTTGCTTCCGACCTATGCTTGAATGAAAAAATAATCGATGCTGGATCGATTCCTGGGTAGATACTTTTATTATAATCATATTCGTTTATGGTAAATACATTAGGTACTCATCGGAAATTAGTACTGATAAGGTATTTGGCTTTTGTAAGTATTCGATACTTTTCCTCATCCCTTACACATCTACTTTTATTACGTATCATCAACTTTTAAACATTTAAGTAAGAACATAAAATATCGTGGAAAAAATTTAGACCTTACTTAGATAAAAACTATAGTAAAAAATGTTTAAATCATTCGAGTTCAATAATCGATTATATTCGATTACTGTCACTATTTCATCAATTTACCCCATCTCTACTCTATTTTTTTTTAATCGCTTGGAAAAGTCCATAGAACATCATAAAAGCATTATGAATATTTTTTCTAGCCAATGTTACCAGTTGCAATAATGAATTATGAAAATGTTACATAAATAATAGAAATTATCACGAAAACCAATATAAATGGAGAGTATTTAATTCTTTTCATTATTTTCAACTACTATTTAGAATAATTAAATTTATTTGGAGTACTTTAGGGTTAAAAAAGTATATCGATATTTTAGATTGTAATTTCCTTATGTTCATGGCCACACTCATGGAGCCACTGACAGGACTAACTCGGAATATGGAACAGGCTACCTCGGTATATGGAAGAAACCATAATCCTACCTCGGTATAAGGGCAAATCGACATGTGTAATAAATTATATTTTTTTAAGTATAATTAATGTGTTATCAATGAATCTGTGTTAAGAAATATAAAATTTAACGTATATTCTTACAGAAGACAATATTTCACATCAATATTGATGGTTACAAATGCTTATTTTTCTTACTTACTTTCAAATGTTGTTATTTACCTCGGAATATGGACCCGTTACCTTAATTTTATTATCATCCAAGTTTTTTGTTGTTTGAGCAATCACCAATTGGGTCACTCGATCACATCGACTCGAGAGAGCAATTGGACTACTCGACTAGTCAATTTGTCAAAGCGGTCAATTAGTGGCACATCGCCTGTGTACAAGCGAGCCAGGTGTACGCGAGTGTACCGCGGGGGGGGGGGAGAGGGGGGGCCGTAGTAGCGCCCCGCAGCGCGCCGGCGTGCCCCCGCCCTCGCCCCCCGCCCCCCGCGCACCTACTGCGACATCCAGCGCGACCCGAGAATGAGCCTCGTAAGTAAAACCAATGGCAGCGGTGAGTGGTCGTAGTAGCCCCTGTATCTCTATGAAACTCCCTCTTCCTTTCGATGTTTCTCTTGACGGCCTTGATGCATCCGCCACTGTCCTTCCGCAGCACTGCCACAGAACTATCGCATGTTTCTATACGCATACACCTATCTGTGTTGAATGATATTGAATGATATTGACGTAAAGTACTGACCTCTCCTCGAAGCGGATGCTGGAGCGGCTTATGTCGCTCCAGGCGCTCATGGAGCGGTGGCGGCGGTAGGAGGCGGTGGCGCGGCGCGGCTCCAGCTCCGGCGGGAAGTTGACCTTGGTGGAGGCGCGCGAGGAGGGCTGGTCGGCCTCCGCCTCGGCCTCCGCCTCCGCCGACAGCTCCATGTCGTCGTCGGGCTCGCTGTTGTCGCTGGCGGGCGACAGCGCCTCGTAGCCGTAGCCGGGGCGCGCGGCGGCGACGGCGGGGCAGTCGGGCGCCGGGGCCGCCGCCTCGGGCTCGCGGCGCCGCGCGCGCCCGCCCGCCCCGCGCTGCCGCACCGCCGCCGCGCGCTGCGCGTGCCGCGCCTTGCCGTGGCGGAACGTCGTGCGGCCGGTGCTGCCCGCGCTGGACCCGCCCTCACGCACCGCACTCACGCACAGTCACTCCTGTTTATCTTACGACCGATCTGTGTACTAATAAAACTATCACCGAATGTTTTTGTTTCAATGAATTTCAAGAGTTCCGCTTCACAACAGCTCGCGCGAGCCCGCGCGCGGCTCTGGCCGCCGTCACTGGCGCGGCGGTCAGCATTTCACGATATTTTTTATTGACGGTTGCTGTGAATGTTGTGACCTTCGATCCGAGGTCGCAACGAAATTTAATCGTCCGAGAAGAAAGAATAGTGGGATGTCATGCGACGAGCGAACGCAACACATAGTCTGACGGTCGGAACGAAAAGCTTTCGTTTGTTGACCTTTTACCGTCGCCGTGCGGTAACAGATCCCGCCAATGGGACTTGGTTAAACAACAGAGTAGATTCATATATGAAGGCTATCGTCGTGAAGTGAGGCTAGATGTAGAAAGAGCATCGTGAAGTCGGCGCGGGTGCCGCGGGGGCGCGGGGGGCGCAGGGGGCGCGGGGGGCGGGGGGGTCTGATCGATGCGGGCGGAGCGTGCCGAGCCCGCGCGCGCCCTGCATGAATAAAACATGAAAATTCCTTTAAATGTCAGAAGCTTGTAGTAATTTTTTCAGGTATTTATGCTGAGGAGGTTGACGGAAGCTCGCGTCGTCGTCCACTGTTCTCACTTTAAACATTGCGTGCGCCCTCATTCCGCCCGTTAACTACACGTTATGTACATAGCTTTACCTATGTAAGGCAAAGGCAACACTTTATAAACTGTGTCGTTTTTGTAACAAAGCACTAATGGGCTGCAAGCTGCATCGATGCCGGACAGTGACAGTGACGAGACGAGGCTGTATTGCCAACTTTTGTTGCTGACGTCCATGATAGCGGCACGAGGCAGCTCGCATGCTGACGCTACTAATTAACGACTATAACGACGGTGCAGCCTCACTCGCGCCCCCTAGCGACAAACGAGACCACCTATAAATACTTTAGGTGATCTAATTCTAACATAGAACAAGGCGGGCTTGAGTGTTCAAACGACGTCCGAACTGCTCAGAACGTTGGATGTGTTTATAAATAGGAACTTATATTTAGAATCTATTTAAGCATATTACAGTAATGAACCACTTCAAATATAAAGAATCCATGACCGTTTAGAAGAAGTATAACACAGTCTAAAGTCCTTCTTCGTGGCTTTTTTAGCAACTACATAAATGGAATTGGCTTGCACTGCGGGCATTTTCAATTAGTGCCGTCGCACTGAAAGGATTCGTCAGTTGGCTGCGTGTCTTGGTCTAGCTGTACACGAAGGACTGTACACTGCAGATATCTTAGATTAACAATATACAAATCAGATGGAGGATGTATGGATAAAATGTCTCGACAAATAGCACTTCTACCACTGAGCTCTTCTTTTGAATAAAGAGTTCGGTTAGAAGATTTGCTTCTTTATTCATTGGTACCTACAATGGTTGTCATTAGACTGAAATTAAAACGGTTTGACAATAATCAATAAAAATACGGACAGAGTTTGCTTTGTTTTTGTATTGTGACACAGCATCTGGATCGTATATTGTTATTCTAATAGCTGAAATTACGCCACTTGCCCGGTTCTTTCGTAAACTAGGTTAGACCTATGACGTGCTACCTACAAATAACCAAGGGTCACTCGCACCTCTCGTGTCATAAACACCTTCAATGGACCATTTTGAGTATAAAACTTTGTAATCTGGCGTATTGTATTAAAAGCATTGACTTGCGAACTTCGACTGGTGAACTTATTTGTTTCTGGAGCGGTTTTACGGATACTATTAGATGCTCCCAACACCATTGATTTTATTATTTAATACTTATTAAAAATGAATAAAAACTCAATGAAAATGTTGTTAGCACAGGTTTTGCTACGACCGTAGCTCGTAGTACCTGCGTAGCACTTTCGTAGCCTACCCGTCTCGTAGCAAATTCACAATCTGAGTTAGGATTTTATTGCAAAATAGTCACTATTATTATTGCGTTTACGACACGGCAGTGACTGAATTAATTGTCAAGAAGCCAGTAAATTTCATAATACACTCACGGGCAATGAAAAGGTTCCACTGAGAAATGCACCATATTACTCCTAAACTGAAAAAGCTAGCTTAATGACGCCTTCTGCAACATTGAAGCACATTTATTTTAACAGAGCATTAGGATACTACCAACTAAAAACGGTAATAATTAGTTCAAATTTTAAATTAAATGTTTGAAAAAATTTGGGTTGTTTGTTGTCGGAATTTTGTGAGTGGAACTTTTTCATTGCCCGTGAGTGTAGTAAAAAGAGTTTTTTGTTTAACTTAATAAGTACTAGACCAAATAAATAAAACATCGATATGAACAATGTTTACTGGTAAGTACGTGTATTCCTTACGGGAAATCATATTTTAATTTTGTGCTATTTTTAATAACTTCTTCGGTGGCTGATTTAGCAAGTGTAAGGCTTGACATAGGTACCTGTAAATCCTAAAGACGTATGCTCCTGTCACCAAAGTATGTACGCTCTCAAAACAAAACAATGCATCCAGGGTCACAATCACAAGATTCACTATTTCGATATTTATCCATAATTTATGCGAAACAACAATTTTCTCGCACAACGCGCCCGCGGCGGCCATTGAACACTTGACTTCGTACTCGTCCGGTGTCGGCGCCGCTGATTGGTCGCGGAGTGATCCGCGTTTTTCAAACGGACCAATGGCGAGCAGGTTCACCGTTTAAAATACAAAATTCTCAAGCCTGTAAACAATGTGTCCATGTTTAGCAACCACAGGAAGTAAAATGTTACGCGTAACCATCTACTCATGGGGGTTCTGAGTTCGTTTCCGCCAATAATAATAATAACGCATCTTCACACATCTCTGGTAGTAGGTACAACGCATTCTCACATGGGATATAATAATAATAATATAATAATATGTGGGGACATCTCACACACGGCCAGCCGACCCCAAGCTAGGCAGAGCCTGTGTTATGGGTATCGGACAGCTGATATATCTACACAAATACATAGATAGATACATATTCAATATAAATATGAACACCCAAGACCCGAGTACAAATATCTGTCTTTAAACAAATATCTGCCCCAGCCGGGCATCGAACCCGGGACCTTCGGCATAGCAGTCAGGGCCACTAACCACTACGCCATTCGTAAGTCCAATATAAAGACCACGCTGTCGAAAAATACAGTCTACAATCAGCATTTTCGGGATTCTTTAATAAAATAACTTCAAGTTCGTAGGTAATCTATATTATTAAAACAGATTCTCTACCACGAAATGTTATTTCTCTAGTTGAGCATTTCTACTCAGACGAGATTAAGTAAATTTACTTCGATTTGACTATCGAGTAACTTAAAAACTCAAAAGGATAGCAAATCTTGGACCGGAAACCTTATTTACCTACCTATTAAATCTATATACTCAAACTTTCAATCGGCTTGGGTCATTTTGATGAAACACATGTAGGTATTATCATCTTATTACTAACTAAACTAGCGAACATCGGTCGGGCATTTTTATCTCAACGTAACCACAGACACTCGGACACATACCCGAATCAAACTTATAAGTAAACCCCTCAAATCTGCAGTTAGAAACACAAGCTGTTATTTCATTTGCGAAGATTGTCGAAGCCGTTTGCTTCAACTTAAGATGAGTGGGTATTAGAAGATCTGCTTTGTTGGCGCTTAACTAAGGTTCCACTAGTCGGTCGTTGGCCGTGACGGGGAGACTGAGTACTGGTAATGGTTCCGTTGCCCCGCTCGGGGTGAAATACTGGGAAAGACAAGGTCTGATATCAAAGTGTACAGATAAGATAAACATTTTAGAGAAAGAATTACCTCGTGGATGATCCGGCAAACAAAAACGATAAAATAACAAAAGTAACAACAAAAAATGTGTTGTTTTTAGTGTACCGATCGAAAGGGTCAAAACAAGTACCTAACATTCAAAAGCCATACAATTTTACATTGTTTGAAAAATTACAGTGTTAAATACGATTTGGCCTCAATTCAGTTCCTAACTTAGGACTCGTATCACATATTGATCTATATCACCTGAGAGAGACTCACTCTTCCTCACTCTTCTTTGTCTTAATACGGTCAAGTGCATACCTACATATATGTATATATATCCCAATGTAATAGGGGGCGGGCCTATTGCCATTTTACGGGCACATCCAAGACCCGAGAACAAATATCTGTGTTTAAACAAATATCTGCCCCAGCCGGGAATCGAACCCGGGACCTTCGGCTCAGTAGTCAGGGTCACTAACCACTACGCCATCTGGTCGTCTACAACTCTACACCTATATCTATACCTACACACAAAAGCAAAAAACTTTTTTTATTTCGCTTGTCTTAAAGTAACGGTAGGTACTTATACAATGTTTGCACTTCTAATTCCAAAGACGAAATGTAGCCGTGTTAAGTTCCTTCGTATTCAGTCAATATAATCTTAGTAGGCACTAGGTTTTCATCCAATATAGCTACCTAAATGATTCAATTACCCTGATAATTGGATATACTAGATAGGTACATCATCTATCTAGATAGGTACGTCATATTATTCGTATTCTTATTTTGTTGTATCGAACTGAATTTGTATTTCTAGGTACTTGGTTGATTTTCACTATGGAACCGTAATAGGAGTTTAAAACACAATAATAAGCTATTATAATCTTATACAGTCATGAATTCTGATTTTCTGTTCCCTAAATACAGCCAAATCCTAATAGCTGGTCTAAACCGGCCGGCTATCCCTGGAGACTTGTGAATAATTAAATGCATTGGGCTTATACGAACCTGTTTGGTGGGACGGAAAATAATGAACAATTGTAAATCCACCGAATTCATGACTCATAACTAATGACATACACGCATAATTTTACATATTGGTATTTTATGCTTTGGCATAATTTAATATGCATTTCCTATGTGCATAATTAATGTTAATTATTTGTATTGGATGTCATAAAATTAATCTGCTATAATATACCCGGAGGAAAGTCATTGTACCTACTCCGGGTAGGTTCGATATTGTATGTCCTAAACTCCTAAACAAATTAATAGTAAAAAAATCAAATTAGTAGTGACGGCTTGACACAAAACCAACCCATACATTAGTTGAATTCAGTTCACACAGTTCACGCAGTGGACCAGCGTGGTGGGAAATGGTCCAAGCTTAGGAAGGCAGTTTAGACCTTGGGGATATGCACAAAGGTTCCATTCGAGAGAGCCAGGTGCAAGTATCTACACCCCCACAGAGAATAGAATAGTTGAATTCATGAAATTCGGAAAAGCTTAGTTAAAAACTAGTGCTGCCCCGATACTTACTTACCTATAGTCCTGTTACTACCATGTGGAGCTGAAGGCGGAATCAGACGGTTTAATTTTCCTTACATTTAAATTTGCAGGACGCATATCGATGTATGGCAAAATATAATTTCAACTGCAACGTTAACTTTGTTTTTGAGAGTTTATCTTTGTACGGAACCCTCAATGCGAGACTCCAACTCAAAAGGTTTTTTTTGGAGGACCAAGTGTAGGTTTTTCTAAACCGATCGAGAAGTGAAAATGGACGCAATTTTGTATTGCGCGGAGCTAGTGCAGCGCGTATACCGCTAGGTGGCGACTCTCCCACGCCATACAAACTTACTCTACTCGAACGGTATAGAAACTCGCAGTCGCCATGCTGTCTCTTAATTTCCGCCTCCACGGACCTTCTTCAGCTCCTGTACTGGTCTACCCGCCCTCCTTCTTTCATGGGCTGCACAAATACACCAAATTCGTTCAACGTAGTAATGGTGTAATAGTGGTACATTATCCCCGAGGAACAATAGTAGGTAGTGTGTGCTCAGACTTTTTGGTAATTAGGTAAGTACTTTCTGTGGAACATGGCTCCCTATCGCGTATAATTGTTTTTAAAACGATTTTCGGATTCAATTTGTATTGAATTTGATACTGCTAGTCTACTACTTTACAGTGCTATGTGATTAAAATGTATAATTCTTGTTTCGAATGTCATACGAATATATTTTTGGTCCCGCGAGTAACAGCTACAGCTGGGCAACTTCTTGCGCGGCCCTCCTTGCGCGGTGAGAAATCGATCGGTAAAGTAAACAAATAACTATATATCTATTTATAATGAGTTTATTTTCCAGATATAGACACTGTTATCTTAAATGTTATACAAAAATCTTTGGTAATCCACTGTTTTTTTATTTTTTTTACACAATAATCCTGGCTAGAAATTGAGATTGGGAAATGGTGGGAAACCGATAGTTATTGACTTCGATATGTTCAGATACCTCTTTACTAACTTGTTCACCAAGTTACGGTAAAAAATTGTTTTCCAATCATTTCCCTCTATAATTATTTGTTAAAAAACTGTTTTAGGAAGTATTGAAAAGATTATGTATTGTAATGTCACACCAAGTATTTAAATCTAACAGTTATACTAGATAGATAAAATTGAGTTTAAAAGTTTTATACAAACAAAGTCTTATAGTCAAGGATATTCGAGTTATTCTGGAGATTTTAAGATATGGAGATAATTATATAGCAAATTTAAGTTCAAAAAAATATAGGAAGAAGCTTTATTGGAAATAAACTATCCAGTACTGAGGAAAATACAAGTAGGAGTTGAAAAATATCAAGTCACATGTCTTAATTACTGAAATTCAAGTTGTTTTACAACACGTAATATTATATAGAGACTCACAATCTCAAAACGCTTAACATAATATAGTCTAACATGTATTACTTACTACCTAAATATTATGATCATAATAAATCAAAACTGGGCGTATAACAATACCTTTGTCATTTATAAAATTATGTAATAAAATAATTATAAATCTAAAAATATAAATGCTCATAAAAATACAATTGATATAGAACTATTTTTGAATAAAAATATTAGTAAATAAATGCGTTAATAAACATTATAAATACGCTTATTATTATAGACACGGATGTTATACATTGTTTATTATAATGTCATAATTATAATAGAGGAGGCCGCACACGATTCCATTTTCATATACCTTCATCATCATCATCATCGTCATCATCGAAAGGCTTTAGATAATCAAATCGAGTGTGGCCACATGCGCCATAGCCTAAGTAACATTTTTCCTCAGAACCGTTGTAGTTAGTGTGTTTTTCTGAAAGTAACTCAGTAAGTAATAATGTCGTAACATTTCTTTTCGTTCTACAGAAAAAAACCTTGAGCTATGGCCCTTATCATTAAATATAATATATACTATGTTTGTTCCTATAGCTAATAATTGGCAATTTCACAGTAGAGCAGTCGTTTATGTATTTGTTAGTTAGTTGGAGCCACATAACGACCCGTCAAATTATATAGATCCAACTAACTGGACTGGGACATCGACAGGCAGTTTGTAACTTATCATTAATGACAATTTAAAAAGTTTTTTACGAATATATTTTATCAAACACATAGATGAAATCAATATTTAAGAAGTTTCTGTTCTTATTTTACTGGATTTTTCTAATATTTCAACCAACTATAGTTACTGCAAACAAAAACATATTAAACCATAAACTGCACTTACAAATTGCCCGTCGCTGCCATGGAGATGTCTTGAATAACTGCAATGACACGACAGGAGCGCGGGCGGCGTGCCTGCCGCTCGCATCTATCGCATCACTACGAGTTAGCTCCAACACCACCACGGCTCGAGTCCCAGATGTCTTACCGTAAGGTCTGAGCGATCATCGATTTAGTTACTCATTTTTGTAAGGGAGGCAAATAGTTAAGTGGTGACTGGAGAAGTGTGACTTGTCAGTGGTTGGATCAGTTACGATTTTGTAAACATAGCGATGCGGTCGGTATAACCTATTCACCGATGGTTGTGCTATAAAATGGCTATCGTACGTATCCCTAAAACCCTCCCTTCACCAATCACCTAAAAGACACCCCCAGTCACCAGTGGCGCCACTTACAACCTCAAATCCCACGCCCGCTCAGACCTCACAGCCCCGTCATTAGGGTTCTACGGGTCGACGAAGGAGATCATGATATAGCGGGTTCCGTTGGTGACCTGCAGCCCTTCATGGTAGTGAGTGACCCGGCCGGGGTGCATGAGCAGCCAGCCCTGGCGAGTGTCCCGGACGGAACAGTCGTAGCGGAGGAACTTGCAGCCGCCTCCCTCGTAGTCCACGTCTGGAAGAATGGGAGTTAGCTTGAGTTGGAGTGGAGTAGATTGTTGTGATAGTGATAGTTTTATTCATATTTATTCATTTAAAATACATACATATTACACAATATAAATCCGCCAAACTATAGACACATAGTTTGTTGGCGGAGAGAGCTCTCTTAAACATAAACCTTAAATATCTACATTACCTGCTATATCTACCTACCCATGTTAGTGACTCGACTTTATGATGATAAATTCGGGACACTAGACATAATACATAGTTACTTAAGTAAATAATTTAGTTAAGCTATGCAACATTTTTACACTTCACATTATACTCGTATCTGTCGCAGGTGAAAAGAATGAAGAGGCAATCCCTCAATGATTAAAAAAATATACATTACGATTCGTAGTCTCTGTGAAACAATCAGATCAAGCAAGCTTAGGCTAAGCAACCAATTCGTTGTTGGATTTTTTGGTAAATGATACGCCAATATGTATGAGTAAACGTAGCATCACCGTTCATATCGTTCTCTTTTAGCGCCTCAGTGACGCTTAACAACAGTGATAACTTTTCTATGTACTTTAGGACAACAAGCCTCTAGAATCGTGCGGTGTAGAATAGCACCATCTATGCTCCACAACTAATACTACTACTAGAAGGCGTATTAAGATTGAGAGTCAGGTTGATGGTGAACGTGGCCGCGTCTCGGGCCTCGTCCGCTGTAGAATAGCGCCATCTATACTGCACACCTAGAACTATATTGCATGTATAATCCTAACTAATATTATAAATGCGAATGTAACTGTGTCTGTCTGTCTGTTACTCTTTCACGCCAAAACTACTGAACGGATTTGAATGAAATTTGGTATGCATACGGTCTAAACCCTGGGAAAGAACATAGGCTACTTTTTATCCCGGAATTCCCACGGGAAAACTTTTAAAGGCGAAGCGAAGCGCGCGGGAACAGCTAGTGTAAAATATAGCACGTGAACTCACGAGGCGTGTTGAGGGCCAGGTTGATGGTGTAGGTGGACGCATCATGATGGGGGCGCAGCGACGGCTGCTCGTCGGGCCGGTAGCGGACCACGAAGTTCATCACTGATACCGGAGGCTGTGGAGGGAATTAGAATCGGTTAGCATTAGTTTCTGTCATGGCATGAAGAGGGGGCATGAGGCTTTGTTAGAACTATTACAACTACTGTTTTTGTTGTGACATCAGATGTGTGGATTATTTGCTCTGACTCCAGGGGGAATGTCTAATGTCTATCGATTTCGATTTTTGTATGAAGGTACTTGTGAATTTAGAGGGAGCGAAAGAAGTATGTCTGGGTTATGACCTGATTCTATTTGTTAAGAATTTTGTATTTAGTGTGCGAAATGTGTAAGTATGTGTACATTTTATAGTGTAATATTTTAAGCACTATCAGTGTTGGTCACACGGTCTATTCAGAGTTTTTCGGTATTACCACACTGATCAAATTCAACCATTCGTAGAAGAGTAGCAATAGAGTAGTAGATAGTACGAACAAAATGTATAAAATGACTCACATTGTGATAATACCCGATGAAACTATGTACAATATTACTCACATTGTGATAATACCCGATGAACACCATCTCCTGCAGCGGCCTCACGTACTCCTTCAGAATGTGCAGCCACTGCCGCTCGAGCCCCACTTGCGACATGTGGATGTCCCGAGTGGGCACCGCCTCGTAGCCGCCGGGGAGACGGTCGTCCTGGGGAATAGGAGGGGGTAGATTAACTTCACATTTTGGGTGTCAGATATACAGGGTGTTGCAAAAAGGGTATACTATGGCGAAAGCTACATGTGCAGCATGTTATATCTAAGCCCGAAACTGAAATCAGAATTTCGAAATTAGACCCTTTTTGCAACAACCTGTAGAAATATTTTTTCAGCTCAGAAACCTGACCTTACAGGCTTACGATATTTCAAAAGATATAACGAAAACGGTGATGCCCATTTTTCGGGGGGTTCAACTTTTTATGATACACCCTCTTCTCTTACCAAAATTATAGACGTTCATCACCTGTAAAACTTACGGATGCAATAAATTATTGAGCATTGAGAGTTACATTGTTACTGACGGGGTCAGGTTTCTATGCAGGCCACTGTACATACGTTTCCTTTATGAAATGTCGAAATTTTAGGAAACTTTATGGTGTTCATTTCTTGTCCGAAATTGTGACTTTAATATCGTTGTTTTATCATCGGTATACTTACTAAGTACTACCCAATTCATTCGTTCTATTTACCGCAATCGCCGTATAACCAATCCGGTCCGGAAGCTGTACTATAGTCCCATACGAACCCATAATGTTATGTAATGTTCTTTTTTTTTAGATTTTATTATCACTCCACAGACTTTATGTCCGTGTCTTTTTGAGAGATCAATATATTGTGAGAGTTTGGTTGTTGTTTTTTCTTCATCTTTTAACTACTCACTACTCAATTTATTATTTTTGCACTCCTGGAGGAAAATCTACACAGACATGTAATGTTGTTCATCTCACCTTGTTGTCCCCTGCGCTCCACTTGCCGTAGGCCTCCATGATGGCGATCCATTCCACGCAGAAGCGCTGCGACATCAGCGGGAACCAGTAAACGTCGGGGCAAGGCTGCAAGAATACTCGCAAGTTAGTCATGTGGAAACTGAGGGAAGATGTAGCGTGGGACGCCCTCTAGGCCGCTGGAGCGATGACCTCTGGGTGAGGCTGAGTACAGCCGTAGTGGGTGATGATTATTATTCACATTTAAACATAAATATAATAATAACCCCTTATTCAAAATGCAACTGACAGCTGTTTGATAAGCCATGAAGCTGGATTCTTGAAACCTAATGTGTCGGTGGTGGTAGGGAACCTGGCCTTACGCCAAGAAAATAATCCGATTCTCCTCAAAACTCACGTTAAACAAAACCCAACCAACCTGCAAATGCGTCCGGTTGTCCTCAAAATTCATCGCATAGTCGGGGTGCAAGTACCGCGCCTCCCACTCCTCCTTATTGTCTATGACCTGGTACATGTCGGGGTGCGTCTTCGTGACGTCATAGGACTCGGGGTTCACCAGGTGCCCGAATTGGAACTCGTTGCTCACGTGCATGAAGATTCCCTGGGGAAATGATCAGAACCATCAGATTCACATTTAACATTATTTTATCGACTTGGCTCGGTTGCCGAGAAGAAATGACGGAGAGTGATAGTTGTTTAAGGCATTGAGTGCAACACTGTGATACGGTACAGCTACGACAGAAATTCCTGTTAAGCCGCGTACAGACCGGGCCTACGAACGCCAACGAACTGGTTTCGTTGACCTTCGTTGCTGCAATCTGCCCTGTATTATGTATGATAAATATCCATCGTTGGGCGTTCCTTCGGAGTTCGTTGGCCCGGTCTGTACGCGGCTTTATTCAAAACACATTGGGTTACACCAATTTTGCGCTCAACGCATCATACTAAAGAAATATTGGCACACGAAGAGTTCGTTGTAATACCGTAATTCGATGCATTAGTAGCATTTCAATATTTTAGCGATCGTTTCTACCGCTGTGACCTGTAATTATTTAGGTCGTCGTGATAGTTAACCCAAGTTATTTGTGTGACTAAATCTACGTCATAGATCTCCTTCTTTCGACGAAACCCATTTATGCAACAGCCCAGTATAAAAATTATATTATTAAAATCATAGTGTACCAACCTAATGCATTGAATGTACACCGATTCTCATAACGTAAGTTAGGTTTTTTATATATTTTTATAGTGATTCTAAAAGTTTTAAAAATCCTTGGTGCTTAAAAACATTTACCATTATGATACTTGATCCTAGGATAAATATGTACACTAGGTTTTAAGTTGTACTGCTTATATGTAAATAAAGAACTTAAAAAAAAAATGTATCAAAATTAAAGCAGGTATACTCACAGCCTCCCTCAAGCTCTGGCAGAAGGCCATGTCGGGGTCCACCTCAGGCCGGCTGTAGGTCACTTTGCCGGAATACTTGCGCAGGACCGAGCTCTTCACCAGGTACACGTTGGTGATGAACGGCACGTTCCATATGCCCCTGGAAGTAATTAAATAAAATAAATAAATAAATATGTGGGGACATCTCACACACGGCCATCCGACCCCAAGCTAGGCAGAACCTGTGTTATGGGTGTCGGACAGCTGATATATCTACACAAATAGATAGATAGATACTAAATATAAATATCAACACCCAAGACCCGAGTACAAATATCTGTGTTTAAACAAATATCTGCCCCAGCTGGGAATCGAACCCGGGACCTTCGGCTCAGTAGTCAGGGTCACTAACCACTACGCCATTCGGTCGTCAAGTGGACACGGGGTTTTAGTCGTCATTGCTTAGGACGTTATTAGTAGGTGTACAGTCAGCTGCGTAAGTAGCTATACACTTCTGCACCTTGTCAAACTGACGAGCCGTCAATGTTTCAATGAATGGATAGGCGGTTTCAGATTAACAACGTACAAAAGTGTACAGCTTTTTATGCAGCTGACTGTACCGAAATATGCCATCATATTTTGTGCCATATAGCTTAGTTGTACGAAGAAGAAGGAGTGTCAGTTCTTAAGAAACATCTCGATAAATAACACCCCACTTCTACGGTAGTGAGCTCTTATTTCGAATTAGATCGGTTAGAATATTTGTGACTCATTGATACAGGTCGAAATTAAAACGGTTTTACTTGTTTTTGTGTGTGACACACCATCTTGTTCTGATATTATTAATCAAAGCTATGGTGTTTAGGTCGAAATACAATGAAATGTACAGAATTTTCTGCCTTATAAGGTGTTAAGGAATACTAGGTCCGAGGAATGACTGCATAGAGCATATGCCACGAAATATCTGGGCTCCTGATGTACGTATAAAGATACAGTGTTGCTGTGCTCCTTAAGAGTATGGCGTATGGCCAGCGGTGGATTGGCTCTTAATAACTATGGTATAAATTTGTAGTGAAACTAGATGACCTTGTACTATGGATACTTCTAGAAGAGTCAACAGATCATTTGAAAGCAGTTACCATATTAGAGTCAAGTGTTTACCACTTGAGGTCCAGGAAAACTGTTCCCCCCTTGATACAATTTCCATAATAGTCCACCAGTGCACTACAATGTTGCAGGTGCTATTTATTTATTTATAACAAGTAGGTATAGTTAGAATCACGTAACTTGACCAAAACAACGACATACTGTCAATAGCAGCTAGTGAGACGATAATAGTGAGGGGATCCATTCACTCAAATATTGGCTGAAAGAAATAAGCCGATTATACATAACAGAAAAAGACAGAGAATTTTTTTAAGTTACGTGTATCAAATCCTACCTACTTTTGCTACTTGTTAAATGAATACAATGTACCTAAGTTCAATATTGAGATTACAAACCGGCAGTTCAACATAACAGTATCCAAGTGATAAAAAATGAGACTTCTGATGACCTTTAGTGAAATGAATAAAAAAATGTGTAGCAACAATAGGAGATTGTAGTTTTATGCTGTACTCGTATGTTATATATTAGATGAAAAAACTACAGAATATGATCTAATGAAACTAGTAATTGGTGAAGACTGTGAAATGGCCACTTTGTTATACCTACTTATTGTACATTTTATATACCTACAGAGGTTCATTCTGCACACTAAATAGAGCAATAGTTAGCCCATAGCAAAACCCGGAAACAATGTACGGTGTTTATCCTCAAAGGGATAGCTTCATATAGAATTTCAATCCGTATTATACCAGTAAGTATCATCATCACGACCTATCACGTCCACCACGCTGGACTAGTGCGGGTTGGTGGACCCCAACACAAGCAAGCTGTGCTAAGACGGTTGTCGGGTAAGTGGGCAACCCGACTGTCAGATTTTCTTAAAAATTTGCTGCACAAACATGCGTTTTTCTGGTAAACGCATCAAATGCACATACTAATTCCTGAGGATCTCATTAGATCGTCTGCAGAAACGAACACAAACAGAGTATAAGAAATAACTTGGTGTGAACATAGTACCTATGCTTTTCTTCTCAAACATTTTAAGGTAGTTGACAAAGCTAACAATAGATCTACCATATTCAATAACTCATACTCTACAAATACGCCACCAATATTCACACCTACAGATCTAATCAGCGCACGAAATAAGCAATTTGCACTAATAGAGATCGGGGGGGTTCACAAAACGCAATAGGATATGACGAGAGGTAGATGCCGCGAAGGGGAGACGTATAGCCCTCCTGCACTGCCATTACTCAATTGAGATCCTCATGAGGCCAACACAGGACCTCACAACGTGCCAAACCGCGCGCAAATAGCACGCGTTCCGAATTTGAATTTTCGAAATTGGGATTGGCCGTTATGGTGCTTCCGAAGACCCTGGGTTTCTTGCTGGTGTGCCTGGCGCTGGTCGAGCTGGGCGCCGCCAGGCGTGGTCGCACTAGGAGCAGGACAAAGTCTAAGGTCAGTGGAGCTTTCATGGACTTAGAGCATGGGACGCCTGTCTTGACTTCTGTTGAGGTTGAACTTTGACTTATTGATGATGCGACCTGCAACATTTCTGCCGCTACCGACTGTAGTCTCCAGAGACTTTAATTATAAAGAGAATTAACAAGACAGCTTTTGCGCTGTAATATATTGTTGGTTGGTTGACATTACCTCTGGCTGGTAGGTTGATCCTTTCTGTGTTCCTCGAGGTAACCCTTGACACCATCTCGGCCAATTTCCATTCCAATCACATTTTTACTTATGTTCTGTGTACCTATTGTAGGTAACAGGGTGACTTCTGTGTTGTATGATATATGTGTAATTATACATCGATTAAACACGGGCTGATTAGGTAGGATCCATTTCAGATTTCATTATTTTTAGATGGACAGAAACTACCTGTACCAATATTTTTTCTCTTACAGGTGCAAATTGGGTTGCCGATCACAGGAAAATACAGGGACCCTGAGTCCGATCAATATTACAACAACAATGATGTAAGTATTGAATATAGAATTGACTCCTGATCCTGAAAGAGTCAGCGGCCCAGTTGTCTCCTTATTATTGGCACTGGTTCTACCTTTTTTGGCATAAGTTTTTTTTGCCTAATCTCGTATTGCATAGTAACGTTTGGTCAAAGTCTCGTTACGCCGAAAATCGTATGGCATAAATCTCGTTTAGTAAAAAGTTATTTCGCATAACATTGTTTAGCCTAATAATGGTATGGCCAAATCTTGAATAGCCTAATAATGCTATGGCATATGTTTATACAAAGTAATAATATTCGTTTGGCTTTAACTTTGACGGAGCGTCTCCCTACATAGCGCTAACTGGTGCCTTGTATTGTTTCCGCTGTTTGGAAAACGCTCCGCTCCGCTTCGCTGCGCTCCGCTTTGGTTTTGATGAACATGTGCACCTAACACGCTCCTCCTCGCTTTGCTCGTCGTCGCACCTATTTTTAGGTTTCGATCTCATGGGGTTTGTAATAACTGGTCGTTAACTTTCGATTTTTTGATCATACAATATCGTGATTTTCGGGATGTAGGAGAAAAATACCACAATTTGTTCATTTACTACATACTTAATATATTATTTATTAAGATAACATTAGGAGAAACAAGATTATACATAGGTATAGACGAACATAAATTTGAGCAAACGAAACTTAGGTGTTTAAAGATTGTGCCTAAAGAGTTTTAGACGAAACGAGCCTTATGCCACATAAGTCTTGGCAAAGTGATGGTTCGGCCAAAAAAGTTTAGACCATACGAGTTATGCGAAATGAGTTTTGGTCAATAAAGATTATGCCAGATGAGCGGAACCCATTGGCACTGCGTGATTGATCTACAGGAAGTGAACTGAATAATCGTATCGGGAGGCAATAAGGAATAATAAGAAACCAATCCATGGTTGCCAAAACATTAACTTACGGGAAATATCAAATATTTAACATAATAAGCCAGCTATTGGTTGCAAGTCCAACTAAACCACTTGAACGTGCTTAAATCAACTCATAAATAAGGCAAAATAAAAGGCGAGCTTTCTTATTATTCCTTATTGCTCTCCGATAAGTTTATTCATTCACTTCCTAGAGATAAACCACGCAGTGTAAACAATAAGGCGTAAACTAGGCCGTTGACTCTTTCAGGCAGTAAAGTTATTCTTAGCTTATACAGCGCTTTAACGACCCCGCATCCGGGTCGCACTGTGAAAACTAACTAATCACGAATTTCTAAAATGTACACGTTGGATAATTATTTTTTATCACTGGAAAATTATAATCCACAGTACGTTTTTCCGGTTCGGCCGGCCGATGACCGGCAGCCGGTAGTGGCTGGATGAGAAAGATTGAGGACATATTGTGCTGTGGCGCTACTTGGGATAGACTTTATATTCAGCCGTGAGGAATATTTATGATACAATTAAAATGTGACAAAGCAGCTGGCTGCTCATTATTCGCCAATCTCAAATTTGTACATATTCAAAATTCACTCACACACTAGGACATCCGCGAGAAAGCTCGCCAGCCTAAAGTAGTTATAGGCAGCTACTGTCATTTGCCAAGGTTTAGTTCATGGTCCAGTACTTATCCAGTTACTTTTTGGCCAAATCTGAACAACCCTTTTCATTTCAGGGCGCGAAAATACTGCTAGCCTCGCACTTCGACCTTGAGTACGTGTTGGGTCACAAGATAGCGTTCCTCTGCATCGCCAAGGGATCCCCACGACCGCACATCACCTGGTTCAAAGACGGGACGGAGATATTCGCCCATCACTATCTACATGTGAGTAGCAGCGCCACTGTGATTGTCAACAAGACAATTTATTTGACCCGGTCAGCCCCTACTGGGTCTACTACGGCTATGCGAATACTATGTTTCTCCCACACGATTCTTTGACAATATCATCTTGTTTCTTTTATTATCCTGTCTCTATTGCCAGGTTACTGAATATTTTTTACAGTATTTGTTGTCTCATGCGAATTTGAAATATTTTTATATTCATTTATAATCAGTTTAAGCGCCGTAAGCGCCGTTTGCCGCAATATTTTTTTTTACTATTTTATAATCGGAGAGAGTTATATTTTAATAAATTCAAAATAAAAAATCGATGAAGCCAAAGCTCAGTGTAATCGGGCCGTTGTTAATCACGTGTCATTGGAGGTCGCGTATCCGTGAAGTCGGCGTGACCCCACACTATGAAGTTGACACGGTACAATTTGCTATACAAACGCTATTGTTTTATTACAGCCATTAGTATCAATAGATTGAAGAGTACCGCGGGTGATTTGTTGATAGCTGCGAAGTTTAGCTACGACTTATTCAGATGTTTTACCAACAAACAGACACAATTTAAATTCGTGTTGAGATTCTGGACTAGAATGCAGAATTTCTTATAACGCTGTTTCTTGATGATTTTTAGTAAATGCATAATTCTTAGAATTAAAATAGATTTTCAATAATACAATGTCGTCATTGCCTTGATTGTTATAAAAGGAATGCGCTCCCATGACTCCCGGCATCCCATGTAACTGATTACTAATGCAGAAGCGACAGTATCATATAACTGAACATGCCTGTCGGAACACAGATACAATTACGTAATTCTAGGAAGACGCACGTTAATAATAATAAAATATTTAACTGGCTAGGTTACCCAATTATTATTTTTATCTTTCACATGTATTGATGCCGTCCGGGACATGGTTACCTAAAATTTAATAACTGGTCTCGTGCGTCGGACCTGATTAAACATTTGTTGTTTTAGGACTTGGGGTCATAGTCATTATCTTAAAAAATAGTTGTGCGAATTCAGGAATTTATGCAGCTTACTATTATATTATTAGTACTATGTAGCTTATTATAAACGAAGAGTTTGTGAACCGACATACTTTGATATCACTCATAAGTTTTATTCACCGTTTCAACAGATGTTTATCTGAGCCATCGGATGGTGTAATGCACAGTCATTATGGCAAAAACTCTGACTGTTATATCGAAGCGGATAGTAACATGATCAACTTTAGGTAGCTGTTTAAAAAGCTCTGACTGTTGTGTCGAGGCTTCCCGGTGATCAGCCGCTAACCAGTAGGTATCTATGATCTATCCGATGAACAAACCTATCCTATTAACGAGTCTATCTTCTCTCATGCAGATCCACGAATGGCCAATCGATGAAGACCGCGTGAAGTCTAAGATCGAAATCGACCCGGCGACCCAGATGGACGCCGGCGTGTACGAGTGCACCGCCGACAACATGTACTCCATCGACCGGCGCTCCTTCAAGACCGACTTCTCCATCGCCTTCGACTAAACGCCTTTCGGAGTAGAGAGTTTGCGCGGTAGAGCTTTATGTAATCTCAGGGGGTGAATCTCTGAATAGACGAACGAATGAACAAGTAATCGGCACGCTTATTGCTTGTCAATTCTCGTTCGTACGTTCGCCGATTAAGAGAGTGACACTCCTGCTATAGCCGCCGTACCAACGTCTTTTAAAGCGATAAGTAGTTTACGTAAAACTGCTTATTAGTGTTGAACGTTTGAGTTGCAAATAGATGGTGGTACGGGGGCAGATTGGCTTTATTAAAACGGGGAGAGCTATTATGTACTGTAGATTCAGCTATCGCTGACTGTAAAACTTTACTATACTAATAACTTTCTCGTTCAAACTGAAAATATAAGCTCTACTCGTTTAATCACTAATAAGTAATTATTTGTATCACATCCTAAGCGATGTGACACATTGTGAATAAATATAGGCAAACAAAATATCTTTTATACAGTGTTTAATCGCATCCCCGCTATTGTACGCGCCTTGTAAAGGACACATTTTTATTTCCATTTTGTAATGACATTAAATAGTAGTAAAACTTGACCAATAGGTAAATGGCGTTTTTATTCGAGTACCTATAGATATTGATTTAAGGTATAGATATACATTATAGGTAAGTATAAAGTTTTTGCATTAAATGAAGAAAACATAAAGCTGTACAAAGCTATTTGCGATATCTGTACAAAGCTTTTAGTGAGGAAACCAGCACATCTAGATTCTCTGTCTGAGCATCCATTCAGAAATTTACAGTCGTGAGCATGACATACAAGTATGTATATAAATGTCTGTTTGGATGATGTAACTCAGTGTTTTTCAACCTGTGGGTCGCGACCCCCTGGGGGGTCGCGAAGCTTCTGTAGGGGGGTCGCCAAGGGGCGAGAAAACTGGGAACTTTAGTACAAACAATAAAGACAATTAGTACTCATACTTTAAAAATTTAAAAAATCTTAAATGCGAAGGCTGAGCTTGTTTTTTATTAATTAAATTATCTCATGGATCTGTTTTAGTACAATAGACCACATCCACACGGTAAGGCAGATTACACAGAATACCCAAGAGTATAATCAGCCTCTGTGTCTAGCCTTTGTGGACTATGAAAACGCCTTCAACTCCATCGAGACATGGGAAATTTTGGTAACGTTGCAGTGATTTCAAATCGAATGGCGCTATATCGAGGAGTTGAGGAGTCTGTACGATGCCGCCGGACTTAGCATATGTATAAATGGCGAGTACATGACACACCTCTCTGCTTCGCGGACGATATCGTTATTATGGCAGAATCTCTGCCGGAACTCAGCTGGATGATGGACGTGGCCTAAATGCTGCTTCCCAACGTGTAGGCTTCGGGGTATAAATTTGGACAAGACGAAAGTCATATAGGTACAATGCTCACATCGAACTGGAGCCGATGATCGTTGGTGAGGCAACAATCGAATTTGTGCAAGATATGTCTACCTCGGGGAGACAAAAGGGAAATTCGGCTAGGCAGAAGCAACTTCGACAAGGAGGCTGCAAGGCGCATCCAACTGGGTTGGGCTTTATTCGGAAAACTTCGTCAGCACATATTCTCCTTGGCCATCCCTCAGAGCCTGAAGACTAAAGATTTCAACCAGTGCGTCCTGCCAGTGATGACGTATGGTGCAGAGACGTGGACACTGACGGTAGGACTGGTCCACCGATTTAAAGTCGCTCAGCGTGCTATGGAGAGAGCTATGCTTGGGGTTTCTCTGATAAATCGTATCGGAAATGAGGTTTTCCGTCAGTCAGAGGACTAAGATTACTGGCATAGCTGTCAAAATATGCAAGCTGAAGTGGCAGTGGGCTGGTCATATCTGCCGAAGAACCGATAACCGTTGGGGTAGACGAGTTCTCGAGTGGAGACCACGAATAGGCAAACGTATCGTGGGTAGGCCTTCCTGCCTGGTTCAAAGACGACGACCACAATTTTTTTTTTTTGTAAAGCCAGGTAGTTTGTCTTTTTACTTTCATTTCACCATTGAAAACTTTTATTCAAGATATTGAAATGCTCAAAAAAGTCAGATAGAAAAAGCTAATTTCGAAAAAGAAATTCCGGGTCGCAATGGCATTAGTTGTACGTACCTATGTACATGGCCACACGTTTTCTAAGTGTGTAATTCTAAAATAATGTGTTTTTAAATCCGATAAGTATGTACTACTTTGAATCCTAATCATGGAGACCATCAATACGTCGTATGGAATGAATATTGGGAATACTGTAACATACACATATTCATGATAAAAAACCGAAAGGGTCAAGGGGGTCGCGAAATATTTTTTTATACCAGGGGGGTCGCGTCATGAAAAAGGTTGAAAAACACTGATGTAACTGAATGTCTCAAAGAGTTATTATGATTATTATGACTACAAGTCTAATAACGAAACAGAATTTGCGGTGGCATACACTTTACAAAGTAGTTCAGACCACGGTTGAAGGATAGAGTTGCGGGACTTGGATTTTAAAACTTATGTTATTTTGAAAACCCTGTAATGGTGTAAACCCTGCTTAAGGTGCTTAAACAAGCAATATGGTGTGATATAACTCATGAATTGGATGCTATCTCTGCCGGTCAAATTGTCGGACTCGATAATTATCGCGCTCAGCATTCAGTATTGTATTTTATTATTACTAGTAGCAGTGATTAGATAAAACTATTCTGTAAGGGAGACTCTAGTTCAATGGTTTAGTTAACATTGGGAATGTGCTGAACATAAGTATTTTCATTGATCGTGGACGGAAATGTTTATCTTGGCGTAATGTGACGTCCTCTGCAATACACAAACTCATACTAATTTATAGATTTATCGACACAAATGGTCTGTAACTTCATTTCTTTGACGGATGATTGCTTTCTGATGTTATCCTCCAGAAAAACCCTCTGGAATGAAAAGAATAAAACTCAAAAGCCACTCACTTGATAACATTATACGCGATGTCCATGTAGTCTGTCGACCTCGCATAGAATCCAGCCGAGTTAACCGCTCCCCAGAAGTTGGACCAGGCCAGCCCTGGCCGCATGATCTTGGGCGCTATGACGTCATACCCTGACGTCACCAGGTAGCGAAGGGTGTTCTTGTCCACGCGAGCGACGCTGTCGATCGAGAATATGTACTCGCAGGCTGTGTTCAGGCATCGCTCCCTGCGGGATAACATGGGTGGATGTAAAATATGGAGATGGTCAGTTAATGTTTATTACACCCGCGAGCAATGAAAATATTCTAGTGAACTTTGAACTTTTTCATTGTCCGTTAGCATACATACAGAATGATGGCGCGGCAATTTTGAATTTTATAACTTAAGGAAATACGCAAAGCATCAAACTACAACATTACAAACAGTCGCCTGGAAGAATGCTTAGCTGCGCTTCGTAATAATGTATCATTAATTTACCAGTAGGTAACTATATCATATATATACTAATAAATAATTAACGTTTATTTGGTCAAAAAAGTCTTGTATGCAAACTGAGCTATTTGGAAACGCTATAGTTTACAAACACATTTTCATTTACTAATGTATGTACCTAGTATCATTATTTAGACTAACTTAAGAAGTGTTTTAGTTTCTTGTCCTAATGTTTTCTTCAATATTTTCAAACATGATGAAGTTCGCACAGGCATCCTACAGCGAAAACAATCAGTCGCATTGCTTCAATGTATGTTCAAATTAATATAATATGTTAAAATGAGACGCGAAATAAAGGTTTCTATGTCTCGTAAAAATACAAACTCTTTCTTAAAACTTTGATTTCGTGCCCGAAATCCATTTCAATATCATGTTTCTTGTGTGACCATGTCATCACAATTTGTGCGATGTACTCAATTATTAGATCACTGTTTATAAATAACAATGCACATAACATCGAGTCATAAATGGAACAGTGGAGCTAGCAAGTATACTAGTTATATGCTTCTGTACTTTGTGTTTAACATATTTCGTAGAAGCCATACGGTGAACCAATCATGTGTCTCAATTATAATAGTACCTAAACAATAAAGAAAATGAAATAATGGTCAATTTACGAATATTGTTTAAGACACAATGAATTGGTTATCAAATCTTTGATATATTCTACATTCCTTGGGAGGAATCTCTATTGATATTAAATTAAAACAACATTCTAGTCAATTAACAAACAAAGCCATAATCACATAACTATAATAACTCAAAGTCACTCACGTGGCCAGCTTCCTCGCCTCAGCTTCGTTCAGGAAGTCGCTCGGCTTCACTCTCTTGGCCGATATGTACTTGTCCGAATGTTCTTTGAAGAACTTGTCCACCAGTTCCTCATGGTACGGCTCGTTGTTCCTCAGGAACAGATGGAGCTTCTCCTGAGGGTAGCTGAGGTCCAGAAGTTGCTGAAGGAACTCCTCGAGGAAGGGCGTTGGCTGCTCGATGAATACGGAGAGGAGCACTGTTGGGAGGTCCTCTTCCTGTGAGGATAGACGGAGGTTTTGAGTGTGAAGAAGTGAGTTGTTCTAATAGTGTAATGAGTAGCATGTTTTGACAATGGACAAGTATTGAGCTTATCCCATTGACATTCAAACCTATGGAGGAATACAGAAATAATGTCGAAATCAAAATGGATGCTTGGACTGGCTCACAGCAATTTTTACCCTGTGAAAAGGCATTCCTTTGCTTTCTAAAATCCAAATCGAGGAATGGTTATAGACCGACCGTCAATGTGGCAAACCACATTATTATTAATAACATCCAATAATCCCCTGGATAAGGGGACTGTCTTCTGGACTTCTCTCATACAACATTAGGTACCACTAGCGACATCGTATGGAGTTTATGTGCCCTAAGATCACGAGTCCAGTAAGCTAAAACCTCGACGCTAAAACACAACCCTCTCTACTGACCTTAATCTCCAGTTTCTTCTCTTTGCACAGCTCGCACCCGTTGGTTGGGGACCAGGAGTGAGCGAGATAGTTGCCGAGCTGGTTGAGCGTGAGCTTGGCCGGCCCATTGCCGTGTACCACCAGGGGGCGCTGCTTGGTCACTGTGTTGTTGATGAACGGCCATTCTTCTGTCGTGTTGGTGTTGAGCTGGATGTCCGCTGTAGGGGAGTGGCGGGTTAGTGAATGACGAGGAACGGAGTATTTATGGATTAACCCTTCAGAGAGAATTGCCACTTTTTTTTCAACACTTGTCGTACTTAACTACGATGTGGGATCCATATTAATTTTGCCCAATTAAGTGTTAAGAAATCAAGAGGACCGTCCAAGAAGGATTACCTATAAATGTGTAAGATTGAAATAAATGAATGTTTATCATCTTCATCTCTAATGTACTAGAAAAACGAAACCCTTCAAAGCTTCAACATAATATTAGAATCATTCATTTAGATGCAAAGGTGCTATTGCTACAAACAAAATACAGATTCACACATCAAACCGCATAAGTATACATTACTCGTATCTTTTATCAGTTTAAAAACAAGTCAACATACGAATTTCCAATTAAGCGAGATGCATGCCTAAGTGAAACAGAGATAGAATACCGAATCAAGAGTCTGATTACATGAGGCTGCTTCCTGCCAGATTGAACAGTGTGGATACGCCGACGTATGTAGCTTCCCATTAATATGAATAGACGCATTGTATTAGGGTCGCCACTAAATGATCACACTATAATAACATGTACTTTAAATGCGACAGAGGCAAGATATGGATGTTGTTGGCTCTTTTTGCTGCAATGTCTGAGTAAGGTATGTCATGCTAGTATTTCACATAGTCAGCCTTTCAAAAGAAGGCAAAAGGAGACATGATGAGACATCTTCAATTTATAGGACACCTCATCAGGAAACGTACGACAGAATATCGTAATTTTCTCCATGTATTCTATGTAAAAATCTAAATCTGCCTTTATAAATTTAACTCGAAAATTATGTTGCCGGAACGGAAGTCTGGTAGGTAACTAAAATGCATTCAAATAACGAAAAATCCATCCAACAACATCTATTTTAATGCTGCAGACTGCTCACAAAAATCATCATAACAAAAATCACTTACACAAAACGCCGTTGAGATTCTGGAAGATCTGTGCGTCGTGGTCGAGGTTGATCTTGAAGGAGTCCCTGGTGGCAGGGTCCAGGTACACGCCGGTGTAGAACAGCTGGTCGTCGTCCGAGTCCTCCACAGCCTTCAGCTGAACTATCTCCAGCAACTCCGAGAGGTAACCTGGGGTGGGGGGGTAGCGTCAGCGATCGTGAGTATTATAGTCTGTTGTTTTAACAAATGAGTACTGGAGTATGCCTCTCGCACAATTTTCGGTGTTGAAAGATTGAGATGGGCCATTGCTGGGACCAATAGTATCGCAGTAAAAAAAACGTTGTTTACTCGTTTGTTAAACAAAAATATTTTATCATAAGTTTATAGAGTTTATAGTTAACCGTGAAATCAGACACCATAGAAAATCATCGTGTTCGCACGATATCGCTACTTCTGAACGCAAGAGGCTAAGTTATGAAGTAGCAACTTAATATTATAAAGAGGAAAGATTTCTGTGTGATTTGTGCACAAAAGCAAAAAATAAAAACGACCGTTGGTTTTCATGAGTTCTGAAGACATAAAGGCTATTTTTATCCTATAATTCCCACAGGAAACCCTATAAATGCGAAGCGAAGCTCGCGGAAAAAGCTTGTCTTGGTATAAATAAAAATGAGTCACCAAATTTTAATCTGTTGCTAGTTTAGTTGAATTTGAAACAACAATGCTGATGTAAGGTTACTGGGCTAGGTAAGGCTATCAGTTATGGATAAGATACCATGGAAACATAGGCTCATTTAGTAATACGGTCCAAAGACTCAGTAGTAAAACCCGATTCCCACACTATTTAGTGTCAGCTATACAATAACTGCAGTCACTGAAATATTTCAGGCATATTGAGAGCTAAACAAAATGCAATACTATACGGAACTAAGAGGATAGTAACTGATTGCAGAGCTTTATTATTTATTAAAGAACCTATGGCTGAACTATTATAAGTATGTAGTAGTAGTTAATTTCGACAGTACTGAGGAAACATAAAAGTTTTATTTAGCCTTTGTGCCAAAGTACAGCATGGAATTGGATGCATCAAACTTTCTTGAAGCCAGGTCATTGAACCCGATATACTAAACAAGTTTCATAATTAGGAACAACGTCTTTTTGTATTTGGTGTACAAAACAGTAGTACATGCAGAGTCAATACCTACTCTTTTCTATTATTATTTATTATCGTACGCATACTGGTCATGTTTCGTGATTGAATTGAAATGGGCACAGCAGAGATTGATATGAACTCTGACACTCATGTAGTTTCAAACGACGCTCTAGAGATCAATAACCTCATCACAGAAATATTAGGTTCAATAAACTGTAGCTATAATTTATTAAACTGTTAAATGAAACTGCTACTGAAATTATTGCCATCGCACTATCTTGTTTCAGTGGCCATTAACTGTATTTAAAACATGTGATTCATTGGTCATTCAGCTTATCAGATTTTTTGCCAAATCATCAAAGTGGTGTGCACATTACCACTAATATGGCTAACGAAACCCGAATACCCGCTCCTAACAGCGTCCCTGAAGTCAGCAGTCGTACCCTGGTCTAGCTCTAGTGTTAACCTCATCACAATAAGAAGAAGTGTACTCTTTCTATGGTCACCTTTTAATTATGATGTTACAAAATAGCTTCATTCTTTCCTGTTGTTATGTTATGACATGTCATCATAATAATATATCTACTTGCCATAGCTTAAGTTCATCAACATTGTATAATTTTAGTACCTACATGATTAAAAATATTAAACTGTCAAAATACATACCAATGAACATTCCGGAGTTCAGATAGGGGTTGTTGGCGTCGGTCTTGGGGTACTTGGCGGCGAGCGTGGCGTCCGGCCAGCAGTACTGCTCGGCCGAGAACAGAACCCGGGTCTCCGGGAACGACTTGAACCGCTTCACGATCTCGGGCAGCTCCGAGAGGTACATCACATCGTAGCTGTGACAGAATTAGGAACTTTAGTTTGTCACTCATTTTAGAAGTCTGGTCATGCTGGATGTGGATGGACAGTTACTAATATTGTGACAATATATGTCAAAGGACTAGAAATAGAAAGAGAAATAAAGTTTCATGGTACACCTTATAATATTTTTCTAGAAGCTGCTTGATATTGAATGAATTACACCACCCTTCTTCTTCTTGTAGAATTGATCACTGTGGTGAAAAAATCCCAGTCATATTAGATTTAGCTACTAAATGCCCAGGGTGTACCTGACATAATATGAGGAAAAGGTATACATCACACAGGGTTCATGAAAGCACCTACTGAGAAAACAATGTCATAAGACCACAAACCTGTCAGTGAACAGCACAATGGTGTCCTCCTTCATGTCCAGCGTGGTGAGCTTCTCCTTCAGCAAGTTCACCTTCATGCCGCCGCCGGGGAAGTCCATGTTGCCGCCGGTCCATTTGCGGCCCATCCCGAGCACCTCCACATCAATGTTGTACACCTTTGCTGATCGGAGGAATCTCTGCAGGCCATGATTGTCGTCAGTTGCCACAGTCAGGACCACAACTTTTTCTGTAACAATGTTTATTTTGTTAAAGTAAGAAAAAAAATGTGATTTGGGCTAGATAGAATAGGTGTGTTTTCCTGAAAAGACAATATCATAAGACCACAAACCTGAACATTCAAGTGATTAAATCATTTTGAATTGATATTTTATAAAACAGGGACTTGACTTCAAACGATAGGGGACCCACCCATTAATATACTATACTTACTGGATGTATGTAGTAGTATGTTCTCTATAGGTAGGTATATTGTTCAAGTAGTACTAAATTATGGGTTAGTTGGTCGTCTTAGGGTTGTTAAAGAAACATAGGATGTAAATAAGGTGGATAAGTAGGCAACAAATGTTAAATTGATAGGAACGAAACTTACCGCTCGAATTTTTAGCCAAACATGACGCCAGCAGTAGAACAACACAATGAACGAAAAATACAAACTTCTTCATCTTACCGGAGCATTCAGGATAAATGTCTTAAAATTTTAGGGCATTTCTGAGTACGATCAAAGTATAAACAAAAAACTTATAGCAATCGTATTTATTTGAAATGATTTTTATAACTTAAAACTATCAAGAATCAAAAGAATACTGTGGCCACAACAACAACAAACGGTCGCCGCTTGGTTTCAGTTGAACGAAATTAAATACAACATTAATTTATTAATTTAGATTCACAAAACTAACACCGTCCGGTGAAGAGTGCGTGAGAAACAATGAATTTATTAATTTTTCTCCGTCCGCGAAAGGAAGGCGGGGTGACGTAAGTTAATGGATGACATTTATTTGACAACTAAAGTGACAGCTACGTTTACTCTGTGAGGTGGCAATCAAAATTTTATATCGTGTCCATTGCACGAGCCGAGCGATCTTAGAAACTTAGAATAATAATGATTTGAAAGTTAATTTTCAACTCAAGAACATAATGTGGGTACTTACGACGACTCTTCTGACGAGAAGTAGTACCTACTACTTAGTTTCAACTGCAACTAAGTACTTTTTTGTTTCGAAAGTAAATAATATATATTTTTATGCATCACGCTGGCAGCATTACCGCGCTGCACTGCGAGGGAGATCCTCTGCATCAAGTACGCCCCAGAGCGCTTCGAAGGTGTGTTTAATCATTTAGTGTTATCTCACTAATAAAGTTTCACCCTAAATTGGTTAATAAAGATATTTAATATTTTTATGCATCTTTGATTAACAATATTTTTGCAAGATATTGGAAGATTTGGAAGGAGACCCGTGCCCCAGAAGTGGGGACTTGATGGGCCGTGATGATGATGATGATTGCAAGATATAGGGTACCTAGTTGCCAATAGCCGAGCTATGTATGACGCGGCTATCGAGTCATAGTAAATGCCCAACATGCAGATATAGATTGTGAATGGTTAGGGGTTAGGGGTTAGGGGCAGCCTAAGAAGCCTATTTGTACTGAGTATCGAACCTACTAATTACTAGTAGTACTAAAGAGCAACTTGGTCTATTAGGTCCTACCTACTAACTAGGTACTTAGTTATTTTGTTGCAAATGGTATGGTATAAGTAGTAACGGGGTGACTCAGATGATCATTTTAAAACTTTTGCTCTACGGCTTTTGAAATGTTGAAAATGATACTAAGTACTTAGGTACCTAGTTAGGTAAGTATTATAGAAAGCTGAAAGGGGGTGACTCAGGCGATCATTCTAAACAACTTTTGCTATACTTACGCTTTTGCAATATTCGTATAGTATACTTTTAGTCACCCTCGTTTAGCTTATCATTTATCATGCTATTTTTTGCAACACACTATGCAAATAAATAGGTAAGTATAGTAGGTAGAATACATAACGTCTACATAAAAAATAATAATATACCTTTCCCGAAGAAGCTGGCTTCCTTGCACACCTCATTCTGCAAGCTGTCCTTCAGACAGACCTCTTCCTCCGAGTGGACACAGCTGATGATGGAGCCGAGCACAATGAGGACCAGGGAACACTTCAGCCCCGCAGAGACAACCATCTTGTCCGCAAGTCTTTCGACAGACTGAGGTGTCCGCGACAAATAACGAAAAAGTTGCGGAGAAGAAAAAACTCAATAGATATCTGGTACTCTGGAAGGTTATTCTATGCTGACGAAAAACGAACGAACGAGAGCTGTCATGCAATCGGCATGATTAATACAACGAAATACAGTCGTGACTGGCATAGCAGCGCTCCGAAATTTCATTTTTCGTCTTAGAGAGTGACCCCTTGGTACCGGGTAATTGCGTAAAACGAAAATCTATCACGGACCGCGGAGCGCAGGAGCGAAGCGAAAGTTCTGATTCAAAGTAGAGACAGTCTTTTATTTTTCCTACTATTCTTATAAGGTGGTCTGGCTGAAATTGTTACTTACGATGTTCCTGATCTCAACAATAGCAAATGCTTAGTTACAAACAATTAATACACCTAAGTAACTACACTCGCCAGAGTCACCAGCAATGAAAAAGTTTCACGTGCCATAATGTTAGTGGAACTTTGTGTCTGTGACTGTATGAACTTTCTACCTGGATATATAACTAGAACCATGGAAGTAGATTTTTTGTACTTCCATTCCTAGCTCTTCAGACGCTAGTGACATTAAACTGAAATGAACAATGTCCATTAGGAAATACAATAGGTACCTCTACACCCTACACCATCTACACATTATGAGCAAACTGAAAAACAAAGGAAAGTGTGGGATGAGACTTGAAAACAAAGGAACGTGTGGGATAAGGTAAAAACTTAATTTCCCCCAGATTGGATTTCACGAGTAGAGAAGGCTGTGATGCCTGTGATGTGTATAAATATAGAGCCTTTATCATATCAGACTGGCGCCATGTTTCCATTGGAAGGGGGGCTTATTTACCATGACAACGAAACATTCAAGGCTTTAGTTATATGTGTAGGTAATATGATACTTTCTTCTGATGTACTTAGTAGGTACTTTCCACCACCACTCAATGTGCTCCTTGGGACAATACTCGGTGGATATTATTGATTATTGGCCGATATTATTCTTAGCGTTACGATAACCAAAATTACAGCTGGACTATGGTTTATCACCGTGGTAAAAGCCATTAGCCAGTATTTGCTTAGTAGTATGTAGTAGGTAGATATGCAGTGTGCACCAATGAAGTGCCATAAATATTTGGACGAATTTCTACTTCGTCTGGGTGATTGTTAACAGTCACAGACTGTCCAACAAAAATCGCTTTAAAAGTACAATCGAAGAAAAAAGATTGAAACGACGGATCAATAAGATAAGTGAAAGTGGTAAATGTGGGACAGCCGTGCAGTCATGCTTCAGTGCCTGTAGGCAAAATGAAAAACGGAAATTGGCTTTTATAGAGGTTCCTAGGTAGGTACATACCTATATCTACTTTATCATCTAGACACCCAAAGATATATTTCAAATACTTAGCGAAATTCTAACGGAATTTACCCGTCATAATACTATCCAGGCATGCGGACATTTTCCACCTGAAGAATATCTCCCCAATTTATCACTACCATCATTGGGATTGGCAGCTTTTTCTCATAGGTGCATAATTAATTTACACATAGGTATATAGGGGATAAGGAAAACTTAGAAAATACTGAGTAATAATCGTTGCCATTCCATACATTCTATGGTTATGGTACAATGGTACGGTACTTATGTACCGTACCTACCTTTATTTTCAAAATTATATTATAAATTGACCTAGCCACGGGACCGTTTCTGATAACGTTTCCACCCTGTAGGTAGGTACTTATAGCAAAGTTTCCCAGCGGGTGCAAAATCATCCTCCTCATTTTATTTAAAAACAAAACACAGCGCATCCAACTATGTCAGTAGAACCTGTGCGCCGCACCTATACAGCTTCCCTCCAGATATCCAATTAGCAGTAACAGGATTAGTCGGTGGCTGGCGACCCGTGTTGCAGTGGCTCAGTACTGGACCTGGTGCTGAAGAGGACACACCGCAGCCATGGTGAAGGAAGACCCTGAGACGACGGCGCTCAAGAAAGAGCTCACGGATTTGATCGCCGAAGTCAAGGTGGGTCTAGAGTTTTGTTGCATTGCGTTTTGTCTTAGTATAGGTAACTACTATAGGTACTTACTGTTTTGTGGCGATGACTTAGCTATGTCTTTTATTAATTCTTAAAAAAACTGTGTAATTTGCGAATGTAACTGATAAAATTAATGTAAAGTTTGTGGAAAATCCCCCAAGATTTAGAGGCCGCGCTACAGGCACTCCTTATTAACTTACAATAATTAAATTAAGTACTTATGAATACCTATGTAGGTAGACAGTAATGCTCCTGTATATACAATAATATACATCTCCGCCCCTAGATGTTCCAAGGGCCTCTTCTGCTTTGCGCGGAGACCCAGTGATCCTGCAGATTAGCTTACTGCTCCACTCTACATTAGGGCGAGGTCCCATTGGTTCGCGTCATCGTAAAGGAACTTTAGCGACGTATAGCACAAATAGGGCTTCACCCTGACAGAAAACACGATTTCCAAGCACAGCTTCGCTAACCAAGACTCTATGTCGTTTGCAAGCTCCTTTTCGTTTTTTTTTGTAAAGCAATATTAACGCTCTTCAAACCCGTGGTCACCGCCCGCCCGCTGAAAAAATCAATAGGCGTGTATAGATATAGATAAAACATTATTTTGTTAATAACAAGAGGCGAAATTTGAAGCAGACCAAAAAGGAGAAGCAACCGCATAATGTTGGTCCTTAGAAACAAACCAAAGATTTCCAGTTATCTCCCAGCAGTTAACCTAGATTGATATCTCTTCCCAGTCCCTCCAAGAGAAGGCCGTGGACGCGAAGCTGGCGGAGAAGTGTGGGGACCTGGGCGACGTGCCGAAGATCCGGCTGCAGGTCAAGAAGGCGCTCAAGGGACACATCAACAAGGTCAACTCCGTGCACTACAGCGGCGACTCCAGGTATTGTTGCTGTTTCAGGAATTATGAAGTAATTACCTAGGTCTTTACCTAGTTAGTCCCAAAACCATGATAGTTCCTGAAATTGGCTCCGATTTATGTGCCGAAACTTTTGTGCTTTGTCAAACTAACCAACTTTCAATCTTTTTAAAGAATGAATAGTAGTTGGTTTGTTAGTTAAACAAGGTTCAAAACTCAAAAGTAAATTTGCTGAAAACTTCAGAGCTACCAAGTTGTACCTACCATACGTTCATCAATCTTACAGAGCGGTATAGCAACAGCATAGGTAGATGCTTATAAAGAAAATAGACGTATAAAATAAATCACGTATTTTTCCATGGGGGCTTAAGGGCCCGTACAGGGTGACGTTGACGTGCCGCGCCAATTTTGGGTTTTCAATGCTCTTCACACAGCACACGCAGTGACACGCACACATGTAAGTTTGCACAGTGGGTCAATAAACTTTTACTCGCCAACTTTATTGACAATTATTTTCAAGTAGTGATTTGAGGGTAAGTATAATTTTTTATTACACTGGTAAGCACCAGAAAAGAGTAGAAATTTATAGGGGTGCCACTTTTTTCCATACTCGGACCCCGATTAGCTTTCTAAACAAATGTGGTATTTACTTACTTGTAGAAAGGTAACTACAGGTATTAAAGTGTAGATACTAAGGGTATACTAAGCCGAAAGGGGATAACTCAAGGGGACATTCTGAAAAACTTTTGTTCTACGAGTTTTGCAAATTCGCGAAAAAAAATATTCGTAATCCATGGTAAAAAGTCACGTGTCATCAAAGTTTCTAACAAAAACGTTTTTTTTTTGTTAATTTTTAAAACTCGTAGAACAAAAGTTCAGAATGACCCCCTGTCTCACTTGTTTTTACAAGACTGCCGAAGGAGGAGGGTAATATTTTTCGATTGTATGTATGTATGTTTGTAAGCATATTTTTTGGTAGCAGAATAATATTTTTTCTTATTTTTAGGGTTTCGTACCTCAAAAGGAAAAAAGCAACCGTTATAAGATCACTTTGTTGTCCGTCTGTCTGACTGACTGTCTGTCACCGCCCTTTTTCTCAGAAACGGGTAAAGATATCAAGCTGATATTTCGCATAGATATGGGGAGTACCCCAAAAAAATATTGGGGTACTCCCTCTCCCATACAAGCAAATTGGGGCTGATATTTTTTCCGGTTATTTTGATGGTGTAGGTAGGGTATCATTGAATAGGTCTTTTAATATAATAGGTATAAAAAAATGTTAAAATATAATTATTTTGCCTTTACCCTTAAATTTGGGGACCACACCATAGACAAATCCTAATTAAAAAATAAATTTCAATAGATGGCGTGTTTTTATGTTGGGTAACTCATCGTTCGGGTCTTGGATGTGCCCGTAAAATGGCAATAGGCCCGCCCCCTATTACATTGGGACTAACATAACACTCTGGCGAAAAGTGGGTGCAGCAATGCACCTCTGCCTACCCCGCAAGGGAGTACATTAGTACAAGGCGTGAGTGTGTGTGTGTGTGTGTCTGTGTAACTCAGAATAAGAAATGATGATATCTCAGAATAATAATGGTTAAAGATGCTATTCCGCTGAGCACCGAAACCGGTGGGACACAAGTGAAAAGTGGTCATGGAAATGCACTAGGGTAGACCCTGCTCCTAGAACAAGGCATGAGTTTGTGATTTGTGTGCGTGAAAAGCAAGGATGGAAACTTTGAATATTTTCTTGATTTTTTTATTATTGATGCAATAAAATATAGTATTTTTTCTGAGTTACCAACCGAAGTCACCCAGTGACAGGGTGACTAGATAGGTATTTCTGCAAATTACGCCATCTATCGTTGGTTTTTTTAGTAACTACTGTCTATAGAAGAAATTCCGTCATTGTCAATTTTACGTTACGAATGACTTTAGTAAACCCAGTAAACCTAACTAATCCAGAGGAAACCTAAAATATCTTTCTGTCTTTCTGAAAAACATACTTAATAGCCCAAACTCGATGCTTTTAGCTATTAACATCTTTGAAATAAAATTCAGTCACCACCTTGTTACTGCCCTCATCAGATCCTCACGACACCATACCTCATCCAGCACCATGAGACTGTGTTTTTGAATCCTAACCTAATGTTCCTACGTATTGTCATCACTTAGATCCATTCGCTATATTCCTGCTCCTCATCAGACCTTTACGAGACTGTAATGTCACGCGAGAACATTGCCCACTATCTAATTTAATTTAATGTATTGAATATAGTGTAAGAATTATGCTTCCTCAATTTCAAATCAAATTATGTTGGTGTCATACCTAAAAGTTGAAAAAGTGCAATGACAACCAATGTGCAGTGATTTTGTATCTGTACACGAAAAGATCGCGAGCTGTCAGTGCTGCCTAAACCGACGTGACCCTTCTTTGGAGGCCAGCGGCCGACTGAGTCAAACGTCTCTTGTGTTTATGATTTTATAACACAGAAAGCCGCCATAGATATTTGTATGAAGATTTGAGGGAAAAAAAATGCTCAAGTTTGGGATTAATTTACACAAAATAAGTGTGTGGTTATTTAAAAACAAGGTATTTAGCGCCTAGTCCAAGCATTTATCTTTATAATTTGATAAGAATCATATGAAAATTCTTGATAATTACGACACAGTTGTTACAATACGGGAGTGTGATTTACTGGTTTTTCGAAATTAATTTACAGTTATCCATAAACTTTTACTTAAATTCGAATGATTCAGCACCTAGCTAGACTCTTCGGCTACCTGTGTGATTTTTTTCAAGGCTGTAGAGCATCATTTACTACATAATTCTATGACAATGCCAACCCTCGATTACCTATTGCCGACCCTTAACAATATACTCGAATATTCCATGAACTCCTAATTGGCTGCGTATACATACTTATACGCCTACAGAGTATTGATTAGAAAGTAAATGCCTCATATTTCTTGCAAGTACTTATTAGATGTTATTAGTAAAATATTATTATAAGAACTTGGAAGCTGAAAGATCTTTTCGTAGGTACCTACTTATATAGGTATCTACCTAAGTATAAAGCTGCGTACAGACCGGCCCAACAAACGCCCAACGATGGATATTTATCATACATAATACAAGGCAGATTGCAGCAACGAAGGTCAACGAAACCCGTTCGTTGGCGTTCGTTTGGCCGGTCTGTACGCAGCTTATAACGTAGGTGCGTATAACATTACTCACCGTTTCAGGCACTGCGTGACAGGTTCCCTGGACGGGAAGCTGATCATCTGGGACACCTGGAGCGGCAACAAGGTGCAGGTCATCCCGCTGCGCTCCGCCTGGGTCATGAGTGTGGCCTTCGCACCGTCTGGGAACTATGTCGGTCAGTCAGTTATGTCAAAAGGACCTATCTGAAAACTATACTACGCGATTCTCCCTCAGCACGGGTCTGTTAACAACGTAGAGAGAACATTCATGAAAAAATACTGCGCTGTGAATGGTGGACGTCTGTAAGGCCCGTGCCGCGGGTAGATTTAAACTCCAATCGAAGCGTTGTCCCCTGATTGTTGTGGTGGCAACAACGAGCAACGTAGCTCCAAAAGTGTTAAAAAGATAATCGTCAGCGTGGTCTGAATAGGAACATAATATTTAGATATTTGAACGTTACATACGTTCCAACTCCAACTTCGAGCCACTGAGGAAACTCAGGAAGATATGGAGGAAGACTGTTCTTTTAAAAGTGGCCACATTCAGCCCACAGGGCTTATTTTTATTATTATTATTTTATTCTTTTATTGCACAATATACAGTACTTATTGTAATTGGCTCAACGATTTCTCTCTCCAGTCTTCTTTAGTACAACATATCTCTGAGTACAACACGTTCTCCCGCAGCTTGCGGAGGCATGGACAACATGTGCACGATCTACGACGTGAACAACCGCGATTCGACCGGCGCGGCCAAGATGGTGCGGGAGCTGGCCGGCTACGAGGGCTTCCTCAGCTCCTGCCGCTTCCTCGACGACAACCACATCCTCACCGGCTCGGGAGACATGAAGATGTAAGGGTTTTAGGGGTTGGATGTAGAGTTATGGCCAAGAACATGCAGTAGCTAAATGTCCTTTACCGTCCAAACTCTGAACTGTTGGTGTTGGATGAAGAAGTCTCACTGTTGTTTCGCTTTGTTGTAATACAGTGATCGAACGAACGCTTTATTAGTCATCTTTCCTATAATTAACATAGGATAAGCGAATGAATCTGTATAGGTTCTGAACATTGAATATCTTATTTTCAATTTTTCCACAGATGCGTCTGGGACCTGGAGGCCGGGAAGCGTGAGTGCGAGTTCGACGCTCACGCGGGAGACGTCGTTTCTATTTCGCTGAGTCCAGGTCAGTTTATGTCTGAATATCTCTTTATACTTACAACATTTCACATTGACCTTATGTAGCTGAAAAGTACATTTAAAGAATTCGCTCACAACTACCAAAATTACGATCGTTCACCCTAAGAGACTGTTTCACCTACTTCTGTGGTTTCTTCCAGACATGAAGTCCTACGTGACGGGCTCCGTGGACCGCACCTGCAAGTTGTGGGACGTGCGCGATGAGAAGGCCAAGCAGACCTTCTTCGGACATGAGGCTGATGTCAACAGCGTCTGTGTAAGTGTGCATCCAGCTTGCTTAAAGAGCCTTAATGCTAGTTGGTCCAGCTGATTGATTCGTGTGACCTCGATTATCTTTAGCTGGTTTTGTTTGGGTATCATCATCAGCTAGAGTTTGACTGTTACTGGTCATGCCTCGTCCAAGAAGCGTGATGACACTTTCTTTTCGGCCTCCCTCGTCCAACCACTTCCGATTGGCTATCTAAAGTGAACCAAGATTGTGTATCCACCTGTCGGTGAATAGTGATATATTATTATTAGTAGTTGACTACAATCCAACCCCTACTCTAACTAGCAGTTGTCCAATGGCACTGTCTCCATCTTCATCGCATAACATCACCCAATAACACAACAACTTAAGCATATTATACCCCTCCAGTTCCACAACAGCGGCAAGGCGTTCGCGACAGCGTCGGAGGACAAGACGGCGCGGCTGTTCGACCTGCGCAGCGACCAGCAGCTCGGACACTACACGCCGCCGGCCAACAGCGGCTTCACCAGCTGTGGTCTGTATACTATCTGTAAATGTTTCTGCATCTGGCTCACTCGAACCTTTGTGCGTATCCTCTTAAAGTCTAAACTCTTAAATGGGGACTTTTTAACACCAAACTGGTCATGGCTGTTGGTAGGTTTACAAATCTTGACGTGCAATTTTCTTTAGGATATTTTCTCACATCTCTGATAGACAGGATAGGCGGGCACTTTGGTTTTCGGTGGTGTTTTGTACAGGATATTACAAAAGAGCAGTTGTACTGTGAGAGAGCATTTGAAATGCGGGAGGGGGTGACTCAGCTGCGCATTTCAAGACTGCACCCTTTTGTCATCCCTTTTCAATTTGCTACGGCTTTGCTGTTTACTTAATCTTACTTTTCGGACAAAATATGAGCAGTCCTATAATTATTTTATTTACTAAGTAATTCGTGTTATCTTTTCAGCACTCTCCCTCAGCGGTCGATATCTGATGGCTGGTTCCGATGACAACCAAGTGCATTCCTGGGACACTCTCAAAGTATCTCATACAGGTTAGATAAGCACATACTAACACTATTACGAAGTTGATGGTTTTATTAGTTGATGGTTTTATTAATTTACTATACTTACATAGGTACCTCTATAGGGTGTTGCAAAAGTCGTAAGAAAGTAAGCCGAAAGTGGGTGACTGACTGAAAATGAGACCAGTTCTTTCCGGGTGCTATTAGCCTTTCTCTTCACCATAAAAGTTTAATATTTCCTCGCAGGTACACTGATGGGCCATGAGAACCGGGTGACGTCTATATCCATGTCTCCCAACGGGGTAGCCCTGGCCAGCTGCTCCTGGGATCAAAGTGTCAAAGTCTGGGGATAGAGCTTCATCGCATTTTGACCTACCACTAAGATGGATGAGAGTGAACAAGATAGCTGAATTGTCACTGAGTTGTAATTGGACTGATGTGAAAAACGACGTGTTTCGTGTTTTTTAAGTATTAACTATTGATCAGTTTGGTTTGGGCAATAATTTAAAGCATGAGCTCTTTATTTATATTTTTGTCGGCTACCTACTTCGTTCTGAAATGAAATTATACTTACTGAATTTGTTGCAAGTACCTAGTTCTACAGATAGAGTATACTGTGCATACTGTGCAATCGTCTCACTATTTAAGTTTTATGCCGGTTTATATTGTTACATTGAGTTGTATAAATTGGTTTGGTATAAATCTACACCATTGTAGCTATCTACTTTAAAGTTGAAGTCAAACTATAACTTCTATATTATTTAAGAAACATGATTTAATAAACTAACATAAGTTTATGTCATGATTTTTTTTTATTACGACTTCTCCTCTTTTATTCTAGGTATTATGTATCTACTTAAGCAAACGGGATCAGCAGAATCTCGTATTTGTGATTCTTATTATAATATTATGCCAGGGTTTATTTTATAAGTTATACGTAATGAATAAATTGATTTCATTATATGTGTAACTGGTTGGTAACCCTCTGTGGTTTTAAAAATTTAAAGTAGATGAAATATATTGGCTTATTTCTATCATGAGATATCATCGCACTAACATTAGTCCGCGTCGAAGTTAAATAGGCCTGAGTTTAGTACTTAGGTGGTGTCTACGGAAGACCCTATCCATTTCAGGATCGCCATGCCACCGATCTAACATACAGAATACATATAACATACCCAGAATTTTGAAATTCTGATTTCATTTTCTGGTTAGATATACTATGCTGCACATGTAGGTTTCGGCTTAGTATACCCTTTTTGCAACACCCTGTAGTTACTTCCTATGTCTTCATTCCTTGAAAATTATGTAGGTGTTCAGGTCGTGAAACAAAAATTAAAACAAAAAACTTTTTGGAGGCCATACATATTACTTAGACTACCTAACCTACATAACTTTTCTGCCTTTTATGTAAAAATCCAGAACTTAAGTAAATAGGGACACATTTTTATGTTTTCTATTGAAATGGAGCAAAAACAAGTATAACTTACCTACTCAAGTTTTCAATAAAGCATGGTATTAGGTAGGTTTCATAGAAAAAAAAATAAGTAAAAAGTCAAATATAACGTGAGTGTTTACGAAACTGTAATAATGGTACCTACTTATACACGTATGTATTACTTACGTGGTAAACAATTAAAATTGGTTGAGGTACGTAGTATGTAAAAACTGGGATTGTTTAATTTTATACTTACACAAAACGCTACTAAAATTAAGTTTTATAAAAATATTTATTTTAGAGATTATAAATTAATGATCACGCGTTACCAAAAAAAATTCAGTTTAAGTAAGTAAGTATTTACTTTATTTCATTTATTATACTCTTAGCTTTTCTTAATCTATGTTAACATTATTAAGTACTTATACAAAATACTCAATCGGTAAACCGCAAACACATACTTAACGCTATAAAACTGATTTTAGACATACTTACCTAACTAAAAATGAAACTGGGTTTAGGTAAGTAGATACCTAAAATAATATACATACATATCTAATAACCAAAAAAACAAAATAAATCAACCCTGTTATTTTTCCTTATAATTTGTCAATACCTAAGGATTCATTTATAGATATTAATATTGACTGTCAAGTCTCAGCACACAATTATAAGTACGTCTCCATACAAAAAATGTGTCGACAGGTTGTGACCGTTAGGTACGTGTCTATCATATTTTAAAGGGAGCATCAAAATCTATACTTAAGTATAAGTTATATTCTTTTCTTCTTGGCATTTCAAAAATATTGAGCAAAAGTTTGTTCATAATATATTATTATCCCTATGTCCGCGTGCCTTTATTATCCGACACCCTGTATTTTCCATCATTTTATAGGCCAAGTTGCACAAAGAAGCTGTAAACTAAGGTCGGCCTTAAATATCTTTATCTGATTTGTTTCGTAAGTTACTTACGTAAGGCACATTCGATCAAACTAAGTATTACCGCTAAATAATTTAGGCGTCTTGCGTTTTTCGGTGTTCTAAAATACCCTTCGTGCAACTGGCCCTAATTCTGACAGTCTCACAACTCGTCGTAGAATCTCCTAGTGTTCCTGTTGAACCAGAGCGGCAGACTGCCCCACAGCTTAGAGGAGTCCGCCAGCCCGCGCCCCATGGCCAGGGTCTCCCCGATGTCGAGGTACTCCATCGTCTTGCTGTCTGTCACCGGACGCCATTCCACCGGCAGCTTGGTGGGGAGGTTCGGGTTCCTGCAATTAGTTAAGGTAGAGTAAGAACTTATGAGTTAGAGATGAGAGATGACAAATTAGAAGTTCTACAAAGGAACGATATATAGCTTCTATATCTATATCTTAATATTTAAAGACATCTCCGAAACTATGTAGGTGAAACGGATAAAAAAGGAATTTATCCGTGCCCAACCTCAACACTGCCGAAATTACATTATGTCTTTAACTTTGGTAGAGAAAGCTTATCGTATAATCATCATCCAACATGCTGCTTGATACACGCCTATCCATCAAATAGCCACCGCTGTAATATGGGCTCCTTACTCTTCAACCTTTCATATCTAGCTTAAACCAGGTTATCAAAACTGTCAATATCGTATCAATTCCTCACCCAGTGGTAGCGAAGTTGGTGAACATGGTGATGATGAGGTTGCTGATCTCTATGTCCTTCTCGGAGAAGGGCTGGCTCAGGAAGTGGATCGGGAACAGGTGCATCAGCTCGTCCGCGTGACACACACCTGGAACATCAAGATAATTATCATTAACTATGATTCATATTTTACGGTGACAAACTCTTAAAAACGCTCTTGTGTTTATCAGCAACATGATAGGATCGAAGATAACTTTATTTCATGAAAAGGGTAAAGTGGATCTTTCTTCTTTTACGCTTAATTTGTTTACAATTAATGTGATTTTATACGCTATAAGTAAGCGTTCCCGTGACCCGGTCCCGCGGTTGCTGTTTCAGTTAGTTAGACTCCGTCGGGCAGCTTGAATGCATCCGACAGTCGGGTCGACCACTTACCCGAAAACTCTCTCAGCACATGCTTGCTTGGGGTCCACCAACCCGCACTAGGCCAGCGTACTAGGACTATATAGGCCTAAAATCCTTCCTTTATTGGAAGTGCCCCAGCCGTAAGGAGGTGAAGGGTGGTGATTTAACATACCGTGGTCTCCGTCCTCATCGCCGAAGATCTGCGAGAAGCTGTTGGTGGCGCGGTACGTGAGCTCGTAGAGGTACACCGGCTGCCGAGTGTACTGCAGCACCAGGTCCACCGCGTCCACCATCGGGAAGTTGAAGTACGAGTCGGAGTACGCCTGCGGGGTAAAAGGGTTTAGGAGAGCTGGTGGAAGTTTTCGTAACCGTTCGAGCAGTGAAAAGTTAAGGAGAATTTGTATGGTGTGTAGGTTTAGACAACTCGGTCGCTGTTGCCCATTCCCTTCTCCCTATGTTATACATGTACGGGTAAGTAGAAAGGATAAATAATCGCTTCACGCACCACAATCGACCTCTGAGCTCTACCACGAACGATAATCTTCACCACACCAGTCGTTTGATTTCTACTAGCTAACACTAAAGCCAAAGAGAGAACGATGTCTTCTTTAACGAAAAGAGCCTCCTCGGCAAACGTATCAATTGGTCTAGGCAGTCATGGGGTGAGCTATTCAGACTGGTATAAATCCTTTTACCCTATAGTCTAACTCTAGTGTTTGTCATCGACACGCTAAGAAGAACTGCTCCAACCATACAAAGTCACTCACCTTCAGAATATTCCTCTTGATCTCCTTCTCATCCTTGGTATCCAGGTACTCCTTCCTCAGCGCCGCCGTGATCTCCTGCTGCTGCGGATGGTTCTCGTAGTAGAACGTCACGGGGCTGATCACGTCGAAGGCCGACAGGAACTCGCGGAGACGGGTGCTGTTCTCGGTTATCCCTGGAGAAGAATGGGAGATGAGATTTAGATCTTACTATTAATTGTCATTACCAGCACCAGCAAGAGTTAATAATCGTCCAGTGAAACTGTTTGTAGCGCCACTGGTTTTATTAAATTAATTTAAAAAAAAATAAAAAAATATTTATTTCTGAATATGTTTACAGTATTCTTAAAGTAGGCACTAGAGCGTACAAGTTCCCCAAAATTGATAATGCGCATAGAAATCTTCGTCATTGTTCGGCAACGGTCGTATTCCCGAGCGTTAGAAAAACTATTATGTATTTAGAGTGGATAAGTGCATTTTCTTCATGAAATTTTAGTAGAATTATGTAATTGGTGCTAAAAGAGATAATTGATTTATCAGTAACGAAATTTGATTCGATAATTCATAATATTCCATAATATAAAAATTTACTTCGAAAATGTTACAGTAGGTACTTTTCAAGTGTCTTACTGAAGCTGATGTAAAGATGGATGAAAGAAGGTTTGAATAACACAAGGTTTATATTATAAGGAGAAATGGATTTCAAACACAGGTTTATATAAAAAAATTGAAATCTCAGTTCAAAAGTATTTACAGCACTGATTATTTCACATTAATAAAAATGTTTACATTAAAATCTCAGTTCAAAAGTATTTACAGCGCTGATCATTCACAATAATATTACAATTACAAACTTGGTCTTTTGGGTGTGGCTTTATTGGCAAAGTGAAGTCTATCAATGTGACGCATATTTTATTCTTAAATTTGCTTATGAGGCACATAAGCTATAATATGGCATCGTCAAAAATAATTAAAGTTGAAATTAAATTCACATTTGAAAAAAATAACAAGAACGATGTGTAATTGCAGCTCTTTATAATTCCACAAAAGTAATATTGATCTTGACCTTGAGACCCTTGACTGATCGGTGACAGCCACCGACCGCCCAAATTGTTTTCGATTATGTGTCACATGATATTGACTACTATTTCTTTCGAACAAGGATCAAAATGCAAGTGCTTTGTTTAAGGCACTGATTCGGGTGTTTCCGGGAATACGACAGTTTGCGAAGATTTGCATGCGCATTATTAATATGGGAGAACTGTAAGTACATGTTATTTGTATATCTGGGGTCAGTGGTGTCCTAAATAGGTTTTTTTAAAACCTGTAGAAAGGACTACCGGTAAAGTAGGTACAAAAAATATTACATTTCCAATTTACTTAACTACTTTAACTTAGTTTAACAAAAAAATAAAAAGATAAAAAAATCAGAATTTTAGTTAAAAGATAAGTATTTATAAAAAATTGCAGTAATGCGCGTGTGAGTAGAGGTGTGTGTGTGTGTGTGTGTGTGTGTGTGTGTGTGTGTGTGTGTGTGTGTGTGTGTGTGTGTGTGTGTGTGTGTGTGTGTGCGTGTGCGTGTGTGCGTGTGTGTGAGTGTGTGTATTTGTGAGAGTATGATTTACAGCTAAATTCGATATACATAATTAATATAATTTATAATTACAGTTCAATAAAGTTATCAATGACTTGATAACTTTCCGTTTCATCATAATTTAATTTTAGGAGTAGATTAGTTACAATATGTTTAGTTTCTATGCTATTCAGGTTATAGACAGTTTTATATTTATTCACTTTGTTATAAAGATAGGGTCCGAGGTAAAGAAAGAATCTTTTAGTGAATGTAAAGTTAGGAGTGGGAAGTGTACAGATTCGGTCTTTACGTCGTGTGTTAGAAATAGTGTGTGGTGTTCTGGTGTGTTGAATAAGAGTAGTGTTAAGAATAAAAAGTTGTCTAACAGAAAGTACCTTACATAATTGATACAGTTGAAATGTAGGGAAAAGGAAAGGTCGAAAAGTAGCAACTTTTAAAATTACACGTTGAGCTATCTCAAGAGGCTTAATATACGTTTTGCATTTTAAAAAAACTGATTCGGCCTCTTTAGGCATTTGTGAGATATAAAGCCCGTAATTACTTTAAATCTCCAATAACACTAAACGTGTGCTTTGTGATAATGCGATCGATGGCAGATTGTTATTCATCTCGAGGAAAACCAATTTCCGTAGTTTATCCAACTATGTGCTTAGTACATATTACACTGAGCTCGCAACAGTCGTAACATAAGGAAATGAGTTACAACTTATAATAAATTAGAGCAGAAACAGATTTTATATCCAAGAGACGATACGTACCAGTTCCTGTCTCTGTGATAGATAGGCGTAATAAATACATTTATTGATTTATTGCCATGCCTATCTACGTGGTACAAGTAAGCTTGAAATTACTTATTTACTTTCTCCATAACTTTCTTCAGGTAGGTAGCAGATTGGATAACTCGTACGCAATTCTAGTAAGTAGTCCTCAATGTAAGTAGGTAATATTTCATTAATTAGATTCGACCTTTAAAAATATGGCTAAGAAAACTTTGGGTAATGTCCTAAAAATCACCCTAAAAAACCAAATGCTAATCGGTTCCACCGTTTGGGAACTAAACTACCACAGACACATACAGATCAGACATGCACTTACATCTTAAGCACCCCCCTTTTCCATCAGGGGTTAAAAATTATGCATTTATGTATAATATCATTAGTAAGTATACAGAAGTACTCACAGACAGACTTCAAGCAGCCCTCGTCCTTGTTGAGCCCGGTGAGCCAGGGCACGGCGGCGGCGGCGGGCGTGAGCCGCGGGCTGCTGGTCAGGAAGGCTCCAGGCAGGTCCGGCTCCACCACCGCCTTGAACGGGGTCATGGGCTCGTAGTCCCACGCCTGGTGAGGAGGTCAAGGGTTAGAGGAAAGGGAAAAAGGATGCATGTTGGCGTCTGTTATGAACTCTGTTTTCAGTTTGACCGGAAATAATGTATGTCGCTTCAGAAAGTGCCCGTGGCTTGCCCATGGTAATGCCCATGGATAAGTTTGCGTGGCATCTTGGGTTTGTTTATAAATAGTTACTTATTATTTATTACATAAATAGTAAGTAGTCTGTAATGTAGGCTGGATGTATTAGTGTGTCAGTATAATATGTTTAATTGAGTAAATCATCTTACTTACTCAATTGAACACGTAACCACTAGAAAAATGGATGAACGTAATGACGTTAGTCTGGATGGATACAAAGTAGGCAGGGAATATCCCATTTTGCTATTTTTGCATGCAGAGGAAAAGTCCACTACAGAAACGGCTAGTCATGATGACTAATTGGTGAGTGTCCATGATATCCTCAATAACACTTACAATTTATTGACTCTCTCAATATGTATATTTAGTACCTTATATTCTGAATGCGTAAATGAATAGCGGAAAATTGAGATTGTTGTTTTGTAACATGGTTTTTCTTGTAAAACACGTGGAAAGCTGTTAGTGGGAAATCAATTTGATAATATTACGCATAGCTACCTAGCTATACTGCTAAAACAAATAAGGTTAAACAGCATTTTTTTACTTTATGAATTCTCACAATTTTATGAATTTGGATTAAGGCTTACCTAGATATACTAGGTTACTGAGAAAGTATTTATTCGGTCCGACCCAATTGTTTGCAAGTCTTAGTAGTCTCCATTCAGTAAAAACTTACTTAATTAAAGTGCAATATTATATTTAACGGACCCTTTGTCGAAAACAGTGGAAACAAAAGACAAATCCACATTTTAGATCACAAAATCGTTTTTAAGGAAACAAAAAACAACTCCATTGCCTTATTATACGCACGCATAATTTTTGATACTCACATAGAACCTGTACTCCGTGTCGATCATTTCCCTCGCGTCCTTGCCTCGGAGGCAGTTTATCATCAGCTCTGAAGGTGCCTGCGGGCATTCCATGAACTTGGCCAGGCGGAAGGCGTTCCTCAGCGCCTCGCCCGGCGGAGCCTCCGCCCAGGGGACTAACGCCGTCCCGGACTCCGAGATCGCTTTGTGGAATAGCCCTGTCGGTTGAGAAAGTAAAGTTGAGTTATGTGAGTTAAGACGTGTGGTTTGTACAAGGAATTATTCGTCCACAGATAAGGACGAATTTGTGGGCGAAACATTCATTGGTGGATCTAATATGTTCCCTTACATTTTAAAGAGGGATGTTATACTTACTTAATTAACTACTACTTAATGGTACTTAGGTACTATCTAAATCTAAAACTTTATGATACGTATTTATGTACATTGTACTTCTCAATCCATGTACAATGTACCTAGATACGTATCATAAAGTTTTAACAAAGAGCATTCAAAGTGTTCTTATGAAATATAACCTTCGATTAACAAAACCACTTCTAAAATTATACGTAACACGTGTTGAGGAAAATGATTAAACTTAGTACGTACTTACTTACCTAATTTAATATTCTGACTTTGCGTTAATCGTTGATATAACAAGTTTTAAGTAATTATATAAATATTTTATCTAATATTTATGTCATATGGTTAACTAAAGTGTAAGTAACAGCTTTTCCACAGTCAATATCCTGGGATTAGCATTGCCTCCGGTCTTGGAGAAAGCTTGAGATCATTCGTGTTGTAGATTTCTCAAACGTAGCCTAGAAGCTAAAATACCTATGTACTTTGAATTTTAATATCAGGGTAAATAATGTGTGTTATCAACATGGATGCCGGAAAACCACATTAGCCTAGTTCCACCACAATACAGAACCGACATCGACATCGACATCTGACGATTGCGAACGTTTGCGCCAAGACGGCCAGTAACAGGCGGATCTCCAACGTACCTACTTATGAAACAGTTTGTTACTGAAAGTCACGCATAAAGCACACACCTTGAATCTTAGCATAATTCTGATTGCGGTGTGGGTGTGTTGAGCTTTACGTAAGCCTCCTCTTTTTTTTTTCTTTTTATAATAATCTACTGAAGGTTGGTGCGGTCACAGGGAGTATTCCTATCTCCTTTGCCAAGCACACTCTCTCAAGACAATAAAACAGCAACTAACCAGCACTAGTAGTCGAGATCATGTGGTAGTGCACGCTGGCGCCGCCCGCGCTCTCTCCGAACAGCGTGACTGAGTCGGGGTCCCCCCCGAACTGGCGGATGTTCTGCTGCACCCAGCGCAGCGCCGCCTGCTGGTCCTTCAGCCCGTTGTTGCCGGGGCAGGCCTCGTCTTGGGTAGAGAGGAAGCCTAGGGGACCTGCGGGAGAAGGTGTGTGTGAGATGGTAGATGTCGAGGCTAAAGGTGCCAAATGACCGCGGACCACATGAGGTTGCAGCAGATGATGTGTCGCAACGTAGTTACTGCTGGTTTCTGTGTCTTTACATGACTCTTGAGCACTCGACGAAACTGTAGGTAGATAGTAATTCAAAGGCAGAGTTATAGGAGGTCATCCTCATTAGTCGTACATTGCCTCGGAGGTCCGGCTTAATAAGTGACGTTTGATGGACTTTTTATTTCGGAGACCCAAATGCCATCCACCCAAAATTGCATTGACGGAGTGGGCTCCATCTGGCAAGCAAAAGAGAGGATGAACTCCGATGAACCACACGGACACACAGTCCTCCTGTCGTGCAAGAGATATCTGGCCTCAGCATGCGCTGGCATATGAAATCGAAGGCGTGGCCCAGAATCCCAGGACCTGATGATGATGATGATGTGCAGTCGATGCATTTCCTTTCATTCGTTATCTATCTAAAACTGACCTAATCTGTAGTTAGTAGCGACCAGCAGCACGTCTCTATCCAGCAGGAACTCGGGCCCGTACATGGCAGTGGACGAGTCCCCGCACATCCAGCCGCCGCCGTGGAACCACACCATCACCGGGAGCAGGCCAGACGAGATGCTTGGGGTGCCCTGGAAGGGGAGGAACGGGGGGGTCAAATGATGAACTGAAAGTTCTGTCACCTGGTGGACGGAAAGTTCTGTCGATAGAAAACAAAGTAAGTAATCTCCGATGATAAGGTAGATCTTCACTTTTGTATTACTTAGCTACAAAGTTTCGATTACGACGATAGCGCTTGCACACCTCGTGTATTTGTTGGTATTTCCATATTGTAGTCTTGGGGTAATGCTGCAGTAAGCATGAGCAAAGTAGTGTGCTGGAGATGCTTGTTGGTTTGTTGAAGCACGATCATTGTAAACCAAGAAACTTTTTTTACGTACGTTTTTACGGCTTGCCACCAGTTTCCTATTCTATACAACCTTCAGCCAATGCGTCCGGTGCTCAACTTCTACTGCTTCTTTCCATACTACAAGCCTCAGCCAATTCATCAGCTGCCTCAACCACTTCTTACCGGGTTCCGCTCATCTGGCATAATCTTTATTGACCAAAACTCATTTCGCATAACTCGTATGGTCAAAACTTTTTTGGCCGAACCATCACTTTGCCAAGACTTATGTGGCATAAGGCTCGTTACGTCTAAAACTCTTTAGGCACAATCTTTAAACACCTAAGTTTCGTTTGCTCAAATTTATGTTCGTCTATACCTATGTATAATCTTGTTTCTCCTAATTTTATCTTAATAATATATTAAGTATGTAGTAAATGTACAAAATTGTGGTATTTTTCTCCTACATCCCGAAAATCACGATATTGTATGATAAAAAAATCGAAAGTTAACGACCAATATAATTATTACAAACCCCATGAGATCGAAACCTAAAAATAGGTGCGACGACGAGCAAAGCGAGGAGGAGCGTGTTAGGTGCACATGTTCATCAAAACCAAAGCGGAGCGCAGCGAAGCGGAGCGGAGAGTTTTCCAAACAGCGGAAACAATACAAGGCACCAGTTTGCGCTATGTAGGGAGACGCTACGTCAAAGTTAAAGCCAAACGAATATTATTACTTTGTATAAACCTAATAAACCTATGCCATAGCATTATTAGGCTATTCAAGATTTGGCCATACCATTATTAGGCTAAACAATGTTAGGCGAAATAACTTTTTACTAAACGATATTTATGCCATACGATTTTCGGCGTAACGAGACTTTGACCAAACGTTACTATGCAATACGAGATTAGGCAAAAAAATCTTATGCCAGAAAAGGTAGAACCCTTCTTACCAGATCATCAACCCTCGGCGTGTACAGGTTCAGATACAGGCAGTCCTCCTGCCCCACGATCTCCTGTTGCCGGGTGTAGGGGTTCCTCTGCACGCAGGGCGGGCTGGGCTGCGTGGCGTCGCGGACTCCAGTCCAGGGGGCCGCGGGGGCCGGCGCCTGAGGGGAAGGGGAAGGGGGGTTAGATGACAGTTGTTATGTGACGGAAAATTATGGGTAGAGGTGGTAAAAAAAAGTGTGCTAATGTCTGTTTTCTTTGAATTCAAACACAAACACTGCAACCTATTTTTTTTTATTAATAGATTTCATTTTTCATTTTTTTCAATAGCGTAAAAAACGAGAGTTGGTTAGTGATAGGACATACTAACCTTGAACCTATGTAGGTACCTACCTTCCTAGTTTCTGTATTCAGAAATAAATAAAGTAAAATCAGCCCTATTTCTGGCCTACAAAAATCGGTCATGTGGGATCTTCCTCATCCACCGACTTATTACATACCAGAACAAATTGTTCGATATTAAAATATAATACGTAACAATATAATAAGTATAATAAAAATTAATATGATTAAAATTACTGCAACTCAGATGACATCGTATTCTTTGTGTACTCATAACGAGCAGCACAACCTTCACACTTCAGCAATTAATCATCGGAGTGTGGAGACTATGAATACTATGGTTTTTTTTATTAAAATAAGTACATTATTATTAGGTTACGGAGGTGTTATTATGTAAAATATGTACATACATTGACGGGTAATGAAAAGGATCCACCGAGAAAAAGCACCAAAATACTCGCAAACGGAAAAAGCTAGCTTAATCCCGACTTCTGCAACATTGGAGTACATTTAACAGAGCATCAGGATATTACCAACTAAAAACGGTATGCCGAGTGTATATTATGTACACTTACTGATAAAGTATACGTATAGTTAGACAAGTTATTAATAATATAGGCCGTTGCAGTCACATTAGCTACCGTTCAGTCCAGCTTACAGGATTTGGAGGGGTCACTCCGACTTGTGTTTTTTTTTGTTTCGGACTCACCGATTGCATTACTACTGCTATCGTGCGTTTCAATGTTGTGAAGCTAGAATCATAATGATACTTACTTTAGTCGATTATTACTAGTGGTACTTATGGCTAGTGGCTAGAACCCTCCCATGGTATCACCACGGGTCTCTCCAGATTGACAAAAAACGAAACCAACGAGAGCTATGCTTGCTAGACAACGAGCCCTTTTCGAACGGAGAGCAGTATGTAGAAATCTGTTAAGTATGTCATAAGTAGGGTTTCTGCTCGAGAATTCTCGAGCTCGAGAAGATTCGAGAAATTCGGCTTGGTTCGAGACGAGAAAAAAATCTGAAGACTCGAGAATTTCTCGAGCCTTGAGATAAAAATTAAGAATATTTAATTCGAATTTTCCTGCGCCGCTTTACAACACACACGCATACCATGCGCGTGTATTATGTTTCATTATCCATTTAAGCTAATGCTGTACTGATAATACCAATGAATGATTAAAGATAACGTAGTAATAGTTACGTACTGTTTCTTAGTTCAGGTGGACCAAAAGAAGTCATCCGATGGCTCTCATTTTTTTTCTAAATGAAATACTTCGATTCTGTTTCTTGATTATGTTTATTTGAACCTTTGCAATTTTATTGGTAAAGTTGAGAAGATGATTTCGGCCAAATGGGCGCCGTCACAATTAATTGCCATACGGGCTCGTTTTATAGAATTTCTCATCCCTTCAGCGAGAACTTCGGGCGAGATATTCTCGCACTTGTGTCGAATGTTGTCCTTAAGGGCTTCCAGAGACACGAGCTTATTCACATAAACACGGGACTCCAAAAAACCCCAGAAAAACTGTCTGAAACGGTTACATCGGGCAATATTGCAGGAAAAAATTACAGATAAAACGAAAAAAAGGTGACTCAAAAACTGAATAAACACAATTTATTCCGCGTTCTTGGGGAGTATATCAATCCACGGCTTCTGAACTTGTATTCTGCATTTGTCTAGTCCACCAATATCAAAACTGATTTCAAATTGGGGGCCATTTGCACAAATGAGAGCAACTTCCAACAGGGTGATTACTTTTGGCCCACCTTGTACTAGTAATAAGTAGCTAGCTAGACAGCTAATTATTAGTATTAGTAGAGTATTTTCTTTGTGATTAAGTTGAAAAAGTAAAAAAAGGAGATTTTGTGTCTTTTTATTTAAATTAAGCCTTTTTTCTAAAGGTCTTCTTAGAAAGGCTCGAGACTCGAGAAGACTCGAGAATTTGGGCTCGAGAATTCTCGAAGCTCGAGAACGAAAACAGGTCGAGAAATCAGAAACCCTAGTCATAAGTATGCGTGCATACCTATCTGTGCGTTTATACAGTATGTATAGGTATATTCGGTGCGTTTTAACAGAAGTTTTTAATTAAGTTAAGTACTTAAATACTTTTTCAATTCAAGAAAGGAAATATACATTTACATTATTATAAAATGTGTAATAGGTAGGTAAATTAATAATTCTCATCAAATATAATTTGTTATCATTATCATAAAATATAAAATAATCGTGTAAAATTTAAGCAATCTTTTAAAGATTAGGTACGTTAATGGCAAAACTATGTCCACGTTACAAATCTTGGACCTTGATAGATAGAGACATTTATCAATAGGGTCATTGACCCCCAAAAGCAGCTCTCAAAACCTATTACCTGCGAACATATTCGGAACTAGTCGGCGGTTCCAATTCGATAGTGAATTCGCGAGGCATTAGGTACTGCTCGGAAAGAATAGCGAATTATAGGTGCACCATAAAAGCCTTCTTGTGTGTGGTATAACCGGGTCCCATGCATTTTTGCAAAAAGCGATGCGCTGACCACGACTCTAGGCCGTTGTTAGTATTAGACGAACCGTACCGATTTCATGACAGCTGGCTTTTGGTCGTTCGTTCGTTCGATTTCTGTAGTGACCCCCCCGTACCTTATTTATAAACGTCCAGCGCACCCTTCACAGTCAGTGACTTACTGGGAATAGTGGGAATAGGTACTCTAAACATGGGGGTAACCAATATCGCCATAGTCGGTTAGATCGTAACCAGGGATTGGTTCATCAATTGGTTCGTCATAAGTCAACCAATAATTCCTGGTTATGCTCTACCCAGTGTCTACCCACTATGGTGAAATTGGCAAAGTAAAGCTTTATGTTAGTCGCCGACACAATAAGAAAGCATGGAAAACGCATGATTTTTAAAAATTTGGACTCATTAATTATGCCATGGCAATGAAGTTAAAATTATGGTAATTTGGTCAATGCCAGTTTGGGTAACTGCTAAGGTTACAAAATGAGCTAAAGTATAATTAGTTTACATAGGAATATACTCACTAAGTACATAGGGTTACATACCTATTAGTATCGCTACATTTACTACCACTAATGAATAGTGTGGAAGAAGGTCGTTTCCGTAAATTAGGGAAATATCAAACTTAACGTTTTTCCAAAATACTTTATCCTGAATAAAAACCATGTTAACGAAATTATCAAATTAGTCACAATAAATATTATCCGTTTCTATAAATACCTAAGTAGGGGTCTACTGCTTGCCCGCGAAATAAATAACTCGAAAACGGGCCTGCCTAGGTAATTATAGAAAATGAATTCGATTTTAATTCTAGTCTATTCTACTTACATTTACTTAATACCTATAAAGTGATCAAGTTTATGAGGCAGTACTTATGTAGGTGGAAGCGTTAATCTCTGCATTTACTGAACTGAATCCTAACTAATATTATAAATGCGAAAGTAACTGTGTCTGTCTGTCTGTCTGTTACTCTTTCACGCCAAAACTACTGAACGGATTTGAATGAAATTTGGTATACATATGGTCTAGACCCTGAGAAAGAACATAGGCTACTTTTTATCCCGGAATTCCCACGGGAAAACTTTTGAAGGCGAAGCGAAGCTCGCGGGAACAGCTAGTTTGATATATACCTAAAGTAATATTTTAACCATTTAAACTTCCCTGCAATATGCTCGGGAAAAACTTTCAGTAAAAGCCAATCTTTCGGGAAAACCTATTAAGTAACACTTGTTATATAGTACCTAAGTACCTAATTAGTGTAAATATTTTTAACGTCATACTTAGCTATTGTAGTAAGTATTTTAATTATTGGTGATCTAAAGGTAGAATAGAAACTCTTATCATCTCTGTTATACATGCATTTTTATTTAAATATTAATACAATACATATTTAAATATTACCTACCTACTATTATTATGCTATGTAGGTAAGTATGTGAATATGAATATAATTATTTATGCGCTACATGGTTCTAGATATTCTTAATATTTAGTTTGGTTTTGGTAGCTAAAACAAACCTATACTTAGTAAAAAACGTTAAGGAAAAACTGTCTTAGTCATACATTATTATAGTATCGGAAAGATTATTTTAAGGAATATTGTAATTAAATATTAAACATTTCCTATACCGAATGCATAATTTATAGTTTTTGCTAGAACAGGTTCCAGTGAGAATGCTATACCTATGTAATTTTTTTTTCAGTTTAGGTAACTTACCTACGTAAGTAGGTAGGTTACCTAACTTTACTTACATAGGTACGCTTCAATATTTGAGAACGCTCTGGTATTTTTTTTTACCTACTCTATGTATGTATCAACATTAAATAACTGATTAAAGGTATCAGCATAGATTATACTGAATTAGTTACCATCAGAGTGCATTGCCTTTGTTGATAAAAATCTATCTTTCAGTAAGGTACTTACTTGTGTTTATCTAATTAGTTATAATCATCTCGATAAAATACTTATATTATTTTTAACGTAGGTATAATAAAATTATAATCTATCTATGCCATCGAAGGTAGATAATAAGTAGTACGTTCGTAGTACCTTAATACCGTACCGTAGTACCGTAGTCTCTAATTATCCTTTAAGCATTTGATCATTAACCGACTAGGAAAAGAGGAGGAGGTTCTCAATTCGTCTGTATACGTACTTAGGTTTCTTTGAAGTAGGTTTGTACCCAACATAGATAGGTAGGTTCTACTAGATACTTGTGTATCCTTTGAATGGACAGTTTTAATCAGATGAGATTCAACAATGAGCCTGCGCCTGTGATGAATTTATCACAAAATTTCGGTTACAGTTAAATCCCTACGGATAAACCCTACAGATAAACGCTGTAAGTAAGTTTATGTAAAAAAAATATAAGTGAAGTTTTACTGCGTAGTTGTTTTCCACGCCTTCATCAACATAGCAGAATTCAATCGTTTAACTTAAAGAAAAAACGGGCATTGTAAACATTTGTCTGTTGGATCACACATAACCTTGCCATGTTCCGAAATAAAAACTAGTTAACTTTGCAATAGATCAAAAGGTAGCATAATAGAGATAAATATCAAATCGTATTATAACTTTTAACTGCGTCTTCACAGGGGCGAATTTCCCGTTTTTAAGCTTATCTTTAGTATAAGAACCTGATTGGCTCGTGGACGTTATGATGTAACAATAACATAAATAAAATATAAATACTTACTCGATCTATGAGACAGTCACCTAATCAATTTAAAATTTTATCAAATAACTGAATACCCTGTGAAAGATTAGGAACTATATAGGTATTACAGTCCAACTAAAAAAAAAATAAAGTCGTGAAAACGGAAGTGGATCCTAACTAATTGTTTAAGATCGTATTAAACCGATCTGTTATAGGTATTTATTAAAGGACAAATCCGTTAAAAATCCATAATCAATCGGTATTTTATTTTTAAAATGTAAGTAAGTAAATAAAATAACTGATGATCATAAAAAGTCTTAGCAAAATCGCAGTCTTTGTTGTCTGGACTTTATAGTTTAACTGTACTTATTATATTCAACCTAGTTATGAGTGAAGTTAGGTGAACTGAAAATAGTTAAAGCTACATATAATGCTACGTAGGGAAAGTATGCGAGAAAAGTTTCAGGATTCAGGGTAGGCGGCAGAGGTGCATTGCTGCACGCACTTTTCGCCAGTGTTATGTTAGTCCCAATGTAATAGGGGGCGGGCCTATTATTACCCTTTATGCTATAAGGTACTCTGATTCAAACTCAGCTAAAACGAAGTATTTACTTATAATAAACAAGGGAACGTAGGTATCTCATTTCATAATCCATGTTGATACACTATTAGGCACATACCCAAGTAACATTTTTGGTTTTAAAAAGGTTTTGAAAAGGTTCTAGAACCTTTGTATGGAAATCAACTCGTGAGACTTAGAAGGCTCGATAACCTTATATTAACCTTATATTAACCTCCTGAGTGCAAAAAGGGCCCACGTTTTAGAACCTTTCTGAGAGCTACAGCAAAACCTATAGCTCAAACCCAGAACCTTTTGAACAACTTACACAGAACCTAAATAAAACCTTCACAACCTTAATTTAACGTTAACATAACCTTGGAAGACAGCTTTTAAGTTCTAAATTAGTCCTGGATGTAACTCTACTATAACTTGAAACATATTTGATGGATATTTGTAATGCCTTCCCAGGACTCTCGGGTCTTAAAATGTTTCTGTGTAAGATTTTATAATAATTATAATAAATGGCGCCATTACCTGACACTTTCCAAGACTCAAAATGGCTAACTTGTAAGTGTTGTATTAATACAAAATATAGTAAGTAGTTAGGCTGAAGTCGGGAAATGTGAAAACCTTGTGCGACTAGCACTTTATTGTGATACTTTCGGATAATAGTTCTGTATAAGTGACGGGCCTTTTGTAAATGATAAATTTAAAGATATTTTAATTTAAAAAAAAAGATAAAATTTTATGTTTGGTGTAAATTTATATTAGAAATAAAAGTACTGTCTATATAAAAAAAAACATATATTTGGAATAGTATAGGAAACGCTACTGAATTTTCCCTTATTCATTAAAATGTATCTTTTTGGTAAGTTTTTTTTTTATTTCAGTGAAAAAATATGGCGGCCGTTAGGAAATTACTAAAAAGCATTAAACATATTTTGAGGATGCCTCTAAAGCTTTAAAATATTCTTGTAGGACTTAAATCATGCATTTAGCTCATAGCCAGTGCTTAATGCTTTTGGTTTTCACCAAGTAGTCCTAATTTGTTTGCCTAGACAACTTTTATCAACCTAAAGGTTTAAGATAGGTTTTAAAAAATACTTATAAGTAATTTAAATATTCCATAACTTTATGGTTGTATCAAGGTTAAAAATTTAACCTTAAGCTCTCACTTTAGCATTAATGCTAGCTTTTCTAGAAGTAAATCAGGAGTCTACGACAACTATAAGATCCTAGAACTATATGCTCCTGAAATACATGTTAAAATAACGTTAATATAAACTCTTATCAGCAGCTACAAGGTTGTATTAATAAACAATTAGTTTTAGGACTTAGTAATCATTCTCAAGTACTCAATATGACCAGATAGCAAAGCATTAACCTTTTCACAACCCTTATAAAACCTAAAGGCATTTCTTACAACCTAAGCTCGAATGAAATGTTACTTGGGTAGTTTTCCCCGTACCCCTGTTATACATACATGCCATGGGGCCTATTCTACAACTTTTATAAGTATGTAATTAAGTACTTACTAAATATTTATTTTTTTAATTTATTACAGTAAAACATGGAGAGAATTTAACTAAAGTAGTATACTTAGGTGATGTTACATTTTCATACGACTTCAACAATGTCGCAGGTCAATAACCATAGAAATCATAGAATACTGTATGAACTAATATTCTACTAACGCATGCACTATATCACTACAGACACCATTAAGATACCCTGTGAGGTCTGTGGGAAAACATAACAAAAGAAACGCTAGTGCGATAGTCACACAAATCAGACAAGTTCATAAAGAGTTATTGACTCTTATATCTTCCTATATAATCTATAACTATTGTAAGGTATTGTATTTCTGGTCCATTATGATGTACTCGTAACGACCCAATAACAGGCCAGGGTGACAACCCAGCTCCAAAATGATTTTCGTATGAGAATGTTTTTTTAAATACACCTAAATATTAATAGATAATTATTGAACAAGATTATCATTAGGACTATATAGGACCCCTGAAAGCCTCTAATGGAACCCCTGGGTACCGAGGTACACCAATCGGGGACCGCTGCCGTAATGTTGGTAGTACCTACCTATAGGTACATATAATAGTCTACTCAATCAATATCTATAATGATTAAGTAATGAATAAGATAAGCCTATTTAGTACCTGCATATACCAATAATATTTCACCAGGGTTTTGAATATTTATACGGAGTTAGGCATAATATTTAGATTATTATTTTAAATAAATTCGCATTGCATACCAGCTCAGAAATACCAGCCTAATTAAGCCTAACCTACACACTACACATTGGTATATATCACGATTTACACTACCTACGTATGAATAACTACTAAATTAGTTTCTAATAGTAGGTAAATATAGGTACTTAATCAGGTTAGGAAGTTTTTTTTAATAATTAGTTGGGACTTTACGGTGAAACATTAGTCACTCAAAGTGACAATGCTACGTGAGTGAGCTATATTATAGATTTTCCCCCCTGGGTTTCATTTCATATATTGATAATTACCTAGGTTTATTGGGGTTGGTTGGGCTTACGTGTTTAAAGTCTGGTGAGGAAGGTATATTTCGACCTTCCTCACCAGACTTTAAACACGTAAGTACTATATAGCTACCTATCGACTCTACTTTTATGTCATGAGCTCATGCGCCATCCACATCCAGAGACATCACTGGGTACCTCTAGGTACCTACCTATTAGTCTTATTTCACATCCGTTTTTACCGATCCTGTGAGATTAAAGAAAACATTGAAATAATAATTTTGTAGGTATGTAGGTATACTTATTTACTAACTACTTATCTATGAAAGTATTCTTTTATAAGTAATTGGAATGATTTTAGGTGAGTATAGATTGAAATGCAGTAAAAAGTCGACTCAGATCACTTTAAGATTATCATCAGCCATGGAATTAAGTATAAGTACAAGTAAACCTTTCCCCTGGAGAACCCCTTGTTACCTTATAGTAACTACAGATATCTAGAATGTCTAATATGTATATAAATGGGTTTTGACGCTTCATTAGACAAACTTTTTGTGTAAAAAATAAATTACTAAAAACAATAGAGAAATTTATTCGCTTAGCACGCTTGCATGATTTTATTAGACGTAGATCTCAAGTTCAATCAACTTGCTTAATGACCTGTTATGATCTAACCACTTAAGTGAACCCATACCTTGTAGTAAGTTAAAGAATGTACCTTAAACCTGAGGTCTCCCAGTGGAGGGGCTGCGAACGGTACAGACGTGAAGGCGGCAATTTTCCTGCCATCCCGAGTCTTCATGTAGAATCCGCCCACATCACCAAGGGCCGTGCTCACCACCGGACCCGCCTCATCGCCCGTCGCGAAAACAATCGAACATAAAACCAAAGTAATAAATTTCCACATCGCAGAATATTAAAGACCGCTGCTGGTCGTAGCGTGTTGGCTTATCGAATGCAGATGATGTAGTGAAGAGTCGGCGCTCCGGACCCGCGAATAAAAAGTTTAGATACGAAGTAGTTTCCTAGGCGGAGGCTCTACGCGTCTAGCTGAGACGCCGCCGCCACGAATCTACCGTTTTTGTATAATAACTAGAGGTATAATTATTATTACCTAACTGGAGCTAAAAACCCGTGCTAATGGTGACAAATGGGCGAATAGCTTGTGAACTGCTTAGCCCATTATGATGAATGTTGAAAAACCATCATCACCCAACTATTGTGTGATATGATTGTCATTAAAAAGTAATAATAAAAGCCAGGGGCGTATTTAAAGATTGCGCGCCCTGGGCTCCTGTAGTTTTCCGCCCCAATCGCCCCATCAAGGAATGAAAGATTTTTTTTTCTGTACACAAAGTTAGTAACAAACTTCTTTATTACATCATCGTAATCAATTTTGTTAGTTAAATCAACTTCAATGTAAAAATTTGCCAAAAAATTCAGCCTTTCTTCGATAAGACTGGATCTTAAATAGTTTTTTATTCTTTTTAAAAAAGAAAATGCTGAAAATTCTGCCATACAGTTTGTCACTGCAGTACAAAGAAACTGTGGCGGATTTAGAAATTTGCCGCTAGTAGGCCATTAAATTTTGCCGCCACTACTGATTTCTGAAATTCAATTCGTTAGTTTAATCTCGTTATTAGTATGATTGTGAACTTAATAATGATATTTCTATCTGTCTGTCACCAACTTTTTCAGATGTTTCATCAAATCTTTTTTAAGGTTCCGTACAAGGAAAAAAGGAACCATTATAGGATCACTTTGTTGTCCGTCTGTCTGTCTGTATCACTACCCTTTTTCTCAGAAACGGGCTAAGATGTCAAGCTGACATTTCGCAAAGATAATATACATTCGGCCTCGAAAAAGTAGAATAAAATATTGTTTTTTTTGGGTGTCTACCATACACGCAAACTGGCCCAGTTCTGGGCATGTATTATTTAGCGACTTTGTTGGTTTGTCGTCGACACGATAAGAAGAAGAAGAAAATGGGCATGAATTTTGTTGTTGGTGTGGAGTATCGTTGAATAGGTCTTTCACAAATATTAAAGGTCTGCTCAAACCATTTTTTCATTCAGTAATTGGTTTACGATATATTAAGCTTCAAAGTGCAAATTTTTGGTAGACTCAAGGGTCCTCCCCCTAAATGTTTGGTCCAATAAATATATTAAAAAATCACTGATTTACGAGGGCGATACCGAAATGATCGGGAATAGAAAAAAGTACAAAGATATCATAATATTATTTACTTTTATTGTTTTTCAAAGTAGTCTCCGTGACATTCAATGCACTTTTTCATTCGATTAAACCAATCATTGAAACAGTAATTCCAGTCTGAAGTGGATACTGTCAAAACAGCTGATTTGTAAGCTTCGACCGCCTCTTCTGGGCCGCTAAACCGTTGACCACGTAGCATATCTTTAATTCTTGGGAATGTAAAATAATCATTGGGGCTCAGATCAGGGCTATACGGAGGATGGTCCATCAACTCCACGTTTTCCATATTTAAAAACTTTCTTGTTTTGCGAGCGGTATGAGAGCTTGCATTATCGTGGTGAAGGATTATACGACGATTCGGGTTAGTTTTACGAAGTTCTCTTACGACTTCCGGCAAACAAACTGTTGTGTACCAATCAGCAGTAACCGTCCTTTGTTCTTGTAATGGAATCTTAGCCACATGGCCAGTTTTCGATACAAACGAAGCGACCATTTTTTTCGACACGCTGCGTGAGCGAATAACTTTTGTTGGCTTGACCTCACCTTCGAAGACCCAAACTGCCGATTGATGTTTTCTTTCGGGCTCATATGAATAAATCCACGATTCATCACCAGAGACGATATTGTAGACAGCATTTGAACTGCCTCCATTGAACCGTTGCAGAGAAGATCGACACCAATTAACACGAGCCGACTTTTGTTCCTCGGTCAAACGGTGGGGCACCCAGCGCGAAACTAACTTCTTGACACCCAGTTCTTCATGTAAAATGGTTTGAATGGCTGTCATACCAATGCTGAGAGAAGCCCGAATCTGCTCGTATGTCACATGTCTATCTTCTTTTATTAACTGGCGTACAGCATCGATGTTATCTTGTGTTACCGCTGTTTTTGGCCGACCAGTAGAAGGGACTGTGGTAAGAGAGGAACGTCCACGGCGAAACTCAGAATACCAACGATATATAGTCGTTTTACTTGGTGCTTCAAGTTTATAAATAGAAACAAGCTCGGCGAGACATTGTTCTTGAGATAAACCTCGACGAAAGTTGTGAAAAATTATTGCACGGAAATGTTCCCGCGTAAGCTCCATTTTTTACACCGACTTGTCAAATTCAAATGGTCAATACTCTTTTATTTTTGACTTTTTTTAAAATTCGAAAATGGAATTATGTTTGAAAAAACACTACATTTGATACACCAAAAAGGTTTCACTCTAATTTATTCCTAAGTATTCTATTCCCGATCTTTTCGGTGTAGCCCTCGACAAAATTCCACACAACTACCATTACCGCCGTTTCTAGTTTGTCCAAATTCGAAAATATTCCCGCCGCTTCTTGTCGCGTTACAGGCTTTTTAGCAATATCATCTTTGATTGATTTCAAAGTCTGAATAACTGCGTGCCAAGAATCTCTTAAACGATTACATATTTCTTTTCTGGCTGACCAACGTCTCAAATTCACTTTATTCAGGGTTTCGCCTTTCCCGATTTTCACTCATTAATTTAAGCCAGTGTTGTGTAGAGTTTACAAAAATACGTAAATTTCCTGTAGCAGTATGAAAATCGCCAAGCTTCTGAGCATGATTCAGCAGCCGCAGTTGCAGTTATACTTATTATATTACAGTGCGTTTATTTAATTTGTTCTTCTATATTTGCCGCCCCTCTAAATCTGCCGCTCTAGGCACTGGCCTACTTGGTTTATTGGTAAATCCGCTACTGTAAGAAATATACGCATCGCAATTTCGATATAAGGAAATGCCTCTTTTAATAATTTTTTGTTCTATTCTGTTCCATTACTTCGCCGCCCCAGAGCCTGTCTATAGCAGTCAGTGTAGAGTACCTACCGACCTACATAGGTATAAGAACATTGTGGTGATAGATTTGCATAGACAATGATAATTATCTTCTGAACAAAAAAAAAAGATTTTTCTGGGAGACGACGACAGAGTGAGGTAAAAAAAATTTTTTGAGTCGGAAAAAAATTAGACTATTCCACCGGTTCAGAAAAGAACAAAGGCCGGCTTTCATACTTTAAATCAAATTTCTTAAGACATGAAATCAACATGTGAAAAGATGGCTCAGGGCCGTTCTAGACTTACCTACGTCCTAAAATATTGTTCTGTACTTTTTTAATCCTCCAACCTAAAGTCCAAGGGCGGCCTGCCGGTCGCCCCTGGGCCGCCCCTCGCCGCCTGCCGCCCCGGGCTGTAGCCCTTTTAGCCCTAGGGTAAATACGCCCCTGATAAAAGCGTGTCTCGTTAAGACAGCCGTAAGCCGTTATTTGTATAGAAGATCTAGACAATCTAAACCACTGTTGTTCTTTGAAAAAATCAAAATAAGTTGCCCAAATTAAAAAGTTACATTTAAGTACTTAGGTACCGACTTACCTAACATACCAAAATATATTCAGGTACCTAAGTAGTTAAATATGTGAGATTAACGTATTTTACAATCATGAACCGACCATGTCTTGGTGTATTGGTGATGATGACCTGGCTACAGGCAGCTTCTAGTACCTACATATCAGAGGTCTATCACGTAACTTTAAAATAACATTTAGAACTCCCTAAAAGTTTACTTAGTCGATCTGGGTTGGCTACCGCCAGCACAGGTTTGTAGTACTCAGGACAATTACTGCATACTGCTAGTACCGCTACCACAGTAGGTACCACTGGTGATTAGCGTCATGGTCAAGTCACGATGCGTCGTTGTGTTCTTTGCCTCACGTGCTGGATCTGTCGACACGACCCTGCGTTCTATAGGGTGGACGCTTACTTGAGCTGGAAAAATAACAAACGAAAGCTAAGATGAAGTCACATGAAGTGCTCTCGTATTCTACTATCCTGTGATCTGCCAAAGTGTATTTAAGTTAAAGTTTACACAAGTCGAATCGAAATATCTACTCACCGCTACATTTAGTAACTACCATAATTTCAGGCGCTACCGCCTCCGGGACAAAGATTAGGAAAACCTATGGTTACCGACGTTTTCCATCCCGCTGGAACGACCTTACCCACTTGTTCCTGAGGTGAAGTTTTTTTATATATATGAAGCTATTCACACTTATCGGAAACCGATTTTGTTCATCGGATAAAAAATCGGTCGTACCCGAGCCGACTATTAAACGGGATATCATAAATTGCTCAGGTAGCCTATAGTGGCTGGGTGAGGAAGGCCGAGGACAATGTTGTGGGTTCCTTAGGAGAGACCTATGTCCAGATTGCCCTAGTTATTTAGTAGTATTACAGGTGGGCTGATGATAATGAAATCAGCTTGGCAAATTATGGAGTATTACATGAAACTCGTCGGGAGGACGACAAAGGCGGTCACAGAATGGTGGCCTAGAGACGGACGAAGAGCGGTTGGCAGACCACCTGCTAGATGGTCCGATGACATCTGCAAGGGTGCAGGGAAGCAGTGGACCAGAGCGGCACAGGACCGGAAGAATTGGCGTACAAATAAGGAGGCCTATACCCAACAGTGGGCGATAGAAGGCTGATGATGATGATGATGATGATGATGATGATGATGATGATGATGATGATGATGATGATGATGATTATGATGATGATGATGATGATGATGATGATGATGATGATGATGACATGAAATTTATATTATAATATCCCTTTTCACCTAGAATTATAGGTAGGTACTTATATTGTTTTGCGAAAATAAAACGACTGATTTCGTCAAAAAACGATAAGTCACACCAATTTTTATTATTGTACTCTTTACGTGCGTTTGTATCAATATACAAATATATATATTAACTTGCATAAAATTCAAAGCATTGGTGATAAAAATGTACTTATAAAGTCCAAATAACATTTCAGTCAAATGCAATATAGTGATTAAATATCATACACATCTACGATAATAATAAAGTATAACATACAATAGCACCCTACCTTAACCATTAGGCCGACCGCGCACTATGCAGCCCAGGCAGCCCACAACACATAATTTGTGAAACATGTTTTACTGGCTGTCGAGCCACGGCTGCCTAGTGCGCGGGGGCCCTTAAAACGAATGTGAAATTACAAGTTAGCGTGATACTTCTTGTAGGGCGCGAGTCCGGCGGCGAGCGCGGCGCCGAGCTCGGGGTGCACCTGCGAGAACATGGCCACGGCGCGCTGCTGCAGGAAGCCGGCCGCGTCCTTCAGGTGGTCCACCAGGTTCTCTGCGAGCCGGGTCCGCGCCGCCGCGTCCAGCGTGCGAGTGTAGAACAGCGTGGCCTGCGCGAAGTTGTCCTCCGTCTGGCCGCTGTCGTAGCGGTCCACGTCCCCGGACACGCTAGCACGCGGCTGCAGGCGCGCCGCCCGCGGACACTCCTGCGGCCCCGAGAACGAGTTGGGGAAGTAGTTGGGGCAGCCCTCCTGGTTGTCGGTGATGTTCTGCGGCCCGTCGCGCTGGTAGTGGCTCACGCGCGCGCGGTACGGGCAGTTCACCGGGATCTGCAGGAAGTTGGCGCCGAGGCGGTGCCGGTGCGTGTCGCTGTACGAGAACAGCCGCCCCTGCAGCATCTTGTCGGGCGAGGGCTCGATGCCCGGCACCAGGTTGGCGGGGCTGAACGCGATCTGCTCCACCTCCGCGAAGTAGTTGCGAGGGTTGCGGTCCAGCACCAGCCGCCCCACCGGGATCAGCGGGTAGTCCTGGTGCGACCACACTTTGGTGAGGTCGAACGGGTTGAACTTGCAGCTCTCAGCCTCGGCCATGGTCATGACCTGCAGGTAGAAGGTCCAGGAGGGGAACTCGCCGCGCGCGATGGCGTTGTACAGGTCCCGGATGGAGTAGTCGGGGTCGGAGGCCGACAGCTCGGCGGCGCGCGCGGCCGGCAGGTTGCGGATGCCCTGGTCCGTCTTGTAGTGGAACTTGGCCCAGTACGCCACGCCCTGCGCGTTCACCAGCTTGAAGGTGTGCGAGCCGTAGCCGTTCATGTGCCGGTAGCCGTCGGGCAGGCCGCGGTCCGCGAACAGGAATAGCACCTGGTGCACGGACTCGGGCCGCAGCGTCAGGAAGTCCCAGAACATGTCAGGGTCTTTCAGATGCGTGGCGGGGTTGCGCTTCTGCGTGTGGATGAAGCTGGGGAACAGCGTGGGGTCGCGGATGAAGAAGATGGGCGTGTTGTTGCCGACGATGTCCCAGTTGCCGTCCTCGGTGTAGAACTTGACCGCGAAGCCGCGCGGGTCGCGCACGGTGTCGGCGGACCCGCTCTCGCCGCCCACGGTGGAGAAGCGGACGGCGATGGGGGTGCGCTTGCCCACGGTGTCGAACACCTTGGCGGCGCAGTACTTGCTGACGTCATGCGTCACCTCGAAGTAGCCGAAGGCGCCGGCGCCCTTGGCGTGCACCACGCGCTCGGGGATGCGCTCGCGGTCGAAGGCCGACATCTCGTCCAGGAAGTTCACATCCTGCAGCAGCGACGGGCCGTTCTTGCCCACGGTCTGGATGGCGGTCTTGATGCCCACCGGAGCCCCAGTCTTCGTCGTGATCACTCCCGGGGAGCCCTGCAATTCAAACAGAATATTGATTTGAGATATAGGAGGAAAAGCAGTTCACATTTCGAGTTCTTAGTTTCAATTAGACAAAATATATGAGTGCTATAACAAAATATATAAGGACGGAAAATTATCTCGGTTTCCGTGTAACGTTAGCTGGAGATGGTACTCGTATTTACGCAGTTGTATTCTAATTGCTACTGGCAAGAATAATATGGGTAGAAGCTAGATAGAAATACATAATTAACATCAATCTTCACATCCACATATTTGTCACTCTGATCATAAAATAATACGTCTCTTTATAATTATTTTAAATATCGTTATACCTATATAGATACGTGAGTATAATTACCAATGTAATATAGGTATAATACACGTAAGTAAATTTTGCAAATATGTATTAGGTGTACCTACCTAATACGGATGTATCCAACAATAAACTTTACGGATACTTACAATAGGGAATATGCAAGAAGTTCAAATAAAGGTCAAATATTATTTATAATAAACTTTGTTATTTCATAACTACGAATCCATCAATATTTTTGATTATAATTTATATTTGAGCAAGTAAATGAAGTTGAAAAGTACAAAAAAACTTCGGTAAATTCTAACTTCAGAGAAACGTCACCCATTTTCTTGGGGCGGATGTGACGTCAAAATCCTTTATATATCAATCTCAGAATAATAACTTCTTTGCGTTTACGGCGGAAGTTAAATAAATGTAAAGTGTAAACAAAGAAATGTTAATGTCACCGAGTGTTTGTGATGCTCGTTGTGATCAGATACGATGGATCACATAAAAATTCTTCCAATAGATCCTAGCCTCCTATAACCTCTCCACTTCTTGTTTGATATGCTTGTTTGTTTGCAAAGTTTAGGACTTTTTATATTTTTTGTTGGTAGTGTATGGGCTGCCACTAGTTGTTCTTTTGTAATGAGGCGTAAACAGCCATTCGCTAGTCAACGAGCCACTCAAATATGCTCCATATTGCAACACAATAAAATTAAATTTGTATTGTAAGTATTATGACATGAGCATGACACAAGTTGCTCTTTCTACTTTTAGGTTATAATGGCAGTCGTTAGTATATTTCAAAAGTTGATATTTTTTTCTAAATTAAGTTATGGAAGAATTCTCGTAATCAGAAGAACTGGACACATTAAATTTATTACGCAGTATGAACGAGTAAACTGCGCCAGGCCAGCTGCGGAAAAGTTTTTATTATAAATAAAAGATAATATGTATGTTATACGTTATTATTTTTGTAGAATTAAATTCGGGGATAATCATGTAGCATGTGAAAGAAAACATCGTGAGGAAACCTCAATATTTAGATTAAGCATATTTAGATATGTGAACCCACCAATCCGCAGTGGACCAGCGTGGTGGGAAATGGTCCAAGCTTAGGAAGGGGGTTCAGACCTTTGAGATATGCACAATGGTTCCATTCAAGAGAGCCAGGTGCAGGTTCTTACACCCCCACAGGTAATAGAATAGAATGACCCACTAACCCTAGCCTCTCTTACTGAGAACCAAAGTTACAGTAAGTACTTACATACAATACAAATATTACTTTATATTCATATTGCCATGATAGCGTAATATTGTGTACAAAGGTCCTCTGGTTTGCGCGCTCCCATTTCAAAACAGCCACTGGTCACACTTTATTACCATTACAAAACAGCCACTGATCACACTTTATACACTTCCTTTTTCGTTTGTTACCATGACAACATTGGTTTGTTGAAAATACAAAAGTACTCTGTGATTACTTGATTAGGTAAAAAATCTATGCCGACTGACGGGAATCATTATTCTGAGCCGTAAAATTAAAAGATTATGACGTCACACCAGCCCGCCATCTTGACGGGAATTTCAAAGTGGTCGTGATGGTTTTAATTTTTTAACTTTCTTTAAAATACCTTAAATTACTTATTTTGGCGTTGAATTTTTTTTTACTATAATAAAGTGATGTAAAACTATCCAATAAAAGTATTTAAAAAATTTATGCATATTCCCTATTGAATTTTAGTTAAGTATGGTGAGTTTTCTGAACAAATGAGGAGGCCTATACCCAAAATGTGGGCAATAGAAGGCTGATGATGATGAGTTTTCTGAATATATCTCTTGGCTTTATATTTCATACACATAATAATGAATGTAATGTGTATGAATATTATATCCATAATGGCCTACGCAGACCGCATCATTTTAAAACATACCATAGGCTTTATACGCACTGTCAATTCAAACCATGTTGTGAATTTAATTGATTATAATACAATTTCAAAAAACAATCGTCTATATGAAGTACACATACAAAAGTATAATCATGTCTTTTTTCTATCACGATTTATAAACGATAAACTGGAAAGTTAAATTGGTCTTCATTTATTGGATAGTGCATTATGTTATGAAGGTCACCCACAGATCAATATTAGCAGGGACAAACACATTATAAGCTGTGTTTGTACTACCCAATACCTACACACAGGACATGTACATTATAATGCAAGTCAATACGTCCAGGTGAAAAAAACATCGAGAGTACACCTGCACATTATGATTATGCTTTTATAGATTGTGTAAACTAAGTGCATTGAACTCATCCCAAAACGGCGATATTATGACTCGCGACCTAACGTGAGTGCAAATGTACAGCGAAAAGCAAGTGGAACGCTAGCGAGTCACTTCTAAGGCCTGGGTCTCCTATTTACGCCGTAGTTCGCGTCCAGCGTCACGCCGTAGGCCGCGTCACGATGCTCACTATAGAAATGTACTGATGCGGTCTCCCTCACACGCCGACGTTGGCGCGTAGATGTAGTGAGCATCGTGACGCGGCCAACGGCGAGACGCTGGACGCGATCTACGGCGCGTAATAGGAGACCCGGGCTTGAGCAATACAGTCGTGAGCATATTGATGGATGAAGTCCAGTACCAGTACACACTACTCGTACGGTAGGTTCATTACATAATGTCATTAAACTCGTTTGTAAATGAGTGTAAATATGTAAGTGGAGCACTCCAAGCCACCGATATCGATAGTGTTGTTTGTTGATCCAATCTTTATACAATGTATAATTCCTACTATAACTGGTGCTAACATTTCGATACTACCTACTTCATTTAGCATAATTATTATAATACATAGAAGTGGTAACCTCTGTTTGTCAAGACTCCTTATTGTTTTAAATGTAGGAAGGTACCACATACTAAGCATGACTTGCAACTTGCAACTTTACGAAGACAGATATATGTAATATGTACTAATTGTTTATTTTTTGGTTAAAGGTGCCAATCGACTACAAGAGGTAGCAGCAGAGGAAGAGGACGTGTTGAGTACTTATTTTAATAGAATAGAATAGAATAGAAATCATTTATTTGACACACAGCAAAAAAAATGAAAAAACAAAAATACAGTAAATTTCAAACACAGCTAAGTACTTATACATATATAAAAAACTTAAGTAATAATTAAATCAAACAAAAAAAATATATGTACCAGTACAAAACATTGGACAATATGCTGCGTGTCAAAAAGGCACATCCACTCAGCTATTGCTGCGCCTTAGAGGAACTCGAAGGACACAGCACTGGTGTTTCAGTGGATGCCCAGCGTGACGCACGAAACAAATACAAATAATATTGACAAAAAAACAGTTATTGCGCGAGCGACGGCGCAGCGTGATCACGTGTACTCCTGAAAACGGGATTTTGGCAGCCATGTGTATAAAAAATGTTTTCACTTGACATGACTAATAAGTTAGTACACTTTATAGCCCCATCCACACGCTTGGCAAACAATGGCAAACAGCCAACAGCAAACACGGACGTGTGGATGGGTGTTTGTCGTTGTTTGCCTGTTTGTGTTGTGTTGGGTAGTGTTCGGCATCGGTGTCGGTTTTTCTTGCCAGATCAAAGGATGTTTGGCAAACAGTTTGCTACGTATCCACACGTCTGGCAGCGGTCAGTATGCGCGCTAGCATTGCGGGAGGCGGAAGGATGGGGCTTATAACTCCAATGGATGACAAAGAGTTGTAGAACTTGAAAGTGAGTTCTACGTTCTACGTGAGTAAAATTTTGACATTGTGATTTTATTGCCATAACTTATAAATCTTATAATATGGAGACGAATGTTCTAATGTACTTCTTGTTTTAAAGTTATTCTTCAGTAGGTACCTATTCTATATTAACTTTTTGTACCATTACAGCATAATGAGGAAGATTCTGAGTCATTGCTGCATGTTCCGGACATAATAACATGAGTAATTATTTTATTGTATTGTGTATATGTGTACAGTAACGCAAGTACCTACTACCAGTAGATAGTACTTAAGAATTAAGGATGCTGTTTCGACATGCCTGATATTTTATTTGCCAGTTAAGAGTGCAAGTGAATCGCGCGAGACGCAATAGATTTTTTTGGTGTCTGATTGGTTAGGCATATCTATTTTTTATATGATAAACTGACCAATAAATGAAAAAAAAACATTACATTTTCATAGAATATAATTATTTCAGGGAAAATATTATTTATTTCTCTGTGAATGGTCTTATCACTCTTTTATCTGGCATTCTTGCTTGGTTAATAATTACGAAATATCAGTTTTTATCTTATCTAAACCATTAGAAGTAAGTTAGGTGTCAATATCATACAAAAATACAAATACAACCTTTGTGTGATTGCTAAAATGATAATTTAATTATTAGGTAGGTACTTCAATTTATTTATGTACCTACCACAGTCTTCACATATGGTTTTCATAAAAGTAGCAAGTCACATTTACATGAATATTATATGCCTACCTGTATTTAGCACTTCATTGTTTTGATCATATTACTGGAAAGGAACTCAACAAATAATTGGTATATTATTAAATACACTGAGGAGTGACCACTGACCACATGAATTTTGCAATAATCCTAACTATAATATTATAAATGCGAAAGTAACTGTGTCTGTCTGTTACTCTTTCACGCCAAAACTACTGAACGGATTTGGGTGAAATTTGGTATAGATATGGTCTAGACCTAGAGTCTAGACCCTGAGAAAGAACATAGGCTACTTTTTATCCCGGAAATCCCACGGGAAAACTTTATAAGGCGAAGCAAAGCTCGCGGGAACAGCTAGTGTTGTATAAAATAAATAATCTCACTTGCACCTCAATCACAAGGGTCACTTGGAAGGTCAATCCCAAATTAATTCGCAGTGCAAAATAATTACATTACACTTGATAATTATAGAATATAAACAAAACACAAGATATCAACTTGTGGGAAGACAATAAAAATATGAACTTTGTAACATGCATTGAAATGCTACGAGTTCAAAGGTTGTGTTAAAGCTACGCTACAACTAAGTACAGTAAATACTACACTGTAATTAATAAAATGTGCATTGTGAGTATAGTGATATTGAAGGCAAAATAGAGGGAAAACGTAGTAGAGGAAGACCAAGTAAAGAAGTGGTTGTACCAAGTGATGAAAGAACTGGCTTGAGACAGACTGTGGTATTGGGCACTCTACTGACTAGAGCTCCCAGGATAAGTAGAGGAATTTCTATATATTGAATCCAAGAAGAAACATTATATAAAATGCCATGCCATGCCATTCTCTTATACTTTGATCTTATTTATTTCATACTATAAAGAAGAATGATTCAATAAATAATTTCCCTGCTCAATAGTACAAGGCTTTATTATAGTGTTAGTGTGAAAATTATTACCTTATAAATATACACCTGTAATGTAATGTATACCTATAAGTATATAGTTTTATTTATGTACATCTATGTAGCTATGGAAAACTTATACAGTGACCATGACCAGAAATGGTACATAATTATAATTTCTATAGCTTTAATTGCAATGCAGTTGTTTTAAGTATCTATTCAATGCATGCCATGAAAAAGTGGTCAGACAAGTGCTGAAGCGAGTTATCACTGAACATGTTCCAACTATCATATGTGGTAATGATAATTCTAGAAACTATTGACAATATTATCATTTTGCTGAGTAATACTATCCAGGCTAGTAAAGAGTATTGACATAGTACCTAAGTATAACTGATAAAAGAATAAATATACTATATACTAATACTATGATACATAATATACACTAAATAAATAAAGAGACACAGAGTGAACTGAAGAGAGACTCAAGAGCAATTACTGTAATCAACTAATGATGGTGTAATATTTATAGAGGTCAGAAAGTATCAGAGAGTCTAAAACTTAGGTTATAAATTACAAAACTGTTGATATTAGAATTAAATATGGTGCTCACCGCCACAGATTTCTTGTAGTTGACCAGTTGGTCGCTGGCCGGATCCCTGGCAGCCATCGTATCAGAAGCACAGGAACTTATTCGTTTTAAAACCCGAGCGACACACTCTTTGCGACCACCAGTCACAAATAACAATGTCGGCGGCTCGGACCTCCCTTTATAGACTTTGCGCGATAAACAACTATCGCGCAAAACGAGTCGAGAGCCGGCGCTCCAGCCGCGGCCAGTGAACAAGTTCACACTGTTTGAGAAGCCCGCCTTTACACAAACAAACATTCGCGTTTACGCACTCTGATCTCACATTCTTTGAGTGCAACTCTGTATTCGCTAATGTGCTCTGTATGATAATAATACTTTACTTTGCTAATTTTTTTATTTTATTGTAAAGTGTTGTAAAGTTTATCTTGTTTTGGTAGTATTTTTCACGTAAATTAGCTTTTTGACGTACAAGTACAAAAATCAACAAAAATCTAAGACAAAGAGGGTGATATCTATGACGTCACAGACTAGAAAAGTGATGACGTGACAGAGGTAGCGTGCGTCGTAAACTCGTAATAATTATTCTGAGGAACCAACGGACGGAAATCGTATGAAAGATCAAAACATTTATTTATTTGTATTTCCATTAAAAACAATGATTACGATCTACAGAGAGTCTTCAGGCAGGCAAAAAAAAAAGAGCAGAAAATTTAAATTTCCTATGTTCCTTTTTTACAGAAAAATATAGTTAGTAGGTTCATTGTTACCCAAGGGGTGAAAGCCGCTTATTTAGTCCCCGAAGTGGGGTTCAGCCCGAGGGACTTATAAGGAGTTCAAAACAAAAACAAAAAAACGGAAATTTTGCAGGTTTTGTAGGTAAGTACCTACCTATTGTAATCGCATAATTGACACTTCGGATTAGTTAAGTAAAACCGGCCAAGTGCGAGCAGTAGCAGCAAATAGTTAAATCAACCTATCCCAAAAACTATAAGAGATACTTTGATCAAACCAAAAATCGTTGAAAGAGTTAATTAGCATGCATCACCTCTATTTTTTTTAGAATTTTATACCCCGTAGTTATAAAAATAGAGGGGGGGGGACATACTTTTTACGACTTTGAGAGCTGATATCTCAAAAACCGTTCACTTTAAGAAAAATGTTTTTTAGAAAACTTTATATCATTTTAAAAGACCTTTCCATTGATACCCCACACGGGTATGTACATCGAAAAAAAAAATTTCATCCCTCAGTTACATGTATGGGGGGCCCCACCCCCAATTCTTTTTTTTACTATTTAGTGTCATATTTTTGTAGCGGTTCATACAACACATATTCCCATCAAATTTCATCACTGTAGTACTTATAGTTTCCGAGTAAATCGGCTGTGACAGACGGACAGACGGACAGACGGACAGACGGACATGACGAAACTATAAGGGTTCCGTTTTTGCCATTTTGGCTACGGAACCCTAAAAACTAATTTTTAGGGTTCCGCACGTCTACTAGGAACCATTATATAAATGGTTACACACAAGGTACTTATTTGACATAACCGGTGGTCGGTAATCAAACCAGCTCAATGCACTCAGAAAAAAAGAGCGTGTCGGACACGCACAGGAAAGGGTTCCGTAGCGATAAGAAAAAAAAAACATACCTAGGTAGTTACACAATTATTTATTTGACTCAGGTACATTGTATACCTATACCTAGGTACCTAGACCTAGTTACCTACGTCACCTACGTGTCCAATTCGATTATATAACATAAAAACTAGGTCTAGGTTAATCACGCGACTAATTACCTAGGTAGGTATTAGGTTTATCCACCTGGTGCACAGTTAAAAACGGATTTAATTAATTATCATCGATTTAAGTATAGAAAACGTATTAATTCTTAATTAGCATTATTGGGTAAAATCGGGATAGGTACCTACAAATAGGTATACACTTAATTATATTATGTCAGAATATTATGTCCATCGCATCGCAGTCGACAATGACGTGGTTAGAGGTAGGTATGACACGTATGACATGTGAAAGGTCAGTAGGGCAGACTAGTCTGTATGTGTGTGTGTACCTAGACTTGACTAGATTGGCTAGGTGTGTCGATCAATACCTAGGTAGGTAAAAATCGAATTCAAAAAATATGAATAAGTACCTAGATAGGTTACCTATGCCATCCGTATCCCGATTCCTGATGTAGGCACTAACCAGGTGTTAATTAGGTAAGTAAGTTGTAAGTACCTTACTTAATAGTTATTCTTTAAGCTCACAATTTCCTGCAAATCGCTAGATTATAGGTAAGGTACCTACCTGCGCCAAAGATGGCCCTATTCCTAATATCTAATACTACCTTCAAAATTTCATACTTCTAAAATATATTTTGTACTTAAATTTGTTCGGTTAGTGCTATTATACAAAACTGCAACCTCACATCAATATCTTTTAAGTGGTTGACAGTTCGCCACTCACGTCGCAAATTGCCTACGATTTACAATATCATGTTTACAAACTTTTTAATACCTAGTTATTTCTTTAAAAAACCAACTGTTTCCGTTTTTTTATACGGTAACAAACAGACTTTCTTAGGTTCAAGGGCATTCCAAAAAAGCTAAGTATTGTTCGTATTCTCTGTTGAATTTCATTTAATTTAAGTAGTTCTCATCGCTGTGAAAAGTTCCTATGAAGGCCCACCACACGCGTTGCCAAGATGGCCCGGGCCTTATAGGACTATACAATTATCATAGTTTCTTAGGCGCACGTACCTTACAACAAAATACCTACTACTCGTATAAGGCCGTGTACGCACCGCGAATATTTTTCCGCGCGTTAGTTCGCCTGTTGATTTTTTTCCGCAAGTGCGGATACTCCTAATTTCCTATAGTATTCGATGGAAATATATTCGCGGTGCGGACACGGCCTAAAGACCTTTTTGTTTGCTGTCAATATTTATGAATTTTTTTAGCTACTTAACTAATACTGAAATACTGAAATACTGAAATACTCATTTATTCATAAATCGATAATTTATAAGTCAAAGGAAAAATATATGGTACTTATATGAGTACGTATTACAAAAAATGTCACAGTAAAAAAGCATCATTCACATTATATTTCAATGTCAAATTAATAAATTCATACTATCAATGTCAAATAAATTAAATTAATACAGTATTATTGATAGATGTCAAGTTAATTACAATTAATACAATTTATCGCCATAATAATAATAAATATAATAAATCAATATAGGTACAATATTTGTACGAAAATATATCAAATCAAGGAATGGCTTTCACAGTCTGAAAGTATTCGTTAGTTGTATAGCATGCCATACCAACCAGTAGCTTTTTCAACTTAGAAATGAATATGGACTCACTAGGCACACTTTTTATTTCGTCAGGGAGAGAGTTGTACACCTTGGGAACAAGAGTTTTAACTATTTATTGATTTTCTACTTTAAATGTGTTAGCTTTCCCATAACTAAGTTCTTGTATAAGTAAGTTTTGTCGTTGTTGTATGGTTTTATTCCATGGTCTTACCATCCCGAATTTTTTACAAATAAGTAGTATAAATACCTACCTACTTGTATCTCAAATAGGAAATATCACAGCACAGGGATAGGGACCAAGGCCATTAAAGTATATTTAGTATAAGTACCTTGCCTCAAATCTTGATTAAATCAAAGGCTTAACTATCTTGTCGACGTCACATTTCTGCAATCAATAATGAATGTGTAGCCTTTTAGTTAATTTAATGTGGCACGTTCCAATTAATAACAAATCAGCGAATCATTTGCTGACATAGGTAGGTACATTTACAAACACTGTTCAAGCATCATACCGCGTCCAATTCTGCTATCCAGCTTACGTGGAACTTAGGCGCGTATGTTAAATGCTATGCCATCCCCATCAAATATTGGTATTAATTGTATACATTGGTGATGGTGACTGGCTGTACTTATCTCAAAAGTGGTTTGAAATAAAACTTTCATTTTAATATAGGAATTGTCCACCAACCCGCACTAGGCCAGCGTGGTGGACTAGGCCTAAAACCCTTCCTTCATTGGAAGGAGGCCCGTGCCCCAGCAGTGGGGACGTGATGGGTCGTGATGATAGTAATAGTCATTTTATGATAAAAATATTGATGCTGTCCTGCAAATAGTAGACCTACGCAAAATGCAACTATTTTCTGACTTCATTAAATTCACGAAAAAAAAATTGCGTCAGCGGCGTCATCAATGTCTACGCTTTGTCTACGATACATTATGGAGTAACAGGACCAACTAAAACATGATATTCTACCAATCGTAACAAAGGGTTGACATGATTTACTCTACCTGCTGAACTACAGTAAATATATCTACATTTACCAGAATCGGCCCGCTTTAAACAACGACAAATAACAGAATCCACTGTTAGTTAGGTATAATCTTAAAATCCGTGACTGATTCTGTGTGACGTGCTTAATGAGAGAATTATCTCGCATTCTCTCTGGTCGGAGCTGCAGCAGTTAGTCCGTCTCTCTCGCGACTCCACGATGGTGCCTCTGCTCCTGTGTTTACTTGTGCTGTGCGGTGTGGACGCCAGACCCAGCAGTTGCCAGCAGTACTGCGAAACTACGTGAGTACTTCACTACTTGTGCTATGTTCATACTGGGCCTACTAATACAACTACGACAGTATAAAAAGGGTTCTTGAAATAATAATGACTAAATGTAAGTACTTAGGTACTTATATTACTTGAATGGAATAGGTATGTTCTGCTCAGTTAATATAAATAACTAAAATGTGTTGGTGATAATTTTAAATTTCTTTGGTGGAATGCAGTTTGTTGGCGAAATATATTTTAATTTTATTTAGGTACTTACTTACTTAATATTATTAACTTTAATGGTGTTAAGTAAACATAAAATAAAAATCTAATACCTACATATAAACATCTAGTTATATCTGTATGAAAAACCACTCCATAAATTGTGTCTGTCCGTGCTTGGATAAATTACTGACTCTTGAACCCGTAAATTAAAATCTTTTACAAAATTTTATACCTCAGCATTTAGTTACCTACCTACCTTTTAAGAAAACTCATAGGTACCTATATATTTTACAGAAAATCAAAAAGCTGGCCACTACCGGGTTGTAAATGTAATGCGATGGACCGGACAAAGTCTATGCGCTTGCCACGAGAAGATCAGCTCGAGCCATCCAGCATCTACTACACGCCAGCGGAGCCAGAGCGGCCGCACCCCGCGCACCCCGCTGCTGCCCCCCTGCCCTTCTACATCATGAACCCGGGGAGGCGCGTCTACCACGGCCGCCTCAACGAGGTCGCCGTCAAACGAATCGTTAAACCAACACCGAAACATCACATTAAGTTCCTTAACAACGGTTCGATGAAATACAGTAACCCCATAATCTTAAAGAAAGACAATTATGACACGAATATTGCAGAAAATAATAGTTTAGAATGTCTAGATTTACACATTCTCGTACTCGCTCGTAAGGATAGCAGTAATAATGCTGCCAAGCTCGTTACAGAGGAAAGATTGAGAAAATATGAAGATATGTCCGATTCTGACATAATAATGGCTATTCAAACGAAGTGTAATCAACCAATAGAAACAGTTGGTGAAAATCTCCGTAATTTTGACAAAGTGAATCCAGAGGAATTAGATAATGTTTTTAATGGACCCGGTAATATGTTGTCCCTCAATAATGAAGATGTGGAAGCAGTTACTGATATTACATCCATTCAGAATAAAAATGAAACACAAACAGATATTTTGAGTGAACCTGCCTCCGCCCACTCTTTAGAAACGATATCTGAAATCACTAATATTCCGATAGAATATAAAACACAAACAGATTATGCAGAGTATAAAACTGTAACTGAAGAAATTGCTCACCATAATAATGTAAATAGCCATGAAAGTATATTCTCCACCCCATCACTTATAGAAGCTAATAATAACCAAAGTCAAAGTACTACTGAAATTCAGCCAGTTGAGAAAGTACAAACAAATCACAATATAGAAAATGAAGAATATAAATTAAATCGTACATTTTCAACTTTGAATTATAATGATGTTGTGACTGAAACTGCAAAACCGTTGGAAATGCTTTCTTTCACTAAACCTCCATCATCTGAATTTCAAGAAAGTGGCTTACATGATATTGCTACAGAGCCAGCTATGTACGATGAGAAAAAGGACCACCTCTTACCTGACGGTCCTGATCCTGATCCTGAAAGTATTATTGATGCAATAAACCAAACTACAGAAACCAATTCCAATCAACAACAGTATAACGTTACAGAAATAACTAGAAGAAGCGGAGCCAGGGAATTATTGAAAGAAAGCGATGTAAAGATACCTAAAATGATTTCAAAGGAATTAGTAAATGGTAGTTTCGTTAGTGATGTTCTCGGATATGAAGATTTGGCCAATGGAGATTTTGAAAGTGACACAAAAAATTCTCTTGAAGGTGATGAGTCTGAAGCAAGGAACATAAGTACTTTCCTGTCGAGAAGGTCTGAAGTTTTGCTACACGAAGATATAAATAATGATACAAAAGCGGATGTTATAGACGTTAAGTATAACGATTTAGGCAATGAAGATATGCAAGCAGATCTCGAGGGAGCTGCGTCTGAAGTGTCAGTAAATTTCGCTGCTCCGTCAGAAGCGCCGCGTCAGTCCGAGATCGTTGGTAAACTATACTTTATGTCCAGTGATCAGCTCATACCAGCACGCTTCGTACAGAACCCAGAAGGTGAAATAGTGTTAGGACTTGATGGGCCGGCCTTGTGTGACAAAATAATTTTAAATAACAAAAATAAATCTGTAATATTCTCAAAACTATGTTCATTTATAAATACGCCCAATTTCTGAAATACATCGATAAAAACCCATAAAATACTTGTTATTTTATTTCAATCATTGATATAAGTAGGTAATTATTATATTGATTTCAATAGGTTTCTTTAGGAATTCATTTATTTTTCTTCGTATAATATAGCGCAGACTTCAACGGGACCAAAGGTATACCTACTCATACTCAGTCGTACTGATAATATGTTGTACTTAACTAAACTTTCCGAATGAATAGTGCATAATGTTCATGATACAAAATACTGACCCATCCCATAACATAAACATAAAAATTTATTTCATAAAACGTTTTTTTTTTATATTATCTAACAGAATTCATTTTATGTCCTTTAAACAATAAAATTATACTTAGCTCTTTTCATAGTAGATTAACAAAAAAACATTTGTATCAAAAGTTTTACCCCATGGAATGGGATATAGGTACATTGTTTCCCAAGGGGTGAAAGTCACTTATTTAATCCCCGAGGAGGAGTTTGGCGCAGAATACTACAGGTACTGTATGCGTATTGCGTACCTATTATACCTATCAACAACAAAAAAACCTTAGTGCTTGGTTAAGGAGGCTTCTATTTGAGTGGATGAATATCAAACTTCCATATGTCCACCTACCCGAAAAATTAACTTTTTGATTTGGTCGTGTTCTCCGTTAAAATGTCAGTTTGCCTATGCCCTTCAAGTTCCAATAAGTGCAAGGCATCCATGAGAAAAAAGCCGTTAAAAAAGTAAGTTTTTTTCAAATCCTTTTAAGTCTAACCGTTTCACATTACAAATTTTCACAAGTCCATTCCGGCCAATCACAGAGCGTAATTTTTTCAACATGGCGTCAGTCTTGGTGAGAATTTCGAGGCTGTGGTGTGTGCTCCCAGTGTTTTATAACGAATATGAATGAAAATGTTGAGGAAATTGTGATTGTGGACCCTGAAATAAATAAATAAATAAATAAATAAAAGGAACAGATTGAAGAGTGTAGCAAAAAAACGACAGAAAACTATGGCAAAGTAAGTTTAAAACCCCTTTTTTTCCAACCCACGTGTCAATCACAAAGCATTTTTGTAATAAACACAGGGCCGTATCGGGTAGAATATATAATACGGTAGGTAGGTACTTTTCTACCGATAAATGTTGGTTGACTAACTTCATTGTATTTAATAGAATATAGACTATATTAGTCTTACTGAGTCTGGCCCATGATATTAGTATTTTTCAAACAACTATAAGTCCTTATGACTCATATCAAAACAGCATAAGTCTTGTATGGGCATATCAAACTGCTATAAGTCCAAACTGTTTATTAACTTTTACGCCTTTCTATGAGTGTTATAATGGATTTGTTTATTAAAATACATTCTTAAGGTCTCAAGTCAACTGATTAAATCACGGGGCAAGTTCTATGACCATTAAATAATAGAGAAAACAAAAACCTCCATTTCCCAAATTTTGCGTGGACGTGACATATGGCAGTTTGATATTCATCCACTCATTTATTATCATAGGTAGGTACATCGCATTTTAGATAATACTTACTTAATAGAAATAAATTTTCTCCGGACTTAACAAGAGATAAGTAGGTACTAAACAAGTTAAGTACTAGTGTGAGTGTGTGTGTTTATTGTTATGCCTCTTTTCTGGTGTTTTCTGAAAGGTCATTGAACAAAATTAAGCTAGTTCTAGTAAAATTTTCTATAGATTCAAACTTATAGGCACCTCAAATACTTCGTTAACGTAATTTTTGTGATCAAAACTTTGTTGAATCTAGCCCTTTTTTAAAAAAAAAAGAAATAGCGAATTCTATAAATAAATCTTAATAACCTAGAATATAATATTATCTTGAAGCGATAGACATCAAAATATGTCAAATTCGAAGAGATTTTTTTTAGGGGTTCCTCCTATACTAGTCAAGGGGGGATGAAATATTTTTTACCGTTGTTTGGATGATGTGGGGTATCGTTGAATAGGTCTTTAAAAATATTATAGGTATACTCAAACCATTTTTGTCTCAGTCAGTCAGTTAACGAAATATTAAGCTTCAAGGTGCTAATTTTTATTAGACTCAAGTGTCCCCCCCGTCCCCCTGTGGGCTAAATGGTAGGTCCAAAAAATATGAAAAAACTCACAGATGTAGCACATATGATGAAATTAAAAGGAAAACTATCACAGGTAAGAAGACTTTACAAGTTTACGAGTAAGTAATAGTCGTAGTAGTGTGAATACAAACTTACATTTAAAGTTGCAGAATTGACAATGACGTATGTTGGATGTGCCCGTAAAATGGCAATAGGCCCGCCCCCTATTACATTGGGACTAACATACACTCTGGCGAAAAGTGGGTGCAGCAATGCACCTCTGCCTACCCCGCAAGGGAGAACATTAGTACAAGGCATGAGTGTGTGTGTGTGTGTGTGTGTGTGTGCATGCTTCGAATGTACCTATACAAGGAACATGTCTCGTAGACTGCCGCTCTTGAAAATACCTACAATAATAAGTAATGTAATACCAAACATAATCGCAAAATCTGATCTCATTCCGCTGACTGGTTGCGAGGCCTTTATACTTCGATGGTTTTTACCAAAGAACAACGCGGACTCGGTTATAGGTACAAATACATCCGATTCGTCGAACTCGTGATGATTTCAAAAGGTTATTTATATTATTTAACTTTTTATGAAAGGATTAATGATAAAAAATACTTATTCTACGAACTGAACACTATAAGGGTTGCCATGTTAAAAAATAAAAAATAACATATTCGCATATAGCAACATATTATTTTACCTTTTAAATTTATCTATGGTTTTACTGTGTTGCCAGTATAAGTAGTCTACTTATCCCTATTTAAGTATGATTGTTTTTATCCTATAGATGATTTATTTAAGATGAAGTTGAGGAGAGCAATAGCTTTCCTTGATATAAAATACGTAAAGCAGTGCCTGTGTTCGGATAACATACTTATTACAAACGGTATACAATTTCATATTTTATAGTAAACTCGAAAAAGTCCCTGAAAATTGTAACTTTTGTATTTTTTTCACGCAACATGGTATCACATGCGCGGAGCAGCGGCGCGCGGCAGCCGGCGCGGCTGTAGTTTCGGATTGATTGACACGATCGAGAGCGGTAACATCGAGGAGAGGTCGTGGAGGATTTTACCATCTCGCCACCAGCCGTTCGCCAAATTACACCATGGCTGATACCGAAAAGGCGCCGCAGCCGCAGCAGCCCCAACAGCCGCAGCAAGAACAACAAGAGGCGTCGCCAACCCAACCCAAGGCGGCCGCCAAACAAAAGCAGGTCATCGGTAAGCATGCTACCGCCATCTTAGTTTTGTTGCCCCGGCATTTTTAGCAAAAGCACATGGTATCAATTTCTTTTTGTGACTCAATATTCCTTAAAATTAATCCTCTACCCTGTACGTAATGAATGCATACATTTTTTAAAATATGTGTCCGTCCTTCGTGATAATAGTTGTCCTAGATGAAGCAGTTATTGATCGCCCGCCTCTAGCTAGTTAGGTATGTGTTGACCTCGGCGGCCCCTCGCGGAGCATCCAATTCATGCGCTGACTGCAAAATCAATACTTCTGCGAAGGCGTCCTGCAGGCGCGTGCAGTTTGTCTCTTTCTGATGCATCCGTGCGACAATATAAACAATAATGTAGTTCATATCACATACTGCGCTCCTCTCTTCTTACTGCTAACCGCGTCGATACGCAATAAGTACTTACGCCCACATCTATCTTGTTTGATTTCGTACATCAGGCTACAATATCATGATAAATTATCTTTAGATAAAGTAACAGATATTGACAATGCCTTTTAAAGGTACCCATGTCATAGGATACCCTCATCATTCATAAGCATCGGACAGTAATCATTGACCCTCTAACAGCCCTAATTAAATAAATACTTAGAGACTGTTCACATTAGAGACAGACAGCAATACCAAGTACCTATTCTAAATAATGTACCTATTTAACCATTTCAGTCAACTCTGCTAGATTGAATTCTGAAAGAAAATCATTTCTTTTTAGTCATTTGGTTTGCCTTTATAACAGCAGATCCATAAAATGTAAGGTGCTGTAAAGCACTTTGACCTATAATGTATGTCTCATGAAGTTTCTATGTCCTATCTCACTGGATTTGCTGACAAAGACTCAAGGTCCTCAATATTGAGTAGCTAAGAGTCGAGATCCTTTATTACTTAATAGCCGCTCAGTGCCAGCATGCACTGGTACATAGATAGTTCGTGCCTAGTAACAAATACATGCAGTCCTCTTAGGTGTAGAAAAATCATTATAACATAACTAATAGTTTTTCTTATTTATTCCAGCTGAGAAAGTTTCGGGCACAGTGAAGTGGTTCAACGTTAAAAGCGGATATGGTTTCATCAACAGGTAAATAAATGTTATACAAATATTTTATCAATTCTCTCATGTTGGTGACAAACACCAGAGCTAGCCTTTAGCATGTCACTGCATTGGATTAGGTAGTCTGACTAGCCCCAATTGCGGACTGACTGAGGTCAGCAACAGATGTGTAGAGTGTGTCTTTTCATTTAAGACATTGTTTATGTTCAGCAAGCCTGTCTCAGTATTATTATAAGTAAAAATATATTATATGTTTAGATTAAAAAGCTTATTCATATTAATAATTGTACAGGAACGATACCAAGGAGGATGTGTTTGTCCATCAAACTGCCATCGCCCGAAACAACCCTCGCAAGGCCGTGCGCTCCGTGGGGGACGGAGAGGAGGTCGAGTTTGCTGTAGTCGCTGGAGAGAAGGGCTATGAGGCGGCCGGAGTTACTGGGCCTGGGGGGGAGCCGGTTAAGGGCTCGCCCTACGCAGCCGACAAACGCCGGGGCTTGTACCGCCAGTTCTACCCGCGTCAAGGCGGCGGTCGTGGTGGTGAAGGCGCTCCACGCAGAGGCGGCATGCCACGTGGCCCGCGTGGCCCGCCCCCGCCCACCGAGGGGGGCGCGCAGGGAGACGAGGGGCAGGAGGGAGCCGGAGCCCCGCCGCAGCGCAGCTACTTCCGCCGGAACTTCCGCGGCGGACGTGGCCGTGGCGGCGGCCCCGGCCCGATGAACCGCGGCGGCGGAGGCGGAGGATACCGCCGCATGCGCCCGCGCAACAACTACCAGGGGCAGCAGGCGCCGGGCGCGGGGGCCGCCCCCGCCGGCGCCCCGGCCGCGCCGCGCCAGAACGGACAGGAGGGCGAGGCCCCGGCCGCCGCCTCCTCGCCGCAGCAGGCTAAGGCCAAGACCGCCAAGCCTGCAGGTACTACCATCGAGACCACCACCAATGAGAGCCAGGCCTAAACACCCGCGGCACAGCCCCATAAGTAGTGCTTTGATGTTCTAGCTGTGCTGCTCTCTCATACATGTTTAATGTCTTGTCTGTTCATCTACGAGTGTTTAAAATAAAGTTTGTTCCACATGATGAGATATAATCCGTCATTCTATGTGTATTTTAACAGCTATTAATTTCCTGGAGGCTTGATGCCCACATAGTGTAAGACAATTGCATGATTTTTTAATAATATTGTAACATAATCTTAAAAGAAAATGATGCAATTGAAGAATCTGAATTTTCCGAAGCGGGTAAAATTGGAATTATTATTATGGTATCAGTGTCACGGATCAAAATGTGATTATTTTATTATGATAATAAATAACAATTATATTATTTTAAACTATTTTAGAAGTTTGGTATTACAGTATTTGGTTTTAATTACATTTTGTGCAATTATGATTGTGTTGTGAAGTGATACACATGTTCCAAATCCCCAAATCATGTATTTTTTAAAGTGAGAGTTATTTATTTTATTAAAATTCTTTTTGCATGTTTTTAACCAAAAGTGTTGATTTGTTTAGAATGAATTAAATTATTTGTGTATTTTCGTAAACACTCTGGGAAACATAATAAACATCTTTTTACCTGTGCGAACTTTGTTTTATTTACTTAGCTAGCGAAAGGACATTAGGCTAGGCTTTGGAGGAAAATAGAAATAAATAAGTATAATAAATGAGTCGCCTACCTACATAGGCTATAGGTAATATTAGATCTATGGGTAATATTGATAAATAATGGTGCAGTCGATGATACTAGACGAGTTATGTGTAGGCAGGATCTGATACGTAGAGGAAAGCCGAGGATTGAACTACATAAATTTAATGATACGATTCGGAAGTAGTATGTAGGTAGTAATAAGTAGTTATAATGATACTTATTTATACAGAAGTTGTATAATTTCGTAAATATGCGTCTGTGGCGACATCTATTTTCTCACCAAGGAAGCAAGACGTAATCTCCAATCCAATATTATACTAACACAAAGAAATAACAGTCGCTATGTACAGATGGCGGTGAGTAGCTCAGTCGGGTAAGCGCCCGCTTCTCAATCAAGAGATGCGGGTTCGAATCCCGGCGCTGACATGTACCAATGAGTTCTTTTAACTTAAGTACAATGTATACCATCGCTCTTACGGTGAAGGAAAACATCGTGAGGAAACCTGCATATCTAGATTTAGCACATCAATCTAGATATGTGAACCCACCAACCCGCAGTGGACCAGCGTGGTGGGAAATGGTCCAAGCTTAGGAAGGCAGTTTAGACCTTGGGGATATGCACAAAGGTTCCACTCGAGAGAGCCAGGTGCAGGTACTTACACCCCCACAGAGAATAGAATAGAATAGAATAGTACAGATGGCACTACACGCATTATTATATATCAAAACGAACTTTTATTAGTTAAAGCGTTTTTGAGTTGTTTTGTGAACATAATATTATGACCAATTTATGTACTTATCACTGACTCCCAGTATACGTATGAACACCCATGAAAATGCAAGCAAGTTCACATAAACGGAAAAGCAAAATCAATGCAAGACAAGCTACATGGCGAAAACCACACATTGCGTTGACAGCTTGTGGCGATAGGCTGAGCCTATGTACAAAGGCAAAAAAGTTATAAATGTACCCAGAATACTAACCGCACTGAAGACAATATCACGGCGTTAAATTGGCAGGCTTTGTAATTTGTGCAACTACAGCAGTCGCAGTTGCAAAATTATAGTCAGTTAGGAAGGCGATCCTTGGTTTAGGCAGTGTCCACACCGATCGATGGTAAGGAGAAATTACTTCTAAAAATAGTTAAGTCAAAACAAAGTCTCGGAGCTTACCCTAAGTAAACAAACCTCTCTCCAGTGAATAACTGATTTAATTAAATAGTTGTTTTTGTAAATATAACTAAAATGGGCAGTAAATACAGGGTAGAATTTTATGAGTGATCGACACGAAGACAGGTTAATCTTAACATTATTTTTTGTAGATATGTTAAAAATTTACGTTATAAATATATATTACGACACATTTCTCAAAGAATTTGGCTATGAGTAAATTCACATGGCTTCGATTTGATCACTTGTACAATTCTATAATGTTAAATTAAACAACGATTCTGTACAAAAATCTCAAATAGAGATTATTTTTCATATATTTTTATAAATTTAATAATAACTTGTTTCACTAATTCTCGGTTGAATACATACATCTCTCTGAAATATTAAAAGCTCTGTACTAAGTGTTTAACTCTAGTTATATTGCTTTTTATTTCATTTCACAGTAGTAAGCATTTTATCGGTTGATATAGGAATATTCAGTAAAGATTTGCGTTTCTCATAAAAAGTTTATTTACATAACATAAATAGTAACTGACAAGTTATTATAGGTAGGTAGATAGAAATAAAAACTCGGTAGCCGGTATGTGACAAATGGAAAGTTGATGGGATAGATGGCGTGACGGTCGCGGGGCGGCGCGGGCGCAGGCGCGCCACTCATTCCTCGACTCACATACTTCTCACTAGCAATTTATGTCAACGTGCTAACCGAGACACGACTAACATCATAAAACTAAACAATAAAATATCTACTAAAATAATAAAAAAAATGTTTTACAATTTAAAGATAGGTAGGTACATCATAATATTTCCAAAGAAATGTACTCTATCCCTGACATGTAACATTAGAAAAAATATACGCACTATCCCAGGGCGTGAGGGGCGGCCGCTCTCCACGCCTTGCTTCAACATTTACTTGGTTTTTTTTATCTTTTTGAAATTGATATTATCAGTTTTATCCACTGCCTATGCCTAAATCAATAAAAACAAAGTGATATATTAGATATAATAAACTCTTTAAACCTTTTTCATTGAACGATGTGATCTGCCTGGCCCAGCAACAGTCACGCCTAAAATAATGATTCAATTAAATCAAATGTTTCAAAAATGTATGACTTAGGAACTATGGACAAATTTTTAAGTTTGTATAAAATATACATTGGATGCAGTCCAGCCACACTTATTTTGAGACAACTTTTTTGCTACAAAATTTAAAGGAGCGCCCAGTTTGTAAAGAAATAAATAACATTGTTACCAACCTTCGGTTAAAATGTAACAATTCGGAAAATAAATTACAACGTTTATATCATCGTATAAGCGTTCATAATCAGAATACATCTAATTCTCTTATAATTAATTATATTTATTTCTAACTGACTGGCGTGTCATTTAAATTTTAGTAGCATTCCACCATGCCGGTTCAATCAATAAACAAAGACAATCAATCGTTTGGATCCTAAATACTACATTTTTCAAATAATCATCAATAGTACAGCGATTGGACGGGCCAGCGCAAAAAACACCATTCAACGCCTAACTTTCGCATCCAAGTACGCACTATATCCGTATTTATAATTAATTAATCAAATATTTATAAAGACGGTGAAAACCATTAGGGTTAAATCATTATGATACAGAGAATTTTATACAACATCAACTTAATTTGTAAATTTTACCGTGGAGCCAATCAGTTTCGATAGGCACCATCATAATTTGGTGTTTTGACAATTATTGACTTCCCGAAGTGAGCAATCCAAACAAACTTGAATAACATTGGGCAGACTAGTGTGGGTGAGGCGAGAGGCGCGCCGCCGCAGCCGTCCTCACTCAAACTCTTACTGGTTCCTCATCATTACTATTTCACTGAACCTAAATATCCCCAACTCGTCCACTATTGAACGACATTGGGAATAAATAGATGTGAATTTGTTTTAAGGCTCTTGACGACTCTTAATATAACGATAATATTGGTGTTTGTTTTGCATATATTATTGTAACAGTTAACTCTAGAGGCGAGGCCTGTCGCGCTCCTCATCGGCTTCAGTATGTATCATATAGCCAAAGCGATTCAGGAATTCAACTGACATTATTAATTTACACTATTTCAGAAAACATCTGACAATATTATTATAATAATTATGGATCATATCACCTTAAACTGTCAAAAAAATATTCTCTGTAACATTAATTAATCAGTATAAACATTATTTATGTAATAAGCTTTATAAAATTACATTTCATCTATGATTGCTTGTTGTTTATGGAAGCTAAAGTTACCGTCCGCGCACCGGGAATGAAACACCTTCAATAAATAGTTTTACCGTATATAAATAATGCTAAAATTATCATCGTATATATGAGAGAACCAAAGTAAAATTTTGTGATTTTCTTTGTGAAACAAACGAGTTCAATCAACAAATTTCACCATCAAACAATAAGAACTTAATAATAAAAAATACAAGAGGATAAAATATATAAATAGGCATCAGTATCATAAAAAGCTAAAAGATAAAATTGAAAGGACCTTTAAAAACATTTAAAATTGAAAGATAGCAAGTAACTATTCACGAAAAAGTACTCTTTAAAAGTAAAATAACAAAGTTTGCAAATTCAGAATCTCGATAAAAACTATATCGCATAAAAAATATCATACAACTTTACTTTTTCATGGTTTCGTTATGTTTTAAATGTATGTATTAATATAATAGTATTCATATATCTACGTTTCCGTGTATGATGACTCTAATGTATAAAAATATAGAAGACGTAAGAGTGAGGTTGTGGCGCGAGGGCCGCCGGCGCCGCGCCGCGGGGCAGGCGGGGGGCGCCGAGGGGCGGGCGGGGGGCGCGTCAGTCCTCGCTGCACGAGTCCTCGTTGTCCGCCTCCTTGATGTTGGTGAAGAACGACGTCAGCGCCTTCAGCATCACGCCTGCAACACACACGCACACACTATTACACCTACATACACAGCAGCGAAATTCGACGTAGTCGCATCGGGAGTTTAATTGTTACTGTTAGGGTTTCAAGTTTAATAATAAAAGTAACCATTCAATGCAAATGTTCAAAATTACCTTTTCCTTCTGGCTCCGTTTCAGACATCTCCCACGCAGTGAATCCTTCCACTGTTATTAAATATTGGTCGTGCAAACACTGGAATATCTCCAACGTGAGACCTAAAAAATATAAATGCATTAGAAACTATCAAAATTGAGAATACAAACATCGATATACGAAAGCGACATCAAGAACATTGACAACAAACTGGGGGCAATAAAAGTCTTGAAAAATTTTCCAATACTTTATTTCGTCAAAATTCTAAATCCGAAAATTAAAAAAGGAAAAAAAAGGGGGAAACTAAAAATGAAAAACCCTAACTCCCTAACCAGGCCTAACTATAGAGGTGTAAAAATGATACATTACCTTGGGGGTGTTCTAGTCTATGTATTAATTGCTGAATGCCGATGAGGCAGTTGGACTCCCGCGCCGGCCTCGAGTCGCCGAAGTCGTTGATGAGTCCCGAGTACTTGTTCATGCGGTCCTGGTTGAAGTGCGGCTCGGCGCGACCCTCGGGGCCAAACAACGCGTGCTCGCAAATCGCCTGAATTAGCGACCTCATGAACCAGTCAGAGTTAGAGGAATTACCTACGTTGTCCTGAAAAGGTCCGGATGTTGAAATACAGAGTATGCAGTGTAATCGACGAGCGCACGCCTTTGGTAATTGTAATCATTATGGCATGTAGTGACTGGAACATTTACTTGTTACATTTCAATGGCTACGCTGTTTTTGCTGACGCTTGTGTCTATGCGAACATTCTAAAGCCATTGGTTAGAATGTTGTTAGTTATTATATTGAAATGCTTGAGGAAATGCTCTAGTTTGTACCTACCTTGACTCTTCTCAACGATAGGTTCAACTAATATCATACAATTGTTAGTACATTTTCATTTTTTTCAGTGGTAAATAAGGTGCAAATTTTGTCAGGGATCGAACCGCATGAATGGCAATGAAAACGACATCTTGATCAATAACTATATCTTATGAAAAAAAAAAAAAAACCTTACCGTAAATTAAATATAATGTGATATTGGTCAAGATTTCGGGTTCATTGACGTTTTTGCGAGTCAATCCATGATAAAATTCACGCTTTATAAAATATATTTATCATTCAATAAACAACCGACAAGGTCTACAAATGCATATGGAATAGAAAATAATAGTTTCCAATCATAAAAGTAGATGTTATATTTTTGAAACTACAAAATATCTTCATACCAAATTATACCATTGAAAGGTTAACCACATAACACAGATTCTGTACTAACGCACTCTAAGGCGCTGTAATTTACTACTAATTAGCCAGATCATTACAACATAACTTGAATTAATATCGCAAATAATTTTGTCACCATATAAATTCACCACATGGAAAAATATATGAACAAATCCATAAAATTTTAGCCAATTCTAGACAAAATTATTCGTGATAACGTTATTTCAGTATGTTATTATTCAGAGATTTGAAATAAAAGAAATACACCACCACCCACAAAACGTTCGCAGTTATAATAGTTAGTATGGATTAGTTCACATTAGTTAGTTAGGTTTTGGCGCTGGCTCAGGCCTCACAGTAAGTTAGGATGGTCTATGGCAGTCGCCATAGCCGAAATCGGTCGGAAGGTCATCATCATCATCATGGATGAGTAGAACATAAGGATGGATTGAGTGCCGGCCATGATGCCGCTAACTATTCTACAAACTAGAAGATTCCTGCTACTTGGTAAAATGGTTACTCGAAAAAATGATCGACACTCTCTTTAATCGTAGTTATTGAACTATACCTACTACTAATGATTATTAATTATGTGGGTAGGGAAAAAATAATAAATTCTCATCTCATACACAGAATATAATTATATTATGATTATATGAATATAGACGTATATTATATTGGGGGTACACAACATTGATTACATTTGTTACATTATATACGTTTACGATCATAAAATACGTAGCTTCGTCTGTTAAGAACGCAGAAATAAACATGGTTTGGAAACACCCTCATTACATAATGGGTATATGTGAACATTACTTCGTTTCTATGGCACATGGGACACCCTACATAAGAGTGTAGATCAAGATTCTTTAAAACTTGAGATATGTTAGAACGATTTATGCCGGTCAGGGGCGCCCCTATATTATAGCCCTTGGCCATGAGCTGAAAGTTAATAAAAAAGTGTCACAGAATGCACTATTTGGAAAATTTTAAGAAAGGGTATGGCGTGATCTTTGTGGATCTGAATTGAGATTGATGGGAATACTGAAACATACTACTTGTAACACTATTCTCATTGCCATTTTCCATGGGCAATTCCCTTGTCTGACTTTTATTTGCTATAAATAACGCATTTTTATTAGCAATGGAAATAGTGAGACCCATCCTTTTAATTAAATTATGAATCAATGTCATGTTTTCAAGTTAGAGTTAGTAGGGTTTTTATTAAGAAAATTTAAGCGCATCTTAACTTGACCACTTATTTTAGCACTCTAACATAGGTGAAACATGATAGGTTACGAGCCGTATCGCCGTTTTTGAATGAGTACACTACATATAAATGCCAAAATTTGATAACCTCGGGACCATTTGGGAGTTCAAACAAGTGATCAGTTGAAGAATGTGCTTTAAGCATGCACGCGTCTGCCGCGACGTGGGGACACGTACCTTGACCCAGCCGCGTATGCACTCGCAGTTCTCGTCGTTGTTCATGAGCTGCAGCAGCTTGGCCTGCGCATCAGCCGGCGACAGCGCGCGCGCCTCGTCCGCCGCCTCCGCGCCCGCGAGGAACTCCAGCTTGTTCTCTTCTAGGAACTTCTCAGCCTGCAAACAGGATGCAGAAGTTATTAAAAATGTGTCAACCATTTTGGTGCTATTCTAAAGAGTTTCTCAGCTCAAAATCAAATGCCATGATGCTGAGCCATGTTGGTCGGACATAGGGTATGAACAAATTAACTGTGAGTTCGATTCAACCTACAAGCTCTCAGTATATATGAAAGAAGTTAGGTTTCTTTGCAGTATTTATCCCAGTATGTATCCCTGCTCCTAGAACAGAACACAATCTTAATTACCTGATCCTCCTTCATCCAGTCTTTTAGTTGCTGCTCCGACTCGACCCACTTGGTCTTGACGAAGGTGGGCCCCATGCTGTCCTTCAGCTGGCGTAGGATCGCCTTCAGCAGCAGGTGGCCGTGGTCCACGCTCACGATGGGGCCGCTGAGCCTCAGCACTTGCGCTAGTGTTATGTGCTGAAACATACATGCATGTTAATATTACACTCTATTATTTGATCAAAATTTTATTCATCACATGAGATATTGTAAAATATCCAACTTACCTTCTTCTCAATTTGGGGCACGAAAAACATTCCTAAATATTCATACAACATAGGGATATCTATGTATAGATCTGGGGCAAATTCAATGATCTCTTTGAAACCAGCCAAAAAGTTGTCAGCCGAAATTGTTCCGGTTGAAACTAGGTGTAACAGTGATTTCGTGATTGCGGCTATGTCCTTGGCAGACCTGAAATTAAATAATATAGTCAAGTTCAAACGAATAGTCCAAGATCGAAACTTGCTTGAATAAATAAGTACATCTCATTGTAATTTAAATATCGATATCGACCTACAGATAAACCTTGCATAGAGGGTTTCTCATTGAGATGGTAATAGCACAGACAGACTTCTGACGGCAGCATCCTGTTCAATTGTAATCGGCGCTTTGAGAGCATGTATAATTAAGTAGGGTGGCATAAGAACGTTTTTCAAACATGGGTGTTTTGTTATACACGGGCAAATCTTAGCGAACCATTCCCACCACGCTGCCTAATACACAAGTAGTTTGTCCAGACACTCACTTCTCAAGCGCAATGTTGAGTATCTCTCCGACCACGCCGGCGTGGTACTGCGCGGGGAACAGCTGCTTCACGTCGTGCACCATCTCCTCGCTGTCCGAGTTGATGAGCGCCAGGCCCACCATGGACTTGACGGAGTTCTTCTTGTTGTCGGGCAGCGGCTCCTGCGGCGTGGGGGGCGGCGGCGCGGGCGCGGCGGGGGCGGGCGCCGGCGGCGCGGGCGCGGGGGCGGTGCGCGTGCCCGAGTTGGACCGCGGGATGCCCATCGAGCCCGACCGGCTGTTTCCGCCGGACGCTGCACAAATGACACTTTCGTTAGATACTTGGAAACATGTAAAAAGTTGGAAATGTGACTTGTGGGTCTGCGTGAAGTATGTTTGGATTTATTCATGTGTACTGGTGTGAAAAATTATTTATCAACTGGTAAATACAGGCTAGACTGGGGAACAGGCCTCGTTATAACCGATATTCTAATTTTGTTAGGTTAGTAACAAACTATATCACAAACATGTTAGTATCATTACGTAAGAATAAAGTAAAAGATAACTTACAGAAGTCATTCCGTGAGCTAAATGTGGACCTCTCTATAGATGCCCCCTTTGGTGAAGAGATGTCCTTCAGTCCTAGGAAGGAACCAGTAGAAATAATTAACGTAACAACCAATTATTCAGAATAAATATACAAAAAACCGACTTGTTCAGAGTAGTAACTTACCATGTAGAGAAGTAGGGTCTGTGGAGCTTTCAGCCAAGAGACCGTATTTATTATTTGTGGTGGTTGTGGGCAATCCAATATGAGAATTACTGGAGGCCTGGGCAGTAGTGCTCTTACTGCCTGAGCCACAATTCCACCCTGTGTTCGTAGGAGCTAATTTGATAGTGCTAAGATTCTGGAACAAAAACCATATACCATTATAACACTGTCTTTCTAATGAATGAGTTATCTATGTGTGAGGCCCCATTGGTGTAGCGTAATGTCGTCCCAAAGGAACAGTCCTAAAAAAATACGTCCAGTCCTTTGGAACGAGACGCAAAGCACCAATCGGGCCTCACCCTGTAAACAAATGAGCACACATACCTTATTATTACTAATGCTACCAGCCTTAAGTTTAGTAGTGTCTACAGAGTAATTAGTGGGCCGGGAGGCGGTGGTCTTCCAGTTGTTGGCGTCGAAGTTGTTGCCGCCCTGCCCGCGCCGGTTGTCGCCGCCACGCTTGCCGCGCCCGCCGTCGTCGCGCCGGAACCCGCCCGACATCGGCGCAGAGTTCATCAACTGTTACACAATACACAATCATTAATACTTGGTACTGCAATGAAGTAACATATGGTGTAGTAGAAAAGTAAACATAACAATCAACAAATAATTGTTAACAAAATTTAATTGGTTCATATCTTTCAGAATCACTCAATTTCACGCACACCTTCCGAAAAACACACGACTAGGTCACTTACCTCAATTTGCCGCTGATGCTGCTCAGCCTCCTTCTGGATCTGATCCATCATCTTGGGCTGCGAGTCCACCACGCTCTTGATGAGCCAGCGGCGGCGGCGCAGCTCGATCACGTCTTGCAGCATGAAGCGCACTCGGCTGCTGATCTTGTTGGACTTGCGCTCCACGATGTCCTGCATCTTCTTGAACACGGCATCGAGCTGCTCGCGAACCTAGACACAGAATGGTGTAGTGGTTAGTGACCGTGCAGCTGCTATGCCGAAGGTAGGGTAGGCAGATATTTAAATAGAGATATTTGTACTCGGGCATTGTCTATTATCTATGTATGTAGATATATCAGCTACCCATATAACAGGCCTAGTTTGCGGTTGGATGTCCGTGTGTGAGAATGTCGTATTATAATTACCTCGCCCTCAACCTGCTCGCCGATGGTGGTGAGCAGCTTGCACAGACACTCCAGCTTCTCTTCCTCGAGCTTGTCGATCAGGTGGTTCATGCAGAACACCATGATCTTGGACGTGAGCATCTTCAGTTTGTACAGCTCGCCTGGAACAAACAACGGTCGCTCGGTTAATCATGGTCGTAGGTAAAAGTGGGATACCCAGTAAAATTGCACATGTTGTTGCGTTATACAACTTGTAAAATATGTGTGTATTCGGACCATAATCAATTTGGAATAGTGCAAATTTTTTTGTAGTTACGTAACGAATTATCGTATCAGACAGTATAGAACGCTGAGCTTAAGCTTGAGCCAATATAATATGCTAAGTCACGGCAAGAAATTTAGACAAAGAAGTTTAGTTGAGTAAAGCCAATTCAGAAGAGTGCTCACAGAAGCAAAGGTCGCAAACAGAAATCCTTTCGCTTTTGCATAGAATAACAAGTGAATAATGAATAGCACGCAGCAATTTATGCTATCAATATAAACACGCTCATTATCTTTCAAAGGGGCCACGGGGATAACTTGGAATCGTGTTCATTAATTAGTCAGATATGAGACAAATAGGAACATTATTATTATACTTGTGTGTACATGGTGGACATGTGCAAGACATACAATGTACGGTACCATATGTCTTGGTATGCATTGACTACACCACTTAAATTTTGTGGGAACACCAAAACACTAAACTATAGTTAAGTAATTCTGACGAAAAACGTTTTTAATACACGTCTCTCTTTTTACATAACACAAATCAATCAATTTAATTTAGCCTTATGTGATAAACAGTGCAATATTCGCCAGGCAGCTTTGCCAACTTGTCTTGGTGCAACCATTGCGACAAGTTGGACAAACGAGTATTTGGTTATGTAATCGTTATCTTTATAAAACGCAAGCATAATTATTAATGTATTTAGATAGATTTAACATACCTAAGCTTTAGTAACATGACATGGCATCTTATCTAAAATTACATTCTAACTGGACACATCAACGCAAATAGAAAGTAATGTACAAATAACTAGTTTTGATGATGATGCAAATTTATAGGTCATTAATCTACATTTATTACTAATGAGCAAAACAATTTACAATAGTTAATTTTGTTATTCATTGATTACTTTAAAATCATCATAAGACTAGTACGCCAAGCTTAGAGCGTACTGTTATTACACTCACAGTGACATTATCCCCACTTTTAGTTTCATGCAAGTAGGAGTAAAAATATTATAGGTAAATTTTCAGTAAAGCAAACAAAGTAAGATCGATGCAGAACAAAGACAAATGTGCGGCGATACAAACACAAAATAGAAAGGGACACAGAACAGAAGTGGTAAAAACGCTATCAAAGTGCATAGTGGTGGTTATATTTAGAAAGGGTTACTAACCGATAAACCGCACGTTTCCGACGGAGCGCATCCTCATGCGCCGGTTCTCCTCGTTGAGCAGCACCGCCAACTCCTTGCGTTTCGCCTGAAACGTCACAATACATTCAAACACCCATTCCATCTCTTTGACTAACGTACAACCTAGAGCTTCATATCGAAATAACGACTTACCGGGTCCGTGCATTCGCTCAGTTCCTTTTCTAGTTTGATAGCATTTTCGTCAACTTTGCCGGTGACGAACTGCTGTTGGCACTTGTTGATGATGAGCGCCCTGAAGTTGACGCACTGGTCGGGCGACGACGCGTTGTCGGCCGGCACCTGCAGACACGCTTGTTTAGTCAATAATACACTTATTTGCAGCGGTACCTAAAAGTAGCCTCTTCATGTTATGTGGCGACAGTAAAATACTATTTATGGCTCAAGTCAAGTTCGGCCGAGGATAGTGTTGTGGCGCTTGCTCAGGCCTACGATTACGTGCTAATATTGATGCAAATTCTCACCTTGAGCTTGTACAGCTTATTGCACATGGCGGCGTAGGCTTCCGAGAAGTTGGGCTCCTCGATGGCCTTCTCGAAGACGAGGTCGATGACCCGCACGAGGCGCTGCTGCGTGTTGATCTCGAGCCCCTTCACGCGGTCCATGAGCGTGTCGAACTTCTGCGGCGTCAGCTTGTTCAGGATACCACGGAACTTCTTCTCCAGGTCCTGTTAATAGGGTGATAGTAACGTATACATAACTGGCAGCTTACAAAAGGCTTTAAAAGCCACCACGTGATTCAGGAATTTAAGTTACGTAATCACATACACCAACTATGAATACGATCGATAAATGTAATTTGAGTTTACTAATAATAATAACGTAAACATACTACTTGGCACATTCTTCCCACACAGTGTCTTCTATTTACAATTTTAATAATTTGTAAATGTATCACTTGTTTTTTACCTGTGTCTTGTACTCCTCCTCGCTAATGGTGTCCTTCTTGAAGCGGGACGGCTTCCAGGCGTTCTCAGTCTCGTTGAGCTTGACGTCCTCCCGTAGGGACAGCGACACGTGGATCACCGGCTTGTGGCCGCCGTTGCCGCCCTGGTTGGGGGTCAGCTTCACGCTGCCCTTACCTAAAACGGAATTTCTGTGTTAGTAGTTGCCCAATGTGTAAGTATTATTAACGGTTTGTAAGGCCCACTGACCCAACATACCACTGGGGGCCATATTCCTCCCATCCTTCTTGATGTCCCGACCGCCGCCGGGGGGCCCCCGAGACACGTTCCCTCCCGTGTTCTTCACGAATGAGGGGAATAGCGCGTCGTTGATCGGCCTCGAGATCGGCGTGAACGGCATCGTTTCCATCTGCGAATTAGACACCGATGAGTCAGCAATCACTGCACACCTGTATGAAATGCTACGCCATGTGATATGTGACCTAATTACTTACCCTAACAACCTTCTCCATAATGGGAATATCAGGCTTGTTCTTCGATAGAGGATCATCTCTGATCTGTTTCAATAGTCCGAGATCGTAGCATCTCTTGCCAGATTTGTTCAATGGCGACCATTGATCTGTGGAAAATAGTTTATGTTAGGTGTAATCGATATATAGAGCAGACGTTCAAAGAATAAAATGCACGAGATAAATGTAATAACGAGCGTACCATCAGTGTACTTGTACTTGGGTACAAAGACAGCGGGCGCGGGGGGCGCGGCGGGCGCTGCGGGCGCGGCGGGGGCGGGCGCGGCGGCCGGCTCCTCGGGGGCCGGGGCTACTTCCGCCTCCGGCTCCTCAGTCTTCTCCTCAGAGGGAGCCTTCTCAGGAGTCACCATCTCCTCAGGGCTGCTAGCCTTCACAGGCTCATCCTTAGCATTACCATTCGCTTCTGGCTCCTTCACAATGGCATCAATATTGGCACTCTTGGCACCCTTTTTACTCATATTCTTGGAATTTTTGTTAGCCTTTTCGTTCCTATTAATATCTTCCTTGTTACTATCAGTCTTGTTGATAGTAGGGGTAGTATTGTTTCCATTGGCAGTGTCTGGATCTAAGTAAAGTTGAATCCGTTATTAGTTGGAAACACTAGTAAAAATAAGAGAAGTCAAATTCAAAAATGTTATACATACCAGTAGTTTTATTATTCAAATTGATGTCTTTCATTTTGGATTCAGGTTGATTGCTAGACCGTATACAACTAGCTATACTTTGAGTTAGCTTCACTTGGGCTTCAAAAGCGCTTGAAGCTTCCTTTGATTTCTGTCGTTCAAGTTCTGGCTTGGGAGCAGACGGCAGATCTTTGGCAACTTTCTCGATGCTGGCTGAGAGCAGCTCCGTGGCCGTGGGGGCGCTCGTCACCGGCAGCGGCTTCACAGTTTCACTCTTAGTGTCAGTGGGAGGAGCAATATCACTCTCTACGCTCACTGAGGTCTGTTTCGTTGCCGCTTGTTGCTTTATAAACTCAGTATGTTTTACTGAAGGGATTTGACTAGTTTGGGACTTTGCTACTTCTGCTATATTATTAACAACGGCTTCCACTGAATTGGGTGTGACTGTGGACAAGTATTGACAATTAACTAATTGAGACTATTAAAACACACTTTATACCTCTAAGGGCCTTCTAATGATTGAAAGCAGTAAAGTTAGCTTAAATTAAAATATTTCAGCACAAAATACCAAATAATTGGCATCACAGTTTCAATCAAATATTTGGTTAAATATTTTTTTGGAAAATATCAAATTGTTTATATTATTTCACAATATTCCTAATAAACAGTTTTTTTAAACCATACATTTTAGCACTTCATTAATAATGATAGATATTGTCTAGTATTTTTAACTGAATTACAGTCAGTAATGTTCAAAAACAAAGCCAACGAAAATCAAATTTTAACTGAATATTTATCCCATATTGGTGCTACAACTTTAGTATGCGGCCATTCCGCCTCATAAGTGTTGTTAGGGTAAGGAAAGCAGAGATACTGATATATTCTTGACTGTAAAATACTGTTGAAAGTAAAGCAGATAACTGATAAGCATGACATCATTGTTGGCAAAGTGGGTAAAGGTCAGGAAGTCGCATTTGTAATGCAGCAGTATACCTCATACAAATGCTAAATACACCGCAATGACAATGAGCTCCAATAACAGATCAGTATCTAACCAAATTTTACACCACAGATTGATTTCAGGCTCAGCTTTGTTGTAGTTACCTATCAACTATAACCTATTAAGAGTAGGATATATTTGGCTGAAAACTTATTTAATTATCATGGTTTTTTTAGGAAATTATTTCAGGATAACTTAATTGTTTTAGCAGAGCCCAGATTATAAAAGTAGCTAGCCCTAGATACCAAACAGATTTTTAACAAACATGGTATTTTATAATTTATTATTTTCATCATCTGACCAATATGTGCAAATACCAATTGATTCAATATCATTATTTAGGAAATTCATAATTTTACAGAATATAACTTTTGTGACTCCTTAGGACATTCAGCAAAGCAATTCACAAATAGTCATTGAACTTAAGTGGAGCTACATTTGTATCTTATTATAAAATAAAACAGACTGTATCTCTTATCTCCATTAATGTGAATGTTTTAAAAAAACTGGTAATTTTGAGAATTGTGAAACAAAGTAAGCAGGACTCACATATAGGTGTATAACAAGTTACACCATAGCCAAGTTCATTAAGTTCAGAAGCCAATCTATTAAAGAACACAAACTGTGCACTTTAGCTTAGAATAGTATTTTGTATGAGAAATTTCTAACCTTGGCCCTCACACTCAATGTATCTGGGGTATGAAAATGTGATCTACTTGAGGATTCATGTTTTATTTTAATAACAAATTTGGCCTCAAATATGCCTTGGTGTTAGTGTTGAATGTTTAAAGAACATAAGCAGATAATTCAACCATTCAAGTAACTCAGGCAGATAGTTATAATTTTACCTAAAATTTAGTTTTTGTCAAGTTGCATAAAGTAGTAAGTGATCTGTTCACTGAGGCTATAATGTGACACCTTATCTACAAACAGCTCTACTTAATTATGTAACAATGTGGTGGTGGCAAATACTTGCATGTTGATTAATGAGGCCTTTTAAAAGTGGTATTAATTTGACCCTGACATTTGAAACAAAACTTTTCAGTAAAGATTTCATACACAAGCAGTGTCACAATTGCTGTCCCTAAATAAAAAATACCACATGGAATTAATGCAGGCCACAGGGACCACAATATGCATGCAATCAGGCAACTATAAAGGAGACTGCAGTACTGGCAAGTGAAAAGGAGAACACGACTTTCAAATTGAATAATTACAGATGGGTGCCAGGTAACAAAGAAAAGCCAATTACACAAATTAGGTAGTGGTCATTAGTTTTATCACCACCCATTTTTAGCAAATCAAGAATATCAGGTTCTGTGTCACAATTTTCCTATGATGTGACACTTCTGTGCCACTAGACAGAACTTGCCAAGCCCACATTCATGGCCGAAATCTAGACTCTAGACTGATGGATCGATCTAGGAGACACCATTGCGGTTCGTTTAGAGCTGCATCGAAATCCATATCATATAAAGCACCAAGTTCGAATTCTATAAATAGATCCGTGAAGTATTTCCACGTGGGAGTTCCATTTCGTTTCGTACATACCTGAGATTCAGTTTTACTCGAGCGCCTCTTGATAACTAAATTTCACAGTCTCAGTTCCAATTTCTTTCAATATTATCTAATTATTATATGACTTAGACCTTAAAAAACGATTTTTGCTGCACAATATGGTAAAAGAAAGTCCAACAAAAGGTCACTCAAGGATGTAGAATGTCCGACTATTAGCACTCGTTTCACTTGAACCACATCACTTATTTAATAACTTAATAGATTGATTGCAGGTTTTAACTTAAATTAAGGTTTTTAACGTCAAGAATATATGTCACGATTAAATTGTTACAAAAGTAATTTATAACTTGCAGATCGCAGCTGAGCTCCGAAAATGACTTAGGCTAAAAGCCGCCATATTGAATTTTTCCACATGCGGGCGGACGACGAAGGGCCGGACTAGTGATGTGACATATAACCGATTCAACTTGAAGAATCGAGTAAGAAATAATCGATTCATATGGTCTCAGAAAATGTACTCAGATTTTAATTATTATTTTCTTGTATGATATTTTGTAAGTATTTTTTGTATATTACACTCCGATAAGCGGGTTAACTTTTAATATTTACACCCAGACACGTTCGTTAAATAAATAAGTTTATTGGTTAACAGTATTTTATTTAAAAGCCAGAAAAACATTTAAATTGGAGAAATAGATGGCGTTATCATAGTGAAATAAACGGCCAAACCCTCAGAACAAAGTTTTTTTTGGTTGACTCACACTACAGGGTTATTGGTAAGTAGACCGGAATCCTTTCAGGAGGTGATAGAGGAAGGCATTTCCAGTCGATTGAACCCAATAATGCATTATCCTAAACTTAACCATTTTTGAGATATTTAATATTTTAGGTTTTTTTAATTTTTTGCCAAAATTTTATGCTTAAAACCGAAAATAAAAAAAACTAGCCACATTTCAATATTTTTTTTGGTTGTTTTGCATAAGTAACACCTTAATAAACTAATTAAAATAATGTACAAATGTGCATTATTCGACTTCAATTAGACATAATACCTCAAAATAGTTAAACATTTTGAAAAAATATTCAAAACGCAAAAACCAATAAATTAAATTAAAAAAGATTTTCATATGACATTTTGTTGTGCACTTCAGCTTAAAAACATGGTCAACTAATAAGCTTTCAAACAAGATGATTCAATACCAAATCGATTAAGGTATCACCAAGATATACTTACCAATAACCCTGTATATTCTGAGGGGCTGACAGTAGTGTTGTAAGCTTTTGAATACGCCATCTTTTGACTAATGCGAAAACTCAACTGGCAAACTGTCAAGGAATAATAAGTGCCAATTTTTCCATTGTCGGTTATCTAACCGGCAGGGATTGATTTATAAATTAAACGTCATCTCCATATAAAATTCATGACAGATGTGTCAAAAGTCAACAACTAATCCCTTGTTATAATGTAACAGGGTGTTAATGATCTAACAGAGTATGGCTAAAATTAGGGCTTAGCCATTATTAATCGGAGATCTAATCACTAATGTATGATGCAATATAGCACGTATTACTTATTCTGAGTAGTCGATCGAAGTAAGCCCGTCGTGGTTAAAAATTATGCCTTCTATCGGTTGGGCCGGTCTGTACACAGCTTTAGTGGATGTTGTCTATGAAAGAAGTCCACGATATTCTGACAGCTCATTAGTAAAAAAAAACTAAACATAGATGGCGCTAGTAAAGCTAAAACTTCATTGTACGACACCATCGCAATAAAAAATGCAGTGGTATCGTACGAAGATTTTACAACCATATTTGGACTATTTGTCAGCACTAAATTTGCAAAATATACCTAGTCGAGTTTGGTAATGGTACTTAATTACATTACACGGATAGTTCACAGCGTCATGAAGACCTGGTATGTTGGGTGAGATAACTTGGTTCCACTGTAAATGCCATGAATCTGTTGCTGAAATATTTTACGGAGGAGAAGCAATGTTGCAGCGACGCCTATCTCCAGTGAAGTAGAAACAATTAAATGGTGATCGTTGCAGTTGAATATAAAGCCTGTTTTTAACAGCACTGCGGATATCTGAGCTGCATACTGTGCATACTGTTAAAAACAGCCTTATCCGTGGGTCATTACAGTTTACCATAGTTTACGAAAACCGTTGGTAAAATCAGCGGAAGCTAGCTTGACAAAAAAAGGTTGCAAATAAAAAGAGAAAAATGATTTTTTCTTTTTCGCTAACCATAGCAGCCAGTACTGAACCCTCAGAAGAATGAATATTGAATACTTACATTCAGCGGGCGCTGGCCCGTTGAGCTTGGCGGGCGCGACGGCCTCCTTGGCCTCGGCCTCCTTCTGTTCCTTGTGCTCCTTGCCCTCGGAGCGCACTCGCTCGCGCGGCAGCCGCTGCGGCTGCGGGGGCGGAGCCTCCAGCTTCTCAATCTTCTCTACCTCTTCAGGTTTACTCTTGTTCACTTTCGGCACCACCTTATTAGTAGCTATATTCTTATTCGTATCTAGTACTAGAGGCTGTAAAAGTGTCTCACTAGTCTTTTGGGTTTGTTTCACATTTGTAGGCAATTTAGGCACTATAACTGGACTGTCGGATATAGCCGAGACCACGGGCGTCTCGCACGGCTCGACTGCTACCTCCGCCACTATACTCTTATTTTCATTAACAGCTAATATATCAGACTTCACTATATTATTATTAATAGAACTTATTGCATTTGTTTGTGGTTGTGTGATTGGTGTTATGATTGGTGTTACCGTTTCTATATTTTTAGTAGTAGTGTAATTCGTTTTTATAGTACTTTCCGACGGCTGGTTAGCGGCTTCGTTAACCATCCTAGTAAATTCTTCGGCAATGCTGATTCCGGTAGGAGTAGGTTCCTATTAGAAACATAAAAGAACACTGAGTAAGGATGAACTCAACAACATTGTAGGTAATGCTCTGAACTGGGCTGGTATACTTACAGGTTGAGGTGTTTGCCGTTCACTCGACTCTCTGCTTACATATTGACTATCGTTTGAGATATCTGATAAAATGTCTTGTCCTGGAAATTAAAATATTGGTTACAAGTGTGTCTTCAATAATATCTCATTCAAAATATTTATCATTAAATAACATTCTCAATTAAGTTAACATTGTATTGAAAAAAGAGTACTTAATGAAAGCAGAAAAGGCAAAAGGTAAATAAGGTATATTTCGTGTATTTTCCGAATTCGTGGAATTGGCGCCTCCTTCAATTCTCTTAGGCTTACAATCCCTCTTTTTAACACCCCCGTATATTGAATTATTTCACTTACTTGTGACTGGGTCGATGATTTTTAGACGGTGGCTGGTTCGTTTAGTTTGAGCGGGGCGCATATCTGGGAATAACATCAATATCATTAGAATTTGTCACACCAAAACATAGTTAGAATAGAATAGGTATATTTATTTGACTATAAAATACGGCACATGGAACAAATAATAATTACAGGCAGAAAGAAATGTACAAATACATGCATTTCTATCTTGTATTTAATACATCACCAATACGGGTGCGTTTTTTTACCAGATTTCTAACAAGCACGAAGGTTTGTTTTTAGTCAACTCTTTATTGCACAAGTTTATAAGTTGGCTTAATTTGAATTAACTCATAATATTATGTTATTGCAGAGATAAGCATAGCAAGTGTTTCGTTTTGGAGACTGCCCCACTTAGGTTCTATTTAATTTCTAATTTCTGTTAGGATGCTCTCTGCCCGGCTGGCTTTGCTAGCGGCCGTTCTAATTACCCACTTGAAGCACACATCATGTTAAGACTCACTCTGCATATTAGGGTGCATATGCGCGGCCGGCGGCTGCTGGTGCGGCAGCGGCGCGGCGGGCGCGGCCTGCGCGGCGGGCGCCTGCGGCCCCACCATGGCGGCGGCGCTGGACCGGCCCTGCCCGTTGCCGCCAAGGTTGGGCGTTTGGATCTGCTGGCTCGTCGCCGCCGGGTAGTAGTCTGGAAGGTGAAGAGGGTTATAGTGGTGTTTCGTGCAGGTTTATTTATTTATTCTTTTATTGCACAATATACAGAAGTAATTATGTACAATCAGGTGGCGATGAATGTCGGTGGAAAGTGCGTTGTAGCATTTTCTTCGGATCAGAATAGATGTGATTGGGTAACTAGTTGGGGTTATTGTGTGATCGAGTAAGGTTATTGGACCAATACCCTTACTCAATACTATTGGTAATCCTTTCTAGACGACGTTGAGCGACGGTATGGTATATCTTTAGGCTGTTTGCATAATGGTAACTTTACTATTCGATATTTTAAGCCCTTACAATGTTACATACAGTACGAAAATATTTATTTGCACCAATAACAGATACCTATATAAAAACGACAGTACATTAGCAGGTGTGGACCTACGAATAAACGGATGAATTTAACATCAATGCCATAACCCATTTGTCGATTACTCAAGTGACGTATTACCTACCTGCATATTTTATGCGTACGTTAGGCACACCTTGGGCAGTCAGGGACTAACAACAAATTTGACTCCCTAATCCTTGAACCACAGTGCCTAGTCCAGTGTTTGTAACCGACACGCTTAGAAGATGATCACGATGGGGATGATGGACATTGTCATTTCCCGTTCTTACCGCTGCTATTTCATTAACATTGACGGCAATATAACCGAAGCATAACAGAAGTTATGCGTTACAGAAAATAGCACATTCAAACCATAGAAATGTCGCTGATTACTGGGTCTATGTCAACCCACGGCAGAAACTTCCCAGTGGCTGACATTGGACGGTGAGTTCACGCAACTTGGAGGTGTTATTAAACTTGTCAAGTTATAAAACTTCATCAAGTTCGCTACAGGTAACGGGTACAGTTTCAAAGTCGTGGTTATGGCTGGAAAGTTGCTGAAAGGTCGCCGTAGACGGAATTGTCAAGAAATAAGCTCAAGTAATTACGGGGCGTTCTTTATGGGATTTTATGGCGCGTGTTTTAAGACGAACTCTGCATGTTTGCCTAGCGGTCTAGAAATATGTGATACGGTATGATGCGGTATAGACTCTTATAGCACATGTGGCATTCCCCGATACGTAGCTGAACATCAAAAGAATATGGCTTTTAAAAAGCGGTTTTCAGAAGTCGAATTTAATTTTCTGAAGTCAATTTATCTCAAATGACTGTTAATATTACACAAAGAGGAAAACCGATACAAAACAGTGGCGCAAAGAAAAAAATACAAGCAACACATCCGACTTATTCTTCAAGGCTACCTACAGAAAAAAAAAAAACTGTAATATGTACATCAAATTATACCACACATTTATACGTAACATTACATACAACGCGACAGTATCGGCAATAATAACACCTTTCCATTTGACAGTTTTATTGCTAATTTCTAATACATAATACCTACATAGGACACCGTAAGTACCGAGCAGACTGTCCTTGCCGTGTCAGAATCGGGCCACCATTAAAGACAATACTCCAGGGTGTACCTAATACTTATATCCTATTGATCGCTAATGTACTGTGTCACATTACACCTTCCAGACAAGGTTATTATGGCGCCGGTTCAGTTTCAGCCATACACGTCATGTCTGTCCTTTCTCATGTCTTCGAGTATTTTCCATCTGATTTAATCAAATTCGTGAGAGCCTATAAATTATATGTAGATTTATGAGAACCTAGAATATTCCACGAACACTCGTAGGCTCTCAAAGAGATATTAGAGGTAATTATGGCTGGATGAAGCGCTTGATTTGAAATTAAGGGGTGAGATTTTTACAAATACTAGACAGCGAATAAATAGGACATGTTCCTCGGGACTGTGATTAGATATTCACAAAAGTGAAAGATATAATGTCGCATGCGTCCGATATACCTAAATGAAATAGATGTTTGTATGCATTTGCAATAGTTAAGATCTATACGAGAAACCCATCTGAAAGCGCAAGAGTCAGAGCAAAATAATAATTATTATTTCTATATATTTAACATGAAAACACGGCCTGCTGAGCTGGAGTAAGCGGCATTGCATATGTGTAAAATGTAGGCAGGCATCTGGCAGATAAGCAATGCTAACGATTATGATTATTATGGGGTGATGGCCGGTCGGTCCACCTGTGCGATAGGCACAGTAAAACACTAAATTATTTTATCTCAGATACTAAATTGACAAGTGCAAATGTCTAGTTGAATAGGTAAACCAATTATACAATAATATCTCAGATATTAATCCTGTCAATTTAGTATCTGAGATAAATCTGGGAGCTTCGCATTGACTACAACAGTAAACATCTCCACACAAATCAATACCATACCGTCACTGAATTACGCCGTAATAGAACGACACAAATATACTTTCGCATTTACAGCATAAAGGTGGGAGTTCATGGAGAACATCATGGAGTCCATATAAATACACAAGAAAATAGAAAGAACGTTGCGACACGTCATTTACTGTAACCTCATGTATTCTGCCATCAATGGCACCTATAGGAATAGATAATAAAATGAACAGAGAGCTCTTAAGTTTAGCTTAAGTGGCAGTGAGACGGCCATATATGGTAGACGAGTTCTCGAGGGAAGACCGCGAACTGGCAAGCGTAGCTTGGGACCTTACACAACCGACAGCGGCTGAATAAGGACGGCCGATGACAGAGTGTTGTGGAGATCCTCGTGGAAAGGCTACATCCAGCAGTGGATGATCAGGCTGCCTGCCTCACCAGAGCGTAGCGGGCTAGTGGAGCCGTATGAGAGGCTATAATTATCCACTAAAATTGCATGAGTGGATTTCTTATGCTTTTTGATTGGTCGATTTTTAGCTCGCATACCGCTCCGCTAGGCCCCTCCGCTCTGGACAGGCAGCCTCACAGGCCGATGATGATGATAAAAGCTGTCTCATACTCACATGATTGCGTGTGATTCGGTGGAGTGCCGTAGCTGTAGTGAAGCTGGGGGAGGTACTGGTAGTACCTGCCGAAATAGAAACAACAATATGGTTATTAACTGCAAATATACGTACAGAAAAAAGAAAATAATTATAAATGTTATCTGGATAACTATTTGGTCTTGAATGCGTATTTTAGTTAAAATACTAGACAGCGCGAACAATGGTAGCAATTATTTCATTCCCTTGATAATATTTTACGCGAGTATAAAGAACAGAAAGAAACAACACTGCTAAATAAACTATGCCCTACCTCGAAGAATAGTCCCTTACAATAGATAAATATTAGTTATCGGGTGACATGTAATTACATGAAACTGAAATGGGTAACACCTTAATGGCACATTATAATAGTCGCAAGACATCTGATAAGGTTCCCAAAGTGCTCGATATATCACTTCAAATAGCATTTCCTTGAATACATGCTTGCATGGTGGGAAAATACATCGAGTATTCCGAGAATAGGCGACAAAGTATGTTTCAGTAAATAAAAGCTAGATAAAGATACAAATAATTACCATGGAATCATAATGAATGGAAAGGTCGATCATTTTCCATAAAAAGTATACGCAATTTGAAAGATAAATATGGTAGTAGTAGATATATTTCTAAGAAAAATTTATTACGCATAATTTCAAGTTCTGTTCTCGTACCACGATACAGTTTTGCGGAGCAATATTGGTTGAACTATGGCTGAGACGTTGTTGAATTTATATTGGTTATGCCACATTGAAGGTATTGGCTGTAAAACCGTATGCCGTTTGAGTAGAAGAGTTCTCGATGGATATCATTAACTACCAAATGCCTTGCAAGTGGCCAGTAGTGGTTGGATAAGGAAGGCTGAGGACAGAATGCTGTGGAGTTCCTCGAGAGATGAATATTTCTAGTATGATTGTTGGCCGATTATGTTGAGGCTAACATTGAATAATATTATATTTGAACTACATCGCTGCACTATGAATAAAAGCGATGGTGGTACGGCGACAAAAAAATCAATCTCCCAGATTTCCCCGAAGCAGTCCTTGTAGAAAGAAAGCTGATTGCACTTAAGTTCCGAGAGGAAATCTAGTTGTAATAACAGCAATTTCTCAGATTGTTTCAATTGAATATCACCAACGGAGGCCGCAACCCCCCAGGAGGTAATGGAATCAATAAGTAATATTTGTTGAAGCCAATTCAATTAGAAACAGCACTCTTGACCTCGTAAATTGTATTTTATACAACTACTGACATATAATTTTCTCGATTCAATTGCGTTTATGTTTATTTACTTTTCTTATTGTTTTCATCATTTTAAACTACTGTTTGTTTACCTATACATAATTATATTATATTTCAAGATAGCAAAGTTTGTACAAAAAATTAAAGTGTACCTCTTTTTCCATCGACGATTAAAAATAACCCGCCAGACCAATGGACACCAAGTATTGCCTTGGGATACCCTATGTCTAGCAGAACGCGATTGTCAACTGATAAAGGTCTTCATGGTTACCATCGTGATTGCTCACTAATATATTTTATAGCCACTCTATTTCGGTATGATAATGATTACAATTAATATCTAGTATTAGTTATCTCGATGCACGTAGGCGCTCGGCGAATCAATACTTATTTGGCTGGCTAATCCTTTCACCGACAAGCCGTAGTCTACAGCTCTCTAGTCATCGATAGCTAAGAAAAGAAAAGTGATATTTACCCCTGGCCGCCCCTCTGCTGCGGGTAAGCGGCGCTCGGCATCGTCATCTGAGGGTACACGAGGGTCGGGTACATGACCGGCGGGTTGCCGGTGGCCGACCCGCCCTGGATGTACGGCTGCTGTTGTCTGTGGACACGGGTGGGTAGGCATCAGTGAGTGGGTTCTGGGAAGGTGGTGCGTTCTTAAAGAAACGGTCGTTCGAACGTCACCGCGACGCCTCAACTCACGAATGGGGCCGCGTGGTAAGATGTTGTGATGTTGTTGTAAAGCACGGTGTATGATGTAGACTCATGTGATCATTCCTTATTCAGTTAGAATCATAATTTTAAAGAAAACAATAAATTTGTTTCACGAAGTAAAGATGATAGAAAGTTTGTTGGTAAGATGAATGAAATGTGTGTTTTCATTCCGCGAAATTTTAATTCTATTAAAGGGCTCTTCAGATCGAGAGATTTTCTGAAATTGAAGAGTACTCGATAAAACGGGATATGTAGTAGCAAGGGCAATTAGATGCAAACTTTTCATAAAATAGGTATCTTTATTTATCGTTTTTGTTGCACTCTATTTATTTTTAAACTTACTGTGCATATACTAATAAAGTTACAATAAAATAAACAATATTAACAGATAGTTTCTTGAAAACGATTAAGCCATTTTGTCAAACAGATTTTCTGGTATCTATCGATGTATTCCGATCGACAGAACAAAGGCAGAGCAGAACCGAATTTCGTGAGGGGGATAAACAGGCACTGAACATCGGCTTTCAATGCGCTTTAACCCCGATGCATCTGCAAATGATAACGCTGACATACGGGATTGAGTCTGACCCGGTTTGCAGATACGACGTTCAATGCTATTGAGAGGGGTGAGTGGATGAGATTTCTGTATAGCAGCTACTAGAGTGTAACATGGGTATGTGTTGAAATAATTAACTAGGTACAGAGTGTAATAGGAACTAATTTAAGGATATTTTCATTGTGATCTCCAAGCTATCCTAGGGCTACACGTAAATTAGATTCGGCCCGGCGGCGATCTTCATAAACAAACAGTGACCCTTGCTGGCTACGCTGCAGGATGTTTAATGTATGTGCGATGTGGTGAATAGTGAATAATGTAAGCACTGGGCTACTGTTGACGAAATACGAAGTTTCGGAGGGCTGACACGCGATTGGGGCGTTTAGCTGATTCACATAGAGTCTACGTTAGCTCAGCGATCCGAAACTTGGTGTTCCATCAAGTAGGTGAGCTGACCTGGGGTGGCTGGCCGGCCGGGTGCCGTGCTGGGTCGCCCTGAACGTGTAGTTGTACTGCGGCCTGGCCTGCTGTGACTGGTTCTGGGAGGGCCCGAAGTTATGCGCAGGCTGCGGTAAACACATTGGAAATTAAGATTAGCTTGCACGTTTTCATAAACAACTCGTATATTGTTTATCAAAGCCTGCACGTCAGTTTTTGTACAGTCAATGCTGTGGAATAATGACTGAATATGGATGAATCGTTGCCGCCGTATCACCATCTCACAGGGACACATTTGCTATTCAAAGTGGCAATGGTTGTATGAATTTGACTGCTTTCCGGATTATCTAGCCTTTTCTAAAAGCTGCGCTTCGATTCGAAACGGAGTTTTGATCTTCTTTACTATTTTATTACAAAATTTGTATATGTATACGTATATAAACTCGTAAGTATTGTAACAGCTTTTAGAGGCAATAAGAGATGGTGGTGCAGGCTTCCGAATTGGGTGCTATAGAACAAAGTTCAGTATAAGTAATTAAAGCTTTGCTGATTTCCAGGCTAACTAATAGTTAGTCAACAAAAACACAGCGTACTAATTGATATTGAAAGTAACTTAATTAACAAACTGTTAGTTAAACTCTCAACTAACAATCTGCGATTAGCTAGGTTCTCGTGTAACATAGTTTTATTTGTGTTGTATTCATTATTAAAACTGGCAGGGAAAGTTGTAAAATTAAATCCAGTTCACCGTCACAAAGCTGGAAACGTGTTCAACATACAATGTCATTGTACATACTTTTGCCGAAGTTTAAAAAGTAATTTAAAACAGGCAATAATAGCAATTCGAAACTGTATTTCAAAACAATGGCTTTTTCCTTATTGTTTTATAGAGCTTCATGACTGTGGCTTTGAAAAAGTTTGTAAAGGTTTTCAGTTTTGTAAGGTTTTTGTTTCTAAAAAACTGAAAATAAAATAACAGCGCGTGTAAGCTCAAGGTCTCCTAAATGGAGCTTGAGCTGTGCGTAGCCCAAGTTCAATTCATCATATTATATTTGGCACTTCAGATTAGCTTTATTACAAATTCAGATACCGAATAACAAAAAATATTAGCCGAGCATCCATAATCAAAAAAACAAAAGAAATGAACGGCATGTGCTAATAGCATAACACCGCTGTGATTTCCTCGCACATGCAAAAAATCTCTCTGGAGATCGAAGATCGACGACAGGCCTGGTAAAGATTGAAAGAAGAGAAGTAAACTCGACAGTATTTCCTCCCGAAATACGAGAGACGTATCAACTGTTCTTTCGTCCGTCGCACTCAGCAGTCCCGATCTACACTCGCGAGCAACCAAATCGACTCAAGCCTTGACGGCGCAAACATACATTAATACAAGTAAAATTATGAATAGAAATAATAAAAATGATATGTCATTTAAAAGCTTAAGATGTCAGCTTTAATTTGATATCATTATTATTGAAATCCATTCATCATTTTTGAAATAAATGATGTCTGAACGCAATTGTAGGAAAAACGGGAATTTAGGAAAAAAGGGTATGGGTATCGTATTATACAAATTAAACAAAAAATGTTAAGATAAAAATTTATTTATTTAAATCAATACTTTGTATTGCCCCCTCTTGCCCTAATTACAGCCTGCAGCCTGTTTCTCATAGACCTTATCAACTTTTTGACAGTTTCCTGAGGAATGCCGTCCCACTCCTCTAATAAAGCTGTCTTCAGCTCGTCCACGCTTGCAGGGACTGGATTCCTGGCCCGAACTCTTCTTTTGAGCTCGTCCCATAAGTGTTCGATGGGATTCAGGTCAGGACTGAGCGCAGGCCAGTCCATCGTGCGCAATTCCTTCTCTCTCAGAAACTGCCGACTGACTCGTGCCGTGTGGCAGCGGGCATTGTCGTGCATTAGCACGAAGTCTTCACCGACAAATTCTGCATAGGGCACAACATGACCGAGTAGAATGTCGGTGATGTACCGATCAGCTGTTAACCCGCCTCCTCGGCCGCCTCCAGGCACGAAAACAAGTGCGGTTTTTCCCTCTAGAGAAATACCAGCCCACATCATGCAGGAACCGCCGCCATATGCTACTGTTTCAGCGAAACAACATTGGGCAAATCGTTCCCCCGGACGCCGGTAGACCCGGCCTCTCCTGTCACTGCCATGCAGACACACTCTGCACTCATCAGTAAACAGGACCGACCGCCATTGCGCAATGCTCCAATCGAGATGCTCTCGAGCAAACTGAAGACGCGCTTGTCGGTGGCCTGCAGTCAATTTGGGGCCTGATGCAGGTCTTTTTGGTGTCAAGTTGGCTTCCTTCAAGCGTCTTCTCACTGTCCACTCGCTGACAGCCACTTGTCGTACACGTCTCAGTTCTTGCTGCACATCAACGCCCGTAAGGTGTCGATTGCGCAGCGAGGTTGAGACAATGAAGCGGTCGTCTCTCTCTGAAGTGCAGCGGTGGCGGCCCGTTCTTGGTCTTCGATTGAAGGCACCAGTCTCTTGGAACCGTCTGTATACTCGGGATACAGCAGACTGGCTCAAGTGGAGCTGGGCAGCGACTGCTCGCTGACTTAACCCTTGTTGCAGCAAGGCAACAACTTGAGCAGCTTCTTCTGGTGTGGTATCCATGGGTTTGCGAAAACAAGGAATACAATGCAACGAGATGTGTACCGGTCAACTTGCAACAAGCGACTGATAAGGTACACCGGATGTGGAAAGGTTTTATAGCGGGATCAGGTAGCGCAAGGCGTGGATTCCTAATGAGGTAATTAACACTGACGGGCAATTAAAATGCGTCATTAAATCTGCGCTTAGTTTTTTTTTATGGTATTGATCTTAATTGAAAGCCTAATTCTTCAGCTTTCGAATGACATATCACTTTTATATTTACCATTTATCGTTTTAGGAAAATCAATGTATATGTGCGCCGTGAAGGCTTGAGTCGATTTGGTTGCTCGCGAGTGTAGTTTGTCACCGACACGGTAAGGTGAAGCGGCATGCGGCATGACTGTGGTGTTACCACCATCCAACATTAGCAATTAACAATCCATAACTTGTATGGATCTAAATAGATGACAGACGAGCGACGCTGCTAACGGATTGTTAATTGCTAATGTCGGTGGTGGTACGGTAGCTGTAAGTTTTTAAACCATAAAGGAATGGATCCAAAAAGTAACGACCACAAGTATAGTGCGACAAACTTACCTATCTGTTCCGGTGAGAGCGAACTAAATTGATCCATATCTCATTACTTGTTAATAAACCCATCTAATCTTTACCAATATACCATTATTGGTAAAGATTAGATGGGTTTATTAACACCGCAAGAGCGAATTAACAATACGAGCAAACTTAAAATCTTATAGAATTAAGAAATATTAGACATTTATGTGAGTGGTCACCGGAACAGATAAGTTTGTGGCACTGTACAAATAAAGTTATTTTTTCGTCAATTCTCACCATGGATGTCTTGGACATGTCCTGCTGCTGCTGCGGCGGCGGCTGTTGCGCCGGGCCGCGCATGGAGGGCTGCGAGGGCGGCTGCGGCGCGCCCCCCTGCATGTAGCCCGCGCCGCCCGCGCCGCCGGCGTGGTAGCATTCCGCTCCTGCAACGGGCCAACCTGACATTGTTAGCTTATTTTGCACCAGTTGAGTTGTTTAGTCGCTAAATTACTCTCCACAGGCTAGTAATTTAGACGGGTGTATAGTAATTTAGTGACGTGCTATACTACCACAAGAAACTTTAAACAGAACTTTAAATGAAATTTGACAAATTTGGTTGGTGTTTGACAACTATTAAAAACTGTGGGCGTTACCACAAAAAAATTGACAGCATTTAACAGATGTTTAGCGCTGTCAAACGCCTACAAAATCAGTCAAATTTCGTTTTAAACACTTGTTAAACAGTGTTTAAAGGTTTTGGTGGTAGCACAGTGTAAGTTTTTGTGATATAATAACTTGCTATTGTCTAAAGACACGTTTAGTTACCAAATTAGCCAATACCAAGTGATTTAGTCTTAAATTATTCTCCACTGACTAAATTTCTAGCCTGGTGTGAATAAGGCTTAAACGATATATCACTGTCGTGTCGCTCATACGAGTTAAGAGAGAGATATTACTGTCGGTAGGTATAAGAAATACCGTATAGCGGCAGCGATATCGCTTAAGTCTTGTTAGCACTAGGCTAATAATTTATAATAATAATAATAATAATAAGTTTATTTGCCAAAAAGAACACAGTTACAATTAATGTACAAACAGTAGGTATATAGGTACAATGGCAGAGAGTCTGCAGTAGAAATATATGGGGTAGTAACCCCTAAACTAGGCAGAGCCTGTAACTTAGGGGATACTTAAATATCCTTAATTGCTACCGGTATGCAACACACATTACTACATGGATTTACGTAGGACATTAATTGGATTGAAATTTTGGGATAAACATTATTTAAATTTAAAGTTAACTTATGTTACTGAAATAAATAAACAATGAACAATGATATTATATAAGCCAAGATATAACTACATTTTACATATAAAATACTACTTATCTAATTTAGTCATGTAGATAGTAATAAAGTGACTAAATCACTTGCTATTGGTGAACATAGCAACTAAACTTGTCTTTTATAGACAATAGCAGATGATTTAGTCACTAAATTACTAGCCTTGTGCGAACAAGGCTTTAGTTCTGAATAGGACTAGAGGTTGTATATTCGTTGAAATTGTGTCAGTCTGTTTGTTGTGGTAAACGTCGTGGCTGGCTGTTCATTGGAAACTTTTAACGAAGGCGAAACTTTGTAAAGCCATAGAACGGCTTCTGTTACAGTTAGTACGTAGTTTCTATGATGGGGATTATGCTAATTGAGAGAGTAATGGATTGTAATGAATTCCGAGACTCGAGCAGTCTCGACGGACAATAGGTTTTTATAAGAATACAAATATGAAAATTAAGTAAGATGAAGTTTTTTATACTTACTGTGTGGTGTTGGTGCCCTTGGGTAACTGTTTGTTGTTTTGTTAAGAAAATAATAACTGAGAAAAGTGTGGCAAAAATAATAATAGAAAAGTGTTTAGCGTCTACAGTCTAGAGCAAAACAAAAAATAAGATAAAACATTGTGCCAAGTAAATCAACATAAACTCAAGAACAAACCATAACAGACCGAAAGCGAAGTTGACAGAGCGGCGGACTTACTTGCTTGAGCTAATAGTCGGTAGTGGTGTGACGGCATGCAATTAGGGTTAGAGTATCTAGTCGAAGGCTGGTCATGTTTGAGAGGGCTAGCAGAGTTGTTGTACAGGTGGACTGAGACGTTGTTGACGGGTTGCAGAAGGTGCTGCATCGGCAGCGGCGGCGCGGCGCCCCCGGCCCCCGGCGCGTCGGCCGCGCGGGCTCCACCGCACACGTGCGACGAGCCCGCACAGTTACCCCCTCTTAGCGCAACCATTGCACTCTCATCATACAGTATCTTAACAACTTGGACTAGCCAAATGTAAAACCATTCCCAGAACTGGGGCGATAGGATCATAGATGATGCCCCCTTATCACATAGCGTGGGTACCGAGATAGCGTCTATCAGTCAGAAGGGTATTATGGCTAGTCAGATTAGATGAGGAAAGTTGAAGCCTCACTGCATTGTGCTAGGTTAATGTAAATGCAAAGTCTAGTTTCGTTGTTCAAATACACCCGCGCGACGCATGTTGCTAAAATGTTTGTTATCCGCATTCACCGTATTTAAATCGTAATTTAATGCAGCATAGAGAAAATCGATAAGGAAACGCGCGCTACATCGCTCCGGGCGCTCGCCGCCCGACGCCCGCGGTCGCTCGGCACTGCTCGCACTGCACTACACTTGCACTAATCAATTTTACATATTGTTACTAGTTAACATTTGAGCAAGATTGCTGGTGGACATTTGATAAGAGACTAAAACTTGCGGAGCCCTTTCATTGTGAAGCACGTGAGAAGGGATCGAAGGAATGAAAGAGACAAGGGTAGTGAGTGGCCGTGGCTGTAGGTGCGGGGCGTTCCCTCGCCGACCCCTCGCGACCCCCGTACTGTGTGCGGCGCGGCGAGGGAGGCGAGCGCGGCGTTCATTGCGGCGCGGCGCGGGCCGGGGCCGCCGCCCGCCGGCCCCGCGCGCCGCTGTACGCCGCCGCGGGGGACGCGACCGCGCCGCCCGCCGCCCGCTCCCACCCCCCCGATCAAACGACAGGGGCACATTTCCAAACTGAAGGACCTAGGGTTGCGGTTGCGATTGCGAAACTACCGTAACGACCGTTTTCAATAACCGATACATGCCACATTTTGTATTACATTTCATTTTATTGAAGGATAATAATAAAAGGATTAATTGCTCGGCAGAAATTGGTAATGCTAGCGGAATTCTCGTAAATGAATTCTACAATTTCGGACAGTATGCCCATTTCGTGATGAATAGCGCCGAGAGAAATAATTAATGTTCGCATTGAAGCGAAATGCAGCAATATTGATTGAACATGTGAGGTATTCGCTCAAATGCAGGTATTTGAGAGCGAACCGGCAGTTTCACAACACAATGTGGAGCTTACGGGATAGAGCCGGATTACTTCTGCCCGAGTCCTGCAGGTCCCCTTTCAATTTGCCACTCTCAAAGGAAGAGGGGATTCCCTCGAATCAGCACAAGTTCTCGTCTAGGTACGTAGCTTGTGAATAATCTCGACGAAATAATATAATTATAGTCTTGCCCATAGTTAATATACAGGGTGTATATAAGAAAGGTTAGTATGGGAAAGTTTGGAATAAGACATAGAAATATCTGTTCGTAGGAACCGTGATATGAATATTTCCACTCCGTATCGACCATTAAGGTTGTCGTGATCCGATCGGTAAGACAAAGACGTTCGAACCACGTGGCCACATGAGATTTTGTACGTCTGCCGATGTTCACGCACATCTCCGTAATTACTATTTGGACTTATAGCTGTTTTGTAGACTTTGTATGAAAAACAAAGTACGAGTAAAAACAAAACACATTGTTATTAATTTCTTACAAAAATTATGTAGTCACAAAAGTATGTACTTATAGGGCTTCCGTTTTTACATATTCAGGTACGGAACCCTAGAAAGCGGACGTCAGGAAAATAAGCAAAAAAATCTGCGAACACTTCCGGACAATCCACTGGAAAACCTTTTAAAAGGTTCGCGAAAGCCTGCAGGCTACATCCAGGTGCTATAAAATGTATTTGAAGTTGAACCAAGCGGTGACAAAGGTGCTAGTGCTTCGAAATCGAAACTAGACAAAATACCTTGACCCACTTGCGAGCGAAATGCACCCTCCAACGCCAAAAAAGGTGCTGAAAATCTGCCAACTGATGCAGGCACCCGTTTAAATGAACTCAAGAACACTGAAATAAAATGGCAGGCAAAATACTTTATGAAGTTGTAGTTTTTAAGTTTATCAAGCGATTTATGTTGCCATGAGTCGTTTACTTTTAAAGAAGCCTATTGTTTTTTTTCTCACAGTGAAACTCCACGCAATATTAAGATTCAACCTGAATTAGAATGTGCCTTCATAACTCCTGAACTAGCGTGTTAAGAAGGTATTGTACATTGTACTTAAAATCCTTAATCAGTGCAACCTAACATGATCACATGCCAGGATTCGAACGCACGATCCTACTCTCTGTCACAGTGCAGTCGCCGGCTTTGATACAGACATTCTGTATCGATTGAACGTTTCATGAGCGAGATATTGACAGCTAATCGTTTTCTCGTCGGCGGCGGCACACAGAATGGACAAGGGGAAATGGCTGGGGTCATTGCCAAAATAGGAAAAAAATCCAACTGTTAACGTTAACTGTAAGTAACATAAAAGTAATGCTCGAAAATAAAGGAATTATTAAGAGGAATATAAAGCTACTTACAAACACTTACTACTCCTACTTAAACACTTACGAGAATATTTCCGATAACAGTAAATATTTCAGAAATGTTTTATGAAAGGTAAGTTTGATTTATTACTGGCTTTTCTATATTTCTTTTCAGTGATACGCAAGGAGGGAAATTCGAGCAATCTTCATTAGAAAACATCATAGAAAAACAAATGTAAATAAAAATGAGCCGTTTATTTAATGTTCCACACAAGTGTAGCAGTGGGCGTATAAGTAGGTACAATACAAGTGAAATAAGTACCTGATTTTATATGTTTCTGAGTCGTTCATTCATACTAACGTAAAACAAAATCTGAAGAAATAAAGTATCCACAAAAGTAGATCTGAAATAATTTTTAAATAACTTTCACATTGTAACGAGGAAAATTTTATAAACGATATAATTTCGCGGCACAATATTTGCACGTCTGTTTTAATACTACACCCCGTATACACTGTCAATTAAGCTTTTGCATGTGCAGCATTTACACCGGAGTACCGGTATTTACTGAAACGTAATAATTTCGTGAAACGTGCTCTGAAAGGATATTTCGGCATTAATTGAAACGCCTGTGATAAACGGCGAGTGAGCCATCCAAATAAGCGGATATACAGGGACACGTTCGTCGATTTAGCTGTGCATGAGAACTACCGACGTAATGCACAAAGCTGTTTCCCCATAATACACAATTTACGAATCTGTACTCTCGGCATGTTTCCTAAATATAATTTTTAGTTCGCTTTGTAAAGATAAAAGTATGACACATATTTTATTACTTTTTTATTATAAATAAGTGTAAATAAACAAAGGTATTTTAAATATATAACAAGATTATGACAGACCCCTAGCCATACTTGTCTTAGCCCCTAGCCAAAAGCCCATGCGAAGTATGGAAAAAAGGCTTACTTTTTTTAGAGCTCGACATTTACGTTTCTACATCAAATGTCGAACTCCATAAAAAAAAAAGTTTGCGTTTCGTTTGCTCACTTCGCTGGGGCTTTTGGCTACAGCCTCTGTTTTCATTCAAATGGTGTACACTTTTCAGTGCTACCAATAAAGCTGGTTTCACATTTGTGTAATTTCCCCGTATCTTCGTATCGTATTCCTCGGCGCGTGTCATGACCGCTAGTTTGACGGAATATTTGATAGAATATGTGCTTCCAAACTAGCGATCATGATACGAGCCGAGTCTACATCTGGTATCCAATACGGGGAAATGCCACAAATGTGGAGTCGGCTTTAGTGTCGTAATAAGACGTTGAGAGAGCGTTCCGCGCGATTGTTCCGCGAACATTTGACTAAACCTTGGCTATGGTTTCGAGAATCGCTTTGTTTTCAACTTCTGTGCGTAAATACTGAATCGATACTTCTCGACATTGTAAGAACTCACTGAGCAAACACAAGGTTGGATGATCGATCAATTTTATGCAAATGTAGTCTGTCTAGCCCTTGGGAGACAAGTGTGATTAAACGTAGGTATTTGATATGCATTAATTAACGAAGGTAAGTACGTAATTTAATGTTAAAATAACAACTATATTTCAGAGCGAAGCAAAATTCTCCTACATTTCCAGCACTTTCAATTTCTGTTACGGTAAGAGGATTGCTTTCAAATGCATTTAAGTTTCTCTGGAAATAGAAACGTTAAAAGTCCTCAGCAATTTCTTGCGAAGGCTACGTTAAGCTCATTAGGAAATGTTAAAGGAGTTTTCACTCGGAGCATACAAATTCAATCAAAGAGTTTTATTGCTTCAGTACCTTACTATTTCCACTACAGGTAAGGTTTTATTTCTAATTTTTATTACATTTTCTCAATTGAACGGAAGCTTACTGGCACTTTGTCGATAGTCTTACTTTGTACGTAGTTTTACTCGGCCTTTTGTGAGTAATATTAGTCTAGAATCTACTCAGAACTTACGCACTGTCATCTCATTAGTATAATTACCGGCTGGACTACATTTTAAAGGTCCCTTACATAATTACTTAGCACAATGACAATAGTAAACGTCTAAGGTATTATTGTTTTTTTACACTGTTCGTATTTATAAGAGAGTAACCGAAGCCTATCGCAATTAACTATAAAACGCATAAAAAAATAACAACAAGTTTTTGTACGATTTCATAATGATTTTAATAATTATTAAAAAACTATATGATGATTGACAAAATCATTAAGAATTTTCGGAATCGCATATAATTATTATGATGATAGATTGCTATTTATCGATAAAATATAGATCGCTATGCCGACAAAGTAAAAACATCACTGTGACGTACTGAATGTATAGGTGTACCTGTATGGTGAAATTGCACATTGCGAGTTCTGTGTATGTGTATACTTCATATATTATACATTTTTAGGCAGTTTGTGCAAACTGTATTGTATGAATACCCGTGCGTTTTCCTCACTACATAATAATCACTGTGACCTAGTCTCGACACCATAAGCTTATCAGTATATTTTAGATATGGAATCAGTGTACCGAACCAGTCCAAAAATATATTATAAAGACACCAACATTTTTAGACACATTGTTAGACGCTGGCCAAAATTAATGACCGATTAACAAACGGCACGTATAACTATACGAAAATGCTCTTGTCCAAAGTAGTTAAATCGAACCTCACTCTAACTAGACCGCCGCTTTTATCTTCCAAAGTTTACTTCACAGTGAAGTATCACACCTGTGTTGGTATAGCAATTAATTAGAGGACGAGCCACTCCGCTTCCCACCGCCACTGATAGAATGCACCGGGTCTGTACGTCTAACCACAGCCTTAGTTGTCTTCATTGTTGGTTCAACTTCAATATATGTACACGTAATTACTTAATTACTAGTCAACAATTAACACAACTCTCTCAACTTTGTCAAAGTCTCGTAAAGTTATTGTTAGTGTTGCGAGCAACTTGGGACTGAGTTTGATTTGCAAGCAACAATACAGCCTCAGTTCTAATATGTACCGTGAATGTAGAATTGTTTACCACAACCGACATAGTATCTGTGTGTGTGTGTGTTATTTAATATTAGCCAAGAGGGCGTGGGAAATTATACGAATACCGTCAGGAGGAAAAATATCGTAAATATTGAAGTTGTCGAGCTGAATTTGTAAGCTTGAAAAAACCTTGCCAGGGACGGTTTTAGTTTAGATTGGTTGAACGCTAACATTGAAATAAATTCAAAATTAAAGATAACTTAGATATTCAACCACATTCTACCTATACATATATTTTTGTATAGTTATTCTAGCATGAAGCTGGTTTAGTTACGTATGTATTGAATATCTAATATGCATATTTTTAACTGTACCAAACTAAAACAATATTTGTAAACATTTAATATATTGTAATAGGTATATTATATTATCGGATGTTTACTGTATATTGCATGCCTCAAATATACCCCCATGTATTAGTGTGATTATATATTTTATATTATTGGGCCTGGAACAATACATAAAAGTCGAAAAGAAAGTAATTAAGTAGTGAAACTTATACAGTTTACTAATTTAAACAGTCAATTCATTTACTAAATAGCTGTAAACATAACAAATAATTATGTTTATCAACCAAAATAGTAAACACGTCTCTCGAAACGGCCGCGATTGTAGGATTGTCACCACTTTAGAAGTCATCTACAGTACTTAAAATCTCTAGGCCTGCTATACAATTTTGGCAGAGCCACGAGCATAAAACAACGCCGACTCGGGTGTCCACGAGTCATGGCGATGCCCAACATGTAGACACAGAATTGTGATGATTGGCAAGTAGGTACCTACTTACTCGTCGTCACTGCCTCGACGGCTGAGCCAAGGGACACGCAAGTGCGACGCCAGCATGTGTACGGTATATTTGTCATGAGTAGTCATGACTTGCCATCGTTTAAGTCGCTTTTTTATGGCTGGTGTAACTTCGAAGCAGTGCCTTTTTTCATATTCAGACATCATCACAAATCAAAGCCGGATTCGTACATCATTCATCTCATCATCAAATATGTGGATGGTATCAAATTATAGCAAGCGTTGGCCAAGTAGGTATCTGCCAATAAAAGTCAACGTGTAGGTATACTTAGCGTGAACACGAGGCAGGCTTTACCGTTTAAAATGATAGACAAAACATTAGTGCTTTGGGTGTTATAACAAGAACACTGCACTGCTACTGTAGCTTATAAATAAATATTGCAATCCATTATAGGAGAATAACAATAATATATTTCTACTTCGGTTAGACCAGACAGTCTGACCGTGTAAGAAATAACCTGAGGAAGTTTTGGATTCCATTTTAAAACGGCTGGCTTCGGCGGCATGTAAGCTGCATTTTACATTGATTTGGTCTTGTCGGAAATAGTTCGACAGTGGATCTGTAGAGCAGATGCTGGTTCATGCTGTACAGAAGATGGTCATGTTTAGCTAAAATGATTGTTTTTATTCCAGTTCAGCTCAGGTTTGATAACTCTAATCAACTCTGTACATATATGTATGACTGACTAGGAAACCACGATTATGTTTATTCCAAAGGGAGTGTGGTCTCACATTTAAAAATGCCTTTGATTTACAAATGAGTATAAATAAACTATAGTAAGTACATAGTATACTTGGTCATAGTCAAACTTAAAGAACTTACTGGCTGAATATAGGTTACATTGGTTTTCTTAAGCTACCCTCTGATATGGCGTATCAAATTATAAATTGAAATGGCGGATGATCTAAGATGGTGGCTGCTACCCTCATGTCATGACTCATGATTTCAAATGTTTTCGTTCTTATCTGTGCTGTACGCATAGATTTTAAAACGCATAGGATAGTTAATTTACGTCCAAAATGTTTAGGTCTCAAGTTACTTAATATTTTTTAACACACATCGGTTTCACATATATATCGGGACATTTGATTTGACCAATTCCATGAATTGCCACATAGTCTACTTTAACTGTAGCTAAAACAAATATTCATCATTCAAGATATGGGGTTTAGGAACGAAGCCTCCTCAAGTAGTGTGTCAACTGTGTATATGTTTAAGACATCATGAGTATTCTGCGACTGACCACTACTCTGACCGCAAATCTTCACATCTGCTCACAACCCATCAGGTCCCCACTGCTGGGCCATTGGTCTCCTTCCAATGAAGAAAGGGTTTTAGGCCACCACACTGTCCTAGTGCAGTGAAACCCTGGTTCCACCAACCCGCACTAGGCCGCTCAGCACAAGCAAGCTTATGCTGAGAGAGTTGTTGACCTGTTTATGCAGGTAAGAGGAGAACCCAACTTCTTCAGAGGACAATGTCCAGAACCCAGGGTTTCACTGCACTAGGACAGCATGGTGACCTAAAACCCTTTCTTCATTGGAAGACCCAGCAGTGGGGACCTGATGGGTTATGAGCAGATGTGAAGATTCGCAGTCAGAGTAGTGTTGAATGATGAAGTGGATAATGCCAATTGCATGCTCTCTAGAACCCAGGGTTTCACTGCCATATCTTCAACTTTAGAGCATAGCTTGAAGTGAGGCATAGAGGACCAGGGAAACCTTGTATATGATTGGTAAACTCAAATTAGAATTTGCATACTGGATGTTTGTCTAACTGAGCTAAATCTTGGATCTGGATGTCTACAGTAACAGACCCCAAATATTTTTATATTACCACCAGGTTCTAAAGTGTGTTTTGTGTATGTATGTCTACTGCCTGTTTTGTTATTAAAATAATTGTATCCCATTTTATTTCTGTAAATAACTAAAAGTGAATAGTATAAAAACCATAGTACTCATAATTATCAAAGTATAATTAATAACTTGTAGCTTCTAAAATGTGGCAGCTACATTTAAACTTTAACTACTGCAGGTGGCATTGCTATGAAAGGAGAATAATTGATTAAACTGTTTCTTCCATGATAAATAATTTGTTCTGAAATAAATGATCAATGCAGACATTAGAAAGTATACATATTATAGTTAGTATGGAATAATGTAATTACTTACCTGCACTGTTTTATTAGATAAATGCAATGTAGTGAAAGAGTACTGCATTACCTACTAGAAATATAGACTCAAAAGTGAAAGTCTGCTAAGGGCACAAGTAGGAATTTGACAATAGTTTTGGAATTATTTTAATCTTTGTTCTACCCATAAGTCTCTGGATATTTAGGTAGATCACTGGACCACTCCAAAAATAAGCAGATTGTTAGAGAGTAGTGATAAACAAAGTATTTACCTTAATAAACATTTATCTTTAAGAATGGCATTTTCATATTTACTCAATAAACATGCTCTGTAAACTGTCTGTTATTCTTATTAGCTACTTAATAAAGGAATACCAATGAACTTTTAAGATATGAAAGGTGCTAGATAGTGTAGGTGCTTGAGTGCATGGTAGGTACTTGGTTGATAGAATCGGGTTATCACAAACAATAAAGGATCTCATGGTATGTCTGCTGTCTTGGAATACCTACTGGTCGATTGAGAAAGCACATGTGTTTTTTCGAAACAACAATCTACACAAAATAAAATAGAGATTCGGAATTCGCTTGCGGTTCGTCTGGATGCTCAAGGCGGCAATATTACGTAAATAATTAAATAAGCTTGTTAGAAACCATGTGATGATTGAAAAGGATACGGTCCTGGTCCTCGTTGATTCTGCGCCAGGGGCACCTGATTACCGTTGCCGCTCATTCTCTTGGCACCATAGGTCTCGAGACACGTACACCACTCAAGGTGGCACGTAAGATCGCCCTAACCGATTGTAGGACACATCCGGCACGCAGATGATACACACTGATGTCAGGATGACAAGTCTCACTGTTTAATTCAACCCCGAATTCAACGTTTCTAGTAAAAACATCGTACACCACTTGCGAAGACACGATACATAATTTGAAATAAATTACATGTAGCTTTAGGTCCAGTCACTAAACAAACGACAGTACAAAATGGCGGATGTTAACCAATAAACAAACGTGACAGTCACTGTAGAGTTTGAATTTTGTTAAATCACTTATAGCAAAGTTTTCCCGGCGAGTAATGTTTCTTTAAAATAAGAATAAAACGAATTAAAACGTATAAATATTTTTCTTCAATATTAATGTTTGTTCATAAGTTTCGAATAAAATGTTAAAACATAAACTGTCATTTGACCGCTCACGTCTACTCACGTCACACGCATGCAATGCAAACTTTTTGCTTTTTTTTCTACGCATCTCTCAGTGTTGCCATCAATATTTAAGAATTGTTTTAATCTGTGTCTGATTTGTCCCATCACTACGAGAATTTTCATAACCCGAGCTAACCGAGTTTTCGAAGCTTATTGTATGATTTTGTAATAAAATCACGATTACGTTCTCATGGATGTTGATCTTATGGTTACATTGTCATTTCATTTGCTACAAATTTTTATTCTCGCTCATATACAATGAATGAATCGAGTAAAATATTACTCGATTAATCGAATCGTTTTATATGAAATTTTAATCTGTGTGCTTTAGCCATGAGTCGCATGTCTTTTTTCTTTGTTGCCAGTTGTAATAATATAAATTAGTAAGTAATAATAATATTGTAACCGTGAGATTTTTATTATTCTGAGTACAGTCGAGCAAAAAATATTGAGGTGAGGGTAGTCCGGGTAGTACCACAGTACCTGACTTGAGAGTATGAGACTCCTAGGTTCCGCGTGCACACGAACCAGCGAGCAAATCCGCAGGTTGCAAGTCCGCAGACTTATGTGCTCCAATGGCGTAGGCCATCTGTAGGCCTTTGCATCGAGAGTTCGTTAGCGCGATGCCAGCGGTTTTGCTCGCATATGGATGAAGGTATTATTTACGCCTCGATGGGTGGTATAAAAGTCCTCCCTGTTATATTTTAATGAAATAAATAAATGGTATTAGCCTTTGTATAATTGTAAACAGAAATCAATGTCGTATAGCTTCATGATTTCACTGTATTGTTCCGTGAGTGAGTCTACACTCTGGCGCCAGTATTCCCCGCGACTCCGCTCGTCTTGTATTTGTATCTTGATTTCCTTCAGGTCTGAAATAATCATAATATTACCTATAGCTATAGGCAACTCCATTTACGGCAACATGTAGGTTTAAGTTAGTTAAAGAGTTGTTAGAGTACGTACGTTACGAGAATAAGTACAAGTTAGAGAGATATTCGCACTACTGTATCGTTTCATGTTTTATTCCTTTCATCACCCTACAAAGTAAGCACATTACCTTACTTCGTAGCGTTCTCTCTCCCACACTCCCCAAACAGGCTAACTATATACATGTATTATTTGCTTTACTCTGGCAAATTATAATAATTATTATTAAGCTTATAAGTATTGTATACCAACTAGTTTTAAGTATTTTTTTGAAAAGATGGCTCAGAAGTTTCTTGCCTCCGTTCTTCTCCTAAGACAGAAAAACATCCGAACGGAGAGTAGTTTGTAAAAATTTAAGTCACTCACTTTGGCAAACCCCACAGGCTATGAGGTTGAGCATCCTCTTCACGTCGACCTCATCTTCCACCATCCCTATGTAGTAGAACCGCACCAGTCCTGGCATCAGTTTGAAGACGCGGCGCAGGGGAAACGGTGTGAACCGCCATTGATGCAGGCTGAACGTTACTGCAGGCACAGAATAATAACTAGTCCGATACCTCATGCCCCACGATCTTAGACTGGGTATAAGTAGCTGGTATTTTTAGGTATGTGGATGATAGGGTTTTTGGTGCTTCTACGAGAGGTCTATATCCCATTCCAAGGGTAAAAACATCTGACAGAACGCTTATTTAGGAGGTACCTATATACTTAGTAGTAGACGATTATTGGCTGATGACGATGATCTAGTTCTTGATAATCTAGCCGGGTAAACCCATACAATAACGATGGATTCGGGAACATCTAGGTAGGTACTATCGGGAATAAGTATTCACATATTTTTATCGAATAAATGATAAGTATGTTGTTAAAAGGGTCTTTTTTATGAATGCACGAGGTAACTTTTTATGTGGATTACTCCTGCCTGACTGTATTAGTTATTCCATAGCAAACCATAACTTTCCCTTTATCTCCTTTCCTTTCCCCATCTCTTTTCCCCACTTACCGAGACTATGTCCGTACTGGTAAGCCACGTGGCGGGCGAGGCAGTCAGGGTCAGAGTGCTGTCTCTGCTGCTCTAGAACGTCTACTCCGAGTTCCAGGTGCACCTCGCGCACTGGCATGCTTGGTGATAGGAAGCGGCGCGCGTTGTCGTAGTCTCGGATGCGATCTGACGGTAGGATGTTGTTTTATTCTGTGGTTTATCGACTGTGAGAGCCTTAATTTATATCATTAAGCATGTCGTGGAAACCACGAAAAGGTATTCAAGGTGTGGTAACGTGGACCCTCTCATGCCCACTGGACTGTGAGAATTTTAGACAAGTGTGGAAGAAGATTGAGAACCTATAGGACATAGTGTTGTGGTTGTGGCGCATAGCAGAAACATTAATTACATATATTTACCTGTTACAGTACACGAATACGACGAATCAACCTATACCTCCTAGAACAGAGGGGCAGAACGGCATAACAGTCACAATGGCAACACTTACGAAAGGCCATGGTCAGGTAGAGGTCGGGGCACGCCACGGCCACTCTGCGCCACGGCGCGTCGGGGATGTGGCGGCCCCCCGCCCCCCGCGCCGGGTCCGCCACCCCCGGGGTGTGCTCCTCGCGGCAGATCAGCTGAGGGCAGACATGATGGGAGTCACTAGGTTTAGAGTGGTGGTGTGGTACTGTTCTGGAGTTTATACAAACCACCTAGTTAGTATATTTGGGCTAACGAGTTTATCACGTCAGATACCTAAGGATACCTCACGTGCTTTGATATTCACCTGTTTCAGGTGTAGGAAGGTAAGTTGCGTAAAACGCTCGATCGATGACTTGGACAGTGTGGAAGGGATTGGAAAAAGGCCGACGACAATAGTGTGATTGGTCCATCAGTGGCTTCTGATTACCTATTCGTCTTTTTCATTCCGAAAATAAGCCAATTTCCTCAATTATGACCTTTATGACAACAACCTGAAGCCAGAAGTGCGGTGTCTTCAACACAGGTAGCAGCGCAAAGAGCGCGCGGCCCGTGTCATCAGCCAGATGGGCATACTCCATCGCCAGGAGACGCAGACTCTTCAGTTGCACCAGGCTCCGAGTGAACCAGAGCGCCGTGGAAGATGTGGGGGCTCCGCCTGGAGACAAGAGTTATGCTGGAGTATAGGCCTGTAGTTATACTTAGCTATTGAGTTGCGAATGTCACCTGCTCTCGCTCTCGCAATTCACCTGCCAAGCTACTGTAATGTTCTGGCACTGCTTTTGGTGTGCCAAAGCCTTTACATAACTTAGTAGATTTCATTTAGTACACTGATGTTTATAAGTAAATATAGTTATTCGTTTTATAAGAAGGGTGGAAAACAGTTTATTAACAAAATAGAAAATAACTATAGCCACCGTGATTTTCTATTTTAAGATTAAATTTAATGAGGCGTAGATAATTCACCCTTAGGGCGATTAAAAGTGCGTAGGTAGATCGACGTAACATAAAATTTGTTTACTGAACGGATTCATTAATGAACCTGTAGGTAGGTTTTTTTCCATCAAAATAGAATTTAATATTTTTCTCACAAGAATGAAAAACAGCCCGCCCACGCCCACGCAGGATTAATTACCGAAAAAATATGTTTAATTTAATGCTTTTCTTTAGACATCATTACGCTGATAAACAATAGATATTTAAGTAGACCTATTTTTTCCACAAAATACTGAGAAATCTCAATTTTCAAGTTACGAAAAAACAACTGAATCTGGCCATAAAAAACAAAACGGTTGCCAACCAGTAACGTAGCTGTAGTTGATAAGCATCGGGTTTTCCGTGGGCAGCACGAATCTCCACAGGAACAGGTATTTGAGCGAGTCGCTGTTGAAGCACGCGAGCTGCTGCAGCAAGCGGACCGCCTCCCCGCGCCGGCAGCCCAGGTGCTCCAGAGAGACGAGTTGCAGGTTGTCCTGACCACTGGAAGTAGGGATGAGAGAGGCCTAGAACCTTGTATTCTTAGCATACTCAGGCGAATGAGTGGCTCATTTGGCCGAGCCGCCCAAGTGGATAGGTAAGGTTTAAGTGTGCCGTACTACGAGAGATGTTCAGCTATATGTAGATGTGTGAAATCCCTTCCCTCCAGTGTTAATGAATATGATTGCCATTGTCACATCTCTGGTGGAAGGAATGTGGTATACAAAATAGATTTCGTATTCTAGACAAATTGTGGGTTCCCTAACTTTATAAATATGCCATCAGCACCCTAAGGAAGATTATAGTCCTATGCCAAAGATTATGTTCACCCACCGTAGTGGTCCAAATACCGTAGCTATCGAAGTAGAATTCGATGACCCTAACCCATTATTGATATATGAACTACCACCACGAACTTTACCTTATTATATCCAGAAGTTCCTTCATGAATGTTTTTCTTTGAAAATGATCCATACGATCTAGTTTCAGTAACTGGTCAGGAATTATCAATCTCTCCATCTGAACTTCACTAGTTATCATTTTCTAGAATAAAAAATGTGTATAAGTATTCTTTTAAGACACTCGGGAAATTTATTATAGTTTGAAACTATCGGTAACGGTCGGTATTCTAACTTCACTCCTTTCTTCGGAACCTTGTACTAGTACTTAACTATTTAGTAATCGCAGCTTTTACTCAACCTTGTGGTCTCTCGCCAGTACTACATAAATAAGGATGTATGTACGACAAATAACGTGAGCCTTAACCTAGCCTGTACCTTCTCCTAAACATTACTCTGTCTACGCAATCATGCCCAACAAATCCTAACAAACTTTAGGGCAAACCATTGACTATACACCCTAGTTAGCTACCTTCATAGTCCTGCCCACAGCGATATACTTGTTCTTATCATAGAGCGCAGTGTGGCGTTTCCCGGCCGCATTCACCCTCCACAGGTGCTCGGCGTGTTTGGAGGTGAGTTGGAGGTTGGGGTACTGCGCCGGCAGCAGGATCTGCTCACAGTGGAGGTCCCCGGGGAAGTAGCGGAGTGGGTCGTGTAGCGACCAGTAGCGGGGGTCTGTGCTTCTGCGGAAGTTGCATTGTCGTTTCGGAGAGGATCCCTAAACGTAAGCGTTTACCTATGGGTATCGTAAGTAGCGGATCAAATGTATGGAGAAACGGCGTCGGCAGTGCCGATGAAGTGGACGCATTTTTGTGAATTTATATTCAAAGAAAGTTCCGTTGCTTACGATACTGATGTGGACGCTTATTGTATAAGGTGGACGATTACTTTGGACCGCCTCTTTCTAATTGTGGATATGGTGGGTAGTAAACTAGTAACAATTAAAGTATTTAGGTACCTAAAGTCGTCCAAGTAGTATAGGTACTTGGTAACGCGCTGATAACAGCGACGTTCAAGGAATGTATGGCTTATCGGTGACGGTTAACGTTAGTGAATTTTATCTGCCTACTCTCAATATTCCTTATTTCTAACCCAAGTGTAGGTAGTTATATAAATTGTAGCGAATATCAAATATGCATTATATTGCCTATTTGTATTTAAATCTCCGTAGCCAAACCGAAGTAATATGACTAATTACCACGTAACTGAGCCGAATGGATGAAATTGAAATACTTAAACAATTAACTAGTTACCATCAACAAAAATCCATCCATCACACAGGTATAACGCACCATAACTTCTACTGGTGAAAAAGATAGCTGCTCTTGGCCATCTTATCACACATATTAGTCGTAAGATAAGCGTCCACGTATCGGTCGGTACCGTAGTTACGTATCGTACCAAACGGATCGAGAATGCCGACAAAGCGGACGAACTATATGAATTTCTATACAAAGAATACTTAATGCTATCCGTCCGTTACGTACGATGCCGAAAGGGTGGTCGCTTACCTTCAGAAATACACGACGACCAATTGTTCAAAATCTTCAAATCATTTACTAACTTAAGAACATCATCATCAGGCAGAATACCATCCCCCGGTTCGACATAGTGCATCCAGATGTGAGGGTGTTGCGTGAAGTCCAGCGCGGCCAGGGGTCCCGGGGCCGCCCTGTAGCCGCGAGGGTACAGGGGCCACGCCACCGCCTCCAGGTGACCGGCTATGCGGAGGCATTTGCAGTCTTCTGCAAGTGGTCACGCGTGTTGATATGAGGGTCTAAGTATATGGGTTATTTGACTGAGACTGGACACATCCGCTAATGGTGAGCGGTCAGCTATGTGTAGGTATTGGTTTATAGCCAAGGTTTAGACGATGACTTTTGTAGCTGTAGCAATAAATGTTTATCTTGTTATAAATATTTATTCAACTACTTAGAAACAGTTTTCCCTTGTGTTTCTTTAAAAGTATACAATGTATCTAAATTTCTAGGAAAATTTTCGTTAATGTTTTGACTTAATCTTATCTCTTAAAAGCAACGAAATTTCCATGAAATGAATGATTAAGCTATTATTGGTTTTACGCGTAGGGGTGTTCAGATACAGACTTGCGTGGGTGAAACCCCTTCAATGGTTACGTTTATTTAAATGGGATCGAATAATTTGTAACTATGAATTATTTATCTTATGTACCTACTAGGTGTTATATTTGTAATATTTTAATGAAGATAAGATTGTTCGTCTTTTTCCAACGCCCGTGTAAGAAGGTATTTTTTGTCTAGGATTAGGTACCTACCTACTAACTACTTACCTACCTATCGTGAAACAGTGTCCAGCTATGGATAGCTATCCATAGCATAGAAGTGGACAATTTACTGGCTGATGATGATGCTGTATTCTTAAAACAAGTAGGATAAGTAGACAATTAAGTAAGTAAATAAATTGGTATAATAACTTTCAGTGCCGTCGTCAATTTCAACTGTCTGAATCATTATCTAGCAGAAAACACTTGAAAATATTTACGAAAAACTAAAAAACCAACTAAATATTAAAAGATCAACACAAACAAGATTCTTTGATTTAGTTATCCAGAATACCTACATCAACGTCACATTAGAGATATTTGATTTTATTTCTCTGTGAATCGGCCCCTACTAACGCTAAAGTAATAATTACAAAAGTATAGTGTTTTTTTGCAAAGAGAGCGGTGGTAGCTCAGTCGGGTAAGCGCCCGCTTCTCACGCCAGAGATACGGGTTCGATCCCGACGCTGACATGTACCAATGAGTTCTTTTAACTTAAGTACAATGTATACCATCGCTCTTACGGTAAAGGAAAACATCGCGAGGAAACCTGTATATCTAGATCTAGCACATCTAGATATGTGAACCCACCAACCCGCAGTGGACCAGCGTGGTGGGGACATGGTCCAAGCTTAGGAAGGCAGTTTAGACCTTGGGGATATGCACAAAGGTTCCATTCGAGAGAGCCAGGTGCAGGTACTTACACCCCCACAGAGAATAGAATAGTGTTTTTTTCCAATGTGCTCTAATGTTGGACGGTTATTGGGTTATTGCTTGGGCATTGCATTATTGGCATAATCTCACATTACCCCAGAAAAAAAACTCTGTGTCGGCCGGGTGTCGAACCCGGGCCCCTTAGCGCAACTGTCATCTTTATTAACCACTGCGCCTTGTCATGTAATCAAAGGGCGGCGGAATGGACCTATACAGGATGTTGCGATTGTGTGCTATACAGATGTGTTTTAAATTGAATGAATGGAATTCGCAAACAAACTCTTCTATAGTTAAATGTCACGTTATAAACAATGTTTCTATATGGTTTCTATGAAGAATCTACTAATGAACACACCCCAAATTACCAATGTTTTAAAAATAAGTAGGCAGACACCAAAAAGGTAATAAAATACCGAAATGCAGTTTTCTAGTTTAATTAGGTCGGTACTTAAGTTACTTTAACTGTAGTTAGGAATTAATATTTCGTAATATCAAAAGCGTGATTGTAAATTCTTTGGTAGAAATATAACAGCAGCTATACTTCTGTTTGTTCACACTTGAATAGTTACAGTAAGGGCCCATTCACACCAGGTCCGTCAGCGACGATTCCTCCAAAAACACGAATCGTCTTGTGTGAATGGGCTCTAACACGTCGTGCCTACGCTCGAGCTTTGTCAAGGGCTCACCAGAAAAATGGACGTAATTCAGTTTAAGTAATTCACCATAGTAGGTACCTTGGATCAAAATAAACTTGACAGATGCAGTGCCTTCTTCATAAATCTAATAAAAACCAGTCTTTATTAGGTCATTACTATTATTTATTAATTATGCCCTGTTATGTTATATAAAAAATTACACATATAACTGGAATTACTTCTTATTTTCATAATAATTTACCTTAAATTGGAACCGGCGGCAGTGGCATCAGTTATTTTGTTTTGATCTAAGATCTTCTGAATGTATGGGCGCGTCTGACAAACGAATTCTGGCATTATTTAAGGGGTACGCAAAACAGATTACACATATATATAATATATCTAGAAGGGTAAGGGTATATAACAATAACTATAAATAGTCTAAAGCCAGTATTCATTTGACAGAACAGATTAACTAATTAAGCATAACACCAAAAATAGCTACCAAGTTACCAACATGTTAATACAATAATATATAAATGGCCTCATTCTTAAATAATGTATAAGTTTCAATAACAGGGAGCCTCACGCGAATCCTACTACGAATTTATTTACTTTTATAGCTGCACCTGGCTGCCAAACAAATCAGTCTTGAAACACATGTTTAAACAACATTACGAATTGTATATTGATTATATTATTAGTAATTAAGGTTCCCTGCTATCAAATAACAACACACCTAATTTATACGGACAGTTAAATTATATTAAGTGACGCTTAATTAAGGTAAATTCCTCTTAAAAGGTCAAGATTAGGCAGAGATCTGAACCCGAACCGAGATTCACCGTAAAGGAAACCACGCAATATCAGCGGGTACTGCAGTATAACCTAATTTATATACAGAGTGCAATATTTATAACCTTTGAAGCTCTATCGCTTTTACATGTCCACCCTGTACTTTATTTAATAATATGGCATTTCATTCCCCAGCTTCTATTGCGCGGATCGACTTAACGGAAATACCTACGCTTTAGTCAGGTGAAACAAGGTTCTGTTTTTATAGCTACATAAATTAACATAATAAAATATCCGAGTTATTCCTTTATCTCAACATACAGTCACAAACCCTCGCTTATCTTACAATCCATTCCGATCTAAATATAGCACCACCAGGAATTGAAATAAATTATGTATATTCTTCCTCTTTATTCTTTCTCGGCCTCATTGTGGCTCGCGCTCAGCGCCGTCTGCCCCCAACACCTGCACTCGGATACCCGCTAGCAAGCAACCTCCGTATCTCCGCAAAAACGATTACATAACATCAAACATTACACTTACTTACAATACATTTCAATATCAAACTCCGCTTTAGCCAACAAAAGCACAATACGTCTAGAAAAAACTTCCAGTAGGTAAAATTCGTCTAAATGCAAAGTCCATATCTCGAATAACAGTTAAAAGTCCCTCCCTCAGGTTCCACTCTAGATATCTACGCAGTGGATGGCGGCGCGTGCGTGAGATGCGTGGAGTCGGCGCGGCGCGGCGGCGCGGGGGGCGGGGGGCGGCGGCGCTCCGACCGCGCGACCCCCGCACCCCCCACCGCCCCCGCGCCCCCCGCCGCCCCCTCCCAGTTCTCGTAGCACGGCTCGCAGGGCCCGTAGTGCTCCTGCAGCCACATGCTGACGGAGGCCTCGCGCTCGCCCCGCGGGTACTCGCGGAAGCCGAGCACCTCGTGCGGGGTCGCCGCCGGCTCCAGCTTGCACTTCTGCGCCACCTGGCGGGAGAATAGTGGAGCGGTTAGTGACATATACTGCTATGGGAGTCCAGGGTTCCGTTGTCGGTCAAGGCAGATGGTTCGATTGAATATAGATGTTTGTACTAGAGTCTTGGGTCTTAACATGTCCAATAGAGATAATTATTATTATAGCGGGATTATTATGATTACCTGCCACTTCTTGCGCATGACCCGCTGCAGGTCCTTGAGGAAGTCCTTGGGCGGGTTGCTGGCGGAGTCCGCGAGCTTCTTGGGCGAGGACAGTCTCGTGGTCTCGCAGCGGCGCGGCGGCGGGGGCTTGCGGGGCGAGGCGGGGGGGTCTCCGGGCAGGTTGAAGGAGATCTTCTTGGCCTTGCGGTCGGGGGGCGGGGGCGCCTGTAGTTCAGCGAGACAGGCGGCGTAGTGGTCGGGGGGAGGCGGGGGGAGGGGCAGGTCGTCGACGGGCTCGGCGGGCGGGGGCGGGGGGGGAAGCGAGTCCAGGGATAGCGTGGAGCTGAACATGGCGTCGGGCGGCGGCGGCAGCTGGTCGGGGGCGGCGTATACGGGGGGCGCGTACGCCGGGGGTGCGTACACGGGGCCGGCGGTGGCGTACACTGGCCCCGCCGCGTACAGGGGCGCGGGGGACGACGCCGCGCCGCCGCTGCCCACTGAGTAGATACTGCTGTCTGTTGTCTCTGGAATTTGACATTTAGAATGTTAATGACGGAATTCTGGGCTAATTTACTTATTTATTTCAGTTCTCACCAGTCTATGCCACAATAAGCTGACAGCAAACAAGTGGCATAGCGTCACTCATTAACCCCACACCACCAAGAGGCACATTTTATCCACCTCCCATATATTTACGTGCAGTAAGCTTAGTATGTATATATACATAAAATGGACTACAATTAATTTCTACACCAAAAAAAAATTACTCTTACTTTACGTATGGTATTGAATAGTTGGTTCCATACCTATAGAGTGATGCCTGGTAAGCGTATGATCATCGACGCGGGCGCGCGGGCGCCGCGTCAGGGTGCCCCCGTCCGGGCCCTCCTGCCCCTTCTCCGCCATCTCCTTGAGTTGCCGGGTCATCCAGGTGAGCGGGATGTTCGGCTTCATGGACGGCTTGCGCTTTATTGTGCCTGCGAGGTGACGGGGGATGTTAGCAAGAAAGAAGGCTGAGGATTGTGTTTTAATGATCCGATGTGTAGTAGTAAAAGATTATTGGCTGATGGATAAATGATGATGTTGAAAGGAAGAGAAAGACATGCTTCTCAGTGTAGATAATATAGCGAGAAAATGTGTTAATGCCATGATGTTGAACTCTCTCTTGCTTGATGAAGTTTTGGGCGTTCTGTGGTGGCCATAAACATGCCATCCTTCGGTCCATTGTAGGTCTCTCCGAAACTTCGTGTTTCATCACACAAAAGTACCCTCACTATTTAGTGATGAGTAACTCGGACTACGTTTTACGACTGTCGATCGTGCACACCACATCGTACCGACGGTGCTGTATCGGTTGCCTAATTCTTGCAACGTACTAGATATTTAGCGATCCTGTTAGATCGTCATCTACACGCTAAGAATAAGAAGAAGGCCTTATCTATTTGTCCTTACTTGGCACAAAAGGTAAACAATCTTTGTGTGTCTTTTAATAAAATCATTATTAAACAAGTGAACTACGGCAAAAATTATTTCCTATCAATTATTCATTGGTTGTTAACCTAGTTTTTAAATAAATTCAAATAAAAAGACACACAAAGACTGTCTACCTTTTATGCCGAGTAAGAATGAATGCAGTATACGTACCCATGGGGAACTCGCAGTCGAAGGCGCTCTCGGAGGCCGTGCCGCCGTCCGACAGGCAGCCGCTCGAGCTGGACGACGAAGCGCGGGAGTGCCTGTATGTACATGTTACACCTTTGTTACTATACGGAACATTATTGTATACCTTTAGTGGTGGTAAAAGACTCGATACAACTTTGTTACTATACGGGACATTAGTGTGGACCTATAGTGCTGGTAAAAGACTCGAGTGTTTTATATACCTTGTTTCACGGTGAAATACATCTGACAGAACCCTTATTACATTCGAATAAGGGTACTTTTTGTTTGTATCAGATGTCTTTCCCGTGAAATGAAATACTTATAGTCTTCATTTAGACACTTGAGTCCTTTTGAGAGAATAGGACTCGTTTAGTCACATGCATAGAACAACGCGGATTCGGGACATAAGTTCTGAGTCATGTCAATGACTGGATACTTTTACAACAATAGGACTTTATATCCTTAATTGTTATGAATATCAAGCTTTCTATATTATGAACATGTAGAAACTGAGCCTTCGCTGGTACTAAATAACGATAGGTATACCGATTCGAATGATCAGGTTTAATTTAACTTATAAATACTTTTGGGACTGTGTGCACAATGTTTTATGGCACATTAGGACAGTTTAAAATTCAGAATACCATGCCATTATTACAAAAAATATGCTTATTGAATTGAAGACAGTAAAAAATTACCACATGTTTACAAAGAAGAGTAAATCACACATTATTCAAAAGAAACACAGTAATTAATGAATATACAATAAATTACTTTAAAATATAACAAAAAGAAGTGCAGTGCTACGCAAGCATAGGGTCAATGGGTTATTTTGGTTCCAACTGAATACTATGAGTGCAAATAAAATTTATTATTACCATTTGAAGATAGGTAAACATCAGCCTACCCTATTTACGAGACACTTAAAACAAAAAAAAACCAATGAACGCAAGCTCCCTAGCCACATCACTACATTGTCTAAGGTCTATGGAACCTCCTTCATTATGACCTAGAGCCCTGGAATTCGAAGTGATAACTGATGGACTGCTTGGCTTCCCCCTACATTATTCATCACGACGCCCGTGTCAACCTCACGAATATCATGATGAAGATAACTTACACTATGTTTATTCATGTGTTTTAAATTAACTGTTAAATTCAATGGACCTTAGCTCGTAAAATGAAAACAGAGCTAGAATAAAATTTCTAATTATACGAGTACGCAAGTTTATTATAATTGAAATTATCTTATTTTGAAAAGATTTTAACTCAAATAAAGGTGAATCCAGTTAACATCAGTTAAAATAGTGATATCCCATTTACGTTTTCCTCTATTTTATGTCGGACTGCATAAAACAAGATGATTTTACTTTTCATACAGCACGCTCATTCTAAATGGAGAGTAATGAGCATTCCTGAGTTTATGTGTTTGTTCTGCGACGTGTAAAACTGCCACAATAATTACTAACCTGAAGTTAATTAATGTAATCATAATAACTCATGTCATCATCGCATTTTATTGGAATCATAGTAGATGTATAATTGACATGAGTTAATTATGATTATAATGTTTTAGGTAGAGGTATCCGATGGAGAGATATGATAAGTTTCCTTGGTTCGTTTACTTGATACAACTGAGACAGACGAATGAATGTGAATCAATCGCTTATGCTAACGCTTAATGAAATATGAATTCGCATTTATAGTATTGCAGTATTTTATTTTGGTAATTTAAAATTACTTGTATACTAATTGTTCACAAATTTACATGGCATAAAGTTGGAATAGCTATTCAGAGTTTTTGGACTCTAGCTATAACTACTTATCATTATGCCAGCATTTATTAAATTTGAGGATAGTTTTGAAAGCGAAGTAATATGAAGAAGAGAAGTATTCGCTAACACAGCATAAAACACAAGATAGTATGAGGTATGAGTCACAACATAAAATAAGGGTGGAAAATGTTAATCACGTATGTTAGTCACGCAAGCAATGATACGCAAGGCGGTGCATTGTAAAATTATAATAAAAAATATCGATATGACTTCTGCATTGAGACTTACAGTAAGTAACTACATGGTTATAAAATTTCCATGTACGTAACTTTTACTTGAATAGGTGTCGAAAATTCGAATTTATGTTACTTACAGAACAGAGGAAAAACTTCCTTTCGTATGGTATCATTATGTCACTAGAGGGAAAGCTTTTCAGTTATAATAAAAAAGGTACTGCTGTGTTATTCATTAAAATATATCAGTAACCGAAATTTTTCCATAATTATGTCTCAATTCAGAATTCACATTGAAAACAAACACAAAAGTTTACAAATAAAAACGAAGTCAATAGATGTAAGTAGGCATAGTTGGCATTCTGAAGTTTAATCCGCCTTATGAACAAAGGATTTTGTTTAAATTTTCATTGGACATGGGTTGATTGGTGGAGATATCTGAATTTCTATGATGCGGCACCGTACCGCACCATCATCTATCATCATGGCTGTCCATCGGAGCGGAGCGGGCTAGCGGAGCGTTATCCGAGTTAAAAATCTACCAATAAAATTGCATAAAAACTCCGCTCATTAAATTTAATTGAACCATCATTGTCTCACACACCGCTCCGCTAGCCCGCTCCACTCTGGTGGACAGGTAGCCTAAGAGCCCTGCTTCACTAGGAAGCCATGGGTACTAGAAGTTACAGTGCTCCAAAATTGATAATGCGCATAGAAATCTTTGACAGATCGGTTGTTTTCGATTAGGTATGTGACACATGATATTGACTCCTATTTCTTTCGAACAAGGTGCAAAATGCAAGTGTTTTTTTAAGGCTCTTATGATATAATGTTTCGAGTGTGAAGATCTGCATGTGCATTATTAATTTTGGACAAGTGTACACAAAGTTGTGAGACTGACCTGCCACTGCTGGTGTCGACACTGGAGGAGGCGCAGGACGCGGAGGGGCTGCCCGCCGCCGCCGCGCCGCCCGCCGACTTGGCCGGGAGAGACGTGATCTGGAAGAACGGAATATGGAGGTCAGGTATAGCTGGAAGATATAGGGCTTGTTGACACTTTAAACATAGATTTAAAATTTATGTTGGAATTTCAGTATTTCGACTGACGTAAAGAGTCGAAAAGACATCGGCCGTTTTTGCCTCGCTTTTATGAAAAGTCGCGACCAAAACCCGAAATACTTTTAAACCATAGTGTTACCAACTTGTTGAAGTTATTTTAATTCAATACAAATGGAAAATGTGAATAATATTTTAAAAAAATTACGTATTTTACCTATTACGAAATGTCACCATAAAATATGATGTATCTTTTCCCATTTTTAAATAGGGGGGCAAATTGACATACAAAATGGCCAATTCCCTTTGCGTGTTTCAAAGTAAATTTTAACCTTCTTGTAAATTTAAAACACGGTGTACCAATTTGAGGCCCAGTCTACAGTTCCACAATAGTGCCTACCAGCACTAGTACTTACCGAGCAAGACCTGGCGTGCGCGAGGTGGTCGAGGTCGTCTTGAGTGAGCTCCTCCACGAGAGAGCGGTAGTTCTCTAGCAGACGCCGCCCGTGCTGCAAGTGAACATACAAATACATGACATTTACTATAGAACTGTTGCCCGAGCACAGGATTCGAAACCTCCGTTTACGTTGCGTATTGGTTGCGTATCGTCAAATGTCACTGTCAAAATGTAAGGCAAATTTGTTAGTTCCAAAAGTGGCATTTGTTTTTTCCATGTTAGGTGGAATTTCACCAAACGCTAAACGTATTTAGTAGCCTGTCATACGTCTGTCAGTTAGGGTGGCTGTTACGAACTTCTATTTAAATACTACATAAATTTATTTAGCTAATTTCGTTTAATGCACTAAACAATTTTATCCTAAACATGTTTAGCTTCATAATTCACCATGGTCTTTCAATTACTATTTAGTTAAATGCGTTTAGCATCCTGCGATTTGTTATTTACGTTCAGTTCCACATCTTTTAATGAGAGACTTCATATTTTTTTTATTGAACATTCGAAACGACTCAGCGTAAAACGGAGTCAATCTATAAATGTCAAACATAGAGAAAATAACACTACTTATTTCAAAACAAAACTTATTTCGGCTTTCACCGCGTGGTGGTGTTTGTATTTATTTGTTGTTGTGATTTCAAATTAAAATGAATAGTCAAGCAACTTCTTCTCGTGTTCGTGCCCCTAATTTTACAAGGGAAGAACAAGATTTATTGTGCAATGTAGGTATTGGAACCATACTTGCACAATATAGAGAGCAAAAAAACGTTGTTCCTGAATGGTATCAGGAGGTTTAATGTATATTTTATACAATAATGCTATTGCATCTCTATGAATGATTCTGCAAGCTGTTGGTTCTTCCACACCTATCACATCTCCACAAGTAATTAACTGACTGCCAGTTGCATAATATCGGAGTGTGCATAACAACTGGTTCATTGGAGTAACTGCATTATTTCTGTAACAATAATTATAGGTATAAATAAAAGTATAAGATAATTATGTAGTCAGATAACTTTATTATTTCAATACATTAGCTACTTACCTGGTGGAAATAAATTCAAGATGATGTTGAATTTCTTGTAGTATAAGCGATACAGTTTAGCGAGCGGTGGTAGCTCAGTCGGGTAAGCGCCCCCTTCTCACGATGCGGGTTCGAATCCCGGCGCTGACATGTACCAATGAGTTCTTTTAACTTAAGTACAATGTATATCATCGCTCTTACGGTGAAGGAAAACATCGTGCGCATCTAGCACATCTAGATATGTGAACCCACCAACCCGCAGTGGACCAGGGTGGTGGGAAATGGTCCAAGCTTAGGGAGGCAGTTTAGACCTTGGGGATATGCACAAAGGTTCCACTCGAGAGAGCCAGGTGCAGCTACTTACACCCCCACAGAGAATAGAATGGAATAGCGATACAGTTTTTTTTGTCAAACGAAATATTCTTACAATTTTTTTATCCGGTAGTGTCTCAAATAAGTTAGTTCTTTCTGCAATATAGCGTAATGAGCGAGGTCTATTCATATAGAGAAGTAATTCTTCATCATCGTCATCAAACAAAATATCCCACAAATCCATTATTTATTAGATAACCTCAATAACCTCTGAACAATGACCTCTGAATCTCTCACAGACAACAACTAGACATCACTGAGGAAAAATGCTAGAAATTGAAAAGTTCTCTTGACAGCCGGTCGGTCAGCTGGTCGCCGCGACTGACGCCATGACATGCGTAGTAGATAAATGTGTTTAGTAAAGTTAAATAGCCATTTGACCGCATTTAGGTTTAACAGATTACTAATCATATTTAAGTCGTGGTAAAAGATGTTTTACGAAATTTAAATAAAAATTGTGTTTAAATAAAAAGTTAAATACATTTATCACGTTGATAAAAGCCACCCTTAGTACAAAATGTATTTAAAATTTGATTTAAATACGTTTAGCGTTTGGTAAAAGCGACCTTTCGTGTAGATTCGAAAATAGTATCGAATCCTATGCTCGCGCCTCTGAATGCGTAAAGCGTAATACATTCACGGGCAATGAAAAAGTTCCAGTCAGAAAACCACCAAGTTATTCCTAAGCGGATAAGTGTCGCTTAATGACGCAGTCTGCAATATTGAAGTACATTTAAAAGCTCACCTGAATATTACCTACCTATTAAATGTATAAAAAAATTGGGGTTATTTAGTGTTGGACTTTTGTAAGTGGAACCGTTTCTTTGCACGTGAGTGTATCTTGAATGCCGGTAAATCAGAAAAGGTGAAAGAGATATCTTCAAGGGTTCATTGCTTGAGAAATGACTTGTCTCTAATAGCTATTTGGAATTTTAATTAAAGGGGTGTTCGGTAAACTAAATAGTGAGTAAATAATATTTGATTATGATTATGAGATTTTGATTATGAACTTTCATAAATATCATTGGCAAGAACGTATGCTGTAGCATAACGGAACTCAACTCACGACTTGGCAAGACAAGGTGAATTTTAATCACGTCTTATCATGCGCGTATTGCCTGTTATGCTACAGAAAACCAAATCACTTTAACAAAACGCCACTAACACAAACACACTAAACTCATCAAACTCCATTCCACAATACCTTAGCAATCCTTATAGCCGTGACCCATCTCTCCATGACTTGCGCGTCGTCGGCGCACAGGAACTTTATAAACTTGACACTCTTCGGCTGCTGCAGCCGCGGGTGTTTAATCGCGAAACAGTGGTCCGTGGGCGACTTGTACTTCTTGCGCCAGTTGACCCCGAGGTACACCTCGTTGGTCTCGAAGGTCGCCAGGCAGACCAGCTCTTTGAGGGTTTTAGCTTTGTCTTTCGGTGAGTAGTATAGACCTGTTAGGGGAGAAGTTTAGTTGAATTGAAAGTCTACGATAGAGTCTTGATGGGATGTTGTATGTTTTTCTCTGATGCTATACTTAAAGGCCAGAAAGCGACTCTGGGGGTTATTCTAAACAACTTTTTCAAGTTCACAATAAAAATACATATAAATGTTTAATATACCACTTTTGACACACTCAGTATCAATGGAATAATGTATAATATTATATGGTAAGGAAATGAAAACAACTAAGTATATTCATACCAAACGAATCGTCTTAAAAACGAGACAGATACCTAAAGTAGGTCATCGCAATCTTCCCCTTTACCTTCACCGCAAGCGGAACTAAGCACGGTGATAAAGAAAACACAACAAAATGACATTGACTAAACTCGTTTCACGCAACTGTATAAATTACAACACCATCTGTGCCCTTCCGCCCGCTTAAACCACACAATCGCATAAAACAATAGACTACATTTCCTCAGCAACTTGCCTGAAGGTCTCAGTACGAAGTGGTACTTCTTCCATCCCTTTTTGGCTTCGCTCTTTAGATAGAGGGGTCCCTCAATTTGCGGCACGGAATGTCCTGCTATGGAGGGAAGGATGCTGGTGGCTCCCGTGGACTGTCCGAAGAAGTCCTCTAGTATAACTTGTCTGGAATGGTCGTCGTGCTCGCTTGAAAAGCCTGTGGAAGAATTAGTTACAGTTACAGTTTCGAAGTTGCTTTCTCCTTTTTGACAAGGTTGGATCATAACTAAAATAATATTTTGAACTATTTACTAAAACAATAATTTAATTTGTAGTTACTCATGCAGATGCATAAATCTCATAGGTACATAAAAGCTGTTTTTATGTAATTTTCCACACAATACAAACACAGGAGTTGATAACAAATATCTCTAACCATATGCAATAAATACGTCCATACATCCAATACCGATTCCCTTATCACACCAAACATTATTCAATGAAAACTAACAGTAACACAACATCAGAAGTCGAAACCGATCCTCAAATTCATAGACCGTATTGTAAAGTTACAACAAGGTTAAAATTTACTCTGAAACTCACGAGTTTCGACTTTACGTCAGTCAAAAAGTAGAATTTCGTGTATCACTGATCGCAACTCAATTTTAAACCTATTTTAGAGTGTCAAGCTCTATGAATTTGGCGAAATAAATTTTACTAAAGTGGTTAACAATCAACCCCTCACCTCGATCGTCCTCAGCGAGCAGGAACCGCTCGGGGGTCTGGAACACGGCGATCTTGTCCGGCCGCTCCGCGAACAGGATGCGGTTCTTGGACTCGCGCGTCCACAGCATCAGGTTGTCCACCAGCACCTCGTGGTCCTCGTACACGCGCTCTGTTGAAAAGGATGTGGTTGAAGAAAAGCTATGGGTATGTTTGGGCAAAGACCTCGGAATGGAATGGGAATCTAGATTAAAAAGAGTCTATCAATGCTGTAATGTAAGGTTTTATCTAACATTAATAAATAATTTTTAACCTATAGCGACTTTGTGAGCATACTCAGTATGTTTTACGAAGATATACCTAGCTTGCAATATAAAAATATTCCATACACATAAAAAATTGCAATTATATCTAATATCCATCATAGCAGTAACAGAATATTAAAATCCAACTCACCCATATAAAGATCGGGCAGATGCTCTACAATAGCCCACTTGGGCTCCATAGACACGTGGTTCTTGTCAGCCAGCAGTCGCGTCACATACCCGCAGCTCATCTTCTCATCCACCAGCAGACTCTTCGATGACCCGTCAGCAGAAAACGCCTTTATAAACAACTTCTTGACGCTCGCCTCCCGCATCCGTTCCAACGCCAACTTTATCTTATCTGCCTTCTGCTGAAAACTCGCATCCTAGAAAGTCGAAAGCGATAATTGTTACAACCGCTTACACAATGTTTAATATTTACTTTCACAGCTGTTATCGTCGAGATGCATTGATCGTAAAATATAATGGATTATGCAAATTGCTGTGTTATGATAACTTGGCCGTTTGATTTAATTGTACGGTTCGGAATTGATGTGCAATTACCTTTTGGTTTTGATGTAGTATTAGTTTTAGCGCTTTGCATTTGGAGCCGGCAGAGCTTGAAGCCGAGGACTCGCTCGACAGCATTGAGACCTGGAAATGGACATTCATCAAATTACGTAACGAAAATTACAGTTAGTGAATATTATCCCTGAGATAATGAGTGAAACTCTAGCAAATTGTAAATGTTGAGTGACATGCATAGAGAAGACCCCCATCACTGACATTTTCAGTGTCTTTTAGGTCACACTGCTTGGACAAAGGTGTTTAGCTAAAAGTGAATAATAATTCCTGCAGCATCCACACCAATACTTCTAAAATAAATGCAGTTTGTCACCTCAGCACTGTAACAGAAGTAACTAATCACCACACAGATACCTGGTCAGTACTCACAGTATCACTAAAAGCGGAGTCATTGTCGGGCGAGTCGGTCCGGGCGATGCTGGAGGCGGTGTCACTGCAGTCCTTCAGGCACTCCGGCCGAGCCTGCTCTGAGCCCTCCGCCGGTGGCTGCCGCGGTAGGTACCCTGCGGGGGAGACTGGCTTGAGTATGACCTTATAGAATAAATTAAAACCCTAGGAATGGAGACAATGTTGAAGTTTGCCTAAGAATACACTTGCTAAGTCAAAGAAACAGCACTATCTTTCTTGAGTATTCACCTCACCTACCTATTAGATTTTTAGTACATACATTGCACTTATTGTTAGGTTTAATTTAGGCAAGGTCGCCTGGTAGGGTTGTTGCTATGTGGACATTTATAATAATAATTTCACAGAACTGACTTTTTTGAATAAATATTAAAACCTGGACAATAAAGTGAACAGTCTGAACACTCTGAACACAAGAATCAGCACAAAACCTCATTAAAAACAATAATATAGTAGAACAATAAAATCAACCTACCAGAAACCCTGGATATCTCATCATCGCACTCAGAGTCGAGAGCGCAGAGCTCCCCGAGGATGGCGTCCAGGTCCGCGTCCTGCGTCTCCTCCAGGTTGGCCATTGAGAACCGGTATGAGTCGATGCGCGGAGCTACAATCTCTAGAGGCCTCAGCGAGGACTCACTACTGCTGTTGCTCGTGTTTAAACCCTGCAAAGAAGGAAAGGGAAATGTTGATATTTTTGTCATGTCTGGAGTGTGAAGATCACAAAACAACAGCTTAAAGCAGTCTAAACCCTAAATATTAAAGAATGAGAATGATTATTTTATTTTGACACTGAAATAAAACTAGGTCATTATAATTTAAAGCAACTATACCAGCTTCCCCTCAGGATTCTTATCGATGAATAATACCAGAATTGTTACATTGTTGGTAAGTAATACAGTCAGGTTGTAACTATGCAACACATGTAATGGGCATGTTTGTATTTATTTCATTAACAATCAAGACACATAATAATAATAACCATTCAATACTGTTTTAGTTTTGGCACAATGTCCGAATGTGTTTAATAAACAATCAAACAGTAGATGTTTTCGGGACGCCTGTGTTCGATCAATACAAAACTTGGGAAAAGAGGTCAATGTAACATACCCCAATGTCCATTTCCAGATTATGAGTGAATTTCCCGCGAACATCAAGGAATGTGGATAAGAAGCCGGAGCGGCGGAGAGCCACACGCCTGATTCATATGTTAGCACGTTCATCTCTTCATTTGCATCGCAATCTTTGGATTCACTAACTGCAATGACTCACGCACGACTCGAATCTACTTCTTTACAGTTCACGGGTCATAGATAGTCTTTGGACCGATGAAATACAAAAAATCATACACCGGTCACTGGACAGAAACAAATTTCCACATCTGCATCACCGAAAAAAGCCGCAAATTGTCCAAAAAACTAATTATTTTCAATAAAAACACACAAACGCTATGCTCGCCATCGAAATGAAATGACATTTATTTTTTTCACAGACCAATAAAGCAAAGGACCGTTCTTTTCTTTAGGGCAAGGACAACACTTCAAAAAGCTTTATGAATTTTACGAATACAAAAATGAAAGCTCACACGACCTAAATTCAGTTTATAAAGCTCACGTTATTTAATTTATATCTCACTCTAAGTAATCGTTTTAAAATAATTTATTTTCTCTTTGTTCCAAGCTATTAACTCCAATCTACAAAACAATCTTAACACGAGCGAGTCACACAAGCACTCTGTGAGTATCAGCGCACTAGCGAACTGCGCAGCGCTCCGCGTGCCTACCACTGCGATACGAATGCACGCACGCCCGCCCCCATCCGTCGCCTCGCCATCGCATTGCCTGCACCAGTGATACCAGCAATCAAAATAAAATATCCCTATTTCACGTAAGAAAATACATAAAAATATCGACATCGAAGTACGTACCTACTTCAGTAAAGTTAATTTCGACTAAGTACCTAACTATTTGGTTAGTTTTCGTATTAGTTTTAATGATATCGGGCTTGTTACCATATTCATACTAAAGGAACAAAGGCAAACACTGAGCAAGTTAATCTAATGCCCCTAAAAATTGACAAAAAACGGAATTTTCTAGAACCACAGATGAAAAATTATGTTGCCGAGACTCTTTAATATAAACAGATTTTAGCTTTTTTTATTTTAAAAAATGTGCAGCAAATTATTTTTTTACAGTAAGTAAAGTAGGCAAGAAAATTAGTTTATAATGTAGCAGATAAAATAGTATTAGATTCTATGTTTATAATGAGCTATTCGCACTAGCGCTTACTAAAATAGTTATGTTAATAACCCTTTCTTCTTCTTCATTCCCACTACTCCTCCGAGAAGTCTGGGGCTGACACCAGGCGCTTCCATCCTTCTCCCTAATTTAGGCAAATTCTTGTTAGCATGGCCACTCCGGATCCGTAAATTTCCCCTTCTGTGGGCAGTGTGGCAGACTGGTAGCACAAGGCACGGCGGGTGTGAGGAGGGCGGAGGAGGGGCATAGACAAACTGCCACAGCAATGGCACCATCAGTGGCGACCTCGCTGAGTATAGTGCCACAAACTTATCTGTTCCGGTGAGAGCGAACTAAATTGGTCCATACCTCATTACTTACTAATGAATTTCATATTGACATGACATAGATTATATGGACCAATTTAGTTCGCTCTCACCGGAACAGATAAGTTTGTGGCACTATAACGAGGCTGCTAAAGATACATTTTTTTCAATCTGGAACTTTTGTTGAGGCTGATAAAGATGCGGGTAAACATAGTGTTCTTTTTTCTATGCGGGTAAAGTAGAGTACAACCACGCAAACTGTGCATGATGGCCTCACATAATAAATGTACATTTTCCTATCCCGTATCCTCATCTACGAATAGAAGTGAAGCTGCCGGTAGTTCCGTTCGAATATAGGCCTTTAAGTTAAAAATAACTACCAAATTTTACTGCCCTAAGTCATGGCCTAAGTATACTTAATTTATTATCATTCCCTAGGTAAGTACAGTCAGTGAATTATCGCTGTAACTCCTGTTACTTTGCCGCCATCGTCACGATCCGTTGTATTGTTATATTTAACTGCCTGAAGCGGGTCCCATTCCACTTTTGGAGAGGCAGCTTTTGCGATTAATGAACTTTTTCAGTTTTGACTATCGGGAATTACGAGAGAGGTACTAAAAGTACTTACTCAAATCGCTACGATTGCTAATCATTAGTAACCTTTACATTTAGGTACATACTCTAGATTTTTTAAATAAATTACTATTTGCTTCACAGTCTACTCTTGTCGGTTAGACGTCTCAAGCTGCATAGTAAAGGCTGATGCAGCAGCTACCAAGTCAACATGTTTCGTTTTTCCGGTTTTGGTGCGGAACACTAAAAATGGATTACACGTAATGAGAAAACCTCTGCCCATCGGAAGACGTGGCGTCATCCGACTTTCATCCCTATTACGAAGGTATTAAAATGTCAGAAAGTTTCCAGTAAGAGTGAGGTTTTGTAAGTTGGTTTGTACGTGGGCGAATGTGTGGGATGGTTGCACCAACAGCAACTTGCATTACCAAAACGTATCAAAATTTATTAAATTACTTTAAAAGCTCGCTTGTAGTGACATAGAAAGCTTAAAAGTTATAATATTTTGCAAATAATATGTCTAGGTACTCTGTTTTTCCATTAGGTATGTACTTACCTACCTATTTGTAGTAGAATTCTCTAAAGAACTAGAATAAAAAATGATAATTTGTTAATACACTCACGAGGTCGCAAGCAATTATAAAGCTCTTAACGGCAATGGCAAAGGTGGAACTTTTTAATTGCTCGTGAGTGTATCATCTGAAATGAACTGGTGGTGGAATCTTCACATGACGAGCATAGACTAATACGAGCAAGCTACGATGAACTGGTAGAAGTCTGTTATCTTCTGACGTCAAGAATGGTCGAAGGGAATATGAATGTGATGATGATGATGAATCATTCAATCAATACATAAATAAATTGAATATGGAGTACATTATTCATGATGGATGCAGACCATCTCCATTAAGATGCACCTTCCTTGTTCAAATGCCCATGTCTACCTCTGATCGAAGCAGCGAATTTCAGAACCGTCAAGTTGTTTGAACCGAACTGAACTTACTCAAATCGTCGAAGTATTAAAATGATAATCATTTTCTTCTTAGTTTAATTATTATATTCAATAAGCCTTAGGTAGGTACCTACTTACAAAAATTTTATATTGTAAAGCCTACCTAATAAAATTATCTTCTTTGTAATTAAAAAAAAAATAGAAAAACTAGGACATAAAGCTGTAGCTATTCATAATCTCCCAGTAAGTAGTAGTACTTTACTTGCAACAACCTATGTCTTTCATGAGTTTGTCACCCACATATTCACATCAACAAGGGTGACTGGATGTGGATAAGTTATAATTATAAGAAGGGGCGGAAACAAGGGACTATTCATATAGTTATTTAACATAAATAGTACGTGTTAAAAATAGAATCCTTTTCATTTTAGGGTCGCGTATTATTTTGGAAGAGGAAAGTTTACTTAACTATACTTAGAGGAGAATATTGTAAGAATATTGTAAGTATTCACCAAAAAGTTTTTTGGGGTGAATAAAAGGCATTCTTGAACATAATCAATCAATTTATTATTAAGTATAATAATGTTATTTATTAAAATAACCATCCTAACTAATATTATAAATGCGAAAGTAACTGTGTCTGTCTGTCTGTCTGTCTGTTACTCTTTCACGCCAAAACCACTGAACGGATTTGAATGAAACTTGGTATACATATGGTTTAAGCCCTGGGAAAGAACATAGGCTACTTTTTATCCCGGAATTCCCACGGGAATACTTTTTAAGGCGAAGCGAAGCGCGCGGGGACAGCTAGTTATTTATATAAAGTACTAGCTGTTCCCGCGCGCTTCGCTTCGCCTTAAACAGTTTTCCCGTGGGAATTCCGGGATAAAAAGTAGCCTATGTTCTTTCCCAGGGTCTAGGCCGTCTGTATACCAAATTTCATTCAAATCCGTTCGGTAGTTTTGGCGTGAAAGAGTAACAGACAGACAGACAGACAGACACAGTTACTTTCGCATTTATAATATTAGTTAGGATAGTTAAAATCATTATTAATATAAATTATACCTACCTACTTAAAGAAAACCACACTTGCCAGGGGAAGTAAATAAAATAACAATGTTAACTGCGTGCACGTCGAGATTAGTTTTAAAGAACAGGTGTAGGTACTGCGGGCGACAGGTGGTGTGCTTAAAAAAAACTCTTCCTCTCCGAATGCATCTGTTTTTTGTCCGAAAGCCAAAGAGGATACAGGACCCCTATTATACTCGCTTACAATGTTTCCGAGCTCCGAGGCCTACTTAAAGCGTTTCCAGACAAAATATCATTTAATTTACACGCAAATTTAACAGAAGGTTGCTTCTGTTGTCGTTTGTAAGTTGAGTAAACTGTTATTACGTTATTTGTTACTTTTTAAGTTAAAGATCTGCGCCATAAGGCGAGTAACTATTATGAAAATGCTACGAGGTATGTAAGTAATTCGTAAGTAAGTATGAAGGAGATTACGATATGCTAGATTGACTTTTGGATTGATTTTTTGAAATGTTATGTAGGGGAACCCGGGGTAAGACGGGGTCGCTAAGGGAAAATTAAAAAAACAACAGGTATTTATAACCACAACGTTATCAATTATTTATGGCTCATTAGGAACTTAATGACGAACACTTTGGCACAGCTTTTGCCAAAAAAGTAATCATTACAATTGACTTATTTTAAGAAATGTAAAAAATGGGAAATAAACCATCTTGCCCCATGTACGGGGTAAGATGGGGTAAGTCTACTATGTGGGGCACAAAACAAACAAACAACACTTCTTCTGTGATTTTATCGTCAACACCAGCACCTGCAGTGTGAGCCCAACGCCTGCACCTTTGAAATCCGACCCACTTTTCCTTAGATTTAAAGTAGGACTGTTGATATCCTCAAGTAGAGGTAGACACAGTCATCTTCGTTGTTATTATTATTCGTAGGCAGTATCTGTTTTGTCTTTTTAGCCAACTTCCCTGTAGCCCTTTTAGAGCCCTTCTACAATGTCAAATATCGGTTAGGAGAAAAAAAAAACTTAACTATGCTAGATCCGTACCCTATCTTGCCCCTCCAAAAATACCCCGTCTTGCCCCATGTTATATTATTTATAAAAATAATTCATAAAAAAAAATATTTTCTATGTTAAAGTGATTATGCACGTATTTAAACAAAGCGTACCAAACTTTAAATAAAAATAAATAATTTCCAAAAATGCCACTGTTTTACTTACTGTGTTGTGACGTTGTTTCTACCGGTCAAAAATAACATGGACACTACGCAAAAACAAACAATTGAGCTTACACAAAAAACGCATGCGCTCACCCCTGCTGTCACTGGCGCACTAAAGGTCAATCATTTAAGCCTTTCTATTGGCTCATTACTCAGATTCCTAAGATGTATAGTTTTGCATATATGTGGGGGGTCCCGTCTTACCCCGCGACCCCATCTTACCCCGGGTTCCCCTACCTACTTAGTTAATCTAAATACTCTTCACTTTTTAACCTGTAATCACTGCTGTGTCCTATTCATAGCCAATACCAGCCGGTCTTATAACATATCTAATACATATAGTAAGTATATAACGATTGTATTTACAAATGTACCTACTTGCTATACCCATAACCACCGAACTACATTAAACATTTAATTTAGAATATGACCCGAGTTATGTTTTTAATAAAATGCACGATTCTTTCAATGTACGTACGTACCCAGCTACCTAAATTCAACAACTCTACATTGTTCTTTTAAAACAATGGTGTCTATCTAACTATAATACATACATAAGTAACTATCTACCTTTGTACATACATTTTAAACGACAATGTTGCTAAAGCAAAAACTTTTAAGTAAGTAAAGAAAAAGACATAAAAAGTCACTTATGGTAGGAAGGATGCCGCAAGTAAACTACCTCGTAATACGTAGTAAGTACTTACACGTAGGATATCGTATTCTAACATTCATTGCAGGATTCTAAACATTCCAAAGTTTGTTTTAACAGGCATGCTATAAAATTGGTATGTATTAATAAGTAGGTATATTATCACTTAAATATAAGCAGCCTTGTTGCAGCTTACTAAAAGCACCTGGCGAATGCAGCGTCCAAACTTCAAGAAATCAGATAATATACAAACTTTTACCAGTTTACCGCCAACACGAAGTGTAACTGGCCACTTATAAAAAAGAAAAGTAATCAACGACAACAAACCTCAAGAGCTTTGCAAAATCTTGGTACAAACGCATCTGCGCGCGCACCTGTCGGCAAGCTGCGCGGCACACGTGTTCCAAATACGAACCTCCAATATCATAAAGACACCCGGACGAGTTTTTTTTTCTTTTTTGAAAAAACTGACGATGCTGACGTGCTACTTGAATGCCATTAAATAAGGAATTGTCCGATTTTAAAATAATTTACGGGTAGAAACTAGAAATAAGACATAAACTATTGGCTAGAATTAAGTACTTAAGTATTATTATAAGATTACAATTATTAGTTACTATGGATCGACAACTACTCTCTAATTTTTAATTGAAAAGAATTCTGACATTTTATAAGTGATCCTACTAAAAAAGTTTTTTACCGAAAAAAGGAAAAATTGCGATCCATTTCTGGGCAATAATTTTTTCTTAATATTTTTATACAAAAAGATAAATCTAAATATTTACTTGCTCAAGTAAACTAATACAAAAATAATAAATATTTGAATATAATAGCTGTTCCCGCGAGCTTCGCTTCGCCTTAATAAGTTTTCCCGTGGGAATTCCGCGATAAAAAGTAACATATGAGTTAATCCAGGGTGTCAGCTAACTCCATTCCAAATTTCATTAAAATCGGTTCAGCCGTTTTGACGTGAAGAAATAACAAACATACACACGTACATACATACATACATACACACATACACTTACAAACTTTCGCATTTATAATATGAAATAGGATCACGACTCACGACCAATGTATCGAAATAATTTTAATTGCTTTATTTTATTCTTTAGCATGGCATCACTTCCTACTAAATTCAGGGATAATAAACCTTTTTAATCAATTTCAAAAAAAGATTGTCTATTCGGTAAGTACATATATGTTCGGTATGTATGTAAGATTATTGGAACTGCACCATATTGACATATGACAATATATTAGGGCTAATAAACAAATATTCAAAATTTTATAAATGTTTATGTACCTATGTATGTTTATATGCTTGTTGGTATGTATGTTTGTCCACGCATACCTCCGAAACGATTGATCCGATTGTCACTATTCTTTTTGAGGGTTCCGTACCTCAAAAGGAAAAAAAAGAACCCTTATAGGATCACACTTTGTTGTCACCACCTTTTTTCTCGGAAACGGGTAAAGATATCAAGCTGATATTTCGTATAGATGTACATAATTATGATGAAATTAAAAGGAAAACTACCTCAGGTAAATAAGTAGACTTGTACGGAACACTCAGTGCGCGAGTCCAACTGGCTCAGTCGGGTAAGCGCCCGCTTCTCAAGCAAGAGATGCGGGTTCGAATCTCGGCGCTGACATGTAGGTAACAATGAGTTCTTTGAATTTAAGTACAATGTATACCATCGCTCTTACGGAGAAGGAAAACATCTAGATGTGTGAACCCACCAACACCGCAGTGGACCAGCGTGGTGGGAAATGGTCCAAGCTTAGGAAGGCAGTATGGAGATGCTGGAGGCGCTTCCCCATGGCAAAGGGAGGATCCTCCGACCGGTTCTACTCCTTGGTTCCTAGTGTAGGTTTCATCAAAATCGGTTAGTGAGTTTTTAAGAAAGATTTTCATTCGACTTCTTTGAATGCTCGAATGCGCTCATATGTTCTCAGTCTCAGTGTAATTTGCTTCTATTTCTTGTCTACATCTTGTTATATTTGTTAAGTTTCTGTTAGGTTTTTCCTTGTTGACTTTTCGCGTTGTGATCGTTTGTTGATTTTTATAAACGTTATGGAGCCACAACCTGGCCCTTCCCGGGAAACAGCCCCAACTGACAGAGCACAAGAGTCAGACTTTCTCTCTCCCAGAAAAAAGCGTCCTCGTGGTTTGTTTTTCGCCAAACGAAAAGACCATCATTCTAAATATTTACAAATATAATATAGAAAATTGGCCGGAAACAACTGATTGGAGTGCAAAGGAATGTGCTAAAAAGACTTCCGAGATGATTGGCGTGAGTCTTTCAAGTGTCTATAAAATTATCAAAGAATATAAAGACACAAAAGAGTTTCAGAAACCGAAAAAGAGTGGTCCGCAACTATCTTTCATACATTTTGATGACTTTACTTTTACGACAATTCGACGAAAGGTTCACGCGTTTTTCTACAGGAACGAAATTCCGACTATTGCAAATTTTTCACCTCTATTCAAATACGAACGCAACATCGGCCTGACATCGGCGTACTACGGCTACCGTTTCAAAAAGAATTACTAGTTGTTTTTAGATATATTTTCTACGACAGCGATAATTATATAAGATAATTGAGATTATCTTTAATTGTATTTTTCACTGTTTGTGATATATTTAGGTACGGTAATTATTTCTCACCGTAGGTAAATCCCCTTTTAATTTGGAGCGCCGCACTTAATAAAATGGATACAGGGACTAAAAAAAAAATATTATAGTCTCAGATGACCAGACTCGTATTGAAAAAGTGCCCAGCCCAAAAAGGTTTGTGATCTCTGATTTGTCTAAAATTGATAACTGTCAGAATTCCGTAAGAATACTAATTACAGTGTAGGCACTACGTAACGTTGAGGCACCCTAGGTAATAATGCGTATCGTACCTCTCATACCTAATGGAGTTTTATAGGCACGGCACGTGTCATTAATAAAACAGTTTCACACTTAAGTGGTTAAGAACTTATTTAACTTTTCAGTGATAGTCACACATATTAAACTAAATTATGATAGAACAAACTAACGAACTGTGCTAATGGCTAGTGTACACAGATGAAGCGGTAAAGGTTCGGTTTCCAACATTTGTAATTTTTTGTCGGATAGGCATTATGGCTGCCCTTTATTTGTGCGTACAAACATACATTGGGGCATGATTGAGATGGGCATAAAACTCACGAAATCTGGGTGCAAAAATGCACCTCTGCCCACAACACATTGGATTGAGTGGGTAAACAAAACCTCTAGGTAAACCTTAAACTCTGCAATGTAGCAATAACCGTTGTGGTTTCAGAACAATAACGGCCCCGCTCGCGCTACGATGTTTTGGTTTGTGGTCATAGAGGATAGAGAGTGGTATTATACACTCGAATCTACGTTTGCGGTAGTCAATTTCTCGTGTGTGGGGTCGTCCCCGTCTCAAAGTGTGGGGGGTTTCTACCCGACCGCTACACTGGACCCTAGACCTTATACAGGTAGCCGGTAGCGACTGTAAGCACGAAAGGAGCCCCTTTGATCGGCATAAATACAACTACAACTATTGGATCTGTCCTATTCGTAGGATCTGTCCTAATACGCCCTACACACCCTCGAGAGTTAAAACCAGACCCAAGTAACTGACCTTTCACGATAGCACTAAAGCATGAGAGAAGCCTCCTCGAGGAAATTTAGAGTTAAATGTAGGTCCGGCGCACCCTGCGCACACTCCACTAGCCATCAAGCTGGAAAAGTCCAGCTCTAGAATTTCTTACTAACTAGCTGAGAAGACGTTCCGTCCTGGCCATCGACAGATCGATTTAGAAGAAAGATCTTACGTTCCTTATTGGCTGTAAACACCTCGAAGTAGAAGAAGAGTACTTAATGGATATGATTATGCTGAGGTGTCTGATGTGGTTGGATGTGGTATATCTAGCTAGTACTACAGCATCTGTGGTGGACTTACGGCAGTGAGCACGGTGAGCTCCCCGAGCCACTCGTTGAGCAGGGCCTCGGGGTCGTCGGCGCCCGCGCCCGCCTCCTCCACCAGCGCCATCTAGGGACAAACAAATTAATACACCTTTAATATAGCTATATAAGGTTATATCTACTTCAGTCAATCAATAGTCAATCAATGTCTGGATTCGATGGCTCTGCTACTGGTGGCGGCACACTGACTGGAACGGGCGAAGGAGCAGTACGCGATGCACAAGAAGTTATTGAGTTCACAACTTCGCAGAAGGGCAGGACGATGATACGAGTTGGCTACTACACTTTTAGTCTACGACCTACATTAGGTTTACATAAGGTTTTAATATTTCCCTCTACAATACGCTTTAACAAAGTGACCCATATAAGGTTCCTCAGCGGTCCTCAAATCTTGAGGAACAGCTACAGTAAGTACCAACACTTTATTATTAAAACCAAAATGAGTAATATTAGTATGGATCTGACCGATATTTTTCAGATAAGAGATGCTGTTTTTATGGTAGCAGTGTTCCTAATTGCTGGTGCTAAACTAAGGCAGCTGCTAGAGGGCTACTATTTGACGAAAAACTAAAGAACCAGAGCAATCATTATACTTAAGTCGCACGGAAACGACCCGATATTAGTTTTTCGCTAGCTTGAGAGACCCCTAGTGTCGGCGTATTCAGACATACTTATCCTTATCCACATCGCTATACTGAGCGTGGCGATACCTCAGTCAGTCCCGCTATCTAAAAGCTCAAGTTGTGTGCTAAGCTAACGAAACGCAAACCTATAGTTTGTCTTTCGTTTCTACATACGAGTAATATGTTAAGGTCCACACAAAAAAGTTTGTGATTCGTTAGCGTATTTACGAGCTTTAACTGCGGCTTCAAAAGAGTGCTACAACATTATCTGTAAGTATCTGTAGAAATCTACAGTTTCTCACAGAACATCAATAATTGATTGAAAGCGTTAATGTCCTCTTCTCCCAACCTAACAAGGGTTGTCTGGAAGAAATTGCTTTTTGGTAATAAGCCCGCCTTTGTACATTGTTAGTTTTCTTTTAATGTTCTTCTCCTTTTTTATTGTAACATTAGAATGTAGGTACAATAAAGTGTTCATAAATAAATAAATAAGTTTACCACATCCTTAAGCTATAAGTATATTCCCTTATCGATAATGCGATACAACTTTTATGACTAGATCTTGATGAAGATATCAGGTGTCTGGACTCATTGGGCACTAGATCATTGAAGCATGTCCTGAGAGGCAGCGGAGCAATCAATCAATCAATCAGTTCGAGTGTGAGACACGCAGATCTATTATAGTGAGAGTGAGAGGCCACAACTTGAGTGGAGCTCTTACATCAACCATTTAGGATGGATTCAACTGGCCTCAGGCTAATAATGGCATAATGAGCTCCTAATCGAGCTCCACGGCACACGGCTATCACAAGAGTATAATAGTTATATCTACACATAGTACCTAGGTATCAAAGGTATCTGTTCAATTTCATAGATTAAAATTATAACGAAAAAAAAAATAAGTTTCGTAATTACAAATTAAAAGGTATCTATTTCAGTCAACCTGAGTCGGTCGAAGCCTGAGTCCTAGTTATTCAATGTCAATTTTATCCTGATAAAGTCAGCTTCATTATAGTAGCTCATAGGTACACTTTGGTACCTTGTCCATGTCCAACTCACAAACTTCTATGTTTGTGGTAATGACTGCGATTTGTGTCTTTGACAAGGTACAATGCTAATTTAAAAACGATACTTAGCTCGAAGGGCTCGATGAAAACGTCTAGTACAGTAAAAATACTTGATCTTTCAGCAGTTCAGCACCTATATCTTCGTTCTCCCATGCCTCATAATAATAAAGTTTACACTAGGATAATAAGAATATACTGTAGTCATGGGCTACACATCGGCATAATTATGTTTCATCAAAGGCTGCTCTGGCGGGTCATGGCGCTATAGAGATTTGGCCAGTCTCCTTTCGACCACCTTTGCACCCCGGTGTGTACCATTATGACACATTCCATTACACGCTTCAGCAGTCGCTTATTCACTAGCTTTTCGCACGTTTTAGTATAAAAATTCGGTAATATAGCACAGTTCTAATGCATAACCGTGTGACGTAAAGCAATGGGCCAGTCCGCCAACGGATGCAGTTGTCAGGCACAAACTCGTTACGTGACCATTTCAATCATTTCTGTTGAGTGTCATATCTGATTGAATGATTCCTGAGTCGGCCAGACAAAGTGTTTGTTGCCAGTTGCCACATTCGCAGTGGTCAATAGGTACATACACATATTACACATTCATATGCAGCATATGCTCACGACTTTAATCCCCGAAGGGGTAGTCAGAGGGATGCAGTGAATCGCAAGCGAATCACCCTCATCTGGAATCTAGATGTATAATTGTATATATACCCTACATAACTACCTATGGTCAGTTGGTAAGTACTTATGGATTTGCTTAGTGCTCAATAACGCAATAGAAGTAACAGTAACTAGGTACTTAAAACCTAATACGGACAGGGACGTGTATGGACGCTTTTATGTATTATTTCCAAGGGCACTTAGGTACCGCTGGTAATGTACTGGTTACAATTGAGTGGTTTTTCTGTTTCAGGTAAGTGACTACCTCTTGTTATGTACTGCGTTTGTCCGGGCCTTCTGCAATACAGCCCAAAATGTGACATAAACTTGCAGTACCTACTTAAGTAGTACAACACTGATACAAATATTTTTACAGGCGACCCCGAGTGACCCCGACTCAACACAGGAATTATTACGAGGACTGAATGCTGAATGGCAATATGTTGCATTTTTCAATGAAATAAGTGCAAATGCCATGCATCGCTTGCGACGACGATGGGTCCTGCACATAATACTATGTACATAAAGTATCTACTTATACATATGTATAGTGTCGGATATGTCGCGGCGCCGGCCGTCTCGACGGTACGTAAATACGAACAAATTATGGACGCATACATACATAAATGTGAGCATAATGTATAATTGTACAGTCAGCAATGGCGTGAGGTGCGGCCTCTTTTTCGCGCCTTATCAGCTAATGCTACTTCCTGGAGGTTCATACCTAAGGAACGTTTTTAATATCGGCTTTTTATACTATTTTGGTTTAGGGACTTTGATTTCTGTAGTAAGCATGTCAGTCAGTTTAGTGACTTCTAACTAAATACTCGTCTAGTCCAAAAAGGCCCAACAATTATTTTCATCTACCTACTCTACCAGCCCGGCTTCAACTGTTGTGTACACAAAAGAAGTAGAGCAAATTCAGCCGGCTAAATTACATAACAGTTCTCATGTAATGTAATGCTAAGTCTGGTCGTTGGCTTATGGTGGAGAAGTAGGCGATATATTCCGATACAAGCGAGGTCCCGGGATGCGGGTCTGGGGGTCAGCGGAGGGCAGCGTGGGGCGGCCGGTTCGAGAGTAGAGAGGGAATGCTTCTGGCGAACTGTTGACGGTTATGGCTTGGGTACTAGTTGGGTTTGTGTGCACGGCTTAATCCTGACACAATTTTTAAGCACTCATTACAACTTTTTATTAATTTAATCGTATGGCATTATGAAGTCAAGATGCAGCCAAGAAAGACACCACCTTAGAATCTGATCATTTATACTATCTTAAAAGTTAAATTCGGTTCGGCTATATAGTTCAAATCTTCACAGATACATTTGTAATATTTCTATACGTGAAGGTAGGTGTAGCTTATAAACCTCTCTTCTTCGGTCTAAATCAAATACAAAGGATTAAGGAAGTTGGTTCCCGGGAGCGAGTAGTGTTGCGTTGTAGTCGATACGCTTCCGCCGGGATGCGCGGGCGCAATCTATCTCATGGGTGTCACTTTATCTTACGAAAACCTACGTTCCAAAGCACTACTGTGCTAACCCCGAGTCCACGACTTTAGCTAGTTATATTTACAAGCTTCGGGTAGCCTGATAGATCCCGTTCGTCCTTTGTTTGTCTAGAGTAGCCCCGCATGCATTGCAGTCGGCGCACGTCTCGAGCATGTCCTGAGTATTGTCGCGCGCCGGAAGTGCGGGCCGGAGCGCACGCGTGACCCGCATGCGCGCGCGCAGCCCGCCGCAGCACTAGTGATGGGCCGTACGACGGCGATGTCGATAGGCAATACGTCCAATAGTATAGGTACGGGCATACGACGTCGTTGTCGATTAGACAATACGTCCAATAGTACACTCACAAGCAATGAAAAGGTTTAAGTGACAATAACACCAAATTACTCTAACTAATCATTATATGTGGTTTAGTGGTAATTAAGCTGATAAGTTAAGTAAATAACAAAATGTATCATAATCAATATTATCACAGGCGTATTTAAAAGACTCAGCACTTACCTCTTAGTTTAGTAAAAAAAATAGTACCTACTTACTACTTAGAATAGCATAATATTAAGCATTTTTGTTTCGTAGAGCGTAGGTAATATTCAAAATTACAAAACTTTGCACAATTAGGTACACGATAGTTTGAACGATGATGTAGTCGATAATGATTACCGCCATCACTATTCAATGGACAACATTTCAAAAAACTAAAGCTGCTATAAATCGAAAACCATTTCGAGATTTAGCTCTAAAGGCCACAAAAAAAATGTTTTTGTATTTTTTGGATGTATCATTTTCGAGAAAATCATAAAATAGTAAAAAAGTGCTGATGACGTCATGCATCAGGTGCGATGCGTTTTGATGATCAAAGCCTATAGATTTAAAAACAAAGTAACTGTCACTTTCATTTTTGATTGAATTTGACGTTTTATCGTGACGTTGTTGTTTATTTGGGTCATTTTCATTAATTCTGTTCTGACACTTTCTGACTATTTTTTTATTTATTATTAAGAGATGACCTCTATATAATATGTCCCAGAGCATGCCACTGCCTACACAGCTGAAAAAATGCGTCTGCTTATTTTTTTACATGATAAGTACGTACTTTCCATCATTAGAAATATCAATGTCATTTGAAAATGACCCATTTGTTGGTTGGCATGTAAACAAAGTTTAAATGTCACTTGTCAGTGTCATTTATGTTTTTTTTCGAGACTCAGGCAGTAGACAAAAATAAAAATTGAGCCTAATATGTGACGTCACTTCCGGTTTTAAAATAATTAACTTTAAAGTTAAAAATAACATTCAAAAATTAATGAATATACAAAATAAAAAAATACGGGTCCACTAATTTTCTATAAACTTTCCGAATAGCTAATAAAAATATAGGGTAAAGAAAATAAAATGTTGTCCATTGAATTGGATTCATGCCATTTGTCATATCTGTATCTTTTGACTGTCTCGCTGATAGTAGCAGTGTAATGTAAACACTTTATAGCTATTGAAACAGTAAATTGAAATTTTGCCGAGGCTGTTGACATTTGGCCAGTTTGCTTAACAATATTGTAAATATCATATCATCCTTTTATACATTCATAAATATTATTGCAATCGCAGTATCTCATATTTATTTTAATTAGTAAGTATTATAACTATCTGTTTGTACTTATAAAGTCTGGGGCAAAGAAACCTGACCCCTCATAGAGTGACAATATGCTACTGAGAGGGGTCAGGTTTATCTGACCCCGACTGTACTCTATGAGCGACTATTCAGGAACGGAAGCATGATTCAGTGCTTCTGTTTAAGAATCGAATCGCAGTGATTGTAACTGTGACTCTAAACATAGGGGATGACGAACAAACAATATCGGCAGCTTACCGCAGCGCTCCGAAACTTCGGAAAAGCCAAGCTGCAACGCTAACCACACGAATTTATCTCATGCCGATTTTGTGACAATTCTCGTTAGTAAATTCGAGACTTGTGCTGTCAAGTTCTGTCTATTGCGGTCCGCGGTGTCTATTTTTAAGTATGTTGATGAATATTTTTTAAGTTTAGTACAATAGGTAGGTACCAACATCCATTATTTTTCTTACAGAATTAAACAGTAAAAGCTTTGAAAATTACATCTTGTGATGACAGTTTTTTGGTAAGTAGGTACCTAAGTAATTTATGTCTATAAATAAGTCATTCCTATTTATTTTTGTCATTTCTTCTATTTATATCTCTTTAGTCATTATTATTAAGTTCGTCATAATCGTCATTAACGATTTTCCTTACTCTCTAAACTACTTGAAAATTTTGAGATTTCTTTCGTACAAACTTACTTACATAATATTCTATGAATTTTTATCTACATAATAATATAGAATGACCATCGACGACGGTTATAAAAAAGCGCCCCCGTCCCTTTCCTAGTCATCAACGATAAGAAAACGGCAATGGTGTCAGATATTTTCGTCGAACGCAAGGCAGGGGGTCATTTGCCTTCTATGAAATTACCTGCGATCAGTACCGGCGTTAGGGTAGGGCGCGGCTGGGCGACCGCCCAGGGGCGCCGGACTTTAAGGGGCGCCGTGAAGCGGCGCCCCTTTATATTCCCATCTCTTTTTTTTTTTTTTTTTATGCAGCCTGTGTCGTGTCCCACTGCTGGGCAAAGGCCTCCTTATAAACTGACCACCGTTCCCGATCATGTGCTTCCTTCGGCCATTGAGGCAAAAACCTGTCGAGGTCGTCCCGCCATCTCCGCCTGGGTCTTCCGCGTCGCCGACGTCCATCACTGGGCACCCACTCGGTGACAATTCTGGCCCACCGGTCCGGGTGCATGCGACAGACGTGGCCTGCCCAGGCCCACTTCAGCTTCGCAGTCTGTGCGCCCACATCAGTGATACGAGTCGAGGAGCGTAGCGTGGTGTTCCGGATTCGGTCTATCCTTCGTACACCAAGTATAGTACGCTCCATCGCTCTTTGGCAAACCTTGACTTTGGACTTCTGATGTTCGGTCAGAGACCAAGTCTGTGCACCGTAGGTTAGGACAGGCAGTATACACATGTCGATGAGTCGGCGTTTGAGTGTGAGAGGGAGAGTGCCCTTCATTAGATCTTTCATGGACCAGAAGCTCTTCCAGGCGTTGTTAATGCGTCTTTCGACTTCTTTGTCTTGCCTGTTCTCGAAGGATGCTATCTCTATAAACGAAAAAAAAAACGATGTGTTGGCAACACTAGAATGGAACGCAGTGCTCAATCCGTTCGGTCGGAGCACTACATACCTACATACAGTCCATTTTAGATGGATGTATGTTGTGCGATGAACTCGTAAGTCTGAAATCGTTTTTGCCTGATCAGAAAGTAGTTACTCCTGTTTTTGTTTTTAATTTTATCAAAAACCGCAACTTACAAGAACTATATCCAAATGTTTGGATAGCATTTATTAACACGTTCACGGACAATTGATGGTTAGAAAATATTTTGATATGACACTTAAAATCCCATACATTTTATCGTTCCGCCTTGAAACGTATTGCCGTATCTCGACATATTTTATTTACGTAATGTGACAGTTACGGCCATAGACGGTATCGTCTACAAGCGGTCCGCCACATCATGCATATCCAACAATGCGTATAGTGACATCTACGGCTACAGGCGGCAGCCGCCAGTTTTTTTCAAAGACCGAATCATTTTCAAATAGGTTTGGACGTTTTTCAGATACAAAGTTCCACTTTTAGCATGCTATTTACAATAAATAAAGCTGATATAGTAAGATTAAACAAAGGGGTTCATTGACAAAAGCTAAAATTTTCTAGTTCCTCATTACAGTTATATCTTCGCTTTTCTATGTTCCATTTAAGTAATTATAGTATTTGAATCGAATAGGTAGGTATCCTATATGCAAAACAGTATAATATTTATCGATTTATTATTAATTTACCCCGTAATTTGCCACAAAAATTACCAGACTACCACCCGTTCTACACAACATTTCCGCGACGCGCGCGCCGTGACAATAAGGCCTGGGTCTCCTATTTTCGGTGTAGGTCGCGTCCAGCGTCGCGCCGTGGGCCGCGTCACGATGCTCACTATAGAAATGGCGCTCACACGCCGACGTTGGCGCGTAGATATAATGACAATTGTGACGCGGCCCACGGCGTGACGATGCTCACTATAGAAATGTACTGATGCGGTCTCCTTCATACGCCGACGTTGGCGCGTAGACGTAGTGAGAATCGTGACGCGGCCTACGGCGTGACGCTGGACGCAACCTACGACGAGAAATAGGAGACCCCGGCCTAACTTCTGGAAGGTTATTTTTATTTGTAACGGTTACGGCAACAGGCGGTATGTCACTATAAAGTTCACTTATGTGTGTGCAAAAGAAACCCCGACAAGTTCTTTGTTATGACACCTAGAAACAGATGAATTAGCACAATACGACACTAAATCATGCATCTCCTGTTAAGAATACGGAAATGATACGGCTGTTACGGCAATAGAAGTTGGACGGCCACAGGCGCGTAGTCATATTACAAGGATACTCAATTACGGCCCTCGACGGATTGTCCGTAAACGTGTTAACTATTCCCGTAACGGTTGCTAGGGGAGAGAGGAGTTTTTCTAAGCTTAAGCTGATAAAAACCTATCTGCGATCGACAATATCTCAATCTAGATGGCAAGTTTGTCAATCGAAAATGAAATTGCTGAAAACATCGACTTTGATAACTTAATAAAAGAGTTCGCCGATAGAAAGGCTAGAAAGGTAAAATTTTATTAGTTTTTTAAATAAATGTTTATTTCTTTTCATACGTGGTTATTTCATTATTATCCTTCGCCTTTTTTGTATGGGTTTGAATTGCAGTTAGGGGGCGCCGTAGAAATCTCGCCCAGGGCGCTGGTAGTACTAAAACCGGCACTGCCTGCGATATCGATGCCGTGCTCTCATCTTTGATGACCGATGATAAAATACGTACCTAGTACCTACACAAGACCGCGATAAAGATACTACAGAGTTTTTTTTTACATTAGCTATTGAGATTTACAATAATATAAATATGTACTTATGTATTTCTTTAGCACCGCGGAAGTCAGAACTGAAAAATCGGATCGAGCCGGATAGGAAAATAAACTTTTCTTATGACACCTTGTGTAGGTATTCTACTTCTATACTACTTATACATATAAAATTGTAAGGGTGATTTCAATACGTTCACCACTTGAACTTGTTTTAGAAAAAATATATTTGGGAAATGTATATTCTCGGAAACTCATTATTTATTGATTACTTAGGTATGGGTCGAGAACTACTTAGGAAACTGATGTTTTGTGAATTGGTGTTAGGGAAAGGATGTTTAGGCAAACATTTTTCTTTAATTCCGTTACACATAGTACTTACCTAAGCTGTGGTTATTTATTACAAACACGTGTACACTGGACAACTGGACATAGGTACCCGCACACTCATTCCGACCTACTGAGAAGTAAATATTGAAAGAAAAAAGCGATCATGTGAGCTAATGGTAAATATTAGCATTTTTACTGGCCGTAATACCGGCGATGACCCGATTTTTCATTGAAATTTCATCCACAAAACTCTTTAAAAGCTTATCCAATTATTATCCATGGACAAAATGTAGCGAATATTGTTACAAATAAATTTGACTCGCAGATTTTTCCGGTTCGTATGATACATTTTCGGTACACTATAAATTTTTGGTGGAAATTCATCAATTTAAACTTTATTCGGAAGCGAGCTTTCATTTAAAAAATACATGCCACTGGATTTATTTGCAATCGTTAAAATATCCTGTAAGTAAATAATACTTTGGCTTCAATTTACATAAAATATCACTTTTTCATACAAAACCAATATTTTGATTATTTTGGTACGTAAGTAGTTACGTTACGCGTATCCTGATCTGAATAGTTGTTCAAAAACTAAGGAAAGGAACCAGTACAGCTGCCTACTGTTATATTCTATTAGTAGCTTTGCCGAAACAGAAAAAAAAATAGAGTTGGAATGCAAATACGATTGATTCAACAGCGAATCAGAATATTACCAACTAAAAACGTACAGAAGTAAATGTTTTGATCAAATACTAAATGAAAAGTTTTAAAAAATAGGGCGATTTGGTGTCGGCATTTTGAAAGTGCTGAAACTTTTTCATGACTCGCGGGTGTATAATTATTATGTTCCTCAGTGATGGTGTTCAAACAACACTTTCACACATATTTATTAGTTTTCAAGAAATGGCCACGTGTTTGTATTCAGTCGGCTTCTCGAGCGCGATGGAATCATGACTGCGGTAGAGTTATTGATGTTTGGCTTCAATAATTAACTACCTTTTTACGGAAGAGCTTTTTGCTGGTTAGTTTCGTAAGGGCAATTTCTGAGAAATGAAAATTGATTTATTTCTGCGATAGAGCGGTGGGTGTTTGCTCAGCGTGTTGGGAAATGGTCCAAGCGTAGGAAGGCAGTTTAGACCTTGGGGAAATTCACAAAGAGAATAGAGAATTTCCACTCGAGAGTGCCAGTTGCAGGTACTTACTTACACCCCCACAGAGAATAGAATATATCACGTGGATATTTTATTTATTTTATTTTATTTTAATTTATTGCATGGAAAACCAACAGCTTTATACTAATAACAAGTTAATCTTATTTAAACATAAATAGACGAAAAGCTAATTATAGGTTTTCGCATATGGAGACGATATAACAATAACAACACATACTCACCTAATAATAAATTCTACTTAGATTATACTTATGCTACTTATTTATTTGGTATCTATTACGTACTAAAGTTAGTTATAATATGTTTTCTAATAGAACATAAGCTGCCGCTAAAGAGGTCCACACTATTACTATTACACATCTGGTTAAAAGTATTACTAGCTCTTACTAAGAATGAATTTTGTCTGAAGTTGCTGTTACATTGAGGAATACTAAGAAGCGGTCTGTTACGCGTTCTTCGCCACGGAACTCTTAAACCAAGTTTACCTAGCAGATCCGGACAGTCAACGTAACCTCGAAATATTTTAATTAAATAAATTATATCACCGATATCCCTTCTTAATTTAAGAGGAAGCAAGTGAAGTTTGATACATTTACATTCGTAACTTGAATCAATAAGTTTGAATTTAAAGCCGAGATACCTAACAAACCTTTTTTGGATACGTTCGAGTCTGTCGATATAAATATCATACTGGGGATTCCAGATCTGGGAAGCATACTCAAGGTGGCTTCGGACATAGGCGCAGTATAATATTTTAACTGTCTTCATGCATTTGAACAAGCGAGAAGAACGTATTAAGAAACCGAGGGCCTTAGAAGCTTTTGTGATTATGCTATCGATATGTGAATCAAAAAGAAGCTTACTATCATGCACTACACCAAGGTCTCTAATTTCTGATAGGCTTGTAAGGCTCTGATTCTGAAGCATGTACGTACTCATATGTTTGTTGCGTTTTCGAGTGAATGAGATGTGAAAACATTTATCTACATTTATGTCGAGTTTATTATTGAGGCAGTACACACTAAGTCGATCTAGATCATCCTGCAGGAGTTCCTCATCAATTGAGTTATTTACAGCTTTGAAAATTTTCATGTCATCAGCAAACATTAGATATTCGGAATTACGAAAGCAATCATTGATGTCATTTATAAATATAATAAATAGAAGGGGCCCCAGAAGAGATCCTTGCGGGACACCAGATGGAATGTTTATCCACGAGGATGTAAAGCCATTTAAAACAACTGCTTGAGATCTTCCCGTGACATAAGATTGGAACCAGGAGAGCAATGCACCGGTAACACCTATTCTACTCAACTTTTTTAATAATAAACTATGGTCTATACCATCGGTCAGCAACAGGCGGACCGCGGTCCGTTTGCGGACCGCGAAAAGTTGAACCTCGGACCGCCAAATATTGTAATGTAGGCATGTAAAGTATAAATAAATACTTTGAATATTATTGTAATATTTTGAAACAATCTAACTTAGTACCTACCGAATCTAATAAATCTGTTTTACAATATCTATATCGATCAAAAACATCGCGCCGCCGCCGCGCCGCCCGCGCTGTCGAGTCGCCGCGCGCGCTCTGTTCATAGGTAGGTACTTATAGCTTCTCCGACGACCATAATTATTATAATAAGCACAACATTTTTGGCATATTTGCATATCGAGCAGTGGTGGCGTAGTGGATAAGGCCTCGTCCTTTCAACCGAGAGGCCGTGGGTTCCAATCCTGGCCTGTACCAATGAATTCTTTCAATTGTGTTTTCAATTAAGGAGTTTAAGTACATAATACCACGTGCTCTTACGGTGATGGAAAACATCGTGAGGAAACCTGCACATCTAGATTCTAGATGTGTATCCTAAGTGCATTGTAAGTTTATCCCAAAACGGCGATATGGTTCGCAATCTATCACGTGAGTACAAATGTTCTGCGAAAAGTGGGTGGCTCGCTTGTGAGAGTTGTGAGCCACCTCTGACTACCCCTTCGGGGATTACAGTCGTGAGTGCACATGTATGTATATGTACCTATGTATGTTTGGCCGATCTTAGCAATGAATTCGCCACAAGGTTCCGAGACTTTTCTGAGATGGGCAAGCTATCTCTGAAGTCACCCTTTTAAGTTGATGCAGCCGTCGAATGGACAGATGTGGCTGCCAAGCAAAAGTCCTTGCTGCCAAGTTATTTAATCTACCAAAGGCGTCACTTCAAATGGAAATAATCGATCTGCAAGAAGATGTGTCTTTGCAAATATATAAAAAGGTGTCAACTGAAGGATTTTGGGTCAAACATGTCCCAGACGAATATATAAAAATTGACTATTTTTGGTTCGACATACATATGCAAAACACCTTTTTTTAAAATTTCAGAATTATTTGAAAAACAAATATTGTTTGAGATTAACAGACGCTCACTTAGAAGACACTCTTCGAATTAGCTGTTCTTCACGAGAACCAAACTATAAAAACCTGGCTTAAGACCGCCGATACAATTTTTCTCACTAATTTTAGTAATAAATACTTACTTACTTATTATATCAATTGTTTTTTTTTTCTGGACCTTTAAAATTTTTTCGATCAATATCCGGACTCTACCTAAAACTACTTGCCGACCCCTGGTCTATACGATCAAATGCTTTACTATAGTCAGTGTAAATAACATCTACCTGACTACCACCATCCATTTTCTCGGTGACAAAGTCATTGAATAACGCAAGATTAGAGACAGTAGATCGCCCTTTTAAGAACCCGTGTTGCATGGGGCTGAAAGAAGATTTAATGCAACTATATAATTGGGTATAGACTAATCGCTCAAATACCTTAGCCAGAAGACAGAGCTTAGATATTGGCCTGTAATTGTCAATCTTATGTTTACTGCCCTTTTTATGTATAGGAGATATAAAATATATAAAATATTTACTTCTATTCTATTCTGGTAGGGGGTGAAGTTCCTGTACGTGGCTCTCTCGATTGGAACCTTTGTACATTTCCCTTTGATTTCAGCTCAGCCGGCCTAGCTCCCGAGTAAACTGGAGTAGCAAAGCCTGGGTGTTGCAATAGCTGAGATAGGCGCTCTGTAGGAGTCTATATACTTCTAGGATTCAGGATTCAGCCGACAATTTATATCCTACAACACCTATAACTACAACACTATACATAGGTACCCATGGCACCGTGCCAGAGAATATTGGCAAAACTTTGTCATCGAAGTAGTTAGGTACAAAGCTACTTCAAACTGAAAAGCGGTTGGTCTAACTAGTTCCGCCGCAAAGCACCTACCTACTTCGTTTTATTTAGCACTTAATTACCTAATATACTCAAATGAGTACCTAACTATATGTAGTACAGACCCGACTACAAATTAAATTACCCTATGCAGTTACAATATTGTATAATAGTTCATATATCTAGGTACCTAGGTAGGATAAATAGAGGTGCAATCAAGCGCCTTATTCAGGACATTTTATTCTATGTGAAGAAGTCAGTACCAGCTGTTTTGCAAATAATTGGTGAACTTCGCAATCGCTAAACAATCCGTAGTTTGTTAATCATTCTATTCTATTCTATTCTATTCTATTCTCTGTGGGGGTGTAAGTACCTGCACCTGGCTCTCTCGAATGGAACCTTTGTGCATATCCCCTAGGTCTAAACTGCCTTCCTAAGCTTGGACCATTTCCCCACCACGCTGGTCCACTGCGGGTTGGTGGGTTCACATATCTAGATGTGCTAGATCTAGATATGCAGGTTTCCTCACGATGTTTTCCTTCACCGTAAGAGCGATGGTATACATTGTACTTAAGTTAAAATAACTCATTGGTACATGTCAGCGCCGGGATCGAACTCTGGCGTAAGAAGCGGGCGCTTACCCGACTGAGCTACCACCGCTCTTTTTTAATCATATTTTAAGTTATAATTAAAAGTAAGACATAGAGCTGCCTTAGAGCTGCACGTTTTTGTGCTCGCAAATATTAGGTCCTTACATATGAAATTGGCGTTTTGTCGTACTGGCCACTTTGATCTCAAATATTACCTTTATGGTTAGGAATTCCAAATTCAAATTCATACAACTATTTACTCATGCATTTGTGTTTCAAACCCCCTAATTCATTTGTTTTTTCTTCTTATGTTTTTTTCTTTGTGTCACTCTGTTTACAAAATGGAAAACTTGAAATATCGCGTTATTTACGAGTATGAGTTCCACCGTGGCACCAGTGCTGCAGAAACGGCTCGAAGGATTAATGATGTGTATGGTGACGGTGTCGCAAAAGAAAACACAGTGCGTTTTTGGTTCCAACGTTTTCGTTCTGGAAATTTCGACCTGCAGAACAAGCCTCGTTGACGGCCGGAGACCAAAGTTGATAATGAAGAATTGAAGGCTATTGTGGAAGCGGATCCATCGCAAACCACGTCCGAGTTAGCTGCAGGCTCCGGTGTTAGTGATAAAACTATTCTAATCCACTTGAAGCAAATTGGGAAGGTGAAAAGCTTGAAAGGTGGGTACCTCATGAATTGAGTGAAGCAAACCGACAAACGCGCGTCGACTGCTGCGTTACGTTACTCAACCGGCACAATAATGAAGGAATTTTAAATCGAATCATTACCTGTGATGAAAAGTGGATCCTCTACGATAATCGGAAGCGCTCATCGCAATGGCTGAACCCTGGCGAACCAGCCAAATCCTGCCCTAAGCGAAAATTGACAAAAAAAAGTTGCTTGTAAGTGTTTGGTGGACTAGTGCCGGTGTCGTTCACTACAGCTTTCTTAAATCTGGCCAGACGATTACGGCAGATATCTATTGTCAGCAACTGCAAACCATGATGGAAAAGCTAGCTGCTAAACAACCGAGGCTGGTCAATCGCTCTAGGCCACTGCTGCTTCAGGACAACGCTAGACCACACACTGCACAACAGACGGCTACCAAATTAGAGGAGCTTCAATTAGAATGTCTTAGACATCCACCGTACTCTCCGGACCTTGCTCCAACAGATTACCATTTTTTTCGCAATTTGGATAACTACTTGCAAGGAAAAAAATTCAACTCCGATGGGGCAGTCCAAACCGCCTTCAAAGATTTTATTGATTCCCGCCCGAATGGTTTTTTTAGTAAGGGGATCAATGAACTACCTATGAGATGGCAAAAGTGCATACATAGCAATGGTACATACTTTGATTAATTTAATATATATCATTTTAAAAAAAAAACGACCTTATGTTCCTCCTATAGAAAACGCCAATTTCATATGTAAGGACCTAATATCAGACACACTACTATAAATAATCCCTTAGTAAAATTTAGGCTGTCTTTCCACCAGATATGTGCTCTATAAAGCAAGCTTTTAAAGAAAAAAAGCATTTCTACCAGTGCTGTGCTATATCTATGCATCAATGAATATGATTGGTGGATAATGGATATCACAGAACACTATACAATACCTCTATACTCAAAAGGAGATCTCCGCTATCATAACTACTAGGTACCACCAAACATTTAGCAATTGTAAAAATATGCTACTAAAGGATTTGTGGTGGTAACCCTGCTGTTGGATAATACCCTTTTTATTCCGAGTTGCAGAAAGGAACACGAAGCTAACGTCGGCATTAAGTTCATGTATGTCTCTTTCTGTCCGTGTACTGTCAAAGCAATACATTTACTGCCAGTTTCTATAACTCTATCTATCTATAACTGGTAGTTACTTTCATATGATTTTGACAGATTGTTACTTTTGATTAATGTCAAAATCGTATGAAGTAACCACCAGTTATGGATAGATAGAGATATAGAAACTGGCAGTTAGGGCCAGTTTTTTGATCCGTGGTCAACTTTAACCATTAGTCAAGTCACGTGTCAAGCATGACAGCTGAATACGAATTTTGACTAAACTAGGGACCAAAAAACTAGCCCTTAATGCCGACATTAGCTTAAAGTTGCTAGTGCAACTGTGTTCCTTTGTTAATTAATTAAGTATCGCTTTGGCACGTAGAATAGGGTCGTACAGGCGTCATGGCCGCGCCGCCGCGGTCGCCGCGCCGCTCGGTGCAGTGGCGACTCGCGGTCAATATCGCGTTGCATATCGCATGACATCTTCACGGACACATCCAGTTGCACATGAGGGAATAACTACGTGTTTATTTATTATCTAGTTATATTGATTGTGTGGCTGTTTTTTTTAGTGTTCGGATATGCGTGTTGACATTATTTGAATACATAAATAGTAAGACAGTCAATGGATAAGATAATGATTAGTGATTTTGCGGCTTATATCCGTTTTCCTTAGATATATTTGTACACCTTTCACAGTCTTGGGCGAAGCAGACCCCTCCCGGGTAGGTTTCAGGGTAATTTGAGTCATTTTATTAATCGCTTATTTTACTGAATCTCAATCAAATGGGGAGGGAGATATATGTTTGCGGTATCAGGAGCCAATCAATACGTAATAGTCAGGTAGACATGTACATATGTATCCACAGTGTACACTCATTGCATGCTATTCTGCATTACTACCCATAGCATTCCCCCTAGAGCGGGGAATGGAACATTACTGCCCCCCGCGAATGGGGAATCGGACATAATTGATCAAACACGCAGCCGAAACCACCAGGGTTACTCTTTCTTAACAAAAAAAAAACGACGAGAGCTGCCATGCAATCTGTAGGTACGGTGGCCTACGTCTAAAAGTATACGGGCGGAGTTTTTAAAATAGCGATCCCTGATGATGAAGGGACCAGCTACATCTGTTATAAATCCGGGGACGTGTTGTGTGTGATGTGTGTAGCAGTGGTGTTTACATGGATGTGCTTGAGCAGCATGTGAGCTTGAGATCGGTTTTTTAAAAACTCCGCCTGTATACTTTTAGGCGCAGGCCACCGTACGTTTGAATCATGAAGTAGAGTCATTTTATGTAGAGTGACCCACAGACGGAGTATGTTAATTGATAATACTTCGGCCATTGCATCATATGCCATTGAACACGATTGTGCCTACGCATAAATGTTGCATAATTATGCGGGATTCAGACACCACAGATAGCCAGTACAGGGAATTTTGTGCGAAAAATCGATAACTAAATCTGGCAGAACTTACGGGTTTAACTATACGATGAACAAAAGCATGAGTTTGAATAGAATTGTATAAAAAACTAATAGGTAGGAAACCCAGTTTTCGGCATAGGCTAACTAACTAGCAAACAAATATCTACTTAGTATCAGATATCATCATCACTATCGTCATCAGCCTTCTAATTACTGAGCAAATGTACCTACCTATCTATAGAAAATGCTTATATTAATCGCGACTAACGTATAAACTCTTCGGTAAATATAGAAACGGTAAAAAACGCGAATTAACTTTGTTCCAGAGGTTTTCAACCCCTATTGATTTCTCTGCAGCGTAAACCCTGAAAACGTTCGCTATAAATTGCTTTCATTCCTCTCTACAGGTATATTATCTACGTATGTACTTAGGTATGTAGAATACGCTACTTGGTATTGATACCTCCACAATATGTAGATTCCAGACACATAAATCACCTCTTGAGACACTCTTAACTTCGAACTGATAAACGGTGAACCTGAAGAGCTATTATACAGGGAGGGAAATTATCAGTGCAATTAAAGTAGGCAGGTCGATGTCATCCCGATCCATAGGTACCATTAGGCATTTGAAGTCACCGAACAACTTTCATAATGGACCATGACGATCTTTGTACAATTCCGCCCAAACAATTTGATAGTTCCTGAAGTTCATATCCGTAATATGTAATTAATAATACGTAGGTAGGTATATGGAACAGCTAAAAGATCAGTATATCGGGTACATTGACCTGCCGACGGGTAACGCACTGATAAATTTCCACCCTTTAAACATAAGGTAGTTGCCATTTAGTAAGTTTGTACGTACGAAGTATGAAGTTAAATCTGTTGATATGTTATGCAAGTTGGAGAAAGAGGCCAAGGACCTCGAGGCAATGGCGCTTACAATGTGATATGAACTGGTAATTGATGTGGCACTTTGTCTCATGGTGTAGATATACTATACGTTATATAATTATATATGTCGCAGGCAACTGGTTTAATCTCCTGTTTGATTGAACCGCTAGCCCGTTCATTGGATGACGCTATTCAGTTGTATGACTAGGCCGAACGTTGATTGTACAAGCGTCACAAAACGTCCAACTAGTTAGCGGACTTAAAATCAGTCAGGTGGTGAATAAAACAAATATGGCGTCTAACAGCGAACAGCTGACACAAAAAGCACTTGTATTGTTATTTTTTGCAAATAAATTAGCTTTAAAGTGCGTTATTATGTTAAAATAGTGTGACAACATGGATTTACCTATTATTTCACGGCCGGCGGATAGTTTCAAAGAAAAAATGTGCTGAAACTGGATAATTATGAACAACAATATCAAGGTACGTTTATTGTTATTGTTTAGTTAATTTGTGAGATGAGAGCTTTGTAACATAGTCTTTTTGTTGACTCTTGTCTGGTCATGTTCATCCTAACCAGACATTACAAAGTTGCTATACTATATCCCATTTAACGACTTCGCTGAATAACGTTCAGTCAAGACGTTGGACGTTACAGTCAACCACTTGACGAGTTGTTCTTTAGTCATTCAACTGAGTAGCGTCATCCAATGAACGGGCTAGCGGTTCAATCAAACAGGAGATTAAACCAGATGACTGCGACATATACATTACAATGTATATAATGTATAAGTATAGTGGCATGTAGGTACGTACTTGATGAGTAAATCAGGGATTAATATTTAATATAGGTAAAAAAGTACTTACTGTTTACACACCAATTTGTACACCAAAAAGGATAATATCATTAACAAGTTGTATCTTAATTAGGGTACAGTATAAGGCAGACAAATCTGATCCTTCTCAGAAGCATTGTTACTATGAGACTTGGGTCAGGTTTCTCCGCACATGAACGTACCATAGACTAATACACATAACAAATTAGTCTATGACCGTACTAAAGCCGGCCTTAGCACTTAAAGCGATCTCTGCCAGACAACCTTTGGATGGGTGGACTAAGAGATTGAGATTGGGTGCAGTACATAATAAGTAAGTAAAAGTATAATGTACCTAATATGATTTTTATAACACAGATAACCTTTCTAGACGCTATGAAACAAGCATTACCATTTACGTGGGTTTGAAACTTCCTAAAAGTTAGACAATGGAGTTAACACAGGTTTGGCTTTGCCCACCAAATGCTTCCTTCGCCAGTTTATTTTAGGGTTCTGTATTTGAATCATTCATAAATTATTCCTAACGGAACTTCCCGGTGAGTATACCTACCTACTTGAAGAAAGACGCTACTAGTCAGGGGAGTCACTCTACATGACGAAAAAATAAGTTTCGGAGCGCTGCATGCTGCGGAAGCCACGACTCTATCACGTTGTAATAAACGTGCCGTTTGCACGACAACTCGCGTTCGTTCATTTTTGGTCAGTATAGAGTAACCCTCCAGCTCCTAATCCTTACGCTTCCGGTCACACACAACACCGGTTTCCGCTTGTCTATTGCAGACACACACACAGACATACAGAGATAAGTAGGTATCACATGGATAACACCACATAACGACACGCCCACATTCTGATATCAAGTTATTAAATTTTATTAGGTGCTGATGTTACGATTTGCATATTTGAGAAAATATTATACTTACCTCTTTATATTTTTACCTAACCATAATAAAATCATAATTGTCTTATACATAAACTACCAGTTTTAAGAATTTACCTATTCACTCGCAATTTAATAGACATGCATCACGTTTATGATTCACTCAGATAACGCTATTAATAAAGTCGACGCCAACCTAATGTGAATCACACTGGAAAAGTGGTTTAGCATCTTAAACAACTTATCAGCAAAACCCCTTTGGGGATATTCTATTCTAAGAGGCGGTGAAGCTCCTGTACGTGGCTCTCTCGAGTGGAACCTTTGTACATATCCCCCTAATTTCAGCTCAGTCAGCCTAGCTCCCGTGTAAATTGGAGCAGCAAGCCTGGTTGTTGAGTGGAACCTTTGTACATTATGTCCCTTATTTTAGCTCAGTCAGCCTAGCTCCCGTGTAAATTGGAGTAGCAAGCCTGGTTGTTGTAAAAGCTGAGATAGTAAGCCCTTTTGGGGATATCGTAGATCCTCTATAGCAGCGGTTCCCGATTAGTGATTCACGGAAGCTAGGGTTTCTATGAGAGGGTGTTAGGGGTTACGAAGAATACTGAAATCAGTAGCGCAAATAATAGGTGTAGGTAATGGCAAAATAGGTTCAAGGACTCAATCAGAATTTTGAAACAAAAAGACTCGAAACCTCGTAGAAAAAAATTTGCCAAACGTTGCTCTAGCTACAGTCTAGACTTGTAAAATCTAGATAGAGAGTTACAGTCAGAGGGTCCTACTATTCCAATACCTAAGGTCTTGGTATAAATAGTGAGTTATAGTTTGTCGCGATCATCTGCTCGGAACATTAGTCACTGCTATAAGTACAATACAACACATACCACACAGCTAGAACACAAATCAATAAATATATTATATATGCATTATATACCAACAATATTTTACAATCTCCCTCTTATGTAAAGTGGGTCCCTTATCTAAACGTTTCACATTCGGTATTCATTTAATTGCTAGTTATGATTTTGCAAGAATACCTAATAGAGTAAATAAATGCAATAACACCTATTAATAATTTAATCTGCAACCTGTAACCTACATAGTTATACCTACAGTCAGTGTATAGTCTGTATAGATAAGTATTGATAGGCATTTGGTTTCGAAACTGTCTCTGTAGGTTTTCCACAACATTACTTCACAGCAGCAAGCAAGGTACAGTTCGGTCCAAACAACTTGACAGTTCCTGAACTAGGCTACGGTTACAGTTTTGTGTTTTGTCACACTATGGGCTATCTTTGAATGAATGAATAGGCGGTTTGTTAGTTTGATATAAGTAATGTAAACACTCACACCTTGTACTAATGTACTCCCTTGCGGGGTAGGCAGAGGTGCATTGCTGCACCCAATTTTCGCCAGTGTTTATGTTAGTCCCAATGTTAAAATAGGGGGCAGGCCTATTGTCATTTTACGGGCAAATCCAAGACCCGAGAACAAATATCTGTGTTTAAACAAATATCTGCCCCGGCCTGGAATCGAACCCGGGACCTTCGGCACAAGAGTTAGCGTTGCTAACCGCTGCACCATCCGGTCGTAATTTGTTAGTTTGACAAGGTACAAAAGTGCATTCGCTGCCAACTTCAGAACCACCAAGTTGTTTGAATGAACTGTAGTTACTGAGCCACCTACGTATCTACCTACCAACATTGTGGTGGAGGTAGGTTACAACTATAACTCTATACCGAATAGGCAGTGGGAAGCTCAGCCTACACACATTTCACATTCAAAACTGACTAGTATTGCCTGCCTTGGAATTGGAAGAAGTTAAAAACGCTGAGACCTACCTTGGTGACATAAAAACATCGTGTAAGTTTTAAAAACACTGTCGATATCAAATAAAAAATATAATTGATGCCACAACAAGCCATTGCACGTGTCTTAAAAATTGCAGAGTTTGTAAAGTATAAGTGCAGTAACGCAATCTTACAGTAAGTAGTACTATTCTATTCTATTCCTTGGGATTATAGAAGTAGCTAAGTTACACCGCCTATCGTTCCTAATTAGTACTAACTTAATTACATAAGTAAACTTAGTTAATAAATGCATAAAATGTTAGTAAGCTGGTATCTATGGTTAAACGTGGAATATTTTCCAGATATAAGGTTAAAATGTTAATGTCAATTAAAATTAAATGGCGGACTTCGTAACAGAGTTATTCTGCAACATCCATCTGTTTTCGTAATTAACATTATTGATTGCGGGTGCAGTGGAACAGTGCATGCAAAGTGACTCACACCAACTTTGCTCATCCCCCTGGGTAGGCAGTGGGTACCCACTCACTCACCATGTTAACTTGTAGTGGTGGCTATGGCAGTAACTCAGCTAACTCATGTCATATAAGTGTAATGAGTTTTGTGGATAGGCCTCACTAATAAGTTTCAGATTTTATGACAAGTTGAAACTCTTTTGGCATTATAAGCCCTTATGTATAGTATACCTATTACCTACGTACCTATTTTGAATTGGATTAGTGTCAAGTAAGAAGTAGAACATTGATATCCCACCTTATTAATACAACATACCTACCCTGCCCACACCAAAAAGCATCAAAAGTAAACTTAAACGTCGCATATGTTTAAGCTTAATTAAACACATCACAAAAATAGCTTTCGCCAAGCAGCAGTGTTCGCTGTATTTCAGTGTCCGCTCAGCATATTCGAGTTAAACATAGCCTTATAATCACGACAGGAAGTGTGTCTAAATATGGAAGTAAACCGCATCCAAATCTGGCCAGCATTTCCACAGCAAACCCTGTGCTGGTCGGACAAAGAGACGATTCGCTTAATATTATGTACAGACTTATAATATAACCAATTCAAAACAATTAAAAACACTTACCTACGTACGTATCAGCGCCCGGTCATCGCTCCCGTGCACACAGTTTACAAAACAAACACAAGTCCTACTAAATTTAACATAACACCACAGACGGAACGGTCTAAGATAAATTTAATTAAAAAATGTGATGGTGCACCGAGTCTGTGCGCATTCTTACAAGAATTATATCAGACTGAATTGTCAGTAGTGGAGCAGTGAGTACCGACCGGTCGGTCGTGCCCGCCTTGCACGGAATACGTGCAATGCAATAGAATAGGAATACTGACTGTACTCAAATCGATGTGGTTGTGTGTTTGTAGGCGGAAGTAAGCGGGGCGGTGCGGAGAGTCAGTCACCGCCTGCTGGCGCCATCTAGGTTTAATTTGCAGTACTAACGGTACTATAGCAGCGCCATCTCGTTGATCTGGTAGGAGTTACGAACTATAAAAACATGCAGTAAAACATTGTTGTTAGCTCGGATGCCACTTGGCCACCAAGTTCAAGCTAAAGCAGATAGATGGTGTTGTTTTACATTTGTGTGAAGGTAGTCGGTACTAGTCGGTAGAGATAATAAAGGGGAAAATAAGGTAAAAATGCATTGGTGCACGAATTTCCGAAAGTCTTACACAAGTTGTTTAGAAAGACACTGAGAGTCACCGTCTTTCGGCTTACCAGTTTTGCAACATCCAGTACTTATCTACATAATTTATTATGTAGGTACATAATAGTTAATACACTTTTAGGAGTAAGTACCTACTTAGTTACCTACATTAATATAAGAAGTTAGAACTTAAAGGTACTTACATACGTACTGCTTTGTTTGTTTACTGCTCTACTTTCGTTTAAGATAAGTACCCAAACAAACGTTACGCAGTACTTAACTAAGTAATTATATTCATGCCATGAATTACACAATACCTGCTCATAAATAAATGCCATATTATTAAAATCGTGATGTCAAGTTCATGCGTTATTATTTATCGAAGCGACCGGCGAAAGCCGCCTTATTCAGGACGAGTTCGCCTTTTCATAGCTATTCAGACATTGTACATTAACTAAATCTGTGAAAGCTGGCTTACAGCCACTAAAAACACGCAAAAGTTGCTTGGAAGAGATCGTTTTTAGCGATAAGGCCGATTTGTAAATTGTGATAAGTACTTGCCGCTGTGGGACTTGATTACCTTATTATATTAATCGGTTTTGGTATTGCAGAGTGGCTCGTAATAAGACGGCGAGGGACAACCTGACCCACCGGGTCACTGGCCGGATCAGCCCACGGGTTGTGTGGACGTGGACTGCTGGCGGCATCTGGAGGGTTACTCTATACTGAAGAAAACTCTACTACTCTATACAGAGAGCTCTGTCGTGCAATCGGCACGTTTAATACTAGATAAGTAGAGTCGAGAATAGTTCAGCAACGCTCCGAAACAAAATTTTGTGTCACATAGAGAGACCCCCTGCATTTCGCGCTAGCAACGACGTTTGTGTTAAGGTAATCCCTTGGGAATTCCGGGATGGAAGCAACTTCAGAACTCCAAAATCTGCGTGTGCGGCCAGATCATATCAATCCAGTCTTTGTGAACGGATCCTAATCTTCCTAGATCTTTAGCAGTGGACGAACTTCTTATTCAAGTAATAAATAATCAAAATAAGAATGATTGTTAAAAACTACTTTTATAAAATATACTTACCTAATAATTATAAATCAATGTCTTCCTATATACTATTAGCATCGCATGAATATGCTAATGTGAACCACGTGTGGTTGATTCTGTCCACGTAAGTGCCTGATGAAGTGTATCTAAGGAAATATCAGTCGAGATTGGCGGAAGATGAAGGTAAGTTGATCCGATAGAAGCTGGTACCTACCAGGTACCTTAGATGAACAATACGAACAGATGGTGTGTCAGTGCACCTTATCTGTAGGTATAGAATAAACAGCCCTAAGTGTGGATGGGTCTGATGTGGTCCTAAGGAGAAAGTTATTGATATTCAGTGAGTGGTTCCATGGTCTGTTGGTGGAAAAAAAGTTCGCTTTTGCTTTCGTTTGCTGCGGAATTTATACTGAAATGGACCACCGAAAGCTGGTATAACATTAAACCATTCTGTTTCGTTTGAACCATGTCATAAAGAACCTATGCCCATACGTGCATTATCATCTGATCCATCACTCTCGTAACCCAATGGTACGGATAGACCGACACGACTGGAGAGAGACATCCCTACCACTCATTCTTCCACTTAGGCATTACCACCAAATTGCTACGAAGAATCCGCATGAAAGTTTATATTTCTCCAATATCACAACAATAGATTCCTGTCAGATGATGACGATGTCCGCCATTTGCACCCGGCGCACGCGCCAGCCAATAACCTTACAGCTGGAGCCTCGCGCATGCGCGTCAGGTGCCGCGCAGGGTTCCTCTATGCTGACGAAAAACGAATGAACGAGAGCTGTCGTGGAATCGGCATGTTTAATACAACGGTGTAGAGTCGTGGTTAGGGCTGCAGATTTGTTTCCCAAAGCCTCGGAGCGTTGCTCAAACTTCGAATCTATATATAATCGTATTTAGCGTGCCGATTGCATGAACATTTTTGTTCGTTCGTTTGGCGATTTAGTGTAGTGACCCCTCAAGTGACCGTGTCGCGTAGTTCCGCCACACACGCGCCATTTGAATCTTATATATTTACCTAGATATCAACATAGAGCATTGTGATTGTATGATCAGAAAATGTGAGTACAGTGCGAGTGTGACCAACTTATCTGTTCAGGGATAAGATGGGTTTATTGAAACCACAAGAGCGAATTACCACTACTGGTAAACTAAAATCTTATAGAATTAAGAAATATTACAAAGACCAATAGCTATGATTGGTTGATATCAAACGTGTCCATAGCAACGTATCGTAGTAGAAAAGCAAAGTTCTCATGTGTTGCAGATTGCAGATACGTCCTTCCATCCCTATTAGAAGCTGACAATGGCACAAATTACGCACTTATAACAAAGCCGTTTGGTAAATACTGGCTATGAGCCAGCATGTTAATTAATATAATGATTAATTAATATAATGATTAAGTACTTATAAATAAACAAATTCTAATCGATAGATCGTCATCATCAGCTTACGACTCTGCCAAACGCCAGACGTAGGATGGACGCCACTGGATGCGATGCATAGCTTTCCGCATCCATTCAGTACTAGCAGCATCCTTTAGCAAGTGGTCAGTTGGTCACCCCATCTAGCCGTCTACACTCCGCCATCTATTTAACAAATATTAAAAAATAATACGTAGGCATAAGTACTAGAATAGAATTATTATGCCACATAGGTAACATGAAAACTATTGAAAACACCCGCACAAGAGGCCTCAGTGCTCAGGGATCGCTATTAATACAAAAACGTAGAGATTTATTGCACGAATAAAAACACAAGTACCTCGGACGTAGATCGATGGAATCAGAAATAGCTCAGCAAATTTATGTTTTGCGGAAGCCCAGTAGAAGTTTCTAATTCAATAGTCCAAATTCGATGGTATGTATTGTAAAGTGTTGAATACGGCATATGTATACGTAACGTATCAAATTGACAATGAAAATATTGAAAATATTTTCAAAATATGCCTGAATATTTTAAAAACGTTAACCGTTAAATTGCGCCCTAGAGGAAAGAGAAATGGCAAAGATTGGAAATGAAATTAAATAATATTTTTTGCATTCGGGTAACAATTCTATACGTACATACTACATAGGTACTCAACACTCTGTTAGAACCTAGAACCTAGTACCCTACAAAGCTCTGTTCAGATTTATTTTTAAATAGGTATTACTTAGTTCTTAGTACACTCACGAGCAATGAAAAAGTTCCACTTAATAAATGCCGACACCAAATGTCCCAATTTTTTAAAAACATTTAAGTAATTTAAAATTTTAGCTGTTATGTTGCAGACGGCATCATTAAGCTTGCTGTCTCCGTCTAGGAGTAATAATAAGATGCTATTTCCACAGGAACCTTTTCATAGCTCACAAATTACTTATTAGTAAAGGATCAAAACCAACATCTAGCGTTATGTGATTTTAATCTCCGTTGCCGCCATTAGCATAACTCGTCCACGTTAAACCTATATGACCAAACACTGTGCGGTGTTATTAGCATAGCTGTTTAAATTCCGTTTTTTTTAAATAAGCACCGAATATTTGCTAAACTTACGAGTGGTGCGTGCCATACAGCCGTGGGCAATGGACTTGTGACATGCAACAAAGTAGGTACTTACTTTAGCAATAGAATGGAGCTTTTTTTATTTATGAAGTCAGTAGTAAGCCATGGCCTGTAGTGGAACTAAAGTAGGTATAAAATATATTTTGGGTGTTAGTACGCTTGGTTTATTACTCAATCAGTGTTATCAATGAACATAGTAATAGTAGAGTAAGTATTATAAGTATATTTATAACTTGGAGGGTTAATCTAGCCTAACAACAAAAGGAATGAACGAGAGCTATCATGCAATAGGCAGGAGATTTCGTAAGCAATGGTAACCCGTAACTGCATGGACTGGGGACCCCGAACATCGCATTCGATGCTCTGGCGATGGCCAATGACATGCGGTGGTATAATAATAATAATAATAATAAAATTCCTCACAACATCGGTCATTTCATCCCAAAATTAGGCCCTCCTCACTTGGCTTACGCCCGTGAGATAGGGAATAAACCTCCAAAAGGAGTGAAAATATAAGAAAACATATAATAATAATAATATTTCTTTCAAAGTCGGATACTGAAGCCTTCCGACTTTCACATACAGTGACCCAATCCACCATAGTACCTACACACCAGTAAACTTAGGGTGGCTCGCATTTACCCTGCTTTTGATTAACTGTTTGGTGCAAGCCGTGTAGTCACCCTCGATCCAGGCTAATGATATGACTGACACTCACATAGACAAAGAATAACTGCATAGATAGGCTAGTCTCACAAAGCTCCAACTCGTCATGTTCCTAAGAATCCTAAGATGCCTGAAGCGGGCAGTGGGCGGCACACGCCAGGTTTAATATTCTAGATTAAACTGAAATAGCTTAAGTAGACTCAACATAGGCTATTTCAGTCCGATGTTTATCGGATCATCGAGAAGAATCTTTTTAATTTAATTTAACAAATAACAATTCAGTACGCAGAGTCCTGGTTTTATGTTATCAATTGAAAAAATATTTAAAATAAAATAAATAAACAGGGTCTTGTTGGGGTCACTCTTTTCCTGCTCATGACCTCTTACATTCAGTATAATTAAAATTACACTTAGTTGAAATCCAGTAGATATGAGTTTGCAGTCGTTTTGTGCAATGCAATCATCAATTACTTTTGAAAATAATATTACTTATTTAAACTTTTGGGAATTCTTGAAAATAATCTCTTTCCAAATGATCTATTCCAAAACATCAATACCATTGGTTAAGTTGAGTTCAGTAGAACATCCTGGGTGATCACCGGACCGAGACGCGGGTGTGTGTCAAGGCGCAACAGTTTAGCCCAAACAAAGCCTCTCGATACAGGGGGGTCACTCTATAAAACGAAAAAAATAAAAAAACCGACTTCAAAAAACCACTAAAAGTAAGAAATAATTTAAGGTTTAGACCAATCCTAGGTGACAGTACAAATATACCTAAGTAGGTACTGCTATTTTTTTATGTTGGTGCGGTGACAAAGTAATCTGAAGAAATATGGCACCAACTAGGGTAGGTACCGTTGGCGGTGGAATTAAATTCTGAAAAAAATGGGACCACTCCTGAACTCAACCCAATACTTACATCAAAAAAGAATTTTCAAAATCGGTCCATAAATGGCTTATAGTAATCGGTGAACATACATTAAAAAAAACATACATACAGACGAATTGAGAACCTCCTCCTTTTTTCGAAGTCGGTTAAAAACGAAGTTTCGGAGCGTAGCTACGCGAGCCACGACTGTATCTCGTTGTATTATACGTGTCGATTGCACGATAGCTTTCGTTCGTAAATTTTTTGTTAGAATAGAGTAACCCGTCAGCGCCATTCAATTTGCAACAACAATCTAGGCTGTGGGGCAAGCCACTACCGAATTGAAAACGTACTCCATTGCCTCAAATTGACTGTCGAGTTGAACCTTTGGTATTCGGTAGGTACTTTATTGCAATATTTGACGATTGAAAATCGTTTAATAGTTGATACAATTATATTATCATGTTTTGTATTCGGTTGCTTGTGCTGCGAGGGTGTGACGTAAAAAGGCTTAGGGACTTTCAAAACCAAGTACTTATGTAGTATTTCAGACGTATTATTCGTATATTTCGTGTATACGTACTATTTATATATTTATAGACGGCTTGCAAGGGTATATTTATTTAATTATTATAAGTACAAAAATATAATAATGTTAGTACAAAGGTGGTCTTAATGCTAAAAGTATTTTCTACTGGCCAACCTACAGGAGATACAAACAGGAAAACCAGTTAAAACTCGCCAAAAAATAAATATAGGTACGGTCAGCTGCATAAGAAGCTATACACTTTTGTACCTTGTCAATCTGAAACCGCCTATCCATCCATTAAAATATTGACGGTTCGTCAGTTTGACAAGGTACAAAAGTGTACTTATAACAACTTATGCAGCTGACCGTACTTAATAACTATAATATTTATGTAGTTTCCATCCAGTAAGTTTACCATCCTAACTTCCTAACTGTGTCTGTCTGTCTGTGTGTTACTCTTTCACGCCAAAACTACTGAACGGATTTGAATGAAATTTGGTATACATATGGTCTAGACCCTGAGAAAGAACATAGGCTACTTTTTATCTCGGAATTCTCACGGGAAAAACTTTTTAAGGCGAAGCGAAGCTCGTGGGAACAGCTAGTCCTATATAAAAAAGTTGAACTCATTATATATCTGCTGGTCAAATTCAACCAGAATGTATGGAACAGCTGTTCTTTTGCTTTTGCGCGATATCAGACTTAGACCCTCTTTGAAAGTTTCTAGTGCTTTGATGGATCCTTTTTCTCTGAACATCTGAACGATAAATAGTTCGGTTCTTTATACAGGGTGTTGCAAAACTTGTAAATACTAGGATTCGAAATCGCATGACCGAAACAAACAAAAACTCCGCCGACCAAAAGTCACGTGGCTATGAAGTTTTTGTTTTCAAGTGAAAGAAGACAAACAAACTCTTACATTTAGGACAAATTTTTCCTTTCAAATGCCTAACACAATTTGGTGAATAAAGTCTACAGAACAGCAAAACATTTATTCAGACAAAAGGTAGGATAGGTACTTACCTCCACCTTTCAAAGCATAGTCTTACCAACATTGATAAAGTTCCAGTGCTTCATTTATTTCATCAGTACAGCGTATCAGAATATTAACAACTAAAAACATAAACATATTGGGCCTTACCACAAAAACTTAGACAGTATTTAACAGATATTTAGCGCTGTCAAACGCCTACGAAATCTGTCAAATTTTGTTTTAAACACTTGTTAAACAGCGTTTAAAGTTTTTTGTGGTAGCACAGTATGTGTTAAAATTTTGAATTAATAAAAATTCAGGCCTTTAAAATTTGATGTTGGCCTTTGGTCGGTGGAACTTTTTCATTGCTCGCAAGTGTATTATGTTATGGACCAAAAGCTCTGCCAAGCGTTATCGAATTGTCTTTGGACTTCCTTTTTTAAAGATAGATAGATAGATAGATAGAATATTCTTTATTTGTACACATAAAAGAAACTTACAAAAACTTAAATACTAACAAATATGTACAAAAATGGCGGTCTTATCGCTTAAAGCGATTTTTTCAAGACAACCTTAAAAGGATGCTATTCTATTCTATTCTCTGTGGAGGTGTAAGACTGTAAGTACCTGCACCTGGCTCTCTCGAGTGTGGATCGCTCAAAGGATGCTATCTCACCTAGTTTCTAGACTTGGTACTTATATTTATATGAAAATTATTAATCTATTGTTAACTTCGCATAGCCTATCTGAAATACGATTCAATGCAAATTATGCAGTTTGCTGAAAGTTTCTAGAGATAGTCGTCTGCAGTGCAGTGTCTAACTTTAGATAGGGGTCCTATCACTTATTGAGTCCCCACTACTGACTTACTTACATCTCTACCGGTGGGGTTACCACCACTGAACATTAGCAATTAACTCGCAATTAACAATCGCTCGCTTGTCAAATTTGACGTACTTAACTCTTATGGAACTGTCAGATGTTTGTCAGGCTAGAGACAGAGACCCTGGTTACCTAGTGGTGGCTAATGTTTTAGTGGTGGTACTTAGGTAGGTACGGAAAATTGTTCTTGGTATAGTAAGCCAAAAGAGGTTAACAACATGAACAACTTTTGTCCGCTGTCTTTTGATAATTCTTATTATACTTCCCATAGTAATCATGTGACCAACTAAGTTTATTATGAAAAAGCGTTTTTCTTAAAAATTCTTGGAACTAAAGTTGCTTAGAATGACCCAAAATTTCTCAGGAAGACATACAAGACGCTGGAAAGCACCTGGAGACATATTGAGGAAAAAATTGTGGGGATGAAGTAGGAGGATCTCACAGCCGCTGCCCAAGACCTGGCTTCAAAACCCTTTGTCCCTGGTGAGGTACGTCAGGATTTATGTATGTTAAGTGCTCTGATAGGTTGGTGGTCATAATTATGTCATTTTGAAGAAAATCAGATCATTACCCCAGTTTCTTGGACCCTTTATGTATTCAACTTTGTATACAACTTAGATACTGGTTCTATTCTATGTTCTGCCGAAGGCCCCAGTTAAAATCCCGATCGGGACACGAAATATGAAATAATTATTGTATCATGGAATAATAATAATTATAATTTTGTATGTATTAACCATACATATATATTACATACAAAAAATAAACCGCCTTAAAACGAGTAATGCACTTTACTAGGTAATTTTCCTCTGGACATTTTAGCGCAATAAAGAGACAAATAAATAAACCAGACCAGAGAGAGTGTTTGTTGTTTATGTTATGTGTAATTATGTACCCATTAATGAGAAACAGCCCGCTAAACAAGCACAGACTCAAGAAACACCAGCCCGTAGCCGTGACTTCTGTCCTAAAAACGCTAGTAAGAACACAAAGGTTCCTTTACTTCCTGTACCTAGTTCCTAAGCACGCAGGGCCCGGCGAGAGGCGTCCAGGGGAGCCCCCCGGCGCGGAGCCCCGCTAGACCCGTTGTACCGTTGCAGTGACAAGGAGGCTCGGGAGAAACCGGCCGGCTGGTCGTAGACCCGTCATTACTGCGGCATCAGGGAAAGAAAACGCTGCCCTCCAAGTAGCAGTGTCATATAAAAGTGGCTCGCGGGTCGCGCCTCGGCTCAGTCTCAGGTGAGAGGCACGGCCGCTACAGTCGCGCTCAGTCTCCGCCCGGAGGCCGCCGCAGTCACCCGCGCCCCCGCCCTCGCCCCGCTCCCGCCCTCATCACCACCAACTTCAATGAGGTGAGATCTAACGCGAACTTTTTATGTGATCGGAGAAAGTGTCCCGCTGTTGCAATACGCGATGCGATTTTTTTTCTGTCCTGTTCCAAGTTTGAAAGGATTTGCCGGCTGCTGACTCCCGCCGCAAATTAGTTGCGAACTTTTGAATTGGATAGTTTTTTTTTGTTACGAGTTTGAGCATGTCACTGTGTTTTGTTATGTTTTAAGTGGAGATAAGCCGCGGTCCGAGACAGACGTGATTGTTTAGTTAGCGTATCGACTGGGAAGTGCGTGACACTATTTGTGTTCCACAATCAATGAATTGTTCAAACCGCATCATACATAAACTAACATTATTCTTATACATAAACATAATACAATCCGTAACATAACAGCAGAACTTGTGTGGTAATCGGCCCGTATAAGCGAATAAAGTTGAATGTTTCGTGTTTATTGCGGTATATTACATAAAAAGAGCGTGTTATTAAGTGAATCTAGATACGAGGTCGACAGTTTATGTGGGCCCCGATGTGAACTAAGTACTTAACAGCTTCAAATGTGAATCGGGTAATAAACTTGGTGACAAATTTTAATTTACATTCCGGTTACAAAGTCCCTTGCACGAAATTCAATATATTGTCAAAGGAATAATTACTTTAAAACGTACCAATATACAGAGACGCGTGAGGTGATGCGAACAAACTACTCTGTGTTATCACAAAAATACTCCGTTTTAACAATAAACCTTGCTTACTTCGATAAGTTTTACTTCAGTAGGTATTTATTTACATTTTGCGACGGAATGGTGTAGTGGTTAGCCTGATTGCTAAGCCGACGATCTCTGGTTCGTTTCCCGGCCGGACAGATATTTGTTTAAAGAATGATATTATTTTACTCGGGTCTTTGGTGTTAATATGTACCTATCTATCTATGTTATTATATCAGCGGTCCCATATTACAGGCTATACCTAGTTTGGGATCGGATGGCTATGAGTGAGATGTCCCCAGTCTCTACATAAGTTTTATTATTATTTATGCATTGCTCATTTACTTACTTACATATAAATATATATTTTTTATAAAAATAATATATTTTTATATTAATAAAATATGCTACAATAAGTACGAGTACCATTTGTAACATCTACCTACCTACATTCTAAAATTATAATTATTTAAAACCGTATGCAGGATGTTTCAAAAAGGGTATTCTAAGGCGAAACCTACGTGTAATACATAAGCCAGGCTTAGTATACTTACCCTTTTTACAACACCCTGTATTTACACATTCCATATGCATGCGGCCAAAAATACACCCACGAGCAAAGAAACAGTTCCACTCACAAAATGCTGACACCAAATGGCCCCAATTTTTAATAAAGATTTAAAAAGAAATTTGAATAAAATATTTACGTTATTAGTTGGTAATAATAATATTCTGATGAGCCGTTAAATGTGATAAAATATTGCAGAAGGCATCATTAGCTTAGTTTTTTTGTTAGGAGTCATTTGGTGATTTTCTCAATGGAACTTTTTCATTGAGTTTTTCATTTCTTTTTCGTGAGTGTATTTTGTATTAAATTGTCATAATTATAGTAATAAGTAAGTAAGGCAAACATCTTCGGACATTTTTGTGACCTATAAAGAAGTGTTTTTAAAGGTATTAGTAATTTAACGAAGTAGGTAGTAGTAGCAATAAATGTTATCCGAGGAATAAAATTGTTGTTCAGATGCGACAGCATCAGAATTATTCCACAGATAACTTTAATCTGACCATTAATCTGCCCTAAGCATGCTAGTTTCACAGTTTTATCATGAAATTCATCAACATAAACGAATTAAATACTGCTTTTAAAAAACGTCTTCGTTAAAAAAAAATCGCCTGGAACTACTTTTAAGTACTTTACGCTTAAGTATGTATTATTTCAGTTTAGGTATATTTATTAAATATATTAAATTAATTACGTTTGGACCATTAATAAAAAGTATAATGTTTGAGTGAGTGAACACCACGAACTGGCAAGCGTGGGACGCCCCTCCGATCATCATACGCAACGCTACACTCGACGGTTTAAAGATTTACCTTCTACCATTTTAGGCTTAATTTTCAGTCTATTTTCGAAAATAAAATCAAAAGTTTCTTACTGGTCAAACTGAACATTTACCAAAAAACTTACCGTTCTTTTTTAGGGTTCCGTACCTCAAAAGGAAAAAAGGAACCCTTATAGGATCACTTTGTTGTCCGTCTGTCTGTCTGTCTGTCACCTCCCTTTTTCTCAGAAACGGGTAAAGATATCAACAGTAAAATAAAATATTGAAAAAAAATTGAGACAGCTTATCTTTGTACGGAACCCTCAGTGCGCGAGTCCAACTCGCACTTGGCCGGTTTTTCCAATCTGCCATAACGCATAGTTACAAAATTTGGAAGATACAGCAGAAAGTATTATACATTTAGATATGTGTATTATGAGTGACGAGCAACACAAAGATAAAATAACACATCTAATTATTTATTTACTGAAGAGGTACTTAATTTACTAATTAGAGTTTCCCATAGGTACATAATTATTGAATAGAACTACTCATTACGCGATACTAATTAGCTATCTATCCAGATTCGGAAGTATAAACATAATTAAATTATCTAGAAGTAGTAGTATCTATACATGATTGAATAGGGTGCATATTCAAAGACCTTTATTCTTATTTTTTTATTGTTGTTCTAGTTTATAAGGGTTCGATAGAGCTACCGATATAAAATTTAAAAGATGGATCTTATTTAATTTGTAGAATACTAGAGGGTAAGTATAATAAATGCAAAGATACCTAAATACTTTAATAATATATTTAGTGAAATTCCGAAACTTTATAAGTTTCAAAAAATAAGGACACGAATAGTAAGTACTTAATTCTCTCTTTTGAGATTTAAAAAAATATATACCATAAACCGTCTTATTTCAAATATCACACCTCCGAGTAGACCGGAACACCTTTTGTTCTTTTCCGAGGGTTTATTTCTTAAGAAAAGTTTTCATTTCGCCCAAAAGATCCAGTTTCCTGGCATGTCATTTACCTAGAGCCTGCATAAACATATTATTATACTAATCTGTGCATCCACGACCGTGCACGTGGAGACTGCATCGATCCACGAGTTATCAACTCTATTTGGAATCGTTTTAAAAATATCCAAACGAAGTTTGCAGCCGGAAGGTTAAGGCGAGTCACGGGCATCGAGCGAACTACCTTCCTCCCAGACGGGAAATATAGGGTGATATTTTATCATTGTACTACTCAGTAGGTAGCTTCTTTCGATATGGACTCTAAGGGTGATTCTCCGCTAGAGATGTGCTCTGCTTTGCTATGGATGCGTTTGATATCTACTAACCATATTGATTGTGTGACTTTCAAATTATAGCAAATCTATAGTGGAAAGGCACCTAAAATTAGAAAAAAAAACTATGCTGTGCAATGCAATCAAAAATTAAATTTCATTGAGTACAGCCATCGCAGAAGTAGATTGTAGTGCCCAAAGTTTCGGTCATCCGTCAGTACTGGAGACAGCTATTAGGCTCAAGACCTGCTTTATAACATACATGTCCAAAATCTTATATTCCCATAATCAAAGTAAATAAAGGTTTACCTGCCAAAGGGAAGCACACTGATGAAATTGTACAATGTAGAGCTGAAATATTTATACAACACTCAGATGGCCCGCGGAGGGAAAATATCCGGGAAGGGTTACATTCACCGATTTAGAAAGGTGTCGGCCAAATTGGATCAATGCATTCGAATACGAATACATTCGGAGTTTCGACGAAGTGCCACTTGCTGCATACTTGACGAAGTGTTAACCCCTCGTATTTACAGAATTTACAGAAGGAAGCAAAAAAAAAACAATTTCGAATTTTAGACTGACGCACATTTTTTATAAACTTCTACTACAAATCCTTTGTGTAAGTTCGATGAATATTGCATAATATGAGGTAATTGTTTATGTAGGGTATCATAAATAATGCTCGCTACCAGAAAGCTATCGTGTCCTTAAATCCTTGTTATACAATGAGGTAGAGGCGTGGTTGGCGCTGCAGTTTTGTTTTTCCGAAGCTGTTTTCTCTATCTTGTATTGTAGTATTGCGTGACAATTCACGTTCGTCAACAAGGCCCGGGTCTCCTATTACGCGCCGTAGCTCGCGTCCAGCGCCACGCCGTAGGCCGCGTCACGATGCTCACTTCGTCTACGCGCCAACGTCGGCGTGTGAGGGAGACCGCATCAGTACATTTCTATAGTGAGCATCGTGACGCGGCCTACGGCGTGACGCCGGACACGACCTACGGCGAAAATAGGAGACCCGGGCCTTAGAGAGTGACCCCTCTGGTGCGATGGTGGTGATGAGATGACGAGTAGATCTCTCCATTGTTCTCTGAATGACCCCACATTTCAACACCTAGAGGTTGAAATTCTGCATCACAATATCCAAATAGGCGTTCAGGTAATATAAAGTCTGCGCTAGTACACATTGCCAAGCAAACCCAAGTATTCTATCAAATATATAACTAGGTACTTACATGTTGTTGCAAAAATAGTATACTTACCAGTAGTCGTAATAAAAAATGGCATCATCTTGTCATTTTGAACAACTCATGTTCTACAATTTTGGAAATTATTGAAAAAGAAAATATTATTAGAAAGTTACCTATGTGACCAACAAATGCTGACACAAGTTAAATTTAGACTCCACCGACAATCAATCTTACTACCTACTTAAATACTTTATTAACTGTATAACTGTGAGTGTAATTATTTATCCAGTGAATCTTTATTTACCAGTCTACCTATGTATATATTATTGTGTACTACCTATTTATGTGTATGCCTTCACATCTGCTTATGTATATATATTTGTGTACTAAGGATGTACCTACCTAATAATTCACTTTTATTAATAATGACACACACACACTCACACACACACACACACACACACACACACACACACACACACACACACACACACACACACACACACACACAAAACATGTCTGCTTTTGTAACCTGAATAATTACCTAGTTTAAGTTCTAGTTCTAATAAATTACTATATATTAAGTTAACATAGTAAATTCCATTAATGGCCTTATTTATAAACAATGTTAGCAAACTATGTTAATTAAGATGCTGTGGATTTCTGTTAATAAATAAAATAAAATAAAATAAAATAAAACAATATTTTTTGAGATGTGTCATAAATTGCATACCAAAATGTATTTAATATGAAGCTCTGAGTCACACCCTTTCGGCTAACTATACTTACCCTTTTTTAACGCGCCCTAAAATGTTTAACTTATTGAACATCGCTATGTTGTGTCTTCTGGGATGGCATAGAAAGTGTACTCTCTACTTGCAAGTACGTACTCTACTGTACTCTATGTATGGTCCTGACCATGTATGCGTGTATGTAACACAAGAAAGTTAACTAGTATCTTGAAACATTTAAGAATAACAGTGTGGCAAGCTAAAAAATTATAAACTAAATTTTTAACACCTACCTAACTTTTTTGATTTGTGTAGAATTTCCAAATTACCGATCTATCTAAATGATCTAGCCTATCGGTCTGTCTATTAAAATCCATCCGTTACAAAAACCACCAGTAGCCAGCGGTTAAAATAACAAAAATAAAAATGACAACACAAGCCAAGCGATCATCAATTTAATATTATTGCGATTTCGTGTCGTCATTAATAAACATGGAAATTATTTCTCACCGTACTCTCGGCAGATATTGGACAAACCCTCATTTGCATAGCAAAGAAACAAACACATCAAACACTTTCGTTATCAATATTATATGTAAGAAGTAATCCGCTGTCGTCATATAAACAGAATACAGAATGAATCTCAATCGGGGGGCACTCTAACTTTGGAGAAAATAAGTTTTAGAGTACTACTGCGCTACTTAGGACTCTATAGTCCATTTATAGTCATGAAAACGGAAATTGATCATAAGTAATTTAAGTGAATAACTGACAATGACAAAAACACTTTGCAAAATAGCACTCCTTATTTTCATGACTTGATTGATGGACCGTATCTCGTTGCAAACGTATCGATAGTACGACAGCTCTGGTTTTTGGAAACCTAGAGCAACCCCCTTGCAATAGATCTATAGGAAGTGGCGATTGCGAGAGGTACTTCGCAAGTATTTGATGCCAATTATTATTTAAGAAGCATTATGTAAGCCTTCCAACGAGTAGTCAAGGCTGAAAGGCAGAGTTTCCTAACACTCGACGGATATGCAAAACGCCGCTTCCGAATCCAAAATCACGGGTATTTTAAATAAACCTCATTTGTACCTAATAGTATTTATTCATAGAAACCAACAATGAACAAAGGATCTTGTTAACGGGACCTTCTATTTTTGTGAGCATGTTTGTAAGGACCCGTGACGTATATTCCCACTCGGCACGTTGCGATTCTTGTTGAGAAACAGTCAGCAGAAGCCGTAGAGCGTCGGATTCATACCCACAAACGCCAAGATTACATGATCCAACCCATATGTTACGCTGGCTGTTCTCGCGCGCTTCGTTTCGCCTTAAAAAGTTTTCCCGTGGGAATTCCGGGATAAAAAGTAGCCTATGTTCTTTCCCAGAGTCTAGACCATCTGTATACCAAATTGCATTCTAATCCGTTTTGGCGTGAAAGCGTAACAGACAGACAGACGACAGACAGACAGACAGACACAGTTACTTTCGCATTTATAATATTAGTTAGGATTAGGATAATGTACATTGTAAGTAAGTACATAATATAGTCATTCCATAAGCACCACCCTCTCCAGCGGTGCATACTTCATAGACTAAAATTCTCGGATAACGGATACACGGTCTCTAGTCCGCAGTCAATCAATAATCTAGCTATTTGATTACGTCTTCGGTTGGCGGAACTTGCCTATTAAACCGATCGTAACAGTTACTCGTAATCACAAGGTGCATTTTTAATTATTGATAAAGGAGGTTTGCACGAAACCAATCTCTATGTATCTACCTACCGTATAAACACATGTAACATGGTAATAGCGATGGTAGCTTATAGTCGGTAAGCGCCCGCTTCTCACGCCAGAGATGTGGATTCAAATCCCGGCGCTGAAATGTACCAATAAGTTCTTTGGTATTTATACCATCGCTCTTACGGTGAGGTAAAAAATCGTGAGTAAACCTGCACATCTAGATTCTAGATAATATGTACCCTAAGTGCATTTGTACTCGTTCAAAACCGGCGATACGGCACGCGACCTAGCACGTGAGTTAGTACAGCGAAAAGCGTCTCAGTAACCTCTGAATACCCCTTTTGGTATTACAGTGTATTATGTATGTACCTATGTATGTACGGTCAGGTGCAGATAAACCTGACCCCCTCACATAGTAACAATGCTTCTGAGGGGGGTCAGGTTTCTCTGCCGCTTACTGTACCATGGAAATGCGAGTCTATTTCGGTTATCAGTCGATCATCGGCAGTTTTATTCGCCGGGTTCAGAAATAGCGTCGCGGCTGTTGGCACTCGAGATAGCGGTGTCTAGCCTGCGTCATCCACTACCTGTGTATAATCATAAAGCCTGTAAGTGATACGAGCCATCATCGTAAAATGAACGGCCATAATAAAACAACCCCTGGCCGAGCACATCTAGATGCGATAACATCAAGGATTCTTCATTTTTAATGTTGCTGAATCTGAAATCAATGTCGGAATGTTCGGGAGATGTTTTCGGCAATCCGGTAAAAATGTGATGTTGTAAAATAACTTCTCGTAATACCTACCTATAACCTTTTCTAGTTCGTCATCAATCATCGTCGTTATTGCCTCATAATCGTCCAGTTCCGAATATAGTCCTATCAAATGGAGTGCATAAAAAATCCTATAAGTAGACCCTTTTAATCCAGCCACTTCCGGCTACCTAGATATCTAAATCGACGGCGAGCTAAGACTTAGATTAACGATATGAACAAGATGGCGTGTTACATACAAATACAAAGCAAAAAAAACGTGCGCTTTTTGTTTAAAGACAACCATTGCACCAAACATAAAAAAACGCGGACTCTGGCGTATGGTACCTATGAATAAGGTCACAACCACAAATCGAATGAATTAATTCAAAATATGAGCTCAGTCAGTGGTAGGAGTGGGGTGTTATCGGGACGTTTAGTTTGCACTGGGATGTCAGTTCGTATATTGTTAATCTTCGAGCTAAGAGGTAAATTCTGCGGTTTGCGGCGTCAAAGTTCAAGTCACGGGTCACTTCACTACCACGGTCACGGACGTAAACCTCGAGTTCAAATAATACGATCCACAGGTAGCAGATATGCAGTCGCGTACTGCTACTGAATTAAGTATATAGAAATGTCCATAGTTATTACGGTATGATGTTTTGAAACCTATTGAAACCAGTTAAAAATGAAGGGAAAAAACTAGGAAGAGTATTAGGCCATTGTTAATTACCTTATTTTTATCACATATTACTATCGACCTATACTATTTATTAATTTGATACTTTATTGTACTATTCGTTACGTTCGTATATCTACATTCAGTTATTTTTTCGTGTCACTTATAGTCCTATGAGCTATGTTGTCGCTAGGAGCATTTTAATACAATATCGAGTGTTGTGCTTGTAACACAACCAACTAACTAGGAGACATAAATACATGGTTGTACAATTGCACTGTAACTTTACATTGTAAGTGATAATAGTAGCGAAGATTCCCCACACTTACCCACATGAGCCGCACCAGTAGCAAGTAAACAATAGGCTCAGATATGATAAATGATACGTACTGGAAACAGTATAAAAACTTTATGAAGACTCATCGCAGTGTTTACGATAATTGTGGCTTGGGAAAATGATTTGCTTATAAGGATGTGTTCTGTAGTCTCCTTGACACGGTACCGGAGCTTTGTAAACAAGTTTTGTATGCGCTTGCGCCGAGTGGTCACTCTAGCTAACGAATACTGAAGTTGAGCTAACTACGACTCTATCTTGTATAAAAAAACCGTACCGATTGCACGAGAGCTGTCGTTCGCTCGTTTTGGTATCTAGATCTAGATAGAGTAACCCTCCGAATCTTCGAGACACTCACTGATCATGTCATGAGTTAAGTAATTAGCTTTGCTTATAAGTACTTAGGTAAATTAATCATGGTTGCTAGGATTTATCTTGAGAGTCTAGATACAGTCGCAAACAAATCGCAAAGTATTATTATGTTAATAAATGTATATACTTATGTACCTACTTCGAATTACTTCGAACATAGTATTTACTAACTTGCCCTAGGAGCATCGTTTAGTATACAAAACCAGTTGGTATATCAACATAGGTGAGTATAATCTTAATATTAGCGATGCTCGTGGCATCACGAGAATATAAACAAAATTCCTATTTAATCATCTAAAGACTCTGTTTAATTATAATTTGTATTACCTACGCAGTATATAAAAACATTACGTAGTAATTCTATTATGTTTGTGGAAGATATATGTATACCTGTGCTTACCTAATTAAATCCCGTAACGAATAAATGCTAAATAGGTAAGTACTTAATTAAAAACGCTTGCGCCCACTTTACACACATTGTTTTTTGCCTGTATGGATCTGAAAGATATTTAATTGTCTTGTGTTACGGCAGCTATTCTATTATTAATATATAGTATTATATAGCCTTTGGGCTTCGATCATAAGGCTTTGGGAGTGTCATAAAAGGCAAAACATGGGGCAGAGAAGCAACTTTACTTACTTATTGCACCCGAGATTATCATGCACCACCTTACTAGTAGTAGTAGGTTTCTAGAAATAAAGTCACACCATAAATAGTTAATTAAGTTTACTCTCCAACGATCGCTAGAAAAATATTATTATAGTCCTGGCATTGAAATAAATATTCCTGAACAAGGCACATAAGCACCTGACTTCTTACTATGGCACTTAGTTAATTTAATTTCTGACTCGTAGAGTGTTAAAAACGTAAAAACTTTCCTATGTTCTTGAATATATATGTACATATTTCCATGATATTTTAAGGTACAAATTACACCAAATCTATAAGGGGCCGTCCATTAATCACGTGAGGCTCAAAGAGGGGGGAGGGGGTACTGAAAATCTCACGAAACATCACGAGGGGGGAGGGGGGGTTCTCGTTAGACATCACGTGTATAAATTTTTTTGTCAAAAATTAGGTATTTCTGAACCAATATTTGGACGGCGCAAAAATTTTTACGATTTGTAGTATGACCTATATTTTTTCTAGTCAAAAATTGCCTTTACATAGACTTTCAAAAAAATACACGTGTTCCAGGGGGGGGAGGGGGGGTTGGTCCCAAACCTCACCAAATATCACCAGGGGGGAGGGGGGGTCAAAAAATGAAAAAAACTACCTCACGTGATTAATGGACGGCCCCTAAGGCTATGCTCCTTGAGTAGTTGGATACCCTCATAATATGTATGTACGCGTTGCATTATGTATAGCAGTTAAATTAAATTTTACTCAATTTGTGTCAAAGAAATTGTATACATTTGTGTGAATGTGAACAAACAATAGATCGTAAAGATAAATTTATTAGTTCTTTAGAAGCAATAAAAATATCTGATACCTACTTGCCAATTTATATTTATACTATATTACCGGTTACTTGCAAGTTTATTGAAATAAAAGTGTTAATAATATAAATAAATATTCTCATTGCATGGTTTCTACTTCCATATTTTTTTTATTTTTAACACTCTTATAAGTCTTATAGCTTACAAAACGTAAAGTGTGGAATTTTAAGAAAGAGTTTCTTACACAACTTGGCTAAGAAGTTTAGTATTACCTATTTAATTTCAGATTAACACTTTAACCGATATGCATCTCTGTAACGATAAGTAAACTTTGTGCTTGTATCTCCTATATTACGGAGGACAGGAGACAATAAAACTCTTCGTAAGTCGTTTAAGTCTATAAATTTACTTTATGGTGGAGTTTATAAATGAATTTAGACTTGTGGCGGTAGCTAGACCTCACTTTTAATTATTATGAAAGTTTCCTACCGCCGCCGTGTCGGGTCGTCACGAAAGTAAACTAAACCGAATGCAAACATTGTTTAGTGCGGACCAACATTAGTCTGCCCTCCTTTACCGCACAGACTTAGAAAATTAATGCAAGGAAAATTTAATTATAATTTAAAGTGTGCCACGTGTTGGGAACATTATTTTGATAATAACAGTTACTGGGTGGGTAAAAGCGTTTCGCTTATTGTATTAAGAGTTCAAATAAGATTCGATTAGTTCGTTTTCACACGTGAGAACACTATGAAATGCAGCGTTGACCGTTAAGTAAGTTATACTTAAGTTCATACTTAGGTAGATTTACTCAAGTAAGTAAAAATAATCCGGAGTTACAATCTATCAGAGTTCATAACTACTGGCAGGAGAAACATCCTGACTCCTGACGCCGGGCGATATTCCATTAAACAATAGACGATGTCCCGTTATCTGCATGGGAGGGGGGGGGGGGGGTAAGTTGAGTGAGTCAGGGGGGTCACTATAGCATACGAGAAACGAACGAAAGAGGATACCATGTAATCGGTACGCTTAATGCAACGATATAGAGTCGTGGTTAGAGCGCTCCGAAGCTCAGGAAAACCGAAGTTAGGGAACGCAGGTGCGCCAACCTCGACTCTATATCGTTGCATTAAGCGTACCGATGGCGTGACAACTCTTGTTAGTTCGTTTTTCGATAGTGACCCCCCAGGTTCGTATCGGGCTAGTCTAGGCAGCCCCGCGCCGGCGCTAGTTTTGTTTTATCTGATTGAAGTTTAGTTTTAGTTTAGTTAGTCGAGGCGGCGAAATGTCCGCTTGTCTAAGTTTAATTCGGTTAAATGGAGAACAAATGAATGGGCTTAGACAAGTTAAATATTGTGCTAGCTCGACGCGATGTCGAAGTTTGTATGCCACATGCCTGATTCCATATTGCATAGTTTTACGTAGGTGCTCGTGTGCATTTAAAATGACAGCTCTGGTATATGCAAATGCAAAGGCTTTTTTTTTACAAGTTTTTTTTTTTCTGACGATGCAGCTTTAGATAATACAGATATTATTAGGAAAAGCACTACGCAATTCTATGTGTATTATGTACTTAACAATATAATCTGAGCCCTGATGCTGAATAGGTACCTACCTACATAGGTTTTCGAATAAAGTTCATTATATTTTTTCAATTTACCTACCTAATCCTTTTTGTTAATTAGACAACAGTAAAAAATAACATGAGACAAAGGAAAAAATTTGAGAGTCATGAAATAAAAATACTAATTGGTTCGTGGAATAGAATTAAAAATAAAGTTAGTTCAGTCAAAACTTAGTCAAAACAATCTTTTATGATGTTACTTTTTTTGTTTACAATTATTTTTTGGTATACTTAGCTAATTTAATTTATATTTATTGGGAAGATAGATATACATTAGTACCTACATCCACAAAACCAAATAGAATAGAGTTAGTTTATTATCATGAAAATATTATATTATCCATATAAACTTTCCTATACTATGTTAATCATCAACGACCCATTACGTCCCCACTGCTGGGGCACGGATCTCCTTCCAATAAAGAAAGGTTTAAGCTTATTCTATCACGCTGGTCTAATGCGAGACCTATGTTCAACGAAAAATAATTAATCTCTATAGTTTACTGACCAGCTCGACTTGATAATTTTACAAGCTGCTCTGATCTATTTCCACACTGACCATATAGGCATAGATGTAGAGCTCCGATGGACAAGTAAGTTGTGGGAGTAGAAAGTCAATCTTGTGGAAACTGGTCCCTTCGTGTAGTTCAAAGTAGCTTTTACTATCAGCAAGCTTCACTAGAAAATACACTCACGAGCAATGAAAAAGTTCCAGTAATAATATCACCAAATTACCCCTAAACGGAAAAGACTAGCTTAATGACGCCTTCAACTTTCAGAATATTACCAACAAAAAACGTTCATATTTGTAAGTATCTAATTTCAATGTTTAAAAAAATTGGGGTATTTTGGTGAAGATCGAGTACTGTCTTCGTTGTTACCTTTGTAAAATCCTATTGTGTTGTAAGTATGGTTGGAAATACGCATGTGAACTAGTAGTAATAATCATTCATTAGAGATTTTATAGGTTCTTAACGTGATTTGGCTCTAAATGTCGAACTGTTTAATCTGGTTCTTCCTTTGTTACTATACATATACAACTAGGTATAGGCTATATACATAACTAGGTACCTATATACACTTGTATTCAATTATAAATGCTTAGGTAAATTACAAATCAGGAACAATACCAAATAATAAATAAATAGGTATAATAAAGTTTATAGTTGTTACTTTAAATAATATCCTACGGCCAAATCCCCAATAGTTAACCAAAACCGCATCATAGCTATAAAAAAGTGATAAAAACTTTACTGCGTATGTTTTTTATTCAAGCAGATTAAATAACAAATTTATGAGTAGATTGAAGCAAAATAACAGTGGGATCGCTACATTAAGAAACAACGATATTTAAATACGTTCGTTCGTACATTCTTAATCTAAGTTAAGAAAAAAATCGATAGTTCCGAAGGGTGGTGGGACGGGATAATATGTCATAAAACTCCGCGTTCTGAACAACTTCTCGTGTGATCAACATACTAATTATAATAGCAGAGACATAAAAATATCGTTGTTTGTGTATGAGCGGATCATAGTGATGCCGTGGCCGACTGTACCGCGAGAGTTGTCGAGCTCGCGCCAGAAACAACCACTCATTCTCGACACGAGGCGGCGACTCTACATTTTATCACCTCTAATTTATAGGACGAAGCTGGGCCCACCTGCTCCCGACAGACCATTGTTCCTTCAACATAATCACTGGATGTTGCCCCACTGTGCGGTGAACAGCCATGCCTGACTGGGTGGAACTACGGTCAGTTTTGACCCATTGTGCGCGCATTTCGCAACCTAGGGTCAATGTCACGTGGTCAATCATTATAAAACCCAAACAGAAACCCCGAATTGTTTGTGGCACTCTTGTCGTGATTTCGCGAAAATTGTTTAGCGATAATGTGACATTTTATTTAGAGTGGCACGTTGAGATCTTGTTTTCCACGTTGTGTTTGTGAGTGGTGTTAGTCATTGGTGGTGTTAATGTGGTCTGTTTGTTCGCAGTCCGGACGCGGAACACATCGCTACTAGCTACGATATGAAGAATAATGTCAAGTAAGTGGATTTTTACTGCCTATTTAGTTAGTTTAAGGTGGGTAGACACTGCGCAGGTAAGTATATAAGTACAGTCCAACAATCAGACAGCCCGTTAACAATATACTTACTGTAGGACTGGGGCCTCCTCCAGGTCTGGACTCTGGACTAGACTGGAGGATTTTGGTATGTGGATTGGAGATATCACACCAAAACTGACATACTTACCTATTTAATGAAATGCATGAAACAGGCAGTTATTTGAAATAGCAGTTTTCATTCAGTAATATTTTTTAGTAAACAGTAATTTTAGGTTAAATGTAACGACAATACTATCTAGCATCCTCAGTTATAAATATTATAGTGTGGATTCATGGTAGATACTAGATACCTAAAGTGGTAGGAGGCAGGCCGGGAGAGGTGATTTGATTATGTTTTCTCACGATAGTATTGTAATGTACAACAATGTAATGGAATCATTTATCACGTAGAAGGCTCGCTAATTCCACATCTACATGACCACTGATGACGAAGTCCGATGAAGAAATATATATCAGGGGTCACTTTAGCTTACGGAAAACAAAGTTTTGAAGCTTCGATAACGACTCTATCCTCGCTGTGATAAACGGACCGATTCTTAGATTGACAATAAACAAACAAAATGGTCCGTCACATACAGAAACAAAGTAAAAAAATTACCTGATTTTGTTTACTGTAAAACCGACTTGTTCAACCTAATGACCAACCATTGTATACCAATGAATAAAGTCACAAATCTAACCGATATAATTCAAAATCAGAACTCGGTGTTAGCTATGGTGACATTTTTCAAGAGGTTTCTTCTGCACTGACATTCCATCTTGTGTGTATATTGTTAATCATATTATTATATTCTACGTAAGTCGCTCGTTTTTCGCGAAGCTAGAGTCAAACGAGCAAACTTTGCTCTTGTTCGTTGTCGAAGTCGCTCAATCTAAGGTCATTATGCTTTTGCTAATTGTATTATGGCGTTTTTTGATACATGCATCACATATATCAAAAGTATGAGTTTAAAAATATAATTAGCATCTTTAGAAGACGGACTTTATCAATTAGATGATGTATGTAGGCTATATAAATGTAGATTAACTTAGTAAGTAAAATGTATATGCTACATTAAATGATGTTAAGTTCTTAATGTTCTCTCGAACCTCGAGTTAGTTTCAATTCAAGCTGTCGAAACTACTTATTCACTTCGATATTACAAAATAATAACATTATATTATCATGCCTTAGTAGGTACTTGTAGAATAACTTTATTGGTATTTAACAAAGAACAATTGGACATAAAATGCACAAGAGTTACGTTTTTAGTAAGTAAAGTACTTACAGTCAACTTCATCAGTTAAGTATTCACTTTTGTACCTTGTAAAACTACGTTAGAATAAAAACATACATACAGACAAATTGAGAACCACCTCCTTTTTTCGAAATCGGTAAAAAACGGTTTGTTTTTTTGGCAAGTGAAGTTTAGTGAGTGAGAGGAGAGTTGAGGCGGCTCCCGGCCTAGTCTTCAGATCCATCGCCGCACAGGTCGACGGATCTGTCGACGGATCTGTCGACGCTAATAAAAAACAAAATATTTGCGCGTCGCGTCACATGCAGGTGATAATGATGGCCGGAGATCTCGGGGGTCACTCTATATGTCGAGAAACGAAGTTTCGGAGAACTGCTGCGCGAGCCACGACTCTATTTCGTTGTATTAAACGTGCCCATTGCAGTACCGCTCTCGTTCGTTCGTTTTTTCGTCAGATAGAGTAACCCTCCTCCACCGTTTTCCTTCTACATTGTAAGGTTATTGCGATCCACAGCATTCTAAAGCTATGAGCAATGCTCTGCGATCTCGACATCATCATATTTAATGCAACGAAGTCTGTGAACTAACGCCTACACTTGCCTCTAACTTTCTGATTAGGCAGATCTTTACCAGGTGACTTTTAAACGGTGTAATGCCTACTTAAGTATATAGGTAGATTCTAAAAAAACATCCTAGAAGTGTGGCAGACCCTTGACACCACCGGTAGGCCAATGTATCGCTCGGCCCCTAAGCCTACCTACCTTATACCTACTTAATACAATAATAAATAAGTAATGGTAGAATATTATGTCGATATTATAAATTTAAATGGACAATTAATTATTCGACTAAAAATTAACGCTTCATTTGTGGATTGGCCTCGGATGAAGACTCGGTCACTAAGGAAAAGAAATGGCGAAAGAAACTCCTGATTTATTTATAAACAATGCAATGGTACTGATTCTAAAGTCGATTTTTAAAATATGTACAACCTCATGACGTAAAAACTTTGTTCGAAATTCAATTTTATATTGGCGTTGCAAATTTCATTTTCCATATTCAAACATTAATTTTGTACAGTAAGTATTTTTAATGTTTGTTTTCCCGTGCTGTAGTTTTTCACACACCTACTTTCAGAGCATTTTATACTTAGGTACTCTCTGGGTTTCGTGCTAGTTACTAAAAACAAGATCTAGGCAGATGAAAAGTAAAAAACTGTATAAGTCGATAATCAGATACTTACTAATCTTTATTTCCATCATGATGCTTGAAGGTCAAGGTCACGGCCAATGTTATTTTACTAAGTATTTTTTGTCTTTTCCCCCCTCTACAATGGACATCCCCAGAACAGGATAAATATCGTGTTTTTCTTGGTTTCAATTTAGGTATTTACAAAATATGAAGATCTATAAAATTGTGGAGACTCTAATTTTAACTTTGTATTAATACCTATATCTCGAAACTGGGGGGTTTCATCCACATAGTTTCAAGACATTTTTTGTTGTATTTAAAGATACCTTTTTAACAATATCCCACACGATGGGGTAAGTCGTTTTTTTTTCGAATCAACTTAATTTTGCTGTATGGGACGGGGGGTAAAAAATAATTATTTTTCGATAATTTAGTAACCAATTTTTGGATTATCATTATAAATATCTCCACCAATTTTCGTGGCAATTGGCGCTGAAACGGCGGCGGACGAGCCAGCACAGACGGACGGACGGACAGACATGACGAAACTATAGTCCTAGTAGATTTACGGACTAAATGGCTAAATAATTATTTTTATCCTATGACTTTACGTCAAACAAATCAAAAATACTAGTTATAACTCCTACTCTTTTCTTAATTAAACACAGTCTAATTCACTATTTATAAATAGGGACTAATAAAACAAAGGTGTCATACTTACATAATTATAACAGAACTTTAACACTAGATGATCATGACCTATGTAGGTAGGTAGGTATCCTAAGATTCATAAGAACCGTTAGTAAGTATTACATTGTATTCAAATTCATAGTACAATCGGCTGTGGAAGCGAGACGTGCGACAATGCAACCGCTGTGTGGGAGGGAGATGAGGAGATAAAAGAGAGATGAGGGATCAGTAACAAAAACTACAATAGTTAAAAGTGCAAATTGGTAGCAGAAGACATGAGGTTATAAATAATATTAATATGTGGGGCATGTGGGCCCATCTCACACACGGCTATCTGACCCCAAGACCGCAAGCTAGGCAGAGCCTGATGTGACGAGTACAAATTTTGAAATTTATGTGTGTGTCAAATTAATGAAACTTACCATGTCAATCAAATGCAAAAATCAAATTGGAATTAGTGAATTCAGATTTACACAGACAATCCTGTGTACATTTAGTTATTATGGCGAACTGGTTTGGACAACCATTTCAGGATTCAAAATGTGAATTTGACACTAATTACTTCGTAAATGTTATCTCGTTTTGACATCGCGATAGGCCCTCTAAAGTCTAATTTCGGATAAATAAATAATAGACGTGGTCAAATATTAAATTGATGCCAACAGAATCGCTACCGCAGTACCGATCTAAAGAAATACAAGTAAAAGATCAAGGGTCACAAAACTCCATGCATGGACTGCTTAAGAGGTCGATAAACTTGATGAATATTTTATAATATAATAAAAAAAACGTGTTTGTAAGTTTGTGTCAACCCACGTCACGAGGATGCGACAGGGGATCGCACTCAGATATTATTTACGAATCATCCTTGTTTATTGAATACAATGTACAATGTAAAAAGTCAAGTTCGTATGGAGAAGCCATTGAGTATGAATCCCGAGATTCCCGGTCCGCGTTGTATGGTAGAAGCCATCATTTTAAAAATATAATATTGATACATAATAGGTATAATTATTATATGAATTTTAACACTTTTTTATGCGCCCAAGTTGTGTAGAGTTGTATGTGCTTCTTTACACACGGTTGCTTTTAGTTTCAGTGAAAATTTCAGGCATAAGCTACCTTCAGAGAACAGACTGTATTTTTTGTAAACCTAAGTAGGTAGTCATTGATCTATAAATTTTGACGTCATAATTATTATTTAATGTCGACATCAATATTACACAGGTATCTATCAGAACCTAGCTTGAATTTGAATTTTCTGAACTATTTAAAAGTGTCGCAACCTTTCAAAATCTAGACCTGTTATCGAATTGTTTTACATAAATATACATACAATAATTATTTAGTTGAATGTCCTTGACATCACGCGATAGAGTTAACCCATCTGTGTATTATCTCATTTGCGTGGTGAACTGATGAATGACGTTAAGCGACTACTCTATTCTTGGGCACGTGACTGAGTAGTGACTCGTAGTAAACGAATTCACAGAGAAATAAATAAAACACTTGGTAACGAACATTTCGAAAAATGGAGTAGGAAATATACTACAGATCTATAGACACTTAGGCTGAGGAGTCTGAGGACACAAACGTTGAGGAAAGGCAAAGATGGATTATTGCATAAAGTAATTTCTTACGGTTAATCATTACCCTATAAGTACTTAAAAATGAAGTTAATAAACACATTTTCACGTATAAAATTAAGTTATTTCGAAAGTGTCTTTAATTCTAAACTTCACATATTTTTTGTAGTAACTGTACAGCATCATTGGTATTAAGTACGTAATTAATGCTTCCCATATGTCACGATAGGCTTTATACCTACATGCTTATAATCTTACTGGTGAGACAGGTATAGCATCTAAATGGACATTTTATATCGGAGGTCAATGACTCTCGGCCAGTGACCACGGTGACCGGTTCTACCAAAAATAACACATTTCAAAACAATAATTTATGCAATTTACTCGGGTTTATTAAAAATACAGATAATTAGGTACCTTGCCTGCGAGCCTTGGTTTTTAACGTTTTATCGCAGAATTGATTGTCTGAAAATTGTAAGTATGTGAAATACGTAGGTGCAAGCATACTTACACCTACCAAGAGTTACCAATTTGCAGTTGTTTATAAAACATTTCATCTGTACAACAATAACAATTGATAATATCTCAAAATATGCACATAGGTACATTATGTTATGAATTCGATGTGAGAAACTGATGTCAGCTTCATAATTTTGTACTCTGTCAAACTCATCTACCGCATTAAATTCATACAAACATTGATTTAGTTTTACAAGGGAACAATGTGTGGGTAAAATTTACCAGTAGGTAAGCTAATAAACCTAATGAATGTACCTAGTTTACAAAAATCAAGAGTTCTCTCCTCACAGCTCTGACTTTCTCTGCAACACAGAATGCTATCAGCATTAAGTTCATATTTGTATAGAACTTTATACCATGTGCCATAAGTCAGCCTAACTTAAGTCATAAGATAGTGGAGTAATAATAAAAACGAATTAAGGTACCTTTATGAAAAACAAAAAAAATAGTAGGTAAGTAAACGTTGTTGAGAACTGACGGCCTTCAAGTTCAAGGCCAGGCTGGAGGGCCGAGGGTCGCAACCGGCATCTCCCGGCGTGGCTTGTAAATCACGTTACCTATCCAAATTGGGAATTTGTTGCCAATTTTCTCCTCCGCGAAGTAGCTGGCAAGCGGCCGTAAATACAAATTTACGAACACCATACGAATATGAGTGTTTTAAGTGCAAATTAGGTACTTAGCGCTTAATGCGAACACGTAGGGTGTAAGAGCTCGCCAATTTATTTGTCGGGAATTACTTTTTGTAGCTAAGAGACGACGTTTTCAAACGTATTGTAAGTGCGTGTGAAAGTGTTCGTCGGTGTAGGCTCGGTTTATGATCTAGTCGTTGGATCAAGTAACTTGTACCACATGATTGAGGAAGGCATGAGCAAGGCATGAGCAAAGGAAACTCAGAAGAGAGCCTTCAGAATAATACTTTCGAAGCCACATTGAAGCCACGATTGACGTTCGTTAGTTTTCCTTGTCATGTGTCAGTAAAAGTCAGCGAAAAGTTTTATAAAAGTAAACATTATATTTTTATATTGCAATATTATTTCCTACAGCCCAGAAGATTTAATAATTAATTACCAATCAACATTGTCTCCCATCCCAGAAGCCATATTTTAGCCATAGATCTACTACTACCCTACTAATATAAAAGTGAGAGTTTTAGTATGAATATTTATTACTCTTTCACAAGAAATCGGCTGGACCAATTTTTCAGAAATGTGATATGAAGCGTGCTGAGATCCTGGATTAACACATAGGCATAATTTCCACGGAAAAACATTTTAAGGCGAAGCGAAGCTCGCAGCCACATCTATATAATTATCAGTGCCAATATACGAGTAGTTACCGATAATTGTAGTCTTTGGGTACTGATACTGTTCCATTCTTATCCGTAGAATGTAAGAGCCTCCATTTAACACAGACTTTAAGAACAGTACCTATACTTAGTTTACTTTACTTTACTTTAGTTCAGAATGTTTTCATTTTAACAATGAATAAATACATTATTTGTATGTTTTCTTACTTAATAAGGTGTTACTCTATTAATAGATTTAGATTAACTTAAATTGACAAATGTATTAAGTGTAAAAATTTCGGCTATGGCAATAATTTATTTGCTCCATTTGTTTCTTTCAATAAAACATTGATATAATCCCTTCTTCTGTAGCAGACCGTCGTACTGTGGCCAACTAATATACTAAAAACTAAATAATCATAATCAAATCTCCCAAGAATAGAATAGGCATAGACATAGATAAATTAGTCTCGGCTCTGGCAATCATTTCTTTATACTTATATTTTCTTTCTATGAAACATTTTTCTATAAGACGGCTGAGTGGTGTAGTGGTTAATAGTGACCCTGACTGCTATGCCAAAGGTCCCGGGTTCGATTCCCGGCTGGGGCAGATATTTGTTGAAAGACAGATATTTGTACTCGGGTCTTGGGTGTTGATATTTATATTTAGTATGTATCTATCTATGTATTTGTGTAGATATATAAGCTATCCGACACCCATAACACAGGCTCTGCCTAGCTTGGGGTTGGATGGCCGTGTGTGAGATGTCCCCACATATTTATATTTATTTAATAAGACAAACATAAATTAGTCTCGGCTCTGTCAATCAATTCTTAGGTATATTTTCTCTCTATAAAACATTTACGTCACTTCGTTGGTTGCAGACCGTCGTACTGGGGCCAGCGCACGTCGTTCGAGCGGCGGCTGCTGGTGGTAGCGGCGCTGGCGTCGCTGCTCGCCGCCGCCTTCCTCGCCGCCTTCGTGGCCGCGCTGCTGCTGCGCCCCGCCGACGTCAACAGTGAGTCTCTTCATCAGCCAATAATCATCCACAATGCTGGCCTCTCCCAAGGAGCGCCACAACACTAGGTCCTCGGCCTTCCCCATCCAGCCACAACACTACAACAGTGAGTGTGGCTCCTCCATAACATAAGGGTACCGAATATTGGCAGTGGCAAGGATTAGCCAGTCATATATTATGGTGCTAGTAGCCACGTCATATAGTCTTAATTGCGTGAAGAATTGCGAAGTTTCATCAAGTTTTGGAGCGCTGCCGCCGCTGCGTTACCTACGACTGAAACAGAACAATTTATTTGACACACTGAAACAGAAACTACTCTCGTTGCGTTAAACGTACCGATAGACAGCTATAGCTTACAGATCATGGTACCAGTGCTACTCATGCTTGACGAAATACGAAGTTTCGGAGTACTTTAATGTTAATGCTAATCGTTAAAGTTCGACGTTACCTTTAAAACGTAAAAAAATACCCTCTCATCCCGATTACCGAACTTCGATCGCTGCAGTTTATAATAGTTCGTTAGATGGCCTACTTACCTCTATATTCTACAAATAACGAATAGCTAATTTATCAAGTCAACCTTATCGAAGCAGAGTCGTGAGCACAAGTTTCGATCCTCCGTTAACGTTGCGTATCGTCAACTGTCACTGTCAAAATGTAAGGCAAAGTTAGTTCCAAAAGTGACATTTGTTTTTTCCATATGTTAAGTGGAATTTTACCAAACGCTAAACGTATTTAGTAGCCTGTGATACGTCTGTCAGTTAGTACAAAATGTATTTAAAGTTTGATTTAAATACGTTTAGCGTTTGGTAAAAGTGACCCTTCGTGTAGATTCGAAAATAGTATCGAATCCTATGCTCGCGACACTGAATGCAGGCCTCCAACAAGCCATATGTACTACATTTTTGTCAGTCATCACTAGGTCCACTGACAAACCCATACCAACTCCTAAATTCTTTGTTATGGCCGGGTTACCAAACCCCCACTTATAATAAACGTACTATAATATTTAGTGGGTGTGTCCAGGCTGGCCCTAGGTCGTTATCAGTGTCCTAGTTCAGGTGCCCTGGCGTGGGGCTCCATTGTTAACACGCGACGGTGTCTCGGACACGAACTGCCGCAGAAACTGTTGCAGCAACCAAACAGTGACACACATGGCATACCCATTAAACTACGCTATTCACAGCACAAAACTTCGCTAGTTTTGGTATCGTTACGATCTAACTAAAAGATTGCGATCGCAATTTCTTAGGAAGACCGTAATCGTCGGGCACTATGAAGGGAAACTGGGTTAAATCTTCACGTTATAATATGAGTTTATTGGTCACCACAAATAGTAAAACATACAAAAAATACTTATAAACTAAGAGCAATGCAATTGGTGGCCTTATCGCTACGAGCGATCTCTTACAAGCAACCGCAGCAAGCCGAAAATCCCTGATTAGTACTTTATAAGAAACCGGGCGGGGATTTTTTTTTAGTAATTGACTATATTAAGTACCTTGTTATATGTATATGTTTAATATATATCTACCGACGTATTGGCATATTCACAATATGTCGTTAAATTATAACAAGGTATGAATACATAATTGATTGGTGAGTCTTTGGCAACAGGCGAAAGTGTAGGATATTCATGAAGTGTCGTCAAAGGGTAGGTATAATAAATATTCACAACTTTCTTTAACATGTATAAGTAAATAAATATATAAGTGTATGTACATACTTATACATGTGTATAGGTACTGGTCACAGAGTAATTGGTCCTTACATATGAAATTGGCGTTTTCTATAGGAGGAACATAAAGTCGTTTTTTTTTTAAATGAAATATATTAAATTAATCAAAGTATGTACCATTGCTATGTATGCACTTTTGCCATCTCATAGGTAGTTCATTGATCCCCTTACTAAAAAAACCATTCGGGCGGGAATCAATAAAATCTTTGAAGGCGGTTTGGACTGCCCCATCGGAGTTGAATTTTTTTCCTTGCAAGTAGTTACCTATCCAAATTGCGAAAAAAATGGTAATCTGTTGGAGCAAAGTCCGGAGAGTACGGTGGATGTCTAAGACATTCTAATTGAAGCTCTTCTAATTTGGTAGCCGTCTGTTGTGCAGTGTGTGGTCTAGCGTTGTCCTGAAGCAGCAGTGGCCTAGAGCGATTGACCAGCCTCGGTTGTTTAGCAGCTAGCTTTTCCATCATGGTTTGCAGTTGCTGACAATAGATATCTGCCGTAATCGTCTGGCCAGATTTAAGAAAGCTGTAGTGAACGACACCGGCACTAGTCCACCAAACACTTACAAGCAACTTTTTTTTAGTCAATTTTCGCTTAGGGCAGGATTTGGCTGGTTCGCCAGGGTTCAGTCATTGCGATGAGCGCTTCCGATTATCGTAGAGGATCCACTTTTCATCACAGGTAATGATTCGATTTAAAATTCCTTCATTATTGTGCCGGTTGAGTAACGTAACGCAGCAGTCGACGCGCGTTTGTCGGTTTGCTTCACTCAATTCATGAGGTACCCACCTTTCAAGCTTTTTTACCTTCCCAATTTGCTTCAAGTGGATTAGAATAGTTTTATCACTAACACCGGAGCCTGCAGCTAACTCGGACGTGGTTTGCGATGGATCCGCTTCCACAATAGCCTTCAATTCTTCATTATCAACTTTGGTCTCCGGCCGTCCACGAGGCTTGTTCTGCAGGTCGAAATTTCCAGAACGAAAACGTTGGAACCAAAAACGCACTGTGTTTTCTTTCGCGACACCGTCACCATACACATCATTAATCCTTCGAGCCGTTTCTGCAGCACTGGTGCCACGGTGGAACTCATACTCGTAAATAACGCGATATTTCAAGTTTTCCATTTTGTAAACAAAGTGACACAAAGAAAAAAACAAAAGAAGAAAAAACAAATGAATTAGGGAGTTTGAAACACAAATGCATGAGTAAATAGCTGTATGAATTTGAATTTGGAATTCCTAACCATAAAGGTAATATTTGAGATCAAAGTGGCCAGTACGACAAAACGCCAATTTCATATGTAAGGACCTAATATGTTCTTGAACTTGCTACAGTTTAATTTAAGGAATTATATATTTTTAGTAACAGCTACCTATCTATTACTGAAATAAATACATACACTTATCTAAATAGGCTAATTAACTTTTATCTAACAGAACGGACATAAAGTCACAATCACTAGATGTTCACAAGTGACCACAAATATGTCTTAGCTATCACATCACATTTCACATCCCAGCGGCCACCACAGGTTGGCCAACAGTGTGCAATGCGCGTGCGCCACTCACGTCCAATTTACGGTTTAACAATAACAATCTACTGATCGCAATTGCATTGACAGTGTCAATTTGACACCCTAATAACTTAGCGTTATGTCACGTAGATAACGAAACCGTCACGCTTTGGGCGCCGGCTTGCGATATTGCTGTGAACTGGAAACACAGTGTGACAGCTTTGTAGAAACGATCACTCACCTGGTGAGGCACTTCAAGGCATACTAATGTAAAGAACATACTCCCGGAAATAAACCTTTGAAAGTTTATTTTTTATCATCATCATCATCAGGTCCTACGATCCATAATCAGGCACATAGGGCTCGAAGTGTATATTTTCACTCTATCCACAGTTTCATCTAGTTAGTACTTTTCCCCGAGTCCTTGCAGCAATATACAATGTAGACCTACAGTACTAATAACTTTGATACGCATTCTCAATAGGAACCTAGCTATTACTTACGCTCTACAACTCTACATAGTTATACCCCTTGGTATCTTTTTTGTTATGATAATGTGAGTAATAGCGTATTTGTAAGCAATTTAACGTTTAATTCGGCATGTAATATTTGCTAATGTTTATAAACTGGTAGCACAACCTGCATCTTTGATTGACAGATTGCGTGTGTAATTTTTTTTTCGCAGCTATTTGTTCGTGCGGTCCAAATTAAAATGTAGAGGTCCAAAAATAGAACGAAATATTGTTAATGTTTATTGTGTCTTTAAGAATTGTTGAGTTCTATTTTTTACATCTCTGTAACCTTAACTAAAATCTTAAACTAGCTTTTAAAATACTTTTAATGACAGTCATCATCACCAGCCCTGTACCCCCAATATTAGATAGCCCCTGATTTTCGGTCTTACAAGGCTCTAAACCACAGCTCAATTACAAAAGTGTTTGTCCACCAACCCGCACTGGGCCCTCGGCCTAAAATCCTTCCTTCATTGGAAGGAGACCCATGCCCCAGCAGAGGAGACGTGATGATCCTTTTCTCCTACAAAATCTTTGTTTTATTTTAGGCCTCCCGCAGACCAGCGAGCTGCGCCGCTCGTCCGGCGCGCACCCGGCCACGTTCGCCGCTCCGGCCGCCGTCGGCAAGGACGGCGAGGATGTATGCAGCGACCCCGCTTGCGTTCACACTGGTGAGGATGGGCAATGTGCATGCGGGATATTTAGTGGTTCGAATGTGTGTTATACGTATACACGATAAGTGCAGTTAGTCATTATCGAAACAGAATGAAATTGACGCATTAGTCGACTAGAAAACCAGGAATTTATGAAGAGGCATCCATAAACGATTTCGTTATAAATAGGTAGTTTTACATAGATGCCTTTCAATTATGTTCATTCTTTCTTTCTACTTATACTAAATACAAGGAAACTAGACCCCTTAACAAAGCATATTTTTATAGAATACTTTCAATACATCTTAAGGAAAACAACTAACATAACCCTATCCTGTTCCCCAGCATCAAAACTACTCTCTAACATGAACGACAAGGCGGACCCGTGCGACGACTTCTACGACTTCGCGTGCGGCTCGTTCGTGGACAACACCAGGATCCCAGACGACAAGACGTCTGTCAACACGTTCTCCATCATCACGGACCAGCTGCAGGAACAGATCCGGTCGCTGCTGGACGAGCCGGTGACCGCCAGCGAGCCGCGCCCCTTCGTGCTCGCCAAGACGCTGTACCAGGCTTGCATGAACAGGAGTAAGTGGACCGGATTTTAAAAGTCAGGTTATTTGTAAAGCTTGAACATAGGCATCTTGGGAAATAAATACAGGGGCATCATCATCGTAAGCCCGTAATCGTTCACTCCTAGACTTAGGCCGCTCCTAATTAGCACCCAAACATGATATCTTCGGCTTTCCTTATCTAGCCACTACCGGGACACACATACATGATGATTTCATCTATTGAAACATTACAAATATTTGCATTCACTTAAGTAATATTAATAAACGTGGTGTTTTCCAGCTGCCATAGAAGCGCGCGGCACCAAGCCGCTGCTGGAGATGCTGCGCCGGCTCGGCGGCTGGCCCGTTTTGGATGAGGACAAGTGGGACGAGCAGGGCTTCAACTGGAAGGACTCGGTCTACCGCTTCAGGGAGGCAGGATACTCCGTCGACTACTTCCTGGACTTCTCCATCTCGGTTGACGTCAAGAACTCCACCAAACGGATTATTGATGTAAGATCTCTTGACACTGATTGGTGGTTTGTGTATGCTTGGCATGTTTTATTGCCGAATATAGCCTTACGAATTTTATTGCTGTTAACCTTGATAAAAATCTTGGGCTTTCCTATATGGATTGGAACGGTGAACCATTCGGACCATTCAGGCTTATCTTATGGTTGAAATAAAATTAAAATGTGAAGCGATTCTTATAATAGATGTAATAAAATATAAGCTATAGCTAATGCTGCACTTCCCAGCACAGCGAATGTTACAACTCTTGCAAAGCGATTGATCAACAATTATTTACCCTTGTGTTTGATACGTTGAGCGTTCCCACAGCTGGACCAGGCGTCGCTGGGGCTGAGCCGCGAGTACCTGAACCGAGGCTTCTCGGACAAGCTGGTGCAGGCCTACTACAGCTACATGGTGGACATCGCCCAGCTGTTGGGCGCGGACAAGACCAGGGCGGAAACAGAACTCAAAGAGTCCCTACAGTTTGAAATGCTACTCGCCAACGTAAGTGCAGAGCTAGATATGTAAATGAAATGGTTATTATTCTCAGTTTAATTTTCTTTTTTTTTATACACCGTCCGCTGCGTTACATCAGATTGGATGGGTGAGTAGTGGCGAAATGGATGTTTGTGTAATGTTTTTCAGCGGATAAGATCTTTGAGCGAGTTTGGAGTCGACGTTTGGGTTATGGACATTGACCTATCATCATCATCGCCTATAGTTCATGAAGACTTGGATTATGTTAAATTCGGCCACAGGCACGTCTGCATGTCTGAAGCGCATGCTATAATCTATGTGCTCGTTGTTCCATTGAGCCCTGTATTGACCCACCATATTTCCAACAGATTTCACTGCCTCTGGAGAAGCGTCGCAACGCCACCCTGCTCTACAACCCGATGACCATCGCTGAGCTGCAAAGGAAGTTCCCAAGGTAACTGCCACGGAAATAAATAGGAAAATAGAGTGACACTATCGGTTGAGGTTTTCCTCAAGCATGTGTGATTGAACAAGGTCCTTATGCCAATATATTATTACATCTAAGTAGAAATTTCTTAAACGTTTCCACCAATACAAACCTACTAGGTATTTATAAAAAAAGTTACTTTAAACTCGCATCACAATAGGGTCACAGAACTCTTCATTATGACAATAGTTGTTTAGTACGAAGAGCTTTGTGATCTACTTTCAGATGTGCGTCTACGAAAGACTCACCCTAAATAATGAGGAAATTAGTTGCGACCGTTTTATTAAATTCCAAAGCAGGGTGTCTAACATACCGGAGGCCCTAAACGCCTGCAAGATCAATCCTAACAGAACCTCTCCCATGTTGCAGCATCCCGTGGCTGGAGTACATCAACCAGCTCTTGGCGCCGCATCTCACCGTGGGACTCGACGAGGTCGCCATCGTCAACGTGCCGCAGTACATCACTGATCTGGAGGTTTGACACCTAAATACACTCATGAGCAATGAAAAAGCTCAAGTGAGATATGGAACGGCGATGGGATGTGGAACTTTTTCATTGCTCTCGAGTGTATTATTAAAGATCCGTAAATGGTGCCTGAAGCAAATATCAATTAGGACTGCATAATCCAGCCCTTCTATCCCAGTCCGAAGGTCTATTTAACAATTGCTACTTAACAGCGTGGAATTTATAAGTGTGGTTCTTGTTTACTTGCACGCAAATGTACCCTATCTATTGATAATTTTTTATTGCTTCTCCCTAATATGTTGTTGAGTAGCTCCCGTATTCATAAATCTTACATCGAGTTTGTACTTAAGAGTTTATTTACTGTGAGGACTATAATACTATATAACACATGAGTTTGCATCAGCCGCGCTAATTCCACTCTCTAACTCCAGAAACTGCTCCGCACCACCCCGAAGCGCGTGCAAGCCAACTACGTGATGTGGCGTGTCGCCGGCGCGTCTGTGTCGTATCTGACTGAGGAGCTGAGGCGTCGACAGCTGGCCTACGTCACCGCCCTGTCGGGCAAGACCGAACGGGAGTCACGCTGGAAGGAGTGCGCTGATACCACCAGTGTCAGGTGTGTTCATTATTCTTCTTTTTATTTCGTTAAAATACATCTTCTCACATAGGTGGGGGGAAGCTGCTGTAAAATAGGGGTGTCAAACGCGTCGTCACCATAGTGTCAATCCATTTTAGGTCAGTTGAAGACTGCCCAGTCATACCTACTTAAAGATGAGATAGATCCAGATCAGACGATGATAGATCTACTCGTGTTAATAATGTTGTCATGAGGAGTTTCAAATCATGAGTCTGGAGTTCTGGACTAAGATGCCATTACATAGTACAGTTTCTCAGGTCAATGAGAGAAGTTAAGGTCCAGAAGTGGAGATATTTTTTGGTAGGTTATTATTGTTAGCGAGGTAGAATAATTAATTATTTACTTAGGTATTTATGTTATTTATCGTTGTTACAGTATGTCCATTGCTGTTGGCGCGCTGTACATCAGGAAGTACTTCAACGAGGACTCGAAGGCCAATGCCCTGGAGATGGTCAACGACATCAGGTCAGTCATGCGTCGAATATCAATTATTATCAATAATATTTATTAGACAATACTTATGGTAACTCGAACAAAACCTCAATGATTATTTGCGAAAAACGATCTAGAAATATGAACCAACGGAAATACCATCGAATGTACGCGATGCATAAGGTTTTAAGGTTTTAATATACGCAAGGCTGTGCGTGCACTAAGTAAGCGCCTCGATCCTTGATTGCCTTCATACAAATGTTCCTAATTAGAAAGAGATTTGTGGTTTTACCACGCAAGTAAACTGATTACCTTTATGTTTTTTCACGTCACCAGACAACAGTTCCGCAAGACCCTGGAGGAGGTGGAGTGGATGGACGAGCAGACGCGCTCGGCGGCGCTCCACAAGGCGGACTCCATGGCCTCCCACATTGCCTACCCCAGTGAGATGCTGGATGATAACAAACTCACTGAGTTCTATTCTGGGGTTAGTAGTTAATGCATTGCGTCTTTTATTTGTATCTCTGTAGAGTTTGGATTATTCATTAATAGCAGGTTTGTAATTTTAGCATCAAATTACGTCTAAAAAAGTTACCCTGCTGGAATTCTGGAATAAAAAACCTATTTGTTAATCGCATGTACCGCAGCCGCAGCTTCCTAGAAGCTTCCCATACCCATACATACCAAATTTCATCTAAATTGGTTGAGCCGTTTTCCGTGAAAGTCATCCATCCATACTGACAAACTTTCGGGTTTGAAGCTCAAGACTAACAGGACCTCAGTTACAGTAGCCCACAATTCCTTCAAAACTTCTATCCAAAACCCTCAGTTTAACACAATCCTCCCCATCCCCAGCTGGAGATGTCATCAGACAAGCTCATGGAGTCTGTGCTGAACCTGACGCTGTTCGGCACAGAGTACCTGTTCAGCAAGCTGCGCGAGCCCGTCAACAAGTCGGACTGGGTCAGCCACGGCCGCCCCGCCATCGTCAACGCCTTCTACTCCTCCATCGAGAACAGCATTCGTAAGTTACTTTGTTTATCAACTTGAAGGACACCAGTCCATAATCCTCCACAATGCATGAATCCTTCGCTGTTTCTTTGTGATAATAATACAATACTTATACTATAGGTACTAAATATTGCCCGCGAGCTCCCCTTCCCCCAAAAAAATATTTCCCGTGGTAATCCTGGGATAAAAAGTACCCTGTTGTGTTAATCCAGGGTGTCAGCTTCCTAAGTAGACCAATGAGTAGACTTACATCCATTCCAAATCCATTACAGCCATGACCTTTATTTTTGCACCTGGCATCTACGGTCGGCACGACTTTACACTTTGTTTAGATATCTTCACAGTTTCCGTTATAAATGGCCGTAAAAGTACCTATAGATTGTCAAGTTTCTTGGCGACCCTCCTTGCGGGGTGAAAGACGCGGAGGGGACGAGGTACCCAAGACGACAGCGGGTAGCGGGAGGGGCAGCGGTGAAGGTCAACGCGTTCACTGCATGTCATAATGTCATTGTTACGGCAGTCTCGGCCGCGCAGCCGAGGCGGCCACATGTCTTATATAGGTACTCTGTCATAATTTGAGTGCGACCCACATGAGATCATTGATTCTGAGACCATTAGTCTTAGGATGAGTGTTGAGGCCTTTTTAATATTATTATTAGGTATCTATAATTCGTCAACAAAATAACGTTAAAAACAACAAATCGTATAATGTCTCAATATAGGGGCTTCTTGTAGAACAGCGTACCGGATCAGTCATGCTACGCGGCTAAAGGTTGGTACTGCGCAGTCAGATACGAAAAAGTAAACAACAAAGACGAAGAGTCCATATGACAGTGCGTCAGTTGTCAGTTCTTGTAACTAGGAAAGCAACCAAAATTTATGTGATTTAATGAAAGTAATTAATGAGCAAAATACAGAGAAAAATTACAAAATTGATGAAATTTTGAAAGAAAATGGTCATATCGTGCTTCGCCTACCCCCATACCACCCGGAATTAAATCCTATTGAACTTGTGTGGGGGTACGTGAAAGGCGAGCTCGCAAGAACGTCTTCTTCTTCAATCCCGTTACTCCTCCGAGGAGTCTGGGGCTGACACCAGGCGCTTCCATCCTTCTCTGTCGTGGGCCAGCAAGTTGAGCTCTGGCCACGACTTCCCTTTCTCTTGGGCCTCGCTGTATATGCTTCCAAGTATGAGCTGGTCGACCGGGTCGTCTTGAACCGCCCTGGGGTTTCCATTGTAGGGCCACTTTCGGGATATGGTCATCAGGTCTTCGCAGTGTGTGGCCCAGCCATCGCCATTTCCGCTCTTGGATGTCTATGTTTATAGGCTTTTGGTTTGTAACCTTCCATAGCTCGACATTGGTGATGGTGTCCGGCCAGTGTCTACGTATGATGGTTCGTAGACAGTTGTTGACGAAGACCTGGAGTTTGTGTGATATGCCCTTGGTGACCTTCCACGTCTCGCATCCGTATAGGAGCACAGTCTTCACATTTGTGTTGAAGATGCGGATTTTCGTGGTGCGAGATATGTTGGACGACCTCCATAGGCTTTTTAGCTGCGAGAAAGCTCCCTTGCCTTGTTGATGCGACTTTCGACATCCCGTTCTGTTCCTCCCTGAGGGGTGATGATGCTTCCAAGATAGCAGAAATCGGTAGCCTGGGTGATGCGGTGGTTTTCCAATAGGAGCGGTGGGTTGTTATCGCTGCACACGCGCATTTCTTCTGTCTTTTTTCTACTGATCTTGAGGCCAGCCATGTTTGCGGTTTTATCCAAGGCTGTAATTTTGCGCTGCATATCATCATGGGTGTTACTCAGTAGGCAGATGTCGTCCGCGAAGTCTAGGTCTTCCAGTGATGATGACGCTGTCCATGGTATACCTCTATTTTTCTCGTGGGTGATTTTCAGCATGATTGCATCCATGACCACTATAAAGATAAGCGGGGACAGCAAGCATCCCTGTCTGACTCCGGTTGTCACATTGAATGGTTCTGTGAGCTTACCATTATGAACGACTCTGCAATTGAACCCGTCATAAGCCTCCTTTATGATGTTAACGATTTTTTCGGGTACTCCTTTGTGCATAAGTGCGTCCCAAATAAATTGTCTATTGATGCTATCGAATGCCTTTTCAAAGTCGACAAAAGTCATGAATAAGGGCTTTCTCCACTCGACAGATTCCTCAACAATAATTCTGAGGGAAGTTATTTGGTCCACACATGATGTTCCCCTACGAAATCCAGCCTGTTCTCCGCGGATTGTGTCTTCGATTGCACCCTGGATACGGTACAGTATTATTTTAGAAAGCACCTTGCTTACTGTACTGAGGAGTGTGATCCCTCTCCAATTGTTGCAATCTGTGCGGTTACCTTTTTTCGGTAATTTTATGAGGAGGCCTTCTTTCCAATCAGCTGGTAGGTGTTCTTGCTGCCACACATCATTTAGTAGTGGTTGGAGGAAGTGCGCAGCTGCAGTTGGGTCCGTTTTCAAAAGTTCGGCGGGTATGTTATCGGATCCCGGTGCTTTGTTGTTCTTTAACTCCCTTACAGCCCTTACAATCTCCTCAACGGACGGTGGTTCGGCACTAATGCCATCGATAGTCCGTTCTGGGAAGCCTTGCCAAAAGTTCTCCGGGTACTCACTACTGGTGGTAAATGGTCTGTTGAGTACGGAGCTGAAGTGTTCTCTCCATCTTCGTAATTGTTCTTCCTCGGTGACCAGTAGCTTTCCATCTGTGTTTTTGACAGGCTGTGTACAGGGGGGCTGTTTATTGCACAGCCTCTTGGTTATACTGTACAACTGTCGGAAATTGCCCCTCTTGGCGGCACTTTCGGCTTCATCCGCTAAGGAGTTTGCCCAGCTTCTGTAATCCCGCCGCATGGCTCTGTTTACATCTTTGCACAGGGCATTATACTGTGAAAGTGTTTCTTGGGTTTGCTCTGTTGCAATCCTTATCTTTGCATTTCGCCTTTCTTCCACCAGTGCCCAAGTCCTTGGTGTTATCCATGCCTTTTCAGCATGTTTACGGAACCCAAGAACTTCTTTTGCCGCTATGCTGTAGGCCTTTTTAAAAGCCTCCCATTGACCATCAATTGACTTCTCCCTGTTTAAGTTTGGGTTCTTTGTCTCTTCTAGTCGTTGGTAGAGATTGCGCCGGAATTCAGATGCGTATTCGGGGATCTGCAGTTTAGAAATGTCGTAGTTACGTTTGCTAGATTTTGTACTGCTAGGAATGCGTGCAATTTTAATCCTGACATCTGCAACGACGAGGTGGTGATCGCTACCAATATCAGCTCCAGTTTTACTTCGCACATCAAGTAGAGATGATCTCCATTTTCGGCTGATTGCCAAGTGATCAATCTGGTTACGTGTGCGTCCATCATTGGAAAACCAGGTAATTTTGTGGATGGTTTTATGTGGGAAGAGGGTTCCGCCAATAACCAGGCTATGTTCCGAGCATACTTCCACGAACCTATCACCGTTTTCGTTCCTCACCCCGAGACCATGCTTTCCCATGACATGTTCCAGATTGCTGTTATCGCTACCCACTTTCGCATTTAGGTCTCCCATTAGCATCAGTATGTCCCCCTTTGCACTTTACTTATGACACTATTTAACTGATTGTAAAAGTTATCTTTTTTTGCCAGTTCAGATTCTTCAGTAGGTGCATAAACTTGGATTATAGTGATGTTTCGGGCTCTCCCTTTGAATCGTGCTTTCAAAATACGCTCTGAAATAGGTTCCCAGCTTATAAGGCTTCCTTTTGCTTTGGTTGGAGCTCAACAGCAAACCGACTCCCTCGTGATGACCCGCCCCTTCAGGTCGGCCCGAGAAGAGAAATGTTTCTCCTGTAGATGTTCTCTGTTCCCCAAATCCATTCCATCTCATTTCAGAAATCCCAAGTATTTCGAGTTTGTACTGTTTAAATACGGCACAAGCCTGTTCGGGTTTTCCATGAGCATCTAACGTCCTTACATTCCAAAAGCCAATCTTTGTCCGTTGTTTCAGGCCAAATGTCGTTGTTTTTGAATCAGTCCGTTTCTTCCTTGTGTCAGTTTCTTTAATCGGTTTATTTTCGAGACTGGTGGGTGATTAGCCTTCCTGCCTCTAGGTAAGTGGTGGGGGTGCCACCTCCGTGCCTTACCGCACAGACCTCTGGCCTGATGTAGTGAGATAGTTCCAGTTATGGCGCCGGAGACTCGCCTGTTGCCCAATATCCGTTAGCTACCAGAGCGAGCGAGAGTGAAACGTGACGACCGCTTTGCTTGATGCTCTGGCATTGCCCGGGGAACACGACGGGGACGTGGATAAAATGGACTGGTCGGTTTTACCCTCTTGAAGCTCTGTCGTCGTAGAGCGTGGTAATTGGCATTTCCTAGCTTTTTATAGGTGTACATACATCTCATTTATATATACACCACCAGGACCAAAACCGACTTCGGAACCCCAAGAACGTCGATTAAATCTAACTTAGATAAAAAGATAAAAGACTTTGAGTTGCTTTTCTCTAATTATTCGCCTGAAAAGTGGAGAAATTGTGACGACCATGTCATAAAAAATTAAGACGAATATTATAAATCTGATAGAGTATTTGACGATGTATTGGACAGGTATGTTATTGTTTATTTATAATTTAATGTAAATTAAACATAAAATATTATAGGTGTACACTGAACTAATATGACTGGCGTACTCTAGTACATTATACTTTAAAGTAGGTATAATGTTTTTTGGTTTTTGTCTTAGATTTATAATTGAAGTTAATGAAAACGATGATGAAGATGAGGATGACGACGACGATGAACAAGTTCAAACAGAGAGTGAACATGAAAGTGACATGGAAATTGATTTATAAAATAAAACACTTTTACAAAAATAAATTCAAATTGGTAGATATTCTGAAGGTAAACATCAAAATTTTAATGTTGTCAAACTATAAATTTTAAGCTAAATATGAAATTTACGGGAACACTCATAGAATAAAATTTTACTTACGTCAGAAATAGTTCCAAGCTATCGCGAGATTAATCCGGGCACACTTTTCTACGTGTGTAGCATGTCGTGCTACCTCGCCCCCGCCACTTCTTTCACCCTGCAAGGAGGGTCGCCAAGTAACTTGCCACAGTATAGTTATCTTTGTCTCCCACAGAATTCCCTGCCGGTATCCTGCAAGGCGCGTTCTTCTCCGCTAACCGCCCAGCGTACATGAACTACGGTGCTATAGGCTTCGTCATTGGACACGAGATCACCCACGGATTCGACGATCAGGTATGACCACTTATAAAAAGATCCCATGAGTGGTATAAAAAGATCCTATGGATCGTAATTATGTAAGTACATACTTACTATACATACAAAGATCAAATGAATCGCAATAAAAAGATTCAAATATGATATATTAATTTATATAAAAGATCCGGCGGATCGTATATTGTCTCACTCATAAGAACGAAATCTTTGGCTTTGAGTTTGCTAACACCGACCGGACAGTTGAATACGCGTAAACACGTTTAATTCCGCAGGGTCGTCAATTCGACAAGAACGGCAACCTGGTGGACTGGTGGCAGGAGGTGACCAAGCTCAAGTACCTGGAGAAGGCCAAGTGCATCATCGACCAGTACTCCAACTACACCGTCAAGGAAGTCGGCCTCAAGGTTAGCAATAGCATCATGATTTTGACAGTGGTATCATTAGCGCCCTCTTTTAAAGCGATTCTATATCACGGTTTCACATGTATAACATCAGATTGATTATGAATTTATCATATCAGTAATCAACCTGGAGCCAAAGAAACTACGAGTAAAACTAGCATACGAAATATCTCATTATGTTATGACAGTAAACTGAAATATTACTATTGCACTTATACCTACGTAGCGTGTACCATACTTATATAGGTACTCACTTATGCAAAACACGAGATATGTCGTGTGTTGAGATGATCAAGAGAGCGAAAATTGCCCTCTAAACATCATCATTTCTGATCTGATTACCTACCTACTCATGTTAATCTGTCTGGCCAATCCTTTCACCACGGTTACACACCCTAGCCTTAGCTCTAGCTAGTGTTTATCCCCGATACTCTATTTGCCAATGGCACTCTAACAAGTCTTAACTCTCTCGTCTCTCTTATTCACGTCTATAATCCCAACGTTCCAGCTGAACGGCGTGAACACTCAAGGGGAGAACATAGCGGACAACGGGGGCATCAAGGAGGCCTACTTCGCGTACCAGGCGTGGACCCAGCGCCACGGCCAGGAGCCGCGCCTGCCCGGCCTCGAGAAGTACTCTCCTAAACAGGTACTTATGACATTTATTTATATAATTATACCTAGCTTACCTTACCGAGGGGTGCAAAGAAGCATACTGTTTTAACCTACCTTGGTTTTGACAAAGAAAATCTTGGAAATGAATGGGGCTGAGTCTTCAGTTGGCTTGCCCCCGATTGAGTTATCGTCACAATAGTTCAGTGTGCCCCTACATCACACATCAATAGAGTTTACACTTCTCTAATTTTGCAATCGCACTTTCGCGCAACTATCTTAGTTACCAAGTTGGAGAATTCTTTACCTAAACCATAGACTATTAGTGTATTAAGTCTATGCCTAAACCAATTTTTGATAACGGCCGGAATGACATAGTTTAATCTTTGCTGTTTATTTGTACGGACCAATATTTCTTACTCCACAAGTTTGATGACCTCTACTGCATATAACTAACTGGTTGCACAATCCGCAGTTGTTCTGGCTGAGCGCGGCCAACACGTGGTGCTCGGTGTATCGCAACGAGGCGATCAAGCTGCGCATTACGACAGGGTTCCACGCGCCGGGCCGCTTCCGCGTCGTTGGGCCCATGTCCAACATGGAGGAGTTCGCCAGCGACTTCCACTGCCCTCTGGGCTCGCCCATGAACCCGCCGCACAAGTGCAAGGTCTGGTAGTTATTGCCAACTACACACTACGCCGCTGAAGAGAAGAGCCCCGATACATTGCTGAATTGAGCGGATTGGGCGTCTAAAACCCACCCTGGGTGACTATTTGCTACCCGAGGTATTTTGTCTATGACTCGTTACGCACTGTTGTAGGTAGGTACTTACTGTATTCAACGAATTTCTAAAGGAGATAGGTCGGCCCTTACTAGTGGTAGGAGTTAATGTTAGTTTAGAATCCGTGAAATACTCGTACTTTGTCAATCGCTGTAAATAATACACATTTATAAATTATTAAAGGCCATGTTTGCTACGGAGCTCGGAGGTGCAATGGCATTAAAATATAGGATTTCTCGATGTTACTTATATCACAATTTTATTACTTACGTGCAGTACCTTAAGAGTTGTAGGTTTTGTTATTGTTAATTTTTGTATAATTATATATTTATTTTTATGGTTACAGTTTTATAGGAAATCTCGCCACCACACTTTGAACCTGACTTTCACTTTGTGTGAAATAAAATTAATAGATCTGATTACACCGGTAGGATTAAGATATTTAATTACTTGGCGACATATAAATATTGATTTATGTAAATAATGCGGACACAGAGAGGGTGAATAGGATTTATGAATTCATATCGATAGTTAATATGTCTATCATTCAGATAATTTTCTTTTCATTTCTATTGCGATCAAGTTTATTATACGGTACAACTTGAACTTAAGATATTATAAAAACTTAATGAATATTTATTCTCTTTGTTCCACATTTGTCTTATCATCCTCAATATTATTATAATATAAGTAACCGATTTCTATACAATTAAGTCCTAAATTCTGGGCTCAAAATGTTCGGTGATAATGATAATTTAATTTTAGTCTAAGTAGTTAATGATAACAATTTTGGATACGATAATTTTGTTGTAAAATCATTAAAACAACATTTAAAAATATCTCCTTGTTTCCTTTAATTCCGATACGATCGATTATTAACAACAATTATATCATGTGCATTATTTTTTTCTACAAAATTCGGAAAAAGGTTCTGCCCGTATTTTTTTTCTACTATCTACCAAAGGGTTTTACATTAAGTAAAACGAAGTTGACGAGCGCAGGTGAAACAAATAAAACACTAATTTGAGTACTATACTTGACATTTATTTTCCTGTTCCAACACTGTATCACAAACATTGAACATTAATGAGTAATGAAAAGAGATTACACAATTGTATTAACTTAAGCCATCTTCTGACGGTATATATAAACCGTATTCTTTTCCATAATCTCACACTGATCTTTAACTTAGGTATTTAAAAACCTCTGTTCTTTACCTTTTCGATATTGTATACTGGACTTAATATGATACTTAAACTACTATTCTTATCACCCTGCCGAAGAATTTTATAGTTATCCCTAACTTTCTTTTAGTAATAGTTTCGACTTGGGATAAATACCTACTAAAAATACAGCACGTAGATCGTACAAATCATACAAATAAAATTGAACTTGAGTACATGGCTTTAATCAGCTCATATTTAAGGAAAATACGCTTTGAAAAAAAAAAACAACTTACATAGTATAACAAAAAAACGTCTCATACTTCATAGCCAAAAGGACGCAAATATATTTATTATAATATTATGATATGGCTAAACTAAAATAAATACTACAGCGTAAATTATTAGTAAACGAATGACTAAGAAAATTAACGAGTTAATATTTATCTTCCTAAGTTTCTCCTACATCACATATTCATATAGCGGCGCCCAGACGTGGCCTCATTAGCTGATGAGGGAATCACAGGTAATACAGGGCGCCAATTCAGACATCATCCTCCCCGCAGTGGTTCCTGATTAGGAAGTGTTCCACGGAACCCAGGAGTTCCTTACAGGCCCTTAAGGGTTCCGCCAAAATTCAACAATCAAGCTTTTGTTGTGAAAACAGGTGCATGGCAATAAATTCGAGCCATAAACTAGGGTGCCGCTAAAAAAACTGGTGAAGTAAAAAGAGTTCCGTAGGGGAAAAATCGGGAACCACCACAACACGCTACTGTCTAAATACAGTATATTTCGTAGACTCGCGATTTTGACTTTTCTAACCTCAGGCCGACACTCTGCAAACCTGATACAACTTAGTTTTAAAATAAATTAAATTTAACAAATATACAATGGCTAATTAGAATGTTTTATCAGGTTGCGGCCGGTTTCCTATCCTTTGTGATGTTTTATTTATATTTATATTAAAGTATAAATGAGATCACATGAAATTTTCGTGTCTAAGGACTAGTTTACAGCACGTGTCTTAATTTCGACACAATTTGGTTTCGGAACCAGTCCTCATTATATCATATCCTATATTACTAATAAATCAAAATCTCAATAAGTGTGCAAGAGTTAAAGAATATCTTAAAGTGTTACTTGACCAAAACCAGTCAGTAAATTGTACAAAATAATTTAAATTAAACCTTAAATATACAATACAAATGCTGTAGTGTAAATAAACATCCAAAAAGAAGATTGTAAAGAACTGTAAAGCAAAATAAACACTTATATTACGCACAAAAAATGAATACTGAACGATGAACATTTAGTTCTAGATACACATTAGTAAGTCTAGCAACTTAATTAAATTAACACAATACGTGGTAATGCATGTTTGGTTACGTCAAGACGGAAGAAGTTACCGAATACTTGGCAGGATGTACTACGAGTATAATATCTCTACGAGTGAGTATACATTCAGATGTCCATTCTTGTTCCACCATTACCCTTGACATAGACAATATCTATGTCATGTACAGTCAAATTCTCCGTTTGTGCGACACACATTCTCTAGCATCCCAACTTCAGTAGCTATTTTGTTCAGAAAGTTATAAGGTTCTAACTCGACAAAATTGCATAATACCATCAGATTCAGCCAACAGTCGCCACCACCTCATAACATTCAACACAAACCTTCTCAAACTAACTTCGATACTTAATAACATCAAGACACCAAACATCGACGGATTAATATGTGTGAGTAAATTAATAATTAAATACTATAAATACGAGAGCCGTAGCTCTTTGAAGGAACCCAGTTATAGAGGGTTTTATAACTACTGACAGAATAGTTGTTATTTCCAACTATTCTGCTTCGATTCTTTCATTCACCCTCCCTCGTCTTGAGAGCTACCCTTGAAGTTCCATGACCAAGTGAAACGACATCCATTACTACAGCGGGCAAGCGGGTACAATGCTCACCCAATACTACAAACAATAAGTTTAAACACATCTCACGATTAAATCGCACAGACAAAATTAAATTCAAGTCATATCCTTATCGCAAACCTTAAAGTTACAGTCGTCCTCATCAGTCCAATAATCCCTTCGAAAAACTTGTTGTGCATTCTAACAAGTAATTTTGATTACAAAACTCAAAATTAAGTCATCTATGGCAAACCTAAATCATCATCGTCATACCGAAAATTACTTTTAAAAGAAAAGCAATCAATGCAATAGCAAATAATTACTTAAATTAAATCATCATCAAAACAAAAAGGTTAATTCATGTCTCTCTCGCAAACTAAACTTACAATCATCGTCATCATGCAATAAAAATGTATTAATCAATCGTTGCAATCTAACAGAAAACCACGTATCCAAAAATCCTAAATAATATCTCTATCGCAAACCTTAAAGTTACAGTCATCTTCATCATACCGAAAATTCCTTCGAAAAAATTGACAATCAATTCAATCTAACCATTCTTCTTTCTTCTTCAGGTGCCATCTACTATCGTAGGTCGGCTATCATTATGGCCACTTGGGCCCGGGAAGTCGCAGCTCGGAATAGCTCTATCTCACCCCCCCGTAGCACATATAAACGAACAAAGAATACGGCGTCAAAAGTATACAACAACATTCCAATAATAACCTGCAAACTTGTCATACCGACCGTTGCCTTTGCAGTTTAAAATTCGAATTTAAATTTGGAAACTCAAAAATGACAAGCAAGCAGATGTTGGCGCCACTGGCGACGCTTGTCTGTGGTGTGCTAGTCTATGGCGCGTCCCGGAAGTCAGTGTAAGCGATGGCTCGTTTAGCCGGAAGTGGGGGCGAAGTCCAGTCTCTTCTGAATCTCCTTCTCTCGGTCCTGTTCGGCGGCCGACAGCTTCGTCTCAATTTAGTGATCTCCTCGACCTTGGCAGTTATGGCGCTAGCTTCGAGTTATAGGTGCGCAGTTTCTCCCGCTGCTCGGCCTCGATGAGCTGCCGGCGCCCGGCCGCCTGTATTATAATTCTATTGGAGGAGCGCTGATGCCTGATGTACAGGTCTCTGGACTAGTTCAGGCACATATGCAATTTTGTAATAAGATTTAAGCTTTTTTGGATTATTATTATGTTGTGTCTTTACCGTCTCGGGACCATGGGGTCCCGGGCATTTGGAACGCGTGCATGGGGCCGAAGCCAACATGTAGAGGCCCGTTTGATAACATTAATCTATATGAAATGTGACACCAACCGACGATTTTCCCTGTGCAGACTATAGAGTAAACCCAAGGAAAATCCCCGGTTAGTGCAGGAATATTGTAGGACATGGAGAAAACTAATATGTTATGGAAGGGGGTGTTAAATGGACTGGGTAACTGGGACTATGGAAGGACTATGGCCCCTGCCTGACCTATATGTTTCACATACGGATAAAAAGGTGTGAAACATATAGGTCAGGCAGGGGGTGACTCGCACACACAGTAAATGGGCCCCCCAAAACAGTCGCTAGCACATAACAGTGACGTAGCAACAAGGGGGCAACATGGCATGAGGTGCTAAGGATGGAGAGGTATTCCACGGCTCTCAGGACAATCGCGTTATCGGTCAAGATCCCTACAAGCACCTTACTGGGTAATACATCCTTCCCCGAGCATTGCTGCTCTAGCGGTACACCACTCAAGCCAGCCAATGAAGGCAAGCAAGAGGTGGGAGATCCTGTTCCTCGTCAGTGTTCACTCTGGACAGCCAATAAAGGCAAGCCAGAGATGAGGAACAGGGGTTCTCCCCGGCATCGGGTGGGTGGGGTCGCTAATGCCCAACAGCTCGCCACAAGCTGCCCTGCCGCGTATTATTATTATTATTATTATCATCATCTTCTTGATGTTCTCGTCCCGCTGCGCCGCCGCCGTGTTCATCTTGTCTTCAATCGTCTTGTAGACTTCAGCCGTCTGCTGCTCCAGCGTCAACCTGGTCTTCTCCACGCCCTCTAAATGGTCCTTCAGGCTCTCAGCTCGTTGATTTAAGACACTCCCCTCGTGAGTCTCCATCTTGGCGTCCAGCGCCTCCTTGGTGCTGGAGATGAACGTGTTGGTCTGCTCGCGACGCCTCCTCGATCTTCGCCATCTTGGACGCGATCGCCGCCATCTTGCTCGCTTACGGGCTACGTCTCCTCTCCTCAGCCGCTTTAAGTTTCTCCTGGATCTCGTCAACCGTGGGTGACGTCTCGGCCAGGCCAGGATCACCTCGTAGGCCAGCCCGCCCTTCGACATCTCCTGGCAGCGGATCTCGGTCGATTTGTTGATTTCGATCTCCATTTAATATAGGCCATATAATGCGCAATGACAAATATGCCCTCCTGCAACTCATACTGCAAGGGAAAATACAGGGCCAAAGAAGACCTGGCCGTAGAAGAACCCACTGGCTACAGAACCTCGCCGAATGGTTCAATATGTCCACCATAGAGCTATTCCGAGCTGCGACTTCCCGGGCCCAAGTGGCCATAATGATAGCCGACCTACGATAGTAGATAGCACCTGAAGAAGAAGATCTCCATTTCTTTGTTTTGAGTCTTCACAAATCACTGTTGGAATTTTACTGAGAGTGGTCCGAAAGCTTCGAATGGCTGAAGGTTTATAACATTTATTATTACGGGATAAATCTTTAAAGTTACGCGCACCGTTAGAGCAACAGTTCAATTCTAAACATGATCTCCAATAAATTCATACTCTCATATGTTGCCAAATATTATACCTAAAAACTGATCAACCAATGCAATGCAATAAAGAACCACGTCACCAAAAACCTAAATTCATAATATCTCTATCGCAAACCTTTCAGTTACAATCATCCTCAGCATTCCGAAAATTCCATCGAAAAATTCACCTCCTTCAATGAAATCAGTTATCAATGAATACAATCTAACAAATAACCTACATCTACAGAAAAATCCAAAATAACATCGCTATCGCCAACCTTAAAGTTACAATCATCCTCATCATACCGAAAATTCCTTTTAAAACTATCATCAGTTCAATCCATTTCCATCTAGCACTGCAGGTGGCGTAGGGGATCTCTAACAACTATTAATAATCAAAATCCTACGGCTCCGAACTACTAAGCATACTACGGGCTAGTGTTAAAGAAACTAACCATTCAACCCTAAAGCCTAAAAGAGCCGTAGAACAACTCTAACCCTAACCTAAACATCCCCCGCGTGCCAAATCCATATTTCCTTTCAGCAACGGCAAGTGGACCAAGGGATTTAAAACCTACGGCTCTGTACTACAAAAGCGACCTACGGGTTAGTGTAAAAGAGACTAACCATTCAACCCTACAGCCTAAAAGAGCCTAAGAACAATCAACCTAACTTAAATCCCTTTACATCCCCTGCGTTCCTAATCCGTTGTTTCACAAGAAGACTACGGGCGCAGACGGTTGTCGATCTCCATCTCGTCAATGTCGATGTCTGTGTAGTAGTCTTCTGTCATCAAGGATCATTCGCTTCCGCTGTCCTCCTGTCTTGTGTGCGGCTTCAGCAGAATCTGGAACGACAGGAGGCGGTCGCGCTCCTCCATGTCACTGGAATAGGAAAGGAGGGTTAGGAGAGGAGGTTTAGGGTTCCGTAGTTACCTGAAAAGATACAAAGTAAAGCTCGGCATGTAAAAAAATAAGGATAAACTTACTCCAGTTCAATCTCCAGAGCCACGACAGTGAGATGCGGCTTGCCTTCCTCGTCGAACCATCTGCCAAAGAAAATTACAGTCAGTATAAGATTTTAAGGGAGTTACAATATAGCCACCTTATTCATAGAAACGTTTAACGGACGTTTTAGCTATTCAACTGTTTTGTCCCTCTCCGTCAAATAATAAATAAATTGTTCTTTGACAGAGAGGGACCAAACGTCCTATAACGTTTCTATGAATAAGGGTTTAAGTATTCAATACTCTTCCAAACACAAATCAATCGCATTACAATGTTACGGTTCAAATCTACCCTAGTCTGCGGAGCGACGCCACCCGTTTCGTAGGTACACAACGCTGTTTTTAATGCATTTGATTACATAGCCGTCGCGCCGCCCCGCCGTACCCGCAGACTAAGGTGGTTTTGGAATAGAATTGACACGTCGCAATGCCACTCACATGTCGCTGCACTTATTGGCGACCTGCTGGTGCATGAAGCCGAGCGGGCGGGCCACGGGGCCGGGCTCCACGGCGCAGGCCTGCGAGAACGCCACCGTGGACCGCTCCACGTGCCACACTCGGTGGGCCGACTCGTCCGTGCCTAGCATGCGTTGGATGCTCACCCAACCTGTGAAGGGGTTGAAAGATGTTTAATAGTGAGTAGTATCGTTTTATAGGTTGTTACCAACCCTGTGAAAAGGTTAGTTAAGAACAGACATTTTTGATTTGTTTGTTTATGGACATGGCATATTATAATGCCATGGGGTCGTGCTCCTGCAAGATGGGGTGACCAAACCCAATCTTATCTGCAACTCCGCCTGCACGAAGCTCTACACACGGCTGCAGACATGAGCACCTGGAGGACACTGTCCCGGCCCAACCTCAATGCTGACATTGACTGATGATGGTCACGATCCCCATTCTATGGGGTACCGACTTTGATGATGACCAACAGACATAATACTAACTTAATTTTAAAGTATGAATCAACGTAAATATGTCTACAGTATAGATGAAAAAAAAAAAAAAAAAAACACGCACTCACGCCTTGTACTAATGTACTTCCCTTGCGGGGAAGGCAGAGGTGCATTGCTGCACCCACTTTTCGCCAGAGTGTTATGTTAGTCCCAATGTAATAGGGGGCGGGCCTATTGCCATTTTACGGGCACATCCAAGACCCGAGAACAAATATCTGTGTTTAAACAAATATCTGCCCCAGCCGGGAATCGAACCCGGGACCATCGGCTCAGTAGTCAGGGTCACTAACCACTACGCCATTCGGTCGCCAGTATAAATGCTAGACCAGATCAACTTTCCTAACCACAACCACACACTCACCCATCTTAACCGGGTCACAATCCGGCTTGCAGTTGGTGCAGTAGCACTCGACCTTCCCGAAGCTGGTGATGACGTGGCGCAGCTCCGGGTACTGGAGCATTAAGAAGCTCCAGAACTTGAGCACGAGGTGGAGATGCTCGCAGCTGCCGCCGGGCGCGTGCCACGGGTTCTCGGGCGGCGGCAGACTCGCGCTGTACCCGAGCAGACGGTGCAAGTAGCGCAGATTCTCGCTGCTAAACGGCTCCGGATCAAAATCCCCGCGAATAGACTCGTCGCTTGACGACGACCCCCCTTCGGTCAAGTCGGGAAGCGTCCCCGGGTCCAGGGTCAAACCGGTGATGATCTCGTTGTCGATGTGATCGATGTTGTCGGCCTCGCTCGAGTTGTTCTCCGGGTAGCGGTCGTTGTGGCGGATGTTGGTGTCGCAATCGTCTTCTTCGTCCGTGATCTCGCCCTCGGCCACGCTGGCGAAGGTGCGGCGCAGACACTCCTGTATCTCGCTCTCTAGAGCCGTCATCTCTTCGCCAGTGGACATGAAGTTGAAGCCGGTGGAGCCGGACGCGCCTTGCTGCGAGCGCTGGATGCTGCGGTTAAACTCGTCGTAGTCCTCGGGGGTGGCTTGAGGCGGGGAAGTGACTGGCATGCTAGTTTGCATGCGGCACGCGATCCTCCAGTTGTTGATGTCCTTGGCTTTGGGCTCGTTGTCGGGCATGTGCTGAGGGAGCAGCATCTGCGGGCCTTCCTCGACCGGGGTGGGGGTGTCGTCGAAGGACTGCGTCGGGATGGAGGCGAAGCTCGGGTAGGTGAGGCGCGGGCGGCGGCCGGGCTCGAGAACATTCTCGTAGTCGTACGACTCGAAGTCGATGTAGAAGTCGTCCCTGGCGGCGCGGACCGGGCGCGGGGCAGCCATCGTGTTCTTCAGCAGCGGCAGGTCCACGTAGGACCCCGTCGTCACGATGTACGGGTGCAGGAGCACGGATACCTTCGGAGTTAATTCAGAAAATACAAGATAGTTTCGAGTGTAAATTTGGTCAATTTGAGTGCGTCTAGCTTTTCCCCTGCGAGATCAAATTCAGTGACAACAAGTCTATACAGGGCGTTGCGTAAGTCGTATACTGACGATGACCTATGATGGTAACGTTACTTTTTTATTATGAGAAGTAAATATTTTCTCAAAAGTTGTTTACCTTAGCATACCACTTTTGCGACACCCTGCATATCATTCTGTATCACTGCAAACCCCCCCCCCCCACCAATCCATCAGTCGTTGCGTGAAAGAGCAGCCCTCACACCAGGATACATACCTGCGCACGCACATACCTGCTCAACTCGGCCGTACAGGTCAACCAGGGGGTAGACTTGCGTGAACCGGCGCGGCACGGTGGCGACTCGGCCGGCGGCGCGCCCGTCCACCTCGAGAAGCAACTCGCCCGACGGACGGAAGTGGAGAACGATGACTGATTGCTCGCGAACGTGGTTTAGAGCGAGGGCCGTGCGCGATGCGTACTGATAGAGGATACAGAGAATATTATATAGCGTGACGAATGACTGCTTATCATGGGTAACATTAGACCTACCTACTTACTTATGAACCAAAAAAAAACAAATAATAATCGGTTCAGAGGTTTTGGAGTTACGCAACCACAGACCGACACAAATTACGTTAAACGGCGGGGTCTTTTTATTTATTTATTTATATTTATTTATAGACACTTTATTGTATACACAAAACAAAGACAAAAACATGAAGACAGTTTTTCTTGGACGGTTAACAAAATACCCACCACCCGTCCGTTGTTGTTGACGATATCACACGAAGCGGCCCACACCGGGGGGCGCATGTCCACTGCGCTCGCGCCGACGGAAGTTGGCAGCGCGCCCACCGCGCCGATGCCCACGCTACCCGACCACGCCGTCGTCATCTTGTCTATGCGGCACTGCGGACAATGGGGCCGAGTTGTAGTGCTGAGGGCCTGTTGTAGGTACAGTCAGCTGCATAAGTAGCTATACACTTTAGTACCTTGTCAATCTGAAACTGCCTATCCATTCATTGAAATATTGACGGTTCGTCAGTTTAAGAACATGTGAAGAGTATAAGGATTTATGCAGCTGACCGTACGCGGTTAGGCGCGGAGCTAGTGCAGTGCGTTCACTCAAAGGTGCTCTTGGTACTATCCTAAGCCAAGCAAATTCGCGTTTACTCGCCCTTACTCGAACTCGTACTGTAAAAACTTGCACTGATAGAAAATATCATGTAAATGCAGAACGCCAGCTTAAATGTAGCGATTGGCTGCGGACGTCATGAATTTGCAGCACATATGTCGTCGCTAGACGCAAAATAAATCCCAATGAAGTACATAGGAAACCAGTAGTGAAGTTGCGACACGTTTGCTGTAACCTTTTGTCGCAGTCTATTGACACTTTAATACAATATGATTATCAATGTGAATCATTGGCGTGGCAAAATAAATAAAAAGAACGTAAAAATTACTACTATAACTTATAAGTTAATAAGGCCCAAGCATTAGGTAAATGTAGGGAAGTACAGTCATGTCGCCAGCTGCAAGCGCATTTTTTATGTTAGCAGACATAATTTGTTCAAGACTTAGTTTTGCTCGCACGTATCGCTTCACATTTTGTAAGTAGATATTGCTGCGGGCATTCTCGAATAAAACATAACGTTCGCTCGGTAGAATCATGAAATAGCGGTAAGTATAGCCACACTAAGTAAGTATATTATTTAGTATTTAAAATTTATCTCTCTATGAAAACAATCGCTATAATTTACACAATATGCGTGCTGCATAGAATTTAAAGACAAAAAGCGCAAAAAAAAAATACCGCAAGAGGAAAAATGGCGACACAAAAAATATATAATTAAAACCTTCGCTGCAAAGCAGTTCCATAATTTTAGCTCGCAAAAAATAATAATTAAATAATAAATAAAAGTCAAAGCAGTTCCATAATTTTAGCTCGCAAAAAATAATAATAAAATAATAAATAAAAGTCAAACACGAATGAAGGTGAATTCTTCGGCTTATACCATCACACCCAAATAAATCAGTACAAAAAGGCGGACATTGGATACATCATCATCATCGTCATCATCATCATCAGTACACTTACCCGGAACGTGTCCCCTCTTGCCATGGCCTGGCTCACGATGCACACGCCGCCGCTGAAGCCAGTCGTGCGCATCGCCACAGTGTCTGAAACAATGACACATACACGTAAATATTATATATTAATATAATATATTTTGTGGTACTGTTGGGGTAAAGAGACCAGACAAAAAAGAAAGTTTTAAAGATTAGGACGAGTTCAAAATAAACATTGGTAACATGCCTATATGCGCTGGGTCGAGCATTATCGCAGTTTTTGAATAGGTACTTCCATGTCACACCTAAAATCTATTGCATCAGATGTAACCTTACAATGCTATACCGTAAGTGCACTGATATTCGTTGTTACTGAATTAAAGGCCATAGACGAAAGCCTCAAAAGTATCTGTAAACTATTCTGTCAAAACGATGATTGTATAGAATCCTCTTAGCAAAGTTACAAGTAAATTGCTATAATCTCTACTCACTGGAGCTAGTAAGCTTGATGTTGTCCCCGTGCACGTAATGGAAGGTGTAGGGGCGCGGGGGGCGGGGCTCGGCCTCCGCGTCGGGGGGCGCGGGGGCGGCGCCTTCCGGGGCCTCGTCGTTTAGCGCCCCACGCAGCTGGTTGCAGATCGCTGTTTGGGGGCGGAAAAGGGGGGTTATTGGAGAAAATGAGGATAGGGAAGGGAATTTAAATAAAACACGAATTAGATGTAGATCAAAGTTTAGTATTGCTCTGTCCAGTCCTTTCTGGATAAAATCTAGCGCTTGTGCGCTTTAGACGTGCTATTATTACACTGCACACAGAGACATACATCAACACAGGTAGATATAGGTCAAAGAACACAGACCTATATGACTTAGATGCCACAAATACACTTATTTCTATTATGAAAACTGGGCATGCCGTTTGTATAGGAATTATTATTTTTGACACTCAGAATGACAGCTGGACGGAGCTAAATGTATGAACCATGTTGAATGTATGAATAATGTTGATCGTATGATCAACCTTTTGACACGCGCAGTACGTACACTTCTGGAATCTAGTCATATGGTATGTGTCACAGAGTATACAGTAGTTGTGCTAGTACTCACGTTTCGGCTGCGACAGGTAGGTGCTGACGTTCAGTAGACGAGACACTGCCTGCACTCGTGATACCACGCCGTGCATCTCGATGCACACGTACACTTTCTGCGAATTGAAAAACAAATGAATTGAATTATAGTAAGTACAGTAAGGGGCAGAAAAACCGAAAACCGAACCGAAAACCTGACCCCTCTCAGAAGCTGTTACTATGGGAGGGGGGAGGGGGGTCAGGTTTCTCTGCAAATGACCGTACACTTTCTGCGAAAAAAAACAATTGAATGACATTATAGTACATTGTGATACATAGGCGGATTGGAGTTGGTAATAAATGCGCCGAAATATACCGAACGATCAGAACAATAATGGCCTACGCATGGCAATGAATTTTATTTTTTACTAATGGATATTCATAGGTAATGTTACAGAAATACGACATAAATTTCTATGCTTTAAAATGATGCCGTGGCACTGTAAAATTCAAATGCCATGTTAGCCCAGAGATTGTTACAACGAGCGTTTCCCCCAAAAAATTCTACAAAACGTTCGTCGCGCGAAACATTCTAACGGCTAACAGTTCATGGGTCAATCGACTATCTATCTGAATAAACAAAAGCAACGTGTCCAAAAGCCACTCACATCAGGAACCTTCTCGAACGCTCGGTCCATCAGCTCCGAATTATAGTAGACCAGCACCTTATCCTTGCTGACCTTCTTCAAGCCGAGGCGGTCCCCGGGCTTCAGCCAGTAGAAGGAGGGGGTCACGGAGCGAGCGCCGTGTTCGCGCGAGTTGGGCTTGGTGGTCTTCATTACGTTGCCTGGAGAGGGGAGTGAAGGTAGAATGTGGGGTGGTTTCAGTGACGTGGCCAGGTAAATGAGGGATACTGAGCAATTAAAGAGAAATGGAGAAGTAAGGATAAAACTTTATGGTGAAACAGCTGTTACTTTCCGGTATCGAAGTATATCCACAAAAGTTTATAAGTATGAGAGTGCATTGACCTGCGCATGGGCCGGCATACATGATGACCTCACTGATAAATTTTCTCCCTGTATAGTTTAGAAGTTATATACAATCAATGACAATACAAGACCTATTATTACCCATACGTTGTTATGAAATACAAGTGGTTTTGCGTTATAAAATTATGGTGTCGTAGATTTGTTAGAACACATAAGGCTGAACCCCATACAGTCTAATGGTTAACAGTTACAGTGATACCGTACCATCAATGTACGAAGTGAAGTGAGGCATCTTGCTGAGACTGCTCGGCAGCTGTCGGTTGATGTGAGCATTCAGTATGTTCACGTCAGTCACGCCCAGACGGAGGTTGCCCATGTACTTGTTGCTGCACTCCAGGATCTTGAGCTGAAACAAATGCAGGCGTCAAGGCGTGGCCGAAGGTAGCCGGGCGCTGTGATTGGTTGTTGGCCTCGGTATGCGTCCAATCATAAAGTATGAAGAGGATGCAATCGCACACGCCGTGTTTTTATTGGGTCATGAGCCACGAAACTCACGACTTAGCAGCATAGACGGTTGTTGCGATAGCAATAGCAACTTTGCTTAGGTATGCATAATAACTTTGGGGAAGGTCGATTTATGACACAATCATCGTGTCGAGACTTTCTTTACTCCCGCGCTAACAAGAAAAAGGCCAAACAACATCCATGTAACTAACCTCAGACGGCCAAATGGCGTAGTGGTTAGTGACCCTGACTACTGAGCCGAAGGTCCCGGGTTCGATTCCCGGCTGGGTAGATATTTGTTTAAACACAGATATTTGTTCTCGGGTATTGGATGTGCCCGTAAAATGGCAATAGGCCCGCCACCTATTACATTGGGACTAACATAAACACTGGCGAAAAGTGGGTGCAGCAATGCACCTCTGCCTACCCCGCAACGGAGTACTTACATTAGTACAAGGTGTGAGTGTTTATAATAATAAATAAAAAACTAACCTCAAAAGTCTCATTGAGCACCAGATGGCCGGCGCTGAAGGCGATGGTGGCGGGAAGGTCGGAGGTCTTGCGCCGCGCCAGCGTGTACTGATGAGATAGCAGGACGTTCTCGCCGCAATACTCCGAGAAGCTGAAAATGTACCTACGTTTTATCATTATTACTGGACTTCTAGTTTACTGGTTGGAGCTAGGGGTATATAGAATGGGTGATTTGGATTTTGGTTCATGATGTGTAATTAGATTTTGCTGGTAGGAGATGATATGAATGATCCAGAATGGAGGTTATTAATAGGTAAACATAGCGACGTAGTCGGTCTTTAAATTCAAAACAATGTTATGTTTTAATATTCACAGGGTTTATAAACAGACACACTTGGGATCATGACAAATAAATGGTAAATGATTTTACAAAGTATACAAAACTATCTTACTTATAATTATAACGTAAAACTTATATTAAAACATACTTACACTGATACACAGTTACACAATATCATGCGTTACATATAGAGCTCCCTTTTTCTGAGGTGGTCGAGCGATACACTTATAATAGTTATAATACATACTTATTAAATATATTAGACATTGAGGCAAATTATGAGAATAAAATAAACATTTTTGTAAGAAAACAATATCATTATCCAGAAAAAAATGTTTTAGATTTTATACATATATGAACTATAAATATCCACATTAACAGAGTAAAAATAAACTTATCATTATCATTGTACATCAATACAAAACCATAAAGCCACAAACATCCATCATCAAGTGGGGGTTACCAATATGGCGGCGGCGGCGACACGTTGTACGCGCGGGGGTTGTTCACGACGGTGTTGTCAGAGTTGGCACCGCCAGAGAAACCGGACCGGCGCTCCGGCTTCGGCACGATCGATACCTGATGGGGTTAGATGGATCAACATCATCATCAGGTACTGGGGTCCCAAATCAGGGACATAGGGCTCGAAGTGTAGATTTCCACTCTGACCGGTCCTGTTCCACGCTTTCGACTTCGGATTAGATGGATAGAGAACCTTATTTGTCTACCAAGAAGTAGGTAACTAACAATTTTACATGACAACCTAATTAGGCTCTATAGCGATCGCTTCCAGAAAACCTTTGGATTAGTTTGATGTTGTAACTCATGCGGGTAATGAAATTAATGGTGTGAAAATGGCGGTAGAAGAAATGGGAGTAGTTGGGAGCTTACGTTATGAAAGACTAGCTAAAGGATGCAACATGATTGAAAAGCCTATCCTTTTGTATTTGACACAATAATCCGTAAAAATCCTGTTTTGTTACAAAAGTTTTACCCCTAATCTGAACTCTTCGAAACTGTAGCATATGATTACCTGAGCACACTGGCCATACAGATCGACAACAGCATACAGTTGCGTGTTGGTGACGTACCACGCCTTGCCCTGGTCCATGCCGTTGAGGTAGTAGTGCAGGCTCTTGTCCGAGTGCCACATTATACCTGGAATGGAGACTTGTGTGAAAACTGTTGTTATAAATACTACCACTGTCATCGTCATCACATGCTCCCTGCTGAGGCACAGGTCTCCTGGAAGGTGGTGTTTTAGGCCTAGATATCACTGTAGATAAGCATTAAACTGATCCAAAATATGCATTTCAGGGGTTGGGTGAAGTTTTTCAGTCTGACCAATCGGTAACTTGGGTTCATTTTCCTGGAGCATTTCCAGCGTACCACATCAGGAATGAGGTAAACAAGTAAAGAGTAGGAGAATTACATAGCTCTCAAGTCTGTAAGCTGAAATGACAGTGGGCCCGCCATATAAGCCGAAGAACCGATGAAGTAGGCGTAGATTGCGACGCTTCCACGCTGGTAAAGAGACCTATGTGCGAAACAGCGGAGGCTTAATAAGGTACACTCACCGACTTTATTCCCAACTTTCAAATGGTCCAAGTTCAACGGGTAGGTGCTCCTGACACACTCCCCGTCTTTGAGCACGGCGGTCCCGCTTAGGATGTACGTGTCCCAGTTGAGGTCGGTGGCGGTGTTGGCTAAAGCACCGACGCCGCCGTTGGCTTCCATGTCGTCTGGCTTCATTGCTGTCACGCCTGGTAGGGGGTTGGATGTGTGAATGAATTATTATGGAAAATAGTGTACTGTTTTTTTCAGTGTAATCAAATCACGGTTTGGCGTTTGAATTTGAATGTTATGTGCTCAGATCAATTTACGTAGGTCGATCAATGGGACGTAACATTTTAGGCCTCTTTAGAGAAGGAATTACGGCTTTCGACCATATGCGCAAGCGCAGACGGCCGCCAACTCTCGTTAAAGTTACATTTGCTCAAACCTTTTTACACCAGTGCGGGATCTAAATATAGTGGCTATGTTTAACAGGATTTTAGAAGGCGTAGAGCTAAAACCTATAAAAAAACAACTCCGGTTACTCTAGGCTACATACCTAACTCCAGCCCGCCGCACCAGGCGTCCACTAGTTTGTCGATGCGTACTTCGAACAGCTCACCCTCGCGTAGAGGTCGAGAACTACACAAAAAAATGATAATTTATTATGTTTAGTAAACATAGCGTGGGACACCCTCCGGCCCGCTGTACCAACAAGGGACCATTATAATCGTTGTTTTATTCTACAAATTAATATTTTAGGTCAGAATAGTAAGGATAATCATAATAATACATCTAATGTTAATTAATAAAGTAGCAGATATAGGTATACCTGAATACGATGGCGTCGCAGAACTCAGTATGAGTAGAAGCTCGGTTGGCCGTCAGACGGTTGCTCGACAGACGCGCGTTACGGCCTTGCACGCGGTGGAAACACATCTCACTGGAGAATAACATAAAAATTTTACACGTGACCACCAACACACTGGGCGTAAATATACCTTGATTTTTCCGAAGATGATATAAGTTATAGTATTTCTTATAACTAAATTATTTGCTACGCTCATTTGCCTGATCGTGTCTTTCATAATCCTTTTTTTTTAACATTTAGTACTCAAGCGGTCTAGCAATAAGTGTGAAATGTCCAACTCACGGGAACACGGCTCTGTCTACAGTGGTCGGCGTTTCGGGCGTGTAGCACGGCGGCGGGGCGAGGAACTCGACCAGCGTAGCTTGAGCCACGCGCCCGTACAGATCTGACGACAGAAACAACGGACTCACTTACACTGGCACTGAATGGGGTATTAGGCGAAAATGGATCGAAAACTGAATTTTGAACTGCTATACTATTCTCTTCTCTGTGGGGGTGTAAGTACCTGCACCTGGCTCTAACCAGTGGATCCTTTGTGCATATCCCCAAGGTCTAAACTGCCTTCTTAAGCTTGGACCATTTCCCACCACGCTGGTCCACTGCGGGTTGTTGGGTTCACATATTTAGATGTGCTAAATCTAGATATGCAGGTTTCCTCACAATGTTTTCCTTCACTGTAAGAGTGATGGTATACAATGCAATTAAATTCAAAGAACTCATTGGTACATGTCAGCGCCGAGATTCGAACCCGCATCTTTCTCTTCTTTCATTCTTACTCGACTGAGCTACCACCGCTACACTACTAATTACATAATTGATTTAGTCCTAAACTACAGAAAAAGCCTTACCTATCTCGATATTTTTTGTGATGATGACGATCGACGTAAAGTTATATCGGAATTCAGCAGTGTCGGACTTAGAACTTCTCGTGTAACAGTTCGTAGAAATTCAGTTTTTGACCCAAATTGTGGATTATTGCTACTATGTTCTCCACTTACTTGTGAAAGTCCTGGCCATATGGGAATCTACAGTGACTTCTTATTTGTTATTTACAGTGTATGTATGAATTTTAAAGATAAGCAGCGTTTTTATTTAACAGGTTTTACTATGATGGTACGGGAGTTGGATGGGTTCTATTTCAGGCATAGGATAATTGTATTGTTAGTAGTGATAATTCAAGCTTACTGCTGCTAGAGGTTTTTATTCGTGCACTAAATTGTTACACTAACATAACGCAAAAATTTATGTAGGTACATTCCCTACAGGTGACTCCTCTACGCCCTAAGGAAGCGAATACAGCATTCTTAATCTACAGCGGGGTTACAGGTGAATGAAACTCAATCACAAGCACATTTCTGTATTTACATATACAATTTAAAAAGTCATTCTTCCCAGCAAGCTTCTAGCGTCTTGAGGACATTTCAATTCGTACCTATAACACCGAAGACGTGTTCGGGAATGTTGAACGCGGCCGGACCCTGATCGACCCCGTTCACGAAAAAGTGTAGGATGCCGATGTCTTTGCGCATCACACCGACGGTATCACCTTCCTGGTGGGGAGGAAATGTTAGAAATTTAGAAAGACATGTCAGAATGAATGATGGAAGTAAAAATAATCAAAGCTATAAAAATGTGTGGACTCAGGTTTGGATTCAAAGCCAACGGGGCTGGATGAGGCAATTCCTGTCTCTAGACTTATTTAGGGTCCGGTCAGACACTGGACCCGACATAACGCAAAGCGTCGAGCTTGACGCATCATATGGAACTTCATATATTTTAAACACCTAGCGGCAGCTGACGTAGCGTTGCTGTCACGTCACCGTCACGCCCACTAACCAAACCTTAAAGAAGTCTAGGAACATCAATTCCCTTATCCAACAGCGCTTGGTCTTTCAACGAATGGGAAAGAGGAAGGGTACGCCACTTACCACAAGTTTGTTGAGATTCCGGACGTATTGTGGCATGATGATTACTCCGTCTCTGATCACATCTTCGCCGGTCATTACCCAAGTGCCCGACCTGTATACATGCATTCAGTGTTAGTGTAACGGCCATCGTGTTAAGAGACAGCAATAAGTACAAAATGATATCGTTTCGTCTTAAGCTCCGTACAGACCGGCGAAACGAACGCCAACGAACGGCTTCGTTGACCTTCGTTGCTGCAATCTTCCCTGTATTATGTATGATAATTATCCATCGTTGGGCGTTCGTTGGGCCGGTCTGTACGCAGCTTTAGATACAGCAGTATACTCACTTAGCATTGCTCATTTTGAATGGGAACTGTATCTCGTTGCATGTGTGCTGCGTGACTCCAATCTCGATGCTTCCTGCCCACTTGGGGATGATGACGTCGAGTCGCACTTGGAACAACTCGTTGGTCTTCAGGGTCCGGTTGGTCATCACTATCCCATTGTTGAAGTATTCGTGACAACTGGAAATTGCACTTTAACGCGTCAACATTAGATTGCGATTCTCACTGGCACACTGCACTACAATGGGATATGACCGCGCACTATTGAGGGGTGGCTTTCCGTCGGTGTGATTAGATGTGACTTAAGTTTACTTATATAGAACTAAACAGGTCGATAGAATGGTATAACAATAATAATTAATTAATATAAGCTATTGAAGCAAGGAACATTGACTAAAATTATTAATTGAGCAAATCCACAAAAGCCAATTGGACGTAACTAAACAGATAGGACTCAATTCGTAAAGTTGCAATATTTAAGGTTTAAATGTATAAAGATACAAATTAAGGAAATCGTGTAACAAGTCATTACTCTTCAGGATGATTAAAATATTATTTTTTATAAAAATTCACAGCAAATACATTATCTTTACAGTTAGTATAGTGTTCTAAAAACACTATGGGTAGATATAAAAATACATGTCAAAAAAATTACAAACATCTTATTTCAGTTTTCATTACTTAATAAAGTATGTCAGACAAAATATATTCACAGGAGTAGATTAAATTATTTTTGTACAGTAATGATTTATTATTGAATATTATTTCGTATAATTTCGAAATGGTATTTAAGTCACATACCTAATTACCGAAAAATATAAATATTCACCTCATATTTCACATATTTTCAGTTGCACTTATAAGGCTAGGTATTTTATTTCTTATAAAAAGCTACTAAACATAACTATGTAAATTGTGTACTCTCTGTTTAACACCTCCAATTATAAACACCATTTGGAAACAAGGTTTTGTATTTATGTAGCTATTCACTTATTCAACAGTATCTCGTAATTTTAAACCGATAAATACAAACACATGGTTCTGTATCAGACAAGGTTAACTCTGCAACGGGTAAAATTATATTAGCTTTTATCTTTAACTGTATTAATGAAGAATAATACGTAAGTCACAGTTACTAAAAATAATAATTATAATTTTATAATGATTAATTGATTATGTTGCAAAGTAAGCGTCATCCGACACTATGTCTAAGTCCTTCTTCATATTGATATCGCAAGCGCGGTCACACAATATCAAAAAATACAAAGTGATATGAAAGCGTTCACGTCGAAACTCACACGCCCGCTACCGAGCGAGTTCAATATGAACAAAGCACTATTGGCCGTACTGAGAGTCTCTTAATCATTATTTTAATAGTCAATAATCAGGCAGATGCATTAAAAAATAAACTTAAGCTAATGAATGATTAAGCGCCTCAGAGTACAGTAGTATATCTAACAGTAAAAAGATATATTCGGGATAGATACTCACTTAGGCCTATGAGCAGTCTTACCATCGTTAATAACAACAACATTCGAATCACGCAGCGTATGAAACAAGAGAGTATCCTCGTCCAGTGTAGGACGTAAGATGGCTGCAACAAACACAGTTCCAGTCAAGAACAAGCGCGACTGCGTTCACATTCGCAGTGCAATGTTCATAAAAAAGAATAGAAGAAAGAAAACACATCAATTTAATCGAAAATTGGCAGAAGAGAATAATTATTATTACTGTCCAGTGTCCACCTATGATAAATATGATATTATACACACATATCAACAAACATATAATTCGACGACATGACTGTATTGACTGTATTCCACGTAAAGTATTATTTGATAAACACATGACATGAATTAGTAAGTAGGAACACTAGGAACACATAAAAATAACAAATGAGACAACATCCACTTTGAAAAGATAGTTTATCAGGAGAAATAGGATTAGAAGAAGGTCAAGAAACTTGACTTACCAAGACCATAAACCCAAATATTTGTTCATGAATATTTAGTACTTCACTACATTTTTTTCTTTGGTTTTCAACATATTCGTTTCGTGAAATTTTAGCCACTTTCCTTCAAATGCATAGAGTATTCGAAGGAAAGTGGTACCTATGAATACCTAATGTACTCGATTGATTTTATTTAAAGTAGGTATATAAGGGCGCGATAGTTTGAAAGCAGTCGAACCTAATAGGTAGGTACCATTGTTTTCCTATAGAAACCGTTGTACTGAAATATTGTCTCATAAAACGCCGAGCTGACAGTTGTTGATGTGATATTTCGGGTTTTAATTCTCGCTGAACCAAATAACTATTTCAATACAGATATGTTTTAATCTTAAATGTTTGTATCTCTTTGTTTTGGAGGAAACCCATATCCACAAGTATATACAGGTCAGGTCATCAATGATCATTCCTCATCATCACCAGTAGTTCCTTCAACATTCTGCGCAAGCATGAAATCGACTATATTCCTTGAACGTGGAACATTCATTAGACATCTCTAAGCCCTGTTTCGGAGGGGCTTGCTGGATCTCTCTCTCTCAGCCTTCCGTAGTCCACTGTTGGACATAGGCCTCTCCTAACGATCGCCACCCCAAACGGTCAGAAGATTACCCGCCATCTGCATCCAGCGGCTTCCCGCTACCTTCCGCAGATCATCAGACCAACGGGTTGGGGGGCGACCGACACGCCGTTTGCCGACACGGGGTCTCCACTCCAGAACCTTTCTACTGGATCAGCTAGTGACGATTTTGAAACTTGGCATAAATACAAATTAAAGACCCTATGGTCTGTTTTTTTAATCTTAGATACTAAATTGACAGATTCCGAACAGTTCTTGAACTTATCGGTCTATTGGCTACTGTCAATTTAGTATCAGAGATTTAATACTGACATAAGCGTATGTGGGGGTGTGTGGTGTACTCACGGGGTGAGTCTTCAGACTCGGCGCCACTGTAGAGGGCAGGCGACGGCAGCTGTGGCGAGGGCTCCGCGCGGCGTCGGCGTCGGTACACGTTGGTGTCCGGCGCCTCGCAAGCATCCACTATCGTCACCTACACAACCAATTACTTATAAGTGATGATGTCCTCCGGCCGATGCGGCAACGGAAACTGCTGCTGGTTAGGGTTGCGCTAGAACGCCTCGACCGAAAAACACCTGGTGAAAAATACAACTGGGCACCTTCGCTCATGTCGCGAATCTCAAGAGACTTGTGTCTCATGCGCGGATTCTACGAGTCTCTTATGAGTAGCGGCCACACGTACCTATACTACCTATGCTGCTAGATTCGCACACGACGTACATAGGTTGTTAAGTCACTTTATTACAGAGAATAACGCAATCGTTCCGAGGCCAAAACCAAACTAAGGGTGCTTGAAAGAGGCATAATATAAATGACGAGTTCCATATCCACTGTCCTTTGTCAGTGACCGATTGGCTAATCCTTTCACCACAGTAACAAACCTTAGACCAAATCTACTGTAGCCACCCACACGCTAAGAAGAATCCCTAATCTATTAATTCAATGGTTTAAAATCACAATAGCATTGTATAAAAAACTCACCATATGTACGTGTATTTGAAGCAGTGATGAATTACAAATAGTACAATGTGTGTGAGTTGCTGAACCATGTCTAGGCGCATTTTGAAACGGTGTTGTTGCGCGATGCGTGTGTAGTGTGTTATAGTTGCAAAGTAGCTATAATAATGTGTAGTCAAGAGTAAAAACTGTATAAATGTAACTACAATAGGTAAATAAAATTTAAATTTCATTTCAGTTAACCGTATTTTTTGTAAATTCATATTTGTATCCGCACTTTGAGCTCCCTGGACCCTAAGCAGTCAGTAGCGACAGACCACAAATCTGCCTGACTGATCCTGTCACCACGGTGACAAAATAGTCCACCTGAAAATTACCAACACGCTAAGAAAAGGACAGATAACAATCATAACAGTCACAACACAACTGACCTTGACAGTCATGCCGTACAGGTCGATGACCCCCCACACGGTGGGCTCCACCTTGTCCGTGGCCACGCCCTGGTCCACGCCATTGATGTAGTAGTGCAGCTTGCCGTTCCGCCGCTTCATCATGCCCACTGTGTCACCCTCCTGGCAACGTTAAAAATGTGTTAGCAGCGGTCTTCAATTAGTGTTCCGTAGAGATTCTGTTCAAGAATACTGAAATTAAGAACTTGTTGAGTAGATTCAACACCTAATATAGGGTTCCGCCAAAAATCGGCAAAAAGGGATCCGTAGAGATAACTGCTCGGTAACCGCTGAGTTATTTTATGGTGGGATTTTATTCCGGATTTCACTGTCATATACATGGTGAAAGTAGCTCAGTTGGTCGGATACATTTGCTAAGCTAAATACCTACATAGTGCTGTGACGCTCTTTAAGGTACCTAATGTTTTTTTTAAAGAAATAAATATGTTTATAATATTATATTGATGACGTTGAACACTCGCTAGAAAATCCGACATGGCGAAAAAGTCAACCTCTTTCTTTCATACCCTCCTACACTCCTTACCCTGAGTTCATCCAGGTTGAAGTTCCCATACTCCATGCAAGTGCCCTGTCCGTTGACGAGCACCTTGCAGCCGGACATCATGATGGTGCCCGAGTCCATGTTGGTCATCGTCGACGGGAACCGTATGGTCGCCGGGCTGTGGGTGGTGACCCCGACCTGATAGGATGACGGGAGAGTAAGAGAAGAGAGTTCCATTTGGAACAAGGACTTAAGTGAAATAAGCGATTGTGGGGTTTTTATAAACGGAACAAGATATAAATGATTGGACATGTAGTACATAATAATGATCTTATTATAATCCAGGGAAGGCTGCGTTTTGAATTCTGGAATTTCAACAAAAATCGCTTGCGGGTATTGACGGGAAAAGCTATTCAAAGTTGCAAAACAAAACCTAAGTTATAAAGTTTCATAAAAAGCACAAAAACCAGCTTCAAGTTAAGACGCACTTTGCAAATCTCCAATTTAACGAATTACAAAACCTCGAAGCTCAACGCAATAAAACTTGAAACCTTCGTCATAGGGCCAACAAACACCTATAATTAGCAACCCTGTATGAAACACGTTACTGGCTTTATTATGTGTATTTACTAATACGGTAGATCGAGGTCTGACAACTGGCTAATCATCTCAGCATGAAACGCTAAGTTCTAACTAGAAGGCTTCCATATTTTGCACTTTATGCTATCAATTTAACGTCCAAAACCAACAAACTATTTCAATATTTCTAACAGTCACAGGGTTCAGTACTAACCTCGATACTACCGCTCCATTTGTCAACGAGCTTGTCGATGCGTATCTCGAACAGCTCCTCCTCATTCAGCGGACGATGAGTCATCACCACGCCGTTGTTGTAGTCGTCCAGAGGTCTGGATCTCTCCGCTGATCTGTTAGGGATGGTAATATCAGTGCGGTAGAGGCTATGTTTGAATATCTGGTACGTTAATTGTGGATACTGCAGGCGTATAATTGAGCATTGATGTGTCAAGTCTTTTGTCGTAGGCGATGACTGCTATTATATTGTTAAAGTACTAGTACTTAGTTCGTATCTGGTTGATAAAACTGTTAGTAAATAAAATAAATTATGCTTACTTATTATTGTTGGACAGTTTGACTAGAATCCCACACCTTGTGTGAAAACGTAAGCGATCGAGAGGCACTGTAAGAAAATTACGCAATATTACTTAAAACCCAGAGGCAATCATAAAAACCGATGTCAATGTGCCAAAAATATTCAATTTGATTCAATTTATTTAAAAGAACAGATCAAGATTTAAGTATTAAAACAACAAAACCATTTTGTAGGTTATGGTGCCTACCTTCCTATGGTATAATAGTTACCCAGAGCACAAGCGGCATCAGATGTCATAGGTACGTAGACGTCATTGGATCCCTTGGATGAAGACGGGAGCGGGAGGGCGGCCTGCGTCACGGTGGAGTCCAGGGCAGCATGAGTAGACTTTACATGAAATCATGTTTTACAACCATTAAATGTGTAATCATGATCGCATGTTTTACATTCGAGTAGAAATTCGCAGTTAGCTCTTGCAGCAATATGAAAGATTTTCTGTAGAAAGACTATGTGTGTGTAGGAAGACTCATTATTTTTATTAAAGAAAAAAAATAGATAGAAAGGAAACAGACAGTTTTTTTTCAACTTTTCACGTCCTAAAGTGTTTTTCCTGCAGAGCATTGGAGGGTGAGTAAGTCCAAGACAGCATGTGTCATGATCGTACATTTTACATTGAAGGACTAAACAGAGTAAATAAGAGCGTAGCAAATTGGCTTTACTGTACTGTAATTTGCCATGTTGAAGCTGAAGCGCCCTAAAGGCCTCTACAGATAGGAATATAGTAAGACTGTAGACGGCAAAATGAATAATTTAGATTTTATAAAAATAAAACATTGAACAAGTAAATTTTCCGTTAGGACCAATAACTCGTCGTCACGAAGATTCTCGCAGTGTCTTCCGCGGACTCCACTAAGTTACTGTGTTAAAAATAAAATTAGTGTATCACGAATAGACCCAATAAAAATGTGTAAGTTACTCTTTCACGCAAAAACCAATAAATTAACAATGAATTCCTTCAAAACAGTTGCACACCTTAAACATCAGAGTCATAAATAAGATACTCCAACAAATAGCCTTCTTCGTACGAAGCAACGCATACTACACATGATCTAACGTCATGTTTTATACGATTTTCAAAAAGCATTAGGGCAAATGAGGGTAAACAATTAAATGACCTTCGTCGAAGCAGACCATTCCTAGATCTTCCTAACACACAGAAAAAAATACACCGGGAGATAAAGAAACAATCTCAAAATGGCGGATGGACTCTCTCTATCTCGTCTTGATAATAATGCCATCATACTCCCACTTAAGCAACGTCCGCGACTTTCATAGTTGTCTCTTTGTCTGCGGTGTTATTATACAGTCTTACTACGACTAGCTGCCGCTACACGGGTATCGACGTAGATAAATGTAACTATATCGCGATTCGCCACAAATACGGCGTTACGACTGTTGGAACACACATTAAACGATTTCATCGACGTTGATAACCACCCCGTGTAGCGGCCGCAACTTAACCCACTATCGAAAAGCAGTACTATCGCTAGGTATACATACAGCTTCGTCCATGCTGCCCTCCATGATGGGGACCATGGCGGTGTTAGACGTGCCGGAGCCGGAGGTTCCTTCGCGGGCGTTCATGATGGTGACCTGAACGCATTGACCATACAGGTCGATGACCGCGAACACGCGGGGAGGGAGCTCCCGAGCCGCTATGCCCAGGCAGTGCCCATTCACAAAGAACATTAACTCCCCCTGAAAGTGTATGCGAGTGTTAATAGACGGTCCACACCAACGATCCGATAGGACACGGAAAGGAGTATTGTATCTCAAATTCCTAGCCGTGTCCGGATCGCGTTGGATCGTCTGGTGTTGACCAGTCTAATCACTAGCTGCCTTACCACCACCGATACGTTAGCAAACAATGATGCAGCATCATCGCTTCTGCCCACCATGTTAAGCATCCATAGAAATTATGTTACATATCAAATTGTTGATTGCCAATGTGCGTCAGCAGGACCTTATTGATGCCCCTGGCGCTGGGAAACTTAGCGATCGTCAAGCGATAATAAAGTGTGTTTATTTAACAAATAGCATAAACGCATATCCTTGGACTGAACGGATGATGAGAACATAACAGAACTCTCGTCTAGCCAAGCCTCTCCTGAAGGGCTAATGACATAAAAGGCAGAATATACAGTGTACACCCGTCTGTTTCCTAAGTCTGCTAAAGGTTCATCGACTTACCTTGCTAGATTTGATAACTCCCAGGGTGTCACCTTCACGTAGAGAATCAAGCTCTGGACCGTAGTGGTTGGTCAGAGTCACGCCGTCTTTCAGTATGGAATTGCCCGATAGAATCTGAAATTTAGAACTACTACAGTGCCGGCCTATGTCCACCAGTGGACAATCGATGGCAGATGATTGATAGTGAAGTCTCATAGATGTCAGGTCACTCCCTCCCGGTAAGAAAGAAGTTTAGGTTAACATATAAAAGACCTGGACCTGCAGAGTGAAATTTGACTGAGCAAGTGTTGCAAGATATTTGTGGCGAAAGGGCACTGGTTGCCTATTGAGGCAGTTTTTCATCTAGCAAAGTCGATTCTTCGCTGATGATGACGATGATAGTTGAGACTTGTGGTGCTCTTTGAGAAAGGCCTACATCCAGCAGTAGATCATGATGACGATATCGTTTTCCTCTTGTAAAGAGCTCCACAACACTATCAAGAATGTTGACATACTTCGGGAAATATCGCAGATAAAAGGAGATCCTGTAAAAAAAATCTTTATTCACTTACCCAAGCTATGTTGCGTAGTTTAGTAGCAGTGGCGGGTAGTTCCATATACTCGGGGTCCAATGTTGTGACCCCTATCTCAATGCTGCCATTCCAGATGTTGGGTACCTGTAACAAGCGTAATCGTCCGTTATAATGAACACATACTCATATTGTATAAAGGACCAAAACACTAGTTACCGAATTTGAAATCGATCAATCCTAAACTAAATTGGTAAGAGAGACCTAACAAGATGAGTTTAAGAAAGAAAGAAGACACAATCTTTAGCGTCTTAATTTCGAGTCCGTTTAGAAAGAGGCGTCCTAATCGAATGACCTAGTCGCAAGCCCTACAGCCTCTTTTATACCAGGCTGGCTGCGTTGCAAAATACTTCGGGAAACTTCCATGAAAATTCTGAAAGCTTTATTTATATGAGAAGACTTAAAAATCCACTTTTCATAGGAGGTTTCTGAAACTTTTCAGCTCTTAGAATCCCTGTTGCAAGTGAATTGTGTTGCCTATGCCTGAAACAAATGGCTTTGTTTTTGAAAGCTGACTTCATGGTTTATTTTGTTTTCGTTAATCATATTTATAATTTAACAAAGAAAAGCACGATTGGTTGTAATTTCAAAATACTGCTGATTTGCAAAAGCAACAGAGAAGGATGTACAGTGAGGGTAGGTGAGGGGACGTTGGGAAAAGGGAGTCATTCGTCAACACGCTACTGTGAAACTGGCGCGCCTCGCGCCAGTTGGCACCTTCCGTATTAACCTACTTTTTTGTCGTCAACTGGCTCGACTGTGAAAATATGAAGTCAGCCACAAAAGTTATAATTTATTATGCTTATCGGTCCCTTTGACCAACGAAATAAACAAAATTTGTTTTTAATTTTAGTGCTTATTCGATATTTAATATAACGGTAACACAACGAAAACGTAACACACTATGTTTATATTACGGCAAAGTAAACTTGGTAATATAGTAAAGTTAAATTATTATCCCATCAAAAACAATACTTGTCAAAAAAACCAAGTCTCGTAACTCAGTTGTTCTACGGTAAAAACTTGTGAGATCCATGTAGGTAATACCAAGTCTTAACCACGCACGCATCTCAATCTTAAAAATCTTTAATGTTTTATAAATAATTATATAAATAGAACAACTGAGTTACGAGACTTGGTTATTTTGACAAGTATTGTTTTTAAACGTAACTTTGATACTTCGTACTGCATCAAATTTCCCTAATTAAATTTCAACCTTAGTTTCCAATACACAAAGTTCATTGTACATTAAGAAAAATTGACTATAAGTGGTAGCACTGGTAGCCTGATGTGCTTTGTCCGTAGGTAGGTAATCCATCCTTGAATGTATTTAACGTGCATGTGTGGATTCATGAGATTGGGGTCCGCTGAAAACCAGCGCTGTGATGTGCCCTTTTGGTCACATGCATAGTTTATGCTGAGCCTACCCCTTTTATCATACAATAACGATGACAAAGTATTGTAAACACAAGTGTTTTCTTAGATTTTCATTTTAAAATATTGTTTTTTTTACTTTGTCTGTATATGTATGTATGATAATAAACGGTTTCTATTCTATTCTATTCCTTTGCGGATTTTTCCTTTCTCGCTTTGGCAGGGGCACTACCGTGCGCCTTTATTTACTTGGTGATTACAGATATGTGATTATGAAATTATTTAAGCAGTTTTGTACCTATCTAGAAAACTGGACCAAAATTGAAAAAATTTACTCGAGTTGGTTATAATTCTTAAACTACTGGTTCAAATTGAATGAAATTTGAAATATACCGTGTCTTTACAATGTCTGCATGGTTAGTGAAAATTTAGTCTTCTAGTTTTATCCACAACGAAGTTACAGGGGGTCGAAAATGGCCTGAATTGCTTCGAGAAAAGCATAGTACGGCCGTGCCGCTTTTTTGCTCGACTTGGTGGGGGCACTGCCGTGCCCCCAGATTGAGTAACACGTCGTCACTAAAACAATGACGTTTCAACCCTTTATACCGGTTTTTGCAACAAAAATGAGAAGGACAAAGCTATGACAGGTAAAGTTTGCGCGCGAGATGAGATAGATAGCAAACTTGGGTATCATGAGTCAGCCACAAAAGTTATAATTTATTATGCTTAAGGTAACTACTTAAAATGTATAGGGTATTTTATAGGACTTTACTTTAAAATTAAATCAGTAATTAATCTCGCTTGGCTTACTGTTCTCTTCGAACACCGCCAAACACAGGAACCATTTTTATTTGTTCGGTCTTTGTTATATTTATAACCTGCACGAAGCAGTATCGACTTTCCTCGCTGGGATGTTATGATTTCATGTGCAGTTTTATTACTAGATGGACCTGCTTGCGATGAACTTCCTGGAGGTACCTAATTGTTACAGTTAGGTCTGTCTCTTGGACCAATGAAATAAACGAAATTTGTTTTAAATTTTAGTGCTAATTCGATATTTAATATAACGGTAACACAACGAAAACGTAACACTGTGTTTATATTACGGCAAAGTAGACTTGGTAATATAGTATAGTTAATTTATTATAGGCTTACCCCCACAATACAACAAAATCAGTAAAAACTGCCACATTATAATATTTTTGCGCTGTACTGTAGACTGTAAGTAATGCACTGTACATCTCTGCTTCGAATTAGGAGTAACACTAAAACGACGTCACCAAAACAATTACGTTTTATCCCTTTAAACCGGTTTTTGCAACAAAAACTTGAAGGACATAGCTATGACAGGTAAAATTTGCGCACGGGATGAGAGAGATAGCAAACTTGGGTATCATGCGTCATAGGTCACATCCCCTTTTGCCTCATTCCGCACTTCTTTCGCACTTTATCCCGAAATCAAAGCATCTACTTTAATGTCTAGTCGGTACCTTCCTATGCTAATCAGCCAGGGAGACAATATTTAACTATATTTTTTAGTTTCAATTGGTTTGCATCTGACCGTACTTTACATGAGCACGCGAGTTGACGATATAAAAAAACCGGCCAAGTGCGAGTCGGGCTCGCGCACAAAGGGTTCCGTAGCAGCAAATATACTGTAGTATATTTTTTGATCTATCTTATAAGGTTCAGCCATCGTTTTCAGTGTAAGCACAATAACTTCACCAAAATTACAGTTAAATCAACCTATCTCAAAAACTATAAGAGATACTTTGATCAAACCAAAAATCGTTGAAAGAGTTAATTAGCATGCATCACCTCTATTTTTTTTAGAATTTTATACCCCGTAGTTATAAAAATAGAGGGGGGGGGACATACTTTTTACGACTTTGAGAGCTGATATCTCAAAAACCGTTCACTTTAAGAAAAATGTTTTTTAGAAAACTTTATATCATTTTAAAAGACCTTTCCATTGATACCCCACACGGGTATGTACATCGAAAAAAAAAATTTCATCCCTCAGTTACATGTATGGGGGGCCCCACCCCCAATTCTTTTTTTTACTATTTAGTGTCATATTTTTGTAGCGGTTCATACAACACATATTCCCATCAAATTTCATCACTGTAGTACTTATAGTTTCCGAGTAAATCGGCTGTGACAGACGGACAGACGGACAGACGGACATGACGAAACTATAAGGGTTCCGTTTTTGCCATTTTGGCTACGGAACCCTAAAAACAGAAGATGCCAACTCGCGTGGCGCGCGAGTCTAAGGCGCGCGACTTGACGAACGACTCTTAATGGCGACTGTCTAGTCGGTACCTTCTTATGCGAATTAGCCAGGGAGACAATATTTGATTAGGTATATTTGTTAGTTTCAATCCGTTTCTGACCGCATTTTACATGGGCAAGCGAGTTGACGATAAAAAAACAGAAGGTGCCAACTGGCGCGCGCTCGCCTGTCTAAGGCTCGCCAGTTGACGAATGACTCGGAAAAGGAGGGCAGAAGAGTATAGGAATTACACGGAGGGAAGGGGAGGTTGTGGGCTGGGGAGGGTGTGAAGGGGAAGGGATGGAGAGGAGGGGTGGGATGATAGGAAATATGTAACTGTAAAAACAAAGGTAAGTTTGCAGACAACAGCTAGAATAAACAAAAATTAAATTGGACCCTGTGTGTACTGATAACAATAAAAGCTTGCTAATTACCATGGGCAGACCATTTCATTAAACATAACCAACTTTGACAAACACCAGCAATCAGGTATGTCAGAACAGCATTTGGGCTGCATTCGGTACACTGTATCACATGCTGTATTACATTTTCTTCTTGCGGACCATTTCTCAACATTCAAGTATAATACAATACATTTCAACCTTTATCACCATTTGGTAATGATGTATGGTGCAGGAACATGAAGAATGATAAACTAACATAATAATTCAATATGATATAAAAGAAAGAGCTACATAGATATTAAAATCTTCATCTTCATCTTTGTACCAGTTTTCCTGCACCTCCTGTAGGTTGGCTGGTAGAAAATGCTCTTAGCATGTATTTTTTATATTTGTGCAATAAAGAATAAAAAGAATCTGTCAGTTTACTATTAGTTATTATAAAGTACAAGCTCGCACTAGTACCTGAATCTGGGCGTGCCTCCTGACTCATCAATTCTGCTATAGAATCTTGTCAATAATCACATTAATCACTGGTAGCATGGCATGGCCTTTAGTCCGCTGAACCATGAAACAGAGATAAATAGTTGCATAACGGTATGAGTAGTGGTGAAGACTGATGCTTCCAAAAGCGAAGGTCTTGGACATCATACATCCTTAGGTCTCTTAGCAGGGACAAAGGCCTAAAGGGCTCATGTGCAATGCTGGCGAAGACCAGACTCAGTGATAATTGGAAATGGACTTCAAATTATGCTACTATTTGACTAGGCCGAATCAACTTCAACAAGGTTGTAAGTTGTAATGCACCCACCCACTTGGGTTAGACTGCATATGGAAAGCTTCGACACATTTTCATTGCTGCCGATCCTCAAAGTCTATAGCCCGCTGGACAGATCTACAGTTATCGGTCCAGAGTACGACTGATGGACTTTAGGGATTGGCCGAGATCAGACAACGAGCAGGTAGTGGCTGAATGAGGAAAGCCGAGGACAGAGTGTGATGAGCGATGAGAAGTTTTCAGAAGTAAAATAATAGTAAATATTTCCACTGGTTTTTTTTTCACAAGCTTGGGACACCTCCCATTTATATATATATTTTTATAATATATTTATATAAAAATATATATACATATATTGGCCGAGATCAGACAAGGAGCAGGTAGTGGCTGAATGAGGAAGGCCGAGGACAGAGTGTTATGAGCGGTGATGATGATGATGATGAGTAAGTTTTCAGAGGTAAAATATTTCCACAGGTCTTTTTTTTCACAAGCCTGGGACACCTCCCATGTATATGTCGCAGGCAACTGGTTTAATCTCCTGTTTGATTGAACCACTAGCCCTTTCATTGGATGGCGCTGTTCAGTTGTATGACTAGGCCGAACGTTGATTGTACAAGCGTCACAAAACGTCCAACTAGTTGGCTGACTTAAAATCAGTCAGGTGGTGAATAAAACAAATATGGCGTCTAACAGCTAACAGCTGACACAAAAAGCACCTATATTGTTAGTTTTTTGCAAATAATTTAGCTTTAAAGTGCGTTATTTGTGTTAAAATAGTGTGACAACATGGATTTACCTATCATTACAAAGAAAAAAAGTGGCGAAACTGGATAATTATGAACAACAATATGAAGGTACGTTTATTGTTATTGTTTAGTTAATTTGTGAGATAAGAGCTTTGTAACATAGTATTTTTGTTGACTCTTGTCTGGTGATGTTCACCCTAACCAGACATTACAAAGTTGCTATACTATATCCCATTCAACGTCTTCGCTGAATGACGTTCAGTCAAGACGTCGAACGTTACAATCAACGACTTGACGAGTTGTCCTTTAGTCATACAACTGAATAGCGCCATCCAATGAACGGGCTAGTGGTTCAATCAAACAGGAGATTAAACCAGTTGCCTGCGACATATATATTGTTTTATATTATTTATATTGTAAGTTTAAATACCTACAGGCAAATTCAATCAGCTATACACTAAATGCACGCACACAACATCACTATAAACTGAAACATCACTTCTAGAGTCAATCTTCCAGAAACTTAGGTAATTCAGTGCAGACTACAAAGTTATTTATTACCAACTGCACTTGTTGCGCCGCGCATATTTCCCGGCCAGCAAACCCCAGATTTCTAGCTGTATTGATTGCTGGGTGCAACTGACAGGGATGCATACACAATGTTATTGATTACTACTTCCCTCTCACTCCTCCATGCTTTGACGCCCTACCGAAAATAAGGGTGCTATGAGTTTCACGCAAGTATCTGTGTGTCTGTCTGTATGTGTAAAAAAAACTGTTTTTTTACTTTCACTGTGTTAGTATGGTAGATTTGAGATTATTCTAACTTACCTAGGATTCATAGAATCTAAGAAAGGGACTACTTTTCTATACATTTGATTTGAAAAAACACAATTGTCTTACCTCAAAACCTAGACACATAATAAACAAAGGCTGAGATCGCTAATGGCCTAACGAACTGGGGGCAAATTATGGTCCCTTAATTTTTTTGTGGTACCATTCTTACCCTTGTTGCTTACTGAAAATGGAGCCTTTTAAGTTCTCATCTATGGCTATCTATCTATCTGCCTGGTCTCAGCCATGCTAGCTACAGGGCAATCCCGAGGGCAAAGAATCTTACAGACTGTACACAGATAAAATTCTAATACCATGATTACACCTACCGAGTAGAGTGACGAGACAGTATCTTTGCCAATCCTTGCCTAATAAATGAGTGCTTGGCCGTCCACTCTACTTGGTAGGTGTAATCAGGGTGAAATTCGTAAACCAATCATGTCCTGCACTGCTAGGGCTTAAAGTATTTCACCTCATGCTGATCTATTGTGTAGTCATAAATGTGCATGTGAACCTTAAGAGAAGCGGGTGTGTTCTTTTTGATACTTAATAAATTTTCAAAAACCCGTTTTTATACATTACAGGGAAACTGCTAAATGCAATTGAAATGTATATTTATTCCAATGAATATATTAATTACTACTGTTTAAAATAAGAATTTATCATTTGATCCTTTGTTCTCCTGTAGGATGCGGAGGCATTAAATGAAGATATTGATGGTCACCAGATAATTAGGTACTTTTTGTTTCAAATAATCAGCATATGATAAAAATTTAGGAAATGATAGTAGAACTTGGAATATTATCAAACTTTAAATTTCATAGATGCATTAATTAATAGATAATAGGTGGGTGTCCATCTTGCAAATCAACATTTCAATATTGCAGGTAAATCAAACTGAATCTTTAAAAAATACACCTGTTGCATGCATATTAGTAGTTAAATATATTAAAATAAGTGGGTAAAACAAAAAGTTACACAACTTAAAATTATTTACTTACCCTCTGGAGAAAAAGTTGGCCACCATATTTGTGGGATGGGACTAGGATGCAAGGTGGGTGATAAATGGTATGTCCATTATTATTGATTGCAAATATGTCTGTCTCACTTTACAGGATTTGCAAGCCAAACAAGGAAAACCAATAATGTTTCCTGCTCTTGTATGATGGGCAAGTATAAAAGGGATGGAAAATTCGGTTTAAGTTTTGGTAGATTTTATGCAGCTTACCTTCCGGTCGATACGGACTTCGAACATAATGTCATCTTTCAAAGGCTCCGCGCTCAGGATGAGGCCGTGGTTGAAGTCGACGAAGTTCCTGATGGCCGTGGCAGCGTCGTTGAGCAGCGTCACTCGATCGCCGCACCGTCTATGAAACTTCATCACACGCGCCGCAATCATTTTGAATGAATAACTCACTGATTAAAACACATTTTCAGACAACATTTCGGATGTAACTTTATTGACCATTGCGTACTGCGCGCTGCGTAAAGCCATTACGAACTGGGCTTCGCGGCGGAGGCTGTGCACTGTTGCACCGATGTATTGATTGCGCAGGTATACAACGTTTCAGAGTTCTGCACATATGAATTTAATAACCGGGGATGTTGAGGTCTATTTATAAACAATTAAAATTATGGATTTTCGCTCGCCGACAACTGCAAAAACCTTACAACGCGAAAAGCCGAACGAAAACCGACGACATTTGACAAGCAAGATGACAACACAACAAATGTAGAAGCCCTGTTGCGTAGGAATAATACAAAAATATGTATAGCGCGAGGTCATTATTATTCTGAGGGTATATGTTTTACGTCAAAAAATACAACAATATTTTTAGGGTGATCCCATGCTCGGTAGGCAGCGATTGCATTTCTACATTGCTACACCGCCTTTTACAAAACGTAAATTTAGATCAAAATCTCATCCTTTGTTGCTTTGACAATATTCGGACAGAAAAATACAGTATGTTTATTTCCAATACCAATGTGTTCCTTTGTGTAACTCGCTCTCCTCATTATCCATGTTTCCCTTTCCTGTATTGAAACCATAGAATAACGTACTACTACTTGTTATTCTACGATCAAAACTAAAATACAAAAATGTCACTATGCGGTACTGCGCCATCTATCCATTTTATGGTATATCTCTAGGTTTCCGTACCTACATATCAAAATGAAGATTTTGAAGATGTTGTTTTCTCTCTATGATTGCCTTTAACACGTATAGATGGAGCTAGTGGTTTTCAAATGGCTCTTTTTCATACTTCAATGAAAAGTTTGAGTCTGGCGGTATTGTGATTAGATACCTTGATACTTGATTAGAATATCATTGGAGTCTGGGATAAATTTTGTAATCGGCATTAAATACAGTTCACTAAAACTTTAGTCAGTGATTGGTGATGCGCATCAACTTCTCTTACTATGGCCCGCCCCCTATTACATTGGGACTAACATAAACACTGGCGAAAAGTGGGTGCAGCAATGCACCTCTGCCTACCCCGAAAGGGAGTATATTTGTACAATGTGTGAGTGTATATTTATATTTTTGTCTTATTATGGCTCCTCTACATGTTTGCGGAGGCGTCCGCAATTAATGCATCCGGAGATAACATCGGCGGACGTGTAGTGGGGTGATTTGAGCATCTGTGGTAGATATTTGACGTCCGCAGGCGCATATCACCGTTCAGCTTGTTGTCGGTTTTTGTGGTACAAATCGAAGGGTTCAAGCGCGAGCATCGCGGCAACACGTCCGACGACGTTCTAGTTCTAGGTAGGTATAGTCAGCATCCACCATCGTCTTCTTCTCCACTTTTCTTCTTGATAATTCGACTGCGATGCACACTTAAGTAGTAGTTAAAAGTACTAATAAAATAAATAACTGCGGTGGCTGCGGTTTCGATGTCCGGTCAGTTGCATAAGTAGCTAATATACACTTTTGTTCCTTGTCAAACTAGCTATAGTGCCACAAACTTATCTGTTCCGGTGACAGCTCACGTAAATGTGTAATATTTCTTCATTCTATAAGATTTTAAGTTTGCCAGTAGTTGTAATTCGCTCTTGTGGTTTCAATAAACCCATCTAATCTATATCAATATATAATTCATTAGTAAATCATGAGATATGGTTCAATTTAGTTCGCTCTCACCGGAACGGATGGGTTTGTCGCACTGTAGGTGCATAACAAACTGACAATGTTTTGATAGGCAGTTTGTGAGTTTGACAAGGTACAAAAATGTACAACTACTTATGCAGCTGACTGTCCATGTTCGCGAGTAGCGTCTATCGATATTGAACAGACTGACCGATCAACGGATGTGTAGATGATATGATCATTATTATGACCTATAGGTTTAGCTCACAGGTGCTATATGATGATCAGCTATTTATATACATAAATGTTTCAGTTGAAACCTAGAACTAACCCGGGGTTCGAACTAAGATCTTATCGGTGTAAAACTGAGCTTCTAGCACTAGATCTGAGTATCTTCTTTAGGTGCCATCTACTGTCGTAGGTCGGCTATCATTATAACCACTTTGGCCCAGTTGCAGCCTTAATTTCAGCTCAGGCAGCCTAGTACCCGTGTAAATTTGAGCAATATTAATGCTTACTAATATTATAAATGCGAAAGTTACTATGTCTGTCTGTCTGTCTGTCTGTTACTCTTTCACGCCAAAACTACTGAACGGATTTGAATGAACTTTTATATACAGACGGACGGTCTAGACTCTAGACCCTGGGATCTTTCCCAGGCTATAGACCATAGAACATAGGCTACTTTTTATCCCGGAATCCCCGAAATACTTTTAACACGGGAACTTCTAGTAGGTACGCTATATACTTAAGCGTATTTTATTATATTAGACATTACTATATTACAGATATTCAGGCCTAAATTGTATCTTATTTCATACATGGCATAAAAAAAAAAATCTTACGCAAAGATTCCTACGTACGGACAGAAAGGTACAGACGTAGATAATGAATAAAGGACATCTAAAGTAAATTATATATAATCATATCAAAAAATAATATATATTTTTGCTAGTATACTCTAACTAGGTTTAAAAATAAATTCCAATAAAAAAATACACAAACAATACCTTTAATGAAAAGTAAAAAAAATGCACGTTGTCTACGGATTAAAAAAAGTGTAATCCCGAGGTGTTTTGTCTGCTTAATGAGCAGAGTACATTGTGAAGGCGTTTAAAGACAGCATCACGAGTAGCCTGCAGGGTATACAGAGCAAAGTCTCTAAACAAAACATTCCGTAAAAACGTTTAAGTGCTAACGCTGAGACTGGAAATCGAGATAGTTTTTTTAGCACAAAAGTAGGTGAGCTTTTCCCAGCGCAAACAAACATACGGGTTGCATTGCAGACCTCGCTTCTCGTTTCTCGCTTAGAACAAGTTTTGCACAAAAAAAACCTTTACAAAATGCGCAGGCTGCTTTAACTATGCTGCTTTTTCAATGTAGTTTCACTGTGTTTGTAGGATTCTAGGCGATCGTTGTCACAATCAGTCAAGACCAAGCATTTTTTTGGGTTCTGTACCTGAAAAGGAAAAAAGGAACCCTTATACGATCTCTTTGCTGTCTATCCCTCTGTCTGTCTGTCTGTCACTACCCTTTTTTTTCAGAAACGGGTAAAGGTATCAATATGTTATTTCGCATAGATAGACCTATACAAGTTTACGGCCCCGAAAAAGTAGTAGATTAAATTATTGAAAAAAAATTTTTTGGTGTTCAGGTTTTTGTATTCAGTGATTGGTAATTTTAAACGAAATATTAAGCTTCAAGTGCAAACTTTTGTAAGAATCTAGTATCCTCCCCCTGCTGGCTATATGGTTGGTTTAAAAATATGAAATAAATCACGGAATAAAAGGAAATATATATGACGAAATTAAAAGTAAAGTTATGTCAAGTAAGACTTGTACGGAACCCTCAGCGCGCGAGTCGAACTCGCACTTGGCCGGGTTTTCTTAATCACTATTCAACTTTTGTATATTTTATACTTACCTGTGGATCTATAATAGCATCGATTATTTGAAAATTCATCAATCGTTGAGGTCGACGAGAGTTTACCACAACACAAACCTGTCAAGCGATTACAAGATTTTCGAACTTTCACTGTCACAAATGTAAGGCAAAGTTAGTTCCAAAATTGACTACGTTGGCGTTGTTTTTTCATTATGTTTGTGTAGTATCGTACAACGCTAGCTTAAGCCTCGAATTCACTAGGGCACAAGTTCTGAGACTGTTACAGAACATCTACGGTGCGTGTTCTCAGAACATTTTGGTAACATGTCGTGATACAGAAGTCGCGCACGCGTCCACACTCTGCAACAGCGGTCGCTAGACCTAGTAAAAAAAATATACTCTATGTGCTAGACTGATGTCGCAGGAAATTCTGTCTCGCGAGCCAAAACACGGAACCTGTTCTGCGACACGTAGATGTCGCTGTATAGTCGCCTAGTGAATACGAGGCTTTATTGCCACGTTAGCCTGTGATAGGGGCTCTGCTGCACCGACCACCTGACAGGTAGACAGGTGCAGAGGACCAAGTCTAAGATTTTCTTAACCGATCGAGTAGTGAAAATCTACAACTCGCAACACAATTGCGACGGTTAGGTGGCGACTCTCCCACCCCTTACAAATTCGTGTTTACTCTCCACTACTCGAATGGAGTAAAAATTCGCACTAGTAGTGGTAGTTATATCAGAAAAAGCGGTCTTCTTAAAGAGAGATCCTTACGCCTATTATTTATTTATTTTGTCCAAATACTGGAAGATTTTACCCACTCTCTCTCAGATAGATATTTCCAGAGCAAGCCGTAAACTAACAAAGTCGCAAATACCTAATACACTCACGAACAATGAAAAAGTTCCATCTGTCAATGCCATTGACGTTCCGTATGTCACTGGACTATTTAATTGCTCGTGAGAGTACATTCCCTTTGGCAACCGATACGCTAAAAAGATTTGCTGATTACGATGAAAATCTAGAATTAAAGATTTTTGTCCAAAATGAGCGAGGCAAAACAAGAAATTGCGTGCGTAAAGCACGTCCCGTTATGGTCGAGTCGAAACGAAATTGGAAGCCAATATAACTCAATAGTAAAGAGCAACTAGTTGGTATTTTTGTGATCTTTTACTACACATAATTACTTAAGATGACATAACATACCTAGGTACCATTATAATCGTACAGAATTTACGTGCAGGTACCTAAGTACAAAACCTTTTTAACCGAACGCTGATAAATAACTTTATTAGTAAGTAAACAAATTATCCAGCAGAGCGATCGATTAGCAACTCAGTCGTCTTTACAAATAATAAAATTAAAATAAATTATTTGCTGACTTTTGGCATTGTACTACAAACACAATTAGAAACTTTACCTTACAAACTTTAACTTTGAAATAACTAAAAACTTTTCTTTATTTACTGCCGAGCTATTTCTAAGAACCAGTAAAATTAACTTTCATTTAGTCTTTGCTCACCATCCGGTTGTTGCTAAATAAGTGACTTGCTTGCGGTGATGCGGTGTCTATATTATAATGGTTTTTTTCTAGTGGAAATGAATTAAGGAAGACAAATTCTACATACACGTTATACTTACTATATTATTATTATTATAAGTTTAGTTTCAATATTACAAGATACAAAATTGAGCTTATAATTATGAAATAAGTCGTCAAAATTGAATTTCTCTGTTAAACTACTACGGTGCTACGGCGTAGCAGCGTAGCAAAAACGTAGCACGTTCATAGCAAAATTTTGGATATTCGTTGATTTGGATATACAAATGTATACCATCGCTCTTACGGTCAAGGAAAACAACATCAAGAGGTAATCTGTATATGTTTTAGATTAAGCTGTGTGAACCCGCTGTGGTCCAGCGTGGTGGGAAATGGTCCACGCGTAGGAAGGTCGTTTAGAACTTGATGGTATGCACAAAGGTTCTATTCAAGAGAGCCTGGTGCAGGTACCTACTGCCACAGATAATATAATAAAATAGGATATTCGTACGTACTGAATGTGTTTATTTAGGCAAAACACCACAATCCTCCCCCAATTACATACCAATTATCATTATGTCTAATTTAGTTGAAATCATAGTAAATCTATGTAATTATTTAGCTTGAAATGATCGATTATAGTATCTGCAAATAGTTTTGACGATTCTCTGTACATAAACAAAATTTGATCAATTCAATTAATTCTGTTTAAAATTCCCTTAGCTGGAGCAAAAGTAATTAAAATATTTACGAAAATGTTCGCCATTTTACCAAACACGTAAATAATTAATTGTGCAAGTGCCCCAGTTGGAAAATTTCACATTTACGTGCAGCAATTGCCCGCATCGCGTTGGAACTCTGTCGCAATATCATTGGTAATGTTTTTATCTGCGACAGTTCGAGCTACATTCTCTTTGTTGGTATGAAAATGAATTATGATTAATTTATCGAATGGTTACTACAGTCGTACTGTTACTGCAAATTTAAATGTTACCAATGATAATTTTAATGAGCTGCTACAATAATGCAATAGTATTTATAATAATTTATAGTGTCTTGCTGCAGCTCACATAAAGTAAATTAAATTAACAATACAAAATAAATAAAATTAGTTAAGTGTAGTCAAATAGCTGTGTTAAGTTTTGAAGTCTATTATCGAAAAAAAGCTAATAACTTTTCGTAAGTTTTTCTTTTAAAACCTATCAATATCTTGAGTGCTTCCAACAAGTTATGTTAATATTGAAGTTCTAGATCGCAACTTGCACTAACAAATTACTAGTTAGAAACTCGTCAAGTTGCTCGGAAGCGTCATAAAGTGCGTTATCGGGGGCGCTAGCACGCCGCACGCGTGGCGCGCGGGCGTCCCTGCCGCTTCCCGTGGGTCCCATGCACCATGGTTAAAAGTGACCCAATTTGGTCGGATTTAATACATTGGGTGATAAAAAGTGAGAATCGATGGTAGTCATGCCGCCCCACATTTAAGGGTGCGCGCGCCGGTCCCATCTGCCGCCAGTGGTTGGCGGAGACCAGTAGTGTTCTCACCGTGGCCGGTGTGCAAGTGCCTCACCCTGCCTCGCCCGCGCGCCCGCCGCCGCCGCCGCCGCCGCCCCGCCGCCGCGCTTTCACCATGCCGATCTGACCGTGAGTAAACAAAACCATCAACTTTTTACAACTTTTTGAAGCCAAAGAAATAGTTAGCAAGCATTAGGTTTAAGTTGCGACGCACGTGTCCGAAGTTTTGCGCGGGAATGTTTTATTGAAAGTTATTGCGCGTTATTTTTTTGGACTAGCTTTCCGATTATTGTGAATGCTTTGGCTCTTTAAAAGTTTCAATACCACAATAACTTTCAAAAAATGTATAACATTATCTAACAAATTACATTGCCTAAGTTTAATAAAAATACAAATTATTACAAAAATAGTACAAATTCTTACGACGAACGCACGTCGACACGAAACTTCAAACTTCTCCTTATTCTGAAAATACCTCCCTGATGAGATTATGATTATTATGAATATGATTATTACATTCTAATCAGATGACCAATATTAAAAATATAAATACATATACTTATATAATTATTGTAAAATAATCCGTTTAGTTCTAGTTTATTTTTTTAAAAGAGAATTGCCAAATCTAACCCTTCAAATCTTTGCAGTCACTAACCAAAGCTATTTTTATTCAGTGATAAAGAGAAATTATAAAAATATTTAAAAAAAATCTAAACTACTTTTAAAAACGGTACTTAGTTCGAGGGAAACATCTAGTACAGAGACTTGATCTTTCAGCACCTTTATCTTTCGTTCTCCCATGCCTCATAATAATAAATTATACATCAGGATATACTGTAGGCTACACATCAGTATATTATGTTTCATCAATGGCCGCTCTGGCAGGTCATGGCGCTATAGAAATTTGGCCATTCTCTTTTGTCATTTTAGTTTTTATTATTTTAATTTTAAAATACATTTTCTTAGTAGAGTTTCTCAAATTTTCCAGTCAATATTTACATAATAATACAATTTGACTAAGTATTTGTGTATTATTAAGAGGACATTTTAATAATCCAGGTATAGATAAAAAAAATATCGAAATGCCTCTGTGATCTATTGATGCTATGCTTCATTCATCATGTAGATGTCCCGGGTACGATTTCCGGGCGTGACCATCAATTTATGTTTCTAAATTTTATTGTGGTTGAAAGTGTGGTCGGATATAGAAAAGCTGATCACCTGATGTCCAAAAAGTGAAATGATTCATGCTGTTGGATAGACACGTAGAAGTGAGTACTGACCAACGTTACAAGGTGTAATGTAACATGTTACACAGCAAGCATTCGTGCAGTCAGTAAGCAGTGTTACGGTGAAACCAGCGAGTTACAAGACTATTTTAGAACACAGCGTTGCGTAAAATGCTCGCTGGGAATGTTACATTACACCTCGTAACGTTGGTCTGTACTTACCTTAAAGTTGTCGGTCCTGCGCCTAGCTCTCTCCAGTTGTATCGGTCAATCCGTCCCATTGGGCTATGAGAGTGATGGAACAGAGAGTGCTTCTATGTACTGCGCACACACTTGGGAACTATAATCTACTCCTGCGTAGATGGCTGATCTCAATGAGATTGGCAGCCGTAGTCAAAATTCGCCTAGGAGGATTTTATTACATAAATCCTATACCATGAACTTACTGATATTTATTTAAGTCATTGGAATTTTGGGTAGTTGAGAAAAGTTAAGATCAGCATAATCAAGGAAATCTGCGGGGAAAGAGCGGCACTTTTTAGGCGAGGTATCTGATCATCAATACAAAAGTATCGGTTGGAGATAGTCGATTTGATAACGTAGTCGACGCCGCTGAAGTTGTTTACCACAAAACCTTTACCACAAAAACCTAACTAACGTTGAATACCTCCGATATTCAACTCTAAAGTCGCTCATTCCCTACACGCACCGCGAGCCGAGCCTCGAGCCGTATATACCTACCAATCCGTGAGCAAATCCGTGATCGCCCACACACTACACGAGCCCCGAGTTGCAGTCCAGTCATTTAGGTTAAATACAAAACTCAAACAGCACAAACACTTTAATGTTATGATCTGCTAACGGTAGAGATGTAACATGAACAATACTTGACTTAGGGCTGACTTTTCAATAGTCACATAAGTGTTACTGAGAAATTAAATTGTAGCTGTCGCATCTGAATGTTTGTATTAGACAGTGACATCACATCACGACCCATTACGTCCCCACTGCTGGGGCACGGGTCTCCTTCCAATGAAGGAAAGGTTTAGGCCTAGTCCACCACGCTGGCCAAGTGCGGGTTGGTAGATCCCAACATAAGCAAGCTTGTGCTGAGAGAGTTGTCGGGTAAGTGGGCAACCCGACTGTCAGATGTTTTCAAGCTGCCCGAAGGCCTCTGACTAGGCTTAACGACTGCTGCCGAAGCAGCAACTGGGACCCACGGCTTAACGTGCCGTCCGAAGCACGGAAGCGTCCAGAAAAGCACCACTTGAAATTGGTCACCCATCCAATGGCTGACCGTGTCAGTTGTTGCTTAACCTCAGCGATCAGTTACGATCACTGAGGCCCGCTCGACTACGGACGCTTCAGACAGTGACAGCACCAATTTTATTCTAGGGCTGATTTTTCAATAGTCAGATAAAAGTTATCTAATAATTATGTTGCTGTCGCGTCTTAATGTTTGTATTAGACAGTGACAGTAACAATTTTCTCTCGGGCAATAAAAAAAGTTCCACTCGGAAAATACCGACACCAAAAGACCGCAATTCTTTCAAACATGTTATTTAAAATTTTATTTTTAGTTTTTTTACTTTTTAGTTGGTAATATCCTGATGCTCTCTTAAATGTACTCCAATGTTGCAGAAGGCGTCATTAAGCTATCCTTTTCCGTTTAGGAGTAAATTGGTGGTTTTCGCAATGGAAAATTTTCATTGCCCGTGAGTGTATATAATTAACTCATTGCTCTGTCTGTTCATAAATGGGCCATTATTTTATTTTGGGTACAATTTGACATACTTTTACAGATATTTTTTTCAAAAATAATTTTCTTATTAATTAACCTTTCAATATTTATGTATGTTAATTAACATTTATATTATTCATTAAATACATTTGCAGCGATGTTTTCTTGCTATTTCTTAAAGTTATTGACGTTTAATCGAGGAACGATGAGAAAAAAATACTACTGCGTTACTTTCATACAAAATTATGTTTTATTGTTAGGAACATATATTTTGGTTCGTAAACATATACCAGATAAAAAGTAAGAAAAAAAACATTAATCTAACAGTTTAAATTACAAAATATTCTCAGTTTTGTTATTCATTCTATAATAAAGTTTCCCACTGCGTTACCAATCAATAAGTTTTAATGCAATACTTTTCGAAAAAAGGACAAAATAATCATAATTTTTTGCTCAAAGTTTTAGAAATAGCTCTAAATAAGGTGAATTATAATTATTATATTTAGTTTAACATTTTTTCTAATATAGAGTAGCTAAAATGTTTGTGAATACTCTCAGGAAACGAGGGACAAATAGATAACGCTGTGGTTAATTGGTAACACAGTGGTATCTCAATCACAATCTTTATACTTTCTTCAATTAAAACTAATCATAATGTGAAAAAAACTATCAAACTAAAATTAACAGAACTCTTTGTTTAATATCAAACATTAAAATCGCTGAAAATATAACAACTTAATACTAAGAAATATTTCTCATTTTTTTGCCTATAAAGCCGTTGTTTTTCAGCCGCTGTTTACGCCATTGAGTCTGAAATGTTACACTGTAACAAATAATATGCTCAAATGTTATATTTGTACCATAAATTGAGTAACAGATACCTGAAAACTATAAGAAAAACCCCTGAGTTACTATAGCTACAACTGCGTTACTGAAAAAGTAACGAAGTGTAGCGGTAACGCAGTTGTAAAACAATAACCTATTTGAAGTTAGTACTTAAATGAATACACATACATGGGATATCAAAATGCCCTAATAATTGTTACTAATTATTACATATATTGCATGAAATAAAATAATAAATATCTATAAAACTCACCGTATGTCGCCGGTAACTCAGTGGCGTCACAATAAATACACGCGCTTCTCTCCAGGACTCTCATCCGAAAGACTTGGTCATTTTATCCGTCCCGCTCTCCTTCCTGCACTCCGATACAAATACACAGCCATTCAAATGATCTTAGGTGTAAGAAAGTGAAAAAAAGTTTATTTATGATTGAATTTCCTAGGGTAACCTAGTGTAGGTGTATTTTTGCTTAGGCTTGGGGACTCGGCCAGGAATATTAATTGTCCCATAATATGTTCATATAAAATCATGAATATTACCGTGAAGTAAAGTTTAAATAATGACATATTCGTTATAATATTCAAAAAAATTGTTTCCATTATAATTTTTTACACACGTTGTGCTTGTTTCATATGACTCGCTTCGAGGGACAGACAATTTTTGTATGAAAAACAATTGCGTTACCAAAAACAACAACAGAGTTACCGTAATTTGTAAATAAATTAAGTATTTTATATAAATTCATTATATTTTCTGTGACCGGTGTCTTATTTAATTGCTACAGACGGTAGCTATATTCCTGAATTTCATTATTTAATTTTTAAAAAATGTTTCTTTGTAGGGGACCGATAATGGTCCCTAAAATAAAATAATGGCCCAAATAATGTGATGTTTTTATAAATGCTAAAAATACTTTCGACACTCTATTTTGTGAGTTGCGGTACTACTAACATGTTTTCGGCCACTCAAATAGAAATGTACATTTAGAATCTACTTAAATACTTAAACTGGATATTTTAAGCTATATTATTCCTGCCGCATTGACACCGGACAAGCTCGGACAAGCGACAACTAAAAGCAAACGCAAAACACGGATTTAAAACACAACCTTTGACAAAAGTTGAACTTGCAAATACCGCTTCAGAATACCAGTTTGCACTGGCTTTTGCCGTTTTAATTGCTGTTAGTCGAGTCGTCGGCGGCGTACTACATGAAATGGCGTAGCAAAAGGATTAATTAATATCATAAGGTAGTCAAGGCAACGCACGGGAGCTGGTCAGAGCTGGTTATTAATGGAAGCGGCTCCGGCGCCCCTGGATCAATCGATACCATACATGATACAGTGGGGCCAGATCAAGCAGGCTTTAACACCACCGACGCTCACCTGTGCTGGATATAAAATGGCTAAAAGAATTAAAAATACATTAATTCATTCCCGTCAGATACTACCGTTTTTAGCCTTTCAAAAATAATCTTCTACCTTGAGATTCTTAGTTAATTAGTAGGTATTAGGAGGTAGGTTCTTAAATTTAAACTAAGCATGATAAACAGTTTAAAAAAAACGCTGTTAAATCAAAGCTAGCGCTAGCGCTTGTACTTACCTAATGCCCTGAAGTAGAAATAGAATATTTTCATCGCACTCAATGGAAAGGTAGACGATTGAGTATCTTATTTTATAGAAGTGTCTCTGGCTGGCTGCTAATTAATCCAAAAAGGCGATGCCGTTCGATGGTTTCATTAAGGTCCGCTTCCGGTTGGAGCTCGAGGAGGACGGTTCATTATTTTGCTCTTCTGATTGGCTTCAATCCTATAGGTACCTTTGAATGAGAAATTTGAATCGCCGTGCTTCAGAATTTATTTTGGGATGTTCTATTCTCTGTGGGGGTGTAAGTACCTTTGTGCATATCCCCAAGGTCTAAACCCCCTTCCTAAGCTTGGACCATTTCCCACCAAGCTGGTCCACTGCGGATTGGTGGGTTCACATATCTAGATGTGCAGGTTTCCTCACGATGTTTTCCTTCACCGTATGAGCGATGGTATACATTGTGCTTAAGTTAAAAGAACTCATTGGTACATGTCAGCGCCGGGATTCGAACCCGCATCTCTGGCGTGAGAAGCAGGCGCTTACCCGACTGAGCTACCACCGCTCCTTGGGATATGTTATTGTTTCATTCTTATAAATTCCAAAAAAATATATTATTTATTTATTTAGGTCTTCTTACAGCGAGTGTAACATAACATGCCTTATATATTACTTACGTCTACAGATTAAAAGTAATTACACAGGCTAATTAAAAGAAGACACCACATGCTTTAGTAATACAGATGGGTATTGGTTACTAAATTATACTATAATTAAACTATGTATTTCGTACCCAAAGGTAATTACAATTACTTAGGCTATTTGTAGATAGGTAGCATTATACTTAGGTAGGCATAGGTCAACAATTATTCTTGCGTAATAATGTGGTTTTTATTTTTGCGACAGAGTGGGTGAAAATATCTACAGAACCGCTGTGTTTGTTAAAAAAATTACAAAGTCTACGAATCGCGGGATTTGCTGCATTTTTCCGATCTGGGCACAGGGGTGTTATCGGTCTGCGTGGTAGGTTGTATGGCACTCCAACATTAATTTTTGACAGTAAGTTGGGACAGCTGATTTTACCGTTCAATAGTTTGGATAGAAACACTATATTTATCTAAAATATCCCTCCTTTTCTCCAGCGAATCCATCTTACAGTGCTTGAGCCTCATGTCATACGACTTCAACTTGTAACTTCTTACCAAAAACTTCAAAAAAATCAGGTTTTAGTAAAAACGACCAAATTCTAGTTTCTTAGTGAAAGTGATTAAGCTCTTTATGGATTTTGAGTTTTCCCTACTCTATATTATTTATTTAATATATTATTATATACAATATTATCTCAGACAGGTATTATGCATAACTAGCTAGTTATCTAAATCAGTTCTGCCAGCCAGACAGAAGCGGCTATTCCAACGAACACATTTAGTTAGTTCCCACTACGGGCGCTGTCTACTGCGGCTGCGGGACAAAAGATACGAGTGTCAAAAAGAGTGAAAAAGACGCGAGTCGTGTCCCAAATGCGAGAGACGCCAAGCTAAGGGGTGAGGTCGGGACGTAGCTACTGGTATAGCTATAACTAGGTAGCTATAGGTGTACGCCTGGTATGGATCCAGCGATCTAGAGTAGAGCCCAATTCTCGGCCTGCTCTGTGGAATATTCGAGCGTGTGATATAATTGTGCGGATGGTATTCGAAATTCAAAATTCGTTTCTCCCCCCTATTCGAACTGCGTTGCTTTTAATGGAAGTTTTGTTGTACTGAAACTGTAACCCTTTTTGGAGAGAATGTAGACAGAATAATGAAGATAGTCTTGATCGTTAGTGCGTGTGTCTATTAAGGTAGGGTATTAAAACTTAAAATTATAGTAAGTACTTACTTTATTAATACGACTTATATCAGTAAAAGCCTATATAGGAGATGAATGCTTTATATGCACCAATCTAGCTCGTAAAATATAGACTTGGAATGAACAAACGCTCGTCGATCAATCCAGTAGTGATGGAATGTTTTGGATTGAAAACTTCAGTTTACAGTAAGAGCTGAATGAAAAGAGCAGCTCTGAAAAAATATGTGCGCAAAATCCGAGCTATTTTATTAATTCTATTTTGTGGATCCGTTTAATCCGTTTCGGAAAACGGAATAACAATTCTCGTCCTGGCGTTGGCATCAAATAAAGCAAATATATGTTTAAAATATTAAGTTATAAGAAATACCTCACGTTAATATTGACATGTTTAAATCCTGGTATACTTAGATTCTCGTCGGATTCTAAAGTCCGACTACTATAACTGTGCAACATGATCAAATGCGTTACCACAAACGTTTACGTTGGTAAAAAACAGTTTTTAATTAAAGCAACAATTTCATCCTCATTTTGATTCTCATATAATCACAATATTTTAAGCTTCGTGCATATTTTATTTCTAGATATAGAGGCTTCGAAACTTAGGTATAAGATATTTTTGGATTACGTATCTGCAAAAGTGTAGAAGTGCTCCGTCTTCGTTGCAGTTCAAATAATTTTATTTTCAAAGGCATAGCTACGGAAGTTTCCTTACTTAAAGACTTTGTGTATTTTGCTATGTAAATATCCATTAGCTAGTCTGAGCCGGACCAACTTCTTCGAGACTTTAATAATAGCGATCCGGGTGAAAGGTTGCAATTTTATTAGTATATTTAAAAGCAAAATGTAACTTTCAGTAGGTAATTGTTTAAGTGCTTTTATGAGTATTTAAAGATGTTACCTTGAGTTAATAATCAGTAAGGAGCCATGGGTGCTCATGACAGAAATAGTTAGCGCAGGTGAATACTATAAGGCTTAGGTATTGTAAAGTACGTATACTTACATTTAATAATAAGGTTAAAATATCAAGAACTACAATTTCAATAGGGTACAAGCTCGGAAATAAATTACTTTAGCAATTCCGAAAACATTTTCAATCAATTCCTGTCTTTTCCAATTAAAAATAACAACCGATGAAAGTGTTGCAGCAAATTGAACTCAGTTGACAAAGTGAATTGACTTGCCTACTGCATGGAATAAAACTGTGTTAATTGGAAACTAACCCCCTTATTCATAGAGAAGTTACAAAACGTTTTAACTAATAAACTGTTTTGTCCCTCTCCAACAAAGGACAATTTGTTCTTTGACAGAGAGGGACAAAACAGTTTATTAGTTAAAACGTATTGTAACTTTTCTATGAATAAGGGGGTAAGTTTCCAAATCAACACAGTTAAATTGAGTTGACCTGTAACAACATGAAAAGTGAAAATTTCCAACGAATTATCGAACTATTTTACGTCATGTTTAGGTAGTGTTTAGGTAGGGAAATAAAGTATATTTTATAATCACTTTCCATCCATGCGAAGTTTTTAGGTTTACCAGAGATCGCTTGTACAACAGTAAGTTTTAAGTTTTTTTCTATTATTTGTTATAATTTCTTGTGTAAAAACAAAGTTGACTATACTGTAAGCTTTTCTTACCAAACCTTATGGCCGATTCACACACCGTAAACATTCGTGCGAGTGTTAAGTACACATACATTACTGAGTATGTATCGCCGACTCAAAAGGTTTTCAAATACTATACAACAAGCCCAGCGATGTACATCAACTTAACACTCGCACTATATACAGTTTGTGAATCGGTCTTAAAACCAAACCCTACCTAATTCGGATAAGAATATCAGAGTAGCGATGAAAAAACTCCAGTCAGACTTCACGACTATTTGTGCATGGTTGCATGATGCCGGTCTGGTACTCAACGCTAAAAAGACCCAGATGATGCACATACGATCCAGCCACAATATGAGTGACATATCACCCAAGCTTATATCTCAATGCCACAAGTGCCTCCACAACAACAAACGTTCTTGCAGGGATTGTACAACAATTGACTTAGTGGACGAGGCCACATACCTTGGAGTCACAGTAGATAGTCGGTTCAATTGGGGCCCCCATATAAACAAAGTTTGTAACAAGCTACGTGCGCTGATGGCTAAATTTAAAATTATTAAATATAGAACACCTTACAATATCCTTTTAAACATATATAAATCTCTCGCCGAGTCCATAGTAAGTTATGGCTTGACTAGCTATGGCCGCACATATAAAACATATTTGGATCAAATTGAACTGTTACAGATTAGAATACTTACACCTGGTTTCTCATGATTCTGTTAGTTACAGTCTCAATAACGGATTTGCTGACGAAGCGTTTAAGGATTATTACCCTTGTTAACTGGATGAGTCCCACGACGAAAATTTAACAGACCATTCATAAATCCAGCATTATGTGTATCATTCACTCATTTCCCTCACACTTCACTCAATATTCTGTCATATTCATTGAAATTTGTTGTCTATGTCTCTGTGATTTCAAACAACCTCAAACAACCAAACTTTTTGGTTTTGAGGTTGCCATGGTTACTATTTCTACCGAGGTTGTTTTTTGACATCCGTCATTGAAAATAATATTATTACGCCATGCCCTTTGAAAAACAATACAACGAACAAGATGGAGTGTCAGTGCAAAAGAAACTTCTCTTAAACCTTAAGACCTTATTTTAAAATATTTGTTAGAAGATTTTTCACTTAATTCAATAGTTCTCATTAAGTCATTAGGTTTAACTTCTTGAATCTACCTCTGTGGTCTAGTGGTAGAAGCTCAGCTTCACCACCCATGGATCCCGGGTTCGATTTCCAGGTAGGGCCATCAATTTGTGTTTCTATATTGCGGTTCCAAGTTAGGTTAGGACATTAAATTTAAACTTTTATCTCGGTTTGACATTATATAAAACCCAGACAGTATTTCGCTTCATTTTTTATGTCACACAACATCTAGTTCGTATATTGTTTATAGTAAGTAAGTAAAGTAAGTAAGTAAAATATGCTTCTATTCATTTTTCCATCTTGAATCTTGACAGAATGAGTGACAAGTAAACAACCCGTTGCCTGGTTACCGGTCTTAACCAAGTCTTAGCGGAACCCCACGGCAGCAATCAAGTTTATCACCCGATCAAGGGAGTTAACCCCGTGATTTAGCATGGTGGGACACTCACTAACCTTAACGGTCCAACAAGTAACCAAACCGAGGTATTTTTAACCTAACCGAATGGTGTGAAATTAGGCCTTAAACAAATAGTTCCTAATCATGTCAAAGTTTTATATAGGGACGACTACGCTAAACTGTTCAAACATTGCAAAGTTATTCCGATATCCAAAAAAGTTAAATACGCACTTCTCACTGAACAATATAATCGCCAAGATCTCATAAAACCCATACAACATAAAATTATAACTAGAAAAGTGACCAATAAAGAACTTACCACATATAGGTGCACAAACACTTACGGTAAAAGAACAGATAAATATTTAATACCTAGACTTATTAACGACCTACCTCAAACTCTAAAAAAAACTATTAACAACAAAAACCTGAAAATAAAATTAAAACAACACTTCCTATCATTACCTTAAAACTGTTAAAACTTAAAAAAAACCGCTCATAATTCCACAGATAAATTAGACCAAACAGGAAAGACCCGGCGACGACGAAACCCGCTCGGCGCTGATAAGGAACCGGTATCACTCACCGTGCCGATCGCGCAGTGTCCAAAACTGCGATAAATATTTAGCGTGTATTCATATACCGACCTATACTTATGTGCATATGCATAGGTAACTTATATATTGAAGATGCGTGAGCATGACGCTTTTATTTGTTAATTACGCTTTTATTTGTTAATGTGTTATTCCTCTCATTTACTTTGGCTAGATTGTGTTTTATATTTAACATTTTCAAATATGTATTGGTCTTACATTTTGTATTGTATTAAGAACTTGAATTGTACCTTTAGATACCTACATAATACCTACCTACTTAACTATGAATGGCAACCATGAGTGATGTGTGCCCATTCAAACCTTTATAGGTTTAAGAGCACTGTATATATTATTAAGAAATATTATAAATAAATGAACAATAAACAGAACAATAAACAAATTTCCCGTATTAAACCTCATGATTTCCCTTTTAATCCCGGCACTACTTATACAATACTATACGTACAATCAGGCACACTCGCTCTAATTAAAAAGTTTCTACATCTGCTTTGTGCCGGCCTAGTTCCAGCGGCGCGGACGTCCGCGCCTACATCCGTGCGCGTCTTGCAATTGTGCGCGGATTATCCCGTCCATTGAATTGAGAACAAACTTAAACGGTACTGCAGTTGCGATTCGGCCTACGGTTTTGCGCTGTTAGTGTTCGGCCTCGCTTAGTTAGTAATGCTATAATTTATTTTATGTGTGTGTACTAATAAAGAATATTCTATTTATCTAATGCTTTATTTCCCATAAAATATCGCCTCTTTGTTTTTATACAATTATTTATGGAAACTATACCTATGAGGTTGAAGCAGACGATCTATCGCAATGTCTCAGCCGGTTTTTTTTTGCAAGGGAATTTATGTACTACTACTACTATGACTAATAATTTTCTGCAGTTGCTAAATATACATTTTTGTCAAGAACACCATCCAATCTTCATTTCTCGTGCTCGATTTTCACACAGGCGAAACGATGTATCAAACACATAGAAAAAAAATAGAACACTTTATTGTACATAGTATAAATAACAAATGAAAAACACAGTAAAAGCATACAAGGGCGGGCTTATTGGCAAAAGCAATTTCGTCCAGCCAACCTACCAACAAAAACTAACGGTCATTGACCTATGTGTCTACCACTATCATACCAAGGAGTTGGATAAAACAAATCGTTTTTGAATCTCGCCAAAAATGGTTGGAGATCACTGTGGTTCAACGACCCTCTTTTCTATGGGTCTGGGAGTATAGCCTGACTTACAATCACGGACGGGAAATTAAGGCCATTCACACCCTGTCTTAGCTACACGGCACGTTTATCGACGTAGATAAACCTCGCTATATTGCGATTCGCGTTAGACATGGTTAAACTGTTCGGAATTCCATTATACAGGGGGTTGCAAAAGTGATATAATAAGCCGTGGAAATTCATGAAAACAACTGTGTTCTATATAGCAAGTAAAAAGTCACATAGTCAACAAAGTTTCTACGGAGACGTAAATCTGTTTTTCCTTGAGCAGCCTGTGTAAAACAAAATCTCGCATGCGTGCATTTTAATATAAAAAACCTGTTTATTACTTGCGTTACCTGTGTATAATTTAGCTTACGTAGATGCATTCGCAGCTAGGTATAAAAGCTGGTTCAGTTATGCCTCGCTGTTACACACCCAGTGTTGACCCCGATACATAAATTACCGTCTTGGAGAGTTGCCAGCTACCGAGGTACACAGCCGCCCCAATTCTACTAAATTCCAACAGCATAGCAAAACGAAAAAAGGTTTTTTTCATAGTAAATAATCGTCTCATTTTTATATTGAAACATTTAAGTACACTGACGAGCAATGAAAAAGTTCCAGTTACAATCGCACCAACTTACTCCTAAACGGAAACGGATAGCTTAATGACAAAGTCTGCAATATTAAACTACTTTTAACAGCATCAGAATATTCCCAAACTTAAATATTGTGTTTAAATTAAATAAATATTGCCTTTTTGTAAGTGGAACTTTGTCATTGCTCGCGATTATATCTTCTCTATATAAGTAAGTACTTAAATCTTTGCTCACAGTTGACTTCACAAGAAAAGTTAACTTGACATATATTTAGAAATAGGATTAGCACCTAAAACTATTACGCTGGCTTAACAGGCTGGAATTAACACCAGTATTAGTCTCAACTAGAATGTTTACATGAGGCCATCTACGATCTGTTTATATAATTAGTAGAGTACAGAGAATGTAATCCTAGTACAAATATACCTTACTTACTGCTGTTTCAACGTTAAATACAGCACACTACCTCCTTAAATTTACAACTTACTTTCTTAGTTGAATGTTAAAAATTGTTTTAATAAAAAGTAACATAAAACAAAGATTGTAAGCACAAATAAATATAAATTATTAGTATTGATGTATTAGCATTAATATTTATTTGTTGAACCAAGATTATTGTTCTAGCATTTCCTGTAACATACATTATTATTATTATGACTTGAAGCCTACGGCTACGGCGTAGCGGCGTAGCTCGTAGCAGCGTTGCTACGCCGCTACGCCCAAGCCAGATTGAAATCATAATAATTATTCTTTTTTTTTAATTTATTTGTGGTGTCTTACACGGATGCCAAACCGTAGCTGGTATCTGCGATGCTATTTCTAGCTCTAAGTCCGTTCCACACAGACCAGTCTATACTCCTCATAATTATCTACAAACACGGTATTTCAAGCTTCATAAACATCAAGGGAGTACAATTCTTGCATCACTATGTATCTAAGAAATCACGACTGTTACTTTAAAGTAGGAACTTAAACAACCAGATCAAAACACGTGTCTACTAGTATTTACTTTTTCCGTAAATATGTAGTAAAAGGGTAGATGAACGAGAGGTAATTCAATTCAAAATTAGATATCGAGAAATGTTTACTAAAAGCAACTATAAATATAAACATTCCATAATTACGTTTAATTAATGGGAGTGAACAAAATACGATAAATCAACAAACAGAGGTAAGATAACATCGAGAAACCAGTGACTCTTAGAATTAAGCAAGTATTTATAAAGCGATTCACGGCGATTAGCGCTCAGTACTGCGCATTTTATTTCCTTTATTAGTTTATTTGACCAATTTCGTTTTATTTATTTAATTCATCCCATTGTTTTTCAACGAAAAAGGTGTAAATGCTGTAATTTATAATGGGTGTTGTTTGGTGCCAGACAATCAATGTTAATAAAAACAAATCCCTACGATGATGAAATACAGGCAATTGATGGTTGTGTTCGGTTTATATAACATTATTCTAATTCCAACATACGAAACGTAGAAAATAAGATTCTTTACCAAAATATGTATTGAGCAAAACATTTTTCAATGTATACTTATACTGTTTTACAAACAAATCTATCGCTGCAGAGTTCTCTGCTACAGCTACAAAATACCGAAACTAAATACCTACCCAAACATTTGTAAATCTGCTATAGCCGTAGTAGTCGTGAAAGCATTTACTAAAACCGGCCACACCGCATCAGAAGCACCAAACAGTAAAGCGAAATTCGCGCGCTAGCAAGTCTCAATGAATCAGTCGATCGCCCCACACAGCTACATGTAGGTATGTAACTGCATCCGGAGCCCGGAACGATACATGCATCCCTGAAAGTGACAGTAGCATTCCCCACCGCCTCCCGCCGCCTCCACGCTACTCGAATAGCAACTTCCCTCTACTGAGGGTTATTTTAAATTTTCACAAATTACAGCGCTATTTACTCAAGGTCGCAGCCCTCGCAGCTCAGACAGTCATTGACCCTGCACTTACAATGCAGCCGGCTATAATGAACGTTGCCGGCGGGGTATAATTTCGCGCGACGTTTATGCTGTCAAAAAGTTGTCGAGTGTGGTATTTGACACAGTTATTGATCGTTTAGGCGTGGGAGCGCGCACTTGAAGTGGCCTCAAGGCTTCAGGGCGACCTTGACACCGCGTGGCGCGCTCAGTCTCGCCGGGGTGCGCGCCTCGCCCGCGCCGCCATCACAACACACACTCCCAAATTTAATAAAAACTAAAAAAAAACCGTGTATATTCCAATAAATTTCAAAGCAGAATTGAGCGCCACAGCGACACTGAAAATGCTTTTAACGCTGCACGGCTGTCAGTATTGATGAAAGTTATAACCTTGTTTTTAATATTTCACGTGTCTTATTGAGAGCGCTTTCGCTTAAAAGTGATCCGTAGTTTTTTCGCTTGTTGCACCAACCGCGCTGTGTGTTTAGTGGTTCCGTTAGTAACTAAGTTTGCATATCGGTTTAAAAATAAATGGTATAGATAATCGTAGTAGAGAAAGCGTGCGACCTTCGGGCGGTCAGGGCCCCGCGGTGCAGCTGCGCAGTGAGTCCCCGCTGAAGGTCAACTGCTTGGTTTTCACGGACACGCATCCCAGTACCCTCTAGTATTCAACCTGGAATACCAGAACTCTTCTCACATTTCTTGTGGCAAGCTTAAGCTGTGATTGTGAAGTGTAAAGACTCCCCACCGCACAGCCAGGCACGGTAAGTTTATCTATAAAGGAATGGGAATTAGAAGTTATGTGAAAGTTGTTGTGGTTACGTAATATCAATGGCATTTGTAGTTTTCTCATTCTTAATTTCAAGTGCTTAGGGGTCGACTGTAAGGGTTCTGAATCAATTAATTGAGTGAGGAAATGCTCCCCGACCATTCTCTGTTTAATAGAAGTATGCGAGAGGTTAGGGAAGTTAGTTATCAGGAAATAAGTAAAACAGTCATTCTTGTGTAATGGAATAAGTTTCTGAACTAATAATTTTCGTATCATATTTTGTAGTCATGTACCTAGTTATGAATTATTTAATCTAAGAGTCTGGTTACTTAAGGCTTGAAATTTCATACGTTCACAAATTGATCGGGGGATAACATATACAAAAGGAAAGAAGATATCTGGTTCTATTTTTGGCGAGGGTTTACGCAGGCGCAAACATACCCTTTTATACTTGTTTACGTTCTATCGTGGCGACATCTAGTATCTAGTGACAGATAGCATTACCCAGGGTGCTTAACCTCAACTTGAGAACAATTTGTAGTAGAGAAAGTGGAGTTTCTTTATAGTTATGATGAAAGCTGAGGCGCGGGCCTTTTCGGTGCTGGACACCGTTATCTCTGTAATATTAAGTACCTACCTATATAAGTTTAATCATATAAGTTCTTTTGTTTTATTTGTTGTTTCCTTGTGTATTTTTGGTGTGTGGTGCTGGTCACCGAATAAATATTTTTTATCTTTATCTTTATCTTTAGATTACCGGATGTGTAAGACTATTTACGTTTATCACCTTAGTTTTAGGGTATGGTATGAGTAATTACCTATAATCTGTTTAATTTTGAGGTAATGTTTTGTTTACCGGTCTATGAATTATCTTCGTACAAAAAATACGAATAAAGTAATTACATGACCGTTTATATGATCTCGATATTTCAAATATATCTCTGTAAAATGTAAATAATAGCTCTATCAGTAGAAGGTTCATTGATAAATGGTTAGTTCTAGTCGCGGGTTTTTTGAACACTATTATACAGATTCACTTTTTAACTTTTAAGTACTTAATAAACATGGTGTGAGTAATATATTTCAAAAAAGAATTTCTTTCCGCCATCCTTTGATCGGTGGTAAACTATTTTGAAACTTTTAGTTTAACGTTTTTATAGTAAAGTATTTTTCTATATTGTACTAATATAGTATTGCTGTAAGCATGTATGAGGGCACCGATCACGGCGCGCTCACTGATAAATTCCACTCTGTTTGGAATTGGTTCAAGGCACTGTATGTGTGTCAAGGATAGCCGCGGTCAAGGGCGCTCGACACGCGCCGGCCCGTCATCTCTTTGTACTGAATATTATGTAACTGTCGCGAAAACTGCAGCGCGGTGGCGCAGTGGTTAAGACGGTGGCCTCCCAAACAAAAGTCCTAGGTTGAAATCCAGCAAGACAGCAAACTGTTGCGCATTTCCTTTCTGGGTAGGCGTAGTACAGTTATATAGTATTTTTCAGTTTCAGTTCCTGCGTAGATGGCTGATCTCAAATGAGATTGGCCGCCGTAGTCGAAATTCGACTAGGAGGACATTATTATTATTATTTTTCAGTTTATTATTAGTATTATTATTATTTAATTCTTTATTGCACGTATGATTAAATTTGTACATAGGCTAACTTAATCCTAAAAGCGTTCTCTTCCAGTAAACCTTGGGCATTGTGGAGAAAGTGTTCCTGAAGTGAACTAATAAAGTGAACTTTATTTATTAACCGTTGTAAAAAATACTGTTACGAAGCTTATCGCAAATAAACTAATATTTTATTCTATTCTCTGTGGGGGTTTCAGTACCTGCACCTGGCTCTCTCGAATGGAACCTTGGTGCATATCCCCAAGGTCTAAACTGCCTTCCCAAGCTTGGACCATTTCCCACCACGCTGGTCCACTGCCGGTTGGTGGGTTTACATATTATCTAGATGTGCTAAATCTAGATATGCAGGTTTCCTCACGATGTTTTCCTTCACCGTAAGAGCGATGGTATACATTGTACTTAAATTTAAAGAATTCATTGATACATGTCAGCGCCGGGATTCGAACCCGCATATCTCGCGTGAGAAGCGGGCGCTTACCCGACTGAGCTGCCACCGCTCTGCTAAACTAATACACTCACGGGCAATGAAAAGGTTCAACTAAAAAAAGCACCAAATTACTTCCTAACGGAAAAGGCTAGCTTAATGACGCCTTCTGCAACATTGAAGTACATTTAACAGAACATCAGGATATTACCAACTAAAACCGGTAATATTTTGTTTAAAATTTAAATTAAATGTTTGAAAAAATTGAGGTCGTTTGGTGTCGTCATTTTGTGAGTGGAACTTTTTCATTGCCCGTGAGTGTATTTTTTGCATAACAATGTGCTTGCATAACGGTCATGGTGTGACTGTACTTAAATTCGTTACTTGAAAATAATTTTGCCAGTGTTTGAATACAGAGACCTCTCGAGAGGATTATTCGTTACCACAACGGCTCTATAGAGGTATTAACTGTGTATACATATAATATATGTTATAATATAATATAAAAAAATACAGAAAAAGGCTTTTTTACTTTAAATATTTACAGGAGATTGTGTCAATCAATCCCATCAGAATGGACGTTGAAAAATAAAATGGAAAAACATTGACGCAAACACGTTTTTCACAGAAAACTAAATATACAATATAAGAGGCTTTTGAAAACCAGAAATAAAAATTCGAATGCAAATTTACGCTACGCTATATTTAATCGGTATCTAAGTGCTATGCTATAACTTCGTCTACCTATTAGTGCCTGCAGCTAGGTCACTCGAATAGAGCCTTTGTGCATATCCTCTTATGTTCTAAACTGCCTTGAAGCTTGGATCATTAGCAACCTCGCTGTCTCTGGCCAAATGCGGGTTGGTGGATTTACACAATGTGAAAAATCTTTCCAACAACACCTATGAAAACACCTATGATAATAAAATTATTTTCTTTCTCTTTATGTTTCTTTCAAAGCAGTAGCTGTCGAAGTGATGCTACCTATCTATGTATACGAGTACACATCGCACCTAAATTCCAAAGAATTCATTGTTACATGATGTCATAGCCGGGATTCGAACCCGCAGCTCTTTCGTAAGCGGGTGATTGTATCGACTGATTCGAGCTAAGCCAAATAATGAGCTAACATTTAAGCATTTTTACTGGTTCGTTATCTGTGCAAATGTTTAATCTCTCTAAATGAATGCGCGAGTTCTTTGTTAGTATTTAATTTTCCGGGTGGTGCCCGGATATTGCAGGCAGTGTTGTATCTTATATTTACTTGGATATTTATGCTCATTTGTATTGTGTTTTTTAACAGACTCTTCAAACTGTATTCTTGGAGTATATTCATTGGGTTTTGAAAAGTATAATGTGCATTATAAAAAAGCACAAGAAAAGCTAATGAATATTTAGTTGATTTTTGAAAAACTAATGACTAAATAAAAGTAAAACTAAATCTTTAATTTGTCTTTAATAAAGCACAGTATATTTCTTGGAGGATTTAATCCAACAAAGTTTGTAAAAACTTTTAAATTATAATATTTTGCGTCTATCCATCGATAACACTTCCATTGTGCATGAAACAATTCAGATTTTACCCGGATCTTTAACTTACACGTATTGTGTATTGTTTCAGGACACTGTAAGCTCGCCTCCCGCGATGAAGGCCTCGACTTGGAACCTTCGCCACGCAAAGTCCCACGCCCGTTGATGGTAAGCCTTATTTACAATGCCTTGGTGTGATGATGATGATGCCAGCGAGCCGCGAGCCGCGCCAACCAATACCTACATTCAAACGCAGATTTGTCGGCGGACTTGTCACCAACGACAAATTCTTGTTCAGAATGTCCCCCTGAGTCACCCCCTTTCGTCTTAGTATACCTTTTTTCAAAACCCTGTTTATGTACCTATAAGGAACAGGCGTTACATAGAAATGTTAAGTTAAGCAAGTTTAATATGATAATTTAATAACCTGAATCGCCTGAATCGTAGATGAAGTTAGTGTGAACTGCACACGCCCCTTTTATGCACCATTTTGGTGAATTTACGACAGTGTTCTAGCTTCTTATGAGCTAATTTAATACACTCGTAAAGTCTTCTTATTATTTTTGAGTAGCGTGTAGGTAAAACATCAATAGCTAAACTAGTATATGTGTCATGAGGTCCTTTAGAGGCGTACAAGTATTATTATATCACTATTATGGTGCATATTGTCTTTTTTGTTAGATTTCTATAAAAGGTGGTGATTGGTCCCATATATTTCAAGCAACCTTTTTATGCTATAAGCTAGCATATTGCAATATGTGTACCCAGACACTGCATAGTGAATACGTGAGATAGGAGTTTGTGTGTGTATGTTTGTGTGTGTGTTGATTGCCATGTTGTATGTGTGGGTGCAGTAGATCTTCGCTAAAGACAGAATACAGTACAGTGGTGCTAAACGAAACTTATTGTTTACTCGTGGTGGCGCAGGTATCTACTCAATGAGAACTAGGTTGGAGATCCGTTTTACAAGAAATATATTGACTTTATCAGCTTTTTAAAATCAAAGAAATATTGGTTATGTTGATCGAATGGCTTGCAGTCTCAGAATGGCGGCGCGTAGTCTGCCTCTGCGCCTGCGAGGGTGCGGGGCGCGGGGGGGCGCCGTCACTCGTCTAGTGATGGGGCGCACACGTAGTGTTGTGCTTCAACAAGCTGGGCCCCTTGGAGCTGGAGTATCCTGGTCCAACGTCATGGGTAGAGGGCAGAGCCGGTTGTAAGCCCGTCTCAAGGTCCCCGAAGTGGAGAGGACGTCTGCCACGCGGTTGATGCCGTCGGTGCCAGGGTAGACGGCTGTGATGCGACCGAGCAGCCATCTGTTGGGTGGGAGCCGGTCATCTTTGATGAGGACCATCTGCCCAAGCTGTAGTTGGCCTCGATTGGTGTGCCACTTGCTGCGAATCTGTAATGCTGAAATATACTCCTTATAATAGCGATTCCAGAAGTGTGCTTTCAATGCTTGGACTCGTTTGTATCGAGAGAGTGTGTTTATTGGAGCGTTGTCGACCTGAGGTGCAGGTAGCATTGTGAGCGTTCGTCCAATCAGAAAATGTGCAGGAGTGAGAGCTACTAGATCAGATGGATCAGATGAAATAGGGGTTATGGGTCTGGAATTAAGAATTGCCTCTATTTGAACCAAGACAGTGTACATTTCTTCATAATCTAGGTGAGTCATTGATAAAACTCGTTTTAGGTGATGTTTGACTGACTTCACTGACGCTTCTGCTAACCCATTGAAGTGCGGACTGTATGGTGGAGAGAATTTGAATTCAATTTGAATCTTAGCTGCTTCATTAATTATGTTATTGGAGTTTTATTTCAAAAATTTAGGTAATTCATTAAAGGTACCAATAAAACATTTAGCATTATCGGATGTTATGGAGGCTGGCTTGCCCCTGCGGCAAATTAGACGATTAAGCATGGCCATGTAGCCCTGGGAAGTTAAGTCGGTGACGAGCTCTATGTGCACAGCTCGTACTGCCATACATACAAAAATGGCTATGTATGCTTTTTTCAGCTGACTGCCACGACCCTTTTTGTTCGCTATCAGGATTGGTCCCGCATAATCGACTGCTGTGTTTGCGAATGGATAGTCAGCTTGTAGCCTCTGCTTTGGGAGGTTACCCATGATGGGTTGGTAAGTTTTACCTGAAAATCTAAGACAAGTTATGCAAGTATGAGTTACTTTTCTAGTTAAATTACGCCCATTGATAATCCAAAACTTATGGCGTAATGTTGCCAATAATAGTTGTGGCCCTGGATGTAAAAGTATTTTGTGATAGTGTTGGGCTAAAAGTTTAGTGATGTGATGTGATGCATGTAGTAAGATGGGGTGTTTTGTGTCGTAGGCGTAGTTCGTGTTCGACAGTCTCCCTCCAACTCTGATTATACCTGCATCATCAACAAAGGGATTAAGACTTAAAAGTTTATCTTTAGACGGCAATGGTTTTTTGTTAATTAAAATGGATTTTTGTTTACAAAACATATCACTCTGCACTATTTTACATAAAACCTGCATAGCGTCTTCAAGTTCTGATGCTGTAATTAGACCTACTATTTTGTTATTACGATTGAAACAGTTATGTTTAAAACGTTTAATTTGTACTATTACACGTTGTAATAAACAAATATTAGAAAAGTTAAGTGCTAAATTATTTTCATGAGGTTCAGTAGTAGATAAATGACACTGAAACTTAATCTCTGGCAATTCCTCACTATTTGTGTTTTGCGGTTGAGTAGGCAACTGCATATCTGCTTGGTGTAGGAAGTGCGGACCTCCCCACCACAAAAGTGATGATTTAAGTTTTGCTGCATTTAAACCCCTTGACCCTATATCGGCAGGGTTCATATCTGTGGGAACATAATTCCATGACTGAGGGTTTGAATTCTTGGTGATTTCATTTATTCTGTTGAGTACAAATAGTTTTAGTTTTAGCTTACATGTTTTTATCCAGCTCAGCACGATAGTTGAGTCACACCAGAAGTACTGTGCGTCTATATGTAGACGTAATGATTCTATTGCCTTTTTTGCTAACTGAGTAGCCAGAAGAGAACCACACAGCTCAAGTCCCCAGACATAGTAATTTTTTGTTTTAGAGGAGAAACTTTACTTTTTGCCAACAGTAAGTGGACACTTACGTTGCCATTGTTAGACAGTGAGCGTACATATACGCAAGCTGAATATGCTTTTATAGAAGCATCACTAAATGTATGTAATTCTACCTTGACGTAGAAATCACATAAAACTCGACGAGGAATTTGAATTTCGGTTACTTCCGGTAAATGTTTTACAAATGTGTTCCACTGTGACTCAACCTCGGCTGGTAACTGACTGTTCCAGTCAACATTTTTCGCCCATAAATTCTGTAGGAGAATTTTGGCCTGTAACATACAAGGATTAATTAATCCTAATGGGTCAAATACTTGTGCTATAGTTGATAAAATTATGCGTTTATTTATTTTGTGTTTTTGTTTGATGTTGTTTATTGAAAACAGTAATAAATCTTTTGTGCAGGCCCAAAGTAAACCTAATGTTTTTGCATACTCGTCATTTTTTAGACATAATAGTTCGTCATTGTTGTTTTCATTGTCTAGAGAGTTTAATACTGAGGCTGAGTTAGAACGCCATTTTCGTAATTGAAAATGAGCTCCTTGTAGTGTTTGTATGACGCCCTTACATGTTTGTATGAGGGTTTGCTCGTCATCATTACCTGAGATATAATCGTCGACGTAGAAGTCATGTAAGATTGTTTCACCTACATTTTTGTCTGTACACTCTTGCCCTAACTGCATTAGGCATCTGGTAGCTAGATATGGCGCGGATGCTGTACCGTACGCGACCCTATTTAACTTGTATAGTTTGATTGGCTCACTGGGATCTGATCGCCAGTAAATTTGTTGTAAGCTTCGCTGTTCCTCCTTTACATAAATTTGTCGGTACATTTTTTCTATGTCCGATGACACTACATACTTATGCTGACGGAATCTAATCAGTATGCTTAATAAATCATCTTGTACAGTGGGGCCTATGTACTGAATGTCATTAAATGACTTGCCTGAACTAGTTATACTTGATGCGTTAAAAACTGTTCTCAACTTTGTTGTGAGTTTATCTTCACGCAGAATGCCGTGATGTGGCATTATGTATGAAGTTTTGTCGTCTTGTGGGTTAGTGTTTTCTGACATATGACCTAAGGTCTGATATTCTTCAAGAAAATCTGTGTATTTTTGTTTAAACTCACTGTTGCGATTGAATTTGCGCTCTAATGATTTAAATTGAATTAATGCTTGATGTGATGAGTCGCCTAAGCATTCAGGTGATTCTTTTAATGGTATTGTAACAATGAAATTGCCATCTGGGTGGCGTGTGGTTGTTTGTGTAAATATTTGTTCACACTCACTCTCACCTTTAGTTCGGGATTGTTGAGTGGTGGAAACTGATTCAAATTCAAAGAATTTATCGAGTTTTTCCTCAAGCTCAATGTTATTTAGAAAATGACAGTGGACTGTATTATAGGATTGCATTTTGTTGTGTTTAGAATAAGGAACTTGTATAGATCCTGAAACTATCCACCCTAGTGTTGTTTCAACTAAGGTTGGTTTATTTTTGCCTAGATTGATGCGGTTGTTAGATAGGACCGCCCAAAACAAATCCGCGCCTAACAGCATATGCACTTCCGCAGGAACTGAGAACGTCGGATCTGCTAGTTTGATATGCGAAGGAATATTGAGAGCCTCGCAATTTATTCTTGTAGTAGGTATCAACTGGGTGATTTGTGGAACAACGAAACAATTGACGTTTGTTGTATAACCACTATTGGTGAGTGAAGATATAGTCACGTCACATCTTTGTGTTATTTTTGAAGACTGTTTATTTAGCCCTTGTACTGAAATTGAAGTTGAATAACTGGGTATTTGCAACTGTTTTTGTATTTTTTCTGTAATAAAACTAGACGTGCTGCCGTTATCTAGAAGTGCACGAATTTTGTGATTGTTACCGTGGTGATCGGTTATGTTTATGATTGCAGTTGAAAGTAGAACTTGACTGTTATGAGTAGAGGACAATGTAATGTTGTCTGACTGTACTACCATACTGTTCTGACTACTCTGTGGTATTTGTGATTGATTTTGCCCTGCTATGGACGGTAAGACAACACAGTCACTTGACCCATGGCAGGGGGACTGCGAGCTACTTGATTTTGTTTGTGTTTGTGATTGTGTAGATGCAGAATCCGTTTTATGTAACATTGTATTGTGTCGTTTTGTGCAATACCTACATGAACTCAATCTACAACGTTGTTCGTCATGACCACTCCGTAAACAATTAGTGCAAAGGTTTAATTTATTTACCTTTTCAATGCGTGCCTCGATAGGCATTGATTTGAATTTTAGACATTGGTAAATGGAATGATTATTTTTACAAACAGGGCAATGATATTGTGATTGTTTTTGTGTTTGGTTATGATTTACGACAAAAGTTTTTGGACGATTGTGAGAGATGTCGCTGTGTCTGCGTGTGTGTTTTTGTGATTGTGCTTCCTCCATGGTCTCTAGTAAGTCTGCGCGGTTTTTGAGAAATGAGTTGAATTCTTCTAAAGTAGGTATAGACTTTATATGATTGCGTTCTGTTTCCCAGTCACGCATTGTGTGTGAATCCAGTTTACTAGTCACCATGTGGATGATGAGAATGTCCCAGTGTTCTGTAGGTAAATTAAGTGTTTTCAAGGCTCTTAGATTTTTATTAATGCTATCTATTGTGCTACGTAACGCCTTTGAGGATTCTTGAACAACTGGTTGTATGTTAAACAAAGCTTGTATGTGATTGTTTACTAGAATTCTATCATTATTGTATCGATCACACAGCAAATCCCATGCAACATCATAGTTTTCTGCTGAAAACTCTAATGATTTTATGATTATAGAAGCACTTTCCTTTAAAGTGTTCCGCAAATAGTGAAATTTATGGATTTTTGGTATTGAAGTGTTTGTGTGTATTAGTGACTTGTATGTGTCATGGTATTCTAACCAGTCCTGATAGCGACCAGAAAATGTCGGTAAATTAATTGTAGGTAATTTAAGGTTTGGCCCACCTGAGAATGCACTAGAACCCGTTACCGACTGATTGTCCCGCGCCGCAGAAGCCGCCGTGTGCTTATCGAGCGCCTCCTGCGCGGCAGCTACTGTGCTGAAGTAGCTGGTTTCGAAGCTCTCCCGTTCTAAATGTTCGTCACCTGGAATTTCAGATAAATTTTCTATTTCAGTTTGAGTTGAGTCATATTCATTGTACATTTCTTGTATTTTACTAGCTCTAATAGTTAATTCTCGAATTTGCAAGTTATTTAGCTCTTTACAAGGCAAAAGCGTTTCTAAATAAGTTTTAAATATTGTAAGCTTTGATTTAAATGATGCTCTTGACCTTTTTAATGATTTAATATCCATGTTTAATGAGTTGCGACTTAATGGAGTAGGCTAATAAATGAAGTTAAGCTAAGATAACTGGTGCCCAAGTCTCTCAGATGATTCTGAGACTGCAATCCATTCGATCAATGTTTATAGCTGTTTTACACTTGGTTTATAAAGTAAAATTTGTGAAAATAGTGAAACAAGCTCGATGTGTATGAAGCGATACTTAAATTTTAACAGGCAGCTACTATGGGTCAGCAGAAGAGCTCACGCAAGCAATGCAAACATCGAAGCCACCTCAGCTTGCGTAACCGGTTAGAGGCGGTTCGGCGCACGCACCACCTGCGCGACAGCGATGCTGACGGATTCACTGGAATGTATGAGATAAAAACAATATGTTAAAAAACGAGAAAAAATATGCAATTTGTTAAAAATATACACTGTGTTGGGGAAAACAGCTGTTCATTGAAACAAATATGGCCTTTGAACTGAATAAACTTGAATGGATTGACAGATGCAAATGGATTTCAATAATTTAATGACGTGGGTACGCAAACACGTAGGTTAAAATTGGGAATAGATTCGATTATTTATGAATAATATGCGCTTTCGATTGTGTAAAAATAGACAGGTGACGGGAGAAATGGGAGATAATTAGGTTATGACACCCAAAATGGTAATTTTAACAAAATGAATTGATGATTAAAACGGGATAATTATTATTGTTACGTGATTTTTACTAGGAAAAAAGATAGTGAATTGAATTGTGCACACAGGGGATAATTGAAATTGGAACGAACTCACAGCAATACCACACTGTAACCTCTTTTCCTGGTTTTTCGATTCTGGTCGTGGTTTCTGGTTTTTCTTGTGATTCTTGAGATTCGAGACTGGCCGTAGAATGTTGTATCTTGATTATTTTCGTGGAGTTCACGGCGACTAGCAGATTGTTGCCGCGTGGATCTTCTACCTTGCCCTTGAACGACCTCGCCGATACGTGCCTCGGGATTCCGATTTTCGTCTCGCCTGGTCTTCAGATCTTCCAAAAAGCCCGTATCCGGCTCGAATACTTGGTGGCGCAGGTATCTACTCAATGAGAACTAGGTTGGAGATCCGTTTTACAAGAAATATATTGACTTTATCAGCTTTTTAAAATCAAAGAAATATTGGTTATGTTGATCGAATGGCTTGCAGTCTCAGAATGGCGGCGCGTAGTCTGCCTCTGCGCCTGCGAGGGTGCGGGGCGCGGGGGGGCGCCGTCACTCGTCTAGTGATGGGGCGCACACGTAGTGTTGTGCTTCAACAACTCGGTTTGTTGAACTTTACTTGGTAGGCTTTATGTTCTTCAGAATCGGCTGTTTAGTTCAAAAGTCCTCTATGTCCACCGTGAAATTAATTTTATGAAAAAACGATTAGGATTTATCATTTGTTCGTCTGAGTAGCCTTCTATAGTGCCTCCAGCGATCGTTACAAAACAAAATATACAAAACTAAGAAATAAGGAACAATAATCATTTGGAAATGAAAACATTCTAGACGAAAGTCAACTAAAACTATTCGAAAAAAGGCTATGTCCGTCCAGCGCCCCCGGGGCAGTCAGCAACTGACGCGGATCTCACTGAGGAATCATCTTCGTGTAGCCCTAGTCTAATAGGGAATATGCACGTGAATTAAATAATGGTCAAATAGTATTTTTAATAAACTTTGTTATTTCAGAATTATGCCTCTATCAATATTTTTGATTATAATTCATTTTTGAGCGAGTAAATAATTGTTGAAAAGTACAAAAAAACTTCGGTAACTTTAAATCTTTGAAACGTAACGGATTTTCTTAGAGCGGATGTGACGATATGTCAATCTCATAATAATCTATGCCCATAGAACTGAGCGTCGCCGCGACAAGCGAGAGTCATTATTCTGAGCCGTGAAACGAACGTGATGACGTCACACCTCTTGACAAAAGATTTTGGGTGTTTTAGTGGACGAGTCGGTTTTATAAATTTTTTACTTTCTTTAAAATATCTTAAATTACTTTTTTTGGTGTTGTTTTTTTTTTACTATAGTAAAGAGATGTAAAACAATCGAATAAGAATATAAAACAATACGTGCATATTCCCTATTCTAGTTTAGTTCTTGTATCTGTCACCTAAAAGATAAGAAGTAAAGTAAGCTGTATATTTTCTGTTTCCACCACACTGTGCTACGCCGGGTGAATGCGCTACGCGGCTACGAACCGTAGCACGTAGCACGCTACGCTGTAGCAAACACTTTTATTTTTAAAATCCTAAATCGAAAAACAGAGTTGTTTTAAGTTCGTTATCGTCGTATGTGTGTGATTGTTTGTTCTGGCTTCCCAAAGTTTTTTAAGGTACAGAGAGTGTGTTGTTAATGTTCTTCAAAATAGGTAAAGCTATTAAAAATATCCAACAAAATAAATTTATCTATTATTTAAGTATTATTTATTTATTTAAACTTAATTTTTATTACAATTTTAAGTACTAAATTAATAATGGTCAACGGTGGGAAAACACTGTGTGGTGAAAGTGATACTTAATTTATTAAATTACACTATATTATTGTACAGACTATGATATATCGTGAAACCGCAATCAAAAGCAGGCTAACGGAATAAATTAGAATCAGAGAGCATTTGTGTGGTTTCATCAAATAACAATGTTGCTGAATAAAATAGCATATTAAATTTGAAATACATAATAATTTTTAATACCACTTATACACAATACAGTGCATTATTTAATTTCATAACTGAATACTATCCCAATTACTATTGAGTATACTATGGCGTAATTCTAACGAAAATTAAGTCTATGTACCAGTTTGTGAAATAAATGATTCTGTAAATAGAAATAAAATCAACGTTGATTTATTTATATAATTATGTTCTTTAACAAATCCTTTATAATTTTGCATGCCACGAGACGCCACGATATTTTTTTAGGACTTCTAGTGTAGGTAAGGTACATACATAAAACCAGAGTTTCCTCAACACTTTGTAGAACTTGTAAAAAGCTTAAAAGCATAAAGTCTCGGCACTCCGTACCTTAAAGTTTATTATTCTTAAAGTTATTTTAAAGGTCCTTTGCTGCGGCTTCGCTTTGTAGTTCGTACTCGGTTGAGACTGGAAGACACCTTTTGCAAGAAGTTGCAATTTAAATTCTTAACAAAGCACCTATTGTTGTAAAGTTGAAGGTAGTCTTTAATGTCAGACAGAAACCTGCACTATTTTTAATACACACGGAGTTGCAGAAAGGATCTTTAAGTTAATGTCGGCATTAAATGTATTGTTGCCTTGCTTTGACAGTATACGGACAGAAAGAGACAGACATAGATTTAATGTCGACATTAGCTTAAAGCCCTTTCTGCAACTCGGCAACAGTCAAATGACAATGGGCGTTTTGGGACCTATGCCCAATAAAGATGAGTCATACATCGTTGGATAGCTCTTTTCAAGTGAGCAAAAAAATATTATGATGACAAATCCGTATAAGTGGTCCATTATGAAATATATTCGTCGGAAGGAAGTATTTTTCTATGGCATTGCACTCTCTCTCCTAATGACAGTTAGGGCGTAATACACGTAAACACGTGTTATTAAAATGGGAGAAATTACTTTACAGTCAAATTTTTTGATACAAACGTTCTAATAGTGATTAATAAACTATTTTTGGTGTTGGCACTTGCATTATTTGTAATTTCTGACACTGAACTGGGGTTAGGGTTACAGTAAAAAAAAGCCATCCCCGTAGCAAAATTTACGTTGCCGGACTTTAGCTAACCAATACGACCGCAGGAGTCTTGTATAATGTCACAAGCAACATGCACAAAGGGGACGCGGATATATGTCAGCTGCACTCCCCCGCGTTATGACTGCTCTGGCAATTTATGTACCAACCGGCTCCAGTGGACACAGGGGCCCGTTTCGTGTGACTGACAATTATTGTTGTTTGTTCATACTTAGTCATCATTACAATCAAACACGTTCCGACTACTGCAAGGATCTCCTTCCAATGAAGGAAGGGTTTAGACCTCAACACAAAGCATTCTTGCAAGCAAGCAAGTGGTCTGGTAAGTGGGCAACGTTGGTCACATGTTTTCAAGCTGTCCGAAGGCCTCTAGACTAGACTAGCCGTCTAACTACTGCTGCCAAATTCCATAATTCTTTATGTTTGATGTACAGTGAAACACACAGTGCACACATTCATAACCTTATTTATCTCACGCCAGCATAAAACGTAATAATTGTCAGTTATATGAAACAGGCCCCACTATCAGTCGGATATGCGAGTGCCCTCCATTGTCTGGCACCTGTATTGTTCTGAAGGGGCGACGTTGTGACGACAAAACGGTTATGTCCGCTTTCGCTAAACAATAATGCACTTTGCCTTTATGGCAAAATACACAAGAGAAAACCAGGCTATTTTTAGAAATAAGTATAAGAATTCTTGTGGTGATGGAACAGCTACTTAGTAGAGGAGTAAGGTTTCGTAATACGTAAGTAGTATCGATATCTTTGTCTATTTTCGTCACCCTTAAATACAATTTATAAAAATATTTTATTTGTCAATTCAAATTCTATTCTCTGTGCGGGACCTGTCTCTTTCGAAAGGAAAACTTTTACAATGTTCGTGGCCATATACCAACATGCTGATCTACTGCGAGTTTGTGGGTTCACACATCAAAATGTGCTAAATCTAAATCAGGTTTCCTAAAGATGTTTTTCCTTTACCTAAGAGCGACAGTATACAAAACATTGTACTAAATCCTTAAGATAACGCATTGGTACATGTCTGAATCGGTATTAATGATGACTTGAACCCGCATCGTTATCTAAAATACATAAATTATTTTATCTCAGACACTAAATTGACAAGCTGAATAACGGTATTTTACAACTTGACATTTCCATTTATCAATTTCGCATCTAACATAAAAAAATAGAAATACTTAGCTATCGGATGACACAGTAGTTGAAACTGGCCGTAAAGAAAAACTTATTTTCTTTCTTTACCACCATGTAAAGATAGAAAACGGAATGCTGCGGGATCGTGATAAGAATATGCTAACAAAGTTTCCGGGCTAAGTCTCAGAGACTCAAGTGGTTCCAGTCATTTCCGACTCACCGGTTTCAGTGGAGTGACGGTGGCGCGAGATTACCATTTGTGCGCGGAAATAACTTTCACACCCACATAATACCTTGCATCTTAATACTAAACATGGATTTTTTAGTTCTACTTCTACTATACCTGAAATTTAGGTGACTGTTAGGGTGCTTTTCCACCAGAGATGTGCTATGCAGCTATGCTGCGAAGATGTGATATCTACGCTACGAAAATATGTGACCGTTTCCACCAATACTACGCTAGGTAGCTGTGCGAGGAAGATGCGCTACGAAGATGCGCCGCCGCAAAGTAGCTGTGCGAGAAAGATGCGCATCTCGAGCTATGCTATGTATCGATAGTAGGGAAACGACGGGTGCGGCGGCATACTGTAGGTCTGCTCTGCACATACATAGCTACACCACTCGCGATGGTCCATAGCACATATCCATAGCACGCATCCATAGCACACATCCATAGCACGCATCATTCCATACAAAAAACATATCTTAGTTGAATCCGTTTCCACCAGTGCTAAGCTATGTGCACCAATTAATATGATTGGTGGATATCAAACGCATCCATAGCATCGTAGCATAGCACATCTCTGGTGGAAAAGCACCCTTAGGGTGCTTTTCCACCAGAGATGTGCTATGCAGCTATGCTGCGAAGATGTGATATCTACGCTACGAAAATATGTGACCGTTTCCACCAATACTACGCTAGGTAGCTGTGCGAGGAAGATGCGCTACGAAGATGCGCCGCCGCAAAGTAGCTGTGCGAGAAAGATGCGCATCTCGAGCTATGCTATGTATCGATAGTAGGGAAACGACGGGGGCGGCGGCGCCATAGCTACACCACTCGCGATGGTCCATAGCACATATCCATAGCACGCATCCATAGCACACATCCATAGCACGCATCATTCCATACAAAAAACATATCTTAGTTGAATCCGTTTCCACCAGTGCTAAGCTATGATTAACCAATAATATGATTGGTGGATATCAAACGCATCCATAGCATCGTAGCATAGCACATCTCTGGTGGAAAAGCACCCTTAAGCCTAAATTTACATTTCAAACAAATAATTGTACGCTTTATATTACACTATAATCTTAGTCACGAATACAATTCCTAAAGCCAGGCACAGTTAGGTACAGATAGTCTAATCCAAAACTTCAAGAGAAAATAAAATACAAAAGAACTATCGTGGAAGAATCCGTCTTTATCTGTAGGGGTCAGCGTGTAATAGCTGTGCGTTCATTTCACCACAGAACAGAACCGGCTAATCCGTGCATATCCAGCATAATGAGCTACGGCAGCGGCTAGTCGTGGAAGACGCTTGTTAGCAGCGGGGTCACTCTCTTAATCGACTAACGAACGAACGAAAATGTTTAGACCATTGACTTATCCTAACTAATCCTAACTAATATTATAAATGCGAAAGAAGCTGTGTTTGTCTGTCTGTTACTGTTTCACGCCAAAACTACTGAACGGATTTGAATGAAATTTGGTATACATATGGTCTAGACCCTGAGAAAGAACATAGGCTACTTTTTATCCCGGAATTCCTACGGGAAATAGACAGACAGACAGACAGACAGACAGACAGACAGACAGAGAGACATACATACTTACTTTCGCATTTATAATATTAGTTAGGATTAGCGTAAGGATTTGAAATCATTGGTTCAGACAATCGGTAGAGACAACGACGAGTTAGAGCCGTGGTTTGCGCAGCGCTCCGAAGAGATGCGTAAATTTAGACAGTAACCCTTATGCATTTCTATAATATACCTACTCGTATGATCTGACTACAGGAAGTATATTTTAAACGATTTGGATGGTTCAATCTTAATATAATAGAATAGAATATTTTATTGGTCACCACAAATATTAAAACATACAGACAATAGGTACTTAAAAACTAGACAATGAACAATAGGCGGCCTTATCGCTAAGAGCGACCTTACCTTACTCTATAGCTTGATAAAAAACTAACGAACGCGATCTGTCATGCTATCGGTTAGTTTAATACAATAAGCAGTGGTCATTAGGGACTATCTGTATTGACTAGTCTGGAGTGCCCCCCGGTTTAGGAATTTCATGACGGCATATTAAACTGAAATTAGGGGATAATAATGTCCGTGACAATATGTGGGATAGGCTTACTGAGACGAAATTATTCAATAATCGCATTTTTAAAACACTGGTTGTATCTTAGCCGGTCGATTTCTTATTATAGTTTTGTACATAGTTTCCTTTGATTAAAATGGACACATTTGAAGATTGTGGTTTGCCTCTAATGCTCGACTGATTATGAATACCTACGTAAGGTTATTGGGTATACCCCATTATTGGAAGAGGACGAACATAATTCCAATTTTTAAAACAGGTAGTAGGCATAAAGTCACTGATTATCGCCCAATTTCAAAATTATGTGTCCTTGGAAAATTGTTCGAAAAAATTATTTACGACATTATTTATCCCCTTATTCGTCCAACCATAATCAACAACCAGCACGGCTTCGTGTCTGGTCGATCAGTGGAAACTAATCTCTGCGAGTTGACCCATACTGTACTGAAGGCTATGGAGGATGGTCATCAAGTGGACGTTGTCTATACTGACTATTCCAAAGCGTTCGACAAACTATCACATTTTCATTTGTTGCGTAAACTGGAAGCAGTCGGTATACATGGGGACCTACTACGTTGGCTCGAATCTTACCTAAGTAATAGATGTCAGGCTGTAGCTATAAATGGATTTACTTCTGCGTTTGTGCCAGTCCACTCTGGTGTACCCCAGGGCTCACATTTGGGTCCTCTGTTATTTAATATATTTGTAAACGATATATTATATTATTTACATCATTCAGATTGCTTGCTCTATGCAGATGACAAAAAGATATTTAAAATAATCAGGGAGCCTCAGGATTGTACCAATTTGCAGAGTGATCTCAATAATTTATGTGTCTTTTGCTCGGTGAACCATTTGTCTCTGAATGTCTCCAAATGCAATGTTATATCCTTTTCTCGCAAAACTAACACCACGTTTACTACTTATTATCTAAATGGCCAAAATATACAAAGGGTAGATAGGGTTCGGGATTTGGGTGTCATTCTGGATGAGAAGATGTCTTTTGTTCCCCACATTCAGCATATAACCAACAAGGCTTATAGTATGCTGGGCTTTGTGCTCCGATCATGTAGGGACTTCAGAAATCCAGCAACTTACAAAATTTTATTTTTTGCATACGTAAGGAGTGTGCTGGAATTTGCCTCTGTTATTTGGAGTCCTCAGTATCACATCTATATTAATATGATTGAAAAAATTCAAAATAAATTTATTAAATATGTTAACTTTAGATTATGTGGTGATGAAAAATTTAAGCTCACTTCACTTCAAACTCGAAGAATGCACAGTGATATTATGTTCTTGCATAAGATTATTAACAATTTGTTGGATACACCTTTTCTATTGAGTAAGATTAACTTTAATTGTCCGGCTAAGTTAACTAGATCATGTTTAACGTTTTCAATACCAAATGCTAAAACGAATTATTCTCAGAATTCTTTTCTTATCAGAGCTAGTAAATTATGTAATAAAGTTTGTAAAGATTTAGATTTATTTATGCTATCAAGCAATGTTCTCAAAAATAGATTAAATAACTTACGTACTGACTGACATACCTTATTTAAAAATAGATAAAATATCTTACATACTGACTGACATACCTAATTTAAGTTATTCTTAATGTTTTTTTTTTTGTATATCGGTAGGTTAATTAAAATTAAAATATACTGTCTTAACTATCTAAGTTATATTATAAGTGGAAACTGTTTTTGGTTTAAGTTATAATTTTCTGTCTAAATTTATTTTTTATATGTAACTGTTGGTTTTCCATAAATAAATAATAAATAAATAAATAAATTATGTTATAGTTTTTATGTTTATACAATTTTATTAAGTCCACAACAGAATCGAGTGCCAATAATTTATACCTAAATTAGGGCAACTATTATTTTTAGTTTCTGATACGTCGCATTCTTCTTCAATAATTTAGGGCAAAAAACATATATAATATGTCCGCTTTTTTACCATGGCAAAGTACATTTTTTCGACTCTCTTTTGTGTAGCATGCATGCGTTTCAGAGATTAATCAGAAAATCTGATGAATACTTGTAACAATGTGAATTTCATCTGGAATTCCGTGTGCGGGGATGCGTTAAATCCGGAAGCTTCCGTGAAATTTTAAATATTTCAGACGTTATTTTAATTGAATTCAAGCTTTTTTTTACCTACATGTATTCAGCATTATATAGGAACTTTCATCATTAATCCTTATATTTTTTACAGATTCAGTCATCTATGTAATATAAAATCACTTTCATTTCATTATTCAGATTACTAAGACCAACTGTAGCAATAGTATTAGGGTACCTACTTATAAACATTTCGAAAACTTTTTATCACAACATTGCAGCCCCAGGATGGTTACTCTAACATAACAAAAAACTAACGTTCGAAAACTCGATATATACGTTTATTATATAAAAAATCAGCAGCGCTCGGAAACTTAGTTTTTCGTAAGCTAAAGTGACCGCACCAGCCGGCACGGTAGCTCTTTTCAGTTGGATGAGTCTGTTGACCCCTCCCCGTGTGTCAGTGTGCTTTCTGCTTCATCTCCCACCGCCTCGCGTCTACATATACTGTATACTATAGGCCCATAATAACCATCGCTACGTGTGCGCTATTCGCTGACCTAAATTTTGAACCCACATAATGCGGTCGCCGGCTGCCTTATCCAGCCATTTATTAATATTATGGGTTAGATTCAGAACATAGAAACAATTTCAATTAAATAAATGTCGCTGTTTTCAATATAGGGTAACTACACGCTTAATTAAAAATAAATTGTTCGTAAACATTGCGGTTTTTGTTTCAGTTATGAATACTTTATGTAGTGAGTACAAGAGCGTGAATCGTTTGTTTGTAGAGCCGTGGTAATGGATGAGATCTTGACTTTCGTTCGAGCGGACATGGGTAATCCTGACGTGTACGAATCCATTCTTTAGAAATATGGATTTTTATACTGCTCTTACATTGAAGGCAAACATAGTTAAGAAACCTGCGCATCTAGACTTAGCACGTCTAGATAATGTGAACCCAACCCGTAGAGCCTCAGCGTGCAGAAAAAAATGGTTCAAGCTCAGGAAGGCAGTATAGACCTTGAGGGAGATACCAAAGGTTCCATTCGAGATATCCAGATTCATATATGTATACTAATTTTTTTTGTAACACCCTCGTATTATAATAGCATTAAATGTAAGGAAGGTACTCTATTTATACATAACACGGATTTAAAAGTCAACAAAAGAAAGCAACAAAGTTGATGCTACACTGTTGACAGAGGTTCTATTGTGCAAAGTTTCCCAATGCCTTGGACAATGCTTTTAGAAATGCAAGTATCAAGTTCATTCTTTCGTGCGAAGGAAGCAAGTTAGAAAAAACATGTTTTGCACTAGTTTGATAGGTTCTTTATATTTTTTGGACTCTTGCCATTATACTGATAAAAATATCTTTATCCACGTGTAATTTATAAAGTGCACAATTAGTAGGTATTATTATTGGAAAAAGAAAATAAAATAACAGAAAGGTGAATTAACAAAATAGAAAGAATTGGGGTAGGTTTGTACCGTAAAATGCGTACCTATTTAATACAATACAATAAACCTGTACTTTTATTTTAAATATTTGTACAATAAAGACTTCAATAAAATATAAAATAAATAACTTTATTGAAAAAAACACACAACATACATTACATAATAAAGAAGGAGTAAGCACAATAGACGGTCTTATCGCTAAAAGTGATCTCTTCCAGGCAACCTTTGGGTGAACGAGAGACTTATGGAATTAAAGAGGAAGGTGTACATGTATTGCATCCTAATTTATTTAATCCTAACCTAAAAAGCTTTTAACTTATATTTGATTGTATCAAAAGCACTGAGCTTTGATTTTATAGGACATGGCTGCGTAAATAATTGAAATTTAAACAGAGTTGTGTTTTAATATCGATTACTTATACAATAACTTAGGGAGTAACTATAGAAAGCCAAATTACTGGTTTGAATACATAAATATGTATAGTAAAAATAAAGTGTTACCGTATAATGTAGTAATTAACATAATTCATATAATTTACAATTACAAACTAAACTACCTATATATTATACAAACTAAACCTATGTACATAACTAAAACTATATGTAGAAGAGACCTTCTAAGCCTGGTCCCTGTGGGAGGGTTCCCAACACGCTGGCGACATTGCCCCGCTGGATCGCCAGACTCAGGCGCTGGCGGAGGTACGCCCCGGCTCGTTTGTCCCCTGAGACGTCTGCGAGCCGGGAAGAGATCTCTTTAACCAAACTTTTGGCATCCGGACCCCATGGCCCCATCGTTTCGACGCCAAACGGGAGAAAAAGGTATGTGCTGTCGAGCGACCTGTATTTCTCCCCTTTCAGGTTTTCAGCAGTACCAGCCGCCGCTCCCGCCGCCCTGGATGTGTGTGGGACGTGTGACGCCGCCAGTGTGTCGACGCAAGTGGCATCCCACACTAGCGGCCTCCCGTGTGCCCAGGGAATGAGCGACATCCCGTCGGGCCTCTTTCCGTCGTCGCGGATGACACCGGCAGGTTCCAGCACCGCCGGGGTGTTGACTGACACAAGGGCCCGGCGCAGGATGTCGTTCAGTGCGGCGTGGCGGGACAGGCGGCCGGCACTGCGTCTGCACGAGAGGCCATGGTGGCCAAGTTGGCTGACCTCCGCTCCGCACGGGCAGTGATGGGGCTGGACAATTTTCATGCCAAGCCGAAGGCCGATCGCCGTCTGGAAAGACCTGTCGTCGAGGAAGGTTCCCACATTCGGCGAGGGCAGGGCATGGAGCCAGAGGCCTGACTCGCGTTCTGCCGTCGCCAGGAGTCTTGCCCTCTCTGTGTTGTTGGGGCTCGTCTCGAGCAGGTGCCTTCCTGTAGACAGGCATTTGGGCTCGTCCCACAGACGCTGCGAGTGCGGGTTTTCGGGCAGTGCCTCACCAGGGCAGATCGATTGCCATGCCTCCTTGGCTTCACCACAGCACGAGACCTCAGAAACACCCAAGGATGGGTGAATAATTTTATTATACAAGGCCAGTGTGCTGTGGGTTGAAGACAAGAAGGCGGGTAGGGCTACGTCCGACACCTTTCTGACACCGATGCCGCCGAAACGGATGGGTAGAGAGGCCTGGAGCCAGTCGCGGTCTCTGAATGGTAGGTTTAATATTTTACTGAGTGAATTTTGTATTAGGTTGTCTATGTCTGAAAGGATTGTTTTGTTTTTGAAAATGGGGCTGCATCTTAGTATAGTGCCACAAACTTATCTGTTCCGGTGAGAGCGAACTAAATTGGTCCATACCTCATTACTTACTGTACTAATGAATTTCATATTGACATAGATTATATGGACCAATTTAGTTCGCTCTCACCGGAACAGATAAGTTTGTGGCACTATATGTATGTGAAGTTGGGAACAAACAGTGAGTACCGGATTATTTGAAAAGCCATGTGTTTATTTATTTTGAGGAGGTGTGGGATTTTGTTGGTGAAAGAGTTCATTTTTTCAGATATGAAGTTGTTAATTGACTGTTCATGGATGGGAGCTCCGAGGAGGCGCAGAGATGTTTCGTCTAGTATTTTAATATTGGGGGCTAATGAGTTGAAGCGTTGGATGATTATCGATTTTCTTGCTTCGGATATATGTGATGGGATGAAAATTTCGCGCTTAGAGCTGTTGAGTTCCAGGCCTATTTCCCTCATATTGTCCGTGAGTGTACGGAGGTCGTCGAGCACGGTGTCAGACTCGCCTCCCAGAGTGCCGTCGTCAAGGTACCACATGTTCAGCTTCGACTTCAGGGAGGATATCGTTTTGTGGATGGCGAGGCTGAAGATGGCGGGGCCGAGCGGATCGCCTTGTTGGCAGCCGACTTCGGAGTGGATGAGATTTGAATTGTAGATGAGATTGGATGGGGATGAATAACATTGCCAGAGGTATGGATATATTTCTGGTGTGAGTTCTTTTATTTCAGTTAGGAATGTACCTCTGTCTATTGAGTTGAATGCGTTTTTGATGTCGACTTTGAGGACAACCTCGCCACCGTCGTGTTCGATATAAGTCCGCAGTGCGTGGACTGCGGCCTCGCATCCTCCCTTGGAGCCGAAGCCGAGTTGGAGGGGTTGCAGGTAGGTGCTTAGCTTTGGTAGAATTTGACGACAGCAGACTTTGGAAGCTATACGTCTGAGGGTGGAGCCAACGGCGATGGGTCTTATGCCCCCATCCTTTTTGTTGAGGGCACAGATTCTGGCGCCGTACATGAGGGGGGCGATTAATGTGTTGACCTTCCCCGCTAGCATAAGGTTGATAAGTGCCGTCAAATTGCTCAGCAGGGTTTCTCCTGCCTGGCCGGTGCTAGCGAGGAGGTCCTTCAGGTGTTGGGGGCTTAGGCCGTCCAGTCCGCCGGTGGAGCCGCAGCGGAAAGACATGATGGCCCCGTACACGTCGGTCCCGAGCACCTGCAGCGGGGCGGAGTCGCTGGCCGGGGCGTCGGGGAGCTGGGCGGAAGGCGGCTGTGGCGGGTGCTTTGATTGTAGGCCTTGTAGCGTCTCGGGGGTGTCTGGGGCGACGGAGTCATTGGAGAACATAAGTTGGGTTGCACCTTTTATGTCTCCATCACTTATCTTGGTTTCTATTATTTTATACTTTTCTTTAGGGTGGTAACTGAATAATGTTTGGTTGGTTTCGGAAGGCGGGTTTGAGCAATTGTCTTTTATTGCTTGGGTCAGAGAGGTGTGTCTTCTTGTGGTTTCATCTATATGTAGGGTTTGGTAAGTGAAAAAAAACAGGGATTTCCACGAATCTATTGTGTTTTCATCGATGACGAGTCTAAGTACGCTGCTGAGTTTGTTTGCCACGCTTAGGCGGGCACCCCGTGGGATTCTATTTACTACTGGATGTCTTTTTTTAAAATTTATCAGCTGCTCGTGTAAAGGTTCGTCAGATGGGGTGGTGGTATTCGCGTTTGATGGTGGGGTGAGCGGTTGCGAGGGCGGGTTCTTGGGGTGGGTTTTCCCGATGTGGATGTTCACACCTCTCTGACCTTTGTACCGTGCGTTGCAGTCTTGGGGGCATAAGGGACATCTCATGTAGTCGTGGCTGGAGCTCCGGTAGCCTCCGTGGCTGGGGCCGGCAACGCTCTGGGACATTCCGATAATTTGCAGGTGAAATCTGCTATAATTTTGCAGGGGGAAGGCATTTTAACTAGTTTTAGACATATTGTTTGTTTATTTATAAAATTTTCGCTGTTTTCGATTTGACAGTTGACCATAAACCAAACCTAAAAATAAAATAAAAAATAATTAGAGCAACTCAATATTTCCACGTTGCGCACACTAATTGATTACTCAGTGATAAATTATTTACTAAATTAAACTGCGCCGCGCTTCATCGAGTCATTAAATTCTCGTGATCTCATCAGAGATCAATATTCTAAAATAACCTGTGACTCAATTTATTAGTATAATATTACCTATTCGTCGAGGCGGTCGTTTTAGGATTTCCTTCGTTTCTTCCTATTCTGTGAGTAGGTATAAAACACTTCTATTTACCGATATACACAAGTGTATCTTTCTGCTTTTATTGACTAAGTATTTTTCATGTTTAAATCACTATCAGTGGGTGAGCCCGGGTGGTATACACATTTCTTTGCTGTCTATACATCGTAAAACCTGTCATAGGTTCCAATAGTAAATGCCACACATAATTTAAAACGTTGTTATCGCGACCGTATCTGTGGTTAGAGGCGGCGGCCATGAATAACACATGGGACTTAGTATCCGCATTGCTGCAGTGGCAAAGGACGCTGACACGGGAGTTTCCACCTTATTTTATGCAGCTGGGTGAAAATAAGATTCATTTTATTGTGGCTCAAGAAATTTTGTGATATATTGCACTTGTTTCTAAAGTTTTGCTGTGCAAAAATGTTTAACGGTAACTATTTTAACTCATGTATTGTATTATAAAAAGCTCCTATGAGAAAAGCACCAAATTATTCCTAAACGGAAGAGGCTAGCTTAATGACGCCGTTGGCGTTTTGAAGTACATTTTACAGCGCATCAGAATGTTACCAACTAAACGAAGGACGAAAGAAAAAAAAGTAGAACTGTGTACAAAATATAAAAAGAAATGAGATCCCATCAAAAACAATACTTGTCAAAAAACCAAGTCTCGTACGTAACTCAGTTGTTCTACGGTAAAAAGTTGTAAGATCCATGTAATACCAAGTCTTATCCACGCATGCATCTCAATCTTAAAAATCTTTAATTTTTATATAAATATATTGACTCGGCCATCGCATGGAAACACGTGTTAATTAAATTATTTAATGCCGTGCCCCCAGATATACGTATACGTATATTTCATTTTTTTTTTTAAAGAAATGTAAAAAAAAATCGGGACTTTTGGTGTTGGTGTCGGCATTTCGTAAGCGTAACTTTTTCATTGCTCGTCAGAGTATTGTTTTTACTTTTCTCACACGTGGTTCTTGCCCTCAGAGATGCCAGTTTTTTGTACCTTTCTCACACGTGGTTCTTGCCCTCAGAGATGCCAGTTTTTTGTACCTTTCTCACACGTGGTTCTTGCCCTCAGAGATGCCAGTTTTTTGTACCTTTCTCACACGTGGTTCTTGCCCTCAGAGATGCCAGTTTTTTGTACCTTTCTCACACGTGGTTCTTGCCCTCAGAGATGCCAGTTTTTTGTACCTTTCTCACACGTGGTTCTTGCCCTCAGAGATGCCAGCCAAGATGATGGGCGGTCGCGCTGCCGCCGGGCTCGGCACCGACGTCAGCGTGGCGGACTCCCCCCTCGCGACCTTCGAGTCTCTGACACAGGCCGCCGTGGTGGCCGTCATCGGGGTCGCCATCGTCGTCTCCAACATACTCATCATCGCCGCTTTTGTCAACTTTAAAGGTATGTCCATTGTGAAAGTTTACCTACCTCTTGACGTGACACGCAACTTAATTTTATTGTGTCTGATATACCGCCACACAAGCGAACACCACTTAAATTAAACTAACAATGTAAAATAGGTGGCCTTATCGCTAAAAGCGTCCTTTAAGGTCCACCTATCGTACACTCACACCCATTCTTTTTACTCTTTGTACCTCCTGCAGGTTGACTGGCAGAAAAAGCTTTTAGCTTTAAGCCCACCTGATTGTACATTATTACTGTTGTAAATTGTGCAATAAAGTACAAATAATAATAATAATAATATCGTAAGTATCGAACTAAACGCATTGTCATACATGTATGGTGAAACGGCGTCACCAAGGCCGATGAAGTGGACACACTTGTGTGAATTTCTATATAAAGAATACTGAATGCGATGCGTCCGTTGCGTACGATGCTGTGATGCGACGATGCGATGTTCGATTCGGTTCCTATACAAAAGTTCCGGTACAAATATGGGCAAACGATGTCAAGTTGTTAACTGTACTGTATGTACTAGTTAACAATCATATGTGTATGATACGATTTCATCACTTATCCACGTCTGCTTTCTTCAATAAATGTGTTTCCTTCCTTTCTTCAATAAATTGCTGTCTTATTCCAGTGAATTGATAGCTTCATGCTGCACCCGTCATGAACAAATTGCTAAAAAACAAAGCATTGCGAACTCTGATTTATCATTCTGTCTTTTATAAACTCCTTTGTTGTGTTCACCACAGACCATAATAACTACAAGACCAAGCTTGCGCTAAATTCATAAAGCAATCAAAATCGAATAATTGGTTTGCTCGTTCTAATTAACTCGTTCCAAGCCCCGTTGACATTTTCACTATCTAGAAAATTGACAAATAATGGATAATTCCAGCGCATTAAAATCTCTGCCAATGCGCTGTCTGTGTTATAATATGGTCTGTGGCAGCACTCTACACCTGATTTATCATTCTGTCTTTTATAAATCCTTTGTTGTGCTGCACTAATCCGCCACATAAATGTAAATGTAGGTACCTACATTGTTTTAATCTTTTATCCGCTGTTTTTCTCCGTTCACTTTGCGAGCAGGATTGAAAATGGTGCTGTAATTTCCAACCAATGGGTGCGTTTCATTTGACTTTTATAGCCTCAGCGCTGGACGCAAAACGTGAAAAAGGCTTTCCTCGGACGATTTTATGCCGGGCGTTGATAGATTTTCCAGTGGAAAAATAGTTTTTGCGGGCGAAGCGCCGGCAGCTATCGCTTCTCGCCTCGCCTTCTTATTCCCGGCACTATCTTGAAGCCGGTTAACTGCGTCCCAGATTGAATCTTTTGATACTTATCGATTTAATTTGTAGCAGTACTGTCACTTTAGCTTATCAGAGGCGAAGTTTCGAAGCGGCTGCGCTAACCGCGGCTCTATCTCGATGTATCAAACGTACCGGTTGCATGGCAGCTGTCGTTCGTTCGTGTTTTGTGAAGTAACCCTCCGGACGGTCTACAGGCTTCGTCTGAGATTGGTTTGGGGAGGCGGTGGGTATTTCCTGCCTGTGCTCAGCGGCGATTGCGGTTTTTTTTTCAAACTGTGTTGCGACTTTTTTAAAAATATAATTGTATATCTACGCCTTTGTCTATGTTTATTCTGTGATACGCTTGCTAAACTTTTTTTTTGCTGAATGTACATTTATATAATATGCTATTTAACTAATAATTTATCTATCAACTACAGTTTTTACGATCAAACTGTTTGCGCTGACTTATCTCTTTGTTGTTGTCACTTTGACTGTACAAGATACAAGCATAAACTAGCACGACCAATCTGCAAAATGGGGAGGAAACAGTAGCGAGTGACAGGAACTTGGTGATTCAATTGCCTCCAACATGACGGTTCATAGTCCGCGCGGCCGCTGATGTAGCACAACTTTGTTATTCAAACTGTGTTGGACTGGTGTTGGACAGAAGTTTACAGTGAGGCCTATTTTGTAACTAAAGATGTATACAATATACATACATCCTTGATTCTTCTTTGTCATTCGATGACCAACACTAGCTACAGACTAAGATTTGTCAACTTGATGAAAGTGAGATTAGGGTCATAATACACTTACGAGCAATGAAGAAGTTCCACTAATAAAATAGCGACACCAAATTAATGACGACAGTATTTAAAATATTTTCGTTTTCATTTAGTAATACACTCACTGTATATCCTGATGTACATATTATTTATTATCTGTTGCATTTGGCAGCCTGTGTATGTAGGTAGGTTACATACACTTCTTTGTATTCAGGCTGCCTGTTTGAAGCAATCTGGTACTAAACAAGACCGCAAAGCCTCAATTTAATCCAACCTTACCCTATATCTACACAATCTCACTCAATCTTGGTATCTCCGGTTGAATATTCAGAGTGAAGGAGCCAAGACTTGATTATATCTATGATGTAATTTAGGGACGCCGTAGTCCCTACTGAAGTTTGCGTGGCGACGCTACCTGTTTGATTTAGATAATTATAATGAATCTTATAACTTGAGGATTCCATAATTTATGTATCACATGAACAGACAAATAATAATTAAAATTGTTTGAGTATTTCAGCACTTTAGTCCATGAGATAAATGCTGCAGTCTGGATTACATGTAGGTATATGCTTATGCTACCCATGCGGCACTGGCAGGCGAAAAAAAAACACTTTTACTATTATAAATTATGAAGTTTAAAACTAAGTCGTAACAGCGTATAAAGTTTTAACTTTTGTAACTTTTAACAAGGATTCATTACTATTATTTCTTAACTTGCTTTACTTTGCTAGTTGGAAAGATTTTTCTTTCCCGAGAGACCGTCAAGCGTAACGTTCAAGTTACGTTTCTATTTTGTAAGTGCTTAAGAAATATATTTTGTTGGGAAAATGCAACGGGAATTACGAGAACATTTTATAACATAACTGAGGTGTTTTCCACTTGAGCAGCCGAACCGAGGAATGTAACTTTTGAACTTTATATTTTCTGCTGAGAAATAGTAAGCGGCTAGCGAGAAAGTTTCGTTTATCTGCGAGTTTGAGATCCGGCCCACAATAGATAAAATGCTTTCCGAATCCTTTGATAGCTGAAACGTTGACTTTCCGCGCGCTTCGCCGAAATCTGAAGAATTTTACGAAATATATTTTGTTAAAAATGCTTCGGGTATTTGTTGAGTTGACAATACAGAGTAGAATTATTCAGTGGTCGTTTTAACAACAATTTCAAATCGAGAAATGAAAACTAAACGTACAAATGCGAAAAAATATTTAACGCATGTACACAAACTGAAATGCAATGTTACATTGGTTACAATACAATTCCCACAAAAACCAATATTTTTGGTTTGATCGTGAGTGACACCTTGCGGTATGCATTTTTTCCTCGCCATACTAATTCGAAATTAGTATTTACAAATGGCTGTTTTACCCTGGCTTGAATTTTTTTTCAAACTGAGTTTTATAGGATCTAATTTTTAACAAAAATTTACACATTTCTGAGAAAGAAACCATCATGTAAATATGTTGAAGTTCGCGTCTATAAGGAACCCGTGCAGCAGAGACTGAACGGTGGAGGAAAAACTGGCACTAGGTGCTCACGTAGCCTCGGGATTGGCACAGGATCAGTTGTTAGCTCATTAGTGCTAAACATTAACACTAATGAGCAAAGCAAGCTCCTACAATATATTGTTGCATCTCCTCTGTATCTTTTATTATATAAATTCTCTTATTTTATGTTCTGAAAATATATTTTCTGAAACATCATTAAAATTTAAGCATGTAGATACATGCATGCATATCAACGTGACTTCGTAATAGATTTCATGTGATTTTGAATCTCAAAATGTTACCGCGGGGTGGTCTACTTATATATTTTGTTAGCTATACGGTATTATAACGGCTCTATATTCCTGAATATAGATTGGACACTTTGACACAGCGAAGCATTCTCTCAATCTGGACTCTAGATAATACCATCAAAGTCCCGTAGAGACATTGTTATACGGGATACAATGTATACATTGATACTATCAGTGGTTGCTGCTGGTGCTCTGACAATTTGTCCTTAGACAATGCAACGAGCTCGAAGCAGGCCATTGTGAAATCTATGTATGTATAGATAGATATGTATTAATTGATTCACTCACGAGCAAGTGAAAAAATGTAAAAGGTACGAAAAGTTCCAGTGGCAAAAGCACCGAATTTCTACTTAACGGAAAAGGCTAGCCTAATCACCCCGTCTGCCATATTGAAGTACACTTAACAGCGCATTAGAATATTACCCACACATATATATTACATAATATTATTATTAAATTCTAAATGAAATTTAATGTTTTAAAAAATAGGGTCATTTGGTGTCGACATTTTTAAGTGGAACTTTTTCATTGCCTGTCAGTGTAATAATGAAACATTTGATTCAATCCAAAAACTGCTTGTAATTTTTTAAGGGTAATCGTATGAAATGATTATCTCTCATCAAAATTTCCAAAGCCCCTGAGATTTTAAACAAATTATTTTCTTTGCTGATTTGTAAATAACTGCATTTAGGACAAAATACATTCAATTGGACCATTTGCAGGTCAATATAATTGAACCAATAGTGAATAAATGTTAGAGCGAATGGTATCCTGTGTGGTGGCCGCTGAAAATCGGACTGAATTTCAGTGAAGGACACCCGCCTACTCGATGGCGCAACATTTGCATGCGACGCCCGTTTCATACAACTGACAATCCTAATCCTAACTAATATTATAAATGTAAAAGTAACTGTGTCTGTCTGTTACTCTTTCACTCCAAAACTACTGAATGGATTTAAATGAAATTTGGTATATGTATGGTCTAGACCCTCATAAAGAACATAGGCTACTTTTTATCCCGAAATTCCCACGGGAAAACTTTTTAAGGCAAAGCGAAGTTCGCGGGAACAGCTATAATATATACAATTAATAAGAACATTTCATGCAAATTCGCCAGAGTGGGTCAAAGTCAAAGTCAAATGGTTTAATCGACGTAAATTTTTACAATTATTTGTCGATTGTCATCTACCACCATTTCATAAAGGCACCGTCATTAAGGAGGAAAGAAATGGCGAAAGAAACTCCTCGAGCATCTTTTCAACTTCTTCGGTTAGGGCATAACCAGGGATTATTGCTTGACTTTTGACACATCGGTCAAGAATTTAATATGGAGATGACGTATAATTGATCAACCTCTCCCTGGTTACCTGGTAAGGGTGACCCTTAATAATTATTATAAGATTTTTAACATTTACAATTGGACTATTTTACCATTTTAAAGTATCTGAGGAATCGCATCAGAAATATGTTTATTTTTCGGAGAACTAACCGAGTTCTCGAATAGCGACCACAGATAATTATGTACCCCATACATTTTATAGCGGAACTTTTCATTAGATGCAGTGAAATGATGTTGCACTTTAGATTTTGACAAAATTATACCAATAACCATCTGAATCACAAAATCTGTTATCAACACGTATTCTAATATTCATAAAGTAATCCAAATTGTCAGTTTTGCGAAACAGGGACCTCTAGTATTTGCGCAGGTCGTATCGCATCAATCACCATCGATTGCTGATTTGATTTTAGGTGTCCTCAGTCAGCTGCATATTGGATTGTGCAGTCACTAACTGCTCTATCTCTAAATGTGTTGTCTCTGATTCCATCAGCGTGTTACAGAAATACTTATTAGAGTACGCGCCACCACTAAAGACATGGAACAATTTGTTCTTTGTCGGAGAGGGACAAAACAGTTCATTAGCTAAAACGTTCTTTAACTTTTCTATGAATAAGGGGTTACGGTAAAATCGGGAACTAACCTTTCCTATCATACTACCTGACATGTTGTATGAGTGCAGCCGAATAGTAAATACACATCATCATCAGCCAATAATCATCCACTGCTGGACATAGGCCTCTCCCAAGGAGCGCCACAACACTCGGTCCTCGGCCTTCCTCATCCAACCACTACCCGCCACCCGCCTAAGGTCGTCAGTCCAGCGGGCAGAAGGGCGTCCCACGCTGCGTTTGCCTGTTCGTGGTCTCTACATGGTGGTACTGGTGGTAAATACACTGGCGAGCCATAAAAAAGTTCTAGTGACATAGCCTTCGATAATACACTCACGGGCAATGAAAAAGTTCCACTCACAAAATGCCGACAAAAAACAACCCCCATTTTTTGAAACATTTCATTTAAAATTTGAACAAAATATTAACGTTTTCAGTTGGTAATATCCTGATGCTCTATTATATGTACTCCAATGTTGCAGAAGGCGTCATTAAGCTAGCCTTTTCCGCTAAGAAGTAAATTGGTGTTTTTCTCAGTGGAACCTTTTCAATGCCCAATGAGTGTATATTGATCGGAGCACCAAAACAAGTTTAATGACACCGCCCCGTCATCGGCAATATTAAAGTGTATTTTAACTATTTTAACAATTACCAACAATCTGACTGATGGTATTATAAGAGCTTATTTGGTATGTTGTGATTGCATTTGTAGGCATTCTTCAAAGACTAATTTAATAAATGAGCTAGGTCTTTCAGTGAAGAAGATACGTCAATTGATTACGAAGATTTGCGAAGGTAACAACTTACAATTAGACGGCCATGGAAAAAACCGGGTGTTACCATAGATGGTTACAGTAGACTGAAGGTTCATAAATTTCTACTCTTCAAAAGGGCTAACGCGATACGCCAGCCGTCAAAACGGCTACACATTAAAAAATCAATTTATATTTTAACACCGCAATAACACGGACGCCGCACAGTGGCGGTAATTGGCACCCGGCGCGGCGATTATTGGAAAATCAGACACCATATTCCGACCTCTATAAGCGTTTCCAACAAAAGTTGCGTTGCCAAAAAAGGACCTATTAGGTACCTAGTACGTATATATGGTTAACATTAAAAAAAAACATACATACAGACGAATTGAGAAACTCATCCTTTTTCCGAAGTCGGTTAAAAAATACCTGGTACTTACTTTTTAGTATTTAAGTTCTTATTTTAATATTATTTTATGTAACCAGTGAATCCATACAATAAATAAATAAATACCTAAAAAATCCCCTCATTGCTTGCTAGTGTATTATCCATAGTACGACGCGGACTCGGTTGTGTATTTTCAGACATTTCCATATAGTCCAGTTTCTATGTTACTCCCTGTAAGAAAAGACAATTTTATCGTTAATATTGGATTTTTTCTGACCGTATCGGTGACAAACTCTCGGGATGTTCTAAGGTATTTCAACGTGGTGAAAGAGTCAGCCAGATTAGCGTCTGTCGCTGACTATGCAGTATACGCCTGACGTATGGAAAGCATAGTTTATACGTTACACTCAAAAAGGTTTTTTTCGTATACTCCATTTTGGAAGTGAGTTGATCATCAGAATACAGGTATCCTAACTAATATTATACATGCGAAAGTAACTGTGTCTGTTTGTCTGTCTGTCTGTTACTCTTTCTCGCCAAAACTACTGAACGGATTTGAATGAAATTTGGTATACATATGGTCTAGACCCTGAGAATGAACATAGGCTTTTTACTTGGCGAAGCGAAGGTCACGAGAACAACTAGTCTTTTATAAATGGAATCCTTAAACACAGCTAAAAGTTCTGAATGAATAGGGACGACAGGGGTTGCTTTAATAATTTAAAAGACCTTTGCTGGCGATGCAGAAATTGTGTCCCGCGGTAAATTTTCTGCCACCTCCTTTTTACTGTCGGTAAAAAAAACTACAACAAGCAATCTGCAACTTTGCTCCCTCCACTTCGTTACACTTTGAGCACTTTTAACGATGTTCATTCAATTATGAGTAACTCAATAAATAACTTTTTAACCTACCTAGACACAACTTTGTACGAAACAACAGAAAACTGGCTATTAATAGTGGTTTACCGTACTGGTCGCATGATAACGGTTTCACAGAAATGTATAAAATAGTATTTGTATTTTTTACATGAAATTTCATTGAAATATTTTGTTAAAGAGGATTAAAAGAGAGAATGATTTTAGAGCCAGCCAGATTAGTCTCACTGATGGACTATAATAACGTATGGATATATCGCTGTAATATTTATTTGACATTCTCTTTTTTTACAAGACCTGAGTTTTTATTTAGTTTTGCCCTGGCTTAGCTGAATTTATATACTTACCTAAGGCGGGTATGCCACAATTAGCATTTTTTTGGTTATTGTGTGGAATACACTCAATTTCCAATCTAGCCGTTACCTACATCAAAGTAATAAATAAAGTTGTCAATAGTTTTATCTTTACACTAACTAGAACGTTGCACTTAGACATTGTGAAACAGGCACTTATAATAATAATATTAACAACTAAGTAACACCTGCAGTGTTTCCAGTTATTAGTTAAAGTGGTTAGTGGCTTAGTGTGTTCGGCTAATTGGCTCCAGACTGGATAGGTTATACTCTATTACCTAATCCAGGCCATGTAGGTACAATGTACAAATTATAATGTACAATGTACATAGATATACGAGTACTTACCTATGATTGGACGAGCTCATCAGCTAAGTGAATTATTCTAGTTTTAGGCCACTGACCTAAAAGGGATGTTACAAATTTGATATGTTATTCTGTCTGCTATTAAAATATATACCCATTGTGTAGATGTATGTAAAAAAATGCGTTTTTCCCTGTTTTAACTTAGCGCTTAAATAGGTCATAAATTAGGAATCTATATTCTACATAGACTGTTATGTTATGATTATGAATGATCGCTCGCGACACGTCCACGTCTAGTGTCCATCCGGAAACTCAAACTAAATTATAATTTTGACACTAATGGATCGAGTATAAATGTTTCATTGTTTTGGATTATCGATAGGCCTCCTGGATATGCCTCTTGATGGCACCGTGCAATATCTGCTGGACACTACGACACGGTGACATTCTGACCAGGATGTATCTATATAGACGTAGATAAACTCGTTTAAAAATTAACACCTTAATATCATTCGATAAAGGTGTCGTGCTGCGAGACATATTACAGAAAAACCCGGTTAAAATCTATGCACCCATTTTTGTCATACTTATTGGAGTTTTCTTAATCTGGTCGGGTTACGTTTGATCTTACAAATATCTGCGGCTAAGTTAATGCAAACGAAAGAAAAAGTTTACTTCGTCCATTTCAGAGTGATTCCATTTTATGCGATGTGATTTCTGTTTGTTTTTAATGTTTGTTGTAAGTTAAAAGGCTGCGAATGAAAATGTAAAGCGAATTTTGTTTGGTTGTACGAAGTGCGCTTCGCTAACCAGTTAATATTTTGATAATATTAATACTTCAGTATTTACATTGCATTTAATTTTAATTACCTTTTAGTTAATCTCACCACTAAATACATACATTTATGAAATACATCTTTAAACTGGGGGTTGTGTTGCGAAGGTGGTACCTATATTATGTATATTGAGTAGACACCCTATTCCCCTTTGTTTTATGGTTTTAAGCGCAAAAGCTGCGACTGAGGACAACTCAGGAGCATATTCTGAACAAGCTGCCATTTGGCTCCCTCGATCCTCTCTGGTGGACAGACAGCCTAAAGGTCATCCCATCGCGACAGTCGTAGACCGCGCGCGGCTTACGACTGTCAGAGTATGAAAATGTATGGCACTGCTGCGACAACATATAGGGGACAAAATGACAGTCGCGCGCGGCCGACGATAGTCGCGATGCGCGGAATAGTACCTTTAGTGCAAAAGCACACGGTGCGTTGCGGCGCCGTACCGCTGAGATTTCGCCTTGTAAATTTGTCAAATAATGGTGATTTTACAAAATCACAAGACCAAATCTCTGCGGTGCGTCGCCGCGACGCATCGTGTGCCCCTCTTAGGGGTGCGATTTAAATGTTTTAATTGAAATAAATGCCCTTTTTCTTTCTTCTTTCCTAGACATTGACAGTTGTGGCATTGTTGCAGGTCTGTCGAACGAGGTGATCAACAACTACCTGCTGTCGCTGGCCGTGGCGGACCTGCTGTGCGGGCTGTGCGTCGTGCCGCTGTCTGTGTACCCGGCCATCACAGGTACGGGGCGGATTAGGGCCTATTCTGTGCGACGCGGACCGTCCGCACACGGACAAGGTTTGGCGTCCGTCGCGGATGAATACGTTGATCTCTGCGAAGCGTCACTCTGATTGCGCGGTCAGGTTTCATACATTTTACTATCCGCCGAGGACGTCCGCGTAGGTCATTGCGTCGCAATGAACAGGCCCTTAGGTTATTGTAGAATTTTAATCACAAAATTTTCCACATTTATGTAGAAAAAAGGGTGGCGAATTATGGGTACGGTAATTTAAATTATTTTTCAAAAACATTTAATTCTAAGTAGAAATAAAAAAGAGGATTCTCAAAACCCAAAATTTCTTGACCATTGGATTAGCGCACTGTTAGCTTTCAACCCTAACCGTCAAACATAATTTCTACACCAGTATCTTACCAGGCTACTTTTCCCCTCCCCACCTGCAGGGCGCTGGATGTTCGGCGACCTGATGTGCCGTCTGTCGGGCTACCTGGAGGTGACCCTCTGGTCGGTCTCGGTGTACACCTTCATGTGGATCTCCGTGGACCGCTACCTGGCCGTCCGCAAGCCCCTGCGCTACGAGACGGTTAGTGCGACGGTAGCTATCCCTTTTGATTACTATGTAGATGTCGTGACGTCTCTGTGTTGTGGTAGTACGCACCCATCCTCGTCCTGCCGCTGTATTCAGGGTTAACAAAAGCGATTCTGATGCGGTGGATGGCTTCAGAATCGCTGCGTTGCCATGAATAAGGCGCGTTTAGTTTTTTGTTTCTGTTTGGTTTGTATCCTCCTTTGTTCCCAACGTTAGAAATCCAACGTAGCATGTATTGTATACGTGCAAGTTTTGAAAGCTCCTATCAGTTTCCCAATATCCTATTTTCACACATAGTTTATCGTAGCCGCCTGCCGTAGTAAAAGCTATGCCGACGCTTGCATATTATTGAATAACATTTTCTCCTCAATTTAAAATCCTCTTTGCGAGAGAGGATGTAAAATAATTTCTGCAGCAACGGATAACGGTAAGTAAACACAGAAGGAAGTGCAAACAGCTTTAACCGCTGATGGGGCTCGCTTTACGTGTTAATAATTTCGAAGCAAAATTCTGGATGGACTGACTTTTTCGATTGGCACTCGTGCCGCTCAAACAAAGTTGATCCACTTGCAAAATTAATGTTATAAAATCGTCAAACTTTTTAAAAATGAATGTGCTCTAAACAGTTTGGTTGTTGTCAAGGTACAAACACGCACGCGGAGCCAATGTTGGATGGTGTTCACGTGGATCTCGGCCGCCATGCTGTGCTGCCCGCCGCTGCTGGGCTACAAGGAGGAGGCGCAGTTCGACAAGAAGACGCTCATCTGCATGCTGGACTGGGGCACGACCTACGCCTACACGGCCACGCTCGCCATCCTCGTGCTCGGGCCCAGCGTCATCTCCATCACCTACAACTACTCCTACATCTTCTCCATGAAGCGCAAGATCAGCAGCGGCATCCCGATCCACGACAAGGAGTACGCCACGGCGCTGGCAGAGAACCTCGGCAACCCGAGCCACTGGTTCAGCTTCGTCCTGGTCTCCGTGTTCTGGCTGAGCTGGGCGCCGTACGCGGGGGTGCGATTCTACGAGTACTGGCTGGGGCACGAGCTCAAGGTGCCGATGCTGCACTTCGGCGTGGTCTGGCTCGGGATCCTCAACTCGTTCTGGAAGATCGTGATCCTGCTGTCGCTGAGCCCGCAGTTCCGCCTCGCGGTGCGCATCCTGTGCCTCACGGCGTGCTGCCGCAGCAAGTCCCGCCTGCAGGCCGAGCTCATAGGCATGGACAACGACGACTGACTCCTTCCCGGTACTTGGTAAAGCAATGACAGCTGGCACGTTCTCTGGAGCGGACTCGGCGATGGACGGACGCTGCTAGGCTGTGTCATGTCGGGGTCACCATCCTGTTAGTTAGGAAAAGGTTACACGTCCGTCTCATCTCAAGTCCGTAGGTTTAACATCGCATGTAAACGATTGAACAGTTAACATTCCAAGGAATAAGGATGCTATCATTGAAATACTTAGTACCGCGAAGAAATAAACTACCAAAATGTTTTATTAGAAAAAAGTATCTTGCTCTAATCTAGGTGTGTTTCTTTGATGATGGCTTTCATCGACGACTAGCTCACAATGTGGCATTCTAATTTCAACTAGCGAGTAGGGTCCGAGGTTCTTGCGGGGATGGCGAGTCTGTCTAAACTTTACTCTTGTCTATTCCGGGCTGGAGGGTTCATACATACATTCGTGCTCACTTCCATTGAAGATTCTAAATAATTAAGGACCATCTATTTTTAACTATCTTACTCGTACATCCACCCTTTTAGATTAGTTGTAAGTTAGTAATCTAGAAAGTGTGTTGTTGACTTAAATGGTGGAATCACATTGCCATCTTGCATTTGCGTTTTCTATGTAAGTAAGCTACTTAATCGTTAACTGTATGATTTCAAGTTCGTCCGCATGATCTCATTTCAAAGACTACATACCTAATATATCGTATGATGACAATAATTAGGTTCTATTTTAATTTAAGCAGCTATTTACACCTAATTTACGAATGTTTATTAAAGCAAATCGACTTGAAATTGCCAATGTAAAGCAATATTTGTATCCATATCATAAAGTTGTAAATTGGTGGACTCTCAGTCGGTCCCGCCGAGCGCCGACTGTGTTTGACTACTGTATTGTATTCACATTAGTTCCTCCCCTCTCCCCCTCACATGGATGTCTGTATTATACGAATGAATAAATAATTAATAAAGTGTGAATTGTTAATGAATCTGTATCGAATGAAACGATATCAGATCCATTTGCGTCTGTATTTAAATTGCAGATATAATTATGTTTAAGATATTTAGAAGATGAATATATAAAAGATATACGTAAATTATTTACTTTATTAATTTCTGTCTGGCATTTTACTTAATCTTTCCAGTTCAGTTAAAAAGGGTTTGGACCGTCACAAATACCTAATTCCATTCATTTGAACAACATAATCAGGGTCTACGACTACCGAAAAACTAACCAGATGATCTACTGTTTTGGAGATCTTTCATCAAGAGATAATACCCTCGAAAAGGAACGTTTATTTTAAAACATCACACTGGTCAAACTTTATATTTTTCGCAAGCATATTATGGCATCTTGTATACCTACCGTTTAGTGATTAAGGGTCCGCAATAGGCAATCGAGGGTTGGCATTGTCATAGAATTATGTAGTAAATGATGCTCTACAGCCTTGAAAAAAATCACACAGGTAGCCGAAGAGTCTAGCTAGGTGCTGAATCATTCGAATTTAAGTAAATGCTTATGGATAACTGTAAATTAATTACGAAAAACCAGTAAATCACACTCCCGTATTGTAACAACTGTGTCGTAATTATCAAGAATGTTCATATGATTCTTATCAAATTATAAAGATAAATGCTTGGACTAGGCGCTAAATACCTTGTTTTTTAAGAAACACTCACCTATTTTGTGTAAATTAATCCCAAACTTGAGCAATTTTTTTCCCTCAAATCTTCATACAAATATCTATGGCGGCTTTCTGTGTTATAAAATCATAAACACAAGCGACGTTTGACTCAGTCGGCCGGTGGCCTCCAAAGAAGGGTCACGTCGGTTTAGGCGGCACTGACAGCTCGCGATCTAATTGTGTACAGACACAAAATCACTGCACATTGGTTGTCATTGCACTTTTTCAACTTTTATGACACCAACATAATTTGATTTGAAATTGAGGAAGCATAATTCTTATACTATATTCAATAAATTAAATGATAATGTTTTTTATTAGTTAAGTCCATGGTACTTCTTGATTAAATTATAATTATTAATGCCTAACTAAAACTCACTAATATAAAATTAAAATTAAACTAAAAAGAAGATGCTGGCCAGATCGCTGCCACTGTCGGGTAGGGTACCCAAGACGCTGGCCGCGTTACCCCGCTATATAGCGATGCTTAGCCTTTGTGATAGGTAAGTGCCAGCCCTAGGGTCCCTTGAGACTTCTATTAGTCTGCTGCTGATGTCTTTAAAAAGCTGACGTGCCTCCCCACGGCCCTGGGATGACGAGCAGGAATATATATTTTTCTAGGTGTCACCCAGCAAATTAACTACCACATCACTTGCTATCATTTTCACACATATCACTTAAACTCACATCACAATATATTCGTTTACACATACTACATAGCATACACCCATAATCATTTAACACAATTTATTGTTACAGATTATTATATACATACATTCATAACATAATATATAAATATCTATTTTATTTTAGTATAAATATAATTATAACGTACCACAACACACTTTTACATATTTACTACACACATATTTATGTTTAGTTGAGGCTCCACTCCCACTCACTAAAATTGGTCCTGGCAGAATACCAGCGCTGTGATTATTTAATTATAATCATAGTATTATGCTGAGTCAGAACCCTTTTGCTAACATGATAAATACACATGTTGCTTTTCTATCTGCATGTCTTTTAATAGTGTTTTGTGTTTATGTAATCTTAAACTTTATGTTAAAAATCTTGCTGTGTAACCTGTGTATGTGTTGTGTTAAGTAAATAAATAATTTATCTATCTATCTATCTATAGTGAATGGATCTAAGTGATGACAATACGTAGGAAGATTAGGTTAGGATTCAAAAACACAGTCTCATGGTGCTGGTTGAGGCATGGTCTCGTGAGGATCTGATGAGGGCAGTAACACGGAGGTGACTGAATTTTATTTCAAAGATTTAATAGCTAAAAGCATCGAGTTTGGGCGCGGTGGTAGCTCAGTCGGGTAAGCGCCCGCTTCTCACGCAAGAGATGCGGGTTCGAATCACGGCGCTGACATGTACCAATGAGTTCTTTTAACTTAAGTACAATGTATACCATCGCTCTAACGGTGAAGGAAAACATCGTGAGGAAACCTGCATATCTAGATTTAGCACATCTAGATATGTGAACCCACCAACCCGCAGTGGACCAGCGTGGTGGGAAATGGTTCAAGCTTAGGAAGGCAGTTTAGACCTTGGGGATATGCACAAAGGTTCCACTTGGGAGAGCCAGGTGCAGCTACTTACACCCCCACAGAGAATAGAATAGAATCGAGTTTGGGCTATTAAGTATGTTTTTCAAAGAGAGAGAGAAAGATATTTTAGGTTTCCTCTGGATTAGTTAGGTTTACTGGGTTTACTAAATTCATTCGTAACGTAAAATTGTCAATGACGGAATTTCTTCTATAGACAGTAGCCACTAATAAAAACAACGATATATGGCGTGATTTGCAAAAGTACCTATCTAGTCAACCTGCCACGGGGTGACTTCGGTGGGTAACTCAGAATAATACTAATTATATGTTAATGCATCAATAATAAAAAAATCAAGAAAATATTCAAAGTTTCCATCCTCGCTTTTCACGCACACAAATCACAAACTCATGCCTTGTTCTAGGAGCAGGGTCTACCCTGGTGCATTTCCATGACCACTTTTCATTAGCGTCCCACCGGTTTCGATGCTCAGCGGAATAGCACCATTAACCATTATTATTCTGAGATATCATCACTTCTTATTCTGAGTTACCCAACATAAAATCACGCCATCTATTGAAATCATTTTTTAAATTAGGATTTGTCTATGGCGTGGTCCCCAAATTTAAAGGTAAAAGCCAAATAATTATATTTTAACCTTTTTTTATACCTATTATATTAAAAGACCTATTCAACGATACCCTACCTACACCATCAAAATAACCGGAAAAAATATCAACCCCAATTTTTTTGGGTACTCCTCATATCTATGCGAAATATCAGCTTGATATCTTTACCCGTTTCTGAGAAAGGGCAGTGACAGACAGTCAGTCAGACAGACGGACAACAAATAGATCTTATAACGGTTGCTTTTTTCCTTTTGAGGTACGAAACTCTAAAAATATGAAAAAATATTATTCTGCCACAAAAAAATATACTTACAAACATACATACATACAATAAAAAAACATTACTCTCCTCCTTCGGCAGTCGGGTTAAAAAAAGTGAGACTGATTCTGAACTTTTGTTCTACGAGTTTTAAAAATTAACCAAAAAAAACCTTTATCATAGAAACTTTGTTGACACGTGACTTTTTACCATGGAAAACGAATTTTTTTTTCGCGTTTTTGCAAAACTCGTAGAACTAAAGTTGTTCAGAATAACCCCTTGAGTCATCCCCTTTCGGCTTAGTATACCCTTAGTATAACTTATTATCTACACTTTAATACCTGTAGTTACCTTTCTACAAGTAAATACCACATTTGTTTAGAAATCTAATCGGGTTCCGAGTATGGAGAAAAGTGGCACCCCTATTAATTTCTACTCTTTCCTGGTGCTTACCAGTGTAATTAAAAATTAAACTTACCCTCAAATCACTACTTGAAAATAATTGTCAATAAAGTTGGCGAGTAAAAGTTTATCGACCCACTGTGCAAACTTACATGTGTGCGTGTCACTGCGTGTGCTGTGTGAAGAGCATTGAAAACCCAAAATTGGCGCGGCACGTCACCCTGTACGGGCCCTTAAGTACATGAATATTTTATTATAACGAATGGCGACACATATCCTCGACATAAAAACCTCGACGTAATAAGACATATAACTTGTCTTGTACTGATACCGACAACTAACTAGCACTTAGTTCCTGCCTAAAATACCTAGATTTGCTAACGCGGCAGCTATTTTAATATTAAAAGACATGTTCTAAATTAAGTTAAGTTTATCGCAGAAAACCATGTTCTAAATTAAATTTAATAGTACCTACCTACGTGGGATAACTAGCTTGATGAATCGACATGTTAATGATAAGAATATGAATATTATGTTTATTTTATCTCAATTGAACATGAATAGTAATTATTAAGTTTTAGATTTGGCAACGTTAAGAGGCTTAATTTATGTTACTCTTTAAGTTTTATTATACTTAGTTATAATATTTACTTAATTAAAATGGATATAAAAAGGCATTATTCTTATATTATGTAATATTGTAAAGCACTGCATGTGTTTCTAAAAAACTGTTATAAACGTTCAAAGCAAAAAATAAAATAAAAAATAGGTACTTAATGATTTTATTGTATTAGATAATACTTGCCTTACATGCGTATTGTACTTAATGATATTAATATCTGTTTACAAGTTATGTACTTTTAACGTATAAATGTTATTTTATAAATGTATAATAATTGTATAGGTTTATAGCAGATTTATTTATAGAAACTGGTTAAACCTAGTATCTGCCAACATAATTATGGTTTAAGTAGGATTTAAAAACATATTCTAAAAAATTCAATCTAATATTGTTATGAAACACTGCCGAAAATTGTGAAGTCCTGTGCTGTGTATAACCTAGTATGAGCTACGATATTATGTAAAACCTATTTTAATACGTTATATGCAAGTAGATAGATAATTGGTCGATTTGCCTTCGATCAGTTTCAATCGAACATACAATTTTGGGTGATTTTAATATGGTGCCGATTTTATCATCGCATTTTCCCGCATTCTACGCATAAAGTTGCCATGCACTAAAAGATATGATATGATATCTGCAGAATCTGCTTATATTTTCATCTGTCAGTACCAGCAGATTCAGGTGAAATCTAGGTAGGTAAAATATATAATACCTATCTGCGCTGTTTACGTTACTTCGATTATAGAGGGTGGTGATGAGAGTGACAGAGAATATGGACAGTAGATTCAGCTTACAACATCTTCGTATAAGCCCTGTAAATTGCTAATGCGCAGAAACCTGGCCGAATTAATGTTAACGTGACGTAATAATAATGGTACAGTGCCACAAACTTATCTGTTCCGGTGAAAGCGAACTAAATTGATCCATATCTCATTACTTACTTATGAATTGTATATTGTTAAAGATTAGATGGGTTTATTTTACACCGCAAGAGCGAATTAACAATACGGGCCAACTTAAAATTATATTTTTATTGATCTTATAGAATTAAGAAATATTAGAAATGTATGTGAGCTGTCACCGGAACAGATAAGTTTGTGGCACTGTACCTAAAACTGTGAAAGTGAAAAAAGAACGGGCAGTCGCAACAGCATTTTACGGGGCTTATGATCTGTGACCGATTTAACAATAAATACCTACTGATATGAAAAGCACGCTAGCGTGTGGGAAATCCCGTGTGCGGGCTGAAGTCCGCACAATATTATAGAAAACCCCTTAGAGCTGTATACACTCAAACTCCCGGATACGATAAAATTAGTTTAAAAAAAGAGTAAGACAAGTAACGAGTATTAAAGCGCCTTAAACTTACGTTCTGAGCGAAAAAAAACCTACTTAATGCCGATGAAATAAATGTACATTCACGGGCAATAAAAAGATTTCACTCACAAAATGCCGATACTAAACGACCCCTATTTTTTCAAATATTTAATTTAAAACATGAACAAAATATTACCTTTTTAGTTGGTAATACCCTGATGCTCAGTTTTAAGTGTACTTCAATGTTGCAGAAAATGTTATGTAGCTAGCCTTTTCCGTTTAGGAGTGATTTGGTGCTTTTCCCGGTGGAACCTTTTCATAGCCCGTGAGTGTATATTCAGTCAAAACGAATACAGCCTCAAGTCTGCTACATTTTTGAGATTTCAATTGGATTTAATCGCGATAAAACAGTCCTATTGCGATTGAAAATAAAAGTATTATACTTTTATGAATACAAATGTTAGTATTCATAATGGTAGATGTAATAAGTGTTCATTATTATTATAATACTCCAATAAAAAGGCTGTGCATAGTTCTTAGAACTGCCGATCCGAAAAAGTTTAGCACTATTGACTTAAATATTGCATTGTAACGTTTGGCGACAAAAAATAGGAGGAAGTCGTGTTATATCTATAGTTTTGCGAACTTGATTCATTGACAAGTTATTAATATTATAATGTACTGGTACAAAAAATACTGCATTCTGTGTGAGCGAAGATGTATGTATGTCTTTGTACCTAAAGATTAGCTCACTCTCCCAAAAATTCAAGTATTTAATGTTACTAAAACAGATGTTTGAAATAGTAAAGGCGATAAAATGATAATGTTCAGGCTCCTCGGTTAGCAGAGTTCAGCGATGATGTTTACACGATTAAACCTGGCGCGGTGAATAATTACAGAACCTGCAATTTATATTTACCTCTCGAACCAAACACACACACCGACACCCTTGTGTAAACATTACGTAAATGTACATTGCATTATTTAGCAAAACATTTCGGATATCCATGCAACATCAACCGAAAATTTATAATTTATGAAAATATCGTGACGAAAATAGCCGTGAGCCAAAATAATGAGGCTAGAGCCTACTTAATACAATCTATCAGTATAGGAGAATACAATACAATATTGTATATCAAAAGTAGTTACAAAATTACATATTGTTGAAGAGACATGAATGCTATTTGGTTTTTATGTTGCGTGATGCGGTAGTAACTAATCGCTATTACAATGTGCTGTGTGTACAGACACACAGACACTCGTACGTTTTGCTAATACGAGCAGCACTGAGGCTTCACGTAGACATACTTACCTGCGTATATTTCACTAGCATTAATGACTGGACACGATCAAGAATCTGGACATTGGAACAAGGGAGATGTGCTATAGCGCGATGGTACTAATAATTCGCACGTTTGGTACAGTCAGTGCGTGTTCATATTAAACTCGCGGGCGTAGTCACGAAACATGGAATATGTGGCGAGTGTTCACTTCGAAACCCACGTGCGGTCAAGGTGACTGCACCGCCACCGCGCCCGCGAGGTACAATACCACCATCGAAAGATTAACAATCCATGAGGAGCGTCGTTCGCCTCTCATACATCTCTCTGATATCATACAACATCAGATTTGAAAAACAAGCGACGCAGCTTTAAGGATTGTTAATTGGTAATGTTTGGTGGCGGTAACCCCACAGAGAACCAGCATCATGGGAAATCGCAGAAAACAAGACTTGTATAAGTAATAAGTTAGAATTAATGCAGTCGATACTGTACTAGAAGTGCGATATTGACAGCATGTTTTAACTGATAACTTTATGCATAATTTTGAAGAATTACTAATCATAATTAATAAGAAAAGGAGAGGACAACTACGTAGTACTCAGTCCGTAAAATATTAGTACCGTAAAATATTAGTCCGTAAGTTCAAATTATCTTAATTAACAGATTTACATTCACACGCGTATACGATGATGATGGTGTTAAATATAATGTACATACTAATTGAAACGCATGATCCGCTTTTATTTTAAGTCAACTGTCACTCCACAGACTTTATGTTCGTGCCGTCATCCACTATTCACATCTCCCAAATTCGAATGTTCCTTGCGTGTCATGCCGTATAAAATATCTATATAGGTACCTAAGTAGGTAAATAATGACGAACAACAAACTCATTCTAAATATAGCATTATTAACAGTAGGTATATGTTTAGAGTATCCAAGCTAGTGTTAATTATGATTATCATAAATGAAGAAAAAATATTGGTTAGTCTTAACTTAAGCTATTAAAATTTTAATTAAGCTTTTTTATTATTTTTTGTTTTGAACAAAAATTACATATACGAGAAACTTAATAAAAAAAACTACATTTAGTATTTAGATCAAGGGGACAGACGCAAAAAATAATATTATTTGAACATAAATTTATTTACAATTAGAAGGTATATTGGAATAAAAATACCAGCTTAAAAACTGAACACAGGTTTTATTAAATACTATAGCTAGTTAGGTAGGTTATAACATCGATGGGGAAAGGGGGGATACAATATAAAAATGATGAGTTAAATGAGTTTTCAATTTATTTAATTTAATTATATACCTTTTTAATATTGTACGCTAATGAATGCGCCGAAGGCATTTAATTTCACGAACACATGTAAAATAATTTTACTTAAATTCATTCGATGTTTCATCTCTGTATAACGCGCTTCATTTCCAATTAATCAGTCAGAAATAATGTTGATTCAATTAAAGTTAATTGGATAGTCGAATATTTGCGCGATAAAATCTGAACATCGGGGGAAGCCAAATAAATATTTTAACTTATCGAATGATACTCTAAGTAGGGCAGGGGTGAGGTCGGGGCGGCTTCAAATCGGATTACGATGGCGGCGGCCACTCGAAACGAATCAACTGGTAACACTAGTATACAATACGCTAAACTAGTATACAATATACTACAGTAGTATACAATATACTGGCACGTTAATAACAAAGGGAATAAAATAATACGTGATACAGGCCGCGGACGCGACTCGTTCTATTTTCAACGCGTCGGTCTCGATCCGATCCACTTTGGAAATTGGATTTTTCTGCAACCGGTCTCCGACGAAATACCAAACTCCAGATCAAACATTTGTAGCGATTCTGAAGGAAAATTCAATTTCAGTCTGTCAAAACTTAAATAAGGAATGCTGAAAATGAGGTGAGCTAAGTAAAGTTGAATTTTGAACATACAATTTCACGTTATGACATTGCTAAACTTAAATTGCTGCCGTCAGAATCGCTAACTATTATTCACACATCCGTGACTCGGGCACAAGTCACTCGTCAGGTAGTCATATTCAATTCACTCCATTCCGGCGGCATGTTAACTTAATTGCACTTAGCTTGTTTGCAATTCCAACTTCAAAATGCAATTTCCATATTCCGAAACATAACTTACCTGAGTTGCAGCCGCCGAATGCTTTGAGAGAACAACTTCATCTAAATTTGAGCAAAATTGCAACTGTGTGGCGGGAACTTTGATGTCCTGAGTAAATTAGTGGCACGTAACAACATGGTATTTCGTGTTTGGCAATCTGCGAGTCATTAAGCCGAATAATTATTGTTACATGTTATAAGCAAATACAAAAGCCACTGTTTTATTACAAAAATAAGTTTGCAGGCTCCCGGGGAACGGAACGGTAGAATTCGGTCGTGAATCCTTCGTCCAGTAAACCAATGGTATCAGTTTCATAAAATACTTATCGCAATTTTTTTTTTGTAAACTTAACTGGAGTTAACGTACATAATATTATGAGTGTGAATATTTCAATTAATTATACCCAGGTGTAACAAAAATACCAATAACAGTTGGATAAAATCCTACAGAATTAAAGCAATATTATAATACTCTATAAATTAGTTATTACCTACGCACATTTAATCAGCTCTTTAAATATTATTTATTTAAAAATATACCCTAATAGACAACTATATTTTAGTTAATGAGTACTTATCAGTTTGCAAATCACTCGTAATTCACTCGTAAGTTAGAAGTAGGTAACAATTTAGTAATCATTTATTTTCAACACAAGTGTAGATCTATAAAACTTCTTGGTGTGTCGATTTTTAAATATGTGTACGTTTTACTACAATAATCACTTGGCGATGTAAAGGTCCACCAATCGGTAGCGTACGTATCGGACCTAACGGATTTTAATAAATGTATCGAGAAACGGCATTGGCAATGCCGTTGAAATGGACGCACTTGTGTGAATTTATATACAAAGAATACTGAATACGATGCGTCCGTTGCGTACGATGCTGTGATGCGACGATGCGATGATGGGACGCTTAAAGGTGTTGCCCAACAAAGTGTACCTGCAACGCACGGTATGCGAAAATCGCAATGATACCATATCTTGCATCTACCTACAAATGCTTACCAACGGGGAAATATTTCAATAAAATGAAACGATCTGTTATATAAATTGTTGATGTAATAGAATGTTTAAAAATATGTCTTGTTATCTTTCGTCCACATTTACGGTTGTTATAGGAGTGGAATAGTATTGTAAATACACATTTGTTGTATTGGTGTCTTTATAGAATAAGCACAAATAGTCTGTGTCCTAATAATATGTATCCAGCATGCTGCATGTTTTGACCGAAATTAATAATATACTTAGTCAATTTGCTCGCTAGAGTTAACGTTAAATAGGCAAAAACTAACAAAATAATATAAAAAATATTCTAAATAACATCTGTTTATGAAATTAATAACATTGACAGTTTATTTTTTGTACAATCATAGTTGTTAAGGAGTTTTCAGTGTGTATGTCTACTTTCATCTTATGTATCGATAGGATTTTATACTATGCTATATAACAGAACCAATGAATAGTCATTTGAAGTGACTAGCAATTGTTAATTTTCAGTACAGTGCGACAAACTTATCTGTTCCGGTGAGAGCAAGCTAAATTGATCCATATCTCATAACTTACTAATGAATTATATATTGATATAGATTAGATGGGTTTATTAAAATCACAAGAGCGAATTACCACTAATTGCAAACTTGAAATCTTATAGAATGAAGAAACCGGAACAGATAAGTTTGTGGCACTGTACATTGTTTGATAGCTCACATGGTGTTATTAATTTCGTATTCGACATTGGTAGAATGAGATGTCTTAAAGAGAAAGCGACTGTTTGGTCTCACCTTTATAAATTCAGGAATGAAAACGTGGAAACTAAAGAGCCTTATTTCAGCCATTTATTGATAACCGAACAATAATTTTAGTATTACAAATCAAAACTAACTACTTAATCTAAAATTTATACCTAAAACAAAATACTACATTAGTAACTAAATACATTTTATTTGTTTGGGCCTATCGTTTTTATTATTATTCTATTTAATAATGTTTTTCATTCTAACAACTACATTATTATATTTCAAAATCAAAATCAATCAAAAATTGTTTATTTACACACCATGTAGGCATAGACAAATATTTTACAATCAGACAGTGAGAAAATCTACATCGCAACATTTGCCAGACTTATAGAGCCACAAACTTATCTGTTCCGGTGAGAGCGAACTAAATTGGTCCATACCTCATTACTTACTGTACTAATGAATTTCATATTGACATAGATTATATGGACCAATTTAGTTCGCTCTCACCGGAACAGATAAGTTTGTGGCACTATACTTACAATTTTTGTATACAATATTTTTCTCTTCTTTCATGTTATTATGTATGTTTGAGACTTGAACACAATGATATTTAAAAAAAAACTTAATTGAAAACTTTAACATTTTGCCTTGTACCTACTAAAATAATACTTAAAATCATAAATTACAAAAAACTTTGTAATTTTCTGAAATCCATTAATCATTTTAAATATTCATACCTTTAAAACTACAAACATTTTGTCGAAATAGCAGTTTTTAATAATCATCATTATTCTCTTTAATAAAATAATTACTTAGTTGTACAATCTCACTTTCGTGTTTGTTATATATTATATTAAAAGTCTAGTAACTGTGATTGTAGTTTTATTCCCCTGAAATCCTAAGGCTCTGACTTCTGTGCAAATAATAGTCCCGGGTTCGATAACCGGACGAAGCTCGTATAATTAATGTCTGTTTTATCTCCAACCTGTCTGCCAAGCGTGGACATTATGCCACCCAACAGTCTTGAAGGAGGCCCATTTCCTACAGTAGATGGATTATGTGTTGTATTTTTTGTTTTTGTAGAGTGGGGTAATAATAATTATAAAGTAATAATAATTATGTGGGGATACCTTACACACGGCCATCCGACCCTAAGCTAGGCAGAGCCTGTAATATGGGTATCGGACACCTGAATATATACACAGATACATAGATAGACACATAAGAGAAGTACCAATAAGTATCTGTCTTTCTTTAAAAAATATCAGCCCCGGCCGGGGATCGAACCCGGGACCTTTCAGCAGTCAGTATCACTAACGACTACACCAGTAGGTTGTCAATGGGATTCTCTCGAGCATACTGCGGCTGCGGACAGAGTGGTGACCAATGACCATCAGCTTGACAACGATGAAGTCCGTAAGTATGTTAAAGGACAATGGCCATTTCTCTATGGCGCCATGACCCGCCAGAGCAGCCATTGATGAAAAATATATATTGTATAGTATATAGTATATATATATATAACGAAGCAGGAGGGGGCCCGAGCGTTCGTTATCATCATCATCAGACATGGCACGTGGTATACGAGTAGGTGGACACATAAAACACAGCGGTAGTTCACAATTAAGATTTAATCAAAATCACAATTAACAAAACATCAAAGTGAAATCAACTTAACGGCACAGATCAACTAAACTAACACTTCACATGTACAGCACTTCACAAATACCACTCTTTCCAAGAAACGCACGATCAGTTCCCAACACGTCTACTCGGTAGCTTGCCTCCAGCACAAAGTGAGTGACCCACCGTCCCGGTCTTCATGAGGTAAACGGTTGGACTCTGACAAAGCGCGCCAACGGCACACTTCGCGTCTCTTCCGGTGTGATGTCGGTAAAGCAGGTCGTTTCCACGATTACTAGGTATCATGACATGAACAATCTAACATCTAGTACAATGACATTCGCAGCAACTAGATATCATGACAGTTTCACGAAATCCGCCACAACGGTATCATGACGGTACCATGACATCGACCACAGTATCATGACATCTCCGACACGGCCATCCTGCTAGCACACGTCCTCGTGTGTTGAATCTGCAACAAAACATACACCAACAGTTTTGGTCCGACTCGGCCATATCCTGACCATCATTTTTATAAGGCACTCTTAAATTTCTACCTCTGTAGGGTAACCAAACTCTGTCTCATAATTCATCCATTACTTTACTGATTACTGAATACGACAAAACAATTAAATCAGTAACATCAACAATAAGAAGCAAGTAAAGCCATGTACCATTACTCTCATAATTATCCCCTTTGATCTCAACAAAAACCACAATATCTCGCGACTGTTTCGACTGCCTTGAGTGCTTTGAGTATTCATCTGCCTACCACAGTATCTGCCGCGATTTAAATCGCTCATATCTCTACGATTCCTCATTAACCGTCTTATGCATCAGTCATGGAGCCACCACTGATCTCTACTAGACCACCGGCCTCCATGCACCGACTACACGCTCACCACGACGTCCGTCAACGCCACACGCTTCGCACCCGCACCGCATAGAACCATTATCTGGGTAACCAACCACGACTACGGGCTGCGACAACGTACTATAGCTACTACTGCAGTAACCATGGTTTACTTGACCTACCGAACGGCCCATACAATATTACTCAAAATTCAACAATGTTTCTGCTTCACCAACTTAATTCATTGATCATTAATTTACATCAACTCTGGTACATAACCCACTGACCTCTTCATTGTATTTGTACTAACATATCTGCAATAAACCTTTAAAAACTCTACCATCTGTTTCATTAATTTTAAAATCGTAATCTTATTTGAACCGCTCAGTCTGTTTTACCCTAATTCCAATAACCATCTGATATCACTCATGTGGCAATTTTACACTCTATTCAATTTACTATGTACTAAGTTATTAGCCTGTCACCTCTTTTATCATTGCAATGTATTTTGTGTGAGGGTAAACACGAAACAGACTTTAGAAACAGCATAGTAAAATAACTTCCCTTGTAAAATCTCAAACGTACTCATCACATATAGTTAATCCATTGTAATTGTAACCAATTAATTACCACAAGTACTTCCAATTTCATAAGTTTTCAAGATAATTTTATCGTTTACTATTAATCCATGATCTGCTCTATCATGATGAATATAGGTGGTAGTTAGCCACAGTCATCGTAAAAAGTAGGTAACTTATTAGAAACTAATTCGGGTAATCATCGACCAATAAACAAAACAATACAACCTTGTATTCCAATGTCTCGCCCGATGACTCCGTACAGAGAAATCACTTTACAAGTTGTTCTCTGTCCACATGATGTGATGTCGTCGACTCGGACATTCTGGCATGCACACATTGTATCCACGTGTGATAACTTCATCTGTAACAATAAAGAAGCAGCACAGTATTTTCTTTATAACTCGGCCTATTCTGACCAAAAAGTCTACGTTTCTCATTACAAATCTTCCATGGTCCAACTATTATCGCATTTCTAACCAAACAACTTCTAAAACTCTGTTAAAACTAGAAGGTACATCGACAGTACTATGCGGTACTATGAGTCTATGACTACAACGTTATTTAAAAGCCATTAAAATAAAAATCTGAATTGAATCCTGTCTTCATGCATTCGCACCTCACCTCGCTCACAATAAAATCATCCCTGTGACTTACAAATCATAACGAATCATCTCTGTGACCCATAGTTTAATATCATCCCTGTGATATTAAATTAACATCCGTCAGCCCTGTGACTTTACTAAGATTAATATCATCCCAGTGATATTCAACCGTCATCAGTCATCCCTGTGACTTCATTTGTCATCCCAGTGACTCCACTTGTCATCCCTGTGACCACACTTGTCATCCCTGTGACCCTTCTTTGATTAATATCATCCCTGTGATATTCAATCGTCATTAGTCATCCCTGTGACTCCACTTGTCATCCCTGTGACCACACTTGTCATCCCTGTGACCCTTCTTCGATTAATATCATCCCTGTGATATTCAATCGTCATTAGTCATCCCTGTGACTACACTTGTCATCCCTGTGACCACTCTTATCATCAGACATATCTGTCTACCCATGTAAGTTATGCAAAAGCGATTGAAGTGAGGTACAGAAACAATAAAGCCAGGGTATCAATAGCAGAAATCTATATCGTTAGTTAAATCTGTAATATTTTGAATCTTTCAGAATATACATACTAGAACACTTTAGACAATTTCTTTCCTGCAGCTTATAATATGACACAGTCTCCCTATTATTCTACTTAACGGTGGCGTTTTATTTACCCACCATAAAACTCAATTGAGTTAGCTATTACTCAACTAACTGAGAATCGAACTCAGTCGCTGAAACTGAAACCAATCCACTATACTAGAGTAAACATAACTGCCAGTAGCAATTACATCGTTCATATGATCTAGCAATGAAACTTCCATTTAATCATCTGAATCAAAATTCATAGAATCAAAAACGATGCTCACACGGTTATTGTGCTGTCCTGGGGTCAGTGTACAGTTACCGGTTTTAAAAAAGGGATCAAAAACTGACCCCAAGAAGTATAGGCCTATTTCGCTACTACCAACCTTATCAAAGATTTATGAAAAACTTCTGAAAAGCAGACTGACTGTTCATCTTAACTTGAACAAAGTATTAAATGACAGACAATTTGGCTACCAAAAAGGTGTAGGTACAAGTGATGCCATTGACTCTCTAGTAGATGACATCGTCAAAAAACTCAATGACAAGAAAAAGGTTGTTGGCCTATTCCTTGATCTGAGTGCCGCTTTTGACACAGTGGATCACACAATATTGCTCGACAAACTAGATCACTATGGAGTTAGAGGACAAGCTCTTGAGATATTTAAAAGTTACCTTCAAAACAGATATCAATTTGTTGAAATAAAATTTGAAGAAACTGGGGAGGAAAAGGTATTTAAATCAAACATGAGTAAGGTGACAAGAGGTGTTCCACAAGGATCAATTCTGGGACCACTCTTTTTTATAACTTTCACAAACGATCTGATAACCTACATACACAACAATATACCAAATATAGAACTGGTGGTATTTGCGGATGACACTAATGCTGTTCTATATGCTGACGATATTGAAACCCTAAACCAAAACGTTACTGCTGCTCTAAATGCGTTCAAGATGTGGTTTAGTTGCAATAAACTCCATCTTAACCCAAGTAAGACTAGTGCTATGCTCTTTAGAAACACCGCTAGGAATGAAGACACCCTTAATATTCATTTTGACGGAGATCAGATAGGTTTAGTGGAGACAGTTAGGTTCTTAGGTATAAATATAGATTCGTTTTTAAACTGGAAGCAGGAACTTACCGCAATAGAGGGTTCAATCAGCTCGGCATGCTATGCTCTCAGAACTTTAAGAGACGAGCTGACTTTGGAAAACCTTAAAATGGTATATTACGCATTAGTTGAATCCAGGTTGAGGTACAGCATCATGTTTTGGGGTCAGAGTCATGACTACAACATGAAAAAAGCATTTACAATCCAGAAACGGGCCATCCGTACAATGGTTCGGATTCCACCCTGGGACTCGTGTAGGGAACACTTTGTGAGGTTAGGAATATTAACTGCCCCTTCCTTGTATATTTTTGTACTACTCACAAAGTTATCAAAAAATCTACCCAGATACGAATCAGCAGATCTTAAGGAAGCGCGAAATAAAACAAGGAGGAGAGATATTCGCATTAATTCTCTGAGCGCCAGACTCAAAATTGCGGAACATAGTGCGCGATATCAGGCTGTGGGTTCTACCTTTTTTGGCATAAGATTTATTTGCCTAATCTCGCATTGCATAGTAACGTTTGGTCAAAGTCTCGTTACGCCGAAAATCGTATGGCATAAATCTCGTTTAGTAAAAAGCATAATTCGCATAACATTGTTTAGCCTAATAATGGTATGGCCAAATCTTGAATAGCCTAATAATGCTATGGCATAGGTTTGTTAGGTTTATACAAAGTAATAATATTCATTTGGCTTTAACTTTGACGGAGCGTCTCCCTACACAGCGCAAACTGGTGCCTTGTATTGTTTCCGCTGTTTTGAAAACGCTCCGCTCCGCTTCGCTGCGCTCCGCTTTGGTTTTTATGAACATGTGCACCTAACACGCTCCTCCTAGCTTTGCTCGTCGTCGCACCTATTTTTAGGTTTCGATCTCATGGGGTTTGTAATAATTATATTGGTCGTTAACTTTCGATTTTTTGATCATACAATATCGTGTTTTTCGGGATGTAGGAGAAAAATACCACAATGTGTACATTTACTACATACTTAATATATTATTTATTAAGATAACATTACGAGAATCAAGATTATACATAGGTATAGACGAACATAAATTTGAGCAAACGAAACTTAGGTGTTTAAAGATTGTGCCTAAAGAGTTTTAGACGAAACGAGCCTTATGCCACATAAGTCTTGGCAAAGTGATGGTTCGACCAAAAAAGTTTAGACCATACGAGTTATGCGAAATGAGTTTTGGTCAATAAAGATTATGCGAGATGAGCGGAACCCCAGGCTGTGTTCTTATACAATAAACTACCAATTGACTTGAAACAAATTGACAAAATAACTTTATTTAAGAATTCTTTACGTGCCTTCTTGTTGGAAAAGTGCTTCTACTCAGTTGACGAATTTATTAACTTGCATGTGCATGACCTATTTTAAATTGTTTTTTTTTTTTAATTTGTATTATTTTAGTATTTTGTTTTGTATTGCATTATTATAATCATTGTGTAATTTTATTGTGTGACATTCAAATACAATGTATTATTGTGAAAGAATAAATGAAATGAAATGAATGAAATGTGATGCAAGCTGCACGTGTGTATCCATCCAGTGCAGGGTCGGCTGCCGGCGCGGCCTGGGCGAGCCACGTGTCTCGACGTGCCACGCTTGGACCACACAACAGGCTTGTGCGCAGGCTGCTGGCTGCTCGGTCCCGGCGCGCTGCTCATCGCTTGCGGGGCTGCCCTATTATGGCTTATGACCCAAGTCACTGCAACTGTAACACTTTAAAGGATGTTGAATGAATAGTTTTACACTTTTCGGGTCTGGGGATTCACTGTTATTTTGTACACTGTATGATTTCCGCTTTAAATAAGAAAAACCTTCGAGTCTAAGCTAATGACGTGACTGCATTCCATTTGTAAAAGCAAGGCGTTGAAGCCTGGGGTCAAATTGCACTATGTGGGCAAGCACAATGGAAACTGCTACATTATTTAATTTTGTTCCACACTGATGTTATTTAATTTTCTCATTAGGGAACTGATTAATTGACTGGCATAGCTAGATAGGCATTCATTCTTCTCAGGTTTACTGATTAGCAAATTAATCACGGAAGCTGCCGTTATTTCCACACAAGCAAAGCTACCATTGACACCACTTTAAACTGGGGCCAAGTAATATCATGAAACGATACTTGCAAAATCCAAGTGAATGCCTTGAGTGCTCAGCTAAGAGCGAGCACGAGCTCTCCTCCCCGCAGGCCCTGCAGCGGCTGCTCGGCGAGGCGCGCGGCACACGGCTCGGCGCACGGCACTCGGCGCGGCGCGCGGCACATGGCTCGGCGCACGGCACTCGGCGCGGCGCGCGGCACACGGCTCGGCCGCGGCGCACCACGAGCGCGCGTTCAGCTCCACCACGTCGGTTTGAACCTCGGCAGGGTTACGCCAACACGAGACGTAGGCGACTTAAGCGACTCGTTCATGGCTGCCATACCTCAATTTCGAATTACAAAAAGTAACCGCCATCTTGAGGCGTTGTCTTCACCGCCGTTATGTGTCCCATTTACTCGCTTGGATCCCACTCCTGATAACGAAGCAGGAGGGGGCCCGAGCGTTCGTTATCATCATCATCAGACATGGCACGTGGTATACGAGTAGGTGGACACATAAAACACAGCGGTAGTTCACAACTAAGATTTAATCAAAATCACAATTAACAAAACATCAAAGTGAAATCAACTTAACGGCACAGATCAACTAAACTAACACTTCACATGTACAGCACTTCACAAATACCACTCTTTCCAAGAAACGCACGATCAGTTCCCAACACGTCTACTCGGTAGCTTGCCTCCAGCACAAAGTGAGTGACCCACCGTCCCGGTCTTCATGAGGTAAACGGTTGGACTCTGACAAAGCGAGCCAACGGCACACTTCGCGTCTCTTCCGGTGTGATGTCGGTAAAGCAGGTCGTTTCCACGATTACTAGGTATCATGACATGAACAATCTAACATCTAGTACAATGACATTCGCAGCAACTAGATATCATGACAGTTTCACGAAATCCGCCACAACGGTATCATGACGGTACCATGACATCGACCACAGTATCATGACATCTCCGACATATATTTACTGATGTGTAGCACATGACTACAGTATATCCTGGTATAAATGTTATTATTATGAGGCATGGGAGAACCAAGATATAGGTGCTGAATGATCAAATCTTTGTACTGACTAGATGTTTCCCTCATACTAAGTTTTTTTTTAAACGTGATTTAGATTTTCTCAAATATTTTTCCCTCAATTGGAACACTCTTATCAATCATAGAGTTGCTGGCTTAACGTCGGGCCGCCGCTACGCCGCTCCGAGCCTACGCTTTCAACCTACTTGCGTTACGCCGCTCCTCGCTTATGAAGTACTTTCGTTATGCCGCGCGTAACATTTTCAAGTTAAGGGGATGCCCTCCTATAAACATTAAATTTTTTTACTAATATTAGATACATAGATAGATAGAATATTCTTCGTTTGTACACACACATATGAAACATAACTTAACATATGTACAAAACTGGCAGTCTTATCGCTTGTCGCGAATGCATAATAGCATTGCGATTAAAATCGTAGGGTTCACATAACTACAAATGTAAATAAAGTATTTAGTAGGTAGGTATATAATTATTTTCTTACCTTCCAATGAACATGTCTGGCTCTATCTGCTTCGCATACCTATATCAAATCTTACATACATAAAATCATTTCTTAAGAGGTTCGAATGTAGAACCTTATCTTTCTGGTGGGACCTCTGTGTCCCGGTAATGGCCTCCAAACCACCCCTTTCTGAGCCATTCCTCTGCCACCTAGTTCTCAGGTTTCTATAATAACATAGTCATAATGATAAGAACTCACCGATGTTATCGTCCTTATACGGCTTGTAACTCACCACATCTCCTCCAAGAACCTCTTCTTTTTCTTTTCTTTCACCAGTAACAATCACCATTTTTTCCCTCCTATAACTCCTCTCTATTTATTTTTCTTAAACAGTGTTACCAACCTTACCAACTACTTATCCCTCACGTTTCGTTTCTGCAAACTTATTTTAACTGGAATCGCGTTTCGCGACACTCCCAAAAGGACAGGGAAGAAACTATTATGTATTGTTATTGTTTAAAAAAGGTTTGATTATATTAAAATAGTTAATATTATTATTAGTAAGTTATTGAAATAAATTATTTATCTTTGACTAAATTCTTATTAATTTATTACCTACCTAAAGTTAATGAAAGGCCAAGAAATGTAATTCAATAACAACAAAAACATAGAATCATACGTGACATTTATTGATCAAGAATAAGAAAGTATACTATTCAATTACCTATTATATACTTCTAATTATACTTAAAGTATACGATACATCGTTACCTTTAAATAACTATAGTTGAATACAATTCACACATATTAAATTTATTAATTCCTTGGTCCATTGAGCAATCTTTTCTTTAGCTCGTCTTGCGGCGGCACGACTATTACTTCTCTGATCAGTAGTAGGCTCTACTGTTTCTATTTCGGTGGGCATGTCAACGCTTCTCCCTTCCATCTCTGTTTCTTGAGTAGTTTTCAATGTTTCTGTTTCTTCCCTACAGTCTGATTCTGTCCTAGTAGATACATGTTCCTTTTCTATGTGTTCATGTTCTTCTATCTCCAATGGGAAAAGATGGGCAATGGATCTTATATATTCCTTGTCACCAACCTTAACTGTTGCTACTCTCACTTCATTGTCTCTTCCTCTATGAAGCAATATTATTTTACCTATCTTCCAAGTAGAACGGTTGTTGTTATCACCTTTGATCTGTACGACATCCCCAACCTTAGGTTTGGACTGGCTGACCACTCTGGGCTGTTTATGTCGTATTTGTGTTCTTTCCTTCAAAGCATTAAGATATTGGTTGATGAACATTCTTCTGAATTCATCTACAAGTTTGTGGCTTCTCTTCCATCCCTTTATTAGTAGTTCCTTTGTAATAGTATCTTCTCTGGATTCATATGGTACTTCAGAAGTTTGCATCAAACAGTCATTCATTCGAAGGAAGTCCAGGGGTTTCAATATATGTTCATGTTCAGCCCCAACATAGATCAACGGTCTTGTGTTAAGTACCAACTCAATTTCTTTCACAATAGTTGACAGTTCGTTGTCTCTCAGCAAACGGGTATCTAACGATCTCTTCATACAATGTTTAACCAAGCCAACTAAGCGTTCATAGAAGCCACCACGCCAAGGTGCTAGTTCTGGGATGAACTTCCACTGTAAGTTGTTGTCAATACAGTATGGTCCAGCCATGACTTCTGCTGTAAGCTTGAACTGAGCTGCATTGTCAGATATTATGAGACGTGGTAATCCTCGTTCTGCTATGAACCTTCTGAGTGCCAAGGTACACTGTTCCGCTGTAAGATCCTTCACTATTTCAAGATGAATTGCTCTCACAGCTAAACAGGTGTATAGGCATATCCATCTCTTTTCTGTTTGTCCTTTATCCGTGGTAACTAGAAGAGGTCCAAGATAGTCCAGGGCGATGAATGAAAACGCTGAAGTGAAGTTTACTCTTTCTTCTGGTAAGTCAGGCATCTGAGGTAGTCTGTAAGGACCTCCACCATATTTCCTGCACTGTAAACATCTCTTCAGTGCTTTTTGCACTTTACATCTCCCTTGTGGGATCCAATACTTTTCACGAATTAAAGAAAGAGTATGTGTTACTCCAACGTGATAGTTGTCCTTATGAATATTGGATATGATTTCTTCTGTCAGACTGGAATCTTTCGGTAGGAGGATGGGATATTTGCGGTCATAAGGCAGGTCAGTTAAGACTATCCTTCCTCTGCATCGGAGTAAGCCATTTTCATCTTTGAATACACCAAGGCTACGACTTAAATCAGTACTTTTTCCTGCACATTCCTGTGGGTAGTGTAATTTCTGTTCTCTCTTGATTTTAGCAGTAATATTGGTAATCGTTTCTTCACTTTGTTGCAATTGCAATGATTCTGGGTTTACATTTGCTTCATTTAACGTAGGTCCATCTTCATTTTCAGTAGACTCATTTTCAGGATATCCTTCTGACTGGGTCAGACCCTCCAAAGCACACAGGTTTTGTGTCATTGCCCAGTTATTCTTGTATTCTCTTTCATTCTTCAAAAATTGGGGTCCTTCAAACCATAGTTCTCTTTTTGCAGGTGTAAAGTCTGCAACTCTGGTTGCAATATCTGCTGGATTATCCGCTGATTTCACATACAAAACTTGCGTGTCTTGTTTATTTATTTCAGTAACTCTTCTTGAGATAAAGGGAGGCAATAGCTTTTCTGAGCGTAACCAGCTTATAACAACTTGACTATCAGTCCAAAGGTATTGTTTAGATATCGGTACTTCAGAGTGTTGTCTCACATATCTTAAAAGTCTGCTGCCAATAAGAGTACCCAATAGTTCCAACCTCGGAATTTGTAGATTATCTTGGTCTTTGAGTGGAGTCAGTTTTGACTTGGACATAAGCAGTCTTACTATCACTTTATCCTGTGATTCTGTTTTGATGTAGACAGCTGCCGCGTAGGCATCCTTGGATGCATCCGTAAAACAGTGTAACTCATGTACTGCTTTATCTTGCGTAGCGCCTATGTATCTTGGAATCTCAATATCTTGAGTTTGGTATAGACTGCTTGCAATCCTATTCCACTCGTCTCTTAAGTCTTCTGGCAGTTTGGTGTCCCATTTAAGTTTTAATTTCCAAAGTCTCTGTAGATATTCCTTAGCTGGTAAAAGAAGAGGACTGCTAAATCCACAAGGATCGTAGATTGAGGCTATTTCTTGAAGAACATACCTTTTAGTCATATCTCTATCACAGTTACTTATCTGTGTTTTAAGCTTTAATGTATCTTCTAGTGTGTCCCACACAAGTCCTAACACCTTTGTGACTTCTTTGCCTTCAAGTAGATGTTCAGGTATTTCTTTTAGAAATTCTTTGTTATTTGAGTTCCATTGTCTCACGTTCATCGAGATTGTTTGAAGGGAAGCATGTATTTTTTGATACAATCCTGTAGCTTCATCTTGTTGTTTCGCTCCTAGTACAAGATTATCAACATATATCTTTTCTGCTACGTTCTTAAGTGTTTCATCTCCACATTTCAGAAAATGACTCTTTATTGTTGCATTTAGTAGGAATGGACTGGATACTATTCCAAAGGGAACTCGACAAAATCGGTAGCATTGTAAGTTGTCTTCTGTTACTTCTTTTGTAGTATCTTTTACCCACAGGAATCTAGTGACGTCACGATCTTCGTTCTGAAGTCCTAGTTGTAGGAAGGCCTTCTCAATGTCTGCCAGGATTCCTATTTCATGTTGACGAAACCTCAAGATAAGTCCAGTTAAGTCTTCAAGCATCAATGGTCCTTTGTACATACATTCGTTCAGGCTAGATTGTGTACTTTTAGACTTAGCTGATGCATCATAGACAATTCTCAGTTGAGTAGAGCTATCTTTCTTGACCACGCAGTGATGTGATAAGTAATGTATTGGATGTTGCACATTTTCAAAAGCATTCTTCACCTTTTCTATCACTCCAGATGACTCCTGTTCTTGAATGGTGTCATCATAAATGGCTAAAGTATTCTTATCCAAGCTTCTTAATAGGCTGGTCAGTCTTCCTACAGCTAGACCATAGTTTGATGGTAGGTTTGGTGGATACTGGACCCACGGCCATTTGACATGATATCTGTTCTCTTCAAACGTAACTGTACTGTTGAAATTTCTTAAAGCTTCTTCTTCATTTGTAGTCTTTGGAGAATCTCTAATACCGATGGATTCCAACTCCCAAAGTTGTTTAATCTCTCCTTCCTTGATAGGTAAGTCCGGCTGAACAAAACCAAAGTTATCTGGCAGGTTAGTTTGCATGAACGTTGCTACACTAAGAACATGTTCTTGATGAAAGGGAGATCTGCCACTGAAGACCCAACCGAAATCTGTTTCAATTAAATAAAGGTTTTCTTCAATGCTAAGTTTTCCATTTTTGATGAATGTGAAGTAATAGTCGTTGCCAATGAGAAGATTTATCTCACCGCCCATGGATCCATCATCTGAAGGAATTATTTCTTGACCAAATTGGTACTGTCTGAAATCAAAACATGATACCTGTTGAGTTATAAAGTTTACAACATTAACTATTACATATCTTGAGTGGCCGGAGTCACAAACTAATTCTATCTTAACTCTAGGACTCTCTAGCTTCTTAGGTTGTTCCAGACCAAAGGTGTAAATCATTAAGTGATCTGTTTCAATGATTTCTGGCATTATAATCTTAGTTAGGTTTTTAGTGATGTACGACCTTTGGCTACCAGAATCTAGTAAAATTCTACATTTATGTAAAGTACCATCTTTACTTCTTACTTGAGCTATAGCAGTCTGTAGTACAGTACCTTTATTCTTCTCGCTGCGAGTCTGCAGTGTTGTACTTTTCTGGGCCATATTGCACAGTGCTCTATTATGTTTTCCGATTTCACCACAGTAGAAGCATCTTCTTTTTTCTTTGCAATCTCTTGCTGTGTGATCCTTTTTAAAGCAAACAAAACAACGTCCAATTATCTTCTTTTTCCTGTCTTCTACTGACACCACTTGCTTACAGTTGTCATTAAAATGTTCTCCATCACAGAAGATACAAGGTAGGCTTCTCTTCTTTCTCTTTGCAGGTGTGACTTTGGGTGTAGGGAATTTCCTCTTCACTGGATATTGTCTCTTCTCAGTAGTGTTTGTAAATGATAGTGTACTCAGCAAAGGTTTTGTTGTAGTGACACGAGCAGTAATCTGTTGTTCCAATAATTTTCTTATAGTATCAACACTTTGTTCTTCTACTTTTACTTTCATTTTCAATTCATAGATAATATCTTCAGGGTACTTGTTTAATATAATTCTTCTTAAATTATTGTGGTTAGTATCTTCTCCCAAAGCTTTTAAAATCCTGAGGTGTTTCTCTATTTCATTAAATACATTCATGCATTCATTTGGTGAATGAGCACTTTTGAGGTTAAGAAGCGCTTCATAATGAGCATCAATGACCATCCCAGGCTTACCAAAACGATCTTTTAATATATCGACTGCAATCTCATAGTTTTCATGAGTTATGTCTAAGCCTTCAATGGCCGCTAATGCCTCTTGGTCCAGGGATGCCATCAAATAACTGAACTTGTCAGCTTTGGTAAGTTTTTGGGTATCTACGCTGGATTTAAAACGGTCCCAGAATTCATTCCACTTCAGAGTGTCTCCATTGAAACGTGGTAACTCTAATTTTGGTAGTTTGGATGTCAATTGATCAACGTGTTGTACTGGTGGGTCACCATTGTTTTTGTTATCGAGGAGCTTTGCTTCTATTTGTATTTCTGTGTAAGTTCTGGATTCTTCTACTGTCAACTTATCCATATAAATATGGGTCTCCTTCATAAAAAGTTCATTGAGCAACTTGAGGTTGTAATAATCCACTGGTTCAGTCTCTCCTTTTTTTATTTTAGTAAGAATAGTCTCTACCTTACCTTTGACTATCTCTATTCGAGTTTTCCATGCTTCCGTCATCTTTGAGCCAATTTTTACCATCGGCAACTTGTCCTTGACAGTGCTGAAGTGTCACGACAGTAGCCTCTGTCTTCTCTGTCCTGGATACAAACAGGATCAGCCTGAAAGGTGATTGATAATGATCGAGTAAGTTCTCATAAAGATAGCACATTTATCTAGCCTTAAATGTTTTCATTCCAACAATTTGTGTCTCAAGTTTGTTGTTATAACTTTAAGTTACAACATGGATGTGATTACTGTTACTGTTCAATGAGGTATACATCGACAACATCCAAATGAAATTCTAAAAGGAAAAAAGGCATGTACAAATTTGAGATAACCCACTAAACCTTTCAAATTTTATCATCATCACAGACCTCTTGAGTTGCGTACATGCTGTGTAGGTATCATCTAAATTCAAAATAGGAATCGCTAAAATCATTTTGTGGACAATGGCTACCATGTTCGATTATTGTCAGGAATAACTTAAAATCCACTCACCGATCGTATGTCCACAGCCAATAACAATAACGTAATTCACAAATACACTTTAAACGCATTGAAACATGGAAATGGCCTTCCTGACGTTTAAATTTATTGATTTTATCGATAAAACGAAGACGCTCATACGCCATTGATCAAGTTGAGTTTGAGAAAAAAGTTTGTTTTGTAAGGTTGGTAATGGTAAAACTTTTTCAATAGTGATGTACCACAAAATGTTCATAATCGAAAATTGATTTGAATCGAAATCTATTGTTTTGAGATTCATTATTCTGGTGATGGTCCTTGGTAAATTTTCTATCTTGGATTAATATCTCTAAAATATTAATACCGGTCGGTAGTTACAATAAACCGAATTCTTACTCTGACATGACCACATTCTAAGGCTGTCTTCTCTGTTATTCTTTAGGATTCTACTCTACTCAGTTCATACTCTAAATAAACAGAGTGTAGAAACCTCTTGCATGCAAGTTAAATATACATATTTATTCTTTCTAATAGTTGTCAGATAACATGCACTTAACATTTTCTTCAAGTGAATGTTATAATCTGACTGCTCTCTTCTCTCTTTTGTGTTTGGCCTGACAACTAAACAGTCGTCTCTAGGTGAAGTAAGTATGTAACACAAAAAAAACAAAGTTTCGAAACCAACTCTATTTATTTAGTTTGTAAAATTGACGTTCATCAGAAAAATATATATTTATACGATGAATAAAAACATTTTGACTTTGACTTATTTGCCTTTTACAACTCAATATCTTAATCATAATCGAATCGTTACTGAAAAATAGTAGGAACAACTCTATTCCTCGCTTCTCTGTTTCGTAGATGGATCAGGCGGAACCGGATACAATGCGAACAGTTTGTAAAAATAAACTGTGTACTCGATGGTCTATGGTATATATATACCGTACCTAAGCTGTTTAGGAATCAAAATTACAAATCATTCACGCTTTACAAAAAAGTACAAAGCTTATGAGAAAATCCCAGCATCTCCACCATGTCGCGAATGCATAATAGCATTGCGATTAAAATCGTAGGGTTCACATAACTACAAATGTAAATAAAGTATTTAGTAGGTAGGTATATAATTATTTTCTTACCTTCCAATGAACATGTCTGGCTCTATCTGCTTCGCATACCTATATCAAATCTTACATACATAAAATCATTTCTTAAGAGGTTCGAATGTAGAACCTTATCTTTCTGGTGGGACCTCTGTGTCCCGGTAATGGCCTCCAAACCACCCCTTTCTGAGCCATTCCTCTGCCACCTAGTTCTCAGGTTTCTATAATAACATAGTCATAATGATAAGAACTCACCGATGTTATCGTCCTTATACGGCTTGTAACTCACCACATCTCCTCCAAGAACCTCTTCTTTTTCTTTTCTTTCACCAGTAACAATCACCATTTTTTCCCTCCTATAACTCCTCTCTATTTATTTTTCTTAAACAGTGTTACCAACCTTACCAACTACTTATCCCTCACGTTTCGTTTCTGCAAACTTATTTTAACTGGAATCGCGTTTCGCGACATCGCTTAAAGCGATTTTTCAAGAAAACCATAGGGATGAAAGATATTTATGATCAAAGAAGTGTACTAAATAATCAATAAATAAATGATACAGGTATACATGACATAATAATATATACTGATATGATTTAGTATAGCTACAATTTTGAAATGTACTTCAATATTGTAACTTTTTCATTACTTGTATGTATTTAAAAAAATCACGTATATACTATGCATATAATGCACAAGTTCATAGATATTTACAGGTAGATTTAAATTTCCAACTGTCTATTTATAAGTATTTTTTACAAAAATATACCTCTGCCCTCATACAAAAACATACCTAAAACAACTCCCCCTAAACAACTCTCCAAAACACCTTACGATTGCTGAGATATTTACAGATTTAAATTTACAAATTAATTGTCTACCAGTATATTTCACAAAAATATACCTCTGACCTCATACAAAAACATACTAAAAACAACTCCCCAAAACACCTTACGATTGCCGAGATGTTTACAGATTTAAATTTCCAAATTAAAATGTCTACCAGTATTTTTCACAAAAATATACCTCTGCCCTCATACAAAAACATACCTAAAACAACTGCCCAAAACACCTTACGATTGCTGAGATATTTACAGATTTAAATTTACAAATTAATTGTGTACCAGTATATTTCACAAAAATATACCTCTGACCTCATACAAAAACATACCAAAAACAACTCCCCCTAAATAACTCCCCAAAACACCTTACGATTGCCGAGATATTTTCAGATTTAAATTTCCAAATCAAAATGTCTACCAGTATTTTTCACAAAAATATACCTCTGCCCTCATACAAAAACATATCTAAAACAACTCCCCCTAAACAACTCCCCAAAGCACCTTACGATTGCCGAGATATTTACAGATTTAAATTTCCAAATCTTAAATTGTCTACCAGTATTTTTCACAAAAATATACCTCTGCCCTCATACAAAAACATACCTAAAACAACTCCCCCTAAACAACTCTCCAAAACACCTTACGATTGCTGAGATATTTACAGATTTAAATTTACAAATTAATTGTCTACCAGTATATTTCACAAAAATATACCTCTGACCTCATACAAAAACATACCAAAAACAACTCCCCAAAACACCTTACGATTGCCGAGATGTTTACAGATTTAAATTTCCAAATTAAAATGTCTACCAGTATTTTTCACAAAAATATACCTCTGCCCTCATACAAAAACATACCTAAAACAGTTGCCCAAAACACCTTACGATTGCTGAGATATTTACAGATTTAAATTTACAAATTAATTGTGTACCAGTATTTTTCACAAAAATATACCTCTGCCCTCATACAAAAACATATCTAAAACAACTCCCCCTAAACAACTCCCCAAAGCACCTTACGATTGCCGAGATATTTACAGATTTAAATTTCCAAATCTTAAATTGTCTACCAGTATTTTCAACAAAAATATACCTCTGCCCTCATACAAAAACATACCTAAAACAACTCCCCCTAAACAACTCTCCAAAACACCTTACGATTGCTGAGATATTTACAGATTTAAATTTACAAATTAATTGTCTACCAGTATATTTCACAAAAATATACCTCTGACCTCATACAAAAACATACCAAAAACAACTCCCCAAAACACCTTACGATTGCCGAGATGTTTACAGATTTAAATTTCCAAATTAAAATGTCTACCAGTATTTTTCACAAAAATATACCTCTGCCCTCATACAAAAACATACCTAAAACAGTTGCCCAAAACACCTTACGATTGCTGAGATATTTACAGATTTAAATTTACAAATTAATTGTGTACCAGTATATTTCACAAAAATATACCTCTGCTCTCATACAAAAATATACCTAAAACAACTCCCCAAAACACCTTACACTTTTTTTTTATATATAAAGATTTTTCCCAAAATAGTTGTCTATGAAAAAATGCAGTAGATAGAGCAATACAACATAGGTATATGAAATGTACTTACATATACAGTGCCACAAACTTATCTGTTCCGGTGACAGCTCACGTAAATGTGTAATATTTCTTGATTCTATAAGATTTTAAGTTTTCCCGTAATGGTAATTTACCCTTGCGGTTTTAATAAACCCATCTAATCTATATCAATATACAATTCATTAGTAAGTAATGAGATATGGATCAATTTAGTTCGCTCTCACCGGAACAGATAAGTTTGTGGCACTATACGTATCTATACCTAACCTATATACTATATAAATCATATTATACTATATGTATGTATCTAATACAATAGATATATTAAACATAATGTATAATACTACGTATATAATATAATACAATATTTACCTACTAATACATGTAAGTTAAAGTCAAAACATACAGTTTAAACCTTTAATACAATGTTAGGAATTAAATATTTCGACATAGCATGCCCTTAAGTGAATAAAATTGCGGAGCGGCGTAGTGAAAGTCCTCTGTAGGCGGGAGCGGCGTGCCGAAAGTAGCTTGTAGGCGTGGAGCGGCGTAGCGACGGCCCGACGTTAAGCCACTAAGCCGAGGAGGAGTAATAGGTTTGGTTAGTAGCTGTCAAGCGGGTCAGATTTGGCCATTCTCATTTATTTTGCACATTGCTAAATGCGCTAAAATGGGAGCTTAACACGTTCACGGACAATCCGTCGAGGGCCGTAATTAAGTATCCTTGTAATGTGACTACGCGCCTGTGGCCGTCCAACTTCTATTAATTGAAACGGACGAACCGTCAACAGCCGTATCATTTCCGTATTCTTAACAGGAGATGCATGATTTAGTGTCGTATTGTGCTAATTCATTTGTTTCTAGGTTTCATAACAAAGAACTTGTCGGGGTTTCTTTTGCACACACATAAGTGAACTTTATAGTGACATACCGCCTGTCGCCGTCACCGTTACAAATAAAAATAACCTTCCAGAAGTTAGTGTCACGGCGCGCGCGTCGCGGAAATGTTGTGTAGAACGGGTGGTAGTCTGGTAATTTTTTGGCAAATTACGAGGTAAATTAATAATAAATCGATAAATATTATACTGTTTTGCAAATAGGATACCTACCTATTCGATTCAAATACTATAATTACTTAAATGGAACATAGAAAAGCGAAGATATAACTGTAATGAGGAACTAGAAAATTTTAGCTTTTCTCGATGAACCCCTTTGTTTAATCTTACTATATCAGCTTTATTTATTGTAAATAGCATGCTAAAAGTGGAACTTTGTATCTGAAAAACGTCCAAACCTATTTCAAAATGATTCGGTCCTTGAAAAAAAGTGGCGGCTGCCGCCTGTAGCCGTAGTTGTCACTATACGCATTGTTGGATATGCATGATGTGGCGGACCGCTTGTAGACGATACCGTCTATGGCCGTAACTGTCACATTACGTAAATAAAATATGTTGAGATACGGCAATACGTTTTAAGGCGGAACGATAAAATGTATGGGATTTTTAGGTGTCATATCAAAATATTTTCCAACCATCAATTGTCCGTGAACGTGTTAAGCTATAATATCTACAAATTCGGGAGGCAGTGGGTTCAAATCCAAGTAATTTTACCGCGTGCTCTTACGGTGAACGACATAACGGTAACATCGTGAGGAATCCTTCACATCTTGATTTAGTACATACACTCACGAGCAAATTACAAAGTTCCACTTACCTGACCACTCCTTACAGTTCTATTCCTTAAAATGCCGACATCGAATAAATAATAAAAGCCCCAATTTTAAAAAACTATTAAAATATTATAATTTTAAACTAATTACTTAGGTTTCTAATTGGTAATATTCTGATGCGCTGTTAAATGTACCCCAATAATGCAGACGGCACTTACACAATATCTCTGAGACGACATTAACCTTTAGTGCCAATTTCTCCATAGTCGGTTATCTAACCAACAGGGATTGATTTATAAATTAAACGTCATCTCCATATCAAATTCATGACATGAATGATGTGTCAAAAGTCAACCACTACTCCCTGGTTATGCTCTAACCGACTATGGAGAAATTGGCACTTAGCTAACTAAACTTAACTACTTACATAATTTGGTGCTATTGTCTATGGGCCTTTTTAATTGCTCGTGAATGTCTTATATCTATGTAATCATACCTAATGCATCTATAATGCATGTACAAAACTCGAGTACCTCGCCAAATACGTGATTTACTAGCTATTTGAAAACCGATTTACATAGCGACAAGCTGCATACATATTTTACATGTTACTCACTTCAACTCTACGGGCGAATAAATATGTATTCATATAATATTGAACTCTCATTCGAGGGGTTAAAAGCTAATAGTGCAGAACGCCTACTTCACAGCTCAAAGCACATGGTGAACTGAAATAATATTGTGAACGTTGCCATTTAAGGGTCTGCAATAGGGAATCGAGGGTTGGCATTGTCATAGAATTATGTAGTAAATGATGCTCTACAGCCTTGAAAAAAATCACACAGGTAGTTGAAGAGTCTAGCTAGGTGCTGAATCATTCGAATTTAAGTAAATGATTATGGATAACTGTAAATTAATTTCAGAATATCAAGAAAAACCAGTCAATCACACTCCCGTATTGTAACAACTGTGTCGTAATTATTAAGAATTTTCATATGATTTTTATCATATTATAAAGTTAAAGGCTTGGACTAGGCGCTAAATACCTTGTTTTTTAATAAACACACACTTATTTTGTGTAAATTAATCCCAAACTTGAGCAATTTTTTTCCCTCAAATCTTCATACAAATATCTATGGCGGCTTTCTGTGTTATAAAATCATAAACACAAGTGACGTTTGACTCAGTTGGCCGCTGGCCTCCAAAGAAGGGTCACGTCGGTTTAGGCAGCACTGACAGCTCGCGATCTTATCGTGTACAGATACAAAATCACTGCACATTGGTTGTCATTGCACTTTTTCAACTTTTATGACACCAACATAATTTGATTTGAAATTGAGGAAGCATAATTCTTCCAGTATATTCAATACATTAAATTAAATTAGATAGTGTGCAATATTCTCGTGATATTACAGTCTCGTAAAGGTCTGATGAGGAGCAGGAATATAGCGAATGGATCTAAGTGATGACAATACGCACGAACATTAGGTTAGGGATCAAAAATACAGTCTCTTGGTGCTGGTTGAGGTATGGTCTCGTGAGGATCTGATGAGGGCAGTAACACGGTGGTGGCTCAATTTTATTTCAAAGATGTTAATAGCTAAAAGCATCGAGTTTGGGCTATTAAGTACGTTTTTCAGAGAGAGAGAAAGAGATTTTGTTTTTCCTCTGGATGTGTTAGGTTTACTGGGTTTACTAAGTTCATTCTGTTAATGGCATCAAGTTGTTATGTGTTCATAAGTAATAATTATTTATTAACAAAATGCTGTTGATTCTCCACGAAAATGTAAAAATAAAAAAAAAAAATAAAAATAAATTCGTAACGTAAAATTGTCAATGACGGAATTTCTTCTATAGACAGTAGCCACAAAAAAAACAAACGATAGATGGCGTGATTGGAAGATAAAGATACATTTTTTCGACACATAGACAGCAACAACAAAAAAATACAGATTTAAAGAAAAGAAACACATACTTATACAAAACAACAAAGAAAAAAAAAGGATACACATCAAAATAACTGGAAAAAATATAAGCCCCAATTTACTTGTGTGGGACAGGGAGTACCATAATATTTTTTTTGGGGTACTCCCCATCTATGCGAAATATAAGCTTGATATCTTTACCCGTTTCTGAGAAAAAGGGCGGTGACAGACAGTCAGTCAGACAGACGGACAACAAAGAGATCCTATAACGGTTGCTTTTTTTCTTTTGACGTTCGAAACCCTAAAATTAAGTAAAAATATTATGCTGCCAAAAAATGTACTTACAGGTATTGAAAAAGCGGTATATAAACAAATTATACCAGCAGAGGGTTCACCATTTAGCTGAATGTTACTTAGAAAACGGCCTTGAGTGGCGGTCAAGTTGGTCCCCGCCTGCGATACTTTCCATTAACATTAGGACTCGTTTTCATGTTTTTAGCGTACAGTCAGGTTTTTAGTTTTTTATAATTGTATTTTTTTATTTGTAACTTTTTAGTTGTTTTTATTTTATGAAATTTTACGCGAATTTGCAAATCTCGTAGAACAAAAGTTGTTCAGAATGACCCCTTGAGTCATCCCCTTTTGGCTTAGTATAGCCCTTTTGCGACACTATGTATTTACTTTGCTTTGTCGTCGGGGTTCAGTTGGCTGGAGGATGCCCGAAACTTATTATCTACACTTTAATACTTGTAGTTACATACCTTTCTACAAGTAAATACCACATTTGTTTGAGAAAGCTATTCGGGTTCCGAGTATAGAGTAAAGTGTCACCCCTATTAATTTCTACTCTTTCCTGGTGCCTACCAGTGTAAGTAAGAATTATACTTACTTACCCTAAAATCACCCAAAATGTACTTGAACATAATTGTCAATAAAGTTGGCGAGTAAAAGTTTATCGACCCACTGTGCAAACTTACATGTGTGCGTGTCACTGCGTGTGCTGTGTGAAGAGCATTGAAAACCCAAAATTGGCGCGGCACGTCACCCTGTACGGGCCCTTAAGTTAACTGAATAAAATAATACATGTTAACCACATACATACTTCATGTTTTTTTACATAAATAACAAGTTTTGTTCGGCTTTGGGCGTTCAAAAATTATATTTATAAGATTTGGTTCACTTCAGAAAAATATGGTGCCATACGGCAAGTTTAGTGATTAGATATTTTGAAGATGTCGCGACCATTATTAAATTTTAAATGAACGTGTAAGTGAGTGTCATAGCTAAGATATACATATACTTAGGATTGTACCTACCTTGTTTAATATCATTATAATATCGTACTTAACCAATATAAGGATGGATAAGCTGCACCGTGACTGGCTGGCGCTAAACTCTATTCTATTGATTTGGATTACAGCTGGTTTTGTTCTGGAGTAGTCTTCGACTCAGAATATGCCCGGTATAAAGTTAGTTGTGAAGTACTTAAAAGCCAAGTAGTCGATAGCCAATGGCGCTCGCTCTCTTGCAATCAAAACTGGGAACGACCAACAGAAATTGCTTTGCTTACGCTAAATTAGGGACTTGAACTTTGTTAAGCCTGTGTTAGACTCCTGCTGCTATCTCTGCTGCCTTATTGTTTGTCAAATACATTGACTAGGTGGTACTTCCTTTTAAAATCATTGGTCAAATACCTATGGTTATAATTCTTGTATCGTGAACTTAAATATAATAAAATGTCCCAGTAAGATTTGACCCTTTGATTTAAACCCATTTGGATTACTAAAACACATTGGCAATACTTATTTTACCTTTTTTATAAATAAATAAATATGTGGGGACATCTCACACACGGCCATCCGACCCCAAGCTAGGCAGAACCTGTGTTATGGGTATCGGACAGCTGATATATCTACACAAATACATAGATAGATAGATACTAAATATAAATATCAACACCCAAGACCCGAGTACAAATATCTGTCTTTAAACAAATATCTGCCCCAGCCGGGAATCGAACCCGGGACCTTCGGCATAGCAGTCAGGACTAACCACTACGCCATACGACCGTCAATAATTTCACACAAACATAGAAAAGAAGGTCAATTCAGAATTGTTCAATCAGAAAGTGAAATGTTATTTTTATGTACTTACTTCTATACTATACTTGTAGGTAGTTATTGTTAGTGAAATTTCTTACAAAAACAGTGTACTTTATAAAGAAGAGCATAAAAGCACAGTAAGTAAGTAGTTTCCTGAAATTTTCACACCGCATTTAACAGCAATGCAGCTTCAGTTGGAGCGTTTTTCAGTGAAGTGAGCATTACAGGTGAAAGCCTGGGAGAGGAGAAAGTGCTAAATGTAAGCTTGTTCCATAACACAATACTAGGTATTATGCTCGTAAAAGACTAGCCTTTTTCAACCCCCGACGAAGAAGAGGGGTGATATATAAGTTTAAAGTATCTGTGTATCTGGCGTGTGTGGTAGCGTAGCTAGGAAACGGTTCACCGTTTTTTGATATTATTATATTTTTTTTGTGTTATACAGTTTATGTTATGTCGAGTTTTCTTAGCCATATTACATCAAAATCTGCTTATCCGTTCATAAGTTATGTGACTTTTAGTGTTGAATGCCGGAGGCTTTTTTACGTTGGTTAAGTTAGGTTAGGTTATCACATCAGTAACTTAAAGCCTTTGCTAAGTAAACCTGATAGGTTTTCGGTTCAGATGGTAAAGCACTTGAATGATTGATCCACGTTGTGAGCCTGAAGCGAGGGCTGGACTAAGCGGATTGCGAATACCAAATTGAGGTGAAGTTAGCTTCAGTATTATTATACAGAATGTAGCAAACAACACCTGAATATACTGTGTGGCTTCATAAAACCTACACATTTCCACAAAATAAAGTTTAATTTGAAGGGGAATTTTGACTTTTATGTTTGAATATCTATATAACAATAAAAAATGAAATTCTGAGATTGTGGTTCTTCAAGAAATATCCTAACTAATATTATAAATGCGAAAGTAACTGTGTCTGTCTGTCTGTCTGTCTGTTACTCTTTCACGCCAAAACTACTGAACGGATTTGAATGAAATTTGGTATACATACGGTCTAGACCCTGAGAAAGAACATAGGCTACTTTTTATCCCATTTTGAACTTGCTACAATAATGCTTCAGATTAGCTTTTCCCCACATCATCATCAAAAAAAAAATGTAAACAGGCTAAGTGCGAGTTGGATTCGCGCACTGATGATTCCGTAAAGATAAGCTCTCTCAAAAAACAAACTTAGAGTTGAAATTATATTTTACCCTACATCGATATACTCGTACGTCATGGTCAATTCTGCAACTTATAATGTAAGTTTAATGTAATCACAATATCGACTATTACTCGTAAATTTGTAAAGTCTACTTACCTGAGATAGTATTCCTTTTAATTTTGTCATTATACACATCTGTGAATGTTTTCAAAATTTTTGGACCAACCATTTAGCCAGAAGGGAGGGGGGGGGGGGACACTTGAAAATAACAAAAATTTGCAGTTTGAAGCTTAATATCTCGTAAACCAATCAATGAATCAAAAAAAAATTAAAGACCTATTTAATAAACCCCACACCATCAAAACAGTGGGGGAAAAAATCATCCCCACTATACTTGTATGGGAGGTACCACAAAAAAATATATTTCTTTTTACTACTTTGTCGGGGCCGTAAAAGTGTATATCTATAAATATCAGCTTCATATCTTTACCCGTTTCTGAAAAAAGGGTGGTGACAGACAAACAGACAGACAGACGAACGGATAACAAAGTGGTCCTATAAAAGTTCCTTTTTTCCTTTTGAGGTATAGAACCCTAAAAACAGTACCTACTGATTTTTGTTTAGCCACACAGAATTTGTCTAAAAATTTAAGTAAGTTTTCTTACTTTTTAGTGTATTTATGAAGTATGCTTTACGATGTGTATTGCCTATCAGCGATCAGTGCAGCGAGCATAGGATTCGATACTATTTTCGAATCTACACGAATGGTCACTTTTACCAAACGCTAAACGTATTTAAATCTAAACCCAATTTTAAATTTTAACCTAACCTAACCTAACATATGGAAAAAACAAATGTCACTTTTGGAACTAACTTTGCCTTACATTTTGACAGTGACAGTTGACGATACGCAACGTTAACGGAGGTTCGAAACTTGTGCTGGCGACTCAGAGCCGCGAGCATAGGATTCGATACTATTTTCGAATCTACACGAAGGGTCACTTTTACCAAACGCTAAACGTATTTAAATCAAATTTAAAATACATTTTGTACTAACTGACAGACGTATGACAGGCTACTAAATACGTTTAGCGTTTGGTGAAATTCCACCTAACATATGGAAAAAACAAATGTCACTTTTGGAACTAACTTTGCCTTTCATTTTAACAGTGACAGTTGACGATACGCAACGTTAACGGAACTTGTGCTCACGACTCAGTTATCGTCAATTGCTTCACCGGCAGGATGCGAGCCGACGTCAGAAGGGTTACTCTATACTGTCTCAAAACGAAAGAACGAGAGTTCTCGGCTAATCGGCACGTTTAATACAACAAGATAGAGTCGTGGCTCACGCAGCAATGCTCCAAAACTACGTATAGAGTGACCCCCAGTGGCGGCGGCTTCGGCAGCGGCGGTGCGAGCTAATCATCTCGAGCGGAATTTGGTACACCCGAACCCAATATTTGCAGAGCTTACAAAAACATGTAACTAATCTGAGATATGTTTTTTCGTGGACGACAATCAGGGCGTCTCATTTATTTAAAAAACTTAGGTTATGCTTCCTACAAACGTGATCCAACTTTACAATATATATATCACTCTGTATATTGTATCGGTAAAAGAGAGTCTTAATCCTAATCCTAATCCATCCAAAAGAGAGAGAGAGAGCCAGATGCAGGTACTTACACCTCCACAGAGAATAGAATAGAATGTAACGGTAAAAGTTTCATATTCGGTTGGACTGTACTAATACATGAGTAGTGGCTGGCAGGCTGGGTGTGCAGGTAATCTTGCCTCCAGGGTACGTGTGAAAGGCGATTGCAGCTGGATTCAATTTCCTCCGAGCTCCTTGCTCGTAATCACATTACCACGGTCTCCTGCTAGACAGGTAAAATGTAGGCAAAATCAAAATGTTATACTGTTTATTAAACGCAGTCTGAGGGTTTCAATTTATAGGCCGTAATGCAAATCAATGTGTAGGTACCTGTGTTACATGTTACAGGCAAAATCCGTTTACTAACCAACTGTAAATCTGTTTTTTTTTGTAGTATACAACGTCATAAAGGTGGAATGCTTCCTTCAGGCAACAATTTTCAGCGTTACCTACTATCTCACATTGCCGTCTCAATTTTGGCAGTCTGCTTTATAACCACTAACATGTAAGCCAGAATGCTTTGTCTAAATACTTGGGTTCTACAGTTTACAATAAACAGCATACAATGAAGAATGCTGCACGGCAGCCAACGATGTTTTAATACAAAACAGATGGAGTGTCAGTGCTAATGAAACGTCTTCACAAATATAACATCGCACTTTTACACAGTTCTCTTATTTTTGATTAGTTCGGTTACAAGATTTATGACTGTATTCATTGATTCTGATTGTCATAAGGTTGAACTTAAAACGGTTTGGCAGCAAACAAAACACGGACAACACGTCATCTCGTTCGTATATTGTAAATCTAAGAAGACCGCGCTTCCTGCGGAATGCTGACTAGCGTCGATGTATGCCCTAGAATGCATCAAGCATGCACAATATTAACGTAAGCTACGCGAAAAATGCGCCATCCAAGCGGCCAGCACCTAAACTTTGAATTACATAGTTGAAGCTCGTCCTAGAATGGCAACCCTGTGGCCTGTATCACCCTGTATAACTACAGGTAAGTACGTAAGATTGTTAGTTTCTCGTCGAAATAACTTTGCACTCGTGAAAGTTTGTTGCCAACTAGGTACTCTCTAATTTTTAATTGGAAAGAATTCTGACATTTTATAAGTGATGCTACTAAAAAAGTTCTTCACCGAAAAAAGGAAAAATTGCGATCCATTTCTGGGCAATAATTTTTTCTCAATATTTTTGTACAAAAAGATAAATCTAAATATTTACTTGCTCAAGTAAACTAATACAAAAATAACAAATATTTCAATATAATAGCTGTTCCCGCGAGCTTCGCTTCGCCTTAATAAGTTTTCCCGTGGGAATTCTGCGATAAAAAGTAACATATGTGTTAATCCAGGGTGTCAGCTAACTCCATTCCAAATTTCATTAAAATCGGTTCAGCCGTTTTGACGTGAAGAAATAACAAACATACACACGTACATACATACACACAAACACTTACAAACTTTCGCATTTATAATATGAAGTAGGATCACGAGTCACGACCAATGTATCGAATTAATTTTAATTGCTTTATTTTATTCTTTAGCATGGCATCACTTCCTACTAAATTCAGGGATAATAAACCTTTTTAATCAATTTCAAAAAAAGATTGTCTATTCGGTAAGTACATATATGTTCGGTATGTATGTAAGATTATTGGAACTGCACCATATTGACATATGACAATATATTAGGGCTAATAAACAAATATTCAAAATTTTATAAATGTTTATGTACCTATGTATGTTTATATGCTTGTTGGTATGTATGTTTGTCCACGCATATCTCCGAAACGATTGATCCGATTGTCACTATTCTTTTTGAGGGTTCCGTACCTCAAAAGGAAAAAAAGGAACCCTTATAGGATCACACTTTGTTGTCACCACCTTTTTTCTCGGAAACGGGTAAAGATATTAAGCTAATTAAGCTGATATTTCGTATAGATGTACATAATTATGATGAAATTAAAAGGAAAACTACCTCAGGTAATTAAGTAGACTTGTACGGAACACTCAGTGCGCGAGTCCAACTGGCTCAGTCGGGTAAGCGCCCGCTTCTCAAGCAAGAGATGCGGGTTCGAATCTCGGCGCTGACATGTAGGTAACAATGAGTTCTTTGAATTTAAGTACAATGTACGTAGGTGGTCTGAAAAGTTTCCGACCTCAACGTGAAGATGGCAGCACACATCAATAAAAGTCAGGGAATGTAACTGTGCATCTTTTGACAGCAACACTTCAAAGTTTCAGCCATTTTTGGCGCGTGGTTTTTAATTTACAGTCGTTTGAGTGAGTCAATGTGAGCATTTCTGTGAAAACTGAAAAAATCGAGTATCGAGCTGTCTTAAAATCAAAGATGAGTTAGATTCTGTGTACGGGGACTCTTCACCGTCATTTACCATTGTAAAATTTTGGGCAGCCGAATTTAAACGTGGCCGTAAGAGCTTCGGAGATGATGAATGTTCGGGACGTCCAAAAACTGTAACTACTGACGATAAGATCGCTAAAGTTCTCCAAATGGTGTTAGACGACCGCCGAATTAAAGTGAGAGAGATAGCAGAGGCAATGAAAATGTCCAGAAAACGTGTTTATCACATATTAAATCAAGATTTAGGCATGAGAAGGCTGTCCGCGCATTGGCTGCCGCGTTTGCTAACGTCAGACCAACGACGTGTTCGAATGAACATTTCCAATGCTCTGTTGGCGCAGTTTTGGCGCAATAAATCCGTGTTTTGGCGCCGCCTAATTACTGTTTTACAGGCTATGTAGAAGAATAAAAATAAATTTTAAGGAAAAAAATCTTGTATCTATGTTAGGTCGGAAACTTTTCAGACCACCCACGTATACCATCGCTCTTACGGAGAAGGAAAACATCTAGATATGTGAACCCACCAACACCGCAGTGGACCAGCGTGGTGGGAAATGGTCCAAGCTTAGGAACAGGAAGGCAGTATGGAGATGCTGGAGGCGCTTCCCCATGGCAAAGGGAGGATCCTCCGACCGTAGGAACCAAGTGTAGGTTTCATCAAAATCGGTTAGTGAGTTTTCAAGATATGGACGTGGAAGTGCTATGATGTGATACTTTATGGTGATAGCTATCATATCACCAAAGAGGTTTATGAGATATATTTTTTCTGAGGTCAATGACTGTCACTATGCATCTATCACATTGACTGATTTTCATTCGACTTTGAATGCTCGAATGCGCTCATATATTATGTTCTCAGTCTCAGTGTAATTTGCTTCTATTTCTTGTCTACATCTTGTTATATTTGTTAAGTTTCTGTTAGGTTTTTCCTTGTTGACTTTTCGCGTTGTGATCGTTTGTTGATTTTTATAAACGTTATGGAGCCACAAACAAGCCTGGCCCTTCCCGGGAAACAGCCCCAACTGACAGAGCACAAGAGTCAGACTTTCTCTCTCCCAGAAAAAAGCGTCCTCGTGGTTCTTTTTCGCCAAACGAAAAGACCATCATTCTAAATATTTACTAATATAATATAGAAAATTGGCCGGAAACAACTGATTGGAGTGCAAAGGAATGTGCTAAAAAGACTTCCGAGATGATTGGCGTGAGTCTGTCAAGTGTCTATAAAATTATCAAAGAATATAAAGACACAAAAGAGTTTCAGAAACCGAAAAAGAGTGGTCCGCAACTATCTTTCATACATAAATTTGATGACTTTACTTTTACGACAATTCGACGAAAGGTTCACGCGTTTTTCTACAGGAACGAAATTCCGACTATTGCAAATTTTTCACCTCTATTCAAATACGAACGCAACATCGGCCTGACATCGGCGTACTACGGCTACCGTTTCAAAAAGAATTACTAGTGGTTTTTAGATATATTTTCTACGACAGCGATAATTATAATATAAGATAATTGAGATTATCTTTAATTGTATTTTTCACTGTTTGTGATATATTTAGGTACGGTAATTATTTCTCACCCTAGGTAAATCCCCTTTTAATTTGGAGCGCCGCACTTAATAAAATGGATACAGGGACTAAAAAATATATATTATAGTCTCAGATGTCCAGACTCGTATTGAAAAAGTGCCCAGCCCAAAAAGGTTTGTGATCTCTGATTTGTCTAAAATTGATAACTGTCAGAATTCCGTAAGATTACTAATTACAGTGTAGATACTTCACAATATTATGTAGCAGAATGCGTAACTGGGGTGGGTTGCATTTTTACCCACTAGAATGTAAAAGTCTAGAAGTTAATGTAAAAAACGCTAAAACAAGATTAACTTCTTTGTACATTCTAGGTACGGCATATTTGGAGGTAGGTTCTAAATAAATTAATTAGCATGAAGAGGGCGTGAAACGTGGCAGTTTTGAGAAAGGGCCCAAACACAACACTAGCAAAACTCTGCGACTGTTTTGACAGTTTTTCAGGGCAAATGCTTGATGAGGTAATAAGTATTACAGTTTTTCGCGATGCAACGTCGCGACTCCCAACGCAATTTTGTATCCGAACCCAAAAACGCTTTCAATCAGAAGTTTTTTTTCAGTTGGCGGCCCTATAATAGTTGGCCTTATACCGCACCTTAAGTAATATTTCTTCGAGCGATAAAATTTTAGGTCACTTTATCCTAAAATTTATAAAAAAAACTTCGCTTTTAACGGGTTTCCGGCTGCCGTCGGCAAGTAAACAAAGCCACTATGTCGCAAGTTGAAGGAAGATAACTTTACTTTGCGAGGCCCCCGGTGGAGTAATGTGATTTTGTGCACATTGTCGACACAGGTAGAATGTGATGTATGTAAGTAAATACTTCAAAAGCTATTTGAAACTTATAATTAAACCTAGCTAACTATACTTACTTCTGCGTGTATTTGAAAATTCTGACTCAGGATACCTGCTGCTCATAATTTCCTTTGATCTTTCTTGCTGATAATTTAGTACAATGTAGAGTAGGAATTATTATCAACAAAATCTTTTTAAAGTAGTAGAGTAGTAGTAGTAGTAGATACATAAGTATGATTTGATATTACATATTTACCTACTTTCTTCTGTAAGTATCCTATTCATTTCCGCATGAGCACCTTGTCTGTACAGGCACTATTTATATTTACTAATTAAGATGGGTGACTAATTTCAAGTGGTTGTTTTCTGGGCGCTTTCGTGCTTCGGACGGCACGTTAAGCCGTGGGTCCCGGTTGCTGTGTCAGCAGCAGTCGTAAGTCCTAGTCTTCGATCAGCTTGAAAAACATCTGACAGTCGGGTTGCCCACTTACCCGACAACACTCTCAGCACACGCTTGCGTGTGTTGGGGTCCACCAACCCGCACTAGGCCAGCGTGGTGGACTAGGCCTATAACCCTTCCTTCATTGAAAGGAGCCCGTGGGGACGTAATGGATTGTGATGACCTTATGATCGAAGGTGATGACTATTTATATTTTTTTAAACTAACAGGTGTATGTTACATACACACATTCTCATGATTATAAAGTCATCGAAGGGGTGGGAAAAGTTAATTAAATACTGTTAATGCTTCGTGTACATTTTTTATTTCATACGTTATAGTGACACTAAAATAATGAATACACCCCAAGATTAGTGTTTGAGCTTAGTTAATGTGCTATTTAAACCTGTATTACTTTATGAACGATAACAGCGAATTGGCTTGATATTATATATTATTATGTTTATGTAAGTATTACATTTTAAAATTTAAATACATTTTGAATCATATTATGCTAAGTATTTTGACAGTAAATACATATAATAAATTGTCATGAAAATAAAATGAACAAGAAATCCACATGAGGGTAGTTTTGAACTCCCAAATGCCACTCAAATCCTCTGTAACTATAGTCAAACGGCATTTCCTAGAAGGCTGGCACGGAGACACTTTCAGTCACTCCAAATGACAGAAAGATAAATAAATTGGGTTCAAAAAATAATTATCCATTTATCGAGCAGTTCTCGTATTTTCCTACTATAGAATTTGATTCATATATTTATACATATTAAGTAATATATTTTTCACATAATATAGGTAATTCAGCTACGTAACATCAATATGCATTTTTATGTGTATCCTAGTAGTGTATCATATATTATTATAATTACTATGATGGGGAGGCATATATACCTTGAAGACTATAAATATGGAGTTAAGATCTTTGAAATCTTACATATACATATATAATTCGTTTCACGTTTATTCTAGAAATAAATACATCATTTATATGTGTTGCTATAGCTAGGCACAATTGTGAAACAACGGTGACATTAATGTTAAACTTAATCATTTCATTTTCAACGACAAATAGATAAAATGCAATCGGTAATATATAACTTTGTTTCAATTATGTAACTGTAGGTATATATAATCAAGGTAAGTAATTAAATTCTATTTTACAATGGCTGGCAATATGCCAAAGATAATGAAATTCTTGGTAGTATAGATATGTCACTTGAAAGTTATATTATATAGCTTCAAAGGTAAGTACGTTGTATACATATAGATACTTAAGTAACATGAATAAAGAGTAGATTTTATAATTAGGTAAAATACATAATATTATATTTCACGAAAAGCGTGTATATATGTAAAGGTAAACGTTTATAAAAGGGGCTAAATACAAAATATAAAAAATTCAACACAATTGACTAGTTTTAAAGAATTGAATTCATAGGTAGGTATGTTCTCGCTAATATATATTTAAATTAATAATAAAGGCAATTTTTTAAGAGGATGTGCAGTACATAGTAACATAAACTTATGAATGATAGTTAAAACTAGATACATAAAAATATAATATTATAATTTAATATTATAATAATAAATAGCGATGCCTGGGATGTTCCTATTCAATATACAATAAATATTACTTAAAAAATAAACTATTGTTGAAAATAGGTTTATATACATATATTTATTAACACATTCATTTTTTGTAAAGCAAATCTTACATAATAATAACTATTAGGCCAACATAATATATTATAATAAAATCTGAACGCTTTCATTATGTAACAGAGAAAATATATATCTTATATTTAGATTCTTTCAATTTTAAATTGGAAACAATTCATAAATATATAAAACAACGCTTAGTTGTAGTCGTTAAAAGTTTGGTAAATATATATATTACGGAATTAGTAACAAAGCAGTTTTCATTTATCAATAGGCTTCAAGATAATTTCAACTAACTGCATATATAATGTAACTTAATAAGTAATTTCGGAAAAAGCTAAATCTTATCATATTACCGTTTCTAAAATTTTCTTGTCCTGCATTCTATCTATCAATACGAAGTCCTCATTCCCAATATACCTTCATCAATACATCAATAATACAATTTGGCCGTCTTTTATTTCGAAACAACTACAGTAAATATAACATCTATACATATAGGCATTACATTCAAGATATCTATGTAGATTCGAACTAAAAGTACACTTGATAGACTATGTGAGAAAGCAACTCGATATATTTATCTATGGGGAAAACATGAATCTCATTTACTAACTCTATAAGCTAATGACTTGTTCGGACAAATGGGATGAAATGTTTAAATCCGATGTTTAAATCCGATGGCATCTGGCGGCCCCACCTCCAGGCTCAGTCGGTTCATTCGATATAACGCTAGATTTGGATCTATTTTGAAAATGCTGCTAATTTATTTCCTATATATATTATACTTTTATATATTAATGTAATATGACTCCGATCTACGAGTAAAGTGAACAATTTTAGCTACGTATTATTTTATGCGTTTGCAGCGGCAGTTGAATTAACTTCTCCCTCGCACACATATCGTGAGTCGTGAGAGAAAGTGAAACAAAGACACAATTATTATCTCGCTGTCTGGCGAGCGAGCGAGCTTACCGCTCATAGTATAATTCATACCAATCTCACGTACGGTTACGATTACGATACCAGTGAAAAAAATAAAGTAGCAGTACTTCAATGATGTAGCTAGCTAGTAGGAAGAATGCGAAGGATCCGTTGGCCTGCAAGCGAGGTGGGGCGACGCTGGCGGCAGGCGCTGGGAACTACTCCTTGGGCTGGGGCTTGACCAGCTCCACCTTGCCAGGAGTCGGAGTAGGGTCCTCGTTGAACATCGGGTTCTTCACCTCCATGTCACCAGTCTGCGATGTAAAATATTTCAATTGGTTAGTAAAATTAAAATAGGTATGTACTATGTCTTTAAACAAATATTTGCCCCGGTCGGGGATCGAACCCGAGACCTTCGGCATAACAACCCCCTGCAACCTATGCACTATCCGGTCTTCATCATAATCACACGATCCCTATACGTCCCACCCATCCAACATGCCGCACAAATAAAAGCAATGCCGCATGTTTCACATCCGAACACGATTTGTCACTCCGAAGCGTATCGTAAAGCTGCGAATGACCTAAAAACTGTTCTAATGCGACGCTCGCTCGGCTAGCGTACAGCGTAGACGACTGCCATTTGCTCCCAGCGTACGTGCTGGCTTTACTCTGGGGGTCACTACATATATCACGAAAAATTAACCCTCAAATTTGTAGCCCCTATTGTTTACAACATGGTTATTAAAATTGAGTTTGAACCCACGAGTTTCGTCTCATTACGTCAGTCAAGAAGTCGAAATTCGCAACGACCAGTTTAAACCTACATACAGTGCCACAAACTTATCTGTTCCGGTTAGAGTTCACGTAAATTTCTAATATTTCTTAATTCTCTAGGATGTTAAGTTCTACCGTAATGGTAATTTACCCTTGTGGTTTAAATAAATCCATCTAATCTATATCAATATATAATTTATTAGTGAGTAACGAGATATGGACTAATTTAATTTGTTCTCACCGGAACAGATAGGTTTGTCGCACTGTACTGTCAAAAGTGTAAATTCGGAGTTCTGTATCTCGTGCCGATTGCACGACCTCTCTTTCGTTCGTTTTTCGTCAGTATACAGGGTGTTGCAAAAAGGGTATACTAAGCCGAAACCTACATGTGCAGCATGGTATATTTAAGCCCGAAACTGAAATCAGAATTTGAAAATTCGCGAAAAAAAAATTTCATTTTCCATAGAAACTTTGTTGGTCACGTGACTTTTACTATGGCTTTTTTTTTCGCGAATTTCCATATTCTGACTTCAGTTTCGGGCTTAGATATACCATGCTGCACATGTAGGTTTCGGCTTAGTATACCAATTTTGCAACACCCTGTAGAGTAATCCCCCTGCACTGTGTACATTAGTGAGAGTTTTTTGCTTACTGCCGCGAAAGTGAGGGTCTAAAAACAGAGGATAGGTAATTTTGGCAAGTGCAAGCATCAATCTGTTTTACGCATGGAAGTAATAAGTACTTACGTAAGTACTTATTACTTCCATGGTTTACGTTACTTAGGACGCTGGTCAAACTAGATTTCGGACCCTTTCAAATAATAAAAAAACTGCTACACTGTAAACTGTTACACCTGGCCATAGTTGTACGGTACCTATTCTTTATTTTGTTTTGAATTTATTTCCCGGTTGTTTCTAAAATATTTTCTGTTACGTATATTTGTTTCGCTCCTTTGTTAAAATATTTGAGAAGGAGTGCCGAGAGGCGCGGCGTCCTTGAGGTTCTTTCACATAAACAAACAAATCGCCACTTTTATCGAACAATTACCTACGTCATAAGTTAAAAAAAATCAAAGTTTTGCAATATTAAGGGCCACTTTTACCAAAAGCAAAACATATTTAAAATTGTGTTTAAATCAAATTTTAAATATATTTTGGACACTTGAAATGTGACTAAATACATTTAGCGTTAGGTGAAATTCCACCTAAATATGACAAGTTAAATGGTTTGCTACGCCTCGTAGCAGCTCGTAGCCTTTCGTAGTACTCGTTTTAGTCATACGTACTGTGTCGATTGAATTTCTTTCTGTTTAGCTACGGTTGTATTGTATTTCAACAATTGCCAAGTTAGCGTTGTCACACTCTAACATCCAAGCTTAATTGACAGACTGAATAGACAGTCCGAACCGGGGGTCACTCTATATGACGAAAACTAAGTTTCCCAGCGCTGCTGCAGCCCCGACCCAATGTCGTTGTATTAAACGTGCCGATTGGACGACAGCTCCCGTTCTTTAGGCCTTGGTCTCCTATTTACGCCGTAGTTCGCGTCCAGCGTCACGCCGTAGGCCGCGTCACGATGCTCGCTATAGAAATGTACTGATGCGGTCTCCCTCACACGCCGACGTTGGCGCGTAGACATAATGAGCATTGTGACGCGGCCTACGGCAGTGACACTTGACGCGACCTACGGAGTAAATAGGAGACCCGGGCCTTAGTTTTTCGTCAGTATAGAGTCACCCTCCTGTCCAAAGTGTCCATTCAAGAAAGTACCCTCAAATTATTGACTGTCGAGTTACATTAATCCAAACCGACATTTCCACTTTAAGTTCTAAATGCATAAAACATGTCCGCTTTCAAATTGAATCATTTGCTTCGAAATTACGTGATATTTGCATCGATATTCTCCTTTATTGGAGTGAATTTTAGGCGATCAGTCCGGCAGTTCTGATTTATCATGTCGCTAATGGCTGCGCGATGTCTCTATTAATCAGTGTAAAATCGGCTTAAATTAGCCACGGCTGAGCTAGTGGCCGCCGGAGCAGATAATCCGGCGGATAATCTACCAATATCGGAGGCTAGATTGCCGCTGCCATCGATTTGTGGAGATGGTGATAGATTCTGACATTAAAATAGATGTTAGAACAAAGTTTTTTAAGCAAAAAATATTTTTCAAACAGTTCATACATAATACCCATTGAAATTATTTCTGTGAGTCGGTCAGTAAGGAGATAATAAATAAAGAACTGTCCTACTGGCGAAACGCTCCCGGCGAAGTTAGGGTTCCCACACACTCATAAACACGACACGACACCGCGTCGCCGCGTCGTAAAAACGTCTCCCACTCGCAGGTGTTCAATGGGAGAGAGAGAGAGACCCGAGATCGTATCGTGTTTATGTGGTGGAGCGTCCTGGGAGTCTTAAATGAATATAATATAACCTAACCAACGCTAAAAACCCTCACCATTCAACACTAGGCGCATAATTTTCGAATAGCTTAACCGATTAAGAAAAAATCTGGCTAAAAGCACTCGCGGTAGAATTCCATATCATCCTATCAAAACAAAACGAAAATCTATCCTGCCGTTCGGGAGCTACCACCACCACAGACCGACAAATATACACAAATATACAGTCATCTTAAACTTATAACACACCTCTTTTTTCGTCAATATTACCATATCAATGAAATATACTCACGGTAGCGAATCCAGGGCACTCGTATACGGTGTAGTCTCCCTCCTCGTTCTCCTCCTCAGACTCCGGGTCGGTGAGAGAGCCCTTGCGCTGTTCCATGCCGTTCCTGGTCAAAATACATCACCCTTTATATTATGTAAACCCAAATATACAGGGTGTTAAGAAGGTAAGCCGAGCTGGGTCGCTAGAACATAAATGTTTGTCTGCGAATCGTCGCATCGCTTACACGCGTAATGATCACGATTCGCGCTCTATTTGAACGACAACAAAGGATATAAACTAAAATATATTAGTTATATAAAAGTTATTCAACCCCACAATATAGGCACTGATAATATTATATAAAAATAAGAGTTAAATTTTAAACAAAAACTTTGTAAAGGTTAAATAGCTTTTATTTACAGCAACAAAACACTACGTTTCATATTTCCGTTTGAAGATATGAAAAGCTTGTAGAGCTATATTGTAGAAATTTCATCTTGTTAAGTGGAACTCTGGTACGGAGAGACAACATAACTCAAGACTTGTAAAGAATTGTTCTCCGGATGTTTCTGAAGCCTGCTTTGCTTTGCGTGTCTTTTCCGGAATGCAGAATGAATTATTTTAAGTCGAGGGCCATATTTAGCTAAATAAACAATTTGTGTAAAATACATTATTTTGATGGAAAGCATTTTGTCTACCTTCCTCGTATTTGTAATGAAGGACAAAGTGTTAAGCTCGGATGAAACCCTTATTTAGTTTCACTGCTTGGGTAACAATGTACTACCACCACCAAAGGCACCAAAATAATAATAAAAAATACCTTTAAAAAACCTAAGATGTCCCGCGAGCAATGAAAAAGTTCACACAATAGCTCCAATTTAGTTCTAAACGGAAAAACCAAGCCAATGACACCGTCTGCAATATTGAAGTTCAGTAACAGGGCATAAAAAAGTTACCAACTAGAAACATTAATATTTTGTTTGAATTCTAAATTATGTTTTCAAAGATTGTGAACATTAAAATTTTAATTTTCTTTTTCATTTTATCACAGACCTCTCCATGGCGATGATCTGCTGCTTCTGGTGCTGGTAGTGGTACATGTGCGCCGAGTGGGCCAGCTTGCGGTCTCCGGAGGTGTCCATGGTGGGGCCGGTCACCCCATACGCAGGGTAGTCTACGTCAGCAGCCGCTTTGGCCTTCTTGGACAGACTGGGGAGAGAAAGTAGGGTGATAGGGTGAGTAGCCGTCATCGCGGATGTTGGATACATTGACAGTTTGCTGACAAGGTAAGTCTAGTCTACCTTTCGCTAGATAGTACATCATACGCAACGGTCGCATCGCATTTAGTACCTATTCTTTGTATAGAAATTCACACAAGTGCGTCCACTTTATCGGCATTGTCGACGCCGCCGTTTCTCCATATATTTACGTCAAACCGTTTGGTCCGATAGGTACGTAGTATACCGGTTGGTGGACGTTTATCTTTAGGGGGAACAGATCACCGTGGAAATTTCTTCGTAACTGCGCAGGAGTTGGTTCCAGTGCCCAAGTATGTTCACGCGAACGCTAGAGACCCGTTGGTTTTATTAGACTGACTTATGTCATAAGAAATACCCCCCGCAGACTGCAGACTTTTAGTCGGCCGATAGTTTGGTCGGGCTCTTAATCAGTATGGAGATGTATGGTAGTGCGCACATTCAACGATTATGTATCGGCCGACTAAAAGTCTGCAGTCTGCGGGGGGTCTAATATGTATTTAAAATCCAAATAAACAAATAAAATAACGAATAAAATAAAGTGAAAGTGAACTCTATAATGTAATAGAATATAATTTACGGGAGGAACTTAGTTGAGAGTGTCTCAAATTAGTTTATAGCGGAGCGGGGACGGTAATGTCTATCATAGCTTGAGATCCGAAGAAGCTAACTTCAAGATAGCTAGGTAAACTTAATATTCCAGAGATCTAGACTCCACTTCTCTTATCTATACAGGCTGTATTGTATTTGTTTATATTATTCTAATGAAGTACCTATTAGAGCCTGGCTATTGGCCTTCTATTTTCCTGTCACAATATAATTGTAATTAATGGTGTTGGAAAATTGGTAAATGTTCCAAAGTATCCACGGCGAATTTTCAAAAGTCGTAAAACAAAATATTTCGAGAATGCCCCTGAGTCACTTCCTTTCTGGCTTATTGTACCTTTTCGCAACAACCTATATAGACATTTTGCTGATAGTCTTTTTACTATGAGCATCCCGGCCACCCAACAATAAAAGGCAGCTATTGGAAATCGTGATAAAGCGGTACTCAACCCCTTTTGTCTCAGCGGGCCGCTCTTATTGACAACAAGTCTCCTGAGTACAGTCTGACTGAGATAAATATGTAAGAGCAGTTCAAAGTGAACAGTTTGATCCTTAAACTCACGTGTGAACGATATATTCCATTTTAACCCCCAACCAAAAAGATCCGTGTTATTTAAGGATAACGTGTCTGTGTATCGACCCAGAATACCACTTTTTCAAAAACTACTTATTGTACTTACGTAAGTAGAACAAAAAATTAATTCAATACCTATTTTTGTGTAGCCCAGTGTATTATGTGATACCATGTTTCTGGGGTCACTCTCAAAGACCAAAAACGAAGTTTCAGAGCACTCGAGCGCTTAAACTTTAATGCTAATTTTCATTAATTTTTCGTCTGTATAGATAGAGTAACCCTCGTGCTGCGGATTTATTTTGTTGACTGTACATAAGCCGTAAAGAGTCAAGAAATAAATAGCTAATACTAGTTTACGTAGTTGTGGCGGTCGTGAAAGCTCTATAAAAGCTCGGTGTAGTTCAAGAAAGCTTTTTGTCCCGTGTCAATGGAATAGACGTAAGGTTTCAAAGAAAGGTGAGCGGCTTAACTTCGCAACCTACATTCTGTTCGCTTTACGCTAACTTCTTGGACAGTTCAATATTGTATCGGTGAGACCCGTGACAGTAAATAAAAACCTCCGTACTTATTTAAAAAGTATGTTTGTATGTGTTTAAGAAAATATTTATGATTACCTATTTAGTTTCGAATTCGTGATGGGGTTCCTGTACATCAGAGGTAGACAATATAATTAGCCTACTTTTTGGAAAAAAAACCTTTTTTTTCAACAATTCCTTACGTATGTAGATATGTAGTAGTCATAATGTATGACTAGAACTGATACTTTAATAATGATAAACTCCATTGGAAAACATATAAGTAAACATTTTTAATTATAAGTACTTACGTAGCTAAATTCAATTAAGTAGTTCTAAGTAGTATCAGCAGCAAAGAAAATTGCAGCAATAAACTCATCGTAAACCCACTTGTGACTGTTTACATCGTCGAGAAACATTTTATAAAACGTTAAGAAAGTAATATGTCGTCAAACTATTAGCTGGAGGTTCCTTTGAAACGTCCCTGTATACACGAGCAGTCTTCAGAGATGAGCCACGCGGCCCGCAAGGAATTTAATTTCAAGTTTGCGCAAAAAATACTTGGGGACTTTCATTCGCCGTCTCAAAGAATATTGCGTTTTCCACATAAAAGAAACATTAACTGAAATGATATTATTTTGTTTACAGTTCAGTGGAAACTCTTTGCATTTTAAATAAAATGTCCGTTTGCAGTAAAGATAGAAATCATACGGACTCGGCACTTTATTTGAACTGCTGTTAAAATATCAACGGTTCGTTTTCTAGGCTACGTAAATAAAAGGTACTTACACTTACACTAATATCATTTATATGACAAAATATGTGAATATCTACTGTTTAGATTGTTATCAAAAAATATCGATGCTCATCAAAGAAAATAACATAAATTCGAAGCGTTATTATCTATTTTCAGATAAACCCAAACGTAATTGCACGAAAAATATATAAAATAGCTGCATAAACACTGTTACCTTGAAGTAAACTTACGGAACTATGTCGTAGGTAGTAATATATTATGTATATAATATGTAAATTGCCGGGAGAAGCTGCGAACCCACTTGGAAAGTTCGAGAGTGTGAACCACAACACTCTCGCGAGTTCCGAACTGGCACAAACCTCAACGTTATACACACATAATACGTTGTGTTATTCCCAGATGTTGTTGTGAAACACATTAAAACTAGTTTTCTATAATGTTACGAGGTATAAGCAAAATTTAAATATTGGTACATGGACTGCGAAATACCCGCCAAAGAAATGAGAGCCAGTCGCTTAAAACGTCATAATATATGTTTACGTCATAATACGTGTATTTATAAATATTAGGTACACAGTGTAATTATACACTGTGTACCTAATATTTATAAATACACGTCCTGTTTACTCGATTCTGCCTTTTAAATAATAGAGATAATAGTACCTATACCTACTTATCAGCTGTGTAACTCTTCAAACCACTACCAATGTTTACAGTTTTGTGCACCCCATAGTTTAACCAAATGTATAACCATACCGCGCAACAACCCAACCAATATTTTCGACATGTCGAATAAACATCATGACAATCCATCACGTCTGGGGCGTCTCCACTGCTGGGGCACCTGTCTCCTTCCAAGGGTTTTAAATCGAATAAACACACATTTACATTCATATGAATACAATAATATCCTTTTCACTTACGTGTACCAGCCGATAGCGAAGCCGATGACAGCGATGGCAAGAGCCGCGCCGGTGGCGGCCATGATGGTGACGCCAAACATGGACTCGACCGATTCAGTCGCAGTGGACTCGCCCGGGTGGCTGTGCCCTGGGGCTGGCTCCTCTCCGTGGGACCTGGATATTGCGTGACTTGTATTAGTTTTTTAGGTTATTTTAGATAATGATTGCTGCCTGATTCCTGATGCAGTGGCGAATGATTCTGGTATTTGAAAAATAGTTTGTTTTTTGTTTTTGTAAGTTGTAAAGTGATAGTTAACTTAACTGGTAAATAGTTTCCAGAATATTATGGAAAGTTATCATGCCAACAGAACGGTTTTTTTTTATTGTAAATTGTTTATTTTTTAATAAAATGTTGTAAGTACAGGTACTTACTTACTTACAAAATTTTTCTTCACAAAACTCAAATGCAAGCTTCTGATCTTTGTCACAACGATTAAATTTTTGTCGCGTGGCGTGACATGACAAAGTAGAAAGAGCAATTTGATATTGAGCTTAAATCTTGACAAGTGAGTGAGAACCACCGATGAAAAAATAATTGCGATGAAAATGGTTATGCATGTTTGGAATATAAATTTTGCTGGCTTTTTTTGCATGGGAGGTACACTTAGGTATGTAAGTATACGGACTGCTGATAGATAATAAAATCAGCAAAAACGGGGTTTTTACTACTTTAGTTGCAGTGATTACAGGCTTGACGAATAATTGGCGAAACTGATGGCTCATGTAATTTGTGTAATTGTTCAGTAATTGGTGAATTTCTCGTCAATTGGTCGTGACATGACTGTGTTGGTGAATCCGTGAACAATGCATTTTGGTGATCAAACAGTGATGGTGCGACACTCCAGTTTTGTTTAACCTTTATTGATTGTGATTAATGATGATAGTTATTTGTCTTGGCAATGCTGAACGGGCCATAGGAAATCTAAGCAAACCTATAGTTATACCGTTATACTGTTGTCTGTCGGAAATTATTAATAAATACCTTTATGGTTTTGGAAATTCTGAAACGTGATGTATTTTACCTGTTTTACCTTGTTTTTAAATACAAACGCTGCAAAATCAATAGTTGTGTAGTTTAAATCTGTATTTTTATGTTTCGCTAATTATTTAATGCCTAGACTAGGTTTTGTCACGATGATGAAGGGATTGGGAACTCTAACTTCTTTACTTAAACGTCATTTACATACTACAATCCACTTCGTAGTACTTACTTAGAGAAGTTAATGCATTAAACATGTAACTCTTCAACACGTAGGTACCTAGTACCTACGTAATTTGTGAATTATTTTGGAAACTTTAAATAAGAACTAAAAATTACGTGCCAAGCGCACACACACAAGTTGTCGATCTCGGTCAGGAATCGAACCCATTTCAAGCTTCAGCAGAACCGTAAGCGTTGCTTACCATCTCGTTATCTTGATTAAAACATATTTACCAACACATTTTATAAATAATATCTACTTATACATATACTATTCTTCAAGTCAGTTGGTTTTAAAAGGGATGTACTAGAGGTATAATTCATGCCAGCCTTTGTAAATACAATATATACCTACAGGTTCACAGTCTCGGGGTAACGACTACCACATGCCACCACGACTACTCACGACTTCACTACACAATCAACATTCAATAACACTTCAAGCCTTCCAAGGGTCTCATTGAAATACATGTTAACTAGAATAAACACGCCAACTGCAGCCAATGGAGCCGATTCTGTAGGCACAAATTTATAACTTAGCACTGTCAGAACTTAAATTTTGTTGACAAAAATGAGATACACCGTTAATTACAAAGCCAACATTCTAATGGTTTTTTTTTGACAGACCTAAATTTTAAATAAGATTTGAAAGTTGATACTTATTTCGCATACGCATTACGCATCGCACAGCGGGAAATATATTATGTAGTCATTCGTGTGTCCTTTCTAGTTAGAACATTGTACTTCAATGGTGGGGAGAACAACAGCAATGGGTAGGAGCATGCTTCAAACAAGATCGAACAAAGGCCCGCGTACCTCGCCTTGTGTCAACAGAAAACTCTATCGTATCCAGGGTCCACTTTAAGTTTGTCTTCATTAGCAAAAACAGGGGAAACTATCGTAAAAAAATCAAGTAAGTAAGTATGGTGTTTTTTTTAATCAGATGATCTTAAAATCTAAGTATGTTATAGCAACACAAACTCACAAGACAGTGTTGTGCTATGAGTCACGCATTCACACTGGAGAATCCACAAAACGGGTGATAGCTTGAAAAAATCTAGAGTATTTTTTTTTCTCATGCGCATCTAACACTTATGTGGGTCTGGGGTGAGGTCTAGTTGTGATAGGGTATGTCTTGAGGGTCACCTCGCTTCCTCATCATCAGGATGTGATATTTTCAACCATCGCAGGTTGGCTGGCAGTAATGACACCGGCATTCGGTAGTCCTTACCAGGCCTGTGGATGAACAGTGGCTTATCTACTCAGGCTACACATTCATTTTTACACGTATATATACAGTATATATTTATATATGAATAGTTATATATTTTAGCGTCTCTTTGCGTAACTACTTTACACACAGGCACAAGATACTGGTTATTAATATGTAGTGTATGTTGTACACACAGCGCACAGGAGCATATAAAAGCTCATATATATTATATTTACGGTCATTACACCTCATATAATACAAATCCAATCGTAATTAAAACTTAGGATAAAAGAATAAAAGTGGTACAAAGTGCCAATTACACAATAAACAAAATTAAAATAAATGAAACGTATACAATTTTGAAAACATTTTCACTTTTAAATGCCATGCCATATTGAGAAAAAAGATACCAAATTAACCAATCAACAGACACCAATCGTAATGAAATCAATTTACAAACAATAATGGAAATTAATGAAACATGCAAATTTTTAGGTTACAAACCTTCCACATAAAATAAACATATCAACTATAATGTATTTCTCCAGAAAACCATCGCCAGTGTACGTTACAATCGCGAACTATTTTAGATAACCATTTTCAGATTCAATATGTTGAATTGAATTGACACTAATTATTACTTCGTTTTGACTTCACGATAGGCCTCCAGATTAAAGTGGTGTAAATCCTTACAAAGTTGAATTACTTAATTTGAAAACAACCCAAACTATTATTAAAACATAATAACAACTTCGGCGACCAAACCAAAACTGAAACGTTTAAAAGTTACCTGATGTTTGACACATACGAGGAATATCGATCATAACAATAACAATTTTAATAATTCAGAGCAACTGTACAATACGAGTACACTTAATTACCTCAAAGGAAAATCAATTTATGGAAATTATTGTTAATCAAGTAATTAAAGTTATCACGAGAATACCTTATATAAGCCAATTAACTCATAGTGGGGTATCTCGGGTAGGATTCCCGCCCACCACTTCTGCTTACTAGTGAACGTATTTATTATAATAGGAGGAAAGTAATAAACTTTTCATCGGAAACGATAAATGTTTTTGAAAACTTATTAATGTTTAGATTTTTTTACTGGTAGCAATTGATGCTTTTTTGTTAAATAATTAAGAATTAATAAAAAAGAAACACCACTTTAACCGCACAACCCACATCACTGGCTACTTAAAGATAAAACAAATCGTATCAATCAACACATCTTTAAATCTGCAATGTTACACCTGAAGGAAGCCTGAAGGCCTAGCACGGGTGCAAGACGGGCATACCAGCAAAACGTGACAAAAGTTTTGCGTCGCGCTCATTCACAAATCGAAAGCGAGTGCGACCACAACATTAGTCACGTCTTTTGTACCGTGCTAAGCATCAAACTCCCTAATCCTAAACCAACAATTCAACGCAAATCTCCTTTACAAAATACCATCAGCCTTAAGATTCTCTTCGTCACATCAGGCATACTCACGTGCCGAGTCGCAGCTTGTCAAGACTCTCAGCGACCAGGGTCTTGCTCTTGGGGCTGAGGTTGGGGTTCTGGCGTATCTGCCTCTGTGGCTGCAGCACCAGCGCCCTGGCCACCTCCTTGTCTCGGCGGTGGATCGCGATTGGTGGACCGTCTTCTGGAGCCGGCTTCTTCTCGGCTTTCGGAGCTTCGGATTGGACGGGGCGTTCAGCGAGACCTTGGTGAATTTAGCAATTGGTGTGAATGTTGTTCGTATTTTGATAGCTGTTATTAATTTTATTACTAAGGCTAATTACCGCCGATAATTAAAAAAATAGTCACGCTGTTTAAAGGCGTTTTATCACTTTTGCCGTCTTTCACAAAGCTGCTTCGGAAATCAGTTTTCAAAATCATAATTAGAATAATTATGAACAGATTTTCATATAAGTTTCAGAAAACTCTAAAAGATCAGAAGATTTTGTATCAATTGGCGGCCATTTTCAAACCAGCTGGTCCATTTGGTCAACCATCTAGGTGTCCTAAACTCTATAATACATATAAATGCGCATTTTCTTCACAATATCCTTCACCGTTACTATAATTGGTTCTATAAAGGAATTCAAACCCGCATTTGTCTCGTGAAAAGACCCCACTGAGCTATCATAGCGGCAATAAAAAAGTTCCACTCACAAAATGCCCAATTTTTTCAAACATTTAATTTAAAATTTTAACAAAATATTATTGGTTTTAGTTGGTAATATCCTGATCCTGATGCTCTGTTAATTGTACTTCAATCAATGTTGCAGAAGGAGTCATTAAGCTAGCTTTTTCCGTTTAGTAGTAATTTAGTGATTTTCTCAGTGGAACCTTTTCATTGCCCGTGAGTGTATTTGATGCGTGAGTCACTGAATATAATGAATGATTGAACATTTCAGTGTAGGTATTCATGCAGTTCACTTTCACTTTTGAAATATCCGATGTTAGCACTAACGCTAAATAGTGTTTAGTGTTGAATTTATCTGTAATGTTTGGAATTGTTATGTAACTATAATTCGGTAGAATAATTATGACCTGGTTTATTGGTAGAAGGTTTGCTTTCCAAATATCTAATTTCAAGAAAAAAAGTTGTGCCAAGTGCGAGTTGGACTCGCGCACTGAGGGTTCCGTGTAAGACTACTTACCTGAGATAGTTTTCCTTTCAATAATGCGTCCGTTGGGAACGATGCCGAAAGGTAGACGCTTACCTTTACGCGTTACACCCACGATAAGCTTAGTGCCAATTTCTCCATAGTTGGTTAGAGCATAACCAGGTATTAGTGGTTGACTTTTGATACATCTGTCAAGCACTTTATATGGAGATGACGTATGTTGATGAACCAATCCTTGGTCGGTTAGATAACCGACAATGGAGTAATTGGCACTTAACCAATGCCGTAACCGAGTAGCAATGGCCCACAGATTACAAACAAAAGAGCTACTGAACTGTACTCAACAGTCAACCCATTACATACGTATACTGAACCGTTACCCAAATCCTGAAGCTCAAACAGTCAGAAACAGCCATTCACCTCCTAATAATAACGGCCTCACGCTCCGAATATCTTTACCATAGAGTTATAAACGGCAATAGCGAACATGGCCTCATGAATGCACCCGCCATGAATACACACAATACACCACGTGCTGGCCAGCCCGCATATAGACTAGTAGGGTGGATATTTATCAGTGAACGACTCGAATATAATGCACCCGCATCCCATAAGATGCACAAAATATCGGCTAGACTCAATTAATGACAATAAGAAAAGACTGCAATGGAAGCTCTGGAAATGCGAGCAATATAACCATAAGCGTAATAATTAATTGAAAAAGTTTTAGTCACATACATATTGAAAGTCAATGGATTGTGGAACTTTCCACCAATTGAAGACCAACTGCGATGCTTTGAAATGATTTACTTACGTTACGTTTAGATGTCGTACGATTCGGTGTGTACACTTGTACAGTGTGTTTACCAGTGGTATACTAACAGTATTTCTGCAATCTTACATTCTTCTTTTACGCTTTTCCTACCTACCTACCATCAGGTCGGTCACTGATAAAACTCCACCCTGTACAGCTAAGTCTACGTCCCGCATGCGGGCTGTGTGCATAGCTAACTAGACACACAGGGTGCCCCCGTCCGATAGTCAAGTCAATATGTGTTTGAATTAACGGCAGGCGACTACAACGGCGGCGGCGGTACCTACTTTAGTCCGGTGAAGGAAAACATCGCGATGAAGAATAGTGCAGCTTGTAGATTCTAGAAGGTTGTATAATACACTCACGGGCAATGAAAAAGTTCCAAAGTACATATAACAAATTACTACTAAACGGAAAAGGCTAGCTTCTAGCTTAATGGCGCCGTCTGCAATATTGAAGTCCATTTAACAGCGCATCAAAATATGTATTACCCTGTAATTTTCATTGCTCGAGAGTGTAGAGTTTCCAAGATACAAATGTAAATGTAATACGTTACCTAAAGTCTCAGTTATTCGGCATTTAAACTTAAATATCATAGAGTGTAGTATTTCTGCTATAAAAAGTACACTTCGGTAAAAAATATACTCGTAATTCAATAAAAAAGTTTTTCACTAAGATTTTTAAACTACGAAAACGGAAAATATTTAATGAAAAAACTGTTGATAAAAATTATGAATTCTGCTCGAGCTCAGTAACTAGCGCTCCCTTTGTGCATCTCATTTTGTATGAATAACTCAATATTATGAATATTCAATATTGCACCGCTATTTTTCTAGTTTGTAAAAGATTTCCGTCCGTGACAATGCATTGCTTTTGCACAATGCGAGCGGGCGGTGCTAAACTCTACACATTTTATATTTTATAGTTTCTTTTTACACACTGTTGCAGCTGGACTGTGGAGACTAGTAAATAAAATGCAAAAATACATTGAAAAAGTAAATAGAGAGGGATTTTTTGGTGGCAGAAGTTTTCATTTTTCACTTCTGAAACTTTGGATCAACACATGCACGACTTTATCTTGTTTTTAACGTGCCGATTGCTTGACTATTCTTTTTCATTCGTTCGTCGATTTAGAAAGTGACCCCTTTGGACATGATCCTTCTCCACAACTGCAGGGTAATTGAAAAGGTGTCTTTCAGGATTGACCCAACACACACATTTACCTAACCCAAACCTATGTAGCCATAAAATATTTTACAAAGCTGCAAAATTGACAAAAAAAACCGTCATACGGTTCATATGAAATTAACATTATTTTTAAACTGTGTTATTTATTATGATATCCGCGTCCGTAAACTCGTTTACTCTATTACAAATTTCATTACAACATTTATAAAATTATAAAACTCACCAGTGGCCGGCGGGGCGGTCTGTGGCTTCACACTCTTGAAGTATCCCTCGTCGAGCGGGGTTAACGCGAAAACCTCCTTCCCCTCGTAGTCTTTAGTCTTGGAATCGATTTCGTTACTGTCTATCTGGGTTTGCTGCGTTTTATCCGTTTTATCAGTCTCCGGTTCTATCTCCGAGTCTCTCTTGATATCCGGGCTGTCTGCCGGGTAATCCGGGCCGGATGGGTCCCGGTTGTAGAAGTCTACGGGCTCGTCTTGCTTGTTGAATTCGTAAGTGTCAAAGTCTTCGGCAGACTCGAGCAGGTTCAGACGATCAATCTCCTGTGTGAGAGAGAAACAAAGTTATTTCCGGTTGCAGAGAATAGATTCGATGTCTGTTTCAGCGGGAGACAAAGACGTAAGTTACATCTGTGATTGAGATCCGTGTTACGGATGTAATCTCTAGACATCACGTCGAACTTGCAATTGAAAGTATTCTTATGTTTATAAATACAAAGATTTCGCTTTGAGACGCATTGCATATGTACGATGTGTTACCTTAATTTGTAGGTTGTAAGTACATGAAAGATCCGTGACAATATTACTATCTAGTTTTTAATACATAATATAATCACCACAACACAATACACGTACTCAAATTATTTAAAGTACTTATACATAGAAAATTTAATTTTGATTAATTTAGTAATATGAACTGCACATTAGTTAGTTATGATTGCAATTAAAATGAATATGTATGTAAAGAATGCAGATATAAATAGAATTAAGTCATTTGCGTCATCGTCGTAGCAATGAACTGCAGTTAGCTGTGGTCAGCGAATCTACGTCCGACACCGTACAGCGTAGTCGAAAATAATCCATCTATATTCCATGAACAATTTAAAGCGGAATTTTCCTAAAATGTTGTCTTTTAAATACGTGAAATATTCTGGTTTGATAAATAAATGTTTGTCATTTAGAATCTAAGTACATTACATTTGCATCGTGTTTAAGTAAATATTAACTTAACTTTCACAATTTATGAACACGATTTAAGCCCCTGAATTTCAGATATAAATGTAAATAATGTGAGATTACCGAGATTTAAACTAAATTTGTACCAGCATACATTCATTTTGTGCTAGAAAATGTAAAAACCTACTTATGCTTATAGATACACACTCTGTTTATTGCGTGGCTACATTGCGGGGTTAAAGTGAGTTTTAAAGGTTTTTTCATAAGAATAAACACTCATTTTTACAAAATTGATATACCGCTCAACTGCATGTATCCTTGTATAAGAAGCCTAGCAATATAAGTACTAAGGTCTTTCTACGAAATCAGTTTCGTAGGAAGAATAAAACACTATGTACGTAACTGGTTTCGTAGCAAGAAAAATAATTCTTTCCACGATACTGGTTACGTAGCGTGGTTTCGTCGGCGGCCGAAGGGGTCTACTTACACTGTTTCTAAACAGTGTGTGAATCGGGCCTAAGAAAATGTAATAAAGTTTCAACAAAACATTTATGTTACTCTGTTTACAACAAAATAATCACATCGCTAGAACATTTTTGTATGAAAAATGAGTTGGTCGCTCGCGTTTATACCCTAATGTCAGCAGATACGAAGAATATGAGGAAAATTTCATTCCACTTTGTCCTACTTTATGATATTTAGATCCTGAAATAACAATAAGTATGAATGTAAGTTTTTCCTTGTTTTTACACTTGCTTATTTATACCACGTCGCGACTATGATAAAAGGAGGCGAGGCTAAAATTTCACCTACACTCGCGAAAAATGAAAAGTTCCACATAAGTACAAAATGCCGAAACTTTACTTTACTCTTTAAGTTTTTAGTTGGTAATATTCTGATGCGCTATTAAATGTAAGTACTTCAATATAGTAGTCTTGCCTACAATATTGAAGTTCACTGGAACTATTTATATTTAGTATCTATCTATCTATGTATTTGTGTAGATATATCAGCTGTCCGACACCCATAACACAGGATCTGCCTAGCTTGGGGTCGGATGGCCGTGTGTGAGATGTCCCCACATATTATATTATATTATATTATTATATTATATTATATATTATTTCATTGCTCGTGAGTCTATTTTGATGACAAAATCAAAACTTCCCTGCTTTAAGAATGCACTGCACACTCACCTAAATAATAATAAATTATGCAAAAATCAACCATATGCCCTTACCTCTTCATCCACGGCACACTGTACTCACACTCGTATATCACTCACGAAATGAAATCCTAAACTTTTCCGTTCAGCAGTGAGATCGGCAACGCGCTCACTTCACTGATTCTCCCGAGAGCACCGGACCCAGTGTGCCCCGTGCTTGGCCGTTATCCTTACTTATCCTGTACTTGCTAGTGCTGCCTGTGGTCGATGGAAAATTATCGATAATCTAAGAGCTTAAAAAACTGCTTGTCGAAGTTGATCTTACCACTGCTTGTCGAAGTTGATTTAACCAGTGGGGTGTGTGGTGCCGTATTATAACAATCAGGTATAGTATAATTATTGTTATCAGTAATTATAACCATATTCATATAATTGACAATTTTGCTTTGCCTTTAATGGGATAATGTTCCGTTCACGATGAATTTTACTTTCTGTTGTGTTTCAGGCCTTTAACAATTATTTTTGAAGCTTTGTTCATAATAGAGAAGTATTACCTATGTACCTTGGGTGTCATTAAGTCTTTATTTTACTACTTAGTTAGCTCGTGAGAGTATCGATAGTTTTTCAGCACTAGTAACTACTGACTATAACGGCAGACCGCACCCTAAGGCTGCTTCTCCACGTGTAAGTTGTGCTAGTTTACGCAAACTAATAACTTCCACTCAACTACATCTTCTGACTATAGTTTTTATTATTGTAAGGGCCTGTTTTACAATGTCTGAATTAATGTTTACCTGTGATAAAATACATGCTGTCACTCTCTGTAATCATGTTTTAGACTGTGACAGCATGACTTTTATCCCACAGATAGTCATTACAAAGACAATGTGAAACACGCGCTTAGAAGCTCAACTGTTATATAATTATTATAAGACGCCAGAAGACACGGATAACATAGTTTTTTTTTAGTTAGTAAGCATTAAGCAGTATTTGTTACTGAACGTATTTCTTACGATATTCAATTAGGCAAAAGTCTGACACAAAGCATAACTCGAGAATAATAATGAGAACACCTTTTTATAGGTCAAAGCTGGTAGCTGGTCAACAGCTCAACCTGCTTATTGCAAATATGTGGACAGTGGACACACAGCCTAACTGTACACGTGTTACATCTAAGGAAAATCGCCACGTGATACGAGTAAGCTCACCTTTCTACTGCGCATCAGGTTTGCTGAATTCATGCAAAATACACCATCTGACTGTGCAACAGGGGGCACTCTATATGACAAAAAACGAAGCTTCGGGTGGCTGCTGCGTGACTGTATCTCGTTGTATTATATTATTCGTGCCGATTGACAACTCTCGTTCGTTCGTTTTTCGTCAGTATAGAGTTCCTGGATCTTATCCCGGGGATAAGACGTGTAAAGGATATATAGCTTTTACGAAATATTTATTCTGGTTTTTGTATGACTGAAAAGAAATTCTTCATTTGAGGTAATAGGTAGAGTAACGCAAAGGTGGCAAGTAAAAATAACTTTGTGTCAAGATTAGTTTTTTACAAATTATAGTTAAATTCGTAATTTCACAAAAAAGTAATACTAGGCATGAATTACTTATGTTTCGTTCTTTTTACTTGAGTGTGGTGGTTATTTTGCTGACTGCCGCCTAGTATACCTGCCTACCTTCTGCCTACCTGCCTAGAATCTACAGTCGACTTTTAATTATTCAGCTGTTACAGGGACTTTCTACGATCAACATCATTAATTTATTTGCACTTCAAATGAATCTTAGCTCATAATTATTAAATCCATCTGTTTTTTTCTGATTTAAATTTTGAAACGAAATTTATTATGACTAAGCTCGAAAGCTCGACGAAGTTATTAATTGCAAAATGTGTAATAATCTTAATGGCGTTTCAGCTGTTATTTATCTTCCTTTCCACTGGGGTTTTATCACTTTGTCTTTTGTACGCTAGGCTCATTATTATGTTTTGTGTGTTTTCGAACTTTTAAATGTGTGAAAGTGTTCGTAGTATTATTTTTATAATTCTCGCACCACCTCTTGCACCAAAATGCACCAAACACACTAGAATTTTGCTTCGCTTACTATACTCGTATTCTGTACGTGCATTTCCACATCGCCCGTCAAATAACATTCGCCTGTAGAAACGCCAGCTCTTCATTTAATATTAAATTCACAACTACAAAATGTCATGAACATTTTAAACAATTCGCAGTACAATTTCGCCGCTGTAAAATGTTGAAATTAATGATGATATGATAGCGCTAATGAAATAAGCTCATGTGGCCATATTGAAACAGCATTTCACGTTTACCTGCAGCGTAATACGTCGGATGCTCTCTGCGGGGCGTCTTTGTGTCGTAAACAATTGTTAGACCGCATAATAGGTTTATGCGCACGGGTTTTATGCGTCTCATTTAAAGTTCTACTAGTTATGTACTAGCTCAATTAGATGTGCAAGGTCTAGATATCTCGAACAGCGGGAAACTATCGGCTGCGTTATATCGTAACGAACTATTCAACTTAGTGCAGATTGTTAGTATAACTAGTCAATTGCGTAATTTTGAACTCCACAGGAGGATGGAAATTCAATGGTGATGGAAGTTGTTTGTGGTCGACGTTTGTACAATACCTATAATACCCGTGATTACTTACTCAAGGTACATTGAAATAATAAGTACTTAGATAGAAGGCCAGAGAAGCTCGAAATAAGATAACTTTTTTATCTCAATACCTTAGTAACACTTATTTCTGAGCTTTTAGCTACCATAGTCATGGCCAGGCTCATATAACAAGATCGTGATACCCGATATTATTTCGGCCTATATTTCGTGACATTCAACTATCAAAGCACCCATTTAGTTACAAAGACTGATCTAGATCACCTAGACAATGGGGATAATGCCAGGTATTCAGCAAAGCCTGACCTAGGTCATTTACGGTGAAATGTGCGCTCTTTAAGGAGAGCAATTAGTGCGTGGAGTCTACGTTAATTAACGAAATTTCTTATTTCTACTTGAGTTAACTGTCTTAAGTTAACGTTGGAGAGACCCATAGGAGGGTAGCTAAACCACCATATTCGAAAAAAATAACAGATTTTGATTATGTTAAGTACCTTATATCTATTTCTTACCATTGACCAAGTTGCAGTAGGTATCACTTCTGGTTTATCAAACCTATTATGCATTTAGGTTTCACGAATTTCATTTATGTTTTACCTACTGGTTCTGACACAACTGGTATTATACAATATTATACAATCTTAACTTACTACACTTACGAACCACGAAATAGTTTCAATGACTCAGTGACACCAAATTACTTGTTAACGGAAAAGACGACCGAATGGCGTAGTGGTTAGTGACCCTGACTACTGAGCCGATGGTCCCGGGTTCGATTCCCGGCTGGGGCAGATATTTGTTTAAACACAGATATTTTTTCTCAGGTCTTAGATGTGCCCGTAAAATGGCAATAGGCCCGCCCCCTATTACATTGGGACTAACATAACACTCTGGCGAAAAGTGGGTGCAGCAATGCACCTCTGCCTACCCCGCAAGGGAGTACATTAGTACAAGGCGTGAGTGCGTGTGTGTGTGTTTGTGTGGAAAAGGCTAGCTTAATAACGCTCGTCTGCAACTTTTTCAGTGCTCGTGAGTGTACTTATCTCGAAAAGGGAACATCATCATCTCTCCTTGACCTGTTCAATAGCTTTGCCCTTGCAGTTTTAATAATATGCACTTCAGTACGTTCAGTGTATGCTGTGACCTTAATTATGACGCGAAGCTTCTAATTAAGTATCAGATTACGTCATTAGATGCATTATACAGTATAATACGCGAGGAGGAGCGTTCACAAGAGTATTATGACGCGCAAAGACCCTAGTTTATACCTAGTTACCTACCCTCATTACACCTACTAAGTAGAGTGAGAAGACAGTATCCTCGGGCGATCCTCGACCAATTAACGGTTAGCAATTGATCGAGTGATCGGCCGAGGGGTCACTCTACACGGTAGGTGTAATCAGGGGTTTAAGCTGCGTTTCCAATAGACAAACTGTTAGCCCGTCACAAGGCCATTGTCACGCTGCAAATTGTGTACATAGAATGAGAATAAAACTAGCAAACTGTTAAAACTAGGCGTGGCATATTAAACCGATTCACCCACCGCAAACTCAGCTGAGCCTCGAACAATTTGCCAACTTATTCTTAACTTGCTGTCATAAAAACGTCGCGGGCATTTTTCTCATCGCACCGCGTTTTGCTGCTTGCTGGAGTCGAGGCGACGTCGCGGCGACGTCGCGGCGGCTTCAGGGCCCGGGGTATCTCATTTATGTATGTCAAGTTCTCGCCTAACCTGCACCTTGTCCGCGCCGCGACTTCGCCACTACTTTGCCTTGAGCGTCAACCTGAGCTCTCATTGTAGCAAACATAGGAAATGAGAGAAGCCGCCTCGACTCTCGTGCACTGGGCTAATCTGCAGACTTCTTCTTTCACTTACCCTGGTCAGCCAGTCGTACTGGCTGGGCGGCGGGTCTCGGGGCTCCTCCACGTATTGCGGCAGGATGTACTCGCGGAACGCCTGGCGAACGGCTTCAGCGCGGGGGGGCTCCATGTACGGGCCCAGCAGAGGCGCCGCGTTGTCCATGCGGGCTCCTGCAACAATCACATCGTCTATGTAGAATACCGAATAGAAGAGATCGCTATAAGCGATAAGACCGCCTTTTGCACCATAGTTTGGTAAAATTTATATTTATTTCTTGATGTACAAATAAAGAGTAAGTACAAGTACTCTATCTATTTATCAATCTCATTTGTCGCCTGGATTTCAAATGAAATTATATTCACACATCACCCCCCCCCCCTATCGCGAACTTGGGTTGACAACCATTTTCGGATTCAATATGTATTTAATTTGACACGAATTACTTCGCAAATGTTACTTCGTTTAGACTTCGCAATAAACCCAAGTTAGATTATTTCAGTGATTACGGAATAAATAGGAATAAAGTAGTGCTTGGGCGCATTTCTTTGTTTGTAACTACTAAAATATTGAATCTTTATTGTATCCTTAGACAAGTTCCTCTTCCATAGCACCTCAATCTGCATAACTGTAACTGCACTACAACTCTGCACTGTCTCCAATTATGCCTCCTCACTTCCAATTAACCGTTCTTTATTAATCCGGGAAAGCATTAAACCGCATTGGAATCCGCTATACAGCTACCCCGCTATTCAATAGGTGCCTGTAATACAGTGGGATAGAGCCGCGGTTTCGGGAGCAAGCTGGAGCCTTCAGGCTTCGGTCGTATTAGCATTCTGCGGGTGGTTCATTAGCCGCTCTCGTCTCGTGGTCCTCACGTAGATTTGCCGACGTGGCCACGGAACGCCATCAATAGCTGATTGCCTAATCGATTCGGTTAGCATAACATAAACACTCACGCCCTAATCGCCCTATACGACGTTTGATTTTATACCAAAATTTTCGTACGATGGAACATTTTTCATGCACTTAATGACAAGCAGTGACACTAAAGTCACGCATACAATGAGAAAATGTTGGCCTGTTTACAAATTTTAGGGGTCTTTGCGATCTAGGTCGTATAATCAAAATACAGAACATACCGAACGTAATTTTTTTCCGGAAACTAATGTTCTTATAACTTTTTTTTTATAAAAGGTTACGTACATTGTTGAAGCTTTCTTGTTTCAAGTAGACTGAACAACTGGGCTTTTCAGCAGCTTAAAATACATGCAGGTATGTATGGGAAACGTAATTTGAAATTCAATATTTCCGTCGTGTCGACATGTTCATAAAAGAGCCATCCATTGTTCGGCTTCTGACGTTGGCGGAATGGCGGATGAGTATCTTGGAAACTTTTATAAGCCAGTAAATTCTACCTCTACGATCTAGTCTTATGTTTTGTGTTTTACGTCGGGTTGTACATATGGTAGTTAACAGCGGTACCGTCAATGAGGGGCCCTATCGCGAATCGCGAATACAAAGCAAATTAACATTTACTTAGGGCTGATTTTTCAACGGTCAGATAAACGTTATCTGCGGAATAAAATTGTTGCTGTCACTGTCTAATACAAATATGCAGATGTGACAGCATCAGCATTATTCCTCAGATAACGTTTATCTGACTATATATATTAAAAAATCAGCCCTTATAAATTATTGTCAAATTAATCCGAAAATCTTTGTCAAAACAAGTTCGAAATAGGTACACAGGATCCACATTTTGTATCTTCATATCAGATGTTGAGTCCGACAGATCTGATCAACAGAAACAAGTGTCAATACCACAACAAGTTATTAGCGCAACAAGTATTCTAATCTTCACCGTTTCTAAGTTAGAATTGTAAAACTAGAATGGCAGTTTGTAACTATGTATGTGTTACTTAGTACAATTGCTCACGAAAAACGAATTAAAAATGTCTAGAAAATCTTTGGACATACCGGTAGGTAAATGACGACAAGTGTTGAAATTAACATAAATCATCTAAACTTAAACTCGGCTCACCGAACAAATCAGGGGCAAAGCGTTCAACGATAAGTTACAATTCAAACAGCCTATATATGACTATAGTGTTAAGTCTAAAGTTATGGCAAAAAAGCTCAGAAAGTATCACAAAGATTTGCAATTTGCCCTATATTGACGTCACTAACGAACTCCAATAACCTAATAACGTATGTTTACCCTGTGAGCAAACAGGGCACGCCACCCACCGGCCGTGATATTACATCAAAAGATCAATGAAATTCACTTAACTCTTCATTTATAATGCAATAACTGCCCACTCAACTACAGAAACAACTATTTAACAATTCACGGCAATTCAACTGTTACAACCATGTACGATAAACAAAAATAGCTTTTAGGGTCAACTGGAAACTGGATCAAGAACTTTCAGTAAATTCAGTTTAATGAGCGCCGGCCTGACCAGTGACCATCGACTCTGGTCTAATCGAGCAATTTGAATACTTGATCCGTTTTATTTGTCCGTTCACGTAAACAGAAACAGTGTACAAACCTTGTAACAATTCCTCAATGCTATACAGGGTGCCCGTGAGGGTATGGGTCAAACGAACGAGACAGTGATAGAGAATAGAAATTTCCAGAAATTCATTGTACGTCAAAGTACCGACAAAAATAAGTACATAGCTAATGAAAGGACGCATAAGGATGTATTTTTTGGCAATATTTACTAATTAAAACTTAAAAAAAGAACATCAAGTACCTATAAGTAAATTGAACAAAACTTCGGTAAGTGTAGGTTGTGCCATCTTTTGTAAAATTTTGAGAATTTATTTATTTACTTATTTATTTTATTTTAGGAAAACTCACAGCACAATTTTATGGTTTAACAATAGAATGAGCAGTAAAAGGCCTTTTACAAATTTCCACTGATAGAAACAACTTAATAATTAATATTTACAAAGTAGCAAACTAAAGTAGGTAGGTTGATTGATTTTTGATTTTTAAAAAATTTATTTATCATAATAAACACGAAAAATACAGAAATATTCCGCCAAACTGTTAAAACAGTTTATCGGCAGACATGCTCTCATTATAAACTACTTACATACTTACCCCCTTATTCATAGAAAAGTTACAATACGCCTTAACCAATAACATATTATCTTCTTATAGGTACATTAACATATTATCTACGCCTAATCAAACGTACTAAACTGTATATATGTAAAGCTACAAAGATGTTTAATAACAATAACATTGTGAAAATATATAATACATAAACTCTTAGACATCAAAAAAGGTACAACTTAGAATATTTCTCGCCTTAAGAATGCTTGTATTAAATATATCAATGCCCAAATTATTCGCTACGTGGTTTAAAGTTGTAAGAATATAGTGCTCGTCTAATATTTAAGTACCTAAGTATACATAAGTACTTATATAGTATTCTTTGTGACTTACCTAACCATATATCATAATTTCTGAAAGTCGAATAGAATTTTATCACAATGCTTTGTTGGGGTTGGGGCTGGCTTGAGATTGACGTGCCAATTTCAAATACCGCTACTTTTATTCGCCGTTTTAAAACACATGAATCACAAATGACACATTTCGTAACCTTTGTGCCATATTCTCAAAATAAAGTTGAATACCTTTCCCTTTTTAAGGATGCTTATTATCCATGCCGGTGACATTATTGTTATGTATTGAAGGTCTGTAAATTTCAGTAGAAAAGGCATTCTTCGATTTACGAGGACCAAGTGTCCCAGGTGCACAATCTTTTCGTAACGATATATTTCTCATTGTAGCTTCGAGTTGGTCTAAACTGGCTCACTTTTGATGAAAATGTTAGTAAGTCATATTATTATAGATATAGGTAATTCTATGAAAAAAATATCATATAAATGTGTCAGATTCTCATAAAAATTTGCTTGATTTGCGTTTGGTAAAATTTACCCTACTTAAATATCATTAGGTAATATTTGGCACATTTATTATTTAATTTTTTCTACCAAAATTAACTTTGAACAAACTGATTTAAATATCCCTATTCATTTGACAGTTGGCGAGGTTGGATCATGCATGCTAGCGGTAATCCGTTTAAAGCTCAACTCTCGCTTTGAACAAAAGCTGGCAGGAAGCTTTTCATTTTGTCAAGTTGTATAATCGAGTTTGATGACATGCAGCGAACCACCCCAAAGCTTTGTCCCATACAGTTGGCGGCTTGCTGATCCACCGCTTGTCTGGCTAAGTACACGAAAAAACTTGAGGAAATTTTGTATTTCGCTTAACTTCAACAGTTTAGATGGTATTAGTGATTTATTTAAGGTACTCATTTCATAAGTGAAAGGAAATTAAAGTTATTATTACACAAGCACTTGTTGATATAAATAGTTTGCAACGGTTACTGTGAGTTTCACAGGCCCCCTATCGTGAATTTGTTTTGACAAAGATATTCATTGAATATGACACACTTGGGTATTACGAGTACTGCGATAATTGTCACTATGTTTTGACTGCGCGATAAACATCAAAGTGTGTTTAACAAGTGTATAGTGCCACAAACTTATCTGTTCCGGTGACAGCTCAAATAAATCTCTAATATTTCTTAATTCTATAAGATTTTAAGTTTGATCGTATTGTTATTTCGCTCTTGCGGTGTTAATAAACCCATCTAATGTTTTAAAATATACAATTCATTAGTAAGTAATGAGATATGCATCAATTTAGTTCGCTGTCACCGGAACAGATACGTTTGTGGCACTATAATTATATTTAACACTGACAGGTATAATAAAAAAACCATTAGACAACGAACACCTAAGTAAATACGACGAGTATCTCTAAACCTGGCGAAATCGAATCCTATTCTCCCAGCTATCGAGTTGTTAACACGTTATTTTTCACAAAGAACCAATCAAACCAAATTTTTTGTCTTTGTTTTTCCGTCCCTTTGTGATCGGTTTTTCAATGCTGCTGGTTTTGTGCCGTCTAAAATCGCGTTCAAGCCGATTTTGCTTTTTATTGCAGCCTTTGGTGTGGTGCTATGTAAATAAATACGACAGTTTTAGTTGGAACGAGAGGGAATGGAAACTGCACAAAATCCTTTCTATTTTACGGTCAGCGACGGCTTATGCGGAGAATGTGTTAATAAAATTGCTTTCAATACGTATCTATGTATGTAGGTTCGTATAGATGGTATAATATGCAATATTAGTGGCAAATATGTCGGATTCAGTAGCGAAACGGCGACTGGTTTTGACAACCATTTCCGCAAATGTTATTTCGTTTTCACTTGACCTGCCCGTCTGGTCTAAACCGAAGTTTTTCCAGGGCTATCCTCTGAATATACGAGCAGTAAATACCTACTTTGTATTTAACCATTCACAATCTATCGACCGCGAACCGCGATATTACAAGTGTTTATTTGACGATGTGAGATAACATGGCGCGGCCGGCTCGCCCAACACACACTCGCGAGCAATGAAAAAGATCCACTTACAAAATACCTACAGTAAATGGCCTTTTTAGTACATTGAATTGAAATTTTTATACAATACTAGCTGTGCCCACGCGCTTCGCTTAGCCTTAAAAAGTTTTCCCGTGTGAATTCCGGGATAAAAAGTAGCCTATGTTCTTTCCCAGGGTCTAGACCCTATGTATACCAAATTTCATTCAAATCCGTTCAGTAGTTTTGGCGTGAAAGAGTAACAGACAGACAGACAGACACAGTTACTTTCGCATTTATAATATTAGTTAGGATTTACATGTTTGGTTGGTAGATATATTCTGATGCGCTGTTATAATAATATAATTATTATAGTATTGAAAACTGTATAGCCTTCACTGATCTTAAACAGCTATACCATTATCATTATACTCTTCCGTCATTGATAAAAAGTACACTCACGTGCAAAGAAACAGTTGCACTTACAAAATGCAGACTCCAAATTTCCCCAATATTTTTAAACATTTCATAAGAAATTTTAACAAAAAAATATGTTTTTAGTTGTTAATGTTCTGATGCGCCGTTATATGTAATTAAATATTACAGATGGCGTTATGAGTTAGTTTCTTAGGAGTAACTTGATGATTTTCTCAATGGAACTTTTTAAATGCCCGTGACTGTAAATGAGACAGACAAGGTACACTTAAATTACTTTAGCTGTATTTCTTCTGTACGTTAAATGTTACGTTGAATATACCACTACACATACACGACTAACTTATGACAGCCCACTTCCCAACTCGGGAGTTGAAATTTTCCGAATAACAATCAGTTTTCTAAAGTTTCGCTCGTATTCGCCATGGGAGCGACGGCTGAGTTTGAGTTGCACTCTCATTCGTCGATCAAACAAGATGTGGAATGAAATTGTATTTTTTGTACAAATCCATCCGGGGTCCGGATTAAAAGTAGACAAATAGTACGGGCCGGACGCGATCGTGAAAGGTTCCGTACCATGAAAAGGTTAAAGGCTAACTTAGGCCCGGGTCTCCTATTTACGCCGTAGGTCGCGTCCAGCGTCACGCCGTAGGCCGCGTCACGATGCTCAATATAGAAATGTACTGATGCGGTCTCCCTCACACGCCGACGTTGGCGCGTAGACGTAGGGAGCATCGTGACGCGGCCTACGGCGTGACGCTGTACTCGACCTATGGCGTAAATAGGAGACCCGGGCCTTAGGTAGGTACAGTCAGCCAAAAAGATACGTATGTATACCCCCCAGCTGACAGACGGGTGTTTGCTATGGAGCTTAGCGTAGATGAGATGTACTTATGAATAACGAAATACTATTGGTTGTTGAAAGAACGTCGCTTCGCTCATTTAGACTCCGCATTTGTGGAGTGAGGTCCTTTCGGTATTGTACGCAACGGACGCATCGCATTCAGTATTATTTGTATAGAAATTCACGTACATGAGTCCACTTCACCGACATTGCCGACGCCGTTTCTCCATACATTTATAACAATCCGTTTGGTGGACGCTTAGCTTAATGGACTAACTGCCAGTTTCAATAACTCTATCTATCGATAACTGGTAGTTACTTTCATACGGTTTTAAAAGATTGAAACTTCACATATGTCAAAATAGTATGAAAGTAACTACCAGTTATCGATAGATAGAGTTGTTGAAAGCGTCAGTTAGTAAATACACTCACGGGCAATGAAATAGTTCCACTCACAAAGTGTCGTGACCAAACGAACCCAATTTTTTCAAATATTTTTTTTTTTTTAATAACAAAATGTTATTGTTTTTGTTGGTAGTATCCTGATGCTTTGTTAAATGTACTTCAATGTTGCAGAAGGCGTCGTTAAGCTAGCATTTTCCCTTTAGGAGTAATTTGGTGTTTTTCTCAGTGGAACCTTTTCATTGCCCTTGGTCTCAGTGGTCCTTGAGCATGTGTTAATGATGTTATCTTCCGAGTACATTATTATGTGTAAGAGTTTCCGAGTGAATGCGGATGGTGCATCCGAGACGTGTCGGTCCGTGTTCTCTCACCTCGCTGATTATCACGGACAAGCTTAGTTTAGTTCATTTGTACAGGGGGGAAATTTATCAGTGACTGGAACGGAAACTGAGTAAGGAGACTAAGGATATGTGGGGACAACTCACACACGGCCATCCGACCCCAAGCTACGCAGAGCCTGTGTTATGGGTATCGGACAACTGAACTGATATATCTACACAAATACATAGATAGATACATATTAAATATAAATATAAGGAGATAAAGAATAAACGAACAGCAGTTTTTTTACTCATAAAGATGTAAGTAGTCCCTTGTTTCCGTAATCCATTTACCGAGTATTTCACTGATTTTGATATTCGAGCTCTATAAATAATTGCTATTCGTTAAGCCATAGATTTTTACACCTTATTCATATAAATTTCGTTATTAATTTCGAGTTTGTATCACTAAAACTCTACAACTACCTATTATCTAGCTGCAGCATGTATATGTGTAAATATATCAGCTGTCCGACACCCATAACACAGGTTCTGCCTAGCTTGGGCTCGGATGGCCGTGTGTGAGATTTCCCCGCATATTAAAAAAAAAGTTTGCAATAAACGATGGAAGAAAAAAGATGATGAAATAAAATAGTTTGTTAACAACACCGAGACGGTCTGAACACGGATAATTCTCCACCCTGTACCTAAATGCGTTGTGAATTAATTCAGCATACATAATTGTGTCAATAAGGTTTTGGATGCGACAGGTTATCATAAAATATGAAACAGCTTGTCGGGAAAATAGCGAGTCCAGTGGAGCATGAGTCCTTGTAAACATGTGTTATTAAAAACAATTTAAATTTTAAAGAAAGGTGGTAGTGTAATATGGTCAACGGTACCATATTACACTATCAATGAAAAGTTCCAGTGAAAATAGCACCACCTAAAGTACATTATGTTAACAGCGCATCAGAATGCTACCAGCTAAAATCGTTAATTTTTGGTTCAAATTTAAAATTATTTTTTTTAACAATAATTGCCTCATTTTGTGTCAAAATTTTGCGAAGTGAAACTTTTTCATTGCTTGGCATTGTACTCGTATTCACGTACATTTAAGTTACTGAGGCAAATCATTAGTATGTGCCTATTTACGAAACGGAGGATATGCGAGTGATTCTACGAGTTGTTTTCCGCTCTGTCGAAACTGGGGGGAAAGCGGTCCGAACCTTCGGAAAAACTAAATGACTGCGCCAACCACGGCTCTATCTCATTGTACTAAGCGTGCCGATTGCGTGACAATCCGCGCCCGTTCGTTCGTCTACTTAGAGAATCACCCCCTGACCCTTAAATTATCCATATGGATTATTCCAAAGTTCTTTAGCTTACTTGTGGAACCAAAGCTCATCTAAACGAATACTGTTTCTCCCTATTTTTCTCAGTGATATAATAATTACTGTGTTATAGAATATCATTGGTTTCCCTCTGTTACTACCTGTATAATCTAAATACGTATTTCTGAAACAGGAGCCCACTAATAACTGGAACCAAATATCCCGAGAGCATTTGAAACATGAAACTAATAAGCTTTGGGCAGCCGGGCCGGGAACGAGGGTCCACTGAGTGGACCACTCTAGCATCACAAAAACTATGTTTCAGAGCTCTCTGCGCTAACCACAACTCGATTCCAACGAAGCTAACCTAGCAACTGAATTGCCAACACCAAAAAAGTTTACTGTGACAACAATTATTATTCGTAACTTCTTAATTAATTTCGGGAATTTCGGGATACCAGTTGAAGAAAAAAATCAACCATACTCAAACTCTCAAACTCAAACTCAATTTTTTTTATTCATCGTAAAAATATAAAATTTTCTGATGAACGTCAATTTTTACAAACTACTCTCCGTTCGGATAAGGGGGGCTCTTTCTGTCTAAGGAGAAGAACGGAGGCAAGAAACTCCTGAGCCATCATTTCAAAAAAAAGACTTAATACTAGTTAGTATACAATACTTATAAGCTTAATAATAATAATTATAATAATATGAGCAGAGCTAACTATTTATCACAGCCATGCATTAACGTCCTCTAAGTAATCATCAATTTTATAATAAGCTTTTTTACAGAGTTTCTCTTTAATGTAACACTTAAACTTATTCTCTGGCATTTGATTGAGTATCTTCTGTTGGAAGCTTATTAAAAACATCTAATACAGTACCCTAAAAACGATTTATTAACTTTCGCTAGACGCATCGCTGGAAAAGCCAGCTTGTGCTTGTTCCTAGTATTAATGTCATGATTACTGCCAATTGCATCAAAAGTTGAAATATTCTTTCGTACATACATTAAATTGGAAAAAATGAACTGACATGGAACTGTAAGGATGTTAATTTCTTTAAATAGTTCTCTCAATGAATCCCTGGAACCAAGTTTGTATATAGAGCGGATGGCTCTTTTCTGTAATACAAATATAGTTTCAATATCACCTGCTCTACCCCAAAGCAAAATGCCATACGATAATAAGCTGTGGAAATAACTAAAGTAAACTAATCTGACGGTTTCAACGTCGGTCAGTTGTCTAATTTTCCGTACAGCAAAAGCTGCGGAGCTCAACCTTCCAGCCAATTTTTCAATGTGAGGTCCCCATATATACTTTACCCGTTGCAAAGTTTGCATGACCTAGACGCCTTTTGCAGAGACTGAAACGGGTTTTTTTAAGGTTCAGTACCTAAAGAAAAAAGTACTCTTATAGGATCATTTTGTTGTCTATCCGTCTGTCTGTCTGTCGCCACCCATGTTCTCAGAAACGGGTAAAGATATCAAGCTGATATTTCGCATAGATATACAAATTGACGGCCCCAAAAAAAAGTAACAAAATGTAATATTGAAAAAAAAATTGTGGTATGGTAGGACACGAAATTATCTCGAGTAAGTAGACTTGTACGGAACCCTAAGTGCGCGAGTCCAACTCGCGCTTGGCCGGTTTTTTTAATTCTTTGGGTATTTTTTTCCCGTGCTGACTCTGTGAGATGTTCTTACAGTCGTATTCCTTAAGCTAGACTAACCCCGAAGTTTACTTAGCGGCAGAAGTTCCGAAGCAATAACTTCAAATATCACGGAAGCTGCTAGCTGCTGTCTCGAGAACTCTCGATCGGTGTGAAGTTAAATTGAAACATCCTGTATAACTGAGAAATGATACTTATACATTTGCAAGGGCATCGGCTACCTGAGTTTCAGTTTTTTTTTCTTTAGTTAAATTCGCATTAAGCGATAAGGCCATTTGTATATAATTATGTGTTGGATTAAGTTTTTTGTAATTTTTGCCATGTTTTTGTGTGCAAATAAAGAATATGTATGTATCTATCTACTCGTATCTAAATTAGTTTTATTATAGGAGCAGCTAAATACCTTATATCACTATAATATCTAAGTATATTATGTACGAAATACCCACTCATAAAATCATATTAAATTGATTGAAACATTAGGCTGACACCAAAATGTCGCAATAAATATCATGTTTGACTTCAAAAGAGAGATTCGGTGTTTAATCGCCGTGAATATTTAACATGAAACGTTCATTACACAACAACATTGTGCCACAATCATGTGAATATCGCCCACAAAGGATATGCGGAGCCTGTTTGTGACATAACTTTCAGACTGGATAGACACATTTAGAGTGCTGTCACGCTAACTTTACAATTGGTAAAAAATGGGACATAATACTTTTCTGTAACTGGTTTCCATAAGTGACTCTTTTGGAAGATCGATTACTGCAATACGATCTACCGATCTTTTGAATCGATTCAATGCAATGCGATCTGCAGGTAGATCGAATCGTATGCAGAGAGAGAATTTAGTATGAAAATATGAACAGCGCCCCAGCCGGTCGGTAGCAGAACTTAAATTTTCATACAAAACTACTCGATGAATTTTACTTAACGTTCACGACGAATTTATGCTATGGGCTCAGAGAAGATTGTATGAAAAAATCGTATCAACAGAAAACGAAACTTTGCAGTACGATTAAATCGATTCAATTTAGATTAATATCGATTCACGGAGTTAAGATCGAAAAGATCGATTCAAGGCAGAAATTCGGGCATCCCTAGTGTTTACTCTTGTCTCTGTAGCATAGTAAGCATGTTGGCCTCTACCTCATAATCACCCTCTAACATGTTTGTGCTGTGTTCCCGTATTAGTTGGAACTCGGTGTTTTAAGCGAGATAAGAGTTTTATATATATTGACGCTGAAGCTTTGATTTGCGTTTAGAAAACATATTTTTCTCCGGAAAATTGCACATTGCAAAAATAAGTACCTATTTTATAAAAACCCTTGAGAAAATATTTGGCAGGTAGGTAGGTACTTACTAAATATGATTCATTAATTTTAATTACCGCCTAGGTATGTTCACGGTATTACCACAAATAATATATAGGTACTTATATACTATTTTATGGTACTAATCTAGTTAAGTAGTTAAATTTATTTTAAGTAGCCACTAAATTGAGGATTTTTTTTTATTTTGTGCATGCAGTGTTTACCTATAATTGTTTGTGCATCTAGTTTGTATTTAATTATAGAATTGTAATAGTTTTGATGTAACAAATGTTGGTGAACCATAATAAATAAATAAAATCTATATAAATATAAACTGCATATCTAAGGACCGGTGTTTTTATCCATAGTTATTTTTACCTACCATAACATCAATTAAGAATGATATTTACTTACCATTATGTACATAATAATTTTGTATATTTTAACCAAATGTCAAAATTTTTGGCAGATTGACGTATTTCACGGTGTGTTTACTGGTTCAGGGTACGGTTATGCTCGCATTTCCATAAATTTAATTCGCATTCAGCACAACACTGTCAATCCGAGTCGAGATGTCAGTCGCAGACGGCTTCCATTCGCAGATATTCGCTGTATTTACATTAACACTGCGTTCACAGAGCCTCTAGTACGGGTTTTACAATTTACGTAAACGTAAAAAGTTTTGGTTTTCATCTGTCTCCTGCATACATTATCTGTTAAAAGTTATATGATAGTTTCCATTAGAGGCGCCACTTTGTATGCGAGAGAACGTAAACTTTCATAGTTTTCGTCAATCTATCGAACCTGTACTAGACCTACAGTAGGTAAAGTACTCGAAAACCAGCGCTGTGGCCTCCCATAGCATCAAGCTAAGCTACGATAGAACCCGTTTCAGCACCGGGACGCAACACTCATGGTCATTTCGCTTTTAATACTTATTTTTTATAGTTGTTTTTGTGTGTGTGAAATAAACGTATTTTCTTTCTTTTCATCTTTTTTTAACGCCGCGCGCCGCAGTAAATACATAATTTGCCAAGTGTGAGGAAAACACTCGATATGCCACCGCTGTTACACAGTTACTACTAAACTGTTTGCCTGCTGGACGCGGGTTCAACTGATCAACAGGATTATATTCGGATAGTACTTATAACGTCATCCGAGTTGTCTCGGAGAACAAGATAATTCTCTATTATCTGTGTGAAGCCGGCTTCAAGAACACTTTATTCTTAACAAAGTATCTATGGAGATGAAAAAAAAATTTTTTTGCGATGAGAAGGAGGTGACCCTTGTTGGTGGTTTATAGAAATAATTTTATTTAGTTGACTGTACACCGCTCGTGCCAGCGAGTGTACTTCCTGCACAGACGGCGGCAGAGATAGCGCGTGACCTCAATGAGGCTGATAGCGCTGAATGTGCCACCGACTGCTTCCTCAGCGGTGATGTGACACCACGATAGTGTGACTGGTGAAGTTTTCTCAATAACTGACCATTGCTACTACTTCTAACAATCAGGGGCCCGGCCCCTAAAAATAGCAAAGTCAAAATGGAGTATCATTTAGGTACGAAGTAATCAGTGTAAAATTCAATACATTTTGAGTCCCAAAGTCGTTTCCTTTGAGCCAAAATGACAAACTTATTTCAGGTATTCAGATGCAATAAAATACTGATATTCGTTGTAAGCAATAAATATTAATTTCAGTGCTAATTTGGATTTACAAAATACTCTCCATCCAACTAGCAATCGGCAAAGTTGATGTTGATGTGTCAATTTATTTCGATGTCAATTTAATTTCGACGTTTCATGTTTCATGAAAAGGTTAAATTAAATTAAATTACTGCGCTTCAAAAGATAAAATAAAGGTTTATCATTTATTGGAAATCTGGTGTAGTGCTGGAAATAATTTACAGTAATTAAGGCAAAAGTAGACCTAGGTCAAACTATTTACCATTGAATATAGGTTCTCATCATATACTTACCTATTACCAACTAAAAACGTAAATAGTTTAAACAAAAATACTTAGGTTAACGTTTTTAAAAATGGGGTCTTTTGGTGCCGATAAGAAGATTTTATTTATAGTTACGAATCTATAAATTTTAATAATATTATGTAAGAGGAGAAACAGACTGACAGGGTTCTACCATTTTTGGCCTAAGATTTATTTGCCTAATCTCGTATTGCATAGTACCGTTTGGTCAAAGTCTCGTTTCGCCTAAAACTCTTTTGACACAATCTTAAATCACCAGTCTTGTTTGCTCAAATTAGTTTTCATATAGGTATTATCTTGTTTCCATTAATATTATCTTAATACATAAGTCTTGACGAAGTGATGATTCGGCCAAAAAAGTTTAGACCATACGAGTTATGCGAAACGAGTTTTGGGCAATAAAGTTTATGTGAGATGAGGGAAACCCGACTGACAGACATCAAGGCACAGCCTAGAAACGGCTAAACGTAGGCACTTGAGATTTGAAAGGGACGGACGTAGCTTACGTACCTACCGTAGAGTTGCACTAAGAAAGGAATTCCTAAAATCCCACGGGATCGAAACTTAGCGGGAAAATCATTTTGTATGATAAATCTAAACCGCTTTAGTTTGACGCTTCAAATTTGGCATGCAGGTACCTTAGTAAACTTTAAGGTTGGTTACAACATCATAATCCAAAATACCCACGGGAACGGGAGTTAGCTAGGAAAAAACATTTGTATGAAAACTAGAATTAACACTTTGAAAGCTGATCACGGACTAGATACGTGCCAAATAATATAGCAATGAATAAAAGGCTTGGCTGTCCACGGATTACATTAAATATTAGGGACTAGAGAACTTCCTTCATGAGAAGCAAAACATTCTAAGGCGAAGCGAAGCCCGCGGCGGGTCAGCTAGTGTATTATAGCCGCTGTACTGTGGCCATTTGACTCATCAATCTTCATCCGTCATGCAACGCAGCCATTGGTCGTGCAAAATGCACGGAGGCGGCAGCAAACTCCTTGTTATATGGTTGAGTGAGTTTGCTCTATGGTTGGATGGTAATGGCCAATAAGTGCAGAAAACGGAAATAGATAAAGTACCAGTACCTACATTTATTTGAGTATTAAACATGGATTCAACTCCTTTTGATTTTTTACGAAATAATGATGATTTTAAATATGCATAGCCCAGTATTGCTCTTGCACGTTGTTAGTACAATAAATCGACTACCACAAACACGATGGTTTAACTGGATACAGACCGGACCGTAAGAGTGTTAAGTAAAAATCTGCTATATTTAATTAGGTACTTAATCAAATCATAACAAAAAAAGAGTATAATATGCTTAAAATTTGAATTTCTAATTTATTTATTTTTTGAGATCCCGATACTTACAACAGAATCAGATTTTCTTCAACTCACTGATGTGTGTGGGTTACAAATGGTCTTCTTACCTTAGCGCAAGTTACTCCGTAATGTTATTACAAACATTTAAGTATTATTGACAAGCACTTATGAAGTTTCGAACGCAGTTAGCAATAACTTGGAGATTGTCTCGAGTGGAGTGGAAATAAATAATGAAGCTGGAATCTCGAAGTGCGCAAGCAGAATCTATTAGATTATACGTCTGAGCTGGCCGAGATCCGGAGGGACTCATTATTGTATTGTTTATGGAAATCGCGTAGAAAACTATTTTAATGTAGAAATAATTTTGCATCATCATTGACAAAGTGCGAGTTTTTCTGTAGGTAAGTTCGCACAAAAAATAGTATTTAATTTTGAACAATTACAGAATCTCAAAACTATACGATAGGACATTAGGTACTCCAAAACCCTCTTCAAAATTTCGATAGATGATTTTTATCATACAACTGCTTGAATCTTTTACAAAGTTTTCGGTCAAATCTCAGAAAAGTTTGATTACGGTACAGTTCTGTAACTACACTATTATCGATAAACACGAAACATCTAACTTGCCACTCAATTTCTTAACCGAAACCGTAGGAGCTTTCTAGACCCTTTCAGGTCAAGCTACTATTAAGGTCATTTATCGAATATTCTACCTCTAGACACTCAGGTACTTAGGTACCACAGTAGAGATCTGACCCCTAAGCATGAATTTTCATCGTGAACGTGAAGTAGAATTCATCGAGTATTTTTTTATGAAAATATGAACAGCGCCCCTGGTGGTCGGTAGCATAACTAAAATTTCCCTACAAAATACATCGAGTAATTTCATGTCACTTTCACGATGAAAATTCATGCTAAGGGTTCTGTACAGCTTCCAGGTACCAGGCTAGCAGACGATACAAGACGTGTCGCGGCCCGCACTTCCGCTAAGTGGGGCTTTCATGTCCCGAGCTTCAAACTGACAACAAGCCATACGTTAACGTATGTAGCTGTGAGCTGTGTGAGTAACAAGGAAATGTTGCCATTTGATGGCCTAGTTCTGGCAAATGTTGGATATTTTATTTTGATGTAAAATTTAATGTGGATGGATTTAAAATTATACGTAAGTACTCAAGTATATATGTATACGTGTGTACCTTCCACGAACTTGTTTTAACAACGATTTTCGGATTAAAAATGCATTGAATTAGACACTAATCGTAAATGTTATTTCGTTGCTAGGAAAAAAGGAACTCTTATAACTAGGATCACTTTGTTGTCCGTCTGTCTGTCTGACACCATCCTTTTTCACAGAAACAGGTAAAGGTATCATTTTTTTCCCGTTGTTTGGATGGTGTGGGGTATCGCTGAATAAATCTTTCAAAAATATAGTAGGTACGCGCAACCATTTTTTGATTCAGTGATTGGTTTACGAAATATTAAGATTCAAAATGCAAATTATTGTTACAAGTGTGTCCCCCCCTGCGGGCTAAATGGTTGGTCCAAAAAATATGAAAAAACACGGATGTAGTACATATGGCGAAATGAAAAGGAAAACTGTCTCAGTTAAGTAGACTTGTACGGAGCCCTCAGTGCGCGAGTCCAAATACTTGTACGGTTTTTTAACTATGGCACCGATATTTTTTATTTAGCTTCTTGTGTGTCTCTCGACACAAACCAGACTCAACCCAACTCAGACTCGAAACCATTTTCATAGTGAATTCGTGTTGGAATGTGAAGTGACAGTGCACTGGGAAACGGTAAAAAGGGAAGTCTATCATTAGTGTATTCATCTATGAAATTGGATACCTGGTCTACAATTTTGCAACAAAAACAAGTTTTTTTATTTATTTGCGACGATTTCCTCAATAAAGTAAAAGTCACGTGAACAACAAAGTTTCTGTGTAAAAGCTTATTTTTTTGTAAAAGTTTTTCAGAATGACCTACTTTAGGCTTACTGTATACCTTTTTTTCAACCCTGTATAATCCAGGTCATAAATGAAATAAAGAGTCCAATATGTACATGTGTATTAATAATTTCTGCTTACGCAAACATCTACTGAAGGTCGGTAGTGGGATCAAATTTCGTCCGGAAATGGGTCAAGTGACGTCATCGTTCGCGTGGCCCGAGTGCGTAGGATCTAATGGTGTTATCAATGTGTGAATATGACAAGTTGATGTCAATGAAAACACAGACCTATTGTACGTTACCTAGATATGTACTGATTTAACATGAAAGCATGTATTAAATTTCAACACATCTTTGTAAATATAGCTAGCATAGTCATAGCATAGAAATTAATAAAATATAAGTAATAACTATTACGATAGTATAATTATTATTAAAAATGTTTTGTGTTATTATAAGTATCCGTACACTTATGTACTTCAGCTGACGATAAACGGGTTTATTATCGACCTAGATTAACGTCACTTTATCGCGATTCGTCATAAATACGGCGCTAAGATTGGTGGGACGTGTACCAAACGAGTTTCGTAACGAACCCGTGTAGCGGCCCCAGCTAGCTTATCACGGTAATACCTAGTGTTTGGTTGCTTGTGTTCAGCCTATGGTGTCAAGTCGAATGATTGATCGAGCCTCCCAAGTTGGTAACCGATACGTCATCAACGTCATCACTCGGGAATCGATGATCCTCATCAGTTGTGCGACCATCGATCTCATATTCGAAGGTAGTCATGTTTGGAACAGTCTCGGGTTCCGAAACTAGCGAACAGCACCGATTACTCCTTGTCCGTGCCGCGATCATCAGTTAGTTTCAGATGTTGGACTAAGTGACAGGATCTTCTATGAATGATCGAAGCATATTGCAACACCTAGCATACATATGACTAATGGTCCTTTGACGTCTCGGTCTCCCTCGAAACTATTGTAGAAACATATTATTTTTGCATTTTCTGCTATCTGGCAGAAAGTGTCGATTTGCAATAGGACTCTATACAGCCATAGAAAAAGATGCGCCCAAACCTCTTCCCGTCGAATGAATTGACGCTGCAACTATCATCTGATCAAGATGTTGTGGCCAATGATGATGATGATGAGTTTTAAAATGTAGTTAATGAATGAATTACATAGATTTCTAACCAATTGATTTTCTAAAAAAAGGGTTTAAACTTGTATAGATAATCCTCATTTTCATTAAATACTCTCTTGCCTATCTATAGGCACTATTGACGTAGAGTACCCTAGAAGTACTTTCTTATTCAGCCATCGCCGTTTTCTCAGCGCTCCGTTCCTAACTAATCGTATTTCCTAGCACCCACCGCGCAATTTTCGCAAAGTAAAAGAGTCGAGGGAAAAATTGAGACTGGCAAATAAGAATAAATCACATAAATGTAATGCTTACTTCCTTTTCCGCCATGAGCATCGATCCCATTAGTGGAAATCTCCAAGTGACGGTGGCCGAGATACATTTTGTTCCTCACGCAGGCCACGCAAAACAAATCGAGTTACACAGGTAGGTACTTCTACATAACCTACTTTTGAAGCGTAATTCAAAATGTAGTCCGACATTTTCTCCGAAACTCTCGTGCTAAAGGACCAAAATGTGGTAAAGGAGCAACTAAAAAGCGTATGCGGGTCATCTTTTTGTGAATTACGAGAACCTTTTCCCGTTCAGGACCGTAAAACCGTGTAACTTTGTAAACAATTTTCACACAAGCTGAGCGTTGTGGACTCGCAACACTTTCTACATTGTGGTCTTTCTATACGGAGTGCTACTGCAACTTTTGAGGTTTCCTGCTGGTGTTTGGTGCTAACTGTTTATTGCTCCACTAGGTAATATTAAGTAATAGTCGTAATACGGCCGTGTTGATGGTTGCGACTCACTCAACCTCGAACTAACCAGAACTAGATCGTAAAGATTTAATAATCTCTGTAATTACGATTGCTGAATCCAGAGGCCTATACTTTGTAGCTCTAAATTAATACTACTATAACAGCAAAGTTTTCTTTTTGCATTTGTTGTATCAGGTTCTTTGACACACTAATAAATACAAAAATAAAAATGAATTTTATTTGGCTGCTACCTGCTGTACCTAGGTAGTTCTCTGTACACTTGTACAGCCAAATTGATTTCAATATTTTTTCTGCAGTTTAGCTGTATCAAAAGTACACAAAATATAAAATAAACTTGTGACCATCAAACATTTTAAATTGAATTTCGACAGCTCCGTATCGAGTGGGCTAAGCCGTTCATCCAATCTTTAGGCCCGTTCAGCTATTTCATAGCCGGCGGCTGCTAAACGGCTTACATGCATCTTTGACAACAGGTAAAAGAGAAAAATATTGAAGTTTTATTGTTGGGTCTAGGTTAAGTCTCGTGATTTTACGATATAGTCAGGTCATGTCGCCGTTGTAGGTACGTCCGTCCGCCGTTGACCAGTTATCGCAAATACAAACGCTAATATTTCTGCCTAATTCTAATCATAATGAAATATTTTTTCTGTCTAATTCTAATCATTATGAAAGCCTAGAATTGGGATCACATTATACCAACTTCCCCTAACTAGCCGCGAACATCGCTCTGACAAAAGCCAGGAGGCGAGCGAAGGCCGTCCCACGGTCGAAAGCAATGAAATTATGAACAAACACTAGAACAGAATAGACTCGCTAAGCACTTTGCATTTCGAGTTATGTTTGAACACAAGGTGTTACAATTTGCTAGTCTGCCTTTGTGGCTTTTGTAAATATGACCGGGAGTTAGATTGCAATTGTGTTAAACCTTTCCTAACAATGTATGTACCTATACGGTAAAATATAACGAATATTACATTGTTATAAATCTGTGCGCCTCCTAGCTTAGAATTGAATTCGCGTTTGTTTTATAGATATTTGCATTTAGTGTAGAACTTCAATATAAAATCAATAGCTCCATGAAATAATTATGTTCGCGGTCAGAGCGAGCTGGCTGGTACTCTGTTGTGGTTCAGTAAAAAGTTTGTAGAGAGTTGGAAAATATGAAATACTGATTTCCTATTTAATAAATAGGTACCTATATAATTAACAAAGTACCTACATAATTATGTACATATTACAGTGAGAACATTAATTATAACAAAAACCTAATGAAAAAGCTGCGCTTAAAAACTGGAGGTGGATAATCAACATAGGACCCGTGAAATGTCTGTAAATTACACAGTAATTCGTAATTTCTCCAACTTAATTGTGAGGGCCGTCGTCGTTGGCGTTGCGGCGACAGCATATAATTATAGGTGACAGCGGGAATAACATAGTTCATTTAATGAAGAGGTAATGCCATGTTGAGGGTATTCAGGTAATTTCATGTCACAGGCCGTGACTTCCATTATAAGTCCAACGACGCAACCATTGGGGTAAATATTTAATAGCGACGAATTCATTTACAGCTCCAATAAATACCCATTTTCTTTAAACATTTTTAAACGGAATTCAGTAAGGGAAATTCACATTTGTGTCCAATAAAGCTCGTTCGATATTGGGCGATTGATAATGTTTTATTTGAACTTGTTTACCCAAAGCGGAAAAACTTTGAAGTAAAACAGAAATTGCGATATTAGATTGCTGTAGACAGTTTCTAATTTCCTATAGCGGTAAAATTGAGTAACCGGAATCATCTATTTCAGCTAAAATTTTAATTCAAAGTCGGATGAAAAGAAATATTTCCGGGCTTAAAAATATAGGTAAGTAATATAAGAAGGTTTTGGCTAATATTAAAACTTAAACTGTGTAGTTAGTGAGTTTCTATCATATAATATTTAAGTTTTTAATGATAGCTGATAGGTAAATGTTAAAATTTAATGTAAAACATGCATGTGTGTGAGAAAATTGTTCGTTCATAAGTATAACTACTGCTAGTTTTGAGATTTCGTTGAATATGGCTAGGACGATTTTGAAATTTATCTTACTAATAAAAAGCTAATAAAAATGAGTGCCACAGGATAACTTTCTATCCGGATTCACACACCCACGGGAAATGCTTTTTTGACGAAAATCGTGGGAGGTAAAGTAAATATGTTGAGCGACTTTTTGGCTGCACCTTGGGAGATGCTTAGTTCAGGTGAGTACCTACATATACCTACTACCTATTCGTAGTAAACCGTCAGTTTTTTCGATCATTTGGCTACACATTCCTGATATGAATTATATGTATGATGTACTTAAGTACCTACCTATTAATATTCGTATATCTTGTCTTTCTAACGATAGGAGAGAGACATACATAGGCTACTTTTCATCCTAGAATTCCCTCAGAGAGTAATTTTACGGCGCAGCGTGGCTGTGAAAGAGCTACTTTCTAAATAGGTTTATAACACGTCTAGAACTTTCCAGGCTCCTCTGGGACTATGCAACGAGATAAGTGTCTCCCATAAATGGACGATAAATACGTCGTTATGAATTATAAAATGTGATTGACTTTATTATTAAGCTGTTTTAGTGTTTTTTAATGTTATACTTATATATTTAAGTAGATACTTTTACTTTTATTTAAAAAAACGGCCGTTTCTGGGAGAAACGTCATTAGCTCCATGTTAGCTAATAATTTTAGGTAAAGGGGTTTAACTTACTGGGTATTGAGATGTAGGTTCTAAAAAATATAATTAGCAGTTTTGGGAAAAACGCTTTCAAACAGATGTTATGTTTTTTTTCCATGGGCGGCGGCGCTACCTTAAAAAATAATCGATATTTTTCAGACTTTTGACAAATCATAATATCTGTTCTTACTTTTTCTTACCCTCTTATTCAGTTTTTTTTTTAAGTATAGGACGTTTTAGCTATAAAACTGTTTTGTCAATAAGGGCGTTATTCTCGCCTATTTCTAACCTTCTGAAACGTATAGGTACCTTTTTAAAACCTTTGTAATAATAACTTTAGATTTTGTTACTTATTTGATATCTTTATTTTTTTACCAGGTGCGTACAATAGAGTAATAAAACAAGTAAAATAGAGTCTGCCCGAGCTCACAGCCCTCGTCTAGACGTCGGGCGGAGGCGTCAAGATCACTCAAGCAGCTTTATTTATAAACTCATTCTAGCACCTACACCTTTTGTTAGCATTAATACACCCACCTACACCTGCTAATGGGCTTGGTGAGGTATCTAGTTATTATTTGCACTAATGGCCTGGGAATAGGTAGTTAATAAATACATTTCAGCGATGTTTGTGGTGACACTTTTTATATTTTTCAAGTAATTATGCTCGCATGTTTAGCCACAAGCAGCCATTATTATAATAAAAGGGGGTTAAGTGGACTTAAAAAAATAATTACAGAAATTACAGGACATTTAAAAATGCTTTTGCCCTCGAATTTCTGAGCCTATCCGCGACCTTGTTTAGCGAAAAAAAACGTACTCACTCGATACATATTAATGAAACGAATAATCTGATAAGGCGCCACGTCACACAAGCAGTCACAACAAGCACACAGCCAGTCACGCTCGTCAGCCACAGGCAAGTAACAGGTGGCCGAGGCGGCTGCACACTAGCATCGCGCCGAGCGGTACAATAAATTCGCATCGTCCAGGAAGTGGTGATGATAAGGTGGTGTCGGTCGATAGTGTTCAGTTCAGTGAGACTTACCAGGAGGCCTCGCGAGGGCGAGCGCGGCGCACGCGAGCAGGGCGGAGAGCGCGAGCATGTCTTCGCGGCGCGGGCTCCAGTGCCTGACACCACACCAGCTCTGTTTACCAGCGGCCCCGGAGCGCACGCCGCGCGCGCCGATCGATACCCCGCCCACAATTCCACCAAAACTGCTATAACGGCCTAACTGTGCTGGCCCCTTTTCGACTCCTTATCCATCCCCCCATAAGGTCCACATTACGCTGCCCAGGCGCCATCAAGACACTTGCGGCCGACTGTCCCCTTTGCACCTCCCATCGCCTTTAATCAGGAAAGGATGAATGAATCTTCAAACTAGATACGTACTGGGAGAGAGTGAAATAGCGAGCGGTAATTGCTTGCTTCCGAATTTTAAGTGTCGACAAAGTTTTATTTTGTAATTAATGTTAACATTTTTGAAGGATTTTTGTGGAAAAGTGATGTGTAATCAGTGTTTTTTAAAGTAGGTATATGTTTTTATTATTTTAATAAATTCAATTATCTAACATAATTTAGGTCGGTAAACCTAATAAAGTTTTATAAAACCAAGGAGGTGTACCTATTTTATTGTTTATCCAAGTCAGAAGCTGCGACGCGCGACGGGCGGCACGAAAATGCCAACACAAATAATTTAAAATACGTCGTAGAACATTAAATAAGTGCGTAAAAAATTATATGGGTGCGATAGGTAGATCAATATTTTTAAACCGGTCTCGGAAAAAGAGCGGCTTCATAAGTTCTGTCTTTACGAAAAGGTGTAAACGGATTGTAATGATTTTATTGCAATTTGGAAAAAAAAATATGTAAGTATACCATTGTTGGTATCTAATCGGTACATAAGCATTGATACCAGAGGCTACTATTTATCTCCTAATTACTTCGGGAAAATCTTCGCAAAAAAAGTTGCTGACGAATATTTGAAACGAATTAAGACCATAGCTGAGGCAGATTATTTAAATATCGAATTCGCTGTTGAATATTCTCGGTAATCGGGTGTTCATTGATCGCGTCCAATCGGGCGGATACATTTATTTTCATGTTAAATAAAGACCGACAATGCCAACTTTGCATAGGATAAAATATGGGAGAGATTCGCGGGATTTTTTACGTGACACGTAGCGTAGGTGTAACTAGGAAACAAAAGGAATGATTGGGTTTGGGTTTATAGATTTTAGCGCTTTGTTGATTGTGGTGTGATAAGATCGATAGGGTTATTTACGGTGTTTTATCGATTTGGCCGTTTCAAATATAGGTAGCGTAGGTATATAGGTGTAGGTAGGTGTACATATTATGAATAAGTAGGCTGAAATTACTTATTTGAAAAAAAAAGTTATATTATTAAAATCTGGGTTTTTAAGTATTTATGTATAAAGGAAGGAATTGAATTGCCTAAGTAGGTACATTAAAGTATGCGTGTTTCGGACCCCACGGTTTTACATAAGGCAATTTCATAGCAGTAGTTAGGTACTTATGTAAAAAATATGTTATTTTCCAAGAAAATATAAATAACTATCCAGCATTGAACCTTGCGTCCACGGCATCTGAATTTAGTAACCACTTGGTGAAAAAGGATCAAATCGTCCTACTATTGAGAAAAACTGAAAGATTATTCCCCGTTGTTCTACGATTCCCCTTTTCTCCCTCTAGAATAAGAGTGGTAGCACACCCGAGTCCCCGTTATTCCACATTTTCTCCGCATCACGTGTCGTCTGCGGCGCAACCTCCCGTCTCCCCCGACGAGCCAAGGTGAAGCCGCGATGAATAATGAATCTCATTAAATAAAATGGAAAGTTTTCACTGAAGCCAGCGCGCTAGCTCCAGGGACTCGCTACTATTAGGTATAGAGGCGGCGGACTCCTGGGTTTTCTTGTGATATAGAGTACAAAATGGACAGGCTCGATCTTTATTGGGCCGCGGGGAGAATTTCATTTCCGTCGGCATTACTGAGTACAAGAAATATGTCTATTGTATTTAACCCTCAAGATGAAAGAGAATGTGTTATCAAACTGTGTCCAAGATCTAAAAAAAATATTTCCGTCCGTGCATGGGTTATTTAAGGAAAGTTGTTCGAGATTAAAATATCATTTCTGACCGTAGGATTAGATCCTGAGATCTTGACGAAAGTTGTTCAGATTGGGAATTAGATAATTAAGGTCATTTTTCTCCGGGCATGGTTCGTGTGTTTAAACAAACTGTGCTTAATTCATCGACCGGGACATGGACTGCTCGAATCTCGGAGGTAGTTATGTGTTTATGGGTCGATTACACGAGTCCGTGGACTCATTACTAACGAGTACAGTGGTGAGACAGTATCCTCGACCAATCAACGGCTAGCAAGTGAACTAGTGACCGAGGACACTGACTCGCCACTGTACTCGAATCGTTAGATATGTTAGATGTAATCGACCCATAACATAAATGTAGTGGGGATCGCGGTAAGTATTGTTTTTAACCAACAAGTAAAAAAATAGGTCTGCAAATTATTATATGTTTCGATTATTGATTTAAACAATTTGAATTTATTATTTGAAACAAGACAAGAAGCGGATATACAGTTTTATTCCCATTCCCAATACAATTTAGAAAATATTGGTTTCTTTGTAATATGTAGGTATCTACCTATCATCAATAAGTAATGGTTTAAATCTAAAATAATTCCGAGACCCTAAATGCTAAAGTACGTAAGTAGCTTACAGAAGATCGTTTTTATTCCCTACACAATTGAACAATTTGCGATTAATCATCGAATTTACTTACCTACCTAACTGTTTAGTTTGATCCTAAATATAATGATCTAAAATAATACCGTAGGTAGGTAGGTATATCTTTATTTCGAAAAGTGTTTTATATGTATAAAAGACTCTGGTAAGCGGAACGTACTTTTATCAAAAATGCCCAAGTCTCTAAACTTAAAAAGTTACGTTTTGAGTTTTTATGTACGCGTTGGTTTCCCTGTGGATTGGCTGAAAGCAATGAGGAAAAGAAACACTAAGGTCTGGCCTCACGGGTCTCTCCAGCTTACGATAAAAATACGAAGTTCTGAGGTTCTGAGCTAAACACGCGTTCACAACTCTAACGTATTTCATTTTCAATGGTATTGCAGGACAATTTCTCGTTTGTCAAGACAAAGGCCTTACAAAAAATACCCATAACTATCTAGTATGTTTTTTTTTTTTTTTTATTTTCCGTTTTGGGCATCTATTTCGATTAATACCTACTAATAAAAAAAACACTTACCCGAACTAGATTTGGATGACAACGCGCAAAACTGACGCACAGCATAGAAGCCACGGCAACTCATAATAGCCTTTTATGATATGGAAGTCAAATGAGACCAAGAAACCCCGAGAATCGGTGAGAAATCGTCCAAATTTCCCGTAAGGCAATAATCATTCATGATAAAAATCATGTCGGATCAATCGGATGAAAACCTGGGATGCTTGTATTTAACTATATTATTGAAGTATCTAAATAAGACTGATTGAATCAATATCCTCGGGGCCTAATGCGGGTGAGACTGTAGAATGGTAAAAAGGATTTTAGCCAGCCTACACCATTGTCGGTTAGGGGTGAGTATGTGTGACTGTGTGTGTGTAGGTATGTATGGTACCCCACAACTGCAGCGCAGCGGTCGCCGGAGCTCGCCTCGTCACAGCCCCTGCGCATCCCGGAGACAGGAGTTCATCAAAAATGCACCACCGGATCCGCCATCTATTCCGCTACACCCGGCAATGATCGCCTAAAAATAACATGGAACATGTTACATATATACAAATAAGTAAGTACATATTATTATAATATGGGTGCAATAGATACGAAATAAAATATTACATACCTATTACATATAAATTGTAGATTGGTGGACCAGAAGAAACAACAGAAGATTCACAGTGCATTATTTATTTCGCTCGTAACTAATAATGAGATATAAAATTCTCTAGCCTCATACTGCAAACAGCAAAAACAGTATCTATCTTTTATAAAACTTAACTATATTATAATATAAATACGTGTTTGTCTCGTCAAATATATTTTCACAGATCATTTTCTTTTGTCATGTTGTTGCCATCTCGGCTACATAGGTGCCTTCAGTAGGTTCCACCGAAACAGGGGGGTCACTTTAGCTCTTAGATTAACAACATACAAATGATTGTATATTTTTAATCTGAGCTTTAGAAAAATGCTTCTGCTCTAACCACGACTCTATGTCATCGTATTAAATGTATCGATTGCTTCACAGCTCTCGTTTGTTTCTTTTTAGTAGAGCTAAAGTAACCCTCCAGCACTACCTACAAATTAAGTATGTGGCGTGAATTAACATTACAATAACGCATGCATAGTACTACAATGATATTAATAGAGATAAACAAATATAAAACATAGCTACACGTACAGTACAAAAATTCTAAAACATTAGGGCCCGATAGTTTTGACCACAAATATACGGAAAACACTTATAATATTTACATTCCAAATTTTACAGGCCATAAAGAATTTTGGTAAAAAAATATTCTTCATAAAATACCAAATATGTGTTCTTTCACTTTTTTGTGATCTCGTTACATCTATGTTGTCTTAAATGCGGGTAGTATGACAAATTACTAATATTATTATTATCACTGCATATTTCTATACAAATATGTATGTATAATAAAAGGCATGTTTAGGCGAAATTAATTTAAACGGTCGAATTTTACAGAGTGACTGTAATAGCCGATCCCGTAAGAAATGTGGATACATTTTATATAAGGTGTGTCCGCACAGCGATATTTCACCGTGTGGTTTTTTTCTCGCAATTCTGTAACACATTGAATATTACCTATACGAGTATCCGCACTGGCGGTAAAAATCGAGTATCGCGGGAATTAGGTAATATCGCGCGGTGAAATATCGCTGTGCGGACACAGCCTAACATTGATACAGCCTATACATATTGATTGCTATGCGCAAATTTCTAGCTGTTCTGACATTTACATTACTTACACTTGTCCAAAATTAATAATGCACATGCAGATCTTCACACCCAAATCATTAGATCGTAAGAGCCTTAAAAAAACATTTGCATTTTGCACCTTGTTCGAAAGAAATAGGAGTCAATATCATGTGTCACATAATCGAAAACAACCGATCTGTCAAATATTTCTATGCGCATTATCAATTTTGGAGCACTGTACCTACATTATATCTACTAAAACTGCTAGTATTACAATCTATTTCTAGACAGTGGTCCAGCCAGTAATAAATCAGACACTCTGTAAAATTACTAATATACATAATACGAAAGCAAAATACCATAAGACTTAATAAAATGAGATATGCACCTTATTATGTACTAATTATAACTACGCCAGCTAATGGCGGCTCTAGCGGAATCTATGGTAAACCGTTTTCAGTTAAATATGTTTGTTTATAATAATTTGACGACCGAATGGCGTAGTGGTTAGTGACCTGACTACTGAGCCGATGGTCCCGGGTTCGATTCCCGGCTGGGGCAGATATTTGTTTAAAGACAGATATTTGTACTCGGGTCTTGGGTGTTGATATTTATATTTAGTATCTATCTATCTATGTATTTGTGTAGATATATCAGCTGTCCGACACCCATAACACAGGTTCTGCCTAGCTTGGAGTCGGATGGCCGTGTGTGAGATGTCCCCACATATTTATTTATTTATTTTATTTAAATATTAAATTCTAAATATTTAAAATTTGGATAATCTATAGTTTCATCTGTCCGTTGCACACTTTCATAAGACATATTATTCATTATGTCACTCTATATTTATTGTAGTTGTTTTCTTGTCTATATTAGGTTTAATTTCAGTTCTTTTATGGTGAATAGGCAAACATTCTTAGCATATCATAGGCCTTCCATGAATACGGGCCCAGTACTATATTTCACTGAGCAGTCTCACCGGCCGTCGATAAACTTAGTTAGACAGTCATTATCATTAGTTTCGTTAGGCCGTGTCCGCACCGCGAATATTTTTGCGCGCGGAATTAATTCGCAATTCTGTAACACATCGAATACTATAAGATTATCCGCACTAGCAGAAAAAAAATCGCAACAAGCGAACTTCTATCGCGGAATATAATTCGCGCGGAAAAATATTCGCGGTGCGGACACGGCCTTACTGCCGAGAGTAAAGCAGTAAATGAGCTACGGATACTATCGAGTGGCATATCGTTGATAGGGTCGACCAATCGATTGTCGGGTCGATCGGTCATGCGTTTAATTGATCCATTAGTGTAAATATACGCTCGCTATAAGCTAAAAACACCCCCGTGAATCTACAAACATTCGTACGACCGCTAAACATCTTACAATATTTGTTCTTCTTATTGTAATTTTTCATATTGTCAAGGTATTATTATTTGCTTCGTATCATAATCACGTTAGGATAATTGAAAACGAATGTGTCCTATACGATTTCATAAGTGTCTCGTCTTATACATACCAAAGTCTTTTCAGTGAGAATAGGACCTCTATAGATTCACCATACACAAGCCGAAATTGCTGCCTTTAAGTGCATAAGTACATCATACTTTTGATAGATAAATCATAATTATGTAATTCACTCATGCAGTCGTCATTTTGAAAAAATCCCATAAAAAACAACTAACTAAAGATGTCAAAATACCAAATTCCATACTTGGAAGATATACGTATTTATGTAAAATTATGATACTAGTAGAAGCATTCTGTGATAATTTTATAGACGATCTACAAATTCTTGAAAAAAAAGTGTAGTTACTAAAATTTTTGTACTATGCTTTTCGAGGAATTGAATTTGAACAGTATAGAGGAGCGTTAATTAGATAGTAAAGGATTTTAATCGGAGTTGGCAGATATTACACACACATACCATACAGTCATACACACATTGTTATTGACTTTGATCAGTACGAGCGCCAGGCCAACACACTCGCAAGCAATGAAATAATTCCAGTAACTATAACACAAGATTACTCCTATTTAAACGGAAAAGACTAACTTGATGACGCCGTCTGCAATATTGAAGTAAATTGAACTGCGCATCATAATATTAACAACTAAAAACGTTCGTATATTTTGTTCAAATTTTAAATTAAATGTGTTTAAAAATTGGGGTCATTTGGGTTTGGCATTTTGAAAGTTGAACTTTTTCATTGCTCGTGAATGTAATTATAATTATACTACTAGAGGTTTCGTGAATGAATAACGTAATTTAAATAATCATTTGAATAATACACAGGGAATTAAACTTTGCGAGCTGCAAATCTTTTGCAACATTATATGAATGAACAGCATCTTTTTACATTAAAAAAAAGTAACCAGTCTATTTATTTCGGACGGCCAAAGATAGATTTTTCGTTGAAACTGTTTTGAGTTCTAAAGAACCGATAGGTAACTACAGTTTAAGAAGCACCAACATAATAAAAACCTAATAAGCTTTGTTCGGGCGATATAAAAGTAATTCTATTTACACCGATCGATCATAATACATAAAGCAGAATCTATATACAGGGTGTTGTAAAATATAATCATAATCCAGCAAGTTGCGTTTCTGGCCCAAGGAAGCAGTGTAAAGAGAAGTTAATATGAATAATGTTTTTAATTCCATCGTTGTCTTTTTAAAACAGTCTACTGTTATAATTTATGAAATAAAAGTTTACACCGTTTTAAAGCTTGCTTGAAATAAATTTACGCTTTTTAATGTATAAAATAGGTAATTTTTGTACATTAGTTAAAATGGTAAATTTATATAAAAATGTTATTCTAGATTGGATTACGAACTATTCAATTGACTGTTGCGTGGATAAAAATTACCATTATGTAAAAGGTTCTATCACGTTTAATTTATAACATGGTTTTTAACACCCCCGACCGAAAAGAGAAGTGTTGTAAGTGATAGGCGCCTCGCTGTGTCTGTATTTAACTTTAAAACAGCTGGACCACAAATGTTATTTAAATGCTTATTAAAAGGTGGATAAGAAGGTTTCATCACAGTAAGGGTAAGCCATGAAATTGTGAATTTAATTATTAACATAGAAATGGTCGGGTGGGGGGGTTAAATATTAGCATAAAATCCAGTACCTAGGAATTTTACTGTATAGGTAATCCGTTTACATTGTAGCATATGGTGCAGTGTAGCTTATTTGTAAAAATACATATAATTATGTAGCTATTGAAGATAATATCATACCTTCAATTAAAACAAGACCACATTACATAATATGAAAATTAACGGAATATTTTAGACCTCAACTAGTACGCCAGTTTAAAAAACGCACAATATCGATATGCAATGCAATATAATAATTAATTACGTTTGTATGGTAACGCATACTATTTATAAAAAAATAATAACATAACATTATGTTATCGACTTACTTATACAAGTCTTCTAGCAGTAATATTACATTTTCAACCAATAGTAAAATTAGAAGGCCAATGATGTCGATTCTGAAGGCAGAAATTCTATAATTTTAACGCTGTCAAACTAAAAACAAGCTAGCATAAAATGACATTTACGGAAACAATCATAGAGTCGAATTTTAAACAAAGAAATTAAGGTTTTGACAGCACTAAATTTAGAATTTCTGCCTTCTGAATCGACATCAAATATACCTATTAGAATTCAAATTTATGTAGCTATTAACTTTGCCCAAATTTGTTTATACACAGGACAGGACTGAAATAATAGGTGAATAGATCTATACGTTTTCTATAGGAGGATAAATAGCGGATGACCAGAAGAGATTACAATTATATTTGGATTCATGTTTAGGTAAGTTTAGAAGATGCATTGGATACCCCTTAGGGTAAGTATTTAAATTTCTATTATTAGAATATAATGTATCAATGAAATAAACAAGGTTTTGCAAAAGTGGTACCACCAATCCTGCACAACTTTTGTTCTACGACTTTTGCAAATTTAATATACCTTCTTTACATTATAACTCATTTCTCATAATTCCTTACGCAAACATGCATCCAAATACGGAATCTCTACGGAACAGATCAAAGTAACATTGACTATAATTAACACAATGGCAAGTGTTCCACATCTGACCGCCTCCAAATGTGGTACGATTCATACAAAATATCTATTCGAGACTAGCAGCCAAGTTCACTTATTTACAAACATAAATACACCATGAGAAAGACATAATCACCTTAAGGTAAGCGTCCAACTTTCCTCATCGTATGCAACGGACGCATCGCATTCAGTATTCTTCGCACAGAAATTCACACAAGTGCGTCCACTTCATCGGCATTGCCGCCGCCGTTTCTCGATATTTATGACAATCCGTTTGGTTTGATTGATACGTACGATAGGTGGACGTTTACCTTTCATTCGAGACCTAATAATACATTCATATGTCTTTTTCAGAGTAAAGCGGCCAGATAAGGAATGAGAACTTAACCTACTGTACATAAAGTAACTATTCGAATGACATGAGGTTGACGGGTAAGGGCTTCACTGTCATATTTCTGACATTATCGATCTTTGACACCCAAAGTCTCGCCGCGCTTTCAGATCCAGTTCTGAAAGATAACAAAGAATGGAAGAAAGAGTTAGATAGATAGCTGTGATTAAAGTGTATGTGTGTTTGAATGCATATTCGTTGTACAATATTAAAGAAGAACAAATTGGCGGCCATCTTTTTTTATTAACCAATGATAATGCAGGATTCGGTGCGTCCTAGCCGCAATAGACTAATGACGGGTGTGGAATAATTCAAAACCGAGAGACGCCATTGGTGCTCGTTGCTATTCAAGCTCCGATTGGTTTCTCATCATTGGTTCATAAATGCAAAGGTGTAGAATGAGCTATCTACATATCCATTTAGGTGTTCTTTAGTGAAACGAAGTCTAATTGTATAGATAGAAGTTTCGCAACCGACCAATAACATATTTCACGTGTCTGAATAGGCCTTAACATGTGAATTAATGTATGTGGTATTCAGTTGTAAGTATGATTCAGTCTTAGACAGGAAGAAAAAGACAGGAGCAGGTAACATACTTCATCAATCAGTCTATCAGCCCAAAACACGATACAGTGAAATATTTCTGACAATTTTACGTAAATCTACAGAGAAACAGGATGAAATTCTTACTTGAACTTATACAGCGTGCTCGTGTGGTGGTTGGCAAGTTGGAACATGTCCGAAGAATCGCCCTCCATGTACGTAGCGGACCAGCCTTCTAGTGACAGGATTTTGCACCGCTCCGTCCGGAAATCGCTTCTATTGCACCTGTAATGTGGACTTCATTAATACGGTATAATCTATATACTGGGTACCATATGGAAAGGAATAAAATTTATACGAGCAGAGAACTATTATAAATACAATTCAATAAGCAAACAAACGTACGTGAGTCGTATCGATTTTTTTCTGCGGGTTACTTTTAAAAAAATCATTTCACCATTCTCCTAATTCACACCATAGCATTATGCTGAGTTTGGAACCTTTTCCATCATCATTTTTTTACGCTTATTTGCTCACATCTATATAATGTGCCAAAATGCTGGCCCTCTCTTTACACAATACGTACCCTTTAAAGCTCTTAGAGCTGAAGAAGGTCAGCACGTTCCCGGATATCTGCAGCCAGTACCGTTGCCATGACGACAGCGACGGCTTGCGACCTTCCTTCATGAGGGTCTTCCGGCGGACGCAGCCCTCCAAGTCACACTCTAATGCTTCTGATTTGAGGAGTATGCTGGTGAGGAGAATGGGTGAGGTTATGGTGGGTTGGGTTTGGTCGGGTATTGTTGTTGTAGGAAATATACATCTTATTATATCCCATTCCACGGGGAAAGACATCTGATACAAACAAACATTACCCTTATTCGAATGTAATAAGGGATCTGTCCCCGTGGAATGGGATATAAGTATGCAGAAGAATCATTTGAATATTTGTTTTTACTGAATAGACTCCAGTAATGAACAGATTTCACCATTATTATCCCTGAATTCTATAGACTACCTTTAGGTCAGAATACCCACGGGAAACGCTTGAAAGCGATGCGGCGAAGGAGGAAAGATTTTTGTATATATGTAAAAAATATGGAACCAATTTCGATCATTATAATGGACAACATTTCATTTTCTTTACCCTATATTTTTATTAGTTATTCGGAAAGTTTATAGAAAATTAGTGGACACGTATTTTTTTATTTTGTATATACATAAATTTTTGCATGTTATTTTTAACTTTAAAGTTAATTATTTTAAAACCGGAAGTGACATCACATATTAGGCTCAATTTTTATTTTTGTCTATTGCCTGAGTCTCGAAAAAAAACATAAATGACACTGACAAGTGACATTTAAACTTTGTTTACATGCCAACCAACAAATGGGTCATTTTCAAATGACCTTGATATTTCTGATGATGGAAAGTAGGTACTTATCATGTAAAAAAATAAGCAGAAGCATTTTTTCAGCTGTGTAGGCGGTGGCATGCTCTGGGCCATATTATATAGAGGTCATCTCTTAATAATAAATAAAAAAAATAGTCAGAAAGTGTCAGAACAGAATTAATGAAAATTACCCAAATAAACAACAACGTCACGATAAAACGTCAACGTCAATCAAAAATGAAAGTGACAGTTACTTTGTTTTTAAATCCATAGGCTTTGATCACCAAAATGCATCGCACCTGATGCATGACGTCATCAGCACTTTTTTACTATTTTATGATTTTCTCAAAAATGATACATCCAAAAAATACAAAAACATTTTTTTTGGGGCCTTTAGACCTAAATCTCGAAATGGTTTTCGATTTATAGCAGCTTTAATTTTTTGAAATGTTGTCCATTCCACTTTTTATGCAGGATCCACTTTCTTTCTTTATCATAAACTTCTAAGGTCTGGTAAGTTCCTTTATAACCCCTTAACACACTACAGTAGAGCTTACCTCTGAGGCAAAGATATGGACATCTTATCATGAGGCACAGACGTGGGTGACTCCAGCAGAGTGTCATCAAGAAGATTCACAGAACCGGCCGGTGTCTTCTCATCCATTTTCTCATCTGTGTGACTCTTGCCGAAGATACTGGAAGGAGGGAACTTTGTCATATGAAAAGATTACAAGAAAAATATTTCAGGCATCCAGGTACCGCCATGTCTAATAGCGATGCTATTAAGGTTCTAAAGTGGCTTACCTCTTGGAAGATTTTTACTACTAACTCCCATATTTTGACTGTATATTGGGCCGCCCAGATTAGGAAACAATGGGTAAATGGCCACCGTACCATTAGAGGGAGTAGGAGTATTGATGTGAATACGAATAGAGCGAGATAGCCCGAGTCAGGTCGCCATTTTCATATTGTTTCTTTATATGTACGACTTATTTGGAGGATTTCTCCATATAAGTGTTTCTCCATATAAATGTAAGGAGTTTACATAGAAATAAGAGAACATCTCAATTTCCCAGTTACTAAAAGGTAATTTGAGTCGCTTTAGACATGATGGTGGCTAGGGTTTTGGTATAGTAAAGGTAAAAGGTCAGGTACTTTATGTAGATATACGTCTGGCTCTGACAATTTACCAACTGTATTTGTAGTAGGCATTATTCTGTATTACTCTTCGAAAGAGCGAGGTGTATGTAATATATAACTAAGCGTGATTTAATACATAGCCTATTATTTCGTCTAAGCACTGGTTGTAACATGGAAATGGAAACCAGTTTAATATTTGTACACATCACTTACTAATTAGTACAATACAATCGAAGGAAACCTAAAATATACTATTAATGCCTACAAAGAGATTTAAATGACGAATTCTATCTATGACTATGACTTACATTACATATTTTATAGTAGCTTTTATAATTTTTGCTTTACTTATTGTAGATAATGCAGCATGCCAATTGGTATTAAATTATCGATTACGTTTCGTATTTACAAAGCCAAATTAAATGCTTGCATGCAAAGCCAACAAATATAGGTAATAAACTTCGATTTTTCACCAATGTCACAAAACCCCTCAAAACAATGTTGTGTTTCAAGTTTTTAGTAATGTTTGAGTTTAACAACTAAAGATTTTGTTCTTAAAGTGAAGTTTGCTGGCCATAGCAATTAATACTTACATGAATACATTTAATGTTCATGTTTAGAAATGTTTATGGTTTGATAGTCTACTTGGAAATTGTTTATAGTGAATCGAAATTGTTTGCAAGTTTAATATTATTAAATACATTTAATAAAACAGGAAATGCTATTTACTGTAAAATTATATGCAGAAGCGTCAAATAATAGTTAAATAAAAAAAATATAAGCAAATAATATGAAAATATTCTGGTTTGTAAAGATAACCCTACTTAAATCTACTAAAGTTTAATTAAGTATGTACTAAGCATTGTGTTCAATTTCCACCTACATATAATAATATACAAGCTCATCAATCTGTACTAAACTTTAAGATTAATACTAAAAATATATTTAATACGTGATGTTAGGTAAAATGAATGTATCCACCTACACTATATAATATTCAGTAATCTACTAAAGGTTTTTACAGTACCAAGAAATTATAAAGGAAACCATGATGTGTACCTAAGGAGATTAAAATCTTTGGCAAACCATAGAATGGTTCCAGCGAATCAGGGAGCATTCATGTCTACTAATATATGCACCCAATGACAAGGGCTTTCCAGTTTCCCATTCATTCTGCAAGCATTGTTTTCCTGATTCCCATGCGATTTTTTTATGTTATTTGAATCAATTTATCAAAATATGCTTCATTGTCAAATTTAGTTCAACCGTTCCAAGTTTATGCGGTGTTTAGTAATTGTTTCGGTTAGTTAGGTTATAAAGTAAAGTGCAACGATATTCATAACGTACCATCCATGTTACACAGCTTCAAAATTCCAAATGCGGTTATTTTGACCAGTTTAGGGAACCTTAGCTTTACATTATACTATTATTTATTATTATAGCATTATTTATACGTGTATGTTTTGCGTAAGGTTTCCTATTTTCCCATACGACATATACATAATTATAAAATACTTATATATAAGGTGATTTTACTCTATCTTGCTAAGTTTCCAACCTATCGTCATGCCTCAAATACATTGGTACATAAATACAACGAAGCAAATACACAACAATGCATTTTACATAATATATGTATACGATACTTATGTATTGACCTCATCATGTTACTTTGTCAAAATCAAACTCTGTTTACATTTTAATTTTAAATAACGGCACAACAGGACATAATAAAAGTTTTACCTTAAGCCACGAGATAAGCGAGTGTTTTGTTTTTATATGTCTTGTCTTGCGAGTCTTGCATATCATGCTACGAGCATACCGATGACGCCAAAATGTTTCCATCTGGGGTTAAAAAGTGTTACTACACCAGCTGTGGGTAACTAACGCCATACAAACGATAGCAAAGAGCAAAATACTGTAATTTCTGATTTTGACAAAGTCACAACTACTTCCATACAAAGCATGCGGTACTTATGGCGACAAGTCTACCAACATACGGCCAGGCAGTGCCCAGAACACTCAATGTAGACTCACCCAACACCAAAATTGACCTTGTGAAAATTTCTTGGCAAGCTCGTACTACGAAACCTAGGTTTAGAAATGATAGAGGGAGAAAGGTGATGTTAGCCACGGTAGCTGGAGCAGGTTGCCTAGTACTCGACCTGGAGTCTAGACTAGCAGATGAGAGAGGGAGATAGCGATAGGGACTAATGCAACCCACTCAGCTTAGCATTATTACTAAACGAATATGATTATGTTTTAGGTTTTACATTCACAATTTGTCAACGCTGTCTGATCAATCGAGCGCTCAGTATTATTTTGTTTCTAGGAAATAAAACGGATTATAATGCAAATGCCAAAACCGGAGACTATCTTAAGTCGTAGAAACAAAATAATACGTTGTTTTTATTTTAAATCTATCATGTCTGCCTCATCTCATATAACAGTTTAGAGATTATTTATTGATGTAAATAGATTTAGCGCTTTTGATAGGAGGGATGAATCTTATAAAAAGACACATTAAAATACATTTAATCCGGTAATATGAGATCATACGAATATGCATATTTTTACTATAGAACCACTCGTTATATGAGACTTGTCGGTAACGATTTGACTGTGTGAGGTCTTGTTCCAACATCGATTGGCTTAATGAAAAATCTTTGACAAGTAAATCGATGCTAGATTTAAGACGGGAGTACGTAACTTAATATAGCTTGGTTGAATTTTCTTATAGTTAGAAACTACTAATATGTTTCTTAGTAAGTACTTATACCTAACACATCAGCCAAACATATTCACTAGAACATTAATTATTCTATTGCCGTCATAGTAGGGTCAATTCTAAACACATATATCTTTTATTATTGTAGTTAGCGTAATAATTCATGTCACTGTTTAGCTATTATTGTATCCTTGTATTTAATTTATTAAAAACCCATGAATCGACAGAACAATATTTCTTGCTAAACGCCAATATTCAAGAGAGCTATATAAAAAAGTTAACATCATAGATCATAGACAATAATTCTATTACACTACGTTCAGAAATTATTATAGATCCTACAGCTCGGCCATCCTGCAGATAGTCTGCCCTCAGACTATGAAAAACAAATTTTATAAAGTACTCTACCTTTAAACATCATTTTGAAAACTTTTTATAAAAATATAAAATCTGCAACTTTCAGTAAATTTTACTTAATACTTAACAAAATATAAACTTAACAACAAAAATACTTAGCACGACAATGTAAATAGGTAACATTTCATCAATAAAGAACATCCTTTACATTGTACTACATTTAACTTAACACAATATACCTACTATATTTAACATAACGCAAAACATCCTTCCTGATGCAATCTTTACAAAATTTACTTAACGACAAACATAAAATTAACTCCTGCCTGACGCAATTTTTTACTAAAACTGTACATTATGCAAAACACAAAATATAAAATTAAACCCGGTTGATGCAATGCCTTTAAAATTACATAAACAAAAACAGATCCCCTGAAAACATGAACTTTCAGTGAATAAAATACACACAAGGATCATACCTAACTATTAATAACCTAAGGTCATAGGCCATGGCTTCATGCAGTCTGCAGCCGTAGATGTGTTGTATGGCCCTTCTGCAGAGCTATCCGCCTTCTGCACATCATAGCGGTCTTTGCCTTTCACCTTTATAACTTTGTATGGACCAAGGTACTTTGCTCTCAGTTTCATGCTAGTCCCAAACTGTGTCCGTTTGATAGCTACCAAGTCACCAACGCCATACTTGACACTCTCTTTCCTTTTCTTGTTGTAACTACGTCGATTTTCTTCCTGCAACTTCATTATCTGAATCTTAGCCATCTCACGGTTCTTATCTCTACTATCCATAAATTCTTTATGTTCTTCTTCTTGTAGTAATTTAAGTAACTCTACATCTTCCTTCTGTCTCATTTTTGTACCAATGAGTAACTCATACGGACTCATGCCCACACTTCGCTGATATGTACTGTTAATCATCCTTTGCACACTGCTTACATGTCTATACCATAACTTTTCATCTTCTATGCATAGCTTAGTTAAAACTGAAACTATAATTCTATGAATCCTTTCCACTTGCCCGTTTCCTCGAGGAACTCCAGTTGTTATTTGAATGTGTTGGATATTCTCACGATTACAGTACTCTGCAAAGTCATTACTAGTAAAGGCAGCTCCTCTATCTGATATGATTCTGTCAGCATTTCCAAATGTCTGTTGGTGGATGAGCATCTTATCTAACGTCTCCTTTGCTGTGGTTCCTTTGGTGGGGAATAACCATACAAACTTGGTAAAGGCATCAACCACAGTCAATATATAGTTGTATTGCTTCTTCGTCTCAGAAAGTGGTCCTATATGATCAATATGTAGCGTACTTAGTGGTATACTTGCCTTCTCAATGCTATTTAAGTAACCTTCTTGTTTGCCTTCTTTCTTCGATGCTAGTATGCATGGGATACACGTTACTATAAACTCATCTATCTTCCGTGCCAAATCTTTAATAAAGTAGTCTTTATCGATCATGTCTAACATTTTCCTCTTAGCGAAATGCCCAATTGCATGTGTTCTTCTTATTATATCTATTTCCATTCCTTTTGGTATGACTATCTGTCCTCTATCACCTTTGTATAGCAAACCATTATGTTCATAGTAATCAGCATAAGGTTTAGTCTGAACCACCTCCATTATAGCCTTTACACCATCATCTGATTGCTGCGCCAGTCTTATTTGGTTGTGAATACCACTCGTAACTACGGCAATGCATGGGTTCCGACTCAAGGCATCAACATGTCTCATCTTTGAACCGGACCTGTGTTCTACTGTGTAATCATAGTCTTGCAGTAACAAAACCCATCTTGCCACCCTCGTAGTTAAGTCCTTCTTCTTAAGTGTCATCTCAAATGCTAAGCAATCTGTAACAATCTTGAATGGAATGCCCAACAGATATTTTCTAAACTTCTTTACACCTTCAATGATTGCTAAGGCCTCCAGCTCATAACTTGTATACTTCTTTTCAGAATCTGTTGTCTTCTTACTCATGTAATATACAGGATGCATGGTGTTGTCATTAGGATCTTTCTGCATGAGTATAGCGGATATTGCTTGCTGAGAGGCATCTGTATGTAATTCTGTCTGGAGAGCAGGATTAAAGATCTTCAAAATTGGATACTCACACAACTTCTTTTTCAGATCTTGAAATGCTTTTTCTTCCTCTTCACCAAAATGAAATGGCACATCATTCTTCAACAGCTCCGTCAGTGGTCTGGCTATAACAGCATATCCTTCAATAAATTTTCTGAAATAGGATGTCAATCCTATGTAGCTCTGCACCTGCTTCACGGTTTTGGGCTTCGGGAAGTTCATCACAGCATCCGTCTTGTCTGGTGATGGTCTGATTGTTCCGTCTTCTATTACATATCCAAGATATTCTACTTTAGTTGTTAGTAGCTCACACTTGTTCCAGTTTATCTGCAGACCATATTCAGCAGCCACCTTTAACACCTCGGTCAATCTCTCCAAAGCCTCCTTGTAATCAGTTGCTGGTATAATGACATCGTCGATGAAGACCATAACATATCCCTTATTGATCAGCTCCCTGAAAATGATAGTGATAAAACGTGTGAAATAGTTCGGGCATATTGATAATCCAAATGGTGCTCTCGTGAACTCGTACTGTCCGTTATGTGTCACAAAGGCTGTGTACTTTGTACACTCATCTTTTATTCTCAAATGGAAGAACGCATCTTTTAAATCGATCTTGCTGTACACCTTAGCCTTCTGCAGCTTGTCAATATGATCCTCAATAATCGGTAATGGAAATTCATCTTTCACCATCTTATCATTGACACGACGATAATCCACACAAACTCTTAGTTTACCATTCTTCCTTTTTACTAAGACCAGAGGACTAGCATACTCCGAGAAACTTGGCTTTATTATGCCCTTATCCAACCACTCACCTATTTGGTTATCAACATCCTCTTGCTCTTTAAATGACAGTCGCCTTGGCCGCTGGGCAACTGGGATATCATCTTTTAAAATTATTCGCATCTCAATTGGGGCTTCTTTTGTTTGTACAGGCTTGTAATTATTCACTAGTTGTTCAGTTTTCAGTCTTATTTCAGGATCTGGTACATAAGCTATTGGTGTTACATTTGATTCATCTGAAACCAAACATTGTAGGAATTGGTACTCACCCTGAGGTATAATATTCACTGACCCTTTATCAAAAATAACCATTGTTTTGTCCAAGAAAGGTTGACCTAAAATCATTTTATAAGGCATTGCATCTTTAGGAACAATATAAAACAGTAACTCATAACAATTTCCGTCTATTTCTAGTACAGAGTTAAACTTGCCTAAAGACGAAACTTTGGAACAACCTAGGCCAGACATCTCAACCTTTTCTTTTACATAATTATTCACCGTCATCATCGGAAACACATCTTCAGTTATTAAATTTAAATCGCTACCGGAATCTACCAAACATTCTAACTTTTTATCACCAATCTGAATAAACTTTACCGACATGTTTTGTTTTCGAAGTTTGTTTACAAAAGTTTGACAACTCATAGGGGTTTGACAACTGTCATCACTACTCACGTCAGAAGTGTCAAAACATCCACAGACTGTTGCAGTGCTGCCAACTTGACCACCATCTGTATTATCGTGCGCCGCCGCCGCCGCCGCCGTCGTCGCTGTCACGCACATCGACCGTCGTGGCTGTGTTCCGCTCGTACCAACCTCACGGCCTCGATGCTCTGCCATTGATGTTGTATTTGAAGTTGCATGACAATGCGGAGCAATATGGCCGAACTGATTGCACTTGTAGCATTTCACCCCGTTTTTGCAATCGCTGGCGAAATGGTTCACGTCTCCACACTGGAAACATCTCCTTTGAGGTGGTGTGGGAGTGTTTCTCGCCGCTACCGCTGCACCTGTCCTTTTTGCCATAGTTGTCGCCGCCGGATGGTTATTCTTGGCGGAGTTCTTCTTCATCGTTTCGTAGATCTGCAACCTCTCCTTGAGTACAGAGTAGGTAGATACTCCGTACAGCATGACTTTGTTCGTCTCAAAGTCGACGATGCCATCTACTATGTATTGTATCGCCACGTAGTCCGGGAATTTACCCCGCTTCCCCAGCTCCTTCATAATTAACATGTACTCATAGCAGCTTTCGTCCCGTTTTTTCTTTCGATTGGTCATCAGCTCGTGAATATCCTTCGTGTTCACTTCATCGGGGAACTCCTTTAGCAGGGCCTTCTGCAGTTCTTCGAAGGTTTTAAATGTTTTTTCAGAGCGGAGCCACAGACCTGCCACCCCAGTCAGTGCCCTTCGCGCCATCAACAGCTTCTGTGAAGGTGACCAGGCGAACACCTCCGCATTGTCGTTTATCTCCTCCACCCACCTTGCCGCCGTGTACGTCGGGTCCGCTCCCGAGAACCGCGGTATTGTTGCCTCGATGTTGTGCAACAAAGGTTGTCCCGCCGCCGGCATCGTGTCATCTTTATCAGCCATTACGTATACACCTTTCACCGTATTCAAATATATCACCTTCTATGCTTTTATGTCCACCTTAATTTCACCTTCATTAATTTATAATTTTCACCGAATTTTCACAATAATGTTCCTTCTAGTACGCCGCCATCTTTGCTGTGTGGGAATCGCCACCAACACGCTACCCTATTTACACCTTATTTACAACATCTTCAGCACCTTTGGCTTATTTCCATCCCGGACGAGCCCCCAAAAGTTGTGGGATGAAAATAAAACCGCAGGTGCACTTAAATAAACGTTATTTAATTTATTAAAAACCCATGAATCGACAGAACAATATTTCTTGCTAAACGCCAATATTCAAGAGAGCTATATAAAAAAGTTAACATCATAGATCATAGACAATAATTCTATTACACTACGTTCAGAAATTATTATAGATCCTACATGTAGGTACGGCTTCTATAAGGTATTCTACGTTTAGTACGGTTTTAGTAATTTACGTAAGTGCTTGAAAATAGTTTATGTATTCTTCTGTCACCTCAATAATTTGATGCTCTTTTCCACTACAGGCGCCACTTTGTATGCGAGAAAAGGTAAAGTACCTACTGTTCTTATCGTATCGTAATCGTTCTTTCAGACGTTTACTCGTAATTAGCCTTCGTCTAAAACTAATTAAACAGTAGACCAATTAGCTAATAATATTTTGCTGTAAACAACAAAATAGAACCTCTGTATTATGTGCTACAGAAGTCATGGTGGGACATGAATTACCACGCGAACTATTTAAATGAATGCCACAGACTAGGAACAACATTTATGTATGATGCAGTTTTGTTTTACTAAAAGCACATTTAGAGCCGTCAATATGAAAATCGCAATAGGACTGTTTTTGAAGTCATTTTTTTATTCAAAGCTTTCAAACCCCATTTGAATGAACGCTATCATCATAAACATAATTCCGGTTGTAATCAACAGCATATTTAACTATCAAAACTACATAATCAGCCCCATTGAGCTCAAACTGACAGCTCCAAAACGCACTCAAAAAACCTAACCTTTTTGCCTAGTACACAGAAAAAATACGTACTTGGATCCCAAAGAGCGGCATTTCCTATGCGTCAGCACGAACTTAGACTGGTTATAGGTCCCGTGGATTCTTAGGGACCCTGATCCTTGCCTGTGTGAGGGTGACAGGGAGTAAGGGGTTGAGCTGCCTTGAGGGGCTATCTCTTTGACGGACTCTTTAGAGCCTATACAGCTGCTTACAGGCGACGGGGGCTCCAGTTTTAGTGATAATCTGGGAAAGAGGATAAAAAGTGGTGTTAGGGTTTCCAATTTACATATGGGGCGATATTTAATGGTTACAGACATTGCCATTTTTAAAGAGAGAACCCCTTGTTGTGGAGAGTTGGGATTATGCACATCCACCCAAAGAGCGAAATGTGAAACACTTAAACAAATTAAATATTTTAGTAGTAATATCTTACTAGGCTGCTAGCAGCTATTATCTGGATGAAGAAGCACTTGGACTGACTGTAGCGCCCTTTAAGAGACGCCTTTGGACAGCAGTTATCCATTGCGATCTGATAATGACGCTTTATTAACAGAAAATGAAATCAACCCTTCACTCACTTATACTGATCGTCCTCCAGAAACTTCTGCAGCTCCTCTATATACCGGACGCTGTTGAGGTAGTTGGCCACGGTGGGTATCGGCGCGATGTCGTACTCCGATGTCTGGTACCTCTCGAGAGCCTTCAGAACTACCGCCATCTTGGCCACCCGATGCGGAGACCCCGCCGGATGCGCTATGTCGATGTAGACTAGGTCCGTCAGGAATATGCCTGGAAGTGTAGGGTTAAGACTAATTAGTATAACGGATTAAGGTAAGGAATTGTACACATGTAGCGGCATGTCCAGTAGGGAATAAACGGAGAAGTAGACTTCTCACGCTCTATAAAATCGTGTTGATGAGAACAAAGTGTTTTGGCGTTAATGAAAAGAGAAATATGAGGAGTACCTCTTTGGATTGTGATATATATGCCGACCTGCATACTTTATTTATATTTACGTTTAAATTGCTTCATAATCATTATTAGAAAGAAGCGTGAACGAATGTATCTGAATCTATATCCTGTAGTGTAGAGGATCTGCCTAAGAATCAACAGAAGGTAGACATGATCTCGTTCCGCAGTGGAGACCACGAAAAGCCAAACGTTCGTCTGTTCGTGCTCCAGCCTGGGCTGGATAACGGAGGAAAAGGACAGATAGTTGTGGCGCTCCTTGGAAGAGGCAGCAATGGCGTGCGCAAAACCATAGGCATAATACGTAATTCTAGATTCCAAATGCGCACATGTATATCTTTACCTACAATCATTTCCATCATTGTTTGAAGACTACCTACGTTTTACAATAACAATAACAACAAAAAGACTACAACAACTAACATTTCAAATGCATTATTCATTGTATATGTATTGGAGTTCAAAATAGATAACCTACATTGTTTCCAATAGTAACTGAACGCAAGCAAAATAGTACAAACACACTAGATAGTAGATAAATAATAGACTTGAAAATCGTTTCGTAATGGGTAAAGTCAGACACGCATTGGCTTCTCCCCAACAAAAACGTAAATTATTTACAAATCTACAGCTAACTGTAGTCATGTAAAGCTACAGTCACGAGAAATGACAAAATTCCACCCACAAAATATCAAACAAACGGCCCCAACTTTTAAAAATATAGAATTCAGAATATTAACGTTTTTATATAGTTGTTAGGCCCGGGTAAGGCCCGGGTCTCCTATTTTTCGCCGTAGGTCGCGTCCAGCGTCACGCCGTAGGCCACATCACGATGCTCACTACGTCTACGCGCCAACGTCGGCGTGTGAGGGAGACCGCATCAGTACATTTCTATAGTGAGCATCGTGACGCGGCCTACGGCGTGACGCTGGACGCGACCTACGGCGCGTAATAGGAGACCCGGGCCTAAGTAATTTATTGCTAAGTCACTGGAACTTTTTCATTGCTCGTGAGTGCCTTTGTCATTATTATCGTTTGCCGTCGCGTCGAACTATACTTGGAACGTGTAGGATCATGTAAATCAAGACTATAAAAGGAAGGTCTCGGGTTGACCCGTGTGTATTGAATATCATCATCACAATCATTATCTGGAGTTGAACCCGCGACCTTTCGCGTGTGAAGCGTGTTTCCCTATGCGTCACAATGCATGTTATAGAATCTCTTATTTTGCTGAAAAGGACGAGTTTTTTACATTTGCATTTCGATGTATAGCGATGAAATGTTTTGTAGAAGAGTTGTTTGGCAGTAGTTGGTAGTTAGGGTATGCCACCGTGGCGAAAAGTCACCCAGTCCGATTAGTTGTCAGTCGCTGACTGCCCATGGTGCGCCGGACGTACATATGTAAGTTATAGTTACAGGTTTGCAATAAAGCGCATATACAGGATGTTAAAAAATTAAGCTGAAAGGGGGTGACCCAATTGGTCATTATTCACGGGTCGTAAGACGCGCTCTGCAAGACGTGACAAAAGCTTTCCGTCGTGCTCGCTCTCAAGGCCGCGCGATGTGAGTGAGCGCGACGCAAAACTTTTGACATGGCCATGTCGTGGCACCTCCATAGACTTACCCTCAAATTCATAGACCGTATTATAAATTTAAAACAAGGTTTAAATCGACTTCGAAACACAATAGTTTCGACTCTTTACGTCAGTCAAAAAGTTGAAATTCGTATATTACAACGTCAATTTTAAACCTATTGTAAAGTATCAAAAAGCTCTATGAATTTGGGGGTTAGTAAATACTAGCGTAAGTATATACTAGGTCTATGGGCACCTCAAGCTAGGAACTTTTATAAAACTTACCGAGATAAGGTATGCATGGCAGCGAGATGCTCCGCAGGTAGTCCCGTAGCGCGGTCCAGTTGTCCTTTTCCCCGAACAACTCGGCCAGCCGGTCGAACTGCTGCTTGTCTTTCTTAGACAACAGCGCCCAGGTCTTCGTCAATCTGGAAATAGAATGGTCCACTATAAAGTATCTGTCTTATGAAAAATGCCGGCACATATAGCATACTAGCTGAACCCGCGAGCTTTGCTTCGCCTTAAAAAGTTTTCCCGTGGGAATTCCGGGATAGAAAGTAGCCTATGTTCTTTCCCAGGGTCTATACCGTATGTGTACCAAATTTCATTCAAATCCGTTCAGTAGTTTTGGCGTGAAAGAGTAACAAACAGACAGACACAGTTACTTTCGCATTTATAATATTAGTTATTAGTTATGATATGAAAATTAAATAATAGTGTGATGATTCGTAGAACACATTCTACAACAGAAACAAGGGCAACACCAAAAACTGTTTATAAGGGCATAAAATATTGATTGTAAATTGAACCTTTTAAAGAAAATAAGCCTGCCATATTTTTTGCAAAGTAAGCGTTATCGGATCGGACTTTAAAAGTCTCGAATATCTCATGTATAAAGCAAGCTTCCATTGCTTATGTAGCATAGTATGTACATACAGTTATAGTTATGATTACGAGTAGTCTTTAGTAGGCATGGAGTCAATTACACACCGCTACTATGGTGTAACCATTCGGTCATAAGACTCATAAGTATGTGGTATTGGTTTGGTTTATGGTATCATTATTATTGAAATAATGGCATCTCTCGATTCCCATGATAGAATAGAATAGAATAGAATACTACTTTATTGACTAAAAATAACACAAATAACAATTTATACAGTGGAGTTAAAGCAATAGGCGGCCTTATCGCTAAAAGCGATCTCTTCCAGGCAACCTTTGGGTGGAGGAATGACTTAAAGAATAAGGTGGGAAGGTGTACAAATATAGTAGTAAACATTCACAATTTTTATAATAAATACTTAAATACATACATACAAGATATACAAAAAGGCAGAGGAAATAGTTATCTAGATTTATATTATATATACTTAGGTACTATTGCAAGATTGAGGAAAGATAATGTTCTTTTACCTGATTTTTGAATGCTATAATTGTCTTGGCAAAACGGATATTTAGTGGTAATGCATTCCACAGTCTTATAGCAGTAACAGTAAATGAGTTGCTGTAGAACTCAGTAGTATGCGATGGGAAATTCAATAGACGCATTTGTGAGGATCTCATTGGTCTGTCGTCTGGTTGGTTTTTAAAAATAAAACGCTCTTTGAGGTACGAAGGAGTTGAGGGATTGAACAGCACAGATTCAACATGATGATTATGTTGAATCATGAACAGTTGCCTAAATATTTTTATTACTAACCAAACCAACACTGGTTTATGGTATCATTATTATTGAAATAATGGCATCTCTCGATTCCCATGATGATTATGTTGAATCATGAACAGTTGCCTAAATATTTTTTAAACTTTTAATAAAATGCTTACTTTATCTTGATTTATTCAACAACAAACTTTTCGGTCCCACAAATTACTATGACCACATGAATCACGAATCCATTCAACAAGCACTACTCATTTCCGATATGATAACTCAATACTCCTCGCTAAAGTACAGAATGCAAATCACAAACGCTGTATGTCGTATTTTGTCTCTTTTTGGCACCAGGAAAGCACATAGAGGAAGCGAGACAACATCTGTAAAAACGACAGTATGGATTTACTAGAATGGTCCGCACCACTATTGTTGTTATCTACCGTCAATGAGCAAAAACTGGTTCAGGGGCACTTCCGCTCTTTTTGTTTTGCTTTCATTTACTAATTGACTGTGAAATAAATCATTCATAAAATTATCGTATTTATACATTAATAGCATTGTATTTTACACGGGAATACATATGCCACATTAATGTGATGTGATTGATAGTTGATAGATAAACCAGTGTACTCCCCTATTTCTGTTATCTTTATTGACCATAACCGTCGAGCTATGAAAAAAACATATTGAAAAAGATAGACCAATCTTATCGGTCTTTGACATTGCTCTATCTATCTCTCTCTCTCTATCTATTTGTACGGGTGAGTATTTTGTGTGCATTGGGATGCGTTTCCTTGCCAGCTACTCTATTTAAAATCGCAAATTTAATTTAATCTTTCACATCCACATTACAAGCACAGTACATATCTGGCACCACTCACAACTGGTATCCCCGAAAGGATAGTCAGACGTCAGACGTAGCCACTCGGATTTCGCTGTACATTTGTACCCACGTGAGCCGTTTATGTACTTAGGGATACATCTAGAATCAAAGGGCTTTACCACAAAAAAATAAGCAGTATTTAACGGGTGTTTAGTGCTGTCAAACGCGTACAAAATCTGTCAAATTTAGTTTTAAACACTTGTTAAATAGTGTTTAAAGTTTTTTATGGTAGCGCAGTAAGTTTCCACACCAAAGGCAGTAAAACTCACCTATAAATGCTGGCACTCTGCAGCGCCGACACCACGGCGAAGAGCGAGTGCAGATTGTTGAGGTCGAGCAACTTCTTGCCCACCTTGATGAAGTGAGCAAGGGTTTCAGCCCGAGCCTTCATAGACTGCCCGTTCAGGATCTCTTGCACTGTCCAGAAGCTTACCTATGAAATGATGAAGAAAATTTATTGATTGTATCTGTGTTGTCTTTTGTTTTTGGTTAATGGTGACTGGGTTTGGTAAGTTTGGTGTGTGTTTCGGTCTATCTGCTTGGGCAAGTGGCTGAGGAACGGATAGACATGACTGGCAAATTATTTGACTACGGTGACAGAACCTTTACTATACTTGCTAATCTAGCTAAAGAGTTTGCTTACACATGCAAATTGAATCAAAAATTTTCGTTTATTTTAACTAATAATACTTTATTAAATTGTTCCATAGAATACGCCTGAAAACTCTGAAGTGTAAAGCAATACCGACGCAGAACTACGTAAGCAATCCAACAACAATAAGAAACTGCTAGAAGAAGACCTATCAGGTCAAACTTGAACTGTTCAATGTTAATTGTTACTTATTCGTAACAATTTAAATTGAACAGTGGAAGTTGTAGACGATTGAAATGATTTTAGGGCTTCGTGTACAAACTTTAGAAAATTAAGTAATGTTATACCTAATTATCAGGTTAATATTAGGCTTAGAACAGAAATAAAATTATGTCTAGCAAAAGACTCTTGATTTTGAAGTATTAGGTACTTTGACTATTTCATAAACTTTAACCACGACGGCCACACAAAAAACAACAAACATAAACTCATACTCATACTTTACTGTGTAATGAATGGCTGTTAGCGACTCGACAATTATAAAATAAAATAAAATAAACTCACCCTATTAAACCGTTTCGTAAACGCCACCACATTAGGAGCCACCGTCAACTTGTTCAGCTTATTCCACGCGCACGTAGTCAACTCTTGCGCCTTGATGCCCCTGAAGCACTCCAGGTCCAGCAGTGTGAGCTGGTTGGCTATGTCCTCTGGAGACACTCGCATCGCCGAGCAGATCACCTCGTCCCACGTTTGGCTCATGGAGGCCGCTGCCGGCAGGCTCTGCGTCTTGTATTGATAGACTGGATCTTTCGGCCGGGTGCTCGCACCCTCGTTGAGACTGTCAAAGGGTTAACACGTTAATGAGTGTAGGAGGGAGAGAAAATAAAACTGAGCCGAGGAAAGTAATTACAAAAAATTATTCCCCATTCTTGTTTTGACTGAAAGCTTAATAAATCTCCTTTGTTATTGTTATCAGTTCGCTTGTTAGTGTTAATGAGCTGATTGTTTTGTTTGTAGAACCTTTCTTTTCTAACGAGGTGTCCTGTCCGTTTTTAGTTCAGATTCGTCTTGATCGGGAGACGTCGGGAGAGCAAATGAACCGACGGATTCCAGTCTAAACTATTGGAAACGGGCAGAACCAAAAGTTGTACTTTTACGTCTTCAAGTTTTGTTTCGCGAGGTTCGACGGTTGCGAAACAGAAACACCTAAATCGATTTACTTCTCTCTTCGCCGGCGGGGATGAAGATAGCCTATTTAATAAGTAGGGATTTGATAAATTGACCAGGTAAACAGGTAAATTTATAGAATGGCTGACTGAAAATTACCAATAAGTTTAGGTATTACACTATGATAAGCTGCCATGATTTTCTGTTCCTGTTGGACTTAGGTCCTGTAATGTGTTTATAGTGTCCGCTGGTCACACAAATTATCTAGGAAGAGCTGATGTGGGTTACATACCTAACGATTATGAGTATATGGCTCAAGAATGAAATCACGGATCGCGGCAATAGATCGCACTATACTTGCCGCCATTACAAGAGCAATAGGTCATGGATATTGACTTTTTTCATCAACAATGCTACAGTTGTAGGTATGGTCTATTTTAAGACTGGAGGCCTATACAATACTATACATAACGACATAACATAGGCATATAATACCGCCTACCTATTGTATAATGTTTTAGTCTGTTACATTTTTATTGTATTTTCTACGTTCAATAAAGTTATATTGTCTGGTATTAACTTGATGATTATTTATACATTAAGGGTGTCTTGCACAACGAAGTTAAATAAAATTAAATAGTTTGTCTCTTGCTCTGACAGTATAATGTCAGAGCAAGAGGTCATAGATTTAATTTTATTTAACTTTGTTGTGAAAGACGCCCTTAATCAATGGCAATGATAAACAGAAAATTATACATATCCATCCTTATTATTACGTGATCCTGCCCTCATAGACAGCCAATCAATGGATTCGGATCATGTTCTATTCTCATACGGGCATACTCTTAAAATTTCAACCCTTCTTAAGCTATTGTATTCAAATGTGGAAGATCAAATTAATATTTTAAGTAGCTACGGACGTATGGAGTTGTTACTCTTTCCACGACCAATTCTTATTATACCCTGCATATAGGCTACTTTTCATCCCGGAATTCCCACAGAAATATTCCCACCTTTTGAACCTCGCTTGAAAAGCTAGTCTAATAGCAAATATACTTGAATGCTATATTTTTCATCAAGTGCCGACTTCTAGAGTCCTGGCAGAGGTTAGCAACCTATCCTACTGATTTCCATCTTGTTGAATGTTATACATAGTGTAGTACATACGCGTAGTTGTAGTAGCAGGTGCAGTCATGCTGGCCTCCCGCGCGCTCCCGCTGGTGTCGGTCGCAGCACGGCTTCTCTTCTAGAGACCACGTCTCCTCGTCTTCATGCTGTGGGGAACATAGTTGTAGGGTGATGTTCACTTCAGGTTATACAAATGTGTACGGTCAGCTGCATAAGTAGCTATACACTTTGGTACCTTGTCAATCTGAAACCGCCTATTTTTTTATTTTATTTTATCGTATTCGGAAAACTTACAGCTATCTTAAACTAGTTTACATTTATATGATGCATCTAAGAGCCATTTAATAGTTTTCGCATATGGTAGTAAATTATTACAAAAAGAAAAACAGTTATGGTAAGTCTAATTTACACATTTCGTAAAACTACGCAATTAACAATTACAAGAATTAAATTACGCTAACAGTGAGAATAAGAACTTATATTGTTATTTTAATAAAGAATACTAAAGCTAATCGTTTGTCTGGGAACCAAAGTACTCCGATGCCAAATTTCTTTTCAACGATAATAAACTACAGTTAAAAAAGTCAATCTCATTTGCCATAGCATTGAACTGTCTACTCACCCGTACAAAGAAACTATTTTGCCTATAGTTAGTGTTAGCTTTAGGTACGTGTAGTTGAAAACCAGTTCGACTTGATCTTGTAGGTACCTTCATCTTAACACACTATCAATTCATTGAAACATTGGCGGTTCGTCAGTTTGACAAGGTACAGAAGTGTGTGTATAGCTACTTATGCAGCAGACCGTACACTTGTACACATTGTACAGTCAACTTCATAAGTAACAAAAATAGCTTTTAACACTCACAACCCCTCACCTATTAATTTGTTGAGACTGTTCCTTAGTTTGACAAGGAACAAAAGTGTAGCTCCTTATGAAGCTGACCGTACATGGTTGGATATTTCTATGCTACTGAATTTATACTAACGCAATTTATGACACTGTACATTTTAGGTTGAATAAAAAAAAATTCAATTATTGCAATACACAAGTCCATATATTAGATCAGTCAGGTTTCTTGTTAAAACAGAATCAGCCCACTCCTTTATTCAGACAGGAGGTATTTGTGATGACAATGATATCATTGCTGGATTATGACATTTATAATTGAACACATAACCACAATAATGCTGTTAAAACCTACTACACTTATAGTAAAAAACATTGCTTTCATAGCACACATTTGTGTTTGTTGACCTAACTGACCAACTACTGACCAAGACTATGAATTACAAACACAATTTTATTATGTGATGCATCTAACCACAGGAAAAGGGAAGACCTATCTAGACCTAGAGTTCTAGGATCTAATTCCACTGTTTTCCAAGATAATTTCGAGGGTTAAGATTTAAAAAACTATATTTCTTTCCTACATGCACATGCACAATAAGCTAAGCAAGATATCACAAACAAAAGCCAATAAGTAATTAAGTGTTGAATATATCCATAGGCCAACTGCCTACACATATTTTATCTACTGTGAATTTAGCCACATGATTTCAGATTTAGATAAATTTTATAAGGCTATAAAATCCTTTGATCATGTATTCTGCATCTACCATAAGAAATCATTATGAAAGTTAATTATCTAAAAAGACACCAGAATCGAGGCTCAGATAACTTAATCAGTAAAAGCAAGAATCACAAGTGACCAACTTGGATAATAAATTAATAACTAACCTCAACAATACGGAGGACAGCTAGACTGTCGCCGACAATATCCCTCGGCATCTTGGCTCAGGAGCATTATCTTCTGTCCTGCTTAATGTGCCTGCTGTATGAAAAACACATTTTAATGTGAAATCTCACTCACCAGTTTTTAAGTATGGTTTTTAGATCCAGATTTGAAGATGCTACTTTTATTATAAATGAAACCCTCTTAAGCATTGCAAATGGCTAGTTCATATTTAAGAACAACTTAATGTAAAAAGAAAGGTACATTATCAGATAAAATGGGTATAACATAATGAAGTTTTAAGAATCCATCACCATATTGTTACCAAATTAATCAGATATTCACAGTCATAGAATATCAAAGAATGTGGTGAGGGGACTGCAGTGCTGCTGCTCTTCTACAGTGATTATCAGTTTCATAAATGTATCTTATTAAATGGTCTGAACTACATGAAAATTGGTAGAATAGTTGATGTATCAGAATAATTTTAAATCAGTTTTTAAGATTATTATGAATATATCACCGCGTCTATATAAAAACCAAGATTCTGCAGTTTAAATTAAGCACCGGGAACACTCAAAATAAAGGGCTGAAAGTGACTATTTATGCAAAAATTCAATAAATATTTATCAGTTTAAAAAGCAAAATTTAGGTACTTATTGCGTTTGAAGCGATTATGTATGGAACCTGATCACATTACCGGTTTACTAAGTGCTTTGGTTTGTAGTTTTATCAAAGAGCCTTCAATAGATCTAACAGACAATAATTAAATAAAATGTTTTTCTTCAACGCCTCTCCGAAGGCGTACGGCGACATAGTTATTATGTAGATTTAAACAAGAATTACATCACGACCATCCTATGAACTTACCAAATATTTAAAGGTCCCACTAAAAAATTGCTCACTTCATTTTGTGTACAAAAAAACCAAATAACTAAATAATAATTTTATAAATTTAACAAAATAGAAAAAATATTTCAGCTTTCAGAATTCACTAACATGGCAACCCCAACTCAAAATTATTACTTTTTTTAGTGTTGCCATTGAGAAACTTTCGACCGTGGAATAAGGAGTTAGAGTTTGATTTATAGATTGATTAGTGACACCTACACTACAATGCTCGCTCTTATGGTAAAGGAAAACATTGTGAGGAAACCTGCATAACTACAGGTAGGTAGGTAGTAGGTTGTAGGTATCTTGATAATATATGAAGCCATAAACCCGCTGTGTACCAGCGTGGTGAAAAATGTTTCAAGTTCAAAGGCATTTTAGACCTTGGGCATACTCGCATAGCAGACGGTATTAATAATTTAAAATAACTAAAAATAATAATGAAATAACACCATCTTAGAATAATAACTGCCTCGCTTTGATCGCCAAAATAATGGCTAAAATATATACAACTTTACGATCAAAGCGTTGCCTTTTCGTGGATGGGCCTCATGGGTGAACACTATGAATATCATCGGGGCGTGTGTGCGTGGCTGGATACTGAACGCCGCCGCTGTGTGATAGTTTGAAAATGTCCTTCTACCGAGCTTTAGTTTACTATTATCAGAGTTGCCATAGCAGCATAAATTTAAAAATGAATAAACTTCCGCTATAGCTTTTCAATCGTTTTGTGTCCCTTAAATTAAAATAAACGTTTAAAGACTAATTCAACCATGACAAATAATTAAGAAAATGGAAGGTAAATAATTAAAGTATTGCACAAAAGAGTAAAAGTTTTTGTGCCTACTTGTTCATTTATTACTTGAACAGCGCTCTTGACTGTTATGGCGTTTGTGTCGCAATACACAACGCATAATCGCGTCTTCACCGTTTAAATCTTTGTTAAATTCTATTCAACTTAATCAAATTGGTACAAAAATCAAGAAAGCAATGGGGAGCCGTTTTGGCTAGGTTTCAAAGTCTCGACTGTGCAAATAAAGCGTTTTAGGTTATGTTTCCATCTTTCATAGGAATTTTAGGTGGGTTTCTGTAATTTCGGTTTTTTGATTTCGACTTTTCTCAATGATGGGTGGACTATAGAGTGATATCTGAATGAATTTCTCACGGTTTCTAGATATTCAATCATGGTGGGAAGTGCCCAGCATCGCGTACTTTTGTTCCTTGTTCAGGACAGCATTCAATCTGCTAGATTTTGATATAGAGGTGAGTGTGGTGTCGTGTTGATGTTGATTGTGTTGTGTGTGGCCCGCACGGGTGCTCAATCGTGTGTTGTTGTTGAAGGAACTTGAGGAGGCCCTGCTCACTGATGGTACTGAGGAGTCAGCCAGCTCCCTTCTGACAGAGCTCATAGTTCGCCTTCTAAATGGCTGTTTGGGCAACAATGATATCTCGGCGTTCAATTATCAGGTAAATACACATGGTTTATGTTATTTATTATGAATTATATACTACTTGATTGCTTAGAAGCCTATTGGCTACTTGATCTTCTGTGATAGATAACTTGAATTCATTGAATAGGTGATGACTTTATCAAAATAGTGCAATTAAAGGTAAATCCTGCCAGTCTGTTATGGCAATAGCTGCTTAATTGAATATATTATCAACTTCTGCACCACTTTGCCATATTGATGTCTATTAATGTAGGAACATGGTGTGCGAGTAACTGAGGTTAACTGGGACTGACAAATCAATCTAAAATCTTAAATACTTACCTACTTTTATTGGTCACTGTGAATAAGTCTTTGTAATCTGATCTAATGTAACATTACCTTTAGTAACAATTTTTTTATAAATTGCTGATGTTGCTATTTGGAATTAGGTAGTTGATACTTGTTATATTAATCTTATAATAATTATGGTTAGTTTATCCATTCCTGGCATAAGGACATACCTGAATCAGCTTTTGATTATAACCTATTGTCTATTTCAGATGTACCTGAGGCGACTCTTCAGGCAAAAATGTCAGGAGACCGGAAGATACAACCCCTTCAATACTGACATTGACTTTCAGTTCTTGCCACTCCGGACCAAAGTTGAGATCCTCTATGCTTTGTGCGACTTTCGCCTGGACGGGGAGGATGTCTTTGACTTGTTCAAGAACCTTGAAGCTGAAAGCCTGAGGGTTGAGCCTCTGGGGTATGTAAAATACTACAGTAATATTATTTTCATTCATTCATATTAATTCATTCCATTTATTTACACTAAAAAACAAGAAATCTTGTAGAACATAAAAAAATTTAGTATGAAACAAAATACACACAATAGTATGAATTCCATTTTTCCATTTCACAACAGCTCTGCATTCTATACTCAAGTTCTCCTTAACTTGATTATATTAGGTATGAAAATGACTGTGTTACAGACACATGACACTAACATCATGTTACATCAATTCCAGATGGGATGACAACGACTCCGCCTACTGGTACTTCTACGGCACGAGGTTATACAGGGAGGACATCATAAAGAAACCGAAGGGCAAGAGCAAGAAAAAGAAAGGCAAAGACGGCAAAAAACGCGGGTGGTTCTACGGGGATGACTGGCTGGATGATGAGGACTCGGAGCGGGTGTGGCAAGTGGTTTGCTTCACCGAGGAGGACTGGACCCACCTGACGGAGAAGTTCAGCAAGGCATCCAGCAAGGTGGAGAAAGAGCTCTTCCGGTCCTTGTCACAGAACTTCTTGCCGGAAATACCAAGGCTCTTCCTAGAGAAGGAACGCTTGCAACGAAAAAGGTATGTAGTTTTAAAATCCTTCACTTTTTCCTATATGTAACATACAAAAAAGGGGAATGATTATACTAATAATCTCTTAATGGAAAGATAGTTGTTTAATTGGACCTTAATATGTAAAAAGTAGCTTGTTGGGTTTAATGAAACATAAAAATTTATGTAGATTCAGTCTACAATTAATAAAATTGCATGTATAATTTAATTATGTTTTAAAAGCGATGGCGTTGCGCGGAGGCGTCGCGACTAGGCGTGGGCAGTTATTAGATTGTTAAGAGATTCTGTTTTAAAATAGACACACTTCTTCCAGTATTATTGATTTCGTCTCGGTTATTACTCTCTTTGATATTATTCCTTGGATTTTAAAGGTGCGGCTACATATTGCGCGGCACGTGTGTGCAAACCTTTATCTACTTATAATTTATGTAGCTGCCGCGCCATATCTAAAAGCACCTTTATGCATGCTGGTTACCATATTTTATATTCAATAACAGAAGGTATGGTAAAAATTAATTTATTTAGTTTTGTGTAATAGAAAATACTTGATAAGGTGCTATAATACGTGTATAGTCACTACCGACACTGCAGGCATATCATTCGACCTTTGCTCACTCCATCAATATACAATAAGTCCAACAATAACTCTCAATTACTGCTTGGTGATCAGATCATAATAAAATTGATATTGAACCACGCTATCTCTGCATAACTCATATAAAGCGACTACACAAAACTTATTAAATAATTACCTTTAATATTTTTGTCGTAATTGTTCAAATAGTGTGTATATGGATGTAAATATTTAAATTTTCTCTCAACTATACCAGAACCTAAAATGTTTAGGCTGCGTCTCCAGTAGACAAACTGGTTGCCGCCGACTGTATCAGTTTAGTATGCCAAGAGTTCACCCCTCTACGAAGCTAGGTAGCGACTAAATGAGGAAGTCCGAGGACCTGTCTTTTGGCGTTCCTTGATAGGGAAAGGCCTAAGTCCAGCAGTGGATGTGGCTTATGATCACGATGAATGCATCTCATCCTACCCAGTAAGGTACTTAAAGGTACATTATATAGTTAGTACAGTCAACGTTTTTGTACCTAGTGTATAACGAACAAACGGTCAATATTTGAATGAATAAACAGACAGTTTGTGAGTTTGTAAAAGGTACAAAAGTGTATACCTACTTATAAAATTGACTGTACAAGGCGTGACTGTATTTGTTGTGGTTTATGCAACTGACTGAACGCTGTCTACTGCGTCTCGGTACATCGATCTATACATAGAGTACGTCTATACTTGCCACCCACTGCCCTCGCAATAGGATTACATGTCTCACCGGCGGGACACAAAGGACATACGACATGAGCGTGCTTTCCCATTGTCGGCTTAGCCTGCGCCTGAACTAAGACCTTTAAAGATCAATTTTAAAATCCTCCCTTTCCGTATTAGATTGACAATATACGACAAATATGGTTTGTAACATACAAATACAAAGCAAAATCTGTCAGCATTTTGTTTACTGACAAACCGATTCAAGTTCTTTATGGGTGCGAGTCATGGACCATAAAGGAAAACTTCAAGAAAAAACTTGAAGCTTTCGAGATGTGGTGTTACCGACGCATGCTTCGAATCAGTTGGACCGATAAAGTCACCAATGTCGAAGTTCTGAAACGAATGCATAAGCAAGTGGAACTCGTGCGTACCATTAAGCAGCGCAAAGTAGCCTACTTAGGACACGTTTTGCGTAATAAACGATACCAGCTGCTACATACCATAATAATGGGCAAAGTGGAAGGAAAGAGAAGGCCTGGAAGGAGAAAATTGACGTGGCTGTGCAACATCAAAGAGTGGACCGGTGTAAAAACCGTGGAAGAATTATTTAAAACAGCCAGGAATAGAGAGCGCTGCAAAGAGCTGACTGCCAACCTTCAATGATGGAGAGGCACTATAAGAAGAAGATTCAAGTTCAACATAATGACAACCGTTGTACCATGAATAAAGTCACAAATCTTCTAACCGAACTAATTCAAAATAAGTGATTAGTGGTAGAAGTAGGTGTTATTTGTCGAAACGTGTCTTTTGCACTGATACTCCATCTGCTTCTTATATTGGTAATCTAAGCTTTCCGTGTTTCCTTGATATACGGTGAAGAGGCGTCGAGGGGTGCATTACACGTACAGTTTATTAAATCGATAATCTAACAATAGCCGGCCGCTGTACCGATTTGCAATATTTATTTAATCCACCGCCTATCGATCAGTTTATCAACTACGTAATACAGGGTGGGGTTTTATCAGTGATCGAGCCAACAGTAGATCAAATATCTGAGGGATTAAACAGCAATCCCAACTAATATTATAAATGTGAAAGTAACTGTGTCTGTCTGTCTGTCTGTTACTCTTTCACGCCAAGACTATTAAACGGATTTGAATGTAATTTGGTATACAGACGGTCTAGATCTTCAGAAAGAAAATAGGCTACTTCTTATCCCGGAATGCCCACGGGAAAACTTTTTAATGCGAAGCAAAGCTCGCTGAAACAGCCAGTTTCTTATTAAAAAAAACATGTAATTGGCAGTTTTGATATTAAATTGAGGTCCTGTACTGAGTACAAATTCTTGTGCTATATATTCGTGCGCTCCCTCACATACTGTGGAAAGCGCCACCTTTCATGAAGTGACCTGTATGTCTAATACAGCTTTCGAATCGAACAATGATAAATTTGCACTCTGTATAATCTTACATGCAACATTACAGGTCGATTTCATCGTCGTTCCTATCCATGGATTTACTTAAATGAAATAAAATATTTGATGTGGATTCATATTCAAACTGGGTGTTCCATTTCTGAGAGTACATAAATTCTAATAACATTTTTTTTCTTCGATAGGTATATTACATTACATAGTTATCATTTTGGATACCGTTCAATGTTCATACATAACTATGAAAGTATGAAACCTCACATTTACTTCTGGAAAGCCCGTAGCAAAATTCGGAATTTCTTACAAAAACTTTTAGTTATACTTTTGAATTGAACCGAAAATAGTTATATGACGTCATTATGATGCTTTGACGCGTTTACGACATTAGGTTGCCCGCAAACTACCGACTTTTGTACTTACCTACTACAGATAATCGGGATTTTTCTTTTTTTACGTTAATGTATTTCAGACCGACGAACGCACACTTAAACGCACGTTGCACTATTGAAATCAGTACGTTCTATATACCACCTACAGAAAGTCTATCACCGTTTACCGATCATGTGGGAACATCCTAAGGTCTCGTACAGATAATCGTGACGATTTTTTTTTCTGATTTACATACTTACCTACAAAAACTGAGGCACCGATTGTCGGTCATGTGCGGGCACCCTATATAATTGTCCTCCATCACTTTCTCGGAACAGCTGTCAGACCTTATCAAAGCTTACGGCATCCGAACGGCAGTTCCTATAACGACCCTGATGCGACACGTTAAGCCGGGTTCACACTAATGTAATGCAACATGCAACGTAAAACCACTAACACACCTTGAAAGCGTTTGCCTTCAACATTGTCGGGTTGAATCTTGCAATGCAACAAGATTCGAACCCCCGAATTCATAGAACGAACTTTCAGTTTACAAGAGATATGCGAGCTTCATCGTGATACTGAAAGTGTATTTGTGTTAGACAGAAAGTCAAATTCGAGTATGCTACTCGTTGATTTCAAATAGCATTAGATAATAGGTCAAACTGAGATATGATTTCAATCAATATTGACACTCTTGCTCTCTTGCTTGCTTGCTGGGCATCTCTATATTGGTCGATATTAAAAGTGAAGTGTGACTGTTATCATAATGCCTTAATTTGTCCTTTGGTCTATGACTATTTGGAAAAGAAAGGTATTTCGGAAACAGTAGCGAGTACTTGATGCTCAGCTAATGCGCGCTGCGTCCAACTTTCATGTAACTTTGCATGTTGCATTGCTTTAACCTGTACCTGGCTTTAGAATGTATTTCACAATACATTGCAGGGCCCTGGTGACACATATCCTATTACTGAGGCTGTCGCTAAAGGGGATCTAAGTAATTTTCCATTATGCTCTTATCATCATTGTTTGTTCAGCCCTGAAAAATATACACACTGAAGACTTCCTATTGTTGTGCTCTAGATCTTTTATATCCTTATCAAACTTCAAAGGGATACATCTAGTCATTGTTCTGATATACTTAGCTTCTTTTCAGCCCGTTTTCAACTAAGTAACTAGTATCAGTTTCTTATTCAAGAGTCAATACAATAGATGGCATTTACGTCATTGAAAAACAGTATTAACATTATTAGTACCTATGTATAGGTATCTAAATATAGAGCAAAACAACGTAACATTGTAAAAGCAATGGATAAAAGATGGTAAACTTTAACTGATATCCCTGAATTATACTGAAGAAAAATCCCTTAAGTAATAAAGTAATAATTGTTGCCTTACTAAACTTCTTCTGGTGTTGGCATTTGTTTGAAAACTTGTTGCAAAGTTAGCGGTATTAAACTCTTCCTTTCAAATACCTACTGCATTTCTTAGCTCGCGAATGTATCATCATCATTAACACAAGTCAACTGGTCCACCTACGGACGCTGATGTGATAACGATCGGATGGCGCAGTGGTTATAGTCTCGGACTGCTGTGCCCAGTATCCCGGGTTCGATTCCCGGCCGAGGCTGGTCGTAGGTATTTATATTACCTAAAGCTTTCCTTCTCTGCACTTGGCGAGCGTAACTGTGACTAATTTAACAGAGAAAATAATATTTTTTGGTGATAACAATATAAATGCGAATGCAATTTGGGCATTTACTGTAAATTGAACCTTGGAATGTAACATACACGACATAATTACAAGATTTATAAGTCAAAACGGAAAAGCTAACGTTTAAAACACATTACACATACAGCTACTAAAAAGCCGGCAAAAGTTAGAGATGAATGCACTACGTTACAAAGCCGGTAAACATGCGCAGATGACAGGTATCGCGATGTACCTGTCTCGCGCACCGTTCATCCCCAGTCAACCCTCAGCCCCCACGCTCAACGGTCGTGATTGAGGGAAAACTTATTGACATTAACTACCGGCTTTCGTAGTATTTTCGACATGCCCCCACGTAAAGGGAAGATGAAAAGGAAACGGTACTCGCTTGTTTTTACAAAAAATATAATTATTTAATATTGTGATGTGTTTGTTTATAATGTGTAGTGGCTAGTGCTGGGCGAATTTGAAGTTTTATTGTGCGAATATCATCGCGATGTGTGTGGCTCAAACTTTAAGAAACTTCAGTGCCAGAGATCGCGGCATGACATGTTTATCTACGGAGATAAACTCGTATACATCTCACCAATTATGTGATTAACGCAGATCGTGATATAGTATCGTTTATCTATGTAGATAAATATGACATGCTGTAGGGACAGGATTCGTTGCGAATTTCCTATTTCCACACAAAGCTGGTTGTGAGCGTGCGAAATTCAGTGGCGCCACCTGCAAAAAGCTGTGCGCATTTAATTATTTACCATAATGTGCATCACACATTTTATGCTTGCTAAAGTTACCCCACAAACTATGCCCACTATTCTACAACTCTATACATATTAGTAGCACATGTATTATTGCAAATGGCAAGTATATTGCCGGCTATCTTTTTAACACTTCTGAAACCACCTACACAATCACGAGCGCATTCAACTTCCTCGAACCGCCGTCAAATCCATTCCACCATTAAACACGTCTTTCACAAACCTATCCTTCGAAGTGCCGCTAAATCCATTCCACCATTAAACACATCTTTCACAAACCTACCGTTCGAAGTGCCGCTAAATCCATTCCACCACTAATCACACCCATCTGACCACCCCCTCTACCCCAAGGTTGCTGGAGCTGGCCCCGCGGCGTACGTCCAGCCGAGTGCTGCAGAAGATCAAGGAGAAGGAGGAAGATAGCAAGACGGGAGACGACTCCAAGAGCCAAGACGACAGCCAGGAAGCAAGGAAGGACCAGGCACGCGAGAACAGGGCTAAGAGACGCAACTTGATCAGGTATTTAACGCATAGATGAAAGTTTTTTTTTTTTTTTAATTTGTCTGAACGTGAATTCTTGATGAAAGTCTCGGAAAGAAACAGAGCTCTTATATATTCTACGAGTAGAAGAAGAATTGGTGCAAGAAAGTCTAGAGCTGAAAAACATGCTTCGGTTTGTAGTTTTTGTTTGCTCAGATAAATTATTATTTGATAAGCTTTACCATGGTTAATTTACGATGTCTGCTTACTCAATGCTAAAAAATCAAATTGGTCCACACGTTTTCCTGTGAAAGAGTAAAAAACATCCATTCATACTCAAAAACTTTTATATGAATAACACGTAAATACATCAAACTTATCTTTCGAAAGCTGTAAAAGAATACACTACGAATTTCCAAAGGCAGTGTGTCCCACAGGTGTATAGCCCTGACAGAAAAATGTAAATGAGTGTAGTGCAAACGGTGCCGTAGTATTTCGGCTCACTATATTGGAAAATCCAGTGAAAGCCTTTGTGAGAATCACTTCGGCCTATTGTCTGCATAGAATTGAAAACAAAAACAAAACTGTGATATCTGCCTGTCGTTTGCCAAGCGTGGAGATAATGGCTAAAATCCTTTAGTCATGGAGGAGGCCTGTATTGCTGTGGACTATTACGGGTTGTGTTTGTATTTTATGGAAGATACGCCGTCAATACTGCCTTATTTTTTTATACTCAGCTAGGACTAAATATTGTTTGTTTCCATCAATTTTCATTACCCATTTAATTTAGAACACTCTATTTCCACAAGCGTTACCTGAGCACCAATTAATACGAGTATTACAACTTTTTAATCTGAAACACAGGAAAAACTCTGATATTTCCTAGTTCAGAGCAGTATTTCGCCTACCTTTAACATTAAGAGTTGATTGTTAAAATACTACGTATAGTTTTCTGTTTTTTTAATATTCTATTCTATTATACTCTATTCTATTCTAATTTCCAACAGATCAAAATCCGAGTCGTCCGATTCGTCAGACAGCTCTGCGAGCGAAAAAGAGATGCCTCGCAAAGTGGTAAAGGTGGAAAAGGGGGCGAGCAGTAAGCGGTCAAAAAACTCCTCCGCTACCAACAAAGGCGAACCTCCCCCAGAACCACCCGCCAAGCCCGGCAGAAAGACTAACAACTCGCTAGCCAGTGCCACCGGGCAGATCCTCATACCTGACACTGAAGAACCCACTAACAGCACGAGGAAGAAACTCAAAACCTCGCAGATGTAAGTGGTATATAATAGACAGTTCAGTCTCACATACTTTATTCAACTTTAACATAAGAAATGGTTGTTATATTGGTTTTGTTTCTACTATAGTCGAGTTAACGTAGTAACCACAGTACTCATGTATCCAATAACTCAACCCTGCTCCCAGTTTCAGCCAGACGGAAGAGGACATCCAAACAGACATGTACAAGGTTCTAGAACAGTTGTCGAACCACGAGGATGCCTGGCCCTTCATGGACCCCGTCGAAGAAGAGTATGCTCCCAACTATTATGCGGTGATACGGAGGCCCATGGATCTCCACAAGATGGAGGAAAGACTGGACTCGGGGTTCTACACTGACTTCTCCATGTTCAAAGCGGACTTCAAGCTGATTGTTAACAACTGCCGGCTTTACAATGGGCAGGATAATGGTGAGTGGAAAACAAATCTAAATATCTTGCATTTGGAGTGCAAATTCTTGATTCCTTGATTGCGTCGTATGAACTGCGATGTGTTCAGGGCTCCAGGCTCTTAATTTGATGTTCATTAATATGTCACTGCCGTGTAATGTAAAGTGTGCTTTGTTCAAATCCTGGTAATGCTACTGCATATACCTATCTGTTTGTTAATTACATGGAAATTCATAGAGTCATGTATAATTTTATCTACTTACTCAACTCAAAACCTCACCATCACATTCCAGAGTACACAATAATGGTGGACAACCTGCAAGCGGCGTTCGACCGTCTCACCGAGAAGTACATTCACCGCGTGTCGTCGTCGGACGAGGAGATCGCCGTCGAGTTCCAGCTGCCGACGCCTCCGAGGAAGCACAAGCTGAAGAATACCGATGCGGAGCCCAGCCATAAGAGGAAGAAGCGGAAATCACACTCGGATGCCGGTATGTTGGGAAGATTTTACGTTACCTTTTCGTGGTTAGTGAAACGACCGAATGGCGTAGTGGTTAGTGACCCTGACTACTGATCCGAAGGTCCCGGGTTCGATTCCCGGCTGGGGCAGATATTTGTTTAAACACAGATATTTGTTTTCGGGTCTTGGATGTGCCCGTAAAATGGCAATAGGCCCGCCCCCTATTACATTGGGACTAACATAACACTCTGGCGAAAAGTGGGTGCAACAATGCACCTCTGCCTACCCCGCAAGGGAGTACATTAGTACAAGGCGTGAGTGTGTATGTGTGTGTTTTTTTTTGTTACGTTTTACACAAAAACTGAAGCACCAACGCTTTTATTCATTGTGTAAATAGTTTTTTCCTGATCAACGTGAATTTTATACAAACTACTCTTTTATAAGCAATAGTCATTTTCAATGACTAGGAAGGCACTGGTTCTTAAAATACAGGGTACTCTGTTAGATTGCAAATTCGAATGAAGACTATTATTATTAAATAGCAGTACTAAATCTTGAGTATGAATCTGTAGCATGTTCACGCGGCCTTTATGGCCGCCATGCTGCGACTCCAGCACCTGAGCATACGAAACTGACTTAGAATTATATCATTTCAGACACCACGTCAGCGACGGAAGCGAAGTCAAGCTCGGAACTGGCACCAGAGGAGGAGCCCCTGCCCTCCGCTTCAACGGAGAAGGAATCTCGACGCAAGTCCAAGGAAGGCAAGACGAAGAAGAAGCGTAAGGGCCACCACCGCCACGGGAAGCACTCACGTGAACATAAAAAGGACAAATCACCCCGGGGCAAGGGCTCCAAGCATTCCCGAAGACACGGCAAGGATAAGAAGTCCAAGAAGAAAAGGCGGCATGATGAAAAGCCGCCCGTAGAGAAAGAACCCGACCCGCCGTCCATAGAGAGCTCCCCCCGTGGCCGCAGCGCCAGCCCCCTCCCCTCCATACACACGCACTCGCCTACCCCCTCCCCCTCCCCCTCCCCGTCCCCCACACCCGTCCCCGACCTCGACCCAGACTTCTTCAAGGACAAATACGACAAGATAAAGGAACGCCGCCGCACCGCAGCTAAAGACGCCTTCGACACGCTCTGCGATGCCAAGGCTAAAGACAAACACAAGAATCTCCCGGCCGAGAAGGAAAAGAACCAGAAACTGCGAGAAACCATCGAGAAGCTGAAGGCTAAGAATGAGAAGTACAAGTCCACGTCGCCGTTCAAAGGCTTGTTTACTCCGGAAAAGGGGAAGGCGAAGAAGGATGGAGATACAAAGGAGAAAGATAAGGAGAAGGAGAAAGAAAAGGAAAAAGATAAGGAGAAAGAGCGTGAGAAAGAAAGCAAGGAGGAGCGAGATGATCCCGACTTTACAGACGACGAAGAAGATGAGAAAAAGTCCAGCAAACCGTGCAAGAAGGTCAACAAGAAACAAGCCTCCGCTAAGAACGAGTCGGCCACTGAAGCGCTAGAACAAGCTGTGAAGGATATCAGCAAGTGGCTGGACGACCCCCCGCTGGGCGCCCCCCGCGCCGCGTCCCCCGCCTCGCCCCCGGCGACCCCCGACGACGACCCCACAGATAACCGCTCCTTGCTCTCACGTAGGGAACTCAACAGGAAACGACCCTCGTCTAGGGAACCCAAACTGCTGAAGCGCAGCCAAATACAACGCACCATCGACCGCCTCCAGCCCGGGAAGAGCAAAGGCAATCTGATCACCAACAACAAGAATGTCGAGAGGGAGAAAGTAGAGGAGGATGTGCCAGTGGGAGTCGTGAATAAAGTGAAGGAGACGGCCCGCGCTGAAGAGTCCAGTCCTAAGCTCAGTCTCGGCTCAGTGTTGCAAACCGTAGAGTTTACGCTCGGGAACGATCACAATTTCGCGGACAGCAAAGACGAAGAAAAGTCTGAGAGCAGCAACGCGTCGGTCTCGACCAAGAGCGAAGAGAAGAAGGAGGAAAAGGAACCTGTTGAGGTGAAACCAGCGGAAGAGGTCGCGCCGGCCGCTCCAGCTAAAGAGGACAAAAACGTGGAAACCGAGCCTATTATCGTCAAGCCGAGCCAAGAGAAAGCCACGCCCAACCTCAGCGCCTGGCTCAAGGCCTTCGGGACTCCCAAAAGCACTCCGCCGTCAGCCACGACCAAGAAGAAGCCCGAAGACGGCGAGGAAGACAAACAGGAACCAACGAAGGAGGAGAATAAGATCAGCAGTCCGAAGGCCAAGTACGACTCCCCGCCGGACGCGGAGGCGGGCGCGGAGGTGGCTCGCACTCGGCGCGCGTCCACCGGCAGCTCCGTCTCCGAGCGCTCCTCCTTCAGCCAGGACCTGGACTCCCCGCGGCACCACGTGGCCCTGTCCTCCCCCCTACTGCGCTCCCCAGCCTCCCCTCGCGACGACTTCCAGAAGATCACCTACCCGATCATCAACGGAACCGTCAGAGCCGGGTTTTATCAAGATACGACGTCGATCAAAAGCAGCCCCGACAAGAGTTGCAGCCCGCGCGACCCGCCGCAGTCGCCGTACTCGCCCTACTCCCCGCATGTGTATGCTAATGCGTCGGCCACGCCCAACTACTTCGTGGATCATAACAAGAGTCCGCTGCCCACGTATGGTCAGGCTCAGCCTCCACCATACTACGAGGCGCGAGGGGCGGGCGTGAGGCCGCGCGTGCACGAGGACTACACGGCGCTCGGCCCGGACTCGCTCCCCGCGCCCCCCGCCCCCGCCCCGGCCCCCGTGTTCCCCGTCAAGAAGCGCACTTACAACGAGCTCGACCAAGCACCAGAAGAGAAGACCCCGGAGCCGAAGCTGACGCCGCCGCCTGAACCCAGCAAGGGCAATTACCAGAAGATGCAGATGCACTCCGTGGACGAGATCGCGGCCGCGCTGGCAGACAAGCCGGAGAACAAGGCGGGGCTCAGCAAGCCGCCCGAGTACATGGACCGCCTCAAGGAGAGCAGAGAGCCGCCGCCAGCACCGCCTGTGTATGACGAGCCCAAGAAGATAGACAACACTGGCATAATGGACGCGAACAAGCCGATCGGATTGACCAAGAACGACAACGTGGACATGGTGAACATGGGCTACATGAACCCGGAGCTGGAGCGGCGCGCCGAGGAGTACCGCAAGCCGCCCGCCCAGCCCGCGCCGCCCGCCCAGCCCGCGCACCCGCCCAAGGGCTACGAGATCGACGCCATCGCCATGAACCTCGGCCTCAACAACCAGAACCTGCTCAAGTCGATGCAGAAGGGCGCGATCCCGCCCGCCCACACTCAGTCCGCTGATTTGAACCTGGCGCATTTACTGGCCCACGAGTACGACCAACACCAGCCGAACTACCAGCTCAACGACATCGACGCCGTCAACAAGAAGATGTACTCCGCGCCGTCCACGGCCCTAGACTACGGCAACTGGAAGCTTCCTGGCCAGCGCAAGGACGCCCCGTCCGACTACTCCGGCTACAGCGAGCCGCGCAAGCCCGACGCGCCGCTCAACTACAACAAGAGCGTGCCCTACCACGGCTACCCGGCCGAGCTGCGCATCCCCAACCCGCGGCTCAAGCAGCCCGCGCCCGAGCCCGCCAAGAAGCAGGACAAGCTCATCCAGAACCACCCGCTAGTAGGCTCCATGCAGTACAAGCCGCCCTACACGCAGATGCTGGACCGCTACGACGAGCGATACTTGGGCTTCCCGCCCGCCTACGACAAGGGCTACCAGATGGCGCAGATGTTCGGTAAAGACGCGCCCGCGCAGTACGCGCCGCCCGCCGCGCCGCTGGGCAAGGAGTGCAAGCCCGCCGCCGCGCACTCGCACTCGGCGCACACCTCGCACGCACACTCGTCCCACACTCCGCACGCGGCACACACCTCGCACGCGTCACATGCTGTGCACACCTCACACGCGTCACACACTCCGCATGCTGCTCACAAGGCACATGCGACCAGCATGGCTCATGCTACGAGCATGGCTCATGCCACGAGCATGGCCCACGCGGCGCACACGGCCCACGCCGCCAGCATGTCCCACGCTGCCGCCAGCATGTCCCACGCCGCGGCCAGCATGTCCCACGCTGCGCACTCATCCCACGCCGCGCCCGTCGACTCTAAAGCCAAGCCGAAGCGCAAACGCACGTCGGAACCGAAGCCGACGCCCATGAGCCTGCCGCAGGGCTACTCGGCCGCGCCCGCCGACCCGCTCGCCTCCGTCAAGACCAGCATGGCCAGCATGGTGGCCGGCTCCGCCTTCAACTTCGCCGCGTCGCCCAACATGGCGCTGGGCGGCGCGCTGTACGGCGACAACAGCTTCTCCATCGAGGACTTCCGCAACTCGACCAACCCGTTCATCACGGCCAACTACATGGCGGCGGCGGCGGTGGCGCAGCGCGAGGACAAGCTGGGCCGCTCGCTGCAGCGCGGGTACGGGTTCGTGGGCGAGGGGTCGCCGCTGTACCAGCAGTACCTGCAGCGGCACCAGGAGGAGCTGCTCATGGGGCTGTACGCGCCCCCCTACCCCGCGCCCCTCGCCGCGCGCCAGCCCTACGACCGCCCCGCCTGGCTCTAGCACCTGCTGCGCCGCCACTAGCACCACCACTACTGCTATCTATGCGATCAGTAGCACGGCAGGCGAATACCCCTCACGGACAGTTTAACAGTGTTGACTACCTACAGTGACTATTTTATTGCGTTAGTTTCTAGTGACATGACAAGTTTTATAAATGTAATTTTATTTTTTATTATTTGTGATTTTAATTTAATCATAACCTGTGATCAGTGGATGCGAGTAATACTTATTAATTTGTTAATTTAGTATTGTAATTTACTCATTTTTACTTTCATTATTATGCTGAGTTTATTAGTGAGCGTATACTGATAAATAATCGATTTATCATTAAGTGCTTATTATTTTAATATACAACAGTAAAGTCACAATGACTAGTTAATAATCTATTTTATACAATATTGTTTTATTTTATAATACGCCACTTGCTTTCTAATTATTATTATTTTACTGCTATGTCATGTTAAGTTAGAAATATACTTAATTGATGTTGTTAGTTAAATAAATGTTTATGCGAATCTGAAGTGGGCGATCCAGTCCCAGTGGAAGTAATGTAATGTATATTTCTATATAATTTGACGCCAGTAACTCGATGTAGATCAATTGCTGTTAAGTTTTACTGGTCCCTGACTCTGAGGATAGACGAAAATATACCTAGTTATATTTGGACGCGTAAGTGTATTTATTATTAATGTTTTTTTGTAAATAATTATTATCAATGTTTTCATGTAGTAATTTAATGTAACAAATAAGCTTAAAGTAAAATATTTCTATTTAAGTTATGTTTGTAGTTGATCTGTAGACCGTTTTAGTGTATGTATTGTATATTGAAATCTTTATACTCAAAAGATATACAAATTAATGTTAAATAAGAAAGTACCGATGGAGGTAGATAATACTTTATTTCTTATTATTACATACTTACAGATTATTTATTGCCTTTCTTGCAAGGTTTGTTACTGAACTGTTAGATAGGTTGACTGGTGGGGCCGACACAATAGAAAAGTGTGACAATATTATGTTGGTTTTACATTTTTCGTGGTGTTAAGAATACGGGGCACGTTCGCCTCGAACCAACTAATATGCAAAAGAGTTATTATATCTCATGTCCATGTGTTAGGTGAGAGATTTTATATAATAGGTACAGTAATTACGGATAGACAAATTGTATTTGTAACTCGTCGTATTCCACAAACATAGTCCACACTAACTAGAGATGCCCACTTTTAACCCTACGAGTCCTAAAACGACCTTTATTCCCGGCCCTATTGATGTGAAAGCACCATTGCATTTTGAGTATGTTCATTCATGTTGTTTTAGTGCAATAATGTAAAATTTTACGTGTTTTCTTAGATAGTTACCTACAGTTTCTATAAAGTTTAGATTTCACTGTATGTTTAAAAATAATTTCACGAAATCTGTCTTGAACTAATGAATATATTTCTTTGTAATGGCAAAAATGAAAAAAAAGTTTTGTATTTTGATACTATAAAAGGAGCCATTATCTGCATATTTTATTCCTTGGTTTACCTAAAAAGTACCGACAAAAATATTTTTTATTGTTTTAAATTTTACTGTCTGTCCTCTTCTAGCAGGCAAAATATCTTAATTTTGACTATAATTTTCAAATTATTAATGCATTGTAAATATTTTAATAAGTACCTATGTATATTTTAAGATAAAGTTTAATTCATGGATGATTTAGCATTTTCATTTCGACACTAGCACCATAGTACCCTATAGATAACTAGTACCACCGTGTTATGACGAGTATTGAATAATGATGATATGAGTAGTGATTCTTGAGGTTGCACCCACTGATGCTTTTCGGCAGACCCTAAACGGGCACAAAGAACAATAGGATCCTATTATTTATAAATCGTTATTATATTTCTTCGTACATGGCCCATATTGAAAATAATGATTACAGCGCCATCTAGGAACCGCCATTATAAGTGGCAAGCCCACCCTTCTATAGTGTTTTTTTTCCTCAGTGCCTCTTGTATGTGCCAACCTCATTTATAACACCATAACACCCCAATAAAAGTTAGTTACATATTAGATAGGTCGATCAAACTCAGATGATTCATATTATATACTAACGCGTAGTATTGACCTACTCAATACTACGCGTTTAACTAATAGTCTAATTTATGTCCCTATGAGACCCTAATTATAAGGGACAAAATAAAATGCACTATTTATTATGTGAGTATATTTAATTTAGCAAAGCACTACCAGAGTTCCAAAAAATATTGCTTTGTAAAAAAATTACACAACAATTCTTACATTCTTCTGCAAATAGTACTTTTTAAAGTAGCATAAAAACTTCCTTTGATATACATTCTAATTTGTGTCGCCTAAACTCTTTACAATAAGAAGTGCACAGCAAAAAAATGATACTAAAAGTATAACCTAGTTTATTAGACAAGACGGCAGTAATTATTTCAATTTAAAAGCACTTTAATCACCTACAGTTAAACACCCTCGATTCAAATCCCCCCTTTCAAGTCTGAGTGGCCAATTAAATCTATGATATCCCTTCACATCTCATTAAAATCTAAGCTTTATAAAGTGTAGTAAGAAACTACAATAGTACAATTATTGCTTACTTTGTATGAAATAGGCACTCTTACATACAGGTTATTCTGTTAACATAGTTATAATTATCTCTATAAATAAGACACAACATTTAAACATCAGCTTGGAGTGGGTATGCACATGTATGGCAACTCAAAATAACATAACCCTCTTGGTATTAACTAAGTTTTACTCTCAAAGCACAAATTTATTGAAACTCACACAGAAACATTCAGTAACTCAAAACTTTCTTGAATTCACAAATTGTTAAATATTTTGTATTTACCATTATTCAGTGCATACTGCCACTCTCTAATAATGAATTAGCTAAGTAATAACATTACCTATTGGAGGTGAATTATAAACATCATGTTTCCTGTAAAGGATGTACTCCATACTCCTGTATACATAAATATAAAAAATACACTATCAATTAATGGTTTATCAATAAACTAGGTTATGCTGAATATAATATATGATTTAAATAACAGTTTATAAAAGGCATCTTTCCAGAATGGGAAACCCAAGATCTTTTGGCAATTTCCTACTCACTTAAACATTATCTAGGGTAGAACACAGAAAATAAATAAACTTTTGCTTCCCCTTTGTTGTTTGACAAATGACCTAATAATTGGGTAAAAATTCTAGAAAGACATCTTTTACAACCTACCTACATAATATAGAGATATTAATGACTTATTGCTTGATCAATGAATTAGGTTAGGTTATTTAATAAAAAAATTAACATTCTATTAATACATACTAATAACGATCTTGTGGAAGGCTCATTACTTGTTACATTAAAATAAGTCAAGCATTGGCTTGAAGTAAAGGGGCAAATGAACTGTTATTGAGCTTCGTTCTGACACTTGCGCTGTTTGACCATTTCTCTAATAGTGCCTTCGAATTCCTCTAAGTTCTTCTCGAGATATTGTTTGTTTTTCTCTAGTTCCTTGCTTCGGGCTGCTACAAGGGACTTTCGGTTGGCCAAGCTCTTCTTTACTTCCTCGAGGTCTGTGAGGAGGAACATTCTTCCCACGGACTCGTAAGTTTTAGTTTCTGGTGGTAAAGTGCTCATTGTTCGCTCAGTCATCTCAATGCGATGAGTAAGACGCTCAAAAACTTCAATTTTAGAATCTATGATATGGACCCTTTCACTTGTCTCCACCATTTTGTGCTGAAGTTCTCCAAAAGCTTTTTTGAGTTCCATATCTACGAGCTTTGCCATTTTAATGATCGGTTGTGTGCTTCTTCGTTAATTTTAACGATTTAGAAGCGGCTGTTCACTTCACCTAATTTGTCACTTTTCAAAGGAAAAAAGTTAGGTTATTAGTGTTGTGTACTTTTCATCTGCATTCATCTGTCAGAAAATCGATATTTCGCTACGAGAACAATCAATAGTATATGTCGATGTCGGTGTCGATGATACAGTTGAACGATGCACAATATACTGAAAATACGTACGGGTTACAGGACACGGGACCCATTATCAAAGAAAGACCACGACAAAGGGTCAAACACACAACAATATCTTTGCGATATAAATCGCTCGGCAAACAGTAATACGGTAAATAAATTTAATTCTCTTACCCAGTACAGTACACGGGACAGTGGCAGGTACAGTAAACATTCCAAGGGGTTATGCGTCAGCTACGCTACTACGAGCCTATCGACAAGGATTTGATTTTGACAGGCAGTGCCCGCTTCTAGAGCATGGATTACGTTGTACCTGAGCGTTGTACGTAACGTACAACTTATCCATGACCGAGTCAGTTGGAGTCAGTAGTAGCCATATAGTAGCCAAGGACTTTGTGTAGCGGGTAGTGGGTAGTTTTCACGTTGACCACAAGTTTGTCTTTTTTTTATATTAGGTTTAACGGCCCTGGATACGTGTCCTTTTGAGCCACACAAGTTTGTCAAGTCAGTGTAAAGCTGCGTACACACCCCGGGCCAACGAACGCCCAACGAACGCCAACGGTTATCCCAACGATGGATATTTATCATACATAATACAGGACAGATTGCAGCAACGAAGGCCAACGAAATCCGTTCGTAAGTTGGGCCGGTCTGTACGCAGCTTAAGAAAAATCCAGTGCTGAGTCACAGCGGCGCAGTCGATTTCGGCGGCGGCGCCAGTCACTGGCCATAATCTAAATCTACCTATGTCTCGAGTCCGCGCCAGGCTACGCAATACAGTCTGATAGACGCAAGGGCAGAAGCGGCGCTGCACTGTATTTTGTGATTGTGTTTGTGTTTGCAACTTAAGTAAACACTCATTAAACATAAATAAATAAAAATATCTCAAATGTATATAATCTTCGGAAAAAGGAATTTACTGTCCCAAATACTGACCCTAAAATGTATGAAAATTTTGGAACGCAGCTTTAGTTCAACTTGTATTGGGATGTGTGAATGTGACATGGCGTCCATCAAGATATACCACGGCTGAAATTTTATGAAACTGTACTAAAACAGTGGTCTTATTGCTTTTTATTACCGGGGCCGCAATAAATCGTACAATTGCATTGATGGTAATGCATGCAAGGAAACCGCAGCGAATAAGCGATGGGTAGGATATTTGAACTAAATGCTTCATTACAGCAGTCTTTAGATGGCGGTCGCCGATTGATAGATTTACCGTAATTTGCATTGAAATACTAATAGAAAGTTTTGTGTGTTTTCAGGTACTTTGAGAAGCATCAAACCCATCCGTATCAGGTAAGATAAATATTTCACTACGACCTCGGTAATGCAGTGCTGCTTAGGAGCACTATCCGAAATATGGTTAGCCCTGGCTTCAATTAAGTACCTAGGTACCTCTGTTGTGAAACGGCCGCAATCATCGTCGTTTAGTCCACCTGAACAAGTTCTTCATATTGTTGGTCTCTATTCGGATGATATTGGCGCTTTTCACTAACTCTAAATCACCTAAACATGTATTGTAGTTTAAAATTATGATTTTGATTGAAATCAACATAGCAAACATCAAATTGTATACTGTGTTGGCCCATAGCATTCTTCACAATGATGTCTTGGTGACTTGTGTTGACTTAGTAGTTACCATATTGCACTATGTCAACAAAGATGCATTAAGGTATTATTCTTTCGTACACAGAAGTACAAGAGTGAAAGAAGGGCTGCCGGGGAATATGTGTCCTCGGAGAGTCACTACTCTCCTCTTGTGTCACCGAATGGCAATGTGGCGTCCCATGGACACGGCCACACCGGCCATTCCGGGCATGGCCACCACCACTACAGTCACTGCCCAGATGAAAGGACGTACACATCTTCGAGGAACTCATATGTGCACAAGGGAAGTGACAAGGAGAGGGAGAGAGACTATAAAACTTCTAGGGATAAGTACACAGGTATGTTTAACTTTATCTAATCACTTTATTACTGTAAAGTTTCAGCTTTGGTGACTTATATGTATATGTTTATAACAATACAATGTAAACACACATACTATAAACAATGTTAGTATGTAACTTATCATTGTATTGGTATTTAAAACTTTCCTTAGGTGAAGTAACTGAATATTATTATAAAATACTTGTAATTTATAAGTTATTTTTATGTTTTTTACATTACTTTAAAATACTTCTGCTCAATATAAATTCCTGTCTTTTGTATTGAACATCTACTTCTAAATGCACATCTAATCTTCATCAGTATCTTAAATGATATGATTATTCTGTAGTCCAATTTACACATTTTCATTTATTCATTCAAATTAATTGGCTTCCCCAAATAAGCATGGGGATTGAAATATATCTTAATTAAACTAAAATATTAATTAGTTGACTGACTTAATAAAATCATTTATTTCGAGCATGGACTTGGCTCATAGGTATTAAATCATTAGTTACATTAGGAATTTGCAATAATATTTAATTTGTGACTGTCCTCACTCAGTCTCAGGCTAAGTCTGCAATATTTATACTTACCTGCTCATTAGATACATAAGTACTAATGTTCCCTCATAATTACTGTTGTTCTCTTTCTCCTGTGCTCTTGTCCCCATCCTAATTGATGCAATGAGCTTTTTAATAAAATAATACATGTTCTCCACCCTTGTTTGTATAAATAACTAAAGAATTAAAGAATCAATCAATAGATTGAATAATTGTTTATAAATATTGCAGTTTTATAACTCACACCTAATAGAGGACAATTTAATTTTAAAATGAAAATCATCATAAAAATCTATTTTGTTATAGTTTAAATTAGAGAAAATATCTTTACAGCAAATCACTCATGTACTCATTCTAGTATGCATACATGTATCTATTTAATGGACTACATTTTATTGCTATAAGTAAACAAGAACATTAAATTATATTTATTGTGTTATCAATATTAAGCTTATGCCTTTAAACCAAAGATAGCTGAATATTAACTGCACATCTAGTTAATCAAAGTAAATAGTTGCATGAAACTTTTTTTTGATAATAGCTAAATAGAGCCAGTATATGAGTATTATGAGTCCAGGTGATGCCAGTATTGAGTTAAGCTTTAGATAACTGCAAACATCTTAGTATCAAACTTTTTATTCAATAATTTATAATCAAGCTGTAACCTTAGGCTGTAGGTAACCTTAGGCTGCCAGTAGGTAAACTGTTTGCTGATTACTAAGCTAGCGGCATCTATTTTGAGTATGCGAGTTTTGCGCTCACTGTACTTAATTTACAGCCATAGTATTGAATTGAAATTTTATTAATACCATAGCTCTCATTTTAGTTCACTCAATTACATACGGACAATGTAAAACCACTCAACCAACATCACCGTCACAATTTAACAGTCTCTAACACGTTAACTTATTCATCTTACAGTTAGTGTTCAAGTTGGGACCTAAGTTTATATCAGTGTTGGGCCAGTTGTTTATCTAGCTCTCACTTAGCTGTCGCGCCGGAGGAAATGTCGCGTCTCCGGTGTTTGTAACTTCTCCAGCTTGAAACTTTATTGTAGGATAGTTGTGTACAGTTAGCAAAATAGATATTAATGCCGCTGTAGACAAACACTTTAATTTTATGATTTACTGTTGGGTGTATATGTGACATATACTTAAACTATCGAGTTTGTTATTATTTGATTCACCTATCTTCCACCCATCAGTCTTAGGTTCAAACTGTTTGCACTGGGGTGGCATCCTTATCATCAAGTCCTGGGATCAGGAACATAGGGTCATAGAGAAGGTTTAAAGTCTGAATGGTGCTGCCACACCTTCGACTTCGTGCCGGCTCATACCGAGTGCAGATGCCTCCTGGGGTCGCATACATATTATTATCTACTTTGATGTCTGTACATAGCTGTATAGAGTTGAGCTGCCTAGTAGGCCATGTCAGTAGCTTCGACACATTTAACTATGTGAACTTTGGCGACGAGGTTCGATATGTTAGTCGGTAAAGATCTTATCATGAAGATAATTTACTATGTAAATGATATAACACCTGTAGAAATAGCCAGCAAGCGCATGACGCTGCCGCTTCTAAGATGTGTGAGATAAATTAACTGTGAGATGAATTCGTATACGATATGGCGAATGTTAGGTATGGAAGATAAACTTAGAATTTGCAGGTTAAACCTAAGATTCACTGCGAGGAGCTTAAAATATTAGAATTTTCTCTCCGATACAACCTCCTTTAAAAAGGCCTATGTCCAGAAATGGACAGGTCATGAGGCCAGTCACCGCGTTTTATGGAATTCGCCATTGGCAAAAATAGTACAAAATGTTTTGTACTACAGTTGGTTAACCAATCATTACTGGGTTTAGTTTGAAATATGTACATTTAATTTAATTCCCTGTAGGCGCAAATCAAGACTGCAATTATACCACCCTCTAAAGTAAAACTGTACCTAATGTTCGAATATCCTCTCCTTAACCAACCCAACCGCTTTCCACTTCCAGACAGCGTCAGATCACCCAAGGAGAAGCGTAGAGACAACGAGCGCGAGAGAAGCAACCACGAGCGGAGTGGTGACCCCGACAAGAAGAGTCGCGGCACCCTAAACAATAGCGTTAGTAGGAGTAACAAATACGAGAAGAGAAGCGGGAACAGCGCAGCAGAGCACAGCGCGGCGACGGCCAACGAGTGGTCCGAGCACATCAGCTCATCAGGGAAGAAGTATTACTACAACTGCGTCAGCGAAGTGTCACAATGGGAGAAGCCCAGGGACTGGGACGCACGGCGGACCTCATCCAAAGATTCATCATATTCATCTAGGAACAGTAAGTGTTGTTGTTTAATTATGCTTGCGCATCTCTCTACAGTATACTCTTGCACTTGTTTCATAAACAATCGCCCGCGTCGGTTCGTTGGACTTGAGATGTAAATCTTCTTCGTGCGTAGATGCGTACGGTTTGAATTTATTAGACGCGTAACCATATCCTGTAGGTGTTGAAGTTTCTAACATTATTAGTAGTGATATCTGTAAAAGATTATGAGATTATGCAGTCTTAAGTAGGTACTAAAGCGTCGACGTGACTATGAAGTTAGTTATGCTACTTCTCGGCTGCCTACATTAGGTGTGCTGTGCGTCTGATGATGAACAATCATTCGTCAACATCATCGTAATCGTCCACTGCTGGACATAGCTTAGGCCTCACCAAGGAGCGCAACACTCTGTGCTTGGCCTATTCCATCTAGGCACTACCGGCCACTTTTCTAACATTTCGATTTCAGCCTTTAAAAAAAACCATAAAATTTGTTTTTACCTTATTATATTAAGTTCACTACTATCATTATAGGTCATAGAAACAATTTAGCAAAAGAGCCAAGTATTATGTAATAACCCTGTAGGCAATGTACAATGAGAGAAAACTTTGTGTATCATAATATAAGTTTTATTTGTGGGGTGTTCATTGTTTAAACTTACTTTATTGCTTTTGTGGCGAGTGTATATTCAGTTGTTTGTATGAATGTTGCTTTATAAACATAACTATAAAAGAAGTATCCCAACACTTTTCATTGAAGGCTTGTGACTGGCAGTGGCCTGGGGTTAATGTATTCTATTTATATTTAGCTTAACGGCTTTCTACAATTAAAATGGGTAAAGAAAAGTAGCCATATTATATTGTCTGAACTTAAGACTGCTGCCACTGTCTGAAAGAGAAGCAGTTTAGATTAAACTGCCTTCCTTACATCTTGATCATCAACATATAATCGTCCACTGCTGGACATAGGCGTCTGCCAAAGAGCACCACAACACTGTACTTGGACTCCTCATCATCAGATCATCGCATTATACGCCTCTACCACAGGCTATTGGTCGAAGGTCCCAGACTGGAGGATGACCTAAATTAACCCGCAAATAAATAGCTTATTTAGGTGATAAAACAGTATCGCACAGAGGATTAAATGGTTTCCATCTATTTTGGTATGGTTATAAAATAAATATAAATAAGTGTTTTAATTGTTTAATGTTTACAAACGTTTCTGTGCTCTCATTTCCCAGAAAGTTGTAACTTCTGTTGTTGCAGAATACTTATCATTGAAATGATCTTTCTGATAAGATAGTAGAAACAGTCTAGATTGTGTTCGACTGGCGTACTGCATAATAGTTCTTTCACTATTGGAGATACTGTCACAAATTCAATAACATTATTTCATGTTTCTAAAATATTATTGTATTAGTGAGTTATTTTAGGAAGTAAGGAAAACTTCAATTATTTTCCATAAGCTGAATAAATACTAACCTATACCAAGGCGTAAAAAAGTAATCAAACATGGCTTGAATACTAAAAACAAAAACAAGCAAGCGAATTTTAGAGAGCATTAGCCATTCTTAGTATATGTATTATTCCTATTACATTTTACTCTCATACACTTTTAATATGTACAGATCATTAGGTTGTATAACTATTAAGTACTTAAAGATTAGACGACCGAATGGCGTAGTGGTTAGTGACCCTGACTACTGAGCCGATTGTCCCGGGTTCGATTCCCGGCTGGGGCAGATATTTGTTTAAACACAGATATTTGTTCTCGGGTCTTGGATGTGCCCATAAAATGGCAATAGGCCCGCCCCCTATTACATTGGGACTAACATAACACTCTGGTGAAAAGTAAGTGCAGCAATGCACCTCTGCCTACCCCGCAAGGGAGTACAAGGCGTGAGTGCGTGTTTTTTTTTTTTCTTAAAGATTAGTGAAAAAAGCAGTTAGGCCTCCCCAGGTTCGATTCCGAGGGATTAATTCTCACTGTTGGATGTGCTTAAACAATGGCATTAGGCCTTCTATTTAGGTCTATCATAAAACCTAGATCTGAGTGTTTGTTGTTGTAGCGTAGTAAATAAATAATATTTATGATTGCCTAAGATAGCTATTATGCGACTGCTTTTCCGTGTTGCTTGTGTAAATGTCTACCACCCGTAGTGCTAAATGATATCCTAAAACTATGCAATGCGATTTGTGCACATTTGTATTTATATATTTTATGTCATGAAAGTATCCTTATGAAGCTGTGCCATCAATCCTGGCTAAGTGTTTTGACAGGACTGATCTCATTTCATTCCTCCTAAGAGTTATTTAAATATCCAGCTGCGTCCAGTACAAATACTATTCTTACTGTGAGTTTGGCGTTTGAGTTGGCGATACTGTGTATCAGTTGCCCAATCGTTGAATCTGCTGTTAATCCGGCCAAGGGCCTATCAAACGGCAGAGCTATCCACTACCGCTAGCGCTAAACTTCATTACCACTATTGACATTTGTAAGTACATATTACCCAAATCCACAGCGGCAGCGGATAACTAGTTTGAATAGGCCCTAATGACTAATTGGAATATACTTGTACTAATTTTATGCTTTCCATTTTACCCATTTCAATAGATCACGACAAGAGATCAAGTTCGCGGACAGGGCGGGAGACAGAAAAGGCAAGCAAAAAGAACAGCGGCTCGGACAGGTATTGGAACTCCAGCAGTGCGCGGGAAGACGACGGCCATGACAGAAATAGACCAAAGCACTCGGCGCATGAGGGTGAGTCATTTATGTAATATCAATAGCCTACTGCTCCATATAACTGCCCTAGGCCTATCTTATTCGGCCACTGAATAAGTCCATATATAGGAACAATATGAAAAGGCGGTCGCCACAAATTAAAGTGGGAGAGAGAAGGAGTATTGAAAAACATACGAACAGGATGACATGGCATTAGTCCGTGAGCTATCTGGTATCATCATCATCAATTATTTTATCCCTAATCTGGAACACAAGAGGACAATCTTTATCCGATCATACTACATAATAGATACATTTTATGACAAAACTATTGTTATGAGTACTCTACGTATTGCATTATCATTAAACACTATGGGCCTATGTCCGATTTGGCAGTGGATGCGTGATGTCTGATACTGATGAAATGCTGAGACCTTAACAACGACGTTAACAACTTTTTCCAAGCAGTAACCCATAAGAACCTCAATCATTGCTCCCTCTCCGCAGATGGTCAATCTCTGCAAGACATGGACATCTCGCCGGACCGCAGCACGCCGCTGTCGGAGGTGTCCTACGGGGCGCGGGACGCCCGCGGCGCCGAGCCCGCCGCCGTGCCGCCTGTCGTCGTACTTGACAATTCTAATCAGCCTGTGAGTTTTGTGACGAAGCTGCGTTGAGCTGCTGGAGATGATGCCTGTCGTGTGTGCCTCACCGCGGTAGCCAATATACTCCATAGCACTGCGACGGGCATCCGCACTGGTATCCACAAAACGAAGTCGAGGCCCTTATAATACTATATATCTACCCCGACAACTATAACTATACTTTGTGTAATATAGCATGAGTCCTTTGACGTTAAATAAAATTGATTGATTTACAGATTTGTTATGAGACTTGTGCTATATTTTACAAAGTATAACTTTATTCTTCCCATCACAAATCAGGGTTAATAAATAGCTTATTATCATCTCCCATAATTGATGGCAAGGTTCATAAAATGTATTCAAATGCACTCACGGTAAATTTATGCCGTCAAAATTTGGTTTTACTTCTCACGTCCCGGTGACCCATTAGTAATCCAGACACAATAGATTTTTCGTTGATTTCGCGGGATGTAATGTGAGAGGTTAATCCAACACAATCCTAACCAACTGCCCATCCCACAGAGCGGCTCGCTGCTAGCGGCGGCGCTGCCCCGCATCGTGTCCAACAACGGCGGCGCGTCGCCGGGCAGCGCGGACGCGGGCTCCCCGCACCGGGACGCGGGGCCCCCCACGCCCACGCACTCGGAGAACGTGGACCCCCACGCGCCGCCGCTGCATCTGGACAATGTGCTGCCTAGAAAGAGTGAGTTTTTATTGAAAACTAGCTGTTTAAAAAGTTTTCCCGTGGGAATTCCGGGATTAAAAGTAGCCTATGTTTTTTCCCAGGGTCTATACCATATGTATACCAAATTTCATTTAAATCCGTTCAGTACTTTTGGCGTGAAAGAGTAACAGACAGACAGACAGACACAGTTACTTTCGCATTTATAATATCAGTTAGGATAACGAGCATTTTTGTTAGTACTGCGTGTATAAGGAAGTGCTGGATCAGAACCGATGGTACGGTCAGCTGCATAAGTAGCTATACACTTTTGTTCCTTGTCAAACTAGCTACATAACAAACTGACAATGTTTGAATAGGCAGTTTGTGAGTTGCAAGGTACAAATGTGTACAGCTACTTATGCGGCTGACTTGTACCATTGTTTCTGATTCTTATCCAGCACTTAATAAGTTACAGACAGTTTCTTTTGATGGTATTTGCTCAGGAACCATAACGTATTGGGGATTGATTCGTCTATAATATGCAGGTCTACTGTACGTTGGTTAGTCACACATCTAGGTGTGTCAGCAGATTATGTTTCCATTCATCGTAACAGTGCTAAATGGTTTCAAGCAATGATCAAGTTTAATTCGAGGCAGCCATTCTTGGCTGCCTCGAATTAAATATCAATCAATATCCTCTCTATGAATATAGTTAAATAGAATCACTATTATGACAGACCGCAAGGGCTATTTTATACGTTTATTGCATAAAATGTCGGCTGCATCGTATAAATCACACACGAGCGAGTCTTGGTCAGCAGTCCGTCATAATGAGCGAGAACCATGAACATCTTTTATCATCATACATTAGGTCGAAATACCCGCCCCCGCGATTGCCCTAAGATCAATTAGCATAGTTCCCTCCGCAATACAATTTCCCATTAGCACACATTTCACCCCCCAACAGTGGAATCGTTGGGCAGCTACTTGTTTGTCCTTATTCTTTGGCTGCTTTTATAGCCTTTCCCCTCTATGGATTAGTTAAAGCTTTAGCATAGTTCCCACCTAATCTCTAATTAAGCCATCTGACCGCCCACAGTGGAATCGCTGGGCAGCTACTCATCAGTTATCCTTTGGCTGCTTTATAGTCATAAACCTCCTTGGCGATTTCAATTCAGCATTTAGTTTAGCTTTATTACAGTTCCCACCTCCATACAAACTGTAATTAAGCCGTCTGACCCCCCACAGTAGAATCACAGGGGAGCTAGAGCCCAGTTATCTTTTGGTTGCTTTAATAGTCACGACCCTCCAGCTTTACCTTAGTTCTCTCCCTGACACAATCTCATATTCTAACATACCGCTCACAGTGCAATCACAGGGGAGCTAGAGCACATATCCTTTGACTGCTTTAATTGTCACGACCCTCCAGCTTTACCTTAGTTCTCCCCCTAACACAATATCTTATTACGACCACCCCTCCCCAACAGTGGAATCGCGGGGAAGCTACTCGTCGGTGGTTATCCTTTGGCTGCTTTTGTAGTCACGCCTATCGTCCACGATGCGATTAATAATAATTTAATTATTAAATTCATTTATTCAAGTAACAAGACTCAGAGATTGTTAGTAGACACAGTTTAAAGAGCATTTAGTTTAGTTTCAGCTAATATCCTCCCACGAAATAATAATTAACATTACACCCTCCCCACAGTGGAATCGCTGGGCAGCTACTCGTCAGTTATCCTTTGGCTGCTTTAAAGTTTTGAACCGATACGATTTCAATTCAGCATTTAGTTTCGCTTCAGCTTAGTTTCCTCCCCGATACAATCTCTCATGGACACCCATTTGACAGCTAATATCCTCCCACGATATAATCATTAACATGACACCCGTCTCATTAACACACTTGCCCTCAGTGGAATCGCTGGGCAGCTACTCGTCAGTGGTGGGCAGCGCGCTGCACGCGGCGCCCATGCTGACGCCCTCGCTGGTGAACTACGTGCGCTCGGACCTCACGGCGCACGTCACCGGCTGGCCCGCCGACCTGCTCGAGAAACAGGTACCACTTGCACAGTGTAGCGAAGCGGGATTGGGATTGATTGATTAATAACGCTGATTAACTGCCAGAGATACCTGGCAACACTGGTGGCTGTCAGTTTAATTTTCAAAGCTCTCGAGTCTTTAAATTAATAAAAATAGTAAATAACGGCTATTATAACAACAATCGATCTTTATAATATAAAAAAGTGCGTTATTCATACCTACAAGTGTATCCAAGTGCTCTAAATAAAGTGAAAAAAGGAAAAATCAAAAATTCCTAGTGGACCTAACGGTCGCTAGAACAGTGCTCAATTCAAAACAAAAATACTGAAAATCAATAGCTACATAGCTAGAATCCAATATTACTCAAGACAGGAACACATGAAAAGAAGTAAATAGGATCTCAGAATCAAGGTATTTACAAAGAAAGTGATTATTTTTTGAGTGGCAAGATCATCAAATCAAGTAAACAAAATCACGACATCTGTTTGCAGAACACAATATTAACTTCATCAAAATATTTCCTTGCCAATAAGAATTCCAAGAGGTGCCGCTACTGCCCACTAGGTGGCGCTAAAAAATTGTAGAGCTTCCTAAGAAATATTGTAGAGACAACTTACATTAATTGTAGAGACAACCAAAGTATTGTAGAGACCACGCACAGAAAATTGTAGAGTCTCCTAAAAGATTTGGTAGAGACATTTTTGAAGAAATCTATTAAATTTTCCGGATATCAACATGAATAGTGAAGACTTTAAAAACCTACTAGAAGATTTTAGATTGAAAATAGGCAAAGATATGTTTGAAAAGATGCAAGAGTCGGAAAACAGAATACTTCTAAATATAAACGAAAAATTGGATGCAAAAATTTGTCAACTCACAGAGGAAATGGAACATTTGAAAAATATTAATGAAGAAAATGAAAAAAGACTTGATATCCTCGAGAAACATTCGAGACAGAAAAATCTGATTTTGTTTGGAATGAAAGAAAAAGAAAAATCATACGAGGAATTAGAAATACTTGTAAAGGATACAATTAGAAATACTCTGAACATAGATTGTGATAAAAATGAAATTGATTTTGTAAGACGTATCGGAAAACTTACACACGATCGCCCAAGGCCAATTCTTTTCGGACTAAATACACTAGGCAAAAAGATAAAAATTATAAAAAGCAAGAAAAAATTAGAAGATATCGGAGCTTACATAACTGAAGACTACCCCAGGAAAATATTAGAAAAAAGAAAATCCTTGCAATCTCAGTTACAAGACGAAATAAATAAAGGCAACAAGGCAAGGATTGTCTACGATCGTTTAGTTGTAACAAACAAATCAAATAAGAGAAGTCTCTCTCAGAGCCCCGAAACGAAAGAAGGGGATAAACTACCAAATTTGAATACAAGGCAAGCCCCCAAAAAATCAAAACAGCAACCAGAAACATCAAACAGACTGACTATAACCTCATATCTAAAAGGGAAAAAAGATGCAGCATAGCAAATAGATTTAATAGATAAAAGAATCCCCCCACAAATAAAAACGCAAGCACACATATCAAGGAAAACTGACAAAAACTATAAAAGACAAACACAAAATAATATTGCTACTGGCAAAACCAGTACCTCTCCCAATACGGCCGGTCCCCGCGGGAGCAGTAGACCAGAACCCTCCATAAATAAAATCAAAGACACAAAAGAAAAATACGAATCAAAACTAAAAATATGCACTTACAACACAAGATCTCTTAAAGCAGAAAATCGACTGATTGAATTAGAATATGCCCTAGAAAAAATTAATTGGGATGTATTGGGAATTTCAGAAGTTAAAATAGAAGGCCACTCTATGATACAAAAAGAAAAATACATTATAATGTACAAAGGTATTAAGAAGGGAAGAAATGGCATTGGCTTTATGATTAAACCTCACCTGAAAAACAATATACAAGACTTTATAGCATACTCAGATAGAGTTGCAAGAATTGATTTAAAGTTTGAACACACTACATTAAACATAATACAAGTATATGCTCCGACAGAAAAAGCAACAGATAAAGAAATAAGTTTATTCTATAAAGATATTGAAAGTGCATTGAAAGGGACAAATAGGGACACAATATTAATGGGAGACTTCAACGCTAAAATAGGCTGGCCAACCAAAGAAGAATACTTAATATGTGGTCCTAATGGATACGGCGATAGAAATGAAAGAGGAAGCATTCTTATCAACTTTTGCTTTCAATATCAGTTGCACATAACGAATACACTATTAAAAAAAAATGAAAAACAAAAATGGACATGGATCTCACCGGACGGAAAACACAAGAATGAAATCGACTTCATATTAGTGAAAACCAGAGAAAAAGTTCAAAATAATGAAGTTATCAATACAAAATTCCCAAGCGATCACAGACTTGTTAGAATTACATACAGCCTGGATACAAATATAAGAAGAAATAGAACAAAGTTCACGGTTAAATCCAAAAACTTCACAGAGATTGAGGCTGAGTCCTTAAAAAATATGGCTAAAGAAATTATGCATACCATCTATTCAGAAGATATAGACGAAACCTATAAAAAAACTATCCAGACCATCAAAGGATGTGTAGAAGATCTACCAGTGGATAAAGAGAACACTAAAGACATGAATTTTATTACAGAAGAAATAAAAATTCTTATTGAAGAAAGACATAGATTAAAAAACGTTAGCCAGAGAACACCGGAACAGAAAAAAACATTAAAAAGGCTCTATAAGAAAATTAGTAAGAAAATTAAAGAAGTAAAGAACAAGAAGAAATTAGAGACTTTGGAAAAAGAACTAGAAATAAGGAGCTCTACAAAACACACAATTAAAAGATTTGGTAAAGGCAAAGAATGGATTACTTCCTTATCTAAAAATATCACTAATAGGCAAGAAATTTTAGAAGAAGCAACTTCCTTCTACAGAAATCTATACTCCAACAAAGATGAACCAATTTCAAGCACTCTATCGGAATTAGATTTTTTAACCGACGAAACTGTTCCTAGTATCTTAAATAGAGAGGTGGAAAATGCAATTGAACAACTCAAAAAAGAAAAGAGTTCGGGTGAAGATGGGATAACTAATGATATTATCAAAGCAATGGTAGAACCACTTACTCCTCACCTGACCAAATTATTTAATAGCATAATAATCCAGGAAAAAATACCCAATGATTGGAAAGAATCGATTATCACCTTGATATACAAAAAAGGAGACCCGTTGTTGATCGACAACTACAGACCTATATGTCTTCTACCAACAATCTATAAACTATTTTCAAAAGTACTGCTTAACAGAATGTCCGCACAGCTAGAAGAACAACAGCCAAGAGAGCAAGCTGGGTTTCGAAAAGGATTCTCAACTACTGACCATATATTCACAGTCACCCAAGTTATGGAGAAATTTGTAGAGCACAACAAGATACTATACCTGGCGTTTGTGGACTACACGAAGGCATTTGACTCGATTTCACATGAATGCGTCTGGAACTGTCTAAGATAACAAGGTATACACACAAAGTATATTAACATTCTACAGACCATATACGAAGAAACGCAAGCAAAAGTCAAATTAGAGAGAGTAGGCACAACATTCCCTATAAATAGAGGTGTAAAACAAGGAGACCCAATTTCTCCTAAATTATTTACGGCTCTCCTTGAAACTATATTCAGGAATATGAATATTGAGGACCAAAGCTTCGGAATCAACATTAACGGCGAGAGACTTACACACTTGAGATTTGCAGATGACATCGTCATTTTAGCGGAAAATCACGAAGATATACAGGCAATGCTAACCAAGCTTGATACCGAAAGTCAGAAAGTAGGCCTCTACATGAACCCGACAAAAACCAAAGTAATGACAAACGGAATAACGAAGCCCATCTACATAGATAGCGGCATCATAGATTATGTACCAGATTATATATACTTAGGTCAGACTATATCATTTCAAAATCCCATGAACAAAGAAATTGACAGAAGAATAGCTTCAGCGTGGAAGAGATATTGGTCAAACAAAGATGTCTTCAAAAGCAACCTGCCAGTAAATCTTAAGAAAAAAATAATGGATAACACCATCCTACCCGCATTATTATACGGATGTCAGACATGGTCACTTACAAAAAACATAGTACGTAAAATTATTACATTCCAAAGGGCTACAGAGAGATCCATGCTCGGGCTAAAACTTCAAGACAGAGTCAAAAATGCAGAAATACGACGCATAACCAAAATAACAGATGCAGTAGATATGCTCTGCAGACTAAAATGGAAATGGGCCGGGCACGTAGCAAGGACCACTGATGGACGATGGAGCGAGCGCATTCTCCACTGGTACCCGAGAGACACGACCAGACCACCTGGGCGCCCGAAGAGACGCTGGTGCGACGACATCGTGGAGATAGCCGGCAATACCTGGACAAGACGAGCTAAGGACCGACGAGATTGGCAAACTATGGAGGAGGCCTATACCCAACTATGGGTGACCAAATAAAACATTATGTTTATTTAATTAATGCATGCACTACACCTTTAATATAAATTATATCTTAATTATTTAATCTTAATGATATTATCTGAATAAATGAATACTTATATAATTAATAATTAAAAAATGAAATAATTAATAATAATAGTTGTAAGTTGTAAATTCAGAATTTTGTTATATATATGATGCATGTTTGAAAATAACTTAACTATTTGGAAATAAATGGCTTTTGTATTTGTATTTGTAACTGCCAGTTTCTATAACTCTATCTATCCGTAACTGGTAGTTACTTTCATACAATTTTGACAGATTGTTACTTTTGATTATGTCAAAATCGTATCAAAGTAACTATAGTGCCACAATCTTATCTGTTCCGGTGACGGCGTCGCATCCAGTGATGCCATAGATTAAATTTTGCCGTGGTTTAAACGACAATGCATTTCTGCTATTACCTATTGTTATAATTAGGTACATTCATAAGTGTAGATAAATAAAAATATAGGGTCGATAGTAAATGAAAGAGGATATTTATGTAATATATCAAACGACATTTGTTGTAAGTATAAAAAAATTGTCCACGGCGAACAGAAATAAAATTAGTTCTGATTCTGATTATGTTCTGATATAAGACATTAAATCTAGATTTTACAATGATATAGGTAGTTAATATCTGTGGGTCGTGGGAATAACGAGATAGATAGACTTAAAAAAACTGTTAAGTACTTAATTATTATTTATTTATGAACACTTTATTTTACATTTTCTAAAGTAACAAGAAACAAGAGCATAAAATTAAAAGAAATTCAGACAATGTACAAAGGCTAATTGCCAACAATCCATTTCTTCCAGCCAACCCTTGATACTTGTAGGGGAAGAAGAAGATGTCATTAATCATCATTATTTCGTCTAAAATCACTGCAGGTGCGAGAAATTCTGCTTGGTATACTGCCTAAGGTATAGGTACGCAGCGTCACTCACACCTGTAATCAAAGAAAAATAAAGATTATATACTTTCATCACGACCCATCCCGTCCCCACTGCTGGGGTACGGGTCTCTCGGGAAAATATTAATAAAATTACATGTGAATATATGGGTAAAATTATTCGTCATATTTGGCAACACTAACCTGTAGCCGCTGCAACTCGTTCTTCCAATTTTTCAAACGGAATTAAAGGCGCCGGAATACGTTATTCTTCCTGCATAAAAGCCAATATATCTAGTATTACTTTTCTTGCATCACTTTTCAGCGCTTTTGGCATTATTTCACCCAGAAAATCACAAAACAAATTAAATAACGTAGCGTCAGCCTCTTCGCAGAAATTGACAACTCAAATAACGCACAGAGTATGAAATGTCGTTTGACAATGACATCTCTTTAGTTCACATTTTGACCACCGGAACAGATAAGATTGTGGCACTATACCAGTTATGGATAGATAGAGATATAGAAACTGGCAGTTAATAGAATAGATTATTGTCCTTTTATTTAATTATTACAGAATAACAATATGAACACACGTCGGTTGGTAGGTAGAGAAAAAGAGAAGTAGTTGCAAGACGACAAAATACATATTAAAAATATAACTTTGTGTCGGTGTTGCCAACACAGAGTTTCTTTTGCCATTTCTTCTCTGTTTATTCCGTGGAATTTTGGGGTTAACTTAGGGTAGCCAAAATGTGTTAAGATATCGGTAGTATATTAGCAAAAAAAAAACAACAAAATTTGTTTATTAGATTTAATGTAAAAGAGTAACAAACGTTTATACTTACAAACTTTTGCGTTTATAATACATATTAGTAGTAATCAATTAAAACAAGACTATCTCCCCTTGCACTCCTCATTACTACCCATATGATTCTACCTATATCTATTGACATTATCCGTAGGCTCGCTTATAATGGTTACCACTTTTGTCTGCTATGGATGCGTTAAGAAATGCCACAGTATAACGTTCAGGATAATCCTCATTCTGCTTACCTTTACATACCCTTTTTGTAACACCCATTACAGAGCGTTGCAAAAAGGGTATACAAAGCCGATCTACGTGTGCAGCTGATTTTATTATTGGGCTTAGATATATGACATGCTGCACTCGTAGGTTTCAGCTTAGTAAACCCTTTTGTAACACCCTACGCGGGAAGCTAACTACCCTACTTCATGCCCCGCGTGTCCCTACACCTGTACGCGGGAAGATCTCATGACCGCTACCAGCGGTGCAGTATCAGTGGCTCAGTTCTGGGCATGTATTATTTAGCGACTTTGTTGGTTTGTCGTCGACACGATAAGAACACACACCCTACAGAGCGACAAAATGTAACCTCTGCACTATATTGCAGGCTAACAAGTTCACGGAGGACGCGTACCAGCTGGGCTGCCTGCAGTGCACGCGCGTGTCCGCCGAGCTCAAGTGCACGCGCTCGCTGGTGCGCCACACCGAGATCTCCGCCACGCTGCACGAGCAGAAGTGAGTTTTATGACTATAGGTGTAGGGTTGATCGTGTGATCTTTACCCCTTTATTATAAAATGCAACCAAAATATTGTTTTGTAATAAAATCGTCGATTCGTCGTATATACTTTGTAAATGATAGCATATGCCATATTGTTATGATTTCAAACATTTTGTTCGTGATTTGTTATTTTTGAAATGAAAATGAACTTTATTTATCAGGCACGACGATTTGTCAGTGAAAAGTCATAGGACTCAGTCAACGAGGTTCCTAAGTTGACGGGCCAATACCACGGTGATAAGTCCAAAAACAGGTTTATTGTTTGCTATCATCATCTTTATTATATGCAATAAAGATAGATAGCCGCACTTTGAACTTTGGTCATCAATATGTCTAGTACAGGGGGTCAAGTACAGCCCGTCTAGTAAAGGTTTTGCAATTTAAAAAAAATTAAAGTTTACGTTTTCTTCTGTCATCTGCATAGATTATAAGTCAAAAGTTTTATGATAGTTTTCGCTAGAGGTGCCACTTTGTATGCGAGAAAACGTAAACTTTTATAGTTTCCGACAATCTAAAAAATCTATACTATGTCTACAGGTTTGACAGTTTGGCGAAAACTATAAAAGTTTGAGTTCTCTCATACTAAGTGGCGCCTCTTGCGGAAACTATCATGAAACTTTTGATAGATAATGAATGCAGATTTCAGGAGAAAACGTAAACTTTTTTAGTTTTCAAAAATAACAAAACCTTTACTAGACGGGGCTCAAGTACAGCCCCCTTGGCCTCTACCCAGGGTGTGATAGTTTGTCGAAGACTAATAAAAGTTTACGTTTTCTCGCATACAAAGTGGCACCTCTAGCGAAAATTATCATGAAACTTTTGACTTATAATGTATGCAGATGACAGAAGAAAACCGAAGCCTTGTTCGTTTTCGTAAATTGCAAAACTCTTACTAGAGGCTCAGGCGAATTGATTGACCACTCTTTCAATACTTTCTGCAAGTCTATTACTAGAATTGCTAGGGCCACACACAGCGTACCATTTTTTTATATCTTTGTTTACCATATTCAAATGCAACAGTTTCCAAATTTTCATCTCAATAAATTCTGCCAGAGCGACGGTTTACCAAAGAATACTCACGAGCACAATATTAAGTCTGTATTTTTTGTCCACAGAATAATGTACCTGCGACAGCAGATCTCGCGGCTGGAGGAGCTGAAGTCCCAGAACTCGTTCATGTCGGACGACTAGGGGACGTGGTGGGGGGTGGCGTCCACCCCCCCGCCGCTTCACCTCCCCGCGCCCGCCTCGCCCACCGCCTTCCCCCCGCTCGCCGGGACCTTCTCCATGCCCCTCAACGCTATACATTGTTCATTCCGCTCTTTATCTATGTAAAGTTGTAAACTAGATCGAATGATCGTTCTCGCTATTTAGGTGTGTGGTGTGAATTGGTGTTAGAGTAAGTTGAGATTCGCCAGGCCGAGGCTTGGCTGCCGATGAAATTACAATTCGACGGTGTGTTTGCATGGACTGTGTTTGCCTAAGCAATTTGATAACTCTTTAAATTTCTGGACTAGTGAAAATACTATTGTGTATGTTGAAATATTATTCTTTTACGATGTAGGTTAAGATAGCGGGAGCGAGGGCGCGGTCGGGCGGCCGCGGCGGCTGCGGCTACGTGCGCACTGTTCGCGCATGCGCAGAACTGACTAGCCGGTTACAATAGTGTTCATTTGTAAATGTATAAAACAAAATGTTAATTACACACACTGTTTCAAATAGGGCTAGCGTTTAATTAAGTTGACACAATCTGTACAGATGCATTGAGCTGATAAGTTTTATAGTTGTTAACTCTGGTTCGACGCGGTTGATGTCGATTGTGTTTTGTGAATTGTTGGTCGGATGATGGCGGGAGGGGCGCTCGGGGGGGCGGGGCCTGCGACGGGCGAGTGGGACGGCCTCGCTGCGTCGCCGGCGAGTGGAGCGAGGGAAAGAGACAGCTAGATGTCTCCGCGCTCCACGCCGCCCCGCCGAGCGCCGGTCACGGGTCACGGGTCGAGACCAATCCTCGAATTTATGTCGCATCTTCGCATTATACAGTCATTTTTAAGATTAACATTACACGGTCAGTCTTATAAGGATACAATTTTTTTGTTTTTTTTATAATGTTTTATTTTGTAAAAATAAATTATAAATCTTTTCAATAATAATATGTAAATTATAACTCTTTTCAATGTACCTAGCAATTTCTGTTTTTGTACTGTAGTAAGTACTTTAGTTCTTATGTAAGACATTGCAGGATTATTTACACAGTAATTATGTAACAGTAGTGGCACGGATGCTGCGTATCTAAATTAAACCATTGGAAATATTTGTTGTAAGCTTGAGGCGTATTTGTATCATCAGTTCTCTGTATAGAACTAGCGACGCTGAACCTAGTGATGCTAAATTGTGTAAGATTAGGCGATACAGATGAGTTTAAGGATTAAATTATTTCTCAATATGTTGACCAATCAGTGTATGTCTACAGTTGTATTAATATGAATCCGTGTAAATTGTTTGGCTAGTTTAAATACTATAGTATCACAATAGTCTGGACTTCTAGGGATCCCCCGACCTGTCTTTTGCTGTTAGTCTAAGGTTTTGCTGATCAATCGATCCATTACCTTTAAAGTAGTGTTGGTAAACCAACAATTAAGAGGGCCAAAATTGTATATGAATGTTAGCTTGTGGCCGCTAGCTTAATATACGACACAAACTAAATTTCATAAGATTCGGCCTTGCATAGGCATCAAAGATTGTGTGTCATTTTACAAACTCCGATATAAGATTCTCTGATAGGTGTGACATATTAAATTTGATTTTCCTCTAATTCTATGGACATTATAACTATTTTTATGGACATTATGACTTGTATTATTGCATGTGGTCTCGTTATTATAGTACAGATGTCTGCAGAGAGCAGGGGCCCTATCGCGAAGTAAAAACGTAGTAACAAAGAAACGAAATTATTAGTGTCAAATTCAATAAAAATAAAGCGAAAATCTTTGTCATAACAAGTTCGCGATAGGGAGCCAGGTTGGGGTGATTAAAGATTGTAACATTAATGCGACTGTAATCTTCTGTGACGCGAACTGTATTAGCAAATCGTTAGTTAGGGAAAGAACTCTGGTCTAGGTCTTTTAATTTGTCTACTAAAGTTAGGACTAATAAAAATGTAATTTAGGTAAACTACTAAAGTTTAAACACCAATATAAAAATTGTGTAAAAGTTTAACAGTGAAGTAAATACTGTGATATATGAATTCACTTACACTCGTAAAGGATATCTACATATATTATGTGACGTAGGTATTAGTGGACCTGTGTGGACCGGGTGTAAAGTAAAATGGTTGCCGACGCAAGTCGCTTATGGGTTTGTTACAAGTATCGATCAATTTGGCAATACATAATAAACATATTTTTATATTAATGCATGGAAGTCTTTGAATTAAAATTATGTGTGTTAGTAGTGAGTTAGTATTAAGTGATCCAGTTTGAAGACGCTCCACACAGGGTTTTCAAAAGTTATTCTATATATCCAACTTATATATAGGTAATTCAATCAATTGAAATGTGCAAAACCAAAAGTTTAACCAGTTTTTAATAAATCAGTTTCAAATAAAAAGTGTTTAACTTCTTTAAGAAAAAAACTGATTCATTAGTTTGAATAAAACGAAATCATGTATTTTTGAGTTTTAATTGGCATTCATAAACGCTACACCCTACCACATTAAACAAATTTACCCATACTCTTTAAAATTAACTTAATCCAGTCATTCATCATTTCTATGTATAACAGAAAAACTTATTGTTTACATTGGGATTATCATAATTCATTAATCGAATTTTATAAAAACATTTATATAATAATTACTATAATAATATTTATATTAAAATCCTACAAAGTAACTTCATTATCTAAATATACATAATATATTAACATACATAATGGTAGGCACGTTACAAGTCAAGAAAGCTCGATTACAAACTCAATATAATATTCACATCGAACGAATATGCAATATCAGGCTATATGCAGGCGAATAATTTGCAAGTCAAGGCTGCGTTCCTAGTAGGTAAACTGTTCGCCCGTTACTAGACTAGCGAGCGTATCGTCACCATTCGGTATAGTAAACCGCTAACTCACTTTACGGCCAACATTTTGCCTACTAGCCTTCAGCCTCAACACTACAACACTAATCAGTAACTTGCGTCAACAGCGCCGTGCCTCGAATGATCCAGTAGTCGGGCAGCTGCGCGCTGGCCAGTAGGACAGCCAGTACGAAGTTGGTGCTGTGACCCGTCGTGGACAGTACCCCCGCCCGCTCCGCTGTCTTGTATAGCGGGGCCTCGTAGCGGGGGTCGGGCTTCGGGAGAGAACGCACCGGCTTGAACCAGAACACTGGCAGGGGAGGGTTCATTTGACCTGGGAAGCAAGGGTTGTTAGAAAGTTCATTGACAGCAAATTTTTGTCACAGCTTCGGTTCGGTATCCTGAATGCACCTAACCTTAGGTACTAGCTACACGGGGTGGAATTTAATCACTACTGTGATCTTACGTCGGCAAGTTCTCCGATAAAATTCCAACCTGGATAACAATAATAAGCCGGTGCACCGTTTCAAAACAAAACCCGACTGACTATTGACTATGACAAACACTATCCAACAGCCAATAATCATCCACTATTGGACATAGGCCTCTCCCAAGGAGCGCCACAACACTCGGTCCTCGGTCTTCCTAATCCAGCCACTACCGGCTACCCGCCTAAAGTCGCGGCATCCACGCTGCGTTTGCCTGTTCGTGGTCTCCACTCGTGAACTCGTATGCCCCAACGGTTATCGGTTCTTCGGCAGATATGACCAGCCCACTGCCACTTCAGCTTCAGCTTGCTTGACAAACACTAGCTGGACTACATTAGTATTAGAATAGCCTCCTGAAGCGCAGACCCCAAAAATTTCACATCTTTCAGACTGCAGACTGCTGCTTTGTCTTTTCTCTGAACCCTGTCGTGGGTGTCCCCATTATATCATCGTATGATGTCTCTGGCTCTCTTGAGGATAGACAAAGTCATGTCAAGTCTGACCTGGTAGCGGGTCAACCAGGAGGTCCCGCGCGGCGTCCCAGCGGCCGGCGTCTAGGAACAGCCCGTGCACGTGGATCCCGTCTGCCGCCGGGGCCAGCCCGCCGTAAACCGACGGTGATGATACCGCTGTTGACGACGCCGACGCCTGAGGAAACAGTATGTGTAGAATTAGAAGCGAAATATAACACAAAAGTATAATGTTAGTTATGTGTTTAGCAAGAGCAATTTTACTAGTTTTAGCACTTCAGGCTCATTGTTACATACATACATTCTGGCTGTACAAAAAGGTATAGTAAGCCAGGAAAGGCTGACTCAGGGGATCATCATCTACGACTTCTAAAAATTCATGAGAAAAAGATTAGTTGTCCATAGAAACTGTGTTGATCACGTGACTTTACTATGATAAGTAGTTTAGTATGTAGGTATTTTTTTACGAAATCCCAGACGTTCTGAAATAAAGTGTTTTATGACCTGAGTCACCACTTTACCAACACCTGCATATACTATCTCACAAACCTTATCCCCCTTCTCCCGCCGATACACATCATCCTGTGCGACAAACACCCTGGTCGGCACGAAGTCGAAGCTGAGCGCGTCGATGGGCACGCGGTACCTCCTCGCGTAGGCCTGCAGCGCGCCCGTGAGCAGGCCTTGCGGGAAGAAGAGCCCGGAGACCCAGCTGCTGGGCTGGAGACCCTCGGTCAGCCACTTCTGTGGGGGGACGTGGGTTGAGGTTTAACGGAGTAGCTTAGTTTCAGAAGTTCCGCAGGCACGTTTTTTGTAAATATTCAAAATCTAAATAATGATTTCGACAGCACTAAGTATGGTGTCAATAAAGACTTTTTAATTTTTTTATTTTTTTTAAATTTAGAATTTGTGCTTTCACAATCGACATCAATTTATTGTGTCTTGTGAGTTATATTAATTGTAGATATTCCATTGCATTGCTTCGAAAATCTATGATAAAATCGTCTACAATACTTGTAAGTGCGTATGAACTTTGTTTACGTGCGCTACCACCAGCCAGATACCAATTTTACGGTTTTAACTTGGCGCAAGAAAGAGAGATCAAATCTGTCCAAACTTTCAACTTATGCACAAACCATGCTAATAACTTGGTCAACTATACCTCAATGTAGTGTATCCTCAGCACCAAGTCGTGGGTCCAGCTGCCGAGCGTCTTGAGCGAGTTGTACCCGCGCCGCCGCCAGGGGGCCGGCACGCGGTTGTCGCAGAATGAAGCGAACACTTCCTCGAGTTGTTCCGACATCACCACCACGCCCTGGGAAGTAGGGATGGTGGAAATAGAGTACGGCGGTGAATAATGTGGGAAAAGGTTTGGTTTGGTAGCCTCTACTGTTGCTCGGATCGCAGGTAGAAGGAAAGTTTATTGATATAGAAAGAAGTCTCTACCAATGTTAAACGTTCTTCCAGTGATCAGCAGGGCGTTTAAAGTATAGTACCTTAATAGCTTTCTGCAGTTCGTTGAGCGTGGAATGGATGACTCGCAGCAGCGAGTTGAAGCGATCCGTCTCGTGGAGGAGCACCGTCGTCAGAGAGTGCATCTGGAGTGAAGACATAAGTTTTATTTAACAATCACTTTGTCTCCTAATGTTTCAAATAAATACGGTCAAGCGTTATTTAATGGTCTCTGCACATAATTTATACCAACTCGGAAAGGGAACGCAACCATATCAACTCAAGGCGTTCAGTATTATTTGTATGAAACTCCCTACTGCAACGCATACTAATGGGATTCGTAACGTAATCGCCTCGCCTCGGGACAAGCCGGACAAGCAAGTGCAGCGGGGACAGTAGGTCTTCTTGTGCTGTAGGATTGAAAATAACTGTTCAACTACAACTACATTACCTGTTCCATAGCATCGGTCTCCAATAGCCCCGGGCTGATCTTCTCCGCGTCCACCCTGGTCGGCAGTCTTGTACTGCTAGTGTCTTGTGTCTCAGCGACCAGTCCCCCTGCACGGGTCTGCTATCGACGTAGATATGTTATCGCAATTGGCGATAAAAACAGCGAAAGAGTTTGTCGACGACGATAACGGACCAGTGCAGCGTAGACAGTTAGGTCTCCTTGTGCTACAGGATGGATATTACCTGTCCCATAGCATCGGTCTCCAACAGCCCCGGGCTGATCTTCTCCGCGTCCACTCTGGTCGGCAGCGCGGCTCGTATGCTGTCGCACACGCGCCACGCCGCGTCCCCCGCGTCCCCCGCGCCCCCCGCGCTGCGAGGTTGGACCAGCAGGATTGTGTGGATGAGGGACCAGGTTTCTTTGTGCTGGAGGGTGGAAGAAGTTAGTTAGAAGGTAATAAAGAAGTTTATTCGTTGCCTACACTAACGAAAGACAAAAAAGTTAATCTAATAAATAATAATAATAATAAACGTTTTTGTTTAAATATTAGGTACCTTTATAAGTAGCTAGGTTTGTACATTTACAAAATTGAGTCAAAAAATAATGAAACTAGGAACTAGTTACCTATCTCGGAAAAAAACTATATTCCTTACCTCAAAAGCGATATTAGCATTCTCATGCATGCCAAACACCTCCGGATCTTCAATATCTGGTAACCGATCAATATACTTCCTATAGTCCACTATTTTTTCCGCCCTAGGGCAGTAATACACCCCGGAAGGCGAGTAGGTGTAGTCATCCTCGAGGGTAGGCGGGGAGAAGAATTTCTTCAATATTGTGGTGAGGCAACGCTGGTCCCACGCGTCTGTCACTCGACCGCCGTAGGTTATTTGACCTGGAGGTTTTTTAGATTAATTGTAGACAGACATAGAGAAGAGCTATCTTAATCAGCAGATCAAAGCTATATGTAACAAAAGCAACGCTGCTATCAAATTTACCCGCCCACAAAATTCATCTACGAAACATTGACCTAACCCATTCACTGCTAGAAATACACTTCTGGAAAGGCGCGGTACAATACGGTATCTGTCTTCCTGAAAGATCACCTTCTACGTTTTCGGGAAAGGAGCCAGGAGAGAAGTGATGTCACATGATCACCTGACCCTATAGGCGCACCCTGGACAATAATCTCTTATCTAACCACTATGCCAATCCTACACACTAAGCAAAATAACAACCATATCTCACTGGTAATATACTCGAGGGCGTCCCACGGCACCACGCCGGCCTCGCAGAACATGCGCAGGTTCATCAGTGCGCAGTCGCGGTCGGTGTCGTTGAACTCGTACGCTATGTTCCAGCCGAGGGCGCCAAACTTCTTGCGCTCTTGCACGACGCCGTGGAACAGACATATGCCGAAGAGGAGTGTGCGCCACTCTTGGCCGAGGACTGGAATGGTAAGACAGGATAATATTGTCATGAGTTTCGGTGGAATTAACATGTTTTTTAAGGGGTCAGTTAGCATAAGGGTATTCTATTCTATTCTATTCTCTGTGGGGGTGTAAGTACCTGCACCTGGCTCTCTTGAATGGAACCTTTGTGCATATCCCCTAGGTCTAAACTGCCTTCCTTCCCTGAAAACTGCATTTCCCACACGTCCAATGCGGGTTGGTGGGTTCACATATCTAGATTGATGTGCTAAAGGGTAAGGGTATATTTAGTGTCATAAGATTTAAAGTTGCAGAAAAATAAAAGTAAAAATCATTTAGGGTGGGTTGCATCAACATCCCGGTTATCGTAATAGTTAAGGTTAAACTTAGCAATGACAGAGTCGTTACAGTTAACATTTTACTGCAACGCGTTGCACCATCACTTCGTTCGTCATTGTTAATGTTATTAGGGTTGCTATTCGTTTGAGACATAATTATCCCTAAAGTTATTGTGGGAAACGTTTTTATGTAGGGCAATACCAAATCTAGCTGTCGGACTGAAGCCGTCACAGAGTACATTGTAGCCGTCATTCTCTGTCAAAGCACTCAAAGTCAACATGTCATAGGACCTAAGTCTGTTATTCCTCCAAATATTGACCAAAAGATTATCATCAATAAAACCCGCGACAAAGTAGACTCAGGTTTATTATTAATTAATTCTTAACAAGTTGAAACGAGCAGGTAAACGCAGCGTGGGACGCCCTCCTGCCCGCTGGACTGATGACCTTAGGCGGGTGGCGGGTAGTGGTTGGATGAGGAAGGCCGAGGACCGAGTGTTGTGGCGCTCCTTGGAAGAGGCCTATGTCTAGCAGTGGATGATTATTGGCTGATGAAGTTGAAATTATACAAAATTAAAACTAACGATGTAATCTATTGAAATATTTTATTTTTATTAACATTCCTGTTAACTGCATAGACAGGTTCCTCTTCATCAGATGATGAATCATCATAAAAAAAAACCTAGCTGGTGGTACAGGGTCTCTCATTTTGTTACATAATATATGTATTATGCAGCTATGGCGTAGCCACTATAATGGGCTGCACTCTTCTTAGTTCTGTCCTTATTTTCATTGATAAATTGCTGTATTTGAGTGATTGCAAAATTTCTGAAAACAAGGTTATTCAATTAAAGAGTTACGTAGGTTACATTGATATTAGATTGCTGCGCTGGACCGGCAGCCGGCCGGTAGCTGGTAGTGGCTGTATAAGGAAGGCCGAGGGCACAGTGTTGCTTCGCTCCTTGGGAGAGCCCATGGCTAGAAATGGACGCTTATTTGGTGGTGAAGATGATCATTACACCTACAACATAATAATAGGCGCATTGGTACTTACTTCGTCGTTGGAGGCAGTAAGAAAGGTTCTAGTTTTAAAGCCAACACACGAGCCACATTTTTGAGTTCTGGAACCTATCCAAGAACGAGTTCTCATCCCAAGTTGCGAATCTATCAGTTCTCTGAAAGTACACCTTTCTCTTAATATTTCGTAAGTTCCGTACTTACTCCACCTCAATCTCAATTTCTGAGGAACTTGTTTCAAGCTCTATTTCACGTAGAAGCGACATGATAAGAATTATTAATATTAATATTTGTACGTAATATTGTTACTTTGAGGTTATACAATGCGTTTGACAGCTACATGACTTTAACAAAAGCAATAACCGGCCAACATTGGGTGGTTATGGTTATCGTTAAAGTTATGACGTCATTTTAACCATAGTTGAATGGTGCAACCAATTTTTCGCTTAACCGATGCTTTGACAGACGATGTGACGTTTGTAATAGTTAAAGTTAAATGGTGCAACGCACTCTTAATGTTACAGAATTTGGGTATAGTTACATGAGTTATGAGTAGGAATACATATTAGATTAGAGGACTTATGTCAACGTCACGACTATTTGATCTGGACTTTTACATGGTCCTACGAGCCGGATATGAACCTGCGTCCGATCAAGTCCTATGGATCTAGTCCACACATATGGTACCTAGACATGACGATCAAAGATACATCCATAGAAATACATTAACTAAACTCACCATGATTCTCAAAGAAATCCACGTCCATGTCCACAAAAGACCTCTTCACATTGGCCTTCAGTCCTTTGGGCGGTTCGTTGGTTACTTTGACAGAGTTCTGCAGCACAGCCACGGGGAAGGTTGGCGTGGGCATGGAGCTGAGGAACAGTCTGAACCCAGGGTCTAGCGAGCCAGGGTCCTGGGTCATGCCTATCACTATGAGCTCGAGCGTCGGCATCCATGACGCGGCCAGGTGACAGTTCTGAGGGAAATAGATTGTCGTGAGTCCATGGGCTTACTAGTGAGTTTGTACATCAGCGCACCCTGGAAAGGGCATTGAATGACAGCTAATCTGACTGGCTAATCCCATAACTAACATTTCATAACTAACTGTTACCTAACCTAGCTTTGTCTTGGTCACCGATAAATAAATAAGTGCTTAGATCATTACAATAGAATAGGGATTGGGATATTGGACTATTGGTGTCCTCAAAGTCTAGCATCTCGCCCAATTATAAGCCTAGATACGGTAAAGTATTCAGATCCGATGAAGTATCCCAGAACTTAAACCCAAATTAATCAGTGAAAATCTTCAAACAGCCATACCTAACCATAAAAGCCTACTCCATCACCTGTAAGAACACCCAGTCGCCCTTCCCCCGGGCAGCCTGTATCATCTTCTCGGCCACCGGGCCCTGCCCCTGCCCGAGTGAGACGCTGGCGACTCGCCCGCGCATCCCCGCCTCCTCCGCAAACCGCTGGAACGATGAGAACGGGTCTGATCCAGGACTCAACACGAAGACTAGCGGGGTTGAGCTCGATGTGTCCTTGTAACTGGAACAGGTAAATGAATATGTGGAGACATCTGACACAGTCACAGTCATGCTAACCTGTCTTCAATAATATAGTCAAAAAGCGTGTCCGTAGCGAGACCGTGCCTTATCGATATGTGTATCGATAGAACGGAACCCAATACGATATACTGTATCGATAAACGGCGTCAACACGATACATGTGTGTATCGTGCTGATTTGGTAGAGTATCGACTCACAAAAGCAATTTTTAAATGCATAGTTACAAACAGGGTGTAAATGAGATGCTCCTGATTTTTTCCATGTAACTAGGTAGTCTACTTTTCAAATAGCACTATTTTCTTTAAGAAACATACCATTGGAACTGGAAGTGATTTTTTGATCATACAAAATGTCTGTATAAGCATCTGTTTTTCATATTTTGAGATCGGAAAAAGCTGATTTCCGAGGATCAGTCCCTTTGGGAAAGGTAAAGATTATCAGATTAATCCGTAGATCACGTGCTTTTTATTTTCGAGAGCATCTCTTTTCCACCCTGTATCCTCAGGCAACGGTCACTTACAGGGTGTTCAGCTGCACCGGCGGGCTCTCCACGAACTGCCGCCCGAGGCTGGCGGCTACATACTGTGCTACTGCGAACACTAGCTTCTCCTCACGAAGACACCGGAGCAGCATCAGCTTGTGAAACGGAGGCAGCGAGTTCCAGTCCTTAGCTGGTGGGGAGGACGAGGACTTGTCGATGTGGATGTCCTGGGGAGAGTGGGTTTATTTGTGATGTCGAAAGGGTCATTTTTTTTAAGTCAATAAATAAAGCACAAAAAAATGTAGTAAGATAGAAGGCATGGTAGTTTTTTAAAGCTGTCGAATCCTTTTTTTAGGTGATTGATAAAAACCGTTTTACAATGTAAATAATTTCAAAATAAACTTAATTTAAAGGCGAGGAGTACAGATAAAGTAACGAAAAGACCTAGAAAGCATTATGATTGATCCTTAACGCATTTGCAGATTGTTTCTCTGTATGATAGGTGGAAGTTCCATAGAGTGCCCTTTTGCCCAGCATCAAGACATCATACATCATACATAATCAGTGTATAGTCACCACAGAGAACGCCCCCACAGTCACACGTATCTTCCTGAGACAGTCGTGCGCCAGGCCGGCGAAGCGCGGCTCCATCTCGTCGAGGTGATGGACCGCCAGCCACATGCCGTCTGTCATGGCCTCTAGGGGAGGCTTCTTGGGAGGCACCTGGGAACAGTGGGTGTAAGTTGATGGGGCGATGTCTGATGCGTGGATTGGAAACTAATTATGGAACTAACAATTTACCTGATCCTTTTTTAACTCTTAATCGGAGCACCAATCGAAAACCTTTTTACATGTACTTTCAAAGTGTATGTTTCTGATGTATAAATTCCTTATTTATAATTACCAATTTAAGTTTTAAAAAGCATAAGCTGTTTTGAGACTGCCATAGAACTAAAGATGTAGTACCTAAAATGTTTCGTCCTGATTGGACGTATGCGATTGAAACTATGATGTATGAGAGGCCTATGTCCAGCTATGACCATCATTGCACAACAATGACAAAACTTGACACAGGACGAAACACTTCCCATACACACAAGAAACCGCTTATCCAACGGTCAAATCACTCTAATCATAAGACAAAATGTAGAAACTCACCACTTTACTCCCAGCCGCGCCTCGCAACAGAAAGTCCCACTGTTCCTGCGTGACTTCCCCATTACTCAACACTATAGCCATGTTCAGCAACAAGCTAAACACGAGCTTGTGTCGTTCGAACAAGCCGCGAGACACGTTGCGGTAGACTGCGAGAGTTATCTCTCTCAGCAGGATCGCCAGGCGTTGTTCGAGGATGTCAGACTTTTCGCTCGTCATTATCACTTGGTTGAACACCTGGATGGGGAAGGTGTAGTTAGTAGGGTGACGGCAGGACGGTAATAGGAAGGAAGCCCTAGCTCTTATAGTCACGAGAAAGTTCAAAAAATTCTGGTAGGTATATTTTTTCCAAGCTTGTAAATTCACTCATACTTCGTCAATTTCCTTATATTTTTAGGTAAATTTCCATTCCAAGTATTTCACGATCACCAGCCGTCGTAAAGGCAAAGCGTTTGCTCCCAGGCAAAATAGGGTGAATCAACACCAAGCAACCTTGGCAGAGGCTTTGAAGCCTACAATACCAACCATCATCAGGCAGTCATTAGCCTCTTAGAGCTTACACAAAACTGCGTTGCGATGTGATGTCGCATCGCAAAAACCTGCGACAGTACCTCCTGCCCTGAAAAACTGTCAAAACAGTTGCACATTTTTACTATGGGACATCACAACGCAATTTTATGTACAAGCCTTTACTTAGGGCCGGCACACATAAAAACGATACGACGTCGCGTCGTGCCACTCTCTCGCTCTCTCCCATTGAACACCTGCGAGTATGTCGTATCGTGTTTGTGTGTCGCAGCCCTTCACACTGACCTGGTTGTAGTACAACAGCGAGTACTGGTACATGGGGTCCACGTCCGCCAGCAGCGCCACGGCCAGGTACAACCGGGCGCCTCGCGAGGCAGCCTCGCGGTACCGCTCGCGCGCCGCGGCAGTGACGCGCGCCGTCGACTCGCTCTCTTCTAGACGCACGGAGATTATTTCGGATGTTTCCTGTCACAGGGGAATAGAGAAAAGAAGGTACTGATTTTTGTTCCGAAATGGAAGCATTGACGAGCGTTCGCTCAACGCAGCGTTGCCCCTAAAACATTTATAGGGTCATATTATAGTGAAAGAAACTTGACTTACTACTGAGGATTCCTCAATGTTTCTTTTATCTATTCAAGTAATCTTGTGGATCTTATCGTCTAGAGCAGTTTTACGGGGTACTGTCATTCTCCCTCTTTAGAATGCCTCCTACATACAAGCCTGCACCCTAAACAAAAAGCTCATTTTTTACTCTCAAACCTCCATACCTTGCTCTCATTAAGCGTATCAATCAGCTCCTCATCATCTAATATATTCCCCGAGGAGGCGTTCAGCAGGCGCAGCGTCTTGTCCTCGAGCTGTCTCAGGGTGCCGCGGTCCGCGTTGATGCGTTCTATGAGCTCCGTACGCTGAGCTTCGAGCTCCGGCCGTTCTAGACGCACTACGTCGCTGGGGGGAGAAGGGGGAGTAATGTGGTGTTGGTACTGATGTTTTGACCATCGATAAATACTTAATTTACGTCCAATAATATAACTAATAACTAAATATAATATTTTTCATTATTGCGTTGTTATAAGACGACCGAGGGTGGGGTTATAAGTTTGATAGGTGTCTGGTGTACTTAAAGAATAACCCAGAGTGGATTTTTGTTGGTGAGCTTCCAGATGTATTCGACACACTATATGAATATTGTATTTGAATGTTATCATCATATCATCATATAGTAGCAAGTGAGACGCAGGTAACTCACGGCCCCCTGGTAGTAAAGGTAGACACAACTATACTATTTACAAATAAGACGCAAGTGACTCACGCAAGCAGTTGCTCCTCGAGCCCCAGTTGCGTCACAGTGAAGTTGACGAGCGTGACCTGCACGCAGACTTCAGGCAGGTAGTGGGGGTTGTTCAGCTTGGTAGTCAGGTACAGACGGAACGCCGGGTCGTATTCTATGTCCGAGTCACCCAAGCGGATCAGCAGACGGCCGGCCTGGGCAGGGGAATGTTTTGAGAGAGGTGGCTAAACACAAAACATTCGCTTACTCAAGGCGGGCCATTGGAATTTGTGTTCGGAGTAAGGGAATCCTTACTCCTAACACAAGATGGCCCGCCTTTTAAAATTGTTACTGCAAAAGGGGGTGTTACAATATACATTTATGGAATTCACGACTGACAAAAAAATTTAGTGGTACTTACATACCAGGATAAGAAGGGAAGGATATATTTTACATATCGTAGACAGCGGTCAAATCAATACACATTATAGTTATATCATATTTTGTTGGTTTTAATTAACTTTATTCCCCAGGTATAAGCATCAGTCAATTGGCGTCCTAGGGTTCTTCCTATATTTTACAAAGTATACCTGTGTGAAGGTCCGCCTCATCAGACTGGCAACACACCAAAATATGTCTTAGCGCATTTTTTTGAAGCGTACAATTTTAGTGCACCAATAAGCTAGTACGCCGAATTAACCGTATACGTCACGACAAACACGCTATTCTTTAACCACTCTAAAGCCTTGTATGCCTTTGAGCATGCTCAACTGCTCAGCCGCTGAAGTGGAGACGCCTCAGCGCGCTCGGATTTGGTGTGCTCAGGCGTCTCCACTTGAGCGGCTCATTCGCCCAAAGTGGATACTAGGCATAAGAAGAAGCTTGCCTACCAGTGTATAAGTCTGCGTCATAAGCACGGGGGCTAGAGTGGGCTCCAGTGTATCAGGCACTTGCTCGATCAGCACGGGCAGCCCCAGACGGATGCCTCGCTCCAGCACTCGCAAGTAGTTGGGGTCGGAGAGTGACGTCACGAGCAGCCCGTGCGGGGTCTCCATGTTGCGGATCCAGCGGTTTGCCTGACGAGGGATGGATTTAGATGAAGGAATTTAATGTTTGATGGCCGCACTAGCAATAACGAGAAATAGAGAAAACTATAAAGAAAGGTTGCTGACTAGAGTAGCACAAAGGGACCAGCTAAGCATGTCCTAATACAGATAATAAGGTCGCACCGCTGGTTTTCAGCTGGGCCCTATACACACATCGTGGCATTAAAAATGCTCTTTAATCAAGGGTAAAACATTTAGGACAGTCAGAATAGGAGAGTCAGATACAGACATCTTGCCCCCCGTGCTATAGGCCTAGGTGACAGAAAAATACACATTTTAACATTAATGGCAGCTATCCCTATCCCTACATCACCATATTTTACCCCATCAGAAACCTGTATTACCTGTTCCTGAGGGTCGATGCAGAGCGGACGGCGTCCCGCGCTCGTGACCAGCAGCCCGTTCTCCGCCGACACCGCGTCCCGTGGGAGCCCCTGCGCCTGCCACCGCCCCACCGTGTACTCGTCCGACATTATCGAGACCAGGCTGAGGGGAAGAGATGTTTATTAAGGTATTTGGGTCCGCATGAGCAAACATTATTGGCTACTGGATACTATCTGATTGTCTAATACTTCCGCTGTGAGTACTAAACACAACTCTGGAAACAGCGTATAAAATATGATGATTGGATAATTTGTTGGCATATATGTATCGATTCTAAAAGAGCATACTTTGAAGGTAATAAAATAAATTTGGATGAATAACAAACATTTTGTATTTTATTGATAAATCTCGATACTTTTTACACAGAGTAGTACATCTATTTCCATGAGTTTACTTGGGCGGCTAGCGATAAGACACTTCCACGATACATCCATAGAAATGCGAAGAAACCAGCAGTAGTCATATTGCGACACGACATCTGAGAGCGTCATCAGAGCTGATAGCTCCAACCTCATTTTGTTAGTAAGTCACATATTTCACTCACTCAAGACTCCCACTAATAGGCACGCCTAGTTCCTTGCAGAGGGCGCCCCACGCCAGCCGCATCTCGTCGCGGTAGTGCGCCGGGAGGGCCCCCACGTACGCCACGAAGCCTGACGCCACCAGCATGTCGCCTGTTGCGCAGGAGAGGCGGGCTGTGGCGTTCTGGGAAGCGAAATTGGTATTATTACAGGATGTTACAAAAACTAACCCGAAAAGGGGTGATTCCGGAGGTATCAAAGTGACCACAGGGTGACGACACGTATTAAAACACCCGGCGTCGTCACGCTATCTCAGCGTCCCTCCCAACAAACATTTTACCCTCAGTTACAGCTATTTTTATAACTTTAACCTGTATAACTGTGTTATAATTATCTCAGTTCTAACATAAAGCGATAAAGATGAGTTAAAAAACGAAATTAGTGTTAACAGCAGGTTTAAGTGTTAAAATGGTATTAGTCGAAGCAATTATAATTAAGATGTTATAGGTTTAAACTGTTTCTAGAACCTAAAGCTATACAAGAGTGCTCACTGACACTTGTTAACACTTATGGTTGTTAAGTGGTTTCCTTTAATACTCATATAAATCTTTAGGTGTCATATTGACTTTAGGCTGCAGGAATTGGTTATAAAAGAGATTTTGTCAAGAGTGCAGTAAGACAAGATTCTTACAGTGTTGGAAAACTCAACAATGCAGTTTTAATCTTTAAGGTTAACTTAACTTACGCTTATTGCGTTTGGCAAGTAGACTGTAGAAGTAACGGTGTTAAGCAAGACTGTGCGGATCGACTAAAACTGCATAATACCCTTGGCTAAGGGTGTTCTATTTCAAAAAGTGTAATAGATGACTTAGGTGAGTCTATATGTCTTAAATGTAGGTTCGCCATTTGCATTGGTGACCTAACCTATAAATTGCTGGGATAAACAATATTTTGCTTTAAAATACTTACTTATTTATGTGAATTTTGTCATTCCAGTCATGCCAATCGATTTATGAAACTAATGGACATACAGTAAGGATACAAAAAAATACAAAATTGAGTCGTCTATTTTATATTTACTTATGTTTCATTTGAAATCCTTTATAAATTCGGAGCGCATTAAAATTGAGGTGGGAAATATGGTATACATTACAGTAAAATTACAATGGCATATTATTTTCAATTCACAAAACATGTGAAGTCAAGTTAATATATTATATTTACTGTTATTTAGTATTAATCTCTAATACTGTCGCGTATGATTGCTGTTGACACTATTATTTTCAAAGACATACATCTTGTATGGTAAAAGTGTATTCGAAAAACGGTAACATACTCACTTAACCCTTTTTTACCAAACAAATAAGAGTCAGGGAGTCAAATAACCATTCTACAACCACAACTATACCGGTAAAAGTTCTAGCTGAGAGTGATTAAACGCTCTTCAATAGTAACTTTAGCACTTCAATGACACCGTACTACAGGCTTTCTATAACTTAAACACTTCAATGACACCGTTTTACAGACTTTCTAAAGCCTTTACTCTCAAAATCGTGGGCCTCTTTCGTGGTTATAAGTGAGTTAGAGCACTCTCCTACACTCTTATACAGCTATGTCTTAACACTTTAATTTTCGAATGGAACCATTATACAAGTTATATGAGAGTTTTTTAACGCTACGATGTTAGTTGGGCTGTCACGCCTCGGCGGCTATCTGATAGAACCATACGTGGACACACAGAGTGTGTGGAATGCGAAAAGACGAAAGACGGCTAGTTGATTTTCATTAGTTTCCACCTCTTATGCCGTCCGAGCCACTGTTCCATGTACCTGCACGCTGCTCTAGCTGCTGCCATGTACCTATATTACACTTTATTTGTCACCTATATTACAGGCCTTAAACCTAGTTTAGGTGGCAAATGTTACCATATTTTTAGTGTTCACTCGATGTATATTTTTACATGTTTTTAGATCAATAAATTATTTATTATTATTTACTAGCTGTTCTGTTCCCGCGCGCTTCGCTTCGCCTTAAAAAGTTTACCCGTGGGAATTCCGGGATAAAAAGTAGCCTATGTTCTTTCCCAGGGTCTAGACCGTATGTATACCAAATTTCATTCAAATCCGTTCAGTAGTTTTGGCGTGAAAGAGTAACAGACAGACAGACAGACACAGTACTTTCGCATTTATAATATTAGTTAGGATTACCTGCACGCTGCTGGTCCAGCGCGCCTGCTCGGTGGCCAGCGCGTGCGTGAGCTGGCCGGCGCGAGAGAGGCGAGCCCGAGCTAGCGAGCACTCCGCTTGCAGCCGCTCCCGCTCCTCTTCGACCGTCTGGGAGGAAATAAGCACGTTATGTACCTCTATTGTACTCTAATACGATCTATGGATCCATGGAAATAATTCGGAAGCGCTTTTTAGTATTTTTCTTGGCATTTCATGGCACGATAGATAGTTTTTGAGATTCTAGGTACATACAAAACCTAACATTAAACCATCCTACGTACATACTTATGTTTTGCATGACATTAAAAACATAGTATAGTAAGGCCTAAAGGAGATCTAAAATATGAGGACCCTGCAGTCTAAGTGATCGGAGCGCTGACACTAGTGGGTATAGTCGCGGGACTCATATTTGTTTATGGACAGATAATAAAACAAGAGAATGTATCTTTCTCATGACCTTAAGTTCGTCCTTCATTTTCTCAAGCGCGGCTTCAATAGCCTCGACTTCTTTCTGCTTCGCGCGCAGAACTGCCATCACACTCTTCAGCTCGGCCGCCGCTTCTTTATGTCTATGGACATTACATTGTTAATATGTAAAATGTGTGTGCCCATAATTCAACAGTCAATTTAACAAACTACAAGACTTGCAGGTATACGTTAGGATCTAACTGGCACTTACTTAATAATCTTGGGCTCGACAACTTTGAAGACTTTGGCATACATGTCGATGGCTTGCACCCACAGCACCATGGAGCGGCAGACTTTCGACACCTTCAGACAGATTGCATTAATGAAACTGTTGAATGGTACAAAATAGAGAAGGGAAAGAGAGGAAGAATTAAGACCAAAGGATGTTATTATGTCTACTCACAAACTATGATTTTTAGAAGGACTTTTGGGGGTACACATATGAACACAGAATAGAATAGTATACCTACCTTGACGACGGTATCTGGGTTAAAGTCCTTATTCGTTAGGTACGCCTTGAGTTTCTTGAGCATCGCATCAGGAATGTGATCTTTGTCATATTCCTCGAGGTTCTTGATAAAGTTGACGTCGGCTAGCAGCTTCTTGGCAGAGTCCCAGTCGGGCCTAGAGGAACGGCATATTTGAGAAAACAAATAGTCACTTTATGTACTAACATAATCCGTTGAGGGGTTTTCGACTGTAATCTTTGGGTTGGCAGAGATAAAGTTAACAACAGTGCCATTATCAACGGCCCGTTCATGAGATAACAAGGTTATGTCTGGGAAGTAAAGCTTATGGACCAGTGCGGTGGGAAATGGTCCAAGCTTAGAGAGTGAGTTTAGAGCTTGGGTCGCAAGCATTCTCTGCCAGCTGTTAATATTGGATATTGATATAGAAACGAACTCACTTTCCTCCCAACAATATGCACACGGGTTCCATGACGAACCGCACCAGGGTCGGTGGTTTCACGAACGCTTTCAGCTCGTTGATATCCGCTTTGTTGAGGGCTTTCAGAGCATTCTGGGCGGCCTCCATAGCCGGCATAGCTAGAGCTAGGTCCGCCTTAGCCTCGTCAGCTATCTCTTTTACTTCTTCCGCTTTAACCTGGGAAAAAAGGGACGGTAAAAGTGTGTGGGGTAAAGTTTTTATTATATTATTCTGAAAATTGGTATAGTGCCATTTGGCGGAGGACAACATGTAGAGGACCTTTTGAAAGGTACTACGTATCGTATACATAGGTTCTATTATGTATAATAAGATTCATTTGGCAACGAACGACGTCTCATACGATATCACTTCCATATACCGAATACCCAAAATTCGTAATTTCGAGGACCGACGCGGAAGATCTTGCACATGACCGCACTCTTCGAAAAGTTCCTTTATAGGGTTACCAACATTCTCTCCATGTAGACCTACCTTGGCCTCGGCCTCATCCAGCAGCACGGCCTGTCTCGCAGCGTCAGCAGCGCGCTGCTCGGCCTGCAGCCGCACCAGCAGCTCGCGGCTCTGTTGTGCTGCTCGCTCCAGCACCGGCTCCATGGACCGAACCTTCTCCTCCATTACGCCCACTACTGAGAATGTCTCGTACAGTTTCTGTGGGCAAGGGTATTCTTGTTTGTATTGGCATGTCGGTGGCGAAGACGAAGATGATATTCGGATATGTACAAAAAGAGGAAGAGGGAAGAGGCACACCTAAAAACCGAGTCTGAAACAATGTAGTTATAGTCGATTCGATTCGACTAGACACCAAGAAGGAGGAACGAACGTTTGATCTACAAACTAGGTATCTAATTAAAATTTGAGGGGGAAACGTTCATGGAAAGAAAAATTATGTAGGTAAGCAAAACATAATTCCTTGGTTATTTCACTGTGGATTTAACGCCCTAAGAACCCACCTGCAAGCCAACAGAGACCCTCTCCCTGCCACTAATAATCTCCTGTCGCTTCGCGTCCAGCAGCCTCATGTACAGCTTCAGCAGGTCGAGGTATGAGCTGGGCGTCACGTAGTAGAAGCGCCGCATCTCCTGTTGCAGACGTTCCGTCGACAAGTCCACGTCCTGGAATGTTGCAACAGTTTTAGACCAGTTTATTTAACAGATTTACATAACATTTACGTTAAGTACATGTTTGGTTAAAATTTGGCAACACCGAAGGCAGTTTAGTTTGCATTTCAATTAAACAGGAAGCAACATTGAATTTAGTATGAATGTGGAACTATCTTAAAATTATGTTATTTTGTAAAGGTAAATTAGGTGTGAATGTTAGGTTATATTCAGGAGTGAAAGAAGACTAAAGCCGCATTCACACTTTGTTTAGTGTAAGTGTTAGGCAGACGTACATTACTATGGTACATTGCGGGTTGTGGGGAATGTGTGATTAATTCAAATATAATGTTATACAAAACGCCCAGCAATAAAGTACTTTATTTAAGTTTGTCTCAAAATATCCTCCAAAAATACATTTAACGGTTCGACAATCCATGATACGCAAATCGATACAAATAAGCACTGTCTGTAAGAATAATAATCATTCAACGCAATCAAATGAAGCACAATGCATTATGCACTATAAGCATAGACTATAACTAAAAATATCTACATACCTACCTAATAAACACAGTACCTATATATGTGGTTCAAATAACGCAAAACTAATTATTGATGACACAATAAATGAACAAAAGCAGTCGGAGCTTCAAACACAAGTTTCCAGGATAAATTCTTCGCACTTCACGCGTCTTCATACTTCTTCGGAGGTAGTAGAATGTGGACCAGCACAGGAGTACTCCCAAGGCACAAACTCTCAGTATTAGGAGATTAGGCCTTGGGAGTCCCGTGCTGGCCCACTTAAAGCAGCGAGTTAGAGTCGAGGTTAGGTTTTCCGAAGCCCCGGAGCGCAGCGATAAGCTCGACTCTATCTCGTTGTATTAGGCGTGCCGATCGGGTGACAATTCTTGTTGCAGCTTCCAGCGCCAGAGGGACGTTGTCTCACCATTCGAGCATAAGAGAGTGCAACGAATTTGTACTACGCTAAAGCTGTACATAATCTTCGAGCGCTTTCCAGTGCTAAAATGGGTTAAGTAGTCCAGCAATACTGCAGTACCTATGTATGGGCGAATTTGGTAATGAGAGGACACAATATACACAAGTCCAGGGCGAAGGCATAATATAATCAAACATAAGTAGTATGGCAGCGTTGGGTGCTCCAGAAGACCTAGCACTGGGTGCAAGACACGGACGCCATTTACCTCGATAGGCTTGGAGAGCGAGTGCGACAGAAAACTTTTGTCACGGCTTGACGTGAGCGTCTTGCGTCCCATGCTAGTCCTCAAGGGCGTAGACACAATACACACAAATATAATGCATTAGTTAGACCAGGGCAAATACACAATATTCACAAAAATAAGTAGGTTGGTACTCCAGGGTTCTTCACACAAGTGGCTTGGTCTTCAGGGGTGTTCAAGCAGCCAGGGTGATGGACCGGGAGGAAGTGGACGTGACGCTGTACATGTATAGATGTCTCAGTCCTGACTTGCAGAGCGTCACGCCACGCTCCCTTTCGTCAAACTCTTCCCGTGATCGATAGAAGCGCGATAAACTATACAGTATAATTTAGATGTAGGTAGTAAATTTAGGTAGATAGGTAGTAAATGTTGGTAAGTAGATAGGTGGATAGGTACAGTAAACTGCGTAGAAACCTGGTCCTTCTAATAAGAGATGGCACTCTAAGACGGATTCGGTTTCTTCGCCGGCCACTATACCGGTCTGTTACAAAACTTACAAACGAAGATCGACACAAGATAACAGTACACCTAGTAGATAGTCACCGATATTACTTTAGCTTCTTCGTTGGTATGTAAGTACCAGTGGTGAAGCTATAGAAATACTAAAGTACATTTTCTTCTTAATTCTTCTTCTTGTTCTTGTTCTTTCTTGAGAAGATTCGGCTGGACGGTAGGGACAAAACGTGATGACCTTAGATCTACGAAAGTCTAAGGCCATCACGATCTGTCCGCACCGCCCGCCAGCGCCCGACGATTGAAGACGTCGACTGCACCTTAGAAATAATGAACTTGGGAAAGAAAAAGATTAAACAAGTACCTAAAACAAACAAATATCAAAATACATGGTAAATTATTAGATGCCCGCCCGCGCCCCCGAAGACGTAGACTGCAACTTAAACATTATAGCTCTGGGAAAGAAAATGATTAAATAACATACCTAGAACCAATTGCAATACACAAGATCAAAATACATGATTTATTAGATACAACAAGTAGGTAAACACACCAAAAACATTGAGGTAATTAAGTACATTTTATGATAGTGACTGTGGAGCATGATATTATAAATTATACGAGATACAGAAATACAGACCTGTAAAAAAACACGGTTAATACATCATAACAAAACATATCGAAATATTACGAAATTGTCATTAAGTAGACAGATCAATATTATCTTCCATATCTTCACACAGTTAGCCGAGACTGTAGATAGCGGACCAAGACGGCTATACCCCTAGGGTGACGAATTCTTAGAATCCGGAACTCGTGACCTTGGGGGCGCCGCCCTGGCCCCTGCTTCACGCCGCCCTGACCCCAACTGCCCGCCCTGCCCCTCGCGACGATTCCGGAGGTCTTTAGCTGCTGAAGGAGTTGGTTGGAAGCGAGTGCCATCTCTGCAAGACCAGTAGGTATTTAGGTTTACAAGTATTGCATAAACGGTATTTGCTATTTTTCAAACCAACCAAAGCTGTTTAGAATGACCCTTTTAGGTTTTGCCCTGTAGATTAGAATATTATTTGTTTTTAATTATAAAAGAAAGTATTACAAAATATCAACGTATTAAATGAAACAGGAAGAACAAAGGGCGGCCTGATTGCGTAAATCATCGCTCCCAGACAACCTTGTATTTGTAGATTCTCTGTCTCTCTCTTCTGTGTATCGTGTTCTTCATACCAGGTACAGGTCTTCTGTGAACTGTTGTGAACGAGGAGGGGTGGCCTAAACGTGATGCTCTCAGATGTGGAAATCTTAAGAACATGACGTTTGCCCAACGCGCCCCATCTGAACACCTTGAAACCATGCGTAGACTGTGCTAAAAAGTTGCATCTATCTATAGAAAATTACATAAAACTACCAAAATAGGCCCCGCAGCACGGGTCCGCTATCGATGACGATAAACTCGATATGGATACGCGTATGTACATTGATAACGGACCCATGCTTCATGCAGAGGGGAAAGACATACAAAAGTGTAAAAGACATTACAATAATAAAGTAACTGCAGAGAAAGAACATTACAAAACGGTGTTTATAGGTTTTTTAAAATACACATCAAAAATTCAAAACCAAACTCACTACGATTATAAAAGCGAATCGCAAAAACCATTTCATCACACAAAAAAATCCCAAAACGAGTTTCAAGAGCGGTTTCAAACTAACGTATTTTGTGAGGTTTTTTTACACCTATAAAAATACGTTAGTCTAGAACAGCTTTTGGACCATCGCACCAGCATGCAGTGGTCTTCCATCTTCACCTCGCAGGTGGCAGGGTGGCTCGGGCGGCTCCTACGGTAATAATCTCCCAACGGAAACGCGAGATTTTCACTGCGGGAGTCCCGAGCGACCCTATATCCCGACGACTTGCTAGTCGCCTCTTGGTCTCCCATCCTCCTTCTTGGACGCCGTGAAAGGTATATAATGTATATAATGTCCCAACTATCCATATCGCGTTAAATCTGGCAGAAACCGCGATTTCTTGCGGTAGCGATAGATGGAAAATTTGTAAATTTAGCGTCAGCAGGCCGCCCATATTGTTCAGATGCCAATCTTCTCTGTAGTCTAGAGCGAATCCCCATTGGAGCGTTGCGCTGCGATGCGTCTCCTCTTCAAAATATATGGCGCTTACAACGCAATGTACCAATGGGGCCGCGCCCTTACATGTCAACGGAAAGGACAAACAAGAAGGCTGACAATGCCCTGCTGGTCCACTTCAACTCTTTACATTATGTTGATCACACCTCCCACCGTAGCTAGAAAGTATTAGCAAGTACAATTTTGGAATGACAGTACAGTCAGAAACATAATATATTTACCAACACAGCAACATTTGCAACTATGTGTACAGCTTGGGTATAGAAACTAGGCCCCACGGAAGTTGCAATATCACTGAGCCTGGTGTCTTTGCTCCAGACTGTACATACCATGTGTGTCACATAACAATAAATAAATAGGTAAGTTTCATATTATGAATATGGATAGAATGACACAAAAACACACAGAATATATAAGTATGTAGTAGTAATAGTAAGAAGTCACCCTTAGAGCATAAAAATTGGCCATAATAGTGTCAATAACTAGAAGGGACTACGGAAATAGTGAATATGGATAAAAGGACACAAAAACACACAAGAAATACTATTAGTTATGCTAGAAATATCAGTGAGTAGTCACAGCAGAGAGTATATCACAGCATGGCATTGCGTCAATAACGAGTGGAAGCGCCAAACTTACGTTACATTTACGATTTTCACATGGAACGTAAGGAAGGTACCTCTACTGAGTTATGCACACCGTAAAATATCCGCAATATAAGTCCGCATTTGTAGGTTTTTTCTGAAAATGACAAAAATTGTGTACCGAGGTGTCAGTGATCTGACATCTTGCTATAAAATTCTTGCCATTTGGTGTCGGTAAAAATAAATGATATCATCTACGTATGGTTAATTGGTATTATACAGTGATTACAAATGAAAAAACAGGTGCTGTTATAACGTAAAAATCTTACATAAAAATCGCTTTGCACTAGGTAAGTACTATAATATTTTTTTGTCTGTGTAAGTATGTGAAAATCTTTATTCTGGACTTATCAGTATCATGGATTGCTAATTTCATACGCATATAATTATGTTCACTAACAAGGTAATATTGTCATGCCATTTTATGTATATTATGTACCTGTAGTCGTAACTCAAAACATACCTGATGCATGACGACACATATCTTGGCGATCTTGTCTATGTTGTCCTTATCCTTCAGCGGCTGTAGACACTGTTGCGCCACCGCTAGCAGCGCCTCTGGCGGCCAGTTGGTGAACCAGTCCACGGTGCAACAGTTCACCAGCGAGGGGAACATGCGGCAGCGGCGTCTGAAACAAACGATACATGTAAGTATCATGAAGGGCTTGTAGATCTGCAATTACAGATAGGTATATTTTTACTTTTGGTCCAAAGAAGGCCCGAACCTGACAATGCTTCCAGGAAGGGGTCAGGTTTCTTTGCCCAATACTGTACCTGGTCAAAACCAAACTTCATAAACTACCAATGAAGTAACTTGTTGTAAAGTTTCTGGCACGTTCTCTCCATCAGACAAATCAGACACTTGGCATAATGTCTCATGCCCACCTCATAAATTGGCATGAGACATTATGCCAAGTTGTCGCTGTTATGTATATTTTCGTCCAGTTGTTTTATATTGAGCATTATATTTAGACTCTACTATACCGGCTACTGTTCCTACACCAATGAATACACATTTTACCTGAAAGCTTCACCGACAGGGCTCATACAAATGCACAGATGCAGCCTAGATCTGACAATATTGATGAAGTAATAGTAGATTGCATCGCGATCCGCGCCGTTTATACCCGCCTTCTCCGCGTCACTTCGGCAGCCATTTTGAATCTGCTCGTAGGAGTCTCCGTCGAAGAGGTTTGGCACTTCACCTGGGTAATGAAATCATTGTCAATTTTACAGCGTGAAAGGAGTGAAACCTTTTTTGGTCAGACATGGGGAACTTTGAGGACAACAAGTACCTGAGTTGAGCAGATTATTGACGTCTTCCAGAAACTCTTCTTTGACAATCTGCGTGTCTGTGAAGAGGAAGACCGCGTCGCCGGACAGCCCGGCGCGGAGACACATGGCGCGGACGTCCTCATGGAACTCTGGTGTGTCGTAGTTGCGCTTCAGCTCGAGGCCCATGCATCTGGGGACAAGGGGAAGAATCAGTATAGTATTCAATAAAACAGGCGGCAGGAGCAAAGAAGATTTGACGTAACAAAGTGTTTAGATATCGACGATAACTAAGGGTGCCAGAATACAACCTTGAGGAACAACAGCAGTCAAGTCAGCCCAGTCTGATTAACCAGAAAAACCGCTATCACATCACAAACATATGCAAATGGTCGGTTCATCTACATGCAAATGGTCGGTTCTGGAAAGCCCTACTGTGTCTCTTTCAGTCAATGTAGTTAAGTGGCTTCAGATTATTTGGTTATAGCTGCATATTTAAAATAAATAACACATTTGACACTGACGGGCAATAGTTGAGACTGTCAATATTAATGGATTAATTAGGCTGGCTGAGCTGAAATTAAGGGGATATGTGCAAAGGTTCCATTCGAGAGAGCCACGTACAGGAACTTCGCCCCCTCTCAGAATAGAAGAGAATAGATGGGTTAATTCAATACGCCAGCAAATGTAAAACGTCACATGACACACTGACCGGCACTGATTAAGACTTGCAGCTAGCGTAGCGACAGTGCGGCGGCCGGCGCCCCCGCGGCCCAACAACAGGCAGTGCCCGCGCGGCGCCCGCAGCACCCGCGACACTCGCACCACGTGTTCCATCACGTCCTGGGGAAGATGTGGGGAGAGTTGGGAAGGGAGAAAAAGAAGAATCTAAGGAGCCTAGACGGTCGTCTACTGATGAACGAATGATAAGAAAAAAGAGACGTATAGCGCATAGTGTGCGGTAAGGGGACCCATTTCTTTCTGGGAGTGGGTGAGTCAATTCTCCTGAGCTGAGGCTATGTGATAAGCCAGCTGTCTGCTTGAAACAGCTTGGTCTGGTTGAAGTTGGCTTGGCTGGTCAAAGTTGAGAATAAAGGTTATAAAGTGTGTACTCACATGGAAAAGCACAAGATGCATCTTCGCCCGAGCTGTCTCGTTATACTCGTCAAGGTATTCCTACCAAAAGAGGAACAATGTTAATTAACATTGCCAACATACCATACGCATAGTGTATGCAAATACGTGATGCGCAAACATTTCAAATAGGAACCTCACCTTCAAAACGACTTTAAGTTTGTCCAAATCATTGATCTCCCCATACACCCTATTCTCTTTCGGTTGCGCGGGATTCATGAAGTCTCCGAACAGCAGTATTGGCGGTTGCTCTATGACAGCCTCATCCGGCAGATCCAGGACTGGAGTCTGGAAGTACTTCTGACAGACGCCGCTCATGAGGTGCAGGAAGTAGCTCCGGTCTTCGACGCAGATGAGCCGGTCGTGGAACACTCGCATGCACTCGTGGTAGAACAGTCTGGAATTAAAAGAAATAGTGTCAGTGTTTGGTCAAAACAAATTATATAACTGTTGATTGATTTATTGTCTGAGGCAAAGAAATATTACCACCTCTAAAGGTACTGAAAGGGGTCAGTATTCTCTGGCTCAGAGAATACTGACCCCTTTCACTATTTGCATTGAACTACCACTATTGGCAAAAGGCATGCTAAAAAATGAGAACTTATGGCACAAAAATGAACTCAAACAATACAGCAGAAACATGCACAGGCTAAAGACACAAAGTAAAGTATTGACGCAACAGTAAAAACAAAAATAAAAAACGCTTTGCAAAATAATTCTTCATCAGCAACATCAAAGGCTTTGTGGCAGATTTTCTCACCATACTAGCATTGAAAAGTAAACACGAATTTGTATAGCGTATAATTCGCGAATAATTGGCGAATTATCGCAATACAAATTTGCACTTACTTTTCACCGCTCGTACAGTTAGGTACAAGGCAGCAGATTTCAATATTTCTTGTCTTGATTCTTGATCAGTTCACGTGTTGACGTCGGTAGCTGTAGATTGCGGTGCAGCACAAACACACAGATATAATGAGCTTCCAGCTGTAGTGTCTGTGGCAAGCAGAAAGCATGCTCATTACATTAGTGTCTCTGTGCTGCCCGGTCCTGCTCTTCGGTCTGCTGGCAGAATGTTCGCTGTGCTAGATAAATTACTTATAGGTAACACAACAATTTTTTTGACTAATATTTTTAACATTCGGTAGACAGTAAATAAAGGTTACAAGCAGATAAACACTTTACATAAGTAAAACGCATTTGAAAATAAATAAAAAGTACGCAGATCTTGCTTTTCTTTAAGAAAAAGAAGGTAAGATTTAGTTTAAAGATGCCACATCAAATATGCATAAACACACAGTAAGAAATTAAGAATGTAGGTATAGTTATTAGTTAATATCTAGTATTATAAGCAATAAAATATTATTGAATTTCCAATATTACACAAAAACACGCGGTAAAGTTCTCATCCTTAGGTTTTGTCCCGTCTTCAGAGTAGTATCATTATTTCTGAGGTCGCGAGACTCATATACTGTCGACAGTATGAGGCTAGAGACCAAGTAAATAAATAATACAGCAGATTTCAATATTTCTTGTCTTGATCAGGTCACGAGTTGACGGTAGCTGTAGATTGCGGAACAGCACAAAGTCACCGAAGTAATGAGCTTCCAGCTATAGTATCTGTGGCAAGCAGAAAGCGCGCTCATTACATTAGTGTCTCCGTGCTGCCCGATGCTGCTACTCGAGCTGTTCCGTCTTCTGGCAGAATGTTTGCTGTTCTGGAAAAATTATTTATAGCTAAACATATATTTTTATAAATTAATAATTATAACATTTAGTAAACAGTAAATATAGGTTACAAGCAGATATAGATTAACACTTTACTTAAATATAAATAAAAAGCCCAGAATGCGAAATAGTACCTAGTAATACGCATTTTAAAAATAAATAAAAAGTGCATAGATCTTGATTTTCTTGTACTGAGCTGGTTTTTTCATCTTCAAGGGTGTTTCCTTATGCGTGAGCAGTTGAGACGCATATTTCATTACAATAGAATACGCGTCCCAACGACCCACACATAATACAGTAACAGTAGCCACCGTCCACCTGGACACCTTAATAAAATATTGTACGGTCAGGTGCAGATAAACGTGAACCTTCTCTCATAGTAACAATGCTTCTGAGGGGGTCAGGTTTTTTTTCCCCTTTACTGTACGAAGAAGAAGGTAAGATTTAAATATGTAGTGCCAAATCAAATCTCATCCTTAGGTGTTGACCCATCTCGGAGAAGTACCATTATGCCTGAGGTCGCGAGACTCATACTGTCGACAGGATGAGTCTCGAGACCCCAAACTAAATGTAGCCGCCGCTGTTTACCCTGTCCACCTGGAGAATAAAGGCACAAATTGGCGGTGGATGACATTGTGGTCGCAGCAAAGACGTGTACCAGCTGCCAAAAGAATTCCTTACAAAGGAATAGAAGTAAACTATCAAAACGTCGTTTACTGCTACTTCAAGTCGTCCTCCCAATACACAGAACAAATTTTATTATAGCGTGATTAATATTTCATACATTTGGTGTACACTTTACAGTCTGGAGCAGAGACAGCTTACCCCTCCAAGAGTGATAATGCTACTTAGAGTGGTCAAGTTTCTCTGCCCCACACTGTATTAATGTCAGCTTTACGAATCTTGCACCGATTTTTATCAAGTACATAACATAAACCCAGCTAACAATAACTTGTAAAATAAAGCAGGTTTGAAAAATCACACACATATTTAAAAAAAAAGTGTTCTTCTGTAGGTTTTGTTCCATCTTGAGAGAAGTATAATTATGTCCGAGCTCGTTCGGTTAAGTGATTGTCCGGACAGTCAATTAACCAAAGGAGCTCAAACTAAATGTGATGGCCGCTGTGAAGTGTCCTGTTCACCTGTAAGTATAATAAAATAATACATAGATCTACTACAAATACTTTACCATACTAAGTGTTGTTGTTCCTATGGCACCCCAGAGGTGCAGAGGGTCTCCACTAACGTCCGCCACTTCCGCCTATCTTCGGCTGTACTTTTGGCCTCGCTCCAGCTTAGTCCAGCGGCTCGCAGCTCGTTTTCGACGCTTCGGCGCCATGTCTGGACAGGGCGTCCACGGGAGCGCTTGCCATTTGGTGGCCTCCAGTCAAAAGCTACGTTTGCGGCATTCGTAGCTCCTCTTCGTACAGTGTGCCCAATCCATCTCCACTTTCGCTTCGCAATTTCCTTGCCGATGGGAGATTGTCGGCACAGCTTCCACAGATCTTCGTTACGTATTGTCTTCGGCCAGAAAACGCGCAGGATCGATCTTAGGGACTTATTGACGAACACTTGCAGTTTGTTCGTCAGCCCTTTCGTCACTCTCCACGTTTCGCAACCAAAGAGCAATACGGACTTCACGATGGAGTCGAAGAGGGAGATTTTTATCCGCCTTGTGAGCACATTCGAGTCCCAAACAGGTTTGAGCTGGGCAAACGCAGCCTTCGCCTTCTTGATCCTGCTCTCTATATCCTCATCTGCTCCTCCCTGACGGGTGACCGTGCTTCCGAGGTAAGTGAATGTATCGACCGAGTCCAAGCGTTGGTTATCGAGTATTAAGGCTTCGAGTATTATCGAGTATTACCATACTAAGTAGTTCACATTTTATATTTAATATTACAACAATAATAATAACCAATAATATGCTTAAGAAATTCAATTTGATAGGCCCATAGTCGTTAGTAGTGTCACTCAAATACTAGCAAAATGCGATAGAAAGCAAAATTTTGACATAAGGCAGACTTAAATTAAATACACAAAAATACAGTTTACCAAATAACATCATGAATTTAAAAGTACGCAGTTGTTTCTTGATGTATGATCTTGATCTTCAGATGTTTCATTAAACCCCATCTCCCACTATGCGACTCTCTGGCGAAGCCAGTCGTAGTCGCTGTGGCATCGCCAGAGAGTCGTATAGTGGGAGAAGGGGCTAAGTCAGAGATCACGGTACTTTTGATTGCAGTTTTACACCCCCAGTCTGTTACAGTAATATTCAAAAGTATGCAGTGTCTTCGTTTGTTAATCTTCATAGATGTATCATTATGCCTGTGCTCGCGAGGCTAATGATTGTAGATCAGTCGTTAGCCTCACATGCTCAAACTAAATGCCATAGCCGCTGCTGGGGGTAACCTGTTGACCTGGAGAATAAAGGTGCAAATTGGCGGCAGACTGCATTGAGGTTACCTACTCACAAATAATGAATCTCATAGAAATAGTAGTATACCTAAAGTTCCGCCACCAAATTGAACCGAATCGAACAAATACAATCACATAATTAATTAATAAATAATACGTCATAACCAAAAATATAGAAATAGACAAAAGTACTCGGATCCTTGTTGTTCTTCCGGAGTGTATCATTATGTCGGAGTTCGCGACACTCTTACTGTTTGACAGTGGGAGTCTCGCAAGCCCAAACTAAATGGAGCCGATCCTGCACCTGGAAAAATCTGAAACTAAGGCGTTTGGCCATATGGGATTGACATTCAAACTTGTAAAAAGATAATACCGGATACCTATGGATTAAGTTAGTAAGTAAGGTTTACTTAGAACTATTAAATACACAAAAAATACGAAGTGTTTTTCGTTGGTTTTGTTCAATCTTCGGAGTATGAAGTTTCATGACAGTAAGATTTTATGAGAACGACAATAATTATTTACCTTTTATATAATACATTTACATTCAGACACTGCCATACTAGCTTACTTAAATATCTAACCGCATTTTAAATGCCAAAAAACACAAGAAAATATTTAAAAGTTGACAGTTGCTTCACGTAGCTTCTTCAGATTCTTTAGAGATGTTTCATTATGTCGGAGCTCGCGACACTCTTACTGTTTGACAGTGGGAGTCCCGCAAGCCCAAACTAAATAACTGCCATGGCCACCTGTGCGGTACCCCGATGACCTGTAGAATAATGACATCCAATACCATAATAGCTTAGATACACGACAAAATATAAAACTAACATCAATAATATACAATGTTATTAAGCTGGAAAATTAGGTTCGAAAAAAATTTCGTTCACTGCACCTGGAACCACTGGGTTAATATGGGATGGATGAATAATTAGTTAACCACTTAGTGTTCAATGTTTTTGAGAAAAATAAGTAGACTTAACGAACACACAAATATTTATATTACAAAAAAGCCAAAAAGGTATTAAGATTTAAAAGTTCGCAGATTTTTCTTTAGTATATCTTCAGAGATGTTTCATTATGTCGGAGCTCGCGTGACTCATAATTTCCAACAATTACGAGTCACGTAAGCCCAAACTAAATGACCTTCATAGCCACCTGTGGTACCCTGTAGACCTGTGGAGAAATGAACAAATCCACTACCATGCTAGCTTACATACAGGTACATGACAAAATCCAAAACCAACATCAATGTATTAGAATGGTAGGCTGGTAATTAGTTGAAGCTGTGCAAATTTTATCTAAATAAAACGAAATACATACCAATTAATTTAGGTAGGTACTTACATAAAATACAAAATTTGATATTATACAAAACACAATTACATTTAAAACTTCGTTGTTTCTGCACGTAGTGTTAAATCTTCAGAGTTGTTTTTCATTAAGCTTGGGCATACAAGACTTCTAATTGGTTGACAATTATAAGTCTCGCAAGCCCACACTTAATGTGTTGGCCGCCGTAGATACCACTCTGTAGGTACACCTTAGAGGTAATGACAAATCCAATACCAACCATCAATTCATAATTAGTTAATATATCGTGAAAAAATATCTTCTTATAATATCAATAGATTTACGTCATTTGCCAGTAGGTATCCAAAATATAATAAGTAAGTGTTACAAAAAAATTAAAAAACACAAATAACATTTAAAAGTTCTTATTAGTTCCTGCCCGTAGGTCTTGTAAATCTTCAGTGATGTTTTTCATTAAGCTTGGGCATACAAGACTTCTAATTGGTTGACAATTATAAGTCTCGCAAGCCCACACTTAATGTGTTGGCCGCCGTAGATACCACTCTGTACACCTTAGATTAATGACAAATCCAATATTAACCATCAATTCATAATTAGTTAGTACCGTGAAAAAAATATCTTCTTAAACCAAACGTAATATCAATAGATTTACACCATTTCTTAACTTAGCCACTGTATGCAAAATTTTATAAATACACTCACGGGCAATGAAAAGGTTCCACTCAGAAAAGCACTTAAATTACTTTTAAACAGAAAATGCTAGCTTAATGCCGTCTTCTGCAACATTAAATAACATTTATCAGAGCATTAGGATATTACCAACTAAAATCGGTAATATTTCGTTCCAATTTTAAATTATATCTTTGGAAAAATTGAGGTCGTTTGTTGTCGGAATTTTGTGAGTGGAACTTTTTCATTGCCCGGCAGTGTATTAAGTACAAAAAAATATAAAAAAACACAATAACATTTAAATGTCCTTAGTTCCTGTCCGTAGGTCTTAATTGTAAATCTTCAGAGATGATTTTCATTATGCTTGGGCATACAAGACTTCTAATTGGTTGACAATTATAAGTCTCGCAAGCCCACACTTAATGTGTTCGTCGCCGTAGATATCACCCTGGAGAATAATACATAGATCCGCTACTATACTAGCTTAGATTAATGACAAATCCAAAACCAACCATCAATGTAACAGAATCTGGTAGGTTCGTAATTAGTTAATACTGTAAAAAATTTATCAACTTAAGTGCCATTTTCTCCATTGTCGGTTAGAGCATAACCTGGGAGCAGTGGTTGACTTTTGACACATCTGTCATGAATTTGAATTTTATATGGAGATGACGTATAATTGATGAATGATAACAGGTCGGTTAGATAACCGACTATGGCGAAATTGGCACTAAACCAAACATAATATCAATACATTAACGTCATTTCTTAACTTAGCCACTAAGTATAATCAAAAATTATATAAGTGTTACAAAAAAAATAAAATACACAATAAATAACATTTAAAAGTTCTTAGTTCCTGTCCGTAGGTCTTGTAAATCTTCAGAGATGTTTTTCATTAAGCTTGGGCATACAAGACTTCTAATTGGTTGACAATTATAAGTCTCGCAAGCACAAACCTAATGTCGCCGCCGCTGCCAACTCCGCCCGGCATCTTTATCTACGTAGATACACTATATCGCGATATGACATTAATACGGTTATTTGATCAGTGAGAACACCAGAGATTATAATAACACAGACGCGAGGAGGACGCGCAATTCTTAAGATTATACTTAACTTAAATACACAATACAAATGTAGTTTACAGTAAAAAACAGGTTATTATTAAGTACAAAATAGGCAAAATTTACAGTTTCCGTGTTCTGTTCTTCATGTTTCATGGCTGCAGATGTGTTTTGTGTCACCTGCGCAGAATTCTGGTTGTTATATCTATCCAGAATAATACAACAGTAATTCTGGACGGATGTCACAAAACGCCGCTCTTCACGTAACACGTCATATTTTCTCACTATGAAGTCCTTTATAAATGTTCACAATTTTCACTTTGTAAATCACACAAAAAATAAACTAAAGCAAGTCTACAAACGCTGCTAAAACTACTTGAATAATAAAAAAAACGTTTAGTGTAGGTACTTACCAAAATTCCAGTAAAAACATTGAAATAAATTCTGCAAAACTAAGGCCGATTCTGAAGGCACTTCAATTTATTTCAGTACAGTCAGCTCCATAACTAGGTATACACTTTTGTACCTTGTCAACTCATTCATTCAGAAATTAATCGTTTGTTAATTTGACAAGGTATAGTCAAATGCATAAATAAGTCAAACATAGACGATTTGTTATGTAGGTAGTTTGACAAGGTAAAATAAAAGCTTATGCAGCTGACCGTACAAAACTGTATATAACTAGTTCAGAAGTACTGACCGTACTGTCCAAACTTCAATTCAAAATTTACGCCTTCACAATCTACAAAGACCATTAAAATACAAAGACAGTAAAACCACTGACCTGAGCATGCCAGTAGGAGACCTCATGTAGCCAGCATCTGCCTGTAGCACCCCTTGCATGGTCTTCGACAGGTCCCTCAAGTTGAACACGTAGTGAGACTTGGCAGGTGTCGGGAGGAGCTCAGCACATATCTTCTGATACACTTCCACCGATGCGTTCACGATGTTGTCGGAGAGGGACGACACTTCTGTCACGAAGTCTTCTGTGTGGCCCTTTAGGATCGCCTGTGGGAGGGATTGGATTGTTAGAAGAATTGTGGCTTTTATTAAGTTTTATCATAGAATAACAAGTAGGTACAGTAGTATCGTTATTCTATGGTTTTATCTTTAATCCGGGATAGGGCTCGTAGTATTTTCATCAACCCTATTTGTCACTTTCCGGTTTCTGTACCTCAAAAGGTAAAAACGAAACGCTAATAAGACCAGGTACTTACATATAATTGGTTTTGTATAATTTAAAGCATATAGGTGGCATGTAAGTACAACTAACTGTAAGTATACTGCATGGTCTGCATGGGTCCTATACCTAATATGATATTCTATCTTCAAGGTATCACACTCCCACTACGACTGTATCTCTTTGTATTAAGCGTGCCGATTGAGTGTTGATTCAGGGAGTGACCCCTGAACTATTTTATACTCCATCTTACCTTGAAGATAGTATGCAGCGCATCAGCGCTGGGCGGCGATATGTTCAACATGACGTAATGGCGCACGAAGCGCGCGCACAGCGGCTGGCGCCGGCCGCCGGGGGGGGCGCACGCGTAGCACAAGCTCACGTCCAGCACCGCCTTCCAGTGCAGCTTCACTAGTAGCGAGTGCGCCGGGTACTGTGTGGAAGTACTGTTACCTCCAATAGGGAATATGCACAAATTTTTTTAATACTTTTATTGGATAGTTTTACATCACTTTATTATAGTAAAAAAAAATTCAACGCCAAAATAAGTAATTTAAGGTATTTTAAAGAAAGTTAAAAAATTACAACCATCACGACCACTTTGAAATTCCCGTCAGGATGGCGGGCTGGTGTGACGTCATAATCTTTCAATTTCACGGCTCAGAATAATGAGTCCCGTCAGTCGGCATAGATTTTTTACCTAATCAAGTAATCACAGAGTACTTTTGTATTTTCAACAAACCAATGTTGTCATGGTAACAAACGAAAAAGGAAGTGTATAAAGTGTGATCAGTGACTGTTTTGTAATGGTAATAAAGTGTGACCAGTGGCTGTTTTGTAATGGGAGCTCGTAAATAGCTACTAGTAGCTCTTTTGAAATGGGAGCTTTGTACACAATATTACGCTATTATGGCAATATGAATATAAAGTAATATTTGTATTGTATGTAAGTATTTACTGTAACTTTGGTTCTCAGTAAGAGAGGCTAAGGTTAGTGGGTCATTCTATTCTATTATCTGTGGGGGTGTAAGAACCTGCACCTGGCTCTCTTGAATGGAACCATTGTGCATATCTCAAAGGTCTAAACCCCCTTCCTAAGCTTGGACCATTTCCCACCACGCTGGTCCACTGCGGATTGGTGGGTTCACATATCTAAATGTGCTTAATCTAAATATTGAGGTTTCCTCACGATGTTTTCTTTCACATGCTACATGATTATCCCCGAATTACAATAATTAACATTATTGAAGAATTACATATTATCTTTTATTTATAATAAAAACTTTTCCGCAGCTGGCCACAGTTTACTCGTTCATACTGCGTAATAAATTTAATGTCCAGTAAGTCCAGTTCTTCTGATTACGAGAATTCTTCCATAACTTAATTTAGAAAAAAATAACTTTTGAAATATACTAACGACTGCCATTATAACCTAAAAGTAGAAAGAGCAACTTGTGTCATGTTCATGTCATAATAATACAATACAAATTTAATTTTATTGTGTTGCAATATGGAGCATATTTGAGTGGCTCGTTGACTAGCGAATGGCTGTTTACGCCTCATTACAAAAGAACAACTAGTTGCAGCCCATACACTACCAACAAAAAATATAATAAGTCCTAAACTTTGCAAACAAACAAGCATATCAAACAAGAAGTGGAGAGGTTATAGGAGGCTAGGATCTATTGGAAGAATTTTTATGTGATCCATCGTATCTGATCACAACGAGCATCACAAACACTCGGTGACATTAACATTTCTTTGTTTACACTTGACATTTATTTAACTTCCGCCGTAAACGCTAAGAAGTTATTATTCTGAGATTGATATATAAAGAATTTTGACGTCACATCCGCCCTAAGAAAATGGGTGACGTTTCTCTGAAGTTAAAATTTACCGAAGTTTTTTTGGACTTTTCAACTTCATTTACTTGCTCAAAAATAAATTATAATCAAAAATATTGATGGAGGCGTAGTTATGAAATAACAAAGTTTATTATAAATAATATTTGACCTTTATTTGAACCTCTTGCATATTCCCTATTGTAACCCTGATCGATCTTTGGCAGTATTTTTAGCGTTCCGTAGGTTCCGTATCGCTTTGATAGGCTTTTGTCTGTCCTTCGGTGCGTCTATACGTCTTTTCGTCTGTGCAGATCTACAGTGTTGCATAAACGGCATCTTACCTAGAAGATAGTGTGAGCCGCGTCTCTCGAGACCTATAAAAGGATTGTAGGTAAGTATACTCCTCATCATCTTACCTTGAATATAGTATGCAGCGCATCGGCGCTCGGCGGCGATATACATATTAAGCATGGCTTGGCGGCGCTCGAAACGCTTATAGTTTATAGGATTGCTTTGATGTGCGTCCGTCTGTCTATCTATCTGTCAATTTAAGTATTGTATACTCCATCTTACCTTGAAGATGGTATGCAGTGCATCAGCGCTGGGCGGCGATATGTTCAACATGGCGTAATGGCGCACGAAGCGCGCGCACAGCGGCTGGCGCCCGCCGCCGGGGGGGGCGCACGCGCAGCACAAGCTCACGTCCAGCACCGCCTTCCAGTGCAGCTTGGCGCGGTCGTAGAGACCGGAGTAGTCTAGGTACTGTCTGTAGGGAGGTAAGGGGGAACACAATACAATACAATATAACTTTATTGAACAAAACACACAACATACATTAAATAACAAAAGGAGTAAGCACAACAGGCGGCCTTATCGCTAAAAGCGATCTATTCCAGGCAACCAGGAATGAGGGCTGTAACCAAAAGGAGGTAGGCGGAGATGAGGGTTTGTAACAAAAATTTACAAGTTACTGGTGGCCGTAATAGCATTTTAGCACGACCAAACTCTGAGAAGGCTAAAATACTGTATAAAATTGTCAACGTCGGTTTAAGTGCTAGATTTAATTCAAATATATAAGCTTAATTTAGTGTGGGTAATAATGAGGGTGCCATGGTCACTTGTGTTTGTGTACCAAGCCCTTTTAAATTAATAAAGATTTAAAAAAAAAATACAGTCTTGAAAAGTCTCAGAATAAAACGGCAGGTCACTAGCGGCTGATAAACTGAACAGGGCTATGATATAGCAATCACAGCTGGCTACTTGATCTATGAATTACGAAACTACAAAAAGGCGGACATAATAATATAATCAGCCTTATAATCCCCCTATTTTTCATCAGTCAAGGGCAGAATAAAATTGTGTAATTACCTCAACAATTCAATGGTGGGTTGTGCGCCGTACATGTCGAGACGAGGCATATTGACGTCGTCGATGAAAATGAGTACTTTCTTCCCTAGGGGCGCGCCTATCGCCTTGCGCGGGCGCTTCTCTAGCCGCTGTTCTATCACTTCCTGTGAACAATAGTACATTGTGACACAAGGACGGAAAGTTGGTCATCTCAATCGTAACCCAACAATTAACATACGATGAGAGGTTACCAGTTTGTTATTGCCAGTATTCATACAAGAAATATATTATTATTAGTGAGGATTGTTTAGGATGCTTTTTTCTTACCTGTGTCCGTTGGCTACTCGTTTGAGCAGAGAAATTCAGTATCACGGGAATGTAGTGGCCAGTTGCAGCCATACGATTCAGTATTTCTATCACTATCACTGTTTTACCGACACCTGAAAAAATTATTCTTTATGTCAACACATCATAGATCGCGTTACTACTATTATACTTTAAATATACTTACATAGATAAACAAATACACGCACAAATAAAATATAATTACATAGGATTTTTATTGGTTGGTTGACCATTGACCATCCTACGCTTATGCAAAAATACTCGTAATTATCTACACGTAAAGTAGAGTTTCACTCACCAGTATCACCGGTGATCATAACAGGCTTGTTCACACTCAGCAGCTTCTCAAACAGATACCCGTAGCGGACCGTATCTATAGTCGGCACCAGCGTCTCGAAGAATGGACGGAGCGGGTCGTACTCGAAGTCAGGTTTGATTTCGGCCCACACCTTCAGTCGCCGCTGTTTTGTGTCCATATACATGTCGAAAAAGTTGAAGCCGTGAGGGAAACTGCAAAAAGGAATTTGAATTACATCACCTTGATCAAAATCATCAGCTTACAATATGACTCCTGAATTTGACTACTACTGCCTTAAAAATACCATTTCAAAAGCCTAGAATACCACAAAACTCACAACTCAGCTTCCTCAAACTCCTCAAACTGTCTCTTGACCACCTCTTCCAGTCCCCTTCGACTGCCCTCCACCACGTTTCCGCCCACACACCACACGTAGCAGAATATGAAGCAATGCACGTAGAACGTCTTCACTGCTTGCTTGTCCGGGAGACGGTCGCCAGGGTCCGATAGAAGGGAGTTTAGGAGACATGTCATGGCGGTTATTTTGCTTATGTCCACCTGTTGGGGAAATTTGTTGGTTAGGGATGAGGGTGCTGAGGTGTGTTCATGAGATATATCAGTTCAATTAATTTGCTTCTGCTAATTAAACCATTAATAGGTAAAAGCAACTTTAGGAAGGGATGGCGAGGTGTTAGCCGAAGAGGGTGGGGAAGGGATGTTAGGGAAGGGGATTGCTTGTGGTAAAGTATTATAAATGTAATTAGGGTTTATCCTACTCAAAACAAACCCGTGCGGATAAAGAGCGAATTTGTCAATGTAGGACAGAAAGGGATTTCAAAATGTACATAACCAAAATTTCCACCTTTTTTACACCTATAAATTACACTCACCTGCCGAATCCCAACACTACACTTCGCATTAACATGCTTCAGCCCCGCTGCCGCCATCTCGAACAGCTCATAGACAAACGGCGCGTATTCTTCCGTGAACAGATTGGCTTCCACACTGGCGTCTATCCAGGACTGTACGTAGGGTAGATAGCCTAGCGAGTCCGGGTCTATGTAGACCATGCCGCAACGGGAGACCGTGGCTGGCGAGGCTTGCGCTAGGTCGGCTACCTAAAATATGAAATTGGAAGTTAAAGTTATATAGCATCAAATATTTCATCTGTCATTTGTTTTATCATAGTGACTGCTAGAGGAGCTGGCTTTATTGAATACCTGAGTTTTCTAATTTGAATAAAATATCAAAACTTACTAGAAGTACTGGACTAAGGTTTGTCACCGTGGACAAAGGATTAGCCAGCCAGAGCGAGGGAACTGAGGGACTGAAATATGTATGTTCTAGTAGATATGATAACTCTAGCCCCTTAGGTTGGCGTACCGCTGGCAATTATGGCTATAATCATATTTACTCGTACAAATCAATGAATACTTTCTGAAATTAGTTCAGAAACAATTAGGTATAAGCGTCAGAAACTCACCTCGAACAGCATGTGCACGTAAGGTGTGAGCTTGATCCGCTCGGAGTTGGCGAGGCAGAGCATCTTGTTGTCGTCTAACACGGTATTCATGTTCTCTATCCACACCGCGTCCACGGGCCCGTCGCAGATCAGCCATTGGTGGTCCTTGTCTTCGCACTGCGGGGAAAGTAGAAAGAGATGGAACTATTGCTGAAATATCCGCTTAACATAACAATGGACGCTTCTAGAAACGGGCCTCCTCCAAACAGCTCTTGAACGCAGCTAACGCTCTGTGCATCTCTGAGGATGGAAGGAACTTGTCTGAGATAAACGAAGATAACTTTACTTAACTGAAGTCGACCTAAAATCCGTTGCTTCTTTGAAATTAAGTACACTTTATTCGTTCTCCCGGCATAAGATCGTTTACCGTTTTCAATCCAAGCTAGGTATACGTATACCAGATACCTAGTTGCTGTAGCACACCAAGTCTTACCTGCACAGCGGTCCTCAAGCTCAGCGGCAGTACCCCGTCGTGCCACTCCAGCGTCTGCAAGTCCACCTCCCCGTACAGCTCTCCTATTGTCAGACTCTTGGGGTTCATCACGTATTTGTGTACCGGCTGGTTCGCGGCTCCCGGGACTCCCCTCTCGTGGAGGCTGGTGTAGGTGTCGGCCAGGATCTGACGGGAGAAGTGGGTGACTGGTTTGCGGAGATGTTTGGGAAAAGGACTACAATGACAACAACAGCAGTATTTTTATAGCATATATTCTATAAGGTATATGTATAAGGTATGAGCGATAGCACGTAGAACTACTCGGGACAGATTAGAATGTGTGGATTTGGCAGAAGGATATGCTTGGCCATCTAGATCCTCTGTTTCATTGAACGGAAATAGCCGCTAACCGCACCCTAATTACAATAACGGCGTCATCAAATGACCACAGTAAACTCACATCAAGCACAGTAGTCTTCCCCCCTCCAGTGGGTCCGACTAACATCACCCCCCAGCGCACGGCCATGGTCTCGTGTAGTTGGATCACCTTCAGCGTCTGACACGCTTCTACTTGGAGCTTGCGAGAGAGAGCCACTTGTTCTGTGGGGTAAGAGGTGTTGGTTAGATACTTGTGTATCGTTATCCAAAATTTTGGTTCTTACGTTTTATGTGACGTCAGCTGTTGGGTGAGTAAAGCGCTGTCAATGTCTCTAGTGAACTGAATGGAAGACACCATTTTTCAGTGTAGCCAGGACTACAAATTGTAGCCTTCCAAAAGACGAATGAACGAGAGCTTTTATGCGAACTAGAGGCAGAAAACTTCGTATTTTATAATACCTCCCTGAACCTTTACTATCAATTAAAACCATCACACAACATCAATACTCACTAATAGTATCCTCCATGACGCCATAGTCCCGGGCTGGCAGCGCCACGCCCGGGAACAGGTCCGACAGTATCCCGGCGAACAACACCGCGTCGGCCGACAGGAACTTGGGCAGGTTGCTGTCGTTCAGTGCACACAGCAGAGTCATCTCTTCGTTTTGGTCCGGGGACGCGCGCTTTAACGCACCCGCCATTACCTAGGGACGGTCAGGAATGAAGGACGGTTTTAGTGATGGGGATAAGGAAGAATTTCACTCTATAATAAGCTCTATGTGAATGCAGTATTACATGAAAAATAATTTATAGTACAGGAGTTACAGTTTCAGAAATAAAGTTAGGACCTACCTATATTAGGTATATACATAGAGAGTATACTGTACTAGGTAGGCCTGCTATTTACTAATTATTACACAGTTTATGTGACTTCTAAGTGCCTCTGAAATGTTACAGCAGTTTTCAACTATGTATACGTTACTAAAGGTAATTCTAAACAAAGTTTCTACGACAAACAGCTGTCACAATAACTACGAGTTACAAGATAAGTCCTACTACTATGTTAATGTTATGGCAAAGTCTATTTTTTTCATTTGTGTTTATCTTATGATAACTTGAGCTGAGGCAGTGACAATGCACACGGCTACATAGTCCTAATTGCCAGTGTTGCCATCTATTTCCTTACAACTCTAACCCTGTACCAAAATCCAGCAGTGCTTCTACACGTCTACCCACCAACCAAAAACCAACATGTTCGACCAACGTTCTTACCAACACGCTCTTCACAGCTCTCATGCCAAAGTCGTAATGGTCTTGCTTGGACAGCTGTTCGCTGGCCAGCTTGTACATTTGAACCATCTTCTTGGCCAACCCCTTCGAAGACTCAAACCCTTCCGAGTACAGTATCACTTCTGCGATCAATGCTTGAAAGAAGTGATAAAGATATATTTTTAACCAGCTTCAAAAAATGAGGTTTTGAATATGTTTGTATGTAATTATGATGGTGCACGACTACCAGGCATTTGACTGAAACAAAAGGCCAGATAATCGCGCACAACCATAAATGCGGATTTCAGTAACGTATTACAGAGATTGATTTATGTTGAGAAAGGTCAGCGGTGTTGTGGGGCTCCTTGTGAAATGCCTATGCCCAGTGGCTGATGCGATGATGGTAATTTCTTGTGAATTTCGTTGCTGAGCGAAGGTACAGGAAAGGGAAAACTGACTCCCCCCAGGATGACAATGTTACTGGGCGAAGTTAGTTTTATCTCTCCCATACCGTACACCATTTCGGTCTTCTTTCTTCTGAAGCTCCACGCCACCACACGGCATTTAATGCTGCGCTCCTGAGACATATCTATATGTATACCGTCATCATGAATGTGGGAAACCGACGTCAGGTATACAGGATACCCGTACAAGTATGGATGGAATGAATGAGTTAACTCAGGTACTGTTTTCCACCAACTTTGGGAAACACACAAGTCCCTTCGTCAGCCCCTTCATTAAATCCATACTTGCACGGAGACCCTGTATACATGTATAGTTCTGTCTCACGGAGACGGCGTGGCGATGTGTTCAATTAGTAGAAATATGTACGGTAGCTCACAAGTAGCTTAAGAAGGTGCTGTGCTGATAGACTTGATCGTTGACTTGTAATAGGCGTTCTTGCCAATGATATATTGTATTGTATTACAGAAAAATACAGGGTTATTGGTAAGTAGACCAGATCCTTTCAGGAGGTGATAGAAGAAGGCATTTCCAGTCGATTAAACCCAATAATGCATTGTCCGAAACTTAACCATTTCTAAGATATTTAATATTTAAGTTTTTTTAATTTTTTTACCAAAATTTTATGCTTAAAACCGAAAATAAAAAAAACTAGCCACATTTCAATATTTTTTTTGGTTGTTTTGCATAAGTAACACCTTAATAAACTAATTAAAATAATCAAATGTGCATTATTTGATTTAAATTAGACATAATACCTCAAAATAGTTAAACATTTTGAAAAAATATTCAAAACTTTACCATTTTCGTCCGTCTGTGCTGGTTGTTTTGGCCATATCTTGGTGATACCTTAATCGATTTGATATTGAATTATCTTGTTTGAAAGCTTATTAGTTGACCATGTTTTTAAGCTGAAGTGCACAAAAAAATGTCATATGAAATTCTTTTTTAATTTAATTTATTGTTTTTGCGTTTTGAATATTTTTTCAAAATGTAAACTATTTTGAGGTATTATGTCTAATTTAAGACGAGTAATGCACATTTGATTATTTTAATTAGTTTATTAAGGTGTTACTTATGCAAAACAACCAAAAAAATAATGATGCAACTTTTTTTTTATTTTCGGTTTTAAACATAAAACTTTGGCAAAAAATTTAAAAAACCTTAAATATTAAATATATTAGAAATGGTTAAGTTTCGGATAATGCATTATTGGGTTCAATCGGCTGGAAATGCCTTCCTCTATCACCTCCTGAAAGGATCTGGTGTACTTACCAATAACCCTGTATAAGAACGTCAGCGAGCATTATATCGAGCGTAACCAATGTTTAGCTCTATCCCCGGCTCGGCTCTTTGTGCAGTTCCACAAAACATTTAAAAAATATAATTTTCTATGTTGTATCTCAAGTATATCACATGAAGACGCCATGACTCACCATAGTCCGGCACCATCATGGAGATAGGCCTGAAGAGAGCCTTCAGGTTGTCAGGCAGCTCCGTGCGACCAGCGTACCCGGGGTTCATAGTGATGAAGGTGGCACATGTCTTCACCAGCTTGATCTCGCGCCCTTCGAACATGAACCTGGGTGCGGGTGAATGAGGGGATAAAAACGGGAACTTGTGATTTCCTGGCAGATACATCGGTTGATGGAGTTTTCTACGAGTCAATCATTTTTAAGATACCACTGACTACTGTAGAGTAGCTGTAAGTCGATAGGGGTAGACTTACTGCCAGTTTCTATAACTCTATCTATCGATAACTGGTGGTTACTTTCATACGATTTTGACAGATTGTAACCTTTCATTATGTCAAAATCGTATGAAAGTAACTACCAGTTATGGATAGATAGAGTTATAGAAACTGGCAGTTAGTAAATTTTGATTATAGCCATACCGATATTTTTTGTTTTCACTACTGCTTAGACCAGCCTACAAAATGTTTTTAACTGGCCTAAGCACGAAAACTAAGTTTGTAAGTGGTTTAGCGGCCATAACTTTCATTCTACATCACCACTACAGTACAATACTTGTTGGGGAACCCATACTTATGTGGTCTGTACAAAAACCCGGCCCTAGAGTGACATTGCTCCTGAGAGAGGGTCAGGTTTCTTCACCGACACTGTATCTTCAAGTCAACTCACCTGGTCAATTTAGCCACCTTAGCATTTCTGATGGTGATGAGTTGCTGCGCGATCACGGACAGCACCTCCACGTCTATTCGGTTGAACTCGTCGAAGCAACACCACGCGCCAGACGTCGCCAGCCCGGAGAAGAAACGACCCATCATCTTGTAGTCCAGACCTGGGTAACACAAGACCGTCATTATATTATTCTTCATTCTGTAGGCACAAAATTTGATTTTAACCATGTGAAACAAAAATTATGCTTTTAATTTTTTTTAGTTTTCAAGAAATATCTTCTGCGGCCGGTAACAAGCTTCTTTCATATAAAACAATATTTAACAAACTGCTCTCCATCCGGAAAAGGTTCATTGTTTTCGGAGACAGACCACGGGAAGGGTGCCGCAGGTATATGCATTGTACAGTCCGAGGCAACCAAACCTGACCCATCTCAGGGTGACAATGATACCTGAGAGTAGTCAGGGTTGTATGCCTCAGACAGTACATAAATAGTCCAACCTTCAGCTCCTAAAAGTAGCAGATACCAGATATAATGTGCACTCATGAGGCTGTACCCTGCCAATCTTACTATTGGCAGCCTGCCAATGCTACCTACTGACCCCCTTACTATTGACACCCTGCCAATGTTACTATTGATACCATATTGACACCCTCCCAGGTTCCAATGTTTCTATAGACACCCTGTCAATGTTATTATTGAAATCCTCCTAATGTTATTATTGACACCCTCCCAATGTTACTATTAACACCCTCCCAACTTTCAATGTTTCTATAGACACCCTGACAATGTTGCTATTGACACCCTGACAATGTTAATATTGACAACCTGACAATTTTACTACTGACACTATATCGACACCCTGACAATGTAAATATTGACACCCTGGCAATGTCAATATTGACACCCTCCCAATGATTATTTAGACACCCTGACAATGTTACTATCGACACCATATTGACACCCTGTCAATGTTTGCTATTGACACCCTGACAATGTTGCAATTAAAACCCTGACAATGTTACTGTTGACACGCTTCCAATGTTGCTATTGACACCATATTGACACCCTCCCAACTTCCAATGTTTCAATAGACACCCTGACAATGTTGCTATTGACACCCTGCCAATTTTATTATGACACTATTAATACTATATTCTTCCAATGTTACTATTAATACTATATTGACGCCATCCCAATGTTTCTATAGACACCCTGACAATGTTACGATTGACATTCTGACAATTTTTCTATAGACACCCTGTCAATATTACCATTGATACCCTCACAATGCCACTATTGCCACCCCGCCACCAGCGCACCTTCAGAGCAGTTGAAGACGACGCACTGCACGGCGAGGCTCTTGGCCAGGTCCTTGGTGGTCTCCGTCTTGCCGGTGCCGGCCGGGCCCGCCGGCGCGCCGCCCAGCTCCAGCGACAGCGCGCCCATGAGGCACAGGTAGCAGCGGTCGGTTAGAGGCGTTATTACTAGGACACCTGGAATAATTGTGTATGTGTGAGTAGATATACTGGGAGAATGGAGCGCGGCGACTGTGATTTTGTCACTTGCCTTGCCTCCAAACTGCATAAATGTGTCCAACTATGGCGCACAAACCAAAACACGTGCAATAATGTTGCAGTGTTTTTAAAAACTGTGCTACCCAAGGAATAAAACCCGGTAATTTTTGGTCGCCTGATCGTAGCGAGGGTGCTAATAGCTCCTTAAATCCGGTAAATCAAAGCGTGATCATGATCACTCGGTAGTAAAAATACCAGTATTTTTCTAAAAAACACGGAGGTTTTCAGAGGATATTCTCAATAAACTAACCTGCAGCGCCTAAATACTCATGTCCATAGATATACATGGAGCTGGACATGCGAGCGACGCAGTTGTCGATGTCCTCCTCCCAATAGTAGCGGATCATCTTCAGCCATTCGAAGTCCGTGCTGCAAGTGATACGCAAGTGAGAATCGAGTGAGAAGCTTTTACTTACCTAATTATATATAAAAGCATCAAAATACTGTAGATTTCAAATATGTAAGCCTGACTTGTTTCACATGTTGTAGGTATACCTATTCGAGTCAGAAATAAAAATTGAAGCCAAAACAGAGCTGAATATTTGTAAAATTGGTGTAGGATTTTATTTTTATTTGTTGCACTTATTTGTTATTTTTTTCTAAAATCGTGTTGTTTTTTTTTTGCACTCCATACAGTTTCTCCTTGTACCTCCTGCAGGTTGACTGGTAGAAAATGCTTCTAGCATTAAGTCCATCTGATTGTACATAATTACTTCTGTATATTGTGCAATAAAATAATAAATAAATATTAACTACCCTACTATTTCGATTACTTTTTAAGTAAATGTAGTGACTATTTTTCCTCAATCTCAATATTTTATGTAGGTCAAAATCAAAATCATTTATTGACACCATGTAAAACGGGTAAGTTCACATGGTAGGAAGTAGGTGAAATAACATACTGGTAAATGAATAGGTACTTACGACTTCTGCACATGTTTTTCCACCATATGCTCGACCGTGTCTCTAGCATGGACATCCACGGTGATCAACGCACACAAGACTCTCCTGAACAAAGGTGACAGGTCCTGCCTCGTCAAAGCGGCCAAGTCGTTCAAGTCCACTACGCATTTCTTCAAGTAACTTATTAGACCCGTGTCGATACGGAGAGGTATCTCTAAAGCGAATATCTCGTGAACACCCTTAGCCCACATGATTTGAGACACTGCTAGGACTATCTGTGAAGGGAATTTTGCTAATGTAGGTATATTTTGTTGCATTTACTCATCATTGCCGAATAGAAAGCAATAAAAAGCGTAGCTCTCTGATAAAACCTCCTTACCAACTTAGTAAGATACAAGCGTCAGAAAAAGCGAGCTTTGGTAAGCGATCCGGGTAAAATAAAATCAACTTTTGAAGTTGGGAAAGAAACAAAAATCTTTCAAATCATTTAAGTTTCATATGAAATAGTGTTTACCTGATTGGCATGGTACTTGACCCACTGTACCCTGGCTTTGGCCGCGTAATCTTTGAGCGCATACTTCATACATCGCTTAACTGATGAGAACATTGCCTCTTCTACTTTACCCAGCCAGTCTTCTACATTGCCTCTGGCTTTTAGACCCTGATGTAGAGAAAACATAAAGTCGTAAAATTGTATGTCTTTCACGTCGCAAGTTATCGAATTACTCCCAAGTGATTTATCATGGTACATAAAAAAATCCTGGCTAAAATACCAAATATCATGTCGAATAAATACAACAATAATCTCCAACTGACCTTCCCTAAATAAACCCTTTCTCCTTCAGGCGAGAGCATAGCCACAATATCAGTGGTGAGATCCTCGGGCTTGGCAGTAAGAGCTAGTTTGGCTTGTAGGTTGTCTCTAGTAGTAAATGACATCTCTCTCTCGACTAATGTGCCATCTTCTGCGATCTCCATTTCTGACTCTGGCAATTTGACCCCAAACTCCAGTTTGGATATTGCGTCGAAGCATTTGCGGAGATGCGGTTGTACTGCGTGCGGGTTTCTAGTCTGTTAAAGCGTTAACGTATAAGTACTGATACGTTAGTTATAAATATTAACTATCACGTCGGGGTCACCACTTTATGTATAAATGATGGTAATAAATAAACAATTTAAATTTAAACTGACTAAAAGTGTTGGGGGACCCAGTATTGCTTCAAGCGGACGAATTCAAAAGTGGCAAGCCGAAAGGGGGTGCCTAAGTTCGCTTATGTTCTATGATCCTAGTCATTATTGTGACCAACAAATGAACTTCCAATAAAAAATAATCTTTTACTGACCTGTGCGAGTATACTCAGCAGCTCGTCATTAGACAAGAAGTAGAACCTCGGGAAGGCGGCGCGCTTGGTCTCCAGATACGCCTCCAGACATTTGCTGATCTGCTCCAGCATCTCGTTGTTGCGTAGGAGCGTGGAGTAGAGCTGGGGCTGCGTGGCCGCCGGCATGGCTAGCGGCATCTTGGGAGAGGAGAATGAACTTAACATGTTGATAAAGTTCGATCTGCGCTCAATAGGTGGCGCTAGCCGTGAGGGAGATGAACTTAATTGATGTTAATTGCGGAGCTACGCTAAAAGAAGCCATCCATTTGATTACGATATTCAAAGAGTGGAGTGGCAAATACTGATTCGGTCGCCCTCTTGGTTGTGGATGATACGGATGACATCACATGATTTATTGAGCTTTAGTCTCAGCAAGCACTTTTACTTGATACCTACTGCTACGGATACAACCCTATTTTTAGAGCTTCCACTATGTTATTGCATTTTTGACATTTAATTATGTTTGGTAAGTAAATTTGGTTTTCCTTTGCAGTCATATGTATGGGATTTCGAATGTCAAAAAACCAATAATATAATGGACAGAGTATAGTGGCCAGGAGCAACTGCGCAAAAAAGGCGAAACTGTTCATCAGCTTTGCTTCTGAAGTCAACTAACCTTAGCAACCTTCCTCATGATATCCTTGAAGGACTTGTCGACCATCGAGAACAGTCTGGTCTCGTTGGGCAGCTGCCTCTGCATGTCCGGAGCAGAGAATATCACCTCCAGGTATATCCAGGTCTGCTGGCATTGAGACCACTCTTCCTGTTGAAGGGAAGGTGTTTAGTTTTGGGAAACCAGGGTAGCACGGCATCTATATCGACATAGATCTCTCTCTGGATCTCTTCCAGGCCACCAAATACTCGTAAACGTAGATAGAATCGTTACATCAATCATATCGCCATGTTTATCATGGTTTTGTGAGGTTTTTGTACGTCGATACAGGTTTCGTACTTATGTGATTTACCATAGATAGAGAAGGCGTTCTGCAGAGATGTGAGCGATCGAATAGGACAGCCTTGATTAGACTTTTTCACAATCCTACCACAGATTCCTCCTAACTAATACGTTTACGATCAAGAAAATATCACGAGCAAACACTACCACATCAAAATTACAACAGCAAAACAAAACACTAACCACAGTCTTAGAAAACAACTCAAGATTCCTCGCCCACTCCTCAACTCGGCTCCTGATTGGTCCGCAGTTCCGGGAGCTTAGTATTGTGCTGACGTGTATGTTGCTCTCGTCAACACACGCCTGGATTTCTTCCAGGCCACCTAAGATGTAGACGTCACGGGCATCTTTGTGCTGGACTACGGGGAACTCGAGCGATGCCCACATCTCTTCCACCTGTTGACGGTTTTAGATTGTTAGTTTTTGTCGTTTTCATCGTATCCGTGTTATTGACAGTGCGTCAAACAAAAATGCTTTTTTCTTACCTTTTGCACGTAGATTAGTTCATTTTGGCGTTCTACCTACCTTTTGGATTGATATCTACCCGTTTTTGAACCCCTGAACAGCAACATAGACCAGTTTCCATCTTACCCACGTTACCATCAGCTTCTCCACCATCCATCCCCACCTTTTTGAGCAGTCCTTCGAGCCGGGCCTCGCTACTGTGTGTCAATGTGTCAAATTAATGTTTCTATCTACCTTTTGAATCATGATTAATCCGTTTTTACAGCCCTGAACAGCAACATATCATGGCTTTCACTTTTCCAATATTGATCCCCACCTTCTTAAGCAGTGCTTCGAGCCGGGCCTCGCCGCCGGCCCGCCCCGCCACCTGCTCGATCAGGTCGGCTCGCTGGAAAGCGCCCAGCTCCTGCAGCCGCCGCAGCGACAGCGCCTCGTCCGCGGGGAGATTAGTGGAGAGAATCTCCTCAATGAGCACCCAGTGGCGCGCCTTGAGCGCCGGGTCGCGGAGGTAGGACATCACTGGGAGCTGTCAGAGAGAGAATTGGTGGTGACAATTGAATCGCGTATTAAATACCAGCGGCCTTACCACCGACGCATTAGCAATCAACAATCCGTATTACTAGTACATCTTCTGAACAAGATATGTATTATATTACTTAATTTTTATTAAATAGTACCTAAGTGGTATTTTACGAATTTGAGTTGGAGGTCACACAGGATGATTTACACTACATTGATCACTTTGTCATAAAATCAATATTTTATAGTAGGTATCTTACCTTTTCTTTAATATCATCGATGGTTTCTTTGCATCGGGGTACAATTTTGTTGGGGGGAAGTCCCTTGTCGAGCTGGTTGAACACTTTGGCGTAGTTCATCGTTGTGTTCTGTATTTCTTCGATGTCTAGCGTGTGGAAATCTGCGTCGTACCTATTATTGAGAATATCATTTCTATAAGTATACTTGTAAATGTGGGGTGGAAGAAAGGAGCCATCTAGAGTGACGTATCGACTTTAAGTAACATACGCCCGGCGCACCTTGTGTTCTTAGCGACTATTAACAATCTGGCTGGCCTTTTGCCACGGGTACAATCCCTAGTCCTACAAACTCAAGTGGTTGTCACCTACACTAGAAGAAGTTTAAAAATAAGTGGGAGACAAATAAAACCACAACATATTTTTATTAGCAGAAAATATTCCAGTTGATGAGCATTTAAAATCATCAAAAGTATCAATCATGCTCATAAACTATAGAATCACGTTTTTTCCAACAATAACCTTAGAAATTCATCCAATTTATACACATACCACGAGTTGTGAAGGTCCTCCCACTCCTTGGAAGACTTCCAGAGCATCTGTCGCAGTTTCACGTCGGCCAGGGCCTCCTCGAGCTGCTCCAGCCGCGCCGGAGGAATCTAGGGGACAGAGGACGCTGCTTAGTAATTATGTATGACTAGCTGTCCCCGCGAGCTTCGCTTCGCCCTAAAAAGTTATCCCGTGGGAATTCCGGGATAAAAAAGTAGCCTATGTTCTTTCTCAGGGTCTAGACCATCTGTATACCAAATTTCATTTCAATTAGTTTTGGCGTGAAAGAGTAACAGACAGACAGACAGACAGACACAGTTACTTTCGCATTTATAATATTAGTTAGGATTAGTTAGTATTCAGAAGATTTTTTAAGCTGAAGGTTCATTAAAACACTCTAAAAGTTGTCTACTATTTTATTTATTAAAGGGGAATTATAAAACGAGCGAACAAAAAAAAACTTTGCGACTGATGATGACATACAGTTTTAATAACTTGAGCGGTATGAATTTGAGTAAGCGAAAAATTAACTAAACTGACGACGAATATTGTTTTATAATAAAATCCAGTACGAGCTTACAAAAAGTGGACTGTGACAAATCGATTTCAGATATTAAAAAAATATCCGAGCGACTTAATTACTAAGTGAGCGACTGGAAATACAGAGAGGGCAACTTCAATATTAAGATATATTCGATTTTTCTAAGTGAGGTTATACTTAGCGATCTACTAAAAAGTTCACTTTGAGCAAAGTTTTGTATGCTGCTTTATTAATGATTATTGGTTACTGATATTCTATTTGAGTGCTTATGTTTTTTATTTTGATACGCTTTTTAATGAAAACTACAGATTTTTAAATGCACTGGCAAAAAGGATCGTGCGACTGTCCCGAATTTTTTAATAGATATGTATGCAATCACGTTTTGGGGCTAGCAATTCGGCTCAAACTAACAACACCACCACTGGAAGCAAAAATGATACCCATTGGACAAAAAAGAAAACGAGGCCGGCCCAATAAGTCCAAGCCCGCACTTATTTACCAGTGTCGATGAGTAGTAGGGCTCCTCATACCTATCAATGTTTCTTAGTATTTATAAGAAGTTTTTTTTTTAGTTGACTGAAGCGTCTTATTTTAATTTTTGTTCATTTTATTGAAATAAATCATCATCATCATCATCATCAGCCAATAATCATCCACTGCTGGACATAGGCCTCTCCCAAGGAGCGCCACAACAATCGGTCCTCGGCCTTCCTCATCCAACCACTACCCGCCACCCGCCTAAGGTCGTCAGTCCAGCGGGCAGGAGGGCGTCCCACGCTGCGTTTGCCTGTTCGTGGTCTCCACTCAAGAACTCGTCTACCCCAACGGTTATCGGTTCTTCGGCAGATATGACCAGCCCACTGCCACTTCAGCTTGCATATTTTTACAGCTATGTCGGTAACCTTAGTCCTCTGACGGATAACCTCATTTCTGATACGATCCATCAGAGAAACCCCAAGCATAGCTCTCTCCATAGCACGCTGAGCGACTTTAAATCGGTGGACCAGTCCTACCGTCAGTGTCCACGTCTCTGCACCATACGTCATCACTGGCAGGACGCACTGGTTGAAGACTTTTGTCTTCAGGCTCTGAGGAATGGCCGAGGAGAATATGTGACCAAGTTTCCCGAATGCAGCCCAACCCAGTTGGATGCGCCTTGCAGCCTCCTTGTCGAAGTTGCATGAAATAAATGCATATATTACTTTATTTTTATGGAGTACATTGTTTTATTTAATTACCCTTATATTTCAATAATAAAATTTCTCAACTAATAGAATAGTGTTTCTTCAAATAGTAATTTCATATTATTTTTATTTTTTAAATGTGAGCTTATTATACTCTGCTCATTAGTGTATTTTTCAAAGTGGTTATTGTATTCGAAACACTTCATTTAAGATAGAATGCCGCTCAGTATAAAAAATACATTTGCCAAATATTGAAAAAAATGCAGGACGTAACGTTGACACTCAAACAAATATTAGGTCGCTCAAATATTATGAAGCTGCTCATTTTGTATTTTAAGTAACTCAAATTAATGTTTGTAAGTTGCTGTCCTGTTGATTTCTCGTCACTCGCAGTCAGTCGCTCACTTAGTAATTCTATAACCCAAATTAATTAATTTTGACACTTAGAACTGTAATTTACAGTCACTCGTTTTATTGCTACCCTTTATTAAAGAACAATTCACAAGAATAAACTCACGAGCAATGACAAAGTTCCACTTATAAAATGCCGACATAAGGGCCCCAACTTTTTAAAATATTTTACCTCAATATTTACCACAATAGTTCAGACGGGGCGTCATTAAGCTAGCCTCCGTTTAGGTACCTAGTAGTAATTTAGTGATATTGTCACTAGAACTTTTTCATTGCTCGAGAGTGTATAACATCAGCTTTATTACGAATCACATAGTAGTTACAAAATCTACAAATGGAAATAATACAAATACACGTTCAGCTTCATTCGTAATACTTACTACTGTGATCCCTGCTTGAGTAGACCAAGGTCCCACGCTGAGGAGACTAATAGCATAGCGGCATCTCCCTCAAACTCAATCTCTACCGCAATTATGACGGGGAAGAGAAAGAGAAAAAGTGGAAAGCGCTATGTATTCGTTCATCTTCTTCTTGACATGTCTTCGGCGTCCTTTTTGTTCGATCGGCAGTAGCAGAAGGTGGTCATGTTTAATCCGATTTCATTTAAGGGCAGAATTTTCAATGATCAGATGGCGTGTTATCTGAAGAATAAAATGGTTGCTGTCACTATTTAATACAAACATTCAGATGCGACAACAACAATTTTATTCCTCAGATACCACTAATCTGACTATTGAAAAATCAGACCTAAATAATACGACTTAACAAAATCTGAAGGCTTAGCATTGGGTGCAAGACGCGCACGTCAAGACGTAACAGAAGTTTTCCGTCGCACTAGCTTTCAAAGCCGCGATATGCATATTGCACTCCGTGCTAAGCCTTCTGTTATGTAGTTTTAACCCCTTCTCACAAGACGCGAATGAATATAATATATGTATTACATAGTGACATAGATTACCTTGAATATCTTCTGCCAGGCTCTGATCTGTTTGTCCCTTTCGGTACACGCCGCCAGCTTCTCGTTGAGTTCGTCGAGAGCTTCTAGCACCTTCTCCATGCTGGACTTGTCGTCGTACAACCACGGTTGCTAGAACATTAAAATTTATAACTTAATAAAAAAAAAACTTTTGATTCAAAAGTTGCGATAGAGAGTAAATTTGAATGTCAAAACTAACAAATTAAAAGTTTTTCCATTACTGCTTTCAGAAACACTCCTCTCGGCGTAATGAAAGTTTTAATTAATTTTTGCACTACACAAGTTTCATAAACTGAAACTCATGACTTTACACCTACAACAAAGGTCTGGCAAAGATTGCTAAAAGCAATAGGACCGCATTTTAGTACTGTTTATTTTTGCAATTTTAGCAAATAAAGTATTTTATCTAGTAAAAATACCAAACAGCCACTCACAACAATCTGCTCCCGCAGTTCATTGACATCCATCATGAGAGCCATGATGTCTTTCCCGATCTGGCTCGCGAACTTGTCTGCCAGGAGATGCCGTGACTCCAGCCGAGCGTCGCACGACGACCGGAGCGACACCAGGATCACACTCAGACCTGGAACGGGTTGAGAGGAGAAAAGAGACAAACATATAAATGCGGTAAGCGTAGTTATGATAGAGCGAGACCAGGGTCACGGTCAGACCTGGAATGGGTTGAAGGGAGAAAAGAGACAAACATAATAAATGCCGAAACCGTATTTTTGATTGGACATAGCCATTCGGTCGTCTATGGAACTGGAGTTTAGGAACCAGATCTATAAAATTACTTGTATGGTACTGGTTCCGATCCGTTAGAGGAATTTAAGTTACTTGTATGGAACTGGTTCCTGTCGAGGCTTCTAATTTACTTGTATGGAAATGATAGGCCTCGTAATATTTTTTTGATGATTTGAACACCTAAGAATATCGATATTTCATTTGATCCATTTAACAGTCATAACACAAAGAAAAGCGAGAGGTAAATACGCAGAGGCATAGTATTTTTTCGGATATCTCTTCGGAACCAATTTGAGCTACTGGAAGAACTCGAAGACGAACAGATGGAGGAGTCCTGGAGTCGTATCCGCACGGCGTTCACAAAAGCTGGCGAGGAAGTGCTTGGGTACTCAAATCGGAGGAGAGAAGAGTGGATGTCTGCAGAACTGTGGCAAGCCATCGAAAGCAGACAGCTCACAAAAGCCGAGATGTTGTCCCGTTCTGGAGCATGTTCTGCAGAGCTGCAGGAACGTTACTGAACAATCCGCTCGACCATATGGGTATTTCTTATTCTTATAAAAAATACTGTCTTACGTAAGAATCGGCTAGCTGGAAGCACTCATAATTTCAATATCCCCCCCAAAATGTCACAGCCGTGCGATGTCCGCTCACCGAATTACTCAACAAAATATTTTTCTGGAATTAATTGGTGCTTTTTCAGACAAAAAAACATTATATAATCATTTTATATGCAATTAACTTATCACAATACATATATTTCATGTTGTTTAGCTAAGTTAGTTTAAACCAAAACCTTTCGTAAAGTTTGTCTGATGTTTTTTTTGTCACAGCCGTGGGTCGAAATATTTACACTTGAAAAAAGGGTAGAAGTTTGCGACATGTATCTGCTATAAGTAACTACATATTTTTCTGCTATATCAACATTGTATGACCTACCCTTTCTTGGCCGGCATGAATGGTAGATGGTAAATTAATAATATTTTTTATGTTTTATTTTATAAATTAACACTCTGAACCTGTCCAGACCGTGTTCAAGTTATATAAGGTAAGCTCAACTGTATTGTCAGTTTGTTTTTCGTAATTTATAACTTAAACAATGTACTTACAGATAAAAGTAACAAATTGCAAAAATAATGACGAATTTTAAAATAATGTCAGGCACGGTGCGAAAATGTCACAACCATGGCAGTCACAGCCATAGCTTTTTGAGGCCATGGTCGTGACATGTTTTAACATGTCACATCCATGTTGAACATGGATGTGACGTAACTACCTTATAAAAAAATATATCTATAGTTATTCTGAAGGCACAAACTTTAATTTTATTTCTGTGAAAACTTTGATTTGGAATATTGAAAATGAGATTTACGCCATTCATTCATAAAGTCGAATTTTAAACAAGGAATTTAATTTGTCACAACCATACTTTCACACCTCATTTTCTACCCCTTGCAAAGCCTGTTAAGCTTGATTGAAGATATTAAAATTCATTATTTTCAATACACTTTCTAATAACATTAATAAAAAAATATAAAAAAAAAGTTTTAAAAAAATATTTTTTGTTTGTTATTTTTAAGAAATACCCATATGGCACGACGCGACCGTAAAAGAGCAGTCGATGAACTAGCCGATCGTGCGAACTCTGCTGCAAATCGGAAGGACATGCGAGAACTGTACGAAATTACAAAACGCATCAACGGAAAAGGCACCCGTAAGTCAAAAAGGCCGCTTAACTCCGCCGGCAGACTCCTATGCACATCTGAAGAGCAATTGGGTTGATGGACGGAGTACTTCAAAGCAGTGTTGGACCGCACCAAGGCAAAACCTACACCTACTGGAGATGTCAGTGGAAGCGACAAACTGCTGGATATTGAGACGACTCCGCCTAGCTCTGCTGAAATACGAGTAGTCACGGCAGTTAAGCAGCTGAAGAACGGTAAAGCTCCTGGTATAGATAATATTACGACGTGAAAATTGACGTGGCTGTGCAACATCAAAGAGTGGACCGGTGTAAAAACCGTGGAAGAAATCTTTAAAACAGCCAGGAATAGAGAGCGCTGCAAAAAGCTGACTGCCAACCTCCAATGATGGAGAGGCACTATAAGAAGAAGATAGATAATATCCATGTGGACATGCTAAAGCTGACGCCCCAACAACTGCCACGTTACTTTATCCCCTTCTTACCCGAATTTGGGAAACTGGACTGGTGCCTGCCGAGTGGAAGCAAGGCCTTCTAGTGAAAGTCCCTAAAAAGGGAATCTATCTCAGTGCGATAACTAGCGCGGCATACATAACTCTACTCCCGTCTGCCGCCAAAGTTTAAGCAAAACTATTGCTGAAAAAAGTAACGCCCACTCTTAGGGAAGAGCAAGCCGGATTCCGCCCCGGCCGCTCCTGCGCTGACCACACCAACACCCTGCGCATCCTGATAGAACAGTGTGTCGAATGGCAATCCGAACTATATCTCGCGTTCGTAGACTTTGAGAAAGCCTTCGACACCGTGAAGTAGAGCGCGCTGTGGTCCAGCCTGTAACACAGAGGAATACCGAGCGCCATAGTCAGGTCAACTGCGTGGTGAAGTCGGTTCTGCTGTTCGGTTGTGAAACATGGAGAGTGACTAGGGGATTGATGAACCAAATACAAGTGTTCGTCAACAAATCCCTGAGGTCGATCTTTCGCATCTTTTGGCCGAACACAATCCAGAACGTTGACCTGTGGAAGGTGTGCAAACAGTCGCCCATAGAGCAAGAAATCGCATTGCGAAAATGGAGATGGATCGGTCACACTATAAGAAGGGGGGCCGATAACATGGCAAGCATCGCTTTCAAGTGGAAACCGCTAGGAGGCCATCGGAGACGCGGTCGCCCTGTGCACACATAGCTGCGCACAGTGGACGGCGAGCTGCGAGCGCAAGGCCTGAGCTGGACGGAGGCCTGAGCGGTTGCTGAGGACAGGACGGCGTGGCGCACTCTCGTGAAGGCCCTCTGTACCACTTGGGTACCTTAGGACGACAACAACAACAACATCGTATTTTATGGATCTTTGGAGAAGCCAAAGTCCAGTAGTGGATTGCTATAGGCTGACGGCTGAAGTAGACTTATTGGAGCTGACTCTATCAAGCGACGGCGCAACGCAGTGGGACTTTAGGTTAACAATAATAAATTAACAATTACTTGTCCGACGGTATTTGAATGGGGAAATAATGGGACAGGAGGTATAAAAGGAAATGGAAGTGAGGAGGAAGATGGGACGGGATAGGGGCATGGGACGAAAAGCAAGCAGAGGGAAGGGCAGCATGGGAGTTCATAGAAGTAAGGGGAATGGAGGGAGCGGAGGTAGGGGATAGAGATAGTTGGAAAAGGGAGAGTCACATAAATACACAGTCACAGCAAATTTCATGGCACATAAGATACATGGTAATTAAAATACACATAAAATTATTTATTGCACATAAAAGAAATAAGTACACGTCGAACATAACACAACAGCAATAGCACAATATAATAGCATTTTTGACCATGAGTGGTAAATCTTTCGATGATGCTTCAAAACAGCATTGCTCAGTTCAGCCCCCATTACCCTACATTGTAATATCTCTACCAACTATATGAATGAAGACAATGAACCCGGTGATATGGAAAATGAAACTAAGCTATTCTTGCACGGCTGTTGTCTTGAGTGTTGTGGATCTGGCCGTTTTAGCAATAACTAAAATAATACATTTTAACAAAAACGTATACATTTCTTTGAAAATTTATCCGTAACTACGTATATTACTTAAATTAATTTGACCATTCACATGAGTTTAATTTTATTAAGTAGGTACAATGAATGCAACATGAATTGCTCTCACTATTGCTAAAACAGCCAGATTTGGGACGCAGGAGTCGCTTGCTGGCATGTAGCATCTTTACCTCAATGCATATAACTATTTGTAAGAAATAGTCATATCCACTAAGGCACCGAGCTTTAATATTTCGTAGGACGTCAGGTTCCTAATCTTCCGTGTAGAGTTCTGGTAATGTTTAGTTTCTTGGTAGTGCAGTCGCAATTGTAGGTTTTAGCCTTTGTATCTATACTTTTCAGATAATAGATATACAAGAGAAAAACCTAAAATTAAGGAACATTTTGCAATAAAGGCGACGACGCGAGGCGATATTTCATGTCATACAGCTTACTTACTAGTTTAACATTACACATATTTACTAGTTTAAATATACACATAATATTAAAAACCGTATACAATATTGTACAATAGGTAAATAAAAATAATGTATAATTTTTATGTTTTAACAATCGTATACACTCTATGCTAATCAGATTTAATATCAATCCAACAAATCACAACTCTCTAACCAAGCCAACCAACCATCTCTTCCAAATACTGACCCAAGTACTCCGTCATATCGTCGGGCGGCACGGGCATGTTGAACTCGGCCATCATGTCGTACAGCTCCCGTAGATACTCGAGCCGGTCCTCGAGCTGAGCCACTCGGCCCTCCAGGTCTTCTAACATGAAGTGGAACGCCACCAGCTCGGCTGCAGTCTCCGGCTCCTTGTCTATGTCCTCTCTGACGGCCTTGATGCCGGACACGATCTCTTCTATGCACTCGTGGCCGATCCTGGGGAGGGTTAGTTGTGAGGGTTTGTAAAAAATTTAGGTTTTGTATGGTGAAGGTGGAAATAATCTTTTAGACACAATAATCTTTACAGTAGTTATACACAAAATCATTATAGTGCCGGGTATCTAATGTGGACTAACGCACACCATCTTTTGGTCAAACGGAAAACAATGTTGTCTACAGGGACCAACCAACTTAGCTTGGTGAGGAATGCCGAGGGCAGAGTTTTATTTTGTCAATAGGACGAACGCCTATGTCCAGCACTAAATAAGCTATTATAATATTGACTATAGATTAAAACAACAACAAAAACTCAAACATAAAATGCAACTTACTCAGGAGTAACATTCGTGATGACGTCGAGCAGGCGGCGCGGCTGCGGCCGGAACAGCTCTTGGAAGGGAACCAGGCTCAGGAACAGCAGGCCCAAGGGTTGGTAGCTCACCAGCTCTTCGATCTGATCCATTTGCCTGATGTACTGCTCCGCCAGGGCCCTGAACACAGCTAAGTCCCTCTCCCGACGGATCTCCTCCACATCTTTCTCGTGGGCATCTCTAAAGTTCTCCATGAACCCTTGCATGCGACCCAGGAATACGCCCACAGACTCGTAAGCCAGCTTTATGGACAGCGGGATGAACTCAATGTCGTCTAGAAGCTGCTTGTCTTGCTGCATCAGGAAGTAGAGGTTCGGGGCCACTCCGGCGGACCAGTCCACCTGCTTGCCCATGATCGTGGGCTGCACGAATATCTGTAGACCCTCGTCGTTCAGGTAGTTGCGGAAAGTTCTCACGAACTCGTCCCAGTAGCTGGTGATCTTGTCCATGTACTCGGATATGACTTTCTCGCTCGGGTTGAGTTCCACTTCGCCGGTCGGGAGCACGTATGCGTCCACTTGGAACAACGCCCACTGGAAGAGTGACGGCGTTTGAATAATGGGATTGCCAGGTAAACACATGATAAAATCAAGGCAGAACAAACACCTATTGAACACGTCTTGCGAAATTATGCATGATCTTATCAAACCGCCGCGAGCAATGGGCCGTCAACAAAGGTAACCAGATTTTACATAATGTGAATAATGAAGGGTGCTGTAAATAGCGCGCCGCGGATATCGTATTTGCATTTCAAAAGCGCTCCAGGCTCCAGTGACGCAACACACAAGTCTAGAAATCTGAGCCAGATTAAATTTTCCCCCATTATTGATCCAGGGATTACAAGGGTCAGTCCATCAAATGCTTTTATTCCATTAAAGAATTTATGAACCTAAAAATTGCTCAGAAATATGATGTTCTGATCTAAATAAATACTTTATTATTGTTTTGTTGGTTAGTTAATTATAAGCTTAATATTATTGATTTAAGAGTTATGAATAAGAACCTAGTATTATTGTGAAATTGGTTCCTACTAGCTTTAAGGGAATTTGCAGTGCCCACTATGGGTATCAAGTTGTAAGTACTATATTATTTTAAGATCATTAATGTACACTTGATGGCAATAAAATATAAAAAAAAAAAAAAAAAAAAAAAAAAAAAAATGCATGTCCATTTCAAATAATTTGCAAAGCACAAAGGGATGCAGACAGGAGGGAAACTTTTTTTATCCAACATCAAGCAAGTACTTAATAATGTGACCAGCAGAGCAGACAGTAGGTACATCATAAAACCCCGCTGGTTTTAATATAGACACGATCATTTAATTCGCTTTAACAATCGCAGCTTTTTGGCTTCATGAATAAAGTCAAGTTCACATTAGCAAGAGTACCCCACCAATAGGTAACGATGAGAGGTAAAGGTATAAGAGGATTAAAAGATTTGTCTGATGTCTACAATTATTATCCATAAGTATAGTCTAGACAGCTTTAAAGACGGGATTACCGCAAATTGAGATTATGTACACAATCAGACAGTATTGATATTGATTTGATTGGACCATGATTGGTCTAATCAAATCAATATTATCAAATCGATACCACAGGGCGCCAGCATAAAATTACATAATGAGTTTCAACGCACAAAAGCTTAAGCTCGCGAGCTTCGCTTCGAATTAAAACATCTCTTGGTCACAAAATAAAAAAAATCAAACATATACATACCTAAATATTTTTGAAATAAAAGTTATTTGTGTCTAGCGAAAACGGTCGTGAAACATTTGACAGAAAATGTATGCAAAACGCCTGAAAACTTCTTTTATTTTTTGTAAACACTGGCTAATTCTCTGAGGTCCAGACTCCAGACAGTAAACATAGCAATGTATATAGACAGAGTGACCTTCGATCTCGCCCCGGGGGTTCGCATGGAGGGATTAAGGGGAGAGGGTGTTGCCCAGCAGCACAGATTCACAGACAGACCCAATACGCATAAATATTATATACACAGTGATCGGCGTCGATCATCGATCGAGCCGAACGCAGCCTCGGAAATGCACCGAGGCTTTCCGACATTTTGATGGGAAAATCAATACATTATGTACAGAAGAGTCCATAAATAAATATGTAAGTTAGCATTATTTTGTCTTGTACTGTACCTTGTCTACATATAAATTTAAAAACAACTTTATAAGCGTGTGTGAAGATTGGTTTTGACAAGGTTCAAAAGTGTGCCTATTAATATTTATTTTTGAATTCTAGTGTACAATAACAGAAGTAGCTAAGTGAGAGTTAAGTATAAGTCGCAAGCATAATTGTATATTAGGGAAGAGAGAATGTATAATCACTCTCTAATAAATAGTTTAGATATCGCCAGGAAACAAAATATGTTAATAATATAGTTAATAATTTATTTTGTTATACATTCACGAGCAATGAAAAAGTTCCAGTGATATATGGAACGGCAATGGCATGTGGAGCTTTTCCAAACAAATCTGCTCAATAGTGTATTATTATAAAACTAGCTGCTCCCGCGAGCTTCGCTTCGCCTTAAAAAGTTTTCCCGTGGGAACTCCGGGATAAAAAGTAGCCTATGTTCTTTCCCAGGGTCTAGACCATGGATGCACAGACCGCGGCCCGCGGGCCGCATGCGGCCCGCCGATCGAATACTGGTGGCCCGCCGACAGCAAAAATTATTGTCGTACATTCAAATAATATTTAATTCTAAAAAAATATGTTCGAAAAGTACTCAATCACAGGCAATTCAAACAGTTCCTTGATGACATCGAAACTGAATATAGAGATTTATTGTATTATACAGAAGAACGATTTCTTAATTTAATAAGTAGAAGAAATTGGAATTTTTCTGGCAAAAAAGCAAAGGGATTCCAGGAACTTAAAAATCCTGATCAATGCACTAAGAAATTGTCAATATTCAAAACGACCAAGATTTACGCAACAAATTCAACGAAAGAAAATTGCTGCTTACCGCTGGATTGATAAAACACATACAAAGAGTTGCGTATAAACTCTGCTCTGAAATTTGTACCTATATATGTGAACATACCTTTTCAATACTAAATCGACAAAAAATCGAAACCGCCTTGCAAACGAATGTTTGGAAGCAGTTTTACATGTAAATTTCAGCCAAATAAATAAAAAAACGATTGTAAGCACTATTCAGTGCCACGATTCTCGCAAAATAAATCAATTCTTTTTCAATTTGAACATCATTATCAATTCTTTATTGTCTTTAATTACGAGCTATACTTCTGGCGGCCCGCCATCAGTTCATAATTTGTCCGAGTGGCCCCTAGTCTTGATAAGTCTGTGCATCCCTGGTCTAGACCGTATGTATACCAAATTTCATTCAAATCCGTTCAGTAGTTTTGGCGTGAAAGAGTAACAGACAGACACAGTTACTTTCGCATTTATAATATTAGTTAAGAAGTTAGGATGTATGGATGGGGACGTTCGTGACTTTACCTACAGCAACTACGTACGTAGTTATGACTATAACTCAAAAGGTTTCGCAATTTTATTACTAAAATTGCAGTGTAGACGTAAAAACAAACAAACCAATAGACATGACAGATCTAATTCACCTTTAAATTTTAGTAAGTATCATGATAATCATCAGCTCTTGGTGGTGTTCCAACAAATAAGAAATTATGAATTTTGTATGGGCATTTTTAAATTTTGACAGATGAAATAGGAGGAAATTTATAGTTTTCTAAGTATCAATATTTCATGAAATTTCAATTAAATCCTCGTCTCGCCTCGCTTTGTCGATGGAAACCCACCTTCAGTTGTCGACTACTGTAATACTGTACCCTTCAGGCTCCATCAAAATCCACAATACAAAATTCATCGACCAGATCAGGACGGATGTCAATCAATGTCAAATTGAAAATTCATACAAAAGTCATGTCATATCGTGAACACAGCGACTGAATTTTCAATATGGCTTTTACATACTGGCCATGAATGGACCAATCCAGGCCAAACGCACCAATGTCAATGTACTAATTTGCATCCCTTTTATTTATTGGAAATATTATTTTTTTTTCAATTGAAAGTTTGGTCTAGATTAGCCCACCATGTAAATTCATATACTTAACGTAAGGTAAGGGTGAAAATGGATTACGACCTGAGATCGCCTCGCAACAGACATTGATCATCAAGCGTCACTAGCTGCCAAATTTATTCCATAACTTACTCTAAACTAGCTGCTAAATTTATTTCAACCCCATATAGTCCACCGCTAAATTAAAGGTGAGCGTCCATCTATCGGTATCGTAGGTCATCAATGTATAGAGAAACGGCGTCGGCAATGCCAATTTGAGTAGACACACAACTTGTATTAATTTATATACAAATAATACTGAATGCCTCGCGTCCGTTGCATACGATTCCGAAAGGTGGGCCTCGAGCCTTAAACAATTGAAAATAAAACAATTGAATCAACTCACCTGGCAAGTATCAGTGTCTCTCGGCACCGCCTCCAAGACCTGGTCTACTGCGGTGCCCTGCAGCAAGCTGAGCTCAGGAGTGAAGCCGTAGTGGACCCTCAGCAGACCCGCTAACATGTAGTTGGACCTCCGCGTCAGACGGTACAGCATATAGTTGGTCATGTAGTCCACGAGCTTGATGAAGCTGCAAGGGTTACGGAAGATTAGTATAATAAAATAATAAATAAATAATTTATTCCAAAAAAGCTTAAATCTAATTACAAAATTGGATCTGTGCCTGAACAAGGCCAGAGACCTGTACATCAGGCATCAGCGCTCCTCCAATAGAATTATAATAACAAAGCTGTGTATATGTAAGTACTGACTATTATTAAAATTAAAATAAAATCAATTAACTTAAAAATAAAATTAATTAATTTAAAAATAAATAAATTAAATGAAAGAATCATACAAACTTTACTTAAGTAAAGATAGTCTTATATAAAGTATAGGAAAGACAGTTATAAATAAATTCAAATTAAAAGTTGATATAAATATGAAATAGCAAAATGTTGAATTGTAAGATAAAGAAGAAGGACCGTACCTGGTTAATATATCACAAGTATAAGTACAGAACAGTGCACGAGAGCTCACTAAAATGGCGGCCATATGTAGAACCCCCATGATTAAAGGGTAAGAGAGTAGTCGAAGCGACTGCATGATGCAGAAGGCGAATACCGAATGACCGGCTCCATCACGGTGCCCCGTTATATAGCCGGCCCAAGCCTCCCCCTCCCGCGCCTCACCCCTTACCTCCAAGGGGTTGAACATTGTCTTCTGCGCATGTCCACGCCCTCGAATTAAACTGTAACGTCTATGACGCAAATGTACAAGCTACCATTTCATGCAAACTGAACACTGATTGAAACATTATACATAAACTTTACGTACCAAGCCAAACGTTCGCAGTACTTCCGCTTATTCGCTTTCTCAGTGTAAGACATTCCGCCAGTGGGCCTACCACGGATGACCTGGAACGGTGGTATGTTCCTATCGTCGTAGATAAACCCTTGTAGATAAAGCGCCGCGTGGCAAGCCGCCGTGACTAAATCCAAGACTACTGAGCGGTATTCCGTAAGCGTTTCACGCATAATTTCCACGCGCTTCATCTGTAAGTTTTAACTACAGTTAGTTAAGGTCGGCAAAAGCAGCGAATGCTCGTTGCAATGTTTCAATTAAATTCCCTAATTGATATTCACTCACCACTATGGGGTGGCAAGGGTGGCAGAGATGGGTGGCCTAGAGCACAGTCGAAAATAACCAGCTAGATTTCGCCGGTGAACTAATTAATCCCTATGTGCTAGGGCGAGGGTCCTTTTGATAACTCTCCCGACCCTATCTGTCTGGATTTGCTTACCACAATAAACGCATAACACACTGGTAATATAATATTGTACATATGCATCCGCAAACTTTCCGTCTGACCCTTTTCAAAACAAAAACAAGACTGATGTTTGATGCCTGCAACCCCTGTTGCATAGCTATAGGTACCTATAGAACTTGAGGGTCTGAGTCTGAGGCAGAAATTTGCACGATTGTACATGTAGAACCTACATACCATGTCTATACCATACTTAATGCCCTCGCGAGTAATGATTATGTTAAAATGATATTTGGAACGGCAATGGCAGTAAGTGGAACTTTTTCATTGTTTGGATTGTATTAGCAAGTACCCAGTTACTTTAAATAAATATACAAACCTGCAGTTCAATGAAATAGAAGAAAGCTGTATCCATGTCTATTGTCACATCGGCAAAACTCTTCATGTACATTTCACAACACATCGCCTGAATATTCAGCAGAGCCTTCCCAAGCACCGGAGTCAGTGTGAAAAGGTTCTTAGCCAATTTATTGCGCATTTTGCTGAACTTTCTAAACAATATAGACTTCCTCCATACGTAGAAGGCTTTCCAGTAACGGTAAACATTGAAGAACTTTATCTGAAAGGTGAAATGTAATACCTTCCATTAGCTCTCATTAGCGGAGTCTCATTATACTGAAAATATCACCTGAATAAGTAATCTAATACAACCCCCGTGGGCGTAATTGAAATAAATTCAAAGAATCTCTCCAAGAAGCCATGATATCCATCAATACCCATTACCGATAGTCTTTTGTTAACATGTCTAGATGTCCGCCGGTCTGGCGCCTAATAATTGCATCTCTCTGATGTCTGGATAAATAAGACCTGAATAGCAGCTGATTAGGTAATTTGAGACGACTAATGGAAGCAATTTCTAAGAAACCTTGCGTCGCCATCATATCGATCAATATCCCATGGTCTTTTGTATGCAGGTCTATTAGGTACTTGGAGCGTCGCTCTGGCGCCTAGGTATCATTTTATATTTCTCTAGATTCTGTATAAAAATCACTTGAATAGCAGTTGATTGGCATAAATGAACCTGATTCAAGGAAACATGGAGTCGCCATCATATCGATCAATATCCCATGGTCTTTTGTATGCAGGTCTATTATGTACTTGGAGCGTCGCTCTGGCGCCTAGGTATCATTTTACATTTCTCTCGATTCTGTATAAAAATCACTTGAATAGCAGTTGATTGGCATAAATGAACCTGATTCAAGGAAACATGGAGTCGCCATCATATTCATCAATAATCCATCCTTTTGTTTAGGTACTTTTCTAGTTCTTCGCCAGACTGGCGCCAGAAAGGTGACATATAATACCTTCCATTAGTTTCCATTAGCAGATTCTCATTTTGCTATTCATAACACCTGAATATGAAATCTAATACATATGACCTCCTGTGGGAGTAATTGAAGCAAATTCAAGGAAACCTGGCGTCGCCATCATATCAATCAATATCCCATCCTTTTGTTTAGGTAAAATGTCTTATTTGCCGCCAGACTGGCGCCTTGTTACCTTTCTAGGTATATTAGTAATGAAAGGTGAAACATAATATTTTCCATTAGCTCCCATTAGCAAGGTTTCATTGTTCCTTAAATAACACCTGAATAGAAATCTAACCAGACCTCCCGAGGTCGTGATTGGAGCGGATTGAAAGAATCTTCTCGTCGCCAATATCACATGATCTTTTGTTAACATGTCTAGATACTGAAAGCGTCGGCGTCGGTCTGGCGCGTTATATTTTTATTTTTCTATAGATTCTGATAAATAAGACCTGATTAGCAGCTGAATAGGTAATCTAAGAAGACTGCTAAGTGGGCGTAATGGAATAAATTCAGAGAAACCTCGCTCCATGAAATTGATCAATTTTCCATCCCTTTGTTCACACTAGTCAAGTAGTCCGTCTATGTGGCGCCTAGTGATAACATTTCTATAGATAATGGAACAAATATACCTGAATAGCAGCTGATTAGGACTGCTGCGTCAGTAACTGAAGGTAAGTCTAAGAAACATGGCGCCGCCATCATATCGATCGATATCCCATCATTAGTTTCGATACTTATCTAGTTCTCCGCCAGTCTGTCGTCTAGTGATTATACTTCTATAGAAGAAGTACTTAGTGATTATATTTCTATAGATGGAGGAGAAATCATTCTGAATAGCCAATTTGAAACGACTGCTCTGCGGGATTGATTAAAGTAAATTCAAAGAAAAATCTCGTCGCCATCATATTGAGCGAATAACACAGCCTTGTCGTGCGACGGTCTGGCGCCTAGTAATTGCATCGCTCTAGATTCAAGAGAAGTATACAATACAAACTAATCATAATGCATATAACGTTCAATAGGCTACTTGACTTAAGTATATCAAATTTGGCGCCATAAATGAGCAAGTATTTGCTGTATTATTTATCTTACAAAACCGAAATATATCGATTTCACGAAATAAATGACTGAGATAAATTGAATTACAAAACCAAAAAATACATAAACAAAAATTTATGCTGAAAACGCTATCCGCCATTACGACAGGATATGATGTCAGAAAGGTTGAAAATAACTAATGTCACTCTGACATTTTATATATTCTCTTCGTTGTCATTAGTTTAAGTCAAATGATAGTTTTCTACCCTTGTGACGTCACAAAGTGATAATTTATAAACAAATATGGCTGACACCTGTAACAATCACCAAAACCACTAGAGGTCAATCATGTCTGGACCACATATTTATAAGATCCCAGTGCTCTTCTACTGCTCTAGTTTATAGGACTGATGTGACAGATCACTCTATGACAATGCTTGGTCTGGTTACAAAGAAATTAAATGTGCAATCTATTAAACGTAAAAGATTGATAAGGGATTATTTGATTGATTATTATTATGAAACAATAGGCTATGTCTGAAAAAATTTAACAACGCTCATAATTTTTCTAATGATAGGAATAACCCTCCGTATCATCCTGAAAAATCTCAGATTTTTCCTATGCGTCAGTAATTTTATAAAAATAAAAACATTTCAAGTTTCACAAAACGGGGATATGATGGCATTTCAGGACTTTTTCCATCATATCCCCGTTTTGTGAATCTTAAAATGTTTTTATTTTTATAAAATCTGAAAAATCTGAGATTTTTTTAGGATGATACGGAGGGTTATTCCTATCATCAGAAAAATTATGAGCGTTGTTTAATTTTTTCAGACATAGCCTATTAAAGTGGCCCTAAATAACACCGACTGGAATGAACTCTATAACCAAAATGATGTGAACGATGCTGTAAAAATATTCACTGAGGTTTTGACGAATATCGTTGAAAAACACACATGAATGGTAGTTATCAGTCGCTCGAAATTAAATTTGACTCCATGGATTACTCCAGGCTTAATGAGGTGTATAAGACATCGTGATCGTCTACATAACAAAGCCAGAAAAAGTCCAAATAATCCAACCTCCAGATAACATACAAGAGATATCGAAAATTCTGCAACAAATTACTTCGAAAAATTAAAACAGAATATGAATCTAAACAATTAAAGGACAGTTGCGGTCAACCTAAAAAACTATGGAAAGCAGTTAAAGAAATCTGCAATCTGTCTCTCTCGAGCAAATAAAGAACCGGCTGAGTTATTGAACATAACAGGTACATCTACCCTTGCCCAATTTCTTAGATTATGTGATGATTTTTTTACTAATGTTGGACTAGATTTGGCTAATAATACTCTGGGCACTTTGGGTACCACTGAAAATGAGCTTGCTTCTTCAATCAAAGTTGGTAACTGCAGTTCAATAGATTCATCCTCTACATGAACGACATCCATTCGCTAGCCGTTACAAATGCAGATTTATAATGTTATGCTGACGATACTGCAATCATTTTTCATGGTAACTCGTGGGACCAAACCTTTGCAAATGCTGAAGCTGGTATGGAATTGGTGGCAAAATGGCTGCAGACTAACCTACTAACCCTAAATACCAATAAAATCAAATATCTGGCATTTCGAATTTACTCAGGCTTCGCAAACTCCTTCGAACAAAAAAATAAAAGTAAATATCTGTAACCATACTGACTCCATGTGTGTTTGTGAGGGAATAGCGAATGTCAAAGAGATTAAATACCTTGGTGTTATAATAGATGAAAAGTTAAACTTTCAGTCACATATCAACACACTGTCTGCCAGAATCAGAAGGATTATGTACCCATTTTTAAGCACCTCAGACATGTAGCTACCCTGGAACTACTGAGAACCATATACTTTGCTCTGTGTCAATCCATAAAACAAGTTTGATAGCAGCCGAAAGAGCACAACGTTCTGTCTTAAAGGTATTACTGAAAAAGCTGTGTCGATATTCCAGAAAAACGCTCTATGAGGAAATGGCAGTTCTAAGTGTACGTAAGTTATTTATTTTAAAATCCTTCACAATTGCATACACTAGCTGACACTGTAAACTCAAATAATTACGTAGACATTCTAGAGAAACGTGAGTTTAAAATTCATTTGCCTAAAATGAAAGCGGCTTTTGCCAGGCGTTTAGCAAACTTTATAACAGCTCACATATTTAATAAAATCGCCAGGCAATGTAATATCAAACATTTATCCATTAGAGAAGCCAAAGTGGTAGTCCTGCGCTGGTTGACCGAATCATCCTACTTCAATGCAGAGAACCTGTTTATGTGCGTTTATTAATCATTTGTATATATTATATTATTCTTATTTTATATTTGTATCTATGTATTCTATATGTTATATATATTTCAATTTTGGCATAGGTCATTATTTTTATTTTTATATGCATGCCTAAATAAGTTTAATACAAAAAATCTTTTGATTTTGCGTCCTGCGTGACAAACTGTGTTTTACGGCTTGTTTTTGTGTAAGTTCGAACCTGATTTCTCACGATACAGGTGTTACCAAGTGTGAGGATCACAGTAACACATAAAGATTTTTTCATTTTCACACCGTTTTCGCCTGTTTATGAAAGTAGAACTTTTAAGTTAAAGATTTGCAAGGTCCAAAAAACTTATGGAGTATTTTTTTTTGTCTAATAAAGCAATTGTTAATCATATTAGACTTTCTTTAAAAAAGAGTCAAGTAGCCTATTATTTTTATTTATTATATACCTAATGAAATTTTCTCGGTAAGTACCGATAACACGGGCGGAAAAGAAAATAAAACCAGTAATAATGACGTCGTCCTACTATCTCGGTGTATGATCTATTATATAATATGGCAGATCTATCTAAGGGTCGGCGCTCACTGCCGGCAAGGTATGGCATGGCACGGAAGGTTGTATAGTGGCATTCCGCGGCGTTCAGTGGCATGCCATGGCATCCTGGTGAAAGCCCAGCCACTCTGGCTTCCATCAGTTTTGCTCCGCGCGTATTCGAAGCTAAGTTTCACTCTTATTTCAACTAGCTAGCAATCATAATTACTCGACCCCAAAGTGACCCATACTCCTCGCGGGATGTCATGGCGCGCCGTGGCATCCCTTGGAATGAAACAGCAAGACATGTCATGCCATGTCTGCGACACGTCGCGGCTTCGTGGCATCGAAATAAAGTAACTTGAATTCTAAACTGATTGAAATAAGATTCAAAATAACTTCATTAGTAATAAAAACCTCTGCCCTGCCATGCCATACCGTGCCGGCAGTGAGCGCCGGCCCTAAGTATACTCCCAACGTCCCGCAACTAATGTAGGTTTAACCTTTCATCATATTCAATGTATTCACTTCATCATACGCACATCGACTAAGTTTAAAAGGATTTAAACACTTACCTCGGTTAGTTTGACGAAGATGTTGTACTCTTGCTCCCACGCATCTAGCTTAGTGAAGACCATTTCGTTGGTGTAGTGAGTGACGCCGCACGGACTGAGCGTGAAGTAGTTGTGTTTGTCGATTTGGTCGTATGGGACCACCCTGCGAATTGAAGATTAGTGTTAATACTCCGATTCATCAGGTATGTGATCTTACACTAATTACCGCTAACGGACCCAAACCAAAGTTAAGTTAAACTAACTTTTTTATTACCTACCTACCTGCTTGACTTTTTAGTATGAAGTTAAGATTCGTTTATTGCGATTTTCTCAAATTTTACAAGGACAATACAATAAGCTCTTCTGTAAAATCCATAAAAACTGTGTGTGTGCCCAAAACCTTTTATAATTTAGAGTTCCGTAGTCTACTAGGAACCCTAGTTTCGTCATGTATGTCTGTCTGTCTGTCCTGGCTCGTTCTCCGCCCTTTCGAGATATATACCTACTGATAATCCTAAAATCGGTTTTTAAAATTATTGAAAAAATATTATCCTTTAAAGCGAAACGTTAATTTGAAAAAAAAACAACTTACCCCATCGTGTGGGGTATCGTTAAATAGGTATCTTTAAATACAACAAATATATATATATATACTTATTAATACAAAAGTTAAAATTAGAGCGTCCCCCCCCCCTTAACATTTGAAATACTATTACAATAATTCTGAAAAAAAAATATGTGCTTTATACCTTCATTTTCAACGAAAACTATAGCGAACTCTGTATCCTACATAGTTATTTTTATACAACTCTACCAACTTATGATGTGCACTTAATTATGTTTTTTTTTAATGTCAAGCAATCGGCCCATCTTATGGCTACGGAACCCTTTTATGTGCGTGTCCGACACGCTCTTAGCCGGTTTTTTTTTAATTTTACTACCAATTTACTAGTCACAAAGTTGCCTACGCCACATGAAACAAAATGAATACATATTTATTATATGTCTGTGATGAATACTCACTTAAGATAGTACGGAGTGAAGTACACATTCTCTGGGGGCACGACATATATCATGTATATGAACCCTTGCTCAGGGTGCCTTCTCATTTCAGCTATAACTTCATTCTGGGAGGCCACGATCGGTTTGATCTTTAGGGGGTCCTCTGTTGGACACTCCTCTTCAATAAGTACCACTTTTGATTTAGTCTGTTTCTTTTTGTCTAAGAAAGAGTTAACTTTATGTAAGTACCTAATTAGAATATTTGAAATACCTACGTAACAATTAAAAAATAGTCTGTAGATATGATTGTGATGTTAAATCTGTTTTTTAATGTAATAAAAGTTGTACAATTAGTTAGTTAAGTAAAATGATAGTTACTTTCGTCGACTTTCAGTGGCTCTAACTGCAGTCTCGACGGTTTGACTTCTCTTTTGAACCTCTCCTCTTGCGCTGCCGCAAACCCAGTCTAAAGTACATACATAGATCTTACTATAATGTGTATAAATACTAAATACATACAGTTACTAGTTCGTTACCACGTGGAATAGCAAAGAAATTACTTTTCTAAAAGATTTTTTTTTGGGATTTTGAGGAAATACGTGTTGTTAGCGCCCCTGTCTAGGTACTTATCATCATCAGGCCGGAGTCGACCACTTCTGGGCTCAAAAGTGTAGTGGTTAAGTTTGGAAAAATACTAGTAATATTTATGCGGAATTTGCAGATGAAAAACATCTTTTTTTTATTTTATGGAAAAATAATAATAACCACCGAAATACGTACCAGCGGCTCGGGTTCCTCTTTTGTGTATTCAATTTTTTCCAGTAATTTTCTGTGTGGTAGATGAAAGGGAATAACGCGCGGTTTCCTAAAAATTGTTTGAAAAAATTTGAACGGGGACCAAAGTTTTTTTTTTAGGATTAATTTATCTGTCGTAATAATTTATTAATTACGGTATTAGATGGTGGAAATATTCTTACCTTGAGTAATGTGTTGGAACTTTAAAGACATTTCTTTGTAAAACTTCTATCGCTGGTAAACTAGCCATGGAGCTTCGCTTTCTACCATCGGCTGCCATGATGAGCTAGGACGCAATAACAATGTGAAATTATTTTTTAACCAATACGTGCAACTTACCTACTTTGTTCTCTGATTGACGTCGATACTAAATTACACTCGCGATTGATCAATATTGTATCGCGGCTGGTATTGAACGACAGACGGATTTCGGAAAAGTGTGATGGCAGAGCTCAGACCTCTTTATATATAGGGCTGGTGCCAGGCCGCGGGTCGGGACCCCTGCGCGCGCTACCCCGGGGCGGCCTGGCCCCTACGCGCTTTCAACAGGTACATAGAACAAAGAGAAATCTGCCCGCCCCCGCGCCGCTTCTAGAAATAGAACCTACTGGAGGCTGGGAGGGGGCGCGCGCAACCCCCTGCGCACCTGCCCACCTGTAACTAGGCAGGGCAACTGCTGTGAGGTCGATTTACATACGACAAATGGCGCCACTTTAGTTTACGAACTTTCCGGGCGCTGCTGCGCTATCGATTTTATCTCGTTGCACTTTGTTAACTTACGGAGTGGATGATAGCTCACAATCGTTAGATTTTTGAACAGCTAGAATAATAGCATAATATTTAGAACTACGCGGACTACTGTAGTTTACCGCGCTCTATTGCGACTTTATTAAGCTGTTGCAAATTCACAACTATTACAAGAAATCAGCTCATGCTGAAATCTTTTGACCAAGAGCGTCGTCGCTCACTACCCCGTCTACGCATAGATCATAGCTACGTCGGTTCAGGCCGACTAGAACTTTTGTTTGTACCTAACCGAAAAATAGGGGTGTTGAAAAGTGAACCGATTTAAAAGCGATTCTGCTTGGATGCGAAGCAAAGATCAAATCTACTAAACAAATTGTGAAACCTATAACATTTTAGTATAAATAAGTACATACCTACTGTAACATAGCATAGACATAAAAAAACGATTTTCATTCAGTTTTGTGTACTTACTTACCTACCTAATGAGGATTTAGCGGATATAAATTGATATTTTTAAGCAGGTTTGAATTAATCAAAACATGTAAGTACAGTATGCTTTGATTTAAAGTCCAAAACTGCCAAATTTTTGAATAAGTCTGAGCTAGAAAAACAGTAACTAGCTTAATTAGATCAGAGTCTACAGTTTAAAATTATTGGAATCTATTAACTACTTTGAAATTATAATACTCTCATAACATATTTTTTTGTTGCAATGCAAGCCACCACCATATTCAAATACAGGCAACTCTGATTACATACATTATTGTTTTGAGTTCCTTATGTTTCATTATCATAGTTGGACTACCCACAAGAGTTAACTTGAGACCTGGGCTGATGACAGAATAACATCTACAGGATGTCCCTGCCAATGCCTCATGTCCTTCATTGAGCAGGTATTGCTGGATCAGGTGCTGTGCTTACTCACCTTAGTGGCATGATGCATGATCTGGCACTAAGATTACATACATTGAGCCAACCAGAGAAGCCAAGTGACTCTAACAAGGTTGTGGTCTGGTGAAAATGCTGTTGCTTACCTGAGACATGCCTGTACCTATAACTGGATAATTCATTCCAGTGGGAGTACCTACCTACTTAACAACCTTCATGAGTTAACTAGCCTAGCCTTTTTCAGCCTTTAAAAGATTTTCAGTGAGAAATGTTTTAAAGCAGAAAAATGCTTAGTGCATTTTCTGCCAGTCAACCTGCAGGAGATTCAAGGAGCAGAAAGTAATGGAGTGCAAAAGGAGTGCAAGAAAGTAAAGTAGTTAAAGTACCTATTTATTTACATGAAGTAATATAAAATTATCTTACATAGACTCCATAATATAGAAATTCCCACAACAGGAGAAAGGGTCAGCCATGTGATTATGTCAAACTGTTTGAATACAGTTTGTTAATGATTTAAAACAAAAATGTTATTCCATATCTTCAGTATTTAAGGTGCTTACCTACTTCTGGCCGGTGGTACCGACATCGACACTGTGGCATCGCGGTTTTCCACTGCGTCGCCCGCGCCGGTGGCGACACATGCACACGGCTGCAATTCATGTTCGACACACAACCGCGCCCGTACTGCGTACCGATTACCGAGTATACCGACAGAGTTTCTTACTAATCCTACTACCCTGGCGACAGCAACTGCGCAGGCCCCGGTCAATACCGATGCCGACCAACGGCGGCGGCAGCGCCAGCGGCGGCGGCGAGTGGAAAAGCGAGCCGTACATTCTCATACACTTTGTTTTTCCTGCGCGCTGTGCTGTTGCCGGCCAATGGAAAATTTGAATGTATGCCGTGCGACGGATATAAGATATATTGTACAATGTACTTACTTACATACAAGTATTTTATTTAAGGCTATACTTAATTCTAACTTCTGTAAAGTGGAGTTTCGGTTTCGGGCGATTACCATACGTTCAAAACTTACATACCTGTCTGCAGTTTAGCCAATAATTTCACTGGTCACAAACTTCAATCGTTTTAGTAGATTTTTAATAAATTTGTTAGTTTCGAAATGAAAATGGAAACTCTGTTGAACTGGGAAATGAAAATCAATACACCATTTTCGTCAAACGTCAATAACAATAACAACGAGAGTTTATTTACTTTCTCTGTGGTACATAGAGTAGATTAATCTCAGAATAATGGCTAAAAAGCGTGCTGGGTTTTTGATTCCATATCTGATCAGAATGCCTTCGCGTAGGTAGTAGGTACCATGTTAGTTTGAACTACCTTATAACAACTCCGAATAAAACGCCCAAATCAACACCCGACCGCACGTCTGCACCGCTATCCTCCGCTCTGGTGGACCAGCAGGCATTTATCGTGGTTCAATAAATATCTCGGTCTTTGATACCACTTCCCATTCCCATGGTAAAAGACAACTACAAAGTACATAGGTACCTACCTATATTTTTCACAAAGATATGTTCTTAAACTGAGCGTAGGGTGTACCTATATCGCAGATATAGAGAGCTCTGGCTACAAAGCCGATCAGTAAATTTCATACATTTGCCGAACCAGCGCTGATAATTTATTTTTTATGCTCGTGCAATAATGAGTTAAAAATAATAATGTTAATCAGTGCTGGAAAATAATTTATAGAAGGTACCGTGGCAACCGGTTACGAGTATGCAAACTATTTACCGCCAGCTGAGTTACAGTAAAACTAGAAACTCCTGAAAACGGAAGTGGATCTTACTAATTGTTACAGACCGTATTTAATCGATGTATTTTATTTATTAAAGGACAAATCCGTTAAAAAGTTATTGCTATACGGTATTTTATTTATTAAATGTATGTAAATGTAAGTAAATAACTGATGATAATGGTAAAAAGTCTTTGCAAAATCACATTCTTTAAAGTCACGATTTTATAGATGGACTGTAGTAAAGGTATAAAGAAAATAAAATAGTAAAGATTTTTATTAAATAATTTATTTACGAAAGTCACCATGTTAAATTAAAAGCTTTTATTTTGAACAAGATTTACAGAGCTACCTACATGTTCAACGTAAGTATAACACCAATATTTTTTTGTTTTAAAACTACTATACCTACCACAGATAGTTCACCACTTAAGTCTATGTTCTCGTTAAAAGCATTCTCGCAATCAAAAAACTAGAATCTCTCAGCTACAATAACATTCACCATAGAAGTTCATTTATTTTATGAATTTACAACGGCTCTAAAATATATTTTATTTTATTAAGTGTGTTTACCTTGACTTAACATTACCTAATTACCTACTTATAAGATCATGCGAATCTTGTGGAATCATGTGCACTCGTAATGAAAGAAACAGACAATCTATTTAATATTAATATTTGTCAATCGTCTTTTATAATAATTCCCATGATTAATTTTATCATTATAACGATGTTTTAAAAACGGCGCTCTCTTATTGTACAGTTAGATTAACGTAACTTTACAACATTTCCTGTGTATTGTTTATATTTCATTTATACGTTTATACCTAGGACCTAGGCTATAATCGGCTTCTTTCAAACGACAGCAGATTTATAATGTCGCCTAAAATACAACGTGGCGTTTCATGGTCTAAACATCCACTGCGATCGTCTAACGAGCAGCTAAAGTCGCCATTTTAGGAATCTTTCGTTATTTTATTCCGATATAAAAAAATGACATGCAAAGCTTTAAAATTAAAAAAATATGTTAATAGCCAGAAGCCTCTGTCCGTGTTGGGAGTTGTTTGTATTAGCAAATACACATTGTAATCATCATCAGCCAATAATCATCCACTGCTGGACAACTGGACATAGGCCTCTCCCACATTGGAATAAAAATATCAGAGCTGTGCCCTAAATTACTCATTTTCTACTTTGATATAATATAATATAAACAATCCCGAAACTATTGAGACTTTTTTATTAATTCATAATTTGGATATAAGATATAATTAACCCATAATTATTATGTCTTTCTTTCTGTCGGTAGGAGGAGGGATAAATTTTGTATTGCACAAATTGCACATGGCATGCTGCATAATCCATGCACGTTATTTGCGTATTAACTGCTACTTTAAAACAATAAAACATTCGAGTGCTTAAAAGTTAAAACACAATATAAATTGCTCATTAGCAAATTGATAGTAGTAGGTAGTAGCAAGTAAACTACCACAACACAATGTGGATATGTATTAAAACCAAAATCTTAACTAGACTTACTAGTTACTACTTACCTGTACTTACCTATACTTACGCTATTTTCGACAAATATTAAAAATATAACTTTTTACGTCAATGAATGCAACACTGGCCGCAAATCTCAGCCGTAAAGTATACAATACACAGCTATGATATAGACAATGGAAATGTTTAAAACATATACAATCCATAGCGAGTCTCTTAACTATAATAGAAAACTATACTTTGGACAGCTACGGACGACCCATTTTCATAATCTTCCACGTAACGTTATGTGCAAACGAGAGAAACCATTTTAAAGACGCATATATAACGACTATCCATAGATAAAATTCAAACTAAAAAGTTATAATGCTACCAACCCACTTGGCTATTCGTATTTGTCAAAACTGCCATGTGTGGTCAGTATATTCACCAAAATTATTGCCGAATTTGCGTACATTTTTGCGTAGAAACATTCAATATAACAAATATGAATAGCCAAGTGTGGCGCCAGCATAAAACCTGGAAACTTTTCGTTGATTCACCAACCGACACACGCACTTACACTCAGAATAATTACACGATCTTCGATTCACCAACCGCACTATCACTCAGAACAATTACACGATCTTCTCCTGTACCACCCTGTACGAAGGGGTGGGTGAGACAGTGGTTGTACTCAGAACAATTACACGATCTTCTCCTGTATAAAGGGGTGCGTGAGGCAGTGGTTGACGGAGGCTCGCTTGGCCGGGTCCAGTGTGAGCATGCGCTCAATCAGGTCCTTGAGCTGAGCCAGTTTCTTGGCCTCGGCGGGCGGTATGCGGTGGTGCGGCGGCGACAGCTCGGCTTGCAGGTCACGCACGGGTTTTATGCTCGACATTACCACCACTTTTTCCTGGGGAGAAATGTGAGGATTAGAATAGAAGTTTTGGAAGAGTTTAGGGGAACTAAGATGGGGATGGGGGTCATGCTTATTGTTTCTTTATGGTCGGATGATGCATAGCATTATTATCGCTGGGCATTTCATGCTTAGATATGAAACACGAAAAAAATATATCTGTTTTTGGTTGATTATCTTTGAGATTATTGATGCTGAGATAAAGACTAGTTTAACTGTTTGAATAACTAAGTATGAGTTGCTTCCATCCTACACATCTATACATACCCGAAGTAGATATAGTAAAAAAATATATGTAAGAAAGTAATTAGATATCCACTCACCCTCTCAGTAACAATATCGACGTCATGATACAAGAAGTTGCAGTTCTGGTCAAAATGCTGCTCCTTAAAGAAGCCCTTCTTTATTATCTTATTCGGGATCTTTCCCTTCAGATCCATGAAGTATTTCAGCATCTCATTGTTTGATTTGCCACTAAACATGATCTTTCCTGTGGACAGTTCGTAGACGGTGCACGCTGTCGACCACATGTCGATGCCATAGTCGTATGGGACTCCGAGGATGATCTCTGGAGCTCGGTAGAACCGCGAGACCAGATAGGGCGTGATGTCGTTGTCACCCACGTGACCCGCTGCGCCGAAGTCGCACAGTTTTAGTATTAACTTGCTCTCGTTTACTAGGATGTTGTCTGGCTTTATGTCTGGAAAAGGAATTGTAAATGAGAATAGGATCTATAGATTTATAGATTGGTATCTCGTCTGATAGGGATGGTATGGGAAAAGCATATTACGAGTCACAGTGTTGTGGCGCTCCTTGGCGAAGCAAATGTTTAGTAGTTTGTCGATAAAGATAAAAACAATGTTTAGTAACTCACCCGCATGCAAAATTCCCGTCTTCTTCAGCAGCTTCAACGCCAGCAGAATCTGCTGCGTGTAACTGCGCACAGCTTTAATGTGTATCCCTGAATTCTTTCCATACTTCTTGAGAACCTCCCTCAGGTTCATAGACAGGGGTTCCATGACCATGCAGAGATGCCGCTTGTGGAAGAAGTGCCGGAACAGGCGGAGACAGTGGAACTTGTCTTCGGGGTCGGCTTCGTTCAGTCGCTTCAGGACTTCTAGCTCGCGTAGACCCGTCTTGTGCCTGCGGGGAGGAGGGTTTATGAGTAAGGGTGGTGGATTTGTAGGTGGAAGTCCAGGTGAGGCAAGCTATTTTGAGGTCAGATAACTCTTGGTCATTGTAGTTCTTTATGATTTATTCAAAATCTAAGTAGAGTTGTGGCGTTGCTTAGCCTATATTCAGCAGAGAACGAATACTGCCTGATGATGATCATACCAGATCTCTTACAGTATATTGGTATTAATTTGAGGAATAAGGTCCAGAAATGTGTATGTTGTATTACTACAAGTATGAAGGCCTCTCAGAAGAGCCTCAATTTCGTCATCTACCAAACGTCTCACTTGAATCTCCACCAACACCATTACCTCACTTCACAAGCCACTAAGATCTCCAAAAACACTTGACAATGCACTCACATGATCTCATTATTCCTTATAATCTTGACGGCCACGTCGGTATTATCCCTTGCCTGGTCTCTCGCCCGGATCACGTTGGAGAACACGCCCTGCCCCGTGTAGCCGTACACCGTGTAGCGGCTGTCCAGCGTCTCGCCGATGCGGACCCTGTTGCGAGGGGGAGTAATCATTGTTATTTTTATGAACACTTTCATGTTTATATTCTCCTTAGATTATGAAAATATACGACCGAATTGGTGCTGAGCAGAAACAGTTATAATAAATGGCTTATTATAATTTGAAAAATAACATATATTATGAAAAATGAAGTCCACTATATTATGATATGAGTGTAAATCTTTTGAGACAAAGGGATTCTTCTTAGAACAACAAAAATATGCTAGACAGATAGCCAACAATGGCTGGATTACCAACGACAAGCATGATATAGAATTTTAAAATGCTATTGTATTAGTTAATAGTGTGTACAATAAAGTTACAAACCTGTAGTATCCTTCAGCGTCGTCCCAGTTGTCAGTGAGAGACGGGTTTTCGAGCTGGCCCTTCGCCCGTGGGACGCCCGTCGTCGGAGACTGAAAACAACACGCATGTTAGGTAGTAGAAAAAATGGAAGCAAGTAATCCTAAAGTACATCATTTACAAGTGGGCTTGTAAATGATGTAAACTTTAACTAAGTTCTTCGATAGCTACAGCTTTTCTAGAACATAGCAGAGGTTGTTTAATAGCTGAAAAATACACTTACATCATAACTATCAAAGTTGTCCTGTTCAGCAAACATGTCCCAGTCACCGGTCTTCCCCGACATTTCCTCTTTACCACTTTTCTCCTTTCCATCATTTGTCCCGTCATCATCTTCATCATCATCCTTCACTTTGTCTTTGTGAGGTTTTTCGGACTTTTGAACATCTTTGGTTGCTTTCTGACCGTCTTTATCTTTAGTCTCCTTGATAAGGTCCGGGGTTTCATGGCCGGGGCTGTCAATGGCAATGACTTCTTTTTTCTCAGTCTGGGCTGGTTCTTCCGGCTTTGGCTCGGGTTCTTTTGTTTCCTCTGGGTTCTTGGCTGCACCAAGTCTCTGAAATTTTGTGGTAAGGTTAGGATCACATAAAGAAAGTATCTTTTAGGTCAGTTAAAGTTACTTTTAATAGCTGCAGCTGCAACCGCTGCTAACTATTAGCACCTCCACATTAGAGGACTGGTACAGTCAGCAAAAGAGATAGGTATGCCACCAGTTAGGGCAAACAGTTCGATCTTGTGAGATTCAGAAGATAGACCAATCAAATAATATTTTATCGATACGTTCAAACAATCTCTATAGGTTAAGAACTTTTCATGTTACATTTACATATCACCCGTCAGTTGGTCGTGAAATTAAAAGTATTTGCGCTGGGATGGCTGATGCCTAGCTGTATGACGAAAAAGTATGTTTCGGAGCAGCGCTGCTCGAGCCACGACCCTCTCGTTGTATTAAACGGGCCGATGGCACGACAGCTATTGTCCGTTAGTTTTTCGTCAGTATAGGGTACTATAGAGTGCTATAGAGCAGTGTTTTTCAACCTTTTTCATGATGCGACCCCCCTGGTATCAAAAAATATTTCGCGACCCCCTTGACCCTTCGATTTTTTTAACATTTGAGTATGCTTAAGGGGGCCATAAAAAAATTTTTTTTTTTTGGCTACAATTTAAAATGTCCTAATGTAGGACCTTTTAAATGGTAGCACTATATTTAATACTAGCTGTTCCCGCGCGCTTCGCTTCGCCTTAAAAAGTTTTCCCGTGGGAATTCCGGGATAAAAAGTAGCCTATGTTCTTTCCCAGGGTCTAGAACGTATGTATACCAAATTTCATTCAAATCCGTTCAGTAGTTTTTGCGCGAAAGAGTAACAGACAGACAGACAGACAGACAGACACAGTTACTTTCGCATTTATAATATTAGTTAGGATTAGGATTAGTTAGGATTAGTTAGGATAGTTAGGATTTAGGACTCCTAAATTTCGAGAACTCGTCTACCCCTACGTTTATCGGTACTTCGGCAGATATGACCAGCCCACGGCCACTTCAGCTTGCATATTTTGACAGCTATGTCGGTAACCTTAGTCCTCTGACGGATAACCTCATTTCTGATACGATCCATCAGAGAAACCCCAAGCATAGCTCTCTCCATAGCACGCTCAGCGACTTTAAATCGGTGGACCAGTCCTACCGTCAGTGTCCACGTCTCTGCACCATACGTCATCACTGGCAGGACGCACTGGTTGAAGACTTTTGCGTTCAGGCTCTGAGGGAGAATATGTGACGAAGTTTCCCGAATACAGCCCAACCCAGTTGGATGCGCCTTGCAGCCTCCTTGTCGAAGTTGCTTCTGCCTAGCCGAATAGTATGCCCGAGGTACACATATCCTTGCACAACTTCTATTGTTGCCTCACCAACGGCGACCGACTCCGGTTTGATGTGAGCATTGTACATGACTTTCGTCTTGTCCAAGTTCATACCGAGGCCTACACGTCGGGAATAGCATTTAGGCCACTTAGCTGAGTTCCTGCAGACATTTTGCCATAATAACGATGTCGTCCGCGAAGCGGCGGTGTGACATGTAAGTACTCGCCATTTATACATATGCCATGTCCTTTCCAGTCCAACGTCTTAAAGACATCTTCGAATGCATTGGTAAACAGTTTCGGAGATATCATATCCCCCTGTCTCACTCCACGTTGCAGTTGGATAGGTCTTGTCTTGTGGTCCTGTATTTGGACAGTCATAGTAACGGCATTGTACAGACATCTCAACACCTCAATATAGCGCCAGTCGATTTGGCATCTCTGCAAGGATTCCAAAACTGCCCAGGTCTCGATGGAGTCGAAGGCTTTTTCATAGTCCACAAAGGCTGATTATACTCTTCGGTCTTCTGTATAATCTGCCTTACTGTGTGGATGTGGTCTATTCGAAACCCAGCCTGCTCTGGGGGCTGAAACTCGTCTAACTTTTAGGCAAGACGGTTCGTGATAACATTTATCTGCACTGATTGGAAGCAAACATGACCTATTAAAGCAAGAATCAACCAAAAAGTCTCCTCTTATTTAATAATTTACAGTGGAAGGCAAGAGGAAGTAAGAGTAGACTCGAGCTAATTGTATGTAGTAGGTTCTGTAGTATTTCTCGGGAAAAATACAGATTTTGGCCAGATTTAGTAGTTTGCTGTAAAAATGGATGGAGCAAATTGCTTATGAACGCTAAATCGAATAAGAATATAAAATAGAATAGAATACTTTTTTGTTGCGAATATTAATTCAATTAATGATAAAATATTAATTTAATTAATTGTCTTTATGGGGGTTTTTTTCACTAAAGTATCCAGTTTTTTCGACCTCTGGCGACCCCCCTACAGAAGCTTCGCGACCCCCCAGGGGGTCGCGACCCACAGGTTGAAAAACACTGCTATAGAGTAACTCTCCTGTACCTTCATGAGCTGCTCGCGCTGCTGGCGCCGCCGCTCGATGATCTGCTGCTCCGTCTCTTCGTCGTCGTCCGAGTTGATGTCGATGTCCAGCTCCCCGTCCGACGAGCTCTCCACCACCTGCGCCACCTCGTTGGACGACGCGTGCTGCCGAGAAAGCGGTTTTTGTTAGAAAGAAAGAAAAACTTTATTTGTCTTAGACAGCAATATTAATTTACATGCAAAGAAATATAAATATAGGTAATTAATCTAATCAATCTAAATATATATAAATCTAATAATAAAAAAAATAATGGTTATAGATAATAATAAATATAATGCGATTGCTGTCGTCGTCAAAATGGTGTCCACTCAGCTACTGCAGCGCCTTTGGTTGGTTTAAAGGACACTGCGCTGGTTTTCAGTGGAAGCCTTATAGTGACGCACTACGCGTAGGTCTTTGATAAAAAAAATAAAAAACCAAGGAACTACGGGGGAAACAAAGTGATTAGTGCGCGAGCGACGACATTTAGGCGGAGCGCGTTCGCCCTGAAACCCACTTTCAGGCATGTTAATGAACAACGTACGCCTGCGGCCTAGCACGCTTTAAATTCACCTTCTTCAAATATGTTGTTGGGTCTCTTCATTATGTCATCGTATGAGGTCTCGGAGTCCATAGAGGTTAAATCATTCTATCTATTAAAAAACAACATCCGTGGTGTAGTTTAAAGATCTAAGCATAGATACATACAGCAAGATGCGGGAAGCGGCTATAAATACTATGTAGTGAAGTTATAGTGATAGTAATACCTAGTCAGTCAACAATCAGGTTGTTGTTGATGTACAGGCTTACTGATTACCTGGTACTAAAGCATGACTCACCCGTCTCCTTCTATCACGGCTGCGAGACCGCGAGCGGCGGTCACGAGAGCGATCCCGCATCCGGTGGTACCGGTCCGGCGAGCGGTCCGGGCGCCGGTCGCGCCGCACCGGCGACTTGTCCCGGAAGTCGCGGCGCCGGTCCGGCGAGCGTCGGTCCCGCCGGACGGGCGACCGGTCCCGCCTGACCGGCGATCTCTCCCGCCTGCGATCCCTCTCTCGGTCCAACTCCATTTTCCGCCTGGCTCTCTCCTTCCTCTCTTCTTCTTGACGTCGATCCATCTCTTTCCTGCTCTCTCTGTTGATGATGTTGCGCAGGTCCTCGTCGTTCCGCCGCTGCTTCTCTCGCCGCCGCTCGCGCTCCCGGTCCAGTGAACGGTCTTTGCTGCGGTCTTTACTGGAGTGCTTCGATTTGCGCTCGTCTTTTTTGCTCTTCTTTGAGTGCGGTGACTTATCTTTGATGCAGATCACTTCAGAGGCCTCCTTGGCTGGCTCCCCCTCGTCTGAGTAGTAGGCCCCGAGGCGCGCCTGCAGCAGCTCCTTCTGCTTCATCAGCTCTTCGAGGTTCAGGTCGTCCTCGATCAGCCCCAGCTCGGGACTTGCACAGTCTTCTTGGTAGTTTTCTGTCTCAGAGTCTGATGATACTATTTCTAAAGGCTGTGCTGGCTCTTTCTCTTTAGATTTGCTTTTGGGGCGGGTGGTGCTGTTAGTTTTTTCAGCATAGGATTCCCCATTCTTCTGTTTCTTGGACTTGTGTGACTCTGTCTGGGCGGGGGCCCTCTTGTGAGGACGGGCTCGCTTCAGCAGCTCTTCCACATCAGATAGTGAAGTCTCACTGTCTGGTGAAGGTGACTTCCTTTTTTCTTTCTTGGACTTTTTCCTCTTCTTGCTGCTGTCAGCATCACCAGATTCCTTTTTGCGCTTCTTATGCTTTTTGGCCTTCTTCTTCTTCTTTTTATCATCGTCACTTTTGTAATCATCTTTGATAGATTTCTCTGATTTAGTTTGCTCTCTATAAAGAAAGTTTTACATTTATTAAAAATAAATATACTTAGAACAATATTATCCTTTGTTCAAATACTTCTATTATATTCTCTGTTCGGATGTAAGCACCTGTACCTGTGTACCTGGCTCTCTCAAATGGAACCTTTGTGCATATTCCCAAGGTGTTAACTGCCTTCCTAAAATTGGACCGTTTCCCACGCTCGTCCACTGCGGATTGGTAGGTTCAAATATCTAGATGTGCTAAATCTAGATATGCAGGTTTCACTGTAAGTGCCATAGTATACATTGTACTTAATTCGAACCTGCATCTCTGGCGTGAGAAGCGGGTGCTTACCCGACTGAGCTACCACCACTCTTAATACACAATTCTTACAAACAGAATGAGCTAGCACATCTAGATATGTGAACCCACCAACCCGCAGTGGACCAGCGTGGTGGGAAATGGTCCAACCTTAGGAAGGCAGTTTAGACCTAGGGGATATGCACAAAGGTTCCATTCGAGAGAGCCAGGTGCAGGTACCTACACCCCCAAAGAGAATAGAACAAACAGAACAAAACTTTGACTTACTCTGAATCCATTGCTTAGTTGTATCAGAACACCAACCAGGTAATATTAAGATAACTGTAAAGGCGAAAAACATAGATAAGTGTGGATGCTCAAGTGGTGTATGTTCAGCTGCTTAAAGGAAGGTCTGAGTAAAGAAACAACTCTACAACATGATATACCTACCCAGTGTCTTACATTTCAGAATCATTACTTTTAGTAGCTCCATTTACAGAGGATTTAGAATTATGACTTTAGTTATCTGAGCAGAAGACTTATGGAGCAAATTTTTGGTGAAAAGAGCCTGTACAATGTCAATTCATGCCATGTTACACCTCTTGTCTTGCCTCAATCATCAGTAAATATGTAGGTTATGTTTGTGTTATCTATGAGGACACTAAACTAAGAGCACAGTTAAGTGTTGTAAGTACATTGCTAATTTGATAAAAGCATCACCATAAACAAGTACTTGTACATCAAAATGGTATAATATTGAGGTGATGGTGTGCACCAGCATAATTATTCAATGTATTTATTTATGCAAATGCTAAGTCCTCCTCCTTCCTTCTCCTAATAGGAAATTGCTGTGCCCTCCCGGGTCCATAATGATTGCTTGTTTATTATTTAACACCTTATGTAAATAACTCTAATTATGGAATGCAATAAAGATTTCATTGAATTCAATATTATAAAATGGAAATCACATAAAATATAAAAATGCTTTTGGTGATCAAAGAGGTTATCTTTATGAAATGTAACAATAAATATCTGTTTGATAAGTTACATTCCCAATTATAATTTTTATTATTTGATGTAATTATATTCTATTTATAGTGTACATAGCAGTGTTTAAAATAAATAAGATCCAGAACAATACCTTGATTTCGTGGTAAACAATATTCGGTACTGGTAGTCGCCTCAGTTGTATTCATATAATAATTATAATATTATTACATAAATCGTTTTATGGACATTAAATAAACACGTCTTATTGATTTCATAGCTTTAAATCACTAGGCCAATTCATTGTAATGGAAAAAATACGGATAAATCAAAAGCCAACCAAACTAAATTACAGAAAAAAAACCAAGACGAAAGTGACAGCAAGCAAAGCAACCAAAGAGAATATGTCATCATAGTCATAGACAAGACCAAAAATATTCCGTCATGAGTGAGGAAAAATCGATGCCGCGTTGTTCTGTCGGAAAAGAGTGTGGCTGGTGCTTAGGCTGGTGATTTATACTTTGTACCTTCCATGCTGGCCGCATAGACGATTGAAAGTATTTATTATTTTAATAGACTACGTTATTTTTACACACGTTCTAAACAGGGTAGCACTGTTTTTTTTTATTACAAAATAAGGACTCAAGTGTAATAAAATAGTAAAAACCGACCAAGAGCGTGTCGGACACGCACATGTAAGGGATCCGTAGCCATACGATCGGCCGACCGTTTGGCCCAAAAAAATCCATACATTACCATTTATTTAGGGCAACTGTACGTCATAAGTTGGTCGGGTAGTATAAAAATGACTATATATGATACAAAGTCAGTTATAGTTTTCATTGAATGTACTTACTTGGAGGTATACAGCATACATTATTTACTTAATAGTATTTCAAAAGTTTAGAGGGGGGGGCACTCTAATTTTAACTTTCTATTAATATATCTCGAGTCTGGGGGGTTTGATCCACATGTTTGCAGGCATTTTTATTGTATTTAAAGATACCTTTTTAACAATAAGTACCACACACAATGGGGTAACTAAGTCGTTTTTTTCCGAATCAATTGACCATGATAACAAGCGACTGAAATTAATATTTTTTTACCTTTGGATAGGTTGGCCACTCATTATCGCATCGCAGCAAAATATTTGACAATAGTCAAAATATCCTTTTGAGGTACGGAACCCTAAAAATAATCATTTTTTAATAATTTTAAAATAAATTTTTTTGATTATCAGTAAGTATATATCTCTCCACCTATTTTCATGGCAATCGATGCAAAACGGTCCACGACAGACGGGCAGATAGATATGACGAAACTATACCTAAGGGTTCCTAGCAGACTACGGAACCCTAAAAAGATAAAAGTAAAAAAGTCTATTGTCAAATCCTAATCCAAATCCTAACTAATCCTAACTAATATTATAAATGCGAAAGTAACTGTGTCTGTCTGTCTGTCTGTCTGTTACTCTTTCACGCCAAAACTACTGAACGGATTTGAATGAAATTTGGTACACATACGGTCTAGACCCTGGGAAAGAACATAGGCTACTTTTTATTCCGGAATCCCCACGGGAAAACTTTTTAAGGCGAAGCGAAGCGCGCGGGAACAGCTAGTTTGTTATATGTGTTCTGTTTGCAAATTACACACAAGGCGAACCAGTATCGGGGAACTTGAACTTACGATAATATCTAATGTTTCTTTAAACAAAATATTTTAAAATCGAAATAATAAAAACACAAACAAAACGTTCAGTTTAAATATTTTTTGAGCCCCGTATCTTTAATTAATTCAATGGTTTCATTAAACCGGCAGTAAATCAGAAAAGACAGAACATCACTCAAAGCGATTTCACCCAACCAAACTTATTTTTAATGAACTTAGAACTTTGTATATATATATAGTTAACAATTTAATAAGTACTCTATATCATTAAATTCCTTTCTGTTATACCTATGAAATTACTGCCTACCTGTCTAGGAGGATAGGTGACAGTGACATCCTAATATTTTACCTACATAACTACCAATACAATGCATAGTTATTCATAATTCTGCTCCGAAAGTACCTATTTAATTTTGTAACCGAAACAATCCGAAACTCATATTGTGTGAGTGACAGCCTAAAATTGATATGTCGAAAGCAAACATTCACATCACATCGGGGGAACATAAATCAATGGAGGGTCGTCGGGCTATTGCTAGCCTTTGTTCCCATCGAGTCACACAACGAACCTGTCACACTGTATACAGTTGGGAATTCTTCACAAAAAGTGTCCCATCTAGTCACAGTGTTACTCGATGGGAGTGTTACTCGTTGGGAATGCTTTATTTCTGAATTCCAAACCAGCCTCTGTGACTGGATGGGAAAATGAACTAAAAAATTCCCAACTGTTCACACGTTACTCGTTAGGATTTGTTCAGTGATAGATGCCCAACCAGTGATACTGATACTTATTGGTATTTATTTTAACGAAAATTTATATTTTCGTTAGTTGGAAAAGTTTTCGATGCAAGTAGGTAGTTATAAAAAAAGAAATATTCCGAATAATCAAATATATGTCGCAAGAGTATAGTGCGTATGTAGGTACTGCACTGGCTTCGAAATAATATGTACTATCGAACAAAAAAGTAAGTTGCCAATTTTAAAACAAATCCCTTGCAATCCCAAATTTCCCTTTGCCTGTCTTTTTTTTAACCAACACCATTATTTAAAATTTATTCCTTTGTATTATTTATTGCTTTCGGACTTTCGCACCTTTAAGACAATGCAATGTTGTTTTGTGTTTGCACATGTGGTGGCAATAGAGACAGTAACTTTTGGTCAACTTGTACCCCATTGGTCAAAAGCGAGTTATTGATAGCTGATGCCTGCAAAGGAAAATGATCCTTAAGGGGGAGCTCACTTTTTTGTTCGATAGTACCTACAGTTAGTTGTGATTATGAATATCTTTAGAAATTATATTCATTTTATGAAATTCGGTAATTTATCTTTACACGGTGACGACGGACGGAAGGCGATGTGTTACAGTGACTGGTTGGGAATTTTCAATTTCATAATCCCAACCAGTAACAGTGTTACAGTTGTATGTGACACGTTGGGAATGAAGGAAAAAGGTGTTTCAACGAGTAACAGAGTGTGGACTGATGGGAATTTTTAACATAAAATTCCTAACGAGTAACAGTGTGACTGGTTGAGGTGTGACTGGCTGGGAACAAAGGATTGCTAGGCAACCTGGCCCAGGTATTCCGGTGAATCTGAGTTATAGCTACATTGATTATGTCGCACGCGATGCTGTGATTGGTGGATGCAACCCCCGGGCCGCCAGACCGGGAGCTGCTCATTGCATAGGTGGCGTCCTTTGCTGGCGATCGTACGATGCGTTTTTGTCGTGCAATAACTTCAACCATATGAAAATGTCGTTTCGCTCGCATGACATTTTTACCTTATTTCATCCTTACATATTTGAATTTCTTCCACAAGGAAAATGTATCGTTGCTTTATTATACTTAATAAGAAAAAAGGCAATTTTTTACGGTGGTAAAACTTAATATTTTATGAGATGAACTTGAAATTTGGTAAGTAGTTACTCAACTTACCTTCCTATACGTCATCATCAGCCAGTTTTTGCGCTTTTCAGGAGAGAGTTATTTACTTGATTTTGCAAACTTCAATGGCCTTATACGTAGACAATAGTTATCACAATAATTTATTTTAGAGATTCTATAACAAGTTCATAACGCGTAGTTACAGCTCCTGGTCTAGGAAAGCTCGCCTGCAGTACCTACCTGCGCGACGCCCGGGCGGCCGGGCTAGGTCTAGACTACTCTGGGCTAGGTCTCTCTGAGGGCTAGACCGTTCGCGGGGGCTGCACGTCGGCGCATCCTTGCGAACTGCGCAGCTCGCGCGCCAACTGCGTAGGTAGGTATTTACCGAGAGAATCAATCAGCCATTGCTGTGTAACTTTATTAACTGCTGTAGTTTGGTATATTACTTTTTCGATTCATTTGTAAGGTTGAGTGCATATTACCGGGAGCTTTGATGTTCTAGAACCATGGATGACGCCATGGATCTTTCGGAGAAAGCCGGGGTTCGTCCCACACCTGTTGAGAAGGAGGAAGCTGGCGCCAGTGTAAGTGAAAAATATTATTGTTTTTTTCTATTGATTAGGTAACTATTTTTTATTTCCTCAATCAAAATGATGAAAAAAAATCTGTTCTTAGCGTGTATTTAGGGAAAAATAATAATTAATTATATTCGATATTGCTTGACTATTTGCGACCTCTAGTAATCTCTCTCCCTGTCTCTACCTGAATAAGTATTTATCGGAACATAGTTGTCAGATATAACTAACTGAACAACCGTTTGCGTAAAAAATACAAGATATATTAAGGACCTATGTTATTAATTAGCATTGCCTAATATTTGTTTCAGTGTTCTGCGCAGCTTGGGGAGGCGATGGCGGTGGATGTAGAGTGCGTGTCGCCCGACGTGTTACTCATGGTTGAGTGAGTAATTATTTCTCTTTTAATGGAACGGCATAATAATACCACAAGTTAGATTTATCTTCCAAAATCATCATAATTTTTAGCCTGCACCACAGTTTTTAATAATCCTAAATTCACCAATTTGTCCGTTTCAAGAATTTTAAATATTATTTTAAATATAACTCACTCATACTTACCTAATAAAACCTAAATAGCATATTTAGTAGATCTATTAATGATTATGATGTTTAATTGTTTATTAATACTAAGTAGGTACATAATTTGTCGCACACACATCATAGTCTCATCCTCATCTGCTACGACGCCGTAGCAGTTTTATTTAACTACGCCCTTTCGGAGCATGCTCGCATACATTTGCTAGGCTAGCCAGTCACTAATAGTTACAGCATTTCTAGATCTGTTTTTCTAAATATCGTGACACAGTTACCTACACGTAAAAACCCGGTCAAGTGAGAGTTGGACTCGCGCACTGAGGGTTCCGTACAAAGATAAGCTCACTCAAAAAACAAACTTAACTTTGCAGTTGAAATTATATTTTGCCATAAATCGATATACGTCATGGTCAATTCTGCAACAATATTGACTATTACTCGTAAACTTGTAAAGTCTACTTACCTACCTGAGATAGTTTTCGTTTTAATTTCGTCCTATGTACTGAATCTGTGAGTTTTTTTATATTTTGTGGACCAACCATTTAGCCAGCAGAGGGGAGGGGGGGGATACTTGGGGCTAATATTATTTCGTAAACCAATCACTGAATCAAAAAATTGTTTGAGCATACCTATAATATTTTTGAAAGACCTATTCAACAATACCCCATACCATCGAAACAGTGGGAAAAACAAAATCATCCCCTCTTTACATGTATGGGAGGCTTGGGTGGTCTGTACTCTGTAACCCAAAAAAAAAACTAAGTATATTTTTTACTACATTTTCGGGGCCGTAAATTTGTTTATCTTTGCGAAATATCAGCTTGATATCTTTACCCGTTTCTGAGAAAAGGGGTATTCTGGTGTTGGCTCTCTTTAGATTACCTAACTAATAAGAAAGTTTAACACGACTCTACCGTTGCAAAAATCGCACCGATTGCATGACAGTTCTTGGTTTGAACAATTTTAGCCAAGTACTAACAGCAGACAAGGTTGATCGTACTTTTTGTTTTCAGGGATTGTATGACCATTGAGATCTCAAGTTCCGACGACGAAGACAGCGGAGTCCAAATATTGCAAAACGATGATAACCAAGCCCCATTGCTCCGGCTAGCTGATAACCGAGCCAACATGTTGAAGCAGGAAGATAACCAAGCCAACATGTTGGGGCAAGAAGATAACCCACCCAACATGGTTAAGCAAGAAGATAACAAAGCCAACATGTTGGGGCAAGAAGATAACCCAGCCAACATGTTAGGGCAATGTGAAAACCATGTCAACATGTTGAGGCATGGTGGTAACCGAGCCAACATGGTAAAGCAAGAACACAACCAAGCCAACATGTTGAAAGATGAAGACAACCGAGCCATCATGCTGGGGCAAGAACACCTCGATGCCAACTTGTTTTGGCAAGGTGGCAACCAAGCTAACATGGTAAAGCAAGAACACAACCAAGCCAACATGTTGAAAGATGAAGAGAACCGAGCCATCACGCCGGGGCAAGAACACCTCGATGCCAACTTGTTTTGGCAAGGTGGCAACCTAGCCAACATGGTAAAGCAAGAACACAATGAAGCCAACATGTTGGGGCAAGAAAATAACCCAGGCAACATGTTGGGGCAAGGTGGAAACCATGTCAACATATTGAGGCAAGGTGGTAACCGAGCCAACATGGTAAAGCAAGAACACAACCAAGCCAACATGTTGGGGCAAGAAGATAACCCAGCCGAAATGATGGGGCAAGGTGAAAACCATGTCAACATATTGAGGGAAAGTGGTAACCGAGCCTACATGGTTAGGCAAGAAGACAACCAAGCCAACATGTTGAAAGATGAAGACAACCGAGCCATCATGCCGGGGCAAGAACACCTCGATGCCAACTTGTTTTGGCAAGGTGGCAACCAAGCCAACATGGTAAAGCAAGAACACAACGAAGCCAACATGTTGGGGCAAGAAGATAACCCAGCCAACATGTTGGGGCAAGGTGAAAACCATGTCAACATATTGAGGCAAGGTGGTAACCGAGCCAACATGGTTAAGCAAGAAGACAACCAAGCCAACATGTTGATGCAAGATAACAACCAAGCCAACATGTTGATGCAAGATGACAACCGACCCAACATGTTGATGGAAGCAAACAATGGAGCCAACCTGTTGAGGGAAGAAGAGAATCGAGCCAACATTATGAGGCAAGGTGACAACAGAGCCAATATGTTGGTGCAACAAGACAACCGGCACATGTTTTTGACTGATGAAGAGACGCGAGCTATCTATTTGCAACGTGCCCAGAAGATGAGTATGTTGAACAGGCAGCGGTTACGTTGGGTATATAATCGGATCATGACGAGTGGAACGGATACGGAACAAGAGGATGCTATCGTAAGTCATTTATCCACGGCAGTATTCAATTACTTACAAGTTTTAATTATTTAGGTAGGCTAGCGCCTCACTAGGCATTCACTCTACATTCCAACACAAACACGTTAAATCAAACTAAACATTTTATCACCATCAAGTTTACATTCTTCAATTTCTTTCAGACACGTCAAATAATGAAATTGATAGACCAGGAAATGGAAGCATTTCTGAAGATGCCACCGTATTCGCCACCAGAGGTACCAATAAAGCAGGAACCGTTGCCTCAAGTACAACCAATACAGCAGGAACCGTTGGCTCAAGTACAAATAATAAAGCAGGAACCGTTGCCTCAAGTACAACTTATACAGCTGCAACCGTTGGCTCAAGTACAAATAATACAGCCGCAACCGTTGCCGTTGCCACAAGCACAAATAATACACCCGCATCAGTTGGCACAAGTACAAGTAATACATCCGGAACAGCTGCCGCCACACCTACAGTTGCAGCTGCAGCAACTGCTGCCTCGTCCTGCTGCTGCTGCTCCAGGCCCAGCACAGGTAAATAAGTAAAAAATAGGTACTTTAAGTAGGTACCTGCATAATGAAAAAAAGGCAAGTATAAGTAGTACTTAACAAGATAGTAAGAATTAAATCACATTTAATTTGACCAAGATATCAAGCGACTGGAATAAATATTTTTTTACCTTTGTAAGTAGAGGTCGGCCACTCACTATCGCATCGCAGCAAAACATTTGACAATAATCAAAATATCATTTATCCCTCAATATTCTGTTTTTCTACAGGGTCCTCAAACGCCTCGATTACAAGCGCGCAAAAGGGTCAAGAGAGAGAGTCAGCAACAGCGACCGCAGCAGTCAAAACCAGATGATCGTAAGGCTCCCGCTTCATCCCCAGGACAGGTAGATTAATTCATAAATTATAAACTTTATTATTATTCTTGTTTTGTATGGCACTTGTACTGTGCGTGACTAGCACAGTAAATTCCGCCAAATTATAAACTTTAATCTACTTATATTAGTAACGGTCAAAACCAAATTAACAATTTTGACAGAATTTCATTTAAAAAAAAAAACGTCTTTACAGTAAGGATTGAACTGATGCCAGTGCCAGGCCGCTGGACCCTACACAACATTTCACATCGCATTAATAATATAATTATGTATACAGTTTTGGCTTGGAAACCCTCATTAAATTTCTATACCGAATACCAGTTTGAACTGTGTTGATCACACAATCGATAGTACCTTCCAATAATATTGCAAAATAGTGTCTGTTCTAACAAATATACGCTATGATTACATAGGTACTTAATCATATAAATTAATTCAGGATGTAAACGAAAACATATTATTTTATCGTGCTCTCTCGAGGTTCTTTAAAATACGAATTAAGTACTTAAATAACAATTTTTGAATTTTTTGTTAGTTTGTAGTTATTATACATATTTATAAATTAAACTACATTAATTTTTAACATGTAAACTGCACTTAATCATATTCTATGTAGGTATTATTCGCTCCATCCAAAGATTATGTGGCAGATATCGCTTTAAGTGATGAGACCACCTTTTGGACCCTAATTAGGTAAGTTACAACTTGTAAAACTGTAAACTGTGTAAAACTAAATTTTATTATTCTTCTTGGTGTACAATTATAGGATAAGTACTTACTTATAAAAATTAAACTCGTATTAGTGTTGTGTGATAAATGTGATAATCTTACAAACTACGTATACCTATTGTATTAGTATTTATTGAAACATTAAATTATTAAACCTATATTTAGATGAATATTTACTTACCTACTGAATTATGAATTTAATATCGACTATAAAACAATTTCTTCCCCGTTATCGTTATTTACACGGAATCTCCCTACATGCTAAAGCATCTTAGACTAGTGAATGGAACAAAAAATATAAAAAAAAAAAACATTTTTTATGGCTTTTTGTTTATCTACATGTACTGATTAATGTTAAATACGTAACTGTTTTAAAATTATTTATTGTAAACAGAAGTGGTTAATGTTCTAGAATTAATTAGGGCTTTATCATAAAAATGCAAAATAAATTATGCTGCGTCTTTCAGTGTGTTCTATTACGTTCGTACATTTGTTCATTGTGTCCTCAGGATTTATATGCCCATATATTTTCTGGTTTGTTACTTCAATTTTGTCTCTTTATATACAATTAATGTAGTAATAACAAAATAAAAAAAATATTTTTAGCGTGATCAGTTTATAACTTGTGAACAGATATTTTGGTTTTACTATAATATACTATTGTTCTAAGTTAACTTATTATTCTAAGGATTTACTCGATTCTACGGAATCCACAGATTACTGTATGTCAATAAATGTTGTCAAGCTGTCATCTATGTGTTTTTTTTTTCACTTTAGCCATAGCTTAGTTGTCTATGGACACTGACTGAAGTGAAGACTGTGCTGTAGAAATTTATTGTTGATCATGTATTTATTAATATTTTCCCAAATATGAGATTTAATAAGCAAGAACTTGTTACAATCGCTTCTCAGACTCCTCAAAATTTTGATAGAGAAGGTATATTGGTGTTAAAAGAACGGCAAGATGGGTTTTTTCGAAGGGCAGAGGGTGAGTACATTCTTGTTATAAAATTTAACTTATTACTTATTATTCTAGAATCAATCCATTGAATAATTAAGTAAAGATATATTCTTTCACATTTACATAACTCACTAACTTTATACCTTAACATGAATAACATAAACATACATTTTAACGAAACGTTTCACTAGGATATTCAGCACGTTGGTTTCGCCTCCGAGGCAACCTGCTGTTCTACCTGCGAGGCTCGGAGCAGCTGTCGGAGCCGATGGGCGTGGTGGTCCTCGGCCGGCACCAGGTCAAGGTACAGCCCCAGGACGAAAACGGACACTGGCCTTTCCAAATAGGTTAGTGGGTTGATGTCATATATTTGTTTATGGTGATCTGTGTAAGCCTCATGTATGGTTTGCTCTTTCGGATCTTTTATGCTTGTATGTGGAACTAGGTCGGCTTGTCTACATTACTGAAGCTATATGTGAACCTTGTTGTCTTATGTTACTGTGTGTGTGGATACTTTAAAGCAACGGTCAGCAACAGGCGGACCGCGGTCCGTTTGCGGACCGCGAAAGGTTGAACCTCGGACCGCCAAATATTGTAATGTAGGAATGTCAAGTATAAATAAATACGTAATATTTTAAACCAATCTAACTTAGTACCTACCTAATCTAATTAGTCTGTTTTACAACATCGACGTCGATCAAAAACATCGCGCCGCCGCGCCGCCCGCGCCGTCGAGTCGCCGCGCGCGCTCTGTTCATAGGTAAGTACCTACTTACAGCTTCTCCGACGACGACGCGAGCGAGAGTGAGACCGCATGCAGTAGCAACAGCGTGCGCGAATTAGTTATTGTATGTACATGTGATTTAGCCATTCGCCACGAAACATCAGTAGATTGAACGTAAGTATATTTTTTTGGGAACGTATCATAATATTCTGAGGGAAAGCATTTCATATTTCGCGTACTTACCTAACTACGGCGCGCTCGGTTAGGGCGCGGGGGGCGGCGGCGGGGGAAAACAGACTGCCAGTCGGTCTCGCTCGGTCAGTCGCTTCGCAAATTGTGGAAAATCAGTTTATTTATTTAGTAATTTCTTCCGTTTTCGTTCGTTTAATAAATAATATTTTTATACCTATATAGGTGTAATATGGATCCTAAAAAGCGAAAAGTGGACAGTGAAAATAGGAGGTTTTTAGAAGAATGGACTGAACAATATTGTTTTACGCTGCCTGATAGGCCTCAAGCAGTTCCAGTGTGCCTTATATGCAATAAAACTGTTGCTCTTGTTAAAAGTGGAAATTTGAAGCGACACTATGAAACAACTCATCAGCAATTCCACAAAAGCTTCCCTCCTGGCAGTGAGGCTCGTAAAGAAAAACTTCAGGCACATCTCAGTTCTTACAATAAAAGCACAAAATTACTAGTTCGTTGCATGAGCGACCAAGAAAAATCCACAGAAGCAGCGTTACGTGTGTGCTGGACGCTTAATAAACATCAGAAACCATTTTCGGATTCGGAGGTAGTGAAGGAATGTATGTTGGCAGTAGTCACAACACTTTTTGAAGAAAAAAAAGATGTTATCGCTGGAATTCAAAGTATTCCATTATCAGCAAGAAGCAATACACGAAGGACTGAAGTTTTAGCTGCTGATATTAAGATCACTCTTCTTAAACTTCTGCAAAAGGCACCTTGCTACGCCATAGCACTTGATGAGTCATGTGACATTACTGATGATGAACAAATGTCAATTTTTGTCAGATTTCTTGACATTGAGTCTAAAACTTTTAGGGAAGAGTTGCTAACAATATTGCCGTTAAAAGGTAACACTCGAGGAGAGGATTTATTCAAGGTAATTGATGAATTTATTACTAAGTCTAACATCAGTTACGACAAAATGGTGTCTCTTTCTACTGACGGGGCACCAGCTATGATTGGCAAAGAAAAAGGTGTCGTCAAGAGAATCAGGGATAAAAATTCAGGCCTAATATCATATCAATGCATTATCCACCAGACATCCCTTTGTGGAAAACTTAGCGATACACTGAAAGAAGTGATGGACAGCTTGGTGAAGTTAATAAATTTTATAAGATCTCATTCCGCTCTTCAGCACCGACATTTCAAGGAGTTTCTTTTTGAATGTGATTCAGCATATTCTGACTTACTGCAACACAACAATGTTCGTTGGCTAAGTAAAGGTAAAGTTATTGAACGTTTTTGGTCGTTAAAAGAAGAGGTAACCTCCTTCTTGCAAAACTTAGACACGCAGGCAGCTAAGAAGCACCTTGAGTTTATAAAAAATAAGCGCAATATGTTGGTTGTGGCTTTCTTACAGGATATTTTAAAATATCTGAATGCGCTCAACACAGATTTACAAGGAAATGGAAGATTAATATCTGATCTTATTCAAAGCGTATCTGCTTTTCGTCGTAAGCTAGATATCTTCGAAAAAGATATTGCGAGGCAAGAATTTGTTCATTTTCCGACAATTCTGGAATATAATAAGGAGAACTCTGAAGAAGACATTGTAATGTTTACAAAATTTTTGGCTGATCTTAGCAAAGAATTCGCCACAAGGTTCCAAGACTTTGCAGAGATGGGCAAACTATCTCTGTTTCTTAAGTCACCCTTTGAAGTGGATGCAGCCGCCGAATGGACAGATGTGGCTGCCAAGTTATTTAATCTGCCAAAGGCGTCACTTCAAATGGAAATAATCGATCTGCAAGAAGATGTGTCTTTGCAAATATATAAAAAGGTGCCAACTGAAGAATTTTGGGTCAAACATGTCCCAGAAAAATATCAAAATTGCAAAAAACTTGCTATCAATTTGGCGACTATGTTTGGTTCGACATATATATGCGAAACATCTTTTTCAAAAATGAATTTTTTGAAAAACAAATATCGTTCGAGATTAACAGACGCTCACTTAGAAGACACTCTTCGAATTAGCTGTTCTTCACGGGAACCAAACTTTAAAAACCTGGCTCAAGACCGCCGATGTAATTTTTCTCACTAATTTTGGATAATAAATAGCTGTACTTAATTATTATCAGTTGTTTTTTTTTTCTGGACCTTTTAAAATTTTTCGACCAATTTCCGGACTCTACCTAAAACTACTTGCCGACCCCTGCTTTAAAGTTTTAAGTAGATAAGGTTTTATTTCCAACATTAAATAAATGCTTTTACTTCTATCTGTCTATCTGGTCTATCTGTTAATAAAATGATAACTTCTATTTTATTTCTAGTTTGGGATAATGGTGTGTGCTACCGGATGGCTACATTCCTGGAATCGGAACGCACACTATGGCTGAAGGCTATTCAGTCAGCACCCTACGATGTCTTGAAGACTCAAATAGCCACCTTAAAAGAGAAGCTGAGCAAAGTGCCTCCTGTACTACATATATCTAAATGGAGGGAACAAAGGGGTATAGTTTTAGGTAAGCTCTTATATTGACATTTATACTTATTACACTAGTATTATTTTGTTATTACAAATAAATCTCAATATGAACTCTTTTTACACAATAATCCTCCTTATATCATAATATAAACTATAGATCCCAAATTTCTCCTGAACAATATGTAGACTATGGTCAGTTGTATAGAATACAGTAAAACCACTGTAGGGTGCTCCTATGTGCTCTATAGGGAAGTACTGCTCCAGTAAGAGATTTATCACTATAGATAGAAAAAACCGGCCAAGTGCGAGTCGGGCTCGCGCACAAAGGGTTCCGTAGCAGCAAAATTACAGTTAAATCAACCTATCTCAAAAACTATAAGAGATACTTTGATCAAACCAAAAATCGTTGAAAGAGTTAATTAGCATGCATCACCTCTATTTTTTTTAGAATTTTATACCCCGTAGTTATAAAAATAGAGGGGGGGGGACATACTTTTTACGACTTTGAGAGCTGATATCTCAAAAACCGTTCACTTTAAGAAAAATGTTTTTTAGAAAACTTTATATCATTTTAAAAGACCTTTCCATTGATACCCCACACGGGTATGTACATCGAAAAAAAAAATTTCATCCCTCAGTTACATGTATGGGGGGCCCCACCCCCAATTCTTTTTTTTACTATTTAGTGTCATATTTTTGTAGCGGTTGATACAACACATATTCCCATCAAATTTCATCACTGTAGTACTTATAGTTTCCGAGTAAATCGGCTGTGACAGACGGACAGACGGACAGACGGACAGACGGACATGACGAAACTATAAGGGTTCCGTTTTTGCCATTTTGGCTACGGAACCCTAAAAAGAGAAGAAAATAATCCAATGTTTTGCTATTATCCTTCTTCTTCTTTCGTGTCAGTGAAATGCGATTTTTTATATTTGTCCAGACCAAAAAGAAGCAACTTTGATAGCATTCTGGTTGGCCTAGAGTAAGTCTTCCCGTGTGCAGGTGGAAGGGCACAGGGGACAGGAGAGTAAATGCTCCATAGTCTGGGGGGCGGTACCACAGTCGCATAGGTTGGTACCAACGGTATAGCCCCACTTACAGAGATTGTCCTTGCAGCAGCCTACCTCTGCCCGCAACCGATTTAGAGTCTTCCAGATGTGCCAGGGAAGACTGTTACCGGGAGCAAGTTTTTCCTCAAGAGGTAGGAAAGGATCCTGGGGCTGCTTTTCCTCCCAGAGCCTTAGCCTTGCGTTTTGTGGGTTTTCATCCGTTAAGGACACCTCACTATTTAGAAACGCTTTGCGGCTCTTAAGGCGGGAAGGTGCGGCAGTATGTGAGTAAAGTGGATGTCTGGAGTCGCATTCTTGTTTGGCTTTCTCTACAGAACATGCCACTTTACGCCGTATGCTAGGGGGTGCTATCCCAGCCAGAGAGTAGAGTTTGTGGAGCGGTGTCGGTTTGAGGCATCCTGTAACTATACGAACTGTGTCGTTAAGAGCAACATCTACTTCTCTAGCATGCGCGGACCTTGCCCATATGGGGCAGGCATATTCGGCAGCTGAGAAGCAGAGTGCTAAGCTACTTGTTCGTAGAACTTGCGGAGAGGCGCCCCAGCTGGTAGACGTAAGCCGTCGCAGAAGGTTGTTTCGGGAGCTGACTTTCTTCTTGGTGATTTGGCAGTGAGTTTTGTACGTGAGGAATCTATCCAGGGTCACTCCGAGGTATTTTGGTGACGAGCAGTGCTGGATTTTTACCCCTTCCCATGTTATGTCCAGCTCTCGATTTGCCTGGTGGTTGCGTAGGTGGAAAGCACATGACTGAGTTTTTGATGGGTTCGGCCTCAAAGCGTTTTGACTGTAGTAGTCACCCAGCTTCCGCAAAGCTGCAGTCAACGTGCCTTCCACTTCTTCGAACGTAGCTGCCTGCGATGCCAGTGCAAGGTCGTCAGCGTAGAGGAATCGAGCTGTTCCTGCATCGCGGGGCTGGTCGTTGGTATATATGTTAAAAAGAGTTGGCGCCAACACACTTCCCTGAGGCAGTCCATTTTTCTGAGAGCGCCATCTACTTTTTTCCGAGTTAATGCAAACTTGGAAACGGCGGTTGTGGAGCATCTCACTTAAAAGTTTGACGAAGTTGTTATCGTTAGTGAGTGCACCGACCTTCACCAGTAGTCTCTTTATATTGACTGTGTCATAGGCGGCTGATAGGTCGACAAATACCACACCAGTCACCTTTCCAGTTTCAAAACCATCCTCAATGGATTGAGTCAAATTCAAGGTCTGACTGGTGCAGGACTTTCCGGGTCTAAAGCCAGCCTGTTCAGGTATAAGTTTAGGCTCTATTTCGCTTGTGAGACGGTTAAGGATGAGCCTTTCGAACAGCTTATATGTATGGCACAGAAGAGATATTGGTCGGTAGCTCTTAGTTTCAGAAGCAGGCTTACCCGGCTTTAAGAGCGCTACAACTTTTGCTTTCCTCCATGGCTTAGGGATTCTTGCCGAATCAGTGCAGTTGTTGCAAAGGGCAAGTAACCAGGACACAGTCCCAGGGCCGAACTCTTTTATTTGCTCCACCATGATGTCGTCGACTCCAGCAGCTTTACCAGCTATTATCCTAAAAAGGCTTTAGTGTTTCTGTTATTCTTCTGCAAATTTATATTTATATAACATATTTTTATGTACAGATATGAATGAGATCCCTCTGTGTGAGCTGGCTCTATCCTGTGACAACCTGCTCTGTGATTCGCACGGACGGCCACCATCTCCGATGATAGCTGTCAACATCACCTTCGCTAAGGGACTCTGTGTGCGATATGGAAACACGGAAATTGTAGATGTAAGTAGCTTCATTCAATGTACTATTTGCAATGGAACTACATGGCTATGTCTTCTCTCCTGGGTTGACTGTTCATTTGAATTCCTTTATGAATTGAAGTTTTCATAATTTAAATAAATAAAAAAATGTATTATTTATTTTCAGACATGCAGTAATCCTTCATTTTCAAAGACAATACTCTTCAGGCCGTGCGACGGTTTAAACAGTGATACTCTGGTGAAAATTATAGTTTATGATGTGAAAGAAAAGGTATCAGAAACCATGGTACCCATGGGGTACACATCTGTACCACTTAGCACAATACAGGTATGTCTCAAACCTCCCTTAATATGTTATTATATATTCCTATATGCTAGCAAAAGAAAAAAAAAAAAGTAAAATAAAAATGTCAGTCATTCGAAATTGTTCCTGTGTGGACCAATGAACTTGATTGTTGGATATTAAATCCATCCATAGCAATGTAGCATAGCACATGTCTGATGGAAAAGCACGATAAAACCTCAACCTCATGTACTATACTTCCTATCACTGTATGCCAACAATATGCTCTTCCAGGAAGCCCAAAGACTAAGGATAGCTTTAACAAACTACAACAAGAAAACAGTTGGCTTCATCACTCTGAATGCCTGGAGTCTGGAGCCGTCATACATCGGCACGAGCCCGACTCACTGTACTGACAGGAATAGTGTGGACATACCGCAGAAGGTGCTCTGTCATCGACGGTCGCAGTCCCTACCGCCTCGGCTTGGACTCAAGGTATTATTAAAGCTATTCGAAAAAAAAACTGTCTTGAATTAATGTTCATTTGGAGTGGTGGTAGCTCAGTCGGGTAAGCGCCCGCTTCTCACGCAAAAGAGATGCGGGTTCGAATCCCGGCACTGACATGTACCAATGAGTTCTTTTAACTTAAGTACAATGTATACCATCGCTCTTACAGTGAAGGAAAACATCGTGAGGACACCTGCATATCTAGATTTAGCACTTCTAGATATGTGAACCCACCAACCTACAGTGGACCAGCATGGTGGGAAATGGTCCAAGCTTAGGAACGCAGTTTAGACCTTGGGGATATGCACAAAGGTTCCACTCGACAGAGCCAGGTGCAGGTACTTACACCCCCACAGAGAATAGAATAGAATGTTCATATCACGATCAGTTTGCCAACTATGCCTTTAAAAAACACTAAATAGAACACTTAATTTATAATCTTCTAATTTCCACAACGACTATCAATCTGTCTCTCTCCTACATTCACTAACGAGCACCCATCTCCCTCAGATGAAGTTCCCGTCAGTGAACACAGTGATGCGTCAGAACTTCTGTCTGGGCGAGCACGCGACGTACCGCTTCCACTCGGGGCTCGGAGGCGACATCACCGTGCACGAGGTCTGCGCGGAGCCGCGGGCCTGCTTCCTCGTGCCCACCGCCATGCTGTGAGTGTCTACGAATATCCTAACTAATATTATAAATGCGAAAGTAACTGTGTCTGTCTGTCTGTTACTCTTTCACGCCAAAACTACTGAACGGATTTGAATGAAATTTGGTATAAATATGGTCTAGACCCTGGGAAAGAACATAGGCTACTTTTTATCCCGGAATTCCCACGGGAAAATCTTTTCCACGGGAAGCTCGCGGGCACAGCTAGTTTAGCTATAAAACAGACAAATAATCTTTAGATAAGAACACAAATAAAAACTCGCACTTTTACTGCATCTGCTGCATAGATGTGTTTAATCATATTGAATCATCAAAGTCGTAGATAAAATATCAGAATTTCAACCGTCATCGTCAGTTACATGACATTCACAGCAAGTCTTATTTAGAGATTTAGAACAAATTTAGAAAGACGTTTCTTCTTCTGGAGTGTGGTGCTGACACCAGGCGTTTGATACTCATTCACTCTGACGAGGAGTTTCTTGCCATGAATATGAGAGCCCTTTTTCCGAATGGACAGTAGTTTATTTTGAATTTCGTTTTAAGAATTATTTCTACTTATAACAAAAAATTAAAACTTTAATACCATCCCTCTTTCAGAGACATCTTCATAAAGCGCGAGAAGGACCTCCTCCACGAGATGCTCTCAATCGGGGAGATGAACGGGCAGTGGAAGAGCAAGCAACTAGGGCTGGTGCACTGCCATATTGCGCTGCTGAAGCACTACTGGCATGCGAAGAGAACGCTTCTGAGCCTGCCGGCTAGTGTCACCTTCAAACAGAGCTGTAGGAAAGGTACGTGTTTGTGTATTGTGGTGTCGTTACATTTAGGTGCTGTGACCAATATGCTGTTTTTTTTAGTAAAGTCAGTCCCTGACTTTAATATTGGAGTTTTGTAGGTATTTTTAAGCATATAACGGCACATGCAGCCTAACATCGGCCATTCTCGTCGACTTTCGGTTAATTTTGATTTATCAAAAAACACAGTGATGCTGTATCAAACTACGGAAAAAAATATCCTACGGATTCTGATTCAATAAATTTTTAGGATGAGGCCAGACGAGCGTAATTTTGATAGTTGTGACTTGTGATTCGCTTATTCTGATGCGCGGGCACCCGCCCACATATCTCTTCCGGAATACGCGACTCACAACGCTCGTTTGGTACACGCATGAAACTGTACCAAACCCACGTTCCTCCCCAGACGAGGTCGGACTAGAGTTCGCGCCCGTGAACCTGCACCTGCAGCGCATGTGGGTGCACAACGACACGCTGAGCCGCAGCGGCGTGCACCACGCGGTCACCGCCGGCGCCTTCACCGCGCACCGCGACGCGCGCAGCGGCGGCCTCATCAGGTACGTGCACCACGGGCGTGTGGGGGCACGACGACACTAGCGCTAGTTAGCAGCTGTAATCTATATGATGATGTAAAAGAAAGACGTGTTAGTTACACTGTTTCTCAAGAACGGCTGGTCGTATTTGTGTAACAACGCGGGTAACAACGAGTGAGTAATAAACGAATGTTAAAAAATTGATAGTAAATAAACACAGTGTACAACACATTTTTTTATCTATCCAACAGATTGGTGCAACAAGTGAAAGACATAAACAGCACAAAGGCAGCGTTCAACTCGGCCACGGCAAGCAAGATACAAGCAGATTACGACAACATAGTTCTCGCGAAGAAACTTCGAGACGAAAGCGCGCAAATCATTGACAAAATGGCGGCAGAATTAGAAGCAAGAACTGACATTTCTGAGTCCCTAGAATTGTTGGTCGGCAAGACGAGGAGTTTGATGCAACTGTGGAATAAAAGTGCGGTGGATGAGGCACTTTCGTTCGTACGGTGGCACAAGGCGAAAGAGAATGGAGTCGTCGACGGGAAAACACAGGTGAGATGATGATGCAATTACGTACAACAGATAAAGAAACAATACAAAAATGGAATCTGGTCGTTCGTAATTTCGGTTTCCAACTTCCACTTATGTATTTTCATATTGCCTCTTAATTTGAGCGCGATTAAGAATTTATAGATGATAGTGATGATACATTAAAAACTGTATGGAAATTTGTTAAAACCCCATTTTCATTTGTTTTCAGCCATCCACAATACAGCGACTGACAGAGCAACTTTCAAAATTCGAACAACTGAACGCCGACAGCGAATCTTTCGACGCGTCAAGTTGCAGTTCGAAAGACGCCTCTCCCTGCGCCGAAGCCCCGCCCCTTTCCGCCAGTGTCCCCAACATAAGCAACAATAAAACCACAACGAACGTTTTCAAAGATGGAACGATAAAAGAAGGAGACGAGTTGCAGTTCCATAACGATTATTTTGAATCTGGAAGCGAGGTCGTGGATCGTTCTAGAACGAGCGTGCAGAATCGATCGTTCAATCGGCTCGACCGTCACCCGAAGCCCGAGTTCAAGAGTTCCACTTCCCTGGAGCTGGTGTCGTACAAGAGTCTCATGAACGATGCAGAGCCCAGGAATGGTCAGGTAACTATCGATTTTCATTATAAAGCTGTGGTAAAAGAAAATTTGTAGGAGATTGTACCTATTTTGTGTATTGTTGGCGATGGTTGCGGTTATTATCTCTAGGTTTGAAATCCTTTTTAAATAAGCTGCAAGAAATATTGTGAAATCCATAAATGTTACATAAGTCTAGCTGTGAATATATTTGATATCTGGTTATGCGTATTTAGATAATATAAAGCATCTGCAAGTAGCGCTGTAACAAAACAAAACGTTATGAATTAACTTTTTGAATTTGCCGTGCGAACCGATTTTTATTAATAAGTAATATAATAAGCGAAGCATCTTATGGCAAAGCTGTGCGAAACTAAAAATGACGACTGTAACTACTTAAATTATATGCTGGAAACGTGTAAAAATAAAATTGACCTATTCGATTAGATATTTGAAGGTTAATTGAGGTTTAACTTGGAAATTTACCTATTTGCTAGCGTTTTTTAATGAAAGTTTATTAATTTTTCTGTTGTTTGTGAAGTATTTTGCTTGTTCTCCCGCTTGCGTGTCTATGCAAATTATTTTAGCTTTACGTATAAAATCATATTTTTACTATGCTTGCATTATATGGAATAGAATAGAATAGAATAGAATAGAATATTTTTTATTTGCATGAATGTAGGTAAATGGCAAGTTATTACAAATTATAAGTACAGCTACATCCTGCCCTTTGGGGGCGTACAAATATTATTACATGAGTATTTGGTGCATGCATACCATTAATAATAAAATTACAAAATACAAAGCTAGTCATAATATATTATATTACAAATTGTCAGCAAAAAATTCACGTACATTATAATATGTCTTTTCTACAAGAAGTTTTTTTAATTGATTTTTAAACTGTATCATATTATTCGTCTCTCTTATATCTTGCGGTAAGTGGTTAAAGATTTTTGTTGACATTCCAAATATACTATTATCGAAGAGAGCTGTCCTCCTCGAGAACGCACATAGTTTATGTTCGTGCCTTCTACTCTTTAACGTTGTAAATCTATTTAAATTCGATTTGACGAATACTGCAACTTCATAAATATATAAGCTTGGTAATGTCATCAATTTAAGTTTTTTGAAATGTGGTTTGCATGTATCAGTTTGCTTTAGTCTAAAAATTGCTCGGACACATCTTTTTTGAGCTTTAAATGCACTCTCTTTGTCTGTTGAGTTGCCCCAAAATATAATCCCATATATGGCTGGTCAATCCTGTCACTACGGTGGCAAACTGATCTAACTCAACTTGTATTTATCACCGATACTAGTCGAATAACAAGAATAGTTCAGATATCGTAATAAAAAACGTAAGCATAATATATAGAGTAACACAAACACACTTATCCTACTAATATTATAAATGCGAAAGTTTGTGAGTATGTGTGTATGTTTGTTACTTCTTCACGTCAAAACGGCTGAACCGTTTCAACGAAATTTGGTATGGAATTAGCTGACACCCTGGATTAACACATGGGCTACTTTTTATCCCGGTATTCCCACGGGTTTTTTTTTAAAGCGAAGCGATGCTCGCGGGAACTGCTAGTTCCAATATAATTGCTTTTAGCATTAAGTCCAGTACCTTTGTACTTTTATTTATGATATTTGTACAAAATAATTTAGCGTGCTGCATAAGCTGAAGGCGAATATCCTGGCCTTTAATCCCAGATTTAGCATAGAACTTTGTTATTGCGTCTTGTATGTGCCTCAGGCGTTAACAACTATAGTGCTTACCTATTGCTGGCGTTTATTAAGTTATATAAACAACAAAAGGCTAAACAATGCGTACAATATAACCAACTATTAGCTAAGCGACATAAATAAATTGACAAATATTGCCTCTGATTGTAAATTTTATGCATAATGACCATATGTCTATGTTTATAATGTACTGAACATTATTTGTTAGCTGTTGGATCATATGTTACATTTCGTTGCGTAAGTGCTTTTGCCTACTTTACAGCTGCATCTAACGGCATTCAAATGTCAATGCGCGTTGTGTTGTTGCTTAAGGGTCGGCAATAGGCAATCGAGGGTTGGCATTGTCATAGAATTATGTAGTAAATGATGCTCTACAGCCTTGAAAAAAATCACACCGGTAGTTAAAGAGTCTAGCTAGGTGCTGAATCATTCGAATTTAAGTAAAAGCTTATGGATAACTGTAAATTAAATTCAGAATATGACAAAAAACCAGTAAATGACACTCCCGTATTGTAACAACTGTGTCGTAATCATCAAGAGATTTCATATGATTTTTATCATATTATAAAGTTAAAGGCTTGGACTAGGCGCTAAATACCTTGTTTTTTAAAAAACACACACTTATTTTGTGTAAATTAATCCCAAACTTGAGCAATTTTTTTCCCTCAAATCTTCATACAAATATCTATGGCGGTTTTCTGTGTTATAAAATCACTAGCTGTTCCCGCGAGCTTCGCTTCGCCTTAAAAAGTTTTCCCGCGGGAATTCCGGGATAAAAAGTAGCCTATGTTCTTTCCCAGGGTCTAGACCGTATGTATACCAAATTTCATTCAAATCCGTTCAGTAGTTTTGGCGTGAAAGAGTAACAGACAGACAGACAGACAGACACAGTAACTTTCGCATATATACTACTAGCTGTTCCCGCGCGCTTCGCTTCGCCTTAAAAAGTTTTCCCGAGGGAATTCCGGGATAAAAAGTAGCCTATGTTCTTTCCCAGGGTCTAAACCGTATGTATACCAAATTTCATTCAAATCCGTTCAGTAGTTTTGGCGTGAAAGAGTAACAGACAGACAGACAGACAGACAGACAGACAGACAGACAGACACAGTTACTTTCGCATTTATAATATGAGTTAGGATAAACACAAGTGACGTTTGACTCAGTTGGCCGCTGGCCTCCAAAGAAGGGTCACGTCGGTTTAGGCAGCACTGACAGCTCGCGATCTTATCGTGTACAGATACAAAATCACTGCACATTGGTTGTCATTGCACTTTTTCAACTTTTATGACACCAACATAATTTGATTTGAAATTGAGGAAGCATAATTCTTCCAGTATATTCAATACATTAAATTAAATTAGATAGTGTGCAATATTCTCGTGACATTACAGTCTCGTAAAGGTCTGATGAGGAGCAGGAATATAGCGAATGGATCTAAGTGATGACAATACGCACGAACATTAGGTTAGGGATCAAAAATACAGTCTCTTGGTGCTGGTTGAGGTATGGTCTCGTGAGGATCTGATGAGGGCAGTAACACGGTGGTGGCTCAATTTTATTTCAAAGATGTTAATAGCTAAAAGCATCGAGTTCGGGCTATTAAGTATGTTTTTCAGAGAGAGAGAAAGAGATTTTATTTTTCCTCTGGATGTGTTAGGTTTACTGGATTTACTAAGTTCAATCTGTTAATGGCATCAAGTTGTTATGTGTTCATAAGTAATAATTATTTATTAACAAAATGCTGTTGGTTCTCCACGAAAATGTAAAAATAAAAATAAAATAAATAAAAATAAATTCGTAACGTAAAATTGTCAATGACGGAATTTCTTCTATAGACAGTAGCCACAAAAAAACAAACGATAGATGGCGTGATTTGAAGATAAAGATACATTTATTCGACACATAGACAGCAACAACAAAAAAAATACAGATTTAAAGAAAACAAACACATACTTATACAAAACATCAAAGAAAAAAAAGGATACACATCAAAATAACTGGAAAAAATATAAGCCCCAATTTACTTGTGTGGGACAGGGAGTACCATAATATTTTTATTGGGTTACTCCCCATCTATGCGAAATATCAGCTTGATATCTTTACCCGTTTCTGAGAAAAAGGGCGGTGACAGACGGACAACAAAGAGATCCTATAACGGTTGCTTTTTTTCTTTTGACGTTCGAAACCCTAAAATTAAGTAAAAATATTATGCTGCTACCAAAAAATGTACATTTTACTTACAGGTATTGAAAAAGCGGTATATAGTACTAAACAAATTATAAACAAACAAAAAACCCGACTGCACGCTAAAAATATGAAAACAAGTCCCAATGTTAATGGAAAGTATCGTAGGCGGGGACCAGCAGAGGGTTCACCATTAAGCTGAATGTTACTTAGAAAACGGCCTTGAGTGGCGGTCAAGTTGGTCCCCGCCTGCGATACTTTCCATTAACATTGGGACTTGTTTTCATATTTTTAGCGTACAGTCGGGTTTTTCGTTTGTTTATAATTGTATTTTTTTATTTGTAACTTTTTAGTTGTTTTTATTTTATGAAATTTTACGTCAGTAGTTCATGATCATTTTTTATTTCTATAATTTTGGTGTTGTTATTTAAATACCTTCAATATGCATATTTTTATAATGTGAAAATCAAGCCCTTTCATTTGATACCTTACACGGCAAAGTTGAATTATTATTTTTTCGATCATCACGTTATGTCCTCTAGAGGGCGCTATGTTCATTTTAATGGAACGTCACATAGCCTATAACCATAGCGCCATCAATACGCTTCTAACAATACCTCATACATCAAAATCTATCAAGCCTTTTAGGCTACAGGAGGGAACAAAGAAACAGACAAACATACATACAATCAAAAAACATTACCCTCCTCTTTCGGCAGTCCGGTAAAAAGGAGTAAGACAGGGGGTCATTCTGAACTTTTGCTCTACGAGTTTTGGAAATTAACTTTGTTGGACATGTGACTTTTTACCATGGAAAACGAATATTTTTTTTCGCGAATTTGCAAATCTCGTAGAACAAAAGTTGTTCAGAATGACCCCTTGAGTCATCCCCTTTTGGCTTAGTATAGCCCTTTTGCGACACTATGTATTTACTTTGCTTTGTCGTCGGGGTTCAGTTGGCTGGAGAATGCCCGAAACTTATTATCTACACTTTAATACTTGTAGTTACCTTTCTACAAGTAAATACCACATTTGTTTGAGAAAGCTAATCGGGTTCCGAGTATAGAGTAAAGTGGCACCCCTATTAATTTCTACTCTTTCCTGGTGCCTACCAGTGTAAGTAAGAATTAAGTATACTTACTTACCCTAAAATCACCCAAAATGTACTTGAACATAATTGTCAATAAAGTTGGCGAGTAAAAGTTTATCGACCCACTGTGCAAACTTACATGTGTGCGTGTCACTGCGTGTGCTGTGTGAAGAGCATTGAAAACCCAAAATTGGCGCGGCACGTCACCCTGTATGGGCCCTTAAGCGACGATTTGCGATTTTGTCACTACGCGACGATAAAATTTGTTCTGGCTGGAACCTTTGGCCATATCAAAAAGCTATTACCATACCAAAAAAGTGTGTGTTTACTGCGAGTGGGTTTACAAAAATTGTTGCACAATACCTGATGTTTTCCTTCACCATGAGTGCAATAGCATGCATCATCATCAAGCCGTAGTAGTCCACTGTAGGACAAAGGCCTCTCCCAAAGAGATTACAACACTCTGACCTCGGCCATCATCCTCACCCATCCACTACCAGCTACACATTACATGTATACATATATCTCAGTCCACAAAACACTATTCAATCTATAATAATATATCGTCTATGTTACTGTATAGCTTAACTTATATTTACCATTAACATCTATTTGCATCGAAATATCTTTCCACCCAAAGATTGTCGGATGAAATCGCTTTAAGCGATGAAACCGCCATTTGTACATGTGTCTTAGATAAAGTTTTTTGTAATTTTGTCCATGCTTTTTGTGTACAAATAAAGAATTTCTATTCTATTGTAACTCCACTACACATCATATCAAATTATTATAAAAAAACACACACACACTCACGCCTTGTACTAATGTACTCCCTTGCGGGGTAGGCAGAGATGCATTGCTGCACCCACTTTTCGCCAGAGTGTTATGTTAGTCCCAATGTAATAGGGGGCGGGCCTATTGCCATTTTATAATAATTATAATAATTGCCAAATTATTATAACCCCATCTCCATGTCATTTCAGTCCCCGCTCCCGTCTCCGCTCCCCGCTCGCGCCCCCGCCCCCGCCGCCGCCCCCTGCGAGCTCGAGGCCGCTCTGGCAGCCGTGGTGGACGCCGGCCAGCGGTGTAAGGGTGATGCTGGTGAGGACTATAATTATCTTATAAAAAATCCCTTGGTTAAGAGCTGGCAAAATTTTATTTACCTAATGGTACGTTTATACCGCAATTTAATTATATGATGTAGCGGGTGGTGCACTAACTTAGTTGACATATCAGTGTGCACTAACTACGAAATAATGCATAACATTTAGGGCCTGTTTTATAATATCTGGATAATAGCTAGCTGTGGGATAAGACATGCTGTCACTCTCTGTGATTATGTTTTAGACTGTGAAAGCATGTCTTTTATCCCACAGATAGCCCATAACCAGAAATGGTGAACCAGACCCTTACATACATACATACATATGCACTCACGACTGTAATCCCCGAAGGCGTAGTCAGAGGTGACTCACAAAGCGAGCCACCCATTTTTAGCAGCACATTTGTAGGTTGCGAACCATATCGCCGTTTTTGCAATCAGACCCTTATGATGGCATAAAAAATTTAAACATAATTCGTGATTTAACATTCATAAATACCAACCGTTTTCCTTCCAGACTCATCAGACGCAGCCTCCGCTCTCCTATCCCACTGCTCCACGCTCCTCGACCGCGCACAGTGGCTGGCGGCGCGGCTGGGGGTGTCCCACGCCACGCTGCGGCTGCGGCACGAGGCGCCCGCGTGGACCCGCGCCGCCGCCGAGCTGCAGCTGCGCCGCGACTGCTGCTTCACGCAGGCCGTGAGTTGCACCGGCGAGACACAGACAGCTGTTATACTATACTATGTCCATTTTATAAATGATTTTTTGATGGCTTTAAGGCCCAGTGGCCAAGCCAAAATACATAAATGCTTTTTTGATATTCGAAATCCCAAAGATATTTGATGACTGCAAAGGAAAACCAACTTTACTTACCATACATAAGCGAATGTCAAAGAAGCATTGATAAGATGGACAGATGATAAACACCACAAATGCACACATTAAATTAAATCATTTATTCTATGAAAACCAAGCTGCGCCGGGACTGCTGCTTTACGCATGCCGTGAGTAGTCACGTACAGTCAGAAAAGATATGTGTACCACCGCAGCGTAAGCACAATATGTATAATCTGTACAGTCAGCAAAAAACGTACATTGTATGCATTTCTCAAACACCTAAATTTTATGATTCACTGACGGGTTAATAGTACTTTTGGACGTTAAAAAAAAAAAAAGAAGTAAAAAAGATCTGTGACAAAGGCGCTAATTTGGAAAAAAAGGACCGAAACTTTGGTTTTACACAAGTTTTTGACCAATATTATTTTCTTTGTGTGAACCTAGCCCACTCGCCCCTTTACTACCAGTCAACAATAACACCTCATCCCCTCCCCCAGCTAACAACAGCGATCACCAGGCTGGTCTGCTGGCTATCCACCACCGCTACAGACGTCATTGTGAAGCTGACGCAGCTGTTTACATAATATTCTATTCTATATGTGTCTACCTCCCACCCACCCATATAGGTACATAGAACCTTTACTACCATTAAATAATAACACCTTACAATCCCTCCATCAGCTAACAACAGCGATCACCGGGCTCGTCTGCTGGCTCTCCACAACGGCCACAGACATCATCGTGAAGCTCCTGACCTCGGGTCTGGGCCCTCTGTGCGGGTTCGAGGGTTTGCTCAGCCTGTACCTGGCAGAGAAGACCATGTGGGGCGACATGGTGGTGGCCATCGAGGACTTGCAGACTGTGCTCTTCACGCTGGTCAAGAGCTCGCAGAGGTGAGAGGAATTGGAAGGAAAAGGAGACATTTATGTGTGTGAGGATATATTTTAGATGATCTGAAGAAATTGTGGTTCCTTCATTACAGAAAAATTACATTATGACAACCTATAAATAAAAGAGTACAAAAGGCGGTCTACCAGACAACCCTTGGATGAAAGAGACAAGAAATTGACATTGACAATTCGTAACAGGTATCACTTGTGGTAGGGAAGTGGTGAACAACTGGTTAACATTGGAAAAACACTGGCGATCTTGGAAACTAGACCGATGCACTTAGATTAGATTATTTGTGTATCTCTTTGGTAACGAGCTAGGGCCAGCAGAAGATGATTAGTTTTTTTTTTATTAGCCTATTTAGTTTCCCACTGCTGGGCAAAGGCCTCTCCTCAAGATGATTAGTTAATGTTAAAATATTAAACGCAACTTTTCTGACCGAATATGTATACGAGTAGGCCTTGACTGTGGAAGGCTTCACCCCGAAGATGTTAATACCATGTTTCATATTGTTGCAGCCCCACCGGAATCCCACAAGTGTCGGGGACGCGCGGCGCGGTCATCGTGCACGTCCCCGTGTCTGACTCACTCTACAACAAGTTCACTAACAAACAGGTACGTTGCTCGCTAGCTTAGGTAATATCCGTAAGAGTTATCATTGTGGTGTTGGTTTAATTAAGCCATGGATTTGCATGTTTTTTATCCTTATCCGCTGGTTTATGATATTCTTCGGTTGTTTGGTGGCCCGTAGTGACTGGATTATGAAGCCTGAGGATTGAGGCTGTTGAAAGGCTGCGTCCCTAGAAGACAAACTCAGGCGAGAAAAAAGCAAGCATCGCATTCAAGTGGAGTGGACACTGCTACCATAGGACAGCAACAGCATTCCTATTATGTACACCATTATGTTAATCTTGTTACGCATAAAGAGTAGTCATATTATGTCATCGGACTGGATTAGAAGCGGAAAGTTCTAAAGTATACTCAAGCGGCGCGGCACAGGCACGTCGTTTCGTCACCGTTTACCTACATTTTGTATTGAAACGTTTTGAAGCGGAAACATGCCTGTGCCGCGCCTTCGCCTCATGCCTTATCTGTGTAATTCGCGCCTAAGCACGTCTATACATTTCTTTCCAGCACCTGTCATTCACTTTGACGTGCGTGTTCTTCAACATGGGCATCAACGAGAAGGCGACGGCGGCGGCGGCGCTGGGCGAGGACCGGCCGCAACACCAGTCCAACTGCGACAACCTCGGTCGGCTCACCACCTACTACCACCACTATAGGAAGACGCACCCTGCCCGAGGTACAGTCCGTTCACGAATGATGACGCCGGTTGCAGCACCAGTCCAACTGCGACAACCTCGGCCGGCTCACCACCTACTACCACCACTATAGGAAGACGCACCCTGCCCGAGGTACAGTCCGTTCACGAATGATGACGCGGGTTGTAGCTCACTTAGTACTACCATCCCTATAAGAAGACTCACCCGGCTAGAGGTACAGTAGTGTTCACGAATGCTGACTTGGTGACTGGCGACCTAAAAAAAGCAGGTTCTTTTATTTTAGGTCTGTCAAAGCTTACATTTTCACGAATTTACCCATCCGAAAATGAGAGAGGTACAATTAATTATAGGTATTAATGGGTGGCTTCGGAATTCTAACAATATCCTAACTACCCGACGAATTGAGAACCTCCTCCTTTTTTTGAAGTCGGGTAATTATAAATGCGAAAGTAACTGTGTCTGTCTGTCTCTTTGTATGTTACTCTTTCACGCCAAAACTACTGAACGAATTTGAATTAAATTTGGTATACATACGGTAGACCCCGGGAAAGAACATAGGTTACTTTTTATCCCGGAATTCCAACGGAAAAACTTTTTAAAGCGAAGCGAAGCGCGCGGGAACATCTAGTAGCTAATATTTAACTGTGACGCCATTGAGTGTATGTATCAGCACCAGCTATACGTTGGCTATACACTATCCTAAAGATATTGGTGACCCCCACATGATTTAGTAGAGCCATATTTTCCAACACAAAACGTATTTGTAACTGTATTTAAATTAAACTCCCCACCCCAGCGTCGTCCCCCCGCTGCATGCCGCTAGAGGAGGTGATGGAGGCGCTGCGCGCGGCGGTGACGCGCAAGGCGTCGCGCGACCCCGACGTACTACTGCTAGCCGCCGCCGCCACCAGACAGATGAACGGGATCAGGTGAGACCACTACGCAACACGAGGTTACAGATACAGTTGTGAGACCACCAGCAGGCAAGCGTTACTTGTCCCGTTGGACCAACGAATCCGACGGCCTTAGGCGGTACACACACTGCCGCCGCCTCACCGCGCAGAAATTTCCTATGTAGATCTCCTTATCGATTACTGCTCCTCAAAGACACAATAATGCAGAAACTTACTCTACCATGATTCCAACAATCAAGAAGACTGTTAAAAGGTTAAATATGATTGGAATCAAATCTGCCGCACAAATTGCTATTACACAGAACGAAACCCCTTTACGAAAATCTTAAAAAAAAATTATGTGTATTATATCTAGCGGTAGATTCTGTGCCGGAGGCCCATACACATCTGAACTAACAGTTTGATCTCCCACCACAGATTCACGTCATGTAAGAGCGCTAAGGACCGCACCGCCATGTCGGTGACGATGGAGCAGAGTGCCATCTTGGCAGAGCAGTACCATCTAGCCGACACCGAGATCGGCAAGGCCAAGGACATACTGAGGAGGTGAGAGCGACGAGTGTGAAATGTGAACGAATGAAAATAGGAATAGAAATTTTATTGTAGGGTAAGGACGTGCAGAGGAGGTGAGTGCTACGAATGTGAAATGTGATGGAATGAAAATCTGATATTTTACTGTACGGTACGGATGTGATGAGGAAGAGAATAAATGAAAATGAATTATTTAATAGTTTCCGCGTGGTTGCATTTTTAGAAAGACATGGACTTTTTCTTGCCTTGTCAGAGATGGTGTTCTTATAGTGACGTATTTGGTGAAATGTTATTACCTACATCGCTTTGGCATCCCCATATTTAACTCCACACATATGACACATTACAGTGAGGGTTGCCGCCGCGACAACACGTTCAAGAACATCGGCGTGCGTAAGTACGCGTTCACTAAGCGTCAAGTGGCAGCCCTGCCGGCGGATTACCGCCCCCCGCCCGGCACCTACGGCTCGCACCACACGTGAGAATACGGCCGAGTTGGGAAGTAATGTTACTGTTATTATGTTTATATTGTATTGTATAGATTTATAAATTGTGCCGGTAAAGGACTTCGCACATTATAACAACTCACCGGTGACTCGACTCTATGCTAGACATTGATATTTAAGCCCTGTGTCATATGTTCAAGGTTTAATTTCAAAAAATGATTATAAAGTAGTGTACAACGAGTGGCCAACGCATCGTACACTAAAAGTCTAGAAAAACTAAAGGAGTGTGAGTAGAGGTGCTGCCGCGTTGGCGTGGAGTTGTTTTAATGTGCGAAGACCCTAATGGTGACGCGACAGGGATAGGTCCCTATAAAGTATATTGGTATCAAAAGCCAAAAAGTTTCACACAGGCTGACGAAAATGGGTATGGGTATGTTATTATGTTTATATAATATATGTAGATTTAAAAATTTAGCTGATAATGTGGATGCGTCAGGGATGTCTCTATAAAGTATATTAGTATCAAACACCACAAAGGTTCTTAAATACAGTCTGATGAAAATGTAGTGCAGAATGACGAGGAGTCACCCCTTATCGTGACTTATCAGGTGAGTATATAATTATATTATGTACAACGAGCGGGTGGCTCGCTTGCGAGTTACATCTGACTAACCCTTCAGGGATTACAGTCTTGAGCATAATTATGTATGTATTTGTACTCATTTATGAAATCGTCACCAGACTCCAGGCGGATAACTTGGATGCACAATACAGAATGTGTAAACATTGTTTATAGTTAAATATTTATTATGTAGGTGTATCCTCAACTTAGTAACTCAGATGTGTTAACGAAAGGGGTAAATTGTTGAGGCTAGCATCATAAATGGTATAGTAACTGAAATGATTATGTACTTAGTATAATAGTGGTTGTTATTTTAACATTACTCATTAGAGGTTTAGGGAAAAGCAAATTAAATGGACTTATACAATATATAAAACAAGTGCCATATATCGAGATATATATTCAAAAAGTGACCATAAATATGAAAATAAGCGCGCTTATACATCAATAAACTGATATATTTATTAATGTTGTTATTGTACTTGATTTTTAAAAAGTACTAATGATTAATTTTGACAATTACAAATATTTTAATGTTAATATATAATTATAAAAATCCGTAATACAATAAAATCAGGAACACCAATAATTGCCAACGCATTTGTGTCAAATACTTATTAATATATAAATTTAAGTAGTTTAGGTCAATAAAACCGCCAATCAAAGTATATAATAGGTATATAATAATGATTTGTACAGCTTTTTTGGAGGTATAATACTCATCCGCCAAATAATCAAAATATATGTTATTACTTACCCCTTTTACAGGAAAATTATTTACTTTTGTTGATGTCGTGCCAATGAATTATTCACAATAGTTAAAAAAAACAGTATAATATATTTTCGATATGACATAATTATTTCATAATATTCTTATTTCTTTATTCAATTTTAATTTTGCTTTTTTAATTTACATTTGATTAGTTTAAGATTGTGGATCATCAACATCACATAATAATTATGTATATTTAGGGTTTTAATTCAGTTATTATATTAATAATCATTATATTTAAGTCTTCCCTTTGTAACTGCACAAAATTTAAAGTTAAATATATAACAACTTGGATGGACTCAAGAGAGTAATAAGGTTTTTACCAATATGTAGGTAAATAGAGAATAGAGTAATATGGGACTTTTAGCATCGTTTTAATATTTATATGTCAGTAGTTTGAGTATAGTTGCAATGAAATCATCAAGATACATTATATATTTTTAATATGTCAGTTGTTAAATACATAGAAATAAAGAAGACAGCCTTAAATTAAATGTACAAATCTGTCAAAAATATTTCATAAAATCTCTTACTTTAAAAGGTTACGCAATTCTCCATTCTGTATATATTTTTTAACAAAATTACTCTTTATCTTCTTTTTTGTAAAGTATAACATAAGTTTTTTTCCAATACTAATAGGCCTCTTAAAAAGAATAGTTTTTCTAAAAAAATCTTTAACTAAATATATAATATCGATCTCCGTACGTAGAACCAATTAAAATAGATATAACATATATATTTATCAACAATTTAAAGTTATGTCACTTTAGCCATAAATTAGTAAACAAATTAAAGCACTTTACAATTTCTACTTCTTATAATACGTTAATCCCAATAAAATTTACATATTTTATTTTCTTTTATGGGATAAAATATTGTGTATATGTTACTGCAAAATAAATTGCATAAACGATCATACTAACTACTACTGGTACACGTTACAAAAATATTTATGTTCATATAAAATAATATAATAGGTATATAATTACTTATTTCATTAATTAGGTTATGGTACTTAATTACATTAGGTTCACATTTTATCTAAGATAATATTGTAATTTTCGAATGTATTACAAAGTTACTAACCTGGTTCGAACCATTTATCTATTGCTTGTTGCTAATTGCATAAAAACAAAAAATAATTATAATTCCGACAAGATTGTCGAATGATTAAAAAAATCGCGGTAGTGAAATATCTAAGGAATATTATCTAAGGAATATTGGTAATAATTAGGTACTTAATAACTTCATAATCTCCCAAAATCATATATTATGTGTTTGGTTATTAAGCTGTACTTACTGGAGTTAACTTTCTTTGTACTGTAACTAATTCTTGTCTAGAAAAGTAATTGATATAAGTATTTAATGTACTGATGAAAAACCGTGAGACTGTCCAAAATATTGTATATATACTGTGGTGAAATAATGATCTATATAAATCAGAAATACTAATTTCTAGAAACGATTGTGTGCCATAAACAAGAAGGAGATTTATGAAACGAAGTATACTCGTAATTCGCACAAACGATTGATGAAATACATCACAAACACAATGTAGGTATTGAGGTTTTGATAAATTCAGTATAAAAATACCCGAATAAAATAATTAATGGTAAAGGCATAGAAATAGTAATTAGTAATGGTTGATGGTACGAGGGCGGGTCAATAAGTCAGTGACTTATAATTTCCCGCCACTTAAGGGTCTGCAATAGGGAATCGAGGGTTGGCATTGTCATAGAATTATGTAGTAAATGATGCTCTACAGCCTTGAAAAAAATCACACAGGTAGTTGAAGAGTCTAGCTAGGTGCTGAATCATTCGAATTTAAGTAAATGATTATGGATAACTGTAAATTAATTTCAGAATATCAAGAAAAACCAGTCAATCACACTCCCGTATTGTAACAACTGTGTCGTAATTATAAAGAATTTTCATATGATTTTTATCATATTATAAAGTTAAAGGCTTGGACTAGGCGCTAAATACCTTGTTTTTTAATAAACACACACTTATTTTGTGTAAATTAATCCCAAACTTGAGCAATTTTTTTCCCTCAAATCTTCATACAAATATCTATGGCGGCTTTCTGTGTTATAAAATCATAAACACAAGTGACGTTTGACTCAGTTGGCCGCTGGCCTCCAAAGAAGGGTCACGTCGGTTTAGGCAGCACTGACAGCTCGCGATCTTATCGTGTACAGATACAAAATCACTGCACATTGGTTGTCATTGCACTTTTTCAACTTTTATGACACCAACATAATTTGATTTGAAATTGAGGAAGCATAATTCTTCCAGTATATTCAATACATTAAATTAAATTAGATAGTGTGCAATATTCTCGTGATATTACAGTCTCGTAAAGGTCTGATGAGGAGCAGGAATATAGCGAATGGATCTAAGTGATGACAATACGCACGAACATTAGGTTAGGGATCAAAAATACAGTCTCTTGGTGCTGGTTGAGGTATGGTCTCGTGAGGATCTGATGAGGGCAGTAACACGGTGGTGGCTCAATTTTATTTCAAAGATGTTAATAGCTAAAAGCATCGAGTTTGGGCTATTAAGTATGTTTTTCAGAGAGAGAGAAAGAGATTTTGTTTTTCCTCTGGATGTGTTAGGTTTACTGGGTTTACTAAGTTCATTCTGTTAATGGCATCAAGTTGTTATGTGTTCATAAGTAATAATTATTTATTAACAAAATGCTGTTGATTCTCCACGAAAATGTAAAAATAAAAATAAAATAAATAAAAATAAATTCGTAACGTAAAATTGTCAATGACGGAATTTCTTCTATAGACAGTAGCCACAAAAAAAACAAACGATAGATGGCGTGATTTGAAGATAAAGATACATTTTTTCGACACATAGACAGCAACAACAAAAAAAATACAGATTTAAAGAAAAGAAACACATACTTATACAAAACAACAAAGAAAAAAAAAGGATACACATCAAAATAACTGGAAAAAATATAAGCCCCAATTTACTTGTGTGGGACAGGGAGTACCATAATTTTTTTTTTGGGGTACTCCCCATCTATGCGAAATATAAGCTTGATATCTTTACCCGTTTCTGAGAAAAAGGGCGGTGACAGACAGTCAGTCAGACAGACGGACAACAAAGAGATCCTATAACGGTTGCTTTTTTTCTTTTGACGTTCGAAACCCTAAAATTAAGTAAAAATATTATGCTGCCAAAAAATGTACGGTGGCCTGCGCCTAAAAGTATACATGCGGAGTTTTTAAAATAGCGATCCCTGATGATGAAGGGACCTGCTACATCTGTTATAAATCCGGGGACGTGTTGTGAGTGATGTGTGTAGCAGTGGTGTTTATGTGGATGTGCTTGAGCAGCATGTGAGCTTGAGATCGCTATTTTAAAATCTCCGCCTGTATACTTTTAGGCGCAGGCCACCGTACTTACAGGTATTGAAAAAGCGGTATATAAACAAATTATACCAGCAGAGGGTTCACCATTTAGCTGAATGTTACTTAGAAAACGGCCTTGAGTGGCGGTCAAGTTGGTCCCCGCCTGCGATACTTTCCATTAACATTGGGACTCGTTTTCATGTTTTTAGCGTACAGTCAGGTTTTTAGTTTTTTATAATTGTATTTTTTTATTTGTAACTTTTTAGTTGTTTTTATTTTATGAAATTTTACGTCGGTAGGTAGTTCATGATCATTTTTTATTTCAATAATTTTGGTGTTGTTATTTAAATACCTTCAATATGCATATTTTTGTAATGTGAAAATCAAGTCCTTTCATTTGATACCTTACACGGCAAAGTTGAATTATTATTTTTTCGATCATCACGTTATGTCCTCAAGAGGGCGCTATGTACATTTTAATGGAACGTCACATAGCCTATAGCCATCGCGCCATCAATACGCTTCTAACAATACCTCATACATCAAAATCTATCAAGCCGTTTAGGCTACAGGAGGGAACAAAGAAACAGACAAACATACATATATACATACATACAATCAAAAAACATTACCCTCCTCCTTCGGCAGTAGGGTAAAAAGGAGTAAGACAGGGGGTCATTCTGAACTTTTGCTCTACGAGTATTGGAAATTAACAAAAAAAAAACCTTTTTCATAGAAACTTTGTTGGACATGTGACTTTTTACCATGGAAAACGAATATTTTTTTTCGCGAATTTGCAAATCTCGTAGAACAAAAGTTGTTCAGAATGACCCCTTGAGTCATCCCCTTTTGGCTTAGTATAGCCCTTTTGCGACACTATGTATTTACTTTGCTTTGTCGTCGGGGTTCAGTTGGCTGGAGGATGCCCGAAACTTATTATCTACACTTTAATACTTTTAGTTACCTTTCTACAAGTAAATACCACATTTGTTTGAGAAAGCTAATCGGGTTCCGAGTATAGAGTAAAGTGGCACCCCTATTAATTTCTACTCTTTCCTGGTGCCTACCAGTGTAAGTAAGAATTATACTTACTTACCCTAAAATCACCCAAAATGTACTTGAACATAATTGTCAATAAAGTTGGCGAGTAAAAGTTTATCGACCCACTGTGCAAACTTACATGTGTGCGTGTCACTGCGTGTGCTGTGTGAAGAGCATTGAAAACCCAAAATTGGCGCGGCACGTCACCCTGTACGGGCCCTTAACTGAAAGAACAACATTGCTCCTGCCAACAGGCAACTGTCAGTTGACAGCTGTCAAAATTTGGACAAGTTACGTCACTTGATTTGTGTTTTACACCCGTTCTTAGCAACTACCGCGTGATTTAAAAACATAATGGAAAAAACGGAATTTCGTGTGCTCACTAAGCATGATTTTTTACGAAAAAAACCCATCACTGAAAGCAAGGTGAAGCTTGATAAAGATTATGGGGACTCTGCACCATCAATATCTATGGTAAAAAGTGGTTTACTGAATTCCGTTGTGGCTGTACAAGTACGGAAGATGCCGGACGTTCATGGCACCCAGTTGAGGTCTCTACACCTGAAATGATTGAAAAAATTCACGACATGGTGTTGGCCGATCGGAGATTGAAAGTGAGAGGGATAGTGGAAGCCACAGGGATATCACGTGGCTCAGTGGTTTCAATTTTGAATGATCACTTGGGTATGAAAAAGCTTTCCGCAAGATGGGTGCCGCGTTTGCTCACAAACGCAATCGAATGACAACTTCGCAGAGTGTTTGGCGTTGTTCAACCGAAATTCGCGCCGAGATTTTGCGCCGTTTTGTAACCGTGGACGAAACGTGGATCCACCACAACACACCAGAGACCAAACATCAGTCTAAACAGTGGGTTTCTCGGGGTGAATCGGCGCCAAAGAAGGCCAAGGTAGTTATTTTGATGACCTCGAGAAACCTATTTTTTTTAAAGGGATAAAAAAATTGCAGAAACTTTGGACAAAGTGTATAGAGCTCAAAGGAGACTACGTTGAAAAATAAAAAATAAAATTATCCAAAAACCAGTATTTACTTCAAAAAGTCACGGACTTATTGACCCGCCCTCGTAGCATCTTTGTTTCGTTCACTCTGTGGCGGCGGTAGTTCCATAGATACCTAAAGGACATGTTTTTTTATATTTTAGGGTTTGATCACAACACTAATGAGCGTATTTTTCTGAAAATACGAGAATCTGGGTCGCACCTTTGTATTCAAGCAAATCTAACTTTGCTTCAATACAAAGTCGGCCTCGGCAGAAGCCATTTTGAAACTAAAATAAATGCATAGTTTAAAGTCTATACTTCAAAATGATGAACAGTTGCATAGCGCCGAACGCCGTTTTCGTCTGAAGTAGAGACGACTGGTCGGAGGAGATCCGCCGCAACTCTCACTGTTGTTGCATCACAATATGTACATTGCGGTGGTGTGCTCTATTGCTATTTATGAGTAACTCCTATACGAATATTCATATCTTTTATTAAATTTTTTATTAAATATTGTAGATTAGTTAGTTTGAACTTATATTTGTACTTAGTAATATTTTGTGTACCTACCTATGTTAAAATTCTTAATGTAGTGTTAGTTTTCGTGTAACAACGATGTTTCTACGTTATGGGGTAGCCATTGGCGGTCACTGAACAGTGATCAAGGCACGAATGAAATTTACTATAACTATTTGTTATTCATAGAACTATAGGTTGACATACCTAATAATGTGGCTGTACTTGAAACAAGCCTTCAATGCTTTTGTCGATGTTTATATGTTAATTTATTGTAAGCAGAATATGAAGAAATGTAACTTCCATACAAAAATATTTTTTGCATAATGATTAACAACATACGCGACTTACGCCTTCTACAAATAAAACTGTAGTCCTTGGAAATGTAGTCAAATCTATGTGGTATGAATGCGCTGATTAAGAATAATAAAAAATACGGACTGACTCATACTATCTCTATTCTATTCTCTGTGGGGGTGTAAGTACCTGCACCTGGCTCTCCCGAGTGGAACCTTTGTGCATATCCCCAAGGTCTAAACTGCCTTCCTAAGCTTGGACCATTTCCCACCACGCTGGTCCACTGCGGGTTGGTGGGTTCATATATCTAGATGTGCTAGATCTAGATATGCAGGTTTCCTCGAACGACCGAATGGCGTAGTGGTTAGTGACTCTGACTACTGAGCCGAAGGTCCCGGGTTCGATTCCCGGCTGGGGCAGATATTTGTTCTCGGGTCTTGGATGTGCCCGTAAAATGGCAATAGGCCTGCCCCCTATTACTAACATATCACTCTGGCGAAAAGTGGGTGCAGCAATGCACCTCTGCCTACCCCGCAAGGCAGTACATTAGTACAAGGCGTGAGTGTGTGTGTGTGTTTTGGTACATGCCAGCGCTGGGATTCGAACCCGCATCTCTGGCGTGACAAGCGGGCGCTTAGGCCCGGGTCTCCTATTTACGCCGCAGGTCGCGTCCAGCGTCACGCCGTAGGCCGCGTCACGATGCTCACTATAGAAATGTACTGATGCGGTCTCCCTCACACGCCGACGTTGGCGCGTAGACGTAGTGAGCATCGTGACGCGGCCTACGGCGTGACGCTGGACGCGATCTACGGCGCGTAATAGGAGACCCGGGCCTTACCCGACTGAGCTACCACCGCTCTCATACTATCTCGCTCTATCTTACTCTAATCGTAAATCTGTCTACTCTTCTCCCTACTGCAGTTTAAGTTGTAGTCGCCATTTTCATGCTTATACATACATACTTATTTGATTATAATAGCCTTCAAGAACTACAGTTTCCTATATGGCTTGTGTTTAGTTTTCATGGATTGACGTAAATGTATTAAAATAAGTTTGTACTCATTGTATAAAGGAAAACAAGACGAAGGTATCACACTCGATAGTACTAGACTTGCATACTCAATAAAATTGTTCGTTGACATTTCTGTGCCCTTCTTAGATCTATACTATACTATGAGAGATATAAGAATGTATAAATTATAATATTGTTATGTGTGTACCGATCACGATATGGAAAAGGTTCACAACTCAGCGCAGGTTGTATTATATGACTTCTACTGTTTTTGGAGACAACATATTATGTACTTACATTCTAAACTACATTATTTATACAGTTTATGTGCAGGTACCCTAATTACCTAGTTATTGTTAAGTTTTCTAACGGGTTATGTTATGATTCTGTGATCGGCTGTGAACAGTGTAACAATGAGAATAAAATTATGAAACTTTATTATCATTTTATTTGTGGTACTCCTCAACGATCCATTCATTGCAAAGTAAAATCATTAGCGCAACGATTGACATAGAATTTTTGCTCGATAAGAATATTCGCATTCAATCAGTTCAATAGCTTAAACGTCCTATAACTTTTCTATGAATAAGGGGGTAATTTTAAAAAGGAAGGGGTGATAAAGGCTCTGAAGCCGCGTACACACCGGGCCAACGAACGCCCAACGAACGCCAACGGTGATCCCAACGATGGATATTATTCATACATAATACAGGGCAGATTGCAGCAACGAAGGTCAACGAAAAACGTTCGTTGGCGTTCGTTGGCCCGGTGTGTACGCGGCTTTAAATAATAACAAAATTTAGACATTCAACGGTTACTTTTATTTCATAAAATTGACAAGACATTACGTCAAAATAACAATAGTATTTAATTTAAATACAGTAAAGGGAAATAATTCGAACAACAGATAGGAGTAAGGAGTGATAAAATTTAATTTAACTTTCAATGCAACAGTTTTTTAAGTAAGTATTATAAACTTTGGTCGAGTTGCACCAAGGAACTTTAAACTATTGTCTACCTTATACATTTTTCTGCATCTTTTGCAAGTATAAGTACTATGAAAACATGTCATTTACTGACTTAGTTTAGAGTTCCTTCGTGCAAATCAATGTTTGACATTTTGTTATGTGATATGCCTTTATTGTACATTTTAGGCCTAATACTGGGGGTATATTGACTAATATAGAGGGGTATAATATGATCTACCTGGCAACATTTATAAATATTATTGATTTATGAGTAGGTATGTAAAGAGTAGACATCAAAAGTGATCTATTTCACAATATTAGTAGCTATGTAGTATATGTAAGTATAGTCTCTAATGTAATAAACATACATTATGCAGGAAACAACATTATCGTTCATATAAATAATTAAAATATTTTTTGATATAATAATTAGTAGTAAATATAATTCTAAAACCAATATACACGTAGATGATTTGAATGTTGCAAAAAGATAAAAGTCTATCTGAAATGTTTTTCATACCTCATAATATTTCAAAATTTTAGTTTTTCTACCGTACATACACACATAGTAAAAAGAAGGATGGTCCTAAAGGGACGTCTCTACGTTTGAATATAATCTTTCGACATTTTACACTGACAACACATAAAGAATCTATTAAGTATATATTTATGGCGAAGTCAAGTAAGCTTGTCGGTAAACACCTTGTAAACACTGATACTTATAATTCAAAAATACGATTACCTATCTTCTTTTGTTACTCATACCTATACAACCGTCATTTTCACTCATTCTTTAAAAACATTTAAATTGCTATATCTATAATAAAAACTTAACTTAACCATTGATTATCTATCTAATCTTACTTTTTCTAAAATAATTTAGATACATGTTTTGTGGATAAGACAGATACAGCTTATCTCGCGTGTATTGTGACGGGCGAGAAACAGACAAGTACTTAAAGTTTTCTTCGTCAATGATACTTCGTGTTGGTTCCTCCTAAGTATGGCAATGCCTCTTGCAGTTTCTCTCGTTATGCTTTCAGAGCAGCGACGGTTGGCGGCAGCCAGCGGCCGTTTGTTTCTCAGTGAGTGAGCGGTGCCCGACAAACTCGATAGAATGTCACCTCATCTCTGGTAGACAAGCATCCCAATCGAAGGGAGTTTGGCCACCGCATGTTCGTGTCGTTTTTAATAATTGTGACTGATAAATGTAAGTTGATTCCGAATGTTTAAATTGTGCTTGCTACAATCTCTTTTTCATGGTTTGTAAAACCGTAAGCCATCTCTTAACACCTAACTACCTACTGGTGCTTACTGTAAAGTACCTTTTATATCAAATCGTAGCAAAAATTTAAAAAAGATTGATATTTTGCAATATCAATAATTTATATTGTCACGTCAAGTCATTTTTGAAAAAATGCAGTAGTATTCAGAACCTTACTCTGCGATAAATGGGTCCAATTTACCCGAAATACATATATAAACAGTACATAATTATATCTATGTGTATGGTACACACTATATGAGAAGCTACTCATTCTAATATTAAATATTTTTTACAAAATGTATCTTAGAATCATTTAAAAAATGAGCAAGAAGTCTAACTTGAAAAATAAAAAAAACTAATAAGGCGGGAAAGTAAATAAAATTAAATAAACAGGTGTAAATTAAAGAAGAATTTATTTTAACTCATAATAATAAAGACTGGAAATAAATTAAATTCATGGATAAAGTCAGGACAGTTATAAACCTACTATAAAACTAGATAAGTATGTTTACAAACGTTGTCATATTGCCCGCGCACGGGCCCGGTCCGACACTTGCGGCGACAGCGGCGTGGCGGACACTCCTACGCAACAAGAAAAGTAATACAAACCAACATATCACATCTCCAATTAATGATGATAAAGCTTAATCTATATTTATATAAATATATATTAGTAATTCGAGAGATATAACTACAAGACATTAAAATAATATGTTTGTCCCTCAAAAAAAAGGTTTTTTTAATTAACTAACCTACTTTACAATTATTTCCTTTAGGAATACATAGTTTTCAGCACAAAGGACAGCTTGAGAAACAACAAATATTTAAATACGATTCACAAACATTCATTATACATCATATTTGGCAGATACAAAAACAAATGCATGCATTATTTATAAAAGTGTTTCTTCTTTCTGCACAGGTTCGGCCTACTGGCGCGGGGAAATAAATATAATACAATACTTCTAAAATATAGGTTAGTAAACGCCATTCGTCATCACAAGATTATGAATCTCCTATAAGAACAAACAATTTAATAATCTTCCTCTCAATATAAATATGTTTCGTAGTATCGTGGACCTTCCTCATTGGGTGTCATTGGTAGAGTTTTATAATGTACTTACAAAATTGAATATTATTGTCCACTTCACTAAAACGATTCGCTAATTTGAAACGTCTACAAAATCACATCATAATTACAGTGAATGTAAAGTGACCAAATAATGTGGTCGACTTAGAAATATACTTAAGATGACTTTATTTTTTACATTTACTTGACATAATTATAAACTTGTTTTATCTAAATACTCTTATAAAATACTAATAATACAACACGATGTATAGAAAAAAATGCGTGTCAAAATCTTATTGAAACCATCTGGAGCAGAATTTCTCTTCTAGATGAATGGCCTAGATTAACTGCCAGTTTCTATATCTCTATCTATCCATAACTGGTAGTTACTTTCATACGATTTTGACATAATCAAAAGTAACAATCTGTCAAAATCGTATGAAAATAACTACCAGTTATAGATAGATAGGTTATAGAAACCGGCAGTAAGTAGTTTTGTTACTTAAGGTCGCAAAGAGGTCGTAATTTACTTAAATATAACCAAACCATATAATTTTGGTAAACGGAAAAACTTGAAAAAACAATTACTTATAACTGATTCAGCATAATTAGGACTGGACGTTGCATATTCTAGGCGGGGGTTAATCTTAACATACTCATAAAATGTATAGGAAACAATATTTTAAATAACGAACAATATTTTACTTAGATAACTTGCTGATGACCCTTATTAGCGCTCCGTTCTCGTCCTTGAGCCGCTGGTTCTCAGCTTGCAACACTTGCTGATACTGAAATATGAAAATAAACCATCATAAAAAATACAAAACTCGTATCTCCCCCGTATGCGTTCGCGAAGTGAAGTGAGTGTGTTTCAAATGATCGCGGCAGTTAATTCTCAATAAATGCTCTCGAATGGTGTAATTGAATTAATAACTGATACCTATTTGTATAAGGTACATAAGCAGGTGTCATTGTAAAGAGTTGAGATTTCAAAAAGATTATATCGTGATTAAAGTAAGTAAGCCACTTTACTGGGACATATATTTAGTGCAAATGGTAAGAAATGGCTTCAGTAATCATGATAATATACAGATTTTACAACAAAAATCACACTTTGTGAACGATTGCAGTCAAATGCATGTTGCAGTTGGACATTAAAACGCAAACATTCACTCTCACCAGTGTTAGAAACAGTTAATGAGTGTATAAATATAAACATTATGATATTTTGGCCTTCTGAAATATGACTAAGCACGGAACACAGACATAGTTTATGTATCAGAGTACTTAGCAAGTCAGTTGCTAAAATATGTGTATATATGAAATACAGATATGAGCCTCATATCTAGATGACAATCATGATCAATAATGTTTTATTTTTAATGCTATTGAACAGTGTAAAGTGTGATGTGTGTAAAGTAGATACACTGGAAGTCAAACGTCCTGTATGTCTTAATGAAACGGTAGAAAACAAAGTCTACGTAATACATTCGGTTTTACCCCCAAAGTACAACTTAAAATATGTTCAGTCTGTGTCATATAGAAACAGAGAATATTATGAATTAGTATAGAAAATAAACGTAATATTATCAAATGGAAAACCCGTGTTTTAATAACTATAAAACAGCTTCAAAACTCTGAAAATAGGACGTATACAGTCATGCACCACACAGTAACTGGATCAATAAAACAACCTACAGAATATACAGCAGACATTATAGATAGTATTGTAAAATTAACTAAAGCACGTATAAGTAATGCCACTTCACGGTAAACAAGACATCTTAACAATTGTACCGACAGATGTCAGCACTTTCAATTTGCCTTATCAGTTCATACAATTTTGACTCATAAAAAGTAAATATCGATCAAAATTGTATAAAAGTAACGACAAGGCCTATTACAGGTTGCCATATATTGCATAAACTTTGAAATTTTCGTTTTCGTTTATGCAAACTATAATATTACTGATAAGGGTGTGTGCGTACCCATCTAAACAGGTCTTCTATTTTCTTCTACACATGTACTTTATTTCAACGGGAGTTTACATAACAGGGATCCTAAAGAGATCTAGAATTAAGGTGACCTAACACAGATGTAACGCAGTTAGAGTCATGCCTCACGCCACTCTGTTAATCAAGATTTGCTTACAACGGACTGGACAGTTTATTTATTTAATTTCTTTATGATTGTATGAATAATCACGATTCTTTCACTACTACTTGTATCGTTGGCATAATGTTTAAGATATGTTTTAAAATCTACCTTGTTGTCTACAAATAAAAGTGTTACCATGGTCGAATTCTGAAACTTTGTACACATGTATATTATTGTGTATAATAACTATTTTATTTTATTTTTTAGAACAAAACTTCTAGTTCTGCGCTCGAATATGGCATTAAACCATAAGCAGCTGCTTAAATCGAAAATTCTAGAGCTTCATATTAATTTTGCCACTGCAGAATGACTTCTTACATCAAACTTGAATGCTTCATCGTATAAAATATATAAAAAACTTTTTGAACTAATTTTTTTTAAATACGTTCCGTTTGTAAAATGTGAAGTCACCTTTATCTACATTATACATAATGTTGCATTGTTTGTCCAATCCGCTGCCGCCTCGTACACGACCGGCCAAGTGCATAACGTCACAGGATTTACTACACATTTACTACTACAACAGTGGTACGTCTATACATAAATCGTACATCTTCAAACATGCATTCAATATAGATCCATTTCAATGATAATTACAAATTATAATCCCTTGCCATGCCGTCACAGTGTGCGTAGGCCATAAGTGGGTTTTTGCTCGAGTGAAAATAATAGCATAATTTTAATCTGCATTTTACTATTGTATAGTTAGTTAATAGATAAGATGCGACTGCAAACTGACAACTTGAAAGGATCTATCATAATTATTTGATCAAATCTAAATGATTTCTAATTGATAAATATTATTTTGTTTAATTGAATGCATCTCTGAAGATTAACGCGTATGTAAAATAATGAAGATGATTTTGCGAGTGCTTTAATGATCATGAGGTAGGTACATCCAGAGATTGGTAAACGTTTAATCGCGACATTTAAACTAAATTGTCGAGATGCAACGAACATTCGATAACTATTCGATATTACACAGATACCACCACTGCAAACACAGCTGGTGATATTTACCACATATGTACATAATAAACAAACTGAATAATGTCATTGCCTAAAAAATATCTGTTGGCACTGATTTCAATTTTCGGTCGCAAATGATAATGTTAATTATGATTATGAAACTACAACTACTTTACTACACGTATGTAAGTCCACTCTTGATAACTTACTTATTAATAAGCATATAATTATTTTCGCAATAAGGAATTATTATTTATTCGTTGCATCTACACGAAATACCTCGTCAATATTTATTAAGAGCTGAGAATGTAACGTTTATTAATCAAACCACAATAAATATTTATGCATTTATTTAATGAGCAGATCTAATAAATGATTGCGTAACTGGTGTGTATAAGTTTCCTATAATATAGGCAAATTCTCTAAAAGTATCATACCTGAGAACTGTTGGTCAGTTGGTCAGGTTGTATTGCAAAAACAAATTAAATGTGTAAGAAGGTGAAATATTGAATGATGTAGGTACTTAATAATTTTGCCGTCTATTATATTATTATAGACATGAATGGCTCAAATTCATAAAACGTGGTATATGTTTCAATAGTAATTCCAAACAGCTAACCATAAAGGAATAAGGTACAAATCATGCATGGATTCGGCAGTGATTTTTGTGAGCTAGTCAACTTTTCTACGTTTTCGATCACAAACGTGAATTGAAAAGTCTATAACAATGCTGGAATTCCTGTACGAGACGCATAAAAGTTGCCACCCTCAGCTCTGCACAACCGTGTCCTGTGACGTCACAACACTCAACGCCTCGTGGCACACCGCCATCTTGTTTACCTATTCACTTGGCGGCCGAGGTGGTCAGTTTGCTGACCACCCGCGTGAGGGCGCGATTCTCGGCGCGCAACCTTTCGTTCTCGGCTTTGAGCTTTTGCAATTGCTACAATACAAGTTACAATGGTCAGTGTTGGCGGCTAGATTTTTCATACTAGATGGCGCTAGTGGTAAGGAAGGTTCTGAATGAATTTGTAAGCGAATGAAACATTATTAAGTTTAATAAATTAAATTTTTTCATGAATTTGTTCCGTGCCACTGGTGCCACCATATTTAAAGCCAATTTATTAAGAAATATTACATTATTATGGTAATTGATGCGTTTTGTCGGTCGGATAATGAATATTTTTAGTAGTTAGTTCAGATAAATTAGTTTAATTCGATCAATGTGTTTTACACATTTTGAATAAAAATCTTACAAATCGATAAAATAACTTCGCAACTATGCATAACAAACAAAAAGCATCAAGACCAAATAATAAAAAAGGAAGAGAGAAGAAGCTAATAATAATATAATGTACAAAATTATCTAAAAGATCTCATTTGTTCTCAAAATAGATCTATGCTATAAATTAATTGATATAAATAGGGTGTGTAAAATATGTTGTGAGTTGTGTCGGGCGATCTCATATAAGATCTGTCTCACAGTCTAGTTCGATTTTACAGTATGGAAAAACTTCATACAATAAACTTGAGTCAAATAAAACCGAACAAGTGACAAATTATTCTGTGAAAGTGAGGTGAGACCGAACAATCTATTATTCGCGTAGCTATTTATATTCCTTGTGTTTTTAATCTATAAAGTATCAGGAACTAACACGGTTAACCGCTCTTCCCAGTCTCACCTCACATGGTGTGAATTAAAGTGTATCTTTGAATGATGGGAATAAGGTGTGAAATCGAACGTACCTTTAATTCTTCTTCCATTTCCGAGAGTTTGCGCTCCATGGCGCGCTTTTCTCGCTTCTCGATTTCAGATAACGAGTTTTGATTCTGAAAACAACACAATAGTCCAGTTAATTCGGGTATAATTATTGATACTACAGTGGTTGTGTAAATAGGGAAGGTTACTTCGCAAGGGCAGACACAAAAAAGTAAAAATCGCTAAAATATCGCGAGCAATGAATCGCTTGCATATGGCGCATAGTCCATCCATATCCTTGGAAAAGCTTTGCAACCAGTCTGATCAAATACCTCAAAACCTATCAAGTCTAGCCTTTATTAGGATAGGATTGACTAGAGCATTGATAAAACGTAAGCTTCGTCCAACCATTCTGTGTATGTATAGGCAACAAAATAGATAATACACCCCCCGCGCAAGTAGTTTGGTTATGAAAATCATAGATTCAAAATAAACCAGTTGAAGAATATTTACTATTGTTTTGGCTTTCAATCACTCATCAGTAGATCAAAATATGAAAGTCTTTGGCTGGGGGTGGCTATGTTTCTTTTTCGTTGACTGTACTTGGTGGTATTGGAACTATTTTTACGCCGTGACTGTGGTGTTAGCACTGACCCTGCTGGCAACATCTAGTAATTAGGCGATGGTGGGCGGTTCCATAAATTGCTCATTTTGTTAATGCCAATTGCGCAGAACATCATTTTTTGTACTTCAACTTTTGAATCTTCTGAAGTTTTTTTAATATGATTATATTTTATTCATATTTAAATATTCAGCTTCAATAGTTTTCACTTTATTAGATAAGAATGGAACATTCGCTTGCTATTTGGTTTAGTTTTTTTTTTTATAAAAAGTTAATACAGAATAAAACCTGCAGTAGTGCCTACCTGTAAGATAAAATACATGCTGTCCCTCTCTGTTATTATTTTTTTGACAGTGACAGCATGTATTTTAGCCACTAACCAGACATTGTGAAACAGGGCCTTAGCCTGGTTGCAGAGATTTCACATATTATCCGTCCGGTACAAACTGGCTTGGTAATCCTTTCAATATCATGACAAACCCTAGTCATAAAAAAAAAATTGGCACAACGTTTTGTCCCTTACACCAACATTTTAAATGCGATTTTAAATATTATTTTATGTCCAGTGTAATAAATGAACATGCATTTCACTATAATAAATTGTGCGGCACTATATCATTAGACGCGAGCACTGCATCTCATAAAATAGTTGGCAAAATTGGTGAAAAAGTTGAGCCACGTTTTTGTTATTGGTTGTGTTTGTCACCAACCTGCTAGACGACTAAAGTTAAGCGTCCACATATCGGTTAAGCAAATGTATGGAGAAACGGCGTCGGAAATGCCGATGAAGTGGACGCACTTGTCTCAATTTCTATAAAAGGATACTGAATACGATGCGTCCGTTAGGTCCGTTCGAAAGGTGGAACGCTTACCTTAACAACTTAAAGCTGTATTTAAAGTATAGTAAGTCTAGCCCTTCAGGTCATGAAGGGCTAGCACGGGGCTTAATTAAGACGTGACAAAAGCGCAGCCTGAAGAGCGAGCACGACGGAGAACTTTTGTTACGTCTTAATTGCGCCCCGTGCTAGCCCTTCAGGAACGGTAAGACGCATAGCTCTTGAGATAATCGCTTCACAAATAAAGCAAACATAAGTTGTAGTGTCTTAATTTATATGACCAAGGCTAGTAGCACAGGGCGCATTTGTGACATAAGTTTTGCATCACGTTCACTCACATCGTGCAGCCAAGAGCCAACACAACGGAGAACCATTGTAACGTCTTAATAGCTCCCTGTGCTACAGGGCCAGGTCTAGGTATTTTGTCAACTTCTTCATTCTGTAAGTATGTATTGGATGTAGTGTATTTACCAGTTGTGTAAGCCTAGTAATAGTGGCCCTCGCATCACGAAGCTGTTGCATCCGTCGAAGGCAGTGCGCTCGCTTGATGATGATGATGTAGGTGAGTATACTTGGTAAGTTTAGTAACACTTACCAGTTGCGTAAGCCTAGTAATAGTGGCCCTCGCGTCCCTCAGCTGCTGCTCCGAAGTGGCGAGCAGCGCGCGCACGCGACGCACCTCCGCCGCCGCCGCCGTGTACAACGCCTTGTAGGTCCGACGTCCCGGGGCCAGGCTTGGAGCCAGTGCGCTCGCTTGATTATGATGATGATGATGATGTAGGTGGCTATATGCGGTTAGTGTAGTAATACATACCAGGGCTAGGCCCGGAGCCATTGCGCTCGCTTGATGATGATGATATAGGTGGGTATACTTGTTTACTGTAGTGCTACATACCAGTTGCGTAAGCCTAGTGATAGTGGCCCTCGCGTCCCTCAGCTGCTGCTCGGACGTGGCGAGCAGCGCGCGCACGCGACGCACCTCCGCCGCCGCCGCCGTGTACAACGCCTTGTAGTCGCGAGGGTCCGCCGCCCCGGCTGCCGAGCCGGCTTCGGAGGCCGTGCGCTCGCTGCCCGACTGTGGAAACGGAAGATAGGATAGTTTTAATACTTTTACTGCCGGTTTCTATAACTTTATCTATCCATAACTGGTTACTTTCATACGATTTTGACATAATGAAAAGTTACAATCTGTCAAAATCGTATGAAATTAACTACCAGTTATAGATAGATAGAGTTATAGAAACAGGCAGTTAGTGCCAATATCGCCTCGGGTTTATTGGTTGACTTTTGACACATCTGTCAAGAATTTCATATGGAGATGATTGATGAACCAATCCCTTTTTACGATCAACCCGTCTATTGGCGGCGAAATTGGAGCTTAAAATATCGGTAAGTATAGTTTGACAGTCAATACAATTCATACAACATCGCAAAAAGTTTTTTCTTTTAAAACTAGAGCATGCATTTATGCAAATTTTCCGAAAAAGTATGTGACAATGACTTGAAAATTTATGGAACCATTTCAACCTAAACAAACATCGCAAGTTTAGTTTCAAGTCACCTAATGAAAGCTTAACAGATGGACATGCGATGTTCAAGTATAATATAGTAGCGCATTGTAATATTGGGTCTTTCAATATTATTTACGACGACCGGATGGCGTTATGGTTATTGACGCTTGACTGGTGTGCCGGGGGTTACGGGTAAGATCCCCGGCTGGGTCAGAAATTACAATACAAGTACAAGTAGATACGTGATGTCACGGCATATAGTATACCATCAAATCAAAATTGTTCTTAAAATTTACTCTATTTATTTCAGCGGTGAACCTATAAAAACACTTCCTATCTGCGTATTTTACAGGAAAAGAAATGATATGTTTATTAGCCTCCAATCCGCCTGGAAAGCGTTGAGTTTATGCCAAAATTTGGAGGATGCCTACTCAATATCTGTGTGTGTTTAGCTTATGTCAACAGTGTGCCCAAACAACTATTTTCCTAATTAGAAAATATCATCTCTACGGCACGGTAAATGCATCTTTACTAAAGTTTCTGACCCTTTTACACCTTTCACTCAACGACAAAAACGACACATCACAACTATCAACTCCTAAAGCGAGAAACCTTTTCAAGATCTTACCAAATGACACATTCAAATCAAAAACAAATAACGATCACCCGCATCCAGACCACACACACGTCTCATGAAAACAAGGAACGATCGCAAACGTACACAATATCCGTCGGAGGCGAGCGAGTTGAGGCTGAGCGTGCGCGCGCTGAGGCCCGCCTCGCTGTGGAGCGACGTCAGCGAGCGGGACTTCTCCTTGTTCAGAGCCTTGTGCTTGCGCCGCTCGGGCCGCACGGGCGGAGGCCCCGCTTCTTCCACTGCCGCCGCTTCTTTAACCTTCGCTGGAGGCACTTCTTTCGGCTTAAAGTTCTTCTGGCTGGCCACCAGCCGTTTATCCAGCTTTTTTAGGATGTTGGAGTTCTGCGGCGTCATGAGGTTCAATGAACCGAGGTACACGCCTCCGTAGCCGGAGCTGGTGCCTCCGTAGATGCCGCCGAGGCTCGACGTCGAGCGGCCGAAGCCCGAGCTGTACGGGTTGTAGTTTCTGTTATAACTCGGGCTGTATGAGTTGGAATACGGCGTGGAGTACGGGTTGCCATATTGTGAGGCTGGGAGTATCGATCCGAGGGACGAGGAGCCATAGTGCGAGGTGAGGCTCCGTGGCCGCGAGGAGTAACTCCGGTCTTTGCGACTCATGGCGACCGGCGGCGCGCGCGTCCACAACACACTGGCGCGGCGCGGGGTTTATTTGCGCGCGCGAACTCGCCGCCCACACCGCGGCCGCAGACTCCGTGACGCACCGCGCACGTGACCGCACCTGAAGCCACCACCTGGACCACCAGGTATACCGCTGGAGTGAGGAACGATGCGAAGAAATAGGTGTTCGAGCAGCGAGAGGCTATCGAAGCTTCGGTAAAATAGCCCGATTCTAGCAGTTCATAATAAATAATCATATTCGTAAACAAGGCAATCATATAGAGCGCTTGCACCAGTGCTTTTACAGTATACGAGCGCTGTCGAGTGTCCGCTCGGCATTTCTGCGCGCTGCAACACGTCCATAATAAAGGGATATCTCGACCCCGCATTTGTTCCCGCATACTGTTGTCGTGAAACGTTCTATTTACAAGTGGAGTGTGGCGGCGACCCACTTCGCTGGAGCCGCTGGAATGCACGATAGGTGAACATTCGGGACACGTTGTGAAAGCGAATCTTACAAAAGACGTTATTTTCGTGCCTTTACGAAATCCGAGAAATCAGAAAGTTTCAGTGAACTCGAGCGGGCGGTAGATAAAAACGACGGTTAAATATAACCTCGGTGATGAACAGCGACTCGTAAATTTCCCCGACTAGCCCGCGGCGGACGGAAGTTCATAAACCATCAGATTATAAAAACTACATTTCAGGCTGCTACGTATTTACGGTAACACGTGAATCCAATTATCCTAACTCTATTTGTATGCATACGATCACGCGAACATTTCCGTCAATCTGCGTTCGTATCACCTATCTATAGTTGAAAAGTAAATGTGTTAAAATTAGCCGGGGCGTGCACACTGAAAGCGTTACAATATTGTGCGGTGACGTCAGCGGCCGCGGGCCATGTGTGATTCCGTGGCTCCGCTCGAAGCCATGTACCGTATCGTACGCTATTAGTTATGAAAGCTGAGAAAGTCAACAATATTTACTCGCGGCCTCTTCAAAGGAGCGACACAACACTTTTTCCGCAACCCTTTTCCCTGAAACTATTTTGGACATGTTGACGTCAATCAAAACTGAGTAATGGTTATAAACATGTCAAAACCACTTAAATGTGTGATTCATACCTGTTTCTGTTAGGAAATGGGACTGTATGCTCAATACAATATATGAATATCTTAGAAGTGTGTCAGTACATATCAGGCTATAAAAATATAAATTATATGTATTCTTTTCAATTTTGACATCTATCATAAAAACGCAGAACCTGTCATACTTTTAAAATCCATTAGCCAGGACAATGTACCCGACATACTGAGCAACTTTCACTATAACGTTTCAGAAATCGGAAACATATCTATCGGGAGCATCACTGATAAATTTCCACCCTGTATAAGTCCGATGAATGGACCGTGACACATTTGACCGCCGCGGACAAGTGGAAGCCTTGACTCCGCCGGCAGATGGCAGGCGCACCAAGTAAGGAAGTGGTGACGCTGTCCGATTGTGCAACTACACTCGCGAGCAACCAAATCGACTCAAGCCTTCACGGCGCACATATACATTGATTTTCCTAAAACGATAAATGGTAAATATAAAAGTGATATGTCATTCGAAAGCTGAAGAATTAGGCTTTCAATTAAGATCAATACCATAAAAAAAAACTAAGCGCAGATTTAATGACGCATTTTAATTGCCCGTCAGTGTTAATTACCTCATTAGGAATCCACGCCTTGCGCTACCTGATCCCGCTATAAAACCTTTCCACATCCGGTGTACCTTATCAGTCGCTTGTTGCAAGTTGACCGGTACACATCTCGTTGCATTGTATTCCTTGTTTTCGCAAACCCATGGATACCACACCAGAAGAAGCTGCTCAAGTTGTTGCCTTGCTGCAACAAGGGTTAAGTCAGCGAGCAGTCGCTGCCCAGCTCCACTTGAGCCAGTCTGCTGTATCCCGAGTATACAGACGGTTCCAAGAGACTGGTGCCTTCAATCGAAGACCAAGAACGGGCCGCCACCGCTGCACTTCAGAGAGAGACGACCGCTTCATTGTCTCAACCTCGCTGCGCAATCGACACCTTACGGGCGTTGATGTGCAGCAAGAACTGAGACGTGTACGACAAGTGGCTGTCAGCGAGTGGACAGTGAGAAGACGCTTGAAGGAAGCCAACTTGACACCAAAAAGACCTGCATCAGGCCCCAAATTGACTGCAGGCCACCGACAAGCGCGTCTTCAGTTTGCTCGAGAGCATCTCGATTGGAGCATTGCGCAATGGCGGTCGGTCCTGTTTACTGATGAGTGCAGAGTGTGTCTGCATGGCAGTGACAGGAGAGGCCGGGTCTACCGGCGTCCGGGGGAACGATTTGCCCAATGTTGTTTCGCTGAAACAGTAGCATATGGCGGCGGTTCCTGCATGATGTGGGCTGGTATTTCTCTAGAGGGAAAAACCGCACTTGTTTTCGTGCCTGGAGGCGGCCGAGGAGGCGGGTTAACAGCTGATCGGTACATCACCGACATTCTACTCGGTCATGTTGTGCCCTATGCAGAATTTGTCGGTGAAGACTTCGTGCTAATGCACGACAATGCCCGCTGCCACACGGCACGAGTCAGTCGGCAGTTTCTGAGAGAGAAGGAATTGCGCACGATGGACTGGCCTGCGCTCAGTCCTGACCTGAATCCCATCGAACACTTATGGGACGAGCTCAAAAGAAGAGTTCGGGCCAGGAATCCAGTCCCTGCAAGCGTGGACGAGCTGAAGACAGCTTTATTAGAGGAGTGGGACGGCATTCCTCAGGAAACTGTCAAAAAGTTGATAAGGTCTATGAGAAACAGGCTGCAGGCTGTAATTAGGGCAAGAGGGGGCAATACAAAGTATTGATTTAAATAAATAAATTTTTATCTTAACATTTTTTGTTTAATTTGTATAATACGATACCCATACCCTTTTTTCCTAAATTCCCGTTTTTCCTACAATTGCGTTCAGACATCATTTATTTCAAAAATGATGAATGGATTTCAATAATAATGATATCAAATTAAAGCTGACATCTTAAGCTTTTAAATGACATATCATTTTTATTATTTCTATTCATAATTTTACTTGTATTAATGTATGTTTGCGCCGTCAAGGCTTGAGTCGATTTGGTTGCTCGCGAGTGTAGTATTCTTGTTATGTCTAAGTTAGAAATAGAAAACTATTCAAATTCACTTCTGCCGTAGCTATGTTTCATATTGCGAAATAAATATTTAGAAAACAAAACCTCTGGTAGATATATGCAGTGGTTTTGCTTCAGTATGTACTTGCAAAAACGGAAACAAGCCGAAACGGGGTTATAGTATAAATTTTAAAGCATTTCCACTGAAAAATTAAGCTGGGTCTCACAACACAAAGAAAGTTTAAAATTAGAAATGCTGGTTTAATTTAATGTTTTCATTGTCCTTTTATTTTGGTACACTTGTAATACTGCAAGACTTCATATAAATAAGGGACGTTGAGTGTACATGTTTCAAAACAATCGGAATAAAACTTGGGAGTTCACTTGTTCGAATTGCAATTTACTACTGACGCTGGGTGGAGGAGTAGCGGGAATGAAGAAGAAGAAAGAAGATGGGCCCTTAGGTGCTGTTTCAAAATGTACCGATACTAAACAGGCTATTTCCCAAACGAATTAAATCTCAATAGGACCCTCTAGTATGAAAGTTTGGGGTTAACCCGACTTCATTCTTATATTTTTATGCTGAACCCGATGTTCTTTTAACAAGGTTAACTTTCCTTCGGGCTGTTATATTACAACATTTTTTTTTTCAAAATGGCAACACGGGAGAAAACAGGAGTCGTGTACATTTTCACCTGTGGCGGAGTGACCTTGGCTCGTGCGGCCACAAATAGCCGCCGTCACTCACGACCCCCGTCGCCTATTTACATCCACACTGTTAAGTGATGCTCGGAAATACGCATTTGTTTTTGTAGCCTCGAGCTTTTTAAGCTGCGAATGTTTTCGTGGAACTTTGTAGTCACTAGGGTATGTATTATTGCGGAAAAGAGGACAAAGGGAATGAGGAGAGAGAATTAATGCAGTATGTAGGTACATTCAGCAAAAAGATATTGTCACGCCTACAATATTTCGGAGTTCTTTTAAATAGTATACAGACCAAATTATGACACGATATTTTGCAATGGCATGCAATCTTAGTAGCTAGAGCATTAGCAAACAGTAATATCGGAAAAAAACATTAGAATTATAGATATTTAACTAAACAATGTCAACCAGTTCACATCTCACGGCGATTGAATTGTAATTACGATCATGTTTCATCCAGATTTCTAAATGTTCAATAGGGACAAAACATACTCAAACAATCGTACTAGCCGAAGAAAAAACAGCTTTCAATCAGCAGAACATGAATAATAGACAATGTATTTAGACATGCTGAGAACATTAATACTTACTAGTTACTACAATAGCTAAAAAAACGCATAGGAAACTTGTAATTAGTGCACTGTAGTTACTAAACGGGTACGGGTTTTTCCATTTACGAAAACGAAAAAAGATTACGTTTTCATCAAAATCGTTTTCTGCATACATTATAGATATGTCAAAAGTTTCATGATAGTAGTTATAGTATACAATAGTATACATAATACACATACAATATACATAGGCGTAAAAAGCGAGACATAATACAATTATTCAGCCCCTGAACAGCAACACAAAGGAAGTTTATAATTAGAAATTCTGGTTTAATTTAAATTAACGATATCACTGCGGTTTTATTTTGGTACTCGATGTACTACAAGACTTTATATAAATTAAAAAGTTTACTGTTTAGCAAGTTACGACTGACAATGCTTAATTATGCTCTCATTCATATTGTAAGCAAAATTCTGAGCAGGCTTCGCATCACAATCATTATCATAAACTCGTTTGATGAGTTTAAATACAGTTAATGGCGATATAATATTGCCACACATCAATAAAACATAACTTGACAAGAGTTACACATTAAAACAAGTGAAATATTTAATTAATCAAAAATATATATATTTTTTTAATCCGGCGTGTCGATTAGAAATTCAAAAATAGAATCCCAATAAAAATAAATGTTACCACATGAAATATAATGCCATTACACAGGCGATATAGAGCATCGCCACAGTTTGTTTACACTCCGTCTATTAACCCAGAACGTACCTATTTCTGGCCATCGGATTCACTTGATAATATTCTTCTGTATGAAAGAGGTTACGCGGAAGTTGTAATCCTAATGTGCCTATATAGAAAACAAGATTATTTGCTTCTTGACTCTATGCGTCAATTCACACGTACCACAACCACACCACGTCGCAGCGACAAAATGTGGTCAAGTTGTGGTTACGTGTGAATTGTGTGACAGCGGCTTTTTGCAGTTGCGTTGTGGCAGCGACAAAATGTCGATGTGGTTGTGTTGTCGCTGTCTTTGCGATGTGGTACCCACGTGGTCGTATGCAGTTAATACGGAGAACAGGTTGCCGCGGTGCCGCCGCCGACGACAACGGCAAAATGTGGCACGTGTGAATTGGATTATTCATTGTCAATACAAAATATACGCCCGACCACACCGCGTGTTCTGTGGTGTGGTTGTGGTACGTCTGAATTGACCCTATATGGCACAATTCAAACATATCAATCATGCACTAAACACTTTTATAGTGGATTTTTGCTGTTTCCTGTTATTTAGGTAATATCTGAAGAGTAGTCCATGGATTTCTTAACTTGGACTGTAAAAAACTCTACACTCGCTACTGTACTTATTGGAGTATGTACCTGAATCCCTTTTGAGATACATTTCACAATGTCATGAATGACCATGACATTTAGAATAACCCCTTATTAATAAAAAAAGTTACTGGATGCTTTAAAATCAGTAATATCTATAAAAATAATCCTAATATAGAGCCAGATGGAGCATATGCTCCCTGCGTCCCTGAGGCACATCAGGATATGTATGTGTATATGACATGTTTACTCCAGCAGTCAGGTAATTACTTGTCAAAGTCACGTCTACACAGTTCGTTAATTGTATTTTATTCGTCCATCAGTGTTGCCAGTGTCGCCGAGAAAACATAAACCATCTCCAAACATGTCGGGACGACGGGAAAATATAATAATAGATGAGACCTGTCATCACAAAGACCATTTTCTGTAGAAAACGCGTTATAAATTTGAAATAAAACGAGGTCTATGTCAAATGTTGGTCTACAGAATATCTGCGCAGGTTTTTATTTATTTGTTAGAGACGTTTGAGAGCGTTCTTTAGTGAGTATTATTTATTTATAACTCTTTGATGCACACTCTGAGGTGTAATCGTAAGTCAGGATCACGATCGTAATATATTTTTCGCTTTTGTTTCAAGTCTGATACCACTGTAAAGTATGAAGACCGACTGCCTACTTTACAATGCTTAAATATTTCAGTTCGAGATTTTTTTGTAACGAAATAATAATTCCAAAACCTAAATCACGAATCATATATGAAATGATTGAGTACAACGACAACAATCATTTTAGAAACGTGAACATATAAATCATATTGCTAGCTGGCAGCTTCATATTTTTTCACAATAGGCGCATGTCAAACAGTGTAGGTTGAAAAACCTCCCGGCTGGCAGAGGTTGGAGCTTGTAGTAAAGAGTGTGTAAGATATAAATCAATCAGCCAGTTCTTGGCACGGCCGGGGGACAGGTGGCCGGCGAATATGACGTTTGTGTGGTTCGCCGAATTCGCTCAACTAATGTGCGTTTAGTGAGCACAGGTATACTTTTTGTTGGGGTGACAGGTAGTTCAATTCAGTATTTTTTCCGCCCTAAACGAAAGCGAAGATGAAGAGGAAGACCAAAGGTGACAGTATTCAGCACAGTTAAAAAAATACACGTTTGGTGGTATATGGCGTAATTTATAATGAGTAATGGCTGAAGTATAGTGAATAATCTGAAAGTTGGCTAGTAACTTTCCTCTATATAACATGTATGTTTGTGAAATGCATCAAGCATACTCATTTATTCTAGAGTTTCGTATGAAATGAATACGGCATTGAATTCTAAATCATCACTGTAAACTGCTGGTAGAGTAATGGCCCGGTACTTAGTATATTAGTGATGATGAATGGGATATTAGAGTTAGTTAATTGTTGGTCAAAACATTATAACTTTTCAGTGATTAGAATCTGTGATTTATTATTATATCTTTAACGATAAATAATACACTCACGGGCAATGAAAAAGTTCCACTCACAAAATACGACACCAATCAAACCCATTTTTTTTTCAAAAATGTAATTTAAAATTTGAACAAATTATTTCCGTATTGGTTGGTAATATCCTGATGTACTTCAATATTGCAGAAGACGTCATTTAGCTACCCTGTTCCTGTGCTTTTCTAAGTGGAACCTTTTCATTGCCCGTGAGTGTATTAGTTCAGTAATATTACATTCAATAAATATCTCATTTTTAAAACCTCAGTTCAGTTTTAATTCTGCTATTTTGTTTTTACTTATGAACTCAATGTTAAATAAATATACCTATGCTTTATTTATGTTAATGTTTCACGGCTGTTGTCACATAGTATTTTCTCCTAACTTAAATTAACAGTTACCTATTTTATAATCCTAGATAATGAAAGTCCTAGACTTTGTTTTATCTATTAAACATACGCACACGGCTTGTTATACTGTACTCGTATTCCCTTGTTGGGTAGTTCATCAGTGTTGTATTTAGACCGAATAGAGAGCGTGTATATTGCTATTATCCGACCAAGACACGAGAACAAATAATATATCTGTGTTAAAACCATTTCTACGCCACCCGGTGCCCTTATGTATGATCTGTAGTAAGGCAGGAAAGATGCTTTATTTCTTTTTATCTTTATCATAATTCAAACTAAAGACTTTCTCTGAATCTAAACCAAGGCCGAGTGAAACAAGACAGTTTAATTTCGTAACGTTCGCTCTAGTTTTTGCTTAACCACTGGCTGGCGACAAATGAATTATAATAATTAAGAGAAAATTGTATTTAAAATTAGAATGCACCCTTCGTTTGTTATACAACCAATGTATCATCATTACGTCAACAGTATAGTACAGTCAGCCGCGTAAAAGCATTAGATATTTCGCAAAAGTATTCAAAAATAATTATATTCATAGAGTTGTTTTTATGTCATGGATTTGTTTTCAAAAAGATAGTGGTGTTTTATCTGTAAACTTCCCGAAGACATTAGGTCATTGTACTGTGATTGTGACCATGAACAAAATCTGCCAAAAATAAGAATGAGTGTATCAAGAAGGATTATCCACATGCGGAGAAACTTGGTAGGTATTTAAATTATGATTTTGCACACAAGACCTAACTAAGATCAAAATAAAACTTTGATATCAATGAGTCTCACTTAAAATATACCAAACTGTACGAGTAACATGATAAATATGTTATTAAATTAAAGTAAGAGTACCCTTGACTTTAGTGACTTATGAACTGTACCTGGACAGTCAGCTACTTACCAACTGACCTAACTGGCTAATCCTTTCAACATCGGTCACAAATCCTAGTTCAGATCTAGTGTTTGTTAACGAAACGCTAAAAAGAACAATATAATATTGTACTGTGTATAATTGTGTAGTTGAGAATACACTAGCGGTGCCCTACTAACCCCAGTTTTGTTTAATATAGACAGCAAGCGGCAATATCCAATCGCGAGCACAATAATAGCACGGCGGTATTGAGACCCTGTCATTTTAAATTTACGTTTCGCGCCCGCACACTAGTCTCAGTGTTCGTCAGGTCAGTTTATTTTGACACGGTTGTATAAATAAATGAGTTCATGAATATATTTTTTGCAGCACGCTTTCGCGAGTTGGTCTTGTAATACAATATTTTACAAGGAAATCTAATTCTGAATGTTATTTTTATGTGATATAATGGCTTGCTACTAAATAGGGCTAATCTGATCTTGACAAGATGGAATCAGTCGCATTATTGTCTACAAACGAGCCCACACGTAGTCATGTGAATATTTACGATAGCCATCTAATATTTAATAGCCGCTCAATCCTTATTGGGTTTGTCTTTAAATTAAGCTTATTAAATATGAATACATTGAATCCCTGATTTACTGTGTAATATTCGGATGAGGATGAAGATGTGTATGGAAATGGATGAACTTATTCCTGTCATGAATATTGTCGGCATCATTAATTAGTGTTATTATTAGGTAATAACACACACATGTTAGAGTGCCTTCCTATTAATATTTCTATGCCTTCAGACGCAACCTGCATGACCCGAAATAAGACAGTCCCAGCCGAGTTTCGAACCCTCGCCTTAGACGTCAGTGTTAATATATAATAGCCATAAGCTACTTCGCCATCCAGTCGATCATAGAAGATTCACATCAGTAGGAAAGTAATAAGACAGTCGTATGCCCGTTTGGACAGCCCCAAAATGTATGGGATGACAGCTGGTGTCAAATCTAAATCATAAAAAATCTAAACAATAAGTAACTGTTGGTGCTTTAAAAGTTCTTTTTTCTTTCGGCCGTTAAATAATACGCCAGAGTTTGTGTCTTTTTATGTATTTCATCAAGTAAATCAAGAGTAAATAGCTAATTTGTGTAGCTGTCCAAAAGGGCCTATTATATTTCGACGACTCGACTGTAGTAAGAACGAATAGTTAGATTGCCTACCTTGGCCGGTTCCGTTTCATTCTCCTGGTTTTCTCCCTCGCCCCCCGCGCCTTTCTCGTTCGAGATATCCTACAAGGAACAACAAATAATTAAATACAATATCAGAAACATAGTACACCTACGTACAAACATACAAAGATAAAAACACATTTATTGACATCAATAATGGGTAGATTGTACTGAAAGAAACAAAATAGTTGGATTGTTGGTTGGACAAGTAAAATAAAATTTAAAGAAATTATGACATTTATAGATATAAAAAACACAGTTGGCAATCATAACATTGATATAAGCAGCAGCAATAAAGAAACAAATCAATAATGGTGGCGTTATTGCACGGACGATTATAGATTTGTCCCTTTAGTGAAACGGCTTATACATTGTGCTGGAAGATTGGTAGAATTAATTGGTTAAATTTGATTAAATGAAGGCGGCATTTTGATAAGACATAGTTGTGGAAGGTATTATTGCCCGTGAATAAAGAAACAATATAAAAACGAGCTATATTTCATGCGTGGGATTAGGAAGTTTGAACCCGTCTGTCTTTTTCATTGATTCCGTCCATCTTTTCAATATGGTTTCATTATTCGCAGGCGCTATAATTTGTGCTAGGGCAAACACAGGTTAAATTGGTAGAATTTTGTTATTAAATTTTCCTTAAATAAATACAATAAAGATTAGATGCCTAAAAATAAGGTGATATTCCAGAAAACTATCAGAAATTCCTGGACTCATGCAGGAAGTTGTGCATGAGATCTGAACAATAAATTGATATTTGCAAGCTTTAATGTTCTCAATCTACACACTTTAGCCGTTGAAAATAACAGTGGTGTTATACTGTATAACGTTGTTATGTGTTGAGTGTAGGTCTGTCCGAAACTGATGGACCCGTTTTAATGTGTTCTTTCCCTTTTAACCCAAGACGTATAAATGGGGATTTGATTCATTGACAACTATTCAAAGAACTTGCAACATGAAAACTTCATTCAAATACAATTTCATACTTAATTTTCATACAAATAGCTCGCGGCCATCACAAGCGACGGTGGTGTTTCCGGTGTGTGGACTGACTACATCCGGTTGTATTCAATTAGTCAAATTAGTGGATTAGCCATCGCGTGCACTTGGCACGGCTTGCCTGATATTAATGGGCAGTGAATTATGGGTAGGAATCGTGTAATAGTTAGTATGGCACGTGGGAAAATCAAAGGAGTATCTACTTAATGATTTCTAAAATTTATAGAGATCAACTTTAATACAATGGATGCCAAGTCTTTCTCTATATTAATAAAATTGCTCGCTGTATCCATGTATCATGTTGAAAATTATATCAACAAGTATTTAACTATTGACATAATAGCATTCGCAATGAATAATTTTCGAGTAGTTAGTAAATATTAATTCGCTATGTTTATAAAAAAGCTTTATATTGAAATTATTTTAATTGAGTTTTAATTAACCATATTTATCACGTACTTGGCATCTGCAGAATGAATCGGTCCCGGTCGCCAGCGAATCCCCAAAGCTCTAGTCCATAACTCACGCCAGATTGAAAGCGTGATTGGATGCGGAAAGCTATAGATCGCATCCAGTGGCGTGCTTTGAGAGGCCTACGTCCAGCAGTAGACTGCTATAGACTGATGATGATGATGACAGTAGGCCCTCAAGTGTGATTTGGAAGAAGTGGCGTGTAGGTGAGGCTTTCAAGGCATTACAATATGGCACATAGGTCTAAATATGAACTGGCCTGACAGCCTGGCTGTCGGTACATCGCACATACGCCTCCCTCCATGTCTGTGCGCCTAAAGGTGCCCCTCACCGCAATCATTCACCTGTAATCTTACAATTATACCTTCTTCCAATAGAAGAACATGGAGAAAAATAAGTATTCGATTGGAGAGGAGAACTGCTGATCTATAATTGTTGTTCTTCCTTCCATCATTACAGGTGCCTGATTGCTTCAAGGGAACGTCTAACCAGCCAGGCTGTCCAACAACAATATTGCATGCTAACAATACAATACTGGGCCCTGAGTGCGAATTTTCACACCGATCGAGAAGCCGCGAGTAAACGTGAATTCGCATGGCGCGGGAGAGACGCCACCTAGCGACAGCTACTTACCGTAAGTAGCTGTACTAGCCCGCGGCATACAAATTTGCGTTAGGTTTAACTCGATCGGTATGGAAACCCTACACTAAATGCCAGTTTCTATAACTCTATCTATCTATAACTGATAGTTTCTTTCATATTATTTTGACAGATTGTTACCTTTGATTATGTCAAAATCGTATGAAAGTAACTACCAGTTATCGATAGATAGAGATATAGAAACTGGCAGTAAGCCGCTGATAACTTACGTGGTGCGGCGTCGGCGGTCACGAACGCCGCAGCCTGCGCAGCCGGCGCCGCGGCGCCTCTCGGGGCTCTACGACCGGCAAGCAAAGAGACGGCCTGCCCCCCACCCACTGCAGCCGCTCCACAGCCGCCGTGGGACCCCCCCGGCGCTGAAACCAGACGCGACCAGTCGGCTCGCCCGTCACTGCTTCCGCATTCACTTCCACAACTTCTCTTTGCAAGTTCTCATTCAGACTGACAGTCTTAATTCGGCACGGCATATTGTTTGGTGGAGCACTAGGTGGGGGCGTCATCTTGCACTATGTTAGGTTATGTTAGTAAAGCTGAACGCGGTTAGGGGGATGCCTAAGCTCAAGCTGATGATGATAGCGGTCCTGTGTGCTCTACGCTATCTACATTGGGTGAGGGTACCTCTGTTTGCCGCTGCCCGTGCCGCGCGTAGTCTAGTTACCTCCATGTCGACGTGGCCAACGCCCGTGGACCTCCGCTTGGGTCGCCGCCGGCGCTGGATGGAGGTCAGCGCCGCCTGGCTGCTGGCTGGCGAGGCGCTGCCCGACTTGCTCTCGCCGCTGCTCTCGCGCTCCGTTTCTTCTTCACCTGCTTGGGTGGAGAGTTTACTCTTTAAATAATTGCAGCATAAACAAATCATATCATTACTTTCCCATTTCATCATCATCATCTCAGCCATAGGATGTCCACTGCTGAACATAGGCCTCTCCTAATGATTTCCACCTTGCGGCCCGCATCCAGCGATTCTCCGGGGACTACTAGATCGTTCGTCCATCTCGTCTCTCGTCATCGAAACTGACCAAAGGGGCTTGGCAGTGTAACCGATATGATCTCGCGTGGGAACTACGTCCTCTTACAGATATAGAAATCACATCTGGAGATTGCACATCTAGGTGCATGAACCAAATCTACAGTGGACCAGCGTGATGAAAGCTTCGTGGAGCCAGGTGCAGGGACTAACCCCACAGACAATACATATAATAATAATATAACTGTACTAACCACCCCGATCCTCAGCGGCGGGCGAGGTGCTATTGGCCGAGGAAGCCGACAGCGGGCGCCGCAGCGGCAGCGTGACCGTCGCGTCGGCGTTGCGGCTTGCTCGCTCCGCGTCCTCTAGCTCGAACTGTGGGACAAGGCTGGGTGGTTAGGGCGGGGTGGGTTATTGCGAGGTTGGTAATGGGTGGTAGAATGGCCAGAGGTGTGTGGTTGTGGTGTTTGAATGTCGCGTGGTAGAGAAAGGCCAAAGTTTTGAATGGTTGTGGTGTTTGAATGAAGAGAAGGAAGATACGGCCAGAGTTGTGTGTGAGGTTTGAGTGGTTGTAGTGTATGAGTGAAGAGGAGAAAGATGGTGACGGTACGTAGCAATAAACTTTTGTACCAAGTCAATATTTACACCGCAAGCAGTCATTGTAATAAAATGCTCGAACTGTGGGACAAGGCTGGCTGTTTAGGGCGGGGTGGGTTATTGCGAGGTTGTTGTGTGGTGGAGAGAGGCCAGAGTTGTGTGGTTGTGGTGTTTGGGTGAAGAGAAGAAAGATAAAGCCAGAGTTGAGTGTGAAGTTTGAGTGTGAAGTTTGAGTGGTTGTGGTGTATGAGAAAAGAGAAGAAAGATGGTGACAGTACGTAAGCTTTACGGTCAGCAGTAGCTATAAACTTTTGTGCCGAGTCAAACATTATACTAAACAAACCGTCACTGTTTCAATGAACGGTTAGACAGTTTGTAAGTTTGACAAGGTAGAAAAGTATAAATCTACTTATGAAGCTGACTTTACATTATCATGGTTTGATAAACGAAGTATAGTGCGTTTATAAGAGAAGTTCGTGTTTTGATATGAATAGAGTCTGGAAATGTGGTGAGCATGATAGGAGATGGTTTTACTCCTCTATGTCTTAAGATCGTGCAGAGATAAGATAATAATGTTTGTACCACCAAACAGGGGCATAATGGATTTAGAAATAAGTCAATTCTTACAAGGTTATTGGTTTTGCGGCAACATCCAGAAGTGAATGAATGATTTTATTAAGTGTTGCCATTATGCCACTAATTTTGGTATAGCTTGAGTATTTCTTTTTTGTCACAACATACGCTACTGCTCCTAGACACCATAGATATTATAGCCATGCAAACATAAAACAAAAATAAAACAACACCATAAAACCACAAATAGCATGCATTTAGTTCTACATATCATATTGTTATGTTTGTTAACCAGAAGCAATGCATCGAAAATATGTATCGACATAGATTATTGATATACACATGACTTCAAAACAGAAATAAAATGTATAAGATTTTTTCACAAATTATCAATTAACCATAACCTTTCCCAAAATTTGGGTTTATTCGAAAATTTCTTCCAATTCAGAACACATAATACACGATAACTCGATCCTAGATGTTGAAGAAGAAGTTAACTATTTCATTTTTCGTATAAATAAATGTAACGACCATCTTGAAGTGAGCTAGTTTATAGAAAACATGACACTGGAATTTTGCCGTATAGTAATTTATAGGATTTCTGTAGCATCATTTAACACTGTTAAACGAAAGCATATCAGTGGCTTACATTTAACAATGGTATGCTATTTCTATGTGCTGACTGACTAATATTTATAATTTAGATTATATCGGGAGGTTAGGTTTCATGCATGTAATATTTTATTATTTCCTAATATTCTTATAGTTTATTGCTATGAGATAACGTATTTCTTCCTACATAGAAGTGCTTTTGACAAAATATCGTCTAATAGTGCTTGAAAGGGCCAAATACAATAGAGTGCAACACTTAAAGCGATGCATTTACAGCGCTAAGTCGGTAACATATTTATATTTTGTTGTTGTTGTTGTCACTGATGTGTGTTTTTTTATATTTTATTTATTATGCAAAGTTTATCTGTGGTTTGCAAACATTGGTTAACAATTCCCATGAAATGAGTTAATCATAACTTAAGTTTCAGATACTGAAACCAACTTATACGGCCGACCGTAATAATCATTACTATGGACAACTACAATACACCATAAACAGGTTTTCATCTGTTATCTTGTCAGATAAGTCTGACTGTAAAGATGCACCGAGTTAGAGCATTGCCACACGTAGAATGTACGTGCGTTGCGTTACCGCTGCGTTAACTCAACGGTGACACTCCGTTGTTGCGTCGCCGTCCGTCAAATCACACATTAAGGCCCATTCTGAGGCTAGCTGAAACGCAACTGCAACGAAAGTGCAACTACTAGTTAATTTTGAGTTTAATTTGAGTTTATGCCATAGATACCTTTGAGAGACAACACACGTCGCAACTAGTTTGTAACCGGTTTCAACTCAAAATCAACTAGTAGTTGCAGTTTCGTTGCGTTTCACCATGTGTGCTGGGCCTAAGGGGCATGTCTGTCAAATTTATATGCAGAACGACGGAGCATCACCACTTAGTCGACGCAGCGCTAACACAACGTATGGCAACACTCTTACAAACTGCAATACAAATGAAACGTCAAAAGCCAGACAGCGCCATCTAGCGGCTTCACACATCACTGACAACAACAGCGCGCGCGGGGTGTGCGGTACACACTTGCAGCTTGTTAACCGGGTCCAGGCGCAGTCTCCACGACGGGCGACGCTCGGTAGAGGCCGCTATGGTCGCCGTGGCGGTCGCCTGCGCGAGCCCGCTCGTCACGCAGCCGCAAACCTGCGTATACGCGCCATTTTGACGTCTGTGTGTCTATGCCTAGTTTTGACAGCTTATTTTTTTACGGTGTTGCCAGGGGTGGATTGGTGATGTTACCCTTTTTGTGGGGTAAATAGAGATTTTTGATATTGAAATGCTTCTTTTTCCAAAATGAATTACTTTAAAAACATATTGCTATGATCAATGCGTGAAAGTTTAAGTCTATTCTATAAAAGATTATGGATTATGGACATTTACAATAAAACCAACTGCACTCTAAAGGACTTTACATAGAACGTTAATTTTACAACAAAACAACGGGACTTAGAGTGGGGGGCAATCGGTGTCAAAATGTCAACAGAACTGTCAAACTCAACGTATTTACAAGTTGTAATTTTACACATACAATATTAGAAATACCCTAACTACGCTCATAAAGGAAATCTACTTCAAATGTAATAAAAATCAATTAAATATCTGTAATATTCATATTAAATTACCAAACTACATACACCTTAAAGCGGTATAAGGTTAAATAAATTGATATTAAACCGCAGTCTCATTGAACTATTGAAACAATTAATTCCGATACTCCAACATGACTACATCTTTACCCCCAAAACCTTCTAGAACGTTAACCATCACCAAAGCGCACTCTTAAACACGAACTTACCGGTACGTTCGTCGTATTATTCTCATTGGCCGGGGCTGGAGGGGGCGTGGCCTCCTCGGCCTTCGGCGAAGGGGGCGGGGCTTCAGCCGTCCCATTACCCGTCTTCTTCTTGACAAACTGCTCAGCTGATTTGATCTCGTCCAGGGTGACTCCCTGAGTGGATCTACGCGTCTCCCTCACTCTCTTGGCGTGCGCTTTGCGCTGAGTCTCCGACTCTTCGTCGCGAACCGGAGGCACGAACGACCTGGCAGAAACAGACGGCTATATCTTTGTCGGTTTGGCTTTGAGTAGAAGCGTTACACTGGCTTTAGGAATTAGTAGCGATACACAAATTCACGCTTGGATTGCCTTGAATGTCATTATCATCAAGTTGGTTTGATACCAAGTTCTTGATGTCAAGTATATGGGAGTTATGTAATGGCTGCCACAACATAAAACAAACATGCTCAGTTGATAACACTTAGTATGGCAAGTAGCGAAGCTGCTAAAACAAGATGGAGTCTCTACGGCACGGCTTCGGAAAAGGTCATCAAGGAAAGCACAATAGAAGTACAGCTTTTTTAGGTAATATGTACACACAAAAACACATTATTTCTCTCATCTGTTGCTGTCAAACTCGGGCATTAGATCACACCTTTTTCAATAACAACGATTTATACAGACAAAACAATGCAGCAAATAAAAATATAGCTTGGACGGATAGTTTTACTGTTATCAGAATATTACAATTCAGAGTCACTGACTTAATTTGATGTTACACTGAAATCGCACAGGCAATTTTGATTCAAACTCCATAACTTGAGCTTTGTGTTATTACATATTTATCTGTAAAAAAAGCCTTGAATCTCCTATCAAAATTTCTGTTATACAGGGTAGGTATACAAAACTATCCGTCCGCCAAGCCACAGTACCAAGTACCAGGGTGTAAGTACTTAAAGAAGTTCTTGAATATGTTGCCGGGGGACAGCTTGGTCGACCCGCCGCTCTCCAGACTGTCCGAGGAGGCGCTACACAGACAACTTACTGTTAACCTTATGCCTTGGGTATTGGAATCTATTTTAGAGTACACACGGGGAAGGGGTTAAATTTCTTTAGCGATGTCCAATACTCATGCGCCGGTGGCGCCCTCTGTAACTGCAATCTTTCACTAACTAAAACTATGAGGTTACATATTTTTACTGCAAAATTATTATATTTTATTCAAAGGAAGACAAGTTAGGTATATCAATGAAGATACAAAAAATATTTATCTCCATGTTACTAGACTCCAGCGATCTAGAACCCCAAATCTGGTGATCAAAAAGTCTGCACTAGTTATAATAATTATAACATAACTGTACGGTTTACGTACACCGCGGCCTAGTTAGAGTTTAAGTTAGTCAGCACATTACTTAGAACTCGTGTAAAATCCTCAGTTCGTGTTAGACAATCAAGTCGTCGCCGCGTTCTCAATATTATATCAAGTTAGCATAGTTTTAGCATTTAATCAATATTTGTGGAAATTCTAATATATTGAACATTTATCAGTTATCAGACTCTTATCATTTAACCTCCCTGTATGTACATTATACCCGTACATATACTTTTTGGTCCTTCGAGCCTCCGAATAGGCGGGACTACTTGAGTGACGTGTTCGCGAAAGTGACTCTTGTGGATTTACCGTTTCTGGAGGACTATCAGTGTATCAAGTTATCAAGATCAGGAGTGGTGTTTGGGTATCAAGCTTCCCGGACATCCGTTGGCAGTACAAAGCGCGAGCAATCAGGAAAGCTGCGTCCTCTGTAACTACGTGCCAGCGTCAAAGTAAGATCTTTCCTTATTTTCTATTCTATCATGTCGAATATGAAGGATCTACTTTTCAAACAACAAGAAAACATAACAGCAATAAATCAGCTTTACGCAAATTTCAAAAAAGACGGTCAACCAAGGAAGAATTACGATTATTTAACTAAACGGTTAGATGCGCTCGAAAACTTCTGGATTGACTTTCATGCCAATCATATAAAACTTTGCGAGTTCCCTACAAGTTCTTGCGACAACGAGTACTTCTCGTTGAATCAATATGACGTCATCAAGGCGAAATACGTCGAGTTTAAAAAGGTAATACATAATTTACTATCAGAACAAGAATCAAGGCCTCAGACTCCAATATTGAAAGCAGCAACACTCCATGCTGGCGGCACGTCGTCGCACGGCACCAACAGCAAGACGAACGAGATGCTGCAGAAGCAATCAAGCAACTTCCGCGCTCTCGAGCGAACTATATCAGGTATCAAGTTGGATAACATCTGTGAACGATGGGAGTTTGATGACGTGCTCAAGCTGCTACAATCAAGGTGGACAGCTATCGACTCCCTGCACTGGGAGATCGACAACGAGTGCGCAGGTAACATCAATAACAAGGAATACGAAGATACATTCTCCGTGTTCGAGCAAGAATATCAGCGGATCAAGAGAAACATCAACAGTAAGTTGTCTTCGATGTCGCACCGAGAGAAGTCTACTCCACAAATTGACATTCCGGTGTTCCACGGCAACTATCATCAGTGGGTATCCTTCAAAGACATTTTTACGGAGACCATACACAACAACCCCAGCATGTCTAACGTCCAGAAAATGCAATATTTAAAAAGTAAGGTCAAAGGAGAGGCCGAAAAACTAATTCAACACTTGCCTATTACATCGGATAACTACGTCATCAGTTGGGATATCTTAAACAACCGTTATAAAAATACAAAATTAATTTTCAATTCGCACATGAATATCCTGACAAGCATCCCTATCATGCAGCAGGCCACTGCAGGCCATATCAAGAGGCTGCACGACACTACATTAGAGTGCCTCAACGCTATAAAGGCCATGGGTGTCGACACAAGTACATGGGACCCCATGATTGTGTACTTTCTGTCCCAGAAACTCGATTCGGAATCGTATAATGACTACGTGGAGTCACTGAAGCAGCCTAGGGACCTGCCTAAATTAGATGACTTCCTATCATTCCTTGAAAATAGATTCACGGCCATGGAATCCGCACGGCGAAAGCAAGAAGGCCCGTCGCAGAAACCATATCAAAATCCGACAAATACCGGGAAATATGATTTTAGATCAAGTAAAAAATCATACTCTACATTTCCATCAGTAAAACGTGACGTCAACCAGAATAATTCGCAAACGAGTAAACATAGTTGTCCTCATTGCAACACAGCCGATCACGGGTTATATTATTGCAAAGCATTTTTATCTATGTCACCATATCTAAAATTAAAAACAATTGAGAAACTTAATCTATGCAAAAATTGTCTCTATGATCATAAGGGAAAAGGTTGCTATTCTGAACGCCGTTGTCGCGAGTGCAATAAGGATCATAACACAATAATGCACGACTCGTTCATGCGTCCGAATATCACAGCCAAGCAAGAACAGCAAACTGTTAAGGGGAATACGCACGTATTAACGCAAGGTGAAATACCGGAGGTGATGTTAGCGACAGCTTTGGTACGGGTCCAAGCAAGAGACGGGTCCTACCATATTTTGAGGTCACTATTGGATCAAGGATCACAAGCCTCTATAATAACTGAGAATGCCGCTCAATTGTTAGGGTTGGAGCGAAGTAAGTGTAGCGGAGTCATATCAGGTGTTGGCTCAAAGGAGAGTAATAGCAAGGGTCTTACTCATATCAAGTGTACGTCAGCTAGCGGTAACTACTCGTTCGATTCCCAAGTATTTATCATGAACAAACTTGTACGGGAGCTACCGAGTTTTTCATTCCCGAAGCCCAACTGGTCGTTTCTGGAAGGCATAGAGTTAGCAGACCCAGAGTTTAATATCAGCCGACCTATAGACATCTTATTTGGAGCAGACGTCTATTCAGCCATAATCATGGAAGGCATCTGTCGATCGGAACCTAACATCCCGATTGCACAGCAGACCCGCTTAGGATGGATCCTAAGTGGAAATTCGAAACCATTGCAATGCAACGTCACACTAAATAACATAGAGGAGCTACAGAAATTTTGGGAGACGGAAGACATTTCGGAGGAAACTAAACTATCAGAAAATGATCAAGAATGCATAAAAATGTATAAGGCTACAACATCAAGATTAGAGGATGGCCGATTTCAAGTTCGGCTTCCCCTTAAGTCAAATATCAGTCAATCATTAGGAGAGTCAAAAAATAAAGCAATCGCTCAATTTCGCAATCAAGAACGGAAATTTATCAAGAATAGCGAATTTGCAAAACAATATAAATTGTTTATAGCTGAGTATATAAATCTAGGCCACATGCGCGAGTGCGACAAAGACAGAAAACAACTTGAATGTTTTTTGCCGCATCATGGTATATTAAAATCAGACGCCAACATTTCAAAGTTTCGTGTGGTTTTTAATGCGAGCCAAAAATTATCAAATGGAATGAGCCTTAATGATTTTATGTATAGCGGTCCAAACCTACAGCAAGACTTACAAATGCTGCTACTCAAATGGCGCCAATATCAAGTGGGATTTACAGCCGACATCGAAAAGATGTTCAGATGTATATGGGTAGCAGAGGAGCACCAACCTCTACAGAAAATCATCTGGAGAGACTCCCCTGACTCAGCATTAAGGGAATATCAATTGGAGACGGTCAGTTATGGCCTGAAGCCAGCCGCGTTCCTAGCTATGATGACGCTAAAGCAATTGGCCCACCTGGAACAAGATAACTACCCGCGTGACGTCATCAAGGTGGTGGACGAGAATTTCTACATGGATGACTTACTACATGGTTGTCACTCCATAGAACAAGCGAATGCATTAAAAACGGATTTGGTCAATCTATTGAAATCAGGAGGGTTTAACTTACGGAAATGGAAATCCAACAGAGTTGAACTGCTGGACGAGGATGACAGGAACAAAAACTTCGAGTTTACAAACCCTGAATCCACAAAAACGCTGGGCCTGATCTGGGATACCAAGCGAGACGCTTTTACTTTCAATAGCAAGGTGCAGCCGTCACAAAAGTACACAAAGCGATCACTACTATCAGCAGTATCAAGGATTTTTGATCCCTTAGGGTGGATTACTCCCCTTACAGCTAAACTAAAAATGATCTTCCAATCCGTCTGGGAAACAAATACGGCTTGGGATGATGAGTTGCCAGAAGTTATCAAGAATCAATGGATCAGATTACAGCAAGATATCAAGAACATCAATCAACTAACAATAGACCGATGGTATAAAACAGGCGCACAAGAGGAAATAGAGCTCCACGGATTCTGCGACGCATCAGGGAAAGCATATGCGTGCGTGATATACTGCAAAATCAAGGGAAAAGCAGATTCACCTGCAAAAATAACTCTGGTTGCCGGGAAAAGCAGATTAGTGCCAACAAAAAAGAACATCTCGCTACCGCGCTTAGAGCTGACGAGTGCGCTACTATTAACAAAATTGATGAGTAAAGCGAAACAGGCGCTTCACCAGTACAACATCAAGGCGTTCGGCTGGTCAGACTCAATGGTAGCCCTCAGCTGGATCAAGGGCGAACCAGGAAAATGGCAAGTTTATGTAGCGAATCGAGTTCGAACTATCGTAGAAACAATGCCGCCAGAAAACTGGAAATATGTCAAGTCATCAGAAAACCCAGCTGACTGTGCAAGTCGGGGCCTTACTGCGACACAGCTTAAAAATCATGAACTGTGGTTTAAGGGACCCCAATGGTTGTCCACATATCAAGGCGTGGATGAACCACAGCAATCATTTGAAACGGATCAAGAAATTAGGAAAAGTTTTGTGCAAGCCAATGTTATCAGTGAGGACAACGTTATAGACGATTTATTGATCACGTGCAGCACAATGAGCAAGGCAGTAAGAATAATAGGATGGATGCGGCGATTTATCAGGAAAAATCGCAACACTCAGCCCTATCTATCAGTGAAAGAAATCAGAAATGCGACCTCTATAATTGTAAAGCATGTGCAAAGAGAGCAATTCAGTGCAGAAATAAATGACCTTGAGAAGCAAGAGAAGGTCAGCTCAAGAAGCAAAATCATCAACTTGAACCCATTCCTCGACAAGCAGGGTGTGTTACGCGTAGGTGGAAGGTTGAGAAATGCACACATTAGCGAAGACATGAAGCACCCCGCGATTATCCCAAAGGAAGGGCGCTTTACAGAACTACTCGTGCAACATGCCCATAAGCTCGTATTTCACGGAGGAGCGAGACTTACACTATCATTTATCAGGAAAAAATATTGGATCATCAGCGGCACTAGCGTAACGAAAAAATGGATACGGCTATGTGTTAAATGCCGGCGACATGCGCCTGACAAGCAATATCAGCTCATGGGAGACCTTCCGGACGCCCGCTGTAATCCGTCCCGCCCATTCTTCCACACGGGGGTAGATTACACCGGACACATCATGATGAAAGCGTCTAAGGGTCGAGGAATCAAGACCACAAAGGGGTACGTAGCGGTTTTCGTTTGTATGGTGACCAAGGCTGTACACTTGGAACTTGTCTCGGACCTCACCGCAGCCTCATACATGGCGTGCCTGCGTCGAATGGCGGCAAGGAGAGGAGTCCCCCGTCATCTTTATCAAGATAATGCTACCTATTTCTGTGGCAGCAGCAATCTCCTCCAACAAGAATATCAAGAACTACAGAAAATCTTCAGCGAGAGCTTCCTAGCAGAGATAGCAGAAATGGAGATCACGTTCCATTTCAATGCCCCATCATGGCCCTCTGCGGGAGGCCTGTGGGAAGCGGCCGTGAAAAGCCTCAAATTTCATATGAAGAGAGTGATAGGAGAGCAACTACTAACGTACGAAGAACTATCAACGATACTAGCGCAGATTGAAGGCTGTCTAAATTCTAGGCCATTGTGCTCGCTATCGGATGACCCCGACGACCTAGATGTCCTGACCCCAGCTCATTTTCTTACTGGAGGTCCTACACTCAACTTCTACGATACAGAGCAAGACCTCAGAACAAGATGGTATCTATCACAGAAGATATTCAAGGACATTTGGGCGAGGTGGCATACTGAATACCTCACACAGCTAACAGCAAGAAGCAAGTGGTCCACATCAAGGGACAATTTAAATCTGAACGACGTGGTTATAATTCATGACGCGAACCTACCACCCGGTAAGTGGGCTATGGGGCGCGTTGTCGAGCTACACCCAGGGAGTGATGGACTAGTGAGGGTGGTCACGCTCAAAACCAAGAATGGGTACATGAAACGGCCTATTGTCAAGCTATCAGTGCTACCCACCAACAACGAAAATGCAAATCAAAAATCAGGCAACATCAAGGCAATCTCGGCAAATGCAAAGCAACCACAAAAAGATATCAAGATTATCAAGAAACCCAACTCTACAACAAATCGATGCAGTTTCGTTTCCCTTGCAATGTCGCTCATGCTATTCATGACCTTGTTATCAGAATCATATGGCTCCCTCAACGTAACGAGATTTAAACCCGGTCAAAAACTATTTTTCGATAAGATATCACACATGCAGTTAGCAAGCGACACCTGGAAAACAGTAATTTACTACGATTTAGAACCTTATTGGCAAGGAAACAAGGCAATAAATAAATACGTCGACCATTTGAATGAATCATGCATAAGAATGGTTGAAAAAGAACACTGCAATGTCATCATTCTGCAACTGGATCAGGAACTAGCCGAGCTAAAACATTATAACAACCTACTGATGAGTCAGCACGCTGGACACGCGCCGCGCGCGCGCCGCCGCCGGGGAATCGTCAACGGTGTCGGGTATCTGGCTAACAAGCTGTTCGGAGTATTAGATCAAGAATTCGCCGAACAGTATGAGCGGGATATTAACATATTAAAACATAATCAGGATCATTTAGCTTTACTGTGGAAAAATCAAACTTCAATAATAGAGGCAGAATATAATTTACTGAAGAGAACAGAAATCGGCATGAATAAGCAACAAAAACTGATTAATCAACATTTTATCGCTTTAGAAAAAGAAATTTCTCAAATAAATCAGAAACAAACTGGCGCCTACGCATTCGTCCAGTTCACGTTAGAAGCGCTGACAGCTACTAATATGATCAACAGCATAAAACAAATACAAAATACTTTATTAGATATGGTGACAGATATTTATCAAGGACATTTTAATTACCACATTCTGACTCCAGAGCAATTCAGAAAGGAACTTAATCTCATATCAAGCGAGATCTCCAAGGATCTGTCCCTACCCATCAAGGATATTCAAAATCATCTAAACAACTTATATCAGCTTCTCGGCGTCAGAACAAGGATGTCCGAGCAATGTCTAATTTTCGAAGTTACCATCCCATTGGTCAGCAGAGATTCCTTCGAGATATTCAATGTAATCCCAATACCAGAGTTATGGAATGACAGGATGGTTATTGTAAAACCTAGATCAGACTACGTTGCACTTAGTCTGAGAAAAAATGCCTACGTACTTATGACAGAAGCGGAAGTGCAATCATGTACACATCAAGATGAAGAAGTGTCCTACTGTAGAACGAATAAACCCGTGTTTCACATGAAACGAGACGAAGATCTATGTCAAGCAGAGGAAGACTCAAATAAATGCCAATTACAAACAAGTAAATGCAAGGATCAATGGATAAACCTTCATGAATCTAACAATTATATTTATTTCTGCTGCGAAGCATGTCGCGTGCGCATCATATGTGAGGATCAAGTTTCATCACAGTCGTTGACCGGAGTCGGAATACTTACTATAGGTCACGGTTGCTTAGTCAGAACAAATCAGTTTTCACTACAGTCGCATAAACCTGGAAGTAACATTATAAAAACAAAGTCTGAGGTCGTATTACGAGTACCTTACATTTCGCCTATCAATGACGTAATAAACGTATCAAGCGCATACAAATTGACTTGGAATGAATCAGAGGTCGACTACAAGGAGCTAAAGGATCTGCAAGGTAGAATCAAAATGATGAAGGAGGCAGAACCCTTGGCCGGCAGTATAACGTATCACGACGTACATCACTATACTGCTATCTACGCGTCCTTCGGTCTTCTCATCGTGGTCGCGCTGCTGGCGTGGTGGGGCCACGCGCGGCTGGCGCGCCTGCTGCCCGCCGCGCCCGCTGCAGCGGTGGCGCCGCCGGCGAGGGAGGGCCCTCCGCCGCCGCCACCGCGCGCCGCCGCGCCCCGGGCGCCCCCGCCACAGGGAGGCGACCCGGTGGCGCACTGTGTTAGTGTAGTGAGTGATAATATGGGCAATCAGTGTAATAAAATCAAGGCTATTAGTGTCGATAATGTGCAAGTGTATAGTGAGATACATGACAAAAATAAAACTTTGAGCGTACCGGTTCTTAACAAGGGTACATCTCCTATCGCACGGAGAGTAGACTTTAAATTCAATATTAATGACTCTTAAGCCTTTCCCATTTATCACTGTTTAATACATAGTTTTACTTAATTCGTTATAAATAATAAATTTCGTAAGCATAATTTATTTCTCAGCAAGGAAATCATATAATTTAGAGCAGTAGTTATATATTTAGTAATTATATAAACACTTCGATTTCAATAGAATACCTTATCATAATGTAAAATCAATTATTTTATTCACCCCCTTTCTGGGGTTGGGAGCATGTACGGTTTACGTACACCGCGGCCTAGTTAGAGTTTAAGTTAGTCAGCACATTACTTAGAACTCGTGTAAAATCCTCTGTTCGTGTTAGACAATCAAGTCGTCGCCGCGTTCTCAATATTATATCAAGTTAGCATAGTTTTAGCATTTAATCAATATTTGTGGAAATTCTAATATATTGAACATTTATCAGTTATCAGACTCTTATCATTTAACCTCCCTGTATGTACATTATACCCGTACAATAACTAAATATTTACCTCCTGACAGTGGTGTGCGTTGTGGCGTTTGCGCTTGAGTTAGCGTTAGCGGTGGCGTTGGCGGTGGCGTTGTTGGTTGTGGCGTTGGCGTTGTTGGTTGTGGCGTTGGCGTTGGCTGGCGTTGTCCAAGTGTTCTCTTGCCTTTCTGGAGCGGTTACCCTAGAGAAACAGATCGTGTGTTAAATTGAGAAACAATACCTATTATTTGTACTAACTACACTACGTATATAATTGTATTCTACGGCTAGATATAAATAAAATAAGCAGAAATAGCCTGGCTAATCTAAGAACTACCGGCTTGAAAACAGCGTACTACGAATATTATAAAAATCTGTAAATTTATAAAAATACAACATATATTATAAATAAAAACTACTTATTTATATTCTAACCCCCTTATTCATAAAAAAGTTACTGGACGGATTAACTATTGAACTGTTTTGTCACTCTCTGTCAAAGAACAAATTGTTCTCTGTTAGAGAGGGACAGAACAGTTCAATAGTTAATCCGTCCAGTAACTTTTTTATGAATAAGGGGGTTAATACATAAACTGATTAAAGCATATTTGAAAACACACATCAATATGTACATAAACATACACAAACATAAAAAGCACACAGCTAATGCACATCGATAAATTGTCAATATATTATAAAAGTGTACCCATTACAAAGTACCATGAAAAGTTATGCTTCGTCTTCGTAAATGATCCCAATTTTGTATACGTAATAATACGATAGATTATAAGTGCTTTTATAAATCAGTTTGTTATTCATGGTCATTTATATAATTTGTACACTTTTAATTTGTTACTATGAAACTGCAATGATGATGATAGTGAATGAGTTGTGTTACCGTTTGGCAGTGGGTTCGACTCAATTAACCATTAAGTTTACAATACGCTATGAATAAACCCATATTTCTAGGTTTTGACTAGTGTTTTTTTAATGGTTACTGATTTCTAGTAATATTTACTTTTATGGGCTTAACACAAAAAGGACAATCAAATTCAACGAGTCTTTATTGTATTTAACACCTGTTGAACGTCTTCAGTGTGGGAAATCCGTTTTCACTTACAGTTCAGCTTTTATTCTGCTATTCCTACTCGTTACAAACTAAAGCACGGTCGCTAAGCACAACGAACGGGCATTGCTCTTTCTATATCTGTCTCTGTCGCACGCGCACAGTAATAGTGCCCTCACAATCGCACAGTAACCTAGATAGCCGGCGGCAGAGATTGTAATTTGGTTGTAGATGCAAAGGTCAACGCCCGATTTTCTCTGTGCTTTCCGACCGGCCTGTACTGTCGTCAAACCGCCTGCCAAACCCACAAGCACCTGTTTCTTGCGTCGTCATTAGTCTCTGTGTTAGTGGCGTCTCTGTCGGCGGCGGCGGGCGGCGGCGGCGGGATCGACGGGCACGACGTCGCCTTGATGCGCGCCGTCACGTCGCGGTACCGCTGGTAGAAACTGTCCACACACACACAAAGCATGCCAATGTCTATGGTTCGGAGGCCAACGCTGCGAGGTTCACGACTAGTCTGTGAGTTGTCCGTTTATGGATTTGGTTGGTTTTCGCAGTGTTAGCCCTAAGGTTGCGCTTGCCTTTGAGTCGCGAGAGGTTATAAATTGTGTTACTCGATAATGAATATTGTCAGTTATTTTAGTTCGAATGTTGTGTTAAAAAAACAAGCGCAGCCTTGACGTGTATCCGACACCACAGCATTCGCGGCGACACCGACCATGCTGAATCAAAAAAGTTCTACACATCGAGATTTAAAAAGAAAATAACAACAGAAATTGCAAGACAACGTTTCCATAGCATTTATGTAAAAGCCATTCTCATCACCTTTCAACATTTAGAGTGTTTACGTCGACAAACATTTAAACGAATTGAACATTGAAACGTCACACGTCTTCGGGCGACATCTTTAGCTATTGAGCCGTGCGTCTATTTAGTTAAAGACTGTTGTATATAAACTGCAGTATGTGAAAGACTAGTGACGTTGGCCAACAACACCGACCGGCTAAACAAGAAGACAACGCAGGTGAAGGGACGCGACACATAGATTGCATTGGGTAATGAAGGTAATATGTCTTCGACTAACTCAGAGCAGGGCAGGTCCTCTAGAGCCGTAGTCACTGCTATCTTATTGAAACCCCTGATTAAATAGCCCACCAGTTGACCCTTTTTAACTTTTTTATTCTTTCCTCTGAAAATAAATGTGATTAGGATGTTGGTCTGCTCTCGGATTGGTGGTGTATACTGTCGGGTTTTGATCACAGCAATGTGTGTATTATACATGCTAAATAATAGTTTTGTATCAGATTTTTCAAAGCTGAAACTGCAAAGCAATTAATTTTGACATACCTTTTCAATTTGGTTCAGAATGGTTTGGAAAATGTTACTCTAACAATGGAATTCACACTATTATAATTATGAATTACAAAGTCTAGCACCAGCTTCCTGTATCCAGATGCTAATGTTTGAATTAAAAGGTGATTCGAATTTTAATCTGTACTTAACAAAATTATAATACTAAGAGGATACGTATGGTGCGTTTTAAGGTTGGTTGGTTTTGGTTTCAAGGCTTATCAAGGACAAAAACTTATGTTTTTCACAATACATATCCCAAAAATGTTAACACAATGACCTCCACAACATGGCAAAAACTCGTATAGTGCCACCAACTATACTGACCCGGCGATAACCAATAATGTAAGCATTTTAGAGGAAATTATTATAAACAGATTATACTGCCATACTAAGTAAGTAATAAGAAGTGTATACCAGGTCAGAAAAGTTCGCTTCACATTCTATATTACAGATTTATTATGCTTTTAGCATGATGTAAGATTATCTGTTATGTTGATAACAAAACATCATCATTATTATCTTTGGATTATTTTTTACAGGCATGTCTTTAGGCCACCAAGGTCCATACTCACAACAAGAGATTTAAAATTTAAAGAATATTGCACTTAGGACCTGATTGTATAATTTCTACACAGTAAATTCTGTGGCAAGTATTGTAGGTGACTTAGGCTGAACTATCATACTAACACCAGCGACACAATTGAAAATCCAGCCTAATTCCAGTAGCCATAAGACATGGTAACATATTAAAGTGACCGATGGTGTTGCACTCATGTTAGAGGGGTGTACATACGTTTTGTCGTTTTCGAAGCTGTGTGTCCTCCTCAGTATAGTCTCACTGTCTGGGGTGCTGTTAGCTGTGGCTTGTTTATCACCTGGAAATAACATTTGATAAGGATTTACTTAGTTATAAATACAAATTTATGTAAAACTTAGTAGTGTATGAGAATATCAACATGGACAACTGCACATCAGTAAACTTTACCACCACTATAAAACAGCACCACGAGCAACGCATTTTGCCTTTATCTATGGCTGCCTCGCCAGCGACCTGAGCACTCTTCTGTAACTCTAATGTGTCTGAATAACGAACGAAAGACCATTGTTGTGTTGTGTCTCATCATCATCATCAGCCAATAATCATCCACTGCTGGACATAGGCCTCTCCCAAGGAGCGCCACAACACTCGGTCCTCGGCCTTCCTCATCCAACCACTACCCGCCACCCGCCTAAGGTCGTCAGTCCAGCGGGCAGGAGGGCGTCCCACGTGTTGTGTCTACTATATTCTATTCTCTGTTGGGGTGCAGGTATGTACCTGCACCTGTCTAGACTGCCTTCATAAGCTTGGACCATTTCCCACCACGCTAGTTCACTGCGGGTTGGTGGGTTCACATATCTAGATGTGCTAAATCTAGATATACAGATTTCCTCACGATGTTTTCACCGTAAGAGTGATGGTATACATTGTAGTCTACAGTGTGACACTCACTCGGTGCTAGCTAGTCTACAATATGACACTCACCGGCGGCGTCGGGCTGGCGCGGGCGCAGCGAGGCGCAGCGGCGCCACGAGGGCGCGTCGTCGGTGCCGCTGCTCTCCGCCACCTCCGCCGTGTCGGGCGAGGCCGCGCGCCCCGCCGGCGGCTTGCCCTCCGGCGACTTGTGCTCGGGCGCGGGCGGCGGCGCTTTGTCTGCAAGTAAAGGTTGTAATAGTAAATTAAGTAAAAAAAATATTTCCTTTAAAAATATACAAGAGATGGTGAATGTACTGACCCCCACACTAGGCAATGCCTGACCCGTGGATGATAGAGATAATAATTAACCCATTTAAATACGGCTTTACAAGAACATAAAACTTATACAGTGCAATCTTGGATAAATTTGATATATGTAAGGTATAGATTTGATCAAGTGTTGTAGCTCTTTTTAGGAAAGGGAGCTTTATTTACAGTTCGGTGGGATCAAGTACAAAGACAAATTTTGTACCTTGTGAAACCAACAAACCATCTAATCAATCTTTCAAAGATTGACAGTTGGTTAGTTTGTTAATTTCAGGCATATTTACTTGTTTGGACAGAACTGTAGCAGTGAAATTTGTGGGCTGGTGTGATGATGATGAATAGATACCACGGTCAGAATCCAACATCCAACTGTCGTTTAGGTCCGGTATCGTGACTAAAAAATTCACACTGTATTTGATATTTCACTGGCCATGTTTTAAATACAACATAAAACGTTGTTTCACTCTCCAAGATAAATCTCATTCAAGACACAAAAGAGCCTATCACAGCATCGACCCCATACAACAATGGACTTACAAGAGTCACCGGCAACGGAAACAGTGCATCATGATTCATGATGAAGATAATTTACCAAAGTGTCAATGCTGCTTTATGCATCTGATCTTAGGGTAAATATAGCCTTTAGTGCTGTACAATCTCGATAAGCTAAGATAATAACTAACCATTGGCAATATTCTCCGGTGGGGTGGTGACTCGTTTGACCTCGTGCCGCGGCGGGCTCCTCTTCCGTTTGTTGTTGTTATTGTTGTTGTTGTTATTGTTCTTGATCCGTTTGGGTGCTTTCATGATCGCGTCGGAAAGCCAGCTCGATATCGTGGGATCCACTAGGTCCAGGCAGGTTTGACCCTGGAATACATTGAGAATAAATTGATGGTCAAATTAAGTTCACTCATCTGTTTTGTTTGATTCGCAAATGAATCATAAAGAAACGAATAAAACATTTCCGCATAAAATTTTCGCTGTGATTCACATAACATATCGATTATTAGGGTGCCTGTTTTGGAGACGATGTTCTCCACATTCGCCTACTTTTCCTTTCTTCATTTGTTTCGTTCTTGCTCTTTGCCGCAGTCGGTAGGACCCAAACCTACGTTCCCTCTACACCGCTCACCGAGTAGTTAGTGACGTCAGGATCCGCGCCGTACTTCAGCAGCAATGACGCGGCCTCCTTCTGCCCCCACAGCGCGGCACCGTTTTGCTCTTTGGCGCAGTCGGTAGGACCCAAACCTACGTACCCTCTATACCGCTCTAAACCCCGCTCACCGAGTAGTTAGTGACGACAGATCAGCATCGTACTTCAGTAGCAGCGCCTTAAGTTACCATTTTGCTCTCTACGTTCCCTCTATAACACTCTAAGCCCCCGCTCACCGAGTAGTTAGTGACGTCAGGATCCGCGCCGTACTTCAGCAGCAATGACGCGGCCTCCTTCTGCCCCCACAGCGCGGCACCGTTTTGCTCTTTGGCGCAGTCGGTAGGACCCAAACCTACGTACCCTCTATACCGCTCTAAACCCCGCTCACCGAGTAGTTAGTGACGACAGATCAGCATCGTACTTCAGTAGCAGCGCCTTAAGTTACCATTTTGCTCTCTACGTTCCCTCTATAACACTCTAAGCCCCCGCTCACCGAGTAGTTAGTGACGTCAGGATCCGCGCCGTACTTCAGCAGCAATGACGCGGCCTCCTTCTGCCCCCACAGCGCGGCACCGTTTTGCTCTTTGGCGCAGTCGGTAGGACCCAAACCTACGTACCCTCTATACCGCTCTAAACCCCGCTCACCGAGTAGTTAGTGACGACAGATCAGCATCGTACTTCAGTAGCAGCGCCTTAAGTTACCATTTTGCTCTCTACGTTCCCTCTATAACACTCTAAGCCCCCGCTCACCGAGTAGTTAGTGACGTCAGGGTCAGCGCCGTACTTCAGCAGCAATGACGCCGCCTCCTTCTGCCCCCACAGCGCGGCCGCGTGCAGTGGCGTCCACCCCTCGTAGTCCACGATGTCGGGCTCTAAGTGACACTCTTCTAGAAGCGTCTTGGCCACCTGTGGGGAATGGTGTGGTTAGACTGTGTGTGACTGAAAGCGAAGGGTTTTTCTTCTTATCGTGTTGACGACAAACCAACAAAGTTACGAAAGAAACCAAAATAGTAGTTATTCAGAGGTGACACGAAACCGGTATAAATTTCTACTCTTGTAGTAGTTTAGCAACATCGACATCAATATCAGTAAAATAGACACAATGTATTTTTACAGTCAAGAAAGGCATTTGTAATATGCATAGCTACTCTGAGGAAGAAGCCAAAATAAGAATTTCTCAATACATATATACATAACAGCAATGATCCGTAGATGCATTTTAATTGTCCTCATGATCATTATTTTAGAAGTAATTTTGTTCAGCTCATCTATTCTCGTTCTACCATGTTATTTGTCCATACTTACAGGTGAATGGCTTCACTTAATCCTTATCACCAAGATCACAAAACTCACATCAATATATCCTTTAGCGGCGGCCACATGTAGCGGGGTCCCTCCGGTCTTGGGGTCGCGCACCTCCACGTAGCCATTGGCTGCCCAGTTCTTGGCGTCGTTGAGTAGCAGAATCAGCTCCGCATTGCGGGATTTCTCGCAGTCCACTCCTGCGGATAAGGAATGTCAAAGGTTAGGTTATAATAGTGTGCTTTTATGTTACTTTTTTACATAGGTATAACTTATTTAAACTGCCGAACAAAAACTTATCCTGTAAACTGTATGCTGTGTGAATGGACCCTTAACCAGGATCAAACCTTTTAAGGTACCTTCGAGTAAATTTCACTCTGAGAACGACAGTTAAGAGCGGTGGTAGCTCAGTCGGGTAAGCGCCCGCTTCTCACGCCAGAGATGCGGGTTCGAATCCCGGCGCTGACATGTACCAATGAGTTATTTTCTGAATTTAAGTACAATGTATACCATCGCTCTTACGGTGAAGGAAAACATCGTGAGGAAACCTGCATATCTAGATTTAGCACATCTAGATATGTGAACCCACCAACCCGCAGTGGACCAGCGTGGTGGGAAAATGGTCCAAGCTTAGGAAGGCAGTTTAGACCTTGGGGATATGCACAAAGGTACCATTCGAGAGAGCCAGGTGCAGGAACTGTTACCCCCACAGAGAATAGAATAGAATAGAATAGATAGGTACTCAATGAAGATCACACTAGAATTCTGCTTCATACATACAGTGGACCGGTTAGGGTATATCGTAGTGTGAATAGTTCTTTATCATGTTACCATATTATGTACACGAAAGGATCCTCGAGTAACGTATCCCTAGTGCTTTATATACTTCATGTGCATTTTCGGTAGTTGGCAACTGAGACTATACCGTCTGCAAACCTGCAAACACGCAAAGCAAGACGTGACGGCCTAGAGAGCGAACCGATCGTCTTGAATTTGCTCGTCTTGTCTTCCTTGCTAGGTAGGTGTCCTCTCATCACAGCAAACCCTAGTCTAGCGGAGGACGTTACCGTTGTCGTGGATGGCCTTCTGCAGCAGATCCTCCATGGAGTCGCTCTCAGCGATATCCACGGGCAGCTCGCCGTCGTAGTTCACCGCGCCCACGTCGCCGCCGTTCTCGAGGAGGAACCTGCGGGTTGGAGCAGACGTGGTTAGTATGTTAGCACTGAAATATACAGTTAGGGCGAGGATCCATTGGTTGCGTCGTCGCAGACATATATTTTATGACTGTTCCTTTGCGGCGAGGACGCGAAGTAACGCAGCCGAACGCATAGGGCCTCACCCTTATAGGTATAATCCATTTGTTCTTACTTGGCACAAAACGTAAACAATATTTGTGTCTTTTTAATCAAAATATTATTAAACAAGTAAACTACAGCTTTCAGCTGGTTTAATTACGAAATTAATAATTTTTGCTAGTAAGTAATACATTCATTGTTATGTTTTATTTTAAAACCTAGTTTTTAAATAAATTCAAACAAATAAAAAGACAAAGTTTTCTTTTTGTGCCAAGAATAAATGAATGCAGTACCCGTATCACGAAAATTCGAGCTAACGAATAGAATCGAATGCGAGTGCGACTATTGTCAACTTGACAGCACTTTCGAACACTTTTTACCTTTATGAATGAGTTTCGAAAAGAATGACCACAGAGTACATAATATTATTCTGACAATGACCTATGGAATGATAGCTGTCAAACTTTCGCAAATCTATACACCGCCATTTTGTTGTTGACAGGTTGACAGCACTTTCGAATAGACTATCGAATAGAATGTGCTGCGTTTTTTCCGGATCGCTCTACTGTATAGTGAACGAATGGTTATTCGGCGACGCTGTCAGCGGAATACCGAATATTGGTGTTCCTCACCTATACAAGATGACAAGTAGTCCGAAATCTACTATTTATGCGAGTCAAATTGTATAAATTTTACTGTCGGAAGTTACATTATTATCCCATGCAATATGTATTACTAGTATCATACATGTAGGATTAACTGATAAGTTAAATATAAGTTTTGTTTACAGTGTTTATATGTTAGCGGCGCAGCGCACTTCACAATCGGCCAGCACTTACAAACAAATCCGAAGTGATTACGCAAATTACAGCACATATGCTATATTTATCTCTTTCGATGATTATGCAATTATTGTTATTATTAGACTGAAGGTTTTCCTATTTTCAGTTGAGAGCGAAACGATTACATTACATTGTAACATTGTATATCAATAGCTTATAAATAGTTATTTTGGTTTCTGTTTTCAGATTGTGTAAGATCGTTTCAGAAACCCGTTTCACCAAGTATCTTATGAGATCATAAAGACTTTCGCATATCTACATTTTCATGTTTACTGCGAAACAAGAGGTTCAATATTAGTATCAAATATCAATAGTAATACTTCTTTCTTTTCGTTTCAATCCGGCAGTAAATAATTTTAATGAAAGCTTTGGATTAAGTGGAGTTTTCCAACCCTAAGTATATAATTATTTTAATATATGTACTCGTTGCTCGGTACTCATAATACAGCGAATATGCCTGCCTGCACTATTCAGGAGTCCAGAGGAGCATAACAACACTTCCTGTCCTCAGCCTTCCTCATGCATTCATTCATGGCCGCCTACACCGCGTTTGACTGTTCAAGTAACTATTCAAAAGTAATAGAATACCAATAGGTATCATCCGATTATGTTTCGCAATACCCATTCAAAAGCCATAAACAAAGATATTTTAATAACAACCAGTCATTCATTTGTTTATACATAAAATTGCAATAAAAAAAAACACTATATTCCCGACGATAGTCCTATCAACAAAGTGGCGTAGAACAGACGGCATGAGTCAACGGTGACTAAATAAATGTTATATCTTTGACCCGGTTCAGTGATCGCTCAAACTATGCATATAATATCGTGCTATTACATAGATAAACTAGGTACCTACATGTATGTGAATGCAATGCGCACAGGAATAGTTGGATAGCTTCGGAATCTCCGTAGTCGATCGCAGTTAAAAATAGTTTGCAACAATTAGTTCGCAACCATTTATACGATACCTTAGTATACACACTGGTGTATTATACTTTTTGTAACGTGTTTGTTAAAGAAATAAAATGACATCTATCGGGTTGGCATGGCACCAACATAAGGTTTAGCCTGACTAGGTAGAGTACATAGCAATAGCCAATATTGTGTCAATTCGCCCCCTACTGGGCTGATACCACTGTTTATATTGGAAGCTAATGAATTTGCGACCGAGATCGTGACGCAAACACACGGGGTGCTAATTTAGAATCAGTTTATTTATCTATGTTTTGAAACCATACCAGTATAGTATAGTTTTTTTTTTGTTTTACCCTTTTATGAATAGCTATTGAATATAATATGTTAACTAAATGGCACCTAAAGTAAATTTCGCGCTACAATGTAAAATCTTTTAAATGTAAGATCGGTCAGCTTTCATGTCAACCTTAGTAAAGGTTTTAATAGTTTGCAAAGTTTTCTCACATACAAAACGACAGAAAATGTATGCAGAAAACAGATGAAAACGTAAATCTCTATCCAGTCGAAGTTGTATTAGTACTTCACCGACATTGTTTCACCCGTGGAGCGCAGGAAGCAACCCCTCACTAGGGTTGCCAACCGACCTGCTAACGACCACAGAAAACACCCTCCCTCCAGGGACACCAGGGTTGCCACTCGTCATCTGGCTATACTGACTTTGCGGTTCACGTCACGTAAGTATAGCTACCGTACCACCATCGACACCGATCAACAATCGCTACGCAGCGATGCGATCCTCACAAGATAATTATGTCAGATTACAGCGCCGCTTAAAGATGGTCCCTTGCTAATCTACAATAGTAGATCCATCGACCACAGAAGACAACCTCTCACTAGGGGTGCCACTCCTTGCTCACCTGGCTATGCTGAGGAACCCACACGACGCGTTATAGCTACCGTACTACCACCGCCACATTTAGCAATTGTCAATCCATGAGCAGCATCGCTCGCCTATCAAAAATCTGTCCGATCCATACAAGTTACGTTAGATTTGGCAAGCCAGCAACGCTATAATGTATTTTTTCTTACTTGTCGTAGATTTTGAGCAATCTTGGAGTGTCTTTTTATTTGAATTAAAAACTAAGTTATAAAATAAAACATAATGACAAACGAAATACTTACAAGCAAAAATGATTGATTTCGTAATTAAACCATTTATTTTGGCCGTAGTTTATTTGTTTAATAGTATTTTAATTAAAAAGACACACAAAGATTGTTTACCTTTTTAGCCAAAATGAATGAATACAGTATACGTAATAATTGTTATTTCTGTTCGGTGGCGGTAACCCCACAGCTCACCTGGCTATGCTGAGGAAGCCGCACGACGCGGTGGCGTGCAGTGGCGTCCAGCCCTCGTTGTCGCCGCGGTTCACGTCGGCCCCGCGGCTCACCAGAAACTCCACCATCTCCAGATTGTCGTCAATGCACGCCTGGAAACCAACAATCAGAGGGTCAATGGGTGTGACCGTAAAACAATACTAAAACAAAGTATAGTAACTTAAGTCCCCAAACTAGTTACCACTCCAAATTAGTTCTAGAGGTGCCTACTTATCTTTCCCGGTGTAAATCTTCCGGGTTGTATACAAGGTGTTGCAAAAGTGGTAAGCCGAAGTGAGGTCATTATGAGCTTTAGTTCTACATTTGAAAAAATGCTTTATTGGTCACGTGACTTTCTACTACAGGAAATTGATTTTATTGTCACAAACACGTAAATCAAAAGTTTTTTAAAATGTCGAGCGACTCAATCGCTTTAGGCTTACAATACTTTTTTTTGTAAACAATCTTTTGCCTGTATACAACCCGGACGAGTTCAGTAGGCACCGAGAGTGGTTAACTAGCTTTAGGCTTAACAAATTCAGGGATGAGTAGTATGGCCACGTAAATGAGGCCATCAGTGAATGTTGACCATCATTGTCATTGATCGTTTGATAAAATAAGCCGTATTTGATTTCAGCTTGGTTGTCTTGTGAAATGAGCCCTAGGGCTTCTTAGGCTTTTGGAAGCTTATATCAAGAAAATATAATAATTCCATGAACTCGAACGCAAGACTTTCTTTACTTGGAAAAAATAAAAAAATAAGAAATGTTTTTTGTGCGATTTCACAAGAAAACTCTTGGCTTATAAATTCAAAACATATACTTTAGGAGTAGTTTTAGGCTTTCATCAAATTCTATGGAAACTTTAAGAAACAAACAACAAAGAACAACAAAAGTTGTGCTTTCAGCTCAGCAATCAGCATTCTGTATAAAAATATTTCTTCGCTGCTTTCGCAAGAGCAGAGTTTAGTAAAAAAAACAAGCATACGAATTAATATGAAATAATTAACTAAATTAAAGTATGCGTATTCAATGATACTGGTATCATTGGGTGAAAAAAACATAAAAATGAATCATACTTTGCGCAAGTTAAAATGATGAGATTGATGAGCTTCAATGGATTTAATAATTAAAAAATATTTTCTCTCATGTTTACAAATGAAATGAACAGGATTGGTTTTTTAAATAGCATAAAAAGAGCGTAGGTACACGCTATTTTGCTTTGAGAGCCCGACTTTATTTCAGGATATTTCAATTTTAAATAAAATAAAAATATGAAATAAGTGAAATGCAAAAACGGAAATTGAATTTTATCGGAAGACGAAAACGAGATCGAGCTCAGACGGTGACACGATTACATGAAATCTCAACTGAATATCAAGGGAAAAGAAAAATGAAATAGTTTACTGCCGATATAATTTCGAAAGACCAAGAATATTGAATCCAGTCTTTACTCCACCTTAATTACAATCAATATTTGAATGTAATAGTCAGAATTACACATAATTCTTAAATGAATAAAGTGTTCGCATAGCCATAGCTGATGAAAAGCAAAGTTATTAATGCAATCTGGTATGTAGGTACGTATTATACTATAGGCATCGATAAGAGTTGTCAACTGAAGGTCACCTAGCGGAAGTGGGTACCTACCTAATTTGACGCCAAAATGTTTTATAATTTACCATGTCATTAGTAGTGGATATTTTCGCTCAATAGCAGTTGACTCTTAGGTATTTAACAGAGTACACACTATTCTTCGTGTTTATTTAGGATCGGATATCAATCCAAATATGTATCCCCATACCCAAAGTCTATTAAAACTTTAAAACCAAGCTGTGAGTAAAGCTTATAGCTTTTTAATGGCTGAATCAATTTTGATTGTTTGCGAATGTTTAATCATAATCTACGAGCACATATAGCTGGTTTCATTGATTCTTCTGTATGGCTGTGTTGTTCTTATTATTCAATGAATGACGCCACTGTTTTTAAAGGGAAAACAACACGACATAAAGCTGTTGTATAACAAATCAAACAGGGCTGTTCATCAAAGTTCGGGAGTTGAACCCAGAACCTTCTGCAGCATAACGTAACTGTGGCGCATTAGCTGTGTCGACACCATAATGACAATAACCGTTCGTTAGGAAAATCAATTAGCAGTAGAAAAGATAACTGGACATCGGGCAGTTAGTGTACGGAGTCAGTAGAGGGTATCAAAGGTTCGCGTGGCAGACACAAGACACGATCGGGAATCGAACGCCGGACCAGCGGCTCGGAACGAACGGGGTCGGCGCGGCGGCGCGTGGCGCTTCTTGCACTAGTCTTTATGGGGGACGGACGGTGGCTTATTGTGTCATGTGCAGAAGGGCTAGCACGGGGCGCATTTAAGACGTGACAAACGTTCTCCGTCGAGCTCGCTCTTGAGGCTGCGCGATATGAGTGAGCGCGATGACGTCTTAATTTCACCCCGTGCTAGCCCTTCTGGTAAAAGCCGAAGAGCGGTTTTGATCTGCAAAATCGCGGGCCCAAGTGGCCATAGTCATAGCCGATCTACGCTAGTAGATGACACCTTAAGAAGATTCAGCTAAAAGCTGCGTGTCTAGTAGGCAAACTGTTATCGGCGTGAGTTAGCGGCGTTTACTACGCCGAGTGTTCTCAGTTTGCTAGTATACTCGCTCACTCTACGGCACTGCGTCTGTATATGTATAGGTGGGATAAGTATTCATCATATTGATTTTCCACTGTTTGGTTATACGGTATACGTATAATATATTAAGTATAATAGAGACATTTATTTAAAATTTACTGATATTTTGTTGGACTTCCTTTTTTGGTAGTCCCGTGCCCCAGCAAAGGGGACATGATGGGATGTGATGATGATGATGATGATGACGGCGATATTTTGTTTTCGAGTATTGAATGTGAAAGATATGTAACCCGAATGATGGAGATTCTGTCGAAATCAGCCTTGGAGTATACGTCCAGCTGTGGTTTATTTCATTACAGTCTGCATATTTTATACAGGTGCGATCGTCCTATAACATTATATACAGTACATATAACATAAATGTAATATTTACAGTGAAAAGCGCAAGCAAACACTATGTAGGTAGGTACATACTGGGTTCACACGTACACACAAACATTACAATTATGTAGTCAGTCAGGACTTTTATTACTGTGCAAATTGGGTGGTATCGGTAAACAAGGTTTCCTGTTGTGCAAAGTTCTTCAATTCGATTCCATGTAAATTCCTCCTCTAATTTTGCGAAATGTTTCAACAAGTTCACTAGAACATTAACTTGAAGACACGGCATCATGACATTTTACATTGTTGAAACTCGATATTCAAAGCCACAGATGGCGTCCGATGGAGTTATACTTGGAAAATGCCTTTGTGCCGTGCCCACTGGCCACCGGCGACCACGCTTAGTGGCTTATTCATCAGCTAATTGAGAATTATAATGACAATATATTTTAGACTTCCGAGCATAAACGGATAATCCGTGCTTTAGTGCAAAGCAATTCATAATACTATTGTATGACCAATGTACTTAAAATAATTAATATCGGAAAGCAAAGTAGGAAATTAGAAAGTATTCTGCTTTTAATGAGAAATCAGTTCGGATTTCATGATAATTAATTTGGCCCCTTCAGTCAGCATTCGTTAGGCCATAACTAGAAAGAATTCGAGCACAAGAAGTGAAAAATTTGAAAGCATTCGCTTATTGCATTATTTCGCACAAAAAGTTCGTCTTCACGGTATACCGTCTGTTCTAGGGAAGGGTAGGGTGGGGAACAATGCATTTGCAATTAATACGAACACATTCGCTAAGCATGACGCGTGCTACAGGAATTACAGAAATAACATAAAAAATAGGGTCAGTGCCTGGATTAGGGTGTTTTTCCACCAGAGATGTGCTATGCTAGGCTGTGCATAGCGCTGTGTATAGAACAGGTGGAAATGGATTCTTTCACAAAATCGCTGCGTAGCTGCATAGCACATCTCTAGTGGAAAGACACCCTCACAGCAGAGAGGGGCGTTCTGTTCTTGGTACAATTATGATAAAAGTGCAAGGGATAAGAATTTATACGCGCAACGATTAGTCGTTATCGTTGTTCTAATCCTATCGCTAAATCGGAACTTCACGGTAGTGTGTCAGATAAGCTTGGCCCATTTCAATGTCAGATTCTGGAAACGAAACGTACGAAACATATATTATATTATACACACAAATGCATGCAAAGCTGTAAAATTTACCGCATAGCCTATTTAAAATACCTATTGCCTTGTATCAGCTGGAATTACCTATTAAAGTGGAAAACCTAGTGATATAACGTAACCTAAATATCAAACCGCAAGTACCTCGGGCAGGGGAGACAACGAGGACGCAACTGTGAAATTATAAGCAATAAAACTAAACTATTTTTTTTCACATAAATTAGTGCATGTAAGAGTTAAATAAAGTATCCGTCATTATCAATTATCTTCTCTAATTATAGCTAGTTATTAAATAATGCTGGTTGAAGCGTGTGATGGTAAAACGGGACGTATGGCGTGAGTATAAGGTCGCCGGCAATGTCTGCCGACTGTTCGCGTTCTATATTTAAGTAGTTAAAATGGCAGTCTACTCCGGCGCAGGGCATCTCTAGCAGACTCGACGGAGCTTCCCGATTGGACAACATATCATATTGGCGAATAAATTAGAATACGAATGACTAGTTCGTCTAAGATCACACAACATCATACACCAGGATCAAATCCAGGTTGTGATCAAAGTGTATTTCTTTCTATAAGATAATATAATTATGTTGTAAATAATTGTACTTGAGAATGAAATTAAGACATCCAGTCCATGAGACAAAATAAGAAATTATTTTGTAAACAAAATACCTGAGCGAAGCGTAAAAACATGTGTGCGTACATTTTGTCACCAACTAAAAAATTGCACACTAAATTATAAATCGTGGGACCTATTTATACTACCGTTTTAAAACATAGTACATACCTTATGACTGAAACTAGTACTTCGAAATACAGAGGTATCAAGAATAGTGTAACATATGGGATAATTCTTATCTCCATAATAATATATCCTCTGTTCCAAATCTGAAATGTTCACCATTCTTCCACGAAGCCTCGATGTAGGCCGGTCAATGACAGGAAAATGGCGAAAAAAGAAGCACAGGAGCACGAAAAATTGGGGCGGGCGAATAATGAGAGCAATTTTCCGCTTTGACTAAACTCGATTTAGATCAACAGATAGAGATGTTTACGATATGCCTTGTCAAAACCGAGAATGTGAGTCTGTGCTATTTTCCTTGATGGATTAAATCTCCGCTAGTGTACAATGGCGGCCAACTTCATCTCAACATCGCTACAACTAACAGTTAGCGCTTATAATGTCTAATTATGAACTCGCTAACAACGCGAATGGATATACGCTACAAAGCAGAGCAATAGCGAAGCGGCGACCAGTCATCGACCCAGTTCTGGGCTAATAAAGTTAATAAGACGATAATCGTATGAATTTAACGGGCAGACGACGGCAAGACCGATGGATCGCGCGTGACACGACGCATGCGCGCCCGATACACGCGCGGCACACTCGGTGACGGGGTATTATAGTAGCATCTACCGCTCAAACGAGAATTTACTGCTCGAGCTACAGGGACAAATGGGACTGGACACAATATACCGTCAGGTAACACGCCGGTGGGTGGCCGTCAAACTCGATTCTATTGCTTGGAAACACTCAGTTTGTATTGTAAAACCTATCAATCGCCGACAGACAACAAAGCCTACAACACTGAAGCTGCAATCTAAACAATCCAATCTGTTATCGATCACAGTTTTTCCACATCTCGCAACCGCAGAGCGACCGCAGGCCACAATAGTCATTGCCGTGACGTAACAAGGCCCATGTACTGGTCTCTTGGTGGCCCATATTGAAACTACGGACCGACCACACATTTTATAAATAGTGTACGCACGAAACCAGATGCGGAACCGAGCCGTCGGTGCGTGCGTATGAAAATATAGATTGCCAATAAAATGATCACCGCTGTCTGTGCGTTCCCGGTGCTGTAACATATATCTGAACACTGTGTTGTGATCAGAATTACATTTGCCGAGATACTGCTGCAGAAGTACTGGAGTATTTGTACCTACTTGTTACTATGTAACACTAATGTGCAAGCGTGGTATGAACGGGTTCATATCTGTCCTGGGCATATGGTATATCGGTAAGTGTCGATGAGATATACATCGCAGCGGTGAAATGAATTGCCCGTTGACTGCCGAACCGAGTCCATAATGTAAATGTGAAACACCCACATATCATAACTTCAATATTCTTATTTAGCTAAATTGTCGACAGCAAGGACTTAAGAATTGAATTCTCGTAAGAGTTCTAACATCTACGCAAGCAAACTTCCGCGAGTCCGCGCGCGGGTTTAAGAAAAAAACTTATTTTTAACCACAAGGTTGTTTAATTTCGTAACTGTATTTTTGACGCACGGGTCCGCTGAAACTGGACTGTCATTCCTACATAAATTTTAAAATAATTAAATGGCGAACTTATTCTCTTTTGTTTTATAAAGGTATAAGTCGCCTTTTGTTTCAAGACTTTTATAAATATGAACGGGAACATGCTTGCAACTCTTTTGTTTTATTGAGATTAATAGGAGTAAGCTATGTGGCATGCTAACGATAAAAGTGTGCAGTGCATGGAAGCACGAGTCACATTAATGGTAATTTTCACAAAACCCTTTAACCCTGAAGGTGACTCATATCTAATCGTCCAATAGTGGACCGCCACGGGCTATTAATCTGCCGGTTTGGATCCGTGCCCGGCCGATAAGTATTAGGCCCGGCGACTGCATTTAGGCTATCATAACACCGAGAGACGAGTACAGGTGAAGTGCACCCCGACTTTTGAACATTACCCTATACAGGAATATGCAGCTATGAGTGTGGTTACTATATATCTCCATCATCCAAAAAACTGTACGCTGGTTTCACGCAATAAAATACGAAAATGATCAAGAAACAAGCCCATTCACAGTGCGTCTCGTTGCTTCAACGCATAGATAGCGTTTGAGCGAGATAGCGATATGAATCACCGCTTTATTTAGCCTAGCCCAAGCATTCCTTTAGCGGGCACCGTGACGTCACGACAGGTGACTCTGGTGACGTCGCGGCGGCGGCGGCGGCGGCGGTGGATTCACGGAAGGATCACTCGGGTGATTCATTTCACTGACGAGTCCACTTTCTTTTGCTTATGCAAGTCTCATGAATTATGACTTATTATGGTTTTCTTATTAAATACCTACATGTAGGTACATAATGATATGTGATAAAGATACTTAATAATGTAGCCTATTTAAAATGTAAGAGATATGACAGTCTTATTTATACATTGGGTCTTGATCCAGACCATAAGTTGGTAGGACGTTGCAGCTTTGTATCTCTCCTTATCCAGTCCAGGTTGCATGGCATCTTTATCGAATAGGCGTTCCACCTTTCATATCGCGATATATAAAATCTCGTGACGTTTTAGAAAACGTTACAGTGCAGCTGAGACAGAAGTGGTCAACTACATTGATGATTTTATGCGGTAAACTCAATTTTCTGTATTGACCCCTCAGTAAACCAACGACGCATCATTCATTATTCCTTTGAGGGACTTTATTTATTAAAGGAATGTTCCTGATATTTTTAAATTGTATGGTACAGACATCGATTTGATAATATGGAAGTTTTAATAAAAATCAATCAAATACGGATGAGTTTGCCAAACCCATAGTCACTCGTTTAAGAGTATTAGTTGAAAATACACCTTTCTCTTCTTCTGGATTTAAAAACTTCTTTTTATACTAGCAAAATGCTCTTACTACTCTTGATTCTTGATACATTAGAGAGAGAGGAAATCTCAATAAACACTTAGGCAATACACTTGGCACAGTGAACTAAAGAAAAAAATATTCTCGACGTAAGAATCGCAAGATATTTGCTCTAGGCCAGTGTTTTTCAACCTGTGGGTCGCGACCCCCTGGGGGGTCGCGAAGCTTCTGTAGGGGGGTCGCCAAAGGGCGAAAAAACTGGGAACTTTAGTACAAAAACAATAAAGACAATTAGTACTCATACCATAATAAAAAAAATCTTAAATACGAAGGCTGAGCTTGTTTTTTATTATTATTATTAATTAAATTATCTCATGGATCTGTTTTAGTACAATAGACCACATCCACACAGTAAGGCAGATTACACAGAATACCGAAGAGTATAATCAGCCTCTGTGTCTAGCCTTTGTGGACTATGAAAACGCCTTCAACTCTATCGAGACATGGGAAATTTTGGTAGCGTTGCAGAGATTTCAAATCGAATGGCGCTATATCGAGGAGTTGAGGAGTCTGTACGATGCCGCCGGACTTGGCATATGTATAAATGGCGAGTACATGACACACCTCTCTGCTTCGCAGACGACATCGTTATTATGGCAGAATGATGGAAGTGGCCTAAATGGATCATGGAAGTGCCCTAAATGCTGCTTCCCAACGTGTAGGCTTCGGGGTATAAATCAGATCATCATCAGATTTATCGGAAATGAGGTTTTCCGTTAGTCAGAGGATTAAGATTACTGGCATAGCTCTCAAAATATGCAAGCTGAAGACTCAGTGGGCTGGTCATATCTGCCGAAGAACCGATAACCGTTGGGGTAGACGAGTTCTCGAGTGGAGACCACGAATAGGCAAAGGTATAGCGTGGGTAGGCCTTCCTGCCTGGTTCAAAGACGACGACCACAAGTATTTATTTTTTTGTAAAGCCAGGTAGTTCGTCTTTTTACTTTCATTTCACCGTTGAACGTTTATTCAAGATATTGAAATGCTCAAAAAAGTCGGATACGAGTAGAAAAAGCTAATTTCGAAAAAGAAATTCCGGGTCGCAATGGCATTAGTTGTACGTACCTATGTACATGGCCACACGTATTCTAAGTGTGTAATTCTGAAATAATGTGTTTTTAAATCCGATAACAGTACATAGTTATCGGACCTTTGAATCCTAATCATGGAGACCATCAATACGTCGTATAGAATGAATATTGGGAATACTGTAACATACACATACATACATGATAAAAAATCGAAAGGGTCAAGGGGGTCGCGAAATATTTTTTTATACCAGGGGGGTCGCGTCATGAAAAAGGTTGAAAAACACTGCTCTAGGCCGATAGCTGAGAACAGAAATAAGATTTATGTAGACAATCACAGCTCTTAAAACAAGTATTATGAAATTCAGCTGTTCATCATACATCAGGACCGCTTTATCTATGACATCATTCGGTATCGGTAATAACAATTAAACAAATAGTATGTGACTAGCTATCGATTATTAAGGGCCTGTTTCACAATGTCTGGTTAGTGGCTACCTGTAAGATAAAACACATGCTGTCACTGTCAAAAAAATAATAACAGAGAGTGACAGCATGTATTTTATCTCACAGGTAGCCACTAACCAGACATTGTGAAACAGGGCCTAAGTCTAATAACGGGATGAATTATCTTTAGGCACAGAAAAACACGGCAACTTTTTGTTGAGAATCGCCGCAACCCTAGATAGATTGCATTGCTGCATGGTGATTTTCATCATAATACGTTTAGCGAAAATATCGAGTTTTGATTATCGTCAGTACGTAGTCGCAGTTCATAATGTGATTATCGCGATCGCTAACCAACACTCAAATACCGAATGTAGTACGAGGATTAAATTTTTTATATATGTACATATATTTATTTTAAAAAATTGTATCGGTTTTTTATATAATTAATATTTAAATGGTTGTGTGACCGAGTGATGTTGCGTTCCTTTTGAAAAGCCAATATGCTAGAGTGCATAGTATTGACTCTAATAGCTAATGGTTCTGTTGAGCTATTGATATTGATGAAAAAGCAACATGTACCTATAAAAACGACACAAGTACAACGTATAGAGCAGTGTTTCAACAGGAATCCATAATGATTTACACGAACGCGCTATTCTAGCGATCCCGATTTCAATGAGAGTAAGCATCGAAGTACAAACAATCCGACGTTTCGACGTGGCCTCATTTTGTGAATGCTCTAGGATAGAGAGGCTGCCATGGATTCACGTAGGGAAGCGGCCAGGGTATAACAATACACGAGATAGCATTGAAGAGATAAAATAATAATAATAAATTCGTTTATTCCTTGTACCATAGCTTTCTTAATGGGCATTCAAGCTATGTGAAAATATACGCCGCCGGGTCTTATTTGCGCAATTTTTTAGATGAATCCACTAAATCGAATAATACCACGAGGGATAAAGACGTTTATCCAATAAAGATAGAAGATTTTTTTTTTTCAAAAACTTCGCAAGTACATAAATTGGCAGCCTACGCCTGTGTTCATAGCCTAAACTACACGTCACTGGCGCGAAACAGATTTACGCAGACCAGCTGGTTTAGAAAAAAACGCATATGTTAGGTATAAAAACTATCCAATCAAAGCTATTTATCTTTATATCTTGACTACTGTGTATTTAGTTCAGTCCCATTTAATTTGTAAGTGTTTGTGGAGAAAACAACAGTATTTAATATCTATCTTTTAAAATAATCAATTAATCGTAATTTTGTATAGTGTACATACAATACATACAGCACGAATTCATGTAATTGAATTATATTATCATTATCAGTAACGTTTACTTTATAAATGTACCTAATATATAAAATATCCAAACAATTTGGACAAGTTTGGATCAATAATCACTCGCTAATATTGAATCCTGTGGTTACATTCTACACATGAGTAAACCTGCGATAAGTTGATTAATTAAATTTCTGACAAAAAGCCTGAAGTTCTACCACGCAAAAATATATATTTTGTGTTGTTATTTATTACATAACAGTGTTGATAGCTTCTTTACCGTCATATTTTGCGTTGTAGGAACTTTAGGTCTGCTGATTCTATTGATTAATGCAGAGATGGGAATTCGGTCGAGCTTTGCGAATATATTTTCAGAAGCTACAACATGGAGATCGAACGAGCAGCTTGAGTAGTGCGAATTTTTACACCGTTCGAGAAGCGGCGAGTAAACGTGAATTTGTATGGCGCGGGACAGTCGCCACCTAGCTGTAAACGCGCTGCTCCGCTCCATAGAATTTTGCGTTAGGTCTCACTGCTCAATCGATAATGAAAAACCTACACTAAGCCCTCTGGAGAAGAATCTTGGTGGGGGAGGGGCCACTGCAGGTGCTCACGAACCACGGCTATAACGTACTTACATTTGAAGAAACTTTATGTAGGTATACACAATATAAGGTATAAAAAAAAATAAGGCTGCTGCAAGGACCTAACAGATAATAAAAATTTAGATATTTTTGCTTTAGGGACTGCAAATTCTAACACGTCTTTAAGTTCTTTTCTAGATTGTCTCTTGATCTTAACCTCTGCCAATGTCAAAGCTGCATTCCACACTTTAATTGACATCCTCAAATCGACAAACGGAGTCGGGTTAGTCGTTTTAGATGTTTTACCTCTATGAGCAAACAATTAGGATCAGCCCGATCGTAATCATACGGGTCCACGGGTCAAATGCCACAAAGAAATCCGGTTCATATTAATTCTATCCATTAAGCTTCGTTAACCCTCTTTCACTAGCAGTTGAGTTGAGGAGCGAGTGTCGCAACGAGTCCTTTTCATAAATGTTAAGTATTCTATTCCGCCTCATTGGATGTTTGCAAATGCCAACAACTATAAGTCGCGTATGAGTCGTATGATGGTCAAATACGCCGAAGAACCTTAAGGTAGCATGGAGTAGAAGCAGCGAATAGGTAACTGAGCGAGAGTCACCCGTTCGTTCGGTCCGTTGCACTCAACATATTCTATGTTTAAGTTTAGTATGTATTTGAATGAGGATATTAACAGCAGGTTGCGCCACCCTTTACTTGGTTGTGGTTTTGGCTCATGGGGATGTATCGGAGAGAACAATCCCAGATTCTGAGGAAGTCATAATTGCTTGGATTTCCAGAAAATTAAGGTGCAAATTGATGGAGAATTTTCTGCGATTTTTTGCAGTGAGACTGAAAAATCGTGACACAACTGTTTTACACAATTCAATTCACAATTGTAGTGAGCTCAGGCCCTTCTATGATAACTAGCTGACCAGCTTCCTTCCCGTGAAAGAATTTTCTCCCATCCCTGTCCCAAAGGATTTTTCAACACTATTCCTTTATAGCGTCTATACATATAGACGAACTGCTCTAAAATGTAGGTACCTATACCATACAACCATACATACACAGTTACGAAGATGTCAGTTGCAGCAAACTTGTGCAACACAATAGGAAGTTACCTATTCCCAGTTCTGAAACATTGCGAGCATTTCAAACAGTGAAACATCTCCAACCTCCTCGATGTACCAGTCAACGATTCCCACACAGGTATGCAACAAACTTGTCAGGGCAATACGTAGCTACTTAACCTACAACTAACTGTATTGATTTTCTTGTACTTTTATGCCTAACTAGAGTGGGTGAAGTAGGTACTACTACCTCTTTACATGTTTGTGACAAAGAACTCAAAGTTACAGTACTGACTGGAGGTAGGTATACAGCAAACAATAGCGAACTTTACTGCGATACAAACTTGAAGCCGTATTGAAACTTTTAGTTCACGTATCACACACAATACAACGTTTACCAACTCAGTCAGTTTTCAGACAACTTTAATTAAACTCCGCACATTTCTGCTTCAGTTGAAAACTGTATTTCAGTCCAGTTATTGTTTGTTGTTAGAGAAAAATATGAAGAAAAAAAAACACATATTGAATTCAGAGAAAATAAATATACTTGGAAAGAAATTCATTACTTTCCATGGGCTCAGCGGGTATTGTGAAATACATAATATGGACATCATTTACATAATTATATGCTGTTTAAAATGGGCTTCATCAGCTGACTCAAAACTATTTTGACTATGACATATCAGCTCGCAACAACCACTTCTAATGAACCTCTACTTCTCAAAGGACATCCAGGTTGACATTCAAAGCTAGCTCATGATTTTTCTGCCTGGTTAGGCCAGAAAAGCCATGACAATTTTGTTGTTGTTAATCAAAATAAGAAACATTATACATTTTCATTGAATCAATATTGCGAGAGGTAACCAGATTTTCAGAAATATGACAAACTTTGAGTTCATCTTGCCGCCCAACCATGGTGTCATCACAGCCAACACATTAGCCATCAACAACTTGCCAAAAAGCAGCAGCATAGTTTGTGCATCAAACATATTATTGTGTCAGATTCATACAAAACTTATGTACATGAAGTTTTGATTGCAAATATGCATTGGTGGTATGGAATAGTATAGAGATAGCCGGAGAGAGAGTAGATAGCCTATGCAAAAACTGCGATGGAATTCCAAAATCATATTTAGATTTTCACAAGGGTGTGGTTAGTTCTGCCCTTATGTAACAATGTAAGTTATGAGTGGCTGTATGTATGCAGAACATCAATTAAAATACAACACAGTTGAAATGCACTCACTCCAAAATATGTGTTGCCAAAAAACTTAATGATATAATCATAAATTAAAATTACACAATAAGGCATTGTTAAGTGATGAAAGAAAGATTATAGGATATCCAGCTAAGCTGAACTTAAGTACGGACTACTTTTAACTGATTGGTTGAATGGTTGTAGAGCAGAACTTAATTGCATGCTACAATGAAACTCGATGAAGTGATAAAACCAATAACGGAATGTTTAGTATGTTTCTTTGCATACTTGTGTTGGGGTCCACCAACCTGCACTAGGTAAGCATGGTGGACTAGGCCTAAACCCTTCCTTCATTGGCAGGAGACCCGTGCCCCAGCAGTGGGGACGTGATGGGTTGTGATGATGATGATGATTTGCATACTTGGTGAGGGGATTGCGCAGGTGAAGGTATGTACAGCTTTTTGAGCCACATTAGGAGTTTCCGAAACCAGGAAAAATGGATACAGAGAATTATTAATGTATTGGAAGCAAAATGTGGATATTATTGAGAACAGAGCACAAAGATCTCCAAGGTTTATACCTGACTTCTGAGAAAAAAGTGTAAACTATTTACAAAGTAGGGTAATAACAAAAGATTATGTGAACAACCACATCCTATATAGCATAGCCGAATAGCCTAAAAATACACATTCAAATAAGATTTGACATCTTATCACATGAAATTAGCAAGGATTGTTGATATCTCCACCAAGGTCAGTCTGGGCCATTAGTGTGTAACATAAACCAACACTTTAAAACTGACATCATCCAAAATTACACATTTTACACACAAAATAGTCATTTTGACAAAAATATGCATCATTTGAGAAGGTAAGACTTGGCTATTTCGACGAGTAGTGACTAAAACCGTGATAGAAGACAGCATGCATATGCATTAGTTCCTCGTACTAAGGAGGCTATTAAGTAAAGATGGCAGGGTGTGTCCACCAGGCAGTGACCCGGTGGGGACCAGCGGAGGCTACGAACCTGGTGCAGCGCGGTGAGGCCGTCCACGTTCGCCGTATTTATATCCGCCCCCATTTTCAGCAGCCTCTGCACTTCCTCCTTGTCGCCCGCCGTGCAGGCCGCCAGGAACACGATGCCCGACGAGAACTGGATCCTCGACGCCGTCTTCGGCCGCGGCGACTGCTTGTTGGTGTCGGATTCCTCCCATCGCTTCAGCTGCTCCGCTCTCTTGAACAGTGCCGACGACGAACGCGTATCCGTCATTTTAACGCAAAGCAAACCACTCGGCACTTAAAACGGTCCCGCAGCACACTTTTCACACAGCATAGATTATGTTTTTATTACACAAATGCCGAGTCCATAACTTAATCGCCAAAAAAGGAAACATGAACGAAGAAACGTTCCAGGGAGATACAACCGAAACTCCTTTCATGCGGACATTGTTCGAATATATTGTTGATTTGTTTCAATAACACTTCCAAACACCGATATAGTCATGACATAACCAATAAGCTACAGTTTTAGCGTGGCAGCCATTACAAGAATAATTTTACAACCAACTAACTAAACTACCAAATGTAATAAAAAGTAAAAAACTTGTGAACGAGTGACGAAAATGATGAGAAAAAGCTAAACTAGCGCCACCTTGCGGGATAGCTTTTTAAATGTTGCCAGCTCAAAAAATATTTAAAAAATACCTTAATAGGACGTGCACATAACAATATAAATTCTACCACAAAAACAAAACTACCCAAGTCTAATCTTATTTGTTAGAGAAACAAAAGAATTTTTTTGCACTTGTGCCTATCTACTCTGTCTGTAAAATAATTAATTAAGTAAAAGTGCATTTCAATAAAGTTAGTTTACAGTTACGTGTCAGATGAAATGACTTTACTGTAGTTAAATCATTGAAAATATGAAGTGAGGCGTGGGTAGAATTTGTTTAGGTAATTTTTTTTATTATATTTATTCTTCAAAACTGAAAATAATCTACGATAAATGTATCTTTAAACAATTAAAAGAACTTAAGATTATACTGTACTAGTTGCACACACAGCTTGTGTTTCTTAAATACTTAATTATACGTGGCACATGCTAGCCAAATTACATTAATATTACGGTTAAACTTAATTACTAGGGAATATAATCATTATTATTAAGTATTTTTACAAAATTCTCTTCAGACTACTTTTAAGTGAGGTAATGGAACCGCAGAATATATCTATTTCGTCTCTGATGTAGTTAGTGGAGGAGCACATATATAGGTGAGTGTTGACCAAGATTGGATTTCGGCTGAGGTAGGCAGAATGTTTAGAAAGAAAGAAAGAAAAACGTCCAAAAATACAAAAAGAAAGAAAATTTCAAACAAGATAGGTACAGTAAAAGTATAACTCAAATAATAAAATGTTTTAAGTATCAATGGCATAATCCCTTACACGCATTCATGTGTAACATGACAAGTGTGATATTTTTTCCTTGTTCACCAAGGGGTCGTGCTCCTGCAAGATGGTGTGACCAAACCCAATCTTATCTGCAACTCCGCCTGCACGAAACTCTACACACTGCTGCAGACAGGAGCACCTGGAGGACACTGTCCCGGTCCATCCTCAATGCTGACATTGACTGATGATGGTTACGATCCCCATTCTATGGGGTACCGACTTTGACGATGATTAGATACGCCATTAGCCACCTATGCTTTGTTGCATGGTGTTGGGCTGATTCAGCCATCTAAATTAAATGGTGCGAGAAAATAGAGTACTCGATTATATTATAACATTAAGATTAGTTTAGTAGTACCTATTAAAATATTACAAATAGAAGGGTTGACAACTGTCCTTCCTTAAAATAGCAGGTGGGCTGTAAATATCACAAAACACAAACATTTAACATGCAAGACTCAAAAACATCTGTCAACAGACTCAACAGTCAGACTACATAGCCACCCACGGTAACATCATCAAAAAGCAAAATTATCTACTCTTATGGCTTCAAATTTAATCTTCACTCACGTCATCATAATGGAATATGGAAATCACAGAAAATTTGTGATTACAGTCATAATGGGAGTTCTCAATATTATGTACTGGTAAGCAGCACGTGTGCCTACAAAACAACTTGTCAACGCAAAGAAGCTGCTAGTGCAAACTACTACTCCACACTCCGGCCCATAAGCTGGTACAAAACTCAGAGCTCGAACTCTCGCCGGATGAGAAGCTGTCCCATTGCGAACACGGCAACAAGGGTGCTCTGAATCATCTCATCAGGTGATATCTTCGTAAATGTGTACTTTTGATGTAGTTTCTATTTCAATATATTGATTTATTAGTCCAACCCTTCCTTATTTATTCACTCCAACATACAATTTATTGGCTGATGATGATGATGATGATTATTATTATTTACAGACGTGTATGCTTCACCAAAAATTATGACCACGAGCAAAACGCATTGAAATTAAGCGAGTAACTTCCCCACCCCCCTCGTCCCCATGTGTGCGCCTTTTCTGCCGCGCACAACTCATAAAATTACGCTCATGTGGCCTCACCCTTATTATCGGACGCAATCGGGAAAAAAATATATATGTATAAAACATACATAAATAAATAAATAAAAAAATGTGTAAACTACTAAATAAGTAGAAAACATACTTATCTGGCAACATTTTAGCAAATGCCAGGACTCAGAATAATTACTTGAATAAACTACCAGGATTTAACACTAAAAGCTACTAAATAGTATTTTTATATTTATTTCTGGCAACATCATGGATTCAGAATAATAATTAAATTTTCATGAGATACAAAAAAAGATCGCTTAGGGAGATGCCCCACTGCGCTGGAGAAATTCCTATGATTACTAACTTTAAACTGAAAAAACATACATACAGACGAATTGAGAACCTACTCCTTCTTTAGAAGTCGGTTAATAAACTTATTGTCTTCCATGTTTTCGTGATGTTTTCGAAAAATGGCACGCCTTGGTATCTTTGCGGTATTAGTTACCAATGCAGATTTTACTTCATGGGAAATACCTACCCTTTTATTTTAATGTCTGGTCCTGAGGTTAAGCAACACATGGCACGGTCAGCCATTGGATGGGTAACCGAAGTGGTTCTTTTCTGGAAGCTTTCGTGCTTCGGACGGCACTTTAAGCCTGGTTGGTTCCTGCTTCGGCAGCTAGTCAGAGGCCTTCGGGCAGTTTGAAAACATCTGACAGTCGGGTTGCCCACTTATAATAATAATGTCCTCTTAGCCGAATTTCGACTACGGCGGCCAATTTACTTATCCGACAACTCTCTCAGCACAAGCTTACTTGTGTTGGGTTGGGGTCCACCAACCTGCACTAGGCCAGCGTGATGGACTTGGCATAAATCTCTACGAAGAGAAATTATAATACACTTCACATAAAACTCTCTCGGAAGGAGACCGTGCACCAGCAGTGGGGACGTGATGGGTCACGATGATGCCTTTTCCACTTGGTCCATTGTCGCGGCATAAGGCCTTGAGCAACCTTCACTGCAGAATTTATTACGCTTACTACACACACACACACACACACACACGCACTCACGCCTTGTACTAATGTACTCCCCTGCGGGGTAGGCAGAGGTGCATTGCTGCACCCACTTTTCACCAGAGTGTTATTTTAGTCCCAATGTAATAGGGGGCGGGCCTATTGCCATTTTACGGGCACATCCAAGACCTGAGAACAAATATCTGTGTTTAAACAAATGTCTGCCCCAGCCGGGAATCGAACCCGGGACCATCGGCTCAGTAGTCAGGGTCACTAATCACTATGCCATTCGGTCGTCTCTTACAACAAGCGATGATCACTGACTGGAATAACTGAAGTTACTATGTACGTAATCTATTTTATGTGGTGGTGATATGCATACCAGCAGTACCTGCACCTGGCTCTCTGTATTGAATTTGTACTTTTCCCTTAAGGTCTAAACGGCATCTCTAAGCTTGTGCCATTTCCCATCACGTTGGTCTACTGGGTGATGGATCACTTATCTGTGCAGATTTTCTCACGATGTTTTCATTCACCGTAAGACCACGAGGTAAGTATAGTTAATATTGTGCATAATTTTTTTATTTCTAAATGATTAATTTGTACATCAAAACACGACACATTATTATTATAGATACACAAAAGGTAAAAAAATGCAATGTAGTTAAAAATCGAAATAAAAAATTATTTTCATTATCATTCGTTGGTAGCAAAGAAGCTCAAATAAGACCTCTAGCCTAGTTCAGTATTTGCTGGTAGTATAAGTTTTTATACCTCTGTTTTTCAGAAACGTCTATTCAGAGCTGAAAAAAGTTAGAGTAGAGAATAATGCATATCCATAGCACAGCACCGTGTTGTAGGGCTAGTAACTATGAATTTTTCGATCCAGGTTCTCTTCACCAAACGTCAAAGGTATTATTAATCTACAGCTGAGACTGAACACTAATGGAAAAGTTAAATCGAATCGAACACGTTCAATTATTAATAAGTACACGCAATCACTAACTACTGTAATACTGTAACTTATATTTTGAAATTATCCCTCTTATCCATTCTGCCAGTGACAGTTTTCAGATCGAGAAGCATAAGCAGTTGGTCTAGTACAGGTTTGATAGATTGACAAAAACTATAAAAGTTTACGTTTTCTCGCATACAAAGTGGCGCCTCTAATGGAAACTATCATAAAACTTTTGACGGATAATATATGCAGATGACAGAAGAAAACCAAAACTTTTTTGGTTAACGTAATTTGCCAAACCCGTACTAGAGGCCCTGCTTAGTTACGGTTGTTACCTACTAAAAATAATTAGATTCTCGCAAAAAAGTGCAAAGAACATTATACAAAATAATACATTTCTCAAGGAAAATATAATTTGCTCTTGGCTGTTTTATTTATAGCATGTTAAAAATAGACTTATTGGTAGAATTTATTTTAATATGTGGTACTCTGAATGCGATCGATGCGCCCCCTATTGTGGTTTAATTGTAACTTTAGTTTCTAACAAATCGCGATCGTGAACTATTCAAAATTCAAGATGGCCAAGTGCTACGATGGTGGCTTCCAGTGTTGTCGTTATTTTTAGTTATTTTGTGTGAAAATTGTGGATTTTCGCAATGGCTGACTTAAGTGTTGATATATCAAAATTACCTGACGATGTGAAAGATAAATTGGCCGAGTTGGAGTTGGAGTTATCCGAGGGTAAGTTTCTACTGCAGTAAGACTAGGCACTTGACTGTACATTATTCCGACCAATCGATATTTTGCTAACTTTGACTAAGTTTTATTTTTAAATAATGTAGATAAGATGATCCGTTAGTAAGAACGTAATTATTTTACTTTAATAAACTTTACCTTCGCCTCCAATAGAAATACAGTACTTGCTAAATACGAAGTCATTGACAGCTGATGATGTTTTCTGTAAATACAACTTCGATAATTCTTGATAAACTTTATTTCTCTTGATGTTAACGCTCGAGCGGGTCTGTGCATTACTCGGATGAAGAGTTAATAATTTTCCTCGATATCTGCACATTTAGAAGTTAATTTTAGTTTACGAAAAAAACTTTACTGAGTTTTAAAGTTAACACTGTGCGTGCGCGATCTCGGATTAGAATTAAAATATTTTTTAAGTTTAGTTTTACTGTTGATTCTTCTCATATTAATATTAGGTAATATTTAGGACACCCTTAGCGTTAAAATGACGCTTTAGCATTATTTAATAGTTGCGAATTCAGTGAGTTTCACGCCCTCGTCCTTTGTGGCTCGAGGGACGGCGACTCGGCAATTGCTACAAGTGTTTAAAATTACTCATGATTGCCCCATATTGGTGTCACTTGACTAACTATACAGGCAGGCCAATTGACTGTTATTTAAAGTGCTATCCTAGATTCATTTGTACAGTAAAAGATTCTGAACAGAGCTTCAAGACCAAAATACATAATGATGATAAAAATAATAGCAATGTTTGCAAACATCACTGTGGGAATGCTTAAACTGTGACCATCTCACCGTGCTGTTCCTAACAATTACTAGCCTGTTTTAAGTCTTGTTACATAGAAACTAGTTTTTTAGTAAGGGTAAGTTGTATTTACAAAGACCCTACTAAAATGATTCCACCCTAACTTGATAATCTTGATCCGTAGAGCAAGAAGAAACCAATTCATATTAAAGCGTTCAAGTTTTAAGCCACCCATAAATGTTTTCTTTAAAGACTCAAAATATTGTTAAAAGTATGTATTTGAAAAGAATACTTAATCAATAGAATAATTGAGGTAAAGGTATACCATGTACTGGTAATAATTTAATTGTATTTTCTCATTCTTAGACTGGCACGTTTCTCTAATTCATCCATTTTAATCTTTAAAATGTTGCTTTAAAAGCTATCAGTTGTAATATAACTTGGACCACATTCTTTTTAGATCTTAATACAGGCACAGATCATTTAAATAGTATGTAAGTACCTATATTCTATAATCTTTAGCAATGCGAAAGTTTATATTAATATATTATGTATAAATATTGCGATTTTTTTAGTTATTTGCATTATTATTTAGTATTATAAATAAATAAACATTTGTAATAATACAGATGTGTTGTCACAACATTTGTTCAGTAAATAAAGGTAATTACCTACCTGTTATTAGTTCCAATTAATTAGGGATTTTTGTGCAGAAAACAGGTCAACCACAGACTTGTGAGGTCAACTTTAATGAAATATAATGTTCTAAGTAATGTAACTAACACCATTATTTGTTTATTTTTGAAACTATATTGTTGAACAATACACTTCATGTCATAATGAGTAAGCTGATGCAAAAAAGAAATAACACTGTCAGAGAAAATATTAAAAGACTAGCTATTCCTCGAGAGATTCAAACCCCGTTTAAAAAGGTATTTCAGGGTAATTTAGAGATAAAAAGTAGATTACATCACTTAGGGAAAGTCTAGCATTAAAATGGATTTTTGAAATCAGTTCAATAGTTTTAAGTTAATTCGTTATTAAAACACGTATTAATTTTTAAATATACATACAAACAAATGTTTCCTCTTTAAATTACAAACATTATGATTTAAAAAAAAAACGCGTATTTTAAAATTCCATTTCCCCGTATTACACAGACTGCAAAGCTCAAATACCGGGAATCGAAACATTCTGCGCGTAATACGCACCAGCGAATTCATAATTTTGCTCATATCATAACATGTTAACGATTCAATGAAATATTGGAAAATTAGGGAAACCGAACAGGAAAACTGGTTCTTCAAAGATTATAGCAAAAAAACATAAATATTGGAACTTTCAACAGGTATTTACGTACTTATGTATGTACTTTTTACTTACATATATCACTCGACGTGTAAAGCTTGTTGGTTGTGTAAATACCAAAAGTTTATGAAATATTATGAATTTATTATTATTATTTTTTATACCTTTGTTAACAATACTGCTGAGCTGGGCGTAAATATGAATATTTAAAATAAATAAACTAGTACATTGTACCATCCCTAACGATTGCGAAATATTTTTCATGGACACCTATTCTATTCTTCTATCAGTGCTTTTTGGTTCACTGAAAAGAAACCATTGTGAATATTCCCTAAAGATCGTAACTCCCTTCCTAAGCTTTGGCCATTTCCTACCATGCTAGGCCACTTTGGGTCTGTGGGTTCACAGCCCTTCGAAACTCACTTTCATCTTTATACAAGCGAATAAAATTAGTATTTAACCACCTAGCACACCTAGTCAAAAGGCCAGTAGGCTCAAAAAAAAGATGAATACCTACAATTTTAGTAATTTGTAAGTAGCCGTGATCTTCTATCGTGAGATACCTACCTGTTAAATTCACACCGTAGTGTTCCCAATGTATAATCTATCACCCTATATTTCTGTCTATAGAGGTATATTCTGAAAAAAAAGCAATCTATTTCCGTCCACCCAAATGAGGGTCAAACAGGGCACACCTCACGTCTATCCTCCTAATTGACCCATCTAATTGCCGGTTGACTCTTTGTGCATTGACTTGTAGGTAAATCAATGCTACCGCTAAAGTCGCGTCGTAACAAAATAATCCAATATACAATTCTGCAAGTTAACTTGATCTAACAAAGAACTGGACGGTGAATGTTACGACAACATTACGAATCCTTCCCCCCGAGTAGCTATTGCGTTCCTCGAGGACACTTCCATGCATTGGCTAGCCTGGTGGGAAGAGTATGGCTATAATTGAAACCTGGTGCACGGGGAAGCGAGACAGCACGAAGAAATGGCGTCCTATAAAGTGGGTTTGAAGAGCGTTATTGAGAAAGCATGACGCATCAGCAGAAACCCGTTTCTTGTTCTGACGCCTCGGCTGAGTAACCCGGTCTGCGTCGGCGCAAGCCAATAGCGTGAGCGGAAAATATGCTCCGAGTGTTGATTCATTAATCTTTGACTTGGCGAGTTTAAAGGTTTTGCCGAAGATTGCATTTAGCTGTTTTTTGGATATCTTCTACGTCATATAGGTGTCTCTAGGTAGAAGTAGGAGTGTGAGTAGGTAATAATAATAATAGTACATAGTAGTTAAAAATGTAGTATATAGGACAACCATAAGTAAAAAAACAAAAAGTGGTTAGTAGATATTTAAATCGAATAGCTTTTAATGAATGTTACATTGTCCTTACTATTATTTCTTCAAACTTGGGCCCTATCTGTGTTTATTGTTTGTTACAAAGTTATAAATTTTGCGCTGCATAATTTTCAAATTGAAGCATATTTTAAACTGCAAATTAGATGTTTTATGTGCTCATTAAATTAATTTTAGCTGCTTACTCCTCATCTATTTGATGTATTGTAAAACGAAAAACATTCCGCAAAATCGTGCATAAGCGTGATTGCAGTAGAAGTTACTTATTTACATTTACTTCTCTTGCAAAGCCCCTTTCTAACGAACTATTTCACAAAAGAAATTATACTTGTTTATTTTGTGTTTTCAATCTCGTTTAAAAGTGAGTTGCATTGGGGACTGGCGCTCCCACGGGTATTAAAACAATATTGTTCATGGAATCAGTTTACTCGAGAAATAAACAATACAAACGAAAGTTAGTATAGACAAGTAGCGATTGAGTTGTCGCACTTTACAGAACAACAAATCTTACTTGAGTACATACTCCAGACTTAATTTCCCCGATTTGTTACATCCGTGCGAATTTCCGGGGAGTATCCACGTCCCGGATGCCGGAGCTTCCTTAGACAACAGCCGAGACAGCGAACTAATAGAAAATTTCTGTAAGACTCTCTGATGATAAGTCTGCCTTTGTGTACATAGACTGTAATGATCTGTACCTATTTGTTTGTTTCTATGTGTATACATGCAATAAAGTGTTCAAATAAATAAATAAATGTATGAAAGTCCTGATCAGACTCTTTCTAACAATGAAACTTCGCCAAAATGGCTGTACTCCTCAGTATGAGTAGGTTCGTCCGTTCGTTCTTCAAAATAAATTCGCCATAATACATTTCCTAAGTGTCCTAATCATACAAGAGTCCGCGTTGTTCTATGGTCTTAATCTACGAAGCACAGGATGACAGCTTATCAGAAGGTTCAGGCAGAAATCCCCATAGAACAACGAGAAGGACGTCAAGATGGTATGATGATAATTATGTCCTAGAGGATGATCAACACTTATCTTGCCTAAATAAATGACAGAACAGGTGGACTTTATGAGCAGGCTTCTGTCTAGCGGTGGGGTGGAGTGCAAGCTACATGTATGTAAAATCATTTAACTAAGGTTAGGATTATGGTAACAAGAAAACTCGGATAGGAAAATTGAGGATCAAACACACACGTAGCTTAATCGTTACTTTCTCTTCTCCCGCCGGTTTTTTTTATATGTTTCCTTTACACTACCTTACCTTATATTTATTGGTGTATATTTCTTACAAGCTACGATATGAGTCAATTGTATACCTCGGTATTTGCTTCGCAAAGAATATTTTTCCAACGTAAGTTTATTACTTGGCTGATTGTACTCATAATTGATTTTGTGCCCAGCTTCGCTTTGTTTTCCTTTGAAAATTGTTCTTCGACTAGTTGCTAAATAACAAAGACGCAATCCAATTGTAAACTACCTCTGAGTGCTCTGGAATGTTTTTGAAATGAAATAACAACATACACTTGTCCAAAATTAATAATGCACATGCAGATCTTCACACCCGAATCATTAAATCGTAAGAGCCTTAAAAAATCACTTGCATTTTGCACTTTGTTCGAAAGAAATAGGAGTCAATATCATGTGTCACATAATCGAAAACAACCGATCTGTCAAAGATTTCTATGCGCATTATCAATTTTGGAGCACTGTACATGCCTGTAGGGTATTGCTTTTCATTGTTAATTTATCTTTAAAACAATATCATGACGATTACATCTATCTTACATATTTTTACTCAGTACCTACCTGTAGTGTATGAATTTATATTTGACGCAAATTAAAACGTTAGTTATTATCAAACCAGCGACAGCGCCTCTAGTGGTCGCGATGATAAAACAAAATGTATCGAAATTGAACACAACAAAACGTCAAAATTGTAACGTGGAACGAGTTCACAGTCGAATAGTTCAGGAATCGCTCTGTGTCTGAGTGCTCGCAACAAAACGTCAACAACATCTCAGTGACTGGCATTTTACGCCTGGATTTTATTCCCTTTCGGCGTCCTAGAAAAAAGTCTATAGGAAGTAGTCCAGATTCCCATCGCGGCGCAGCGGCCCGCTCGGCTGAGTGACGGCTAAAAAGCGCTAAAACACCGACCTTGTGACATGTCGTTGATGTTTTGTTACATCAATCGAGGCACAGGAGCGATAGAACTCTCCCCGGCGAATAAAAATTGATAGACAAGGTCGATTGGGGTCCCGTCACTGAATGAGCAATTTGCTCGATATACCTATTCATCTATGGCGTTATGAATGTATGTAATTTTATCAGTAATGTACTCTCTGGCGACAATAAGTGTCCCTCCTAACTCGATACGCATAGCTTATCTGACGCCTCCTGAAAATGTCGTGCCTTCTGAGGCCTTTCTTTCAACAATATGACCAAGTGGAGATTTTCAGATGCACAAAATGTGAGTTGCTTGTGTGGAGCCCCACAAATGGCGGTCTTATTTAATGCCCAGCGTGCCCTTATGCAGGTGTGGACTAGTGGAGGAGGTACTAACAAGCAATAACTTTGAAGAGTTTCTTTGCTATTTCTTCTCCTCAGTAACTGAGCCTTTGTGAAATGGTGGTAGTGGTAGACTCATAATCTTGACAATCAACAAACAATTGTAAAATTTTACGTTGAATAAAGTGATAGTTTTAACCTATTCTATTCATGACCGCTACCGTCTCGGTGAAACCGGCTGCCCAATACTGGGAACGTATCATTTAGCGATTTTATTAGTTTGTCGGAGACACGCTAAGATCTATAGGTAATGATAGAATTAAATCAGGACAACAATCCTTGAATCTGTAGCTTGAGTTAGTCGCAAGCCACCTGCTTTTTGCTGGGTATTGTACTAGTTATTATTCTGTGGTATGGTGTAAGTCGAACATCTTCGGCTTCCAAGATTGGAGTAACTTTGCCTCCACTTCTAGCACCAACTGACAACAACTACGAACAAACAAGCGACGATATCAGCGCTACGCTTCGTTAGAATGGCACTGCTCAACTATGCGTAGTAATAGTAGTACAACTAATTATTAGCATCGCTAACTCAACCTACTTAGTTCTCTTCAAGATACCAGGCGTAGAAACTTAGCGTAGTGAAGTTCCTAATAAGATACCGGTATGGTTTGGCAGAAGACAAGATTGACAAAGGCCTTCGGTAAATAGGACTTGCATTTAGTTGAGACTAAGACTGCTCCAGGATTCATTAGATGAACAATGCGAAGTGCATTGTAGATCACAAGGAATACAAACTGGGTTGACAAGAATACAGTGTACACAAACTTCTGTCAGCAGTCTCACAAAGCGTAGACTCTACCTCGTAGCTTGGGCATACCTAGTGCCGATTCATCTGCGTTCATAAGTTGTCAATATACTAAATTGGTCAAAAACATGAACTCCATACCCTGTGTGAGCAATAGGCTTCTACTAAATGACAATTCAGCCAATCACAATCCCTTATGGCGTAATGAAGTTCTGTTTAATTTGACATAGTAGTTGTGAAACGGACCCTGTCTTTATTTATAGTACGCATTTGTGTCGTTAAACAGGCTATTGTTCAGTTTAATTTATTTGAGTTAAAATTGTCTTTCGTATCAAGAAACTGCAATAAGGATAATAATAATGTACGACTGTCATCTCTTGAAGGCATCCTCGCTTCGTCAAAATGAAACATTCAACTCATAAATTTTACAATTTCATTAAGTATCACTGCACTACACAGTAATGAAAATGTAACTAAAACTTGTCCTTGTAAGTACAATATTTATTATATACCTACTAAAAAAAAATCTAAAATCCAAAATTTCTTAGTTAGTATCATTACCAGACATTGCCCTGGTTCTAGATTATATTCACGTAAACTATATCACCCTAACAACAAAATATGCCTCAAGAAACGAATAAGGGAGATAAGACCAGCCCGGCCTTATCTCCTAGTTTACTTAGATAAGAAGCCCCGAGCTCTGGGTTTCATCACACTGCATCTGATAGCTGTATTTTATTCCCGGTTTGTCTGCGCCATTTTAGGATCACAGTGTTTGATTCATTCACATGGCCATATTGATTGCGTTCCTCTTTGGTATTTTGTGCTGTGCGAATTGGGACTAAATTTTGTTGGCATATTTAGAACTGCTTTGAATTTTACGAGTATTCAGATCTATGTAAATAATGATATTATTATATATTATTATATATAATAATATCATTATTATTATATATTATTATATATATTTTTATAGAATATGGGAATTCTTATTGAGCTAATGGTCGAATGGCCGGTATTTAACAAATTTGGTATATTTTCTTTTACAAATTTGGTATAAGTATACACAATAATTCAGTTTAGTAGTTAGAACACTAAACTTGAACCGGGAATATCATGTTTTGATTTGACGGCTATGTGGTCGGTAGCATTTTGGCTTAGAAATAAAAGTCAATGGTTGTGGTACATAAATGAAGCACATTTTTTATTCTCTTTCATTCAGATACAAACTGCGAACTGAAAGAAATGCTGTGTTGATACTTGACACTCGCAGTCTCTGTACCACGTCACCATAATATTGTTGGCGCCCAACATGTGCCTTGTTCTCGGTGTTGATAGGCATGGTCTCATGATATGGCACCACCGCACCAGCATACGGGGTGCGGGGTTTTTATACCTTTCGTATGACGCGGGAGAGTCGCCAGCGGTACACACGCTGCACTAGCTCTGCGCCATTCAAATTTTCGTGAGTTTTCACTGCTCGATCGGTTAAGAAAAACTTTGTAGTAAATAGGAGCGTTTCTCGTTTTTTACTGCAATAAAATTAAAAAGAAAATAAGCAAAATATTATTTTCGAAGAGCCTGTTTCGTTACCTTACTTATTTTTAAGCACACGTTCACAGGCCTTTTGCTCTATCTCATAGAATCCAGTTCAAATTCAAACTGATGATAATGCATAGTGGGAACAGTTTTTTCGCGCACACCCATTAACGCAGTCCGCAAAAGCAATACGACGAATCTCGCGCGTATGCTAATGATTTAATCCTCAGTTATAACTATAATCCTTTCCATGCGCCACTCAAACCGCACACCAAAATGATATTGATATTCCATGGCTGAACTCAGTTTAAACATTCAATGTTATCAGCCCTTTCACGTGGATAAAATCACGTGCCAGTTTCGCCACTGTGTGTATTTGCAAATGTCGTCCGGATAATACTTTTTTCGAGCTTTTCCCGTGACACGTGTACCATTATGCCAATAACTTTTCTTTGTTCTAGTTATCGTAGGTGTTTAACACAGTTTGTACGATGAAATATGAAACTGGTTTTCCGGTACCTCCTGTAGGTTGGCTGGTAGAAAATGCTTTTAGCATTATGCCACCACAGTTCAAAATACACTTAGGTATATTTTATACTAGCTGTTCCCGCGAGCTTCGCTTCGCCTTAAAAAGTTTTACCGCTGGAATTCCGGGACATAAAGTAGCCTATGTTCTTTCTCAGGGTCTAGACCATATGTATTCCAAATTTCATTCAAATCCGTTCAGTAGTTTTGGCGTGAAAGAGTAACAGACAGACAGACAAACAGACAGACACAGTTACTTTCGCATTTATAATATTAGTTAGGATAGTTAGGATTAGTTAGGATATTTGTGCAATACAGAATTTAATAAATAAATATGTATTTCACACAGTCATCGAATTAAAACACTCAGCCGCAATTTGTATACGGGTCAATCGGTGACAGAGGCATACAATAATAGCACCATTTTAGGATGACTGCACACATTCGTCACTGTAGCTCTTCACGCATCGTGATCTGAAGGCTAATACGATAGCAATTAGATGCAATTTAGCGTCTATTATTTTTTGTGTGTATTTAATTATTCATACAGTGATGTATACGACGTGTTGGTCACTGTCAGTTTAAAAACTATTAAAATAATATTTATATTGTACAAAGTGGAATTTTAACCGTGAAGTACATTTATTCAGAGTTGGTCTCATATTGTTTATTGGAGTTTAACATTATTTTGGAAAATTGTACGTGCCTTTGAATGTTTACTGGTCTAATTCACCCTGTGTATGAATAAACGGCAAGAGTTTCGCCATAAGACCTTTATTTTCATAGTTTTAATTTAGGAGCGTCAATAGAGTTACTTCATATTCATTTTAAATCAGCCCTAAAGGTACAAAATCTAATACCATAGTCGCTAGTCGTCCGGGATTGTATTTATTGTAAAAGTTAACATTTAAAAAAGCCAGGTGGCGTTAAAAAGTTGGAGTGACAGCTGTTAAAACGATGGCTTTCCTGGCACACTATCGCTATCAGTTCGCAACCACTCTAGAACCGTTAACAAATAGATAGTGTAGTCAGCAGTCACGCACGACGCGACCATGTGAAGTGAATCACTCCGGTACCTCGATCAGATAGAGACGAGGCGCATTCGGTTCGATCGATACTCGATTCAATTCAATTTTGGTTGAATGGCTCTTTGCCGTGTGTGACTAACACGGCTAACTGGGCCAGAGTCACGTGACCAATGCTCACAGTATTGGAAAGCAGTCGTTACGGTTATTTTAGACTATTTACACAGTTAAAACCTGAAACAACCAGACAAACACAATATATACAAACAATAAGTGGACATCACAAGTAATGGTTAGATTTGTTAGTATATATGTACAAACACATTTACAGTTTAATATTGTTAGTCTTAAGGAATTTGTACAGTATATTAACTAGGGGAGTATGTACAAGGGTAAGAAGATAGTTAGTATTTACAGGTTTGGGAATGGTGGGGGGGAGGATGTCATATAGGGAGGTTTGAAGGTTGGGACATTCGAAAAAGAGATGATCAACAGATCCTTCACTGGCACCGCAGTCGCAGACAGAGCTATCACGGACCCGAATCCTAGCCAAGTGCACCGGGGTGCACGCGTGGCCCAGACGCAGTCTACAAAGAGTGGAAGTTGCTGGTTTATCTAAGTGTTTTGCTTTAAAAAACCATGGCTTTTTTGGGATATGAGGTTGGATATGGGAGTAAAATTTACCTTTAAAATTCCTAGAAGTGTCCCAGGACACTTTCCAGGATCTATCCAGCCTCGGTCCTGCGAGCGAGGCAAGGTCATGGGCAAAATTTTGGTAATGAGTGTCCAGGCCCAAGCTAACGGCATCCTTAGCAAAGGAATCTGCACACTCATTACCAATAATACCACTGTGCCCAGGTATCCAAGCGATAGCTACTTCTATACCCTGAGTCATGCAACGGAATAGGGTTTCTCTAATGTTTAAAATGATAGGGAATTTGGATTTGGATTTAAAGGGAAAGGAAATAATTGCTTGTAATGAACTGGCCGAATCAGAAAGGATAATAGTTTTGTTAAGTTTGTGTGACTCAGCGTACAGAAGCGCCTCGAGAATAGCTGTTGCCTCGCCCGTGAAGACCGAGGACTCAGGGGGACGCTTAAAACTGAGTGCAACTTTGTACTTGGGCAGCCATACGGCCAAACCCACGTTGCTGTTTTCGGAGAGTTTGGATGCGTCAGTGAATATGGGGAGCCAGCCTGGCCACTCTGAATTGAGTTTCGCACTTAGAGCTTTTTCAGCGGCAGGAGAGTCTTTACTGATACCTAAATCCATTACTACATTGGGCTGAAAAACTAAGGCGTCGTAAGGAACATCAAACAGAGGGTAAATACTAAATTTGGATGTAGGGTGGGGGAGATTAGAAGAAAAGATATAAGTTTTTAGTAGATAGGAAAGTCCATGGGTTTCTTGAGTATTACACAGACGCTTAAGGATATCAAGTTTGGGCAACAAAGGATGGGAGTTAGATTGCCAGATTCGAAAGAAAAACCGATCACATAAGTATTGTCTCCGAAGTGAGAGAGGAGGGTCAACACACTCAACCTGGAGGGCATTGGTAGGGGAGGATTTCATCGCACCTGAAACTATGCGAAGGCACTTGTACTGCACTTTGTCAATTTTCTCCAGAGCTGCTTTATTGCAAGGGTCTATAATGAAGGCAGCATAATCGAAATGGCTCCGGACAATCGCATTATATAGCAGTTTTTGTAAGTAAGGGTGGGAACCCCACCAAACACCCGACAGTGATCTGAGGACGTTGACACCCCTCTCACACTTCCGAGCCACATAGCTCATATGATGGGTACCTGATAACTTGGAATCCAATATCACGCCTAAGAATTTTACTTCACTTGATACAGCAATTGAATCTTCTCCAATAACGATGTCCACGTCAGGGACGTTGCGCTTCTTGGTAAATACGACTGCTGTACATTTTTGAGTGGAGAGGGATAAGCCATGTCGAGTCAGCCAGTCCGAGAGGTATCTTAGGGCCAGGTTCAGCTGGACATTTGTCTCTCCTAATGAAGAAGAAGCGTGGTAGAGTGCAAGGTCATCAGCATATTGTAAAATGTCGCAAAAGCAGTCAACGGACCGTTCAAGATCGTATGTATAGAGGCTGTACAGGAGAGGGCTCAAGACTGATCCCTGGGGGAGGCCTTTCCAAACAAATTTTGGGTGGTCTAGGGAAGATGATGGGGATTTTATAAATATGGATCTCTCCATTAGTAGGCTGCAAACAAGACGGGTAAGCTTCACTGGAATACTAAGCTGTCGCATTTTCTGCCTGAGCACAGGAAGAAGTACGTTGTCGTAAGCAGATGCTACATCAAGAAAGACACCCACCAGGTATTCTTTCCTCTTAAAGGCAATTTGGATGTCTGTAGTGAGTATCGCAAGGCTGTCCAAAGTACTCATGCCTTTCCGAAACCCAAACTGGGTTTTGGCTAAGATACCTTTGTTTTCGACTAGCCATTCGAGCCTGCACTTTATTATGTGTTCGAGAATTTTAGCCAAGGAAGAGGATAGGGCGATCGGTCGACGGGAGTTTGGATCACGAGGGTCCTTTCCGGATTTCAAAATAGGTACGACTATTTGTTTACTCCATGAGCTCGGAGTAACTCCGTACTCAAGGAAGTAATTTATCAGCTCCAAGTAGACCTGCTTGACCTTGAGGCTTGATTTTGAAAGAAACGAATATGGAATGCCATCAATGCCTGGAGTTGAATCGGATAGACCTGATAGAGCAGATTGAAGTTCGTCCATAGAGAACGGTGAATCCAATCTGTCTGAAGATTGTATAATAGACGGGGGAGGAGGAAGAGAATCATAGTGTGGGACATATGGAGGGGCCAGCTTGTCGCTGAACCCTTCGAGCCATACAGAGGGATCATTGGATGTGATGTTTTCGACGTTCAGAGATCCACGGAAACGTCGAATGTATCTCCACACTAAGGAAGGGGGAGATCTGGGGGAGAGACGTTCACAAAACCTGAACCAGCCCTGTTTCTTCTTTTTTTTAAGAAGCCTTTTAGTGCGAGCCGCAATGTGTTTATAATTAATAAAATTGTCCATGCTCATGTTTGAGAGATAAACACCCTCAGCATTATTGCGCTCGTCTATGGCCGTGGTACAGTCGGAATCCCACCAAGGCGGTGAGACTCTTTGGCATTTGCGAGTTTTCTTGTTTTTCGCTGAGGATGTCAATGCTCTCTCAAACATGTCGTAGTTGGCGAGAAAATTGTCACTAGTACAGGGCTGGATCAGGCTAAGTTTATCTTCTACTGATGAGATGAAGTTGGACCAGTCTTTCTCGCCAACCATGTACCTTGGAAAGGCACATGTGTCGGTAAGAATGCTGGACCTGTTGGGAATAGTGATTGAAATGGGAAAATGATCACTTCCAAAGGTATTTGGAAGGACCCTCCAGAATATTGATGATGAAAGAAGAGGAGAGCAGAAGGATAGATCCACTGCACTTTTAGGGTTTTGATGAGGATGGACTCGACGGGTTGGAGACCCGTCATTTAAAATGCAAACATCTAAGGTATCAAGCACGTCTAAGAGGGCGACAGAGAATGAGTCAGTACGATAAGAGCCCCAAGAGGAATGGTGGGCGTTAAAGTCCCCCATGATCAGGAGGGGATGAGGGAGGGAAGAAATTAAATTGTAGAAAGAAGGAAGAAGAGAAGGGTGAGGATCAGGGAAGTAGACGGACACGAATGTAACGCCTATAGCCCTAAGAGCCACGACGTTAAACTCCTGCCCGTGGGGGGGGATAGGGATAGAAGAAAAGGTAAGGGAACGCTTTACTAGCAAAGCGCACCCAGCATACCCGTCATCCTTGTCATCCCGCAGACATGAGTAACCAGAAACCCGAAAACGGGAACCCGGCACAAGCCATGTCTCCGAGATGGCAAGGACAGCGGGCTTGATGTCATCAATTAATGTGAGCAGTTCGCTTTTCTTGCTGTTAATGCTCTGAGTATTCCACTGAAGAACCCGGATCGGGTTCGCAGCCATTGGGGATGGGTTCAGAGCCATTGTGGCATAGAGACGAGATAACTTGTAATTTTTGGGCAACGTTGGGCGGTAGGGTGTCACTGAATTTAGCCAGCAGACTAACAACCAGAGACAAAAGGTGGTCAAGCAAATTGTCGTTAGGAGTGATTACACTCAGGGCACTTCCATTAGGAAGTGAAGAAGATGGAGAAGAGATGATAGCCTGATGGGCAAGTTTGTCGTATCCAGGACGAAGGGGAGACCTAGGCCTGCGTTGTGTGACTACAGTTTTTTTGTAGGAACGGTTGGGAGACTGGCCATTAGGTTTGGTTGAAGCAACTTCAGCAAAAGACTTTTTGCTTGAGGGTAAGCGAGCATCTGCCTCAGCAAATGAGATGCTGTCCTGCGACATAAGCACTTTAATTGATTTTTGCCTTGACTGTTCAGGGCAATTCTTGTCAGTTGAGGGATGATTACCAGAACAGTAAAGGCATGTTGGTTGGGAAGTATTGCACGATTCACCCAAGTGTGGTTGAGCACACTTGAAGCACCTTGGTTTTGAACGGCATTGAGCCTGGGTGTGTCCAAATCTACAGCAGGCATAGCATTGAATTGTGGGGTAAGTATACCTCACAACTTCTACTACAGCCCGGAAGGAGTAAATTTTCTCAGGTAGATATTGTCCCCTGAATGTAATCACTACATTTTGTGTTGGGACGTGTGTTGTTATACCTTCGTTGACCACCTTTCGGCTGAATCTGCGGGCTTTCAGGACAACCCCGCAGCCATGTGGGAGATCAAGGGAGTTGACAAAGTCATCTAGTGATAGATCCACCGGGACTCTTTTGGCAACACCCATTCGGGTTATGTTGTATGTGGGGATTTCAGCTTTAAATTTGTTTGGTGCAAGTGCGGGATGATGGACAAATTCATTGGCTGCCTTTGCGGTCTTAAACTCAACTGAGACTCTGTTTCTACCAGTCATTTTTACACCATCTCGTGTTATGTCAGCTACTTTGTTTTGATATAAAAATTGACCAAACTTGATAGCCCTAAGGGGGGCACCAGAAGCAGGATTTCCTGATGGGATCTCCTGACTAACATTAACAAGAAATGGACCTGCGTCTGTTTCGTCGTACACCTTGGTGGCGTCGAGGCTTGGGTGGGTATAGATAGTCTGGATGCTAGCGGATGCCAGATCTGGACTAACAATAACGCGCTTACCTTGCGTTTGCGGTAGTTGATCATCCCTGGGACGCTTTCGCGTCTCCTGGGACGGTTCCGTGAACATCGGGGGGGATAGCGGGGGTTGATCGGGTGTAAGCATTTCGCCATCAGGGGGATCCGGCGGGAGCCGGATCGGAGGATCCGAATGATGCTCCATTATTTAGAATGGAACCGACACTTTTAAAGAGAAGGGATTTATGGACGAACACAACACTAAACACTTACCAGCACCACAATTACGACAAAAAACAAGAGTTAACTGGTTAAATTGACCCAGAAAGGGGTCCAAGAAACGCGAAAATTGAGGAACACGTGAGCACCAACCAACGCGAACCCCGGAAAAAAAAAAAGCTTTTAATAAATCTACGAACGGCGTTATTCCTTCTGCCTGGCGCAATGACAGCCGATACTCGATTCCCTAAAAAAATACTTGAACGAGCCGTGTTCCTTGACAGCTGTCAGTTGAGTTTTTGTACAAGCCGATAGATGTCGTGACAACATAGTGTACAGAATTGTCAAATATTGCACACAGAGCAAAGAGGTTGAAGTATTAAACTCAGAATAAGAACTACTACTTTTAATAGTACTTAATTTACAACTTCAGAATGTGTATTTTTCAAGCGTCGTTGCTGTAGAGAACGCATGAGGGCAGATATAGAATTTCCTCTGTGTAAATAAGATGTGAGCTGACACAAAATCTGTGTTCTGAGGGTTTGACAGTTTAGTACAACATAATATCTCTTTGCGTTAACAAGAGTATCGCGATCGCGATCATATATTTACGACCGAACGAACGATCATTCTAAAGTGACTTCACGGTACACCTTCTGAATCGTACCGTCTACTTACTCAATTCACGTGGAAACGTCCCGAACCCTTTGAAGTTATATTCCGATGCTCGTTAAAACTTGCATATTTTCTGCTCCATTGTCAAGTTTTATAGAGTCGACGCTTCGGGATGCAATAAGCAGTGAATTTGCGATAACTACTTCTTTAATAACTTTCTGTTATGTTGTAGTGTATTAAACAGGTACCCTGTTGAGATAACTGTTATACATTAAAAATATATACGAAAGTAGTGTAAGTGCAAAAGAAATGTATCGACAAATAACACCCCACTTTACTCACTTAGCTCTTTGAATTAGTTCGGTTTGAATATTTGTGGCTTTATTAATTGGTACCACAGACCTGTATTTGAGTAGACAACGCAAGTGCATGTACTTCGCGTGTAAAAAGGGAGTGAAATTATCTTCCTTTAGCGCAGTGTCATTAGGGACGTTCCTAAACTAAATCGTTCAAGTGACGTGACTGACGTGACAGTAGGTATAAAAATAATGGCACGCTTGGTTTCTATACAAGGAATGAGACAAGCGTTGTCTATTCAAATACAGGCCTGTGATTGGTACATTCGTTGTCATTAGGTTCAACTTAAAACAGTTTGACAGTAAACAAAATGGATAGTTTTTTTTTGTTTTTGTGTACACCATCGGGAAATATGGTCCGTCTCGCAGAGCAAATCTGCGCGTGTTCTGTGAATCTGAAAAATTGGCGGACGATACGTGCGTTTTTTATTTTATTTTATACTAGCTGTTCCCGCGCGCTTCGCTTCGTCTTAAAAAGTTTTCCCGTGGGAATTCCGGGATAAAAAGTAGCCTATGTTCTTTCCCAGGGTCTAGACCGTATGTATACCAAATTTCATTCAAATCCGTTCAGTAGTTTTGGCGTGTAAGAGAAACAGACAGACAGACAGACACAGTTACTTTCGCATTTATAATATTAGTTAGGATAATCTCATTTTAATTATATGCCATACATCCTAAGCATCCTTATATGCAATTCCTCCTTTTAACCCGATCTAATCAATCGGCTTAAAAACTAACAAAAAATGTCAATCCTTAAATAATTAACAAAAATAGTAGAACTTCAACTATAGGAGTAGAACTTAACCTACAGATTTATAATAATGCGATCTAGTAAACATAAATGGTTTGAAAAGTGTACGAATGAAACTTGTTGCAAGCACCACCATATTAATAAGTTTTTTTTGTCTTTTAGTCATAGCTGTTCGTTTGCGCAAGGTTACTCTCAATATTTTCTGTTAGGGACTTTTTTATCACACAACTGGCTAGCTCTTGCGCTTACAAAAACCGTTGAATTACAAGTTATATTGTAGTTTTTATCGACTTTTTTCATCGTTGCTGCTGATCAAAGATTACAACACATTGTCACTAGTTAAAAAATTGCCTGTACCTCCAATGTAAGTTTTGATAATTTACGTAAAGGCCAATTTCAATCAGACAAATAAAGAGCTATAAATAAAAGCAGCATTTTGTCAACGTTGCAAACCAAATAAAAACTTAAATCATTACAAAAATACTTTGGCATGAAAAGCCACATATATATACATATATATCCTAACTAATATTATAAATGTGAAAGTAACTGTGTCTGTCTGTCTGTCTGTCTGTCTGTTACTCTTTCATGCCAAAACTACTGAACGGATTTGAATGAAATTTGGTATAAATATGGTCTAGACCCTGAGAAAGAACATATGCTTCTTTTTATCCCGGAATTCCCACGGGAAAACTTTTTAAGGCGAAGCGAAGCGCGCGAGAACAGCTAGTATGGTATAAATAAAGATAGCGATGCTCAGTCAGATGTAAATCGACCTAAAATCTGAGTGATTTGCGAACTCGTGGATAGGTGTAATAGACTCTCAGTGTCACTGTGATGAATCAACAGTAGATAAGAGTCCGCGCCACTACTGAAACTGAAATGCGATAGCCGCGGCGCTGTTCTCAACGTACCTAGTATTATTTACTATTTATTCTGATAGTATATGATAGGGCAGGTTACTTCCCAATTTTGCAGTAAGATTTATGAGCGGTGGCGCGGACTCTAGGAAATGAGTGGACATTTTAAACAATCATTTTCAGTTTGCGTAATTTTTGTATCAACCGTCGCAATTTGTTTTAAAAGTGACATACTCGTAACATCATAATTGATGTTTCAACTAAAATCTCTATTGTAGATGAGCGAACAAACATCATAATATATAACATATAAAATACAATGGGTGTACCCATTAGAGGTAAAGCTATTGTTTCAGCTAAAACTACTAAGACTGTTTTATTTCATTAATATTTCAATGGAATCGGAATAATTAGAGTTCGGTTTAACTTTGTTAGCAATACTCGGACGTCAGCAGTTTAAACTTTGTTAATTACTAGGAATAATACAATTACCAAGTTGTATCGACTGTTTCTGAAATAGCTCGGACATTCCACGTACTGCCGGCACAGCATAGTAATTATTCTGTCAGAAACATAGAAGTAAATGTTAGAACAAAAAAAATCTTTTTGCTTTGCTATCGATTTTAATATCGCCGCCCATAGAAAAGCACGGACTCGGGGTTCGCCGCCCGTTGGTCTATGTTTTCGCTTTTCCTACAGTGAACTGTGAATTGGATATGCGTTATATTCCGTTGATTATATTTTTACAAACATATGTTAAGCTGGTCCTGGACGATTCCATAATTGTAGAGGTGTTGGTTCCTACACATTTCACACTCGCAAATGCACCTTATTGTATTACATATACTTCATAAATATGTAACTTCATATTACACTTAAAGCTCAAAAAACGGGCGTTTTAAGCGTTCTTTACACGGAGTTAGTTGGCCTTACACTTCACCTTAAAGAAGTTTTCACGTGGGATTTCCGGGTTAAAAAGTGGCCTATATTTATAATGTATTATGTTAATCTAAGGTGTCAGCTTCCTACAATAACAAATTTCTTCGAAATTGCTCCGGCCGTTTTCCGCGAAAGAGTAACAAACATCCATACTTACAAACTTTCTCGTTTTTAATATTAGTAGGACTGAACAAGAGCTGATTAGAACACTACCTTAAAATATTTATTGGAATTAATATGTTTTGATTATTAGTATTACCCGCTACTACCACCGTCCACTCTGAACTTTAAATTAAATTAAAAATTTATAATAACATTAGTTCTTGTTCATCTGCAATTCACATGGTGTTGCCGTTGCAACGTAGATAGCTTCTGAATAGCGATACCCGGTAGTCCTGAAATTCGGGCCCTACAGCGACATGGAATAATATGTAGATTCATGTTTGTAATTTTAGTTTTAAAAACCCATTAAAATACATATTTGGCGTACTGATTAATTTGATATTCCGTAGTATTAACTTTTCCGTGAATACAATAACAATTCCAAGATCATATTACTCAATTATATCGGTGTAAGAGGATTGCGGGGCGAGGCTCTTAACATTATTGTCTATCTCAAAGATTATTGTTGTTTCTCGATGCTGAGCCAAAGCCGCCTGTTCAACTGCCCCTAATCCCAATACAATGCAGCTCCTTTCTTAATCCTTTGATACTAAACTGGCTTTAATTTCCAGGGGACATCACACAGAAAGGATATGAGAAGAAGCGGACGCGGCTGCTGGCGCCGTTCCTGCCGCAGCAGCAGCCACAAGGTACGTGTCTCGCCCCCTTACTGGAACTAACGCCTCAGTAACGCTACGAACCTCCCGACTCGCTAACACCATACACTAAATTCTGCACAAGTGCATTCCCTGCTACAAGCTCTGATTCGCTCCGCGCCCGTCACAGCGAAGTATCAACCACGCCAGGTGTCGCGGCCTTGCTCAAGCTCTCTAAATACTTGCAGCGGCCGAACCGGGGCATAAATTAGAATATAACTGTGCCCAAGCACCTTTGTGAATGTCGCAAACTTGTCCGTATCCCGTTTGCACAATCCTGTTACACGCTCACGCCCAGCCGACAAATGATGCAGCTCCCCTAATCCGGGCCACTGAAGCTAAAACAGCCTAGTTCCGTATGCAAACGACGCATAATTTTGAATCATAAATAGTTCATGCCGTTTTGTCGGACGCTAACGCAATTGGGCTCGCACTAATGCAAAATTGCATACTGGTAAATTTAACCAGACTGAAATAGGAAGCGATATGAACCCTTTTGTATTTGTAATTACCTATATTGCGTGGCTCGCATCGCAAGTGCGTATAATTGGCGTGTTTTAGTGGCGGGGTGGTATTAGCGAGTCCAAGGTCGCGCGCGTAGCGTTGCCAGGGTCAGGTGTCAATTGGCAGCAGTCGATGGACGCTGGATATCGCGAAAGTGTCGCTCGTATCGCGGCCCAGGTCCCACAATGGGGGTCAAACGGCTTGGCCGTCTCGGATCTGGACGCTCGCTCGTATTTAGAACGAGAGTCAATGAACCTATTACATGTGATTTATACTTTTTCACGACGCATTGTTTCTGTACAATAGGACTGAATATGTAAATACATTTCAGTTATTCGGAATTACAAAGAATGTGGTTTCCTCGTGGGTAAAATGAAATGTCAGTCAGAAATAAATACGCGTGTATCCGTTACCATCATTGTATCCAGCTGCCATCGATTTTGCAGACCATAAATATTACGTTGGAATGTTAAATTGAGGACTTACTCTTCCGAATTTATCATGAAACGCGAATGAATCCTCGATATTCACAGCTGGTTTCCTTTCCTATAATATTTAGAGTTAAATTAAAATGCGCTGTTTGAAATTTCTCGAAAAGAAACGCCTTGTTAACGGCCGGCCCGGCCGCGGCGATATGCGGCGCCACACCACTATAATTTGATTGTCATTCTTCCTCATTCGTTTTGTTTTTGTTTTATTGTTGAGTTGATAACAAGACGCACACACAACCACACTTTATCTACTATCGTATTTTCGTAACAGCACGTACATACATCATAAAGAATCCATACTTGGAATTGCTTACGATTGGCAAGCTTGGTTCTTCTCGAGTGTAATAATGCTTTATTTTAAACTAATATTCACTACAATTGGGAGAGAGACCTTAAAAATTATGTTTACGCTGCTGGCCTTAATAAAAAAATATTGGGTGGGAGTATCGAAAACTGTGACATTGCTGTAAATTTGTAAGTAAAAGGATAAAGGGAGGGAGGGACAAAGGTTAAAGTTATAAAATAAAAATTTGAAAATCATACTTGACATTTAATCACAGTTTATTACATTTTTTCAGAAGAACATCAATATTATTTTTATGAATCTATTATAATACCTAACCCTAGATTATAAGAGTCTTATACGTAGGTACCTATTGCCTGCCTTGACCATGCAATAAGTGTACTGCTATCGTGGCGAAGAGTCTACACAACACGATACCCACTAGCTTCCCTTTTAGATTAAATTTGAAATTTAATATGCTCCTGCGATATTTTCATGATAAGTAAGTAAATTCACTCTGGTTTACCCTACGATGAAATTAATCCTTCGCCACTCGACTGCAGTGCAATATCCTACACGTATACATAACAAATCTCCGTCCGCTCTACACGCAAAATCAATAGGCGGAATAGCTCTACCTACAGCCTGTCGGCGAAATTTCCGTCTAGCTCGCCGATAACTCAGGACGTCGGCTCTCGGGTTTGACGGAGCCACCGTAACCAGACCCGAGCCGTGTGGAATATTGATGCCTATGCCGTGCTGTGTAGGCGCAGAATATGACACAAATATTGTGGTTCTCCGCATTAGAACGTGCTCTCGCGAGCAATGAAAAAGTTCCACTCACAATATGTCTCCACCAATTTTTTATACAATTTACGATTTTGGTTGGTAATATTTTGAGGCGTTGTTAAATGTACTTCAATATTGCAGACTGAAGTCTAAGCAGACTGAAGTTTAAGCTCGTCTTTTCTGTTTAGTAATTTGGTACTTTCCTCACTGGAACTTTTTCTTTGCTCGTGAGTGTATTACGCCCCCAGACGTGGAACTCGTGAATTTTATGAAGCTTACGGATGATAAAGAAATAACCAATATTCTCGGAATTATTCAAGATAATTAAAATGAAGCCGAAAATGTTTTTCAATTATAAAATCAATTTATTTAAAGTGTGTAACTGAAAAGTGAATAAATTGCAGTTCATTGAGTCCCAAATGAGAAAACTCAATATATTTAAAATAATAGTGTCCGAAAATTTTAAATTTATTTCGAACAAAGGTCCACATCTCGGCGTAATTATTTGGTCACATTTTTCATCTGAAATTTAAAGTAGTGAAAAACTATTAATTTTTAAAACACCATTTCTGGTTAAAAAAGTTATTTAAAAAAATCATACTTATGAAAATGTAATCAGAACCTGCTACGCCTACTCATATTATGAGCTTTACATATGGAAATACAAAATAATATATTCCTACTGATAAAAGTGGACTCGACAGGCGCTTGTCTAAACGTTCTTTAGTGGGGAAAATGAACAATAACTCTGAACAAAAATCCGTTGCCGGTCTTAATTTATGCGAAGAGGATTCGAAGGCCGTTATGGATCCTTCAAACTGTATTGCCGGCACGTTCGTACTTCGTTCATTTTTTAAAAGCTTTGTACTTTGTGCAGTTTTTTTCTAAAACACTTTTTTACGTCTACGCGTTTGACCGTGAATCTTTAAAAATAATTCAGTAACCGCAATTTTTTTCTACCGCAAAACAATTCATCTTCGTACCTCCTTATTGTTAACATTATAGCATGATAATCGGAAAATGTGTTCTATATCTACATTCCTGAATTTGAACATATTTTGTATGGATAATGATGTTGATTCTGAAGGCAGAAATTCTAATTTTAACGCTGTCAAACTAAAAAAAATGCTAGCATAAAATGACATTTACGGAAACAATCATAGAGTCGAATTTTAAACAAAGAAATTAAGGTTTTGACATCGCTAAATTTAAAATTTCTGCCTTCAGAATCGATATCAATATTTATAAATGTATTGCTGATTTTTACATACATACTATTACAAAAAATAAGTTAACTTTATTTAAATGTATTGTTTTTCTGTAAATTTACCGTCAAGGATGAGTCCTTCAGTATTCCGCGAGAGGCGTGAGGTATTCAAATAAACTACAGCCATCTCGACTCGCAACGGCAACGCGGGAATCTTCAATATCAGATGGACTACTCTTACTTGACGAAATACGAATCAGAAGGGCTATTACGGGGCGCATTTAAGACGTGTCAAGAGTTTTGCATCGCGCTCACTCACATCGCGCAGCCTCAAGAGCGAGCGCGACGGAGAACTCTTGTCACGTCTTAATAGCGTCCCGTGCTACAGTGCCAGAGAGTTCAGTTTTCGAATCCGTGAGATAAAGTCCCACTAGATGCACAAAATATTGAGTGCGTGAATAGTATCAGCTTCGTTTTTTTGTGAATAGGTAGAGGATTTATTTTTACATCTTATTTACCTATCTTATTCATGCATAAAAAGAAAAACAAGTGAAGAGTAATAAAATATGATCAAAGATAATTGACGCATAATTAGCTAGGGCAAAGATTTGGCGATTTCTAAAACGGTTTACCTATTTCGGGCATATATTTAGATATACAAACTGAGACGTTATTGAACTATGACTAATATCGAAAAATACTTTTATTTTCATATTTATCTTCAACAAGTTATAAGTAGAGAACGTTTGTATGAGGGAAAACTGCCTAAAATTTTGGTCGCTGAAATGTCGTTGACGTAATAAAAATTGTGAATTGCTATTGTGAGGTTTTTGTACCATAGTCTAATTTCATGAAAAGGAATTCACGTAGATTCCTATTTTCCGTACTGGCAGTGGAAAATATACAGGTAAATGAGCTCACGTCTGTCACAGAAGGTTTAGAAAAGTCTTAGAAGCTGGCTACAGATAGTGAGGTCTTGAGTAGTGTTGACACCAGAGACGCAGCAAGGGCGCCAAACTAACTCGATTTTTTATAATTCTTTCCGTTACCTTTGTCTCTACGTCTGTCTGTTAAGTCTGTTTTCTTAGAATAGCAAATAAGTTACCAATTATTTTCTATAATAGTTTTCGTAATACCTACTTACTGTAAGTATACAATTATTTGTTTAGACTTAAGCTACTTACATCTAAATTAGAAAAATAGGTACTACTTATAACAAATAAATATTTGTTTTTTTCAACCCACTCATGTTGCCTTTTATAAATTGGGATTGAATAATTGAGTTTTAATTATAGTTGACATTTTGAAGGCGTCTCAAAATGTAGGTAGGTAGGTACTTTAAGTAAGTATTTAAAATAGCTACCTGCATAAATTACAAATAGATAATTTATAAATAGATTTTAATTGACGACTCAAGCTCCAGTTCAAGTTCACTTATAAATAAATACATCAAATATAACAAGCGAGACAGGATCAAAAATATTTTCCTAGCCTCATTAGCGAGCTCTCGAATGCGCTTTCCTCCCACCTGTTTGTTAAATATCAAAGCAATTACCTGACTAATACCCTCTTGTTCTTCAATTAGTTGAAAAAACATACTGGGGGGGAAATATTGCAGAGAGAAGGGGGGTGGAGCCTGCTGGGCATTTGCCCGTTGTAACCTTGGTAATGAAAAATGTCTGGGCGGGCGGTCCTTGCGGCGCGGCGGAGGCTCGTGTAGCGCCCCCGCCCCCGGGCTCGGGGCGCAGCGCGCGGCGCGTCAGTGGTCCGAACCACCTCGCCGCGACAGTGCACCTGCAACCACTTGTTCCACCAGTGGATCAGTGGAGTTGTTGCAAGCGCGGTCGCGACTACTGAGATGCTGTCCAACGCTATTGCTGGTGCGTTGTCTTTTGTCTTTTATACTGGTTTTTAAATTGTTTTGGCGGATTTTATTGCTAGTTTTTTTTTGTAGTTTTGGCGATTTTAGGGTCTTGATTTTTTTTATAATGATAGGTTTTTGGAATTTTGTTTTGTGACTTCTGTAATAAATTCTTGTTGCTTTTGGAAGTGGTGGTAAAAGCCAATTGAGACGCAATACTAAAGATTCAATTACTCAAATAATATTTTTTTAAATAACTTATTCAACAATAAATAAATGTTCAATTTAAATTTCAAACATCTATAGTGGGTAATGGTAAGTAAATACTCTTTTTTATAATACCAAGAATCTACCTAATAATGAACAACTTACATTACAATAAAAATTTACTTATCAATATTTTTAAGCTTTCCAAACTGCTGTCTAAACTACAATTTCAGCACTATTACAACGTGCGTATTCTGAAAACGAACGCGTAAACAAACCACCGCATTCCGTTTAGTCATCACGCGCTAACCACCTCTCTATCTCGTTGTATTAATCCTGCCCATTGCGTGACAATTCTTGTTGAGAGTGACCACCTGACGCGGCCTACGTCACGCCTGCTACAGGTGGTTGCCTTCGCCTCGGCCTGGCTGACTAGTATTTAGACCTAGGATCTGTTCAGGCTGAATTTCGTTGTGAAAAAGCTAATAACTATGTATTTTTTAAATGCCTACTGTTTTTAAAAATTTGCGTCCCGTAGCTGCGTTATTGGCCGAAAAACAATAGTTTTTTTATTGTGTCTATTTTCTTGGGTTCTTAATCAATTTTCCTATAGGAAATCCAATTCTCAGGAAGGAATTCCTGTTTACATATCAAAACAGGAATTCCATCCAAAGACTACTTTAATTCCTATATTTTTTAATATATATTTATTTGATATGCCTGAAAACAAAGTTTTTTTAAACCATTTTCTGCATAAAATTCGTGTCTGAAAATGATAAATGAAAAGTGGTTTGGCTGGCTAATCGCTTAGCTACGATTGTTTAACTCAACTAACTTCCAATTATTGTAGCTCTACGTTCGGATGAGTAGAATTTTTTGGAGGATCAGAAATTGTACTGGTTAATCCCGTAAAAAATACTGGCTTTGAGAAAAATGAAAGATTCTACTGAAGCTATTTAGTAAAAGTCCATTAGGTCCAGTTTTTTTGTATTTATAGGTGTTTGAATTGAATTTAATTTAAAAATATAACGTTATAATAACATCAATAATTATACATTTTATTACCATCTTTTCTATTCATAGAGTTAAATTCTTTGATAAAAGGAAGGTACCTATTTATTTACAGATTCTTTGTTGATAGATTTGTAAGGATACTCAAAACATTTTGAAGGCTTTGTAGGCTTTCGTTATAACATCAAACGCTATCAAGAAATCAGGCAATTTCCCACAGAGTCGGGTGTTTTTCTTATAGTTCTGTCTACCACCAAATACTAAGAAAGTCGTTCCTTTGATACTGATTAGAGTAAATCATATAACTAATAAAATTTATTTTGTAAAAGATCGTCTGTAAACGATTGGACATTCAAGTCCTTTGATATTGATTAGAGTAAATAATATAACTAATAAAATTTATTTTGTAAAAGATCGTCTGTAAACGATTGGACATTCAATATCTGTAAACCTCAAAAAAACTGTGATGTTTGGTTTAAAACGTTATTGGTCAAAGGCATATCCGATGAATGGATTTTTTCCCAGCACTTTAATATTAAATGTGTAAATGGCGAAGGCGCGAGGCTCCGGGGTCGGCTGGACGGCTTACTGCGGGAAATACTCCGCATAACTCTATTTCAATGGCATTTTCCGAGTTTACAGAGAGCAAAAATTTATATTTTCATAGCTTCCAACTTTCGTTCTTGCTCACTTACTTTTGGCTGGAGCTTCATCATTTTATTTAACACTGTGTTTTTAGCGGTTATTTAACGCTAATTTCGCTAGCTACCACCGCTCTTAATCAATATATAATAAATCAATAAATTATGAACACAAACTAGGCCTTAGGTACTATCGGCCAAAGCTCTTAGAAACAAGATTGAAATCACTGCGCTCTCACGTATAATTAACATTGTAATGCTACACTGATAATTCTAGTCATCTAGCGCGATTGCAATTAAACACTTTGTGCTCACTTAGGTCCCCGGATTAAATACACACTTTCATACGGGTTTTGTCGGGTTCCGAACCCATTACACGTTAAAGTGGAAGATTAGCATATCAACACTGAGCAATCTTTGCCGAGAGATGATTGCTCTACTGAGCCACATTCGACGCACACTTCGTTATAGGCTCTCGAGATTGATACAGGAAATGTAAGTAAACATAAAATTATACTTGGATTCTGATTATTCTGAAACTAATAATTTAGAAACAAACTTTTAGTGCGCAGTTCCCATTTTTAGGGTTCCGTAGCCAAAATGGCAAAAACGGAACCCTTATAGTTTCGTCATGTCCGTCTGTCCGTCTGTCCGTCTGTCACAGCCGATTTACTCGGAAACTATAAGTACTACAGTGATGAAATTTGATGGGAATATGTGTTGTATGAACCGCTACAAAAATATGACACTAAATAGTAAAAAAAAAAATTGGGGGTGGGGCCCCCCATACATGTAACTGAGGGATGAAATTTTTTTTTCGATGTACATACCCGTGTGGGTTATCAATGGAAAGGTCTTTTAAAATGATATAAAGTTTTCTAAAAAACATTTTTCTTAAAGTGAACGGTTTTTGAGATATCAGCTCTCAAAGTCGTAAAAAGTATGTCCCCCCCCCTCTATTTTTATAACTACGGGGTATAAAATTCTAAAAAAAATTGAGGTGATGCATGCTAATTAACTCTTTCAACGATTTTTGGTTTGATCAAAGTATCTCTTATAGTTTTTGAGATAGGTTGATTTAATTGCTGCTACGGAACCCTTTGTGCGCGAGCCCGACTCGCACTTGGCCGGTTTTTTTTGTTGTTGTTATAATGCACCTGTTTCTGTATATTTGATACTAGCTGTTCCGGCGAGCTTCGTTTCGCCTTAAAAAGTTTTCCTGTGGGAATTCCGGCATAAAAACTAGCCTATGTTCTTTCTCAGGATCAGGATATGTATACCAAATTTCATTCAAATCCGTTCAGTAGTTTTGGCGTGAAAGAGTAACAGACAGACAGACAGACACAGTTACTTTCGCATTTATAATATTAGTTAGGATTGAAAGCTGAATTCAAAGAGCATACACAGCACACAGGCTTGCCTACCTATTGTTGCTTACGGTGACAGTATAGGAAATGATTTATTTATCTTACTGGTGCTGTTTCATTTACACCCTTCGGCTGGTTTCATTTATAGAGAACCAGCTCATGTCGGCACCTATTTTTACTTTTATTTATTGTGCTTAGGTATATTGTCTGATGTCTGGGACTTAGTGTTGCCGTCTGAAGCTACCCTAGTGGTAGAAAGGGCCTTAAAAGAGTGGGCCACGCCATCCTGTCTTTGGCAACTACCAGGTTTTTAGTATCTACTTATAAAAACTAACTTATGAATTTATCAATCTTACTTTTTTATCTTATTTATTTATAGAGGACATCGTACATAAAATGACGATGTAGCCCTCGTAGGAGCAAAATAAAGATATGTTACAAACAGTTTGTTAACTTAAACTAGCACATACTCGTATATAACTAAAGGTATTATACTTTTTGTGTATTTATATAATCAAAAATTACTTATCTTCTAGATTTCATGCCAAAGCGACCTAGTCTGTACAGTAGCCTGGCCTCGCCACTTTTTAACCGACTTCAAAAAAAGGAGGAGGTTCTCAATTCGTCGGGATCTTTTTTATTTTTACCTCTAAATAACTGAATACGGTTTTACCCTATTAGGTCCAGTATAAATACCTACATCCCATTTTTTGCACATTTCAATGGCATTTGGTTGAGCTGGTCACGGGCTGTCGAGTTGCCCTAGGCCTTCGGTGGAGCGTCGCGTCGGCAGTATCACGTTACTCGTGTCAACCGACGATGTTACGAATTGTTACCTTATTGATCAACGTTGAGACTGCAAACGGTAATCTTTTGGTGGATTACTGATTCATAATACTCATAATACTGGTGATTTGGTGTCGACTTTTTTTAAATGTAACTTTTGGAAAACTTAACTTCTAACTTACTTATTATAACTTGGACACCGAATAAATAATTGTCTACCTTTATCTAATTTTATGAGTGTACCTAATAATATTTATGTTTTAAAGATAGGAGAAAGAAAGAAAAGTACCTTCTTTTTTCTCTTCTACTCTTTTCAACGTGCCACAGACATATAATACAATTACACATTATGAGAAATAAAGTCATCCCCGTTTTCGGTGGGTGTTAAACAGCACGGCAAAATAAAAACTCACTCAGCAGCTCAGCAGGTAATTTACCCACCCAGTGTTGTACAGATTATACCCTCAACGAGCCATATCACTTACAGCTCAAATTGACGAACGCAAGTGTCATTAGCGCACACGCCGCCGCGCTTTGATAAACAATAAACGAACCAGATAGAGTATCAGGTACAAAACCACGCTGCTGTCCGCATTAATGTAATACAGCTACATTTTACCTTGTTTACTGTCAAACCGAGAGAAACACATTAACTTCAATCTAATAACCAATGAATAAAATCACAAATTTAATATTCTCATATACGCTTACTTTTAAATTGATGTGTTAATCCAGACGTTTTTCACCTTCTGCATCGGCACACTATCTTGTTCGTTGTGAATATTGTTTATCAAAGGTTGTTTATTGACGCGTGCGCCATGTTGGATTTTCGGCCAATTACAAGGCATTGTTTACAATCAAACAGTCAATTAACGGTGGATGCGTCGGCCCGCCTCTCGAGTCCCGCTACCGTGCGAGCTCGCTTGACCGCCCTGCCGGAAAATACCATTGGAAATGCTGAAATATCGTCATAATTAACCGCATAATTTAGTGGTTATAAAGTTTACAGTACACTTGTTTTGCTATTGAAACGGTTTACGTGTAAAAAGCGGCCAATTAAAATTTAATTGCATATTTATAACGTTTCAATCAAAATATGGTTTTCATTGTGTGTGGTTTAAATTTTAAATTAATTATTCATCTTTTATAATGGTTATTATATAAATTTACATTTAACTAATGAAGCCTAACCTAATTGTAAATAAAATTATTAAAACTGAACTATAAGAAGAACTATAATAATAAGTATGTAAATGAGGATCTCCGTGCCCTGAGCTTACAGTTTCGTAACCGATAATCGTGCTCACCTCGGCGTTATCAGTGGCACGGTCATCGACCCCGTTGATAACGCGCCACATGGCAAATACCGCCTGTTGAATACGTTTGTTTGTAAATAGCACGCCTCTCCAATTTAGGTGAATAATAATAAAACTGTGTAGGTAAAAAGCAATAGGTATTACATCGATGTCACCAAGCTCAAACCTATACTTTGTGAACCTGAAACTTGACTTTCATAGAGATATTTGAAAAATCGGTGTCCCAGCTTTCGCTTTTTATTAGTCTTCCCATCACCTGATACTAAACGAGTGGTTCAATTGAATAAGCTCCAGCCATTTTTCTCTGAACAGCGGCAGAGCGCGAAACTCCGAGGAATTTTGCGCAGTGGGATTTATTAAGCGGCTTACTGCGAGAGCCACTGCAAACAAAGTTTTTATTTTTATTTCTAAAAGTTTAACCTGGTCAGAATTTTGAAAATAAACTATGCTATATGGTGTTATATCGACTCATTCTGATTAGCCATGGCAGTTAGTAGGGAGTAGTTTGTCATCATTCTATGTACATAGATTGTAGAACAATATAATATTATGAGGATAGAAATACATAACTTAGATACATTTACATATAACTCAAACACATTATTGGTTTTCAATAAATTACACTTCTATATTTCTCTTGTTCTTTTGTTTTTGTTATTTTCAGATAAGCTTCCGGTTCTTATTGTGTATTATTTTCATTTGAAGAAGCTTTATTTGCGTATCAGGTAATTATTTTTATGTTTACTGATTTATGTTGTTCTGGATTATATTTTGTTTTTAAATACTTTATGCGTACTTTGTTACTTTACAACACTTTTATGGTAGCCGCGTACCTTTCTAAAGAAACAAACAATTGTAAATATGATTGTTTTCAAAGGCGCCTGAAAAAACAAGAGTTTCAGAACTTTCGGATGCTTTCAGTTTCGCCATGATTCGCATTCTTTAGTATACTTACCTGTATTTTTAGGAAACAATGAAAATGTTTTTCCTTGACTTTTTTGTTTCTTTTGTTTTTTTATTCGAACGATGGACGTAAAGGTCAGCTCGGTGTTATGCCAACAGCCGGTGCGATGGGGCTGCGCAACCCGCGCGGCGAGGGGAGCGGCGGCGGAGGCGGCAGCGGCGGCGGGGGCGGGGGCAGCGGCGGCGGCAGCGCCAGCGGCAGCGCCAGCAGCCGCCAGCAGACCCGCTACCGCCGCACTCACCGCCGAGTCACCCACAACGAGAAGAGATACCACTCAGGTACTCGATGTGCCTAAGTAGCTATAGGCTGTTTGAGTTTATTTTCGTAGACTGCTAGTGGTTTTTTCCAGGTTGCCAGTGCGAAAAAAATGCTTGTTACCTTCGTAGTATTTTTGTAGAGTTGAGTTTATTATTTTGTTGTAGTTTATTAGAAATGCCTTCGTTGTTGTACGTTTGTTTTAAACTAGGTTGTGCAGCGGCGGCGGCGTTTGCAGATGCAGGAATATTTTGTGGTTTTACGAATGTACAATCCCGCCATAGTTTAGCAGGAGTTGGCAGCCTCCATTATAACAAGTTTGAAACTGTATCGGATTAACTCCATCCATGCGGTGTTGGTGACGCGTTGTTTTCCGAGCTTTCCAAGAAAACAAACACGTTCTGTCGAGCAACAATGGCGGCCGCCGCCGTGTGTGTAAAAAGTTATTGGCCATGAATGTGTAGACGGTAATAATACACACGCAGAAGAAGATGGCTATTAACTGATTGAGCATGGGTAGATGGATGGATCTGCTATTACGATGGTGTTGGTACTTACGGTAATTTCTAAATGTATACCTTTACAATGTTTTGTCCCGGTCGGGACCGATGCGTTTGTACCCTTTGTTTATACATACTTTGGGCAACTCTTGCTGTTATGGATCTCCAAGATTTGATATTTGACTCAACTGAAAATCACGGGAAGGTAAGTAAGGTTACAAACAGTCGCTAGTCAACCTACTGTTTAGGCGGTTGGACTAATAGTTTAGTATGACCATGTATACCTACCTATAGGAAGATGAATCAAATATCAGCGGTACGGTAACTAGCTGCTATCCTCAGAAGATCGTCCAATATAGGCTGAGTAGCAACACAAATGCTTTGTATAGCAAATTGAATCATTACAAGACGAGATTGTTCGTGTTCGTGACATAGGCTATTAATGTAAACTCTACCTATACATAGAAGTACCTACAAGCCTAGTCCATTTAGTGCTTGTGTGTCTGAGAGTTACATTTAGAGCTTAAGGTAGCACTAGTGTTCTGTTATATTATTATACCTCCTCAATACTTAGACTACAAGGCCAAATAACCTTTCTCTACGTATTAAATGCCTAAGTAAGGGAGCCCGTAAACAATTTCCGATGCACTAGCCTTCAAATGAGATTATGTATTTTTCCAAAGATGCTCATAATATCGGATACCTTAAAAGCATGGGCTATAGTGCGGCTGCAAGTGAAGTATATGATACTTTATTGGAAGGGAAGTTGTCTACCTATATATGTCTCAGTTCAAAAAAGATAAATTGGTAAAGCTACGAACTACGTTATTATAAATAACAAAATTAAAAGCATGACATTTTAACTTTCGGTATTGATATAATAACTATCTGTTGATTTTTATCCGTTCGTGTATGGATTAATTTGTCATTAAAAAATATGATCTGAATTCACAATTCCGATTTTTATAATCGGACCAAACCGCTTGGTACTAGTGGAGAGCTGTCCATAATAGCAGTCGCATAGGATTGCGTGTCTAACCGTGTTTAAAATGTGTGTGATTTTGCTCCACCCGTCCATACCATTCAATTTAGCACTCAATCGCAACAGTAACTGGAGCTAAAATAGAAGCCTCTGAAGAAGATTCTGCTCTGTGAGTGGTTTAAAAAACACGTTGAAAGCTAGACACATGCAGAGATGGTAATTTAAGAGGCGCGGGCTGTATTGTTTGATGTACGCGTTTGGACGGCGCCCGCGCACTGTATTTGAGCAGATATTTGACTTGGGAAACAATGTAATCATATCATGTAAAAAAGACGATGTTCCTGAAACAAATCAAGTGCATATCTTATTCAGGTTGCCTAGTAGAATAGCAAAAACATAATTACTTTTGTAAATTGTGAATAAAGCACTGATTTATTTAGTTTTTAAAATTAAAATCGGAATAAAGTTCAAATAACGTTTATTATGGTAAAAATTAACCAGTAATAAAATATTAACAAGAACACATGCTACACTTGCTTAACCCAAAAAATACGGCAATCATAAAGAATCTCAATCAATATCATGTAATGTTGTTCCTATAGCACTAAAACGAGAGTGTTCTAAAAATGAAGCACGCCAATGTAGCGAGGCTCGCTCCGAATCTATGATGTTTTGACAGCTCTGACACAGATTGCGTTTTTACTCAAGAATAGTTCTTACGTGTGGTGTGGTTCATTTCATATCCGAATTTCAAGATAGAATTATGAAAATTTCACAAAAAAACTGCCGTGGTAATTCCAGGTTATGCAGCTTCCTGTACCTACACCAAATTTCACCAAAATTGCTCTAGCCGCTTGTCCGCGAAAGACTCACAATACTCACAAACATCCATCCATAGATACTTACAAATTTTCGCGTTTATAATGTTAGCAGGATGTAAAATGTTCTCTGCAACTGCAAACACTATAAAATAATCAATACTTCTTAGATCGGATGCACTGTCTAGTGACTTGCTTCTGAATGCGTTTTTTTGCGATCCTGTCTCTCTTTTTAAAAATGATTCAATTACTGGGAGCACATCCTGACTTCTCCGACCGCAGACGTCCAACTCGGGGAAACTCCGGCTCGGTGGCAGTTCCCGCCCGTTCTGTGACATTTTTATTTTAAACTTCGAATTCGACGGATCACAGACGAAAGTTGCGACGTTTTTATTACGTACTACTAACGTTCGAAAACGCTTCTCGAATGCAACTGTCAAACTTGCCAATTGCATTTTGCAATGGTAATCAAATGGATTGGATTATTTCCAGCCAACATTTAAATGGATTCAGCCGTAATGGAAATCCATTTAGGTCGTATTTTGAAGCTTACATTAAAGATTTAATAATTAACATTTTAAAAATATTTCCATGATCAGTGAAACTTATTAGGAAGTTTATGGGAACTCGTTACGTTGTCCATGTTCATAATCTTTCAATAGAAACTAGTATAATCTGTCAATAATACCTAACTAATAGGTATACATCATATTGTATTGTACCTATTTACCTACTATTACGTGTGCACTGTGCATGAGTGGTTGAATCGCTCGCAAACGTAAACAAGGCTTATTCATCGTGCACGCTTCCTTGGAAACGCACCTTTAGTGACGCGGCATAATTCAATAGTGATCCCAGAATCCCAGCTATTTTTCTGCCTGAAATTCCAAAAATCATGTGACAGTGTGATGGAAAATGACTAAAAGTGGAGAAATGGTTTCTTGCGCGCTTAAAGTGGTAAATGCAAAAAATATTTATTTATTGTTATTTGCATACACTACAATAATATTAATAAACTTGATAATAATATTAATTAACTTGAACTGGATATTTATGACTAAATAGCAAAATAAAGTTATTTTTGATTACGACGTATCGACACAGGTAAGACGTTTGTTTTCTTGTCAATGTATCGATATGTGGTTGGTCCTTCTTCGAATAGCCTATAATGTAATAATATGAATAAATGATTGATATGTCTTCTCCTTATAATAAACCTGTAGTTCGTTCTTAATAACTCATAAATAAATGTTATTAAATAGTATTTTCCTGGTCCAATTTATATTATACGGATTATGTTTTTTCTATATACTTAGGTATTTTGTCCTTTTTATTTCATGTCCTTAAGATGCTTACTGAAGACCAAATTAAATGAGGCTTGGGAAATTCCAAATTTCAGTAACGATTTCAATTACGTATGTTTTGCATTACAATAACATAATATAACTTTAAATAAGTGATCAGCAAATATCAGTTCCCTGGTGGGCATACACAACCCTGGATGAATGCACTGTTTAATTGTGGTGTCAGCTGGTGATACCTTTTACCACTTATGCTTGAGATAAATATCGACCATATCTAAACAAAGTTATCCTTAAGTTATACCCTATAATACATATATAACGATAAAGATGATAAATAATCACATCATAATAACAAGTAGTAAATGATGTGTCATAGGCGGTCTGTGAGTCAAAGTGATTCGCTAATTTAGCGCGTACCTACGTGTAATCCGAACGCAGACCTCGATTCAAATCGGTTTCCTGCTTACTAAAACATTCATCATCATCATCATCATCAGCCTATGTCAACCCACTGCAGGGTATAGGCCTCCACCATGTTATGCCAAGTCGCACGGTCGTGTGCTACAGTCATCCAGTTTGGTCCAGTCACTCTCCTAATGTCATCGGACCAACGGGTCGGCGGTCTACTGACTGATCGCCGTCCCTCCCTTGGCCACCACTCTCTCTTTCCTGCTTACTAAAACATTACTCGTATTTATTACTTGTTATAGATATTTGCAGCCCTAAATATAATGTTATCGCTTCAGCCATTCAAAGTTAGAATCAGAAAACTTTTTAGCAGAAACAAATTAAAACATCAAAAATACTTTATCGGCATCGATTTAATCTTCGACACTAATGGGGTATGTCTTACTCATCTTTATACATTTAGTGCTAAGAAAAGAAGAAGAAAAGAACCTTACATCGTTTTACCAGATGTACCTAAAGCTATCGTTGTTTTTGACTTCGGAGTGAGTCCAGTTTTTCTAGTAACACGATGAATATCCGGCTACTCGTATCAATGATTACTGCAATTGTAAAACACTCGAGATTAAGGTCTAAATTAAAGTGAACAAATCTCGAAATAAGAGTAAAAATACTGACCCGATTCATTAATAGCACAATGAGAGCACGATGCCGATGCATTCAGAATGAAGCCAGTTGCGAAGTGTGAAATACAATTCTAACAAACAGATTGAGCCAACGGCGAAATGGAATAATCAAATCTATCAACAATCGATACTTACTTACCGAAGCTTCACTCACTAAGCTATCCCTACAATACGAAGCCCCCGTCCGTAGTAAAGGCAATACGTCGTATTTGATGAAATAATCCTCCCGACTCTGCACCCAGCGAGCGGCCTCTTGTATTTAAATTGTGCAGATACCGACTAACTCAAATATTAACGATTAAACATGTCTTGTCCTAAACTGGTTTACATTATCGATCGGATCAACTACTGTTATTAATTTATTTGATCAACTACTCGCAAACACATAAGTACACACCACACATGTTATAGTGTATTTGTGTTGGTACTGTTTTTTTTCTTTTTCTAATAACGTTTTTGAATAAAGTGAGTACCTGTAATATTTGTAATGTTCATAAAACTACAAAAAATCGTGACCGATTGCTTTCGTTTCGTTACCATAACATCTTTTCAGTTCCATCCATGTTACAGGCTTAATATGTAATATGTGTTATTTATTATTAAGCGATAGCCTGGCGACCGGACCCAATTTCTATCCACTTTAGTCAGTGACCTGACCTGATTTTGAGTCCTAGTTTGAAAATATACTTATTTATATTCTTGCTTCCCTCACGAGGCCCTTATTGTCCAAATGTGGATGTAGAGCGCTAAGTATCGACGTTTGTCTACAAAATATATTTTTAGATATGTAAAATAATTATATATGAATTCAGGCTAGTTACAAAAATACATATAGGAAAATGTAGCGCCACTGCTGACTTTCTACTGTTGAGTTGTCGAAGTCCAGCGGCGGGTTTGCTCAATTATCGATAGTCAAAACCGTGACAATACACTGGCGATATTTGTGTTTGTTCACGCACACGACGCACACACACACACAGACACGCACACAAGCACACACGCAGATACAGGTGTGCTCCACTGACACGGAACGTTACAAAAACCGGTGATCGTGAGTCATCGAGATTATCATGATCAATGATTTTAACCGACATTTCGACTCAATCATTCATCATTCGCATTTCGTTGCGGCAGTAAATCAAAACAGCTTCCAAAATAGACGGGATAGAGACGATATGACACGGATTCACCGATTTCAATGCGTTTTTATTGGTATATAATGGGGAGATATTGAGATAAGACAATGATATAGTTATGACTAATGTCACCGATACAATATACTTGCACGCGCCTCGTGTTTCATTACTTCCATTTTACATTTATTTTGTTTAAATTCAGGACATTGACATCCTTTCCTGCTCAGATTTCAAATGCACGAAAGATATTTAAAGTCTTTCAGAAAAACGATAAATACAACTAATGTATTCACGTGACACGAGAATCAGGCTTCTGATAAGTGAGGCTGCGAACCATATCGCCGTTCTACAAAAAATACAATACACACTAATGTTACTTGTAGGTATTCAACTATACATTATTCGAGTGAGCTTGTTTTAATGATAAATCTGAATGTATTTGTTTTAGCCACATCCAGTGAGACAAACATACTTAGCACCTTTCAAATAAGTTAATGTTTCCATGAAGTCCTGAAGAGACTCTGCTGATTATCTGGGATCAATTATTGAAAGATCGTCAACATCTACGGTCGCGCCGTCCGAACACGAAAGAGACTCCTGCGGATGTTTGCAAAATATTTAACTTTATGACACAAACATTCTCAGAGTTTCGCCAAGAAAACCGCAAATTCAAAGTTTTATTACAGAACTTAATAGCTCGGTGATAAACCTGGAATTGCATAAAACGCGTTAATTTTGGCTTTCATTTTTGATATTAAAATTTATATTTTCTCGATTAAAATGGGAAGTGACCGACGGATCGCCCAGGGCTGCGCGTTTATTCACTTAGCGCACTTTACACAGGGAATACTGTTTTAATTTATTTTGAGTACCATATTTATTTATCGAATTGAACAAATATTATCGCCTGCATTGCTCGCTGGCTCTCATTGGATAAAAGTAAAAGAAGAAAGATCTAGTCTACTATTTTTGTACCTGGAGGTAGATTCACGTAAGTGTTTTGTTACACTTTTATATAGGTCACACTAAATCCGCTTGGATATTCTAGAGTGTTGCTCTAATATGCTAAACAGTCCCGGCCACTGCCGGTAAATTTGTAAGCAGAACGTGCTTTAAGTAACCTAGGGCTTAATTAGTCAACTATACAGATAACCAAAGTCTCATAGAGTCAACTGTCCTGGAACCTTAAGGATAAGGTAGGTAGGTAAGAAAGAAACATGTCTTTTCGCCGGTTTGTTGTTAGTGCCAACATTATTGCCATCCGTCGGACTCACTAGTCTTGGCTCAGAAAGGACGTTGAAATCTGTACCTATACGGTGCTAATAATGCTACGAGAAATATGTTGCTGCTGTAAAAAACTCGTACACACAAGGACAGGTTTTTGTAGTAATTCCCATTTTGTCTCGCTCTAGCATTGATGTCTAATAGTCATCTGCTCTCATACTCTCCTCTTAAGGTTTTATTTTATCGAGTCTATTGGACTGTAGAAGTTAGCACTTTACTGTATGTAAGAAGAATCATTCCCTAGATAGAGGTTAGAGGTCTTGGGCTTTGTCGAATAGAATCAAATTTGCATCCGTTAAAGCTCTCCTCGTAAAAGAAAGATTATGCCATCGTTGTCTGATATAAAGGCTCTTGCAATAGTAGTATATAGTTAGCCCACTTGTCAAAATTAGCGTTAACCGTATAACAAAAGTTATTAAGTTAGTCCTCTTGAGTCACCCTGTACATACTGGGTACAGTCTGGATATTTGCTATTTTGATAGTTTACTATACACATATATCTTGAAATATAGGATTTACTATTTGAGATAATTAGGTCAATCTAAGCTGGCAAGTACTTTCATTCGATACAAAGAGATAACCTGATACAAAAGCACTTAGTAACAAATAGATAAGAGCACCTAACGGGATATAGAGGTAATAAATGAAAAAGACAGAATACTGAATTAAATTAAATGTAGGTACTTAGGTTCCACTTAATACAGCCGTGTGCAAAAGTATTGTCCATTTCTAGAACTGGATAAAGAATTCACAGATTAATGTTTTATTTAAGTACGATGCAAGTTGAATAGAAATAAAATCATACCTATATAGGGTGTTGCAAAAAGGGTATACAAAGCCGAAACCTACATGTGCAGCATGGTATATCTAAGCCCGAAACTGAAATCAGAATTTCAAAATTCGCGAAAAAAACTAAGTTGTTCACGTGACTTTTTACTATGGAGAATGCCATTATTTTTTTTTCGCGAATTTGGGAATTCAGATTTCAGTTTCGGGCTTAGATATACCATGCTGCACATGTAGGTTTCGGCTTAGTATACCCTTTTGCAACACCCTGTATATTATAATTTTATTCAAAACTGAATACAAAATGCATTGATATCGGAATGAAATGGCTGTAAACAGATGTTTATGTAAGAGACTTTCTGTAAATACGTATGTTTGCGTTGCGACAGACTTGCGTAAGAGTGTTTAACAGCTTCAGCCAGTTGGAGGTTCACTCTAACTTTACAAAAACGAATGAACATGAGGTGTCATGTATTCGGTAAGTTTGATACAACGAGATAGAATCGTGGTAAACGCAGCGCTCCGAAACTTATTTTGTCGTAAGATAAAGTGACCCCCCTGGTCATGATTCTGTTCAGCAAATACTGTTTCAGTGATGTGCTGTACGATGGTCAGAGTGTACTAAGCTTATGCATTTTAATTGATGATTTATTCATACCAAATCAATATATCGGAAAAGACTCACAATCAATCCACACTAGACACGTGTGGTTGCTTACAGCTCCTTAATTTTGTCAGCCATACTTAATAAATTAAACGTATTTAGTAGAACCACCAACTGGCTTGCTACTCCTCTCTGTTGTAAGTAAAATGTACGGTCATAAAATGTTATGCAGCCATTTCATAACGACTGCTCCCGATGACGACAGATACGGGTCAATAGACATACATTTATATCCTAAGTAGCTGTTCCCGCGCGCTTCGCTTCGGCTTAAAAAGTTTTCCCGTGGGAATTCCGGGATAAAAAGTAGCCTATGTTCTTTCCCAGGGTCTAGACCGTATGTATACCAAATTTCATTCAAATCCGTTCATTAGTTTTGGCGTGAAAGAGTAACAGACAGACAGACACAATTACTTTCGCATTTATAATATTAATATCCTAATCCTCGAAATGTGCCTTTCGCTCAACAATTGTTCTAATGTGATAGGTCGCGAGCCGTATCCCCGTTTTTGAATAAATATCCTTGAATTTGGTTGGCGATATGGTTCGCAACCTAACACGTGAGTACAAATGTGCTGCGAAAAGTGGGTGGCTCGCTTGTGAGCCACCTCTGACTACCCCTTCGGGGATTACAGTCGTGAGTGCATATACATATACATCCTTGAATTTTCGTGGAACCCTAAAGGCCTAAACCTAGGATCCGCGGACCGCTAACAGGAACCACTGCATTAGGTCATAACTCCATTATGTCGCGTGTTACTAACTGGCCACAGCTGTCTCGGGCTCCCAGTTGCCATTTTCTAATTCCCTGGATTATGGATGGAATTATTTTTCACTGTAAATACAGTTGTTGCATTTTTTCCGCTAAAATCCATATTTTCTTTTTATAAAAGTGTACACTTTTCGTTTATGTTAGTTTGTTGCGGATTAATGTTTTACGTTGTACTAACCTATGATAAAGCTACCCGAATCCTAACTTATTATTATAAATGCGAAAGTAACTGTGTCTGTCTGTGTGTCTGTCTGTATTTCACGCCAAAACTACTGAACGGATTTAAATGAAATTTGGTATACATATGGTCTAGACCAGGGATGCACAGACTTATTAAGAATAGGGGCCACTCGGACAAATTATTTACTGATGGCGGGCCGCCAGAAATATAGGTAATTAAAGACAATATACGTCCTCCTAGCCGAATTTCGACCACGGCGGCCAATCTCAATTGAGATCAGCCATTCAGCCTAAAATTTAAAAAGAACTTATTAATTTGAAGCATGGCACTACATATTGCTTACAATATTTTTTTATACTTATTTACTTATAATTTACTTGTAGCCACTCGTAAAACTGCTTCAAAACTTTCGTTTGCAAAAGGCTGTTTCGATTTCTTGTATTTTTTTAAATAGCCTAATTTATGTATTTTTATTATTTAGTATTGAAAAGGTTTGTTTACATAATAATAGATGGGTAAAACCAAACTTAATAACCTGGCACATCTTTGTACGTATATTTATCAAAGCAGCGGTAAAAGTTCAGCAAGTCTCCTTCGTTGATTTTGTTGCGTAAATCATGGCCGTTTTGAATGACGATAATTTATAACTAGATACAATGAATCTGGCACATTTTCAACTGAAATCGTGAAAGGATTGCTGAATATATCCAACAGAGGTTTCACGTTTCTAAATAAAAATTATTTTAATTGGTTTTATTCTGGAATATTATCCAAATGTACGAGAGTACAATTTTTGCTGTCGGCGGCGGGCCACCAGTATTCGACAGGCGGGCCGCATGCGGCCCGCGGGCCGCGGTCTGTGCATCCCTGGTCTAGACCCTGAGAAAGAACATAGGCTACTTTTTATCCCGGAATTCGCACGGGAAAACTTTTTAAGGTGAAGCGAAGCTCGCGGGAACAGCTACTATTTTATATATAGAAATAGCATGCGGAATAGGCTCTGTTTTGTGACAAATCCATAGACAACGCTCCGGTACGACCGGAAATGAACATCCGTTCATTATACCTTATACTTACCTAAATAAAACTGGGAGTAATTAAATTCTAACAACTAACATAAGTACATTCATAAAAATATGAGTATAGAATATATATGTAGATACGTATGTACTTACCTATGTTAGTAGTAAGTATTTCGGTGCTATACTATTGAGATATGAACTACTTTTTTTGGTTTTTTTTTCGCAATTAGTTTTACGAGAGTTCATATAATTAACATAATATCAATATGTATAAAATAAATGGGTGTGATTTATATGTATAAGTATAATACAGATACAGTATAGTAAAAAAAATATCTTCTGTAAAATTAGGTGGAAATTCAATTCACTGTTCAGTTATTATTTGGTATTGTTATTTTAGTTCTGATAACTAACTGCTAATTTCATTATATCTGTCTGTTCTCAAGAATCTATCTCGCAATCTGTTATTTCATTGGAATTTACGATATCTAGATATATTTCAAATTAATACTGATCCTGATTGGATTGCAATAAATCAAGTTTCCTCTACAAACTGAAATAGCGGAATACCTATGTACCTCTAAATTGTTTACTAGAACGTTTCTGTGAATATCTAAGACAAGGGATTTGATTTCCGCTTTATTGCAAAAGCTCCCAAAGTTCTCACGGTAAGTGATTTAGCCGCTTCAGAAGGGCTAGTACAGGGAGCATTTAAGACGTGACAAAAGTTCTCCGTCGCGCTCGCTCTTGAGGCTGCGCGATGTGAGTGAGCGCGATGCAAAACTTATGTCACGTCTTAAATGCGCCCCGTGCTACTAGAACAGGGATGTGAGGGATATCCTCCGTGGCAGCATATCGTGAACATTGGTAACTTGACACGCAACGTTGGATGACCCAACGGGTTCTATAGGTTACGAAAAACAAAGTTTCGGAGTCTTCGCGCTTGGGTTCCAGATATCACACAACATTTAACACCCTAGACCCAAGAACAAATAGCCCCCGTCCGGGGATCGAATCCGGGACCCTCGGGGTCAGAATTCAGTGACTAACCACAACGCTATCCGGTCAAACATAAGTATATTGTTATTTTCTCGCAATCGAATATCTAATAAGCTTCTTTAACTAAATAACTTTTATAAATGGAAAATACAATGAAAATTAATATAAGAGAAAATACAAACTATTCTTTCTTTATTTTATTACTTTTATTATGTTATTACGACTCGCAAAGCTGCTTTTCTTTATTTTACTTTTTGTAAGACTTATGAGTAGAAACACATTATTATTAATTCTTAATAAGCAATATTATTTGCTCTTCGAGGAAAACAAATCCCTCTTGAACTGTCTGTGCCCTTCAACGGTCGATCCGTGTCCTATCAATTTTTACAACTCTTCAATTAATTGGTCATATTTTCGCAGTTACTGGGCAAGTAGCGGTGCCGGCAATAACGCTAATTGATAGGGTGTGTCCAATAAGTAGTCTTTAACGAAATTGGTACAAAAAAACTTTATCTGAACCTGAAATAGGGTACTATGTCTGCACGCAATTATAGAATTAAGTCTACGCTGTACCATATCTGAGGGCTTATCGCGAAGTCAAAACGAAATAACATTTAAGTACGTAGTAATTAGTGTCAAATTCAATACTGATCATCTTGAATCCGAAAACAAAACTAGTTCGCGATAGGTACCTACCTACACTGCAACATAAGCGCCAGATGAATAACACAAAACATTACTTATATCATTGGCATCAACAAATTAATGTGCAAAATGTTCAATATTGTTAATGTCGCTGTCACTTAGCTAATTAATACCCATCGCAGTACTGATTCTGTTGAATGTCGAATATCATTGTCAATTTCAATCCGGCGACCTCAACTGGCTGATGACCACCGCAGTGCGTGCCCGTTGTGAATGCACTCCGGCTAATTCAGTGTTATGTACAATGCTCTAATATCCAACTGAATATGTCTGTTTTAGTTTATTACGTATTATGGTAATAGGTAGCTCAAAATAATCATAAACCTGGACCAGGGGACGCAGCGTTAAATTTCAAAATTAGCGATTGCTTCATATATACACTGCCGGGCAATGAAAAAGTTCCACTCACAAAATTCCGTCAACAAACGACCCCAATTTTTTCAAAGGTTTAATTTAAAATTGGAACAAAATGTTACCGATTTTAGTTCGTAATATCCTGATGCTCTGTTAAATGTACTTCAATGTTGCAGAAGACGGCATTAAGCTAGCCTTTTCTGTTTAGAAGTAATTTGGTGCTTTTCTCAGTGGAACCTTTTCATTGCCCGTGAGTGTAGTATTTTCAGTTAGTTACTTAAATGAAATAATGGTGTAACCGCCGGCCGTTTATAGGTAAGTATAGTTATCGTACGCATCGGACGCATAACATATACCTATTCTTTTTAAAGAAATTCCCACAAGTTTGACCACTTCATCGGCATTACCGACGCCGTTCCTCCATACATTTATGACAATCATAGAACAACGCTGATCCGTAGTTTGGTGAGATACGTACGATACTAATAGGTGGATGCTTAACTTAAATATACAGAATTTTGCAAAAAGGGTATACTGAGCCGAAACCTACATGTGCAGCATGTTATATAGTATACCCTTTTTGCAACACCTTGTAGAAATTTCAAAACTAAACTACGTAGAATATAGCTACCGCCACCGGTGACGAGCATCGACACAGGTAACATATACGTTACTAAGTAGCGCCTATCCCAATAGGCATTTTGTAATTTACTAAACAAGATTATTCGCGCCACAATAATCCCGAACCGAACGCCAAACATATTTGGTATATCTGGCTTCCAATATGCGTGATTGGATTCACGAAATCCTCAGTCGATGCCACTGTTTGTACACTAAGCCGTGGACAAATGTACACTGCAATGAAAAGCAGGCCTTGTAACGAGCATGTGATGTTATTGGAGATGTTACATGGTATTTGCGGGCTGTTTGTGTTGCGCTAATATTGCATTAAAAGTGCCTCAATGAAAAAAAAGTTTATAAGGGTAACCATATTTATAAACACTTTATATATTAATAATAATAATTATTATATATTACTAGCTGTCCCGCGAGCTTCGCTTTGGCCTTAAAAAGTTTGCCCGTGGGAATTCCGGGATATAAAGTAGCCTATGTTCTTTCTCAGGGTCTAGACCATATGTAATTTATGTATACCAAATTTCATTCAAATCCGTTCAGTATTTTTGGCGTGAAAGAGTAACAGACAGACACAGTTACTTTCGCATTTATAATATTAGTTAGGATAGGATTAGGATTTATGAAGTTATGAGTTATCATCTTCCTTGATTTAGGGTTACCAGTTAACGACAACAATATTTTTTTAGTAGCTAAGTGAGCATGAAGTGACTATGTTTATATCTACCTAATTCAACTTTGTTGTCACCAAGATTGCAATGTTAAGCCATTTAAAATTTATTAGGCTGGACACGGCAGTAACTCTGGTTTTAACGAGTTTTTTACGCTCAAATGTTTATTGTTAGGACAAAGTACAACAGGTAGTGTTCCCGGATTAGAGTTAGGGTTACAGGTGCAGGCATGTACTGACAAATTAAAATTAATTGCTGATGCGTCTAGCAAAAGGATAGTCTTCATATGATCCATATTTAAGTAAACCCAATCTTGATCAAATTAAAATAAATTGCTGATGCGTCTAGCAAAAGGATAGTCTTCATATGATCCATATTTAAGTAAACCCAATCTTGAAAAACACCAACTGACTGGTCATGTTTTTATGAGGTAATCTATATTATGCTATGCCTGAAATCCTTACAATTTAACCCGAAAAAACACAATTAGCAGCTGCATAAGACTAGGTAAATAAAGTGGACATAATATCGAACCAGTAATAATGCAACGATGCCTACTCTATAAGTTACCGTACCACCAGCAACACATTTGCAAATACCAATTCTTAATCAGAGACGCTCGCCTGTCAAACATCTTTCAGATCCATACCAGTTACGTCAGGTTTGACCAAGGAGCGATGCTGCTTAAGGTTTGAATGATTTAATGTTTGGTCGTGGTAACCCCAAAGGGATTACACAACTACACATATTGCAGGATGAGACGCATTGCCTCCACGGCAGGGGCAGGGTGCCCCGCCCCCGACCCTCCTGCCGGAAGCCTGCGGTTTCTATCAACTTACTGGTTTTCTGTCGCAGCACACTGATGCCGGCATCCTGCTCAGCAAAAAAATAACAACTTTAAAATATATCCCCCGGGTTGTTCTACACGGAAATAGGTTTAGGAACGCAACAAATCAGATTTGAGGTTTAATCTCAAGATATTTATATTGAGTTTCGCTTTGACTGGAAGTGGACCGTCCCCCGAGTGTTCGTAGTAGAAACTTTTCGTTATTTTTTATGGTTTAGGGTTGGGTTTTTTGGCTACTCATGAAATGTTTGTGATAATGGTAGGATAATCTTTAAAACTTCCTGTAATGTACCTACCTAAACACGTCTACAACACTGCACTGATTTTTATAAAATTTGTTTTAAACTATGGATTTAAAAAGTCTTGGTCGTTTTCTTTGTAAGAGGTTATAATGTAATTTTACAATAATAATTTCATAATTCATATTAGAACAAGCACAATAAGTTTGTAGGTTTTATCTTTATGATATTAAGGAATTCGTTGTAAATTTCTCGTGCATAAACAAAAATCTGCAGTCAAAATCCTGGCAACAGATATTGAAGTTACACTAATAGTACCCGAACCAAAGTGAACGTTAAAAGGGAAAAACGGGGAAACGACCATTAATAAATGCAATCTCTTGTGAAAATATTTCACCTGAATAAGAGCAGAAAATAATAAAATACGACGAAGCGATTTTTTATGGAGAAGGATAAAAATCTGTGCAGCCGGCGAATACAAATTGTTCATTTAATTTGCATAAAAGCAAATTGCACTTTTCATTTAATTAGAATCAATGGAAACTGAAGCACATTTTAATGAAATTGTGACCTTTAGATACAAACTAACTATGCAATGAACTGATTAAGGTTTTACTGACAAAGGAACTGTACAAGTAAATAAATAAATGATTATATAAATTCCTAATAGTTATCAATAATACCTAATAAATTAATATATCTACCTATAACTATACTAGCAATATATTTCTTATGGATATAATAAATAACATCACTATAATAAAGGAAGATGCAAAAGAGATTTAGCTAACAATATTCATGAAATAAGTTATGCCATAGGTATTGCCGAAATCATGACCTTATATTTATTTATTTATTTATTCATGTGTGCAAAAGAAATTCTTACCTACTATGTTATCACTCGGGAGCAATGAAAAGTTACACAAAGTAACGACCCAGCGGCTAACGGCGTCCGTAAGCGAGCCATTTCCGTTTAGGAGTAATTCGGTGATATTTCATTGGAACTATTTTACTGAAAGAAAGAAAGAAAGAAAATTTCCAAGTTACGAAAACTTTCGCGTTGTACCCACCCACCTATTTTTGTCGCAGGGCGTAAACCACTGCGCTTTGCGCTAGGTTTAAATATTCAACTCTGTCTGCCCGACAATTAGGGTTGGCAGCTCAGTTCTATTAACACTACAACGCATTCATTCTAACCAGATGTAACTGATGAATTTCCACTCCCGGCTCTGCATTCGGGGGTATTTTCAACAACCCTGCCGAATAAATTGTTAAGCGTGTTATTTTAAAAGCGTTTATTTATACGCATTACTTTTTCCGCCGTTAAACCATTTACTCATGTTGATGCAATAATTATTTTATTTACAAATAAGAGATATTTACATACCTCTACAGTAGTCGTATTAAAGAATATAACCCGAATTTGCAATCTTACACTTACCTTTACCTCTCCTCATCCAGCCACTTTCACGTTTCTAGGGGGTCACGACAGAACACAAAGCGAACTAAGAAACGATTGAGATATGTCATGCAATCTGTTCGCGATTTCGCATTCTATAGTGACTCCTTTTGAATCATACCTACGGCTACGTTGGCAGGACGTAATGATTGAAGACCAAGAAGTTGTTTAAATATAAACCAGTAACATTTTCAACCTTTGCTTGTAAGGAAATTGCAAAGCATCATTCTTCTTTGTGAGGTTTTCTCTAGTTTGCTAAAACTTGAATTGTATATGTAACTACTTTCGTAGGAAACGGAGGCTCTTGGTAAAGGTTACATATTTCTTAGATATTAAAGTTATTTAGTTCATGTTTCTGAAATGGAAAGGCACGTGTAACAAATAAATAACTGCCAGTCTTTCGTTTATCAAAAATTATACTACAGGAATAAAAATCTATTCAGAAATTTTGATATCGCGGCGAAATGCGAATAGGTGAAAAGCTACAAGGATTTTTTGATTTTGAGGTATACGACTAACAAATGCCTGCAACGGGCATTGGACACGTGTATTTGGTATCGGGAATGATTTTCAGTTAGATTTTCAGATAACGCTGATTTCCGCCCCTGGGTGGACTCTGCTTTTGATGTGGTGGAGAGCTTTGACATGCAACATCAAAGCACGCAAGCCGAAATGTATGTTTAATTGAATTTAAACGAAAATATGAAAATAAAATATTTACAGTTAAAATTCGTGCATGGTTCCTATAATATCAAATACTACTACAACTTTAAAAAAAAACTCTGATCCTGTCCGAAATATACATACATCATGGGAATGCAAAAAACATGTTAGGTGTATGTAGATTTTTTTTTATCCCGTGCTCCTTAGGCACGTTGCATTACTATGAATGCATATTTCTGTTTTCCGCACGGGTTTTCACGATAACAAGATGAATAAGCTCAGCCTTCTTGAAATCCTTTACTTTGAGTTTGTACACGCTGGTTTAGTTACAAAGACGTTATTACATTTTTCTTAAGGTAAGGTAAGCTTATAAAGAGAAAAACATCGAATAAGTCCTAAGGCACGAGTCGGTTTCATTTATTTGGTTTTGTAAAAAACAACATACTTACATACGATTTGTACATTTATGATATTTGCTAATCTAGTTCTAGTATTCGTGGACCTAGACTAGTAGATAAATAACAGATAGGTACTTCCTTGTAAGTATTATTTCTTTGTTAATACGGATTTCAGACTCGATGGTCCTATAGGTAGTCAGTGCACAGGAGAGTGGTAGGTAGATATAACACTACATAGTATATGTTATATATTAAACCAGCGTCTGGCTGGACTGCCATTAATCGATAGTTCGTTTTCGACTGAAGTGCCACCCGGTTCAGGATGTTCAGGAACTTCATATTTTAACTAAGATCGAAAACAAAAGGGGTGTATTTAGTTTAGCGGGTTGGTTTTGCGTTTTTGCATTGTAGGTAGTTGTTGGTGCACTGTAGTTACTAAACTGACAGGTCTGACTGTTGTGCAATGTACATAGGTACTATAAAAAAACGTTATCTCACTGCAAACAAGTCCTGCTGTGTATAAAGTTTAAATAAATTTCAGTTGCATTTGTTAAAATGATTCAACATGTGTTTAAATTACATAAACTTTTCAACCCTTTGCTAATTCTAACTTTCAACAACTACGGGGTCATAGTTGATGAGTTCCAGCGGTTCAACATGTTTGTTAACTTTTTCAAGAGAGAAAACCAATAGTTTTATAAAATTAAAATATGCTAGTGAAACGGTATAAATTTATTCCACCAGTACCTATGCGCCTTTTACCCGTTTTTGTTTGTTTATTTTGCATTCTGGTAACCACACTTAACTGTAAAATGTTTACTATCAGGACGGAAAAGCGAAACATTTTCAACTGAATTTCTGTAAACCCACTTGCTTTGTCGGTGTACCAACAAAATAAGCAAACAATTTCACTGAAACATTTGACCACTAAATTTATTTAAGTTAAATTTATAATTATTAATACAAGCAGCAATATTTAAACTAGTTTATTCACAAATGAGCAACAACCACATAACATTAACAAAACCCTACGCATCATCGGCATTTTCATCATGTCGTTGAGCAGTGCCGTGTGCCTCAGCCATGTGCTGGAGTAGCTGCGCGGGCGCCTGGAACTCGGCCCGGCAGTTGATGCAGCGCAGCGCGGCGGCGGCGGCGGCGGCGGCGGCGGGCGGCGCGTGGTAGCGGGCCCGGTGGCGCGCCAGCCGCGTCGCGCTCGTGAAGCGCTTGCGACACGGCCCGCAGCGCGCGCCGCCCTCCGTGTGCTGGTACAACACGTGGCTCCGCAGCGCCGCCTGCGAGTAGAACGCCTTGCCGCAGCCCGCGCACCCCGTGTTGAGCGTGTGGTGCATCGTGCCCATGTGGTTGTCGAGCGAGCGCTCCGAGCTGAACGAGCGGTGGCACAGCTCGCACCAGTGGTCGCGCCGCTCCGGGTGCTTGTACTTCAGATGGTGCGTCAAAGCCAGCTTGGACTTGTACACCTTCTGGCAGTACTGGCACTGCGAGTCCTCCTCGCCGCAGTGGTCGCGGTGGCGCGCGAGCTGCTCCTCGGAGACGAAGGTCTTGTAGCAGACGGCGCAGCGGTGGCGGTGGCGGTGCATGTAGTTGACGTGCTTCTGCAGGCTCAGCTGGGACGGGTAGGCCTTGTCGCAGGCGAGGCAGCGCGCCGGCTCGCCGCGCGGCGGGTGCTTGAGCCGCTCGTGCGCCAGCAGCGTGCTGCGGCTCTTGTAGGTCTTGCCGCAGGCGGGGCAGGCGCACCCCCCCGCGCCCCCCTCGCCCGCCGCCGCCCGCCCCTCCGCCGCCATCACCTCGCGCAGCACCTCCGCGCCCAGCAGCAGCGCGCTCGCGTCGGCGCCGTCGTCGTGGAGACGCTCCATTTTCACTTCCACTTGAAGCGGACTGCCGCTCATTTTACAACTAAAAACAATTAATTATTATATACGTGTGTAGGTCGATGCAACTAGGTTAGCTTGATTTTTTTCGCCAACTGTCAATTTAAAAAAAGACAACCTAAAAAGTTTAGTTTTTTTTTCATCTTTTTTTTGACGTCGTTTGCCAGTATTTTTATCGGTCGTTTCCTTCATGGTTTGAAAGAGGTTTACTTGATTTGTGAAATGTGTGAAATGATACGTTCGTAACCTACCTTACTTAGTTTTGAAATGCTTATAATTTTAGCACATACGCACAATGATTATTGATAATTTAATAACTTTAAAATTATGAGGAAGGTGTAAAAAAAGGTGAACTTAACACTTTATAATATAATTATGACTTATTATACTAACATATCGGCTACCTACGTTTAGAACATGAAATATGCACTTACTTACTTTATTTATATTTATAGGATTCATTAAATTAAATATCTTAACGATATCGAGCTCGAACCACAGGTGTCGGTAAACACTGAAGAAAAAAAACACTATGTCGGTAAACGTCAAAAACCGCTCAATCCATGAAAGATAAAGACATGTCATAGACAACTTTCTTCTGTTCTGTGTTATTCCTCGAAATAAGAGTGCAGGCCACAAAGCTGTTGTGATTATAATTCCTTCTAACACTACCTATAAATAATATATTAAGTATTTACACAATGGGTTCTGGTTTTTAAGGATAAAATGTGGTTGTTTGTGCTGTTAATACTCGTACATACATTAATGTACATACCTAGCTTGTTATACCTAATAGGTACACACAATTGAATAAGTAAATAGGTACACTAAGAGTAACTTATTCAAAATGATAAAAATACTCGACTATCGACGCTAACTAACGGAAATTTGAGTTGAAAGCTTCAAACTATCTAAACTATCTCACAAAATACCTCAGTCCATCCGAAAGCAGCATTGCCATTAATGACTATTTGTTGTCAGTTTTGAAAACAATAAAAACCCTGTAAGGTATGTCTTTAAGTTAGACGACATAATAAATGATACAGTTTAGCGCAGTGAGCGGTGAGCATTGCATTCGGTTTTTTTTTTGTTATTTGTTTTTCCTTTTCACGGAAAATAATATTATTATGGAATGCCGCGCATTTTTTTATTTTTTCTAACGCACAACGGCAAAGGAAACCAATTATTCAGCCACCATAAAACATTCAGCCAACGAAAAAATATCAATTATTTTGTTCCGTGATCCCTAAGCGTACCTATGTGTCATGTTGTCTTTCGAACGCAGTGAGGTCGGCGGCCGCGCTTCGCTCACCGCCGGGTAGGACCAACCGGCGGCTCACTCGCAACGAGAGCCGATACCACTCAGGTAAGTGTTAAATTGTTTGCACCTACATGAACGCGGCGCGCGGGCTCTCCTTGTCTATGGTGTGGTGGTGTTCCATCTTCTTGTAAAGCTAACTTTTCTATACTAATTTAGGCTATATGGTGCACGAGTGCACGATCTATTTGTTAAGAATATTTTGGGGTCGTGGTGACATAAATTAACTTTAAGATAGTAATATTTATGTCAAACTAGGTACCTATTATATGTATGTATAAAAATATCAGTGTATCACACAAAGTAAGTACCTACTTAAGTATATATATTTGATTTTAGATTAAGAAGGTAGTTGTTTGTGTTATTTAGTATTTAAGGGTATTATGATGGGACTGACATCGTCAATCACTGACAAAAGTCGTCAAATATAATAAATAAAGAAAAAAAAGTATAACATACTTATGTAAAATGCAAATCTTTTTATTTTTACGTTGATCATTTTGAAAATATTTTTTTATTGTTGTAGGTATCTAGTTTTTTTTATATCTACATCTTAAAGGTAAAATTGACCTTTTTTTCCTTTTCTAAAACATTTTATAAAATATTCTCACAATGTAACAAAACCTTCGTGGTTGGAACGTGCCGCGGCACGTGTGTGCACACAGAACAATCCGCCCAATCTATGCCCAACCCGATATCGAAGTTGCACCCGCGCATATTTTAAATTTCACACGTGGGATACGAATCGAAGGACTTGCCTGATTGTAATTCCATTAAAATGGTGTCCATGTCCCGGTGCATATTCGATGGAGGCTCTATTGGCGGCGCGATGGCGGAATTAGATTTGTGACGTCACACGTCCCGGCCTACGCCTGGCGTTTACAATGTAGGTGTTAGCGCCAGGGGATATTAAATTCTGTAGGTGCCACGTGCCGTACCTATGGGGTTGAAAAATGTAAAGTCAGTAAAGTGTAGCTTTACAAATAGAACGGCAAATAAATACATGTAGGTACCTACCTACGTTTAGAAAACCGGGTAGATCCTAAGTGTAATTCTATTAAATAGTGATTATCAACCGGTCATAGTCAATGGTAATAACATAGTATTTACCTCCATGGATAATAACGATGGAAATATGATGATATATTTTTTCTAAACTTATTAGCCAGGCTGATCACTATCAGAGTTGTCAGAATAATTAGGTATTCAGATTAGTTTTTTCGGAGGCCATCATAGTTTTAGTTACTACCTATCTACAATCAAAATTAATGAATGAAAAAATATGGTACACACAGATATACGATATACTAGCTTTTATCACACATATACGAGTATATGGCATCAAGTTGCATGTAAAGACATCTTCAAACTGCATTACCTACTACTAACTACATCTTGTCATAAAATAATAAAAGGTTGAAAACGACACTCCACTAAGTAACTATCTCTTATTTGTAAACACGAAGAAACATGTAGGTAACATATATCCAGCTATTAAGTGCAATTTAACTTTCTCTGATCCTGTTCAATTAGTCTGCCTAGTCGTTTCATTAGTGCTTCATTAGTACGATATCGCTTACCTGTGCTAGCGAATCTACATCGGCAGAGCTATCACAAATACACCCCGATTTAGAAAATAGCTTAAAGGTTACGTTAAGATATTTTAATTCAAATTACTACTAGTATTTTTTTCTCTATTTCGGTCTTTAACAAGTGGGTAACGGAGTAAGTACCTATCTTACCTCTTGTCTCTATTTTTATCACGAGTATAAGGTATACTGAGCTTTTAAAGAATGACGGGAATATAAAGACCTTTATAAGATAATAGAACTAGTATCAAAAGAACTAATAATACACCTGTTGTAAGATCACAAAGGGAGCTCTAGCCACATTTATTAAAAGTAAAAAATCTCGAGCTTGCCACTCACTTGCAGTAAGTTAGAAAATGAATTTCACATTCGCGAGTCAAAGGGAAGAAACCTTCCAAGTGCCTGAAGACCGTCAAAAGCTGGTCGTAATAAATTTCTCAATAATGACAAGCAAATTTTTATAAAATGCAGGTATTGTTACAGCACTTATGGAGGCGTCTGCAGATATACACTCACGGGCAATGAAAAAGTTCCAGTCAGAAAAGCACCAACTTATTCCGAAGCGGAAAAGGGTAGCTTAATCATCCGTCTGCAATATTGAACTACATGTAAATGCTCACCAAAATATTACCAACTAAAAACTTACGTAGGTACATTTTGTTCAAATTTCTTATTAAATGTAGGGTATAAACAATTTGAGACCATTTAGTGTTGGAATTTTGTAAGTGAAACTGTTTCATTGCACGTGAGTGTCGTAACATTGGAATGTTATTTTGGGACTCAATACGAGTAATGTGTCACTTAACAAAGTGTTATCTTCGCTAGACTACAAGTCCTAGTGGACAAAACAAGTGAAATACAATAGAATATTATCGTTTCAATTCAAAATAATATTGTAAACAACGATTCTGCTAGTGTTACGTAGTGAATTATATACTACAGCTACTCAACACCAGAGGGCGCCACGACTGATTCTGCCAGTGTCACGTTGTATCTGGCAGCTAATTCTGCCAGTGTCACGTATTGAACTCTTAAATACTACACCTACTCAATACAAGAGGGCGCCACGTGTATAGTAAAATGGAGTGCACAAAATGCAAAAAAACACTGAAAATAGAAGAAGGTCTAAAATGTGCGCAGTGTCAAGCTCAATGTCACTACCAATGCTTTGGCCTATCCGATGCAGAATTCAAAAAAGTTCTTCCGATGAATAAAGCCAAATGGAAATGCGTAAGTTGCAAACACCCGAAAAGCCATAACAGTCCAAAAATAACTCTACTTCATAGTATCCAACCTGAGGAAACAGCACCTTCTTCTATGGTAAACATAGACCCAGCCAACTTAATGTGCTATATGGATAAAAAATTTGATGCGCTTGCCGAAAATTTCACCACTCTAAAAAAGTCTGTTACCGATCAGCTAGCGGCCTTGACACAAAAAATTGGCACTTGGGAATCGCGTATACAGAAATTGGAGGCGCAAGTGGAAAAAACACAGGAACTCTCAACCATCATTGAGAACAGGGACAAGGAAATTGCGTCGCTAAACACTGGAATCCAGTCGCTGCAAGAGCAACTTAACGTTCAAGAACAGTCTCATCTGCGAAACGAGTTAGAGATTGCAGGGATAATAGAAACTGAAAATGAAAACCTACACCACATAATTGGCGTCCTAGCCCACAAAATCGGTCTTGAATTGCACCCGAGCGACGTTGATAGAGTTACTAGAGTTGGACCAAAATCTGCGCTCAACAAGTCGAACTCAGAGCCTCGTTGTGTGGTAGTTCGATTCATTAGAAACACAAAACGCAATGACATGATAAATGCTGCCAGAGTCAGAAAGCACATCACCACTGAAGACCTAGACATCAAAGGGACGCCAAAGAAGCTCTACTTTAACGAAAGACTAACCAAAGCCAATCGCAGTCTTTTTCGTGAAGCCAGGATCAGAGCAAAGCAGGCAGGATATAGATTCACCTGGGTCAAGAATGGCTGCATCTACGTCCGAAGAGAGAAGGAAAAATCACCAAAGCAAATTCACAACATTGATGACGTCGAGCGTATCCTTGGACCACCACCCATGGCCCAGTGCACTGCGCCCGTCCAAGGCAGACCTACCAATGCATGAACAATTTATTGCTACGTCTGATATAACTCCGTCCTTTTCGAGTTCCTATGTAAATAACCAACCAAAGTCATATAAAAGTTTTATAAGTAGAAATTTTATTGAAACATCATCAATGTTCTTTCTGCTGATTAATATTCTTAACCTATTAACGCTTCCTAAATTAACCTCACCTCACATAAGATCACCTATATTTCAACACGATATCAAAATATCAATGTATCATATTTTTATTTCAATCATATTTGTTTATTCTAAATATAACCTTCATAAACTAAGCACATCATCAAACTTTATAAAATCCTGCCGTCTATTCGAAAATGTTGAGTCCGTTACAAGTATCCATAGCTGTATCAACAAACTACTGCGTGTCCAAAAACATAAATTAATTTCCTCCACATTTCACAAACATAATCAATGGCCACTTTAGAAATAAATTCCGACATTGACAACACACTAGACATCACATGTCACGCAACAGACTATCCAGAGGACTGCAAAAGTTTTGTTCTTAAAAGTCATGACTTTAAGGTACTTCTCTACAACATCAGGAGCCATGCCTGCAACTTCGATAATTTTCTTACGTTACTCAAACGCTTAGAAATTGTGTATGATGTCATTGTGCTGACAGAGTGCTGGCTTGGACAAGATCCGCACATCACAACCATTGACGGCTATTCATATCATCATACTTGTAAATACATAAATCAGAATGGGGGGGTTATTGTATATGTTAAAAATGACTTGAATGTAACGGTAACCGAACCATTTTTTCAGGAGGCCGATTGTATTAGCATAGATCTATCAAACAACTTTACAATCATAGCACTTTACCGATCACCTTCCTTTAAAAATACAGAAAATTTTATTCAACGTCTAGATGGTTATCTTACCTCCATAAAACACAAACCAAACATATTATTAATGGGAGATATAAATATCAACATCATGCCTGAAGGGGACGATAAAACCGAATACCTATGCACAATAGCAGAACACGGATTGACGCCTATCATTACTATACCAACAAGAAATAATAATTGTATCGATCATATTCTTGTAAAAACTAAATACAAATCAGAAGGACTTGTGTGCAAAACCTCGGTCTGTGACCATGATATACCGATGGCATTTATAAGTATTAAAGATGGAACAAAGAATAATAAACGACAACATCTCAAAACCGATTATGACGCAGTAGCCGTGGATCTAGAACTCGTGGACTGGTCGGATATTCTTTCATCGTCAGATGTAAATGAGGCTGCTAACAAATTCACATGTTCAATAAAAGAATGCATCGACAAAAACACTAAGCTTGTCTCAGTGAGCCGCTCAAAGTTTAATTATAAGCCATGGATCACCCCAGGTCTAATTCGCTGCATGATTCAGAGAGATCGATTACACCTAAAAAGCAGAAAATCCCCAAATGACGCTACAGCCAGGCTCATTTATACTAGGTACCGTAATTTCTGCAAAGAAATTTTACGCAAAGTTAAGGCTCAATATGAAAAAAACTTATTGAATGAAAGTAAAGAGCATCCAAAAAAGTTATGGAGCGCTATCAAATCTATTTGTGAAATAAAACCACCACGCAATCACGCCTCCGAGCTCATCTCGGCACAAGGAAGTGAGATCGATTCCATCAACAGTCACTTTGCTACAATAGGTTCTGTGTTGGCAGATAAAATTATTTTACAAACAGGCAAAACAGAGACCGAGCTGGCGGCACTAGCCAAAGCCTCGTCCACCCCGACATCTTTTTTTCTTAACCCGACAGACCCACAGGAAATATCCGAATATATAAAACAGCTGAAAAATGAAAGTGCCCCCGGACTAGATGGAATTAAGAACCCACTCTTAAAAACGTTAAGCTCCTTCCTCATCAAACCTCTTACCCATATATGTAATCTGAGTCTGGCTAGTGGCTGCTTTCCTGATATTTGGAAAACAGCATCAGTAACACCGATATACAAATCAGGAGATAAAAGCATTCCCTCAAATTACAGACCTATTTCTTTGCTTTCCGTTGTCTCGAAATTACTCGAAAAAATTGTCAATAACCAACTCGTTAAGTACCTTGAACAAAATGACCTTCTGTCTAATTCTCAATTTGGCTTCAGACGCGGACGATCCACAGAACACGCAGTTTCACTTCTCATAGATACCGTTACAACGCACTTAGATGATGGAAGATGCTGTCTCGGCGTGTTTCTTGACCTTGCAAAGGCATTTGACACAGTCTCGATACCAATACTTAAACAAAAATTGGAAAACCTCGGAATCAGAGGTCAACCGTTATCCTGGTTCGAAAGCTACCTTGATAACAGAAAACAGGTTACCAAAATATCAGACACATCAAGTAGTCCTATGCCAATCAAGTATGGCGTACCACAAGGTAGTATCCTAGGGCCAACACTATTTATAATATATATGAACGATATTAGCACAGTTACAAGTAAAACAGACAATTCAAAAATTATATGTTATGCAGATGATACGGCCATTATTTTTACCGGAAAAGATTGGGAAGAGACCTACAAAGGTGCTGAGATTGGCTTAGCTAAAACTGCTACCTGGCTTGGAAATAATCTACTCACCCTAAACTTGTCAAAAACTCAATATTTAAGTTTTCACAAAACAAAAGCTTCACAGCCAGATCCAGGTCGACTTTTAAAAATGCACACATGCAATAATCTATCGCAACATTGTTCCTGTGAAGCTATTGGAAGGGTACCTTCTCTTAAATACCTTGGTGTAGTGTTGGATGAAAAGGTAAACTTTTCTAAGCATATTGAGTACATATCCGGAAGAGCAAGGAAATTAATAAATATTATGCGTTTGCTTCGCAATAGTGCAGACAAAGAGACTTTGCTTAATGTTTACACAGCACTTTGTCAATCTGTTTTAGGCTATTGCATTACCTGCTGGGGTGGTTCATCTAAAACGTACATGTTGGCTTTGGAAAGAGCACAGCGCTCAATTCTTAAAGTTATGATGAACAAGCCCAAAAGATATCCCACCTCTCAATTATATACTGAATGCCAGGTTCTGACCGTCAGACAATTGTTCATATTTCGTACATGTTTACAAACTCACCGTGATACAATTAACTCAACAAACTACGCAAATTGGGTAGCAAAAAGGACTTTCAAAATTCCCGTTCATGCCACAAATACAAGCTTTGCACAAAGATTCCCTAAGTTTCTCCGACCACACACTTACAATATAGCAACAAAAGTCTGCAAAGTTAAAGATGCAACTATAAAAGAAGCCAAAGTCCAATTTAAAAGATGGCTTACCAAGTTAAATTACGAAGAAACGGAGGATATACTTTTAATAAAAAAATAGGTATAACATTAATTATTAATCAGAATTTTATTTTATTGTATTACTTATATATAATATATATGATTTATCTATAAATATAATTTATATATGATATGTACATATTTATATTAGCTATACCTACTATTTATCTATATATATGTACAGAGGGAGCGTTACCTGTAATTAGGTTTATATAAATTGTTTAGGTTTTAGGTTTTATGTTAACTTTAAGAAAGCATTTAATTGTTAGTTTTTTAATTCGATAACATAGTATAATTTGTTAGTAATTTTTTGTTTTTAATAATGTTAAAGCCACTAAATTTTGAGTTTACAAATGTAGTGCCACCTGCTGATAATCTGTGAACACTTTCTATTTAATCTGCCTACTGTCCCCCACGATACGGGTTTTACCTAGTGTAGGGGACACCGATAATATCTGCCTGTTAATTCTCCACCGTTTTAATTTTAATTGTAATGTTTATTGTTTTTATCTGGTGTTAATAAATGCTTTTTCATTTTCATTTTCATTTTCATTCACAATACTCACGCTTTCTCACCACTTCACCACATTTAGTTCCGATTTATTTAAGTCTATTTTCTAATTCGCGTTCCTACATGCATGACCCGACGACAATAATACCACATCTGCCGCGGCCGGGATCGACCCCGAGGTACGAGGTACTATAATAACTACGCTTTTGAACCAGTCTCGGGAATAAATAGAAGAAACAATAATACGAGCAATTATCTCTCTAGTACAAAATGGCGGCATCAATGCTAAAAGCTAAAGCTATATCTTTCAAATTCTTCTTAGAGTCGATGACTAACGCTAGCACATAGATTTTAGAGGATTTTGATATAATTCGTGGCATGTACTTAAATAATATAATGTATTGTCAGTAAACGTCGACGTAGTCGGTCCGTGCGCCGGCGCCGTGAGGTCACTTTAGCTTGCGAAAAACGAAGTTTTGAACCTGCTGCTCTTACCAGGACTCGATCTCGTTGTATGACCACACCAATTACATCGTTCATTGGTTTGTTGTTAAGCTAAAGTAACCCGGTCGCGTGCGCGCAGTCATTAGCCGAGATCTCCATCGTGGTAGTTTTTATTGATAGTTTGCACTGGACACGCTACTTGTTCACTGTGATTGTATGTGTACAGGCGCGGATCCACCCATATGGGCAAGGTGGGCATGCCCATCACCTAAATGCCTTGCCCCCATATCAAACCATGGGAATTTGATATTTATAATTTAGTTATTTTATCACCTAAGAGGTGTGATTGTTTTTTTATATTTGTGGCGATGATTTCGGGCTATGCTAAATATATTTTTTCCAGCCCGAAAGCCCTTAGGGTGGTTGTTTGGCTTAAGGAATTCAAAAACCATAAAATTTTCATTCATGCCAAGAGTATATGTTTCGGTTACGGCTTACGGCCAAAGCTACTATTTACGTATAAGCATAGACTAATATGGTATAAGTAAGTACATATAGAACGAGACAAGTTTGATCTTGACAAGAAAAAGAAGTAGTTTTTATGAAAATTATTTATTTAAAATAAAGAAACCGTTGTTAATATCGCATATAACCACCAGAATATCAGTTTTTTTTTAGATTTTATCAATTTGACCCTTAAGTTAAGTAAAAAACTATAATTAAGACCTATATTTTCATTTTTTTCATTTTCATGGCTACATTATTTTTTGTCTGAAAATAAATACGCAAAATTTCAAGAACCATATTTCAAATATTTTAGAGGTTGTAATAGGAAGATCTAGAAAACTAAATTTGTGTTTAAAATGTGGTAGGTATAATTCTGTCTGCTTAAAAGGTAACTTTCTACTATGGCAAATTTTGATAAAACAAAGAAAGATTTAAAATAACTGTTTTTTCAGCCATGAATCAAAACACGGTCATTTAAAAAATCTGCCAAATTTGAATTATACTATGTGTAGGATCACCAACAACATATGTAAGTATCAAAAATGCAATATCGTAATGACTACAATTTATATAATAATCTGAACTTGTCTTAAACATCGCTTCGCCTTAAAAAGTTTAGCCTTGGAAATTTCGCAGTAAAAAGTAGCCTGAATTTAGGGTGTCAGTTTTCTACATCTACAACTGTTGCCTTCATAATTATTAATACACTCACGAGAGTCACGAGCAATAAAAAAGTCCCACTTACAAAATTTCGACTCCAAATGATCCAATGGTTCTTAAAATTTTATTTCATGAATATTTTCAATTTTAGTTGGTAAAATTCTAATGCGCTGTTAAATTACTTCAGTATTGCAGACGCCGCGTCGTCATTAAGCTAGTATTTTCCGTTTGTATTTGGGTCAATTTAGGAAATCTGAAACACTGTTTTGTCAAGAATAGGTAGTAGGTATCATAAAAAAACAATTTGGCCTATCGAGATGAAATCAGCCTCATTTGGGTAAATGAGAGTTTAGTCTAGTTGTATACGTTGTGTGGTGGGTTATTCAGAATTTGGGGTAATTCCAATTTTTGCCGACTTCTTCCCAACGCAGCCATACTTTGAACGTTCACCTTGATGGCTCCTTAATCTTCTACCTCGCTTAGGTTGACGCAGGAGAGTGCTAGGACCGAGTGCAAATTTCCGCAATTTTGAATTTTCAATTATCCGCACATCGGTAATTAAGAAATCAGTTAATTTATTTAACTGATTGTTTTTTCATCTAAAAGATTATCGTTTTTGTTCACTACGTTTGGAATTTAAAGAACCCAGCTCAATTTGTTTTGTTTTTTCCGGAATTAGCCGACTAGGATAATTCCGAATGTTGGAACATTTTATTATAAAATTCTGTGGATCGGGTAATTTCGAATTATAAATATCATATAAATATTATAAATGTTCAAAATATAAATAAGTACTTCTGGGCAGTTCTAGGCAATATTTCGAAATAAGTTTTTTCGAGGTTATAGCTGATCCAAAAATAAATATGGTCCTTTCTCATTCGGAATAACCCACATTCATTCGCAGCTATTGAAACTCAAATATTCACGTATTCCGTGGGTATTTAGAGAAGTCTGTTAAACGGAGTTTTAGGTAGTATAATATTCAAGTATACAAAGCGTCCTTACATGAATCAAAATGACCCAACCAGTCCTCATAAATGGACAAAATACGAACATGTATCCAACTCACTCAAAAACTTATCGGAATAACCCACCTGCACATTATAGTAACTTTTGCCGTAACATAGAATTTATCGAATCAAAAACTGAAAATTACAGTTTTGAATTATTTAACAATGTTCTTTGAAGCTTTTGAGATGCGTTTCACATAAGTACATGTATACATCTAATTTAGCATAACCATTTTAATCATCACGACCATGCTCATACAAAAAATCAGCAATCTGTTCTTAAGGCGAGGCAAAAACATTTTTAAACTTGCCCATCACCTATTTTGAGGTCTGGATCCGCGCCTGTATGTGTACGCCTATGTTGCATATCAGATCGGATGGCGGGTTGGCATTGAGCAATAACTGAAGGCCTATTCAGACACACGCGATATTCGTCAGTATTCGGAGATCGCTGTGGAAAATTATCCCTGTATGTCATGCGGTATATCTCCGTCAGCGGTATCGCATATCGCATAAGTTTGGATAAGGATTTAATGCACTTTCAGTTTTAGGGCTGATTTTTCAATGGTCAGATAAAAGTTATCTAAGGAATAATTCTGATGCTGTCGCGTCAGAATGTTTGTGTAAAACAATGCAACAATTTTATTCCTCAGATAAGATTTATCTGACCATTGAAAAATCAGCCCTTAGAAGAAGATAAAGTACCTTGTTGCACAGTTTTATTCTTCTCATCAAATTATATGACTAGCTTCCTACCTAGTCAAATCATTATTCGGTATATTTGTCGACAAATTAGCTGTAACGATATTGTCAACAGAACACTAATAATATCACTTAGCTCAAAGCGCCCGTCACTTGCGCTAAGTGGAAGATATTAAATCCTATCCTACTATAATATTAAGTTACAAGTCCGGATAATAGTAGCGTGTTGGATAATCAACAATAGAGCAAGTAATGAGAGCAACCAGTAATTACAGCTTCTAATGACAAACGATAATACATAAATAAGTAATACGAGTATAGAATTACATACGAAAATCTTTGATTTGCTTAGGCTAAGCTTCTTGAACGTACCTATCTATACTTAAACCATAGCGTTTTGATCTGTCGTCGACCAAAATATTCAATAAAATCGTACAGTGCTCCAAAATTTATAATGCGCATAGAAATCTTTGACAGATCGGTTATTTTCGATTATGTGACACATGATATTGACTCCTATTTCTTTGGAACAAGGTGCAAAATGCAAGTGTTTTTTTAAGGCTCTTACGATTTAATGATTCGGGTGTGAAGATCTGCATGTGCATTATTTATTTTGGACAAGTGTACTTACATACGTCTTCAGTATCAGTTCTACTTCAATATTCAATAATGTCGTGATGATACTTGCTATTAAACATATAACTGTCTATTATTATTAACTAGCTGATCCCGCGAGCTTCGCATCGCCTTAAAAAGTTTTCCCGTGGAAATTCCGGGGCAAAAAGTAGCCTATATTCTTTCTCATTATGTATAGTATACCAAATTTCATTGAAATCCGTTTCGTAGTTTTGGCGTGAAAGAGTAACAGACAGACAGACACAGTTACTTTCGCATTTATAATATTAGTTAGGATGCAATATAAACCTATTGATACAAACAGTTATTATTATTAGTGTTATTATTGTAAGGAGTTTTGAGGAAGTAGACGGCACTTGTGGTCGCCCGCACAATGCACAAATGGCTTGCACATGTCGCGAGGGTGCAACAAGAGAATGACACGCTGTCGTACATTCAATTTATAATTATAATACGTTTATAGTAATTTATACCTACACTCTGGAGCAAAGAAAAAGTTCAACACATAAAATGCTGACGACAAATGGTGAAATATTTTATTTAAAACTAGCTGTTCCCGCGAGCTTTGCTTCGCCTTTAAAAGTTTTCCCGTGGGAATTTCGGGATAAAAAGTAGCCTATGTTCTTTCTCAGGGTCTAGACCATATGTATACCAAATTTCATAGGCATAGACACATCGTTTATTAACTAAAAATACACATCACAAATACAAAACAACATCAATAGGAACAGTGACATTTCATTCAAATCCGTTCAGTAGTTTTCGCGTGAAAGAGTAACAGACAGACAGACAGACACAGTTACTTTCGCATTTATAGTATTAGTTAGGATTTAAACACAATCATTAAGTTTTAATTGGTAATATTGTGATTTGTATGTAGGTATACTTCAAAATTGCAATATCTATCAGAATGTAGCACCTATAAACCACATAACAAGCGTAAACTCCATAAAACAATTTGCGCGTCATCGTCGCCGCCGGCGCTCGATCGCGCTATCGTGTTTCACTATTACTCACGGCTCGCACCGGCACACAGCCACTGCGGTTTTGTAAATCTACTATCAATTTAGCTCATTGCTCAACTCTTACTATATCAAACAACGTTCGTTTTGTTTGTTTATCGAATTAGGCAATAGTTACCCAAAAGCTACAATCTTTTAGCTGGCATTTTTGGGAATTGTTTCGTAAAATATACCTTTATTTTTTTATGCTTCCTACCTATCTCTTTCCGGTTTAATTGTGTAGTTGTAAATAATATAAGAACAGCTTTTCCCGCTAGCTTCGCTTTTCGTGGTTTTCCCAGGTCTCAGCTTGCAACATAGCAGATTTCATAAAAAGTGGTCCAATCTTTTTTCTGTAAAACAGTAACAGACATCCATACTATTACAAACTTACACGTTTATAATGTTAGTCGCATCGGATATAAGTTACCCACCACGCAGTATTAGCCTCTAATATCTGGCGTCTAATTTCCCGAACACATTGCATCGGCCTGTAGCTACAATAGCTACATGCTGTGTTGATTAGTTTCTGGCCAGCGGTCAACCGGCGAGGCTTCTGATTGGACAGCTCCTGCGTGGAAGCGGGCGCTAATTGGTTACTGTTGCTGCCGGTGCCGCTATTGTCCACCAGAGATTGGTCGGCGGCCTGCCTTAACTCTGCAGCAAGGGATACGCGTGATATTAAACTAGATATTCAAGAGTGGTATACCTACTTTGACCGGGAATATGTGCTTGATTTATAAAGCGTATGATTTGCGAAATGTACGACATACCTATTTACACTCACGGCCAATGAAAAAGTTCCATTGAGAAAACCACCAATTTAATCATAAACAGGAAAAGGAAGAAATAACTAAATGACGCCTTCTGCAATATTGAAGTACATTTAACGGAGCATCAGAATATTAGCAACTACGCACATAAATATTTTTTTCAAATTTCCTATCTAATATCTAAAAAAATTGCGACTAATTGGTACTTGCCCGTGAGTGTATTTAAATATAAATGAAGTTTATTGTCGGGCTAAACAGATAGTTTCATATCAACTCCGCAGGAGGTGAACGCCAATTTAAAGTAACCTTGCATTTCTTCATTTTCTTATAGTGCAATACACCCGGCTCCATATCTCCATATTACGTAGAATTCCTGCAGTATACAAGAACGTTCAAGCGCTGCCTGAAGGAATTATTTGATTTGCTTTTCTAGAAAATGCGAAATGAGAAATATAAAATACTTCACCCGACTATATGAGACATGAAAGCAGTTGAAATGATGACGTATGTAACTATAATGACTAATAAGAGACTCATATTGTTCTTTCTCATTCATTATAAGCCAGTTTCTAGATTCAGAGAATTCAGTAAAATATCTGCTTGTAAAAATGTCTCCCCAAGTAACATTTTTGGGTTTAAAAAGGTTTTGAAAAGGTTCTAGAACCTTTGTATGGAAATCAACTCGTGAGACTTAGAAGGCTTGATAACCTTATATTAACCTTATATTAACCTCCTGAGTGCAAAAAGGGCCCACGTTTTAGAACCTTTCTGAGAGCTACAGCAAAACCTATAGCTCAAACCCAGAACCTTTTGAACAACTTACACAGAACCTAAATAAAACCTTCACAACCTTAATTTAACGTTAACATAACCTTGGAAGACAGCTTTTAAGTTCTAAATTAGTCCTGGATGTAACTCTACTATAACTTGAAACACATTTGATGGATATTTGTAATGCCTTCCCAGGACTCTCGGGTCTTAAAATGTTTCTGTGTAAGATTTTATAATCTCTCTCTCTCAGCCTTCCTTAGTCCACTGTTGGACATAGGCCTCTCCTAACGATCGCCACCCCAAACGGTCACCCGCCATCTGCATCCAGCGGCTTCCCACTACCTTCCGCAGATCATCAGACCAACGGGTTGGGGGGCGACCGACACGCCGTTTGCCGACACGGGGTCTCCACTCCAGAACCTTTCTACTCCAGCGGTCGTCGGCTCTGCGGGCTACGTGGCCAGCCCATTGCCATTTCAGCGTGCTAATCCTTTTGGCTATGTCGGTAACTTTAGTTCTCCTGCGGATTTCTTCATTACGAATCCTATCTCGCAGGGACACGCCTAACATAGCCCTTTCCATAGCACGCTGAGCAACTCTGAGCTTGTGGATAAGCCCTTTGGTGAAGCACCACGTCTCGGCTCCGTAAGTCATCACTGGCAACACGCACTGATTGAAAACTTTTGTTTTCAGACACTGAGGTATGTTTTCAGTGAAGATGTGTCGTAATTTCCCGAACGCTGCCCATCCGAGTTGGATTCTACGAGCTACCTCTTTATCGAAGTTGGATTTACCTAATCGGATCACTTGTCCTAGGTAGGGATACTGATCAACAACTTCGATGGTGACACCTCCTACAGTTACGGGCGATGATGAAACATGTTCGTTCGACATGACCTTTGTCTTGTCCATGTTCATTTTCAGCCCAACTTGTTTAGAGGCATCATTGAGGTCTGTGAGCATTTCGCCCAACTCCTCCAGCGTTTCCGCCATAATAACTATGTCATCAGCAAATCGTAGATGAGAGATATATTCGCCATTGACGTTAATGCCCAGTCTTTTCCACTCTACAAGCTTAAAAACATCTTCCAGTGCACAGGTGAACAGTTTCGGAGAAATAACATCTCCCTGTCTCACGCCCCTTTGCAACTGGATCGGTTTTGTGCTATGTTCGTGTAATCGAACTGACATTGTGGCAGCATTGTACATACATCTCAACACCTCGATATAGCGATAGTCTATATGGCACCGCTGAAGGGATTGAAGCATCGCCCAGAGCTCAATAGAATCAAAGGCTTTCTCATAGTCCACAAACGCTAGACATAAAGGTAGATTATACTCCTCGGTCTTCTGTATAACCTGCCGAAACGTGTGTATGTGATCTATGGTACTATAGCCTTTTCGGAACCCGGCTTGTTCGGGTGGCTGGAAGTCGTCGAGTCTTTGCTCGAGACGATTCGTAATAACTCTCGAAAACAGCTTGTACACATGGCTCAGAAGTGCAATGGGTCTATAATTCTTCAATAGGGCTTTGTTGCCTTTCTTGAAGAACAAAGTCACTACACTTCTGCTCCATGCCTCCGGGCTTGTGCCTTCGAGTATGACGGAATTAAACAGCCTCCGAAGTGCTATTAAAATCGGTCTACCGCCGGCTTTCAGAAGTTCTGTCGTTATTCCATCATCTCCCGGAGCTTTGTTGTTTTTTAGCTGTTTGAGAGCTATACTAATCTCGTCTAGACTGACGTCCGGAATATCTTCGGTATAGTGTCGGGTGAGTGGCGCTCGGCTGTCGTGAGCACCGCTGGTAATAGGGTTTTGTGATTTTATAATAATTATAATAAATGGCGCCATTACCTGACACTTTCCAAGACTCAAAATGGCTAACTCGTAAGTGTTGTATTAATACAAAATATAGTAAGTAGTTAGGCTGAAGTCAGGAAATATGAAAACCTTGTGCGACTAGCACTTTATTGTGATACTTTCGGATAATAGTTCTGTATAAGTGACGGGCCTTTTGTAAATGATAAATTTGAAGATATTTTAATTAAAAAAAATAGATAAAATTTTATGTTTGGTGTAAATTTATATTAGAAATAAAAGTACTGTCTATATATAAAAAAACATATATTTGGAATAGTATAGGAAACGCTATAATCAAATAGGACAACGGAATGTTTTCGAGGATCATATAATGGGACCGTACTGTTACGGAAAACGCAATGAAAGAGGAGAAAAACTTATACTATTTTGCCAAGAACACCAGCTAAAAATTGGAAACAGTATGTTTAAATCTCGGAGAGGAAAAATGTGGACGTGGATTTCTCCAGATGGTAAAACAAAAAATCAAATTGATTTTATAATGACAAATCAACCCAACTCATTCTATAATGTAAAAGTTCTAAGTCATTTTATGATTGACTCAGATCACCGACCAGAAGGCAGTGGACGCCCCAGAATTTCACAAAGCAATATGTACACACGGACGTACACAGCATCTTGATAAGAAAGCTACTAGACAACAAACATGATACAACACAGGAAATGTACAACAAATTGGAAAAAGTACTCATACATATAGAAAAAGACTCTACAACGCAAGTAAAAGAAAAAATAAACGTAATCTCATCTGAAACTAAATCGATAATTGCAGAAAGAAACAAAATAAAATGGAAGTCAAACAAAACAAACACTGAAAAACAACAACTGAGATCTCTACAAAAAGAAGCAAGACATAGAATACGTAAAGATTTAAGACTACACTACCTTAAAATGGTGGAAGAAATAATGGGAACAACAGGTTCCATCAAAGAAATTGAGAAGAGGAAAAAAATTGGAAAATATATGATATCGACTCTACAGCAAAGCTCGGGAAAATTTACAAGCTCTAGACATGAAATTTTGGAAACAGCAACAGCGTTCTACAAGGCACTTTACGATAGTGATGATATACTTGAAACATGCATAACCAACAAAGCACTCAAAGATATTCCACCTCTACTAAAATCAGAAATACGATATGTCATTGAAAACTTGAAAAACAATAAAGCTACTGGAAAAGATAAAATATCGAATGAGGTAATAAAATGCTACTGCGAAGACCTCTTGGAACCACTACAGTTAATTTATAATAAAATATTACACACAGGTACTCTACCTAAACAGTGGTATCTGGCGTCAATTATACTACTTCATAAGAAAAAATGTCAAAAAGACATAAATAATTATAGACCTATATCGCTTTCAAGTACACTCTACAAAATTTTCATGACAGTTCTGAAAAACAGGCTCTACAGAGCACTCGATGAAAATCAGACGGTTGAGCAAGCTGGCTTCAGAAAAGGGTTCTCAACAATGGATCACCTCCACACCCTAAATATGATCATTGAAAAATACTCAGAATATAATAAATCACTCTACATCTGCTTTATTGATTTTACGAAAGCATTCGATAGTATAAATCAAAACTACTTACTACGCGCTTTACAAAACCAAGGAATAGATGCTGGATATGTAAAAATCCTAGAAAAAGTCTATAGCAAAAGCATGGCCTCAATAAATCTAGAGACGGAAGGGCCAACATTCCCGCTAAGAAAAGGAGTGAAACAAGGCGACCCAATATCACCTCTACTTTTCAATTCCCTTTTAGAAGAGGTTTTTAGATCAATTGATTGGAGGGACAGAGGCATAAAAATTAATGGCATAAATATGACATCCTTAAGGTTTGCAGATGACATAATTTTTGTATCAGAAAGTTCAAATGAATTGCAGGAAACACTCTCTACCTTTCAAACAGCTCTAGCTTCATCTGGACTACAGATAAATGAAACTAAAACCAAATTGATGACAAACACTACCCAAACACCTATAAACATAAATAATATCGATCTGGAATATGTTGAAGACTATATCTATCTTGGACAGAATATATCATTTAAAGAAAAAATGGATAAAGAAATCACGAGAAGAATTAATATCGGTTGGAAGAAATACTGGTCACTGAAACATATCTTCAAATCCAAATTGCACCAATCTTTAAAATCGAAAGTTTTCAATACTTGCATCCTACCGGCTATGACATACGGTGCTCAAACATGGGCCGCCACCGTGAAACAAAAACAAAAACTCGCAGTCAACCAGCGAGCAATGGAACGGAGTATGCTAGGGATAAAAAGAGCTGACAGAATTACAAACGAAAAGATTAGAAAAGCCACAAAAATAGACGACATAATTACCACCACAAGACGAATGAAATGGCAATGGGCCGGACATATAATGAGATGTGAAGATAACAGATGGACGAGGCTAACAACAGAGTGGATACCGCGAGATGGAAAACGCAGCGTGGGCAGGCCACGAATAAGATGGTCCGATGAACTAAAAGCTTTCCATCCTGTATGGTGGCGCGAAGCCTCCAATAGAAATGTTTGGAGAAAGATGGGATCGGAATTTGCTACTCAACAAACTGTAGAAAGGGAAAATTAGATCCGGCATTAAGTGCCTATATCACCCAGAGAAGCCTGGTCAGCGAGGGTGATCATGACTATCCTTGCTCGCAGCCTGTGAGCGAGAGGCCACTGTCCTCTGGAAGGACTAAGAACAGATAATCTCTCAATTTTTATATTATTTCAAGATTATTATTGTTTTTTAAACTTATGAGAGTAATTATGTACCTATTAATTTACATGTGAATTTTTTATTTTTTTATGTAAAATTAATAATTAATTAATAGAAATTAAAGTCATATTATTTTTTAATCTAATCTATTTTTGAATGCTATTAATATAATTTTTATGATATAATTTAATTAGTAATTTGTAATGAAATGGAAATAATGTATAAATTATCATATTATGATTTCTGTTAATGTATATGCATGTAAATTGTAAAAAACGAGTTAAATAAATGGCTATCTTATCTTATCTTATATAGGAAACGCTACTGAATTTTCCCTTATTAATTAAAATGTATCTTTTTGGTAAGTTTTTTTTTATTTCAGTGAAAAAATATGGCGGCCGTTAGGAAATTACTAAAAAGCATTAAACATATTTTGAAGATGCCTCTAAAGCTTTAAAATATTCTTGTAGGACTTAAATCATGCCTTTAGCTCATAGCCAGTGCTTAATGCTTTTGGTTTTCACCAAGTAGTCCTAATTTGTTTGCCTAGACAACTCTTATCAACCTAAAGGTTTAAGATAGGTTTTAAAAAATACTTATAAGTAATTTAAATATTCCATAACTTTATGGTTGTATCAAGGTTAAAAATTTAACCTTAAGCTCTCACTTTAGCATTAATGCTAGCTTTTCTAGAAGTAAATCAGGAGTCTACGACAACTATAAGATCCTAGAACTATATGCTCCTGAAATACATGTTAAAATAACGTTAATATAAACTCTTATCAGCAGCTACAAGGTTGTATTAATAAACAATTAGTTTTAGGACTTAGTAATCATTCTCAAGTACTCAAAATGACCAGATAGCAAAGCATTAACCTTTTCACAACTCTTATAAAACCTAAAGGCATTTCTTACAACCTAAGCTCGAATGAAATGTTACTTGGGTCTTTTCCCCGCCTAGCAACAGTAGTCCCACTTTAGGTACATACAGACATAGGTAGAAGGATGCAGCATAATAGTAGCGAGGCCCATGCACCGCCGGGGCTTGTGTAGGGTTCCACAGCGGTATCACTCCAAACTGTGTCCTTTATGAATAAAACTGTATCCTTCTCGGGATGCTTCATTCGTCATTATACTCATTAGAGTTGTAGAATCAAACTAAATAATAATGATCGAGGGTACGACCGAGTCAGCGTTGGTCTATGTAATTATCTGTTCAAATTATTGATTGTGTCACAATTTGCAATGTTATTGCATTGAAATAATCATTTTTTCGGGTCGGTTTAACGACAGAAGTTATGGGTTGTGATGATGAATAACTTTTTAGATACCGCAGATAAATGTTATACTAGTTGCAGTAATAAATGCTGGAAAGGGCATAATGTAAAGTCGGCTGTGGAGTCTCTCCGCTACCTAATCAGAGCCTGGTGGATAGAGAACTGGGCCACGAACAATAACATAATAGCCGCGCTTTGCATCCCACTAATAGAAGGCACATAGTTAGTACGCCGCCCGGGGGGTCACTTTAGCTTATTAAATAACGATCGTGAAAGCTGGCATGCAATCCGTACGATTATATAATGCAACGGGATACAGTCTTGGTTAGCGAGCATGTGATTAGCAGGCTTAGTTTTTCCTAAGCTAGAGTGAGTCCACAACTCTCCACGTTTGTACGCGCACAATTCACACATCTGCGAACTATTGGGAACTTTTGGCTGTTTTCAGAGCGCAGAAAGTTGAAGCTTTCTGCAAATAATTACAAAGCAGCCAAAGTTGTTCACGGGTTTTGTAGATTTCGCTGAAAACTCCTGTGGACATAATGAACTGTAGATTTGGTCAGATAGTCCAATTAGTAAGAGATTTTAGAGAAGTTCTTTAGCGCTGAAGAGGACGGCATTTTGTAGACTCACATGTTTGCTAGATAACAATGGCAGTTCCTGCAGTTATATTGCTAACTTATTTTTAGAAAAAAGCAAAGGAAGATATTGCTGTTAATCATGAAAGTAATAAAAAGGTACTTACTTATTACTTCCATGGCTGTTAATAAATAAAAAAACGAAGTTGAACAATCACTTTGTTCGTCCCAATGAGTTCACGATACACTTCCTGGGATTTCAATCTTGTGCCTTCCTCGTACAGATGGAGAAGAAGGTACAAGGTTGAAATCCCGGGAACTATTCTAATCAGTTATTTAGAATTATGTATATAGACTATATTATTGTGCATAATGTATACATACAAATGGTGTTTAGTTGAAACTAAATTAATTCTAGACAAAATAAATGCAAACACGTACAAGTAAATAATAAAAACTACTACTTAAAAACATATAAAAACATGGGACATTTATAAAAGCTTTATTGTGTGTTTCTTCGCTTCACTCTAGCTGTATCGGATTAGCTAACGAAAGGATAATGGATTCAATAATGACTGTTAGTTTTTCTCAGAAACTCTGTACGTGGGTTGACTCACACTTTTTTGTGCAAATAGGTACAGTGCGACAAACTTATCTGTTCCGGTGAGAGCGGACTAAATTGATCCATATCTCATTACTTACTAATGAATTGTATATTGTAAAAGATTTGATGGGTTTATTAACACCGCAAGAGCGAATTAACAATACCAGCAAACTTAAAATCTTATAGAATTAAGAAATATTAGACATTTATTGAGCTGTCACCGGAACAGATAAGTTTGTGGCACTGTAATGGCGTTGTGTAAAAATTATATCAACAGAATAATCTTCACAAAAGCTGCGTGAACTTTATAAATTATTTGTACTTTCAATGCACAATTTTAAAATGTAAAATCAGGTGAACTCAATGCTGAAATCATTTTCTACTGTCAAGTTGGGGAGGTTCAGAGAGATTAAACACAATATTTTTTTATTTTGTTGTTCTTCTTTTGTATATTACGTACATACGGCTGACGGCCGAATGGCGTAGTGGTTAGTGACCCTGACTACTGAGCCGATGGTCCCGGGTTCGATTCCCGGCTGGGGCAGATATTTGTTTAAACACAGATATTTGTTCTCGGGTCTTGGATGTGCCCGTTAAATGGCAATAGGCCCGCCCCCTATTACATTGGGACTAACATAACACTCTGGCGAAAAGTGGGTGCATCAATGCACCTCTGCCTACCCCGCAAGGGAGTACATTAGTACAAGGCGTGAGTGCGTGTGTATACGGCTGCAACACACTTTCAATATCTTTGTATTCATTTATGACAGGTTATTCCATAATGTCATCATCAACAGCTCGTAATCTTCCACTGCTGGACATAGGGCTCTCCCAAGCATCCCCATTTCAACCCAGGGAATTAAATTTTACTTTCAGCTCTCTATATTCTAGCGTTCGCATCCTGTATTCCATCCAATTATAATTTTAATGTTTGCGGTTTTGTCTGTAATTACTGCAATGTATACAGGTATTATACTTATAATAATAATTAAATAATGTATTTTAATTATTTGGACTGCTCCCTGCATGTTGCATGTATTCCGTGGTTTTGTGTTTTGTCGTGTGAATAACATTAATTAGTTTCATTTGTAATTTAATATCGTCAGTTTTCAGGAATTTATATAGTGTGTGGGTTTTTCAGCATCAGCATTTATATTATGTTTCATATTAAAATTTATCATTCAAAATCAAAGCTACATATTCCAATTACTCTTTTTATGCAAAATATTACTAAAGCAGAATAGGAGTTCTCGGATTCGATTCCCGGATCCATGATATTTTCTGACCAAGACCCAACTAAGTGAAGAGTCATTTGATAAATAAATTCGAATCAACTTGGCCCAGGAAAGTCGACATCGACCGGTCGAGTGTACATACGAAAATTTATTTATTATTTCATTTAAGATTTCAATCATTTTGTAAGCGCATAGGAACATAGTTGTTAGTGGGTCTAATCAATATCAAGTCGATCACTCTTGTTGCATTTTCCCCGTGAATCAATTGCCCGTAGACGCATTTGCCCCTTGAACGCAATTGCCCCATAGGCTCATTTACCCCGTAGACGCACATGCCCCGTTCACCTTGCTAATCTCTTACCCATTGGTTTGCAGAAGTGAGGCAGGAGGCGGTGCAGCAGGCGCTGGCGGAGATGCAGACACGGCCCAAGCCCTCGCTGCCCATGCCCTCCAAGAGGACCTCCATGATGGCCAAGAGCCCCGACCGCGACCGACACGAACTTTGTAAGTATTTTGGATTCTATTTTAGACTTAAAAGTTGGGATATTGTGGGTCACCTTTGCTGAATTCATATTGAGTGGGCTTTCTTTTTGCCAACTCAGCTTCAGCCTCTCTTGTTGTAACCAACTTTTCATCAAGAGAGAGAAACCTCATTGTCCTCACTATTCACCTTGTCCCATTCTCCGCATTCCAGCTTCCAGCTCTGACGACGACTCCTGCGCGGGCGACGATCTGCCGCCGCCGCCGGAGCTGGGGTCGCCCCCCGCGCGCCGCCCCGCTGCCCCGCGCCCCCCGCTCAACCTCAACCCCGTGCGCGAGCGAGAGCGCATGCGCGACGACCGTGAGAGGGAGAGGGAGCGCGAACGCGAGCGCGAGCGAGCCAAGAAACACGAGCAACCGCCCAGGACCGAGATCGACCTGTCTGAGCTCAACCAACATATGCCCACGTGTAAGTTGTAGTGCAAACTCAGTTGCTATCCCAAAGGACGCTAGACGCTTGCGGCGGTACCCATTGCTTGGCAGCTAAAACTCATTTCCTCGTCCTAACCACATTCTCGCCAACAGACATCCAACCAGACGTGACTCATACGACATCAGGAGCCCGCCGTGGTCAGAACAACGTGGTAGCCGACAGGGTACAATGTTTTACCCAGAGCGAGGACACAGGCACCGGCACTGGCCGATGGAAGGTCAGTGCTTCATCCTTCATTCACTAGTTAGACCGCCTATAGGTGTATTGCTTTCACTCGTGGTAGCAATAGGCTGGCTTTTGTCTACACTTCGCAAGACAGAGAGGAGAATCGCGATAAATGAGCTGTGTTTCGAATTCGAAGTTTAGATACATAAGAACCACCTATTCCTATTACTGCTTATCACTCATTCATAAATAATCGACGTTGGTTTATTGGCATTTTTTAGCTGCAATGAGGCAGGCTCTACTCGCAACAGTGGAATATCCCTATGGTGACCCTGATATCAGTGACACTAAATGACATTTTACTACGAAAACTAATAATTGGTTTCTGAATTCAGACGTCTACGTGTAGAAGATTAGCCGCGCAGATTACTGTGTATATTCCGTGTTTGTTTTACTTGACGCCTGCGGCCCGCCGGACTGACGACCTCAGACAGGTGCAGGCTGGATGACGAAGGCTGAGCAGCAAGTGCTAACAGTGTTACACATCACCAATGTCTAAATCCAATCAAAGTCTACATCTTATTCTTAACCCCCTTCAAAACCTTGAGAGTGCAGGCCTCTTACCTACTTTGGTTTTGAACTTTTTCGTTGAATTTCCCGTCAGATGTTCTGTTTATATTTGCCAGCCCAATCCAACGGTTTCTTTTCTGCTAGCCTTTTTTTTTCGGCGAACGCGAATTGACCAGCCCATTGCCAATTTTTACTAATGCTTTCTTCTTTATCTAACATTCAGTTATATACTTTTTTAATTTATTTAGCTAGGGTTGGCCAAATTACACTGGCAGAGTCAATGCATCTAGTCAATCAAATCAATTTGAAACTAAACATAACAAATACCCGTATCTCCACTCTGCATTGACTTATTATATTTATCCGATGCGTATTCGATTATAAATTCGTAAAATTTGCATAAGGAATGTTAATATGCATTAGTTTTTTGGTAAAAGGAAGACCTTGTTGTAATTTTTGATGCTTTGACTCTGCGCCAGTGTTACTTGAGCCAAAAATAAGGAAATCATTTAGTACACTAGTACACTTAGTCAGGTACATACATGCATTGACTTTTAGCCATTCACAATATAGAATATCTAGATTCGCTATCTAGATTTTTTTCCAGCAATGGATTTGATGATCGACAATGGCTGAACACAGCACCGAAGGTCTTGGATTCGATTCCCGACCACGACGGCAGTTTACACAAATGTTTCTTGACTAATATTTAATCGTGTTTGTGCATTGTTTATTTTGAAAATTTACTACATGCAGGATGATTCAAGTTACTCTGTGTCCGGGCAGGGCCGGCCTCCGTCGATACACGATCTGTTATCTACAAATAGCAGACCGTGGCGCGACCATGCATGGCTTCAGCTTGTGTGTAAATGTTCCACACACTGCCCGGACACGGCGTAACATGACTTATCCGTTTCAGATCCGTGGTACTACGGATTTCTGAAATAAGTCACCAACCTCCATACCTAAGCCCCGATTACACCCCCCACCCATGCGCCAGGTCTCCGCCAAAATACAGCAGCTGTTGAATACCTTGAAGCGGCCCAAACGCCGCCCGCTCCCGGAATTCTATGAGGATGATGATATAGAACTGGAGCTGGCGGCCAATCCGAAGGACCCCAACGCGCCCAAGCCCGAAGGTGAGCATACAAGCTTTATTGGGATACGTAATGGAATTTACTAGTTTAGTATTGTAAAATGAAGATATCCAAAATGAAATATTGTTACCATGGCTTCATAATTTCCTACTTTAATCTTGTATTATGACAGTAGGTTCCTATAATAATTACCGTAAATATTGCTCTTAAGGCTGCCTTGTCCACCTCACACACACCAGAACGAGTGGGGTAGCGGAGCTGTGTGCGAGGTAAAAAACTACCAATAAAATTGCATAAAAACTGCGCTCATGCTCCGCTACCCCGCTCCGCTGAAGTGGACGAACATCAGCCTCGATTCGAGGCTCTGTATTGCTATCAACACCAGCCGCGCGAAAGACATAAGCCGCAAGCCACTCAATAGCACCTAGAATAACATTTGTGTATAGCCAACATATCTCACCACAATATATTAAATTAAAATGTAAAAAAAACTGTTTACTTGCTGTCCACGACACAGGCCTGGTAGCTTTCGGCTAAATAAATATATTTTTTCATCTCCCCGCAGGCGGCACAATGACCCCAGCCGTCGGCGAGCAACTAGTAGTCCCCGCCGGCGTCCCGCGGACTCTCGAGGCAGCTCTTCAACGCTACGGCACCGCCAGCTTCAAGGCCAACGTCGCCACCGTGCTCGACCCCAACGGGAAACTCAGCAACTCTCTCACTTACGGTCAGTCGGGGAGATGGGGAGTCATTTGTTTTTAGGACAAGTGACGATGGTGTTGTCTTTTTAACCTTTTATTGAGGCGACCTGACGCCAGCATATCGCTAGGTATCGAATTCCATGTATTGATATAGGTGCTGGTTTCGTGTCGACGTCACGTCGCCGTCCCGCTGTCTAAATATCGAGGCTACGTTTCATCGCAGAATGAAAGAGCTAAGTAAACTATTCACAGTTAGTCTCCCGGAGTATGGAAGGTAAGTCTCCTATCCACAGTCAGTCTCTAGGAGGTGTAGTGTTCGACCCCAACGGGAAGCTCAGCAACTCGCTCACTAACGGTCAGTTCAAGAGTCATTTGTTTCTGATGACAAGTGACAATCGCGCGAGTTCGTGTTTTAAATGCATGGGATTCCGTATAAAAGACGCTGGAAGTGACGTGATAATGTTATTATGTGCGCTTGAAGCGTTGTGTGATGTCTCATACGGAATCCCATGTATTCAAACACCCGCTGACACGTTGGCATCACGTCAACGTCGTCGCTCCGCAGTTTAAATAAATCTTTGACGAATATCGAGACTACGTTTCATCGCTGAATGCCAAAGGTAACGATTGGAGGAGGATAATTAAAGGAGGACACACAAAACAAAAAAAACACACTCGCGAGCAATTACAAAAATCACTGAAACTTTTTCATTACTCGCGTAAGTGTAGTATTTGGCTAAAAATGCAAAAAAGTAGGTCATTATTCATATTTTACAAAACACGCTCCCTATAATTTTTCAAAGTCTAAGAATCGATTGTTACACGGTAGTCTCAATAGAGGCGCCACTTCGTACACGAAAAAACCTAAACTCTCATAAATTTTCACCACCGAAAAAACTAACCAAAAACCCGTCACCCCCACAGGCAAGCTGCTCAGCCGCTCGCTCAAGATCGCGCACGCGCTGCTCAACAAGACCTTCACATCCAAGACCAGCAGCGCCGGACCTCTCTCCGGAGACAGCTCCATCAAACCCGGGGACCGCGTAGCACTGGTCTACCCCAACAACGACCCGATCAACTTCATGTGTGCACTATACGGCTGTCTTCAAGCCGGGGTTGTGCCGGTCCCGATAGAAGTGCCTCTGACGCGCCGCGACGCTGGGTTGCAGCAAGTCGGGTTTCTGCTGGGGTCGTGCAGCATTCAGTATGCGCTGACTAGTGACAATTGCTTGAAAGGTGAGTGGGGTTGGGAGGAATGGGTGTGGTAAGCACGCTGAATAAAGTTTTACCCCCAAATTCATAGAGCTTTTTGAAACTTTTGAAAAGGGCTTAAAATTTACATAGTGATATACGAATTTCAACCATTTCACTTACGTGGAGTTTTAAGGAGTCGAAACTCGTGTGTTTCAAAGTCAATTTTAACCTTGTTGTAAAACAATACGTTCTATAAATTTGAGGGTTGCATTCTGTATGTATGGCAAATAAAAAGACGTAGGGCCAATAGCGACTTTGAATCAAGCAAAATCTCAAAGAAAGGAATTGGCACTACTAATATCTCGCTTAAACCTAGCTAGTTTAATCCATCCACTTACTAAAAGCGGCAGGAACATGATTTAATCGCGGCTAAATCTATTGGCGTCGGAAGCCCGATCGGATAAGCCTATGACTGCTGAGTTATTGAATGTGATCAATCAATTTACAAGGAGCTGAGGGATTTATTTATTGCTACCAATATTAGTTACTAAGAGAAAGGTCCTACTTTTTCATTGTACATCTATAAAACAATAATAATTCTCTGTTAGAAATTCAGTCCTGTTCGTAATATTCCTACAATAATTCCAACCATAACGCTTAATTATGTATACGGAAACCATCCTTCCCACTAACCATAGCTATAAACACCTACAGTTACACCCTTCTTACCTAATTTTAAACCAAACTATTCACAAACAGGGTTATCAAATTACCTTACTTTAACCCCCACATTCCTTCACACGCAGGGTTGCCGAAAGCGACTAAAGTCGAATCGGGCGACGTGGTGTCCTTCCGCGCAGGGTTGTCAAACTACCGTCCTCTAACCCCTATACTCCTTCACACGCAGGGTTGCCAAAAGCGTCATCCGGCGACGTGGTGTCCTTCCGCGGCTGGCCGTCCCTTCAGTGGGTGTCAACCGAGAAGCTGCCGCGGCCGCCTCGTGACTGGATCCCGCCGCCGCGCCCGGCCGACGACACGCCGGCCCACATCGAACACACGTCTGCTGCCGACGGGTCCGCCATGGGCGTTATTGTCACTAGGTATGTATTAGATAGTGTGTGCTGTGAATATGTAGTGAGAGGGTTTGTACAAGAGGGGTATTTGTGTCTCTGCTATAATACAGAGACAAAGACATCTGATACAAACAAAAACTACCCTTATTCGAATGTAATAAGGTTTCTGTAAGATGTCTTTCACCGTGGAATGGGATATAAGTAATGTGTGATAGAAACGCTACGCCGGTTGGAGAAATTACATATGAAATGCCTGAGTTGGTGCTTCGTCGCTGCGGCAAAAACAATTGAAAACAAACTGCTCAACGAAACGAAAGAACGAAAACGTATGTTGATAAGACTGCAGATACTGCTATTGGCTATCTGCCTGCGAAGCCGACGTTAATCTGTGACAATCTTCATAGACGTTTTGACACCGCCTGAGAGTCAGTAATTTAAGATTGCTGTTGCGAGTCTGTAACGCGGGCCTTTGCTATATCAGAGAAATAACTTTCATTGGACACCCAGTCGCCTACATTTAAAATACTACCGCCAATGGATCAGCTATGGGTGGTATTGTTACTAGGTATGTATGGTGTATAGATATTTTACAGAAGTATGGTCGGCATCTAAAAGTACTTTAGAAAGTACACAGAAAAAATACGGGCATTTTTTACATTACGTATCAATAGCGTGATTAGCACGCTTGTGAGTCATATGCCATATAAAGAAGCCGAGGTGATACCAAGAAATGAGTATTTTGAACCTCAATAGGTACCTGCATCGCATGGATATTACTTATGGAAATCTGAGAGACATGGCTTTCTATGGGTGGTATTACATAAATGCCTAAGTGCTATGAAGTTACCAAATTCAAATAATAATTTAGGTAGAACATTGCTAAGCTTTCGTAAACTTTCGTTACAACATGAAATAGAAGGATAGTGAGTATGTCATTGTTACACACGAGTATAGTACACTGCTCTCGACTGATCTGCATCAGATAACCACGATAAAACATTATATAAATCTTCAACATGACAGACAAATTAATCCTTTGATAGGTCGCCCAAATCATGAAAGATTTCCTAATAAAAATAATATTATACATTGTTTTTTATTCATAGTAATTAAGTTAAAGTAGTTCCTTTTACAACCCTTTTTTTTTTCATTATAATTAATACAATGAAATATATATTTCTTCTTACATTAAGTACATAAATCAACAACATTGCTGTATAAAGTTTTGGTAAGTATAATTTAAATTAGGGACAGCCAATTAATTTCACTTTTTATTTTATGCTCATAATAGCGAAACAAAACTTATATCACTGTCATAGATTTAAAATTGGAATAAGTACCTACCTATTTCTTAAAAATATAAACATTTTATTGAAGTAAATTTTGCTGCATTAACTTTTTTAGTTTTTTACTTAATTTCCTATTACCAAAGGCCAGAGTTACCTTTTAATAATTTGCTGGCGCCTATTATATTAAAATATCTTGCAATTTAAATTTGAGTTTAATAATGAAAGCGCTGCGAAAGAAAAATTACATGAGAGCGCCATCTGCAATGCACCTTATCAAATACTAAATATGAAACCAGGTGTCTAGATTGCATCAAGATAGCTAGAGTCATCTATCACTCAGCCAGTGAAACTAAACGGACGCAGCCTCCCCACAGCCCCGACTAGTTCATTCGGGAGTTTATGATGGCGCAGGCTTTCGGGAAATTACTGACAGTTTCCTAAACATATGGCTCGGAAAATTACATCGGAAATTCGGGTTTTCATTTTAATTGGAGATTTCCATATTTTGAGCGCGATTTACCTTTGTTATTTGGCCATAAAGTAAGAAAATCAGTGCGTGTTTTGTTTGAAATTTGACATGTCAACATCCGGTAAAATATTGATGATTTAAAGTAAACATATGGTTCGGTAAATAACAATATTTCGGGTTTATGTGATATTTAGAAGGTAGGAAAGCGATTTTCGCATAAAATATAGAGTTCGAATGTAAATATTTTCAGTTTAAAAGCCTTTTTCACCTTAGATTCTTCAATTTCTTTTTCTTAAACCGGAAGCAGCCATTAAAAGAAAACAAACTACAGTACTGCCAGGGTGCATTAAATTTTTTTATCATAAAATAGTTGGCTAGAAATGCAATGAAAAAACAAATATTTGGCTAAATAAAGCATTGAAAAATAAATAATTAAATTATAGTTTAGAAAAAATATTAACGTGTCGAATATTTTACATGTTGGTAGATTTAGTTGGTATTTTTGTTAGACATATGCTTGCATCCCTTTTTCCCGGGGGCCACGGTCTCGCAGGCTCACTGCTCGCTCTGCCAGTTGCCGTCGGAGCCTCTGCCGAGGATATCGTGGTTCTCAATATTTCCCAATTAAAAAATCATTAAATTTCTGCTTTCTGAATTAAATACCCAAGTGAAATTACAACGTTTCGCGTATAAAAGTGAATTAATTTTTAAAAACTATTATCCATCGGTGTCTCTGCCGAGGATATCGTCGTCCTCATTTAAAATATTTAAAAAAACCTGCTTTTTTCATTAAATACCTAAGTGAAATTACAACTTTTTGTAGTGCAATATTTCCAATAAAATGGTATTTCCGGAATTTGTTGACGCTGTGAACGTTATCTTAGCGGCTATCGCACATTTTCTCATAGTATTCACGGACAACGTACGCATTATTTACTTCCTTCTCTTCATTAGGATCCTGCGCCTATTCCGCTAAATACATTCAAACTTTGCTACTACCAAGTGTTTCGTGAACCAGTGAACTGACTGAAACTGATTATTTTATTTTAAAGTCCACTCCGTAAGACATTCAAGATGCTTTTAATTAGCACTTTCATCTTGTACCTAATGCTGTTTTGGATCGGGCTGCTGTTCTGTATCTCGTGGCGTAGCGTGCGGTATGATCATCGGTATGGGCGGCGCAACCTGGTGGTCATCCTGTGTTGCCACCACCACCGCCGCAACGGCTTCTAGAGGGGTTAGGGGGGGGGAGGGGATGGGAGGGGAGGAGATGGGAGTTTAGGGGAAAGGCCCCCAGGCCGGTCCCAGCACACACACCTGTTGTGTGACACCTGTAGCTTCCATGTGTACTGACAGGTATCCTGTAAAACCATTGTAAGATTTCTTGTTTTTTTTTGTTGCTGCTGAGCGCCCTATCGACTTTTGCTGCTTGCGTCATTCTGACCCAATTTGATTTATGTAAAATTGTATGCACTGCGTTTAGCCCTTCCAGCGAATCTATTGTACTGAGATATGGACTTGCATATGTAATGAGGGCTAATATTGTTTGCTTGCGTTCATTTTGAAGTATTCATGCTATCTCTGTGTTGAGTTGCCATTGTTTTGTGTCTGTGTGCGTGTGTTAGTATAGCTTTAGTACTGCAAGACCGATCGATACAGCTGAACCCCGGGCCCAGGGGGGGTTGGGGTCTGTGTAACTTTACTTGTGTGTGTGCGATTGCATAACTCGACTATATTAATTACTGAATATAACTGAGATTGATTAATATTATCCATGCGCCTCTGTCGATACGCAAATACGCGAAATGATTTTAAAAGCAGCTTTTTGATTTTATTACCTCAGTTAAGTCAAGATGCAGCGAAAGTATACTTTGTTAATTATGATTACTCTCTTTCAAAGTAATGCCTAACCAACTTTTGGTTTTAGATTTTTGCAATACTTAATACTAAGAAACTTTAATGTCTGCTGCAGGACATGATGCAAGATATAAAGGGGATTAAGAAACAATATACTTAAATAATTAAAAATGGTGGACGGACTAGTACTGTCTTGCTCCTTCTCACTCTAATCGTAGCTCTGACAATATTCCTTCCTACTCCCACTTGTCTCTTAAGTGGCAGCCGCCATTTTTATGTTCAATTGGAGCTAGCTATCCCGGACCCGTCCTCCATCTTCATACTGTTTCTTTATCCACGCGCGCTATACCTATTGTCTACCCGTTGCGATGCTGGCGCTCAACTACATTTTCAACTGCTTTTGACAACAACATAGACGTTGTATTGAATGGAAACATTTGAAATTAAGGTCTGGGGTTTAGAATCATCAAAGATGAATTAGTGAAGATTAATTATGCAATATTTTGTGTTTAGTTGGTCTTTTGGTGCGTCTAGCTTTAGAATAATTGCGACTTTTTGTGCTTTTCGTTAATTAATTAGATAGTTTTATATACCTGGTGCGGCTCAGCTATCTAACAACTTATGTGTTTTATCATAGCGATTTGATGTAAATTAGGTAAACTAATGTAATGATGTACGGTCATGTGCAGAGAAACCTGACCCCCATCTCATAGTAACAATGTTTCTGAGAGGGGTCAGGTTTCTCTGCCCTTTACTTGTATTATCGAATTATTAGTAGCCTTGACCTTTTATACATTCTTTCCTGTCAGATGTATGTATCTTCAAATCTTTTGCCGGATTGTAAATCCTAGTCTACAGTAGACAAAGCTTATAACAAATCAATAACGAATGATACAATTTCCACCCTACATATTCCTGGTATTATTTTTCTAAGTACGCTTCACTGCCTCTAATTGGCGTAAATATCACAATATTCACAATCCCCTCACATGCCAACAAGACTCTCAGAACATAAGTACTCAAAAATATTCCATGACCAATTAGTGGAAACATCTTTATTGTTGCGAGATATTTTTTTGAAGTACAATGTACGTAATCTCTTTCTTTGTAACGATTGCCGAATATTCTGTAGAAAAATAAAGTCACAAAAAATATGAGCGGTGCCGTATGTGTTATATTTCCTCCTGAGATTCGAGTCGTGTCGTTAGGACTCGTGGATTCTAATCCTAGCAGTGCAATTTTTATTATGCAGGCAATGCAATTGCAATTTTGACTATGTTGTTACGTAACAATTTTAACTTTGTTAACCCCGGCGGGTAAAAAGGGGTGTTATTTATTAGGTAGGTTAATTACCTTAATATGAAATGCTGCAAAGGCATACTCGAGTATCCATCTACTACAGCATGCTTAGCTGCCCTAGCGAGGCTTCTGATAGCGACCTGCTTAACTTCTAACCACTTCTCTACCACATTGTACAAAGGTATTTTCCGCATGGTTTCTAGAAAAAAATGTTAAGAAAATATAATACGTCGTAAAGAACACGGTCGATATCATTTTCGAGAGCCATGCGGAGAGCGGGGGGACGCTGCGCACGTCCCCCGCACCCCTGCCCCGCCCCCGCTGACCTGCCCCGCGCCCCTGTCTCGCCCCCGCTGACCTCTGTTGCTACCCGTGCCGCGTATGGTAGTGTGTGTGTTGTGTCAAGGGTGTATGTAGCGGGAGTGGTAGAACGGTCTAGTGGTTGGGCGTTGCCGTTTAAGAGCGTATTGGTTCTTCGGGGGTCTCAGCGGTGGCGGTCCCTGGCATTTGTTGATGGATCATGTTTAGTTATTAGATTTAAGATGGTGATTAATATCACTCGACCGTCGACTTTAGACAGGGAGCCGATACAGCCATGGTGGGAAAGGCTGATAAACTAATAGTCTATTTTAGGAATCCTTGCGAGTTACGTTTACTGGTAGATAATGACATTTTCTCATCTGCATGCCTCCATCTACCCTCTCTGTACCACAAACTGGGTTAACGTAATCTTATATAAAATCACGGATGCTAAAGGTCAGTCAGTGCATAGCTTGGCCTTTTCGAGAGCCGCGCGGGGGCGGGGTGCGGGGGGACGCTGCGCACGCACCCCGCGTCTTTACTTCACCCCCGCTGACCTATCCCGCACCCCTGTCTCACCCCCGCTGACCTCTGCACCCCGCACCCCGCCGTTGCTACCCGTGTAAAGGTGATAGTGTGGGTGTAAGCGTGTATGTAATGGCAGTTCTCGAAATTTCTGCCTGTATACATGTACTAGTTGCCATGCAATGAAATTATGGGCGTTGCCTGTTTATTGACTGATAAATTATAATATCGAAGACGGTGGAAAGGAAGATTCACTTAGCAACATGGTCGAACGTGTTTTTTGATAAATTGAATTTAAATGTAGGCCGTTCATAAGAACGGCCGGATGAACATAAGTTCCTCGATTTCGGCAATGCAAATTTCAAACGAAAAAATTGCAACTCATTGTCAAAAATACGACTAAAAACAACTTCCACCATAATAATAAGATCTCAGTCACACTTTCGAGGGGTTGTGCGTATGAATTCAAACTGCATACCTGCTGCTCGCTGATTGAAACTCATTTATGAATTTAAGATAACAATTCGCGCAGTTTGGAAATATGAAGTGCAGTTTCACTCAAATTGTCATCTGAATAAACACTTGAACTAGTAAATACCACTTCGGCACTGCGTAGTTGTGATTGCGAGTTTAGTTTCTGTAAAGGGGGCCGGCTCAACCGGATTTCTAGATAATGCAGAGTCCGTGCCGCAAGCTGCGTCTAAAGGCTCGATCGATAGCGCACATAATCCTATCGCGGGAATACAAAGCAACGGAAAGCTCCCGAGCTTGGCCCCTGGGGGGAATCCGGAGATCCTGCCACCCGCCACCCACCTGAGGAATTGTATGGTGTTTAACAACAGCTCGAACGGACCTATCGAGGGTTCGAATTCCAAAACATTTGCTGGGATGGCTGTTTACGTTAGGTCTGTAGGATTAATCTGAATCGGGTTTAAAACTTGTCGGGGCATATATTTGTTTAAAGTTTGCTCTCGGGTCTTGATGTTTAGAATCGGATGGACGTACAGTCAGCTGCATAAGTAGCTATACACCTTCGAACCTTGTCAATTTATCAAACCGCCTATCATTCATTGAAGCATTGACGGTTCATCAGTTTGACAAGGTACAGAAGTGTATAACATGATAACAACTTATGCAGCGGACCGTACCTATGTCCCCGCGTTTTAAATAACATTACTGTTATTATGAGCTTTTATGTGACTACAACGTACCCTAAGTACACAGAGTACACTCGCGGCAATAACCAGTGGCATAGCACCAAATTGATCCTATACGGAAAAGGCTATGACGTCGTCCTCGGCAATATTGAAGTACGCCGCATCTAAATATTACTAACTACATTTATAAAAACGTAAATATAGGGTTCCGTAAAAAAAATGGTATAGGCCTTTTTCAATGCTTATAAGTGAATTAATGTTCAGATGGAACCATCTAACTGAATATGGAAGCAGTTATCTTTAGCTTATTCATTTTATATCATAAAAAATCTGCTATTATGAAATCTTTGATACCTAGTAGGTAAAAGAAACACTATAAATTTCATGGATTGTAGAGCATTTAACTGCTCACGTCTCGGTAACACTTCCACAAAACCGAGGAGATTTTAAATCGTATCTGAATTTCCCAGAGTATATTTATAACCGACTTCAAAAAAAACTAAGAGGTTCTCAAATCGTCTGCACTGACGTCCACCGATATCTTCCAACCTATGGACCTATATTTAAATTAATTTCCCTTATCTATTCTCCGCAGAGCGGCGATGCTGGCCCACTGCCGCATGCTATCAGTGGCCTGCCAGTACACCGAGGGGGAGCACATGGTGTGTGTGCTGGACTTCAAACGCGAGACCGGCCTGTGGCACGCGGTACTCACGAGTGTCCTGAACGGCATCCACGTTATCTTCATACCGTACGCCTTAATGAAGATAAGCCCTGCATCGTGGATGCACATGATTACGAAGTATAGGTAAGGGTCTTGTGGAGCTGCTTTTTATGTATTTCATCAAGTACCTAAATAGAAAATTCGTGTAGCTTTCCAAACGGGCCTCTTATATTTCGACGACTTTAGAATAAAAATGCACGAATAATGTTATAACAGAGTTTTTAGGTAATACTGCAATTGAGAAATTTTAAAACATTGAATACCGAAAACCGAGGACAAAATGTTCATTCGTTTTAGTTTTTTTTGCGTCAGTCTTTTTCACCGGCGGTCGCGTCATAAAATATGCTGTCGTCGAAATTGAGTTCCAGGATTTTCCGATGCAGCCGCTTTGTTTTTTCTGTAACTCAATAACATTGTGAATATATGTTGCGGGTCCGGCGAGTAATTTTATTAACAGCCCACACTCTGTGCTGGCGCTCGCCGCAATCTCGTTATACAACGTGATACAAAGGACCTCTGATTGCATTCAATATTCGCTCACTGGAATTTTCCTCAATAAATAAATATGAAAACACTTATTTACCTAGTGCTTCCATCGGATATTGAGTCTTTTTCCAATTGGATGCAGCCTTGCGTCTAGGGTTCCTGCGGGGAAATTGGCTTTTCAACCTAGATACTTACGATTTAAGATTGGCTTCAATTCTCCTTACTTGTTAGTTTTCTATGTAAAGCTCATTAGTATAATAAAATAAGTATCATAATGTCCTTCAGGTCTTCACAAGTACCTACGTATATAATTTAATGAAATAAGATTATAAAATCAGCCATCTTTCAATCTATACAATTTCTGATTGGCTTCAATTTGCATTACTTGTTAGTATTCTATGGTGATTCTATGAAAGGTTCATTAGAAATAATAAAATATCGAAATGTCCTTCAGTTGTTTACAACTACAAATATATATTTTTATTAAATTATAAGGTACATGCCGAGTTGCAGAAAGGATCATCTAAGCTAAATGTCTGCATGATCTTCCTTTTTCTGTCCATATACTGTATACTGTCAAAACAAGGCAAACAATACATTTAATGCCGATATTAGCTTCCTTTGTGCAACTCAGTGTTAATCTGCCATCTTCCAAACCACACATCACATCTTAACCTCATCATCATCATCATCATCAGCCAATAATCTTCCACTGCTGGACATATGCCTCTCCCAACGAGCGCCACAACACTCGGTCCTCGGCCGTCCTCATCCATCCACTTCAATCCTCAACTTTTATTATATTTCTAGGGCTTCAGTGGCTATCGTGAAATCGCGTGACCTGCATTGGGGGCTGTTGGCCACTCGCGACCACAAGGAGATCGCTCTAAACTCTCTGCGGATGCTCCTAGTGGCCGACGGGGCCAACCCCTGGTCGCTTTCCAGCTGCGACCAGTTTCTATCGGTGTTTTCCAGCAAAGGTTTGTGTGATATTTTTTACTGATTTAGAAAAAAAGAGGAGGATCTCAATTCTTCTGTGTGTATAGTTTTCTAAATGTGTTAAGTTGGTGTGTATTTTTACAGGAATTGATAGTGTACTGAACATTGACTTAATATTATTAGCGTAGTACTGAACGTTCCATAAGTAGTTACATCTTCACATTCATACACCTATTAGTTTATTCAAACATTGACGGATTGTTAGTTTGACAAAGGTACAAAAGTGTATACCTACTTACAACCTATGATGCTGACCGTACAATAGAGATGGGTTCGTTGCGAGGTGTATTTATTAAAAGTCCGACACTACCTATTTTAATTAAAACTATTTTCATTTAAAGTTTCATTTATGATGTTTGCTAGTGAGCGTTGCTGTAATATGGACGCAGCTAAAGCTAAAACATAAAAGCAAAATTGACGCAAAGCTTTCCATGCATCAGTTCGGGGAATTGAGGTAACTTGAAATTCTGCAAAGAGAAATCGTTTGTGAATCTATAAATATCCGTATTGGAAAATTTAAGCGTGGGTGTAGTGAGGGTGGGTGGCTTGCTTTCCAGTGGGTGTTTTGCCTTCGATCCGATATTGAACGTGCTCCCGTTTGACAGTTGGCAAGCCTGCGCTGTAAAGACCAATCGCAATCCAGATATAAGTAACGGCAACGTAGCCAACATGACGGGAGGAAATCAATACAATTGTGAGCCACACCCAAGCCGCACCCATGTGAAGTGAATCTAAAATGGCCGCTCGTACTTTGAGGCGTGGCAGCGGGATGTTAGATAAGTGATGAAACTGTTTGATTATTGGATATATAGGCCTTTACCTAGTATAACATTGTGAACAATAGTCATTTCGGATTTTTTTAATGCTAGTCTAAACTACAATTAGGTACCTATCGTGGCTGACAGCCATACTGAGCGCCTAGATTGCCGAATATCCGCCTATACTTAGGCAAGAGAGCATTTATTATAGTTGTCATTTACGGGTCGACAGTTCCCTACCTACTACAAGTTAGACCTGCAATTCTCCTCTAATTTAATTTTCTTGTTTTCTAACTACTATTTTTCTCTACCCCAACTAATCCGACACATAGATAGAAGTTACAAAGCTAATATACTAACACATAGGTACTAATTTAGCTGGTTTTTCAACATCATCCACCTACAGCAGTCCAATGCTGGACGTAGGCCTCTACCAAAGCATGCCACTAGATTTTTATATTAGATAGATTTGAATATTGAATAAATTTGTGTAAGTATTGTATAAAAATATAAATAAGTATAATTAGTTATTAAGTACCTAATTACGTAGAATGATTCATCACGAACAAATCTCTGTGATTTTTGTGATGCAATGTTATAATTAATCAATAATTCTGTAAAATTATTTGATAAATAAATAATAATAATAAATAATAATAAGATGCCATCTACAACTTATAATAAAATGTTTCACAACATTTTATTTTTCCATTCAGAAGTGCGATCTAAAGCGTTCTAAAGGTAGATTTACAATCATTTCCTTCCCCCACAGGGGTGCGCGGCGACGCGATCTGCCCATGCGCCTGCAGCAGCGAGTCTATGACGGTGTGCGTGCGACGCGCCGGCAAGAGCGGCGCGACCGCCGGCCGCGGCGTGCTGTCCATGTCGGGGCTCAGCTACGGCGTGGTTCGAGTGGACGCCGAGAACTCGCTCACGTCGCTCACGCTGCAGGATTGCGGCCAGGTCATGCCGTCCTGTGAGTGTGTTGCCATCTTCTTCATCAGCCAATCATAGGACTGGAACTTCTAACAGCCAATCATAGGACTGGAACTGCTATGTTTACTTACGGGGTGGTGCGCGTGGACGCCGAGAACTCGCTCACGTCGCTCACGCTGCAGGATTGCGGCCAGGTCATGCCGTCCTGTGAGTGCCACATGGTTCCACGTAGTTAGGAGAACTAGAAGAGATCAACAGACTCTTTAGAATGTCAACTTTAGGGTGGTTGACTTACCATCTGATTTATCTTCATCACCAGCCAATAATAGGACTGAAACTGAAATGTTTACTTATGCTTTATCATCTCAGCCATAAGACGTCCACTGCTGAACATATACCTCCCCTAATGTTTTCCGCTGGAAATTGCCTTGGAATTGGAATTCACCGTCTTCGAAAAACTAATCCTTGATGATGTGGAAAGTCTATGTTAACTAATCCTTCATCATCTGAGCCATAGGACGTCCACTGCTGAACATAGACCTCGCCTAATGTTTTCCGCTGGAAATTGCCTTGGAATTGGAATTCACCGTCTTGAAATTACTAATCCTTGATGATGGCGAATGCCTCGTGTGCCACGGTTCCTTATTGACTTCCCTATTTCTAGCTTAAAATGAGCTAACGCTTAATCCTTTACGCAGGCGTAATCGTGGTGGTTAAAATGGAGGGGCCATCATTCCTGTGCAAGACGGATGAGGTTGGCGAGATCTGCGTGTTATCCGGGGCAACCGGATCTGGATATTGGGGACTTCCGGGGCTGACCAATACGGTGTTCCGCGTCCGCCCATTGGACGCCGACGGGGAGCCAATAGGCGAAGAGCATTACGTGCGCAGCGGACTTCTTGGATTCTTGGGGCCTGGGGGTAAGTGATGAAACTGATGAATGCAAATGCTTTGAAGATTGATGACACTGTCACTTACGAAACTGTTTTAGCTCTCTCTATAAGACCTGCTTTGCAGCAAACTACACAGATTCGAGATAAAAAATATAATGCACCAATGCTATAATGTGCCTTCCAGAAGTCGCTCTTCACCCAGCTATTGCGCCGAGCTCTAAAAAGCTCCAAGACTGAAGGGTTATTGCCTCAATGTCCACTGGCGTAATCAGGCAGGCGGGTTAGATACCCAACACCACAACATCATCATCAGCCTATAGCAGTCCATTGCTGGATGTAGGCCTCTCCCAAAGCACGCCTCTGGATGCGATCCATAGCTTTCCACCATTTAGCACTACTAACCCCACCTCATTTTCTATTCTATTCTATTCTCTGTGGGGGTGTAAGTACCTGCACCTGGCTCTCCCTCGAGTGGAACCTTTGTGCATATCCCCAATGTCTAAACTGCCTTCCTAAGCTTGGACCATTCCCCACCACGCTGGTCCACTGCGGGTTGGTGGGTTCACATATCTAGATCTAGAACCCCACCTCATTCCAGGCTTAGTGTTCGTGTGCGGCTCGCGCGACGGTCTGATGACGGTGACGGGGCGCAAACACAACATGGACGACATCATCGCCACGGTCCTGGCCGTGGAGCCGATGAAGTTCATCTACCGCGGCCGCATCGCCGTGTTCTCTGTGCGGGTGTTGCGGGACGAGAGGATCTGCATCGTGGCTGAGCAGCGCCCCGATTGCGGGGAGGAGGAGGTGGGTTGATGGGATTTAGGAGTGGGGATAGCTCTTTTTTGTTTTTGTTTCAATACGATAGAGTATTGATAGCTGATAGTTACTATCATACGATTTTGACACATAAAATGTTGCATTCTGTCAAAATCGTATGAAAGTAGGTAACTGTCAGCAATCAATAAATAGAGTTATTGACACTGGCAGTAAGTGGAGGAGTTATGGGGCTGGAGCAAAAAAATTAAAAGAGGTGCCGATTTTCCTATTGATGTCTTTGATGACTTGACTGTCTTATGGCGAGATTTTAGTATTAAAATGAATTGATAATGATTGTGATTAGTGGTGGGAAAAACGGCTACATTTTGATAACACGCTACAGACGCTATGTTACACATTTATAGCAGGTTATTTAATCCGCTACGTTATAACGATATTGAAGAGCAAAAAAAAAATTGATGAAAAAAAAAAATTGATGAAAAAACCAATGAACTTTCCTTCATACTTTACAGGCTTAGGACTGTCTATAATGGCACATCACTGTTTCCATAATGGCACATCACTGTTTTCTCTTCATTTTTATGAAATTATTGTCAAACGTTCTTTAATTGCAATAACTATTTACACAAAACACTTTAAAACCACAAAGTAATATCCTTTCAAAGTTTCATCCACTTACGAAAACACACGTAAAATAAAGATAGGTAAATTGTCCAGTCAAAGTTCAATCACACACAATCACAAATTATTTAAAATACGAAATTGTCCTCAGAACCAAATTGTCCGTTAGAAAGTACCTATTTACACTTACACAAACACTATTTATTTTCAATTTTACACTAAACCTAAATAAACACTATACCTATTTTAATACGTTACTATTTAAACTATTTATTATTATGTATATTTAAAAATATTTATTTACAGCACGCAAATGCAACAAAACAAACAACGCGATCGTAATTCGTAACGTTGCGCGAGGCACAATTAGCATAACGGCCACCCGTGGCCGTTGCCAAATCGCGACTGCGGAGCTAATTTCAGCAGATAGCGGGGCGCTATTGCGTAGTGAAGCTTGCAGCTTCGCAGCGTCTCGCTCTCTCACACGCGAGTCGCGCGACGTTGCACCGTTGAGAGAGCGAGACGCTACAAAGCAAGTGAATATCGCCTGCGCGGTTATCGCGCGCCACGTCTGGCGGCTGCGATAAATAGCGGAGCCGCGAGGCTCCGCTATTTCTAGCAGTAGCGTCGTGGCAACGGCCGCGGGCAGACGCTGTCCAATTTTGCGAGCTAAGATCGCGAGGGCGCGTCGCGTTATAATTATAGCAGCATTTGCGCGTTCATAAAGCGAATGCTATTCGTTGCGAGCAAATCACTTGCTATGTTTTTTAGCTATATGTTATATTAACCTCCACTAATTGTGATGCAGTAAAATGATGCAGATTACTCTGTGAGAGTAGGAAATAACCAAGTTTAGCAGTTCTCAGCCGACAACACATCACACAGTAAAACTCAACACCGTCTAACACCCCAATCTCCGCAGTCATTCCAATGGATGTCTCGAGTGCTCCAAGCCGTAGACTCGATCCACCGCGTCGGCATCTACTGCCTGGCTCTCGTTCAGCCGAACTACCTCCCGAAGACGCCGCTAGGGGGCATCCATCTGAGCGAATGCAAGCGCCGGTTCCTGGACGGCACCCTGCACCCCGCCAACGTGCTGATGTGCCCGCATACTTGTGTCACCAACCTGCCCAAGCCAAGGGAGATACATTCCGGTGAGTTGAGGTGGTTGGAGGATTGTTTGGATGTGAATTTGAGGAGATGAATTGGCTGGGGGAGCTGTAATTTGTAGTGATTGTGATTGGTTAATTCGCTGTGGGATTAGACAGCTCCTATCAGTTTGATAACGTTAGCAGAAAAGGAAATAACTATAGCCCCTGAGATATTGATGGATAATAACGTTCCGACTCATGATTTTCCAGTATGAACATTTCCAATCATAAATTTTTTCAATCATGAAGAAACACCTATTATACATGCAGCTAGAAACTCCAGTAGGTACTTCAAATCAGTCCAACACGTTTAGTTACGATGTCATTGTTATCCAGATGTGGGCCCGGCCTCGGTGATAGTGGGCAACCTGGTGCAGGGCAACCGACTGGCTTCAGCACAGGGCCGCGACATGGGCTACTCCGACGACTCGGACGCCGCTAGGAAGGTAAGTGACTTGACCTGGACCATTAATGTAATTACCAATTTGATGGGTTATAATAATATAAAGAGTCTTGTTAAGCAAGAGTTATGCTGAAGAATCCTTCCTCGTCCCCACAGTACCAGTTCATCAGCCAGATCCTCCGCTGGCGCGCGCAGAGCACGTCCGACCACGTCATCTTCACGCTGCTCAACTCGAAGGGTTCCGTCGCGAAGGCGCTCACCTGCGTCGAACTACACAAGAAGGCCGAACGCATCGGGAACCTGCTTCTAGAGAAGGGAAGAGTCAACACCGGCGACCATGTGGCTTTAATCTTCCCGCCGGGAATAGATCTGATCTGCGCGTTCTACGGCTGTCTGTATGTCGGTGCGGTGCCGGTGACCATCCGCCCGCCGCACCCGCAGAACCTGCACACCACGTTGCCGACTGTGCGCATGATCGTGGACGTCAGCAAGGCCACCCTCGTGCTGTCCAACCAGTCCGTCATCAAGCTGCTCCGCTCCAAGGAAGCCACCAGTGTGCTCGACAGCAAGGTCTGGCCGCTCATCCTCGACACCGACGACATGCCCAAGAAGAAGCTGCCCATCATGTACCGAGCCCCCACAGCGGAGATGCTCGCGTATCTAGACTTCAGTGTATCAACTACCGGCATGCTAGCCGGCATCAAGATGTCTCACGCGGCCGTCACCACGCTCTGCCGCTCAATGAAGATCGCTTGTGAGCTGTACCCTTCGCGACACATTGCTCTCTGCCTCGACCCCTACTGCGGACTCGGGTTCGCTCTGTGGTGCCTCAGCAGCATCTATTCAGGCCACCACTCTATCCTGATCCCGCCATCCGAGGTAGAAGTGAACCCGGCGCTCTGGCTGACCGCTGTGTCGCAGTACAAAGTTCGCGACACCTTCTGCTCTTACGGAGTAATGGAGCTATGCACCAAAGGACTGGGCAGTTCCGTGAACACCTTAAAGGCCAAAGGCATCAACTTGGCTTGTGTAAGAACCTGCGTAGTAGTCGCAGAAGAGAGGCCACGCATAAACCTGACCAACTCGTTTTCGAAGCTGTTTTCCGCGCTGGGGTTATCGCCACGTGCCGTATCGACATCCTTCGGGTGTCGTGTGAACATCGCGATCTGCCTGCAGGGGGCGTCTTCGCCGGAGCCGTCGACCGTGTACGTGGACCTGCGGGCTCTGAGGAACGATCGCGTCTCGTTGGTGGAGCGAGGCAGCCCGCACTCGCTGTGCGTCATGGAGTCGGGGAAACTGCTGCCGGGAGTCAAGGTCAGTTGCAACATGTTGCTTGATTTTATGCGTTTAGCTTCTGCTCTTAAAGGCGAATGGATAAATTCAGGTTTTTGATGACAAAATTGGTCAACTCCATTTTCCTTTAGGACTGTTTTTTTGGTGTAATACAAACATTCCGACGCGACGCAGGCATCGAAATTTAACTAAATAAGTTCTAATCTAAAATGGACTTTGCCGCTTTTGATATCAAACAACTCAATTGAAATATAAACCGTGCTTTTATCTTTTCCACCTTATAGCTTATACTCTTTAAGCCATCCACAAAATTGCGATACAAACTAACATCATCACATTTCACAGGTGATAACAGCGAACCCGGAGACGAAGGGCCAGTGCGGGGACTCGCACCTCGGCGAGATCTGGGTGCAGTCGAGTCACAACGCGAGCGGCTATTTCACCATCTATGGGGATGAGTCGGACTATGCGGACCACTTCAGCGCGCAACTCGTTACTGGGAACACCGGCGAGGTAATCACATAGTCATGGAAACTTGCATTTCTTTTTAGACTAAAGTTGTGTATTAATTTTTGCCAGCCACTATTTTATGGAAAATATCCTACTGTTATGTGATCAACAGGATCTTAAAACCGTGTTTTGCCACATTCATAATCTTTCTGATGCTCGTTTTTGTGGCAAAACTGCTGAATGTTATTATTAAAAGTATCATATACAAACTTAACTTTTAGTTAATTTTAATATCAAGATACATTCATTAACCCGTTCAAAAGTTCTCCTAAAACCCCAATTCCTACTTTCTAACACCAAAACTCCTCTACAGGTATACGCCCGCACAGGCTACCTAGGCTTCCTGCGCCGAACGGAGCTCACAGCGACCGCGTCGACGGACGACACGGCGTCCATCCTGACGCGCGACAGCGACACGGAGTCCCTCGCCTCAGCCTGTAGCGCCGGGCCCGATGCCCATGATACTCATGATGCGGTGTTTGTCGTCGGCGCTCTAGACGAGACTATCATGTTGAGGGGCATGCGGTACCATCCCATAGATATCGAGAACTCGGTCATGCGGTGCCATAAGAAGATTGCTGAGTGGTGAGTCTTTGTTTGGCTTGAGGTTTGAGAAGTTCAGGAGGTCGATTCTTATACAATGGACAACATTTCAAAAAACTAAAGCTACTATAAATCGAAAACCATTTCGAGATTTAGCTCTAAAGGCCACAAAAAAAATGTTTTTATATTTTTTGGATGTATCATTTTCGAGAAAATCATAAAATAGTTAAAAAGAGCTGATGACGTCATGCATCAGGTGCGATGCATTTTGATGATCAAAGCCTATAGATTTAAAAACAAAGTAACTGTCACTTTCATTTTTGATTGACGTTGACGTTTTATCGTGACGTTGTTGTTTATTTGGGTCATTTTCATTAATTCTGTTCTGACACTTTCTGACCATTTTTTTTATTTATTATTAAGAGATGACCTCTATATAATATGTCCCAGAACATGCCACCGCCTACACAGCTAAAAAAATGCTTCTGCTTATTTTTTTACATGATAAGTACCTACTTTCCATCATCAGAAATATCAAGGTCATTTGAAAATGACCCATTTGTTGGTTGGCATGTAAACAAAGTTTAAATGTCACTTGTCAGTGTCATTTATGTTTTTTTTCGAGACTCAGGCAATAGACAAAAATAAAAATTTAGCCTAATATGTGACGTCACTTCCGGTTTTAAAATAATTAACTTTAAAGTTAAAAATAACATGCAAAAATTTATGTATATACAAAATAAAAAAATACGGGTCCACTAATTTTCTATTAACTTTCCGAATAACTAATAAAAATTAAGGGTAAAGAAAATGAAATGTTGTCCATTTTGGCACTAAAAAATTTTTTATGAGCTAATTAAAGAAGTTTTTAACTGAACTTTACATTGAACTTTATTGTAAGCAAACAATGAAATTCAGAATAAAACAACAGATTTTGTTTAGGAATCAACCCGCCTTACAGACTGATCTTACTGATATTATTTGTAGCCAAGCAATTGAAGTTTGTAGGAAAGCTATATTTTTAAGCAAAAAACCTACACGAAACAGCCATTCCAGCTTCAACCTCTTGAAAATTGTAGCCCTTACTATTTTATTATAACACTCAACTCTTCCACTAACATCTAATTTCCCCCACAGCGCGGTGTTCACGTGGACGAACCTGCTGGTGGTGGTGGTGGAGCTGGACGGCAGCGACAGCGAGGCCCTGAACCTGGTGCCGCTGGTCACCAACACTGTGCTAGAGGAACAGCATCTCATCGTGGGCGTGGTGGTCGTGGTAGACCCCGGCGTCGTGCCCATCAACTCGCGCGGCGAGAAGCAACGCATGCATCTTAGAGACGGCTTTCTCTCCGATCAGATTGACGCCATCTATATAGCGTATAATATGTAGATTTTAGTCGTGGTAAGAATGGTATCGGAACGAAATTGGTGGTAAGCTGGCATTGGTTGGGATTAGTGTGGTGGGGGAAATGTGGCGCGTTGAGGTTTTATTGGCGGTGGCGGCATTGATAGCAAGGTTGGGGGGGCTAGCGGTATCGCCACCGCCTGTGAAGACTTTGACGTGAGATTTTTCCGCTGCTGTAGCACGAGTGCCTGCTTGCAATGTCTGAATGAAAAGTTAAATGTGTGCTGATAAAAATCATTCTGTCATCCTCTAAAACGTGAATTTAAAGAGTGACAGCATGGTTTTTATGCCGCAGATAACATTTATCCAGATTTTGTGTAACAGGCGCAAGTCTAGATTGTATTGTGAATGATAGTGTGGATGGGTTATTGAACTGAACCAGAGCGGTATGTTTGAGCAATGCTCATGATTACTGAAGAATCGAATTGATTGTATACCCAGTGTCTGGATATTGAGTGTAAATGTACTAGCTTACAGTAGGTACTATTAGCTAGTACTTATGTTTAACTTCTTATCTGATTATTTACTATTATTGATATCCTAATTCTATATTATGTATACTTTGTAAAAGTATAATATTTTGTTATGTTATATTCAAATCGAAATTAATGTTTCGGCATAGACTGTTTATAAATAATTTAAGATTATATAATTTTTACTCTTATATCGACATTTACTTTACACATCTTGATTTAAGTATAACTTATGTAATTATTATCCTTTTAGTGAACAAATTTCAATTTCAGTTGAATTTCAGCATTTCTTTTTACAAAAAAGAATAACCCGGATAGTTAATTTTGTCACCTAGAACAAATAGAATGTTAATCTTACATTATAATCATAAAGTAAATGTTAAGCTGGCCACCAACGAATGTTCCAAATGGGTTAATCCAAATGGAGATGAATTTGTTTCGCTACAAGTTCGCTATCCATGGATGACATCCATTTGGAGCGATCGAGGGTGGTCCTTTAAAGTAGTGAGTAGGATTTCTCATGTTGTTAGACGATGGTTGCGTTGGAACAACAGATTGCTATTGTTTGACAGGGCAGTGTAAGCCGCGTGGACTAGAGGCCCGTGTTCCAACAGCCATATTTAATTATCTCATTATATTGATGTCTAAGGTTCAGTATATCGGAACCTCTCAATGTTATTTCACCACTATTTGTGTCCAACGATTCTTCAGAATCTGAAATAGAAAATAAATATGTAACGGTTCTAAAAACATGCTATTCAACACCCGTATAGCGGTGGCCATAATGTATTATGAAGTTTAAATAAAGATTAGCACAAAAATATGGTTTGCTTATTTAAGTTTATTTACGAACCACCTACTTGCTCTAGTTTTATTTTATGGTTTTTGTTTTTTAAGTGAGCAAGTGCATTCCATGTTTTGAGATTTTATTTTTTATACTTTTTTCAGTCAGTGGGACGTATGCTAAGAGCTACAATTACAAGGATATTGTTAAAATTATAGTTACACCCGTTAATTGTTACTCACAATTCACAGCCTGTTTCTCAATAACATAAAAGTTATCTGAAAACTACATTTCTGAACATTAGGTTAGCAACCAGATTTTATATCTCAGACATCTTCCAAACTAGGCATAACTGAGTGTTCGCCGTTCGAACGATTTCAAGGTAATGCAAGGTGTGATGTGTGCTTTTAACAATATCCTGGTAGAAAAGCTTCATGCATAAAATACTATGAGTTTTTTTAATTTAACTATTATTGAGAGATTGTCATGTTCACACTTGATAGTGACTGAAAACGTCACATAAATTGTATGCAGATGTCACAGTAGAAATATTAAATTCATATTTTCTATCTTTTTTTCTACAAGATTGCTATTTACTAACAGTAATTATTTATTGGTTTATTGTAAATATATTTTTGTTATTTAATTTTACGTCACGAATCAATATGTAGCTAGTAAAAGTTGTTTTAAATTTTTAATTTAAGTTGACAAAAATATTATTTTAGAATCTGTTTTGTCCCCTTGTATTATATTTTTAATTTATAATGAAAATTATACACTTAGTCATTAAAATAAGTTTTAAGTAAATAGTAGAATTATTGGACTTTTATATTCTTTTTTTAATAACTTTGCACTTATACACGAGCTCGAAGAATAGCTACTTATACATTACATTTACGAACAATATATCAGAATATAAAACAGTTTTGACTTCTTGTATAAACCTGTGTAACGTTCTTAAAGTTATAATCTTATGTGTTAGGTGATTAGACGTTTTTGAAATATTAAAATTTATACTATGACAAACCAATCTGTACCATAGAATATGATTGAGTTATGATGACCGATAATTGTATAATTATCTTTGATTGAAGCATTTACCCTAAGTATAACATTTAATTTTATGAACATTATTATTGTTTTAAACAATTTAATATTTCTAAAACATCTCATCGTTACGATAAATAAATGTTAAAAAAATAAGTTTTATAAATAAAATAAATATGCCCCGTGGTATAAACAAAAAGTTTTTTTATTGATTACCCCATGCATATCACTCTAGGGGCCCTGACACTACAAATCCATGTGGACTATTCTTGAGATCGACAATGAGTAGGTACGACAACGTGTAAACGGGGGAAGGACATTCAGGGAATAGACAGTGATGGAAATAGTGTAGCGTTATTTATGTTCTAGACATAAATACCTACCTAATATAAATTTAATTTAGTAACACAGAAGTAGTTACGTACCTAAATAAAACATTTATTTAAGGTCAGGCGGGGTAAGAGAAACATACTTTACTGATAATTGCATATTTTGGCCTACAGCTACCCAAAATAATGCATTAATTTCGATATTAATAGAAACAAATCTTCGTTTTTAAAATATAGGTACTTTATTTTTTTGACACAGAACTAGATTCTTTGTGTGATTACGGAACAATTTAGCAACAAAGCCAGGTCTTATAAACGTTCCTCTTTCCCGAGATTTGGGGTTAGAGGATCACCGATACTTTTAAGTACTTAATAAGTCATGTTTTTAAGTATTAATTATACAATATTTGAAAAAAATTATAATGAGTAAATGGAATTGAACCAAACACCGTTTAAAATAACGTCTTTATTGAGATGACAGCAAACAAAAACGTAATTTGAGAGAACATATATGTAAGGTCAGAGGTGCTAAACCTTTTGTGATATTAAATGAATGTACGGTGGCCTGCGCCTAAAAGTATACAGGCGGAGTTTTTAAAATAGCGATCTCAAGCTCACATGCTGCTCAAGCACATCCACATAAACACCACTGCTACACACATCACACACAACACGTCCCCGGATTTATCCTAACTAATATTATAAATGTGAAAGTAACTGTGTCTGTCTGTCTGTCTGTTACTCTTTCACGCCAAAACTACTCAACGGATTTGAATGAAATTTCGTATACATATGGTCTAGACCCTGAGAAAGAACATAGGCTACTTTTTATCCCGGAATTCCCACGGGAAAACTTTTTAAGGCGAAGTAGCTCGCGGGAACAGCTAGTAACAGATATATTAAAAACTCCGCCTGTACTTTTAGGCGCAGGCCACCACCGTACTTAAATCTAAAAACGCAGGTTTTAATAAATCTCTTAATTTCAATTTAAATGTTTATTTATATTACGTTAGCTCGAGGCATTTTGCTTTTTCCGTATATAGTTAAGCAAATCATGGATATTTACGGAACGTGTTATATTTTAGCGAATATTAACAATGTTTGTTACTCCTGAAACCGGAAAAGAGGAACATATGTTTCTCTTAACCTGGTATAGCCGTTCCTTTTTCCCAACCTTGCCATTTTGAAGGTAATGTTTTTATTGACATCGAAAATAAAGATTGAACGCAATAATTACACTTAAGTACCACAGCAATCAACCGCAACAACAACCATTTTTGATATTAAAATAAACTTAAACCAGGAACGCTCTAGCTAGGTAGTAATTTTTTTAGCTTAACAACAGTTTTTTTTTTATCTATAACTCGCTTAGTTGCTGTGTTTCAGCGCCATCAATACAAGAATATTTGAACTACGCCTAATTACTGTTTTATCGATCTAGTGGCCATTGAGCTGCGCATTATAGTTTTCTTTTTATTATTACTGTTACTCTACCCCCAGCGTCCCTCTTACCCCACCTGACCTTAGTTAGGGGCCGTCCATTAATCACGTGAGGTCGTTTTTCTCATTTTTTGACCCCCCCTCCCCCCTGGTGATATTTGGTGAAGTTTGGGACCAACCCCCCCTCCCCCCTCTGGATCACGTGTATTTTTATGGAAGTCTATGTAAAGGCAATTTTTGACTAGAAAAATATAGGTCATACTACAAATCGTTAAAATTTTTGCGCCGTCCAAAATATCGGTTCAGAAATACCTAATTTTTGACAAAAAATTAATACACGTGATGTCTAACTAGAACCCCCCCTCCCCCCTCGTGATGTTTCGTGAGGTTTGCAGTACCCCCTCCCCCCCCCTTTGAGCCTCACGTGGTTAATGGACGGCCCCTTACATAATAGATATGTACTAACACTACTAACTTATCTATACTAACTATCGACGTTTCGATAAACGACACTGGCCCTTTTGTTTCAGAACCTGCCTAGTTGCGTATCCCCTCTCGATCCTCCGGCTTGCCTGCCCCGCCATCAGCGGTCAGCAGCCAGCGCTCCAGTCATTCCACCTCAGCACCGCGGGACGCCGAGTGCGTGTCTCTCTAAACAGCGCGCACTTCCACTTTGCTCCGCTCTGAACGGACGTCTTATCGCCGCATAATATAATAACTTATGCATGTTGGTTATTAATATCGATAATTAATAATTAGTCTAAATGCAGTGTGTGAATCTTCCCCACTTTCGGGTGAGATGTGAACAGATTTGTCTAGCTTTCTTACGTATTTAATTGTGTTTTAAATGTGTTAATTTCATAGATTTGTATAATTTAGCTTCCATTTTATTTTATTCGCTGCTTACGCCGCTTACGAGTTAGAAAATAGCTAACTTAACTACTTACTAACTGCGCACTTATAGCAGCCAAGATGGCGGACATGCAATCATCATCAGCTTTTATATTTGTTTTATTTTAATTACGCTAGCTTGCATAAATGCATTAACGTAGTTTTATCAAAATTATGCTGCAGCTAGACTACCGCTTTCGGCCTTTCTTAATAATTTCTATTTTTTCTTTAATTAATGTTAGGTATTCCGTTCTGGTTTTCACTGCCGCCTCAATCAAGTTAGACTAGGTGCTCAGTAGAGCGATCCGGAAAAAACGCAGCACATTCTATTCGAAAGTGCTGTCAACCTGTCAACAACAAAATGGCGGTGTATAGATTTGCGAAAGTTTGACAGCTATCATTCCATAGGTCATTGTCAGAATAATATTATGTACCTACTCTGTGGTCATTCTTTTCGAAACTCATTCGAAAGGTAAAAAGTGTTCGAAAGTGCTGTCAAGTTGACAATAGTCGCACTCGCATTCGATTCTATTCGTTAGCTCGCATTTTCGTAATACGGGTACTGCTGTAGGTTTTGATGACGGTATGTGGAACCTAGAAGATAACTGTGTACTGATGCGTAGGATTTCCATCTATTCCAGGGTCCACGGTTCCCCCTACGAGGTACACAGAACTTCTACCTACTTCTACGGCTCGCCCTCTTCGTGCTGGTTCGGCACCCCCCTACCTCCGTGTTGCTGACCACGCCGCGCAGCCGACCTACACGCCACGCGCACGCAACATCCACGTGTCCTGCCTACCTACCTACCTGGCCACTGGAGAAGAGGACTTCCACGCCGGTCGCATTATCGGGATTCCACACCGATACTCTTCGACTCAGGGGAGTCCCCATCCGTACCGACTGAAAAGTGACTGATCGTATAGTGTAGGCCAAATCCACGTTGACCTATAATCCTAATGCCCCTTCTTACTTAACAGAACGCTTCACATTCTTCGACTCTACTGACCGTTCTCAACGGTCAAGTAGAAATTTGCTCTTTCGTACCCCAGAGCATAATGCGGCAGGGTATTCGGATTCTTTCACCGTGTCAGCGGTTCGCTTGTGGAACCAGTTACCATTGCATATAAGGCAATCGCAGTCCATTGAAACTTTTAAGTCTAAGGTTCGTCTGTACTACCTCCAGAAACAGAACAATCAGCTTATCTGATATAATACACATGTTTTGTTGTAAGTAGTATGTAAGGGTGACGATGATATTATTATATATATTATCTTTGTGAAGTATAGTATGTATTAGGTTTATGTATTGTATATGTATGTAACTTATAGGTATATATTTATTATATACAAGTAAGTATATTCTAGTGTTTATAGGTATTTTAAACAAATTGACTTTTTCCTCTCAGTCTTTCGCACTACCTATAACTTTCTCCACAACACCCAAGGTTAGCTGGAAGAGAATGCTGTTAGCATTAAGTTCGCCTATGTACATATTTAGTACTGTGCAATAAAGTATTTAATAATAATAATAATAAAAGACCTGGATATTTCCGGTAATAGTTACGCCCCGCCACCGGCATAAGGTGGGTACTGACCAACGTTACGAGGTGTAATGTAACATCGTACGCGGCTATTGCTTGTCTCATGATATCTATTGCGACATTCCTGGATTACCCACATGTGAAATCTATCATCAAAACGGGTAGGATTAAGTTTATTCCTTTCTTATCATTTAGATATGCAAATTAATTAATACTTTATGGAAGGAAAGTTGTTAACCATCGAATCCACGTTGTTGTTCTATGTTGGTAACGACTCATAAAACAAACAAAGTATGTTTAGATATATCACACTTGTATATTTATCTCAGCATTACCAAAAAGCACCGGTATCATAACAATTAAAGTAATTACAACAATACAATATAATTAAACATTAGACCTTAGCAAAAACAATGAGTAGGTAGATCCTAAAAATAAATCATCTAAAAGGTGTTAACTAGTACTCCTCCCCTCCCTCGCCCTCGCCCTCGCCGGAGTCCATGCCGACCTCCTCGTAGTCCTTCTCCAGCGCCGCCAGGTCCTCGCGCGCCTCCGAGAACTCGCCCTCCTCCATGCCCTCGCCCACGTACCAGTGCACGAAGGCGCGCTTCGCGTACATCAGGTCGAACTTGTGGTTCAGCCGCGACCACGCCTCGGCGATGGCCGTCGTGTTGGACAGCATGCACACCGCGCGCTGCACCTTGGCCAGGTCCCCGCCCGGCACCACCGTCGGCGGCTGGTAGTTGATGCCCACCTTGAACCCCGTCGGGCACCAGTCCACGAACTGGATCGTCCGCTTCGTCTTGATCGTCCCGATGGCCGCGTTCACGTCCTTGGGCACCACGTCCCCGCGGTACAGCATGCAGCATGCCATGTACTTGCCGTGGCGCGGGTCGCACTTCACCATCTGATTGGCGGGCTCGAAGCACGCGTTGGTGATCTCGGCCACCGACAGCTGCTCGTGGTACGCCTTCTCGGCCGAGATGACGGGCGCGTACGTCACCAGCGGGAAGTGGATGCGCGGGTAGGGCACGAGGTTCGTCTGGAACTCCGTCAGGTCCACGTTGAGCGCGCCGTCGAAGCGCAGCGACGCCGTGATGGAGGACACGATCTGGCCGATGAGCCGGTTCAGGTTGGTGTACGTGGGCCGCTCGATGTCCAGGTTCCGCCGGCAGATGTCGTAGATGGCCTCGTTGTCCACCATGAAGGCGCAGTCCGAGTGTTCCAGCGTCGTGTGCGTCGTGAGGATCGAGTTGTAGGGCTCCACCACGGCCGTGGAGATCTGCGGCGCCGGGTAGATGGCGAACTCCAGCTTCGACTTCTTGCCGTAGTCGACGGAGAGGCGCTCCATGAGCAGCGACGCGAAGCCGGAGCCGGTGCCGCCGCCGAACGAGTGGAAGATGAGGAAGCCCTGCAGGCCCGTGCACTGGTCGGCCAGCTTGCGGACCCGGTCCAGGACCAGGTCCACGATCTCCTTGCCGATGGTGTAGTGTCCGCGCGCGTAGTTGTTGGCCGCGTCCTCCTTGCCGGTGATGAGCTGCTCGGGGTGGAACAGCTGGCGGTACGTGCCCGTGCGCACCTCGTCCACCACGGTGGGCTCGAGGTCGATAAACACGGCGCGCGGCACGTGCTTGCCCGCGCCAGTCTCGCTGAAGAACGTGTTGAACGAGTCGTCGCCGCCGCCCACCGTCTTGTCGCTGGGCATCTGGCCGTCGGGCTGGATGCCGTGCTCGAGGCAGTACAACTCCCAGCACGCGTTGCCGATCTGCACGCCCGCCTGCCCCGCGTGGATCGATATGCACTCGCGCATCTTTGCTTATGTGTTTTTTTTGTATTTTAAGCCTACAATTAAATAGTAATTAAATTACTTTGCCTTTTGGATGTGTTTTTTAGCCCGTACACGTCAAAGTCAGTTTCACTAATAAACAAAATGGCCAACTGAATTTCTGTTCGAATTCAAAATTAGATGTGTTTGTTTTTAATTGTCTATAGTTGTAAAAAGTTTACGAAATAGTTTATGCTCTGGCACGGTACTTGCACTTGCACTGAGGAAAAAAACACTATACAGGGTGTTGCAAAAAGGGTATACCAAGCCGAAACCTACATGTGCAGCATGGTATATCTAAGACCGAAACTAAAATCAAAATTAAATTCCTATTACGGTACTTAATGGATAATACAGCATTACAAATTGAAATTGATGAAACCGTATTAATACCTAATACTTTCACCGTTGGAGCAGAAACTTGTCTCGAAAAACTTGGGAATATTAAAAACAAGTACACCATTCTTGCACAAAACATTCGTAGCATAAACAAAAACTTCTTGAACTTTACATTTTTCCTATCAAGACTCAAATTCCTCCCTGATGTTATAGTTCTTACTGAATGCTGGTTAAATGACAACACTGCTGACCTTAGTATAACACATTACAACTTCTATAAATCTTATCTTTACCAAAATCAAAATGACGGGATTGTAATTTTTGCAAAAAATGACATAAACCTAAATATTGTCGAACCCCCCTTTAACGGTGCTAATTGTCTTACAATACAGATTAACCAGGAACTAACGATTATAGCTATTTATAGATCTCCATCGATATGCTGCACTGATGCATTTGTATCATCGCTCGAATCCTTAATTAAAAGTGTGTCCACTGAAACCGTAGTCATAGCTGGTGATATGAACCTGAATATATGTGAGGATAGTACGGATGCAAGGGCGGAACACTATCTAAACATGGCTGGGCATTATGGATTTGTACCAAGCCACACCATCCCTACTCATGGGAAGACTTGCTTAGATCACTTTTTAGTCAAAACACGACGGAAATGCACTGCTGTTGTCTGTGGTTCTAGCATAACCGATCATGATTCTATCATACTTGGCATTGACAAGGGACCTGTAAAACATGGTGGCTTGACCAATACAATGACGAAAGTCAATTATGACAATCTCGCGACTGATATTTCCACTATAGACTGGGAGGACTTGTACAGTCACTCAGATGCCGCTCTTGCTGAAAATGTATTAACTAAAAAATTAAACTTACTAATTGAAAAACATACTTCACACACCGAGATCAGAAACTCCAAGTTCATCAGACAACCGTGGATAACTTAAATGCATCAAAAAAAGAAATGAGCTTCACTCCAAAGCAAGAAAAAAATCAAGTAACGATGAAATTAAAACTAAATATAAAATGTATAGGAATTTTTGCAACAACTTACTTCAAAACCTTAAGAATGCATATGACGAGAAATTGCTTCAACAGTGTAAGGGAGATAGTAAGAAAACATGGGAGGCAATAAAATCGATCTGCCATCTAAAACGTTCTAATATGCCCAACACAAACCTACTCAACATATGTGACAATCAACAAGATTCGCTTAACAAAGTAAATTCTTATTTTTCAACTATTGGCCAGGATTTAGCAGACAAAATATTAAAAATTAATAACATTACAGAACATGAGCTCGCCAATAATATTAAGATCAAATCTTCTTCAACCAAATCGTTTTTCTTAGGTCCCACTGTCGAAGTTGAAAAGATCATAAGTAACCTGAAACTTAACTCTGCTCCTGGATGGGATAATGTATCTAATAGGTTGCTTAAGACTTGTTCATGCTATTTGTCTAGACCAATAGCTTTCATAATAAACCTCAGTATCTCTACTGGTGTTGTACCTGCTAATCTAAAGATGGCCAACGTATGCCCAATATATAAGTCTGGAGACAAGAATGATGTGACCAATTATAGGCCGATTTCTCTACTTACGTCCTTGTCTAAGATCCTCGAGAAAGTCGTCAACAACCAGTTGCTGAAGTTTCTAGAAAAAGAATCACTCCTACATGATCACCAATTTGGGTTCCGTCGAGGAAGGTCAACGGAAGACGCTGTAGCCAACCTAGTAGATCATGTCGCTAAGAAATTGGACTCAGGTGAAAGGTGCGTTGGCGTCTTCCTTGACCTCGCCAAGGCATTCGACACTGTGTCTCGACCAATTCTACTTAAAAAAATGGCATCCTATGGAATTCAAGGTTTAGCCCTGGACTGGTTCAGATCATACCTCTCGGATAGGAAGCAAAGAATCGGCATAAATAACACCTTCAGTGAACTTAAAACGATAGGTTTTGGAGTACCACAGGGCAGTGTGCTAGGTCCAACTCTTTTCCTCCTCTACATCAACGACCTCAACCAAATCAGTCTCCCAAATGCTACAACATTTTCATTTGCTGACGACACGGCTGTTATATTTCATGGGCACTCATGGGAAGATGTCGTTGCCTTAGCTGAATTGGGTATGCGACGGATTGCAACTTGGCTTCAGTGTAACCTGCTGACACTCAATGCTACCAAGACCAAATACCTAGCTTTTCACATAACAGAGCGGACAGCCCCTACTAAAACTATAAATATTAAAATCCACCAATGTAGCCGCGACAGAGCCGGTTCGCCATGCAATTGCCCTCAACTAGAAAGAGTCTCCTACTTAAAATACCTGGGTGTGGTGCTGGATGATAGACTCGTCTGGGACAAACAAATTGAGGCAGTGCGAGGACGGATACGAAAACTTACCTTCTGCTTCAAGCAACTTAAAATGATAGCTAACAAAGACCTTATCCGGCTTACGTATACTGCTTTAGTCCAATCCATCTTAACGTATTGCATAGTTGTTGTACTATCCTAGCTATAGTTGATCGTAGCGCTCGCATACCTGTGTACATCATTCTAACAGTCTTCAAATAAAATTGTACCAATCAACACGTATTTACTTTATCCTAAAATGTGCTATTCAAAAGTGAACCTTAACACCTCAACATAGTGGTCAACATCGAGCCGGACTAATGAATCAATAGCAACTCAAGTAATTCGTGCAAAAAAATAGTGAACAAAAGACTCGCCGGGCGGCCGGCTCTTATCAGTGTTGTTTACGAACTTTATTCAATTCAACTGTGGACAGTAACCCAACGTAATAAGTTATTAATTGGTGTTATACTCATAACTAACTTACGGAAAAGATGGAGCAATTACTGTTGCAGTTAGAAGACATCACGGAGAAGTTAAACAAAACACAAAGTACACTCACGGGCAATGAAAAGGTTCCACTGAGAAAAGCACCAAATTACTTTTAAACGGAAAAGGCTAGCTTAATGCCGTCTTCTGCAACATTGAAGTCCATTTAACAGAGCATCAGGATATTACCAACTAAAATCGGTAATATTTTGTTCCAATCTCAAATTAAATATTTGAAAAAATTGGGGTCAGTTGTTGTCGGAAATTTGTGAGTGGAACTTTTTCATTGCCCGGCAGTGTAACTATAAAAAGTGTCCTAAGTCAAGATTAACGAATGGTTACTTTCAAACACTTATTCAAAACTTGGACTCATATTGGAATCAGTTTAGAAACCTACACAATAGTTTAGTGTCTATCACGCCTAAACAACAACGGCCTACGATGCAGTACTTCACACAGGGTGTTTACGATAATTGTGAAGAGTTATACACGGACCTGAAATCGGATGTGTTAGATAAATTGCAACAATTAAGCGTTATACCTACGACGTCGCAGTCCCCGTTACAATCAGCTGATGGGTCGACTAAGAGTCACGACGTGCAGTTGCCGCGCATCAACCTACCTACGTTCTCGGGTGCCTATGAAGAGTGGCAATCATTTGAAGATACATTTAAATCACTCATTCACGAAAATAAAAGTCTCAGTGGAGTACAAAAGTTGCACTATTTGAAGTCGTGTGTGATGGGCGAAGCACGGAACACAATAAAACATTTCCAAGTAATTGAGAAAAATTATGAAGCGGCATGGGAAAATCTGAAAGGTAGATATAGTCACAAGCGACTTATTGTTAATGCTATTTTAAAGAGGTTATTCACACATAGAAAAATAACAACACAGTCGACCAGCCAACTCAAATCCCTCATTGATAACACGAAAGAATGCCTAAACAGCTTGAATGGCATGGACATTCCGACTGATTCTTGGGATCACATGGTTATATACCTAACAGTACACAAGTTAGACCAAGATTCACACAATGATTGGGAGAAATATGTGAGTGACGAGTACTCAGACGGACTACCTACGTTACAAAACTTAGTTGATTTTCTTGAGAGGAGAATACGCACGCTTGAAGTTACTGTCGCCGCCACATCAACGAGCAAGCCAAACAGGGAGCCAATCAGAGAGTCAAGCCGATCATTTCATGTCGCAACGGCCGATAAAACTTGTACATTATGTAAAGAAGATCATTATTTATGTCACTGCAAGGAATTTGGCAAGTTAAATCCTGAAAAGAGAAGTGAACTCGCGAGAGAACATCGCCTGTGCTACAACTGCCTGGCTCCAGGGCACTCGGTGTTCAACTGTAAACAGAAGACAAGCTGTAGAATATGTAGAAAACGTCACCACACACTTCTGCATCAAAGAAAGGATGATTCCCTGGTAAATGAAGACACAAAACAATCAACAGGGATGACATCAATGCACACAAATGTAGAAGAAGATATAGAAGAACCACACAATGACGTTTATGTTGCATCACACTTCACCTCGAAGAAAGAAATGGTACTCTTAGCCACTGCTTTGATTCCTGTAAAGAGCAACAATGGAACTACAACATTACTGAGAGCACTGATCGATCCAGGATCTCAAGCATCATTTATAAGCGAGAGAGCCACACAAATATTGAAGCTTAAGAGAACTCCATCATATGGTAATGTCACAGGAGTTGGCTCAACACAAACAACAATAAGTCACGCAGTACAACTACAAATATTATCAAGACACAATCAAGAGTTTTGCCTAGACATCAATGCGTACGTGCTATCGACGCAACTAACCAGCAAGTTACCTAGCAAATCCTTGACGAAGAAACAATGGCCTCATCTAGAGAAACTCAACCTGGCTGATCCGAACTACCACACACCAGGTCACATTGATATGCTTCTAGGAGTTGAAGTGTATCAAGAGATAGTGAAGAATAACTTGGTCAAAGGCCCACCAGGAACACCAACTGCTCAAGAGACAGATCTGGGCTGGATACTATTTGGAAGTATAAATGATGAAAGCTCAACTGAAAACACCATCATTGTCATGCATCACAACGTAAATGTAGACAATATGCTAAGAAGCATGTGGGAGATAGATATGACACACAAACGCAATCTCACTGCTGAAGAAAGAAAATGTGAAGACATATATACAAATACACAAACAAGAACTAAAGACGGACGCTATGTTGTAAAGTTACCATTCAAACATGAAGAGCCACTAACACAAATTGGAGAAACTAAGAGCATAGCAGAGAAGATATTTCATCAACTAGAAAGAAGATTTGAACAAAATACAAAGTTAAAACAAGACTATACACAAGTGATTGAAGAATACATAACATTAAATCATATGGAAGAGGTACCTGAAAAGGAAAAGAATGACTCGGCAGTATACTTACCTCACCATGCAGTAGTAAGAGAAGATAAAGAAACCACAAAGACGAGAGTTGTATTTAATGCATCATGTAAGGGTTCCAACAATGCATCACTGAACGATCAGCTTCTAGTAGGACCATAACTGCAAGAAGATTTAAGAAGTGTAATCATGAGATGGCGAATGAAGAGAGTATCATTTGTTGCCGACATACAAAAGATGTATCGTGAAATACTCGTAACTGAAGATGACGCAAACTTTCAAAGAATTCTCTGGCGTAAAGACAAGGATGAATCTCTTCATGAATATCGTATTTTACGAGTCACATTCGGTACAGCCTCAGCGCCATACCTCGCTGTTAGAACACTGATGCAAGTAGCTAATGATGAATCCAAGAACTTCCCTGCCAAAGTTGCACAAACTATTCGAGAAGACTTCTATGTAGATGATTTGATGTCTGGCAGTGATACAGTAGAAGAAGCCATTGAAATAAGTAACAATATCTCACAGCTGCTAAGACGAGGTGGATTCATTCTGCAAAAATGGTCGTCTAACAATCATGAATTCATAGAACAAGTACAACCCTCATCAAGATCAACTCACGCCTTCACTGACAAACAAGATTGTGTGATGAAAACTCTTGGACTCTCATGGAATAATGACACAGATCAGTTCCAATACAACTCAAACTTACTTACCTTGCCCAAAGTCGTCACGAAGAGAAGCATTCTCGCCGATGTTTCACGCCTGTATGATCCACTTGGTTGGTTGGGTGCTGCCATAATTCCAGCCAAGATACTAATTCAGAAGTTATGGCTAGAAAGATTTGGGTGGGACGATGAAATTAATGATGACCTGAAAAAAGAATGGATTAAATTAAGACAAAGTTTTGAGTACCTGAAAGAAATAAAGATTAATAGATGGATACTTACCGACAGTGTAAACTTACCAAACACCACACTCCATGGCTTTTGTGACGCCTCTAAAGTTGCATATGCCGCCATCGTATACTGCAGAGTAGTGAAAGAAGACGGAGAGATTTGCACGTAGCTGCAAAAACACGAGTGACACCAGTTAAACCAGTCACAGTCTCCAGACTCGAGCTGTGTGGAGCAGTTCTCCTGGCAAAATTGCTGCGACAAGTGAGAGAAGCAATGAGAATACCAATAGATCGACAATACGCATGGACAGATTCTTCAGTAGTATTGTCTTGGTTACATGGCGATCCAAACCGATGGAATGTGTTCGTCAGCAATCGTGTAATTGAAGTCTTGGACAATACATGCAGCAATCAATGGTTCCACGTATCAACTAAAGACAACCCAGCAGATATTGCTTCAAGAGGACTAGAATTGCCTCAGCTGAGTACAAATGAAATGTGGTTTCGGGGGCCTGAATGGCTCGCCACAGATAACATTCCTTTCAATAATCCACAAATAACTGAAACTGAGATACACAATGAAGAAAACACAATAAATTTAGAAACCTTTGATTCGCTTAGTGAGTTGTTGAAAACAATAATCTATTGCAGAAGATTTTTAAACATGAAGAAACAACCAGATATATAATATGATATGTGCATTGCCTATTGATACGAATTAGTGATTGAACTGATAAATGATAATCAGCATGAACATTTACTTACATTTATTAGTTTTGTATAATTAGTTACGTTGCATTATTTAGTATCTATTGTTAAATTTCTAAGCTATGAGTTTACTAATGTAAGAGAGCCAAAATATTAATTGTTCTAAATTTACTTTAAATAATTAAGCTTTCTATCAAAATGTGAAACGATTACTGCATTGTTTGTAATTTGACTCAAGTTAAGATTAGTTTCGTTTTTACATTTCTTGAGATAGTTTGCAATTGTATAATGTTTAGAAGATTGGGAACTTATCTCTTTTTGTTAATTATTTATGTTTATATGTTATAAAGGCCTTGTAGTCCTTGTGGGGGGGTATGTTGTATTATCCTAGCTATAGTTGATCGTAGCTCTCGCATACCTGTGTACATCATTCTAACAGTCTTCAAATAAAATTGTACCAACCAACTCTAAGTTACCTACAGTATTGCTTATTTATTTCTTTGATAAGTCTCACTTATACCTTATTTAAGTGTTACAATGTATTAAGAACGAAAGAGACTGGCGCCCCCAACACTGGGTATCCTAGTGGGGGTGCTAGGGATCTTAGTTTTATTAACTTGTACTCTTTTTCGAATCTAATAAAGAAATTTATTATTATTATTATTATAATTCGAAATTCAAAATTCGCGAAAAAAAAATATCATTTTCCATAGAAACTTTGTTGGTCACGTGACTTTTTAGTATGGAAAATGTTTTTTTTTTTCGCGAATTTTGAATTTCTGATTTCAGTTTCGGGCTTAGATATACCATGCTGCACATGTAGGTTTCGGCTTAGTATACCCTTTTTGCAACACCCTGTATAGTGTACTTACCTCTGAACATAAAAGCAATTGTTTATTTTTTCTCTATGCATAAAAGAGTAGAGCTATAGATTAATGTTTTTGGTACTACCTAAACATATTTAAACCTGGCAATAAAAAAAAAAACTTTTGATTGATTTGTGGTCTGTTTCTATTGGTTTCTATGTTTCTATTGCCTCATTTACATTCAGCTCCTGCCGCTGCCCCTCTCACTGCCGGCAATAATTCCCTAAATACTCCTGCAGCAGGATTGAGAGGAGTGTGTGTTTACATACTGCCCTACCACTCACTTCGCTTTCAAGTGTCGGCAATGGCAGACATCGAAATAATAACAGTATAATTACAGAGAAGTCGAAATACGAGCGAGTACTAAGCGTCGGAGCTGAATGTAAACACGCACTGCCGCTCGCGCTGCCGGTCCTTTGACTTCCGCACAAAAAACCGCCATTTAGGGGAGCGCCGGGCAGCGCGAGTGGCAATGGCAGCGGCATGAGAAGTATCGCGTTTACATACTGTCCTGCCCACTTCCCTGCCCATTTCCCTGCCCACTTCCCTGCTCACTTCGGCTGAATGTAAACGAGGTATATGGTTTGAATGTAAAACTCGCTGTGTTCCTGATGGTTCCCGTCTTTGATTGTCACTTTGATTATAAGCTTCCACCGCATGCACCATGCATGCACCCCCAGTTTACAATCCTTTTACAATGATCTGAAATACGGAGATAGCGGAACAACGGAGTACTTCGACCGGATGGGAAATCTATTGATCCTTTGAACAAAAGATGTCCTATCCTGCATCCCATGGTTGGGAAAATAAAAGGGGAACAATGATTTCAAAAGGAAGGATAGGCCCTTCAGAACATTTTACTCAAACATTCTTCATACAAGCAAAATAATTCTGTTATCTGTCATAATTTGTTTGAACTATGTCAGTGCCTAGCAACTATCTTGACGCGACGTAACCTTGTACGTGCGTTAATACTCGTAATTTACCATCCCGGACATTGTTTTATTATTTGCAGGCGCCATATCAATAATTTAAGACAAATCCAACTACTAAAATTAGAACCGTTTTTCCCCCGAAGGGTAAAAAACGGATATTTAGGTTTCTGCCGTAGCTTGAACCACAAGTGAGATAACACCCTTGTAACTCAGCTCTATCTTGTCTATATTCGTTAACTTTTACTGTCGTGCAGCGCCATCTATGAATTACGAACGCCCGGAACAAGCGGTCGGCTAGTTGGTTCTTCAGTACCTTCACTTTAGCCGGCAAGGCCTTCAGGTGTGGTTCAAGCTACGGCAGAAACCTAAATATCCGTTTTTTACCCTTCGGGGGAAAAACGGTTCTATTTAGGTGTTCGTGCCTACGCTTGAACCACAAGTGAGACGTGTTTGACTTCTGCCGGCGCGGTGCAGGGCGTACTGTGATGGGAATATTACTCTAAGTATATGTGATAAAGTAAACTCATTGAAAGGACTGTAAGTAAGTATTTATTAATAAACAAAAATAAGATATTTTCCTAATTATTAATTTAAATCAGTCTTAAAAAATCAAATGAAGCAAATCAAAAATATAATTATTAACTGACAATTTTTTAATAGATCAATTTGTAATGATCTAATCACTATTAATCAATAGGGACAAAGCTATCGGTAGGATCCAAGATACGAGATGATGTAACTGGTTGTATTTCTCTAAAATAATTATTAAAGAATGTGTTTTTTGATCGCCAGTTACCCCTCTTTAGAACTTCATCAATATCTAAGTTTTTCTGGGACCAATTGTAAGTTGCAACAGCGGCTCTAATGCTCCCCGCTGATGATGTAATATTAGCCTCTTTGAATAGTGATTTTACCCATCCTGCAATAACCGCACGCGAGGCTGCTTTTACAACTCCCCGAGTCGTGATGAATAGGCTTAGTAGTTGCCTTGATTGACGTCGACTCAGTGAAAGAGTAATAACTCGCCCAATCCAGTGGATAATATCAAATCTAATCTCTGGGTGGCTCTTTAGACACCAACCTGACTGTCTAAATGTATGGCTATCTGTTTTTGATCCGAATTTTGGCCAAAATATAAGTTCATCCCCCTTTTCTTCGAAATCTTCTGAACCTATACTTAATAGAGTTAAATTGTGAATTCTTCTGCTCGATGCCAATAAAAGCAAAATACAGGTGTGGCGAGACACTGAGAATAAACTTTCATTGTCGATGTTATATTTTTCGAGGAAGCGAAGAAGGTCGTCAATCTTCCATGACAAAGGTTTTCTGACAGTAGGTTTCTTGGATAGTATCCCTTTTAGTACATGAGAGATAATTGGGTGTGAGCTAAGAACCGAACTTTTATGTGGATTTGTAAATGTGGCCACAACTGACTTGTGAAGATATATAGTTTTAGGCGCCAATTTCACAACATCATGCAGATAACATAGAAAACGCGCCAAATCTGATGGTTTGGGGTCATCAATTTTTACATTATTATCTGATGCCCAGTTCCTCCATCTTTCCCAGGCAGGTCGGTAGGTTTTCAGCGTAGATTTTCGCCATGACGCTTGCAAGAGTTCTAATTCGTTGCTATTCCAGTTCAAGATCTCGTTGGCCCAGCCCGTATTGTCCAAACCTGCAAACTGAGGTTGTCTATTCCCGCTGGTGCTAGATTCGTCTGAAGATCTATGAGATTGTAGGTCAGATCTGGGATCTTCCACGGCGGTTGGATTGCCCGTTTCTTGATTTCCGGCGTCCAAAATGCTTTGGGCCACTCTGGAGTTACTAGGAGATAGATCCCCGTCGACTCTTCGAGGTGATGGAGAACTCTCGGTATCAATGCCGGCGGGGGGAAGGCGTAGCCTAGGCCGTAGTGCCAGGTTCGGCTGAAGGCGTCCGTGTATTTGCTCTCCATGTCTGATGCGTCCTCGCTTACATAACTGGTCACTACTGCAGACCGATTTGAAGCAAATAAATCTATCTCTGGGGTGCCCAGATGCTGAAATATCACTTCCACTATTCGTGGCTTCAAGTGCCACTCTGGCAGGGATTTTGTTCTTGAGAGACTGTCGGCTAAGCCGTTGTATGATCCGGGGATGTAGCGCGCTATCAGGTGACAGTTGAGTTCTTCGCATAGGTGCAGGATGTTCATTGCTGTCCTCAAAAGCCTTTTCGACCTCGTGCCTCCCTGCTTTGTTATGTAAGCGGCTGCAGTTCGATTGTCTGTTTGCCATATTGTAGTTGTGTTCTGTATTTTGATATCCAGATATTTCAGACTTTCGTATACAGCCCATAGCTCCTTTTGATTGCAATGCCAACGTTGTTGGGTTTTTGTCCACTTTCCCCATAATTTCTGGCTGTTTGCTATCGCACCCCAACCTGCATCTGCAGCGTCTGTGGTTATAAACATCGTTGGATTGGCATGATGGATAACAGTATTTTTGTGTATATTTTCCATCCACCAGTCTAGCTCTATGAGAACCACGTCTGTCATCGGGCATTGTTTGTGACGTTCTGATTTTTTCAGTCTGTTCGACTCTATTTGTAACCAGCGACAGTGAAGTCTTCCGAGGGGAACAACGAACGACGCGAAGTTTAACTTTCCTAGTAGGATCTTTGCACCTTGCCAACTCCAGTGTTTTTTCCTTTGAAATGACTGGATTAATGACTCTGTTTGTTTTACTTTTACATCTGAAAGCATTTTCTGATTCGATTTGGTGTTCCAGACTATTCCTAGATATTCTAGACTCTGAGATGGCTCCAGTGATGATTTTTTCTTGTTGACCGTCCATCCTAATTCTTCTAGTTTTCTTACTACAAATTTCGCTTGCCTTCTCAAGACATCTGGGTTTTGATGAACTATCAAAAAATCGTCTAGATAAACTACCACCTTTACACCGGCGGTGTGTCTCAGCCAATGCGCCAGCCAGCTTGTTATTCTTGCGAAAGCATAGGGGGCACTTGCCAAACCGATTGGAAGACATGTCATTTCGAAGGTTTCTCCTTCGTAGGCTAGAGACAAGAATCTGCAATGCGTTGGTACTATCGGTACGTGATAGTATGCTTGCGAGATATCTATCTTGGTCATGAATGTGTCGGGATCCAGAACTGTAGGTATTCGATGATGATTCAGGAGTTTGAATTGAGGGGCATGAACATACTGATTTAACTTTTTTAAATTGAAGAATCTTCAATGAAGATTGGCCTGTTCGTTCCATCCGATTTTTTCCTGAGAAACATTGTTGACAGGAATCCAGTTTCGTGATTGCTGTGGCGAATTGCACCGTTGTGTAGCATTTTCTGAATCTCGTTCGTCATTTCTTCGGAACTTTGAGTCTCGAACGATTTGATTTTGCCCGATAATTTTACAAGCGGCGGCTTTTTCCGAAAAGGTATTCTGTATCCGGATAGTATTCTTAGAACGGTTGGTGGTGCGCCCATCTTTAACCATTCCACATGATGGAGCGCTAATTGGCCTGCTTTGAAGTCATGCTCGTTTTGGACCTTTCCACTTATTCTGACCTTTGAAGCTTTTGTCGGGTTTTCCGTTGTTTGTTTGGCTTCTTCTGTTGTCATTGGTGTACATGGGCTTAAAGGGTTTAGTGCCGTACCTGGCAGGAGTTCTTTTGAAGCTAACATTTCTGTCTTTAAAGACAGTTTTTTCCTGCATCCTTGCGGTTCGAGGGTTCGACTTTTTAAACGGAAAAAACTTGTGTATGCCACCTTGATCTTTCACCGTTTGAGATAGATCTGGCTCTTTAAAAAGGTGAACCTCGGAAGGCGGTATGTCATGGATCACATCATGAAGCACCTTGTTTTTTACCTTGTACGTATCTCTTCTCTGTTCAATTACCTCAGACCTTCGACCACAAACATACTGAAGCAGGTTATCTGAATTCTTCCGGAAGTTGGAATTAGCTGCCATGAATTCTTGGCCCACTTTCTGTTTTAGGTCTTGAGGTAATTTTTCGCAAACCTCTTCAAAGATCTTCCTCTGCTGCAGTAGACCATTAGTTATAGCACCTAGGGTAAGGTCAAATTTTTCCAGGACCGCAACAGAGGTCCAGTTTGGGGTTATTCCAGCTAATAGGTTATTGACCTTTAGGGATGAGAACACTGGCGACGATTGAAACTGCTTTTGCACATCTTTGTAGCGTACATTTTTCCAACTGTTGCTGCCTAGCCGTTGACAATCAGCTCCCTGTTCGGCCAAAATTGGATCTGCTCTAGAAATTTTCGTTTCGACTTCAGTGGTGTGAGGTTTGAAATTAAATGCAGGGCCTATATCGGCTTTTGAAGATTGCAGAAGCTTTAAACGACGTTCTGCATCAGCTATTTCATTTCTGATGGCTTGCTCAGACTCTGACATGTGATGATCGCACGTGTCGTCACTAAGAACAGGAGAACGTTGATCATCAGAAACGACTTCCTCTTCACAGGTGCTGTCAGGGACAGAATCAAAAGATGTGTTAAGATCCGGATCAGCGGTTTTATGTGTGGATGCTTGCTGGAGCTCCGTGATTTTCTTGTTTTGTTCTGACTGCATTTCTATAAGTTTATGGAAGAGGCTCATTTGTTGTTGAAGAACAGCCGCCATAAGGTGATCCCCACCTTCCTGATTTATAGAGGGAGTTCGTTTTGGAGGAGGTGATTCGCCCCTCTCTTCCAACTGGCGCTTGGAGCTCGATGCAATTGGATTCTTTGCTCCCCCTCCTTTTTTGCTACTAGAACTCGATGCCGGAGGAGAGCTCATGATTGACCGGCATTCCACACGGTCGCTAACATTGCTACCAAGCAGCCTGGAAGTTCTATCCCTATTGGTTAGTTTACCTTGAGTTTTTAATTCTTTGATGGTGTTCATAAACTCCCTGTATGAGGGAGCGTGGATTTTTTCTACAACGCTATGAGGAGAATATAATATCGCTCTTCCCAGGGGCCATTGTAGTATGACCCTCCGAATATGCCGGTAATATCTCTCCGATAACTCTTTGGCATTCGGATAGAATGCCCTTACCAGATCGGTAGAGGGCAAGCCAAACCGGAATTTGCTGTCTGCGGTTGGTGTGATTTCGTTCCCAAATAGTTCTTCACAGGAAAAGTCGATAACTTTCCACGAAACCCAGTCTTCAGGATAATTTAACTTAATAGAATCAACGACTGCCTTGAAGGGTTCCTGCTCGTCCTCGTTTTCTGGAACGAGTTGGGTAAGGTCTCCCATAGTCGAAGTTCGGACGCTCGCCATGGTCTGTAACAATAACCAAGAATAGATAAGACGTCTACGCAACACGCTTCTGTCAAGGTTTATGTGAATTTTGTCAGCTGGCATGTCGCCTCTTTAGTCGACGTGTCTGACCATCTTTCAAATAGCTGATGTCGCCTCTTCAGGCGACGCGTCTTGTTATTATACGACATGGTGTTAAGACACTTTGTGAGGCGACATGTCTCCCAGAGAGACGACCCATCTTCTTACGAGGCGACATGGCACTTTGGCAGACGACATGTATTCTTGTGAGACGACAGTAGGAGAATGTCGTCCACTGAAACGACAACAATGACTGACTGCACTCATGGAGGAACAGTGTCTCGTCGCTGGGCCATGGGCGCCGAGCGGTATTTATGATGTCGTCATCTTAAAATATTTTACACTTACCGTAATTTTATAAGGTTTTTCTGTGCACGTGTTACTCGGCTGAGTTACAAAAGCGTACTGAAGAACCAACTAGCCGACCGCTTGTTCCGGGCGTTCGTAATTCATAGATGGCGCTGCACGACAGTAAAAGTTAACGAATATAGACAAGATAGAGCTGAGTTACAAGGGTGTTATCTCACTTGTGGTTCAAGCGTAGGCACGAACACCTAAATAAAACTGTTTTGGGCTGTAGACCTGTAGAGCGTCCCGTACAAATGGACTAAAAATCACGCTCCAAAACGTAAGTGTGTGCAACAAGAAAATGTTCTCGGAGGATAGTCAACAAAAATGACGTCCGCACAAGGTTACAGCGCGCGGCCATTGTAGACTTTGGTAGTAAAATAATTATCACTTTATAATGTGTTTATTACTTAATTTAATGGTAATTACCGATGATACGATATCCGATGTTTCTTTTTGACCTTCGTATAATGGTTTTTGCAGCCTTTCACAACACATCTACCTATTTACATTGACATATATTACTGCGTAAGGACAGGCCCAACCACTGAAGAAAATGGCACCCGCGCGTTGGCCCTAAAATAGACATTTTAGGGCCAACGGTCCTCAGTCGACAGTTGTCTGTGACGGAGAGATAGTCTTTGTTTCTTGTGAAAATATGCCTATTTTTGTTGTGAAATGCTACAAAAACTATGATACGAAGGTCAAAAAGGAATATGGAATATCGTATCATCCTTAATAAATAAATAAACACATTTTAAAGCGATAATTATTTTACTACCAAAGTCTACAATGGCCGCACGATGTAACCTTGTACGGACGTCGGCATGCAACTCACTCATATTATTATGTAAGTACTACCTACTACTGTCCGGTGACGGTAAAATATGAACGCACGTACAAGGTTGCGTCGTCAGGATAAGTAGCTCGGCTCTGACATAGTTCCAACAAATTATGAGAGATGGCAGTTATTTTGCTTGTATGAAGAAGGTTTGAGTAAAATATTCTGAAGGGCGTATCCTTCCTTTTGAAATCATTGCATATTTATCACAAGATTCACAAGACCATCTCTCGGCCACAGACAACTGTCGACTGAGGAGCGTTGGCCCTAAAATTACGATTTTAGGGCCAACGCGCGGGTGCCATTTTTTTGAGTGGAAGGCCCTGTCCTTACGCTAGTAATATACAGGGTGGCCCAAAGAGTGACGTCCAAAGGAAAATGTTTGATTCCTTAGGTCAAGGGGTAGCCAAATCACCCCCATGTATGTTAAGCAATTTTTAGTGGTTTAGGAGTTATGATTTTTTTAACTAATTTTCTACGAAAATCGACCTCAGTGGATCAATTATGTTTTATTATTTTTTTGAATAACTTTTTTAAATATTTTTTTATTGTTGTGTCATCCTCTTAAGTTGTTCTTTTAACCATAACAGTTTCAGCTTCCTAGCTGTAATGTAAGTTAGTTATTTTTATATCGAAAGTTCAAATTATATCATCGAGCTAGACTGCTCTGAATTTTCAACTTGAAATTAAAAATTGAAATAGATATTCTCATGGTCCTTTATTAGTTTTAAAAACTCCACAAGGTTCCAAAATAACATAAAAATAAAAATAAACTATTGCTTAATGGGGCATTATTTGCAGGAAACAGCCTTCAAAGGTACTTGGGTGGAAATTACCTAATTAGTAAATTGTTTCAGAAAGTTGAAAGATTCCTGTTATGTCATTACTAAGGACTAATTCAGTTAGAAAAAGTATCAAATTAAAGGGAAAATAAAATTATGTACTATTTTTTTTATTTAAGTTACATTTTTTAATGTAAATTCTCAGTAAAATGTTTAAGTCTGAGTTGTAAGATTTATGAGATAATTGTATTATTAATACTAAGTAAATGAACTCAAATAAATATAGAAAGAGTAGAGAATATTAGAAATTTTCTTTAAGTCGCTTCTCTGTTTCATTCAGATGTCACTTTTTGACAGATGTCACATTTTTGAGAAAAGTTACTTTTTTGTCATGTTTAACTTTTTGACAGATGTCATATTTTTTACATTTGTCACTTTTTTGACTTAGAGAAAATTTCTTGCGTAGATGTAGGTAGTGTATTGCTGTGGGAGGTCGCCATTTTGAAAATTTACTGTGAGTAAATTTGTAAAAGAATTATTTGAGTTTATTTATTTATTATTAATAATACAATTATCTCATAAATCTTACAACTCAGACTTAAACATTTTACTGAGAATTTACATTCAAAAATGTAACTTAAATAAAAAAAATAGTAAATAATTTTATTTTCCCTTTAATTTGATACTTTTTCTAACTGAATTAGTCCTTAGTAATGACATAACAGGAATCTTTCAACTTTCTGAAACAATTTAATAATTAGGTAATTTCCACCCAAGTACCTTTGAAGCCTGTTTTCTGCAAATAATGCCCCATTAAGCAATAGTTTATTTTTATTTTTATGTTATTTTGGAACCTTGCGGAGTTTTTAAAATTAATAAGGGACCATGAGAATATCTATTTCAATTTTTAATTTCAAGTTTAAAATTCAGAGCAGTCTAGCTCGATGATATAATTTGATTCGATATAAAAATAACTAACTTACATTACAGCTAGGAAGCTGAAACGTTTATGGTTAAAAGAACAACTTAAGAAGATGACACAAAAATAAAAAAATATTTAAAAAAGTTATCCCAAAAAATAATAAAACATAATTGATTCACTGAGGTCGATTTCCGTAGAAAATTAGTTAAAAAAATCATAACTCCTAAACTACTAAAAATTGCTGAACATACATGGGGGTGATTTGGCTACCCCTTGACCTAATGAATCAAACATTTTCCTTTGGACGTCACTCTTTGGGCCACCCTGTATATGTCAATGAAGGGGAAGCATTTTACCCTCTCTCTCCATGCCGTGTTCGGTCCTTCTCGGTCGACGATTCTGCGACCTGTGTGCTCCCTCGAGAATATATTGTAGGTATATTGTGCTCTTTCAAAAAATAGCAAATTTAAGTTAAATAATGAAAACTAGCTATTACAATTACATATTCTTTATTTTTGGTGTCCACATCGTCGGTACTTTCATAAGTAGGTGAATCTTAGCAGAGTAACAAAGTTTCCTGCGTTAATAACAAGGTGCATACAAAATAAAGAAACTTAAAAACAATAAATTAACATAATAAAACTTTAAAACACTACTTAAAGTGCAGTGGCGAGGACAGTTCAGAGAACGTGCTGTTTAAATGGCTGAGCAAGGTGGCGTCGAGGCGGCCGCGGCCCCCCGGCTGCTGCTTGCCGAGGTCCCTCTCGAAGTCCACGTACTCTGGCTCAGAGAACGGGCCGTCAGCCACCTGGCACCGCGAGCAGATGCCTTTGATTATATTCTTCAGAGTGTGCCTCACATTGCCCAGTTCTTTCCTCAATTTGAGAACGATGTTAGTTTTGCTTTCCAGGAGTGTTTTTAACTTCTCGTTTTCGAAGCGTAGGTGGACGAGGTCGGCCTGTGCGTCCAGCTCGCGCCGGCTGGTCACGTCCAGTTGCCGCTTCAGCTCCAGGACCAGAGCACCCAGGTCTCCGCCTGTCTGCGCGGTTCTCACATTATTCATGCTCCCTGGGCCCTCGCTCAGGCCAGACCTGCTGGTCTCGTCGTTTCTTGTCTTCCTCTTCAGCGCCTTCGGTATGGCTTTCACGATGACCTCGATGGCCGTGGAGTTGTTGCGGAAGATCTGGAACGATCTGTCTGACTCTGCCGAGTTCGCTCCGTGCGATTTGCTTACACGCAGTAATTTTGTTTGGTTATCACTGGACTGAGTGTCTTTGGACATTATAAAGTATTTTAAAGAGTTTTGTTGTTTGTTTTGATTTTATAATGATTGCTATTTTTTTTTTAAGTTTAGTTTTTTCTTCTATTCAAAGATTCTACCTATTAAAATTTAAAATCCTTCTTTTAGGTTTCAAAATAAAAATATAATTAAGTATATCTTAGTTAGGTATTCACTTAGAAGAAGCTTTGCTAGTAGCATCGGATCATCGGATGATGATCATTGTAACTACTCGTAGAAGAATAGGTAAAGAACTTGAACTTGTTAAGTCACACAATGTCACACCACACACAGAATGTTCATATATTTATAAATTTTACGTGTTCTTCTCTAGATCAAGTCGAACTGGTTTTCGACTACACGTACCTAAAGCTAACACTAACTATAGGCAAAACAGTTTCTTTGTACGGGTGAGTAGACAGTTCAATGCTATGGCAAATGAGATTGACTTTTTTAACTGTAGTTTATTATCGTTGAAAAGAAATTTGGCATCGGAGTACTTTGGTTCCCAGACAAACGATTAGCTTTTGTATTCTTTATTAAAATAACTATATAAGTTCTTATTCTCACTGTTAGCGTAATTTAATTCTTGTAATTGTTAATTGCGTAGTTTTACGAAATGTGTAAATTAGACTTACCATAACTGTTTTTCTTTTTGTAATAATTTACTACCATATGATATGCGAAAACTATTAAATGGCTCTTAGATGCATCATATAAAGGTAAACTAGTTTAAGATAGCTGTAAGTTTTCCGAATACGATAAAATAAAATAAAATAAATAAATAATCAGCCCCTTTATAGTTAAATACTGTATTACAATCAAACATGAATCATAGTTTTCCTATAAATCGTGTCATGCTTTGGCTACGTTTCTTCAAGCTCAACGGTGCTAATAACTAAATGAAACTCGTACCTCTCTTGGTCACAAACTGCACAACTCTAGTTTTCTTTGTTCTAGCCATGAAGTTTTATCTTCCTATTTTAATATTATGTAAGTACCTGGTCTATAGCCCATTCCACGGGGAAGGACATCAGATACAAACATAAACTACCTACCCTTATTCGCATGCAATAAGGTTTCTGTCAGATGTGGAATGGGATATATACCTGCTGGTAAAGACCAACTGTAGAAAACATACCTAAAGTGATTTTACTTGAGACTAGTTGAAACGCAAATTAAATTTAAGTATAGGGTAGGTAGGTAGTTCTGTATGTAAGTACTGTAATGTTAATATTATATTATAGGTGATACTTACTTAATGTTAAGTAGGTACCTATAGTTTATTTGGTAAGTAAGTAGTTCACTAGATTTATATACCTTTTAATGGTTTTCTCAACAGGTTCAGCTTTTATTCTAAGTAATGGATCGAAACCCTTCGTACCTCCGAAGGGCTCGTTGCCTTTTATGGTAAGCAAATAATTTATAAGGTCATAAAGAGATTGTACAATTACTTTAAGCGATAGGACCGCCATTTTTGTACATACAGGGTGTCCCAAAAGTCAACGTCATCCCTTAAAGGGCTGATAGGTCAGCTCATGAGAGGCCAGAATATCACAATATGACCTTAGTAAAAACTCGATAATTTTCGAGATATTGACACTTTTATAAATTTGCTGAAAATCGACACCTTGGATCAGTTTTTGCTTGCCGCCGGTACAAAAATCCATATTGTTAGAATTTGTTTGGTGTTGCTTCACCCTGTATAGCCCTGCTATTGATTGCAGTCAAAAAAAATATCTAGTAATGCTGTATGTTAAAAAAAACACGATTTTCAAAGTCATAAAAGGTAATCGTATTTTTTTATAAACAACTTTGACTCTACATACTGTAAAAAAAATATAGCACGCAAACCTGGCAGCTTATTTGAAAAGATTGCTCATTTAATGCAGTTTCCAAAATGGTATGAAACGTTGCTATTGTTTCAATTAACAAAAAAGTTATTGCTATTTTAGTACAAAACGAACTCGATGTAAAATTGTTTGAAGGAAATTTATCTGACTGAATTTATTAAGGGTAAGTCATGTTGGAATGAGTAAAAGTAAAATTATAATAAAAGTTCCAGTGACATTAGCACTAAATTACTCCTAAACGAAAAATACAAGGACACCTTCTGCAACATTTAACAGCGTATTAGAATTAACATTCTTATATTGGTAATCCAACTAAAACGTAAATCATTTGAATATAATAATATATATTAAACTACTTAAATGTTTTTAAAAATTGGCGTCATTTGGTGTCGACATTATGATGTTGTTAACACGGTATATAGAAAATAATCATATAAAAATAATAAATAAAAAAATAGTCATATTAACAGAATGATCCCACTTGTTTTTAAAACTCTGAATAGTTTTGTCATGATTATCCTTGTAAGAGCAAAATTCCTTCAGACTCTAAAAATGGTATACTTACTAATTTAAAGTTGTGGTTTGATTGCAAATTAGAAAAAATATATCCTTGTATGATTTTATACTGTATTTTAAATTGTCATGTAAGTATTTATACTTTTTTATGTCCAATAAAGTATTCATAAATAAAATGTTGAGCACCCCTGGAATCTTGGATGGGGGAAATGCCACTACAAGAAATTAGGGTATGTAGGCGACATAGCCCCGAAAATTTTTGTTCATCTAATTCTCCTTAACTAAGCGCTGTATTTAGTTTACAAGCTAATAATTAGCTACGTTAATAGTAATTCTATAAATGATATCCACTTAAACTTGTAAAAATCTCTTCCAAGCACACAAAACTAGTGAAAGAGGCATTAGCCCCACTAGGGTTTATTGCGCCTAAAAATCCCATTTTTTGTAGAAACGTCGTTTACACGTAGAAGATATTTAAAATTATACAAAATTGCATCAAAATATGAAACTAGATAAAATTTCCTAATATGTATCACAAGTTATAGCTTAATAGGGCGTATAGTCTGTTTGTTATGATCAAATGAATATGAAAGTCAAAGTATTGTGGCGCAATGGCCCCGGTTGACCTTACCTACATTTAAACCTTACACTCCACAGGCGTACTTCATTTCCCGCCACCGCAGCATGTGTGCGGCCGTCCTCATCAGCCGGACCACGGCCATGACGGCGGTCCCGTGCGTGGTGGACGCGGCCTACGAGATCAAGCACAACGGACGCGTCAACTTCGACCGAGGCCCCATCAACCTCGTCATTGGCTCCGACTACAGACACATGCGGCGCGGGATCAAGATAGAAGTCATTAAGCTCATCGTGCCTAAGTGTAAGGGTCAATTCAGACGTACCACAACCACACCACAGCCACAACCACGCCGTGTGGTCGGGCCTTTATTTTGTATTGAAAATGAATAATCCACACGTGCCACATTTTGCCGTTGTTATCGACCACCTGTGTAATACGACCACATCGCAACCTCATCGCAACCACATCGCGTCGGCATCGGTAACGCCGCCACACCGGCCACCTTCTCTCCCTATTAACTGCATACGACCACGTGGTTACCACATCGCAACGACAGCGACAACACAACCACATCGACATTTTGTCGCTGCCACAACGCAACGGCAAAACCCGCTGCCACACTATTCATACGTAACCACAGCTTGACCACATTATGTCGCTGCGACGTGGTGTATTTGTGGTACTGAGAAGTCTATCTATTTAACTATGAAGAACTTGCGCTCCTTATTATCACTTATGACCATGGAAGTAATAAGTACTTATGTACGTAAGTACTTTTTACTTCCATGCTTATGACAAGATTGACAAGCATATCCACCTCCCTCTTGATAGGTAGTGGTTTTATTTGTTTGTTTTGTGACCGAGTGTTTCATAATGGTTCCTTTCCCTCCTATTAGATATAATAAGTATACATTATTATTGGGTGTATCTGCCAAAAGACGCGAAGACGAAGGTAAAGACTAAGATTAACATCTAAAAGATTCAAGACCATACTCAGAATACCGTCTAAACCCGCACAAACTCCACAACCAACTACACCACCTGTAAATCCTGTTCCAGTCCCAATAAACGGCTTGGAGAAGGGCCTGGTGAACAGCAAGATATGTCTTTTATATACCGACGTTGTTTATCCAACAAGCTTTCATCTTTAATCATCTAACTACGACTATTTTGTTCCAGTCCCAGAGAGCGCCAAACTGAAGGGGATGCTAATCAGCAAGACCATAGCGCTCATGGTGCTAGAGTCTCTCGTGCCTGACATTGTGATGGAGTTCCCGCCGCGGGGCGTCATCGTGGACACCAAAGGCACCATCAAAATGGATCTCTACGAGGAGTGCTTCACCGCCGGCTGGCACTACTTCGTCTCGGGGGTGAGTACGAGGGCATCACCGCCGGCTGGCACTACTTAGTCTCAGGGGTGACTTGTGTAATTATTGGTGAAGAGGGCCAGTGTCTGCTGGACATTGCGGCATAAAATATCCATGAGTCAAATCCCACTCTCCAAGTCAATGTCTTATATAAACCTGATGATCTTACTGCAAGGGAAAGACCTCAACATAGGGGTGACTCTACGAACACACAGACACAGTGTTGGCCTCTTTCAAGAAATAAAATACCTAATCATTATTAAGTAAGTATTTCATCATTATCATCAGCCACTGTCTTCTTACGTCACGTCAGATACGTGTGTCCACTGTGGTGCTCATAGGAGTTACCCAAAAGGCAGGTACAAAACATTGACATCACTAGAAGTGGACTATGATGATGGTATGCATAGACTTAGTATACAGGGTGGCCCAAAGAGTGACGTCCAAAGGAAAATGTTTGATTCCTTAGGTCAAGGGGTAGCCAAATCACCCCCATGTATGTTCAGCAATTTTTAGTAGTTTAGGAGTTATGATTTTTTTAACTAATTTTCTACGAAAATCGACCTCAGTGGATCAATTATGTTTTATTATTTTTTTGGATAACTTTTTTAAATTATTTTTTTATTTTTGTGTCATCCTCTTGAGTTGTTCTTTTAACCATAACAGTTTCAGCTTCCTAGCTGTAATGTAAGTTAGTAATTTCTATGTCGAAAGTTCAAATTATATCATCGAGCTAGACTGCTCTGAATTTTCTACTTGAAATTAAAAATTGAAAAAGATATTCTCATGGTCCCTTATTAATTTTAAAAACTCCGCAAGGTTCCAAAATAAAATAAAAATAAAAATAAACTATTGCTTAATGGGGTATTATTTGCAGAAAACAGCCTTCAAAGGTACTTGGGTGGAAATTCCCTAATTAGTAAATTGCTTCAGAAAGTTGAAAGATTCCTGTTATGTCATTACTAAGGACTAATTCAGTTAGAAAAAGTATCAAATTAAAGGGAAAATAAAATTATTTCCTTTTTTTTTATTTAAGCAGTAGTTGATAGCGTCCCAGTAATTGATAGTTTCAACTTTATGGTTGAATAATAATAAAACTAATTAAGTTTTTAAACGCACTCCTGTAAATATTTGAACTTTGAAGTCTATAAAATTGACTACCAAAGTGTCAGTATTCTGCATCGATTCAATATGACGTTTAATTTTTTTTCGCGCGTAGCCGTCTGCATCAACGCGTTTACTTGTGTTTTGTAAATGGAATAACTAAGGTCAGAGTGTTCGCCGGTACGATATTGCAGTTGATTTATGGCGTTTTACGGGTAAGTATTGTTTTTATTACGTTTAAATGTAAAGTTACTTCGCTTGCTTATGCTTCTGTTACCAATTTTTATTGTATTTACTTGTTTGTGACGAGTATCATTTACTAGGACAAGAAAAAATCAAAAACCTAGTAATTGATACCCCCTATCAAATAACGTTAATGCGTAAAATATGTTGCTCAGACATGAAAAATGTTTAATATTTTTATGTTTGAAAATTACTTTACTTTTGCTATGACAGATTTTTAATACTTTGTATTATTTTTTGTTGATGACTTCATATCAATTACTGGAACACAGAATGTAAAACTACTTTGTCAATTACTGGGCGAAGTGAAAAATTTCCTATCAATTATAGGTACATTTTGAGACTGTTTGAATTTTCTCGGAAAATAGTAAAAAACGTTTAATTAGATACTTGATTGTAAGGAAATAATTTAGATAGAAGACTGATTTACCAAAATTTGTTACTTAGTTACCGCCTGATTTCGTAATAAAAGTTTTTCCCTAACAACGTCTTTATTATTGTCACTATTGTGTCAACTACTGGGACATTTACCTTAAGTTACATTTTTGAATGTAAATTCTTAGTAAAATGTTTAAGTCTGAGTTGTAAGATTTATGAGATAATTGTATTATTAATACTAAGTAAATAAACTCAAATAATTATTTTACACATTTACTCACAAAAAAATTTCAAAATGGCGACCTCCCACAGCAATACACAACCTACATCTACGCAAGAAATTTTCTTTAAGGCTGTCACTAAAGCTGGAAGAAAATCAGAATCAGTCAAATCTAGTGAGGGGGGGTTGAGGTATGCGGGGCGTTCTACGGACAATGACATGAAATTTTAACATAGTACTCGAAAACATAAAAGTGAAGACATGCCACTTTGTTAAAAATATACTAAGTAAGTAATATTGTTTTGTGATACGAAAATATTTATTTTTATTTGAAAGTATTTTTAATATTTAATAATTAATTATATATAAAGTCGTACCCGTGCCGATATTTATACAGGTTGTTGCAAAAAGGGTTTAATACTATGCCGAAACCTACGTGTGCAGCATGTTATTGATTTTATTTCTAAGCCAGGAAATGAAATCAGAATGTAAAAAAATCGCGAAAATATTATCAGAGTTTAATAGTTCAGGGTGTTGTATTAAACTCTGCCCCCGTGTAATAAAAAAAGTATAGTTAGCCGAAAGGACCTGTTTTTTTTTGGTGTTTCAAAAGCAGAACAGTAGTTTGCAGAACTCTGCATATACAGGGTGTCACAAAAGGTTACGTAGCTGGCAAAGGGATATGGGGAGGTCACCAGAAAAATAATAACATGTAAGTACCCCCGCAAGGGAGTACATTAGTACAAGGCGAGAGTGTGTATTTTTTTTTAAGTACTTATGTGTATTTGGGATATGATAGAAATAATATTTTTGTTTCTTAAAAACCAAAAAATTTACACCTTGCTGCGCTCTTTTGCTCACTGTAAGTACACCTACAAATATTGCTGTATTAAAAAAAACGGTTTTGTTATAACGATTATAAAAAAAAAGTTATTTTCATTTCAAGGAGTCATTTACCTAAATACGATTTCACTCAACAGCAGGTGAACTGAAAAAATAAGTTCTAGTTCTATCATCACTTTAGATCGCAAACATTGTAACTCCACTTTTCTCGGCGAAAAGTACTCTTTGGTGTCAATAGAAACGTTTTTTGAATTCACATGTTTTCCTCTTTATTCGAAAAAAAAAAACTGTATTCCGCATTTTACCATTTGTTTTCCTCTAAACCCCAAACCGTGATTTTTAAACAAGAAAACTTAGTAATTATACCCTTTATTCTCATATACAACGTGCGATGTAGGCGAACGTGAACGAAAACTATGCAATAAGCCTTTGTTTTTATTACTACTTTAGTAAATTACAATAACATACTCAACAATGTTAATTTTTTTTTGCAATGTTATGTTGTTAAATTAAGATCTAATATTTTATTAACATGAAGTTACTTTCAACTTTTTTTTGCATCTATGCGTCGAATCACAGCATGACGGCTGCTGCAGCTTCCTGCTGTCCTGTCCTCCAACCAATCCCACCAGTACTGCAGGTTGCGTCGAATACGAGCCATTCTCTTCGACTTGACAAGACAGGTGCTCCCGGAAGGATCATAGATCGCACGGAACCCGTACCGTATAGAGGCAACGGACTCCTTTGCAACAGCCCCCCAGATTCGGAAGTAGCCCATGCACTGCATGGCGAGCACAGCTGCAGCAATTTTTTCGTAATGAATCATTGGGATGTCATCCCCGAAGGAGGCTCTCAGCCTACCTCACGACCTGTGTGACATTAGAAAAATGCACTGTGCTAACGCCGTTTGCGAGCTTGATTTGCAGGACCGCGTTGTATGCCAAGTTCCACAGCAGAGGGGTCCAAGACCTACCGCTGTGGAACTCCGCAACTGAACTTCTTCAGTGAAAACAAACCCTCTCTTTTCGCATCCTTAATGTACTTGTTAGACACGTATGACCTCTGTCAATTTTCTGCAGATAAGAAGACAAGTGATGGTATACAAGAGCCGCCCTAAAGGTTCGCCCTCTAGGGGATAGAGTTGAACGCGGTTACTATTTTTAAGCAAACAGCCAGCGCAACAACTCGCCCGTGGTTCTTATCCTGCTCCGACAGTGAACGAACGCAAAGTATTGTACCCACTATTCGAATCCGCATTTCGGATGCCAAACTGACTGTCCGAAACGTCGAAACCGTACCACCACAGAGGTATGACTCGTTCGAAGAGCTTATCAGGCTCTTACAGCAATCAGATGTGTCGGTACACTGAAAGATAATCTACAGGCCTGCTTTATTTATTTAGGAGCACTAATGGCCTCCTTTCAGTCATTGAGTCACTGGCACTCAGGCTGCGGTTGAACAGGAAGATAGACTGTCTAAACAAATCATTTTTAGGCTAGTTAAAAAAAACTTTAGGTGGGTAGTATGGCAACTAGAACTACAAATAAAACAGTATTTTTGTCTCCTCTAAAATTTGGTCACGAGGAGTTACGATGATTACGATCTAAGGTGACGCTGACGATATTTTATACAAGGTATTGAAAAAAGGGTATAAAGCTTAGCCAAAAGTGGATTTAGGTGCCATTCTGATCCACTTTTCTTCTACAATTTTGAAAATTCACGTAACAAAACCTTTTACATAGAAACTTATTCGATCACGTGACTTTTTACTATAGAGACCGAATTTATTTTTCGAGAATTTCCAAAACTTGGAGAACAAAAGTTGTTCAGAATAACCCCTGAGTCAAACCCTTTCGGCACAGTATACCCTTTTTGCAACATCCTGTATAGGTAATATCAGGTTTATAAAAGACCTGGGCCTGTAGAGTGAGACTCGGCATGGGGAGTCATAATTTATAGATCTTTTAGGTTGCAGTGGCGAATGGACACTGGTAGCCCTGCCCTTTTCTATAACTATAACTATAGGTAATTTTATGGCAATTTAAAAATGGTATAACATTTATCTATTTGAAAAAATCATTAAAAATATACATTACCTATCACCCTAATTTAAAAAAAAAATCAGCCCTTACTTTAAACTTATAACACCCCTCTATTTCCTTCAGGGGTTAAAAAACCTGTGTATTTAATATTTTCTTATGAGTTTTTTTTAAAAAACTAGGCTCTTACATAGTTGTACATAATATTATGCGGTATTTTATTCCACTTGTAACGCATAAAATTCATAGCTACAGTAAACATTTCATTTTTTTCATGGCGAGATACAGTCGCACTTAACCGCTTTTTTGCAAAGCTTGTTAAATAGATTTAAAAAATTATGTAAATTTTAGATCTTCAATTTTTAAAAATACTTACTTATTTTTAACAACCTGTAGTGTACAGACTACCACATCTTAAAATATATATATTTTTAATTAACTACGGTTTTTGGTTTCAAATAAAACAAATTATGAACTTACTTTTCAACACCCTGTATATTGTGTAGCTTACCTACCATACACAACCGTTAAAATAAAATAAATTACCCCTCAGAATATAAACAGGCTCGCGCTTTGGCATACTGCATTGACCGTATAGTTCTTATTCGGAGAATCTAATAAGTGCCATTATGTGCAATGTTTACCTTTATCTATGCATCTGTAACTCTATAGTAAAAAATGTAAACAAATCGAAAAGGCGAAATGTTTTCAAAGAATTTTCGGCTTTTCTGCATCTAAAATGATTAGAAAATTAACTTTCCATAGCAAATGCATATGTATTATAATACTTGTAGTCATAATTTGTTGATTTAATCAGTTTTTGTGAAATATTTGATAAAAAATAAAATGGCGTGGGTATCGCTCCTAACAGGCCGCCACCAGGGCGACGACTGAAGAAATCTGAAATCTGTCACGGTGTCATCATTTTTAAACCGGAATTTATTAGTTTTTTGCAAAAAAAGTTGACTTCTGGTCCATTAAATCCAACTCTTTAAGGTAACTTTGTTAAGAATTTAATTACCTACACATACATATAAGATTCCATGAAAATGGGCCCTCTGATTTCGAGGGTTTTTTCATAATAAGTCAAAAAATGGCAAAAGACATGGTGTGTTTGCAATTTTTTTTAACATACTTATTATAATCCTGCACCAATTTATAAGCAACTAACATGTTCAGTATACCCTCTGCTACAAAATATATTTTTATCAATGTGATAGAAGCCACCGTTTTTCCAATCTAATCAAGTATATCAAGCCGACTTTAGCATTTTAGCTTTAGGGATCCCCTTAAGTCGCCTATACGCTTCTCTGTTTCATTCAGATGTCACTTTTTGACAGATGTCACATTTTTGAGAAAGTTACTTTTTTGACATGTTTAACTTTTTGACAGATGTCATATTTTTTACATTTGTCACTTTTTGGACTTAAAGAAAATTTCTTGCGTAGGTGTAGGTAGTGTATTGCTGTGGGAGGTCGCCATTTTGAAAATTGATTGTGAGTAAATTTGTAAAAGAATTATTTGAGTTTATTTATTTATTGTTAATAATACAATTATCTCATAAATCTTACAACTCAGACATAAACATTTTACTAAGAATTTACATTCAAAAATGTAACTTAAATAAAAAAAAATGTAAATAATTTTATTTTCCCTTTAATTTGATACATTTTCTAACTGAATTAGTTCTTAGTAGGGTGAAATCGCCAAAATTTGTACATTTTTTGTCCATTTCTCTTGGTTGCACTAAAACCTACTAAATGAGAAAAATATAACAATTTCACATTGAAAATTTTGGTAAATCATATTAGTAGAATAAGTAACGTATTAAATTATTTGTATTTTATCATATTTTGTACAGTGGTTATTGAAATTTACATAAATTTAAATCTTAATAAAAATTTTATGATCAAACGAACTTACCTTAAGTGAAGTTCGATCATAATTATCTTATTTATTTATACTTTATTGCACAATTTACAATCGTAATAATGTACAACTAGGTGGACTTAATGCTAAAAGCATTTTCTGCCAGTCAACCTGCAGGAGGTACGAGGATCAAAAAGTACGGGTGTGCAAAAAAGAAAAAAAAAAAAGATCAAAACATAATTATGATTGTGGAGTTCCTAAAATAAAATAATACCTAAACCCTAAAACTAAGTAAATAAATATATAATATATATGACCCTAAACCTACTAATACCAAAATACTATACAATACATATAAATCATAAATATATACAAATATATATATATATATATATAATAACATGGGGTACAAGAAAAGACTGCCTAATTAATCTGTTCTAAATTGCTGAGGTAGTGAGCACGAACCATTGACTTGAAGAGCGGTCGAGAGGGGGCTTTCCTGATTGACTCAGGGAGATCATTCCATAGGCGCACTGCCGTGACCGAGAAAGAATTTAGCATGAATCCAGACCGATGTAAGGGTAACGATAATAAAAGGTTATGAGAAGAGCGGAGGTGCTTGTTATGGGTATCGGAAAGAAAGTTAAACATTGATTTTAAGTAACAGGGAGAATTAGGTTCATGAAGGATCGAAAAGAGAAGACAAAGAATTCGTAAATTCCGTCTATCCCGAATAGGGAGCCATTTTAGCTTGGCGCGGTAACCTGACACATGATCGTATTTACGGAGACCGAAAATGAAGCGGATGCAGGTGTTCTGCAAACGTTCCAGCTTATTAAGAAGTGCTTCAGTCAGGTCCAAGTAGCACACGTCAGCGTAATCTAAAATGGGCAAGAGCAGAGACATTGCCAATGAACGTTTGGTCTGGAAAGGGAGAAAGTTTTTAAGTCGAAGAAGAGAATGCAGAGAAGCAAAAATCCGACGAGACACACTGTTGACCTGTGGCACCCAACTTAAATTTTCGTCAATAATCACTCCGAGGTCTTTAACTGTTGATGAAAAAGGTATGTTACATCCGTCGAACACCAGAGGGGCTGAATTAAGGTCATGGTTAGAGATTAGTTGAGAGCTGCCGACAATGATTGCCTGGCATTTCCCAGGATTTACCAGAATACCGAAACGGTTGGACCATTCAAGGATACTGTTAAGGTCCCCATTCAGTTGAGTAATGGCAGACACAAGGTCTTCAGGTTTAACTTGACAGTAGAGTTGCAGATCGTCGGCATATAGATGGTAGGAACAGAGAAGACTTGAAGATACTAAATCAATAAAGATAGAAAAAAGTAAAGGAGAGAGAATACCGCCTTGAGGAACGCCAGCAGACAAATCGGACCAGTCGGATAATACCGAGCAGCTTCGAATCGCCTGCTGGCGACCCCGAAGATAAGAGGAGAACCAGCTAACAGCGGAAGGAGAGATCTGAGATTTTACTAGGACGGCTAGCAGAAGGTCATGATCCACGGCGTTGAAGGCATTGCTGAAGTCTATAAGGACCAGCACGGTAATCATCCGATTCTCCATACCAGACCTTATGTCTTCTGTGACTTTTAGCAATGCAGTAGTGGTGCTATGCCCCGCACGAAAACCAGACTGGTACGGATTAAGTAAGCCACCATTGCAGAGAAACGCAGTGAGTTGTCGGTGAACAATCGACTCGAGGACTTTGGAAAGGAAGGGTAAAATTGAGATGGGACGGTAATGGTTGAGAGATGAAGGATTGGAAATTTTGGGGAGAGGGATAACGTAGGCTTTACGCCATAAATCGGGAAAATTACCGGAGTCAAGGGAATGATTTATGATGTGGGTGATAGCAGGGAGAAGGATGTCAAGAAGATTGGTCACCATAATGCGCCCTATGTTGTCATGACCAACCGCCTTAGATTTAATAGACAATATAATTTTTCTGATCTCTTCAGCTGATGCCGGTGCGAAAATAAAAGAATCTATGTCTGGAGTGGGCATATTATGAATAAGATTTAAAGTTAAATCTTTGGTGTAAGAGTCAAGAGTTACCGAAGATGGAAAGTGATTATTGAGAGTGTTTATATCGAAAGGAATTTGGTTATCTTGTTTAAGAGGCTTGCCCACGCCCAGAGACCTGAGGAATTTCCAGGTACCTGCAGGTGAAGATAATTCGAGTTGCTCTGCGATATATCGGCGTTTGGCGTTCCTACACATCTGATTACACCGATTCCTGGCAACCTTGCAAGCTGACCAGTTCTCCTCAGATCGCGATATCTTGTACCTGCGAAAAGCTCTATCTCTCCTAACCATGAACTTCCGGATGGTTTCATTGATCCACGGGGTAGGTCGATGTTTCAGCTTAACAGGACGTACAGGAGCATGCGTATCAAATAGTTTTATGACATTACTGCAAAGAAACGCAACCTTGTCATTGATATCGGGCAAGTCCTGCATGTCACTCCACTGAATTTGCATGGCGTCGGATCTAAGCCTCTCAGCATCCAACTTCGAGAAGTTTCGTTGAAGTAGCACCACGGGCTTTGCCTTAGGAATTCGTAAACGATACGAACAGAAAATTAAATCATGTTTGGAAAAACCTGGAGCAAGATGTTGTCCGTGGCGAGCTACTAAAGAGTCATCTGAAGTAAGAATAAGGTCGATTAGAGTGTCAGTCGTGGAAGAGTGATGAGTGGCCGACAACGGTAGAAATTTGAGGTTAACTGAATCGACAACTGAAAGTAATTTGCGGGTGCGAGAATCAGGAACAAGTAAATCAGTATTAAAATCACCCATGATTATATGATGAGAGTAGTTAGAGATAACATTTTCAAGGGCGGTTTCAATCGAAAGAAAGTAATCATTACCTGGAGGGCAATAACATACTCCAAGTAGAACCTTGACACCAAGGTTAAGCTCAAGAAAAAGGTATTCCGCAGGGGCGTTACTAGAAGTCGGGGACTGGGCAATTACGGAGAAAGGAATATCGCTCTTCAAGTATATGGCCACCCCACCACCCGATCTACCCACGCGGTCGTTGCGAACCAGGACATAGCCAGGGAGGCAATACGCATGAGAGGACAGAGTGGGTACTAACCAGCTCTCTGATACTAAAATTGCGTCCACCATACCTGATTCAAAAGTGCTAAGGAGCTCATTGTAGTGTTTGGGAATGCTTTGAGCATTGATATGGCAGACATTAAAATTTTTGGCAATAGGGGAAAATTCGTTGTTTATGATGTCACTAAGACATAGCCCATCACTATCAGCGCTTAGAAAAGAAACAGACGAATTAGCTGAAACGAATGAATCGTCATCAGACTCATTATTAGGCATGTATAAAATAATATGATAATAAACAAAATATCTATATACTTAAATAAACTAATACAATAAATAAATAATTAAGTTTATATAACGATACACTAACAAACAAAAAAAAAACTTAACAAAAGGCACAGATAAAGACTACCTGCACGATCCTGCTGGCAAAAAGGCAAAAAAAATAAAAAAAGGAAATTAAATACAGACTTGACGCTCAGAATAACCAAAAATTTGTAACGTTGAATTACGATTAACATAATATTATTATATAAAGTTTCTGAACGCAACCAAAAAATTTACAGAATACACAGATTAAAAAGTACATTTGGTTTGAAGTTTAAATTCACTTTGGTTTGACGTTTGACATTCGGAAAATAGCTTGACAAGTTGAAAAACATAAAAACTGTGATAAAAAAAAGTTAAAACATTCGAGAATGGTCCGTTATAATTGCCAAAATATCTTAAAATACCTTCAATACGAAGAATTATGGTGCAGAAAATGAAAAGGAGCCGCAGGCTATTGCAATTAACGCTTATCCTTCTGAGCAGCGGCGGCCTAACTCCTGGTAGTGGGCGCGGGCTGCGCTCCTGACGATTTGGGAGCCGATGACTGTGTCGGAGTCACAGCTCTGGATGAAGCGGCCTTTGGGGCAGGCTTGGAGCCGGGCGGCTTGTGGGCCGGGGCGGCGGGCGCCACTGCCGGGTGCTTGCTGCACAGGTGGTTTAACTCCAGCTCGGACACAATCTTCACTCGGCTACTGTCTGGGAGTTGCACAAATATTGCTCCGTTTCTCGTCCAGCAGGCTCTGATCCCGAAGTGCTTACGGGCCCGCATGAATATGTGCTGCCGCGTCCGCGTCAGAAATTCGCGAATGACGATGGGACTGGCCTTGAGGTGCTTCTTGGAATCCCAAACTTGCGACCTGAGCGATGGATTGGAAAACCTCACCAGTATCGGCCTAGGCTTCACAGGATCCAGAACACCGCCAATTCTGACACACTGGGAGATCGCAGAATGGTTGAAGTCAGTCAGGCCCAGCTTGGAGACTATGGTGTGTGATACCAGTGCCGCGGGGTCCTCCTCTTTCTCCTCCTTGATGCCGGTGAATAGGAGAGCATTGTGACGGCTCTGGCTATCCATTTCATCGACGTGTCTTGCCAGGCCAGCTATCTGCTCATGCATCAGCCGAAGAATGGGCATTACCGAGTCCTTGAAAATGATGAAGTCCCTGGATAGGTCTTCCAGCTCTGGCTTCATAGGCGTGTTGGAGGACTGCAGCTTCCTCTCAAACTCATCCATCCTGGTACCAATCATTCTCTCCATGTCTCTTTGCTGCTCCAAAAGTTCTTGTGTGGTGACCATAGTGACAGTTGTCAATGTAAATAATCTGATAGATAGGTACTATGCCAGCAGGTAGGTGCAGTTGTACTATTACTGCATATAATTGCCAGAAAACAATTTTTCACTGATAATGTATATATTAATTATCGGAAAAGATTAAAAATACTTTGATGTATATATTATAATACAATTAAAGCAATTAATAATTAATAAAGTAATGTTGTTTGTTTATTTGCAACTACCCGAAAAAAGCACTGCACACTATCTTGTCTTCGTCGAAGAGATTTATTTTAACTTATTCTTTTACCATGTAGTAGCCCTGCTACGCCCGAACGTAGGTACCGCACATAGTTTCAGCGTCAGAGAGAGAAAGAAAGTGAAACTGGTTCCTCACTTCCCTCTCCTCGACCCGACGCTGCCTGTTTCAGTCGGTGAGGTGCCAGCTTCATTATTTCAGAGAGAGAGCCTAAGTATTAACAACATTGTTTTACTTTTGGGTATGGGTTGGGAGGGACTTTAAATCTCTTCGACGAAGACAAGATAATTATGATCGAACTTCACTTAAGGTAAGTTCGTTTGATCATAAAATTATCTTGTCTTCGTCTTCCGAGATTTATTTTAACTTATTCTTTTACCATGTAGATGTTTGGAGTTGGTTCCTCAAATAAACAATGTTGTTATAGTTTTATTTTAGCTGTGAGTATAATGTAAATATCTACTTAAAGAAATATAAACAAGGTTAATCCATATTGAATCATTTATTTGCTCAATACTTATTATAACTACTTAATTATATTATTTACAACAACTTGATCAATTAATCAATGAATTTACACAATTTTGAATCGGTCTATTGTAGAAGTTTGCAAATACTGATGACTGAGCCGACCAGCCTGCTGTACGACGGATTACGTCTACGCTGATTCCTGATCGAAAGGCTGCGGAAGTGCTGGCGTGACGAGTGCTGTGAGCACTAAACATATTAGTATCAACACCACATTCAGCAAGAGTTTTCTTAATCCATCGTGCAATAGTCTGGCTTGTGGCAGATCTATATGGTTTCTTAAATGTTAATAATAACTTATCACTATCTGGTGTTCTGTGCGTGGATGTCTTATCTATGTAAACATTTAATGTAGTTGCTGGACATATTTTTGTATTTGCAAGAAAATAAGGCAAGTTAATAATGGGTTGAATGCGACCAATCCCCGAGGTTTTTATAATATCTGTTATTGTTATTATTACCCTGTCATTAAGTTTCTTAATATTACTTATTCTAATAAGTGATGTAGTATGTGTGTAAACGTATAGATATACAATATACATGATTATGCTATGCTTCGTATGTAACCATTTTATGACGCAATTATACTCGAGCTTCAAACCAATTCGGACGTTTCACTTAATCCCGCCACCGAACCTTAGATGGCGACCCTGCCAGCCGGCGCCGCCGCCGCGCCGCGCGCTCGTGTGCACATTCCATTCTACTGATAAGGACAATGGACTATAAACATTGAGTGACTGGTGCACGAATTAAGATAATTATGGGTTCATCTAAATATAATCGTCGCGCTGTAATTACTTCAACGAGTCTTAGAAGTGCTAAAAAGTCTAAAATAAACTGGGAAAATGGGGAAACCGCAATCTAAACAGGAGGAAGTCATTATTGCTCAGACTGGAGGAACAAATACAGCATCAGCCTCGCAAGATCACGCCAGCTACACCAATCAATTATTGGGAGTACTTATAGGATTTATTGCCTTACTGAGCCTCCTCGCATTTTATAAGTACTACAAGAAAGCGCATAAGAAATGGATTCGTCGGGAAATAATTATGAATGATCTTCGCCGTTCCTGCCTTCGCCCTGTGGTGAGCTCTCTCCCACACCTCGGTGACCCAGCTGCCATGACCGCAAAAGGATAAAATCCACAGTGATAGTGCGTTTTACGTGGTTTTCAGTGCTGATTTTTTTTGGTAATGTGTGCGACGTAAATTGGTATACGTACAACCATATAACATATCCATAAAAAAAAATGTTTAGTGGACTCTAGTTAAATATTAAGAGTAATTAAATCTATTAATCAGTATATCGTAAAGTTTAATGAATAATTATAATTATGACAAAGGCATTTAAAAAATGCAATGATATTAAGTTTTGGTAAAAGAAAATTAATGCGTATAAATACCTACGTAAAAATATTTTTTTAATAAGTTGATAACTTTTTAATTTGCCCACTTGTATTAAGTAATACAACGAATATAATCCTAATTATCGCTTAAATGTAACATGTACTTATCTAAATAATTATTTAGTAATTAACTACCTATACCTACTAAGAGATTTATTACCTAGAGATATTTACTATGCACTTATTACATCATATTTGACATGCATTTTGTTTATACTCTCGAATTACTAAATAATAAATATGCATTAAATTACTATAAATAATATAATCATTTTATTGAATGTATGGCGGAAGATATAATTTCTTTGTACCAAGAATTACTACATACAGGGTGTCCCAAAAGTCAACGTCATCCCTTAAAGTGCCGATAGGTCAGCTCATGAGAGGCCAGAATATCACAATATGACCTTAGTAAAAACTCGATAATTTTCGAGATATTGACACTTTTATAAATTTGCTGAAAATCGACACCTTGAATCAGTTTTTTGCGTGCCGCCGGTACAAAAATCGATATTGTTAGAATTTGTTTGGTGTTGCATCACCCTGTATAGCCCTGCTATTGATCGCAGTCAAAAAAAATATCGAGTAATGCTGTATGTTTAAAAAAAACACGGTTTTCAAAGTCATAAAAGGTAATCGTATTTTTTATAAACAACTTTGACTCTACATACTGTAAAAAAATTATACCACGCAAACCTGGCACCTTATTTAAAAAGATTGCTCATTTAATGCAGTTTCCAAAATGGTATGAAACGTTGCTATTGTTTCAATTAACAAAAAAGTTATTGCTATTTTAGTACAAAACGACCTCGATGTAAAATTGTCTGAAGGAAATTTATCTGACTGAATTTATTAAGGGTAAGTCATGTTGGAATGAGTAAAAGTAAAATAGGTGGTGGGGTCAGCCGTGGCAACGATGACGCAAAAATAGCTAAGAAAAAAATTACCAAACTCTTATAAAACATATTTTACGTTTTCTACACCCTATTTTAAAAAAAACAAACATTTATTGACTTTTATTTTTATTTCTCAAAATTATAACACCACATTATTATATTAAGTACATAATCAGCAAAAAATAATACTCATTAATCGTCATAATCATAATTTTGAGAGTTTGGTTTTGTTTAACAATAACTTTAAAATAAATAACAAGTAATTAGAGGTAATGTTAATGACAAACTGATCTGTCCCTTTTTTGGATACTGTGGGTGTACTTTTACTCATTCCAACATGACTTACCCTTAATAAATTCAGTCAGATAAATTTCCTTCAAACAATTTTACATCGAGGTCGGTTTGTACTAAAATAGCAATAACTTTTTTGTTAATTGAAATAATAGCAACGTTTCATACCATTTTGGAAACTGCATTAAATCAGCAATCTTTTTAAATAAGGTGCCAGGTTTGCGTGGTATATTTTTTTTACAGTATGTAGAGTCAAAGTTGTTTATAAAAAAATACGATTACCTTTTATGACTTTGAAAACCGTGTTTTTTTTAAACATACAGCATTACTCGATATTTTTTTCAACTGCGATCAATAGCAGGGCTATACAGGGTGATGCAACACCAAACAAATTCTAACAATATGGATTTTTGTACCGGCGGTATGCAAAAAACTGATTCAAGGTCTCGATTTTCAGCAAATTTATAAAAGTGTCAATATCTCGAAAATTATCGAGTTTTTACTAAGGTCATATTGTGATATTCTGGCCTCTCATGAGCTGACCTATCAGCCCTTTAAGGGATGACGTTGACTTTTGGGACACCCTGTATAAAAACATACTTATCAAAGTTAGGCCCAGATAGGAGAACTCCTTCAGTGCAAGTACGAAAATTAGAGGAAGCTGAAACTTTATATGGTAAATTTGACTGTCTCGTTCTTAAATTGAATGAACAAACAAAAGTTAAAGCATTAGACAGTAAGTCATTGAACTATTTACAGAAGTTATGCGTAGATATACCTTTATTGTATTCAAAAATTAAGTCTTATTGTGAAAGGGGAACCACCAGTACGGATACCAAAATGGAGAGTTTTAATTTGAAAACTGCCTTATCTCTCTTGCCTGTTATGACGGGGGATGAAAATATAACTAAACAACTAATTTCTAGTATAGAGCTTTATGAGAGTATGTTGGAATCGTCGGGAAGGACTGCATTAATAAACTTTGTGTTAAAAACTAGACTTTCAGAAGGAGCGAAGTTACGTATGAGTGAAAATTACAGCACAGTTTCAGGCCTTCTTCAGGACATGCGTGACCGTCTTTTGACTAAGAAATCTGACACGGCTCTTCAACAAAAACTACAAAGTGTGCGCCAAGATAGGAAAACTGTAGCGGAATTCGGTAAGGAAGTTGAACAATTATTTGTTGATTTAACTATTTCCCAGGCCAACGGGGATCAAACCAAATACAACGTTTTAAAACCTATCAATGAGAAAAATGCTATAAAACGATTTGCCGATGGTCTGAGAAGTTCCAGGTTGAGTACAATCATTACAGCTCGCAACTACGTGACCTTGAGAGAAGCAATTAGCGGAGCGTTGGATGAGGAGACAGCCGCAGACCCTGAAGGGACGATGATGAACTTTCGTGGTGGAAGAGGTAGGTCCGATTACCATAACACTCGTAATTATAACAATTTTCGTCAACAAGAGCGTTACCAATACAGAGGTTCTTACCCTAGCTACTCCGAGCAGAGAACAGAACAACGAACGGACTTCTATCGTGGAAATAGTCGCGGGCTACAGAATAATTTAAGATTTTTAATCGCTAATCCTTCTTATGTGTGCTTGTATTCTATCCTTGAGTGAAATGAGACACCGTATAACTTTCGACCATTCGCTTATATTCGTACTTTTCGCACTTTTACAATTTTTAACATCAATCGCAAAATCCAAGAATCAATCCATCTCGAGTCCATAGACCAATCTCCCAAACGTCACTTGTTTTTTTTTTAAAACCTCCGTTACATTATGGTGTTAAAAATCAATTCTTATTCCAACAATGTTAATGAACCTAACAATCGTCCATCCTGACAACGTGTGCGACCCCGCGCACGACGCCGGTGCGTAACCTAACAATCGGCTGGGAACATTGGTCCATGGCACAGAGCTTACAATCATCAAACCAGAAATAAACTATGTTTTATAAACTACAATTTAGAAACAGTTAACATCAGCAACATGTTTTATAATCATTAAGTTTAACAATAATATAGCTAAGTTTACTAATATTAAATTTAAACAAAATGTAGTCACAATGCTTTTTTAAAGTAAATTTAGTACTAAATAGTATTAAATAGTGTATAGTGTTAGTGTGTGTCACATCTGGGGTCATGAAACGCTTATGAATAAAAACTAAGAATCGAATTCTAGAACCAGTCTCAGCACTAGCGAATTTCTGATGCTACATTTACCCTTGAGAGTCTACAGATCTTTTATATGGGTTCTAGAATGCGACCCTTACACTTACAACCACATGTGGAAAAGTGTAATTAGCTAGCTAGTAGCTATTTACCTAAGATATTCATATTGTGCTATAATATACATAGCAGTAACTTCTCCAAATATTGTAAAATGGAATGAAATTAGCTAAACTTAAACAGTTAGGTACTCTAGTAACCAAATAAAACATTAAATTAGTTTAAAACAATAAATGTGCAAATTCTTGAAGAAAATAAAAATAAAAATACAATTGTTTTAAACATATGATAATAGTTACATTATGTATGTAATATTTTTACCATAGGTAGGTAAATGTACATTCTGAAACAATTGCAACTTAACTTATAACTTAATAAATACATGGTGCATAATTCACTCAAAACCAGTAAATTTAATTAACAAATTCCGAATTAGACTTTTACATTTTAAGAATTTAATTATAATTATAAACAAATAATAACATAAAAAGTTACATATTTTCTACATTACAGAGTTATATACCAAATCTATATCTAATATTTTATTTTATAATACTGAGAAAACTTAACTAAATTTTAATATAGGTAACGATGCAAAAGTAAATTATGCTACTCAAGTTTCCACTCTACTGTTACTCTAGGTAGACTAGTTAAATGGTACAGGGAGGTTCAACTATACCTATAATAAACTAAATCTAATCGTAAGAGTTATGAACAACCGCTATTTATGAACAATACCTACATACAAAAGGAGAGAACGACATTATAAAATAAAAACTTAAGAAGAAAACGAACTAAAGTAACCAGTTTTATGAGAAGCAAAATGATCACTAATCAGCCTATTGGAAATAAATGATAATCTATAATGTGACGTGCACACTGAGTCTTTACGAAAACTTAGAAGCTACAAGTGCTGGGAGTCTGGTGCTGCGTGGGGTCCATTTTGTAACTTAGGTGCTCACTAAGACGGGTTTTTGGGATATTCAACCCCTAAGGGGGAATAGGGGGTGTCAAGGTCAGAGTCAATTGTTTTATTCAATGCATAAATATAAAATTTCCGCGTGACGCGATTTAGAGCAAAGTTATTGATCAGAATTGTACCGGTCATATTATGGGATATCGCATAGCACCGTTTAAGTTAGACGCTTGAAAATTCACATGCCAACTTTAGTGAATGCAAAGTTATTTGGTATTGCGTTAGTTGGCTACATGCGAAACACATAGATTATTAATTGAAATGAGTATTTTGCCATTGCCAATTGCCATACAAGTCTTTGCCGTATGAAGTCTGGTAAATCATTTTTAGTGAAGTATTTGTCAATTCTCATGTAAGTAGTTTTATACCACCATGGCAAGTTGTTGGGTGGGTAGTTCGGGAGTCGTCCACGGGAAAACATTTTAAGGCGAAGCGATGATCATAGGCAACAGCTAGTGCTAGTGATAGAAATGACCATGGCTTTATAGTCAGAGTCACGTAAAATAAGTATTATTAAAAATAAAATAAAAATATGTGTGATCGGAATGACAAAGTTAATTTAAAAAAAGGGGCCACGTAGGGCTGTCTACTAAGCCGTGAATAATAATAATAAAAAATATGATGTCAGCTATTTTACGGTTGGATAATGGAGGAGGTGATGACGCTTGCAGCTGTCATCATTAGCTGGGAACAGCTATACCGGTCCTGGAGGGCAGGTATTCTAAAAATCTTTTGTATTTGTTAACCCAGTTTATACATTCATGGTACCTAGGATTCCACACTTGTGAGGCGTAGTCGAGTATGCTTCGAACGTATGAGCAGAACTTGTAAAAGAAAATTTTAATTAAAAAAAAAATTAAAAATTGTTTATTTCAAAAACTTTTCACTTATAACTAATACAAGGTAAATACCTCCTATTAAGCATAAAAATACCTGTGCCAGGAGATCTCGCTCTCCATATCAAATTAACATTTAAATTATTCAGTTTCAGAAATAAATGGAAGGTAACAATAATAACCTATGCACAGGTCCCTTCTTGGACAAATTTCTCGTAGTACACTCGATTTCGGCATGAGTAATACACATCCTATCCCATCATTCGGTGTGCTGGTGGAAAATGTCTAGTTCTAAACTAAAACTACATCACATACAAATAGAAAACCCTAATTAACACAAAACTAATAGGGCGACAAAGGCAGAAAAACAGCAACTTATGCACAAGGACTTGTTCTGACGATGAGGGACAGAACTAGAAGCTCTTATCGCCGTACATAGATCTATTTAGGGTTGCAAGAGTCTTAGGAAGAGAAGTAGCTCCTTTGCCTGGCATTTTCAGCACCCAAAACATTGTAATTTTGTAAAAACAATTTTGGCATTATTATTGAAAGACTGCTTGCTAAAGATTGTATAATATGTTTATGAGTTTGGTTACTGATAAAGTTCAGTACATTGTTTATGATGATAATAATAATAATCCATTTATTTCAGATTGGTTACTGATAAAGTTCAGTACATTGTTTATGATAATAATGATAATAATCCATTTATTTCAGATTATATGTTAGTGAGTTGGGTTACTGATAAAGTTCGGTACCTATACTCAGTACTGATAAAGTTCGGTACATTAGTAAGATGATTGTGAGTTGGGTTACTGATAAAGTTCGGTTCCTATACTCAGTACTGATAAAGTTCGGTACATTAGGCAGATGATTGTGAGTTGGGTTACTGATAAAGTTCGGTTCCTATACTCAGTACTGATAAAGTTCGGTACATTAGGAAGATGATTGTGAGTTGGGTTACTGATAAAGTTCGGTTCCTATACTCAGTACTGATAAAGTTCGGTACATTAGGCAGATGATTGTGAGTTGGGTTACTGATAAAGTTCGGTTCCTATACTCAGTACTGATAAAGTTCGGTACATTAGGAAGATGATTGCGAGTTGGGTTACTGATAAAGTTCGGTTCCTATACTCAGTACTGATAAAGTTCGGTACATTAGGCAGATGATTGTGAGTTGGGTTACTGATAAAGTTCGGTAGCTGTACTTTAATAAATTCAATCAGATAATAAAACTAGTTGAAAAAATATACTGATTTAAGTTAAATTGTTCACCAAAGCAACTGTAAGGTATCTATTTGCATCACAATATTTTCCCTACTAAATGTAACAAACTTTGAATAGTTTTTTTTTTGTTGTGTTTGAAATGTGATTAGATAAGGTCAAGGTCAGGGAAAACTATAGATCGCATCCAGTGTTATGCTTTGGGAGAAAAGCCTACGTCCAGCAGTAAAGAGCTATGCTGATGATGAGATTCAACATTAGTATTTTGTAAGCATTTGAGTTTCATCAATATCTAATAATAGAGGTAGGATAAGGGAATACTAAACATCTAATTAATTGTAACTTCATTCACAATTTGACCTATCTAGTAGTTTACATTTACCCCATTACCCTTTAATTTTTAATTTCATCTGTAACTGTAGTTTTACTATTATTGGCTTTACTAAGTCAATCATCAGTTGTGAACCCAACCCTGTTGCATTAAGTGCACTCATAACTGGCTTAGGATACGGTGAAGAAAAAACGGTGCCCCCTTACTTTACAGTCATAACAAGTCTCTAAAAGATAAGTTAAAACAGATCCAAAGTTGAGCTTTGAATAACATCACAATAGTTTTGATTGTTGTTAACATGTCCATCTTGTAACATATAAAAATATAAAGTATGTCATAATTATAAAAGAGCAGGGCCGCCTGTCCTGTAGGGGTGGAATCCCCACTGCTCATCAAGAATTGCAACAACAGGTCTAGATGAAAACAGCGCAAAACCAAATCATCCAATCTAAGTGCCTGTTTACCAAGTCAGTGTATGATATAGTTAGCAGCACACTCTCTCTCTGAACACCACATTGATTGAGGAGAGACAACCTCTCACAAAAACAAACCTCAATTGACCAATCAAGTCTTCTTTTCTGCCAAGCACCTCTTCCAAGATCTGGCCGTAATTTGTTCATACGGAACACACTTAAAAGTTTTCCTTGCCACTCTGGTCTAGTCAAGAGAATAGAGTTAAGACCTTCATACCAAATCTTAGCCAGACCTTGAAGCTTTTGCAGTGCAAAGTGAATGGTAGTGTTGTAAAGCTATCCCTTAAACATTCAAAAATATCTCTTTATCGAGACAAGACCAACCTCTTTACCTCAAACCAGTCCTTTGCTATCTCCAGCTTTCCTCTGCTCCAGCTGTCCTCTGCTACGGCTGTCCTCTCTCCGCTCCGGCTGTCCTCTCTCTGCTCTGGCTGTCCTCTCTCCGCTCCGGCTGGCCTCTCTCCGCTCCGGCTGTCCTCTCTCCGCTCCAGCTGTTCTCTCTCCGCTCCGGCTGTCCTCTCACCGCTCCGGTTGTCCTCTCTCCGCTCCGGCTGTCCTCTCTCCGCTCTGGCTGTCCTCTCTTCGCTCCGGCTGTCCTCTCTCCGCTCCGGCTGTCCTCCTTCCGCTCTGGCTGTCCTCTCTCCGCTCCGGCTGTCCTCTCTCCGCTCCGGCTGTCCTCTCTCCGCTCTGGCTGTCCTCTCTCCACTCCGGCTGTCCTCTCTTCGCTCCGGCTGTCCTCTCTCCGCTCCGGCTGTCCTCTCTCCGCTCCGGCTGTCCTCTCTCCGCTCCAGCCTCCAGCTGCCTTCTGCTCCTCTGCAGCCTCCGTCTGCTCCGCTCCAGCCTCCAGCTGCCTTCTGCAGTCACCGTCTGCTCTGCTTCAGCCTCCAGCTGCCTTCTGCTCCAGCCTCCAGCTGCCTTCTGCTCCTCTGCAGCCTCCGTCTGCTCCGCTCCAGCCTCCTGCTGCTTTCTGCTCCTCTGCAGCCTCCGTCTGCTCCGCTCCAGCCTCCAGCTGCCTTCTGCAGCCACCGTCTGCTCCGTTCCAGCCTCCAGCTGCCTTCTGCTCCGCAGCAGCCACCGTCTACTCTGCTCCAGCCTCCAGCTGCCTTCTGCTCCTCTGCAGCCTCCGTTTGCTCCGCTCCAGCCTCCAGCTGCCTTCTGCTCCTCTGCAGCCTCCGTCTGCTCCGCTCCAGCCTCCAGCTGCCTTCTGCTCCTCTGCAGCCTCCGTCTGCTCCGCTCCGGCTGCCTTCTGTTCAAGCACAGACCCTGGCCCGGGCCTCATCCTCCATGGCACCCTGGACTCGGTGATCTCGGCCTTGGGCACCTTGGGCCCTTCTTCTTCTTTTCAAACCATGGTCCTGGGACCATCTTGGTCCCCAATGTGGTGTCTCTGAAACTCGCACACAAAAAAAAACATGGTTTGAATCGGCACCAGACATGTACCACCTCTTAGGCAGTATTAACTACTCTGTGTATAAGTTTTGGGACCAAATATCAATATGTCACTTGTTTCCAAAGGGATGCTTTATGGGTCGCGTAACTAACTATATTGATATAGACTAACAGTAATGTCTAGAAAACTGATTGTACTTGCATTCATAATTAAACACAATTTTTCCTGATTTTCTAACTATTTGAGGTTATGAAAACTTTGGCATTTAAGTTTAACTTCACTCGTGGGTAAAATATCCATTGTTAATTGAAGCTATTAAGTATACTATTGTATTCCACATAAAATCGTAGTATTCACAAGATTAATAAAGTCATTATTAAGATTCATACAACAAAAATGCACGCGGAAACTTACCACTCCTGAAATGTTGCATACAGTCGCTAATCCTTCTTATGTGTGCTTGTATTCTATCCTTGAGTGAAATGAGACACCGTATAACTTTCGACCATTCGCTTATATTCGTACTTTTCGCACTTTTACAATTTTTAACATCAATCGCAAAATCCAAGAATCAATCCATCTCGAGTCCATAGACCAATCTCCCAAACGTCACTTGTTTTTTTTTTAAAACCTCCGTTACATTATGGTGTTAAAAATCAATTCTTATTCCAACAATGTTAATGAACCTAACACGTGGTAGAGGTACACAAGATAACTTTGGTGGTAGAGGTCGTTCACGTAGTTTTTACAATTCTAATAATCGGGGAAACCGACCTCAGATAAACTTGGCTCAAGGTGAAGGTGAAGTTCAAGGTGAAAGTTTCAGTAATGCCAATGCAGACACAGAAAATTCGCGTGAAAATGAAATTAATTTACCAATCCAGTTTTTTCGATCATAATGATAATAATGAACATTATTCTTGTTATTGTAATAACATTAACTCAGTGACTTTTAATGTATTTGACTCTCAGTACAGTTGGTTAATTGACACCGGTGCGTCATTATCCGTTGTCAAGCATGAGATTTTGGAGCGTAGAAACATTCCATTCCATAAAAATCAGATACTCATCAAAGGTATCGGAGGAGATGTTTATTCGGAAGGTTTTATTTATTTAAATTTGAACTATAATGGACAGGAGATAGAACATAAATTCTACGTATTGCGAAACTTTCCATGCCGGACAGATGGAATATTAGGCCAAGACTTTTTATCATTAAATCAATGCATCTTAAACTTTGAAAATAATTCCTTAACAATTAAAAATAAAAATGACATTACAATACCATTACAAATGGGTAATTTGGGCTATAATGCATACATTAATTTACCCTCACGCTGTGAGTCTATTCACTATGTTAAAACTAATGCAACTTATGAGTGCGTTATTGCACCAAAAGAATTATGCGACGGAGTGTTTTTGGCAAGCGCAATTGTAACACCAAAGGATGGACAAATACCGATACAAATTTTAAACACGCGAGATACAGAAGTTAAATTGAGTTATTTTACAGTAGAACTACAGGATAAAAATAATTTCGAAATTTATTCCTTTGGAAAGACACAAGTTAACGCAGACCGTGTAAAGCAATTATTTAAACTTTTAAAATTATCACACTTAAATTTGGAAGAGCAAATATCTATAGAAAATATATGTGCTAAATATAGCGATGTATTTTACTTACCAGGAGATAAATTAGAAGCGACAAATTTATATCAACAAAAAATTTGTTTAAAAGAAAATAGTAGTCCTTCTTATACAAAACCGTATCGATTGCCAAAAGCACAACAACATGAAATTAAAAAGCAAATAGAACAAATGTTACGCGATGATATTATAGAGGAGAGTCAGAGTGAATGGAACAGTCCCATTCTGCTTGTACCTAAAAAAGTTGATGGAAATGGAGAAAAGAAATGGCGTGTCGTGATTGATTACAGGAAAGTGAATGAACGGATACAAGACGATAAGTTCCCATTACCAAATATAGCTGAGATACTCGATTCTTTATCAGGAGCCATGTATTTTAGTCATCTTGACCTTTGTCAATCATATTATCAACTAAAATTAGATCCCGAAAGCAGAAAATGCACTGCATTCACCACAGACAAACAGTATCAGCTAAAACGATTGCCGATGGGACTTAAAATAAGCCCCAGTGCTTTCAGTAGATTAATGACAGTAGCTATGTCTGGACTAAACTATGATAAATTATTAATTTATCTAGACGATCTGATTTGTTTTGCTAGAAATTTAGAATCCCATAATAAAAACTTAATTGAAATATTCCAACGACTACGCAAAGTCAACCTTAAAGTCAACCCACAGAAATGTCAATTTTTAAAGAAAGAGTTGTTATATTTAGGTCATATAGTATCAGCCGATGGTTTACTTCCGGATCCTGAAAAAACGCGTGTACTTCATGCTTATCCTACACCTACCAATAGCGATGAAGTTAGGAGGTTTGTGGCTTTTGCCAACTATTACAGAAAGTTTGTTCCCAATTTCGCCGAAATATCAATTCCCTTGAATAAATTATGTAGAAAGAAAGTTAAATTTGAATGGTCGAAAGAATGTCAGGAGGCATTCGAAAAATTGAAACAACATTTAATTAAACCACCCATTTTACAGTACCCAGATTTTTCAGTAGAAAATAATTTCATACTAAGAACAGATGGCTCAGGATTGGCAATTGGAGCTATATTATGTAACAAAAATGATTTACCTATAGCATATGCCAGCAGAGCATTAAATAAATCCGAAATTAACTATCCTACAATAGAAAAAGAATTGTTAGCAGTGGTATGGGCACTGAAATACTTTAGGCCATACCTCTATGGTAAGAAATTCACTATTAAAACCGACCACAAACCGTTGATATATCTGTTCAGTATAAAAAATCCAGCAAGCCGTTTATTAAAGTTTAGATTAGTAATGGAAGAGTATGACTACACGATAGAATATGAGAAAGGCGTGAATAACGTAGCGGCCGACGCGTTATCTCGCATAGTTTTAACATCTGATGATTTGAAAGCAATGGACGAATACTATGAATGTTATGACTAGGAGTATGACAAGAAAGGAGAGTGGAAGTAAAGAAAACAATAATTTGAAAGATAAGATTCCAGACAATCGGACTGATCACCCGAATGTCGTCGAATTACTTAAAAAACCAAAACATTGTGTGGAATTAGTAGTTAGTGAAAAACATAAGGAAAATTTTGAATATGTTCCAACAAAGTTTATAATAAAAATCAATCCATGTTCTCGATCATGTATGACGCGAGACGTTTTCGTGAGAGACTTGGAATTGTATTGTAATAACTTAAAGTTAGATGAGATATACATAATGAAAAATAAAGAAAATAATAATAAATATATTGAATGGTTAACCAGTGCTATAAATAAAAATAAAAAGTGGTCCGGGCCACGAGTATTCATTATAAATGGAATAAAAGAAATAACGAATGATGATGATAAAAAAGTGGTTCTCAATGATTTTCATATCCTTCCCACTAGCGGACATGCGGGCGTACGACGCATGATAAATAATATTAAAAAATACTATTTTTGGCCAAATATGAGCAACGATGTGGAGCAGTTTGTAAGGAAATGCCATAAGTGCCAAAAACAAAAGCATTCCTTACCAACGAAACAACCAATGACTGTGACAACTACAGCACAGTCTAGTTTTGATAAGGTATTCTTAGATATAGTTGGGCCCTTAGATAAGGATTATTATAATCATACATATATATTATCACTCCAATGTGATCTAACTAAGTACGTGGATGCTTATCCCTTAGAGAAGAAGGATACGGTAAGTGTTGCCAGAGTTTTTGTGCAAAATTTAATTCTTATGTATGGAGTTCCACGGGAGATAATGACAGATAGAGGGACGGAGTTCATCTCATCTACTATGAAGGAGGTATGTAAACTACTAGGTATCAATCAGATAACTTCAACTGCCTACCACCATCAGTCAATTGGAGCTCTAGAAAATACACATAAGTCTCTTAATGCATTCCTTCGAATACAAACCAACAATAATCCTGAATATTGGAGCGATTGGCTCCCATACTGGTGTTTTTCCTACAATACAACAGTTCATACAGAAACTATGTATACCCCTTTTGAACTTGTTTTCGGAAAATTATGTAACTTACCCAGCAATCTAAAATCAACCCAAATTGAACCGTTATAGGTATAATAGAGACAATTATGCATTAGAATTAAAGTTCCGTTTACAAAAAGCACATTGTGATGCACATCAAAACCTTGTTAAAAGTAAGGAGACTAGAAAAATACATTATGATTCATACGTAAAACCTGTAACCTATAAGAAAGGTGATCTTTTGCTTGTTAAAAATGAAACTGGTACTAAAATGGATAGTGTTTATTTAGGTCCTTATACTGTAGTAGAAGATTTAACACCAAATGTAAAGATTGTTAAAAATGGAAAAGAGGAAATTTTGCATAAGAATCGAACTAAGCCTTATGTATCTTAAATAAACAGTGTATCTTAAAATATATAAAAAAAACCATGTATCTTTAAAAAAAAATGAACCTGTAATATTCATTTTTTTATTTTTTTGTAGGGTGATGATGTAGTATGTGTGTAAACGTATAGATATACAATATATATGATTATGCTATGCTTCGTATGTAACCATTTTATGACGCAATTATACTCGAGCTTCAAACCAATTCGGACGTTTCACTTAATCCCGCCACCGAACCTTAGAGTGACAATGTTTGTGTACGTTGACCCGATGCAAGAGCTAACAGAATGACTAATTTTCTGGTTAACATTTCCAAATTCAGATTATCATTAGGTAAATCATTGTAGTAATTGAATACAATATTCGGGTCCCATGTGACATTATATTATGGGAACACTGGCCTTAATTTAAAAACTCCTTTAAAGAACCTCTTCAATTTATCGCTATCACCTATCTTATTATTAGTGCTAATAAATGCAATTGCCGACCTATGACAGTTTAATGTACCATAATTTGACCGGTTCTACCTTTTTTGGCATAAAATTTATTTGCCTAATCTCGTATTGCATAGTAACGTTTGGTCAAAGTCTCGTTACGCCGAAAATCGTATGGCATAAATCTCGTTTAGTAAAAAGTTATTTCGCATAACATTGTTTAGCCTAATAATGGTATGGCCAAATCTTGAATAGCCTAATAATGCTATGGCATAGGTTTATTAGGTTTATACAAAGTAATAATATTCGTTTGGCTTTAACTTTGACGGAGCGTCTCCCTACATAGCGCAAACTGGTGCCTTGTATTGTTTCCGCTGTTTGGAAAACGCTCCGCTCCGCTTCGCTGCGCTCCGCTTTGGTTTTGATGAACATGTGCACCTAACACGCTCCTCCTCGCTTTGCTCGTCGTCGCACCTATTTTTAGGTTTCGATCTCATGGGGTTTGTAATAATTATATTGGTCGTTAACTTTCGATTTTTTGATCATACAATATCGTGATTTTCGGGATGTAGGAGAAAAATACCACAATTTGTACATTTACTACATACTTAATATATTATTTATTAAGATAAAATTAGGAGAAACAAGATTATACATAGGTATAGACGAACATAAATTTGAGCAAACGAAACTTAGGTGTTTAAAGATTGTGCCTAAAGAGTTTTAGACGAAACGAGCCTTATGCCACATAAGTCTTGGCAAAGTGATGGTTCGGCCAAAAAAGTTTAGACCATACGAGTTATGCGAAATGAGTTTTGGTAAATAAAGATTATGCGAGATGAGCGGAACCCAATTTGACCCTTTATTATAACAATCAGACAAAAAATTTAGGAGATCATTTTCTTTAACATTATAAAAATCAAGATTGTGTTTTATACAATAATTCCACCATGACTTCCAACTACTAGCATATTGTGATTTGGTACTGGAAGTTATTGAAGAAGCCATTACTTGTATAGCTGACTGTGGGATGAGCTGCCTGGCGAATGCTTCCCGCATAACACACTCACCGCCAGGGAAAGGTGTGCATGTAGGGGGTGTGTGTGCCTGAAGGTAGAGGAAAGAAGATGTTTGTGAGGTGGAATAACCATTATTTCACTGATACTGAGGGACATAAAGAGTGGGTACCATGGCTGTGAAGGCCAGTATGGTACGACGACAATCCCGCACGCTCGGTCGGATATAATTTTATTAAGGACCTTTAATATCAACGAAAAAGGCGGGAATGCATAAAAGTTGTGTTTTTGCCAGTTAATTGTAAATGCGTCGATATCATATGCAAATGGATCCCTCTTCCATGATATATATTTAGTACATTTTGCATTTATTCTGGATGCAAAAAGATCAATATTTGGTTCACCAAACGATTTTATAATAGAAGTGTAAGCCTGATCACACAATTGCCACTCTGTGTCAATGTTAATCTTTCTGGACTCGGCGTCCTCTTCTACATTTAATTTTGATTTAATATAGGATGCAAAAATATAAATATTTTTAGCTTCACACCAATCCCATATCATTTTTGCTATCTTGTTAAGGTGAGTAAATTGCACGCCTCCCATTCTATTTATGTATGATATAGCTGTTGTGTTATCTACCCGAAGGAGAATGTCACATTTGGAATAATCATTGGCAAATGACCGTAGACCGAAGTAAACAGCAAGTAGCTCTAGGTAGTTGATGTGATGTTCACCTTCCTCGGCCGTCCATTGGCCCCCAGTTCTATTGTTATTACACATAGCTCCCCACCCTGTCATCGATGCGTCTGTGAATATCTCCAGAACGTATTTAGGAGATGTAATTGATTTTTGTGCATTTAAAATGGTATTTTTCCACCAATACAGATCTTCACGTATATGAGAAGATAAAGTCATTACTTTGTTGTAATCATCATCACACAATAGTGCTAAGTATTTACACCTTTCTAAAGATTTTGTATGCGACCAGCCGTATTCAACGGCGGGGCAAGCTGCTGTAAGTGTACCTAAGAAACTAGCAAAATCGCGGATTTTCATTTGTTTTTGTACCATTACGGACTTAACCATATTAAGTATTTTATGTTTCTTATCATTTGGCAATTCCAGTGTCATATTTTCGGAGTCTAATATGAATCCTAAAAATTTACACCGTTTACTTGGCGTCAATGAACTTTTTTTATAATTTATTATGAATCCTAGGCTAGTCAAACATTTGATTGTTTCGTTAATATTTTTCAGGCAGTCCTCTTTGGTCTTTCCTATACAAAGCGCGTCATCTAAGTACCTAACGGACCTTAAGCCATCTGATCTTAGTTTCAAAAACACAGGTTGCATATTTTTTGTGAATATAAATGGCGCTGAGGAGAGGCCAAAGGGTAAAGCTGTAAATTCATATAGGTTTCCTTTAAATATAAACCGTAAGTACTTTCTATGGTCCTCTAATATCGGAAGAAAAAGATAGGGCAAAACACCCAGTAAATGACCATGTGCCAGTAACTGACCACCTTCCTCTTCAACTCCAATAAATAAGAAATGTAGCCAAGCAGGGCCATCTAGTGAACATCCAGTCTATTTTGTGGTTCATTGAGAGCATTACTGATACAAAAGATTTTGCCAGCCGCCAACAGATGGATAGTGAGCGATCGAAAAAGTTCAGTTGGCGCGCGAACCGAATAAATTGCAGTTGTGACTAACGTATTTGTTAAGGTAAGTGAATTTTTTGATCGTAAATTTAACCATGAAAAATATTGAAATCAATAAAAGAAAAAATTATACCATATAGATTTAATTATAAAGATTACGTTTTTGATAAGATTCAGCTTGTTATTTCCCGTTTGATTGTATTTAATGGGGTTGACAGTTACTGGACGACAAAACAGCGATTTTCCAATAACTGACCACCTATGTCGGTTATTGGGATTTTTGCTTGAAGCTGAATTTAGGCAAAATAAGTACGTAATATTATAGCTCATATGTGCCATTTTCTTGTGTCAAAATATGAGCATTCTATCTTTACTCCTTCCATTTACTGACATAGGTGGTCAGTTATTGGGTAAATTGGTGGTCAGTTACTGGTATTATTATATATGAAATATTTTTACAGCTTTCAGCGAGATGAAGAAGCTCCAAGATAGCAAAAAATGTATAGAAAAGGCAATTCCACTTGTCTGAGACAAACTAGGATCAACAAGACATTCCAAAATAATTCAGGGTGACATGCAAGCACCTTTTAAAATATAGGGAATTCAAACACAAAGTCCAAGTTTGTTCCAGATTCGGTATTAGCTGTTGAGGAAGATAAAAACGCTAGTGGAGCATACTATCAGCCTAGGATAGTGTGGATTCTCCAGGATAAAAACAGATGTCACAATTTTTCCTTAAAGATAATCCTTGGAGCTGTCCCTTCAAGAATGCAAGACCAGGAGACAAATGGCTTTCACCATCTCACTCTATGAAAAGATACTCAAATGCTATCTTCAGAACAGCTGAAGGCATACCTAACCAATGCCAGCCCTTGTGAACCAGATGAAATTGGTTCCCCAAGCATATAAGCACTTTGCGAACAAGACCTCAATGACGCTATTAATGACCCAACCAGAATATACGTTACCGACGAAACGCGCCTACACATTTGTCCAAAGACAGGCAGAGCCACTTCAGCAAAATAGAATAAAGAAAGCATCACTACAATGCTAGCACCCTCAGCTGGTGCACCAACACGCCCTTCAATGGCATTATGAACGGCCAACGGATTTCAAACAGAACGGTAAAATTGACACACAAGATATGGGGCATTCTTCTATAAGTTGTTACCACGACCAACACCCCAGCCATTTGGAACCGATACCACAACTATCCGGAATCCACTGGCAACGTTATAGCATCATTGGCGGACACATTAGTCCAGCAGCGGAAAATCCAGAAAGTACAGCGATGTTCTGCTTCAGTGACGCCTCTTCAACGAGGCAAAGATTCCCTGTCCCCCTTGCAGAAATGACTACTCATGTCTTTGGCAAAATACTTACCTACGAAAGCACGTTTCAACAGCATCATAAATATTCCAGTTGAATAGTCAACAAAGTCATTGAAATCCCGTTCGTCAAGGCATCCATCTTTGTATCCTGAAAAACTAACCTCCAATATCTGATTCAGTCATAATTACAATGGCCAGCCTCAATGACTCTTTTACCCGCACTGAAAGTCTCTGGGTGGAGTTTCAGCAATAATGAAAACCATCTGTCTCTGGTCCTGAATCCCTGAAAGGACCGGCGGGGAAAGAGCCTACCTTTCCGGCGGGGAATTTATATTTTCCCAGGTCGACAATACAATCCGCCACGATTCCTCCTCCTCATCAGTTGATACCGAATATGGAAAAGACCCGCTTTAGCGCTTGGATTCGCTAATTTATATTTAAGAAAATGCTCGTTTTTGGCACCATGAATGCTTCATGGGCCTGTCCCACTGATCCTGGCTTGTTCCAGATAAACAAAATCGCCCTTTCTATGACTTATCTGAAGGTACTACATTGGGGCCTCTTAATCTCCCTGAAAACTGTAAATTTAAAATGCGTGCTCACTATGTGCATGTGTGTTTACTTCTTTGTTTTTAGTAGGGCAAAACACCCAGTAACTGACCATGTGCCAGTAACTGACCACCTTCCTCTTCAACTCCAATAAATAAGAAATATAGCCAAGCAGGGCCATCTAGTGAACATCCAGTCTATTTTGTGGTTCATTGAGAGCATTACTGATACAAAAGATTTTGCCAGCCGCCAACAGATGGATAGTGAGCGATCGAAAAAGTTCAGTTGGCGCGCGATTCGAGTAAATTGCAGTTGTGACTAACGTTTTTGTTAAGGTAAGTGAATTTTTTGATCGTAAAATTTACCATGAAAAAAATTGAAATCATTGAAAGAAAAAATTATACCATATAGATTTAATTATAAAGATTACGTTTTTGATAAGATTCAGCTTGTTATTTCCCGTTTGATTGTTTCTAATGGGGTGGACAGTTACTGGACGACAAAACAGCGATTTTCCAATAACTGACCACCTATGTCGGTTATTGGGATTTTTGGTTGAAGCTGAATTTAGGCAAAATAAGAACGTAATATTAAAGCTCATATGTGCCATTTTCTTGTGTCAAAATATGAGCATTCTATCTTCACTCCTTCCATTTACTGACATAGGTGGTCAGTTATTGGGTAAATTGGTGGTCAGTTACTGGTATTATTATATATGATATATTTTTACAGCTTTCAGCGTGATGAAGATGCGCCAAGATAGCAAAAAAAGTATAGAAAAGGCAATTCCACTTGTCTGAGACAAACTAGGATCAACAAGACATTCTAAAATAATTCAGGGTGACATGCAAGCACCTTTTAAAATATAGAGAATTCAAGCACAAAGTCCAAGTTTGTTCCAGATTCGGTATTAGCTGATGAGGAAGATAAAAACGCTAGTGGAGCATACTATCAGCCTAGGATAATGTGGATTCTCCAGGATAAAGACAGATGTCACAATTTTTCCTTAAAGATAATCCTTGGAGCAGTCCCTTCAAGAATGCAAGACCAGGAGACAAATGGCTTTCACCATCTCACTCTATGAAAAGATACTCAAATGCTATCTTTAGAACAGCTGAAGGCGTACCTAACCAATGCCAGCGCTTGTGAACCAGATGAAATTGGTTCCCCGAGCACAAAAGCACTTGGCGAACAAGACCTTAATGACGCTATTAATGACCCAACCCGAATATACGTTACCGACGAAACGCGCCTCCACATTTTTCCAAAGACAGGCAAAGCCACTTCAGCAAAATAGGAAAAAGAAAACATCACTACAATGCTAGCACCCTCAGCCGGTGCACCAACACGCCCTTCAATGGCATTATGAACGGCCAGCGGATTTCAAACAGAACGGTAAAATTGGCATACAAGAAATGGGGCATTCTTCTATAAGTTGTTACCACGACCAACACCCCAGCCATTTGGAACCGATACCACAACTATCCGGAATCCACAGGCAACGCTATACTATCATTGGCAGACACATTAGTCCAGCAGCGGAAAATGCAGAAAGTACAGCGATGTTCTGCTTCAGTGACGCCTCTTCAACGAGGCAAAGATTCCCTGTCCCCCTTGCAGAAATGACTACTCCTGTCTTTGGCCAAATACTTACCTGCGAAAGCACGTTTCAACAGCATCCTAAATATTCCAGTTGAATCCTCAACAAAGTCATTGAAATCCCGTTCGTCAAGGCATCCATCTTTGTATCCTGAAAAAGTAACCCCCAATATCTGATTCGGTCATAATTACAATGGCTAGCCTCAATGACTCTTTTAGACGCACTGAAAGTCTCTGGGTGGGGTTTCAGCAATAATGAAAATCATCTGTGTCTGGTCATACATCCTTGAAAGGACCGGCGGGGAAAGGGCCTACTTTTCCGGCGGGGAATTTATGTTTTCCCAGGCCGACGAATCGTGGCGGATTGTATTAATCCGCCACGATTCCTCCTCCTCATCAGTTGATACCGAATATGGAAAAGACCGGCTTTAGCGCTTGGATTCGCTACTTTATATTTAAGAAAATGCTCGTTTCTGGCACCATGAATGCTTCATGGGCCTGTCCCACTGATCCTGGCTTGTTCCGGACAAACAAAATCGCCCTTTCTGTGACTTATCTGAAGGTACTACATTGGGGCCACTTAATCTCCCTGAAAGCTGTAAATTTAAAATGCGTGTTCACTATGTGCATGTGTGTTTATTCCTTTGTTTTTAGTATTTAACAAAAATGCATAAACATGTGCTTTTAATAAATAAATGGTTGATTATTAGGATAACATATCATTTAAATTATGCATTAATCTGATTTATTAATTTAATGCACTTTTCAGTTAAGAAACCTTGAGCAAAAGTGATGTGTCACACATTAAAAGAGACCAGAGGATCGGTACTATTACATAAAGTAATCAAATAAATAAATAATAATAAGATTTTATCAAAATTCCATTTTTAAACCATTTTAAATTGGTGGTCAGTTACTGGCATCGAGTGTGGTCAGTTACTAGATTTTAGTGGTCAGTTACTGGGAAAATCACTACTTTTTGTTTGCAAAAATATATAAAAAAATGAGTAACTTCTACATGTTTGATATTTACTCAGGAATGTAGCTCTGTTATTCTAGTTTCTAAAACAAAAATCGAATTTTATAAGCAATAAGAATTGAGCCCGCTACAGATAAATTACTGGAACAACTCCCTTAAGGTGGTCAGTTACTGGGTGTTTTGCCCTATTTAACAAAAATGCCTAAACTTGTGTTTTTAATAAATAAATGGTTGATTATTAGGATATAATATCATTTGAATTATGCATTAAGCTGATGAATTAATTTAATGCACTTTTCAGTTAAGAAACCTTGAGCAAAAGTGATGTGTCACACATTAAAAGAGACCAGAGGATCGGTACTATTACATGAAGTAATCAAATAAATAAATAATGATAAGATTTAATGATAATTCAATTTTTTAACCATTTTAAATTGGTGGTCAGTTACTGGCATCGAGTGTGGTCAGTAACTAGATTTTAGTGGTCAGTTACTGGGAAAATCACTACTTTTTGTTTGCAAAAATATATAAAAAAAAATTAGTATCTTCTACATGTTTGCTATTTACTCAGGAATGTAGCTCTGTTATTCTAGTTTTTAAAACAAAAATCGGATTTAATAAGCGATAAGAATTGAGCCCGCTACAGACAAATTACTGGAACAACTCCCTTAAGGTGGTCAGTTACTGGGTGTTTTGCCCTACGCGTCTTTAAGGTCGATATTAGCCATATAATCATTCTCAGCTAACAGTTTTGTTGCGGTTCTAATGTCTTCCATCTTAAAATGCTCCGTAGAAACGTATTTGTTGAATTTTTTCAAATTTAAAATAAACCTATTTGAACCATCGCTTTTAGGTACAAGAAAAATGTCAGAAATGAACTGGCCTTGACAAGATTTACATTTTTTTATAGCGCCTATTTTAAGTAATTTTGATATTTCTTTCTGCATATTGTGAGATTCTAACGTTGAATAATTTCTTAAAGGATAACTAGGTATTACAATTTTGGTTAGGAATTTCAAGTAAAGGAATTTTGTAGCCTCTTACAGTTGATAGTATGAATTCATCATGTGTGAGATCACTCCATGCACTAATATAGTATTGTAAACGCCCGGCATATACCTGCGTAAGTAGAGGAGTCGGCGGCGGCGGCGTCGGCGCCACGATGTCTACAGTTGAGGGGGCCTGTTGTAGGGCTGGCGGCGGGGGACATTCGTCGCCTGCGCGAGCTGACGTCGGCCCGGCGGCGGCGGCGGCGGTGGAGGCGGCAGCTGGGGCACGGCTCGGCGCCCCGGAGGCGGAGGCGGTGGTGGGTATGGGTATCGCCGCCGGTTCGAATTCAAATATTGAGATGTTCGCTGTCCGCTGGGTCTGTTTGACATTTGTTGATTTTTGTATCGTTCCCGATTGGGTTGTCTTCTCCAGTTTAAATTACCGGCTTGTATCATATTACCAGTTTTTTTATTCCTTTTGAATTGGTCACTAAACTGGAAAGTTTATCGCCGAACAAATACTGATCTCTTTTAGTATCCTTCAAGGGTTCTATTAATGATTTTTCGGCCAATGGTATTATGAGAGATCTTCGCGTGTAGGTCTCGGCAAAGTGTGAGTCAGCAATTATTTGCGCGCAGTCGTTCAAGGAGCGCACAATGTCTGATATGTTGGGGTTCTTTTTCAAAAGCGAGGTCATTGCACCTCCTAACGCAGATAGTGCACTTCCCAGCTGGTTTTGTTTACTCAGCATTAGCTTGTCTCGGTTTTTATATTGGTCGTTCAACATGGAAGTTACCTCCGGGTTTAGAGAGGGAGCCTTCGCAAACTGCATATTGCTTGGAAATAAATATTTTTTTATCAGTTCCTCTTTGGTTTCTTTTTTTAAACCGTTTTGCAAAATATATTGTAGTCTTTTACTGATATCGTCGTGGATATTTGGGCCCCAAATAACCTCTTCTGGTTCGAAATTACCCAGAGCGCGAAGTAATTCAGCGTCATAGACGTTGGTAACGCCGCTAAGCCGGAGTCCCTTCGATAGAAAAAAAAATAAAAGAAACTACAGCAAGGTGTCTCACCGAGGGAAAGGGTTGATGAAGTGTCGTGCACCTACCTGGTCGCTGGAGGCAGTTCAGGAGACCAGGAAAAGGCGGCCGGCTTCCAGACCCTCGCCTGGCACCACGTGCTCGATCGATCAGAGATCAGAGCAATCCAAAGCACTGCAGCACTCAACACACACACTGATATTCTTCGGTTAGCGGTTCACCACGAATAAAGAAGAAGCGGAAGACTTTAGCAACTAGCCAATCGTCTATTTTGAAAATAAGTTCAATCGCGAATAACTTAGCGCGACGGCGGCCATGAATTCGTTTTCGGAACTGATTGTCTGTGGGTGGCGCAGACAGTGTTGCCACACGTAGCGTTGCGGTGCACGACATAAGCGGAAATAGGGAAAAGGATTTTAGGATCGAAACCTTGCGAAAATTATGAAAGTAAATATATTAAAAGATAGGTGGCGGCACCATTTCCTCCCCCCTTAAAGGGTCACCTTTAAAAACATTCATAAGTGAAACGAGACAAAATTATAGCCTAGCTAATGCGGTAACTAAAACTAATTATAAACTACAGCGGTAGATACTAATGTATTGTTTATTGTGACGGGAGCGGACATAAACGTACAACCGGGCGAGCGTATGTGCCCCTAGCAGTCCTTACAGTAACTACCCGCGTTACTCCATCCCTTGAAGGATGAACTTTGTCGACAATCGCCAATGGCCATGAAAGCGGAGGCGCGTTATCATCTATGATAACTACAACTGTTCCAGGTATAATAGCAGAGGATGGAACATTCCATTTCTGTCGAGTCTGCAAGCCATGTAAGTATTCCACTCTCCATCTCCTCCAAAAGGATTGTACGAGTTTATCGAGCAACGAGTGCCTATGAAGTAGGCTAAGGTTGTCGTCATGCACTTCAGCCGCGGGCAACGAAAGTAAAGGCGCGGTGTGAAGAAAATGGCTGGGCGTCAGCGCGGCGGGTTCAGCGGGGTGCTTACACTCCTGTTCGTCGCCGTGGAGCTAAGGCTATGAAGGCCTATATTTGCGTCTTCACATGTCTTACCACTCGCGCACTACATATTGAGGTAGCGACTGACCTGAGCACCGCCAGTTTTTTGGCCGCTTTAAAGCGTTTCTTGTCCCGCCGAGGCCCGGTAAAGGTCATGCATTCTGATAGGGGAACTAATTTTGTCGGCGCTAATTCTTACTTACGCGACCTTTACAAATTTCTAAACAGCGACGAATTCAGTTGCAGTCTCAAGCAGGAGCTCACAGAAAACCGAATTGAATGGAAATTTAACTGCCCAGCCAGCCCACATTTCGGGGGGTGCTGGGAGAGCATGGTGAAGGTGGTAAAGAATCACCTATTTAAAGTGATTGGTCAACAGCTGCTTTCATATGAAGAGCTGGTTACTGTACGTGCTCGCTCAAATCGAGAGTGTACTCAATTCGCGGCCTCTTACTGTGCTCAGTAAGAGGAAGAGGAGAGTAAGAGGAGAGTAAGTCAGGCGAGGGTCTGGAAGCCGGCCGCCTTTTCCTGGTCTCCTGAACTGCCTCCAGCGACCAGGTAGGTGCACGACACTTCATCAACCCTTTCCCTCGGTGAGACACCTTGCTGTAGTTTCTTTTATTTTTTTTTCTATCGAAGGGACTCCGGCTTAGCGGCGTTACCATGTGGTCCTTCGACCCGCGATTACTATTTCCCCGCCCCTATCCATTCCACTTTGTAACAACCGACAAATTAAGTTAAAGGAAAGTATTTACAAAGTAATTCCTGCACGTAAAATCATAATTTCAGTCTGTTTACTATGCAGTTAGTAAAATTTTCGGAAAACTAAATCCACGTGTGTTAAAATATTTTTAGCTTATGAACGTAAGAATTTTTGTTCCATTTTGTTACAATTTTCTTTGTAACGTTACAAAAAGGAAAGCTAAGGGCACATTCAGATTGACAAGAATGTGATGACATTTTTTAAACTAATAAATTACAAAAACATATTAGTTGTACAACAGTTTAATTTCAATTATCCTAACTAGTGATACCTAATCCCAAAATAATTAATAATTCAATTAATAAAAAAAAACCTCATAGATATATATATTTTTTAAATATTTTTGTTCAAAAATTACGAAATTAGTTCGTGTTTTAATTATTGAATAGGTACCGGTCAAAATCATAACCCTCCTTTTCGCTTCGCCGTAGTGCTGATTTAAATAAAAATTGTTTTATTTATTCATAGTAGTGTGATCGAGTCCGAATAGTTCCTTTTTGTAACATTTTTGTAACGTTTCTCTTTTGTTACGTACAAAGTTTGGCGATTTCACCCAGTAATGACATAACAGGAATCTTTGGGGCCGTCCATTAATCACGTGAGGTCGTTTTTCTCATTTTTTGACCCCCCCCTCCCCCCTGGTGATATTTGGTGAGGTTTGGGACCAACCCCCCCTCCCCCCCCCTTGGATCACGTGTATTTTTTGAAAGTCTATGGAAGGCTATTTTTGACTAGAAAAAATATACTTAAAGAAAATTGCGTTTTGAATTGAAAAACATTTATGTGTATTTGCAATAAAATGTATAATTTTATGGGGAGTCGTTGCTTAGCAACGGCAGGCGAGTCAATCAAGGTCATACGACAATGTTGGAATTGTAAACGAAAAGTCATAGTCAAGAAAAAAGGAAAATAGCACGTACTCTATGTGTTGGCTGTCATCACTTACTTCATGTGTATCACTGTGTATCGATTTATATGAGACTATTAAATCGAGGCTAATCTTGATAAACTAGTGGCTTTTAATAAAAACCCAATAGGTTATGGGCCCAGGACAGCTTTGCGCGTGTCCTACAATAAATATTTTTGGAAAATACTACTACGAAAAATTCTAAAGGCCGGTTGTCAAACAGTTTTACAAATACAAACAGCAGTAATGGCGAGTTCTATTACGACACCAATTGGTCTCCCTGTAGACAAACTAAAAGGGATGGAAGACTACAATACGTGGAAATTTATGCTGAAAATGCTCCTCATGCACGAGGATCTTCATGACTGTATCGAAGGTGAGGACAGTTGTAAGGATGAGAGGAAGAAGCAAAAGGCGATGGCAAAAATATGCCTGTCAGTAGGTCCAACTGCGTTGCAACATGTACGCAATGCAAAGACGCCTTATGAGGCCTGGAGCAACCTCCAGCGTGCATATGAGGACAAGGGGCTGTGTAGAAGACTCGGGCTGTTGAGGTCGCTGTTTGGTGTGAAGTTACAGGACAGAGGTGGTATGCAGAGCTACCTAACATATATTACGGAGCTCGGGCAACAGTTGTCGGATATAGGCTCAGCAATAGAGGATGAGTTCCTTGCAATAATCATGCTGAGCGGGCTATCTACGGACTTCGACCCACTAATTATGGCGCTGGAGAACTCCAATACGAAGCTGACAAGCGAGACAGTCAGGAGTAAACTTCTCCAGGAGCAGCAACGGCGTGATGGCAAGGAAGATGAAATGAATGCACTGGCGGTAAAGAGACCTTGGATAGTGAGGTGCTTTCGTTGTAAGAAGCCTGGTCACGTGAAGAAGGACTGCCCCAATGATGAGGTCATGGAGCCTAAGGTGGGAGGAAGACGAAGTAGTGGAAAGGAAAACTCGCTACTGACGGCCTTGTCGGTGAAAGTTCAGAACGACGTATGGTACATCGACTCAGGGGCGACTCATCACATGTGCAATAACAAGCAAATCATGCAAGAACTGCAATGCAGCAAGAAGCTAGAAGTAAATGTTGCCAATGGAGAGAAGTTACTAACTGAGGGTATCGGCAAAGTAAAAGTATTATTAAAGACTGGTTTGAAGACTGTAAGTGAAGTCCACTATATTCCTAAACTATCAGCAAATCTACTTTCTGTTAGTGAGTTAAATAGAAAAGGGTTTAGTGTAGTTTTTGATAAGAATTTATGTAAAAACGCGCGGGGGGTGGGGCGCTGGCCGCACGGACGTGCTCCGGCCGTGGGCGACATTTTCAGACTGAAAAAGGCTCGACGCGCCGCGAGGCAGAGGCGCGCTTGCCCTCCCTTCCCCCGCCCGTTCCCCTTTGACCCAATTTTAAGTGCTATGGTTTCGACGCGACAACCGAGACGCTTTGTTTAAGCATATAGGTATATGTTACTGTTTTTTATTCTGTTTGTCATTTTTTTATGTTATGTTTTTTTGTGTCAGTCAGTCAAGTCAGTCCGTGACTTCACCCAAGGGTTCTAGTTGAAAACCAGCGCTATGGTGTGGTTTAGCATACCTGCCATAGCATCAAGCTGAACTAGAACCCATTTCAGCACCGAGAAGCAACATTCATGCTTTTAATAACTTATTTTTTTATTTACTTTTTAACCTTTTCTTCTAAATGTAAGTATGTGTTGTTTCTGTGTGTGTAAGAAATAAATAATTTTTCTTTCTTCTTTCTTTCTTTCTAAAATAATTGATGAAGGTGAAGTTATTGCCACTGGTACTGGTGTTAATGGGGTTTATGAGCTTGATGTAGTTAAGTCAGGGATTGCCATGAACTCAGCATGTGAGGGGTTGGCGACTGAACAGTCTAGCGAGGTTCTGGAGATGCCTGCACTAGTTTCTGAGCAGGGAATTGAGAAGGAGTTGGTGACTGGAGAGTCTAGCGAGGTTCCGGAGGTGTCTGCGCTGGTGTCTGCGCAGGGCATTGATCACGAGTTGTGGCATAAGCGACTTGGGCACCTGAATGCCAGGAGTATGAAGCTAATGAAAAATGGGCTGGTCACAGGTATGGATTATCCAAATACTACTTTTAATCCATGTGTAGCTTGTATAGAAGGCAAACAGGCCAGACTTCCATTCCCTAAGAAAAGTCATACTAGGTCTAATGTCAAACTAGGGTTGGTACATACAGACGTATGTGGACCTATGCAGGTATCATCATTTAGTGGGAAAAGGTACTTTGTTACCTTCATTGATGATTTCTCGAGGAAAACATTTATCTACTTCATGGATAGAAAAAGCGAGGTCTTTGAGAAATTTAAAGTATTCAGAGCGCTTGTAGAGAATGAAACAGATAGAAAAATCAAAACCTTGAGAAGTGACAATGGTGGCGAGTACATGTCTAATCAATTTCAGGAGTATCTGAAGAGGAATGGGATAAAACATCAAACTACTGTCCCACATTGTAGTCAACAGAATGGTGTGGCAGAGCGGGCTAATCGCACCATAATGGATAAAGCCCGCTGCATGCTCCAGGAGGCTGGGTTGGAGAAACAGTACTGGGCGGAGGCGGCGAACACGGCTGCCGTACTCAAGAACTATACACCAACCAGAGCGGTCATGGGAACAACACCTGAAGAAAAATGGACATCCAAAAAGATTAATGTAGCACACTTACGTGTATTTGGTTGTGTAGCATATGACATTGATGAGAAAGCAAGGAAATTGGACCCTAGATGCAAAAGGTATATTTTTGTAGGGTACTGTGAGAATAGTAAAGGGTATAGACTGGTAGATCCTGCTTTTCCAAAGAAATGTATTAAAGCCAAGCACGTCACATTCATAGAAAGTATGTTTTTGGATAAAGTAGTGTCCAATGATGATAACAGTAAAGAGCATGATGATTTGTTAATTATAGATTCATCTGATAACTTAGATAGTACTACACAACCTGATCCAGCACAGTGGTCGACGGAAGCTTCTGAGACATCATTATGTCAGCCAGATGTGGTCGAGATGGATCAGTTGTTACCTGATGACACAGTGAATCCTCGGAGACAAACCATGTTCAGTCTGGATTCATCAGTAGATTCTGTAAGTTCGGATAACCACTCTTCGGACCCTACATATATTCCAGGATGTTCAAGCATGGATTCGGAGGACTCGCTTGATTTTGAAGATGCTGATACGGATGGGTATGCTGGGTTTACAGCGGTTACAGAAGACGAAGATATACCGAAGACAATAGAAGAGGCTCTGGGTGGCTGCGAGTCTAAACATTGGAAGGAAGCTATACAAGACGAGTATAACTCTTTCATAGTTAATGAATGCTGGACACTGGTTGATCTGCCTTCAGGGCAAAAACCAGTAAAATGTAAATGGATATTTAGCAAAAAGAGAGACCTAAATGGAAAATTGTTAAAGTATAAAGCTCGTCTGGTGGCGAAGGGTTATACACAAAGATACGGAATTGACTACAATGAAACATTTGCACCTGTGGTTCGCTACTCAACAGTTACAATACTGTTAGCATTAGCTGCTCAATATGATTTAGTTATAGAGCACCTAGATGTAAAAACTGCATTTTTGCACGGGTTACTAACCGAAACTGTATATATGGAGCAACCTGAAGGTTTCATCCAAGGTGGAGGTCAAGATGAAAAGGTCAGGAAAGTATATAAGCTGAACAAAGCAATTTATGGCTTAAAACAGGCGGCGAAAGCATGGTATGAACGCATTAATGATGTTTTCATCAATAAATTGCAATTTAGTAGACTATCTTCTGAGCAATCGGTGTATATTCATAATACTGATGATGAAGTAATAATCGTAGCGCTATATGTGGATGACATCATGATCTTTAGCTCCGAAAATTCTGAGAAAAAGAAAGTTATTAAGGAAGGGCTGATGAAAGAGTTCGTGATGCATGATTTGGGACCGGCTCATCAGGTTCTAGGTATGAAAATTGCTAGATTACCTGATGGAAGCTATACTTTGGATCAGTCCAGCTACATAAAGAAAGTTTTAGATAAACTGCATATGGCAGAATGCAAAGCAGCTAAGACTCCTATGGAAGTTGGAATTCAACTTAAAAAGGAAGAGAATTCGGCATGTAAATATGATTATAGGAGCCTTATTGGGTGTTTAATGTACCTGTCAGTATGTTCCAGGCCGGATATTACTCATAGCATCAGCTATCTAAGCCAGTTCAATAACTGTTTTGGTGAAACTCACTGGAAAGCAGCGAAAAGGGTTCTGAGGTATTTAAAAGGAACAATGCATTACAGTCTACTATTTCAAAAGGGTGACGATTTGAAAATTACTGGTTTTACAGATGCTGATTGGGGAGGAGATCAGATGGATCGTCGGTCATATACTGGGTATGTTTTTAGTCTTGGTAGTTCAGTTATTTCGTGGGAAAGCCGAAAGCAACGGACTGTAGCGCTTTCTAGTACTGAAGCTGAGTACATGGCGGTCTCTGACTCCTGCAAGGAGGCTCTGTTCTTGCAAACATTTCTTAAAGAATGTACTGGTATTGTGTACAAAATAGATTTGTTTAACGATAATCAATCAGCACAGAAAATCTGTAAGAATGTTGTAACACACTCGCGTACCAAACATATAGATATAAGGCACCATTATGTTAAAGAGTTGATAAGTAAGAAGGTTATTGATTTAAGTTACCTTCCTACTGAGGAAATGTTGGCGGACGTGTTAACGAAGCCATTAACTTCAGAGAAGCATTATAAGTTTGTGTCTAAACTACTTAAAACTGATTAAGTTGTTTTCATATATGTTTTTTTGTGATATTGTTTATTTGTACTCCGTTAGTCAGTGTTAAAGTTATGTTTTAGTTTTATATACCTATATAAGTTATGATATTTTGTTTGAGGCCTAGAATTGTGCTAATTTTCTTTTGCCTATTTATATGATTTTTGTTTAAGGCCTAGTGTTGGAATTGTAAACGAAAAGTCATAGTCAAGAAAAAAGGAAAATAGCACGTACTCTATGTGTTGGCTGTCATCACTTACTTCATGTGTATCACTGTGTATCGATTTACAGTGCCACAAACTTATCTGTTCCGGTGACAGCTCACATAAATGTTTATTATTTCTTAATTCTTTAAGATTTTAAGTTTTCTCGTATTGTTAATTCGCTCTTGCGGTGTTAATAAACCTATCTAATCTTTTACAATATACCATTCATTAGTAAGTAATGAGATATGGATCAATTTAGTTCGCTCTCACCGGAACAGATAAGTTTGTGGCACTGTATATGAGACTATTAAATCGAGGCTAATCTTGATAAACTAGTGGCTTTTAATAAAAACCCAATAGACAAATCGTTTAAATTTTTGCGCCGTTCAAAATTTCGGTTCAGAAATACCTAGCGCTTTTTGACAAAAAATTAATACACGTGATGTCTAACAAGACCCCCCCCCTCCCCCCTCGTGATATTTCGTGAGGTTTTCCGTACCCCCTCCCTCCCCCTTTGAGCCTCACGTGATTAATGGACGGCCCCTTTCAACTTTCTGAAACAATTGACTAATGAGGTAATTTCCACCCAAGTACCTTTGAAGGCTGTTTTCTGCAAATAATACCCCATTAAGCAATAGTTTATTTTTATTTTTATGTTAATTTGGAACCTTGCGGAGTTTTTAAAATTAATAAGGGACCATGAGAATATCTAGTTCAATTTTTAATATCAAGTTGAAAATTCAGAGCAGTCTAGCTCGATGATATAATTTGAACTTTCGATATAAAAATAACTAACTTACATTATAGCTAGGAAGCTGAAACTTTTATGGTTAAAAGAACAACTCAAGAGGATGACACAAAAATAAAAAATAATTTAAAAAAGTTATCCAAAAAAATAATAAAACATAATTGATCCACTGAGGTCGATTTTCGTAGAAAATTAGTTAAAAAAATCATAACTTCTAAACTACTAAAAATTGCTGAACATACATGGGGGTGATTTGGCTACCCCTTGACCTAAGGAATCAAACATTTTCCTTTGGACGTCACTCTTTGGGCCACCCTGTATACTAAGTCTATGATGGTATGTGACAGTGCCGATCGGATTAGGCAGTCCAGTGAGCATATACAATTGTACGAGTACATTTACGTGATTTACGGTACAGTTGATACCTCTTTGGGGGAAGTTCTTTGGAGGTCTTACAGCTTACATAAAACCAAGTTTCATAGCGCTCCATCGAATTCTACTTACTCCATCTTTATCCAGTTGTACCGACTGCACAACATCGCCCCTTTTTAACCACCTACCCCCTATTTTATTCTGTGTAAGGGGGTAAACAAGTACCTGCACCTGGCTCTCTCGAATGGAACCGTTGTGCATATCCCCAAGGTCTAAACTGCCTTCCTAAGCTTGGACCATTTCCCCACCACGCTGATCCACTGCGGGTTGGTTCACATATCTAGATGTGCTGAGCTACCACATACCCCCCAGGACGTGATCCACCCGGGCCGCAAGTTCCCGCTGAAGGACAGCATGCTCCACGCGCAGTTCGTGACCGTGGTGAAGATACGTCCCACATGCGAGACGCTCCAGCTCAAGTACAACGCCGCCATGACGCGGCTCTGGAACGGCCACCCGCACGACGAGGACAGCGACGAGCTCCTGTGCGCCGTTGATGTGAGTTGTGCAGTTCATTTGGACTTGGAGCTACGCTATCAAGCCTATCTATCTTTTAGAATCTATATCGGCATTCCAATTTCTTTTCGTATTTTTATATGGTCGGGTCACAGAACTAGGTACTACCTCTGTCGAGATATACCTAGTTCGGTGGGTCGGGTAGTTCCCTAATAGCAATAACTACTGTAGCCCCTTAGGTACCTAAGTACCATCGCACCACATACATGAAATACTAGTTAACTACATAAAATAGATAGCATAATTTAATGATAACCTACTTATATTTTTTTCAGCCAACTCGCTTTGGGCAATTATGTCATGTAAGATCACGGAGTAATATTATTAGTGACTATTAGGTATTATCGTGGTAGGTATTATAGTACCTAATTATAATGTGTATGTATGATATTATGAACTTTTTACTGTAGATATAGTTTACAACGTTATTTAATTTTACATGTTGGTTACACCTACAGATACAATACGCTTCTTCAGAGAAACGGCAGTAATTAAAAAAACAGTCTATTGTTTATACTTACCACTAACTTAAAATGTCTGGCTACCATACAAACAGCATAGCTGCGTGAACTATTAGACCCCCCGCAGACTGCAGACTTTTAGTCGGCCGATTGTTTGGTCGGGCTCTTAATCAGTATGGAGATGTATGGTAGTGCGCACATTCAACGATTATGTATCGGCCGATACTCCATACTGATTAAGACCCCCCGCAGACTGCAGACTTTTAGTCGGCCGATAGTTTGGTCGGGCTCTTAATCAGTATGGAGTAACCGATACATAATCGTTGAATGTGCGCAGTACCATACGAGTACATCCATACTGATTAAGAGCCCGACCAAACTATCGGCCGACTAAAAGTCTGCAGTCTGTGGGGGGTCTTATCATGATTTCATACATTCCCAGGGCACGTTCGGGTCGCCGTTGATCTGCAAGAACACGGTGGTGGGTCTGCTGGTGTCTCCGGACGCACAGTGGACCAACTGCACGGGCAAGTCCAACATCTTCCACCTCATCGGCTCGCCCGACCTGCATAACTTCTTCAACTGCACCCAGAAGTGAGTGTAGCGGCCCCGGCTGCGGGAGGGTTGGTGGACCTGGGCTTCAAGTCTGCTAAGGAATGGCGGCTCAATGTCTAAAGGGTTTACCGACTTTAGTTATCCGTTTTCTCTTGGTTAATGAGTCCCAGTACCTAGTATACGATATGAAACACTTAACACTTATTAGAGTTTATATTAATGTTAGTTCTTTAGAAAAGATGCAATAAGAAAATATGCTGCCGACACACAACTGTGCCGCCATTCCTTAGCAGACTAGAGGCCCTGGGTCATTGTTGTCAAGGAGGCCTACGTCCAGCATTGACTGCTGAAGATGTTGAGTATGTTGAACGCAGCCGATTCGAAATTCAGCTGCTCAGCCTGTTATTTACATATTACGCCATAAACAATTTAATTAACTACTTACCTACATTACAATCATCTAAAAACTACTTCCCTTAAGTTTAAGATACAAGGGTTTGTTGCTCTTACCACAAAACTAAACACAACGTCAGACTTCTATTTTAGCGCTGGCTGGCTAATAAACATGTATAAAACTTTTGGTAATTCCGAAATATTCTCTATTATAAACGAGGCGCTCTTTAACCCGTACGTGACTGTCGGCAGACTATTCGACCCCGAGTTCACGGTGGACCAGGTGGCGCTTCGCAAGAAAGTGTACGAGAACGGGCAGCCGGACCTCCAGGACATGAACTACGACAACGTGCTGGCGGACTTTGACGAAGAGTCCGAGAACTGGGAGGAGGAGCAGTTCGGGGGATAGTGCCCTGAGGGCCGGGCAGCAGTCAGCGTGATGCCCGGATCTTAGTCTGCGTGTACGAAACTCGCGATGGGCGTTCGTACACAACGCATAATGCATTTGATTACATCGCCGTCGAGCCGCCTCACCGGCCGTCGCTCACCCCGTCGCAAGTTTCGTAACCGCGCAGACTTAGAATAGTTAAGAAGTATATTTTTAAGAAAACATGGAGCTTAATTAATTTGTCGTTTAAAAATAAACGTCTTCGGGAGTTTTGTCGCAAGTATTTTTTATTTAATTTTAACCCGCGAATATCTGTCCTCCAATCTTTAGGGAGGAAGGAGCTAGGAAAATGCTAAAATAAAATAGGTTTTGTTTTAAACCAGCCTATGACATTATGAGTAAGTACGTATGATTCATTAGGACATTAAAATGAACACACTTTTTAAACCACTTCATATTGTGTATTTCCAGATAATAATATTACCTAATAATAAAATAATCAAACAATAAAACTAAATACCTACTCATACAAATGTTTTAAATCCAATTTAATACACCACATTCATTTGTGACACTGAGCGAGGGTGGTATGTATCATGTATGTACTCGTACATACGAATCCACGATGTTCAACGGTAAAGTAAATACTGAGTAAATACATAAATTAATGAGTAAATTTAAATAAAGTGACAGGTGTTCGTTCGCATCGTGGTTGGTATTTTTCAACATTTGAATTCAATCGTTTATTGATTGTAAAATCGCAAAGAAGGACATCGTAGTTTTTATTATCTGAAACAGAAGATTATATTATTATTTTAACATCTTATTTTATTAATAAAAAGCAATAGCAGACGAACCTAATTTGCTAAGAAACTGTGGCATTTTTAAATGATCCAAGCTTATCAAAGCTCTTAAGATCTTATGCACAAGCTCCCATTACAGACAGCCAGCGGCCGCTACACGGGTTAGTTATCGACGTCGATAAACTCGTTTAATGCGCGTTCCACCAATAACAGCGCTGTATTTATGGCGAATGACGAAATAGCGACGTTTATAAACATCAAATACGAACCCGTATAACGGCAGCTGGTGCAAGCACTAACACTACCGTAACACCCTAGAGGTAGAACAGAATATAATGCAATATTCTGCATTCATTCTTACTTGGCACAAAAGGTAAACAATCTTTATATGTCTTTTTATTTGAATATACCTACTAGATTTTATAATAAAACATAACAACCAATAAAATACTCAGTAGCAAAAATTACAGTGTATTTTGATTCACACACACAAAGATTGACTACCTTTTATGGCAAGTAAGGACAAATGGGTTATACCGCGGTCATGGTCTCCACGCCGACGGGGACCATGCCCATGGCGGTGACCTGCAGAGGCAGCTGGATGCGGCTCAGTATGAACTTCATGGACTTCTGGTTGCTCACGTTCATGCACTCCCACGGGCTCAGGTAGACGGAGTCTATCAGCTTTTCCCCCTTGAAAAGACATGAGTATAAGGCCGGCGCCAGACATAGTGATCAAAGTTTGAGCACACTTTTTCCAAACTTTGAATAAACTTTATGTGCACAAATAGTATCTGCCAGACTTGTTTTCAAATGCTTTGCGGACACAGTTACCGCAAAGATCGCTGACAGAATGGACGACGATTTTGTTGACTCCGTCACTCTGTTTTATATGAGTGCCTTTAATTTTTATATACTTTCAAATAAAAATTAAAGTCTTCTACTGTAACTGGTACGGAGAAATTATTTTTTATTCTAATCCATGCGTCATTCCCCAGATCCCTGTTTTTTCGGATTCCATATTGAGGGTTCTGATTGAAGTAGCACAATGAATTCTATAACTGCGTTATTACTGCACTCCATTATTGACGCTCAAACAAACAAAATACAACTGCTCTTGTCAAATGCACACGCGATACTAAACACTGCAACAAGTGTGGCAGGCTGCACAAACTTTGAATTTTGTTTACTTTGATTTGCGCGGAAAAACCGACAAGACATGGCAAACTACAAAGATGTGTTCAAACTTTGCACCAATACGCAAATGTCAGTGCCACACTTCGCGACTTTGTAGTGTGTTCAAACTTTGATCACATGTCTGGCGCCGGCTTAAAGCTAAGTCGCTTTTCGCGTGTGTCTGTGTAGCAGTATTGCATGTATGCTTATAATATAAACACAACTTGCGTTGATGCGGTTTATTAAATAGACAGTGATTGATGAGAAAAGCTTACTTATACGGTGTAATTTTTTTACATCAATTCCCACAGGAAAACGTTTTAACCGAAGCTCGCGGATAAATTTAGTATAGGTACGCAATTAATGTAATCCTTTGAAAACGTACGTAAGTATAATCCTAACTAATAATATTATAAATGCGAAAGTAACTGTGTCTGTCTGTCTGTCTGTTACTCTTTCAGGCCAAAACTACTGAACGGATTTGGATGAAATTTGGTATACATACGGTCTAGACTCTGGGAAAGAACATAGGCTACTTTTTATCCCGGAATTCCCACGGGAAAACTTTTTAAGGCGAAGCGAAGCGTGCGGGAACAGCTAGTTCTCTATATTTACCATATACCCGACTACTTCGAACACCACTGATATCTGCACGAGCTCGCCAAAGATGATGGCCGTCAGGGGGAGGAACCGCGCCAGCGCTTGCGGATCCTGGAATATTAACACTAATTTACCAACTACCTACCTATAGTATTTATTAGAAGTTAAAAAATTTAAAGTTTATCGGATATGATGAAGTTACACTATGATAGTTACACGTTGCCGTTGTTTAAAAGTGCCTAAATTGAAGTTTTAACTTAATCGGTTTCAGTATAAAATAAGTTACATAGGTATAAAGTATTACTTATGATATGATATTATAGATTACCTAAGTACCTACGTCACGACGTGCCTGTAGAGGTAACTTTTACAAAAATGTTTAACCATGGAAGTAGAAATGGATTTAACTTACGTTTTGAGAACATTCTAACAGCAAGATACACAGACTGACCAAATGAAATGAGTAGGTCAGGGCTAGTAGAGGGCCAAAAAATGATGATATATCATCCGCAAATCTGGAAAAAAATAATTAAGTACAGTACCTATATCACCTATATGTTAGAAAAAAACTTCGGAGTACGTATATACATATATACCACAAAACATAAACTCTACATCTGAATTCCATTTTGAAATAGCTACTATCGCATTTTACTCATCTCACTGTAAGCACATTTATAGTATAATACATACTCGACTATAAGCCGGTGGCGTATGACCATATCGATCAGCTTGCGATGCACACGCATGTTCTCCTGACGGTCGAAGAGTTCCACCGTGACCGGCACCAGCGACTCCTCGCCCTCCGTCTTCACCGACTCCGAGCTCTTCGGCCGCTCCAGATTCTCAAAATCATACATCAAAATCCGAATGTGCCCAATAATTTGGAACACCATCAACGATAGCAACAGATCAATGGAGCAAACTGACACGGAACAGTTCCACGACAGCCACAGGTTTAGGAATGTTGCTGCGTAAAAATGCTCATCTTGAGTGGCTCCCGGGAACTCGTAGAAGACTGCAAAGTCCATGGTGATGTTAGGCGGGCGGTGGCGCGAGAATGCCCCCATTCTGTAGTCGTTGTACAGAGGGGACATGTTGAACAGGGTCATGCCACACACCATTAGCGTCATCTGCATTATCGTGAAGTAGTACGAGACGAAGTCGGTGATCTTGTACACCTGGGAAGTAATGCAGGTTCATGAAGCAGTAGCGAAAAAGTGTGTCAGCCTAGGGTCGTTCTACTTTTACCATCTTGTTATAAAAATAAAAAGCTGTTTGATACCCATATTACAGGCTCTGCCTAGAGATCGGATGACTGTGTGTGAGATGTCCCTAGATATTATTATTATAAATGTTATGTGTTCGAGTAAATGTATCTAAGTACAAGATAACTTACTTTTTCATCGTACTCTCCCTTGTCTTTAAAGTGTATCAAATGGAAATCGTTAATGAATTTCTTGACGATCAAAGTGTACCCTTTGAAACTTGGCAAAGCGGTGCGGGTCTGAAACAAATGTAGATAGGTAGACAACAGTGCAAAGTTCAAAATGCAAATAATTTAATCGACGTAAAATGTGAAATATTACTAAGTAGGTAGTATAAAGTACACTGTAGATGTAGGCTATATTTTCCACAGTTATCTAAGGATAATGGAACGGATGATTCCCGTTGTGCGCGCGTTCGACTCGCCTGCCTACCTACCTAGTTCTTTATACATAGATACTCACGCCAGTAGCCAAAGTAAGAAAGCAGTTAATAATGACATGGCCGACGTCGAAGAAGCGGATGTTGGTCCGGTGGTTCACCAGGTAGTAGATCTGAGCCGCCAAGATCCCCGCGCACTGGTACGGCAGGGTCAGCCGCTGGAACCTGCGGGGTTACCACCACCGACACATTAGCCACTACAATCCTTAAGCTGCGTCGGTCGCTTGTCAAATGTGACGTAATTTGTCGACGGTTGATGTTCGGTGGTGGTACGGTAGTTGATGTAATTTAATGATGCTGATGATGATGTTCATGACTCTATGCTATATTATTAATGTCTGTAATACTGCTATAATGTGTGTGTAAGTTAAATACAACAGAATAATAATACCTGATGGGCAGCGCCACGGAGTCGCCGAACTCCTCGCCCGGCCACGCGCCGATGCTCCACAGGAACTTGGACAGAGCCTTTATGTACTTCACCTCGAGAGCCTTACTTCTCTCCCTTTGAAAATATATTACACATTGAATGGAGGCTACGTAATATTGCCTAGGTAACAGTGATATGAGGTACTATTGGCAGGTAACCCTAGAGCGAGTTTTTAAGCTTTGAATGATCCACATCTAATTTTAAAGATAGCAACGGGATAATTAAAGAGCCTAGACTGGGTCGTAGGCCTAAAAAGTAAATTTCAATTCTATGTTTTATTGTATTACTCATCATCATTATCATCTGCAGCCCATAGAAGTCCACTGCTGGACGTAGGCCTCTCCCAAAGCACGCAGCTGGATGCGAACGAAATTTCTGCTAAAATTAGTAAAAGTAGATTATTTAAATTAATTCTTAAATGGCTGGTTATCCGAGTAATTCAGAAACAATCTTACCCTGTTTGTATCATTTTTAGTTACGAGTCTTGAACTATGGTTACCATTAGACAATGGGCTAAGGAACTGTCTTCACCTTGAATAATATAAATGCAATAAACTTGATTTAATATATTTTTTACGATAAAGTATAATTTATTTCACGGTGAATTATTTTATTAACATATAAATAATTGATTATTTAATGAGCTGCTAATAATGGTGGTAGATTCAGAAGAATAGACATGATTACGTCTAGTAGTTAACCATACTTATACTTAACTTAATCATTATATCGCGCACATATTAAACTTATACCTATAAAATTCAACTCCTACCCAAATATTTCAGCATATTCGCCAATCCAAAGTGCTAGGGTCCAGTACCATAGCCCTATGCTGAGCTGGAATCCTCTTTGGCACCAAGTAGTACAGTTTTGTATGTAAGTTCTAATTCTAGTTTTAAATAGTCTGCCAGTTTTCCTTGTCTTGCATTTGTGGAATCAATTATTTTTCCTTTCTTTTTCACATGTAATCCACATGTTACGAAACTTATGCACAATAAGTAATCGTCTACTTCTCTTAGTGCAGGAATTTTCATACTACGATGTATGTAATAATATTATGTTTATAATATAACATCATGTTTTTGTAACTAACCTTTAATTTGTTCCATATTACAGGCAAGCAGCCAGCGCGTCCCATAATCAAGAATTTATAATAGAAATCGCAGAGCTTTATTAATTGAATTGAATGTTACAACAAAATTCAGGGTTGCCAAAAAATTACAGTAATGCTTGTATTGTCTAAAAAGTCTATAAGAAGCACGTTGTATCTGTTTATAATATGTCGGGCTGTATTTAGGTGAGGAAATAAAGAGGTAAACAGTCGAATATAAATAAATAGCTTTATTCACCAACATCTATAGACTTAACTAATACATTGGACTTAGTTAGGTACAAGATTTGACAGCAAACACAAGAAAAGAAACATTAACTAACCTCTTTTGGGTGAAAACAAGACAAAATTTAGGTATTAAATTTAATATAGTTAAGGTGTTTGGTTTGGATTCGTGAGTCATACGACAGAATAGTATGAAAACATTGATTTGACAAACCAAGAAACGTATAATTTATTCTATTCGAACTATGTAGGTATTATATGTATGCAGTACAGTTGAGGGCAGAGAAAACCGACCCCTCTCAGTATCATGGTCACTGTGACCGGGGTCACGTCTCTTTGCTCCACCTACCTAACTCCCACCAACGACCACTTATAGGCACATGAGTTAAATGTTATTTATATTATTTTGACACCGCATTAAAAAGTATAATGGTCACAGCACATGTATATAAGCGTAACGTAAACGGATCGCCTTTCTTTTCTTCTGTCGCGAGCTCGCGAACGCCTGTTTGATAGAATAGAATAAAGGCGATCTTATATAATTATGTGCTGTGGTACGATCACCAGTGTTGTGGACTTAAGTCGATACGAATTCGATAGAAAAGTCACTGGAAGTTTTACTAGTTTCCAACGTTACCGACAGGGGCGCTGATTAAGATGTCATACAAATGGGAGATTTTCACCCATAGACAAAAACCGATTAAAGAGGGCGCTAGTAAAACTTCATACTCAACAGCACTGCATTTTTTTTAGTCGCATGGATTCCAGTCCTTTTAGCCAATACAAAAACCCAATGGACGTGAATTCAACCATATGCAATAACTAGCTGTTATATTATGCATAATATTAAGTGTTAATTAATTTAAGACAGCTTTGTACCATTTATAAGATCTTCCGTCCCCTCAGAAGAAAGCAGCTCATAAAAACCGACAGGCCGGTTGCCATCTATTGGTAAATTTTGGAACTTTTAAACGTCAAAAGAAAATCTCCCACTGCTATCGAATTACGCTAGCGACTTGAGTTGACACACTTGTGATAGGCTTACTGTTTCTATAAAGGGTGCTTTGATATTGCATATCGATTATACCCCGTTTCAGCTACGACGATTTATGTGACGTTATGCATGAAGACTTCGTAAAACTGCGTTATCCCATAATACATATCGAATGAAATATTATTAATTGAAACGGATTTCGCAGTAGTATTTGTGCCTAAATTGGTATTGTGAACTGTCACAGGAATCAACGTAGCTGAATAGAGGTATTTATAGGTATGACTATGCTATAACTATCTTCCTGCATCAGCTTACGTTGGTGGGGATTTATACTATATTATACTATTTTGTTTTGTTATGGAATAAGTACCTATATAATCATGTTTTATAATATGTAAGTATATCTAAGACTATGTTAATGGTACCATGCAAGACACATGGTGTAAAGCGGATTATACGGTCTCGGTCATCTATATTATTTGACTTAATTTACGATTTAACATGGTATAATGTAAAATTGGATAAGTTGGTAAATATAAATATTTAGAATTCATTTACGCACTATAATTGTAGGTTTAAAAAATATTCTCTTGACTGTTCTCTACTGACTAATAACGAATATTTCAGTGTCATTATTAAAGGCAACTGTTTGAAATCTATTTAATTAATCTCACTACACAAGCCAATCCAAAAAAGAAACGAATCAAAAATGGCGGTTTGAAGGGGAAATTTTGCACCACTCGCAAAGTTAAAACTGAACTCGAGTAGTATGACGAGGGAAACCCTTATTAATTTAAAGTGAAGTATAGTGCTACCACTTAAAGAAAACCAATCTATTTCCTGTTAGGCTGTTTTTAACAACGTGTGGGATTCATCACACATGCGGGATTGCACCGCACGCGCTCAAACGTATGGCATCGCGAGATGCGGGAAAATGGCGGCCATCCCGCGTACGTGATGAATCCCGCATGTTGTTAAAAATAAAGACAGCGTCAGAATCTAGGATAGGACAGAAGAAATTATGAAGCGCCGCCATATTTTGTATTCGTTGCCTTACTGGCTGCTTATACTATAACTGTAAATGTTTGTTACTTTACTACGCTAATCATTAATGAGCAAGCATTTTCATAAAACAATATCTCTTAATAAAATATGAGTTTTGTTTCTACCATGTATGCACCGTATCATGGGATTTCCGGTATACATATAAGTACAGGTTACAGGTTACAATATTATCAGCAGTATATTTATACATACACAAAAACAAATGTTTCGCAGTGCAATTTCCTATTAAATACTGTAATTAAAATATTATGTTATGATGAAAGATTGTATTTATATCTACGAGTAGTTTAAAATTGACTTTCCTACATTGGTTTTAAATTTGAGTTTCTTCTCGAAAACTAACCACGAAACATGCACCGATAATCGGTCTCAACTCTCGATTCTCGACATATCTCGGAGTGGGTCAAATAAATTGGTTTAACTATAACATTTTCTTTAGCAAAACCAACATTTAATAACTTTACAATTACTAAAACTTTCATAATTTGCTTCAACCGATTGCTATAAAATTGCATACAAATAAATAACACTTAGCATTAAACAATAAAAATACCATTCGCTTGCTTTTTTAAAGAACTTAAAACTAAAATTTAGTTACAACAACTCAAACCATCGCTGTGCATAAACTAAGGCAAATTCACATTTCTCGCGTTTTGATAAGTATGTATTGTACAATTATTTATATTTCAAACTAGTAAATAACAGTGGTCTGTCTAAAACATAACAGTAGTATAGATACAGAGCCTAACCATCAAATAGCCACACGATAAACATTGTAAGTATAAATACTCATGTCAAATTTCGGCTTAAACACCCACTAAAAGCGTTTTATATTCTAATATTTCATTTAATTTAGAATCACTTGACTCAAGGAATCACCGCATGGCTGGAAAGTAACAAGTTTTTTCAAGTTAAGTCCTCTTATCGAAAAATACAACCTTTTAACCCATTTCTCCATCAAGTATCCTATTCCAAACTCATAATTTTCATCACAAAAAGCTGATAATTATAATAATAATTAGGTAGCAGCCTACCATACAAAACATAAGTAACTGGTACTATGACATAACCCTAATAAACAAGCTACAAGTGTCAAAAACTAGGAAAAATATATTTTTTAGCCCTCATACACCCCTTGAAAACACAACAATTTCACATTTTTGTTTACAATAATTGCTATTAAACATTATATCATATATTTTTTTACTTACTGGATTACCGATGAATGTATTTAGGCGAGATTAATATAATATAACAAAATTTTATTACTATAATTCATACATTTTAAATCTATTTTTAATTTTATTATCACTATTCTGAACTCTATTGAATATTTTTGGCAATGTAGTAAATTAATAATTATTCATGTCTGTTAAAAGTCCTAACCAGGATACATAGGCCCGGAAAAATTCACATTAAGGGTACTTACGAAGTAGAGATAAGCTAGGAGCGTAAACATCTATACAGCATTGTAGGCCAGGTCCGCTTCTCATTTCAAATTATAATGAATAATATTAAAAGCAAGAATAACACGCCTATTAGCACCAGTATAGCGATCCACTGCCGTCGATCTGAAACATAAAAAGTATGTCCTGTTGAATATTATTTCGTGTATTTATTTTAAACATACGTAACACGTATTTCTTTATAAATATTAAAGATAAGAGTTAAATTATGACTCCGTGCTAATTACTAATTTGCCTGGCTACCATTTTTATGACGTACCTATTTCGTGACATTTGACGCGATTTGTCGGGGCTTATAAGGGATATCATGTATAACGCTTACCATTGTTCATGTGCAGTACTTTGGCGACTTTCTTCATTGTCGAGTCGAGTTTGGACTCAGTGTTCTCCAGTTCTGTATTGAGATCGTCCAGCATACTGAAATCAGTAATAACATTATGTTATTGTAGTTTAAAGCAGATTAACCGCAACCTTGGCCGTCGATCGATTGAATATAATATCAAGCTATGTCCATAATTATATTGTTAAAATAATTGTTCTTATTATGTCGGTGGCAAACGCAAGAGCTCAACTAGGGGTTGTCACCGTAGTGAAAGGATTTGGTCACTCAGATTAGCATCAGTCCCTGACACATACATAGTATTTAATTAATGATGATTAACTGCCAGTTTCTATAACTCTATCTATCCATGACTGGTAGTTACTTTCATACGATTTTGACATAGTCAAAAGTAACTACCAGTTATCGATAGATAGAGTTATAGAAACTGGCAGTTGACTGACATGCCATCTATCCGACAGCTTACTACTACTATAGGTAATTTAGTTATTACGAGCGATCACAAATGATTTGACATAAGTATCATAATAATCATTACTGCTGGACATAGGTCCCTCCCAAAGAGCGCCACAACGCTAGGTCCTGGGCCTTCCTCATCCAGCCACTACCGGCTACCATCCATTGCCGAAATGATTGTCAACCGTAGACTTCAATCGATTCAGAATTGTTTGGTATACCTAACTCATTTATCACAAAATTTGTGCGTTAGACTAGTTGAACCTCCGAGACGACGCTATGGTCTTCGGTCCAGCAGGCAGGAGGGCTTCATGTGGCGTTTACCCACGAACGAGAGATGTCGTGCAATCTGCACGTTTAATACAACGTGATAGAGTCGTAGCTCGCGCAACAGCACTCCGAAACTTTGTGTTTCGTAGTATAGAGTAACCCCCCAATGTGTGAAAGTTTTATAAATAGAAGTTAAAAAAAGTTGCTACATACACAGCCTGTTCGTCGAGCTCGTTCCCGATCTGTCTGGAGACGGTCTTGAGCGAGCCCACGGAGTGGCTGATCACCTGCAGCTGCTCGTCCTGGCTGATTAGCATCTTCTCCTGGAAAAACAATGGTATTTTGTTGGTTATATTCTCCTAAATGTACTTAAATATGGCAGACGGCGTTATTAAGCTAGCCCTTTCCTTAGTAATTTGGTGCTGTTGTTACTGGAGCTTTTTCATTGATCGCGAGTGTATAACACTATGTATAATAAGAAGACTTTTAGTGCGTTGTATTTGTATACAGGGTGACTTTTTAGTCATTAACGAAATTTTTTCCATGAGTTAGGTATGTACAATAGAGTCGATTTCAATGAAAAAATTAGTAGGTAAATTTTTCATGATTTATTTTTTTTGTATCCCGAAATATTGGTAAAATATGGTCACTGAGTCACTGAGCAATAAATGTTAAAAGCGATAGGTTTCTCACGAAACAAACAAAGCCGAAATTAGACCTTATTGCCGCCATAAACCAATAAACTCTCGTTTAGCGTGAGAAAGGGGCGGAGCTTCATTTTGCAAAGGATGCCGCCGCTAATGGGTAATGCGTCATCGATCTGACGTCAGTCGCCTGCGCACCGCCGCGTCACACGTGTCTCCGTTTACTCAAAAACCTTTTTTCTTTCGACGCGCGCGCACCCCGGGCCGACTTGTGTTGTGTTTGTGTGTGTGTGGTAAATGTATTCTAACCAAGAGTAGGAGTAGGTATGTTGAAGAGTCCCAAAATAAGATAATTGTCGCTTTCGAGGAAGTGAAAAATTACATTGTGGTGTTAAATAAATTAAAATACAATGAGTTGAAAGTGTTGTGACGTGCCAGACTTTGTGTAGATGTGTAGAAGGGACTCCACTTCGAACAATTTGATACTTCATCAATTGTTCATCACTTACAGTGATTGAGGAAGTGTGTGCTAATTACGGTGTTGCGGTAATGTCCCCTTGGATTTGGATTTTTTATTGATTTGAAAGTATGGGGAAAATCATTGAGCAACTTATGAATTTATTTGAAACTAGCTGTTCCCGCGAGCTTGGCTTCGCCTTAAATAGTTTTCGTGTGGGAATTCCGCGATAAAAAGTAGCCTATGTTCTTTTTCAAGGACGAGACCATCTGTATACCAAATTTCATTCAAATCCGTTCAGTAGTTTTGGGCGTGAAAGAGTAACAGACAGACACAATTACTTTCGCTTAGTAAGGATTCGCGGGCAAGTGGGCGTGGCCAGACGCGCTACTCGCGCTACTCGCGCACGGTGACCATGATACCCCATTTACACTCTCGCACGAGTGGCGAGGCGAGCGACAAGGCGAGGGGCGAGGCGCGAGTGTGAACAGACGCTCGTGGCTCGCCTCCTCGCTCGCCTCGCCACTCGCGGCGCTCGCGTCCGGAGCGGTTTTTGGGGCACGAGTCAAAGGAGCTCGCGTCGCACGCGAGTGAGTGTTTACACTCGCGCGTCCGCTTCATTCTGGCTTCTACATCGTGCCGCGCAGGTTGTGTTCGTCGTCGTATAATTATAACGTAGTGTTTTTTCCTCAGTTGTATAATGGAATGGTCGCAAGACGAAACATTTAATTTCATATAAGTAAATATTTCAATAAAATAATAATAATAAAAAAACACTGAAACGTAAGAAATAAAAGCAGTACTTACCTGCTTAGATATATTAGTACTTTCACATAGAATAGGTCTAAACCATGTCTAAACCTTAAATTATTTCTTACGTTTTAGTGGTTTTTTGAAGTCGTTTTTTTATCATTATTTTATTTTATTACTTATTTATACTTAGTTTATTTGCAATAATTGACAATCAAAACTTTCGAACAAAATGAACTAGAGAAGGCAAAAGGTGATCCAAAAGCAATGTGGCAGACGATTAAGAAAATTGCTAATATCAACATTAAATCAGCACCATCAAATGAGCTTCTTAAATTATCTGATAATGTTTTAAATTCAGTAAACATAGTTAATAAATTTTTTTCGGGAGTAGGAAGAAACTTGGCCAGCAAAATAGAAACTCTCAAAATTGAAGGGGACCCCGCTTTTAAAATATTAAAAAACCCTTGCCCCAACTCTATGGGTATGCTGGAGGTAGACTGTGAAGAGGTGGAGGGGATTATCCTTAGTCTCAAAAACTCCAGTGCTGTAGGTTGGGACGGTATTCCTACCTCTATAATAAAAAAAGGGCGTCATGTTCTTGTGCCTATAATGTGTCACATTTTTAATCTTTGCATAGGCAAGGGTTGTTTCCCAAAAGTTTTTAAAAAAGCGTTAGTTCATCCTATACATAAGGGTGGGAGCGGGGACAGTGTCAACAACTATCGGCCTATCTCTGTCCTTACTGTTTTGTCCAAAATATTCGAAAAAATATTGAACAAAAAGCTAATAAATCACCTAGATAAAAATAACATCATTTCAAAAAATCAATTTGGCTTTAGAAGTGGGAGGTCTACTGAGGATGCGGTCCAAGGCCTAACAGAGCACATAGTTAGAGGCTTGGACAATGGTCTCAAAACTGTTGGCATCTTCTTAGACCTCTGTAAAGCGTTTGACACCGTCTCCGTCCCCCTCCTTCTTAGTAAAATGGAACAATGTGGCATTCGCGGCATTGCGCTAGATATCTTTACAGATTATCTTAAAGATCGATCTCAGAGAGTTGTTATCGGCGAGCATACAAGTGATGAAGAATTAGTTTCGGCGTTCCGCAAGGTAGTGTCCTCGGACCTACCTTGTTCCTTATTTATATTAATGAATTATGTGACTTCATCATACCGAACTGTAAAATTATCACTTATGCTGATGATACAGTTTTACTTGTTCAAGCAAAATCTTGGCCTGAGGTTCATCAGCTTGCTGAGTTCGCTCTCCATAACGTTATGATCTGGCTATCCAAAAATCTTTTAACATTAAATATTGAAAAAACTAAATTCATTACATTCTCCATAAGACGTTTTTCCCAACCTCCCCCATCTTTTACATAAATAGCACATAGATGTGATAATGCTACTAATAGAACCTGCTCTTGTCAAAACATACTGAGAACAGATCATATTCGCTACTTAGGCGTTATAATTGACAGTGTTCTAAGCTGGAACCAGCATTGTACACAGCTTATTTCACGCATACGCAAACTAATTGTTGTCTTTAAAAGATTAAGAACTGCCGCAAATCATGTCATATTAAAGATGATATACTTTGCCCTTGCGCAGTCTATCATTAGTTACTGTATTGTAGTATGGGGCGGCTGCTGCAAATCTCGCCTACTTAGAGTTGAGAGAGCGCAAAGATGTGTGTTAAAAGTAATGGCGTATAAGCCTATTATTTTCCCCACTACTGAAATATACTCTTACTGGAACGTCCTTTCGGTGAGGAAGCTCTTTTATATTAATGTAACTTTACGAAAGCACTCCAATACTCCTTTTGATCCCCATTACATAACTCTTCGACGTAGGCATGATCTTGTATGCTCTTTTGAGAAACATAAAACTGTTTTTGCTGGACGTTTTTATTATTATATCAGCTCTATTCTATACAATAGGATTAATAAGAAGCTTAACATCTATCCCATGACACTCCGTGAGTGCAAGCTTGCGGTCACTACATGGTTGCTTTCACTATCTTACGATGATACTGAGAGTCTTATCTCAATAATTAAATAATTTCATTAACTTAACTAATTGTATAAATGAATAATACTTTCTATACCTACTTATGTAAAAGAAAACTACTTATATTTTAGTTAATTTAGCCTAGAATCTCTGTACATTGTTACTTGTTCGATCAGGAAATCGTAATAATTTGTTTTTAAGGTGGGCGTTAATGGCTGCGCCACAGTGTTACACTATTTGCAGTTATTAACGTTTCAATTTGTTTAATGTATTAAGTGTTCTTGATCCAAATAAAGATTTTTATTATTATTATTATTATTATCAAAATTAAGAAGCAAATGATACCTATAAGTCCTACTAGTCAGTAGTAAACATGAAGTAGTTGCTATATACCTACCGTTGAGGAGTTCCCTTGACTACCTTCCGTTTCCATCATCAGATCAGCTCAAGGTCACCATCATATTATTTTTTAATGTTAAAAATATAGGTAAGTACCTATGTACTTTCTAAATTTCATTAACTACAATCGGTTAATAGGTACCCAAAATGGAAATTCATAGCCTGTTTTTAACCCTTTACCAACCCTTGGAGGTGGAATCAAAATTTGAAAAAAATGGGACCACATGGGATCTCAACCCAATACATAAAAAAAAGAATTTTCAAAATCGGTCCATAAACGGCGAAGTAATCGGTGATCATACATAAATTCTTTATTGTTGCGGCTAAAACTTCGACGTCCTCCATCGTTGCTAGCTCAAAGACAACTGAACTCTGCACGAGAGTGTAAACACCCACTCGCGTCGCACGCGAGTAGGTGTTTACATTCGCGCCTCCGCACGAGTGACGAGGCGAGTGAGGAGGCGAGGGCCGAGGCGAGAGTGTAAATGGGGTATGAGTCTTGGTTTTCTGGAGAAAACTTTGTGTGCCAATATCTTATAATTTTAGTACTGAAAGGTACTGAAAGAAAATACACGTAAGTTATATTTTTAACCAAGGAATGTTATATTACAATTTCGTTAATGACTAAAAAGTCACCCTGTATAAATCACTATTATTAATGCAAAAGTTTGCAATAGTTCGCGATTTTCATGAAATTCGGTATCCAGCAAGCTGACACCCTGTATGTAATTAATGCAGGCAACATTTATTACGGAACTCCCACAGATATAATAAATATAATAATGTCCTCCTAGCCGAATTTCGACCACGGCGGCCAATCTCAACTGAGATCAGCCATCTACGCAGGAGTAGATTATAGTGCCCAAGTGTGTGCGCAGTACACAGGAGCACTCTCTGTTCCATCACTCTCATAGCCCAATGGGACGGATTGACCGACACGACTGGAGAGAGCTAGGCGCAGGACCGACTGTTTTACATGCCCATCCGACAGCATGGATCGTTTCACTGTTTCGGACATCAGGTGATCAGCCTTCTATGTCCTAACCAAACTCAGAACCACAATTTAGAAACACAAATTGATGGTCCCACCCGGGAATCGAACCCGGGACCTCTGGGTCATGAAGCGAAGCTTCTACCACTAGGCCACAGATAACTTTGTAACCGAACCACTCGGGAAAATATTTAAAACTCACCTGCATAGAGTGAACATCCTGCTCATACGGGTCAAACGTCGGACTATCCGTCTGGTTGGCCAGCTTCGAGTACTGGGAGTACTTGGGCGTGGATGTCCAGGAGGTGGCAAAGTGGACGGGGCTCTCGGAGCCCAGGAGCGGCTCGCGCGCCGTCCCGTCCGCGTCGCGGTTGCGGTTCAGGCTCATCTTGGTTTTCATCACCTGCGTTGAGAGTGAGGTTAGGGAGAGTTAGTGGATTGTTTGACAGGCACTGGTAAGCAGCAAGTAAGACTGATGTATTTAAACTATAGAATAGAGTATAAACTAGCAGCATTTAAAAAATATTCTTCTCTTCTTTTTTCTCATAGTTATGCATAACAATTTATTTATTTTTGTTCTACTTTGTTAGGTTATTTATCACAAACTTACTTATTGATAAGTACTTTTTTCTTTTTCTTTTGTCAGTTAATTTAATTGTAGTTAACTCATGTAAAATCATTAAATAACTTTTAATTAGCTAAGTTAATTTAGGGACACCTGTAATTAGCCTTACTATTAACTTTAAGCTGTGTGAAATTTATTATTGTTACGCTGCGCTGTTGGTATCCTGAATAAAATATATATAAACATAAACATAAAGTAAAGTAAAGTAAAGTAAGTAAGTATGGATATGTCGCAGGCATCTGGTTGAATCTCCTTTTTGGTTGAATCACTAGCCCGTTCATTGGAATGCGCTACTCAATTGTATGACTAGGCCGAATGTTGATTGTACAAGCTTCACAAAACAGATAGATGATGAAACTGCTGAAAGAATTTAGATTAAATTTGGTGTGCAGGAAACTGACACCCTGGATTAACATATTGGCTACTTTTTATCATGGATTTTTCATGGGAATTGCGAGGCAAGGCTTGCGGGAACTGCTGGTGATCAAATAAGTTACACAAAAAACAAAATGAAAACGAACAAACTCTAAGCTGAAATGTGCATAATCAGTATTCACATACCTTGACTTCTTGTTTAGTAGCTTCAATGAAGGTTCTCCTTTCACTGATCTCCTTGTTGTCAATCTTAAACTTGGATGAGTTTCTTTCCACTATGCGTGGATTGTATGGTTATGGAAACAACAGTATAATCAATTGGTTCAAATTACATTCAGCACTGTCAAATGTATAAACATTTTTTTACAATCTTTATTTAAAATTACACAAAGCATACATAGAAGTTATTCCTAGTTTCATCAGGGGATGAGGTGCAATAAAGGGAAAATCAACTAGTGACATAAACCCATAAACTGTACTTTATACATAAACTTGGAGCATCTTGGATGGTCAGGGACCAATGTTTATAAATCAAACTGTATAAACTGTGCAATAAAGAATTAAATAAATAAAATAAATAAACACTGGGACAAACTCTAGTCTAGCTCAAGTGTTGTCACATGTTGCATATTGCCTAATCACTCATTGAGACTCTCAATTTGAGAGCTCTTTACACTTATTTTCCTATTGTTTTTCATGTATATTTAAAAGGATATAGATAGTGTCTTCTAAGTCTTCAAGGTCCCACTCGATGCTTCGCAGAGCATTCCGGAGTTCCGTTGACGTCCATTCCACTTCAGGGCTGCTTGGTATCACAGGGCACTTGGATATCTCCTGCCAGCGGAGGTAAAGGCCACGGGTTTTGTTCAGAGCTTTAAACACCTCACTGAAACATGAGAGATTTTTATAATCTTAACCTTACATCTATTACTGAGGAATATATTGGGAAGTTAGGAAGAATAGATAGTCAATTAAGATACATTTAGTGAGATAAAGGATTATGGCTTCTTTTTCAGCTTCTGTAAAAATTATTAATTTGTAAATTTAGTTAGTTAATATTACTTATATGATTCATTACCATGAGACATGGATAAAAGAGTAAAACTCCAACTACAAAGACTAGTGAATACATCTAGCTCTATTATTATTATACAAATACGATATAACTTCAACATTATTTTATTTTATTTTTTAATTAGTAGGTATCCACATCACACTCTGATTTATAATTTTAACTACATTGATTATTTTTAAAATATTGCACTAATTTTTAAGTTTTACCTACATAAGGTTTTGTTTTTATAGTTTTTAAGAACATTTTTACTTTTCAAATTGAGAAACTGTTTTTATTTTATTTTTGTTTTTGTTTCCTTTATTAACTTATTAACTTTTTTACGTTCGAAGACATGCATCCTAATAAATGTAAAGTTTGTTTTTGTATAATTTAAATTTCAAATTGTCAAACTACGCCACCTGACTATATTTAAACAAATTGTTAAACTGTTTACTGGCTGTCCACGACACAGGCCTAGCCTAGTGTGGTAGCCCTTGCTATATCACCACCTTTAAATTGTTACCAAACACTGCAACCTATACTTTTTGTATCGTAATCTTAAATTTAAATAAATATTTTTCATTTTCATTTTCTCTAGTCTCTATGCTCTGATAGTGGCTTTATTTCTTTCCAATAACTTTATCATATTTTATTTCATGTACATTACAATATTATGAATATCATACTACATGTTAAGATATTAGGAGCCAGTCTTCACACTGGTTATGTCTCAGAAGGACACAACAAAGGGTTATAAAAACACTTCAATTAACATGTTCTTGATTGAAATAGCATAGGTCACACTGGCACTGGCTATGTAAATATATATATGATTGCAGGCACCTAAAAATATTCAAACTCTGACCTTAACACTCCATATGCTGCAGTTGGAATGTTGAAGTGTTAACAAGTGCTTACTTACTCTTTAACGACGTAAAATGGATCCTCCAAAGTCATGACAAATAAAGAAGACAGTAAATGTCTGGTTTAGGACATGAGTCGCGAAGTATAACGAGATCAGCACAACCAAACAAAATATACACAATGTCCGTCACTAAAAAACACAAGCCATCTCTAGACGGACCCTTAGCCTAACCCACAAAATATCGACAACTCCACCTACCCATATAGTATGGAAAGTCCACAAAAGAGTCGAAGTGGAGGATATTTTCCGTCCTTTGCTGCCCCGTGCGGAGGATGCGCAACGAGCGGGCCACACTGCGCAACCGCGCGGCTCTGGTCCCGAACTCACGCCGAGGAGGAAGATTTACACATCAGCCACCCACTAATCTCCAACCCAACCCCCTGTGCCACCCTAAAAATGTATTTTTATCCAAGTTCAAGCCCAATAACAAGGCGACGCAAAGTATTCACTAATGAAACTGTCACTGTCAGTGTCAACTGTCAAAAATGAAACACACTGACGGTCATTAACTGTCAAAATGTATAAGACTGTGATCATTTTAATTTAAAAAAAAACATTACCCTCCTCCTTCTGCAGACGGGTAAAAAAAATATGCTTTCAGATGGCTTTCAGTAACGTGAAGCCAAGGAACATAGCTTGTTGAAGCTGTAGAAACCATAGAATTAATAAATTTACATTCAACGGTTAGCAGCAGCTCAGCAGCAGCAGCGTCAAAGCTTTTCATCACGACCCCTTACGTCCCCACTGCTGGGGCACGGGTCTCCTTCCAATGAAGGAAGGGTTTTAGGCCTCGTCCACCACGCTGGCCTAGTGCGGGTTGGTGGACCCCAACGCAAGCAAGCTTGTGCTGAGAGAGTTGTCGGGTAAGTGGGCAACCCGACTGTCAGATGTTTTCAAGCCGCCCGAAGGCCTCTGACTAGGCTTAACGACTGCTGCCGAAGCAGCAACCGGGACCCACGGCTTAACGTGCCGTCCGAAGCACGGAAGCGTCCAGAAAAGAACCACTTGAAATCGGTCACCCATCCAATGGCTGACCGTGTCAGTTGTCGCTTAACCTCAGTGATCAGTTACGATCACTGAAGCCTGCTAGACTACGGACGCGTCAAAGCTTATGTTACTACTAAACTCACGTTTAGTGTCTGTCTTATTAACTAGTTAGGTACTTCTAAGGTAATTAGTTACTTCGGCTGTCCCATTTCAAAACACAGTAACCGCCAACTTTAAAAAAAAACGGGTCTTTGATTTATACATTATTTTAGGCGATTCCGCACAAAACTGCATTGTCAGAATATCAAAAAACCGCTTAGAAACGAAAATAAAATTTCTAAAAACCTAGTAACTCCACCCTGCGAAATCAAAAATGCCACGAAAACCATTTCAAAACATAGTAAGAGCCACCAACCATTTTAAAACGCAGTAAGTGAAAATGACTTACTAGGTTTTAAAATGGTCAATGGCGCTTACTAGGTTTTGGAATGGTCAGCAAAGGACAATTTTCGTCCGTTAATTTTAGTAAGTCACAAATGGCATACATTATTACTAACACTTTTTTCGAACAAAATATCAGACATTTCAGAACCTGTATCTTTGCACCAATGAAACCTAGAGAGTTGAATTAAAAGTAGAACATAAGTAAATTTTGTCTTCTTTATAAAAGCTATAGAGACCTTTCTCGTTAGAACCTTTCTACTAGCCCTATTTTGCATAAACAAAAAAAAAACAAGTTATAAAACTGATTTTTAGATAGAAATTTAGGAAATATTGTCTAATTGAAGGCAGCCATAAATAATTTTCATGTTAGAGCCTTCTGAATATGGCTATTTAATTCATTTACATAAAACAAAAAAACAAACAAAAATATGCCCGTATTTCAGCTATTACTTATAGTGCCGTCGTGTAAAAGTGCTGCAAAATTGGATTTATAATATGTGAAGGATCCCAAACATATAAAAAATGAAATTATTACGCAATTATTGCAATTTCAATATACTTAACTTGTCTTAAATGACACAATAATGGCCCTTACTAGGTTATGAAATGGTCAGTGAGGGCGGTTTTAGGGTGAGAAAACCATATAAAACCTAGTAAGTGTTTTCTTTTGTGCATTACAGCAACAATTTTAGTCATATTTAAATGAAATAGTATTGTATATAAAGCCTAGGTTCTGCCGCTTCTTTTAAGCTTACATTTGTTCAGATATCTATTATAGTTTTACCAGGGCATTGAAATGAAGGTACAAAAACGTTTTTTGGCTCTCCTGAACATTTTGTCTCATGGCTGTTACTGTGTTTTAAAATGGGACAGCCGACTTATTTAAGTACTTATTATAACATAGAACAACGCAGACTCGGGTACACGCTACACTCATAGAATTATTAGCTGGCATATGAACATAACTAACGTTACTAAATGACAGATAATATAATATGTGGGCGCAGACTCTACAAACTTACAACATATGTACTTACACTGTACCTGTAGGTACTTACACTGTTCACGGGATTCGAATCCGGGCCTCACAGTACGCAGACGATTGGCTTGAACAACAGAGAAGCAGTGGTCATTTTATTGGCATTTATAGCACATTTAGGACGTCTCAGCTGAGGTGTTAGGTATAGTTATGAGGTGCCAAAGGTTATACCCATCCAACTCAATGTTCCTACCATTGGTAGATAGATAGGTAGCTACTTACCTACTTTAGACTTGGTCGAAGTTTTTAATATTTTCGTTTAATTACCCAAGAAAGATAGGGTTGCAATTTGTCCAAAGAAAGTATCTTATCGTTTAAAGTAAAGGTTACCTCTTTATGCATTTTGGTAAAACTTAACTAATACCTAATTTATCAAGATTATTATAATGGTACCAATAAGGCAATAACTAATAACACAAGCCTTATTACCTACCTAAGTAGGTGTAGTTAGCTACACCTACGATTTTTACAGGGATTTACGATTTTAGGTAGGGTTATGTAAGGACATTTTATTTTAAGCTATAGAGTTAATGAATTCATTACTGCAAATGAAGAAATTTAGAATTATTCAAGGACGCACAGCTGATTGAGCGAACTTGGAAGTCGGCCAACTGAAATTTCTTTAGCTCAACATCGAACAGTCGAATTGAAAAATACTATTGTACCTCTACCTTCTGTGAGGTTTATTATGGACAAGTGAGATATTTCAAAGGAATGATTACAGAACATGGTGATGATGGGCGGGCGGGCGGCGCACTGAGCGGGGCGCGCGCTGGGCTCGGAGAGTTATTCCCAGAGAGTGCGCTGGCGTCGCGGGGCAGCGGCGCGGGCGCGCGGGGCGGGCGGGGCGGCCGCCCGTCATCAGTGTGAGCCGGCGCGCGCCGCCGCCGCCATGGGCAACCAGCATTCCGGGGCCAACGCTGCACACAAACCGAGGAAGAACGTCCATTGGAAGTCAGCAGGTAACACCTCGCCTTGTCCAGCCTCCGCCGGGCCACGCACACTCTAACACCATGCTATTTATAACTCTCGCGCCCCACAACAAAACAAATCGTGCCTCGCGGCCGTGTCGACACCCGTCCCAGCCAGTAAGTGTGTTGTCAAATGTGAGTGAGTAACCGAAATGTGTTGTGGTTTCAGGAGCGCCCGGGCGGCCGGGGCGGCCCGAGGCGGCGCCGGCGGGCGAGGAGGCGCACGCGGCTGCCGTGCGCTGGGCGGGCGCGGGCGACGGCGGCGCGCCGCTGCTGGGCTACCAGCTGGAGTGCCGGCGCGACGCGGGCCCCTGGCTGCGCACGCAGCCGCCGCTCGTGCCGCGCCCCGAGCTCGTGCTCACGGATCTCGTGCCGCCGCACACCTACCGCTTCCGCGTCGCCGCAATCAACGCCGTGGGCCAGTCGCCATACAGCGAGGAGTCGGAGCCCTACACGACCGCCAGCCAGCGCGCGCCGCTGTTCCACGCGCCGCTCGCCGACGTCACCGCGCTCGAGAATGAAAAGACCGAGTTCCGCGTGTCGTTCGTGGGCTCGCCGCCGCCCACCGTCGCCTGGTTCAAGGACGGCTACGAGATCTTCAGCAGCCGCCGCACCGCCATCACCACGGACGACTGCAGCAGCGTGCTGGTGTTCCACCAGACGCTACCGAGCGACGAGGGCGAGATCAAGTGCACGGCCACCAACCGCGCCGGCCACGCCGTCACCAAGGCGCGCCTGGCGCTGGAGGCGGCGCCGCAGCTGCGCTACCCGCGCCAGTACGAGAACGGCCTGCTCTACGAGATTAACGAAACTATTCTACTGAAGACGTCGATAGTCGGCAAGCCGGCGCCGAGCATCGAGTGGCGGCACGACGGGCAGCCGCTGGCGAGCGGGCCGCGCGTGGAGGTGGTCACGCGGCCCGACGTCACCACGCTCAAGATCTCGGCGGCGCAGCGCGGCGACCGCGGCGAGTACCAGGTGGTGGCGCGGAACAGCATCGGCGAGGACTCGGCCGCCTTCCTGGTGACGGTGACGGCGCCGCCCGAGCCGCCGCGCCGCGTGTCCGTCGCGCGCCAGCTCGACAAGTCCGTGACGCTGGCGTGGCAGCCGCCCGAGGACGACGGCGGCTGCCGCGTGCAGAACTACGTGGTGGAGTACTACCGCGCCGGCTGGGACGTGTGGCTCAAGGCCACCACGAGCCGCAAGACCAGCGTCACGCTGTTCGACCTGATCGAGGGCAGCGAGTACCGGTTCCGCGTGAAGGCGGAGAGTCCGTACGGCATGAGCGCGCCCAGCGAGCAGTCGGCGGCCGTGCGCGTACCGGGCCGCGCCGTGGACATGGAGTGCCTGGCCGCTGAGGCGCGCATCATCAGCTCCACGCTGGCGCGCGAGGAGGCGCCGCCCGCGCCCGCCTCCACCACCTTCAACGCCATACCGCCGCAGTCGCTGGCCCCCGCGTCGCCCGCGCCGGCCCCCGTGTCGCCGGCGCCGCGCCGCCGCCGCGCCCAAACCACCCCCGCCCCTGCCCCGGCCCCTGCGCCGCAGCCGCCGCCCCCACCCCCTGCGCGGGCCGCCGAGCCCGCCCCCCGCCAGCAGGATGACGAGTTCATGCTGGTCCTCTATCCAGACGCAAAGGATTCAAAGTATACCGCAGAAGATAAAGCAGGTGAGTTATGATAACGATTTTACCGTCACTGTGCATCATCAACACTTTACATAAACACTGTGACATTTCTTACAAAGGAGCAGCCAAATATGCCGATACTTACCTATATCACCTTCGACCTGATGGTGCCAATCCATGCCCATCGCATCAGTTAACATAAGCAACTATTGTACCTACCTACTGCTGACACGAAGTCACCTATACGCTATTTGGCTGTTCCCAAAGATCACGGTCAAAGAATAGCTCCCGCCGCGTCTGCTTGTTTGTTTTTTCCGCCATATCTGTCTGAAGCTCAGCGCCCTAGTTACCGAGTGATCCTCGATGTATTACTGTCCCTAATAACCGACGCATCTGGCCGCCTGCTCTTCCTGTGTCTATAATAAGGCCCCTGCATTAACTGAAGTAGGTATTGTGGTCGAAACAGTCATTTCATTTCAGCCGCTGAACTCACTTGTTTTATTGATATTCCGTGAAGCGCATAAATAGCCGGATTGCTAACATGTTGCATCCGTGAATCAAGTCCAAGTCAGTTTAAGAATTTTCTCCAATTTGGTTAGATTATAGTTAAGTAACATTTAAACAATGAGTATGTGTCATAATAGGCAGGAAAGAGCAGATTAGTCTACTGTATTGTGAGATGTAGGGAGCGGGCGGCGACGCGCATTGCTGAACTATAAATAAGCGCACGCGGTTCGCTATAGCGAGTTGAAACAAACCACTGTGACGCACGGCGAATGTCCGATAAACATGGATCATTCAATACTCACTGTACTGACGGGAACTAGGTAATAAGTAAACCTAATCCACAATCTCCCTTCCGCTTCCGGTTTAAGTTCTACTTTGTTGTTTGGAATGTCTGAAAAACTACAGAATTCAAGCTCCGGGATGGTCTCTCTAGCTTACGAAAAACTAACTGTCTGTACTGCTGCTCTAATCTTGTATCTATTTTTATTAAACGTAACGATTGTATGCTCTTTCGTTTTTTGTAAGGCTTGAGAAACCCTCCGGGCTGTAAACTATCTCAAAATGTACTTACTTATTTCCAGACATCCACATGTTCATTACCTATAGTTGGTCGTGCATGAATAGAGTAGGTACCTATTTAGGACCGAACAAAAACTTACGAACATATTATTTAAAAAAAAATGAGGATAGAACATGTGAGTATCTAATGACCATTTAGTTAGATATTAATTTATCCCATTCTTTGCGAATATAATTAGTTACACGTGGCCTATACTTGACAATGACCCAGTGATATATTTTTTTATTTAGCCACTGTAATTAATTATTCAGCAGACGATATAAACAATAGCATCTGCCAAATACATCAGTAGCTAGTTGGTATTTGCACCGCAATTTTGTACATTATCATCACCATCATCATGTAAGTAACTGTAACGTGTACCTAGTATTTTCAACATAGCTAGCTCTTGAAAGGTCTTATTATCCATTTGTAGTATGTAATTTTTCGTCTGATTCACTGGCAAAAAAAACTACCAGACCAAAAGCGAATGCTCTACTACTATTATATCCAATGCTAATATCCAAGATATGAAATCTGCGAATTGCACGTTTCCAGAGAAGCGGAAGTCTTTCCAACTGGATCTGGAGGACGCGCTGTCGCCGCCGCCGCTGTCGTTGTCGGCGCCGGACCTGACCGCCCGCGGCCCGCCGCCCTTCCCCGCGCTGCGCCACGCCTGCAGCTCCACCGAGCTGCTGCACGAGCGGGCCATGGCGCGCTTCTACCGAGCCGTGGCGTTGCAGGAGCAGCGCCAGCACCCGCCCCCCCGCGCGCCCAGCGAGGACACCGTCGTCGTCACCCCCGCCAGCCACAAGGCGCCCGAGATCATCATCAAGTCAGACTCCGTCGAGGACCGGGAGTACGTCTACTCGTCGCGCCAGGCCTCACAGGAGAAGGAGGACAACAGATGGAACTCGTTCGACGAGGACTACACGGCGAGCACGGCCACGTCGGACGAGGACGAGGACGAGGGCGGCAGCCTGGCGGACGAGCGCCGCTACAGCGAGGAGGAGGAGCCCTACAGCCCGCGCGGCAAGCTCGCCTCGCCCTCGCCCGAGCCTCCGCGCGCGCCGCTCAAGCCGCTGCCGCTGCCCGACCCCAACTTCGTGCCCAAACCCATCCTCAAACGACGCGGCTCCGACATCGTCGAACCACCCAAAATCGAGGAGGAGAAACCGCCGCCCCCACCCGAAGAGAAACCCAAAAAAGACGAAAAACTAACAATATTCAAGAAAATCACCAAAATGCCGAAACAGAAAATTCCTTTCCCGAAGTTACTGAGCAAAAAGGAACCCGCGAAAATACCCGAGAAAAAGGAGGAAGAAGTGCAAAAGACGGCTAAAACTAACGCCGTTCAAGACAAAGTCAGCGAAGAGGGAAGAACCGTCATAGATTATTACAGTAATATAGTTAAGGAATACGGTGGACAGAAGAAGCCGACGACCCATCTTTATCTTAAAACGGAAGAGTTAAAGTCTGCAGCAGAAAAACAACAACAGGAAAGAAAAGCGAAAGTTGTGACCAAGACTAAGAAGGCAGCTGCAGTTAAACCCGCCGCCAATTCTATCAAAGCAGCCGCGCCCAAATCGAAAGCCGTGAACTCGGTCACGAAAGCTGTCAACTCCGTGGCGAAAGACAAACAGCTGAAGCCTGCTCAGAAACAGAAGAGCGACGAGAAAGATAAGGTAGACGAGAAGCCCAAGCTGAAGCGGAGAGTGGTCGCGCCGGCGGCTGGGGCGGAGGAGGCGCGGGGCGGGGAGGGCGTGCAGCAGATCGTGTTGCGCACGGCCGAGCGCGCCACCGTGGTGACCATCGACTACTCGGAGCTGGAGGCGCGCGCGCAGCGCACCGTGCGCTCCGCCATCGACCACCTGGTGGACGGCTGCCTGCTGCTGCTCGCCTTCTGGCTCTACGTGTTCGAGGACGAGCGGCTGGCCATCCCGCCGCTGGCGCTCATCATCTGCCGGCAGTGCGAGTCGTGGCTGCGGGGCGCGCCCGCCGCGCTGCGCCGCCTGCTGCCGCGCCGCCCCGCCTGACCCCACCCGCCGTGCGATGACTGAATACTGTGTGCAATGTGTGAACTTGTGATTAACTATGTAATTTTAATATCTGTGTACTTGTAACTTTGATTGTTCTTAAATAAAAATATTACAATTGAAAATCCAATCGAGTAGGCTCTGCTTTCGTATCAGTTTTACATTTCGGCTCCCTGTCCAAATTCTTAATGTTTAGTGTAGTGCAGAGGGCGGTGCGTGGGTGGAGGCGGGGGGCGCGGGGGGTGGCGCAGTTCCGCGTGAATCGCTCGGACTGCTGCGAGCAGCGGCCGCCGCGGCGCGTGCACGACCCGCACGCGTGCGCGCCGCGCGACGCGGGGCTGGTGCTGGGCGTGTACCGCAACGACGCGCTGCCGGCCGCCGCCGCCACCGCGCTCACCGCCGCCGCGCGCGCCTACGACTGCCGGGTGCGCGGCAAGCTGGGCAAGCTGCTGAAGCTGGCGTCGGCGCCGGGCCCGGGCGAGGCGCGCGTGTTCTACGACGTGGACCCCGAGCACGCGTTCGTGGCGGTGGCGGGGCTCGGGTCCGAGTGCGTGGCGCCGGGCGGGCACGAGGGCCGCGACGAGGCGGCGGAGGCGGCGCGCGTGGCGGCGGCGGCGGGCGTGCGCGCGCTGCTCCCGCTGCGGCCGCGCGAGCTGCGCGTGGAGTCGTTCGGGCGCGCAGAGGCGGCGGCGGAGGGCGCGGCGCTGGCGGCGTGGCGCTTCGACGAGTACCGCAGCGCGCCCCGAGTGCCGCCGCCCGCGCTGCGCCTGCACGACGACTGCGACGAGCTGGGCTGGCGCAGCGGCCGCCTCAAGGCCGAGGCGCAGAACCTGGCGCGCCACCTGCAGGAGATGCCCGCCAACCTGCTTAACCCGACCGAGTTCGCCAAGATCTGCGTGGAGCTGCTGTGCGAGCTGGACATCAACGTGGAGGTGCGCACGGCGGGCTGGGCGGCGGCGCGCGACATGGGCGGGCTGGCGAGCCTGGGCCGCTCATCCGTGCAGCCGCCGCTGTACGTGGAGGCGTCATACTACGGCGCGGGCGCGGGCGAGCGGCCCGTGGTGCTGGTGGGCAAGGGCGTCACGTTCAACAGCGGCTCGCTGGCGCTGAAGAGCCGCGAGGAGCTGCGGCACATGCGCGGGGACATGGCGGGCGCGGCGGCGGCGGTGGGCGCGCTGCGGGCGGCGGCGCGGCTGCAGCTGCCGCTCAACCTGCGCGCCATCCTGCCGCTGTGCGAGGTGATGCCGAACGGGCGCTCGCCGCGCTCGGGCGACGTGGTGCGCGCGGGGGACGGCTGCTCCGTGCGCCTGCGCCAGCCGTCGCGCGAGTCGCGCCTGCTGCTGGCGGACAGCCTGGTGCACGCGCGCAGCTACTGGCCGCGCTGCATCGTGGACGTGGGCACCATGTCGCAGGAGCTGGCGGCGACGCTGGGCGGCGCGGCGTGCGGCTGCTACTGCAACAGCGAGCGGCTGTTCGCGCTGCTGGAGGCGGCGGGCGCGGCGACGGGCGACCGGCTGTGGCGGATGCCGCTGTGGGGCTACTACGCGGCGCGGGTAAGGGACACCAGCACGGCGGACCTGGCCAGCAGCGCGCGCCACCGCTACGGGGACTCGCCGCACTGCGCCGCCTACTTGCGCCAGTTCGTGTGCGACAGCGCGTGGGCGCACCTGGACATCCACAACGTGGCCTACACGCGCGGCGCCGACTGCGTCTACTTGCCCCGAGGGATGACGGGCCGCCCCACACGCACGCTCATACAGCTGCTCTACAACCTCATCGCGGATCCCAAATTGTGAACGTTACACCACATCAACAGCTATCTACACTCCCCTGTATTGTTGTTTATATCTTTCGTTTGTAAGTAAGGCTATGTTCATGTTTGGCGCAAAATAAAAAGTTTACCATAAGTGTGGATTGTTTTATTTTAACATCAAAGACAAATCTACACGTAGGTATATGACTGGTTTATAGTAGTAAATATAAGTATATTTAGTGCAAAGTGTGAAAGGTTGCTTCTCTAAAGTTCTTAAGTAAGCAAGTCTCAAGGTATTCCTTCTGCACTGCATCTTGGTGATAGCTTCTCAAATCAGGTAGTTCTCTAAAGTGGTGGCGGTGGTACTCTGGTACTCAACAAGTTGATCAAAGCTAACATTCTGAACGCCTTTTTGAAGCGTTCTCTCATAAGTCTTTTTGGAGACCATAACTTCACGTTGAAATTCCGGTTTTTCGTAGCCATTTTCGGATTGACTTGAGGATTTTGGATGTTTTTACCCAAAATATGAAATTAATTTTAGGGTTCAAAATAAATTGATGTCTGAAATCTAGTTGGTTGATAAAAAACGTACGTTTAGAATATTTAAAGCGTTTATTAGTAAATATAACTACTTACATTTAGGAATTAAAAAAAATGCACATAAGGTAGGTATATGTAACTCTACCAATAGAAGTTTATAAAAATATGAAGATTCGTTTTGTAGACTAGAACTATTTATAGTAGTAGGTATACTTAAATCAAATTAATTATTATTTACTAAATAATACAATCAGAAAATAAATGCATATTTACGTTTATGGCACAATGTCGACTAATTCCGTAGTATTATGCACTTTCACATAAAATTAAAATATACAGTAAACGCTATATAATATAGTAATAACTATTAAAATCACTAAACTTTTTTTTGTACTTTTTCTCATTAGATTGATATTTTTACGATATGGCACGACTCCATCCATTCATAGCTCTTTATTTTGCCTTCATAAGGCCTATAATCAAACCGCAGACAAAATTATCAACTGTCACAGGAATCATCTTAGCTGAAAAGAGGTATATAGTATAGTATGCTCAAATTCGTCAACTCTCCTACAACTCTTGTTTCTGGTTCTTGCCTGTTTCACTGTCCACTATATGTGAGTCCTCCGTGTCACTGATGTAGCCCTCTTGCCCTGTGTAGTGAGTCGGGTGCACCAGTAGCGGGGCGGCGGAAAACGCGTTAAGATTGCGATGAGGGAAATGCGCCTTCCACGTATCACTGAAAAGGGGAGAATAGTTAGATAGTGCAATATTCTGGATGGAATTTCATTAGTGACTAGCTGTGGCTGTGACCTAATAAATGTTTTTGTCAAAGAAAAGCAATGCATTTTTATTCAGAGGGTTGCAAAAGTGGTAGGTATAATAAGCCGAAAGGAGATGATTTAGCTTAACTTTTGTTAAGTACGACTTTTGAAAATTACAATTAGTGAAACATAAATCTAATTTTCAGAAGTATCATAACAAGTCAAGTGACCAACAAGGTTTTTATGCAGAAATATGTATTTCTCACTTATTTTCAGAAGTCTTAGAACAAGCGATGATAAAAAAGGGAGTGCAATATTTTTTTCACGAATTTTCAAAACTGTTTCAATAAAGAAGTTAAGTATGACTCCCTGACACCCTTTCTGCTTACTCAGCCTATTTCACAACACCCTGTATTTAACCGAAATCCTCCGCAAACTCACTTAGGATGCTGATCAAACATAATCGGCAGGAACTCATCGACCGGCAACATCTTGGTCAAGGGCTCCGCAGCCATCAGCTTCCTGGCTCCCTGCAGACTGACCAGGTACCCGAGGGTCCAGTAGGAATAGAGAGGCTTCACTGTGTGGTTGGATGTGGACACTTCATCAGCGTCTAGAAGGATCTTGCGGCCGAGGTAGCTGTTGGAGAGATCATTAAGGTAAATATATGTATATTTGCTTCACAGTTTTGCCGTGTAAGAGTTACAAATATCCTTAGGTATAGTATATCTAACAAACTTTCACGTTTTTATAAATAAGGTGCAGGTGGGTAATGCCGAATTTCGGGTAATTCCGATTTTTGCCGATTTCTTCCAAACGCAGCCATACTTTGAACCGTGGAACCATTCACCTTGATGGCAACTTAATCTTCTACCTCGCTTGGGTTGACTCAGGGCGCTAGGACCGAGCGTGCGTGTAAAAACGTAAAAATAGTAAAAAAGTGCAAATTTCCAGATTTTTGAATTTTCGGAATTACCCGCACATCGGTAATTAAGAAATCAGTTAAGTTACTTAACTGATTGTTTTTTCATGCAAAAGATTGTCGTTTTTGTTCACTACGTTCGGAGTTTAAAAACCCTAGCTTTATTTTTTTTTGTATTTTCCGGAATGAGCAAACTAGGGTAATTCCGAATGTTGGTACATTTTACTATGAAATTCTGTGGATCGGGTAATTCCAAATTATAATTATCATATAAATGTGTATAAGTACTTCTGGACAGTTCTAGACAATATTTCGAAATAAGTTTTTGCGAGGTTATAGCTGATCAAAAAATACATATGGTCCTCTAGATTAAATTGCTTAAAACTCATTTTAAATGTTTTTCGAAATAACCTGCATTCATTTGGAAAAAAATATCAGCTTTTGAAACTAAAATATTTACGAATCCTGTGGGTATTTAGAGAAGTCTGTTAAACAGAGTTTTAGGTAGTATATTCAAGTATACAAAGCCTCCTTACACAAATCAAAATAACCCGACCAGTCCTCATAAGTTGACAAAATACGAACATGTATCCAACTCACCCAAAAACCTTTCGGAATAACCCACCTGCACCTTAGTGTATATTATTAGGTAAATAGGATAGTGCAGACATGGCTCAAAGTCAGGAAGGCAGTTTAGACCTTAAGGGGAAGCGCACAATGGTTATATTCAAGTGAGTTGTTTTCGCGTAAAAGTGTAACAAAATCGCAAACCCACTCAACAAACTTTCGCATTTCCTAAACATAGGTTCACAAACATGTCAGTAAGATTTTGAGAATCTAAATCAACTCACACAAGGTCCCAGTCCATGTGTTCGAGGTCGTTCAGCAGAAGCAGCAGTTTGTGTCTGAAGTACGGCACAAAGTGGATGTCGTCTTCGAGCACCAGCGTCTTGGCCACACCTCGCTCCACCGCCTGCGAATGGGGAAGAACACCAAGTGAAACTTTGCAGAACAATTCTCAAAAAACAGATTATAAGAAACACGGAAAATAGATACAGTGGTAGCTATTCTGAAGGCAGAAATTCTAATTTTAACGCTGTCAAACTATAAATTCTGCTAGCAAAAAATGACATTTACGGGAACACTCATAGAGTCGAATTTTTATTAAAGAAATTAATGTTTTCACAGCTCTAAAATTAGAAAATCTGCCTTCAGAATCGACATCAGTGATAGGATAAAGTTCGGAAAGGCACGATTTAATAAAATAAATTAGCAGCATTGGCGACTTTTAAACAAAGTGAATGCAGTAAGTTAGGAAGAATGTTAAAATTAAAAGGAAGATAAGATCTGATGTTAATCCAAAATTACCTTTATGTAAAAGTAAAAGCTCTAACCAAATTTGTAGTAATGAAATATATGTACAGTATTTATTTAACTAACCTGTTTCCAAATAAAATAGTGACTCAGGAAACACCCAACTTCACCAGTTTTCATTGGCCTGAAAACAAAGTTGTTCAATTTTAACCAAAAATATCCTATGCAAAGATAAATTCAAGTTCAGAAAATATGATTAGGTAATTAAGCAAGTAATCATTAGTCATCTTACCTCTTGTGGTAGGGGTCTGCATAATTAGGCATTAATGTAATGCCGAATTTACCCAAGTCATTGATATCTAGGTCCCTGGAACAAATTATAATACTTTGTAATATGTATGTAATGTATGTGTATTCAGTCAAAACACTTAAAAACTAATATTATTATATTACCTATATACAATTTATAGGTAGATTATTTACATTTATAAAACATATAAAGCTATAAACATATCAAGTTACTTACAAACACATGCATACCTAAAGCAAATTATCTGTAAAATTTTGTTAAAAACAGTTAGGTACAGTACTGAAGACACAGACATCCCAAGGATAAAACCTATAAATATGCATACTTAACCTATGTTATTGAATTATTTTAAAGCAAAAGCATTAACCCTAAGCTATCGGACATCTAGCCAAAGCAGCCCCAATATACAAAAATATACACTGTATACCTTCCATCCACCGCTTTATATGTCTTTACTTCCATACCGAGTTCCTTGAAGCTCAGCTCCATCAGGGCTCGCCTCTCCGTCCGGCGCTCCAGGTTTATCATAAATATCTCATCGATGTTGAAGTTCCATCTACAAATTCAATAGAGTATTGAAGCATATTACAAAGGAGAGTATTATTAAAAATTGCTAATTCAGACTAGCGCGATTATCTTTACCACTGTTGCAAGATAGCAGAAGTGGATGGATTTTAGTGTCATTCCTCGCATACAATGAAGGTGCAAATTGGTTGCTGACGTTGTGATGTTATTAGTTTGTAGCATATGAAGTATTGTCATGTCGTCGACTTCACTAGCTCAACCTCTCAATTATATCCATACCTTCTTTCACCTTTATTCTAGCAATAACAAGTATATATGTCGCAGGCAACTGGTTTAATCTCCTGTTTGATTGAACCACTAGCCCGTTCATTGGATGGCGCTGTTTAGTTGTATGACTAGGCTGAACGTTGATTGTACAAGCGTCACAAAACGTCCAACTAGTTAGCTGACTTAAAATCAGTCAGGTGGTGAATAAAACAAATATGGCGTCTAACAGCTAACAGCTGACACAAAAAGCACCTATATTGTTAGTTTTTTGCAAATAAATTAGCTTTAAAGTGCGTTATTTGTGTTAAAATAGTGTGACATCATGGATTTACCTATTATTACGCCGCGGGCGGATAGTTTCAAAGAAAAAAAGTGGCGAAACTGGATAATTATGAACAACAATATGAAGGTACGTTTATTGTTATTGTTTAGTTAATTTGTGAGATAAGAGCTTTGTAACATAGTCTTTTTCTTGACTCTTGTCTGGTAATGTTCACCCTAACCAGACATTACAAAGTTGCTATACTATATCCCATTCAACGACTTCGCTGAATGACGTTCAGTCAAGACGTCGAACGTTACAATCAACGACTTGACGAGTTGTCCTTTAGTCATACAACTGAATAGCGCCATCCAATGAACGGGCTAGTGGTTCAATCAAACAGGAGATTAAACCAGTTGCCTGCGACATATATATCACCTGTGTCAGAATTAGCTTTTAGACTTGTACTTCAGGCCTTTACCTTTCTGGAAATTCCACATAGGATTCCAGTAGAGGGTCCAGAGGTACTGGGTGGTACTTGCTGATGGCTTCCAGCTTAATGTTGAGGACCTGGTCGTAGTCCATGTCCAGGTCATCGTTGTCCCCGAGAGGGATCGGGATGAAGCCATAGATTTCATCATTGCACACCTTTAGCGTCAGTCCTGAGAAGGTTATAGTGTGTGTAATAGTTTTTACTTATATTTCATTGGTGTGGTTAATTATCCATATAGTAAATAACTTATGAAAGGGTACTTTTATACAGCTTTCAATGATGAATTAATAATGTTAAAGTTTATATTTTCTTCCCTTCTATGTATAGTATGGGTTGAAAGACATAAAATAAAAGAGACAAACCATTTCTAGCTGAGTTGATAGCAAAGGCTATAATATCATCCTCAGGTCCATCATAGTTCTCAATCTTACTGGGGTCATATGTGAGATGATCAGAGTTTACTAGCTTCAACTTGACGAGCACAGCACTATGGACCATTGGCACAGTGAAGCACCCTCTGTGGTCTTTGTCTCGGCTTAGTATCGGCTTGTAGTCATCAGTGCGTTTGTAGTAGTAATTTTCTGTCATTCCACACCTGCAAATGCAATGCAAATGTTTTGAGACCAAGTTATAAGTATTTGAAAGATTTTACAAGAAGAGTCATGGTCTCAGTAATGCAAAATAATAAAAACATACCAGAAATTAGAGTAGAGTCCATCAGATATGAGCATTGGAGCAACTATGTCCAGGTCTTTTTGAATCAAACTCTTCAGAGTAGATGGGTTAGTTATGAAGGCATCAGCATCTATCATCTGTAAAAATAAATTTCAAGTTTATTAGTTCAGTGCGAAGGAGTATTTTGTATAGTTTATTCTCTACCAGAAGCAAGTATTTTTGTAGAAAACATAACTTAACATTGAAATGAAGATTAAATTAACTACATTATCAGATGCAGAACAATTTGCTGATAACTACAGTGCAATATTCCTCACTGCTATTGCTGTAAGGAAGCAAAAGTAATAAGCTTTATAACAACTATACCACTGCTTATGTGCTTAATAAAGATTATGTAAAATGTATTGAGCACATAATTTACTCACAAATAGGTAATCAGCCCAGCTCTTCCTTGCAACATGCAGAGCTTCTTCCCGTAATTTTATAACATTTTTAAAGTGCAACGGACTCCAATCTGTTGGACCTTTCTCATCAGTATAAGCTGGACCGCTGGACATGTCTTTTGTAACATTCACAGAATGGTACGCACTCTGGTATGTTTGCACCCATTTCTCGAGTATTTCTATGCTCCCATCTTGATTGTGATCAGTAGAAATCCTACAAACATTCAGATCTAATGATAGATTAATTTCTCCTAAAAAAGTGGAAAAGTAACAAGAGAAACTTGTGTGCAAATGTAAACTTTAATAGGAGTGCAGAATATTTTATATAATGAAATAAATAAAAATAATAAAGTATAAATACTATAACTTCAGTTACTGTTGAAATACTTACCAAATATACATCCTATCTTTCGGGTAATCTAATTCATGAAGGCAGGATAAAAAGTAGGGCAATGTGTGAGCTTTATTACGTACTAAAACGGCTATCATAACTGTGGGCCATTTGTATCTTGATTGCCCAACGTCTGTGCTAGAACAATTATGCATAGCAACTAATAACACTAATAAACTGACCCGAAATAACTTAATACCCATTGTTTAATATTTAGTTCAGATTTTCGCAATATTTTTATTACAGTTACAGCACATATTAATGAGTAATAGCGGATTTAATCGTATTTTCTTTCAATTAATTCGGCGCGGTGCGGCGGCTGATTTGTGTTGATTTCCCTCACTGACAGTAGTGACTAGTGACAGAAGTGACACTGACAGTTGAAATGACACTTCTACTTGACAGTGGTCAGTGACAGCTTTGCTATCATGTGATTGCGCATGACAAAGTGACCAGCGGTACGGTGGCTGGCATCTCAGAATAATAACAGCTCCAATGAAGCGAATCGAACACTTCACTCCAACTTATGGTTTGTCCATTAAAGAGTGGACCAACGGAAACTGGAGATACAGACAGGTCATACAAGGGTTTGCCAGGAATCCGAAACAAGTACAACATTTATCTTCTTACAATTTTCAACGCAAACTATGTACTTAGTTAAGTACTAGTTACGAAGCATAAATTAGTTACTGAGGAATATAAAACCCAACTCAGAACACCACATAGGTACGACCACTGAGCAAATAATCAACCGTATAGTGGTAGTCAGCAACGTTTCATTAAAGTTGGGAGTACGGCGTTCAATTCCCGTCCGGGACCAATCTTTGGTCTAAAAGTGCATACAGACCGGCCAAACGAACGCCAACGAACGGATTTCGTTGACCTTCGTTGCTGCAATCTGCTCTGTATTATGTAAGTATGATAAATAATAATCCATCGTTTGGCGTTCGTTGGGCAGGTCTGTACGTAGCTTAAGACGTTTTCGGAAGATGGCAATAATATGGCAAATTATAATAATAATAATATATTTAAGTATCTACATAGTTACCTTTTTGGGTAAGTATAACTAATACTTATAACTAATAACTATCGTATTTATCCCTGGATCAGTCTATGTGAATAAGGACCTGCAGTAAAACTATTAAGTCCTGAAAACGGAAGTGGATCCTAACTACAGTAAAACTATAAAGTCCTGAAAACGGAAGTAGATCCTAACTAATTGTTAAAGACCGTATTTAATCAAGCTATTATATTTATTAATTAAGGACAAATCCGTTAAAAAGCCACTATCAAATGCATTTTTATTTTTATAATGTACTAGCTGTTCCCGCGCGCTTCGCTTCGCTTTAAAAAGTTTTCCCGTGGGATTTCCGGGATAAAAAGTAGCCTATGTTCTTTCCCAGGGTCTATACCGTATGTATACCAAATTTCATTCAAATCCGTTCAGTAGTTTTGGCGTGAAAGAGTAACAGACAGACAGACAGACAGACAGACACAGTTACTTTCGCATTTATAATATTAGTTAGGATGCAAATGTAAGTAAATAACTGACAATTATAAAAAGTCTTTGCAAAATCGCACTCTTTATTGTCAGGACTTTATAGTTTGACTGTAATTGTTACAGACCGTATTTAATCGATGTACCTACGAGTATATTGTATTTATTTTTAGGGACAAATATGTTAAAAAGCCATTTCCAAACGGTAAATATTTTATTTTTTAAAATGTAAATTTAAGTAACTAGTTAAATAAATAACTGATAATGATAAAAAGCGTCTGTAGTCGAGCGGGCCTCAGTGATCGTAACTGATCGCCGAGGTTAAGCAACAACTGACACGGTCAGCCATTGGATGGGTGACCAATTTCAAGTGGTGCTTTTCTGGACGCTTCCGTGCTTCGGACGGCACGTTAAGCCGTGGGTCCCGGTTGCTGCTTCGGCAGCAGTCGTTAAGCCTAGTCAGAGGCCTTCGGGCGGTTTGAAAACATCTGACAGTCGGGTTGCCCACTTACCCGACAACTCTCTCAGCACAAGCTTGCTTGTGTTGGGGTCCACCAACCCGCACTTGGCCAGCGTGGTGGACTAGGCCTAAATCCTTCCTTCATTGGAAGGAGACCCGTGCCCCAGCAGTGGGGACGTAATGGGTCGTGATGATGAGTGATGATGATAAAAAGTCTTTTGAAATATCAGGACTTTATAGTTGGACTATAGTTAGTAATGTAAGTTAAATAAAAACACTAGGTAGGTACCTGGGTTAAGTATAAGCATGGAAGTAATAAGTACTTAATATTACTTCCATGAGTATAAGTTATAGGTAATACGTGCATTTACACGGGACAAGCTTTTGAGAGACGTTGCGAAGCTTGGACAAAAAGCTAGTAACTAGGTAGGCTTTAGGTAGGTATGTAATGCCACTAATACCATTACACCCCCGAGTCTGCGTCGTTCTATGGGTAAAACGTATGCATTTTACATTAGAGAATTTGTTGACAGCTAATGTTTCCTATGTTTATCCAAACTCGGATAGTCACCTGTTGAACATTAAGTAAAAGGACCTTTAGAAGATCTTACTCTCTGGCATAGACTAGAATATTCTCTGGCCGTGCGACGCATAGTGCCTAGGGTTGCCAAAATCCTCTTAATATTAAATTTAAATACCAACCTTGGTAGGTATTGACCACCTGAAAGCTATCTAGCTCTGTCTCTCAACACGCTACGCATGTCCGGTGTGGTTGATTGATTTTGTAGGCAACCTAGCTTGCCGGGATGCTAATCAATACAGCCAGACAGACGAAGAGAGGGGTTAGAGGGGAAACCATTTCGGAAAGGAAGCTGTGATTTAGTGTGCCGCTGTTTGTGTTGCTAAACACTTGATTAATTATTACTCATGTAGTCGCTAAAATCTCTCAAAATGGCGGTTAAAACTTTCTACATGGTGAAGTACCGTCTGAAACTGCATTGTGCGATTGTCATCTTGTGCTACCTTGTTTTGTTTTTGTTGATTCCCGGGTATGAGGCTATAGAGCAGAATGGGACCTATGTCTCTTTTACTCTGGGTAAGTTACACTTTTTTGTAGTTGCACGAATTCACCTTTTTAATAAAAGTGTTCTTTTTAAGAGATTTGCGAACTGTAAGCACCTATCATATAATGTTTCAGAGGACTTCAAGTGTACTGTACCCGATGTTACAAGCGTTGATACGGAACTGGACTTGTCGAGATTTAGAGCAGACTTTTCAAAAATATCTGAGGTTCGTAAGAGTGTGCTTTAGACCTCTAATTTTGTAGATATTTTTTAAGTAGGCCAAGTAGGACAAAGCACAAGGCCTTAATAAGCCTTTATCCTTTGTTTCTTTATCTATGTATACTGTACGCTGTACCTACCTGTAGCAATTGTTTATTTGTTTTAGTAAGTAGCTAACTGTGAAATAATACATGAATATCGGGTTAATTTCACCCAATACCTAGAGTTAATTTGAAGTTTATGTCAAAAAAGAGCTACATATAGTTAATAACAAATTAGTTTTTTGAAATCGTAGGATACCTAATGGCCACCATTTTGGAAAATTCTAGTGTTTACAAATGGAAGTAGCCATGTTGTTTCGGGTATTGATTGACTCTCGATTCCCATACCTATCTGTAGATTCTAAAATTAAATCCTACATCATCAACTTTATAATTGATGTATTAGTAACTATTTAAGTTATTTTAAATAAGGTAGATATCTCGATTTACTGTATTGGGTTACTTATAGTTTCTATTTACGAAATAAGTCTTAGGCATAAATATGGCATGAAGGCAGCTATACCTATTTAGGTATTAGTTCATTTAACATTAACACAGTGACAGTGCCGCTGTATTTTAAGATTTCACAACCCTAAAACCTTTTATATTTTTAGGTCAAATTTCCAAGTCTAATCGGCCCGCTGAACGAGAAACTCATATGCAAAATAAAATGCATCGATGGAAACTGGGTTGGTCCCCTTTGCTCCAACACCGAAGGTAACCTCAAATATTTTTTATCAACGTCGTTTTTTGTAACGTCGGTTACATTTAAAACTTTTATACACTGCCGGGCAATGAAAACCATTCACAAAATTCCGATAACAAACGACTCCATTTTTCAAAGATTTAATTTATAATTGGATCAAAATATTACCGATTTTAGTTTGTTATATCCTGATGTTCTGATAAATGTACTTCAATGTTGCAGAAGACTGCATTAAGCTAGCTTTTTCCGTTTAAATAAGTAATTTAGTGCTTTTCTGAGTGGAACCTTTTCATCGCCCGTGAGTGTATAAATGTATATCGCACTCCGGGTTACCAAATTCAAGCACCAAGTTTTTATTTCAGATGGTCGCTACCAGCCAATATTACGGGAGTGCGCTTACAACAAAGATCAATTCCCGTTGCTGTCGATCACCTTCAAAAACTCCTCCATTATGGTGAGATTCTAGAAGTTTTTATTTCACTAATTAAGTATTATTTTTACCTTTTGAGAAAAGGAGGAGAGGGGTGTCGTCAAGGGTAGGCTTGTATCCGTTGGTAACAAACACCCACTAACAACCCACCTCTCCATTATCCAAGGGTGGATACAGATTAAATGTCAGAGGAAAAATACATAAGAAAAACAATGTAAAAGTCGCCGATCTATTTGTGAGATATCATCCCACGCCTGTTTTTCCTAATTAAGCCAATTAATTAATCAACTACGGAGTTATATTTTATTTTTCGTTTTCGCTAATTAATTTACATTATTCGCCCCCGCTGTAAACATCTGAACAACAAGAGGGCGTCTATTCCTTTTATTTTTTTTATTTTACCTTTTTAAAGCTAATTAAGTAACTACAAAATAACATTTTATTTTTCTTTTTCGCTAATTAATTTACATTATCCGCCCCCGCTGTTAACATCTGAACAATGAGGGGGAGTCTATATATTCCTTTTATTAACCTCTTTATTCTCTTTTAAAGCCAGTAGGCAGGTGACTCTCTTAACAGCCAGTCGCATTCCCGCCAGTCCTTATTCCGAGTTACTCCTGTTCACAGGAGCCGACGTTGTTTCCCCACGGGTCGGTGGTGGCGGCGCGATGTAGACTCCTGGGGCTCTACAAGCTGAAGGGGGAAGGCTCTATGCGCTGCGAGAATGGCGAGTGGACCCCGCGCTTCCCTGAGTGTGTGCCAACCACACTCATCACCAACTTTACAGGTGAGTTTGGGCACTAATGATCCCTTAGGGTGCTTTAGAAGTGATTGATATGGCAAGTTGAAGGAGGATTCCGGAAGGTCCATGACCAAATAAATGATGAGACGAGTCACCTTAGGGTTTACATCTTAGTGGATTAAATCAGTGCACTTCCTATCGATCTGCGAAGGCGAAGTAGACTCTTAGCCTTTATAAGTAACAAAAGATGGATGCAGAGAAAGTTTCCCTACCTTTTTCTACCCGTAACAGGGGACGCGCCACCCACCATCCTGTACACGCTGGTCTCCGGCTCAGCGGCGGTGGGTCCTGAGGGGGCGCTGCACGTGTACCCCGACAGCTCGCTGCGCCTCGACTGCATCACCAGGCGGTCTACCGGACACCCCGACTGGGCCTGGACCAGACCTGCCGAGTCTTCGCCAGGTGAGAAGGGTTAAGGAATCTTTTGGTGATTGCAGCTTGGTTTCGGTACTTCCGTTTTTTTTAAATAGCCCACGGCCAGGTTGTGTTTTACTGCTGGGCAAATGCCTTCTTATATTTGGTCCCTAATCTAAATGGAATGATACTTCTTCCTCTAGCTCATTGTTCATTTACTGCTGGTCTATTAGAAATTTGAGATCATGGGGAGTCTTTTCAGGGATTTCAATGTTCTGCTGTTTACTCAGAGATAGTTAGGACCACGTTAGGACAGTTAGCGATTCTGGGTATTTCATTGACGGATAAAATACCTCCACGTTTTGGGCTACGGATGACCAACAAGCCTCATTTTATCTGATTTCGGAACTACTCCACTCCCAAACTCATCACAGCCTTTTCCCCCATACAGAGTGGTCTCCCGATGCTGCGGAGAAGGACACCCACTTCCGGCTGACTCTAAACAAAGTGACGCCTCGTCACAGTGACCAGTACACCTGCACCACTGCTACTGGTCACACCAACACTATCACCATCAAAGTTGTCCGTGAGTACAGATCTGAGACTTCTACTTCTAGAGTAAGGATGACTTGTAGTTTTCACCACCAGTACCTTTTTAAATAAGCAGCGTAGACAATAAAGGAACGACTTTAGTTATATCTTGTACACAACACCAATAAAAGTTGTCTTTCTCCTAAGTTGCTAAACCTAGAAAACTCTTTCACAGACGTGGTTTGCCCGCAACAAAACGAATCAAGCCCTCCTTTAATAGCGTTCTCTGAGGGAACGCGCCTCGGTCACTCCGTGCACTTCAGCTGCCGTAAGGGGTTCCATCTGAATGGAGCCTCCGTCATCACCTGCGGCAGTGATGGTGAGTATAAGAAGAAAGTTCTCCAAACAAATTATATAGGTGAAAGCCAGGAAGTTTTTCCTCAAAAGGCCAGTCGCGCACGATCTGATCGTGCGCGACATGGTAAAATCAATACAAGATTCTTCTTCATAGATAGCTTTGGATCGTCTGGTTTGTCCCGGCTAATCGCGAACACACAACCTCTTTTAAAACCTTATTCTTTTCACAGGTTTGTGGTCAGCCCCAATACCGACGTGCGTGGAGACCTTCTGTCCTGTTCTACGGTCGTTAGGGCCACACCTGAGCGTGGTTGAGTATAACTCCTCGTTCGGGGGCCGTGCCGTATTCGCGTGCTCGTGGGGCTACCGGCTGATCGGACCCCCCGGGCTGGAGTGCGAGCAGGACGGAACGTGGTCCGGGGATATACCATCTTGCATGCGTAAGTGAAACAGCAAGATGATAATGGTAGGATTCATATATCCAAGGTTTTTAAACGCTACTTTTCTTACAGCGATCTACTGCCCGAAACCTGTGGTTCCAGAAAATGGGCGTCTTCTGACTGAAGCTTCGAACCGAGACGGCAAATATCCAGTAGGAGACCTCATGATATACACATGTGATGAGGGTTTCCAGTTCGTCGGGGAGTCTTCGATCGTCTGCACTGAGAATGGATTTTGGTCTCACCCTCCTCCATTCTGTGTTCCCCCCTCGGAGGTCAGGAAGTCTGACACTATCTATCTGGAGAATACTACTCTAGTCCACGTAGACGAGTAATCTCTTATACTATTAGTGCTTTAGGATGGGGTGACACCTGTCATTTAGGAACATTTTAGTTGGGTGGGACCGGGTGGGACACTAAAATGTTCCTATCCGACAGACGTCACCATCATTTTATATCGCGCTATGTAGCTTAGTTCATAAGATGCCCGTTTCCGATTGAAGATTTGGGCGAAGTTTTGGACAAAATGTCGAATTTAACTTGCCTCCTTCAATCATTCTGGTTCGATTGAAGGACACAAGCTTCAGCCAGATTGTCCATCACTTCTGTGGAATTGTACTGTATTGAAAGGCTGCTAGTGTATGCATTTGTGATGGGGAAACGGGGCAGTTTAGATGATAAACTCATAGGCGTTTAGTAAATTGCCTACTTATTTATCGTTACTGTAGGTAATTTTAATAAGATGTTGGCACCGACCGGATCTTCAATGTAGTTTTACATACTTACTTCATGGAATGTTATTTAAGGTACTTATAAGTAACTAATTAAACATCATTATGATTATAAAAAAGGGTAAATAGATACGACGGCTTAACTTTATTAATAATGCTTAGGATAAAATTTAAAAACCGAAGCATTTTTTAAGTAGGTAAATTGTTCTCTTTATTAAATTAAAACTAATTAAAATAAGTACCTACTTTATAAAAAATATATTTAAAAAACATTAACTAGACTAAGTGAGTGTCTATCATGAAATATAATAACTTTAAACATTGAATTAACCTATTTATTGATATACTTAATCTAAATTTTATTACAAGGTGCCAAGTTCTAGTACTTCTACTGAGTAATAGTAGTACCTACTTCGGCACCAACGTAACTACGTTTAATTATTATTATTATGCTATCATGATACCTGCAATGTCATTAAATTAGTTAAGTGAAAGCTAAAATTAACCTTTTTAGACTAAAACCTAGATTTAAAAACGTGACATGCCACAGCATTGTGGCTGGGTGCCCAGTTGGCTGATGGCATCACCTCTTACTTATACAGGGTGTTGCAATTGTTGTAAGTATCTCCATAGAAACTTTGTTGGATTTTTAGCAACACCCTGTATAGCTTATAGCCATGCTTAAAGGTACTATTCCGTGCATCGCGACAGTCGTAGGCTGCGCGCGGCTTACGGCTGTCGTCGGTCGGTCGCTCGCGACAATAGTCAGAGTAAATATAAATGTATGGTAGCGTCTTCGACGACTGCGACAGACGCGCGCGGCGGTGTCTCGAAATCTACGGAGTAAATTTCTAAGTTATCGCTTACAACTATCATTTTTAGATTCAGTTTCCCAAGAAAAAACAAGTACTGTTGATGAGGAACACTCCTGCATTGCGATTCTGTAAAATCAAACTTCACTTCGCATCTCACTTCGATCTTCATTCTCCCTACACCTTTCACTTCACGTTCGAACAGTAATGACATTATATATGTCATCTCATACATTATTTGTCAAAATCTCGAAATTGCTTTAATTCTACTCACTTCCACTTCCAACCTTGTAAGGATGTCGCTAGTGTGCATTCGATGTGTCTACGGAAATTACAGAATGCCAATTTGAAAACTCACTCCGGATTCAGAATCGAGTTTTGACAATTAGCTTTATAGAATCGCAATGCAGCCGGGTATGCTCTCTTCGGGGCCTTCCCACAGGGACGAGCTGGAGACCACTGCGGTCACATTGGAGGTCACAACAGATACGACCGAATCATGTAATATTTTTTGTATTGAGTACCTATATACCTACCATGAAGTTTTGTTCATTTTGTCGTCTATCGGGTCGCCTAGCGCGCGTCAGTCGCGGTCTTCGGAGGCGTAGGCGGCGCCATACATTTTCATACTCTGACTGTTGTCGCGAGCGACCGACGACAGTCGTAAGCCAAGCCTACGACTGTCGCGATGCACGGAATAGTACCTTAAGCGTTGGTCGAGGTTCGGTCCAGCCCTCTGGTCACCACAAACCTAGATTTAATCAAGCAGAAGTTTGGAGTTTAAAACATAAACTCCTGGCTTCTATCCTGTAAGGCCCACGGGACTTCGCACCATTGATAAGTAACAATTGATTATAGCAGTCTAGGTAAGAAGTTTTATCTAAGTAAATTTAATGTTTTTGAAGTATCTATAGTTAACCGCCAGATGGCACTAGGTTACTATTTCTGTATGTCGGTTTGGATATAAGTTACTTATAGGATATTTAGGTATAGGATTTATAAATGTGAGAGTTAATAAAGCTATTGGATTGGAATCCACCTAACCAAGGGCTCATTTAAGGTCCTTTGGAGCGGATTCATAATTCTTTACACCTACTTACTCATTTAGGTAAAATATATATGTTTAACCGTATTATTAGCAGTTACGAGTACCTTTCTTCAATTTAAATTTAATGAAATAATTCATATAGAGTAAGTGAGATGGGCATGTTTGAGTATCTCGGTGACGGCATTATTATAGCGTAACTTTTAAAAAGCCACTAGTGGCGCAGTCATTATATTTAAGAAAGGGCCTCTACTGGTCGTTATTACACTTTATTTATTAATTGGTAGCGAACTTTGTGGGTATCTTTAAACTTTATTAAAAGTTTTGCCACGTTAAATGCGGTAAATGCGGTGCATATTATTGTGTTAGAGAAGGTAAGATAAATTTAAGTGTAACCGTTAGTCGGTTATCTTCAAATTATTAGGCAGGCGCGGCGGCTTATACTAGGTATTCGATAGGAGTTAATTCCTATTTTGTTGTGTGTTTAATTGTATTCAAATATTTTAAAATTATGGGCGAAAATGCCTGAATAACTTGATTTATTATTATTAAAATATGTCAGGTACCAAAGTACCTACTGTGTGTTAGAGAATTAAGTATACCTACTTTAAGATATATCTTATTAATTATGTAAGGATATTTTGACCGAATTAATCAAAATGCATGATAAACTATACTTAGATAAATAGTACTTAAGTATAATTGTAACTTTATTCAGGACATTATTGATTCAAAATCAACTACATATAAGTAGGTACTGTTGGTAGGTACTTACATACCCACCAACAGCCTATATACTTACTTATAAGCGTAAATTTATTGGAACTTTTAAACTGAAATACATAATTATAAGGTAGGTAAGACCAAACAAATTGTTTTATTTTAAATTTGACCTGCCTTACCCCTGTAGATACAAACTACCAAACATACCTACATACATTAGCCACTGAGTAGAGGGTAGGGTACATCCGAGTCCACGTTGTTCTATGACGTAACACACTTCCAATTATTTCACTTAGACGGTCGAATGGCGTAGTGGTTAGTAATCCAATCCTGATTGCTAAGCCGAAGGTCCTGGGTTCGATTCCCGGCTGGGGCAGATATTTGTTTAAAGACAGATATTTGTACTCGGGTCTTGGGTGTTATTTAATATGTATCTATGTATTTGTGTAGATATATCAGCTGACCGATACCCATAACACAGGCTCTGCCTAGCTTGGGGTTGGATGAGATGTGTGAGATGTCCCCACATATTATTAGTACATAATACATTACCTACCTAAAACTATGCTGAAAATTAGATAAAAAATGCAGGCTAATAAATAAAACACCGGATTGTAAAACAGGCTTTTATTTGGCCCATATTATATACCAATTCACATGAAAAGTCGTTGCCACGTGGTACGTCTAGAGGCAACGATACGCTTGTTACATTTAGGTATACATAACATTAAAAAGAATTAAGACTAAGCATTGAAATTCACATTATATATGTTTCACCCGTATAGGTGTATCATACAGACATTGGAAAACTTTCACTACATTGAACAATACGTCCTACATAGCAGAATACTGATTCATCATTACAATAGTTTATGTAAGTATGTGTTACAATACAATTGATTAATATATATAAATGTTTATGTAAGTAACCTCCTATTTAAATGGTATTTTGAGAGACATAGGTGACAGTCTAAATCTCAGAAATTTTATGAGTGTTAAGATGGAAGTTAAAGATAAATAACACCAACGATTATGTTTTGTTTAAATAATAAATCAAGTGTCCGTAATAAAAATGTGTCTGGATGTTGCAAGACACTTTCAACACTGCCTGTAATCGCTATCACATCCCAACTGAATTGTTTTAAGTTAATTATTTACCAAATTAGATAATCCGATGAGTAAATCTGTTACAATTAATTATTTATGATAAATTAATATTTCTAACTACTGAAACAATAACATTATGCATTTAGCATGAAGTTTCGCTATCTATAGAATCCCTTTTTAATGCTGGGATGTCTAGAGTTCAAAGTTTGAAGCAAATTTAACACTCTTCACTAAGTAATATTTTTTAACAATTACCTAAGTATATCACGTAAAAAACCTAACTATTAACTGAACAAACCAAACTATATAAAAAAAAAACACAATTAAAGAATCAAAATTGTTTTGTAAAAATCAAATCAAAACGTAAGGAAAAAAAATTGATATAAGCTTGATTTATAGAACATATTCAATAAGAACTGAATTAATATAAACCAGCAAACTTCCATTAGCTTTTACATTACTTTCATTACTTAATGTGTAAAATAATAGAGATTGTAACTTCATCCAACTTATATTATACAAATAAACATAGTAAAACATAGAATTGCTTCTAAAAATAACATTCACACAATAAAAGAGGGTTTTGAATTTGTCGGCGTAAATTTTGTAAATCAGATATACTTATTTGATGTGGCAGTTATCGTGTGATTTATTTTTACAACGTGACTTATACCCTTCAACACCTCCGGTTCTTTAGACCTGCCTTGGACCTGCCACACACATTGCAAACTTTTATTTAATAAATAATCTATGGCATGACTAGATGTAATCGAAATAAACGATACTGACAGATCTATTTTTTGCTTTGGACCACAAATATAATTTAAATTAATATAATATACAGTTGTAAAGTAAAATAGGCCGAGATTCGATTGTTAAATAAATATACTTACTTAATTTGTAAAAAACATAATTATAATTAGATAGGTATATTACGCATGGTCTTTCCTTAGAATAGCACCCCTTTACCATTTGAAATTTCTCCATATTTTGTTAATTTATGGCTCTATGCACTATCTTATTTCTTTCCAGACTCTTGTTCCCGAGCTTGCTCTGCAGCCGAATATAAAATGTTGTGACATTCTTCTATTCTATCTTACTCATTCATTTTATGAAATAAGAAATAGATACTCCTTAAGTGTTAATAAAAGTTTTTGGTTCTTCAATTTCATGGTAAAAAAGATATTAAAAACTGAAAATGATTTGATGATATATACGAGTAAACTTTTGTCGTTTAACAACGTTCATTTTTTTCATTTACTGACCCAAGTATTATAAAAGATATAATATATTCTCAAATCCTGCATTCCGTTTTTCCATCCATCCCCAATTTCACATACATAGTTATAAGCTCAGATCTACAATATTTTCTTGGTTCGCGCAGTGTTGTTTTTAAATACAGTACAATTTTGTCATTATACAGTATCAAATAAAAAGATGCATAGATACTACTAATCGGGTTTTTGATTTTGAATTAAAATATTTCATAATGTTTTCTTCTTATAGCCACCAATAAAAACCTCTACCCGCTTTTTTATCATATAGCATTATAAAACCAAATTTTAAATGTTTTCTATTACTTGCAGTGTCAGATTTTAATATTGACTGATTAAGTTAAATTTAGACGGAAAATGTTAACTTGTAAACAGAGCAAAACAGATTCTAAAGTGCATTAAGTTTAAATATCATTTTTCATTGTAACATCTACTAAACATGACAGTGGGGTATTGAAGAAGAACGACACCCAGTTTTTGACGATAACGATAGTCAAATTATTTTATAAATAATTGTTAAATTGAATATAATTTACAACACAAACAGGACACGTGTAAACAAATGTTAAACTCAGTTTACATTAAATTGTGTGTAAATAGGTACATAAGGTACTTAAATTTTTTGCGCTGTTAAATACTGTATGCTTTTGCCAAACTCCTTTTTCATATTTTGTGTGTAAGTAAATACTAAATATATACCACCTTAATATTTTACAAACACGCCATCCCAACCTGTCCGCAACTCAAAACTTGTATCGCAAAAACCGGGTGCGTTAGGGTAACACTACAGTGAAACGGCTACAAGGTTGCGCCTTGCGTTTAGCAGACGACGGCCTCCGAGATCGGGTTCTCAGTGATGCGGATGACCGGCGACAGGCGGCACTGGCGCTTCTGCGCCTGCGCACGCTCCTCGAACGACTTCCGCCGGAAGAGGGTGATCTTCGTCGGAGACAGCGGAGCTACTGGAACATTCACAGGTTATATCCAGGGTACGGGAGCCAACGTATCTGCTGCCGCTACACGGGTTTGTTGTCGACGTAGATAAACGTTGGTGCTGTGATTTGTGCCGCATTAAACGAGTTATCGACGTCGATAACGAACCCGTGTAGCCCTGCCTGGAGGGTTACTCTCTAAATCTACGAACGAACGAACGAACGAAAGTTGTGACGTAATGGGTACGCTCAATACAACGAGATAGAGTCGTGGAAGCGCTGTAGTTTTGTTTTTCCTAAGCTTCCGTGCAACAGCACGGCTTTTTCTAGTTGTATTAAGATTGCGTGACAATTCGCGTTCGTTCGTTTGTTGTCGATAGAGAGTGACCCCGCTGACCTACGAATGATTAGGTACACCAGGCAAAAATATAGTAATGAGTAGAAAATATAGATTATTATGTTTATTTGCGCGGTTTATACGTGTACATCGGTCGCCAGGTCAGGTCAGATACGTAGGCACAATATATGGTAATACTGTGTGTTAAAAATACAAAAACCAAAAATGTAGAGCAATCATAAATTAATTTTTCATAAAATACGTCTTGAAGTTCTATAGGAATAGGTAGGTGTTTCTCTGATTTGTTTATTTTGACAGCTCTAAATTTAAGGTTTGTATTGTTGATTGCGGTATTGGCCACCATGTTTGATTCCAACACTAGCATTGGTTAGCCCAGGCAGTTGTTATTTCGAAACATGTCCTACCTAAGTTCACAAAATTATTATTATCAATCAATAAATCCCAAATTACTTTACCACACCACACACCACTAAAACTGTAGCACCTATTGTCACAAACACAATCTAAAAGGGTAATTTAATGTCAAAATTACATCGATATCAATATAAAAGTTAGTTATTCAGAATAGAAGGTGTACCTAGTAAAATATAGGAATTGGTAGGTATATTAATATCTTAATAATAGTAATATTGAAAATAAACTTACTTATACTTATAAATAAACCTGATATATTTATTAAGAATCTTTTATTTTCTACTGGGTACTAACCATGCATTTATTAAATAATTTCATGCATTTAAAACTCCCTAAGTACATAAAATATGTAAATATATAATTATTTATTTGACTACAACAATGAGCAAGGAATTTATTGGAGAATTATATGAGAAATAAGACTTTTTCTTTCCTTATTGTAAACACCATCTGCTCATTGTATGTACATTTGGTCAAATTCGGCCGTTTCCTATAGGAACCACGTCATCTCTTTTAGTGAATAGAAAAAAATCCCAACCAGACTTTGTGATAAATAAATGTTTAGATACATGTATAGTAATTTTGGTCTGTTTAGTTACTTTGGTGAACAGGAAATCTAGTATATTCTATTAACAATACACACGTCATTACGTTCATTTGTTATCTATGACTTGATTCCTAAGAAAAGAAACCATACAGCAACAACTACATTTTTTCATGCTTGACATAAAATGTAAACAATGTTAGTGTGTCTTTTTGTTCAAAATATTAATAAACAACAGTTAAAATAACAAGGCGACCGAATGGCGTAGTGGTTAGTGACCCTGACTACTGAGCCGATGGTCCCGGGTTCGATTCCCGGCTGGGGCAGATATTTGTTTAAACACAGATATTTGTTCTCGAGTCTTGGATGTGCACGTAAAATGGAAATAGGCCCGCCCCCTATTACATTGGGACTCACATAACACTCTGGCGAAAAGTGGGTGCAGCAATGCACCTCTGCCTACCCCGTAAGGGAGTACATTAGTACAAGGCGTGAGTGCGTGTTTTTTTTTTTAGTTAAAATAAAATGTTTTCTTGAGAAAGTAGCCATTTTTGCTAATAAGTGTTTAATTGGTTCTTATGTTTTATTTTTAAAAAAATCTATTTTTATATTCATTCAAATAAAAAGACACATTGAGATTGTTTACCTTTATGACGAGTAAAAAAATGCAGTAAGTATAATGTTGCACATCAGCAGCCGACGACATGACCTTGCGGCGTCAGTAGCTATCAAATGAAACAAATAAATTCAATATTAGTTAGTAGCGAAGTTGCGACAAGTCGCCTACTGCAACCCCGTAATGTCGTCGATTGCCAAATGGCTTAAACATTTAACATGCAGCACACGCAAAGCAAAAATAATTGGTATAAAATGTCGTGGACTTACTGTCAACGCAAGCTGGTGAATATAAATGGCAAATCGGCTAATTTGTCATAATCTGGGGTATCGTAGGATGAGGGGTAATTTTTTGTAGTGGCAACACGGCTATAGGGGATAAAAAATAAAATTAAAGAAAATTAAATAAAATTAAAGAAAATAAATATTTTAATTATTAATTTAATAATTAAAATAATTAATTAATTTAATTATTAAATTAAAGTAACTTTATTCAGGACATTATTGATTCAAAATCAACTACATATAAGTAGGTACTGTTGGTAGGTACTTACATACCCACCAACAGCCTATATACTTACTTATAAGCGTAAATTTATTGGAACTTTTAAACTGAAATACATAATTATAAGGTAGGTAAGACCAAACAAATTGTTTTATTTTAAATTTGACCTGCCTTACCCCTGTAGATACAAACTACCAAACATACCTACATACATTAGCCACTGAGTAGAGGGTAGGGTACATCCGAGTCCACGTTGTTCTATGACGTAACACACTTCCAATTATTTCACTTAGACGGTCGAATGGCGTAGTGGTTAGTAATCCAATCCTGATTGCTAAGCCGAAGGTCCTGGGTTCGATTCCCGGCTGGGGCAGATATTTGTTTAAAGACAGATATTTGTACTCGGGTCTTGGGTGTTATTTAATATGTATCTATGTATTTGTGTAGATATATCAGCTGACCGATACCCATAACACAGGCTCTGCCTAGCTTGGGGTTGGATGAGATGTGTGAGATGTCCCCACATATTATTAGTACATAATACATTACCTACCTAAAACTATGCTGAAAATTAGATAAAAAATGCAGGCTAATAAATAAAACACCGGATTGTAAAACAGGCTTTTATTTGGCCCATATTATATACCAATTCACATGAAAAGTCGTTGCCACGTGGTACGTCTAGAGGCAACGATACGCTTGTTACATTTAGGTATACATAACATTAAAAAGAATTAAGACTAAGCATTGAAATTCACATTATATATGTTTCACCCGTATAGGTGTATCATACAGACATTGGAAAACTTTCACTACATTGAACAATACGTCCTACATAGCAGAATACTGATTCATCATTACAATAGTTTATGTAAGTATGTGTTACAATACAATTGATTAATATATATAAATGTTTATGTAAGTAACCTCCTATTTAAATGGTATTTTGAGAGACATAGGTGACAGTCTAAATCTCAGAAATTTTATGAGTGTTAAGATGGAAGTTAAAGATAAATAACACCAACGATTATGTTTTGTTTAAATAATAAATCAAGTGTCCGTAATAAAAATGTGTCTGGATGTTGCAAGACACTTTCAACACTGCCTGTAATCGCTATCACATCCCAACTGAATTGTTTTAAGTTAATTATTTACCAAATTAGATAATCCGATGAGTAAATCTGTTACAATTAATTATTTCTGATAAATTAATATTTCTAACTACTGAAACAATAACATTATGCATTTAGCATGAAGTTTCGCTATCTATAGAATCCCTTTTTAATGCTGGGATGTCTAGAGTTCAAAGTTTGAAGCAAATTTAGCACTCTTCACTAATATTTTTTAACAATTACCTAAGTATAACACGTAAAAAACCTAACTATTAACTGAACAAACCAAACTATATAAAAAAACACAATAAAAGAATCAAAATTGTTTTGTAAAAATCTAAATCAAACGTAAGGAAAAAAAAAACTTGATAAAAGGTACTTCATTAATGTGCAAAATCTTTGAAACGCTGACTTATAAAAGCTTGATTTATAGAACATATTTAATAAGAACTGAATTAATATAAACCAGCAAACTTCCTTTTAGCTTTTACAATACTTTCATTACTTAATGTGTATAATAAAAGAGATTGTAACTTCATCCAACTTATATTATACAAATAAATATAGTAAAACATAGAATTGCTTCTAAAAATAACATTCACACAATAAAAGAGGGTTTTGAATTTGTCGGCGTAAATTTTGTAAATCAGATATACTTATTTGATGTGGCAGTTATTGTGTTATTTATTTTTAAAAAGTGACTTATACCCTTTAACACCTCCGGTTCTTTAGACCTGCCACACACATTGCAAACTTTTATAGTAAATAATCTATTGCATGACTAGATGTAATCGAAATAAACGATACTGACAGATCTATTTTTTGCTTTGGACCACAAATATAATTTAAATTAATAAATATAATATACAGTTGTAAAGTAAAATAGGCCGAGATTCGATTGTTAAATAAATATACTTACTTAATTTGTAAAAATATACTTAAATTATAATTAGATAGGTATATTACGCATGGTCTTTCCTTAGAATAGCACCCCTTTACGATTTGAAATTCCTCCATATTTTGTTAATTTATGGCTCTATGCATTATCTTATTTCTTTCCAGACTCTTGTTCCCGAGCTTGCTCTGCAGCCGAATATAAAATGTTGTGACATTCTTCTATTCTATCTTACTCATTCATTTTATGAAATAAGAAATAGATACTCCTTAAGTGTTAATAAAAGTTTTTGGTTCTTCAATTTCATGGTAAAAAAGATATTAAAAACTGAAAATGATTTGATGATATTTACGTGTAAACTTGTAATTGTCGTTTAACAACGTTAATTTTTTCATTTACTGACCCAAATATTATAAAAGATATAATATATTCTCAAATCCTGCATTCCGTTTTTCCATCCATCCCCAATTTCACATACATAGTTATAAGCTCAGATCTACAATATTTTCTTGGTTCGCGCAGTGTTGTTTTTAAATAAAGTATATTTTTTTCATTATACAGTATCAAATAAAAAGATGCATAGATACTACTAATCGGGTTTTTGATTTTAAATTAAAATATTTCATAATGTTTTCTTCTTATAGCCACCAATAAAAACCTCTACCCGCTTTTTATCATATAGCATTATAAAACCAAATTTTAAATGTTTTCTATTACTTGCAGTGTCAGATTTTAATATTGACTGATTAAGTTAAATTTAGACGGAAAATGTTAACTTGTAAACAGAGCAAAACAGATTCTAAAGTGCATTAAGTTTAAATATCATTTTTCATTGTAACATCTACTAAACATGACAGTGGGGTATTGAAGAAGAACGACACCCAGTTTTTGACGATAACGATAGTCAAATTATTTTATAAATAATTGTTAAATTGAATATAATTTACAACACAAACAGGACACGTGTGAAACAAATGTTTAGCTGTCATATACTTTCGCTTCTGTTAAACTACCGTTAAACTCAGTTTACATTAAATTGTGTGAAAATAGGTACATAAACTAGGTACTTACATTTTTGCGCTGTTAAATACTGTATGCTTTTGCCAAACTCCTGTTTAATCTTTTGAGAGTATGTAAATATTGTAAATACAAAATATATATACCAACATATTTTACAAACACGCTATAATATCCCAACCTGTCCGCAACTCAAAAAAATTATCGTAAAAACCGGGTGCGTTAGGGTAACACTACAGTGAAACGGCTACAAGGTTGCGCCTTGCGTTTAGCAGACGACGGCCTCCGAGATCGGGTTCTCAGTGATGCGGATGACCGGCGACAGGCGGCACTGGCGCTTCTGCGCCTGCGCACGCTCCTCGAACGACTTCCGCCGGAAGAGGGTGATCTTCGTCGGCGAGAGCGGAGCTACTGGAAGCAAGCACAGGTTATATCCAGGGTACGGGAGCCAACGTATCTGCTGCCGCTACACGTGCTCACGCTAAACACGCTAAACGTCGGTGCTGTGATTTGTGGCGCATTAAACGAGTTTATCGGTGTCGATAACGAACCCGTGTAGCCCTGCCTGGAGGGTTACCCTCTGAATCTACGAACGAACGAAAGTTGTGACGTAATGGGTACCTACGCTCAATACAACGGGATAGAGTAGGGGTTAGCGCTGTAATTTTGTTTTTCCTAAGCTTCCGTGCAACAGCACGGCTTTTTCTAGTTGTATTTAGATTGCGTGACAATGCGTTCGTTCGTTTGTTGTCGATAGAGAGTGACCCCGCTGACCTACGAATGATTAGGTACACCAGGCAAAAATATAGTAATGAGTAGAAAATATAGATTATTATGTTTATTTGCGGGTTATACGTGTACATCGGTCGCCAGGTCAGGTCAGATACGTAGGCACAATATATGGTAATACTGTGTGTTAAAAATACAAAAACCAAAAATGTAGAGCAATCATAAATTCAATTTTCATAAAATACATCTTGAAGTTCTATACGAATAGAGGTGTTTCTCTGATTTGTTTATTGTTTATTTTGACAGCTCTAAATTTAAGGTTTTTATGGCGATGATGGCCATCATGTTTGATTCCAACACTAGCATTGGTTAGCCCAGGCAATTGTTATTTCCAATCATGTCCTACCTAAGTTCAAAAAATTATTATTATCAATCGATAAATCTCAAATTACTTTACCACACCACACACCACTAAAACTGTAGCACCTATTGTCACAAACACAATCTAAAGGGGTAATTTAATGTCAAAATTATATAGGTATCAATATTATAGTTATTTAGAATAGAAGGTGTACCTAGTAAAATATAGGAATTGGTAGTTATATTACTTAGTATTAGTAATAATGAAAATAAACTCATACATACATGTACTTATAAATAAACCTGATATATTTATTAAGAATCTATTGTTTCTCAACTGGGTACTAACCATGCATTTTTAAATTAATTTCATGCATTTAAAACTCCCTACATAAAATATGTAAATATATAATTATTTATTTGACTATAACAATGAGCAGACACATGGAATTATATGAGAAATAAGACATTTTCTTTCCTTTTTGTAAACACTATCTGCTCATTGTACATTTGGTCAGATTCGGTCGTTTCCTATAGGAACCAAGTCATCTCTTTTAGTGAATAGAAAAAAAAACCCAACCAGACTTTGTGATAAATAAATGTTTAGATACATAGTAATTTTAGTCTGTACTTATAGTTATTTTGGTAAATAGGAAATCTAGTATACTCTATTAACAGTACACACGTCATTACGATCATTTGTTATCTATGACTTGATTCCTAAGAAAAGAAACCGTACTACAGCAACAACTCCATTTTTTCATGCTTGGCATAAAAGATAAACATTCATAGTGTGTCTTTTAATTCAAAATATTAATAAACAAATAAACAACAGCTAAAATAAAAGGTTTTATTGCGAAAGTAGACATTTTTTAATAGTAAGTGTTTCATTGGTTCTTATGTTTTATTTAAAAAAAAAACCTATTTCAAAATTCAGTCAAATAAAAGACACACTAAAACTGTTTACCTTTATGACAAGTAAATAAAAAAAATGCAGTAAGTATAATGTTGCACATTGGCGACCTTTTGGCGACCGACGACATGAGCTTGCAGAGCGTCAGTAGCTATCAAATTAAACAAATAAATTCAATATTAATTAGTAGCGAAGTTGCGACAAGTCGCCTACTGCAACCCCATAATGTCGTCGATTGCCAAATGTCTTAAGCTGCGTACAGACCGGTCAAACGAACGCCAACGTACGGGTTTCATTGACCTTACTTGCTGCAATCTGCCCTGTATTATGTATGATAAATATCCATCGTTGGGCGTTTGTTGGCCCGGTCTGTACGCAGCTTTAAACATTTAACATGCGGCACACGCAAAGCAAAAATAATTGGTATAAAATGTCGTGGACTTACTCTCAACGCAAGCTGGTGAATCTAAATGGCAAATCGGCTAATTTGTCATAATCTGGGGTATCGTAGGATGAGGGCTAATTTTTTGTAGTGGCAACACGGCTATAGGGGATAAAAAATAAAATTAAAGAAAATTATAACGTTTATGGAACTAACTACTGATGGGCAAACTTCTTGGCAAAAGTCGTTTACTTGCAAGGAATCTTAGAGATTTTTAAGAGGCGGGGTGTTAGACAGAACTGGAACGCTAAATTAAAGCCAAGAAGTTTGACCATAGCTGTGTAATACACTCGTGCAATGGACCACTGTTACTCAGGTTCGTTTTATTTAAAAGTAAAAGATAAATCTTTTCATAATTGATAAGTAAATGGAAAACCTGAGTAACATTTTAACTGTGAAAAGATGGATGAGAAAAAATAGCACATAGAGGAGTTTTGAAATAATTGTTTTATGATACTTGCATAAGGGTTAGTTACAAATAAATGTTAATACTGTTTTTATATAGTATAGATTAGGTACTATAGCGCTACATCAGTCCGACAAACATCAAATATCACCTGAATAAGTATTTTGAAATAAAATATGCATTTGAGGGTTATTTATTTGCGATTTGTCGATAACTCTAAAATACGTCACTTGGTTGGTAAGTAGTAGTCAAATCATTACTTGACCATTATTACATACTTTTATGGCATAAACGTGAAACTTATAAGAAATACATTGAAGTTAAATAGTTTCTACAAGTATTATAATAAAGTACTAGCTATCGTCTGTTCTAAGAATCTATGTAATTAACGTCTACAAAATGGAAACATCAAAATAGCTGAATATCTAAATAAGCTTTCGGCGTAGGTTTCTCGAAAAAACTAGGCATCGTATGGTTGTTCGATTTATTTCTGCTGCAACCTGTGTCGTCTTTCAGCCAGTTTGCATTTTAAACAACGATACGACAGTCAAGTTATTCGAGATCCCAGCTCCATTCTGCCAATACGTACCAAGTCAAGGTGGGTTCCGCATATTGCATTCACATCCAGCCTCAAAATAATTAAACAAAAAAACAAAAAACAGAAATGAACGGGTGGAAACACTGAATGATGAACAAACTGTAATAGTTTAGTATACATTCATTACATTACATTTTTTTTACTGTATTTAAGTATCTTTTACTTATTTGATTTTAAAATTTAAAAGATTTAATTAAAATAGCAGTTTAAAAACTGTAAAATATAGTTTTTTCATTATTTATCATTAATTATGCATGTAAGTATTAATTTTGAATAATCGCAAGAACTAAATAATATTCATAAATAATTTAAAACGCAAATACCATTCGAAACTTTATTAGACTTAAGTTGTTCTTACTACTAATGGGTACATTTATACATAAAAGCACATTACAGTAAGTAATATTTATGTTGGAGCATATCCAAAGGTAAGATTATATAGTATAAGGCATTCCATTATATATAATTTTGTATAATATATAATAATATTGTAAGAAACCACATATTCACCGATACAGTAATGACTTCATCGTGATTTTTTAAAATATAGCCATAAGTAGGTATAATATAAACTACATATAAAAGTTTTATATTATTTAACTTCATAGGTCATTAAACACCTATGTACATTTATCACAAATAAGAAAGTTCTAGAAGGTACAAAAATACCATCAGTTTAACTAATGAGATCTTAGCTTCCAGTTGGTTTAAGAATTTTGGCACCTTACTATGGCATTAAGTATGTTGGTATATAGGTATTTTATTCTTGTATATTTTTAGCCGGAATATTTAAATGCCGTATGAAAATGTTATGTAAATGTGCCATGGTAAAAAATAAATGATTTTAAGTGTTTGCGAAAAAGATTTGCTGTGATTAGCTTGATCATATCGTGACAAAATGCTTTAGGTACATAGTAAGCCAAATAAGGTTTTAGGCACCAAAAATATACATTTCAGTACCTAGTTCATGAAACTTTTGATTGGTACCTTTTTGGCTTACTCTAATAAACCAACAAATGCGTGCGTCAACTATTTTATAAGCTTGCGCGAAGCCTTCCTATCTTTATTTAAACGGATTATATCTAAAGTATATTTAATTGTTCTATTTAAAGAAGAAGCTATTTAATAATAAATTAAATAATTCTTAAAATTATTGTACTTAAGTCGGATCCTTAACGACGTGCATAAAAATTTAATAAAAATAAATGGGTTTATTATATTAGTAGGTAGTAGGTACATGCACAAATGCTGTAAAATTATTATGTATATACTTACAATACAAAATAAAATGTATAATCAAGACTTTTCCTAAATAATTTAAATTTTTCATCGAGTATAAACGAAAAAATATATAGGTACTTTTTTAAAGATTAGTTTCATCGATTCGCTTCGCATTCCCAATAATTATTTATTACACTTTATACAGAATGTTGTAACATTGGAATAGTTGGTAGGCCGAAAAGGAGGGTGACATAGGGGTAATAAACAACTTTTGTTCTTCGATTTTAGAAAATTAACTTAAAAATTAAACAATTATAGGTATATTTTCGACCTCATTATCTTTAAAACAAGGATGCAATTTTGTATATTAAATAACAGTTTCACAATTGTTGGCGTAAAACAAAGAACATGGTAAAAGGTAACCAAACGCGAATACGAATCGATGACCACTCGCCATTTCAAAAGAGACAAACTCCCCACTTTTTAACAAAACACATAATAGGGTCAACTGGGCCACCGCCGTCCCGTTCGGCGTTCACTTACCGTATCCTTCACCCTGCAAGAACAGACGGAAGGCCTCGGAGACCTTCCCAGGCTGCTCCTCCAGCACCATTCCGCAGTCGGAGATCTGGAATGTTCACAACATTTGTTCTCTTTATACAGGGTGTTTAAAAACCGGGAGCGAATTTATATTTGCGACCCACAATAAAAAAAAAAACTTATTGATATTTTTTTTTTGTTTAGGTACTTACATTTTAAAAAAACTTACAGAGGAATTGATAACCGAATTGATTGGCTGAGTTATTGGGGTAGCACCTGCCAGTGCCAAAATAAATGCGCGTGATACAAAAAACTACTTTAAAATTGTAACCAGTTGAAAAGGTAGATTTACTGACATGAGCCATTCAGTCAGAGTCATAAGAGCAAACTACTGTCGCTAACTCAATGCGCATCTACAGTCAGCTGCATAAGTGGATGTACACTTTTGTACCTTGTTAAACTCACAAACTGCCTATTAAAACATATAGGGCCTTACCACAAAAACCTAGACAGTGTTTAACAGATATTTAGTGCTGTCAAACGCCTACAAAATCTGTCAAATTTTGTTTTAAACACTAGTTGAACAGTGTTTAAAGTTTTTTGTGGTAGCACAGTGTCAGTTTCTTATGTAGCTAGTTTGACAAGGAACAAAACGCACCCTCAGGATAATAGAGGCGTAATTCAAAAAACTAAATTGTTGGCAAATCGCAAAAAACGATCCGGAAATTTTCATTTTCGACTTTGACAGTATTGATTTAACTAATATAGGTGAAAATGGGACTATGTTATATTTTATTCATGAAGCCTGGGATGTCTTTTTTTTGTTAATATAATAGACGTAAAGCTCTTGTACTATAAATGTTATTTTATGATTTTTTTAAAAATCCTAGTGTTACTTAGTATGCCTTTATTGTTCCGAACTCAATACTTTTAAAGGGACTATTTTATACTTAGGACTTTTTAATTCTGATTTAAAAAATAATAATATTATAAGTCATAAATATACTATATAAATATACTATAAGTCTCAAAAGGTCTATTTAACACTAAAATAATTTAAAGATTGAAGGATGTTTTACGATATGAGCCTATTTTCTTATAAAGGGTAAATAACAATACAATAGAAGTACAGAACTAAAGAGGCACAATCGGTTTTAAACCTGTATAAAACTAAACCTGAGACGGCTTGTCCATATCACCGATGGCACATCACTGGTTACGTCACTCTTACACGAAGCGGGGGGTGCGGTAGGTCCCCGTATAATAGAGGCGGAAGTATCGGATTTCTCATTCTATCATAAAAATGCCTCTGTTTTCGTGGTCATCGGATAGAGCATACCTTTTTTGATCTTTCTATGACTGTAACTCAGTATCGTGAAATTTAGAGATAAGCCCCTTTTATACTGAGAGTGCGAAAAGTGCTACATATGCAGCTGACCGTATGACTAGTTTGTACCTTCATCCAGGTCGAGTTGGTTGGGTCCAGACGGCCGTTGAAGGTGACCGTATCGTCGACGTGGGGCGAGTCCGACCCCGTGATGTTCAGCACCGGCACCTGAAACATTACACGATGATTTTTTAATTTTAAATACCTAATGCAATTTTATGTTACTTGTTATCAACAGCGTAATGACCCTGATGAAGAATTACATCCCTATTTCGACTAGTCTTTGTCCTTGGGAGGCGGATGCCTGTTTTCAGCAGTACGATGTCTTCGGTGGATGAATTCATAGTTACTATCCTTGAAATTATAATGATTCAGTTTCGAAAGCCGGTGTTTTAATTAGTGTTATGGATCGCACCGAATGGTAAAAGAATACATAGAATACTTACTTTAATATACAGTATGTGTGCGTAGCTGTAAAAGAGGTCAAAGTGTCACCCTGTATAGGGAACAGGCGTCATTCAGTCGGGCTTGCATCAATAGACTCAAGTGCTGGAAGCTCCTAATTAGAGATCACACTGGTAATGACTGAGTCAGGGCGCATTAATTTGCCTCAAGCAATATTACATACATTTACTAGTGCACTTAAATCGATCTATCCGTCCGTGGCTGCGTATTAATAAGCGTGATAGTTACGCTACTATTAAATACAGTGAGGTATATTATGTACTGTGAGTTGATGCGGCAGAGGGTTGGAAAAGCGATGATGTATATAGAGAAGTGGTCGATTACGGACTGACGATCATAAAGATCACCCTCTTTGGGTTCACCATACCCTTCTTTTAACACCCGTTATACTTCCTGTGACAAATTTTAATGGCTAATCCTTTCGCCACAGTGACAAACCCTCTCCAGCTCAAGTATTGAAAAAGTTCTTAATGACGCCGTCTGCAATACTGAAGTATACATACATGCATTTTGTGTGATCATTTTCATTGCTCGTGAGTGAAAAGTGAAATAAAAGTCGATAGCAACATCTCACCTTCAGGGTGTTTCCGTCACGAGCGATGTTGAGGTCCGAGCGACGCACGTAGGAGTCGATCAGCAGCGACAGGTTGGTCGGGTTCACGTTGCGAGAGAAGTACAGGCGGTACACCTGGACCAGGTCGTGGTTGCGAGCGTCAGTGCCCTGGAAGGAGGCAGCCAATCAGACGCCGGGAGCGGTGACAGAACCAATCAGGAGCCGGGAGAGAATATTAGACAAGCAATAGGACCAGGGGTATTTCATAAGCAATCGTCAAGGTCGCGAGCTGGTTTGGTTTAGACCAATGAGATGATTTTGGGATATTCGGCGACAATAACACAGAGACGCGCAGCATGTTGCATACAGGCAAGGTTTTTTATGGAGTAAATATACATCATATTCGAAACATCAAGTAATAGGGCTGTTAAAATATAGAATTGCAACCCAATACTGGGACTGGGAATCGAAACCCGGATTTTCTACCTCGAAAACCAGTGTACAATGAGGTGAATAAAGGGATATCTCAAAGGGTAGAATATATAGATGAAGCATCAAGGATAGGTACCGTAAAGATATAAAATAAAATAAAAACGGATAAGTTTGTTAGTGATCGCACCTGGACAGCGTATATGTACATTGCAGCATCTGTTAAACATTCGCTTTTCAAAAGGAGGCAACGTAGCCTGTTTTATCTGAGGCTAACAATGTAGAAACACACGTGAGTGTCTGTAAAGTATCATTCATTACAAAAGTTGGTATCGCACTCACACCTTAAGCCACATAACGCGAGCGAGCGAGACAGTTACAACACTCCTGTCACATGCTATGCTAGGAGCTATTCGCAAAGTTAGCAATGCATTGCTAATTAGACCAAAGTAGTTATATTCATAAACTTGTGAGATAATGATGTGGGGAGATGAAGTAGTGTATTTCAGTCTAGTTTTGGAAATCTAAGCAAACATAGTGACAGACCGGAGTTACTTATCAACTGTACTTTACTGCATAATTAGCAGTTTTCACATACAAGCTAAGATGGGAACAAATATGTAGCGAGAATTGTTTGTGTTACACACCGTGCTTATACGAGTACAAGTACATATCTTGTGAAACTGATAAATAAAATTATGGAGTGTTGTGGAGATCATTGGTAGAGACCATACGCTTTTCTATAATTTTTGTGACGATTCCTATGTAGGTATGTATGTATTCATGATAAAATATGTAATGGTAAAAAACGCATGCTTTACAAATGAGTACAGTCGCCGTCGCGCAAGCAGCGTTATAAATTTAATTTCTTTAACAAAAGGAGTCAGTATCCATCTCACTGTACCAACATAGATTCTGGAGGCCGAAAATACAGGAGAACAGAGTGTTGTGGCGCTCCTTGACAGAGCCTTATGTCAAGCAGTGAGCAATGATAATTATGAATTAACCGCTGACGTCCCCGTGGCCCATTCGTACACCAGATTTTTCTATTCTATGAATCTAACAAGTTAACTCAAACTCACTGCCATGCAAAGGTTAGAAACCCTAATCACACAAGCAACGGTGCAAATAAAAGCAACATACCCTGCCGAAGTGGTGCCACATGAGGTAGTCCAGCACGCCCTGGGTCATGCCGCGAGAGCGCAGGTAGCGGGAGTTCATCTTCTGGTATCCCCACTCGATCCAACCGGCCTGGGTCGAGGTGCAGTTGATCAGGGCCAGGGCATCCACCTGGAAAATAAATGGATTGACATACATGAGAAATAACGTTGGGCCTAGGATGGAACCTTGGGGTACGCCCGTACATAATGAGAAACAAAGTAAATGAAAAACCTACTTATGATTTTTAAATTAAAATTTTGCTCTGTTATTACTTTATTAGTGTTATTACCATTTGAAATGATTCCAAAATATTTTATTTCTCCCAACAAAACTTTTATTGCCAGTTTAAGATTTTCCTATAAATTCTCGGTATAACTACCTACTACAAGGCGTAGCGTAGTTTAATAGTTGCTTGGCGGACGGATCCAAATGAGGCATCCTGTGTTTGAAAGCAAACGTTGACCTCGTCCCATTTATGTCCAAGATAAATAAACTGTTACATATTATGAACTAGTTTATAAACTACAGTGACCCAATTCGCGATGAAATCTACGAGATTATAAGTTAGTGGAAAGCCATCTTTGCAGGAAACGGATTTGAAACAATAAAAACCAATATTTTTTTAGTTTTTGTCTCTATTTGATGAGAATTCTAATGAACAGTTACCGGTACGTAGATTTCAAAATTTAAAAACCAAGTGTGTGGTATCCTTTTGAATTTAGTCTGTACGACTTTCTCTAATGAAAATTCAAAAGGTATCTGTTAATTAATCAAGACGGAAGACTGTTTTTTTTTTATTTTGTCATTCAAAAAGAAGAGGGGTACGTTTAAATAAATAAGTTGACCTTGAACTTTAATATCCCAGGCGAATGTATCTACATGAGAATAAAGTTCAGAATTGTAGTACCGTCAAAATACACGTAGTTTCTATCGTTAGAGTTGAATATTTGGGATAATGGAGGGAACAGTAAACAGATTTAATCTCCGTTACAACTGTAACATTCTGAAATGTTTCGAGCCAAAGCTTTCTAATCGGACTATCCGGATTAGGCTAGACCAGATTATAAAGCCTGTAACCCAGTGAATATCGATTTTGATAGAAGTTAGCTTAGTAATTACCTTTCCAGTGTAGATTGTACTGAAAGTCTAGAGGTGATTTTATTATGTCCCAGGAAAATCTAAAATAATATCCCGTATATGATCGAAGCCCGTGCGCAACTATATAGACATACAACTAGATATACCATGATTGCGAAACACAGGTCAAACGCCTCCTTCTTACACTTATTAAATAAAAGCCGAAATGAGACTTCGTGTTTTTTCGGGCAATATCGTTTTCCCAAGAAGTTATTTTTAAAATAAACAAAAAATATGTAGCCAAAACTATGCCGTATGTAACCGTATGTAATTATATTATAACCGTCACCATAAGTAACCGTATGCAATCATTATCATTACCTTCTGAGGGTGGGCGACGGCATAGCGAGCCAGGATGTTGGCCCCGGCGCCCACTCCAAAGCCGATGAACGTCTTGATGCCGAAGTGGCCCAGCACGTAGTTGATCTGGTTGGCCAGCTCGTCCATGGTCGGGTACACATAGCTGCAACAATGGGTATTCGTATTATATACACAAGCCTAACTCACGAGCTATGAGTTTCCTGCCATTGATTTTCCATGTGTTACTGGAACTATTTCATTGCTCGTGAGTTTAGCTTGTGTATCTAATCTGTTTGGTCTCCGAGAGGCTTCGAGAGCTTGTGCGGAAAAGTATTTCTCAGAGCTAGTATTTTTTCGAGTATTTCATGAGTTGGAAATGTCTCAAGTTTGCAAGTGAGTATATTAGAAAGAAGACGTGAGTAGAGTAGAGAGACTGGTGTAAAAGATAGACGAAGTTACGTTCTCATAACATAATATCGTTTAACACTAACTTAGCATCGTTTTGAATGCGACAGTTTTCAGTCGTGATTGGAAACTTTAGGAAACTTCAGTCAGAAATTGTGGAGAGATTAAATTGAATTTCTTGACGAATATTCGCCTTCGATCCAGACTAATATCATAAAATCATGTTAAAGTTAGTTGCAGTAAGCTGTGTACGACTCTAATAACGGCTTGGTAACATTTGTTGTAAACATGTACATTTGGATTGCTTTCAAATTGATTAAAACATTCATATTATATTACATTGATGTGGTAGTTTTACAGTAGCCGATAGAATGCCACTTACATAACACTGCGTCACTACGCTAGAGAGAAAGTACACAAGCACTAGTACAAGCAACCTACTGACCTACTCAACGTTGTCAACTAAACACTATGAAATTATTAAAACCACACACGAGTATCTTATCAATTTCCTACGGGTATTTTGGCAATGCGCAATTTGACTACCTTAAGGTCCTTAAGGCAGGTTATGCACGTGATTTAATATGTACTTAATACGCAATATAGCCAATGGAAATAATTTTATAGCTATTTTAATTACATCTAACTACGAGTATAATTAAAAGCTGATTGAAACCTGCGGCGTTTTTTAGTATTTGAGATTTCGGTTTACGTGTATTTCATTTTTTGGAGCTTCGGTTGGAATAGCTCTACTAAAAAATAAACTTTACTCTCAGTTTTATCACCACGTTATTACCAACATTGCATTTGCGTCGGGAACTATATCAGACTATATGAACATTAATATTATTCATTGGTACAAAAGCGTAATAATTTTATCCCAGCCACGAGTCTCAACTTTGGCAAAATGCAAAAGTATTTTGAGTAACACAAATTTTTGAACTTACTTTATAATTAACTGAGTAAGGTGTGTTGTGATGAAATAAGTTTTGAAAAACACTACAACATCCAATTTAAAATTACCGCGGGAGAGGAAAACTTCGGTATGGCTGCAATTCTGAAAAAAGTTACATACGAAAGTTGTTTATAAGTTTTTGTGTCAGACTAATAAATTGGAAGAGTTAGAGGTTGTGTGTTCATTTTAAATATTTAGGTATACTTGAGTATTCAGTTACGACATAGACACTAATTGGACGAATTAATTAAGTATGTATTTCTTATACCATGTTCAATACTCGTATAAAACTTAAATAAATATTAATGCTTTTTCTATTTCGAAAGAAGCTTTCCAATCAAAAAAATATTCCATAATTAGGTAGCAACCGCCGACGCGACGACGTATTACCAATAATTGGTATCACCGAAGTATGACATTAGGTATAAATAGAACATTCTAGTAGAAACGAATATTCATATTCATATTCATACCATTTATTCACACTAATTCACAAACATACACAATACAATACAAAACATAAACATTAAATTTGTAAATTTGTTGAATAGCAATCGAACTGTATAGAAAATTCTGTTTGGCGACACAAAGGCATTTTGTTGTTCGTTCGTCATTTGACGCCGGGCAGCGGCAGCGGCCTGAATTACTTAGCTGTCGAGTCCAAAGAAATCATTTTCCGAGGGTTGCTTCCGAAGTATTCGGTGGGCTTCTTTCAGTCTGCGCGACCCGACTACGGTGTACTATATTGAGCGGTTCCGTTACATAACACTGCGGAACAATACGGTTCGCCGAATGGTCTCTACCCTCCGAATATTTTCGGTAATAAGCTCGAAAGGTATTCAAATAACCAGCTCAAATTCAAGGTTAATTTATTAGCGAATCACACAATATACGCCCTGATGGAACGTGACTACGTAAATTCGTGACGCTGAAACTTTTTGGCAATTTTCGGAAAGGGTTCGCTTTCAAGTTACAATTATAATTCCTTAGTCCAAAGTAATTTGTGAGGAAAATTCAGTCGTGATGGCGACTCTTAGTCGGTCCCTAAAGCCTGAGAAACTAAGCAGTAAAGCGAATAATGAACTTCAGACATCTAGGAATGAAATGGTCAAAGTCCTTTTCGAGAACTATTTTCGATCTCCGCTGTAACTTAATTTTCTCGGTCGGTCGTTAAATCGGTGATGGTGGTGTCTATTTTTAGTTTAAGACCGAGGAGTAACAATCTCTTTTGGTAGTAACTGTGTCAGTGTAGGTTGATAAATAGCCCGTGTTGGGCGCCAATTAAGTAAATGGGCAAGGTAGTGACAATGGACACGTGTGTTTGCAACGGCGGTCGGCGCGCGAGTGGCGCCCGCGAGTCGCGTCGCGAGCTCGTCATTAAGTTTATTCACCTACTGACACCTCATCGATTGCCATTAGGGTGAGAACAGTAGATTGAGTTCGAGAACCGATTTGTAAACTCGGCTCTACTCCGCTACGTAGAGAATATATTAGATAAGCGAAATTATAACTCTTCCTGCAAGCATGGACTTGAACATTTTATATTAAGAAATAAGAAATTATATTCGCAAGTCTATCGAACTTTTATGATCTATTTATTAACTATATATTATAATATATGTGTGTGTTTAGTTTATAAAGGTATACCTTAATAAACTAAACACTTAAATGCACTACAATACTTGTAATTTTAATTAAGTTACCTAGGTAGGTACTGTGAAGTTTTCCGTCAGTGTGAGAAAGTGAGAAAGAATTGAGTTTTAATCGATAATTAATTTTTAATTAAGTTGAAGGCCAAAAGTGGAAATCAGGGTGTTACTTGGCGCAAGTTCAGCGAGTAATTATTTTGTTTGCTGAGTACTGGGTATAATTTATTGTGTAGTGACATCCGTTGCCAGATTATAATAACTAAAAGCGGCCAAGTGCTAGGCGGACTCGCGCATGAAAGGTTCCGTAGCATAAACTATTAAATAATACTATTTTTTTTTATTTCATATGTTGTAGTGAAATTAAAAAAGTAGCGTGGTTACTTGTCGGAAATCATTTTTAAAGTTCGGCGCAGCTCGCTGCTAGAAGCTTACTTTATATGAACGCTAAAAGTTAGAAACTTATTTCCAAACACAAAGAGAATATGATATTTCAAATGACAAGTCTGTTCCGTACCCACTAGTCGCTGGTGACAATACCACGTACAGGACGGTCTACTCTAGCAAAAAAACCGACCACGTTCGAGTCGGGACTATCGTGTGATCCGTACCTTTGACAACTTTATAATCCCATAGGGTTTCTTTTTTACCCAGTTTATGTGTAACGGTACCCTAAACAGTATTTTTCGGAGCTCTGCTCCGTTAAGCACTTTAGTATTAGTTATACTTACATAATATATTGCTGTAGGTATTTACCAAACCAGCTCTCGTTCGTTCCTGTTTGGTAAAGCTAGACAAAGTTAACCCCCTTGAAACCGATATGACTTGTAGCGAATAGACTCAAAGGCGTAACTCGTTTGACGTTACAAACGATTGGTTGCTTTGAGTAAGGACTATTTAGAAGTCAGTCAGATATCTATTTGTGTTTGACAGTTGAATTACTGCAATCTTGTGATGCTTTCTCCTCCGCAAACGTTTGAGTCTAGTTTTAATGGGTCGGATATACAGTTGTACAAAGACTAATGATTGAACTTTGGTTACGGTCGATTGTTAGATACTTATTGGTTCGTTAGCGATATTCTCTTCAGGGCCCGAAGTCTGCTAAATTTTATAGGTATAAAACTTATGAATTCGTTTTATGTATATAATTTTTTTTCTACATATAGTTATGTCCCAAACGTGAAAAATTTGTGTTAATTTCATCTTTTAATATTATGCATAACACCACAAAGACACACACACACCTTCATTATACGGCTTACATCGTCCGGTTAATTAAGAGGTTTTTATCTAAAATTCATTTGAATTTTACATGCAATAAAGCATTTGCCTTGGGACGGAAAAGGATATTTTCATCCCTCTTTTCAGTCAATCCTTACCCACTTTCAGAACATGAAAGATTTTTTTAATGATATGCTGGCTGTGGAAAAAGTGGTAGGTATACTAAGCCGAAAGGGGGTGACTCAGGGAGTCATCCTGAACAACTTTTGTTGTAAAACTGTTTTTTTCGCGAATTTCCAAATATCGTAGAACAAAATGACCCCAGTACCTATTTCTTATTAGTATGCCACATTTCCAACATCTGTGTATAATGTTTATATCTCTGTATTTAAAGTTGTCAGCTTTCCAAATAAAATAAAATAAAAATAATATGTCTGTGAAACGGTAAAGGACTTTGACTTTTGACACAGAAAGCCGCTAAAAAGCGCCCTGTATCGTAGCTCTGCATAATATCGACCTAAAGTTGCCAGGCAACTGGCGTGTACACAGGCTGTTCCGCGGAAGATTGACCGCAGTAGCTACCCTAATAACTGCAAACATAACATCATTATTACTAACCTCATTTTCGGATACGGTTAACCGTTAATGAACTCGCGGACACGGCGGACGTAAGAGTGCATTTTTGCTTTTTGCGGATATAATGCGAAGTAAGGCAAATATAGAATAGAATAGAATATATCTTTATTGGTCACCACAAATTAAAACATACAAAGAGAACTTATAAACTAGGAACAATGAACAATAGGCGGCCTTATCGCTAAGAGCGATCTCTTACAGGCAACCTTAAACATATGGAAATAAATGAAAAGAAATAATATGCAAGTTAAAGAAACTGGGCCAGTAATAACGAGCCGATCGATGCATTCAAATCAGAATATTCAGACGTTATCAATGATTTCATGGTTTAGGGTACCGCATGTTAACTTCCCAGAAGCGGGTTAACAGATGCTAAGTTTCCCCGTGTATTTGCTTAGTACTAATTCCACAGACAAGCTAGCACCGGTATTGAATAAGGTACAGACCGATAATCTCTAGAACTAGACGACCGAGAGGATTATTCTATTCTATTCTGAATGGGGGCTCCTGTACCGGGCTGTCTCAAATGTAGACCGTACGAGTATGTACTGCAATAATAATGGAGACGATTTTGCAAAGAAGCAATCGGCCCCCAGTCTATCATTACAGGAAGAATCTCAGTTTTGAAAACACGATGACACTAAACGCGATTTTGTAAAAATAAGTTTAAACGGTTTAAAGCTGTAGCTAAGCTACTAAATATAAAAGGGACCAGTGTAAACTGACCTGCGTTGCAGATAATCTTAGTACTAGTTGCAGCTTTCGTGAGCTGGTTTTTTATAGAAAATACAATTTAAAAAAGGAATGTGAAGTGTTAGCGCTGTAAACACCATGTTGCTACAGATTATTAAGTTTGTAGCCAGTTCGGAGGGCGATCACAGGAAAAAAATGTCACCGTAATATGAAACACCATTAGCCTGAAATATATCTTGTGAATTTGGAATAGATGAAGTATATTCGTTTTAAAAATTTATTTCCGTATGATTATTAGGATATTAATATAAAAAAAATATCATAGGAGATCTGATGTATTTCAATCGAAAAAAAAACACTTTTTTTAATTTGTATTTAAACATGAAAACCCAAAAATTACACACAGCAGGGTTACTTTGTAATACATGCCGACTATAGATAGTCTAATTTAGGTAAAAGACTTTTAGAACAAGTATTATTAAATTTTACAAGGTTCACAAGCAATCTTTAAAAGAAGAACGACTTTATTAAAGAAGACCTACATAGTTGTGTATATTAAGAAACTTTTTATTGCGTTGGAATTGAATAAGTAATTGCACTCCTATAGTATATAATAATATCATTCTAAAACTATAGTAAGGTAGGCTTTACAATTTTAAAGAAAAAGACTGACACAAATACCTAATATATGTATGTCGTTTAAGCATTGCTACGTTAACAACGACAAAAGCTCAATTTCACACTTGAGTAAATCTAGCTAAGCATGAACTTAAGACCTACTCTACGATAATTCATCCAATCACAGCGCTGCATTCTCTTGACGTTCTCAACTGTGAAACTGACAGTAAGTATATCTCGTTCCAATAAACCAACCGATTTAATGATAGCTCGTACTCGTTCGTTTTTGTAAATCTACCGTGCCCTTTGTTGGGGATTGACATGCAGTAAGTTATAATTTTGTTTTGGAATGAATCAATGTAACCATAATGATAATGAATTAATAAATTAAACACACAATCATGCCGTCGTCATTTTGTCAATGACCGATACTTAACACAATATCTGCCAAATAACCATTCGTTCGTTGATGACGTTAAAATTACATTTTACCGCCAATTTCGATAGTAATCCTTTTCGACAAATTGATTACGTCACGAGTTATAGCTTGTTGTGTTTTTAATTGGATTTTCCATTTCGTATTTGTCCTTTCGTAAATTAAAGTAAAGGACAATAAACAAATGTACTCCGGACGTTGCTTTGTAAAAAAATACGTTTGTATGGAAAAGAGGCAAGAAACAGAAAACGCATAGATCTGCGTGCGTTCACGTGCGTGCATTCATAAAATTCACGCAAAACGCAGCGTGAGTACCAGCTAAAAGTAAGCGTCCAACTTTCGCCATCGTACGAAACGGACGTATCGCATTCAGTATTCTTTGTATAGAAATTCACACAAGTGCGTCCAGGCGTCCACTTCATCGGCATTGCCGATCAAGTTTCTCCATACATTTATGAATATCCGTTTGCCACGATACCGATAGGTAGCTCACCTTAAATGTGAGACTGAAAGGCAGGTTAAGTTAATTATTGTAGCTCGTAATTATTATGCACCCGTGGCCATATTTCACCGCCGGTGGATGGTAGAAGCAGATAGTATTATCTAATCTAGTTAGCATATGGCGGCTTAATTGCTTCGTATTGAGTGGAGGCAACCCATTGCTACTAGCGCTGAATAGCTGTATAATCACTGTTATAGAACTCGCCTTCAGAGGTTCGTTTGATGTAGCGGTTATATTGAAATTATTAGTTGTAATTTCTCGCTAGTGGAACTGGAACTTGAAAGGAAAAGAGAGATGTTCTACGTTTGAGCGTATTTCGGTGTGTCTGTTACCACGTTACGTATTACGATACGGAAACTTTGTAGGTTACGTTACTTTTTTACTATTGATAGTGGATTTTAATATTCATTAATTTCATGATGACCTTCCCGGTAACCCTCTTTTGGCTTACTATGTCACTTAACACCCAGTAACTCATTTAAGAATTAATTTGCCGAGTTTATCAAGACACAAACATCATAATAAACACTCTGGTCTCGGCTTTTTTCTATCTATTATAAGATAAACATAATTATACCAAATAAACTACCGCATTATTTTATGGATTCAGTTCATAGACTTTTTATTATTATTATATTTATGTTTAAAGCTTTCACAGAAGCGGATGGTCAGGATGTTTTTGTGATTTACGTTGAATATGCCTATCGTAATACAAACATGAAAATCAGACATTTCCTGAATGTACTTAAAAAACCGACTTCAAAAAACCACTAAAATGTAAGAAATAATTTAAGGTTTACACAAATTCTACTCGTATGAGACAGTACAAATATACCTAAGCAGGAACTGTTCTTTTTTGATGTTGGTGCGGTGACAAAGTAATCTGAAGAAATATGGCACCAACTTCAAAAAAGAACAGTTCCTGCTTAGGTATATTTGTACTGTCTCATACGAGTAGAATTTGTGTAAACCTTAAATTATTTCTTACATTTTAGTGGTTTTTTGAAGTCGGTTTTTTAATTTTTTAAATTATTATTTTATTTAATAGTTTTTAGTTTATTTGTAATAATTTTCAATCAAAAGTAAGGTGCAAATGATACCAAAAAGTCCTACTAATCAATACGAATCATTCAAGCCTAAACACGAAGTAGTTGCTATATACCGTTGAGGAGTTCCCCTGACTGCCTTCCGTTTCCATCATCAGATCAGCTCAAGGTCACCATCATATTTTTTTGTTATAAGAACTATATTTAAGTTCTTAATTTCATTAGAATCGGTTAATATGTGCCCAAAATGGAAATTCATACCCTGTTTTTACCCCTTTACCCACCCTTGGGGGTGAGATAAAATTCTGAAAAAAAAATGGGACCACCTGGGAGCTCAACCCAATACAACAAAAAAAGAATTTTCAAAATCGGTTCATAAACGGCGGAGTAATCGGTGAACATACATAAAAAAAAATATAAAAAAAAAAAAAAGATCCCGACGAATTGAGAACCTCCTCCTTTTTTTGAAGTCGGTTAAAAAGTACTTTTAAAACAGGCCAAAATCAACAATTACTAAACTTTCACACTCAGATTGAGACACGCCAAACTTATAACAATCTGTTTCGGCAGCAAATAAAAGCAGGACCGAAATAAACTTTATTTCAATTCGCAGTTGTAAACACGACGTGCAGTTTCGGCGAACAACTGTACCATTCGCAGGCTTATGTCATCAGTAACTTCGGAAGTCTACCTCTCAGTGGAAACTGTAGTGGGTGTCACCAACGAGAGTGCACCTCGAAGACACAAGCATAATGTAGCAAGTTTTAAAAGTAACAAAAAATATGACGTCAAGTGCAACTAAAAAGTCCTGACAGAAAGATTGCGATTTTGCAAAGACTTTTTAACATTTTCAGTAATTTACTCACATTTACATACATTTAAAAATAAAATACCGATTAATAATATCTTTTTAACGGATTTTTGCTTAAATAAATAGGTATAATGGATCGGTAAATACGGTCTTTAAAAATTAGTTAGGATCCACTTCCATTTCCAAAACTTTATAGTTGCACTGTAACTATGTCAGTGACATAGTTACAGTGCAACTATAAAGTTTTTGACATAATGTCACTTGTCTTTGTCTAGTAGTAAAAAGTAAACGGGAAGTGGTAGCTCGCGAAAGAGTCGATAATAATTGATCAAAGGTACGTTTAGAAACTGGCCACAAGAGTATTTCGAAATAAGAACATCTCAATCTTGAGCTCAAAATGTCCCCAACGTATTGGAGGTCAATACGTTTGCCATCAGCCCCTGTCTGCTAGCGGGACACCCTGTCGAACTACAATAGTCTTTAGCGTCTGGTAACAAGAGCTTCAATATTGCCAAGTTGAAACAGCATTAAGGAGACTGGTAGGCTTTCGCTGTCACTCGGCAGGACTTTGCTGTAAGCTGCGAAGAAATAGTGCCACGGAACGTTTCGCGTCTGCTTATAACATGGTTGGGTTTTTTTACAGTTTACAGCGTTCGAGTTTTACAAATAATGTCTAAAAAAATTACACCTTGTCGAAGAAGAGGGGTGTATCTGGTGTATCTGTATATTTTGTCTGTGGTAGCATAGCTCTCATACGGCGGAACAGATTTTCGATTTGATTTTTGGGTCATAGGCTATGTTACCCTGATTATTCTTGACCGTATTTTATCAAAATTTACTTATTCGTTCAAAAGTTATGCGACATTTTAGTATTGAATGTCGGGGGTTTTAACCGTTGGGTAACGTTATTTTTAGTTTTAGTTCTGTAGTGACACCCATTTTATAAAAAAATGCAGCACTGATGCTCATGAAACAATGCCCCCGTGTAAGGACGGAGACAAACAAAGAGTTGTGGATTCCATAGCGGAAAAATGGCGGAAGGCCTAATTTTTTAATTTTTAAATCCCGACGGTAAAAAGTATGTGCCATTTCATGTATAATTGCAAAAAGGGCGGGAATGCAATGTGTATGTACACAGATAAATTAAAACTAGGTTTTATGTTCCGAAAATCATGTTTTTTTATTATCATTTATCACTATAGAGTTATAGACATAATTAATTAAGGCTTTTTGATGTCGGCTCCTGAGGATGTACTTACTAAAATACTTTTGAGACTGCCGGATCGGTCTGACGATAAAGAATAAACATAATTATATGTTTCTATAATTCAGACTTCAGAGCTTTTTAACTTCATTCAATCTAATCGCATGTGACTCGTAAACCCACGTACAGCCAACCATTGATTAGAGGTTGTAATCTTGTAAACTACGCATCCGTATCCGAAGTTAGTTGCGTCGCCAGCGCTGGCGTACACTGCCGCGAATATTAATTAATACCGGGACGCCGCCGAATACCAACTGCGGCCTGCCCGGGATATCGATATGGTAATGGAGTAATCACAGAGAGGGGGTCTTCCAGTCTTGGCGGGTTACTAGTGAAAGAGTTAATCAGCTTTCGTACTATCTTTGTACAGTTATATATTATATCATTACATATTCTATGAGTCGTCCACTGCTGTTGCCCGAGCACAAGTTTCGATCCTCCGTTAACGATGCGTATCGTTGAATCTATGCGATACCTAATTCGAATCTACAGTCGAAATCGATAGCATTGAATGCTAGCGTTGGCTAGGAGATTCGAAGGTTCGTTTAGAAACTGCTGTCTTAACCTTATTATATCCTAAATTTCGCATTTTTTTTGTTTTTATTATGAAAATATTGTTGAAATAAGTGCTATTATTTAATATTATTTAATTAAATAAATAAACAAAGTGAAATTAAAATAATTCTATCAATTATTTTTAAAAGTTGTTTTAATTTTATATCGTATTATGAACAAATATGGACGTTTGTGATTGTGAAACCAATTTGACGTATAGATTCAAACAAAAACGCTAGCGATAAAATTTCGTTCGAATCTATGCGTCAAATTGGGTTCGTAATCGCTAAAATGTCAAATTTATATGGGCAAAGACTTTCGAATCTATACGCTTTCGATACCATAGTCGATAGGTGAATGAATTTCGAATCTATACGCTTTCGATACCATAGTCGATAGGTGAATGAACGTCACTGTTAATTTTCCATATGTTTGTGTAGTATCGAAAATTAGTATCGAATCCTGTGCTCGCCCTACTGGACACAGGCCCAAGGAGCGCCACTACACTCAGCCTTACTCATGCAGCCATTATAACGCACGCTTGCTCGCATGTTCGTGGACTCATAATTTATCCCACCGTTCAAACTGTTCTTTGGCATATTTTATATGTAACTAGCTGTTCCGTGAGCTTCGCTTCGCCTTAAAGTTTTCCCGTGGGAATTCCGGAATAAAAAGGAGCCTATGTTCTTTCCCAGGGTCTAGACCGCATGTACTTATACCAAATTTAATTCAAATCCGTTCAGTAGTTTTGGCGTGAAAGAGTAACAGACAGACACAGTTACTTTCGCATTTTATAATATGTATTAGTTAGGATTAGGATGTAACTCGAAAATGTACGAACAAGGGGCTCACCTCTCACCCTCAGCTTGCAGATTTTAAGAGCTATGGTAAATCGAATTCTCTCACGAAAATCCTCATTTCTGAATCAAACTCATATTATTATAAAGCCAATAAGTATTCGCAAAGTCTAACGTAGCTCGCACTGTTTTGCTCAATAGAATTGAATAAATTACCTTTCAGGAGCTACACTTAGTCGCTTAATCGTTAGCATAATCAATTCTTGTCATAACAACTTAGTTGTTTACGCTTTAAAGGTTATAAAGTGTGAACATCACATTGGTTCACTAAGCATGTTAGATGAGATGAAGAAAGCGTCACACTTATCTCTTCTACTTGTGTTTATTCAAGTATCAATAATGGGTGTCACTTCGGTAGGTAAACACGGGCTTTAGTCTAGTCGTCAGACAATCTAGACATGTCCTTCCAGGTCACAGAAAGCCTTCCTTTGTTTTACCTTAGCGATGCGCTGATTTGTTATCTATTGAATCTGTGCCAGCGCTTGCGTGCATAACAGGTTGATTTTGCCATTAATTCCATTACAGGACCTGCATAAATAGGTCTTGAAGGGACCATCTGTCTACCAGTAAGACCAGTCAGGTTTTAGCCTATATCCCGGCTATGTAGGTTACATTTTCGACTTCAAACGGTTAAGAAACAGCTAGCCAACTTGACTCAGATCAGATATCATCCGCCACCAATTTACCCCTTTACTTAATGCACACAATTTACTTAAAGCTTTTATTATCTACAAGATAATATCAGGTATCAATACAAGGTGATACTATAGATCTATTATTATCATTGTTTGTGTCTTGTGTACCGGAGACTCTTCATCCGACTAATGGAAGCCTTTGTGTTCTGAAGGTCTAAGTCTAGATAACGGCTATTGTTCTGATCACACACGTCAATGTGACATGAGATAATGCGGTGCTTTTATAATATCCATTACCTGCTATTAATAATTAGTAAGATAACTCAAGGCGGTCGCTTCATGCTGACTTACCACCACCCACACAATCAAATTTATTAAGCGTCATTGCAATAATATCTAATATTGCAATAATAAATTATCTCCCGAACATCCATAGGATCCAGACAAATTAGGAGGTTTGAAAGATAAGCAATGCATTTACAGTCAAAACTTCATGATTTTTCAAATTAAATACCTACGCTAGTTAAAGTCACTCACTAATTAAATAATAAATCCTATGTAAAGTTGCTACACGCAAACTGCCACATTTCCGGTCTAATTAAAAGTCAGACTTTAAAAGTTTTAAAACGAATCGTTGTAGGCGCCGGGAACCTAAAATAAACTCTATAGTAGTATCTGTAAAAAACTTTTAATTAACAGCATTTCAAAATTGTCCCAAGAATATGATGCGCGATTCCGGCTGCCGGAGCTGCCAATAGTGTTGTCGATTAATCGATAATATCGATAGTATATCAATTAGTTTTTTTCCACTGCAACACTATGGGTAAAAAGCAATACTGTGATCTATCCATAGTATCGTCCATGGAATCCAATGAAATATCGTCAAATTAATATCGATAGTCAACGATATTTTAGGTTATACAAATTAGATGGAGTGCAAAAGAAACGTCTCGACAAATTTTACCCCATTTCTAACACTGATCTTTGATTTAATCAGTTCCGTTCCGATAGAAGATGTTGACTTTATTCATTGGTTCAACGGTTATCATTAGTAAACAAAATGCGGATAGCATTGACTTATATATTACTAGCGTAAGGACAGGCCCAACCGCTCTAGAAAATGACACCCTCGCGTTGGCCCTAAAACCTCATAAATCTGTCATAATTTGTATGAATTTAGGGCCAGCGCGCGGGTGCCATTTTCTTTTGACAAAACGTTCTGACGGGCGTATCCTTCCTTTTGAAATCATTGGCGGATAGTTTTTGCTTTGTTTTGTATGCATGAGACACTTCATAATGTTCATATATTGTTAATTAATATTGGACTATCGAGGGGCAATCGACATTGGCCTTTTTGGGCGGTAGCACTATAGGACAGCATTGCGATAAACAGCTGAGGCAGAAAACAGTGTTACTCATCGCCCATTACAAACAATCCCGGGTAACAAAAACGATATACTTTCCGAGGCCCTAGTATACGTAACTTTGCGGTAATGTAATTTTCACTGTCCTCGTAACTTGGCCAATGTTTAGTTTTAATTGTCTTGAAAACGGTCAATCGGATGTTGGTAACTCTTTTCCGATTTCCCGCTGGGGTTCTCGGATGATGCAGCGAAAGCTCCTTTAAAACTGACGTACTATGTCCTTTTCATTGCTCATGAGTGTATTATGTAGTCGTATTCGTACCTACCTGTTTATGTACTTTTAACAAATATGTAAACTGCATCCCCAGTAAGCAAACTATTACTACACTCACGGGCAATGAAAAGGTTCCACTGAGAAAAGCACCAAATTACTCCTAAATGGCAAAGGTTAGCTTAATGACGCCTTCTGCAACGTTGAAGTACATTTAACAGAGCATCAGGATAAACTAAAAACAATATTTTTTTGTAATTTTTTTATATTAGGTATATGTTTGAAAAAAATCAGGTTGTTTGGTATCGGCATTTTGTGAGTGGACCTTTTTCATTGCCCGTGAGTGTATTATCGGTTTAGTATGCCAATTATTGTAAACCGTTTGCTAGTTTTGCGATCACCGTCCTCATAATAATAAATATAGTATTGACAATACTGTTTCTGTACTTTCAGAAACTTTCTGTATCCCACACACCTCTTTTACGAACATTGCCAAGTCCTATCAGTCCGCCAACTCTTTATCCTCCAATCAATTTTAAAACAACATTCTTCTGTGCATCAACTGATTCAAAAACCCCCTAAAAGACGACAGTTTAAAATTTACCAACAGGTCCTTTTATCTATAATAAATTGAACAAAATACTAATGATTAACAACTTCATAAAACATAAAGCTAAATTCGTTATCACAAATTATCTACTTAATCTATCATACTCGGAGACTGAAAGCATATTAGAAATAGTGCAGTAGACACTACTAATTTTGTTTTGTTTTCTGCCTAGTCTAATATATTTAACACAAAACAAATTTCCTGAGAAAACACACACACACACACACATACACACACACACACACTCACACACATACACACACACATACACACATACACACACACACACACTCACACACATACACACACACGCGCGCACAGACACCCACACACTGGTTATAAAATTTATTTAAATTATTATTTGATTTTGTGTTCTATTTTTGTTTATTTACCAGTAAGGCCCTAATCTGGAAGAGAACTGACTTCTGAAATACAGATTTATATCTAGTTCGGAAAACAGTGCTCAATATAATTTGTACGCATGTTTTTGGTGAAATAAATAAATCTTTAAATCTTTAAGCTAGTCAATTGTTTTTTTAAGGACATCGACGTGATTCGACCAAACAAGGCTAAAGTGTTCAAACTGTTACAGTTCTAATAAAGATTCAAGGTTTTGGTCACAGTACAACTGTATAATTTATGATTAGACTTTATAGATTATATAATATTGTAAAAATAGTACCTCTAATACTATACTAGTATGTTATACTTATTTTAATTTATCGGTGTATTCATCATCTTTATAAAAATGTGTTATTTGATTAATGTTGTGACATTTTGAAATTATCAATGTGGCAATACTAGCCAGTCCCTCACAGAACGACTAACGGTTGAGAAAGTATAAAAGGGAGGACTGGCTGGTATCGCCCTCTTTCCTGCTTCGAATTTTGTGAAAATAGGACGTCACTATGCCCGTTTGTGTACCGAAATACCTATAAGATTAAAGTGATTTAATTGTTTAAAAAGTGAAACGTATTTTCATTTATCAAACTCCTGAGTCGTTAAAGCTCAGAAGTTGGATAAATCGGTGTTGTTTTTACACGGATTGGACTTCACGCACCACAAAACGTAAGTTTTTAGTTATTTTTTTTTTTGCATACGATAGGACAATATGATTTATTTTAACTACTTATGCTACCAAACATATTTGCGTATTATTTTCCTTCCTATCACTTTTTGTACTGTGTTGTAAGTGTTGTGAAGATTATAGTTTGGTTATCTACCAATTTTACCATGTGCTTAAGCTTAAACTCTGCCCGTCGGTGCATGTGCTTAACCTTAAATTTTATGTAGGACGGGATTAGCCTGTATGTAAAACAATGCACTAGTTACCAAAACATATTAAGAATTTGAGAGCTAATCCATTCGTTATCGCTCTTGCAATGCTTAGTTGTCCTAAATAGGGATAGGCATTTCTGCAAACATTAATTTTAGGTTTGAAAATTTTATTTAAGTAAAAATACGTGTGTATAAATGAGTGATCATCGCTTACCTAATGACTTTGAGTTCTTTACAACGTTTCTTTTCATATAATATAATTATATCAAATACTAATGTGATCGTTTTTGTCTGCAACTCGAGGTTGGGAAGAATGCCCAGGCTTGGACTTCGACATAGCCCTGAGCCACCAAGGAGCCGCAGCCGCTCCCGAGGTGTGACACCGAGACGCAGCCGTTCTCGGGAGCGCCGCAGCACCCAGTATGATGATGGTGAGCCCCACCGGAGGCGGTCGAAACGGTCGCGCCGGTCAAAACGTCGCCGACGTGACGAGAGCCACTCCCGCAGCCGCAGCCGCATGGGGAGCAGCAGCGCGTCACCGCATAATAGACGCGAGAACCAAGGAGCAGATACAAGGTATTTGGAAACTCAAACAAAGTGTTTAGAAGGTCTTGTAAATGTTTTAAAGAACTTTAAAAATACAAATGAACGTGATAAATTCCCTGTGCTGCATAACGTGATTCCTGAATTTGACCCATTGTGCAAAGAACAATCGATTGATGTTTGGCTTCATAAAATAGAAGAGTGCGCTAAGATTTACGGTTGGGATGAATCACAGATCACCCACTATGCGTTACCCAAGTTGACCGGCGTTGCGAAGAGTTGGTACCAAGGATTACCTAGTCTAATGTTTTCATGGCCCGAGTGGCAGACTAAGTTAAGAGAAACATTTCCATCTAGAATTAACTATGCAGAGATTTTGACTGACATGTTAGGTAGAAAAGTTCGCTATGGGGAGTCACTAGAAATGTACTATTACTCAAAAATCAATTTGCTTAATAGGTGCGAAATAACAGGGCAACGGGCTGTTGATTGTTTGATTTATGGAATAGAGGATAGGAGTGTAAAACTAGGAGCACAAGCAGCAGAGTTCACGGAACCTGAGCAGCTACTAAAATTTTTAAAAACTGTTAAAGTTGGACAAGATAGGAACAATACGGATCAAAATAAATCAAAGGATAAAGATAGGCGCGCCTACCTCTCAAATAACTCTAATCCTACAAATAACAATCCTAAAACTAGTACACCTACGCAAAAATCCAATTACAGTCGTGTCACATGTTATAATTGCAATGAAATTGGACACCCTTATTTCCGCTGTACAAAACCAAAAGTACAATGTACAACATGTAATTTGCGAGGCCACGTGGCCACGGACTGCAAGACTACTATAACTAACGCGGATAATAAAACAAAATCGGTATTACAAATTGAAAACAATGGTGATACTAGTTCGAAATACAAGATGCCGGTTAAGATTAATGGAATGATTTTGAACTGCCACGTTGATTTAGGTAGTGAAGGTACTCTTATCCGTGTCAGTGATGCAAAGCGATTGAATTTAGAATGGAAACCTGTTGGAGGTCCATTGCTTAGGGGTATAGGTAATGTGCCATACTGTCCTCTGGGTGTAATTTTTGCAACTGTGGAAGTACAGGGGGTAACTGAGAGTGAAGTTGAAATACTTGTTGTCGACGATAGTTTAATTAACTGTCCGGTGCTACTGGGTCACACTTATACAGAAAGACCAACAATTAACATCACAAAAACAGACTCTGACGTCATAATAAAAAAAGTGAATAAGACTCAATACGAAAAATGCGAATTAATTTGCGCAAGAGAAATTATAATAAAACCAAGTGAAATCAACACTGTTTCTGTAAAATGTGCGTATAATTTTTCAGGGACTGTTTATGTTAATGGTTCAGTTAGGGGTTGCATAGATAAGTCTTATTACTTTCTCCCAGGGGAATATGACGTAAAGCAAGGCTTAAGTAGTATTCTGGTACAAAATGTAAGTAACAATGATATAATTTTCAAATGTGGTGACTTACTAACGCGCAGTAGACGTCTTGATCGAACATACCAAGTAAACAAAGTTGACTGCTGCTTTGACGAGATATCAGATAAATCATCAATTAAATGCGGAAATCAAGTCACAACCACACAAAAAGAAACTATTAAAGATTTACTCGATAAATACTCGTCATGCTTTTCAACTGGCTTGAGTGACTTGGGGTTTACAACCGAAACTGAAATGGTGATTGATCTGATAGACGCGGAGCCGGTCGTTTACCGACCATATAGGATGTCACAATCGGAGCGCGAAAAGGTGAGGGTCATGGTTGACGATATGTTGCAAAATAAAATCATACGAGAATCTAACTCGCCGTATGCTAGCCCTATCTTATTAGTAGATAAGAAAACAGGGGAAAAACGACTCTGCGTAGATTATCGCGCCCTTAATCGTAAAACTAAGCGTGAACATTATCCTTTGCCCAGAATAGAAGACCAATTGGATCTATTACATGGTAATTGCCTTTTTGTGACACTTGACCTTGCTTCCGGCTACTATCAGGTGCCTATTGCAGAGGCATCCCGCGAAAAAACAGCATTCGTAACACCGGACGGACAGTACGAATATAACCGTATGCCGTTCGGTCTAGTAAATGCCCCGTCGGTTTTTATGCGAACCATGAATAAAATCGTTGAAAAATCTCCCGTGCGCTCTTACGTACTCTTGTATATGGATGACGTTTTAATACCAGCAAAATCATTTGATGAGGGTATACACAGGCTTGAGGAGGTACTAAAATTGTTCAAGGAAAGCGGACTTACCTTAAAACTAAGCAAATGCAACTTTTTTTTTGACAAAATCGATTACTTAGGCTATGAAGTAAGTGCTAATGGTATAAGACCGGGTTCTCAGAAGACAGATGCTATTTCAAAATTTCCGACTCCTAAAAATGTCCACGATGTTAGAAGATTTATCGGTCTTGCTAGTTTTTTTAGGAGGTTTGTCAAAGGATTTGCCACAATAGCTCGCCCAATGACTCAACTTTTAAAAAAGGACGCCGTGTGGACTTGGGGTACAGAGCAGATACACGCGTTTGAAAAATTAAAACAATGCTTGACAGAAAGACCAGTTTTGGCCATTTACAACCCAAGTGCTGAGACCCAACTTCACACAGACGCTAGTAAATTTGGCGTAGCAGGCATTCTATTGCAAAAAGATGAAAGTGGAGCCTTTAAGCCAATAGCATATTATAGCAGGCAAACTACGGCAGATGAGCAAAAGTATCACTCTTTTGAGCTCGAGACTCTTGCGATTATAGCCTCATTACAAAAATTTCGGACGTATTTGATAGGCATACATTTTAAAATTATGACTGATTGCAATGCTGTAACAACTGCTTTGACTAAACGCGATGTAAATAATAGGATTTCACGTTGGTGGATTCAATTTATGGAGTACGATTGCGAAATTGTGTACAGGCCCGGTGAAAGAATGGCTCACGTAGATGCCTTGAGTAGGGGTGCTATTGAGGGTGAACAAATCGTACCAGAAGCAATAGACATATTTTCTTTAAATATAGAAGACTGGTTAACAACCGTACAACAAGCAGATGATGACATAAAAAAAATTTCGGACATATTAAAAGATCCTAAAACACGGGATGTTACTGACACGTTTAATAAATATGAGCTAAAAAATGGTCGCGTATTTCGGAAGATTGATGACAAAACATCCCGTTGGGTAGTTCCTAAGGGGGCCAGGTGGCAAATTTTACGGAATAACCATGATGATATTGGACATTTTGGTTACGAAAAAACATTGTCGAGAATAAAGGAATCCTTTTGGTTCCCAAAAATGAGACGGTTCGTAAAAAAATATGTAGCAGCGTGCTTAGAATGTGCTCATCATAAAATGCCTAGCGGAGCAAAACAAAATGCTTTACATCCGATACCAAAAATTGATATTCCATTTCACACTATTCATGCGGACCATCTGGGACCATTTATACGAACAAAGCGCGGAAATACTTACATCCTTGTGATCGTAGATGCCTTTACAAAATATGTAAATCTTACAGCTGTCCGTAATACAAAATCTACGTCTAGTATCAGGGTATTTAGAGAACACTTTAGCTACTTCGGAACAGCGACGCGTTTGATAACTGATCAGGGAACTAGTTTTACAAGCACCGCTTTTAAAGCTTTTACAAAATCTGTTGGAATTAAACACATCCTTAATGCCGTGGCTACACCTCGTGCTAACGGCCAGGTGGAGCGATATAATCGCACTATCTTGGCTGCCTTAGGAGCCATGAATCATGACAAGCCTAACGGATCTTGGGATGATCACCTCCCTGACATACAGCTAGGAATCAATACAACTATTCATGCTACCACTAAGCAGACTCCAACCGAGCTTTTGTTTGGTCGTAATGTGACTAATCCATCCCAAGGACTGTTAAATGAAGTAATATCTGCAGCAAATTCTGAGGTATCAGAAGATGCATTAGCAGAAAAACGAGCAAAGGCAGACGAACTGATAAAAGAACAACAAGAAAAAGACAAAACTCGTGTTAATAAAAATGTAAAACCACCGCCAAATTATGCCGTCGGTGATCTTGTTAGGGTAATTAGAGCAGTGAAGGGCATTGAAGGTCAATCTAAAAAGTTAGAATGCAAACTAAAGGGGCCTTATAAAATAATCAAAATACTTCCTAATGATCGGTTTGTTATAGAGGACACACCACTCACGAGGTGCGGTAAGAAATATGAGGCTATAGTAGCAATTGATAAACTCCACCCATGGCTTTCGTTTTCCGTACCCATGTCGTCCGACCATGAATCTGAGGATGAAGGTTCAATTAGTGACACTATGACAGATAGTTAGGGACATAATGATAATATTAACAGAATTGTGATCACCTAGCGCGTGTATTATTTATAAATGAAACCTGGCGTTACTTATACTCATTTTGCAATAATATATCCACAATTAGAACTTACTTGACATGTCAGTCAGCTACTCTCCTTGATACGTAACTAAGTATAATTCGATAGTAAGTTATGTAAATACTAATAAATATAATCGATGTATAATATTCACGAATTTATGTAAAGTACACAAAAAAAAATACTGAGATGGTATAATACTATATACATAATTAATTAATTCGCTTCAAGACACACAAGTTACATGATATTAATTGTTTAAATTCATTATATCTGATAAATGGTATAGTTTATTAGTTATTAATTAGTCTGATCAACGTCAAGGATCTGACTTTAGATAAAGCTGAGTCTGATCAACGTCAAGGGTCTGACTTTAGATTAAGTTAGTCTGATCAACGTCAAGGATCTGACTATAGATTAAGCTGAGTCTGATCAACGTCAAGGATCTGACTTTATATTACGTTAGTCTGATCTACTTCAAGGATCTGACTTTATGATAAGTAAATCTGATCAACGTCAAAGATCTGATTTTAGATTAAGTTAGTCTGATCAATGTCTAGGATCTGACTTTAGGTCGTTAGTTCAATCGATGCGAAGGATCTTTTTTTTTATTAAAACATACTCGTGGTATTATACCTGTTATTTTAAATAAATAATATAAAATTGTATATTGTGCTGGAACTATGATGTAACAAATATGTATGAGCCTCTAAATATAAAAAAAAATTACACATTATTGTAATATTTAAGAAATATTATAGATTTCATTTGCAATTAGTTGATGATAACGAGAGACTCGTTACGGTCTGATGGCCGAGCTGTTACAGTTCTAATAAAGATTCAAGGTTTTGGTCACAGTACAACTGTATAATTTATGATTAGACTTTATAGATTATATAATATTGTAAAAATAGTACCTCTAATACTATACTAGTATGTTATACTTATTTTAATTTATCGGTGTATTCATCATCTTTATAAAAATGTGTTATTTGATTAATGTTGTGACATTTTGAAATTATCAATGTGGCAATACTAGCCAGTCCCTCACAGAACGACTAACGGTTGAGAAAGTATAAAAGGGAGGACTGGCTGGTATCGCCCTCTTTCCTGCTTCGAATTTTGTGAAAATAGGACGTCACTATGCCCGTTTGTGTACCGAAATACCTATAAGATTAAAGTGATTTAATTGTTTAAAAAGTGAAACGTATTTTCATTTATCAAACTCCTGAGTCGTTAAAAAACTATGCGAATAATAGATGGCGTAGACTTACTATCAATCTTTACGGTAAAAAGGTTATATTTTCAGTTTATTTCTTTTACTCTGTTGAGTGAGAAACTTTCCAAGGATTGATCGGTTTCTTGGGACCTCCAATTATTTGACAATATTAGCTACCTCTGTATTCGAAAAAGTTTATGCTACGATTGCCACCCCAAACGGTCACTCGTCATCTGCATCCAGCGGCTTCCCGCTACCTTCGCAGATCATCAGTCCAACGGGTTGGGGGGTGACCGTGTGTAAAGCGGTGCAAACCGTTTCATAAAATTATACATCGCCTGATAAAATAATGAAGCTGCCATTTTCTACTTAAAAGACCCATCACTGTAGCTGCCAAACCTATTATTTTAGCCACCTGCCATTACGTAGTTATTAAAATCTCCTTTCACATTATAATTATTTATACACTGGTTCCACTTACAAAATGCCAACACCAGATGTCCCCAATTCTTTTAAATATTAAATTTAAAATTTGAATATTTACGATTTTAGTTGGTAATATTCTGTTGAACTGTTAAATGTACCTCAATATTTCAAACGGATATTCTAGTCTATGAATAAGGTATCCTTTTCTGTTTAGGAGTAGGTGATTTGATGATTTTCTCACTTTAACTGTTTCATTGGTCGTATTATATTTAATGAACTGTGGTAGATGTGGTAGGTGTGGTGTGGCAGACCTTTGCGCGTATGGCATTGCTGGTATGAGCATTTCTGTATTGAACTATTATTCACACACACACGCACTCACGCCTTGTACTAATGTACTCCCTTGCGGGGTAGGCAGAGGTGCATTGCTGCACCCACTTTTCGCCAGAGTGTTATGTTAGTCCCAATGTAATAGGGGGCGGGCCTATTGCCATTTTACGGGCACATCCAAGACCCGAGAACAAATATCTGTGTTTAAACAAATATCTGCCCCAGCCGGGAATCGAACCCGGGACCTTCGGCTCAGTAGTCAGGGTCACTAACCACTACGCCATTCGGTCGTCAACTATTATTCAAAGGAAGTTATTGAAAATTCCAATGAGGAGATGAGAGAAAGGAACGTCTTGTCCGATAACAATGGGAAATAATCCACTACATTCTTTAGTACATTTTGAAAACTCTCGTTCCACATCTTATTCGATCTATATACCTACGTTTTATATAGACTTTTCAGCAAAAGTATATTAGTAAATTTTCATTTAGAAATTGCATGGGTATATTGGCTATGTCTAGGTACTGATCGCCGAAAACCCATATTAGTTTAAGATTTGACAACGCAATAATGTTGTAGGTACCTAAACAACAAGACTCAAGACTCTAATAAAATCTATTTAAGGTAGCTCCTTGTTTACGTTGCAAATTATGCAAGCTACGGCACGCAGCTTCAACTTTATAGCTACCAGGAATTTCAAGCTCTGCCTCTTCAGCTTCTAACGACTTGAGAGTCCAGGGGGTTACTCTATACTCACGAAAATCTAACGAACGAGAGCTGTCGTGCAAACGGCACGTTTAATGCAACGAGATAGAGTCGTAGCTGGCGCAGCAGCGCTCTGAAACTTATTTTTTCGCCATAGAGTAACCCCCCAGGTCTCAAAGATGCTTATAGCAGTCGCATACCTTTGCGACTAAGGCATAGTTTTAATAACTAGCAAACTAAAGGATACTACGCCCTGGTATGCTAAGTACGAACTTGAGGATTCCAGCGTTTGAGCGTTCATAGCACAAGCGAATATGTGGTCCATGCTTAGATTAACAATTTACGAACAAGATGCAGAGGGGAGACCCCGAGAAAGGTCCACGTATACTCGTTGGCCACTTGTGAACGTAACAACTTTAAACATAATTAAAGGCGCATAGTTGTTTGCTGCTCCGAATGTTTAATCATTTCGCTGATTTAATCAAATCCAGTTCATCGGTACACCCGTAAAGTTGCATGTTTTAATTTTGTAAAGTGCATCGTTATTTCATGTTACAAACATTCGTGACATGTCAAATTAAAAGTTTGGTGGTAGTAGTAGGTAATGCACTTTAAATATTATTTTTTGAAACACTTTTTCATCATATAATCCGCTGTTCTCTACACTATATTGAAATATTGATGTCTGGAAAATAAGGTATGCGGCTAATATGGCGATTGAAAAGACAGAAAAGAAGCGTTCAGTTTATAGTAAACTAGCTGTTCCCGCGAGCTTAACTTCGCCTTAAAAAGTTTTCCCGTGGGGATTCCGGGATAAAAAGTAGCTTAGGTTAGGGTCTAGTCTAGACCATTTGTATATCATATTTCATTCAAATCCGTTCAGTACTTTTGGCGTGAAAGAGTAACAGACAGACAGACACACTTTTGCATTTATAATATTAGTTAGGATAAATACCCAGTGCCTTGATCTTTTGTCTTGTCTTAAGCACAATGCTCTGGAGTCGTATATAACAGATAGCTGAGCTATCTACGATCCTTTATGCAAAATGAGGATGGTTGTTTCCCAAAGTGCATATTAAAACAGCGCGTTTTAACGAGCTATTATAATTTGGCGTTGGAGCTGTTTTAAAACTGCTTACAAGAAGTTTTAAATAACGTATTAGGAACACTATTACTGTCTTTATTACATGGCACTTTTATTTGTACCTAATTACTTAAGTTTATAGTTTTTAGAAAATAACTTTTTAAGTACCTACCTAATTACCTACAGCAAACTCCAAACAAACCCTAGACCGGCTGTAGTGTATGTCACTAACATGCTATAAGAATATACCTCATGATCAGAATAACCCTATAACCAATAAAAGAGCTAGATAACTAATAAATAAAATGGGAAAAATCTCATACATACTTAGTAAAATATAGCACGACACGAGTCGTATGACCTTTCCGTGGACAAATCCTTAAATGCTGGTTTTCTTTGAAAACGAACAAATTACAATTAAAAGGATTTGACCGCTGCCGCTGTCACAGGGGTTACGCTATGTTTCATAGCGGAGAGGAGCAATTTCGCACAAGATTTTTATCCCGTCTTGTCTTGAGCCTCGTGCTAGAGCGGTGGTACCTCAGTCGGGTAAGCGCCCGCTTCTCACGCAAGATATGCTGGTTCGAATCCCGGCGCTGACATGTATGCTAATGAGTTCTTTGAATTTACGTATAATGTATACCATCGCTCTTACGGTGAAGGAAAACATCGTGAGGAAACCTGCGAATCTAGATTTAGCACATCTACATGTGTGAACCCACGAACCCGCAGTGGACCAGCGTGGTGGGAAATGGTCCAAGCTTAGGAAGGCAGTTTAGACCTTGGGGATATGCACAAAGGTTCCACTCGAGAGAGCCAGGTGCAGGTACTTATACCCCCACAGAGAATAGAATAGAATAGAGCCTCGTGCTAGGTGTTCTTTACGTAGCACCGAGGTGTAAGATTGCATGTCTACAAGGTGATGCCAGCTTTGTGAGTCGCTGTGCTCATTAAATTAATTACGTGACACGGCGACTACGGGAAGGGTGGCTCAGCTTGGTTGGTTTTTTGTTCAACATTTTAATATTCATTGCTTTATGATTCTGCTCATGTTCAGTCATAAAAGATTAAGATTCTCTAAAAGTACCTAAAGTTTGATCCTAAGACTCACAGGTGGAAGAAAGAAGAATATTTCATCAATTACATAAAAATATGTACTTATACAAACACGGTAGAAAGGATGAACAAAGAAGTGAACCTTATTTTTAATAATAATAATAAATATGATAGATACATAATAAGATAACAAAATGAGCTCGGAATAATTTACATGACTTTTTTCCTAGAAACTAAGCAGAATATGTATATCTGAAGTTAAATATATCAGTGTAAATTGAAAGGCTGTACATGGCTGGATAGGTGTACATAACGTGAAATGTAAACGAAGCATCCAACAGAAACCGGATATCCGGCCGACCGGATGCATGAAACTGCATACATTGTTTGTATTTAATACTCGCATAAGAAATCAAACAAACAATACATGGTTAGGAAATACACTCAAGCACTCAGCAATGAAAATGTTCCCCCACAAAATGAAACCACCAAATGGCTATCGTTGGAAACCATATTTGCGATTACTTGGTAATAAAAAAAAAAAAAAAACACGCACTCACGCCTTGTACTAATGTACTCCCTTGCGGGGTAGGCAGAGGTGCATTGCTGCACCCACTTTTCGCCAGAGTGTTATGTTAGTCCCAATGTAATAGGGGGCGGGCCTATTGCCATTTTACGGGCACATCCAAGACCATGGTAATATATTGATACGCTTGTTAAATGTTTTCAAGTCTTCTTTTTAGGGCTACTTTGGTGCTATTGTCACTGTAATTTTTTCATTGCCCGTGTGTGTATGATTGGTTTTCGTGGTAAAAGATATATGATAATTTACAAATAGGTTACATAACGTTACCAGAAGAGGTTGAAGAAAGTGGCCACCCTCCGACATGTAGGCATTACTATCGATTCGTCTATTTTAAGTTGCTACTTCATTTGCATCGGTAGGACATCGTCCTCGGAAGGGTAGGCCGGGAGCATATTTAGGTACAGTTTTTAACCGACTTCAAAAAAAGGAGGAGGTTCTCAATTCGTCCGGACCTTGTTTTTTTTACACGCAGTTTACTAAATGAGCCTATAGACTAGTGTCTTAAATTTGAATTTTTTAGTTCGCTTTGTGAAGGTGATAAATAACAATGCTGATCTTTGTAATGGGCTTGGGACACTTTTCATACAAAATGCTCATTCTCTTTTCTCCTTCAGTTTGTGAAATAATTAAAAATGATTGTTTCTGTAGAAAAACATCCTACTTTTTATGCTACACTCCCGGGCTACAATTTAGGCGGGTCGAAGAAAACCCTGCGTGACTAGCCCACTGAATATAGATATTATTCTAGGCCTTATTCCGTAGTTCCTAAGTCCCTAAAGTAATTCCTTACAACTTTCGGTTTCACTCACAAAGTATTTACATATTATTTGGGTCTTCATTCATTAAAATGTAACGAAACTAAGCGTAATAAAGTCAAACTTGTTTTATTTGTAAGCTTCGCCTTGCATTTGTTAATCAATAATTTTGCCGCATTCAGATTTAAGTACTTAGGTTGATATTTTTTTATAGATTTTGACATACAAACACATCTGTACTAGACGTACAGATCATTATAACCGTCGGAAAGAGAATTGCCCAGCCATAGGTACAATAATTATTACCTACATACATACATACTTTCAGAAAACTGGAATCGATGTTAGGCAAATGTAATCCATTTGGTTCGCGCCACCCTGTCTATACGATTATACCCAGCCAACCCGCATAGTAACCACAGAACTGTGGCAATTACCTAACTAACGATAAAAACCCCAGACAGTCAAAAGTTAAAGTCGCATAGCTTTTAAACAGAATACCATTTTGTTAAAATCAAAACTCTGTTCAGCCGTTTCGTAGCCACTCAACCACAGACAAATACACGCAAACACACTCAGATACGTTAAACTTATAACACCCCTCTTTTTCCGTCGGGAGTTAAAATAGTAACCGGCGTGGGAATATCGGCAATAATCTCGCGATTGCTTCAGTCAAACGTCTGTTTTTGCGCAAAAAGCCAAACAAGTTTGATATAAATCCATAAATAACTCTCTGCTTGGCTTTTGATCTCTGGCTTTTGGAAATTTGTGAAAATTATCTTCCTTCCACATTAAAAGGTCACCAGCCAATATCTTGTATAGAAAAGCAAAACTTTATTTTGTTATTTAAAAGTATGACAAAGTAGTCATAATAATATAGGTACTTAACCACCTTTCGCTTTGAATTGAAAGCTTTATTACAAAAAAAAACATCTAAATCCATTCAGTAGTTTTTACGATACTTATAGTAAAAATATTCTCCAACTTTCGCCCTGATAACATTAGTGTGATGTGATATGTAGTTGTGGCAACCCCGCTGGTGCTACCTGCACAACTTCGTAACGGAGTTTAACCTTAACTTCATCAGCCTATAGATGCGATAGGAGAAACACCTCTTTCAAATGCTGCGTACGCAACACGGGTTCGTTATCGACGTCGATAAACTCGTTAAATAAGCGTTCCATTAATCACAGCGCCGTATTTATGGTGAATCACGATATAGTATACGTCGATAAAGATCCCGTGCAGCGGCAGCTGGCCAAGGGTGGGCCAACCAAGCAAACATTACTTTTCAACAACTCAAACGTTTCCATTCGCATCGTTGTGTTTCTTTATTAATCCATCAGGAGTAAGTATGAAATGTTTTTTAGCTAGTTTTAGCATCCGTACTACCACCGAAACATTAGCAAATTAACAATCCATAAGTAGCGCGCAGCGTCGCTCGCCTGTCAAACATAAGTCAGATCCATACAAGTTACGTCAGATTTAATAAGCGAGTCGCTACTTATTGCTACTGTTCGGTTGCGGATTTGTCGCTGGCGACTAGTCCGCGGACAAATCTGCGTGTGAATGTGTAGGTGGGCGCGGCTCGCGGTTCGGCGCGGCGCTCGTCGTCTCCTAGAGTACTTAGTCCTAATAGGTATGTTCCTTGTGCAATCGACTGGACTGCAACTCGGGGCTCGTGTAGTGTGTGGGCGATGACGGATTAGTCCACGGAATGGTACGGTTCAGGGCTCGGTTCGCGGTGAGTGTAGTGAATGGGGGGCTTAAAACATTCGCAGGCAGGGGTACTTACTCGTCAGGCAGGCTGGGGGCTCCCTCCTCCTGGCCGGGCGCGTTCACATGGTACACGCAGAAGTTCTCAAGCAGGGCCCGCATGTCCACGAAGCTGAAGAACGCTTGGAAGCTTGACACATCTGCGGACAAACAGACCAGCGTTTAGATGCCATCATTGTCGCCGTAGTTAGATCAACATCAGGACCTCTAGTACGGGTTTTGCAATTTACGTACAAGAAAAAAGTTTTGGTTTTCTTCTGCATACATTATCTGTCAAAAGTTTCATGATAGTTTCCGCTAGAAGCTAAACTTTTATAGGTTTAGACCAGTGTTTTTCAACCTTTTTCATGATGCGACCCCCCTGGTATAAAGAAATATTTCGCGACCCCCTCAACCCTTTGGATTTTTTATTATGTATTTATGTGTATAAGAGGGGCCATTTTTTTTTTAATTGGCTACTATTAAAAATGCATCTAGTCAAAACAAGTAACAGCCTCAGGATTCACTTTGAAAAAAGTTAATTTAGAGGTAATTTTGAAAGCCATTAGCTATAAATAAATTTACATTTCTTATTATTTTCTGCACTCATTGGAAACCAACATTTATTTAAAAAAACTTTAACGGTGGGAGGCAAAGGGGTAAGTAGGTGCCGATTGCAATTAGTGCATTTTTACTCGTCAGTCACGATGCGGCTATAAGTCAGAAATAATTTTAAATGAGGAGTTCACTCGAAAAGCAATAATGTATCCTTGTTTAGTGAAATCTGTGAAATCAAAGTAAATTTTACAACTGATAAAGAAATTATGAGAAAATTAGGCGAAACCAAAAATGTACCAACATTTCAAGAAATTTCTGTTGGAGCGACCAGAAAAATCTTAGAAATACGAAAGAAGGCAACTATTGTTTTCTATTGTTTCACATAAAAGAGTAAACAATATGCTTAAAACCACCTAAAGTGCAAAAAAACTACTCCGAAATACAAGTACCAAAGAAACATCTTGAAGAATTTCAAATGCGGCGCTGCTACGCTGGGGACTGATAGGAACTGAAACCTTAAAATTACCAATCGGAAAAGTCCTTGAAAACTGTTAGAGCAACCTATGGTTAAGTTTCAGGCAATTCCATCATTCCATTTTACTGCACAAGTTCTCATCATCATCATCATCATCTCAGCCATAGGACGTCCACTGCTGAACATAGGCCTGTGCAGCCTATGTTCAGCAGTGGACGTCCTATGTTTGTCCTAGTTCTCAGTTCCAACTAATAATATTTAGCATTAATATTATTATTTAGCATTATTTCAGCAGTAAACATGGGTAAATTCCCTGATGATTGAGCCAACAAGTCATTAAGAAAGATGTCGCATGCTAGATGACTGGAGCTCATTGTATTCTTCTTCTGCATGTATCAACAAAAAAATTATCTGGAGAACTATAGATTTTGGCCGGAAAACTATAGATTTTGGCCAGATTTAGTTGTATTTTGCTGTAAAAATCCATCCTACTTGCAAGGATGGAGCAAAATGCTTATGATCGCTGTCGCTGATCTATCAAATAAATAAAAATTAACTATCATTATTGTTTATTTTTTCACTAAAGTACCCCGTTTTTTCGAACCCTGGCGACCCCCCTACAGAAGCTTCGCGACCCCCCGGGGGGTCGCGACCCACAGGTTGAAAAACACTGGTTTAGACAATCTATCAAACCTGTACTAGACGTACAGCCCGTAATCGTCCACTGCTAGACGTAGATACTTGACTCAGGCGTTCTCCTAATTGGGAAGGAGGGATGGCACGATGCGTTCTCGTCGTGCGATAAGTTCTGCTGAATACCTTTTACAGCAGAAACAGTTGCCAAGACGACGTAAAACGCAGCGTATTGTAACAGGCATGACGGTATGCATAGTAGGTAGTCGTAAAATATATGTATTTGATTGTACTGGGATTAACTGCCAGTTTCTGTAACTATACCTACTGAAATATGAAAGCTATGATTTTAATATATATATATATATATATATATATATATATATATATATTGGCAGTTAATCCCAGTACAATCAAATACAGAAATAACTATAATTTCGATGTAATCGATAAAAGATAACACACGTCACACACGTGTATTGACGGTTCTAAGTGACTGTGATTACCACTTATTATGGGCCGGCTAGACGGCACGGTTCCAACTATCGATTAATAAAATACTGCTCGGTATCACTACCAACGGTTAACCTTCATAGTTGGTAAAGCATTGTATTTGCCTTAATGATAAATGGCATGGAACAGCATTTTCCATTACTTCTACGAACTATTGTTCAGGCTGTTACTAGGTCTAAGTCAGGTATTAATTTTGGCATTAGAGGCATCGTAGAGAAACAATTCCAGTGTGAGTTGATGACTAATGACTGTCCAATCGCATTCTGATTCTTATAAAATAATATTCACAGGCACAGTTTTATTACTTCTACCACCTTCTACTAGTTGTTCCCGCGAGCTTCGCTTCGCCTTAAAAGTTTTCCGTGGGAATTCCGAGATAAAATAATAATATGTTCTATCTCAGGGTCTAGACCACCTCTATACCAAATTTCATTCAAATCTGTTCAGTAGTTTTGGCGTGAAAGGGTGAAAACAGACAGACAGACAGACAGACTCGGTTACTTTCGCATTTATAATATTAGTTAGGATGGGTGGGACTGCGATATATAGGTATTTTGTACATAATAACAAGCACAATGTTTGTATTGCATTTTTTTTTAACCTAACTCTTAATATGTATTAACTAGAAGGTCTTTAGCACAAAATTTAATTAACTTTTAGCTATAGGTATTTCGTATAATTAGTGGGATCGCTATTGACCACATTTGCCATAAAGTAGCGACGCAAGTGGTAGATATTGCGACTTATTCCTTCAATAGTAACTACATAATTTTTACTTAGTTCGAAGTACGTCGGTAGTATAAGTACATACAAGTGTTGTCATATAATAAATTTGAATAGAATAGAATAGGTACTCTTTATTTTACACCATGGAAGAAAATATTACAAAAAGAGAACTTATAAATAAAATAGTACAAAAAGGCGACCATATTACTTAAAGCAATCTCTACATACTACTTAAACAGTAGGTACATACCACATTTACTAAATAAAAATAATAAAATCTGTTAAGTTTTAAGTATATTAAAAGTATTATTTTTGTTTTTAAACTTCCAACCCACAAACTTTGTGACCTTTCATACAATTTAAAGCCTGTATTTAGATTATGCAGTCACGCAAACCGTAATGGGGACAAAGTAAACCTTTCCATGTTTTATAATAAAAGGTAGCCTAAACTAACGTCAGGCTAAAAAGTTATTATGGCAATTTTTACTTCTTGTTATTAATTTTGATATTTGTTTTTGCATTATTTATGTAATTGTAAGTAGGTATATACTTATAAAAAAAAACTGTATATCATAAATTCAACGTAATTAATTTTAACTAAATCGCTGTCAAAATGTGCAAGCTGAGGTGGCAGTGGGATGTTCATATCTGCCGAAGGCTCGATAGCCGTCAGGGTAGGCGAGTTCTCGCGTGGAGACCACGAACAGACAAACGCAGCGTGGGACGCCCTCCTGTCCGCGGGTACGACGACCTTAGGGTAGCCGGTAGTGGCTGGATGATGACGGCCGAGGACCGAGAATTGTGGCACTCCTTGGGAGAGGCCCATGTCCAGCAGTGGGTTATTATTGGTTGAAGATGATGATGATGATGATAATATCAAAGATATAATCAGCTATGGATTTAGTGTCAACATTATTTTAAAGTCACATTTAAAGCTTTCTACTACTGCTGGGTCTCTACAGCTGTCTAGTTTATAAATCATAACCGAGCTAATGTCACCCACAGTTCTGTTTCAGTTTTAGCTAAGGGCCGGCCTAAATTCACTGTATTTTGCTACCTGTAAGGTTCTCTGAATAATTCTGATATCTAATAATGGGGCATTTCGCCCGTATTGTTATCCGAAAGGCCACCACGGCATTTGCGCGGTATTATATAATTTCGCCAAGGGAATACGAAGCAATTTTCCTACATATAGCAAGCAACCTTGGCCAATAAGTACTTATAAGCCGTGCTAACAAAGTAAAAATCTAAAATGGCGGTAATAATTCATTTTATCTTAAGGTAAGCGTCCATTTATCGGTATGGTAAGTTTCGCATCAAACGGATTGGAATACATGTATGGAGAAAGGGGGCGTTGGAAATGCCGATAAAGTGGACTCACTTGTGTTTATTTCTATACCAAGAATACTGAATGCGATGCGTGCGTGGCTTACGATGCCGAAAGATGGGCGCTTACCTTTATTTGAACTAAATATTTCGAAATATATGTCACTACTATGGCGTTATCAGCGAAAAGCATGGAAGCAATAAGTACTTACGTACAACGTACTTATTACTTCCATAGCGAAAACACTCGTTTGACAGGCCGTGCGGTTTTTCCGGACTGTGTAGCGTACCTCTTGTACCTGATAGGAACACTTTTTGTAAGTCCGCAATAAACAAACAAGCCATAATTGTTTTAAAACCTATAAACTACGTTTCGATAACAGTCAGGTCGTTACAGAAATCGTTTTCTTTATTAGCAATAATTACAACAACGATTAAATTTTAATATAAGAGCCTATATACCAATTTAACTAGACTATCGCCAACGCGCTTTGAAGTAACTCAAGCAGCTCACTTAATACAACAGGCTACAGTCGTAGTAAGTTGAATTTTTATTTATCTTAAGTTTCGGAGCGCTACACTAACCACGGATCAATCTCGTTGTAAATAAGTGTATCGATTGCGGGACTATTCTTGTTAGTTCGACGAGGATCCTTCTGCACCAGCTGTCAATCAACATCATCTACACCCATCTACACCCGAGTCCGCGTTGCTCTATGACACTCTATGTCATCAACTAAACATCCTCCACAGAAAACGCCCAATTCCAATTTTGTTGATTACGACAGGTCAAAAAGGAACTCTAATTTAAAGGGTCAAAGATGGTAAAACACACACAGGACAAAATTCATCAGACCGCACAGTACACACCACCGCACAGTACAACGAACCCTCAGACATCAAACAAACCCCAGACCCGAATGGGCGCCGACAAAACCAAAAGAACGAGTGTTTAAAAAACCCCAGTAATGCGCCTATTGTGAAACGCTGAACTGAAAAACTGCAATACCCGTCCTATTGTCCACGTTCATGCCTCTTTCAGATCCGTTTGAGACTGGCCGCATATTTAAAATCTTTTAGGTTGAGTTTCTCGCTTGAGCGAATCTACCTGAGCGTGAACTCAAATTCTACTCAAACACGATTCTGCCAATCACAACGCTGCACTGCATTGTACCACAAAGCATTTTAATTAAACTTTTTTCCGACGGCCAATTTCGAAAACGAAAAATACGAAGAAATTAAATTAAGCAGAGGCAAAATCACTTGCGATACGGACAGCCCTCGATTAACGTATGCGTATGCAAAAGCACTCAGCAAAGTTGAAATATGTAGAAGTAGTCATGATTTTTTATTTTCGAATTTTAACCCTATATTTGAATGTCCTATCCATAACCAAATAGTGTAAATTACCTAAGCCAGCTAGCTCCTATATATTTGCGTCATACGAGTTCAATTAACGCTAGGTCACGTAGAGGATAAAATTCAAAATTTTGACGCAATGTAGTCTTGCGTGTCTAACCTTACCTACTATACATATAGCTACGACACTGTTACTCAGAATAATAACCTTCCCGCACTTACTGTAATAATGTTTACTTCATGCGTCTTCTGCGTTATTCAAGATTTATTCCACGTACACTACCTCATAACATGGCCATGCAAAGCATTCGGAAACACCAGCTCAAAGGGAAAAAGACTATTCACTCCAGCCCATACTTCAGATCCTTCGAAATTCTTAATTTCAAAACGCTGTCTTCGTTTGAGATTTCATCTCGCAGCGTTGGACGTCAAAAGCAAAACGTTGGACGGACGCTGTGAACGTAAAGGCGAGGAACACATTTCATTTTGCAACGTACTATGTACCGACATGATCCTACAGGCTTTTGTTCGATCACTCAGGTATCAGGTAGCATGTTTGTTGAAAGGAAAGAGAACATAATAGTGCAATTCTTTCCATATTCCAGATATTACGCTGTTGAGAATCTGTTGTTATAAAATTGAAATTCGAATTTTTTGAACCTCCTCAAATACATGTCCGAAAATAACAAAATTATCAATATTTAAGTAATCTTAGTTGTAGTAGTAGTAAATGATGTAATTAAAGATAACTTTTCCAAGTATTCAAAACAAAGCATGTCTTATATCACAGGCATTCACGTTTTAAACGCTTTTAAAAAAATGAAGCCAAGTTGGCGGCGTATACTGCACTAATGAGACAGGACGAGGCGCGTATATTAGTGCAGTAAGTTCATATTTACTTAGTGCTACCTACTGACCTACATAGGTCCTACATATTATACTATGCATATCCTAAAGAAGAAATGGGTCAAAAACTTAATTTCGACCAACTGTTATAAAACGTTACTTCGACATATATCTGTATAACTGTATGTCAGAGTGGCTATTCAAAGATTAGGTAATCCTTAAATCATATTTTTTGTACTAAAATGAAATATTGAAGATTTTGAAACGTAACGTCCCGCCCAACGTTTCAGAGACACAGGAGGGTTACTTAAGCTTGACAAATACCAAGGAATGAAAGCTGTCAAGCAATTCGTATGTTTAATACATATAGACACAGTCGTGGTTTGCGCGGCACCGCCCGAAAACTTAGTTTTTCGTAAGCAAGAGTGATCCTCGAGACGCTTTGAGGCCGTGGCTCCGGCTAATACAATTTAAATGCTCCGAAGGCGCGGAGAATAGGGAATGTCAAAGTAAACTAGATTTCTCTTTCAGATCATACGACAGCCATTATTTGACTCAAATTAGAGTTTGTTTTCACGAGATTTGTACAAGGAATGAGAGGCACCGAGCGGGACAAATTTTCTTTTTATCATTGCTCTACAGTCATTTGTTTCAAGGGCGGGGCTAAAGTTTGAAGGAAGTTTCTAAGTGGTAGGAAGTAATAAATTCAATTGAAATGAATTTCAAATGGCATTTAGCCGGAGTTATGAATGAATTGAAGTGTAAAAGAAAAGTTGACAAGGAACTTTGTAGTTGTAATGTTTAACGTCTGTTAGAGAAATGTTATTTAAATGTGGCTTTATTATCAGTCTCGGCCGCCCGGGTAGTTGGACACAGTGTGGAAAATCTAACAAGGAAAGTTTGTTTAGAGTTTAAAACTAATAATGATGATGATACCTATTAAACTGCATAATTAACTTCAGAGCGGCATCGCTACCATGAATTTCAATTTCACATAAACTTCTAAAAATCACACAGTAACAGTACCCAGCCACATTTTCGTAACCTATTTTCAGGACAGTTCGGTGGCACCGTAAACTAGTTACGTACTTTGCGTATGTTGGCCGATAATATGATCGATATGGGACATGAGAGTGGACTGGTCAGGCAACATCTCCGCCGATTTGATCCAACAGCCGGTGACAGATCACCACGAATCCGATTTTCAATTAACGACCACGTGATGGATCAATCAATCAGATCAATTTAGTCGGCGGATTGATTTATTGGGGAGCTGCGAAACTGGTAAATTGTTACCCGTTAGATGCTGTGACGTGTTATTACTTTTGACATTTTAGGATTGGTGGTAATACATACACCTGGGAGCAATGAAAAAGTTCCACTAATAAAATGCCGACCCCAAATAGATCCAACTTTTTAAACAATTTAGCAATATCTGACGGATATTCCGCTATGTAATAGTCCTAAATTATGTGACGTAGAGTTTGGATAGCTAATGTAGATAATATTTTTCTATTCATAAACCTAAGTACAATCCAATACATAGGTATACGGGAATTGTACCTACATAATAGATGGATTTGTAACTAGAGGTATGCCGTTTGAAAACTATTTCCTTTGACAAGTTCTGTACATAGCATTCCACTCAGATGTTCATAATGTTGCTACAGGAAAGCTCAAACTTTTCATTCAACTCTGTTTTTATTTATTTTTATTTACATATTTATTAAGCAGAAAGGGACTTTAAGTTAACGTCGGCATTAAACCCATGTCTGTCTCTTTCTGACCACATACTGACAAAGCAAGGCAGCAATATATTTATGGTCAACATTAGCTTAAAGTTCCTTTCTGCAACTCAGCGTAAGCCTAATTAATGTCACTAAAGTGAGCCGTTGTATGAAAGTTCAATACAGTCGCGGTCATTAGCCCCAGCCGCGGAATCCCCGTATCCAACTTTTTCGTTGACACTACTCCTCTGAAAACTGAAAACTACAGGCTCCCACAAGCTAAACAATATGCAAATGACTCAAACTTGTTGGCTGAGCAGCGAACTAACTTACCTGCAGCTAGTACTTATAAAGTTATTATCCGGCTCGGATTAAAAACGGAAAAGTTGCGTCAGTTCACTTCGTTATTAGAATTCAATGCGATCTTCAAGTTCTGAAAGTTATTATTATCGTGGACGGCGAAACGGACAACGCTGGCTGCCTTTAGTGTAAGAGTCTGCTACACGATGTCTGTATAAGATTTATATCTGTGTAAAAACGTATCGCTACCGTAACACCACCGACACATTAGCGATTAACGATCCATGAGCAGCATCGGTCGCCTGTCTAACATCTGTCAGTTCCATACAAGCGAGCGACGGGATTTATAAGTGCTAATGTTCGGTGGCGGTAACCCCACTGTTCGTAGATACGTCATACGTTATTGCCGACGCCGTTTCTCAATACATTTATGAAAATACGTTTACGTATGAAATGGCACACAATATTGAATTGAAATTTATATTGGTAGAAACAAACTATACCAACAATATTTTTGTCAACACGAATCCGATCGCACCTTTAAAATAATCGAAATATACACAAGAAAACATACGATAACCGTTCGTCTCGGAGAAGAGAGCGTGTTTCGTAATACAAAGTATCGCATTTTGCCGCGTGAAAGTTTAGGGTTTCCTACAAAATGTTTCTTAAAGATAAAATTACATGATAAAAAGAGAATGCTCTAGCTTAAATGCTTAAAGAAAACTTAAATGAGAAAATGATGCACTCATTTATTCTCAAATAGCCTAGAAAACTGTTTTGGTAGGCACTTGTGCCATTGGCTGAGGAGAGGATGGGGGTTTGGGAAGAAGAGGGGAGGCTATTTTTAAGGTAAATTGGCAGACGCTTGAGGAGTCGTGGTCTGAGATCTCGTTCCGGGGCAGACCTGATGAAGGGGCTATCCCTGTCAGCGAGGTAATGATGCCAGTGTCATTGGTACCTTTGGGTCGGATATACTTCAGGGTGGTATTTTTTGACTAAAATAATGTTTGTTTTTGTTAAAAATGTAGTTATGCATATAGTTTTTAACAAAGCTTGTCGTGGATGATATGCATATTTGAAATGTTATTTTAAGATTGTATTTAATTGAATAAACTTTGTAGCTTGTTTTTTTGCAAAGTTAGCGTCGTAACACTCTTATTATTATTATTTAATTATTTATTGCACAAATACAAAAAAAATGTACATAATGCTAAGAGCATTTTCTACCAGCCAACCTACAGGGGGTGCAGGAAAACTGGTACAAAAATGTACAAAAAAAAAGGAAAAGGTATGTAAGATGAAAGAACTAAAAACTAAATAGTCACTTAATAATTATCGAAATATATATTATCTTATGATGCTGACTTAACATTAATTTTATTTTACAACATGGTGCTTGCCAGGCTGCGCTTCAATCGACACCGTAAATCTAGTGTCAATAATTGACTACACCGAAGGACGCCCGACTCGCGCCGATAACAAAATGTTATATCGAGAGACTTTCAACGATACAATACATCATGTCAGCCAGGGAAGATGGACTGCCTGTATATTATTAATACGATATGCTGTGAAAGATAGACTTATTTAATAATAAAGCGATAGTTTTAGGACAGGCTAGGTTTAAACTTGCGAAAATATAAGATAACAGTTCTAACTTTTGACTTAAATATAATAAGTACAAATTTCCTATCTAAAGGTTAACGTCGTCGATAGAAATAACAATCAAATACATATTTTTTTGTAATTAGTACCTACCTATACCACTTAAAACCTAATACATTAAATTACTTAAAAGAGTCCTAAGTTTAACTTCGATATCTACTGCGGAATGTTCGGGAGCCTGACAATTATACCCTGCATTTACTGAAAACCAATAAATGTAAAACAAATAATTCAGTAAAACAATCGTTTTAACGCGTATTGAAAACTCAGTTACATTCACATAACATTCACATTCCGTTAATCATGTGACGTGAACTATGAAAAGTGTAATGACGAGTCACAGGGGGGGTTACTCTATACAGACGATAAACAAACGAACGAGAGCTGTCGTAATCGGCACGTTTAATAAAATGAGTGAGGCGTGGCTCGCACAGCAGCGCTCTAAAACTTTGTTTTTAGTCATATAGACATATACAGGGTGTTGCAAAAAGGGTCAACTAAGCCGAAACCAGCATGTGTAGCATGAAAAATCATTTTCCATAGAAACTCAAGTCAGGTGACTTTTTACTATGGAGAATGAGTATTTTTTTTCGCTAATTTTTAAATTCTGATTTCATTTTCGGGGTTGGATATACCATGCTGCACATGTAGGTTTCGGCTTAGTATACCCTTTTTTCAACACCCTGTAGAGTGAGCCCCCAGTTTCCGCTCAAAATATGGTGGACGAATGTGACGAATGGACATTCATCAATAATTGTTCATCCGTGACATGACGCGAGACGGCTGGATGCGCGTTTTGATATCGGTTTTGTTGACAACCCTTGATGATACGTAAAATAACACTATTCATAAATACCAATATACCTACATTTTTTTAATTACAATACGTGCGCCATTCTTACCTTAGCTTATTTAATACTAGGCGTTCCCGCGCGCTTCACTTCGCCTTAAAAAGTTTTCCCGTGGGAATTCCGGGATAAAAAAGTAGCCTATGTTCTTTCCTAGGATCTATACCGTATGTATACCAAATTTCATTCAAATCCGTTCAGTAGTTTTGGCGTGAAAGAGTAACAGACAGACAGACATTAGCTACTTTCGCATTTATAATATTAGTTAGGATTGGGATTTATGGCAACCGAACCTTTTTTAATTATTCATAATATGCATAAGTCGGAAAAATATTTAAAAACGTAATAAAATTAAATTACATAATAAGTTATTATATATGAATGAATTCGTACGTGTTATTATTAATAACACGTACGAATTCATTCATGTAAATAAAAGATTTATTTAGACGGATCAATCAAAACTTTTGTTACCTACATTAAAACGCTTATGGGCTGGGCCAACTGAGGACATAAAATTTACAGATAAATAATATTTTCCTAACTAACCGAAACCCTAGTCGTAGAACAAAAGTTGTGCAGGATGAACCACTGAGCGACCTCTTCTCTGCTTATTATACAACTTTTGCAACATCATGTATAAATATTGCATTCGTGCGTGGTTTCCGTGTATTTATTCCGACACTGATATGAACGCGTGCTCGATTTGAATTGTGAAGCCTCCAAAAGGTAAATACAACGGTATTCTATTCTGTGCTCAAATATGTGCAATTGTGCAGCTCCCGAAAAGCACCAATCAGAAACGGATAAAAAAATATACATAGGGAAATGCGTTATTTTTAGGGTGCATTTCCATTAGAGATGTGCCAACGAATGTGATTGTAAATATCAAACGGAACAATAGCAACGTATATCACATCTCTGGTGAAAAAGTACCTACCCCTATGCTCTATGACCGATATTGTATTTTTTAGAGGAGAGTTGAAGAAAAGTAGCAGTTTAACCGTCACTTGATACATTTATTGAACTATTTCGATCATCTCGGCGTCTCCGATTCCTTTTATGATATTTTTTAGTACACGAATGTGAATCAAATACTTGAAGCTAAAAACCAGTTTGCCTAAAGACCATGTAAGCAAGGGGTGAAATGTTATTAATTCACGTCGTCTGGCGTAAATAGTTATAATTCTTAATGTAGGTGGTCAAGCCCTGCCTTTAGTATGTAGTTACATACCTAATTTAAATGAATAGCATGATATTTTCACATTCACAAAGTACTGAAACCAAATCCAATCTCTAGACCACAGCAAGGGCGGACGAACGTAACTGAATATAAAACCAAAACCTCAAAAGAAAGTAATCTCCCCTTAAAATGAAGATTTCCTCAGTTTAAGAGACAAAAGGATTTTAAACAGCTTTTAAAATACTAAATTCCCCGTACATAGAATTTTGCTTTCAACTATTCCAAGAATAGATTAGATCGAGGGGTTTCAAAAGATTAGCAGAATAATATTAGAATCCAATTCCTTTCACTATGTTTTTACACCAATTTAGGTTATCAAGAAAATAGGAAATGTTCATGTTTATAGCGAAAAAAGTTTTCCCTATACTTATGTTAAGGAAAGCTAAAAGTAATCTCGTTTGAAATTGCTAAAAGTCTTTAATAATCTAGTTATTTATACGAGTATACATTATTGTCAAAACCACCTAGACCTGATTTTAACTACCTTTTTGTGGTAAAATACGAGAACATACATACGTATAAAAAAGGAAACTTATTGTGTTATTAAAAACGTGAACTTTATGACGAGTGCACGGAAGCCATTTCAACATTCCCGATATTACCGAGTAGGTGGGTCCTTGTTAGGTACTGTTGGCAAAAAACTGTTGGCAAAAAACTGCCTTTATCAGGAATAAGCACCGACTGAATACTTTATCCTAACTAGGTGATATTATAAATGTGAAAGTAACTGTGTCTAACTGTCTGTCTGTCTGTTAATCTTCCACGCCAAAACTACTGAAAGGATTCGAATGTTTGGTATGCATATGTTATAGACCCTGAGAAATAAAATAGGCTACTTTTTATCCCGGAATTCCCACGAGAAACTTTTTAAGGCGAAGCGAAGCGCGGGAACAGCTCGTCTACTATGAATTTACTGGCAAAACCGTAGGTACTTTATAATGAGCGGATTGCACTAGCACTTATAAGTCAACGTGAAAGGTTACGCCCGCTATTCAGTTTGCTATATTTCACTATTCACTAAATGAGGGTTTTTAGACCACGTTCCATTGTTTGTTGTCATATCTTAAAAAATATGTGACAAAATCACAAGAAACAAAACTAACTTCATCCAACAGTCGAGCATTTCTACAACTGGCGATAGGTGTCCAAACAGCATCAGAACTTCACGCCACACAGTGCTCATCCCTTATCGTTTCTATCGTCTGGCCTGTTTTGCTGTCGGTACCAGCTTATTGAGCCTGTTAACGACAGTAGACATTATTTCCGACCCTGTGCGTTCGCTCTGCTAGCTGCCATGACGGTTTATATTCGAAATAGTAAACGTATTGCCCCGATAACTCCGTTGCCGTCTTTAAACGGGCTATCAAGACGCGATGTATGGAAATGCAATAATGCATGTTTATTCGTATGCTCGCGCAACGGAGGACGGCATCTACAGGATATGTTGTCAGAAAATATTAACAAGATTCGTTTTATGAAACGTAAGGTTGATAAAAGAGTGTTGAGGTGCTTTTTGGAAGATTCGTTTTTTTCTACCAAGCATCTATAGAAGGTTTCAGTTACGAGATCACATTGCGCTCAAAAGTAGTGTAGTAGTGCGTGTATCATGTGTATGTAATAGGTATACTATCGTAAGGTATACAAATATGTAACTTAATATTGGCTCTGGAGACTACGGGAATCTGGGGTCATGACGGCAAAATTTTCATCAAAAGCCTAGGCCGTCGCATGAGGGACTGCGGGCTAGACATCCGCTCTGGAGCGTTTCTGATGCAGAGGATCTCTCTGGCTGTACAGCGAGGCAACGCTGCCAGCGCCTTAGGGACCTTTGCGTCGGATGCGTTCCGGAGCGAAGACACATAGTTATTTTTTTTATAGTTAGGCTAGGTACCTATAGTCATAAGTTTTTCTAAAGTTTAGAATAAGTTATTTAGATTGTATTGTGTACATAGATATTTACAGTTTAATTAAATGATTTATATTATAAAAAAATAAATATATTTGATAGATTTGTCATCAAGCAGCGGAGACTATAATTCATATGGCAAATCTGCCCGTCATACAAAATAGATATTCGTTTTTTTCTCATACCAAATCCCAAAATACCCTCTGAGTCATTCATTGTGCAGCCCTAATAGATGGGCAATATAGCCCGGTGATAAAATCTGTGTCCCAGAACCTGTGTCTCAATAAAACACGGTTAACTTCCGCTTTACTTGCAGTTGTAAAGTGGTCACTTCCTTATTGTAGGTGAGGCTGATATTGCTTTGATCGTGACTGCATCACTCTTTGTAGGTACGTGATTGGTTGCATTGAATATGTTATCGACGATAGGAACTAAATCCGATTATACAGGTTGTTGCAAAAAGGGTAGTATACTAAGCGTAATGAATTTTGACATTCTGATTTTATTTTCGGGCTTAGATATAACATGCTGCACAGGTAGGTTTTGGCTTAGTATACCCTTTTTGCAATATCCTGTATACTAAGTCGGTCCGATTATTATCACGATATCAGCAATCTGCTAGCCGTATATCTGTATCGAAAATAATGTACCTCTAGAATAAAAACAAAAGAGCAACTCACAGTTAAGCCCCAAATCGTGGTAGGTGACAATGGCCGGCTTGTTCCTGTCACCATGAACCGCCACCATGATATCCCCGCGGTCGGTACGCACGCGGATCTCCGCGCACGCGCCGTCGCCGCTCAGCCGCCGGCTGGACGGGAACTGAAGCTGGATGTTCTTCAGCTCGATGTCGTCCATGCTGTCCGAGGTCACCGTGCTGGAAAGACTGGCTGGTTAGTGGAGGAAGAAAAAATAAGGTAGCAGTTTCGCGGGCATTTATTATTCTGAGGAGTTGTTCGAGGTCACCGTGCTGGTAAGACTGGCTGGTTAGTGGAGAAAGAGTAAAATGGGCAGTTGTGGGGAGAAATTATTGTGACGTTTTGGGTGAGCCTGCTGGCGCTAAACGTCACTTTACAGGGGGTTGACAAAAGGGTATACTAAGCCGAAAGGGGGTGCCTCAGAGGGTCATTTTGAAAAAAAATTGTTCAAAGTGTTTTGGAAGGCGAAAAATAGAGTTCTTCACAGTAATTAAGTCACGTGACCAACAAAGTTTCTATGGAAAAGGATTTATATCGTGTTATTTTTTTCACGTTTAGGAAATGAAAATGTCTGAAATGGTAGTTTGTTTATGTTTGTTTTGTTTATATCAAAATAACGTCGATCAAAACTTATAATAAGAGCTTTCTTTTGAAAAAAAAATATTTTTATTTTATTCTAAACACGTTTGTATCAATAAAATATAATTGATTTGTTTGTGTTACCTAAGTGCCAATAGTCTCAAGTATGTATTTGAGTTCATAAATATTGGTAATTATATGTAATATTCAGAGTTCAAAGCTGACATTTCAGATAGACGTCTGGAGGTGATACCTCTAATTTAGTGTCTCGAAGAAAATCTATTTAATCAATAAAAAAGGTAGTTTTTACGTATATAGGTTGTATTTGTATAGTTAGCCGAAAAGGGGATCATTCTGAACCATTTCCGTACTACCTACTTCACTACTTACGGATATTTGTGAATCAAAATCTATTTCATATACGGAAGTGACAAAATGTGCAATAATTGTTGCAAATTTTTAAACGTACTATACTTAACCAATACCAGAATGACCCCTTAGGGTGGGTTGCATCATTAAACTTTTACTATTACAGACGTCAAATCTCTTGAAGATTGATCTGCCTCGCCAAGAGATTTGACGTTTGTAATAGTTAAAGTTAAATGGTGCAACCCACCCTTAGGGCTAGTTTTTTGATCCCTAGTTAACTCAACCATTGGTCAAAAATGGCAACTATTAGTTAAAGACCAACAAAATTCGTATGCAGCTGTCACGCTTGACAAGTGACTTGACTAATGGTTAAAGTTGACTACGGATCAAAAAACTGGCCCTTAGTCTTACTCATAGGGTTCCTGGTAGATCACTCTAGCTAACGAAGAACTAAGTTTCAGAGCCATGCTGCGTTTACCACGACTCTATCTCGTTACATTAAGTGCCAATTTTTCCATAGGCGGTTATCTAACCGACCAGGGATGGTTAGTCAATTATACGTCATTTCCATATAAAATTCTTGACAGATGTGTCAAAAGTCAACCACTTATAACTGGTTATGCTCTAACCGACTATTGAGAAATTGGCACTAAACGTACCGAACGCATGATAACTCTCGTTCGTTCGTTAGTTGAATAGCTAGATGAACCCTTCAAATTGTCACAAGCAGATTCCCGTGTTAACCCTCTCCACTCAACACTCAACCCTGGCTGAGTGGGGTAAATATACGTATGCCCAGTTTCTCACTTGGGTAAATGTACCTAAGGATAAACCTGAGTCGTACTCAACGGCGATTCAGCCAATCACGGCACTGTATTCCACACTCACGTTGTGCTTAGCATGACTTCCTTAGGTGTGACTGTGATATTGAAATCGTGCGGGGCTATATACGTGTAGGTTTTGGATATGGTTAAAATAATTGTAAACTTTAATTTTGAAAAAAATGTCGTCGGCTGTCCGCACGCAGTTTGTAAATAAAAATATAGAGTTAGCAATTAAAAAGTTATTTCATTGCAACGGAAACTTAATTTGTGGCTCGGTTTAAAGGCTAAAAAGTCACTTCCAACGTCATTATATGAGGAAAACTGGTCAAGTGCGACTTCATCTTGGAAAAGAGGTGTCCCGTACGACAGTTGAACATTTAATACTTCAAGTAATGCGGTAAAAATGCCTGGTAAGATGTGGTGTCTACATTAAAAGAACACAAATTTATCTTTACTGTGCCCGTTTCCGAAGAATATTTTATTATTATAGTTTATGAATATGAGTAACAGCTTGCTTTTCTCACATAAGAAAGCGGACTGCGCTTAGTGGAGGTTTAGTGATTGGGTCCCATTAGCACCTTTTGAGTACGGAACCCTAAAAAGTAACCAATTAAACTTGGTTGACACCGGGGCGGCGCGACGCGGCGTTGAACGAATGAAAACTTTAAAGGGAATGGCAGTTCCTACTCAGCTTTGCTCATTTTTTACCAGGCAATGCAAAAGGGCTCTGGGATATAATTATTATAGGTATGTTGAATATTCATCATCATCATCAGCCTATAGCAGTCCACTGCTGGACGTAGGCCTTTGGCACGCCACTGGATGCGATCTTTAGCTTTCCGCATCCAATCATAACCAGCCACCTTTCGCAAGTCGTCTCCCCATCTAGCCGGAGGGCGTCCCACACACTACGTTTGGCTAGTCGCGGCAATGTTGAATATTGTATAAATATATTGTATGTAGGTTATACGTAGGTGGTCTGAAAAGTTTCCGACCTCAACGTGAAGATGGCAGCACACATCAATTAAAGTCAGGGAATGTAATTGGTAATGGTGCATCTTTTGACAGCAACACTTCAAAGTTTCGGCCATTTTTGACGCGCGGTTTTTATTTGACAGTCGCTTGAGTGAGTCGATCTCGCGCGTCAAAAATGGCCGAAACTTTGAAGTGTTGCTGTCAAAAGATGCACCATTACATTCCCTGACTTTAATTGATGTGTGCTGCAATCTTCACGTTGAGGTCGGAAACTTTTCACGTAATATTATTAGTTATAGATTACGTTTTGCTGAAATCATGTCAAGCATTTTATAATTTGTACCCTGTGCAATAAAATAATACATAAATTTATAAATTTTATCTTGTTTGTAACTTCAGCAGAATTAAAATAAACCTACAGACGAATTGAGAACGTAATTTTTTCAGGACTCGGCTAAAACGAGTCTTTTGGAGAATACTTTAATTCACGGGCAATGAAAAGGTTCCACTGAGAAAAGCACCAAATTACAACATTGGAGTACATATAACCGAGCATCAGGATACTACCAACAAAAAACGGTAATATTTTGTTGAAATTTTGAATTAAATGTTGGAAAAAATTGGTGTTGTTTTGGAGTCGAAATTTTGTGTGTTTTGAGTGGAACTTTTTCATTGCCTGTGAGTGTAATATTCTTCTCTCCGTCTCCTCACATTATATTCCTTAATCCTATTAAATAGGGATCATGTCAAGAGTCATGATTAATTAATTACGACATAATGAATTAATTAGGGCCCAATACTTTGAGTGGCTGTCAGGAACAAATTATTAACTGCTTCATTTTCTATTAATCTCTTACGTAGAATCTTCATAAGCAAGTACACACATTACAGACTTCTGCCTTGTCGTGAACTACCAAACTGGCCAAATTTATGTTTCTGGATTATAATAAATCATCACGTATTTTTAGATATATGCTTTACATTACATACTTTATACATAGCAGGTATATAAAGTCAACAAGAAAGAACGCGTCATTGAAATTTGCATGCGACCTCTACACGTATTATATACCATACGCATTTTGCAACTTTGTCATATTATGACGAAGCTTGAGAAAATGTTCTTCTCTGGTACACCAGACATGTTAAATATTCTGAGCAACGTAAAACGAACCATAAAGGGACTGCACTGAGTCGTGTTCACCTCGTGTGGCATGAAAGATGCATTTACTGTGCACGCTTCCCCTGATTGTTTTGTTTATGACAAGAAAAATAAAAATATTAAATATCCGGCATATGAGTGTACCTCTTCACATATAATATCGAAAATTACATTTTCTTATTAAATCATAGGGAGGTACAGTCAGCTTCATAAGTAGCTAAACACTTTTATACAATATCAAACAAACCACTTGGTTGATACCGTGTATATTTTTTACGGTTTGTTAGTTTGACAAAGTTCAAAAGTGTATACTAAAATTTCATAACTATTACGGGACACTGCCTCTTGTCTGCTCAAACGGAAAAGACAAATGTTGACTTCCGCTTCAGCCCTGCCCAAATCCGGTTCTAAAACTTACCTTAAGTTACATATTCCTTGTACCTGAGACCTCGAGGTCTCATTTAGTATTCAGAGACGTGTGTCCTAATTCCAGCAGCCTGGCTGCATATGCCCTGGATTTCTAGCTTAAAGAAAAAGCTAAAGAAAACACAGGAATGAACTGGCAGCTTTTGAAATAGGCAATCTTTAGGTTTCTCTTTAGGGATGCCGCGGAAAATCATGATTGATGGAGAAATAAACTAATATTTTGCGTTGGAATAGACACATACTCGTAATACTATATTTGCACACAACAAATATTAAAACACAAGAACTTAAAAATAAAACGGTTCTAAAAGGCGGCCTTATTGCTTATAGCAATCTCTACCTTTGGATGGAGTAAGTTTCAAAATGATTTTTGTTAGTTGTGGGGCAAGGTAATCATAATTATTATACTAATTAAACAGTACATAAACTAAATCATAATCAAACATTTATGTCAATACTATGTAAATACCTACCTGTATACTATGGAATGGGTTCCAATATACCTACTGAACATCGTAAGACTCATAATTAAAATAAAAAAATAGAAACCCACACTGCTTTTTCAAAAATTAGGAAGGATTGAACAGAAACTTTACAGTTGCTTATACATATCATTATAAATATACGAGTAACACAAAAATACTACTTTGAAAATAAAAAAACTTAAAATAAATAACTGTTTTTTTTTATAATAAATTAGTAAGTCTGTAGGTACGTTACTTTCGGATAAAATAATGTTTCGGACTTGACGTTTTTAATTTGCAAAAAGGTGCAATATGGCTGAGTATTTTCAATGGATGCAAAAAGGCTGATCAGTGTGATGCGACTTTATATTACAATATCTTTTTACCGCGGAAAAAATAAGGGGTGCTATAAGTTAACGCCTCTGTGTATCTGTCTGTCTATGGTAGCATAGCTCCCAAACGGCTGAACTGATTTTAGATGTGTTTTTGGGACATAGGTATTGTTATAGACGACCGAATGGCGTAGTTGAGGATCGAATGGCGTAGTGGTTAGTGACCCTGACTACTGAGCCGATGGTCCCGGGTTCGATTCCCGGCTGGGGCAGATATTTGTTTAATCAGATATTTGTTCTCGGGTCTTGGATGTGCCCGTAAAATGGCAATAGGCCCGCCCCCTATTACATTGGGACTAACATAACACTCTGGCGAAAAGTGGGTGCAGCAATGCACCTCTGCCTACCCCGCAAGGGAGTACATTAGTACAAGGCGTGAGTGCGTGTGTGTGTGTGTATTGTTATACCGAGTGTTAGTGTTTCATGAAACATGGCTATCGGTTCAGCCGTTCAAAAGTTATGCGACTTCTCATGTTAAATCTCGGGGGTTTTATCGTTGGTTAGACCTGGTTAGGTTATTTTAATAATCATTATTATATCAGTCGTCACAGCTGATCAGAGCGCGCGGTTGTGTTTCTCGTAATGAGCAAGTGACCGGCTGAGCGAGTGCAATGACCTCGACGGTTGTAAAGTGTCATACGTGCAATATCGTGATTTGTGAGCTTCTAGCTTTTGTTCAGAACAAATCGGAGGTGATGGACGATGTAAGCCTCGTGCAAGTATGTTCTACGACATTTACTGAAGAGGAAATCGAGAGTAGCAAAAAACTACTTTTTGAATCGACTGGGAGTCGAATGACATCGCGTAAAGGTGACGGTAAGAAGCATAGGAATTTGGAAGACATCATTACACTTATAAGAGGTATCCACCCAGAAAAATTACCAATCTTTGTAGCGAGAAATCTAAATAAACTCCCTCCGGTAACATTTGATCATGTTGATGTCACCCGACTACTAAAAGATATATTAATTGTTAAGAACGAAATTAAAAATATCAAAGAAACTTATGTAACGTCAGATGATTTAGCAAAATTGAAGTCTGATCTAGAATACATGAAAACAGCGTCCCTACTTGACCATCCAAATACTGAATACTCCAATATAAATACCAGGAGGGGAGGCTGTTTAAAAGATAGCTATTTCAGAGATAGTGGGCCAATAGGATTGTATTCTTATGTTGATCCAAATAAGTCGTCCGAATCTATCTTAAGAGTAACGGACAACGATTCTCCTAACGCGACGCCCGAGGTCAACGACCACGGCGCGGGTGACTATGTGACTGTCGCTAAGCGAAACTGCGAGCGCGTGGAGGCCCGGCCCGGTACCGCGGTTACGACGGTACCGCGGCAGGTGCCTCAGTCGCATGCGCAACCGCCGACGCAACCGCGTCCGTTTGCTCCGCCCCGGGTTGTCACTCACTTGGACCAGGAGAGTGAAGACAAAGATAATGATAATTGGATACTGGTGCAGAAAAAGAAAACTAAAGAGAAATTCAAAGCAAAGGAGGGGAAAGCTAATGTTGAACCTAATAGTAGATTTAAAGCGGCGGACTATAACATTCCTATCTATATATACAATGTGAATAAATCCACTAATGAGCAGGATATTATAGACTACGTCTTGAATAAAACGAAGGTGACTGTTAAGCCTGAAAAAATTATTCTTCCGGAAGGGAAAAAATACAATTCGTATAGAATTTATATACCTAAAAGGGAATGGCATCTGTTTGATGACGACGCCTTCTGGCCGGAAGGTATTTTCTTCCGTAGATATTTTATTTTTCACAATAAAAATGGGAACAAACCTGTGAATCCATCGAGCAACATACCACAGCACAATGGCAGCGATAAGAAATAATAATAATAAAAATTGTAAGCTCCTTAGTTTTAACTGTAAAAACGTTAAAAGGTCCATTCATGATGTTAAGAAGCTATGTAATGAATGCGACATCGTGGCTCTTCAGGAAACCTGGCTGCTACCATGTGATGTACCTTTCCTGGGCACTATTCATGAGGAGTTTGATTACACAGGTAAATCAGCCGTTGACTTGACAGCGGGCCCGCTTGTTGGCAGACCACACGGGGGAGTGGCGATACTGTGGCGAAGAGGTGTTTTTACAAATGTGTCAGTAGTGCCCTGTGCGAGTGATCGATTGGTAGCCGTTCGTGTGTCAGTGTCCGGTCTCCAATTTTTGGTTATAAGTGTTTATATGCCTACTAACAGTTATGACAACCTGTCTGATTTTACGGATTATCTGAGTGAAATATTTGCGCTGGTGGAGAGTTCTGGACTGGAGAATGTGTTCATACTAGGGGACTTTAATGCCCATCCTACTGAGCTTTTTTGGAATGAACTGTCTGAATTCAACAGTGATCACAATTGGAAATGTGCGGACACGGACTTTTTAGGTATTGACTCCAATACGTATACCTATATAAGTGAATCGCACGGATGTGAACGCTGGCTAGACCATTGTGTTGTTACGTCATCAGCCGCTATGTGTGTTAAGGATGTATATGTACGCATTAACGATGTATATTGGTCTGATCACTTTCCGCTTGTAATTACTACTGACTATTCTGTTATTGTACCTAAAACCTGTTGTGTGGTAGGTCATGGTTATAGTGACATAGTATGGGGTCTAAGAGATGATAAATCAGTATGTAAATATAAAGATTTGTGTAATCATAGCCTGAGGAATGTCGATTTTCCAGTACAATTTCAGTCGTGTTGTAAAAATATGTGTCATGACTCAGATCATTATTTACTTATAGATAATATGTACAAGGACATCATATCCATTCTACAAAACTCATCTGTTCAGAGTCGTGAACCAATGTCCCGGCCACGTAAGAGAAAGGTGATTGGGTGGAACAAATATGTATACTGTGCACACAGAGAGGCCAGGCTTAAATATAAGTCTTGGGTATTGTCATGCAAACCTAGAACTGGTAAACTGTATGAAGAAATGATAAATAGTAGGAAAGTTTTTAAAAATAAATTAAAATGGTGCCAACAAAACCAAGAGCAGATAAAAATGGATATTATTGCCACACATCGCTCGGAAAAACAATTCGGCAAATTCTGGAAGGCCACGAAAAGGGCCAATCTGAAGCCTGGCCTGCCTGTGAGTGTAGAAGGCGAGGGCAGTCCTATTACCATTGCTAACATATTCAGGGAACACTTCACGGTAACTTCTCCCCTGCAGAGTTCACAAGGTTTAGCTAGCAAGTGTATTGACCGCAATGAACTTCACTTTACTGCAGGGGAGGTGAAGAAGGTGATATTTGATATGACTAGGGGAAAGTCGCCGGGACATGATGGCCTTAGCATTGAACATCTGATCAATGCAGGTGTTCACTTGCCTCGTGTTTTGGCAATGCTCTACTCGTGCTGCTTGGCGCACTCTTACCTACCTGATGATATGATGAAAACGGTTGTAGTGCCGGTGGTGAAGGATAGTACTGGCGACCTTACCAGCAAAGGTAACTATAGACCCATATCGTTGGCTACAATTCTGGCAAAGGTCTTTGACAGGATACTGGAGAGGCAGCTTAATCTCTGTCTTCCAGTAAACGATGCGCAATTTGGCTTTAGAGCGGAATGCTCTACAGAAAGTGCCATTCTTGTTTTAAAAAGTACGGTGAGATATTATACGGAAAGACGAACACCTGTCTTTGCCTGCTTCCTCGACCTGTCAAAGGCCTTTGATCTCGTAAGCTATGAATTGTTATGGAAGAAGTTAACCGAGGTGGGGCTCCCTGATGCAATTACGTCTATCTTTCGCTACTGGTACGATAACCAAGTTAATGTTGTTAGGTGGGGGGATGCATTTTCTGATTCATATAAACTTGAATGTGGAGTTAGGCAGGGTGGACTGACCTTCCCTATTCTATTCAATTTCTATATTAATGCTCTGATCGAGGAACTCAGCAGACAACAGTATGGTTGCTATATTGACGGCATATGCGTTAACAATATTAGCTATGCCGATGATATGGTGCTGCTGTGTCCCTCGATCAGTGCTTTGATGAAATTACTTGGCATCTGTGAAGGCTATGCTGAGAGACATGGCCTTACCTATAATGCGAAGAAAAGTCAGATTCTGGTTTTCCGGGCGGGTAAGCGTGCGACTAGTACTGTACCGGAGATATGTTTAAATGGGACTGCCCTCCTGAGAGTAAGTAAATTTAAATACCTAGGACATTGGGTGAACGAGGATCTGACAGATGATTGTGACATGGAAAGAGAGCGCAGGGCTCTCTCGGTCCGTAGTAATATGATTGCTCGCAGATTTGCAAGGTGTACAGAAGCCGTAAAGATAACTCTTTTTAAGGCTTATTGTCAATCTTTTTATACCTGTGGTCTGTGGATCAGTCATTTACGGCGGACGGGGAGTGTCCTGCGCGTCCAATATAATAATGCATTTAGGATGTTGCTGGGGCTGCGTTGGCGGTGCAGCGCGTCAGGAATGTTTGCGGAAGCGCGTACCTCCGATTACTATGGCATCATGAGGGCCAGAGCCGCGTCGCTGCTGCACCGCGTGAGATCCACCTCCAACATCATCCTGAGCACGGTTGTAGACAGAATGGATAACCCTTTTATTAAACATTGGGTGCGGTTATCAATTCTGCATAATTGTAAATTAAACTAAATATTTTTCAAAAAATCTCATAGATAAGGACTAACATTAGAAATAAGGTAAATTGTATACTAACACGTTGGATGATTTCCCAAATAAACTGTTTATTATTATATATTATACGGGTGTTGCAAAAGGGGTATACTTAGCCGAAAGGGGATCACTCAGAGGGTCATTCTGAACAACTTTTGTTCTACGAGTTTCGGAAATTTGCGAACAAAAATATTCGTTCATTCTCCATAGTAAAATAATTCACGTGACCAAAAAAGTCTCTATGGATTTTTTTATTTTTATTTTCATGAATTTTCAAAACTCGTAGAACAAAATTTGTTCAGAGTCACCCCCTTTCGGCTTAGTATACCCTTTTTGCAACATCCTGTATGTCCGCAGCACCGTCATAGTGTCATAGCTGAGCAAAATGCAAAAATAATATTTAGAAGAGAATATAAAGTCGAGACACAAGTATATGCAATATTTTATGTTTGTTTAAAGTTCATTTGGTCATGTTGGACTTGAATAATACTTGAATGAATCTTTACACGGGTAACTTGGATATAGCAAGGGCATTGACTGTTTGAACTTCGTCAGACGTTGCTTCCGCCCTGCCTGTCCAGAGGTCACTTTACCTTACGAAACCTTACTCTACCTGGAACGCTGCTTACTTGTTATATGTAATTATTTTCTAAGAGCGCTGACTATCTCGTAGAAGTACAGTGTTAGGTTACAGTTTTTCATAACTATAGTATAGACTACTAGCTGTTCCCGCAAGCTTCGCTTTGCCTTAAAAAGTTTTCTCGTGGGAATTCCGGGATAAAAAGTAGCCTATGTTCTTTCTCAGGGTCTAGACTATCTGTATACCAAATTTCAGTCAAATCCGTTCAGTAGTTTCAGTGTGAAGCTCCGCTTACGAGAAAGTATGTATATTCGGTGTGAGAGTCTCGACTGCTCGGGACCAATCGTGTTGAGATTCTGATATTGTGCGACACAATGCAAAGGTTCCTTCCTGGCTCCCTTCAAGAATTATCAAACAGGTAGGTGGTGCGAATGAATAATATTGAGACTTCGTGAATCTCTTTCTAAAAATATTTTACCTACATTTGGTAGACATTTGAAAACTTCGTAAGATAATATTACTGATAAAAGATAGGCGTCGGTGTACTCTTGTCAAATAAAGTAGGTATTAGTTTTAGCCACGAACACAAAAAGTCGTTTAAGATAAAATGTATACATGTAACCCGATGCGGAAAAATGCGGCACCTTCGGTTCTATACTCAGAGTCGGTTTTTATTTAGACATCATCACAACCCATCACGTCCCCACTGGGGCACGGGTCTCCTCCAATGAAACAAGGGTTTAGGCTTAGTCCACCACGCTGGCCTAATGCGGGTTGATAGATCCCAACACAGGCTGAGAGACGGGTTATTGGGTAAGTGGTGAACCCGACTGTACCATATTTTCAAGCTGACTTTACGGCATTAGGCCAAAACAGCAATCGGGACACACAGGTCACACAGCCCACAACAACATTAAATCGGTCACCCATCAAATAAGACCGTGCCATATGTTGCTTAACTTCAATGATCGGTTCTGATCGTGTCCAAGTGGACAGGCAGCCTAAGGGTTATTTAAATTATTTATGTTAAATCTGGTATCATACTATTACTAGTAACAATTTTAGAGTCAAGGACGTATTTTACACGGGCTGAGAAATTCATGAATATTTCCGAGCGAAAACACCTGGAGGGTCGCAACTTGCAAGGTAACTCAACTATGTCGCAAAAATGTATGAATTACTCAACTTGTCTCCGTGCTGTGAACTTGCCCTTGACGGGGAAGTTTCGGAATAGCAAAGTAGAGGGGGGGGTCATAAGGTGGCAATTGGTGGCAGACGACATGAGGTTGTAGGAGACGGTAGACTTCGTGTCGCAACGTCACTACTGTGGGGTACCAACTTACTACCATATTAGCATTAGATCCTTCAGCAGAGACGCCCGTTTGTCTGCTTGATCTTCTTGACAAGGCAAATATCGTCGGAAGCTTGGTTATTAGAAAAGAAAGAAAATAATATTAATTACAGTAAAGAAAATATAACAGTTTCTGAACTAGGCCCTACCTATTAGGTATACAAAGATGCCAGGCGGCCCTGCTCTTTTATAATTATGACATACTTTATATGCTAACGCTTTTATATTTTCAAAATAAATTATAAGAAATACATATCATAGATTGGTAGCATGGCCAATTAGCTTACGTTAACAGTAGGAGTATGTATATAAGAAAATAAATTACGTTTTTAGGGCGTGACTATATACGGCTAACTACGACTATCACCACCAATTTAAGAAGGTTTTCACTTAAAACTCATTATCATCCGTTTGCATTTTAAGAAACAGTGTTAGCAAAAGTTATCCAGGGACAAAACGTGCTTTTGGCCATAAAATTGTTTTAGAGCATGAGAATAAACATTCTTTAATTTAACCATAAACAACTCAATTAAAAAACTATTTACCACCACTTAGACACAAATCAGGAGAATCTGTTCAAAAACATCTTCAAAGTAAATGCAATGATTAAATTGAGACCGATTTAAAGTCTTACAATCTCCGAGAGAGTTCTAGAATCGCATCTCGAGTAAGCATGCTTCTTTGAATAATTAAATTTCAGACTGAATGGATTGCCTTCGATTGAATGAGCAAAGGGGTCACTTTAGTTTAAGTAAAAACATGCGTATACTGGAGCATACGAAAATCTCACTAACCTATCCTAACTTCCTAAACACGAGGGTCGTTCGTTCGGTTCGTTTTGTTATGCTGGAGTAACCCTTCAGACTCTAAGCGCGTGGCTTCGTTACGAATCTAGACTTACTACCCTTAGACAACTTAGCTATTTTTCCATTCGCCAAACGCGGTTAGTAGTGTTGGATTAAGGAGTTTAATTCTAGTCTTTGAGCAGTAATAGTCTTGATGAATACTCCCATTCAACCGTACCTATATAGAAACTCTTCGATATGGTTCTCCGAACTAGATTATTTTATTGATATTATTCTGAATTCAAGCCATAAGGCGATGTCACTAATAGGGTACAGGGTAGTCCTCCACTTTTTATCTATCGCGCTTTAACATTGCGCTGTAAGATTTAAAATATGCAAGAGTTGCATTTTCGGTGGACTCGACTGTACAATTACATCGCTGCATGAGTCCGCAGCTCGATGGGTTCTGGCCAGCGCAGCAGCCAAACTCCCCGTTTCTGTGTTGCCACCTCCAAATAAACACCCTGTGAAATTGGAATTTTCGAATAAAAATTCTCTAGCGCTGTCAACTGTCATTTCACAGCCAGCCCGATCTCTGTTGAAGCCAGTCAGATTGTAGTAATTGACGAGATGGAATCTACTAATCGAATCATTCGTTATTTGGTCGGATACGAAACACACGCGTGGAAACACTATGCCCAATGACTGTGTTGAACTAATTAATGTGTCTTTGCTACTATGACGTAGGGGGAATGTAGCGCAGAAATCGGAGGGCAAAATCAGCCTCGTAAAGGCATTGCCCTGAATTATCCTGATTCAGATCAGTCAAAGGGCGAACATAGACGACTATGTAGGTAACTAGAAATAGCTTTTGTCTGTTTCAAGTGGAAGCGGCAGGACACTCGACCAACTCCTTGACTATCTGGTGACCATGGGAAAGAGACAGAAAGAGAGAGAAGACAAAGACAGAGAAAGGGTAATGCTGGAATTCTTAACGACATAATTAGGTATAGTAAGAAGAAAATGATTATAACATCCTCGACTATGAATTACTGAATATAATATTAGCAGCGGAGAAAGTAGCAGTTTTGAAAGTTGTATTAAAAAAACCGGCCAAGTGCGAGTCGGGCTCGCGCACAAAGGGTTCCGTAGCAGCAAATCAAAATTACAGTTAAATCAACCTATCTCAAAAACTATAAGAGATACTTTGATCAAACCAAAAATCGTTGAAAGAGTTAATTAGCATGCATCACCTCTATTTTTTTTAGAATTTTATACCCCGTAGTTATAAAAATAGAGGGGGGGGACATACTTTTTACGACTTTGAGAGCTGATATCTCAAAAACCGTTCACTTTAAGAAAAATGTTTTTTAGAAAACTTTATATCATTTTAAAAGACCTTTCCATTGATACCCCACACGGGTATGTACATCGAAAAAAAAAATTTCATCCCTCAGTTACATGTATGGGGGGCCCCACCCCCAATTCTTTTTTTTACTATTTAGTGTCATATTTTTGTAGCGGTTCATACAACACATATTCCCATCAAATTTCATCACTGTAGTACTTATAGTTTCCGAGTAAATCGGCTGTGACAGACGGACAGACGGACAGACGGACAGACGGACATGACGAAACTATAAGAGTTCCGTTTTTGCCATTTTGGCTACGGAACCCTAAAAAAAGGCATACAACATATGTTTACAAAAAAAATACATGACACGAGAATCTTTCATGGTTTGCAGTGCTGCAACATTCCGTCCAAACTGCCTACGTATTACAAGCTACGGAGCAAGACCGAATCTACCGTGGGTTTCTACCTCTCGATATACATCGCTGTTGCCTCGTTTAGCATTTAGTCGAGCCCGTATTCCACGCAGCGATGTACTCCAAATTCAACGTTGGAGAAAGAAACGTACTCGTAGTGTCGAATACGACTGCTGAACTAATGTTACACGCCAAGCCTATACATTAAACATTACCAGGGATCTTTTATTGTGCGACCCCCGCTGACCCGGAAAGATAGATCGTCTTGTAAAACTAGATACCTAGAAAATAAAAAGATAGAATCTGGTAAAAAGGTACGCTCGAGATAGAGAAAGTTTAATATTGTAGAGTGGAAAGGTAATATTTGCACTTTTGTAGCTAATGGTTTGTATAGTATATACTTTTATAACATAATTGAAAAAGGCCTCGGCTGACATACAAAGTTGCCTTTCGACAGAAAACGAGTATCAAAGGACAGTGTAAATTGATATTGCGAGACTTTTGCAAAAAGAGTGAGTTTTTTTTTACAAAGAACAATATTAAACAATACAGTAGGGAAGTTTTGTAAAATATGAGCGAGTTTAAAAACGGAAAAAATGCATTATTTGTTATGTTCTGAATTCATTTTATTCCCGTTTCTTCAACAATATTTTACGTAAAAGTAAATATCAGAAAAAACACTATATAAAATATTCCAACCAACGTTGTGGATAAAGTGGATTGAGCAACGGCGTTAAAAACGACATTCGATCGATTAAATTATTCAATGTGGAAATGAAATGGATTTTAAACATTTCATACTATTATTTGCTTTCCTGAGTGCGCGCGGTCCGATAAAAATATTGAGGGATATTCGAAGGGAACATCGTCTCTGACGTTCAAGCGCTTTACAGACGATGAAGATAATAGGTATATATATTTTGTTTTCGGCTTATTAAAAATTACAAATGTACAACGAAAAGCGGGTGACTCGCTTATGAGTCACCCGCCTCTGACTACCCCTTGATCATATATGTTTGTATGTATGTAAAAAGCATTTTGAAATAAGTCATAAATAAATAAATTAAATAATTATATATCCAAAAGTATAGATCTAAAGTTTTTTGTAATGAGTCATCCCCTTTCAGCTTAATATACCATTCTTGAAACACCCGTACAGTATGACATCAGTTTTTTTAGAAGTACCTACAATGTACAATGTACATGTGATGCAAAAAGTGTATACAGAGAAAGAAAGTAAATTTCAAAATGGACATGAGACGTTTGTTTGAACTCAGATTCAGATGCCGACAGCTCCACCCAAGCATCCCTCTTTCATTTATCAAGGCGAGTACAGTGACACACAAAAGTGTATTTGATAAGAATGTTTCCTTTTCATTCCTGTCACTTATGTAAGGAGTGAAAAGGAGAAACGCCAAACAAAATGCCTGAAAGGAATTCTTCATCGGATGGCGAAACGCCTAAATGTTTTTGCCGTTTCTATAAATGTTCTGATAATATTTTTACACTAACAAAGGTTTTGCTCTTTCAATTAAAAATATATAATGGGTTATAATTAGAGTTATTTGGACGAATAGATACACTTGTGAACAATGACAAAGTTCCACCCGAATAACCAGAATGGTTACCAAATTAATCAAATTCTCGTACTCCAAAACAGAAAAGGCTAGCTTAATGACGAGCCGCGCCGCCTGCAATACCTATTGATATAGATACCTACATACAAAAAAAATTGGTATTGTGTACCAACTTTTTATTATATTATTATTTAAAAAAAACACTCATCATGCATACTTTGCAATTAAAAAAATGTCCTAAAGTGGTACATGTTAGCGCCCCTTATGCACAACTCTTTATTTAAGGCTTACCAGCTGGGAACGCCATTTCTCTTTCTTTAAGTTTTATCACCTCAAATGAGATTTTCAGCATTTCTGGCACCACATTTCTCCGCTTCTTGTAAATCGTCACTTATATCTTTACGAGACAGCGGTAAGACAATTTTAGTAGGCATATGAAGTTTTGTTTTGAAACGGATTCAGTAAAATATCAGCTCAAAATACCATAATTATCATAAAATATTGTGCATAATATAAAATAAACAAATTCTTTTAAAATGTCATACTCGTATACCGTCTCGGTAAGTACAAACAAATATTACCACTAAAAAGAAGAGTTAAGCAATAAACTCGCAATGGTTCTGAAATCCAATCAGCACATTCAGCACCTAACATAACGAATAACGAGCGAACTTTTACGGTTTTCTTCTACAAATATAACTTTCGAAAAGATCGGATCATCCAGGATATTGATTTTAATAACGTTTCCAACTAGATCCGACTGGAGAGAGTCCCAGTTAATCCGACTCTTACATTGATCAGGGGCGGATTTACAGACTTTACAGTCTCAGGGGGGGGGGGGGGCGGTTACTCTAGCTTAACATAAAACGAACGAACGAGATCTGGGCCTCTAGTACGGGTTTCGTAATTTATGAAACAAGTTTTTTTTTCTTCTGTCATATTTATGAGCCTTCAGCCTGTCTTGCAATAGCTGCATTTTTTACGAGATAGGCGTACAGTACAGCATAATACAATGGGGACAACTCAAAACTACAAAATATTAAAAAAGCAAATACCTAAGTGTCAAAGATTCCAAATTTTCATCTTTAAAAAGATTATTTCTTGTCTATGGATCCTATTATGGCAATCAAAATTAGTTCGCAATCAGGATTATAAATTTAGTACGATTTTTTTATTAATAACATTCTGTATGATACACATGAATACACAATGAACGCACAGTTCATTGTGTATTCTCGATTGGACATTATGGGACTAAAATATTTTTAAGTTGTCGTACTTTTTACGTCACTGTCGTGATTGTTATGTCACGATTTGCCACCTCTTATATCTTGTCTTCCTAAGTACGGGCCTGGTGATCGGCCACTGACATCGATCTACAAAGCCACCGCCGGATTAAAGACCGCTCATTGAGAAATATACGATGAGGGACAGAGCCGATGTACTTAAAAAGTTCCACCCTCAAAATTCTAATACTAATTAATCGCATTTTTTTTAAAACCTTTAACTTAAAATTTGAACACAACAGGTACATACTCGAGCATAGAACAACGCGGACTCGGCTAGCAATGAAAAGGTTCCACATGCCAAAAGTACATCGTATTTTGAAAAACTCCAAGCTGAAATGGCCGTGGGCCGGTCACATCTGCCAAAGAACGGATGACCGGTGGGGCAAACGAGTTCTCGAGTGGAGACCACGAGCTGTCCAGAACAGCGTTGGAAAGACAACGTTAGACAGGTGGCCAGTACTGGCTGCATGAATAATGCCAAGGACAGAGTTGGAGAGGCCTATGTGCAGGTTTCCTCACGATGTTTTCCATCACCGTAAGATCACGTGGTATCATTGTACTTAATTATAACTCCTTAATTGAAAACTCAATAAAAATAATTAATCGGTACAGGCCAGTATTTGGACCCACGGCCTCTCGATTGAGAGGACGAGGCCTTATCCATTACGCCACCACCGCTTCTCATCCTCATCATCATCAGTCCTAATTACGGACTGATGATGATGACACCGCTCGATGCAACTCTATTAAAAATAAAGTAAGAGAACAGTTAAACTCGGCTTCACTTTAATTTGCAATTGCTAATCGGATTAGAGACAATCTTGTAAGCCATCGCTAATTAATAGCGATGGAAACTATTAATTGGAACGATCGAACCCGGGACTTGAGAAATAGAAAGAAAAACACTTGGCTATTATTGCTGGAACATCAGGTACAAAGTATAAGTATAACTAAAATTTAAAAATATTTTAGGAAAATTCTACTGTAGGTAGTACTGTACTTGCGATTTTCGTATGAAGATACATAATGAAGTATTGATTGATAGTAATATATGGCGATTGTAATTGTACAATTTGTAATTTGTACATGGTGAGTTGTGATACAAAATCAATACTTTTTAGTTATTCTAATCAGCATTTTTTTATAACTTCAATTTGGGTCGTTTCTACGAAGGGCTCTATCGCGAAGGCAAAAGGAAAAAAAAATACGAAGTCAACAGTGTCAAATTCAAAACATTTTTAATCCGAGAATGGCTGTCAAAACAAGTTTGCGATAGGTACACTGCAACGTCATATTCAAAAGCTAAAATTGTACGTCCACGTTATTTCAGATCCAACGAAATAGCCAGCGAACTTGCATGGTCAAGGTCAAAGTGTCAAATGGAAACCAGCTGGAAAGCCACCTCATACCAGAGGTCACGATCACAAGTGATATTGGACTTAATGGGGTTGGGATTGAATTTAATTTCCCCTGGTCGGCTGTAAGCCGGGATAAACTGCAAACAGATGCGACCTATTTCGAAATGGAAAAAATAAAGTGCCTTTTAGTGCCTAATGAAACAATGGAGTGCCTAGACTGGCACTGGGTTTTAGTCTTTCAGTTAATCTCCTTAAATACTATTAATAGGTTGCTTGCTTTATTTAACAAACTCTAGGGTTTTAAATAATGTGTAATAATGACTTGCGTTGCAAAATCTACGAACTAGGGCTAAGGGTGTGTAAAAAAAATTTGTGTAAGTATATGAGTTTTATATAATTATACACACCATTTTTTTATTTTTTCTAGTTGGTAGCTAGATTTTGGAGTGCTCGTTTCTTATTTATTGTCCTGCTGACGGTAATTAAACTGAGATAATTACACCCTGTATGTATACGTATAGTGTAGGTACGGTGGCCTGCGCCTAAAAGTATACAGGCGGAGATTTTAAAATAGCGATCTCAAGCTCACATGCTGCTCAAGCACATCCACATAAACATCACTGCTACACACATCACACACAACACGTCCCCGGATTTATAACAGATGTAGCTGGTCCCTTCATCATCAGGGATCGCTATTTTAAAAACTCCGCCTGTATACTTTTAGGCGCAGGCCACCGTACCTATAGCATTTTTATTTGATGCATAATAATATACGTTGGTTTACAATTTAAAAGAGAAAATAAATGCATTCTAGTCTACCGGCGTATTTGTATGGGCCTAATCCGATTTGCCGACGAGCTAGCCACTTTAGAATCGTACTAGCGGGGGCTGTGTAATTTTGATAGCCATAGAGTTGCTGAGTTGCTTTGTATTATAGTTAGGCTACAGCTTAATTGCAAATTAGACCAGTGTTGCGACAGGAAAATTAAACTGAAATAGTTAATTAAACGCTGTTTATATTTTCTGTTACACAAATTTGAACATTGAATATACAGATACATAATTCTTATACACTCGAGAGCAATGAAAAGGTCGCATAACTTTTGAACGGCTAACCCGATTTTGATAAAATATGACTAAGAACACTCAGTAACACATTACCTGTGACCCAAAAAAAAACAAATCGAAATTCAGCTACGCTCTCATCAAACAGATACACACACTTAGACACGTAAAACTTATAAGTAACACTTCTATTTTTCGCCTGGGTTAATAAAATAGTACCGTCAGGTGCTATTTTTGGTAGAATTCAGGGAATGTTAATTAATTTTCATAATTATTCTATCACACGTGCCTGTAAGTGAGATCTAATTAATCATAGCTCACTAATAGAGCTTCAGGTATCCGTACAATCTTTTCAGGACGATCTTAAATAACTTTTTCAGTTATGTACCTGTATCTACCTGGCCCTGTAGCACAGGGCGCTATTAAGACGTGATAAAAGTTCTCCGTCGCGCTCGCTCTTGAAGATGCGCGATGTAAGTGAGCGCGATGCAACACTTTTGTCACGTCTTAAATGCGCCCCGTACTAGCCCTTCTAAGGTTTCTTTAATTTATCAGTTATGTCAATAGCTTATTTTAGTTCTGAATTATTCGTTGTGATATAGGTGAGGAATCAGCCCTCCAAGAAATATTTGTGGGAATAAATAAAAAAATAATATTTTAAAGATTTATCACGTCTTTTAATTTTCTATGTTTTTCACCAAAATTATAATCGTCTTTACGGCTTTCGTCTTTCACACTCTTCTCTGTCATTCGTCGTCGTAGATAAGTACTTTCTTCCTCTTGCGTTCTGTTCCACTCCCACATGACGTCTTTCGGGACAACAACAACCGTACAACCGTAAATAAACATGCTTACGTTAACGTTATTATTCGCATAACAAGTACAAACCAACAGACTCAATGGACCAATGAATTTGTCGGCCAACGTACGCGGAATGTATTCCTCAGTTATCTTGTTTCCAATTAGTGATTTAACGGGCTGTTTCTGGTCGGTATCTCGGCCCAGAAATGTGCTCATCTGTGCGTGGAAGCAAATCATAATTCAGCCCAATGTAATTTTCGTGCCGGCGTCGAAATTTATTAATTAAATTATGGTGTTAAGCAAAATAAATATCTCCAGAAATACCTCACCGCTTGTGGTGATGGGATGAGCGGACATTCTTGTCTTGCGTTATGTAAAAAAGTTAAACATTGCGCATTGTTGATAATGGGACGATTCATAGAACGAACTGTCAGTTTACAAAAGAGCATACATGATAGCAAACTTAAAAATGATCAACATAAAAATACTCCCGATGAAAATGACTAAAATAGAACGACAGCTGGCAGACAGCAAACTGTTTAATTAATTCATAATTTAGTTTCTTAGCTAAGTGGCCAGAAGCGGACAAAAAACCCATATAAATGATTATAGCAAACTTAAAAATGTTCGACACAATAATACGTTCCAAAATGAAAATTACTAAAATAACATGACTATGCATTGGCACATAGCAACTTGTTTAATTACTTCATCATTTATTTTCTTAACTACGTGGCCAGAAACGGACCGGACACACAAAAACTACACTTAACATAGAACACCCCTCAGCTTCAAAACCTGGTCGAAAGAAAGTTACATCAAAATCGTCCCAGAACATCACAAAGCAAGGCAAACCGGGCGCCCTATTACCTAACCGTTTACGTAATGCGACCTTGAGTCTCCAGCTGACTTGTAGACGAACCAGCTGGTACCTCACCCCCCACCCCCTTTAGAACACACGGCGAGGGAGGGGCAAAGACAAAGGGGGTGAAATGACGAATATTTTCGGCGTGTGAGCTTAATACGTGAAGCGACTGAGGTCTGCCTCGGCAATGTGCGAAGCAAATGATTGGTATCTATTGGAAATAGTTTGGTGACACGTTAGTAAGGGATCAGGTTTAGCAGCTGCTATGTTAACGTATTTGTAGTGACATGCGTTACTCGGTTTTACGTTATTTGGAAGTTATTCCTTTATTGTTTGGTTTAAATCATAACTAGGCACTGTTACTTTCAAGATTTTCAGTGATTATGTTCGTAGGTATTTGTATTTTGTCCACAAATATTGTTCAGTAAAAACAAAAAAGTGTAGTTTAGGCAGAACTTATGTTATCCCTTCAGAGATAGGCATAGGTGCACCCAGTCCTACCAACAACGCATCAGATATTGTTGTCAAGACAACCTAATAAATGCCAACCCATTCTCACAGGTTGACAATCCACCAATCTGGTAAATTTGCTCGAGTGAGGTATCAAACACATGGTAAGGTACGCTTACATTATTCATGTGTCTGAAATTAGGCTGGGCTCGTGTGAAATTGATTTCAGATTTGAATCCACTAGGTGTTACGCATTTGACTGAATTGGTAAATATGTAGGTACCTAACTTACATTATTAGGTACAATGCCGTAAAACAAAATTCCTAATTTGAAAATCCCTACTTGTACTTTGTAAAATAATAGCATGAGCCGAGTTAAGATTACGAATATTTAAGACTTTAAATATGGCGATACGGCTCGCGTCCTATCACGTGATTGCAAATGTACGGCGAAAAGCGGGTAACTCGCTTGCGTGTCACCTCTGACCCTTCGGGGATTACATACATGAACACAATTACACTCACGGGCAATGAAAAGGTTCCACTGAGAAAATCACAAAATTACTTGTAAACTGAAAACGCTAGCTTAATAAAGCTTTCTGCAACATTAAAGTACATTTAACAGAGCTTCACGATATAACCATCTAAAATCGATAAAATTTTGTAAATTTTATAAATTACTAGCTGTTCCCGCGCGCTTCGCTTCGCCTTAAAAAGTTTTCCCGTGGGAATTCCGGGATAAAAAGTAGCCTATGTTCTTTCTCAGGGTCTAGACCATATGTATACCAAATTTCATTCAAATCCGTTCAGTAGTTTTGGCGTGAAAGCGTAACAGACAGACAGACAGACAGACAGACAGACATACACAGTTAATTTCGCATTTATAATATTAAGTAAGGATTTCTTAAAAAAAATTGGGGTCGTGTAGTGTACTAATTTTGTGAGTGGATCTTTTTCATTGCCCGTAAGTGTATATGTATGTAAGACTTCAAATATGGATTCAATCGAATCCAGATTTGCGAAGCATCGCGATCGCCTTTATTGCCTTGAACGATTTTCCTTTTTGTTTGTACAAATTCAAATTAGCATAATGCGTGTTCTGTTTGTACCTATATTTTCCAGTCTCGTAATCTTGTTAAGAAAAAAATATTTTTATCCCTCGACGGAAAATGAGGGGTGTTATTTAAGTTTAACGTGTATCTGTGATATCGTAGCTCTCAAACGGCTCAAATGATTTTCATTTTGTTTTTAAAGTTCCAGTGACAATAGCACCAAATCACTCCCGACTGTGCCAACCAAAAACGACAACAAAAAAAAGTGTCGGACATTGTCGTAAGTGGAACTTTTTTATTACTCCTGAGTGTATTATACACTCACGGGCAATGAAAAGGTTCCACTGAGAAAAGCACCAAATTACTTCTAAACGGAAAAGGCTAGCTTAATGCCGGCTTCTGCAATATTGAAGTACATTTAACAGAGCATCAGGATATTACCAACTAAAATCGGTAATATTTTGTTCCAATTTTAAATGATTTACATTAAAAATATTGGGGTTGTTTGTTGTCGGAAATTTGTGAGTGGAACGTTTTCATTGCCCGGGTATCATTATATCTAAACATATAACATTATGTAAGGCGTTCAGGTTTCTCTGCAACGAACTATGGTACCTTTGCCGTGCCGTCCTAGTGGCCACTTACCCACTACAGTGCCACAAACTTATCTGTTCCGGTGACAGTTCATGTAAATGTGTAATATTTCTTCATTCTATAAGATTTTAAGTTTGCTAGTAGTGGTAATTCGCTCTTGTGGTTTCAATAAACCCATCTAATCTATATCAATATATAATTCATTAGTAAATAATGAGATATGGATCAATTTAGTTAGCTCTCACCGGAACAGATAAGTTTGTCGCACTATACAAGGAAACACGATACCGGGCCCCTAGTGTGTTTCTATTCCTACAGGGTGTTGCAAAAGTGGAATAGATAGGTGAAATTGCGTTTATCAGGTCGTCGTTCCCAAGAACTATATTATTCGGGAACTAGATGTAAAAAAATTAAGTAAGTATTTTACTTTAAAATACCTACACGTTACCAACCAAGTTTATATGGAGAAAACAATTAAAATTTTAAGGAATTTTAAAATTTCTTTTAATATGTATAATTGTATATGCTTAGAAGGACCCCCTGGCCCCTGCGCTATTTCCTTTTGGCCTACACTACCCTACTATAAGTACTTACCCCCTAATAAATTTTAACACCCTGTATAAATTTCCCTACTGCATAATAATAATAAAGTTAGTTAAAAACCACCGCAGTGGTATCGCATGTCAAGACTCACGGCCAACGGTACACCCACATACTTGGCGGTCACTCTATAATGACGAAAAACAAAGTTGATGGGTCGATTACACCTAACGAGTACAGTGGTGAGACAGTATCCTCGGCCGATCCTCGACCAATGAACGGCTAGCAAGTGACCGAGTGCGCGGCCGAGGACACTGACTCGCCACTGTACTCGTTAGGGGTAATCGACGCCGAGGACACTGACTCGCCACTGTACTCGTTAGGGGTAATCGACGCCGAGGACACTGACTCGCCACTGTACTCGTTAGGGGTAATCGACGCCGAGGACACTGACTCGCCACTGTACTCGTTAGGGGTAATCGACGCCGAGGACACTGACTCGCCACTGTACTCGTTAGGGGTAATCGACGCCGAGGACACTGACTCGCCACTGTACTCGTTAGGGGTAATCGACGCCGAGGACACTGACTCGCCACTGTACTCGTTAGGGGTAATCGACGCATTAGGAGCGCTGCTGCTCGAGCCACGACTCTTTCTCGTTGTAGTAAACGTGACGATTGCACGATAGCTCTCGTTCGTTCGTTTTTCGTCAGTATAGAGTAGCCCCCTCTGGTTCTTATCCGATAGGAGAGGATTAAAGTTTCGGTTCATTGTGTTTGTTGTATGATTTGCAGTGGGGTGGACAAGCTAGGAAGCTAAGTCAAGAAAATGTCCCCGTTTTCATACAACTTACAAAGAGTTTGTAATTGGTATGTAAAACGTTTGTAAGGTGGCAAAAAACTGTTTTTTTAATGACACGTTAAAAAAATCTGATTTCGGTGAAACTATATGAGTACCTAACCTAAGTACCTTAGTACCTAACTGATACCTATATAACTTATAACTAAACCTAACTAAATCGGTAAATTATATTAATGTGATAAATAACCTGCTTACATAAGGCCCTCTGTGCTTGATTGTTTCCACCTTAGAGAATATGAGTGGATGAGGAAGGCCAACGACTGAAGAAGAAACAATAGACCTGTATGTCCAGCAGTAAACGTTAAATTGACTGGGGCCTTATCAAGTCATGATACGAATTAAAATTTACGAAGTAATTGGTGTCATTGGGTGTCTAATAAAATATATTTTGAATCCAAAAATCATTGTAAAACAAGTTCGCGATAGCTAGTAGGTAAGGTACACTGATCCGTAACACAGAACAGTCATCTTAACTAATCCTAACTAATATTATAAATGCGAAAGTAATTGTGTCTGTCTGTTACTCTTTCACGCCAAAACGACTGAACGGATTTGAATGAAATTTGGTATACATATGGTCTAGACCCTGAGAAAGAACATAGGCTTTTTACCCCAGAATTTCCACGGGAAAACTTTTTAAGGTGAAGCGTAGCTCACGGGAACAGCTAGCAGATTTATAATCACAACGATCCGCTAATCGTTGAACAATGTGCGCATCAGAGCAATGCCATAGGTAGTATATAGGAACTTACATAACTACCTCCTACCTACAAACACAGTAACACATAATAGGTACCTACAATACATTACAAAGTACTAACTAGCAGGGTACACACATACTATATCTCAACCAAGCGCTAATAAGATTAGCCTAGAACCAGCCGACCAAATACAAAACTAATGTTTCCATTCTATTTTACTTCAGTGAACTTAACTTTTAAAATCGTCCGTCTATTGATCAGGTATATGATGTGCGGTTGGGCTTTATGGATAAGTGGATAAGGGTTACAATCGGTTAATAGTAACTAGATATGTTGGGGAAGTCGTTTTATGTTACTGAACCAACGCAAGTATGGTGGATCAGTAAAGCAGTGAAGCATTGAACCACATTTTTTAAAATATATGAAAAAGTATGTAACGGGAGAAAATGACACGAAACGCACAGGACGAAGTGCGCTTCATAGATTGAAACATCGAACTATTAGTAACTTATATCTTATAATAATATGTATTCTGTGTCATCATACTTTGTTCCTGAAAATCTGAAAACGAACGCCGCTTTTGTCTCATCCTCGTCTCATCGAGACCAATTAAAAAGTTGAAAGTAACAATACTCCTTTGTTCATTGTACGCTACGAATATGGATTACCTGCATTTTCTCTGTAATTAATCATTTATTTTTATAATATATATTCAGGATTCTTGTTTTTTTTGTATTCCAATCAGTGTTTGTTTAATCAAAGTACTTTTTCAATTGTAAGGAGGTACAAGACTTGAAAATTGTCTTTTACCAGTTAACGACTGTCTTTACCTCCAAGGAATAGGAATTAGGTTCGTTTTCCAATTTCCGGTCGATACTCGGTATATACTTTTTAAATTATTGTGTATACTTCGATTCGCGTAAGATGACCATCGATGGCTGCGCAATATTGTAAATAACCACAGGTCAGACTAAAATAGCGGATGACCACGCCACTTTATATTTATAAACGTAATCTGCTGTTGCATGAAAAAAACCGATTGCAGCTGCAGCAGTACACAGACCTACACAATCAAACTTACTCTTACACGGGCAAATTAGCCAACTTTCGTGAATCGAACTATACCTATGTATACAGGGGGTTCCAAAACTGAAGCAACCCTGTATTTAAGTAGGTACTTACCCGAGTAGGGCAGTCTCTTCAGCAACTGAGGTCGGCATGATCTTTGGAATTGGTTTCGTCTCCTTTCTGAAATACGTGCGGTGTTGTTTACTAAACATAGCTTACTTGTGGGCTAACTGTGTTCTAGCGTCATGATTGTACCCATGGTGTCGTGATGATGGTAGCGTTATATGGCTTCGTATGACATATTATGTTGTATAGTTACTTACGCGTATGTATTTACAAGCAATAATGGATGGAGTAAAAAAACATATCGCATCTGTAAAACGGCACGAGAAAAAAAAACAGAGGTTTGGAGTATATGCGATCTAATTGTTGTGTAGATTTTTCGCTTGTTTTACCATAAAAACTCAAAACCTCATATTTTCCAGTAGTGAGCCTGTATTACTACAGGAGTAATAACTGCCAAATTATTTCAAATAGCTACTACCAAGCTGATTGGTCTTCCCTCTATGAGTCCATTTCATCCACCAATAGCATCAAATTATAATTTCTCAGTCTTCTTTCTATTGGTGGATGCTCGGAACACTGCACCTCTCTACTATATCTACTTTAATGCCTCTTCATCGTAATTAACTTTTATAATACTGTATATTTTACACCGTTTATAACTCTGACATGGCCTTAATTGACTAATGGAGCATATATTTCAAGTCGGGCACTTAAACAAAATAAAATTATATCAATGTTAATTCGCCTTGACTTTCACAATGTCATCTGTCAATTTCGACGTAATTAACTTAACTGTAAAATGGGAATAAAACATTTTCAATGTTACAGTAATTTAAGCTCAGGTTTCTGATCATTAGTTTTTATTATTAGGTTTCTACGTCAATTGGATACAACAAAGCTTTTAACCCAATAGCGCTGATTGGTATCCGCTTTTCACTTGACTGTTGAAAATAAACAACGACAATTGATTTTAAATACAGCGTCAAGTTCAGTAGTAGGTAACCCTAGCTGGGGGCTTAATAGCGTAAAAAGTATTTATTGGCAATTTTAATAACAACGTAATTTTTATGAGAGAAGAAAATTATACTGTGCCGATTTGTGTCTACCTAATCAAGAATTACAAACTATTTCAGTAACTTCTTTGGTGGCGATTCAAGTGCATGCTGCAATATAATGAAGGGCGGGTAACTAAGTGTCCTCTATCTAGATTTTTCATTTGGGCCAAGAATTACAGGGTCATCTTCAAATATTAAAATATAAAACATTATTATGATGTACCTAACAATTAAAATATGACATGATGTCGGCTGAACCTTATCCGCTTCCGCTACCAATAAATAAATACGGATAGTCTAAATATCATAGGGATTTCCCATCACGTCCCCACTGCTGGGGCACGGGTCTTCTTCCAATGAAGGAAAGGTTCAGGCCTAGTCTACTATGCGGGCCTAATGCTGGTTGGTAGACCCCAACACAAGCAAGCTTGAGCTGAGAGAGTGGTCGGGTAAGTGGTGAACCTGCCCGAAAGCCTCCGACTAGGCATTACGACTGCTGCCGTAACAACACGGCTTAACGTCCGAAGCACGATTAGGATAAATTACGTATACTGAAGCTAACTCGACTACGGACGCTTCGGCCGAAAAATACATTGTGGGAAGTGGGAAAGAAAGTTTTGGACTTCGAAAGAAGTAATTATACTTTTTACTGCATAATATAGTCAATTAAAAATACATTTTTACTCACAGACCTACCTAAGGTAATTATATAGCTAAGTAGTTGTAAATAGGACTTACAATGAATTGATAAAACTTATAAATATAGGTACATTTGCCCTGAAAATACCCTGAGCACACCTCTTACACTCTACAGCAGAGCTGTAAGCGTAAAGCATTAGGTATCTATAAAATATTATAAACAAGTTCTTGTTTAAATTTAGTTTTAACGAGCTCTACGTAAACCCTCTTTAAGTACCCTAAGTGCCCGTCGACATAAAATCGATATAAGAACATAATAATGTTTCAGACTTTCAACCTAATTATTAAATTATGATTACGTAGGTAGGTAACATGCTAAAAAGATACGATACGCACCAGAGGGGTTAATCTATACTGACAAAAAACTAACGAATGGTACAACGAGATTGAGACCTAGCTCGCGCAGCAGTATACAGTCTTTATTTTATAGTAGGGAACCAATTTTTTTTGTCACTTATACGTTATAGATTTTTGAATTTTAAAAAACAAATAGGTAGTTTCAAAAAAATATAAGAATAAGAATCTTGCACAAACTTATAAATAAGCCACGCAGCAAAGTTAACTTCTAATTTAAATATACTACATTATGTTACAGCTGATAATAAAAAAAACCTGACTAGCTAACACGAAAACTACTCACAAATACTTAAAAATCAACTAGTCACACTACCATCATCACACCACTTTGTACTTTAGATGTTACTGAGCATTCCATGAATTTATTAGTTATTTTAATTTAAAAGATTCCTATTTGTAATATGATATTTAATTAGCTATAAATAAAGGGATGACAAGATAGATGGGCATGATATATGTATTATGTACTTACTGCTTTGTAAGTAAAAACACTGTACTTCTCTAGGAAATCTCTATTACTACTCAACGTTTTTTTTTGTTGATTTTCTTGAGTTACCAAACTTGTAAAAGTAAGTATTTAAAACATTATTTTTTTGTATATTATGTGGATTATACTTGTATATATATTTAAATATGTAAATCAAAATTGCAGCTACAGAATATTCTCTTAAGCCAACATCATATTTGGTTTTCTTTTGTCAATTACAGTATGGTTTTCTAAAACCCTCATCTATCTTATTGGCCCAGGTCATACTTTTGTTAGTCAGTTATACTATACTTACTTTAGGTAGTAAAATTAGGTAGTGCAGGAAATAGATAAGTACAGAAAGCACACTGAAGTAACACGAACAAGGATCTATTCTACTCATTCAGACAACACAACTTACTGTGTCAACACCTCGGCCATATCGGATGAACTTTTATCAAGTAACGGCTCTAATTTCATCTTCGCAACTCCTCCTCCGAGACTAAGGGCTTTCTTAACATTCTTTAACATGTTTTTAGAGCCGGCTGCCATATTGTTGGGTACCGTCGTGCCACGGTACACATTTTCCAAGGAAGTGTATGAACCGCTCAGTGATCCGCCAGGCATGCCAACTTAATACAAAAAAGAAATAAAGCAAATAAGACAAACGAAACATTCACAAAACCATGCAGTTGCAAGTGCTAACAAAACTGATCAGTCAAACTAATTAAATTGACACAGTTACCTTTAGTAGGTACGCCTCAATCAAATAAACAATTAAGGTACCTACAAAAAAGTTTTGCTGCAAATGTGCTAAACTTTTAAAACTATAAGTTGAAAGAGTTACGTGATCAGCTGTGCACTTTAGAGGACGGGATTTGCAAAACAAAATAATGAGAAAGAAGGTTGCATACAATTTTAAAACATCACTCACCTCTTTACGGTAGTTGAGAGTCGAAGTTGTTGTCGTAAGCCGCGACGTTAGGCTTCTGACGTAGATAGTGGATGTAGCAACCGGAAACACTAGTGCACCTGGACACAAGTCTAGCCGAATGCCAGCCTAGTGCCTAGTACTCCCGTAAGGTACGACGGTCGCGCCTGACTTCGTTCTAGTCTGAAAGCGCATGCGCGGCCATACGTCAATTATTCAATTTACAACCCGGGAAGTAACAATTTTGTTCTCCTTCTTATTTACCTTCAACTAGCAAGAAGATTGCTAAGTCGTCATACAGTGATTATGTACCATTGAAGCTAAAATACGATACCATTACGATACGTTATTTTTACCCCGCAATAATTATATATTTCGCGAAACTTACCAATTTACGAGAGGGAACTCAAAGCTATTAATAAAATTAATAACTGTAAAAAAACCACTTTACTTTGAATTACTAATAACAAATGAATATCGTTGATTTTCCGTGAGTTTTAAATATTTCAAATTGTTTTGTTTTGATTTTGGTACTTCTTTTTGACAGCATTTTGACATTGGCATAAAATAAATGACATTTCGATATTACTTTTTTTAATTTAGTGTGGAGAGTATAGAAAATAATTAATATTTGCTTAGCATAAAATATATTATATCTATAATTTTTAATTTAGGTGGTGTTTAGAAGATTAAATCTATAACATGACTGTGTTATAATATACCTTCACGGTCAGTCATACAATATCATTGACCATATTTATTGTTGCTATTCTGGTAATACGCCCTCTTTTGGCTAAAATGTGTATGTTAGCGCCATCTTTTGAAATCTTCTATTATTAAATCGGAACCTGCGGGTTAGGTACAATGGAGATATTTTCATAACGCTTCACTAGTTTCGCTACTGCAGTAATGTTGATATGTAAATATAGATGGCGTTAGTAAGAAACTATGGCTATGGTAATAGCTTTTGCTTTTTTTTTTAAACCGGCCAAGTGCGAGTTTGACTCCCGCACTTATATTATTACCAGCATTATCTATTGATTTAAATAATTGAAGATTTTATTTCTGTAGGTACAGTCAGTTGCATAAGTACCTGTACACTTTTGTACCTTGTCTAACTCACAAACTACCTATTCAAACATTGATGGTTTGGTATGTAGTGTAGTCAGTTTGACAAGGTACAAAAGTGTATAGCTACTCATGCAGCTGACCGTACCTACCTATAATAAGAAGATTGTTTAAGATAATTTTATGTTTTGTTTTTTTTTGAAATTTTATTTCACTCTTGTGTTACGTATACTTACACTATTTATGATGTTTTTACTTAATACTAATATAAATTCACTTTAGTCAAGTCATTTTTGGTACCCCAAGATACGGGCTGAGCCTAGTTTGGGGATCCCTGCTCTTTGTAATAGACGTGTGCATAGATATAGTTTATGTATAATATATGGTAAATATGTATATCTATGTCTTGATCCGTTTTTGAGAAAAAGGGTGGTTAGTTGGTGACAGACAGACAGACAGACAGACAGACGGACAGCAAATTTATCCTATAAGGGTTAGTTTTTTTAAAGTTTTTGTATTTTTTCCTTTTTAATAAAAGCGTGAAAAATACAATACATCTGATCATGGCACCAGTTAGCGCTATGTTAAGAGATTCGGACTTTGCTTACCTCCATGTCACAGATAATTAAGGAAGTATTTACTTATAAATAAATGTACATTAAGTACCACTCCTCTCATCTTTACTTTAGTCGTACGGAAATTACGTACCAAGGTACCTATCTACCCAAAAAGTACAGAAGTAGAAGCTTAGCAGAAGTTTAGAAGTGGAATGAACCTGAAAAGTGGGACTGTTCTAAGCTGTGCGTGTACGACTGCACCTAATTACGTCCGTCCATGGGTAGAATAATTGAATGATAATAAACTAATTTAATTTCTACTTAATACCTACCTACCTAAACCAAGCAGCTGGTGAATATTATTAATTTACCTAGTCATGAAGGCCTATTAGGGCGGATTCGGCCAACGTCGAGTAACTATTTACTCACGAGTAAACTACCAGTTACTCGCGAGTAAGCAGATTTTGCATTCTACCAAACCTGAAAACAAGATAACTAGCTTATCCCAAGAATAAAATGTTATACCGCCAAAATTGACCGTGTAACGAGCTTATCCGAGAGTAATTTTGTAATGGCGGCAGCACATCAGCTGATTAGAAAACCGTCATAATGACATATAAACACATCTGTCAAAACATAAACAAAAGTACGTTAAAAGGCAAAGTCTCAGAATAACAACAGCGAATAAAAATTTTTAAAACATAAACAATTTCATACTTTTATAATCCATTCAAACTAAGTTGGCATGTCATTTCTATTGCATGCTTTGAAACGCAGCTATTTTTATTTTAGTTGCATTACAGTTTCGTTCCTCGTTCATTCAATTTAATCATGGTATAACTTGGTAGAATGCAAATGTACTTATCCTAGATATTTACTCGCGTATAATTTTAATCCCGGTATAGTTATTCTCGTGTAACGTGATGTTTGGACGAATTCACCCTTAGTGATTTTGTTGTTGATATAAGTCCAATTTAGTTAATTACGCACAAATTCAAATTCAAATTAACGCACAATATAAGAATAGTAGAGAAGAAATTAGTACAAATTTGACATTTAGCTACATACTTATGTTTTTCAGGGTGGATTCGTCCAAACATCTCGTTACACGAGAATAACTATACCGCAATAAAATTTATACGCGAGTAAATATCTGGGATAAGTACATTTGCATTCTACCAAGTTATACCATGGTTAATTGAATGAACGAGGAACGAAACTATACTGCAACTAAAATAAAAATAGCTGCGTTTTCAAAGCATGCAATAGAAATGACATGCCAACTTAGTTTGAATGGATTATAATAGTAGGAAATTGTTTATGTTTTAATATTTTATTCGCTGTTGTTATTCTGAGAATTTGCCTTTTAACGTACTTTTGTTTATGATTTGACAGATGTGTTTATATGTCATTATGACGGTTTTCTAATCAGCTGATGTGCTGCCGCCATTACAAAATTACTCTCGGATAAGCTCGTTACACGGTAAATTTTGGCGGTATAACATTTTATTCTTGGGATAAGCTACTTATCTTGGTTTCAGGTTTGGTAGAATGCAAAATCTGCTTACTCGCGAGTAACTGGTAGTTTACTCTCGAGTAAAAAGTTACTCGACGTTGGTCGAATCCGCCCTCAGTAATAAAACTAAAAAGTGTTAGGTACGGTGGCCTGCGCCTAAAAGTATACAGGCGGAATTTTTAAAATAGCGATCTCAAGCTCACATACTGCTCAAGCACATCCACATAAACACCACTGCTACACACATCACTGTTGAAAAGAGTTTGTAAACTCAACCAATGGTTTAGTTCTATTGTCTATAGTAGATTATTATGTCAATAGAAAAGTCACTTGGTACTTCCACCTATACCTTCCTGTGTCGTGTGAAAACTATTCTTCAATATATCTTTACAATCCTTTTAATCCACTGGTTTTACTTATAAAACCCAACAGGTTATGGGCCCAGGACCATTTGGTAGTAAGATTTTTGAAATATCACACGAAGTATCACAGATTGAAAATTTGTCCGGGAGCCGACGCAGTCATTGTTGTGAAAACGAAATTGTCACAAACTAAACAATGTCGATTTCGAATTTAGCCTTTATAGAGCAGTTGCATGGCAATATAAAACTGGCCAGCGGGACTGTGGAGGCAAAGTTGCTGCAAGAAGACCACAGACGGGAGGACAATCAGGATATTACATCAGCTTCGGCACTGGTGAAGAAGTGCTTCACGTGCCAGGAGGCTGGTCACCTGATGCGGAACTGTCCACTGGTGACGTCTGGAGGCAAGTCGGGGCAAGGCGAGGATAAGGAAGGAAGCACAGACCATTCAGCTCTGTTAACGGCGCTAAGTGTTAGTGTTGTGAGTGAAAAACAGTGGTACATTGATTCAGGCGCGACGGATCACATGTGCAATGATCGGTCAGTTATGTACGATTTTGTATCGGATAAACCGGCTACTGTGAAGATCGCAAACGGAGACTATATCAATACAGCGGGAATGGGTCAGGTCAAGGTGAAACTTAAGGGTGGTTGCTTAAGGACAATAAGTGATGTCTATTTTGTACCACAACTAACCACAAATTTATTGTCGGTGAGTGCAATGACAAGAAAGGGCCATAAAGTTGTATTTACTAAAGAGCACTGTAAAATAACTAATGCTGACGGTGAGTTTCTAGGTAGCGCTACTCAGATCAATGGTGTTTATCGGCTCGACATTGTAGGTGTCAGAGAGCAGTGTAAGATAGCATCGAAAGTAGCTAGAGAGCCACCGTTATCTAGCTTGGGGTTAGGTAATACTTTAGTATGTTCACAGGATGGTGCGATGAAGGAGGAATCTAAGAAGTGTGTTTCCTCGACTTCGACTAGCCGCAAGGCATCTCAAGGGAATGGCAATATGAAGGAGGAAGTGCAGCAGTCTGCGTCCTTGGCTTCATCGAGTTCCAAGGTATCTCAAGAGGTGTGGCATCAGCGGCTAGGTCACCTAAACTCTAGGAGCATGGGTCTCCTGAATAGAGGTATGGCTACTGGAATTAAGTATGATAGTGCTGATTATAAGTCATGTGTGGCTTGCATTGAGGGAAAGCAATCTAGACTTCCTTTCCCATCGAAGTCATCTAGTAGAGCTGATGAGGTACTTGGCTTAGTGCACACGGATCTGTGTGGGCCTATGCAGAAGCCGTCGTTCAGTGGAGCAAGATACTTCCTGCTGTTTATAGATGATTTTACAAGGAAAACTTATGTTTATTTTTTAAAAACTAAAAATGAAACATTTGAAAGTTTTCGACATTTTAAGGCGTTGGTAGAGAACCAAACCGAGCGAAAAATAAAAATCCTAAGAAGTGATGGAGGTGGTGAATTTGTCAATTCTCAGTTTCAGAAGTTTCTCAAAGAGGCTGGAATACGGCACCAGACGACAGTGCCGCATTCGCCTGCTCAGAATGGAGTGGTTGAACGAGCAAACAGAACTGTGATGGAGGCAGCCCGCTGCATGATGCAGCAAGCTGGCTTGGGCATGGAGTTTTGGGCTGAAGCAGTGAACACCGCTGTTTACCTGAAGAATCGAAGCCCAACCAGAGCTGTTATGGGTGCTACTCCTGAGGAAGCGTGGACAAATAAGAAGGTAGACCTCAACAATCTTAGAGTTTTTGGTTGCATAGCGTATGCTTTAGTAAAGAATCGAAAGAAACTGGATTCAAAGAGCAAGCTATGGAGATTTGTTGGGTACTGTACGGAAACAAAGGGGTACAGACTGATAGACCCAGCTGATCCTCGTAAATTCACTATAGCGAGGGATGTGGTATTCCTAGAGGATAAATTTAAAACTAAGGAATTGTCACATGATGATAAAGTTGACATGAATATGGTATTCATGCAAAGCCCGCCACCTAACATGAATGACTCTAATAGTAGTTTGTCTGAGTGTAATGTACAATCTACAGAGCCATCTGTTGAGGGATTAAATCAATCTGATGACATAAATTCCGATTCAGTGATTGATAATAATTCAAAAGATGACTCTGAGGATGCTGAAACATCTGGTGAAATAGATGATCCGTTGGATTCGACGTACGTTCCAGGCAGTTCTTCACTGGAAGAAGACACGGACTATGAAGAGAGTGCTGAGTTTGCCGCCTTCAACTGCGACATGCAGAGTTCTGCCACTGACGAGCCGACCACCGTTCGAGAGGCAATGAGTGGAAGCGAGGCTGAGCAATGGAGAGCTGCTATGTCAGATGAGTATGATTCTTTTAAGAAGAATAACTGTTGGACTCTAGTTGATAGGCCGGCTAATCACAAAGCGGTAAAATGTAAATGGGTGTTCAAAAGGAAAAGGGGGCTTGATGGAGAAATTCTTCGATACAAAGCCAGGCTAGTTGCGAAGGGCTATACGCAGACCTATGGCGTCGATTATGAAGAAACGTTTGCTCCGGTCGTAAGATATTCAACTATACGAATGTTGTTAGCTATCGCTGCAGAATATAATATGGAGATTGACCATATGGATGTAATTACTGCTTTCCTGAATGGAGATTTAAAGGAGCAGGTTTATATGGAGCAACCTGAAGGATTTGAAATAAAAGGAGGAAATGGAAAGGTATACAAACTTAATAAGGCCATTTATGGACTCAAGCAAGCTGCGAAGTCATGGTATGATAAGTTAGATACTGCTTTGACTCAAAACTTCGGTTTTAAGAGAGTAAGTACAGAACCATGTGTTTATTTCAAATCGCATCAGGGAAAGCCGATGATAATCAGTATTTACGTTGATGACATATTACTGTTTACGTCATGTTCTGCTGAAGAAAAGAAGAAGCTGAAAGACAAGCTTATGAAGGAGTTCGCTATGAGAGACTTGGGTGCAGCGCACCACATACTAGGTATGAAGATTACAAACAAGGATGGCAGGATTACTCTGGACCAGTCGAACTATATTCAGACGGTTCTGAATAAATTCCAGATGTCGGATTGCAAGCCAGCTAGTACTCCCATGGAAGCTGGACTGAAACTTCATAAAGCTGAGAAATTAGGTAACTTTAACTATAGAAATTTAATTGGTTGCCTTATGTATGTTGCAGTATGTACCAGGCCGGACATTGCATATGCCGTGAGTTCATTGAGCCAGTTCAATCAAAGCTATGCTGAAGTTCACTGGAAAGCTGCAAAGCGTGTCCTACGCTATTTGAAAGGTACAATTAATCATTGTTTGACGTTCGAGAAGAATGGACTAAGTCTCACTGCCTACGTGGACGCTGATTGGGCAGCTAGTGCAGTGGATAGGAAGTCATACACAGGGTATGTATTCAAAATTGGTAATAACTTAGTCTCATGGGAAAGTCGAAAGCAGAAAACGGTGGCTCTCAGCAGTACTGAAGCCGAATACATGGCACTGTCTGATGCCTGTAAGGAAGCGTTGTTTATTCGCTCTTTCTTACATGAATTGTTAGGTATCAATGTTTGTGTAACTATGTATAACGATAACCAATCTGCTCAAAAGTTAAGTGTCAACCAAATGTACCATTCGAGAACTAAACATATTGATGTTAGGCATCATTTTATTAGACAAGTTGTGTCAGAAAATGCGGTGCAGTTGAAATATTGTCCAACTGATGAAATGCCAGCGGATCTATTGACAAAGCCTCTGCCTATTATGAAACATAATAGATTCGTTAACTGTTTATTGTTGGATGTTTAAGTTTTAACTGTTTATGTTTATTGTTGTTATGTTGGTGAACATTTTATGTAACATAACTTAGTGTAACTCATGTATTTCCTGAGGCTTATTATTTAGTGTGAAATACTTAGGGATATGAGTTCAGGCATTATAACTATTGGTTGGTTTAAGGGAAAGTGTTGAAAAGAGTTTGTAAACTCAACCAATGGTTTAGTTCTATTGTCTATAGTAGATTATTATGTCAATAGAAAAGTCACTTGGTACTTCCACCTATACCTTCCTGTGTCGTGTGAAAACTATTCTTCAATATATCTTTACAATCCTTTTAATCCACTGGTTTTACTTATAAAACACAACACGTCCCCGGATTTATAACAGATGTAGCTGGTCCCTTCATCATCAGGGATCGCTATTTTTAAAACTCCGTCTGTATACTTTTAGGCGCAGGCCACCGTACATACCTCGGATGAACCCCGAGCCCATGGCTATGGGTAACAATGTAGGTACTACAGTCACGGGCAATGAAAAAGTTCCACTCACAAAATTCCGGCGCCAAAAGACCCCAATTTTTTCAAAGATCTTAATTAAAATTTTATCAAAATATTATCGTTTTTAGTTGGAAATATCCTGATGCTCTGTTAAATGCACTTTAATGTCGCAGATTGGCGTTATTAAGCTAGCCTTTTCCGTTAGCAGTAATTTGGTGGTTTTCGCAGTGGAACCTTTTCATTGCCCGTGAGTGTGTTAAATACTTACAATCCATAGACAGGTATCGTCTCCAGCTGGCATTTCTTCCCAGGTGTGATGCTGCAGTACTTCACCACAGGCAGACGCTCGTCCACCTCGAACCCAATGTTATCCATAGGTCCTTCCTTAATGCAACCTCCAGAAAACACAAAATCCGTATGCTTATAGCTTCTTGGAAATACCAAAAAAAGTCCGTCCGCACTAAAATCCGTTTCCTATTTACTCTGAAATTTCGTTCAGTTAAATAGAAAGACACTTTATTAGACACAAACACAGAAATTACAGGGCACAGTTGGCGGCCCTATGACTTAGAGTAATTTCTTCCAGACTACCTCGGAGGTGAAATTAAATAGTTCTGAAAAAGTGTGCTGTCTGCACAAATTCGCCATAAGAACTAAAGTTATTCTTTTATGTAAATGGAATATGTTTGGACACAATGGCTTACAGGTGAGGTGTGGCATGTGCGGCCATCGCTACACAGATGCGCTGATCAAGTGTGACCGAATAACAAGTACGGTTGAACAGGACTTAATACACTATCGAGCAATGACAAAATAACCAGTGAAAAAGGAACCAAATTTAATTACTTAGGTACTCCTAAACAAAAAAGGCTAGTTTAATGACACCGTCTGCAACATTTAGGTACTTACCTACATTTAACAACGTATCAGAATATTAACAACTAAAAACGTAAATATTTTTATCAAATTCTAAATGAAATATGCTTTTAAAATTGGGGTTATTTGATCTAAAAATTTTGTAAGTGGAACTTTTTCATTGGTCATAAGTCTATAAAGTGTATTCTTGGTATTTATAATGGGGGATATATCCAAAAATAGGTTGATGTACCCTACATACCTACACATGACTAAGATCCAGCTGATTACACACTAAAGTTAATTACTTACCTATAAGTGTACTCTACCAAAATGAATGAGACGGAAGCCCAGTTTCTCACTTCAGTGAAGTTAAACTTAAGTTACCTAAAATTCAGCCAATCACAGGATTGCAACTGTATTCCATACTATTTATACATCATTAATAAATCATGTTCATGTAACTAGACGTTTTTCAGCTACAAAACTGACGTATATAGGTGTTTACAAAATCACGAAAAATTTATTGTATGTATGATTGTATGTAGGTATCTAGGTATACCCGTATTAGGTAAACCTAGGTATTTAAATTGTATGTAAAGCCGGAATGTAATATAATAATAATAATATGTGGGGACATCTCACACACGGCCATCCGACCCCAAGCTAGGCAGAGCCTGTGTTATGGGTATCGGACAGCTGATATATCTACACAAATACATAGATGAATACATATTGAATATAAATATCAACACCCAAGACCCGAGAACAAATATCTGTGTTTAAACAAATATCTGCCCCAGCCGGGAATCGCACCCGGGACCTTCGGCTCAGTAGTCAGGGTCACTAACCACTACGCCATTCGGTCGTCAAATGTACTAAACTTAGCTAAGCATAACCAAGATCCAAACTGCTTTGAGGTATGCGACTTATGCGGAAGATTTTCCAAGTTCTATTGTTATTGAAATAAGTAAGAAATTTAAACTCAGGGTGTTATTATGAAAAAAAAATTGACTTAATCATGATAGGTATTTATACATAACGTTACGAGTAGGTACCTAGGATACCCACGATGCACACGTACTCTAAAGGTAAGCATCCATGTATTGTCATAAATGTAGGTACACATGGAAAATCGAATAAAAATTATAAATCTTGCGATGCGTCCGTTGTATACCGAAAGGTGGACGGGCAATCAAAACGTTCCACTCACAAAATTCCGACACCAAAAGAACCTAATTTTCTCAAAGATTCAATTTAAATTACGTATTTACAAAATATTATCGTTTTTAGTTGGTAATATCTTGATGCTCTGTTAAATGTACTTTAATGTTGCAGAACGCGTTATTAAGCTAGCCTTTTCCGATTAGGAGTAATTTGGTGCTTTTCTCAGTGGAACCATTTCTTTACCCGTGAGTATCGAATCAGAGTAGGTTGTACCTCCACAGCAGCATTTTGCGGCACTTTATGGCAATGCAATCCTCTTATAATAACTCTAAGCCTAAACGATCGAACCTCCAACCCACCCTAGCTAAATCACATACCTATGTAGCACTATTTAAATTATTATAGCATCATAATTCCTCACATTGAAAGGATGGATGAAAGAAGACTGACGAAAGAAATTTATTGTGCAGAGATGAATGGTTGTGTCGGTAGAGGACGTCCTAGGCGAAAGTATGTCGACCAGATAGGCGGCATACACAAGAAGAGTCAAATTAGGAGTTTCCGAAACTGACGTGCGTGTATGAAGAGACTAATGAATGTGGAGGAAGCGAAAGAAGTATGTCAGGATCGTGGCACGTGGAGATCCATAGTTTCTGCCTACCCCTCTGGGAGACAGGCCTGAGTATATGTATGTATGTATAATTCCTCATTCTTTTACTCAAAAGGTGTGCCTTCGCAAAAATCGCCGAACTCTATGGTTATGTTCATACATTCACGAGCAATGACAAAGTTGCACTGAGAAAATCACCAAATTACCTACCTACTCCTAAACGGAAAAGGCTAGCCGTCAATATTTAGGACCATTAAACAGCGCATAAGAATATTACTTATCAAAAACATAAATATTGTGTTCAAATTATTACTGAAATGTTTTGTAAGTGACTTTTTATTGCTCGTGACTAAAATATTAAACAATATACAGTTACACATGGGTATCAATCGTATAACACGTCCGTTTTCCGTTCGGGTTAAAAAGTAAATTATTTTTGCCGACAGTACTACATCTTCACATCCCAAGTGCATATTTGGACGAGTGTTTCTTTCGTTACCCCTTGATATGGGTGTGAAGGGTTCCGTAAGGTAAAGTGATTGAACCTTTGCCGTGGGAACCCTAAAATATTACGATAGCCCAAAGGAGAAGGAACTGTTGCTGAGTAAACGAGTGTGAACATTGGGAGTGTAAAAATAGAGGTTTGTTCGCTTCGAGACTGGCTTACTACTGGCTATGTCGAAAATTTGATGATCGTCTTACTTTTTCTTACGTATTTAACAACATTGAACTAATTTTACTAGCGTACGCTAGTACATTATACTTCAATGGGTAACAAATACTAGAAGGACTGACGGAAGTTTTGCATCGCGCTCACTCACATACTTACAACTTTTGTCACGTCTTAATTGCACCCCGTGCTAGCCCTTTAGGTCCCATCGCCGTTCTACAGGGTGTTGTTGGTATACTAAGCCGAAACCTACATGTGCAGCATGTTATATCTAAGCCCGAAACTGAAATCAGAATATGCATTTTTTTTCCATATTAAAAGTCACGTGACCAACAAAGTTTCTATGGAAAATTAATATTTTTTTTCGCGAATTTTCAAATTATGATTTCAGTTTCGGGCTTAGATATACCATGCTGCACATGTAGGTTTCGGCTTAGTATACCCTTTTTGCAACACCCTGTATAATTAATTTATGTCACTGGAACTTTTTTATAATATCCTAGGTAGGTAGAGTTCAGCGCATAGGTACCAGTAGATAGTTTAGAACTCAAGAGCAATGGAAAAGTTCCAATCACACCAAATGACCCCAATATTCTTTAAAGGACATAATATTAATATTTACGTTTATAGTTGGTAATATTCTGATGAAGTGTCAAATTTTATGTAAGTAGGGTAACGTAACGTAGGTACCTTGGGACGCTTGTACCTCGGGACATTGATTCTACATATTTTAAAAACCGGCTAAATAAACACATTTAAATTGTACCCTAGGCTTAGTATTTCACTCGCTTGGCAAAACTAGTGAGTCTCGTGAATATACCAGCATCGAGTGTGTGGTGAAGACAATATGAAGTTTTTTGGAGTCAAAAGTAGCTTTTGTATAGTTTTTTGTGTTCATTGAGGCATGCTCAAAATAAAGACATGGATGTCACGTATAACTTTTCAGTTATTTAATTTTATGACATGGCAATTATCTGAAAGATTCCTAAATAAAAAATAAAGATATTTAAATTTTTGTTAAATATTGCTTTTTTGTACCTTGGGACACGATTAAATTTGTACCTTGGGACACTGTTTCCTATGGCATTGTACTATGGAAAATGCAAACATCTAAATAACGCCTTATATCTTTGTTCTTATTAGTGCCAGAGTGAAACTAGACAGAAGAGAGATGCAGTAAATCAATAAGAACAGAGATAAGGCGTTATTTAGAAGTTTGTATTTTCCATAGTACAAAGCTATAGGAAACAGTGTCCCAAGGTACAAACGTGTAACGTATCTTGGGTCAAAACAAGCATTTTTACTTTTATCTTAATTTAATAAAATCTGGCCACACTAAAGCTTTAGCACAAATACTAGTGATGATCCTAACTAATATTATAAAAGCGAAAATCACTGTCTGACTCTCCTACTATAGAATAGATCTATCATATTAGGTTTTGTATTTATTTCAGACAACTGAAAAACTTTAATACCGCGATGTAGAATTTCATATTAATTGGCCTCGGTTCCATACAAGCTCTCTGTATTGCGCTTTTAGTGCCATCTGTTGGTTATATCCGGAACTGTCTGTCTGTCTGTTACTCTTTCACGCCAAAACTACTGAACGGATTTGAATGAAATTTGGTATACATATGGTCTAGACCCTGAGAAAGAACATAGGCTACTTTTTATTGCAAAACGGAGGAAGTAAGGGGTTAAAAGGGGGGGTTAAAAGTTGTATGCGAATACTTAATATTAAAAGATAAAAATATATGACGGCTGACTGGCGTAGTGGTTAGTGACCCTGACTGCTATGCCGAAGGTCCCAGGTTCGATTCCCGGCCGGGGTAGATCTTTTTTTAAATAAACTTTATATTTAAGCACTTGATGAGCAATAATTAAACATTTTGTTTTAGCGTTTTTGAAAATTCGACCTGTGAGTGGATGAAATAGGTTCATATTTTGTATGAAGTTCGTCATTTTTGAAGATAAAAACATTATATTTTGTATTTAAGCACTACATAATCACAAAAAAATAATAATTAGCATTTAAAAAAAACCCAGTGTGGGGGTGTAATATAGGGGTTGAAAGTTTTATGGGTGTTGAGTTTTAGAAGTTTAATTTATATAGTAGCTATGTCCGCTCCTAGATGGCGTTGTCGGGTGTTCGTATACATCGCGGTATGGTTTGATTTTAGCTGATGTACTTATTGTTTGTATGTATTTACGGTAAGTTTTTAAGGTCCTCGAAAACAACCCAATCAGTCGTTTACTGTAATTTTCAATACGAGGTTTCATTCATTGTCATTTGGTTCTTATGCGTCATTTTTAGGGTTCCGTAGCCAAAATGGCAAAAACGGAACCCTTATAGTTTCGTCATGTCCGTCTGTCCGTCTGTCCGTCTGTCACAGCCGATTTACTCGGAAACTATAAGTACTACAGTGATGAAATTTGATGGGAATATGTGTTGTATGAACCGCTACAAAAATATGACACTAAATAGTAAAAAAAAGAATTGGGGGTGGGGCCCCCCATACATGTAACTGAGGGATGAAATTTTTTTTTTCGATGTACATACCCGTGTGGGGTATCAATGGAAAGGTCTTTTAAAATGATATAAAGTTTTCTAAAAAACATTTTTCTTAAAGTGAACGGTTTTTGAGATATCAGCTCTCAAAGTCGTAAAAAGTATGTCCCCCCCCCTCTATTTTTATAACTACGGGGTATAAAATTCTAAAAAAAATAGAGGTGATGCATGCTAATTAACTCTTTCAACGATTTTTGGTTTGATCAAAGTATCTCTTATAGTTTTTGAGATAGGTTGATTTAACTGTAACTTTGCTGCTACGGAACCCTTTGTGCGCGAGCCCGACTCGCACTTGGCCGGTTTTTAAGATAAAACCATGAAACTTATTACGTAGGTGTTTTAGGAAAAATGTGCAGAGATTTTCTACATTACATACGGAATTCCCATGACTGACACGCACACGATATCAACGCACAGGCTAAACGTAGCGTACCTAGGCACTTGAAATTTGGAAGGGACGTAGCTTAGGTACCGTATTTTCCGTTAGCGGTTGAAATTCGGCATTAACTTAGGCTGTTTTTAACAGCATGCGGATTTGATCACGCACGCGGGATTTCCCCGCACGCGTTCATACAAGTATTCATTGTAACGCGTGGAATATGCACACGAGATGCGGGAAAATGGCGTGCTATCCCACGTGCGTGATGAAATCTGCATGCTGTTAAAACAGCCGTAAAGCTTAGTTACAATAGGATATAGCAAGATACCTAGATGTTTTCAATCTAACATGTCTGCACACCTTAGTAAAGTTATAGTTTTGTTTTGAAAAATGGGAGTTAAAGTGAAAAAAATAAGTAGTATGAAAAAAAACAAAACTGCATAAGTTAGTTAGATGCTTGAAATTAAACATTTATAAATTACTATTCTGCCATTGCTATAAAGTCTTTGCTCAATCAAGTCATGAAAATCATTTTTAGTCAAGTATCTTCGTACTTATTTGTCAACTTTCATCTAATTTAATACCACCATGGCATGTTATTGGGTAGGTAGTTCGGGAGTCGTCCACGGCAAAATAATTTTAAGGCGAAGCGAAGCTCGCGGGCAACAGCTAGTAGATTATATATCCTACCGAATAAAGAATATTTCACATTGATATCTTAGTTGTACGCTGCGATAGCTTCATTCAAAGTTGGGGTAGTCGAAAATGTCCCTAGGTACGTTACGTTACCCTACTTACTTAGGTACTTAAATTTTGCACACGGCTTCCATTCTACTTCGATAACGGCATTATTTAGCTTTTTTTTCCTTTAAGGGTTTTTTTAAACTAGCATCTTTTTGTACTGGAACATTTTCATTGCTCCCCAGTGTACTTGACATTCGATAAAATTAATTAAAAAAAACAAGAAAAGTATGAACTGCAAGGCTTGTTCCAACGTCTTACAAATGGGAATGGCCAAATCTGACCCGCTTTATTCAATGATAAAGGTGTTATAAATGAGGCAAAATATTGTAAAAATTTAAAACGCGTTTTAAAAAAAAAATGTATGAGCGAAACATCTAGTCAGTACAAAGACTTGATCTTTCAGCACCTATATCTTTGTTCTCCCATGCCTCATAATAATAAAGTATACACCAGGATATACTGTAGTCATGGGCTGTACATAAATCAGTATAGGTTTCATCAATGGCTGCTCTGGTGGGTCATGGCGCCATAGAGAAATGGGCATTCCCCTTTGTCTCATTTTATTCAATAATAAAAATAACATAAATAATTAAAAAACCTCTCAAGGTTTTGCCAAATCTCTCATATTTCCTGTAAAGGTTGTTTTTCTTCCTTAAAGAACATTAATTTCTCAAGGGACGTGCTTATCAATATCGATAGTCATTTATAAGACGATTGCACTGTGAGCAATTTTATCAGTGGACCCAGTTATCCCGAAGACAAATAGGAAAAAAACTTATACTATGGGAAAAACTGAAATAACTGTGAAATCACGATAATCGGCTGCTGTTTCATAATAACCTAATCTTACTAACGTTAAAAACTCCAGACTTTCAATTCAAAATTCGAATAATTTTTGAACAGCTTAGTAGATTTTGATAAAATACTAGCTGTTCCCGCGCGCTTCGCTTCGCCCTAAATAGTTTTCCCGTGGGAATTGCGGGATAAAAAGTAGCCTATGTTTTTTTCCAGGGTCTAGACCGTATGTATACCAAATTTCATTCAAATCCGTTCAGTAGTTTTGGCGTGAAAGAGTAACAGACAGACAGACAGACAGACACAGTTACTTTCGCATTTATAATATTAGTAAGGATAGTAAGGATAAGGATAAGGATAGTAAGGATAAGGATAGTAAGGATAAAGATAGTAAGGATAAGGATAGTAAGGATAAGGATAAGTAGCTAAGTTCATTGATAAAGTTCATTCTGCATAAGAATATACTTCCCAATATGACAGTAGAGATAATACCCATTTAAGGTAAGAGTCCACATATCGCTATTGTACGTATCCAAGGATTGTCATACCTAAATGTATGAAGAAACGTGGACGTATTTGGATGATTTTCTCTACAAAGAGTCAAAGATGGGATGAGCTTATTAACCGACTTCAAAAAAAGGAGGAGGTTCTCAATTCGTCGGGATCTTTTTTTATTTTTATTTAGGTACTAGTTGTTCCCGCGCGCTTCGCTTCGCCTTAAAAAGTTTTCCCGTGGGAATTCAGGGATAAAAAGTAGCCTATGTTTTTTCCCAGGGTCTAGACCGTATGTATACCAAATTTCATTCAAATCCGTTCAGTAGTTTTGGCGTGAAAGAGTAACAGACAGACAGACACAGTTACTTTCGCATTTATAATATTAGTAAGGATAGTAAGGATTACGTCAGTGGCAGTAAGTATCAGAAATTAAAGAGAGTAATTGTTGCCTTAGCCAAAGCACTTTTTGCAAGTTTGCTTTGACGGTCTCTTCAATACCATTGGCAGATAAAGTGCATTTTCTAATTTTCTATCCACGGGTTTAGCCGGAGAATTTGTGCAACCTTCCGCCATATAGCCAACTGACTGACAATACAGGGTGCACTGAACAACTTTTGTGCTGAGAATTAACGATATACATATTTAGATTTAAAAAATGTATTCACCTATACAAAAAATTTAATATTTTTCGCGAATTTTATAAGTCGTTGAAATAAGTAGTAGGTGCCTACCTATTTACTTAACTATTTGGTAATCTGAGTCAAAGGTAGTTTGGAATGACCTTGTGAGTCACTCCTTTTCGGCTTAGGTACTTAGACCCTGTTCAATACATAACAATTATGCATTAACCATATTTCATAATTTTATTAATCAATGTGTACACTTGGGGAAGAGAAACATGACTTCTTTCAGAAGGGCTAGCACGAGGCGCAAATAAGACATGACAAAAGTTCTCCGTCGTCGTGCTCTCTCTTGAAGATGCTCGATGTGAGTGAGCGCGATGCAAAACTTTTGTCACGTCTTAAATGCGCCCCGTGCTACCCCTCCAGGTTACACTACACTTTAAGAACTACTGAACTTACCCATAGTATCTATTCTCCGGCAAACTGTCACTTACCGTTTAGACCTCAAACGTACGTGTGGTTTTCGAGAATCCGTTAAAAAAAATTAGGTTCATAGAACTAATGTATTCAGTACCTAGTTAACGTTCGGAAGTCATCATCATCATCATACGCCCTCACGACTGTAATCCCCGAAGGGGTTGTCAGAGGTGGCTCACAAGCGAGCCACCCACTTTTCGCAGCACATTTGTACTCACGTGATAGGTTGCGAACCATATCGCCGATTATTATTATTAAATGCGTCGCGTTTTGAAATACGTTTCTGAAAAAATTGTGAGAGTTAATTTAGTTTTATGGTTCCGCGATGGTCGCACAACTGTGTTTATGATTTAAGAATGTGGCTTCAGGTTTCATTCATACCCCCTTATTCATAAAAAGTTACTGGACGCTTCAATTCAATTCAATTTTTGTTTTTGTGGCTCTCTGACTGTGTGTGACTAACACTGTCAATTCCGCCAATAACATGTGTTGGAGATTGCACGGTATTTTATTTAGACTTGTTTACTGATTGATGTATTTCAGTCAGAGAATGAATATTCTGTACTGGACGCTTTAAAGCTATTGAACTGTTTTGTCACTCTCTGACAGTGTGCAGTTGTCAAGTAGCTATAATAGATGTCACTGTCCTTCAGCCTATATCGCGGTATAACTTATCTTGTATATTAATGACCATTTGTAAAATACCAATAAACGTTGCTTCTACTACCTGCGTTCCGATCATAAGGCTACCAAGCCTTTTCAGACAGATAACAATTTGTTCTTTGACAGAGAGTGACAAAGCAGTTCAATAGCTAAAGCGTCCAGTAACTTTTTTATGAATAAGAGGGATAGACTGTATAAATATATTAAAACTCTTACACATAGGTACAATAAAATTTATGTAATCGTGGGATAAATATTTTGTAGATGGAAGAATAAAAATAAGGTTCTACCTTTTTTGGCATAAGATTTTTTTGCCTAATCTCGTATTGCATAGTAACGTTTGGTCAAAGTCTCGTTACGCCGAAAATCGTATGGCATAAATCTCGTTTAGTAAAAAGTTATTTCGCATAACATTGTTTAGCCTAATAATGGTATGGCCAAATCTTGAATAGCCTAATAATGCTATGGCATAGGTTTATTAGGTTTATACAAAGTAATAATATTCGTTTGGCTTTAACTTTGACGGAGCGTCTCCCTACATAGCGCAAACTGGTGCCTTGTATTGTTTCCGCTGTTTGGAAAACGCTCCGCTCCGCTTCGCTGCGCTCCGCTTTGGTTTTGATGAACATGTGCACCTAACATGCTCCTCCTCGCTTTGCTCGTCGTCGCACCTATTTTTAGGTTTCGATCTCTTGGGGTTTGTAATAATTATATTGGTCGTTAACTTTCGATTTTTTGATCATACAATATCGTGATTTTCGGGATGTAGGAGAAAAATACCACAATTTGTACATTTACTACATACTTAATATACTATTTATTAAGATAACATTAGGAGAAACAAGATTATACATAGGTATAGACGAACATAAATTTGAGCAAACGAAACTTAGGTGTTTAAAGATTGTGCCTAAAGAGTTTTAGACGAAACGAGCCTTATGCCACATAAGTCTTGGCAAAGTGATGGTTCGGCCAAAAAAGTTTAGACCATACGAGTTATGCGAAATGAGTTTTGGTCAATAAAGATTATGCCAGATGAGCGGAACCCTAAAAATAAATATTGGATCAGAGGTTACATGTCACGATAATAGATAATAAATATAATAATATGATAAGTACATAAGTACTTATTGAATACAAAGTAAACTATCACCATGACCTTCTTACAATACAAGAGGATATTACAAAAAAATATCAGGTAAGTACCATATTGGTACTTATAAAAAAACTTCAGTGATCTTCTTTACAATTACTTAACAAAGAAAGTGAAAAATAAAAAAAAATAAACAATATTTTTTTGAAGGAGAAGAAGAAAGAAAAACTTTATTTGGCTTAGACAGCAATATTAATTTTTCATTTCGATTAAGTACCTACTTAAGTAAAGGAGAATGGCCATTTCTCTATGGCGCCATGACCCGCCAGAGCAGCCATTGATGAAACATACCTACTTATACCCATGACTACAGTAGATCCTCGTACTTTATTATTATGAGGTATGGGAGAACGAAGATATTGGTGCTGTAAGGTCAAGTCTCTGTACTGTACTAGATGTTCCCCTCAAAGAAAGTATTTTTTTAAAGAGTTATAGATTTTTTTTTTTTATCCTTTTTATCACTGAATAAAAATAGATTTGGTTAGTGGCAGATATACATTACAAGAATACTTATTCAGAAGTAACTACCTACCTAGTTACCTAGATACATAAACATAGAGTACTTAAACTTATTTATATTTATTAAATAAACTTATTTATATGTATTAAATAAATAAGTACATAATTACTCACCTACCTACAAATACACGTCATTATTATGTAATAGTAGGAACTTACACTTACACTACGGACACGTCATTCTTACATTTGATTGATAGTTTATATGAAGTTTATTGGGTTTATCGCTAGCAGGTATTATCTAGTTTCTGTAACTAATCTAACGAATAACTTGATAACCACAATTCCGGCATTGATATAAATCAAATAAATTATACACATCATAAAAAATCAAAGCATAAAACGAAACGTAATCAAATTAAAATGTTGGGTGAATTGGAATGTCACCGTCCACTGACGATGGCTACGTCACCGCTAGCGTGGCAGCAAGACTCTGGGTCCAGCGCCGCGCCGCGTAGGCAACTCGACGCAACTGCCGCAACTAGCGCCGTCACCTTCTAACGTACCCCTATCAGCGGAGCAAAAAGAGACAGCGCATACAAGAAACGCAGCGGACATCGCACGGCCACCACACTCGGCGGAATCACTGTTCGTAGAATCTGCCAGTTTAACTCGAGCCGTCAGCAAGAGCGCACGCCTTTCAGTACACCAGTAACTTTTCGTAAGTTCGCAATGAGTTTATTGTGCGTTTTTGTGGTGCTGGCTCTCGCCGGGGCCACGTCCGCGGGGCAGGACGTCAAGGAGCTGAAGGTGGAGGTGGTGAGCGTTCCCGAGGGCTGCACCGTCAAGTCGAAGCAATCTGACATGCTGACCATGCACTACACCGGCACGCTGGACGACGGACACAAGTTCGACTCGAGGTAAGTCTTGGCCCACTTTCTGCTGCTGAATTTTGGTCGCGAATTTAGGTTTATGGAAGCACCGTTTCACTGTTGGTGATGTCAGGGCGATTCCGGTTTCTCTTATAAGGATATTGAAAGCGTCATCGAGCGTTGACTCCGGGCTGCTCGTCGAGTTTGGAAATTCTATTCTTTGCTTAATTATTGTAATAAGTACATTAATTATAGTCTAGGTAAAAAAATATTGTGTTTCAGAGGTGTTGGCGATGACTGTTATTGGTTTCTACAACAATAACTGCTAAACTATAATAACGGATATTGTTGCTTGAATTATTAATTATACTTAATTAATTCGAGCTGCTGCTAAGCGATTAAAATATATTCAAGGTATTAACAATTTTTAGATATCGGCAACTGCGATAAAAATGTTTATCAAGAATGACCCGAAATTTATGGCGATAAAGTAACTAACTGGACAGGATGTTTGAAAATAGAAACAACAGTTTTATATTAAAATAATTAAAGGCTTTCGAGGTGTTCCACCTTCAGTGAGGACGTTAAATATCACAAAAACACTCACTACTTACACACAATTATAAAAACGTGTAATTTGCATACATGCAATTATGTTGATGAACCTCTGACTTACAACAATGCAACTGATGCAATGACAAAATACTGTTAAAATTGTATAAGTAATTCAAAAAGTGCTTTTAAAATTTTCGTTCATTGTCGATAACCCGCGTTACAACAATGGCCGGTCATAATGGCCGATGAAAGCATGAAAAATGAATGAAGATGTTATCTTCAACTAGTAGGAAATATATACTTAATTACATTTCCGTAATTACAATGTCTCTACTTTTCCACAATGTGTGTAGTATAACTCTCTATTTTGTAGAGCTAAAATTCGTGTTGCAAGCAAAATTAAGGTCACAAGAGTCATTAAAACTTCAAATGTTGTAGATAATAATGAATATAAGCAACTGTGGGAGATTACTAAGACGGAACCACATCCAGATGTTGCCTGCAGAGACCCTAAGTTTAACGACGAAGAAAAACTGGGTTTAAATTCCTCTCTGGGAGTCTAGAATTATTTACAAATACAACGTGACTGAAGCACTATAGCGCCATTCGCCTGACAAACACAAAATGGAGGCCGATGTAACTTTCTATTTGTTTAATATACTTACATCTTTGTAGAGTTTCTGACTTGTTAATTACTTTTAAGGATGCTTGAGAAATGTGTTTTTAATTTAACGAAATTATATTAAGATTACAAAAGCTATGTACAGAAAAAATATTTAAGCTCTCTAGATCTGTAGTTATGGCTAGCGAATTCCAGGTTGATAACAAAAAAATAATAAACTAGGTACTACAGTAATAGTAATATGAACTAGGCGATTAAAACCATAGTTCGTAGGTGTAATAAGATGGATATAACTTGGTATTGTAGGTACATCAATCTTACCATACATTGTCCATCACGTTGTTTTTTAACACAGCACAAAGGAGTTTAAAAAACCTTCTGAACATAGTCTGAACTCTTTTTACAAAATTAAGATGCCATGTCCGTTAGATAACTTTTAGAAATAATGTTATTAGTTAAATATTTTTGTGTATCTAATAAGAATAAACCATAACAATATTTGGAGCTATTTAAAAAAAATAGCTTTTTTGTGGGAACAAAAGGTTTTGATTAGATATTTGAAATATAATAGTAACTTCACTTTTTTGTACAGGGGCATACTGTAGCATACCATACTTTCTAGTAATGGTGTCCTTTATCACCCAGTTTAGTTTAGATCATGAATAACAACCCTGTTAGAGGCGTTAGGTTAGGCCGGCAGCAATGGTAGGCAGTTTAGACCTTGGGGATATGCACAAAGGTTCCACTCGAGAGAGCCAGGTGCAGGTTCTGTTACCCCCACCACAGAGAATAGAATAGAGAATAGAGGTGTTAGGTTAGCGACAGGTGATATTGGTATAAAAAGTGTAAATAAGTATTCAAACATAGGACCGGTATGGTGCTCAAAATTAGAATGACCTCGGATCGTGACTGGCAATTCTATAAAGTGTGTCTCTAGGCTGGACTACTTTGAACATCTTTAAAACCCTATTGACCCCAGTTTTTTTCTAGTACTTAAAATGTATAAATAGTAGCTTACGTTTCCAGCATTGAAGAATGTAGGTATTTGCCTTGCCTACTTTAAATTCCATCTAAGCAAATAGCTGTGTGTAGAAAATCAATAAAGCAGTCGACCACTAAACGTAAAGTGTTTCTTTAAGATTCTACTCGATCTCCTTTCCAAACCACGCGTCAATGATTGAAAGCGTAATGAAGAAATCGTGTACGGATACGACGGCTGTTTAAAATTTCACATGTCAAAGCACTTTCTTCCAACCAGGCAGGCATCGAGATACACGCCTTTGCCTCCCTAAAAAAAACTTTCACTGTCTATGGGAGTTAATCTATCGATTTATCGTGCGATTTGTCTCACGATTTTGATTGTTTTAATGTTTACGCGCCTTCCTGCTATTAAAGTGTGGCGTTGACCTCGCGTGTTGATGCCCTCACATTGGTGGTTATAATGTTATTATTCTGAGTTTTGCCTCGACAGTGCGAATTAGTGAGAGGCTTTCACTTGTGTTGGAGTGGTACGCACTGCTAAGTACTTTGATACTTAGATATCGACATGTACTAAGTATTGTTTAGTTAATTATGTCTTTGTTTTTTTTATACTTCATGTTTCCGTGTTAAGTTAAGTAGGTACTCATAAAACCAATTGGTATACATAATTGGATTAAATATTATGAATAAGTACCTGCATAGAATAGAAACCCAGCATTGAAGTACAGTAGGTACTTGGTTGGTACTAGTAGGATTATATAGCTCCCTCGCTGAACATTACTTCGTCAAGTGCTTACTACTTCTCTGATTCGTATCAAACCGCACACACAACGGTTAGCCTAATTCGATTAACAGATCTATTCTATTCGTATGCTCAAATTAATTACGTTTGGGGTAGCCATTCACAAATTTCTAAACCTAATTACTTTTTCGTATCGGGAGAGCTTAGACTCATTAATTTTCCTATCTATTGGAACCCGGGTCCGGCCTGGCAACACAAATACAAAGTAATTTAAATTCTTGATGAAATCGGCAGCCGTCACTTCCTTGCTAGATTATAGACTTGGAAAACTGCATCAAACTGGATTAGCAGTACATATTCGGCAGGTTTCACTACAATCACATATTTTAACGTGTTTCTAATTTTTATTTAACGTAAAATTTACAGTAATTATATGTAAGTATTTGTTGATTGTTAAGTACCAGTCTAAATACCACCATTTCACAAAGACTCAGTAACTGAGGAGAAAAAATGGCGAATGAAACATGTTATTTTATTAATTAGGAAAAACGAATTTTCAGTACCGACGCCGTCATAATGTTTTCAGTTTTTTTTCGTGAAAAAAAAACAATTTCTAGAATGTAACTTCAAGGCATTTGAATGGTACCCGTTATCCAAGAAAAAAAAGTAGTAGATAATAAAAATAATTTTGTAGGTTGCTAGCTTTTTTTTGTAACAATTGAGCAGACAAATAATATAAAAGATATATATTTTTTTTAAATATGAATTATAACCACGCAATTACGTCAAATTTAGGGAGAGCGGAGTATACTCCACAATTTAAGGCACTCATTACAGAGATGGGAAGGACCCCGAAACTTGAGCATAACTTAGATGATCTTATAACACTATTAATGTACACCTCAGAGGGTACACCGTCGTAAACACATTACACGAAGAATAGTCGAGTTCAAAACCTATTTACAAAACTTACTAAGGTAGATGACAATGACATAATTTTACCAGTTGCCTGACTCTTAGGCCCTATTATAACTTGTAAGATATCTCGATTAAAGTTATAAATATTATTGTGAACAAATCATAATGGCATAAGTACTTAAAAAAAATCCCTGCAACTTCGTCATGCAGGTATTGGAATGTGCTTATCATGTTTCATTGACGGAAACATCGCATAACTCAGCCAATTAGAGATGATGGTTGTCTCGTTGGATTTAGGCTTCATAATTAAAATCTGCAAAAACTATGCGACCTTACTATTGTGTTCTCGTGCGAATATATTTCGGGGTTTACACTGTAACGGCGTATTGTGCCAGTTACGAATACCCCATTGTTGTGGTGAAACAAAGCTGTATGAGATTTTCGATAAAATTAAGTTTTTAGTGCTAATAATGCGGCTAGTACGGTACGGTTGTTGTGAGAATTTAATAACATAACATAGTTTGTATGCTTAGTGAAAATGTCTGCTGAGTTTTTACTCCGTTTGAGTAGTGTCGAATAAACGTGAATAAGTATGGCGAGGGAGAGTCCTAATCCTAGTTTTTCTTTTTGGTACCTTCTTAATCTTGAATAGTTACAAAATTGTAACAAAACTGGCAATTGTACATAATAGCAATTAGCCATGCGATACGATATCAACGTTACGGATGCAAGTGATACTTAATACTTCATACGTGTATTGGCGTTGTTGGTCGGAGTTTAATCAAAGTGTAAAACCGCAACTAATTTGTACCGTACAGTAAAGTTTAAGTACTATTGTCGGTGGTGCGTTACTTTCTCGAATGCGGAACCCGACGGCCTTACAAAATTTGTTCATTTAATGAACCATGCATAGTGAGTGAATATATATTCCATGTTCTTTTAACTTATGTATCTTGTTGTAGGCAGTGTGAAAGTCTGTTGGTATATATTGTAATAAATTAAATTCTACTTACCTATTTACATAGCCATGGATTACTTATAGATTATTGAAAAGGACAGTTTCCTACTGGCATCGCTGGAGATGTTTCCAATCCATATGTCTGTACAGTCTGACAATGCGGACTTTGCAATAGAAACAACCTAAAGTTTGCAATGTCTACCCGAAAGAAAGTTTATTATGGCATCAATTTTATTTACTCGGTTCTTCATACTCATTTCCATTCATTTTTTGGCTACAGGGTAAAGAAAAAAGTAATCTTCTATCTTATACCCCTTGCAATGTTGTCGTATCTCGTTCCTAACCTTTCTTTGTCATTCGGATGGTAACTCAGGTCAGTCCAAAAGTTGATAACCCAAATGTCATTATCTATTGGGTAATCGGGTGCAATGAAAAAGTGCTCTTATCTTGACATTGACTGTTTTGGCTATTGACATTACATAATGACAGTAGATAAAATGACTACTATCTGTTGTTTGGCGACTTTGGTGTGACTATTGAGTATTTTGAAGATAAGCTTACGGATGAGATTATAACTAGCACCAGTAAAGTTGACCCAATAAACTACTATATTATTATTTAATATTACATTTATTGCTTTGCTAGCTTCTTCTCTTGGTTTAAATATTTACATAAAAATATGACAAAAACAAAACTTATTTTAAAAAAACAATCTTATTTTAGAAAATGTTGAAACATTTATATGTTTTGGACTAAAATTTCTAGTACATTATATTATACTTCAATGGTTGGAAAGTAAATAAAATTCGTTAGCAAAAAGTAAGTATCAGCTTTGTTTTTCTAAGTGACACTATATCTTGTTCAAATTGTTTATCAAAGCCCTACACTGCCCAGCGAGAATTGCTTGCGTTTATTATATATATTTAAGCAATGCGATTACTGGAAAATCCATACATACTGAAAAACTGTAAACTGCCCTTATAATGTAGAGGTACATTTCTATAAATAGTATGATATTTCTTCATATTGCACAATAGTAACTTTTCAGTGCTCGCCTAAATAAATAATTGTCAACCAGTCACCGCATACGACGGTTTGAGTTTGACAATCGAGTCTGTTTCAATTTCAACCGCCTGTGAAGGCTAAAAAAGTGCATTTCATATCGCTTTTTTAAAATTAGATTTACTGGTATAAAAGTTTAATATTTCATTGATTTTGGACCTTAAAGTTAATAGTAAAAAGTTCCAAACATGGTAGCCATTAGCCATATTTCGATCACTAAATGGTTAAATGGTTTTGTCTCCTGCCCAAAAACCCTTAAAGATTTTTCAGGTAAGGAAACAAACACGATATAATACGCAGGCATCTAATTGAAAATATGTTTTCAATTATCCAACGAATGAAAACTGTTTCGTGAATTGACTCAAAGGTGAATGGGAGAATGAGGGTTCCGCTTTCAAACGAAAAGATTGGTTGGGTCAGATTTATGTATGCGTGTATTTTTCTTGTATAAAACAGGTAAATTCAACCATCTCGGGTTCGCCTTTTACACGTAGCGGGCAACACTAGACGAATCGCATACATACGAACTTTTTAGGTACATTGTGTGCTTATTTTTTTCTCTGCCAATGTAATAATAAAATAATGATCATAATACCATATTAAATTTACATTATTTCCTTCCACACTATACCTACTTATTTACTTATTTGTAAGGAACTATCGTCGGATATAATATTCTTTGATTTGATTGTACACAACACCTTTCAGTGAGCTTTCAATAAACAAAAACAATGACAACGGATGGCTGAGTTACCAGGATAACATATATGTTTTAGGGGCATCGATATCCCAACCGTACACTTCTGTAGGCCAATAAAACAAGATTGTCGGATGTTGTGCACAAGTACAGGCCCAGGTGATACATAGGAGGCGAACTTTATAGCAGCAGCGAGGTTTGCCGCTCTTTCATATTTAATGTCGGAAAAAAGCGATCTATCGTGCCCGAGACATGGTTATTGCAGTATTTGAGATCACGAGTTGTACTCAATCAAGCCGGGGGTTGCTTCGCGGGCGGAGAATCTCCTTCAACTTCTGTGCGCCTGGTACTTTCGCCTGCCAGTTTGAATATTCCTTTTCCCGTCTAGATGCGATTTTGTTTGCGGGAAATTTACTAGACACAAACTGTCAATCTGGGAAAGTTGCAGCGCTTGCGATGAAGTTCGACTCCCGGGAAAATGCGGAAAATGGGATAGTTGCGTGGCGCCTGTTGACGATCTTACAAGTTTAATGCTGTTATTGTGAAACGCAAACAAATAAGTATTTATGGAGTGAAGTATAACGGTACTGTGAATAAAAAGTACCTGCAATATGAAATAAAATTATAGATTGTATTTTTTTAGTAACACTTTCCTTTTGAAATTGAATATAAAATTATTATCTCACAGTTTCCTATACTTTTACATACATATAACCTATCCAAGCTAGCCCAAGGAAAGACTTGGTGCTAACCATTTTCTCCGAGCCTCACAGGCTTTCATATCAGACCGTGTCTATGACACAGACAACATCGTTTAGAGGATGCCACCTGGAAAAGTGCCCTTAATTATTGACAGACACACCGCACTCGGAAAATGTTCCAAGCACGCTACACCCCGACCCCATGCATAATGAAACTTAACTGAAAGCATTAAGATCCCTTTTCGTTTGCCGCTCTTAACGTGACGTTTCAGAAAGCACAGGTATACAATTTTCAACGTGGTTTTTTATGGAAGAGGCATCGGATGCTGGGCACAAAATAAAATATTTGTCTAGCTGAATTTCCTGAAGAACCTCAAGTTTGCTTCAGGCTTTTGGCTAGTCGCAAGTTTTTGGTGATTTCTTAATACATCATCCGTTATTTCGATGGTTATATAATTATTACTTCCTGTAATAATTATGTACGTTGCTAAAATTATTTTCGTTTTCTTAAACAAATCTTGCCATTGATCGATCAAAAGTATTTAAAATGCAAAAAATAGGTAACTAGGTGTAATATTCTACCTGTAAATGATATTTTTTTTTACTTTTTCATTTAGGTAATAATAATTTCCTAATATAATTATTCTACTATAAAATAATTGTCTACGCTAGCGTTCATGCGTTGCTTGCAGAGTCTCATCATTATGAATCTGTCCTTGTTTATTCTTCTTAGCATGTCGGTAACTTAGTCCAGTATTGGTCACCATGGTCACATTATCTGTAATGAAAGGATTATCTAGACAGGATAGCGTGAGCCGCCGACTGACCAAGGTGCGTTGGACCAATATGAAGTACAGTTGACACGTCACTCGGAGAGGCCTCGTTCGGGAACCCCGATGCTCTTTTATCCAACTCTCAAAGCATCTCCTATAAAGTGGCGGGCCGATTGCCGGCAGGCAGTGCGAAGCTCACAAATATCTGAAGTCAACGCGCCAGATTAGGCCGTAACTTAACAGCACACTCAAGGAAGCAAGGAAACTCAAGTAATTTGCGGCCGCGACTCTAAACTCTTGTTTCTGTGTCTCAGCCCAAGTTGTAAAACCGGCAATTTTACTACTTAAACTTTTTAAGGTTAAATATTTAATCAGAAGTAGGAAGTTTCCAGAGAATGGCTGCATGCAAACGCTTTATGTGCCACCATTTAAGCTTGTTTCGAAACTGTCTCCCGATACGAACCGGAGAGAGAGGAAATAAGATTGTCTTTTGTATTTCCTCCTTTTTCGCAGAACGCGTTTTGTTACTTCAACTCCTGCCTTTATGGAATTTAATTTTATCAAAAGGAATAAATAATATGGAGAGTGATATTGGATTGTAACGCTTCTTTGATTACTGTGGCTAGCGTTTTTTACATGTAACATACGCAATTGACTAAAAAAACATTACGTAAGCTATCGGCCTTTGGGGTGTGAAAGTGGGTTCACGCATCTTGGGGCCAATCGCAACGGCACCGGACGGTCGCACTCACGAGATTGGACCCCGGTTTTATAATTAGGAGTTTTGCTGGGCGCATGTTTTTACGCAGGCACCTACGTACGTTTCTGAGTTAGCAGCTTTCACAAATAACCCGTTTGTAAAATGTCGGAGCCCTTGTCTGTTGTAGTTGCACCTTCAGCACTTAGTCCGTGCCTCACATTCACTTTGTCTCACGATGTTTCTATTAGCGTGCATGCTAACATAGTCTAACCTAGTTGCTATAGAACAGTGGACGTACGTAGTAATACGGACGTACAATATTAATTTGTTTATTCCTTTATTTCACAAATATACATATAAATAAGGGTACAAAGGGTGGACTTAATGCTAAAAGCATTTTCTACCAGTCAACCCACAGAAGTGAGTTACAGGCGAAACTATTCTAAAAGCAAAAAATGCTTGCAAAATAATAAAAAATAAGAAATAGCAATGAACAAGAGAGTAGGTACAATATAGAAATGACTGATATAAGCTGGGTCTATATATGCGATTAAAATTTACGAATATAATGATACGAGTGTATAATATATATCTCCAACCCGCCAGCCAAGCGTGGAGATGATGGCAATATCCCTTCAGTTGGTAAAGGCTCATGTCCCACCAACCTATACTCAGTCATTCCATTCTTCAAATAACCTGAGTTTTCCGCCATTGACTTGTAACAATTAAGTACAATAATTTAACCTTGGGTGTAGGTACCTATAATTCTTCAAACATCTCAATTTTCTTCAGCCAAACAACATCTCAACATCCACCGACCCAAGACTCTGACCTAGCGCTGAAAAAACCCGGTTCAAACCTGTAACCCGGACGCACCCTTTCCCGCAAGACAAGCATTTGTCCGGGCCGGGCCATCTCCTGTATTATTCACGCGGCGGCGCCCGGACATCTGGGTCCATCGGCGATTCATGGGGCTCCAGCCGGGTATATCCAGTTTTAACCACACCCGCCAAAAGTAGTCTTGTAGTTTTCTTTACTGACTGAATGGCGTAGTGGTTAGTGACCATGACTACTGAGCCGAAGGTCCCGAGTTCGATTCCCGGCTGGGGCAGATATTTGTTTAAAGGCAGATATTTGTACTCGGGTCTTGGTTGTTGATATTTAAATTTAGTATGTATCTATCTATGTATTTGTGTAGATATATTAGCTGTCCGATACCCATAACACAGGTTCTGCCTAGCTTGGGGTCGGATGGCCGTGTGTGAGATGTCCCCACATATTTATTATTTATTTATTACACTCCATCTGTTTGTATATTGTAAATCTAAAGTACTGCGACTTGCGACAAGTGGTCTAGTGCAACCGCATGTCTTTCGCCAAAAATTTGCACCTTTACAGCTTTTTAGCACTTTTCAACAGCCTTCCCGATTCTTCATCACTTTGTATTGCAGTTACGGGGCAGTTTAACGAATGTGCGAGAGAGATGAAGTACCGAAGTCTTGGCTCTCTCTCTCTGTGCTATAAATTCGCGATAGCCCACCCGTAATGCGGATCTTTTAAATAACTCAACGAAGGACCTATATGTTTTACGTGCTTAACATACGCTACTGGGGCCCTACTCTGGTTGTACGGATACAATGTTTGTGCGAATTGATTGTAACCAAAAACTTGAGAGCTGACAACACAAAAGTTTTGATCAAATAATTTTAGGTTTTGACAGGGATTTCATTGTTAATTTTAAAAATATCGGAACTTCAAAATATTGCTACTTTGTTGGTACCTATCCTAGTACTCTATACACTGCCAAGAAATGAACATTAGTCACATTTTATGAATATAACGAGATCAACTTTGAACCCCAATGTCGACTAAAGCTAATAGACCTTCTTTTACCATATCAGGACTTAAGATATTTTTTTTGGTTATTTTGATTATGCATTATTGCATATGGAAAATCTGTAATAAATAAAATAACACAAATATTCATAATCTGACTGCCCTGAATTCACAAAACTGGAGTAGGGTTCTGATACGATGAGCCTTAAATCAACCCGCTCTCGTATATGTACATACTTGGTACCATCCAATGTATGATGGAGTAATGATGTTATTTCAAATGTTTTCCTTTAAACATAGACATTTTATGAACAGGGGGAAAGTTCAAACTTAAAAAAAATATAAAAAAAACACGCACTCTCGCCTTGTACTAATGTACTCCCTTGCGGGGTAGGCAGAGGTGCATTGCTGCACCCACTTTTCGCCAGAGTGTTATGTTAGTCCCAATGTAATAGGGGGCGGGCCTATTGCCATTTTACGGGCACATCCAAGACCCGAGAACAAGTATCTGTGTTTAAACAAATATCTGCCCCAGCCGGGAATCGAACCCGGGACCATCGGCTCAGTAGTCAGGTATGGTTAGTGACCTATACGCCATTCGGTCGTCATACTCATACTTTTAATAATATTTTACCAACCTATTAAGTTGATGGTAACAAGCAAATTGCTAAAGTAGCCTAGTTGTAAGTCTGTCTTTTCTAGTAAATTTTACAAATACTGAAAGCCTAGGTTGTCGGAAATATGTTACAGAATATTGAGCTCTAAATGGCTGTTTCTAGATAGTTCCTAGGCCGCCTAGCTGCTAGGCAGCTGTTATGGAAGGATTAAAACTTTATGATGACACAAGCTAGAATATATCACATATTATTTACGTATATAGTTTTAGGTACTCTTTTATATAAGTATACCTAAATCAATTATATAAAAAACACACACACACTCACGCCTTTTACTAATGTACTCCCTTGCGGGGTAGGCAGAGGTGCATTGCTGCACCCACTTTTCGCCAATTATATAATATCAGAATTATTATAATTATTAATATACTGTTAGTTCATCTTTTAAATAAATTTAGCCAAACACTGTAATATTTGACCTGTAAACTATTTCACATTCCATGGCAAACCTTACATATAGATATTATTGCCTTAATCATTAAAATGTACTCCAATTTGTGTACGCTCTTGAAGAGAAATCCCAAGGCTTAAAAATAATGGACCAGTGTATTTACGAATATGTTTGCTTTTATTTTCAGGTAAGCACTAAGCTCGCATGAAGTAGCTGTAAAAGTTTTGCTAAGCTAAAACGTAAGTAGATAAATACTTAATCCTAACTAATATTATAAATGCGAAAGTAACTGTGTCTGTCTGTCTGTCTGTCTGTCTGTCTGTCTGTTACTCTTTCACGCCAAAACTACTGAACGGATTTGAATGAAATTTGGTATACATATGGTCTAGACCCTGAGAAAGAACATAGGCTACTTTTTATCCCGGAATTCCCACGGGAAAACTTTTTAAGGCGAAGCGGAGCTCGCGGGAACAGCTAGTTGTACTATAAGGACTCTAGTTTGTTGAAAATTATTACTGCTCGCTGGCAAAGTCACAAAGCTGCTTTAATAAATGCAATGCGGATTTATATTGTCAATACGCGCGAATTTCGCATTGTTTTTTCGTTAAAATTAGGCGTATTTTTTTTGAAAAGCTTTCCAAAACGTCAATAACAGAAGGCCAATCCTCTTGTTTGGGTTTAGTCGTCTGTCAAACGTCTGTCAGTTTGTACAAAATGTAGTATAAAATAAAATGACAATGGGCGTTTTGGGACCTATGTCCAATAAAGATGAGTCATACATCGTTGGATAGCTCTTTTCAAGTGAGCAAAAAAATATTATGACGACAAATCCGTATAAGTTATCCATTTTGAAATATAATATTCGTCGGAAGGAAGTATTTTTCTATGGCATTACAGTTAGGGCGTAATACTCATAAACACGTTTTTATTAAAATGGGAGAAATTACTTTCATATGGTTTTATTTACTGAGATAATAAACAAATATAATATTATAATGAATGATGATTATTTTGCTATAAAAATTAAAAATGAATGTGAAAAAATAACAAAAACATTAAAATTACAGAAATAAAATATAAAAACTTTCAAGGTACGATTATTCTAATTGGACAGTAAATCAGGACTAGCGCTTCAGTTATTCATATTTTGCAAAAAAATACCTTTTCAACGACGTATCATTCATTTCTATTGGTGATGGTCCCAGCTTCCATAGATTTGTGCCCATCATCATTTGATTTAAGTCCAATTCTAAATACGTTAAGCGTTTGTTGATAGCTATCCTTAATCTAAATAAGAGTACCTAGATTATCTAGATATTTTTGTTTATTTTTGCAACAGAATAACGAACGTTGAAAATCATTTACAAAGGGATAGTGAGTAGTATAGCTGCTCTCGTGTGCATTGATTTTTCCCAAAGATGATTGATTCACAGTTTGCTGACACAAATAGAAACAGTGACTGCTAACTGTTGCAAAAAATAAACGTTTCCAATTCAAAATGGCAGCATTTTTTTTCAGCCTGAGCCATTCAACTGTGCTCAGTCGAATTTCATTTCCAGTTTTCAACTTGGAAGCTTATTTTATATACTCGTTTTTATATAATGAAATAACCGCGGCAACTTCAGTTTGTATTTGTACTCAAATCAGTATGTCAAGTCGGCGGCATATTATTTCGGTCGCGTTACGTATTTTTATTCACGCCGTGTATGAGGAAACTGGCTACGGGGTTATTCTAGAGTTTCTTGCCTCCGTTCTTCTCCTAAGACAGAAAGAGCCCCCAAACAACAAGACAAAAACATTTGTCTTTGACTTTGTCTTCTAGCTTGACAAAAACGAGCAACAGCTGCCGTGCCGTGCAGTCGTTACGTTTGATGCTTAGGTAAACTATATGAACTTTACGAATGGTATAAATTAATAACACCCCATTTCTACATTAGCCCGGAATTCATAGTTTTTTACACTTTAAAATAGGTTTAAAATTGACGTTGTGACTTTTTGACTGACGTAAAGAGTGAGCGCGACACTCGTGTGTGTCAAAGACAATTTTGACGTTGTTGTAAATTTATTAATATAAGGAATAGTTTTTCGTAAAATAGAGTGACCCTCCAGTTTTGACGTTGTGCGGTCCCCGCCCCGCTCCCCCCACACACCCCGCGGCTGAATTATTAAAACGAGCCATCTAGTAAGTTGCATACCTGAATTAAAACTTATCTGCGTAACCATTGTGGTGGTATTGAATGAAATTGAAATCAAATACCTACCGGCTTCTTATTTATTTATTTATTTATTTAACTCTTTATTGTACAAATATTACAAATAAAAGTACAAAGGGTGGACTTAACGCTAAAAGCATTTTCTGCCAGTCTTATCTGTTCAAATATACCGTCAGCTGCATAAGTAGCTATACCTAGCTGCATAAGTAGCTATACACTTCTGTACCTTGTCAAACTGACGCCAATACTTCAATGAATGGATAGGAGGTTTGTTAGATAGACAAGGCACAAAAGTGTATAGCTACTTATGCAGCTGACTGTACCTAGATACACAGAAAACTCTTTATTTGTATTACAAAATTTAAATTTTGTAACTTAATTAGGGTCTAAAAGCGGATTTATCAGCTACCTACTAAAGCAATCTATATAATAATGTAAGTGCAACAATCCAAAATCCATAGCACAATTTTACTATCAGCAGAGTCGCTCGCTTGTCAAATTTGACGTAACTTGTATGGATCTGACAGATGTTTCGGTGGTGGTACGGTACCTGTAGGCAGATCTCTCCGGTGCACCGGATTATGTATGTAAGGCCCGGGTCTTCTATTACGCGCCGTAGATCGCGTCCAGCGTCATGCCGTAGGCCGCGTCACGATGCTCACTACGTCTACGCGCCAACGTCGGCGTGTGAGGGAGACCGCATCAGTACATTTCTATAGTGAGCATCGTGACGCGGCCTACGGCGTGACGCTGGACGCGATCTACGGCGTAAATAGGAGACCCGGGCCTAACCGCCATACGTGCATGGACGCCACTGCGTACGATAGGCGTATTCGGCTAAAACGTCTGTAGCCAGAAGGCATAATACCTCGTTGTGAAACCGGAGCTATGAAAGGAACCATCACATGGGAAAATGGATAGAGATTGAAAGCGGATTATATGCTGGGCAGTGGTGAAATTCCGTGCGTAGTGTCTATCACTTAGGTTAGGATGCTGGTTTTGAAAGCAGATAGTTTAGAACTAGCTATTTCACGCACCCTCCGCTTTGCTTTTATTATTATTATTATAAATTTTTTGTTCACATAAAAAAATATTGTAGGTACAAAGGTGAACTTAATGCTAGTAGCATTCTCTACCAGTTAACCATTTACCTGCTGTTTTCTGGGGTAAGGATACTGGTAAAACTTAAACTTGAGTTAAATCAATACACATTATCCTAACTATAATATTAACTGCCTGTCTGTCTGTCTGTTACTCTTTCACGCCAAAACTACTGAACGGATTTGAATTGGTATACCTACATACGGTCTAGGAGAGAACATAGACTACTTTTTATCCCGGAATTCCCACGGGAAAACTTTTTAAGGCGAAGCGAAGCGCGCGGTAACAGCTATATTTTATATAATCCTAAATTCACTTATTGTGCTTGTACACAGCCGATGTGGCGTGTGTGTGATATAATAATAATTATATCTTTCTACCTATGCATTGTTTCTGCGGTACTAGATAATTTACCGCACGTCAAAAACCTTTTTTGTACATTAAAATACCGCGCAGTCGAAAAAAGCGCCCGATTTTCAACATTCCGCATTTGAAACGGTTAACCTAACTTGATTGTTGGCGCGAGATCCAATATTTAGTCCTTTGGGAACCAGGTTTGCGGGTTTATACTCCGCTCGCTGGCAGTCAACTGTTTCGAGGTAAAAAATAAACACCCTGTTTTAGGAAAGTACTAGAGGCTTAATGAAAATTGTTTCTAAAGAAGAGTATCCCGGATAGGCCTAAGTCTGTTTAGGTCTTGCAATTTGTTGTGATCGGAAAATGATATTCTTAGCGTGTCTTTATAAACACTAGAGCTAGAAAAGTGTGTGGAAGAGATCAAAAGCGAGTCAAACATGCATAAAGGGATCCCTGCATAATATTCCTGGTATTATATACGACAAAATGTTACTATATCATTTTACATTACACGCAAAGAGTACACATATTATTTTACAACAGGTGATATTAAACTAGCGTAAAGTCAGACCCGCAAGGTCGGAAACAGCTGTTCTTTCCACTCAAGATGCAGTTTCATCGCCCTTTGACGCGCACTTTTCACCCACGCAATTATGACCTTAAAGCTCTCTATTGCTGTATCCTTTGCAAGGTGTGTTAGCTTTGCCTCGAATATTTCTTTGTACCCTAAGGCCCTGTTTCACAATGTCTGGTTAGTGGCTACTAGTGAGATAAAATACATGCTGTCACTGTCAAAAAATAATAACAGAGAGTGACAGCATGTATTTTATCTCACTAGTAGCCACTAACCAGACATTGTGAAATAGAGCCTAAATATCATTATTTTCTTCTTGAACGTCGTCGCTTCGACTTAAAAAGTTCTGGCACCCCCCACCGGAGAATTTAGGTTTTATACTTGTAGCTTGTAGTTACAGTCGACTACATAAATGGTTGAGATTAACAATGTACGACCAAGATGAAGTCTCAGGGCAAAAGAAACGGCAATAAACAATCTTCAATAATAATAATGTCGTATATATTTTGGACGGTTAATTTTCATAAAATAACATTCGTAGTCACATTATCTATGACCAAAAAACAAATCAAATATTGGTGTTTAGTGTGGTATCTACCATTCTTTTTCGTCGGGGGTTAAAAACTAATTAAATTGTAGCCTTATTTCATGTTAACGTCTTAAGAGTTCAGGCAAGCGCCCATCAAATACACTTCCGTATATACACGTATAGCTACGTAGAGAGAGGGAAAATATTATTGTCAAGACGTCGTCGCAACCAGGCCATGCAGCCTCGAAAAAATGAAAAAAGAAGAAGTCGCGTGTTTGAATTCGCATGGCGGCTTTAGTACAGTATCGTCTCCTCAAAATTTGTGGTTTTGGACTTTTTGAGATGATCGTCTTATTGATGTTTATTTATATTTTGGCGATTTCCCATGATGCTGTCGTTTTAGTTAGGTAATAACTGTAAAAAAGGTGCGTGATGAAAAAAAAGAAGCTCGTTGTTTTTGTTCGGAGTTTTTAACCAAAATGGGTCTTCCTCTGCCATCGTTATTCCACTTTTTCTACCGGAAGGGGTAGTAAGTTGCCACTTTTTCATACCACAGCCCACCGTAAGCCTCTCTTGACAAATGCCTAAAATAAACGGCTGTTTTTTCATCTGTTTACATTTTTTCCTTCACGCAATACCGGTACACTTACCCCAGTTTATCATGACGGTTACAAGCGTAACATTATTTAGAAAGATAGCGAAATAAGATACAGGATTCTAACCGTATTTGTCTTAGAATAATAATATACGAACTAAGTCAACCAAAGCCTCCACCCAAAGGTTGCCTGGAAGAGATCGCTTTTAGCGATAAGGCCGCCTATTGCTTGAACTCAGTGGAGTTTATACAGTGGTATCAATTGTTATTTGTGTTCTGTTTAGTCAATAAAGTAGTATTCTATTCTATTCTAAGTATAGACATACAAAAACAAAGCTAAAATCTGTCCGCTGTATTTGGTTTATCTTCTGTAAAACCGTTGTACTCGTAAGTTCAATCTAGTAATTTATATGTTTATAATAAATCCTAATCCTAACTAATATCCTAACTATATCCTAATCCTAATCCTAACTAATATTATAAATGCGAAAGTAACTGTGTCTGTCTGTCTGTCTGTCTGTCTGTCTGTTACTCTTTCACGCCAAAACTACTGAACGGATTTGAATGAAATTTGGTATACATACGGTCTAGACCCTGGGAAAGAACATAGGCTACTTTTTATCCCGGAATTCCCACGGGAAAACTTTTTAAGGCGAAGCGAAGCGCGCGGGAACAGCTAGTAATAAATAAGTCTAATAAAGTTACAAACTTTCGAACCGATCTAATTCAAAATAAGAGCTCTGTAAAAGTGGGGTATCATATGTCATTTGTCAAAATGCACCTTCCTTTGTGAACAAGTCAATGACAAAGGAATAAAGAGAGGACCTGGCATAAAAATCGGTACTTAAAAATATATCGTCGTCTCTTTTTAACTTATTGGTGTTATCGTACGTAAAAAAGGACAACAGTAGTTTTGTCTTTGCCTAAAATTACAACATTGCGACCGGTCGCCATGTTGATTGACATCCAAACACAAGGTACTTCAGCTGTCAAACAATTTGTTTGTTTACATTTTTCAAGAAAACCGCCGCCATTTTAATTGAAACCAAAGTTTAGGTAAGCGCATTTTTTTTGTGGATATGCCATGTCCTCTCTTTATTCCTTTGTCATTGGAACAAGTTCTATAAAATCAAGAATTAACTAAACAATCAAATCTAAATGCGGGGAATTTCCTGTGTAATACTTATTAACATCTAGACTAACCAATTTGATTTTATTACATGGATACACTAATTTGACTAGGACTAGCCTAGAACATCCTAATGCTAGAATTACGTTACTTTAGCCAAACCAAATTCCATTTTACATTGCATGTGAATCGTCCGCTCTATCATTGTGAAAATTCAACATTAAATTAATATCCTCTTATGATAAAGCAGTACTCTTTGTTCTAATAACATGCGCTTTTCCCTTGTAAAGTTAATAAAACATGGAATGTTTTAATACAAATTCAGTAAAGGCTTTGCATATGACAGTTGAGAGCGTAACTGCATGGCTTCAGGTTTTATTTGAAATTGAACTTAAGAAAAATAAAATTTCCTCTGAAATCTACGATATATAATAGGTATATCAATGAAAGTAGCGTATTAAAAAATTCATAATTCTTCTCAAAATATATTTTGTAGCAATGTAATAAATTTTCACATTTTACAATATGTAAGTACCATATATTATGGGACGTTGGCGATCGATGAAAAAAGTGGGAATTTTGCAATATTTTCGCAATTGGTTTGAACTAGTACAGTAAATGTATACCAAATTGGTGTAATCAAAGATTGTTACCAGAGTAGGTAGTGTAATATTCTGTAGTAGGCTGAATTAACAATATACGGACACGATGGAGTGTGAGTACAAAAGAAAATTCTCGACAAAAACGCGCCATTTCTACCGCTGAGATCTTATTTTCATTTAGTTCGGTTAGGTTAGTTTGAACTTAAAACGGTGTGACGGTAAAAAAAACGGACAGTTTTTGCATTGTTTTTGTGTTTGGTAGGTAGTAGTAGGTACATCGTCTAATTCGTATATTGTTTATCTAAGGTAATGGTAGCACGACATCTGTCATACTGCGGTTGTACTGGGGGCTAATTCTCACCACTACATTAGTTTTAAACACCTAGCTAGTACTAGGTACACGTATAAATATCGATAAAAGTAGCGTTTTATTAAAAAAAAATATTATCAAAATATTCACGTATATGTACACATACTAACATAGCTAATGCAATAGTGGAATAGATAGTGGCATACTTACAAAAAATAACTGAAAATTATGAATTAGCTGTAGATATACTTAAATAATGATTTTTCAAATATATATAAGTAGGTTCCTACTTACAAAATTTTACCGTGAAAAATGATTTCAAAATTATTTCACTGTGCAGTGTGCACTGAAGGGTTAGGTAGTTAAAATAATGTATGTACAAGCTCTAAGCAAAATTTGGTCCGATATTTGAAAGTCTATCCATGGCCTATGCGCAAAGACCTAGATCCCATCCCCCGGAAGTCTAGACGAAAAATAATATATTATTATGTAGCCTAGGCTTGAACACGGCTCTCTTCCGGAATATAATATTAGGTAACGATATTTATATTATATAACACACGACGTAACGTTGCATTATTACAAAGGATTTGCATCACAATAAAGTGCCTACGACGTAAAACTTTTTTTGGAATATACCTAGGTATATTCGAGGATGTATAAATGGTAAGAGTTATGCTCCCTAATACTGATCAAACAGTTGAATAAATATTTTCTATACAAACCATTTAGGTAGTTCGATTTCCCATACAATTTTAATACCAGATGTGGAATTTAGTACCTATGGAAGGTAAAAAAAAATTATGTCTCTGACGGATAGATTATATTTTTTCCATTATACTTATCACCTAGTAGGTATTTAGTCAAAGTTAAAATCTATGAAAATTATAAAAAAAAACCTTCCATTAAAATCACCCCTTTAAAAGGTCCGATATTTGTAATGTCTTAACTTATTTTGTTGTTGTTTCGTTCTATTACGGATCTCTAAAAGGGTTCAAGATAAACGAACAAGCCCGGTAGTATCTGAAAGTGATGGATGGTCGAACGCCTAATCCTATAAATACTAAATAAAGTCACTACCAATCTGCCTTTACCTTTTTGTTTACTTTTTTTTTAACCTGGGTTGTATCCCACTGCTGGGCAAAAGCCTCCTTATGAATTGACCACCGTTCCCGATCCTGTGCTTATTTCGGCCATTGAGGCAAGTAAATATCGAGGTCGCCGGTCGTCTTTTTGAATTATGTAAAATGATAATAGATACAATATTAATCGAAGTCTACCCGAATTAATCCAAATAAAACCTTTTCTACCGATTATTGTTTAACTTGAACTGAAATCTTAATTCGACGTAAAATTTGTTTGTTATCAAAAATACATCAACAACCATGAGAAGAAATGGCACCAAACTTCGTTTCCTTAAGAACTGAAAAAAAAAACGAAATATGTAAGTACCTACCTACTTTGAAAACGTTTAATAACAATCCCATTTCCATACGTCTTCTTTCTGTCGAATTCGAGACGTTGTTTTATTTCACGAAAGAATATTATGCAAAATGCACAATTTTATTCTACCCCCGTGTAAAATGGAGGAGATGCAGCCATCCCCCCTACAACTAAGAGTGGCCGATAGCTTTGTCAACTTTCATAAAAGCTTTTAATAAAACTCTTCTATTTTCTGTGTGCGGTCTGCGGGCATGTTGTGGAATATTCTGGACGATTATATCTATAAAAAACTGCGTCCAACATGCCTGAAACACTTCGCCGAAAAAGGGGCTATTCCACCAGAGATGTGCTATGCTATGTTGCTATATCCTAACTATATATTAATATATATTCATATTATAAATGCGAAAGTAACTGTGTCTGTCTGTCTGTTACTCTTTCACGCCAAAACTACTGAACGGATTTGAATGAAATTTGATATACTTACGGTCTAGTTCAAGACCCTGGGAAAGAACATAGGCTACTTTTTATTCCGGAATTCCCACAGGAAAACTTTTTAAGGCGAATCGAAGCGCGCGGGAACATCTAGTATTATATACTTTTGGTACCCTCTAATCATATTGATTACAATAGCACAGAGCACTGGTGGCAACGGATTTCCTTCGAATCGTAGCATAGATTAATAGCTGCAACTCTGGTGGAAATTGACCCTTAAAGACAGAATTAGATTTTCCCGGTTTTACAGCTTTTTCTTTCATAAGAACCATCTCCTGAAAATAACAAACCTTAGAAAATTATAATTCTCCAAATCCCACTGTGCAAACTTACATGTGTGCATGTCACTGCGTGTGCTGTGTGAAGAGCATTGAAAACCCAAATTTGGCGCGGCACGTCACCTGTACCGACCCTTAAACGTCCGTATATTCTAAGTAACAATAATTTCAAAAACATGCCTTTGTAATATACAAAAGCTCCCAACTAAATCGCGTAGCTTTCTCTATAAATGTCCAACATTTTAACAGTAAAAAGTATAAGTACATTATCATAGTCTAGTGGCCAGAAGCAGTCTCCACAAAGACGTCCACTGTAGTGCACAAAGTCCCCCGTAGCTAGCGCCTCCGTCCATAGTCTATGACAATATTGAGTTACCTTCAAATTCAGGCCTTTGTTGGAAACAAAATCACCCAACATGTCGGCTTGTGAGAAAAAACCGGAAGTGTGAATCGGACGCACATGATAGCTATTACCTACTATTTTACAATACTACTAATACACTACTTACTTTAAAAAAATTGGTTAGCAAACCAATTAGTTTCAAATATGATTATAATGTAATAAATGTGTAATAAATGTTTAATAATTAACCGACTTAAAAAAAGGATGGTTCTCAATTCGTCGGGATCTTTTTTGACTATTTATTTATTTATTTGATACTTTATTGCACAAATATGAAATATAAGTGTACAAAAGGTGGACTTAATGGTAGGTTACTGGTAAAAACCAACTTACCTCTTTCAAACCAATTTACTATGGAACCTCGTAATGTTTTTCATGAAAGTCAATACCGATTCATCAGAACGAATAACATCAAGCACTTTTAAAACACTTAGACATAATAGAAAGTTTATGAATATTGTCGATGTCTCTAAAAAAATCATCTCCATAAAAATGAAACAACAGCTTACAAGCGTCTATTAATAGAAGAGAAAATACCTATACCTAACTAATAAAATATATTATTTCTAGTCTTTTTAAAGTGAAACGAGTTTGTGGCAAGAATTTCTAGACTTAGTACCTCAGTTACTAGAGAGACAATAGCTTAGCTATTTGATGTTCTTCTCATACAAGGATATTGGATTTTTCTAGCGACTTGTGCAGATTATTTTCATATTTTTCGAGCTTTATTCCGCTGCATTCTTTATTGAAGCTGGACCAAGATATTTATCGGAAATGATTATAAAAAGGTGAAATTTTATCACTGAAATTACTACTACACCAGATTGAAACAGTAGACGGCTCTATACTACAGTTTGCACTCATTAGCCCGCAATTGTTGCGCACCGTATAACCGTCGAAAAACAAAAGACGCGTGTTTTTTAGGTTAGAAATTCCAAAATGGCCGTCTGATCGCGTAGTTGGAACAAAAGGTTGTGGGCGCCCGCGATAACGCTGCGCTGAATTTTTAACCCCGCTGTTAGTGGGTGGAAGCAGATGTGTTCCGGCCAACACGCCAGATATACGGGAAATTTAATATTTATAGCTGGCAACACCTTGTTTTCGCGACAACACTGTTTCTGTTATGAGATACAACTCGCCGTCTTCTCGCAAGATGCCCGCTTTTTGCCAATAATGAAGTTGCCTGTTGAATTGAATTCTTTATGTAGTTTGTCGCCGCAGAGAGCAGCCGTAATTAGGGCAGTTTACCCGACCGCAGTAATAACGTCTATCTATGTTGCCTTTAAAAATTATCATCTTCTTCTTAGGCCTGGGTCTCCTATTTACGCCGTAGGTCGTGTCCAGCGTCACGCCGTAGGCCGCGTCACGATGCTCACTATAGAAATGTACTGATGCGGTCTCCCTCACACGCCGACGTTGGCGCGTAGACGCCGTAGGTAGGCCGTAGGACGTTGATTGAAACGTTTACGTCAAAGTCGGACGCCGCATATAGCATAAAATAGGAGACCCAGGCCTTAGTGAGTCTATAGGTAGATGTAGGTATTAAAAACTACCTGCCGAATTCGTAGAGCTTTTTGACACTTTAAATAGGTTTAAAATTAACGTTGTGATATTTTATGAAACCATTCAAAATTCAAAAATTACGCTATAAGTAACTTCTGAACTGCAGCATCAACTTTGATGACGTAAATGAAAAAAAGGTAACACAATGGTATAGTGCCACAATCTTATCTGTTCCGGTGGCGACATCGCTGTGATCGAAACCAGTGATGCCATCGATTAAATTTTGCCTATTTCTGGTTTAAACGACAATGCATTTCTGCTATTACCTATTTTTATAATTAGGTACATTCATAAGTATAGAAAAATCAAAATATAGGGTCGATTCTAAATGAAAGAGGATATAATATATCAAACGACATTTGTTGTATAAAAAATTTGTCCACGGCGAACAGAAACAAAATTAGTCCTGATTATGTTCTGATATACTTAAGACATTAAATCTAGATTTTACAATTATATAGGTAATATCTGTGGGTAGTGGGAATAACGAGATAGATAGACTTAAAAGAAACTATTAAGTACTTAATTATTATTTATTCATTTATGAAAACTTTATTATTTTCATATATTACATTCAAATAACAAGAAACAAGAGCATAAAATTAAAAGAAATTCAGACAATGTACCTAAAATAGCGATCCTTGATTATGAAGGGACCAGCTACATCTGTTATAAATCTGGGGACGTGATGTGTGTAGCAGTGGTGTTTATGTGGATGTGCTTGAGCAGCATGTGAGCTTGAGATCGCTATTTTAAAAACTCCGCCTGTATACTTTTAGGCGCAGGCCACCGTACAAAGGCTAATTGCCAAAAATCTAATTCTTCCAGCCAACCCTTGATACTCGTAGTGGAAGAAGAAGATGATGATCATTAATCATCATTATTTCGTCTAAAATCACTGCAGGTGCGAGAAATTATTCTTGGTATACTACCTAAGGTATAGGTTCGCAGCTTCACTCACACCTGTAATCAAAGAAAAATAAAGCTTATACATATACTTTCATCACGACCCATCCCGTCCCCACTGCTGGGGTACGGGTCTCTCGGGAAAATATTAATAAAATTACATGTGAGTATATGGGTAAAATTATTCGTCATATTTGGCAACACTAACCTGTAACCGCTGCAACTCGTTCTTCCAATTTTTCAAACGGAATTAAAGGCGCCTGAATACGTTATTCTTCTTGCATAAAAGCCAATATATCTAGTATTACTTTTCTTGCATCACTTTTCAGCGCTTTTGGCATTATTACACCCAGAAAATCACAAAACAAATTAAATAACAAATTGACAACTCAAATAACGCACAGAGTATGAAATGACGTTTGACAATGACGTCTCGTTAGTACGCATTTTGACCACCGGAACAGATAAGATTGTGGCACTATACCGATTCTGAAGGCTGAAATTTTAAAATTAGCACTGCCAAAACGTTATTTTAAGTTTTGACAGTCGCTATAATTTATATCTGGTGCCTTCAAAGTCGGCTAGAATATTTCCCAAAAATAAAATCGATTATTATTTTATAAGTAGTTTACTTTTTCGATGAGGACAATAAATCTGATCTACAGTAAATATATTTTGAAATGTTTACCTCAATTTGCTGGACGTCAGCTTTCATGGTATAAATGGGTAAAGTATGTTCGCTCAGAACTGGATAGCAAGTGCAAGTTTTACGAGTTTGAGTAACATCGAGTAAACGCTCTGGTGCCTTTTTGACACTCTGGACAGCTACTTTTTATGTTATTTTTATATTTCCTATATTTATTGACGTTCATTAAATTCAGTATGTCAATACTTAAATGTTTTTTTTATCTTCTCATTTCTATGGCGCGGGAGACTAGTTATTATTCTGTCTCTATACGTTCTGGACTAGCTCCGCGCCATACAAATTTGCGTGTATTTTCACTAGTTGATCCGTTAAGAAAAACCTACACTTCGCCCTCTAAACGAATAAAAGGTTTTCAGGCGACAAAACCGTCGTTTTAGACAAAAAAAAAGTTCTCATCCAGTTTTCGCTACCTTATTATTGTTATTAATTAAGTAACTGAATTGTATTCAGGTTCTACTTGTTTGTGGCAGGCGCATTGTGCCTTGTATCATTGGAAAAATAACATTTTACCTTCAATTTGGAAAGGTGACAAGGCTGACAACTTTGTATGAGAATGGGAATTTATAATAAAACACCTATATATAAATAAATAAGCGTTGAGTTGCCAGCAAATATTGTTCTCTTTTTTTATACACTTAGGTAGGTACCTATGCTATGAATATATTTATATAATATGTAGGTACTAAAACATTGAGAAATATTGCAATAATCACTGACCCACATCAAAAAGGATACGTTAAATACACGTTTTATTAAACCCGTATATCAAGGAAAATAAATACAGATTTATGTTATCTAGCTTTTCTACCAGGTAACCGTGGCAGCCCTTTTCCCCATTACCTATAGGAGTTGAAATTATGAACAATATTGAGATAGGTGACTCATTAAAATGTTTTAATAGGGAGTCTTTCGCAGATAGATAGGGATTTTTCCAGAAAATGTAGGTATATATTGTTTCACAGAATCAGAAATTGAATGTACTGATGTTTATTTTTTTTGTTACAGGTAAGCACAAAATGGCTAGCTGCAATAGATTTTTTCAAAGCGACAAGGTAAAGTACAGCTACTTATAGATAATCTCGTTAGAGTAGCACTGTTAACGGCAATTCTCGAACTCTTTCGCAAAGCTGTTGTTTTATGTTATTATGCAATGCGGATTTGATATTTATTTATACACAATACTTACTCATATTTTTTATATACGTATTATTATTTAGGTTTTAAAAAGTATGTCTATTGTCTATGCCTTATAATCTACTCTTCTGTCTTGTCCCAAGAAGCGTCACCAGTGCAGCGATTATAAGATTCGAAACCTCCGTTAACGTTGCGTATCGACTGTCACTGCCAAAATGTAAGGCAAAGTTAGTTCCAAAATTGACATTTGTTTTTTCCATGCTAGGTGGAATTTCACCAAACGCTAAACGTATTTAGTTAGTACAAAATGTATTAAAAATTTGATTTAAATACTTTTTCATATGCGTTTGGTAAAAGTGACCCTTAGTGTAGTTTCAAAAATAGTATCGAATCCTGTGATCGCACTTCTGAAGTCACTTCGAATACGAAAAAAAATTATAGTTTAATATCGTGGAAATACCTAGACAGCTATTGAAGCTTAAAATAATTAAGATGGACAGATGCAGTAAAAGAATAATGGGCTCCCCCCAGGTTTATGACACAATCAGGTCACTGACCTTCTGCTTCCAGCGATTGATCTGCTGACTTATTCTTGTCTAATAAGACCTTATAATATTTAAAATAGCTGTGCCCGCGAGCTTCGCTTCGCCTTAAAAAGATTTTCCCTTGGGAATTCCGGGATAAAAAGTAGCCTATGTTCTTTCTCAGGGTCTAGACCATATGTATACCAAATTTCATTCAAATCCGTTCAGTAGTTTTTGCGTGAAAGAGTAACAGACAGACAGACAGACAGACAGACAGACAGACACAGTTACTTTCGCATTTATAATATTAGTTAGGAAGTTAGGATATACGAACAAGATGGAACAAAATCATGTGTCATATAAAAAATAAACAAAGCAAAACCTTGAGCGCATTTTATTTACTGTCAAACCGTTTAAGTTTAATCTAATGATAACCATTGTGCTGTGCCAAAGAACAACGTCACAAATCTTCTAGCTGAACCGCGAGCACAGGATTCGAAACCTCCGTTTACGTTGCGTATCGTCAAATGTCACTGTCAAAATGTAAGGCAAATTTGTTAGTTCCAAAAGTGGCATTTGTTTTTCCATATGTTTGTGTAAATTCGAAAATAGTATCGAATCCTGTGCTCGCGGCTCTGAACTAATTCAATATAAGAGCTCAGTGGTGGGAGTTTTTGACAAGACGTTTTTTTTTGCACTCTATCTTGTTCGTATATTGAGAACTAGCTGTTACCGCGAGCTTCGCTTCGCCTTAAAAAGTTTTCCCGTGGGAATTCCCGGATAAAAAGAAGCCTATGTTCTTTCTCAGGGTCTAGACTCTAGACCATGTGTATACGAAATTTTATTCCGTAAGTAATCCGTTCAGTAGTTTTGGCGTGAAAGAGTAACAGACAGACAGACACAGTTAATTTCGCATTTATAATATTATTTAGGATTAGGATTTAGGATCTAATATTGACAATCTAAGGTTGCGGTAATACGCCTTTCGTAGTGCTTACCTTTGTTTCTGTTGCACACAGTTTTAGCAATGTCCATTACAAACCTGTTAATATTCAATTCATTAGTATATTGCATCGTAGGGATACTGAATACCTATTACCATTTCCAGTAGCCCGAGGCATGGAAATTATTTAATCGGATAGTAAAGCCACTTCAACCGTGCGTTGTATTGACGGATTAACATTGGAACAATTAGCAACGGAAGCTGCAAATGCGAATAGTAGACTCAAACAAGTTAATAATAATTGAAATAAGCACTAAACACGGAGTTAATATCGTAACCGACGTTAAAAAACCCCGGCATTCAACAGAAAGTTTTGGAAGGTACGCTACTACAGACAGATATATACAGACACAAAGATACACAAAGACTTTAAACTTATGAAACCCCTTATTTTCCGTCGGGCTTAATAAGGGTATGATTCTAATTATACAGTATATAAGGGGGTCATTCTGAAGTATAGGTAAAATAAGGAAGTCATTCTCCATAGTAAAAATTCACGTGACCAACAAAGTTAGATAGTACCTACATTTCCGTGAATTTTCGAAAGTCGTAGAACAAAAGTTGACCCCCTGAGTTACCCCTTTGCGGCTTAGGGTGAATTCGTCCAAACATCATCTTACACGAGAATAACTATACCGGAATAAAATTTATACGCGAGTAAATATCTGGGATAAGTACATTTGCATTCTACCAAGTTATACCATGATTAATTGAATGAACGAGGAACGAAACTGTAATGCAACTAAAATAAAAATAGTTGCGTTTCAAAGTATGCAATAGAAATGACATGCCAACTTAGTTTGAATGGATTATAATAGTATGAAATTGTTTATGTTTTAATATTTTATTCGCTGTTGTTATTTTGAGAATTTGCCTATTAACTTACTTTTGTTTATGTTTTGACAGATGTGCTTATATGTCATTATGACGGTTTTCTAATCAGCTGATGTGCCGCCGCCATTACAAAATTACTCTCGGATAAGCTCGTTACACGGTCAATTTTGGCGGTATAACATTTTATTCTTGGGATAAGCTACTTATCTTGGTTTCGGGTTTGGTAGAATGCAAAATCGGCTAACTCGCGAGTAACTGCTAGTTTACTCGTGAGTAAAAAGTTACTCGACGTTGGTCGAATCCACCCTTAGTGTACCAATTTTGCAACACCCTGTAGGTACAAATTGTGCGCTTTTGCCTTATATTCCGAGTTAATACAATGTTGCGATCCCATAGGGTAGCCGCGGCGTAGTTGACACAATATTTATGAGGCAACCTCGATGCGTTGACAGCCAGGTTGGATGGTACTGGAGGGTTACTTTACCTTGTGAAATAACTGGAAGTAACAAACGAACGAGATCGCCATGCAGCATGCATCAATCAAATATTGCTAAGTCATGTCAGTATGTCTAGTACGTCTAGTACCTACAGGTTTCATAGTTTGTCGAATGCTATGAAAGTTTACAATTTCGCGCATACAAACAAGCCCATCTAGCTGATAGTATTATGAAACTTTTGACAGATAATGTTCGCAGATAATAGAAGAACATTTTTCGTGTTCCTAAATTGCACCATATAAAAAGTTGTTATTTATCCGACAATTCTAAATTAAAATACGAGATGTAGCAACAGCGCTCCGAAATTCCTGTTTTTCGTATGGTAGAGAGACCCCAGGCACAGTGGGGCTTTTCCGATTGACTCGGTATATATAACTTTGCAAACAACATTGTATTTCTTGTGCTTCATTATTCCTAGTTATTTTATTAACTTTGCAGTTAAATTGTGAAGTTGTTACGTGTTGTGACAGACTTATGTACTACTTTATAGTAAAAGTTTAACAGTACTTATATAAAAACTACTACGTAATAACGGAGGTACTTAAGTACCTATTAAAATGTACAAATTCCTTAAAACTTTCTATTAAGTGAATTAACGTTATTAGGTACATTTCCGTGTAGATAAAATGTGGCCAAGCAACGCTTTTTCTTCTATAATTATAAATTATAAAAGTACATAATACTTAACGCTATAACGATAAATCCATTATAATAACTTATCTATTATGAACCGGCGACCTTTGGTTAGTTTATTACATAAAATTATGTACTGAATGCATTCAACTATAAACGGAAAAGCCATATTAATTTGGATCGAGAGTTGGGACACATTAGCACCATAGTAAACAGTTAATCCGAGGAGATTATACAGAGTGTTGCAAAATTGAGCTGAAATACTAAGCTGAAAGGTCATTAAACGCTGCCATAGTTGATACAATAAACGAATTGAAAGAGAATAATTTTGACGTTTAAAAGATATTTTTTCCTCGAAAATATCCAAAACACAATAACTAAATACATGGATCAGAGTCAAATCTGCTTTGTCCAATAACTGTTTTATCAAGCATTTTAGTTCAGAAGGTGTGTGTGTTATGTACATGGGTGAAATCGCCAACATTTGTATATACGTGACAAAAACGTAACAAAGGGGAAACGTTATAAAAATGTAACAAAAAAAAACTATAAGGCTCGATCACACTACAATGAATAAATAAAACAATTTTTCTATAATTATGTAAATAGAAAAATATATTTATTTACATAGATATTATTAAGATATATAGAGAGGTTATTTTCATTTGGTGGAGCTGCGCAGAGATCTTGCTACGTATAAGTAGACACGGTATATTGGATCTTGATGACATGTTCAGCATAAGGATTCGTTTTAATATCTTCAAGCCCCTGCACTAAGGAACTATTCAGACAGTGCAATTCAAACTTGTCGCTTTGGTTTTGAGTTATTTAGGCCTGGGTCTCCTATTTTATGCTATATGCGGCGTCCGACTTTGACGTAAACGTTTCGATCAACGTCCTACGGCCTACCTACGGCGTCTACGCGCCAACGTCGGCGTGTGAGGGAGACCGCATCAGTACATTTCTATAGTGAGCATCGTGACGCGGCCTACGGCGTGACGCTGGACGCGACCTGCGGCATAAATAGGAGACCCGGGCCTTACCGGTTTTTAGTGCCGTAGCAGAAACGGAAATACAGTCGCGAACAATGGATATTATTATTAAATGTTATTATTTCTGGTTAATAAATGAGAATGGCCATTTCTCTAAGGCGCCATTACCCGCCAGAGCAGCCATTGATAAAACATATACTTACTGATACCATGCTGAGCCCATGACTACAGTAGGTATATCCTGGTGTAGGTGCTGAACGATCAAGTCTTTGTACTGATTAGATGTTTCCCTCATACTTACTTACCCAGAACACCTTTATCATTAAATAAAAAAAGGTTTGGTAAGTGGCTGCAAAGCGGGTCAGATTTGGCCATTCTCATTTAAATCAGTTACCCTCACTTCGTAGTTTCAGTGTATCGATAACATTCTTCGAAGTCTACGATAAGATACTTTACTACAAGAGACTCGCTCACTAACTAAGATATCATAAGTTTCGAACTAAACTCGCACGACATGTGAATGTACAGTCAGCAATACAAAAACATTGGCCCCCCAACGCCTTAATTTTATTATCTACTGTGTGATACCGTGACATGAAAGTACTTAACCGATAGAGAGATTGTTTGTCTGTATCGATAAATATTATTTGATTCATCTTTCTTCCATCTAGAAGTCTCATGACCAAACTGTTTGCGATGGGGTGGTATACATATCCCTTTTGTGGCCTGTAACACCTAGGTGCTTCTTGCGAGTAAGGATTTTACAGTCCTAGGACTCTCTCAATTATTTACCCTTGGCGGAGCGCTATGTTCTGTGATGAAACTTTCAAACTAAATTTTCTTTTCTTTCTTATTTTGTTTTAACGCCTGACGAAAAATGGAGGTGTTATAAGGTTTACGTGACGGTGTATCTGTCTTTGGTAGCACCTAAAAAGGAACAGTTGCTCCGAGTGTTCCTACCATTGACATACTATAATTATATTACTTGGTTCTTAGACATATTTTATCATAAATCGAAATCGGTGAAAATCTCCCTCTTCAACTCCGTGGTGAAGTCGGTTCTGCTGTTCGGTTGTGAAACGTGGAGAGTGACTAAGGGATTGATGAACCAAATACAAGTGTTCGTCAACAAATCCCTGAGGTCGATCTTCCGCGTCTTCTGGCCGAACACAATCCGGAACGTTGACCTGTGGAAGGTGTGCAAACAGTCGCCCATAGAGCAAGAAATCGCATTGCGATAATGGAGATGGATCGGTCACACTATAAGAAGGGGAGCCGATAATATGGCAAGCATCGCTTTCGAGTGGAAACCGCTAGGAGGCCATCGGAGACGCGGTCGCCCTGTGCACACATGGCGGCGCACAGTGGACGGCGAGCTGCGAGCGCAAGGCCTGAGCTGGACGGAGGCCAGAGCGGTTGCTGAGGACGGAGGACGGCGTGGCGCACTCTCGTGAAGGCCCTCTACTGGGGTACCTTAGGACGACAACAAACTAAGTTGGCATGTCATTTTTATTGCATGCTTTGAAACGCAGCTATTTTTATTTTAGTTGCATTACAGTTTCGTTCCTCATTCATTCAATTTAATCATGGTATAACTTGGTAGAATGCAAATGTACTTATCCCAGATATTTACTCGCGTATAAATTTTATTCCGGTATAGTTATTCTCGTGTAACGAGATGTTTGGACGAATCCACCCTAAGGGTGAATTCGTCCAAACATCACGTTACACGAGAATAACATGCAATAGAAATGACATGCCAACTTAGTTTGAATGGATTATAATCAAATTATAATAGTAGGAAATTGTTTATGTTTTAATATTTTATTCGCTGTTGTTATTCGGAGACTTTGCCTTTAAACGTACTTTTGTTTATGTTTTGACAGATGTGTTTATATGTCATTATGACGGTTTTCTAATCAGCTGATGTGCTGCCGCCATTACAAAATTACTCTCGGATAAGCTCGTTACACGGTCAATTTTGGCGGTACATAACATTTTATTCTTGGGATAAGCTACTTATCTTGGTTTCAGGTTTGGTAGAATGCAAAATCTGCTTACTCGCGAGTAACTAGTACTTTACTCTCGAGTAAAAAGTTACTCGACGTTGGTCGAATCCGCCCTTAGACGATCAAAATGTATGCGACTGTCATGTGTGTGTGTTGTATGACGGGAGTTTTTAACGTTGGTAATGTTATAAATTGTAAGCTACTCGTTGAAATTAAAAACTGGCACATTTCACTATAAACTAAAATTTCACAGTGTATTTTATAGTGTATCCGGATATCCGGTTAGAACCGGATCAATGATAGCCGCCCAGGCTTCCCTGTAAATGGGCGTGGCTGCCTGTGAGCTGGGATTCCTTTCAGTGGCTTTCATTTTACTGTAGGATTCAAATCCTTGCTCTATTGGACAGGTCACTCGGCTCAGGCTATTTTCAGTCTTAGATTAACAATATACGAGCTGGATGGAGTCTCAGTGTAAAAGTAGCGTCTCGAGAAATGACATCCCATTTTTCTACCTTTAATTTTTACCTCTTATTTTGTATTAGTTCGGTTAAAAGATTTGTGACTTTATTTATTGGTATAGAATAGACTACTTACTCATTATTTTGCACCATAAAAGAAAACATTACAATATCACAACTGTAGAATGGTTTGACAGTAACCAAAATGTGGACAGTTTTTTATTTTGTTTTTGTATGTGACACACCATGTTCTTCATTATCATCATCAGCCTATATCAGTTTACTGCTTGCACTTAGACCATCTAGTTCGTATATTAGAAATCTAAGTTCTTGGTCCACAAAAGCCGCGGCTGTGAACCGAGAATTCAGGTAACAATCGAACCTTACAGCTCAAAGAACCATCCCTTTTTGTCTCTTTATTTACCTGTTGTCAGCACATACGGTATACCCAAATGTGTGGGACGCCCTCTGGCTCGCTTAAGACCTTATTTACAGTGAACGATTACTGGCTGATGATGATGATAATGAATGACGAATATGTAGAACTACTAGAGCTTTATACGCCAACTTGATAATGTGTTATTTTGTCTACTCGCAACGCATTACCAAGGTTGCATATAAGAGATCGCTCTTAGTGATAAGGCCGCCTATTGTTCATTGTTTATAAGTATTTTTTTGTATGTTTTTATACTTGTAGTGACCAATAAAGAAATATTCTATACTACCAAACAATTTTGCTGAAACAAACTTGAACTCGAGTCGAATAGTTTGACTGGCTTCAGGTTCCATATTAGTCCTTTCCAGAGAGTTAGTTTATTGTAAGGTCTCTGTGCAGGTATCCTAGGTAACCTAGGTATCCCAGCCGTCTGTTTGTAGCAGCGACAGCTTTGTTAATCCTTGCGTCAATTGTGAAGAGAACAATGCCGCTGTGTTTGGTTCAATTAAATTACAATAGTGAACAATCTGATCACGTGTCACTAACAGCGTGTTTCACCCTGTATGTGGCTGAGTAGGGATTACTAGTGATTATAATTATACGGGGTGTTGGCTAAATTTGTACACAGACTGATAGGTAGGGCCATTCTGAAACACTACATAATAATCAATATTTATTTTTGCTCTATGATAATACCTAATATACCTACTAATTGACAAGTTATATATGCCAAGCTTATGCCAAGTTATTCATCCAATATTTTGTTTCCTGTCATATAATCTATTTTATTTCGTGGTATGAGTTGGTGTTTAGAATAAACATTGTACTTACTTAATTTTTATTATCTTCTGCATCAGAATGTAATGTGTAAAGTTTTATAAAACCAACTTCAGAACCTGTCGAGATCGGGATGCTCGCGAAGTAAGGCCGCCTCCTCAACGCCAGCGGGCGGAGCGGGCGATTTGAGCGGTCATAGAGTAATCCTAACTTCCTAACTAATACACTGCCGGGCAATGAAAAAGTTCCACTCACAAAATTCCGACCACAAACAACCCCAATTTTCTCAAAGATTGAATTTAAAATTAGAACAAAATATTACCGATTTTAGATGGTAATATCCTGATGCTCTATTAAATGTACTCCAATGTTGCAGAAGACGGCATTAATGTAGCCTTTTCCGTTTAGAAGTAATTTTGTGCTTTTCTCAGTGGAACCTTTTCATTGCCCGTGAGTGTATTATAAATGCGAAATGAACTGTGTCTGTCTGTCTGTTACTCTTTCACGCCAAAACTACAAGACGGATTTGAATGAAATTTGGTATACATATTGTCTAGACCCTGGGAAAGAACATAGGCTACTTTTTATCCCGGAATTCCCACGGGAAAACTTTTTAAGGCGAAGCCAAGTTCGCGGGAACAACTATACTATAATAATACCGGTGCGGTTAACCTACAAACTCAGTGTTGCCGGCACCGTACAAAGCTATTATTAGCCATAAGACCGGCTTTTCTACCCTAATTAAGCTATAATGTAATTTTGTTTTATAGCTAGTTGTACAAAAATAAAGAGTAGGTATTCTATCTATCTATGACGACCGAATGGCGTAGTGGTTAGTGACCCTGACTACTGAGCCGAAGGTCCCGGGTTCGATTCCCGGCTGGGGCAGATATTTGTTTAAACACTGATATTTGTTCTCGGGTCTTGGGTGTTGATATTTATATTTAGTATCTATCTATCTATGTATTTGTGTAGATATATCAGCTGTCCGACACCCATAACACAGGTTCTGCCTAGCTTGGGGTCGGATGGCCGTGTGTGAGATGTCCCCACATATTTATTTATTTATTTTATATTTATTTACTTAACCAAGACGCGTGTACTATCCGCTGCCGTCGTGGACGCGGCTTTACTGTACGAAGTGGAGTGAAAGGATCCTCAACTACAACTTGAGCGAAGCGAACTTGCGCCGACAGAAACATACACGCAACAGCCCATCTCATAAAATTTAGTAAAACTGACTAAGCTTGAAATTATAATAATCTTCACATCACGTCACATCACGACCCATTACGTCCCCACTGCTGGGGCACGGGTCTCCTTCCAATGAAGGAAGGGTTTAGGCCTTTATAATAATCTTGCTTTGAGTCAATTCAGCCAATCGCAGCATAGCATTGCTTGTTTGAGTTGTACTTATCTTGATTTCAAGTAGAAAACTCAAGTAAGAAACTGGGTACCCACCCCACGTGACTTAATGTCACCTTTCAAAAGGGGATTTCTAATTTATATATTTTTTTACTTACTTTGGGCTTACTATATCACTTTTATAACACCAATAATATAATTTAGATCTAATTCTATCTATTAAAATTCAATTAGGTTGCAGTTAAAAGCTTGCTAATTATAAGTCACTTTGCCACGTGTATCGATCTCTGCACGTCTGGAAATATATGTATTACTTTTCTTGTTTAATTTTATTGGTATGTTTAAAATATGTCGGTGATAAGGAAGGATTCTGTAACAAATATTTCGGTGATTCTGTAACAAATTCATCGTAGGCTCATCATTGAATGACAAATATGACTTTTTCATAAGTGGCATTCAATCATTCAATCAAGCCTACGGTAAACATACAAATACTCTCATACATAAAGTTAGCAACATACGCACACTGACTTTCTAGGACTCTAGGATATTCAAGAATACTAAAATCTGCTGCAAGCGATTCGTGCAATATTTTACACAGGCACGCAGCCGGAAAGTCACCTGAGCCGCGAACACAGGATTCGAAACCTCCGTTTATGTTGCGTATCGTCAAATGTCACTGTCAAAATGAAAGGCAAATTTGCTAGTTCCAAAAGTGGCATTTGCTTTTTTCCATATGTTTGTGTAGATTCGAAAATAGTCGAATCGAATCGAATCCTGTGCTTGCGGCTCTGAATTTTTCCATGATTTTTCTTAGCTTAGGGTTCAGTGAGAAATAAATAGCCTTTGTACTGTAATTTAAATATAAGGAGATGAACCAATTCGATGAACTCTGATTATAGCCAATACAGCGTGATTTTGAATTTACATGTTAATTAGAATTAGCTATTAACTTCACTAGAGCGGATATAACTAACTGAGGCCCAGTTTATCATTTGATTAAATGCATCTAATCATGAACTAAATAAGTCCTGCTTACTGTATGAAAATTCAGCCTTTCAACATAGGTCATACTTACCGCGATTGAGATTTCACTATAATAGATTTATTTTACAATTATACAACTAATAGGTAAATCAATAAAACACTAGCTAAAACCACTATTGAGTTTCCGCTTTAACATTTGTTAAAGCGGAAACTCAATAGTGGTTAAAGTTAATATTTATTAGCAATTTTTTATTTATTTTATAATTGTCGGGTCACTAACACCTATTTATTATTAATATAGCCACCTATTATAGAAACAGCCAGTCATAAGTCACCACTGTTATCAAAATGCCATAGGAACAAAAAAAGAACGTATGCCAAAGTAGGTACAGTGCGACAAACTTATCTTGTTCCGGTGAGAGCGAACTAAATTGATCCATATCTCGTTATTTACTAGTGAATGATATATTGATATAGATTAGATAGGTTTATTAAAACCGCAAGGGCTATTTACCACTACTGGCAAACTTAAAATCTTAAAGAATTAAAAAATATTAGACATTTACGTGAGCTCTCACCGGAACATATAAGTTTGTGGCACTGTATATCCAATTGATTAAAACTTTCCGTTTGGCAGTCCCATACATCTTCAGTTACGTCGGTAAACACACTGGCAAGCATTTAAATCGATTAAATCAACTCACGTGTAGTAATCGGGTGAGTCGAGCCAGTGAGAGTGAGTACAAAGGTTTCTAGTCTGACCTCACGACTTTCCAATCGACTTTGCTGGATGGGTATTGTGTACGTAACTGCATTAGGTACAGTCGGCCAAAGATATTTATTGCCTCCCCATTACAAGTAAAAGATACATCCTAACTAATATTATAAATGCGAAAACCGTGTCTGTCTGTTCGTCTGTTACTCTTTCACGCCAAAACTAGTGAACATATTTGAATGAAATTTGGTATACATATGGCCTAGACCCTGAGAAAGAACATAGGCTACTTTTTATCCCGGAATTCCCACGGGAAAACTTTTTGAGGCGAAGCGGACCAGCTAGTAGATGAATAATAATATTAAATTTTATACATACAAACAATTGTCTATTCTATAGGTTAAAAGTATTTTAGACACGTACCCCCCGTCATTCAGTAGATAAAGTGTTTGCGCTGGGATGGGCTACGTCTCTTTAGCTGAATGTACACTAACAACACTAGATAATGCCCGCTGATTTTTGTTCCATCATGAAAAAAAACTGTGGGATTTACGGGATAAGAAGTAGCACAGCTTTGTTAGTAATTAATTAATCATGAAATTCATTTGGAAAATTATGAAATCGGTTTAGTCGTTTTTAAATTTACCTGTTATAAATCTTTTGTATGATTACTGTATTGTATATGATATTTATGTAGCTAATAAACTAATAATCATAAAAGTAAAAATAATTCGTTTCGTTTCGACATTGCTGATATTTAATTAGGTGCCTTCGAAATCGCTACCAATTGCGCACGTAGTTAAATATTTAATTTACACTATTGTGGTATTTACATAATTATAATTATTCAATTGTATTATTAATATTATTATGTATCCGGATAATGCTGTGCGAAATAACTGAAAGTTAAACAAACAATATTATGTTTGGACAACACTATTTAATCATATAATGAGCAAACAAAACCAGTGAATTGTATTGACAAATGCGTTTATGTGTGAAATAGCAACCTGTGATCTATATTCAGGTTATACAGGGTGGTGTTTTATCAATGGTTGATTCAAAGTCAGGTCATTGTACCCGTCACCAATCCTAACTAATATTATAAATGCGAAAGTAACTGTGCCTGTCTGATACTCTTTCACGCCAAAACTACTGAACGGATTTGAATGAAATTTGGTATACATAAGGTCTAGACCCTGAGAAAGAACATAGGCTACTTTTTATCCCGGAACTCCCACGGGAAAACTTTTTAAGGCGAAGCGTAGCTCGCGGGAACAGCTAGTATAAATAAAATTGCTATGCTTAAAGGTAAGTGGCCACCTTTCGACATCGTACGAATCGCATTCAGTATTCTTTGTGCGACTTCATCTGCATTACCGACGCCGTTTCTCTGTGCATTTATGAAGATCCGTTTGATCCGATACGTAAGATACAGATCGGTGGACGCTTATGTTATATCATCATCAGTGCGTTATCTTTAAGATATTTATCATCAACTGCTAATAGTTGCCAAAAAAATATACTCTTCTTCATGTTCAGTCGCTCTCTTTGTAAAACCCCATTAATCTTTATTTAGATAAAAACTGCCAAGTACTTACCTACCAGTATATTTACCATAGGTAACCATACAATCGCATAACACTATTTAGCTCTAAAAATACTTTTAAACTTAATAACCCGCATAATGATTGCAAAATTGAATATTAAATATTTTTAAATCTACATATTAAGTACTTACATACATATCCTCCTTTCTTAATCATTTAAGAAAGCAGGAAATGTTTGTAAATATAATACTGTATTTATTATGATCTCAAAACTTAGGTATATTCATCTTACACAATACCTACCTATGTGCAAAATTTTATACAAATTTAATTTACATGTGGTACCTATTATTGATTTTTTTCTTGATATAAACGAATTACTAATATTGTAGTTTATCTATATTGTTGTATCTGTATTTTAACTTGTATAAAGTGGGATGTAATATTTTTCAGGCAATGTATAATAATATACAGTTATACATATATTCCCTTAAATAAAACCAATGTCACTATATTTTTTTACTAAGTATGCTCGCGACTGTTGTGACTGTTTTGTAAGTTTGTGTTATTAGGTATACATGTAATATTATATATATGCATGATTTATCAGATTAGGCTATACAAACTTAGATTAAGAATATACGAACAAGATTTTTTTATTCATAACTAATTAAAACAAATTTAAGAATATTTATATACATTAAACTCGACAATAACTTTTATTGTCTTCGAAAATTTATTTATTTATTAAGCTTACATATTAGTTGTAGTTTTACAATGAGTCCCACAAAACTGTTTGAATCCCACAAAACTGTTTGAGTCCCACAAAACTGTTTGAGTCCCACAAAACTGTTTTATTCAGTTCAGTGTTGGCAGAACAAGATGGTATTTCATATACAAAAAACAAAGCATAAAAATGTGTTGCATTTTGTTTACTGCATTCATTCATACTTGGCTTGAATGTATTTCAAAACTAGCTTTTAAAATAAAATGACAACCAATGAAATACAAGCAAAAAAATATTAATTTCGCTATGAAACTATACATTTCAGCTGCAGTTTATTTTGTTAAAAAAAAATAATTAAAAAGACTAACATATACAGAGTGTTGCATCATTTTTTTTTTCGCGAATTTTCAAATTCTGATTTCAGTTTCGGGCTTAGATATACCATGCTGCACATGTAGGTTTCGGCTTAGTATACCCTTTTTGCAACACCCTGTATTGTTTTCCTTTTGTGCCAAGTATGAATGAATGCAGTATAGGTACCATCGTCTGGGATGCGCTGACGACGACACCGACGTTAGTGAAAGTAGATTCATTTCCAGATTACGTTTATGACCTAACTGGTTTTAGACTTAGCCAACAGCCGTCGGAGACCTAAAATTTTAAATAAACAGCATAAAAAAATACATGAATATGTAGGTGTTTGTATAAATTTTGTATTGCTAAATCATATAGGTACCTAATAATAATGAAATGCTAAAAGAGAAAACCTACCTAAATATCATCACGACCCATTACGTCCCCACTGCTGGGGCACGGGTCTCCTTCCAATGAAGGAAGGGTTTAGACCTAGTCTACCACGCTGGCCAAGTGCGGGTTGGTGGACCTAAATATAAATGGCGACAAAGCATGAAGTCATTAAAAACCTTAGTTACTGCCGCATTTTAGTCGTTTTTATTTACAGCCTGACGTCATTGTCTCAATAAAATTTATTAAAATCGCAATATTAATTCTTATTTCTTTGGCCCTTAGGACCATGTTTCTGTGCACGCGACCTTACATCTGTTAATGAAATCCTATGATGGAGAGCCCCGCAGCGAAAAGTACAGAGTAATTATTATTCTCTGTTGGATAATACTTAACTAGGTATACCTATGTCTTTTATAATGTGTTTTGAAGACAGTATTGTTATTCTGTACGGTTTCAAATCCCTGTTTGATAATCGATTTACTTACTTAAAAAGAGCTCACCTAACATTCTGTCCTCAGCCTTACTGATAAAAAAAGAAAATTTAATAAAAATATAAAATACCTATTAATTTAACTATGGGTAAGAATTGATTTTATAATCAATTTTTCCTTTTCTACCACTACATTTTTAAAATTTCAATTATGATATTGTTTATTGTCAACATTATTATCCTGTTAATCATAAAAAAGTTATTGAATGTTTTAGCTATTGAGAACTGTTGTTTTGTCGCTCTCTGGCAAATAACTTAGTGTATTGTTATTTGTGTGTTAGTGTTGTTATAATATAATTATGTATAGATAGATAAAATATTATTTATTTGTACACAAGAACAGATTATACAAAGTTTATATACAAATACATAGGTACAAAAAGGCGGTCTCATCACTAAAAGCGATTTTTTCAAGACCACCTTTGGGTGGAAGAATGTTTACGTTCAGATAGGGTCAAGTGTACTAAGGAATTTATTAACTTATATAAGTATTAATTAATGAATACCTACGAAGTAAATAATATACTTACGTGACTATACTTATATATACCCATAACAATGATATATATCATATAATAAACTACATATACCTACATAAATATAATTTTACAAATGTATATAGTTTTACACAACCTACATATTGTAAAATATCTATGTATGTATACTTAGTTCTCTGTGTTTGGTTCACTTTGGATGTGCCGGCTGGATATTTTAATCCAATATTGGGCTTTATTCATAGTGTCGAGTGCAGCTTTGTCAAAAGCGATTAAGCCGATGCGAGGGCCCAAGCTCTCTACATACAGGGTTTCAATGGAAATTTCACTGAAAAACAGTTCAGTCTATTTCCTGATGGGTTCAACACAATCCAATATCGGATGCGTTGTTTACATTATGTCAGTACTGGTCAACTTCTTAGTATATCTCTGACTACTGTGCCGAAGGTCCCTAATTCGATTCCCGGCCGGGACAGATATTGGTTAAAAGACGGATATTTGGACTCAGGTATTGGGTGTTAATATGTTTATAATATGACTGTATCTATTTATAAATCTGTAGATAATACGATCGCCACTTCGCGAGCCCTCAGCAGTCCGATACCCAGACTCTGCCTTTTTTTTTTAAATATTTTTAATTAAATTAACATAGGTCGGTATTTTATTGTATTATTAAACATTTTACAGTACTATATCTAAATGTGTAGGGCACGGACATACACATGAATATTTTATATGTATGGAGTCTGGAGTGATGAAAATTTTAATTATAAAAAACTTTAATTAAGTATAAAATTATCAGCTTCCCTCTGACCTTTTTAGTCTCAGCCACAACGTCGATTGGGCAATGGTTCCCAAAACATAATATATCGCGTATTTTTTTATTGTACGCCTTTGCCAAGGGAGAGTACCTACTTTTCGCAGTTTATGATTTTTGTCATCATGACTGTTCAAGAAGTGTTCTTCTTCTTCTTCTTCTTCACGACAAGAACGAGTGTTCATGCATCTTCATGTCATAAATGTAGCGTATTGTGGATAGCTTTTATTTTGTTCATAAAAAATAGTTAGGTACTATTTAATTTGTACAACAGGTTTCTATAGCCAATAGCCATATTTCACGAAAACCTATTTAATTTCGCCGGGTTACTAAAGAATAACAGTTGATGCAACCTCATGTCATAGTAATATAATATTTATTATTACTTACTTATGTAACGTTAGTCTGGCAAAACATTTCCTTGCTGGCTTAATGCCCCAACGGCTTTCCATTTCGTCTTGTAGAATCTGTCAGATGATATAATAAGACTTGGAAATCGTTGCCTGCTTATAAAGTTTTCCATTCGGTAGAAGTCTTGAATTTAGATAGAGAGTTTTGTAATTTAATTTTAAGTAAATATATAGGTACTGTAAAAATAAACCTTTACTTGAACAACAGTAAATTATTTTAAATGAATCATTGTATGCTGAACTTTGAGAACCGTTGGTATAACCATCGATACACTCGGTCCTATGACGGGGTGATCTGATAAACGTCCTCGCCGAATATGCCATTACCCCAGCCATTGTTCCAGCCTAGTTTGTGGCACGCCTAGTAATAGTATGCGACTAGCGACATCTAGCGGCCAGGTCAACCGCCTCATCTGACAGTTAGTTACTGTCGGCACTAGCCAATTTGTCGAAGATTGTGTTCTGATATTGAGGCGGGCTTTTGTTTAGAAGCTTGCGTTGGCCGTTACATTTACAATACCACTTTAATAAGAAGTTAATTCACATTGAACCAATCAAGCACTGCTTTATATCATACTTAACTTCTACTTATCTTAACATTCTCCATTTTCAACTTAATATCTCCTTGTCCGCAGTTACGACCGCGACCAACCTTTCACCTTCCAAATCGGCGTGGGGCAAGTCATCAAGGGATGGGACCAGGGACTGCTCGACATGTGTGTCGGTGAGTCATTTCGTTCGTTAATATTAAACATAGAGCATATTTTTACTTACCAATCACCCGACAACTCTCTTAGCACAAGGTTGCTCGTCCTAATAAAATAGTAAGATTCGTAAGCAACGCGATCATCGTTGGTTTGCATAGAAGATTTAGTCACGCGACTGCATTCGCCTCTTTCCACGAACATGGGTCGCGTTGTTACGTCTATCAAAATTCGTTGATACTTAGCTAATATTGGTAACTACATTATCCGTGGATTAACCATCCATTGTAAAGCAAGCAATTATTGGATTAGAGCCACTTGCACCAACATATTAAATCTAGATTTAGTGTTAAATCTCGATTATATGGACTGACGTTTCTTAAATCGACATTTGACACTAAATCTAGATTTAATATGTTTCCAAGTGGCCCTTAAACTACTTATCTTTATCACACCAAGAAAAATAGCACGCTAATGTAACACCAACCCTTTTTACAGGCGAGAAGCGTAAGCTGACGATCCCATCCTCCCTGGGTTACGGTGAGCGCGGGGCCGGCAACGTTATCCCCCCCCACGCCACCCTCCACTTCGATGTGGAACTCATCAACATCGGTGACTCAGCCCCCACCACCAATGTCTTCAAAGAGATTGACGCCGACAAAGACAACATGCTATCGCGCGAAGAAGTGAGTATTGACTTAGCGTTCAAAGCCATGGATGCTGACGCAGACGGGGAGTTGTCCAGGGAAGAGGTCAGTGTGAGGTGGAGGCACGAGACTGGTGCTGGAAGCTTGGGGCTGGTCTTTCCACTGATCTTGAGTGTTTCATAACAAACAGATACTTCTTTTAAATGACTATGGTGCGTTCTGGGGCACTTTCCGGTGTACGGCGGAAGAAGGCATGAACTAACATAACATAACTTATCATGATACGTTGAACTGTTATTTTTAAATTATGAATTAACGATTTAGGTGGTTTAAGAATTTCATTTCAATTATAATGAATTTAATTAGAAAAAAATACTTACTCGAGATAACTTGAACTGTTGATAACGTAAGATTTTACGGTTCTTTTATTACTTACCTGAATTCAAAATATATTTTTTAGGTAGGTAATATAAATGTACACAATTTTAATAATATTTTCAACTAATATACTCAAATAATTCGTGGTGATGGTATCTATTTTTGTATCTACCTATTAACACGAGAATGATTAGCCTGTAAAATTCTAACATGATAAACTAGGACCAAGTAATAAAAATGCAAATCAGAATTTATCTCTGAAATAAACTCTTAATATCTGAATGTAGGTAGGTTTGCTAATATCCTTTTCTCTGCTTACTATTCTTGTCCTACAAATACTGGGAATTGCATTTTACATTTCTGTCTCCAACATTTACATCTTCGCTGTTGCAAAACTAGCATCTGGAAACATCTAACTCTTACGCAACAGTCAGATAACCACCTACGTATGTCTTGAATCTTAATAGTAGTTTTCTTCGCAATACATATTAGAAATCCAATAAATTTTCTGTTTCTCACTTACCCCGTAGCAGTAACTTATCTTCAAACTAACATCCCCTGTGCTGAGCTAAAGCAACACTTTCTGTTCAGGTCAGCGAGTACTTGAAGAAGCAAATGGTGCCCCCAGAAGGCGGAGAAGTCTCTGAGGACATCAAGCAGATGCTGGACAGCCACGACAAGCTGGTGGAGGAGATCTTCCAGCACGAGGACAAGGACAAGAACGGCTTCATCAGCCATGAGGAGTTCTCCGGGCCCAAACACGATGAGCTCTAAAATACGAGCTCCGTAGCCCCATGTGAACGCCTTTTCCAATTCCTGCTGAAGCGTTTCCCTAAACGCAACATTTCCGTCACTGTCCTTGTCGTAGCTTGCTACGTCATCTGTAGAGTGTTCCACTTCAATGTCTTCATCGTGGGCATCCCTTTCCTATTGGGCTACACCTTCGTCCTTCTCACTCGGCGTCGGTAATTCTTCAAGCGTTCAAGGGGTTACACGGGGTGTTGTGTACAACGAGCAGTTGCAAGTGTATTTATCAATAGAATAATTCAATTATCGGTGTTACGTTCTTTGGAATTCGCATGCTCCCAATAGGACAGTAGTGAGTCGAGGTCGTCAGTACCGCCTCGCATATGTTTATCTTTAGAGTCAGTAAGAACCATAAGGATATAATCAAGCATTTAAATCTTGGTAGCAACTTCTGGAACTGTCTACTCTCAACACTGTACTTACTTTATACCTACTTCGTTTGGCGAGGCTATGTACTTATATTTATATACTAACAACTTTACATTACATTGTATGACATTGTTTGATATGGTTGGTTTACAACTGTCTGTCAATTAGTCTTTGGTAAGCGGCAGATTTTTGGTTTTAAAATTTGTAAATCATTTTGTTATTTCTTTTATATTTTTACCGAGTTTACGTTTGTTACTGCTGCGTTGTAATAGGTTTATGTACTTCATAGTTATAGTTAATTGTTATAAATATTACTTTTAATTTTAATTATACATGGAACTGATTACGTTGCATAATATTTTTGATTTAATACTTTATATCCGAATGTTTTTAAGCAAAAATCTAGTATAATTTCATAGATATGGTGTGATAATTTCGAAGCATTTTACATTATAATAGTAGTTAAAATTCCTGACTGCATATATTTCTATTTTGCTTTTTTTTGTTTTGGGACCAATATACTTGACACATGTAAAAAATATATTTAATTTGTACTTATTTAGCACTTGTTTTATATCCAGTGATAAATACGACAATTCATTAATTTAAGCTATATTTTGTTACAGTTGGTTCTGTATTTGTTACCTTATTCTTGTTCCATGAGCAATTATTTATAAATTTAATGTTTCAATAGATAACTAACTACCTATTACTAGCGAATACTTTATACCTTTTATAAAATTGATCTATAAATAGTGTTTTGGAACGAATTAATTAAACGTGTTTACATGATACAGTCCTTTGGTGTTTTATTTACTTACTCTCTTTATACAATTTACCAAATTGCATAAGTTTTTGCTTGATCAGGTTTACAATGAAAACTGTAATCGTCCACTTCTGGAAATCTTAAGTTTATTTTAACACCTAACGTAACCATAAGATATTATACAAAAATAATATAAAGGGTGTATAGTATACCCTGCTTTCTACCATCTACTTATACTAATACACTCACGGGCAATGAAAAGGTTCCACTGAGAAAAACACCAAATTACTTCTAAACAGAAAAGGCTAGCTTAATGCCGTCTTCTGCAACATTGAAGTACATTTAACAGAGCATCAGGATATTACCAACTAAAAGCAGTAATATTTTGTTCCAATTTTAAAATAAATCTTTGAAAAAATTGGGGTCGTTTGTTGTCGGAATTTTGAGAGTGGAACTTTTTCATTGACCGGCAGTGTAAAGAGCTGAAAAATGGTGACTGATTCTTATTCTGGACATTCTTATTTTTTTTTATCCATCGCTACTTTTGTGTAATTATCGATTTCATTCAGATATCAACCAGTACCCAATAATAAAACGAAATGTTTAAGAGGTAATGTTTTATTTTCTATGAATAAAAAAATACAACCTACTGCAATAAATAAATAACCACAAACACTAGGATATACAGTACGATACATACATAAGGCATAACAAATTTAATTTACGTGACCAAATATGGCCAAGGATATGATGATAATGATTTGCCCCCATATGTGGCTTATTGTCAATATATAGCTATACAGTAGCGTTACAGTTTATGTTAAAAAAGAACCAATGTTATCTCAGAATGAATGCAATTTTATAGTTTACGCAATAGTACGCATGTATAAATATGTATTGCATAGATAATTAATTATATCCCAAAATGCTTACAAATAGAAATATTCAATATTACCTATAACTATTACGGATACAATGAAATACATTTAATATTGTACAATATAGTAGGTACAGATTAACTAAATTAAAGTTTATTAATTATTTATAATAGGATCGCTTATGTAACATTACTAAAAACTAGATTATCTTAAATGAGATTGATGCCAGTCACTTACATACACAATGTACAAACAATTACAATTTAAATTAAAGCGAATTATTGTGATTCAGATTTTGTCATAAGTAGTACCTATATAAAGTTTCTGTTACTTTAATATGCATACGCAAGACAATTACTTAATACGGTAAGTATAACTTCATTTTAAAATAATTATTTAAAAAATTTAGCTTATGACAGATAGATAAAGATTGTTTAACTTTTGCGCAAGTTTGAATGAATACAATTTAGGTGTCTTGTACCTACATAAGGAACAGAAAACAACACTATTAATGTTGCAAAATAAATTATTGGTTGGTACTAATCATATGTACGGTCAAGTGCAGAGAATCCTGACCCCCTCTCATAGTAACAATGCTTCTGAGAGGGGTCAGGTTTCTCTGCACTTGGCCGTACATATGATTAGTACCTGTACCTGTGAACGAGACAGTATGAAGGTAAGGTATATTATATAGCGGTAATATAAAATGGGGAGAATCTAAAAGACGATCAAGATACATGACAAAATATCACAGTAATATTATGTAAAGAGTAGTAAATAAATGATCATGCAGTTATGTGTGTAGATAGGTACATAAAAAAGAAAGATTTAAGTGGTCAGATCTGGCCACTTCCATTTAGGATTAAGTAGGAATATTTATTCTAAATAATATTTGGATTTTTGGGGTTAAGATTTAACGACAGGTAAGTACAACAGACAAAGGTGTCAAAGTAGTTCTTACTTAACTCAACAAATTTGATATACCTAAGCAATTAATAAATTTCCTGTAGATAACAAGTTAAACCCTTAGGCAGACGTTACAAAAATGGTCGGTTAGTATGCCGAAAGTGGGACTAAGGGGGTCATGCTGAACAACTTTTGTTATTTGCCATCAAAAAATTCTCGAAATAAAAATATGCCTTAGCCTTTTGGCTTACTAGGTATGTCACTTTTGCAACTATACAAGGCATCATACTTTAATTTATGCATTAAATTATTATTTAAATGAGATATTAGCATTAGCAGATTTCTTCCATGTTTAAATACAGCATATAATTTTGGTTTGATTCTGCCGATGTTATGGCATCAGGCCACAGATCGTCGTCCTCACAGTTATCTTTGCTGCATGACAGATCTGAAAATATAAATTATATATAATTATCCACGTAAGGTATCGTCCGTATCGCACCAAACGGATTGTCAGAAATGTATGGGGTAACGGCGCGGCGTCGGCAATGCCGATGAAGTGGACGCACTTGTGTGAATTGCTATACAAAGAATACTGAATGCGATTGGTACATTGCGTACGATGCCGAAATTTGGACGCGAGCATTTTTTTGTAGAAAATATTAATATAGAAAACTCCGCACAAGCAAAAAAAAGAACAACCGAAGTTATTTTTAATTTGAAGTTTGAAAAATATAACACAATAATTTTTGACATTTTATTTTTGTACATAAATGTTGGCTTTTCACGATATTTTTGTTAGCGCCTCAAAATGACCTTTACCGTAACTGTGAGTGAACCGTACAATACAAAGTTGTCAAGTATTTTAGTTATTGCTAGAATAATATTTTTAGTTGCCACGTATCTAGAGTCCATGGTCAGTTTTCAAAGTGACAATCTAACTACCCTTCTTTGCTTTGTTTCCCATGGAAGTAATTTAAGTACTTACGTAATGTACTTATTACTTCCATGACGCTTTATGTAAGTTGCTATGCATGTTACTGGAACTTTTTCACTGCTCGCGAGTTTATCGTAATTACTGATTAATTTTATTTATAATAGTACTACACTCACGTACAAAGAAACAGTTTCACTTTCAAAATGCCGACTCCAAATGGCTCCAATTTTTTAAAACATTTAACAGGTAATTTGAACAAAATATTTACGTTTTTAGTTGGTAATATTCTGATGTGCCGTTAAATTTACTTAAATATTACAAAAAGCGTCATTAAGTTAGTTTTTTTCCGTTTAGGAGTAATGTGATGATTTTGTCAATGGAACTTTTTTATTGCCTGTGAGTGTATATTTATTTGGTTATGTCGGCCCTCAGTTAATATTACCGTTGAGGAACCCTAAAAATAATTTCCGAGCTTCATAACTTGCCCATGTGCCGTTGTGTTTGCCGTTCAATTAAACTATTCAGGGCTGAAATCTGATTGTGACAGGTTTCAGCGCTGCCTGAGTTTACTCCGTTCTGTACTTGCGTAAACTCTGCGCAAAAATAATATACGGGAAAAAGAAAAATTGAAATTTTAAATACGAAGTTACAATGAAATACTCTTTTAGCTCCAATTTCTCCATAGTCGGTTAGATCGTCACCAGGGAAAGGTTGATCAATTATACGCCATCTCCATATTAAATTCTTGACAGATGTGTCAAAATTCAAGCAATAATCCCTAGTTATGTTCTAACCCACTATGGAGAAACTGGCACTTAGAACTATAAAATTATACCTATTTTGAATAACGTAATTATTTACAAAGTTGTATTTTATTTTAAGGTATTTTTCACAACAGCTAAATTAAAATTATTGATAATTATATTTAGGTAGGTATGTACAATAATAATTTTGGTTTACATCGCGTGTGGCGACATGTTTTTCTAAAAGAATACTGAAGTATCACAAACTTACCCAGGACTGCTTTCCCGTCCCGGCCAAGTGTGTTGGTTGGAGTTAGGACTCAATGTTCTCCGGTCTGAAACATTACATAACGCACACTATAGTTAATTCTGTTCTATTCTATCATATTCTCCGTCCAGTTTGGACCATTCCCCACCACGCTGGTCCACTGCGGGTTGGTGGGTTCACATATCTAGACGTGCTAAATCTAGATATGTAGGTTTCCTCACGATGTTTTCCTTCACCGTAAGAGCGAAGGTATACATTGTACTTAGATTCAAAGAACTCATTGGTACAATGTCAGCGCCGCGATTCGAACCCGCATCTCTGGCGTGAGAAGCGGGCGCTTACCCGACTGAGCTACCACCGCTCCACCGCACACTATAGGAATCAACTAATTCATGTAACTGTACATACAGGATTCTAATTTAGAGTCCTGGTGGCCTAACGCATAAGCCCTATTCTTGTAATACGGGATTCCGGATGCTGTGGGTTCAAACCCTGCCATGTACCTAGCAATGAATAACTTTCAATTTGAATAACTTGGAATTTAAGTATACAATTATACCACATCTTCTTGTGGTGCAGGAAAATATCGTGAGGAAAACTGCTTATCACATAAGTACCTATAAATGTTGTACAAGTACCTATGTACGTACCTATGTTATAAATTAATAAAAATTCGCAAAGAGTCACATAAATATCGACAGCACAAGGAGATCGCAAGCATCGCAAAGCTTTTGCATTCCCAGATTAAGATAGTGTACTGGTGGAATTTTTCTACTTATAATTAGGGATGTTAACTGATAAAGTTTCACCCTGTATACACGGTGTTGCAAAAAGGGTATACTAAGCCGAAACCAGCATGTTATATCTAAGCTGCTACATATGCACATGCTGGTTTCGGCTTAGTATACCCTTTTTGCAACACCCTGTAGAGGTAGGTACGTTGAAAATAGTTGCAAGCGCGTTAAGCACCACTGTGGTTTTTTTTACGAGCGTATCGCATCCTGACCTGATACCGCACAAAGTATGAGACTGACAGATTGTAGGAAGCGACAATCCCTACGGGAACACATTCGTCTTAGATTTACAATATACGAACACGATGGTGTGTCACATCTTACAAAAACAAAGAAAAAATTTACTGTTTTTTGGAAGTAATGTCAATCAGTTTTAAGTTCAAGTTTTAAGGTTAATTAGGTATTGATAAAGTTGTAACCATTGTACAGTGCCACAAACTTATCTGTTCCGGTGACAGCTCACGTAAATGTGTAATATTTCTTCATTATATAAGATTTCAAGTTTGCCAGTAGTGGTAATTCGCTCTTGTGGTTTCAATAAACCCATCTAATCTATATCAATATATAATTCATTAGTAAATAATGAGATATGGATCAACTTAGTTCGCTCTCACCGGAACAGATAAGTTTGTCGCACTATACCAATGAATAATGTCACTAAAGTCAAACCGAACTATTTCAAAATAAGAAGTCGGTGGTAGAAGTGGAGTGTTATTTGTCGAGTCGTTTCTTGTTGTTACTATATTGTTAATCTAAGACAATCTTAGAATGCTTTGGCTACCAGCATACGTAGCACGGTGCGCAAGAGATCTACGGCAATTTTATGTCGTGTTTCCTCTTGAGGCCACATGATGTGAGCGAACACTACTTTTATCGCCGTGGTCTCTTGCTTTCAGTGCTAAGTATACATCGCGGCGTGTAAAATATTGTTGCTGGGGGGTCCACAGCAGCTAACAAAAAGTATGAAACCAGAACTGTCATGTACTTAATCGGTAGTTATAAGTAAGTTATAATGCATCGAGGTTAGAGTTGTGGTTAACGCAGGGCTCCGAAACTAAGGAACTTACTCTATAATATGACAAAAAACTAAGTTTCGGAATGCTACTGCTGCTGCTGGAGTGTCGATTGCACGACAGCTCCCATTCGTTAGTTTTTCGTCAGTATAGAGTAACAATCCTGCTGCATGCCGCTTGGAATGCAACTAGGTATGGTTCGTTTTTGTTATCTTTAGTGACCCCCTGGTTAGTCTTCTCGTATAAAATAGGAGAATTCCATGGGGTAGAAACTTACTGTTGAATTTTTTGTCAGCCGAAAGTCGGTTCCTCTTCCTTTCCCTGTTCACAGGTCGCCGCTTGTTGTTGGTAGCTGATCGCACTAGACTCTCTATGATTTCGTCTTCCGCGGAGATATCACAGCTGAAAGGGTAAGAAAGTATGCCATTTTGAACTTCTTCTTTTTAAGGGATTACACTGATACGTAGATCTAAAAATATTTTCACGTTTCGAAAAACAATATAAGTCAGGGAAACCTTTTCGCCCGTGTTCGTAGAATTCACTACATGAACACAGGGTTTCTCGTCAGTGAAACAGTCTAAACTAGTTCTTGCATTTTTTTAAGTTTTAAGAATGCTGATCAAAGCTAAATTTTAAATATTATTCACTAGACCCATTGACTTATGTGCTAAACTAGACCTGTAAAAATCGCGAGTTTGTTTTTATTAATAAAAAAAACTCACTTCAGTCGTGTTCTGATGACGGTGGGTGGCGCCACCTTGCGGCGACTCTCGGAGATGCTGTCGGTGTAGGGGTCTGACTTGAGGAGCTCCTTCAGTGCACTGTCAGCTGAACTGTCGCCATTCTTCGTGGAATAGTTACCCACCTGGAAAAAAATACAGTTTCAGATTTATTAGGGATTCCGGTTTCTTCGAGCAAAACGCGAGATAATCTGGTTTCCGCGAGCGAAGACACCGCTGCCAAAAGAAGGTGGACACGGTATGTTTTCAATGTTCTTGCATCTTAGTAAAATGTTTTTTTTACGTACGTCTGCACGTAGACATTTAACTACTAACTTCTCAGAATACAGGAATCCCTTTTAATAATCAAGAAAAGATCAACTTACATCTATAATCATCTTCCCTCTGGTCTTATTACGCTCGCGATGGTTGGCCTTCTTCTCTAGCTGCAATAGAACCCTCTCCCTGGAGGTTCTATACTCGAGGGCAAACTCCGCGATCACCTTCAGGAACTGAGAAGGCTTCGTCTTCTCAATATCCAACAGAGGCACCCCTAAGTATAGCAGGAACTTGTTGTATCTATAACAAAGGAAATGGAACTCCTGGATATGTTTTTACGGATATGGGTTGGAAATTCGCAAGCAGCTTCAGTAGTAAGTTAGAATTCGCGTAAAAACATTTCGCTGAGCATTTTGGGGTACCCCTTACATATTCATATCATAACTAATCAACATAAGCAGAATGGCAGACAATGGATGTGTATACAGTAGATCAATAGAAATGCAGTGCCATAGAAATAAAATACTTCGATTAGTGCAGTAAAGTTTACCTGTTCATAACTCTCTTCTTAATGATGGTGAGGAGAATTATTCGTTCGGCTGCATCAGTTAGAAACTCATTGATTTTGGTCTTGAATATTTGGGAGCCATCGTGTTTGGCTACCAACTTCATGTGGTCCCAGGAAGCCTTGCAGTCCACCTCCAATCTGTGCAAATTGGAGCTCAGCATGTCGAAGTCTACCTTCGATGCCCGTATTACTGGACCAACCTTCAAAAATATTTAGATGTAATAATGTAAATACAGTCTTGTTTGTCAGCAACTGGTGGTCGGCAATCACTACTGTTGTAGTGAGTTGGGTTTAAGACATTGAGCTTATAGCAAAGTGAAGCGGTTTCAAAATAGGTAAGTACATGTTCGTTTGTTCACTTTCTTAATTTTATAAAGTACACTAGGTAACTTGTGCCTTTTATGATAGGGCCGGGTAGGCTGACGTACACTTACAATTTAACAAACAACTTTTAACTTACTTCGCTAAAAAAGTCCGTTGTATCTGGAAACTTGTCTATGATCATCTCGCAGACGTGATACAAGAGCGGGTGTTTGTGTACCGTGTCCTTGACCTCCATGACCTTGGACAGGTACTCCAGACGGAAGCCTTTCACGTGGCTGCCGTTGAGGAAGCTGCCCACCGACCTCAGGGTCGACAGGATAGCTCTGAACGTCTTGTTCACTTTGAGCAGCTCGATCCCTTGCTTCAAGTCCATGAGGGGTTCCGCCACTTCTTTCTGTGGAAGGAGAAAACATTTGTTAAGGGAATGAATTATTGATTGATAGAGAGGTATTACAATTTGTATTGACTTCTTTAGATGGTTTGTCTTAGAAATGAGCTCCAGCATCAAAAAACATAGGCTACTAATAATTTTCTCCTTAGGTTATATTATATATTGACAAAATCATGGTGAAACCACAAGTGAAATCGTTCACAAAACATACCATGCTCGTATAAAATGTAAAAAACATCGAACTTACTTCCAGATTATCAAAGTCAAGTTTGAACACCCACAGCTTGAGTCGAGAAGACAGTTCGCTGATCGAAGCCAGGGTCAGAAGAAACTGCTCGGCACTACCCAGAGGCAAATCTGGGTTGGCATACTAAAAAATAAGAAAAAAACCTTATAAGTAAATACTCCTAATAATATGGAATATGTGGCTTATGTGGAAGAATAGTATAATGAAACAGACGTCATAAAATATAATTTTAAAAAATCTCTACACACCTGCGCCTCCTGAATTTTCACTTTTTCTTCATCGGTGGGCAACATGGACAGTAACTTCTCTATACCCTCTCTGCCAATAACGGTTGCATCCATCTTCATTATGGCTGCTTTAATTGTCTGAGGAGTCGGCAGCTTTTTCATAGCTATATTGATCGCATTTGACCGCTTCGCATCTAAAATTAGGTTTCTCTTTGGTTCAGTAATTTTCTGAAAAAAAAGCTTAAAGTTAAAGCCGGTCTATTTTTTATTTTTATTTGGTTAATTTATTTATATTTTACGGTATGATCGCTCACCTCTTTTATAATTAAATCATTGGTCCTGGATTCGAAAAGATGTTCCAGCATCTTCGTATCCAAATTAATGTCGGGTAAGTCGTCCCAGATGAAGCCTCCAACCTTGGGTCTCATGGTGGCAGGGACGGGGTTTTCCTGAATCTCTCGCCAGAAGAGTTTAACCGTCTTCTTGTTCTTTTTGATGGTGGAGCTGTCAGAATCGTTTGAGAGCTCTGAGGGAGGCGGTGCTATAGGCGGCGGCGCGGGAGCTGCGTTCCGGTTGAACGAGGGTAAAGGCACAGGTGGAGGAGGGGGACACCCGAACTGCGGAGCCATAAGGGGGGGCGGGGGTGGGGGTGCTCCAGGTATCGGCAGTTCATCATCAGAGTCGTGTCTCAGCTCTGAGAAGTCGAGGTCGCACAGGAAGTATTCACGATTCAGACAACCGTTCTTCAACTCTTCCCAGTGCAAGTCGTTTTCCGATATTTTGATCTCTTGCACTTTCGGTGTCAAGTCAATGGTGGGACTTTTTATGACTTCTGAAAGCAGAGATATTAAATTAAAATTGTAAAAAAAAGAGTACTTGTTTATATGTTGGTATTTTAATACGTAAGAAGCTATTGCTTTACCTTTAGATTGTGACTTAGCTAATTCTTCTTTGGCTTTAGATACTATCCCCGCCATCTCAGCAACTTTCGGTAGTTTTTCTTCCGACGTGGGACTTACAGGGCTCGTTAGCTTTTGTGCCAGGTCTTTGATTGAGTGCTCTTTATTCAGAATTATTCCTCGTTCATCTTTGGTATCTGGCGAGTCTAACTGCTTTTGTCGCATAGCAGCCAAGGCATCCATAGCAGTCATGCTATGACCTAGGGTTCCATTTTGGATTCGTTGTTTTAGACCAGCTGTGTATCTTTGGTTTCCTGTTGATTGCAAATGTAAAAGGATAAATATTTGCAATTTTTTTAAAGCGGGTTTCAGCCATGGTGCTGTTTTTTAGTGATGGTTGAAAAGCAGAAAGATTTGAAATTACAGTTAAACAATGATAAGCTGTTGAAATCACAAATGACAAACAAGCAAGACTTTAAGCATTCGATTTAAATGTTAGTGAACGAAAAAAAAAACACAAACCATTAACTAAAATATCGGGTACATTTAAGTTCTTTGAGATTCTACTATTTTCCTCTTCTTTAATTTCATTGTACAACCCATTCAATTTCCTATAATTGGTATTATTTACTATACCATTACTATTGGCGTGAATTTCACTATTTATAGGATTATGACCATTGGTGTTCGAGAATCCATTTGAAACTCTTCGAATTTCTGGACTACTAGTAATTGTAAAACTATTATCATTAAAGCTACTATTTGTACTATTCGCATTTCCATTTAAATTTGAATAGTTGTTGCAACTGGAAAGACTTCCATTATTGGAGTAGTTTCCATTGCAAGGGCTATTTTTACTTTGGATGCTGTTGATCCGCGAACTAATACCATTGCTGGTGACGCTCCTAGTTGGACTCTCGTAATTTCCATTAGTGAATAAACCGCTATAGACATTAGAAGAAATGTTGAGAAGTTCTTGTTGTTGGGTAATGTGGTGAGCTTGTCGCTCGTATCGGTCTCTTCTTCTTCGCAGCGCTGTCGATAGTTCCTTGTTCTCTTTGACATCCTTTATAACGGGGAGGTTTGGAGATTTCGTATTCACTATCTTCACTTCTGGGTCTGTACGAGTCAGGACTGGTTGATCTATATTTAGATGACATGTTGTTAGTATGAACGCCACAAGTTGAGGTTAAGTCATGGAACAAAACATTCACACGTTAGAATGAAGCAAAACAAAACACACTATAGTTATAAAGAAGACAACAAAAAGGAATATTGGTAATGATAATGTTACCTTTCTCCTTTAGTGCGAATTTCTTTGACCGTCTCCTCTCTGATGTATTCAGACTTACATTGAAGCTTCTTCTCCTAACCGAACTTATAACAGAGTCATCTAGCTGCCTGAAAATTCAATACAGTCATATTAGAAAAATGTAGGTACTTTGTATTTTTAACTAATGACATAATAATATATTGTAATATTTCCTCTAATTTAACTAAAATAGTAGATATAATAGATATATTTAATAGAGATATTTAATAGAGATATTTAATGACATAATACAATCATTTAAATTTCCTTACTTCAAAGCAGCAGTTTCATCACCATCCTCGTACAACAAGACGGCTTCAAATATTTGAAGCTGCCTCAACAGGTCCAGATCAGTTCCTTGCTTCGCCATGTACAACTGGATGATGTCATCCATGCCCTGGTCCTGCAGGGCATCGACATGGTCGTAGTAGACATTCCTGTCCGGGATATTGTTGAGGCACTTGTTGATGAGACTGGTGGCGTAGATGAGAAGTTCGGTGTCAGAGGCGTCAAAGTCTTGGAGGATTCTCATGACGTTGTACCAGGGTTGTCTGGAGTTGGAGCTGTCGACGGCTGTGATGGCGTCGATGAGGAGAAGGCAGTTCTCATCGGTGTACTCGACGAAGACTAGGAGTAGCTTGAGGGCGGTCTTGACGACGTGTCTGAACTTGCTGGCGACGAGTGAGTAGAGCCACTGCACGCAGCGGTTGTGCGCCATGACGCCGTGCATGCCGTCTACGTATAGCAGGATCTGGAATAGAACAACGCGTCCTGTGTGTTACTGGGAAATGTAGAATTAATCCTCAATTGATTAAAATGTTTCTAAATAAATGGTATTTATTGCCCAGGAATATGGCGGTTAGTGATCATCTCAAACTGTATCATTGCTCATCTTACCTGATTTGATTTGAAGAACATTTGCATCTACTACGTCTCAAGGTTCAAGTAAACATTGGCCCAAAACACAATCCTTACAATGAAACCAAATTACAAAATTCCTCACCTGGCCAAGGGCTCTCAGTATGTAGTCCAGGTAGTTATGATCGGCCATGTTGCCGAGCTGCATGAGGCAGTCCAGCCCCTTGTTGGCCACGAACTCGTGCACCAGGTCGTCGTCCGACTGCAGAACTTGCTTGAGCGAGAATAGGGCCCGGCGCAGTTCCCGCCCTTGAGACTGGAGTAGTCTTTCTGTAATGAGATGAGGTGTTTGTAGAATCAGCGGCAAAATTAGGAGTGTCCACTAAGGATATTGTGCCAGGCCAAAGCGCAAAAGTCACTCGTATTTACACTAACGAGCATAGAACAACGCGGACTCGGGTGTACCCCTAACGAGCAATGAAAAAGTTCCAGTGACATTATGGAACGTCAATGGCAGGTGGAACTTGCTGCATTGGTGCATTGCTCGTGAGTGTGGTGTATGTGTATATAAAAATGGACCTGCTGCGCTCACATAGAGTGCGATATTTATTTATTATTTAATCATTATAATTTATATAGATGGAAACTGATTTGATTGATTAATTTTCAAAGTTCTTTATTAATCATAAGCAAAATACATAAACATTAGACTATAGTCTTAGTTTAACTTAATTTAAAAGGACCTACTTTTACCAGACTAACACGTCTACAAAAAGTTAAATAACAGATTATACTTAAGTTAATTATATGCCATTATTATCCTAATTAATATTACAAAATGTGGTAAATTGCGTTAAATTTGAATGCGCTTATACCTAGTTCAGTATAAAAATACCTATTACAATGCGCTTATAACAGCAGTACAAAACTAAAAAACAAACAGTTGGGGGAAACAATCACAGGGGAGTACGCTATGTACCTATGTTAAAAAACAATATCAATGAAGGAAGGCAAGTTTAAGTACCTATATTATGCATAAAGGCGATATAATCTAGTACTTACCTGCTTATAATTTATTTAACCACCAATATTTTTAATTATATTATGTACCTAAGTGCATTAACTTAATACAAATCAAGATATAACTTGCATGTTAACTAATAATACCTAATTAATTATATCCGAAATAAATGAAGGTAAGTCACAAAAACATCGAAACAAAATGTTACATCTCAATTCAAATATAAGTTGACTGACCAAAACTTATCGATTTGGGAATGGAATGTGCAGTGCGTCTCGTTAGTTACTTCGGGTGAGAGCGAGACGGCACAAGTGGGTACGATCTCTAGGCAGTGCGAGATCGACTTGGATCGGGCTCGAGGCGACATCGTAGATACGTCACGCATTGTCTAGTAAATAGTGATGGGGCAAGCGGTAAGTGCCATATCTGTCGAAGTATGGTAAGTTATGGCTACGACTTTGACCTATCGATGAAACCAAGCTATTTTGATGATGAGGATTTCTCTCGACATAAAATTTTTTCATCAATTTAAATATAAATTCTTTAATGGTAGGAAAATGTATAGACTTATGTAATGTTTTTAAATTTGTTTTAAATGGAGTGTTATACGCAATCTTGATGGCCCGATTTTGAATAACTTGTAGTTTTACGTAGTTTGTAGTACATGTACTGCTCCAAACCGGGGTGCAGCATAAGTAAAGCAGGGACGCATTAAAGTCGAGTATAATTTTAATTTTATTTTGTTACTAAGTTTACTACGGCGATTAAATATCGGGCTTAGTGCGTTCATTGCTTTGAGCCCTTTTAATTTTATTGTCTCAATATGTTTGCTCCAGTTTAATTTCTTATCAAACGTAATGCCCAAGTACTTAACATTTTGACTCCATGGAATAGGATGGTCATTAATTTTTAATTTATTTTTAGGTAATGCTCTTTGGCGGGTAAACATTATAGCTTCTGTTTTAGTTGCGTTAAGTTTTAGCTTCCATTTCGTAAAATAAGAGTGGAGTAATTCGAGTGATAGTTGAAGGCGATCAATTATTAAATCGATATCTTCTGATGATGTCAAGGAAGCTGTGTCATCAGCAAAGCATGCAAGACTAGTGCGAGGTTGTTTTGGTATATCATTTAGGTATATTAAAAATAAATACGGTCCTAAAATTGAGCCCTGCGGGACTCCCGCTGGTATTTTTTTACAACCAGACTTAGTATCTCCTATGTGAACACGGAATTCACGTTGGTCCAGGTAAGATTGTATGAGCTTTACCAGTGGCAATGGTATATCACTAATTACTAGTTTATGGAGGAGACCTTCATGCCAAACTGTGTCGAAGGCTTTTTCGATATCTAAAAGGAACATACCAGTAGATTTTTTTAAGTTTAAGTTATGTGCTATATGCTCTGCAACCCTAGCAAGTTGTTGAGCAGTCGAGTGTGATCTTCTAAATCCAAATTGCTCTTTTATGAGAAGATGACTGGAAGCTGCTAGAAGACGTGAATATATAACAGACTCAAAGAGTTTACCAATAGTGGGCAGCAAGCTTATTGGCCTGTAACTAGAAGGAACCACTTCGTCTTTATTCGGTTTTTTTATAGCAATAACTTTTGCTATTTTCCAGATGGTTGGAAAGTACGAAAGTTTGAGACAAGCATTGAAGATTTTTGTAAGCATAACAACAGCTTTTTGGGAAAGGTTTTTTTAACAAAGCGTTGTGGATATGATCGGGGCCGGGAGATTTTCGTCTTTTTAGTTGTTTTAAATACTTCCATATTTCCTTGGGCCGAGTTGGTTTACCCATTTTTCTATCCGAGTTGGTATTTATAATTTTCATTGAATTTTGGACGAGAATTTCCGTGTTACCGCTGTCCCAGTTTCGAGTTAAGTTCATGTTGTCATGAAACGCATTAGCGAGTGTCTCACACTGTTCTTCAATATTTGTAGTATAAGTACCATCCACCTTAATTAATGGTGGTATTACAGTTGGTCTTACTCTAAGTTGCTTGGCTAGACGCCATAGGTCTGATGTAGGATTATCGATTTTTTCGAGTTTTGAATTCCAGACATTATTATTGTGAGATAATATATGACTTTGTATTAATTTTTGTAAGTAGTTTATTTCAGATCGCAAAGTTCTTTTTATATTGATATCAATTGACCGTTGCTCCTGTCTGCGTAAACGATTTTTATTTTTGATAATATTTTTTATGTATTTAGGTAATGTTAGAACTTTATTATTGATACTGGTTAGAGGTACACTTTTATCCCTAGCAGCTGAGATACACTCCGTTAGCTGGGATATGGCTATATCTATTTCTTTAGTGGTGTTATAAACTTGAGAAGTTAAAACAATGTTTTCTTCAAGATAGGCTCGGTATGATTTCCAGTTGGCTTTGGCATAACAGTATTGTTTAAGTTGAGTGCGTAAAATAGGACTGTCCAACTTGAAGTAGATAGGAAAATGATTAGAAGAGAGGGCGGGGATAGCGTTTACATTACTTATATTTGTTATATTTCGAGCTAGGACTAAGTCTGGATTCGTCGGTTGCAACTCGGGGCGATAGTGTACAAGTGATGGAGTGGGCGATGCATGAATTACGTAATCGTTCTCAACCATGTGCTCAAACAGTATTTTGCCATGCGTGTTTTTGAACTTATTAGTTTTGTGCCACAGTTCATGGTTAGCATAGATGGAAACTGTACAAATAGGTAGGTATGAATAAAAAAAATATGCACTACTGAAAGTAAAATGCATAAAGTTTATCAAATAAAATTCATCGAAAAATTTAATGTGATTAATAAATAAATACAGGTACTGGGGTACCTGCGAATAAACTTACCAATGAGCGCATGCACCCGCACCGACAGCTGGGTTCGAAGGATGATAGCATTTTTGCGACTGAAAAAAGAGCACGTACAAAACGTTAACATTTTACCGAAATTTCAGTTTTTCTGACTTAACACACAATTTATATTTTTGAAGTTCATAATCAGCAAAAAGTATTTAAATCTATTGTGGTCTTGCACTTTGAAAGCAAGCGAGAAATATATTTAAATATGTTTAACAATGATCTACAAGTCACCCTATTTAAAGTTAAAGTAGAAACTAGCCACTACCAGCTACATGTCTAATATCATTTTCCAGGGGCGTATTTAAAGATTTCGCGCCCTGGGCTGCTGTAGTTTTCCGCCTCACCAAGGAATGAAAGAAAACCAAAAGAGCAGCCAGTGTAGAGTACCTACCGATCTACATAAATGTATAAGAACATTGTGGTCATTAGATAATAATATCTTCCGAACAAAAAAAAAGATTTTTTTGCATAGACAAGTAGTAGGTACATTTTAGAACGTTTAGAAATAAACTTGTACCGAGCGACTGAGTGAGGCAATTTCATTTTTCTTTAGATATCCTTCAAAAAAATACATAGGCGGAAAAAATATACTATTCCACCGGTTCAGAAAAGAGCAAAAGCCGGCTTTCATACTTAAAAATCCGACGCTGCTCGTCACCAAAATACCTCGGAGTGACCCTGGATAGATCCCTCACGTACAAAACCCACTGCCAAAACACCAAGAAAAAAGTCAGTTCCCGAAACAACCTTCTGCTGCGACGGCTTACGTCTACCAGCTGGGGCGCCTCTCCGCAAGTTCAACGAACAAGTAGCCTAGCACTCTGCTTCTCAGCCGAATTTGCCTGCCCCATATGAGCAAGATTCCCATTCCTCAAAGCCTGAAGACAAAAGTCTTCAACCAGTGCGTCCTGCCAGTGATGACGTATGGTGCAGAGACGTGGACAGACGGTAGGACTGGTCCACTGATTTAAAGTCGCTCAGCGTGCTATGGAGACAGCTATGCTTGGGGTTTCTCTGATGGATCGTATCAGAAATGAGGTTATCCGTCAGAGGACTAAGGTTACCGACACAGCTGTCAAAACATGCAAGCTGAAGTGGCAGTGGGCTGGTCATATCTGCCGAAGAACCGATAGCCGTTGAGGTAGACGAGTTCTTGAGTGGAGACCACGAACAGGCAAACGCAGCGTGGGACGCCCTCCTACCCGCTGGACTGACGACCTTAGGCGCGTAGTGCCGGTAGGGGAGAGGCCTATGTCCAGCAGTGGATGATTATTGGCTGACGATGATGATGATGATATAATCAAGGTCCACGCATGCTAGAGAAGTAGATTTTGCTCTTAACGACACAGTTCGTATAGTAACGGGATGCCTCAAACCGACACCGCTCTAGAAAGTCTACTCTCTGGCTGGGATAGCACCCCCTAGCATACGGCGAAAGCCAAAGTGGCATGTTCTGTTGAGAAAGCCAAATAAGAAGCGACTCCAGACATCCATTGTGAGTCAGGTAATCACATACTGCCGCCCTTTCCGCCTTAAGAGCCGAAAGCGTTTCTAAATAGTGAGGTGTCCTTAACGGATGAAAACACACAAAACGCAGGGCTAAAAGCAGCCCCAGGATCCTTTCCTACCTCTTGCTCCCGGTAACAGTCTCCCCTGGCACATTTGGAAGACTCTAAATCGGTAGCGAGCAGAGGTAGGCTGCTGCAAGGCCAATCTTTGCAAGTTGGGCTATACCGTTGGTACCAACCTATGCGACTATGTGGTACCGCCCCCTGAATATGGAGCATTTACTCTCCTGTCCCCTGTGCCCTTCCACCTGCACTCGGGAAGACTTACTCCAGGCCAACCAGAATGCTATCAAAGATGCTTCTTTTTGGTCTGGACAAATTTAAAAATTCGCATGTTCACTGACATGAAAGAAGAAGAAGTCTAGTGTGTACCTACCGACCTACATAAATGTATAAGAACAAATGCAAATCTATCACCACAAGTGATAGATTTGCATTGATAATGATATCTTCCGAACAAAATAAAAGATTTTTCTGGATGTCTATCCAGAGTACGTTTTAGAACGCTTAGAAATAAACTTGTGCAGGGCGACTGAGTGAGGCAATTATTTTTGTCTTTAGATTTCCTTTAAAAAATACCGAGGCGGAAAAAAATTGACTATTCCACCGGTTCAGAAAAGAACGAAGGCTGGTCAACATGTGGAAAGATGGCCCAGGGCCGTTCTAGGCTTACGACCTAAAATATTATTCTGTACTTTTTTAATCCTCCAACCTAAAGTCTAAGGGCGGCCTACCGGCCGCCCCTGGACCGCCCTTCGCCGCCTGCCGCCCCGGGCTGTAGCCCTTTTAGCCCTAGGGTAAATACGCCCCTGTCGTTTTCTCTAACCTATCACACCGTCTATTTCAGACATAAACTTTGATCTATTCTTTGGTCTATTACACCTTACATTTTATTATTGATACACCCCAAACTGTGAGAAATTTAATAATTTGTTGTATTTGACCCCGTAATACCTGACGCACTTGTTTAGCGACTGTCACTAATCTCACTAATCCTTTCACAAGGTGACAAACTACTGCTCTTGCGCTTGACACTAAACTTTTGCAGGATTCTCCAAAAGAGCGCCATATCACTTTTTCCCAAAGTTAACAGTCCAAGCCAAAAAACTCTCCAAAAAATCAATAAAAAACGTCACCAAAAAATTACACGATTCACGGCCGCCACTTGACCACTGACCTGTCGAACTCAAGTTCAATATCATCTTCAATATCCGACATGGTGTCTGCCTCATAGTCATCCAGGACCCCCGAGTCTGAAGACAGTTGTTTGTGGACCTCCCGACGGGCACCGCCGCACTGAACTCTGTCAATGGAGCCATCCGTGGCCTCCATTTTCCCCTTTTTTCCGTCCTTCAATGTACAGGGTGATTGAGATTTGATCGCGCGGGTTTCTTGTCGTTTTTTTTGTTGGAGTTGAATCGGGTTGGTTGTGTTTTGTGAATGTTGTTACACTATTTTGTAAAAGGCCTCGTTTTTCGAAAAAAAAAATTAACAAATTGGAGTTGATACTTATTACCTATTTTATTTTTGATAATGTAGGAAAGTTACATTATAGAGGAACATGACTCGTTTTTGGAAGAGTAATAATTGATTCTAAACACAATTATGCAATGGAGTCGTTGTTCTAATTATAATCGAATCCATGGCATAGATATTTGACTGAATATTCAGCGGGATCCAAAACTAAATCAAATTATTGTGATGTGTAACTTTAATTAGGTACATTCCTAAGACACACACAATATCTATAATTTATTTATGATCAAACTTTTATTTTTAGATAACAAAAAATTACATAAGTGAACTGATTAAGTTTTTTGTAATGTAAGTAATTTAATTACTCACCAGTTACACTCGGGTGACCATGCAATAAAATTTCACAATTTTCCTTGAATTTTAAAATTTTAAAGTCAATGTCATGTATTATTTTTAAGTATTTTAGTTATTAAAAGTAAATTTATATAGTTTAAGTAATATTTATAATTCGCTGGTTACACGTTGTTACACATGAAATGTCTGTGAAACTCTGCTTCTTTTCATGTGGTATGTTTTGACCTGGATTTAATGAAAAACGGGTCAGTAACCCATATGCAAATAATAGATTTGCGCTTTTAATTATGGCATCTGCTACATGAAAACCAGATTTATTGGAAACCTATATTTACCTAAAATGCGCCAGTGGTATGTAGGGAGAAGCTTGTCTTTTTTTTTTTAATAAAATCAATAAATTTTTGTTTTTTTTTGAATTTTGTCTTCGTTGTGCAGTCTCAAGTTCGAGGCTCGGTTCTCAAATTCTATTTAGGTACATTATGGTACTTATTATTTTAGATATTTCTGGATGCGATCAGAAGGTGTCACATTCCTAACTTTGGCACCAACAACTAATTACCGGCTAAAAGTTAGTGCATCCTTTCATCTGCTTACAGCAGCACAGACAGAATACCTGCATGGTTGTTTTGTTTGTTTATAACAACTATTATGTACTTATATATCGCTCCCTTAATCCAATACCGCCAAATAAATGACTTTTGTAAAACGTCGAGATTCGGCTGTCATGATGTGGCGATGTGGTAATCCTGTACCTTCAAGTCTAATCTTTATTCTATTGATAATTATCTTAGATACATTTTGAACTAGGTTTATTTTCTGCTATCCGAGCACCCTGTATAGCGAGTCGTCAGTGCAAGTTCATTGTTTCAATAGAAGACTGAGTTTTTGCGAGCGTATCAGAGAAACACTCATATAAAAAACACTTTATATATGAGACACTGAGAACACTCACGATTTCGCCTAAGATTTCAATGCTTTCTTTCACCTCTAGACTTATGGTTACTCAATATGTATTAAGTAATAAAAGATAATGGGAATAAGAATACTTAGTTTATTAAAGATCTGGGCCACAAGTCTGCTCAATTTTTGTTTACCAAATAACTATCAAACATGAAATTTCCTCATGTTTAGTTACATCCAATAGCATCTATATTTACTACACTTATGTAGATTTTAATAGGTATTTATTTTTCTTTCACGTCACAAGGATGCGATGACGGAAGGACAACGATCAGCATGGTGATCGTAAAAAAAAAAAAAAAAACTAATTATTAAGTATAATTAATAACTATGGAGACAGGAGAAATGAGAGCAAAACCATTTTGGCTTCAAATTAATAAAATACCCACTTAATTTGCTGCCACAAATGGAATCGGCCTTCGTTAAAATTATTAATAGAAATACCTACAATACCTACCGCAATAACTGCGCAATAGTTATTCTAGTTCCCCTATTCGGATGCAATTTATCAATACTAGATGTTCTTCCTGAATGCTCCCCTACGGCATTCTATTACATGCAATTAGTGCTTACATACACATGTAAATGCCTACAAGCTATTGCTGTAAACACAACTTATTTACTCTCGCTCAATGTCCGATATTAATCGAGATTTGGTAAACGTATTGAGAGGTTAATGGCCTACTGACTGAGGACTTTAGTTTAGACAAAGACGGATGGTAGTGGCTGGATGAGGAAGACTGAGAAGCGATTGCTGTTTTGTGGTCCATAAAAACGCAACTAAATTCACAATTTGTATTTACAGTAAAAGAGAACCAATATTGACCCACGAACTGTAAATCCACAGAAGGTTTCTCCTAACGAATAGTACCTATGTGTACGAAGTAAGTAGTATGTGAACGAAACGTTCGTTAAACAAAACATCACGTCCAACGCCTAGATACATTAGGTTACCTAATAAGATACCTATTACTCGTGCTAATTAACTGTGCACCTGACTGATAAAAACCAGAGGTCATGTTAACTAGCTTTGGCGTACCCAGCGTGACCCCTGGTTCTTGCAGATTTTATGCTCACCTGTCCTGTAGGCCTTCCAGCTCCTCCTCTTGCTCGCCAAGAGTGGAGTCCAGGTCCAGATACGGCCCGTAGTCGCCATCTTTGAACACCTGGAGTGCTACGTCGTCCAGCTGAAACAATAGAACAATACGGGTAAGGGTAAGCTAGGCTGGCTGAGCTGGAATTATGGTAATACATATGTACGAAGGTTCTACTAGACAGAGCCAGGTACTGGAATTTCGCCCCCTCTCAGAATAGAATAGAATACGGTTAAGGATTTATCTGAAGACACATTTAGGATAACATGCTTAGTTGTACTTATAGGTACCTACCTATGCATAGTTGATTACTGAAAATAACGAACTTATTTTGTATCGCGGGCATCGCGGCACAGGCTTATCTTAGTGCTGTTAGAGAAGTAAGTAAGTATTATGTTTCTTGGCTTTAAAAATAGTAAAGTTCTCCGAACAAGCTCCGGAACGCATCCGACGCAAAAGGTCCCTAAGGCGCTGGCAGCGTTGCCTCGCTGTACAGCCAGAGAGATCCTCTGCATCAAAAAGGCTCCAGAACAGATGTCTAGCCCCCTAGTCCTTGGCTTAGTGTAAGAAGTATGAACGTCTGTTACAATAGATTTTAATCTGGCACAATATGGGCACAATATTATTAAAACTGGTTATTATTTAAAAAAAAATTATAGGTACTTAGGTAATGTTACATACTGAAAATGTGTGTAAATTTTTTGTACTTATAGTAAAAAAAAATATAGGTATTCTTATTAATTTTCATCTACCATTGCAAAGTTTCTTGCAAAAAAACTTCTAATTAAAAGTTTGTGGCATAGCTACGTGAGTTTTTGAAAAAGAAAAATGGAATCATTTCTCGCAGTGCCCTCTTTGGGAGACTCTAGATACTACAACACCCTGTTTACTGTTTAACTTTATTCGTTACCACGCCATCTATATTCTATTATTTGAACGAGAAATAGCTGTTAACAATCAGAAGAGGATAAACATAATAAATTCAAGCATCGCGGCATAGATGGCAGTAAACTGAGGTTCTTGTAAATAAACTGAAGGTTTGAGATAGTAGATATTAAAATCTAATTAATAAACTCTATTCTTTTTTTTGTTCAGGTCTGTGGCCTTATTGTCTACAGCTGATGCTGAGCTGGTGCCTCTTTGACGCTCTGGACGTAATGTATTCTGTATTTTTTGTTGTTTCATTTTACAAAATCAAATGTTTCTTTATCTTAAAATCTTATCAAAAGTTACCAAGTTGTTTCAAACGAAAATTAATAATTATGGTTACTCGATTGGTTCATTAAAATACTTATCAGCAGTGCATTTGCATTGCAGGCAGAAACTACCTATACCTATTCTGGTGCATGTACTTAATTATTATTTATAAAAAAATCTTAACTGCGATGCGTAAAATCCCATCTTAAATCCGTGATGAATAGCTAATTGTGAGTTCCTAAACGACGTAAACTAAACAAATGTTGGTAAACGTTTGTTTCAGGTTTTGGCGGGAAGCCAAACTGGATGTGGAACGCATTTGTAATAGGAACACACCCGCCCTTTTTCCTAGTTCGAAATTTGAATATAATAATTGATTTAAAAACAAACGACAGTCCGTGAGCATAAACAATCGGATCAGACACATTTTTTAAGTTATAATGAAATACCTACTTATAATATATTTCCTTTTTGTAGGTAGCTGTATAGAACCCATTTGTCAATCATTTTTAAAGTTAATAACATTTTCTACAGCATTAATCTTATTGCAAGCTCTGCCCAGCTTGGGGTTGGATGTCCGATGTCCGTATGTGAGATGTCCCCAATATTATTATTCAAGTGTATTTGACGATACCGTAACATTTTGTCCGCAACGGCTGTTCCCAAGACCCATAGTCCTTGCGAACTGGTTTCCACCGGGAGGTTACTCTATACTGACGAAAAACGAACAAACGAGAGTTGTCGTGCAAAAAACGCTTACAGTCGTCAAAATATAATAGGCCTGTTTGGACAACTACACAAATTTGCTATAATTACTCTTGATTTACTTGATGAAATACATGAAAAGACACATAATCTGGCTTATCATTTAACGGCCGAAAAAAAAACTTATAAAGCACCAAAAGTTACTTAGGGCCACTTGAAGAAACATATTATTATCAAATCTAGATTTAGGGCCACTTGCACCAACATATTAAACCTAGATTTAGTGTCAAATATTATATGGACTGACGTTTCTTAAATCGAGATTTGACACTAAGGGCCACTTGCAGAAACATATTGAATCGAGATTTAGTGTCAAATCTCGATTCTGCAAGTGGCCCTTATTGTTTAGATTTTTCATGATTTAGGTTTGACACCAGCTGTCATCCCATACATTTTCGAGCTGTTCAAACGGGCCTATTATTTTTCGACGACTGTAACACAAAGAGAAGCGTTCCGATGCTTTAGTTTTCGTAATATAGAGTAACCCCACCGGGTTCCTTTGTGATGCACCTGCTTGTCTGCTTTAATTGACAGCTCGGGAATCAAAAATAGACGGACAACTTGTTTCTCGGGGCTTAATTCGCAGACTTAATAAAAAGTAATTATTTTAGAAAAAATATAATAAGTAGGTAAATGTTTAAACGAGTTATTAGTCTTTAGCGCGAATTAAAGTTCTATGAAAATGAAATTTTATGAAAAATGCCATATAAGAACCTATACACTAGCGAAGTTCACCGTTTAATTAAAAAAAAACTGTTTCCTTCATTTCAACAAAAACAATCTCGTTAAAGAACATCGAAAACACTTTTCTGGGGACAATTTAGAAATTTCTTATCTAATATTTAACCAAGATTATAATCATTATTTAATGTTGACAAAACGTTTACTCAAACAACAGTTTCGGAAGCCGCGAGTATTACTACCTTCGTCTTAATATGTATGTGACATTGTACAGCACATCATGATCATTATCATCACGACCCATCACGTCCTCACTACTGGGGCACGGCTCTTCTTCCACAGAAGGAAGTCCACCACGCTGGCCTAGTGCGGGTTGGTGGACCCCAGCACAAGCAAGCTTGTGCTGAGAGAGTTGTCGGGTAAGTGGGCAACCCGACTGTCAGGTGTTTTCAAGCTGCCCGAAGGCCTCTGACTATAGATTGGCAAGTTGCTTGGCGACCCTCCTTGCGGGGTGAAAGACGCGGAGGGGACGAGGTACCCAAGACGACAGCGGGTAGCGGGAGGGTAGCGGTGGAGGGGAACGCGTGCACTGCATGTCATTGTTACGGCAGTCTCGGCCGCGCAGCCGAGGCGGCCACATGTCTTATATAGTCTGTCATAATTTGAGTGCGACCCACATGAGATCATTGATCCTGAGACCATTAGTCTTAGGATGAGTGTTGAGGCCTTTTTAATATTATCATTATATTATTATTAGGTATCTATAATTCGTCAACAAAATAACGTTAAAAACAACAAATCGTATAATGTCTCAATATAGGGGCTTCTTGTAGAACAGCGTACCGGATCAGTCATGCTACGCGGCTAAAGGTTGGTACTGCGCAGTCAGATTCGAAAAAGTAAACAACAAAGACGAAGAGTCCATATGACAGTGCGTCAGTTGTCAGTTCTTGTAACTAGGAAAGCAACCAAAATTTATGTGATTTAATGAAAGTAATTAATGAGCAAAACACAGAGAAAAATTACAAAATTGATGAAATTTTGAAAGAAAATGGTCATATCGTGCTTCGCCTACCCCCATACCACCCGGAATTAAATCCTATTGAACTTGTGTGGCGGTACGTGAAAGGCGAGCTCGCAAGAACGTCGATTGACTCTTACTTAGATAAAGAGATAAAAGACTTAGAGTTGCTTTTCTCTAATTATTCGCCTAAAAAGTGGAGAAATTGTGACGACCATGTCATAAAAAATTAAGACGAATATTATAAATCTGATAGAGTATTTGACGATGTATTGGACAGGTATGTTATTGTTTATTTATAATTTATTGTAAATTAAACATAAATTGGTTTTTGTCTTAGATTTATAATTGAAGTTAATGAAAACGATGATGAAGATGAGGATGACGACGACGATGAACAAGTTCAAACAGAGAGTGAACATGAAAGTGACATGGAAATTGATTTATAAAATAAAACACTTTTACATAAATAAATTCAAATTGGTAGATATTCTGAAGGTAAACATCCAAATTTTAATGCTGTCAAACTATAAATTTTAAGCTAAATATGACATTTACGGGAACAGTCATAGAATAAAATTTTACTTACGTCAGAAATAGTTACAAGCTATCGCGAGATTAATCCGGGCACACTTTTCTACGTGTGTAGCATGTCGTGCTACCTCGCCCCCGCCACTTCTTTCACCCCGCAAGGAGGGTCGCCAAGTAACTTGCCGCATTATAGGCCTAACGCCATAGTTTTTTTTTCATAACCTCTTTCAGTATGTTTTAGTTCCATTTTCCTTCCTAAAAACACGTTGTTTTGACAGCAAAAATTTTTGAGGTAGTTAATTTGTGTTCAGCTTCTAAGTATCATTTTGGGTACCTACGTTCTCTGGTAAACGTCATGTGAACGTCGGGGGTTACTCTAGAGATACAAAAAACTAACGAACGGAAGCTATCATGCTATATCGGTACGTGCAATGTGCTAGATGCGGGTTTGCAGCGCTTCAAACTTGCTGTTTTCTAAAAAGCTAAAGTGACCCTCCTGCACTTACAGGCTCGTCCTATTTAGACGATGCATGTGATAATAATATTAGATAATGACAGGCGCGGTTGGATTTCGGTCCAGGTTAAAATTAGCCCGCATATTTTAGGTCCAGGTGTGTCATACTGATATACCACTGAGACACGGTGTTTTGGTTCAGTTGGGTTATTATTCTGTGGTTTAGAGGTAAATATTGTATGTTTTTGTTCTCTCAGTTAATTATGAAATTAAATCACTATTTGGTGCATGCATACCATTATAAATACATTTATAAAAAAATATGATTTAGAAATTGACAGCAGAAATTCAGTTGTTTCAGTATGTTCTTGGTAATATGCATTTTTAACAATAACAATGATCTCGCAATAAAAGTACCAAAACACTGGATGAAGTTAGCTTAGTGCATTTTACACGATAGAAGAAGAACAATATGTTTTCGTAATTGGTTTTTAAAGTGTATTAAATTGGGTATTAGGTACGGCTCTATCCCCGATTTATTATTAAAAGTAATCAAAATTTATTATTCTTTCGATTTTATGATAGGCCATCATTGACAGCTCCCGTTCGTTGGTTTCTGTCAAGTCGGAGTAACCTCGCAATCTTGAGTTTTGTGCAACGTGTGTGCTCATTTTCAGATGATTCATTATACTAAGTGATGCGATATGGATTACATTGTTATAATTTGGGCATGATTCATTGCGCGATAGAGGCTCTTCAATCGATTGCGTACAGCTGATGCCACCCTAAATTTTACAATAGTAGTTAAATTTTGACTCTTCCACCGCACGTATTAAGGACTGACAGTACAGTACAGTCGTACACTCACAGTACAGTATCGTGCTATAGATTATGATTTATGAAATACGCCCACTGTGATTGCCGATTGATTTCATAATTCGCCGTGCATGGAATTGTTCCCACTGTGTATAGTAAACCAAAGAAGACAGAAGGGCAACCCTACGATATTGGTAAGAAAAATCGTCCGTAAAATGATATTTTCTATTGTTTTTTTGTTCTATCTAGTAGTAAATTCCATCCAAAGGTTGTCTGGTAGAGATTGCTATAAGCAATAAGGCCGCCTCTTTGTACTGTTTTCTTTTTAAGTTTTGTTTTTTTTTGTAATTTTTGTTCTTGGTGCAAATAAAGTGTATTGTATTGTATTGTATTGTAAATAGGTATCTAGCAACAAAAAACAATCGAGGTAATTATAGATTATAACAAAATAATGTTAAAAAGAACTATAATATGCTGTTAAGATTTATCAAATACACGCTAATTACTAACATTGTTTGGAAAATTAAGGTGCTTATCAGAAATAATCGAAACAATACCTATTACAATACTAAAAAAACTCAAAAAAGATGAAATTTTATCATATTTTTTTCTGAAAGCCACGGTTTGCCGGTCACTTATTGAACTCAGCCAATACATTTTCACGCTGTAGCTACCACATCGTCTTCATCCCGTAATCATCAACAGCTGGGGGGCTACCACCACCGAACATTATCAATTAACAATCCATATGCATCGTCACTCGCCTGTCAAACACCTGTCAGATCCATACAAGTAACGTCAGATTTGGCCAGTGTAAATTGCTAATAAACACCGGCTACTACCTGCTACAAGTGGTGGCATAGATAGAGTACTCTTTATTTGTACTTACACAAAAAAATCAACATGTTGTTAATTACGGTACGGCCTTATCACTTAAAACGCCTGCCAGACAACCATTGGATGGATGGACTTACGAAGATTGGCTACAATCAAAGTAAAAAGCAAATCGTGAACTCACCCTATGAGGAGCATGCAACAGGCGCTGCACCGCCGCCACCTGGTACGACAGCGGTATCGTCGTGTTGAACGTGTGGTACAGCGGCCGCGGGGGCTCCCGCACATTGTACTCCATCAACGGGTCCAGGTCATTCAGGTACTGGACCCTGCACACGAAGGCATCCTCTGCCTGGATGCCCAAGTCCCGCATACCGACACTGACTCGACTGTCGTTTGTTTTCACTAGCTCAATCATTTCGGATCACTGTGTAAAGAAGGTGTTTGAAACATTGTGCGCCGGGTTTTGACTAGGACCTGAGTTTGGACCTTTTGTTTTTTTCTCCACGACCGCAGTGCTGTCGATTCGACGCGCGGTTTTCGACTGATCGGCTACGCGCGTGCTAACACGACTCCGATAAGGCTTGAGATGGCTTGATACGTACGTACCTGATTATTTTTTCATGTTATGAATAATTAAACCATAACGTTACGGTTTAGGCAACCGCGAAAATTGCAACGCTCTATATTTAAATGTTGCGCGATGCACGCTTATTTTGAAATGGTCTGTAAACCTGGATACGAAAATAGAAAACGATCTTCCTGATGTAACGTTCAGATATGACGGTTACTGTATTTTTTAGGGATTCTTGAAAAGGAAACTACATAGGTATATCTTTTATTCGTGGACAAACAAAAAAATAGGCTGTATTACTTGAGATGTTGTTTTTCATAGCTGGAAGGTGGGATAATAACTACATAACATTTTTTTTCTTACAGTTAAAAAAGATTGTTTATAAATGTGTTTTGCTATAAGTTAGATAGTTTATATTCATGTATATAATTATATAGGTCACTCATATTTTTACACCTTTGTATCAATGTAAGGTAATCACATTACCAAGTAGAAATAACTGAGTATGAATTGAATACTTACACTGTTTAGCAGTGTTTACCAGATAAAAAAATGTTCGGCTAATGTAAACTCATCAATATCATAATCTAGACAACTCTTTCGGAATTAGGTAGGATCTATGTATAAAAGTTTAAATAATTATATAGATCTCTACATGGTGTAATTAATATTTAAATTGTGTCCCAAAAATATACTCCTTGCTGCTAGTCTCAAATATAGACTACGCACTGGTCAAACTAATCCTAACTAATATTATAAATGCGAAAGTAACTGTGTCTGTCTGTCTGTCTGTCTGTTACTCTTTCACGCCAAAACTACTGAACAGATTTGAATGAAATTTGGTATACATATGGTCTAGACTCTGGGAAAGAACATAGGCTACTTTTTATCCCGGAATTCCCACGGGAAAACTTATTAAGGCGAAGCGAAGCGCGCGGGAACAGCTATCAACAATAAAAATAGAATTACAAGAAGTATAGCGTGCCATATCTGTATGTATAATGATAGTAAGGCGAGACGAATTGTGAACCTCCCCCTTTTTTCAAAGTCGTTTAAGAATTATACCTATTTCATCGAGAATTTTGGTAAAATCTAAAAAGTTCAATTATTATTATTATGATTACATTCACTTCTCAGTTATACAACATCAATTAGCTCAACCAAAACCTGCTCAATTAGCTAGTTAAAATTAAATGTAATGTGTTTAGTCTACTAGGACAAGTATGATGTCATTCTTAGAGTAAGAGTTTTAGGTTTTGCTTTTATGATATCGATAACTAACTAGAGACCAATAATACGTAACAAACAACTTAATAAATGTTAGGGTTATGTGAATATTTGTTTGCCAAAAAGTAAAAATGAAAGACGTTTTTTTTTTTTGCTATTGCTTGAAATTTTGCTGAGATAGATCTGAAGGTGTATGTATACACCTTTTTTAATTATTTTTTTTATAATTTTAGTTTTCATCCTTAGTTGAAGAGTGTGTGTTAGTTCCAGAATTGAATTGATGTATTATTATTTTTTAAAAAAACTTCTTCTTTTATTTCATTTTTGTACCATCTAAATGCACTCCCAACAACCGTTAAATCTTTCCTTACAAATCGGAGCAATTGAATAATAAAAGTAGTTCTCATTCCGAGGCATTTAGTCTACTTTCTTAGCTATCTAGCGGCTAGATTCTAGCCTATTACCTAGGTACAGAGAGCGGTGAGTTATGGTTCAACTGATCTGCAATCTTATGTATCTTCAGGCAGTAGGTCAGTGGATTTAAAGAGGAGGGCTCTTTCTGGTGAATGAGAATGAATTGAATTCAATATTTTTAAAAGTGGTCGTGAACCATTTAAGTGCTGACAAATATCTTGATTTAAGTAACAATTGCCGATATTTGATAAAAAATTCGGAATTAGAAAATCACCAATTTTATCGAAAATATTTCAGCCTTTTCATTTAGGGGTAGCTATTTTAGGTATATTAATATAAAGTTTTAAACAAATTGGTTTCATTTCGTTACGCATAGCAAACATAAGTTATTCAGGTTCTGTCGTAGCATAGTCGCGCTCTGATAGGTCTTTATCTAGATAAGTGCTTACAGAATAAGGGCCTATCTACATTAATATAGCCTAATGTATATAATTTAATCTGTACGCGTTTGTTTTAGGTTTAAGTAAGTAGTTAATGGGAATGAGATAAGTTTTATTTCTCTTTATTTAGCCTAGTTTATTTTCCAATGCTGGGCCAGATTGAATACTATACCTACCTATTATTTTATACTTTTCAATCCGGGACCGAATTAATAGGATTTTACAGTTAATATAATGTTTATAGTTTAGTTGTATGTCCTATCATCATGAAAAATCTGCTTCATAATAAATGGGTCCATTGGAAACATCATCATCATCATCGGCCTATAACCCTCGTCTGGTGGACATAGAACAAGGATTACCAAAACATGTAAGAGGACCTCGGTATTCCTCATTCATTCACTTACTGTCACAAGGTTTTTATTTAACGATAAAAAATTATAGTAATGCAATAACTACACTCACGGGCAATGAAAACGTTCCACTCACAAAATTCCAATACCAAACAAACCAAATTTTTTCAAACTTTTAATTCAAGACTTGAACAAAATATTCCCGTTTTTTGTTGGTAATATCTTGATGCTCCGTTAAATGTAATTCAATGTTGCAGAAGGCGGCATTAAGCTAGCCTTTTCCGTTTAGTTTAGGAGTAATTTGGTACTTTTCTCAGTGGAACCTTTTCTTTGCCCGTGAGTGTATATTATTTAACTATTGCTTGTAACGTATTTAAAATATTGCTTCATTTTACAAGGTAAGATGTTAATCGGTTTCCGAAGAATATTTTTTATCAGCCTGATGCATCGGAGATCGAACCTAGGACCGGAAGCCTGGCTTGTTGCGCCACCGGGACACGGCCGGCGAATCATTACCAGAGTTGCCATCTCACCTTATTGACTTTTCGTTAAAATTTCAAGAAAGAAACTATACTCGCGAGCAATGATAAAGTTCCACTTACAAAATGTCGACCCCAATTAATAAAGCATTTAATCTAGAAATTGATTGAAATATTTACCTACGTTTTTAATTGGCAATATTCTGATTTGTTTTTTTTTATATAAGTACTTAAATATTGCAAACGGCGACATTAAGCTAATCTTTTCCGTTTCGGAGTAATTTGGTGATAATGTGAGTGGAACTTTTTCATTGCCCGCGAGTGTAGTAGGATTGGTCTGGCAACCCAGAGAGCGGGGCAATGGCCTCACTGCTCTATTATAACAATCCTCACGGTTTTCACGACAAGAACTAAGCTGGCAAGGGCAAGCGTATCCTCCCATCTTTTTATAAAGTTTATCTACCATGGGCCTGTTTCACAATGTCTGGATATTGGCTACCTGTGGGTTAAAAGAATGACTGCTTTCATTCTCTGCAATTATGTATTAGATAGTGATGGCGTGTATTTCATCCCACAGATTACTCTTATGCACATTCAGCCATTGTGAAACAGGCCCTAAAAGTAGTAGTAGTGCAAATATTTGCAACATGACTGTTTTGTGTAAGCTAGGTAGGTATGTAGGTACTTTAGTTTTATTATTTATAGCTGTTCCCGCGCGCTTCGCTTCGCCTTAAAAAGTTTTCCCGTGGGAATTCCGGGATAAAAAGTAGCCTATGTTCTTTCCCAGGGTCTAGACCGTATGTATACCGAATTTCATTCAAATCCGTTCAGTAGTTATTGCGTGAAAGAGTAACAGACAGACAGACAGACAGACACAGTTACTTTCGCATTTATAATATTAGTTAGGATTAGGATTAGGATTTGGTTTAAAAAATATTTTAAGAATGGGTAAGTCTGAACTAGCGAGAGCCGCGAGCAATGAAAAAGTTCCATGGACAATAGCACCACATTTAATCTTAAACGGTGAATCATTTTTATAACACTCGTAGGTAATTCTTGTAGGTAGTTTCTCGATTGAAATGAAATATTTATGTAATAAATTATTTATTTTAACAATTTCTATCATGAATACCTAATGATCCATTTGCATAATTGTTATACGTTTTAGGGATCGTTAACATTTAGAGATAAAAGTAAATCAAATTTATCCACTTGAATATTAAAAAAAAACTGTTTTCTATTACGAGCTTACGACTGAGTTTATTTTTTGTTTTTTTATAGTAAGTGTAGTACTTATATCGGAAATTGAATGAGAACTTTTTCAATTATTTACAAAAATCTAATAAAATATATCGAAAATCAGTAAACGTCATAACTTTTTAATAACAAAATAACTTTGGAAAAAAGTTTTGTGAAATAAAAATATCAAACAAAAATGAGTTCTATTTCTTCATAATAAACTACTTCAACAAACAGGTGTTAAAAGGAATACTGTATAGTCTCTCCAAAACCCTCTTTATAATAAAATATTTAAATAATAATAAATATAATATACATACATACTTTACTTAAATGTTTACCTATTAAGATTTGAAAAGCAAATTATTTCAAATTACCATTTAAAGCGCGCATTATGTTTGCTCATCGCCGTCGTATTTTATTCCAGTGACACATTGACTAACTTAATTTCATTTATTCATTCAATATTCATATCCATTCATCTCAAATGATTATTATTACTACAAAGAACAAAATTTAATATCCATATTCATGAGTTTTATGACAAAATTTGCCCGTTTGACATACGTAATTACACTCACGGACAATGAAAAGGTACCACTGAGAAAAACACCAAATCACTTCTAAACGGAAAAAGCTAGCCTATTGACGTTTTCTGCAACATTGGAGTACATTGAACAGAGCATCAGGATATTACCAACTAATAACGGTAATATTTTGTTAAAATATTAAATTAAATGATTGAAAATATTGATCGGTCGTTTGGTGTCGGCATTTTGTGAGTCGTGTGAGTGGAGCTTTTTCATTGCCCGTGACTGTATTAATATAACCCCCCAAAGTCCACAGGACATGGGCCTTCTCCAAAACTGTCGTTATTGCCTTAATATCAACCCGATTGGAGATGTTCGAAACAAAAAAGTCACACCCAATATCTGACCCGGTCGTAAATCGAACCGGGGACCTTTAGAGTCTTGGAAATTAGGAGTTTAACTTCTTTCTTCATCCCTTTCGGCATAGTATACATACCACTTTTGCAACATTCTGTATATCCTAACTAATATTATAAATGCGATAGTAACTGTGTCTGTCTGTCTGTCTGTTACTCTTTCACGCCAAAACTACTGAACAGAGTTGAGTGAAATTTGGTATACATACGGTCTAGACCCTGGGAAAGAACATAGGCTACTTTTTATCCCGGAATTCCCACGGGAAAACTTTTTAAGGCAAAGCGAAGCGCGCGGGAACAGCTAGTACTTATATAAACAGAAACACTTTTTATGCATAAGTTTTATAAGCTTCCTTGCCTCTGATAGCAGTCGTGACCTATAATGGAGTGTACAGTTCAATGACCCATGGGTCAGCTAATACATCACGACCTAACTAACAACAGTACTTATGTATTCTATGGAATAACAGAGTTGGTATATAATGTTGGCACAATGAGGCACCACCCGAAATTTAACGGTTATAGTCCTTTAAGCATTTTTTTATTTATTCAGTAAAAAATCATAATTTATTATAGGTACCTTCATTTTGTATTTCAGATAATACAGGCTTGTATTTTGTCAGTGGACTGAGGATATTTTTTGCTTACTCACTGACCGCTTAGAGTATAGGTCACAAATTCACATAATGAAAACGCGAAAAAAAAACAGCTGATCTATACTAAACTCTATACCTATTCATAAAGCATTAAAAACAAACACACATGTCATAATAACACTGGCCATTCAGGTCCTAACCGGCGACCGTTAAAAGCTATTCTATTCTAAATTTAAATTCAAAATGACGTAACGTTAGTGGAGCAGAGAGAGTGGGCGTCGACGTGGCGGCCTATTGTGCAACTCACTAAGACATGCGCCTGTGAGAGATCCCATGGGAAATCCGGGAATTGAATATGACACCTAGTTTTATTTAAAAAAGACGCTTTTATTGGTAGGACCGCATTTTGTAACTATGTGATAACCCATCGTGTGTAGGTGCCGTTTTGGAAAAAAGTGCAGATCTGTCGCGCCATTTGTGTGTACATACAAATAAATAATTATCTTAATATCTATCTACTGGTTTCAGATTTATTATTCGTTATTGTGTAAAACTCCTCAGCAATATTATATTTCAAGAAATCCCTTACAAATTAACACTTGTTCATTATAAATTTTGTAATAAAAACGAAGATCCATCCTAACTAATATTATAAATGCGAAAGTAACTGTGTCTGTCTGTATGTCTGTAACTCTTTCACGCCAAAACTACTGAACGGATTTGAATGAAATTTGGTATACATAATAATATGGTCTAGACCCTGAGAAAGAACATAGGCTACTTTTCATCCCGAAATTCCCACGGGAAAACTTTTTAAGGCGAAGCGAAGCTCGCGGGAACAGCTAGTAAGTAATAAAGAAGTGGCAGTTACATATTGATAAAGTCGAAGTACATTATCAAATTTGCATTAAAATCAGTGGATGCTAAACATGTCGCGTCAAAATTAGTACATATTTAGGCATTACGCGTCCCATCGACTAACGTATGCATTTTCACTCTTTTACTAACATAACACTACGACGTAGGTGCTATTTTCCTTTGCAAAAATTTAACATTAGTAGTTATAGTAAAGGAACCTTATACCTTTGTTGTACGAGTTGAATTGAACGAGTGTCACGATAATAACCCTTATAACGGTTACGAATTATACCTTAGTAAAGTATTCTTTAGGTTTAGTCTGAAACACTTGAGGCATAAAATAGTGATTTAGCTGTTTCCCAACGTTTCAATAGTTGTTATAGGGTGCCAAAGAGAAAACTGTAGGCAGATAATTTTATGTTGATTGTATTTATCACATACAATTTTACATCATGGTTTTGGTAGCGATATTTAAGTGTTTCTGGACCTGCGGCACGGCTCCATCATCGCAGTCGATAGACTCATTGAATGCCTGTTCCAATAATCACATTATTTATTGACAGTCGCGACATAGTGTCGTTTATATCTACGTTTATACCGGACCCAGCAGGAGGACTGGGGGGTTACTCTCTAAGACAAATCACGACCACGACTCTATATCTTTGTATGAAAAATCATCGTAAAAATATAATATTTTCTGATAAACGTCAATTTTTAAAAATTACTCTCCGTTCGGATAAGGGGGGGCTCTTTCTGTCTAAGGAGAAGAACGGTGGCAAGAATCTCCTGAGCCATCTTTTCAAAAAAAGACTTAAAACTAGTTGGTATACAATACTTATAAGCTTAAAAATAATAATTATAATAATATGAGCAGAGCTAACTATTTATCACAGCCATGCATTAACGTCCTCTAAGTAATCATCAATTTTATAATAAGCTTTTTTACAGAGTTTCTCTTTAATGTAACACTTAAACTTATTCTCTGGCATTTGAGTAACTTCTGTTGGAAGCTTATTATAAAATCTAATACAGTACCCTAAAAACGATTTATTAACTTTCGCCAGATGCATCGCTGGAAAAGCCAGCTTATGCTTGTTCCTAGTATTAATGTCATGATTACTGCAAATTGTATCAAAAGTTGAAATATTCTTTCGTACATACATTAAATTGGAAAAAATTAACTGACATGGAACTGTAAGGATGTTAATTTCTTAAAATAGTTCTCTCAATGAATCCCTGGAACCAAGTTTGTATATAGAGCAGATGGCTCTTTTCTGTAATACAAATATACTTTCAATATCAATGGCTCTACCCCAAAGCAAAATGCCATACGACAATAAGCTGTGGAAATAACTAAAGTAAACTAATCTGGCGGTTTCAACGTCGGTCAGTTGCCTAATTTTCCGTACAGAAAAAGCTACGGAGCTCAACCTTCCAGCCAAATTGGCAATGTGAGGTCCCCACTGTAACTTTGAATCTATAGTCATCCCAAGAAAGACAGTATCATTAACTAGGTCCAATTCATTCCCATCTAGAATAATGTTAGTATCGCATTGTCTAACATTCGGCAGAGTAAATTTAATACATTTCGTTTTCTTAGAATTCAATAAAAGATTATTTACGGTCAACCAATCGTGTATATCAGATATAATAGATTAATTTCATAAAAAATATTTTCACTTCTTTTAACTTCAAGAAGCAAAGAAGTATCGTCAGCAAATAAAACTATATTAGTCAATTTTTCAACCATAAAAGGCAAGTCATTAATACAAATGAGGAATAAAAATGGTCCTAGAATAGATCCTTGAGGGACGCCTATTTTTACATGAGCCCCCTGTGATTTAGTATTGTTAATATCGACCCTTTGTTGTCTTTTGTCTAAATATGAAGCTATCAAATCTAAAGCCTTTCCTCCTATTCCATAGTATCTAAGTTTCGAAATTAAAGTCTGATGGTCTACACAATCAAACGCCTTCGACAGATCACAGAAGACTCCAATAGCATCGTGATGGTCTTCCCAGGCGTCAAATATGTGCTTAATTAACGCAGTACCGGCATCGGTTGTTGATTTGCCTTTTGTAAAACCATACTGCTGGCTATGAAACAATCGAGCTTCATTGAAATGCAAAAGCATCTTATTGAGTATGACCCTCTCAAATATTTTAGTCAAAACTGGAAGAACCGAGACAGGCCTGAAATTTGCAGGGTCCTCCATATCCCCACTTTTGAACAGGGGTATAATTTTACTCAATTTGATAAGATTTGGGAACACACCTTCAGCGATACATTTATTAAAAATGTTAGCCAAAATTGGGGCGATTTTATTAATAATAGAAAGAACAAATTTAATTGACATTCCCCACAAGTCTTCAGTTTTCTTCATATTTAAGGACTTAAGTGTTTTTATATTAATTTCCTTATCGGTTGAAGGTGCGTTCTCCTTCGTCAGGGTTTCAGCTAATGTAGCTGAAGAATCTAGGTTGCAAGTAGTCTCTTAAGGAATGTTCGTAAAAAACTCTTCAAAGACTCTTGCCACCTCGTCATTTGATGTTATTATGTCATTGCCTACCTGTAAAGAAAAAAACAATAAACACTAGCAGTTCCCGCGCACTTAGCTTCGCCTTAAAAAGTTTTCCCGTTTTCCCGACGGAATCCAGGGATAAAAAGTAACCTATGTTCTTTCCCAGTAACCTAGGTTTTTTCTAGACCGTATGTATACCAAATTCCATTCAAATCCGTTCAGTAGTTTTGGCGTGATAGAGTAACAGACAGACAGATACAGTTACTTTGGCATTTATAATATTCGTTAGGATAGCACGACAGCTCTCGTTCGTTCCTTTTCCGTCAGTATAAAGTAACCCTACTGGTAGCGATATTTGACAGTAAAATTATGTCATTTTAAACCTCTTAAGAAAATAATTTATTAAAACTGTAAAAAGGAATAATAGTGAGTGGAAATATCGAACAACAGTTCCGCGACGTCTAACTCACCAGTGAAATTGTTATTGTGGCCATATTATGAGTAATTTCTAATAAAACCGGCAAAAACCCCGGTGCAACAAAAAACATTAAACAACTAAAAATACATTTCTAAAACCTATAAAAAGTGATCCCAGTGATTTATCAAACCTTAAAAAACAGTGGAAAATATAGTGATCATTGATTAAAGTGCCATATAATAGAAATACATTACAAAAATTGCGTTAAAATTCAAACATCCATTTGTAAACAATAAAGTTTCACATTATCGCCACTGTGTCGCACCTATCGCGACTGATTCTGCCAATGTATAGTGAGTAGAGTAATTCTGCCAGTATCACAAATTAAGTAGACAAATTCTGCCAGTGTCGAAAATAAAATAAAATAAAAATGGCTTCAAAATTGCCAAATGTAAAATGCGCCGGATGCCTCACTAACATTGACAGTAAAGAACGTCTGAAATGCACAGAGTGTAATGACTGGTTCGATTTAATATGCGCAAATGTTTCCGAAAAGCGATTCTATAATACCATGACCAAAGAACATAAGTCAAACTGGAAATGCCAACTTTGTATAACAAAGAAACCTAGAGGAGACAATACGAATACACCTGTGCGAGCTGGAAGAACAGGTATAATGACAAATGAAGCAAGTACAAGTAAATTAACTGATATTGGCAAACATACTAATATAACTGAAAGGAAAAAGTCAAAGAAAAATGAACCACAAAACAAAAGCAATAGCAGCTTAGAAATTGATGATATACTAGGTGATACCCAATATACATCTACTATGATGGATGATGACATACTAGAGAGATTTGGAAGACTTCTAGACACTAAACTAGAAAAGATGAAGCTATCTATAGTCCAAGACCTTAAGGAAACCATTTTCGGAGAAATGAATAAACCCATAGAAGCATTGAAAGAAGAGGTAAACGCTGTTGTGATTGAACAGAAAGATTTAAAAGAAGATATAAATAAATTGAACCAAAAAATTAAGAACATAGAAACACAATTGCACAATGTCAACAAACCGAATAAAATTGTTCTATATGGATTACACCAACACAATAATTATGAAACTGATGATGAACTCCTTGATCGTATCTCAAATGTCTTTTACGATATAATGAAAATAAACATAAACCCGTTTATAGAGGATTTAAGACGCATCGGAAATCGCGGAAATAAAAAACCAGTCGAAATTGAACTGATCAGTAAAAGAATGACAAAATACATCCTTAACAATAAAGGCTGGTTCAAAAATACCGGGTTAGCAGTAGGAGCGTTCGTAGATGGAAACGAACTTCAGGAAAGGAATAGAATATCCAGGAAACTGAAAGAAGCACGAAGAAATGGGCAACATGCATACATAAAAAACAACAAATTGTACGTAAACGGAAAGGAAATAGAAATGGAAAATGATATAACAGACAAAGAGACAAAAGAAGATGAAAGTACACCAGATCTTCCTAAATTGACTAATATAGAACCTGAAACATATGAAGACGCTCAACAAAAAAATAAGTTATTTCGATAAGGGCATAAATGTATTATTTCAAAATATGCAGAGTATAGGTAACAAATTAGATATTCTAGATGCTTTCTTATTAGACTCACCATATCATATTGTTTCTCTATCAGAACTCTGGTATAATCAAGAGTACATAAACACACTCCAACTATCAGGATACACTGTAGCATCAAGTTTTTGCCGAAAAGAACGCGAAGGAGGAGGAGTATGCGTAGTCCCCGACGCTGCAAGCGTTCAACTGTGAAGGAGTGGTATGGCGTGAAATCTTACAAGCACTTGACAAGATGTCAGCTGGTATTCTGGAAAGCGAAGCATTCACAAAACAAGTCATCGTCAAAGCCTGCGTGAGAGACACGAGGCTAGTTTTACAAGCTAGGATATCAAGGGGGACTCGCCTATGTGAAATGGTAGTAAGTTCACTTATGATTCTCGTTAGAAATCACCAAAATTACTCTTAAACGGAAAATTCTATTTAACAGCGCAATGGTAGCTATTCTGAAGGCGGAAATTCTAATTTTAACGCTGTCAAACTATAAATTTTGCTAGCAAAAATTGACATTTACGGGAACACTCATAGAGTCGAATTTTAAATAGAGAAATTAAGGTTTTGACAGCGTTAAAATTAGAATTTCCGCCTTCAGAATCGACATCAATATAATATTAGTAAGTTACCAAAATCGTAAATATTTTGATCAAATTGTAAATTAACCCCCTTATTCATAGAAAAGTTACAAAAGGTTTTAACTAATATACTGTTTTGTCCCTCTCTGTCAAAGAACAAATTGTTCATTGTCGGAGAGGGACAAAACAGTTTATTAGTTAAAACGTTCTGTAACTTTTCTATGAATAAGGGGGTAAATATTTTAGGCCATTTAGGTTCGATATTTTTTTAGTAAGTGGAACTTTTTCATTGCTTTGCTTGTGAGTGTACCATCGCTTTGCTATTGTTTTGTTGTTCAGAATACCCACGGGACGTGTCGCCGAGGCGATGCCCAGTCAAGTGCAAGTCCCTTCTTCAAAACTATTATAAGTCTTCGTTGAAAGTTTTTAATATTATATTTATGGATTGTAAGAAAGGTATAAAGGCTAAAAGTTTCATGATAGTTTCCGCTAGATGCGCGAAACGTCTCTTTTTATGCGAGAAAACGTAGACTTTTATAGTTTTCGACAAACTGTCAAACCTGTACTAGGTCTACAGATAATCTCATAATATTACATCTCCATCACTTGTTTTCCAAAGGTCACGTAATATAGCCTTATCTTTGACGTAAGCGTAAAACGCGAAAAGGCTTCTATTTACGTCATGTGGTGCTATGTGATGTCTCGACAATGTTTACCTAGTCAGGTAGACAGCCATCGATCATTTTATAACATCACATCGATAACTATTAAACATAAGGCTACGATCCCAGAAGGCCAACTGTACGCTTATTAATAGGCGCGTAACATGCGCATGCGCGTGCTTCCGTAGAGTGAGGCTGAGAAAATACCTGCTGCGAACAGTTTACCTACTTTAGATGCAGCCTAAAGGTCTATTCAGCGATACTCAAAGATGACCTTAGACAGTGGATGGATAAGAGTGGCTGAGAGCAAACTGTTGTGGACTTATGGCGCTCCTTGAAAGAGGCCTATGTCCAGAAGTGGCCAATTGGAGGTTTCTTCTAAAAGGACACAATTTGCTTAGAATAGCCTCCTCTTTCACCCTAAAAAGTTTGTCGGTTCATGTGCTGAATAAGGAACAGGTGAATACGTCAAAGAGGTTGTTTTTGTGAACACCTGATTACCGGTTACATTACTGTACTTAGGTACCTCAATACTTAGGAAGACCAAAGATAGACCCAAAGAATAATACATCCGTGTGTTCTCGTGAATTTTTCTTATAAAGAATAATGATATAATAATAATAAAAAAACATAATTATTTTCAGATAGTTTTAAACGTTTTTCTAATAGGAACATTGCATACCTGCATAAATATCGAAATTTATGTTAATTTTTGAGATATTCTTACTATTTTGTAACATGAATTGAACTTGTTTACTGATTTTAAGCGGTCACTTGCGAATCATTTTGCAATATTTTTATTACCAGCTAAACGATTGCAAAAATATTCATATAAAAATGTGTGTATAAATAATCATGTAGGTATCTTCCAAACTTTAAAAAAACATCACCTTGAAATTAAAGTAGCACATCCTTAATTATAAATAAGTAATATGAAAAAAATAATCCCTATTTCCCTTTTTTAACTGTTATCGCGACCGCTATTGGATTATAATTAGTTTGTTATTCCACAGGTAACTTAGTACTTAACGGATTACCAAATCTGGCTCAAAACGGTACTAGGAACGTCCCATAGGCAGCAAGTAGTGATCCACTAGCTCAGTGACTCATCAAAATATGAATATCTGTATTTCATTCCAACTCGTCTTTCAGATTTGATCCCTATACTTACTCAGAAGGTCGTGCTATTACTACACTTGCCATCAATAAAATTGTTCCACTCACGACACCAAATAATAGCCCACATTTTTCCAATCATTTAAAATTAGAATAAATATTTTACGATTTTAGTTGTAGTACTCTGGTGCGTTGTTAAATGTACTTCAATATTCCATTTTCAGTTGATGAGTAATTTGGTGCTGTTTTTATTGGAACTTTTTCATTCCTCGTGAGTGTATTTATTATTTTTTTTTTATTTTTTTTTTATACACTCACGGGCAATGAAACGGTTCCACTGAGAAAAACACCAAATTACTCCTAAACGGAAAATCTAGCTTTATGACGCCTTCTGCAACATTGAAGTACATTTAACAGAGCATCAGGATATTACCAACTAAATACAATAATATTTTGTTAAAATTTTATGTTGAAAAAAATTGGGTCTTTTGGTATCTGCTTTTTGTGAGTGGAACTATTTTATTGCTCGTGACAGTACTCATTAATAATTCTCTAGAGCTAACAGGTATTGGTTCAATCAGAGATTAAACAGGTCTAAACCCTGCGCGCGCAACACTAGTGAACTCCATGTCACAGTACAGTTACCAGAGACACAGTCTACTCTACTCTGTGAACACGTCAATTGTCTATGCTCTATGGTCTCATCCCAATGATCTTCTGCCTTATTTTACTTAACAATACTCAGAATCCGTTGCGAATGCATCTTGAATATTGTAACATGGGGTTCAACAATGTCTTGCAACTTATAAATGCAGATTTAATGGTGTAAGTTTGTACTTTGTTTATTGTTCCGACCAATTTCATGGGAACTGTGCAATGAAGTTAATTTCGGAAGGCATCAAATTGAAATGTATAATTTATAGGCTTGATCACGAATAACTTTTAACCCTAAATGACCTGCGTAGGCGATTACCGGGGTTAGTTCCCGTGACGATGGAACAATTGTTAAAAGGATTCTTTCCAGTAGGGTAGGACAGAATTAATTATTTACGGTTTAAGAGTCCTTCGTCAAGTCGCGCGCCTTAGAGTCGCGCGCCGCGCGAGTTGGCATCTACTGTTTTTTTATATCATCAACTCGCGTGCCCATGTAAAGTACATGTAAAGTACGGTCAGATGCAAACGAATTGAAACTAAAAAATATAGTTAAATATTGTCCCCTGGCTGATTAGCATAAGAAGGTACCGACTAGACAGTCGCCATTAAAGTTGTAACGTAGCGCCTTAGGGGCGGCTAGCTCAGGGGGTGCTACGCTAACATAAATGAACCTAATGACTGATCATTTGGGTTACCTATCTGAGTGGAGTTTGAATTGAAACAACTGATTTGGTTTTACGAATACAACGAGGATAAAATCTTTGACTTTTATTTATATATAATGCTTAACCAACAACACGATATAATTACAACATACGGCCCAGACTATGAATACGACCAAGAACCGATAATCTAGTTTTATTGACAATTCTGATGCGACTCTTTATGCTTTTAAATGCTTTTGGATATGACAATTATGCTTGCGGCTGAAGGCCCTTTTACAGAGAGGTTGAGGAAGCAGGGGTGGAATAAACGTGGTACAGAATCCGGCAGTTCCTTTGGGTTCTGGGAGCGACGCGATCGATCGAACCGCAACCAGACTTAGTAGAAGTGCCAGGTCTTTCGAGAACTCCGTAGTTCCACCAGGCTCTTGCAAACGTGTGCGGGGGAAGACCACAACGCAAGCTTGAGGAAGGCAGACTTACTGAGCCGGTCTATGTCTTAGCGCACTAGACCTCCGGAAGCGACGCGGTCGACCGAACCGCAACCAGAGCTAGGTGTGAGCACTAAGACGACCCCACGAGTATTGCCTTTCTGTCCGCGCGTGCGCCCTTTTATATGCGGCTTCTGTAGTGGGGAGTGGCGGCACGCGGCGGCGGCGAATCTTGTTTACTTCAGTGGCAGTGGAATCTTCCATGACGTCATCGAGTGGCGGCAGCGGCGGCGGCGGATGTTGTTTACTTGCTCGCGGCCGTGGAATTTTCCGTGACGTCACGCTGGCTTCTTGTTTCTATGGTGCGCGGGCGTCACATTCTCCCCCTTCTTATGGAGATTTTTACCTGTAAAAATCACCGTCTAAGTACATGTTGTATACTCTGAAATCCTTTTGTGGTTTTGCCCCTCAAAACTTGCGAAACTTAACTACCTTCATACTTTTAAGTGCTACTTAGAAAAACTAATTTACTAACTATTCCAAGAATAGTAGTCCTATACCTACATAAGCGACTATTTTACTAACTATTTTAACCAAATTTTAACAAATAGTACTCCTTCTGCTTTTGACTTTGAGTACACAGAATAAAACAACAAAAAAAACTTTGTCAAAATTGTGACGAACCAAAAATACCTCAAAAATACCAACAAAAAAAATAAAAAAAATGTAGCTCCTTTGCTATTAAAAAGAAAAAGAAAAGGACAGGGAAAACCGCGCTCTTATTGCGATTTCCTGATATATTTAGGGAGACGGACTATCCCACTTCGGTGTCCCCCGTTCCTTTTTTTTCCACTCCTCTTCTTCTTTTTCTTCTTCTTCTTACCATTGGCACTCTTTATATGCATTACCCCTGCCTTTTTCTCTTGTGATGGTTTATGCGTTTGACATGCTTCGCATCTGCCCACGTATCTCGTTACGTCCTTATACATCCCAGGCCAAGTGTATCGTTGGGCGATTCTGTTCAAGGTTTTCTTCACGCCTAAATGTCCCGCACCTGGGTCGTCGTGATTTTGTTCTAAAATTTCTAAAGTTTCCTCACGTGGTACGCATAATTTCCATTCTGAATATTCTTCTAATTTCATGCCGTACAAGTGGTTCGTGATTTTTTTATATAGCTTTCCGTCTTTTATACAGTAATTTTCGTCTTTGTTTTGGTTTTCCGCGATTTCCTTAAATTTCTTGTCATACCAATTTTGTTTTTCGACTGCACTGGCGTATCCTGGGTTCCTAGACAACTCGTCGGCTATTTTGTTTTGTGTCCCGCTGCGGTATTGTATCTCGAAATCATATTTAGGATATTCTCCGATTTCCTTTTTTGCTAGGACTACCGGTGAGCTGTAAGGACTACTTGATTTTTCTATAATGCCGTCTTTTAACATCTTATGTACGTGTTCATTAATGATTTCTTGAATCTTTGGGTTCCGTGGGAAGTATCTTTGCTTGACGGGTTCCTTATGTTTAAGCTTTATTTTATGTTCCACCCATTTGTTACCGATTGGGCTGTTTTCGCATTTCTTGAACTCTTCATCTAGGACTTGTTCTAATTCCTTTTTTTGAGCTTGATCTAAACTATCTTCTGATGGTATTACTGTGCTTTTCATTTCATTTGTTTCGGCTAATTCAGGTTTAATATCTTTATTTTCCTCTATCTTGGTCCACTTTATGTCCATCCCTAGTCTTTTTAAGATATCCATCCCGATTATTATCTTTTTCGTGTTAGGTAACATGTTGACTTGGTGTTTTATTGAAATGCCGTCTATTTCTATGTCTAATGTTAGCGCTTTATTTATTTCTATTATGCTTCCGTCGGCTAGGATAACTTTCTTTATTGTGTCAAACTGCATTGCTCCTGCGTCTAATAATTCTTTGTAAATTTCGTGGTTTATATATGAATTTGTTGCCCCCGTGTCTAATAATGCTTCATATTTCTTCCCGTTAAGTTGTATCTCAATAAATATTCGATTATCGCGCGTTACGTCCCTGATTGTGTACGATTCATTTTCTATTGTTCTTGATTCTTTCTTCAGGCAACAATTAAAACTGGTTCTTCCCATGATTCCGCATTTACAACAAAATATTGCCTTCCGACTCCTACATCCTCTAGCTAAGTGGTCCGGCATTCCACACTTCCAGCAGTGTGTTTCGCTGTTGTAGTTTGGATTTATTTTACGACCGTTGTTTGACCTATGTATTCTATCGTCGTCAGGTGGTCTACGGTTGCTTGACAATGTTGGTTTTGTTGCGGCGTTTGGTGTTGACCTTGATTTATATCGTTCCGCGTTCAGTTTTTCGAAGTCTTTTGTTATCGAGATGAGTTCGTTAAGTTTACTGAAATCCTTCCGTTTGACGTAGTATTTGTAATTTGTGTTTAAGTTTTCGTAAATTCTTTCGAGTTTTCCTTCTTCTGACAGTTTCCCGTATCGCCTCATTAGTGTTTGTATATCGGTTAAATAAGTATTGAAATCTTCTAAGTATCTTTGCTTTCGCGCGATTATTCGTTCTAATAAACTATTTTCCTGGTTATTCGGGTAATAATGGAGTTGAAATCCTTGTATAAAGTCGTCCCAAGTATTCCAGAGACTTTTATTGTTCCTATACCATGCTAAAGCCTGTCCTTTAAATATCCTCGGTAACAGGTGTAATAATTTATCCTTATTCACTTCTGTGCCTTCTATGAATTCATCTAATATTTCTATGAAATCTACTGGGTCGTTGTGGTTATCAAATGTGATATTCCATCCCAAGACCGCCTGCATGATTTCCTTGTTCGCTTGTATTTCTGCTGTTATCTTGACTGCTGAGCCGTCTGTCGGGCTCCTGGCAGTCGTTGTGCTATTCTTTTCTTTTGACATTTCCTCTTCTGACCTGCTATCCTCCCAAATTTCTTCCCCCCTATCTGCTTGTTCCCTTAGTTTTTTAATTAATGTTTTTCTTAAATCCTCTACTGATAAATCTTTAAACTGTAACTGTATATCCTGTTTTTCTAACTCGTTGATTAAATCCTCCTTTTTTAATTTATATATCCACGATGACATTTATTTATTTCTTTTCCTATTTCGTTCCTTCTTACTCCGTTGTTATTTCTTGAATCCCGGGTTTATTTTACTTTTTTGTACTGACCGTACCTTTCTTTGTGACTGGTGTTTGACTACTGAAACCTACCGAATCACTTACTAAACTGAGTCGATTTTGACGTATCCTACTAAGTTACTCATAATACGACAAAAACCAAACCTCCCTTGTGGTTTGACCGACCGATGAAAACGAAAGACTACCGAAGTACCTACTTGTACTCTTGGCCTGAATTCCGAACAAAATGGTCTTCCCGTTTGGATTACTAATTTTGGGCAACAAATGTAACGTAAATCTTATTATTACGAAACAAGTGGGCCTACCCTTTTAGGGTTTTTACGTTGGGCGCCAAATGTAACGTAGCGCCTTAGGGGCGGCTAGCTCAGGGGGTGCTACGCTAACATAAATGAACCTAATGACTGATCATTTGGGTTACCTATCTGAGTGGAGTTTGAATTGAAACAACTGATTTGGTTTTACGAATACAACGAGGATAAAATCTTTGACTTTTATTTATATATAATGCTTAACCAACAACACGATATAATTACAACATACGGCCCAGACTATGAATACGACCAAGAACCGATAATCTAGTTTTATTGACAATTCTGATGCGACTCTTTATGCTTTTAAATGCTTTTGGATATGACAATTATGCTTGCGGCTGAAGGCCCTTTTACAGAGAGGTTGAGGAAGCAGGGGTGGAATAAACGTGGTACAGAATCCGGCAGTTCCTTTGGGTTCTGGGAGCGACGCGATCGATCGAACCGCAACCAGACTTAGTAGAAGTGCCAGGTCTTTCGAGAACTCCGTAGTTCCACCAGGCTCTTGCAAACGTGTGCGGGGGAAGACCACAACGCAAGCTTGAGGAAGGCAGACTTACTGAGCCGGTCTATGTCTTAGCGCACTAGACCTCCGGAAGCGACGCGGTCGACCGAACCGCAACCAGAGCTAGGTGTGAGCACTAAGACGACCCCACGAGTATTGCCTTTCTGTCCGCGCGTGCGCCCTTTTATATGCGGCTTCTGTAGTGGGGAGTGGCGGCACGCGGCGGCGGCGAATCTTGTTTACTTCAGTGGCAGTGGAATCTTCCATGACGTCATCGAGTGGCGGCAGCGGCGGCGGCGGATGTTGTTTACTTGCTCGCGGCCGTGGAATTTTCCGTGACGTCACGCTGGCTTCTTGTTTCTATGGTGCGCGGGCGTCACAAAGTAGATGCTTTGATTTCGGGACAATAAAGCCTATGTTGGAAGTGCGGAATGGGGCAAAAGGGGATGTGACCTATGACGCATGATACCCAAGATTGCTATCTCTCTCATCCCGTGCGCCAATTTTACCTGTCATAGCTATGTCCTTCAAGTTTTTGTTGCAAAAACCGGTTTAAAGGGTTAAAACGTCATCATTGTTTTAGTGACGTCGTTTTAGTGTTACTCCTAATGCGAAGCAGTTACATTAATTACAGTGTTGATAAGTAATAAGCCAATTTTTTGTTGTTGATTATTATTAGAATATTATATCTTAAATTATACATCTCCGAAAGGATATTGTGTTTTATTTTAAGGTAAAGTCCTATAAAATACCCTATACATTTTAAGTAGTTACCTTAAGCATAAATAGCATAATAAATTATAACTTTTGTGGCTGACTCTACATATTTTCACAGTCGAGCGAGTTGACGACAAAAAAAGTAGGTAAATACGGTAGGGGCAACTCGCGCGCGGCGCGCGAGTCAAAGGCGCGCGACTTGACGAAGGACTCCTTAAGAATGCGAAAAATAATAAATATCACACTGACGAGCAATGAACAATAAAATGCATTTGAGTGCAATTTATGCAGAAATATATTAAATGTTTCGAAGCTCCCGTGTAAGTTAGTTTATAGGGTGGAATTTTATCAGTGGCATTTCAGAGTTCGTCAGATAATGACAGTTGGTCATTGGTTTGGTGCAATGATACATACAGGGTGTTGCAAAAAGGGTAAGGCATACTAAGCCGTAAAAAGTCACGTGACCAAGTTTCTATGAAAAATAAATATTTTTTTCGCGAATTTTGAAATTCTGATCTCAGTATCTGACCAACCTGAAATGCTCAAATGATGTCAGCTATATTATTTCCATAATTTTTCATGTGCCTATGCGTATTTTATTTTAGAACGTTTCATTCTGCTGTGTCCTTGTTCTTCTCATACTGAAAGTGTGGGACTAGTACCTACTACTAGTATAAAAAAAACCTATTTTCAGGGAGCCCACTGATAAATCTCTACCCTATTTTTTACGATACCATAAATGACACAGTAAAAATGCATTTACTATCTGTAATTGAGGTCCATAATTTATATGCGGGGTAATGTGATGTCTTTCCATGTCACTTATTGTGGGCTCGACTCCCCATATAATAATTTGCAAGGACAAAAGGTTTCAGTCCGTTTCCAACGTATATTTAAGTAACTTTTTTTGTATTCTGTGGGATATTTCTAAAGTTGACCCCACGGACGCCTTTCAATTTAGTTATACGCATACTTTTGATTTTATTATGTGTAATAAGCGAGATTTGAATACGAGTTTTGGGAAAATCTCGATCAGATGTTACGAGTACCTACATAATAATCATTGTTAATATAGGTGCATATTTAGTACATGTATATTATGTGGCAAAGTGTAACCAATTCGGTCAAGCAGAATGTTTATGTACGGTCATGTGCAGAGAAACCTGACCCCCCTCTCATAGTAACAATGTTTCTGAGAGAGAATAGATTTTTATTCCGTATACTGTACCTTAGTAAATAGTTTTTGTATGTGTGTGTGTGTAGGTATTAAGTATGTGTCATCAAATCTTCCCACAGAACTTCAACGTTAAAATTATGATGACAATGGGAACCCAAGTGACGATTTAACGGTACTTGATGTTTTAGTCGCAATCTGTACAAAACGGTTTCTCAAGAGATTATAATGGCAGTGTTTTAAGCTCCGTACAGACCGGCCCAACGAACGCCCAACGATGGATATTTATCATACATAATACAGGCCAGATTGCAACAACGAAGGTCAACGAAACCCGTTCGTTGGCGTTCGTTTGGCCGGTCTGTATGCAGCTTTAGACAAGGTCGACTAATAGAGCGACAATCATGAGTACTATCAACAATAGCGATAAGTATTGACCCACAAACAACTTGGGAAGGCATGGAGAGCACTTCCCCGTGGTAGAAGTCGAGTGTTGTATTTGTCGAGACGTTTTTTTTGCACTGGCACTCCATCTAGTTCGTATTAAAATCCTAACTAATATTATAAATGCGAAAGTAACTGTGTCTGTCTGTCTGTCTGTCTGTCTGTTACTCTTTCACGCCAAAACTACTGAACGGATTTGAATGAAATTTGGTATACATATGGTCTAGACCCTGAGAGAGAACATAGGCTACTTTTTATCCCGGAATTCCCACGGGAAAACTTTTTAAGGCGAAGCGAAGCTCGCGGGAACAGCTAGTCCTACATAATATGTATCTGTACAATATTTTATGATCAAGTGTGCCATTCGATGGTCCTATTTTTATCGTTATAATAAATATGTAGTGCTTTTGTGTACTCACCTTTATAATAATGATGGAGGACAGTGGCGGTTTAAAAATATAACGATAAGAGACAAAAACATGAATTAATTCTAAATTCAACCTAAAATATAATTCTTTATGTATGTAATAGCATAAGTTGTTTTCTTTAAATAAAGATTTATTCTATTCTTATGCTACGAAAATCGGATTAAGCTCCTTTTATCCGAAGTCAAAATTAAGGACAATTATTATTTTTACAGTGGTAATTTTATTTTTATCCTAACTAATATTATAAATGCGAAAGTAACTGTGTCTGTCTGTCTGTTACTCTTTTACGCCAAAACTACTGAACAAATTGAAATGAAATTTGGTATACATACGGTCTAGACCCTGGGAAAGAACATAGGCTACTTTTTATCCCGGAATTCCCACGGGAAAACTTTTTTAAGGCGAAGCGAAGCGCGCGGGAACAGCTAGTTTTATATAAAGCAGCGAACATCTTGTGAATTTTCGAAAGTTTTTATGTATTGAGCTCCTAAGCCAATTTCGACTTACTTTTCCATATCTTTAGCCCTATAAACATAGTATTTTAAAGTCGAATATTGTGTGCAGAATTTTAGTTTTTTGCGCTTCAAGTGGTATTATATAGTTTATTGACCCCTGTACGTGATCATTACATCCTTAGACCATCATCAGTATCATGACGACAACTGAATTTCGATTGGTTGGAAATTTCTGTGACAAAAATTTAGACTAATAGTGTCAATTCGTTAGTAAGGACAAAATTTTAAGGCTAGACGTTCCTAGTTCCCATAGCCGCAGAACTAACTAACAAACATGACACCGTGTAGTGGCTGCAGTGTTACCTGTAACACTAGCTAGTGATGTGCCACGGTCGACTGTTTACAGTCTAAATACCTAACACGGGGCGCAAGACGCGACTAAAGTTTTCCATTGTGTTCACTAAGTCTTCTATGAGATTATAGCAAGGGCGTACCCAGGATTTTAGCTAGGGGGGGCAGCTCATACCTGTTCCAAGATGATGGTCGGTCGGGTTATATTGAAACATTATAGATAAAAGAATATTAAATCAAAATATCTGACTAAAAAGAAAAGATACTTTGTTTCCAACACTTCATATTGCGAACAGTAAGTAACACGTTTTTAATTCCCACTTGTAAGGAAAATTTACGTTTATTTTATCTTCTAGGGGGGGGGGCAGCTGCCTGTATTTTAGACACATGGGGCACAGGGTTTGCAATTTACCTACGGCTACGTAAACGAAAAACAGTTTCTGTCATCAGCACACATTGTCTGTCAAAAGTTTCCGCTAGAGGCGCCAGAAAAAGTAAACTTTAACTATCAAACTTTTACTAGACGTACTGTGTCCCATCTCTAGGGCCCAGTGCGGTCAGTATACATGGGAATCTCACACATGCCCGACCCTGGGCCCGTGGGCGGTATATTGGACGCAAAGTGAAAACTGCATAATATATATGTGAGTAAAGCACAAAATCGATTATAATAAATAGACTAACCACATGCTACTCTGTGGCGATCCAACGTGAAAATGTTATCCTTATTTATTATTCGAGAGCCTTTGACACCTCTACTTACCTATCTGTTTAATGAAATAATAAGTCAAAAGATAATTCCACAACAATGGGAAACTGCAGTGATAAGACTACTCTACAAAAAAGGTGACCCCAAAGAAATTGGTAATTATAGGCCAATTAGTCTTCTCCAGACAATTTATAAACTGTTCACTCAGTTAATACTTAAACGAATATCGCAAACACTAGACTTCAATCAACCGAGAGAGCAGGCCGGTTTCAGAGCTAAGTTCTCCACAACTGACCACATGTTCACATTGACCCAGATCGTTGAAAAATTCTCAGAATTCAAAAAAACTATATACATTGCATTTGTGGATTACGCAAAAGCATTTGATTCCATATTACATGATCCACTGTGGCATGCTCTAAAAGAACAAGGAGTCCCCAAACAATACGTTGAAATATTAAAGGAAATCTACTCTAAAAGCAAGGGAGTAGTCAAACTAGAGCGGAAGGGCGACCCCTTCGTTATCAAACGAGGAGTGAGACAAGGAGACCCTGTTTCCCCAAAACTCTTTACAGCTCTATTAGAATACACCTTTAGAAGATTAAATTGGGACTCTATTGGACTGAACATTAACGGAGAGCAACTAAATCATCTGAGATTTGCTGACGACATAGTGCTCCTGAGTGAAAGCCATGAAGAGTTACAATTTATGCTCAGCACATTAGATGAGCAAAGTAGAGCGTGCGGATTAGCTATGAATCCCGGTTCTACCTTTTTTGGCATAAGATTTATTTGCCTAATCTCGTATTGCATAGTAACGTTTGGTCAAAGTCTCGTTACGCCGAAAATCGTATGGCATAAATCTCGTTTAGTAAAAAGTTATTTCGCATAACATTGTTTAGCCTTATAATGGTATGGCCAAATCTTGAATAGCCTAATAATGCTATGGCATAGGTTTATTAGGTTTATACAAAGTAATAATATTCGTTTGGCTTTAACTTTGACGAAGCGTCTCCCTACATAGCGCAAACTGGTGCCTTGTATTGTTTCCGCTGTTTGGAAAACGCTCCGCTCCGCTTCGCTGCGCTCCGCTTTGGTTTTGATGAACATGTGCACCTAACACGCTCCTCCTCGCTTTGCTCGTCGTCGCACCTATTTTTAGGTTTCGATCTCATGGGGTTTGTAATAATTATATTGGTCGTTAACTTTCGATTTTTTGATCATACAATATCGTGATTTTCGGGATGTAGGAGAAAAATACCACAATTTGTACATTTACTACATACTTAATATATTATTTATTAAGATAACATTACGAGAAACAAGATTATACATAGGTATAGACGAACATAAATTTGAGCAAACGAAACTTAGGTGTTTAAAGATTGTGCCTAAAGAGTTTTAGACGAAACGAGCCTTATGCCACATAAGTCTTGGCAAAGTGATGGTTCGGCCAAAAAAGTTTAGACCATACGAGTTATGCGAAATGAGTTTTGGTCAATAAAGATTATGCGAGATGAGCGGAACCCATGAATCCCGATAAAACATGTATACTCACAAACGGCGAACAGAAAGACACACTTGTCCAAGGGAAACTAGTGAACTACGTCCAAAACTATGTCAACCTGGGGCAAAATATTGCTATGGAAAACTGGGGCATCAAAGAAGTGGAGAGAAGAGTAGCGAAAGCGTGGAACAAATACTGGTCGTTGAAAGATGTCTTCAAATCCAAATTGCCATTAGGACTAAAAAAGAAAGCCTTCGACTCTGTAGTACTGCCGACGCTGCTCTACGGCTGTCAGACCTGGCCTCTTACAAAAACAATAACCAACAAATTACAAGTTTTCCAAAGATCGGCAGAAAGAAGTATGTTAGGCTTAAAACTAACAGACAGAGTGAGGGCGTTGGACATCAGACATAAAACAAAACTCATAGACGCAGTAGAGATGGCATGTAGCTTAAAATGGAGATGGGCTGGCCATATATCACGAGTGACAGATGGACGATGGAGCGAAAGGGTGCTGCACTGGCAGGTACGGGACACTCGGCGCGGGCGAGGCAGGCCGCGGCGGCGCTGGGTGGACGACATCGTGCAGCTGGCGGGCAGGACCTGGACGCGGCTCGCGGCAGACAGGGACCACTGGAGACGGATGGAGGAGGCCTACGTCCAACAATGGACGTCCCAGACTACAATTATTTAAGAAATACTTGCATGATTTAAATAAATTTTTATGTTTTGTTTAATGGAATTTAAATTATTAATATTAATTAAGGCTTAATTTAGTAAATTATATTAGTTATTGCTATTGGTTTGTATGATAGTAATGTTTATTAAATTAATCTAATTATGCATTTAAATTATTAATATTAATAGTAATTTTGTAAAATATATATAATTTGGTAAATGATATTTAAAATTTAATAATTTGTTAAGTACATGAAATGTTGAATTTTTAGGTTAATACAATGAAATATTTATTTTAATTTTACACTATGAAATATTTAACTAATGATTGAATTATTATGATTTTAATGTATTCTCTATCGCATGGAATTTCTATTAAGTTTGGGAAAATAAAGGCTATAATAATAATAATAATAAATGCAAATGCTTCCAAATGCCCGGGACCCCATGGTCCCGTGATGGTAAAGACACAACATAATAATAATAATAATATTTATTATTCGAAAATTTTAAGGATGATAGAATATGACATTATTGGTCACCACAGATTAGTAAAATATACAAAAAAAACTTATAAACTAGGAAAAGCGATATCTAACAAGCAACTTTGAATACAATGAAATAACAAAGTGTAGGTAAATAATTTAAAAAAAATATGATAAACGTCAAATAAATAAATTCCAATGAACATTTAATGCTTAGAACCACTTTGCATATAGACATTCTTAAAATTTACTTCTAATATTTTTTCATGTTTAAAGGCTCTTTTTTATTGGATGCCACCACGATGCGTCTAATTGATGGCAGTATTGATTTTTCAAAGTTGAAACAAGATTGTTCAAACAACTTCGTAGTTCAGTGTTAGTTAAGTGTGAAGTTGGTAACGAATGCACCATTGAACATTATCAAACTAACAAACAAAACCTAAAACTAACTTTCAAAGATTGTCAGACACTTAGCTACAATTTCTGCATAGTCGGTTGGATCGTAACCAGGGAAAAAATGATCAATGGGAACAGATGTGTCAAAAGTTAAGCAATAATCTCTGGTTATGCTCTAACTATGGATAAATTGGCACTTAGTTTGACAAAGTATAAAATAATAATTGCAGCCAACTTCAACAAGTTAGAACTATGAAGTGGTTTGGACCGAGCTGTACGATACCATTGCATCGCCCTGACAGTGATTGTCCTATACCTACCTATCACGATTCGACTGTGATCATTTTATAATACAAATCTAAAACATAAAATCAACTGATTATTATTATTACAACTTGTATTTATTGACGTACTTAATTTAATTTATCAGGAGGAACGATAAATCTCCGTTATAAAGGAAAAAAATACACAGGAAATTAGTAATAAAATAGTTCCTAGTGTTTCACACCTTAATATGGCGGTCTCGGAAACCAATCATCGTAAATTATGAAGAGATCCTGTATTTGGAGAATGTTATAAAATATTTCTCATCGTAAAAAGGATTTTTATAGTACCTACAAATAAAAAACTCATATAGGTACCTATTTATCTAAGTCAACTCGGATATCCTCCAAGTTCTTGGTAAAGGATATAATAAATTAATAATATAATGTATAAGGCAGATTTTACTAACGGAACCTCAAAATACCAAGTTTACTCGTATGCACAGGTCGAGAAATATATGTTTAATCTCTGCCGTAAATCAGTTCTTTACCTACCAAAAAATATAACTGTAATTGTATTTAACGCACCCAAGACGTAATCTTAATGTTTTTATTGTACTTTATCCAAAATAGTCACCAATACGTTCCCACGTCTGATATTGACTCAAGTTTTTGTCTCAGCTAATTAACAATGTAAAGAAAACATAAACACATCATTAGCAGTGAAAAATCTACATTGAACCTGACAACGACAACTGGCAAAAAAATAAATGCTCTTTTTAAAACATACGGGCTCAAGTCTTCTCCATTGTCAGTTTCAAAGTAGCCACTCCGGATTTGCAGGTTTCGAATGCAAAATAATATGTTTGGTCCGTAAGAAAATAAGATTAAGAAACTAATAAATATAATTATAAAAAAAAGTTGCTCAGAATGACAGTCAACACCATGTAGGCTTAATATTGCCATACCCTTTTTGATAAAGAACACCCTCTATAACTTAATTACACCTAATTATTGTCTTATTGTTCTACTTGACCCTTGACATTCAACAATAAAAGTCAACATAACTTCATTATCTATGATCCGAAAAAAAGTAAACAAAATCGATTTAGCTGTTTGGTAGCCACGCACGGTACCTACCACAGACAGATAAAGAAACACGTTAAACTTAAAACACCGCTCGTATTGCGTAGGGGGGTTAAAATAGTTAGCTGCATCCCATATACCTGCAAACTGACAGTAAAGGCACAAAAGGGGATTTTAAGCCAATAAAGTGGATGTCTGTTACAGGGGGGTTACCTTATACTGACGAAAAATTTATGAACGAGATCTCTCGTGCATTCGGCACCTGTAATATAACGGGATAGAGTTGTAGCTTGCGCGTAACGTTCCGAAACTATATTTTCTTCATATAGAGTGACCCCTCAGAACCGGTGGTGCAAGAATCGAGATACATTGGCTATAAATAAATACTGCTCGAACTTTTAAATTTTGTAGCTATATAGGTATAGCGTTTCCGTGTACGACTGGATAAACCTAACCTACTTTTAAAGTCACGCCACATTCGTCTTCAATGTGCTTGTGGTAGCTGTATATTGGATATAAGACCTCGATTTTGAGCATGCATTCAATAATTGGTAAGTTTAACACTTGCGAGCAATGAAAAAGCTCCAGTGACAATAGAATAGAATAGAATAATATTTTATTTCAGACCACGTCCATAAAACATTGTCGTATTGTTCTACTTGGCCCTTGACATTCAACAATAAAAGTCAACATAACTTCATTATCTATGATCCGAAAAAAACAATAGCCAATAGCAACAAATTAATCCGAAACGAAAAAGTCTAGCTTAATGACGCCGTTTGCAATATTGAATTACATTTAACAGCGCATCAGAATATAACCAACTAAAAACGAATATAATTATCAATTTCTAAATTAATTGTTTTAAAAAAATGGGGTAATTTTTGGTACTGACATTGTAAGTGGAACTTTTCCCTTGCTCGTGAGGTAATTGGTAATTATTTATTAAAAAAAACGTTGCAGAGTATTATATTAAAAGTTGTATAAAACATTATTAATACTATTTTATTTAGTTATTCCAGTTCCTGATAGAGGTAGTTTGGTAGGTATTATAGTATAATACCTACATACCTACCACTTTAAATTTAACAAAAACTAAATAATTCCAACATTTAAAATAAATAATATAAAATTCAATGAATTTAGCAAAATGGAAATACCGAAAGTTGTTCGTTGAATTCTTTTGTATGGGGAGGGTCTAATCCCGTTAAAAAAGTGTTATCGTCCTTTCTTAGCTTTAACTAGTACGGGTAGGTACTAAACAAATATAGATAGCTCTGATAGTGTAGACAATAGTTCTTTGTGTAGTAGTTTTTTTTTAAGGTGTGAAGTGAAGTGTCTATTTTTAAGGGCGTGGAAACCAATGTTCGGGGCTACCCCCAAGCGTACATTGTGTATAAATTTATACGCTTTATATTAAAACCTATAATTTACTCTAGCAGAAATAGAATATCTTATTTTGTAATATTTCTTGATATCGTTTGAAGAATGATAAAAATAAAGATATCCCGTAGTGAAATTCTATATAAATTTTGTCTATCAATTAATTGTATGAGTTGTATCCAATCCAATGTAATTAATTCAAACAGATTTCGCAATAGTATTTGTGGGTAGTTCCAAAAATTATGAACTGTCACTGGAATCATCTTTGCTGAAACGAAGTATAGGAGACTTGACATAGGTAGCTGTTCCGGTGACAGCTCACGTAAATGTGTAATATTTCATCATTCTATAAGATTTTAAGTTTGCAAGTTGTGGTAATTGGCTCTTGTGGTTTCAATAAACCCATCTAATCTATGTCAATATATAATTCATTAGTAGGTAAATATTGAGATATGGATCAATTTAGTTCGCTCTCACCGGAATAGATAAGTTTGTCGCTCTGTATAGGCGACTTGACATAGGTGACATAATTATACGTATACTGTGGTGACATTGACAGTCATCCCAGAAGCCAGACGAAAGTCATGGTCACTGTCAGGGGGCAGTCTCAGGGGCCTAACTCCTGATTTACGACCGGATAGGTAATCGGGACTCTATAGCTATGTATGTATTTAAGGTTAAAATTGAATGGCAGCGCTCTCTTATTAGTAAAGTCACAGTAACCGCCAGAAGCCTTAGTACTGCTAATATTTAACTTCGAACAAGAAAACAGGGATGTTATAAGTTTTAGGAGTGTAGCTCGGAAATAAATTGGTGTATAAAAGAATTTGAATCCATTATTTGGTATGACACGTTACGTATTCAATGACATCGACTCAAAATAAAATGTATTGTGGAAACCTTTTTTATTGGAAATTCAAATTTAGGGTTGCTTGCGCAAATAACATTTTCCATGTTAATTTTTATAAGGTTTTAAATTCTCAGTACTTAAATAAAAAAAATTGCCTTCAGAATCGGTCGCAATTAAGGATTCTCTGAATTCTTATAGGGTAGGTATGTATTAGTACTGCTGCAACAACCTTATAATTATTGAACACCATTACAATCACCTGCTCACCTGTCGTACCATTTAGTAGGTAGGTAGGTAGGTAGGTACTGGATTTTTGTTTTTTTTGTGCGTAAGTTTCAATTTGAAATTATTTTGTAGGTATAACAGACTAATTATTTCGATCAAGTGTTTATTTAAGAATAGGTTTTTTTCACTCTATAAATACCTAGGTAATAATATTAATATGTATGTATCAATGTCAAGTTTTACAATACTCTACCTCAATTTAACTTTAATAAGTAATTATAGTACTTCTTACTAACAAAAACACTAACTCTAATTTAACGCATTTAAATTTATACATAACTCTATTAAAACTACTGACTTCTAAAAATACAACAAAATCGTGGAGAAAAAAATAAAAGGATGTTAGCCCAACCAGACCATAGGCAACATAGAAGAATGCCTGTACCTAGGCAAAGAAAACAACATGAAACAAGTTTACAAAACAATAGAGATAGCAAAATATTTTTACCATATCGGACCTCAGAGCAAAAACGCCGGCTGGCACAATGCAACAAAATTAAAAACTAACACACAAAATTATCATCACGCACCGTATTATACGCAAACTGTCAAAACATGGCCAAAACCCACTTCAATTCAAAAATCGAACTCATTAATTTTTTTCATAACTTTTCTTTCGTCTTTAGACAATGGAACTGCAACGTACGGCTAACACAAAGCCTTTTGGCTGACTGCCCCAAGTAGCCTGCTCTAGTCCCAGGTACAATCTTACACTATAACCCGACCAAAATAAACACCTTCCATTCACTAAGCAACTGGTGGGTGGTACACGCTCTTGCACGTGGTCGAGTATGCAAAAAAAACTATGGGAAGAAAGATGAAGCCCAACTGACTTTGAGCCTTTGCACAGAGTAAACAAGATAGAAAATCCGCAGATGTGACCTTTAATTTTAAATTTAATACTGTTTCTATCAAGATCAAGTGCTAGATAATCCAACTATTACATATTCGACAAGATGCCGGTCCGTTGTACCATACTAAATTTTTGTTATATCACCGATTAATTACATTTATATTATTATGCAAAACCACGTATTAATAGTCAAGGTTATAAAATTTATAAATACAAGCAGTTTCCACTCCAACATGTAACACCCATCTGCACTGATGACGGAAACCACATAATCTTTGACAATGACATCACTCAGTTGAAATGTCATCCGACTGAGAAAGACTGACAGAACTATGCCTGTCTCTTTCTGGCCCGTGTTTCTCACAGACATCTCCCAAGGATAACCTATGTGATTCAGTTCAGTGCACCCGGCAAAAGCCTTAGCCTTGGTGCACAAAGTAGACACGGCTTAGACTGACTTTGGTAACCTTGTCTACAATTTTACGTTGCATAATCCGATCTATAGACTATTTTTCAAAGGTTGTCCGGTTGAGATTGCTTCGAGCAATAAGGCCGCCTTTTTGTACTGTTTTATTTAAGTACAAAGTTGTAATTTTATAATAAAAAAAATTAATGCGTAAAATCAAGAGTATTATAATTTACTCTTTTCTTCGAGAACTGATGTAAAACCGTGATCAGCGGGATGATCCCAATCATAAATGACACCTGTTAAAAAAAAGGTGACTGAGCTCGTCATTCTTGACAATAAAAGTAATCTCGAATGACCACCGGGCCACCCCTTTTGACTAACTACACTTAGCCTTTTTAACACCCTGTATTTGCGTTGGACACAAAATACATAATATCCCCATATAAATTTAATAAGCTCTGTAATCTCTGAAATGCACTATGAAATCATATTGAACATTTATGTAAAAATTTTCTCTTCCAACCAAAGGTTGCCTGGTAGATATTGCTTTAAGCAGGTAATAAGGCCGCCATTTTGTGCTGTTTTATTTACAAGATGTTATGGTGTATAATAAATAATATTTTGTTCTTGGTAATATAAGAAAGGTGCATATTACCTATATATCTTTAAATTTTTATTATTTGTTTGTAACGTTAATAAATTAGTAAAAAAGAATGGCCAAATCTGACCCGCTTTGCAGCCACTAACGAAACCTATTTTTAATCAGTGATAAAGGTGTTCTATGTGAGGAAAAATATTATTAAATATCTAAACCACTTTTAAAAACGATACTTAGCTCGAGGGAAACATTTAGTATAGTACAAAGACTTGATCTTTCAGCACCTATATATCTTCGTTCTCCCGTGCCTCACAATAATAAAGTTTACACTAGGATATAATGTAGTCAATGGCTGCTCTTTCAAAACTACGAAATCAGCTCTAGGCTTTAGTCGCCTAAGTCTATGTAAAAGACCCACCATAATAGGACTTCCTAGTGCATAACAACCGGATATAACTGCATTTTTCATAAAGGTTCTGCCTAGCTTGGGGTCAGGTGGCCGTGTATGAGATGTCCCCACATATTTATATACATATATCTTTTGCTGACTGTACTAGGACTTAAGGTGGCCGTGTATGAGATGTCCCCACATATTTATATACATATATCTTTTGCTGACTGTACTAGGACTTAAGGAGTCTACACACCAAACCCGCCGACCCGCCGACACAGCCCGGCGGCTTGGTGTCGGCGACCCAAACCCGCCAACCCGCCAACATGTGTCATGGGGCTGTGTCGGTGAGTTAGTCGGCGGCAAGAAATCAGTACAACTTTTTTAGTTAGTGATTGCAGTGTGTACGAACGTGGAGTGTCGGCGGGCAACTGAGCGTGCGCGTACGCAAGTCGCCGGCCATGCCGCCGACTTGCACGCGCGGGTACGAGTCGCCGACATGATTCTTGAAACAAAGTCGCCGACACCAAGCCGCCGGGCTGTGTCGGCGGGTCGGCGGGTTTGGTGTGTAGACTCCTTAAGTCCTAGTACAGTCAGCAAAAGATATATGTATATAAATATGTGGGGACATCTCATACACGGCCACCTGACCCCAAGCTAGGCAGAACCTGCAAGGGCGTACCCAGGATTTCAGCTAGGGGGGGGCAGCTCATACCTGTTCCGAGATGATGGTCGGTCGGGTTAGGTATATTGAAACATTATAGATAAAAGAATATTAAATCAAAATATCTGACTAAAAATATTGCGCACAGTAAGTATAACACGTTTTTAATTCCCACTTGGCAGGAAAATTTACCAGCAATTTTGCAGCTGCCCCCCCCTGCTCCTACCTGGGTACCCCCTTGAGAACCTGTGTTATGGGTGTCGGACAGTAACTACATATAACAGTAGACTAAATATAATTATCAACACCCAAGACCCGAGTACAAATATCTGTCTTTAAACAAATATCTGCCGGGAATCGAATCTTCGGCATAGCAGTCAGGGTCACTAACCACTACGACTACACCATTCAGCCGTCAATAGGACTTCCTAGTGTATAGTAACCGGATATAACTGCATTTTTCATAAGTCCTAGTACAGTCAGCATAAGATATATATAGGCCACCTCAGCGCAAAAACTTTATTTTTAATAGCCACTTACGTGTCATGCGAGACATGGAAAATGCTTTACATATTTATAGAGATTGTGTAAAAGTATCGATCTTTATTCGAAGGTATCGAAAAATATTAGGTATCTGGCTCATCTGCCTATCTTCCACCCAATACTCAAAGTCAAAGTCAAATGTTTTTATTCATCGTATAAATATTAAATTTTCTGACGTCATTTTTCACAAATTACTCTCCGTTCGGATAAGGGGGGGCTCTTTCTGTTTTAGGAGCAAAACGAAGGCTAAGCTTAATAATAATATAATAATATGTATATGAGCAGAGCTAACTACTTATCACAGCCATGCATTAACGTCCCCTAAGTAATCATCAGTCTCAGGATAAAACTGTTTACGCTAGGGTAGCACATATTATAACTTTAGCTGACTGTAAATAATGAAGTCGTTCAAAACTACGAGTTCTCTGATCCAAATTTGGATTTACAAAGCTGCTTACAAAAAACACCTTCCCACGTTTTCAGAACCAATCAATATAATTATTATAATGATTGTTATTCATTATTATTACTGGATTGGACTTAAGCAGTTTTGCAGCTAAACTTAGTTTTTGTTGAAGCCTACGATGTCCATTTAAAGTGCACATCTCGTTAATATGCACCGCAATTCACTTTTAATTAACTTCGGTAAATATTTTTACTCGTTTTTAGGGTTCAGTTGTTTTTTCTTCAAGACACAATAGATACAAATGTAACACATGTTGATCGAGTATTGGATCATGTACAAGATTTTAAATTGATTTAATTTTGATTATTCTGGCGTTAATTGGGAGAGGCCTACATCCTAAAATGTTTTATCGGTTTTAAAATGTAAAGGCCTGAAATTATACAGAACCCGCGAGGATTAATATTTTATCTGCTTTTGAATAGCCGTACCTACAATCAGAAAAATTAGAGGATTGAAATAGTTCTTTGTTTTTCAGAAAAAGCCTAGGCAAAAAGTTTGGTAATTTCAATATATAATACATACACAAATCGAAGTTTAGTCTGAATTAAACCTACGTAAATAGTATTTACTTACAACTACTTAATAACAATAATATATAAAAATCCACTTACCTGATCTTCATCTCTGCAATCAATGATTTCACTCCTGTAAAAAAGAAAACAAAGTTTATTAAAATAAATAGATATAGGTACGTACATGTAAATTTTATAATATAAATGTTCTTTTTAAAAATGTAAAATAATTTAAATCATGTAAATATACTAATGTTTTGTTATACATAGGTTGTAATAAATTAATAAATATTTTTTATATAAATTACAACACTATTTACTAATCTACGACAATAGAGTAATTAAATAACTAAATGTGCAATGCAAAAAAAAGAATAGCATTTAACTACGACCATTAAAAGAAAAACTACCGTAAAACCAAAAAATAAAAAAGCTCACCTGCTCCGTAACTTTTTGATGACAGGTCTCTGGGCCGTGCTGTCGTGGATTTTCACTTGCGTGGAGTCGATCTCCTCGCACTCCGAGTTGTCTTCGTACTCCTGCCCGTTCCTGCGAGCCAGTAGCGAGTCCATAAACGGACTGCAAAACTGACTTGACGTCCCCAGAATGTCATCTATATCCGAGTACCTCGAGATATACTTCTCCCTCTTCTGGAAAACCATGCCAGAAGACTGCCTCTGGTATTGACGCCGGTTTTCGTAAGGCGACATACGCCCTCGGTAATTCTCTGGTTCTTTAGGCGTTTCCAAGCCCTCTGGACTTCTTCTGTCACCAAGAGGCTCGTCGTCAGGCAGAGATAATGGGAACGGAGGCACCGCGGGCTGCGGCACGTATACTTGTACTTCTTCTGAATCCGACGAGTCACTCTCCGCTTGAGGAGGAGGTGTTGGGAGTTTCTCCACTCCCTCTGGAATATTCTTGCCGCTTGACAGCCACCACGGTCTCTCGCCCGACTCCACGTGTCGGATTCTACGCCCAGGAAAGCTTTTTTGGTCAGAGCTTGATTTGCTCAGACTATTTTTCGGGTCTTGTTTGTTACTGGAGGAATTCTCACTGCTTGTCAGCCACCAGTCCTTCTGATCGCCAGACTCAATGCGACGCACTTTGAAGAAATCAAACTTTTCGCTTTTCTCACTTTCACTTGACGATTTTCTTGGTGGCGTCAAACGTTCGACTCCTTCTGGTATGTTAGCACTGCTGTCTAGCCACCATGGTTTCTCGTCGTCATATTTGTGTTTTTTATAAGGTTTCCCTGAACTCTCAGTTGTAGGTATGGATTGAACTCCATTTTTGCTTGATGAACTATCAGTGCCATTAGACTCAAGCCACCAAGCTCTTTCACCAGATTCAATATGTCGGATTTTCTTTGGTATGTTTTTCTCTGACGTAGAGTTTTGTTTCTCGCTTGGAGTGTTACTTTGCTTTTCTGATTCTGACTCCATCCACCATGCCTTTTCGCCAGAATCTATGTGACGAATTGCTTTAAGTTTCACCACGCCGTCGTCGTTCGATGCAACGATATTATCAGTATTATTACTTTTGCTTTTCGACCGGTCGCTTTCTGTAACAAGATTGGAAACATCTTTGCTGGTAGATTCAGAATTCGAAGTTTCCAACCATCTTGAATCACACGAATCTTGATTTCTTTTGAAAAGATTCGTTACAGGTGCTAAGGCACGAATCAAAAATGATTTGGCTTCTTCAGCCCCTTCACCTTTATTGGAGGGTGGACTACCTTGTTTACCAGATCTATCAGTTGGTAATGAAAGCTCATCTGCTGAGGTTCTGGATATTTCGTTAGTTTTTGACTTGGATATTGTCTCGTCTTCACTAATAGAAGATTGAGTAGAAAGCGTTATACTTGATTCAGGACTGTTGCTTTCACGTGATTTGGAATGTTTATGGTTTACATGACCGTTAGGTATATTTGAATTTGATGTTTTGCTAACACTTTTTGTAGGAGATGCTTTAGATTTTTCACTAGCGTCAGTAGCTTGTTCAGATTCTGTAGAACTGGCCGATTTACTACGTTTTTTTACTATCTTCCTCTTAGGACTGGAAGAGGAATCGGATGTTGAATCTGTACTAGATTTGCGAGCTTTCATCTTCTTAACTTTAGGGGGCCCCTCTGGTTTGGGCGCTTGCGGGGGCAATTGACTATTTGTTATTGTAATTTCCGGAGATACTAGTTCAGTTGACGGGCTTTTCGCTTTTTTCAACTTTAGATTTACATTGATGATGATTTCTGACGTTTCATCATCTTGATTTTTCTCATATACTGTGACTATTTCTGGATTTATTTCTGGAACACTGTTGTTTATAATTGGTTTGTATTCTTTTTCTTTGATTTCTGATAGTGAACTTGAATTAGAATTGTCTTTTGGTATTGGCTCAGTGCTACGACTTCTACTACTCCTTTCATTATAACTAGGGTTATTTTCTCTTGAGTTGGTATAGTGCGTGGAATATCTTCCAGCATACCCTGTATAGCTACTGCCACTGGGTGTATAGGTTGACCAAGGAGATAAGTTTGTCCTGGCAGTACTAGCAAATCTGCCAGTTCTTGTCGGGTCGTCTAATCTATCCGATTGCATTTCTTTATCAACCATTTCCGGCCTCTTTCTTGATCGTGTTATTGTTTTCTCAATAGTTTTAGCCATGTCTGCTCTTCTTGTTCTAACATAAACAGACGACCCAGGTGGCGTTGGAGATGTATGTCTCGTTACAACTGTGACCGTTTCACTTCTGTATTCACTGTACTTGTTACTGTTTGTTTCACCATTCACAATCACATTTTCAGCTTCTACACTATTCGAGTTGCAGTCCTCTTCTTGAACAACTACAATTGGTGACACTGACTTTTCACTTTCTGTTTTAGGCGTTTCAATATGATTCACAGGGGAAATTGATTTAGATTTATCTAGAGATGGACTTCGTAAATAATTTGATGATAATCTATTGGCTATCGCATATCGGTTAACTGTGATTTCAGGCTTCGTTTCTGCCCGTGATGAAGGTCTTGAGTAACTGGAAGCTCTCGGGTAAATTTTGTAGCTAGAAAGGCTGTTGTAGCCTGTCGACTTTTCAGTCTTGCTTGGAATGTCTTTGTCGCGATCCGAGGTAGGATCTGGGCTTCTACCTGGCAGGGTAGTCTTGGTCTTCCTATCAGGACTAATGTGCCTGGAAGACCGGGTGAGGCTGGAGTACTTTGATGAGGTTGATACAGGACTGACATCCCTGCTTCGGTTGGTGGTGGATGGTACAGAGAGTTTATAATCTTTCTTCTCATATTTGGAGGCAGGTTTCTCGTCCTTGGTTTTGTATGAGGAGTATCGGTTTGCGATGGTGGAAATGGGAGTTTCGTCGCGGGAGGCGGATCGATCGCGGCACAGGATGGGGATGCTCGAGGACTTGAAGGAAGGCGCAGTGTTGATGTACTTGGCAGTGACGGAGGTGGGCCGGTCGGCCGCGCGGCCCGTGTCCCGACTGCGCCCATAAGATGAGGTGTCATACTGGAATGCGAAACAAACACTATTAAGGAAACGAAAACAACATAATTATTCACCAAAGCAAAGATTACTGTTGGTAGGTCTTAAATAGAGTGACTAATTGAGCTTGAGAGAAAAATACTGACGCACTGAAAATACAAAGATGTTCTTTTCAGTGAAGTAACACGAGAAGTTTCCACGTCTTTCAGTGAAATGCTATGGCGCGGCCATTGAGTGTTATTCTTGCTGCGTCCCTTTCGCTCCTGGTTATAAATAGCGAAGGGAATGTCAGTAGGATGCAAGACGATGACGCGCCAGCGCTTATTGAGTCCAGCGAGGATTCGGCAATAAATATGAGGAGATGGCTCACAGACTGATTAATTGTTAGACAAGGATAGAGTGATAATTGTTAGACAAGGATAGACGGCAGTTGAAGCAGCTGCGGCTCGCGTTGTTGACATTGTTGCGGAATAGTTGTGTCTATGTTTTGTTTTAACATCATAATTATTTTGTTAATGACTTATTTAAAAGTATTTATGGTAATTAAGGAGCTTCTTATACTTTTTCCTATGTCTCGTTTGTATGGATAAGTTTTAAAAGACATCAGAACAAGTTAATTGAATGAGACACTTCATACTTACGACGTATGACTGTACAAATCATTTATAAATGTAACAGATGATGACAGTACTTACATAATTTCGAAAAGACATCGTGTGTAGTTTTCAGCTTAAATCCATGTAGTGTAGTGACTGGCCCACCGCATTCACTGAAATCTGAAAGAAGTTTACAATTACCATTTGATACTTAGGTACCTAATATTCCAATGCTACCTGTAGAAGAGCGGAGTCACCTGGTACAGGCATTGTATGCTTATAATGTGATTCCTACGAATTAGTTTTTCTAGGATATGTTACACTAATAAACTAGGGTTTGTATAAAGCAGCGTAAAGACCAGCCAAACGAACGCCAAAGAACGGGTATCGTTGACCTTCGTTGCTGCAATCTGCCCTGTATTATCCTAACTTTTTTTAATATTATAAATGCGAAAGTAACTGTGACTGTCTGTCTGTCTGTCTGTCTGTTACTTTTTCACGCCAAAACTACTGAACGGATTTGAATGAAATTTGGTATACATACCGTCTAGACCCTGGGAAAGAACATAGGCTACTTTTTATCCCGGAATTCCCACGGGAAATCTTTTTAAGGCGAAGCGAAGCGCGCGGGAACAGCTAGTGTATGAAAAATAATAATATGAATATATAAATAATAGTATGTAGGTATATTAATTAGAACATGTTACTTATGTTAGTATTTATGTAGCTATAGTATGTATGGTTTATTTAGGTATAATATAAGTATAGTTATGTAGGTAGTAGGTACGCCGCCCTCAAATTTTCTTTACTTTTATTTTCTTTAAGTTTAAGGTTGCCTGTAAGAGATCGCTCTTAGCGATAAGGCCGCCTATTGTTCATTGTTCCTAGTTTATAAGTTCTCTTTGTATGTTTTAATTTGTGGTGTTCAATAAAGATATATTCTATTCTATTCTATTCTATAAATATCCATCGTTGGGCGTTCGTTGGGCGTTCGTTGGGCCGGTCTGTACAAAGTTTTAATACAATATTTTGTTGGTAATAATATAATAATATGATTCAACACACTGCAAACGGTCACCTAATTAATTCCCGAAACTCAAAGCATTCAAACGAATGCTATTAATTTATCAGCCCACACGATATTCTCTACGGACTAATAATAACATCAGTAAAAGCTTGATGATGATGATGATGCAACGGTTGGACACTCGGCTTTCATTCCAAGGGGTTCCGAGTTCGATTTCCACGTAACAAATCTCAACAAACACACACAACTCTACTAACTTATAACCAGTCAATAATACACTCACGGACAATGAAAAGGTTCCCGATTTCCCGTGAGTGTATATCATATTCATTAGCTTTCTATTAATAACTCTACACAAAAAATATAAAAGTACATTATTTTAATATGTTATAATAATAACAATTATGTATGCTGTATGATATTTTTGTTTCAGTTGATATCTAAAAGCTCCTCTATAGTAAAGTCGCTAGAAAGTTCAACTTTTACAGTTGGTAGCTTAAAATAAATGTCTATTACATTGCAACATAAATTTATAAATCATATTTACGGTATAACTTCCGGAGTGGCCTAAATTACGGAGTCAATAGTTGATTCTGACATCGTGATGGCTGAAGCGAGCTTCAATCAGCCATATTTTCAGGCCATATGTTTCAATTGTGAGATAAATTTTATCAAAGGAATTAAGTTGTGGTTGTCCCTTTCGGACACAAAAAGATATTCGTGAAAAAAATCAAGAAACATTCAGAAAAACAAAACTGTAAGTAGATAGATTGAACCTGCTTTTACAAACGATTTTCAGACAAAATTTTATTGAATTTGCCACTAATTACTTCGTAAATGTAATTTCGTTTTGACTTCACGATAGGGGATCTGAAGCTGATACTAAAGGCCACTTTTACCAAACGCTAAACGTATTTAAAATTGTATTTAAATCAAATTTTAAATACATTTTGTACTAACTGACAGACGTTTGACAGGCTACTAAATACGTTTAGCGTTTGGTGAAATTCCACCTAAGTACGTAGATACCTATTATCTTTTGTTGTAGACTACTCCATTTATCTCCCAATAAATGTCAACAAATATCTTTCACAAGAAAACGGAATAAATTAGAACATGCGTACAATATAGGGGGGCAAAATCTAGAGAGAGTAGCCTCTATTCGTGATTTAGGAGTACAGCTTGATGATAAATTAATATTTGATCAACATATCACAAATATCTGTAAAAAAGCGTATCAAATGCTTGGTTTCATACTTCGTATTAGCAAGTCATTTAGGCAAGCTAATACTTTGTTAGTTCTCTACAAAACTCTGGTTCGTTCGCAATTAGAATATGCTTCGGTGATTTGGAATCCTCTTTATAAAATATACAGTGAGAAGATAGAAATGATCCAAAAAAAGGCGTTAAGATCAACACTACAGACTCACTCGTTCCAAGATGTCGTATGAAAATCTTCTGAAGCATTATAATATACCAAAATTATCAGCAAGACGCTCCGTCAATGACGAACTTCTGCTCTACAACATCTGCAACAATCATTACAACTGCTCAGAACTAGTAAGCGACATAAGGTATCTGGTACCTCGCTCGGCAACACCACGCAACATCTGCAAATTATTCTACCTTCCAAAAACACGCACAAATGCTGGTCGCCGCGCGCCTACCTACCGAATTTGTAACTCCCACAACCAAAACTTTCTGTCAGCAGACATTTACAACAAAAAGAATGTAGCATTCAAGAGGCTTATTAATAATATGGCTCATAGTTTGGCGAGATAACTTTTATTTTAGTAGTTACTAGGTTTGATTTTGACTGGTATAGCATTTTGTTTTTAGCTCTAGATTAAGTATCACGTCTTTTTAATATAAATAAATGTTTTAGTGATAAACTTTTAAGGTGATAGGCTTAAAATAGTTGTTATGTTAAATTTAAGTTACTTATAGTCTATTACTGTTGTTTATCCATAGAAAATAAATAAATAAATAAATAGACTAATTAGTATTGATACTCAAACAAACAACGAGGAATTTAAAATACGAACAACACTATTTTAATTTTAAAATCTTAAAACCTTGCATCAATACGGTTTTAAGACTGAATGAACTGAATTAACTGGAGACAAATTTTTATCAGGTCATCTTTGATGTTGGTACTTAATCATATACACGGGAAGAAGAAGACCTGTTATGTGCATATGGCTTTTGTTCTTAATGATTATGTTTGAACGGTTTCTTTAGAAATATTAGCAAGGTAGCGATGTTGTGGCAATAAATTGGAAGATTTATACCTTTTCAAATTACGTTAATGTTGCCAGTCTGAGTTTTACCCTATGGATATATAATATAGATAATATAATTATGAATGATAATATATTATATTATGCCCCCACATCTCACACACGGCCATCCGACCCCAAACTAGGCAGACCCTGTAATAATGATGGGTCTATAATAACCCAGTTTAGTTTGGGGTTAAAGCCTTCCTATGACGGCTGATGTATTTTTACAGATATATTAGAGAGACCTTAGAGTAACAAAGATAGAGACATATTATTTACACCCAAGACCCGATCACAATTATTTAGGTATCTCTGCAACGGCCGGGAATCGACCCCGGGATCTTCAGCATATCAGTCAACCACTGCACCATTCGGACATCCACTATTTATTGTGTCTGGAGTCTGCTTACGATCCATGCCAACTGGATAGGTTTAATGTAAGGCGCCCCATATAGAGCTTACTAACCTCTTAAAAGCTTTGTACTCGTACCAACCTAACCCCTAGACGTACGTTCAGAAGTCAGAACTAGGCCAGTAGGACTCGGGGTCAACAATCGCTGATACCACTTCTGAATTCAGCGGTGTTGCCAACTGTGAAGATAAAAATATACAGCCGCGGTTTCGGAAATTATATCCGCAACTGATATTTTTAATGGAGGTTAATATACCTGAATGGTTGAAGTGATTGGGTAGATTTTGGTAGTTTGTGTTTTATATGTTTTTTTACCTTATTACAGCACATCATAACTAGTTATAGTTATATATGTTTTGGTGACACTAATACAAATATTAAGGTGTTGAATTAGTCTGAGCTAAGTCAGATATAAAGAAAAGGTTTTTAACGTAAAAAACGATTATATTACGAAATTGCCACACCGCGATCGCTTATTGTCTAAGATCTATTTTTACGTCTGGCAATATTTTTGGCATAAATCAAATTGGCTACTTTCCATAAATTCATTTGCTCATTCTTTACACTTTTCGTAAACTATTCAATTGATTTTATTAGACAGTTTTGCAAAACATTTTTTTATTCATGATTTCAGATCGATGATTCATAATATTTGTCATGAAATTTCTGTCGTGGTCCTGACTTTATAATAAAAAAATATACGTGAATTCAGCAAATACATTGTGTATTTTCTAAATATCTGAAATATAGGGCGATGCAACAGATGGTAAACTGAGTACAGTGAGGGGCAGATAAACCTGACCCCCCTCAGAAGCATTGTTAGTATGAGAGGGGGGTCAGGTTTCTTTGCACCCGACCGTACTAGTGACTTCTGATGAGTAAGGATTTCCACATGTAGATTGAATGAAATTATGGTTCAGAAACGTGGGCTGATCCACACTGGATAAGTAGATTAGTTATGAAAATAGCAGTCTTAGAACAAAACTTGAATTAATACTCTGTGTACAACTGTAAAATGTGTATATTATAATGAAAAGTACCTTTCAAGATGCTGTGTATAAGCTCTATGATACACTCACAAGCAAATACAACATTTAAGTTTTTCAAATGCGCGGTTAAATGTACTTCAATATTGCAGACGCCGTCATTACGCTAGCCTTTTCCGTTTAGGAGCAATATGGGGCTAATGTCACTAGAACCTTTTCATAGCTCATAAGTGTATAAGTACTTATGTATTATGTACATTGTATCGAAACCTGAGACTTATTTCTGTCAATAGTACACAAGGCCCGAAATAAATTGTCCCACTCTTGCGGTTGTTAGCACTGCCGGATCGGGGCCAGAGTAGCGCTTCCCGGTGCTCAGGTGTTTACAAGTATATCCTATCTGAAGGTACATTCTCAAGTCACAAACACAGTGGTATGATTATCATGGAACCGTACAACTGGAATAATTCCCATCGAAGTATCAGAAGCTAGATTGATTGATAGAAGCAGAAGTGTCGAAAATTTTATCCTGTTTTGAAATCTAGGTATTTTTACAGTTTTATTGTCAGTAATAACAATATTTAATCATGTTAATATGTAAGTAGTTGAGTAGCCAAATAATTGCTAAGCAAGCGCAATCATTGAGTAGGTACTATTTCATTCAGCCCATCTTCAATAATTATCCTAATCCTAACTAATATTTATAAATGCGAAAGTAACTGTGCCGGTCTGTCTGTTACTCTTTCAGGCCAAAACTACTGAACGAATTTTTTTTTGAATGAAATTTGGTATACATATGGTCTAGAGTCTATACCATATGTATGCGGGCCGCAGTTTGAGTATAGCTGGTCTAGACCCTTAGAAATAACATAGGCTACTTTTTATCCCGGAAATTCTCGACGAAACGAAGGTTTCGTTTCATCAAGTAAAAGTATCATAGTAGTGAGAGTTAAAAGTTTCACTCCTTCGCTTTGTTTGTGATAGGTTTAATATCTGTATCTCTAACTGGTCCTATAGCTGTAACATTTAGTACAGGTTTTGCATTTTTTTGAACGAAATAAGTAAGTTAAGGTTTCAAACCCGAACTATACAAGACGTGAAACAGTCATGGGTGGGTGCATAGACTTATAGAGACCGTCGTAGCTACATTTAACATTTCATTCCTAAAAACTTTTTCTAAAGACGTAGGTCTTGTAATTGCTGGAAAAATATTTCTCCACTCCATGAAAAGTTGGTAACAAAAGTAAGCATTAAAATAGCTCTTAATTTCTATAGGAAAAAGTAAAATGGCTGTTACTTTTTCAGCGAATTAGGTTTCCTGTTTTTTGACACAAATAAAGTTCACATAAGCTGGAGACGACTTTTGCCATTTAGCTAATTTTTGGCAACAACCGCACGTCATTCCTAATTACTGTGTTTTAAGTACATATAATTATGTATTGCCTATATGTATCTTTATCTTTATTCTATTTTAAGGTTTTTGACCTACCCGACATCTAAAATATAATTTTAATAAGTATACGTCTCACTATTTGTCGTAATATTGTAAAAATATATACATCGATTTTTTCTTTTCTTTATGTTCTTAATTTATGAAACCATTTATGAAATTCATTTAATTAGACTTTAGAGTAATTTTAATTTTAACACCGATAACAAAATCACTCTTCAAGGGTATATAGTCGCTTTCGCATTCCAACCCATAACATAATATAACCGTTGGTTTTTTTAAATCCCTTTAGGTAAATAAAACAGAACTAAACTTGGTTCAGCCATTTGGGAACTAAGCTACCACAGACAGATACACAGCAAAACAAACACGTTTCACTCATAACACCCATCTTTTTCCGTCGGGGATGATTTTAATAAAACTTCAGTAAACCGAGTTTCGTGCACGACATATCTCGATTGACATGACGTCGCAAGCCATCCGCATCGTGTCCCGAAATAGACGCCGGCGCATCGCTGCAATAGGATATCCTGACAAATTATTTTTATCCCCGTATCCTTGTTTATTTCTTTCGACGGAGACCTTTTACGAGTTGCATTTGTGTAGTAAAACTAACATATTATGTGTGACAATCTGACCTACCATTGACAAAATTTTATTGCTAGTCCTGAAAAGAATACGGGGTTACAGCGATAATCTTAAGTATCCGATGTATATTTAACCATATTTCCGTTTCAATATCACCAATATAATGTCATTCAAACATGACGGAGACAGGACAGAAAAAAAAAAACATTTTTTTTATCGCTTTTTTTTAATAAAGCTTATCTTGCAGGCATTAGCTAAAGCTAACCAATCACAATGTCTTTATAAATCTGTTCGCCGCATGTATGTACGTAAGTACCTACGACCTACGAGTATATTATATAGGTACATAATATTATGTACATTTATTTGTATTACGACGACGGCGGTTGACTCATTCTCTTGGCTCCAGAAGCACTCTTGAAGTGCTAAAACATTAAACTAGTAGCAGTTACTCATTAGTTAGCCAAATTTAAATAAACGAAAGTTATATTGCAAGTATTTCATTTATTATTGCTTTGTACCTACCTACATACTCGTAGATCAATAGATTAACCCCCTTATTCATATAAAACTTACTGGACGCTTTAGCTATTGAACTGTTTTATCACTCTCTGTCAAAGAACAAATTGTTCTCTGTCAGAGAGGGACAAAACAGTTCAATAGCTAAAGCGTCCAGTAACTTTTTTATGAATAAGGGGGTAAAAGTACGAACACGTACGATGGTGTAAGCAAAAATAAAGCAAAGAAACCAAAAGAAACTGACGTCATTTTGTTTACTGTCAACCGTTAGTTCAAAATAATAACAACCAATGTACCAATGAATAAAATCACAAAATGTTCTAACCAAAGTACCTAATTCCAAATAGAAACTAAGATGTAGAAGAGGGCTGTTATTTGTCGAGATGTTTCTTTTGCACTGACACTCCATCTAGTTCGTATTAAATAAATAAATATGTTGGGACATCTCACACACGGCCATCCGACCCCAAGCTAGGCAGAACCTGTGTTATGGGTGTCGGACAGCTGATATATCTACACAAATACATAGATAGATAGATACTAAATATAAATATCAACACCCAAGACCCGAGTACAAACATCTGTTTTTAAACAAATATCTGCCCCAGCCGGGAATCGAACCCGGGACCTTCGGCTCAGTAGTCAGGGTCACTAACCACTACGCCATTCGGTCGTCAGTATTAAAATATCGCTGCGTAGAGTCTATGTACCTAGTAGAAATGAAAACAAAATAAAGGAAGGCGAGACGCTAGATAAACTTTAATTACAATAAAAGTAGGAACAAGATTCACAAAAAGCTCAAAGGTTTTAATTAAAAAAAAAAAAAAAAACACGCACTCACGCCTTGTACTAATGTACTCCCTTGCGGGGTAGGCAGAGGTGCATTGCTGCACCCACTTTTCGCCAGAGTGTTATGTTAGTCCCAATGTAATAGGGGGCGGGCCTATTGCCATTTTACGGGCACATCCAAGACCTGAGAACAAGTATCTGTGTTTAAACAAATATCTGCCCCAGCCGGGAATCGAACCCGGGACCATCGGCTCAGTAGTCAGGGCACTAACCACTACGCCATTCGGTCGTAATTAATAATTTTAAAACATAAATAATTATTTTATCTTTTTAATGCTAGGATTAACGATAACAAGACGGCGTGTCAATGCAAAAGAAACGTGTCGACAAATAACACCCACTTCTACCACTGGTGACGACCGAATGGCGTAGTGGTTAGTGACCCTGACTACTGAGCCGATAGTCCCGGGTTCGATTCCCGGCTGGGGCAGATATTTGTTTAAACACAGATATTTGTTCTCGGGTCTTGGATGTGCCCGTAAAATGGCAATAGGCCCGCCCCCTATTACATTGGGACTAACATACACTCTGGCGAAAAGTGGGTGCAGCAATGCACCTCTGCCTACCCCGCAAGGGAGTACATTAGTACAAGGCGTGAGTGCGTGTTTTTTTTTTTTTTTTTTTTCTACCGCTGAAATCTTATTTTGAATCAGTTCGGTTAGAAAATTTGTGACGCTTTGACCAAAACAAAATTCACAACACAGTAACTTTGCTTTGTATGTGCGACACAATCTCGTTCGTAGGTAAATCGTGAATTTAAGTTTTAATGTAAAAAATTAGGTCCAGGACCAGTCCAGACTTTAGACAACCTAGAATCTAGATACTGAATTCGCAAAGCGCATGCCTTAACCGCTAGGTAAACAAATAATTTAGATCCGTCAGACTATAAATATTCTATTTTTGGTTCACATGCCAGGACTAGTTTCTGGTATTAACCAACTGTTTTAGACACTAGATTAAAATCTTTATGCCTAAGTGTTGAAGTTGTTTCCAGACATAGAAAGCCGCTTTTGATTGATGTATAAAATAAATAAGGTGTGAATAAAAGTGAAAGCAAAGGAATATAATTTATACGGATATAAATACTTACTAGTTTTTAAAAAGATTTAATATTTTAACCTAATTTATAATTGTTTTTCAATTGGATCTCAAATAGCACAACATTCGCTTAGTGCTCGTACATAACAAAAGTAAAAGTATGTTTGAATGTAATATGTATAACTCAATGTAATAAAATAAGTTATTTTTATGAATGTAGCTAACTTTTTAGTTATTTTACATGTCAGACAAAGTATGCCAAAACATGACAAACTTATTATGTACTTATCAAACAAAAAAAATGGTACGTTAAATCATAAAGAAGAAGTACACTCACGTGTAATGAAAAGGTTCCACTGAGAAAAGCACCAAATTACTCCTAAACGGAAAAGGCTAGCTTAATAACGCCTTCTGCAACAGTGAACAACATTTAACAGAGCATCAGGATATTACCAACTTAAACGATAATATTTTGTTAAATCTTTGGCAAAATTGGGGTCGTTTGGTGTCCGAATTTTGTGAGTGGAACTTATTGTTTTGATAATCTTGTGTTTTTGGATTATTATTATTATCCATTGTACCTAGTGACAACTAGGTAAGCTTGAGAATCGAACTTGTTCGTGACTAGTGCTTAACTTTTAAGCCATTGGGGAATTTTTAACAGGGCAGTTAGAAACAAAACACTGTTTTAACCTTCACCTACATCCGAGATGTTGCCATCTAGTCTTAATTATAGAGCTTATGTAAATATTTACTTAGTTAAAAACACGGAGGAAGAAACAAAGGTTTGTTAAATTTTTATTACAATTGTATCTATACGTATAGATTTGGGTGTTTATTTATGAAAATTGCTGATATCTATGAATCTATGAACACAACGAGTCTATTCTCCTCCGCAATTTTCGCAAATAAATCGCAAACTGTCACTGTACTACCACAAAAAACTTTAAACACTGTTTAACCCGTTAAATACTAACTTAAGTTTTCGTGGTAAGGCCCTTATTTTCCATTTTGACCTCAAACCGCATACGCAATGTTTATAAATAGGGTCCGCTAAAAAAAAAACTTTTTTACTAAATATTAATAACTACCACCTTTGTTTCACCTGTATAATTATTTTGTCAGTTGTTTAGTATGAGGACATGTTTAGTTTACATCTCCTGACTTATAATTTAATAACTTTCCCAACACTCTGTAAGAGTTTGAAAAATATTGAAGAGTGATATAATATGAATCAACTTTTATTATAAGTACTGCGATATACTCGTACCTACGAATTTCCAAAACGTAATTATCAAGGTAAAAAAGTTAAATTTTATATTATTTGGTGTATTTTGTCCTGTCGTAAAAATTAACAGAACAGATTTCTATAAATATGAAATAAAATATTATATACTTATTTAAAGTTAACCAAATATAAACAGTCAAATTCATACGGGAAAATTTATCAACACCAATCAAGTTAGGACCTTATCGCACAGACAATAGAAATCGAAGTAGAATGACACGGAAGCGACTCAAAAATAAACTTAACTAACCTATTTACACCCTGTAATTCACTTACCGAACCTTACAGTTACACAAATACAATAACTAAACAATCATATTTAAACATGAACATATTTAAACATGTCACTAAAAGTAAAAGTACTGATCAGTACTAATAAGAAAGTACCTATCTACTGTAAATAAAGTTGAAGTATTTCTGTATTTACCAAACATGCGAATTTACCAAAAAAATATTTTTTGTGTTTTAGAGGTTCTTGAAAAATGTTGCTCATGTTTAAGTGTGAAATCAAGAAAAAAACTTTACAAAAATATTTTTTCAGTAACAAGTTAACAAAAGGTAAGTAGTAAGTATATATGTTATAATATAACTTCAAATTAAATAACACCAAAAAGCAGCCCCAAAAAACTAGGTACCACGACGACGAATCAAATTACTAGTAAATTGACGAGAATTTCACTTCATTTCCTTCAACCCAGTCAAAGTTCGTAAACTATGCAGCTTATGCCGAGTTGCGGAAAGGAACTTTAAGCTAATGTCTACATAAAATCTATGTCTTTAGCTTAAACATCCTTAGCTTTAGAACGGTATTCTGAGAGCAAACTTACCCGTCAACTTCGGCTTGGTTTCACTAAAACGATACGGTTGCAAGTGGCAAGAATGTGTGTGATTATAAATAAAGTGTAGAACTGACCTGAGAGACGCGTGCGCGCTGGGCGGGCGACGGAGACGACTGGGCGGGCGGCGGAGACGACAGGGCGGCAATGCGCGCGCGCACATTTCACTCTGCCGAAAGCTTTTAGGATCGACGCTCACTGGAGCTTTTTTAAACATTAGAAACACCGTGTAGCATTAATTACCTTAGTGGTTAAATTGTGGTAGTAAAATGTATTAGAAAACTAAGATTTGTTATGATAAATAAAGTAGAAAAAAAATGGTTTAATTTTGAGATATCAGACATTAGAGCTTAACTTTCGACAAGTGTTAGTGTTAGCAGTCCAAAATATGCCAGTTAATCCTGCCTATATCAAATATCGTGTCCAACAAGCTTTTAGATCAATAGTTTATTTTTTTGTGATAAGCACTAATAATAACTGGAAACTAGATTATTATAATACTGTAGAGTTTATGTTTTTTGAAATCTTTTTGGCAGAAGTAGGTTATAAACCATATACTTAGCTTTTCGTTAGTTAGTCAGTCTGGCCACATTTTGAAATAATTAATCAACAAAAACTATTTGCTTAGAGAAGGTTTGACAAATATTTGGGGCTGTATTCGGGCAATGAAAAAGTATCAGTGACAATAGCACCAACTTTCTCCTAAACGGAAAAGACTAGTTTAATGACGATGTTTACAACATAAACATTTAACAGAGAAACAGAATATTACCAAATAAACGTTAATAGGTATGTTCATCAAATTCTAAATTAAATGCACAAAAATGCGGTTCATCAAATTCTAAATTAAAAGTAAAAAAAAGGTTAATTTGGTGTCTACATTTTGTAAGTGGAACGTTTTAAATTATGCCTTCTCAGTGGAACGTTTCAAATTATGCCTTCTCAGTGTACGTTGTTCTTAACGAAGTCATCAGTAAGAACAGCTTTATCTCGTACTATTTTAAAACATTGTAAAATAGTCTTTATTTCTTAGTCATTACAGAGCGTAATAAAAAAATACGTTTATTTTCAAAATGCGTTACAACCACCTATACAGTAATATTTCATTATCGAACAAGTCAAGTGAAAAACAATAAAAAAATACATCATTCATACAATATTGTACAGAAGCCCACGACTTAAATTTCCTGTAGAAATCCAAACCCTATGAACTGCCTGGCATATCCCATGAATCATCACAACTGTTCACGTCCCCACTGCTGGGGCACGAGTCTCCTTCCAATGGGTTTAGACCTAGTCCACCACGCTGGCCCAGGGCGGTTGGTGGACCCCAAGAATATGCAAAATGAAATCTCATTTAAAACTGTATGCAGTCATAATAAGGAACAAACCAAGCTGTAGTATGACAAACTACTTGGCTACTCAGTTTTGTTAAGGTCATGCATTACTAAACCTAGTATTTGATGAATAAAGTTAATTTTATCGAGAAGATACTTTAGCAAAGTATATTATTTCGGCGATTTAAGGGTTCTGATATATGATATATTGTTTCCGGTATTCTATGTCCGGTACAGGTTGATCTGAAAATTTTGCATCGAAAAGAGGAGCCACTGTTCTGAGGGAAAAACATAATATTTAAAACAAACAAAACATGTATTCGGAAAGCTTAATAAATCGAGATCGTCGTTACGAAAAACGCAGTTTAGTAGCACAGGGGGGTTACTCTATACTGACGAAAAACGAACTTACGGAAGCTGTCGTGCAACGGCACGTTTAACACAACGAGATAAAGTCGTGGTTCGCTCAGCAGCGCTTCAAAGCTAAGCTTTACAAGCTTAGCTTATACGAGATAGAGACGTTTTTGGTGCTTTTGGGTCACACAATCTCGTAGCTTTACAAGTACTGTAGAGCGATCTATTCGAAAGTGCCGTCAACCTGTCAACCACAAAATGGCGGTGTACAGATTTGCGAAAGTTTGACATGACATGACATAGGTCATTGTCAGAATAATATTATGTACTCTGTGGTCATTCTTTTCGAAACTCATTCGAAAGGTAAAAAGTGTTCGAAAGTGCTGTCAAGTTGACAATAGTCGCACTCGCATTCGATTCTATTCGTTAGCTCGAATTTTCGTGATACGGGTACTGATTGCATGACAACCCTGGTTCGTTCGGCGCGACTTTGGTTTTACAGAAGCGTATTGGTGTTGGTGACATACACTGTGAATATTATTGTATAGGACATTTACAAGATATAAATAAAAAACCTAAGTCAAGCGAGCCGGACTTTTGTAATAACGGTTCCATTAGCTAAATATTTTTGCAGCATACATTTTTTGAATAGTAAGTATAGAAAAATCACTTCGCCTTAAAAAGTTTCCCGGTGGGAATTCCGGGATGAAAAGTAGCCTATGTTCTTTCTCAGAGTCTAGACCATATTATTATGTATATCGAATTTCAATCAAATCCGTTCAGTAGATTTGAGTAACAGACAGACACAGTTACAGTTACAGATTAGGATTATATTCTGATATGATTGTATTATAAATACGTAATACCACGCCTTTTTTTCTTTTTTATACTATACTTAAATGCTGCGTGACAGGTCTAGTTATACCTACCCCTAGTAATTAAAACTATATACTTACATGATATAGTTCGGCACGGTATTTGTGAGGCCTGCTATGCGGCGATTCTTAAATGGAACTGTCCCCAAAACCCCACGGGAAGCCCATTAGCGACGATACAAATCCTGCGTTAACCGACTTGTTAGGAAAAACAAACACACCTACTAAATATAACGAAATATTTATTTAACTCATATTTATTTGACCAATTTGGTCTTTAAAGAAAAATAACATCTACCAAGAGGGAAAAACACCGTGAATAAACCTACCGCAGGTCACAAAATTGCAGTCACGCTGTACTGGTGCACGCAGCCGCAGTAAAAACCTAGGCTGGACCTAGGCTGCCTCTCGCCCGGGAAGCAACAGGCTCAATCGATTGTGCATCAAAACAAGTACATACATTACACCCTGCACTGCCCGGGACGCTGACGTCCGCGTCACTTCAGTCCCAACCGCCGGGGTGATAAGACGTGTCCTTTCCGGGATCCATTGCGCAAGTCTACTGAAGTCACTAGACACTATTTTACCTCTACACATATTTTCGTAGTAATTGTTGTTTATCGCTGAGCGTTTATAGTATTTACAAGCTGAGTAATTGTTGTTTATCGCCATGTTTTAAAAAGTAGTTTTCAACTGTGTCTGCGGTTTGTGAGGTGAGGTGCAGATTGGAGTACTTTGGTAAGTTATTATTAAAGCTACTTATTTGTATGTTATTTAAATTATGTTAAATTAAATAGGTAAAATTGAGCTCGCAATTAACATTACTAGAGTGGCGGGTTCGATTCCCGAGCAGCGACGTGTCTATTTATGTGTTGTTTTGAAAAAGTAATGTAGGTATAGGTACATTAGTCTAGTCTCTTTTCAGCATTTTAATGCTTCTTCAGTGTAAATGTAACTTTCTCTCCATATTGCATCGCCTGTACATTGTACAAGTCCAGTGTCAGCAACACAACAAATTTGCAACTTATTTGGTTAATCCAGCAAATTTTACAGTACTCCTGGGCAGTAACCCACGTTGACAAACACCAATTTGTCTAACTCTAGTGTTACTCACCGACATACTAGGAAGACCATGAAATTAGTTATTTAAAGACGTAAATGTTTATTTCAGATAATATAAAATAGACAAACAAAAACAGGAAGAAACACTGTTTTAATTATAGAGGTCTGTGGTCTTGTTTTTGGTGAGTGGTTTCTCATTTTCATAAGATTTTGTCACTAATTTTTTTTTGGTATTTGGTGGTTACTACATTTACGTTTCCATATTTAGAATTTTGGTGTTATAAGTTTCAGTGTTTGTGTATCTGCCTGTGGTAGCGCCCTCCGAACGCTTCCGAACGGCTCAACTAATTTTACTTGAAGATTTGAATACATAATGGAAAATTATCTGTATGTTTGAAAATACTCTCAAGACACCCGAAAATTTATAAAAAAATACACGAGCAATGAAAAAGTTACAAAATGTCGACACTAAATAATAACCCCAATTAATATTAGAATTCAATTTAGAATCAGATCAAAATATTTAAGTTTTTAGTTGATAATATTCTGATATGCTGTTAAATGTACTTTAATTACTTCAATATTGCATAGACATAGACGGCGTCATAATGTTAGTCTTTTCCTTTTAAGAGTAACTTGGTGTTATTATTTCACTGAGGATTTTTTTCATTACTCATGCGTGTATTATTATTATCATAGACTTAGTATATACCCAGTATATACCCAGTATATACTAAGGCCCTGTTTCACAATGTCTGGATAATGGCTACCTGTCGTTTAAAATACATGCTGTCACTGTCTAAAAAATAATGACAAAGTGTGACAGCATGTATTTTATCCGACAGGTAGCCATTATCCAGACATTGTGAAACAGGCCCTAAGTCTATGATTATTATGTTATACAGTGTGTTGTTTTTCGGACCCGACAAACTTTAATGGTGGATTCTACGAGTAATGTCATCGAGAAAAAACCCCCATATGTGGGGTCAAATCTCAATATTCTACAAATGGCGGCCATTTTAAAGTTGATTTGAACTTTTTTATGTAACTTTTAAGCAGTTGTGGATATTTTTATTGGATAGAGATGACTTTTGGAGATAAAACCATTTTATTTCATGTCTGTAAGGCGTTTAAATCTTAAGATATAAGAAGAAAATCTAACTTAAGTTACTCAGACATGAGAGTTTTTCTCAATGAAATTACTCGTAGAATCCACCCTTAAAGTTTGTCGGGTCCGAAAAACAACACTTTATAATTGATTAAGCTAAGTGAATATTTTTTTCAGATGTTATAAAGTAGACAAGACTAAACAGAATCGCCTGAAAATTTATTAAGAGGATTGTTGATTGGGTTTTGGTGAGTAGTTTATCAATTTGACAACTTTTAATTTTTTATGAATGTGGAAGAAAATTCCCGAGAATTAGGTAATTCACAGCATAACTGTGTGTGCATATTATGTAAAAAATAAATTGCTGGCGCACACACAATAATTATGAAAATACATGCATATGCTTACGACTGTAATCCCCGAAGGGGTAGTCGCGAGTCACCCGCTTTTCGCTGTGCATTGTACTCACGTGATAGGTCGCGAGCCGTATCGCCGTTATAATATAATAATTATGAAAATAAAATTATACAAATACAGTTGAATGAATGAAATAATATTTTATTTTAAAATCCCATCCTTAGTACAACGTATTTGCTGGCGTCTATTTCAGTAGAGGATAAAGGTCAATTTCAGGCCTTAGGTGATAGCTGAGCGATTAAGCGTCAATTCACACGTACCACAACCACACCACGTCGCAGCGACATAATGTGGTCAAGCTGTGGTTACGTGTGAATTGTGTGACAGCGGCTTTTTGCAGTTGCTTTGTGGCAGCGACAAAATATCGATGTGGTTGCGTTGTCGCTGTCATTGCGATGTGGTAACCACGTCGTCATGTGCAGTTTTATACGGAGAAAAACTAGTGTTGCCCAAATTCAGTCTTGGTCTTGCAGTCTTGGTCTTGTTCTTGCGTTTTTGCAAGACCAAGACCAAGAACAAGACCGCGTATTTTTAGCAAGACCAAGACCAAGACCTGACCGTGCAAGACTTGAGCAAGAACAAGACATAGCCTGCAAGACTCTTGCGTCTTGCAGCTAGGACTTAGCGCTATTTCACTGAGTAGTTAGGTGAAACAGTTCGGTGTATAGGTAGGTACGCTTAGGAATTCTATGAGACGCAAAAAACTGTATCAAAGAATATGAAAAACTAGACCTATGCACATTACGACTAATACCATAAACATAGCGAATAAAAAATATCTATTAAAATCAAAAAGTAAACTTTAATAAATAGTAATAGACTAATAGGTAATTGCAAGACTTGCAAGACTCTTGCTGCAAGACCAAGACCAAGACCAAGACTGGGAGCGCAAGACCAAGACCAAGACCAAAACCAGGTGTATTTGCGCAAGAACAAGACCAAGACCAAGACCAGGTGTATTGGCGCAAGACCAAGACCAAGACTGGCTAAGTCTCGTCTTGTTCTTGCATTTGGGCAACACTAAGAAAAACAGGTTGCCGCGGTGCCGCCACCGCGTGGCGGCGTTGCCGTTGCGATGTGGTTGCGTTGTGGTTGCGATGTGGTCGTATTACACGGGTGGTTGATAACAACGGCAAAATGTGGCACGTGTGAATTGGATTATTCATTGTCAATACAAAATATACGCCCGACCACACCGCGTGGTTGTGGTGTGGTTGTGGTACGTCTGAATTGACCCTAAAACTACCTACCTCTTCACACAAATCATAACATGCGAATTCAAATCCCTTGATATATTAATACATTGTAGAGTTACAAAACACTAAACGTATTTAATAAAGTCGCCTGTCATACATTTGACAGTACAAATATATTTAAAATAACCCCCCTTAGGGCGGATTCGACCAACGTCGAGTAACTTTTTACTCACGAGTAAAGTACCAGTTACTCGCGAGTAAGCAGATTTTGCATTCTACCAAACCTGAAACCAAGATAACTAGCTTATCCCAAGAATAAAATGTTATACCGCCAAAATTGACCGTGTAACGAGCTTATCCGAGAGTAATTTTGTAATGGCGGCAGCACATCAGCTGATTAGAAAACCGTCATAATGACATATAAACACATCTGTCAAAACATAAACAAAAGTACGTTAAAAGGCAAAGTCTCAGAATAACAACAGCGAATAAAATATTAAAACATAAACAATTTCATACTTTTATAATCCATTCAAACTAAGTTGGCATGTCATTTCTATTGCATGCTTTGAAACGCAGCTATTTTTATTTTAGTTGCATTACAGTTTCGTTCCTCGTTCATTCAATTTAATCATGGTATAACTTGGTAGAATGCAAATGTACTTATCCTAGATATTTACTCGCGTATAATTTTAATTCCGGTATAGTTATTCTCGTGTAACGTGATGTTTGGACGAATTCACCCTTATTCATAAAAAACTTACTGGACGCTTTAGCTATTGAACTGTTAAACCGTCCAGTAAGTTTTTTATAAATTATTATTTATTTATATTTATATTTTCGTATGTATCTATCTCTTTATTTGTATAGATAATATCAGCTGTCCGAACCCATAACACAGGCTTTGCCTAGCTTGGGGTCCGATGGCCGTGTGTGAGATGTCCCCACATATTATTATTATTATTGTTATTATTATTAAATAGTGAAGAATTATTTTACCTAGTTCTCTTTTAAATACGCTAAGCGTTTGGTAAGAGTGACCCTAGTTGAAGATCGCCATTAATAGTAAAACGTTTTAGCTCTAAACTAGCGAAAGTATTTGATGACCTAAATATAAAAAGCGGTGCGACATTAGAGACATAACTAATTATGTACCTATGTACTTTGGTATTATAGATTGAGCGAATGCGTTTTATCTTTGAAAGTAATCTTTTAGCTAAATTCAGAGCAAATCATTTTAATTTCTATGGTGCCGAAGGGTGAGATGCCAAGTTTGATTCCCGGCTACGGCAAATTATGAAATTCGGATAATGACGATGGCAGTTGGACCCACCTCCTATTACCGTGAATTTTATATTAAATACCAACAGAAATTTATAAATCTCTTCCGGAATATAAGAGTGAGTTTTTCATATACCTACTTAAAATATATACATATAGTGAAGTAGTGGACTGACGACCTTAGGCGAGTGGCGGGTAGTGGTTGGATGAGGAAGGCCGAGGACCGAGTGTTGTGGCGCTCCTTGGGAGAGGCCTATGTCCAGCAGTGGATGATTATTGGCTAATGATGATGATGAAGAAACTATCAGTTATTGAGATATAATATTAAGTATATCGATGTTAAATTTATAGACTTACTTCAACAAGGTTGGAAAATATCTTAGAATCATTAGTATCATAATAATACTAGACTATCTGACGCAAACTAAGGCCTCCACCACACTACTCGCTTCGAAGCTACGCCGAATCACCCGAAGCTATGAAAATAAAGCTACTAAGTAAGACGGCGTGCTTCTTCACACTGTCGTATTTGGCTAACCGCGGTTAACATCGCAAGTTCTGTAGTGGAGGCTTTAAGGCCAACCATCCACGGGCCAAAAAACCGGTGGTTTACACGCTTGTCGATCATGGCCTTAAGGTGACAGCAAACATAAACTGATCGTCACCGTATTGCCTTTCACCGGAGCTTGTCCTGAGGCGACAGAATTACTTTACGATTCCAATTAGTGTGCGTTTCAGTAAGGAGTTACATACAAATAATACTGAACGGCTCCAGTTGATACGGTCTCGATCCCTTTCCGAGTTCATTATGTATGCTGTGACCTTTAGACCCAGACGTCAGACGTCATCAGGTCACGTGTTCAACAAAAGAGTCCCGATGAATCCATAATAATGACTTATCGCAGGCAGACATCTTACGGCGAACCGTCTGTAGAAAATACTCTCAATGCCAAAAGGTACATATTTTAACGCATTAGCATTTTGGACCGGATAATATCAGTGAAGTGGCAGGAAATGATTTTTCAAAGAGAATTTTCCTATTCGGTACACGAATTTATACCTAACCTCCTTTGCTAGACGGACAGAAAATAGTTACCTTATAATTAGGAACCTAAAAACAACGTTTTTTAAAAATATCACTTACCTACATAGCTTATCGATATTTAATTGATATACAACCATGAGTTTGACTTACCGACACGTAATTTATAAAATATTTTTTTCTTGTTTCAGCTTCAAAATGAGCCAAGAGAGGGTGGAGCGGTGCTCTAGATCCCCGTCACCTCAGATCGGGGGGATCCCCGCGCCCCCCGCGCCCCCCGCCGCCCCCATCACCATCACGCTCCCGGCCGCCATCACCACCATCACTCTGGGTGAATTGGTTACCCCGTATGCCCTCTCTTTCTGTCCTGTCATGACCAACGCTTCTCCTTCCACCTCCCACGCGCACAGATTATTGCCATCGCCTGAGAACCGAATCGAAACGTATCTCATATTTGATTGGCTGGCTTTGACCTCTTCTGCTGGCTGACTCTTGGCTCAGAGACCGGATGGTCCAGTTTCTGACACTAGTATTGGTATTCTAAGGCCGATATCTCCGGGGGGATCCGAGGAGGAATTCCCCAACAATCCCGACATGATATCTCCTGCAGCACTAAGGTTAGCTATGGCCTGCTTAGATGAATCCTTGGAGGAAGTCTCAGTGGAATCTTTACATCCATCGTTAGATTCACCCTTGGATGCATCCTTGGTGGACGCTTTAATAGCAACCTTAGTGCCTGATTTGGAGGATATCGTCGATATAATCTCTGATATTGAGGAGAAATATTCTGAACCGAGCCAAGACAGCCAGATGATGTTGCTCAACGTCGGCCTTCCAAATATGTATGTGATCGTTTGTTTCTTAGGCGGCGGCAATATCTGCTGTGAGGGTCTGTCCATGGGTAGACCTATTGATATGTCCACGCTGCCATCTACAGAGCCTCTACTCCGGCCGTTGGAGAGCGCTGTAGGTGGTCGGTCGGTGACTGCGAGACCACCTCTACCCGTGGACAAACCTGATTCCACGGCTGTTCTACGAGTAGCTGGAGAACAGCCTGGTGGGAGCGCCTTGAACATAGATCGTCACCGGATTTATGATATAGGGTTTACGGGGCTTCTGTGCGGTCAAGCGGATCTGGAGGCAAGCCAACCTTCGCACGTGCCATCAGACCGCCCGCGGCCTGGGTCTCCTTACAACACCTCAGTGGGCTTCATCCCCATAGAACCACTCAACCTCTCAGACCGCCCGCGACCTTGGTCTCCTTACGAAAGCTCAGGCGGCTTCATCCCCATAGAACCACTCAACCTCTCAACGGACAGGCCCAGGGAAGAGGGTCGGAGCGGATCCTTCTTTCAAGAGAGTTTTCTATCCGGCCTGAATTTGACGAGCCGGAAGAGGACATCTGAGACCCAGGCAGGCCCTGTTAACCCTATCATCCGGCCCAGGATAGAAGAAAGTGAAGGGGGTAACCAAGGTAAGACCATGACTGAGTATTAAGACTTGACTCTAGTTTTGTTGAGCATTACCTACGCTCACATCACAAAATAGTATTAAATTAAAATTCTTCAGTTTCAGCCAAACGGTGGAAAGGGAAAGGCAAAGGGAAGCGGAGCAAACCCAATCAATAATTATTTACAAATTAAGAAACAAATATAGAGAACCAGAAACACATAGTCAGAGAACCTGCCGCGGTGGAGCCTATCCTCTCAGGTGGTCTCGAGGATGTGGAACCTGCGCCAGGCAACCTGAAGAAGAATGAGCCCATGTCAGTGCATAAACACTTTCGTCCCAGTTTAGATACAAGTTTTATTAGATTATAGAAAATTCTTCTACAAGTGTAATTCGATGTTGGAATTATATGTAGTTAGTAGGTACCTAACTAACTACTGCGACTTGTTTTGATAATGATTTTCGGATTTAAATTGTATTGAATTTGACACAAATTACTTAGTTTTGACTTCGCCATAGGGCTCTGAATTAAAATGTTCGATCTAATGAGACATAATGAAACTAAAAGTGATATTAAATTATGCGATAATTACCATTGTGGTCGGTTGGAAGAATAAACTTTCTTACAAGCGTATATAATATTGTTATGTGTACTTACATACATATCAATAATATATATTAGGTATTATATTCAAAAATTGAAATTTTCAAATTTTAACGACACGCTAAGTATTGTAGTCGTTCCGTGTTGGTATTATAAGTAGGTAGTAAAAGTATAATTATTTTTGATCTAATTAGACCAAAGAATAAAACTAAAAGTGATACATATTTATTAATGATCCGATAGTGGTAATTTGGTCTACTACTTCTACTAGTATAATTGTATTTTAATGTGTACTTAATTAATATGATAAATACCTATAATAATATTCATTTTAAATAAAATTTATATGTATTTATGATTTTCATCATGGTGACAATCCCTAATCCAGCTCTAGTGATTGTCACCGTTTAGCTAATAAGAAGATGAATTTACGGCCTGTGTATTTTTATTAATATTCCAATGTATTTTGTAGATATCTAAAATATAACATATTTCAATCGAGGATGTTTCCTATGTACTAACATACTTTGTATATCCAATGTAATATTAGGAAACATACCTACCTATGTATAATGTTGTGTAGGTACCTATGATATATTTTGTTTACACTTATTACTTAGTAAAACTTGAAATGGATGTAACTTATGGGCTTCTTAAATGTGATGTAAAATACTTACAGGGTGTTTGAAAAGTACCAATACACGGGACTAAAGGCATTTTAGTCAATTTTAATTCCAGAGGGAATCTTTTAAAAGTTATTTCTTTAAAGTCTTGTCCAATATAATACTGTAGATATAAGTAAATTTGATGTGTGTGTGTGTATTTTAATGTGATGTGATTTACTACCTACTTACAGGAAAGTTCGTAGTTCATGTAAACAGGGTGTGAAAATAAGGGTACTTATTGTATAGTATTCCAAAAGGGGGTGACTAAAGATATCATTCTATTCAATTCAGAGGGTGGAGTTTGTTGGTACAATTTTGTCCTTTTACTATGGTACAATTCTGTATTATAGATAGATGTGAATTAAATAAATCAATATAGATGTGAGCAAAAATGAACTCCATCAACTTGGCGTTAAAAAGTATAACATTGCAAAAAAATACTTTGTACTGTCTTGTGTTTACTTAAATCCAACGTACAGAATTATTTTTTAGGGCTATCCATAAATCTTAGAACAAAAGATGTTCAGAATGACGGCCGCATTTTTGCTTCTATACCTCTTATGGAACATCCTGTAAAGTAATGTGATATGTACAGTATTTGATAAATGTGATATCATTATAATAAAAAAAAACATGTTATAATTAATGAACATGATATTGGAATATGAAATTAGGCGAAAACTTAATTCGTGTCCACTTGGGTACCCTATTCAATTCTATTCTATTCTCTGAGGGGGGGTACCTGCACCTGGCTCTCTCGTGTGGAACCTTTGTGCATATCCCCAAGGTCTAAACTGCCTTCCAAAGCTTGGATCATTTCCCACCACGCTGGTCCACTGCGGGTTGGTGGGTTCACATCTCTAGATGTACTAAATCTAGATATGCAGGTTTCCTCACGATGTTTTCCTTCACCGTAAGCGCGATGGTATACATTGTACTGAAGTTAAAAGAACTCATCGGTACATGTCAGCGCCGGGATTCGAACCCGCATCTCTTGCGTGAGAAGCGGGTGCTTACCCGACTGAGCTACCACCGCTCTCCACTTGGGTACTCGGAAAAAATACATTGTGGGCACAATAAAATAGTGTTTTTGTACGCATGAAAGTAGGTACTTACTAAGTATACTCACCATCAATGTTTCAGAGGAAAAATATCGATTATGTAATGTACCTATTTATGTTTTTTTTAAAATAATAAGTGTTAGTGATTCTATTTTGTGTTAGTGATTTTTCTACGAGTAGGTACATAATCTCGATGGAAAATTGATTTTTTTTTGTTAGACGAGAAAATCACTGAAAATTACTTATACTTATATTTATTATTATACTTATATATTTATTATATATTACGGTGAGGTGACTTAAGTACCTGGCCTCTTATCGAAAACTTGTTATGACAATTTTGGATTCAAATTGTATTGAATTTGACACAATAATTACTTCGTTATTGTTAGGTACTTCGTTTTGTCTTCGCGATACTTACCCCTTAAAATTGTACGTTTCTTTTTAAGTAATTAAGTAAGTACCTATTCAGTAGGCGATTCCGAGTATTCCAACTTGACCTTTCCCGTTTATTCATCTTATTACAGATACATATTTCAGTAAAAAGAAACATTAATTTTTGCTATAGAATTTGTATGTAGGTTTCTGGGAAATCCTTAGAAATAAACGGCCAATGTGACGGGATTTCCTACTGATTTACTAGAAAAATAATATCTTAATATAATGACCTATATTATGTGATGTGTTGATTGTTAATAGTAAGTGTCTACCTTTCGGCAACGTACTCAACGGACGCCAAACATTCAATATACTCTGTATACAAGTTCGTCCACTTCATCGGCATTGCCGACGCATACCTACATTTTATGAAAACCCGTTAGTCTATGGTTTGGTCCAATACCAACGATACTGAAAGGTGGATGCTTCCATTTAACCGTAAAAAATATCTTAAGCTAAATTAAGTAATAATTACCTAAATGTGATGTAGTGGTTGTTAAGTTGTACAAAACAACTATTGTCCAAACAAGAATTCCAGAATGGGACACTTGCCTGTACCTAAATTAGAGATTTATGTATATTGTATATATAAACTAGCACTACAGTACTTACCTATGCGCCAATTTCATACAATATTATTGTATTCATAAATGGAAAAAGCACTGCTTACCCAGTACTCGTAAAAAAAACTACAGTACTATTCGTATTGCACCTTTAATATATGTGTAAAATATAATACCTATATTATTATATTTCAATTTTAGGTACTTATTTTATAAAATATAAATAGGTAAACAGTACCTATAATTGTGTAAATATACTAAAAATGTAAACCATAGAAACAGAGTACGCGGCATTCAAATAATGTTTAAATAAGTATCTACTATTCCCATGCAACAACATAACAATGTTGTAGGTAGGTAGGTATACATAATAAATATAAAAATTGTAGATACTTACATACGCTATTGCGATGTGGTTGTTTTTGAAATGTCAGTAGTATTAGTAGGTAGTCAACAGACTTTTATTGCATATTTCAATTTTGGGAGAACTATGCCGTACCTATTGTTGGATTTGATAAAATGTGTGTAAATTTTGTAAGTATTTAATAACTGCGTCTGTGGTCAAGTTGTTGATACTCTGCTTCATGACTCAGAGGTCCTGGGTTCGTTACCGGGTGGGACCATCAATGTGTGATTCTGAATTGAGGTTCCAAGTTTGGCTAGGACATAGAAGGCTGATGCCCTGTTGTCCGAAACAGTCGGATCCTGAGCCTAACTCTCTCCAGTCGTGTGGGTCAATCCGTTCCATTGTGTTATGAGAGTGATGGCACAGAGAGCTCCTGTGTAATACTGCGCATACACTTGGACACTATAATCTACTCGTGGTAAAAACTCGGCTAGGTGGACATTTTATTAATATTAATAAGGTTTGTCGTATTAGGTACAATTTCATTGATCTAACTAAACATACAACGAGTACCTACATCGAATTGTAAATGTCTCTAAGTACCTACCTACTTGTTATTTTCTGTAAAACTCCTAACTTAATCCTTGCTAAAAGTATTTATTTCAAGTAGGTATTCCAATTGAAGACATTGTTTTGATGAATTTGATACCTTCCTGATTAGAGTCCCTTAAGTAAAATTAAGTGATGTTTATATAAATTTTAATCATTGAGTTGGGTTGATAAATTGCTAAGAAACTCGATGAGTCTATCATGAATTAAATTCATTATTATGTCAGTAAAATACGTGTATTAAGTATGTACGATGTTTTTATGTAAATAACTAAATTCAAAACTATTAATTGTTTCAATAAACATTGATTAAATGTTGTATATTTTGCATGCAGATAATTAATGCCACACTTCACAGTATACAGATAGGGTTGAAATGTTTTCGTTAGTTTTAAGACCTGTAAGTTTCTTGAGTATAATTAAAAAAACAAATGTAAATCGGAAGGGGCCTAGCTAGGGGAAACAAGTGGAATAAAAACCCAAAAGAAAAACAAGCTGTTTTTGAACTTTTATTTCCTTTTTTTGTATCTTTAACATAAATAGCTTTTATTTTTAAAGTATAAGTTACAAACGTACAATAAGTATTGCACAATTAATAAATAGTAATATAAAATATTTTTTAATATTATTCTACTGCACCTATGTAAGTAACGGTTCACGACATAGACATTTCATTTGATGCGGTGACTTTTATATTAGAAAAATAATGAAAAAAGCTTCTTAAGATTTTGGTTCCTTTATTTGGTATTGAAATTGCGTACATAGGATCGTAGCGCGTGGACGGGCGGTCGGGTCCGGGCGATGAAGCAGAGACACGTCACAGGGCGAGCCGGGAGCGGAGCGCCCGTCCGGGGGCGGTGGCGGGCGCCGCTGCCGGGGGCTGCGGCGCCCGCACCACACACATCACTTATCGAACGACTAGGCTTATTATACCCGACCGGAAAGCGCCCCGAGTTGTTATGGGCGGCGTGGAGCGTGCTCACATGCGCTCCGTGCTGACGGCGCGCGACTCCTGCACCAGGTACACCTGGGAGCCGGGCACGGTGGAGGTGGTCACGAAGGTGCGGTGCTTGGCGCGGATGAGAGACAAGTTGCTCTCGGCCACGTCGGCGCGGTCCTCGGCGGCCTCGAGCTCGCGCTGGAAGCGTCGCACCCGGGTCACGCTCTGCTGCGACATTCCCTCCTGTGGACACAGATTACACATTGTCAGTAGCCATTTTGGTCTTTCAACTGGAAAGGCCTGACATTTCCAGAAAAACTAATCGTAACCAAGATCCAAATGTCAAGTAAAGCTTTGATTACACATAACTTCTGATTAGACTTGTAGCATCGTACAACTATTCGAACGTACCTGTTCAGCCAACTGCCTCTTGTAGATGTTGACCTTCTGGGAAGTCTTCTCGAGCGAGTCCTGGAGAAGGGCGATGTTCTTCTGGTCTTCCTCGCACTGGATCATGACCTCCTTGACCTGGCGTTCCTTCTTGCGGAGGATCTTGATGGTCTCGGCGTGTCTCCTCTTCTCCTCGTCCAGCTCAAGCTCGTAGTCCTTCATGCGAGCCTCCAGCTTGCTGATGATGCGCTTGCCTCCGACAATGGCGTTGGCTTCGACCTCCTCCAAGCGGACAGACAGGTTCTGGAAGAGATACCAAAAAGATTTTGTAAACAATGTTCTGATGTTATCAGTCATGAGCAAGAATAATTCAATGATACTTCTGTGATGAGATATTTCAATTATGGCAATAAAGGAAACCTTACCTTGACTTCGATTTCCAGAGACTTCTTGACGGCCTCAACCTTGACAATCCTCTCCTGTTCTTCGTGCAGGATCTCGACGGTGTGTTTGAGCTCGGTCTGGAAACAAGTCAAACATTGTGTAAATACGAGGACTCTGTACTTTGGCAATTAACTTGTAAATCCAACTCGAAATGGTCTCTTGCGAAAAAGTTGCAAAGCGCCTGACAATATACGTTACGCTCCACAACATAAGTCTATGATTTTATTCTTCTGGAATCTTCTAGAAAACTTGTCGACTGACCTGGACGCGTTGATATCTCTCATCAGCGACCCTGAGTTCCTTGGTGATCTCGTCGTAGTCCGCGGCCACACAGGCCAGCTCCTGCTCGATCTTGGCCTTGCTGCTGGACAGGTTCACGTTGATGACCGTCAGCTCATTGATGCGGGTCGTCGCCTCTTCGTAGGATTGCTCCACGGTGCGTTTGGCGCGGAGGGCCTGTAGTGGTAGTGGTGAGGTGTAAGTATTGATTGAAAGGTAAGAATTGGTAGGTGCTAAGATTAGAGTAAGTAAATACCAAATAATATTTAAGAATTATTTTTTTAAAACAAAAAAGATAGTTTGATAGTCTCAGGCAACTCCTTTTTGATACTTAATACAAATAAGACGATAATAAAGTGAATGATGAAGAATGTACATACACATATTGTAGGGACCCATGACAGCTAACGTAAACTAAAAAACTTAGCGTTTTCTCTAGCTTAAATCTAGTTATGCCAGTTATTTCCACCTTGAAAATCTTAAAATACTACAGTAGATATAAAAGTATCATTAATTACCTGCTCGTAATTGCCACGGATCTCCTCAACTTCACCGGTGAGCGACTGTATCCTGCGCTGGGCGACTCCGTACTGGTCGAGGGTCACCTGCAACTGCCTCTGGACCTCGTCGTAGTGGCTCTGGATCTCAGTGAGCTGGTGATAAAGAAGTTTTATTTTATTTTAGATTTATTATTATTATTTAATGTGAAAAACATTTTCTACCAGTGAAACCAGAGGAAGAACAGGCGGAACTAATGATAAACGATATCAATGATAGAGGAGTGAGTGTAAGTATGCGATAGGTTGTAATGGATAAGTAAGTACCTATCCGGTAGTGGTTTGATAAGTAGAGCTGAACGTACAGTGTTGTGGAGCCCATTGCAGGAGAATTATGGGTTGATAATCATGTATACTTAACCAATATTGAAGATACAAATCATTTATATAAAAATTGTAGTGAATAAGAATGAGCAGCGTTCTTTGCGATAGGTATGGCCTGCAATGAACGATTGTTGGCAGATGGCGATGATAATGATTTAGGTAGGAAAGACATTGTAACAACGAAATCACTGGGAACGCTATGCCGAGTATGACGAAATTATATTTGACTCTAAAATCTGGATGTGATCCAACAGCTCAAAAATTTATTGGGAGCAAAATACCTAATGAGTCATGATTTATCTTGATATGGAATTAAATACCTAGCTTACAATTATTAATTTTGTAATCGTAATAATTATAAATGTAGCGATGACAAGAAGAAATATGCTCACACTCATTATGTTTAAGTACCTTTATATTATTTTTATTAAATCATCATGCACTTTTATAAAACTAGCTGAGATTGTTAGAGTGGGTAACAGAATTATTCTCTCCATCGATTGCCTATGTCCAGCAGTGATTGAATTTTATGATGACAATGTAATTTATGTATCCCGTATATTAGGTATTTTAATTATGCGAATTCTCACCTGCAGAGACTGCTTCTTGATGGTTTTCTGCAGATCGATGTTGGTCTTGTTGGCGACGTCCAGAGACAACTCCAGCTCAGTGATCTGGATCTGGAGCTTCTTCTTGATGCGGGTGATCTCTGTCTTCAGCTTGGTCTCGGCCTCGACCACGCGAGCGTTCAGCTGCTCGATCTCGATGCTGGTCTGCTTGCTGGTGATCAGAAGGTAATGTCAGTAAAGCTACAGGGTCTACAGGTGCTGGATATTTAAATGCGTGGAGGTCTAAATGCTACGGTTGAATAATAAAGAAAATATTTTTAGTAATGATTTCTTTATTCAACGGCAAAAAGTTACATGAATTGGATAATAGATAATTAATACTATTAGCTAAACAGGGAAAACTAAAGTAACGCTAATATACATAGCAACAATAAAGTTATCGTTAATCGTTAATCATTAACCCTCCGCTGGCTAATAAGTTAGTAGTAACGGCGAGTGTACCTTTTTGAAAACATAAGGCTCATGTTCAACTGATCAAGCTCCGCGAGAGTTTGCTTCAGCTCGTGCAGGCGCTGAAGATACGAGTCATCAATAATCGGGATCTCAGTGTGTATCCTCACAATACAAGTCCGCGGAGACGAAGCTCTTACAGACCTCATGGATTCGGAAAACGACTCCGAGTAAGAACTTTCATTTCTCTGCGACTGCCTCATCGAAACAGAGCTTGAAGATGAGATTTTCGACAAATCCTCACTACTCTTGGAAAATTTGGCGATCCTCTTATCCAGTATATTTCTCACTTGCTGTGAATCCATGTGCCTTATTTGTCCATCAGAGATGTTCCTCCTGCTCTCGTCGAGAAGCGATTGTGCGATCGCGTTAGCCGACTTTCCGCGGTACGTAGCTGCTTTTCCTCTCAACTCGGCCCCTACATTCATTTCGGCCTGGAGAGAACTCACTTCCCTCTCAATTTCTTCCATGCGTTTTTTTTGTCTCTCCGTCTTTATCTTTTCCCTGTCAACCTTCTTCTTCTTGTTTTTCACTGTCACACTTTCAGCACCGACGTGTTTAGAAACATTGGCTGCAGCAGCAGTCTGAACCACTGAGAAGGCTGACCGCTTTGCTACACGGAAGTCGTTGAGATCACGCTTGGCTTGCTCCGATATGTCGTGAGAGATCCGGTTGACGTCTTCCTGAGAGTAGGCACGAATCGGTTTGTCGAAGCGATACTTCTCCAAGCCTCTCTCGTTGTTCCACGGCAGGTGGGGCGGCTTTGAATGGATGCCCTGCTCCTTCGCGTTGATATAGTCTATCATTGGCTGGTAGAAATTTATCCCGTAGCCATAGTTATCTTCGTACACTGAGGTGGGCGGTCGGTTCCACTTATTGTAACAGGGCACATTAACGGGCGCCATTATGAGTTAACTGAAGAAGATTTATTGAAGCTCGATCGTTTCGAAAATATCGGTCATCCCGGCGTGTTTCAACACGGGACGAGGTCGAGTAATTAGGTCTGATTGCGGCTGAGCCTGATCTTTTGTAGATTTCAACAGCCCTGATGTGCCAATATTCGTTTTGCCACTAGCAATTTTCACCAATCGGATGAGCGGATAAATATAAATGGAATTCGTGCCAATATTTTGGATTATATTTAATGCTAATTACGTTTTGGTCGGATGTGCAACATGTGTGAAATGACGTTGTGTGGTAGTGATTTCAATTTCATGGTTGGATTCATTTAGTTTTTTTGTGAATATCTTTTTAATTGTTGTTTTGTCGTTCGGGGAGGACAGTGAGATTGACTTTTGTCTATCAATCATTGATTGGCGTGTATCCAGTAGTAAGTAATATGTGTCATGGTTGCGATGTATGAGGCGTGTATGGATGACAGTCGTCAGTCATTGGCAGGGCTCGGGAAGGGATCAGGGTGACGATGGATATGCTTGCAGTTCCGAATTGGCATGGCTCTTGTGTGCACTTCTGTGTTTATTATCTGTTCAGTCTTTTATGAGATGTTGTAGTGTACACTGTGCGTAAGGTAAGTATGTTTTTTAAAGTAGTTCTCTGTTTTATTAAGTTGTTTGTTTGAGTAAAAACATATTTTATTGTGTTGCGTATTTTGCATTTGCAGGTGTCATGAAAACTATTATAATTTTGCAACTTTCTCCTCGAGGCTCATTCTTGCTCATAGACAAAATATCTATAAAAAATATCAAATAGACCTTATTTGATATTTATACTTGACCGGTCAAATTCTAGTCTCGTGAATCAAGCTTCTATGTTTAGGTTCCATTAATAATGTCCTAACTTACCGAATAGACTGGATCTCTCCTGTCTCAAACTTTCCCGTTAAACTAGAAGTTGTAGTTTCTCCTCAACTACAACTTCTCACATACCCTGTCTCTGTCTAACTTACCGAATAGACTCGATCTCCTCCTCCTTCTCTTGCAGGCGTCGCTCGGCCTCGTGGCGGAACTGGCCGAGTTCCGTGGTCAGCCTCATCGAGCGCTGCTCCTCAGCTTTACGGCCCTAGGGAGGAAACGATACCATTTAGTCTCTGTTAGTCTTATAGGTTCCATTAATTATGATTGATGGAGGATATGGTTGGTACGGATTTCTCACGGTGTTTCAAAGTTACTGATTTTTTTCGATAGATGTTTGTTACACTTTTGGCTCAGTATTTCACTTGAGTTAATACCTAAGCAAGAACTAACGACCTAGGTATATACTCAAAGTTAATTCAGTATATTTATCACAGCTCTGCATTCCATACTCAAACTTTACTTATATTGCAGTTTTTAACTGACAGTGTTTCTATTAAACTTATAACACTCGAAATATAAACACGTGCCTCTAATCATAATTAGCTATAATAAACAATCTTCAAGAACACAAACAAACCGCCCATACTTAGTATCGGAAAGATGTACTCATAGAAAAAACAGAGCGGTCGATATTTGTTAAAAATAGTCAAGATCATGTAATAGCCCAGTTTACAGTACTTATTGGAAATTGGGTCATGAAAGCTTGGCCGAAGGTTGCACACAATTGAGAGATATTTTTGTATCTGGGTCATCAGGTAAATGTTTGTTTAACCTCCTTTCTTTCTAACTAAACTTATGTTTATTTAACTTGACATCAGCATGAAAAATGTATCATCTTCATTACAAATATTACATTGTCTTTGTGTGTCATGACATGAACATTGCCAAATAGTACAATACATATATCTAATTTGACATTGCGTACGCACTGCGAATTCTACCTATGTTCCGCCCAAGCGAATTTGGCATCACCGCCTATGTACTTCCTTTTTTTTAAAGGTTGGTTCACGCTAGAGATATCGATCAAGACTGTATAGATTTTGAGAGCGCTCAAGGCAGAGAAGTCTTGGTTCTACATCTACAATCTGTTCATTATTCGCAATCAACCGGTCTAGTGTATACGCAACTTAAGGGTAAGCATCCAAGTATCGGTATCGTTCGCAACGGACGCATCACATTCAGTACCTATTCTTTGTATAGAAATTTACACAGGTAATACTTCATCGGCTTTACCGATGCCGTTTCTCCATACATTTATGAAAGTCCGTTTGGTCCGATACGTACGATACCGATAGTTGCACGCTTACCTTAACGCGGTATTTTCATACCTCGTCATAAGAGTATATTGTCCTCGGTTTTATTATTAGCTTTTCTATTTCAAGAGGTAACCACAGTCTCCTGGCGGTTGCTGCTAATTTGTTCAACGTTTGAATGGCTGCCAGAATCTTGTTTTAACAGTGCATGTTCAGAGTGATTTAAATTGACAAAGTGTCTAATTAATCTTTTAATTTAATGTGTTACGACAGTTAATGCGCTTGTTACCTGAGCTCGTTAGTTTCCGCTTATGCTAGCTCCTGATTTAATCTGAAGCTCAGATCTTTTGTATAGCGAATATGTTTGCACTTTACAATTGGGACGTCCAAACGTTACTGTACTTTGAATGAGCATAATGTTTTATCGCGTTACCTAGGTCATGGTATTGGATGATATTTTGCAGTAAATATTTTATAAATAGATTAGGTTATAAATATATGAATATATTTTCATTTTTAATGTATTTTTATTCCAACCAATTTATTAGTAGGTAGGTAGTAGTTAAGTATAAGACTACTTAGTACCTTTTATCTCGGAATTCAATGGAAAAACCTTTTAAGACGAAAGTAGAGCTCGCGGTCACAGCTAGTCACCAATAGTGTTTTTTTTCCTCAGTGGTCACCAATACAATCACGAGCAATGAAAAAGTTCCGTTGACATGGAACGTCAATGGCAGGTGAAATTTTTCATTTCTCGTGAGTGTAAAAGGTCGTGTGTAAAAGGTAAGGTATGAGACTTACTGCCTCCGCCTCCTTGTAGGCAGCTGTGAGTTCCTCTCGCTCGTTCTCAAGTCGGCGCAGCTCGATCTCGAGCTCGTGAAGACGGCGGGTCAACTCGGTGAGGTTTCCACGGGCGTCGTGCAGTTCATCTGAAAGGAGATATGGGGTTTCAGACGCTGTGGCGAGTGTGCAAGGTGCGGGATCAAATGGTTGTGGTGGGTTTGAAGGCAGAATATATTATATCTGGACTGATTTTCCTTTATTTATACACCTGTATAATTTATGTATGTAAGACTAAACTGTGAAACTAAATGAATAAAACTAAACTTTAGTTACTCTCAGTACATATCAAATATAAATGAAAGAAGAAGTAGATAACTATGGCATCCAATATAAATGGTAAATTGTGAAGTTTGCATCAAACCCTCGACGTAACTAAGAAAACCTAAAAATCCTGAATGTCCTAAAATTCCTGAAATCCTACAGCAGTCAAATCACACTCACCGCCCAACTTCTTGTTCTCGCGTGCAAGTCCGTCCTTCTGTTCGCGGGTCTTGTCCAGCTCGTGGCTGATGCGCTGGAGCTCCGTAACCTTGACGCGCAGGTCGCGCTGGGAGGTCTCGTACATCTGGATGGTCTCCTCCAGTCGCGACTTGATCTCGATGTTGATGCGCTCCAGCTGTTCGGTCCTCTTCTGCAGCTCCCGGGCGGTGCCGTTGGCCTTCTCCAGGTCGATGATGAGAACCTCAACCTAAGGATTGAAGGGTTTTATTTATTTATTTATTTATTCTTTTATTGCACAATTTACAAAAGTAGATGTACAATGAGGTATTAAGTCCACCTCATTGTACAAGAGCATTCTCTACCAGTCAACCTGCAGGAGGTTCTGGGTTCATGTAAAGGTTTGAATGTTGGACGATTGTGTGTTCGTTGGATTATGTTAAGTTGGAGTCATATTAAAAAGACGAAGACGACTAAAATGAATAGACTCGGGAACTTATCTTTAAAAATGTGGGTGAACTTTTTCGCGATGTGAAAGTAAACTTGTATAATTTCACTTTAACAACAAACCTCGCTCTGCAGACGGGACTTCTGCTTCTCAACATTGTTGATCTTGACGATGAGGGTCTCGATCTGTTCCTCCTGTTCCTGGATGCGGATGGAGTACTTCCTGCGGATCTCCTCGATCTCCTCGGACCTGGCGGCGGCCTCGGCCTCGAACTTGGACCTCCAGTGCTGGGCTTCACCGTTGGCCTTGACCAGCTGGCGCTCCAGGTCCAGACGGGCCTCGGATTCCTCCTCCAGTTGGACGCGGATGGATTCCAAGTCGATCTCGGTCTGTGGAGATAAGAGTGTTGGTAAGTTTTTTTGCGAATATAAATACTTAAATTGCTTGAAAACAGGTTATTTTTTTGTGTATGACCTGATTTTTTTGGTTAAACTTGGTAATTGAAAGATTTGATCTTTTCTTGGACCCTTTATTTGATGATAACCAAAACTGTAGTTTTACCTGGTGCAGGTTGGCTTCGAGCAACGAGCGCCTCCTGTCCTCGTCCTCGAGACGACGGCGGGAGTCCTCGAGCTGGCTCACCAGCTGGCTCTTCAGGTACACAACGTTCTCGATGTTCACCTGGAAATTTACGAAAATATTTGATTAAACCCTCTTGCACGAGTTGAAATCAGTGATATACCAAAACAGTTAATTATCAGTCTATTGCTTGAGAACAATTTTAATTACCTTCAGGTCCTGAACTTCCTTGATGAGCTCAACGTTCTCCTGGGACAGCCTCTGCTTCTGGGAGGTGATGTCCACGATTGTGCGGTTAAGCTCCTCAATCTTGATGTGCAGTTCGCTGATGGTGACCTCCAGCCTCTCGCAGGTCTTGGAGATGGTGACCTTCTCCTTGCTGACATTCTCCACTTGGGACAACAGCTCGTAAACCTCAGCCTGGAACTTCGACTTTTCCTTCTCAGACCTGTGGACAAGGAATTCATCGTGCTATCACGTTGCCTGCAACCAGATTTTGTGTGTTTTGTGCCAATTTGATGTCCGTGTTGTGTTAGAGAAGACAAAGTCGCAGTGCTTCGCACGATTTAAGGAATTCGCTCAGCAAATTTATAGCATTGATAAACAACCTACTAATTAAATAGACAGGATTGGTTAGTTCAAGATGTTAAATTGTTGATCTAGGATAGTAGTTGGTCTCACCTCGCTTTGCTCTTGGTAAGCTGGTCGATTTGTTCCTGGAAGTCCACGACGATTTCCTGGTGCTTCTTCTTGAGCAGATGGGCGGTCTCCTCAGACTCCAGGTGGACATCTTCCAGAAGTTTGCGGAGCTTGGTCAACTCGGTGTCACGCTTTCTGTTGATCTCGAACTGGAACATTGGAAGCGGCATTTCAAAATCCAACCCCCCAACATTTTGTTTGGAGTTGAGGTTTGAAAACTTTTACGAGTAATTAGGGTCAGTTTCTAGTTTAGATCATATCTTTGGTGTGTAGTTAAATTGGGTGCTAAGTAACTAAACAGGCTTCTTTGTTAATGTTATAGTTATTAAGTTTTCCTGTAAGTTAAACATACACTTAAAAGTTTATGAATAATCGCTTGAGCATTTTTATCGCAAAGCCCATCCTGAAAAAAACATATTCGCTAAGCACAAATAATTATTAGTATCGTTTATAAATTATTGTTTTGAGTTCTTGATGTCTGGAATATTTCTGAAGTCTGTTTCATGCGATTTTTCTTGATGATTTTCTTCCAATGCATTTGTCCAACATATTAGTTTACTCTTCAGTGTTTTCAAAACTTCTTCTTATATTTTTTGAGATTCATCTTACATATAATTCCATATGATCTTTAATTTTCTTCCTTAGCCTCTCTTTGTTTTCCTCTGCATTTGTCATTTTCTTCAATTTGACCGGACTTAACCTATTGGTTAGTTTAAACCTAGTATTACATGTATAGTTTGTTTATTTACCTGGCTCTCAGCTCCGCCTTCAGCTTCCTCAAGCCTCTCAGACAGTTGGATGACTTGCACGCTCAAGTCTGCCTTCTCCCTCTCGATCTGAAATGTTTAATCAATATTAATGCCGTCTTCTTCTAACACCAATTGGTAAAGCAAGACAGCATGCGAAGCTACAGAAGACTTCAACAGATCAAAGACACCGTCATGATTGTCAGTGCATCACGAATCGATGAAACATGCATTTCCTGGTTCTAGTATTTGTGAGTCATATCCCTGAAAATTCGCATCATTTATGCATCACCTAAATGTATTGCTCAACGGTGACCGAAATAAAATGGCCCGTGGCTCACGGCGGTGGTGACTATTGGAGATATTTTCGCTACTCATACCGCAGTCTATTATTATATTTCAATATTGTGGCATTCTCGGCTCAAGGAAGCCGCTTCATTTGGCCCAGTTTCAAAAGCGGGAACGGAGTGCGAGAAGTTGATATTTTAGAGAATGCTTTCGCTTGTGATGCTAAAAATACCAGTTAGCAGTTGGTAGTTGCGACTGATCGCTGCGACACTTCGGTCCACGCGACCGTTGCGCAGAGATCAGAAATAGAACGATACACTGATCCAATAACGAGATGGCGATTCACGCACTATGATTACGTATCATAATGATAATGAACTCGGGGAATTCACTTTAGATGGTGATAATAGTTTTGGTTGAGAGGTTCTTAAGAGAAAATTTCAGTTTTTCATTTTCTTAAAAAGTCTTTTTATAGAGGGGACTATTGTAATAGGATCTTCAGACTCACTTTTTTTATATAATGTTACTGTAGGTTTTTACATATATAAAGATGATTTAGTGTTCATACTTGACTCTACTGATGAAATATAATAATAGACATGAATGTTAAAGTACTTAAATGAAACACTACTACATAATCCATGAAAAATACATACTTCATAGGTCGATAAAGTCACACAGGCATTCCAATCTCGAGATTATTGCACAAGCACCACTTTTCACCAGATTACTGTTAGCTAAAGCCAGCACTTTTCAAGTTTCCTCCATATTAGGAGGCTGGAACACTGAGTCCGGAAGCGGAGGGCGCAGGCTGTGCAGGAGCTAGGGGCCGGGGCGCGGGGGTGCGGGGCGCGGGGCGCGGTATTTATAGAGGCCCCGCCCTGCGCGCGCGCGCCCGCTATGGCCGTCGCCGCGCGCGGATCGCATTTCGCTCTCACTTACCCTCTGACGCAGCTCCCTTTCGGATTCCAGATCATCGTGGAGGAGACGGATCTTGTCCTGAAAAAGACAACATGATGTAGGATACGTTCACTGCACTGGGAGCACTGCACAGACTGCACTAGGCGCTGACCTCCAGCCTGGAGAGAGCACTCAGGTCGGCGCTGTACTCGATGTTGACGTCGGTAGTGCCGCCCCCGCTGCTGCGGTAGGTGTACTTGGAGGTCTTCGCCACCGTAGACATGTCGCTGGTTCGTCTTAGCTCGGCACTCGGCGCTACGTTACCGGTCGGGCACCGTTCGACTAGTGAGAGCGGGCGGGCGGCGGCGCGCGCGCAGGCCCCCGCCCCGCGCCCCTCCAGCCGCCTGGAGCCGCCCGCGCGGATCGAGTTACCACCCCCCGCACCCCGCCGCTCAGCCTTTTATAGACACGCCCGCACCACCCGTCGCTCAACTCGTTCATTTTCCCTAAATTTTCCTAAATTCCTGTGGAGAGTGCATGAATGGGCCCGGGCCCGCGGCCGGCAGGTGGGCGCAGCGCCCGCCCCGACCCGCGATGCGCCTGCATGCTAGCAATGAACTTCGGGCTCTACTCTTTCATATCAAACATTTTAATGTTCCGTTCGGGAACGATAAAACGTATTAGAAGATTATGGTGGGGAATATTGATGATGTTGATGTGTCTAGTTGTTTGGTTCTCAGCAGATGATATTAACGGCCTCATTGATCGCTTGCCCCAGATATCTGGATCTTGTTATTATAGCTTATTAACGCAGTGCTTGTAATTAATCAATTGATTGATTACACTGTGGCTTTAATTCTGGTCTCTACGATGTGATAGTTATCTATCTCATCACAGTCATCCTCTATGGCACTTAAGTTCCCTTTTGAGTTGTGTTGGCTACTTATTACGCTACTGAAACATCACAGATTGAAATACTCATACACATACACACTTATGCATTATACCTACATGCTTGATCTGTTTCTGACCGAGAGTTGGTGACACATTCTACCAAGGTGTGTCACCGTGGTGAAAAGGTCAGTCACTGGCCATCTCCGTTTGCCCAAATCTGAAAATACCAAGTACCAGTACTGTTACGGTATACGACTATGACTATAGCTGTAAGCACAGCGAAAAGCCTAGAGGGTTACTCTATCTATACTAACGAAAAACGAACGAACGAGAATCTCCTCCAATTTCAGTAGGAACCGACCGTAGTCTGTACGTAGGGTACGTATTTTGATGTTTTTTTTTTACTTTCCCACTGCTGCTCAAGACCTTTGATGGATAAAGGATTGATTATTATCAGTAGGCTACCCAATATACAATTTCTAAATGCACATGTTATTTAATTCGATTGTAATTTATAACATTTTTATTTAAATAAAATTATACCTTATCAAAACTAAACCTCATAATTCACAGTAGCAGGAACTAGGAAGTAAGTACTAGTTTACATAGTAATATCTTGTTCATAAAGGAACAATAACCATATCTGATAAAAAACAAGCACATCGATCGTAAGTCACAAAAGCGGTTGTCACTGAAATATTAGTGCAACCAGTGTCCTTTGAGCTCACCAAGTCCGCATTGTTCTATTTTTGAGCTAATCAGCTGAGTGGACACCTTTTGACACAGACATACCTACGTCATACATAATAATAATGAATAGGTATAGGTACCTAAGGGCGAGGTCTCATAAACGCGTTGCGATGCGTTTCGTCATCGCTGCTTAGTTGGGTAGTCAGAGTCAGAGTCATAGAGCCACCCGCTTAAATTTGTACTCAGGTCACAAGCATTTTTTTTATAATTAAGTACAATGCACTTAGGGAACACATCTAGCATCTAAATTTGCAGGTCTCCTCACATCAACAGACAGCAAGTAATATTTTTTTTTTATAATATCAAGTTCCTCCCATATCCTTATTCATAACATCATGGTTTTCTTATTATATGATATAAAACATACCTAATGTTGTCATATATAATTATCAAGATACGGATACCATAAATGCAGAGTAGGAGAACCAGCCGTCGGTGCACTTTACAACGTTTTAATATAAGCCCTGACCCTTTCAACGCTGTCATAGACACAAAACGAATAAGTGAAAAAATCTTTAATTAAGTACACCTTTACGTGAGGGAGACTAAATCTATTCATACGAAAATGGACCCTATCGCTTGTGCCAAAGAACGTGAATTACAAGACCAGTAAGCACCATTCAGTAATCCTCTTTGAACTTTTAGATAAAAGAAATCAGAAATCTGCCCTGGGTTCGTTTTGTATAGGTTTATTTATTAGCGATCGATAAAAGGGATATTACAATGTTGTCGCGTAGGAGGTGTCTCCATGGAAACTCAAAACAGTATTGGAATTAAATAAACACTAAATGCGAGATCTTGTTTCTAGCGGAACCTTTAGAAATATACAGTTTTAGATAAATCAGACCTTACGACGGAATAATCTGACGACACCGTAACTTAGGCGGTAGAGAAGCTGCTTCCGAAGCTTGGGGCCGCAGGTTCGAATCCCGCCCAAGGCAAACATTCGTGTGATGAGCACTTGTGTTTGCCTTGTGTCTGGTTGTCGTTTATCTATTTAATGTATCTATCTATGTATCTGTATAGATTACTGTAGATATATCAGCTGTCCCACACCCATAACACAGGTCTGCCTAGCTTGGGGTCGGATGGCCGTGTGTGAGATGTCCTCACATATTTATTTATTTATTTAATCCATAGAAATGAATTAACTTTTATAAATACGTAGGTATACATGTATGTTAAGTAGGTACTCGAATTTATCTAGATTAAATTTAGTAACTTTATTCGGCCTTTGAACATGCATAAATAATTTCCTGTAACAAAATGTGAAATATGCTAATAATATGTCAAAGTTTTATGATACCCAACGAGTACGGACGCTAAAGAGCTTAAAATTTCAACAACTCAAAATTGTAAAATTAATAATAAAGTTTTAACATTTTAGTAGACAAACAGATTTTATATGAAAGGGGAATTCTAAAACTTTTTGATGCGGAAGTGACAAACGACCACTGAAATGCAATAATATGACACAAAAGTTAGTGTGTCTACTCTTTGCAGAATTCATGAGCTTTTTAGGGTGTCCACGCTAGACGACTTTTTGTAGGACAAATAATGAGTAAATTATTCTTTGTAAAACACTTTAGTAAACAATACGAACTAAGATGAAGTGTCTTATAGCATAACAAAGCTAAAAATATTGTCCACTTTTTGTATACTGTCAAACCGAGATAAACTTTAAAGTTCATCCTAATCTTCTAACCGAATTAACTGAAAAATATAACTTAAGAGTAGTAGTCGGCAAGCCCTTAGGTACTCCCTTATTATAAGACGAAGACTAAAGATAGTTCAGTTTTATTCATTTGTATGAAAGCTGTGGACTATAACCGTTATAAACCAGTATAGTACTGTTTTATAACTCTTAGTCCTTCTTTTACACTCACGGGTAATGAAATAGTTCCACTCACAAAAAGTCGACACGAAACAACTCCAATTTTTTCCAACATTTCATTTATAATTTGAACAAAATGTTATTGTTTTTAGTTGGTAATATCCTGATGCTCTGTTAAATGTACTTTAATGTTGCAGAAGGCGTCATATAGCTAGCCTTTTTCGTTTAGGAGTAATTTGGTGTTTTTCTCAGAGGAACCTTTTCATTGCCCGTGAGAGTATAATAAGGGGGTTAATGTTTAATAGGTCGTATCGTTTGCCGGCGTGCAAATCGTCAAATCGTGAAATGTCGAGGTATTTTCAAGTCGCGACTCGCGATATGGGCTGTTATAATTTATCATCTTTCTATTTCAGAGAGTACAGTCGCGTAAAAAGGCGTTTTTGATTAAGTTGCGATTAAAATGGCAAAGTCTGTCTCTGAACAGAATTGTATATTAGTTCAGAAGACATGAAAACCTCTGCCATTGTAATTGGTTTGATAACTAAATTATGAAATTATTGTGAAGTACTCGTTTAATAATTTAATGCAGGTACTCAAATGACTTTGCTAAACCTTAAAAGTATTTGAATTATATATAGGGTATATCGTAATCGTTCTGTTTACCAAACAGGATACGTAACCATAGGATATTTATCATTGTATACTTAAGTTGTTATAATTTTTATTCTATTGAATAGAATTGCTGCCATTATACTCATTTCTCGAGTATATAATTTAACTGATACATTTCTGAAGAAATTGCGTGGAGGGGGGCCTTGTTAGCCGTCTCAAGTTTCAATAAAGACTAATTGGATTGCATCTAGCTATACTTACAACCTTTGGGCCTATTGTAACTTCTTACAACTATCGCAATCGTTTGTTTACAATTGTAAATTACAACGACAGAATGTATTGTGTAGTGGTTGGTGACTCTGACTGCTACGCAGAAGATCCCGAGTGCGATTCCCGGCCAGGGAACATATTTGTTCAGACAAATAATAATAATTCTACTCGCGTCTTATCTATCTATATATATGGGTAGATAATTATATCAACTGTCCGATACCTATATTACAGGCTATACCTAGTTGGGGATGGGAGGCCATTTGGCCGTGTGTGCAATGTCCCCACAAATTATTACAGTGCTTTTTTTGCAGTTAGAATGACTTCTGCGCGCGATAGTACGCTGCCCTGATTCTGCGTCTGCGCAGGTGGGCAAAACATTCGGTTATATTCGTACCTGCCCGAACTGGGCCGAGTACTCCCCCCCCTCCGCGCCCCGCCGCCGCCCCCTCTGTCGCCCGCTGACTCAAACTCTGAAAAGATGAAAATCTCATGACTCAATGGCGAAGCTCGGGCGTGTTTACTAACCGCCCAAGTCCTATTTTCGTATGGTCTCACACATTTATTTGAGTGTGAATAAATGTATTGGTATTTGCGACGCGTTGGCGATAATATTATTTATTTTATTTTAAAGTTTACTGTATAATTGTTACAGTGAGACATTGTAGGATTACATAATCTTACTTTGACCTATACAGTACCTAAACAAATTTTCACAAGTTTACAAACTTTTATGGATCTGACTATACAAATAGCAGTGTAACATATAATTACCATGCGATACCTATAAATTGTGTAATTATATTTTCACAGGGTGAAAAGTATACACATTTTTATGATGCTGAGTTTACATAGCGCTGTAAATTGTTTGTAAATGTATCATTAAGGCACGTCTACACAATCTGGAGTACATTGTGTAGACGAACACTATCGTGGATCGAACGAAACAATAATGATGACGCTACAGTGCGACAACACTAACTTTACAACAACTTTCAACGACCGAATGGTGAAGTGGTTAGTGACCCTGACTGCTATGTCGAAGGTCCCGGGTTCGATTCCTGTCCGGACCAATATAATGTTTAAAGACAGATATTTGTAATCGGATCTTGTCTGTTAATATGGATATAATTTGTTGTATATCTATGTACCTGTGTCGATATTTCAGCTGTCCGATACCCATATTACAGGATCTGTCTAGCTTAGGTTCAGATGGCCATGTGTGGGATATCTCCACATATTATTATTTAACAGGTGGACGATGAAATATGTTTTTTTCTTCAACAGCCTACAAATTATTAAGAAGAGTAACAAATACCACGTCAGTGTCAAAGATCACAATGGAATAATAAAATAGCTGCCCTGATAATATAAAGCAAAGTCTGTGTTTCAAAATGTATGAAAACAGGAACTAGAATTTAATAAACTGACCTCACATTTGTATCAACTTAGTCGCAAAATTAGCCTCACTTGTGCATTGGTGCAATAAATAATTAGTTTGTTTCAGCCCAGACGTGATATCTGCCAGCGGGGCCACTCTAGATTACGAAAATCAAATTTTCAAATCAAATTGCAATTGCATGGCAACATGACTTGTGTTAACACACACACTGGGTACACAGTTAACCCAATTAAGAAACTCAATTGAAAAGCCTATGATTCAACGCTTTTCCGAGTACTAGCGAGGGACAAACTTTATTGATTGAAGATGTTACCGGAATGAACCAGTTCCTACCGGATATTTGAAATCTTTTGAGAGATCCGTACCCAAATGGTACACATCTGTCGAAGAATCGATGACCGATGGGGTAAACTAGGCAAACGTAGTGTGGGACGCCCTCCGGCTAGATGGGGTGACGACTTGCGAAAGGCTGGTTATGATTGGATGCGGAAAGCTAAAGATCGCATCCAGTGGCGTGCTTTGGGAGAGGCCTATGACCAGCAGTGGACTGCTATAGGCTTATGATGATTGCATGGCAACTAAAACTATACATTATATATAAAGGAACGAACGAATGAGAGCTATCATGCAATCAGTAGAGCGATCCGGAAAAAACGCAGCATATTCTATTCGATAGTCTATTCGAAAGTGCTGTCAACCTGTCAACAACAAAATGGCGGTGTATAGATTTGCGAAAGTTTGACAGCTATCAGAATAATATTCTGTACTCTGTGGTCATTTTTTTCGAAACTCATTCGAAAGGTAAAAAGTGTTCGAAAGTGCTGTCAAGTTGACAATAGTCGCACTCGCATTCGATTCTATTCGTTAGCTCGAATTTTCGTGATACGGGTACAGTATGCTAAATACCACGAGGTAGAGTCGTGAAGCACTCCGAAGCTTAGGGAAAATAAAGTTTAGGAGCTAACCACGACTCTATCTTGTTGCATCAAACGTGACGATTAGATGACGACATGTTTGTTATACGATATCTACAGTGATTGCCAGCTCTATTCTATTCTATTCTCTGTGGGGGTGTCAGTACCTGCACCTGGCTCTCTAGAATGGAACCTTTGTGCATATCCCCAAGGTCTAAACTGCCTTCCTAAGCTTGGACCATTTCCCACCACGCTGGTCCACTGCGGGTTGGTGGGTTCACATATCTAGATGTGCTAAATCTAGATATGCAGGTTTCCTCACGATGTTTTCCTTCACCGTAAGAGCGATGGTATAAATTGTACTTAAATTCAAAGAACCCATTCGTACATGTCAGCGCCGGGATTTAAACCCGCATCTCTGGCGTGAGAAGCGTGCGCTTACCCGACTGAGCTACCACCGCTCCGATAGCCAGCTCTTAATCGTTTGTTTTTTTGAAGAGTGACCCCCCCAGTTTATTCCATTGCGTTTTGCGCGCCGAGTGAATAGAAAATGATTTTCCATGCTGACCCTTTGTTAATTTCACATATTGTTTACAGAATTGCAGCTTCGCGCGCGATGAATCTATTGTTCTATCTTCAATTTAAAATGGAAGTCACGTTTAATTCATGTTATGAACCCCTTTCCGACGTATTTCAGTGTAGCTGGAAAATAATTATGGTTACATCGAGAGATAATTACATTTCTGTTTTGCGCGTTGTGGTGAGCCATGTATTTTATTAACTATAATTTTTAAAAAGAAAAAAATAAACTTAAAAAGAGACATGAACTAAATTAAATAAAAAGTTTTAACGGAAGTCTGATACCGTAAGTATTAGACAGCCGAGTGATTTACACAGCTTGTGTAATTAACAACAATTATATACCTATTGGAATATAAATTAATAATAATATTAATAAAGAAACTTTATTTGCATAAAAACCTGCCTGCTACAAATTTAAAATAGCTTTCATGATCTACTTAAGGTAGGAAAATAACATTTAAATTCGTAAGTAAGAACGTAATAAACCGGTTTTAATCTGAGCTTTCATAACGGCAAGTAAAACTAATAAGAAGACTCTGAACTAATAGAACCTGCTGGTTAATTTGTTTATCACTGCTAAATTGAGGAAGCGAGCTTTCAAAATCTGCGCTTGCAAAAATTAATATACAACGCATTTTTCAATGTTACAAAGTTTAATTTTTGTTGCGAGAATTTCAGCGCACTGCATTCAATTAAATTCCAGTCAGAACCAGGCGGGTGCCGCTGATTTCATTATTGTTACTCTGTTTGTATTTCGTATTGACTAAGTATTGGGCCATTATTTTATTTTAGGGACCATTATCGGTCCCCTACAAAGAAACATTTTTTAAAAATTAAATAATGAAATTTAGGAATATAGCTACCGTCTGTAGCAATTAAATAAGACACCGGTCACAGAAAATATAATGAATTTATGTAAAATACTTTATTTATTTACAAATTACGGTAACTCTGTTGTTGTTTTTGGTAACGCAATTGTTTTTCATACAAAAATTGTCTGTCCCTCGGAGCGAGTCATATGAAACAAGCACAACGTGTGTAAAAAATTATAATGGAAACAATTTTTTTGAATATTATAACGAATATGTCATTATTTAAACTTTACTTCACGGTAATATTCATGATTTTATATGAACATATTATGGGAAAATTAATATTCCTGGCCGAGTCCCCAAGCCTAAGCAAAAATACACCTACACTAGGTTACCCTAGGAAATTCAATCATAAATAAACTTTTTTTCACTTTCTTACACCTAAGATCATTTGAATGGCTGTGTATTTGTATCGGAGTGCAGGAAGGAGAGCGGGACGGATAAAATGACCAAGTCTTTCGGATGAGAGTCCTGGAGAGAAGCGCGTGTATTTATTGTGACGCCACTGAGTTACCGGCGACATACGGTGAGTTTTATAGATATTTATTATTTTATTTCATGCAATATATGTAATAATTAGTAACAATTATTAGGGCATTTTGATATCCCATGTATGTGTATTCATTTAAGTACTAACTTCAAATAGGTTATTGTTTTACAACTGCGTTACCGCTACACTTCGTTACTTTTTCAGTAACGCAGTTGTAGCTATAGTAACTCAGGGGTTTTTCTTATAGTTTTCAGGTATCTGTTACTCAATTTATGGTACAAATATAACATTTGAGCATATTATATTGTTACAGTATAACATTTCAGACTCAATGGCGTAAACAGCGGCTGAAAAACAACGGCTTTATAGGCAAAAAAAATGAGAAATATTTCTTAGTATTAAGTTGTTATATTTTCAGCGATTTTAATGTTTGATATTAAACAAAGAGTTCTGCTTATTTTAGTTTGATAGTTTTTTTCACATTATGATTAGTTTTAATTGAAGAAAGTATAAAGATTGTGATTGAGATACCACTGTGTTACCAATTAACCACTGCGTTATCTATTTGTCCCTCGTTTCCTGAGAGTATTCACAAACATTTTAGCTACTCTATATTAGAAAGAATGTTAAACTAAATATAATAATTATAATTCACCTTATTTAGAGCTATTTCTAAAACTTTGAGCAAAAAATTATGATTATTTTGTCCTTTTTTCGAAAAGTATTGCATTAAAACTTATTGATTGGTAACGCAGTGGGAAACTTTAAAATAATAGAATGAATAACAAAACTGAAAGTATTTTGTAATTGAAACTGTTAGATTAATGTTTTTTTTCTTACTTTTTATCTGGTATATGTTTACGAACCAAAATATATGTTCCTAACAATAAAACATAATTTTGTATGAAAGTAACGCAGTAGTATTTTTTTCTCATCGTTCCTCGATTAAACGTCAATAACTTTAAGAAATAGCAAGAAAACATCGCTGCAAATGTATTTAATGAATAATATAAATGTTAATTAACATAAATAAATATTGAAAGGTTAATTAATAAGAAGTTTATTTTTGAAAAAAATATCTGTAAAAGTATGTCAAATTGTACCCAAAATAAAATAATGGCCCTATTAATAAATTAAAAATGCAATGCACCTATATTCATTCATTTGTTGAATAAGAAATTAAGTACACAAAAAAAGCTAATAAATCAAGCAGCAGAAATCGAACAATGCTAATTAAATAACGATCTATTTATTAAAATTTCATGCATAATATAAACAAAGTAGGCATATATTAATAAGTAATTTAATTAGTAGTTCATCAACTATTAATGTTCAGAATTGCACCCAGTCATTGGAACTTTTTCATTGTACCTACTACTATACAAATATTACAGTAGTTTTTTTATGAAACTAACATTTGCCTTATTCAATAAAACATGTTGGACCAGCATGTTTTTAAGTATGTATTCCTGTTATGTAATTATTTTTTTATTTTAATAACACGTAGCTACAATGTTGGCTATTTACATAGAACAACGCGGTCTCAGGTGTAATGCAGTATTTATGACGGCTTCATGTTTGCTGCAAATATTATAAAATATACGGGCATATTATCTTTAAGCTACAGTAAATATTTAGATTTCGCATGCATAATTATGAAATATACATACATGTGATATGGACGAAGTATTAGCTACTAAATTCCGGTTTCTCACTAGAGTAAATCTACCTAAGCATGAAATTAACTCCCACACAACTATTATTTAAATTTAGCCAATCAAAGCGCTGCATTTCATGCCCAACCACTGCTTATTTTACGCTATCATATCAGTGTGAAACTGACAGTAATTCCACACTTCAATCTCAGCCAACCTCAGATAAATACACACAAATGCTAACTGATAAAATAAATGTGAAAGTAACTGAGTCTGTCTGTCTGTCTGTTACTCTTTCACGCCAAAACTACTGAACGGATTTGAATTAAATTTGGTACACATATGGTCTAGACCCTGAGAAAGAACATAGGCTACTTATAATTCCGGAATTCCCACGGGAATACTTTTTAAGGCGAAGCGAAGCTCGCGGGAACAGCTAGTAATTATTATAAAGGCTGCCTACCTTTAGCTACGAGCGGACACCAACCGCCTACGCCGCTACGCCGTAGCGCTACGCCCGCCGTAGTCCATAGGAGCCGTAGCAGAGCCTTAAGACAACAAACATAACATATTTTTTTCTGTATATTTTGAGTCGAATTGGAAAATGTCAGCTTAGAGCTTTTACATTATTAGTAATTATTATATATCTACGCTTTAGTAAAAAAGCTATGCTACATTTAACAATTAGAACAAAAGAATGTAGGAAGTAGAATATTCCACACTCATTGATTATTATTTCCCTTGTACCTAATTAAATTCTGTACACAACATGGGACGTGGGTGTATTAGGATCCGTTCACACAAACTGGCTTTTCCTTCGGGCAAATTTTTAGCAAAAATAAAATGGAGATTGTTAATTTCATAGTGTCAAAATTGGTGTCAAGATTTTTTTATTTTTGTTACAGCTACATTTGTGCAAAGAAACAATTCCATTCGTAAAATAAAGACACCAAATTACCCGAATTTTCCAAAACATTTAATATCATTTTTGAACAAAATGTTTATATATGTTTTTGTTCGTTGGTAGTATTCTGATGCGCCGTTTAATGTACTTAAATATTGCAGAAGGCGTCATTAAGTTAGTTTTTTTTCCGTTTAGAAGTAATTTGGTCATTTTCCCAATGGAACTTTTTATTGCCTGTGAGTTTATATAGTATGGTACATAAATGTGCATTGTGCGTATTGCATTCAGTATTCTTCTTAAAGAAATTCACACAAGTGCGTCCACTTCATCGGCATTGCGGACGTCGTTTCTCCATATTTTTTTTAATGAAAATCCGTTTGGTCCGATAAGTACGATGCCGCTAGGTGGCCGCTTAGGGTGAGGCCACACTAGCGTAATTTTGTGAGTTGTGAGTCGCGTAATTTCGGTCGCAGGAATTCATTATTCGCTCATTTTGCGTCGCCGTGTGAATCAAAATAGGACTTTTCTATGAAACTGAATGCGGTATTACGCAACGAAAATGCGCTACTCACACCTCACAAAATTACGCTTGTGTGGCCTCACCCTTACCTTTATTCTCTTCTTCCTTCGACGCCGAGGAGTCTGAGTGCTGTCATGTCAATACAGAAGACAATCAGGTGGAACTAATGCGAGGTGTTTTGTTGTCGGCGTCTCAGCTCGTCAACTATGTAACCCGATATTTAATATGAAGGCTCTTTCACGCGTGTACAGTCTACGCCAAAATTAGTAGGACACTTGCAGTCAGAATTTTTTATTGTTAGGTACTTATAGTTAAAATATAGACCGATGTATAAAATACAATTTCAACTGTCTGTTAGATAAAGATCAAATTCACAATGGCAATAACAAATACAGAAAATTATACAAAACAAACAATAACACAACAGATTGCTGTCCAGAACGTCAAAAAGGCTCCAGATCAGCATGTGCTGTGTTGCAGTTGCAGTTCACGTTTCTGCACCTAATGCTATCACTAGAAGGACGCAGGAGTGGAAGGCCTCTGTCATCAACAGAAGAAAAACAAATGTGAATAACGTTGATTTGGTAAACCATCTCTTGATACCTTGCACTGACAAAGACATAGATGAAATTCATGTCACATTCATAATTATTTTACAGAATTTGATAAGTATGAAAATAAGGTCTCGCACTGTACTTCATTGTATAAATCTTCTTGCGCGTCTTTTGATATTATGTGCAGTGTTTACCGTGGTGGCTCGCGATGGGGCCACTAGGCCAGCGATCAACTATACTTTGTAAAATATAGGAAGAAACCTATAGCAGCTGTCAAATCCATACATGCTAGGATTTGACGATGATGACATAACCTAAATTACGAGTAATCTTCCATGCCAGCTTTTTTTGATGTGATTTTGCAGATGACAATCCTAACACCTGGATAATGTTCTGTACTGTACATCTAAAACTATAAATGTTTACGTTTTCTCCAATACAAAAACGCTTACTATACCTTTCATGAAACTATCGAAAGATGCAGCATTTTTCGTTTTTGTACATTGCAATTCCCATACTAGAGGCTCTGTATTATTGTCTAGCTGCGAACTGTCGCTCGCTGCATGGCCACACTCAGAATCCGAGGATAGATTCAAGGAGCATTTCCATACCCTTTACCCTTTATCACACAATGGCGTTATACATCACACATTGATTTAAACTTTAGCCACTCGAGTTAAGGCTTAAAACTATTATCTACGTCATGACATTGACATTGGAATGGGGTGATAATGGCCGGGGCTGCACTCCAGTCGCGGTGTATCGGTCGCCATAGCTGTTGCCTCTGCATCCTTAAACCTGACCATATCTGGTCTCCGATTTCTGTGCTTTCAACTGTTGATTTTAATACTTTGGTGTTAAGTGCGGTTGTCGAAAAACTCGAACGTAAGTTGCTTTAACACCGACGCGGCACCCATAAGGTGATTTTCGGGCCGTTGAAACAGTTAGATGAACAAGACGCAATCTTTAAACATGATTGATTCTTTGAAGATGAATATTATAACTATAACTTTTTCACGATATTTAGCAGGAAGGAAACCCTTTGTCTAATGTAAAATTAAACACAAGTACCTAAATAATCAGAGGGTTAATTTTCGACCAATACAGTTCCAATCCAAATCCAAATTGTACACAAATATGATACGTTGTTTATTTATTTAGTCACAGTCGCACAGTCGTAGGACAAATTTATCTAAGTTTACTGAGAAGTATAATTCCCAAATTTCAATATTCAGAAATGCCTCATTAGTAGGACTTTCGAGTCAATTATTACAGCTTAAAGTATCAATATTCGTTTGAAAGATAAATTTTATTGGCAAAATCAACTTTCCAATATCATTTTCCTCTTTCCACGATCAATTACTCAAGAGCGCGTATTAAATTCATAACAATTTCATATCGTTGGAGATATTTGTATAATTTTATTTATTAATCGGGAAAGCATTTTTACCTTTAATTTGATTTCGCTGTTTTCTCTAGAAGAGAGTGAAGAAGGAAGAATAACAATGCGATATACCTAGGTACTAACAGGGTGTTTTAAATATTTGCCGATTCTTAACAAAGTTTACAAATTACACTCACAAGCACTGAAAAACTTCCAGAGACATATATGGAATTGCAATGGCAGATGGACTCTCTCATTGCTCGTGAATCGTGAGTTTATCATAGTGTTTCATTTATCTGGAACCCATAAAAATCACTTTTTTATAATAGCCTCCTCTTTTTCTTCACTTAATGATGCAATAAAATGAGAACACCCTGTACATAACCCTAATATCTGTGATAACTAACTGTTATAAATTTTCGATGGCCACATCTAGAACTGTGAAGATATTACAGTTCTCCGCTGAGGTGCGGGCCCACGCGTTTCTAAATCCGTCCGACGGAGGAATGTTGAACACCTTGCCTGTTTGTGTATTATGTTAGCGGTAGCGGATAACCCGGCTGCGGTGAAAATGGGGTTATAATTTTTGCACATCAGACACGGTTTTAATTGTAGCGGCGCATCGGGTAAGAGCTCGGCTCTCTACGAGGCCGTGGGTTCAAATCCTGTGTACCTGTCGCTTAACTTCTTTCGGCAATGATATTCGGAGTGAAAAATTAATGGAATTTGACGTTAATTTCTTCGTAAATGTTATTTCGCTCTGACTTCGCGACTTCGCGATCGGGCCCCTGGCATGTACAGTCAGCTGCCAAAGTAGCCGTACACTCTGCCTATTCAAACATTGAAGTTTTGTTATGTACCTAGTTAGTTTGACATGGTACAATAGTGTGTAGCTACTTATGCAGCTGACCGTACCAATGTATTCAATAAAAAAACAATACCTATCGTGGCCCGCTGCTTAATAGAGTTGTGGCTAGCGCAACTGCGCTACAAAACTTTTCTAAGATAAAGTTGCCTCCTGTCTGTTAGGGGGGCTGTTTTGTGAACCACACATAAGGAATAGATAGATGACCATAGCCACAGACATATCCCTTTCACACGTGAATGTAGATAAATAATCATCACAGTGAGCCAGACTTAGGGGAAATCTGGAGGGTCACACTAGCGAAACTAAGTTTCAGAGGACTGTTGCGCTAACCACTCTGACTCTATCTCGTTACAGCAAACGTGTAACTAAGATATTGCAATTGTGTCGCATCTCGGTTTCTATAATTTTTGTTACATTACATTGATCAAGTCAACTATTTTGTTTAGTCAATGTCTAAAAATATTAATATGTAATACGTTGAGAAACCGAGAGGCGACACAATCGCAATATCTTAGTTACATCGTAAGTCCAAAGCGAACGAACTTTTGTGCTGTGAATAGGGGAGCTTATTTGACAACAGCTTTTCAAGCTAGAGTAAGCCTGCTGGATCATCTCACATTTCGTAGCGATGGGCCTTCCACGTACATGTTGGGTGAAAATTGGAAACTACAATGTAGACAGACAGACAGATTGAGTGTGTCCGTCAATATCTGTTTCCTATGTGGCTTCGAACATCGCACGCTGAACCCTGAATTTCATCGTATTTTTTTTTCAATACTATTTTGACCTCAAACAGATCTCTCTCACCCAAAATGTAGATTTATTTAACAGTACTGATTTTATTAAAGAAGTTATTTTAAAATTTACTTCAACATTACCTGACTGTAGATAGATAGTCTGTAGTGTCTGTACCAGATACTGGGTACCTTTATAAATTCTCAAATATATATTTTGACGATATAATCTACATGAGTATGTCGTGCCAGCCCGACGTTTAATGTCTCTATTAATTATATGAAACGCGTCATTACTAATAGAAACGTTGAGCTCCCAATGATATAATGCAATGCAAAATACTATCGTTTGTAGTGTAGATTTATAAAAATATGTACCTAGTTTATGAACTAGTTACCACGCAACACAATTTTTTTTTAGAATACTTAATTTAATAGTTCCCCTCTGAGGTCTGTACCTCAGTGAGTCGCGGAGGGAATGTGTCAAAACCGCGAGACTAGCTATTGGTGCGCGCTATGTCGCTTTGGCGTTATGATTGGTCCTTACGACTATAAATTGCTCGTATTGGTAGACGTTAGAGTCTAAGTCTCATACAGCCAGTACTGAATGTCTAAGGCTTAGACATTCGGTACTGGCTGTAGTACAAGAGGCCCAGCAGTACAAGAGGCCCAGCAGTACAAGAGGCCCAGCAGTACTATAGGGCCAGCAGTACTAGAGGCTCAGCAGTAGACGAATAAGGCGTTATGATTACGATGATTATCCACGCAGGCAGAACTCGAAGACATAAGCTAGTTAAACTGAAATAAATACTCTCGCTACGTGTACCACCGATGGCGCATAACACTCAACGCTTGCATTTCAAATTTAGCTTTTACGACCCACGCATTACGAACCACACAAACTGTTGGCGAGACGTTTACTGTTCCACTGAGATATAATTAATGCGATGTGGATAATCATGATAAATAATCTAGTAGGTCGTTAATTAGGACAGGAGGGAATCGATTAATTATATTATTATATTTCCAATAACATAGTGTACATACTTTGGCTTAACACTGCAAATTTCTATATAACTTGCCAAAAATTATGAAATGCCTACTATAAAACGTCATCGTTTTGGAATGCATCATTTGGACCTGGACCCCAATTCTCGACCAGTCTTTAATGTCTACTGTCAGTGGCGCGACGTAACGCCTTGTAAATAGTAACCATTTTGCAATGAATTCTAACACTAGACATTAAATACTAGTGGCCGAGAATTGGGGTCCTGGCCTTAAGCTTAATGACGCCTTCTGTAATATTGAAGTACATTTTACACCGGATCAGAATATTACCAACTAATTATAGTGTTCAAATTTTAAATTAAAAAGGTTTTTTGTCGACATTTTGTAAGTGGAACTTTTTAATTGTTCGTGAGTGTTGTACCCATAGACTTAATATATGGAGTACTAGCTGTTCCCGCGAGCTTCGCTTCGCCTTAAAAAGTTTTCCCGTGGGAATTCCGGGATAAAAAGTAGCCTATGTTCTTTCTCAGGGTCTAGACCATATGTATACCAAATTTCATTAAAATCCGTTCAGTAGTTTTGGCGTGAAAGAGTAACAGACAGACAGACAGACAGACAGACACATTTACTTTCGCATTTATAATATTAGTTAGGATATACTAAGTCTATGGTTATACCTTCATCTAACCCGCAAGCACAATACTACCTCAGTGCAGTGAAGTCCATCAACACAGATCAGAGATTATTCTGCTGTAATCACTACAGCTAACTGAAAAGACAAAATATTTCATAGATTTTGGACCTTGAATCAATAGCATAAAGTCCGAACTGTGTTAACCTCATTCGACCACTGCCGGTGAAGGGGTGAAGGGTGGCATTAATCAACAGTGTAACCTAAAATCTATAAGCTCTACCATACAATTTCGCTTGTAAATTTTCGTGTAGTATTAGATTCCCCGTGCATTTCCATCGAGAAGGGTTACTCTACCTTGGTAATAACCTTCTTCTTCTTCAGGTGCCATCTACTATCGTAGGTCGGCTATATCATTATGGCCACTTGGGCCCGGGAAGTCGCAGCTCGGAATAGCTCTATGGTGGACATATTGAACCATTCGGCGAGGTTCTGTAGCCAGTGGGTTCTTCTACGGCCAGGTCTTCTTTTGCCCTGTAGTTTCCCTTGCAGTGTGAGTTGCAGGAGGGCATATTTTTTTTCATTGCGCATTATATATATGGCCTGAGTATAATAACCTAATAACCTAACCAACGTTAAAAACCAACGTTATGCTAACCTAAAAGTCGCATACATTTTGAACTGCTTACCCAATTTTGATAAAAAATATGGCTATGAACACTCGAGGTGTTACTTACGTATAACCCTGAAAAAACAAATATGATTCAGCCGTTTGGGAGCTACGCAACCACAGATAGACACACACAACAAAGCACATATACACAGACATGTTAATCTTATAACACTACTCTTTTTCCGTCAGGGGCTAAAAAAACAACAAATTAGACGTGATTTGCAACGAGATAGAATCGTAGAGTAGAGTGCAGCAGCCGTCAGAAACTTAGTTCTTCTTAAGCTAAAGTGACCCCTCAGTTTATAGCTTGAAAGCCATCATCTGCAAAATGCCCACAGGGCAAATAGCCGCGGGTGTTTACAGTATGATACTGAAAAGCATAATAGAAATGGGATTCGAAAAGTAGTTAAGCTACGAGTGTAAAATACAAAAGTCTCGCTTTAAAAATGTTTTGAAATATGTTGTAAAGTTTGTTTAAGTGTTATATTTTGAAAACACATTTAATTTTACATGCACACCTGAAAGTATATTTATAGAGGGTACGTTAATTGTACAATAATTGACCTCAGGTATTTCAGAATAACTAATGAAAACTACTGAAGATAACCCATTCAAAAATTACCCTGTAGATATTTACGGATCGATATCGGTGTGTAGTAAACCAAACACCCTGTATATATCGGTGTGTGTAGTAAACAGTGGATTAATAAGGATTTCGTGATGGGCCCAGTAGACAGCGCAGCGAACAAAGCTCCCAGGCTCAAAATGATTGAATCAGATTTGTGGGCAGATATTCCCTTTAAATCATAGTTGATTTTGCACTGTAGGTATAGTGCGACAAACTTATCTGTTCCGGTGAGAGCGAACTAAATTGATCCATATCTCATTACTTACTAATTAATTGTATATTGTAAAAGATTAGATGGGTTTATTAACACCGCAAGAGCAAATTAACAATACGAGCAAACTTAAAATCTTATAGAATTAAGAAATATTAGATATTTATGTGAGCTGTCACCGGAACAGATAAGTTTGTGGCACTATACCTACAATGTGATTGTGTTTTGGCATCAAGCCCGTTTCTGTACGCAAATGTTTAAAAAAATACAATGCGCTATTTTCTTTATCATTTAATGACACGTGCATTAACCTGCAATGCTAATATCACTGATAAAATTTCACCCTATAGTTAGGTATAAGGACCCGAAGGAAGGCGCAAGAGAGGAAGACCAAGAAAGACGTGGCTTGATTGCGTGAAAGAAAATATGAGAGAGTGTGGAGTGAATGAGGATATGAAAGAGGATAGGATAAAATGGCGTGACATGACCAACAAAGCCGACCCTAAATAAGGATAAGGCAAGGGAGAAGAAGAAGAAGTTAGGTATAAGGGGTCCGCTACAGTATAGTTTCGTATGCCGTTGTTGCGACACACTCCCAACTTATGGGCTTGAATGACGTAGTCGCGAAGGATACTGTTTCGAAAAACATTTTCATTGCAAAATAATTTTCACATGTCATATTTTTTTCAAAGTGTGATTGTTTTACTTCACGACCGAAAGGCGTAGTGGTTAGTGACCCTGACTACAGAGCCGAAGGTCCCGGATTCGATTCCCGGCTGGGGCAGATATTGGTTTAAACACAGATATTTGTTCTCGGGTTTTGGATGTGCCCGTAAAATGGTCCGCCCCCTATTACATTGGGACTAACATAACACTGGCGAAAGGTGGGTGCAGCACCTCTGCCTACCCAGTACATTAGTAAAAGGTATGAGTGTTTGTTTTTTTGTGATTGTTTTATTACAGTTCTCAGCTCATAAATGTGTACAGGTGTGAGGGCGGTAGAAGTAGGAAACATTCGCTAACAACCGCTGAGAATGTATATTTAGACGTGGTACTCTCACAACTTTCGCAACGCGGTGAAAACTCATTTTCTTTGTCACGACGACCTGAGCTTCGATTCTCGTGTCACGAACACAGATGTGCGACCATTATGCAACTGTAACACTGGATTAATTCCCACGAAAGTCTCGGAAACATTTTGTAGCAAATAAATTCATATTGTCCAGTTCTCAACATCGGAAATTTAACAAAAAGCGTTTAAGTTAAATCACATCTCAGTGTCTCAGATAATGCCCGATGACTTAAATCTCGCTTAGTAATAATGAACAGAGCAGCACATTGCCCAATACATAGTTTGTTGTTTTATACATAGTAGGTAGGTAGGTACATAGCGGTACTACGCACTCTAGCCTAGTAGTATCTAGTAGCGTGGAAATTCCCTTCCCTTCCCCCCACTGGACTCGCAAACTTCGACCACTTTAGACAGGTAGACGCTAAGTAGGTACTCTTTAAATTGACAAATGGCTGGATGAGAAAGAAAAAAGAAAAACTGTAGTGGCGCTCCACGGAAGCGGCATAGGTTCCTATACCGCATTCTAGCCGCAATTAAACGTAAATTAATCTGGATTAGACTAACGATAACGCTACGAGATGGGCTGATAGAGTATCACATACATACAGAAACCAAGCAAAAAACTGTTTACACTTTGTTTACTGTCAAACCGTTTTAAGTTCAACCTAATGACAACCATTGTATCAATGAATCCTAACTAATATTATAAATGCGAAAGTAACTGTGTCTGTCTGTCTGTCTGTCTGTCTGTCTGTCTGTCTGTCTGTTACTCTTTCACGCCAAAACTACTGAATGGATTTGAATGAAATTTGGTATCTATATGGTCTAGACCTTGAGAAAGAACATAGGCTACTTTTTATCCCGGAATTCCCACGGGAAAACCTTTTAAGGCGAAGCGAAGCTCGCGGGAACAGCTATTAATGTCATAAATGTTGAAAATAATAGCTCAGTGGTAGAAGTAGGGTGTAATTTGTCGAGACGTTTCTTTTGCATTGACACTCCATCTAGGCCATATTAAAATATCGTTGTTATAAGATCTATTTTAAACACGTATAAATATGTATTGTAACGTATTTAATGCATGAGTATTTTTAGTAGTAGGTATCGTAATTATTACAATATACACAAAAAATAAAAATAATCTAGATACCTGACAGGAACTGTAAAATATATTTGCAGCGCTATCTACATCTGATCTAGAGAATATTCGATAAAACAAGTTAGTTCTGCTGCATTATAGTGCCCAGATTACTCACTAGATGTCTGTAGTGGTATTATAGAGGTAGTAAAACAATAAAGTTGATATAGCAGAAAAAGAGTTTATAAAATAACGAAGCCAAATCGAAGGGGGGCCTTAGGTGGTCATTCTGAATATTGTTTTTTAACGGATTTACACCTAATAACTTAGTACTTTTTATTAATCTGTGTATTATTTATGTTGACACAGTTAATTTTCTTTGAAAGAATATTCATAAACTATCGGACCAAAAACACAATAAGTATAATTTAATTGAATTCATTCCCGTAGATTATTTATTATTTGCTATCCAATTTACTGTTGTCTTTTTCAATTATTATTGTTTACTTACGCAAAAAACAGACACAAGGGCAGCACTGAGAATCTCATTATTTTTTTCAATTAAAAGTAACAAGGTATAAGATGGAATCTTACGCGGAAAATAAAGAGGAAGAAATCATTTGTTTTGTTGTTATTGCACTGGACCTACAAACTAGTACCTACTACCTACTGGTAAGAGCAATCAAAATCATTTATTTGCATGAACGTAGAAGGTACACAAATTTCTACCATTGTAGGGCTAATTTGCACCATAATATTATTCAAATTCAATTCAAATTCAAATCATTTATTTGTGACACATAGGTTATAGACAGGCTTTTATTAGGTACCTAACGTGAAAAAAGCGTGCAATGAAAAAGTTTCAGTGTCATATGGAACTTTATTGCCAGATGAAGCTTAATTTTTCATTGCTCGTGAGTGTACTTATATCTATAACATATACCTTGTTTCACGGGAAAAGACATCTGATACAAACAATAACTACCCGTATTCGAATGTAATAAGGGTCCTGTCAGATGTCTTTCCTCGTGAAAAAAGGTATAGACACCTAAGAAAATGTCTATGGTTAGAGCAGCGCTCCAAAGCTTCGGAAAAACAAAACCTTAGCGCTAAACACTACCTAGCTACCTACCCTATCTAGTTGTGCCGATTGCGTGTCTATTCTTGCTCCTTCGTTCGTCGATTTTAAGAGTGACCCCCTTAACATAAGGGCCAGCTGAAAACCAGCGCTGTGGCCTTACTGTCCACAGCATATGCTGAGCTGGTGCCGTTTTGACACTCTGGACAGCAACCTTTGTTTGATTTGTTTGTTCTGTATATGTATTAAGTATTCTCTTAATTTTGATGTTGTTTCTTTTTCAGTCTTATTGTTCTGTTTCAGTGTGTCAAGTAAATGTTTCTTTCTTTCTTTCTTTCTTTCTTTCTAACACACTGCTGAGCTTATCTGATATGGAGCTATAGTGGGACACGCTAACTTTGCACAAAGCCCAATAAAAGTTTATTTTGGCAACAATTAGAGGAAAACCACTATGACTCTTCTTCATTGGTTTAGGGCTACCACTACCAGTTTGGTTGGTAGGTACTTAAAGAAATAACCTATCCTGACCCACGTTAATATATCTATGTATATGTCGCAGGCATCTGGTTTAATCTCCTTTTTGATTGAACCACTAGCCTGTTCATTGGATGGCGCTACTCAATTGTATGACTAGGCCGAACGTTGATTGTAGAAGCGTCATAAAACGTCCAACTAGTTAGCTGACTCAAAATGTCAGGTGGTGAACAAAACAAATATGGCGTCAAACAGCTAAGGCTTTTGTTGACTCTTGTCTGGTCATGTTCACCCTAACCAGACATTACAAAGTTGCTATACTATATCCCATTCAACGACTTCGCTGAATGACGTTCAGTCAAGACGTCGAACGTTACAATCAACGACTTGACGAGTTGTCCTTTAGTCATACAACTGAATAGCGCCATCCAATGAACGGGCTAGTGGTTCAATTAAAAAGGAGATTAAACCAGATTCCTGCGACATATACATTCGCATAACTTTTGTACAGCTAAGCCGATTTTGATAAAATGTGTTGTATACTAAGAAAGCTCGGGGTGACATTAACTGTGATCGAAAAAAATAATCGAAAATCGGTTCCGCCGTTTAAACGCTACGCTACCACAACCCGATACATACGCACTGTTATACGATAGTTCTCGGGAGCCTTTTTAAAAAAAAGAAAACTTTATTGACACGGATATTTATTGATTTAAAAAAAGGAAATAATTAAGAATGGTCGCAACCCGCGCGGATGAAGTGTCTAAAAGGACTGACTAAGAGCGGTCATAGCGCAATACATCTGTAAGAGGGGGGGCTGCTGATCAAGCGGCCCTGTAAGCCAATTAGCTTACATATCAAAGGTATAACAACCCCCCGCATAAGAATAAACTTCGGGGTTGAAAGTCGAAGTTTATGTTAGGAAATTTTATAAGTCATTACGAAGTCTCGGATGAGGAGCTGGACTGGTTTCAGTTTGAGTACTAAGGGTGGAAACATTAATATTTTCAGGAGAAATTTCAGCGTTAAGGGGATAATTATTCAAATAGCGACTGCGACCAAACTTGAACATAAACACAAAAAAGAATACAATTACAAGTACAAGGGTTATCCAGAACATAATTGAATAGTGGGTCCCGTATTTCACCATATGTTGCCTGTTTATCATTTGGTCCAGGTCTTTTAAAATAGGTTTAACTTGAATTTCTGGGAATTCTTTTATTTTTTCTAAATTATAATTATTTAGAGAATCACGGGGCACACTTGTTTTAAGGAATTTTTCCATATTACAACAACTATCATTAATAATATTAAAATTATTCTCTACACGAGTAATGTTCATGCTGTACACAGGGATTGATGGTATAAGTTGGGTGTTTTTACAAAAACCTACACATTGATTGGGCAAGGTTAGTATGCCAGTACCAAATACATTTAATTCGTACATGTTTTCGTGACATTGTATAGATAGTTTGGAGGGTACTGATTGTGTGAAAATCCATTTACTATTTTTCATTGGTTGCCATATATCTATATATCCATGAATGAACTTGATATTACATTGCTTAGGGACAGTTTTCATAGGTTTCGTCAATATTTCAATTTCACAAATAGGATTAGTGCTAGAATCGTGTATTACAAAAATTTCACAAATATAATTTTGATTTATCATATGTTTGCAATGTTGAAGGTCGTCGAAATTAGAATAACGTGTTTTATCCAGAGTAACAGCTATATACTTATAAGTAGGCACAATCATCACAAAAGAATCAGTGAGATTTAGGTTGTGAGGCAAAGGTAACGGTATGCTGTGGTACAGATTATAAATTTTATTACTAACTAGTGGTATTTTTAATACAAACACAACCTTATTGTCCATATAATAACATAATAGTTTCGAAATGTTTATAAGAGTATTCATATTTTGTAAATACAAATCTATAGGAAGGTGTTTAGAGGTCGGTATATGATGGTGAGTCTTAACCAAATCTTCATACAATTCAGCAGGAGTTATAACAGAAGGGTGCAGAACATTACTACTGATTAATGCTATACTATTAACTACATCTTCAATTTTAAAAGATATGGTTAATAAACTACTTTCTAATAAGCTAAAAACATCGTTAATGGCTGCTCTATAAAGCAGCTTGTTACTTACGAGAGTTAAATTACTAAGTAAAGTAGACATCTTATCAAGAGATATCTTAAGTTTAGCTTCGTTCACATTAATAACATTAAAAGTGTCTTTATAGTTTTGTAAAACACTGTTTGTTACTAAAATATTATTTTTCATTATTGAAGCTATTTTAGTTTGATCGCCTTGTAAGAGGTTAATGGCGTCATCGTATCGGGCTGCGTCGTTCTGATCCAAAGTGCCGAACACATGCTTGAACACGGTGCCTATGCCACCGAACCAAGCAGACCGTTTAACAGGGTTTGGCATAAGATGAGCGATTGCCTCGAAGTCTCTAATGGCATCATGAAAACGCACCGTTATTGGTTCTAACATGTTGTGACATTCCGTGTTGTCAAGGACATCACGGCATAAGAAACGGGTAGTTCCAAGAACTTCATTGAGGTTATTTATATGGGGCCTAATATAAGAAACGTCTATGGGTATAACTACGTCTAGGTAGCCGCCTTGAATTTTCATTTGACCCATGTGGTCGAAATATATTCCAGGTTCTCCAGAGACTGGGTGAATGAAATTATCAGTACCATGCACTTGGGTTATCGCCCACCTGAAAGGTTGGAAAAAAAACGATTTACGTTACAACAGCTGGTTTTATTTGATCGAAATGATGTGTCACATGTTTCCTATTAATTAGGAGTGTGACGGTATGATTGTTATTTACTTTTATTATACGGAAAGGTCCTTTCCATAAAGGGGACAAGGCTTTCCTAAATCTGAGGTGGTTTTTCAGGTATACATAGTCACCCTTTTTGTATTGTGGAGGTGTTTTTGTATGGGAATCATAATAGGTTTTGGAAGACTGTTTCGACTGGGCGATATTTTCCATGGCCTTTTTCCTTGAATGACGGAATTTATGTTGGAGTTTTTTGATGTAATCTGGATATGTAGTGCCAGAATGAGCATCATATAGGGAATTCGGCAAGAACGGCTTGTGACCGAAAACAAGTTCATATGGCGTGAACTTGGTGGTTGAGTGGACAGTTGTATTATAGGTTAGCATAGCTGTATATACGTAGGTAGGCCAGTTATCTTGGTTGCTATTGACGAAGGATTTTAAATACTCCTTTAGAGTGGAATGGCTGCGCTCTAAGGCGCCCTGAGTCTGTGGATGGTAAGGGGACGACCATAATTGGCGAATTTTGAGAAACTGACACGTGGTTTTGAAGAGATCTGATGTAAAGTTTGTACCTTGGTCGGTTAAGATAGATTTGGGTATTCCGAACAATGAGATAAAATGAATGAGACAGTCACTTGTCTCTTCGGCAGTAGTACTGCGGATTGGATACGCAACGGAGTATTTGGTCAGATCATCTTGTATGGTTAAGATATATTTTAACTTGGCAGTGCCAGAGTCTGGAAGAGGCCCGACTATGTCGAGGGCAACGCGTTGGAAAGCTTCGGATGAGGTGGAAGTGATCTCCATAGGAGCTTTATTTAATTTCCGAAGGGCTTTGTTCTCTTGGCACGATTTGCAGGTTTTAACGTAGGATTCTATATCACTCCGCATTCCCTTCCAGTAGAATTGTTCCTGAATTCGACTGTACATGCGGGACGAGCCTAGATGTCCAGCGATAGGGATATCGTGATTCTCTTTGAGGATTTTAGCTCTTTCGCTTAGTGACGGATATATAATTTGATTGAAATAAACGTGGACAACGATTTCTGTGTTGTGAAAAAGGTAAGTAAGGATATTGTATATTTTTGTATAAGAATGTTTTTCGAAAGGGTTTTTGAAATCAGAAATGGAAATATCTGTTGGTTTTTCACTTTCTCTGAGGATATCGTCTCTTGTATTTTTTATTGTTTTGTATATATCCGGATAAGAGGATTCGTCAAAATGGTTGACTTTAGTGAACATTAAGTAGATTATTTTGTTCTTGTACTCGAGTTTTTTGAAAGAATGGAGTTCTCTTTCTGAGTTAATGATTTCATTTTTATTTTCTGAATCTAGGACGATTTCTGTGATATAGGGATTGGATTCGTCAAGGTCGAGTGAAGTAGGAATCAGAATTATCTTATAAGGTGACTTCAAAAGAGTCTCTTTGTGTTCTTTTTGGACAGTGTTGGAATTGGTCTTTGGATCGGAAGTAAATCTCAGGAAGTCAGAATAGTCATCGTTATTAATGGGATTGTTTTCCGTATTCGAAGGTGTCGACTCTACAGGGGCCAGTTCGATGAGTTCGGCTCCAGAAGATGGGAGGAAATCATTTGACACTGTGGGATCTACGGTCACAGGCGATGGAAGATATGGAAGGATATTTTCAAGATCTATATTTAGGTCTGGGTTTACTGGACTGACATCTAGATCGAAAAGCTGAATAAGGTCTTCGTCGGGAATAGGAGGGTCAATAGGATTTGGAGTCGGTGTTGGATCTGAGCTGCCACGGATAAGGGGTTTGCCTCCTATGAGATTGTCTTGTACAGGATTTACAGGGTAACGAGATAGTGCGTCTGCATTGCAGTTGACTTTGCCCTTTTTGTACAGGATTTCATAATCATATTCTTCCAATTTCAGGCGCCAGCGCACCAGTCTCGAACCAGGATCTTTACAGTTGAAAAGCCACTGTAAGGGTCGATGATCAGTGACGATCGTGAAGCGGTGCCCGTATAGATAGGGTCGGAATGTTTTGGTGCCAAAGATGATGGCTAGGCATTCTTTCTCGGTGACACTGTAGTTGGATTCGGCTTTATTTAATGTGCGTGACGCATAGGCTATCGGGAGGTCTTTCCCTATAGGACCCTGAGAAAGGATGGCGGAAACCGCGACGTTGGAAGCGTCACATGTCAGCACAAAAGGTTTAGAAAAATCAGGATAGGCCAGGATAGGGGCCGTTGTAAGTTTTTCTTTGAGAGTGTCGAATGCTAATTGCTGTTCGTTTTTCCACTCGAATGGGATTTCTTTTTTAAGGAGCGATGTTAGTGGCTTTGCCGTTTTGGAAAAATCAGGGATAAATCGTCTGTAATAGGATACTAGCCCAAGAAAGGATTTGATATCTTTAGGGCTTTCAGGAATCGGGAATTCAGCAACAGCCTTTATCTTGTCGGGATTAGGTTTTACACCTTCGTTGCTGATGACATGACCAAGGTATGCGACTTCTTTGCGTAAAAATTCGCACTTATCTGGTTGCAGTTTCAGGTTAAACTGACGGATTCTCTCAAAGACAGCGGATAAGTTATCAATGTGAGTTTGAAGATCATGCGAGTATATGACTATATCATCAAGATAAACAAAACATCTAGTACCTTGAAGACCGGAAAGACAAGTGTTCATCAGCTTCTGGAAAGTGGAGGGTGCATTTTTAAGCCCAAATGGCATCCTATTAAATTGAAAATGTCCTTGGGGGACGGAAAATGCAGTTTTCTTTCCGTCGGATACTTTAATTTGATGAAAACCGGAAGCAAGATCCAATGTGGAGAAATATTTACTTTGGCCTAATTGGTCTAGGATTTCGGAAATTTGTGGGATAGGATAAACTTCTCCAATCGTGACATCATTCAGTTTACGGTAATCGATCACGACTCTCCATTTTTTCTGACCAGATGCATCTATTTTTTTTGGTACAACCCATATGGGTGCAGACCAAGGGGAGACTGAAGGGCTGATTATTTCCTGTTCCAACATTTTATTAATTTGGTTTTCCACTTCTCTCTTATGACATTCTGGAAATCTATATGTCTTGGTGTGAATAGGGTTAGAGGTGGTAGTTTCAATGGAATGCTCTATAGCAGAAGTACATGTCAGTTTGTCTTCTGGCAGGTGGAAAATGTCGGAATATTGTGCGCACACGTCAAGTAGCAAATTGGATTCTTCATCATTTAAGTGATCTGTGCGAAGTTGATCAAGTACTTTTTTAGTACGGGGTCCTACACTTGGGGCGGACGTCGTACAAAAGGATAACATGGGAAATGGTTCAAGAGGTTCAAGGGATAGCTTGAGGTCGGAGTGGATTTCAACTGGTTCCTCGGAAGTATTTATCACCGTAATGTTAACTCGGTTGTTTTCTTTCACTCTGACTATGCAATTTGCCACGAGTAAAGAGTCGGAAATATGTTGATCGACAATTATACCCTCTTTTAATTCAGGGTTGGAAATAGTGCATTCAATGACTGTCTCTGTCCTTGGTTGGATGGAATAAATCGGATTTGTGAAAATTAACTTGACTGTATGTTTATCTAGTTTAAGCTTTTCCGATGCATAATCAAGGTAACAGCCCTTTTCTTTCAATAGATCTGTTCCTATGATGCCATCGTGCTCGAGATTAATGTTCTCTACCACGTGAAATTTATATGAAACTGAGTTATGTTTTGGAAATAAATGGACATTGACACTTCCCAGAGTGTGAGTGAGCTCATCACCAGCATCAATACCTTTGAGTTGGATAATTTCTTTTTCAAGTTTAGTTACTGTTGGTATGGACGATTTCTTGACAAGACAAACAGAGGAGCCACTGTCAACAAGAAAGGACAACGGGGTTTTGGATACAGATGTCTCGACTAGGATATGAGGTAAGCATATTTTCTTTACGTTGGAATTTATTTCATACACTTTACTGTTTTTCTTTTCCAGGTTTGGGTCGGAAACTACGGATTTCGCGCAACTAGGACCAAGGATACTGCTGGTCGTTATACTGCTGGATTTATTGGATACTACGGGTTTCGCGCAACTAGGACCAAGGATACTGCTGGTCGTTATATTGCTGGATTTATTAACACTAGGGCCACGGACATTGCTGGCTACTAGATCATTATCTTTTTTACGACTGGGGTCAAGGATATTGCTGACCACCTGGCTATACGTTTTAGTTTCTGGGATTTTAATAGCCGGATGTGGGCTCTTGGATATTTTATTGGTGCTCGATATAGGAGTACACGAGCTCGAGTCGCACCTTCTCGAGTCGGTGTTTAGTTTAAAATTTCCGGTTCGCTTTCTACTTCTCCTTCTACTTCCTGTTCTTCGAACTCGGACACTGTATGGATTGGACGTTGTGATTGTTGTTGTTGGAAAGGACGTTTGTAACGGTTGTTGTAGAAGGCCCTTTTCTGACAATTTTCGATAACATGACCTTCCTCTTTGCAATACCTACAAGCTAGTGTTGGCTTGGGGTTTTGTTGTAAATTTTGAACAGGACCTGGCCTTTGGTTCTGCTTAAATGGGGGCCTCTGCTGGAAGTTAGACATTTGTTGTTTGTTTTGTTGACCATAGGATGGGACACTAGCACGATTTGATGCCGGACGGGGATTTTTCTTTACCATAAACTGGAAAATTTTCTCTTCCGAGGCTGCCAAATTAATAGCCTCGTTGAGAGTTTTTGGGTTACGAACCCGGACACTGTTTGATAATCTAGGATGAAGCCCTAGTAGGAAGGTGTTTAAGGCTATTTCATGCATCGCGGCTGTACGGCCGGAAAGTTCTCCTTTCTTTGGACAGGATATGGTGACCTCAGTCAGGAGTTGTGCAAGACATGTTTCTAATCGAAGCGCAAATTGAGTCGCAGTTTCATTTGATTCCTGATGGCACTCCTGTAAGTCCATCAGCAAGTGGGAGTATGTTTTCTTCTCCCCGAATTGGATAACAAGAAAATCTTTTAATTGATTCCAATTGTCGAATTCTTTGATTGAACAGGCAGTTTCCGCTTTGCCTTGCAGTTGGCTAACTATGTACTGGAAAAGGATTTGCTTTTGGAAGTTGGATGCAATAGCCATTGCATTATTGCAGTTATTAATAAAGGGTTGCAACGTTTCCCTAGATCCGTCGAAAGGTTTGACAAATCTCAACAGGACATTTAAATCTATCTCTCGTACATCGAGAGTCTCCTGAGAATTCGAGTAGTCGCTGCTTGTACCGGCTTTAGCGGGAATTTTGTTATCAGTAGACATTATAAATTAATTGTTTAGACTGGAAATATGAGTGGGCGACGGGCAGAGGTATGACTGCGGTCCGATACGACGACGGGTTATGAACGAGATTAAATATTAAATCAGAGTGGATGTTAGGAATTTTCGGAAATGCTTAATTACACGTGTTGACAGTATGATAGTTTGAATCGACGGATGCACTGACACACGGATGCAGGTTGCACTGAAGTTAAATGTAAGTTGGAAACGACTCACAGTAGTATGTAGATGTAGGACATGTCCACGGAATACTGGGTACCACAGGATGAAGTTTAGCTCGTTCAGGGTTCTCGACACTGGATAATGGGACGGGATACCGAGACTGCATAAGCTGCAACTGTATGTATACGGCCTTCCTCAGGCCAACTGGATACTGGATATTGGATACTGGATACTGGATACTGGATACTGGATACTATGCACAATTTGATTTGGTACACTTCACTTTTCACAGGATTGAATATTCGAGTCCTCGGACGCGTACTTGGGTTTGTGGGATATCTGGGATTTCGTATCCCACCGCTGCCACCAAAAATGTTATACGATAGTTCTCGGGAGCCTTTTTAAAAAAAAGAAAACTTTATTGACACGGATATTTATTGATTTAAAAAAAGGAAATAATTAAGAATGGTCGCAACCCGCGCGGATGAAGTGTCTAAAAGGACTGACTAAGAGCGGTCATAGCGCAATACATCTGTAAGAGGGGGGGCTGCTGATCAAGCGGCCCTGTAAGCCAATTAGCTTACATATCAAAGGTATAACAGCACGCACATAATATACACAGATAGTTAAAACATCATCATTATATAACACCCCTCTTTTACATCGGGGAATGAACTACTTAGAGCTAGCTATTCTAGGTTCGCAAAATCTCGCTGAGAGCAAATTAATTACATTACATGCATAGCGTGTCGGATGGGTATATTAATTAATAATTAGATAAGACGTTACCATAAAGGCTCCCAACTCAGCACAGTGTCATCGAGTGGCAATACATTAGCTGAGTGAATGGGATAGAGTCCTATAAATAAAGTAGAGTCTTTTTGGCATTGACATGTCATTGTAAGATGTACTTAGTTAGGGTCACTTTTACCAAACGTATTTAAAATTGTATTTAAATCAAATTTTAAATACATTTTGTACTGACAGCCAGGAAATTTCACCTTAATATGACGTTTGATATTTTAATTTGTAACAAAAAATAAATATGTATGTACTTAGCCGCCGTTTCTTGTGAAACGGGGGATGTCTGGATAATGGCTACATACTTATATGGCATAAAATACATGCTCTCACTGTCTAAAACAAAGTGACATACATTCTGAAACAGACCCTTAATAAAAAAATAACGGTTACAACACAAACCATGTTAAATGCCTGCATAAATTCTAAAAACAAGTGAAATCCTTACAAATATAAACCACCCCAAACATTATGATATGAACCTGCTAAGTTCCCACACAGTCGGTCCCTACAACCCAACAGATGCTCAAAATCTTAAAACCTCCATCTCTGAATGACGGACAATACCCCCCCTCTGCCCTTGCCCCTCGCCCTCCCCTCTGGACCCCGCAGGCTACCTGTGCATCCCGGTGCAGCCTGCCAGACGCGATGCATGGGGCAAAGATTATACAGCCGAAGGGTTTGGTGTAACTGTGCCGTAGAGGTGAATGACTCTGAGAGGCAAATGGTTTTGTGAGAAATGTTATGTTTGAATGTAATTATTTTATTGACTACCGGTGTGAAAGGAAAAAAAATTGTTTAAATCAAATTTTCATCAGACTTAAACGACGATACATTATAATCAAAATTCTATTATCTACATTAAATCATTTTAAATGTTTATCATCATGGTTTGCCACTTTATTTATTTATTAAAAATAATAAATAAAATAAATATCTATTAAGGTTGCCAAATATATTTTTACCTAATGAAAATAAATGGCTCTTAAAATATTAAGCATTTCTCAACTAAACCATTCAGTATCCCTAACAAAAAACAATAACTTTGGTTCTAAAAATCTCACTATTGTTAAAAAACAATAACTTTGGTAAATTTTGCTTGCCACCTACTTTGTGTCACTTGTTTTAATTAAAAAGCTTCTAAATTGTCGTATCTGCGCGTGCGCACCGCATAATCTGTGTCCACCGTCGCTTGCGCAGGCCGCGCGACGGCGTCATTCGCCGCCAACCCTGCGTGGGAGGTACCCGCATAGTGCCGACCGAATAAACAATAAACACTGTGATATGACCGCTATGTGAACTGTGACGATTAGTGCCCAAAATGTGGAAGTTTGTACTCTTTTCGTGTATAGTGCTGTGTGCTGCGGAATTCCAGGAAAGAGGTAAGTCAACGAAAAGGTTTTAAGGCTTTGTGCACGACTCCGCGTTCACATCACTAATCTTTGTGAGGCTGCTGAAATTGTTGCTACGTGTTTCATAGTTTATTGTACCTACCTATGTACGTGTGTTTATGTAAACACAACTTCTTGTTTAGGTTTAAGTATTATTGTGTCTGTGGAAGAAGGCTCTATCGGTGTCAAGTTAACACAAACTTTGTAGAGACGACGTTTACCCCCCCTCTCTCGAGACATCGTTGGGAAAAAATGCCTGCAACTTGTAATGTGCTTGGGCTTGAGACTTGAGAGTTTAATGCTGGGAGTTGGGACCCAAGCCACTATCTTTGTTATACATTTCTGTTATAATATTTATACAATTAGAACCAACATGATTACTAAGTTGATAGACGAGGTGTTTAAACTTATGCCACGGTTTTGCGTAAGCGCATCAGATAAAGTAAGCAAAGAAAAGACGCTAAACAAGCAATTTCTTGAGTGTTTTGACTTCGGACTATGTAGGTATAAAATAAGCAACTTTTGTTCGCTGCAACCAGTTTAACTGTACCAATTTTATCAGGTCACTTAAAATGCTTTAATTGGCATTTAAACTGAAGGTTTTGTCAGCAGTAGGTACCTACATATACCATGCAGTTAAGCAATTTTAAGAACTGAAAATATCTATGTATGTAAGTACCTACTACCTAGATACTGTAGGTACCTACCTACCTATTTAGCACAAACAGAGATTGCAATTTGTGAACTTTGTGACAGGTATTTATGATCTTAGCATTTCTAGATTCAGCTGATTAAGGTAAATATAGTACCTACCTAGGTAGTATGGTATGGTATGGAAAAAAATCAGGTTCTATATGTAGCGGTAGTCAAAGTCCTGTGATTAACTTTTATGCATAGCAGTACCTTGTCTAAGCAAAACCTATGTGTAAATAAAATAAGATTTCAGATACATAAAGGAAAATAAATGATTCCAAAATTCAAGGCATAATTTAATAAGTACTTATAACATCGGTGAAATAAAACAGGCCAATATACTTACGTATCAAATAAAGTGGCTTAAATTTTTTATATTGTCTCTTCTATCAATTGTAGTAAATGTCACATCTTACTCCGTAAAGTTGCTAATCACTTACTCTATGGAATTATTTCTCGCACGTTTGAAATTCTGTCAAATATTTTACTGTTTATTAAATCATGTACAGTGTATAGTTAATTAAGTAAGTATAATTTTTAATCTAGAATGACATACTTATTCAACTGTAACCTACTAAGCTAATAGAAAAAAAAACCGAGTAGAAATTACACATCATCGAACCTTATTATCAATCGTTGTGCGAACATAATGGCTAATCTATAATCATATTATATTTTATATTAAATGTATCTGTAAAAAACTCATCCTTCTCACACATTTCTTAGCTGGGCAAGACGGTGCGGGCGCTACACACAGCACACTAATTAAACCCAATCATTTTATAAGTGGTTAAACACATTCCGAGCGCCAGCACCCACGGAGGGATAATAATGCTTTATGGTATTGGTTTAACCAGAAAACTTTACTTAGTATCAATTTCTCCATTGCCGGTTAGAGCATAACCACGGAGAAATGGTTGACTTTTGACACATCTGTCATGAATTTTATATGGAGATGACGTTTAATTTTTATAAATCAATCCCTGTCGGTTACATTACAGACTATGGAGAAATTGGCACTTACTTGTACACTCTCGGGCAATGAAAAAGCTCCAGTGACAGCACCACATAACTCCTAAACGGAATCTGCAATACTGACGTATATTTAACAGCTAATCAGAATATTATGATTACAAACTAAAAATGTACATAATGTTTTAAATTTTTTAATAATATTTTTTAAATAGGTGCGTTTATTTAACAGCTGATAATCGCAGAATATTACCAACTTAAAACGTTAATATTGTGTCCAAAAAATATAAATAAATAGGTACTGTATCGTGAAATCAGGAAACTGGAATACTTAGAGGGTATAATGAGTAATATACCGGTAGAAACCGCTGTGGACGAGTTGTTCACATTATCTCTTTTCACATCTAAATAAGGTTAGAGTTGATTTTCTAAGAGAAACCAGGAAAAAATCTAGACGGTTGATCTCAGGCCTAGTTTAACAGGTCTTCTGTATTTGGTCTAAGAAATTGCACTTAAAGTGCACCTTATAATGACGATTAATTATAAAAATTAAAACATTATCGCATCTTAAACACATAGATACAATGTACAAATTAGATTGAGACCCTACCTTTACGTACAACAAAAATAAATATATTTTTTTCAATAAGGAAAATATGCAGATTACTATACTAATGCTAATGTTACTATTTCATAAGAAATATTATGAACGTAACAAAATAGATTCTACAAGGAAAACAATAACCAATATGTTACTATTTAACCAAACATTTACATGTATAAAAAATAATGTAATAACTATTTCTGACACTGACGTAGTGCTTCAACTCCTATATATTACCCGTTGCAAAGTTAACTTTGTCGAACTCTTGACTGTATGTTTGTCTTAACTTTGAAGCAAAGCTCGGAACGTCTATAGTACAGGTTTGATAGATTGTCGAAAACGATAAAAATTTCAGTTTTCTCGCATACAAAGTGGCGCCTCTAGCAGAAACTATCAGGAAACTTTTGACAGATAATGTATGTACAGGTGACAAAGGAAATCCAAAACTTTTTTCGTTTACATAAATTGCAAAACGAGTACTAGAGGCCCGGGTGCAAAAAGTAGTAAGCAGTGCTGAATATAAAAGACTGTATCGTATAAATGAGCAATTTTACAGACGGGTACTCGCATGGAATGATTTTGCCTGGCAACGTCTCCGTCAGCCTGCACTGGCTGAATAAGGAACCCGAGAGGAGCTGGAGGGTTGCTCTACACTGACGAAATACGAACAACCGAGAGCTTTCGTGCAATCAGCACATTTAATACAACGAGATAGGCGCTTTGAAACTCAGTTTTTTGTTTAGATTGACCCCCATGAAGTGGAAATCGGACACCGCTTCACCGCCGGTGGCCGTCTGCTCCGATTTTTATACTACGATGAGCACTACGTCGAAATCCGTAGCTTTTGCCTTCCCATACAGTTGAATGAATATGTGGGGACATCTCACACACGGCCATCCGACCCCAATCTAGGTAGAACCTGTGTTATGGGTGTCGGACAGCTGATATATCTACACAAATACATAGATGGATACATACTAAATATAAATATCAACACCCAAGACCTGAGTACAAATATCTGTCTTTAAACAAATATCTGCACCAGCCGGGAATCGAACCCGGGACCTTCGGCATAGCAGTCAGGGTCACTAACCACTATCACCATTCGACCGTCCAAAGTTTTTGTGTTACCAAGTCAACGAATGGAGCTTTTTCTTACGTCTCTTGCAGCGAAAACTAATGCAAATTTATTTGGCCGCGCCACACAAATTTGGGTTTACTTTTCCCTGCTCGAGAACATAGTGTAAACTTCATAAAAGTTTAAAGAGTGTTAAAGCTAGTGTTGGTGAAGGACTCGGATCACTGCCGGTATCGCACGCAACGGACGCATCGCATTCTGTATTATTTCAATTATTTCATCAGCATTGCCGACGCCGATTCTCCATTCATTTATGAATCCGTTTGGTGCTACGTCCGATATCGATAGGTGAATGCTTACCCTAGTCTTCATTTCCGAATGTCAATCAAATGAGCCGGTACTCATGTCACTTCTCTTACGAGTAGGTACTCTATGGTTGAAAAAGAACTCAAGTCCTTTAGTTTCGAAATTTAAATAACATGACGCGAATCTTTTCCCAACACTAGTAACAGCCCACACTATATGCATTTTGCTTGAGATTTCTGGTGTCAATTTTAGGGAAATGCAACAAGGTATGTGGATATTTGTATGTAAAGTGCAGCAAGAGAACATTTTATAAGAAGAAAGCTTGCAACCTCCAACCTACGTTATGTAAATAATTTCTTTGTCGTATTTTTATTTTTACCTTTGTATTTGTATGGAAAATTTTCCTCGCATAGCGAATTTGATTTACGTAAATACTTTTGCAAAGCGACTGTGTTTCTTGGTACAACATAATCTGTGTTTAAAAGGTTTCACAGAGGGCGCTTCTTAACTCGACACGCTAAAGGACATTTCACGTATAAATGCATATTTTGGTTTAAATTATTTTTGCTTGTTGAGTTGGGAACCCGCCTTGGTAATACGCTCTTCATATGAATTCCGATTTTCTTAGAACTGGGTACAAAGAAAATCTTGACGAAGGTTATCTAAGCTATTTATGTTAAAAAAGTACTTATCTGAGGTTTTAAAATTGCGGGGAATATACAATGTAATCTTTGTATCGTTAAAATATTTATAACGGCCCGTATAGTGGAGAATTTAGAGCTACAAAGCTTTGGACTGTGCGCTCGTGCTTGAATTGAGTCTTACAACATATTTAAAAAAGTTATAGGATCACATATTTAACTTTGTCTTGTAGGTACATAATATAGTCCCAAATACAGAATTGAAGTCACTGATTTCCTCATATTTTTTCAGTCAAGAGGGTCTATGCATTCGAAATTAAGTCATGTTAGCTGATGTTAAAGTGCATAATGGCTTGTTTCACGAGACTTTTATGTGAAATACATTAGATGTAGGTGTTGACAAAACATAGCCATTGTAATCACATCGCAGACTGAAAAAATCACACACACATACATACATAACTACACAAAAACAAATTACATGCATAGTTATCCCTTCATTCGTAGCATCCGTATAGTCGAGCTAGCTTCAGTGATCGTACCTAATATTTGAAGCTAAGCAACATAATGGAACGGTCACCCATTGGATGGGTAACCGATTTTTCTGGGCGTTTCTGTGCTTCGGACGGCACGTTAAGCCGTGGGTCCCGGTTGCTGTTTCGGCAGCAGTCGTTAAGCCTAGTCAGAGGCCTTCGGGCGGCTTGAAAACATCTGACAGTCGGGTAGCCCACTTACCCGACAACTCTCCACCAATCTGCACTCGGCCTGAGTGGTGGACTAGGCCTTACCCTTAATTTAATTATGAGAAATATCCTCAGTCATAAATTAATTATCTATACTTTACTTTTTATTTAACCAATTTTTAAGTACTTCAAAACTAGCTAACATGTAATTTTATCAGTTTTTTTATGAATCAGTATTTAATTATAACAATTATTTATCAAGTTTATAGAAACCGGGTCTCAGCTGGCTTGTCTATTCAAACTACCCTTTATTTGGGTAGGTACCTACCCTGGTACTTGACACTGGTAGGTATCTGTCGGGAATCGAACCGGTAACACAAAAAACTCGAACACTTGTGTCCTGGGGTGTCTTTCAAATTTTTTTTGGGCTTCCTGGATACATCCATACGGAACCGGAAACTTTTTTGTTCTCACATACAGAACTTTACGTACTTGATATGGGACTGTGTTCTAAAGATGCAATTTAAAACGGAGTGGAGTTTGACAACGCGTGGTATGTGGATGATACATACAGTACGAACTTAAATTAACGATATACGAAATAGATGGTTTGCCATTTACAAAAACAAAGCAAAAAACTGTTGACATTTTGTTAAGTGTCAAACCGTTTTAAGTTCATCCTAATGACAACCATTGAATAAAATCATAAATATTCTAACCGAACTAATTCAAAATAAGAGCTTACTGATAGAAGTGGGGTGTTATTATTTGTCAAAACGATTATTTTGCACTGATACTCTGTCTCGTATTCAAATATGTATCATTGAGTACGAATCATAATAAGTACTTATTAGTAACTGATAAAAAATAAACGTGAAGCTTTCATCTTCACTCCTGCTGAGAAGTTTTTCACGGTTTATAAAATAATTACCTAGAAAAGGCGAAACTATCGTTTTTAAAATTACCGATAACGATAACAGAAACGTATTAAAACCCTTATTTTTCATCAGCATTGATATACCAATCGGCATCGCTATGCAAAAACGTGGCTAGTGTTAGTATCTTGAATTTTAAAAGGCATTTTATAACAACTGAGAATATTAATGCCATGTCTGTCTGTACTAGGCAAGGTCAGGTATAATGTATAATAGATATGTATCAAATGCGGCATCTGGCATAGCATCGCATAAGTTATATGAAACTAACCGCTTATTAAGTTTTAATCTGTCTTGGCTGTTGGGTGAATCTACGAATATACCAACGGATGTTTATAAGGCCTCCCAGTCTTAGATTAACAATATACGGACCAGATGGTGTGTCGCATACAAAGACAAAGCAAAAACTCTAACCGTTTAAGTTCAACCTAATAACAAGTATTGTACCAATGAATAAGATCACATCATCTTCTACGCGAACTAATTAAGAACACGGTGGTAGAAGTCGGCTGTTATTTTACTTTTCTTTTGCACAGAAATTTCATCTTGGTCCTATATCGTTACTCTAAGCTGCAGTATTATATTAGACTGGGTTTCCTGAGCTTCGTTTTAACTTTGTCGTGGGTTGTAGGTTTTCAGGATCCATAGGAATACAGGAATAATATGAAGACTTTTCAAGAAACGCTGTGCTTAGATTAAACGTACCACCTATATTTATGAATACTCTAGCTGTTAATCCAGGATTTCAGTTTTTTGCATGCCAAATTTCATGAAAATCTGTTCAGTATTTTGAAATTTTAAGGAGCTTTTTTATATGTCGGTCTATATTTTTATGTACAAAGGTTCCACTCGAGAAAGCCACGTATAGTGCCACAAACTTATCTGTTCCGGTGACAGCTCACGTAAATGTGTAATATTTCTTCATTCTATAAGATTTTAAGTTTGCCAGTAGTTGTAATTCGCTCTTGTGGTTTCAATAAACCCATCTAATCTATATCAATATATAATTCATTAGTAAATAATGGGATATGGATCAATTTAGTTCGCTCTCACCGGAACAGATAAGTTTGTCGGGAGTACTGTACAGGAGTTTCACCCCCCTCAGAATAGAATAGAATAGAATGGATGTGTCAGTCTGTAGACATCCGCACAGCTGACTGACTATAATGTCAAATTAATATGTTGTTTTAATTGATACGGCCGTGAATAATCAACAACTGTAGCCGGCACACATCACTATACGCTATGCCAAAGTCAAAGTTAAAATGTTGTCGTAAATTATACTATAGTGTTGCAAATTACTATTTATAGTATGCGATATGTTGTCACTGTGTATGCTGTGGTGTGAATAGGAAACTTATTATTACGTAGGTACCATAGAATAGACATTTAGGTTGAAATACTATGGGTGTTAAGGAAACACCATGAAAGGAAATGTAAATTTAATGTTAATTGCAAGGTCGAATAGGTTTATTTTCAAGTAAAAGTGATTTTCGGGGTCAAATCAACGTTGTGTTGCTAAATTCGTGACAATTCACTGAGACGGAGTCTACTCCAGTAAGGCTCAGTTTCACACTTGAGTTAATCTACCTAAGCAAGAACTTACGACCTAGGTATATACTTAACGATAATTCAGCAAATCACAACGCAGCATTCCATATCAAAATTATATTTATCTTTGCGTTCTCAGCTGTGAAACTGACGGCAAGTAGCAGAGACAAAACTCAACCACAAAAAATCTACTTTACCAATCGAAAGGTAAGTACTTAAATATATTGTTGACGACAATAAAATTCTGAAGGAAGAAAATAGCGTAACTTGTTTATAGTCGAAGTATTGTCTGCCGAAGCAATGACTTATCGATGTATGTTTTCGAATTTGTATGTATGTATGTTCGCTACAAGTCGAAGTATTTTATTTGCAAAATTCAGTTCATAAGGATAATCATGGACCTATTGAAATACTTAACCTTCTTAGTAAGGCTTAAAGGAACCCTTATGTGAGTAAACCCTAGGGCACTCTAGGTTCAGAAATAACCTCTTAAACCACTTTCTTAATGTCAACTTGTACTCTGCTGGATGAATAAATTAGATTGCAGTTTGCAGTGCGGCATAGTTTATTTACTTCTAGGATTGCGTTGGAAATTGCCGATTGACGCATCGGCAATACAATTTCCTTTAGATGTCCTGTCTTGACCGTCCGTCAAATAAAAAATAAAAACGTCGTATTTACGTTCATGCTTAAGTAGATTTTTGTCAAGTGTGAAACTGGGCCTGGACCTATACCCACAGCCCACCAGTGATAACCAAACGCTCTGCAAGCGTTTTACCAGATGGCGAATTTCCATGTGTCACCAAGTACACACAACTTTTTCATTGCTCATGAGTGTATGACTTATTTGAGCCTTCGCTTTCTTAAGATACACCAAGTTACCCTAAATTGATGTGATTCTTCAAAATCAAGAGCACTCACGCCTTGTTCTAAGTTTTACATCGTTTCAATTGTATTGTATATTCAATTTTAATTGCGTGAAAAAAATCAAAGTAAAAAAATACAATATAAGTACATTTTTGTAAATTTCAATTGATGTTCGTGACAAGATGAACCCTGGACTCCTGTGAGTCACGGGTAGTCGTCACTCTACGAGCCATAGGTCACGCGGGATTGGGTCAGACACGATACACTGACTCATTGTTGCATGATCTTAACCAACTGCGAAATTAAAGAGGTGTTTCTCTTTGCGATTTGCACGCACGCTAAGACTATAAGGCTTAAGCTGATACTAAAGCAAAATAAGTCATAAATTCTTCGAAGAGCGTTAGGTACGTATTTCTAAAAAAATATGATGTGTTTCATTCGAATAAAAAAAAAACTACTTCAACTCACCAAATAGAAGCTAGCTATGCTTATAGTAATTTGTCTATAAAAACTTCAATTTGGAACTGAAATTAAAATAGACTCCCTACATAAGTACCAAAAGTTCATGTAAGCACTAAGTAGTTGAAGCTACAGATGGTTAACCACTTCAATGACGCTATTCTAATAATACGTGGATCATTACGACAAACACAAGGTCCCATTAGCACACTCGAATAAAGTTGAGATGAACCTTGTCAAATTATGCTACGTAACGTAATCCAAGCGAAAAGCTAGCATTAGGCCGCGATTATACCAAAACAAACGATATTAGCCGATGCTGCCCGAACGACTCCGAAGATTGCCGAAGGCTGCCGAAGACGGGCTATGGGACTCGCCCCGGCGACCAACCGTGACTCTCCATGACTGGAGGGTTACTCTATACTCACGAAAAACGACTGTACGGGAGCTGTCGTGCTATGGGCACGTTTAATACAACGAGATAGAGTCGTGGCTCCCGCAACAGCGCTCCGAAATTGAGTTTTTCGTCATATACAGTGACCCCTGGTAGAGGCGATACCATTGCTGAGCGACATCTACATTGTGCTCCATTAGTGGCACCTGACCAACTGTCTCTATAACTGTAGCATTTAAAGAAAATTTACATCATAAGACGTAATACATAAATATAATATTATATATTATAATATAATAATATATAATATTTGGAGATGTCACAGCCATCGGATATCGGACCCCTATCTAGGCAGAGCCTGTAAAATGCGTATCGGACAGCTGAAAGATCTACACAATTACATATTAACACCCAAGAACCGTGTAAAAATATCTGTCTTTGTACAAATATAAAATCTGCCCCGGCCGGGGATCAATCCAGGGACTTTCGGCATAGCCGGCCTAACCACTACACCATTTGGTCGTCAATTAAATGAATTCAAATATATTTATTATTTTATTAATCCATTTATTTCAGCCAACAAGAGCCATAATTTGTTAGTAACAATGTTGTTTATTCTTTGTTAGTTACTTACAGCTAATAATACTTATCCTATTTATGCTACTTCCGATTAACATTTGTTAATTATTATTTTACACGAGTGTAGTACATTCAATGCCAGAAGAGTAATCCAGGGCCATTCCCACAACCACTATTGTTTTTAACAGTACATGCTTGGAAAAAATCTAGATTTTTATCTGTGTCATGTCAGCTATTTAAGGGGATCCCTAAAGCTAAAATGCTAAAGTCGGCTTGATATACTTGATTAGATTGGAAAAACGGTGGCTTCTATCACATTGATAAAAATATATTTTGTAGCAGAGGGTATACTGAACATGTTAGTTGCTTATAAATTGGTGCAGGATTATAATAAGTATGTTAAAAAAAATTGCAAACACACCATGTCTTTTGCCATTTTTTGACTTATTATGAAAAAACCCTCGAAATCAGAGGGCCCATTTTCATGGAATCTTATATGTATGTGTAGGTAATTAAATTCTTAACAAAGTTACCTTAAAGAGTTGGATTTAATGGACCAGAAGTCAACTTTTTTTGCAAAAAACTAATAAATTCCGGTTTAAAAATGATGACACCGTGACAGATTTCAGATTTCTTCAGTAGTCGCCCTGGTGGCGGCCTGTTAGGAGCGATACCCACGCCATTTTATTTTTTATCAAATATTTCACAAAAACTGATTAAATCAACAAATTATGACTACAAGTATTATAATACATATGCATTTGCTATGGAAAGTTAATTTTCTAATCATTTTAGATGCAGAAAAGCCGAAAATTCTTAGAAAACATTTCGCCTTTTCGATTTGTTTACATTTTTTACTATAGAGTTACAGATGCATAGATAAAGGTAAACATTGCACATAATGACACTTATTAGATTCTCCGAATAAGAACTATACGGTCAATGCAGTATGCCAAAGCGCGAGCCTGTTTATATTCTGAGGGGTAATTTATTTTATTTTAACGGTTGTGTATGGTAGGTAAGCTACACAATATACAGGGTGTTGAAAAGTAAGTTCATAATTTGTTTTATTTGAAACCAAAAACCGTAGTTAATTAAAAATATATATATTTTAAGATGTGGTAGTCTGTACACTACAGGTTGTTAAAAATAAGTAAGTATTTTTAAAAATTGAAGATCTAAAATTTACATAATTTTTTAAATCTATTTAACAAGCTTTGCAAAAAAGCGGTTAAGTGCGACTGTATCTCGCCATGAAAAAAATGAAATGTTTACTGTAGCTATGAATTTTATGCGTTACAAGTGGAATAAAATACCGCATAATATTATGTACAACTATGTAAGAGCCTAGTTTTAAAAAAAAAACTCATAAGAAAATATTAAATACACAGGTTTTTTAACCCCTGAAGGAAATAGAGGGGTGTTATAAGTTTAAAGTAAGGGCTGAATTTTTTTTTTAAATTAGGGTGATAGGTAATGTATATTTTTAATGATTTTTTCAAATACATAAATGTTATACCATTTTTAAATTGCCATAAAATTACCTATAGTTATAGTTATAGAAAAGGGCAGGGCTACCAGTGCCCATTCGCCACTGCAACCTAAAAGATCTATAAATTATGACTCCCCATGCCGAGTCTCACTCTACAGACCCAGGTCTTTTATAAACCTGATATTACCGATCAGAATGGCACCTAAATCCACTTTTGGCTAAGCTTTATACCCTTTTTTCAATACCTTGTATAAAATATCGACAGCGTCACCTTAGATCGTAATCATCGTAACTCCTCGTGACCAAATTTTAGAGGAGACAAAAATACTGTTTTATTTGTAGTTCTAGTTGGCATACTACCCACCTAAAGTTTTTTTTAACTAGCCTAAAAATGATTTGTTTAGACAGTCTATCTTCCTGTTCAACCGCAGCCTGAGTGCCAGTGACTCAATGACTGAAAGGAGGCCATTAGTGCTCCTAAATAAATAAAGCAGGCCTGTAGATTATCTTTCAGTGTACCGACACATCTGATTGCTGTAAGAGCCTGATAAGCTCTTCGAACGAGTCATACCTCTGTGGTGGTACGGTTTCGACCTTTCGGACAGTCAGTTTGGCATCCGAAATGCGGATTCGAATAGTGGGTACAATACTTTGCGTTCGTTCACTGTCGGAGCAGGATAAGAACCACGGGCGAGTTGTTGCGCTGGCTGTTTGCTTAAAAATAGTAACCGCGTTCAACTCTATCCCCTAGAGGGCGAACCTTCCATCTATACCATCACTTGTCTTCTTATCTGCAGAAAATTGACAGAGGTCATACGTGTCTAACAAGTACATTAAGGATGCGAAAAGAGAGGGTTTGTTTTCACTGAAGAAGTTCAGTTGCGGAGTTCCACAGCGGTAGGTCTTGGACCCCTCTGCTGTGGAACTTGGCATACAACACGGTCCTGCAAATCAAGCTCGCAAACGGCGTTAGCACAGTGCATTTTTCTAATGTCACACAGGTCGTGAGGTAGGCTGAGAGCCTCCTTCGGGGATGACATCCCAATGATTCATTACGAAAAAATTGCTGCAGCTGTGCTCGCCATGCAGTGCATGGGCTACTTCCGAATCTGGGGGGCTGTTGCAAAGGAGTCCGTTGCCTCTATACGGTACGGGTTCCGTGCGATCTATGATCCTTCCGGGAGCACCTGTCTTGTCAAGTCGAAGAGAATGGCTCGTATTCGACGCAACCTGCAGTACTGGTGGGATTGGTTGGAGGACAGGACAGCAGGAAGCTGCAGCAGCCGTCATGCTGTGATTCGACGCATAGATGCAAAAAAAAGTTGAAAGTAACTTCATGTTAATAAAATATTAGATCTTAATTTAACAACATAACATTGCAAAAGAAAAATTAACATTGTTGAGTATGTTATTGTAATTTACTAAAGTAGTAATAAAAACAAAGGCTTATTGCATAGTTTTCGTTCACGTTCGCCTACATCGCACGTTGTATATGAGAATAAAGGGTATAATTACTAAGTTTTCTTGTTTAAAAATCACGGTTTGGGGTTTAGAGGAAAACAAATGGTAAAATGCGGAATACAGTTTTTTTTTTCGAATAAAGAGGAAAACATGTGAATTCAAAAAACGTTTCTATTGACACCAAAGAGTACTTTTCGCCGAGAAAAGTGGAGTTACAATGTTTGCGATCTAAAGTGATGATAGAACTAGAACTTATTTTTTCAGTTCACCTGCTGTTGAGTGAAATCGTAATTAGGTAAATGACTCCTTGACATGAAAATAACTTTTTTTTTATAATCGTTATAACAAAACCGTTTTTTTTAATACAGCAATATTTGTAGGTGTACTTACAGTGAGCAAAAGAGCGCAGCAAGGTGTAAATTTTTTGGTTTTTAAGAAACAAAAATATTATTTCTATCATATCCCAAATACACATAAGTACTTTAAAAAAAAAATACACACTCTCGCCTTGTACTAATGTACCCCCTTGCGGGGGTACTTACATGTTATTATTTTTCTGGTGACCTCCCCATATCCCTTTGCCAGCTACGTAACCTTTTGTGACACCCTGTATATGCAGAGTTCTGCAAACTACTGTTCTGCTTTTGAAACACCAAAAAAAAACAGGTCGTCTAACTAAAAGGTCACGTGACCAAAAAAAAATTATATGAAGAAGCGTTTTTTTTATGAATATAAAAAATTACGTAGGATAAAAGTTTTTCAGAGTGACGCCTGAGTAACGCCCTTTCGGCTAACTATACTTTTTTTATTACACGGGGGCAGAGTTTAATACAACACCCTGAACTATTAAACTCTGATAATATTTTCGCGATTTTTTTACATTCTGATTTCATTTCCTGGCTTAGAAATAATAATATCAATAACATGCTGCACACGTAGGTTTCGGCATAGTATTAAACCCTTTTTGCAACAACCTGTATACATATCGGCACGGGTACGACTTTATATATAATTAATTATAAATATTAAAAATACTTTCAAATAAAAATAAATATTTTCGTATCACAAAACAATATTACTTACTTAGTATATTTTTAACAAAGTGGCATGTCTTCACTTTTATGTTTTCGAGTACTATGTTAAAATTTCATGTCATTGTCCGTAGAACGCCCCGCATACCTCAACCCCCCCTCACTAGATTTGACAGATTCTGATTTTCTTCCAGCTTTAGTGACAGCCTTAATTTACGTAACATCTTCTAAGAAGTAAGAAGACTTTGTGAAATGGTGGTAGAGTAATATTATGACATACACAAATGAGTATAAAATATTTCGTCAAAAAAACAAAAATTTATATTCTTGTTTAAATTTCACACTAAATATTATATTTAAAAAAATAAGTCATTTTGTATTTTACAGTATAAAAATAAGGAGTTAAAAATAATTGCGCAGAGTGACCGCAACGCTAATTACTTATCAAAATCGGTGCAAAAGTGGCGAAAATATCGGTGGACATGGACATACATCAAGAGCTGTGAACAATCGGCATCCTAACTTATATCCTAATCTGCGACTGTGTCTGTCTGTCTGTCTGTCTGTCTGTCTGTCTGTTACTCTTACACGCCAAAACTACTGAACGGATTTGAATGAAATTTGGTATACATATGGTCTAGACCCTGAGAAAGAACATAGGCTACTTTTTATCCCGGAATTCCCACGGGAAAACTTTTTAAGGCGAAGCGAAGCGCGCGGGAACAGCTATTAGTACTAACTAAACCGATACCTACGTCGTTGCTAACTCAGACGTTAGTCGTAACTCAGTTGGCGGCGACTAATCGTTTGCCTTATTACTTTTTACCTACGATATCATGCACAGTTTTATTAAACAAGTTTTCATTTAGGTACCTATTATATGCACGAATTAAATACCTACTGCAAAACGTGCAGAGATCCTTTACAGCTATTTTATTTACTACTCAAATATATCTATAATTAGTAAAGATATACATATAATATTTACGTATTACATAAAATATTTAAGTAAGTACCTTTAACAATTTTCAAATCAACACGCAAAAAAACCTTCAAAGCCGATTCTCAAATTTGGGCATTTAAAAACCTCCAACCACTAGAGTACCTACCTAGTTATGATAAAAACAAAAAAAAACAGCGGAATATCAGTAGGTCGTAAAACTGAGGCCAGAGCGCCGCGCGCACACCGTGACGACCCGCGCGCACATGGGGCCATGCGCCTGCGCAACGTATGTATCTCCCTCTCTCTCACACTGGCTAGCACGGGGCGCAATTAAGACGTGACAAGGGTTTTGCATCGCGCTCACTCACATCCCGCAGTCTCAAGAGCGAGCGCGACGGAGAACTTTTGTCACGTCTTAATAGCGCCCCGTGCTACATGGCCTGAAGGGCGAGCACGGGGCGCAATTAAGACGTGACAAATGTGTCGTTGCAAGAGCGAGCGCTCTTTAGGCTGCGCGTTGTGCTTGTGACTGAGCGATATGCAAAACTTTTGTCGCGTCTTAAATTCGCCCCGTGCTAGCCCTCTTAATAAACATAGGACCTGTAAGCGATTCAAAATACTCGGCTGTCGAACAGACTGTAAAGGTAAGCGTCCACCTTCCCGACATCGTGCGCAACGGACGCATCGTATTAAGTTAAGTATTATTTGTATAGAAACTCGCAAACGTGCGTCCACTTCATCAGCATTGATGACGAGATATCTGAATACATTTATGAAAATCCGTTGGTCCGATACGTACGATACTGCTGATAGGTGGACGCTTAACATTCTTTAGAATTCATTACACGATAGACGACTTTTAAAACGTTGGTAGAGAATTGCCCCGCTAGATGTCACTCTAGCTATGTCACTCTATCTCGTTGTATTGAGAGGGATGCAAACATGTTCCGTTTACACGGCAAAGATAAACCTAGACCACCAACCATGGAGCTACCGAAACTCGAAGATAATAGAAGAAAACAAGATGTATCAATTTCTTAGATTATCAATATACGAGCAAGATGGAGTGTAAAAGAAACGTCTCGACAAAATAATACCGACCTTCTTCCACGGAGCTCTCATTTTGTGACTTAATTTATATTGGTTTAATGGTTGTCATTAGGTTAAACTTAAAAAGTAGTAAACAAATTGCGCTCAGTTTTTTGCTTTATTCTTGTTTGTGACACACCATCCATTTCGTATATTGTAAATCTAAGATCAATTTCCAAAATAACAATTATTAAAATGAGTCACTCCCATATATGAGCCATAATCTATATTTAAGCATCAAGTTGCAAGAATTAATACAACTCTGCAAACATTGTGGAATGTGTTTATTACATAAATATTGATACGAAAGTATCATGTTCATATTGTTTGATAAATAATTTAGCTGATTTTTTAAGTAGTGACTCAGCTAGCACGTTCTTCGGTCAATTGATTCAGTGATTGAATGAATGAGTCTAAAACAGACCGGCTTTGATACTATTCTATGTGTCCAAATTGAAATCAAATACAGTTTGTATTATATTTAGATACAAAATGTTATCGCCGATCTACTTTCATTAATTTTCTTTGAATTACATAGAATTCAAAGGATTGTCAAATACGTTGCTTGGAACCAAATCCTTTGATAGATAAACTTTTGATTTGATACAAATATTTATTTACGTAAACAGTAATATTTAAATTTATGGAGATGGCAATCATAAAAAAAATTAAATTGAATAAACTTCAGCTAGCATTTTTCTTTTAATAAAAATAATACCATAAACCGTTCAAGTGCGTGTTGAACGCGCTCACGAAGGGTTCCTTAAGATAGATAGTCAGATATCTGCGTGGTGTCAGCATTTTGTGGGTGGAACTTTTTCTTTGCCCGCGACTTTGTTTCGCCTGATGGGTAGCCAAGGATTTAGAGTCGAACCGCCGCCGCCGCCGAGTCAAACTGACAGGTCCAGTTTACCATTTGGGTCATCATTATCAGCCTATAGCAGTCCACTGCTGGACGTAGGCCTCTCCCAAAGCACGCCACTGGATGCGATCTTTAGCTTTCCGCATCCAATTATAACCAGCCTTTCGCAAGTCGTCACCCCATCTAGCCGGAGGGCGTCCCACACTACATTTGCCTAGTTTACCCCATCGGTCATCGATTCTTCGACAGATGTGTACCATTTGGGTACGGATCTCTAAAAAGATTTCAAATATCCGGTAGGAACTGCTTCATTCCGGTAACATCTTCAATCAATAAAGTTTGTCCCTCGCTAGTACTCGGAAAAGCGTTGAATCATAGGCTTTTCAATTGAGTTTCTTAATTGGGTCAACTGTGTACTGAACTAGATATATTTTTCTTATTGGCGCCAATCAACAAGTTAAGAAACAACACGTGAAAGACACAATGGGATAGGTTTTAACCCCTGACGTTGACAGAGTAAGTTTTTAGTCTAACGTTTATCTGTCTCTGACTGTAATTTTTAAAACGAACGAACGAGATCTTACATGTGATTGGTACTTTTAATGCAAAGAAATAGAGTCGTGTTTAAGACTTCGTTTATCCTTCCCAGAGCACGTCTGTGACTGCGGTATCAGAAACCAGCTTTGAGACAGTCATCTAGTTCACCGTTTCCTTTATTTTTTCATGGCCAACACGCTACCACAGTAAGGGCACTATGTTTACATCTCATGGGAGATAACTTTCAGAATAGCTCTGCAGCTAGCGTTGAGAATCGGAACAAGAGTCCGAAATCGCTAACTAAACAGATAAAAGATTGGCCAGTGCCAAAAATTGCACTATACCTTGATTCACGGGGAAAGACATCTGACAGGACCCTTATTACATTCGAATAAGGGTAGATTTCTTTGTATCAGATGTCTTTCCCCGTGAAACAAGGTATAGTTGCCCTAATAAACTTACTTACACTTGTTTCTGTTGCAAAGTTAGCTTTGACTCAACAAGTGTTAAGATGATCTTGTGTTTCACTGTAGAAGCATTTACCCAACATGTGCCACAGCTGCACGGGTCAATTGTCTGACCCTTAACAGGCAACGCGACCGGTTTGGGAAGACGCACAGAACTGGCCACAGGGCGTCAGATGTGCATGTTTAAATTAGTCGCATTATTTTTAACCAGGAGCTACCCGAAAAGTTGGTTTAATTAAGTAACAGTTTAAGATGCAATGGACATTGGTGATATGGATGAAATGCATCTATTAGACATATTATTAGAAATTCATGGCTTGTTAAAAAGGACTTACTAAACTGAATGTGAATATTCAACTATTGGCAAACTTACGAAAATATATGTACTTTCTTTAATTAAACCAACTTACATCTTATTTAAGGCCGGAAGCCTGTAAAATAACTAGGTACTCTTAAGCCCATAAAACTATTTTGCTAATTAAATTAATTGAATAACAAACTGCAATCCATAAAAAAAAACAATATGATAACCAAAATATTAGATACTTACCTAATTTATTCTGCAACAACAACACTCGCAAGCATTGAAAAAGTTCCACCCACAACAGTAAAAACATGAACACAATACCTGCCTATACATTAGTTGTTTTAATGTACCTACTTACTTCAATATTGCAGACCTATTCCGATTAGGTGTAAATTGGAGCTAAACCTTACACCTTGCACCTTACTAATTTAATATCTTACCGAAAGTAGACTTAGTTAAGACATTGTGTTCATATATTATTACTAGCTGTTCCCGCGAGCTTCGCTTCGCCTTAAAAAGTTTTCCCGTGGGAATTCCGGGATAAAAAGTAGCCTATGTTCTTTCTCAGGGTTTAGACCATATGTATACCAAATTTCATTCAAATCCGTTCAGTAGTTTTGGCGTGAAAGAGTAACAGACAGACAGACAGACACAGTTACTTTCGGATTTATAATATTAGTTAGGATGTGGAGATGTGCGGGCGCTATGGCCAGATGTCTCGGCCGATGTCCCTAAGGACTAGATGCGGGTGACACGTGCACTGTAACTTTGTTATAAGTATAGTGGAGGTACAGATAGCTTCATTAGTAGCTATGCGCTTAACAAACCGCCCCCGCCCAGACAGTTAGTGAGTTTGACAAAATACAAAAGTGTATGTGTATATATATAGCTACGAATGAAGCATATAATTATTTATATATTTTTCAAATAATATAATAAATGCTTATATTACTATGTACATTTATTAATAAAACTTTGATGTTTGTTGCAGGTATGTGTACACTGGCTGTTATCACTAAAGAAGTAAAACAGAATGCGTATATGTAGGTAAGTATGGATTACTTTACTTATGTGTATGCTGAGCGAAAACAGAGTACTTTTTAAATAAAAAAATATTATTTATGTACCTATATAATAATTATAACTGGCAAGCCTCACTATACAATGATATTGTTGATAGTTTAATAACAGGTGATCTTTAGAGCGAACTATTGTCGGTAGTCTCAAAACTATAACCTCTTTACACCCCCAATAGATCTTTCGAATATTGAAACGGGGACTTGGTTTTTCTGTAGTTTCATACAAAAAGCAGCAACAAGTGGATTTTGGTTTCAAACTTATGTCAGAGCTTCCGCTCCCACGGTATTCGTTAATTTACAACCTTCGTAGCACCTTGCAGCACTTTCCGTTTCGAAAACTTATGCTTGAACCGTTAAAAAATAACGGGATACTACTCGTGAGCAATAAAAAAGTTCCACAAATTGCTCTTATTTTTTTTTAATTCAAATTAAATTGAAACACAAGAATATATTTACTTATTATGTTTTTAGTTAGTAATATTCTGATACGCTGTTAAATTATATTACAGGTGGTGTCCGCCGCGTCATTAAGCTAGACTTTAACGTTTAGGAGGAAATTGGTGCTTGTCACTGGAACATTTTCTTTGCTCGCGAGTGTAATGTCTCAAATTCAAAATTGAATTTGAATTTGTGTATATCTATATCTCTAGTAGACGTCCCACTCTGCTCAATCCAGTTTGACTTGCAAAACTAGTCGTCTATCTGTCACTTATTCTTATGAATACAAATTATCTTACACCTAAATCTCAATCTTTTCTTGTGAGACAAACAAGCGTTTGAATGTAAGGAAAGGAAGTATGTAATACCTTGGCTTCCGAACTATGACATTGTAGATAAAAAACCCCGAATATTAGCATAATTTTTGTCACATAAATTGTTAATTTATAATTGTTATTTTTACAATTTTTTAATGCAAGTAGAGCTATGTTTTCCTTCTGATACCTAATCGTCAGGTCGAACTATTGTATTATCTATAGGCATAGACATTCATTACCTACTAAATAAAACTTCTGTGAATAATAAATACTGTGTACCTGTCGCGATCTTGTTATGACCACCATTTTCGGATTCAAAATATATTGAATTTGACTCCAATTACTTCGTAAATGTTGGGCCCCTGGTGCTAGTCTATAATAAACTACCGGAGTAAGACAAACGCAGGCTGCAGAGTACCTAAAACTAGTGAGATGAGTACATGACGGAACAGGTTATACAGCGGGATGCGAATAACGGACAGCCAGGGCCACCCGACTGACAACTCGGAACATTCATTCCACTAATTGGAAGCGCACTTGATCGACTATCGCAGCACTAGAAGCCGACCAATCGGAATGCTGAGGCGCCAAATGCTTGCTGATCTGGCCAATCACAAGGTCGGGAGCAAGACGTAGTTTAGATGTTCGATAAGATTTAACTTCTATTCAGACAACCTTAGATAGGCTGTGTATTGGTTTCTGGTATCATGATGACAGAATTTTCTCAATTTTCAGCCTGTAAGTTAAAAGAAATCATTATAAAGTAAAAGTTAAAAGCATTTATTACCAAATCTCTGTTGCATTAGGAATGGCTGCAAGTCCCACACTACCAACCTGTATCGTGGAATAATGATTCATAAATTCGTGCCATTATCGATATTAAATAAGCTTGACTTCAATTTGGATGCATCATAAAGATTTAACAACGCGACGTACGATCCGATACCTCTAGAAAAAGACGAAGAGATTTCCATTGTAAACATTTATGGACTTTGTTGCCTGAAACGTGCTGTATTCATACACATACAACCATACCAACTTAGTTATTGTTTGGATTTCGAGGTATTAAACATTTGTCATTGTGTCTTTCTTGTAGACTACACGACTAGATATACATTTTATTTAACTTGAAGTAGATCTAGACTTTTCATAGAGGTACTATGTACACCTCTACAATGCATCTAAGACACCAATTCACGATTCACAATTCACCCAAAAACACCAATAACTTTTTGATAAAGTTCCCCAGGCTCCCAAACCCTTGACCCATAACACCACTTGCGCTGAAAAAAAAACAAATCCCCGTTTTCCCGCCAACACTGCACATGTGGCCCGCAAGCGCCCGCGTTCCCACACCGCGTGAGAACCGCGCATCGGCCGCCATCTTGAAAACTACGTCGACACGCGCTTTTTGTTTATCTTGTCTCTGGATGATGGCTGTTGTGGCTGCGACTGTGACATAATTTGTGGACGATCGCTGATTCTTGATAAGCTGAAGGCTGAAAGTTCTTGGGATAAAATGCTGTAAAGTTATTGTTGCGTGTTAAACTTGAGATAAGAGTTTTGTATTAAGTACATATTATTAACAATGGTGCAGCTTATATCTAATGTAGTTTGAACGCTTTTAACTCTAACTCTCTTACTTACAAATGACAATTTAGAATAATCTTTACCATAACTCGTATCCGGCGGAGGATTCCTTTATAATAACACGCCAACATTTGCTGAGTTGCTAGAAAATCTTGAAAGTCTACATCCACGCACGCTCCTCATATTTACAGGGCAATTAGTACTTCCCACGGTAGCCACAGAGACACCGAATCGGACGCCCGGTCTTCTAAAACACTGCCTTATGTATAACCGGACCGGTTTGCCGGAAGGGGCAACATCCGACTCGCATTCTAACTTCCGAAAACATTATCTCTAGCTGTTTGAAAATGGTCATTCGTTTTATAAGCATAAGAGTGACCATAGCTGGTGTGGTGATTATAATTATTGTAATCCGTGCAGTCCTGCGCCCATTCAGGCGAAGAGGCAACGTACTATAATCTCGTGAGACGGCAGTGACACACGCATGGCAGCGAGAGATGGCACGAGTCATAGGATTAAGTCGTGAGGAAGGATGAAGAGAAAGGATGCAACTGGTTATTATGCATGAACAAGACAAAAAATATGTATATTACTCCTCATACAAATGGTTCTTGATAATGTATAGGTTTTAAAAAAATATAGGTAGTTATGCCTTTTACTTGATCTATACATTTTTATATGAGTTACAGTTAGCGCAGTCAATTAAGCCATTAAAAGTTTAATTAATACTTATAAGTATTTATCATAACACGTTATTGTGACACAAAAATGTATCCGGTATCGGTAATTGCACCGTTAATAATATGAAAATATCTGGTGCCTCTAATACTTACATTATAGCCATTACCTGTCTAAGTCCAGGATATCGATCAAGCTTATTGATTACCTCTGCATTATATGCCATAGAGGCTCCCCTCATAGGTACGGTCAGGGGCAGAGAAACCTGACCCCCTCTCATAGTACCAATGCTTCTGAAAACCTGAGCCAGGTTAGCCCCAAACCCAAGTCGCTCGACGCCTTTGCCTTGTCGCTGCTCCAGCATTCAACTTTCTAGGAGCGGGTCAGAATCCGCACAGGCTGCAGCTTGCAGCTTTTACTGCCGTTCTGTGAAAGGAATTATATTTACACTAGCTGTTCCCGCGAGCTTCGCTTCGCCTTAAAAAGTTTTCCCGTGGGAATTCCGGGATAAAAAGTAGCCTATGTTCTTTCTCAGGGTATACCAAATTTCATTCAAAACTGTTCAGTAGTTTTGGCGTGAAAGAGTAACAGACAGACAGACAGACACAGTTACTTTCGCATTTATAATATTAGTTAGGATGATAATCAACAGCTTACGAAGTACGGCCTACGTGATCAATGGGGTGTCTTTGGCTGGTGCAGCTTCCTTAAACGGAAGGATGGGGTCTGGTTGGTACACTGCGTTGCGACTGTCGTGTCAATGTCGGACATTTGGTAGGTTACATGCCGTCGGGAATTATTGGGATATTCATAAAGTGGCACTTCTTAATTTAAAAATTATCTAAAATCTCAAATTCCACCTCTAGAATCGCACTTATTAGCGTTTTTGGGAGCATTTTCGTGATTATGTAAGTACCTAGGTAGTAAGAGATTAATTATTCATGTATTTAAACTGGCTAGCATTAGAATTAGAATGCTATGCTGTGTAGGAGCTCTGATGACCATAGCTTTTCTACGAAGACGATAAGGAATTTATGCGTAAGCGCATATTTGAATCTGACTTCTTTTTAGGTTTTCAAATAAATCAATGAATAACCCGCCAACGAAAAAGCAAGGTGTTGTAAGGTTAACGTGTCTGTGTATCTGTCTATGGTAGCTGTGTGCGTTAAAAAAAATTTGGGTCAAAGGTAGGTACCTAATATTACCGCTAGTGTTATTGGCCATACCTATTTCATCAAAACCAACTTAGCCGTTCATAACTTATGCGAATTTTTGTATTAAATTTTCGGGGTTTTTAACGTTGGTTAGGTTATGTTATTCACATACTTATTCGGTTTTGAATTATCCATTGAATACATTATTAAAGTTGTACAAACATTCAGTATGGTAGTAAAGGCAGTGTTTATCAGAAATGGATATTGCGTTCATTTGCGTAAAGTAGGGTATCCATAGTATAAGTACCTTGTACATAGTTATTAAACATTATTATTTTAATGCCGAAATTAGTTGGTTTTTTTCTGAACAAGACCTCTTGACTTTAAGTCAAGATAATATATGTTTTTCGTAAGGCTTAAACTTCCTTAACTGTATTAGAATGTACTACGCATACGAACACGACTAATATCCTTAACATGATAATCATTAATCACGTAACAATTTCATATTTCAGACTTTTTCAGTAGACGGTTTTTAGATTCAGAATATTGTTTTCTTTAAAAAAACCTTTTCTTCGGATGGTTTCTCGAAACACAATTTCATGGGGTCCCTACTAACAGACTCAATATGCAAATATTGGTATGCAGTGAACGGAGTCCGACTGTCTTTCTTGCCTCTACAATACTGGAATCCTATTGGCTAATGGACCAACACAACTAGTCCCTATTGGCTGGTCCATCAATGACCTTTCTTCCCATTCGCTTCAATGTTCATGACGTTAGAATGACAATCGAATTCCTTTTCTATGTGTATGGAAGTAAGGTATTAACTTGGATGGATGACCGATTTGGAATGGATTTTAAATTGAATTCGATACCCGTAGTCGATGGCTTGTAGCTTACGTTTTGAGCATACGTTATTTAAGGGTTAAAGACCGTACATGGTAAGTAGCGGCCATTTTTAGCGTTTGTTACCATTTAAGTACCGCTCTGATGGGATTTTCTGCGCTTTAGGGCTTTGTTTTGTTTGGGTCCTAATAGGGTATGGGTTACGCAGGGCATTTAAGCTTGTTAGTGGTTTGGTTAGTTGGTATAAATATACATAAATTATAAGTATTATTATTGAGAAAATATAGAGTGGAATGTTAAGATATTACTTAGAATATTAACGTGAGTTTAATGTAGTTTTAAGCATCCAGTTATTTCGGTCTATTTGAATAACTATTAGGTACCTATAGGTTATAGTAGTGAAATATGTATGTTGTGAAGGAATGATTTTATTGATATTACATGTACTGAGAGTAAAGTATTACTTTTACCTACATGTTTTAAATTAATTAGGTAATTTTGTGAAATAATCTTGATTTTCTAATGCGCTTTCTCAAGATTATGTTTTTTTAAATAATTTATCAATTAAACAAATACGGAGAGTCATTAGTTTTTTATTATTTTATTACCAATCGTACCGATTACATGACTATTCTCATTCTTTAATTTTTTATCAAGCTAGTTTAACCCTCCAGGCGAAGTATTTTCCAACGAACAAACATCAACGAAACACGAGTCAAAATATAATTACTAAGAACTACTTATGGAAGGCAAAACGCATTCTTAGAAGCGATTGTTAGTAGCTGTTAGTACTGGACACTTTGTTTAACTACGTACGGAGAGCGGTGTGAGATCGTCTTACCTGTTGGACAATTGGCACAATGGACAACACCCTGTAGATGAGTTGATGATAGGTATGGTATGGTCTGTTTTTTAATCTCATATACTAAATTGACAGATTATGTGAGATCGTCTTACCTGTTGGATAATTGGCACAATGGACGACACCCTGTAGATGAGTTGATGATAGGTACGGTATGGTCTGTTTTTTAATCTCATATACTAAATTGACAAATTCTGAACGGTTCAACAGCAGTCGATTGTCCCGCCAAAACAGACTTTAGATAGTGATATCACTGTGTTTTGTATTCCTAAAAGAAATTGTAAATAAATAAAAATAAAATAATATGGACATTAGCAGTTGTAACGAACTCATTAGATTTATAGCTTTATTTTACCTAGTCTATATAAAGTACCTAACTTACTTTTTAATTATAAAGCCAGGAACAACAAAGTAACACGGATACTACACGGATTCCAATGAAAGCTTCATAACTTTGTAATAGCTATTTCGTGTTTGTCGCGAAACTTTTGACGTATGAACCTTTGATAAAAAAAGGATAGTCTGAGGTTAAATCACGTGTATTTGGTATTGGAAATAGGAATACTGTGTAGACATTCATTTACATTTACAGTTTTACCAAAAAATATATATTTATTTATTAAAAAACACCTTTTACGTTTTCAAAACGTATTAGGATATTATAACAACCCTCCAAAAATATACAATTTACTTGATATTAATAATAATAAATAATAAAATAATATGAAAAAGCAATAAGTAGGTAGGTATTTAACAACAATATGGTGGCCAAAGAAGAACCATCATTGGAAACAATCGGAACTAACTACAGCACGGGACCGCTATCTCGATTCTCTCCATTACTACTCGTCATCGTATTACTTGCCACATTTCCCAGGCCACATTCGATTTTTTATCGTTTCTCTTAAGTATTGTATCGATATTTCCCATGCTGGGCGCGTGCATGTCCCGTTGGCCCTTAGCGGTATTCGATTTGAGATGTCGATAAAAAATATTGTAGTGATGTTCTGCCATTTGATGACTGAGGCACTTTCTTATCGACAATTCGTTGTGATTGCACTTTAGCTAATTATTTTATTTGTTGACGTGACTGTACATTATTAAAACGCATCTGTGGTCTTCATTTTCGTTTTGAAATAATCGCAATGTAGTTGTTATTAATATTATCTTCTTCTTAAATTTAAGAGCCTTGCTGTTGTCTGTGTGGTTCCCGCCACCACGGTCTGTTACCAGCCAGTTCATTCATTTATTTTTAAATGTAAAAATCAAATAAGTACTGCTATAATTAGTATGTGTCGTAAGTCGCCAATCAATAACTTAAGTAGGCAATTAGAGCAAATTATATAATAATAATAATGAAAATTACAATGGCTTTTTTTAAAGCTAATAAAATCTTTTTTTCAAGTGAATGTCTTTTTGCGCTCTGCAATGGCGTCAGTTACAGTCATTGTAATGGCGTCGGCGTTCATAATTCCAAATTCAAACAATGGTTCAATCAAACGGTTACTCAAGAACAGTGAAAGTGACACCTCCGTCACGGGATTAGGTGTGAATTATAAATGTGATGATTGACATTGAATATCTATTAAAGCACGTTATAAGTCGAATATTCGGCAAGACATTTGCGACAAGACAGCGTTGTTTGTGAGAAAACCGTGATATACAGGTCTAACAATGAGAATATTTACATAGATCGGATATTCGATGTCACTCTGCGCGTTTAATCTTTTATATTATAAGATACTAACCAACTACATAATACGCGTAATTTAAGTATGTCCAAATCTTTATTTGTTAAAAGTTGTTCTTAGTCATATATATATGTATACAAACCGAAGAACATGTCAATATCTAAAAAAGATAAATTAATAATATATTATGACATTATTATTGTTAATTTTATTAATCTTTACCTTCTTTTAACTTTACCATCTAAAGTCTAAACCAATACTTACAAGTCAATGATCATCATCATCAGCCGACGTAGGCCTCTTATTCTGTCACTCGTTCACTAGTAAATCGTTACTATTAATTACTAAACAATGATGCATCTATAGAACGATTACAGGTAGGTCAATGATTGTTTCACATAGGCAATTATTGTCATTATAAATACAATTCTTTGTACACTTAAACCACTTTACAAAGGAAATGATATGAAACAATATGGGTCACTGACACTGTCACTGACCTTTATTTACCTACATCCACAAGTACATAATATGTACATAAAGAAGTGACTTAATTTAATGTTGTCATAGTTGTATGTATTGTAAATGAGTAGTTGTAAATGTGAGACATCGTGTAATCAGAAGAATGATTGTCGTTTTACTGTACTTATACAGCTAAATAAACATCATTCTAAACTTTTAATTATTTTTTTTGAAATTTAAGCACGTAGAATAGAATAAGCTTAAAAAATATTATAATTATTTTTGTTTTATTCATAATATTATTTATCTTAATCAGTAGGTCCGAAAAGCATTAAAAATATCGATAGTTTTTACTGAAAAGTTAGCACATCACTACAGCCCTCGGTATGTTGTCCAGATTGAAGACCAAATATGGCAACGTGGACAGGACAGATACAGACAGACCAACGGGACATACCTTTATAGCAAACAGCCTTACAGCTTACTCATGACCTAGGCTGTCTAGAATCTAATTGCCAAGTCCTAACTGTAAAGGCTACTACTTACTGGTTTATGAAAAAAGTTTATAGTTACAGATCCAGCTAGCTTACGGGAAGGTTGGAATTGATTGATTTATTATGATTATGAATTATGTATCAGTAAGGTAGGTATCATAAAAGCTCTATAAGAAAATAAATGAATATCATTATTTAAGTAAATTAAGAGCTGTATCTACTGTTTTTTTATACAATAACTCTCATGGATATTATCTACCACTTAATTAGTTAATTATGTACCTACCTACTACATGTAAAAGTGAACATGATAGGTAAATGAAGGTGCTATAACCAGCAGCCTTAGAATGAAGCTAAATTTCTAGTCAAAATATTTTTGACTTCTGACTCCTCAACTTCATTTCTTCTCCAGACCTTCAAAACCTTCGCATCTTCAAAACACCAGCAAAAAATATAATTACAACTATGTTACCTTTCTTTCACACCCACTGTCGGGTCCACTATCTATCTCTTTCTCTCCATGCTCTACCGTTAAACCATAGAATGCGTATAAAAACTCGGTTTTCCAATTTTAAAATTAAAACGGATCAAGGGAGCCTGAACATGCTAAATTGGAATATAATATTGTAGAAATAAAGTATGTTTTAAGGTTTTAGTCGGCGTGATGATTGAATTTTGATCCGTTGGTACTTGGTACATAATTTGGTACGTAAATGTTTGATAGAGCGAGCGTGTTGATGCAACGAACGATGGTACCATACATATAATAAGATTGTCATTATTAAAAACGCCTATGGTAGTGAAAGGCCCATAAGTTTAAAACAATTTTATAAAAGATCCTAATAAAACACTTCCAAACCAACTAAACAGCCTTAACAAATAATTTATTACTAAAGTTAGGTATAACTTTTTTCCTCGCTTGGAGTAGAAACAATTAGCTGATTCCAAGGCCGTGTTAATTGGCTCAAAGACTTTATTCTTCAATTATGTGCGATGTAATTGTAAATGAGGCTCGAAATGTGTCAAGTGTAACAGGTGATTGTTACAATACAGCTGTTCGTTTCTTTGCACTAATTACAATCTATTAGCAGTTTTGAAGAAATGTTACGCTACTCGCGACCAATGAAATAGTTCCGCTTACAAAGTGCTGACCACAAATGGAACCTATTTTTAACCGACTTCAAAAAAAGGAGGAGGTTCTCAATTCGTCGGGATATTTTTTTTTTTAAACATTTAATTTGAAATTTCATCACAATATTTTTAGTTGTAATAAATTATTTTTAACCGATATTGTATCTAAGCCCGAAACTGAAATCAGAATTTCAAAATTCGCGAAAAAAAATATCATTCTCCATAGTAAAAAGTCACGTGACCAACAAAGTTTCTATGGAAAATATTTTTTTTTTTCGAGAATTTTGAAATTCTGATTTCAGTTTCGGGCTTAGATATACCATGCTGCACATGTAGGTTTCGGCTTAGTATACCCTTTTTGCAACTCCCTGTATACTCGTATTTATAATTAACATAACTATTCTATAACTCTACATTTTAACCGTCAATTTTGCGCTAGGAGGGAACCTACATATATGTGTCTCTTTTGTTAACTGTACATCGTTGGCTCTTGAGTCTGTGATTATTTCAAGGCTTTGATCTTCAGGAGCAGTATCTGAAGTATCAATTAAGTAATGTATCTATTAATATAACACTAAGTAAATTGCCACTACTGGCTTTCAAAGCCTCTACGTTGTATGGATATGATAATAATAATATGCTTTGATACTTATTTATTATATATATTATCAACATGCACGTAGATATAGATATGGTATGGATTTAAAAGTAGCATAGAATTTCAGCCAACACGTAAAGAAATATCTAGAATTTGGCTATTTTTTATGTTTTTAGATAAATAAACCTACAACATATGTTATAATATAAATACACAGGACTACTTTTCAGCTGCATATATATTATAATTAATGCCAGGCGGAAAATAAATAGTAAATTTTGTGTGTTTATACCAAAGTACATAATAATTTATAATATTACGAGCAGTTCCCACGCGCTTCGCTTCGCCTTAAAAAGTTTTCCCGTGGGAATTCCGGGATAAAAAGTAGCCTATTTTTCCCCAGGGTTTTCAACTAGACCGTATGTATAACAAATTTCATTCAAATCCGTTCAGTAGTTTTAGGCGTGAAAGAGTAACAGACAGACAGACACAGTTACTTTCGCGTTTATAATATTAGTTAGGATGCCAATTGAATAATATGATTTATAATATAATATTATATTATGTCCATAGTCAAAATAAGTATCGTCTACGTACTACTTCAAAAGTTCTGAGCACAATTATTACATCCATTATTATTATCCAAGACATTTTCAACCCAAGACCTCGCGTGTCCTCTAGTCTTTTACAGATGCCAAGACAAAAGGACTATTTATAGTGAGTAGTTAATAAAAATATCAGTTTCTACTTCAATATCCGTCTGATAAGAAGACGAAGGCTATTGTGTGGGTAAACAAAGACCTTTTGTGACCTCCACAGGGGCGGGCCATTGTTTGTTCTGTGGTCTATGCGATGAGCATGTAATCATGTGTTAGGGTTAGTCTTTGTAGATAATACCTAGTATGTACTAGTGGTACATCATATACTTCCCATAATGAAAAGTTTAGATATTAGGTAACTTTAGTTGTGGCCTACAGTGTACATTTCCGCGACAGAGCCACGACTCATCCTAACTATCCTAACTAATATTATAAATGCGAAAGTAACTGTGTCTGTCTGTCTGTCTGTCTGTTACTCTTTCACGCCAAAACTACTGAACGGATTTGAATGAAATTTGGTATACATATGGTCTAGACCCTGGGAAAGAACATAGGCTACTTTTTATCCCGGAATTCCCACGGGAAAACTTTTTAAGGCGAAGCGAAGCTCGCGGGAAGTAACGAGCAATGAAAAAGTTTCAGTGAAAATAGCACTTTTGCATTATTGAAGTACCAGGTAATCTTCTTCGATAAACTGTATTTGACTGTAACCTTCGATCAGAATGTGTTGCTGACGGTGGTTAGTGGTATGGTAACCGATGTTATTTTTTAATTTAGTTACAGCTTACGGTGCAATAATTCATTTTATGGACTGTCTCGACTGTCTCACTAAAATCATACCTGTCATTATAATAAAGGACATGACTGTGTATGTGACTATGTGTATGTTATAGACGTCGTAGTTTACCCAACCTGCATTTGAGAGATAACTAAAAACTAAATCAAGGAAAAAATACTTAGGAAAGTACTTACCATTTTTTTCATGCAAAATATTAAGCACTAGTAGAAAGCTCCGAGACTGCTTCAAGCTCTGACCGCTAGGAACAGGCTCAATCTGCAACCATGAATGAAATACTCATCCGAACCAAACAAATCAACGCATTCAGCACTCATGACCCTTCATACTACAGCATTAAAGGTGAATATCACTAGCCTGCGCCTGCGCACCGCAAAAAAACCGGCTCCCACCCACACACATGCACTTTGCTCATAGTAAACTTACGCCCACATCTACGCAACTCGTAGTAATACATTTAATATTATTATTTCAAGTCAAACTGGCTTTTGAAAGACCATTTCTCGACGAAACATCCTGTTTAATAAGAGTATTAATTCGTCTGCGGTTGTTAATTTTATCATTAGTTTTCCGCTTTAGCTAAGTGCTAACTTAGGTATGATATTATAGTGGCTTTCAATCCGTTATTTCCCGTCATACCTAACTGTAGTGTCGGGGACATGGGACATACCCCACTTCTTATTAATACACTCACGAGCAATGAGAGATTTTCTTTTGACGTTTAAAAGTTCCAAAATTGACCAATAGATGGCATTCGGCCTGTCGTTTTTTATGAGCTGCATTCTTCTGAGGGGACGGCAGATGTCATAAATGGTACAAAGCTGTAATATAACAGCTATAGTTATCGCATATGGTTGAATTCACATCCATTGGGTTTTTGTATTGACTGAAAGGACTGGAATCCATGGCGGCTAAAAAAAAATGCAGTGCTGTTGAGTATGAAATTTTACTAGCGCCATCTACAATCGGTTTTTGTCTACGGTTGTTGTCTATGGTTGAAAATCTCCCATTAAAAAGATCCACTTGCAAAATGACGACACAAAACTATAAACCTATTTTGATCTTAACCCTTTTAATTGGTAATATTCTGATGCGTTGTTAATGTAAGTAGGTACCTAAGTGCTTCAATATTGTAGACGTCTTCACTAAGATAGCATTTTAATCAATATAAGTGTAAAAGGTAAGCTATACAAATATGGAATGAAGTTGTGTAGTTGATGTCCTTTGTAGTGGTATTATTGCAAACTCTCATTAGATGGTGACTTTACAGAACATACAATACAATTTATTATACAATACAATACATCAAACAATATACATTGCCACATAGGTAACTACATCTATAACTTATGATTACCGTATGAATCAAAATCAACACACAAATTAAAGTACGGGTCGTACCGTAGGTACTAGTTAGGTAAAATTAATAGAAACTTATACATTCAATTGTAGACGGCCGAATGGCGTAGTGGTTAGTGACCTGACTACTGAGCCGATGGTCCCGGGTTCGATTCCCGGCTGGGGCAGATATTTGTTTAAAGACAGATATTTGTACTCGGGTCTTGGGTGTTGATATTTATATTTAGTATCTATCTAATATCTATGTATTTGTGTAGATATATCAGCTGTCCGACACCCATAACACAGGTTCTGCCTAGCTTGGGGTCGGATGGCTGTGTGTGAGATGTCCCCACATATTTATTCCTTGCTCGGGATTATACATGTATTATTAAGGTATTCACTGTTGTGCATAAATAATGCTTCATTATGACTAAATATAATGCCTGCTAAGTCTAACTCTACCCTATATTATAGACTGATTACCCTATTTTATTCCTAAAACACTCGTTTCTTCATAACATTCACTGGGGGTCTTTGTTTAAACGCATATCTTAAGCCAATGAAATGACATGTGTCTGGCTAATGACCAAGGATCAAGAACACACCTTCTACAAGACCAGTTTATACAGCAGCGGGGGTGAGGTACATGACGAGGGGAGGGGGGAGGTTATATGTAGCTCAAACAGTTTTGATACTTGTGTTTATTTATGAAACTTTAAGTATTGGAGGCTTATCCGAACGGAGAGTATTTTGTAAAAATTTACGTTCATCAGTAAAGTTTATATTTATACGATAAATAAAAACATTTGACTTTGTCTAGGAACTGTTAAACTACCATCACATTTTAACATTATAAATATAAATAAATAAATAAATGTTTTTATTGGCACTAAAAGGTTTACATTTTTGTATCTTAATCTATTTCATAACTGAGTTAATAAAGGTACAATGACTTAATTATAAAACTCAGTAGTTTTACATTTCAAGAAATTATAATATCACTAATAAAATATTCTATAGGTACACAACTACACAGTAAGATACTAAATACTACTAGCACCTAAACTAGGCAGAGCCTGTGTCTTAGGCACTAGTTCCTTCCATCGACTTAAATAAATTTGCAAAGTTGATAACATAAATTTTATAAATTAATAACATTTATAATGAGGGTAGCTTGCGAGTTTAATCTGTTACTAAAGTGGTGTGTGGTTAGACATTAAACATTATACATTACATTTTATTATTGGCTTTTCTCTGCTCAGGTTCTGGTATGATTGTTTGTACCTATGTACATATGTACATACAAATATTATTGTTATACATGCACATAATGTCATACTAAATAGCTAAGTATTGTATTTGAGTATTATTTAAATGCATTACCTAATATCCAAATCTTTTTTTACAGGTAAGCAAATTATTTGACATATATACCTACTTAGAATATGAGTGAGTAAGTATAAAATCTTTTTTGTGCAAAATTTACTAAGCTGTAGGTATTTTATTGCGAAATACAAAACAATCACCTGATTAAAGACACGTGTCATAGATAGAGTAAGTGCGCGCTGACACAACACGTTCATCAAAATCATTGTTTATTTAAGTAGTCAATATTTTTAATAAGTTTTTGCTAGGATTCACACATTTACCTGCACAGTACATTACAGTTTTTTGTTTATCTTATTTTTTACATCTCGTAATCACATTGCGGATGACGCATTGATAGTTTTGTGTTGTTACTTGTTACTAGAAATATAGCATGACCTCTTTTTAATATACAATGGCTACTTGTTATCCCACGGGAAGTCCCATTAAGGCCTAAATGAAGCATGTTCTTAAAAAAGGTTTTTGAATTACTTAAGTACTTTCCTTATATTTATAATTTTATTTCACAAAAACTAAACTCTCAATAACATATTCTCTTAGTGTTATTATGTTAAGTACGTTATTTATTTTGTTTCGGATCACAATTGGTCGAAATAAACATTCAAAGTATCAAGATCATTTACACACTGGCGGCGTGGCCCAGTCGGGTCATCCTACACCGCGACAGATTGTGCTCAGAAGAAATGTTGAAAAATACATATTTTATCTAATAATATTAATATACTCACATAATATTACGCTCACGAGCACAGCAAGTGCCTTCGCCTACCACCTTACATTGGCTATTGCCACCTCAGGTTATATTAGGTTTATCAAAAAATATTTGGCCTTACCACAAAACTTAGACAGTGATGATAAACAGATATTTAGCGCCGTTAAACACCAGATAAATCCGTATTTCTTTTTAAACTCATTTTTATAGAATACGTAATACAGATAGTGAAAAGCTTAGAAGTCTTAGAACCGTTAAAGCGCTTTTAACAATAATTTTAAGATGGCATGGGATGAAAGGGGATGAAAAGACAGCTTTTTGCTTCAGCACCCGCCTCACACATGTTGTGCCTCAAGGAGGATATCCGAGCTTTTTGTCTTACATCCTGAAAGCTCAAACTTTTTGAGTCGCCTTTTAAAAAGCTCACAGGATACATCCTGACATTTTGTTAATTTTACTTACAATAATTAAAAGAATTGGTAACTTTTTTAGCATTTTGTAAAGGATATAATTAGGAGTACGTATCTACCTACATAAGAGAGTACCTAATAATATACATACTTACATAATATAGTAACTCATATCTTCTTCATGAAGTATGGTAAAATATATGTATATTGTACGTAAGTACATAATGTTAGGTACGTAATGTAATGTAATGTACCTACGTAATGTATGTAATGTACCTACCTATAACCTGCCTAATACTAACTGCATCAGTTTTGTTTTTCAAATTAATAAAGAATTAATATACTTATATGGTACCTATCTCCTCAGATCATCTAAGAAACAAGTTTGTTTGTGTTATCTCAGGGTATCGCTATCAAGTATCAAGTTAGCATTCATTAAAAACCAGCTAAACTGATTCAAAGGTGCCTTAAAAATCTCTTAACGAAATAGTTTTTTCGAATATAATCGCAATAAATGGTGCTGTTAGAACATAATGAACACTGTAGGACAGAACGTAAAGATGTAAATGATTTTTTTTCGATCCGCCATATTTATTTTGAGTAGATGAACTGAATATGATACCTGAGACCAAGACCAAGATCTTGAAATGTGTACTTACGGCTAAATGATCATGAAATCTGTCTGAGTCCCAATTAACTGTACTTAATAATAAATAATAAATAAATATGTGGGGACATCTCACACACGGCCATTCGACCCCAAGCTAGGCAGAACCTGTGTTATGGGTGTCGGACAGCTGATATATCTACACAAATACATAGATAGATAGATACTAAATATAAATATCAACACCCAAGACCCGAGAACAAATATCTGCGTTTAAACAAATATCTGCCCCAGCCGGGAATCGAACACGGGACCTTCGGCTCAGTAGTCAGGGTCACTAACCATTACGCCATTCGGTCGTCATACTTACATCACTCCTGCCTCACAACGGCCATCGGTTCCTCGACAAACATTACAGGTTTACATTTTTTAATCAAATTGGAGTTCTGAAAGGGAATTAAGTACTTACGTAAATATACCTACCGCTTACCTACACCTGAAAAACTGATGAATAAAATCACTGTGCTTTTAAGTTTTACAATTTGTTCCCCAACTACTACAAGTTAATATACCTAATTAATGTAGATTGTAGACCATAATATTAAGATTATTAAGCAAAAGTTTAGGCCTAAGAATAGGTAATACAAACCTTATTCTGAGGTGTGCGCGTTTCATTTCTTCACATGAGATCTCACGGGGTCGTTGACCTGGCGCTGGCGAAGCTCAATTTCATGCTTGACTTCACTGATATTTGATTACATCTTGACTCTTTGCTGTAGGTACAGAACAGGACCCCACAATATTTTTTTCAGACTGTAATAATGTCGTTAGTTACTGGTAGGATTTCTTATCCCATATTAACATGGTAAGCCAGCCAGATTTATGCACAAATGATGAAATCTTTATCATTGTTCGATTTCGGAACACGTTTTCGTGGAGGAATAGTAAGTTTGATTTAAGTAGGTGCACCTAACTACCTGCAAACTAGAAAGGCCGGGTAAATAAATAACTACCTAGGTACTTAGGTACCTACTAGATTGTTACAAATAGAAACCCCCTTGCGAAATGATTAGTTTATACATGGTTTATACTCTGTCCATCGTACCTATTTATGGTTTTTTGACATTTGAAATCCCATACATATTTGATAACTGCAAACGAAAATCAACTTTACTTACCAGACATAAGCGTTAATAATATGGACAGAGTATAGGTAGGTACTTTAAGATAGATATTTAGATTTTATATGTATATTAATTGTGTATATTATTATAAGTATGAAATGTATTAATTGTTCTTGGTACTTACCAAGAACAATTTCAGTTACTATAAAAAAAGACCTTGTAAAATGTGTAATATATAAAAAAAACGACTGCACAAACATTAAGTTTTCTGATGTTTTTCTATGAAACAGCGCCATCTATGAATGAGCGTCCGTATCACTACGGATGCAGCGCCACCTAGTGACGATAGTCAGTACTAGCTCGTACCATCAGTGCGAAAGTTCACGAAGAAGTTTAGTAGGTTTCCGCTAGATGGCATTAAACGTACAAATTCAGCCAAGGATATTTTAAGTGTTTAGTTCCAATGTTATTTAAAAGAGGGCAGTAGTAGTATCAGGAAAAGATAATTGAATTTCTTACATGTCAGTCGGTATGCTAGTACTAAAAGTTAGGTGTTGTGTTGTGGTACAGTTGTATTTCTATACATATTCATTTTTCGTTCACATAATAACCGACAATATGTACCTACGTTATTAAGCTATGCCATGTTATATTATAGTAAGCCTGCTTACATTCGGAGGCTTACAGTTACTTTGGTTTGACCACGGCTTTATGAAGGAAGTGCAATATATCAGTCGAGTCGATACCAACTAATACCACAGTGGATGGTTTCCCGTGGGAATTACGGGATAAAAGCCTTATTTATTTATTTATATTTTGGCAACAAACAGTCATTTACAATAAATTTTACACATACAGGGTGTCCCAAAAGTCAACGTCATCCCTTAAAGGGCTGATAGGTCAGCTCATGAGAGGCCAGAATATCACAATATGACCTTAGTAAAAACTCGATAATTTTCGAGATATTTACACTTTTATAAATTTGCTGAAAATCGACACCTTGGATCAGTTTTTTGCGTGCCGCCGGTACAAAAATCCATATTGTTAGAATTTGTTTGGTGTTGCATCACCCTGTATAGCCCTGCTATTGATCGCAGTCAAAATAAATATCGAGTAATGATGTATGTTTAAAAAAAACACGGTTTTCAAAGTCATTAAAGGTAATCGTATTTTTTTATAAACAACTTTGACTCTACATACTGTAAAAAAAATATACCACGCAAACCTGGCACCTTATTTGAAAAGATTGGTCATTTAATGCAGTTTCCAAAATGGTATGAAACGTTGCTATTGTTTCAATTAACAAAAAAGTTATTGCTATTTTAGTACAAAACGACCTCGATGTAAAATTGTTTGAAGGAAATTTATCTGACTGAATTTATTAAGGGTAAGTCATGTTGGAATGAGTAAAAGTAAAATAGGTGGTGTGGCCGGGAGTGGGAAAAGAGACATCGTTGTCGCAGTTAATAAAAAAAACTTACTGATTTTTGTACCGGCGGCAGGCAAAAAACTGATCCAAGGTGTCGATTTTCAGCAAATTTATAAAAGTGTAAATATCTCGAAAATTATCGAGTTTTTACTAAGGTCATATTGTGATATTCTGGCCTCTCATGAGCTGACCTATCAGCCCTTTAAGGGATGACGTTGACTTTTGGGACACCCTGTATATAGTGGTATTATTATAGACCTATAGTGCCGACAATAATATAGACCTATAGTGCCGACAATAATATGTGCCTTATAATAGTAATAGCACTCAGAAATTATGTAGGTATTTACACATATAGTTATTATTTTATACTTCATGGTATAGTGTAATGTAATGGTTAAAGAGTTTTTTTCGTCTAACTGTAATATAATTTTGAATACAGTTACGTAGGTTCCTATCTATCTCATCTTACCCATGACTAGTTTGAACTAACCTAAAATACATCTATAGGTAACGAATTATAAACCGGCCGTTATACCGCTTACCTACATAACACAACCAACGCAAATGAGGCCATATTCATATTGAAATAGAATTTAATTTTATGCGACGAGGCCTTCAAGTTGGCTCGTAGGTACTGCAAGTGTCCATAAAAGGAGTTGATTCTAGTATCGAGATATCACGTCATGCTAAGACTTAGGACTACATCTGTGTCCAAACTTGGTCATGTTCTATGTTCATAATATACTTTCTGAGAGAATAACATTTATCTTGAGCTACTAAGTAGGAATATTTAGTGCTTAATTAGGTAGTAGGTACCAACCTTACTAATTAATTAATAGTAGCAAAGTGAAAACTATTATATAACTATATAAGAATTGTGTTATATAAGAATTGGTAAAAAAATATGTTAAAACTGAAACGGTCAGTATTGTCAATTGTCACGGGCATTTTTCTGTTCAGGCAGGGGTTGACTACATACACCCGAGTCCGCGTTGTTCTATATGCAATTATGCACCAAATAAAGATCCCAATTATTAAGAACACTATTAATAGGTACTTATTGATTTGATCAAAATATTGCCGTTTTTAGTTAGATCCTGATCCCCTTTTAAATCTACTTACTTTAATATTGCAGATGATGTCATTAGGTAATCTAGTTTGGTGCTATTGGTACTGGAGCTTCTTCATTACTCGTGAGTGTATGTTAGCGGAGCCATTGCTTTTCACATCACCATCACAGTGATCACAGCTAAGATTTATACTGACGTGACGAGAAATGATCCACTCTACTACTTAACTACCAACACTTACTAAATATACCTAAAGAAGTATATTAAATAACTAAATAACTACTTATCCATACCTATGAAAATCTAGGATCCCATGTAACAGGTTTTATAAATTGGTATGTTTTAATTGATGTATAAGCATAATTTTATTTAAGAAGGTATGTTAATTTATTGAATCATAATTTGATAAAAATACATACCTACCTTTCTACATAACCCTCACTGGCTAGGTATAAAAGAGTGTAACTTCAGAACTTCTGAATACTTATCATATATTTATTTCCATACTTTTACCGTTTAAGAAATGGAGATTTATCAAAAAGTTATGTTTTTTTTATGTAGAATTTGCTAAGTGTTACCTACTTAGTTACTACATCTACATATCTCTAGATGAGGAGGTTGAGACAGTTAGCCTCCATTGGAAGGAGACCAGTGCTTTATTAAGCATAGGGGAAATGATGGGTTGTGATGATGATTATCAGTCAGACTAAACATACCTGGGCAGTTCTTCTTTTTAACCTACATAACTTAGTCTCCATCAGTTGTGAAGAAAAAATCATGAGTTTTTCAAATATTTATTTATTTATTTATATTTCAGCGTGCATTGTACTAAAAAAAGAGACATGAACTAAATTAAAAAAAAAAAGTTTTAACGGAAGTCTGCTGTCTGATACCTTAAGTATTAGACGGCCGAGTGATTTACACAGCTTGTGTAATTAACAATAATTATATACCTATTGGAATATAAATTTATAATAATATTAATAAAGAAACTTTATTTGCATAAAAACCAGCCTGCTACAAATTTAAAACAGCTTTCATGATCATGAGGTAGGAAAATAACATTTAAATTCGTAAGTAAGAACGTAATAAACCGGTTTTAATCTGAGCTTTCATAACGGCAAGTAAAACTAATAAGAAGACTCTGAACTAATAGAACCTGCTGGTTAATTTGTTTATCACTGCTAAATTGAGGAAGCGAGCTTTGAAAATCTGCGCTTGCAAAAATTATACCATTTTTCACGAGGAAAGACAGCTGATACAAACAAAAACTTCCCTTATTCGAATGTAATAAGGGTCCTGTCAGATGTCTTTCCTCGTGAAACAAGGTATAATATACAACGCATTTTTCAATGTTACAAAGTTTAATTTTTGTTGCGAGAATTTCAGCGCACTGCATTCAATTAAATTTCAGTCAGAATCAGGCGGGTGCCGCTGATTTCATTATTGTTACTTTGTTTGTATTTCGTATTGACTACGTATTAATAAATTAAAATTGCAATGCACCTATATTCATTCATTTGTTGAATAAGAAATTAAGTACACAAAAAAAACTATTAAAACAAGCAGCAGAAATCGAACAATGCTAATTAAATAACGATCTATTTATTAGTATTTTATGCATAATATAAACAAAGTAAGCATATATTAATAAGTAATTTAATTAGTAGTTAATCAACAATTAATGTTCAGAATTGCACCCAGTCATTGGAACTTTTTCATTGTACCTACGCCTACGTGAGTTTAGTTATTTACGGATACTGTACAAATATTACAGTAGTTTTTTTTATAAAACTATAATTTGCCTTATTCAATAAAACATGTTGGACCAGCATGTATTTAAGTATGTATTCCTGTTATGTAATTTTTATTTTATTTTAATAACACGTAGCTACAATGTTGGCTATTTACATAGAACAACGCGGTCTCAGGTGTAATGCAGTATTTATGACGGCTTCATGTTTGCTGCAAATATTATAAAATATACGGGCATATTATCTTTAAGCTACAGTAAATATTTAGATTTCGCCTGCATAATTATGAAATATACATAAATGTGATATGGACGAAGTATTAGCTGCTAAATTCCGGTTTCTCACTAGAGTAAATCTACCTAAGCATGAAATTAACTCCCACACAACTATTATTTAAATTTAGCCAATCAAAGCGCTGCATTTCATACCCAACCACTGCTTATTTTACGTTATCATATCAGTGTGAAACTGACAGTAATTCCACACTTCAATCTCAGCCAACCTCAGATAAATACACACAAATGCTAACTATAATAAAATAAATGCGAAAGTAACTGAGTCTGTCTGTCTGTCTGTTACTCTTTCACGCCAAAACTACTGAACGGATTTGAATGAAATTTGGTACACATATGGTCTAGACCCTGAGAAAGAACATAGGCTACTTATAATCCCTAATTCCCACGGGAATACTTTTTAAGGCGAAGCGAAGCTCGCGGGAACAGCTAGTAATAATTATTATATAAAGGCAGCCTACCTTTAGCTACGAGCGGACACCAACCGCCTACGCCGCTACGCCGTAGCGCTACGCCCGCCGTAGTCCATAGGAGCCGTAGCAGAGCCTTAATATTATTTCCTTGGACAACAAACATAACATATTTTATTCAGTATATTTTGAGTCGAATTGGAAAATTTCAGCTTAGAGCTTTTACATTATTAGTAATTATTATATATCTACGCTTTAGTAAAAAAGCTATGCTACATTTAACAATTAGAACAAAAGAATGTAGGAAGTAGAATATTCCACACTCATTGATTATTATTTCCCTTGTACCTAATTAAATTCTGTACACAACATGGGACGTAGGTGTATTAGGATCCGTTCACACAAACTGGCTTTTTCTTCGGGCAATTTTTAGCAAAAATAAAATGGAGATTGTTAATTTCATAGTGTCAAAATTGGTGTCAAGATTTTTTTTATTTTTGTTACAGCTGGAATTGTTTCTTTGCAACATTTGTGCAAAGAAACAATTCCATTCGCAAAATAAAGAAACCAAATTACCCGAATTTTCCAAAACATTTAATGTCATTTTTGAACAAAATGTTTATATATGTTTTTGTTCGTTGGTAGTATTCTGATGCGCCGTTTAATGTACTTAAATATTGCAGAAGGCGTCATTAAGTTAGTTTTTTTCCGTTTAGAAGTAATTTGGTCATTTTCCCAATGGAACTTTTTCATTGCTTGTGAGTTTATATATAGTATGGTACATACATGTGCATTGTGCGTATTGCATTCAGTATTCTTCTTAAAGAAATTCACACAAGTGCGTCCACTTCATCGGCATTGCGGACGTCGTTTCTCCATAAATTTTTTTATGAAAATCCGTTTGGTCCGATAAGTACGATGCCGCTAGGTGGCCGCTTAGGGTGTGGCCACACTAGCGTAATTTTGTGAGTTGTGAGTCGCGTAATTTCGGTCGCAGGAATTCATTATTCGCTCATTTTGCGTCGCCGTGTGAATCAAAATAGGACTTTTCTATGAAACTGAATGCGGTATTACGCAACGAAAATGCGCGACTCACACCTCACAATATTACGCTTGTGTGGCCTCACCCTTACCTTTATTCTCTTCTTCCTTCGACGCCGAGGAGTCTGAGTGCTGTCATGTCAATACAGAAGACAATCAGGTGGAACTAATGCGAGGTGTTTTGTTGTCGGCGTCTCAGCTCGTCAACTATGTAACCCGATATTTAATATGAAGGCTCTTTCACGCGTGTACAGTCTACGCCAAAATTAGTATGACACTTGCAGTCAGAATTTTTAATTGTTACTTATAGTTAAAATATAGACCGATGTATAAAATACAATTTCAACTGTCTGTTACATAAAGATCAAATTCATTTCACATGGCAATAACAAATACAGAAAATTATACAAAACAAACGATAACACAACAGATTGCTGTCCAGAACGTCAAAAAGACTCCAGATCAGCATGTGCTGTGTTGCAGTTGCAGTTCACGTTTCTGCACCTAATGCTATCACTAGAAGGAAGTGGAAAGCCTCTGTCATCAACAGAAGAAAAACATATCTGAATAACGTTGATTTGGTAAACCATCTCTTGATACCTTGCACTGACAAAGACATAGATGAAATTCATGTCACATTCATAATTATTTTACAGAATTTGATAAGTATGAAAATAAGGTCTCGCACTGTACTTCATTGTATAAATCTTCTTGCGCGTCTTTTGATATTATGTGCAGTGTTTACCGTGGTGGCTCGCGATGGGGCCACTAGGCCAGCGATCAACTATACTTTGTAAAAATAATAATTTAAAAAAAATTAAAAACCGACTTCAAAAAACCACTAAAACGTAAGAAATAATTTAAGGTTTAGACCAATCCTAGGTCACAGTATAAATATACCTAAGCAGGTACTGTTCTTTTTTGATGTTGGTGCAGTGACAAAGCAGTTAATCTGAAGAAATATGGCACCAACTTCAAAAAAGAACAGTACCTGCTTAGGTATATTTATACTGTGACCTAGGATTGGTCTAAACCTTAAATTATTTCTTACGTTTTAGTGGTTTTTTGAAGTCGGTTTTTAATTTTTTTTAAATTATTATTTTATTTTGTTATTTTTAGTTTATTTGCAATAATTATCAATCAAAAGTAAGATGCAAATGATACCAATATGTCCTACTCGTTAATACGAATCATTCGAGCCCAAACACGAGGTAGTTGCTATATACCGTTGAGGAGTTCCCTTGACTGCCTTCCGTTTCCATCATCAGATCAGCTCAAGGTCACCATCATATCTTTTTGTTATAATAACAATATTTACGTTATAAATTTCATAAGAATCGGTTGATAAGTGCCCAAAATGGAAATTTATACCCCTGTTTTTACCCCTTTACCCACCCTTGGGGGTGGAATAAAATTCTGAAAAAAAAATGGGACCACCCCTGAGCTCAACCCAATACATCAAAAAAAGAATTTTCAAAATCGGTCCATAAATGGCTGAGTAATCGATGAACATACATAAAAAAAAAAAAAAAACATACATACAGACGAATTGAGAACCTCCTCCTTTTTCGAAGTCGGTTAAAAAACACAACGGCTGTGCACGTTTACAAAAATATAAATTTATATTTTTGTATTTAAAATTACGTTACAGAGTGGTAAATCCGCGTGACAGAGGTGTATTTCATACGAATCTTGGCTGTCTCCCGCCACTTCATCCTGCGCATATTCGATAATGTTACAAAAAATATATATGACGACATAAAATATAAAAATTTATTTAAACTCCAGAAGATATTACCTATTTAGTAAAACAAAATATATATTTTTAAATGATTTCAGAATTATTTTAAAAAAATGTTGAAAATTTGTCTCTTACTACCTAATGTTTTAGTAGTTACATTCTGTCACGTAGGTTGCCATTTAAAATATTTGTTTGAGCCACTTGTCCTTATTGCCATCGATCAGAGTTTAAGGTCTCCTTTTCCCCTTGGTAAGATTTCCCCTTTGAGATCCAGACACCGCGTATCGGCCACCCGCAAAGTGTGACAGGAGGTGCGTGTGTTTATTCGGCGACAGCTTCGTCACGTAGGTAATTGTTAAAATAAAATACAATTAAATTATTATTTTGTTATTTACTCATTGGTAATAACAATAACTTTGCAATCAACATGTGAATATTACACTTTATGTTACTGTTTAAATGCTAATCGACTTTGCAACACATTTTACCCCTCTGTCACACGACAAATCTGTCACATTCTTACGAAACACTCTAACCTGAGGAAATTCATCAAAGAAAAATTGAAGAGAAACTACACGTTTTGGTTAAAGTAAGAAGCGAAAGGAACGTCCAATACACTTGCGCTGCATTAATAAAAAGTTTCGTTTGTGAAAAAGGTAATTTCGTGCTATTGTTCTCAAGAACAGACGATGAATGTGGTAGACTGTTTAATATGGTGGAGAATGATTTATCGGATGTTTGATGATAACATTAAAGTCCTTCCAGCTTCTAAGGCAATTAAAAAAGGAAAGAGTATTTTTTTCAAGTTCTAAGAGCCACTGCTGTATTTTCGAAATATGGCTGGTTAAAACTTTAACAAATTACGTAATTTTCCATTATGTTACTTAAATTTTAGGTTGCCGAAAATATTATTTGTGCAGATAAACACTATTTTATGTAGTTGGAACAAATTTGTCCTTTAAGTTCCTGAAATACGGATATTTCACTCTCCAGAGGTTCTCAAATGTGATTTCATTAGTTATACTAATAATAAAGATATCTCCAGTAATTTTTTTGACTAACTTGAAACCATAATGATTTATAAGTAAGTTACTAAATTATTATTTTTAAATAAAACTGTTTTATTCCAAAACGCTGCCGCATATTTAATAGAATAACAACTATGTCACATCGTTTACCACTCTGTAACGATTGGTGTCTCCTGGTAGTCAACTTATTTTTGGTCGTTTATATGTTCTGTTATAAATAGTGCAACTTTGGAAAAATCATATTAAATTTAGTCATTGATGTTAACGTCTATGCTGTTAATTTTTGACTGTAATTAGTAGCGAAAAAATATTTATAGCAAAAACAAGCTTCATTTTAGCTGAAATTGTGACAGAGTGGTAATAACTACTTAATAAATATTTTGTTATTACTAAAAATCCATTCCTTCATATGTTTTCTAAAATGGTATTTTGTTTATTAACGTATCAAAAAAGTTTCATTTTAATCGACGAAGACTATTTCGTTAAAATAAAATAAAAGATTCTGTGACGAAGGTGTAATTTTCTTTGCCTTATCCACGTATTATGTTCTGAAAATCTTGAAAAAATAGTTAAACTTCGCGGCCAACCACCTTTTTCGATAGAATAGAAATGTAGCTATCATAAAAATTATTAGAGTTCACCAAAAAGCTAAAGTTATTTTTTTCAAATTCGGGATAATTTTTTATCCATTATGTAGGTTAAAAAGAAGAACTGCCCACCTACCTTATTTATTATATTAAATTACGGGATCAACTATACGATTAGCCAGTTTATTTTATACCTTCAACTATACTTTCCAACTACCACCACAAGAATTTAACATAATAAATCGTGTGAACAAGTCCATTAGAAAACTATTTAGTTATTAAATTTCCTTTTAAACCCGCCACATAACACCTGTAACTCACATAGGTAGTTTCATAAAAACGGCACTAAGTAAGTACTTAAGTAGGTACTTCAACGTACGCCACGATATCTATAGAAGAACAACAAATAAACGCTATGCCGAGGTGCCGAAGCATTTAGTTACCTACATTACATTACATCTTACGAAACGGACAAAAACTTAAAACATTCCTGTAGCCGGCCATCATCAGAACGAAGCCAATTAATTTTCTAATACGAGAGGCCATTCACATAAGAAATATATAATTCGTAGAATAGGCAAAACCGCATGTAGGTACTCGCCTAGTGGGTACTTGTACAGCCTCCGAAGTGGGGGGCAGAAAGGAATTCCATAAGTCAGAACAACCTTAACGGTAGAGAGAGCGGGACAGCGTCATACGTGTGAGCGGGAGGTCGAACCGACATGGTTGAACGACCGATCAAATAAGTTTTGAACTTGCCGTGCGCTGCGAGCGGCGCCCGCGCACCTCAATCCAATATGGCGGCCACAGCTTTCCCGCTAATTTTCACAACTCTAATTGTAATAGGAATTCTAATGGGCTTTTTATTTGTCTGTCAGTTTCCTGGAATGTTGGCACGAGTGGCCCTGTTTTCATATGTTTGTTTTAAAAAAATATGTTCTTAGGTATACATATAAACAACTTTTCTGTAGCTGAGCAAATAAGTAAATAGGCACTATTACGTCACTTAAGCTTTAATTTAAATATATATTACCATCAAATTCCGAATAAAACAATTTATACAATCTAAATTCCGATGAAAGTTTTCTCTACATTAAGCCAGAAGTACACTAGCTCGCTATCCTAGCTTTAAAAACTAGACCAATTTAGCAAAAGGCTTACGCAAGTAAAGCTCTAATTACCAGTACATAATATACATCACAAATCTTTTTACAATTTCATCTTACCAATATGGGTAGTAACGACTAAATCAGTGATACTCGTTTAAATCCCCTTCAACGGTCCACGTCCCAAACTAAAACTATTAGGGAACAAATTACCAGTGTTGAAACTGTTAAAACCTTTTACCCAGCCCCTGGTACCTATCTGCACTACATAAGTTATGCCGCATGACATTCGTATCTCATCTAGAAATTCTCAGCTGGTCACGACCAGTGGTCACGACGTAAGGGCTAAAATGGACCTACTAACAAAATAAATGCACTAAACACACGCTCGAAGTAGACGCTGGAACACACAAGGAGTCTGTTTAGCGCCAGTTTCATTTTCCAGCCGGGTTTCTTTCAGTATCTTACGGAGAATCGAAGGATGTTCGATTGGGTATAGATAGTGTTTGTTTGGTTTCGGGTCAGAAGGTAGACTCGTATAGGAAAGAATCTATGTTGCTTCTAGAATCCATGTTAAGTTCCGCTCAGCTTTTAATTATTATTTATTTCATAAGAGAAAAGAAACAGTTTAAAATTGTGATACAGTTTTGTATGTAGAACAGAATCGCATCTTTAAAAATGCATATAAGCAGCTGTAAACAGATATTACGTATGTTTCTCTACGTAGGTACGTATATACGCCGACATAAACCTGTCGAAATATTGTAAAAATAACGTTAATATAATTTCATTAATACGTTAATTGTATTCTACAACGTAAATGTGTTTATTTTACCCTTAAACATAATTATTGTACGTTACGCAAGCCGCCCATAGACTTGAAATCTTGACCGGACGTCGAAAAGTACCTTGTACCACAGAATAATAACTTGGTAGTACCAGTACCCAAGTATTCTATTCTGTACAATTTTGAAGTGTGCGACGAAATTACGGTCTTACACAGGAAATGCTATTACTTGATGGTATTTTAAATTATTTTCCGTAGTAAAATAGAGTTATTATGTAGAGTCAGGCCGTTTGAGTAAGACCAAGAATATAGCACTTATAAAATGGTAGTTTCTTCTTTCTATTACTCTTGTAATAGTCTTCAAGTCGTTTGGGACAGGGCTAGCATGGCAACACGAAACAAAATACTCGAATTATTATGAGATCAAAATCATTTTTGGTATGGTCGGGCAGATATTTTATTGCTTAGCGTGCTTTCAAGTTTTCGTCATGGAATATTAAATATCAATACTTTAAATAGATTAGCAATGCTTTGCGCTTGTTGAGATCTCGTGTTAGACCTTGACCCTTAAAACATGCTTGGGAACTACGCACGGGATATTTCTGTGAAATAATACTACATATAAGTACTTAAAGCTACATCTATACCAATATTAATAATATACACATATTAATATAATAGTTTTAGAATCGGGACAGCATAGATTTTCCCTGGTACTAATTTAAATTACATTACTTACCTATCTTTAAAGAAATAAATAAGTACACAGTCATAATAAAATAACATCAAATCGCAGCATGGTGTAAGAATGATTGAAAGCTACACCCAATAAAGGTATAATCATACAAAACTACAACATTAAACAACAAAAAGGCCACATAATTAAAAAGTTACAGGGCAAAGCAACCGGCCAGCCACGACCTTCAGGCCTTCACACGAGGTTGATGCAAGGAGGCCGGGAATCAAAGAAAGAAAAAAGAGGACGAAAAACAAAAAAGGTCGAGCCTGTTAGTATGGTCCTCCAATTTGTAACCCTGCGGTGGCCGCATCAAAGAAGCGTTCCGCCGTTTTAGGGTTATGTATCAAGAGCCATGTTGAATTAAAAATGGTGTCAATTATTAATTTGCGACTAAGTACTATATTTTCAGGCTGTGTAGGTAGTTAGTTATTATACGGAGTAATATGTGGTTCTTACTTATACGGGAAATTATATAGAAAATTTCTTACAGTTTCGTAACTAATAATTGTTTAGCTTGAATGTTTCTAATTCTATTAATAAGTAATCAGCTTTATAACAAATAGCACTCAATCCACAAAATTGTTGCAAAGAATTGGTTAATTAGTTATAAATACGTAATATATTAGGTTATTTATCGATAAATATGAATAAATTAAAACTTTATATTTTCGTACGGTTGAGATACTTAGCATTTACCTACTAGCAAAGATAAAGGCATTTATAATTATTGCTAGCCTTCATCCAGTTTACAACCGATAAATATCCCTTTGAACAAGAGTTTAATATCATTCTCTATCAAGCCCTTTAATTAAAGTGAACCCTCCCCTTAGGACTAACAAAAAGCTGTAACGTTTGATATCCATAATTGAAAGAAAAATAACAGGTACTTTTTAAGTTACTTGGATACCATACTTGAGATTAGCTTTTCATGGAAGGTTTAGTGATTATTATTATTTATGCTCCTTTTCCTGTAGAATTCATAGGTACTTTACTATTTCTTTTACGTTTTATATTTGCATTTAATTAAGCTTTAGCATTTCATCAATTTCTTCTTTTTCTCATTATGTGTACCTATCCAGTTAGTCTTACGTCCTAAACTTCTTAATATTATTAATGTCGCTCAAGTGAGTCACTCAATCAAATAAGTACTTACACACATGGCGACAAAAACATTTAAACACGCCATATCGTGTCATGTCCCAAATAAATTTCAAATTTGTCGATTTTATCACGGTGTGAATAAAACAAGGGTATAATTTTAGTCTATGTGGGTAACAAATAACATCCTAAGTGTATTATTAGAGATTTTTATAGGCTGATATCTGGTTATAATTGGGTTAGGTAGGACCCAAACCGATGTTTTTTTTTTATTCCGCCTTGAGGCATTGAGCCGAACATGTGTCCAAAAATGTATTTTCAATTAATTTGACGCCGGAATGATTTTACGATCGTGATAAAAATTAAAAATGATTGAATCTGTTGTAATTGTTGTTAAGTGCTTGTGTTTTAATAAGTTTTCGAATGGTGTAGTGTTCCGTTGTTTCTCATTACGTCTGCTTTTGAAATAAACATTAATAAAATATTTAATAGACAATAATTATACCTACGACATACCTAGTGGTTAGTGACCCTGACTACTGAGCCGATGGTCCCGGGTTCGATTCCCGGCTGGGGCAGATATTTGTTTAAATAAAGTATATTTGTTCTCGGGTCTTGGATGTGCCCGTAAAATGGCAATAGGCCCGCCCCCTATTACATTGGGACTAACATACACTCTGGCGAAAAGTGGGTGCAGCAATGCACCTCTGCCTACCCCGCAAGGGAGTACATTAGTACAAGGCGTGAGTGCGTTTTTTTTTTTTTTTTTTTTTAATACCTTCTTACTTTCTAAAGGATCTCTTAGTTTGTGCAAAACGATATAATTTTGATATTCCACATGACATGCAGCCCACTTTGCTAGTAAAAACGTATAACTTACGTGGTGACTATAATACTTAGGTTCGAGTCGAAAAGCAAGCCGTTACATATTTCTAACTACCTAGCTATTACCTAAGTACCTATAAAACCAAGCGAACCAAATCTTTAATAAGACAATAATACAACAAGCTAACGCAAAATCCCATGGAGGCAGTAAATATGAATATTACGATCATTGCAGCCTTTCAACTTCGCCGTAAATTTATACTGCTAGATCTGATACCTACTAGAATTAGAATTTAATAGAATAGAATAGAATACTCTTTATTTTGCACGGTTAAAGAAAACATTACAAAATCACAACTTATTTATAACATAATACAAAAAAGGCAGTCTTGATGCTTAAAGCAATCTCTACCAGACAACCTACTAGAACTATTACACTCGCGAGCAATAAAAACCACTTGACATTGATGAAACTTTTTCTTTGCCCGCGAGTATATATTTTGTAATAATATATATATGTTAAAATACTTGTAAATTGGAGTATTAGGTAATTGCCTCATTATGGGATGCCCAGATTGCTCTGATTTGAAGTATTTAACGTAAACAAATATATAAATAAAAAATATATGTTTTGTACTAAATATGAAAGTGTGTCTTTTGTACTCTAGGACATAATAATACGTATATACTTATCAGATTATTAAGGTTTTTATAGCACTAGAATCAGAATTTTTGCCAGTCGCATAAAGTTTAATTGTTATGTCACTTGGGAGTCTGGACTTAGGAGGCATTCATGCAATTTATGTCTAAACATTTAATGGTTTATCAATCGTTGGTAGGTATCCAATAAGATTTAAGCCACAGTTATTTCAAAATAGCGTGAGATGTAATTAAGCTAGAATTCACATTCCAGAGTAATTGGCCTGTTAAGACATGGTCTACAAAATTAAACATCAATTACTCACATGTAGAGAAATGGCTGAGAAATTCACACATTCATTTATTGGCTTGTAAAAGTACTGTTTGATAAAAAAGAAGAAAAGTTAAGTTAAAATAATACCTGAAATTTAAACGTGTTGCAGAAATTAAGTTTTTCTTTAGAAATTTCACTATCATAGATGAAGGTAGCCTGGAGGAAATTACTCATAGTAATAAGTTCGCCAATTGTAGCGTCTATGTTGTAGATTTTCTTCTGTAATTTCTGTGTTTGTTTGCAATAATCTATCTATCTATGAGCTTTATTAAATGAAAAATATGATTTTTATTTTTGAAATACTTAAGTTTACTTTGGTAAAATAAAGTCGTGGTGTGTTTGCGGGACTGAAAGAGAAACGTGCTCTTCAACCACGACCGTGCTATCTCGCTCGCGCATCTCACCTCCTTGCTTATTATTTTATTTTTCTTTTTCGAAAACATTATTTTGTGCCAGTGTTTTAGATATTTTTTGGCACATCGATATTTTTAGAAGAATGGAATGGTTTTCGATTATGAATAACTTTGTGTGCGTTTAAAAACAAACGTAAATTCAATAATTTTAATAACAACCATTAACAAGATTATAAAACGTAGACTAAAGATATTTCTGATTTAGAATTAATTCTAGTCCAGATATTTCATACAAATGTCTAGTCTAAAGCCGCTTCTAATCCAAGTCTAGGTTTAGTCTTCGTTGTATAATAAGGGAGTTATAGTCATGTCAAACCACGGCACATCCAGACAAACAAATAAAAACCGATCAAACATTTATAAAACCTTAAATTATTACATCGGGGATAAAAACTCAAAGATTTCATTTTAGCTGAACTTGCGCGTTGATGTCTTTTGTATTGAGACAAAGTGGTAGAACAAGATAATAATACGAAAGTGCCAAATTACGAATTAACTTAAAATAACCTCTTGCAATAAACATTTCTGCGAGGCTTGGTACACTTTTATATAATTTTATGATATTTTCAGTTATTCTCAGAATGTATTGCTTTTTGGGTAAGATAAGGCTGAGCAACTTATTAGGTATGACAGTTAAACAATAATTTATATATTTTAACGTTATAAATATTATGTCATATAAAACGTTTAGCAAACATTCCATAGACAAGACATATATGTTCAAAACATGTTCAAAAGCATATCCAGGGTCACCTATCAATGTACATTAGCCGAACGATCTTTTGGATGATGAAAGCACAACTTTAACCTATCCTAACGCGTAGGTTTTAAGGGTGAAACTTGAATGTGGACTGGAGAGAGCATGACTGGACATTAGAGCGGTGGTGCAGCGTCCATCCCGCATAGCTTCACAAACTCAATCCGAGTAAATGTGACGTGCAGGGCTACTATGGTGAATCGCTTTTCATAAATTACAATCTTGGGGTTGGATGGCCGTGTGTGAGATGTCCCCACATATTTATTATTATTATTTGCACCTTTAGAATCGCTTCCGATAAATACAAAATTATTTTATCTAGAAAGAAAATATATATATTTCACACACACAGAAACAACACAAACATAAGTTTAACACAAATAATGAAACGTTTAAAGAGCATTGATTATTATAGGTTTAAAAGTAAAGAAACAAAGGAGCATGGGTGTGGCTTCCCGGTGCTGAAACGGACTCTAGCTCAGCGTAATCTACACTCGCGAGTTTAGAATAAGTTTCAGTTACTATAACACCGAATTACTTCTAAACGGAAAAGGCTCACTGAATAACGCAGCAGAATACTACCGACGACGTAGCGTAAATATTGTGTTCAAAATGTTAATTAAATGTTTAAAAAAATCAATCGTTTGATGTCTACAAGTTACATACCTATTTATTTTTTACTGTATTGTGAGTTGGTAAAATTTTCTTAAGCAATTTGTACTTGTTTTACTATTGCGAAAAAAAATGTGCTTCGAATAAACGAACGTGAGCTTAAGATTAAGTTAGGTTACTAACTTATAACCTACATAACTGAAATAATGTGTGTACGCTAACACTTGAAACTTTAGCCAATTTGATTTCTCTCCGACTATAATAACTCAATAACATTTTGATCGACAGCGATTTTCGAAGATCCATGGTACCCCTCCTCGTACGGCCATGAACTTCCTGTGTGTGTATGTGTGTGTGCACACGTACACACACGCATCCTATGTGTGCGTGTGTTGCTGGTCCTTCGAAGTTTAAACCATGCGGGTTCGAGCGTATCGAATTACCCACTACGAACAAAAGCCATAAAGCTTCTTAAAGTAAGGTAATAAGAGCGACTACAGTTGAAGACATGAGAGTCAGCGATGGTACCGCAATCCTTTATTTTTACCCCTGCCTATCTCTGCCACGGAATCGGAAAATATTTGTAATAACTCGCTTTTAGATTGTTCTCGAGATAGGTTCGTTGTAAGTAGTTATGGAAGGCATGTTCTGAGATCAAAAAGCGGGCGGTAAAAGCATTTCTTTTTTATCTCCGAGGTTAAACTGCGCTAGCATTTAAGACGGTGTTCTCTGTATTTGTTACTATTACTAATAATTGTTATACTCGTAATTTAGTGATGCTAAAAAAATGCTGAGATGGCGTGATTAAGCTAGCTTTTTCCGTTTTGGAGGAATTTGGTATGGCTTTTCTCAGTAAAACTTTTTCATTTCTACAGTGAAAGATCTTACAAACATTAAGTTTAAAATATCGAATCCTGCGATATCTCAAAACCAATAAATAATGTGTCTATGATCGTGTGTACAGAAATCAATAAAATTGACGATAAAACTATGTTATTCCTTGGGATCGAGCTTTATCAATCGATACCTAAACAAATATTTGAAGGACGTCTTGCTTGTGTAAATGAGATATACAGGATGTAAGTGGCTTCCTTAACTGAAAATTAGAAGCCACATGTCTCAGTATACTAAAGTACTTTAGTTTGTACACTTTACCCAATCTCAATCTCTTAGTTCATCCATGGATCCAAAGGTAGTATGGCAAAGATCGCTTTAAGTTGATAAGAATACCTTTTGAATCCTAACTAAGTTGCAACAATAATAAATAAAGAATAAGTATAATTTCCATCTATCTATCTATCTACATTTGTGTTGTACCGTAACATTACCAAAAGGCAAGAAACTTCCTTTCTTTACAAACCTAAAGCTTTTTAAACACAACTAGCTCGCTTTATGGATGTAACACTCGTAACTACTTACTTGTATCTACAAGATAAACATTTCCAGTAAGATAAGTACAGAGCCTCCTTTCAAGATAATATATTTCATTCCCAGAACAACGCAATAATTATGAAAATAACCACGATTTAAGTTGTAGCTCAAGCACGCTAGTTTAAAACCCAGTTTCTAACTGGGGAAAAAACACTTAAGCATGAACTTACTTTACTAACTCTAATGATTTATTGAAAAAATATGTATAGGAAATAGTAAGTATTTTTAAGTTGCGTGAAACTATGTAACTAATGAATAAAAGCCGAGGTCCCCCATATTAGTATTCAATTCTAAGGTAGTTTTTGGTTTTGTGCATCTTACCTACTAACATAAAAATCCTGAACATGAACAACAAAGTGATTATAAGGAACCCATTTTAGCTTCTGAAGTACAGAACCCTAAAACCCCACTACTCTCTATGCTTATCACAATTTCGTTGCACAAAATTCCAGCGACAAATTTCGATGACGTTATTTCAAAATGTAGTCCAGTCTGTCTCAAATTACTATACCAAAATGTGTTAGAACTGACGCGTAGATTAGAAAAGTTGTTGACCTGTGAAAAGTAGGTAAATAACGAATGTACCTATACATACCTACATGCATCTACTGCAACCAACATATGTTATCTGGACCAGATATCTTATCTGTGGACAGTAAAGTGCGTTTCGGTTCACGAAAGCTGACCAAAAATTTCGGCATCTGAAAATTTAACATAAGTAGGTATATGTGTTTACAGTTTTTTTATACATAATACCTACCTAGTATATAAATGATTCGGTAAACTGGTCTACTTAAGTGAACCGATATCTAAGCGTATAAAAAGGATACTATATTTCTAAAATTCTTACAAATTTTGAATTACATACCTACATCATTTTGAAAAATGTGTTGCTGGGCGGTTAATGTTGCCCAAGTTAAGTGACGATAAATAATGCTGACGGCATCTTTAGAGCGAACTCATCGCATGCAGAAAATTACACATTACAGACTCGTGCCGAAAACGGTTAATTTAAAGCTGTTCCAAGTTTGAAAAAAAGCTAACGGCTATTAATGCAAAGTTTATTGAAAACGCAAGGTTTGTATTGTAAAGTGACTGACTGACTAGTCATTATTTTATGCTCAACATCACTTAATTCTAAATTCAATCGGTATCTCTTAAGAAATACTAATAGGTATTGTGTAGAATGCAATATAAGCATAGAAACACTCTATAAAATCATTTATTCAGAAAAGAGTTCATATAATAATTGCAGCTATAAGGCATCCAGAAATGCATAGCTGCACCCATATTGATAACTGATATTATATCTATAAGTTACATTTAATATGTACTTATCTATAATAGGTATGTACTTTCTCAATCTTGTACAACCGACTACTTAACAGGGTATCACAAAAATATATATTTTAGATAGTAAACAACAGATAGCCAATGTTGTTCTCCGATAAAACATAATTTGTTTGATCGCCTTAGTATAGATAGGGAATCCGTTACGATTCAATTGAGATAAGAGGGTAATGACATTTCGATAAGCTATACTTATAATCTCAGAAACTACGTATCATTTTGTAAAATGTAAGTTAGATCTTAGATAGAAATTGATGGATGCATAAAACTTGTATAAATTCTGATCGAATTCAGTGGTGTCTTGGCATATCTTATATATTTTCCGATGTTAATTAAATTGCATGCAGTTTTGTTTACCGTATTATAGCAATTTATATTCATTCTAAACTTCCTAACTTGTGAATTACGAATTTATCAGTAATAATAACTACCGGACCTATGGAACCTTTTTATCGCAGGCATTCACATTCGTGCAGTAGTCAAAACATGCTCTAAATCTAATCCGTACAGCCATAGACAATTTCTGTCGCGGACCAAAAAGGATAAACAATAAAAAACGACCTAAAACAGCCGTTTACACGGAAAACAAGCCCCGACAGAACTGATATCATCTATCAGAGGGAATAAAGAATAAAACTAAGTTCTGAGAAGTCCCTCCATGGTTGGAGAAACAGAGACAGATAGAGTTCTGGACAAGGGTGAAAGAGAGAGAATACTGGTCCAAGTAGTTTGCCTTCGGGTAAACGTTGAGATTTAAACTTGTGATGAGCAGTCGTTTGTAGAAAGGCTGTGGAGGTGTTAAACCTTAATTAGTTGTAATTATAAAAATATGTTTATACATTATACATGTTTAAATATGTTTAGATAATATTATGATATGTAACGTTGTAACGCTTCATCACAAAGTTTCGTTCATTACATATTAAAAATGAAAGGTTAACTTTCAAAAGTTGGTATCGACTCCTGCTTTTCTTCCTTTAGGATTTACCTAGTAACAGTTAAGTACATAAAATAATAATAAACAACAACAGCACTTTCAAATGTTTAATTCAAATATACCCAGTGCGCAAGCATTCAAAGTAAGTAAATGTTTGCTGAACCCGGACCGTTTTATTTAAGCCTATAGGCGGTCAGAAATGGGTCATGACGTCACTAGACACAAGTACTAGGAAATCATGGCTTAACGGAAAGTCAAAGGAATACAGTGCGACCTAAATTTACTATCAAACCTTCTGCGAGACGACGTCATCGCCACCTACTACAGGATTAAGTTGGTCGTGGCGATGCAAGCCCTGCTCATACTATAAAAGCTCTAAACGCCATAACTCTTCAAACAAAAATCTTTAGTAAAAGCGAAGCAATAAGGTAGAGATTCTTCTGAACGGAATCATGAACTACAATTTTTGAAGCTGAGTGGAAACCCGGCACGCGTCGATTGCAACAGAACCAACCTAGCAACTGCCGGTGAAACTTACCACAAACAAATGTAAACCTTAATTTCTACTTACTAAAGTGTCGTTTTCAATTTGAAATAATACCATCAGAACCTAGACACACTGCGTACAGCCTACACAGAATTGGGCAATGCATTTTACGCGTCAAAATTTAAAAGCTTCGTCTTTGAAGTTGAAGCGTAGAGATGTCGTCTTTCTCAAATAGTTTTAATTAAATCTCTCTCGTAGGTGTTATTTATTTAATCAAATGTTAAAACTGAGGGGGCGAATTAGAAGGTGATTTTTAAGCACATCCGCTCTTTACAAAATTTTAAGTGACTAATTAAGGTTTCATTAGTAATTCAAATGCATTATCGTAAGTTTTAATAGTAAGAGGTGTCGAGAAAAGCGACTTTAGATTAAGAATCACGCGGCACTTGGCCAGTTACAACTGTAACTTAAATATATGTAACGAAAAATATTTTAGTAAAAATCTATTTTAATAAAATGTAGGTTATGGATTTAATGTGAGAAAGACTTAATTAAAATGTACATTAAGTATGTATGTAAACGTTATCAATAGACTCTATGTTATTCACAGCCGTCAAGTAGCCCCTTTGATTATACTTAATTATAATCAAAGCGTAGTCCATGTTAGTTACCTATTAGACTTGCCAAGAATATGGCTAGGACTGAAACATTTAAAAAAAATATAAAGATAAGCTGAAGTACCTCTTTTTTTTAAATGTACAAAATTTTGGCAGCCATTCCTAAACATAAAAAATAAAATTACAGTAAAAGACGGTTGCCTGTAAGAGATCGCTCTTAGGATAAGGCCACCTATTGTTTATTATTCCTAGTTTATAAGTTCTCTTTGTATGTTTTAATTTGTGGGGACCAATAAAGATATATTCTATTCTATTCTTTTCTAAAAAACACCTAAAACCAAAAAAAAGTCTAATTTGTAATTTGTCAAAGGTATCCTAATAAAAAAACCTCACTATACTTTACCCAACTAAGACTCCATCAATAATCATATAACAAATTAATAAACATCTCTTAAACAACAGTTAACACATCGTTTTCGTAACACCTTTGCGGCCATATATGGGCGACCGTCATACAATAAGTTATCTTCCATTTGTTAGTTACTTATGTTGTCGTGAGGCACGCGCCAACCCACGTTCAGCTTTCTTTCTTTCTTTCTTTCTTACTTATTGACCGGCTGGCTTTGATTAAGCTTTTGACTTGTCACAGTAAGTTTAACGGCAGTGGTCGTGAAAGGGTTAAAGAAGCTTTGTTTGATTACGTAGTGTATTTTTGTAATTGAAGTTATGATTATTGAATTACATTACTAATAGATATACATCTGGATCATCTATGAGAGGTTTAATACCGTTTCTAAACGAAAAGTTTTAAGTTTTAGTCCTACTGTGAAAACTATACTCATTTGGAATATGTTTTGAAATATAAATTTGGTGCCTTCAGAAACGAAAATTTTCTAGCAATATTATACATAGGTAGTGTAAACGAGTAACTGTAGATATTTGTTCTAGAAGGCCTCACGTGGTGACATTTGCAAACATGCTATAGTAAAGTCTTATACAAATGTGTAATGATGTTGTACCTGCCTATAATCTCCAAATAGGCAGTAAAAACTCGGCCAACCCACCCATATCGATTCGGCTCATAATTTCCGACCCGATGACATTTGAATACAGGGAAATGCGTAGCCTTTTTAACTTAACGTATAATGTATAATATATTCCCAAAATAACATTGTATACCGTTGATTATACACTATAAAGCGTTAAAGAGTTGATTTATCGGTATTAAAGATACAAAATTTAATGTATTCTTCAAAACAGAAAAGTTTACCGAATTATTATGATGAATGCGTTGGTTTTTGTAAGGTCAACATAAGTAAATATTTATTTGGATTTGCTTGCTTCGGGCGACCGTGTAGTGGCGATAGGCACACATCTTATCTACAACATATCTGCTTTACGGTACGAATCAATATGCAAACATCACGGGAAGGATTTGTGTCCCACAGGAATAGGATAATATATATCAAATGGGTACAAGGTCATTTCACATTTTAGTAAGACTCAACCTCTACCGACCTACTCTTTAATTTAATTTCATCGATGATAAATGAAAATGGGTAGTTACTTCTGTAAAACTAGCTAAGTTACCCATCTCCTTGTTACTAATTGAAACTTTAATCCCTAAAAACAGTAAAATAGGTGAAATAGGTAACTGCTCAAGCTGGTTTTCTACTTGTCTCTTTTCTTAACGCAAGTGGAAATATAAATTACAATGCAATAAAAAAACACATCCATAGGCAAAAAAAATATCAATTTTATTTATTTCGCTCTACTTTACCGTATAACCTTGCAACATAACTTTACATAAGCCGATAATATTGTAAGCATAGAGGAAGAATAATCCTTACAATCCTCGATGTAGGATAGTCAGAATATAGAGCAAACTAACTGGGCAAAGTAAGTCGCAGAGATAAGCGTAATCTACTTCAGCAACGCTATCAAAGAGCTTATTGTCAATACTATTGCTTGGAGAAGGTCACCCAAAATATTTCATATGGAAAAATTTACACGGAGTCCCTAAGCAAATATTAGTGCTAGGTATAATATTTTATAACCTCAACCGAAAAAAGAGCAGTGCTTTGATATTTTGTTTGTAATTTGTTGAAGCTTTAGGGCTCCCATACACGGACCGCTTGAAGTAATACACCTATTTATCTAATAGATATTTGATGACTGCAAAGGAAATCCATATATATGTAGCCTACTGTAGTCTATAGACCTACTGTCCGCATCAGTCCCCATGTTGTCTACTGTCAAACGGGGATTTATAAATATTTTAAATTCGTCCTAATGACAACCATTGCACCAATGTATAAAGTCACAAATGTTCCAATCGAACTAATGCAAAATAAGAGCTTACTTTGAAAGTGAGGTGTTATAAATTTCCATTTTGTATTGAAGAAAGATCAGGCTCAGCTAACCGAGTCCATCGCGAAAGTAGTATTACATATTAAGAAATTAACTTCCGTAGCTTTTTTTATGTCACTCGTAGGCAGCGCCCACACTGCATCACTAGTGTCGAAAAACGTGGGTTTGTAAAACAGCCTTACGATATTAGGTGCGCCTTAATGTTAAGGTAGTTGAGGCTATTTGAGCTCGCCCAGATCATGTTTAAGAAAGGTCTTCAAAAGACGTCCTACGCACCCCTGATAGTTTTATTTCATAATTAATGTTCGAAATAGAGGGCCTTTGTTGTTTTGACCCACAGTGGAAATTAACTTTCATTGCGTTTTTTTGTTCTTTGACTTAGTAAATTATATAGGTACTTGTGCCTATTGCTTTTATTTATTTACACAAAGTACCTACCTACGATCTGATGAAAAAATACACTATGGTTAAGATTTTAAGGATACAAAGGTAAATTCAGCGTAAACTATGTTACGAGATGTGTTAAAAGTAAATTACATACTTTAACTTGAATGTCTTACATGTTAATCCGTGAAAAAAAACCCTTTCATCACTCAGGCTTTGAAATTAGATGTGATTTTCCTGAAAAAAGCTCTTTTTATGCCCGGAGAGAAGAACTTTCACGCCTTGGGTAACATTGTGCTACCCCTGCTTATAATTATCATTAAATTACTGAAGGTTGATACACTTCTGGGCAATGAAAAAGTTCCACTCACAAAATTCAGATTCCAAACGACCCACACTTTTTCAAAGATTTAATGTAAAATATAACAAAATATTTCCATTTTTAGTTGGTTATATCCTGAGGCTCTGTTAAATGTACTTCAATGTTGCAGAACTCGTTATTAAGTAAGCCTTTTCCGTTTAGAAGTAATTTTATGCTTTTCTGACAGGAACCTTTTCATTGCCCATGAGTGTATTAAATTATTAATTTTATTTTTCACTGTACATAATATGTATGTCTTATGAATCCTTTCTATCTTTTCAGGTAAATCGCGGACTTTTCGCCTAAGAAGAGTCAACTTTAATTAACTGAAAACTACCTAATGAGTACCTACTTATTAAGTCATTATAATTTAACAGTGTTAATATTTAAATAACTATGCTGATGGTAACCACATTCATTAACTGATGATCAATGATCTGTACCTACTTTGTATGTTTCTATGTGTATGCAATAAAGAGTAAAAAAAATAATAATAACTCTATAAGTCACCATAATAATATTTTCTTTCCAAGTCTGTTCCGAAAAATTACTTGCATTTTTACCTACATTTTAGTACAAGAAAAAATAATTTATTTATTTATTTATATGATTCGCCAACAAAAATTAAATTAAATTAATGCTTAATAAAAATACAATAGTTTAATGATAATCTTCAATAACAGGCTAATGTAGCATGCATTATAAGTAAATTAAATAGTTACTAAACCATACAACACACATTACACATAAACCTACATCATGCACTTCTCGTTAGAGAGGTATACTTATGTTCCTTGATCATGCAGATTATAGGTATACCTATATTACGCAGTCCACAGTACATAACTACTGATCCTAATTGGCGAACCTCACTGATCCGTGGGAATTCCCCGACAAAGTCCTATGTCTCAATCTCCCGATAACATGATTCCTACCAAAAATTATAACTTTTAATCGCACAGTCGCAATGTTCTCAGAAGGACATAACATATACAAACCCACTTTCACATGTTTAAATACATATTAGTATGGATTTACAGATATAAAGTGATACATTAAAGCAAACAGAGATCGTTAGGCAATAATTTATTAACGTGGGCAGATTGTACCATTTACTATCTAGTACTAATGGCAGGTTGAACTGATCTTATGTAACGTTCAAACTGATCATTATTAAATTTCATTTGGGTTAATCAGTCTTCTGTGTATTCATTTATTTATAAATATACATTCACGTATAAATAAGTATATACAAATATAACATGACATTTTACTTAAGTAATATGGAATTATAAACCTGATACTATCACTTTCACTTACTGGTAAACCATCAGTTAAAGAGTGTGAGTATGAAAAAAATATGACGTACCTATACTTATGCTACTTCGACCATTAAAAACTCAATAGTTGTAGTTTGTAAATGAGCAAAACTTACAATAAAAAATACAGTTCTCATAACACAATAAAATAATATATAATTTCATACAAATCGCGATACAGTCACAGGTGCGTAGTTCAAGCTGATAATCGCGTGGGTTGCCGTAATGATCAGTTAGGACAAGTAGAACACTAATGAACTCCTACGGCGACCTCTGCATACGTTTCCAGCGTGTAGGCGGAAGACGCAACTGATATTGCGAAATATTGATAAAAAAAAAACAAATGTAATTGCATGAATTCGTACAACGATAATGATTAATTGAAATTGTTTGTGTTTCTTTTAAGATATTAAGTAAAGTAACATAATTTTATCCATTGCCGTAGTTTTCCTTTTTAGAAATCTCTTTGCTAATAATGAAGCTCTTTATAAAATACCTGAAGACGAAACGATTCTACAGGTGTAGATAAATTGACTTTCGCTTATGATAAGTCTTGTATCAACCCTAACCTACATCGAGATCAACTCATTCTAGGCAACTTTAAAATTAAAACCGAAAAATAACGAACGAATCGAAACAAATAGCCACAACATTCCGATTGAGATGCTGAATCTCAGTAACTAAATGCCCGATCAGTATCAGAATGCAGTCATCTCACGCGAGATATGATCAGCATGTCCAAATATGATGAGGATTATATTCTGGCATTTCATCGGGGGCCTTAAGAATTCGTAAAGTATTCGGTTTCTGAAATATTCATGTGTGTTACCTACCTGGGGGCATTTGATTAATGGTCAAGCCCACGCCATGTATATAGTTAGGTAAGTATGTGTTTTATTTTTTGGTTTTGTTCTTATTTGTACGTATGGTTAGGTTCCATAAACTTTTCTTCAATAGTGATATCAACAATCCACCAACTACTTGAGTACCAGTCTACTTGGTTACCTCGCCTAAAAATCATCGCATAAATATGGGAAGCCCACAAAATCAGTAGACTCAAGTTGTGTTATTTAAGCAAAATATAAAAGGAACATATTTTTATTTCTAAGCTCGGAGGATTAAATAATAAATCTACTTCAACTTCATACACATACATCTTTAAAACGACAAAAAAGACTACGGTGATAGATAATAATGTGGTCTTTAAGTACAAAATGGAGGGTCTTCTAAAAGCCTTAAACGTTTTAGTGACAAGTCCGAAAGCTTGGACAACGCACGCCTTTAGATAAAGCTTAAAAGCTCATGATGTGGTAGGGTGACTATGAGTATTGAGCTTTAAATGGGAACAACAGTAAAGTTTGAAAATGGCAAATTAAATTAAAATACATAAAATGTAAATACATAGATTGTAGGGAATCCTTTTTATGTACAGTCATTCAAAGAAAATGCTAGTTATACCTCTAAAAAATAATATACATATGTACCGCATCAGCTGTACCTACCTATAAATTACATTATTTAAATTAAAAAAAAATTTTTTTGCCGAAAAACACAGCACATGCTTAGCTGGTGCCTTATTGACGCTCTGGACAGCAACCTTGTTATTGTCTGTATTTGTTGTTGTTTTGCATTGTATTATTTTCTGGATATTAGTTGTGGTTGTCCGTGTGTCAAATCAGTGTTTGTTTTAATATTTAAACAAAAATCCCGAGTTCCACAATGACTTATGGTCACCCTATCGCAGGATATTACAGACCGGGACGGCTCTGATTTACAATTCGCTTCTCCGATTTCATGGTCCGTCTGTCTGAAACTGTCAGTGATAAGGTAACGGGTCCATATATCGCGGTATTCAAAATGGCGTCCTTATTTCGAGTTATATTTATTTTCATGATTATTACTCATTTTAATAGGTTTGGATACTCTAAAATTACATTTAATCGTTCATTATCTTTAACTGAAACTACTTGATGTAGTAAATATGTTTAAAATTGCCTAAAATTACTAAAAACTCATGTAATGTGCCGTAAGGGCGACGCCGCCATGTTTTTCATAAACGCGACCCGGCTTACGTAAGGCCAGCCATATTTAATAATTGTGTTTTTTAATATTTATACGACGTTCAACTTTGTAAATAGTTTATATTTAGTTTATTATATTCTTATACTTACATTAAATTTAAATTTTAACTCTTTTTAAACTAATTTAACCCCTTTAAACTCAAAAACAAAATACCTCGGTATAAGGGCCTGATTTTTATACGTTGTTCCTAACTCCGAGTTACCCTCGGTATAAGGAAAAATACTATGTCATGATTTTTAGCTTATAACTTTACAAATAATAACATTTGAAGTATATGCTTGATTACATAATAATAATGATGAACGTGACAAGCTTATAACCTAATTCGGCGGTACAAAATATCCTCTAGGAATCTTAATATGACACGATAATTGTTGACCCAAAAATCATGGTTACATAGAAAACCTTAACTTAGTATGTATATTTGAAATGATAAAAAACAGTGTTATTTCATCGCTATTAACGTAAGTTATACATAATTTTACCAATATTTTATGTATGATTTGAGTAACAAATCTATGTTGTTTCTAAATCGATAATTTGATAACTCGGAATATGGAGTATTAAAATACTTGCTGAACCCCTAACATGGAGTATGACATTTTACATAGGTAGGTACCTCGGAAATCGGAATATGACTACATCACACCTTCGCAGTGTCATCCGATGCCGTCATCAAACCATAAAATCAAGATGAATTAGCGACTTTCTTCCTAAATATAAAAGGGGTGTGGATAGATATGCCTGACTTTACGAAACTACTACTAGATACTACCTACTTATTACTCTTTATAAAAGAAGAAAGAAAGATATTTGTAGACGTAAAACTTTATTTGGGTGAATAAAATAACACACACGACCGTGGAGTTTTTATATAACACTTATATACACAATTGCCTAATTTCATTTCTTTATTTTATTTCCATTATCCTTCTACTTCGAGGTCTGATGGCCGTTGTAATATTGTTATCCCAGAATTCCCAGATAAATGAATGTCCTGTATACTGCATTTCATGTTTGGTTTAGGGGTCTGGTTGATTTTTTCATTTTCTTGTTGTTGTCACTGAAAAATAAAGTAAGTAGGTAAATTGTATGGATAGTTGACAGAATTAAGCTTATCCTTATAAGTTGGTACCCATTTTCACAAAACTTAGTGAGTTTAGAAACGAAAACGCTAGAACAAAAACCTAGGTTAGTAACTAAACTGATGCCAAATTACTGATAAAAACATAAAAATATTTCCATTTTACGTAATTTCCTAAAATAATTCGCACACAAGCTTACCTTATCGATTTTCCAATTGCATATTGCAAATACAAACATAATAATTTAATAAAAGATGTTTGTTTTCTAATGTAAAGACTTAACAAAAATACTTTCAAAGAATAGCGGCAAACTTTTCGGCGGAAAATTGAACATGGCGCCGGCGCGCCTCCAGTCCAGCGCGCATGCGCCATAGAGATGTACCTAGTGCAATGTTCCTTGCTTCCGACCTATGCTTGAATGAAAAAATAATCGATGCTGGATCGATTCCTGGGTAGATACTTTTATTATAATCATATTCGTTTATGGTAAATACATTAGGTACTCATCGGAAATTAGTACTGATAAGGTATTTGGCTTTTGTAAGTATTCGATACTTTTCCTCATCCCTTACACATCTACTTTTATTACGTATCATCAACTTTTAAACATTTAAGTAAGAACATAAAATATCGTGGAAAATTTTTAGACCTTACTTAGATAAAAACTATAGTAAAAAATGTTTAAATCATTCGAGTTCAATAATCGATTATATTCGATTACTGTCACTATTTCATCAATTTACCCCATCTCTACTCTATTTTTTTTTAATCGCTTGGAAAAGTCCATAGAACATCATAGAAGCATTATGAATATTTTTTCTAGCCAATGTTACCAGTTGCAATAATGAATTATGAAAATGTTACATAAATAATAGAAATTATCACGAAAACCAATATAAATGGAGAGTATTTAATTCTTTTCATTATTTTCAACTACTATTTAGAATAATTAAATTTATTTGGAGTACTTTAGGGTTAAAAAAGTATATCGATATTTTAGATTGTAATTTCCTTATGTTCATGGCCACACTCATGGAGCCACTGACAGGACTAACTCGGAATATGGAACAGGCTACCTCGGTATATGGAAGAAACCATAATCCTACCTCGGTATAAGGGCAAATCGACATGTGTAATAAATTATATTTTTTTAAGTATAATTAATGTGTTATCAATGAATCTGTGTTAAGAAATATAAAATTTAACGTATATTCTTACAGAAGACAATATTTCACATCAATATTGATGGTTACAAATGCTTATTTTTCTTACTTACTTTCAAATGTTGTTATTTACCTCGGAATATGGACCCGTTACCTTACCTCCTAATAAGTGTTTTGATGTAGCTATATTTTATACAGCCTGAATCTTACAAATGTCTGAAAGCATCACGGTATATTTTTGTAACGTTATTGCCTAGTTTTTCATTTAAATACATAAACATAAGCATGAACTTAATTCTTGATCAACATTAATTACTTATTATAATTTTTTTCTCATGTCAGATAGGGTATATATTCTTTATTTATGCTGTGTAGTGGCTGTAGATATAATCTTAAGTCCTCAAAATTAAAACAAATTCAAATAATCTAATACCTATCCACTTTATTTTTTTACCTGAAAACTAAACTAGCCTGAACTTACAATAAATGACTATTCCCGCAACATAAATACATCAGAGTATAAAGTAAACCTGTTGAATTTACAAATTTTCGGCTATTTAAAGACACACATCACAGATGCATAGCTAACCACGCGACTCATAATCAACAACCATTTAAGTGATATTTAGAATTCCCAAAAACCATGCCCTTCAAGCTAACAGATTAAGTTCCTCAGTAAAAAAGACGTAGAAATAAAAAGAGGTCCCATTTTGTAAAACGGGTTGTAAACGGTCGTGTCCTATGTTGTGTTTGAGAAGGACCGAGATGGTATTTACTTTCATCGTATGTTTGGGAATTATTTTATTAATCCTTTATTACGGGCGAAAATTCCAAAAACAGTTTAGTATTACAATTTACCTTATTTTAATTTTTGTCGTGGTGCACTCCGTCTGATTTCAGCCTAAGTATTTTAAACCAGGCCTTCTGAAATTTTAGTATAACAATAATTTAAGATGAGGTTTGGTAGTCACACAGATAAGTGGAATAAAATGTCTAATATTGTATGTATTAGGTGCAGCCTGCACAAAATTGGCAAATTTGTCCGTCGGTCCCTGTACTTAACCCAATGATTATACATCCTTTGATTCTAATCTCAACTTGAAATGGTTAAATCACTAATTTACTGCTTGCTTTGACGTGAAACGGATTTAATAAATTACTACGCCTACACTTTACTACCCTTTTGAGTTTTTAATCAAACAATAAGCAAATAAAATACTGCTTCTTACGAAAAACAATAAGTATTCGTAGCCCTATGTAATAATTTAATGCAATGAAAAAGTTCAATTGAGAAAATCACGAAATCACTTCTAAACGGAAAAAACTAACTTAATGACGCCTTCTGCAATATTTATGTACATTTTACTATGCACCAGAATATTACCAACTAAAAACGTAAATATTTTGTAAGTATAACTTTCCTATTAAATATTCAAAAAAATTAGGGCCATTTGATATCTGCATTTTGTAAGTGGTACTGTTTATTTTCACGTGAGTGTAATAACGAATATTTCCATATTTTTTTATGAAACTCCTCATGTAAGTATTCCGAGCATCTCAAAAGCTCTAAGTTTACCCATAAACTTGTTATGTTCTGCCAATTTATTAAAGCTGTAGACTTGCAAAATAACACTTAGAGGTGCATAAAATTTAATGACATGTTATTAATATATGATGCATTTTCCGAAAGGGTCGGGGTCCATGCTAATCAGGGACCGAGCACTCAAAAACTGCCTCTGTTATCTACAACTTTCCGGACGATATTTCTTTAGAACCCAAACCCAACCATAAGGTCTTATTTCACACGGTCAGTGAGACCGCGGCAGCAAACTAAATGGACCCGAATCTTATCGTTCTTAAAACATTTAAAAAATGAAGGTTCTTACTCGTTTTTCCACTAAATAAAAAACTCTTTTTAATGCAGTTCCTAATGTGTGTAAATACATTATAATTATCATGTTTCTTCCATCTTGTTATGACACTGGGGTTTTATAATTGGAACACATTTAAGCAACATTTAAAAGTCTTAAAACATACTACCTAATGGACGGACATTTTAATGTTACCGTGAAAAATCCTGTTTATTTAAATTAATAATATTATAATATACCATATTTATAAATCGCTATCAATGTGTTCGAAAGTATAGAAACTAGAGTTGAGCTTTCAAAACTTTAAGCGCATGGGGATTTTAAATTTTCAATAGATATTTTATTAATTTTCAGATTCAGCTGAACATGTTGGTTAATTACTTAATATTTAATGATTTAGTGTAAGTAAGTATTAGTACCTACATATTCGATATGTAATGCGAATATGATATGTAGCAATGTTTTGAAAAGTGACAATGCTACATTAACCCAGCAAGAATCCAATATGCCCTTTGACCAAACATTGTCTGGATTCATTTGCATAATGTTAGGTACGTATTACAATTCAATTTTGGTGATATTTAAATAAATACTAAAACAATATAATTACAAATCGTTTATTTTGTGCCAAATCGATGGTATTACTATTTACCAATATTATAGATACTGTACAATATCGAACTATGGCTTAACTATATCGATAGGCTTACGTTAGATAATAGATACACACTAACGAGTTAATCAAACCGAAACACTAAAATGACAAAACGTAACATGTTCTAATGTTCGCTGGCATAAGAACAAACCAAGTATATTTAATATTCTTATTGAAAATAACCAAATTTTAACGGCCCTGTTTTTGAGGGTGACCTTAGGACAATGGGTACAGGTGACCTGTTGGCTTTAATTATTTTTAAACCTCCTTAAGAACAAGGCACGACAATATCGGAACAAGAACTATCGATACGTGACTAACAGACAAACATTTGTGGCTCTAAATATTACCTATACATATTATATATATTTTTAAAGAAAGCCTTGAGTTTGGCCGTTTCATAACAGCGTACCTAGTTCCAGAAAATTGTTGTAAATAAGTTTTAGTTTGGCAGGTTTTGAAAACATTTACTGGAATCAGTGGTACCTACACTTTAATTATAATTAAATGAAACATAAGCTAAGGCTTATCTAGCTTCCATGCTCTCTACGCCCGTTTCCTCCCTCCTTTGTCCTCTACATACCTAATTGACTCAACCCCGTACACATATTGACTTCTGCTAGCCTAGCACGAGGTACAAGACGTGACAAAAGTTCCACGTCGTGCTCGCTGTCGAGGCCGCGCGATGTGAGTAAGCATGATACATGTGCAGCATGTTATTTCTAAGCCCGAAATGAAATCAGAATTTCAAAATTCGCGAATAAAAATCTCATTCTCCATAGTAAAGAGTCACGTGACCAACAAAGTATCTATGGAAAATGTATATATTTTTTCGCGAATATTGAAATTCTGATTTAATTTTCGGGCTTGGATATAACATGCTGCACATGTAGGTTTCGGCTTAGTATACCCTTTTTGCAACACACTGTATATGCGAGTCTTAGGCCCGTGCTAGCCCTTCTGTGCGTGCTGTAACCGTTGCCGTTGCCTACCCCGCAGGAGTGAACGAGCCGTGCAGCCTCGACGGGGAGGCGGGCGGGCGCTGCGGCCCCGGCCTCACCTGCATACAGGGCACCGATGGAACTATCTGCAGGAAAAGTAAGTCTTCAGTCTTATGGCTGGTTTGTTTTAAGCTAAGTTATAATTATAGGTAAATTTTTTTATTTTTATTTTTTGATTTATTCATTGATATTCTTAGATGATATTTTTTGGCATATAGATCTTTTTTGTCTGAAAAATCTATGCATATTATCCATCTATTATCTATTGCCCAGCAGTGGGACACGATGCAGGCTACATAAAAAAAATAATATATATCTAGTTATTAGATGCTCGTATTATAATAATTTATTTATCCGAATGAATAGCTCTCCTATAGGTACTGATGTCGCTTTAAATACGCGATACATATTCGGGTTTCGTAGCCATTTGGCGAATTAAATGTTTATTTACATCGCAGTTTTAGGAAACAATGTGTTTTGAATAATTCATTGATTGTAAATACTGATCTTATTACGTCCCTCGAGCTATAATCCTCCAAAATTTAAACTCAATAGAAACTATTTCTGATGATGCCAAAAATTAGTCATGAAATAGTCATAAATAGTCGTGTTTTCCAAAAAAATAGTCGTATCATACTTTCGGAGTTAGAGCTATACTTTATGGAGGATTATAGCTGGAGGTCTCCAGCTATAATCCTCCAGCCTCTGCAGAACAAACGGTAAGGCCTATCGACTTGGTTAAGGTCTCAAAAAATAGTCGTGAAATAGTCGTAATGACTTCCCAAATTTCAGAAATAGTCGTCCAAAGATAGCAGAGATATAAAGGTACTTTGCTGCAGCCCTGGTGGAGGATTATAGCTGGAGGTTTTGAAAATATCGAATATCTTTGGAACTACTATGACTATCGGTTTGAATTATGTCTCAAAAAATAGTCGTGAAATAGTCGCTTCTATTTATTATAATTTTAAGCTTGATAAAAGCTGTTAAATAATGATATCAAATTCTTCATACAAATCAAAGTGGACGAGAATGCCAAAGCGAGCCAGTACACAAAAATAATAGCACCGTAGCATTGAAGTACTCATGTCGAATTTATCTATAAATCATTTATTTCGTCATACTTTGCATCAATAGTATCTAAACGAATCTTTGGTATGACATTTTATTGCTTTTGCTCTTAGCATTTACCTTACTGTGTACAGAGAAAACGTATGCCTATACACGCACACATTTATCTCTGTTATCTTGACAAACGATAGCGATGACGACTACGGCGATGTAGTACCTAGGTCAGTTATTGTCATCCCTTACTATCCCGTAATCAGACAAATATTGCTATCCTTGTCTCCTTTCTAACCGGCATGCATCGCACGCATAGAACGCGTGAGCGACTGCGTCACCGGTAACATCTTGACAAGCTATAGCAAACCGGTATTTATTACGTCCCTTATGTGACCGCCGCCGCGCGCCGCCACCGGTGAAGTTGGGGTTAGTATTTTGCATGTTTTGTTTGATAATTTGTTTACAGTTTAGTGCAAACTATGGTCACGATCAGTGTTATTGTTGGTTGTTAAAATATTGTGAGTGCTCTATATGCAAATGAATATTCAAGATGTTATATTCTAAAAGATATTAGTGGATGCAGATAAGAGTGTTTAGAGAGTGCTATGTTTGAATATTTGCAAGTAAGTATCCTTTTTAATACTCAATATCAAAGCAAGCCATCCCATTTTGTTATGCTCAGCTTATTTATTAACATGATTTTTTATTGAAGTATCGTAGCTAAATTATTTTTGAATATCTATGCTTAATATGTATGGGGATTGTTATTCAATTAGCAATTTTACACTATGAGCTAGTAAATTGTGCATACATGCAATCAAGGCATTCATGTACTTACATATCTTAGTAGATACGAAAATATGTGGGTATCATCGATTACCTACATATGGTAGTCCTGGTTAAATGTGGATATTTACCCCTCAATAGCAAAAAAAGGCGTTATTGTTTGTATTTCTGAATGAAACTAGGCAAATAAATATATGTCTAAAAAAAATTATGTGTAACCTACCTATAAGCCTACCCATTATTATTTCAGGTGAAAACACAGCCTATCGATGTAATGTGCCGATAAACTATCATGACTGCATTGATGTAATGAGCTAAAAAACTGCAATGGCTCCGAATACATGATTACCAGATAACGAATCCTAGGTAAGAATTTATCACTATTTTCATATGGTATTGTGGTTATGCTAGGATACAGTGTTGTGGTGCTGAAGTTGATAAAGTTATAACAGCCAATTTACTTGTCAAAACTCATTTGTACCTATCAGTTACAAGCGACAAAAACGTGTTTCTGAACTGTATTTAGTTCAGATTCTATGTATATAATTAATTCACACCCTGTGAAATTTCATACAAGTTTCAAACGCACCGTCCGACCAAACCGGTTTTGGACAAAAGCCAAATTGTTTACTCAGCTATCTCTTTCGCTCAAAAACAATAGAGGTCGGTTATGGGACATATATATTGAAAAAAGCAAATACACTAATGAACAGTATTTCTACTCTACCCTTTTCGCACAAAAGTTCGCAGTTTCAAGTTATTGTTGCAATAAGTTACTGATAAGAAATTTTACTCCACTGTTTGCTGTGGTCTCCAAATGACAATAAATTACCAAACAAATAGTCTAGGTGAAATAACGTTATTACTACTTGTATCTACCTACTCGTATATCATATATATATGTATATAATATTAAAAAAAAAAAACAAATATTTTTATTAATAAGACGTTAATTTGCCTTATTTTTTTTTCAGCGCAGCTTACGTGTGTTTTTCAATAACGTCGCAAGCTACAGTGGCTGTTCATAATTTTTGCAAGTTCTACACCTACAGGATTCAGTTATCTGGGCATTATAGATACCCTATTATCACCTACGAAGTTATTTAGGTATATTTATTAAAACCATTATACAAGGTGTTGCAAAAAGGGTATACTAAGCCGAATGCTACATGTGCAGCATGTTATATCTAAGCCTGAAACTGAAATCAGAATTTAGAAAAAAATATATCATTTTTCATAGAAACTTAGTTGGTCACGTGACTTTTTACTATGGAGAATAAAAATAATTAAATCCTAAACTACCTAAAGATGAATGAAGGAATGAATAACTTAAGTATAAATAAAAGTACTTTCGGCCTGTGATGGTAATTAAATGAGTTATATTTCATTATGACAATAACCGTGATTATACTAACCTAAACCTATTAATGTACAATCTGTGATTACTTTAACTTAAGCTTTTTATGATATAGGGCTAGAAAATAATTATTTTTAAATAGTGAAATAACTACATATTTAAGTTCATACCATGTTTTTTTTATTGAACTACGTCAATATTATATTATTTCTTAGCAATAAACCAACTGTGATTATTTTAAATTAAACTAAATATGTTTATAGCTAATAGTCAAATAATACTGAGATAATTGTATGAAACCTAATGTACCTAAAGATTGTTTAGTGAATAACTTAAGTATAAATAGAAGTACTTTCGGCCTATGATTGTAATTAATATTTCAAACACCGTATTTTATTCTTATCGCTTGAGTGCTACCCTGTTACTGCGTCTTCAATAAAACTAATCCCAATTTCACCGGCGGAGGTGGCGGCCACATCAACGCTAATAAAAAAACAAGAACAGCACTATTTGTGTGATCCCGGGATAATAAAGGACGTAATAAATACCGCTTTGCTATAGCTTGTCAAGATGCAACCGGTGAAACGTTCGCTCACGCGTTCTATGCGTGCGATGCATGCCGGTTAGAAAGGAGACAAGGATAGCAATATTTGTCTGATTACGGGATAGTAAGGGATGACAATAACTGACCTAGGTACTACATCGCCGTAGTCGTCATCGCTATCGTTTGTCAAGATAACAGAGATAAATGTGTGCGTGTATAGGCATACGTTTTCTCTGTACACAGTAAGGTAAATGCTAAGAGCAAAAGCAATAAAATGTCATACCAAAGATTCGTTTAGATACTATTGATGCAAAGTATGACGAAATAAATGATTTATAGATAAATTCGACATGAGTACTTCAATGCTACGGTGCTATTATTTTTGTGTACTGGCTCGCTTTGGCATTCTCGTCCACTTTGATTTGTATGAAGAATTTGATATCATTATTTAACAGCTTTTATCAAGCTTAAAATTATAATAAATAGAAGCGACTATTTCACGACTATTTTTTGAGACATAATTCAAACCGATAGTCATAGTAGTTCCAAAGATATTCGATATTTTCAAAACCTCCAGCTATAATCCTCCACCAGGGCTGCAGCAAAGTACCTTTATATCTCTGCTATCTTTGGACGACTATTTCTGAAATTTGGGAAGTCATTACGACTATTTCACGACTATTTTTTGAGACCTTAACCAAGTCGATAGGCCTTACCGTTTGTTCTGCAGAGGCTGGAGGATTATAGCTGGAGACCTCCAGCTATAATCCTCCATAAAGTATAGCTCTAACTCCGAAAGTATGATACGACTATTTTTTTGGAAAACACGACTATTTATGACTATTTCATGACTAATTTTTGGCATCATCAGAAATAGTTTCTATTGAGTTTAAATTTTGGAGGATTATAGCTCGAGGGACGTATCTTATTGTAGATTCACTAAACCCGCTCATGTTTATTTTCGACAATTAGGTATGTAGGTACTTATTGCGACTTCACATATATTATTTAGATTAAATCCTGAAAGAAATGAAGTTGGTAAACCTGCAACGTAGCTATAAGTAGGTACATAATAATGACGGTACCTAACAAAAAATGTCATGCTATGTGTATAGTATTAAGTGTTACTAATCGGTTGACTAATATCCATTAAGAGCAAAGTAATAAAGATGCAAGAAAAAAATAACAACATTAAATTTTAATTTCATATTGCCTAATAATTATAATTGTATCGTTTGTAACATGAAATTATAAACTAGTCTAGCCAGTGTGCGGTAGGTAACAAGTACCTACAGATAAAAAAGTTAATTGAAAGTTTCATAAAATAATAACAAATTTTAATAAAATAGTCCCCCACTATACTTGTTATGATTACTCGTATACCAAACCTTCGTAATTAAAACAAAAAATATAAAAAAGTTCATTATTCCATTTATAATCTGTACTTTTTTGTCGACAGCCAGGATGACTGTGCCTATTTTAGATGAGAGATAGATCTACCGCCGTCCGTATGACGTGGAGTAAACGTAGCTTATGTTCCTCTTCCACCAAGGGCTTTAATTTCCAGAGATGTTCCAGCGGTATGACGTCAGCACCAGCGTAGTTCACTTCGAAGGACTCGCTGGTCAGCACGTCACACCGCTCGTCGCTGGCTCGCAGCGCAATCGTGGTCAGACACGCCAAAACACCGAACTTGCCGTATTTAGCCAACTCCTCCTGAAGGTTTTTATAAGAGTACACTTCTTCGGCTTTGAGACCCATGTCTTCTAAGTAATACGATAAAGCAGAGTGATATACTTGGACTGCTTCCGTGAACTCTGTGGTTGTTTTGCAGAGGTCGGCACTCATGATGAAGTAGGTGAGGTCGGTGGCCGGCGACGCGCACCGCGCTAGCTGGAAGTCTACCGCCACGCAGCGGTCTTTGGACACCAGGAAGTTGGGGCACCACGCGTCCCCGTGGTTGATCGCGTTATGCCTGCTGCTGTCAGGAGATGTCAGACTTTGCAACTGGCTATAGACGTCGTTTGAAGACAACTCATCGAACTTTTTGTAATACACACTCGTTTTCGGGTCCTCGTATTCTGCGAGAGCTACTCGATCTATCTCTATGGCGTTCTGCAGATATTTTGAGTAGTATTCTCTACGGGTTTCTCTGTAGTACATCTCGGGGATGCTCTCTGCGATTCTTTGGAACAAGTCGGGGTTTTTGACGCGCAAGGCCATGGAGGTCGCGTGGAGATGGGCCAGCACTTTCAACGTCATATCTCGTTCAGACAAACTAGGATTCTCTGCCATTCCCTCGCAGCCGTATTCCGACATATCTTCCATGAGAATGTAATCATTTTCACCGTCGCAGTGACAGCTGTAGCACATCGGAAAGTTTTCTTGCAGTTTTTCTTTAGCACCCAAAGACTTCTGGAGAGCAATAAGTACTGGGAGTATTTCGCAGAAGAATAGAGCTTCTCGTTGGAAATACTTGTGGCAATCGAGGCTTTTTCTTAGTAGGAGATTGGAGATGAGGGCTTTGACTACGAAGGTTGCTTTGTGGGAGTCTCCCTGGACGTGGATCCGCCAGACCGCGCTGATGAGGCCCTCACCAGCCGCGGCCGCCCTGGTCACCTCCACAGACCTCACACTGTCATCACTAGCAGTCTTCACTCTGAACGCCCTGGCGAGCACCTCTGCCGTCAAATACTTGGAAATATCAGTGAGCTACGGTGCCCCAACCATGATAACTAATATCCAATTAGGTACTGCTTTTAAATTGGAAATTCATCTCATTTAAATATGGAATAAGCGATCAAACATTTGCTTTTTAGATCAACTTGTCAGTTGTGATTTACATTGTAAACGCAGGATTCTCTTTGTTAAAATATATAGGAGACAGATGTAAGCAAAAGGTGATCTTATGACTTTATTTCGGTAAATAATAATAATGTCTATTTAGTTATGTCATGTTCATAACAATGATGATAAAAGGGAAACAATGAACATCAGTGACATTGACCGTGATTTATTATGCTTTCTCAGATAAGTACAATAGTACATAACATCTTGTCAATAACCTTTCTGCTGTCATGGCAACTGATTTTTGCAACCAGTTGTGGAAAACTAATTAGTATTCGTCATAGACATCTACGTACAAGCATGCACAGCGACTGAAAAGAGCACAACTTATGAAAACTTGCCTATTTCTAGACAGAATCATGCGTACACTCATGCGGAATACATTTCCGTGACCCAGGATGTATCCTTGACTGTACCTGCAGGGCTAAAGCTAGACTTTCTCAAGACTTCACGGCTGTTTGTAGCCTAGAGCCGAGCGTGCTGCAGAAATGTAGCGATTATGAGAACAAAGCCGGGCACGATGTGCCTGTAGACAGCGACTAGTGATGGGACACGGCGCCGACGATAGGGCTGCGGTATGGACATAATATGGAATATTTTCAGAATACCGGATATTCAATATACCGTGTCCAATCACTAGTCCCTGTCTACAGGCACATCGTGCCAAAACATTTTTCTTAAAAACACTCCGTTCCCATGATACAGTTGGCCAAAATTCCAATTAGTGAAAACTAGTAATTGGCTTTCAACCGTGTATTCTTAGTGTAAAACTGTTAAATTTTACATGTAAGTTTTCCATAAATTAAAATAAAAATAAAATAATAAAACATAAGTTTGGCCATTTGAATAACATCACAACAAAAACTAAAATAATTTAGCGGAAATCAAAAAGCTATGGATTTGTCCGTGTGCGTAAATAAATAAAATAATAGCTATTTCCTTAATTACTAATCCAAACAAAATATTCTGACAATTAACCCGTAGAATAGAGTAAAATATGCTTTATTGCACACCAACATAAATTTAAAAAAGAAAATAAATAGTACAATCGGCGGTCTTATTACTAAAAGTCATCTCTTCTGAATCGAGTATATTATAAAAAACATACCTTTGAATACGAGTATAGCCATACACACATAAAAATACACTCACGAACAATGAAAAAGTTCCAGTGCGATATGGAACGTCAATGGCACGTGGAAATTTTTCATTGCCCGAGTATATAATAGATGATATTATTCCTCAATCATCGATAAACAGCCCATCACTAGCAGTCGTGGTAGCGAGCACTTACATTGATTACTTGCCGCGCAGAGCGTAGTGGAAAAATAAAAATAAATGCAGCATTAACCACTGCCTGCTCAGAACGAATTACTATACGTCTAGAAAGTACTGAAGACTGTAATAGATGCACTTAGGCTTCATCTTGTAAGCCCTAACATGTACATTGTACAGGTCATCTTCGGTAGGTCGGTATAATTTTTTACTATGAAAGATTTACTGTTCATAAGTCGACTGAACTATTTTAGATGAAATGTTCATGATATACCTCTCTAACAAACAATAACTTTCGAATCGGTCACGTGGTGACAGGCAAACACACTGTAAACTTATAACACAACCTTTTTTCGGATGCCGTTTGTTGAAATAGCAAAGAAACAGATAACGAAAAGTGGCGCGAAATAAGAACGCTACCAATAAAGAACCAATCCAAAAAATGTTCAAGAAAACTCCTCGCGAGTCGGGTGTTGAAGATACAGAAGCAATAGGTGTTCTGTTTGCCCAATTTTGGCGCGAAGCATTAAAAAAGTACCCCATACATCATACATAAACACCGACATCGTTGAGCATCAATATTTTACAAGATGTCCACGAACCAGCCACATCAACATAGCTCTCCTGTCTGAATACCATAAATCATTTATAACAAAAAAGTGCTACGCCATCGCACACCGTTGGGCCAAATGGACCACTAAAAGTCTAAAATAAAATTACAACGAGCCTTTTGTCTTACCCATGTCTACAACAGCCTTAATCTTTCGGACGCCAACCAAAAAAAAACTCTGGAGAAGGTGGCGCAGGTAAAATCGGCCATTTTGTTATGTTGGCATCTTTTATTTCTTTTTTTAAATGTTATTCTTTTTTGACAATCCGCATGTTTTATGTCTTGTTACCGCGTCTGTTAGTGGCCAGTATTACTAATTAATGCGAGGAACACCGGTAGCAGGAAATGTTGATTACTTTAATGCTTGTTGTTTTTTTTCGATGACCATAAATTAGTTGCTCCCTATCCCTCTTTACTGCCAAACTGAGTTATTATACTTATAGTTTTATAGTTAAACGTTACATTTAAAAGTTTAGTCCAATAAGGTATTTCCTTGATTTTTTTCTTAACAATGTTGAATTTATAAGTCAACCATTGGTAATAACGATAAACAGAAGGAAACAACCATGTTTGGTATAAATAGGTCGCTGTTAATTTAGCATAAGGCACAATATCCTGTGACTAAGCGGAAAAACATATACTGACTGTATTAATATGGAAAATATAATTACATGGATCGCAAGATACCTATGCCTATTGATATGTCATTCTTATACCGTACCTACTTATAAAATACATGTAGTTATGTATATTGCTATGCATTTATGTGTTTAGTTACATTAATTTAGTTGTATATACAAAACGATTTGTCTACGTTGATTTTTAGGGCACCTTGGTAATACGTAATTTTCATAACTTTAGGTAGAGACAAGATTAATATAAATAGGCCTGCCGAAGTCTATAATTTTACTAACAGTATTTTATCTGTCTCTGTTTGTATTGTGTTCGTTGGTATTTGCCGAAGATGTAGTATAAATTTTATTTAAACTCGGTAAGTAAATAACGATAAGATAGGTAATATTTAAATATCGTGTAATTATTATTAAGTGTATCGTTCAAGATAAATATTGTGAGCTATATTTAAATGGTATCGCACTAGGAATGTATGGTTTTCTTAACCTATACAGTATGTAAGTATAGCTTTTGGTGGATGTTAATAAAATCATATTATTATGCATAAGAAGCACACATTGTCCAATAAAATAAGCAAATAGAAATATGTAAGTACTTAGACATAGGCACCCTGTGGACAAACCTAACTTCATAAAAGAACAACACGCGAGTCGTTCCGTTAACAATTTGTTCGAAATTTGAGCGCGAACTATCTTTCAAATTCAAAAAAAGATACTCTTTTAAAAAAGGAACACTCCGATACCCCGAACGTCGAATTTTAATAATCCAAGATCGTCGACAATGCGATTCGCGTTTAGATTTAGAATCCGACGCGTCGCAAAAAATATCCTTTTGTCGAGGCCCGTGTGAACAGAGCCTTGCTTTTGTTGGCTCGATGTCAAGTGCATCTGTCTGGTAGAAAAAAGTAGAGTTACCTTTATAATTCCTACTTTCTGATAAGATAGGTTGAAAAGAGATTGAAAATTACACTATCATTGTACTTAGACTATGCAGAGGGTATGTCGTATTTTCCGCAAACACACAATGGTAAAGACTTACCTATAGCCCGCCCTACAACGAACGTGCCTTCCTAATTTGGGAACTCAATACCCTCTTTTATCGATCTGACATCAGTCTCAATCTCAAACTACAGAATTATTATGACGGTCAACTTTTAGTCCTTCCATGTCTCAGGGCATTTTTTACCTCCTTTCTTTTGTTCAATCCGCGATTTCACCGATCTTTTTGAAGGGCCTGAAAAAGTCAAAGTTGTGAACAAAAACACGGCTTCAATTTTGGAAATTATAGCGACAAAAAGCTAAAATTGCATTAGTTGAGTGCGCGGGCGCGGAACTATAGCGTTGTAAGGAGGCATTTTCGTTTACAAATTCAGATTGTTGGTAATAACAAGTTGAACATCGGAGGATCACGACGTCGGCAGAGCAGCGCCGCCGCCGCCGCCGCCGGTGCCCCGGAGCAAGGGTTCAAGCGTTCTTTGAATACTTCACATTACCATGAGAATTGCTGCGAAACAAACTTGGCTCCGATCCGTATCGCCGTGAGCCATCCACAAACTAGCGCTCGTATCCCCCACACATACGGACCATATTCGAATGGCGAATGCGAGAAACGTGCAATTCTTATACTGAAGCTCTTCATGTTTAAATTATTTTGGTATTTTTAGGCCCGTCTGATAAAAGACCGTGTTCAAATCTGTGAATGCATCTCAAAGGTTGCAAGTCGCAACATTGTTTGCCTCTTTTGTTAGTTAAATATATTTTTCTTTGTGTTATTTTTCCTACGTATGTATCTACGTAAGCCCAGGCGTACCTATACCATACGTACCACGTCTGGGCTTACGTATGTAGGTACCTACCTAACTGCGTACGTATTACGTAAAAGTTATTGGTTTCAGATCAGATAATGAAGTGTGTGGTGGGGATCTATTTAGGTTTAGCAAAGCCATAGCCGTTTAGCATTTATTTCAATCATACTTAACCAAGTCATTAACTTTTATTTTCCAACATTTGATTAATATTATATTTAACTTTGAGTTTAAAAAACCTTAAGCCTTATGGTGGGATATTAATTAATATTCTACAACTGCCTACAAGCGTCTGATAAGGGTCCTGTGATTGACGTAAGGAACTCTAACAAAAAGCTTTACTCGACTTTTGATACAAACAAAGAAAACCCCATGATTTTATCGATAAATTCATCTACCAATTCTAGTCGAGCTCCGATATAGATACCATGAGAAGGAAACCTCGTCTGAGAGACTCACGCCCAAGGGTCTTCCATGTCTGGACGGCATTTAAGGCAATATGATCGATTGGTTGAGATCAAATATTTCTAGTTAACTTATTGATACGATTAAAAATAACAGTCGGGGGTGGCAGCTTTGCGTTTTATTTCGAAATGTACCCTATATCTTAGCTCGTAAAGAAAAAACTGTGTGGTGACTATAATGAGCCGTCTCTTTGGCTTTTATATCCTTGTATTTGAGTTGAAATTTGGACGGTGCTACAGAGCTTGTCGGAAGATCCTCAGAACAGTGGGATACCGCCCTAACGTTTTGTGGAATGCGTTTTTATGATACGTTGTAATATACCGCACGATTATTAACAGTTTCTACGATTCAAATTAATGATCAAATTCCTTTTTCTCATGTTTCTTCGGTAAAAGCCATATTGTTTTTGAATGATTTCTAGTAGATACTTAAATAAAAGTATTTATTGAGGGGTGGATGTTTAGGAATGTGTTGGCTATTAGAGCTGTTATCTTAAGAAAGTATTTTCTGTACCTTCCGTTTAAAGGGATGTTATTTAGCACAGTCACACGCCTTTATATATATTTTTTGTTTGTTTGAAAGTGGTTTGGGTGCCTAGAGCAATTATTACTTGACCAAAATTACCTACAATACAATAAAACAGAAGCTATGCAAACTTTATTAAAGTCTGAAAATAATATGGAAACGTCCTATCTATTACATAATCCTTGAGTAAGGGCGGCGTATGCAGTGGCTTGTACCTGCTCGCACAATAGACGAAATCAAAGCCTCATTGTCAGAACACAATGCCTTCAAGTGGTCTGTGGTCCTTTGTCCGACCACCCGTCTGCCTGACGCCTCCTTCGAACATGCGTGGCTTTATGCCTCCAGAATCGTTGCCTTAGAAAATTATACCGATTTTTGGCGGCAATTAAAAATAATAATTTATGCGATTGTCGCTGGCTGGTAGTGATAAAATCTTTGCTTTTAAAAAGTTATTATGGATGCTAGATTTCAATCTAATATGTTTTTATACTTTATTAGATAAGTTTAGTTTGAATCGCGAAAAAATATGGACGCCATAAAGTTTGTGTTCTTCGCATCATCAAAAATATAAATTAATGTTTTATAGCGTGCCAAGCCACGTAGCACTTGAACGCTGGTAATATGCGTAGATCACGCACGTATTTTGATTTGAATACCATTAAAACAGACAATTTGTATTCGAAAAACGAACACATTCTGGGGACGACCGACCCGGGTTAATTGGGCAACGTAGAGTAATACTACTCTTTAGGGTGGTCTAATAAAAAAACGTATACCTAAAATTAAACTACCTAGGTAGGTACGTAGTAGGCTGTGTATACAGTAGTGAAAATAATAGTGAAAGATTAAACTTTGAATAGAGCTATCTTTAAATAAGAGCCACGTAGGTAACCATTACATTATTATTATTACTCCTTCTTACCTTTAAGTTTTTTGTCTAAATGTTAGTGTAGTTATTTATTGCACCAAAATATCTTCAAAATATTCACCTGACAACTAAAATAACATTCTGCCGTGTAATCTTTATTAGTCACCGCACTGGAATATTTTAAAGTAAGTCCGAGTGACTATTAGTTTTCATTCTATTAGCATTTTGTCAAGCAATTAACGAAACAGGCTTCTCTGGCATGGCGGCTCTACAACCTCGTATGTAGAAAAAAAAGAATGGCGTAAATTAAAATTAAGAAAAAAGTATGGGTCTTGTTCTAGGATTTGTCTATGGATTCTTGAAAATGGCGCGAATCGTAGCGAACAGTAGTGAACGGAACGTATCGTATATATAGATTATACAGAGTATAGGTTTATTTATAGGGTAGGTTGGATAAAAATTTTATAAAAAAGTATTTTTATCTATTATATAAAAAGTTCTAGCTGTATTTATACCATAATTTTGTCAAAAATCTTCAAAAGTTTTCTTTTTAGGTCGTCGTATAAATGAAGAAGAACAATACGAACTATAATGAGCGATTATACCATCGAATTGTATGTCCGATGCAAAAAGTGCATAGCTGCAGTTGTGCATACTAATAAAAGCAGCTGTGAAAACATGCATTGTCAAATCAAGTCCCTTGATTAGGAACATTGTAGGTGGGTAAAGTAAGTAACTAATTTCATTTGTTCTTGCTGTCTGTTCGGTTATAAATACAGACTACAAAATACACTCACGGGCAATGAAAAGTTTCCACTGAGAAAAATACCAAATTACTTCTAAACGGAAAAAGCTAGCTTAATGACGCCTTCTGCAACATTTGAGTACATTTAACAGAGCATCAGGAATAATCAGGATATTACCAACTAAAAACGGTAATATTTAGATAAAATTTTAAATGAAATGTTTGGAAAAATTGGGGTCTTTTGGTGTCGGCATTATGTGAGTGGAACTTCTTCATTGCCTGTGAGTGTACTTGGTTATAGTTTAAATTTTATGACAAATATTTCCAAAAGTATTACCCTTATTCAGTCAGCCACTACACTAACTTATATACTTACTTATTATTATCGATTCCGCGTAGTTTACACCAGATTACATATAAAAGTGTGTTTACGAGTGTTCACCGGCGGCAAGGCCGGGGCGCGTGGGAGGACTCCAAGGGCCCGCGTTCGAATCCCGGCCGCTACGTGTAGGATGCCGGAACTTCAACTGGAGCTAAAAAAGCTTGACTTTTTAAAGGCAATTAATTTATTAACGATAGCTTTAGAAAGCTTCGCTGTAGTGTTTTTCTGTATTCGAATTTAAAAGTTAGGTTAAGTACGAACTTAAAAACACGAAATTTAAGTACCAAGTAATTAAATTCGTAATTTTCTAATTATTAAATAATGACAGGTCATTAGGTACATATTTTACGCAAAACGTCGCATATTTCAATCACTTATGTGTAGGTACCTACAGGAAAGCTTGTCTTATATGATTAGGTACAAGTTTATAGTTGCCCATGCCTTCTAAATATTCAACAGACATACATTACAAGTACCAGATACCCAAATTTCCGATACGGAATCAACTGAGTGAAACAATAAATCATATAATTAGTCGGACAGCAATTTGAACGCGAAGATCGACATCTGTACACACCTCGATCCTGCCTCCCCGAGGCAACGCTCATTAACATACAGAATTAATACCGAAGAGAAGGTAGTATCACTCTATGGTGATATGTAAGAGACTTTACGAGGAGCGAATCCATGCAAAAGTTGTCTTTCCAAAAAAGCTCAGGGTTGGCAAAAGGTGTATGTAAGCTTTTAAAAGTTTATTGGGAATATCTTTCTGCTTTTTTGATTAGTATTAGGAAGGAATTATAAACCCTGGCGGTTATACAACTCATTACTCACACATCTCACGAAATACGTCTAAGGAAAAGGTTTTACGAAAGCTTTGATAGGTAATTTTCACAGAAACAGTTGAAAATTGGTCAAATTCAACATGGCTGTCCATCTAGAAGCGTCAGTATCTGGCCGGCACGAGTTACAATCTCACAATGCTTGCTTATTAAACTTTCGATACGTAAGTTTTTTTAGTCCGCTCTCAACATACCTGCATCCTCGGGCTTACCTGTGGAGGCTGTGTGCCATAGAGTTACGCGCTCACAGACACGGCAGCAGGCTGTGTGGGTTTGCTGACCTATAAAGTAGTTTAGTGTTTTCTTTCGGTTTATTGAAACTTTCAAAAATATTTGTTTCGTTTATTTAGTTACTTGTGGGATTCGAGGGTCCTATTGATTTAAATCATATTGAATGGTTGGAATTATTGACCAAAATACATTAAAAACAACATATATTCTATGTTACAAAAACCGCTCCAAATCCTCTTATTCAAAGTATATATAGTTAGTGCCTAAATACAATTAGTAGAAAAGCTCAGTAACAACATCACCACCTAACGGCCAAACCGAAGCCGAAAAGCCTCCTGCGCAGTGACGAAATCACGAAACCGGCCGTGTCTTTACCCGTGCAAGTCTATGGGCGGCGCGGGCGCAGGCCGGGGCTCCAGTCCGCGATGGAAGCCCGCCGCGACCGGTCGTGGTGATGACGCAGCATGTACGCGCTGCTCCTGTGCTGCCTGACCCTCGCGAGCCTGGCGCCCGGCGCGCACCCCGCCCGCCCCCACCGCCACCACCCGCCCCCGCAGCGCATCACACACCACAAACACTCGGAATTCGTCAAGGGGAAAAGTAAGTTCAGTGATACCTACACAGTGCCAAACAAACAACCTTATCTCGGAAACGCTGGTAAGTAGAAGTGCGAGACAAGGACGCATGGACTGGTATACCTGTCCAAGGTGTATCTTTTGTTGGACAGATTTTTTCCGAGCGGAGCGCGTATTGTGAAGCTGTGGAGGGCCCGCATTGTTTTTGTCAAAGGCTGTGCTTCAAGCAATTGTGTCTTGTGCTGTGTTGAGTGGTGTCGGTTACACGAGGATCAAATCCCGAAGCCTCAGGACATGAAACACCTTTAGTGTCTATAGTGTTACTTGTCAAACGATCGAAATAGCCAATCGTACTTTTTGTTTAGTTATAAAGCGTGCCTGATCGTTGTTTCTGAAGTAAACACGAAATGAAGAATGGAGGTCGTTATTTCATACGGCAAAGTTCTAGGAATTTTACATAACCACGCGTTGTGACCTCAGCTTGAAAGTCGAACTTCAACAGGGCAATAATATGAAACAATCGACGAACTTTGTATGTGAACATACTGCCTAACATTTTCTGTAAGCACTACTAAATACATACCTAGTATAAAGCCTAAATATTCTCAATGTGGGTGTCAAAATCGTCCCAAAAAACATAAGAGTTCGACCGAACTTAAGTATTCAGGTATCATGTAAAGTAATAGTAGATAATGCTTACAATAGTTTGCACAAACTACATAACATACCTACCTAGGTACCCGTACCTAGCAGAACAAAACATCATTTCAAAATCCTTCCTATAAAATATTTAAAACGTTGTTCGTCATAAATGCCTGTACATCACAACGATCTATGTACCAATATTGCTTAGGTAGTTTCGGTTAAAATATATAGACGTTGTAAAATTTAAATAATACTTGTAAATAAGGTAATTAACAAAACGTGTTTATACCGAGTACCTATATGTATGTGTGTTCTTTAGTCTCACAGTGCGTTCCTTCATGGTTTGATTTGCGTAGGATTGAGTAGGATCCTTTGTTTCTTCACATTATTTCAACTACACTTATGTGCAGAAAGATGTGTATTGTGTAGAATGCATTTTAGAACATATTTATCATGATAATAACCTTTAAGTATTCTAGTTATTCTAGAACTGCTTAAAGCTAATGGTTGTTGTTAATATGAAATCTAAGTAACTGCTATTAATTATAATAACAGTTTGGTTTCATAACTTTGGCATTCTGTTCCTTAATGGACCTGAGTTAAATGTGCATATTTAGTCAAAATTTACATGAAAAGTATGTTTAAATCATAAAACTTTTCCAATATATACTCTTACTTAACGACAGGTACTACTTTAAATGTATGAAGTTAAAGCAAAGATCACGTTATTTGAACTCCTTGTAAATACGTTTCTTGCTTCAGGTAATTTACACACAATACAATGTTGAGACTCATTTGAAATTTTGACAAAAGCGGTAAATCACCGAACAAAACTTGAACTTTGTCCTATTTTTAATTTAAACACCGAGATACCTACCAGTAACTTCTAATATAACTGTGTAGTTTAAACACTTTGCATTGTAAAAAAAATTACAAAAAATTGTACCTATGTCTACTTACAGAGGATACATATTTATCAAGATTTGTCGTGGATGCGAATGATAGGCTTATAAGATGTACAAAACATTTTATATAAGTGATCATAACTATAGCACAAGCCCAGTAACGTACCTACGTATACAAACGGATAGGCATTACATATTAAATTTAGCATCGAATACATATTTTTGAATCTTCAAATACCTCAACGATTGTCGTGACACTAAAGTGTGAGCTTAAATACTTCAAGTTAACCTGCTAGGTAGGTACTAAACATAACGGTCAAATATTTGTTAAGACGAGAGAGCATTTACACAGCAATGCTAGAAATTCCTCCGGCCATGTACTATGAGTAGTAAAATGCATTTCGTTATCTTTCATGTCACTAAACTTTTCATTCTTTTGACTTGACTATTTTCCATCTCTTTCTTTCCAGTTTTCAATTAACCACTTCAAGGGTTTTGCTTATTATAATAACATAATTCATGAACTGAGACCACTGATTACGTAATCTGGCGTCCATACTAATCGGTTACAAATACCATAGCACACAGTACTTGTTTTGTGTTGTTTCGCACTGAGGAAAATCATTAAATTAATAACTAAGAAATATATCGATCTATTTACGATACTGATTGCTAAATAAGGCATGAACAATCAGTCTATACGGAAAACAGAGACCTATAACTTTAGCATACGAGATTAATAACATAAAGTATTCATGCGTGTGTGAGTGTGTCGAACGCCTTGGTATTTGCAATAAGGTTGGTAGCAAGTAAGCCCGATAATAAAACTCCTTTCTAAGAAAATGTGGCCGTTTCGGTATGCAAACCTCTTTTCGTTTCTGTGACATTATCGGTGTCCAGTTACACGCATTTAAATTTTACCATGCTGTCGATGGCAATCCGTATAATGGTGTGAACTGTATTATGATTTTATACTTAATTTAATCGAAATATAAGTAGCCTAAGTTTCCAGAAACTTAAACAATAAACATGTAATATATCTACTCTAAACAAAAATAACATGAGGAATTTCCTATTAACTCAAAAACACGTCATAACGATTTTTCAAACTTTGTCCAATACATCCAGTTTTATGTTAAATTAACATATTCAAAAATAACAGTTTCTTAATAGTTGCGCTAAACGATAAGAATAATTTTACGAGTATTAGATAATGTGTTTTCTCTGAAAAGCTTTTAGATGGGTAGGAACTTACTAAATTAATAAATATAAAAACATATTTATTGTTATAAGCAACAATTATATGTTTTTAATTCCAAATTCTTTATATTTTATCTAAAACATTTGTCACTTAAGCAAAAATATAAGTTTCATACAAAAGAGTTCAACGCGTGCGCTAAAATTAAGTGCGTTCAATGTAATAATGCAATATGAATAGCAAACCATAGGGATTACAATATTGTATGCATAGGTAGTGATGCTTAATATCTATATTTATGTAAGTACCTAGGTTTTGTTTTACAAATTTTATATTTTTAGGTAAGTTCTGACGCGAACTTCTTATAGGTACTTGGTTAGTCATTGTTGTGTGTACTTTCAAAACTACATTGTTAGGATAACAAACGAAAATAAATAGGATTCAAAATTACGATCCTGTTTACTTCGCAAATAACTACCACCAAGCAATATTATTGCGGCAAGGGCTAAGTCCGTTGAATAAATTGCTAAGTGTTTATTTGATGCCAACGTTGGCGCAACGTCAGTGACAACAGCAAAACATCGCCAGGACGAGAATCCTTAAGAATAACACACGGCAAGTTTGAAAAGCTCTTTCCTGTCAGCGAATTAGTTCCTCGGCCAGTTCACTAACTCTGGCCGCGTTATAACTGAACACTGGTTGAGGTTGTTTTTGTACAATCGCCTGCATTCTGAAGCTACGAACCAGTTACTCTTACCACTGCACGATCTGGCTTGGCCTTTCACTAACATTCCTTGATAGGCAGCGTACATTGCGCGCTCACCAAACAACCAACTGAGTTAAGGCAAACAAACTGAGCATTTGATGACTGGTTGAAGGTTTGATCGAGTTTCGTTTCGCAACGCTAAAGTCTTCAGAAAGTGAGATATGGCGACGGTGAAGGGAGGCTGTTTAAGATAAAATTGTGCAAAAAAACGCCCTACATTATTATGCTGTACTTACCTTTTGCGTAATTTTGCTATAATTAGTTTCATAATTTGCGATAACGTTAAGTGACAACTCGTTATCGATGTCGTTCATAAGTTACCGGTCCTTTAATGAATACCTGCAATCAGAGATTAAGTAAATACCAAGATACATTGGAAATACCTACTAATGAAAGTATTTTATTAATTGCCCTTAGTCTAGTTTTGACAATCCATTCAGTTTTATATGATACAAAAAATAATAATTGTGTAGGTATATAGTTAGGAACAACATAATTATAATAGAATGATATTATGATTAAAATATTCTCTCGGTTCTATTAAAATAACAAATAAAATATGTTCAAGTATGGTTTAAAGTTAAATGTCATCGTCAGATAATTTATTTTCATGTTAGTTAGTGAGTTCTACAAAGGTATTATTAGGTATCAATAATGTACTTATTTTTTACATAAATACCATACTTGTACCGTATTGAATACGTGTTTAAATTAGTACCTATTCTTCTAATGGCTCAAGGGAATGCCGTGTTACAAGCATTAATGATAATTGTACGCAGCATTCTTGACTTCATAGCAACAAAACATATATTATAAAATTATGTGTAATTCTTGAAATAACTATGTAGATACCGCTTCAATATGTATACGTGTATGTAGGTATGTAAAATATAAGTTATGAATACAAATGTAGAACCTTTACCTATTAATTTCATTGAGATAATCTACTGGTAATATTTAATATTCTATTTAACTTCTGCAAATTTGTTTCTAACCAAAGTAAATTTTAGGTCGCCAATTATTTTTTCCCAAGCTATCACACTACCACAACTACCTCTTTATCGTTGATGAATTCATGATAAATTGAAGACAGACATTCAATGTTTATAATAAATAATAAAAATAAAATTAATAAATCAAGGCATAAATAAATAATAGTAAAGTGTTAGGTTAAATCCTGCCATCACTCGTCTCACCTCTTTCACATTGACAAATGCTCGCCAGTTACAAAATATAGCTGTACCTTACAATACAATACAGCAAAATTATGTGACACAATAGCTAAATATCACTGGCAGTGTTTTATCTAGTTCCAGTGCAGTGTACAGAGCGCTCAATCCTATCGGTTTAGTGATCAAACATTATAATTAGGTCGAGCGGACACCAGTTTTCATCTGCCCACATGACTATCCGCCGAATAGAATATACATACGGCACTAGCAAACATCGAATTATGACATGACATCTCCAACGCGCTGGGTGTCAGCGTGGGAGGTTACCCAACCAAATCGAAAAGTCCGTTTGAACTCACCAACAGTGTTGAATCTAGAGCCTGCCCGATTTGGACGACTACAGTAACGTATGGGTGGTATTTTCGAAAGTTCCTTTCCGCCCGACTGTCCAAACTCCAGCATGTTATATCACCAGTTTTTGTCTGGCTTTCGTTAAATTTCAAAATTGGAATTAAAGCCCTTTTGCCGAAAAATACTGGCCGTTTCGAAAGGTGGACGACTGATAATGAATTTGTCCTTGGAAGAAAACTCACGGCATTCGAATTTCTTTTAGACACTAAAGAGAAAAAATCAAAAGAGGTTTACCTTCCAGGGCTTTAGGAATCTAATAGGTATGTTCACAACGCGATCAGCTTTATTAAATTATAACTTTATTTAAGATTAATTAGTATAATTGCCACAATTCAAACATAAACAAATATCTACATAAACACGTAATACATACACAAACCAATTAATGCCATAACAAACAACTGAGGATCATTTATTATTTAAAAATGTTACGCAGCTATACCTACTTAGATACAACTTTTGACACAGATCGTAAGAATGTATTTCGACAACATGTAGGTTTGGAATGTACACAGTTGCATGACATAAAAAAAACTTGTGTATTTCTCTAAAGCAGAGTAACTTAAACATCGGTATCGTGGGTGGCTCTCGCAAGAACACTGTCCATCAAACATTTGTCTATAAAACACGGGGAACTCGGAAATATACGTCTTTTTATTGAGCTTTTGCAATAAAATCTATCCAAAACGCAGACATCAACTTTATGGCTCGAACGTTACCGTTTTATTTAACTTACCTTTGTTGATCTAAAAGTTAATATAACTGACGTATAATCTGTCTATTTTGTTCTTAAAATTATGGAGTATTTGAAATATTGGGACTATCAAAATGTTTGTCGATTTGTTATAGACATAGTACCTTCATATAACACGTAGGCGTAGCGTAGGTATGCATAAGTATACGATATATTATAGTGTATGAGTAAGACAATCCTAAAACTCTATCTTTAGGACTAAAGCCACTCAGAAATCAAAATATTTGAAGATGTACCCAACGTAACCGAATATCTACAAACATAAAACAAAAAATCCTATCGCATAAGCATCTTTGAAACTCTATCCAGGGTACTTGTGCGTCTCGTGACCATAGACAGATATTTCAAAAGCCAGGTATAGATCAAAAAAACCTTTTGTGTAGCTACAAAGGTGAGCTCGTTCAATAGAGATAAAATGTGACGCGAAAATTCCTTTTATTGAGACAATGTAGTCTGTTGTTCTGCGTTGCCAAAAAAATACATTTACGCGGCAGGTTAAGGAACGTGGCTTGAATAACTTGAGGCTGTACGTTTTTGAACAGGTTTCGAGCGATATTTAAAACTGGCAGTAGAATTAATCGATGAACTATTAAGTAGAATAGCGGTTTTTGTTCCACGGTCGGAACTAGCATTGGCCGCCCACTTCCCACTCGGCTGTCCCCTCCGCCCGGCGACTTTCGATGCGCCGCCAGTGTAGGTACTGTTATATAAAGCACATTTGGAGAAATCTGTGCCCACTCATGTCATTCGATAGACGTAAAAACACTAATCGCGCGCCATTTCACTAATCAACGCGATAGAAAACATTTTGAAATTTGTCCTCGACGCCCTTTGAAGCTTTCTTAAATTATTAATAGTATTTTAACATATATTTTCTCGTTGCTTCCAGTATGCATCGGAACGAACGGGCGCATGTCGGTGCCGTCGAACCGGGACATCCACTACCGGAACCTGCGGAACCGCTTCACGAACTGCACCTACGTGGACGGGAACCTGGAGCTGACGTGGCTCCAGAACGACACCATGGACCTGTCCTTCCTCAAGTACATCCGCGAGGTCACCGGCTACGTGTTGATCTCCCACGTGAAGGTGCGCCGCATCATCCTGCCGCAGCTGCAGATCATCCGCGGCCGGACCCTCTTCAAGCTCAACGTGAGGGAAGAGGAGTTCGCGCTAATGGTCACCATGAGCTCGGCGTTCACATTAGAGCTGCCGGCTCTGCGTGACGTGCTGCGCGGCAGCGTCGGCATGTACAACAACTACAACCTCTGCCACGTCAAGACCATCAACTGGGACGAGATCATCACGGGGATCAATGCCACCTATGTGTATGTGTATAACTACACGGTGCCCGAGCGGGAGTGCCCGCGCTGTCACGCCAGCTGCGAGGCCGGCTGCTGGGGTGAGGGCCCGGACAACTGCCAGAAGTTCTCGAAGACAAACTGCAGCCCGCAGTGCGCGCAGGGCCGCTGCTTCGGGCCCAACCCGCGCGACTGCTGCAACACGTTCTGCGCCGGCGGCTGCACCGGCCCGCTGCCCAGCCAGTGCCTCGCCTGCCGGAACTTCTTCGACGAGGGCACCTGCTCGCAAGAGTGCCCTCCGATGCAAATATACAACCCCACCACATATTCGTGGGAGCCGAACCCCAACGGCAAATACGCGTATGGTGCCACGTGTGTGAGGAACTGCCCAGAACATTTATTGAAAGACAACGGTGCGTGTGTCCGTAGTTGCCCGCCGAACAAGACGGCAGTGAACGGTGAATGTATTCCGTGTAATGTGACGTGTCCGAAGACTTGTCGGGCGGAGAAGCCGATCCATGCGGGGAACATCGACAGTTTCAAAGACTGCACGATCATCGACGGCTCGGTGGAGATCCTGGAGATGACGCTGACGGGCTTCCAGCAAGTGAACAGCGACTACTCGTTCGGGGAGCGCTACCCCAAGATGGACCCGGAGAAGCTGGAGGTGTTCAGCACGGTCCGCGAGGTGACCGGCTACCTCAACGTGCAGGCGCACCACCCCAACTTCACCAGCCTCTCCTACTTCCGCAACCTCGAGGTCATCGGCGGCCGGCAAGTGGCCGAGAACCTCTTCGCTTCCCTCTACATCGTCAAGACGTCGCTCAAATCCCTCGGCTTGAAGTCTCTGAAGCGCGTCAACTCGGGAGCTATCGCCATCATGGAGAACAAGAATCTGTGCTTCGCCGACAAGATAGCTTGGGGAAAACTGGTCAAGTCAAAGGACCACAAGCAAGTCATACAGAAGAACGGGGACCCAAGGGCTTGTGGTAAGTTTGCTAGCGCGTTGCGTTTTTTGAGGATCCTCGTAGAGTCATTAGTTTTTAAAGTCAAAGCGAAAGTCTTATTTTCTATTATATATCAAGTGTGAAGGTCGTCTTTGTAACGTTTGTTTAGCATGAACTAAAAAGACGTGTCAAAGTCGCATCCCAACACGGTCAGTGTTAAACTGGGCCTTCAATTTCATTGGCAATTTAGCAAGCGAATGTGTCAATTCATCTTTTTCACATTTCGACACACATGTACTAACAAAATTAACAGCTGAGCTACAGCTATGCGATATGGTCGTGTGTATGTGAGAGAGTTGTTTCCTAACTAACGTTTGTTTGACAGAAAAAGCGAATTTGGTGTGTGACGCTGAATGTTCGGGCGACGGCTGCTGGGGCCCCGGCCCCGACCAGTGCCTCTCTTGCCAGAACTACAAGTTTGGAGAAACTTGCATACAGAACTGCAGCGTACATCCTGGGTTAGTATATTTCACATTTTCCACTGTAGGACTTACTCAAATTGCATGACTGGCGTGATCGAATATGCAATGCAGACTATTTTCAGCCTTTACCCCGAAGCAAGATCTTTCAAGACAAGCAAAGCGAATTCCTTTTCATAAATCGAAACGCTCCCCATTTACATTCAAAATCCGAGGCAGACGAGTAAATACACATTGACATGCACGGGCACCAAAGTAATTTAAATAACAAACCAAAACATGCATACGAATGGAGTAGCACACAATTTTCGCTGGTGCAACGACCGCTCTTAACACTTCCCCTAGATTTGTAATTTCTGTTTTCATGCTAACATTTCCTTCTTCATGTTTGCAGACTGTACAAGTCGGGGTCTAGTTCGTGCAAGCAATGCGACGTGGAGTGCGTGGGCGGCTGCTCGGGCCCGGGCCCGGCCAACTGCACGGCGTGCCGGCACGTGCGCGACGGGCCCTACTGCGTGGCGCAGTGCCCCATGGCGCGCTACAACGCGGCCGACGGCACCTGCCTGCCCTGCCACCGCAACTGTGAACACGGCTGCACCGGCCCCGAGAACACCGTCGGACCCGGCGCCTGCAACTCATGCAGCAAAGCCATTATAAGCGTGGAAGCGCAAATTGAAGTCTGCCTCGAAGAAGATGAGCCTTGCCCCGATGGGTATTACAATGAATGGGTCGGGAATGTCAAGCCTTTAGAGGGCAAAGTGAAGGTTGTCTGCAGAAAGTGCCATCCGCTGTGCAAGAAGTGCACAGGGTTTGGTATCCATCAGCAGGTGTGCCAAGTGTGCAACGGGTTCAAGCGAAGTGACCAGTGTGAGGACGAGTGCCCGGCGGATCACTTCACGGATGACGTCACGCGGACGTGCACGCCGTGCCACCACGAGTGCCGCGGCTGCACCGGACCCACTTCCACTGACTGCATCAAGTGCCACAACCTCAAGATATTCATCAACGAGTCCAACAACATTGACAACAAGCCCGTGTTCAACTGCACCGACGCCTGTCCCGACCACATGCCCCACAAGATATACTTCGATGAGATGCTTCAAAATGTGATCGAGGAGCCGTACTGCTCTGAGGCTCCCAGCGCCATCTCGAGACCGGCGGCCGCGAGGACGTCAACAGTACTGGTTCTAGTGCTTGTGTTCGCTTTCCTACTGCTGATTATCTTGGCGATAATCGGCTACACGTGCAGGCAGAAGGCGAAGGCTAAGAAAGACGCAGTGAAAATGACGATGGTGCTGACCGGGTGTGAGGATAACGAGCCACTGAGACCGACGAATGTCAAGCCAAACCTCGCAAAACTCCGCATTGTGAAGGAAGCCGAGCTCCGCCGAGGCGGCATGCTCGGGTTCGGAGCATTCGGCAAGGTATACAAGGGCGTCTGGGTGCCAGAAGGAGAGAACGTCAAGATCCCTGTCGCTATCAAAGTGCTGAAAGAGGGAACTGGCGCCAACTCCAGCAAAGAGTTCATGGAAGAGCGATACATTATTAGCAAGGAGTTTCTCGAAGAAGCGTATATCATGGCGAGTGTGGAACATCCGAATCTGCTGCAGTTGCTGGCTGTTTGCATGACGAGCCAGATGATGTTGATCACTCAGCTGATGCCGTTGGGTTGCTTGTTGGACTACGTGAGGACGCACCGAGAGAAGATAGGCTCAAAGGCATTCTTGAACTGGTGCACGCAGATAGCGCGAGGCATGTCCTATCTCGAAGAGAAACGATTAGTCCACCGAGACTTGGCCGCGCGAAACGTGCTAGTGCAAACGCCAAACTGCGTAAAGATTACCGACTTCGGGTTAGCGAAGCTTCTAGATATAAACGAAGACGAGTACAAAGCTGCTGGAGGCAAGATGCCGATCAAGTGGCTGGCGCTAGAGTGCATCCAGCACAGGATATTCACGCACAAGAGTGACGTGTGGGCTTTCGGCGTGACGATATGGGAGATATTGAGTTACGGGGCGCGTCCGTACGAGAATATATCGGCTCGGAACGTTCCGGAGTTGATCGAGAATGGGTTGAAGTTGTCTCAGCCGGCTATTTGTACGCTGGACATCTACTGCATCATGGTGTCGTGTTGGATGCTGGACGCGGACAGTCGGCCGACGTTCAAGCAGCTAGCGGACACGTTTGCGGAAATGGCGCGAGACCCCGGCAGATACCTGGTCATACCCGGAGACAAGTTCATGAGGCTGCCGTCTTACTCCACACAGGTAAATGTTAGTTTTCGACCCTTTCTTTTATTGCATGGTTTTTATAAGTTGGAGACGCTCAGTTGATTGCGTTCAGGCGTTCAGTTGATTGATGCGTAATTAAAAGACAGCGCAAAGAAAAAGCTACATTATAACACATTTAGTGGATTAATATACAGATTCTACCTTCAGATCCGCCCGTATTACATTAGGACTGACATAAAACTTGACTAACTAGGGTGCAGTAAAGAACCACTGCCAAGTGAATACGACACATGTCTGCTAATGATGATATTCATTTAAAATCAAATAGTTAAATTTCCATTTCCATCTGTTACAGGACGAGAAAGAGATCCTCCGGAACCTGCAGTCTGCGATGGAGGGCCCCGAGCCGCTCGTGGAAGCGGACGAGTACCTGCAACCGAAGTTCAAGCCGGGAGCGGGGACATTGACCTCCAACTCCGCTGTGAGCGGCGTCGACACCCAGACCAGCTCACTCAAGCCCTCCACATCCACGTCCTGGGCCAACCACCCCGGCCCCGACTGCGCCACCGACGGCTCCCGGCCAGAGACCTGGGACCACGAGCTGCTCAAGTACAACCAGCACCCTGACGACCGCCATTACTACAACAACAACGTCTGCGCGTCAGACAGCTCCGGCTCCCGCTTCGGAGACTCCAAAACGGAAACTTTCGAGTCCAAGAACAAGGAAGCGCAAGTTGGCAACCTCAAGCTGAACCTACCGCTCGATGAGGACGACTATCTGATGCCGTCGCCGCAGCAGAACCAGAACGCGTCCACGTATATGGACCTCATTGGGGAGAACGGCGAGGGGTCCGATGCGAAAGACTTACGGTTCAGCGGGTTCGTTGGTATCGGTTCTAAGCGGTGCGTGGACAACCCCGAGTATCTGATGTCTGAGGAGAGCGTGCCTACGCAGACGGTGGGCATTCCGGTGGAGTGTGCTAGTGAGGCGAGTGAGGCGAGCGAGGGGGCGGGCGCGGGCGCGGGGGCGGAAGCGGGGGCGCCGCCCTACCAGCCGCAGCGGTCGCTGGAGGAGGAGTCCATGTCCGACCACGAGTACTACAACGATCTGCAGAGGGAACTACAGCCGCTGCGGAGAAACGAGACCACTGTGTGAGCGAGACAGTGGCGTGTGAGCGAGACCGCGACAGGTGACAAGACTGATCTCCCGACGACTACAGTGCGACGCACCCCCGTGCCATGCCGACGATGGCTAGTGTTAGTTGTTGACAAATCTTTTAACTATTTTATGTTAGTTATATAAAAAGAAACTGTTAATTTTTTTTCTACTTAAATCTTTTGTAAATGAAGTGTTATGAAACGATTTTTTGTAAAAAGTACGGATTTTATGCCTTATCGAGTGCGTTTAGAGGCACCTAACAAATTATAATTTATTAATTTACACGTAAGAATGGCTATGTACGTTCACGAAATGACGTAGGTTAAGTAGTGTGTAGGAAAATTTTATTTTTATTTTAAAACTGTGATAATTAGTTTAATTTTAAATACTGTATGGACCAGTGAAATGATTTACATTTGGGTTAAATTTTAACACTGTTCCTTTGTGAGCATTTAGTTGCGGCGATAGGTATTTTAAAATGTCTTATTTTACTCTGCGGCCTTTGCTGCTGATACCTAAATATTTTCTAATTTAAATACGCAGGAATGGCGCACAAATATGATTTTGTTCTTTCCATTTTTACCTACATTTTATAAATGTGTTTTACAAAATAGGGAACTACTTACATCTATTGTTTATGTATATTTTATTGATTAGTATCTTGCCATTCCACTTTGGACCAAGCCAATATAATAGTTAGATTTTATCACTTGCCGAAATCCTTTACGATATTCCATTGTATATCTTTCTGCACTGTTCATTTTACGCAAGTATAGTTATATATTACTATGTTATTTATTACTATTTTATGTTATTTTAGGAGTAACACTTTTATGTATAGCGTCAGTGGCAAAACTTAAAAGACATTAAGTATAAGATATATAAAGAGTTAACAAATTACACGTCGTAAGCACAAATTCGCTCAAAATATCCCCAATTACAATTCAAATATTTATACTACTTACATTGTTTAAGGTGTATAAGCCAAACCCTCATTTGCCATGTAAACTGTAAATAGATATATATGCTTTTATTGTACATAGATATTTTATATAGTAAATATACATACTTACTGTACATATAACAGAGTTATGGCCGTGTTTAACAATAATTATTATTATAATTTTATGGCAGTTGGAACTTTAAAACAGCAGCTTAAAATCGAGGCTTTATTTGTATAGAATCGTGAATCAGGAAATCTGCCTTAAAATTATTAAGAACACTACCCATTGCTTGCGGTTGACATTACAAAAACTTTGAATAACAATGTATGTATTAAAATAAGCATTTTTGTTGTTAACAATAGTTTTATAGCAGAATACTTAGTAATCACTGCTGCAGCTCTAAATATGATGATTGTGCCATTTCATAAAATCGAAGTACTTTGTAACTTACAAAGTAGATTAAGGACCTGTTTCACACTGTCTGGATAATGGCTACCTGTGAGATAAAACAGTTTTAGACAGTGACAACATCTTTTATCGCACAGGTAGACATTATCCAGACTTTGTGAAACAGGCCCTAAATGTGATAGTGTGTATACTTGCAGTTTTAGCTTACTTTTTTTACTACTTACATTTACATTTTATGATTTCTAAAGTTAATGATTTCCTATAGACTATCTCTGTTAAAACCTTCCCCTGCAATGCAAGTATATGCATAATCATATGTACATTTCAACAGGGTGCTCGGAAAGTTAAGTTAGTAAATAATATTTGCTTGGTATAGAAAAATCTATAGGCACTTAAAGTTTTGCAGCACCCTGCTCAATATTTATTAAGAAATAACGTTTCAGTTTGTTACTCTAATCAAAGATAGTAGATAGGTAGTCCCGATCCAAACAAATTAATTTAAATATGTATTTTGCAAGGTTACATTTAAAAACTTCGTTATTTTACTAAGCTTACTTTTTGTTGCCATTCTTCAAGTAAAGGGACTGGTTTTTATGAGTGACAAACTGAAACGATTTTATTTCAGATGAGCTATATAATAATATGTTTAAATAAGAAGTGTATGTAGTGTTATACGGCTTATTGTTTATATTGTGTAGATACAGTCGACGGCTGCGGTTTTATGTACTTGTACCTTGATAAATCGAATAAAATTAAAAAAATATGTGTCTGTTTTATTTAATACCTACATTTTAATCTATCTAATGTAAGGAAACCGGTGTACTGTGACTCTATGTGCCCTAGTTCTTTTATCTATAGAATATAATATTACTATGATTGATTGAAATATAACCTTGAACATGGAAGTAGAAAAAAAGGCGGAAGGAATATCGCTAACTAAAATCTGAGGCACCTTAAGTAAGTCATTGTTACGACGAGCCCGACACACACATTCACACTCAAAGTAAGTGTTTGCCGCCGCGCGCCAATCACGTCGCACCTACGCACACACACACTCTTATCGGGAAAGTCGCCCCCTCGCGGTACACGCGCTGTACTAGCTTCGCGTCAAATATATATTTTTTTTGCCCACTGCTCGAACTGTTAAGAAAAACCTGCACTACTTACACTCTAAAATCCACAATGTGCAAGAATCTGCACAATTTTTTGCCTTGTCGTAATAACTTACTAACTGCTCACAGTGGCAGTATAGATACACTAATAATAAAACGGAAATCTTAAAGTGAAACCATTTTCATAGAATAAGTAGTACAACCTTTATTGAACCCTCAAAATGTATATATAAAAATAACTTAAATCTACATAAGATATATAAATTTTCATATGCATAGTATACTTATACCTACTTACCTACCTATAAAATTTTGATATAAAATTAAGTATAAATAAATAATTAAAATTCAAAGTTTCTTCGTTAGATCAGATTCCATTAAGTTGCATCTCTAATAAATGCCAAAATATACTCAAGAGCAATGAAAAAGTTCCAGTGTCATGGCAATTTGCCTAGTGGGTGGAACTTTTACATTGCTCGCAAATGTCTTAATAATAATTAAGCAAAAGAAAAACTTTCTCAATACAAATTCGGACGGACTAGTTACAGCCTTGGATAAGCAGTTTAGCCTTCAATACTCTCTTTTAACTTATAAATATATAAATAAGGTAAGTAATAAAAAATATATAGGTAGTAAAAAATAAGACACGAATCCTACAGAAATACATTGAAACTAGTAGCCGCCACATGGCACCTTTATGGTCATTTACGAAGTAATTAAAGTTAAATTCAATACAATTTGAATCCGAAAAACGTTATCAAAACAAGTTCGCGATAGGGGGTGAGGTTTAGACAGAGCTCATTATAATAATAATAAGTGATAAACATCAGAATTCAATCAGCTGATGGTCTGTATGAAATAAGATATGAATTGTCAAACACAGTACGCATCCTACAAAACAATACGTTATACATATAGGTAACATGTATGTAGGTATGTGTAAGTTTAATAAAAATATATGGATTTTCTACATTTATTAGACAAAGTAAAACTATAGATAAGGATAAATAAAGCAGAATAAAAACTAATATTGATAAGTGGTACCTATATTATTCTAAATAATTTTTACATTAAACTGATTTCCAAAGTAAGTACTATGCCAAATTGAGCAAAATTATAGAATCTACTTTGTTACAAGTGTAACATAAATAAGTTATTTTTAATAACTAAAATTATAGTAAGATAAATATACTTATCATAAATGTTATTGGAATGTCGACGCTTACAATAAATATTAAATAATTACTAATGGTGCCCTAAATGCTTAATTTTAGGTAACATGATTTACTTAACATAAACTTGAAGTTGCCGTCTTAAATCATAAAGGTTTTAGACCAAGCACGGTAAAAAAGCATGAGGACCTTTTTTCCAGATATCAGCAACTTTGTCGATTAACTAAAAACAAAGTTAAAAATCCGTTCTTACAAAGTTTGCATGTTCCTAAATGCTTGATTAAATATTAACGGACACCAATAGGCAAAATTTGTTATTAAAAATATTAAATAACTTATTTACATTTGGCTTCGTTGAAATTAAATGCAAAAAATAAAGACTAAAAGAGGTATTTTAGTTTTAAAATCAGATCTCTCAAAATTCGCATAGCAGTTGGTAAATTTGGAAGACTTCGCATTGCTAGACGCTTTTAGTCATGCCATCTCAAATAAGTACCTAATATTAAAGCAAAATACAGATCTTGAGTACATTAAAATATACATAGTTAAGTACCGTTTTAAATTATACAATAGTGAGGCTGATTCTTTAGTATATGTTTATGTGCTCTACACATGAAAAAGACATAAGTATGTAGTAAAAAACTCAGATTTAATTTCTCTATCACGAGGTAAGAACAGCACTAAATCATACCTCTAGATATAGAGGCAGAATCAGCCTAAATATTTCCATTACTTATTTAAGAAAATTCAGTTAAGCAGTACTTAACTACTAAACATCTTGTGATTGTCTGTTACATAAGTACAGCTTAAATGTTCTCAAATCAGAAAATGGGACTGCCACTATACTACTATTTTTTTAAATGTATTACTGCTTTATTCAATAGTAAGTCAGCAATTTGCTATGTACTGAACCCAAAATAGTCTTCAATATTATGTACTACTAATGCAAGAAATAAACTTGTCAAAAGGATACTGGCATCTCGCTATGTTTGACGAAATACAAAGTTTTGGTTGGAGTGCTGCCATGCAATCGGTAAGTTTAATTCAACAAGATAGAGTCGTGGTTCGCGCTTCAAAATATCGTTTTCGTGACCTTAGAAAAGAGTTACAAAAAGAATTTACAAAGATGATACAACATTTCATGAATTAAATATACCGATAGCATGGCAGCTTACCAATCGAATCAAAAATAGATGGTAAGGCCTGAGCCACGACTCAAGCCTTAGGGTGCTTACATAGAGAATCGGGTTCCCTGTATCTACCTGTACCGGTAACCTGATTATGCGAAAGCGCTCACTGGCAGATTTTAAAATCCGGGAAATGCTCCGTTGAGCGCTTTCGCATAATCAGGTTACCGGTACGGGTAGATACAGGGAACCCGATTCTCTATGTAAGCACCCTTACGGAATAATCGGGATTTCATATAGCCTATCATACTATCTGACATAGTGCAGCCAAAGGGTATATGATGTTTCGCTGAGTACTGCGAGTTAGTGGTGGCGCGGACTTACGGGGGTTAAAACATCAAACCTAATCGCCATTAGCCTTGATAGGCTCAGAATTATCCTTCTTATTCCTTCGGTTCCTCTTGTGTTTGCTGTTGGACAGTATTTCGTAGGCCTGCTGTATTTCCATGAACCGTTCTTGTGCGGCGCGGCGCTGAGCTTCGTCCTTCACTTTGTCAGGGTGGTGTTCGCGGGACAGTCGACGCCATGTTGACGTGATCTCTTGTTGTGTCGCTTCCGGAGTCACGCCGAGGACCTGGTGTGAAGATGTTGGCAACATGAATAAATTGTCATTGCCTGCCAACAAGGCATAGATTTAAAAAGTAAAATAAAAAAGAAATGCACGACAAGTTGTACCAAGCGGCGAGTTTCATTTTTTCTCCTCACTCAATTAAAACCAGCAAATAGCAGTAAATACTGTTTTCTTCAGAAGTGAGGGATAAATTAGTATCTTTATCACCTAATTACAATTAATTTAATTGGTATACAATGTATGTAAATGTTACATTGCAACTTGATGTTATGTGTCTGAAGGATGGCATCAGAAATTTGGTAATTTGAAAGACAGGGTATACGTATACCGATACATGTCTTTAAAAAAACTAGAAGGTGAAGTAGATTAGAGGAGGACTGAACTGTTGAAGAATCGATAAACGTTGTAAGTAGATGAGCTCACGAGTGTCACCTCCACTGATTGTGTATTCTCGCTACTAACAAGATTTAATAGGTATTACAAAATGTATATTTTTGTCGTAAGCCTTACGTAAACAGTCTGGTTAAACACGGAGATATTAAAGCATAACACTACACACAAGACATAAGCAAACAATTTCAATAAGTTTATACCTACGCAATCCATATGGCATCAATTAAAAATAAAACAAAATCTACTTAATTGGTGTTTTATCTATTTTACGCACATCGTGAATTCTAACTTACAAAATAGCACTTTTTTGCCCTTAGAAATTCTAAGGGCAAAAAAAGTGCAATTCTGCTAATGTGCATATGAAATTCCGTGCAGGTTCTAGATATAAATATTCAAATATGCATTTGGTTAAAATACAAACCTATATTCTTGTGAGCAATGTTTCAAAACGTATGATTCAAACATAAAACTACACACAAAGTAAACGTATCGTAAAAATGACCGTGTAATCGATTCGAATTCAATTTTATTTCAATATGCATGATAATGATATATTACTTAAGTACTAATAAAACGAAAATAAATTCGACTTCAAATAGGTCTTATAAAACCGTTCATTCAATTCGAAATTGGTCAAATTCACTCATACGCCATAGATACCTCAAAGACAGTTGCTTTGTATTTCTTTCTATCTTGCGACTTGTTAGGTGGCATATAATCTCTAGAATTATTTGGGGGCACATCTGACCCACTTTCTCTGACGTCATCCGGGAATTGGAAACCTCTGTAGAAATTCTCCTAAAGACACAATAATGTAATCTTAAACGTTTGTTTATTTTGATACATAATAAATCCAAATATTTTAAAATCCACATTATTATTTTCTTTATAATCACCCTGTTAGGAATATGTTACGACAGTTAGTTGGCATAAGCATGCATGGCTCTAATATTAAGTAAGTATCAATATTATAGTTTTTTTTTTACCAATCGACTTCTTTGGCTCTCTCACTTTCCGATATTGACAAAGTGAGAAGGGTCATTGTTACGACCAATAGCAACGCAGAAAAACAATTTCAGTACTCGTTTCATAGAAAAATAGACTAGGTATAGTAACTTGACTTACCCTGTAAGCGTTTTGTTCGCCGTGTGGATCAGAGAGGTCTATGATCTGTTTCCACACCTCGTACCAGCCGTGGTGTTGAGCGTACAAGTAGGTCTCGTACATGGCCTGTTTCACATCCAACCACCTGAGAAGTAACCACATGTTCTAAGTTATAATGGCCTTATAAATTAACACCTAAAAGTGCATTTGTCACACATCGAGCGAGTCACAAAATAATATTGTTCCACACAGCCCGCAAAAACAATGTCTGTACATATAAACGAACCTTCAAAGAGAAGTGAATAGCTCCGTTCAGTGGTTCAATCTAGGACCCAAGTATATATATGTACTTAGTTCTATGTTTGATAGATGGCTCTGGACTTTCCCATCTTCTCCGTAGAACATAAGAGCCTTTTTTCCGAATGGGGAGTAGTGTACTTGGCTTTCGTTGAGAATATTTTCATTTGACAATAAAATAAATCAGAATTTTCAAAGTATGAATGAAAATATGCTCTGTAACACTTACCAAGGGCTGGTAAAGAAGTGATGGATGGCCTCATAGACCGGCACTTCGTCTCCCTCACTGTCGGTGATTGTACCGTGGAAGTACAGGTAGCCGCACCACAGCGACAGGTACAGGCAAGCGCAAACTCCTAGCACTGCCAGACGCCTGGAAATAACAAGTCATTTATTAACAAAGGTCCCATTCGGGTGAGGCTGGCAATAACACCCAGATTAGAGTACGACGCAGAAGTAGTGATTCATTGTCATATTTTGTGAAACCGAAGATTAAAAAGCAGGTAATAGGGACTAACAGGTAATCCAAGATTTTTCTTAAGCAAATCCGCTAGTGCTCATGCAGTAATTTCGTTACAGGAACCGTAATCACTGTAATCTATTTAAATCCGACATCTGATAGCAGCATCTTAGGTTTCACTATCAGGGCTAACTACTAATTCTTTATAGAGACTTCTAGGAGTGTGGTACTCCGCACCGCTTATGCTTCATACTTTTCGAAGACCACTCACTTCACAACCCCTTGCTTCTTCCTAGGTGTGCGTCTCCAGTCCTTGGACAGCCAGTCGAACGCGAGTCCGGAGGCCAGCACCATCACCGTGAACCAGATGCTCTCGTCGAAGATGTAATAGCGGACGGGGTAGGCCAGGTACGCCGCCAACACAGGCCACTTCAGCGACCCTTGCTCGCGCCCGATGTTGCCCACTGTCCACACGCCTGGGGATTGGTCATTGAAATTACATTCAAAGATAGATTTTAAGATTATGTGTCGATTAACAAAATATCAGTCTACATTTCACAAAGGCTTGGTTGCTATGGAGAATAAAATGTTGAAGGAATTTGGTGGGGTAGTGGTTAGGGATTATTGGATCTTAAAATGAGGATGGCTGAGGACAGAGTGCCAGCTTTAACCAGAGGATAAAAGGAGGAGACAGAGGCCCCCCCCAATGTAACAAATAACTCTTAAATAGTACAAAGAGTATTTACCCAGAGCGGCCACAAATGGTATGAGGTAGTTGAGATATCTGAAGTTGATGCCCCACACCTCATCAGGGGGCACCGCCAGCATCATCATCTGAGCCCAGGAGTAGCCCACCATCAGCATACCCGTGAACCGGTTCATTGAGAACGGAGGCTGAAAACGTGTTTTATAAACACATTTATCCAATAACTTGGTGGCAAAATACAATAAAATTTCAAAAGTAAACATAATGACAAAATTATGTAATGTGGAGATTTGGTACTGTGAAATTAATAATGAATCACTTTCGAATGTAAAATGGATATGATTTGCTTGGTGTTAGCTTTCAACAATTGTCTTTCCATGAATGAGTTTGAGGGAATGTGGTAACAAGATAGTGATCAATGTTATTTGTAAATAAGACCCAGCAGTTAGCAAGACTATCACCAGCTTTATTTACAAATTGATTCACCTATAGTACCTATAGCTAGCTGTAACATCTCATTTAATGCAGTATAACATATTGATTCACACTGGGAGGTCACTCTCTAAATCAACGAACAAGAATTTGTTCTAAGTGCAGCGCTAACCACAACCCTATTGATTTGAGTTAAGCATACCAATTGCATAACAGCTCTTGTCCATTCATTTGGTAGTGACCCTACAATTTTTTGAGTGTAACAAAGGTTAGCAATTCACATGTTACAGATACATAGAGGACCCATGAAATCTTGATCAACATAATTATATATATAAATAAACTTGTAAAGAATAGTGATAGAATATTATTGTCTTCATTGGTAACCAAAATAGCAAAAGAGACAAAATAACAATGACCAATAGCTGTTTATCTACATTGGTAATGAATGGTGCAGTGAAGCTGAGATGCAGAATAAATGTATTTCATGAATCATTAGCATAATCTGAAAGCAGTTAGATGAAAAATTAAGGATCTAACTAAAGTATTACCTTCAAGCCCTTATTTCTGGATAAAAGGAGAACAGCTTTAAAAGAAGAAAAGCAATTAGATACATAATAAATATAAAATAACACAAGATAAACTATGTATTAAGTATATAAAATAAACCCAAAACCTTTTATAAAAAAGTACATTTAAAATATTTACTTTAAGTATACTTTTATTAAATATCTATTTTATTAATTATACCACAAAATTATATTCATATTTTACAAAATCAAAAGGTATTAAGATCTCTACCTCTGGAAATGACTGTAAAAGTATTAAATTAAGCATTTTGCTAAATGATGTATGTACAGTTATGCCACGGTCTGCATAACTAACCAAATTAAACATACGTATACCAATACCATTTCCCGTAGTTAAATACAATTATTAATGTTGTAAAATTATGCTATCCATCATAAAGTATTAAAAAACTACATTACACCTGCATGACACTATTTGACCTACTTTACTTACTTTCTTGTTCTGCTTCATCTTGGTCACCAGCCAGGCCATGTAGACGGGCTCCTCGTTGGCATCTCGAACGTAGCGAGGTATCCTGAAGACTTCTCCCAGCCAGCCCACCCCAAACCCTCCGAGGGTGCTCCACCAAACAAACGCATGTCGATCCCGCCTCAAGTAGAAATGGTGAGTCCCAAGTATGCCACCGAACAACCAGAACACATACGCCCAAAATACAGACTTTTGACTCGGTATACTATCTCCGGTTGCTGACATTTTCAATGATTTCTAAAATATTTATGTGTGTCGTGTAACCGTACTTTTTACTCAAGTAGATAAAGGTCGATTAAGCAACTGTTTTACAAACAGGTCACTTTAAAAAGTGCTTACGTGGAAGAAACTTCTTTCCGTGATCATCAGGGATTATTGCTGTATTGCACAATTTATTTAAAAACATGAATTAAAAGTTTTACCGTGCCAGCAAGTGAAAATGAAAACTTTTCTGACGCTCGCTTGTCACTGTCAAATTGACATAACTTGGTGACGTTTCGTTTTCGTTTTGTTGGCACTTTATGCTCACTCTACAATCAGTCGCGTTGGAGTTGTATGAATTGAATACACTGTACAGTGTACAGTAAAGTGGATAGTCGGGCAAAAAGGGAAAATTTATCGTATTTTGTTTGTCACAATAGTGCTCTTAAACCTATTTTTATTTTATCCTATTCATTTATGAGATTAGAGCCAACGGAAAATATTAATTAGATGACGTAAGTAGTTTCAAGAAGTAAGCAAACCTATGCCCGCAGCTCTTTCAATCCATAATCCGTACTCCAGTGAATTAACACCCATATTGCCTTAAAAAATTATTAGGTACTACTGGATCGCGAGCTAAATTAAATCATAGGTATTGTTTAGAATAGATTTATTGTTAACATTGAATAGGTATTTTTTTCTATCAAGCATATAAATATATATTTCTTGGAAAACCGATGAAAAGCTTCAGCAATAAGAATAACTGGTTAGTGGTAAAACGAGGGTAAAACCTATAATTTGACATTAACATCAGGTATAGTGCCACAATCTTATCTGTTCCGGTGGCGACTTCGCTGTGGTCGAATCCAGTGATGCCATCGATTAAATTTTGCCTATTTCTGGTTTAAACGACAATGCATTTCTGCTATTACCTATTGTTATAATTAGGTACATTCATAAGTATAGATAAATCAAAATATAGGGTCGGTAGTAAATGAAAGAGGATATAATATATCAAACGACATTTGTTGTATGGAAAATTTGTCCACGGCGAACAGAAATAAAATTAGTTCTGATTATGTTCTGATATAGGAGATTAAATCTAGATTACAATGGTAGGTATAGGTAATATATGTGGTTCGTGGGAATACGACTTAAAAAAAACTATTAATTATTATTTTTGAACACTTTATTTAACATTTTTAAAGTAAATAGAAACAAGAGCATACAATTAAAAGAAATTCAGACAGTGTGCAAAGGTTAATTCATCATCATCACGACCCATCACGTCCCCACTCAGCAGTGGGGACCAGCGGGCACGGGTCTCCTTCCAAAGGCTAATTGCCAAAAAGCAATTTCTTTCAGCCAACTCTTGATAGGTTGGGAAAACAATGACATGTCATAAATCATCATTATTTCGTCTAAAATCGCTGCAGGTGCGAGAAATTCTTCTTGGTATACTGCATAAGATTTAAAGTATCATGTCATGTCCTCACACCTGTAATCAAAGAAAAATAAAGATTATATACTTTTCATCACGAGTATCACGACTATTCACGACCCATCCCGTCCCCACTGCTGGGGCACGGGCCTCTCCGCTCTCGGGAAAATATTTAATAAAATTACATGGAGTATATGGGTAAAATTATTCGTCATATTTGGCAACACTAACCTGTAGCTGCTGCAACTCGTTCTTCCAATTTTTCAAACGGAATTAAAGGCGCCTGAATATGTTATTCTTCCTGCATAAAAGCCAATATATATAGTACTACTTTTCTTGCATCACATTACAGCGCTTTTGGCATTATTTCACCCAGAAAATCACAAAACAAATTAAATAACGTAGCGTCAGCCTCTTCGCAGAAATTGACAACTCAAATAACGCACAGAGTATGAAATGACGTTTGACAATGACGTCTCGTTAGTTGCACATTTTGACCACCGGAACAGATAAGATTGTGGCACTATATAGTGCCCAAGGACTTTGAATTATAACAGGACTGAGTACTGCCAAAATTTTAATTACTTAAACACGTCGTAAGCTGTTGTAATAAGATTCAATTTGGCAATCAACGTTTCAAGAGCCAAAACGAGCCGAGCGAGATAGCTAGATTAGAGGCCGTTTGTCCCTTACTAACGCTTGCCATCCCAAAAAAAACGTGATAGTTGGTAGAAAATATTTGATTTGATTTGAATTTAAAATGTTAGATTTTTATTTCAAACAATGATTTAATTATCATACGAACTCTAAGCATAACTTATAATTAAATAATAACTTTAAACTTACTAATAAGATTAAAGTTATTATTTAATAAGATATTATTTTGTATCGTACCTCATAATAATACCTTATATATACAAAGTCCTTGATAGTGCCAGAAACTTATCCTGTTCCGGTGACAGCTCACGTAAATGTGTAATATTTCTTCATTTTATAAGATTTTAAGTTTGCCAGTAGTGGTAATTAGCTCTTGTGGTTTCAATAAACCCATTTAATCTATAACAATATATAATTCATTAGTAAATAATGAGATATAGATCAATTTAGTTCGCTCTCACCGGAACAGATAAGTTTGTCGCACTTAACAGCTGAACTATAAAGTCCAAATAAATGAGGGCACTGCTATCTACCATGTATAACGTGACCATTTTTTTTTGTCAAAGCAAGACACCTGCGGAATTTCATATCCCTCAAAGATACATATATTATCTTTCATTCTCATGTTCTTATCTTTTCGCTCAGTTTGCTCAGTGCATCAATTGAAAATTCAATCCCTACGATGAAAGAGTGAAATGTGAAAGAGATGCATGAATGGTGAATGACAATTTTTTTATATTTATTTAATAATCTTGTAAAGTTGGTATATTTAGGATACCTAAGTACTTACTTACTGTGTTTTTATAAATATACCAGACGGGTACACTACATAAATCCGAATTACTTTTTTACGAATATGAAAATAACGATTTTTTTTATTATGAATTTCATATTTCTAGTAAATTTTAAGTTTTTGAATAATGAAAATTACGAAAAGTTGATAAACGAATTTCAAACAACAGATTTATTAAAATGACCAAAGTAAACTTTTCGAATGTTAAATGTACGATTTTTTATTTTATGGAATTGTTTAAATCACGAATCCCGAAATTTTAATATTCCGAAAACACAAATCCCCGAATGTAACTAAGTTAACAATTTATTTATTTTTTTGCTTCGGTCCGCTTCGTTTTTCGACATCATTATGCACCTAATAAACGCTCCTCCTCGCTTTGCTCATCGTTGCACCTATCTTTAAGTTTAGGTCCTAAAGTTTTTAAGGTTAAACAGTAAACACCGTAAAAATCCCAGTAATTGTTTAGCTTTGTTGTGTTACTTAACAACAAATACTACAAATAGTTTTCTATTTAACAATATTTTTACTCTATATTTGAAACGCTTCGCTTTGTTTTTCGATATCTATGTGCAGCTAACACGCTCCTCATCGCTTTGATCGTCGTTGTACCTATCTTTAGGTTTTAATTCTAAAGTTGGTGAAACTTTCATTTTATTTTTGTCAAAATCACGAATTATCATATTTTTGGTCCGGATTTTATATTTCGTGATTATAATAAATCTGTATTTTTATTTTTCGTATAGAATTACTTAATCCTATTTTTTAACGTTCGTGTATTTAACAATCGTGATTATTATATCTATTCGATTTTTATAAATCGATATTTAAAAAATCGTTATTGCAATATATTCTAAATTTGGTAGGTAGGTATTCGGTGTTTTAAATTCGGAAAAACTTTTTCGGAATTTTTGGAATACCAGACGCTACAAAATTCTTAAACATCCCACTTTTATTTTTTAAAACTCCCAATAGTATATGTGAGTAAGTGGTAAGAAGATAAATTTAATAGTTGTCTCAAGTGATTAAATGAAAGAAAGGAAATATGGGATGAAGTTACAAAATGTAGGTAATTTAAATTATCGTTTGGTCTGTTTAAGAAAGCGGGACATTTTTGCTGCTGCGGGGGACAGCGGGACGCACAGCTTGAAAGGGGGACTGTCCCGCCCAAAGCGGGACGTATGGTCACGTTAACCATGTAGCAACTAGCAATCCTATATATATATATATATATATATATATATATATATATAGCGAAACAAAACCGACTTTGTTACTCGAAATTCTACCTATATTTCTGTATTTTAAAAACAACTTAGTTACCATCCACAAAAAAACTCTTGTTCAAGCAGTGTTAATAATATTATGAAGGCTAATATAATAGTGCTAATAGTGAAACCAATAATAATATTATGAATGCCATTTTTTTGGCAGCAATGGTTTTTAGTGTTGCCACAAATTATTGAATTATCTGGTTTGAAAGCTTATTAGTTTTCCATGTTTATAAGCTGAAGTGCACAAAAAAGTCGTATGAAATTATTTTTTAATTTAATTTATTTGTTTTTGGGTTTTGAATATTTTTTTAAAATGTTTAACTATTTTGAGGTATTGTGTCTAATTTAAGTCGAATAATCCACATTTGATTATTTTAATTAGTTTATTAAGGGATTAATTATGCAAAACAACCAAAAAAAAGTATTAGAATATGGGTAGTTTTTTTTTCGGTTTTAAGCATAAAATTAAGGCAAAAAATTTAAAAAACTAAAATATTAAATATCTTAGAAATTAAGTTTCGGATAATGCATTTTTGGGTTCAATCGAATGGAAATGCCTTCCTCTATCACCTCCTGAAAGGATCCGGTATAATTACCAATAACCCTGTATATATAGACTGTTAAAGTCAAAACAAAAAAAACCCGACTTTATAGCTTAGAACCTCTTTTGGACTTAAAACCTCTGTAACGGCTCATTCTCTAACCTTAACAACTGTAACCAAACATTGTTTTTGTTAAATATGTTTATTGCACGTAACAGTTTAAAACAATACAATCAATTTCTATTAAAATATGTAACAATTAGTTAAATGGTGACAGACAATAAGTTCCAATAATTTTACATTAGGTACTTATTTTCTTCGACGATTTTAATTTTGCAAAATTATTAATTAAATATACTCATACTGTCATATTAAGTCTTTTTCATGAGTTCTGACTATGCACAAAATAGATTATTAAGCTTTTCTTGTCTTAAAGTAGATCTTAGATAGTATTTACCCCGTTTTAAGCAAGAAAATTTGTCACCGGTGTGCACAGTGTCATGCGAAATGCTATATCAGTTTTGATAAAAGTTTTGATAAATATGCTCCAAATTTTGTTTTTGCAGTAAAAAAGATAGACTTTGTAATAATCTAGAATCTGGTTTTATCGAAATTCTTTCAGAAGAAACATGGCATTGAAAGTGTAAGCATTCCTTAACTAAATCAGATTGTTCGGGCACCTTTATTTTTTTGGTATGAGGATAGTAAAACTACCCTCACATGGCGGTTTGTGAGCTGCGTCCTACGAGAGGCGGCCATCATCAGTGTGGACTCGGGATCCCTGCAGAACGTTTGTCGTCGGCTGCCAGCGGACCTTATAACCGCTCCCACTCATTTATTACGGACAATTTGTGATTGGTGAACTTTTACATTTTAACAAGAATATTTGCATAGTGAGCTGTGTGTGTTTTTTATCAATTAAACATTACGCCAGGCCTGGCAAGAAGAACTTTCCTCGGAAGACGGATCGGCCATTGACCTCGTGCACAGGGTGGTGAATTGTTCTTATCCCAATTTAATAAGGGTGCCCAATACGTGTGAGTTTAGGAAAGCTAGGACCAGTCCTCACTTAAGAATACAGTTCACTTATCTGCGCCAACACAGATTCTAAATTATTAGGATATTTTTTTCCAACGAAATGGCTTTTTCCATTAGGGTCGATGGTAACAATTCACTCATTTTAGATGGAAAAGAAAACTTCTCGTTTAACTCGTGTGGTAGGCCTTTTGCCGTTTCTCTCACTCGGAAACGAGCTGATCTACATGGTAATAAAACAATATTAGGTACACGAAGTTGTGGAGAGATGGTGCTCGTGCTAGGCTCCGAAGATCCTGTGTTACGAGTTTTTTATTTTATTTTTATTGAAACGCTATTAGAATATTTTAAATTTTATGGTCACATAAATACAAAAAAGTATACCTCAGTATATATTACAGTGCGTTTATTAATCGTTTATTTATATAGGTATGGACTATGTACAGTTGTACAAGTACAATTATAAAAAAAAACTGTTTAAAAAATTAGCTATATTTGCCGCCCCTCGAAATCTGCCGCCCTAGGCACTGGCCTTTTTGGCCTATAGGTAAATCCGCCACTGCTCGCGGGCAACAGCTAGTTTCATGGAAGTAATAATACAACAGGAATGCGCACTCACCAAAATGATGCAAACAAAAATAGACCTAACCCATTCACCTTAAGATTTATATTTGAAGTGAAAGAGGCCGCGAGCCGATAGAGAGGGTTACCACAGAGCCCTTCCTCTCTTTCTAACAATTGCCAGGATTTATTTGTGTAAACTTTAGTAGATTTTGTACGAAGAGAGCTATGCAAAAAAAAATATTAAATTAAATCATAGACTACTGTATATAATATCATTTTCAAAAACAAATTTGTTATAAATCATTATAAACATGTAATTTTAATGAAATATTTAGTATTTGTATGAATAATAATTCCATAAAAAAAATATTGGTAGTTTTTCTAAATACTTTACGACAAGACCGAAGTTGTCAAGATGACGGATGACGTTTATACTGTTGTGAGAGACGTTATGGTTAGGGTGACCATTCATTCGTAGTTTTGAATCACTTTCCATTAATTAGGACCTGTTTCATTCAACTTTTTATTTTATTTTATACCTAAGTATCATTAGGTATTTTTGTGGCTGTTATCTTATAAGGCTGGTAAAGAGTTATGAGCTGTTGATTTTTTTGGTGATAGATATGAGTATTATAAGATAACTAGCTGTTCCCGCGCGCTTCGCTTCGCCTTAAAAACTTTTCCCGTGGGAATTCCGGGATTAAAAGTAGCCTATGTTCTTTCCCAGGGTCTAGACCGTATGTATACCAAATTTCATTCAAATCCGTTCAGTAGTTTTGGCGTGAAAGAGTAACAGACAGACAGACAGACAGACAGACAGACAGACAGACACAGTTTATGAATTAATGAAATCATTAGTATGTGCCTAGTAAAATCTATCCGTTACGCCATCTCGACTCCCATTCGTGTGGCCGTGTGGCCGAGGGTTTGAATTCTGTCATGTACCAATAAATTCTATAGAAATAAGGAATTGAAATACAATTTATTATAGTTAAGTGCTTGGTGCTTGGGGTTTCTCTGATGGATCATACCAGAAATGAGGTTATATGTCAGAGGACTAAGGTTACCGACATAGCTGTCAAAATATGCAAGCTGAAGTGGCAGTGGGCTGGTCATATCTGCCGAAGAACCGATAACCGTTGGCGTAGACGAGTTTTCGAGTGGAGACCTCGAACAGGCAAACGCAGCGTGGGATGCCCTCCTGCCCGCTGGACTGACGACCTTAGGCGGGTTTCAGCCGCGATGTATTGTGGTCGATGTACTAGACATCATTGATACATTGCGTCCACAAGCATCGCGCGAAATCAAAATTCATGCCGCACCACTCGTAGAGTCGCAAATACCTACATATTAAAATAAACAGGTAATCGATTACCTTTATACTATACTAGCTGCTCCCGCGAGCTTCGATTCGCCTTAATAACTTTACCCGTGGGAATTCCGGGATAAAAAGTAGCTTATGTTCTTTCTCAGGGTCTATACCATATGTATACCAAAATTAATTCAAATCCGTTTAGTAGTTTTGTCGTGAAAGAGTAACAGACAGACAGACAGACAGACACAGTTACTTTCGCATTTATATTATACTAGCTGTTCCCGCGCGCTTCGCTTCGCCTTAAAAAGTTTTCCCGTGGGAATTCCGGGATAAAAAGTAGCCTATGTTCTTTCCCAGGGTCTAGACCGTATGTATACCAAATTTCATTCAAATCCGTTCAGTAGTTTTGGCGTGAAAGAGTAACAGACAGACAGACACAGTTACTTTCGCATTTATAATATTAGTTAGGACTAGCTGTTCCCGCGCGCTTCGCTTCGCCTTAAAAAGTTTTCCCGTGGGAATGCCGGGATAAAAAGTAGCCTATGTTCTTTCCCATGATCTAGGCACTATGTATACCAAATTTCATTCAAATCCGTTCAGTAGTTTTGGCGTGAAAGAGTAACAGACACACAGACAGACAGACACAGTTACTTTCGCATTTATAATATTAGTTAGTATTAGTTAGGATTAGTTAGGATATTGTTTTTAGGTAGGATAATTTGGTGATAAAAAAAAAATTAACACTTATTTTTGGTGTCAATGTTTATATTTTAGTATAGCATAATTTGGTGATGATTTATCCGTTTTGGCGACGAAAAAGATTTTCTATTGTAAACTTGCAATTATTTGGAGGCGTGTTTATTTATTTTGGAACGTAAACGTTTTTTTTTGGGATTTCGATTTTGGAGTTGGTTTAATTAATTTGGTTTTAATTGATTTTTTTGGTGCAATGTATTAGCGTACAATTATTTTTTTTGGTGATGATTTAAATTGTACCCATATCTAATTGATGTGGAAAAAAAACATATCAATATTACATCTATACAAATTTTACCTTCACCCCATTTGTTTACTCAATTGACATATCTCCAAAATACATTCGTAGTTCGTACACACGGCAACGTCGAATAGTTGGCAGGGCACACTAACGTAGTGTATGTGTGCACACTAACGTTGTCTATGTGTGCATAAACGCAGAAATCGGTTCACACACCAGTAACAAACCACACACACACACACACACAACAGCACAAACGAGTTTGCGCGTAGGCAAACGCCCGTATACCAGCTGTGACATAAAAATATGAACCGGTAGTGTTAGTGAAATAGTTATAAAATTGATGTGAAGCAAAATTTCACCGCCTGTGTCTATACACTTCGTAGCTCATTGGTAGAATGTTAGACTAATGAAACATAGGTCGTGAGTTCGAGTCCACGGAAGGTTATTCTTTTTTTAACTTAATTTCAAATTTTGCGTTAATTTAAACGCTGTTGAGTATAAAATTAATATATTTGAAACTGACAAATGACTACAAGCTGCATAGCTGTCGACTATTTCTCTTCGCCAAAAATATATGATTCGTTCTTCATTTGAGAATTAAAACCATTCTACCCTCATACAATATGAATAAACGAAATTTGTTTTTAGTTTTAGTGACAATTCACCTCTGCGTCTGCAAAGTGATTCACTTTGTGATTTGTCAATTTAATTAATTACTCTTCGCAGTTACTATGGAAAGTCACTTAACCATGTTCAAAAAGGCGGAGATAATCGTATTTATATGAACAAAATATTACAATTAGTGAAATCGCAAGACGTTTAACGGTAAGTAACATAGAATTGCAAATATTTTATTTGACTGTTAGAATATTTGTATTTGTATAAGCTAAGTATTTGTTTTTTTTGTTTGCAGAGGAGAACTGTTCAATTATGGGTTCACCGATACGCAGATTCGGGACATGTAGACAGTAGTCGTCTATACGGATGCATCACCACGCCAGCGAGAAATCGTAGCTGCACATAGCGCTGATCCGTTCTGCAGCACCGATCAGCATCGTCGAAACAGAGTGCGTTTTGCGACTGACTATTTTAAACTTTGATTGGTGCAACAATGTGGTGATATTTAGTGATGAAAAGTTCTTTAAGTCAGACAAGGATGGACGTAAGATATTATGGCGAAAAAGTGGTGAAAATTATAGTTATTGGGGTTAGCTCAGTAATTTTTATTTTTCCATTTGTATAAAATTTTAGTTATTTTGTTAAATACTTATCATTATTTACAATTATGGGTAAGCCAATGTGTTAATGGTGTTATTGTTACTGAGGTTAGAATAAGTTATCTTATTTCTAGCTAATTAACATGTTGATTCATATAACTAATGACTTGCCTATTTAATTTAGTAAAACAGCCAGTCCATCCTTTTCTGATGTTTATTATGATTTTAAACTGCTAATTGAAAATTTTCCTTATTAATATAAACAACAACTATGTTTTAAAACGAAAAACAACAAAAACGTAACATCCTTAATGTTTATGTTACGGCAAGAATAAATTTGGTAATTTTAACACTTAATAACTTGTTTCATTTACTTTCTGTGTTGCTTTTATTCGTATATACTACAATACTATTATTAACCATCTTAAAAAATAAATTAAATCTATAAAAAAAACAAAAAAGGAATATTGTAAGTTCAGTGGGATTTGAACCACCATACCGATTAACGTAAGTCTTGTATCATACCAACTGAGCCATTCAATCAATTACAATGCCATGCAAAATTTTGCTTTATATAATAAAAACAATGAATCATTGTCACTGGCACAACTACATGCTTACAATATCTGTGTGTGGGTTGCCCAGAACTAAATAATTACGTCGACGTCTCCGACACACACATACACTACCTACGTTAGTGTGCCCTGCCAACCATTTAACGTTGCCGTGTGTACCTACATTGCAATCGAATTATTCGAATAATAGGTGACTTTGAGACCATCGACACCTATTCGCGACATGATAGATTAGAAGTGATGTCTCATGAATTACCTAAAATTATGGTCACCAAAAATAGAAAGAGATGGAGGGCTCCGTGCTGACTATCTCTGTCGGCTCGTTTTTTCGGTGCAGTGCGCATTCCTGTTGTATTATTACTTCCATGGCTAGTTTAGTTATAAAGTAGCTAAGTTGGTAACATTACAGGCTTGACAGACAGGGGAGCCAACAAAACGGCATATACAGGATGTCCCAAAAGTCGATTGACTTTTGAGACACCTCTATAATATTCTATGAAACTGTATGAAACGCACTCTATCAGTAGGTACCTAAAATGCCAAAAATGCCCTATCTTCTTTTTATAACTAAACATAATGATCTAAAGTGAAGTTTATAAACCTTCTCGTTACTGTACTCATAACTGTAAAATGTAGAGGGGGTCTGCTGCCTGCCACATAGTGACATAGACATCAATGAAATTAAAAAAATACTCTTTTCTCTATTCCTAGTCTATGTTGTCTATGGGTATTGAGAAGAATGGGATAATTTTTTGTGTGATTTTTACAAATTTACATAGCAATAATAAAGCGATTGAAACAAATGTGAACGTATTAATATATCGTATTTCTTCTTCTTAAAATAAACTAGCTATCCATGCTTTTTCAAATAACTTGCAATGCCTGATTGAAAAATGCATTAGTCACTCCATTGCCTTCGTAGATGTTGATGTTGCCTCGAATCTAATAAAGTGTCCAAGATTTCCCGACATACGGTAAGTAAACACGCTGTTAGTATCTTGTATTAAACTTTATTCCACAAAAATAGAATTTAATAACATTATAGTTTACTTGTTTTAATTACAATAAATATTCATAACATTATTAGGGAGGTGTATCAATTTATGAAATTGAAATTTATTTTTGTAATATTGAGTCGTAATTTGTGCACCTTCCTACTAAGGTCAATGTTACACTAACATAATATAGGTATATCGTAAACATTATTGGAATTTTTATTATCCTAAAACATCTAATCTAATATTTTGCCTCTGGTAACTAACTACTATAGATTTTAATGAGCAAATAATGTGTTGCTTGTTTATTGCTGAACAATGACAATAGGATAATTTTTATAGGATAGTTGTAGCAGTGTGTAGAAGTGTATAAAAATAAGTACTGGAAATTGTGGTAAACTTATTTTTATGTATTTAATATATTTTTGATATATTAAACACTTTATAAAATAAATAATTTGACTTGGCGAGTATGTGTATTTGATAGGGTCTAGCTAGACAGACGGACCGCATTTCAACTGCAATCCAACTGCAAATTGCAGTTCAGGTGCAGTTGACACGACTGCATTAGAAATGCAAACCAAACGCGAAGTCCAATTGCAGTTCAATTTCAGTCGGTGTGCAGTCGTGTGAACGCGGACTTCGCATTTGGTTTGCAGTTCTATTGCAGTTGTATTAACTGCATTCAAACTACACCTGAACTGCAATTTGCAGTTGGATTGCAGTTGAAATGAGGTCAGTCTGTCTACTAGAGTTTACTAGACAATAAGATTTTGATTTTATTATTAAATGGCTTGGCTCTAAATTATCGAGGGCTGTTACTGGCTGATATCTGATTACCCTATTATGTACCATGCAATGGCGGTGCATGTTGGTTCACTTGTAACTTCTGCTATTTATTGGATACACCTATTTCTTCTTCTTGTGGTGTTGCTGGAAAGTGTCAGACTTGCTCGGCCCAGTGGTCCGCCGTGTCAATACCCCTGTGGTTGGCCTTGAGGAGGTCGTCTTGGATGACCAGTGTTGGGACAGCCAGAGGGATTAAACTTCTGTGAATTCTCCTGTAATTTATTCAATGTTTATTCATTTATCTATTCAGTGATTGTGAAATGATACTCATTATATTTTAGGGAATATTCCAAATTGTAGTGTAGGTGTTCCTTATTTCCCCATTATTGATTTCCAACTTTTTTCTACTTTTACTGTGTTTCCCAAGTGAATTTCATGATAAACTGTTTAAATAGGCTGTAGATGTCTGTGTCACCCCAAACTCATGCCAAGGGCAGATTCCCCTTGCTGCACATTAGTATGCGCCGTGTGGATCTTAGTCAACATCTTAGTGTGTCTTTTTATTTGAATTTATTTAAAATTAGGTTTTAAAGTAAAACATAAAAACAAATTAAATACTTACTAGGAAAAAATATTTATTTCGCCAAGCAAGCATTTATTTTAGCTGTAGTTTATTTGTTTCATTATATTTATTTATTTCAATCTTTTATGGCAAGTATGAATATGAATGCAGTATAGAACAACATAGATTATGTTGACTATTATGTAAACATGAAAAAATAATATTGTGAAGAACCCTAACTAGTCAATGTATTCATGCTAGCATATTTTTACATAATTACCATAAACCAATCCAAAATCAATAAATATCATTAGTATTTTATAACCAGAGATCCTATCCTATATCCTTGTTTTAAACAACGCCTATAGCAGCTATACTCAAACTGCGGCCCGCGGGCCGCATGTGGCCCGTCGGGCTTTTATCAGTGGCCCGCGTGCCATGAGAGATAATAGAGAATATACATTCTGTGTAAATAGTATCGGATATAAATCCGTAAAACAAAAAAATATTGATATACATCCAAATTTATTTTATCACCTTCAAAGTTTGCTCCTTCAAAAACGATACACATCATTTATTTTTATTTTTGTCTTCTATCGATTGAAAACAGTGCCTCGAAGTGGTAATTTGAGTTTAGGAAAAAAGAAGCTAGAGCCGTGAGCTGCGGCCATATCTGGTTAATATGGTGGATGCTCGATGGTATTTGTTGAGTGTTTGCTCAAAAATTCATTCATAATGATGATCCTTGTGCGAAAAGCGCAATATCGCGGTGCAAAATATTTTCTCGAATTTTTTTACACACATCTTCGTTATTTTCCTACCGTTTGTCTTTCTGGCAAAAATTCCAAGTGCACAATACCACGATAGTGAAAGAAAACTGTCAACATGACAAACTAACAATCGATAGAAGACAAAAAGGAAAATTCGCCGCGAGTACTAAACACAACTCTGGAACGCTGTGTTTAAAGAAATGTTGTGATGGCGTACAGTACAACTATAAAGTCCTGAAAACGGAAGAAGATTATAACTAATTGTTTAAGACCGTATTTAATTGATCCATTATATTATTTATTTAAGGACAAATCCGTTAAAAAGCTATTATCAATCGGTATTTTATTTTTAAAATGTATGTACCTAAATTAATAACTGAAAATGATATAAAGTCTTAGCAAAATCGCTCTTATCCCGATACTTTTTACACAGAGTAGTATATGCATGTGTTTTTTTATATTATTATTCAATAGTTTGCATGGCTTTATAACAGTAAAAAAAAATGGTTGCGGCCCGCGACACCATGACTTAAACGTGTTTGTGGCCCTTATATAAAAAAGGTTGAGTACCAATGACCTATAGAATCACACATTGTAGGTTTTCAAAAAGACGTCTCATGTGGATTTCATCACGCACGCGGGATGGTACGCCATTTTCCGGCGTCTCGCGTGCATATTCCACGAGTTATAATGAATACTTGTATGAACGCATGCAGGGTAATCCCACGTGCGTGATCAAACAAAGATTAGTGAATTATTCAAATTCTTCTCATCTTACCATAAGCACAAGACCTAGACCGTGTTTGTCACATGAGATTAGTAAACAGTCAGGTTACCGTCTTTGTGTGTCCCATGCGTCTCTACCCCTACACATTTGCTAATAATTAATAACTGTGAAATTATAGCAATAAAATCTCCCACAGAGAGACGACAACCGCAGCCACGATGAACTTCGAGGACGGTCCCGGTGGTTTCATCACCCAAGAGACCATCTACGGGACCTCCGAGGAAACTCCCGTCATGACGGAGAAGGTGCAGAACCTGGCTGGCCAAGTTTACACCGAGTTTGAGCGGATGATCGGCCGGTACGACGAGGATGTGGTCAAGAAGCTCATGCCGTTGGTCGTGCACATTCTGGAGAACCTCGACTCCTCCTACAGGAAGGTGCAGCGGCAGGCCGTGGAGCTGGAACTGCTGAGGGAGGACAACGAACAGCTGATGAATCAGTACGATCGGGAGAAGGTCGGCAGGAAACAAGCTGAACAGAAGGTGAGCCTTGACCGTTAAGTCTTTGTTTCGTTATTCGTGTTGTGTGCAGTTTGCGCTCCACTTCCGATTTGAGCAGTTATTGCTGCGGTGATAAAGGATTTTAGTTGATTTAAGTTACTGATACTTAATTACTAATAAATCTGGTGTAATGTCGGAATAGCTATTCCGCGTTTTGTCTCACTTGAAGTGCGGAAGACGCGCGGCCGTGGTAAGTAAGTGTGGCGAAACACGAAGTGGCTATTCCAACATAGCACCACGTTTATTAGAAGTGATCTTCATAGATCATCAATCATATTCCAGTTCTAGTGTGAAAATATTAGTTTTTAGTCTTTACTGCTCATGGTTCGGACGTATGTAAGGTACAGTTGATACGTCACTTGTTCCAACTGGCTTGAGATGATGATGACGACAACCATTGCGTTTGGCAGCTGATCGAGACGGAGGACTTCTTCGAGGGCGAGAAGAAGGAGCTGTGCAGCCGGCTGGAGAGCCTCGAGAGCATCATCAAGATGCTCGAGATAAAACACAAGAACTTGGTGGACCACGCCTCACGCATAGAGGAGCGGGAAAACGAACAGAAGAAGGTCAGTGTTTTCATAATTTTATAACTCTTTATTGCTTATTTATAGGTGTGAAAAAAGTGGGCTTAATGCTAAAAGCATTTTCTACCAGCTAACCGACAGGAGGTACAAGGAGATTAGTTAAAAGAAGGGGGTTAAATTGTTTCATCAAACGGAAAAACAGATTGCCTTGCCTTCAAATTAAACAATTATAATCTGAATATAATCTGAGTATTTAGCAACCTAATAAACAGTAATAAATTACTAGACCAATAGCTACGCAGTAAAAAAGTTTCGGTATTGATGCAAATCGATCTGACTCTTCACTGCAGTAGGTACTTAAATATTTATTATTCACGACATCATTATATCGTAGGCATTGCGATCTCTACTGTGGCAATAGTGGCAAAATGCAAATGTGAAGGGGTCGGCTGAATAGCCGGCTAGGATTATTGTATACCTGTATTTATTTGTTTATTCTATTTCTCAATTCACATAAACTATAACCTCATAATAAACAATAAGCCGGTCACCTAACTGAGTGCTTTATTAAAAAAATCATTGCTGTTACATCATTAGTGGTATGTGGTATAAGGTAGTATAGTAATACTATCGTATCTGAATCACCTGATTCTAAGCGTTAAACTTTCATAATGTCATGTGTTTTGTCAAGGAGAGCAGGTACTTACTGGGCATCCGTTATTATGTCGCTTATCTTGAAGGCATACTTTTGTTAAGGACGAATTCTATAGTCTTCCGGCATCTGTTATCTTGTTAAGGTGTAGTGCCTTAACATTAGAGCCATTGGGAAAAAGTACCATCGGGGAAATGCATGCTTCATCCATGCATGATTTCAGGACAATGGCCCGTGCGCAATTCTTTATTCCAACGTGTGTACGTATTAATTATTTGTAGGTACAGGAAAATTCCCCGATTGGTCTCGAATCAATCCTTTGGGAATATGGTATATTCTACAGCAATGGTAATATAAATGAATGTCGCAATACAAAACGTAGACTCGAGTTGACTAATTGCATCCCAACTCTGCTACTAATTAGTTTCACAGTCGGATAGTTTTTTTACTTGGCTGATTCCGTAGGTCATATTAGTGTGTAGTTCCAAGATATTCTAATTAGTGTCGGGAATGGGAGTGTTAGGTACCTTACAACTATGTTGGTAGTCGTTAACGAGCAACTTTCTTAATGAGTATATATTATGTTTTACTTGGAACCTAATATTAAAAAGGTTTTCAATATTAATTGCTGCTCAGCGTGTACGAAAATAGTAATTAATTTCGTACAGACCTGGTAAATAATTAATATAAGTACCTACATACCGTTCGTATTTATACAAATCGATATTATGTATCCGTAGTGAAAACTGTACTACTTATGTCCCCGGTTGGCAATAAATACAAAAGTCCATTCCACTGGCCGTGTCTGCTACTGCAGCTAGTATTCCTAGGAGAGCCCTCCTCCACAATGAAATATCGGATAACAATTAAACTGTAAGGCTTCTTTGGCGACGCCCGATACGACTGTTATGTGAGCTGCTTAACGAATAGGCATTATATCCTTGTTTCTTGTGACTATTGAAATAAGATACAAATTACTTTTGAATTCTAGTTAAAACTCGTTTTTTTAGCAGTAGCTCGCCTTGGACCTTTTTATGAGTTTTTGTTCCAATCGTATGAGACAGCAGATGATGATAGAGTTAGGATTGTATAGAATACTATGATCCAGACAGTAGACTTACATAGGTACCTACAATATGGGCGGAAAAGTAGAACCAATATCCTATAGAGGTTGTGTAAATAACGTGTCACTTTCGTATCGGTCGATATCAAACATATGTCTAGAAATACAGCCTCTTCACGATTGCTACAAGCTAGAAAGTAACTTCACATGAATGAGGTTATGACTTGTAAATGAAATACACACGACGAGCAATGAAAAAGTTCCACTCACAAAATACCGACACGAAATGGCCGCAATTTCTTCAAACTTTAATTGAAAATTTGAACAAAATATTTACGTACCTATTTAGTTACGTAATATTGCGCTGTTAAATTTACTTCATTATTGCAGACGGTGGCATTAAGCTAGTCTTTTATGGCTATTGTCACTGGAACTTTTTCATTGCTCGTAAGTGTACTAATTTTAGTAATTTTATATTTTTTAAATTGCCTTAAAAATGTCTGATTCACAAAAAATATAATATAAACTACTCGCCGTCATTACGTAATGAGCACTTAACAAAATGTTTAAAATGCAATCGATGAAACCTTCACTCGTAAGGTCATGATCTAGAAACAGTCGTCGTAGGTATGTATAGGTACATATATACCTGATAGATATGTAAATTATATTCGAATGCGACAAAAAGAGGCGTATGAGGTCGCGGGTTGATTCCCGTCCGAGATAGTATACTGAAAAGCCTAGAATGCAAATTTTGTTGTACATATCTTCTGTTAATCTAAAGATGAGTTCTTGATTGGAGACCACGAACAGGCTAAGACTCCACTAATACTAATAGAACGGGTAGCCGTATATTATGCCTGGATTAGGAAGGCCGAGGACAGAACTTCTCTGACTTATATTTTTTTATTTAACTAGAGAAGCGTCCGTAGTCGAGAGGGCTAACTGATCACTGAGGTTAAGCAACAACTGACACGGTCAGCCATTGGATAAAAATAAAATAACTATGTGATTATGATTATTGTTCTTTGCGTGTACATTACCAATCTATTTAGGTAAATGAGAATGGCCAAATCTGACCCGCTTTGAAGCCATTAACCAAACCTATTTTTATTCAATGATAAAGGTGTTATAAATGAGGGAAAAATATTTAAAAATATCTAAACCTCGTTAAAAAAAAAGTATGAGGGAAACATCTAGTCAGTACAAAGACTTCATCTTTCAGCACCTATATCTTCGTCCTCCCATGCCTCATATTAATAAAATTTCCAACAGGATATACTGTAGTCATGGGCTACACATCAGTATATGTTTCATCAAGTCAGTGGTTGATCTGGCGGGTCATGGCGCCATAGAGAAATGGCCATTCTCCTTTGTCAATACGAATGAATACTATTATTTGGAGAAAAACGCCGCAAACATAGAACGCGTAGTATAGTTTAACTTTATAGAATGCACAGTGTGTGTTACCTTACCTGTGCGTTATCTAAAACTAATTTACGATGACGCGTCTAAACGGCCATGTACCTTGAGATATTTACATAATGATGGTTGCGTGTCTTTTTTGTCAAGAAATATACAGCTCGAGTATCTAATCGTTATTATGTTATTTTACATATAATACTATGTATACGTGCTTTTTACTATAGTTATAGGTAATTGTTCAACGATCAATTCCTGTGATGATATAGTTATTAGTGTATCAAAATAATGCTCCTTAATTTTAGTCTGCTTTTCGTTTTAGGATTATTTTTCTAAAAGAGAAATAACAAGTCATTCTGTTTATTCTAACATTAATGGAAAATTACGTTTCTGTATAATTTTAAATTCAATTCAGCATTTATTTTATTGTTTGTTGTCTCAAACAATGGAAATAAACAAGATATTTTCCCTAATTAGCAGTGATCGGATTCGGCGTAGGATGAGCTGTAGACTAAACAAATCGTTGTTTTTTATTTTCTTCTCAAGTTATTTCATTAGAACAAAAATAAGGCCGTAAATTACAGCCTGTAATAACACTCTTATTTCTCATCAGATTACAAGTGAAATATTTATTATTATACCTTCTATAATAATTGTAGTAAAGGGGAAATCTAAAAAGACAAATAAGTCTTGTCCGCAATATGAACCTTAGACCATGCAATCATGCCCAAAACTGTAGTGTCCCAACTAGCAATAGTAATAATTATTATTTTTATTATATATAATATAATATTAATATTAAATATAATATTAAATATTCACACGGGAAAACCTTTCAATAATCTCTCCTCTCTCAAACGATCGCACTACAAACCACTTGTTCGACATCACCAAAGGTTAACTGGTAGAGAATGCTAATAGCATTAAGTTCGCATTTGTTTAAATTTTTATAATAATTATAATATTATCATCATCATCATCATCACCAGCCTATAGCAGTCCAATGCTGGACGCAGGCCTCTCCCAAAGCACGCCACTAGATGCGATCTACAGTTTTCCGTGTCATGCGGATTAATAACGACTCACCCCAAAAACCCTTTCCAAAACAAGTCACGCCAACCACCCATTTAATGGATCCGCGAGACGATCAAGTCGCGGCTTGACAAGTCTACGTGCTTGACGGTTTCACTTGACGGGAGACTTGACGCGACTTGACGGTGCCGTCAAATGAAACCATCAAGCATGTAGACTTGTCAAGTCGACTTGATCGTCTCGGGGACCCATAACTACCAAACCTTCCCTCGCTTTCCAGGAGTTCTCGAAGCTGCACGAGCGCTACACCAAGCTGGTGAAGACGCACCTGGACTATATGGAACGGACCAAGATGCTGCTGAGCACGGCCAGCGACCGCGGCGAGGTGCACAACCGGCTGGGGCTCGGCAACGCGGGCCGCTCTAGCGGTAATGTCATACATATGTCGCAGTCTTCTGGTCATAGTCATAGATATGTTGCAGTCATTCAATGAACGAGCTAGTGATTCAATCAAATAGCCAGATTGAACCAGATGACTGCGACAGATATATGTGGTGATGATTGTATAGCTCTAGCGAAACACCGAGTACTACAAGTCTTCACCAGATTGGTAATGTCATCGAGAGCTAGCGCGACGGAAAACTTGTCACGTTTTCACGCGCGTCTTTCGCCCCGTGTTAGACCTTTAGGTCAGAAGGTTTATTGATTGAGATAAGATGCTCAACTGACTAGGCCTCGGAAGACTAGCGGTAATTATCATCATTATCATACAATAATCGTCTACAGAGGCGCAAGTATACTACCATCGGTTTCCCTGATCCAACCAGTACTGGCTTTATTAAGGACATTAAGGTTACTGTTTTTTGGTGAATTCATATCCAGAAATCTACCCTTTCATAAACCCATCTCTTCTAATTTTCGATCCAGCGTGTCGAGTACCATAAATACTTAACGCGATATCTAAATAGGCCTAATCCATAATATTCCAGGACCATTCTCGATCGGGTTCGCGTCGCTCGAAGAGTCCGTGCACGGCCTCGACCAATCAGAAAGCATCGCAGGCAGCCCGCTCAGCCTATCGTCGTCGCCGCCGTCGCCCGCTATTGGCTGCGAGCTTGCCGCCGTGCAGACGGTTGAGCAGGCGCATCAGACTGATCCAATCAGGCAGCAGAGTCAGGTGATTAACTTGATAGTATTTTGACTTCTAACCAGAGCTGTTTTCTACTAATTTGTTCAGTGTTATCATATGAGAAAATATCTGGAAATCAGTAGAGACCCTAATAACCCTATATGTGCAAAGGAATTAAACTAAACAAGTCTCAGTCAATGAAGTAATGACCCACAACAAAATCAAAATCAAAATCACAAAGCTAAAAACTTTTCCACATATATTATCTGACTGCACTACCACAAAAAATGCCTATACAATAGTCGATAAATTGATTGATTTAAATATTGAAATTACATATTTTAGATACAATCGGCATCAGGTTCCAGGGTAAGTCAAAATTGATTCACAGTCGTGTCGTAGCGGACAACCGGCCCTATATTGTAGTAGAGTATCTAGTATATATTAAATTTTCGTTATATGTAAAACATACTTTTAAAACCACGTGTGAGTCACAGTAATCTAGTATTTCATTAGCATTAGAAACAAAAACAAATTACATATATACTCATCAGTATTATTTTAATACACGAAACGTACCAAACACAATAGTAACATATTCACAACACTCCCCGAGTGAGATCCCCTAGCTGTGTTGCACGCGTCCACATCACATTCACAGCCGATAGACTTGTGGACATCACTCCATTCTGACTGAGTGCAATTGAGTTGCTCCCCGTAGATACTAGCGCACTCTCGGATAACTAACACGTCTTGGTTTGGTAGAAAATACTGCACCTGTGGTTTGAAGAGAGAGTTGTGTGTCAATTTGCACTAAAGCATGATTAAAATTGAATTTAAATTGATTGTAAAGCGCAGAAGCGTTCCGGTAGAGATAGGTTTACTACAAGTGAGAACTTAAGTATAGCGCTGTGATTGGCTAAATTGTCATTGAGCAGAACATACAATTTTAGGCGTATGTAGATTAACTCAAATCAGAAAAACTGAGCTCTTTCTAGGTTTAAATAACCAAATAATACTTGTAACATAATGTACAAGTAATCGTACTTGAGAAATAGTCCTGCAAACAGCATTATTCGAGGCACAGTCTTTCAAGTGATCCTTATCGAGATTGTGAGAAAAACATCCGGAGTCCTTTTGTGAAGAACATTGATAGCATCTCAGTGAAATTACCATTTTACACATTACAATACAAATAATCAGTGTAGATTTGCGTAAGCTTAACATTGTTTGTTAGATACCGTTATGTTTTTGTGGTGACATTTTATTTTATCTTAATCTCAGTGGCCGGGTTTCTAGAAATAGGCCTCAATAATATTGAGTGAAGTTTGGTAGCTACTGTGTGACCTCGTAGGTCTTATAAACATGGAACTAGTAGATAGTTTAGAATGTATATTTGGCCGGTTTATATAGAAAAAATGTACATTGTAAGTTTTCCGATCCGATTCAACAGATATTCACAAAATTCCCCCACAACCACAACTCACCCCCTCACAACAAAACATGCCCTGCTATCCATCCCATGTCTTTTAACTAATTTAACTATCCACTGTCATACAGGCGACGTCACCGTCTACGCCTATGAATGCCTCTATGAGTCGTTCCCAGACCAAGAGCGAGAAGCGAAGCGCTAACACCCTGTATCAAGAGCTGGCCTTCAACGATACTGACACCATAGCTGAGGGTGATGATGGCGGAGATATAACAGGTAAGAATAATTATAATATGAGGGGACATCTCACACACAGCTATCCGACTTAAAACTAGGCTGAGCCTGGGTATCGAACAGCTGACATATTATATACAGATTAACACCCAAGGCCCGACTAAAAATATCTGCTCCGGGAATCGAAACCGGTATACCTTCGGCATAGCAGTTATTGTCACTAACCACTACACCATTCGGTCATCGTCGAATAGTATAAAAATGAGAAATTGGGGATGATAATTTAAATTTAATACAATTAACTCGGGTCCAAGGGTATCTATAAAAAAACTGAACGAATTGCCTATGTCCAGCAGTGTGGCCTATTGTGTGCTAATGTTGATATTCCGAAAGTGAGCAACTGTAGCACCAATGGTTCAGTGGTTCTGTCATCCTCCGTGCTACTATGCTGTGCAATTTGAAATCACTAATTTTCTCAATTGCGACCCTGCAGTAACTTAGTATTATATTACAACTGTACAAACTTTATGGCACCAATAAAAACCTCAATAAAATACACTCAATATTTATGTAGCTTTATTAAACAGCACACACATACATAAATAACATAACGAATGTAGTCAAGAATGTGTAGTGTACGAGAATAACCCTAGCACGAATCTAAAATCCCCGTCACACATAAGTTACCTGTATTAATTTCTCTCCTCCAGGCAGCTGGGTGCACCCCGGGGAATACGCGTCCGCAGGTAACACCCCCGGCTCGATCAGCCAATCACAATCACTCTTCGCCTGTAGCTTCGCTTGTAGCGCACGCCCATTGGTGGAACAAGCTTCGCACTTTTATGGTCTGCTCCAAACATTTATTAGTCTGTGGTCTTAAAGCCAAGCATTTATTAATAATTTAAAAATTTAATAATTATTTATATTCATTTTATTAATTGATTCATACTTATTAAATAATTAAGTAATCATGCATTGACATTATAATAATGATATCGTAATAATATTCTATTAAATAATCATTCATCAAAAATAAATAGTAATAAGTCCATGTATTCAGTCCGTCTCTTGGACTTAGGCCTCCTCCAACCGTTTCCACGCCTCTCTGTCTCTGGCCGTTCCCATCCACAGGGGACCGGCTACCATTTTTATGTCGTCATCCCATCTTGGTAAGGTCTTGCTTTCTTTCGTTTTTGGTCTCTAGGGTACCAAGCTGTTACCATTTGTGTCCATTTTTCCTGATTACCTCTTATCATGTAACCAGTCCATCTCCATTTTTGGGTCTTAATTTTAGTTGTTACATCATCAACTTCCGTAAGTAATTTTCCTTATTTCTTTAATTTCAACATTTAAACGTAATTAAATCTATTGCTGGCTGGCTTTGACGGTATAGTGTCAGAGCAAATCAGTAATAGATTTAATTACAATTAAATGATTGGTGAAAGTCACCTTGTCTTTTGAGAATTCTTGAGAATGAACTATTGATTCGATGGTTAATTTGATTGGGTTTTGTGTTCGATGGGAAAAGAGGCGTGGCGTAAGTTCCGGCTGTATAAATAATGTTAATGCATGATTGGTATTTTGTGGAAGGGAAGAGTTTTATCTTCTAAATGTATATATATCTAATGTTTACTTGTTTTATGATAAATGTGCTGTGGCAAATTTATGTTATTTTGGGCAGATGTATATTGGAATCTCAGAACTTTCAGATTGTCTATACTCTGTCCATTATATTATTGGTTTTTTGACATTCGTAATCCCATACATATTTGACGACTGTAAAGGAAAACTATTCTATTCTACTAAACTTATTCTATTCTATTCTATTCTAAAGGAGGTTTTCCTTGACTTTACTTACCAGACATAAGGAAACGTCTAAAATACAATAGCATAGTGGAAGCTCTATGTATAGTAAATGCTATGAATTTTAATGGTTATTCGTTGTTTAACGCTTGTATAATTATTATCTTCTGCGTTTAAAAAGATACAATAAATTAAAAATATATTTATCTACCTAGTGCTTATTGCTTCTACCATTTCATTAACACACCAACAGTTTCTAAATCGCTGATGAAATCGTGTTATATTACCGCGAACAGCTTTTCAGAATTTGGTTTAATACGAGTTACTAATAATATATTATCCATTTCCATGCCCTAACACTCGTAACGACAATAACACCGCAGTGAATGATAACTACTTTGGTGAGTAACATTTTCTTTTATTATTTTTTCTAATTGATATCGAATATTTGATCGATGTGAACACGACTTGTAAGTCGAACATTCGGCCTGTCAGTACGTCTAGTACGGCTTTGAGTTTGTGGAAAACTATAAAAGTTTACGTTTTCTCACATACAAAAGGAAACTATCATTAAACTTTTGACAGATAATGTATTAGATGACAGTTCTTTCTCGTTATTGTCTCGATGTATTCGTTAATTGCAAAACCCGTACTAGATAAAAAGAACTCTACCAAATATTCATGCAAATATTCACATCGAGCGAATATTCCATGTTGACACCTTTAGAGATTGTTTCACCGAATAATACCTATACGAGTATCTGGTAAAACCCTTATTACCTTGGGATATAGTTTTTGTTAGTTTCAGATGTTTTATATGATGAAACGCTCTCTATTGAGTCTATTCGTTACCACGAAGCATTTTCATCGCCGTAACTAGAAATATAAATTATGTAGAGCAACATATGCTTGTTTCTTTGTTTTTAGAGTTTTTAGCCTAATGTAATGTGAAAATTGAAAGCTATCCATGTTAATGCTTGGCTGTGCTGAATAGCGTTGTCAAATTTTATTTATCCTTTGGGCATTTGGGCAATCTTGTAATGTCGATTCAAAATTTATTTGGGCGCAAAATAAATGGATGTTTACTTGATTTGTAATAATTATTTCATCACATAAGTTGTATAATGCGACGAAATAAAACCATAGTTTTATTTAGGGTGGTAATGTTTTGCATTATATCATTTTGTTCTTGCTACCATTGTGATAATTCGTCCAGTGATGCTAAAGCTTTGGCGTAGTGTCAATACCAATATGTTATGTCTCAACCTTATACGTGTGAAACAGTTATTTACAAAGTACAATGATGTGTGAAGTGACTTTCTTTTTACCTTGTTGACTTTTCACAGGAATGGGACGCGAAGTGGAGAACCTAATTTTGGAGAACAACGAACTATTGGCGACCAAGTAAGTTTGATTCAATATTTATCACTTCCTAGTCATACCTCAAGGCGTTGAATGGATCCTGTGTCTATATTATTATTTTTTTTAATTTAAATTTCTATTAAAAACCATCATCATCGGCCAATAATGATCCACTGCTGGACACAGACCTCTCCAAAGGAGCGCCACAACACTCGGTCCTCGGCCATCTTTATCCAGCCACTACCGGCTACCCGTCTAAGGTTGTCGGTCCAGCGGGCAGTTCGTGGTCTCCACTCTAGAACACGTCTACCCCAACGGTTATCGGTTTTTTGGCAGAGACCAGCCCACTGCCACTTCAGCTTGCAGCTTTAAAACCAGCGACTGTTATAACATACATACATACATCCATCCTGACGTCCCTCAGCTGGGACTAAGGGCTTTGAGAAGATTTCTTCATCTGACTCGATCTTGGGCAGCGGCTGCGAGATCTTCCCACTCCATCCCCACAACCTTTGCCTCACTCTCCACAGAACGTCGCCAGGTTGTTTTTGGGCGGCCTCTTTTACGTCTTCCAGGTGGCTGCCAGGTGAGTATGCGCTTCGAAGGAGTTTCTTCAGGTCTTCTAAGGGTATGACCCAGCCACCTGACTGTTATTACAATGCAGTTAGATATTAATGTAAACAATAGGAAGGCAACCAAAGTTTTATCACTTTTAACACAATCCCCCGTATTCCCCAGAAACGCGCTGAACGTGGTCAAAGACGACCTGATCGTGAAGGTGGACGAGCTGACCGGCGAGCAGGAGATCCTGCGCGAGGAGGTGTGCAACCTGAGCGCGGCGCGCGAGCGACTGCGCGAGCGGGTCTCGCAGCTGGAGGACGAGCTGCGCCACTTGAAGGTACGTGCAGCGCAGTGACGTCACGAGCGAGGTGGGAGATCCTGCCGAGTGTAGTGACGTCATGTACAGTCGTACGCCCTGGTGACGTCACCATCATCATCATTATTAAGCCGCGTACAGGCCGACCCAACGAACGGGTTTCTTTGACCTGCTGCAATCTGCCCTGTATTATGTATGATAAATATCCATCGTTGGGATAACCGTTGGCGTTCGTTGGCCCGGTCTGTACGCAGCTTTAGCCAAGGATAATAGCCCTGCGTACGACTATTATGGTGTTATGGAGACTCTCAAGCTCTTCTTCCATAACGGTACTTGAAGGGTACGATACTCGAGTATAACACAAGTTGGATACATGTTCGCTACGCGACTTTCGCTTATTATGCTACTGAAAATGACTTGCCGAGACGCGACGCACAAGCGACCAACATTGGCGTTATAGACAGTTTTGGAATTGAACAGTGGAATTGTTAATCAAAGCCTTTACTCCTTCGCGATCGTATAATAATAATAATATAATATGTGGGGACATCTCACACACGGCCATCCGACCCCAAGCTAGGCAGAGCCTGTGTTATGGGTGTCAGACAGCTGATATATCTACACAAATACATAGATAGATACATATTAAATATAAATATCAACACCCAAGACCCGAGTACAAATATCTGTCTTAAAACAAATATCTGCCCCAGCCGGGAATCGAACCCGTGACCTTTCGCAGGGCCACTAACCACTATGCCATTCGACCGTCGTATTAACAATGCTTCTACATTCCTCTCCCCAGGAGACGGTGAACAACAATGCTGGAGGGGAGAACGAGGATGAAGCTGATGTGCCGATGGCGCAGCGCCGTCGGTTCACGCGCGTCGAGATGGCCCGGGTTCTTATGGAACGCAACCAGTACAAGGTCAGTGTTATAATAGCAAGATTCATTGTCAATTATGCCATAGGCGACAGCTTAATCGAACGTTTGTGAAACATTAGCGTTATATGGTTGACGGTTTAACATCTGACTGGATCTATATCCAGTCCTATCTCTCATCTTCCTTTCGTATTTACCGCACTATTATACCATGGTATTAACGCATTTTATGAGAGTGTTAGAACGAAGACTAATTGGATGTGCTAAGGACAATTTTTGGGCACTGGTCTCAAAGCTGGACCAGGCTTTGCCTGTGATCGTATAAATCAATCTGATTAAGGTGTGATTCGTTGATCTCCTCATGCCAAAGCATTTTTCATTTACAGCGACGGTCTAAAGCAGCTATGCATGGAATATTGACATTTAACTTCTCGACCGCACAGCATGGTGCATGTAAATTATTCTAGCGTTCCAAGCACGTCATAGTACGGATTGACGGATTTTCAGGCTACAAGGCCAGGTAGTCACGTACAATACGTCAAAAGCATTTTTTATCAAACATTTCAGCTATGACACCGCAATTTTTGTTAACATAGCTTGGTATGTAATTTCCAGGAGCGTTTCATGGAGCTGCAAGACGCGGTCCGCTGGACGGAGATGGTGCGAGCGTCCCGCGTGGACTCCACCATGGACAAGAAGAACAAGCAGAGCATATGGAAGTTCTTCAGCAACCTCTTCAGGTGAGGCGGTTGGGCTGAGCGAATATGTTTGCTGTTGCAACACCAATGCTCCAATACACACGGGCTGGCCCTCTTAGAATAAAATGCATGTGGAGATTTTGTATACGTTATACCTTGTTTCACGGGGAAAGACATCTGATACAAACAAATACCACCCTTATTCGAATCTAATAAGGGTCCTGTCAGATGTTTTTCCCCGTGAAACAAGGTATAGTTACAGGATTTTAAGAGTCTTTGTTTCGATGAGCTGACACCAGAGCGCGGCATGAAATTACAACTGGGCTGGCTGTGCTGAGCGAATTAATTTCATTGATGCAGAGTTTTTGAGGGCTTTCGTTGCGTTAAGAATGGCTTCGAAATATTTCATTACGTCAATTTAGCGAAACAAGTTTACTTAGGCCTGGGTCTCCTATTTTATGCTCTATGCGGCGTCCGACTTTGACGTAAACATTTCGATCAACGTCCTACGGCCTACCTACGGCGTCTACGCGCCAACGTCGGCGTGTGAGGGAGACCGCATCAGTACATTTCTATAGTGAGCATCGTGACGCGGCCTACGGCGTGACGCTGGACGCGACCTACGGCATAAATAGGAGACCCAGGCCTTATTATGTTAATGCTTATGATATATAGGATTTATAAATACAGTGTGCCGGGTGTTTATATTGAAACTCTTACTCAATTCATAATTCAATCAGAGCCAATTGGAATTCTTTGAGACTCTAGATAGCATTGCTAGCAGTTTTACCTCTAGCTCTAAATGCAATTACAACTTACAATCAACGACGAATTAACATAGAAGATATCATGCGAATTGACTATTTTTTATTAAATAATCCAGCACCCATTGTCATTTGATGTTTTCCTTCATGAAACGTAATTTTCAGACATCTAATTCTATGATGATGATCCATATTTGAATTACAAATATTAAAGAATCAGAACTTGTTGCTTCTTACAGATAAAGAAAAATCATGTATGAAGCATATAATTTAATCCTATGATCTTAATTTACACGCGAAATTACAATTACTCAAGTACTATTGATATGGTTTAAATAACATGCACATGCGAATACGTTGCGTGCTTGCGAAACTATGCCATGGCGATAACTATGAAAATCACGTTTGCACTTCACAAGTTCACATTATACTATATTGGATTACCTCATTCCACAATTACATAAAACTGAGCTCCGCCTTAGATGTACTGCTAGCTGATAAAGAAACAATATGAATATGGCGACTGTTACATAAGTGGGAGTAGCTCTTACATAAGTTGGAGTAGAGTAGAGTACTCACAGACTTACGAATAGGGCGTGATAGTATGAGTTTGTCCGCTATTTTTATATTGTTTCTTAACATTTTACCTTTCTTTAACATTTCTACATTCGTAACATTAGTAGTAAAAATACAAGCAGTTTATGGCATATGCACAGCTGTCTCCAATTTGTACTCTTTATAAACTGTATTACGATTGCTCTGGTACTTATATACTGATCTTAATAACAACTGAACTGCGTTTGTGCTCAGATGACCACATAATAAGAAATCGCCAGCCATTGTCATTAATGGTATGCTTTGGATTCTAATTTACAGCATGGCGATGGAATATTATTATACTATACTGTAATAGATCTAAAAAATATACTTATCACTTTACTTTATCGTCTTTATCATCAACCCGTAACTGTGCACTGCCGAGCGTCGCTAACTCGTAACTCATACGCACACTCAGAATTACTCATCCAGCCACTACTACTGAAAAGTCTTACTATAAACCTCTACAATACAATACATATTATTATTTTATTAAATCTATCTATGCATTTTTTCGAATTGCAATACAGTCCAAGCGCACGCCATAGCGTTCCCATTTTAACACACTCCGTTTACAGGGCAAGGCCCCTTTGCTGCGTTGTTTTCCATTTATTTTTCAGGCTCATGTCATTTAATAAACATAAAATATTCTTCATACTTTCGATTTCCTTTGTATGTGGTTTGTCTGGAAGAATCTCTTCCACTTTTAGTAATGCCGATTGTACTATTTATTTTCATTTTTATTTTTGCGAAACTGTTGTGTATGTTTGTGTATTGCACACAGAGTATTATAAAATGGAGCCTCGCCCTATTACGTCTAATTGTACACTCTACCCGTGACGTTCCAGCACGGGCGAGCGTCCAACCAGGCCGCTGTCGACGCTCTTTACTACTTCTACTATTTACTTTTATATGTTTGTGAAAATGTTTCTGTTTGTGTGCAACAAAGAGTATTCCATCTTAATCTTTATAAAACACAGACTCGCTCTTATTTCAACCTCTACCCTTGACCTTCCAGCACAATCTTTATAAAATAGTTTCTCGCTCTTATTCCAAACTCCCGTAACGTTCCAGCACGGGCGAGCGTCCAACCAGGCCGCTGTCGACGCCGCAACTGCGCGCCGTGTGCACGCCCACCGCCATGCGCCACTCGCGCACCTCCGCCGACTTCATCGAGACGCAGCTCAGCGACTCGCACCGCCGCCGCAGCGAGCGCCAGGACCAGTTCCGACAGGTGACGACAGGAACATAGACACATTCTATAGCATGACGGCCGAATGGTGTAGTGGTTAGTGGCCCTGACTGCTATGCCGAAAATCCCGGGTTCGATTCCCGGTTGGGGCAGATATTTGTTTAAAGACAGATATTTGTACTCGGGTCTTGGGTGTTGATATTTAAATTTAGTTTGTATCTATCTATGTATTTGTGTAGATATATCAGCTGTCCGACACCCATAACACAGGTTCTGCCTAGCTTGGGGTCGGATGGCCGTGTGTGAGATGTACCCTCATATTTATTTATTTATTTATTTATAGCACACTACAGCGCACATTTAAGACGTGACAAAAGTTCTCCGTCGCACGCGCTCTTGAGGATGCGCGATTACAATGAGCGCGATGCAAAACTTATGTCACGTTTTAAGTGCGACCCATGCTACTGCCCATGCTTCTAGCCCTGTAAGCGTGAAAGAGCGCTAACAAGTGTGCGATAGAAGAGGTTTTCAGTGTGTAAGCAACATTGTGTGACGCTCTCCCCACCTGTCTTAGACTCGTGGGTGGGTGAACTGTCTTCAGAGATGGTTGTATAACCATCGCCGATGTAACACAAGAGTATTCAGCTAGAGCTGATGAATAACACTAAGTTTATGTATGCTAACCACTACTTTATGAAGATTATAAAACGTACTGATGGTATCTCTCATGACGAGTGACTCAGAAGCGAGGTTGTGACAAACACTATTGGAAGTACGATTAGTCGCCGTGTTTCAAGCTGGAGCATGGAGTATGGTGTCTTTTCCTAATGACTATTACTGTCTTTTTTAACTTACAACTTCTATATACAGGGTGTCCCAAAAGTCAACGTCATCCCTTAAAGGGCTGATAGGTCACCTCATGAGAGGCCAGAATATCACAATATGACCTTAATAAAAACTCGATAATTTTCGAGATATTGACACTTTTATAAATTTGCTGAAAATCGACACCTTGGATCAGTTTTTTGCGTGCCGCAGGTACAAAAATCCATATTGTTGGAATTTGATTGGTGTTGCATCACCCTGTATAACCCTGCTATTGATCGCAGTCAAAAAAAAATATCGTGTAATGCTGTATGTTTAAAAAAAACACGGTTTTCAAAGTCATAAAAGGTAATCGTATTTTTTTATAAACAACTTTGACTCTACATACTGTAAAAAAAATATACCACGCAAACCTGGCACCTTATTTGAAAAGATTGCTCATTTAATGCAGTTTCCAATATGGTATTAAACGTTGCTATTGTTTCAATTAACAAAAAAGTTCTTGCTATTTTAGTACAAAACGACCTCGATGTAAAATTGTTAGGAAATTTATCTGACTGAATTTATTAAGGGTAAGTCATGTTGGAATGAGTAAAAGTAAAATAGGTGGTGGGGTTAGCCGTGGCAACGCAGATGACGCAAAAATTGCTAACTTACCAAACTCTTATAAAACATATTTTGCGTTTTTTACACCTTATTTAAAAAAAAACAAACATTTATTGACTTTTATTTTTATTTCTCAAAATTATAACACCACATTATTATATTAAGTACATAATCAGCAAAAAATAATACTCATTAATGGTCATAATCATAATCTTGAGAGTTTGGTTTTGTTTAACAATAACTTTAAAATAAATAACAAGTAATTAGAGGTAATGTTAATGACAAACTGATCTGTCCCTTTTTTGGATACTGTGGGTGTACAATGTACATGTGTAAGCGTTTTACTTGTACAATATCACACATCAGCACTACTCAGGAATGTACGTTACCATGCGCTACATTTATGGGGAATGTGGAGTTGCTATAGTCCACTTTTTTCGAGAAAGATACTCAAAATGTGTTTTTTTTACTAACTGTGACAACGTTGTCTCTTTTCCCACTCCCGGCCACACCACCTATTTTACTTTTACTCATTCCAACATGACTTACCCTTAATAAATTCAGTCAGATAAATTTCCTTCAAACAATTTTACATCGAGGTCGTTTTGTACTAAAATAGCAATAACTTTTTTGTTAATTGAAACAATAGCAACGTTTCATACCATATTGGAAACTGCATTAAATGAGCAATCTTTTCAAATAAGGTGCCAGGTTTGCGTGGTATATTTTTTTTACAGTATGTAGAGTCAAAGTTGTTTATAAAAAAATATGATTACCTTTTATGACTTTGAAAACCGTGTTGTTTTTAAACATACAGCATTACTCGATATTTTTTTTGACTGCGATCAATAGCAGGGCTATGCAGGGTGATGCAACACCAAACAAATTCTAACAATATGGATTTTTGTACCGGCGGCACGCAAAAAACTGATCCAAGGTGTCGATTTTCAGCAAATTTATAAAAGTGTCAATACCTCGAAAATTATCGAGTTTTTACTAAGGTCATATTGTGATATTCTGGCCTCTCATGAGCTGATCTATCAGCCCTTTAAGGGATGACGTTGACTTTTGGGACACCCTGTATATTATTATTCTCAATTTATTGTAGTATTAGATATCTTATTGTTTACCTAGTTTATTTAAGTTAGTAAGATCTTACCTTTTCTTTCTTTAAGTACAAATTCATGCAGTTATATTATGTGCACCCTGTTTAACATTGTATTTTATATACACTTAAGGATACCTATTATTGGCCTTACCTTACACACACTACTTATGCATAATCTACTTCGTAACGCTGTTGGTTATCTATAAATAAATAAATATATCTCTCTCTCTCTCCCACCAAGGTGCGAGCCCACGTGCGTAAAGAAGACGGTCGTACTCAGGCCTACGGTTGGAGCCTTCCGGGCAAGTCGGGGCAGCGCGCGCCCGGCCCGGCCGCGCCGCCCGGCGCCGTGCCCGTGCCCGTGCCCGTGTTCTGTCGGTAAGGGAGTGTAGTTGTAACAGTTCATGACTGAGTGAGCATTTAGGGCCACTTGCACCAACATATAAAAACTAGATGTAGGGCCACTTGCAGAAACATATTAAATCTAGATTTTGTGTCAAATGTCGATTTAAGAAATGTCAGTCCATATAAAATTTGACACTAAATCGAGATTTAACACTAAATCTAGATTTAATATGTTACTGCAAGTGGCCCTTAGTGTTAAATCTCGATTTAGTATCAAATTTTTAAGGAATGACGTCTCTTAAATCGAGATTTGACACTAAATCTAAATTTAATATGTTGCTGCAAGTAATAATAATAATATTATAAATCTATTTATTTATTTATTGGCATCACACAACAGGTACATAACACAACATGCAATAAAAATATATAAATTCAAGCTTAAAACTAGTAATGCACCCTAATTGTGTAGTAAATAATATATATAGTGTAATAAATGAAGAATGTAATGTGCAAGTGAACAAAATCGTCAAAAGGTTATTTTTAATTGCACACGAACTGTGAGGTAGTTGAGGATGAAAAGAGCCAATATATTAGTCAAACACAACTCCAAATTCAAAAGATCTGTTTGGTTAGTAACTGTTACTGAAATTTTCGCCATATCTGTGCTAGCAGCGGCCGGGGGTTTTAATGAGTATTTGGCGGGGAGTGACCGCTACGCGACGCTAACTATTTTGTGGATATGATAGACATATTATGCCATATGTCTTTGCTTCTTATTCAAATTATAAAGTCAAACTAGAAAAACTCTAATTAGAAATTTCTTTGGCTGTCTATAATTTGTTACTATGGGGGATAATTTCAATTAGTTTTGCCCCTTATCCTTTAGACTTGTACACTTATATTCAATCTCCCCTGTAATAACTAATACCCACTTTCCACTCGCAGGCCGATAGCGGAGTCGGAACCGCGAATGACCCTTCTGTGCGCGTGCGGCGTGAACCTGACCGGCGGCCTCACGCCGGGCGGCGGCCGCATGGCGGGCGACAGCGCGTTCTACCCGCCCACCACCGTGTGTCTAGGTACACTTACTATTGTATTCTTATCAGAGACCAACTATAGCCATATACGAGTATGTCCAACGGACAAGCTTGGAGCATTTCTGTGACTGCCACTGTGTAGAAAACTAGCATCCCCATATTTAATTTGATCCGTGGAAGAATGCCTGACGAGCACTGCATCATCGGGAGGGCGAGTGTCTCTAATTATTATTTCCTATTCTTACCTGGCAAACTATCACCGTATACGAGTATCGAAACAACAAGCTGAGCGAAGCGTTGCATCTTATCAGAACCTATTAGCAGTACAAAAATCTTAATTCCATTTTAAAATATGAAACATAGAACCAAACCCTCCTACTCTCCCTCCAAACTCACTTCCACCCTATCTCCACAGCTGAAGAGATGACGGCGGTATCAGCCAACCCGCTGCACTCGCCCGAAGTGGAACAGATCAGCCGGCAGCTGCAGTCCACTCTGAGCGCGGAGCTGGTGGAGCGACATCTGTCGTCGCTGCTGTGGATATGCTCTAGTACGCAGAGCAAGGCCGTCGTTATGGTGAGATTACTGCACCGGTAGATTAAATAATAAATAATATATAAATATGTGGGGACATCTCACACACGGCCATCCGACCCCAAGCTAGGCAGAACCTATGTTATGGGTGTCGGACAGGTGATATATCTACACAAATACATAGATAGATAGATACTAAATATGAATATCAACACCCAAGACCCGAGAACAAATATCTGTGTTTAAACAAATATCTGCCCCAGCCGGGAATCGAACCCGGGACCTTCGGCGCAGTAGTCAGGGTCACTAACCACTACGCCATTCGGTCGTGAGATTAAACGCCTACGTTCAACAGTGGACTGCTATAGGCTGATTGTGATGAAATAAAACTCAAAAATATCAACTATCGTCGCTGTTATTCCAAAATGTTGAATATTTCATAGAATATAGATTTCAGGTTTTGAACTTTGAAACGATTCCATAAAGTACCTATAAAGATCAAAACCTCAAATCTTTTTGCGATGATATAGAACATTTTGCAATAACAGCGACGCTATGCTCTACGCTCAAGGAGAATATATTAAAACGACACGGTCATATATCATTTAATACTTTCATTAGGACTCTTCTGCTTTAGAACTCAGGAAAATTGGCCAAAATAACTATGTTGCCCAAGGATCAAGGATAACATTATGTACAAACGACACGAAAAAATCTTATGCTCTCGAAACTCGAGAACAAAGAAATGTCTATAATATTAAATGCTGTGGCCTCTTTCATCGACGACTTTCGTATTCCACCTACCATTGCCATTCTATGTCACTTTTCACCGCTAGCGAGTGTATTTCCATTCACCCTAAACCTCGCCTAATCCACAGATAATCGACGCGAACAACCCGGCGGAGGTGATCGAGTCGTTCTCGATGTCGGACAAGCACATCCTGTGCATCGCGTCGGTGCCGGGCGCCGCGGCCGAGGACTACGCCGAGTACGAGCAGCGGCTGCACGAGGAGAAGGCGCAGGTCACTACACTACTATATAGTCTGCAGTATCGCCGAAGCGTCGAAAACTAGCTGCGAGCCGCTGGACTAAGCCGGAGCGAGGCCAAAAGTACAGCCGATGATAGGCGGAAGTGGCGGACGTTAGTGGAGACCCTCTGCACCTCTGGGGTGCCTTAGGAACACAACACATCTAATGCACGACAATCTTTATTAAATTCTGACGTCTAATCCCGGAATAGGTGGTCAGAAATGACTCGCAAGCAAGTCCCCCGCTTTTCACTGTATATTTGCGCTGACGTGGTATTGTGAGCCGTATCGCCGTTCGCCGGCAATCTTTATCTACGTGGAAAACGTACGATCCTCTAATCAAATCGCGCTAAGTAACGCAAATCGCGAAATAGTCACGTTTATCCACATAGATAAAGATGCAGTGCAGCGGATCCTGGAGTATTATTTAAGCTCCTGCCCGAGATTCAACTCAACCGCGATAATGTAACCAGCGAACGAAATCGTGTATAACGAGGCCGCCATCATCCTACCATCAAGAGTTTAGGTACAGTTTTGTCGGTAAGATTTAATTTTTCTACACAAGAACAAAAGATAGTGAAGAAATATGCTTTATAATAAAATCCTTGTATGATTTTCCCAACAGGCTCAGTTCACTGCGTCCAAGAGTGTCTCGATGGACAGCCAGAGCGGCAACGGAAGCAGCAGCAATACCGACTCCAGCGACAAGGATGTCATTGTTGGCAGCTCCAAATTGGTAAGACTTATATCATGAAGTATGTTTATAAGTACGCCTAACTATTTTGTAGGGTCTCAGCAAAATTCAATTAAATAAAGAATTTCTTGAACGTTCACCGTCTGTCTCATTCAGTGATTTTAAACTTGCAGGGTAATAACGTAAGTAACATCTAACAACATGTGCATCACCAATTAATAATTGGTAAGACTAGGGCGCCTAAGAGATGATGCTGACATTGGTAGGTGTCAAAAAAACTAACAAGAGGTTTCTTTCTACGATAAAGATGAGAAATCGATATGCAATTCATATTCATTACACGATTAATCATTATAATTTTCCCACCACAGGTGCAGTCGATCCTGCTGAGCCCGCCGTCGTCGCCGGTCAAAGAACCGACTGACACTTCGGAGGTGCCGCAGGACATACCCAAGGAGTGCTCCGCAAAGGAGATGGAAGACAGCCCTCCGCTCAGCTCTACGCCGCAGAATCGTGAGATCAGAGTTATAATAATACACTCAAGAGCAATGAAAACGACCCAGAGACATATGGAACGTCAATGGCAGTTGGAACTTTTTCATTGTACATGAGTGTATAATGTATTTTTTCTTACTTGTCGTAGATTTTGACCAATCCTGGAGTGTCTTTTTATTTGAATTAATTTAAAAACTAAGTTATGAAATAAAACATATTGACAAATGAAATACTTTCAAGCAAAAATGATTGATTTCGTAATTAAACCATTTATTTTGGACGTATAGTTTATTTGTTTAATAGTATTTTAATTAAAAAGACACACAAAGATTGTTTACCTTTTTCGCCAAATAAGAATGAATACAGTATAGTTGGATTGATGGGAAAGACTATAAAAGTTGATTTTTTATCAATCACACAACTTTAAATTGCCATTCCAAAAAGCAATAAATATGAGTTCCAACTATAGCCTTGAAAGACGTGCTACTAGAGCCATCCAACGTATTTTTTATTTCATTGACAAATTGTCTTCCATTAATTCAAAGCAAACATCGAAATTGTCTCTATGGAAATGGGAACCGGCTTCCTAGCCCTTTAAAACTATACTCAACTATTCAACCTCACATTCCTCCCACAGCGGAATACCTCGGCTCCCCCGAGCCGGGCGTGGACGCGTTCGCCCAAGAGCAGTCGGACACGGAGCAGCGGTCCGACCTGCCGCCCGAGCGCCCCGTGTCCACGGTCATGGCCACCATGTGGCTGGGCACCAAGAGCGGCCATCTGTACATACACTCCGCCATGGGCAACTACAGCAAGTGTCTCGCTAGGTGAGTAGTACATGAGCTAGTAAAGTCGGACAAACTTGCTCCCGGAGTGACTGTAGTGAGATTAGTGAGTGCTAGGTATAGTTTTCGGAATATTTAGGCTGTTTTCTATGTTATAGTATGTCAAAAAGTTTTCGTATTAAAGTTTCTTAAAATATTTCTATCACTGGGTTTATCTAACAACCTAAAAAACCCCGACACTTTCCAGAGTAAAGCTAAACGACGCTATCCGAAGCATCGTGTTATGTGCTTACGCTTGCTCGGTTTCTCTAGCGGACGGGCAATGCATTTTCATTGAGTAGGATAATATCCTTTGTTAGATTTACTGAAAGGAAAAACTGGATTTACCAATTATCATCAACGATCTCTCCACATTGCAGAATAAAGCTAAACGACGCCATACTAACAATTATCATCAAACTCTCCACAGAATAAAGCTAAACGACGCCATACTGAGCATCGTGGTCTGTGCGTCGCGGTGCGCGGTGGCGTTGGCCGACGGCCGGGTGGCGTTGTTCGCGAGACAGGCCGACGGCTCCTGGGACCTCTCGCAGTACTGGCTGCTCACGCTCGGGGACCCCAAGTGCTCAGGTGAGATGGGTAAAGTGTGCAAAAATGTCATTTCAATGGATTATAACTTAAGTCTTTGGATGTAAGTGCACTGTGCACAACATTGCTCAAGGTATTCATAGAGGATGGAAAAGTTTTGTAACAATTTTGAGATGGCATAAGCAAGAAACACACAAATACCGAGTGTGAAAAATGTATCACGATGTCGCGTCTATGTTGACGGAAGTTAGCATGTAAATAGCTATAACAATGCCATAATATAGCCTATTTTTTTACATGTCGCCAATTAAACACGCGTATCTACTTTCTAATCACCGTCTGCATGGTAACACATACCCAAACACCCACAAGATATTTAAAACACCCCAATTCTCCCCGGATTTCCTTTAACAATCTTTATACTTAAAATTCCAGTGCGTTGCCTGAGCGCGGTGGGCAACACGGTGTGGTGCGGCTACCGCAACAAGGTGCACGTGATCGAGCCGCGGTCGCGCCAGCTGCTCTACTCGCTGGAGGCGCATCCACGCCAGGAGAGCCAGGTGAGGTGTTCATATACATCATTGAAAGAAAGAAAGAAAGAAAGAAAATACATTTATTTCACACACACACGGAAACAACACAAAAATAAATAATAAAGAGGTTTAAGTAAAGGAAAATGAGCAAGGGTGTTGTTTCCCGGTGCAGAAACGGGTTCTAGCTCAGCTTGGTGCTATGATAAACCATAGCGCTGGTTTTCGGCTAGGACCCTGGGTTAAGTCACGGACTGACTTGACATGAAATATTTTATTCAATTAATCACATAAAAAGTAAACAAATAAGAACTATAGTTATAGATACTTATACATTAACATAACATAACATAATTTAACTGTTAAAATTACTTATAACATTGAAACTTGATATGAGCGTTTGCCCACATAAGCTACATTCTAGCTTGGGGCTCATAAGCATGTACCTTAGTCGTAAGCTTCACATGAATAAAATATTTTTGAATGAATGAATGAATGAAATGAATGAATGAACATAAATTATATACTTTGACATTCACCTTCCTAGAGTCCACCCACCATTGACCTACAGGTGACGCTCCCTGGGCAGTAAGAAACTGACGCTAATATGACAGCCCATCATTTGACCACAGTAACAAACCTCTAGTGACGCCAAGTGCATGTATATAGATGTGCTATACACATTGTCACTATCCACTGAATACCCGTGACAATGTGTTATCACATCTTACGCCTCGTATACAATATACATACATATTGGCGTCGACATTGACCTTCCTAGAGTCCACCCGCCATTGACCTACAGGTGACGCTCCCTGGGCAGTAAGAGACTGACCCATTACTTAACCATGGTAACAAACTTTTGATGCCCTCTAGTGGCTCGTTTCACGCCAAGTGCTTATAAATAGATGTGCTATACACATTGACACTACCCACCGATTACCCTTGATAATGATGTCGATTCTGAAGGCGGAAATTCTAATTTTAATGCTGTCAAAACCTTAAATTATTTGTTTAAAATTCGACTCTATGACTGTTCCCTGTTAAAATTTCATTTTATACTAGCAATTTTTTTGGTTTGACAGCGTTAAAATTAGAATTTCTGCCTTCAGAATCGACATCAATGTGCTATCACATCTTACACCTGTTACGTAGTGTATATCCTACCATATCGTAAAACTACTTGTTTATAAACTCACCTAAAAAAACCAACCCATTCCAGGTCCGTCAAATGGCGGCAGACGGCGACGGCGTCTGGGTCTCAATAAAGATGGACTCCACCCTCCGTCTCTACCACGCACACACCTACCAACACCTCAAAGACGTGGACATAGAGCCTTACGTCTCCAAGATGCTTGGAACAGGCAAACTCGGCTTCTCATTGGTCCGGATCACGGCCCTGTTGATAAGTTCTGGGCGGCTGTGGATTGGCACTAGTAATGGGGTGGTGATCTCGGTGCCGCTGACTGAGTCGAGTCGCGATTCTGTTGGCGGGTCGCTGCCGTCCGTGCCGCTTTCTGGTGAGTTGGGATTGTTATTTGCAGGTGAATGTTGGTTGACTGGTACATTTACATTGTACACATCTTATAGTACAAACTTAAACTACCGAACAGTTAATAAATAATGTAACTATAATTTTGTGTTCATGAAATACACCTGCAATTTTTTGAAATTCCAGTAACTATTAGTTAATAGTTTTAAACATCGCGTAAGTGTCCATAGCGCTATTGCTGTGTTGGTTAGTTTGACCCGGTATAAAAGTGCCAGTCCTATCTACTTGTTTAACTCATATTTACCCCGTCCACTCCTCACCCCCAGGTGCGGACCGTCGCTCGCTCCCCACCGGCTCCATCCCCTGGTGTTCCATGGCGCACGCTCAGCTCAGCTTCCACGGGCACCGCGACGCCGTCACATTCTTCGTGGGCGTCCCCGGCGCGGGGTCCCCCGCCCGGTCCCCCGAGTCCCCCACAGGGGGCGCCACTGGGGCCCCGATGCTCGTCGTGTCCGGAGGGGAGGGGTATATCGACTTTAGAATAGGTGAGTTTGTCGCGTGCGTTGTTATTGATGGCCGTGTTCAGACCTATAATTTGTAATAGCGTGAGTCGTATGACGTGTGGTTGACAGATGCGTCGTGCATAGTTCGTTTTGCCTCGAAAACGCACTGAACTGAACTGAACAAATGACAAATAAAATGTATGGATTTGGCAGCTCTCATAAGACTCATGCTATATTTTACAAAGTATAGAGTCCGGGACAGTGGGTATTTGGTTTCGTTGAAAGTATCGTGTAAAGCAAAAAAATATTACGTTTTGTACCCACGACTTATGGAAGAATCCACGCACGTACGCCTTTAGCGTACAGTTTAAACAGCCCTAAAATTACAATTCTGATTTTAATATTTATAAAAGTATTATCTTAAGTTAAGTTTTTTATTTATATTTGATTTACGGTGCGGCTCCAATGGTGCGTTGCGTCGCCGCAGCATCGTTACTGCCGTTCTTTATTTGGGACGACGCCGCCAGGCAACGCACCAATGGAGCCTCACCCTTATAGATTACAACCACCGCTGTTATATTATTTTATAAGTGCATGGATGCATTTATCCATCGTTTGTTTGTGTGAGCTTCATAAGTAAAGATTCAAGTTTAATACTCTGTTATAATTCTTAAAATTCTTTCTAAACATTTTCATAATGTGATGTTTATTTGTTAAACAAAACAAGCAATATGCACGTTAGCGGACGCTTCAGATAATTTATATTTATGCTTTTTTGAGTATTTAAATAAATGTTTAAGTAGTTACTAAGCTTTGCTTGTCATCATTATGAGCTTATTAATATGTTTTATTATAGCGACCATGCCCTTAATACGAAACCCTCGAACGAATTTAAAGTTATCCTTTTAATCCTGCTTTTGTGCCTATTGTTTGATTTGTCTTTTGGTGCTGTTTTTCCATTAAAATGTCGAGATTTTTTATATAAATCCTAACCAATAATGCTTCCCCTCCACCGATAGTATAACAATCCATTTAATATTCGCAGTATAAAATCAAAATCCCGCTAAGTTCATAAAAAGAACTAACAATCCACATTTTAATCGACGACCAGCACTAACAAGAGTACCCATAGACTATAGACTGTACCTTTTTTATTATGTAGACCATAGACAAGTTATTGTTTTCGTCAATTTACTTTTTTTTCGAATAGAGGAGCACGCCGATGACGTTCGCGACACCGCGTCGCACCTTATAGTGTGGCAGATTCTCTCTGAGAACTGAATGCGAGTACCTGATTCGAATAAGCTTTATTTTACTATAAATAACACACGAAATGGTACGTCTACCCTCATTTTCACGGCGCTCAGGCTTGTTTCGTATGGGAGTCGTTTGCGACCACTGAGAAATTCTTGTAAATGAACGTTTAGTAATGGATACAATATACATTAGGTACTGCCTTTACATTAATTGTACAAATCTGTCTACCGTTATCGATAGTTTCGAAATTATCGAAACAAAACCAAATATAGCTTTTAAAACGCTCTGCTTACTTTAATAACTAAGCAAAATTGTGATGGTATAACTAACTAGTGCTGTAAGTTTTCTTAATCAAAATAAATAAATAAATCAACATTGAAGTTATATCGTGTAATGGTCGAAGTGGTCGCAAATATTCACATACCTGAAATAAGTTTAAAGCTTATGGATTTAACATCATGCTAACCATTTAACAAGCTCAAAATTTCACCAAGACGCATGGTCGTACCATAAAATTCACAATTAACACGTTTACTATCATTATATGGTTTAATATATCATTTATTATATTATTTTATCATAATTCCATAACACCATCGTAACATTATGTTAACATCGGTTTGGTATTAAACATCTAATAAGTATCATACATCATATCATTTTATTTATGTACCTAGGTATTTTTATAATAATTATAAAGGAGGTAAGCGTAGTTTAGTTTAAAAATATTTTTATTTTGTCAAAATTATATACGTGTATATTATTTGCTAACGTGTATATTGCTAACGGCATCCTTTAGAGAACTAAGTATACTAATTTAGAACAATGTGTGCTTTATGAAATGTTATCTAAACATAAAAAATAAAATACTGAAATCCAAATAATTCAATACCTTTATTTATCTTAAATCTCCATACCAGTACAACCTACCAATTAAAAAATACACTTTCTGGTACATCCCATTGTTATCCCACAACAGTTTTCATTCCATCAAATCCACCCAACAAAAACGACACCACCCTTTAACACTGCCCACCCTTACAGCGGACTCAGAAATGGAGGACAGCGTAGTAGTGGCCGAAGACGGGTCGTCAGGCCCTAGCTCCCTCGCCGAGCGAGCGTCCAAGTCGCACCTGATAGTGTGGCAGGTGGCGCCCGCCTAACGCAAGCCGCGCCGCGCCCGCCCCCCGTCAGAGTCTGACTACGTCTACGTCTGCATGACTACCAAACCTGAGAACGTGGTTTAATAATGAACCAGTCACATCCCGGGAAGTCAGAGACGGTTGAATATCTATCCGGGACGTGAGTGGTTACGGCTGGTGGCTTTGAATGACGGCTGAGCGATGGATTTAGAGAGGCTGGTTGGTTGAAGCGAAGTGTTTGTTGACAGTCGTATTGAGTAAGCTTTGTTTTACAGTTCCTTAGCATGGTAATGATAATTTTGATCATAAACTAAACTGGCTTATGTCTAATGTTCTTGTATGTTCAGTTTATGTCTATAAATATGTAAGTATAATAATTTTCTGTAGCGATGCAATGCGATTTCTAATTACTTATCCGTAAATTAGTACCTATGTATGTTGCAAATAAGTTTTCTCGATAATAATATGAGAAGTTTGCTCAGCCAGCTAGTCATTCAAAGCGACTGCCCAAGTAGAAGGATTGTTAAGGAAATATAGGTCAGTATTGTGTAACTTACGAATGGTCTTACAAGATTTGGTTGCGATGGCAAATTAATATTTAAGTATTAATTAATTTTGTGTGTAGAGTTGGTCCTTCAGTCCTTTTTTCGCCTTCACATTTTGGACTTTTCTATCAAAGTGTGTTGGTTCACCTATTCACTATCACGTTCAATTGTTTTTGAGGTACACTGCTGTCTAAAACGATGAATTTGTATTCATGTGGTAAAAGCGATGAAATTCTTCCTTGTATTAAGGTTTATGTAGCAGATACCTCAAAACCAATGCTCCAGTCTGTCCTAGTGTGATTTCTCACCAGTACACAGGCATCCGTAGACGATTAGATATCTTGAGGCGCTGAGCACGGCACCAAAACCTAAACTAGACATGTAACCTCACTTATATCACTATAGTCTTTATTGCTTTAGGCTGAATATACTGTGTGGCACGCTATAGGTCTTTAAATTGGAATCGATGCTTACGATTCAATATTATTTTATACCAAGAGGTATATTTAGAATTTTCGATCATTTCCTCTAGCTGTAAACACGTTTCAATGACCCTTGAGTTTATGACTATAATCATAGCGTGTGAGTTTGAAATCTGACTTATGCTATTCGAGGAAATGTTCTAGAAAATATAAGTAAAGTGTGTAGATGCATGCAAACAAAAATGTAACATTCGAAGGAGGTCGTGAAAAGATAGAATCATAAGAAATGATCAGGATTCTGTAGTGTGATGGATTGCTCATACGTATCATTGTGAATGGGTCGTGATGGTGTAAACTGTAATCTCTATCAATACTTTGTGGGGATGATAGTGCTATTGTAACAAAGACATGGGTGTGTGCGTGTGTGTGAGTGTGTTAGTGTGTCTGCTCTTTTGCTACATTCGCCTTGTTTAGGCTTATTGGTAATGTTAAGGAAGTTGTACAAGATGTAACCACCAAATAAAACATTTTAGTAGTGATAGAGCTTAAGGTAGACGCGAGGAAGCGTATGAGATTTTTTATATTGTAATGTGTAGTAACAAAATAGTTGTACGAGCGATGAATTTTGTTATTTAATGCGAAGATGCTGTACGTTATCCATTATGGCTGTGGTTTCAATCTATATCACAAGTGTATAGTGTACTTTGTTTTTGTTATTTATTTATATTTTGTTTTTAGCATCTGACACGCGCATCTCGTAATCACTTGTTGAAGAGATGTCGCATTGTTGTTTTTATGACAGATTATTTTAATTTCGGTTCATTAATGGTGCGACAGTAATTTAAGCCTAAATGATACTTCTATCGACATGAAATTAATGTAAAATACTTGATAGTAAAAGTATTTGATATACCTATAATAAAGATTTGGATTTTTTCCGATGAATACAATAATATTTATCTATTTTGCTCTTTAGATATTTTAAATAAGTTATTTAAAAAGTTGCATTGAAAGCTGGTTAAAGGGGTGTATGATTAAAATTATATGTTATGTATTTCGTGATTAAGTTATATTTTATTTTCAATATTTTTGATGTACTTAGACATAGAAGGAATCTCCCTCTAACCATCTTGGAATGTAACAACTAGTCACGACTATACGACCTATAGATATACATATTTAGCTAGGTGGTCGTTGTTTTGCTGATTTTAGCAAAAATGTTATTTTATTAGTTGTAATTTGTAAGATATAAGATAACCAAACTCATCAAAAATCTTAATGTAATATGAAGCGACCTTTGAGTGTGATAAATGATAATACAAATTTGAAAGGGATATTGAACTAAATTCACGGATACTTTAAATATAATGTAATATGAAGCGACCTTTGAGTGTGATAAATGATAATACAAATTTGAAAGGGATATTGAACTAAATTCACGGATACTTTAAATATAACTATATTATACCTTTAAATAATAAAATAACGATTAAAAGTTAATACAGCTAAGTGTCCGTGTATTTTATTATAACCATAATGCTGAAGCGGTGAACGCTTTTCAGAGCAGTGATAGTAAACAGCTCTTCTGATGTAAAATGTATAATTATGTACTTTAGTTACACTGACAAAAGTATATTTCTCTATCACAATTGCCATGATAACACTGCTTTATACATAGTTGTTGATACCCACGAGGCACGCCGCAGCGCCGTGGTGGTAATTTTGTTAAATCGAGTGGGATCAAGGGAAGCTTTTGTGACCAGGAAGGACTGTAGTAATCGCTTAGTTCTGTGTGCTGCGATGGTTAAGGCATGTTCTCATCTAAGGTGTATTACCGTGGATACTGATTAAGCCAGAACTATCGAAACGATAATATCACTTAGATTTGACTGCGCTTGTAATATACATACATTCTTTACATAATAATCATTTTCAATTGTTGTACTATCTAATAAATTGCATAATATAATAATATATTGACATTTACGCTAGCAATGATTTGCAATGCCTTATTTATTAAAAAATATTATTAATGTGCATAGTTAGTTATGGCTCTTTTTAACTCAATTACCCTTTTACATACATTTAAATATTTTATATTTTTTTTCATGAAGTTATTGTATTGCTCCTGAGAATCACAATATAAACTGCAATCAATAAAATTAATTTATCTGGTTTTCTTAAACAAAAGGCGCTTAGTTTTTATGTTATTTTTTTATAAAGTGGATTTGTGTAAGATTGGATAATATTTATGTAGTGTTATGTCCTTCTTTATACCATGCAAATTAAATAAAGGAATGCTAAATTATTAAATAGAGTACTTATTTTCTCCTTTACCTACATTATTTAGCCACATCTAGCGAAATTTACTGAAATATCTAGTAATATTCTTCAATAAACGGAATTCATTATGCTGCTACTCACATCATTTCATCACTTATCATTTGCTCACGACGACTGTAATCCCTGAAGGGATAGTCAGAGTGACCTCGCAAGCGAAGATACGGCTCGCGACTTAACACTATCTTGTGGAGCGAAAAGCGGGTGGGTTGGTAAAAGTGGTACTAAGCAGAAAGAGGGTGACTCAGGGGGTCAGTGTGAACAACTTTTGTTCTTCAGCTTTTGGAAATTGGGAAAAAAATATACCTACTTCTCCATATTAAAAAGGCACATAGCAATCATAGTTTCGACGGAGAAGTACCTACCTATTTTTTTAAATTTCCAATGAAGGGAATGGAGGGTTGTGCCTACCCAATACATATTTTGCATCAAATAAGAAGAGTACAGCCTCCTACAGTCGAGTGTGCGAATGTCCCAGGTTTGATAATCGGAAATTCATAACTTGTACGAATACGTAAGTAGTTACCTAGCTATATTATAAATATTTTCGGTTACAGTGTAGTAGCCTACATGTCTCACTGAAATTGAACCTTAGTGCATATCCCGAAGGTGTAAATTCCCGTCCTAAGCTTGGATCATTTCCCATTACGCTCTATTCACAGGTACTAGTTATTATTCTGTGACTGGGTCGGTTGGTGGACTTGGTGGGTTCAGGCTGGTGGTTTATTCTCCGTAGTCACCGTAGAGCATGGTGATATAATCGTACTACTTGCAGGATTTGAACCTTAGACAATTATCTCTTATATGAAATATAGTAGAAGAATCAGTAGAAATTTTGAAGGGGAGTGCATATTAGAAATGGCTACAGCATTTGACTTGGCTCTGGTTAACACATACTTTCAAAAGAAAGATGAACACCTTATAACTTATAAAAGTGGTCAACATGCAACACAGATAGACTACATGTTAACCAGAAGAACTGATATTAAAAAAGTCAAGGATTGTAAAGTTATACCCGGGGAGCCTCTAACTAGTCAACATAGATTATTAGTCGTAGAATTAGATATTGATCTCAATAGAATTAATTATAGGCAAAAACATGTATCAAAGACCAAATGGTGGCTACTGCAAAATGAAAATTTTGCAGCAGATTTTAAAGATAGAATAGTAAGAAAAATTAGAGAAGTAGAATTTAATGAAAACATAACTGTGGATGATGATTGGAACGTCATCGCCAATACCATAAGAGAATCGGCAAAGACTGTACTGGGAGAGACAAAAGGAGTCAAGAAGATAGAAAAGGAGACATGGTGGTGGAATGCAGAAGTACAGAGGGCCTTGAAAGACAAAAAGAATGCATTTAAAAATTGGCAAGAAGAACTAACAGATGACCAATTAAGAGCAGAGAAAAGGCAAATATATCAGCTTATGAAGAAGAAGTCTAAAACATCTGTGGCGATTGCAAGGTCCCAAGTACAAGAAGAACTGTATAAACAACTTGAAAAGCCGGAAGGACAGAAAGCGCTATTTAGATTGGCGCGTAATAGGGAAAGAAATGCAAAAGATATGATTCAGATACGATGTATGAAAGATGAGAATGGAAGAGTATTAACAAAAGATGAAGAAATAAAGGTGAGATGGAAGAGTTACTTTGAACAATTGCTGAATGTAGAGAATGATAGAGTTGGTTTACCGGAACCGCAGGGCCTTAATTTAGGAATGGTAGATAAGATTAATGAATGGGAAGTCAAGCTTGCATTACGAAAAATGGGTAATGGGAAGGCTGTTGGCCCAGATAACATACCTGTAGAAGTTTGGAAATTATTGGGAGATGATGGTATTTATTGGTTGACCTATCTTTTCAATAAAATCTTCGCAGAGGAGTCAATACCAACTGATTGGAGAGGGAGTTATCTGGTGCCAATTTATAAGGAGAAAGGAGATATTCAAGATTGCGGAAACTACAGGGGAATTAAGTTGATGGCACACACGATGAAATTGTATGAGAAGGTTATCGAAAGTAGGATTAGGAGGGAGTCGACAGTATCGGCAAACCAGTTTGGCTTCATGCCTGGAAGGAGTACAACGGACGCCATATTCGCAGTGAGACAATTGATGGAAAAGTTTCGAGCTGTACAAAGAAACCTCCATATGGTGTTCATTGACCTTGAGAAGGCTTACGATCGTGTCCCGAGAGACCTGTTGTGGCGGTGCTTGCAGAACAAGGGTGTACCCGTAAAGTACATAAGTATTGTTCAGGACATGTACGCAGGTGCCAACACACAGGTCCGCACCGCAGTCGGGGTCACCGACAGGTTCGAGGTCCGAGTAGGCGTGCACCAGGGTTCATCCCTGAGTCCATACCTATTTTTATTGGTAATGGATGCATTAACATCGGCAATTCAGAAGGAGGCGCCCTGGTGCATGCTCTTTGCAGACGACATCGTGCTTGTCGATGAGAGTGGGGATGAATTACAGGTGCAACTGAACCAGTGGCGAGATACCCTAGAGAGTGTGGGATTGAGACTGAGTAGGACCAAAACAGAATATATGTTCTGTCAATTCGGAGGGCCTACTTCAGCTGCGTCGATATCTCTGGGTACCTCGCCACTGGCAGTAGGTGAGGATTTCCGATACCTCGGCTCCCTTCTACAGAGTGATGGAAGTATTGACAGGGATGTGACGAGACGAATGAATGCAGGATGGATGAAATGGAAACAACTCACCGGCACGACGTGTGATCGCAAGATGCCAATTAAGATCAAAGGCAAAATATATAAAAGCGTCATAAGGCCGGTGATGTTGTATGGGGCTGAGTGCTGGGCAACCAAAGTATGCGATGAGAAAAGGATGCATGTGACAGAGATGCGAATGTTGAGATGGATGTGTGGTGTTACAAGAAAAGATAGAATACGAAATGAGTATAACTATAAGGGGAAGTATGAAAGTGGCTCCTATAGTGGAGAAGATAAAAAGCCATCGTCTTTCTTGGTTTGGGCATGTCATGAGAAGAGAAGATGATTATGTGACAAAGAAAGTGTTGGAAATGAGACCCGAAGGAAGGCGCAAGAGAGGAAGACCAAGAAAGACGTGGCTTGATTGCGTGAAAGAAAATATGAGAGAGTGTGAAGTGAATGAGGATATGACAGAGGATAGGGTAAAATGGCGTGACATGACCAACAAAGCCGACCCTAAATAAGGATAAGGCAAGGAAGAAGAAGAAGAAGAATGAACCCATGACCCCTAGAATGAGAGGACGAATAAGTAGGTGGACTCGGTAGCTACTTATATACGTGTATTTATAAATATTACCTTTGACATTTTGCATAAGTAGCCGACGATACCGATAGTAAGTGCGTGGGTGGGTGGATATCCTCGCATATTCGCCATATTGTATCGCTTTGTTCCCAAAATAGAAAGTCGCGCATGTCAAGTAAGCGATCATGCGTTGAGATTCATGAATGCAAGTAACATAATGGGAAATATGGGCCAGATCTGGTGGGAATCTTCATTGGTCGACTGTTGACTTTTCACCTGAGACTGAAAAGTACTTACCTTCATTTAAATTTTGTGTTTGCATAAGGAAGAAAGTTTGTTTTTGCGCGTCAATATGGCGTCAATATAAAATACAGTGATGGCGGATTATCTCTACCCCTTTATCACGACATATGATGGAACCTATAGAACATCGCACCCCCCTGGTTTAGAAAATACTGGAGTACTAGATAATATGCTTAAAGCCTCAGACTCATGAGCTATTTTAGCAAATTAGTAATGAGTGTGAGTACTTAGATAAAGGGAGATACATTAACATTGACATCTGATTTTCTATGCTTAGAAATTAGCTTTGTTCCAGAGATAAAGATTTGGTTTGATATGGACATGTATTGGACCCAATAGCCGTAAGTATATTGTAAAAATTAAATTGGTAGGTTAGTTGGTTATCGACTTACATTAAATTTACAATAATAGTTTCGTTTGAATAAGGCACACAAGTACAAATATCTGAAGTCCAGCAGTGCCGGGAATCGAACCCGTGATCCTCGGTACATAGCCAGATTTAGGTATGTACATTTATGTCGCCAATCTGTATACGAGAACAAAAAAAAGTCTTAACTACAGCCGTAGCCGCCTGAAGTGGAAGAACTTATAATTCGTAACATCTGCTTTTCTCATACATCAGTATCCTTGTTTCACGGGTAAAGACATCTGACAGAACCCTTATTACATTCGAATAAGGGTAGGTAGTTTTGTTTAGTATCAGATGACTTTCCCCGTGAAACAAGGTATATAGGTATCTAATAAAATAAGTATAATTAATTATTATAGGTAGTTATTATATGTAAGGTAAGGTGGGGTAAGACCACAAAGCAAATACATGCTTTGTGGGTAAGACAGTCACCGGGGGGAGACTATCAATGTGTAATTATGAGTTTGTGTTAATGTATGTTCGCCGATTGATTTGCTGTTAGATTACTCCGCCATTTATGGACCGATTTTGATCTCGTCGCCGTGTTACAATCCAAAAGTTTGCATGCCATCAAGTGAAGGAAATAATTACAGTTTGTAGTTGACATACCTATAGGCTACTAGTAAGATTGAGAGATTAGATCATAGTAACTTAATCGATTTAGCGTACCTTAATAGGTTATTAGGTACTTACCTACCTTGTTGATGACAAAATCCAAAGATATGCCGTAGGTAGACCTAACTGATTCTGAACCGCTTTATAAATGTAAACATGATGGCCAATTTTATTATAGAACATACTGTAAGAAATGTTAAGCAGTTAGGCAAAATATTGTAAAGATCATATAACTAAGCAAATAATTAATTAAGATTTGCATTGTGCTTGGAAAAATAATTAATAGCGTGTACAAAAAGGCTAGTACGTAAGTTTAAGTAAGTAAAAAGGGTAAGCCGAAAAGGGGGGATTGGGGTTCTTTCTGGACAACTATTATTTTACGTTTTTTTTTTTATATAGCCCAGCTACCGCATAGATCTAGTTACGGCGTCTTCGCTTTACGAATTCTTGAAATTCAAAAAAATACTCTTTATTATGGGAGCATTTTTTTATTTTTGAAAGCTTGTTACGTAATTATTATTGGTACATATGTATATTATAACAAACGATAATAAAATCATCCATTGTTTTTTGACTTGCACGCGCGTCTTGATAAAATTCATAGATTTGTAAGAAGCTTCACGGTTTGAGGTGAGGGGTGCGGGGTGGGGTAGTTTCGGTATGAAAACCGCTCTTACCACCCGCTTCGCACGCTGGCGATGAGTCGTGGATCCGATCTCACTTCTCTCATGCCTCACATTGCACATTGGTCACAGAGATACCTAAGACAAGTCAGGTTTTTTTGCTACTGACTGTATGCACCAATACATCAGCAGTTCCTATATATCTATACCTCGATCGCTGAGTTGCACAAATTAACTTTAAGCTGAAGTCGAACTTAAATGTATTGCTGCCTTGCTTTGACAGTATACGGACAAAAAGAGACAGACCTAGATTTAATGCTTGCATTAGCTTAAAGTAACTTCGTGTAACTTAGCGTCAGTGTATAAGTCATGAGTCATGACGCTATAGAGGTACCTACAAATAAGTTAAGAACAGTCTTCTTAATATGTACAGTATAAGGATCTCCTCCAAGAATGGAGGGTTGCCATAATCCCCATGATTGGCATTGACAAACATTCAGCCCAGTGGTGCCACTCTTGAAAGGCAATGTATTGCGTCTGTCTTGCGTTGTCAACATTAAAAAAATCATAACTTCCCTTCAAAATCGATTTTACAAAAAGTAAAAATAAATAAATGTTCATCAAGATAAAGGCTTTTTTTAGAACCTAGCACTAAGAACCAAGTACCCAGAATGAAGAATTTATTTTAGATTTTGGCCGAAAAAGACTTTTTTGGCATTTTGGTAAAAAAACTTCTAAATTGTATGCATTATATTCTTGTTTCTAGGTTCTTAAAATAGGCATTACCTAGCTGATTATATAAGTATTTTTAGTCATTGTAAAAACGCTTTTGAAGAGAAGTTATGATTTTTTAACTGTTGGGAACGCAAGACAAACGCAATATATTGCCTTTCAAGAGTAGGGGGGCAGGCCGGTTTTCGACCCTGGGATTCTCGGCACAACAGTCAGGCACACTATAACAACTGCACTTCATGACTGACGCCGGGGTATGCACCGATGGGTGTTGTTTAGGGAAATATGTAGGTTGGTCTTAGGGCCACTTGCACAAACATTTAAATGTAGATTTAGTGTCAAATCTCGATTTAAGAAACGTCAATCCATGTAAAATTTTACACTAAATCTGGATTTAATATGTTTGTGCAAGTGGCCCTTAGTAAGTAAGTTAAAATTTACTGAACTTTATAAAAAATACATATAACATTATTTTAAATAGCCCGATCTTCATACTAAATAAAATACAACCATATCAGGTAAGGAGAAACAAAATAAACTTTTAATAAGAACAAAAGTTGCTTGCAATGACGATTTGTATCACATCCTAACGTTAACTTATAGGACAGCTTTAATATTAATAACTATAACTAAGTATAGATCTTGGATCTGCCGTCATGTGCCCAAAATTTGGCAAAAACTATCGCTCTGACATTATATTACCTGCCGTTCCACCAGACATGTGCTATGCTGCGATACGTGAAAGAAATCCGTTCCTGTGCTATTCTATGTGGACCAATGAATTTGACTGATGGATATCTACAAAATGCATCCATTGTAACATAGAATATCTCAGGTGGAAAAGAACAGTTCACACCGGGCTAAAATAAAATAAAATAAAATGCATTTCCTGTGCCATCCTAACCCGGAGGATAGATAGAGTGTAATTACGTCTTTATTAGTCTGATGGATGTACCTAACACAGATTTATGTTAGATAAGTAACTAGTCGGATTCAATTAAAAACCCCTTCGCAAAATGGAGCTTTTCAATACGCAAAATGTAGGTATTTTCTGTCTGTTATTTATATTCCTTAATTAGACGAATTATTCTCGTATAATTCGGCCCTAAATCCGCTCATTAACGAAATCCTTACTTAAAAACAAAACAGTAAACATTTAGAATAACGAGAAAAGAAAAGTACCTACGCAAAAGTACACTTAACTAAACTAATCACTTCGCCATTTTTTGCAAAACTAAGTTGATGCATTAATAATTCAATCACATACATTAAAAAAAGTAATAAAAGTTTGGGGCCAAACTTGCACAGACTGAACCGCTATTATGCAGTTCCATGAAAAGGGGGGGTGCCTAGATACGGGGCGGGGATTCAGCTCTCGCAGCGCCGGCAGTTGCTAGGGACCTCTCTCGCGAGCTAAAGGCTACAAGTGCAGTCGGTGCATGCGTGGTAGACGCATCAATTCCAGCCCTCTGCCGAGGCGTCAAGGTAACTTTCATAACAGGCAACAACTACACTCTGAGCTAGACTGTACAGCTGAAACCTAGGCCCGGGCATTTACAGAAGAACCTCCTACATGGGCGTTTGTTGCCAATCGAGCTCCCAAGGGTAATCTAAAAATATAATTGAGTATTGATAATCTTTTTATTTATTTGTCGTGTTTTCTGCCAGTGCTTCGCTGGACTTGCAGACGAAGAAACGTGAGTATTTTCCAACATTCAACAAGTGATTGTTTGTCGCGCCTTTGTATATCGGACTGTGTCGCGCCATTGTTTAAAGACTATTTTCGCGAATGCCTGTTTCTCGATTGATTGTGTGCGAATATTAGCTTATTTCCAAATCTAGGTCCTTTACAAGCCCTGATATGCTGCTGTGCGCTAACATATGGATGTAATATTTTCAACTTTAAAACAGTACCGCCTCTTGTTATTATTTTTGTCGCGTCCTGTTGTTTGTTTACTTATTAAAATAAGCCAGCCTGACTATAAAACATAGTTTATCAACCGATTGAAATCTGAAAATTTTCATTTTATTGGTATCGATCCGCCATTTTGAAATTTAAAGTTCATTGTCAATTCGTGTTTTTGATTTGATTATGGAAATGTAACTAGGTACATGGTTGTAGTTACTTTACTTTCATCAACCTTCCATTAACGACATTATTATCAGGTATTGGGTTCATACAGACTTACTACCAAAAAATTGGGATATTTCTGAAAGGAAATGACATTGATGAAAATTTGGTGAGATGCGCCATCCTGCGCAGTAGAGCAATTAAGCTTATTGAAACTACCGAATGATTTATAGTTCCCCAGGGCATATTTTTTGCTTGATGTATCAATTTCTTTACGGAAATTGTGCGAGTACGGTAGTTATAGGGTGCAAAATCAGCCTATCAATAAATTTTATTGATATGAGTAACCTATTTTGAACGGAAGTCTAGATTTTCGGGAGGCATCTCTGTCCAGGCGTTCTAGATATCTAGGTCATATTGATTGCGCAGGTCAAAGGTTTTTTTTTGTTTTGTTTAGTGTTTTCTAAATGAGTGCTAAATTGTAGAATTCTAAATCGAATATGTAGTTAGAATTAGTTATATACATATGTGAAATGTGAATATGTAGGGATTGGGGTGAAGGAAATAATAGGCAGCAAGTAGGTATTTTTAACCGACCTCAAAAAAGGGGAGGTTCTCATTTCGTGTGCATATTTTTTTTTTGTTTTACATATTTGAGTGATTGGTGGTGGTAGTGACCAAGTTTCCTTAGATTATTACAAAAATCCTTGATTTTCATTGTGTGACTTTATATTTCACGCAAAATCTAGTCACAACATTGTGATCGACAATGGTAGTTAAAAATGGCGACAGTGTCAATTTAGTTCCAATTTACGCCAAATGCAAATAGGGCGCTGATCGACGCGCGCATCGAATGCACTAATACGAAGTTGGCTGCAATTAGGTAGGCAGATAGTGTAAATTGCCAATACACGGAAATGGGGGAAACGCATCCAGATACAGTAGGGTTGCGGAAAATGTAGTCCTGTTTTCCACCGCTAACTTCAGAGATATGCGCGTCGCGTTTAAATTATTGCGAGCTTTGAGTTTTGCGAAATGAGTTCTTTAGAATACCCATATGCATAAGCAATTTAATTAATTTATTGAACTCTTTATTGCACAAGCATGAAAAATAAAAGTACAATAGGTGAGCTTAACGCTAAAAGCATTCAATAGCCAGCTAAAGTTTAATTTTAACTAAATTGATAAAAAGGATTGAACGGTCTAAACTTATAATTCATAATTTCAAAAGGTGTGATACCTTATGTTATTAGTACTGCATTATAGCATCCCCGCTGTAAATCATACAGCATGGCTACGTAGAGTATATAACGAATGTACATGAAGTACCTACCTGTAAGGTATATACCTAGATAAGTACATTATGTGGCCATGTGGGTGTCGGGTGTCGTGATTGACAGCAGGGTACCGAGGGGGCGCCAGCCCTTCTAAAGGTAGACAAAGAGACAAAGGCTGGACACATTAGCTCCACAATAGCTCTGTCGTTCTATAAAAGTCCTTTGTTGTTCGTAGTTTTCCGAGATTATTCTAGTTAGAGATATTGTTTTCAGAACTCCAGTAGAATCGTTTCAGAACTGTAATCGTATCTAATTATGGTTGCACTGCTAGTTTCTCATTTAAAATAAAAAAATGTTGTAAGTAAGTACCTAAGTAAAAGTTGTGTCCTTTTTCTTATAACATACAGAACATGTCCAACCCAAGAAAGCCTATGTATTATGTATGTAAAAATGTAATTTACGCGTCTAATAAAAATAAAGTTGCATTTCACGTGCATTTCTCAATGTATTTTAAGTTTTGATACTGCTAAATTTAAAATTAGTTCAGAACCGCGGTTAATACTTTCAGGAATGTAACTCACTCATATATCTCCTAAAGTACTTATAGCATTGTTCACTGTGTCTTAGGGCCATAGCCCACGATGTTTTATAGGAGCGATGCGAGCGATACTGAGCTTTTCCGCCCGTGGTCGGTATAGGTGGTTATAACGGCTAAATCTTAATAATGAATTATACGTTATATTATAATTTTATATTCGTTGTCTTAAACTGTTATTGATATAACAGTTTAAGACAACAGTTTAAGACAACAGTGTAAGATAACGAATATAAAGTAACAGTATAAGTAATATCCTAAGTTGTTATTGTGATAGCAGTATAGGTATCTTAAGCTGCTGTTTTTTTAACAGTATAATGAACGATACGTTATCATCATTATAAATATATTTTCAAACTATAACGTAAAATTAGAAAATATGATACTTATAACTTGTTCAGTTAATATGTACTCGTGTGTTACTTATGGGGTAGAATTATAATTTACTCGTAATATAAGCATGAGTGTATGTGTAGTTTTACATAATACTTAGGTATTAGGAACATTCTATTCATGAATATCCATGTTTGATTTGCGTTTTTCTTTGTAATGTTTATATTAAAATTATAATGATATTTATGAATTATGATTAAATATTACAAATAAGTTAACACGTAGAACTAAACAATAAAGTTATACACTAAACACACTGTTATTATACATATTTAACTTTAAACAATGTGCCGAGCAGTTATAATTTACGCGCGACGATATACCGAAACGATAACCTGTTATAAAGACAATCAATATAATGATACTCATAACAGTAGTTGAAATTATATTCATAATGAAAAATAACACGAAGCAAAATAGGCTCTAATACGAGTACACAGGGATCATAATTCATATTACTCATTTCAATATTCGATTTGTTGGCCAATCTAGAGACATCTCTTGACGATTTTAGCAACTAATTAGATTTGACAAACTATAATTTGATTAGAACGCCGTAAGATGGCGCTGTCACGAAAAAAAGTTTTTACGGAAAATAATTATATTTATAACAGTCTTTCTTTTATTTTAATAATCATTATGAAATTATATAAATATAATGTGATATATAAGTTGTTATGTGTTATAACTGCCACCTCTATGGTCGGCGCCACGGGGTACAGCTGGCGACCGCATCGCGGCTGAGTCGATGCGAATTATGAACGCGCGATAGCATCGCTGCAGTAAAAACTTATAAAAAAATGTTTTATTTATAACGTATTAATAATAGTGCTTGAAGAAATTTGCGTGCGTTAGATTTATCGTTGATTAATATATATGTAGTTAAAGATGGAACTAAACATTATTTTTTTTCCCAATTCCAGCTACAAGCAAAGGATGGAGGACGGCGGCGAGGCCATTCCCATGATCGAATGCAACTTGACGTACCCGCACCGGCACTGCTGCAGCGTGCCGTCGTGCCCCCCCTCCCCGCTGCCGCCGCCGCCGCCGCCCTCGCCCACCGAGTCCGAGCTCGGCCACGGCCTCACCGACGACGAGTACAAGATCTTCGGCGTGACCCCCACCGAGGAGAACCACCGCCTCGTGGCGATGCTCATGGCGTCCAGCCGGGAGCTGCGCGCGCGCGACCTGGACCTGCGCAACATGAGGCGCTACCACCGCGCGCTCAAGCGGAACCTGGCGGCCGTGGAGCGCCGCATGCAGATGGAGATCGAGGACCTGAAGAGGATGATCGCGGAGAACGAAGCGCTACTTCTGCTTAATGACGTGCAGATCCGCGGGCTGCGGGAGCGGCGCGGGGAGGACCCGGTGGCGCTGGCGGTGCAGGCGGGCGCGGCGCTGGGCGTGCGCGTGCCGCGGTCCGAGGTGGTGTTCGCGGAGCGCGTGGGCAGCCCGCGCTACGTGTGCCGGCGCGGCGCTCGCGGCGGGCGCGGGGGGCGCGGGGGCGGGCGCGGCGGCGGCGGGGGGCGCGGGGGCTACCGGGTGCGCCTGCCGCGCGACCTGGTGGTCCGCTTCGTGCACCGGCGCGTGCGCGACCGCGTGTACCGCGCGCGGCGCTCGCCCTACAACACGGGGCTGACGCTGCGCCGCGGCCCGTTCTTCGTCAACGAGCACCTGACGGCGTACCACCGCGAGCTGTTCGAGCGCGCGCGGGCGCTGGCGCGGCTGTTCGACTGGCGCTACGTGTGGACGCGCGGGGGGCGGGTGTTCCTGCGGCGGCGCGCGCTGAGGCCCAAGTACATGGTGCGCACGGAGCGGGACCTGCAGCTCGTGCTGCACCTCGCGTCGCCCGACGACGGCGACAGCTCCGACTCGGAGCCCGGCGCCGCGGGCCTCCCGTAGGCCCACAACCACTGTTGAATGATCACTTTCGCTTCATATGATATTCTCTTTTTCACTTCATAATAATTATGGTCGATCAAAGCCAACTTAGTTCATTAAAGTCAAAATCAAAATGCTTAATTCATCGAATATATTTGATTTTTCTGATGAACGTATTTTTTTACATTTCATAAAAATTAATCAATTTTCACTTGTTTACATCTGAAGCAGTGAGTATACTTGCTGTTTAAACTGTTGTTACCAACTTCATATTGAGTGAACATTTTATGTATTTTTTTTTACATTGTATGAAGTGAAAGTGTTCTATCAAAAGAAGGCAGATACGGGAGTGTATGTTTCATGTTGTCCGTTTACATCTCTGTCGTTCGTGGTTGTTTCTATGTTGTAAGATGGTTGTGAAGGTAAGCGTCCACCTTTCGACACCGTAGACAACGGAGGCATCGGATTCAGTATTATTTGTATAGAAATTCACAAAAGTGCGTCCACTTCATCGGCATTTCTGACGCCATTTATTCTCCATACAGAAATATATGAAAATCCGTTTGGTCCTATCCGTAAGATACCGATAGGTGGATGCTTATTCTTAAGTAGTTATGACTAGTTTGGTTGCATCGTTTTGTTTTACATGATCAAATGTGATCTTTAAAATACTTTGGCTGAAGGAATTTCGACAACTCATACCTACCGATGAAATATGTGGTGTAAATCATTATAATAATTAACTAATAAAAACTTTATTGCGATCAGGAACTCTAGTGAAACACAAATCTAAAGTATAAAAAATTATTACTGCTTGCTATGATATAATATATGAAATTAGATTACCTACCTACGTGTGGGCCACTAATTACAGCTTTCAGAGATGTCGATAGGCGTCTTTAAGTAACAAAACCATGCAAACTATCTACTCGTATCTCCTTATTACTTATTTGTCGTTAAGAATTATAGATGTAAGAAGAAAAACTTAAATGTTGTTAGATAACCCTGTTAAAACTTTTTATGACAGATATTTTGCCAGGAACTTTTACTCCAATCCGATCCGAAATCCGAACCAACTGATGTGTGATTTTTGTATTTTCATATGTGTTAAAATGTGGAACTACAATCCACTAGTTAGTTCACCCGCCCCTGTGTAGATGGCGTTACTGGAAACTCTTTTGTCCTCACCCCTTACTAACTAAAATAGACACGGTCTTATTTCATTCCATTTAGAATATAGAAATATGTATACCTAAGTATTCGTTTGTAAGAGATTTAATGGTTAATAAAGTTTATCTGCATGTGAAACCTAGTTGTCCTATCTTCAGATTAGTTTAATATTTTTTTATTGATGATGACTATTCCTAGCTTTAACTCTACGAGGATAATAGAGCTAATATTGTAATTATGAGTGCCTATTATTTTATTTGAGGAACTAATGGTAACCAATTTTTTATAGTTACATACTTACGGTTCATAATTTATATAAGTAGGTACTTCTTGCTATTTTATATTTAAGTTGGTACATATTATATTCTTAATAGTGACGTATAATTGTATATTCAGTAATGATTTAGGCCAATTACTCTGATCTGATTTTGTATTGATATGTAAGAAGGTATGCCTATGATCCACACAATTACCATTTTATCTAACATTTTATTTTGTACGAATTTATTGTGTAACTACCTATGGTCAACCCCAACCTCCGAACGTAAGTATTCAAGTTCTGTCGCATTCATATCTTTAGCTAAATGGAAAGCCGCTTAACATAACTTAATAAGTTAGTAACGTACTTACTAATCTTATAAATCGTAGCAAACCATACTACCTGCTAGCGCATTCGTAACAAAACCAAGGTAAGTAAAACAGAGATAAAGTATTCGAATCAGAAGAGTAGTCTGAGCCAATAGATACAATGGCAGAGGCAAGTGGCCCAGCTAGCGGACCAGAGCCCGCACGACGCTACCCTCCTAAAAATTGAAGGAAGGGGAACACTGCATTAGTAAATACGCGCGAAAATCGATGCGGGGGGGTGGGTTTTGGCGCTTGCGTCGCGCCGCGCGAGCCCGCGTGTTTTAGTCTGGCTTCAGTACCAGACACACGTCACCTGTGGCTGCGGCGGCTACAGGCCGACTTGTTGCGAGAGCCACCTGTTACCCTAATATGGAAGCCCCGTAAAACCCAGGTAAGTGACCAACTAATCACTAATAGCCCTAGCGAATTTTCTAGAAAGTTATAACCTCAAATGTTGGCCGGCCGCGTTCCTAGTTTGAAAAGCGCGCGCTCGCCGCCGTCCGTGCGTGTGTGTGTGCGGCCGGATCCCGAGCCGGTGCGGCGACCCCCACGGTGGGCTCACAGACCAAGGAACATCATTATTATACTTAATTTAAATTTCGAATGCCTCAAAAAGTTTCAAAACTTTTATGCTTTTACCAGGTTAAAACTTTTTCTGACGTTTCCACATTTTTTATTATTTTTCCGATGTTGCTTTTTTTTTGAATTGTTGACTGTGAAGAAAACTGAATGGTTACACTTTCGATTGAAGGGTTACATACACCATATTTTCTTTCTAATTTTGTTGTAGAACACGACTTATTATAATATGATTTTATATAGTTACAAACTATTTTAGATGTAGGAATTATCTTTACATTATTAATTTAATACCTACTAACTTTGTCTAAAAATAAAGAATTACAAGTTATACAAGTTCGAATTTTGCATTAAGTAACTTGGTATCTACTTACAAACAATATCTTTAGAAGAATCTATTTAGAACCACGCGTTACCTACTACGTTATTTTTGCGCTTTATAAGGCTGGTCAAATTAACATATTACCATTTAAGCACCTCACAATAATTTTGTTTAGTAGGTAGTTCGAAAAAACCTTTTTAATTCGTGAAAAAAATATTATTACTGTATTGAATTCTCTTTGGTTTAACGGGTGTTACAGAGCGACTTGAAACCATCTAGCCCAATACATTGGTTATAGGCATAACTTTTCACTCAATATTTTAAACTATTAAACACTAGTTATACCATTAAAAATATGGCTACGCCAAAGCTATGGTCCTAACTTCATAATGTACAGTGGTAATTATTGCACAAACAATCATGTTATAATAAGTATACAATGCTCATTATTATACGTAAAGGTAAGCGTCCACCATTCGGCAGCATCGTACGGAACGGACGCATCGCATTAAGTAGGTATTCTTTGTGTAGAAATTTACACAAGTGCATCAACGTCATCGGCATTGCCGACGCTGTTTGAAAATCCGTTTGTACGATAGCGATAGACGGAAGCTTATCTTAAAAAAGCAATTGTTATATTTGACTCCGCTACTGAATTTCTAAGAATGAAATTTCGCTGACTGTTATTTAGGTATAAAGTTTATGATTCTTGGTACAAGACAAGACAACCACGCGTCATACCGTGCAATGACTAAAATGTGATAAGAGTAACACTTAAAAATGTTTCATCACGTATTTTAATGCACTAGACTGCACCGAAATAGTACCTATTGTGATGCTTATACTTAACCAGATTTTTCGATACATTTTCATATTCAAATAGGTACAATACATACCTACCTACCTCTTCTGTGCTCAAAAGATTTCTTATCATAGATATTAACATACAGCTATTTATACGACGTGTTTGATTTCAGTATTCTTGAGATTTTTCATAAACTCGAAGGCCTCTCACGGATCCCCTAGGTTCCGCAGAACAATAATAAACCCATAAACAAAAGACTAACAGTGCATGTGTAAAGTGTATTTTTTAAAATCTCAGATACTAAAGTGAAAAATGCTCATTTCAAGTTGAAAAAAATCTGGTAATAAATAATATAATAGTTCAGTAGGTATCTGAGATAAAATAAATTGGTAAGTACTTTTGGTTTATCTACCTTTAGGAAATATACCTATACTCTTTCCATTATATTATTGGTTTTTAGACATTCGAAATCCCATACATGTTTGACGACTGCAAAGGAAAACCAACTTTACTTACCAGACATAAGTAAACGTCAAGAATACAATAACATAATGGAAGCTCTATAATTGATTCTATAGAATAGGTCTAGGATAGCATTTACTTATTGGGTGTATAAGTGGCAGACACCAAACCTTCAGGCTTCTTGAAAACATCTTACAGTCTTGTTTACCACTTTCCCGACAACTTAAGCTTGATTGTGTTGTGGTACACCAACCTGCACTAGGTCCACGTGGTGGAAAACCCTTCCCCGAAGGAGACCCGTGACCCAGCAGTGTGGACATGATGAATTAAAATGATTGGGAGTAAAAATGCAAAGTTCCAAAGTGGCCAGTTTCGCATATAAAGCCAGACACTTCAGCATCGATTTCAGTTGTTTGTTCAATGTAACCATACACGTTTGATTTTGTAAATTGGACGGCAAATTAATTAAGTAAAATAAGTGATGAAATTTATACAACGCGGCCGAAAGTGGTTACGCCGAATTATTTCCATGAAAATGTGTATCAAAATATTACATTCGAGGATAGCCTGTCACCGCGAGGCAACTATACTCCAACAACGCTAACTTTGCTACGGGTAAATTATTAATTTTCTTTAACTCCTTAAACGGAGGAAGAAGAACAAGAAGTACTACGTTGGTGTTAAAAATTACAAAGAATAATAATTCAACAAACATATTTTTTTTTGGTTTTGAGTGGTTTCGGTTGTCGCACTCTAGGCAGATTGCTGATGAAACATAATATCATGCAATTGCTTTGTGGCTGAATTGTTATGCAATATTTAATTGCGCCTGGTCGCGACAGGTGGGTCAGAATGAAAATGCATTTTAATATTTGATTCCTGCTCAATGCTCATACAGGTGAAGAAAGTAATTAAAGTCTGAAACGGGGAATAGGCACATAGGCCACAATCACAGCATAATGGACATTAAACTCGGTAAATGCAAAGATTCGTTTCTCCATTGTTGAAAAAAAAAAACACGCACTCACGCCTTGTACCAATGTACTCCCTTGCGGGGTAGGCAGAGGTGCATTGCTGCACCCACTTTTCGCCAGAGTGTATGTTAGTCCCAATTGTTGAACTTAATACATATATTTGCCTATTTAAAATTTTAAAATTGGGCTGATAAATATAATAGGTTAGGATGATATAATTATATCCCCTAATAGCCTAATACATAGAATGAACTGTCAGCAGTTTACAAGAAGCTTGCAAGCGTCATCATCATCATCATAATACTAAAATTCAAGTACCACGATGACTCTTCCAAGCCTTTATTTACCTTTTATCTTTCTTGTAAAACAAACTTGTGAACACACACTTGAGAGTGTGTTAACGAATATAAATCATAACAAACATTTTAATCAATCTACATATAGAACTTAAAAGTTATTTTTATAATACAAACACAAGCATAAATACAGAGGTGAGCATATACCTAAAAGTATACATACACAACACACTTAATATCAAACTTCACCATCCTCATCCACCCTCATTCATCTATAAATGTATTCCATAAGGAAACTGAAATAAACTTACCGTACATATGACGGGAAATGCATATTCTACAAAGGAATAAACTCACAGAATTTAAGCATCTGTTCATAATATGTCTCCAGTCTAGACCTTTTGTTTCACGACAAATAGCGCGCAATACCTGCCCCGGGGAAATGTTAGAGTGGTCACTTCGGAAACTTCTGCTGAAGAGCATCACAAACATACAAGAGAACCGTACCTGAAGGAACTTTAATTTTAGCACTATTGAAACATAACATATTATTTAGAACTTGGAAAATGATATTTACTTTATATGTAGGTATTTATTGAGGTACGGTCAGCTGCATAAGTCGTTATACACTTCTGTACCTTGTCAAACTAACGAACCGTCAATATTTCAATGAATGGATAGGCGGTTTCAGATTGACAAGGTACAAAAATTTATAGCTACTTATGCAGCTGACTGTACCCCCGATGCAATAGCATAAAGTATACATTTAAAAGCTTACAATTAATTATCGTATGTTGGTATATGATTTATAAATGGCACTGCACATTTGAGGCAAATGCACTCAGTCGAGTTGCGATGCCGAAGGCAGTATGCGCCGGCCAGCCTTCCAGCTCGACTAGCTGACCAGCCGACCGTCCCTGTACGATACCATTCACTTAAGTTGACCAAAATATATGCCGTTTTCTCATGTAGTAGGCACAAACATAATTGAATAGTAAAACAGCAGTTGAAACGTGTCAATGCCGCGATTGTCAAATAGCAATGGTGAAAAAGTAGTGACGGTCATGAGCTGCCTCCACCAATCCCATATAATACATTCTCACATCAGCCTGCCAGTCTTGTGCTTGACATCGCTACCATGTCCACTACGATACCATTCACTGCTTCCCTATTTAACGGGTGCTAGGCCCGCAAATTAAACTCGGCGCAGCTAAAACAGGTGCAGGGAAAATTGGTGAGAACACCACACACCCTCGTTTAGCGACCACACCATCGCCCGGGTAGTTAATATCGTGACGTTGCTGTCTAGTACTGAGGTCACTTTAGCTTACGGAAAACGAACAAATGAGAGCTGTTACGCAATCGGTACTTCGATACGGTTAATGCAGCAACATAGAGATGTGTTTAGTACAACAGTGGTACCGCTAACAAACTTTTTTTATAAGCTTCGGAGCGCCGCATTAATGAACTAGACTCTTTGACTTTTCATTTTAAGCGTACATACATGAAATCTATGGTTCGTTAGTTTTTCGTAAGCTGCAGTGACCCTCCTGACTTGGGGCCAACACAATTACGTGCCACTATGTCCACTATCGATAGTTATAATGTCTATACCGTGTTTAGGCTACAGGGCTGTCAATTACAAAGGTGCACAATCTAGGCGGGCCTCGTTATGGCTTTACGCGTCGCTTGCAGAGCACTGGGGGGTTACTTTATGCTAGAACTGTCGTGTAACCGGCACGTATACAACGATAGAGTCGAGGCTCACGCAGCAGTGCTCCTAAACTTGGTTTTTGGTCATATAGAGTGACCCCCCTGGACGGGCCGTGCTGTTGAATGCGGTACAGACAATAGGGGGGTCTATTGTCTTTTTGATGTGATCGCTGGTGTACGAATCTTGGTTTGATGAATTTGGAGGAGAGATGAGGCACAGCCAAAATGTGGTAGGTATTTGCCATTGTGTTTAGATCAGTTTTCACTTACTTGCTTATCTTATGTTATTCATGTCATTCGGAATATAAGTTCCTAGTTTATTTCTCCTAAATACATTTGTGTAGAGGAAAATAAATGCATAGCATGATTTCAGCGAGTCAAAGCGACTTTAACGTTAAAAACGAGATATTTCTGAATATATTACCGTCATCGTAGTAAAAGCTATTGCCGACAATGCGAGTTAATGTTACCAAAGAGGAAATGCAATATTGTTTATCTAGTTATGGGACAAAATGCAGCTATCTTTTATATTTTGCTGTAAACTTGCAACAAAGAAAGCTAGCCTCTACCGCTAGATAGTTACCTATTTATAATGTTTCAGATTTGAAATTTAAAGTAGTTTATTCCAAGGATGTAAAAATATGGCACGGTACTTTTTTAGATATTTTATGAAAATGTTAGAATGCCACTGACAAACATAAAAAAAAACATCTCGGCAAGTACTGAATTTTTTTTCTGCCTTGTCATAATAAAAAGTTTATGAATTAATACAGTATTTTGACATGGTATAAAAGTGTGTACATGGTACATTAGTTGACATAGTGAAGGCTACTCCCTTGTGAGGTAGGAGGAATAAACCAACCTCTCCTATATTACGGCACACATTGTCTATGTCTTTGTTGACTAGAACCTTCACAATTTCCCGGTCCGTCTCCAACAACACGAGTGAAATTGCGACCTATTTCTGCTTACCTACACAAAGCTCGTATTTTTCTGACTCGCTTCGAAAACTAGCAACAATAGACTCGCAGCTCGCTCCCCAACGCCTATTGGTTGGACCACTTCACTATACTTAGTCTAGGCCGGCGGTTCTCGAATACTTTTTGCTTAAGGTACCCTATTTTGTTAGGCGTTCTTTTATCGGAACACTTCTTTAGGCGTTGGACCTAGTTGGCACATTACGTATGCAAGGGTATTCTTAATTTTCGCGGATCTCTTGACCGCTTTTACGGAACCCCTGAGTCAGTGAATCACTATGGGAACCGTTGTTCTAGTCTCTAGGCCCTAGGCTCTAGTGCAGGGGTGGCCAACTTAATTGAACCAAAGATCGTCGATCGTTTTTGCTAATCAACCCTGTGCGATATACCAATTACGTATTATGTTTGAAATTTTAAATGACAGCGTAGTATAGTTATATATAATATGGTTACTGCGATCGACCGGTTGGCCACCCCTGCGCTAGTGCAATGGGGAATTGGATATAGGGGGCCACTCTATATGACGAAGAACGAAGTTTCTGAACGCTACTGCGCGAGCCCCGACTCTACCTCGTGCCGATTGCACGACAGCTCTCGTTCGTTCGTTTTTCGTCAGTATAGAGTAACCCTCTAGATACGATTCAAGTTCAGTTTTGTATCGAAAGAGTTTTACAAAAGTCGGACATGGCGGGGAGGTTCTGCTCAGACTCCCTTATGTATTGTCTCTACTGTAAACTGCCACTCGAATTGAGCAATGGACAAAGGTTTTGTAAACCATTTACATGAGGTATCTAACTTTGTTTGTAGTATTGGGTTGTTTTATTAGCAGTTATGTGTGTTTTTGTGCACATGGCCTGCTAGCGAGGCATCTCTGAGCTTTGGTTCATCTACAGGGTGTTGCAAAAAGGGGTTTTATAGGGTGACACGGTTAATCAGTCTCAACTTATTTTATATACCAACTTTATGAAATGCTTGATAAGTAGTAAAAAATTTAGTGACCATAGTGACCAACAAAGTTTCTATGTAGAAATAAAGTACGTACGTTTCTATAACAGGAGTCTTACCAAACTTTTTAACCTCATGTATAGTTGTGAACCTTAGCTTCGGCTACAGTTTAAGTACAGCGGAGATAATCCTATTATTTATTTAAACCGTGGATTAAAACTAAAAAACGGTAACTGACTGGCTTCTTAATCAAGTGGATAAGGTTTGGATCTGATCGCTCGGATCGAAAATCGAATTAAATAAACACGTAACTAGTTAGTTAGAGTATACCAAGCGACGCTAACCTCGCAACTTGGGTAAAATATGGAAAAATGTTTTTCAAGGAATATAAGTACTAACAAGAAGCTGGTAGCCATGAGTGTATAATAGTAAAGAGCACAGATTAAAGCATGATTCACGCTACACCGTGTCTCGACCGGGCACTTTTGTATGAAGTTTCATGCCTGACAGTGGCTCGGCCGTGCCCAACTACATGCACCGTGCCCCAGCCGGGCGGCCCGGTCGAGACACGATGTAGCGTAAATCAACCTTAAAAATTATTTAGCAAGACGTACGAATTCAATTCCAGAAATCAAATAACAAAGAATACCTCATTGTTGGACCTAATAAACTTTTATATTTTGTTGGCATACATATAATATGCCATCAAAATATAGGTAAATTAGGTAAGCGTAAACTCCGATAGGTTCACGCTTACTACGTTCGTACGCAACAGAAGCATCGAATTCAATATTATTATTAGAAATTCACACAAGTGCGAATTCATGTGCATTGACGGCCGCGTTCTTCAAACATTTATGAAAAAAATATTGTTTTATACGATTCTATACCTACGGTTATGTGCAGAGCAGAGAAACCTGACCCCCCTCTCATAGTAACAATGCTTCTGGGAGGGGTCAGATTTCTCTGCCTTATACTACGATACTAATAGATGGACGCTTACCTAAAACATAAATGCTTATTTCTGTTTATCTAAATTCTATAAAAAGAGCTTTCATTTGTGCTTTTTATTTAAAAAAAAACATGCATAAATAGTACATTAAATAATAACATATACATTTACAACCACTACCACTTTTGTGTAATAAACAAGACTATTATATTTTTATTTTATTTTATAATATTTGGAGAACTTACAGCTACAACACAATATGAACATATCAGGTAAACAGCTACTAGCCAATTACAAGTTCCCACATATGGTTCCAATGGTAAGGATTGAATTCTAGAACCCATTTCTTCGCTATTCAGCGCTGAGACCGGTTCCAGAACTCAATCCTTAGTTATTATACCTAGGCGTTACACGACACCAGCTGTAACACACACTAATACTAAAACACTAATATCTGTACTTAATAAAAACAACTAAGTTAACTAAAACTAGATATGATAATTAGGTACTTAGACTGACTTAAATGATTTTGTTCACAAAAGCAACTGTTAGGTATCTATTAACATTACTATGTTTCTTACTGAAAGGATCAAACTCTGAATCGTTATAAATTTTATTAAGTGAATTACTCGCACGTATAAAAAATGAATTCTGTCTATAATTAGTTTTTACAAGTGGAATTTGCATTATGGAATGGTGACGGGGTAGGCGACTAGGGACATAAAATTTAAGCTTTGCGACTAGATCTGAGCAATCAGTCTTACCATTAATTATATTGATTAAATACGAAATATCGGCAGCTTCTCTTCTTATATAAAGTGGAAGTAAGTGTAGGCGTTTGCAAGACATTTCATATGATTCCTTTGGCAAGTGGAATTTAAATCTTAAAAACCGTATGAATTTTTTCTGAATTTTTTCCAATCTAGAGACGTAATCTTTGTACCGAGGGTTCCAAATTTGGGAGGCATATTCCAGACTACTTCTTACGTAAGCACAGTAGAGAACCTTCAGAGATTTCAATGACCGAAAAGATTTAGAGACTCTCATGATGAAACCTAGGGATTTTAAAGCTTTTGTAGTTATAGCATCTATATGTTGATCAAAAACCAATTTCGAGTCATGTATAACTCCTATATCACGAATGTTATTACTTCTCTGGATGTGTAAACCTCTGAGAGTGTAATTAGATAGGTAAATATGGATTTTTCTAGTGTAAGATACTGTGTAGCATTTTGAAATGTTTAGATCTAATTTATTAGTATGACAATAGTGGTCAAATCTGATAAGGTCCTCCTGTAAAAGATTTTGTTGCTCAATGTTATTGACTGTGCGAAATAATTTTAAATCGTCAGCAAATAATAGACACATAGAATGCTGAAAACAGGAGTCTATGTCATTTACAAAAATTATAAACAATAAGGGCCCTAAAAGGGACCCTTGCGGAACGCCAGAAGGAATGCCAGACCAAGGAGACATAAAACCGTTGAGTACAACAGCTTGCGATCTGTTATCGACATATGAGCAAAACCACCTAAAGAGGTTACCCCTTATACCCAGTCTTAGAAGTTTATTTAAAAGAAGCGCGTGGTCAATTCGATCAAAAGCTTTACTGAAGTCGGTATAGATTACGTCAACTTGGTCTCCCCTATCCATACGTTCAGTAATGCAGTCATTCAGTAAAGCTAGATTTGAGACAGTTGATCTTCCCTTAAGGAAACCAACCCAATATTAATAGTATATATTATTTCGCGAGTAATATGAGTGATATTTTATCATAAATAATGATGATCTTTGCCTTTGACGATTTTTATGGTTACATTAAATACGTGAAATATTTTACTTGGGCTTATTTACATTAACAAAATATTCTTTACAAAGATTCAGAGTATTATACTGTACAGTAATGTTATATTATTCATAGAGACCCGTGTCTTATTCCATTGTATTAGACAAGTAAAGATTCCTTGAGAGGTATTCTTTTAGCTACCCTGGAAACAATAGCACATTATGTATATTCTGAAGCAACCCACCCAGCATCGACTAAGTCTATTAAATCCGAACTTTATACAATTTTCCACCAACCAATAGCAGCCGAGAAATTCAAACAAGAATGCTATATCGTAATATCCTGTGAAATCTTGTGGATGAAGAGAATTCCGCGGCGTCAGCCAAAGCTATTTGAGAGTGAAAAAAACTCAGCTTCGGTATTTTTATTTCTGTTTGAAGCGAAGCGAAGGAGTGCTCGAGTTACCTGCATGTATTTACCTTTAAGGAGATATATACTTAGCTGTTTTATTCTTATAAAGCTAGAATACATACTAGTGCATGTTATTTAAAAATTGATTTGATTGATACCCATGCACACGACACTTTTTTAAGTAATTGTTATCGCGTATGCCCCGACGACGCCGACGGCCGTGCCGATAAATAATAATATTGCAATACCGCTCTGAAACATAATAATTAGATTTCAGTAAGCATCCTTTTCTTTAAGTCATGCTGTTTCCAAACTCTTTATTTGTTTAGGTATTTAATGGTAAGCGATTACTTACATCAGCTCAAATAATAATATCCAAATATGCCGATGCTTTTACCGATAATAAATATACTACCATTTTACCATTCAAAAGCTTCAAATTAGTGTCTGAAAATCCGCTTACTTCAATTTTAAATGGCACAGAAATACGTACGATAAAATATTTTTCATACCGATACCGCCCTGTTTTCGACGGATTACCTAATGAATGTACTCTTCTCGCCCACCCTCTGAAAACAAAAAAAAACATTACTAATCGATCGCCGGTGCTCTCTCATATTTTTGTATTGTTTGTATTGTAACTACGAGCACAAATCTGCACCTAATAATTCTCTTTTGGCCTTCTGTTCTTCAGCTGTTTTATGAGATACTTATGTATCTACCTAACCTTCTCTATAATACATGCTATATTTTGTGCAATAAATTTACATTATTTGTTTTTAGGCAAGTATGTAGGTATGTATAGTTGTACGGGTAAGGTAGGCATTCATATCTCAGTCGTACATCTCTGGCTGATATTGGAGCTTTTTGTTTACATACATATGCATATTTATTTATATTTATAAGCTGAATTGATTTTAGTCGAACCAGCAATAAAATAAATTAACAAGACATCAGGAGTTCATTGCAGCCAATTTACTTTGACTAATATGTAATCTGTGCCCCAATGATGTAACTTAAAAAAAAACGTATATCTAACGTACATCGAAAAAATAAAATCTAGATGAAATATTAAACAAAAAATATGCAGGCTTAATGAAAGAAAACAAGTTCTTTAAATACAACATAAGTACGCACCACTGAGGACGTTCTTCCGTAGGCTGCAGTTCGAGATGAAGAAATTACCCGGCGATGCGACGTTGGATCACTGGCGCGAGAGCTAACGAGTTACTTATACCATGACTGAGAAGGAGATACAGTAATAACTTAGATTAACAATATACGAATAGGTGTGACACGTACAAAAACAAAACAAAAACTGTTCTCATTTTGTTTACTGTCGTTTCAAGTTCAACCTAATGACAACTATTGCACCAATAAATAAAGTCTCAAAATTTCTAACCGAACTAATTAAAAATAACGAGCGGCATGGAGGAAGTGGGGTGTTATTTTCCGAGACGTTCATTTTGCACTGACACTTCATCTTGTTCGTATATTGGTAATCTAAGAGTAATAATGTGTGATGGAAATTTACTCTGCTGTAGATTAGATATTATACAGTCGTGAGGAGCTGTCAGCTGCAACTTGGTACCTATTATTAGGAATAGTGCACAGTCTAATCCTAACTTCAGACTTGAGTACTGTCAGCAACATAAATCAGGTATACTATATATAGTGCTTGATATGGGTTCTGTTTAATTTTAACATGTCAGGGAAACAAAGCGTAGTAACATGAACTTGAGATTCAGGCTTATATTCGTGAACAGAATTCAGCGGTGTGGAATTTCCTCCACGTCCTCTCGCCTTATTATACCACTTTTGCAACACCTTGAAACTTGTCTTTATAATACCTATTAAACCTGCATAATAATAACTGTGCGTAAAGATGTGTGTGTTATCCATAGTACTTATAGGATAAAATGGTAGAACATTTTCAATTACTTACGTGATACAAGATAAAGCCACATACAAACAATATGGATAATTATGATAAAGCACCTAACCACAAGCCAATAATCTGTTCAGGCATCAATTGAAACGGATATAATAAGAGCTTTTAAAAGCTTTCATGAAATTGGTCCGCTAAGCCAGGCAACGGGTGGATGTCTACTTACGTTATTCTTTTATGTAATTTGTTTTGTTTTTATGTTTTACCGACCTAATGGATTGCAGTAATCCTGATGCAGCCAACATGGTGCTGTTTTTTAAACAACTTCGAAAAAAGAGGAGGTTCTCAATTGCCATGATTAGAATTTGTTTTGAATTGCACTATTTTCAATAAAGTTATAAAATATTTACTAGCTCAACGGATCTTTATATAATATGAGTATAAAATAGCTTTAAATATGTACGGGCAATGAAAAAGTTCCAGTCAGAAAATCATAAAGTTCCTCAACGGAAAATGCTAGCTTAATGACGCCGTCTGCAATATTGAAGTACATTTAAAAGCTCACCAGAATATTACCAACTAAAAACGTAAAATTTTTGGTCAAATTTCCTATTGAATGTATGAAGAAATTGAGGCCATTTAGTGCCGGAATTTTGTAAGTTGAACTGTTTGTTTGCTCGTGAGTGTACTTTTAGTAATAATGTTTTAAATAAATAAAGACCGACCTACTATAAAAGGTACATATATTTCCAGTACACACAGTAGTTTTACTGTTTTACCTGCTTGTTTCCGGTCTCGACATACACGGGGTTCACTCTCTAAATCGACAAACGAACGAACGAGAATCGCCATCAATCGGCACTCTTATCGCAGCTCTCCGTAGCTTCAGAAAAAACAAAAACTTCAGCGCTAACCATGACTCTATCTAATTGTACTAAGCGTGGCGATCGAGGGACAACTCTCGTTCGTTCGTTCATAGAGTGACCCCCTAGGTACCTACCTGTTCCACGTTTCCCCTTGACCTATTCGCGAAGAAGTGGCTAATCAATGCAGAGTATCAAAGAGAGTTTTACCTTTGAAGTCTTTCGCCTCACTGCGGGTTCCAGACCCAGTGGAAATAAATTGCTGCTTCTGTATCTTATACTTCATACTGGACTGATCAGTTTGATAAAAAATAAAAATCATGTGCCTGATGTACACACGTGGTGTTACAAAAAGGATGTAGTAAGACAACTCAACAACTTTTTAATATTGAAAATTCGCGTAAAAATAATCTGTCTAGATAACGCCTTAAAAACGTGTTATTCCAAAAATAGTAACATTTTTGTTTACGTATCTACAGTGATTGTTTAACTACGAGTTTCAATATTTTATGACGGTCGTATTAAATACGTTCTCCGCTCCGATGGTTTCGTTTTCCCTGTGTTTCCGACAGGGGATTAAGTCCCACAGCCCCGCATCCCGTGCCCAGCGTATGACCGCTTCAATTTGAAACCTGTTAATACATTTTATTTTACGAAAACACATTTTAAGTTACTATTTATTAGGGTACTCTTGGGTAGTTAGTATTTATGAGCAATTATGATTAAATATGCAAGTATACATCACACAAACGGCTAACTTTTTTAGGCTTAGATTTAGGTACCTTTGGTATTGGATTGTCTTTATACGAAGCATTTTTATCATACGTATATTTGCAATGGATGAAGACGTTCAGTTAATTCAATGAGTGATGTATTTACTTCCCTATCCTCCCTTTACTTAATACCAATAGACACCTAGGGCCTCAGGGTAAATCGCGGTCAGTTAGGTCAGGGTATCCGTATACAATAAACAAAAACTAATGGTTCGAATCGGCTAATGAATGGATTAACTACATACCCCATTAGAATTTGTATTATGATCAATTGGTAATTATTGGATTTGAAATTTCAAATGTAATCTACTCGTACTGAAATTAAATACAAATATATTGTGTACAGGGGGTTAAAAATTGTATAGTAAGTATAAAAAAGACGACCCAAAGACTTTTGATTTTTTTTGTTGCAAAGATTAGTGATTTATTTGAGCCAACAAGAGCTAAAATTTCTTAATAACAATCTAGCTAGTTAGTATTTGTAAGTAAAAAATAAAAACACAACGCAAAATTCGTATTTCTACGTATTGTATCTTAATTTTTAAGCTTTCTAAGATAAAGTGGCGTATTTAAATAGAACATAATAATATTTCAATGTTTCAAAATAGGAATTAATAAACATTTCACAAAAAACAGTTTCCAATTCCAATAGCGAGACAGAACGAAACAGTATAAAATAAGCGCTCAATAACTAATTGGTTTGATGTGACTGCTGCAGCGAGCGACCGGTACTCTCTTATTCCAGACTGCAGATAATTTCATTATAAGGCTTTGCTGGACTGGAGTCTTGCCGGGCGGTAGCAATAGCGCATTGTTTCAGTTGTAATTGACGTACAATTGACATGTTTTATACAGAATGTTCAAAATATCCGAAAATTAATTTTAAATAATCTAATGTAATAATACATTATATAAACAAACAAAGTACAAGTAAAAGGATTTTCAAAAACTCGTAGAACAAAAGTAGTTCAGCCCGCCTTCTCGGCTTTGTATAACAACGTTTGCAACGTTCTGTATACATACATACATACAAATATATATCTCCACTGTCACTAGTAGGTGCACTGCCATTTATTGATTTATTATATTTCCGTCCGAACTTCCAAGCAAGACCAAGAAACTAAACTTGAGCTGTAGACAAGACAAGGGTAGGGCTGAGTTGCTAAAGTTTTCATTCACCATCTTATGATTAGAATCAAGTCTGACACCATTGTAGGTACCAATAAATAAAGTCAAGCCTTCTAACCAAACCGAATTAAAAGTAATTGAAAAAATAAAAATAAAATTTCTGAAGATTTGTAAAATAGTTTAATATTACAATAAAAGATGAACAAAAGCCTATATCTAAACCACCTACTTACGCGATCTAAATATAAAAAACTGTTTATATTCAGATTCCTTCTTACTGCTTCTATTTTACTCTGTAAACCAACTTACCTAACTAATTCTACTATCTACTCCACTAATACCTACCTTTTCTTGTGTACCCGTGTTACATGGCGTCAATAAATGATTTTGATTTTGGTTTTTTAATATTTTGTGGAGAATATCGTTAAATTCATAACCTTTTATTTTATTTTATAATATTTACGATTTCAATATGATGCTCATTTAACAAGTGTGTCGAGCTCACGGAATAACGTCAGTAAAACAGAAAGGCTTTTGAAGTAAATGCTCAATATTATGGGATAAAAGCTTCACAGCACACAGATTTCCTTTTTGAATTTCATCGGTTATTTATTTCATAAACAGAAGTTTTATACATACATATAATAATATGCTCACGACTGTAATCCCCCAAGGGTGATTGACCCTTTCGTTCGATGAAACTTTTTTCTCTGAACTTTTCAGCGGGTTGAATTTTCGGTAAAACTCCACCATTATGTAAAAAGTCTTAAATGCAGATGGTATTGTTTTTAAAATTTAATAAATGCTGCTGCTGCCAGCTGTTTCCAGTAAAATGTCTTTACTATTAAAGATTAAAGTACCCTTCAAGTGGCATCGCCGTGAGGCCTCGTGTATACAAACAAATCAAACGTTAATTTAACAATGCATGAACACATAGAACAACGTTGCTCGGGTACGAAAACATGATAAATTTATAACAACAACGCAACGCTTTAAACTTTAAAAAGTATTTGCGGAATGAAAATTATAGGGCTAACAGTAAGCATAGGTAAAGTGAAGTTCAGTGGAGCATTTACCGCAAAAATAACAGAAGGGTCACACCAGCTTAAAAAAGAAACAAAAGAACGAACGAGGGCTGTCTTGCAATCAGATAACATAAAATTCGCACTGAGTTTTTTCACGGCACGGGAGACACGCTACCTAGCGAGCGGTACGTAGCTGTACTATCTCCGTGCCATACAAATCTGCGTTTTCGATTTCACTTCTCGATAGGTGAAAAAACTCGCACTCGAGGCCCAGAACGTTTAAAACAAATAGATAAAGTCGTAGTTTTCGCAGCTTAGCTTCCAATAAATTTGTTGGTTGTGTCTGTCTGTCTGTCTAAGTGTCTATGTAGCAATACCCTATATCACGGGAATGAGCAAAAATATCGAGTTAAAATTTAAATTAGAAAACTAGTCATTTTTAGTTCAATCTATTAGTGACTACCATGTAAATGTAACAAGTGGCAAATTATCGTTCTCATACAATTACTATGAAAAATAAATACAATTGGTATACTAAGCCGAAAACTACATGTGCAGCATGTTTATATCTAAGCCCGAAACTGAAATCAGAATTTGGAAATTCGCGAAAAAAAATATTTTTTTCCATAGTAAAAAGTCACGTGACCAACAAAGTTTCTATGGAAAATTATTTTTTTTTTCGCGAATTTTCAAATTTTGATTTTAGTTTCGGGCTTAGATATAACATGCTGCACATGTAGGTTTCGGCTTAGTATACCCTTTTTTGCAACACCCTGTATATGTATATGGTTGCGGGCAAACACAATTTTAATCAATCACGCTCTGAAAGTAGGTGTGGTGTGATTTGCCTGAAAAGAGGAATGAAAGTAGCTCTTTTTATGCCGGGGGAAAATTTTGAATTCTTTTGAAAAATACACCTGATAAGTACCTAATATTTACCTTTTAATGGAGGTGAGGATTTTTTTGTTTTTCATATACATATTTAAACGTTGTAATTCGACTTGCCTCGTATTTGCTATGAAAAGCACAGTGTTTACCTCTGGAGAACCCCTTGGATAACAATGTAGTATTATTCTAACTATAGTTGACAGTACGGATTCTACGGAGCCTTTTGTGCGCGAGTTGGACTCGAACTTGGCAGTTATTTGTATGCTAGAGTGCGCTCCAGAAGTTGCCCGCCACCTCGGGCGCCGCCGGGCTGACCACGTAATTTTAAAACTTCCACCTTCCACCTTTTTCCTTTAAATATTTTTACACGGTCTTTTTCTACAGCAAACTGTGCCGGCATCGGGCGCCGGTATTTCTTGGTATTGGGCTTGTCTGTAATTAAGACATTAAATTAGATTGGGGATTATTTTTATCCAATAATGATTGGAACGTTTAACAAGAACTAAAAAAAATAAAACTTTAAAGTTTTAGGGCGAGGCTCCATTGGTGCGTTGCGTCGCGTCGTGGTCGCAGTCACACATTTTTATAACAGTTTCTTTGCGATAAAGGCGACGCGACGCAACTCACCCCACGAGTGAATGAGAATTGGCTACAAGAGGTAAGCGTCCAACTATCGGCATTGCCCGTAACCCGCAACTGACGCGTCGCATTCAGTATTCTTTGCATAGACATTGACACAGGTACAGCTACTTCATCGACGACATTGCCGACGCCGTGTTTTTCCGTACATTCATGAAATTTCTTTTTTGTCCGATAGGGCGCTTACCTTTAATCGCCTGAATTTTTTTACTTACGTAGTTGCCACACCGTTCATTAAAGGGCTGAGCTCGCTTAGACCGAATTCGGCTTAACTAAAGCCAGTCAGGACGGCTCTGCGAATGGACTAAATTGACCAATTAAATCACCTTAGTTGCCTCGGCCATTACTCCTGCCTGGCTTTTCAAAACTTTCACTTTGAACACGACTGAGTAAGTGCTTATTTAAGTACTCACAGACACATACTCGTAAGTGTAGTTTATTAGTTTATTGAACTAACGAACGAAGTTCTGACGACAATACAAAGCACTAGTTGAACAAACCAAAATACGAACCTATACATACAATACTCACCTCCAGACAATCAGTAAGTAGCTTTATAGCTTCAATAAATTATAATATGTGAAGTACATGTTTACTGTCTTACAAGTTCTACTTTAACCTCGGTTGAAAAAATAAAATCGATGCTTGTAACAGTGAGCTCTTGATTTGTGCAAATGTCAACAGCATTTGGTTTCCAACCTCCAACTGGAGTAAATAATAGATACTGCAAGCGGAGACCGCAAACAGGTTAAGTAGGGTGACGGTGAAGCCTTCAGTGACAATGACGTCAGGAGGTCGATTCACTAGCCATGTGCTGTATGCAACTATGCTGCGATGATGTGGAAGAAATACGTTCCCACCGGTGCTATGCTATGTGGACGAATGAACATGATCGGTGGATATCAAACGCATCCATACTACGTAGCACTGTACAGTCAGTTCTGAAGGCTCCTTTTGGGGTGCACTCAAGGAGCCCTTTCTAGTGCCGCGTGCCGTATTACCTATTCCTGAAACACGGTAGGCGCTGAAGGATCATTCTTGAGTAAACACATTCAAATTGACTTTTTAACCTTAATAGCCTGGTTGTCTGATTATGAATATCGAAAACATGCAATATAACACGCAATTAATGAATTCCCATGGTTGAAATGCTCTGTTCACGCGCGTCGGGTCGTCGTCGGCACTATGGGAATTATTTACCTAATTACGTTGCGTGTTCCATTGCATGTTACGTTACAGAATGCAGTCTGTACCTGTCTTTAAAAGGTGAATTGTATCAAAAGCGTAATAGCTGTCTAGCGAATATCAACAAGAATGCAATGCAATAAACGATTAAGTATTGAGTTCCCTGGCCATGTAGCACGGGGCACTATTAAGACATGATAAAAGTTCTCCGTCGCGCTCACTCTTGAGGCTGCGCGATGTGAGTGCATGAGCGCGATGCATAACTCTTGTCACGTCTTAAATGCGCACCGTACTAGCCCTTCTGAACTTACTAAAACATTTTTAATGATTGTGGTCTAAGCAGTTTTGGACCCATTTTAAGAACTAGAATTACCCCTTCGGTCACTATCACGAAGTCAAAATGAGTTTACATTTACGAAGTAAATTATTGTCAAATTCAATACATTTTAAATCCGAAAATCATTGTCCGAACAAGTTTGCGATACGTAGTACACTGGGCAGACAGCCACTGACGCTATCTGACTGGACAATTAATGAAACTTGAATTTAATGAAATTGTTAATGTCATTACTATCACTGCGGTCGGTCTACTAGCGATAAGTTAAAAGTAGGTTAGTAATATTATTTGCAAAGACGACAGCAGCAGATGTCCCCGTACCCAGGTTGTATATGAAAGTTCAACCCTCCATACAATTAAAACTCAACCCTAAATTAGCTCTAATAGCCACGTTTAGTTCTACTACACTACATAGTATCTCCCAAAACGTCCGGGCTATTTCGTCAATTACAGCCGTCAATTTCCATTACAGTTGGCATTAAGTATGTAGATTTTGGAGGGAAATTAATTTTCCGATCGTCGGTAAATGCTATTTCAATGCAGCCTGTTTGTGATAATTGCAATACTGAGAATTTCTGAACTATCCATGCTCTAGTTTTGTCGGAGTTGATACAGGTTTGTTGTTCGATACTAGAAAGCAATAATAATCCATTTGTGGGTACCTGTAAAGAAAATAACGTACATTTTTCACATGACATATTATTAATTTCTCGTGACCGATATGCGCTGCAAAAGTTTGTGTGTGTTAAAGGCAATGTGAATGTTTTATGGTTTTGCAAACTCCGGAAGTGAGCGGCTAAGCTTTCCTGAAATATGGTTCACATGGGACATCGCCCGGAATCTAAAAGTTACTGTTTTAGTCAACAAAACAATATTTGCAATGTATAATATGTAACGGCAACCAGAAATTATATTTTCTAGCGTTAAACACGCAAAAAAATATAATTTCTGGATGCGGCTTCAATAAAAATGTTATTATTAAAAAAATATAAATATAAACACTCACACCTTGTACAAATGTACTCCATTGCGGGGTAGGCAGAGGTGCATTGCTGCACCCACTGTGTTTATGTTGGTCCAAATGTAATACGGGCGGGCCTACTGCCATTTCACGGGCACATCCAAGACCCGAGAACAAATATCTGTGTTTAAACAAATATTCGATTCCCGGCTGGCAACCCGGCTCAGAAGTCAGGGTCACTCACCAATACGCCATTCAGTTGTCATTCTAAAATTAAATATCGTCTATTATTAAAAAAGACTTCAAAATCTTTAAACTGGTTATTATAATATTCTTCTAGATAAGATAGTTCGCTGGAATATACTGCCTTCAGCTCAGTCACTGATAAAATTTCACCCTCCAAGCGGCGGCGGCGGCGCTCTCCCCACTCTCATTTAGATTGTGTACTGTACATACAAATTTCAGTGCAGACATCTCGAGCAAATTACGTAATGCATTGTCTTTAGCCAGTTGAGTGGTTAGTTACTTCAAATGTTTAATTATACACACATATAATAATAGGTACGCAAAATGGTAATACGGAAATAAAAGATGATTATCATTATTATAATAATTGGTACGGAAATGGTACCGTCGTTATTTGGTAACTTAAAAACAACAATTATGATTTTAGCCGCTAGGTAGAAAGTTGTTTTATAAAACGAATTTTAAAAGAAAATAACACCTACAAGTAAATATAAACTGGAGAGCAAAGAAAAAGTTCCAGTGACATGTATATCGGCAATGGCAGGTGGAACTTTTTAATTGCTCGCGAGTGTATTTTATACCATATCTTCTTCTTAAGGGGCCGTCCATTAATCACGTGAGGTCGTTTTTCTCATTTTTTGACCCCCCCCCTCCCCCCTGGTGATATTTGGTGAGGTTTGGGACCAACCCCCTCTCCCCCCTCTGGATCACGTGTATTTTTTTGGAAGTCTATGTAATGGCAATTTTTGACTAGAAAAAAAATAGGTCATACTACAAATCGTTAAAATTTTTGCGCCGTCCAAAATATCGGTTCAGAAATACCTAATTTTTGACAAAAAATTAATACACGTGATGTCTAACGAGAACCCCCCCTCCCCCCTCGTGATGTTTCGTGCGGTTTTCAGTACCCCCTCCCCCCCCTTTGAGCCTCACGTGATTAATGGACGGCCCCTAAGTCCTTTAACTCCTAGTGGAGCATAGGGCCGCAACTACAGCTTTCCACTTCTGACGATCAGAGGCAGCAGCCACAACTTCTGGCCAGCTCATGTTGATCGACATGATCTTCTGGGCTAATGTCCTTATCCAAGATATTCTTGGGCGCCCTATCCTTCTTTTTCCTTGCGGGACAAAAACTAGGGCCTGCTTTGTGAGGCGAGAATCCTCCTGCCGCAACGAATGACCTATCCAGCGCCATTTTCGATCGAGGATCTCTAATTCTATACCATATAATAACATAAATATTAGATAAAATCGCTTCGGTACTTTCATTCGTAATAAAAACGTGTCCATTATATGGTAAACAAAGCTTTATGTTCAGGCAATTTTAATCTTCCTTACTTTTTATTACAATGAAATTCATAACATCTATATGAGTAAAAAGTCTCCTTTATAAAGGTTTTTTTTTAATATTAGAAGAACATGTGATACGGTCTTAATCCTCTGACCTACCTATATATGTACCTACTTCAGTTTCATAACTTTTGGAAATAAGCGAAGTATATAGCTTTTCTGTAAAAAAAAATAATTTCTCACTTTTTATTTTGAGAGTTGTTAACATGTTCTCTCCTCTTTTGAAATGCATTTTTTGTGACAGCGCGCATACTTTAAACTCGTATTTACAAGTAGGTACTCTAGAAATTCTGCATTAAAAATTAAATATTACATGGAATCATATTCAGTACTAGCTACAAAGCGAGAGGTTTTTCGATAAAACAATCTGCTCAGATTTCATCCCTTTTTTTGATTTCATTTAAACAATACCACCATATTATAAAAATTAACAAAATTTTAATCGCTTCCCAGTCGAGTACAACGGCAGTGAACGTGTTAAAACGTGCAATATTACTGCAAACCGCACTCCCCTCGAAACTGCGATGTTCTTTACAAATTTAATTTTCCCCAATGCTGCACTAAGTTGGCCCAGAGCTGTGGTGGGATTGAATTGAACGCTACAGTTAAGTAGTTTGCAGTGGAGGACTTGAACTTGATCGTGCTTCCGATCATGTTCGTTTACACATAAAATTTCCTTGATCTAAAAATTTTACAATCATTTATAATAAATTATCTACTAAAGTTTCCTGTTCCTCCTTAATTTTAACTGCTGTCCCTCGGCGGATTCCTGTAGTAAAAAGTCAATTAAGTAATCAAAAAAGTTTGGAGATTATATTTTTTTCTCGTACATTTTCTAAAGTCTTGTATGAATGCCCTTCTGACAAGTCACCCATTTTACTACACCCGTTACTTAAAACCTTTTTTATATTACACAATAATATTATTAATATATAGTTACACCACTACTGAACACTTGCTGTGCGCTACTTCTGTCTCCCAGAATAGGACTCGATGGGTAAACTTTCCTTTACAATTGCAAAATATACCATTATACGATCCCAACAACGAAGAACTCCCTTCATTTTCTAATTAAAATAAATATTGAGATGAAATAGTTTAATTCTATGATAATCACTAAACAAATTTACAAAGAAATAATCAGTAAAAATCTGCTGTATTAATTTTTTTACGGACGAGAAATTTAACAATAGTTATAGATGGTAATATTATTATTGTACATACACTCACGGGCAATGAAAAAGTTCCACTCACAAAATGTCGACACCAAAGGATTGAGCAAAATATTACCGTTTTTAGTTTGTAATATCCTTATGCTCTGCTTAATGTACACTCACGGGCAAAAAAACAGTTCAACTTACAAAATGCAGACACGAAATAACCTAATTAAAAAAATAAAATTGATCGGATATTTGAACCAAATGTTTACGTTTTTAGTTGCTAATATTCTGATGCACATTAAATGTACTTAAATATTGAAGAATGCGTCATTTAGTAACTTTTTTCCGTATAGGAGTAACTTGTTGATTTTCTGAATGGAACTTTTTCATTGCCCGGTAGTGTACACACTTCAATTTTGCAGAAGGCGTCATTAAGCTAGCCTTTTCCGTTTAGGAGTAATTTGGTGCTTTTTCACTGGAACCTTTTCATTGCCCGTGAGTGTATAATGCGTTTTTGATTAGCCAGACATATTTCATGGTAGGTATGTGAAAATGCATAATTGTTAAAACCCGTGACACAAGTATTATACCTGCTTATTTGCTATGGTTTCAAATGTATATACTCACTCAACATAACATGGATTAGTAATTGTACCGAATACCAGCATTATAAGCAGCAACCTACTTAACTATCATGAAGTCGCTAATAAATGTAATCTATTCTCGTGTAGGATTTCGATTAAAAATGAATGTTGCGTTAATATTGTATCTCTCGATAGCTTTCTATTATCATATTTACCTCTACTTTACACCTACTGTAACTCATTAAATTCTATGACCACAATTACCACAACGGAATTCATTTCAGCTAATTGTTCACCGTAACGAACCAATTGCGACCGCGTACCAGCTTACTGTATAAAAGGCGAGGGCGATCGTGATCCAACATAGAATAACTATCACAGAAATGGCTTTGTTCTTGTTACTGTCGTGTGCGATGCTGTCGATGTTGCTGACGATGCTGTCGACGTGTGAAAAAAGAGACAAAAATTGTATTTTCCAGTTAAGAGTGAGCTGATCGAGTAGAGTTGATTGTTTTGCTCACTTTTGGACATCCGACAGGAGGTAGATGGTCGGTGCAACGCTTGAAGTGCTGTTCACCGTTTGTAAAAGTTTGTCTTTGAGTGCCCTCGCCGCTGGCCGCTGGGCGCACGGGATCCGATTGCCTTTTTATGCCCAAAACATCGACCTCGTAGCACTTCACGCGTTCACCGATTCGAATGCAATTTGAATAGTTCAGCCGATTTATTAATATACATTATGAGGCCGTAATCGTTCAAAGATAGACATAGGCCTCTCTGATGGAGCGCCACAACACTTACTCTCTCGGCCTTTTTCATCTCTTTGACGTCATACACTTTAAAAAAAAATGGGTCGAGGTTTTTTAATTATGGTAAGTTCTGGTAATTTACATCCTACCTACTACCACTTACATATCTTTGGTTTGGTATTTTGATTTTATTATGCCCGATGAATAATGATGTATTATGGATTATTCCGGTTATTCAACTTTTCGCAAAAGATTTCCTCATAATACTATCACGATCTTACCTTTGTAGTTTAAAGTCAAAGAACAGAGCCCCTTTACAATGGTAACCTTTCTTTAACAATGTTTAAGTCAGACAGATAAGATTGTGTACAAAATAAAAGCTCATTCTTAAGACGTTCTGTAAAATTGTAAGGTCAGTGGGTGCAGTCAGATTCACAATTACCGATACAGTTGTCAAATTCACAGATAAAATTCGACTTTTTGACAAGGTACAAAGTTGCAAAGTATACAGAGTCTCTATATTATTATATTTATTATTATCTACATTATTATATATTTATTCATTATTATATTTATTATTATCAGCTCACAACCTACAGAACAAATATCAAGATTCGAATTTCTATCCAAATATACGATACGTCCAGCCAGCCCGTGGCCGCAGGGTGTTAAAACGAGACACATTTTGCAAAATCTGGCAGAGGGTAGGTTTCGGCTGTAACAAGGTTAGTACTGCATCCTGCAAAATGGTTTAGCCTGTGCGGTGCAGCGGTGATGTGACACCAATCACTTTATTTGTGGCAAGTGTTTTTTTATAGTTTCCACCTATGGTTTGGTTTGGTACCGTCAGAAATGGAGAACAATACATTTATAAGATTAATTACATTATCTTACGTTGTTTTATATATGATATACTCGCTGTTCTCACGAGCTTCGATTCGCCTTAAAAAGTTTTCCAGTGGAAATTCCACTATAAAGGTATCCTACGTGTTAATCGAGGATGCTAACTCCATACCAAATGCCATTAAAATCGGTTCAGCCGTGTTGACGTGAAGAAGTAGCAAACATACACACATACAAACTTTCGAATTTATAATATAAGTAGGTTTTTTTTGGTCTACGGTTACAAAGTTAGGTCCTCGATACTCGTAAGTGGAGCATATTAGATTGGGGAGAGTTAAAACAAGGCGCTGACAAAAGTGTCGACACAATTGAAATTAATTCCTTTAAAAATTCATTGATCTAGGGAATCTGGGGTATTAAAAATACTTATACTCAGCCTTAATAAAAATTAAATCCGCGTTGGCCTGATTCGGAGCGACCCGGTAGGGATTAAAAAGCGGCTTTACCTGTAAATAGCGTCTTATTTATAGGTATTTCGAACTAGCTAGATGCAAAATGAGCCTGGCAGCTTTGTGTGGCGGGCGGCAACAGGGCTCTGTTGCGTCGAGCGCTGCATTCTGTGTCGCGCTCCCGGCTGAAGCGCTGCGCCGCTGCACGCGCCGACGCGACGTCGCGGAAACCGATACCAACTCTTTTGTGCTTTTGAAAGAGGAGTTGTCTATAGCTCTTTCTTTTTTCATAATTTGAATTTTGCGCGCGGCGAGTTCTTTTTTTGATTTGGCGATTTTTTTGTCTTTTGTTTTATTTGGTTGGATTTGTTTTTCTTTGGCCTAGAAAGGCCGGTAGATTATACCTTTATGTAATTTATGTTTTTGCTGTAGTGTAAGTATGTACTTATCTTATATAGTAAATGTTAAATAAGAAGTCTTGTTAAATTGGCGATAATTTAGAGATGCCGTTTTAAAGCTGTGTAAATATTAGTTAGCAAAAGTTCCGTCTCTGAAATACCTGTTGATTGCGTCGCTTCGCAGGCGAGTGGCTACCTTAAAACTTTGTCGTAATATGAGATCCGTTTGTTTTATTTGTTTTAACTGTTAGTAGGTAAATTCTGCGCTCATTTATATACAATATCCTGTGTACCGCTGCGATGAACATATTTGCGGAGGTAATAAAACTTGCTGCTATATTTCTAAACTGCAAAATGCTCGTTTGCAGTCAATTTTATTTTGATATTTGACTTTGATGCAGACAGGAACGGTATATTCAAATATTATGATTTTATTTTTGTTTTAGTATTTGTTGTCGTTTACACTGAATAAACCAAAAGGGTTTACTATACCTCAGTAACTAAATAAATATAGTTAGTGGCGGCGTAAAAAACCTCTACTCTACTTAGGTAATTATCTACTTTTTTGTGTAGTCTGGATCGTAAGACCGTACAAAGCAAAGGTCTCTCTTCAGGTAAAACTTGTTAAAGTATTACCACTGAGCGCATATACAGGGTGAACTTATAAATGATAGTCCAAACGAAATATGATGCGTAGTAAATATAATGTCCTCTTCCTTATTACAACTCAAACCCCACCGTACCTTTATTCATTTAAATTACGTATTTACCTATGAGTAAGTGTACCTATCATGATTATCAAATTAATAATATTATGAAATTTATTACATATTTAATTAGAACATAATAGGTATATATACCATATTGATAGTATTGATGCCATAACATTAATAATACACAAACAACCATTAAGTGTGATTTGCAATAGATCACACGAACGTCTCAGATAGTCAGATCCAATTTCCTACAACTGTAATTTAATTGTAGGACATTTCACATTTGATAAAAAAAATCTAATTATATAAGATAAATGTTATATAGCGTATACGTATTAAATTTATAATGCTCTTATTATTTGTTTGTATATTCAATTCAAATGCATATTGAAATTCGCCTAACTGATTCTATTGGTCGCATATACAGTTTAATTTATTATATTGTTTTCGTTATGTTGTTACTTTATGTCTTTGTTAACAGGATTCTAATATAGGTGTTCTGTAAATAAGTGTTTTGAACTCTTGAAACTTTATATATCTGTGTTGTGTGTGTGTGTTAGTATAAAATAATAAGATAGTTATTTGTTATGCGGAAATTACTCTTAAATATATATATGTGTGTGTTAGTGGATAAACATTTTCAAAGTTAAAGTTAAGACTTAAGTATCACTAAGTGTATGTGTAAAAATTAAGTGTAAACATTAAATAGGTCCTTATTTAACAATATAAAAGTGTTAAATAATAAGTGAAAAGTATAAATAATCAAGTGTAAGTGAATTTATCCTAATATTCAGTAGAGATGAACTATCTAATTTCTATCTATCTACTACGTCTTATTCCATGCTGTTCATGTATAAGTATCCGCATTAATCGTTTTACCAAATACATAAAAAATACATAATAAGAAGAAGCTTTAGTTTTAAATAGCTAGTAAAGAAACAAACTGTAGTGTACAAAAATATTAGTTGGCATGAATAACTTTTCAATTAATAAATATTGGACGCTGAATAATAATAAAATAAATCTCAAAATAGTTAATACTAAACTACTGGTTAGCATATTAAGCTAGCATATTATAAATTAAAACTAGAAGTGTTATTGATCGGTGTGTCTTAAGTAACGGCATCTAGTGGGCGTTTCCGTGAACTTTTGAACTTTAAACTGGAAACACGCTACGCCATGTCGTCGCTTCGATCCTATCGTAGGCGCGTGGCAAGACCAGGCGTCATCGTGAGGAATCCAGGTAGTATATAACAATAATAATATAATAATAATATGTGGGGGACATCTCACACACGGACATCCGACCCCAAGCTAGGCAGAGCCTGTGTTATGGGTATCGGACAGCTGATATATCTACACAAATACATAGATAGATACATATTAAATATAAATATCAACACCCAAGACCCGAGTACAAATATCTGCCCCAGTCGGGAATCGAACCCGGGACCTTCGGCATAGCAGTCAGGGCCACTAACCACTACGCCAATCGACCGTCCGTCATATCTGTGTCTATTGTTTGTGGGGTGTAAGCCAGGTAGAACTGGATTACATAAAAGAAACCGTGGGACCTACTATGTGTATGTACTTAAACTATTATCGTTCACCGGTCTAGTATAGTATGGTACTCGCTGTATACTTACAGGTTGCAAAAGTGATTCACTTAGCTGAAAAGGGGTGCTTTTCGGCTAAGTAAATCACTTTTGCTAGTTTAGGGTCAGATCATCATCACTCAAGGTCAGAACATTCTGGTCAACATTTGTCGTACGACTTTTGGAAATTCACAAAAAAAATATTGCGTGTGTGAAAGTGATGTGAGTGATGTGACCATCAAAGTTTCAATGGAAAATCTAAAATTACTCCCGAAATTTCCAAAGTAATAAAACAAATCTTGTTTACAATGACCTCCTGAGTCACCCTCTTTCAGATTAGTATTACTACTTATCACTTTTACAACACCCTGTGTATTTTTGGTCTGATTTTAAAAAAAATATTCACGATTTATAAAAATGGCACCGTCCCCTCAGTGAAATAGTGTGGTGTCGTATAGAAGTAACCACAAAGCTGTATAATGAATTATTATAATGCTTTTTTGGGTATAATGTTTCATTGCTATAAATAAATGATAGAAAGTAAATATTTATTGCACTAACACAAATTCAAAACTATTTATTGTTAAATCATATTACGCTAAAACGCACGTATTTTTTCGAGGGAATAAATTTAACGAGCTCCGATAACGTAATCGTAGCTACTAACGAACAGCTGCTACAGGTGCTACGACGTAGCAGGGGTGATCGCTACGAACGGCGTAGCACTCTTGCTACGCAGCGCCGTAGCGATGAAATATATAAGAGGTATTTTAAGAATCGATCCATTGGGTTCGTATGAAATTCATTTTAGGCCTATTGTTGCGTCTTGTAAATAATACTAGTGAACCTCATGACGTGACTTTTTATAATATTGACTTTCTTTGACCAGCCTACGATGTTTTTTTACTGAGTCACATAGCTATATATAACGTTTTATAACCTTATTCTTTACATACGTTATACAGTTTATTCCTGAGGCACAAACGGAATCAACGAGGAATTCAAAGAAAATTATTTATTTGTAGCAATAGAATTCCCATTTGAACTAGGTACTTAATCACTTGGAATAAAATATGAGAGCGTGATGGATTCTCAATAATAAGTATCTCTAGACGTTAGGAATTCTGTTTTGGTAATGACACCATGCTTTTAATATTCATAATATGCCTTTAAAAAACTTTATAGAGGTGCAGAGTAGAAAGATGAGGGTTCTGGAGGGAAACTAAACCTAAATCTTCGACTTAGGAAATTTAACTTACTTGAAAATTTTACTTGAATTCCTTTATTTTAAAAATAAATCGAATCTATTTATAATACTTTTAAAATACATAAATAATACTTTTCAAAGTTTGGTTTTGAAAATAAACCAAGGTATACTTATTTATGAAATGCACTGTACATTTGCTGAGTCTAATAAATACATATCGGAGTCTGAATGTATTATGTAATACAAGTAATAATATGTATTAACCTGATCTTTGGCAAATAAGCGGTTTAATAATCAAGAGTATTGAGAGCGAACACAAGATTTAAGCCATAGAATTATCCTCTTTAATTCATATATCGATGTAGGAGCTTAGATTGGCTTAGTGAATTGCTCATTAGTCATTACACAGACGAGACGGTGTCACAGTTGAAAATACCTACACACCGAAATATAGTGATACAATTCGTGTACCAAGACTTTTAAAAAATCGTATTGTTTTTTACAACTTCATATAAATGTTAGTCATGTTATCTTTTACTATAAGAAAGTAGGTTATTTTTTATTTCATTTTTAAAGTTGTTTACAGTCACAGGTATAAATTGGCCTATCTTTCGAATGTGCACTTAAGTCAGGGACACTCTGTAGTTTCCAAGAGATGTAACAGCGTTCTGTTGCTTCAATACTGAAGGAAATGCTGAAATAGTTTCACTGCTCCCGAAGGGCTATTGATTGCAGATGTATTCAGGCAAACATCTAGATACAGATACCTGAAAGCACTCGTAGCACGCATGAATAGCGATAATATGCAACATTGAGTACTGTTTGAGAATGAATTTGTGCAATGTAACTACTCCACGGTATTCTGCATAAGTACCTCTGCATACGTAATACACACTTGCATAATATTGATAGTTGAACTCAGTTACACAACTTATTGCCATAGGTATAAAAGGCAGACGTACGGTTTAAATATCGTACATTTATGTACTAAATAACTTTTTCAATAGTAAGAGTAATAGTATATTACTTCTATGATTACATAAACAGTTGACCTGACCGATGCCAGACAGTAAAAGAGTTTAAATCCCCTGTCTATAAAAGAGTGGAGAAAATTGGGGTAAAATGTAGCGTCAAACGATTTCATTTGGCAAAAAAACTAACTTGTCGGTCAGTCTATCTGTTTTACTATAAATATGACAAAGCACTTCCATGTTGCGGTGAAATTAAAAGAATACCAGTAATACGGTAGTTAAACAGAATCTCTTTACTTGTTGCTGCGTGGTCCTCAAACAGCGCTTAGACACGACAACCCAAACAGTTGTTTTGTTTCCTGCGTTTTGTGAACCAATTATTGCTTGTTTTTAGGTTTCTAGAGTTAGGGTAAAAACTAATGTCGCAATTTATCGGAAATAAAATACCTATATTGAATTTGAATTTTGAATTTGAATTAATGTTGGAGACTATCACAAAAAATGAGTGGGCAATATTTTTCAGAAAAATATTAGTTATAAAATACAGAATTAAGAAAATAAAAATATGAAATGAGTAAATATAAAATGAAATATAGCTAATCCAGCTTTTGTGTGCAAATAAAGATCTTATCTTATCTTATCTAATCCAATTTACACATTTATTGTTTATTGTTCATTTGTACACACACATAAAATAAATTTAACTACTTAACTTATACCTACTAAACTATCTATATATTTTACAAATAAAAAAGATAATAATATAAAATACTTATAATAATATCCTGGCCTGGAAATATTCTACCCTTAATAAACAGGAGTTTATCAAAGGTAGAATATTTCTTTTAGTTCGCTGCCGTCGCCTGGGATGGTTCCGAGGAGGCTGGCAGCGTTCCCTTTCTGTATAGCCAGGCTGATGCGCTGGCTGAGATAGCTGCCAGCCCTCTGGTCCCTTGATACCTCGACCAGGCGCGACGAAAGTTCTTTTACTAGTCGTCGCGCTTCGGGTCCCCAGGGCCCCAGGGTCTCAACCCCAAACGGCACAAATATGTAGCTGTCAGACAGACCGTTGTATTTGCGCCGTTTGAGGTTTTCTGCAGCAGCCGCCGCCGTGCCCGCCGCCGCGGCACTACCCTGGATGTGGGAGGGGGCCACTGTGTCGGTGCATGTGGCGTCCCAGACTAGGCATTTCCCGTACTTCCAGGGCATTACGGTCATACCGTCGGGCCTCTTCCCGTCGTCTCTCGCCAGGCCGGTGGGCTCCAGAATGGCGGGGATTCCGGCGCTCGCAAAGGCCCGACGTATGACGTCGTTAAGGGCCGCGTGGCGGGGTAATCGGCCGGCACTCCGCTGACAGGAGAGGCCGTGGTGGCCTAGCTGGTCGACGGGGTCCCCGCAAATCCAATTAAGTATCTACTTTGAATACGAGTTGATTTCAATACCAAGAAAAAGTCAATTTACAGTAAAATCTGCATTTTCTATTATAATTCTGATAAACCAATTTATATTTCACAGTACGTGATGATTTGTCTGATCAGAGGGGTGTAAGTTTTTCAACACCGATCGAGTAGAAACTTTACACAAAATTAAAAAGTATATGACAGCCCTAGCTCCGCGCCATATAAATTTAAGTCGATTTTCACTTCTCTATCATTGACACCAAGCCCTCTGGTGAGCTTTCCTGGAATAATATCAGGTTGTGTACAAAATACCCGGTAATTGGAACAAGCAGCACAAATATTTTCGCGTTCTACTTGGCACGCTTGTATTTTCCAATACCTACCAGCTTGTCCGATTCAATTTAATACAATTTTATTGATTAAACACAAGACAAATAAGTAATTTCACATTTTACAAGTTATGAAGTTGTACAATAGGCGTAGTTACTAAACCGGGTTTTACTTTTTACCTATTTTACTAGTACTTTTTCCCGGAATCGCTAATTATTATTCTTTAGCAAAGCAAAGCTACCAGGATGAATTGCGGTTTTTTTTCAAAATGGGCTTGACATGTTAGGATTTAAATATACATGTATAAACCAAGTACAGTCAGCTATATAAACATGTCTTATCCTCAAAATTTCAGTTTTCAATATTGTGAAATTAAGATAAGCTTTATTCATCCTCAGGATACCATTCGTATACACTTCTGAGCCCACCAAGCATGGATTCAGAAACCTTTAATTACTCCATCGGTGTTTGTGAAGTTTGGTTTCTTGCAAAGGCGAATGCATATCTTTGTCAAAGCTCTGTCTATGGTCCGAGTACTAGCCGTTGCGCAACAGTATCTCTCATTCACTTCCTAGCACTAATACTCTACTCTCAATGCCTATGCCCGTGGATATTCCTCGATATTTTCCATCCCTTTGACACAACACTTCTTATCGCTACACCTGTATCTCTCTGCAACATACGTTGACATGCCTCAACACCAGTAGCGAAGAGTTAATTATTTCTTTTTGACAGGAAAACTGGTGTGAAATACATGTGCAAATGTGCATAAGTACTATCGTTTTCATGATAGGTATGCATAGCAATATATTTTTACCTCACTCAAAAAAAAATACTCGATAGGTTATTCAATAGACCGTTCAGCGTAATGTGTTTGGACATCCTAATCAGCGCCCCTGTCGGTAACGTTTGAAAATAGTAAACGCATTCCATATCCGGCTTTGGTGTAACCGGCTGATCGCAGCTCTGATAGACCTTTCGATGATGATCGATACTTGCAATCTTGCGTTCTGTGTTTTGTTTTTCGTAACTGAGCTCACCGTATAAGGGCCAGTTGAAAACCAGCGCTGGCCTTATTGTCCTCAGAACATGCTGAGTTGGTGCCTCTTGACGCTCTGGTCAGCAACTTTTGTTTGTTTTGTATTTTATTACTGTATGTTGTATCATATTCTGTATTATTTTTTTGTTGTTATTCTCACTCTAATAAATGTTTCTTTATGTTCTTTATCTTTATCCATCTCTCTCTCACATGACTACAGCTGGCTGTTCTCCCGCAGCGTACGTGGAGATGCCTCGGTGCTACATGGTGAAGCAGGGCGGGCGGCACGGCGAGACGGCGCCGCCGCGCAGCCCCACCGAGGGCAGCGTGGCTCCCGCCTGCTACAGCCCTAACAAGCCACACAACCACACAGGTCAGTCACTGTTAAACCCCGACGCGAAAAGAAGGGTGTAAGTTTTACGTGTCTGTTTTTTGAGTATATATATCTTTCTGAGGTAGTGTAGCTCCCAAACGGCTAAACCTATTTTCTTTAACTTTTTTAGGGTGACAGGTATAGACGAGTATTTTATCAAAATCGGCTTAGCCGTTCAAAATTGTTGTGCACTATGGGTAAACACTTTAAGTGTTGAATGTCTTAAGTTATTATTACTAACGGACATACTTTTAAAGGTGTTGCTAAAATTGTATAGTAAGCCGAAAGGACAATACTCAAGGAGTCATTCTAAACAATTTTTGTTCTACGACTTTTGAAAAATGGTGTCTACGGCTAGGCCTGCAATATATTTTGGTAATTTGTCTTTAGTAGTTAAATTATAATAGCTGGTCTGGTAATGGTAAAACCTATTTATTTTTACCACCATATTAATTTGTTGTTCACTTATTAATTGATGAAGTAACATTATTCATAATATTTGTCGGTCTGATCGGAGCTTATGCATCACGTTTAAATCCCACTTCGAATATACCAGAGAGTATATTACCGGAAGCCGATTATAATAAAACCCGGTGCAACCGAAATATCCGTCTGGAATTTCAGTAAAAGCTGTACAGTTTACAAATTTTATTCTCAACAAAAAATACCTTCATTTCATTTTAAATTTTCTGAAAATTTCATGCCTTCTTTTCCGCATACCAGCTTACTAAAAGAGCGTTTTCCGAAAGTAGAGTAGTTTACTTGACTTTCTTCAAGAATTATTGTCACTTTAGAACGAATAAAAAATAGAAACTTCTTTTCTTACTTAGTTACTTTTTGCAGGACCGTCTCATAACGGAGGTTGGCAATCATCCTGCTGATTTCCGTTTTCGAGACAGTCGCACGGGACAACGCCCTATTTACCCCCCTCGGATTTCCCCCTAGGTTATAATTTGATTCACAGGTATGTGGTATGTATACCTCTGAAATGATTACACGGGATTAAATTTGCCATTTTGATATTTGATAAGGCAAACAAAATACTCTAGAGTGTATGGTGGTAAAAATTATCACGCGATCGAAGCTGCTAAAGTTTTTTATACATTTTATAGTAAGTATTATGCAAAAAGCGAGTTTGCCAGATTACAGCAAACTCTCAGCTTTTAGTCGTCATTACAAATATATTGTATAAACGCACCGTGTGCAAACATGTTTCTTTTCTTGTTGATCTTCCACTTTACGGTATACGGTATACTATAACACTTACACTTCGGTCACCGAAACACCCTGTATAAAAATAATGGATCTGATCCCCAACCCGCGACTAGTAACCAGCAGCGACGCAACGAAGTGGGAAACGAACAGTCCAACGCAAAAACATAGTTAGGTACTTAATTTAAACTATGGATAACATTCTAGCAAGCCGTAGGTACAGTGCAGTAATTATAAACATCGGCCAAAAATTTTATAGTGCAAGAATGCGCTTTACTCGTAACTATTCCATTTTGCTATAAAGCTACTTATGTATAGATATATTTTTTTAAATCTGCTTAACAAAAATGGTACCTAATAAATCGGTTTTCGAAGCCACCAAAGGACAATAGAAATACACAATAAACTCTTTTTAGGTCAGTGATTTCGTGACGAGAGTACAGTCAGCAGAAGCAAAAAGTGTGTAACTTTTATACAAAATCAAAAACCGAGGTGCAAAAGTGCATGGAAATTCAAATACAATGTAATTTGTTTATGAATAAAACTATACCTACAATACAATAATAAAAGTGCAAAACGTTGATTGTTCAATCTCTCCACTCGCACATTACTCCCGTCAGCACACGGATCTCCGCGGGATCCGGAGAGCTCAACAGTGAACTTGGTAAACCGCGTCGCGCAAACTTCTCCCCAAGTCCCGCGGCTGCGGGATGCTTGTACGCGAAAGTAAAATTCCGCAAAATATATTAACATGTAGACGAAAACTTTTTGTAGGTGCGAATTTCAGTTTAATACTTATTATATAATATTATAATATAATATAACCCTTAACACGTAGTGGTTAGGAATTTCGAGAAAAACATGTAAATAATACGGAATCTACTATACAGAATGTTGCAAAAATGGTATGCCAAACCGAAATCTACGTGTGCAGCAGTTAGGTATATCTAAGCTCGAAAATTAAATCAGAATTGCAAAATTGAAATTAAAAAAAAACATTCGCCATAGAACGTGACTAACAAAATTTCTATGGAAAATTATATTAAGAAATCGCGAATTTGTTGCATATGTAGGTTTTGGCTTAATATTTTTGCAACACCCTATCGACTATCGTGGTAAGTTTATACACTTCTTAATTAGGGCTTAGTTATTGACAAAAAAACTCCCACTTTTTACCTCTTGAAAAGTTATTTATAATTGCTAGACTCTGTTTATGTGTTAGTATTTCTTATATCGAACACCTATACGTGACCTATTATCTGACGTTATAACGGCTTAAACGGTTAATCAAGATTAACTTATAATCTAACAATGTTATTAACAACATACCTGTATACCTACTTTCGCTTCAATAGCTGCACATTAAATGCACTATTTATTCAAATTCCCGCACAGGCTGAAAGTTAAAGCCTCTTGTGTCGACATAACGAGCAATTTGCCGGGAACCGGTCCCGGCTTCGGTTCTCGACGGAGAATATTCTTATTGTAACTTGGAGAGGTCTTGGAGTAATGACAAGCCTCTTAAGTTTTGTTGACATCTGACATGATAACTAGACTGTTTGTCAGTAGACTGCATTATCTGTCAAATCTGCCGTAACGTAGCTGGGACCCAATTTCACCATTGAAGAATAAGGCTTTTATACGAGAATAGGCGTCTATTTAGTACTATGACGTTTATTAATTTTTGATTTCCGCAAAATAGAAAGATAATGTTAGTAAAATTTACACGATGTAAGTACGCTTTCTATTTAAGTAAATTGCATTTTGGATCCGGAAATGGATAGATATTAATCGAGCTGTTCGTTTCTATCGCGGTGTGCTCTTTGAAGTCATGTACTTAGCTAATGTGATGGAATAGTTATCTGCAATATGACTTTTGATAGTAATTGAAATAGAAATGTGGATGAACTACACTTTACCACTTAACTGCCTAGGCTTTCAAATGAAAGTTCATGGAAAAATACGTGTTCATTCTGTAACTACCAATATTCATACAGAGTCACTCATACAGTATTACATGATATTCTATTCTATTCTATTCTCTGTGGGGGTGTCAGTACCTGCACCTGGCTCTCTCGAATGGAACCTTTGTGCATATCCCCAAGGTCTAAACTGCCTTCCTAAGCTTGGACCATTTCCCACCACGCTGGTCCACTGCGGGTTGGTGGGTTCACATATCTAGATGTGCTAAATCTAGATATGCAGGTTTCCTCACGATGTTTTCCTTCACCGTAAGAGCGATGGTATACATTGTACTTAAATTCAGAAAAGAACTCATTGGTACATGTCAGCGCCGGGATTCGAACCCGCATCTCTGGCGTGAGAAGCGGGCGCTTTACCCGACTGAGCTACCACCGCTCTACATGATAAGTAATAGTAGTAATTTCCTTGTCAATGTTTACTGAAATAGATTTGAGGTTTTCCGGCATATAGCTTCGAATATGGGTATCAGACAGCTCATATAATTATTATATCTACACAGATATACACATATACACACAGATATATATAAAACCCAATCTACAATGTCGTTTTCGCAAAAAACAAACGTTTTTTACATGAACTTCTATGTAGAGGAACTAGGTACTGGGAGGTAGGTTCAAAAAAATGGAATTATCATGAAAAAGCCGTAAAAATTGGCAGTTTCGGAAAAACTTTAAACATACGGAAGTTTTTTTTTTCTATTCGAGGCGCTTAACCTTCTGTCTAACCTTAATAGCTTTAATTTATCGAGAGACACATTGTATATAGGTTAACATCATCTCAATTTAGCCGCAATACATGCAGTTAGTTATGATAGACCTGTCAAAGAGCAAACCCAGGCATTCAATGTAATCAAGCATTAATGTAACTTAATGCATTGACTTCCCCTCTCCTCCCCACCCCTTCCCTTTGCAATGGTAATGCCGAGCAAGTAAATGGCATGGCTTAGTCATGACACGATCATGAATGAGTTTCATGACGATGATAGGTATATGCGATTAGTAGTCAAGTGGGCTTTACAAGTGTTATATAAAGAATTTAATACACAAGAGATAAGGACGAGGACCTAAACCTATGTAACTAAAACTATAAATAAAATAACTCTTCTAGATCGGAGCCCTGTGACCAGTTCTCAGTTCTGTTATGTGTTAGTTTATTTGTATCATCATTATCATAAGGCCGTAAACGTTCACTGCTAATGTAAATGGTAGCCGAAAGGGTTTTATTTCACTAATTTCAAAAAGTTCATGATTATATTGTTAAGAGACTCCAGATTCATCCCCTTTCGGCTTAGTGTACAATTTTTGCAACACCCTGTACAATTGTACATGTATTCGTATATTACGGGAATGTAGCCCGGAATGAAACCGCGTTTGATGCCAGATGCTATTGAGGTAATGCACACAGCGGGCTTACATTCTTTATAATAAATTAAGATAATTAAACTTATTAATAAAATACCTCGTGTGTTAATTTTAAATGTAATGTAATAGCGAGTAATACAGCATATAATGTTATTATGTATTATATTATTGGTATACAAACATCGTACTATAGGGTAGGTACATATTGCAATATATCATAAGTACACATAACGTAAAACTAAATGTACATAATTAAATTAGGGAAATTTAACGAAATGTGAATTTATTTTGACTACTTATACAACTAGAATTGCGCATGTGTGCAGTGTCAGCAATTTTTCAAAATTGTTTTATTTTTTGTGAGTATCTTGGGTGTACCCTTAGTTATTATTCAATGTAAAAAAATTCCTGCCACAGTCGAGTATTTGAGAAATGAACGATCCCACAATAATCGGCGCACGTTTCCAAACGCGATTACTCGAGTGCAGCAATTTGAGTGCTCGTTGCTCGCACCTCTCACAGAACGTAGTGTTTCCGCACGATGTATCAACTATCGGTAGTCAATCGATTGCTCTTCGATATTGTGGAGGCTTTCGATAAATTCTTCTTCTTCTTAGAGGGCCATCCAAATAATTTTGCTTATGCAATTTTTATAGCCCTATTATTGTTAAAATTTTTACAGAAGTAGTAGCATGTCCACTGATTTCATACTAAGTAAGCATAAAAGGTTTAATCTCTATTCTGTATCCTCTCTTTTTATCTAAATAGAAGTAGCGAGCGATGCTTCGGATAAAATATAGTAAATTGAACGATGAATATTGAATGCTATTTTTCAATTTCCGCATCGTAATGGAAATGAATGGAATTAAAAAGTATCCTATTTTAAACTAGGCTAGCCTTCTGATTTGTCGAAGTGTCATAATTAATTCAACATCATTTGTTCATGCTAATAATACTTATAAAATACAATTCAAACCGGAAGCATAGCAACCTTAATCGAAGCCACTAATTATGTAATGTTAGCAAAACTATTTATGTCCGTTGTACGGCATCGGCCTGTATTTGATTAGGATATGGCAGAGATAACGTATAAAATTAAAATAAACCTTAAAAAAATGCTCTCATGGCAATCTTGAAACGTCGAATCTTTTTGAGTTCCAATCAAACGGATATTAAAAACAGACATTTGAAAGGGAATACACTGTTGGACTACTGGGAACTAACGTCCCGCTATTGACACATATTACCTATCAATAGGTCTACAGTTATGTAATGTTTCACTAATAAGGTATGTGTCTCAACACTGCTGGAGGCTAAGTAAAAGTTCTAGAGGAACACAAAACTTTGTACGGACGATGTTTTTTTCCCCGGTGCTTTCGCAAGTTGGTTTAGTTCACACAATGCCTGGTCGCGGTTGCCGAGTGTTCTCACTCGGGAGGAACTTTTATTCTATACGTGAGTGGGTGAAACGAGTGGATTCGTTTTTTTATCGTTTCTAGTCTGTCAATACACAACAGAGTGTAGAGGGCCAAGTATAGGTGTTTCTCAATAGTAATAATATATATAATAATAATAATTGCCAATGAAATTGTCTTAAATTTGTATGGTGCGGAGCTAGTGTGTAGTTCTCCCACACCATACAAATTCACGTTTACTCGCACTTCCCATGCAGTATGTAGATTCAATGTAGTAATTAGTTTGAATTTTGTCTCCTTCTCGCCTCATCTTTGAATATTGGTATGTTGTAGTTGGCGCAGGCATTGGTTTTTACACCCGTATTCCATATATGCGACAGTACCTTTCTAAGTACCTATGCTGATGATCAGCTAGTCGTGTCAGTCATATCCACTGCTGGACACAGGAATCTCTCAATAAGCCACAATTGGCTGACTAAAATATCTAGTATAGCCCATTCTCTCACCATTTTACCGATTCGCAATTTGCCATTTAAAGTAACAATTTATTCACATAATAAATTAATGCTAACGTTACAAAGTGAAAATTACTTAATTAATTAAGTGCAATACAATAAGCTTTATTGAGCACAAACAAGATTCATACGTAGGATACTATTTAAAAAGAGTACGATAAGCTATTAATTAGTATCACAACACAGGGAAAGTTTATACTAGCGATTTATTAGCTAGAGCGGAAACGGGAAAGCGGAACCACTCTTTCGTTATTATTATACACGATATTCGTATAAGCTACTTTTTCTATTTTATTGAGCTCAGAAACAGGAGTTTGAGCTTATATGCAAAAAAAATAACTTCATCTCCACAATGAAACACAGGATAGCGATTACAATATTTCCTCCTTGTAAAACTGGCCGATATCGTAATATTTTAGTAACTTTTGGTCGACACAGCACTGTAGAAAGAATGGACGTAGGTACTTCTTACTAGTGAGCAACCCTATAATATGTACATATTATATAATATACTAAACCCTGTCTTGGAATTCATTTCAACCGGAATCCTTTATTTTTTCATATTATTTCTGTCATAAATAAAACTAATTGTAATTCATGCAATTGTTAATTTAGTTAAACGACAGAAGAAGCAGTATATTTTACAGAAAGGAACGAGAGACGGCCCGGGCCGTTCGCTGGAGCAGGATTCCAGGGCCCCAAGTCTGCTAAGGAATGGCGGCACAGTTGTGTGTCGGCAGCATTGGTTTCGCACTATAGGCATTCCTTATCTGTGTTTTAGAGACTATTTATTGCATATTTTTTAAAGAACTTACTAACGTTAGTTCTTTAAATAAACAGTAAAAAGTGTTACATGTTTCATATTGCACTACTGGGACTCACTAACCAAGATAAAACTGATACCTAAAGTCGGAAAACTATTCAGACGACACAGCATTGAGCCGCCATTCCTTAGCAGACTTGAGGCCCTGAAGAGAAAATAGAACGTCTCAATTTACAGACTTGTTAGTGGCGAGAAAATATTGATTTAAAACATAGTCTGTTTGTACAATTTACGGAGCAGCGAATTTATTGAAGGTTCAGTTCAGTCGGACCATTTGTAATACTTTTTACTTTAACTAGTCATATTTTTTATAGTAACGAAATCTGCTACCTACTTTTTATTCAAATAAGTAAAAAAAAAATCTTCTAATTGTGTCGATGATAAGTGTACTCGTATATTTTCCTTAACCCAACGAGCAGTGCATTGAAATAAAAATCGTCTCAGTAGGTATGGCGCTAGCTCGCAACTCAAAAAACTCAGTAAAAACGCATACTGTCCATGCTGATTACGACATACGTAGAGAAATATAGATAAATGCTAAAAGGATTACATTGAAAATACTTAAATTAATATAAGTAATACTTTATTAAGGGTTTATCTACGTATTTGCTGACGTCAGTTGCTAATGATGGTGCAGTATAATGATATACTTATTGAAGACTTTCTTTATCTTCACCTTGGCGGCAGCTGCTGGCTCCCATATACTTATTGACTTTCACGCGACATATCTGAAAAGCTGCAATGACCTAAAATTACATACAGACATATAATATGCTCATGACTAGTCATGACTGTAATCGCCGAATGGGTAATCAGAGGTGACTCGCAAGCGAGCCACCCACTTCTCCCTGTACATTTGTACTCATGTGGTAGGTCGCGAGCCGTATTTCCCTTTTTAATGAGTACAATACGCTTAGGATACACATCTAGAATCTAGATGAGCAGATTTCCTCACGATGTTAGAGTAAGTGGTGTACTTAATTGTAATTAAATCCTTATTATATACACGCACGGGAAATGAAAAGGTTCCTTTAAGAAAATCACCTAATTACTTCTATACCGAAAAAACTAACTTAATGACGCTTTATGCAGTATTCAAGTACATTTAACGGCGCATCAGAATATAAGCAACTGAAAATACAAGCATGTTGTTCAAATATCCGATTAAATGTTTACAAAAATTGAGGCTATGTGGTGTCTGCATTTTTTAAGTGGAACTGTTTCTTTGCCCTTGAGTGTATTTTGTTCTATACCTAATTAGATATATTATACTTTGTTAACGTATTTGCATTCCTAGTTTTCAAACATTATAGTAGCCTGTGCTGTGGTTAGCCAGGTAGGTTTGGTCATATGTTTGATATTTCATTACTTCAGTAAACAGTGTGATTTTAGTACGAGTATTATTTATGTTATGTTGTTGGAATTCACTTTGTCAATATTAAATTTTGACACAGTTATTTTTCAATTAAAATATTCAGTTCAATATATATTCGCTGTTGAATGTTTTGATAAAATTGTGGGTGACCAAAGGCAGACCAAACGATTTAGTAACTACATGGACCAATGAAAATAATACTTTTGCTACCTGTTATCATCTCCAAAGGGGTAGTGAGAAGTCAATCACAATCAAAAGAGAGTTAAACACGTTTTGATGTACTTTTTGACTCAGACCTCTTGATACGAGTAAACATATAGGTATAATAAGTAAGTGTATTTAAAATAAAATGTCTTTATTCAAAAATTTACTTACTTACAATTCTCACAAATAATAGGTTAAAATCTTATCCGTTTCAAAACCATTTTATAAAGAGATTTTTATTTTACTTCTAAATATGCAAATGTTATAAAACATAACCTGAAGCTAAAAGTTAGGATCTAATCCTGCGTCCTCTGGGGCCACTCGATCCTGAAAGAAGCTGAAACGATCGATCATAAGTACGTAATAAAATAACAGAGTTTCAGCACAAAAGTAACAGCTCTCAGGAATTTTCACAAAGTTTACACTCGAAAATGTTTATAATGATCTAGAAATGCTTAATAGAATGAATAAATAAAATTTGCAAGTATCCTAACTAATATTATAAATGCGAAAGTAACTGTGTCTGTCTGTCTGTCTGTCTGTCTGTCTGTTACTCTTTCACGCCAAAACTACTGAACGGATTTGAATGAAATTTGGTATACATACGGTCTAGACCCTGGGAAAGAACATAGGCTACTTTTTATCCCGGAATTCCCACGGGTAAAACTTTTTAAGGCGAAGCGAAGCGCGCGGGAACAGCTAGTATATAAATAAGAGTGATTTTTTGTGTCGAATTCATAAATTTCTTAGAATCCAATAAGTACTATAATAATCTAGGAAGTTATACAAATTAAACAGAGACTGTAATGGTAAATAGAGGTCAGTAAGCTTTATTCTATATCCTAGAAACCACGCACACGAAACTCTTACGTGAAGCTTGTAAGTAGATAAAGTAGATGAATAAATAGGTACCTACTTACGATCTTACATGGAAATTCGTGAGGTTTACGGGCTCACATGCAGCTCTACAAGTTCTCAAACAGATTAGTGCCGTGCCAATGCGAGAATGGGAATAATGGAATTATTACCTCTCGACTAGTTGATGAGAATTTCCTGGAACTGGAGTTTTGAAGCTTTGCCGGCGTTCCCACACAAACCAGCGCTAGATGTCGACGCGTTCAGCAACTTGGGAACTACTTGCGGTGATATAATCAGATTTGACGTTGTTTGCCCATTGTTGTTTCTGCTGCAGTGTTATGACATTTAGGGCCTGTTTCACAATGTATGGTTAGTGGCTACCTGTAAGATAAAACACATGCTGTCACTGTCAAAAAAATAATAACAGAGAGTGACAGCATGTATTTTATCTCACAGGTAGCCACTAACCAGACATTGTGAAACAGGGCCTTAATGACGAGTTCATCTTTGGATGTCTCGGGAGGAAAAGGCGATTGGGAATACTGACTAATTGCCTAATCAATGAATAATTAGTATCTTAGAACCTTTAGAACTATAGTGTACTGTAGATATACCTAACTAAATATTATATCACTTGTATTTCTCCAACAAAGAAAGTAAATAATCCATGGATATGCTGTGAAATTAATTCCACGCGATCTGTAGCCAGAGCAGCCCGCCTAGTATTAAGCTGCCTGTCTACCAGTTTTAAGTCAGTGCCCATTTTGTGATGAAGTACCTAATTCTTCGAGCACATCTAAGAATACAAGCATATCGTTTTTAAACCTTGGCATGCTTGATTACATCACTTACAGTTTTCGCAATTCCCAGAGATCATTGTCACATACCGTGTCTTTTCTGTCTACAGAACCCAGCACAGGCGAGTATGCCGAGATCGAGGGCGGCGGCGCGGCGGCGGCGGCGGGCGAGGCGGGCGCGGCGGACGCGGCGGCGGCGGGCGGCGGGGCGGGGGGGCTGGCGGGGCGCTCGGCCGCCGACACGGAGGCGGCGCACGACCTGCTGTCGCTGGCGCAGAGCCTGCCGCCGCTGCCGCCCGCGCACGTGGTCACCGTGCTGCACGCGCCCGAGCCGCCCATGCTGCCGCTCTACACCTACACCATCCAGCCCGCCTCCAACATCTACATCCTGGCGGACGAGCCGCAGGAGCCCGCCATGTACCAGAACGTGGGCTCCGTGCCCGACCTGCCCATCCAGTACGCCGACGAGCCCGTCGTGGTGTACGAGGGCGAGCCCGAGCCGCCGCAGATCGAGCTGGAGCTGGAGGCGGAGGAGCTGCCCATCGTGGAGGAGCTGGAGGAGGTGGCGGAGGTGGAGGAGCTGGAGGAGCTGGAGGAGGAGCCGCAGCCCACGTCCATCCCCACGTCCGTGATCCAGCGCGCCGCCGCCGCGCGCGACCCCAAGGAGAAGGCGCGCTACGACTGCAACGAGTGCGGCAAGCGCTACGCCACGTCGTCCAACCTGTCGCGCCACAAGCAGACGCACCGCAGCCTCGACTCGGTCTCCGCCAAGCGCTGCCCGGAGTGCAACAAGGCGTACGTGTCCATGCCGGCGCTGGCCATGCACGTGCTGACCCACCGCATGGGCCACGTGTGCGGCGTGTGCGGCAAGCAGTTCTCGCGGCCGTGGCTGCTGCGCGGGCACCTGCGGTCTCACACGGGGGAGAAGCCGTACGCTTGTGCCAGCTGCGGCAAGTCGTTCGCGGACCGCTCCAACCTGCGCGCGCACCTGCAGACGCACTCGCAGGACAAGAAGCACGAGTGCGAGCGCTGCGGGAAGAGCTTCGCGCTCAAGAGCTACCTCAACAAGCACCAGGAGTCGGCGTGCACGCGCGACGAGTGAGCGCCGCGCCGCCGCCGCCGCCGCCGCCGCGCGCTCGGGCCACGACAACGGTTGTACAGACGTGCTGGTAAACGTTGACGTTGTCGCACCACAAAAACATTGCAACGAAAAGATTTCTCTATTAACTTCTTTACATCTTTTTATTCGAAAATAAAAAGAATTTTAGGCTAGAACTCATAGTGTCGACGGTGTCGAGGGAATTAAAAAGCAATAACTATGTACCTAAATTAACGTATTTGGCTCTTCTCTAAATTTAAATGTTCGATTTATGTAATTGTAAAAGGGGGAGTAATAAATTGTATTTTTTCAATTATAGTACGGGCACGACGGACGGAGGGAATCGAGTCAATTCGGCTAGAGCCAGCGTATGGAAAGTAGGCTTTATTTACACTGTAGGTAGGTTAGTTTAAGCACGGTTTGCGTGGTGAGTTTTTTTTAGTGAGTAGTTACGGTGATACGTAGAGACTTAAAGAAACCGTCGAGCTGTGGTACAAAGAGAGCAATAAAATTAACGATCTTAGTGTCTCGAGCATAGTGTTAGGCAATAGGGGTAGAGTAGAGTAGCCCCGAGAGGACCAAGGCACTTGCACTTCTCTAGCGGGGCGGGCCGCCTCCACCACACCCACTCACAACATTACTAACAACTCCACTAGCTTCATCACTTCATCAATCGCATTTTTCAGTCAGTTTAAATTGAATGGAAAGAAAACCATTTAGTTAGGAACTTATTCAAGTCAAATTAATTCATTTAAGTGGCCACTTAACCTCGCGTTTTATGTTAAAACACTCGCGTGTCGCGTCTTGTGATGGCATTTGTTAAGTACGAGTATATGGGACACATGGGTCAGTGACCTACTGAAATATATACCCGATCAAGAAAAAATATTTACATAATTATATAACACTGGCTTAGTATAGGGTGGCCCGCCCTATGGTCTTTTAATATTTGAATGGTATCTCTGGAGGACGGCCTCAAACATGAATTAAGTAAAATAATTGAACCATTGCAAACGTGCGAACTGAACGATAAATATAGCTTTATAAGCGATAAGTGTGATCTCACACTCACTTCACGTTACCAAAGTCGTATGATAAACCGAAACAGGGAGTCCCAGCTCGTCATTCTGAACAACTTTTGTCGTTAACCTAATGATTCACGTGAAAGACTAAACGACGATGCGATTGCGGCCAAAATTACCACCAGCCCCTGTGCGGTGTCATCAAGCTTGCACTCAGTTCGCACGGCGCTGGGCTCAACGATGGCTGGGGGGTCACTATAGAAATCGACAAACGAACGGCGAGAGTTGTCACGCAATCGGCAAAACACGCAGCGAGATAAAGTCGTGGTTGGCTCCTAAACTTTTGTTCTCCCTAAAATTCGGAGCGCTGCCGCTGCGCTAGCCACGACTCGTCTTGTATGAAGCGAACCGATTGCATGCCAGCTCTTGTTCGTTCGCTCGTTCGATTTCTATAATGACCCCGCAACTGTTATGTATGATATAATGATCTTAGTGTTTGGAGAAATATACGTAGATCTAGTCAAGTAAGTTACAGTTAGAATAAGTTTGTGTGTGTTGAATTCTAGGGTTTCGTACCAAAATTAATCGTGAGATAACTGTACTGTTAATGATAACTAAGCCGCTACGACTTAAAATTGAATCCGAAAATTGAAATAAGTAGTAAATATAGAGCCGTAAATAAACTGACATAGAGAACACCAATAAAATAACGTATATTTAAATAATTTTAAGGTTTTGTCAGTTCAGAGTTTAAGAATTTGACGGTGCAAAATTTTAACATTTAGTTTTTCAGAATCGCGTCCAATAGGATCGGTAATTTAACAATATCAATCATTAATATACAATTATATCAAATTGAGAACACCATTTTTTTTATAAATAGTTTTAACAAGTTAACTAGTTCATGCCGTAATATACTAGAGTAGAGGTAGGTACGTAGAATACATGCTAGTGTTTATTTGTATATTACCTAGGTTGACGAGCAAGACTTAAGCAGTATGTACGGCCGTCTCGGCCCTCGGCATCAGACGGTAATTGATTTTACTTTTTTGAAACGAAAATACATTTTGTATACATAGTTTTATATCTATACTAAATTGTCAACGTTATTCGCCGAACGCAGCCGAAGGTCAATTTACGGCAGTACGCAGGGCATCGTCGCGACGACGTAGGCATGCGCCGTCACACACACTAGAGACTGACATGTCGTCACACAATGATGGACTCTCTAACTCAACACTACTCTCAAACTGATTGTAAAGACTTGATGCATAACGAATGCATCAGTTGCCGGCCGACCGAGACGGCTGTCAGTGAAAATCCGCCTAAAATATCATGTTGTGACCGAACACATTAGTGATAAATTGTTATGACGTCATATTGCGAATCGCTATCGCTGAAATATTTAAATAAGTATAATATTTTGGCACGAAACTCTAGCTTTAGGTTACCTCTTTTTAGTTGATGTTTATATGTAACTAGCACGTAATTATTTACACATTTGTGTTATATAATATACAATCTATTTATGTGTCCCATATAGATCATTATGATTAAATTTTATTTATTTTGTTCTTTTAGATACGAATCAAAAAATATTTAAGTGAAATTGAGAAAGCGTTTACAAAATGATTAGATAATATGCGGTGGCAAATCTATGGAAAAGAAAATATGTATTTTTAAAGTGTTTTAAGATGTTATTAGTAATTAAGATATTTATTATTTTGTTAAATTGCGTATATTGCTTTGTTTTTGGTGTCGTTTTTTTTTACATTTAGTCATAAGGTCCTTGCAAGTGTGCTACGTTCTATGTCACAATAATAATTGTTTAACACAATTGTGTAAATAGTGAATGAATACTTTTACACATAATCTTAAGTTACTTAAATGATATTAGATTGGTAAACATTCACAATCGATTCCACAAGATTCAAAACAAAGTAATACATAAAAATAACTAACGTTAAGTCAACAAATAAATCACAAAGTTTAAAATATTTAATCAATAGAGCTATGAGTATTTATCAATGATTTATTTTTCAGCTCTTTTAGAATTAAACTAACTTATTATTGTGGGTAATATGATCCGCAATATGATTTGTTGACTGTACTAGCAAAAAACAAACCATTGTGAATGTTGGGCAGTTTATAAAAAAACTAGTACTCTGATACATTGCAACGAAACAGTGTCCAGGTGAAATATATAAATGCACATAAATATTCATATATTGAAATTGAGATATATTGCAGAAATTCCGTATTTGGTATCATAAATTTCGCATTTTCAAAGGTTTAATAAATATTTCCTAAATTCATACGTTTATAATAATTATTTATGTATGTTGCACTCACAGTATACAAAGAAACGCACTCCATATTATATTACGTTGTACTCGCGTAAGTATTATTATTACATATAAATCGTCAATTTAGATGTAGTCAATTCCTCACATAGATATAAGTTGTTTTAATAGTGTCTAAAAACCGCACTGGCCATTAGGTACATGAGAGTTTTCATCGTCAATTGCTCTAAAAGTAGTCTGGGATTCAGAAACGTTTGCAAAGCTGCGTATAAAAAACTGCCTAACAATAAAGTGCTTAAATACTTAACTTAATAAAGTTAAATTAGGTATAAAAATAAATTGACTGCCATTAAGATGCCGTATAAATTAAACTGTATTACGACGAAAAGGTTTAAGAGATGTTTGACATGTACTTGTACATATTGTTATGCATTAAAATATCAATTGACAGAGAGGTAAATATCTATTTTACGATAAGATTGTGTAGTTGTACGACCTAGACTGGTTTAGTTTACAGCATAATCCTAAAAACAGTCACGTATTATTAACGTGTAGTACATAACATTTTTATGTTACATAATTTCTGAATCCCGCACTAAAGCAAGTTTCCATTGAAACTGTATAGTCAAAGACTGATCCGAAGTGTTACAAGATAATCGATTAATTAGTAGTAAATCGAGTCATTGCTCGTCATCGACTTAAGTCTTCCAAATCTCACAACGGAATAGGTTATTTGAGCAGATTCCAAAAAATGATGTAAACGTTTGAAATAGGGTTTAGATCGGTGTTGGTGCCGATGTGGATTGCCATTTTGAATTGGGTTCGAGTAAAATTAAAATACTTATAACACTTTTTTGTCTGAATATTGTAAGTAACATTACGCCGTTACCAAAACTCTTAAAAAATATTTTATGAATTTCAGTTTTACAGATATTGCTAAGACATATGAAAAATATATGTACCTACCAACTCTTTTATTTCATCGAGATACCTATAATGTAACTTATAGTTTCGTGACATACAGCTAACATCATTATATTTTTAAATATTTTATTTGATTTAAGTAACCTAATAAACAACTAGGTACAACACTTTTGATGGGATTCTCGGCAAATTATATAAATTAATATTTTATTGATTACAGCACTTCTTACTTTTCACGACTTATCTCTATAAAGCCGCGTACAGACCGGCCCAACGAACGCCAACGAACTGATTTCGTTGACCTTCGTTGCTGCAATCTGCCCTGTATTATGTATGATAAATATCCATCGTTGGGTGTTCGTTGGGCGTTCGTTGGGCCGGTCTGTACGTGGCTTTATATGTATACAACATCTTAAATACATGCAATCAATCAAACTTGGCTTAAAATGTTAAGTCCATGAAAAGACCAATTGTGCCATTCAGGTGCAGAAAGTAGGAATCACACAAGCGCACTTCCTGTAACATAAGAATGATAAAGCTGTGTTCACAAAATAAATAAAATAATGGCCTTGTATCTTATTCACAAATTGTAATACGCGACCGTAACCACTGCAATTTTTTTTTTCATTTTAATCAACACTGTATTTTTTATTACATACGAGTAATACGATTTCGTTTCTTATTTATAATCATGTAGGATCTCAATTTCTAGTCAGGTTTAGTACCTCTAGTGTAGAAATAGCATTAGCTGTAATTTAGCATTTAAGAACTAAAAGCAATACACTACTTTAAATTTTATAGTTTTAAGAATATTTATTTATTTTTAGTGTATGACCTTTGATAAATAAATATGTATACAATTCCATTAGGCGCTTACTAACTCTCAAAAATACACTCATTTTATGTATGTATTTGCTTATACAATCATACTTTTCGCTTCACAAATACCTCAGTCTATTCATTGGCTACTAATTTATTTTTCCCTTTTAAATATTAACAAAAACATACCTATATTCCCCATCATCAAAAACGCCATACATAAATAAGTTAGATATCCCTGCTAAAACACTTATTAGATTTTATACTAAATGAAAAACTTTCTTGTTCAAGGAAGAAAAAAATAATTAGGATCAAGTTTCGGCTAACTAAATTAAAGCAATAAAAAGCAATAAATTCGTACAATTTTATCAAAATTTAATAATAATATATTACTTAACTATTTAAAGATAACTTTTATATATACGAGTATACTTAACCGAGTGTTTTATTTACAATATTTGGAGAGCTTTAGGTGGTACTCGTGTACCTTTAAAAATTAGTACTCGCATGCATTTCTAAATTTAATGATAAAATTATAATTGTTCTATAAAATATATGAATGCCGAAATCTTTTTATAACTCCTATGTTCAATTATAAAATGAAAATGTATCCAACACGGCGACGGTACAATAATAAAATACTATTTTAACTTATAATTATACTATTTTTAATTTAACTAAATAATAAAATTATATTTAAAAATATTAATTACTTTCAGGACAAAATGCAGATATGAAGTAAGTGTATGTCAGCCCTAAAAAAATAATGAATATTAGGAGATATTTCCTAATATCAATAATTAAACGCAAATAGAGCAACTTATTACACCGTGAAAACTTGCCAGGCTGACTGCCATCGTCTACTTTCATATTCAAAACTTCCAAACGTTCATTCGACAACTCCGGTTCAAATGCTAACATGTTACCTACAACCGTTTAGTAGATTCAGCGGAATTCTCAACTTAGTTACACAAGGGTTGAAAGGTGGGATTTAATAAAAATAACTCTCAGATTAAAATAGTTGCGAAGGCAAATAAGGTGGAGCACCCTTTGTACCTATACAGTTTAAACAGGTTGGGTTGGAAAAAGGTCGCATAGCGCGGGGCTTAAGAGCTGGAGGGTCGGTCCGAGTTTACCTTATTAAGTGGGTATTGCCCCGCCTTGTTTGCTAAAAAGGTCGCTTAAACCTGGCCACAAAGAATTTACCCACCTACGGGCGTCGCCGTAGCCGCAGTTTCATTTCTGCTGAATTTCATTTAAATATTATTTGTCTCTTAAACAACGAAAATTTTAAAGTTATTTTTGTAAAAGGATCAATAAGATAACATATATATTATTGTATACAATTAAACAACGACTTTGAGCAGGAATAGTTTTATTATTATGGATTCATAAAAGTTATCTATGGGTGGGGACAAATAAACGTGTAAATTCTCAAGCAATAATTGACTTTTCAAATTAAATATATTTAAAAACTAAATTTACATCGTATAGCATTTAAGAATATTAACGGTTTATCTACATTATAATATATAGAAAAAATAGTAATTATACCATACATACTTGAACAACATCGACATCGATATAATTATATAATTTGTCAACAAAGTTTTTTAAAATTTTCCATCCAGGTATAATTTATAATGAAGAAATTATGTTTTTTTATTGTAGCCATCTTTTCTTAAATTTCATCATTACTAAAGACTCTGCCTAATATTTCTTGCCTGTAGGTCACATACCTACAACATCGTACATTAATAAAAAGGTTGGTATTATTAATAATACTGAGTAGAAAAGCTAGCAAATAGATTTATGTTAAACTTAGATTTAATTATACTTGTTTAAGTACCTTCGTCAAAAATAGTCAAACCAAATTATATTTCTTAAAGTGCTATATACGAAAAGCTCTGTGGCACCTGCACTTAAGCATATATATGGGATAACATAAAGTTTATATATTTTTATTCCCGAAGTCACACACGTGTAGCAATTTCCAATATTTCTATGTCAAAACTTATGTATACATAAAACAATGCATTTTACCCACGGCCACAGCGCTCATACTATATATATTTTAAGGATTATAATTATATAATAATAATGTATTTTATTTATCTGGGTTTATGATAAGAAGCTAATTATGTGATCAGGAATTAATGATAATATGACATCAAAGAGAGGTAAATAAGTACGGCCCAAACTTTATAGTCGATTTACATCACACGAACATGAATAATGCTCTTGTTCTAGCTCTAACTGAGGTTTTTTTGATGCCAATCGACCTATTCACATATGGCTTACTAAAATGGCTACCAGTGGTTACCGAATTTATTGTATCACACCAAGCGTAAATATGTTAATATCAAATTGTATGTTTAGTTCTGTAAGCTAAATTTTAATGACATTAATCGATATGTACTTGTAAAATGTTGCCAACTGTTATAAAAAAGTAATTAAATCACAAAGAATTTTTGTACGATCATACTTTAGTAAGTTATTACAGTTAGTATATGGATGGTGATATGTGTTGAAATAATCAAATTATGCCAAATAGGAGTAATAGTGACAGACGGAAATCAGAAAACCGACTCTTATTTTAAATATACCTATATATCGATCCATAAATACTTTTTTAGTTAGAAAGAATGTATAATGCCCTGACAGGTACTAAACAAACTGATTCAGAAGTAAGATGTCTCATCAAAACAAAATCAATACATAGGGCGCTAGGCCTAGTTCACACCCACGTTAAAATATAAAAGTGAAAAAAAAAACAAAAAAAAGGACAATTCAATGAACAGCAATAATATTTGACCCGCTTGTAATTACTCGTAATTTAGGCATTATTACTATTGTAAAGCAAATAAATTGTAGTTGCTAAATAATGTTCTTTTATTCGCCCTACGTCCAAAATTATCCATAATTTTTATACCTAAAGATAAGTGAAACTGATCAGGAACAAAAATGCATCTACTAGATCAAATTTGAGGTACCCACAACAGTCCTGAGACTTCCTCATTCATATAAGATGGTGTCGCACACAGCACACAAGTAACCTTAAACAATTGCTAACTGTTAACCTATGGCACCAAAAAAATCGTAATGTGTATTTATTTTTTTAATTTTGTAATTTATATATGGGTAAAAAGTTGCCATAATAATAAAGATGCCGCACTTTTTAACACAAACATTCAGAAGTGACGTAGTAAAAATGATTCAACAGACAACTACTACTTATCTATTAAAAAATCAGTTCAACGTTTCATAGATATTTTTCCTAAACACATCAAATATAAGAAATCGCTGTAAACCCTATTTGAAATTTGTGGGCATCCTTTTATTTCGGCTTATCTTGTGCCGTAAAATAAATAAAATTGTCTGCCGGATCGGGCACACAGCTATAAAATTCACCCCCTGTAGAATGTAGTCCATGCGGTTGACAATGCCCTGCTGACTACTTCATATAATAGCACAATTTACCCAAGGGATGAAAGCAGCTTATTTAGTACCCAAGGCAGGGTTTGGCACCTGAGCGAAGAGAGGAGGAGTCCGAGGGACTAAATAGCGGGTTCACCCGAGTGTGAACTGTGCTTTTCATTACAAACACGAGGAAAGTAGAAAAGAGTAGTATAATCTTATAACATTTCATGAGCTACATTATATGACAAATTGGACTTGATCTGAAAAAACTCCCCGATTCGGAGAGGGCTCTAAAACAATGGGAGCTGGAACGTGGGTGATAATGAACGGCACACGGCGGCGGCGGCGGGAAGCGAGGTCGGACCTCCAACAAGTACCGTCTGCAGAGGAGCCCACGCACTCTAGCTGCCGATAAACCAAGTCTCCGAGCGAACCACGACTCTATCTTCTTGTGATAAACCTACCAATTCCATGACAACTTTCGTTCGTTTGTATTTTGTCAAGATAGAGTAACCCACAATACTGTGCAACTTGTGGCCGCCCGCAGCCCACGAGTCAGCTATTTTGCGTGCGGTACCTACATACGTGTAGCTATTCTACCTAAATGTTCTAAATATATTCGGTGTCGACTTGAGTATGGATGGAGAAAGGTTTTCGAGGTTGCATAAAGATTATATGGTTCTTTGGCGCGTATTGTTTTGAGAAGTTTTACTTGCAAATTCGTTATACTTACGAGTACATATTTTTTATAAGTAATGTGTAATTGATCTAAGATACTCTTTATAATCTTCTTTAAATTGTACTTGTGAAAACAATACCTATTTTATAAAAAAGCAATACAGTTCTAACAATACACACGTAAACAATTGTTCGGACCACTTCGCTAACGGCTAGGAAATAGCAGCGGCAATACTAGGTAAGAGGATTAAAAGCGACTGAAGTGCAATATTTCAGTTTCCAGCGAGGCTCGGCGAGCGATCCGGCCCGGGCGGCCCGTCCGGTCGCCGGGCATCCGGCTCTATTGTCACCGGCTCTCAAATCGGATTAACATAGGCCCAGAATTCCTCGTAAACCAACAAGACCATCATGCCTAATCTAACTCCTAAATTCAGCATTTCATCCCCCAAGCGACATTAATTTTCCAAGTTAACGTGCACTTTCAAAGGCCGCATTTTTTAACGGCGACTAACAAGTTTAGCACAAAAAAGCATCCGCAGGGATGAGGACAAATACAAAAACCAAGTTGCGGGAAGATTGCAAAAAGTTGGCTGTAACATCGCCGGTCGGCTCTGTGCGAACAACGACTACGTAGGAAGGTATATGTAGGTGCTGCTATATGTACACGTAGGTAGGTATCGACTACTTGTGCGAGTGAGCAGCGGTGGAGGATGCGGGGTACGCACACACGCACGCGCTTGCCACTGGTTGATCGCGTGGCAACTCGCGAACTTACGTCTCAAACTTTCCGGCAGGGGGAGCACCCATCGATCGCGGGGAGTGCGCGCGCACCCCTCTCCCCTATATAAGCGGTGGACTCCCTCCCTCGGCGCCACTACCGCACAGGTCGCGCGCGACGACGCCGCTCGCTCGGGGCTCTCTTCTCTTCTCTCTTTTCTCTGTCTTTCTCTGATGCGGCGTCGCTGAGGCCGATGCGGGCGCCGCGATGCCGCGTTGCCTCATGGCTAAGAAGTGGAAGGCGGCGGCGGCGGTGGAGCTCGGAGATGAGTCCGAGGAGGAGATCGACGTGGTGGGCGAGGGGCGGCGGGGGACGGGCAGCCCCGCGCCCGCCGCCACCGCGCCCGGCCCGCCGCCGCGCGACCCCGAGCCCACGCTCCTCTACAACGGTAACTTCTTCTTCTTCTATCACCACTAACCTAACCTTTACATCTGTAGCTCGCTTCATTAGCCTAAGATGCCCCAGCGAAGGAACTTTTCTGCAATGCGATAGTACCCAATGTACGAATCGACTCTACAACTTGAGTCAACAAACCGATAGAGATCGACCGCTGAAAAATAAATCCGGAAACGTTCCTACTTGCCCGCAGTAAGAGCTGTTTTTGTTTGGAAAGCTGAACAAATTGCTCTTAGTTACGTCCCGTCGCTGAGCTCCGGCACTCAATGTCATCTTTTGGATTCATGTCAACAACAGACAGCGTGGAGGGTCATGTGAAAGTCGACCTTATAGCTTTAATTCCGTTACCTTTGAACTCCACACTTGGTTAGAGAAGCTGAAGGACTGCAGCAGAGACCCTTTCAGAATGAACTACCACTTCCGTAGGTTGTGATAACCCCTAGCAACAATTCCATTGTTGTAGAAAGAGTTTCAGAAATTCTTCTGACTGAATTGTTCTTAATATTCGCTCCCGTTGCTTGTTTTTAGTTGTATATGGTGAACCTACTCGTAGGTATAATGTAGCGAAATCTAATCTAAATTGTAATATTAAAACGTAGGTTACCTACATTTTTACGTTTTTAGTTTTGATTGCCATGCTATTTTAAAATTTCAAGTAAGTAAGTACATTAATTAAAATAATTTTGAATAAATAAATACTCGGATACTAACCAGCTTTAGGTTTGAGTAAATAAATGCTCACATATCAACCGCCTTGTTTGCCACAATGCCGATGTGGATGGTATCCTTGGTAGCCCGCCACGGCCACGGCAGTGACCATGAGGTCAGTATGTCAGTGTGATGGAAAATGTTGGTTTACCAAGGAACATAAGTACTTGGTTTAACCTAACTGGCCTGGAGAGTATTGCAATTTTGACTTACGTTATAATAATTACATTCTACAACAAATAAATCAAAAAAACTTAAAATCTAATAATGAGCCTTCGAACAAAAAGTGATAAACCAAGTTTTGGAATTGCACTTAATTTGGTTCTTTTCAACGAATCAACCTGAATAATGGCTTCTGGAAATGATTAAATTAAAATTGAACGGTTTAACTTTCCTTAAATGATCACAACGACTTAAACATAATATACTTTATAATATACCTACTTACCACATAGCAAAAAAGTAGGACTTCGGTTTTAGGCTATGTCGCAAACGCAAAAAGCCACAGATGCACAATTAAAACTTAGAGCGCTACCATATTGGGTCTGAGACAAAAGTTAATTGATGACATTTTTCAAAATTCAATGCTTCCATTTACTGACTGCTCGCGAATGGGCGATATCCAGCCTCCATTATTGATAAGTTTTAATGAACTGTAGGGTCTCAGCCACTGAAAAAAGCCACGACTTGCCTACCACCATTTTTGACGTGACGTCTAGGCAATCAATTCAAGTTACTATTTATATACTTATCATCATCATCATCAGCCAATAATCATCCTCTGCTGGACATAGGCCTCTCCCAAGGAGCGCCACAACACTCGGTCCTCGGCCTTCCTCATCCAACCACTACCCGCCACCCGCCTAAGGTCGTCAGTCCAGCGGGCAGGAGGGCGTCCCACGCTGCGTTTGCCTGTTCGTGGTCTCCACTCGAGAACTCGTCTACCCCAACGGTTATCGGTTCTTCGGCAGATATGACCAGCCCACTGCCACTTCAGCTATAAACTTATATAACTTATATAAACTTATATAGTTATATAATACTTATAAATTTAATTGTTCATCCTCAACTTTCGACAAAAAACTCAAAAAAGCCTCCTGAATATAACTTTATCCAGTTATTAACATATTTCTGAACCATGCATTCAAGACCTTTCATGAAATATATGGGCGCTTTTCATCCTATGCAAGTAAATCAAATTCGAGCTCGTTTTAAAAAGTTTATTTATGTATACCTACATAGTAAAAGTACTAACTTTTGCTTGCGAGCTTCATTCATCACGACCCATCATGTCCCCACTGCTGAATCACGGGTCTCCTTCCAATGAAGGAAGGGTTTTAGGCCTAGTCCACCACGCTGGCCTAGTGCGGGTTGGTGGACCCCAACACAAGCAAGCTTGTGCTGAGAGAGTTGTCGGGTAAGTGGGCAACCCGACTGTCAGATGTTTTCAAGCTGCCATATATATATATATATATATATATATATATATATATATATATATATATATATATATATATATCCATAGATGCCATAATAAAGCAATATTCAGCTGTATAGACTCAGCTGTATTTTTCCCAGATTAAAAACAAATCTGTAGTTTGATGTCTGTAGTCTGAGGGACTAGTCAAAACTTAAAATGATTCCAAAGGCTTTATAGTTGACTACATCAAATATTCCAAATTATAGTTTTAACCGTTGCAAAATAAAAATCAGTGCCTTCATAATTGGATTTATTGTTTTAAAATCAATACAGGTATTATTAAAGTAAGGTGTATATTTTCACCATAGTGAAGGGATAACTCTTGTTAAGGCAATTGTTCACGGTTTAATATCCCAAATACCTACATAGATTTTACTAGAATAGAGATTGGTCGCAATTCCGCTATAAAACGTTATCCGTAGCGAAACATATATATTTTATTGTGGCTCGATCCATAGTAATATCTAAGCATAGACGACGACGGGCTTATGGATCGTAAAATGTGTGTTTACTTCACGACATGCGACAGGATTAGATTGAAGTCATTAGTGTGTTAAGTTGTTAAATCTTGGACTTTAAACATAAAGGTTAGCCATTTTGCTGGACAGCAATGGGTCGCATGGCAAATATTATATCGTCCCACTTTAAAGTCAATTCCAATGGGCGAAGTATAGTGACACAACGCCATGACATGGCGCCATTTTGTTATTAGACATAAAATATAGTTTTTTTTACTCCCTACCTAGGTACTTCATAAAATATATTTTTTTTACTATCGGCAGTTGAATATATTAAAAAAAAAAACGAGTTGTGTCACTATCTTTCGGATGTGCCTTAACCTTAACGTGAGTCACCCAGTATATGCGAGCTCTGGTTGCACAAGAAGGTACAGGGCGAATAACTCCATTACAGACCTCTGTTAACCCTTTTTGCACGTCAATATGATTTCAAGATCCCACTTGTAATGGAAAGCCATTTTTATTGCAACAATATTTTTTTTATTTATTATTGGCTTTTCAATATTTAAGCTAAAAGTTGTCAGAGAAAAAATAACTTATTGCTAATGTTTAACATTATTATCTACGTTAACTGGCGTCTAAATAAAGTAACGTCAAAAATAATTTCTTATTGTTCATAAAAGAAAAAACATTCTACACATGTTGTGTATTTATCACGAACACAACATTAAAAAAAAAAGAGAAAAACCTCTTTGTACTGTCCGAGTTCACATGCAAATGATAGAGGTTTTCTTTCAAAAGGCTTTGTTAATCTATCTCGGATGTTGTGGCGCAGAGCTAATAGGCTTAGGCATTCGCGTCTGTGTGCAGGGAAAAATAAAATAACTGTGGGATATGCTTGCCCGTGTGAGTGGGCTATGCAAATGCATTTTTAACGGTTGGTGTATTGTTCCAAATATGAAAACGCGAAAACGAAATAGGCAACGTAAAAAAAAGTATGGGGAAATTCTTGCTTCAAATATTTTTACAAATTTTTATGCCTCTGTGAATATTTTTTTGAATTTTTTGTGCTCATCCAATTTTACCTTTCATTAAGATGTACCTACTTATGTCATGCGAGCAACTTAACTTAACGTAGATTTAAAAAGAGAGAGAGCTAACTTAAAAAAAATAGTTTTTACAATTAGCTTAACTAATCGTATTTTAGCCGAATTCTAATTTCAAGTTTATAAACGGATATCATATCTTTTGCGCTTCTTAAGTTGAAACGTGATTAAGAATATTCTGGATCAAGATCTTGATTATACGAAAAATTTAGTTATCTTTTACTAAACCATTGCGCTAGCAAAAAAACGAATGTACCTACGCATCTATTCTACCCATACACACGAATAAGTGCATAACAAACAACAATATTGTCAAATATCGACGCGATATTCAGATTCAAACGAAACTAAAAATACAAATAGTGAAACCCGGCTTACTGAAAGTAAATTAAAATCGGAATACAGACCTTGTTTCAGCGGCCAAAGATAATAATTAAAGCAAGCGCAACCGTGCAACGGCGATCGCCCATTATTTCGCTTCGCCCGCCATTTTTATTGCAGGTACAAAGCGTCATACAGACAACGCGTCAGCTCGTTCACTCATATTGAAATGGAAAAATACAAAACGTTACGTAACATTTTTTGATTGGCTGTGCCGTATTTTCTACGAGGTAGAAAAGGCGGTATTTTCAATTCGATACTCGATTCTACAGAAATAACAAAACTTAAAATTAAATTTTACATTGGTTTTAAATATGGCACCTTTTGCCGACATTTTTTTATTTATTTATTACTAAAGATACACCAACAGCATACATATTATTACAGTCTTTAAAAGATATGTTGTAAGGTCTTACATCTAATACGATATGCCAGTTACAGGCGTATACAACATAATTAAAATCAACAAACCTTAAAAGTAATAAAATTTAAAAAAATTAACAAAATTAAAATATTGACAATAGAATTCAAATGTAAATATTAACAAATATTGTAAATTCGTTAATTAAAATTACTAATACTGAAATTAACTTATACTGAAAATAGTTTTAGTTGCACAAATGCACATGCGGAACTATACAGTGATTTAGTGATTGATTTCCAGTTTTCAACTTACGCTTTACTGCATGGGCAGGTCATTAAATACGTATCCAACGTTTCATATAGAAAATCTACATTAGAAAATCGCCTTCTCGTTACCTTCACTTGCCTTGCCTTCGCATAATATAAATAACTTATATAAGTAAGTATAGCAAGCAGTCTGCCATATTTCCTTCAATATTTTATTTTGTAGGAAGAATTCCCTGAGAGTATATTGCCTAACGAAGCGAGATCGACGTTCGTACAATATTCACTGCAAAGTTACGGCAAAGATCACTCACAAAAGTGATTGAGAAAATGCAGCATCTTTTAACCACCATTTTAAGAGCGACTTACACTTCTATGTCACTTAATTGAGGATTAAATATCACACGTTTTGTTATACGTTATAAATTAATCTGTCAAAATAGTATTTGAAAGCGACAGCCTCGGTTATAAATAAATAAATATAAATAAATATGTGGGGACATCTCACATACGGCCATCCGACCCCAGGATAGGCAGAACCTGTGTTATGGGTGTCGGACAGCTGATATATCTACACAAATACATAGATAGATACATACTAAATATAAATATCAACACCCAAGACCCAAGTACAAAATATCTGACTTTTAGTAATCATAATTAAACATTTATTGAAGCAGTTAGGTAAATTTTCATATCCAAATTGTCACTTTTTATGTTAGACTTTTCAGTTGATTTTAAATTTCAAATATTGTTCATTGCTTCAAAAACTTACCAACTAGAAATATAGAATCCGCGGCATTATTCCAAAACTAAACGAACACGCGCTCAATTCAACTACCGGTCAATTTACTAAATCATAATAATTATTTACAACTTAACACATCCACAAACGATGAGTTATATTATGTTAACCATTGTGCGAGCCGCAATGTAACCACAGCTATGGAACTACCCGCAGAACCGCATAACTGAACAAATTACTTAATAATATGTTTGCACCTACGTCTGTTCTACAGTATGCTTTTCTCCGCTAGCTTTGCTTCGTATTAAAAAGTTTTCCCGTGGAAATTCGCATTAAAATTCAGATATAATAACGAAGATTTCCCATTCAGCTTGAGTAGCCTGTCTAAATATGTGTAGAGTAAGTGTAATGAAAAAGTAGGATAGTCCTAGGATAGTAGCTATACTCCTTTTTCTTAATACTGAACCAATCTGCACCAATGCCTTTTTTTGGCTTCGCAAAAGTCCCTTAAATACACCGGAATCATAAAGTAAACCACTTAAGTAAGAGCTCAAAACTACGATCAACAATTTGTTACACAAATACAACTATTAAAATCAACGAGAAGCCCTATCCAAACAGGTGACTTTTAAATTAAAACTCATTTTAAAGTTACAAAAAGTTGGCAGTCCAGCTTTTCATTTCCATTTTGTTTGAACGAGTTTCACGCTTTCCTATTTTTGTTTCACCACACGAATTGAATAATTATTTTATTTATTTATGATGTAGTGTTGCGACATAGCAATATGCCTTTATTAGGTTGCACGTGTAATGTCCGTCACGTTATGCTTAGTCAGTAAGTTATACTTGTAGTACTTTTATTCAGTTTTTGATTATTCAATAAACGACCACCAACAATCAAGCATGTCTTTGACTTGACTTCTCGCCTTCCAACCTGATCACCAACACCACACACTTCAATGACTATCTGTTTCCCGCAGGCTACCCTATGTATTAAAAGATTTTTCTACGTTTCCGTAACATACATATAGAAGATAATTATGTGCATGATTGTAATCTCCGAAGGGGTAGTTAAAGGTGACATGCAAGCGAGCCACCCGCTTGTCGCTGGATATTTTCCTACGTAATACATTAATTAACACAACAACAAGAAAAAAAAAGATTAATTCTGCTATCCATGTGTGATTCGTCGTTAGCTAACCAATCGAAATATTTTTTTTAAACAGAGGTACCTTTCCTCTGTCACATCCTCATTACCTCTATACATATACATTACCTCATACTTTCTACACATTATCTCATATTTTCTTTCGCGCAATCAAACCACGTCTTTTTGGTCTTCCTCTCTTACGCCTTCAACAAGCGACCAAATAACTTAAGTACCAGTATTAATCACTAATGTCTTATTGACCTATACCTATATCTTTGATTTTGTGACATTCGATTTACCAAATAATTCTACGATATAAAACGGATTTCATAAACTCTGGCATAAACAGCTTGTTATGGTCAACCGCAAAACAGAGAAATTTGTCAAACTCATCAATTTAAATGTAAAGTAACTGTGCAATGCAAAAACTCACGTAAATAAATGCTTCACCATTTAGGTCCGTTTAATTCTGAATAATCCCATTAATGTCCAATTTACATGTTTGTGTAAGTTAATGAGCATTGAGCTATTCGACTGTTCTACAGGGTGTTGCTAAAGTGATATACTAAGCTAAAAGGGTTACTTCTAGTGGTTACTCAGAGGGCCAGTCTGAACACCTTTTGCTCTAGGATTTTGGGAATTCACGAAACAACAATTTCATTAAAAGGCTTTCTTGCGAATTTACAATAGTCGTAGAGTAAAAGTGATAACTCTCTCTCTGAGCAACCCCGTTTCGGCGTAGTTGTAACAACCTGTATAGTGTAATATTTTAGCGTGCCCGCACACGACCGACGGCAGTCGTGACGGAACATTGAATTACTGATTTATCAACGAAATATTGCATAATATCTTTCATACTATTTCATAGTTTCCTTACTTCAATACTTAAATATTCAATAATCTTAAATAATTAATCTACTTAAATTGTATCTAAGTAATAGGGCAATTAAATGGTTTAGATTTTTTGTATGTATTTATTTAATACCTACCGAGTTAGGACGAAATACAAAAATGAGATTATAATCGCATTCCTCGCTCGCCTCAAAGCTAGTAAATACCTATATTCAATAACGTTATCGTTTCCCCATCAATCGGACATGGCATGAATACATTGCGTTTGATTGGGCCTCCGACATAATGGCAGTAATATGTACAAAGGTAAAGGGGGTCACTCTATATGTCGTAAAACTATGTTTCAAATCGCAGCTGCGTAAGCCACGGCTCTATTTCGTTGTATTAAACGTGCCGATTGCACGACTGCTCTCGTTCGTTCGTTTTCGTTAGTATAGAGTAGCCCTCGTGCTTCTGAATACAGTATTGAATTTATTATTTAAAACGGGCACCCGATTTAACGGCACCCGAGTGTGCTCCAATATGCAAAGCGAGTGCACTGAAATGTCTGAATGCTGAAGCCTTTACACAATTTGCGGATGTGTACTGACGTAATGAATTTTTCGATTCGATAAATGGCTTCCACTTCCACCTGTAGGTACTTGCACTTGTATTCTGTGTTTTTAGCAAAGTTTAATCGTGTGTGTAAAGGACTTTTTGATGGCTTGTTCATTTTGGTACTCGTATTTTGATTTTTATGAAAGACGGTCACTAAGGGCGTTTTGCATATCAAAGTTAATCAAAATGAAATAGTTTGCCATAGATTTAGATTAATTTTGCTGTGCTTGACAATCTAAGAGGGTAATTATAAATAAAAACGTACTGCGTCTTTTGAAAATACGAACTATGTACTTAGTACTATGTTAAAGCATATTGCTTTAACATAGTACTAAAAAATCACGTCACTAACCATCTTTCTATAACGAACGTGCCTTACGAATTTTAAAAAAGTCAGAACAAAAGTCTTCACTTCAGCAACATCCTGTACACTTCTGGAGTATAATCCGTTGCGGCAAATAATCGAATAAAGGCTTCGTGGGATTATGTTGTCGCGGGTCGAGCCTGCGCTGAGCCTCGCCGCCACTGTCGCAACGTAATGAAACTACGAAGCTACCTTTGTGTCAACCCTGCCATTTTAACCCCACTGAAAATGTGATAGAGTCTCAAAACGTAAACTTTGCAACAGAAACAAGTGCCAACTGCAAAAACGGCTTATTAAGGGCATAACTTTTTATCTTGGTTTTTTTTACACTAAAGTCGTGCGTCTTATTTTTGTTCACTCATTTAGAGTTACCAGTTAAAGAAAAACTTTTTAAGGCGTAGCGGAGTTTGCGGTCAATACCTAGTAAAATAATAGATCATCCTATACATATATAGTTACCTCTGGGGCCCGAAGCGACATCTCATCGTATTATTGTCTTCAAGAACCCATGCTTAGATAAAAACAAAGCGCCATTATTTTCAGGGCCCGGAAATAAAATAAAGCCCCCAAATATAAATGCATGTTTCCTTTTAGTTAAAATACGGAACCTTTTCTGTATAATGACGTCATGAAAAGGCTTCCACAACGTTTTGTTATTTCTGACGAGTAGGTACTTTTGTCAGCGGATTTCTTAAGTTTTTTAACATTGCTTGACTTTTCGACTCGAAAATGGGCTGTACAACAAATACACCGTTTCTACAACAGGTCTGCAAAATATTCAGACGGCATATTATTATTGTGTGGCATAGTTATTAATATTCTTGTACTTATAGGAAATTTATTTTAAACCATTGTGGTTTTTAAGATGTACGTATGTCGTTAACATGATTACATACATGTGCTTTCAATGAACATGTTTATACTCAACTTGTAGTTGTGCTACTCAAGTGCATATAAGTTACCCATTGTATAGCAATGTTCGAGAAATATGCCGCTACGTGTGAAAGTCACCGTCAATGGCATACCTCGGCCACCTAGGCCTAGACCCGCATGAAAAGGCATGAGGTGCAGAATGTTTCAAGGTTACACTTTCGTTTATTGACCGTGGGCCACCGCTGTATTCGAACCTTGGCCCACAAGTTCACTCAAACTATTTACGTATAGTTTTACCTACTTCAACCCGAAAGTGGACAGTTTGTAACTTAGTTTAGTTTCACTTTACTGCTGGATTTTGGGATGTTACGATAAGACGCAATTTTTGGTCACAGAACTAAAACAGATATTTGGTTAAGAGGTGTGATGTATATTTTATGTATCATCAAACTAAAAGTTTTAATAATGTCGATTCTGAAGGCACATCATTAAATTTTTCCAATGTGAAACTAAAACAATCGGTAATGGAAAAAAGATTTACGAAAACTTTCATGGTCGAATACACTTAAAGAATTTAAGGTGGACAGCACTTAATAAGAAATTTTGTCTCGGAATCGACAGCAATAATAATTTAAATTAAATTCATTTATTTCAGATAACTTGATCCATATTCAGTACATGTCATAAAATTCAATAAACAAAAAAAAAAACAATACATTAACAACGAGCACAAGAATTAACATAACAAGAAGTACAATTTATCATAAATCAAAATAATATAAATAGTCATGTACAACATGCTACGATCTTAGTATTGATTGAATCACATAGTAAGTCGTAGCATACTCGTAGCCACTCGTAGTAATCTCGTAGCAATCTCGTAGCTATTCGTAGCAACCTTGTACATACTCATAGGAACTTCGTAGCATTTGTAGTTTGTAAAAATCCTGAGGCAATGGCACTTTACAACATACAAAAAGCCATTCGTAACAGTTTAGTACTAATTTCGTAGTTTTCAGAACACAGTTTAGCTTATTGAACACAGTCGATAAGGTTGATCCTTAAGGTTTAGTATTGTGTAAACCTTGTTACGTATATTTATATTTATTTATTAAATACTTAGTAGATCACGGTAGATTGTGATCTACAACACGATAAAAACTAATATAATCGTATGATCAACTGCCAATTAATGGTAACTATATAATATTATCTACATTCGTAACTTTAACAACTTTAATGTTCACCCTGTTATATTTCACAGCCGGGTTCAACTATAGCGGACAAACTTTTAAAAGCTATGCAAATATCTGTAGGGGATCGTGCTAACTAGATAATAAAATGCTGTCATTAACCTTTGAGCTTCATTAATTTGAGTCCAAGTACTTTTGAAACGGATGAACCAATTTCTGATCGATTTTGAGACATAATTGCTGTTTTATAAAAATCTGTTTACCTTTTTACGTGGAACGACAAAAATATATGGTCATTTTTATCCAATTAATGTAATTTAATTTAAACTTTTCCTTACCCTTACCTGACTGCCAGATAGACTCACGAGCTATAAGTAAATGAAGTATAAATATAAATCTCTTCACATCGCCTTAAGATACAAATATAACGTTCTATGAGCCAATGGGAATGTGGGACAAGTCAGTTTGTGAAATAAATAAATAAGTGTAGCACTCTCTTCCCTCGATCTCGTTTTCGGGACGAGATAGCTGAAATGGCTACAATAAAATCAGGGTAGGCCTCTTAAATGCGCGAAACTGTACAGACCAACCAAAGTTTTACTCCTGAACTTGTATAAGAGGCTTACAAGTTACAAGACAAGCGCAAGTCATCGAGGCGACGATGGCATGATCTTCTTCAAATTTCTCGTACAGCCTCTCCAGTGCTTCGAGTCTACTCTCGATGTATGATGAATTGACTCTCTCCTTTGAGTCACGCCACAATCCGGAAAAAAACGTACAGGTGAATGCATTTGTGTTGAAGTCATTAACATCTTTACTCCCAACCACCCAACTCACGGAGATCGCTTGGCTAAAGGGGGAGAGAATACCGCTAGCAGACCCGCATTATAACGCACCTGGCCGAATTAATATCCTTCTAGGAGCGGAAGTTTACGGAGACATAGTGCTGTCCGGTATAATCAAGAAATCTGACGGGCCAATTGCCCAGAACACGATGTTCGGTTGGATATTGTCTGGAAGAGTTCGGGACACTAAAGAAGGGACTAAATTAGTGAACATGCATATTGGTGTAAAGGAAGATACGTTTCTAAAACAATTTTGGGAGATGGAGAATGAGCCCGACTCTGTCAATGTCACTATTGTCGTTGTCACAATCTTCTTTTTCGCTGTCACTGTCACTTCATAGCACGCTATACACTCAAATACTCCCGGGTTTCGGCACCATAATGTAAACTCTATTTTCTAGCACTTATTGACCATAATCACAATTCACAATGAAACCTCGTAATATTAAGAATAACCGTTTATTTTAGTTGTTTTCAGGGAGCCATCTACAAATTCATACAAAATATAAATACATAAGCTAAAACGAAACCATACCGCGATGTACACGACTATCTACAACGCCATCTATGAGCAGACTTCGCAACTATAAACTTATAAACTGAACAATGATCGTATATCTTAAAATTAATTGTAAGATATGACAATTATTGTAATAACTCTCAAAATAATTGATTTATCATAACTAATCTTATAAACGTGACAATTACGAGACTTACGTATATAAATATAAAAGTTTTATTATAATTTTAGTTCCCAATTTAGCCGCAGCCGCCGTGGTGTTAGTTCGCCTGCAGTCATTTAATTTTCCTCCAGCTATTCATCTTGATTAGAGATTAGGCTAGATGGCGGTTGCGATCGCTAAAACCATACAAACGCTTATTTTATACTAAATCTCAGCAGATATTCTAAAATGGCGGCTGTTTGTAAAGTTTACCGAGTATTTTACTGCAAATAACACTGCGTACTATTTAAAGATTTCACAATGTTTTGGATTGGTTTCAATATGCTGGGATATTTTTTTATTTCATTATATTTTGAGCTGTAATACATCATATTTCAAACAAGGATATACTATGAGTTTTGTAAATACTTAAATCAACTTAAATACATATAGGTACATTTTACCTTTTTATTATGAATATGTCCGCTTTTATCAAAAAAAGGAACAGACTTCAAATCAACAAAGCCAGACTATAGAAAGAAAAAAAAACACGTACTTACATAAAAAACTGAGGTCGTTCCGTCTCTGAAATCTTCCACGCTGAACCTATCGGCAAGAAGCCTCCACCGGTCCACACAACTATTTCATTTCAACAACCGACTGACAACTGCAGCCGTTCCCACAACCCAACTGGAAATTAACATACTCGTATGCTGAAAACTTACCTTTTACTGCTCACTCAAGTGAAACGTAATACCCAGACCATTTTGTACGTTCAATATTTAGACATCTATTTGAGGCAATTCAACGTGGTTGTCCTTTTTCCACTCTAAATGCTTTAACAGTTAATTGAACTGTTCAAAACTGTAGCGCGGCGTGGAAGTAATAACAAACTGAATGAAAAACGTTCGTTTATTACCTTTTATTTTATTCGCATGAATTGGAAGCTGGTTTTGTGCTCTTGTTGTTATGACGTGTGCTGTTTTTTTGTTTCCGCCGCAAAACTCCATTATTTTTGTTGTTGTTGCTAGAATGGAAATACCGCTACGGAATACGATACTTATACGTAATAATTGGCATGACGACCACGTAGTACCAACATATTATGTTACTACTTAGAGTCAGTGAACCAGCTTTTTCTACACTGTATTAAGTACAATTTAAGTTGTCGATAAAAGCCCCGTAAGTGAACGGAAAAAAAAACTCTTCTAAAACAAAAGAAGTTAAGACTTGGAAAGCTCTTAATCTATTATTTAGCTTGATGTTTTTATATTTTAGATAAGATAGGTTCTACATTTTTTAACGGGGATAGAATTATATCACAGCTTGTCTTAACAAGGTTTTACGTTTGGGGTAACTGCCAGTATGTAGAGACAGATTGAAAATATAATAAAGTGGCTCAATGAATGAACTACTGCAAGCTTTTAAAATGTACGGAGGAAGATTGTCTGGCCCTATTGCACTACGAGGCTTTAACTGGTGTAATGCTCTTGCAATATCCTCTTTCGATATAGTATATATACATACGTATAGTAAGGTGGTGAGAGAGTAGTGGGTTTTTAACCTGACTGTCATATGAAAACATAGAACAACGCGGACTCGGGTGTTATGTAAGTGTATGTATTCAAGCTGTCTAAAGACCTCGAACGTGGCTTTAATATATCGTAGAATTATTTAAAATAAAAGTAGGTAACAAAAACTCCGTGAATCGCTAAGCTAATGCGACGTTAAAACTGCAAATACTGACGGTATAAACTGGGATTACGTATAATCCCAGTTTAAACACGGAGATGTTAGCTGAACAAACAAAGCTTCATCTCATATTTACTTGTACGCTTTCACAAAGCTTTTTATGTAATTATAGCTTATATTTAGTAAATTACATTAAACCGAGCTAATCTGAGCTGCAGCTTGGGTAGAATTGGAAAATATATTACGGATAATATTGTTTCGCTAAGAATACACAGGTAATAAATGCAAACTTGTGAAAACGAAAAATATTTTTCGTCACGTCATCGTGATACTTGAATTTTGACTTCCTGTCCTACACAAATAGTAGAACTTGAATGAATTCGGGATGAAACATCTTGAATAAAAGGAGAGCCATTCAAGAAACCTACACTATTATAGTCGGAACGAATCCGTAAAAGTGATACCCTTTAAAGCAGAGTGCTATGGTGTAGAATGTAGATGTGATTATATTGACCAATACATACATACATACATCCGCGACTTTCCTTTATAGTATTAGGTGGTATATTGTCTCACGTTTCCGATTCTCCTCCGTTTCGTTATTAATAATAGTCCATTATTTATTTAGAGATCTAAATAGTAAAGCCAGGCTTCATATACTATTATTCATAAATAAAACAGTTAAAAAAATCACTGGAGGGCAGCAGTTTTTCATAGACGGCGCTGACGTGCCCTGAATTGTTCAGTACTGCTACTCTTGATACGCAAGACGGTTATTCATATTGCGTTAATATTGTGCTCGAGTCAGAACCAATTTCAATTTAGATTTGGTACTCTTGACGTCTATTTGGTTACAATTCGGTTTCACTTAAAATTTGGTTATGATTGTTTGAAACTGTTTTATCGACTTTGTGAAAGAATGAATGAAAAGGAAAAAATAACAAAAACTGTCGTGAATAGTGTCAAGTTGACACTATCGAAGCGTCTGTAGTCGAGCGGGCTTCAGTGATCGTAACTGATCACTGAGGTTAAGCAACAACTGGCACGGTCAGCCATTGGATGGGTGACCAATTTCAAGTGGTTCTTTTCTGGACGCTTCCGTGCTTCGGACGGCACGTTAAGCTGTGGGACCCGGTTGCTGCTTCGGCAGCAGTCCTTAATCCTAGTCAGAGGCCTGTACTGTATTTTATTTATGTAGCCTTGATGTATGTAACAAGTGTATAATTTGTTGGTCTTCAAATAAATAAATAAACTCTTTCAGCACAAGCTTGCTTGTGTCTTTAGTCTCAAATACCAGTACCACACAAAACCACACAAAATCGCCACTCACAAGTGCAAATACAAGTAATAAAGTTACTTTTTTCTTCTTGCCTTAGCGATTGCGTATATCCAGTTTGTTCAATATTGACAACTGTCAAAATGGCGGTCAAGCGTACCAACTTGCGTTCGTAACCGAATTTAGACTAGTTCACCCGAAAACCACCAAATACGGTAGGCAAGGTGGCGCTACCATCGTGTTCCAGAGTGCCAAATGACTCGAAGGCAAGCGTGACACAATGGATTGCGCGTCGAGAGTACCACTACTGACCTGAAAGAGATTCTGCTTACTTTTAAATGTATGGTTGTACATTAATGTATGTAGGTATTTTTAGTTTCGCTGATAATAAATTGATAAAGGTCGGAGTGAAATTTATAATCCCTTAATTTTATGCGCGATTAAGTTTCTACTTATCTCGGAATGAGAGAAAATAGAAAAGTTTGTTTGTACTAAATTCTCTCATAAAATATAAAGTGAGTTTTTACTTTGGTATAGTCTGAAAATTCAAATCCCTTACAGGTGAAAAAAATGCTTAGGATCCGAAGCCATTGTCTTGAAAAAATGACAACTCTTTTTGCAAAGCATTATTCATCACAGTACTATTTCCCACGATCGATCGTTACTTCAAAGCTGGCACCGACTAAAATATGTAATCACTAATCACACTTCCTACACGTTTCTTTTTCCTGCAACAGTACACGTGGTTACACGTATTACCGCGACCGGACTTGGCAAAGAGAATGGACTCTCCTTTATTATTGTTAAATATGGTGGAATAACACGGGCTTGGACTAATGGAGTCCGTGAGAATAGAGCCGGCCACAACAGATGGTACACTCCGCTCTGTATTAACTATGCCGGGACGCCGCTTCGGCTAAGTGCTTAATTTAGTGACCGCATGCCCCGTTGAAGCCTGCTGTAAGAGCAGTTTGACGTAACTGTCACGGCAGATTTACTAAATAAGCGACTAGCTTAGAGCACTCTGCTTTAAAGGGTATCACTTTTACGGATTCGTTCCGACTATAATAGTGTAGGTTTCTTGAATGGCTCTCCTTTTATTCAAGATGTTTCATCCCGAATTCATTCAAGTTCTACTATTTGTGTAGGACAGGAAGTCAAAATTCAAGTATCACGATGACGTGACGAAAAATATTTTTCGTTTTCACAAGTTTGCATTTATTACCTGTGTATTCTTAGCGAAACAATATTATCCGTAATATATTTTCCAATTCTACCCAAGCTGCAGCTCAGATTAGCTCGGTTTAATGTAATTTACTAAATATAAGCTATAATTACATAAAAAGCTTTGTGAAAGCGTACAAGTAAATATGAGATGAAGCTTTGTTTGTTCAGCTAACATCTCCGTGTTTAAACTGGGATTATACGTAATCCCAGTTTATACCGTCAGTATTTGCAGTTTTAACGTCGCATTAGCTTAGCGATTCACGGAGTTTTTGTTACCTACTTTTATTTTAAATAATTCTACGATATATTAAAGCCACGTTCGAGGTCTTTAGACAGCTTGAATACATACACTTACATAACACCCGAGTCCGCGTTGTTCTATGTTTTCATATGACAGTCAGGTTAAAAACCCACTACTCTCTCACCACCTTACTATACGTATGTATATATACTATATCGAAAGAGGATATTGCAAGAGCATTACACCAGTTAAAGCCTCGTAGTGCAATAGGGCCAGACAATCTTCCTCCGTACATTTTAAAAGCTTGCAGTAGTTCATTCATTGAGCCACTTTATTATATTTTCAATCTGTCTCTACATACTGGCAGTTACCCCAAACGATGGAAACTCTCCAGAGTCTCTCCAATCCCCAAAACCAATGACACGTCAAGTGTGGATCAGTACAGACCGATCGCTATCCTTTGTGCGACCGCAAAAATATTTGAGTCTATACTGCACAAGCGTATCTATCGGCAGGTTGCACCATTTCTGTCTGACGCCCAGCATGGTTTCCGTCAAAAGAGATCCGTAGAGACTAACTTGCTTACGTTGGTGGATATCGTGTCGCGGGACATGGAGGGAGGTGGACAAGTGGATGTCGCCTACCTTGATTTTAAAAAAGCATTCGACCGAGTCGATAACGATATACTTCTTGGGAAGTTATGTGCGATAGGTTTCTCTCCTAAACTTCTCAGACTCTGCTCGGACTATCTTCGCGACCGGCAACAGTTTGTGCGCCATGGATGCTATGTCTCTGAGCCCTATCATACTCGCTCCGGCGTCAGCCAAGGTTCAATTCTGGGACCACTTTTCTTCATTCTAATGATAAATGACTTAGAATCACAACTGCACAACTCAACGTGCCTACTCTACGCCGATGATCTGAAGCTCTCCATGCGTGTGCGTGGGGAGGCTGATAGTGCTCTGTTGCAACAGGACCTTGATGCAGTTCACCAGTGGTCGCTGGACAACAAACTACTCTTTAACACCAGCAAGTGCGCAGTTATGTCCTACACCCGAGCGAAGAACCCGTTCGAGGCGGATTATAGGCTTGGTATGGATGTTATTCTTCGCGTGTACACCATTACAGATCTTGGAGTTACATTTGACACAAAGCTGACATTTCATGACCACTTTAAAGCTCTTACAGCCAACTGTTTTAGAAGACTGGGTTTTGTTATAAGGAATGCGAAAGATTTTACTCAAACATGCGTCATCCAGCTTCTATACAGTGCTCTGGTGCGAAGCAAAGTTGAGTCCAGCTCTGTTGTTTGGTCTCCTCACGAGTCCACATATACCCTCATGCTAGAAAAGGTCCAAAAAGCATTCCTTCGCTTTCTATATAAGAAAAAATATGGATACTATCCTTACCTCTATCCAACTAGCTTCTTGCTGGGAATGCTGGGGTTCAACTCGTTGGAAGTTCGACGGGATCTAAACCTAGCGATAATGGCATGTAGGACCCTGCGAGGAGAGACGGAATGTCCTCATATGGTTGGTGAGGTTTGCTGCCTGTTTGCCCCTAACAAGTATCTGCGAGCCAGATCTCACAGGCTGCTGGCGGTGGGTGCAGCGCGCTCGGTGGCGCGGCAACAATCGCCTCTAATTCGGGCCACTACGATGGTGAATGCCATAATAGATTCGGCACCACAAGTTGATGTGTTTGCGGATGGTTGGCCAAAGTTAAAAAAGGCATGTCTGAAATTTTGTGAGTCTGAATAGTCTGATGGATAAATTATTATTATATAACTAAATAAGTATTATTATTATTGTGCCTCTATGTAGCGCTAAGGTTTTTCTTTATAACTGTAATGCTATGTAGTGTGATGATGAATAAATAAATAAATAAAATGAATAAATAAATATACCACTTTTGCATCAACCTGTGTAGTAAATCATATTATATCTAGCTACTTTGACGTCACGGCCTGTTTACTGTTCAAACATAGACAGAGATAGGCATTGACCGTCGCCAGCCGATCAAACACTATCTAGGTAGCAAATACAAATTAAATCGAACGGCCTGATTGAAGCCGATTAAAAATTCATGATCTTAAGCCTACTAAAATTTAATTATGGAGTGCATGAAAGGACCAACCTGTATACACTGTTAGCTGGTCGCCAATAGTACTATCATTGAGTTCACCTTTGTACACAATGTATTTCATAAAAATTAAATCAAATCTAAAATTTTTATTAGTCAGTAAAACTACTACATCCTTGACGAAAGTCAACTAACAACTACTAAGTACTCCTCATTCGGAAAGAAAAGGGATCATATACCCTAGAAGTAGAACGGGGGCAAGAAGCTCCAGCTTATGTTCAGTTCACCCTGTGCAGTCAGCGACCAGCAACTACTCTGAATTGCTCATCCTTTCACCACGATTATTAAATACCATTACAGCATTTATGATTTATCACACGCACACTACGATGCATGAGACATAGGGATAGACTACATATGAAGGCTAAATCTAACCCAGATAACGCTGTCTTACAACTATCATACAAAAGGTACCGAAATTTTTGTAATAAAATACTTAAAAAAGTTAAAATCGAGTACGAAAAAAGTGAATTAGAAAAGGCGGGAAACAACAGCAAAAAAATCTGGAAGCACATTAAAAGTTTCACCTATTTGTCAAAACAACATGAATCTCCCTCAGCTCTATTACACCCCCAAGCACCCCATGTAGTATCGGCAAACAATGTTAACAACTTCTTTGCCAATATAGGTAAAAGACTAGCAGAAAAAATTGAAAAACTAACACCGGGTTCTAATACTTTCCCTACTGACAACGCCCCACTAAACTCATTTGTGTTAATAAATACTGACATGGAAGAGGTAGAAAAAATTATCATGAGTTTAAAAGACGATTGCGCAGTTGGTTGGGATAATATATCTAATAAAATCTTAAAGAAATTCAAACATATATTAATACCACCACTGACATATATTTTCCAACTATGTCTTTCCTGTGGAGTTTTTCCTAAATGTTTAAAAAAAGCAGTGGTTGTGCCCATTTATAAATCTGGCAATAAAACAGAGGTGACGAATTACCGACCCATTTCTCTTTTACCAGCTGTGTCTAAAATATTAGAAAAAATCATAAACAACAGATTAATGCAATTTCTAAACAAAAACTCTTTTTTATCTAGAACACAATTTGGTTTTAGGCCTATGTTATCAGCGGCCGATGCTGTCCATGAGTTAACTGACTACTTAGCTCAAAATCTGGATAAAGGTAATCAGACAATAGGGATATTCTTAGATCTTTCCAAAGCCTTCGATACAGTATCTATCCCGATTTTATTACATAAACTCGAAATGTTAGGTATAAGAGGTACCCAGCTGAAACTATTTGAAAATTATCTGACCGAGCGCACTCAGTGCGTGAAGATAGGCAATGTCGTCAGCTCTGATCAGGAAAATACCGGTTTTGGAGTTCCTCAAGGAAGTATTCTGGGCCCTACTTTATTTCTAATATATATAAACGATCTTTGCAACCTTAAACTAGAAAACGGCATTATTCTGTCGTACGCTGATGACACTGCTCTACTTTTTTCTGCTAACGCGGAAAACAAAAATCTAGTTTACGATTATGCACAAAGAGGTTTCAATATTGTTAACCGCTGGCTTCAGCATCACCTACTTACACTTAATGCCGAGAAAACAAACTTTATTGAATTTTCAAAACAAAAACCCAAATCACAATTAAAAATTCCAAACGTATACGCTCACTATTGTAAATCCCTGGGCTATCCCTGCACCTGTCCTACAATTACTAACACAAACAAAACTAAATATCTGGGTATTATCATCGACGAAACTCTATCATTCAAGCAACATATAGAAGCTCTAAGCAGCAGAGTTCGTAAATTAATATTTGTATTTAAAAAGCTTCGTTTTATATCAGATTCCAAAATTATCAGACAAGTCTACTTTGCGCTGTGCCAATCAGTATTAACATACTGTATCACTTCGTGGGGTGGCTCGGCTAAAACCTTATTATTGAGGATCGAAAGAGCTCAAAGAGCAGTTCTTAAAGTCTCAACATTTCGCCCTTTCCGTTATCCGACGAAACTTCTATATGAATCATGCAAAGTACTAACAGTCCGCCAGTTATTTATTTCAAGTACAGTTTTAAAACAGCACACGGCACTTCCCTACAGCCCAGAATTAACAAACAAAAGGAGAGTAGATAAAGTTTGCACAATAAAAACAACCAAACATGCGTTAACATCTAGGTTTTACTTGTTCTTGGGACCAATCCTTTACAATAGGTTAAATGCTAAATTGGTCCTTTACCCGTTAACTTACACCAAGTGTAAGAACGTTCTCCAGAAATCTCTACAAGAGATGTCCTACGAAGATACAGAGAACTTATTAACTATTGTCAAGTGAGAATTGTTACCGTTTAATTTAACTTATTATTATTAATGTATAACTAAACAATACTTTTAACCTATATAATTACCTACACCTAACATAAATTGGCTTGTTTATAATAAATCTAACATAAAACATTTAGAAAGTAAGATTACTTAATATTTTCTGTTCTAAGATTATTTAATTTAGATTCTAAAATTGTTTAATTTAGAGCTTTTCCATCTGAAATACAGGAAAAACTCTGTTATTTCCTAGTTCAGATCAGCATTTTAAAATACCTTTAGCATTAAGAGTTGACCTATTATTGTAAATAACATTTAGCATTAAGTATTTTCTGAATAAATATTCTATTCTATTCTACTACAAAGTTGTATTATATTAACTCTACCAACGCACTGACACTTGGCAAAGAGGTGGTGGCGACCCTCCTACAAGTAGACTGGTAGAAAATGCTTTCTGGTCCACTTCAATCATCATATAGCCCACCAAAAATGTAATTCCTATAATAAAATTCTGTATGTATGTATAATAATATGTACGTCTGTACGTACTACGATTATAAACATACATATTCCTAATGATCACGAAATTGTTTATTTGAGAAGCAATTAAGTAATTAATTAATTAACAAAAGTTTACAAGGCAGTAAGTATGCATATTTTATTAGCTTAGTGAAGTTTATATAAACTAAGTTCAGTGTTAAACTTGGAAAGTGCTAAGTTATGTAAAGCGAACTTTACTCTGCCGGGAAGACTCATTATGGGAGCCTCATTTTAATCATTTCATTATGTTCGTCAATAGAAATTGTCGTCTGTTAAGTGGTTCTCACACTAACAAACATAAAAGTTGCTTTCCATCACGACCCATCACGTCCCCAAATCTGGGGCACGGTTCTGCTTCCAATGAAGGAAGGGTTTAGGCCTAGTCCACCACGCTGGCCTAGTGCGGGTTGGTGGACCCCAACACAAGCACTCTTGTGCTGAGAGAGTTGTCGGGTAAGTGGGCAACCCGTCTTTCAGATGTTATCAAGCTGCCCGAAGGCCTCTGACTAGGCTTAACGACTGCAACCAGGACCCACGGCTTAACGTGCCGTCCGCAACCAAAGTTGACAACAAAGGACGCCAGTTTTTCAAAGATTTAATTTAAAAATAGGACAAAATATGATCGTTTTTAGTTGGTGATTTCCTGATGCTCTGTTAAATGAACTTCAATGTTGCAGAAGACGGCACTAAGCTAGCCTTTTCCGTTTAGAAGTAATTTGGTGATTTTCTCAGTGGAACCTTTTCACTGCCCGTGAGTGTATATCCTAATACACATTACATAAGCATTATGTTTATACACATCTACCCTAATCTTCGATAATGTTAGTTTATATGGATCTCTGCGTGACCTCTCATTTGTGTCTGATTGCTTTTTAAACAAGTCCATGTGTTCTCTAACAATTACACAAACTTCTTTTATGTACATATAAAATATTGTTAATACTTTTAAGGATTTGAAGAAAGGTTTACATGACTCATCATTCCTTATACCAACTATGGCTCGAATACATATTTTTTTAATAAGGAAGACTTTGAAGATGTCAGTTGATCGCCCCCATAATAGTAACCCATAGGCAAGAACTGATGCAACATACCCATGATAAGCAGTTAGGGCTGCTTCTTTTGATACCACTTGTCTGAGGTTTCGTAAGGCATAAATGAATTTTCCGACCTTATTTATTACTAGTTCTATATGGGCCTTCCAGTTACAGTGCTTGTCTATTATTAAACCTAAGAATTTGGTATTATGGATTTCTTCTATTTGATTTGATTCATACATTATATAAATTTTGTCAGGATTGGAATTATAAGTTTGAAATTGTATCATATTAGTTTTAGAAATATTTATAGACATATCATTATTTTTTAGCCATTCAATAAATTTATTTAATGTGCTGTTAATTTCATATTCGTATGTATCAGGATTCTCACATTTGAAAACAATTGTGGTGTCATTTGCAAATAGTATGGTCTCATGTTTTGATATGTTCGGTAGTTCGTTGATGTAGAGCAGGAAAAGTAATGGCCCTAATACGCTACCTTGTGGAACACCAGCGCTATTATATTTGAAATCGGATTGCACATTCTCTTTGTGATTCCCTATAATTTTCGCTATTTCTACACACTGCAGACGTTCATCTAGATAACTTTTAAACCAATTTTGACAGTGTCCTCGAATACCGTAGCATTGTAGCTTGTGTAACAGCTTCTTGTGGTTGACAAAGTCAAACGCTTTGCTAAGGTCAAGGAAGACAACTGTCACACGAATTTTTTCATTAAGACATTCAGTTATATGTTTTAGCAAAGTAAAACATGCTAATGTTGTGGAGCTGTGTTTACGGAACCCGAACTGTTGCTTATTTGAAATCGGATTGCACATTCTCTTTGTGATTCCCTATAATTTTCGCTATTTCTACACACTGCAGACGTTCATCTAGATAACTTTTAAACCAATTTTGACAGTGTCCTCGAATACCGTAGCATTGTAGCTTGTGTAACAGCTTCTTGTGGTTGACAAAGTCAAACGCTTTGCTAAGGTCAAGGAAGACAACTGTCACACGAATTTTTTCATTAAGACATTCAGTTATATGTTTTAGCAAAGTAAAACATGCTAATGTTGTGGAGCTGTGTTTACGGAACCCGAACTGTTGCTTACATAAAATATTATTGCGGTTTATGAACGACAGAATTCTACTATACATAGCCTTTTCAAAAACTTTTGACAGTACGGGTATTAGGGTCACTGGTCTATAGTTATGGATATCATACTCATTTGCTTTCTTAAATAGTGGTTTCACTAGAGATATTTTGAGTTTGTCGGGAAACTTTCCTTTAAGTAGAGACAGATTTATAATATAGCTTAGGGGTCTTGATTATTCTTTTGCACACAGTTTTAATGTTTTTGTACAGGTTATCATACCCAGTTGGATGGAGTTCCTAAGACTCATTATTATTTTCTCTATCTCGGCATCATCGGTTGGCGTAAGAAACATCTAAGAGTTTCTTACTATGTTCATAGGATCCGAAGATATATCAGAATTGTTTTTGTTATTGGTTAAGTTAATATAAAATTCATTAAATTTATTACAAATTTGTTGAGAATTTGTAATAATTTGATCTTCCGTAAAAAAAAATTCAATGGGGTTTTTTATTGGTTGAATGTCAATAATGTTATTTATTAATTTCCAGGTTGCTCTACACTTATTATCAGCTTTGTTTAAGTATTTATGAGAGAAGTTTCTTTTAGCATTGTATACACATTTCTTTAACATGTTACTGTAGGATGTATATTTTGTTTTATGTGCTAATTTATTTTGGCGTGATTTTTGATACTCATAATAGAGTTTACGTTTCGTTTTTTTCGCAAGTTTTTACACCTTTAGTAATCCATTTTGATCTCATTTTCTGTTGGTAAATTTAATCTTAGTTTTAGGAAAACATAAATTGTAAAACAAAGACAAAAGCTTCGTCAGTACTAGTCTTTTCATAAATTTCCGAAAATGACATAGCTGCTATAGCATTTCGAAATTTTTTCATATTTTCTTTGTTATAGTCGCGTTGTGTTTGGGTCCAAGAAGTAGTTGGTATTATTTTTTGTTTTATTTCAAAAGTCATAGTTTGTCCCGTATTATGATCTGATAAGGCCAATTCATGTGTTTGCCCGAAAGCTGAACGAATATTGCTGGCTATCTGGTCTATGCAGGTTTTTTTCCTTGTTGGTGTATTTGTGTGACATGTTAAATTGTAATTATTTAGGATATGTTTGAGCTCTTTGGTATACATGTTGTCTTTTAGTATATCGATATTCCAGTCTCCGCATAGGATAAGTTTTTTATAGGTTTCTTTCTAAAATCTTTCTAACAGTAAATCCAAGTTTTTGAAAAACTGTGAAATATTACTTTTTAGTATTCTATAAATACAAAAAAAATGTGTATTTAATTTCGTTAACTCTACTCCACAACATTCGAAGTGATATGTCGATTGTAGTTCTTTTGGAATATTAAGTGGCTTATATTCTATACCGTGCTTTACTAAAATACTAGCACCGCCTCTTGTTTAATTTTTTCTACAAAAGCTACTTGCTAATTGATAGTTTTGGACTTTACGATTAATTTCTGTGCCAGACTCTAGAAAGGTTTCAGTCAAACAAATTACATCGATGGGCTGAAGATTTCTTCAAACTCGTTTATGATCATTTCTAGCGCATGTCTTTTGTTTAAAGCACCTGCTATATTTCGGTGCAATAGATAAAAATATTATTTTTGTTTGTTGTAATTAGTCTCGAAAAAGCTCTGGCATTGAGTCGTTAGATTGGCATTGGCTCACCGTTCTTCAGTAATATGGATGTCTGGATCTCACACTTATAGGTTAGTTAGATATTTGTATGAATGTTTCACTACTAATTGATATGTTTTGAGACGCGAGCGCCGCGAAAGAAGTAGATTATGTTCCTTGTGCTAGGCTTAACAAAGTTCACAATCGAATGAACTGCTACTCGGCGCTCGTGTAGGGGCGATGACAGATTTATCCACGGATTGGTGCAGCTCGGGGTTCGGCTCGCGGTGCGTGTAGTGAATGGGGGGCTTAACTCATCAATGACAGAAGCTACCTTTAAAACTCAGTAAATAGGTACTTATTATAATAAAATTATTGAAAGTTTATCTCCTTGACAAACTTTGACGTTACATATTAAATTTATAAAACTATTCCAATTCAAATTACGTACAGATAACATTCCTACAATTCAGCTAATTAATTAATTAAACGTGTTACTAACGAACAGTCTAGTTCGCTCAAATTTCTATACAAGCCTATTTACTTAACAGAGCTAACAGGGGAGCTATTCAAAATGTGTATTGCCTAAGACACGTAGCTTTACCGGAGGCGAGATTCAACTGGTGCATTGCGGTTCCCCCTCGACGCCCACACCCGCCCCCCTGTCTGTAGTTTTTGTTCCACCCTGTATCTGTGACTTTGGCACGAAGAGTAGTGGCCTCTCGACAGAAATCGCTGAACGAATGCACGGTTCATTAAGGCTGCAGATGATTCGAGGATTATCTTTTAATGTCTGAGTGGGTGAAATGACGGAGGGTTGCTAGAGCAGACATTCCATATTTCTAGAGAACATATTTCTCGTGATATCTCATTTGTTAAAAGCAATATTAAAATATCTGCCCGACACCTGATGGGTTAATTTTATTTGTTCCTTGATTAAGCAATTTCAAGGTTCTCGAAAGTGTTGCTTCATTGCTTCCCATTTCAATTATTCCCTATGTGTAGAAATTCCTATAATAGTGTATAAGAGGTAGCGTATATTGCTCATAAATAATATTGTATCATTGTAATATATATTCCCTATAGGTATAAGTAATTTTGGAATTACTTAGATTTATTCGACTTTGCAGCGTGGGACGCCCTCCTGCCCGCTGGACTGACGACCTTAGGCGGGTGGCGGGTAGTGGTTGGATGAGGAAGGACGAGGACCGAGTGTTGTGGCGCTCCTTGGGAGAGGACTATGTCCAGCAGTGGATGATTATTGGGTGATGATGATGATGATGATGATGATTCGAATTTATTCATTCATCTAACATTTCTTGTGTAATACCAAATATATCGTTATTTTATTATATTAGAAAGACGGAACAATACAACGTGATAAGAGTAATTTATTTTATACTTCATACCAGTTATGTAGTTACTTCAGTATATTGAAATTCCTAGTCTTTGTATACTCAGAATTGTGTGTTTAACCCCTGCTCACACTTGCCTATAGCTGGGCGCCTAATCTTATTTGAGCATAGGTAATCTTGTTTACGAAAGTGAACTTAGCATATATTCACGAAAGCATGAGAGTTCCACGTAAGATAAATTTATGATAAAGATTTGCTTGATTTTCCTAAAATCAATATATAATATGTTTGTATATTGTTACCTCGATAACTAATGTTTGTAGCATTCTGAATAAATGAAAATGATGATGATGATGCAAGAGATTGTATGAAATCTAGTAGGTACCCGCTCCAATAGTAATATCAGTGATTAATGTGAAATATCATTGAAAAAGTGTTTTCTTATAGCCTGGAAGAGATCGCTTTTAGCGATAAGGTCACCTATTCCGTTATATCCACTGTATAAATTGGTAGTTGTGTTCTGTTTGGGGCTGATTTTTCAATGGTCAGATAAATGTTATCTGAGGAATAATAAAATTGTTGCTGTCACTGTCTAATACAAACATTCAGATGTGACAGCATCAGAATTATTCTACAGATAACTTTTATCTGAATTGAAAAATCAGCCCTTAGTCAATAAAGTAGTATTCTATTCTATTCTATAGAATATGAATAAGAATGGCGCCTCTCTTGATTTCTAGTGTTGATTTTCAGTAGTTAATTAAGAAACAATAACAATACACGCATTCCATTCGTCTACAACTGGCATGTTATAGTAAGACTTTTTATTTCTGAACAGACTTATATTTGGAACTATATAATGGATTTAATATTTTTTGATTAGATCACAAAGAGCTATCCAATAACGTTTTAAACTAATATATTGGTGGCGGGTACTAAAATTTTGCATCATCCTTTAAGTAAGTACCATAGTAGTCAACACAGTATTATTTTTACTATTACATATTTTTTCATGAATGTTTGAAGCAATGGTTGTTTACGGCATTTTATAATGTTGGTTATAAAAATATGATAAAAGGTATACTATTTAATAGTTAATATATTGAGCATATATTCATATGCTGTAGCCACAGTGCACAGACATTTAATAACTTCCTAGTAAGTATACTTACTTAACTGTGTGCAGATAACTTACTGCGATCTTATGATCCTACAAAAATGTACCTGCCATTGTGTAATGAATAAATTAAAATAAATAATAAATCTTAACTTCATATTGCAGTGAATTTTATATCACAGTTCATAATGACTTATTAAATAGTTAATTGAAAATCGGGTTATTGCTTAGTTTTTCATTTCTGTAGTTCACTAGTAGTCATTGAGTATGAATGGTCACCCGAGTTCGCGTGGTTCTATGACTAGTAGTAGCTAAAGATATGCATACTTGATACAAAGATTGACGGTTCTTGAGTTTGACAAAGCATAAAAGCTGACCTTACTTAGGATGAAGCCTCGTATTCACTAGGCGACAAATTGTCGCAGAATCTGTCTAGGCACATGTCGACTACGTGTCGCCGCGACGTCGCGCTCTGTTCTGCGACGTCGCACGCGACTATACAGCGACATCTACGTGTCGCAGAACAGGTTCCGTGTTTTGGCTCGCGAGACAGAACTTCCTGCGACATCAGTCTAGCGCATAGAGTATATTTTTTTTACTAGGTCTAGCGACCGCTGTTGCAGAGTGTGGACGCGTGCGCGACTTGTGTATCACGACATGTTACCAAAATGTTCTGAGAACACGCACCGTAGATGTTCTGTAACAGTCTCAGAACTTGTGCCCTAGTGAATTCGAGGCTTGAACGTTTCTATTATGTAGGAACCTTGTCGAATTAATGTTAACGTGACGTAAAATGACGTCACCTGAAAAATTTGTGCTATTCCGAAGTCAAAACGAAGTTACATTTACGAAATAGTTAGTGTTAAATTCAAAACCATTTGAATCCCAAGTATAAATCATTGACAAAATAAGTTCGCGATAGGGAGCCAGCACATTGAGGCGTAAACCGCCGTTCGAAATGATCAGATGTGCCACATTAGTAAATCTCTGCGGCAGCCGACGCGCGCAAACTAATATTCATCAGCCAATATTCAGAAATTCCAATACGACATACTCGACACTCGTCAGCTCGTCACCCAATCAGTTGTGTATTGTCAGCGAGGCGTTTGCCAATATTAGCAAACAAATTCATCCAGAATTCAACTTGGAAACGGCTGGCGGCGTTTGCGACTTAAATCGTGTCGTGTATTTCAGGAGTAGGTCAGAAATTCAGAATGTATTTGCTAGTAGCTTAGGTAAGAGTTGACTCTTACTTTACACATACGAGTATGATTATGTAACGAATGTATTGTATGTTCGATATTACAAGGCTAATGACTCCATCGCGAAATTATTGAGGTCCTGAATCATAATGTTTCAAAACAAGAAGCTTTAAACTGATTTAGGTATTAGGTAGTCGGGCTTTGCTTTGGTTAATTCCACTTTTATTACGATAATATCAATTTTACTATCTCAAATTGCAAGCAATCTAAAACATTGTATACTTGGTAATATTCTGTCGAGGAAAGAGCCGTTGCATATAACCGAATCACAAAGTTCAAAACTTTATTACAAACGGCTGCGCGGGGCTGCGCCAACTGGGCCGAAGAATTCCACGTCAGTATTCAGTTGGCAACAAACATTTTGAAAGCGATAGTGTGGGCATGCCATGCGGCAGAGCCCTGCATTCAAGCTACGGGCGAAGTTCAAACATATGAGCCTGAGTGGTAAATATTGCATAGCAAGCTGAAATTCACTTTCGGATTCCATCGTTTTAAAGTGTTGACTACGACAAACTTGTTGTATTGTCTGCATACTTATACCATACATATCCAATACCGTCACTTCTGTAATCTGTTTAGTTTTCAGTTGGTATAACGTCCGTCTTAAATGATTACATTTATGAAGCTGAGTTTTTTATCTGTTATTGATGTATCTTTTAGTCTAAGATAGTGTTTTGTTTGCAGGCTACACCGAGGAGCAGCCTTCCACTCAGTTCACGGCGGTGCGGCCCCGCGAGCTGAGCCCCGGCGCGCCGCCTGTCTCCTACGCCCTTCTGCAGCTCACGCCTTCCGACTCCTCGCCCCTGTTCCACCTGCAGCTTCAGTCTTCTTCTGTCCCCCCTCCCGCTCCGCCCCCGCCCCCGCCGCCGCCCCCGGCCCCAACCAACGGCAAGTCCATCGCCATGTGCTACACGAGCACGGGCGCCGTGCTCTCCCTGCCGCCCAAGAAGAAGGACATCTACCGGCCATACTGCCTCGAGCAGCGGCCCGAGGAGGACCTGTACGCCGCACACGCCATCCTCGACCTGAGCCAGCACGCCGTGTACCTGAGCACGCCGCGGCCCGCGCCGCCCGCGCAGCCCCCGCCGCCGCCCCCGCCGCCGCCGCCGCCGCCCGACGCCGAGCCCGAGCCCGAGCCCGAGCCGGAGCCCGAGCCGGCCGGCGAGCGCCCGCGCGAGACCGTCGCCTACACCTACGACGCGTTCTTCGTCAGCGACGGGCGCTCCAAGCGGCGCAACTTCGTGACCTCGCCCGTGGAGCCGCGCGAGGCGGAGGGCCACAAGGGCAAGTACACGTGCGGTGAGTGCGGCAAGCGCTACGCCACCTCGTCCAACCTGTCGCGCCACAAGCAGACCCACCGCAGCCTCGACTCCGTGGCGGCCAAGCGCTGCGCCGAGTGCGGCAAGGCGTACGTGTCCATGCCGGCGCTGGCCATGCACGTGCTCACGCACCAGCTGTCGCACGTGTGCGGCGTGTGCGGCAAGCTGTTCTCCCGCCCGTGGCTGCTGCAGGGCCACCTGCGCTCGCACACGGGGGAGAAGCCCTACGGCTGCGCGCACTGCGGCAAGTCGTTCGCGGACCGCTCCAACCTGCGCGCGCACATGCAGACGCACTCCTCCGACAAGAACTTCGAGTGCTCGCGCTGTCACAAGAGCTTCGCGCTCAAGAGCTACCTCAACAAGCACCAGGAGTCGGCGTGCACGCGCGACGACGGCGCCGCCTCGCCCGCGCCCGCCTAGCCGCAGCCGCAGCCGCACCCAATCTACTAATCATATGAATTTAGTTTTTAGACTTATACTTTGAATTTACAAATTTGTAGAGGCGCTCGTCGCCTCCACTCGAGCAACGTTTCGCGAACAACGAATCACGTACGACCCCGTAGCAGGCACTAGGCCGCCACTCGATCGTCCCGCTAACTTTAAACTTGATTGTACATATACTTGTCGATAAAATATACCCATATACACATAGAAGTATTATAAAAAGTGAATGAAAAAACGAATATCTTTTGTAGGTGATTTTTACAACCGCTAAGTAGGTTAGAGAATTAGTCGGTAAGTGTAGCGTGGATAGGAGAGGAGAGGTGGGGAGGAGTGCGACAGCGCCCCGCGCCCCGCGGCTCTGCCGAGCTATCCGTCCGAGAGTCCCCGCGCCCGGCAGTGCCTTACGCCGTCTCCGCGCCTGCTCCCCGCGCCTCCAGCACCGCGGAGACCACGAGGAGCATGTAGTCAGCTAGTAGAACCGACACTATGTTCACAAACTGAGGCTATGGCGGGCCGCGCTTCACCCCTGCCTTGTATCGACCGACTCACGCGTATCAATTACCGGGCCGTAATGAGTTACCCTCCTTTTTGTAACTTAACGGTGCCGCGCGGCGATCATTACACGCGTTCGAAATGCAAGCTAATAGCTATTTTAGAAATATATAAGAAAGATAAAACGCCCTAAGTACATATAAAAAAGCCTTCAAGATTGATATAAAAGTCGTTGACTTGTACTTAAAATATCACCATTATCCGTATTGGATAAACACGAGTCTCCATTTGACGTCTATATTCGTAAGTGGGTCGCTGCAGGGTGCCTTCGAGAATGCCTTTAGAGCAAGTGTTTATGGACACGTCTAAAATAAATTGGCAATAATATAACGTAGGCTAAGTTAGGGTTAACAGATCTAGATTTAACGAGTGCGGGCGAGAGTCGCCCGCGGTGATGGGTATTCAAAAGCAATAATAAATGTAGATCGTAAATAAGTCGCGCAACGTTGTCAATGCAACAGGCTTCGACGTTACGTTTATAGATACACAGTGCTTAAATACAGTGACTAAATCCTACCTATCCATAGATAATCCTGGCACTTATGCTTTTATAAAAGCAGTAGGTATATGAGTGCATCAAACATCTTACTCGATATCTATCCGAATACCGAATATAGATTTTTTTATACAAGTAAAAGTCTACCTTTGTAATATTCAGAGTGAATATGCTTGAACAATGCTAACAAATAAACGAAAGGAGATTATGAGACAATTCACTGTATTTGAGTATACTGTGGTAGAAATCGGTAGAGCTAATAATACAATTTATTTCGATGCATTTTTTAGAAAATTAAGGTCAATGTTTTGTAAAAAAAATACTTCAATATTAACATTAATTTCTTCTATAATTTGCATCGGATTAGTTTGTGGATAGCTGCCCTGTAGCCTGTAGAGCGTAGGGCCTTGTAGAATGCGGTATACTCGTACATCAAAGTATTCACAGCCATTTCAAAACAATAAACTTCTAATTATAAACATTGTAAAAATAATTATTAACTTATATTAGAACATATTTTCCGAAAAAAAAATGCCATGGAATTATGAAACGGTTCTACAAGGCCAAAACCACACGTTAATTATTATTTGGTGCCTCGCTAGTCAATTCCCTGTCGGTGAAAATATGTTTTCCCAGTCAATTATGAAAAATATATATTGAAAAATCACAAAAAACATAATATATTTTTAAAGTTACCGGAAGAATATATTCGCCCCCTCTCTGAATAGAATATAATATATTCGAGAGGTATAATTACGATTTTATTTCGTTTGCCTGCGGAGGCACTGCTCTATTTATAATTTTTAGTCGCTATATTCCCTTTTCCCATATATTCCTACTAGTCATAGTATGTAGTGCCACAATATAAATCTACCCTCATATAAATAATTCCTAATGTTCACTTTTATTCATTTATTTTTAGATATAGGCCTTATCGTTGCGCGTGCAAAAAAGCAATATAAAGTAAATTAATAAGCAATATTAATGTAGGATTTACATAATGATAGGATTTATGGATTATTAAATTGAAATTTTGTAGTATTAAAATATATTTTTGGTGCTTTGGAGTACTGTTATTAGACAGAGTAACGAATAAAACATCGAATAGATAAAAAAATAAATATATTATTGTTTTACGGATATTGAAAGTTTTGTTAAATTGTAAATCAAACTAAAAGTTGTTTCTGCTAGAATGTTAGGTGCGGAGTTGTTTTTCTATCGATACTACTTTACTATCTCATTACTTCTATAAAAAAACAAGTTTAATCGTAAATTTATCGCGGCTGGTTGCGACTTATGCGTCTTAATAAGTTCAAACCAGATGCATAAGTTATAAGTACTATCAAGTTGGGCTATCCATAGGCCCCTAAACCAAATATCACCTACCTATACCTTACACGTTGCAAAAGTGGAATTGTAAACAGAAAAGGGCTGATCCAGCTGGTCATTCAATTTTATTCATTCATCGGTTCATTCTATCGGGATGCAAATTTATTACCGAAACAAAGTTATTCAGAATGACCCCTTCAACACCCCCACAGAGAATAGAATAGAATAGAATAGACCCCTTGATTCACCCACTTTCAGCTTACTATATATACCCATTCTTCAACACCCTGTATACGTAAGTACATAATATACAGAAATGCCAAGAAAAAAAATGCGATTGCTCAGATAGTTACATGAATCTTAAAAATGTTTACACTTCTACCCCCTCTTAGTAGATCATACTGTAGGTACTCCTTGCATTCTTCAAGTTTCATATTCCTTGTCGTAAGTAGGAAAGTCTTAAAATTGCTATGAAAAAATAATCGAGATATTTTATTCAAATATTTATATTAACGTTATTGATACATTTTAGCGCTAAAATAAAAATTGTTTAAGGAAACCATCTTATACATACTAAATATACATTTTTGATGTAAATAGACTCCTCTGTACAAGATGCCCTTCTTTACAATTTCCGTAGTCTTAGGTACCTAAATAAATAAAGAATCTATATACTAAAGAAGTAGATGAAACTGTTTATTTCGATGGTTTTTTTCTTAGAGTCCATTCTGAGATGGCAAAGTTAAAATAAACCGCTGGAAAGCAGTTTCAAAAAACAAAAAAAAAATATTGCGTGATATTTTGGAAACATGCACAATTTTAGGAAAATATTTTTTAAAACCAGATAAAAAATTAATAAGATAGAAGAAAAACAATAAAGTTGTTACTCATAATATTTAGCGCCTCGCTGAAGCAATATTTGAAGTAAGAAACTAAAAGCAATGTTTGTGAAATTCATAAGCAATAATTTAGGTTATATTTAAAAAAAAGTATATTCATTAGTCAGTATTACTTAAAACGAAATGTCCAAATTAGTAACTAGTGCAACTACAACTAGAGCTAAGTATACATAAATAGGTCCTAGTTTCTAATAGCAATAAACTATATCCTATACTAGGTACATAGGTATAGCCTAAAATAGCAATAACTTTAAGACTAAAGTAATGCAAAAGCAATATTAATTATATTTATGTATTTATAATTTGTTGAATATATTGCGGAAGGGGAAACTTAAGTACATTTAGACTGTCCATTGGTGATAAAAGACCATATTTTATTAGTTATTAAAAAGACTTACATGATTGTTCCGTGTAAGCTTCGCAAACGGTACAGAGTTAATTACAAACTTATGAAAAATAAATGCCTGATACCTGTTATTTTTCCCACATCACAAATATAGTGCTTTATGGCAATTATAGTATTCGCTAGCATAGGTATAAATATTATTCTTACCATCTTCCAAGTACTTTACAAAACGGTGTCTTACGGTGACGTATTGTTAAATTTTAATAAATACCTGCATACTACTCGTATCCCACAAGACTATGTCGGTTATAGGTAGCTATGTCACCTACCGTTGTCGCTCTCTATCGCAAACTTGTTTTTGACAACGATTTTCGGATTCAAATTAAAATTGAATTTGACACTAATTACTTCGTAAATGTTACTTCGTTTTGACTTCGCGATAGGGTCATTAAATTTAAAGTCTACGTATTATAGACGTTTAGTATAATTTACGTAAAAATAGTTTTGAAATTTACGTAGTATATATATGTCGCAGCCGGATCGTATAATCCGCCGTATTACATTACGGCTGGCCGCATTACAACACAGGGCCGCTTTGTAATGCGCCGGATCAACGTTTAGCCGCATTGTCATTTCAATACGTTCTTCAATACGGCGGCCCACGTTTAGCCGCATCGTACTACTACTGAATTGCCTACAATTACCTTAGTATGGACATGGTTACCCTAGTAACCATGTCCATACTAAGCATTACATTACAGGTGAAGGATTTTTGTAATCATAATAGAGTAAATCTATCATATGGATTTCCATTAAAGTATCAAAATACTGTTAATAGGCACTACTCGGAGTGTAGGATCTTCGGAATTATTATTCTTCATCATCAACATCACTTCTGGACGTAGGCCTCTCCCAAAGCACACCACTGGATGCGATCTACAGCATTCCACATCAAATCATAACCAGCCAACTTTCGCAAGTCGTCACCCCATCTAGCCTGAGGGCGTCCCACACTACGTTTGCCTCGTCGCAGTCTCTTCAAGATCAAATAACCTTTGCCGGCCACATTTATATTTTTTGACCCAGTAGTATTATCTGGAAATCCGCCGACCAGCAGAATCCATGGTCACTTTAGCTGATTGATGTGCGTTATATGTATATTTTGTAAGTTTTTCACTGTACCGCATTGATCGGAATAGAAATTATTTAATTTCAAGTGAAAATTGTTCTTGAAGTACTGTTTACTAGCATATTTAACACGATTTCTTCGTTTTAATCATCATCAAATATCTGTATCCAACGCCATTATTGTTGTTATGTTAAGCAGCGCCACGAGTGTTAAAAATCAAAACTAAAATCTTTCAAAGCGGCGGCTAATCTCTCGCCGTATTACATAACGGCCAGCCGTATTGAATGACGTATGATGTCGAATACAATCCGGCGCATTTTCATTCAGCCGTATTCAATACGGCTAAACGTTGATCCGCCGCATTACAAAGCGGCCTTGTCTTGTAATGCGGCTAGCCGTCATGTAATACGGCGGGTTATACGATCCGGCTGCGACATATAGATGATTGAAGTCGTGTTATCTGAGTATGTTATAAATCATCAGACTCATCAGTTTTTAGGCGTTTATTTCGTTATGAGAAAAGGGTTGAAAAGTGATGTTGGTATTACAAATAAAAGTCCATTTAAAAAGGTACAACGAATATTTTTGTGTAAACTAAAGATACAACGAAAACATTTCTTAAGCTTAAGTTCATAAGAAAATTACTGCATTAAACCTCATACTGTAACGAAATGTTGTTATCAAAATGTCAGAACGGGTCGTCTTTTTCTATACCTACAACGAAATTTATTGATACTTTAACATTTACTTATAAATAAATTGATATAAGTGTTAAAATTGAAAAAAATAAGCAATATTAATTTAAGACGAAAATAATTTTATAATATATTGGTGATAAATTGTATAGATGATAAAATGAGAACCCCTACGGCTTTGATAAGAATCTCTAATGATATAATTTTCCATCTTTTATTATTATTAATCAGATCTATCCTAACATCCACTTTCTCACTTGAGTAAACCTAAGCATGAAGTTAAGTGGGTACTTTCCATATTCAAGTTCAGCTTGACTTGACGTTCATGTGTGATTTTTTTAAGCCGATAAAATACAGTGCCGTTATATTGAATCCGAAAGTTATCTATTAACGTCTGTTTGGCACCGTTCTGAAAGCACTAGGAATTTGTGTGAATGGCCATAAGCCCGTTGGTTATTCTAAATATTCTAGTATTGTTATAAAATAAATACTTAATTGCTAATATTATGCTGCTGATTCAACAAGGTTTTCACTAAATTAACTGCCTAAAAAGTGAAAGTTAGAAGGTACAGATTTAGAGAGAAAACCATACCTACTGATGATTAACAAAAGTGCTCTTAAATGAAAACTCTTATGGATAATTTATTTGTACTATTACCTATCTATGCGTATGCGTATAAATGATATTCTTCATTAACTACAGTTGTATTTAAGTATACATAGTTAAGTACTTACAAGGCTTGCATTAACGCTACTGGAATCGTGCACCATTGAATCTCTGTACAAGTGGGTATACATGAATTATTTTCATATTTGTGTATATCTTGTGCAATTTCCTTTCGGCTGCCATTGCAACTAGCCGTTTGCTCAGACTATAATATTTACCTATTAACACTGTGTCTAATTACATACATGGATAATGGACATGGCTGTTGATAGTAACGAGGCTACATCCATTCCCCATGCATGTAATAAGCACAGAATGTAATAGGTCTCGCCTACGCAATAACCCTGTACTCGGGTAAGGTTTTCTATCTCACTGTTCACTGTAGACGTAGTCGTGTAGTCACTAGTTATTATGTAACAAAGTAATATATTTCATATTTACATATTATATAATATATATACTAAACAATAGCCGTAGTCGGAGAGGTGATTATATAATGTGATCAGATGCGTAGTTTCGTGAAGTGAGTAGAAACATAGTGATACATAAATGTAGATATAGAATACACAGTGCGGTCAGTGGAGATGTTCGAATATACTGCGATATATTTAAATAAGAAATTTTGGATCTGTTTACCGAATTTTGGTGTTGTCTCAGTGTTGTGAACTGGACGCTGATGGCACAGGGTGATGTAATTTTTGTGGCGTGCTAGGTAACCTATAGGTACATAGACATGATAGTGTAGATACATATTATATACACTGCGCCTCCTCTAAGCCACCAGCGCCCGGCGAATTCAAGTTCTGGTCTTATTTATTAGATGTGATTGTTTGTGTGATTTTTGTTTGTGATAAGGTCAGTCTCCCTAATGATATCTGATATTCGATGCTGTATTTCGGTCTTAAGTCAGTATGGTAAATATCTCAATAGACAAAATATGTGTAGGTACTGTTTGGGCGGAAACGCTGATGAAAATAACTTTTTAACCGAAACTTTACCTCCTCGTCTCAGCTCTCATTAGGAAGATTAACATTACAATTGAAAATAATCGCCAATAGGCTTTTAAGCCTATTTGAATGTGATCGAATACATTGTTGTATCCATTGTTAAATAAAGCCAAAGTTCCAATTGACTATGCTTCTCTTAATACGACCAAAATGTAAACACGGAATTGTTTGGTTTGTTTTACATAAAATTTGTGTACTTAGTCGTTGATTATCCATGACCAATTTGTGTAAAAATATTTGAATGCTTCGTTATAATTTGTAGTGCAACATAGTAATTTAACCATTTTAAAAATATTTTAGCTAGGACTGTCAAAATAGCAGTATCAATTACTGACACAAACTGAAACTAATGTTTACTATTGACTATTGAGCTATGTCGCTCGGACACAAGAAAGAACTGGCACTTTCATTAACATTTGTTATTGTTGTAACGTAAAGCTATGTAGACAAATTTTATTTTTCTGAATCGAAACGAGTTTAGGCTAATTATGCCAAATAATCTACCTATCTATATATATTTCGGTTATTAAACTACAGACCACACAGTCTAGTTTCCAAGACTATATAATTGACAGTCCTACAGTAGAACTTAAATAATGTACATTAATAAATTACTAACCCTTCTAAACGTAGCAAGTCAATTTTTTAATTCAATTATTCCTTCCTAATAAGCAATGATATTATATACCAAAAGTACCTACAGAGCTAGTAAATAATATTGCATGAATTAAATAATATATCGAGATAATTAAAAAATATCTGTACCATGCTTTTAAATGGCGACAATATTAATTTCAAAAATATAATTTAAGTAAGTAGTTCATATTTTAAACTATCAACAATTAAATAGTTAATAACCTGTAAAATAACACGCACGTATTTTTATAAATTGGTCACACCTAATAGGATATAAATTTAATAATATGTGGGGACATCTCACACATAAACGTATTTATTTTACCAAAATACGATGTAGCCATACCGCTAGCATGGAAATAAAATTAGGTATACTTCATTTTATTGTACTAGTCACAAAAACCCTCGAACTATACCACTTTAGGTAGGCATGTTTGAGGATAAATTACGGAGGCACATCATTCTAGTTTTCTTATGTTTAAAATATGAACGACTTAATATTATTTTTTCGTATGGTTGAATGTTGTGTCAATAATTTTATGAATACACTGATAATACTAATACTTAATAATGTATAAAATACCGCCTGTAAAAGCCAGAGAATAGACCAAGACAGCAATATATAGAGAAAACATATTACTTAAAAATATATTTTGTGTTATTATAGATTCAGCAGCAGCAGAAATATTAACCTTTATTTGACACGTGCAATGCACAATGTGTACTGCATACCAGCTACCTTTGTGATTCTGTGAGCAACTCATGGTATTCTCATAGCTGATTATCAAAGATGCGTCAAAACACCTTACTATGATTATGATAAAGATATGTTTTTACATTAACACAAACATATTTGGTGTAACTTCGACGTGTTTCATACAACATCACCTAGCATTGAGTCCCATTCAATAAAAACAACTAAACGCAGCTTCTAAGTATAATAAAATAATTAATCTTGATGGATGACTCTCCGCAATCATCTTAATTCTATTAAAAATACTTGTCTTGGCCTATCACAACTTTCACTGGCTTAAAGTACTGTGTAAAGATTTGCACCCCTAACTACCTACTAACATAATGTGGACCTAACTATATAAGTAGGCAAGTATTCATGTACCTACTTACACTAGGTTTAACTATTCGGCTGTTTTGTGGTAAATACTACCTAGAGGGTCCACCTTCGTAGAAATGTCGTGTAAAATTTTTAGAACGTAATTTTCAAATCGTAGATGCTTAATTAGTTATGTTATATACGTTCGACTCTCTGCTATTTAAATTCGTTAGTATTATATGATTTCATAAACTAGTGATGAATTTTTTTTTATGGCTTGAGACTACAATAAGCTGCTTAATAAGTATCACACTATAAATTTATCTTTTAGCGAATACTTAAAATAAAGGATACCCTTTCAGAATAAAAAGGACTCGAAAAGTTTGCTGCTTTATAATATTATAGCATAGTCCAATAATTATTAAAGTATATGTTTGATAAGTTTTAATAAAACGTTTTATATGAAGCAAAAAATATAGAAAGACGAAATGGGGTTGTAGGTATTGAACAATAATAAACAACTTAGTAAAATAAACTTTTAAAAATTCGTGAATTTCGCAATATGGGGACAACACATTTTCCCACGAATTTACAAGGGATGTCGAGTCATCCCCTTTTATTTTCCAATTGCAAAAAAGCAACTTATACAACGACTTTATGATTTAAAAGAAAAATAATAGTGTGATACTTATTATTTAGCGCAGTCATTTTAAGGTAAGTGCATTATCTACGTTAAAATAAGAGAACTATCTAATGCCCAACATCCAACAAACAACCATACAAACGAGTAGGTAATGTAAACATATTAATTCTACCTATCATCCTCGTAACAGTACTTAGGTATAGCGTGACATATTCTAACAACTTACTTGTAGGTACCTAATGTTTCAGGTTTCTTTGTTTGGATGCTAGTATATTCGAAATATACACTCACCAACAATGAAAAAGTTCTAGTGACAATAGCAACATAATTATATCTAATACACGGAAAGTACAATGACGCCGTCTGCAATATTGAAATACATTTAACAGAGCATCAAAATATTACCAACTAAAAACGTAAAAAAGGTACTTTACATTAAGTTCTAAATTAAATGTTTTAAAAAAAAATTGTCGTCTGGTCTCTACATTTTGTAAGTGGAACTTTTTTATTGTTCATGAGTGTATTATCCATCTTGAATTTATAATATCTTTAGTTACTCCTACCTGCGTACTATATACTAAAAGATAATTGCAAAATAAATATTGAAGCTATTTAAAGTAGATAAAATCCATGAATGTTTTTAGGTACCTACCTCTATACCAACTCATTTAAAGTACAATGAAAAATGTGGGTTCAGTGACACAGATTTAATTGAAATATTTTAAGTGGATCCGTAGACACGGTAATATGTATCATTAATTTTACGAAAATGAAATTTGGAAATAACAAAACACTGTTTGGAAAGTTTCTACTCATAAGTTCAAGTGATACCTAGAAGCCGATTCTCAACCACTCTTTTTTTCAATGCATAATCCTATTTGTTTTAAAAGACTCAACTTTTCACAAATTTTCGCGACACTGACAGACGACTACGGCAAGGTGGTTGAGAATTTCCCCGCTACCATGATGAGCCGATCTTCTATTATTGCTTTTGTAATTAAGTACAAAGGATCCACTTATAACTGTGCACTGTAAACAATAAAGCTATCCCAATTTGATCTCGACAAAAATACATTTTAATAAGAAATAATACACTCACTTGCAAGGAAAAAGTTCCGTTCCACCTGGCATTTACTTCCACATGTCACTGGAACTTTAACATTGCTCGTGAGTGTACTAATTTGACTCATTTTTCGTAAAAAATATATTAATTTATGCCCTTGTATGACTTGTGTGAACTCTTCCTTAGCGATATCAGGGGGCAAATAAAGTCGTATCGGCTTGTAAACTTTGTTTTAAGTTGCTGTACATTTGTTCATGTTAATTTAATTTTTATGGTTATTCATTAAAGTAAAAGGTACTTGAATTCGTATTTTATTTCACTCCTATAGTTGTGACCGTTATTTAACTAATATAACTAGGTAGTTGCATCATGAATCAATTAAAATAAAAGTTTTAGTTTGATAGAAGACCGAACTATGAGAATAATGCTACGCTGCTACGCCGTAGGCTTTCGTAGCCGATATGTTGCTACGAAGGATATCGTAGCCCGTAGGCATTTTCTCGAAGCCTGCCTCCCTAGAGGATTCTCTAATTTGATAAGAGACTAACGAACAAGAGCTGTCATGCAATCGATACGTTCAATAATGTTCAATACAACGAGATCGTTAGTGGTTAGCGCTGCAGTGCTCAGCAACTTTGTTTTTCGTCATCGAGAATGCGATGTGATCCAGGCGTCAAGAACTGCCACAGAACGTTAATTCTCAGACTTTCTTATAAAACCTCTATCGACTCCCTACGTGTTCAAAGTCATCAGTCCAGCAAAAGAGGGTACATCAGAGACAAAGGTAATCTGGTCTGCGCTCTAAAATTTGTCTACTTCAACGGTTGTCGGCTCTTCAGCAGTCATAGCCGACACAGACACATAGCTTGTAAAATAAAATTTGTTATCCTATTGCAAAATTAAATGTAAAGACAATAAGAACGGTGTAAGCACTTAAGTTTTCTCTGGACAAAATTATGATTCTATAACATAATCTCCACGTTAGATCGTTTCTAGATGGAGACTATGGTAAAATCCGAAAACCAAAAACCAACGTTCCACATCCAAGAACCGAGACTCTCATCCGGATATCAAACCAAGGACATCGACACAATATGAAGCTCTGCGTGTCTCAGTACCAATCAGTTTCCCTCAGTCAACATAGTCTACAGAGGGGGACCTCAACCGTAAGTAGAGTCAAACCTAAGTCAATAGCTCTCAAAACAGATAATTAACACTATTACCTACTGTAAAATTGTCAAAGGACCAACAGATGTCTCGGTTAAGAAGCCGCCTGCTCAGATGTGTAAAGAAAATACTATTAAAGATAAGATAGTGAACTAAACTTACCTCAACTGCCCACACCGCGTCGCAGCCGCATGATCCGTCTTATATCTGCCGTTTTGGTACACGTTTTATATTCGCACATAAGCGTTAAGACACAAATATTATTACTATCGGAAAAAAACTTATAGAACAAAATTTATTATTGTCAGCAAGCAATTTCTTCCCACACTAAATGTTAATGAATTATTCCGAAATTCTTTAACTAGTTTTAAAACTTATACCTATCCGAAGCCGCCAAAATCGTTTTTCTAATGTTTCCTTTTTCTTTTGTTCTACTCATTTTTGTTTTTTTGCTCTATGACTTCGGCAAAGATTGGACCCGGAAACAGCCGCAACCTAATCGGGTAGTCATAGGTGACACGAGTCACCCGCTTTTCTCGGTAGGTACATTGGTATTCAACTCACGCGATTGGTATCGCCGTTTTTGAATGAGTACAATGCACTTAGGATGTTTAATCATGTATAATCTTGATGTGCAAGATGTTTTCCTTCACAGTGCGATTGTATAAATCGTGCACATCGCGCACATTGTACTTCAATTCCTAAGAACTCATTGGCACATGTCAGCGCCGGGATGGGCGTGAGAAGCGGGCCAACGAAGGCCAACGAACGGATTTCGTTGGCCTTCGTTGCTGCAATCTGCCCTGTATTATGTATGATAAATATCCATCGTTGGGATAACCGTTGGCGTTCGTTGGGCGTTCGTTGGCCGGTGTGTACACAGCTTTACGCGATTTTTTATTAACATTGTATCTATAGCCGAACAAAAAAGAGTAGAGATTAATGTTTTTGGAACAAAACAGATTTAAACCTGGCAATAAAAAAAAACTTGTGATTTGTGGTCTGTTTCTATGGTTTGAATGTTAAACTCGCCCTGTTCCTGTATAAACAAATCGAATTTTGCTTAATTTTGGAGTTTTGTGGATTGTTGAGTTTGTTCACGAGGTGAAAATGAATAAAACCATTCGCAGCGAAGCTAGACAGGTGATTTACAGCGTTTACCTACGATGTTTGGCGGAGAATGAGGCTGGAGAAGTATTAGTCAATATATACGATGTTTATGAAAGAGCAGCGTTTTATACTGGTGAGTAGGTACTTAATTTCTAACCATTAACATACATTGCTTATATTTCTGGTAAAAAACGTACCTGATAATGAATGCCTTTTAATGTGTATTTGTTATTCTTATAGAGGTTAGAAAATACTAGTGTCACACGTTACATGACATCAGGGTCTGGATGCTAATGTTGTTAAAACATCAGGTCTAGATACTTTTTTACTAACCCCCGACTCAAAAAGGGTATCGATAAGTTTTACAGCTGTAGGTGTCTATGTGTGTCGGTCTCTCCGTGTTAGAGTACCTACTGTAAAAATATGTGTAAGAATATGTAATGCCGAGTTGCACAAAGCTAATGTCGACATTAAATCTATGTCTGTCGCTTTCTGTCCGTATACTGTCAAAGCAAGGCAACAATACATTTAATGCCGACATTAACTTAAAGATCCTTTCTGCAACTCAGTGTAAGAGTCGGTATAAATAATAATTTGCAAGTCACTGCTTTTCTGACCAATTAAATAATTTGTTGCAGGAAAATCGGTAAACACAGTTTTAGAAGAATTGCCGGGACACATTTCAACTTTTTCCTGAGCAAGAAAAAACTGTCTTAACACATTGATGGACACTAGATTAACGGTGAAACTCATAAAAACGCACAACATTTTTGTATGGGAGTTGAGTGATGGTTTGCTGGTGCACATGTCGGCACACTGCCTAGACGCAGTAAAGAAAACACGACGTCAGTGACCGTTGTGTGCGTATGAGTGCACACTTTTTTCTGTATGAAAACTTATTGCTGTGTGAAAAAAAGGTACTCTGGGTGCACATATAACTTTTAAATCCTGCCAAATAAGGCACAACAAGATGGTCTTCATCATACAAACTCTAGGTAAAACAAGACTGCATTGACCGTTGTTGAAATAATTAGAAAAAGAGTGGGGACTGCATTCGACGTTGTGATTTTTTTCTAAAAGTGTGGAGGACGTCAAATGCAGTCAGTGTCCGTCAGTGGGTTAAAATATCGATGTGTGATACTATCACTTTTCTCCTATAGTAATTAGTACATAATGGGATAACCAACACGTGTTTCAGTGCAAAAAAACATTATGAAATACACAATGAAATAAAAGTTACAGTTGATTTGATTTAATGAAATTCATTCAAGACTGCCCCCCTCTCCCCTACTAATTTCTTTTCTTAACATAAACCTCCCCAAAAAGTGGCATTTTTTAATTAGTAAATATTTGAAACATTTCTCGTTTTGTTTTTTTTGCTAAAGTATCGTGATACTTTTGTCCATTTTCTATACTATAATAGTGTGGCCACTTTCTTAGATTGCCACGCCCTCAATGATTCTCTACTCTTTTATGATCAGCTATATTGATTCCATAAAGCAAAGATTCTATCATGGAAATAATAAGAACTTATAGTTAGATTTTTAATCCCGCGGAATTTTGACATTTTATAATATATTTTTTAATGTTTTCATACAAAAAGATTAATCTAAATATTTACTTGCTCAACTATACGCATTCCGTCTCCAAACCAAGATCCGCCTGTTCAATGCGTGCGTAAAGACCGTTCTCCTCTACGGTTGCGAAACTTGGAAGAAAACGGTTCAAACCACGAACAAGCTACAGGTTTTCGTAAACAGATGCTTACGCAGTATCCTAGGGATCCGTTGGTTTGACTTTGTCTCCAACGAGGAACTTTGGCGCAGAACACATCAAAAACCTGTAGCAGAAACCGTAAAAGAACGCAAATGGAGATGGATAGGACACGTTCTAAGGCGTACTGAAGACGTCCCAAAGGAAGCGCTGACATGGCACCCCGAGGGCGGTAAACGAAGACTCGGCAGACCGCGAGAGACATGGCAGCGCTCTGTGAAAAAGGAAATGGGCCAGGCGGGGATGTCTTGGGCGGATGTCTCTGAGCTGGCCCAAGATCGTAAAGAATGGCGGCGCTTCACTTCGGCCCTTTGCTCCCCAGCGGAGATTGGGAATAAGTAAGTAAGCAACTAATAGAATACTAACTGTTCTCGCGAGCTTCGCTTCGCCTTAATAAGTTTTCCCGTGGGAATTCCAAGATAAAAAGTAGCCTATGTGTTAATCCAGGGTGTCAGCTAACTCAATTCCAAATTTCATTAAAATCGGTTCAGCCGTTTTGACGTGAAGAAGTAACCAGCCAAAAAAAAAATGTGATCTCTGACACGTAAGGGCTGGTTGCACCATTTAACTTTAACTATTACAAACGTCAAATCTCTTGAAGATTGATCTCTCTCGTCAAGGGATTTGACGTTTGTAATAGTTAAAGTTAAATGGTGCAACCCACCCTAAAAAATGGATAGGTAACTGTCAGAATTCCGCGGGATTAAAAAATAGAGTATAGTACGTAAGTACCTAATGGATTCTATAGTCTATTTCACATGAGTATTTAAATTCTCTTAGTTCTATTTACCTACTCTGTGGTTGACTGTACCACAGATTAGAGAGCCTATGTTGTACTCACAGGTTGTACTTTTCAAACAAAATTGTTTATGATTTACTTACCTATGATTTTTATAGTTAAAACAACCTTTTACGAAATATAAGCAGACCTTAAAATACCTTAAAATACTGTGAAACTTTATAACCAAATACCTACATACCTGCACAAACATGGTCACCAAAACCAGGAAACCGTCAAAAAAACCTGCCTTCGGTACAAGCTCTAAGCGATTTAACAGAGCTCCTCTTCACCCACTCATGGATACCAGCGGTCTCTACTCCGTGCGGCCGCGTGGATGTGACCCTTGTCTCTACCACCCTAAGGACCGCCGTGAAATGTGCAAAGCCCACCAGTCTACCACCAAGCAGGATGTATGGACATATAAGAAGGATCTGGAGCAGTGGTCAAAGAATTTGGGATACCGTAATGAGAGCATACTAGCCCAGCGTCGGTGGTGGCGCTCCGTGCTGGGTCCGGCGTGGCACGACGTTCGCGAGCCTAAGTGTGAGCCCGCGGCGTGCCAGAATCTGGGGTTCGGACGCACTCGCCGCTTCCAGCCCGCGAGCACCACTGCTGGCCCTCCCCCGGGCACGTATTACAAGGAGAACCCGTACCACCCTCCCTACGGGCCGCACTCTTCGCGGCCGAGCTTCCTGCGCGGAGACCCGTGCCGGTTCCGCGAGCACGCGCCCGGCTTCCGGCTCGCCCCGAACCGGTACAGCCCCGTCGACCAGGACTCTATCGCCAAGCGATTGGTGTCGCTCCGAGGGCCGTACGACCTGTTCACCGGGCCGCGGGACCAACCAATGCGGAACCACTTTTATAAAGCGCCCTCGTGCTCTTCAGGCTGGCCTGTGGCTTTACCGGGTTGTATGGAGGATTTGAAGAAGAGCAAGTTGGGGGTGATGAATAAGTCGGGTCGGGAGGAGCGGCGGCGGGTGGTGACGCCGGGGCCGGCCGACACAGTGGTCCCGTCGGCCGAGGTGACCCAGAACAGACACGGGTTCAACAGCTCGGCGGAGCGGGGCGGCGGGCGCGCGCGCGCGGGGCCGGGCGTGGGCCGCTACACGCCGCGCCCGCGCGGGTGTGGCGTGCCGGGCCACGGACACAGACACGTGTTCCTCAGCAAGGTCAAGCGGACTATTGGCGCCGTCATCCCTGCACCTATGAATACTTTCTAACATGTGGTGAGTTTTGCTGTGAATTTTATAGCCCTCTCTTTATTACAGACTTTTACTATTACCAGTTGCGATCGTAAAAATAATTATTTAATTTTAAAAAAAGTGATTATTTCAATATGTTTCAATAAGGTTTATCTATGATTGCTTACAGTATCCTGAAATTCACTAAAGATGACCAAAAATTGAGAGACAATAGGTATATCAAAATAAAACAACAAAAAAATAAGTTTCATTGACGTTGAGGAACAAATCTAAACTTGTAGAATAGTTTAAATGATCATTTATTCTTTTACCTAGCAACATTCAAATATTAAACGAGACTTAGTTTTGCTCCCCACCTGCACTTTATTGTAATGTCCTCTCACAATGTAATAATTTTACTGTTACATTACATAATGACTTTGTTCAGTACGCATTTGGATAGCATTTGATTTCATTTTATCACTATGAAACAAATTTAATATAAACCTATCGTAATAATTATCCAAATACGACCGCACATTACAATTAACTATATACAAAAACCAACAACACTAACCATAAGCAAAAAATCGTAACAGTCATATCAGTGGCAAAAATATAAATATACAATATTTTCATCTTAGTTACTCATTCGCTTAGTGGTAAGTTTATAAACCTTTTAATGTACAATAGTCGCGCGCGGCGCTCATTCACCATGTCTGTTACAATGTTTTGCCGAACCAATCCGCTACACTATTAGAGCGATGCTTAACAATACAAATTATAATTAAACTAACCGTAAACATAGTCTAAAATCCTGTCAAATCATCTCTTCAATATACTAGGTACAGTGTAAAACAAAACGGCAATTTTCTAACAAATGGTCTACACGAAACAAAGTATAAAAAGTTGACTTTAACATAATAAAACTAGGCAATTAACGTACAATGTGTAGGTATAAGATAATATGATCTTAAGACCATATTAAGTCATATAGGATGCCAAATATAAAACATATTTTTGTCTTAGTAGTTTGCGTACAGAAATCGAAAGAACATCCTTCGACCACAATAACAGATTAAAATACTACTTTAAACTTTAAAAGTTTAGATGAAACTCAAATTTACAAATACCTTTTAGACACGATATCTGTAAAGTTTAAATAGTAATTAATTATATTTAAACATTAAAGAGTAATAATAAACATAAGACTTAATTCTTTATAGTGAACCGCAATCAAATTTCCGAAAGACCTGCTTTCTTTATCTATTTTTTTTTTGTAAATGGTGTTCTTTTTTGATGGTTTATCAAATTATGTTAACTTTTTAAGTTCAACCGAAGAAATATAATTTATGATATTAATATCTATTCTATATACTCGTACATATACTGTATAATTTAGCCATGTATTGTTAGATTATGATAGGATTATTATTATGTTATCAATATACTTGTGTTAAATTGGAGCTATTACGAGAACAATATTCTGAAGAATACTTTGGACATTGTACTGTTCTTAATACGAGTGTAATAAAAAAATATTTGAAACGCAACTCCCATGTACACGAACACTAAACAGGGTATAAAATTAAATATTCCGAAGTACCTACAAATAAAAAATACAGGATAGGCCCTAAAACACAGTCATCATTATAATAAAGAATATTCTTATAAGTGATACTGGTACGGATACTTAATGAATCGATCGAAAACTGTTTAAATAGTTAACTAATTTTTCGCAACTGATAAACCACAAGATAACAAGGTTTATGATAAAATTAACAAACTTTATAATATTTTCTTTTATAGGTTGTTTGGCTACGAAAAAAAGTATTGGAAAGTTGTGATTTTTTCAAACGTAGAAAATAATTACTTAATTATATTCGTTACGTTAAAACCTCGGGAGAGACTATAAAACGTGCAAATGATAAGAAATTGACTATTTACATGTACAACTGATAAAAAAATATATAGTACATCAAAAATTCATTTTGATACTAAAATAATATAAAAGTTGTGTGTTGTTGTTAAAACAGTCATGTCGATTCTGAAAACACAACATTAAATTTAAGCGATGTAAAATTTTGACAGTGAAAAATTTGGTTTACGAAAACAAATCAAACATAAATTAACAATTAATTCAAGGTCTATATATGTCTAAAATTAGAAATTGTGCCTTTAGAATCAACATATCAGTATTATGCACCTACTAAATCTAAAATCGATCCTGTCTATTCATAAATATTGTAAAGACCACCGACTGTGATAAACAAAATTGTACAGGAAACTTGTATTTATCATTTACATTCCATGTCTATAATAGGATACTAAAGATTGCCTATGGGCAGAAATCAGGGTTATTCTCCATAAAGTAGAACTTGATCGTAGTGAGTGTAACCGTCATACTAGAATATTAGTGAAATATTATCAATAACTTACTACTCAATAAATTAACTATTAGTTATTCAGTTACGCCACAAATTGTGTGTCATCGTTGCGTGAGTCCCACAAGGTGAGTTTGCAATCTGGCTTTCATGTCAGTAGAGTTTGTTCCGCAGTGCTACAGATTGGGTCTTTACTCTTCATAATATTTATGTATCTAGATTAATTGGGTCTAACCATCTATTTGACTTTTAATATGCCGCTATCATTTTAACTTTGTTAGGAGCTTCAATTTTTTGGTATAAGTGTTTGCTGTGTGTTCCTAGAACAATTTCAAACGATAGCTATAGACACTTTAATTAGACAATACTGCAATAATCCACAACCATTACATCATGGTTTTTGTTTATAATTATTGTTAGGTTATAAATTTTATTTCATATACGTTTTCTGTTTTTTTCTCTCGGGTAGACTGGATGTGTCGTTATTTATATAAAAACGATTGCGCCTTTATTCAAAATGACAAAACATGTATGTAGATTGGCAGGCTGGCAACGCAACTTGAGACACGTGCCCAGCACAAATTTTATGTATTGATATCTATCAGTCGCTTCATGTGAAGATGTGTGAGTAACGAGTTGCAATAAATTGTATAGTGTACTGATGTTTTTGGCCGAACGCTTATAACAACGATACATTCAAAACAGTTTATAGCAACTTACTACTCCGATGCAGTAATAATTGAATTTACCCATAATTATTATAATTATCTTACTTTATAATAGTAAAAACAAAAGTGATTTAGTATTTATAAACAACAACGACACCTAACTGTAATAAATGTACAGCAGTAGTGAACACATTCACACGGTTTATTTTCAGTAAAATTAAGCCTATTTAAGTGTGGTTCTTCTTTACTAACTAGCCTGTTTACAAAAGGGAAATATTTAAATGCATAACTAAATAAAAATTATGCAAACTAAATTTTTGGTATACAAATTTACTGTGCATCACAGTACTTTTGAAAATAGTACCTAGGTATTTATTAGTTATACGTTTAAATAGCACCCTTTACAAAATACGGATATCATCGCAGTGAATCAAAATGCCACATAAAACATTGAAACTAAAAAGTCATGTCTACAATAAATACGAATACGTTTTAGATAAAATATTGGTGTTCCTGTTTTTTTAGAAATATGATATTGCTTATTTTCTGTATGTTGGAATACATACAATGGTCCTAAAATGTAAAAACTTACCCCCTTATTCATAGAGAAGTTACAGAACGTTTTAACTAATAAACTGTTTTGTCCCTCTCCGACAAAGAACAATGTGTTCATTGACAGAGAGGGACAAAACAGTTTATTAGTTAAAACGTATTGTAACTTTTCTATGAATAAGGGGGTTAGTATCCTTATGGTTTTAAGGCAGCCATCTAGCCGATTCTGGAGGCACAATTTTTTTAATAAGCACTGACTAAATGCAAACTTCACGTCAATAGTCCCGTATTTCCGAAAGGCTATGGCAATTGACAAATATTTTAAACGTGTTAGAGGCACTATGCGATCTTATTACCCTACCGGAGCTCTACTCTGGTTTATTTTAAAGCTAAGAACAGCTAAAACAAGTATCACCCTGTTTATATTTGTCTCTGTCACATGCACATAGTACTAATAATAATTTGTGGGGACATCTCACACACGTCCATCCGACCCCAGTCAAGGCAGATCCTGTAATATGGGTATCAGCCAGCTAATATGTGTTCACAGATGTATAGATATATAGAAATGTATAGAGGTATACATATTAAAACTCGAGTGAGTGAGAATGTATTTTAAACAAATATGAACCCGGTACCTTCGGCATAGCAGTCAGGGTCACTAACCACTACACCATTCGGTCATTATAGAGCCGTCACGCTTGCAATCCAACTACTAAGGTTACTGTGTGAGCATTACATATAAGTATGCTAGTGATAGAGACCAATAGAAATAGGAAATTTTTTCTTTTTGCTGACTTTAGCATGGAAGCCATAGCCATTCTTATACGAATAGAAACACCCGTAATGTCACGGTACGTTTTTTTTTGTATTTGAAACAATCATGACAATTCAATCGCTTAATTTAATCTCGTCAGTAATTTAAAGTTACACATTTTTTCAGAATGTATGTGAAAATTCTGTAAAAAATACTATTTATTTTAATGTGGAAGCCGTCGGTTTTAATATCACTGCATTTTAAACACTACCTGTGCTACAATTTTTAATAAATCTTAGAGTAGTATATTTATAAAGTATTGAAGTCTACATACAGTAATATAATTAATATATCAAAATGAACGGCGCAGTATTATATTTTTGGTGTTCTTGGAAATCTTCTATTGTAAATTTAAGCTCATAACAAGTCGTAACATATAAATTGGCAAGCCATACACAAACAGATGATTACAAAGAATAAAAATTGTGAAACATCATCGAACCACTCAGGTCATTTACAAGAATTATTGTTAAATGGATTTTAAAAACAATTAGATATCAAATAAGTCGATACTTAGACCCTACAGGTATTATTGGTAAAACATCTAACTCCTGCACTAATTAATAAGGCCTGTCCTGATTCAAAGATTACTATTATTTGTATTGTATAAAACAAAACCAACTATAAAAAACTACCGGTACCTACTTTACATTAGTATCCATACTGAGATTAGTGATGTTTACCATTTACATGCTTGTCTTCTATACCCGTTTTGTTTCGAGACACTGAATTCGACATGTGATAAGCAGCCATTTTTCTATTATTTACATGAGCGATTGCCGAATGAGTTGTAAACGCATTAATACGTTGCTCACTGAGTACAGTCGATGCCCTGATGATTCATACGTTTAAATGTTTATACCACGCCATAACAAATCGTCTACCAACAGTTATTAAGTATACTTTGTAAAATATAGCATGAGTCCTATGACAATAACTCGAATCAAGTATCTAATAGGATAGGACTAATGCTATATTTTACAAAGTATACTTCAAAATTCTAAACACATCTGACATTGACTGTACTTGCGTCGACGCACGTTGGGCAACGAGCTTAGTTGCTATCTTAGGTACACCCGTATTTATAAACAAGTAAAAGTGATTACTTGAGTAAAAGTGAATACTCAAGTAACAATTTTCATTCTATAGTTTAGAAATTGCTTGAAGTTAGACCTGTCAAAAGTTAGAATTCTCAGCCAGATAGGTAATAGTCGCCATTTCCTTTACTTAAAGTGCGCTCTACACCTCGCGCCGCGGAGGCGCGAACAACATCTAAACTCGCTTTTCGCGGGCGTTCGCGGCGCGAGTGTGGAGCGCGCTTAAGAATGAGAACATGCTAACAAATAACAATCTTGGATAGACTCGTTTAAAGCGAAATTTTTTTCTGTTCTTCCTCATGTATCTTCTTTTTATGCTTCTTCCTCTAATATTTTACATATCAATAAATCTACATATTTTAATACCCCTTACATTTTCGTAATATTTTTTATAAGAGTTTTGTATTTCATCAATTGTTTTGTAGATGCCTGAAAAACGGTAGGTAAGTAGGTATGTCCCAGGCATCTGGTTGAATCTCCTTTTTCACTTTCATTTCTCATTTCCATCACTAACTCGTTCACTGAATGACGCTATTCAGTTTTATGACTAGGCCGAACGTTGATTGAACAAGCGTCACAAAACGTCCAACTAGTTAACGGATTTTAACATAGCCGTTTGAAAAGCGCGATCTTAAAATCATTCAGGTGATAAAATTTATTTAATTTTTTTCCTACTGCGGCGATAACAATGCAAGTCTTTGTAAAAAAAATCTAGACCTCACGTTATGAGGAACATATAACAAACAAAACGCAGCAACGAAGAGTTGCCAGTGAGAACAACCATCAAGTGTCGACTCTTACTTAGGTAAGTAACGTTCATTACTTGAATATAAAAAAAAAACTTTGTATATAGCTGAAGAATTCTAACTTCAAGTACTTAATTGCTTCATTAAGAAATTACTTGAAGCTAGAATAGGGAATATGCATATTTTTTATATTCTTATTCGATAGATTTACATTGCTTTATTTTAATAATAATAAAGCCTTTATTCAATAATAAGTTTTACAAACATATGCATTGACTTTAGTTTAAGAAATTATTACCAAACAAGTAATCATAATCATGCAAATGTTGACAATGTAGACAAATTATTCAAAATAAATTAACAGTTTAAATAAATTACATTAATCAATTATCTACACTACTATCATGCAAAGTATTAAATATAAAAATATGCCTTGTAATTAATCCAATATTATTATATCCAAATATCTTAATCATTCAATTAAGTACTTTACATTCGATTAATATCTAATTATAATCAATATAAATTTACCATTAAATATTATGCAACTCAAACAATACGTAACAAAATAATACCATTAATTTATATGAATTCACATTAAAATTATGTCATATTCATTTAAGTCCTTTATAGGACATGGTAGGCCTCTCACTAAATCTATCAGTGAGGTTTGGTCTAATCACCCGTGCTAACCAGACTTGACTGGGTGATGTGTTGTATATTGTAGCTAGAGAGACTGTTTCTGTTATCTGTTACTATTTTTGAGCAATGAAGTCTTTTGACATCCAGTTCCACAAGTTCCTGTTTGGGGCTAGTCTCCACCATAATGAGTTGAACTTCCTTAACTCATCAGTCCATCGCATCAGCGGCTTGCCGACCTTGCGCTGTCCATCTCTAGGTGTCCATTCGGTTGTGAGACGTGTCCAGCTTTATTTTAGTATAAATAAATTCAACGCCAAAAAGTAATTTAAGATATTTTAAAGAAAGTTAAAAGTTTATAACCGACCCGACCACATAAAACACACAAAACATGTGTGACGTCATCACCTCGTTATTCAGCTCGTAATGAGTTTCTCCAGTCACGCGAACGCTCAGTTCAATGGGCATAGATTATTCTGAGATTGACATATCAACATTGTTTACGTCACATTCGCTCTATGAAAAGGCATCATGTTTCAAAGATTTGAATTTACGATAGTTTAATTAACAATTATTTACTCGGTCAAAAATAATTTATAATCAAAAATATTGATGGAGGCATAATTTTGAAATAACCAAGTTTATTAAAAATAATATTTAAACTTTGTTTGAATCGCTTGCATATTCCCTATTGTTCAGTAGAAAGTTTTATTCTATATCGGAATTGACAGGTCTAACTTCAAGTTGTACAACAACTAAACTGTAGAATGAAAATTGTGTCTTGAGTATTTACTTTTACTCAAGTAATCACTTACTTGTTTATAAATACGGGTGTTAGTGTTCGTTAACAACTATTATTACAACTATACACTTAGCATGTGATCCCGGTGTTGGCGGGGGGCTCGGTGGCGATTCACCGCTGGTTGGCGCGCCGTGTCGCCCGGCGTATCTTGCGGCCGGCCGTGTTCACCATGCTGCCTTGTGCCGCTCTGTAAACAGACGTTACAGTATAATTATATTTATTTATTTAATACTTGGAGAGGCCTATGTCCAGCAGTGGATCATTATTGGCTGATGATGATTTAATACTTTATTTCACAAATATAACATAAGTGTACAAAAGGTGGACTTAATGCTAAATTCATTTTCTACATTTCATTTCAAATGCTAAAAACAATTATACTTGTTAACCAGAGTACAACTATTTTAAATGAGAACAAAATAGCGCCGGTTATCTCCCAGTTGAGTCTGAAGTGCAGTAAATATTTGAACCAAGAAGTGCATTACTTAATGTAGCTGGTATCACGACATCTCACCCCCGTGCCATGGGAGCCTAATAAGTTATACTTCGTGAAATATAGCACGAGCCCTATGACAGCTGTCAAATACGTTTTCATGGTAAAAATGAACTTTATTATTACCAGCCAATTAATAAGCTGTCTGTATCTGTCAATGAAACGTCATAGGACTCTTGCTATATTTTACAAATGATAAGTGCGAGGCCTGTAATAACAAGTGTAGTGAGCACTCACCCCGATCCCATGTTGAACTGCACGGAGGGCGAGCCGGCCGCTGCCGCACCGAAGTTGTAGATCCCGGCCTGAGGCGGCTGTTGCTGCTACAATTCAAAACAATATCACAATCATTCATATTGCACACAAATATCACGGCTTTAGGTTTATCATCAAATTAAAGTCCAGATACTATTTATTTTTGTTTGACTGCATATAACTATCTGTGATCTACCTCTGATATTTTTACTAAATAAATAAAATTATTTAATTCGTTTTCAACTAACCTGTCCGAAGCCGAAAACACCTGCAGCTTGCGGTGTGCCAAAGTTGAAGGCGGGTGCGGGGGCGGGGGCGGGATTAGCGGCGGGCGCGGCGGCGGGGGCGGCGAACATGTTGGAGCCCGCTCCGAACTGGGGCGCGGGCGCCGCCGCCTGCTGGCTGAACATGCCGCCGCCGAACGAGAATGACGCTCCGCCGAATGTACTGCCGGAGTTATTCAGGTTGGCGGTAAATTTAGGCGCAGTGGAGCTCGCCGCGCTTCCGAATGTGAGCGCGGGCGCGGCCGCCGGGCTACCGAATGTAGGCGCCGGCGAGTTGGTCACCGCGCTGCCGAACGTGGGCACAGCTGAGTTAGTCGCTGCGCTGCCAAATGTAGGCACTGCTGAGTTAGTGGCCGCGCTGCCAAACGTAGGCGCGGCCGAGTTAGTCACCGCGCTGCCGAAGGTAGGCACCGAGTTGGTCGCTGCGCTGCCGAATGTGGGAGCCGCCGAGTTGCTGACTGCGCTGCCGAATGTAGGCGCGGCTGAGTTGGTCACTGAGCTTCCAAACGTGGGTGCCGCCGAGTTGGTAACTGCGCTGCCGAAGGTAGGCGCGGGGGTGCTGGCGGCCGCTCCGAACGTAGGAGCCGCGGTGCTCGGCGCTCCGAATGTAGGCGCGGCGGTGGTAGCGGGCGCGCCGAACGTGGGCGCGGCGGTAGTCGCGGGCGCGCCGAATGCAGGCGGGGCGGTGGTCGTGGGCGCTCCGAACGTAGGCGCGGCTGTTGTCGCGGGCGCGCCGAAGGTAGGCGCGGCGGTAGAGCCGAACGTGGGCGCGGCGGTGGTGGCGGCGCCGAACGTCACCGCGCCGGAGCTCGAGCCTCCGAACATGGGCGCGCCCTCGCTCGGCTTGAAGGCCGTCGAGGTGCCGAAGGAGAAGGCGGGAGGTTTCTGCGCGGCGGCGGAGGACGCGGCGGGGAACGGGCTGGCTCGGAACGTGTCTGAGTCACCGTTGACGAACTTTGGCGCGATCGCCGGCGTCGTCTTGGCTGTGAAGCTAAAGCTGGGCGCTTCACTTGTGGTGACGGGGTTGAAGGTGAAGACGGCGGCGGCGGTGGCCGGAGCGGCCGCGGCGGTCGTCGTCGCCGCATTCGCACTGGAGATACTTTTGCTCTCGGTTTCAGTTTTATTCATGAACGGGCTGGATTTCGAATCCGGATTAATCACAAATTTGTTTTCTGTGCTTTCTTTACCCGCGCCTGAGTCCAGGAAAGACCCGAACAGGGGTTTCTTCGGTTTATCTCCTTGATCTGACTCCGGTAATTTGAAGAGACTACCTGAGGAGCCCGTGGAGGCGGACGCGGGGGCTTGCTTGCCCTCGGCCGGCGTCGCGACCACAGCGTTAGTCTTCGGCAACTCGGGCATCTTAGGAACTTCTTGTTCTTTCTCTTCATTATTCACACTTGCTACCTTCACAGGGGTACTGAGGAAGTTTGTACTAGATGTTTGCGACTCTGTCTTGGCTGGCATTCCGAAACTGAAGGTCGGCTTGTCTTTGTCTGTAACTGAACTTACGCTCTTTTTGTCCGGAGTCGCAAACGAGAATGTGGGTGCTTTGGGTAATGTGTTGTTATTTGTTTCCGACTCCAGTTTCTTAGTGACGTCTTCGAGTGGCTTCGCGGTGACTGCGTCAGTTTTAGTCGCCGCAGCGTCGATGCCGAATTTGAACGACAAATTGGGGGTCGCTCCGAAGTTGAAGGAGTTTTTCAACGCTTCGCTCTTTGTACCCGGTTTCTCGGCTTCGCAGCAGATGCATCTCATTCTGTTATTGTCGTTTTTGACCAAACAACTGCTACATTCCCACCTGGCTGGTGGTGGTGGTGGGCAACTGGGGGTGCTGAAGCTGGCGGTGGGCGGCGCGGGGGCGGTGGCGGCCGGCTTGGCGCCGCCGCACGCCGCGCATTGCTCATACCCACCTTTGTTCATCACCCAGCAGTCGTCGCATCGCCAGTCGGCGATTTTCGCGCTGGATTCAGAGTTGTTCAGCGTAATTTTAGGATTTGAGTTTGTGCTATTCCAGCTATTACTTATTGGTGTCTTATTGGTATCTGTGTTCGACTGGACACCGAATTTAAATCCAGTGGGAACGGTGGGAGCGGTGGGGATGGCGGGGGTGCCTGCGGCCGGCTGGATGCCAAATTTGAATCCAGTAGAGGCGGCGAGGGCTGGAGTAGCCGTGGTTTTCTTGGCTCCTGGTTTGGCGCCGCCGCAACACGCACACTTGTCGAGCTCACTCTTGTTGGAGACCCAGCAGTCGTCGCACTTCCACTGCGCAGCCGGGGCGGCGGCGGCGGCGGCGGGCGCGCCCGGCCTCGTCGCCCCGCAACACACACACTTACTCACACCTTCGTCATTGCTCACCCAACAACTGTCGCATTTCCATTTGGATGAGTCTGTAGATTTACTTAAACTATTCGTTTGCGTCTTTTCACAGTTGACACACTTGTCTTTATTCGCTGCACTGTTGGCGAGCTTGCACACGACGCACTTGGGCGGGCGGTCGGCGGCGGGCGCGGGGCGCTGGCCGCCGCAACACACGCACTTCACCGCGTCCGACTTGTTTGGAACCAGGCAATCTGTACATTTCCAGTCTTTCGAGTTGGTGGTAGCTACGAGGGAGGACAGAGGGGGCAGCGGCGCGGCGGCCGTCTTGGCGACGGTCCGGTCGGGGCTGCCGAATGTGAATTTGGAATCTACATCATCTTCGGCCTCGTCGTGTGATATTCTAATGGGGCTAGAGAATTTAAAGTTGTCGTTTTTGGATATAATTGTTTTTGCTGTGATGGATTTAGACGAGCTCAGTGGGTTGGCGAGCCGCGAGCTCGGGTGCGGGGTGGAGCACAGCGGCGTCGTCGCGTCTCCGAACGAGAACTTGGGCAGATTGTTGTGGTCTATCTGCAACGTCCCGGTCGGCAGCTCAACGGGAGTCAACATGTCATTTTCGAAATCACTGTTTTCGCCACGTTTTGGTCTCGTCAACCGCGACTTCACTTTGGCTGTGTATTTGCTTGGTTCTTTATCTTGTCTGTAATCAAAAAGTTTCATGTTAAATTATACACTTTCCATATTAAAACTTACTTACATCCGACTATAATTATAACTTTGAAATCAGCTATACCCCAATTAAAACACAAAATGACAATGAGAATGGAGATTAGACAGAGCTAAATACAATAAGAGCTACAAAGCATTTACACATCAGCCTTTCTTCAATTATGTAACACAGAGATGGCCGTACTGGCCGTTTTTCGTAGTTACTATTTCAGAGTTATAATAACTTTAATAACAGAGCTCATTCTCGCGATCTCATGAATTAAAACAAAAAAGATTTTCGCAAAATATGAACTAATTATTGTTGAAGTCGGTTACAGTCGTTCCTTCACCGCGGTGCACCGTAGCCGGGATAAGAGTAGTAAAACACTGGAGGAAGTTAGCTGAGTGCATTTACACGATAGAAGAAGAAGAAGCCGGGATACATACGTGTCGCTGGCGGGGTAGAGGTGCGCCGTGCTGCTCTGCGACGCCATGATCTGGCGCGCGGAGGACGTGGAGTCCATCAGCCGGTTACGCTGCTTCACCCGCAGGAACGTCGCGACGCTCGGCACGTATAGCTCTTGCGTTTTGTACGCTGTGGACAGACAAATAACAATCAAGTTGTGTGCAGGGTTACTAAATTTAATTAGAGATATGGTCGAGTAACTGCGCTATAGAAAAGACCTGTGGTGTACTTACATTTGATCCTATTCTCGAATGTGCTATTGGGAGGAAGAGTGAAACTATGGTTGTTTACGCTGTGATTTAATTTTTTCGTATATGGTGGTATCCTCTTAGCTTCCATCAGTGGGGAGGAGTAATGTTCTAGCAGATCCATAACTCTTCTGGCTGCCGAGCTAACTGTGTTGTCGGCGTTATTGGATTCGTTCACAACTGCAACCTTTCTCTGTGTGACATTTGGTTGATTTAGATACTTTGAGCTGCTTGCGCCACCATACATGGTCCGGCCTGAATAAAATGGTGAACCAAGCAAGCTCGCTTTGAAATATGGCTGCTTCAAATCTTGGACTGTGTTTTGTAAGGTTTTCTCTGTAACAATTGGACAATAAATATTAATTAGTGTTATCTTAAACTTACTTAATGAGAGTATAAGAGTGGATCAATTACAATACTATAATATATAATAGTACACAACTATAGTCCTAGCAATCAACTTACCACAAGCCTTGATAGAAGCGTCAGCGCTGGCACTAGAATCATTGTGGAACAACGACTTTCTGTTCCTCGTGACAGAACGTCGTAACTGTGAGACAGTGTGTGTTTTGTAGGTGGTGGTGTCTCTTTCACTCTTGTCCACTGATTTCTCCGAGGTTGTGGCCAGCGGTGTGGAGACAAACTCGGGATCCCTCCGGAAGGTGCGAGTGCTCGGCGTCTGCACCACACTGCTGTTTGAGGTGCACGGCTCTGGGTGATCCGGCACGTCGTACGTTCTGCTCTCTGCTGCGTTTGTCTGTGATAATGGCGTTAGTTAGTGAATAACTTGTAGAATAGTAAAATTTGGTACAAATGCAATGATAGTAAATATACAATGACTATTTTTATGCCAACCACTATTTTTAATAATCTAAAAAAGTAGCAACCTGATACAACATTTTATGTGACAAAACGTCACGTTCACGGATTGCGTGAATAGGGTTATAAATAGTTATAATAGCAATATAGGATTAACTCTTTTTATTGCATAATAACAAGTTATAGAGTGCAAAAGGTGGGCTTATACTATCAAAAATCTACACTAAATCTACCCACAAACCTCAGCAAAGTTGGTGCAGTTCGCACTTGGTGAGAACCTCATCCGCTTGGAGGGCGGCGGCTGCGCGGGCCCGGGATCCGCCGCCTCGTCCTCAGTGGACGAGTCGGAGTCAGCCGCCTGCGCCGACCCGTTGGACGTCGTCGACGGACTGCTGAACCACTTGGTGATGGTAGCGGGGAGCAGCCCCGTCATGCGTGACGTCACATTCTTCACGAAGGACTGTGGACGTGTGCCGTGTTAATTGGAGATGCTACTGACTAGGTTTGGTTGGTAAGGAAATGTTTTAGCTAAGAATGTTGTCCGATAAATATTCACTCACGGGGAAAGAATCAGTTCCACTTACAAAATGCAGACACCAAATGGCCCCAATTTTTTCTAATATTTAATAGAAAATTTGAATAAAATATTTAAGTTTTTAGTTGATAATATTCTGATGGGCCGTTAAATGGTCTTAAATATTGCAGAAGGCGTCATTAAGTTAGTTTTTTCCGTTTCGGAGAAGTTAGTTTTTTCCGTTTCGGAGAAATTAGATGATTTTCTCGTTGGATCTTTTTCATTGCCCATGAGTGTATAACAAAGCAAAGTATGAACATTCGCAAGCTTTGCACCACACAATTCTGGTAAAAAAGCAGTTAAAGAAAGCAGTTTTTGTTCAGATTTTATTCATGGCATACATAATATGTAGATAGATAGTACATCCAAATCTTCCTCTGTATTTATTAACATGATATGATCCAAATGGGCTAAGAAAGTAAATACCTATTAAGTATAATATTCATTAATCTTATCATTGTGCATTGCAAATAATCAAAGGATTTCAAGTGGATCAAAACCAATCTACATATAAACCAAGCACAATCTTAAGATTTTCTATTTTAGATTTATACAATTTATCATGGAGGGCCAACATGCCTCAAATAATGATGTTACCTGACAAATTACATGCTAATTTATTTGCAGTTAACCAGTACCTATGTTCCTTTCCTTTAATATGATAATAGGAATGGAGATGTCACCTCAAATAACCTTTATCTTCAGTTACAGGATGTTTAACACATTTGCATAATTGGATTCCAAATATGTGCATATTGTTCAATACAGCCAAGTCATATTTCTTACACACTTTGATATAAGGAAACTTCGAGAATGAATGGTATACCCTAGCAAGCTGAAGGTTTTAATCTGTATATTTCTTCAGCCAATTAATGTAGTCCACGGTTCTACCTTTTTTGGCATAAGATTTTTTTGCCTAATCTCGTATTGCATAGTAACGTTTGGTCAAAGTCTCGTTACGCCGAAAATCGTATGGCATAAATCTCGTTTAGTAAAAAGTTATTTCGCATAACATTGTTTAGCCTAATAATGGTATGGCCAAATCTTGAATAGCCTAATAATGCTATGGCATAGGTTTATACAAAGTAATAATATTCGTTTGGCTTTAACTTTGACGGAGCGTCTCCCTACATAACGCAAACTGGTGCCTTGTATTGTTTCCGCTGTTTGGAAAACGCTCCGCTCCGCTCCGCTGCGCTCCGCTTTGGTTTTTATGAACATGTGCACCTAACACGCTCCTCCTCGCTTTGCTCGTCATCGCACCTATCTTTAGGTTTCGATCTCATGGGGTTTGTAATAATTATATTGGTCGTTAACTTTCGATTCTTTGATCATTCAATATCGTGATTTTCGGGATGTAGGAGAAAAATACCACAATTTGTACATTTACTACATACTTAATATATTATTTATTAAGATAACATTAAGAGAAACAAGATTATACATAGATATAGACGAACATAAATTTGAGCAAACGAAACTTAGGTGTTTAAAGATTGTGCCTAAAGAGTTTTAGACATAACGAGCCTTATGCCACATCAAAGTGATGGTTCGGCCAAAAAAGTTTAGACCATACGAGTTATGCGAAATGAGTTTTGGTCAATAAAGATTGTGCCAGATGAGCGGAACCCGTAGTCCACTGATGGATATACAAGCTACTAGTTGTTAGAATTACAGCCTACCAAATATAATGACATCTAGATTTCAAGATGTATGCATCCCAAAGTGCATTTTACTCATTTCAAAATTCCAATATAGGGTTTCGTTTTTCCCGACTTTTTTCTGTTCCCGGGAAACGGGATTTTTTTTCAAGATTTCCCGGGAATTCCCGGGAAACGGGAAATTATGTTAAATGCTTGGATTTGCTATTTTCGGGTATTAAAAGTCTATTAAAACACTTAAAATTAAATCAAATAAACTTATATCATCATATCATCATAATCTTCATTTGTTTTTCTTAATTGTAAATTAAACAATAACAAAGGTATTACAATTAACAGTTTGAAAATAATATTATTTTGACATATAATTAAAATAGAAAATTAATTACACGAGGTAATGTTTTAGAAACATTAATTCATTCAACGATTTATCGCTCAACCTACTTTGGTTTTTTCTATGCGTTAGTAATTTTATAAAAAATTTACGCGGACACAAAACAGGGACATAAAAAAATATGGCAGGCGTCACACTAGCGTTAGCTTTTACTCTTACTCTTTGGTCACATATTATTATGTAAAAGCCGATCAATTGTTTGGTTTGAGGTAGGCGGACCAACAGATAAATAAAGATGAAAATATTGAATTAGGAAGAGGTGAAACAAGGTGATGTAGATGAGTCATTTATCTTTGCAATGCAGCTGCGCGAAAACAATAACACGTATGATTTTCCAATAATTTACAACAAAACCGAGTTTCTGATCGTAGACTACAAGCTTGCCGATAATTTTTTTGGTTTATGGTAGGAGAAACAGACAAATAAAGATTAAAATATAGCATAGAATCGATTAAAAATCAAATCCGGGAATTCCCGGGAATGCTATTTTTTTCCCGGTTTCGGGAAGGACAAATTTCCCGGGAATTCCCGGGAACGGGAATTCCCGGGAACACGGGAACGAAACCCTATTCCAATATGGCTCGCAACCTATCATGTGAGTGCCAAAAGTATAACAAAATACAGCTGACTTTCTTGGAAAACTCCTCTTTGGGGATTACAGTTGTGAGCATTTATACATGTATGTATTATATCAGAAAGCATGCATTACAAAATGATTATTTTTCTAAATTCGCCAAGCAAAAAACCTGCAGATTTAGATTTAAGACATGTAGATGTGTGAACCCACAGACCCACAGTGGACCAGCAATGTAGGATATAATATTAGCGACTAAGGGGAAGGGTAACAATGATAGTTTCAAACAGTTGGTTAGCGCAGTCAAAGGCTTATAGTAAATATGGTTCTAAACACCTATTAAACATTGTTTAATCTGTTAAGTGTAATACAGAAAGGTTGCATTCAAGGGAGTCATGAATCAAACAAATAAGTAAACACCCAGGACCTTCAGTAGAATCATCCTGTCCACCATTGTCTCTCTCATTTTTATTATTTGTGCTATAATGTTCAACAAATATTGTTGAACACAAAATGTTTGGTCAAAAGGAAATAATTTCAATTAGCAGTGTAGGTATTTGAAGTCTTTTTAAAATAAAGAATAAATAAAACAAATAAGTACCTCATTAAATAAGTGGACACAGACATGTCAATAGTTCTTACTATTTGATGGTGTAAAATAAACAAGACTCATTTACTCAAACAGCTACACATCAAGATAGGATATAAGATATAAAAGGTCCATTAAATGTTAGTGTATCATACATACAAGAGAAAACAGATTTTCATAAATGTATGGAGAAATGGCGTTGAAATTCCAATGAAGTGGATGCACTTGTGTGAATTTCTATACTAAGAATACTGAATGTGATGGGTCAGTTGCGTATAATGCTGAAAGGTGAACGCTTAGCTTAAATAAACACCTTGGAATTGTATTGAGAGGTTATAGTGAGATGTTGTACCTAGCACAGTATTCATCTTTTATTTGCAATGTGCATGAATGTACATCTCCAACTTAACCCAATTTGATTGAATGTTGTGATTGGTAGTTAGGAGGATTCATATCACCTCACAATTTTATTGTGTGGTGCAGCATGTACAAGGGGCTATTATACACATAATTACAATGGAGACAGTTTGTGAGTATTTCTATAACTTAATTGACAAAAACGACTGAACAGATTTAGATGAAACTCTAGTTTAAAGGCATCAAATAAGCTTCTTTTTATCTTTGAATTATGACAAGGAAAACCTTTTTAAGGTGAAGCCAGGCTTGTAGTTAAAGCAAGTGTGATGTTAGGGCTAACTATCCTAATAAAATCACGTAAAAAAATAATTTACAAAATGAATTTGCTGGTTAAGGTTAAGTTTTGAATTTAATACCTTAGTCTTTTAAATAATTTATTATCAGTACTGCTGCAACAGTAATTAGAAGCTACATAATAATCGCTTCATTATTTAATGCTAATGAAAACTACAGGTTCGAACACCAGCATGGATTTTTGTGCCAAAAATGGTTATCTGGGTACACCAAGTTGGTCATAAAAACGTTCGCGAAGGGCAGACATAGCATCATCATACAAAAGTCTGGCGGGCAAGCATCATCACAAGGACAAAAATAAAATCAACGCGTGAGGCCACATTTCAATTTGTTGCAAATTTTAACGACATTCACGCCGAGAGCGGGAATCTTAAGTCAACTTACATTGTTTCCTTCGTTGGACGACGACCGAGACCGCTTTCCCTTGTTGTTTGTAAAAACTGTACTCATTGTGTCACAGGTATAAAAAGCACTGATATTACACGAAAGAAATTTAATTTTTTGGCTAAATTATTCACAAATGACTAAAAACGTGACAAACATGGCGTCTCAGAATGTGTCACACGCATGAGAGTTTGGAATGATGTCCTTGACAAAGTTTTTTTGAATTATCACTTATAACACCAAAAATATCACTATTTTATTGATTTTCTACACCGTAAGACGGGAATATTACACGTAAATCACACAAAAACGCATTTTACGTGCAGCAAACGGTAAAATTTTACAGGTATTGAATTTGGTGTTGCCATACTATAAATCTATAAAACAATCAAAGGAAGACAGCTACTCTGTGGGAATACACAGATAAACAAAATATGGGATAGGTCGAACACGAACACGCCAGCGGCAGCGGCAGCCCAGCGGCTGCGGCGCGGCGGCGGCGGATGGTGGGCGCAGAGCCGTGGCACGCACGTTTTACGACTTTTACGCTGCAGTGGGCTTGTGCGTGAGCCGCGCAAACCACCCTCACAGCCCGCCACTGCTGGACGCGGCCTCAATCTCCGATAATACGACTTATTGCTTTTGTATTTGCACAAATTCGTTAAACTATCTGTACCTTCGAGCTTCGTTTCGCGTTTAAAAATTTTCCCGCGGGAATTCCGTGATAAACTGAAGGACTTTCACCCCTTATTTTACTCCTTTAGGGGTGGAGTTTCTGAAAATCCTTTCTTAAGGCGCCTACACACTACTGGACGCGGCTTACGGACGCGGCTGTCAGCCGCGACTGATAGTGTGCACGGTCTTCTGGGACATTGATTGTAGCTTGCGCCGTTTGGGCTGTGCGTTGATGCCAAATCAGTTAACTAGGTACTTTTTTTCTTTTATATACCTACCTTTGTTCCAACATTATTCTACGGCGTGGTTACTTGTGAACTTGCACAGACCGGTATCTTAAATAGGTACTTAATGACCCTGCAGCGTGAGTGGGCGTGAGTAGGGCCCTTAACAAACATAAAAGGGCATACAAAATAGAAAACCTCTTCCCTAACTGTTTAACATAGGCAAGTCAAGTCCAGTCAGGTACTATGTCCACTATGTCCAGGAATGCGTCCTACTATCCGTACATCCGTACCATACTACGTCGCATTCTGCAAGCTACTCATAAGGTCTATAAGACATGAGACCATCCGTACTGAAACGCTAAACGACAAGATAATGTTGGATATAGTGTCTCTGGTGGGGAAAAAAACATAGTGCGTTCTTCTTTATTGATATCATTCTTCGTCAATCGTAATCTTCCGCGAAATTATCTCAACAGGGAGTGGAAAGTAATGTTAAACGATTGTTTTAGCTTGGATAGCAACTCACATCTTGTTTAGGCCAGCCTATTGATATTCCGAATGTGCAAGAGTGTATACCTTCTTATTTTTAACAAACTACCAGTTTTTTTTGACATTTACTTAAAGTTGTTATATATTTTTTTCCTATGGCAACAAAAGTCGGCGTGGGTTTGGCGTGGGTCATCGTTGTAAAATTATTATTTCTGAAAAAATATATTAAATTTTACTGCTTGAATTGATTGAAAATCTGCGCTGAAGACTAGTGTACATTTCAAAATTACAATATGGGTAAGGAAACAATTTTCTCAATCATAAAACTAAGTTGTCGCCTGCGTTGTTATTGATTCCGAGGAATGCACGGTGTTCGCGGTGGTCTTGTCGTCATACATCTACCTTATTTTTTCTGTAATTTAACGTGCTAGCGTCATAACAACACGTGCGGTGGGCTCTGAAACGATATATGTCTTATACAATGTTATTTTTAGGCAAAAGAGACCGTGGCTTTAGTATTGTAAGTTATTTCGCTTACTTCTGGTAAAGCGTACAAACAAAGGTTTTTACAATCGTTGTAAGAAGAGTTACGTTTAAAATTCAACTTTATTAGACGAGTGAAAGATAAAAGAGACAAAATCATCTAGTTTTCAAGAGCTCAGCTATATTATGTGAAATATTGCTGCCTGGACGAGAATTTTTTTTTTTTTTTCTTTTTTATAAACGTTTATTTTTTTTTTATAAACGTTTATTGTTGATCAGAGTATAACTTACAAATTACATATATATACTCCCAAACTGCAGTACAGTTTAGCGGGAGACAAAGACTCGCATTTATACAAACAAATTAGGTAAGTTACACTGAATGGCTACATTGAGAGTATCTAAAGGTTTATGTTGATGATAAAAGAACCCTACAGGAATCACTACTTAATCACTTTCTATTTCACTTACTGCATCAGCTTTTATGAAGATATAATAAGAATTTGCTTCTTTGGCAAAATATATTGTTTTGTATGATTCTAAGGTTTTATCTCACAATTTGTAGGTACATCTGACAAATACAATATGGTTGATGCTAAAACTTATTTCAGAGAGGATTTACCAATGGCACCAATGCATCAACCAACCATAATAAATAAAAAAATGTACTTCAATAAAAAATCATTATTAATTATTCTGAAATTATTGGTGTCTAAGACCAGCACCACAAACCAAAAATGTAGATTTCAATTAAATAAATAAATAGATATTCCTAAAGCATAACAATATTTACTTTCTTTCATAGGTTTTATTATGCACATTTGACTCCATTAAATATGTATTACCTCATGAACTAATTTACAATTACTGAATTTATATTTGGGTATACAGGATAAAATTGCGTAGACATTCTATGGAGTTAAATAGATGCCATTATCATGCACATGTAACTTTTTAGTAAAGCACATCTCCAGTTTAGAGAATTTGGTTTAGGTTGGTAACAGTAGAAAAGATGGCAATGACATTCTGGATATTAAAATACATCTCTCAGTTCAAGCTTGCTTGTGTTTGAATCCCGCACTAGGGCTGCATGGAGGAATAAGGCCTGTAACCCTTTCTTCATTGGAAGGAGACCTGTGCCCCACCAGTGGGGATGTGATTGGTTAAGATTATGAAATACACCTACATTATGGAGGGTGTATAGGATTAGAGACCTGAATTCAGTCTAATCCTGCAGAATACCTGCTGTTATAGACTACATTTAAGCTGTTGGAAATTGAAGTTGCACTCAAATATTTTTTCTTTGTTTTTTCCGCACTGTAGCTTGTATTGCCCTTTTCCAAAAATAAAATATTGATCGACATAGTATGATTAATAAAAATAACAGTTGACTTTCAACATAATTATTACTAGTCAAACAAAGTCTCGAAACAATTCAGTCAGTCAAACCAATCAGTAGCAATTAGGGTCTAGAACTCTAGACAGACCGACCGCATTTCAACTGCAATCCAACTGCAAATTGTAGTTCAGATGCAGTTTGAATGCAGTTGACACCACTGCAGTTGAAATGCGGTCCGTCTGTCTAGACCCTTAAAAACAAAATTGATCAGAATTAAGAGCTCTCTGCACGCACCTGCTTTCGGATATGCATCTCAGACTCACTCTGTATGTCTTCTGTTTTAAAAGTAAATAAACATTTAAGTACATGAATAATCAACTGCGTATTTCTGAACAGACCTTGTTTTCATTCTATAACAACTCTGAATTATTATACTCAAACATCATGAAAAATTATAACTATTTTTTCTTAAGTGGTAAGTATACTTACAACTTTTATTCTTCGACTTTTCGTAGATAATGTTTACAATGACTTCTGTAGTCACCCTATTTCGATTTAGTATACTTACCACTTTTGTACCACCCTATAGCATGCAGTCGCGCCGGCATTTCCATCAGACCAAATTAGTCATTGGACGCTTTTTGCCAAAGCCATTAAAGCCTAAAGGATTTACGTATCGTATTTGTAGTCAGCTTTTACCCGCGGGCTTCACTACTCCCTAAAAGGTTTTTTTCCGTAGGAATTCCGTTATAACTATAACAAATCCACTAACAATTAAGCATGCAGTCGCGCCGGCATATCCGGCAATGTATAACGAAAGAATGTCTATGCTGAAATGAGTAGAGTGAAAATAGGACTATGGGACAGATGAATTGAAATCGTAATGATAATTTGCGGTCCAGTATTAGGGCCTCTAGGGAGGCCCAACGAGAAGCAGCTGAACAGCTGTGAATACTTGTGACAGAAGGCTCTATCACTACCTCATGTGAAGTTATTAGCTCATTTACGCCTAGGTTAGTGCTTTTTCAAATTGAAGTTCTGGGCGCGGTCACTAAATATCAAACATATGACGTGATATGAAAGTGTTGGTGCCAATTTCTCCATAGTCGGTTATCTAACCATTTAAAATTCTTGACAGATGTGTCAAAAGTCAACCACTAATACCTGGTTATGCTCTAACCGACTATGGAGAAATTGACACTTTACATCGAAATACGCCTGCGGTCTAGGTGACGGTGCCCGCTACCGCGCCACTAGCTCAATTTATGAACAAGCACTTAGGCCGTGTCCACGTAGCCAAGCAGCGGGCGGAGCGAGCGACACGGACAGAGCATTATTTACTCTCTATGGCGGAGTACAGATCTCCGACTCCACAAACTAAATACTAGTACTTCATTTAGTTGCCGCCGCTCCACCTGCTGGCGTCGTGGACGCGGCCTTAGGGTAATTTGGTTTATTCCTAAACCTTGGGTTTTGGTTATTCTTTCATTTCCGCCCTGTAGGACTTTTCCCGCCTTGTGATTATTTAAACAGCTCTGGCGAATTTAAATACAGTATAACTTTGATAACGTAAGGTTGCAGTGCATGCCGAATATATCTTCGACGAAAGATTCTTTTTTGTAGGTAACTTAGGTGTAGATTTATATTATAATCACTTATCAATATTTTATTTTATAGCTTTTGACTAAGTTTTATCTTCCATATTTTGCCAGTCGCTGAATATACTTTTTGGCAATGGTTTCTATTATGTTATTTTCTTACATTATTATATCTCACTTTTTGGCAATGACTTATATATTCCTCAAAGGCGATTTAGATCGACACCATTCTTGTTCAATCTTACCTATTGTTTTATAAAAGAGCAGACCATGAAATCTAAACTAACTTTGATTTACAGTAGAAATAAAGTACAATGAATAAATATTTTATAAATTGCTTGTGACATTAGAAAGAAAGAAAGTTAGATGTTGAAGCGTCACTATTTATACCTAATATATTTACTAAAATAATGTTATTGTTTTATTTCACAGTAAAGAGTCCCTGAGTGAACTTCCAGAAGAGAAATTTTGATCAGGTATGAAATAACAATAAAAACCTTACTTTACTTGGTCTTCATTTAAGTTTTACCTATAACTATTTAGTAGGTTTTGAATTTTAAAGTAACTTTACTTCTTCTTGGCATTTTGGTGCGTCCTACGAACAGTTGGCTCCATGAATTTAATATGAGCCTCTAATCGTTAACAGCTGTCCTAAGGCCTCTCCCTAGAATCTTTATAAATGTCCAGGCTAGTAAAACTTAACATTACTGCTTCTGCCTGTCAATCTTAGGTTTTGTCGGCTTCCTCTCAGTGACAATCACAACGACCATAGTACCATAGTTCATGCTAATATTACTGTAGGCACATTTGAAGACACGAACTTGCATACTTATTTATTTGATGAATTCGACTGTATGAAGGCCACATTAAAGAAAACTACGTGGGCGATTGTCACCTTGATACAACCCTTGTGAAAACTATGCGGGAATATTGACGCGTTTCCTCTGAGCAAGGTCGCGTACAGTGGATACAGTTCAATGAACATTGAATTATTCATTATGTTTCAGTCACAAGAGCAAATTCGAAGCCATATTGAAAAATTAAGACTCACCCACCTTGCTCGCACCAGTATGTGAGAGGGCTAGGTTGAGACTAGGTTGCCTGCTTGTTTCCTATTGTAAAATCGATTTCTGATAATTTATTTATTACTTTTGTAAATGGAGCAATAAATGTAGAGGCTTCGCCCTGGCTTCGCCCTGGCTTCGGAACGCAAAAGAATAACGGTATATTTAAAGTTTATTTGTGTGTACCTGTTAGTATTAAAGTAAGGGAACTATATTTCTTGCCAGCAAAGTTTATTTTTGTCATCAACTTGTATCAGCAAATTAATAGATCAACCGCAACAATATATTTTTGTCCTCAAATAAATAAAAAGTGTCCTCTGGTATGAATCAGCAAATAATATCAATACAAAAATCTGAAATAATAGATGGATTGCCAAAAAATTTGAGTTCATGACATAAATAAAAACTTTGTATGCAGTATATTATTTTTGCTCCTCAAATAATAACTGCGCCCGCAGAATAGTAGATTTGCCAGCAAATATATTGACTCTAGGTCGCATGTTGCGATTTCTTTTTAATTCATATTTTATCAGCATTGCAGTAGTTACATTATGATTGGTCCAGTTATTAAAACATTATAATTCGTTAGCAATTTAATACATGAGTTTACAAATTAGCGGAGACGGTGCTATGGAGAGAGCTATGCTTGGAGTTTCTCTGATGGATCGTATCAGAAATGAGATTATCCGTCAGAGGACCAAGGTTACCGACATACTTAGCTGTCAAAATATGCAAGCTGAAGAGGCAGTGGGCTGGTCATATCTGCCGAAGAACCGATAACCGTTGGGGTAGACGAGTTCTCGAGTCGAGACCACGAACAGGCAAACGGAGCGTGGGACGCCCTCCTGCCCGCTGGACTGACGATCTTAGGCGGATAGCCGGTAGTGGTTGGATGAGGAAGGCAGAGGACCGAATGTTGTGGCACTCCTTGGGAGCGGATCTATCTCCACCAGTGGATGATTATTGGCTGATGATGATGATGATGAAAAGAGGAAGTTTAAGTTTTAATTACAATAAGATTGCTTTTGATTAGAAGAAGATTAAGGTTTAAGTTATAATTAGAAGAAGGTTGTTTATGTTGTTTTTAATTAAGAATATTGATGATTTAAACTTAATTTTTTGTTTCATTTAAATATTAAACATAACATCGAGTTATGTGGACATACCTATTAAAATATATACATAAATGTTAACTTGCCACTTGATCATAAATCCCGGCAATTTTAAGTGATTAATTGTTGAATTGATTTAAAATTGTTTGGGGGCAAAAATTTGCTGGCAAATCTACTATTTTGCCTTCAAACCTATTATTTAGCAAATTCAAAACGGATTTAATTGGCGATCGTTTAAATGACACCCTTAAAGTAAAAAATAGGTATATTGAATGTATCAGTTTAAAATATTTCGCCTGTTAACATGAAAAATTGTTATAGGCGCACATCTGCAACAAGCTTCTCAAGGTATTTGTGTTACTGTCTGACCATTATTTGTGTATTCTGATGCTCTGAACACATTCATTGCTAAAGATCCCATTTGGCCAATGAACTTTCCTTTAGTCCTACAAACTTACTAATACAAACTTCGCCTCTTTGCAGAATCCACCATGTCGATCCAACAGTTCTGCCTACGTTGGAACAACCACCAGCCCAACTTCATCTCGGTATTCACCACTCTGCTCAACACCGAGTCGCTGGTGGACGTCACCCTGGCCGCTGAGGGCCGGCACCTCCAAGCGCACAAGGTCGTCTTGTCGGCATGCAGCGTCTACTTTCAGGTAAGGAAACCGTATGAGTTTCAGTGGACTTTCCGCTTAATATATAAGGTGTTCTCGCTGTCAAACATTTCCTATTCTTCACTATCTGAGACAGTCATTAAAATTAGCCCGTAATTGCTCAAGTGCTCTTTCCAAGGAATGCCACAAGACTGTCTTCGACCTTCCTCATCCATATGCTACCTGTCTTATGTCTTTCCAAGGGGCTGGAAGATGTACCACGCTATTTTAACAGCCTCCTTATAGAGGTCCAAAAAAAGCTATGCCCAGTAAATCACACAGCCCAAGAAATTTTATAAATTACGGTGAAAGTACATCTTTACGCATTTCCAGAACAAAGGTTCTTTTGACTTACAATTTATGTGACCTGATTTCGCATTACAATAGAATTTTTGCAACATTGTACAGGTATATTATTACACCCTACTTATATCAATTACACGTAATAAATGTGTCCTTTGTAGCTTAAAAGTTACTTTTATCGGTGACCTAATTACTTTATTGCAATACCATTCACATTCAAAAAGTGTCTCAACTGGCAATACTATCTTGCAAAATTGATGCCAGAACTGTTCTTAATGCATATAGGGTCCCCTGAATCACCCTTTACTTAACCCTTATCAACATCCTGTATAAATATTCCTCCCCTTAGACGCTGTTCACGGAGAATCCGTCGCGACACCCGATCGTGATCCTCAAGGACGTGAAATACTCGGACCTGCGCATCATGGTCGACTTCATGTACTATGGGGAGGTCAACGTGTCACAGGAGCAACTGCCTCAGGTATACATTGTACCCTATAACTAGTTACATATACTTAACCCAATTTTCATAGAATTATATCTACAAATAAGAGGTAGCACAATGATGAGTTCATGAACGCATGATGATAAAGGTTTAAGTAAAAAGGCCGAGCGGCGACAAATGGCTTTGCGGATTAGATATCACCCCATTGGTTCATTTTGTAATTGGTAAGCATTCAGTAGCTTGTTCACCTCTCGGAAGAAGCGTTCTGTAGAGTCGCAACTGGTGATGTATCCTATCTCAGAATATTTACACATTTGTACACTTATATGAGTAAAAGATCAACATATTATTGCTAACTTGCTCAATTCACATGCATACGAAAACTATAAACTTACAACTTCCTATGCTAAACAGGCACAACTAAACTTTGCCACTTATATTTTACCCAACCAAACTCAACCATACTTCCTCACCCTGCAGGTGCTAGAGACGGCCAAGATGTTGAAGATCAAGGGCCTGACGGAGATGCCTGAGTCCACCTCGCTCACCCGCTCCCAGGGGTCTATCTCAGAGTTCGTGTCGCACAATGACGAAGACCAGCAGAGGCTGAGCTCGTCCCCTTGCAACTCACCATCTGCTAAACGAAGGAAGTGAGTGCCATGATATACTGGCTGAACATGGTTTTCAGTTTACACAATGCATACATTATTATTTATTTGTGATAGCTACTGATACCCATCACTGTCAATCACTCTCAAAACATTTTTCACTAACAAGTATAGTCTGCATGTTAAGCATATTACTTAGTGTTTTACCAATAAGTACCCTAATTTAAAGATTCTGTCCTCTGAAATACAGATTTATATTCTAGATCAGAAGACAAAGCTCTAATAAAAACGTGTGCTATTGTAATTGGTTTTTACCCTTAGTAAGGCAAAGGGAAAATAGTTCTCACCTTATTTTGAAGTACCTTGAGTTACGGGCGAAAACCAATGTTTTTTTGTATTGCCATGCCTCTATGACTTACGGAATAATTAAATAACTAAATAATCCCCCGCTCCCAGGTTCCGCCGCCTATCCAACGGCAGCCAGCAGCCGGCGATGGAGGCGGCGGGCTTGGAGCCGGCGCGGCAGGACGCCGTCACGCTCAGCAGCCTGCCGCAGCGCCGCTACCGCGACGAGCGCGCCGTCGACGCGCAACAACAGGTACAGGTAACGTAGACTACACACTAACCGTTCAATGAAAAAGTGTTCAATATTAAAGTTCTTAAAAGCTAGGGTCGAAGCACTGATTTCGGCTACCGGGACGACCGCGCCGTCGACGCGCAACAACAGGTACAGGTAACGTAGACGACACACTAATAACTGCCAGTTTCTATAACTCTATCTATCCATAACTGGTAGTTACTTTCATACGATTTTGACAGATTGTTACTTTTGATTATGTCAAAATCGTATGAAAGTAACTACCAGTTATGCATAGATAGAGTTGTAGAAACTGGCAGTTAGCGTTACATAAAAAAGTAAATATTGAAGTTCTTCAAAAGGTTGGGTCGAAGGACTGATTTTCGGTTATGAAAAGATAGATAGATAGATAGATACGGCAGTCTGACATCAGGGATCCAAGGAGCAGTGGATCTAGCCGCTGCCGCGTATAGCCACAGTACTCACAAGGAGAGTCGCCTCAGGGTGGTGAGACTCCGCCTGTTGAACAGACTGTTGAACAGTTGAAGAACGTGGCATGTCGTGTCGTATGCGAATGAGCGAGCTCGAAACGTGTTAGTAGTGGATGGAGGGAAGGGGTCCCCGAGTCATGTATCATCTTTATCTGAGGTATTTTAGGTTAGTAGTGAATTGATGGCCTTATCTTGAATAGCTGAAGAATGTAATAAAGAGCGTGTTTGATGAGCCCCGTAAAATACTACTGCGCCTAAAGTTGAAGTGATATTATGCTGCAATTTACCCGAACAATACGTCGTCGGTACAAAATCATAATAATTATGATGGGTGAAGAAGATCAATGAAAACTTGAAAGTCATTGTTGTTTTAAATAGTGGCAATTAAAACCGACTGAAATAATGTACATGATGAATAAGTCTTCATAAGTACAAGAAGATTTTAAAGAAAACTAGGGACTTTTCATTATAATAGCGCGTGTACAAAGGAGCGTATATTCTTAGAGCTACGTCTGAAGGTGTAGTTGCGTCAGATAAAACGTCTTTACAAAAGAAGAGTTATTAGAACTCGATACAAAGATACCCTTTCTCCTTTTAATCCGATAACAAAGGCACAATGGGGTGCGCTATTTTCAGAGTAAAGGCTATTATCACTATTGTTCAGAGAAGAATAAGATCAGATTTCCCGATAGTGGTTTTCCATAGATGTGTGACGTATTTGGATCTGGGTGACGCGCAATACATGATCCTACGCATGACCATGAATGTACTTATGTGAGACTATAAACTTTTTATACACAATACGAAATATATAATAGTTCTGTTGTTGACTCTATTACTGGCTAAAGAAATTGTCTCGCTTAACTGTATTTGTAATGTTATTGTTTTGTCCACAGACTGAAGAGACGCCGAACAACATGCACAGCGACGACCCGCTGCTGATGGAGACCAACCCGCCCGGCCTCTCCCAGGGTGAGTGTCACGCACCGCTCTCTATCATGCGCCATCATTATATTTCTATTACAACTATTGACTTCCTCCCTTCGCCTTCATAAACATTCATTCATGATCATTTGAAACTGAAATAAAGCTGCCTGTTTAGTGCGCTTCATTTCTTCACGCTATCGGTTCTCGAGCGACGTGATCCCGTGATCGCCTCGCCCTAACTAACGCTGTCAAGCGAATATTTCGAACTTAAAAGCTTCATTCCTCCGCGATTAACCCGGTCGGTCGGTGTCAGTGAAAAGTGCTTTGAACTGCGACGTGACGGATAACACGGCTCGTATATAACGCTTGCTTTCCAGGGAAGGGAGATCAATGATTTAAGTAGAATTAGAGTGTGCAAAAATTAGCGCTCGCCGCCCGCCTTAGCCGCCGAATGGTCCGGCCACTCGGCAGCTAAGCGCCGAGACCTCTCGAGTAGCGCGTAGCGACTGTTGATACTGATTGAAAACGTTTATCTCTCTTCCCAGGAGGACAGTGGAATATGATGGAGCACGCGTACCCGCGGTACTCGTGCGTAGGGGGCGGGGCGGCGGCGGGGGCGACAGCGGGGGCGGCGGGGGGCGCGGTGCAGGACGGCATGGGCGGCTACATGCTGAACCACATGGGGCTGGAGCTGGGCGAGTACGGCGCCGTGCAGCCGTCGCCGGGCCCGTCGTGCGCGGACCCGCCGGCGCCCGACCCGCCCGCGCCCGCCAAGCGCCGCCGCACCTCCAACCCGCAGGCCGAGGAGAACTTCCAGCGCGCGCTCGAGGCCGTGCGCTTCGGCGGCATCGGCTTCTGCAAGGCGGCGCGCATGTTCGGCGTCAACAACCGCACGCTGTGGCTCGAGTACAAGAAGAAGGGCTACCCCAACAACCGGCCCAGCATCAAGAGCCGCATCAAGCGCGAGCACACCACGCCGCCGCCCGAGACCAAGGACGAGCAGCCGGCGGAGCAGCAGCTGTTGGTGTGTCCGCCGCACGCCGCGCACGCCGCGCACGCCGTGCCCGTCGTCGGCTTCATCGACTCGCGCCCCGGCGACTACCCGCTGCACTCGCTCGCGCACCACTCGCCCATCAACTTGCACCAGCTCAACTTCAACACGATGCAATAGAATGAGGCCGCGGAGGGCGCCACCGTCGACGCGTACTCGTTGTGACCCGAGCAGTGGCCAGCCGACTGGCCGTGCGACGCGCTCGCGCCCTTCCCGCCCCAGAACACCTACGTCAACTGACCGCCCAGTGATCTACACACGAGCAATACATGTGCGATTCTGTCTCGAATAATGAACGATTTGTAACTTAATATACGATTATAGTGTAACGTTTATTACTCAGGGGCCTTTGTGTGATGATGCGAACAGTGTACAGAGTTAAACAGTTGGTTATGTTGTAAATGTGTAACTTGCCTTTGTGAGCTAAGCCTGCGGTGTTGACCTATTGCTTAGTGTCCATCGCAGAATCACCGCAACTGATGAACACCGGCCTAGTATTAGTAGTAGATAGATGAAATGGTTCAACAAGCTGGAAGGTACTCGCTCTACAGTATAAGGATCTTTAGAATATAGCAATACATTGAGCAATATGTTCAATTTTATTGAATGATATATTTGCCATAATTCACGTCTTATTAGATCTCAAATAGTGACGTAAGCTTGAGTCGGTTTAGTTGCTCGGTCTTGTCATGCACAATGTTTAGTTTGATGCATTAGATGATTGTGATAACTCAATATTATTCGTTAAGTGTTTATCTTACACACATCCCTAGTTTTATATTACCGTAGGATTACGATTTTTTAGCAGCTTTTGTACTTGAGTTTTACAAATGAAAGAAATCATGCATTGTTCAAGCGAATCTACCTCTAAAAGTATTTTTGTTCCGGCGATTGCTTGGAGCATGGTTAATATCGTTCAAAAACATTAGAATATATACCAAAGCTTATCTATCGTTTTTGAATAAGTTTTGATTACCTACAAATATTGCATTTATGTACTAAATGCTGCCTTAAAAGAACGCCAGTGAATAATCTAACTTAGAGGTGCCCCGAAATACTTAATTAAAGTATAGTAAAGTTAATAAAAGTTGGATGAATGTGTAGTTTTAGAACCAAGTCCTTAGACTTACCGCCTTTTCATATATTAGCAGTATTTTACTTTATGCATTTATTTTTTACCGTAATTATTAATACTAGCTTTACTTATTAATGTGTTATGGAAACAATACCATATCATTTTAATGCGATGTTAGCTTGTAAATAGTATTTTAAAATGGTAATACAGCCACTATTCGTATACCATATCATGCTAGCTATAATACAGTTTGCATTATAATATTTATAGTATATTGTAAAATTGTTAGCAATGTTGAAGAAAAGCAATAAGTGTCCCTTTTTTGGTATAGACATTATGGTGAGATATCTGATTTGAAAAATAATCTAAGTCAATAACCGCATTTTAATACATATTCTAATAATAACGATTAATCGAGGCGGCAGTGTAAATACTCTAGGTGACTCGCAATATACTCAAGTCCAACATATCTCAGTGTGGAAATATGCCAACAAGCCAGTGTTAATATAGTAATACTTACTTATTTAAATAACTTCAAGTAAAAAGTACTAACTAGTGTGACAGTGCTAGAAACTTTTAAATATTTATTTTTATACAATATATAACGAATGTACTAAATGCTGTAATAGATGTCTGGTATTTTATGTGTACATGTTGTGTATACATATTGAAAGTATTTTATGATTAAAATTAAATGAAATAAAAATCGAATGAAATTAAGAATTATACGATTGCTTAATTTATGCCATGATTAACAGTAAGATTCTATAATTATGATATATTTTAGTTACTTTTTTTAATTACTGACTATAGCCATTAGTGAAGACAAGTTTGATCATTACTTTTTCTTGCGTGATTTCGTCACATAAGTACTAGTATTTTTTTAAAGGGTAATATTATTTTTTATGAACTGTTGGAATTATATGAAACACTAAATATAGCACCGCCTCTTATTGGTAGCGATTCTGAAGGCGCACATTTTTATTTTGGAACTGTAAAATTTGGAACATTTACGCAGCCAATCATAAAGTTTACAAAATAACAATGAAGTACGTTGCTCAATATAAAAATGGTGCCTTTAGATGCGAGACCATTATTATCGGCTAACATACAATGCTAGCTTATTCCTATGTTTACAATTAGATTTTATTTTTCATTTTAATATCTAGACCACAATAAGAGATCTCGTTTTATAATTTAGCATACTTACTCGATAATATTTTCTAAGCAACTTTTATTATCATTTACTTTTTGTATTTTAGAGATGTAAGATTGCATTTTTTTGTAATAAGTTCTTCAGTAATTTAGCAGTCTGATGAAAAATTTCACAAGTGATATCTCAGATGTGTAGAACCGAAACAAGCAATACAAACGTTTTTATGGGAGTGATCCCCAAAAATTATAAGTAAATGCCTTTATACAAGTAATAATTTACATAAATTGGTTGTGTGTATGGAAGCGATTCAACTCAGTTTTTCTATTTTACGAATAATTTCAATTCAGTAGTTTATAATTCCTCTTCTTTTTACACCTTATACAACTAATTATATATTTTTTACATTTGTATTAATCCGCAATACTGCATAATTATGTGCTGCTAAAAAACTCAAGTCTTTCTGGCTTCATTTCGAGACTTGAGTCCTTTTTTTGGACTCTTATGTAAAAAATAATAACTGAAAGACGAGTCTTTGAAAGTATCTCTTGATTCAGTCCTCTAAATCCATCGAGTTTTTCATTTTCTTATTCAATCTTGACTCTTTTCTACCTACCTCTCCGCCTTGAGGACTCTAACGACTCAGTCTTTTGAGTCTAATGACTCGGAACTCATATGACTAACGAGTCCTAGTCCCAATTTTTTTTCATTATTTTATTCAATTCATTCACTATTTAATTCTAATTCCAAACATAACACAATATTGCAGTCAAATACAGTGTTCTCAATCAACTTGTTACTTCCCATTTTGTAAATAGTTGTAAATAATTATGTAATAATTAGTATTTCACGCATAACTTTTATTTACATTTCATGGACTGATAGTACGATCGACCTTAAAGGGAGCTCAGATTAGAACGAGGAAAGCTAGTATAATGTTGTTTATGTAAAACTATCTAATAGATTTTAAGAATCTGTATAAAACTGTCATTGGTTTTTTTTTTCAATCATACCATGCACACATTCACTATAAAAGCAATTCATTCTTTTTATATAACTGCCTATTTTATGAATCTGAGAACTTACGTGCTATGATTTGATAACCGATGGACTTTCTGTAATACCAAGTTACCAACATAACAGCAATAATATTTTATATAACTGATTAATTTTCCTAAGTCATAGAATGTCCTTGATACTATGATTTTAGAACCAACCAACAAAATGCGTGATATTTTGATTCATAAAGTAATTTAAATCGTATTTTTTAGATAAGTGAATCATGAATTTTACCTAATGTTAGTGTGAAAAGTGTAAATGCAAACAATATAATGATATTGCGCATTATATTCAGTGTAGGTAATTTGCCTTTAACCTGCTTACCTAATGTTTTCTTAAAGAAAGATCTGCGACGGTTGCGTGTAAATAGTATATAGACTAGGTTTACCCATATTTTTTAAATCAACCTATTACCCTCTCTTTATCCCTGCTTTGTGAGACAAGGATGTGGGTTGCTATGGTGAAGGCCAGTTAATCTTTTGATATTCGTTTTATTTTGTACTCACTTCGAAACAGGAAGAGATATGGTTTTGGTTTGTAATATCGATGTGTCCTTTGTTACCTTAAGGTTCCTCCACACAACGGGGCTTAAAATTGACTCAGTACATATTGTATGGAATTCCATATAAATGACATCTCAAAATAGTATTAATACACCCGGTAGCACGCTTGCGTCACGCCTAGCCTGTTGTCTGGTGGGACCTTTTTGTGGCATTTCCTTTTTTGACTCATTCTTCTAAAAGAGTAACCACATTATGTCCGGACTATAAGCGAAGTCGCTCCAATGTATATTAAACTATCACATTATACCGGGATTATCCCTCTTATGTATTGTCGTATCAAATACTTAAGAGTGACTTACCCCGACGACCAGACGCTGAGGTCCGACGTAATGTACGCGAAGGTGCGTCCACACCGCAGTCACTTTTCGACCAGCTAAGTTTCTGAAATGTTACTGACCAAGATATAAGATAAAAAAAATAAAATCATAGGGAGAAGTTATAGATTGTTACCTGTTATCTTGTTGCTTGGTGTTGTTCAGAAAAAAACAGCCCTGTGGATGCACCATAAATACGTCTCAAAGGAAGATTGTGACGAAACAAGAAATTATGTCTAATACAAAATATAGGCATCAAAAAATGTGTCCAATGGTAAGCGATCTTTATAATTTTATTCGAATTTTAGTTGTAAGTTAAAAGTTTGTAACTTCCTAGAGAAGTTTAGAGATTGAATGAATATACGATTATATAAAAACTGCAACACTGATTTTTATTTTATGTGTAACCCATATTATGATTATTAGACGTAATGATGTATTTAAAAGTATTTTTTTTTCTCCGTCGATGTGATAAACAAATAGTACATACGAGAAATGAATTAAATATTAAAATACTTGACCCAACTTTTCTAGGAAACTTTATTTAATCCCGTTTCCCTGTAAATTATTTGCAGTTTTTATTCTGTTATCTGCTCGAATTTCCGGAACAGTAGACACCCGGCTTTAGCGCATTTTAGGGTTCAGCCGTACCTGAAAATGTAGGATCACTTTGCTGTCCGTCTGCCTATCTGTCTGTCTGTTTGTCCTGTTATCTCAGGAACGCGTGGAGAATTTGATAACCATGTAGGCCCTTATTCACATCCATGATCCTTTAAGACTAAAAAAACTTATAGGTATTATTTTGAATGTTATGATAATTATTATAATGGTAGCAACGACACAATGCAATCAACATAACGAAAAACAATACAGACATCTATGTTTGACGCTTTCATCTATAAAAGGCATGGACGCTATCATACTTGCTAATTTATGAGTAGATACCACAACACGACTAATAAAATCAGAGTAAAATATGATACCTACTTACTATGTAGAAGTTGCTATAAAATTCATTAGTAAGTACCTAACTGCCGCTGCCGTGTTAGCTTTGTTTAAGTATGAAAAATGTTAAGTTGGCAAGTTTATATTTTTAGATAATGGTAAATAAGGTAGCTACGGAACCCTTCGTGCACGAGTACGCCTCGCACTTGGACGGTTTTTTTAGTTTCATTAGATGGAGCGAAGCAATATTTGTTCATTAGCGTTTAAATCTCTCGCTGGAAAAAATCGTGCTCTTTGTAAAACGCTGATGCTGAAACTTTAAAAAATATATAAAATTTCCCGTTCAATCAAGTTACAGACTAATTGAGTTAACGTAGGTATAATTCGCTCTTGTCGGTGCAGAGTATTCAAGTACTGGGGTTTTAATTACTAACTGGCTCATCAATAGGTATACCTACGCTTTTTAAAAAAATGATCACCCTCATCTACTGCACTCATTATGTTACATTACACACAAAGAGCGTGTTAGGCAACGCTGTGTTCTAAAATCGGCAAGTTGCTGGCTGGTTTACCCGTAACACTACGTACGTACTGACTGCACGAATGCTCGCTGTGTAACATGTTACATTCACCTCGTGAAGTGGTCCACCCACGGCGGGTGGACCACTCGGTGAAAACATGCCTTACGTTGAAAGCGCGCTGTCCGCGAGTGGTTCACGTGAGAACGGTACGTTGGCGATGCGCCGCTCCTAGTGCCAGAGTAAAGATCCACTGGTTTACCACCCGTGGACCACCTGTCGTCAACGAGTTGACGCCGTGCGACGAGGCGGTCGGTGTGGGGTGGGTGACGGGTGACTCTAATGAGCTATGAACTTTAGGCTTCATTTCCGAATGTCTGTCAAATTACTCGGAACGTGGGTTGTCTAAGCTCAGAATCGGAACTCATATTAGGTATGTGTGATTAAAGACCTAGGTATTCTTGAAAAGAGACTCAAGTGTCAAAATGAATGTTTTACCAGCACTATCCCCGGGAGTAAACATGTCACTTTCGCCCATACAGAAGCCGGCAACTCTTCATGCCCTCGCCGGCGCCTGCTGCAGCGCCAGGAGCGGCTGCGCAACTCCGGGGAGACTCCCCCGCTGAGGAAACACGCCTCGCAGCCGCTGCCCTCCACTGCCGGACCCAGCACTAGTGAGTACCTTCGATATACTAACTATACTTCCATCACGTCGCCACTGCTGGAGCACGGGTCTCCTTGAAAGAAGGAAGGGTTTTAGGCCTTGTCAATGTTTGACTCCTATTAGAAATACCAAATCAATGCTCAAGGGAAAACTAACTTTTTTCGGAGGCTCTAGGCCTAGGCTCCTTGACTTCTGCGCTCCTTACAGAGGCGGAAGACCCGCAGATATCTTGAGGTTTATAGTCTCGAAAATTGCTCTACCTAGGTACCCGAACAGCTACCGATTCTTCTTTGGCGGTTACTGACATAGAAGTTAGGATAAGTCCTAAGGGACGACAACAACAACTGTTGTACGTTTTAGTTAACATAATTATTTTAATTAAGAGCCTAAACTATACAAATGTATCGTGTTATCAATAACTGACCTACCTATACACAATGCGGTTATGAAATTCTGAAGGCTTATTTTCTTATTTACGAAAACAGGCTAGGTCAGTGCAGGTAGTCGTCAGCTTCGTCGTCCTACTTGTAATTTCAGCTTTACCTCTCTTTGTTAAAGTTCGAGCTTGAAATGCTATTCACGACTGTCAGTTTATCATGTGTCAAACTGTCAAAACGAAATAGGGAAATGCGGTGCTTGTTTGTTTCTGCATTTCTGCAACGGCAAGCCAATGACAGGTGAGCTGACCCCAACTAATTTCGCAGGCCGTTTTGTTTATTCATCTTGACAAGAAAATGGGATAGCTCGATTGGGAAAGGTTATTTTATTATTATTATTCTATTGTTTTTGAATCCATTATTTGTCACTAGAATCGATCTGGTAGCTAGAAGATTAAACGGTCTTTGTCAACGTATGAATTTTTAACCGACTGCGACAAAATGAGGTGTTTCTTAGGTACCTACTTGACAAATCGTGTCGTCATACCCTGACCACCCTGAGAGCTCTCTACCACAACACGAAAAAAGAAGATCTCAAACAATTTCTCTTGATGCCATTTGAATAAACTTGTCAACGAATCGAACCTGTACCCGTATCACGAAAATTCGAGCTAACGAATAGAATCGAATGCGAGTGCGACTATTGTCAACTTGACAGCACTTTCGAACACTTTTTACCTTTCGAATGAGTTTCGAAAAGAATGACCACAGAGTGCATAATATTATTCTGACAATGACCTATGGAATGATAGCTGTCAAACTTTCGCAAATCTATACACCGCCATTTTGTTGTTGACAGGTTGACAGCACTTTCGAATAGACTATCGAATAGAATGTGCTGCGTTTTTTCCGGATAGCTCTACTGGGACCTCAACTAAATGGAATCGAACGATTGTCAAATACCTACCGAGGAGTAGACAATAGCCTAATTTTATGTCACATAACAATTACAATCAATTTAGTGTAGTTTCACTAGCTATTCCAAGTCTTAAACAACAAATGGTGATTGCAATATCACTTGATGAAATCCCCGCTCAGAATCCCCAGGCTATGAGCTGCATTGATTATGCATGACCTGACCTAGGTACGCGTATAGGTCACTAGAAATAGAGCGGCCGCTATTGGCCAGCGAATCGGGAGCTTTCGGAAAATGCGAGGAGACCCGAGAAACTCGCCAATAAACGGAAAATTTACCCCGCTCAAGTTGCAATTTTGGATGTGGCAACATCGGCAACGCGCGGTGTTCGTGCGTTTGGCGGGAAACCTCTGATGTTATGTTAAGGAACTACCTGTAGGACTTGTGAAGACGCCGGAAATGTCGTGTTTGTCTAGACACGGAGGCGACGCCGCGGGGTTGGCGTGTTTTGAAATTTCAGAACGCACAGACCGACATGAAAGTTTAGAAACTAAACTTGTAATAAGTTTATGAAATTAATGGAATCTTACTTTATCTTACTATTTAATTTTTACACTTCGTCGCTGTCGGTGCCGTCGAAATGCACAGCGAATTATATCTTCACAATCTTTGTTCTGGAATAAATATAGGTACATCGTTCTCAATCTGCACAACTTGAAAACATGCATGCGATACCTAAAATACCTTCGCTTGTTGACTATTTATGACATTCAAACCGAGATTGAGCTCTTACCCGCCAAACTTTACCAAAGTGCATACCGGAAACACGAGGTTGTATTTCCCGCGTCCCGCGAAGCTTCGCGACTTCGCAGTATGCGCGAACGAGAGACCTGGCAACAAAGATGGCGAACAGTATTTCTGAACCGGGGCTCTATCGATTAAATGCTGGCTTCAGCCCGGCGACCCAGCGAGCCTCCGTCACCCGCCAGTCGCGCTCCGACCGTCCTCCCGACCGCTCATCCCTGAAACGCTCCGGAACCACTGGCAAATACCTACCAGCCGGTTAGTTTCTATTATGTTAAATAAAATTCCTGGTATTTAAAAACCGACTTTTAAGTACGAAATTAGGGCATAAATATGCTTATGCTATATGCCGGGAGGGTTCGACTTGTTGATTCAATTTGCGAAGAAACTGCGAAAGTTTTCTTTGTTATTATTTTCATTCGCGTCGTCACAATAAAGTTTTCGATTACTTTGAAAGTAATTAATTGTTAGAAAGTGAGTGGGTTTCGACGGATGCGGTCCAAGGTCGACGAGCACCCCGGAGTCTGGTAAAATAGAATAGATTCCAACTTTTCAGATAAACAAATGATTGCGGCGGCTGTTCTAGCGGTCTTCTCGACTGTGAGAGGAGAGAGAGGAAAAAGTTGTGTATTTGGTATAAAAAAGGATATTTATTGTATTTTTCCCTTTAGACCTTCGTCGGGGTTTGTCTCTAATGTACTGAGAGGTCATTAGCAGTTACTAAAAGTCGGGTTCTCTCGAGCCGAGACCCTTTGGCCCTAAACTGAGTTGGAGACGCAGCATCTGGTATTATATAAGACCTATGACCATCTCTTGGTCTTAATACCTGGTGGTGAGTTGGTGTGCCACTTTTCCTACATTGTGGTGTTCTGTACTTACCGCTATTTTAGCAAAAGCATAATTTTGATGTGCACTTTTTCCCTTACAATGTTTTCTTTCTCCGAAAGAGCTATTCCTGGAATTGTACTTAATTTTCGTCAATATCATATTCAGCCATTAGTCATCCATTGTTGGACATAAGTCCTCTCCCAATTCATCATCATCAGCCCTCTGTCGCCACCTGTCTGTTGGGTATAGGCCTCGTTTTGTGTATGATTACATTTTCGGTCCTTGGCTGCGCTACTCTACTGTTCTTCTGCAACCTTAGTAAAAAAATAAATTATTTACTTGAGAGGAAATGCATCCTACGGCTCATATATGCCAGTACGCATGTATGAAAATATGTTTTACTGAAATGTGATACGTATTTTTTTAATTATATTAATTAAATTTAAAGAATTTGGCATAATGGCGTGGTTGACCCTTCAACCAAACCGCAAAAATAAAATTGTGATTTTACTCCATTTTAAAGTTAGTAAAAAATAATTTTATGGCCCAATTTGTCTTAATTAATTAAATTAATTATATTGACTGGACTGAGCACTCCAATTGTGACATCCATGATGCATTATAGTATCGTGTTTCATACAGCCGACGCAATTTTCCATTTTAATAATCCCCTGATGGGAAAATTGGTCGAATTGATAATATCGTAAATTAATTCAAGAGAATCATTCGAATTTCTGTTAAGCCGTGGATTTATAATGCCTTTCATTTTGTCAACCCTTTGACCTATACACCATCGTTTTAACACTAGCCATATTGCACAAATGCGATAGGTAAATCGTAAATTCAGAATTTAGTCATCTGTTATACAACGTGTTGTTTTTCGAACCCGACAAACTTTAAGGGTGTATTCTACGAGTGATTTCATCGAGAAAACACCCCCATATGTGGGGTAAAATCTTAATATTTTAGAAATGGCGGCCATTTTAAAGTTTTAGATACTTAGTTTTCATAAAAAATCATATCTCAAGATTTGAACGCCTTACGGACATGAAATAAAATGCTTTTATCCGAAAAAAGTCATCTCTATCCAATAAAAATATGCACAACTGCTAAAAAGTTACATAAAATAAGTTACAAGCACCAAATCTAGTTTTTTTGACAATAAAAACAGCAAAAACATACCTTTACTTGAATAACTTTGAAAAAGTATTTGAAATAAGCTAAACAATGATATCAAAACCGTATCACTACGTCGAGGCAGTCAAAAATTATTGAAAGTTCAAAACACACCTAACGGAGCGCCGCAGCTCAGGTAGCAATCCATTGAGTGAAAGAGTTCTGATTGTAAATGAAATAACTTACATGAGCTTACCATAAAAAGGGGCTATTTTCAAAGTAAATCAAGTAAATGTAGATTTTGCTGTTTTTTTGTCAAAAAAGCTAGATTAGGTGCTTTTAACTTATTTTATGTACCTTTTTAGCAGTTGTGGATATTTTTATTTGATAGAAATGACGGATAAAATCATTTTATTTCATGTACGTAAGGCCTTAAAATCGCGAGATATGATTTTTTATGAAAACAAAGTATCTAAAACTTTAAAATGACCGCCATTTCTAAAATATTGAGATTTGACCCCACATATGGGGGTGTATTCTCGATGAAATTACTCATAGAATTCCACCATAAAGTTTGTCGGGTCCGAAAATCAACACACTGTAACTATCAAATGTTATATAAGTTGTTAATGTTATATAACTATCAAAAACTATGCTATTTCTATTGATAACAGACATCGACATACGTCGACCGATACATATTGTATTGTTTACCCCTTGCTGGCGACGACTACGTAGATGCAGCTAAATGTTAAAAAATATGCGATCAAACATAGGTACTGCACTACTAGCCCTCACGAGAAAGAAATGCTACCATCATCTCTGACTCGTAAATTCCCAAGACCAACTCTGCGCGTCACGTTGAGAAAAGAGAGTAACTCAAAACCCAGTTATAGAAGCGTCATAATAATATGCTTCTGAAAGGGACCATAATATGACCAGTTATGCATGGTCCCTCGTCGTAGCCCAGGCGACATCAGGACGCCTGACGAACGAGGAGGCTACGCGGGGTGCCGGGCGTCTGTAATCACCTTAACTATACTTAAATGATAAATTGATATTTTATAACCAAATAATAAACATATGGGTCAAAACAAGTCACGTTACCTTTAAGCAGGATTAATTTCCAAGAATGCAATTATAAAAAAAGGTTTTTCTTTTCTACTAGTGAACACATTTACTTTTAACGGATCTTCAAAAACGTCGTCGTGTTCGTGGAAATTATGTCAGGATATCTTTTCAGGACAGGAATGAGCCCTCAGATGTCGGCCGGCTTAACCTCTGCTTCTTGCGAATTCTTGTCAGGACCCTAGTTAACCCGCTTGTCGAAAGGTTAAAAGGATAAACCTGCCGAAATACGACGTCCTCGGTTGAGTTTGTACCCAGTTGTTGCAAAACTTTGAAAAGTACTTTAGTGGCTTCTCATGTCTTTTTTCCAAGAAAATGAAATTAAAGCAAAATTGGCCAAAAAATACGTAAGTAACTTCTTATGTTACTATGGCAGCCTCCACTGAGTCGGCAACGTGATTCTGAAGTGATATTATGTTAAAGGTTTGATGATGATGAGGGTTAACACAATGGCAAACATCTTATTAATTTTCGTATCAAAAGTCAAAGTCGAATGCTTTTATTCATCGTGTAATATTTTTTTCCTGATGAACGTAAATTTTTCCTGGCCTGATCCTGGTCTAAACGGAAACATACCCACCTAGAAGCAAATTGTAAAATATTCATTATTATTTCAGTTAAATTATGAGTGAAGGCACAAAAGTGACGTATTTTTTAAATAAAAAATTGGTAAATAAGAAATAAATAAATTCAACTGTAACTGACTCACCAGACGGACAGATAACACATCAAAGAAATTACTCTTTTATCGTTAAGGAAAAATGGTTTCTAGGAATCTATGTTACTGTGCTTTTATACTCCATTTTAACGGCTATCGAAGTCTTAGATCTCAGCAACTATCTACTTTTCCATTGTTGCCATTTCTTCTTAAGGATATTTTTCCGTGGCGACGTAATCTACTAAGTACCCCCTGCTGATCTTACCAAAGGAAAATATATCTTTGAGTAAACACAAATTTTCCAGAGAATTTTATTGTTGATAAGTATCTATACAATTCTGTAGAAATTGCAAATGAACTATTCATACCGCTGCGCTGGAACTAGATCAATCTTAATAAACTCAATTTCCTTTTATTATTTTCTTCAGACTTAAAGAAAATTAATTCAGCTCTAATACCTAACTACCAATAAAGAAACAAAGTTATACCTACATATGGCATATGATTACGTGATGTATGCGAACTTTGTAACTTACTAGCCATGTGGAGACTTCGCTACAAATTGTAACGAATGGCTTTCCATCCCTAATGCAACAACTGACCTCAAAGGTGTTAAAAATACTACAGGTATGTCCTTGCACATGCATTATCATTATCACGTAACATCGTCAGAATGTACGGTCGAAGCCACGAGCACCCTGGTCGAGGAAAATATGGAAATTGGCTATCTCGGGAACGCAAAGTATTTCAGCAAAGTTCAAACTCGATATCAGCAAGAGTATCTTTTCTAAATTTTACAATTATTTTTCGATTGTCACAATGTACCACCATTCCAAAGGTTCTGAGTAGAAGATTTGGTGAAAGAAACTCCTCGAGTATCTCAAGAATAGCCGAGACTCAGGTAGTGCGTATACCGCCAACACCAACACATTGGCACGATCGATACCACCTTAAATATGGAAGAAGCAATGCAATATGCAACCCCCGTGTGTGTGACACCGAAGTGCTATGTAACAAGCCTTTATATTGACGACAGTGACGAGTAAAGCGCGCTGCAGACTCTCGATAAAACTACACGAGACGTAGCTAGAGTGTAGAGAGAGACTCTACTCGGTAGGTCTCGTCATGGTGAATAGTTAGGTCGAGAACCGAGACAAAATCTCTCGTAGATATCGAGTATGGGCTTTAGACCCGCTCCCCACGGGGCGCGTTGTGCTGCGGATGCTCACGCGCAGCGACGACCGCGGACGGACTCGCAAGCAGATGTAGTTGCTGTTGCTGCCGTAGTGTTCTTTACCACTGTGCATCGTGCGAGCAGTGGGGTTACCACCACCGAATTTGAGAAATTAACAATCTTTCACCCTTAGTTAAACCAGGCTGTGTATAAATACTAGTTACGAGTACTAACAACGTTGGTACTAGAACTAGTGGTCATTTTATGAAGTTTTTTCCCTGCAAATTGTGTCTTTGAGTAAATTATGAATATTCATTATTCAATAACGGGCCCTTTGTTCTCTAACCCTGTTCGCTTCCAGGATTTTTTTACGTTCACGTTGCCTTGTTTTAGTTATTTTTTGTTTCCGCTTTGCACCATGCATCGTTACAAAGGCTATATCTGGTATAAGGTAAAATTGCTAGGAGAAACCACTTTGATAAACCCACCAGTCAGTGACAGCCAGACGATTGCCCCCGGGCGTGCGGGGGAAAGGATCCCAAATATTAAATGAGGCAAATTTTACTCAGTGTACACATACGGGCAGCTTGAAATAAGAATACCTAATAACCTAACTACATTAACTAAGTAGGAATGTGTTTAAAAATTCATCCCTTAAGTTTGATTGTATGCTATGATGTAGAGACTAGACATTAGACATATCATTAGTATCATTACAAAGACCTATTTGTGTGGCAATATTGTCAATATTTAATACTTAGGCACGGCAAGTTACTTGTGGGCGGCTGGGTGCTGTCGCTTCGAAAGGGGGTAATTGGGGGTGGAAATCAAACATGTTTATTACTAAATAAACAATAAGAGGTAGAAGGTATCTTTACTTGGAAATACTTATTTAAACCCACTTTAACCTGAACCTAAAATGAAGTAGGTACTTACATACTTACTCCCATCAATCACAATATTTTTTCTATTAGACTGTGTCTCCCGTATCCCGTATCGGTGTAGTATGCCGAGTGTTTTCAGTTTGCTAGTTTTGCGCTGACTCTACGCAATTTGCGGCGTTACTGGCGCCTAGTAATGAGTGAACTGTTTGCCTACTGGGACCCCAGGCTTAGTACCAAGCTGCAGGTAATGGGTTTCATAAGCCCCAGACTCTTTGTTAATAATTTCCTTTGTTTTGCTTTCTGCTACACCTTTCCACCGGGTCCTTTCAATGCAGCACAAAGGTAGAACGTCGAAGCAAAGCATCTTTTGCACTTAATCTTTTTGAGTCTTAACTTTGATATACTTAAGTACTTTTAATATTGTCTTTGAAATACTTGCCGTGTCTAGACCATTTTAAGAAGACTTACTTTTGTGTGAAATTTATAAAATACCTACTTGCCAAGGTGCTTTCTAGGAAGTGGGCGGCATAGAGTAGAATGTAAAGGGGGTAGGTAGGTAAGTAGGTGTGTAAATACCAGAGTCTACAAATATGAAATCGCAATGTATATTGATTTATTTGAATGATAGCCTTCGGAGTTGTTTTATTGGTACTGGTTATAGTATTGGTCAATGTATCGGGAGATTTTGTGAGCGTTGTAATAAGGGTTAGGCCCGTTGCGCAACGCACCAATGAGGCCTCGCCTTAAGTAGAAGCTACCGTTGTAGGTACCGACTACCGTGGCTGCGACGGCGACGAATGATTATAGCAATGTGACTGTTTGATATTACAAGTAATAATAATAATTATTTTTCACTTTCAGGTAGGGGTTCTCCTTCTCAGCCTGTGCTGCAGAAGCACAGCTCCCATCCACCGATGTCGCACTCTAAGGTAAGTCTTTTAAACCTACTTTTATAAAACTTTTTAACGCGCGTTTATGAAATTTATTGTAGCTGAGTCAATTTGTTTGGTTATAGATGCTGCGCCATAATAGTTAGCGATCGTATTGCAATTATGCTGAGCGTACTGAAACTTTATTGTACTTGTAGTTATTCAGCGAACAGTTGCAAACTGCTGCCGAATGCTGCTGGCGCATTTATTTATTTATTTTGTAAGCGTTGTTCGATTCCACAATCCGACCGGGAGTTCCCCACAAATCGGCGACGAAGCGTAATCTCGCACAGATGTTGTCGGTGAACGGCGGCATCGAGCCTTTAAGCCTTTGAATCACGATTAAAAATAAAACCTTACATGTACAGCTAAGCTGAGCGATAAATAATAAAAATATAAAAAATCTACGAAAGAGGGACTTATATTTACTCTTCAGCTATCGGTAGAAACATAATATATGCATGCATGTTTGGATGCATCCACTGAGCATCGGGTTCATAAATAAGTAAAGGTCACTTTGACCTGGATAGAAAGCCGACTTTGTATTTCTAGACATTTTCATGTGGATCGATATGACCTAATAACAAATTTTATATATTTGAATATTTGAATAGTAGATACTGATCGCGAATGAGTCACCATTTTACTATGCATACAGCCAGAACCACCCTGCGGCCTCGCGATGGTATCTACTAGTGCCTTGGTGCATCTACACTGAAGTTTCTTTTTGTGGAATACTATTTCAATTGATGATTGAAAACATCCGATAGCGATAATTGAAAACCATTGAAAAGTTTTATTTACAATTATTACAACTAACTCCGTCGTAACGGCTTATCGTATTACACAAAGAGTATAACTTCAGCGTGGACGCCAGTTCAGCGTAAATGCCAGGAAATCTCAGTCTCTGGGCCTGACCGATAGCCTGCTTCCAGATGAGCATGGAGCAGCCGGAGCGCTCGAGCGAGCGTCTGGCTGCGCGCGGCTGTGGCAGCGGCGGCAGCGGCGGCGGCGGCAGCGGGGAGCCGCAGCCCGGGCCCAGCAGCCGCCCCGACGCGCCGCGCATCTCACACACGCCCGCCATGCGCAACGGCCCGCCGCTCAGCTGCAACTTCTGCTGGAACACCGTCGACGACTGCGGCCGCATCCTGCGCCGCAAGACGCAGTACCACTGCCCCGAGTGCCGCACCAACCTGTGCATCGTGCCCTGCTTCCATCAATACCACGACGGGACCCCCGAGCCCGCCGCCGCCTCCGCCAGGTGAAGCTCCGTGCTGCGCCACACGGGTCCACGGAACTAGACGGCCAAGCGCCCGTAGCGTAGCGCCGTAAGCTTGTGCGGTTAAAGTGCATACACACTTTCGGTAGGGATTAGGGTTTAGGTTTTTGCGTACGTTTGGATTCAACTTTCCGTGGATAAGTTTGTGTGGGTGTGCGTTAACATATTGTAGATGGGTAGTTTAACGCTGTGCGACGCGATCTTTCATTCAAAATAGAAGTAGGTCAATTATAACTTGTTAGGATCCGAAACTCCTACCTTTCGCGTAATAGGCTCTAGTAATTTCAGATGCTGTTGTGGAGGTGCAGTGTGAGTCCTCGTCGATTTGTAATTTTCAGCCAACTTCGGCAGTTGTAGGTGGAAATATAACACCATAATTATGTATTTTTAATGTATTTCCTATTTTTCTACAGTGTAGTGCAGAGTGAATCTTCGTTGTCTCGGTCCAGTCTGCTGAATGACCAGAGGTCAGTCGATACTGTCCCTTTGTCCGTCTATATTTATCATGGTCGTCCGCGTTTCTACTGCGCAGCCGTGTTACGGAATTCTGCAGACCTCTGTGGTGAAACTTTGTGCATTTACATAACCTATGTATAGCTACTTATGTTAGTAGCATACGGTGTAAGAGGTCCGGATGTGGAATGCAGAAAACCGTTCCCGATGTGGATACCGGATATTGATGCTCTCTGTGGCCGCAGGGGGGGCAGCATCGCTTTGCCGCAAGTTTCTGATTGTTTCGGAAATTGGAACCGTTTGAAAGTTTCACTTTACCTCATAGTCTGTGAGCTTTGAGAGGGATTCTGTGGATGGCTGGCTGTTGAAGTTCGTTCAGAAAAATCAATTTAGGAATAGGTAAAGCTTTTGATAGTTTAATATTTCTGTGCTGCTCGGCGACTATCTACCACTAGTAATGTTATGTGTATGTCATATTTTAATATTGTATTTAATACCTATATTCTCATGTCCGAAATTACCTACTTAGGGGTTTCGAACCTAACTGGGTATCGTGTTAGGTACAGTAGCTTCCCAAATTCTACTTTTTCCACTTTTTACTAAGGTTATTATAATTTAAACGCATCACAATTTTTAAAATATATTGATGGTGTCGCCATATTATTTTGATAGTCAATTTGGATAAATTATGAAAACTGTTAAATTATATACCTTTATACGAAAAAGTATTTTTAATGTTAACGTTTTCTACATAATATATAGGAATTATATAATGTACACGTGTTAAAACTATTTCGCTAATACATACATACCTTAATGACGGTCATTTATTACCGTTTTTATTTTGAATACCTGCCTAGTGTGCAAAGTAAAGTAAACGAATATCCTACCTATAATAGTATAAGTATACATAAAATACGTCTGCATTGGACCCAATTTAGCAAGACAAATTGAATAAGAAAACGCTGTCAATACCTAATAGAACAATTTATCGTAACGTGAAAGCAATATCTAAGCTCCTACCTACTACTTAAATATGGATTGTGATATTGTAGACAAAATTACATTTTATTTTATTTTTAAATACCTACTTAATTGTATATATTTTGTATGCTTGTATGGAAGTGATTTATGACTGTGATTTTGTACCTTTGGAAATGATTTGGAATGAATATGGTAAGTATAGGTTTCATGATATTTAATAGGCGTTGGTAGCATTCGTTCGTAACATTCGTTGCAACACTTTTTCGTCTAAATCGGTTGAAGTTTAAACCTGATCGTTATTCCATCAGTAGGTATAGGTCATTTTGGTAGATACAGTTAGCTTTTATTTAATGATAAGATAAGCAGTTTGAGGATATTACTACTTTTTAGATAATTATTACTATACTTAAGGTAAAGACCCCAGTTATGGTAAGGGGAGAAAAACTTTTTTCTCAAACACATAAAAGCTATTTTATTAATAAGTATCTTATTGATTGTTCACAGTTAAATATTAAAGTTAAACTTAATATACTTCACATATATACTATACTACTGCTGGACAAATATTATATTTATTTTGTCTAGTTGAGTACAAAAAAGTTGTGCTAATTATGTTATAAAATTGTTGGATCTGAAAGTTTGATAATAGGTATATCAGTCGTAGTATTCTTTTCTGTTTGATTCCCAACTTTGATACTTATAGGATAAGGATTTATTGTTGATAAAATACTACCTTAGTAGTGCTCAGCTCACTAATAGTATTCCAATAAGTCATACTTTTTTTAAAACCAAACAAAAGCAATTCAAAAATAGTAATTTAAGTCTATTTGCATCTATTGATGCAAAGCACAAACTGTAGTTGTGAAAGCTGGGAAATTCCTATTACTTGAAATGTCTGTGACTTCTGGTGCCTAACAAAATTGATTAAATATTATAGTGAGGATGAATAGCTTGATATAATATATGGACATATATTTTATAGTAATCGAAAAAAATATGTAAAAAAAACACTGTAGGTAATGAAATTTACAGCGAACAAATGTTTATATTCCGAACCAAAAAAAACAACAAAACATGTTTATGTGTATACAATTAAAAAATCTAATATTAAGTACTTATTGCTCCTAAATATACTTACGTAGGTTTGTTAGAGTGTTTTGATTACGTGTATACATACATAAAGTAGATTTATTAATGGGCTCTTAAGTTAATATCGATCACTATTATGTAATTATTCACTAAATTAACGGTTTAGCTAATCAAAAATGGGGCGAATTAATGAGTGATAGTAGGAAAAGTAAATATTCACAATACTGACGCCATTTTATATTAACATACTTGTATGTATATGATATAAAATATAAGATTATTTGTACTTACTTATTCAGACAAAATGGGGTGATTTCGTTCAACTTTCAAATATAAAATTGCCCATTACCTACTTCAAATAAGTTAGGTATTGGACGATATACTATTTTTTATAATAGCAAGAATTTGATTGAATATTTATTAAGTCACAAAATCATACTATTTTATACTATCATAACTATCGATAATGATGTACATGTTTAAATTACAATGTTGTCTAGATACCCGACGTACTTGCGTAGGGCTGCGCGCAGGCTGGCTGCGATGCGCCGTAGCATGGGGTCGCTGAACATAGCTACCAGGTATTGTATATATAACTTCTATATATTATATAATATATTTAAAATTATACGGGAAAGCTTTTCCTTACACTATTGACATATCATTCTCACTAACCATAGCCAGGCTTGAGCCAATTTTACGGGAAGAGCGACTGGTCATGGTCAAGTTTTGGCAGCACCATTTGCATTCACCAGTAAGTAGCAAGTGCTTCGAGCACCAGTAAGTAGCAAGTGCATTGAGTAAAAGCTATGGTGCTGCCATCTGCCAGCTTTCACTGGGTGGAGGACATTGACGGGTTATTTTTCAGCGCTACTGCCCCCGGCCCGTCGCGCGCGAAGCGCCCCGCGCCCGTGCCCCGCCGCCCGCGCCCCTCCCTCGACTCTCTGCTGGAGCCCCGCTCTAAGTACCCCTACACGTACACCATCCGCGGACGACTGTTCTGCAACAGTTGCAAACGCATTTTTAAGAAAAAGTTCGGCTTCGCTTCTCACATTCGCGCCCACCGACGCCAGACTGAGGCGGCTGCCTTGGCCCGTAAACAGGGCGGATAGGGAAAGGCCAATTAAACATGTCGCATTGATGCCGTACCGTCCAAAACTTCCGACCGTACGGATTAATGCGCTTGTTTAATTGCAAAGCAAGCGTGAACAACGCCCGGAATCAGGTGTATGTTCTTTTGTTCCATTTATTGGACGCGTATTTTAATCATTTTTTGTCTATCGTTGTATCTCCCACAGAGCTAAAATTGTTGCTGTTTTAAACATAGAATTTACTATTTAATCATTATAATATTGCTCTGTGGATGTCTCAATGTTTTAATCGTAGATAGATGTCGACCATGTATACCCAGAGTCGACACAAGTCCTTCAAGTTTGCAGCTCTATAACTGTTGTATGCTTGAGGTAGATAATTGTACTAATATGTAGGTATTTATGCTTATTATATTTGAAATTAATATGGCGGGTATGTTGCAAATCTATCTAATACGTTGTAGAGCCTTTACACAACTCTTTGTTATGGATAAACTACATATATTTTAGCGCTTTTGGGACTCATGTAATTGCTTATAAGTATTTATTATGTATTTATTACTGTATGAAACACAATAGTTGTTAGTGAAGACTACGGAGTTCCTTTTCTTTTTCAACTTTTCTGCACCGGTGATTACAGGATACGTTTAACATACGAATCTGGTATATCATCTGAGTAAAGAATTGATAAATAAGCATGTTTAGAAAATTAATCTTTAATTATATCACGGTTTCAAATATTTAAAACAATTTAATCGAATTTTAATAATTGTGAATTTAGGTGTCTACTTTGAATATAGGTGTCACAGTAGATAATATCATAAATGGTATTTAATGAATGTTTAATACTTAAATTTCATCCACCTGTGTGATATTTATACTTTTTATATTTTGAAATGAAATAATTATGAAATTTATAATTTTACTATCGCCAATGTAAAACAGGTCAACGAATTAGTTAATTTTAAGATGATTTCTTATGTAATTTCGCTCAATTTTAATATTTGTATTAGACTTTAGGTTACTGAGGAAGAACTGTACATGATATTTTTCTTGCGTTCAATCATATTAGTATGATCATTACGGTTTCCTGGCTATTATGCATGGTCATAATATTTACTTAAACTTGGTCATTAATTTTTATTCAAATCGTTTCAAAAAGAAATGTTCAATTTATCAAAATGAAGTTTTAAACTAAGAATCTATACTTATATACTTACTAAAAATCATATTTATAAATATTATTATATCTTGTTCTACTCTGTTGGAAATAAAATAACATGAAACATAACTTTACTCTTGTGGACCCAACACAATTATTTGTAATATTCTTTAAAATTTAACCTAACTCAATGAAATTGAGGATATTTTTGCCAAGGTCCAATCGGTAGAGTTTGATATAAAAGTATCACTTGATTATATCAAACTTCCCGTGTAAATAAGAAAAATAAACTATTTTAAATACTTGTTTTAAATTAATGATAATATGAATTTTTATATCTACTTATTGTCCCATTGTTTTATTATAATAGATAGGTACTTGAAAAGTAACAAATATATATGGAAAATGGTGCAAATGTTTGGCTAAAAGGGTAGTTAGATTGTCATACTTCGGATGTGTAAGTATTAAGTACCTATCCATTCTGTTATGAGTAGTTTTTTTATAAATCTAGAATCTACGAAACTTATTTTGCTTTTTCTACCGACCTGTAATAGCAAGTGGTAATTATGTATACCTACTAAATGTATAAACTTAATATTTATGTTCCAAAAATTTCAAAAAATAATAAATTTATATTATACGAATTACGAATACTTATAAACTTAGTTTCAGGCACTAAAGAAATCAGAACTATGAATATGAAACATTCCACGCATTATGAATTTATGACTTCTGTATTTATCTTAGTGTTGCATGAATATTGTAAAACTTCTTAAATAAATATCAATGTAATAAATGTTTGATGTAAAACAAACAATTTTATTCCTATTAAATACGGTGCCCCATTATAAACCCCTTTACCCTAAAAATATCATAATTATATGAAAGCGGCTCACTAGCATAATCTATGAGCCTTCAGCCCTTCACCAATCATAGGACTTCAATGCCCTAGTTATGGGGTAAAGGCTTGCACAGCTTGCACTACCTACTCTAAAGAGACTCTAGTACAGGTTTTGCCATTTACGTTTACGAAAACGTTTACCTCAATGATGAAAGAAAAAAAGAGGACTTAGCTTACCGACAAAAAAACGTGCATACCTAAACTCAGCCGTCAACTAAGATTTGGTGGCAAATTTCCTTGAAAAATGGGAGATTTTCAACCATAGATTATAGATGACTTCATACTAAACAGCACTGCATTTTTATTATAGATGCTGGCTAAAAAAAATGCAGTGCTGTTGAGTATAAAGTCATCTATAATCTATGGTTGAAAAACTCCCGTTGGAACAGGCAAGTCGCTTTGAAAACTGAAGAGCTTGTTGGTTGGTTGGTTGCAATGATGTTTCTTTCATTGGTTGGTTTGCTGCCACTAAACATGGCGACCGGCCGCAATATTGTCATTTTAGGCAAAGGCAATACTATTGTAGTCCTTTTCTTATAAGTTAAAAAGAGACGACGATATATTTTTAAGTAACGATGTTAATGTCGGGTCCTCTCTTTTTTCTTTCGTCAATGGTTTACCTACGTTTTCCCCTGTCATCTGCATACATTATCTGTCAATAGTTTCATGATTGTTTCTGCTAGAGGCGCCACTTTGTATGCGAGATAGGGCCCTATTTCCGTTAAAAGTTATTGAACGTTTGTTCACGTGTGTTGTTAACGAACAATTTGTTCTTTGCCAGAGAGTGACAAAACAGTACAATAGGTAAAATGTTCAATAACTTTTTTATGACTTAACCCTGTTATCTTATAATGCCCACCATACAGGATACAGATACATACGGCACAGGATACGACATAACGCTGTACAGCCTGGTAAGAAAGAGAAGAAATTAATACGACGCCACTTTTGTTAATACATGGTTACACAAGTAGCTTTCCCGTAGGAAATAGTTTAGTTTCTACACTAACTTGCCAGGCTATAGGTCCGCTAACACATTCGTTTGTTTAAACCATTGGTACTCAACCTTTTTTATATGAGGGCCACAAACACGTTTAAGTCATGGTGACGCGGGCCGCAAGCAAAATTTTTTAAAAACTATTATGCAGCGATGTAACCTATCGAATAATACTATAAAAAAATTCATAGTTATACTACTCTGTGTAAAAAGTATCGGGATTAGATCAATAAAACAAAAATGATTGTTATTCATCAAAATTTTTTTTTTTCACCTTCTAAATATGATCCTTCAGAAACGATACACATACAGTGTAACTAAAAAGACCTGACAATAAAGAGTGCGATTTTTCTAAGACTTTTTATTATTTTCAGTTATTTATTTACATTTTAAAAATAAAATATCAATTGATAATGGCTTTTAACGGATTTGTCCTTAAATAAATATAATGAATCGATTAAATACGGTCTTAAACAATTAGTTATAATCCACTTCCGTTTTCAGGACTTTATAGTTGTACTGTACGCCATCACAAGATTTTTTTAATTGCTGTTTCCAGAGTTGTGTTTAGTACTCGCGGCGCTTTTCATTTTTGTCTTCTATCGATTGTTAGTTAAAGTCATTTTGACTGTTTTCTTTGATTATCGTGGAGGTTTGCGCTCTGAATGGACAACATTTCAAAAAACTAAAGCTGCTATAAATCGAAAACCATTTCGAGATTTAGTTCTAAAGGCCACAAAAAAAATGTTTTTGTATTTTTTGGAGAAAATCATGAAATAGTAAAAAAGTGCTGATGACGTCATGCATCAGGTGCGATGCGTTTTGATGATCAAAGCCTATAGATTTAAAAACAAAGTAACTGTCACTTTCATTTTTGATTGACGTTGACGTTTTATCGTGACGTTGTTGTTTATTTGGGTCATTTTCATAAATTCTGTTCTGACACTTTCTGTAATTTTTTTTTATTTATCATATAAAATGGTTAGTACGTATTAAGAGATGACCTCTATATAATATGTCCCAGAGCATGCCACCGCCCACACAGCTGAAAAAATGGTTCTGCATATTTTTTACATGATAAGTATCATCAGAAATATCAATGTCATTTGAAAATGACCCATTTGTTGGTTGGCCTGTAAACAAAGTTTAAATGTCACTTGTCAGTGTCCTTTATGTTTTTTTCGAGACTAAGGCAATAGACAAAAATAAAAATTGAGCCTAATATGTAACGTCACTTCCGGTTTTAAAATAATTAACTTTAAAGTTAAAAATAACATGCAAAAATTAATGTATATACAAAATAAAAAAATACGGGTCCTCTAAATTTTTATAAACTTTCCGAATAGCTAATAAAAATATAGGGTAAAGAAAATGAAATGTTGTCCATTCTTGCCAGAAAGTCTAACGGTAGGAAAATAATATTATTTGCAGTAAATTCGACGAAGATGTGTCGAAAAAAATTCGAGAAAAGATTTTGTACCACCATAATTATCACGTCTTTCGCACAAGGATCTTCATTGTGAATGAATTTTTGAGCAAACACTCAACAAATACCATCGAGCATCAACCATATTAACCAAATATGGCTGCAGCTCACGGCTCTAGCTTCTTTTTTTTCCTAAACTCAAATCACTTCGAGGCACTGTTTTCAATCCATAGAATGTCTTCTAATAAGGAAAAATCGCCGCGAATAAAAACACAACTTTAAAACAGCGTTTAAAAAAATGTTGTGATGATTGGATAGTTCGTTGGCGTATGTGTATCGTTTCTGAAGGACCAAACTTTGAAGGTGATAAAATAAATTTGGACGAATAACAAAAAAAAATGTTTTATGGATATAATCCCGATACTTTTTACACAGAATGTATATATATTCTCTATTATCTCTCATGGCGCGCGGGCCACTGATAAAGGCCCGGCGGGCCACATGCGGCCCGCGGGCCGCAGTTTGAGTATAGCTGGTTTAAACCAAATGCAGTTAAACGGTAAGCACTACACCTTTTGGTCTAGAAAAAAATAGGCTTAGGCCCATTTGAATTTATATTCTTAAGCACGAGAACTTAAACTTAACTTAAGTCTTGCCTAACGTCAATAGGTTCCGTCAATCACAGCACAGCATTCCATGCCTACTTATAGCTCGACAACTTCGTGCGCGACCCTCCTTGCGGGGTGAAAGACGCGGAGGGGACGAGGTACCCAAGACGACAGCGGGTAGCGGTTAGGTAGCGGGGAAGGGCAACGCGTGCACTGCACGTCATTATTACGGCAGTCTCGGCCGAGCAGTCGAGGCGGCCACATGTGTTGTCAAATCTGTCATAATCTGAGTTCGACGCACATGAGACCACTGATCCTGAGACCATTAGTCTTAAGATGAGTGTTGAGGCCGGAGCCTCCACAATCGTTGGAATATTTAGGTATCTTTTTAATATTATCATTATATTATTATTAGGTATCTATAATTCGTCAACAAAACAACGAAAAAATAACAAATCGTATAATTTCTCAAATTAAGGGGCTTCTTGTAGAACAGCGTACCGGATCAGTCCTGCTACGCGGCTAAAGGTTGGTGCGGCGCAGTCAGAAACGAAAAAGTAAACAACAAAGACGAAGAGTCCATAAGACAGTGCGTCAGTTGTCAGTTCTTGTAACTGGGAAAGCGACCAAAATTGAAGGTGGAAGATTATAATCTTCTTCATTAAAGAAAATGGAAGTCACTAATAATTACTGAATGATTCTGGTGAAATCGAAGTTGTGGAACACAAAAAGACATTGTTCGATAGTGTAATAATCTCTGCAAATAAAATATACACATTTGAAGAGAATCAGAAAGTATACACGAATAATAAAGACAAAAACTTCGCCGAAAATAGTGCTGAAATTGATAGAAACATTCCATGGTAGGAAGGATGGAGGGAGAGGATAACCAAACAGCTACTGCGACTCGAAAGTGGTGTCCAACATGGACGGCTTCCAATCGACCCGTTGGACCAGCCAGAAGAAGTTGCGATATTCCACATCGTAAGGATTCCGTTACCTTGGAATATTTACCTTTTTATTTTTTATAATCATATAACCTTTTTTAATAACGAATATTTGCCTTTTTATATTTGTTTTATTATCTATGATTTGTCAATAAAATAATGTCAAAGCAAATACAAATCGTATTCGAAAATCATTGAAGTATAATGTCCTAGTCGCAAATTATAGATTAAATCTCATGATAAAACTATAATCTTCGGGGGTTTCCTGTTGAACAGTGTGCCTGCTACGCGGCTAAGGCTTGGTGCGGCAATAATGAGTAAGATTATTACACGACAGACTAAGGATGTTGTATATAAAGTGTACAAGTATTTTGAAAGTCGCAAAAATGACCGGTCGACGATTGAATACGCAAACGATATTAATTTGAAAAAAACTGTTTCTGAAGCGACCGGTTTTTCGGAAACCAGCATTCAAAAAATCATAAAAGAAGCGAGATCCATGGAGGCACAGGGCAGCACTTTCAAATTACCACAAAACAATATAAGTCCTAAAAAAAGGATTGAAATTGACAGTTTCACGGAAGGTGTCATTCGCAGAAAAATTACACAGTGGTATAATGTCAAAAAATGTATGCCGTCGTTGAAAAAGTTAAATGCGGAGTTAAAACAAGACGATGTTCTTCATTGTTCACGTGAGTACTTGAGACAGACAATACGTAGGCTTGGTTTCAAATATTTATCATGCCAGTCAAAGCGAAAAATATTGATTGAACGTCACGACATAATGCGCCTACGGTGGCATTACATCAGACATATAAAAAAATACCGCCAGGACGGTAAGTCAATAATTTTTCTGGATGAAACTTACGTGAATCAAAACCACGCGACACAAAAATGCTGGCAGTCTAATACGGAACGTGGGGCTATGAAAAACATCGGTAAAGGACCTCGGATAATAATTGTACACGCTGGCAGCCGCAATGGCTTTGTACATAATGCTTTACTGATGTTCAAATCACACTCAAAGACCGGTGATTATCATGGTGACATGAATGCCACAAATTTTCGAAAGTGGATTGATGAAAAACTTACACCAAACATTCCTCCAAATTCTGTTATTGTTATGGATAACGCAGCTTACCATAGCACTCAAATCGAGAAGAAGCCTACAATGAGTTCCCTGAAAAGTGACATGCAGCAGTGGCTAGAACGCAGGGGTGTTCAGCATGATAGCTCTATGCGTAAATGTGATTTAATGAAAGTAATTGATGAGCAAAACACAGAGAAAAAATACAAAATTGATGAAATTTTGAAAGAAAATGGCCATATCGTGCTTCGCCTACCCCCATACCACCCGGATTTAAATCCTATTGAACTTGTGTGGGGGTACGTAAAAGGCGAGCTCGCAAGAACGTCGATTGACTCTAACTTAGATAAAAAGATAAAAGACTTAGAGTTGCTTTTCTCTAATTATTCGACTGAAAAGTGGAGAAATTGTGACGACCATGTCATAAAAAATGAAGACGAATATTATAAATCTGATAGAGTATTTGACGATGTTTTGGACAGGTATGTTATTGTTTATTTTTAATATAATGTAAATTAAACATAAAATATTATAGTTAGGTATACACTGAACTAATATGACTGGCGTACAGTACATTATACTTCAAAGTAGGTATAATGTTTTTTTGTTTTTGTTTTAGATTTATAATTGAAGTTAATGAAAACGATGATGAAGATGAGGATGACGACGACGATGAACAAGTTCAAACAGAGAGTGAACATGAAAGTGACATGGAAATTGATTTATAAAATAAAACAATTTTACATAAATAAAATCAAATTGGTAGATATTCTGAAGGTAGACATCCTAATTTTAATTCTGTCAAACTATAAATTTTAAGCTAAATATTTACATTTACGGGAACACTCATAGAATAAAATTTTACTTACTCTTACATTACGTCAGAAATAGTTACAAGCTATCGTGAGATTAATCCGGGCACACTTTTCTACGTGTGTAGCATGTCGTGCTACCTCGCCCCCTCCGCGTCTTTCACCCCGCAAGGAGGGTCGCGCACGAAGTTGTCGAGCTATAGTTTTGCTTTATTTAAAATTCTCCAGTGAGAAATTGGGAATAGGTAGGCACTGCTTCAATTCAATATTTTTAATTGTGAACGTCTGACTGATATTGTGATTTTTATCCTAAATGAGACCCTATCATATTATTTCATATATACATAATACACACATTTGATGTTAGATTATTTAGGGTTTATCGTTTTAATGTAGAATGTTATTTAATGGATTAATGTTAAGTAAGTAAGTAAAATTCTTTGTCAAATAAAATATGTTGTTTTGTTTTGTACTGCCTACCTACCAACCACGAAATAAAGTAAAACTTTTAAAAATAAAACGCCATTCTACATTGAATCATTTTTTATTGTTTTATCGAGTAGGATTACATTAATTTTCATAAAGTAACAAGCTAAGTTAACATGTCTAACAAGCCCAGTTTATTGCTTGAGAAAATCTTCCCTTCCCAAGCATGAATTTAAGCCCCGTCAAGAAAAATCAGCCAATCAGAACGCTGTATTTCATAATCAAGTTAGCGCTACTACAAAATAAGTGGTAGGACCTATGTAGGTACTTACTTACATTTATATCGGTTATAGAAGGTAGGTTTCTAATGAAATCACATTTAATAAGTGATAGGTGAGTATAGTAGGACCTACTCTACCTACCCATTTTTATGCCGTCTCTACACACTGGGCTAGTGGCTTACCATGCGTTGTCCTATGAGTAGAAGCGACATAGATAACATTATTTATCAAGTCTAACAAGTGTTATTTATTACTACTAACCGCAAAAGAAACGTTGGCATTCACATGGATTTTATAGGTATACATAATAACATAAATAGTTTAAGTAATATATTTTTCTAGTTAATTTAATACATTTATATAACGCTTTCGTTTAAAATCGGAAACATAAGTTCATAGGTCGGTTGAACTGAAACTTGTATCGTAGGTTCCACTGCTTATTTAATAATAATTCAATAATGTTGCTTTATGTAGGTAGGTATTAAAAACCTAATTTGAACAAGAAATAGAATAATCAAACGAAATAAATATTATTATTACTACCTCGAAGTCGGTGAACAGTTCCAAAATTACTAATTTATAAGAATGTAATGTAACAACGCTTCTAAACATGTAATGTTGGTATTTAGTAAGGGTGATGTTATAAAATACTGATAGGTACATTATATAGCAATTACGAAAATTAAATAAGACAGCAAGGAATGTCCCGGTCTGACCAAAATAAATATAATCTAATTTAGTTTTTCAATGACTTACCATCCTCAATGAACTATAGATAATCTTCATAATGCACGGTGCTAAAAAGGGAATAGCCGAAGGGGTGACTCATTACTCACTTTCGGCTGTCTATACCACTGCCTGGCCCTGTAGCACGGTGCGCTATATCGACGTGACAAAGTTCTCCGTCGCGATCACTCTTTTTTCTGCGCGATGCAAAACTTTTGTCACGTCTCAAATGCGCCCTGTGCCCAAGCCCTTCTGAATACCTTTTGCAACAGCATATTACATATTACGAATCTCAGTGGTAGTTCATCCGAATAGTTGATCGTGCCATCAATCCTGCCTAGGTACTCGTGTCTACTTGCCTAGCTTTGGCTATGAAGTTAGGCTTCCTTAACAAATGATAACTTATGTGACGCAATTTTGTGATTATCGTAAAAAGAAGTTTTAACTTATATCTATTTCTGGTGTGAAAATTAAATTGATTGTACCTAGTGATAGCAGCTCAGTAAAGGTTCATAGAACGATTCGCCATTGTTTCATCAATCACTTTGGCACTTCAATGTAGCTTTTCTTTCGAATAGTTGTTTATCTAGCCAATCTATAATTAGGTAAGTATAAATAATTTATTGCAACTACTGCTTACAAAGTCAAAGAATTGTGTATTAGAATCAGAAAATAAAAATACAAGGGGTCACTATACAAATTGAGGGAATGAACAAACGAGATTTCTCATGTAATCGGTACCCTTAATACAATGAGATAGAGTCGTGGTTAGGGCAGCGCTTCGAAATTAGTAAATACAAAACTGCAGCGCTAACCACGACTCTCCAATTAACCGTACTGATTGCGTGACAACTCTTGTTCGTATGTACGTTATGCGATTTCTATAGTGACCCCCCAGATTCGTGAACCAGGACTATTATACCGAATTATAAATATTAATCTAGATTTTATTTGTTTACCTATCTTCCTCAGTCTTCGGTTTCGCTACTAGGACTGTCCTCCGATTTACACCTGAAATTAACAAATCCGCCGTCAGAAAGATTTTGCCTCGGTAGTAGGGAGGCGAATGAAATAACTGCGATAATGTCACATAATGCGTAGGTTTTATTATTGAATACTTAGTGTGAAAACTGAATTAGTAACGTATGTGCATTGTGATGAAATGCTATTAAATAAGTAAATATTAAAATGTATTCGCTTAGTCGCAGTTTTATATGGCATTGGTAGGTGCGTGCCGCAACGTGCTATGATTTTGGCTCACAGTGGAATTTTGGCGTCTACCTACCTATGGGGTTTTTTTCGATCAATTTTGTTATAATATGTGAGTATAACTTGAAATTTATTTTAGCGATGTTACGCGTATCGTACGATTTTTGGTACCTACTTATAAGTAATGTAGTTTTTTATAGGTCGCTTGTGGTATACGTATAGTCGAATATCCTCATGTAATTATATAGTAGGTAGACAGTTTTCTTCAGTTAAAGACGTTCAGCTATCCATTGGGACATTCGTTGCATTTCGTAATTAAAAATAAATAATGAATCCGTTGTACATTGAGAATTAAATCATTTATTTAACGAACAATACATTTATTACGTAAACATGTTAGTGTGAATAAGCATTAGTATGGGTAAAATATACTTAATGTTAAACGATTAATAATAATTATCTCTTGAAAGTAGACATTTAATTTAGATCAGAAAAAACTATGTAAGTTTTAAGTGGTCTAAATTAAATAATCCACCTTGATTTTGGGGCCCCCTTACCTAATAGGATAGTTATGTAGGTACATACAACTAGGGAAATTTTAAATAGACAGTTGTTAGTTGTTTCTGAATTTTTCCCTTAACGTCGCTTCCCATAATGTCGCTTTGCGTTTTACCTCAATTCCCAATACCTCGCTCCTCGCTTCACAGTGGTTCCCGGCACACCGCGCCACATTTATGGTTAGAATCAGTACTGTCAGAGTCAGAATTTTCATAAAAATTATAATAAATAGAAATACAAAACAAATAAATAACGCAACCATCATTCCAACCATCTCATTATTCTTTTAAGAATAAAAAAAACTTTATAAAAGGTGTTGCAAAAAGGGTATACTAAGCCGAATCCAACATGCTGCACATGCTGTATTCGGCTTAGTATATCCTTTTTGCAACACCTTGTATAAAGTTTTTTGGTTATATCTAACCCCAAATCTGAAATCAGAATTTCAAAATTCGCGAAAATAAAACATTCTCCATAGTAAGAAGTCATGTGATCAACTAAGTTACTATGGAAAATGAACATTTTTTTCACGAATTTTGTAGTAAGTATATACCCTTTTTGCAACACCCTGTATAAGAACAATTTTAAGCAATCTTAAAATATTGTTTGAAAAAGACTAACCATGATTGTACCATAAGTTAGCGCGACATTCTGGGACTAACAGTAAGATGAAGAGCGATGTAATGGGAATGCAGGTAAGACGTCTGTTGAGGAGCGACATTATGGGAAGCGACCTTCAGGGAAAAATTCGTTTTTCTTTATAGAATACAATATACAATACAAGTTATAGTAGTAATTCCGTTCTATACACGGTAATTTTACAACATACAAGATGTAATACATATAGGTGTTCTTAAAATCTATTAGGTAAATACGTAGTTATATAGACTTCTGTATACCTATGTAATAGTTTAATAAGTCATATACCTACTTGCATATAAAATATTAGTCAGTAATAAATATATATCTATTTGTTCCATACTAAGAACACGTCTATTACACGTAACAAGTATAACCGTAGACTATGTTATAGGGAGGATATGGGATTAACGAAAAAAAAATGAAAATTAAAAAAATCTAAAGCAGACTAAATAAACAGACGATAGTTTTGTATTAATTTATTTAGACACATCACTGAATGGCCGCCTTTTGTTCTGGCGTTGATCTTGCCGTATAACTGACTTAGTGTAAATAAGATACACTGATGGACCAATGAGATATTACGGATCCCCGGTCCTCGAATCACACGCGACGTGGTGGGTTGTAGTTGACCAACCAGCGGCCGTTGATGCATCAAGTTATACGGTACGATCATAAGTAATAGGGATGACGACGTTGGGGAAATAAAACGCTATAATAATCTTTATTGTTATATAACAATTTCAATTATCAGTAGCAATGCCATTGAGCATATCAAAATTGAAAAAAAAATAATTGTTTAGTGGTTTAGTAATTATGAGATCTTTTTCGATGTTTTATGTTTCGTGAATCGTTTTGACTATTTGAGCTCTCTAATGTATGTAATTTCTTATACGAATAACAATAGTCTAAAGTTAGCAAAGCTATTACACTCAAATTTAATGCCGGAGTGATTACACAACAAATTGAGATAAAAACGAAACAGCTATGCCAAAGTTAGACTAGGTTTATTGCGAGTCCGTAAGTGTAGCGTTAGTAAATGATATTTAAATGTTAATGTTTCAAAATGCATTATCTTTAAAGTAATTTAAATAAAAAGTAAAAAAATAATATATTTAAGCGCGTGTGATGTTTTAACTAAGTCTTTCTATCTACGATGCTGAGTAGGTAGGTACTTAGCTTATTTTATTTACTTATAAACGATTAATTTATTTTTACTATAAAATAAAATATGTATAAAAGGTCTGTATGACACAAAAAAGTACATTAGTATAAATCGATCAAAAAGTTTGTAAATTCGTTCAACCAATACGCATACCTATATTTTTCCCGTTTTTATTTTTGTTGGGTTTCGTGTTTGAATGTAGTTTAAATTTAATTAATTAATTAGATTATGGACTGAAAAAGTAATAAATCGATAATCAACTCCAACTTCCAACTAGACCCTGTCTCCAGACGTATTTCCATCAGAGCTCACTTTTCAATCGGGGTTAAGAACTTCAGAAAACCGAATAGGGCCACTGCTGTACCATCAACACTTCGCCTGGTTAGTGACTGGTTCATTTCACGCTACACGGCCACGTTACTAAAATTCCGCTTGGATCCAAAAATAGTGCCTCAGTTTCTCAACCCCACGAAAGCGAGCTATGCGCGACGGCCATTTTGTCTAGCTGGTAACGGAGCCAAGATGGCGGCCTAGTGTTTGACGTATGCGTAAATAACGATGCCAGCGATTAGTACGCCGAATGTGATGGTGAGTGGTTTGTAGAGCGACCTCTTGAGTGAGTTCCAGTTGTCGGCCTCCTTGGCCTTCCGCTTCATGGCCGACACTCGCTCGGCCAGGTCCTCGGTGCGACGTCGGCGCAGCTCCGACGTGGACGGCACATCAGCCAAACTGCCGGGAAATCACACATATTAATGCACTGTAGAGGTGGGGCTGCTGGCATGCATGACACAGCTGACACAGTCGAAGAGGGACAGCCATAAACAACATTAATTTCTACTAGTTTTGGCACGCTGTGATGACGCTTTGACGTTTTTGTACAAACGGTTGTTAGTCCCGTATTAAATTCGTTGAGGGCGATTAGCTGGCATTTTATTTAAATAGTGACGTGCAGTAAAAATATCAATGCATAGTATTCCTGTTTGGAATTAGCTGTGGTCGGATCGGCAGGCCACTCGGCCTCAGGGAATTTCGACACAATTCAAATGCATTGTATTGTCACTTCTGGGATCGCCAACACAAGTAGTGATCGATGAATGATGGAGCTGGCATTAAAATAGTTTTCTCGTGGCTTGGTTTTGCATAATTAAAAGATATTATACTTTTAATTTTGGCTCTAGGTAATCTGTCTAAATGGTCATCATAGCGTGCCGTTATTGTAATAAACACATATAGATACATTGACTTCATTCTTAAAAAGAAGTTGAGGGGTGATGAAATATGATTCATTGATGAGACATGACAGACAATGAGTACTACTGTAACGACAAATAATGTGACTAAATTTTTGATTGCGCAGTCTGGTAAAATAAATATTTATAGCTAACTTGATTAACAAGCCACGTAGTCTCAATATTTGTCACTACAGCTGTAGTAAAAGGATAAGGGACTTAAAATATAATAAATAAATTCATACATATAGGTAAGGTTTATGTTTAAAGTTCAGAGTTGCAAATACCATGTAGATTATTACTTAGTGGATTGCACAGTATAGTAAGAGAGATACAAGAGTAATTTCGCTGTGCACTTTTAGAGAAAGGAAAGATACGAGATGCGAAGCCGCAGTGCGTAACAACGCTAGCAAAATGTTTGATAAAGTATCAAGATTATTGGAATGAGTAGCCATTCCTTAAATGTGACCAAGATTTGGAGCTCCAGGAATACTTTTGGAACTGTGACCCTTCCACTTGGTCTATAGATCCATATTTTTCCAGAGATAAGTCGGGCACTTTTCTTGAACTTGTGTTAGTTTTTCAGGCAAAATTTATGTTAAATGTTATTGTAAAGCGCATTTTCGCAGTAAATATGATCCATGCACGGCAGAACCACTATTGGCACAGTTTAGTGTGAACTAATCCTGTGTTCGTGAGTTCCGTGACAATGGGTCAGTTGGTCGGATGAAGCGTTTGTGTCAATCTACAATTATGTATTATTTACGCGGTCCGCGTTTCTGTGAAGTTTTCATAGGCAAAATGATCTTAAATATAATAAATTTATCTGTAGTGTAGCTGGTTTAATTTGAATTGAAATTCCTGTTTTATTTAACTATTATAAATATGATGTCAATATGTGTATTGTGAAGGAGTCATGGGGAAGCACATCTAATAAACAGTCCACATCGACTACGCATTTTTTCCTGAGTTCTGATAGTTGAATGTCAATGGTCTCTCAGTATTATCATTGATACCGATGGAAGTATTTGAATACTGTATTTGTTGTTTATATGCTTCAACCACAAAGTTTAAGGAGATAAAACTGTGTGTTAATTAACTTTTTTTTAAATATTCTACCAAGTCGACTAACTAATAACATGCATATGTCTTTCGCTGTAATGCCAAAAACATGCCACTGAGAAGTCATTGACAATTCCTACAAACATTTAAAAGCGAGCTCACATGTAACTCTTTTTTTTTATTCGTCTTAAACAAAATGAACGGTCATTCAGAAAGGAAAAAAAACAAACTTAAAACGACAAAATCAAAGCACCTGCTGCATATGCCAGGCAGTAAAATAGTCTTCTGGACTTACATATTGTTAGTTTTTATATATTTTGTATATAATATGTATTTCACTGACTCAGCTTGCCGGCCTGCATTTTAGAGTAAAGTTATGTACGATATATATTCGTATAGAAATATAGTTTTTGATAATGATGCGATAGAATTGGCAATATTTAAACTGCTCTGTAACTTTTTTGTGTTTGTACTTTTATTTGTACCTGTCGGTTTTGTACGAGTTTGTGTCACTCGTATATAAAAGTTTGTACAATAAGTAAATTTTCTAGAGATTTTGTTTAAAATGTATGTAAATATTTTTTTATCGTTGTTAATTAAAACAGTAGTAAAATAGATTTCATTATAAATGCAGCATTGGATCCAATGCAGCCTTGTATAAATATCACCAGGTACTCATCTGGAATGCCACGAAATACAATACATAACATGATATAAATAGACATTTACATCTAAGAAACCTTAACATTAACAACATGAGATCATTAAAAATCTTCAAACATCTTAATACCTAATAAATATGAAATATTTAATTTAGCTACAACAATCTCATCGTTTTCTTCTAAATAGGATTTAATCCTGCAATCACATTCCTTTACTTTACCCTTTTTCCTTTACACAACCAAAACCAAAACTTAATCCTCATCCTCATTTCGCTTGCTTAGTCTCTTGTACTTGACAGTTTTGGAGCCAAAATGCTTTTTGAAGAAGCGTTTGATGATGTTGGCGCATCGGATGATGGTGGCTAACCTCTCGGGGGGTGTTTCAGCGGAGTCGAGCAGGGGCTCCTGGTCCTCGGGGCCGGGGGGCGGCGGGGGCGCGGGGCGGCGCGCGGGGGGCGGGGGAGGGGCACACTCGTCCGAGCTCGACCCGTCTGCCGCCGAGTATTGGAGGTTGCCTGCGGGCGGGAGGGGGGTTAGTGGTGGTGGTTGACGTAGATGACGCTAGCGGCAATTTTGGATCTCATTACTCAGGGTTTGTCGCTGGTAAGATCAATAATAAAAATGATTGCGTCCCTTAAAAAGAATAACGAAAATGCACGGAATGCACAGACGTAAAACCTAAAATACCTATAGGTAAGCGCTGCACTGTTTCATGATGTTACTCCTGAAAGTTGGCATAATATGTCCAGCAGTGCAAAATCACAGGCTGATGATAAACATTCACCCATAGACATGGTGGCAGAATTTCTGATCCATGTCTTCTTCTGACGTGGTGGCTAGGTGGCCGGATGGCAGCTGGATGATGAAGGCCGAGGACCGAGTGCTGTGAGAGAATCTGAATCCTCACCCACAGAACAGATGACTGGCAGTGGCTGGATGATGAAGGCCGAAGACGTCTCATGGCGAAGCTTAGAAGACGCCCACATCCAGCAGTAGACCAGACCAGACCCATAGACCTGATGTCTACTGGCTAGTCGTGACTGGATTAAAAAGGCGTCCCTTGAGATAGTAGGTATGTGATTCCTCACCCATGGATGTGGTGCTGGGTATCGGCGGCAGCGGCTTGCTGGGCGGCGCGGCGAGCGAGCCGGCGCGCGGCGGCGGCGGCGGCGCGGGCGCCTCCATCTCGCTCATGTCCACGTAGATCTCGTCTTCATCAGCGTCCTCGGCGTCCGGTTCCACCTGGTGGGGTAGTGGGGTGTCACTCTCCAAATGGACGAACTAACGAGCGCGAATTAATAACTGTACACGGTGTTGCGAAAAGAGCTACTAAGCCAAAACCTATATACGTGTGCAGCATGTTTTCTAAGCCTGTCGTCAGAATGTCAAAATTCGCGAAAAAAATAGCTTTTTCCGTCACCTAGGTTTCGGCTAAGTATACCCTTTTTGCAACACCCTGTATAGTTAGTTGTATTAAGCGTGCCCATTGCGTAAAAATTCTTGCTCGTTCGTTCGTTGATTTAGAGAGAGACCTCTCTGGTAGCTGAAGTTCAGATTACCCGTTGCAGTCAGAGATTGATGCAAGTCTAACGGGAGAATATTATCACGGTGTCAAACTCTACACCGGGGAGGAAGGCTGGTTAAGACTAGTCTAGAAGTATCTATTGTAAGTATACTTGATCACTACAATCAGCAGCCGTATTTCAAAAAAATACACTTGTGACGGTCAAGACAGGTTGGATAATCACGACTTTTCGACATTTTGTGCCAGCTGATGATGGCGGATGCCCGCATGGATAAACAATCAATATTACTGTCTAACATTCTAAAGCCATGTGGGAAGAAATTTTGTATCTAACATAACATCGTTTCAAAGTACATAATATTCAAACGTAGCTAAATGCTTACAAATTCATAATCGTAGTCTTTCTCTGTCTATTATTAGTTAGTAAGTTTTGGCGTAGATGGCGTTAGTAGCAACATATAACGCTGAAAGCGGTCATTGCTCTTTTACAGGCCATTGGCTGTTCAGGGGTTGAAGGTTGTAGTACTATTTTGTTTGTTGACAGTCTTTATCTCTACACAATGGGACACAAATGAATAGGACGACCGGAATTTAGTCCAGTTAAAGGGGATTATCCTGGAGGTTATTCTATTCGAGAACAATATAATCGAGAATATGAGAGGTGACAAACATAGTTTGGATCGTAAAGGGAACGAAATGAGCGAACTTTTATGAACAACCCTTCAGGTGTATTAGCTTCACTACAGTTTGAGTTTCCAGAAACTATGCTTTATGCTCTTTTCCTGTAAACGGGCGTTTGAGTCTCATATTAAACGTGGACACGAGTTCGAAACTTCACAAACGAATTCTTTCTGTTTGCTCGCTGCAGTTCTGGACATGTTTTATTTGACAACGGAGTTTTACACGTGTCTGTTGATTTCGCTCTGTAAAATGAAGTTTTGCTTGAGTTCACAATGGAGTAGTGATTTTTCAGTCGCTAAAATGACACAATAAAGCGTGTACATTTTTTTATTCACTTTGAAATAAAACTCGTAATAGAGTGAAAAATTACGAATTTTGTGTGAACTATCTACCCATCGGACATCATTGAGAATTCTTTGTGTAGGTACAACAGGTGGTGGCGGGTTCACTGAGGCTCACTCCGGAAAGGTTTTTATTAATGCTTTTAGAGAAAATTACAAAGGTTGCGTACAACATTTTCGTATAGTATGTGTTTTCTTTGATAAATATAATAATATTGCATTGTATTGTAGTCGACATTTGTCCAACCGAAGATCGTTATCACGATTAACCCTTTATGATGCAGCAAACTAAACTGCTCACCCCAAATAAAAAATGCACAGACCTATAGGACTAGATGCCACAAATGCACTTATTTCTATGAGAACCGGGCGGGCCGAAATTTGTTTAGGAATTATTATTTTTGACACTGATAATGATAGCTGGACGAACTAAACCAAAGTTGAAGTGAACCAAAAGTTGATCATGATGAATCTTTTGACACGCGCAGTACGTACAGTCAGCTTCATTAGGAGCTATCACTTTGGTACCTTGTCAATCTTACAAACCGCCTATCCATTCATTGAAATATTGACAGTTCTTCAGTTTGACAAGGTACAAGAGTGTATAGCCACTTATGCAGCTGACCGTACACTTGGGGAATCTAGTCATATCAGGTCTGTGAAAAAAGTCCACAAGTCCAAAACTCACCCAGTCCGGAGCGAGACGCTTGTGCCCCTCCAGCACGGCCTGGAACGAGAAGCGCAGCTGGTCCGGCGTCTGGATCAGCCCCGCGCGGTCCTTGCGCAGCTCCATCAGCACCTGCAGGATGTCCAGCTTCTCGATGCCCTCCTTCTCGATCTGGCAGGAGTGGGGTCAAACGTGAGGGTTTTTGATAGGAGTGTAAAGGGTGTTGCAAAAAGGGTATCATCACTACCTATCACGTTCCCACGCCTGGGGCACGTGATAGGTAGTGATGATAGGGGACTTCTTCTAATGAAAGAAGGGTTTTATGCCTAGTCCGCCACACTGGCCTAGTGCGGGGCGGTGGACGAAAATTGGTTCTCCATCGTACACAGTCAGTCACGTGACCGACAAAGTTTCTATGGTTTTTTTTTTCGTGAATTTTCGAAAGTCGTAGAACAAAAGTTGCTTATAATGACCACCCGAGTCACCCCCTTTCGGCTTAGTACATCCCTTTTTGCAACAACCTGTTTAACCTAACAAACGTTAAAACCACCGACATTCAACACTAAAAGCACAATTGGTGAAGTATGGCTAAATAACGCTCATGGTAACGTTATCTATGATCCTAAAAAAGCCATTTGGGAACTACGCTTACACAGCAGACACACAACCACACAGACACGTTAGATTTATAACACCCCTAACTTTGCACAGGAGTTCAAAATTTTGGCTGCCGATATTTTGGAGCGCTTTTACGCGTGTTTTGTAAGAAACTTCTGGAAAGGATACACTCATAACATAATAATTTCCCATAAAAATAGTATTTATAGCACAAACAAAATCATTAAATGGAAATATTTCATCTGAATCTCAATTTTCGTTATCTGAACAAAAATACGATCGGATACTACCAACTGAGTGAATCACCATTTCACATGAAATCATTATAGGTACTTAGTGTTTCATGGTATTATGACGAACCCCGGCTATATTTGTCAGCTATTGAAAAGCAAATTGGCAGCCTTCTCGTGCCTATTAGTGGCGTATAATGAAATTAATGAGCAATATTTCACCTGTGAAAATATGTGCTATTTCTCGTAAACCTATTTATTGAAATACTTGTATCTAGGTACCATTACATTAATTGGAGATTTGTTTACTGTATATAATCAAGACTGTTTCATTGCTATATAAAAATATACCTAACACTATAAAACACCTAGTATAGTGTACCAATCGTGAACTTGTTTTCACAACGATCTATAATGTATTGAATTTGACACTAATTACTTCGTGAATGTTTTCGTTTTGACTTCGGGATAGGCTTTGATAGTTTGTCGAAAACTATGAAGTTTACGTTTTCTCGCTTACAAAGTCGCAACTCTAGCTAACATAAAAGTTTAGACTGATAATGTACCTAGTCAGATTACAGGAGAAATCATAACATACTGTACATTGCAAAACCCGAACATGACGTAAAGAAATATAATCGAAAATCGAATACTTGAATTCTGCTACACCTGTAGATCACATCATGAATACTCACGATGACCATGCAGCAGTCCACCAGACAGAAGGTGCCCGAGCGGCCGATGCCGGCGCTGCAGTGCACAATGGGAGGCCCCACGGCCGGGTCCAGCACGCCTGACTCGCGCACCACCTTATAATACAATACATGTTATTTGCAAGGAAATCATACCAAAAAAAATAAATTATTCGCAAGGAAATACAATAATCAAATTATCAAATAAAAAAACAGTACAAAAAGGCGGCCTTATTGCTCAAGACAATCTCTATACCAGACAATCTTTGTCCTTACGCTTGTATTATACAGGCTGTTGCAAAAACACTTAGTCGAAAAGGGGTGACTCAGGGAGATTTTGCTCAACTTTTGTTTTACGAGTTTGGGAAATTCGCGAAAGAAAAAACATTATCCATAGTAAAACATCAGATGGCCAACGTTTCAATGGAAAGCGATATTTTTTTCATGAATTTTCAAAAGTTGTTCAGAGTGGCCCTTTGAGTAACCCCCTTTCGGCTTAGTATACCCTTTTTGCAACACCCTGTATGTCTGTGCTCGTGAGTGTAGTATATTATACCTTGATGAAGTTCAGAAGCTCCACGGGCGTGGCGGGGGTGCCGAAGTCGGGCCACGTGGTGTAGTGGTACTGCGTGATCGTGCGCTCTTCGCCGCTCTCGCCGTCTATGATCCTGGGAGTTTCAAGGACTTTTAGTTGTAAGTCCTTTAGTGAAGAGTTTTGGGGGTAGAGGTTATGGGTGGGATTAGGCACCTGTGAATCAATGGTCTTGCATTCGGGGTTTTCAAAAACTAAAAAGCTATCGTGTATGTGCTCTAATCCGCTCTCGCCGTCTATTATCCTGGTAGATTTAGACGCTTTAGTTAGTTTAATGTTCAGAAAGAATGTTGTAAATCTTGGAAGTTTTGAAGATTTGAAATGTGGGGTTTTTGGGGGCGAAGATTGTTGGTGGGTGATGTAAGTTCCTTGACGTCTATGATCCTGGTAATTTTAGAAGTGGGTTTCTGGGGTAAAGACAGGAGGCAGTTTGGGTTTTTTTGGGGTGATGATTATTAGTTTGATTGAGCTTCTGTGTACGTGTGGTGAAGACAAAGAAGTGCAAAAAAAAACACGCTCTGAATGAAATTCCCTTAAGTTGAAAGGAAAGTAAGCGTAATGGGTAAATATAAAAAAAAACTAAATTCCCTGCTATACCCACAACATGAATACCTTTTTCAGTAATTTTCATACTCTCAAATTCATAAATTTAATAACCATTCAAATTCAATTATATTATACGGAATATAATAATTTGGTCAGCCCCAAATTCCATATCTTCTTATTAAAACCGCAAATATCGTTTGATCAGTTTATCCCGTGGACACACAAAGCGCATTAAATCTGTGTTTCCAATTCGGCAGTGAAACAACATACAACTCTATCTCTGCAGTCGCAAAGCTGCTTTTAGGTATATTAATAACATATTCCATTAGTCATCGATAGGTTTCGGAAACGGGATCGCAGGCAGGATATCATTCAGTGCAAATTGAATTTCAAAGGACTTTAGCACTAGTGTGGCCGCTTGATATTGATAGTGCACTGCCATATCGATATACAGGATGTTACATTTAGAGCGGTCAGTATGTCTAGTACAGGTTTCATAGGTCGTATACAGGATGTTACATTAAGAGCGGTCAGTATGTCTAGTACAGGTTTCTTAGTTTACATTAAACTATAAAAGTTTACGTTTTCTCACATACAAAGCCTATAGTGGATACTATCATGAAACTTTGGACAAATACAGATGACAGAAAAACACCTTAACATTACTCGTTTTCGTAAATTGCATAATTAACTCGGTCTCGAAACTCTGTAAGGTAACGTCTGAAACTATAAGACACATGGAGATCTGTTCATATTAGGGTTTCTGATTTCTCGACCTGTTTTCATTCTCGAGCCCAAATTCTCGAGGCTTCTCGAGTCTCGAGCCTTTCTAAGAAGACCTTTAGAAAAATGCCTTAATTTAAAAAAAAACACAAAATCTCCTTTTATTTTTCTTTGTCAACTTAATCACAAAAAATACTTAACTAATACTCATAATTAGCTGTCTAGCTAGCTACTAATTACTAGTACAAGGTGGGCCGAAAGTAATCACCCTATTGGAAGTTGCTCTCATTTGTGCAAATGGCTGCCAATTTAAAATCAGTTTTGATATTGGTGGACTAGACATATGCAGAATACAAAATCAGAAGCCTTGGAGTGATATACTCCCCAATAACGCGGAATAATTGTGTTTATTAAGATTCCGGGTCGCCTTTTTTTAGTTTTATCTGTCATTTTTCCGGATATATAGCCGGATTTAACCGTTTTTTGTGCGGTTTTTTGAAGACCCGTGTTGATGTGAATAAGCCCGTGTCTCTGGAAGCCCTGAAGGACAACATTCGATACGAGTACGAGTGCGATCTATCGTCCGAAGTTTTCGCTGAAGTGATGAGAAATGCCATAAAACAAGCCCGTCCGATTTGGCCGATATCATCTTCTCTACTTAATCAAAAAACAGAATCAAAGTTTTCCATTTAGAATAAAAATGAGAGCCAAACAACATCGGGTGACTTCTTTTGGTCCACCTGAACTAAGGAACAGTACGTAACTATTACTACGTTATCTTTTTATCATTCATTGGTATTATTAGTACAGCACTAGCTTAAATGGAGATGAAACATAATAAATCATAATACACGTGTGTGTTGTTAAGCGGCGCAGGAAAATTCAAAATTAATACTTTTAATTTTTATGTCAAGGCTCGAGAAATACTCGAGTCTTCTGATTTTTTTCTCGTCTCGAACCAAGCCGAATTTCTCGAATCTTCTCGAGCTCGAGAATTCTCGAGCAGAAACCCTAGTTCATATGTAGTTCTTATTTATTTATTTATTCTTCATTGCACAATATACAATTACTATAATACCGAGTTTGGTAAAATTTAAACTGCACTTGCAAGCAATGAAAAAGTTCCAGTGACACAGCACCAAACTACTGCTAAACGGACAAGGCTAGCTCGATGACGGTGTCTCCAATGTTAAACATCACATCAAAATATTACCAACTAAAATCATAAATATCATTCTCAAATTTTAAATTAAATGTTTATCAAAATTGCGGCCTTTCGGTGTCGCCATTTTGTGAGTGAACTTTTTTATTGCTCGCGAGTGTATTTGTAATTGAAAAAAAAACCGAGCGATGGTACAGCTATCGACATTTCAGTAACACTATTTGGAATTCGGAAGTAGTCGAATGCTGGGTTAATAACTAACATGAATTCTAAAATTTAATATTCCGTATGTGTCAGTCACAGGCAGGCATGCGGTTCCTAACACGTTGCCGAGAATTCCTGGCTTATTTAATTATTTATATTTATACCCTTGCAAAAATAGTATCGTGAAACCATTGCGACCGCAACTGTAATGAAAAATACCTATCAGGTAGTTCGGTGGAATTCTGCACACAGTAAAAAAAAATACTGTAAACGTTTTGAAAACAGCATCATATAAAATGTAGTTACTTTGACTCCAATTCAAAACTAGCCTTTTTGACTGTGCAGTATCAAACGACATAAAATATGCAGACGACAATCGGGACAACTTATTAATCTGTCAAGGGACGCCCTACTGTATACAGGGTGTTAACTAGAATGCGTTTGAGCGGGAAATGGGGGTTAGTATTAGTCTAACCAAGCACGTTTCTAAGAAAAAAAACATCAGAATCTCGAATATTTATGTTTAAAGTCTAAAGTAAAGTGGAAAGTTTTACCTTAATCCAAAAACATGGTCACCCTACACAAACACATAACCAATGAGACATTCGATTGCAAAAGAACACGCACTGTAAATTTGTTATCAACTTCACTTTTCATAATTTATTTGATGTAACTATGATTGTAATTAATTACACAGTAGGTAATAACAATTATTAAATAAAATTGAAATTATTCATGGTGATTAATGACATACTAATCAACAATTAAACAGCTGATTGTCATAAAGTTTGATAGATCGTACAGAATATAATTTATGACTTTCTAGGAGCTCAGAACAATAATTAAACCTTTTTACTCAGAATAAGGTAAGCGTTTAGTATTCACCCTTGATACTCACCACATTTTATTTTTCTTTTATTACCTAAAGATGCGTACAGACCGGCCCAACGAACGCCCACCGATGGACATTTATCATACATAATACTGCCCCTGTATTATGATTGAGCAACGAAGGTCAACAAAACCCGTTCGTTGGCGTTCGTTTGGCCGGTCTGTACGCAGCTAAAGATAAAAGACCACAATGCATAACAGGATGATAACAGGGTCTACTTCAATGATGAATTGGTTTACTTACACTCGCTCATCTCGATTTGTGTTGTGTACTTGCGATTGAGACGTCTTTGATGACGAATAGTACGGAAATCCTCATAATAACCTCCTGACCCCGAGAGGTATAAATGTACGCACTGTTCTAAAATTTAAAAAAAAATTAAAATTTTAACTACTGAACTGTTTTGTCACTTTGTCAAAGAACAAATTGTTTAAGGGATAGGTACTTTATAAAACTTTAAAGGAATAACAGGGATACTCCATAAAACTTTTAATATAGGTATTTTTAAACTATATATTATATTTATTTTCAATGTCCTACTCATAGCACGCCAGGTGTCAGGAGGATAAGTATGGCCTCACTTTAAATACCAGTAGAATAATAACAATCTCGCGTATCATAACCATCGAGTATTTATGATAGTCATTACCTTCTCTGTGGATCTAGTCTGTCAGTCAGTCATTGTTGTTTACTTGTTTACAATCATTTTTTACAATTATTACCTAAAAGGGAAAAGGTACCTACAATTCTATCTTTTGATTACCAAGCCTTGTTCCTCATCTCGTTTTAATATCCTCCTAGCCGAATTTCGACCACGGCGGCCAATCTCATTTGAGATCATTTTATGTTGTGCTGTGCTGTAAATACGTGTGACCTATGTTATGAAGCATAAAATGAAACTGTTCTGTATTCATAAAAGATAATTGTGTATCAATAAAGTGATACTTATGGAGTAAAATGAAATGTCTACAATGGATTGGGTACTTTGAGTACCCAAAATCTCGGTAGGTACCTTGACGATGTGGCTCCAAGTGTGGTGCTGATGCACGCATACTTTTTTATTGACCTTTTCTTTGAATTTTTTGGCCTTGATCTTGGCTTTCAAGTTCATGGTCATTCTGTCAAACGTACCTAAACATGAATAGGGTGACTATGAAATTTTAAAATGTACTAAATAAAACTGTTTTATGTTGGTTAGCTTAAAGCAAATAAAATGCGTTTTTTAATGTCTTATCGTGTTCAGTATCATCAGCTGTATCTACCATTTCCCGCTCCAACGCAATCAAGTTAACACCCTGTATTTGAGGAAATATCCTACGATTTACTGATTGTATCATTACAAAGGCTATTCTAAAGGAAATGCGACCTGATAATAATATATGGTTGAATATGGGTATGATGGGTTACAGTATCATCATCAACCACTATACTACCATCTACTGCTTGACATAGGCCTCTCCAAAAAGATCCACAATACTCTTTCCTGGATGACCGAATTCGGGGTTCCGCTCATCTCGCATAATCTTTATTGACCAAAATTCATTTCGCATAACTCGTGTGGTCTAAACTTTTTTGGCCGAACCATCACTTTGCCAAGACTTATGTGGCATAAGGCTCGTTTCGTCTAAAACTCTTTAGGCACAATCTTTAAACACCTAAGTTTCGTTTGCTCAAATTTATGTTCGTCTATACCTATGTATAATCTTGTTTCTCGTAATGTTATCTTAATAAATAATATATTAAGTACGTAGTAAATGTACAAATTGTGGTATTTTTCTCCTACATCCCGAAAATCACGATATTGTATGATAAAAAAATCGAAAGTTAACGACCAATATAATTATTACAAACCCCATGAGATCGAAACCTAAAAATAGGTGCGACGACGAGCAAAGCGAGGAGGAGCGTGTTAGGTGCACATGTTCATCAAAACCAAAGCGGAGCGCAGCGAAGCGGAGCGGAGCGTTTTCCAAACAGCGGAAACAATACAAGGCACCAGTTTGCGCTATGTAGGGAGACGCTCCGTCAAAGATAAAGCCAAACGAATATTATTACTTTGTATAAACCTATGCCATAGCATTATTAGGCTATTCAAGATTTGGCCATACCCATACCATTATTAGGCTAAACAATGTTATGCCAAATAACTTTTTACTAAACGAGATTTATGCCATACGATTTTCGGCGTAACGAGACTTTGACCAAACGTTACTATGCAATACGAGATTAGGCAAATAAATCTTATGCCAAAAAAGGTAGAACCCCGAATTCGACATCGAGCCTTCGAAGGTTATGTACCTACATGTATAATTGTATATATTGTATGTTCAATAACATAAGTGTCCGCGTTCTACCGTGTAGAATAATCATAGACGGCGTAGCCCCTGAATATGTCAGGGAATATCACAATTCACCTTGGGCACACTTGTTGTTGTTTATTGCTACAACTTGAAGGCCGAGGGCCACAGAATGATTCCGTTTGAATTTGCTAGTTAGGAAGAAGATAGAAGTTTCTGGAGCTGCATGGTCGAGGCCTACAGCTACGTACGGTACCACCACCACACAACAAAACTGACATAACTTGTATGGATCTGTCAGCTGTTTGACAGATAAGCTATGCTGCTAATGTGTCGGTGGTAGTATGGCAGCTCTCTGTCCATGTCCATGAAAGTAATCAGGACATATTAGGTATATTAATTTCTCCTACTATCCAGTTAGTTTGGACTACATAAACTTCGATACCCGGATAGTAATAAATTGGCCACCGACTACGCTCACACGTTAATAGTGAACCACGGTAAGTTGTATAATTTCCATATCCTATGCGGGGGGTGCCACAGAAGTGGGGCGAAGTTCAATTTATCGGTATCACTGCACATTATCGGTATTTAGGTTGCAGTGACGCTCAGTTGTTCTACTTGTTCTACACATAAATAAATCTGAAGACCTTGCACGAAGTCGAAGGCGTGGCACAGGACCGATCAGCGTGGAAATCTACTGTTCGAACCCTATATTCCTGATAAGGGATTCCAAGACCTGATGATGATTATGATTCAGATTTATAAATTTGTAAAGTTGGAGCGTCGTCGTCACCGCACAGTCGACGCAACGCACACGGTACAACGCTCGTGTTACATCGCTCTTACCACGATGTAATTTTCTACAGTTTGTTTAATTAAAAAGGAATACGCTATTTAACGTCACGTACGAGTACATACGAGTACTGTATGTTTGCTTAACTCAGAAATAGAATTTGCTGAGAAACCAATATCGTACTGTACATACATTTGTATTAAACCTATTAGGCCACAGACAAACAAGAAGCCCGAAATAAATTGATTGCTCCTGAAATTAAATATCCTAGCTATCTACTGATTTTAATTAAATCGAATACTAAGAGGATCCACTTAGTTCAAACAGTGACAATCCTTTTGCAAGTTGATACGACTGTTTTAACATCGATTTCTCGGAATCACTAGCTTTTACCTATTTACCTCCTGATTCTAACTGAATTCAATTTACTTAAACTATTTCCAGCTTTCCAGATATAGGATATCTGTGCTTCATCACTCTGGCACTTTACTTCTTAGAAGGAGAAGTATTGCATTTATGCCCTCAGGGTTATTTAGCTGATGTTTACCTGCGTCCCACGTGAAACTCGATATTAGCCTTTACATTAAACTACTGTGTTTGAACACAGGATTCCCGGAGGACATAGCGAAATCAATCTAAGTGATAATAGTAAGAGCCACTGTGTTATTTATGCAATGTTTTGTAAACAATCATGTTTAATGCAGATAAAGTTCAGCAAAATAATTCCAATTTAAGTCTTACTGTCAACATTTTTATCCTAGGGAGGGGTGAAATAAGCCGTAGGGTTAAACAAAAAAGTAAAAAAAGAAACACAGTAATAAAGGCGAAAAAGTTAATGAATATCGTATTCCCCTTTATTTTGATTCTGGAAAATAAAATACGTAATTACGTGTCTACTACTAAAATGCTACTTAAAGGATGCCCAGTAAGATCTTCGGATGCAAAGGGTGACCTGAAAGGGACGACATTAAAACGGAAGATCCAGGGAGAAACCATTTCTAGCAGATTTTCATCGAATTCGTAAATAAAAAAAATATCATATTTTTGTGTCTAATATTGAACACCATAAACGTTTATACAAACACTAACAAAAGAGACACATCTCTCCCCTCAAGGGCACACGGTTGTATCAAAGATTCTCCACGGTAAATCCATCAAAGGGAGATAAAAAATAATATTATACATTTACGCCAAGACATATTTGCTTCAATGCTGGAGGCGTTCAACATCCTTCAGTCCATACGGACTACTTCCCAGAAGGACTACTTTATACTAATTCTTTGTAAGACCTGAGGTTGTGTACATATGCCAGCCTCTATATTGTATTCCGAGTGAGGGATTGTAAGCTTTGTTATTCTGAATCAAGTACCTACAACCTTTAATACGGATTAAAAATAAAAACTTGAGCTCTAACAGGTGGTATGTACTCGTAGGTGGTGGTGGTGTGGTACTTTTGCATGAAATTCTGTTATAGACAATAGATAAGTGTCATACTGGAACGTCCATTAAGCGAGTTTATCGAAGTTTTTAACCCGTGGGATAAATAGTAAATAGGACCCGTGCCGCGGAGCCCGATGACGCTGGATACGAAATAAATAAGGAAGTTTTTAGACGGAATTATCTCAGTCAGGCGGGCATAAATCATTAACCCCTTTATGACAATTTCGATCCATAAATGAGGAAAGAACAACTCCATATATTTATAAAAATAAGATGAATATGAAATCATATCACTCTGCCCCGAGCAAACGCTACTAATTGCTTTCAAAACTGGCAAAATGCCGGACATGGTTTTTATAGGCAAACACAATTGCATCGGCTAATGGAAAACCGTTTGAAAAACTCTCGTAGTTGCGCTAAAACACTAATAAAAACAACATACCTACTAACAAAACTTTGTGAACTATACAAGTTTTTTTTCTGCTTATTAGGTAATATTTAATTCTAAGTATTTTCCATAAAATGTGGCGGTTCTTCGTTTGACAAAAAAAAATGTTACTTATAACGGAAAAAATGCCAACAACTTGTTACATACAACAAGGCGGTTCAACATGTGAAAACCACCTTCTTCTTCTTATCGTGTCGACGTAAAGCCAACAAAGTTGCTAAATAATACATGCCTAGAACTGGGCCACAGATACTGCACCGCTGGTAGCGGTCATGAGTTCTTCCCACGTACAGGTGTAGGGGGTTCTACCTTTTTTGGCATAAGATTTATTTGCCTAATCTCGTATTGCATAGTAACGTTTGGTCAAAGTCTCGTTACGCCGAAAATCGTATGGCATAAATCTCGTTTAGTAAAAAGTTATTTCGCATAACATTGTTTAGCCTAATAATGGTATGGCCAAATCTTGAATAGCCTAATAATGCTATGGCATAGGTTTATACAAAGTAATAATATTCGTTTGGCTTTAACTTTGACGGAGCGTCTCCCTACATAGCGCAAACTGGTGCCTTGTATTGTTTCCGCTGTTTGGAAAACGCTCCGCTCCGCTTCGCTGCGCTCCGCTTTGGTTTTGATGAACATGTGCACCTAACACGCTCCTCCTCGCTTTGCTCGTCGTCGCACCTATTTTTAGGTTTCGATCTCATGGGGTTTGTAATAATTATATTGGTCGTTAACTTTCGATTTTTTGATCATACAATGTCGTGATTTTCGGGATATAGGAGAAAAATACCACAATTTGTACATTTACTACATACTTAATATATTATTTATTAAGATAACATTAGGAGAAACAAGATTATACATAGGTATAGACGAACATAAATTTGAGCAAACGAAACTTAGGTGTTTAAAGATTGTGCCTAAAGAGTTTTAGACGAAACGAGCCTTCACATAAGTCTTGGCAAAGTGATGGTTCGGCCAAAAAAGTTTAGACCATACGAGTTATGCGAAATGAGTTTTGGTCAATAAAGATTATGCGAGATGAGCGGAACCCGGTGTAGGGACACGCGGGGCATCAAGGTGCACCATAGTTTGTGGCGCTTCACACAAGGAACTCAGTTTTTTTGCTTCCGTGAATCCCTACCTAGCCATAATGTCCTTACTACGACCGACCTGTGTTCGGAGTCGTTTTAAAGACTTCCAGGTCTCCTAAAGCAAGTTATGTCCAGGAGGTTCTCTGACAGCTGCACAAATGGGGTTGGAAGGGACGTTTTGACACCAAAGAGCACACCTCGCTTGCGCTTGGCCAGTAGAACCACCTAAAACCCCCTTATTATTCCAAACTTAAAAACCAGCATTCACTTACTTGATCTCCCTGGTGGAGTAGTAGCGGAAGTCCTTCTCATTCATCAGCTCGACCGTCAGGTTCACATCTTCCAACACCATACGGTGTTCCTCTCCCACTTCCTCCGGCCAGTAGCTGTGGCACTTCTTCTCGCTCTTCTCGATGATCTTGTTCAGCATCAGTATGGCCTGGCTGCCCTGCTCCCAGACCATCAGCCAGAAGTGGCCGACGGTGTAGCTGAGCGGGCCCTGGGTGAGGATGTAGCGGCGGTTCGCGCGCTCGAGCTGCGGGGGAGAGGCCGAGGTCAGTGTATCACGTGGGGGTCACCAATTTTTTTTTGTATATTGAGAGTTCGCAAAGGTGGTTTAGTCAGCCGAAATGGGGTGACTCAGGGGTTCTTTCGCAAGAAATACTGGCATTTTCATAGAAACTTAAATGAACACGTGACTATTTAATACATATTAGCAATCAAATTAATTATATTCTAATATTTATTTATATGTATAATAAAACATGATTGGTGCGCGGTGGTAGTTCAGGTTAGCGCTCGCTTTTCACGCCAGAGATGCGGGTTCGAATCCCGACGCTGACAATAAGTTCTTGTTAAATGTATACAATAGCTCTTACGGTTAAGGAAAACATCGTGAGGAGACCTACACATCTAGATTTAGCACAAAGCTTAACATTCATCATGTTTTTCCCTCAACAAAAGTGTATCGTATTTCTAAGTAACTCCGCGTAGATAAAGTAAACACGGGGATCGAAAATCGAAACAAAACAAGTTGATGCTGTTAATTATTCATTATTGGGTATCTTTTAAAACGCCATTGTTTATTATTCTTTTTACACAGCTATAGGTACTCGTATAATACACCAGTTATATTTACCTTCGTATGTTAACCTTAAAAACAGGAGACAAAATTTAAAATCATTGCTTCAGGTGTGCGATGTAGCTATAGGTACCTCTATTGTTGAATAAAATTTAATAAAATGGGAAATGCTTTTTAAAGTTTTATTGTGTCACTAAAAGGTTCGAGCAATCTCTCTATAACCGTATGCCATTGTTGGCTTGCATCGAGGATAGCAAAGTGAGAAACCTTTCCAATACAAACTCATTATATTATCTATTGATATAGAAATAATTTTTTCAATTTGAAGCGAACTTTGTCCCGTGGCAGAAGCTCTTAAAGTGTGCAACTTTGATTTAAACGCGCACAAAGGTGCCTTTGTTACCCATCTACCATATAAAACATTTCTACCAATATTATATCCGCGAGCAATGAAAAAGTTTCATACTATCACATAGCACCAAATTACTCTTATACCCCATTTACACTCTCGCACGAGTGGCGAGGCGAGCGACAAGGCGAGGGGCGAGGCGCGAGTGTGAACAGACGCTCGTGGCTCGCCTCCTCGCTCGCCTCGCCACTCGCGGCGCTCGCGTCCGGAGCGGTTTTTGGGGCACGAGTAAAAGGAGCTCGCGTCGAGCTCGCGTCGCACGCGAGCGGGTGTTTACACTCTCGCGTCCGCTTCATTCTGGCTTCTACATCGTGCCGCGCAGGTTGTGTTCGTCGTCGTATAATTATAACGTAGTGTTTTTTCCTCAGTTGTATAATGGATTGGTCGCAAGACGAAACATTTAATTTCATATTTAAGTAAATATTTCAATAAAATAATAATAATAAAAAAACACTAAAATTTAAGAAATAAAAGCAGTACTTACCTGCTTAGATATATTAGTACTGTCACATAGAATAGGTCTAAACCATGTCTAAACCTTAAATTATTTCTTACGTTTTAGTGGTTTTTTGAAGTCGTTTTTTTATCATTATTTTATTTTATTACTTATTTATACTTAGTTTATTTGCAATAATTGACAATCAAAATTAAGAAGCCAATGATACCTATAAGTCCTACTAGTCAGTAGTAAACACGAAGTAGTTGCTATATAGGTACCTACCGTTGAGGAGTTCCATTGACTACCTTCCGTTTCCATCATCAGATCAGCTCAAGGTCACCATCATATTTTTTTTAATGTTAAAAACATAGGTAAGTACCTATGTACTTTCTAAATTTCATTAACTACAATCGGTTAATAGGTACCCAAAATGGAAATTCATAGCCTGTTTTTAACCCTTTACCCACCCTTGGAGGTGGAATCAAAATTTGAAAAAAATGGGACCACATGGGATCTCAACCCAATACATAAAAAAAAGAATTTTCAAAATCGGTCCATAAACGGCGAAGTAATCGGTGATCATACATAAATTCTTTATTGTTGCGGCTAAAACTTCGACGTCCTCCATTGTTGCTAGCTCAAAGACAACTGAACTCTGCACGAGAGTGTAAACACCCACTCGCGTCACACGCAAGTGGATGTTTACATTAGCGCCTCCGCACGAGTGACGAGGCGAGCGAGGAGGCGAGGGCCGAGGCGAGAGTGTAAATGGGGTATTAAACGCTAGCTAGCTTAATTACGCCGTTTGCAATATTGAAGTACCTACATTTAACAGCGCATCATAATATTACCAACGAAATAGAAACGTAACCATCATCATCATCATCAGCCAATAATCATCCACTATACCTAAAACCCAACGGTTATCGGTTCTTCGGCAGACATGACCTGCCCACTGCCACTGCCACTTCAGCTTCCATATTTTGACAGCTACATATGTCAGAAGGTAACCTTAGTCATATGACGGATAACCTCATTTCTGACGATCCATCAGAGAAACCCCAAACATGTAAAATAAAGTATGTAGAAACGTAAAATAAAGTACCTATTCAAATTTTGTATTAAATTTCATGCCATTGATGTTGGTATTTTGTGGGTTGAACTGTTTTATTGCTCTCGAATATATTTAGCCAACAAACCTGCAATGCATGAATAAAAGCATATTCAGATCTATCAATATTAATAAATAATTATATTGCACTAATGTCAGCGTGGGTTTATTTCACATGAGCGGTTTATAGTGGGGGCGCGGGGGCGCTAACGAACGGGGGCGGCGCCTGGGGGCGGGGGCGTCGACGTGATACACTTCATTGCAATGACACGATGCGACGTCTTTGTAAATGCGGCACCGTATCTTATAATATTGTTTAAAACGTTTATAACAGTTTTGTTTTTAAATCTAGAGCAGATTTTTCAGTTGATAGTATTTTTTACACTATTTTGATACTATTACGCGCGTCCACTTTTTAGTAAGGAAGAGTCATAGCTTCAGCTTAAATAAATAAGTCAGCAAACATGCTTCGTCAGGTCAAAAAGTTAAAATATCCCGCCCCAGGACGCACCCGATCCAAAGGTTCCCAAGACGCTGGCAGCACTGCGAGGGAGATCCCCTGCATCAAGTACGCCCCAGATCGAAATTATGTTTTACAACTCAGAAACAGAAAGAATATTGAAAGTTTTCAACAAGATACGCATAGCAGATTCAACTACTAGTATTAATTATAAAAGTTCACTTCTGATAACGGTTGAATATCATGAATCCGTGTTAATTGGCGGTCCGGAGTTATACAATATAATACAATACAATAAACTATATTTGCACACCATAAAAAAAAAACTTTTACTATGGAGTCTGTTTTTTTTCGCGATATTTCCAAAAGTAGTATTACTAAAATGATTCGCCCTCTGTGCTTTCGGCTTACTATACCACTTTTTAATTAATTAAATTTGTTTTAATCATTTAAATTTATTTCCAATAAATTGTACTGAATATGGATTTGAAGAGTTTTTTACGAACATTCCTTTAGAGACTACGTGTAACCTGGATTCTTCGGCTGCAGCAGCTGAAACCCTGACGAAGGAGAACGCACCTTCAACCGATAAGGAATTTAAATTCAGATATATTAATACATTAACTATTATAAAAACATTTAAGTCATTAAATATGAAGAAAACTGAAGACTTGTGGGGAATGTCAGTTAAATTTGTTCTTTCTATTATTAATAAAATCGCCCCAATTTTAGCTAACATCTTTAATAAATGTATCGCTGAAGGTGTGTTCCCAGATCTTATGAAATTTAGTAAAATTATACCTCTGTTCAAAAGTGGGGATATGGAGGACCCTGCAAATTTCAGGCCTGTCTCGGTTCTTCCAGTTTTGAGTAAAATATTTGAGAGGGTCATACTCAGTCAGATGCTTTTGCATTTCAATGATGCTCGATTGTTTCATAGCCAGCAGTATGGTTTTACAAAAGGCAAATCAACAGCCGATGCCGGTACTGCGTTGATTAAGCACATATTTGACGCCTGGGAAGACCATCACGATGCTATTGGAGTCTTCTGTGATCTGTCGAAGGCGTTTGATTGTGTAGACCATCAGACTTTAATTTCGAAACTTAGATACTATGGAATAGGAGGAAAGGCTTTAGATTTGATATCTTCATATTTAGACAAGAGACAACAAAGGGTCGATATTAACAATACTAAATCACAGGGGGCTCATGTAAAAATAGGCGTCCCTCAAGGATCTATTCTAGGACCATTTTTATTCCTCATTTATATTAATGACTTGCCTTTTATGGTTGAAAAATTGACTAATATAGTTTTATTTGCTGACGATACTTCTTTGCTTTTTAAAGTTAAAAGAAGAGAAAATAATTTTAATGAAATTAATTCAATTCTATCTGACATACACGATTGGTTTACCGTTAATAATCTTCTATTGAATTCTAAGAAAACGAAATGTATTAAATTTACACTGCCGAATGTTAGACAATGCGATACTAACATTATTCTAGATGGGAATAAATTGGACCTAGTTAATGATACTGTCTTTCTTGGGATGACTATAGATTCAAAGTTACAGTGGGGACCTCACATTGAAAAATTGTCTGGAAGGTTGAGCTCCGCAGCTTTTGCTGTACGGAAAATTAGACAGCTGACCGACGTTGAAACCGCCAGATTAGTTTACTTTAGTTATTTCCACAGCTTATTATCGTATGGCATTTTGCTTTGGGGTAGAGCAGCTGATATTGAAACTATATTTGTATTACAGAAAAGAGCCATCCGCTCTATATACAAACTTGGTTCCAGGGATTCATTGAGAGAACTATTTAAAGAAATTAACATCCTTACAGTTCCATGTCAGTTCATTTTTTCCAATTTAATGTATGTACGAAAGAATATTTCAACTTTTGATACAATTGGCAGTAATCATGACATTAATACTAGGAACAAGCATAAGCTGGCTTTTCCAGCGATGCGTCTGGCGAAAGTTAATAAATCGTTTTTAGGGTACTGTATTAGATTTTATAATAAGCTTCCAGCAGAAGTTGCTCAAATGCCAGAGAATAAGTTTAAGTGTTACATTAAAGAGAAACTCAGTAAAAAAGCTTATTATAAAATTGATGATTACTTAGAGGACGTTAATGCATGGCTGTGATAAGTAGTTAGCTCTGCTCATATTATTATAATAATAATTATTAAGCTTATATGTATTGTATACCAACTAGTTTTAAGTCTTTTTTTGAAAAGATGGCTCAGGAGTTTCTTGCCTCCGTTCTTCTCCTTAGACAGAAAGAGCCCCCCCTTATCCGAACGGAGAGTAATTTGTAAAAATTGACGTTCATCAGAAAATTTTATATTTGTACGATGAATAAAAAATTTTGAGTTTGAGTTTGAGTTTGATCAACCATATATATTCAGTACAATTCACGTCCTTTTGCAACACTCTGTATATTACTAGTCCCACTGGCCTGTAGTGCATTGCAGAGTGTGACAAACAATAATCTCTAGGGGCCGAATTGATGAACAAAAATTTGCATATGAATAAAATTTTAAACAAACAAATATTGCATCAGGCAGAAACACTGATAGCAAAAAAAAGACGCTCAGCCTTTGGGATTACAAGTTAAATCAAATATTGTACATTTCTCTGTGACGCGAGCAGAAGCGCAGTGTAAAAAAACAAGCTTGTTTAATTACAGCTCTAGAGAGGAAAGTTTACTCATTTCATGAACGTTACACAGTTACAAAGCGAAAAGTTATAAAGAGAAATAAAATAAAACATTAATGAGAATATTATGGAGCTTTGCTATTTATCTAAGTTTGTACGGTCAGCTTCATAAGTGGCTACACGATGTACAGTTAGCTGCATAAGTAGCTATACACTTTTGTACCTTGTCAATCTGAAACCGCCTATCAATTCATTGAAATATTGACGGTTCGTCAGTTTGACAAGGTACAGAAGTGTATAAAGACTTATGCAGCTGACCGTACCTTTTCAAATACTTAGATTTTCCCAAAAAAATGCAAAGTCTCTTTATCTGTCTGATATTTATCAACGGTAAAAAACAATATGAAAAAATAACTACAATTTGGATATAAATCAATTGAAAACTGGACAAAACAACTACTAATTTTACATTTCTGTTTTCTAATAATATTTGCCAGGCAGTAAAAGTAAACCTTTTTTTGCTTACGATATGAATTATGGGTTCTGAAGAAACGTGTTAAAATATATTTGAAATTAAGATATTTAATAAACAAGAAACTTCTTTTGTGCGCGTATAAAGTGCTGAAACCAGGCGCGGTAGTTCCCAAAGTTTTGAACATCCCGTCACAGTTTTTGACGGCGGCGCCTGTTCCAGCATGTCTTACAACCAACCTTTCGTGCAAGTATCAACAATGTTTGAGAAAGCTACTACATACTATGTCAACATGTATAAAACTTGTGTAAAGTTTTATGTTCTTGTAATAAGCCGTATTTAAATGGGTTTATTTTTATCTCTATCCTCCACGGGACAGGCATTGCCTAGTGTGGGGGTCAGTACATCACCATCTCTTGTATATTTTAAAGGAAATAAACATTTTTACTTTACTTTACTTTAAAGTGGCTGCTCTATTTAGGCCCTGTCCGCACAGCGAATATTTCGCGCGTATTTTTCCCCGCAAGTGCGGATACTCCTATGGTATTCAATGTGTTACAGAATTGCGAAAAAAATATATATATTATTTTAGGATAATAATTATATTATATTCAACATTCAAACGAGATCAGTTGGTAAAACCTATACCTAACTGAATTGTAAAGACGAATACGCTTAGCTCCAGCTTCTCAAGGTACATAGTAATAAATACGCTTCATAAACTAAAATAGGATAGAAGAATAAAGAATATGAAACGCTACGATTTCAAAGAAAACAAATTATTGGAAGTTAACAATATAGTTTGATTTTCTATAGAGCCAATTCAGAGCTTAATGCATTAAATTGGCATAGATATTGCAATAAATGAAGAGAACTGTAATGAGCAAGTCCTTGGGGTTATAGCAGAGGCTTCTGGTACGGGACTTGCTTCCATTTTAAGTTATATTTTTCAAGCCCTTATTTACATCCATCGACACATTAGTAACTAACAATGGTAAGGACCTGCGCGCACTTCAATTTTGTAGCGCAAAAGTTTGCGACACGGTTTTGAACTTTCAAGAATCGACTGAAAGTTCCAAATCTGAAATCTATTTTCGATGATACAGAGCATTTTGCAATAACAGCGACGATATGTCATATCATTACGGTGACAAAAATGCAGTGCACCCGCAGCCGTAACTACCGCACCGCTTGATTATCAAAAAATTGACAGATCCATATAATATTTTTACACTTACTATAAGATGCTATAAGCAATACTGCTTAATAATTATTCATTGCTAATATGCGGTGGTAGTACGGTAGCTTGCCCTCCTCTCCTTAGTAACATTACCTATCTCTTTCCTCATTATCATCATAGATAGAGTCAATATCGTGGTTTAGAAAAGCATGGACAAACACACTATTGAATGTATAATACGAATAGGCATTGGAAAGGTTCCACTGTAAATACAAATTATTTCTTTTTCAAAGGATGCCTTAATTTGTTTACTTTACTGCAGACTTTCATTGCAAACAAGATAGAGAAAATTGCTAGCTAATACTAATACAGAAAATTGCAGAAATATAAAAGTTGTACCACATAAATATACTTACTTGCCTCAAAGGCGTATTTTATTAAAATATGAAGAAAAAAAAACATGTAAAAGGAATAAATCGCACATTTTGACAAAAGAGAAATACGTGAGCCTTTACCAAGGTTATCGATAAAGATACGTGTAGGTAGTAGTGAAAAAGCCCAAATTTTTCCCATTTCAACGAAATCAATGTTGTTTTTTTTCGGCACTTAATAAGTTCTCAGACGCAACCCGTGGCCGTTGCCGTGGAAACGCTCTCTAGAACCTCTCTTCATAGCTCTTTTGTAAGATAAAAATACTGAAGTATTCTTTATAAGTATGTACCTAACGTGTCTGATAACTAAAAATATGTACTTAAGTGATTTTAAATTTTGCCTCTTTCTTCGTCTCTGGAATGATAAATTAATATTATTCCATTTGTAGGTATGTACCTAACACAGACATATGCTGCCACAAATGCACTAATTTGTATGGGAACAGGGCGTGCCGAAATTTGTACAGGAATTATTATTTTTCACACTGATAATGACAGCTGGGCTGGACGGAACTAAATGTATGAACAAAAAGTTGAACATTATGATCAACCTTTTGACACGCGCAGTACCTACGCACATGGGAAATATCGTGTCATATGTGTATGTGGTATGTAATAATATATATTCATTTCTTTTATTATTAACATAATATATAGGTATTAACAATAGGTATTAACTTTATTTCAAAGAAGAAAACAGAACCAGGCTATCGATTCACAAGAGGAGAGACTCTCTCTGTTGGTGGAAAGCAATAAATCACAGCGGGCGACTATCTAAACAGTTTTTAATTAAGAATCCATCTGCAGCCGAAGACCAGAAGGTGACACCAGCGGGATAGGATTACCTTCAGTTAATTAATTTACGACGACGACTCTAAGAGTTCTCTTAGGTACAAATATTTAGATAAACTTTTAATTAAGTATTGCCATTCGATTCTTGACTACGCAACTATTGAAGTTAAATGAGACCTTTGGTGAGTCGTGAGTACAAAAATGTCCTACATAAAGCTGACTTCCGATCCGAGTTCTACTCACAACCCCTACACTGATCATAGTCGTGACCTAACTATCCACATTAGGCCTTGCAAATAGTATCATTTAGCATTCTACGAAATTGTTACCTATACCTGTATTTCAATATACCTATGTTACAAACATTTACATTTCTACGAAAGGATTATAGGAGTACCAATTAGTATATGATTTATTATTGACGTCTATTTGTAACCCCTAACTGGAAAAGAGGCCTGCTTTGAGTTGGACTAGTGTATCTGTGTACGTGGCCTGACTTTGGCCACTTTTGATACAATACCCTAAGTATAAGTTTGTATAAGTCACCCTAAAGGGTCACTTTTACCAAACGCTAAACGTGTTTAAAAGTGAATTTAAATAAAAAAATTGTACTAACTGACAGACGTTTGAGAGATGTATAATATTCTATGGTTTAATTTACAAAAACGGTTCTTTTAAAATTGCTAAATAAGGCCTACGACCGCTACACGGGTCCGTTTATCGACGTCGTTAAACTCGTTTATTGGACAAATATATAAAATTGATGTAAGCATTCAGTTTAATACGCGATTCCACAACTGTATAATTATGGCTTATCGCCATAAATATAGTGACGTGTATCTACGACGAGTCGATATCAAACCCAAATCCAAATAAAATTTATTTGAAGAAAAATAAACTCACATTTAAGACCAGTAGCTAAGTTAGCGTTGTCGGTATCTATTAAACTACCTGAAGTTCCACACTCAGCTTTACTCTATACTTTACGAGGAACTAGCCACACGGTCATATTATAAACATATTGTAGGTAGGACTCCGTAATTGGCAGAGGACGTATGGCTGATCGAGTTAAACGTATGTAAATACCGGGTAATATTGATCCAGGTACCCGTTTCAGGGAACTGATTGTATCCACTTGATTTTACCACGTCACGACTAACCTACCTATTATTGGAGGTATCAGCACAGCACTATACTACTTTCCTTAAACGCCGCACCAAATATACCATACTCCATACATACGTAATATACGGCTGTAATCTCTGAAGGGGTAGTCAGAGGTGACTCGCAAACGAGCCGACCGTTTTTCGCTGTACAATTGTACTCACTTGATAGGTCGCGAGCGAGCCCTACCATCGTTTTAAAATGAGCACAATGCACTTAGGGTACACATTTAGAATCTATGTAGATGTGCAGGTTTCCTCACGATTTTTTCCTTCATTGTAAAAGTATGTGGCGAATAAAAAGCTTATCTATAGAATCTCTGTTTGTCACGTGACTCTTTCTTTACTATAAAAATGATTTTTTTACGAATTTCAGAATGTCTAGTATCTACCTACTGGGATCCGCACACACCACTTTGGCAGCACCCTGTGTAACGGAGGTAGTATTAAAACGGAGATTCCAAAGGGGAACATCTCAGCACTTGGCGAAGGAATGTGTGTAGAAGCCCGGAGTAGAATCCTGTGGGTTACAGCTTGCCGTACCTTAGGAAGGAATCTTTACAAGAATTCAGTGCTTATCTACATGAAACGCTTCATGTCATGGTACATAGTATCTTACACTATGAGGCTTTTCGAAGTATTCAAAATTGCATATATGCACATGTTCTCGACTGTGATCCCGGAAAGGGTAGGGTCTGAGGTGACTCGCAAGTGATATAAATCATATACATACATACATTATAAGTATTAATGACCACATATACGTAAATAAACTGAAGACAATGGAGATGATTCTATTCTTGTGACATAGCATAGGTATACTAATAGATATAAAGTATGTTTTTTAATCTCAGATACTGAATTGACAGATTCTGAACGGTTCATCAACAGTACCTATATTGTCCCGCGATGAGGTGACGTATCGTCCTATTGGCGGGACAATATACACTTAGTGCCAATTTCTCCATTCTCGGTTATCTAACCGAGAGGGATTGATTTATAAATTAAACGTCATCTCCATATAAAATTCATGACAGATGTGTCAAAAGTTAACCACTACTCCCTGGTTATGCTCTAACCGAGAATGGTGAAATTGGCACTTAGTATCTGAGATTGGAACAGACTTTAGTGAACCGACTGTTATTGCAACGCAACATTGGGAGGGATATGCCGTATCCTCAACTATTTACATCAGAATATCAAGAGCCTACGGAACCGATGCCGAGAAAGACGCAGACGACACGATCGGCAAACTCAATTATACACTCTTTACACAGACTATCGGTGGCGGGATCACAGACCGTCCACAAATCGTTACGAAACCTAGCTAGGCTCTATTCACAATGAGATTTATTATTTATTTATTTATCACTCGAGAGGTACCTACAGAGCAATAGGTACACATTCGCAGATACTTTTGTATCTAAGATTTTTTGTGTATGGTGAAAGAATAAGATTATAGCTTTAAAAATTATTAGAAAAATATAGGTATAGAAAAAAATATATAGTAAAATCTATTTTTACCAATTTGTGCATCGGGCAGTGAATATTTAAATAATAGGTACACTTTTTATATAATCTCGACATATTACTTGCAGCCGAAGCACAATAGGTACCTATACTTGCGAGAAATTAATAAGTTCTACTCACAAAATATTGACACCACAGGGCCCACTATTAAAAAACATTTAATTTAAGATTTGAACACAATATTTAGGTTTTCATTTTGAGTTGCTAATTTTCTGATGTTCAGTTAAATGTACTTGAACATTTCAGTCTGGTCATTAAGCTAATCTATCCGTTTAGCAGTTCATTTGGAGCTTTCATTTCATTTCACTGGAACTTTTTCATTGCTCGCGCGTATATTTTACAGCAGAACATTCCAGGTCTTGTTACACCCACGTCGTGCAGGTGGAAACTCATTTTCTAAGGTCAAAGAGCATCGGATTACCAGCCGCAGGCTACGGATTGAGGCTCTCGGCGAACAAAGGGAAATAAATGCACATTTATATGTATAAGGATGAAACTATCTAAACCACATTGTTCGTGTTTTCTTCATTTCCTCGTACATAACGTGATAACATATATAGGGATGAAGAGGTATACATTTTTGTTATGTTTTGAAAGGACTCGACAAAAAAAAACTTATTCATACGCGCAGCTTCATATACAAACGTTGAAGTTAAAAAACCATTTAGTGCGTGTATAGGTTTCCGACTAACAAAAATATACCTAACATAAGAATAAAAAAGTTTTCTCCATTATTTGCTATGGGGCGAAGTTTTATCACTATCAGCCAAATGTCTACTGCTGGGCTACGATAAGCAGTCGTCACGGATTATAACTATATAATACATATGCTAAAACGATAGAAAATACTAACAATACAAAACAAAACAAACACTCACGCCTTGTACTAATGTACTCCCATGCGGGGTAGGCAGAGGTGCATTGCTGCACCCACTTTTCGCCAGAGTGTTATGTTAGTCCCAATGTAATAGGGGGCGGGCCTATTGCCATTTTACGGGCACATCCAAGACCCGAGAACAAATATCTGTGTTTAAACAAATATCTGCCCCAGCCGGGAATCGAACCCGGGACCATCGGCTCAGTATTCAGGGTCACTAACCACTACGCCATTCGGTCGTCAAAATACTCGTAGAAAATACTACTGTAATTTAAAATGTATTCAAAATTTAATAAAAACTATAAATATGCCACAATACCCTTAATTAGCGACACTCGCCGGAACACATTCTGTGTAATGAACAAGTGTAGCACGTATGATACGGAATTCAATATCTGATGAAAGGTCACTGTGGTTGTGCGTGGAATTCCTAAATTCATGTAAATTATGTACGAGATTGCAGGATTCATTTTCCAGCGAAAAATTCACTATTCAGTCCAACGAAGCGATTTCTAAGCGATATTGTGGGATCGCAGCACTATAGGTAGTAAAGCTAAACCCGTATTGGCGTTCAATTTAATTTCACTGCCATCGACAAGAGGAAGAAGAGTACACTAAAATCATTTAAACTATCGAGTCAATACACAGAAAATAAATAAAAAATAAATATGATTGCATATGCCGATAGCGTATAACGTCAATTTATTGATTGAAACGCTTCGCTCATGCAAAAACAGTGACGTGCCGAGAGCAGAGGGCCAAGTGTAGGTTTTTCTTAACCGATGGAGAAGAGAAAATCGACTCAAATAATGACAACCATTGTACCAATAAATAAAGTCACAAATAATCTTCTAACCGAACTTATTCAAAATAAGATCTCAGTGGTAGAAGTAGGGTGAAGATATTAGTCGAGACGTTTCTTTTGCACTGACACTCCATTTAGTTCGTATTAGAATATCGTTGCCTCTACTCGAACGGACACACGGACATAAAAAAATCGCACTCGCATGATGATCCGACCACCCGATAAGAACGAAAGTGTGCGAACGTTTAGCACGCAGACGCGAATAAAACGCTTCGCTGAACCGAATACCGTGTGCGGTAAAACAATGCGAGTGATGATGAGCCATTCATCCGGACCGGGTATTCCGGGCGCATTGTGTGACCCGCACCCGGATATACCGGATCAAAACAACTGGATGTAATTAGGTGCTAGATTTAGACAATGCCAATGAAGGGATGTGTAATTTCAGCAATGTTTAACTATGTATATTTGCCAGTGGAAAATGAAATTTAGGAAAATCGCATGAAAATAGTGAAAGAATCGAAGTTACAAAGCTATTTTTGATTTAACAGTGGTAAAAAATAAGGATTGGTGTTTTCACAATCGCTACCAATGTTATCTTTCCAGCGGGTAAAATATGGTAGATTATTTTTTTCATTGACTGTTATCCCTAAATAAATTAAGATGTAGAAGACAATTGGAATTTCTGCAATCTGCAGGAGGGAATCATAATTATAATTTTCTGTAATGTATGTCATTAATATTTTATACTCTTGTAATAAATCATTGACTCGTTTAATAGAGAGAACATAATAATCTTTGTCTAGTTATTGAAAATTTCGCTTTAATAACGACCTCAAAGTACTGTTATTTAAAGCGCAGGCCACACCACTAGCTAGCAAGCGAGCGAGCTAGGCGGGCGCACAACGTTGCTAGTTAGTCTTTACATATTTTTTTATAAATATGTATTTTGACATGATAGATTGTTACATGGCTCAAGGTTTCATTTCCAGAAAACGATGGTCCAGAAAATGGTCGTCTTCTAGCTCAACCTCTATATTCGTTTGATGTTATTGTAAGACCTTGAGGGAGGCATTAAACCAGATACATGGTATGTTACGTTACCATGGACGCATTTTATATTCACTAATCATATTCACTGGTGGTACATAGCATAGGTCTGATGGAAATTTATTCAAGTAAGATTTTACTATTATTTTTAATGGAAGGATGTTTGGTATTCTTCTTCTTCTAGTGACTCTCCACAAGCGGGAATATATTTTTGTAACCTTTTTAACCGACTTCAAAAAGAGGAGGAGGTTCTCAATTCGTCGGGATCTTTTTTTCACATTGCACAGCAAATCTATGGTGCAATGGCACCCAAAAGGTAAGAGTCTACCTATCGGTATCGTACATATCGAACCAAAAGGATTATCATAAATGTTTTGAGGGACTAAGTGAACGTAGGTACTTGAAGTGCGCACACGAAAAGAAGTGGACACACCTGCGTGAAATTCTATACAAAGCGTCTGAATCGATTGCGTTGCGTACGAATCCAAAAGGTGGACGTTTACTGGGCTGGCACGCCTGGCTCGCTCGCTAGCTAGCTGCTGGTGTAGCCTCACCTTAACGCTATGCATGCTTGCTACATGTCATACTATATTATATGAACGCACGCAAGGAGAATCCTCACAAAACATTAGTGTAGTGAAAGAATTGACATTGAACTAATACTGTAATGGTGTACTTTACTTTTACTTATTCATGGATATTGATTCCATAATTTTAAGCCATTACCAACGTAGGCGTGTGTATAGGAATGTATGTACTGAAGGTCAATATAGAAATTATTTGTTTTATTACAAGCCCTAGTAAATACTCAGCTATCTAAAACTAGAAATAAAAAACGTATTTTTGTTACTAATAGAGAAAACACGAACCGTTCATGGATATATAATTTGATTACGCTAAAACCTAGATTTAAAATCCAATTTCATTAAAAACAATGTTTTTCTCTCCTGAACCTGAACCTGAATTACAAAACGTTAATTGAAAAAATCTGTTGCATAAATGGACACTGACTGTTCCACCGATTTAAAGTAGCTAAGCGTGCTATGGAGAGAGCTATGCTTGGGGTTTCTCTGATGGATCGTATCAGAGGACTAAGGTTACCGACATAACTGTCAAAATATGCAAGCGTAGTGGCAGTGGGCTGGTCATATCTGCCGAAGAACCGATAACAGTTGCACGTTGGGGTAGACGAGTTCTCGAGTGGAGACCACGAACAGGCAAACTCAGGGTGGGACGCCCTCCTGCCCGGTGGACCGACAACCTTAGACGGGTAGCGGGTGGAAGGCCGAGGACCGAATGTTGTGGCGCTCATTGGGAGAGGCCTATGTCCAGCAGTAGATGATTATTGGCCGATGATGATGATGTAGCATTTAAAAGCATAAAGATTTTCCTTCAGCCTTTCACACATAGCAATTTTTTGAGACATTGTACCAAGGTTTAGGTAATTGTGCATGTGCACCTAAATTAAAGTGGAATTTTACTATTATAAAACGTATTTAGTCTGTCAGTACAAAATATACAGGACCGGTGTACAGGACTCCTAGGAGAGGGAGAGGAGAGCCGTTACAACAACAAACGTATTTAAAAAATCAATCCAAAAAACGGATTGATTTTTTAAATACGTTTGTTGTTGTAACGGCTCTCCTCTCCCTCTCCTAGGAGTCCTGTACACCGGAAGGGCTAGTAAGGGGCGCATTTAAGACGTGACAAAAGTTCTCCGTCGCGCTAGTTATTGAGGCTGCGCGATGTGAGTGATCGTGGTGCAAAACTTATGTCCGGTCTTAAATGCGCCCCGTGCTACTAGCCCAGAGATAATTGTCCAATAAAATTCCATGAGCGGAGTTTTTACCCGACTGCCGAAGGAGGAGGGTAATGTTTTTCGATTGTATGTTTGTATGTATGTATGTATGTTTGTCTGTTTCTTTGTTCCCTCCTGTAGCCTAAACGGCTTGATAGATTTTGATGTATGACTGTATGAGGTATCGTTAGAAGTGTATGATTGCGCGATGGTTATAGGCTATGTGAAGTTACATTAAAATGTTCATAACGCCCTATAGAGGACATAAAGTGATGATCGGAAAAATATTTTTTCAACTATGCCGTGTGGGGTATCAAATGAAAGGGCTTGATTAGCACATTACAAAAATATGCATATTGTAGGTAAGTATTTAAATCACAACACCAAAATTATTGAAATAAAAAATGTTCATAAACTAAAACTACTGACATAAAATTTCATAAAATAAAAACAACTAAAAAGTAATAAATAAAAAATAAAATAAATTATAAACAAACAAAAAACCCGACTGCACGCTAAAAAGATGAAAACATGGAAAGTATCGCAGGCGGGGCCAACTTGACCGCCACACAATGTATGTACCTATCTAAGTATCATTCAGCTAAATGGTGAACCCTCTGCGATACTTTCCATTAACATTGGGTCTTGTTTTCATCTTTTTTAGCGTGCAGTCGGGTTTTTTATGCAATGGACAACATTTCATTTTCTTTACCCTATATTTTTATTAGTTATTCGGAAACTTTATAGAAAATTAGTGGACCCGTATTTTTTTATTTTGTATATACATAAATTTTTGCATGTTATTTTTAACTTTAAAGTTAATTATTTTAAAACCGGAAGTGCCGTCACATATTAGGCTCAATTTTTATTTTTGTCTATTGCCTGAGTCTCGAAAAAAAACATAAATGATACTGACAAGTGACAATTAAACTTTGTTTACATGCCAAACAACAAATGGGTCATTTTCAAATGACCTTGATATTTCTGATGATGGAAAGTAGGTACTTATCATGTAAAAAAATAAGCAGAAGCATTTTTTCAGCTGTGTAGGCGGTGGCATGCTCTGGGAAATATTATATAGAGGTCATCTCTTAATAATAAATAAAAAAAATAGTCAGAAAGTGTCAGAACAGAATTAATGAAAATGACCCAAATAAACAACAACGTCACGATAAAACGTCAACGTCAATCAAAAATGAAAGTGACACTTACTTTGTTTTTAAATCTATAGGCTTTGATCATCAAAATGTATCGCACCTGATGCATGACGTCATCAGCACTTTTTTACTATTTTATGATTTTCTCGAAAATGATACATCCAAAAAATATAAAAACTTTTTTTTTGTGGCCTTTAGAGCTAAATCTCGAAATGGTTTTCGATTTATAGCAGCTTTAGTTTTTTGAAATGTTGTCCATTTCATTGGTCGATTTTTACCTTGCACACCGCTTTGCTCTGGCGGACAGAGCCTCAAGTATGAGTTTTAAAATTTACAAAAAAGAAGAAAGACAGGTTTTCTTCTGTCATCTGCATAGATTATCTGTCAAAAGTTTAATGATAGTTTCCGCACTTTTTATGTACATGCATGACGTGTGCACGAAAAAACGTAAACTTTTATAGTTTTCGACAAACTATCAAACATGTACTAGACGTACAGCCTTTACTTGGCCGAGCGGTGGTGTGCGAAACTGTCTTGTTTTCGGTTCACAACAACTGGCACATAACAATATTATTAAGGTCGTTCTAGACCATTTACCTCGTAATTACATTAGTGAAAGTAACATACCGTCTGAAGACGTTTCAGCTGGTTTAGTTATTTGGGGGTAACTATGCTATAGTCCGACAACTGTAACTTTACAACAAAACAGAATAAGTTTAACAGGGAAACAATAATTAAATTATTATTTGTAATTTCTGACCACGACGTGATTAATCTTAACTTTCCTCATAAATTAAGGCCATTTAGAAGAAAAAATATCTCCCATATTTTACCTGTTGCGCAGTTAGTGCTGTCGAACTCTACTCTTTGTTATTAGGAGGATAATATTACCCGATTACCTTATTAATGGGTTGGTCATTGACACGGCAACAAAGACTCCGCATTCAGTCTTTTTTGGGACGTCCTAATTGTTTGACACAGGGTAGATAGTTTATTGATCTACATTAATGGTATGAAAAGAACATATAAGCGGGTAATAAAGCAACTATGCTATGCCGAGTCCCGTCTGAGACATTTTTTAAAGGCAGATATTTGGTCTTGGGGATTTGGGTAAAAAATGTGTAATATCTCCAATCCCAGTTCCAGGGCTTCTTTTGCAGGAAAACTTAAAACATCTGTATATCTAAATCGATTTCATATTTTGGCCTAAACTAATAAAACATTCTATCACATAACGGGTAAATATTAACAGTACACAGGTTATGGTAACTAATTACCGTTCAGGCAAGTAATTCATTTCAATTTTGTTATTGGTCTAGTACAGGTTTTCTTAAACTATAGCTCCTTAGCACGAGGCCCCATTGGTGCGTTGCGTAGCGAAATAGGGCCTCGCCCTTATACGTTCGTCCTGTAACGTACTCATACGACCGAAGTTTCAACGGCGTATTAAACCTGCGTGGGTGTACGAGCGATGGCGGAAAAGATGGGAAAGTTTCACAGTGGAACTTAATCAGTGAACTTGTGGTCAGTTAAACCCAGCTGTTCCATATTCTATTCTCTGTGGGCGTGTAAGTACCTTGGGGGTCACTCTATATGACGAAAAACTAAGCTTCGGAGCGCTGCTGCCTTGACTATGTCGTAGTATTAAACGTGCCGATTTCTCGATAGCACTCGTTAATTAGTTTTTCGTCAGTATAGAGTAACCCTCTTTCTGCCCCTGGCTCTCTTGAATTGAGCCTTTGGGTACAACAACAAAAAAGTTTGTGTTAAACTGCCTTCCTAAACTAGGACTCTAGGATCGTGTCCCACTACGCTGGTCCATGCGGGGTGGACGGTTGTTTAAGCTGTTCCTCACTAAAGTTAAAACTTAATGGAAGTGTTTAAGTCATTCCCTCATCATTAGCCTATAGCAGTCCACTGGACGTAGGCCTCTCCCAAAGCACGCCAGTGGATACGATCTTTAGCTTTCCGCATCCAATCATAACCAACCACCTTTCGCAAGTCGTCACACCATCTAGCCGGAGGGTTTCCCACACTACGTTTGCCTCATTGCCTCATACAGATGATTTCAGAGTTGGTCAGCATGTCGGGTACATTGCATTTCTGATATGAAGTTCACAGATAATTTTCCACTCTGTATACAGTTCCACCCTGTGCACAACTAAAAGAGGATGCTATCTCAGGATCCGACGCCCACGGCCCTATTTATAGTACAATAAGATCGAGGAACATCAGAAATTGCATATATTTGCAATAAGAGGATTATGATATTCTAAGATTACTCGTGTGAGTTTTAATAAAGTCGGGAATATTCCAAAGGGTGTAAAAGTTATATTAAAATTTATCAAATTTAATACCTTTATACCAAAAAACGAAAAATAGAAATAGGTAATGTCTTTTTTAGTATGAAGAGTTCTGTGACCCCTTGATGCGTGCTATATTTGGGTTTAAACAAAATCGTATTTAAACTGATAATGAGCTGATAACGGTGGCTATGATTTTAGAAAAAAAATAAGGTTCTGTAGGTTTTTCATTTCTCGCGTACAAAGCGCCTCTAGCTCTGCAACCTCTTTCTGGTTTTCCGGGCAGAAGGTATGGTGCACCCCGAATATAAGCTATCTGCATCTATTCGTACCAAATGGCGTAACAACTGAGACTTATCACATCAGTACCAAAGTACATAATTATTGTAGAAGAAAAAGTGACTCACTTGATTCATCTCTGAGTACCATATTGGTGACCAAAATTTTGAAAACAACTAAGTATTTTAAATTACTTTTGCTAGGATTTAAACATAAAAAAGCTAATCATAAAATGTAACATGTCTTCAACAACAGTACACACCAATAAATCAATAAAATTGCTAATTAAATTTCATTTTTGATATTGAAATACTTTCAGTTGTTTCGAAGAGCACATGAAAATAATTTTCCTAATGAAGGTTCAAATTTTAATTAATTATTATATTATATACTACCTTACCTCTGAATTTTAATTACTGAACACATGAGGTTATTAGAAAATGTTTAAAGTTCGGATAACTTTAACATTATAAATTGTTTTGAATACTGATACCAGGTTTAGCGAGGTACCTTTAAATTACCTCAAAATATTTAGCTGTGAAAATATTTGTCATCCATCCCATTTTGCCAATATAATGAACAAAGTTTAGGAATTCCTATACAAGATAACACAAGCTATCTGAATACCTTTTGGGATATGTTCACATATTTTGTCAAAGTGTTATTTATGGTTTGCCACAAATTTACTCAATTTTAATCAAAGAGTTTAATTCAAAATGTTTAAGTATTGCTACGCAAATGTTGGAATTGACATTATCAGTTTGTGTGTCTGATGCAACTAACTTGATTGTAAGAAAAGATAGATATGTCATACAAGCACTGAATATGGGTATATAGCATGCAAATAGCAATAACCGTCCAGGTCTACGCTAGCCAATCCTAACTAATATTATAAATGTGAAAGTAACTGTGTCTGTCTGACTGTTACTCTTTCACGCCAAAACAACGGGACGGATTTGAATGAAATTTGGTATACATATGGTCTAGACCCTGACAAAGAACATAGGCTACTTTTTATCCAGGAATTCCCCCGGGAAAACTTTTTAAGGCGAAGCGAAGCTCGCGGGAACAGCTAGTGTCCTATACAGGATTTTTCAATGGCCATGTGATTTATTTTTTTAATGTCAATAGCCGCTTCGAGTTTTATGCCTGTAGACATTATCAATCTGAACCCTGTTGAGTGCATCAATGAAACAACTTGTTTGTAATATACTTAAATAAAGGTTTACGTACCAATATTATTACCTTTCTATAAATAAAACATACCTATACTTTAAATCATAAAATGACCCCAGTAAGGATAGGGTATATTCATCCAATCAAAACTGATGCAAATGTAGGGCAATAGCCAATAAGCCCAGAGCTGGCTGGGTTAAACTTACAGTTATACAATGAATGTGTTGTACCCTGGATTATCATAATCATGATTGTTTTCCTGCTAATCTTGCAAACAACACAATAATTAACACCAACAACATTAACAAAAGTTTGGTTATAAACTTTGTTGTAAACTTGTTTCATACATTTCTACTACAAATTCTGGCATGAACAGTGTTGTGACACTGTCGGCTTGCGCGTCAGCGTGGCTGCTAAGCTAGTGACAATGATAAAAACTTACCCGCACGATGTTGGCATTGATGTAGTCGAGATCGTACCGCTTGAGGATGATGCGACTGTGGTCATAGGGATTCACATCCCGGTACCGGTTCAGAGGCTTGTTCCGCAGCCGCCGCGCCTCATTGAACGTATACGGATACTGGCTACACTCCCGGCAGACCTTCTACGAACAACAATAAACTCATTCAATAAACGAACCACAACACACTCTATGATTGCAACACTGGCGCAATATAAACAATGCACTTACCTGGTACATGCCGGGCCATCCGTTTTTGTTCGCCACCCTGATGTATTCTTTTTCAATGTGGTTTGTAGTTTCGTCGTCCCCGTTGCTCATTCTGCTACCATTTCAGTGGATACCAACAATAGAAAAAACAGAGCCGGATGCCGAGCGGAAAGCGTGAGACGTGTCAAGCAAGACCGACTTTCAGGCTAATAATAACGCGACGCGGTTGTGTGAATGTGGTATTACGGAGCGAAAATGTTATTTGGTTTAGATAACCTTTCAGCGATTAACACAACCGAACTTCCCGAAATTCCGAATAATATTGGAGTTGGAGAACAGACAGTCGGCAATGACAACAACAGCGGCCGGAACGGGAACGAGTCAACGACAACGACGTTTGAGCACAGACGCTACACAGACAGACAGTCAGTGTTGCCAGTAATGCGGTCGCCAATCGCAAAAATAATATTTCGGTTTTGCACTTTTGCGATTTAAAAAGAAGCTTAATACATATGAGTATTAGTTCCAGTTTTAAAAGCTGGACTAAAAATGCAGCAAGTTTATAATATATATATATTTTTAAATCGGTGTCGGCCGGTACCAAGTCTGTACTGTGTTAAAATTTCGGAATTTCGGATAGTAGGTAGGTATTATCTATGGCCTTTAAAAACACTATTTTTAAAATGTACACTGCAAGGTGTCCTATATCCTATATCCATGGAACTAATAAGTACTTGCCTATTACTTCCAACAGGGCGAGTTGATAGTAGGTCTAGCTACACGCCTATCCTAAAAAAATGAAGTTATTACAGAGAAAAAATTTCACCGAGACGTTCCAATGTCAAAAATAAGAATAGTGTGCTTTTGGCGTAAACCGAAGCCTACTTCAGAGGCTGATTTTACTTCGTAAAAAAACCGAGCAGCTTTTTCAATGAAAAAGGTAAAAAAATAATTTGAGCTTACCACCCTTACAGTTCAGAAATTCATTACATCGAATAATTTCGACCTGGCCGTATTCTGAGATTGCGATTGCGAATAGTTGAACTGGCCAAGGTTTAGGCAGTTTTACAAGTTAAAAACAATCGCGACTTAGACCAATACATTATTGGAAGTATCGCTCAACATCTCAACATCAACATTTTATTTCAAAAAATGCGGTTACGGGTTCAGCGTAACGGCATAACACGCCTGGAATGAGGTGGTAAGTCATTTTGAGTTGTAATTTAAAATTATTTACCAACTTTGTGAACATTTAAAATTTGTTTCACCAACTTAATGAAGTCATGATCGACCGACGATGATCCAGTCAGCAGAGTGATGAAAACGATACAAGAACATTTCTAAACGACTGCAAATCCATAGACATTTAAAAAATATTGAAAGTGCCAAGTGGAACCTGTCATGTCAAAAATTATTTGACATTGCCCGGGTTGAACGAGACGGAAGTTGGAGCTGTGTTGTGAAATCTCCTCTAAAAGTTAATTGTTTCTCTACTTCTTGGATTGTAGCTATGGCTTCTCCGCGGACACGTAGGAAGTTGACTTCCATTAAAAACATTGATGAGAACGACGTAAGTGTTATTCACATTACTTGAGTTTTGCAGTTTTTTAAATTCGCGGAATTTTCATGGTGTTTTTTTTTGGTTCAGAGATGTTTTGAGTGCGGGTCGCTGAATCCGCAATGGGTGTCGGTGACGTACGGCATCTGGATCTGCCTGGAGTGCTCGGGGGTGCACCGCAGCCTCGGGGTGCACCTCTCCTTCGTGAGATCTGTCACCATGGACAAGTGGAAGGACATTGAACTGGAGAAAATGATGGTGAGCAACCTTGCTATTATAGACCTACCTTTCTTCTGCGAATTGTAACTCATTGTGAACAAACTTTGTTAAACTTTTTGAAATTTGCCACAAAAAACTATGACTCCTCAAAACTTATGTGAAGTACAATTTTTGTGTGGACAGAGAAAGTTTTACATTGCCTAACAAAACAGTTTTTGGAACACTTTGTAAACAATGTTACTTTATCATATTTCACTGGCTATATTCAATCAATCATACCAATCTATTTAAATTGTATAAAATGACTAGGATATCTTGATGACCATTCATTTGTTTTGCCAGGTGGGAGGTAACTCAAAGGCGAGAGAGTTTCTGGAGAGCCAGCCCGACTACAAGCCGGGGATGACCTTGCCGCAGAAGTACAACACGAAAGCCGCTGCCATGTATCGCCAGAAGGTAAGTCCGTCTGATTTTCTTTATTACAGATCTACCTGAGTTCCTTCTTTTCCCTAGCTTTTTCCTTATTTAGGGTTTAGGGTGGGCTCTGGTCTCCATTTTCAGTCATATTTTCTTTCCAGCCACATATTTGTTGGTCTTCTTCTCTTACGTCTTCTATATCTAATGGTTGAAGTTACTATTATTTAAATGTTTTTGATGCCAATCCATTCCCTTACTAATTAGAGTCAAAAGGTTCTATGCAGCTGACTTATTCTTAGTATGCATGTATACTGGGCCGAAAAAACTAAAGCTAGACCTAAGGTTAGCCTATCAAATTATGGGACCTTTTATTCAAACCAATTCTCAAAAAAATATTGATAATTAGTTAATTATCTACATCAGAAGAATTTGAGATTCTCAGCTTATCAGAAGCCTGGAGTATGAAATTGCAACTTTTTAATACCTACTCTCCTCCTCCTTTATAAAAACAGTTATATCCTCCGATATTGAATTTATGATCAAATCAAAACCTGTTTAGACTGTACTACAGTACAGATTTCTGCTGCTCACAGTGCTACTGGTCGCCCTAGCTAATAAGGTGTTGAAAAAAGGGTATACTAAGCCGAAACCAGCATGTGCAGCATGTTATATCTAAGCCCAAAACTGAAATCAGAATTTCAAAATTCGTAAAAAAAAAAACATTTTCCATAGAAACTTAGTTAGTCACGTGACTTTTTTACTATGGGGAATGAATATTTTTTTCGCGAATTTTGAAATTCTAAATCAGAATTTCAAAATTCGAGATTCGGGCTAAGATATATTTAACATGCTGATCATGCTGGTTTCGGTTTAGTATACCCTGTATATTAGGAGGGTTACCCTAGCTTGCAGCTCCATTGCTTTGAAACTTAGTTTTCGTATGAAAGACCCCCAGCGGCGATCTACTATTACTTAATGCCAATCTAACCGGCGGCGCGGCGCGATAAGAGCAGAAAAACTTCCATCGACACTTCCTATACCTATGTAACTACACAAACATAGGTGCTGCCGTTCTGACAGCTTCCTACATGCATGCGAGCTTGCGTTTATCATAATTTCTGTCTTTAATTTTGATTTTACCGTCTTTCACTATCGACAACATCCCATGCCCAATTTGGTACAAAATTACAAACATGCATTTCGTAGCTCTTGCGTACAAAACATCAGTTGCAGGTTAGTCGAAAATGTCGGAATTCAGTCTGGCAGCCACACACACTGACATACTGGACATTGATCTGTTCGTTTGGAATTTCGGATTAAAACCTAGCAACAGCCAGATTTGCGAGGGGGTCCCACCCTTCTCCCTTCTCCCCAATCAATCGTGTATTGCAGGGGTGGTTAGTATTTGTACGGTAGTAAGGTACATAGTTACATTGCCTGGGGCCTGGAGGCTATATTACTCTCGGTGCTACTCGTTGTTTTTGTTTCGACTGTTACAAATACAATTCATATTGCTGGCGAAAAAATGCCGTTACTAACACAGACAGTCTAGAATTCAGTGGGACATTTTTGTGTATAACCTCGTCTACGACGCAAAACAAATATCATTCTCAAACTTTATTCGAATACTCACGGATCCTTCGAGACCAGAGACTCTGCCGCCTGAGCCTAGTGTAAGCTTTGATAGTTAACTTTTGCGAAAAAGTTTGCCTTGAATTGCATGATATTTCGCGTAGTTGGTTTTCGGCATTTGGCCTACAAGGTCAAGTTTATGCAACTCGTATCACAATTTCTCAATGAAGTAGTTACGATAGAATTAAATTTTAAACATCATAGGAAAATGTCTTACCACGCATTCAGCTATAAAAAATGATGAATATTGTTTTCGGAAAATCCAGGATAACTTTTGCAACAACTTTGCTTTTGTTTTTTTGTATACTTGAACAAAACTAAAAAAATTGCATTTTATGCTCACTGCATTACAGTGCTATTATCTATACACACAGCCTTAACTACTAAACGTATCCTCCTGTAACTTGCAGTGACTTTCTCTGACTGCCATAGTAAATATAACTGCTAGAAGTTGGGTAGGTACATACATACTTAATTATTTTCATCCAAAACAGGTAAGCCTCATGCATACTGGGAGGGGTTACCTATGTATATGTACCCGTTATGAAGCTGCCGAGTAAAACCACGTTAAACCCACTATCGATTGAGTTACTAAGTGATTAGGTCCAGCTAGCGCTAGGCATCATGTCAGCCTTTTGACGTGCTGAGTAATTGAAGCCTAGGGCCAGCCTTTGATGACGTACGCAGCTTATGATCACAACCACGTTAACTGATGGCTTTGTAATTGAATTACGGTCGTTAATGGCATGGCGACGAATAGGATATCGGAGTGAGCGCTTGTTAGTGCCGTAAAGCCTTCAGGATTATTCGGAATCCATTATTTGCGATATGTAGAAATGTACGTACGTATACATACGAGACTCAAAAGTCTTGGTTCGTTAACGACTTGGGGGCTTTGCTGCCAGCGTATGCTCTAGCTATCGAGCAATGAGTCGACTGATGGCTGGGTTCCAGGGAATATGATAAAAAATGCCTTGTCTATGATTTGGCCTATTAAATTGCAACTAAGATACGCCGATTTATATTTAGTATGTATCTATCTATGTATTTGTGTAGATATATCAGTTGTCCGACACCCATAACACAGGTTCTGCCTAGCTTGGGGTCGGATGACCGTGTGTGAGATGTCCCCACATATTATATTATATTATATTATAATGATTTAATGAATTAAAAAAATGTAATCCATGCTCCGAAAGGGATGATATGTGAGTATTTATGCTTCCTATTTCGTAGTAATCAAGGAGTCGGTCGGTGTCTAGATTAAAGCCTCTTTACAGCTAAGAACCTCTCGAAGCCTGCTCTCATGAACACTACAAAAACAAACGGACGAACGACTAGTTGAGCATGGGACATTGTTTTAAAACAGGCCTGCACGGATTTGTCAAACCTACGTGCACTGAATTTCTATAGTTAACATACTTCCGTTGCATATGCATATACATAGGTCCTGTCGAATCAGGTCAAATCGTGTGACCCAATCAATATAGTACAAACACGTCCGCTCGGATTTTAGTTAATTTCGTTACATGTCATTTCTGACCTGCAGCGGAAACTAGGTTGAGTGTGACGTTGTTGCTCTCATGTCATTTTCTCATTTGCACATGTTTACCACGGAATATTCAGCTTCTATTTATCTCGCAAGAGAGTGCAGTGGTATAGCTGTGGCAGTGACTGTAGGTATATATCTGTCGTATCAAACTTTTGCTAGTCAGGTAGGCGGTAGGCCTAATATTCTCAAATCAGATTGACTCAACTATGAAAATGAACGAAATACGAATAATACAGGTGTTTTATTTCTTGCGAAATTTGTACAGTTGCGATGCGAGTGTCCATTAAATTCGAATTACTCAATCCCTAAGTATGTTAATTAAGACCTGCCAAAATATTTCAGCTGTGCCGCGTCCAATGCGATATGCGCTGCGATTGTCTTTTACGTTCGATATTTCGAAAGATCGTTTTATGTTTACTTTAATGAATGAGGATCAACTGTTGGACGCCCTCTGAATACTTGGTTTAGAGGGCGCCCAACAGTGTTCAGAGGGCGTCCAACAGTTGGTCCGCCAAGTGAACTTGTTTTTCCTATTGGTTCGATTAAGGAATCGAACTATCATAACCACCTTGCAATTAGAACGTATGGTCCGCCTGACCGGACCAAGTAGTCGGAGTCGGACAGAAACAACTAAGATTTTTAGAATAGAATAGAATATATTTTTGGTACTTAAGGGGGTGTATCTTAGAAAGTTGTACCCCCAAAAGAATGGGCATCACCGTTTTTGTTATATCTTTTGAAATATCGTAAGCATCTTAAATTAATTTATACCGCTGGAGAGCTGAGATTCCAAAGAACAGATTGAAATAAGTAAGAACAGTATGGCATTGTGGGGGTAAGGGGGGGCTCCCCGCCATTTTGATATCATTTTGCTGATAACGTAGATTTTTAATTCCGAATAGCGTCACCATATTCTGTATTCTCTTTTTGATTAAATCACGACCGGCTACGTGTCCAAATGGTGGTAGTATGGACCGCTAGTGAGAAAGTTAGCCGTGAGAAGTCGTAAGCCATGGTGACAGACAGACAGTTGGAGCGTAATTTTGGGTATCATCTGTTTTTCAGCAGACACTGAATGAAACTAACTTCGGTATAGATTTTTGATTTATGGGAAGCTTAATTTCGCTACCGATTACCTGATTCGTTGTCTCAAGAATAGCTCTCTCCATCTCCACTGTAAACCGAAGCTCACAGTTGCCTGTTAACATTATTTCTCGGAATAATTTCCGGTGCCTTGTTACCGATATTGGAAATAGACAGATAGACGATGCTAGGAAGCTGAGCGGATTATTTACAGACGTTGCACAGCACAGTTGGCAGAACACTTCGGTGAAGCGATAACTTTTAATAAGATCTTGCGAGGTTTGTTGTTGACTGCTGGAAATTGCATTTGTAGTTGCACGCCCTATGCGCTGACTCGAAGTCAAAGGGTAGAAGGAAGTATGGAAGATTCTATTTAAAGTTCGACGTTAGTTTTTCATGGATGACATGATGTTATTTTCTGCATGTATTTGTTGATGACCGGATCGCTTAGTTTAGTAGATGTGCGACTCAGACAGATGTGCCGATGGTCTTGGGTTCGATCCCGGGAAAGTGCAAATATTTGTTTTAAGACAATTCCTGGAATGGGTTAAATCATTGTGTTGTGTGGCATCTCCAAAACACCTACCAAGCGTGGGCATTATGGCAATAACATCCCAGTATTGGAAGGGTCTATGTTCGGCTAATGACAATTATAGGCTTCGCGTGGTTTATGTATTTGTATTTTAATATATATATCAGCTGTGCTTTTTTCATTTCTGGGATTCGTGCAAATTTTGAAAACAAAAACGAATAGCTACCTTCTTACGTGAATCTAGCGTGTGCATTGCGATAGTGTGTCAGGTTATTGTGCTGGCGTATTCCAATATAGTACTGAAGCATCTCCGTAATGTATAAAATGTGGCCCAGTTCTGGGCATGTATTATTTAGCGACTTTGTTGGTTTGTCGTCGACACGATAAGAAGAAGAATGTATAAAACTTTCTGATTTACCCTAGGTTTTTACATCATTTGATGACTGATAGGAAATGAGATGATAGACATTTTCCTCTACTTTTTTAAATTTCTCGTTTCAGCTACCTTTTTAATACATCGATGCTTTGTAAATTCATTCATACGCCAATTATTTGGTTTAAGGTCTTATCAGACCCTTTAGCTATATACGTATAGCTACTGTCGCTGTAGCGCTTACGATACCGATTCTATAAGTAACGATTTTTTAAAACAAAACCTGCCAACAAAAACACAATAGGAGTAATTCTGCAGGCACAAAATTGAATATCGGCAGAGTCATTAATGAAATCTGCATACTGAAAAATGAGATTTACAATCACAGCAAGCAATCGTAAATTGCATTTTCGAACAAATAATTTCTGTTTTTTAACCTATTGTAGTGTAGTGAGAGTTTTTACACCGTTCGAGATGCGGCGAGTAAAAATGAAGAGTCGTCACCTAGCAATACACGCCCTGCACTATATCGGCGACATTCAATTTTGCATTAGGTTTCACTGTTCGATATGTAATGAAAAGCTACATAGATAGTTAGAATATTCTCTATTTTACAGACATTAGAACAGAAGTTACAAAGCTTTTATGGGATATGAGAGGGACAAAACAGTTCATTAGCTAAAAAGTTCTGTAACTTTTCTATGAATAATGGGGTACAAATTTAACAAGAAAACCTAAAACTAAGCCCTGTTATTTCACTTTCAGATATCAGCGCTGGCTGAGGGCCGGTCGTGGAGCCCCTCAGACTTCAAGTCGGAGACGGTGGACCGTCAGCAGGAGTGGGGGGCCTCCCACAACTCCTACTCGTCAGGGGACGCCCCTCTGCACACGAGTGGGTCGGACAACAATATCAGCTACCAGTACGTATTTGTGGCAGGTTATTGTGTTAAATGTTTGACGGGTTTTTTACAAGCTTTAATCCCACGTCGGGTTGACGAAAGGAGTTTCGCCGAGTGACATCTGCAAATAAAGCCGCCAATTATACTGTTAAAATTTTCTCTTCTCTCCAAAAGTTGTTTGGTAAAGATTGCTATTTAAATCAGCTAGGAAGCCGCCTTTTTGTACTATTTTCATATTTTATGGTTTTTGGTGCAAATAGAGATAATCATTATTTGTATGTGTGTAAGCTAATAGCCTTCTATACAACCAGCAGTAGCAGCCAGAACCGCTACACCGGGTTCGGCAACGCGCCCCCGCAGACGCATTCCACACCGATGTCGCCCGTGCACAGCGGGAACGAGATGGTGGACAACACCATCGCTTCACTGGCCACCGTGAGTACAGACCATCCCGGTTATTCCGATCTGATACCCTAGAAAATTCTCGCTAGGTTACATTCTAGGATTCTCAGATACTAAATTGACACATTCTGAATGGTTTGTCAACAGTCGATAGTCCCGCGTTGAACTGTGTATGTACGAGTATGTGTACGCGGCAGGACAATCGACTGTTGATGAACCGATACGCAACTGTTAATTTAGTATCTGAGATAAATCAGACTTTATGGTGCTAATTGGTTATGGTTACTGATTCGAATAATAGGGTTATCGTACTCATATTATAAACATGAAAGTTTGTTAGTACAAATGGATGATGCTTCTTAATCAGACTTGCTGCTTGTAAGTTTTAGAAGATAAGGCTTTTGTTATTTCCCTCATTTATAAAGGCTCATCTCAAATGCGCAAAACATCCGATAAAGACGTTTTTTTTTGCTACGATTGCTGAAAAAAACGTTAATGATGAGTTACCAGTTCCATATCATCATTGAAAGCCGTATGGCGTCATGGCATTAGTGTCTGCAACCATTATAATTACCACAAATTATATTTCAACTTCCAGGGCTGGTCAATGTTCACCAACTCGGTGACTAAGGTGGCCAAGAGCGCGACCGAGAACGCGGTGCGGTACGGCGGCATCGCCTCGCAGAAGGTCACCGAGATGGCCTCTACCGTCACTGAGAAGGTATGTGGAAGCTGTTCCCAAGACCGGTAAGCAATGGCGGCACAGTTGTGAGTCGGCAGCATGGGTTTCGCACTGTTGGTAATCATTATCTGCGGTTTAGCAAATATTTATTGCATCTTTTCTAAATAACTTATGTTAATAAACAGTAATTAGTGTTGAGTGTTTCATATTGCACTACTGGGATTCATTAACAAAGAGAAAACAGATACCTAAAGTCGGAAAACCATTCAGACGACACACCATTGAGCCGCCATTCCTTAGCAGACTCGAGGCCCTGGAGGCGGGAGGATTTTATTTGAGAGTTATCAGCGCAAAAGTAAAGGAAACTGAAGTGTTATGGAGTTGAGACCGCGACTAGGCAAACGTAAAGTAGGACGCCCTCCGGCTAGATGTGGTTAAACACTTGTGGTAGGCTGGTAATTATTGGATGCGGAAACATATAGATAGCATCCAGTGGTCTGATTTGGGAGACGCCATTTACTTTCTATTGGGTTTAAAACACATAAACTTTGGAAAACATACACTGTAAAATCCAGGCTACATAGATAGATAAAACATTCTACTTTATCCGAAAGGTGGTTTCATAAGTGCCTGTGATACTGAACTATACGTGAAAACCGCTGTTAAAGTATAATTTTCGTTTGATCCGTGTGCTCTTATCCGAGTGAAAAAATCCCAGCTCTCAGCTAGTAAACCTACAATCTAGCGCCTAATCCGACAAACTGTTTCGCAAGCACGTTTTCTAGGTAATCCCGACAGATTCAGGGATCGCGCTGTACCGAAGTGTATAACAAGTTTAATACCTTTTTAATTTTGTAGCTGCGCTAGTATTATAGTCTTGGTTTTGTATTACGTTCTGTAATTTTATTGTTATAAAGAATTTGTATAGTAGTATTTTTATAAGTTAATTTTTATAAAATATACTACTACGTTTGATTACAATCTTGTGGAGTTTAAAATATCCTGTCGATAGGCGTCACTGAATTGAAGTGAATGGATGGATGTTTGTTATATAAGTTTACATAAGTTACATGAATGTAGTGACCTGAGAGCCTGGATTACACATAGGGTTTTTATCCCGGAAATCTTTTAGGCAAAGCGAAGCTGAACATCTCATAGATCACTTGAAAACTAACCAACGTGTCACTACTACTGATACCCCATACATAGTTTGATTCCCGTTCAAATGATCTCCTACTCAGGTGAACAACCGCGGCGGCTGGAGCTCCCTCGGCGGGACAACAGACGCCCAGCGCCGCGCGTCCAACTGCGTCGCCGGCGCCTACCAGACCGGCGGCTACGGAGCCATGAAGAGTTCCACCTCGGAGCCCTACTCGCAGTGGTGAGTGAGACAGCAGCAGTGTGCGAGCGAGACGGCACCAGACCGGCGGCTACGGAGCCATGAAGAGCTCCACCTCGGAGCCCTACTCGCAGTGGTGAGTGAGACAGCAGCAGTGTGCGAGCGAGACGGCACCAGGCCGGCGGCTACGGAGCCATGAAGAGCTCCACCTCGGAGCCCTATTCGCAGTGGTGAGTGAGACGGCAGCACAGTGTGCGAGCGAGACGGAGATAGTGTCACAAAGAACGCGCGTGTCAATAAGTCTTCGGCGCGTATGTACCAGGCCGGTAACATATTCTTTGGTGTCAGTCCGATCTTGGCAGTTAGAAGCTGTGTTGCCGCAGCACTACTGGTCCTCATACATTCTCTAGGTTTGTAGCAATCGCGATAGTGAAACTAGACTGCCGAGATCGCAATCTTACATTTAAAATCAAAGTTTAGGGTCAGGTAACTCATTATTTTTTTAGGCTGACTATGATGTGAGATAAAAACTCCCAAATTGTTACCAAACTATTTACACTATGACTTGTTGTGTTGTTTCATGTAAAATAAATAAATGTTGCAGGAACGAGCAGACTCAGCCGTGGCAACAGGAGTCGGTCGCGGCTCGCAACAACATGGATGCCCGTGACCTCTCGCAGGTAAGAGCTTGCTACCACACATGCGTTGTGTTTGCGTTGCGTTGACTGACCGTGAGGCCCCAATGATGCGTTGCGTCGTCGCTGCTAAATGGTTTTCTACGTTTTAGATGCTACGTACGGATGAGGGAGAATTTGTGCGTAGCGATGCGTTGTGTCGCCACAGAACGATAGCAAAAATATATATGGAAACTTACGCAGCGATAGCATACTAATGGGACCTCGCCCTTAATATTTGGTTTCCTAGGAAAGCGAAGCCGTCAGATAGCGGCCGTAAAGGCCCATTCACACATATCAGTGCTGCTATATGAACATATTCACACTTGCTGTTTTTAAAAGAAATAATAATATAGATAGATACATAGATAGAATATTCTTTATTTGTACACACACGCATAAAAGAAACTTACATAACTTAAATTTTATAAACTATGTACCAAAATGGCGGTCTTATCGCTTAAAGCGATTTTTTCAAGACAACCTTAGGGTGGAAGGATATTTTGATTAAAATATATTGTGTTTTACATATTTTTAAACATATTTTTTAATTTTCTGCCTTCAAATTCTCGTAACAATGTTTATTCTCTGCAGGTGGGCGTGAACAGTCCCCCCCCTGACATCAAGAACTTGACCATCCGACAGAAGAAGAAGGACGACGAGTCGTGGGAGTGGCTGAACAACTAGATCTAATGCTGGTGAATATTTATACTTAACCTCTTAATTACTATTATTATCTTATGGAGAGAATGGTTACCATTACTCGAACGGCGTAAAATGTCGCACTCTGAAGCAGGCAAGCGTAGTGTGGGACGCCCTCCTGCCCGCTAGGCCGACGACATTAGGTAGCTGGTAGTGGCTATATAAGCAAGCCCAAGACGTAGGCGTCTAGCAGTGAACGATTACGGAAGGATGATGATGATGATGCGGCCTATTTTAGGCAATGGATGATGATTTAGCTGATGATCAATCATCAGCTTCATTCAAATGAGTGTGGGCATCTAAACATGAGGCTAGGAAAAAAATAATTAGCGAGCTTTCTAAAATAATGTTTTTTTTCTTTTCAGATCCTATCACCTAAGCTCAACGTAATGTTAAATTTGTCTGCCTGCCAATCCTGTTACTGTAAAACCTCTTAAATATGTCCCCTTGTGCCTTTCTTTTTATTGATTATAAAAAAGAACTATCTAATCTAAAAAGGTTTAACACCAATTATTTGCCCTTATTGCTATTTTGGAACTTTGTCTTTCGATAAAGGAAAAAAGCGAACTGTTCGGGCATATCGGGCTCACTTTAGCTAAAGCGCTGTGGATTATCCTTATATGAGTATGCTATGATATTGCTGTCCATTACGTTAAGATACTTGCTATGTGACGTTACATTTGTACTAAAGTACTATTGTTGGTCCTTTTGGACACTTTATATTCGTTGCTGATTGTGCTTTGTTGTGACTTTAATATTGTAAACATAGAGATGGATAACTGCATCGATTAACGTAATAATATATTGTGTACCTATTGTTATTTTTATTGGTCATAGCGATGTAGCACCATATCTTAATACTTATTATATTATAGAGCATTATCAGTGTATTCGGTGGATCTTGTATTAATAGGATTACTGGTTAGATAACGATGATTGTTGTAAGACCCTTTCTTTGTCGCCATCACAGTATATTCGATAGGATTAAAATAAGGTGCCAAAACATGTCATGGCCACCTTCTAATAGGCAATCGCGCGACTTCGTTTAGCATTATGTATTTCATGTCTAAATAAATTAATAGTATAATTTACTGTGAAACTTTTAATTGAATATAAGTATAAATTTGAATTATTGTATTTAATGAAAAATATCGAAATTTTTATGCTAAAGCATACACAGAGGAGTTTATATTTCGGGAGGGAAAAAGATTATCTTCTTATATTTGAAAATGTATATAATATATTTTAAACTACGTGTCACGTTTTATATAATTATTATAAACATAGATAGAAGAAACGAACGGACTTAAAATGGAGCGATTATGTGGTAGATTATAAATGAACGGACTATGATTATCATAATATTATACATTTTCTATATTCTTTATTTTACAATATTATTGCATTCCTAATAATTATAATGATAACAAGAACTAAATTAACTTTTACTTATAGCATATATTTTAAATTTATTAAAATTTTCTAATTATTTTTAGTATGTGTGTAATCACTGAAAGAGTTAATCCTTTATAAGGCTCTGAGCAATATATGACCATCATATTTTGAACTTTATGACATCGACTATAGGTCCAAAACCATTGAAATATTGGAACTTATTCTGCCTTATAAAGGGTTAAAGGAATCGAATTTCAGTAGGATAATAGGATTTTTAAAATATATTTGTCAAAGTTGTTAGTTATATTTGTATAGTAACTTACTTAAAATTTTGTTTTAAACAGTGAAACAGGCCCTATCATTTCCATATACATTAAGTATTTTATAATTATTATAAAAAATAATAACTTGACTGCTCAAAACTTTTACAAACATAAATCGAATTACAAAGTAAAACCGTTACAATACTCTAAGACTAAAAAAAATTCAGAATGTAATATGTTAAATATTACTTGACATAAGTTATACCTTCTTTGGCAGAGTCTACATAAGAATTATCACTATTTTATGGTATGCGATTTAGCGATATCGTATAAACTTTTGTATGGCTCCGGATTATCACTACATTTTGGCCTACTATATCAATTTAGCAACACCCTGTTTAAATAACTATAATGTTCCGGCTACTTTTTGTAAGCTGAATTCCGAAATACGCGTTCCATTTTTTATAAAGAAATACTCTAGAGACAGAATGGATTAAAGTGTAACTTTTTTATAATTATTTCAAATTTAAAAAGTTTAGTAGTTTTGCCTCGGTTACTTCTCTTAAAAAGCCTTTCTTTGTATGAATGCTTTCTATTGAACATAAAGTATAGATTCTGATGCAAAATTATTGATAGTTTTAATGAAAGAGATCAAGAGAAAAACTTTTATTGAGGTCAAATATTTTACTTTGTTTTAGTGTAAGTAGTTAATTTGTTTATTGATTAGGTTACCTACAACAGTAATATTTATATTCCTTTATTATCTAAGACTTGCTGTATTTTTTTATATTTATTAGGTAAATATAATATTATTATGTAGAAACCAGAATCTTGTTTACGGCCTTATCAACATTTTAAATTTCAATAATTAATAATGTAAGCATTTTTTTCTCAGTATCTGGTAAATTAATCATGGATTATTTATTTATATAGGTACATATTTTAATGTTATCACTCTTACTACAACAATATAGAGATCAGGGGCGTACCCAGCTAGAAGATAAAATTAACGTAAATTTGCCTGCCAAGTGGGAATTTTTGCGACCATCATCTCGAAACAGGTATGAGCTGCCCCTCCCTAGCTGAAATCCTGGGTAGCTGCCCCCCCCCCCCTAGCTGAAATCCTGGGTACGCCCTTGGTGATATGTCTACGCCAGTTTACCATCACAACTGTCAATAAATTATTATGTACCTACTTATCAAAAGTAAAATGAATGTGCAGGTTTTATCAAAACAGACAATGAAAAATATACCAGTGGGTATTCGTGAAGTTTTGACGAAGCTGTCACATAATTATTATGGCCTAAGTAACCAGTTAAAGATTATCTTTATGTAGATACCTAAATGTTTTTTTCTTACTATGGCATAAATATGTCCAGTAGAGCTATCCGGAAAAAACGCAGCACATTCTATTCGATAGTCTATTCGAAAGTGCTGTCAACCTGTCAACAACAAAATGGCGGTGTATTGCGGTGTATAGTGCCACAATCTTATCTGTTCCGGTGGTCAAAATGTGCAACTAACGAAACGTCATTGTCAAACGTCATTTCATACTCTGTGCGTTATTTGAGTTGTCAATTTCAATTGTTGTTATTTAATTTGTTTTGTGATTTTCTGGGTGAAATACTGCCAAAAGCGCTGTAATGTAATGCAAGAAAAGTAGTACTATGTATATTGGCTTTTATGCAGGAAGAATAACGTATTCAGGCGCCTTTAATTCCGTTTGAAAAATTGGAAGAACGAGTTGCAGCGGCTACAGGTTAGTGTTGCCAAATATGACGAATAATTTTACCCATATCCTCCATGTAATTTTATGTAATATTTTCCAGAGGCCCGTGCCCCAGCAGAGGGGACGGGATGAGTCGTGATGATACTCGTGATGAAAAGTATATAATCTTTATTTTTCTTTGATTACAGGTGTGATAACATGACATGATACTTTAAATCTTAGGCAATTAGCCTTTGGAAGGAGACCCGTGCCCCAGCAGTGGGGACGTGATGGGTCAAGATGATGATGATGATGATATATTAGCCTTTGCACACTGTCTGAATTTATTTTAATTGTATGCTATTGTTTCTTGTTACTTTAGAAAATGTAAAATAAAGTGTTCAAAAATTATAATAATAATAATACTTAATTAATTGTTTTTTTTAAGTCTATCTATCTCGTTATTCCTACGACCCACATATATTACCTATACCATTGTAATCTAGATTTAATCTCCTATATCAGAAGCAGAACATAATCAGAACTACATTGAAACAAATGTCGTTTGATATTTTATATCCACTTTCATTTACTATCGACCCTATATTTTGATTTATCTATAGTACTATACTTATGAATGTACCTAATTATTACAGTAGGTAATAGTAGAAATGCATTGTCGTTTAAACCAGAAATAGGCAAAATTTAATCGAAAGCAACACTGGATTCGATCACAGTGATGTCGCCACCGGAACAGATAAGATTGTGGCACTATACAGATTTGCGAAAGTTTGACAGCTATCATTCCATAGGTCATTGTCAGAATAATATTATGTACTCTGTGGTCATTCTTTTCGAAACTCATTCGAAAGGTAAAAAGTGTTCGAAAGTGCTGTCAAGTTGACAATAGTCGCACTCGCATTCGATTCTATTCGTTAGCTCGAATTTTCATGATACGGGTACTGTAGTGGATAATTACGGTCTGATGACGTTGATGTTAATATAAATTAAGAAATTGATCAATTTCATGGCCCATAATCCTTAAAAATCCGACTTCAGGAACATTCAAGTTGTTTGGACCGAATTTTACATAGAATCGCCGACCATTAAACTGGTCTAGAGATTCGAAGCAGGAATAAAATACACCGACATTTAAAATGGCTTTATATTTCCGTGTATTTGTAGTACCATCTAGTGTTAATGTTTGAAGATAAACAACCATTCTAGCCTTGTAAACGTAAATGACATCAGCGCTTTTAATAAGATCAAATAAGATGGACAAATACTTCAAAACATCGAGAAGTGTGATTTTGTGATGGCCATGACAACTTACATCTCTCTGCAATCGTCACAATTTATTGTATACAGCGCTACACGGGTTCATCGTCGACGTAGATAAACTCGTTTAATGCGCCATCCACGAATCACAGCGCTGTATTTATGGCGAATCGACATATAGTGTCGTTTATCTACATCGACGTCGCGTGCGTAGATAAGGAAACAATATAAAAATGGCGGCTGGTACACAAAATAGCCACTCATATTATATTATACAATTTATTTGAGTGACATATTATACCTATACTATTGTCTACTTGATTATTGACCTAGTCAGGTACTCTCCTTTTAACAAACAAATAAAACTTACTGTACAAATGCGATATCCGTCTGCATGACTGTATTCTACTCCTGAATATTCTTAAAAGTACAAAAATAACTTTTATCAAAGCGATGCGATGGTAATGAAATTCTTAACAATGGTAAATAGTACCATCCTGTATTCTACTCCGGCATTTTCTTAACAGTACAAAATATACTTGTATCGAAGCGATGGTTATGAAATTGTTTGATAACAACATTGGTAAATAAATAATGAATTAGGTAAGTACCTACTTTGAATTTTTAAGATTCATGATTTTTCCATACTTATTTTTGTATCAAAATTTATAGATATCATACTTACCTACATAGCAATCTGTTAACATAATAGGTATCTGTATTTATTTATTGGATCACTACTTTATTAGATTGTTACAATTTTAGTTGTTAGATAATTATAATTAATCATTCTGCAAATGTGTGTCAAGCGATAGTAATTTTAAAACCTAAACAATGTACCTATGTATGTATTGAACTTATTAGAAAATAAAAATAGTTTATGAACACCCAAGAGTTTTCATTTATTAATGAAGAATGGATATCAAATAAAATAAACGACCTTAGTATTCACCACCGTTTATTAATACAACATGATGTTCAGATTTATGTGAATAACATTTTCTTCGTAATTAAAAAAATGCAATGCAATATATGTATAATCAACTAATCAATTCAGTCAATTTAACATCGGTACCTATACCTACACCCGCAGTAACAGTTAATAATTATATGTATAAGTAGTTATAGGTAGGTATTCTGCCCTTCAACACATAATATTTTTTTACATTAGTAGAAATTACTTGCTACTTATCGAGGTTTAATAAAAAAAGGTTCTAAAAGCTAGTAATTATAACTAAATATCACCATAACCACTTTACTCTTAATTAAACTATTTAAATTAAACATCCCTACTTTTTTCTACTTTTCTAGTGCTAGTCTGTATTTCGAATGTATCAATAAATTGCAGTATGGTTGCAATGCTCACAAAATATAATTATATAAAAAAATACCTAATATTACTTTCGAAATACTGACTAAAAGAATAGGCATGCTATTTTGAGACATTTAATTGCCCTGCCATTGATTTTTAAATATCAATTTATTACACCATAAAATAGGTACTCATAGCAACATAATTAATACTAGCAAAAAGGAGCATTATTTCACACATTTTGTCTAAAGTTTTATACATGATAATGAAAACATTATTGTCATAAAAAATATGGAATAGATAGTCATGTAACAGTTAATTATTATGATGCCCACATATAGAAATATATATCTTGCCAATGGCTCAGGTACTGTAGGACTGGGTTTGTAATGAAGGCAGTCAGGGGAATTTTCTTAGCCGTTGAGTTCAGGGCACTTTCAATTACATTCTTAGAGAATTTGGCATACATGGGACTCCGCAATAGGTATAGTAGGAGACCAAGCTTTCTTCTACTTATCTCTAACCTCTGATCATAAGAAAGTTCTTTCATGTATTTACTGTATACCTTCAGACTTATCAAGTCCATGCTTAATGAGACGAGCCACTGCTTCCAAGCTTTAGTCCCAAACACTCTCATGGAGGCCAGGTGCAGCAGAGGCTTCAGGATGTGTATAGATTCAGCATAGATTAAGTCCTTGACATTGATGTTTGGGTTCTGTGACTCCTTGCACGTCTTGACGGGTTGCCAGTCTCGGAATGCAGCTGGTGGCGCCCCTTCAACACTTCGCAGAACTCTTCCTGACCTCCTCAAAGTGAAGCTGCCATTTATATTTTCATTTGAATCCTTAGCTTCTACAAATTTCTTCCTCTGCAGGGTAGGCACTGGTGGGTGCTGTATAGGCATCTCACGGTACTTGAAAAGAAGGACTAAGTTTGCAGTGCACTTTAGAACTTGTAGGATTGTGGCAATTGTCCATTTTCCCTTGTTATCATACTTTTTTCTTACAAGTAGCTCAATGAACACTTCACTGTAGTGAATGACGGTGAGCCAGACCTTGATCTTGTCTCGGAGGCCGTTGGTTCTACCGTCTGTGTTGTACGCTTCTCTGATGAGGCTATCGTTGTGCAGAGAGAGTAGCTTCGACAGTGAATACACTAGTTCTGATACGATGGGAGACTTGTTGATTTTCCCCGCAACAAAGTATGAGGACCATGTTACGACGGTCTCCACGTCTGTTACCAAGTTTGGATTGTTCTTCACCCATGTTTTGTACGAATTGTACAGCTCAGTCAGTGGTAAATTTTTATCCATTATTTAATTTGGTTAGGGAACTTACGTGTAAGTTTCACATACACTCTCTCAAGGGCAAGGAATGTTTTCGGTCACTGTAGTAGGTTACCGTGTAAAATATACAAGTATAGAACTAGATGTTAAGTATTTTAGATGCAAGTACAGTAAAATAATAATAATATTAAATTAATTTGGACTTTGCGCATCCAGTTCCAACTTTATAAAAATCACACTCATAGAGAAAGTAACACAGTAATACTACCACCAACAAAATATATCGCTGTCACAATCACATCCTAACATAATCTGTGAATCACAGCTAGTGTTGTAAATAACCATGGAAGTAATAAGTACGTAAGTAAGTATATAACAATACCAAAACCCCCCCAAAAAAAATAAAAAAATACCAAAACTCAACAACACATATAATCGAATAGATGAATAGCAAAGGAAGGATTCTGAAGTTGGTGCCTTTAGAATCTAGCAAACACCATGCAGACATAAGAGCCCAAAAATAGCTTTTCTGCACTTAACCCCACAAACGACTTAAAATTTCATGTCAAAGAATAAATTTATGGAAGTAAAATAAAGGGTTTTGTTTATTGTACAACTTTACGGAGCGATTGCTGCGTGGGCCAAGGTGCCACACTACTATTATGTGTTATGGTCGTCTACAGAACCTTCCATATATCTAGAGGTACGGTCAGCTGACAGCTGCATAAGTAGCTAGCTATACACTTTTGTACCTTGTCAAACTACCTACATAACAAACTGTCAATGTTTGAATAAGCACTTTGTGAGTTTGACAAGTTACAAAATTGTACAGCTACTTATGCAGCTGACTGTACCTAGGTTCCCATTAAATATATCTTTACTCTATCGTGTTTCACTGCTGGGCTGGTGATGTTAAGTAATCGGTTAACTGCCAGTTTCAATACTCTATGGGTGAAATCGCCAAAATTTGTATTTTTTTTGTCTATTTACATTTTTGTAACGTTTCCCTTTTGTAACGTTTTTGTTATGTACAAATTTTTCACCCCTATATGTATATTGATAACTGTTAGTTACTTTCATACGATTATGACACATAAAAAGTTGCATTATGTCAAAATCGTATGAAAGTAACTGTCAGCTATCGATAGATCTATCAATAGTGACACTATAGAGTTATAGAAACAGCCAGTTATTAAAGACAAATCGAAAATTAATTAACACATCACTAGGTAACGGAAATACACAGAATAGCAAGTCATTGTCATTACTGACATATAACAATAATGTTGCCAGTATACAATAAAATATTACCTCCGAGACCGGCACCGATAAAGTCTAGATTGCTCAAAATAACAATATTGGGTAAATTTTTATAAACGAGAGTGCAACAATCGTACAATAATAATTAAACATTATGTTATTTTGTACCTTATATTACCGTAATATGTTTTTTTTGTCCATAGGGTTAATATTTATTTCAATCCCGACCATTAAATAAAATTCAAGATGATCCCGACATCCCAACTTCCGAGCCCCTCTCTAGTGAATGAACGCTACGCTTGCTTCTCCTTCGTTCCTTTCTTTGTGTTCGTTCAATGTCGTTCATTCAATCCGGGCTCTTCGGGAGGAACGACGCGTCTGCTCGTTTCCTCTCAGTTGTTTTCGGGATTTTCATTGCTACGGTTATCGGCAAAACTTCCTACCTAATATTTTCATTTAATTTTGTGTCCGACCCAATGCGGTCTTTTTGTTTCAAAGTATAAATTTTGTGTTAAAAATGGATGCGAATAAAGACGAAGTGGATACGGCTGGGTATGAGAAGGACGAATTGTTAGTCCTTGGACTCCCAGCCTACGAGGCCGCTGAAAAGAAAGAACTTTACTGGATGAGTGGTGTGGCTGATTGTTTCTCGACGGTGCTGTCCATCTTCCGACCGGACGAGATGAAGCCAACAAGGGGTAAGTTTTATTTTACGCTCAGTCAAACATAGGCCCGGTGCGCGGTGCAACCAAATCCTCTTTCAAGGTTTCTGCGAAGGACGTTGCCCGGATGTTTCGGTAAACAAATAAACCTATAGCTAAGTACGGTAAGTATTGCTCGCTTAGCGTAACCTTGCTTCATTTGGTTAATTATCTTGGAAAGCTGAAATGTATTTATGCGTAATTTATAAGGGTTTGTTTATGTACCTGAGCCATGCTTTCTCAACGATGCTACTTGTATTTGGCCTACCACTAGGCATTTAAAATGACATTTCAAGGATGTACCTAATTCTGTCTGCATTATTAAATATTATTAAATGTGGTCACTAATATTAAAAATTAAGAGACATGAGACCTAACAAATAATGATATAATTGTATGTAGAGTCTGCATCTGGCTCACTTACATCATGTAAGTGAGAAGTAAGTAATGTAAGTTACCTCTGTGCATATGCCTGTATGGTTTAGACTGCCTTCTTAAGATTTCCATCCATGTTGTCCCCCTGTGAGTCCACACATTAATATTGTGCTAGTTTCATCAACATGTTTGTTCTCCACTGAACTTAAACCAATAAACTGTGGTGGTCTTATCTGTTATGCCAGATAAGACCTCTTTGTCATTCATGAAGTCTGGGCTTGAGTACTGGAATTTTAGTTAAAAAAAAATCCTGATTTAAGAATTTAGGTAGGTACTTAGAGTACCTTATACTTACCTAAGGTATATTTTTGCTATGTGATACAATAATTAACATTGTAGAGTATAAATCACCTTATCAATATAATTCAATCTTACCAAATAGTTATCATGAAATAATCAATACATTGATAATTATCCTAGAGCATCGGTCTTAAATAGTCTTCACCCTTAATTTTCAAGGGCTAATTTTTTATACCACTTACAGGATCGCAATCATCATTCTATTTTAGTCAACTTCTGGATAAAGGCCTCTCCAAAGTAACTTAAATTATAAAGTTAGTTAAATATTATAAACAACTGACATTAACAGCATCTAAAATTTTTGATTATTATAAATGTTTGCACGAAAGTGTGACATGAACAGATAAACTATATTCTTTGATTGATAGTTATAACTTTATCTATTCAGCACAGTTTATAATAATTAGCAAAAATTTATATATTTGCCACCCAAATGGTCACAAACACCCGAGAATGAAATTTATGATGAGGCAATCAGATTAGGTGGTCAGTTGCAGACTGCATTGGAGTTACAGGGATAGGGGATATCATATCCAATAATTAATTTACTTGTGAAGTGGATCCAAAATAAACACAAAGGAGGTACAAAGTGTGAACACTAGTTCACTCCTTGGTTGCGGTGACTGACACTGATGTGGTATTAAATTCATTTATCTTTAGAGTTATTTACCCAATTTTGATATGAATATTGTACAAATGCAAAAAAATATACTAGCCTGCCATATTGATTGCGCCGAGCCGCCATCTTGACCGCGCCGCCATTTTGAATTTAAAATTCAATATGGCGGTGAAACCAAGATGGCGGACTGGTACAGTCACAGTCAGTCAAGTATAAGTTGGCGTTCCTGTTCACCTTTGTGTTGGAACTTTTTTGTTTATATTGCTCATATTATATTATCTCTAGCCTTATACTTGACGCGCTATAATTAATATTATCGATTGTACAGAGGAGTGCTGAAAAGTAAATGATAGTGTGAAAGCGAATGAGCTTGCGAACACGTATTCGTATACAAATGCGTTTTTGAGTACGAATTTATGGGTAAGTGCGAATGGCAACGAGCTAGCGAACGAAAATCATAATGCTACTGCGAACGGAAATGCGAATACCGTGCAGCGAGCACAGCATTCGATACTATTTTCGAATCTACACGAAGGGTCACTTTTACCAAACGCTAAACGTATTTAAATCAAATTTTAAATACATTTTGTACTAACTGACAGACGGAGGTTCGAAACTTGTGCTAGCGACTACGACCACCCTATATTATTCAAAAACCAACACAGGCCGAAAACCAATCAGTGTAGGACATTTTGTTTCCTCCAAGACTGGAAGGTCTATCTCCACGCTTAATTACATCCAAGACCCGAGAACAAACATCAATAGTGACAAACCTAAATGCATATGCGAACGTAAATTTGTTAGTGAGAACAGAAATGAACTCCCGAAAACGCATTGAAGTATCATTTTGCAAATTCGGTTTCACCCCTTGGGTTGTAACATGTATTATGTATTTATTAGTTAACTAGCTCATCCCGCGAGCTTCGCATCGCCTTAAAAAGTTTATCCGTGGGAATACCGCGATAAAAAGTAGCCTATGTGTTAATCCAGGGTTCAGGTAACTCTTGACGTGAAGAAGTTACAAACATACACACAAACTTTCGCATTTATAATATTAGTAGGATTTACTCTGCAATTAATTTACTTTGCTTGCGAAAATTTTAGAAGCATAGGGCGATTTGATGTGGCTGCTGTTTTCACTAGCTGTCCTGGCGAACTTCACCCCCTTCCCTACCCTACCCTACCGTACCTTACCCTACCCTACCCTACCGTACCTTACCTTACCCTACCCTACCCTACCCTACCCTACCCTACCCTACCCTACCCTACCCTACCCTACCCTACTTACACTACCCCACCTAAACTACCCTACCTACACTACTCTACTTACACTACCCTGCCTACACTACCCTACCTACACTACCCTACCCTACCTTCACTACCCTACCTACACTATCTACCTACACTACCCTGCCTACACTACCCTACCTGCACTACTCTGCCTACACTACCCTACCTACACTACACTACCCTACCTACACTACCCTGCCTACACTACCCTACCTACAACACCCTACCTACACTATCTACCTACACCACCCTACCTACACTATCTACCTACACTACCCTACCTACACCACCCTACCTACACTATCTACCTACACTACACTACCCTGCCTATACTACCCTACCTACACTACCCTACCTACACTATCTACCTACACTACCCTACCTACACCACCCTACCTACACTATCTACCTACACTACACTACCCTGCCTATACTACCCTACCTACACTACCCTACCTACACTACCCTACCTTCACTACCCTACCTACACTACCCTACCTACACTACCCTACCTACACTACCCTAACTGTACTACTATGCCTACACTACCCTACCTACACTACCCTAACTGTACTACTCTGCCTACACTACCCTACCTACACTACCCTAACTGTACTACTATGCCTACACTACCCTACCTACACTACCCTAACTGTACTACTCTGCCTACACTACCCTACCTACACTACCCTAACTGTACTACTCTGCCTACACTACCCTACCTACACTACCCTAACTGTACTACTCTGCCTACACTACCCTACCTACACTACCCTACCTACACAACCCGTCCTCCACTACCCTACCTACACTACCCTACATCCACTACCCTACCCTACCCTACCCGAATCAGTTCAGCCGTTCTCAAGTTTTAAGAAGAGTAATGAACATCAATTCATTTTTTTATATATATAGATTATGGATATGCTTATTGACATATTTACAAAAAAATCCACCAAGTTGCACAGCCTATTCGTATTATACTGATGTTTATAGTGCTCAATAATTTCAAACCCCGGTTTCTCTAAAACTATTTGGGGCTTTGCCGGGTCGAAAGGTTTTTCCAGGTCAATAAAGAGCAAAATTATATAGGCTCGTTAGTTTTGTCGGAGTTCGGGAAATTAGGTTATTGTATGAAACAGTTTAGCTTGACTTTCACAGACAATTACTGTTAGAATCAATACTAGATGTAATAGATACCTAGTAGTTTGGTATTAATAATCTGAAACTGTTGTACGTAGGACTATCAGTTTACAAGCTTACGATATAGTAGGTAGCAGAATATGCAGGGAATCGGAAATGCCTCCTGAATTTGTAAAGCATATCTCGGTATCTATGTTATATTAAACATAGAAACTATGATTAAAAACAATTAGTACAAAGGAATTCCAAATATCTATAGTTTTGCATTTTCTTTTTAAATATTTTTATTATATAAGGCCATAGCCTTCAAATTTGCAGCTAAGTGCCGCTCACGGGAAAATCGGGAAAAAAACTATAAAAAAGTAACGGTCCTGGTCTCTAAATTTTATAAATAGCCTCGTATCACGTATGCAGTGTCTTAAATAATAGGCTCATACACAAAAACCGTATCCAATATCACTGAGTACAACACTGTCTAAACGACCGGTGGCGCGGCGGCTTTAAATACTTAAATATTTCAGTCGGCCCGCTACTGCCTTGCCGGGCGACGTGTCTGCACCATGCACTCCCTCGTGCGACGCTGGGTCCTCGCCTTCCGTAACCTGCTGTCTCTTTCCGCAGAGGACCAGTGGGAGGTGCCCTTCGAGGCTGTCAGCGAGCTGGTGTACCTCGGCTCCGGCGCCCAGGGAGTTGTCTTCAGCGGCATGTTCCGCGGAGAGATGGTCGCCGTCAAGAAACTGCGCGACAAGAGCGAGACAGACTTCAAACATCTACGCAAACTCAACCACGAGAATATCGTGAGGTTCCGCGGCGTGTGCACCCAGCCGCCCTGCTACTGCGTCATCATGGAGTTCTGCCAGTACGGCCCGCTCTACGACTTCCTGCACAGCGGAGTCACCTTCGCCCCCAAACAGATCCTCAAGTGGGCCAAGGAGATCGCCCAGGGCATGGCCTATCTGCATCAGCACAAGATCATACATCGCGATCTTAAAAGCCCTAAGTAAGTGTGGTTCAAATAGAGTTGCTAGCTGCAAGGAGAGGCGGTGTAGTAACCGCCGCGTTTGGTTGCAGCATCCTGATCGCGGACAACCTGGTGGTGAAGGTGAGCGACTTCGGCACGAGCCGCGAGTGGGACGACGCCAGCGCCATCATGAGCTTCACCGGCACCGTGGCGTGGATGGCGCCCGAGATCATCCGCCACGAGCCCTGCTCCGAGCGCGTCGACGTCTGGTCCTACGGCGTCGTCCTCTGGGAACTGCTCACCCAAGAGGTGCCCTACAAGGTACGTAGCCCACCAGACTCCGCCACACCGGGCTCTATGCCAAACCAGGTCAGTGATTGCTTCTTGTGCCGCTTTTGAACTTAGTAACTTGCCAGTTAGCGGTGACTTGCAGGTCTGGTGTATACGATGCGTAATACGGCTTCATTGGTTGATAGAAAGTTGACGCGCGCCCCGTGCTGGCGCACTACGGTGTGGGCGCGGAGGGCGAGCTGGCGCGCGTCCGCGGGACCCCCGCCGCCGAAGGCCCCGACATTGAAGCCCTGCGGGCCAAGTACCAGGCGAGTACCACCGTTGTTAGATGTCGTGCCTCTGATTGGTTGTGACGTTGCGGTTGGAGATTGGCTGTAACAAAAAAAAGTGTCAAAATTAAAACGAAAACCAACTGCGTTCGGTGGCTGTGGAACGGGCTTGCACGGTCAGTGATGTGCTGATTAGAATAGATCGTAGTGGCGCACGATAAGGGATTGTCTCGGTTCAGTGGTGTAGGCTCAATATTTAGTTATTAAATTCTCGAGTTTCAGCCTACTGTACTTCATTTACTTTTCCGACAATCCTTATTCGTGTCTGTTATCAAGCGCTTTTGTCTCCTGCTCATTACACTTCTATGACTGAATGCCTTTCTTACTCACTTAAACTTCAATTTCATTAGCCTATAGTAGGTATCTTGTATTCCAGATGTTTACTTTCCTTTCATCATGTCCACTTTCATTTCTTCACATGTAATTATGTCGTGTCGCCTGCATCTATTATTATTAAAACGCAGTAAATGCAAGGCTGACGTGGCTACTTTTATAGATTATAACAGCAGTTCTTTGAATAAAAAAACAGAACACATAAAAACTCACAGTTCTACTTAATAAGAATTTAAGGTATGTACTTCCCGTGGGACAAACATAATATATGTTTATTATGTAAAGATTCTATTAGGTTCCTGAAAAATTATATATTTTTTTAGACCAAACTTTGGAAATATGGTAAAAATACTTAATAGTTTGGAGATTAAAAGTTTTGTTTGGGCACAAAGAGAAGATTTAAGAAAGTTTCAAAGTCGGAAAGTTCTTTCAAGGTAACTTTACTGAAATAGATTATGTTCCGAATTTGAGTTCCCTTCTTTTACAAGAACTTATGGATTTACGATACTTAAGGTATCCAATGTGTAAAAGGTTTATAAAATGTAGTATACCTAGGTACCTAAAGCAATGTATTACAAACGACCTATTACTAATGTAATGGATTCGTCTAATTGTATAGTGGAGCAAATGGACTAAAATTACAGACAGGTATTTTTGTATAATTTTCTGTTTGATCAGGAATGTAAAACTTAATTACAGGTCTCTGTGGGATGTTAATGGCGATTCCTGATATCAGATAATGAAAACTTATCATAAAAGCAGCCATTTTAATAAAACTTGCTAATTTAAAGCCTGTTTCACAATGTCTGGAGAGAGAGAGAGAGAGTGAAGTGACAAGATGTTTTTATCCCACAGGTAGCCACTATTCAGACATTGTGAAACATGCCCTTAATGTGAGATGAAATACCTATAAATTGCCATCAAAACCATTTTATTACAAAATGTCTATGTCTACACGCATCCCGCTGCTATTTGAATTTGTGCATAATATATTATGGCTTATTTTATTAATGGCAGTTCTGTTTTATCTACGTAAATGTAAGGCTGCGTTCCCAGTAGGAAAACTGTTGCCGTCGACTGACAGTTTGCAAATGTTTGGCAATGATTTTCAGATTCAAAATGTACTGATTTTGTCACTAATTAGAATTATTGAGTAAATGTTATTTGGCTTCGCGAAACGGCCCTTGTTCGCCCATCAGTAGATGCGCGCATGGCTGCAAAATTCCATATAGTGAGCTCAAAAAAACCAACTCAGTCGGCGTATAACAGTTTGCCTACTGGAAACGCATTCTTAATGTAAAGTTTGATTCTTAGTTTTCAGATCACAATGAAAAGAGTTTATAAAACAATGTCAGAGTCCTATCGATACAATAGAATCAATAGATTCGCATTTTTAAAAATCTTGTATCTGCTAATTTTCCGTAAAAATCTTTATGTATGTACTTAATTTCGTAGTAAATATCTAATGTGCTTGGTACAGGATGCGATGATGAAGGTAAATGGTGTAAGTCAATTGACTTGTTTCAGATGATTGTCCTTTGTTTGTTATGTATGATTCTTATTTTCTAGCCTATTATGTTTTCTCCTATATACCTTCTCTCCCAGGCTGTGTCTTATATTATTTACTTTACCTAACTTTTCATGTCTTAAAGCAATCATCAGATCTAAATTATTTTATGGAGTTTGCATTGCCATTTTTTTGGATTTTAAAACCCTGCGGTCACTGTAAAGATATTTATTTTAATCGATACTATTCCTAAAGGGGGAGAAGCAAATATCATAGAACAATTGGGAAAAGGCATACTAAGCCGGCGGGTTTCGATTTCAACACCCTGTCTTGATAATATTCGAGACAAACATGCATTTCCCAAAATACTCGTAGTATATTATGCAGAACATTAGTGTCGGGATATATATATTTGGAATACCATTTATGTTTCGAGCATAGACTCAATGGCCTAGACAATTCTAGAATACTGTTTTAGAAATAACTCTGCTATTTCAGTTTCACCTGGTTAATTGAATAAGAAAAGCTCTAGCCTCCTGGCAGTTTCTCTGATTTGCCTAGTGACCAATGTTTTGGCCAAGTTAAAACGGTGACAACTCTCTCAGCACAAGCTTGTTTGTGTTGGGGTCCATCCACCAACCCGCACTAGGCCCGCGTGGTGGACTAGGCCTAAAGACCCTTCCTTCATTGGAAGGAGACCCGTGCCCCAGCAGTGGGGACGTGATGGGTTGTGATGATGATATATTTAGAACTGAAACCACAAATGGCGGTTCCGATAGTCAATGCACCTGCAAAAAGCCTAAAAGCTCATTCATAATTTATCCATCAACAGCTTAAATTATACCATATGGGCTTTATGCCTATACAAACAGCGTTCATTTTGCATCACAAAGGCTCGCACGGTGTATGTGTATGTATAGAAGAACTCGGCCCGTGCGTTTGTTTGTACTCTAGACATGACCTATCGCAACCCATTCAGCCGTCGAAGCAATATATATAAATGAGTTATCGGCACTCCTGACCTATCAACGGTGCCATATTGATTTTATACGCTTTTATCTACAAAAATTTAGGTCACCACGATCCTTTGTCGGGCTCCCAGTAGGTTAATACGGGCATATTCTCTTTGCGAAGCCAATAATTTATTCATTCATACAATTTTATGTTTAATTCCCCATTGTCTGCAACTGACAGTGACGCATTAACGCAAAGAGAAGCTGGAAATAAAACTGGATAAATAAAAATGCTCTTATTTATTCAATCTAGAAAGGTAGTTCAGAGGGTAGGTGCCTATGTATACAACGTATTGGTATAGGTATTTAGATGTGGGAGACACTTTGAAGATTGAATTCTGTAGCAGGAAGTTTTGAGTTTCAAAAGTTTTCTTGTGAAACTTTTGCTACGGGAATTTTCAACAAATACGTACATAACTATAAATAAGACCGACAGATTGGAAAAGGTATCTCAATGTTCTAGTGGTTCGGCTGTCGGAGAAATCTCATAGAAGTTTTAAAAGTTTTCCCGATTTTGCCGGTGGCTTTTTAAAGCCTAGTTTTTCAATCGCGATGATTTCGTTTCCGCTTCATGCCCTACATTGATAATTAAATTTTTCTATTAAACCGCTCAGCTAAAGTGTTTTACTACCATTCAATAAAATGGTACTGATTTACACAGTAATGTAAACTCCATAACTAAAGTATTCAGTTTCTGATGATGGCATCTTCGTATGTTTATGTTCGTCTGTTCATCGATGGTTCTATGTATGAATGATTCGTGGGCGGATCTGACGTCAACATTCGTGTAATCAGAGACAGGGTGGCGGTTACGGGGCATTGTTTTTCTCATATACCTATATTATTATTTGTCTTATCTAAATAAATCATTACAAATCTGTCTATGTTTATACTTCGATTTACGCGAGAAGTCCCCATTATCGTCACAGGGAGACGTCACACGTATTAGACTCAAAAGTGCGAAAACTTGGTGAAGCAAGAAAAGCGCAAACTATTCTATGGCGTATTTCTCAGTAAATCGTTTCCGCTTCCGGAAATACGAACGCATTCAAGAAATGTCGCTAGCTCCTTACGGGATCAGAGTTTCAGATGCAACATTGCTATCTCGATGTCGTTTTTATGGTTTTATCCCATCACAATAAAGAATGCTTAAAAAATATTAAACTACTACACAACCGCGTTATAAATAAGTAACCTGTTGATTGGATAAAAAAACGTTCCGTAACCGCAACTCCTGCGCATCTATAGGCCTTACAAAAAACGAACGAACGGGAGCTGTCATGCAATCAACACCTTTAATGCAAGGACATACGAGTCGTGATTATCTTTGCTCCGAATCTTCGTCTTTCGTAAGCTACAAGTGGGGTCACTCTCTTAATTGACGAACGAACGAACTGAAATTTTATCACAATCGGCACGCTTATACAAACAGTTAAATCTGTGTTTTACGCAGAGCTCCGAACCTTCGGAAAAACAAAACAGAACCGCTAATCACGACTCTACTCTTTGTATTAAGCTGGGTACAGACCGGCCCAAAGAACGCCAATGAACGGGTTCGGTTGACCTTCGTTGCTGCAATCTGCCCTGTATTATGTATGATAAATATCCATCGTTGGGGCGTTCGTTAGGCCGGTCTGTACGCAGCTTTAAGCGAGCCGGTTGCCTGGCAATTCTCATTCGTTCGTTCGTGACTGATGTCAGATGCCAGGTCCGCCTCTGTTGGTCGGTCATCGGCCATGTTGCTAATACGGCCCTGTTGTTTTAGAACTTGGAGGCGCATGCCATCATGTGGGGCGTAGGCACCAACACTGTGAGCCTGCCCATCCCGTCCACGTGCCCCGAGAGCCTCCAGCTGTTGATGGCTCAGTGCTGGAACCGTGTCCCGAGGAACAGGTCAGTCTACTTACTGTTTTGTGTGTGTTTCTAGCAACTGCTACCGTTCCACCGACAGTTTAGCAATTAAAAATCTAAGCAGCGTCGCATGTCTTTTAAAAAAATACAGATCCATACATTACCTTAGATTTGACAAGCGCGCGACGCTGCTTAAGGATGGTTAATGGCTAATGTTCGGTCGTGATAACCTCACGGCTTTGGGTTTGTACTATTAACAGGTTACGGCGTTCGTTGTTGAAAGATGGCTTGTGGAGAACCATAAATCGGTAATGGGGAAATTTGTTACGGGTTGCTGATATGTTTTTAGAATAACACAGTGGTGCAGCCCTCTTATGCTTGAAGTCGGTCGTGATGATAAACTAGGAAAACAGGTGGTTGGGGGCGACAATCGATATAAGTATTTGTATTATGTATTCAAATTAAAAGCAGCCAAGGATAGGTAAGTATTTGGTAAGTATAATTTTATGGTGAGTTTTGATCTACAGAAAGAGTGACCCAAGGTTTTTTTTGTTGTGTTGTGAAATAATTAAAATAAAAGTAATAAAAAATATTGCATTTTCTCAATTTTAATTTAGTTTTGAAATGAAAAGGGAGAGGTTCAATTTTCTTTCCTCTCTGAAACATTTCCTTTATTATTCCAGGGGAGTGCTTGTAAACATTGCAATGAAAAACTGCAATCACGGTGTATTTACCTTGAACTTGAAATGAAATGAAACGTTTCAAAGGACGCTAACGAAAGTTCAAGTTCAAAATTACCATTTAGAAATAGCGTTCATTTAAATACAGCAGTGAGGCTTTATAACTTATATAGTGGGTTCAAAATTTGTGCACGTTTACACAGAAAAAAAATACTTGAAAGCTGTGTGCTCCGAAGATTTGGAAAAACACAAGTGCAGCCCTATCCACGACTACCTCGCTGTATTAATCGTGCCGATTGCACGACAGCTCTTGTTCGTTTTTCTTCAATATACAGGGTGTTGCAAAAAGGGTATACCTACTAAGCCGAAAAGGGGTGACAAAGGGGGTCATCCTAAACAAAAAAAAATTATGAATAATAAGACTCGTAGAACAACAGTTGTTCAGGCCCTGTAGCACGGGGTGCTATTAAGACGTGACAAAAGTTCTCCGTCGCGCTCGCTCTTGAGGCTGCACGATGTGAGTGAGTGCGATGCAAAACTCTTATCACGTCTTAAATGCGCCCCGTACTAGCCCTTTAGGATGACCCCCTGAGTCACCCCCTTTCAGCTTAGCATACGCTTTTTGCATCAGCCTGTAGGGTAACCATCCAGTCCCCAGACCGCACGAGCGTTTCTTAACACTTTCATATCACATAACGTTTGTTATTTCGCGACCGTCTCCGCGAGCTCAATGCGAACAAGCACCAACCCTTACACAATTCTGTCGAGTTTCTTCACAAACGCTAGCAGAAATTGCAGCTATTACTCCATTTCGATGGCTGTGGTGTTTTACTTCCTATATGGATGGCTGCTTTGACGCAAGCAGTTGGTCACCCATTGGACAAGACGCTCCTTTCGTACCGCGTTCTTAACCCGATGACGTCAGTGGACGTTTGCATTACAAAACAAACATTGTAGAGGGTTTTAAATCAATCTAGCACTGGAAAATAACATTGGTATTAATTTTTTACCAATTATGTACGCCGCAATGTTGAGAACTTCCCGCCGAAAATGCACGATGTTTTTCCGATATTTTGAGTTGGACCTTCAAAAATTTCGAGTAATATTTTTTCTAACAAAATACAATTTTCAGGGAGTTTCAATTAAAAAGTATCGGGTTTTCGTTAGTCTGAAGTAAGGGAATTTCGACCTGCCACTCGAACAACGCGGCTGGAAGCTGAAAGTGACAGCGGCGTACACGTTATACCTTTTATGGATGCTTTTGAATTTCCGAACGTTTCACGACCGCCATTTTGTTTTGAGTGCACTTGCGCCCGTTTGTGTCCGTTACAATTACAATTTGTTTTGTCCAATTAAAGATATTAAAAGGATTGGTATTTGTAATTGAATAAACAAAATGGTAATTTCAATACTCTCTGTTGGTTACTAAGTACCTGAATAAACTCGTGTAGGCCTATAGTGGGTGGTAAAAACATCAACACTAATAAATTAATTGCTACAGAAAAACACAAAATAACGTTATATTTAGCACTTTTTGCCTCCAAGGTTCGCGTAACCTTTAAAACAAACAAATCAATTCGCTATCTCATTAAAAAAATGTTTTTCATTAAAAGTTGACTTGTTATTGTTTACCTCAGAGGTACAGAAATATCCTACTAATAGATTTTTAGTTCCTATTACTATATGGTTTTCATAATAATGGTAAGTACCTACCTTTAAATGTCATAATTGTACACATACATAAAAACACTTGTAGCCCCAAAAGTTCCGTAATATAAAAAAAATATATTATGTTTTCATTTCAAACTAGGTGTCACCAATACATAGTGCAGCTGTTAAAACGGGTCTATTATTTTGCGATCTAATCTTCGTCAATCCTTTATAATCTACTGGTTTCACTACTAAAACCCAACAAGGTTTAGATGGACTAGGTATTTTCACTGTGATGAGATGAATAGCCAAGGCCAGGTGAGACGTCGCTCGAGGACAGCTTTCGTCCACCTTCCGTCATTGAAATTCTGTTACCAAATATTACCAGCTGCACAAATATGGTACACGTATATCTATTGCACACAAATTCTGGTGTTCGCATTTTTACATATACTCGTGTTCAAACATTCGCAACTCACATATGATACTGAAGCAAATGGAATTGTAAACTTTGATGAAATTCAATATGCTTGTGCGAGCCTGAAAATGGCTGGTGCATTTTCAAATGGTAGTTTTTTTGTGCCTTTTTAAAAAGACCAGGCTGTGTAAATATACGGTTTTGTTTCGCAACGGCAAAACATGTACATTATTTTTTAAATGATTATATTTATCGAATTTAAATACTTAGATTTATTTTATTACATGGTTTGTAGGTATTAAAAAGCGAACGAACAAAGACACAGGTTGTCCGTCGCTGTGAATGCCTACATAATTATTATAAGTACAAGAAAATTATTATTAATAATATGTCACTTTGTTAGGTTTATCGAAACAGCTTCGCTTTATGAGATGGTGGTAACAAGATGTATTAATCGAGTTGATTGGAAAATTCAACAATTTGAAACATTATTGTGACTTTGTGACTCGACCTAATTACTTATAGACCTCTGCATGTACTTAATCTAGAATTACTATCTTACCAGGTTAATGGTACGAAATTATGTTATGCAATACATGAGACAGATATTTTGTTAAGATATATCAGCGGTCCCATATTACTGGCTCTGTCTAGCTTAGGGTTGGATGGCCGTGTGGGAGATGTCCACATACAATTATTATTATTTGTATTACCTATGTATTTAGCTTCGTCTACTAGGCACGTAGGTGTTATAATTGATTTTCAGATTAATATTTGGTGTAGCGTTTTAATTCCGTTGCGAGAATAATTGAAAAAGTTTCAAAGTGAGAGAGCTGCGATGACGCCGTTACCAATATAGAATATTGGGTTTTCGGATGCGAATGAAAAACACTGGAATTTTAAACTTTTCCAATCTGGTTGAAGCGGATTTCACGGATGGCCGTGGCTGTGCATATAGCCGTACGTTTATTTCCTCATGTGCAGCGGAATAAATTGAAGGCATATTTGATATTTTGAGTGGTTTGATAAAAATTTGATCTATACTGGTCTGCAAAAATACGTACCACATTTTTTTTCCTTGTTTTAATAAAAGAGAGTGTCCGTTTGATATGGAATTGTTAGTAGGTATTTACAACGCATCCTTATGTACATATGTATGTGTATGTATGTATAAACTGTATGTGGTATGTAAAGCAGAAGGTTATCTGACGAAGTTACTTAGTTAGATTGGAGTCGCAAGGGGCATGACATTCGTCTAATCTATGTATTCGTCTTATTCTATCTATATAATCTGTTAATGGACTTTGTATCGCACCAATACTGCATTCCTCTTGAATGTATTTAGAAACTGAAAATACCGATCCTAAGTGAGAAACTTTTAGCCACTGACCTGATTTTGCGAAAACTTATCTTCTCTCTTCTATCTCTAAGCAAATAAAAAAAAATATTTGGACTTATTTTAAAGCTACTTTACATCTGACAGAAACTCAACAACGATAGTGTGCAATATTAGACCTAAGGGAATATGCATAAAGCTTCCATTCGTGGGAGCGAGATGCGCAGGTACTTACACGCACATAGACTTCTAGGACTGCTCGTTATCAGTACGTTATTAAAAATACCAACTATACCTAAATACGTTTTTTAAATTCGTACCCTATGCGGTAACATTCTAACTCTTAACTACCTACACGTGTCGAGGAATTGCGCGTTTTCGCTCGCTCTGGAGGGTTACTCTATACCGAAGAAAAACGGACGAGAGCTGTCGTGCAATCGGCACGTCTAATACAAGGAAACAGAGTCGTAGCTCGCACAGCAGCGCTCCGAAACTTACCCTCAAATTCATATAACGTTTTGTAAATTTACAACAAGGTTAAAATTCACTTTGAAACACTCGAGTTTCGACTCTTTACGTCAGTAAAAAATATGAAATTCGTATGTCACAACGTCAATTTTAAACCTATTGTAAAGTGTCAAAAAGCTCTATGAATTTGGGGGTTAGTTTTTCGTTATGTAGAGTGACCTTCTGTAACTTTTGCCGCTGCAACTTTGTACTCACACAGTTGGGTGTTTCGTATGAATTCACTGTCAGATTGCGCAGTGCATGCGACATGTTGAATAATGGGTTTTCCAACTTGATATGAGACGCATCGGATATTCGTGCAACTAAGATTGATGCGCGGTGATATTCGGTTGCAGATTGCGGTATTGTTGCGTCCATGTTGGGAAGTGATTGACTGTTACCCGCTTCACTAGTTATCACTCCTATTATTGGGCTTGTTTGAGTACCTTATACTTATTCAAAGCAGAAGTGATACTGGTCAACTTAAGTGATAAACTTTAAGTGTAATGTTTTTGTTATGATTCTTCATATTGTTCAGGAAATTCACGATAGAATGCTGTTTTATTTCACTGTAAAATAAAAGTATTTTAGAATCCTCTCGTTAACGAGATGCAAAATCGAACGGTTCGCTTCCATTTCTGGTATTCCCTTCACGGTTTATAAATAGGAGCCTCCACGAGTAACCTTAATTCTATTAATTTTAGCTTCGGACTAGATGTTACTGTCAAACTGTTTGCAATCAGAATACAATATCAATTAGGTCACTGAAACATTTCTAAATAGCCCAGCTTTTAGTGTCCCTTAATATAAGTTAATATTTGAAAAGGGCAAATCTGATTTCGGATGCTATTTGTAATGTTAATTTGTACTTTAGTTTGGTTTGGTGGTTGCCACCCAGTATCACTTGGTGTGAATAGAAATCATTTCTTGAATAGAGACATAGGTAAACAGAAAAATATGTTGATGGGTATAACATCTGGCAATCCGTCAGCGAAAACCAGAACGTAGCTTTTTCTATAGCACATTGGACCTAAACAGCTTGGCATTTGGAAATATCCTTCTATGCGTGATGGTCACGACACTAATTCTGGTCTAGGATTTGTGACCGTGAGTAATTTCTATGTACAATCTTTTTACATCTAAAAAGATTGTAGGTACATAGAAATTAGCATATAAGCCTCTCGTCACCCTCTTCGGGATGGCACCTTTCCTGCACCAATTAGAGATGGTATTACACAATGGAACAAAGAAACCTGATCTCCCCTGACAATGCTACCAGCGATGCCAAGTCTGACCCCACTCTGTACCATACCAGCCCTACTGTTCTAACTATCCCCGTCTTCATCCATAGGCCTCCGTTCAAGATCATCGTGGCCCATCTGGAGATAGCTGGTGGCGAGCTGAGTTCCATCAGGGCCAACAACTTCGGGGCTACTCAGGCTGAGTGGCGCAAGGAGGTGCAAGACTCCATGGACAAGATGTACAACCAGTGAGTGCTTGTCTTTTGTTTATAAGGGGGATGAATTCGACCATTGCCCGTATACCACAGATGGAATCTTGTTTGCCAATTTTTAAGAAACTTGGTATACTGACCGTGCCAAGTTTGTATATACTGGTTCTTCTTAGTGGTCTAGCGAAGAATATTCACTCGATAGAAACGAAAGAAGAAAGGCTCATACGAGAAAGCACCAGGAGAAAAGATCTTCCAATTAAATTTTCACCACATCTATCAGTGACGAAACATTCCGCATCGTACCAAGCCATAATATTTTTTAATAAGTTGCCCTCAACACTAAAAACTAAAATAACCAAAAGCTGTTTCAAAACCGAACTTAAGACTTTCTTATTGAAAAGGTGCTTATATGACATTAATGAGTTTTGATTTAATTTATTGACATACTTATGCATTTAATTTTATTGACTTTTGAATTTTTGTGTACATATTTCTGAGATTTTAATTTTATTTTATTGTTGTAATATAAATTTTGAGTGATTAGATTGTGTGTATTGTGGATGTATAATTTTGTAGATATGTGATGTGTGATGTATATTTATGTTTAGTTTTAAGAATTTCAAACACAATTTTTTTTGTTTATGAATAAATGAATATGAATATGAATATGAATATGAATATGAATCATCGATTTTGTTTGAGTTGATTGACGCGATGTTCATTTAGTTTTTTTTGGGTGTTTTGTTGTTTTTGCTTCTCAGATTCTCCTCTTATTTTATACGAAGGTAGTCTTAGATATCGGCTTTGGCTAAACTTGGTTTTCAAACTTTAACTGGAACCATGAAAATTATTTTTAATACTCTATCCTCTACTTCAAAAGCATCTGTGAACAATTACACCTAGACCTTCGAGTCTAGAAGTTCTGACATCGTTTTACACGAATATTTTTTTCCGTTTGCCCAGGTCCTCGCCGAACCCGCTGCCGGCGGACGACGCGGCCTGGCAGCGCCGCAGCGAGCTGCGCCACGCGCGCGACATCCGTCAAGTCTACGAGCAACAGCTGAAGAGGGCCAATGACCTGTACATGGAGGTCTGCGCCGTCAGGTTGCAGCTGGAGCAGCGCGAGAAGACTTGCAGCGAGTAAGTGTTGTTTGGTCTTTGGTTGTTTTAGGTCGAGAGCCAAGCTTTGAGGGTGGTTACTAAGAGTTTTTGGTAAGAGCCGTTGAGGTTTGGGCAACGCAAGAAGACTTGGTGATGTTTTTTTTTCTCAAAAGCATAGGTTTGAGGTATGCGCAAGCGCATGGCAGCGATTCAATTTCATATTTCATCAATTCAATTGTTACAAAAGCTTTTTAATTTCACATAATTAACAGAAACCCAATCTTGTTTCGCAGACGCGAGAAGGCACTGAAGGCCTGCAAATGCACCAGCGGCCTGCGCAAGAAGTTCAACCGCCAGGCCTCGTCCTCGTCCGACAGCGCCATGCCGCAGCTCGCCTTCATGGTGCAGGCCATCAACAAGAACCTCAACCAGGCCTTGCGCAAGCGCAGCCCAGACGTCGTGCCCAAGGACGACCAAGAGGAAGAGGCCCCGTTCAACAACGAGGAGAACCCCACTGTCACCATCAAGGTCGAAGAACTGTGCAGCTGCTCAGAGGGCGAAGAGAGCGACAACAACAATGTCACCGACGAGGTCGAGAAGCAAGACAACATGAAGAACGAGAATGTGGTGGCCAAGGTGGCCGAGGCGGCCATCACAAGCGTCATCACCAAAGAACCGGTCGCTGTTCACCACAAGGACACGGTCGTGGAGTACAACGGCAATCACCAGGTCAACACGGCCACGGTGCTCGCCATCAATGAAAACGACAACTATGTGCCCGATCTCGCCCATGTTTAAGTGAATAAAAGAATGATGAGTCTTTTTTTGGCTGTACACACATTTAGATGTAGAGTCTGAAACGGTTTGTTGACAGTCGATTTGACCCGTAAACTGTTAGCCTACAGAATGTTATGTGCAATAAACATTTTGCCGTACAAATTTGTATGAAGTTTGCGGGCTAAACGTTCGGTGGACCAAAAATTATGTCAGCTAAAGGTTTGACATAGACATATCGAGGTATGATCCACGCGGTAATATTTCCGCTATGATTGGCGGCAGGCCTTGGCATGTTACAATCGCAATCATAGCACGGAAATATTGCCGCGTGACAGCTTCCGCGGTATATCTGAACGCGCCTTTAGCTTACACAATATGTGATCCGACGAATATTTATATCACAAACTTGGGGCAAAATGTTCATCCGACGTAATATTTTGTTGGGTAAAAGTTCACGGGTTAATCGACAGTTATACACCGTGACATTATCTACTAGGCAACTTCAGAGCGCTGAGCTTTTTCATGGCTACGAATTGAGCAAGCCTCAAAGTGTGGGCGCTGATTGATAAATGAATTTTCCTTCGAGTTGAGTGTTCATGTGATTTCATGAAGGGGTTGTGCTTATGTAGGGATATTGGATGTTGATTATTGTAGAGATATTGTGAATTATGGAATGATGTGGGCATTTTCCTCAATTTGTCACCATTTAAAATGACTGGCGCTCTAAAGACTTCACTGCGTGCTATCACTTTGCGGTTTAGAAGAGTAAAATTTTTCCGGTATTTGATAGTTTTGGCAAATTAATTATAGCAGCGATGAGCCAAAGGTGGAACGTTGAATGGGGACGTCAAAGTTAATTGAATACCCGAAATGGCTCACTAACCACAAACTATGGTATCACAATGTTGAAGTCTTTTTAACCGTCTTACAAAAAGTAAGGGGTACTTTATGATTTGATTGTAGGCCGCGGTAGTAATGTAGTAAATCTATTTACTTTGCATTTTTCACTGTGATTACAACGGATAAAAATATCGGTGCGACACTCATACTGTGCGTGCTGTCGTTTATTTTTAATTTTTTTTGGAAAATAATGTTTTAAGAATAATTTAAACATGGTGTGTACGGCATTTATTAGTAAGTAGTCTTAGAAACATTTTTTACTAGATGTAGTAATAATAGGCGGTCTTTTACTTTTGTTATTATTTTATTCTCTAGATTTATTTTGTTATTATCATGACCCATTTTGTTTTATATTTATATTCATAAATATTATTCATATAGTTTTTTTATTGGGTCTATAATATGATTTAGCTTTATTGAGCGGCAAAATTTTTAAATTTTACGCATTATTTTTTTTTTAATTTAACTAGTAACGTCGAGCTTGTGTTGAGTTAAATTTTTATTCCTTTTTTCGATGAAATCTCAGTTGATAATACTCATTTGCTAAAATTATTTTTTAAGATCTCATTTATACGTTTGTGTCAAAATTCAGTATTATTGATTACAGCCGGACTGATTATGAAATTATTTTGGTTGGATATTTAGTATAAAAAATGTTAACATTACTTTATGCAGACTGTTTTTTTTAAATTATCGAATCCGACCAATTGGACAAAAGGGAACTGTTTTTTTAATTACTCTTTATAATTTACTATAGATAATTTATAGGTTAAGTAATTAAATGTCAGTAGACGTAGGCGTTGACAGTGTTTAATCGATGTTAACATAATATTAGTCTCACCACAATTCCATTTCATCTATGCTCAAGTACATCCCATTTTGTTCATACCTTTTCCAGTTTAGAAGACCAACGTTTGGACACAGTAAAGTACCAGCTTTAATTAGGTTAAACACTTGGAAAAGTTTTTACTATGTTTTTTATGGATTTATCGGTTGCAATTGCGTAGTATTAAATATTTTAATGTCACCTGAAAACCACTGAAATTAACACTAGCGCCATCTAGCGTTTGAGAACGTAGACTTATCGATTTATCGATAAACGAAACATGCATGGAGGAATGATTACTAACTTTCAATTACGCTACAGTAAAACGGTGTCAATTTAATATAAAATAAAATGCACGCATTTCCCCATTTTCTTTTAAAAGTCGATTAGTTTTTATTTTTAACCAAAAAATATATAAAATAGCACGATTTATTTAAATAACTAAAAATTGCGACTTATTTCATCTTGGGTTTTGCTATCAAATTTCAAAATTAGGTATGAAATTACAGTAATTAGACTAATTAATTATAGTTTGGCCATATCGAATGTCATGTAGAAATGTAAATTACCCATTTCAGACGCTTCTCACATCAAGAAGCTTTTCGCTATTGGCCAAATGACTATTCGTCCACTATCCTTAACATTCCCTCTTCAATTTATTTGATAAATAATATTAATAGTCATTAGGTTAAGTTAGGTTAAGCCAGCAAGATTCGAAACAAAAATAACGGCATCTGATCGGTGGTTTCAGGAGAACATCTACTCCGTAAAACATTTTTTCCCACTGGAACAAGAAATGAACAACATTCGGTCAAAGAAAAATACCTATCTGTGCTGATATGTGATACGATACGAGTCGGTGAATATCAAACATTTCTTGCTTAGTGATTAAAAACAACTATGGAAGCGCGATTATAAGAACTTTGTGAGTTCCATGACCCATTCAGTTCCTTATGCATTTATTTATGAGCGACCATAGCCTGGTCTTCATGGCCCAGTTCAATAAATTGTAGACGATTATCCAAGTATAACAAATTTCGGAAAATTACCCTCACGAGTAACTTAAAACTAAAATAACCTAACCCTAAACCCTCCGAAATACAACACTAAAAGTAGCATAACTTTTGAACGCATAATCCGATTTTGATAACATTACATAATTGACCCGAAAAAAACTAATCTAAAATAGTTTCAGCTACACAGACACGGTTAACTTATAACACCCATCTTTTTCGTCGGGGTTAAAACACCTTTGGGACATCAGACGTAAACGCAATGTTTGGGTAGTCCTCAGGCTAGACCAAGAGCTAAGCTGAGTTAAGCGAAGCTACCGCTTAATTAGCTCGCGTTGGTTGACTCCGTTTTCTTTACTCGTGTGCCACTGACCACTATAATGCAAGATATAGAGGTATATCTTGCATCATAATGTTCAGTGTCATATGCAAACTATGCTACGAGTATGGAAAACTAGGTCTTGGTCTGCCTTCCACAAGAAGTGTGGGGGGTGATAAGCAAGGGGAGCCCAAAAAGGGTGGGATGTCAGGGATGCATAATAACGCACCTGGGCGCGTATGCCTTAGGAGCGATCTATGTCTATTAGTGGACTATTACAGGCTATTGCTTTATATTTTCTGGATGACATATTATTATTTTTTTGCTATCGTAAAAAATACGTTTCGTCAATAATGTTTTGTTAATCATTTCTTTCGCCATTTCTTCTCAGTGACTGAGCCTTTGTGAAAGACTATGGGTCTTTCTATGAGTCTTCTTTTGACAATCCATAAATATTCTAACAAAAATAAATGCATAAGTATTGTAAGGTTGTATGTGTCGGTATTTTAGTTTCAAATGTTGCAAGGTGCGTAATTTTAGGGCCTCTTAAATTAGATGCAACTTATTCGTAAACATAGGGTTAACTCACATTTTAAAATATTCACACTTTCGATAATTAAAAAATAGTTACCATGTGAAAAAGCTGGATCGGTATTTACGACTAAAACTACTTCATATACCTATTTTATTTCTCATAAACTTTGATATTACTTAATTAAATTTTATAAAAGGTAAAGATACGGCCTAATAATCTTACATTGTTAAGGAGTATGTATGGTGTGAAAATGCAACCAAAATTAAAAAAATTACTTCAAAATTCATTAAACGAATAATAACATTAAATAATATTGAAGAAAACTAAGTTCTGACCTTATTAAAGGACAGAGGATTTCAGTCCCAAAAAACGGGAGTTGCAATTAAACCGAATTTCCCAATTTCTATTCTTAAAAAAGTAAGTTAGTAATTTATAAGTATCTATCCCGAAAAAATGGAAAAGCTTTGATACCTACTCTACTAATTTTCCCAAAAGTCTAAAATTGCTTGACGGGAGTTTTGTTTATGAAAATTCTTTCGGTACATAATTCACTCCATTTATTTTTGTAGATTCTATTCCTACTTAGCTTTTCTACTGCAATTTTGTAAAAAAAAAACAGTTTGAGATAGGGTCTCGAACTGAAAAAAACAAGCATTGAATGAGGGTTGGCAAAGAAAATATTTTTATAATATATTTTGCATAAGAAGGCGGGGCTAAATATATATATGTGTGTGGTTTGGTAAGAAAGCGTGTGATTTTCACCTGTAATGTAATCTTGTAAAGTGAGAAGATCTCGGTATGAAATAAGGCTTGTGTGGTCTAGTCTATTAAATCGTAAAATTATATTTTTTATCGTTTTTAAAATCTACGACCTCTACAGACAAAAATAATAGATTTGTTTCTTAAAAAACTAGTAACTATCCGAAATTTGAAATTCGGTTTCAGAAAATAAATTATAATCTCCTTCGATGAGAAACAGAGAAAAAAAGTTTGGTACTTATATCATTCTTAATACATGATATAGGTTTTTTGAATCGACTCACACGAAATGCTATTGGATGGAATTATAAAAAACCTCCTAAACTATACTTGCGAATTGCTAGTCTTTACGATACCAAATTAACTAGTTTTATTAATTCATGCAAAATATCCCGAACTGAGATGTAACAGTTTCAAAATGTATAATTATAGTAGTCATACAAGTCCCCAGTGATTTAAGTCAATTTTCCACCCTTGTGTATTTTTTTTACTAGAGACTCGCATATCAGTATAAATTCATGTTTTGTGGCGAGCTCTATAGCTTTCGCAGGTCACACATCTACTGGTTGAGTTACCTTCATAAGTACACTTTTGTTCCTTGTCAAACTCACAGACAGTCATCGTAAATTATTGACTGATAAAAGTTCGTTAGTTTGAAAATTTCGTAGGCAATTCGTTAGTTTGATAAGATTCAAAAGTATGATTTTAAAGGGAATTGATTATTAATTTTGAAACATACAGCGTTGGTTGACTTGGATGAGTTGGTTGTCTACAGAACAAAGGGCTTTTCTGTAGCCAAAACATCCAAGACATTCAGAGTAAGAAGATTGTGGGAGCCTGCGCAAGCGCCAGTATTTAACCATTATCCTCCTTAGACCATTATACATTAACCTGAGACTCAGTTTACGATTTGACTAAATCTATGTATCTTATAGGACGTAAGAATGAATGCTGTCATTGGTTGCAATGACAGCCAATGAGAATCAAGAATTAATGATTTAACCGAATTTTTTAATATTATGCATTTTTTTGTTAAAACTACTTCATACATTTTCGAGAATCTTTATAGACTTTACTAGTCTGATGTAAATAAACTTTTAGATGAACTTTAGAATAATCTTAGCTACATATACACAGGTTTGGTATTGTTTGTAAGAATGACAGGAAGTTATTATTTAATTCAGCCACATATTTAATTATTGGAGCCGAAATAATTTGTGAAGCAATTAAAATTTAAACTTTTTAAATGGAATTAAAACTAAGTTGACGAAATTAATATTCTGACATATTAAACTTTTCATATTATTTCGTCTCTAATGATTTCAGATCTGTATTCAGAATCATCGCTAGCAGCCGCAGATGTTGCTAGTTTATCCCTTTATAAGCCAGAAATCACATGAATCGCATGAAGTTAAAAATAAGGTGGCAAAATTTATCAACTTGGAATTGGCTGGTTGAAAACCATGATCCAGAGGTCTAGGGTTCCATAAACAAACATCTGTGACTGCTACACTAGCTACGACCGATCCAACTAAAAATATACTGTTGCATTTGCATCTGTCAGCACTTTAACGTTATGTCGAGAAAATTCACCGTTTATAACATTAAAAAGTAGAATTAGAATTATTAAGTACTTATATGGTTAAATGTAAATGTAAGTTTCTCACTTGGTTTATTTTTTAAGTTACCTTTAAGTAGTTCTGTAATAGCGCTAAAATGTTTGTGTTGCATAATAGCTACGCAATTTTTTATCCTAAATCACAGACTTCGCTTTGCGGTAGTTTGATCGAAACAAAAACGAAACGAGCGAGTTTTTGGGCCACAATCTTCCTATTGTGCGTGAAAACGTATGGAAAAGGAAGAACCATGCTCGCCAGCTACCGGTGTAGCCTGTGCTTTAACACTCAGGATTTTGATCTGCGGGTTATTTTGAATAATTTAGTTTAAAATTCATAAAAAGCATTATATTCATAATCACTATCATATTCATAATCATCATCACATTCATAATCATAATCATCGTAGACATATTCATAATCATCACTATATTCATAATCATCGTCATATTCATATTCATCAATATTTCCTACTTCTTTGCCGCTCGGCAAGCCAGACGTGTCCAGTCGACTTATTCTCTTCTCGTCTTCGTCAGACCTTTTCTTCGGCCAAGTGACAGCTGTTGTCGCGAGGCAATCAATTGTTTTAGCAGGCTCCTGTGGTGGTGTGGCTGGGCACTGTCTCTTTCTTCCGTCATCCTCATCATAATCATTATGTCATTCTTAAGCCATTATAGGAACAAAATCCTCAAGGTTCTCGATAGATAGCTCAAAGACTTTTGGCTTTGGACTGTTAGAGTTGTAAGGTCACTTGGATTCGTTGGTGTTCCTATGTCGGCTTATTCTGGCTTTCATTTATTAGATGAATTGTCGGTCCACTTCTTCTGACTTATACCGTTCATCTGGTAAACGGAATCCATAATCAACTTCATCTCATTTGTTGCGGACATCATTCCTACATTTATTCACAAGCATTTTAGCGCTGTGTTACTGTTACTTTATTGTTAATATTAATTTAATATTTTTTTAAACTACATTTGTAATCTTGTTTTTTTTTTGCATGATTTCTAGTTTAACTTCATTTATTGTTAGATTTAGCCTAAATTTTGGTCTAGTCGTTAATAACATTCGATGTACCTTAGAAAGAATAAATAAAATTACACCCAATGCATTCTCTAATTTTTCCGAAATTCCTTCTAAAGAAAACCCCTTTAATGAAGAAGCGAAGTGCAATGGTATAGCTACATATTTTTCATTACTGGTAAGTATACGATAAAATAACAGAAGTACGTAGATACTTAACTACTTTAGCTTCATCAGTAGCTAATAGCTACCCTTTTGAACTCGTTCCTTGGCAAACTAATAAGTCATCAAAGTATGCATTAATGAATAGCTACTTACGCGGTGGGATGTAACTCCACAACTATTTGACCAGGTTCTCTAAAGACCTCGTGTAGCTTTAGCTTTATGTCATAGTAGGTAAATTATTCCTGAAATAGAATACAATGAACAAGCTATAGGTAAGTACTAGCTCAAATGAAAGGAATCTGTACTACCATTATTTTGACTGAAATAAGATAAAAAATAAAACGTTCATCAACATTCGAAGTAGGTACCAAGACAAATTTATTACCTATTTGAAGAAGTCGAGGAAAGATTTAATAAGTTCTCTTCTGAGAGCTAACGGATGTGAAGTTCACTAATCCATCTTCGAGGTCATTTTACATCTGTCAGCGACGCAGTTTCAGCACTGCCCTGCCCAATCCCACCCACTTACTAACTACAATCCCACCGATCAATACCATGTCATACCAACCACAAGGAGAGTCACCACGAAACGCAGATAATATTGGCACTAAAACAGCTGAAAACTGAAGCTGCATTCCGTAGAAATTGGCGAAATATTCGCTGGGACGAATCTCAGGCGGTTCAGCCGGTACATATTTCCGTATTATTTATAGAAAGTGTGCGTGTGGTGTAGTCTACATCGGCACACAGTGCGGGCAAGTCGGCGCGGCCGGCGGCGCTCAGCGATGGAGCCCCCGCGCTTCCCGGATGCCCCGCTGCCCACGGTCCGGGCGGCCCCCGGAGCCCCCGCCTGCCTCTGTCTGCCGCTGCCTGCAGGCACGCCCCCCTTCCGCTACTCATGGTAAGTTCTTTTTCCACCTGCAATGCCCGACATGTGTTTCTGCTGCAATGTTTTGACTATCACCGGCGATCACATCACCCGGTTATGTAGGTCAACCGTGATTCAGGAGTTTTCGTGATGCGCAGGCGCCGCTGGATCACCTTCGACATGTAATACAACACTTGGCGCAAGATTTTTCTCGGGATCGGTTTTTTATGTTTCTGGACTTGCGTCTTCTAGCTGCCGGTGCTGGGTGCGATGTGAATTGTGCTTTGAGTGCGGGGGATAGGGTTGGGTTCGGTGCGTGCGAGCGCTGGCGTGGCGGTGGTGGGTTTGCTTTGTTTGTTTTGCTGTTGTTGATGTATAAATACGGCAGGAAAAGGTCGCAGCACGCGGCGGCGGCGGCGAGATGTTCTGGAGCGCTGGAACCCTCGTTGAAATCTATTCACTTCAATGACTTTGAAGGAATGTTAGTTATCGGTGGAGAAGGGTTTTTCCTTTGTAGGGGAAGAAAGTGTGAAAACAGTTTACATTGAGGTGATATCGTGTTGTATGACAAAGAGCCCTTTTATAAACGTAAAGATAGTTTGTAAAAAAATAACGTGAGTCTGAAACCGGTCTGAAACTTAGACAAATATCTCTGGTCTGAAAAAATAAATACATAGGTAGGTACTTTACTTATACGATGAAAAACAGTATTAAAAAAACTTTGACTTACTTATTGTTAGTTATTGTCGGTGTCTTATTGATACTGTTTATAAGTTATTAAATACTTACATTACTAGCCTACTTAGGTACTTATTTTGGATAAAAATATATTATTCTTTTATAGGTAATATTATATCTTCTCGATAAATTTCAATAACATACTTAGTTCGGTATTTGATAGAAAACAAGACCAAAACCTAGTCTATATTTATTAGATACCCAATTCGATATTAGGCATTAGGCCACAAAAATAATAAGCTACTTAGGTATTACGATCTAAGTAGGTACTTTAGGAGTTCAATTGGTCCCTCCCTATATAATAGGATAAGTATAAAGTACAAGACATAGGTACTTGGCGTAGTGTTAACGTATTATTTGTGCATGTAGGTTATGTAAACGCATTTCTGCATTTAAATATCTAATGTACGTACTTACATTTGAACGAAAGTACTCAATAAGTAAAGATCATTTGGCATTTGGACGTCGGTTATTTAAAACAAGTAAGTAATACAACATACATTATAATTACTACGACTTACTTACATCTAGTTACCTATAACAGAGGTACTTACCTATATTTGGGTCTCTCGGACGGTTTTCTAGAACAAATGCTTATTAAATTCAGTTTCTGCTGGATATTCCCTTTTATTTTCCCGCCACAACTTGAAATAACATGGAAAGACTACCTCCAAGGGCGTACCCAGGATTTCAGCCAGGGGGGGGCAGCTCTTGAGATGATGGTCGGTCGGGTATATTGAAACAAAAATCATGAAAATTGTCTTTTATTAAGGTCAACTAGGCCAATTGCGTCTATTCTATTCTATTCTGGTAGGAGGTGAAGTTCCTGTACGTGGCTCTCTCGATTGGATCCTTTGTACATATCCCCTTGATTTCAGCTCAGCCAGCCTAGCTCCCGAGTAAACTGGAGTAGCAAGCCTGGGTGTTCCAATAGCTGAGATAGGCGCTCTGTTGGTCCAAGAATAGATAATCTTGTTTCTGTAGTAGGTGGACAAGCTAACATAATGTGTTCAACTGTCTCATCTACTTCCTTACTTAATAAACGCCAATTGCTTCTACGGGCCAAATTAATCTTTTCGATCCTATTTGAAAACGGCTTTATCAATATTGAAACATGCCATCTAGTTACGGTGGCTTAAACTAAATATACTTTACATGAACTGCAGACAGATGGTGTTGTAGTCAACATAATATTATCCAAGTATTCATTCATTTTGTGATTTGCACATTTTTTTGAAAGTTTGGTACTGTGACAGGTGATTGAAAATGTGAATCGAAAGTTTTCTTTATCAATTGATTTTATTCAGTAGGTATTCTAAGCAATAATCATTGGGCTACTTATATAGACACAAATTTTCAATAAAATAGCTTTATTTGATAAATTAATGATGTAATTTTTTTTATGTTTGATAAAAGTCTTGGGGTACATGCGTTAGGCGTAATGGGGCTATTGCGATTGTTGCAACGCATTGCCTCAAAACAGAAATCGTCAACCTTTTAATACATACATAATTATGCTCACGACTGTAATCACCCGCTTTTCGCTGTAAATTTGTATCGCCGTTTTTTATTGAGTACAATGCACTAAAGTTGTCGGGTAAGTGTAAGTGTACAACCCGACTGTCAGATTTTTTCAAGCTGCGCGAAGGCCTCTGACTAGGCTTAACAACTGCTGCCGAAGCAGCAACCGGGACCCACGGCTTAACGTGTCATCCAAAGCACGGAAGCGTCCAGAAAAGAACCATTTGAAATCGGTCATCCATTCAAGGCTGACCGTGCCATGTGTTAACCTCAGTGATCAGTTACGATCACTGACACCAGCTCGATAGGGATTTTTACTATTTATGAACACTAAACTTATTGAAGAGTATGGGTTTTGCCATGCACATATTTTAATTGATATCTAAGTTTAATACCCGTATTTGATCCAATCTTACTATTTTAAAGAATATAAATGTCTCTCACCACTATTAAATCTATTTACATTCTTACTCACTTTACAGGAGTACTTAGGTAGTTCTTTTTTCATAAAAATTTTATTTGAATTTTAAATGCGTCCATGAAAATTAGACGCATTTTCCTGATTTCTACTAAATCATCTGTGAATTCGTCAATAGTTTCTTTTGGCTAAATTAACTGCCATACTATTGCACAAAATAATTAACTGGATAAAACTCTCTTATTTTTTTTCACAGAAAGCTTACCTATTGAATAGTTACATACTAAAAACACATTTGCCTCAAACCTGGAAAATGCGTTCAAAATCACGATTTTTTAAGACACTAAATAAGAAACTGTTATAAGATTCCAGCAAAGAAATCAATGCTTTAAATTTGTTAAGAAATATTGGTTCAATAGTCGTTAGTTTCTTAAAGTAAATATCTCACTTTTACATTAAATTGTTCATACCTTTGCTCCCATTATTCCGAAAACTTTTAGTGATCTAAAAATACAACGTAACCCCAGTTGACCTTAATTAGTTTGATTAAGATACAAAACAAAATAGGTAGGTAGGTAGGTAAGAGTAGATAACACGTTTTTAATTCCGACTTGGCAGGAAAATTTACGTTTATTTTAACTTCTAGGGGGGGGCAGCTGCCCCCCCCTGCCCCTACCTGGGTACGCCCTTGACTACCTCTACTTAATTAATTCCTACCACAAATTAAATCCGGGCGATCTCTGCACCGAATAAGCTCCACTGCATCATGTCTGTAGAATAAATACATAGGGGAACCCGGGGTAAGACGGGGTCGCGGGGTAAGACGGGCCCCCTCACATATATGCAAAACTATACATCTTAGGATTCTGAGTAATGAGCCAATAGATAGGCTGAAATTATTGACCTTTAGTGCGCCAGTGACAGCAGGTGTGGGCGCGTGCGTTTTTTGTGTTAGCGCAATTGTTTGTTTTTGCGTAGTGTCCATGTTATTTTTGACCGGTAGGAACAACGTCAGAACACATTTAGTAAAACAGTGGCATTTTTGGTAATTGTGTGTTTTTATTTAAGGTTTGGTACGCTTTGTTTAGATATGTGTAAAATCACTTTAACATTGAAAGTTTTTTTTTAATGAATTATTTTTATACAAAATATAACGTGGGGCAAGACGGGGTAATTTTGGAGGGGCAAGATGATGTATGGATCAAGCTTGGTGAAGATTTTTTTTTCTTCAACCCGATATTTGACATTGAAGAAGGGCTCTAAAAGGGTTACAGTGAAGTTGGCTAAAAACATAAAGCAGATACTGCCTACGAAGAAGAATAACAACGAAGATGACTGTGTCTACCTCTGCTGTGAGGATATCAACAGTCCTACTTTAAATCTATGGAAAAGTGGGTCGGATATCAAAGGTGCAGGCGTTGGGCTCACACTGCAGGTGCTGGTGTTGTCGATAAAATCACAGAAGAAATGTTGTTTGTCTGTTTTGTGCCCCACATAGTATACTTACCCCATCTTACCCCGTACATGGGGCAAGATGGTTTATTTCCCATTTTTTACATTTCTTAAAATAAGTCAATTGTAATGATTACTTTTTTGGCAAAAGCTGTGCCAAAGTGTTCGTCATTAAGTTCCTAATGAGCCATAAATAATTAATAACATTGTGGTTATAAATACCTGTTGTTTTTTTAATTTTCCCTTAGCGACCCCGTCTTACCCCGGGTTCCCCTATAATTACACTCACGGGCAATGAAAAAGATCCATTGAGAAAATTACCAAATTACTCTTAAAGACGACCGAATGGCGTAGTGGTTAGTGACCCTGACTACTGACCCGATGGTCCCGGGTTCGATTCCCGGCTGGGGCAGATATTTGTTTAAACACAGATATTTGTTCTCAGGTCTTGGATGTGCCCGTAAAATGGCAATAGGCCCGCCCCCTATTACATTGGGACTAACATAACACTCTGGCGAAAAGTGGGTGCAGCAATGCACCTCTGCCTACCCCGCAAGGGAGTACATTAGTACAAGGCGTGAGTGCGTGTTTTTTTTTTTTTTTACTCTTAAACGGAAAAAAACTAAATTATTCAAGCATTCTGCAATATTGTACAGTAAGAGGCAGATAAACCTGACCCTGACTGTTACTATGAGATGGGGTTCAGGTTTCTCTGCACTTGACCGTACATTTAACGGTGCATCAGAATATTACCAACTAAAAATGTAAATATTTTGTTCAAATTCCTAAAAAAATATTTTAAAAAATCGGGCCAATTTGTGTCTCAATTTTGTAAGTGGAACTGTTTCTTTGCCCGTGAGTGTTTTATGTCTACAGGATGTTCATCACCAGCCTAGAGCAGTCCTCTTTAGGTCGCTGGACGCAACGCACGTCACTGGATGCGATCTATAGCTTTCCGCATCCTCAGGGTGTTAATAAAGATTATAGTAAGCAAAAAGAGGGAGACTCAAGAAGTCATTCTGAACAACTTTTCGCAAACGTATACAATAACCATCACTATACAATTCACTAGATATTATTTCCAAAAAAACCTACTTTTTTCATAGAAAGTTTGTTAGTCCCGTGATTGTCAAGTTGTTTACTTGTGGATTTTTGGTGTGTGGTGCTGGACACCGAATAAAGAATTTTTATCTTTATCTTTACTGTAAGAGGTGAATTTTTGATAACGATTTCCAGAAAAGTTGTTCAGATTATTGAGTTGAGGCTGTGTCGTGCTCTTTCAGGTTTTTATACCACTTTTGGTGGCTGAAAAAGTGTCATTACGTACAAAACTGCTCTCAAAAATAAATTCAAATTTGTGTTCTAAAACAGTGAAATTGTGCAAATAAACAATGCTAAAGTGTTATTAACCACCTGGAAACCTAGTGACAGTGTTATCTCTTCATGAAACACTAGGATTTAGCAGATTTAGTGCTTTCAAACCCACCACTGACATTTCACATTCAAAGTTTTCTCCAACTACCCCGAGTTACAAAAGTGACATTGACAATGACAGTGACATTTATATGTTTTACGGTGTTGTCACAGTAAAATGTTACATTCTCCCAAAAAAAAGAATCTGCCAGAAGATCCTACCAAGGCATCTGGCAGAAACAGTCCCTCAACTAGTGCCCAACCAAAAACAGGTCAAACCAATACAGCCTATAAACAACCAAATTTACCATTATCCTCAAATGAAGTTAACAAAATTAACTTAGACCCAGAAAACCAAATTGTCAATACTGAAAATGATTGGCAAACTGTCCCAATTCTACGACGTGATGTGAACCGTTACAAAAGAAAGCGAGTAAGTGGCTCTCCAGAATCTGATACACCTGTCCGAAACCAATATGCAGGACTTCAAGTTGATGAAGAACCAATAAATAATGGAACCCCAAAAACGCAAGTAAGTAAACCACCCCCTATTGTGCTCTATGGAATCAATGATATTGCAAAGCTATGTGAAGTTATCGACAAAACACTGCAGAAAAGTCAGTATACATTTAAAATTGTCACCAAGAACCAACTAAGAATCTCATGTAATACCATTGATTCATACAAGAATCTTATGTGCCTTACCCGGGAAAAGGGCCTGATTGGACATACATTCACAAGGAAGGATGAGCGACCATACAGAATTGTCATAAAAGACCTACACCCATCTACTCCAGTGGAAGCAATTAGGGAGGAGGTTGAAAGCACAGGAAACACCATAGTTGGCGAAATAATAAATGCTAGATATGGGCCAGAAAAAACCCCCACATACACCTGGTTTGTAAATCTAGCACCGCACCCAAAAAATGCTGAAATAAAAAAGCTCAAATACATATACCACACCAGTGTTAAAATTGAGGATCCAAAACGTACAAGCACTATCGCTCAATGCAAAAGGTGTCAACAATATGGGCATACTCGCAATTACTGCATGCGTCCGTATAGATGCGTCAAATGTGCAGAAGACCACAACACAACCGATTGCCCAAAGAAGGATAGGACTACACCTGCTAAGTGCGCTCTCTGCCTGGGGGACCATCCAGCCAACTACCATGGATGCAAGGTGCGCCTAGAAATCCAAAAGAGGAAGATGTCCCGCCCTCAACTGAAAAGGAGAGAAACCGAGACAAATAAGGCAAATTTCACTGGTAAAGATATTAATACTAACTTCCCACCAACAGAAACTATCCCACCCAGAGAAAATTATAGATCTTATGCCGATGCAACAATAGGGAACATAAACCCAACAAACACTCTTAATAGAAGAAAGACTAGATGTGCTACTTATATCGGAAGCACATCTTACAGACAGATGCACATTTACTCTAAAGGGTTACATGGTCTATGCAACATACCATCCAGACAACACATCACATGCAGGGACAGCTGTCATAATCAGGACTAACCTTAAACATAATCTGCTCCCTGAGTACCGCACACCCCACATTCAAGCTACTTCAATTGCAGTGTATGATAAGCAAGGTGCCTTGGCTATTTCATCTATATATTGTCCTCCTAAACATAAAATAACAGCTACAAAGTTCAATAACTTTTTTGGTACCCTCGGAGGAAGATACATTGTTGGCGGAGACTGGAACGCCAAAAATACATTCTGGGGCTCACGTCTCACAGTCACCTTCTTCTTCTTTGGGTACCATCTCCTATCGGAGGTCGGCAATCATCTGGCTTATTCTTTCCTTCGAGACTGCTGCTCGGAACAAGGATGTGGTGTCGGTGTTGTACCAGTCTTTCAGATTTTGGACCCATGATGTTCTTTTTCGACCGGGTCTTCGACGGCCTTGAATTTTCCCTTGTAGGAGAAGTTGCAATAAACCGTATTTACTGTTGCGCATAATATGTCCCAGGTACTGCAACTTTCTCCTTTTTACGGTTTTAAGCACTTCGGTCCCTTTTTTCATTCTCTGCAATACCGTTTCGTTTTTTATTTTATCCCTCCATGATATCTTCAATATTCTTCTATAAACCCACATTTCGAATGCTTCTAACCGTTTACACATGGTCTGGGTTAAAGTCCAAGCTTCTACTCCGTAAAGAAGTATTGAAAATATGTAGCATCGGAGTAATCGACACCTGGAGGATATCTTGAGACTACGGTTGCAGAGGTTGCACAGTCACCAGAGGAAGAGAACTCAAGAAGAGCCTAGACCACAATGGACTTCGTGTGCTGACTACCTGCCAACCCACATACTGGCCAACAGACCCTAATAAACTACCTGACCTCCTGGACTTCTTCATATATAAAGGCCTGCAGAGCTACTACTACAAAATTGAAAGTAACTTTGATAGTACATCTGATCACACCTCTGTAATAACTACAATGAGCATTACAGTCATAGAAAGATCGAAAAAACCGTACCTATACAATAACAAGACTGACTGGCCTGGCTTCAAAGAATACCTGCAGGATCATGTTGACCTAAAACTGCCTCTGAAATCGGAAGACGACATTGACTGTGCTACAGAATATATAACAAGCCTCATTCAACAAGCAGCATGGCTAAGCACACCTGATTGTGAAGGTCCCGACAGTAGAAATGTGTCAAATAAAAATAATTTGCCGCTTGAAGCCAGAGAAATGATATTGGAAAAGAGACGTCTGAGAAGAAAGTGGCATAATAGTAGACACCCAGAGGACAAAAAGGCCCTGAACAAAGCAGCTGCTGAGTTGAAGAAGTTCTTGGCCGAGGCTGAGAATGACACACTGCAAAGGCGATTAGAGTTACTAAATGCTACTTCCAACAATGAACACTCACTGTGGAAAACTGTAAAGTCTTCACAGAAACCACAGCTAATTGAGTACCCATTGAAACGCCCAGATGGTATGTGGGCCAAAACTGATGAAGAAAGAGCGGAAGCATTTGGAGCCTTCCTTAAAAATGTATTCACTCCTAACACAGACACTGCAGACAATGCCTTTGAAGAGGAAGTAAAATCCTTCTTACAAAGTGACCTACAGCTAAGCCCACCTATCAAAAGCTGCACACCTCGAGAGCTAAAGGGAATCATAAGAGAACTACAGCTGAAAAAGGCCCCAGGATACGACCTCATCACTGCTGAAGTCCTACAACAACTCCCAACAAAAGTACTTGTTTTTCTGACAACACTTTTTAACAGTATGTTAAGGATTGGATACTTTCCTAACCAGTGGAAAGTCTCTCAAATAACGATGATCCTGAAAGCTGGAAAACCACCCCATCAAACCTCATCATATCGACCAATCAGCCTTCTGCCCTTGTTATCGAAATTATTCGAAAAAGTCATCAGCCGACGACTTAACCGATGGCTCGAGGATAACAGAATAATACCACAGCACCAGTTTGGTTTTAGAATGAAGCACTCTACAATTGAACAGGTACACAGAGTATGCGATCACATCAGGCACACCCTAGAAAGCAAAGAGTACTGTTCAGGAGTATTCCTTGACGTGCAACAAGCGTTCGATAAGGTCTGGCATGCTGGACTCCTATACAAATTAAAATTATGGCTTCCTCACAATTTGTTTCAACTGCTGAAATCCTACATAGAAGATCGCATTTTTTATGTGAAGATAAATGAGGGAACGTCGTCATTTCATGAGGTAAAAGCTGGAGTACCACAAGGGTCAGTACTGGGTCCATCACTGTACCTAATTTATACTTCTGACGTCCCAGAATCAGTAAATACTCTAACAGCCACATTTGCAGATGATACTGCCATCCTGGCATCGGACAAAGACCCTGTATCAGCCTCAAAAACTGTTCAAAGTCATCTTGACCAGGTCCATAACTGGATGAAAAGATGGAAGATCAAGGCAAGTGCAGCCAAATCCAACCACATCACCTTCACCCTTAGACGTGACAACTGTCCTCCTGTAAAACTCGGTGGTGAAGTTCTGCCTCATCAGACGGTCGTGAAATACCTGGGATTCCATTTGGACAGGAAGCAGATCTGGAAAACTCACATTCAGAAGAAGAGAGACGAGCTGAACCAGAAGTATCGGTCACTGTCATGGTTACTTGGGAGACAGTCAAAACTATCCGTAAACAATAAACTGCTGATCTACAAGGCTGTATTAAAACCTGTCTGGACCTATGGAATACAACTGTGGGGATCAGCAAAAACCTCCAACATCGCAATAATGCAGCGGTTCCAAAACAGCGTTCTAAAAACCATAGCCCACGCACCATGGTTCACCAAAATTGATGAGGTCCATGAGTACTTACAAATGCCCACGGTTAAAGCGGAAGTGGAAAACCTGTCCAGAGCCTACAGAGATAGGATTGCTGATCACCCCAACAAGCTGGCTACTGACCTCACCAGTTGTATTCCAATAAGAAGGTTGAAAAGAAAGCACATTTGGGACGGTCTAGGACCAATTGAATAAGAAGGCAACCCAACGATGGGAGGGAGTGCCTAAAACGCCATAAAAACACTCCAAACAACTGCTTATGGTCACTCAAGACCGATTGCATGTTACAATGACTACAAAAAAAAAAAAAAAAATACCAATTTTGGAACACTTTGTTTAAGAGTATACCTGTATAAGATACTATACTATAATGAAGTACTTTCAGCCATGTTCCTACTAGCGCACAATTTTATCACCCTCGATATTTATCAACATAGTAATAATAATAATGTATTAAATTCGTTTGTTATACTTAGACAACGAGATTCACTTACAATACGACATATACGAGATTTAAATAAGTCGTATAATCGAGTCTGAAATGTCCAGTGAAAATGGACATCTAGCCACTTTTTTGTCAAGGATTTTTGGCAGTGCTAAAAGGATTAGCCTTAAGTTGGCGCGTTGCACTGCGTTGCGAGTGCGATAATTGAACATAATTACTTTTGTATATTGTGCAATAAAGAATAAATAAATAAATAAAACTTTAAAACTCTAAACTTTAGTGACTTCTCGTCTCGTGCTAGGTGCTGGAATTTACAGAAATTTTCTCGTTTTAGATATTTTATAGTGATAACTTTGTTATTATTTATACTGACTGGAGCACCGACTGTAGACAGTTTATAAGTTCCCACCCTGATAATTATTTGAAAGCCATTAAATAATATGATATCTAGCCACCTGACTGCTAATTTCAAAGAAATATCTATAATATGAATGTACTTAAATCTTAATTTAATAGATTAATCTTCATTTTAAAGATTACTCGTTAATCTAAAATCCGAAGAAAACCTTTGAAGCTAACTGCTTATAATTATTTAAATAATTATATTAAATTTTAGCTCACTGTTTTCTCACTATGAGCAAAAGCGTTAAGTAATTATAAAGTTATTTAAAAAAAAACAGAGAATTTAGTACGACGACGTACGAGGCGTAGGTAGTATAGTATAGTGATGCCACGAATAGTGATTTGGCCGAATACCGAATACCGAATATTCGGCCGGCGCTCTCAGCCGAATACCGAATATTCGGCCACCGAATATTCGGCAGGTGATCTAGTATAATTCAATAAGTTGAAGTTTTATTTAAAGAGTGTTCTTCTTAATCTTACAGCAGATCCGTACAACTGGTGGTCAACCAACTCGAATCAGTAGCCAAACCTTATATATTTTGTTATAAATACCCGTGTCTCAGTTGCAGGTATTGTATATTTTATGAAGAAAAGCGCAATCGTCGCAAGCGCGATGTTGTATTCAGGGTTTCGCAATTAATTGTTATTTGATACTTAAATGTTTCGATTAAATTGTTTTTTTTAATTCCCTTTTGTATGATATTTGCTACTTTTTTAAGTATTCGGTATTCGGCCGAATACTACTTACTATTCGGCCGAATACCGAAAAGTGAAAAAAGTGGCCGAATAGGCCGAATACCGAATACTTGCCGAATATTCGTGGCAACTCTAGTATAGTAACGCACAAGATAGACAATTACATTAATTATTTACGCTAAGTAAATCTAATCTAATCTATGCTCCTCAGCTACGGCAACCATAACAAATTATTTAAGTAATTATAAGATTGTATACTCTGTCCATCTTATTATTGGTTTTTTGACATTCGAAATCCCTTAATATTTGATGACTGCAAAGGAAAACCAACTTACCAGACATAAGGGAACGTCAAAAATGCAATAATATAGTGGAAGCTCTATTCTATAACTAATTAGTCGTAAGTCGCAACCGGGGGGTGAATCCGTAAAAATAGGAATGTCTTGAAATTAAAATCTGTACCTAAGTAAGTAGGTACTTAAGTAACTAATTGGAAATGTGTGTGTACAGTACAGGATGGGTAGAAAGAAATTTAAACTGTACTACCGTATGTTATTGGATATGTATACAACTATACACTCACGTCACAAATAATGAAAAAGTTCCAGTAACTAACATATTATGGATCGTCAAAGGCGGTGGAATTATTTGTGCGAAACACTGTTCAGCAGACTACCGGTGTAGGTTTCATCATTTATAAGTTTTGAGGGCGCTAATAGTTAAGAAGATTTTTCCAATAAATAGGTACCCCAATACATATGAGGCATGGAAAGCTCACAAAACAACGCATGTAAAGTGCGATGGGCAGTGCTTAATTTTATATGTTCTATATGCTTGCAACACGTAGATAGACAACTTTGGTCTAAATAATTTAACATATCAGTGTAATGACACTAATGACAGACTCACATTTTTTTCTCATCATCTTACATACCTACATAGATTGTCTTAATGTTTGTTTATTAACTTCCCTGGCTGCTGTCTGAGATTTAGCTTATTTTCCATTCGCAGCTTTGAAAACAATCACGTGAGTGAACTGGCTAAATCCAGCTATCTCGAGACAAAACTGGACTTCATACAACTTTCTATTAAAAGATCTATTCCAACATGCTTACCTTTTACACACCGAAAATAACTATGACTATTATTTTGTAATTAACCAACGCCACCTAGCGAATACTTTGGGTACTGGCTGATAAACACAGGCGGTCGATATTGTGTGTATGATATGTCCATCTGGCGGTGGCCTAGCGAACTTCTTCATTAGATTTCAGCGTGAAGTTTCAGCGACGCATGCGCGCGGGCGGTTGTCGCTACGGCCGAGTTATGCCAATTTGTTTTCAATGATAGCTAGTATATTTTTGGAGGAATCTTGCTCTATCTTTGTGGAGTAGGTATATTGCGTAAATTCTAATCGATTTACCAGGTGCTTTGCCGCCCTACTAGATTTTAATTGATCTTGGGAGGTACCTAAAGGTACATAAGGTCTATTTACCCTTAATCGGGATAGCTTTGATGAAAGATCTGTTTTATGAATCAAATTATTAATCGTCTATAAAATTTATCTGAGTAAATTATCTAATCATGATAACTGAAAACGAATTCATAGATATTTAAAATAATGAAGAGGACTTTGTGTCAACTATTTGAATTATGAAACTACTAAAATTATCGAATATGATCTTCAAATTTTGATGGATTTTGTATAAGTACATGTACTAGTTTCCAAGTCGAGATCTTTAGTATAATTACCTAAACCATTTTTTAATTTTAGAATTATAAAATATTACGGCTAAACAAGGAGTTTGGACCTATCTTCATAGCTGTGCGAAATTTGTAGGGGAGACCGGGGACAAAAGTAACAGCGGGTGGAAAGTAACAAAGACTCTGTAGACTTCCCCAATAGCCTTAACGTCCCAAGCGACCGCTGGTAGTCAGCATGCGATGCCCCCCGCGCATGATATCATTTTCCGCGCCCGTGCCGCGGTGCAAGGTTGTTTTAGTGAGCATTTTGTCATTTTACACACCAAAAGTAAGTTTTTTGGTGTTTATTCATTTAGTGTTTACGTAGAATGAAGATGCCAAGAACCATATGACTATTTTTTCATTGATTCATTATAAGATTGTCTGTAGCATGTTACAAATTGTTTTCGAATAAGACGTGCGGTTATAAAGTTATGTCGCCTGATATTTCAAAAATGGGGATGGGTACAAAAGTAACAGCTCGCGGCAGGACAAAAGTAACATGCTACTTACGTAAATTTGCCATGCCACATTCTAAATTTTTATTTTTTGTTGTTTTTATTAGATATTTGTGTCATAATATTGTATATTATGGCACAAATAAAACAACTTCTTATCAGTTAGTCAGTTTAAATGATGGATCTCATTTACAGTTTATATTAAGAAGTTTTTTTTGTTTTGTCTATAAGTCATAAGATTTTTTTAGTTTTGATAGTGTTTTAAGAAGTTTTCTTAAGTAAATAATTTGTTTGTTTTTTTTGTTCTTTCTTTTGAATCGTATTTATAACATTGGGCAGAATTTATGGGTTGTTACTTTCGACCCATGCCTTGTTACTTTCGACCTGACCATGGGGTCGAAAGTAACGTTTTCCCTTTTTTTTTTGAGGCCCTAAAATTGCTAAAATTCGAGATGCATTAAGTAAAGTAATAATGGATATTTGTAGACTATATACGAAAGTTTTATGTGACTATATTTATGCTATCGTAAATGTTATTAATAACGAGATATCAGACCGAAACTACAAACTGTTACTTTTGTCCCCGGTCTCCCCTATGTAGAGACTTTGTTCATGTCGAAGCTACTAGCCAATACGTTGTCAACAAACAATCCGGAGTCTTATTCTATAACAAAATTCGACTCTAAGCAGAATGATAAACGTCGCGCCGGCTAAATTAAGTTACACTAACGACAGTGAAAAAATTCCACTTAGAGAATGCCTACACAAAATAAACGTAATTTAATTTAGAATTTGATCAAAATATTTACGTTTTTATTTTGTAACATTCTGATGCACTGTTATGTAAATATACTCGTACCTACTTCAATATTGCAGACGGCGACATTACCTAGTCTTTTCCGTTCAAAGGAGTAATTTGGTGCTTTTATCACTAGAACTTTTTCATTGCTCGTGAGTCTAGTAGCAACACATGTAGGAAACAACTGATTCAACTTTGCGAGTTAGTTTAGTCGGCAATGCTAATTTGGCTTAAACTTTTCAAGACTCTACCTTATATTCTTAAAATAGACATTTATATTATTTAATTGTCCGTCAAAAAATGCAGGTAAGTAAGTCTTCTGTTTATTAATAAAATAAATTGATCTGCATCAATGGCCCGTCTCTCTGAAATCTCATGTCAATCATCGTTATCGCAACAGCTCCCGAAAACTAAGTTTTTCCTATACCTACTAGAGATCCCCCCTGGACACTCTAGATTTCTTATCGATGGCATTATTGCCGCAAGGGAAGTGCTCTATATCAATTACGTTGGCCCTGATGCCTCAGGCACACCTACCTAATTCAATAAAATAACTTTTCCAAAGCCACTATCTTTAAATTCGAAAGAGTTTTCTACCGATGTGCTACGGAACCCTTAAATCAATTTGGTACCGCTCATAGATTCGCCGGGTATTGTGCCTACAACGCCACACACGCGCTACAATCCCATTCACTGTCTCCATCGCTTGCGCTGCCAGAATACGGGCGCGGGGCGCGGGCATCGGCGCGCGCGCCGGTTTTTACAGAAATACCCGGACGGCTCAGTCCGCGCCGCGCTGGCCTGAAGCGAGCCCGACCCCGCCATGCCCCGCCATGGGTAGCAACTGCTGCAAGGGAGACGCCGCCCCCCGCCCCCTGCGGGCCAGCTCCTCCATTTACAGCAGGTACCTTCTCTGGCTGGCCATCAGCCTCGCTCAGGAAAGCCGCGGAGTACCCTGGGTCCTCAGACCCGCGCCCCCTCGTCCGTAAGCCAAGTGAAGTGTTAGACTAGTGCTGTCCCTAATATTTGGCCATTTCTCATCTGTGATCTCATGTATATGTTTAGATTGTGCGTTGCGTAAGTTAGTGTAGTGACATTCATCTTTAGTGCCTAGTTCAAAGTGTTTGATGGTTAGCTTTGCCCGCGCATGCGCCTAGGACGCGAGGTCGGTGGCGCTGAACTGGACTTGGCTTCGAGGAGTGCCTACCGACCTATTATTGTTTCATTCATGCTGGTACTATGTGTCTCTTAGACTATATTGCGTAAGAAGTGTTCTTTATGAGTTATAGCTGGAAGCGAAATGTTTATTGATGTTTGCCTTAAAAATAATATAAACTGAAATCTATTTTCTTTTTCATGTGAATCACGGTGGGATCCACTGCCTGCCATTGTTTTCAAATGAAAACCGGCACATATTACAATATCCACTCCCTATATCCATTTTCCAACAATGAGAAACTTGTAAGCGTACTCGTTCTTGCATTAAATTGAAATAGTTCACTACAACTGAGCAACATCATACTCATATCAGTTTAGCGAGGCGTAAAGTTTGTGCTTTTCACTTCGTACGTTAGCAAGTTTTAATAAGGCATCGCAACGTAAACGAATCTTTCCCGTTTCACGCTTCACACGGCTTGCTTGTTATAAAGTTGCAGACGCGCGGATAAACATAGAATAGACTTGCATCGAGATACTGTATCTGTGGGGTCACTTTAGCTTGCGATACGCGAAATTTCGAAGCGTTAAACGTACCCGTTGAATGAAAGCTCGTTCGTTTTTTGATAAGATAAAGGTAGAGTACCTATAAGCATTATTTGTTTATCAAAGTCGCATGCATTGAAAGTGAATAGGTGAAATATTTAGGACTCATGAAGTAGGTATTTGGCAAGGGACGGGCATGTTGACATTGTAGTATGGCATACAATATTAAATTTATACCAGAACGAAATCCATCGAAGTACCATTTAAGGAATAAAAAGCAAAAGTTGGCAGTATTATGCATAAAAATATTTTTTATTTTATTCGTACCGAGAAAATGAATGTTAAACAACAGTCAGGTAGTAAACAAAAGGTTTGGATTCGGGTGCTTATATTCTTATTTGTTATGCTGTTAAAAATAAGAGTAGGTAGAGGTAGCTACTCACATTTTATAATGAACATTCTTGAACATTCATTCGTTTAGTAGCTAGACTACCACATACAGATACAAAGACAAACAGACATGTTAAACTTATAACCTTCCTCTATTTACGCCAGGGGTTAAAAAACAAAACTCGATGTTTATTATGTCTAAAGCTTGTCTAAAGCTTTAAGTTTGTAAGCGTCTTACTTTCCTCCTACGTAATTAAAATCTCGTCTAGAAGTTATCCGTTGTGCCGGTCTTAACAAACTAGCTGTAACATGACTTTATTATTGTCTTACTTTGTGAAATAAGCAAATAATGTTTAATATTTGAATGTTTTATCTTAGGTATGCTTCATTTATTTTTGACTTACTTACTTATAATATTTAATTGTTCTACTTTTGATGCTGAGTATTTACTAACTTTTCTGTAAGGATAAGAACTTATGACCTGAAAACAGCCTGAAAATTATCTAAGTATGAGATTGTTACATATACTGTATGCTACAGTAGGTTAATATTCCACATTCCATAAGCAAACTTGGGTAGTTTAAGCATACTTCGACATATTATAATTATTAAGTTGAACATTTGGAACGTCTGTGATGCTTTGATATTATACAGGGCGGAGCTTTATTTTTGCTAATGCGTATATCCTGCATAAGTACCTGAAATTAATTCATTAAGAAGACTGTGTTCCCAGCAGACAAACTGCTCAATCGTTTTTAGGCGCGTAAAAGTAAAAACAGTGAACACTCGGCATACTACAACGATATACCGCTACTCAGTGAATGGCTAACACTTTTCCTGCCATGTAATCCACATTTTTTTATGGCAAAGCATTTTTTTCAGTAATTTTACAAGTATGTAAGACAATTGTTACACCCTGTCTTAGAATACAGGCATATGAAACCTATGAAAGATGAATGGTCAGTGCAAAAGAAAAGTTTAGTATCGACAAAAAACACCCCACTTCAATGTGCTTTATCATACTTAAATGAGATCGTTTAGAAGATTTGTGAACTTAAAACGGTGTCATAGTAAACAGAATGCGAACAGTTTTTTCATTTGTTTTTGTATCTGAAACACCATCTTGTTCGTATATAGTTAATTATTATTATTATTATTATTTGATACTTTATTGCACAAATATGAAATATAAGTTAATCTAAGCACTCTGTAGAAAAAACATAAAAAAATAAGTCCCTGGTCAATTTTATGTTGCCTGCACAGACGCGGCTAGTTATAATGAATGGTACCAGGTTAGCAGAGAGCCGTAGGACGTAACAGCAATCTGACACCCAGTACAGTGCGCGCGCAAACAATGCGCCTTTGTTTGAGTTTGAGCGTAGCTCAGTTTCTAGGAACAGGTAGGTTTCATCCGTGCAGACTCAAATTGCATTGGAAAGTCTAATTATAACTTTAATTAAATTTTGTAGCACTTCGTTCTCTGAAATGTGTATCAGTTACAAAGCTTTGTTATCATTGTCAGTAAACTTACGCTGCAACACTAGCGGCTCGCGCTACGGTTCTAAAGCATAATAAATTTGAATCAACAAAAAACCATTCATCATTTCCCTAAAAACAAACAAAATGCCGTTTTAAGCATTATTCTACCAAATAAAGTATTTACATACAAGTCAAATACAAGAGATATTACAATTAAATTAAAGAAACATAAATGTAATTAAAGTAAATTTTGGTACCTATCTGATCTATTGTTAAATTATTATAAATAGGTAGGTACGTGAGTAAATTATTGAGATTTCGTAACCCGATTACGAATGTATCGAATATACACGATCTTGCAACTATTGTCTAAGACTAGGGGGAGTTTCTGATATCTGCTGGCAAGGTAGTCGAGTTGAGATATTAAACTAACATGTGAGAACAATAATATTGATGTGCCATAAGCGCATGAGAGTTTTAAAAAATTGTGCAATGTAAAAAGTGTTTTTTAATTATTAAATTAAGGACATAAGTGTTTATTAGGTTCAAATAACAATAAGATACTAAAGTATTAATAGGTATAGGTACATTACAAAGTACTAATGATAAATTAGTACTTAATTTATTTTGTTTTTATTCTATACTATACTACATAACACTATATTTGCAACACGCTGTAGATATCTCTCCAAAGATATTTATTTAAAAAATGAATTAAGGCAACGCAAGATAAAGATGACCTTTTGTTTTTTTCTAGCGGCTCACCTTGTCTTGTTATATTTAGGTCACATCTGAAAGAAATTCACTTTTGCTGTCCAGAGTTATTTTTTATTTAATTTGCGTAATAATATTACGTTTTTCTGATATTTTAGGCGCTTACGTGACTTGACTTTGGTCAAATTATTGTAGATAGCATTTATTGTTGTCTAGCGTAAGTAATGAGTACTGGTGTAGACAAAAAATATCGTCAAAATTACGATATCACCAACATATCCGGTAATCAAAGCCACCAACATAATTTTCTGTAAGGATGAAAAATATTTTTTTTGCATATCAAACATTTAATTACAGTATTGTGCAAATTAATGTGAACACAAGTGAAAATTTGAAAATAATACATTTATTAGTTCTAGAATAAAAAAACCAGAGATATATTAATGCAATTTAAGTTGTTTTAATAGAAAATGTGTCTTCCTTGGCTTTTATAACTTCTTCAAAACGTTTTGGCATAGAATCGACAAGGTTTTAACTGTTTTCTGATATTTACTGGTCTAAAAAACTTGTATGGATTACAGCCTCAATCATTTTAGTTTTTCTTGTGCAATCCGTTTTACGAAGTCTAACTTTCACAATGGCCCACTTATTTTCATTGGGATTAAGTGCCGGTGAGTTCTCTGGCCATCCAAAGGCATGATATCTTGTTGTCCTTGAAATATTTAAGCATAATCTTGGAACACGTGGTATGGAGCCGAATTTTGTTGAAAAACTTATTGACCGTTAACATCAACTTTTCTTAGTTTGGGGCTGTTTTTCTTACAAAGGTACCGGATGACTTGTGCCCATAGAAGGGATGATGGACTCGCTAAAATACAGTGACTTGCTAGAACGGAGATTAGAAGTTGAACTAAGAAAATTTGATGTTAACGGTCAATAAGTTTTTCAAAAAAATTCGGCTCCATGCCACGTGTTCCAAGATTATGCTGAAATATTTCAAGGACAACAAGATATCATGCCTTTGGATGGCCAGAGAACTCACCGGCACTTAATCCCAATGAAAATAAGTGGGCCATCGTGAAAGTTAGACTTCGTAAAACGGATTGCACAAGAAAAACTAAAATGATTGAGGCTGTAATCCATACAAGTTTTTTAGACCAGTAAATATCAGAAAACTGTTTAAATCATGTCGATTCTTTACCAAAACGTGTTGAAGAAGTTATAAAAGCCAGGGAGGACACATTTTCTATTAAAATAACTTAAATTGTATAAATATATCTCTGTTTTTTTTATCTTAGAACTAATAAATGTATTTTTTTTTAATTTTCACTTGTGTTCACATTAATTTGCACAATACTGTAAGTACCAGTAAAAATATTATTTAGATGAAGATACAAATTATACTACATACCTTAATACATAAAACATAGCTACAACCTACGTATGTAATGAAAATACTTAATTTACATTTTAGGTGTAATATGGTATAATGTCACTGGAACTGTTTCATTGCTAGCGAGTGTTTAAAAAAAGATCCCGACGAATTGAGAACCTCCTCCTTTTTTTTGAAGTCGGTTAAAAAGAATGGTCTAATAAGAGCTTTCTCTCGCTTAATTTTTATAATTATATTTACGATAGGCATTTCTATTTCAGGAAATGATTAAATCATAATTATGTAGCCTCCTTCCGAGCGAAGTGAACAAAGTATGCCGAGGCCCTGACACATTTAGTAGGCTGCACGGGGAAATAAGGACTAATTAACCCTTTAAACTACCGAGCAATGAAAAGGTTCCATTGCTCACGAGATTATTTTATACTAGCTGCTCCCGTGAGCATCGCTTCGCCTTAAAAAGTATTCCCGTGGGAATTCCGGGATAAAAAGTAGCCCATGTTCTTTCTCAGGGTCTAGACTCTAGACTCTAGACCATATGTATACCAAATTTCATTCAAATTCGTTCAGTAGTTTTGGCGTGAAAGAGTAACAGACAGACAGACTGACACATTTACTTTCGCATTTATAATATTAGTAAGGATTAGGATTAGGATTGTTAAAATATCGGTAAGTATATTTTTTTTACATTGTCTTTAACCTGGGGAAAATGATACATATACTGTATTATGTTTTTATGCTCACAACTGTAATCTTACAAGTCATATAAGGCTAGCGAGCCTCAAGCCTCATTTTTGTACTCACGTGATAGGTACGCGAGCCGTATCGCCATTTTTGAATATACATCTAGATCTGCGAGTTTCCTCACATGAACATGGTACTATAAATTCCTTATTTCTAAAGAATTTATGTAGGTACATGGCAGGACTCGAAACCAACCAGGCTCACAAATCATGAGAGTTACGAGACCGGTAAATATCAGACAATGATAAAGAATCATTGTTAAATTATCAAATTAGTTCCTTATTATTTTCTACTCCTTTCGCAGGCTGTAAAAATACACGCAGCACACGTCAAACATAATTTACTTAACACAAACCCAATTTCTATAATTGGATAAAAAAAAAACGAATTAATTCGGTATCCTACCTATCCACTTATTTAATCCGTACGGTGACGCATTCGTCGAAAATTTGCCTCATCCCGCTGCGTTACCTTGACCTTTCGTCCTCGACCGCGGGAGGGTCACCCGTATTCCCAAGGACACCCCACCACGGGGGGAGGGGGGGCGGAAGTTATTTCAATCTCATTCATTCAGTTTTTACGCAAGAAACTGTTTTACTTACGTTTTGCGGTTTAAAGGATTACGCTCAATTGTAACTTTTTTCTGAAATATATTTTAGGGGAAGTTTGTAGGTAGGGTTGATTCTAATTCAGTAATTACTCACTTACTCGTAATTAATCAAGGATTTGTTTTATTTCAGACTGTAACAACGACATGAAACATTTATAAATTGGCATGAAAGTTACCATAGATGCTAAGCCATATTCAAAAAGTCATCATGGTTTTGTTTGCTAAAAGAGAGTTGTTGTCCTTTATAAAAAAGTTTAAATCCATTAGTAAAATAAAAATTAATAAACATATTATTATACGTTCTCTTTTGTTCAATAGGTGTATAGACTTGTTATAATTTATCATTACAAAATGTCATGCAGCATGCAAACATCTTTGAGTTGACAATTCTTTTAAGTCCTTACTTATCAATCCCTATTTCCAAGCGGTGTTTCCGTGGGCGGGCGGGCCGTAGGTTGAGGTTGGGCGGGCGGGAAGGCCACCCGGCGTGACTCACAGTATTACGGACCTCTGATTCAGATACAAACAAGGAATTGTTACTGTTTCATTATTTTAGGTTTTATTTGTAATTTACGTTTTATACGGTATCAATTTTAAAATTGTTATTGTTATAAAAGATTAATAAGAAAACTCAAACTTGATCGAATCAAAATGTCAAGACTGATAGGGCGGTTTTATAATGGATGAATGAATTTCTAACTTAATTAGTCTTCCTATGGTAAATAATATCTAAGCGTATTTATCAACGAACAAACAACATATAAGTAGCTTATAATGGAAAAGTTGTTTTCAGGATTTCAGGAGCGAACTGTGGCGCCATCTAGTAGCTACTGTTAGGAAACCTTTTCTCTCGTAAAGTGTTTAGCTTCATTTATGGAAATTACAGTGTAGACAGGGATGCATTACTGTGCCCATATACATATAATATGATAAATATGTAGGAAAGAAACATCGCACACAGATCAATACAAATCCTTAAAAAAATTCTGTGCATTTTTGGATCAATCGCTGAATTATTAAAGCTAACTATATGGTATTCTATAGATAAAAGCTGTTTTATTTCTTATTTGAATTTTTTTTTAGTATAGCACCAATCATTAACCGCTCCTCCTGGTAAATCCTAGTTAAACCTAATCTTAAGTTTATCTTCGCACTTAACATTAGCCCTAACAAATGCGTTAAGTGGCGCTATGCTAACGTTTTGTTTAGTGATGAATTATCTTTTATTATTAGTTCCGACCACGACACAAGAGTAGGTTAAAAATATTTTGGTCCTTTGCCAATAAACAAGAATCCCAATTCTATGGAGATTCGTGAAATGTCAAGGTTATTTTCACAACTTCTCTTACTGACTTGGACTCTTGCTGCGGCGTGGGCCCGGGTTCGAATCCCGTCCAGTACAAATATTTGTTTAATGATAATGGCGCTACACACAAACAGTGGTGACAAATGAGTACAGAAATATACCTTTGCCTACCCTGCTAGGGTTCTTGCACAAGAGAAAAAGCAATGCAAGACGTGCGATTATTTCCTTCACCATTAACATTAACATTCACTTGTTGCAGAGCCTGAAACTCACATATTTCTTTGGTTCTACCCTCAGCGTAAATAAAAGGGGTGTCATAAGACTCTGCTAGTTAAACATGTTTTATGTAGCTCGGGCCTAGGTGGACTTCAGTGGCTGTAGTTTCGTTTTTTCTCTTAAAATTTCTTCAAAATGAAATAAAAACAGCGTTAATTTATCAATGATTGCTTAGGAAATTCCGTTGAATCTTTCTTTTATTAGATAATTCCTTCTTTACAATGTAGCTCCTAAATTTTGAGCCGCTTCGTATTTTTGGTTAAATCGTTCTGAAATGTTCGGTATGCCGTCTGCCTCGCGGCGATTCAGGTTAAAACAATGTTTGACAGATGTTTCGTACATTTACGACTTTGACGGCGTAGATCTATCTCAAACGTTTTATGTCGGGAAAATACCCGTATTCTGACACATTATTCTTGAAAATACGAATTATTAAACATCTTTTATTTAACAGCTCCAATTTCTCTATAGTCGGTTAGATCGTAACCAGGGAAAGGTTGATCAATTATACGTCATCTCTCCATATTAAATTCTTGACAGATGTGTCAAAAGTCAAGCAATAATCCCTGGTTATGCTCTAACCCACTATGGAGAAATTGGCACATAATTTCGTAAGATTGCCCTCTGTCAAATTCTCCTTAGCTCTTCTGCTAAATTATCCTATTCATTCTTAGGGCCTTACCATTAAAACTTATACAAATAGACATGCTAAACTGACAGCAGTTGGCGGTCAAAAGCCTAACAAATGTGTAAAATTTTGATTTAAACAAGGTTTTTATTTATAGTAACACGGTTAGGTGTAGGCCTCGGTATGAACATGGACGCCCTCCTGCCCGCTGGACTGACGACCTTAGGCGGGTGGCGGGTAGTGGTTGGATGAGGAAGGCCGAGGACCGAGTGTTGTGGCGCTCCTTGGGAGAGGCCTATGTCCAGCAGTGGATGATTATTGGCTGATGATGAACACGGTTAGGGTCACATTTACAAACGTACTGAGTGACTGACGTTTGACACTCGACTAAATATTTAGGGCCACTTGCACCAACATATTAAATCTAGATTTGGTGTCAAATTTTATATGGACTGACGTTTCTTAAATCTAGATTTGACACTAAATATATTTCTGCAAGTGGCCTTTAGTGAAATTCCACCTTAGAATTTTATTCGAGGATCCAGTTTTCACCATTCAATTGCCAGCGCACGCTACCCACGTTTTTCAATGTTACACGAGCGAAATGCAAGTAAATTGTATGCGCTGGGGGGACAAGGGCGTAATTTCTAGGTATCCGGTGGCGCTTTGACGCTAGAAACAGTAATTACAGACCCCACGCAGGCTGGCTCCACTCTCCGGCACGACGGGATGAAATTAATGATTATTTTAGGTACTTATTATAATGAGCAATGTAAAAAGAAAAATATTTTAGTGGAGAAATTTGCATTTTGCAATTTGAAACTACAATGTTTTTATTATATAAAATCATACTGGAATGGTTGAATAGGTAACTAACGGAGTGATGATGAAAAGATACGCAGGGTTAAACCATGGTTAAACAGAACGTAGCACCTTTTTATGAAACGTAGACTAATAGCTCTTACTCATATTGTGTAGCCCCAAGAGTGAGCGCGACGGAGAACTTTTGTCACGTCTTAAATGCGCCCCGTGCTAGCCCTTCTGAACTATGCTATATCCGGTCATATGACCGGATTTTATTTAAATGTATGAAAACTTTGAACTATCTTTAGTCTAAGTTTCATAAAAAGGTGTTACGTTCTGTTTAACCATGGTTTAACCGTGCGTATCTTTTCATCATCACTCCGTTAGTACCTATTCAACCATTGCATTTTGGTGATTTTATATAATAAAAACATCGTAGATTCAAATAGCAAAATGAAAATTTCTGCTGTAAAATATTTTTCTTTTTACATTGCTTAATATAAAAGTAAGTAATGCAAAACTTATATCACGTCTTAAATGCGTCCCGTGCTAGTCGTGCTACTAGCCCAGAGCTTTCATACAACAAGTCTTCGTTTTATAATAAGTAAAGGGGAAACGTTCTAAAATCTAGTTTGCGATTAATGTTCATAATCGGGACAGTACATGTAAATAAATATAAATATCGTTTTAGGCGGCCATTGGCCGACATCCAGACGATTTCGATGCTCTTGCGCAAGCGCAGGGCGAACTCTCGCTTTACAAATATCAAGGCTGTACGTCTAGTACAGGTTTGATAGTTATACGTAAACTTTAAAAGTTTAGGTTTTCTCGCATACAAAATGACGCCTTTACTATCACGAAGCTTATGACAGTTAATGTATGCAGATGACAAAAAAACACCTAAACTGTTTTTTTCGTAAAAAAATGCAAAACTCGTACTATTAAATCTCTGTGTTAACTACGGCCATGGATATTTTGATTTGTTACCTTAGAAAATTCACTTCGCCCTCCGGCTAGATGGGGTGACGACTTACGAAAGGTGTCTGGTAATGATTGGATGCGGAAAGCTATAGATCGCATCCAGTAGCTTCCTTTGGAAGAGGCCTACGTCCAGCAATGGTCTGCTATAGGCTTAAGAAGAAGATCAGAATAATCACCTGACCTATTCCTAAGCGTTAATGGTAGCGATGGGTGGATGAGTGATTGTCGTGAAGTCGGAGTAACCGCCCCGGCCTTCTCTCGTCATAGCCAGATGTTTTGCGTTTGTTGCACTTTGTTACAGTTGTATGTGCACTGTATACAGGCTGTTGCGTAAATAATTAATGTCAATAAAAGTTTTATTTACGACATCTCTGTTTTTGCAACTTCTTGTAATTTTTTATAACGTTCGTAATTCACAAGTAAATTATAATTAAATAACAAATAGTTATAAGACCCACGTGCAAAATAGAAAAAACAATGAGAAGACGCCGAAAAGTTTTCATAAAAATCGTGAGCAAATTACAAACTTCGATATTATAATATTTTCTGTACCAAACTTGTATAGGCGAACAAATTTTCCTTTTTCAATTTCGCGGTATGTTGAATAATAATGTATTTCAGGACCAGTGCCTCCATCTCTTGGCGGGTGCTGTGAACTAAATGAAGGCTAAAGTTTCGAGCCTTGAAATTTTGTTTTCATGTTAGAGGTCGTTGCAAAGTACAAATAGGTAAGTCTCAAAATTACCTGTCCCTAATCCTTACTTAATATTATAAATGCGAAAGTAACTGTGTCTCTCTGTTTGTTACTCTTTCACGCCAAAACTATACTGAACCGAACTGAAATGAAATTTGGTACAAATATGATCTAGACCCTGGGTTAAAACATAGGCTACTTTTTATCCCGGAATTCCCACGGGATTTTTTTAAGGCGAAGCTAATTTTTTTTTGCAAATTTTTGTTTGAAGACATGATGGAGCAATATTGGTTTCTGGAAACACATTGCTACTAGAAATTGCATCACGAGTGCTATCACCAAAACCTACAACAGCCAACCATTTAACATAAGACTAACTGGCGCCACCAATTTAAAAAAACATAACTTCCGTTAGAAAGTATTTTTCTAATACTGATACGTTTGACGCCCTCTTTATGGTAATTCCAACTTTTATAAGTTATTTCTCAATATCCAGTTCCTAGAATGTGGAAGCTGTGTGTGAGGTCGTTTCCGCCAGAAACTCATAGGTACTATCTAGGTACTAGGTAACTAGGTTCTAAAAATTTAATTAGCATGACAGTTTGGATGGCAGTTTTGGTAAAAACGCTTTCAAACGAAACGGTATGTATTTGGTAGGTATCAGGACTTCATTTTTTCAACTAGGCGGTATATCGCCTTAAAAAAATAAGGGCAAGCGTACGCAAACAGGTAGCAACTGTTGCATCCATAGTGCAATAAAGACAGTCCTAAAATACTCCGTGATCTCAAAATAATAACTTCCCGTTGCGTATCGTCAGGATCTAGGACACCGCCGTATCCGTGCCGTATGTAGATCACCACGCACATCAAACAAAACACAACACATCCCATCATGCTATTCTCAGATGTTTCCCTATCCGTAACTTATTAGACATAGAGGTACAATACAAACTTTATTGATAAAATACACGATAGTTTAGTTTACATTAAAAACTATCTCAAATTTCAATAGAAATAAACCTCTAAAGTAAGTTTTATACCTAAAATTATAATTATCTTACAGGGTGTTTTGTGAGAGGATGGATGATTTGGACATTTTTACCGAAATTCGAAATAAAGATATACCTACATACTTTCCTATTTTAACCATTTCAATTCAGCATCCAGTGCCAATTTCACCATTCTCTGTTAGAGCATAACCAGGGAGTAATGGTTAACTTTTGACACATCTGTCATGAATTTTATATGGAAATGACGTTTAATTTATAAATCAATCCCTGTCGGTTAGATAACCGAGAATGGTGAAATTGGCACTTAGACTGCTATAAAATGCACACCAGTCCATCATAACCTAACCAACGCTAAAAACCCTCGACATTCAACACCAAAAGCCGCATAACTTTTGAACTGCTAAGCTGATTTTGATAAAATACGGCTAAAAACACTCGGGGTCGCATTTTAAAATGATAAGACCCCTCTTTTTGGTCGGGGGTTTAAAAGCGAAAGAGATGTTTGATTTAGGGCTTAAATTTTTATAATTTAGTGCTAAAACAACCATTGACTGAGTGGTTTTTAATCTATCAACGCCCAGCTCAAATAACTTGATTGATTGAGCTGAAATTAGGCGTGCTGGCACATAGGTACTTGTATTATTATTACGAACCCAATGCGTAAAAAGGATTTACTATTTTGACCTGAATTATTAATTTCTCAATAAAAATATATTATGTTAAAATTATTTAATAAATTAACAACTACAATAAGTAAATATATTAGGTACTTATGTACCTATACTTAATATTTCTACTTTATAAATCCATTCTTAAAGTTTCCTAAAAATGCCACAATATCGGAAAGAATACCTAATTATTTTTACAGTTAATATTAAATACTTTGTACTATTTTGCTGCATTGCTTCAGTAGGTATTATTAATGATGATGAGATGAATTATATTTTGGCATTTTCAGTAATAATATTTATAATATCATATGAATTTCGATTCACTGTTTGTTTACCTTGTAGCCTTTGTGATACAAACACTCGTTATGTAATCGAACATGATATTAATGAACACGTGTAAACAATTCATTATTAAGTAAAATTTAAACATTATTTACAAAGCTCTTCCTCCAATATCTATTTGAATATGAAATTCGGACAAAAAGCCTGCGGTAGAAACATTATATAATTTAATTATGTGACCGTTCGTTTATGGACGATTGACGTTTCATAATTATTATAATGGTAGTTATTTGAAAAGCACTAAATTTAAATGTTACTTTTTATTTTAGATGGTTTGTTTAATTATATTTTTATTGAAAGGACACACTTTTCCTTTTCTGACAAGGCTATAACAACTTTATCGTGACGTTGCGACACGTCGTCGGTCAACCTAATCTCCACGGCCTGGTGCCAATTTCTCCATAGTCGGTTAGAGCATAATAAGGTATTAGTGGTTGACTTTTGACACATCTGTCAAGAATTTTATATGGAGATGACGTATAATTGATGAACCAATACCTGGTCGGTTAGACAACCGACTATGGAGAAATTGAGGCTTCGATTAACAATATACGAACGGTGGTGTTCGTATATTAGGTATTAATATAATTCGTCGGTAGTCATTTGGCACCTTAAGTAAGTGTCTCTTAATCGAATGCACTGCACTGCACTCAGCACATACACAATAATACAAGGGTAATGGGATCGCCTTTTTAGAGTTCCGTAGTCTACTAGGAACCCTTATAGTTTCGTCATGTCTGTCCGTCTGGCTCTTTCTGCGGCGTTTCTGCACACTACATACATACATACACTCACGCCTTGTACTAATGTACTCCCTTGCGGGGTAGGCAGAGGTGCATTGCTGCACCCACTTTTCGCCAGAGCGTTATGTTAGTCCCAATGTAATAGGGGGCGGGCCTATTGTCATTTTACGGGCACATCCAAGACCCGAGAACAAATATCTGTATTTAAACAAATATCTGCCCCAGCCGGGAATCGAACCCGGGACCATCGGCTCAGTAGTCAGGGTCACTACACTACGCCATTCGGTCGTCAAAAGTGTTCAGTGTTCTGCACACTACATATACATAATTACATACAAAGGTAAACACAAAGCCGGGCTTATTGCCAAAAAGCAATTTCTTCCAGCCAACCAATAGGCTTTATTATTATATCTTAAAAGAGTCCATCAGTTAAATCATGCACTTATATTACTGTACTCTTAAAATTCTGAAAGCTAATTTTAAATAACAGTGAAATTTTTACTCGATACACGAGTGGCAGTTTCAGGAACAGACCCAGTTTTTGACAGCATGTTCAGTTTTCAGACGTACACGGGCTTTCAGCAATTCAGCAGCCCTGCTATACAGGGTGTTGCAAAAAAGGTATACCAAGCCGACATGGACTGGGGAAGTAGGGGGACCACGAACATGACATACCTTACAAAATAAAATAAAGTTAGGTTTGCCCTAATAAATTTCGAACTTAAAAAGTTATACCTATAGTTAGACCCACACATATTAAGATTTTTTTGATAATTATTGAAAAGGTAGAAAAATATAGAATACCTGAATAACTTTTGGGTTTTTACATATTTAGGTCTCAAAGAAAAAAATACTTCCCATGACCTCCTCTATCTCCGAATTTTTATTTCAGTGCATTTGCCGAACGTCCTGTATAACGTTTACGGTGCCATAAAACACTGGTAACAATTGAAATGTATTCGAAATTCAAAGGGAAAACGTTAAATATGCCAATGTTTGGTAACCTCTGGAAATTACTAAACAGATTCATCACTTTATACAATTTAGAGACCTTTCAAACAAAGAAAAGCTGGTTTTGCAAGAGGAAATCATATTTAGATGATGATAAAATTCCTCAGCAATTCCTTTCGGATGTGACTGCATGCGCAAAATTATCACCGATACAATCTTAGGTTCATAAATATTAAATATTTTAAGTCTTAAATCCCGAAGTCATTCGCCTAAGTACTAGCAATCGTGTAGTAATCGAAGAATACTCGAAGTTTGAGTTACATGCGTGTTCGCGAACCACGGTAACACCTACGATGTCTGGGTTCCTGGTATTTCGAGCTATCGCTAGTTAACACTTTGTTTGTTGCGCTTCGCTTGTATGTGTCCATGAAAAGAGTGGGTGTGAAAATCGTTATTTCCCGCGCAGCCTTAAACGCATGTTGGAATAAGCGCAGCATCCAGTTCCTAGGAATTGAATGCTCTATCGATTTCTGGTATCCTAGTAACTGCAAGCCACCCCAGCCCAGCCACCCTCGTGTGTGCGTCCAAGCGTCGACGTCAGATGTCGCCACTACGCAGAAGCATTGAAGCTTCCTTTGTTTGAAACATAATGTGAAAGTTTTTTTTTTATTGTGGGATGGGTGGATAATGGCACTAATGGATGGTTCATAGAATTAGGTATTGGAAAATTATTTTTAAAATCTTTTGTTGAAATTTTCTTTGTTTTGATCTGTGCAGCGAGCATAGGATTCGATACTATTTTCGAATCTACACGAAGGGTCACTTTTACCAAACGCTAAACGTATTTAAATCAAATTTTAAATACATTTTGTACTAACTGATAGATGTATGACGGGCTACTAAATACGTTTAGCGTTTGGTGAAATTCCACCTAACATATGGAAAAATCAAATGTCACTTTTGGAACTAACTTTGCCTTACATTTTGACAGTGACAGTTGACGATACGCAACGTTAACGGAGGATCGAAACTTGTGCTCACGACTCTGTTTTCGCTAACTAAGTATGTAACGTCTAAACGAAAAATATTAAGTACGTCCAAAATGAAAAGGAAACTATAGAATAGAATACTACTTTATTGATTTTACAGAACACAAATAACAATTTTATACAATTTATATTACCTACTCAATAGGCGGCCTTATAGCTTAGAAGCGATCTCTTTCAGGCGACCTTTGGATGCAGGAATGACTTATAGAATAGATGAGGAAGGTGACCAAAATTGTAGTATAAATATCCACTATTAAAATTATGAATAAATAGCCTGCAGTGCCACGACAACCAGATATCAGACTATCAAAATTGTATGGTCTTTCCCCCAAAATCACGGGTTTGGCAGAAACTCGATAATAAACCTCACTCAAGCACGAGTCTCCCAAATTCATATTCAACAGCTATTTGAATTTGCGAAGTTAGCTTCAGGCCACGAAAATGCGAATACCTAATGGTGCAGTTTGATTGGCAAACAAAAGCAATACCGAGTTCTGATTGGTCGAATCTATTATTCAAATAACCGTTGCGCGTATGACTGGCCGTGTTTGTCCTACTTATGACATGGCAGAGTAGTTATTAGGTCAGTCACCTAGCCCGGAATAACTTCAAATAATTATATTGATCTCCCATCGGGAGAGCTTATGGAAAATAGCATCTATCGTATAGCATTTGGTTTTTTTAGGGATTTTTGTCATGCATGGGATGTTAATACCTCCTGAGTTTGAAAAGAAAACACAAAGTTATAATTAATTTTAAACGTTTGTTTTATTTATCCGTGTGTTAATAAGAGATAAAAGATTTTCTGTGCCTTCGTAGATCCAGAAAAGGCTTATCATAGAGTGAGTACGAATGATTTGTGGGACAATTGTTCTGTTTATATAGTAGACAGTGGATAAAGTAAATATAATATTTCTGTATAAGTACTAAAGTATTTTTATTTGTAATGCTATGTGTGTTTCCACATGACTTGTTGTGCGCAACAGGTGGCAAGCATGTCAAAAGATGTTAGTGTTTCTACTGTTTCTACGTAAAACGTCTCTACACTTGCGTTCGTGTTGTTATAAATTTAAACCTATTTACAATGACGCCGATAACCTAAAGCTTATTCTATTCTACATTCACTGTTTTATATGTAGTACCTTGTCGATTGAACTCATCTTTGTTGGGGAAATACAAATAATAATAATAATAATAATAAGGCGGCAGGGCAGCTTGTGGCGAGCTGTTGGGCATTAGCGACCCCACCCACCCGATACCGGGGAGAACCCCTGTTCCTCATCTCTGGCTTGCCTTTATTGGTTGTCCAGAGTGAACACTGACGAGGAACAGGATCTCCCACCTCTTGCTTGCCTTCATTGGCTGGCTTGAGTGGTGTACCGCTAGAGCAGCAATGCTCGAGGAAGGATGTATTACCCAGTAAGGTGCTTGTAGGGATCTTGACCGATAACGCGATTGTCCTGAGAGCCGTGGAATACCTCTCCATCCTTAGCACCTCATGCCATGTTGCCCCCTTGTTGCTACGTCACTGTTATGTGCTAGCGACTGTTTTGGGGGGCCCATTTACTGTGTGTGCGAGTCACCCCCTGCCTTTTTATCCGTGTGTGAAACATATAGGTCAGGCAGGGGCCATAGTCCTTCCATAGTCCCAGTTACCCAGTCCATTTAGCACCCCCTTCCATAACCCTGTATTAGTTTTGTCCATATCCTACAATAGTTCTGCACTAACCGGGGATTTTCCATGGGTTTACTCTATAGTTTACACAAGGAAAATCGTCGGTTGGTGTCACATTTCATATAGATTAATGTTGTCAAACGGGCCTCTACATGTTGGCTTCGGCCCCATGCACGCCTTCCAAATGCCCGGGACCCCATGGTCCCGTGATGGTAGAGACACAACATAGTAATAATAATAATAATAATAATAATAATAATAATTATTATTATTATTATTATTATTATTGTTGGGGAAATACAAATACTTAGCCCCTGTTTCACAATGTCTGGTTAGTCGCTACCTGTCGGATAAAATACATGCTGTCACTGTCTAAAAAATAATAACAGAGAGTGACAGCATGTATTTTATCCGTCAGGTAGCCACTAACCAGACATTGTGAAACAGACCCTTAATGTTCCTTTCTGTGTAGGTATTTTTAAGTACCTATTTAGTTCGTACCTCGCTCAAAGGATAAGCATCGCCATACAGCGAGGTAACGCGGCCAGCGTCTTGGGTACCCTACCCGACAGTGGCAGCGATCTGGCCAGCATCTTCTTTTTAGTTTAATTTTAATTTTATATTAGTTAGTTTTAGAGTTAGGGATTAATATTTTATCATGTATTGTATAATAATTATAATAAAAAACAAAATAATAATCTTTTATTTAGTTCTGTTATCATAATAACGAATTGAGGTCACATTTCCGTGCACATTTCAATCTCCAACACAAAATAAACATAAATCTGATTGCGGCCCCTTTTTCTGCTGTAGAAGTCATAAAGATGAAAAGTCTGTTTTTTATCTCAGATAATAAATTGACAGATTCTGAACGGTTCATCAATAGTTGATTGTCAGGCTGTTATACTCTGTCCATCTTATTATTGGTTTTTTGACATTCGAAATCCCATACATATTTGATGACTGCAAAGGAAAACCAACTTTACTTACTAGACATAAGGAGACGTCAAAAATGCAATAATATTTTGGAAGCTCAGTGACGTATCGTCATATACATACATATAATGGCGGGCGACTGTTGATGAACCGTTCTGAATCTGTCAGTTAAGTCTCTGAGATTAAAAAACAGACTTTAGATATTTGCATTTCCACGTCAACTCGGGTGACCTTGAGTCTGATTGTGAATCGGCTCTCACTGTACGTCCCCGATTGTCTATCTAAAAATAATGGGCGTAAGAGAGTTGCGCGACAAGTGACGTGGCCGCCAAAACGGTGACCCAATTATTTTTCAGTGCAAGGGGGTCACTTTATATGAAGAAAAACTAACTTTCCAAGTGCTGCTGCGCGAGCCATTGATACTCTATTGTATCCTCCTGACCCTGAGAGGTATAAATGTATGCACTGTTCTTAAATTTTAAACAAATTAAAATTTTAACTACTGAACTGTTTTGTCACTTTGTCAAAGAACAAATTGTTTAAGGGATAGGTACTTTATAAAACTTTAAAGGAATAACAGGGATACTCGATAAAACTTTTAATATAGGTATTTTTAAACTATATATTATTATTTTTTTCAATGTCCTACTCATAGCACGCCAGGTGTCAGGAGGGTATTAAAAGTGACGGATTGCACGACAACGTCTCGTTCGTTCGTTTTTCGTCAGTATAGAGTAACCCTCGAGTGCCGATCGCTTTTATATATTGTTTATAGACAGATGAAGCGCGCACTTGATATATAGGGTGTCGCAAACTGGGAGTTTAACAGTAGTAAACGACGGGGTTAGCAAATTTCCAAAAGTCGTAAAACTAAAGTTGGTGCTAAGAGTTTCTAACTGACCAAGCTTTTATTATATCTACCTATATGATTAAGATTTTCTCTCAATTTGTATTGTTGAATATAAATAAGTATAAATACTAATTAATAATAGAATGATTACCTTCATAATATTAATCCTAATGCACCTCCTAAATCTCCTAATGCACCTTTTAATATTTTTTAATCTTAATCTTCCTAATGGAAGAAAAATAAACTATGTGGAACATCGGGTATAGTAAGCCGATTACCGATGTCGTTAAAAGCTCTCTGGTAATATCCTAACTAATATTATAGATGCGAAAGTAACTGTGTCTGTCTGTCTGTCTGTTACTCTCGCGCCAAAACTATTGAACTGATTTAAATGAAATTTGGTATACATACGGTCTAGACCCTGGGAAAGAACATAGGCCACTTTTTATCCCGGAATTCCCACGGGAAAACTTTAAGGCGAAGCGATGCGCGCGGGAACAGCTAGTATAAAATGAAACAATAACCAACTTAATAAAATTAAATACAATAGGTAAGCAAATAAACTCAAAGTGAAAACTTTCTAAATCAGCGTAATAATGAACGTTTATGTTGGAAAGCTGTCTGTATGTTTACAAATTAGTTTAATTAAAATAGAATTTACTTAGTTCTGCTTGAATTCATCATAAACAATGTTTGTTTCAACAGATAGGTATTACCTTTTCCATGAAAATCTAATTAGATGAGAATCAATGAAACAATAAAATGAATATTATGAAAGAGGGAAGGTGGAAACTCTTTATTTTATTTTTAATTATATAAGCGGGCGTATTTTTCTCTGATAATTTATGTTGTACAATCTAATAATTAAACTGAAATAAAATAAAGTAACTACTGAGTGCTTTTAACTTATTAGCCTACGATGTATTGTAAAAATATAGGTACCTACCTATATAACTATACGACAACGACAACAAAGCATAGACTTAGGATATAATTTATGTACACATAAGTACTAACGACTGTAATCCTCAAAGGAGTAGACAGAGGACTCGCAAGCGAGTTAGCCGCTTCTCAATATCATTATACCTATTTGTACCTACTGACGTGGTTGGTTACACGTTACAAGTCGACGTAGACTTGCTAAACTAAGCTGGTTTCAGATTTGTATCATTTCCGCGTAATATACTTGCGAGCAATGAAAAAGCTCATTTTAAAACATTTAATTTAAAATTCATATTCTAATGTGCTGTTAAAATATACTTCTATATTTGGTGCTATTGTCACGGGACCTTTTTCATTGGTCGTGTGTTTGTAAGAATATTTGCGTCTGTACTAGCGAGCGATGCGCACAAACCTCTTCCCATCGAATGGATTGACGCTGCAACTATCAACTGATCAAGATGTCGTGGCTAATGATGATGACTAGCGAGCGAGGGAGAATGTGGACCCAACTCTAAAGTCTGTTTTTAAATCTCAGATACCGAATTGGCTGTTTCTGAACGGTTCATCCACAGTCGATTGTCCCGCGATTAAATGACGTGTCGCTCTATTCACGCCTAAGATATTATAAACATTCCGGGTAAAAGGACCTTAAATCTATCAGCTTTTTTTAAAATTGGAAGTATGTAAGTAAGTAACGAGAACCATTTTGTACAGTAACGTTTTGGAAAAACGCTTTTGAAAAGCAGTTTAGCACAGGTGGCACACCTTAAAGCAGCCCATTCACTTGACGCACCGCACCCGAGCCCCGAGGTTTGTCACGCGGCGCTGGCATACCCAGTCGGCGAGCGCCGCGCCGTACCTCGAGCCGCACTCACCTACCCATTCACACGCTGATTTGACCGCGGACTTGTCGCCGGCGACGGGCGTACCAGCCCGTGAATGTGGGCCTTAAGGGACACACAGTACTCAGAACTGGACCAAAAATAAACAACAGACAAGTGCCAACTGATTCCATTCATTTGAAAACCCTTACATCACTATTATTTGAAGACAATCTTGGCTTGTTTTGTCATCGATAAATTTAATATAGAGAGCACTCATTGTGACAGGTCAGGCAGTCATTTGTGAATAATACGAACAGGTAGTCAGGCTAGGTTATGTAAATAGGTTCTCCCGTCACTCTGTTATTGCAAAGATAGTTTCTATTAAGGGCCCGTACAGGGTGACGTGCCGCGCCAATTTTGGGTTTTCAATGCTCTTCACACAGCACACGCAGTGACACGCACACATGTAAGTTTGCACAGTGGGTCGATAAACTTTTACTCGCCAACTTTATTGACAATTATGTTCAAGTAAATTTTGGGTAATTTTAGGGTAAGTAAGTATAATTCTTACTTACACTGGTAGGCACCAGGAAAGAGTAGAAATTAATAGGGAAACACTTTACTCTATACTCGGAACCCGATTAGCTTTCTCAAACAAATGTGGTATTTACTTGTAGAAAGGTAACTAAAAGTATTAAAGTGTAGATAATAAGTTTCGGGCATCCTCCAGCCAACTGAACCCCGACGACAAAGCAAAGTAAATACATAGTGTCGCAAAAGGGCTATACTAAGCCATTCTGAACAACTTTTGTTCTACGAGATTTGCAAATTCGCGAAAAAAAATATTCATTTTCCATGGTAAAAAGTCACATGTCCAACAAAGTTTCTATGAAAAAGGTTTTTTTTTGTTAATTTCCAAAACTCGTACAGCAAAAGTTCAGAATGACCCCCTGTCTTACTCCTTTTTACCCGACTGCCGAAGGAGGAGGGTAATGTTTTTTGATTGTATGTATGTATATATGTCTGTTTCTTTGTTCCCTCCTGTAGCCTAAACGGCTTGATAGATTTTGATGTATGAGGTATTGTTAGAAGCGTATTGATGGCGCGATGGCTATAGGCTATGTGACGTTCCATTAAAATGTACATAGCGCCCTCTTGAGGACATAACGTGATGATCGAAAAAATAATAATTCAACTTTGCCGTGTAAGGTATCAAATGAAAGGACTTGATTTTCACATTACAAAAATATGCATATTGAAGGTATTTAAATAACAACACCAAAATTATTGAAATAAAAAATGATCATGAACTACCTACCGACGTAAAATTTCATAAAATAAAAACAACTAAAAAGTTACAAATAAAAAAATACAATTATAAAAAACTAAAAACCTGACTGTACGCTAAAAACATGAAAACGAGTCCCAATGTTAATGGAAAGTATCGCAGGCGGGGACCAACTTGACCGCCACTCAAGGCCGTTTTCTAAGTAACATTCAGCTAAATGGTGAACCCTCTGCTGGTATAATTTGTTTATATACCGCTTTTTCAATACCTGTAAGTACATTTTTTGGCAGCATAATATTTTTACTTAATTTTAGGGTTTCGAACGTCAAAAGAAAAAAAGCAACCGTTATAGGATCTCTTTGTTGTCCGTCTGTCTGACTGACTGTCTGTCACCGCCCTTTTTCTCAGAAACGGGTAAAGATATCAAGCTTATATTTCGCATAGATGGGGAGTACCCCAAAAAAAATATTATGGTACTCCCTGTCCCACACAAGTAAATTGGGGCTTATATTTTTTCCAGTTATTTTGATGTGTATCCTTTTTTTTCTTTGTTGTTTTGTATAAGTATGTGTTTCTTTTCTTTAAATCTGTATTTTTTTTGTTGTTGCTGTCTATGTGTCGAAAAAATGTATCTTTATCTTCAAATCACGCCATCTATCGTTTGTTTTTTTTGTGGCTACTATGTATAGAAGAAATTCCGTCATTGACAATTTTACGTTACGAATTTATTTTTATTTATTTTATTTTTATTTTTACATTTTCGTGGAGAATCAACAGCATTTTGTTAATAAATAATTATTACTTATGAACACATAACAACTTGATGCCATTAACAGAATGAACTTAGTAAACCCAGTAAACCTAACACATCCAGAGGAAAAACAAAATCTCTTTCTCTCTCTCTGAAAAACATACTTAATAGCCCAAACTCGATGCTTTTAGCTATTAACATCTTTGAAATAAAATTGAGCCACCACCGCACCGCAGTGTTACTGCCCTCATCAGATCCTCACGAGACCATACCTCAACCAGCACCAAGAGACTGTATTTTTGATCCCTAACCTAATGTTCGTGCGTATTGTCATCACTTAGATCCATTCGCTATATTCCTGCTCCTCATCAGACCTTTACGAGACTGTAATATCACGAGAATATTGCACACTATCTAATTTAATTTAATGTATTGAATATACTGGAAGAATTATGCTTCCTCAATTTCAAATCAAATTATGTTGGTGTCATAAAAGTTGAAAAAGTGCAATGACAACCAATGTGCAGTGATTTTGTATCTGTACACGATAAGATCGCGAGCTGTCAGTGCTGCCTAAACCGACGTGACCCTTCTTTGGAGGCCAGCGGCCAACTGAGTCAAACGTCACTTGTGTTTATGATTTTATAACACAGAAAGCCGCCATAGATATTTGTATGAAGATTTGAGGGTAAAAAATTGCTCAAGTTTGGGATTAATTTACACAAAATAAGTGTGTGTTTATTAAAAAACAAGGTATTTAGCGCCTAGTCCAAGCCTTTAACTTTATAATATGATAAAAATCATATGAAAATTCTTTATAATTACGACACAGTTGTTACAATACGGGAGTGTGATTGACTGGTTTTTCTTGATATTCTGAAATTAATTTACAGTTATCCATAATCATTTACTTAAATTCGAATGATTCAGCACCTAGCTAGACTCTTCAACTACCTGTGTGATTTTTTTCAAGGCTGTAGAGCATCATTTACTACATAATTCTATGACAATGCCAACCCTCGATTCCCTATTGCAGACCCTTAAGCACTAAGAATAGATTTACCCGTTCAAAGTTTAACTTTTTAAAATTCATTATGACTAATTTAATATAATCACTTCTAAATATGTATTATTTTGCACATTTGCAAGTAAATAAGTATTATTACATATATTACTTATATTATTTACATAAACATAATCTCTTAGGACTAAAATGTCTGAAAATAAATAATAATAAAGTTTTTTTTATTATTATTAAGTACAAAATTTCGTCGTTTGAATCGTCTTTTAAAGAAATTGAGTTGATAAAGTTGTACTTAACAAATATGAGTGTATCATAATCATAAGAAAACCTACCCATACACTCGCATAGCTATAGATCTGCCATGGCCTGTCTATCTAATACCCTCCAGTGAATACCTCCATTGTTCGATGGAAATCCCTATCTGAAATTCTAGGTTACAAACTTGCCGTATACATTCAAGTTTGCAAATAGATTCAAACTTACACCCTCCCGGGCTTCAAAACCAATCAATACTGTCGCGCCAAATTAATAACCACTCTATGGTACATAGAGATAGCTTGTAACTTTGTTTGTGTGGGTTCATCAGCAGCGAATGGTTAGTTTGGCCCAGTATTGTATGCGCGGTTGGTATGCACCCTGCATACGGGGAGTTTATTTAAGATAGGGAGACGTTTCCAAGATGGTGGTGGTCGGTTGGTTGAGTTGATGAGTTATGGGCCAACATCATAATAACCCATCAGGTTCCAACTGCTGGGGCACGGGTCTCCTTCCAATGAAGGAAGGTGTTTAGGCCTAGTCCATCACGCTAGTTTAGTGTGGGTTGGTAGTAAGCAACCCGACTGTCAGATGTTTTCAAGCTGCCCGAAGACCTCTGACTTGTAGGCTAATGACTGCTGCCGAAAGAGCAACCGGCCCACGGCTTAACGTCCGTCCGAAGCACGGAAGAGTCCAGAAAACAACCACTTGAAATTTGTCACCGATCCAAAGATTCACCGTGCCATGTGTTGCTTAACTTCAATGATCAGTAGTTACGATAACTGAAGCTAAATCGACTACGGACGCTTCCACGCACGAAATGAAATGAAATCGAATCCGAAAATTGCCATAGATTTGATTAACATTGCTAAGTTAAGATTTGGTGCTAACAGAATCTGCCAAACAATACCAATGCCTCAATGTTCGTGGTCTTCGAGTCTGCTAATTACTCACGAACACCGAAAAAGTGCCACCTGTCAATGCCTTTCCATATGTCACTGGAACTTTTTCATTAAAGTTTTCCATCTCGGCAGCAGTGTCAGAATAGCCCAGCGAGGGGGGGCGGGCGTCCCTGATATTGTTACAGAAAAGCCCGCATGATATTACAACGCGGCGACTCGAAGAGAATATCGATCAAAGAGGGTGTCAGCAGCGGTGGCTATTTTTGAAGTTCGATTTTTAAGGTTCCGTAGCTGAAAAGTAAAAAGGAACCCTTATAGAATCACATTGTCTGTCTGTCAATACCGTTTGTCTCGGGAACATGAGGGGATATTTATCGAGTTGAATTTTTAACCAAATATAGCTACATAAAATTCTACGATGCCTTCACCCTTGAGGCTGCTTTTAATACACTCACCATCAATGAAAGAAATTGGGGCTATTCGGTGTCGGCATTTTGTACCTATGTGGAACTTTTTCATTGCTCGCGAGTGTATACATGTATTGTGAAAAAAAACTAGCAATGTACAAATCTAACCTTTGAATTAAATTCAAACATGATCAAATCTAAAACTATAATCGGTGCGGTGGTAGCTCAGTCGGATGCGGGTTCGATTCCCGGCGCTGACATGTACCAAGGAGTTCTTTTCTGAATTTAAGTACAATGTATACCATCGCTCTTACGGTGAAGGAAAACATCGTGAGGAAACCTGCATATCTAGATTTAGCACATCTAGATATGTGAACCCACCAACCCGCAGTGGACCAGCGTGGTGGGAAATGATCCAAGCTTAGGAAGGCAGTTTAGACCTTGGGGATATGCACAAAGGTTCCATTAGAGAGAGCCAGGTGTAGGTACTGACACCCCCACAGAGAATAGAATGGAATAGAATATACCTATAATCATTATAAATCATAAGATACACAATACTAATAGTCCTTATTTAAGTACATCATTAGACTAACAGCAGTGAATACGAGTATAATCAGATTAGATTTTCTCTGGAAACTTGCTACCTGTTTGACTGAAGATTCTAAAGTTTCACTTCAACAAGCATTGCTTCGTTGAAGTGTGTCGGTAACTTCTCGTATCTCGGGGGCCACTCTATTATACGACGAACGAACGAACGAGAACTACTGTCAGGGAATCGAGATAGAGCAGAGCTCCGAAGCATAGGAAAAACCAAACTGCAACGCTAAATGCTAATTTCTCCATTGTCGGTTAGAGCATAAGCACGGAATAGTGGTTGACTTTTGACACATCTGTCAAGAATTTTATGACGTATATAGTTGATTAACCAATCCCTGGTCGGTTAGATAACCGACTATAGAAAAATTAGCACTTATTACGACACTACCTTATGGCCTATCACGGGCTATCGTGGCAATTCGATACTATTTTCGATAGGTACTACACAAAGTTATGGAAAAAGAACAGCGCCAACGTGACGGCAATTTTGACAGTGACAGTTGGCGAAACGCAACGTAAACGGAGGTTTGAGAGTCTTGTAATCGCTGCACTTTTTGCAATAAGCGTGGCAGTTCTCGTTCGTTAGTTCGTTAATTTAGAGACTGACCCCTCTGAAGCGATCGGGAAATTTTATTATGAAATACCTTGTAAACTAGAAGCGACGATAAATTATGTCCCGGTACCTCTATATCAAAATGTCCAAAACCATATTTTTTTTAAATATCCTTTTCTATATCCTTTCTATATTTTTTATTTTGCTCAGAATATACAAGAAAGTATTCAATATTGATGCATCCATCATAATCATGTTATGGTTATATCGGGGGCGGATATTTTGGCATTTTCCTAGGAATTTAATCTGCTCTTTAGATATTCAATGTATAGCCCGATCCATGAAGCGGATATATTAATAATATATATAACAATACAAAAATAGTCTTATTTAAAATATGCGAGTGTCAAACAATAGTACAACCACCAATCTGGTCCAAGTTTACAAATTTCCCTTATAGATAGCATACTTATACATTTTTTTAAAGATTTTTATGAAACGTTTTATTTTATAAAACTTTTATTTTTATTTTTGTAAAACGCATTTTTTGGTGTTTTAAACACACATTGTATTGGGTTTTGGACATATTGATATTTACCTGTTCGTTTCCTTCGCATTTCCCTTATTAGTGAAGCGTATAGAGTATAACGAGCTCTCTGACTTTCAGAGAATCTTACTAGGAAGTAGGAATATTGTTAGTGCAGTCTTGTTTGGATTGCAGGTAGATGTTTTTATACTTTGTAACTACTTATTTTGTTGTTATTTCTTCGCGTGATTTATGAATTGAATCGATAACTGTAACTACAAAAAGTTTTTCCAGGTTCAAGCTTGTTTGATTATTTTACCTACACTTAATTTTTACACTAATACAGTAAATTTAAATTTTATTTATAGTAAATTTTATAAAATAATCAATTTAAAAGTTACGCAAATGGTCTTTGACTCTTTAAATTTTAAAACTTACTGTTATATCTGTTGTGTTAACTGCTGGTGTTCCTGATATAAATAAATAAATATTACATATTATGTTACAACTAGGGAGTAGTGGTTGACTTTTGACACATCTTTCATAAATTTTATATGGAGATGACGTTTAATTTATAAATCAATCCCTGTCGGTTCGATAACCGACAATGGAGAAATTGGCACTTAAGTAAGTTAAACTTAAATAAGTAAAAATAACGTCGCAAATATCGGCCTATCCGGATTAGAGGATGAACTTACGTGTTAAATATTTCGTGGATCGTGATAATCCGACCACTACTCAATTAACGAGGGGTAAATATTTTTTTTTACACTTGGTGCTTGGCTATACACCAATCTCACGTACAATACATACACAATAATAGGGTACATGTACGGTGGCCTGCGCCTAAAAGTATACAGGCGGAGTTTTTAAAATAGCGATTTCAAGCTCACATGCTGCTCAAGCACATCCACATAAACACCATTGCTACACACATCACACACAACACGTCCCCGGATTTATAAGAGATGTAGCTGGTCCCTTCATCATCAGGGATCGCTATTTTTAAAACTCCGCCTGTATACTTTTAGGCGCAGGCCACCGTACGTCACATGTACCCTATTAGGAGCATTGAAAGAAAAGAAAGAAAGAGAAATAATTTGTTTCCATAACAATTACAACGATACAAATAAACACTTATACTAAACATAGTTATTTATAAAAAAACAGACTTTCGGCAAAAGGTGCCATACTCAGCATGTGCTGCCGTAAACAGACGCATGTTTTGTGACAGCATTGAAGCTTTTCGTAAGCGATAGTGATTATGTAACCACCATCAGTTCCCTATGAATTATGATTTTTTTTGTTTACCGTTCAGCTTCACAATCGCTTTCAAAACGCTGATTAGTCCCGAATAAGGTATCCGTATTTAAAAGGTTCTAAGTATACTTATTTTCTTGTCCTTTATTATCTTCGTACACAATAGTGTTGTATTGTGTATCTTAACAAAACATACTTACTTACTTGTTTACAAAGTCTTGAGCTTGGCAAACTATGCCGGGGCCACGAAATTAGCGATATGCTTACTAGCGCAATTAGAAAAGTGATTTTTAGGTCCTTCAGTTAAAACATACGTAGTTTGGGACTCGAAGTACCGAGTGGAATCAAATCCACAATCGTAATTATTATTGTATTTCTTTAAGTACCTACTTAAATTCATATTGAAAAGCAATTTTGTTACTACGTAACGTAAAGTAGGTACTATAAAAAAATCAAAACGGGATTATATATTTTGACGACTATACATCGTCGGATACAATAATTAGTGTCCCGTTGGTGCGCCGTGTTTCGACTTCGACGCGTCGTTTTCCCCAAGGGAACGGAAATATTTTTTATGACAGTTCCTTTGGGATGACACGAAGCAACTCAGTGCAACGCACCAATGGGGCCCCATACCTTAATGACGCCTTCCGAAACATTGAAGTTCATTTAACTTAGCATCAGGTTATTACCAACTAAACCCGTTAATATTTTGTAAAAACTTTAAATAAAATATTTGGAATAATTTGAGTCGCTTAGTGTCGGTATTTTGTGAGTGGAACTATTACATTGCCCGTGAGTGTAAGTAATCCGCTAATTCCATAGCCCAACCGCGTCCAACGGTGGAGTTCCAGTTGAAATCCGAACCCTTTTGTCATACGACATCGACACGGGAGTGATTCTCAATGCCCTTTAAATAAGACACATCTGAGCATTGAATTTTATAAACAACACTCCTGTTACCTGTGTAGGAAGGTTGCAGTTCGAACTGCACAGGTGCAGGTGTTAGTAATGTGTACTCTATCGTAATACTGCGCATCCACCGAATTAGCGCTTTCGTAATGTAAAATATAATAATTATACACATTCTATCTGTCATAGCTTCCATAGCACATTGGTTGCACATTAAACCAATTTGGATACAACAGAAGGGCGTACATGTTTTTAAACAACAAACAGGATGTATTTATTCACACATCTCGTCTCTGGGTGACGTACGACTTGAGTACCTTCATCATCATCATCATCAGCCTATAGCAGTCCACTGCTGGACGTCTCTCCCAAAGCACGCCACTAGATGTGATCTTTAGCTTTCCGCATCCAATCATAACCAGCCACCTTTCGCAAGTCGTCACCCCACTTGAGTACCTACGACTATCGTACACAAATTTTCTCAGCACTTCTTCGATAGATACTACACCTGCGGTGCATGGAAAGTGCGAGTTTTTACGCCGTTTGAACAGTGGCGAGTAAACGCGAATTTGTATGGCGCGAGCGAGTCGAGCCCCATACGTATTGGAGTCGACTTTCACGGCTCGATTGGTTAAGAAAAACTTACACTGTTCTCGCCCCCGCTATCTCCGCACATCTCCAGATTAGTGGGGTGTGAACCTAAGACTTTGTAGAAGTTACTTATGGTTTTTAGTTCGGAACAGTGTAGATAGACAGCCCCATTGTTCTCGGATGAAAGGATGCATAAAAGGAACATGATACCTACCTGTTTATGAAGTTTTATAAAGCCTTTTTGTTTTGATGATGTTGACATGACAGTAGCGCGATAGCGCAAATAAAGTACTGCAACCTTACCACCACTGAATATTAGCAAAAACAATCTGAGCTATGCCTAAAAATATAATTCCTCCAACCTGTAACTATAATATTAAAAAACAAATAAGTATCGTAACATTCGAAGTTAAAATTGAATTGAAGTAGATATCTACTCTCTTCTCTCTTGTTACAATAAAGTAGGTTAATTAAAACTTACTCAAATAAAGCTCTGTGCTTCGCTGTGAAAATGAAAAGTTTAACTTTAAACGTTTCATTCTATTCCTTCACAGCATATATTTTAATAAATCCAGCTCTAGAAACTGACCTATAAACCCAGATCTTTGTTGTTCCTTCCTCCGATGTAAAATGTTAGATTCAATTATAAAACTCGGAGGTAAAAGCATTTTTAATAAAGTTACGATACAAGAGAAATTGTTTTATAAAAATAGCAGTCGTTATTCTTTGTGACTGCCGGTGAACTGACCTGCCTCTAGGTGCCCAGTATTCTGGGAGACACAATTTTTGCAAGGCGATAGTAAATGTGGTATGCCAAGTAATTTTGTGGTATTTTACTATTTACTTTAAAACCAACAAAATGCTATATCTCGCTATGTTATGTAGTCATGTTTGACACGTGTCTTTGACCAATAGTTGAGTTAACTTGAGTTATCTACGGATTAAAAAATCCTGCCCTTAGAGGAAAATATATACTTAGCTTTTGAAACGCTCTCTTGTACTGAATAGGGCACTAACTCGGTCTGGCTATACTGAGATGAATTTCAACGTAATATCAATATAAAAATCAGTTAACTTTTACTAACATATACATATAGAGTAAGTATTCAGTTGTTATCATTAGGAGGTATGTGATAGTTTTTGAGGTTACTTCATTCTAGAAAATGCGTAAGTACATATTATAAGGGTCCGGTACTTAATTTCCTAAGTAGCAAAGGACGCTGTAGCGAATAGCTTTCACAGTGCTGGAGGGCTGGCTGGGCGAAAAATCTATAACCCTCAAATTCATAACGAGCAAATGACAGAAGTTTAGCCTCGCGGTCAGTCAAGAGCGACCGCGACGGAAAACTTATGTCACGTCTTGAGCCCCGTGCTAGGCTAGCAGGGTTCACGCCTCGCTGCCTCACTATAATATGACCTACCAGTCCTACGTTCCTGGTACCTGTACTCGATAATCCAGGCTCCATGTCTTCCACCAGGAGTCGAGCTGACGCCACATTGGACGGCCGGTTCGCCATCTCCGACGATGCAGGGGGCGTCCGCCTCACCATCTCTTCAGCACAGACCACCGACACTGGAGTATATACCTTGCAAGTAAGTACTGAAGTTTTGCTATTATCATCATCATGCCACTCCCATTGTACATGTCGTCTTAGTCTTTTGGCAAAACGTTGGGAGTACGGTCTCTAAGCGATGCCTTATGTGGATAGCTTCATAGTTTTACTATACATATTATCATAAAATTTCAGGCCAATCCCTTATATCCATATAACCGTGGTGAGAAAAACTTTTCTATCTGTTATTTTTATCACCAACGTGCTAACAAGAAGACATTCAAATTCACCTCCGGGGCCTAATAAGGATTTTGTAATTTACGAATACGAAAAATATAGTTTTCGTCTAATCATTAAACGTGTACCAGATGTGTACGACAAATAATGTACATGGAGATGACGATGCCAGAAGAGAACGTAAACTTTAGTTTTTTTTTAAATTACATACCCTGTTTTAGACGCTCAGGCCATAAGTATTAGGTAAGCTGCTGGACCTATATACGTATTATTACCCGTTCCCCCACAGTAAGATGCTGTACTTATTCCCGCATTACCCCGCAGGCGACCAATGCCTCCGGCGCTGCCACGGCCCGAGCGCGCCTCGAGGTGTCAGCCGACGAGGCGCCCAGCGGCACCGACCCGCCGACCTTCCTACGCCGTCTGCAGGACCTCACCGTGCGTGTCGGCACCAGGACCCGCCTGCTAGTTGAGATACTCAGCGACACGCACTGCAAGGTAAAGGTGGAAACATACCTACGTGTCAAACGATGAGAGAACAAACATACGAGGAGGCTAGACTCAGTAGCTATTCAAAGAAAGGAATAAAATTCCTTAAAGAATCGTATACATGGTAATGCAAAAATTACTACTGAAGTATTTTTACAACACCCTGCAGAGTCTGACATCGCTAACTTTGCAATGGGTACAATATTATAGCTCTAAATAAATAAATATTATAATTTTTTTTGGTTTTGCACTTTTTTCTTCGGCAAAGTTAACGTGGTCGCACTCTAGTCTCATAGTTCTGTTTAATATCATGACCGAAGTAGCAATAGTGAGACAAAAAGGGTTTGGCCGGTCCCGGGAAAACAACTGTAATACTGTAACTGAAACAACAAGAAATGTCTCGAGGACATCATTTTATTTTTACAAACATTTTTACTCATTCATACATCCGTTGCAGTATTTATAGACTTGACTATTAGTCATAGCGACATTACTATAGATACTGCTTCTATTTATTTTAACATGCCTCACGATTCGAACAGACAATATACTTACATAATCACAACTGCTTTTAATACATAATAATTTAATATAATGATTATGACATCTTTTGGTTCTACCTTTTTTGGCATAAGATTTTTTTGCCTAATCTCGTATTGCATAGTAACGTTTGGTCAAAGTCTCGTTACGCCGAAAATCGTATGGCATAAATCTCGTTTAGTAAAAAGTTATTTCGCATAACATTGTTTAGCCTAATAATGGTATGGCCAAATCTTGAATAGCCTAATAATGCTATGGCATAGGTTTATACAAAGTAATAATATTCGTTTGGCTTTAACTAAGACGGAGCGTCTCCCTACATAGCGCAAACTGGTGCCTTGTATTGTTTCCGCTGTTTGGAAAACGCTCCGCTCCGCTTCGCTGCGCTCCGCTTTGGTTTTGATGAACATGTGCACCTAACACGCTCCTCCTCGCTTTGCTCGTCGTCGCACCTATTTTTAGGTTTCGATCTCATGGGGTTTGTAATAATTATATTGGTCGTTAACTTTCGATTTTTTGATCATACAATATCGTGATTTTCGGGATGTAGGAGAAAAATACCACAATTTGAACATTTACTACATACTTAATGTATTATTTATTAAGATAACATTAGGAGAAACTAGATTATACATAGGTATAGACGAACATAAATTTGAGCAAACGAAACTTAGGTGTTTAAAGATTGTGCCTAAAGAGTTTTAGACGAAACGAGCCTTATGCCACATAAGTCTTGGCAAAGTGATGGTTCGGCCAAAAAAGTTTAGACCATACGAGTTATGCGAAATGAGGTTTGGTCAATAAAGATTATGCCAGATGAGCGGAACCCCATCTTTTCATTACCGTATAAACAAAGTGATAAAACTTTTGTCTTTTTTTGTTGTAAACAATAAAATTATGTAGGTTTTTATGTACGTTCAGATAAGATCTATAGTAGTTAGTAGGTACCTATTCTTAAAAACTAAAGTTGGCGGGAGTAAACCTCATGCATGTATAAAATATATACATACATATTTATAAACATATTTTACATCAAAAGTCTTCAGAGAAATACAGGTGGAATATTTTCCCTATGATTGAATTTCTTTGCTGTTTGGAAATGCTTCGCTGCACCGATGCATTCGATTTCCTGCCTATTATAACGGAATCCTTACAGAACTTGCAACAGATAACAGCCTGTTAGTTTAAATACAAAGTAAATATGTACTGAACAAGTTCTCGTATTTTCTGAAGAGTTGGAAATGTAAGTAACAAGTATTAGAGAGAATAACGCGAGTAAGTAATAGAGAAAATCAAACGAAGGGAACTTGTTATAGCTAGATATTAAACAAAGAGTTACTAGATATTATTATTTAAAATATAAATTCTTTCGTACTTAGCACAATCAAATAATAAATAAATGTACTTCATTTTAAAGTCTTCACGTGTTTTAAAAACCCATTTTACACCTTAGTGGCATTAATCCTTTTCAAACATTCATACGTGATGTTTATTAACTTTAATATAATGGCGAATACATTATAGAATATTTTTTTATTTTTCACTTTGTTTACTAAATTTAATACCCAATTACTTTTTAATACTTACTTATCCTAGAGGCTGTTGTCACTGAAAGGTTGTTTCAAGCATTATAACGTGATGAGTATTTTCACAACTAAGCTTATATATCAGCTTAAGACCTAACAACCAGGCATAACACGAACCTAATTTGTTATAAACTCGCGAACAATGAAAAATTTCCAGGGACAAAAAAAAACACGCACTCACCCCTTGTACTAATGTACTCCCTTGCGGGGTAGGCAGAGGTGCATTGCTGCACCCACTTTTCGCCAGAGTGTTATGTTAGTCCCAATGTAATAGGGGGCGGGCCTATTGTCATTCCAGGGACAATAGCACCAAATTACTCATAAACGGAAAAGATTAGCTCACTTAGGCATAGTTTCACCATAGTTTGTTAGATAATTACCACTCCTGTCACATTAATTATAAGCCATGTCCATTTTGAAATGACAACTACTAATCCCTTGTTATGGTGTAACAGTGGTGTTAATGATCTAACAGAGTATGGTGGAACTAGACCTTACGACGTCGCGACGGTAATATTGAAGTATATTTAACAGAGAGGAGCGCATCAGAATATTACCAACAAAAGTTTTTTTTAAAAATATTTGTTATATAAATGTTTAATAAAATTTGGGTCAATTGGTGTCGACATTTTGTAAGAGGAGCTTTTTCATTGCTCGTGAGTGTATTACTGTGGAAGCACCCTGTAGATTAATTTAATTGACTACAGCGAAGTTCAAAGAATGTTTAGTTAAGTATATTAAAATAGATCACTAACAAGTTACATACTAACGGAGTTAACTGTAATTTATGGTTATAGTTTTTAAGTAGTTTGATCTTTTTTTATGATCACTTTCAACGAATGTTCCTGTTTCATTTGTAGCTATGAAGGAAATTAATGTGGTTCTATACACACAACACACGTATATAAAAAATTAAATGTTAGAATTAATAGGTAAAGTTTGTAGTCCAATGCGCCATTAAAGAAGAATGGCGAAACCTGACCCGCTTTGCATAAGTTAGCAGCCACTAACCAAACTTATTTTAAGTTATTGATAAAAATGTCTATTATCAGGGAAAAATATTTAAAAAAATCTAAACCATGGGGTTCTTGAGATACTAGGGTTAAAAAGTAAATTAATTAAATATTTTTTTTTCGTTAAATAAGATTTTGATGAATGGTACACGCACAAATAAGTTTTATAATCTAAATCATGGGATTCCCAATACATAGCGTATCACAAAATGTATTACATGATTTTATTTATGCAAATAATATCATAATTATTTTTGCACATTTCACACTCAGAAACCTATTTTTATAAAGAGACCAATTTCAAAAATTATTTCATTCTATTCAAGTTCCCGTTATCCCGATGTATTATAAAATACTTTTTATCCAGGAATTCCCACGGGAACACTTTTAAAATCAATTTTTAACTCGAGTGTAACATCTAGTACAGTAGAAAGACTTGATCTTTCATCACCTATATCTTCGTTCTCCCATGCCTCATAATAATAAAATTAATACCAGTATATGCTGTAGTCACGGACTACACATCAGTGTATGTTTCATCAATGGCCGCTCTGGGTCATGGCGCCATAGAGAAATGACCATTCTCCTTTAAACACAACATTATATAACATTTCGGGAGTCCTCATGTTTGAACACATGTAATATACCTACTGAGTTGCACTTTTTTTTATTAAAGAGTATTTTTTGTATAATAAAATAAGATAAACGAGAAAAGCATATTTACCTAAGCATAAGCAATAAAGTTTATTTACTTTTACTAACTACTAAATAAATAAGTACTCAGTTCTGTATTTAATTTAGCTCAACTACTACTATGCTACTTGATAATAAATAATTGAAGCTATGCGAATGATAATATGAATTATAATGCAAAGCGATTTTAATTTCATGTTGCTATAATGATATGGTCGAATTCAGCGGTGTGCTTGGTGGAGGCCAATGTTCAGCAGTGCACTGCCACAGGCTGACTAACATATTAATTTATTTCCTGAGATGCATTAAAAGACTAAATTATGCAATCTAGGTACGCATTATAAATAACCATGTACTACATACAGTCCAACATAACTTGCAAAAAAATATAAATTAATTTTCAATTTCATATTTAGTGCTACGAAACGCTACGATGCTACGCCGCGCCGTAGCACTTCTCAGCGTAGGCTTTTCGTAGCAAGTTAGACCTACTCACAAAAGAACTAAACTAAAAACAAACTCTCAGTGTAAAATTAGATTTTTTCAGTTTCTGTGGAAGTATAAAGTGTCTCAACTTTTGAGTAACGCAAGCAATTATTTTTATCATGGTTGGAATTATCAACGCCATGGAATTTTAACAAAAGTGCAGTGATGATGTTGAAATTCGAAATCGAAGAGGATTTGTAAAGTGCGGGAGCATCTCCACCTATCGATACACGCGCTGAACTAGATCCGCAACAAATTTTCGTAGATTTTCACTGCTCTATCGGTATAGAAAACCTACACTTGGCCTTCTTTTTTGCGGTGTCTTCCTGTAAGCGACATTTTAACTGGAAGTGTCCGGTAATTTCTGCTGTGCGTTAATGCATCAATTAGTTCTTCATAAGGCAGGTCAATATTTTTTAATATGCCCCCAAAATCAATGCAGTAAACTATATTGGAAAATAATGAACGATAATATAATTAAACAAACAAAGCCTTGAAGTTGGACTGATGATGAACCGGTCGAAGACGAAAGTTAGACCAATAGCACGAAACGTATGGTTGATACCTCAACCATACGTTTCGTGCTATTGGTCATTGGACGGGCAGGAAATACAATACGTCAATGAGTACATTTACTTGGGCCAGATAGCGTCCTTCGAAAACAGGCAGGACAAGGAAATTGATCGTAGGATTGAAAACGCCTGGAAGAGCTTCTGGTCCATGAAATCGCTAATGAAGGGCAACCTACCTTTGTCCCTGAAGCGTAAACTCATTGACATGTGTATCCTGCCTGTCCTAACCTACGGTGCTCAAACATGGTCAATGACTGAGTCTCAAAAGTCCAAAGGTTTGCCAGAGAGCGATGGAGCGCAGTATTTTGGGAGTAAAGCGAACAGATCGCATTCGCAACACCGACCTGCGCTCCAAAACTCAAATAGCTGACGTGGGTGCCAAGACTGCTAAACTGAAGTGGGACTGGGCGGGGCACGTCTGCCGTATGCAGCCGGAGAGGTGGGCAAAAAAGGCCACCCAATGGATACCCAACAACGGCCGCCGGCGCAGAGGCACACCAAGAAGGAGATGGCGGGACAACCTGGACTATTTTAGCACGGAATGGTGTGAGCAGGTCCAAGAAAGGGATAAGTGGAAAGTTCAAGGAGAGACCTTTGCCCAGCAGTGGGACACTAGAGGTTGAGGAAAAAAATAAATAATAATAATTAAACAGAGTATTAGGTACGGTCAGGTGCAGAGAAACCTGACCCCCCCTCTCATACTAACAATGCTTCTGAGGGGGGTCAGGTCTATCTGCCCCTTACCGTACCAACTATATAAAAACGAAAATACAATTAAAAAAAAAAATGTAATGTAAAAAAAATTGGGGACATTTTGTGTCAGCGCTTTGTTAGAGGAACCTTTTCATTGCTCGTGAGTGTATAATAAGATTACGTAAGTTTGAGTATAAACATGAATATGTTAAGAACCAAATACTTAAGTGTTTTGTTTGTTACATGCTTCAATACTTGAAATCTTTAATACTCTTTTCGTTGTAGATATGGGTCGTTACGCAATTAAGAACCAGTTACCGTAACGAAACTGGTTACTTATTCGGCACCGGTAACATAACTATAAATTAAAATATACTGCACATAATGCAACTCGGGTCTAAAGACAAAAATCTGTTGGAAAAGTTGAATGATAAAGTTGGTAGGTAATAAATTTTCAGTTTTTTTATGGAGTAGATTTTTTTTTGTGAAACGTAACAGAATTAAAAAACCGGTTTCGGAACTAGTTATTTGACTTATTAGGCAACGTGCCGCGTCGCTCATATGAAACAAAACCTTAACAATAAAGCCCTTCACTACGGTTATTTTCCATCTAAACATAGCACTAAGCTCTTTTACGAAGAATTTTAGTTTTGGAGAGCACTCCAATTATTTTAAGCCTCATTATTTCCCTACTCGGATACAGTTATGAAGAATAATTCCGTTATTTTTCTCATTTCATAAAAATATCAGTAAGACTAATGTAATTTTTTCGTTCAATTTTACTCATTCGCGATTTAGACACTAAACGAGTAGAACCTAAAACAATGGATTCCGTTATTGATTCTATACTGCAAGACTTGGTTGTTCTAGGGAAGGTGCGAGCTAAGTGTAAACGTTTTTCAGAGAAATTTGGCGTCCGGCAATTTTATACTCAAGTGTTTTTGGAGGCCGATGGCTCTGCGGTCTACAAAGCATGCTTTGAAGCTCCCGTGGGACACCCTCTGCTGTGCCCTGTCGATGGCTGTATGACGGTGGATAAGTGCCTGACACTGTACATTGAACTACAAGTGGTTGTGGGAAATCGTGCTTTGTGGATGGACTACACGAAATCTGTATCAGGACTGTTTTGGTTGATGACGTGGAAGAAAAGGGACGATTTCATTTTGTTTGTGAATAACGCTTAGGTCAATTTAATTGTGCTGATAGGTACGTACCTTATAGAGTATGAGCCGAAGACTGAACCATTCGGTTTTGGGCTTACAAATCATAAAAAGGTGTAAACAGTGTAACAATTATTTTTGCGTTTTATCGCTTATAAAATGTGCTTTGCGAAAGGAGTGTTGTACAGTTTGTACACTCACGGGCAATGAAAAGGTTCCACTCAGAAAAGCACTAAATTACTTCTAAACCGAAAATGCTAGCTTAATGCCGTCTTCTGCAACATTAAAGTACATTTATCAGAGCATTAGGATATTACCAACTAAAATCGGTAATATTTTGTTCCAATTTTAAATTATATCTTTGAAAAAATTGCGGTCGTTTGTTGTCGGAATTTTGTGAGTGGAACTTTTTCATTGCCCGGCAGTGTATTTTGTTCCCTATATGTTGGGATGACCTCTAGGATGTTTTCTATAGGCTATTGGCTTTAGGCACTAGAATGACCACTCGACATATTATTAAGTACCTATGTAGTTTTAAAACTTATCTCTTTTGTACCACTGATCTCGGTATATTTTGTGTGCAATTATATGCGAACTCGTTTTATTTAAATATTGTGCAAAGCGAATTTATGTTAAATATACATCGGCGCTCAAGCGTTCAGTATGAGTAAACCATATTTGCTTACGCGGCAATGCACTAGGAAGTACATTCATTTCTTTGGTTATGCTGGCGTTTAATTTGTTCCCAGGAATAAGGGAATATAAATTACTAGCTGTTCCCGCGAGCTTCGCTTCGCCTTAAAAAGTTTTCCCGTGGGAATTCCGGGATGAAAAGTAGCCTATGTTCTTTCCCAGAGTCGAGACCATCTGTATAGTAAATTTTATTCTAATCCGTTCAGTAGTTTTGGCGTGAAAGCGTAACAGACAGACAGACAGACACAGTTACTTTCGCATTTATAATATTAGTTAGGATACATCCCGGGTTCTCTATGTAAACCGACCACAAAGTATTTGCTTTGTGAAACCGACGAACGAATGAAAAAAAAAATGCCATTGGCACGCTAAATACATCGAGATAGTTCTATCTTGACTCCGAAGCTTTGGAGAAACAAAACTACCAAAACTCTATCTAGTTGTATTAAACGTGCTGATTTAGTGTCAAGTCTCGTTCGTGGATTCAGCGATATAATTTAGGACCTTTGACTTAAAATGCACTATGCATACCGAACCTATGTTCAAGACCTTTGCACTACACCGTCTACACCAACCACCTATTTATTGATATTTATATTTAATATTGTATCTATCTATGTATTTGTGTAGATATATCAGCTGTCCGATATCCATAACACAGGCTCTGCCTAGCTTGTAGTCCGATGGCCGTGTGTGAGATGTAATATTATTATTACCATTACCTCGCCCCCGTCTTCTCGTTCCAGGTGACCTGGTACCGCAACGAGCGTCGCCTCCTTGAAGCCGAGCGAGTGTCCCTGGTGAAGGACGGCAACTTCTGGTGCGCAGACGTGGCGGCCGTCAGCGTGGACGACGCCGGCCGCTGGACGTGCACGGCGGAGAACGCCGGCGGGCGAGCCTCGTGCTCCGCGCATCTTAATGTGCTGGGTATGTTGGAATCTGGCTACTCTATGACTATACAGGGTGTTGCAATAAGGCTAAGCCGCAGCATTTTCGCGAATTTTGAAATTCTAATTTCAGATTCGGGCTTAGATATAACAGGCTTAGTATACCCTTTTTGCAACATCCTTTATAGTTTTAGCATAGTCTGTTAGATCATTAACACCCGTGTTAAATTGTAATCATTAATTGTCATCGTCATATTATTGCATTCTTGACAGATATGTCAACAACTAATCCCTTGTTATGATATAACAGAGTATGGTGAAACTAGGGCTAAAGCTAGGCGTCTATATTTCGGTATCGTAGGTAACGGACCCGATGGATTTTCATAAATGTATGGAGAAACTGCGTCGGAAATGCCGATGAAGTGGACGCAATTGTGTGAATTTCTATACAAAGAATACTGAATGCGATACGTCCGTTGCATACGATGCTGAAAGGTGGACGCTTACCTTTATAGCACTTCAGTTCATAATTACACTGCCGGGCAATTAAAAAGTTTCGCTCACAAAATTTCGACAACAAACGACCCCAATTTTTTTAATGATTTTATTTAAAATTGGAACAAAATATTACCGATTTTAGTTGGTAATATCCTGATACTCTTTTAAAAGTACTTCCATGTTGCAGAAGACGGCATTAAGCTAGCCTTTTCCGTTTAGAAGTAATTTGGTGCTTTTCTCAGTGGAACCTTTTCATTGCCCGTGAGTGTCAATGTATCAATCCTTTATATTTTTTACTAGCTGTTCCCGCGAGCTTCGCTTCGCCTTAAAAAGTTTTCCCGTGGGAATTCCGGGATAAAAAGTAGCCTATGTTCTTTTTCAGGGTCTAGACCATATGTATACCAAATTTCATTTAAATCCGTTCAGTAGTTTTGGCGTGAAAGAGTAACAGACAGAGACAGTTACTTTTGCATTTATAATATTCGTTAGGATTTTAAAAAAAATCGTTAGTATCGTTAATAATCCAATTGTCAAACTGTCCTGACAAAAGTGTCCCAGTAGGGAAACTGCTCACTAGACTAGCCGCGCGTGGCGTAGGAGTGAGCGCAAAACAAGCAAACTGTGAAAACTTGGCATGCTAAAACAATACGCCGATAATGAGTCTGCATTGAACAATAAATATTATAATATATTCTACTATCCTAACTAATATTATAAATGCGAAAGTAACTGTGTCTGTCTGTCTGTCTGTCTGTTACTCTTTCACGCCAAAACTACTGAACGGATTTGAATGAAATTTGGTATACATACGGTCTAGACCCTGGAAAAGAACATAGGCTACTTTTTATCCCGGAATTCCCACGGGAAAACTTTTTAAGGCGAAGCGAAGCTCGCGGGAACAGCTAGTATCAAATAAAATAAAAATATAAATGTGGGCCATCATAGTCCTATTCGAATTCAAATCTTCTTCTCTTCTTAAGTCCTTTAACTCCTAGTGGAGCATAGGGCCGCAACTACAGCTTTCCACTTCTGACGATCAGAGGCAGCAGCCACAACTTCTGGCCAGCTCATGTTGATCGACTTGATCTCCTGGGCTAATGTCCTTATCCAAGTTATTCTTGGGCGCCCTATCCTTCTTTTTCCTTGCGGGGCAAACACTAGGGCCTGCTTTGTGAGGCGAGAGTCCTCCTGCCGCAACGAATGACCTATCCAGCGCCATTTTCGATCGAGGATCTCTAAATGCGTAGGTCTCTGGTTTGTGAGAGTCCAAAGGTCTTCATTTCTGATGGTTCGTGGCCAAAATATTCCCAGAATTTGTCGCAAGCACTTGTTTATAAAAACTTGAAGCTTGTGGGAAATATCTTTACGCACAAACCAAGTCTCGCACCCGTATAAGAGGACAGTTTTTACGTTGGAGTTAAAGATCCTGATTTTGGTGTTACGGTTGATGTTCTTGGAACGCCAGAAGTTCTTCAGTTGTCCGAACACTGCTCGTGCCTTGTTGATTCTCGCCTCGACGTCAATATCCGTGCCTCCGTTGTGATCTATCATGCTACCGAGATAGCAGAATTTTTCCACTTGTTCTATGTTCTTGCCATTAATCTGAATGGGTTCTATGTCGTCTGTGTTTATTCGCATATCTTTGGTCTTATACACGTTGACACGCATTCCATATTCGGCAGATATTGTGACTAAGTCCAAGGTCTTTTGCTGTAGATCCTCCCGGCTTGCGGATAGTAAGCATAGGTCGTCGGCATAATCAATGTCTTCGAGGTCACGGTTTGGGCGCCAAGGTATGCCTCTTTCCTTATCTTTAACCACTCTGCGCATCACTTCGTCTATTACGACAAGAAAGAGGAACGGTGACATAAGGCATCCCTGTTTAACTCCAGCAGATACATTTATAGCTTCAGACAGCTGTCCACGATGTATCACTCTGCACGTGGAGCCAACATACAAGTTTCGGACCAGATTTATAATTTTCCCTGGTACGCCCTTCTGTCGAAGTACTTTCCACATAGTATCCCATTGTATAGTGTCGAACGCTTTTTCAAAATCTACAAACAGAGCATAGACTTCGTTTTGCATCTCTCTGCATTGTTCAATCACTATACGCAAGACATTTATTTGGTCCGTACAGGAGCGGTTTACCCGGAAGCCTCCTTGTTCATCTCTGAATTTTGGTTCCATCACCGTCGCCATACGCTGTAGCAGGATTTTCGCTAGAATTTTGGAGCACATCGGCAGTAAGCTGATTCCCCGATAGTTGTTACAGTCTGACATGCTTCCCTTTTTCGGTACTTTGACAATGTATCCCTCTTTCCATTCCCTCGGTATTTCTTCTGACTCCCAGATTCTTTTAAGTAGGGGAAACAAAAGGTTACACGACATTGCTAGGTCGGCTTTTAGGACTTCTGGGGGGACGTTGTCATTACCAGGGGCTTTACCGTTTTTTAAGCTTATTATAGCTGCGCGAATTTCGGTGCAACTCGGGGGGCTGGTGTTGATGTCAAGGGGATGTTCAGAATGCTGGTCTACATAGTTGGTTTGTGAGGAAACCGCTGTCTTGAAAATGTCTTCAAAATGCTCTTTCCATCTTAATAGTTGGGCTTCTGTAGTTGTAAGAGTATTACCACATTTATCTTTCAGCGGTTTCTGCCCTCCTGAACACTTTTTGGTACACAGTTCTTTGGTAGTCTTGTACAGCTCCTTCATATTCCCAGTTTTCGCCGCATGTTCTGCACGGTCTGCTATCGCATTTGCCACACGGCGTTTATCAGCCCTTGCACTACGCTTAACCTTGCGTTCTGTTTTCGCGTAGTTCGAATTCAAATGCTTACAATAATTATTGGTATTGATTGAGAGTCTGCGAGAGGTCCACTGTTCGCCATAAGATGTCCACTGTGATAAGTAATTACGGGTTACTAAAGGGGGAAGCATGTAGAATCCATAGCCATGAGACACGCTGTAGATTGGACAGCCATTCAAAGGGACATACATACCTTGTGTTTGACAGCTTAGAAGCACTATAATAGAACCTTAATAGAACCAACTGTGCGTCGCAAATAGATGGTAATGGCAGATGAGCGGGCCACGTTACTTCATTAGCCATTCGAGTGCATTAATCGATTCCAGAACTAAGATAGACAGTGATATCGATTTGAAGGTACAAATCCTAATTTGAGCTGTCAAAACCTTAATTTCTATGTTTAAAATCGGATTTTATTAGTGTTCAGGTAAAGCTCGTTTTTTTGCTAGCAATATATATAAATGAAAATGAATTAATAAATATATTTATTTTACAAATAATCTTAACCTAATACATATAACCCTATACATAACCCACAAAACCAAGTGCATATTGGTTTGTCTGTGGGTGTTATAGGAGTGTTATAGTTTGACAGCGTTATAATTAGAATTTCTGCATTCAGAGATTTCAGATACTGAATGTTGAAGGTCGAGAACATAGTTCCGAGACCACGTATTAAATGAAAACATTATGTAAGCGGACAGACCCATGTATCTAATAATAATATACCTATGTATAAAAATAAATAAATGAACTCCCCAAAACCAATTACTTACACCTTACAAGCTACCATATTACATGCCGCATCACCAGGAAACTCCATCACTTCGTCCCAACATTAGGCCCTGAAAGGAGTGAAAAACATAAGAAAACGTATAATCATAATAATAAGCTTCTCATTAATACAGGCTATTCTATAGCCTAGCTATGAGAGCAGACGCTACGGCAACAGTCTACCAATTATGTATTATCATCCAAATCCTAGCCATAAGAACTTTACTGTAATCACCTTACTTCGAATAAATAAATTTATTAAAGGAGAATGGCAATTTCTCTATAGCGCCATGACCCAGAGCGGCCATTGATGAAACATACACTGATGTGTAGTCCGTGACTACAGTATATACTGGTATTAATTTTATTATTATGAGGCATGGGAGAACGAAGATATAAGTGCCGAAAGATCAAGTCTTTCTACTGTACTAGATGTTACCCTTGAGCTAAAAATAGTTTTTAAAAGTGTTCCCGTGGGAATTCCTGGATAAAAAGTATTCTATGTTACTTCTGGATAACGGGAACTTGAATAGAATGAAATAATTTTTGAAATTGATCTCTTTTTAAAAATAGGTTTCCGAGTGTGAAATGTGCAAAAATAATATTGATATTATTTGCAGAAATAAAATCATGTAATACATTTTGTGATGCACTATGTATTGGGAATCTCATGATTTAGATTATAAAACTTGTTTGTGCGTGTACTATTCATCAAAAACTTATTTAACGAAAAAAAATATATTAATTAATTTACTTTTGAACCCTAATATCTCAAGAACCCCATGGTTTAGATTTTTTTAAATATTTTTCCCTGATAGTAGACAATTTTATCAATTACTTCAAATAGGTTTGGTTAGTGGCTGCTAACTAACGCAAAGCGGGTCAGGTTTCGCCATTCTTCTTTATTATTAAAAGATAAGATAAAATGAAATAGAAACATCACCAGGCAAATGTAACCATACAGCCTGGACCAATGACCTTAGGCCGGTAACAGACAGTTGCTGAATGAAGAAGGCCGAGGACAGAAGGATGAGGCGGCCCTTGGGAGAGACCTATGTCTAGCACTGTAGAATCCATAATTCCGGGTTTTATGAAGATTATGATGACATTGACACCAGATAGGATGCATAAATGCCTATTCTGACTAGGACTAATACTGTGAATGCATCGTTTCAATTGAGATTAATATTGTTAATAGAAGTTAATGTATTAATCGAGCCACGTAATATTCTCGTATAACACTTAGCTCCTTTATCGATGTGCATCTAGTCAGTTGACCTTCACGCTGTTTCGCTACCAATCAATTAAGAGCCAGCCCCTTATTCCCTAACGTTTAGCCGTTAGCAAAGAAACAGTCTTATGCTATCTAGACTTTTCATGGTGGGTCTCCTGGGCTAGTAGCACGGGGCGCATTTAAGACGTGACAAAAGCTCTCCGTTGCGCTCGCTCATGAAGCTGCGCGATGTGAGTGAGCGTGATGCAACACTTTTGTCATGTCTTAATTGCACCCCGTGCTAGTCCTTCTTTTGCTATGATTTGTGTTTGCGCATAATATATCAGTATGTATTTTTTCCTGTGTATGATAAGGTCTTTGTATTATGAAAGGGTGCGACAAAAGTAAAAACTAATGTAAATAGTATCCGAATTATGCCAAAAAATCTTAAAAAATAAGTTAGGTAAATGCCAGAAATAAAACAAAATAATTTTGTAGAGCGTTAAAAAAATCATTTCAGGATTAAAACTCTTGCTTCACTTTTCTTCGTGATATCAGTCAGCCTTGTTTAAATACTTTCCTTTTCCAATACGGTAGCGGTATCCTGCTGTATCCTGCAACTTTTCACTAAACAAAGCGAATTTGGTCGCGTTTTCTAGCGTTTTCGGGAACTAGAAAGTTCGAGAATAGGGGGCTGAGGTAGGCTGTGTTAGGCACGTTTGCGGTGTAACAGTTAAGCGGATTTGCGGAAAGCTTTGCCTGCAGTCTCCACGTGTAACCCCCGTATCAACGCCACTGCAGTTGCCAAACTCATCGTTAGCACGCCATCCATCGCTGCCCAACACCGCAGGTGCGAAACTACACCGCTCGCTCGCCACGCAATGGAAAGTGATGCTACAGTTTGTTTGCATTATTTGCCTACGGACGAATAGGCGTGATACAGGTGTAATTCGTTACACGTGCTGTGTATTTCGGAGCTGGAAACTTTGACGTGAACTGAAATGAATTTCCATTTCGCCGCACCGAAATTAAATTGTAAAAAACAGTTTTTTTGCTACTGGCTGGCTACTTAATTTTGAAACTAAAATACTGTATGTTTGGAACACAAGCTTTGGACTGCTCTAGTTGGTGAAATGATTAAGTATAAAATATTAGTTGTAAGTTCTTAATTGCTTTTTCATTACTCATAGGTCTTTTAATGCTTTGGGAAAATTGATTTCTTGCATCTAAAATCAAATGAATGATGAATTTCGATAAAATTTACTATTTTAGATATCCAAACGCTTCCTACTATAAAGTAGTGTTCTCCTTTTAAAGGAGACGAGATATTTTAGTATCATTGTTTGTTCAGAGTCTTTTACAAACCAATTTACGACCATGAATATTAGTTTATATTTCACCGATTAATTTTATAAGAACGATACAATTTGATTAACAGTGAGACTATTCTTTGACAGGTTTCATTTCTTTATAGTTGATGTAAATTTTAATTACAAAATATTAATAAAATAGTTTAGCTACGAATAAAAAGGAAACCATTATAATGTTGTTCTAATAAAGTAACAATAGATAATTAATAAATTTCCAATATTAATTAAGTCTTTCTATCTAGAAGATAGTTATGACCAGCTAGTAGTTTCAATCAATGTACCTAAACTAAACCGTATTGTAAATTTTCAAAAAGGTCAAAATTGACTTTAAAACACACGAGTTTCTTTCGACTTTCGACTCAGTTTGATATTCGTATATTCGAATACAACGAGGTCAGTTTTAAACCTATTTTAAAGTGTCAAAAAGATCTATGATATTTATTACGGATATCACATACATTTAAACATTACATACATTTATACATTTAAATTTCTAACAACAAGTAAGTGTCTGAAATTATTTATACTCAAATTCACAGTTTTGTTGGACTATGGTGGCAGCATGCAGCTCTGTGAAAGTGTAAAAAAATCACCTGTATATGGGTCAGTTCCAATTTTCAGCGCTGTTAGGTCATTGGATACGAGTAAAAAAACATATTGGCGAACTAAAAGTAAACCGTTACCCATCGCCAGCGGCGGTGTCTGACCGTAATAGGAACTTGCTCTAAATAAGTATTAATGTTTTTTTTAATTTTCCTGTGACGTTCTATTAGAACGTGAACAGCTATCATCGCCCAGGGGGGACTCTCTAAATTGGCGACACCGCTGTTAAAGACAAATAGAACATAATTATATAGTATAAACTATCAGCATACTAGCTTTTCAGTTTTGTTTCCTCTTTGTGTCTAAAAGTGTTTAGTAAACAGTGTAAACTTCATGTTAGCTTGCTAAATTTTTATATTGATTTCTACGAAGAAACCTGTAACTGGCCTTACTGATAATTTATTACCACTTAAGACATTGTAATAGTTCGCTGTTGGTTTCTCAATAAATAAATCTTATAACTCCATATTAACCCCCCCAGGTTTATAAAAGACCGCCTGAATGACCTGGAGACTGAGATTTGACCCGGCAAGGGGAGTCACAATAGATCTTTTAGGTCGCAGTGGCGAATGTGCACTGGTTACCCCCCCCCCCCCCCTTTTCTATAACTATAACTAACCCCCCGTTTCCTCCCCAGTGCCGAAGGCCTACAAGCGTCCAGAGTTCGTGGAGGAGCTTCGGGCCATCCTCACGGAGCAGGGCACCGTCTCGCTGGAGTGCAAGGTGGTGGGGGTGCCCACGCCCGTGCTCAGGTGGTTCAAGGTAAGGAGTGGAGGGAACAATAGGCTGAAGACCGAATGGTGTAGTGGTTGGTGGTGGTGCTATGCTGAAGGTCCCGGGTTCGATTCTCGGCGGATATTTGTTTAAAGGCATATAGGTATTTGTACTGTATCTGAGTAGATGTATTAGTCGTCCGGTACCTACCCATAAATTATACCTGCCTAGCTTGGGATCGGGTGGCCCTTTGTGAGATGTCCCTACATAGTATTATAATAGGGCAGTACCATGGTACAGTGATACAGTCTGAGGCAAAGCTGACCCCTTCCAAAATGACCACGCTGAGCGGGGTGAGGTATCTCTGCCCCGGACTGTACCTATGAAAAACAATGGCTAGTCTGATCTTCCAACCAGGAAAATCACACCATTGTGCCAATGAATAAAGTCAAAAATCTTCTAACCGAACTAATTCAAAATAAGAGCTCAGTGAAAGAAGTGCGGTGTTATTTGCCGACACGTTTCCTTTGCACTGACACTCCATCTTGTTTATAAATTATTAATCTAGTCGTCATCATCACAAACAAACATCATACATTATACGTCCTTCACAGTAATCCCTTCCATCGAACAAGAATTTAATTTCACAACGGAAAAAAACTCGCTCTTTAATACTCTTAATAGATGGAGCTGGTTCTCAGAACGACGCTAAGGCGATTAGAGCCAGTGCTATTAATTGATGGAAAATGTTGTATTTTCCTTTTTTCTTTACAAAAGCCAATCATAATCCGGTATTTTCCAATATCCATTTTCCATAAACAAATGAATTAATTGGAGTATCTATTTTGCTTGCCGGAGGGCAGGCAGGGGTGGCATAGACGTGTGTTTGATCGTAGTATCCGGCAATGCTATGTTTGCAATAGAGTCTCTGGTACGGGTTGCAATTTATGAAACCGAAAAAAGTTTCCGTTTTCTTCTGTCTCTTTATCTGCGTGTCTATTAGGTACCTATTGGTTTTGGGAATTTAAGAAACAAAAAAAGTTTGCGTTGCATTCTGTTACCTGCATACATTGTCTGTCAAAAGTTTCATGATATTTTCCGCTTAAAGAGCCACTGTGAGAAAACTTAAACATTAAAAAATTTCGACCAACTATAAATCCTGTACTAGTTGAGTTTCAGGTAAAAGATATGATAATATTTTTTCTTTCTGTCACTTTCACAGCTGAGAGCGCTAAGTAGAGCTTGGGTATGGAATTCAGCGCTGTGATTGGGAGAATTATCGTTGAGTGGGTCTTAATTTTATGATAAGGGATTAATCAAGTGTGAAAAGGGCCAGACTTGCGTAGCCCTAAATGAGTTAAGAATAGTAAGACGTATATACCTAACTACCACGTTAGTGTCATAAAATAGCAAGAATAATTGTTGCTTTCTAATAATCGTTTTTTTGGTGCTGGCACTTGTTTCTGTTGCCAAGTTAGAGTAGTCAGACTCTATATCGGTATATGATACACACACACACATACATACATACACACACACACACACACACATGCAGTAACGTTGGCGCTGACGGTTCTGCAAACACACACGACGTCAAAAGCCCGCGGTCTAGACATAAATGCGTAGCCATTTCACAGCATGATATTAAAACAGACGGACCCCAATCGCACTGCAATAACCAAAATGAAACAAAACAAACACTACGAAGTGATTTAAATCGATTAAAATTGCATCTCACACAAATCGTATATTGTCAACTATAAAAGGATTTATTTAAAAGCAACGCGTATTGATTGACGCATTCTGTGTAAAATTTTAGAATAATCTATCGATATCGTACTGCGTATCGGACCAAACGGATTTTCATAAATGCATGGAAACGGCGTCGGCAGTGCCGATGTAATGGACGCTCTTGTATGATTTCTATACAAAGAATACTTAATGCGATGCGTCCGTTACGTACGATGCCGTAGGGTGGACGGTACCTCTAGAATCCGACAAAAAAAGTTGATAGGGCAACAATAATTCGTCATAATTCTTTCTAATTTTTGATACTAACGTGTGTAACGTGATTTTTTTCTGTTTCATAGTTGATACCAGTTTTGAAACCCATAATATTTTACAATTTCTTACTGTGTGACTCTAGAAAAAAGTCAACATTTCTACTTCAAGTGCAGTGGCAGTGTAAAATGCTATATTAATAAGTCCATTTATTACTTGAAATTTATACTCCTAATGTCCTCGGTGAGCTAAAAATTGCACGTTATTAAGTTCTTCTGCGAAATAGTAATAAAGCTCACCAAAGGGAAATGTAGGAGGAAAGTATTTGAACTTATAACTATATTAAACCCGTGCATTACACGTGCAATGTATTTTCCACGATATTTATGAAGATTATTGTGAAATACACACGCGAATAATGAAAAAGTTCCACACTCATTTAAACCCAATATTTTTGTTTTTAGTTAATAATATATTTCGATTGCATTTTTTTATGAGCCTTTCATACCCCGGGATGTAGGTTTAAGGTTCTTAAAGACCATTCGTACTTCAGACTTCTACTTGATTTTTTTAAATTAAAGTAGTAGAAATCGGTGGATTACAAAAAAAATGCTTATCTAAATATGGATTATTAGTCTATGTGTATACCATGGAAAAAGTCACGTTATGTTATGACCCTCTATGTACCAAGTACGACTGTATAATATTACCTACATAGTGTATATATACTCGTATATAGGTAACATACATTTATATTAAGTGTATACGGATCCAAACAGTCAATGCATCCTATGAGTTCAATGGCTAGAGGTATATTTGCCTAACCTTAATAACCCTGTCGGTCACCCCACAATCGGCTGCACAGGAAATTGAGGTTCAGACTGAAATCCTATGAGGCCGGTCACTGTTCAAACTGTACCCTCTAATTACTCGATGCATTCTCGTGTAACTATTGCAGTTCTATGGCTGAAACTATGTTTCATTTGGGGGAGTAATATTCACAATGTTCCTGTCCGAATTCGCTAATTGGAGATTGGGGTCCGTTTGAAATAAAAATAGACTTATTCCGGACTAATTTTTTTCGACTACTTTTTTTCTTGTATTCTGTTCTATTCTCTGCGTGCGTGTAATAAAATTCCCCTGGCTCTCTCGAATGAAAGCTTTGTTCATATCCCTAAACTCAAAACACCCTTCGTCGCCTTTTCCTGGACCTTTTGCCACGCTGGTTCACTGCGGGTTGGGGGGTTCACCCGATGTCCATCTAGATATGCAGGTTTCTTCACAAAGTATCCTGTCATCGTAAGAGTAAAGTAAGAGCGATAATGTAAACCACATTTTACTTTTACATTATACTTAAACTTTACTTTAAAACTACACTTTAAAATTTAAATTGCAAAGAAGTGATTGGTACGTCTAAGCGTTGAACCTGCACCTTTGGCGTGAGAAGCAGGCATTTAGCTCCCAGCTACGTTAGTACGTTACCATCGCTGTTACTAAACTCACTAAAACGTATTGCCATCGTTTTAAAATCGCCGTAACACGCCGAATACCTCCATACACACACACACGCACACTCACACATTCGTAAGTTCGCAATACCTAGATTATTAGTTCATTTCGGAATACCTGACGACAGCTCTTTGATGTCAAAGCTTACTAAAGTTAGTCCACAATGTTCAGCGCACTGGTTGCAATGTAGTCCGGATTATTAACTACTGTCCAAAATAGCTCACAGAGCTTAATATATGTTATTATGTGTGCCCTGTGTCCACTTCGCTTAATAGCAGTCATGTTGCTAACTGCGATTTTAATTAGCCGCCGTTTGTTTTGCTCTAAAATAAATATATTCAAATGGACATCCGTAGCTAATAAATTTAGTTATATTTATTGACATAGTACTTCTATGGTCTGTCGTAGTGTATCTACACTTACGAGCGGTTAAAAAGTTCGAGTTACATAGCACCAAATTACTCGTAAACGGAAAAGGCTAGCTTGATTAATGACGCCGTCTGCAATATAGCCATGTAAAATCATAAATATTGTATAAAAAAATATTAAATGTAAAAAATAGGTTATTTGGTTTCGGAATTTTTGTAAGTGGAATTTTTACATTTCTCGCGGGTATAAAATCGTTCGAAAAGATTTTGTGCCTGAAAAGACATAATCCTGAATAAATTGGCATCATACCTTACACATGTAGGTGCTTGAGAGCAATGAGTGCTCTCATTATAATTGTTATGGATACAGGAAAAAAATAAAATAAAATCTGTTACCGAACATTAATACGATAATAATTGCTCCTAATAATACGTAAGCACAAACAGTATTATGATGTTATGAGTTTCTCAAGTGTTAGGGGGTCTACTCTTGCTTGAAGAAATTCGATATTTCGCATAGCGCTGCGGAGAAGATAAGATCTTGGATTTCTTTTGAGAGGCCATGGATTCAAATCCGATAATGTACAAACTAACTCTTTAGAAATAAGTAATATACAATATACACCAGCAATGAATAAGTTCCACCTGCCACTGCCGTTCCCAATGTCCCTGGATCTTTCTTTATTTCTCGTGAGAAAAGTACTTAATTATGTTCCTTGCTCGCGACTTTAAATATAGCCCCAGTTTCACCATACTCTGTTAGATCATAACAAGGGATTACTTTTTGACTTTTGACTTTGACACATCTGTCAACAATGAAATATGTAGAAGACGTATAATTGATGACATTACAATGTAACAGGGGTGTTAATGATCTAACAGTAAAGGTGAAAATAGGCAATAAAATCGTGAACAAACCCTTTCATCCGCCTTCCCACTCACAGGACAGCCGCGAGATAAAGGCCGGCGACGTGTTCGCTCTGACCGCCAACGCTGAAGACCCCACGTCCCTGGGCACCTACACGTGTGAGGCTGTCAACTGCATGGGCAGGGCCTACTCCTCCTCCAAGGTCCACGTGATGGGCCGCGCTGGCGACGGATCTCGACCGGCTTCAAGGTGAGGAAGAACCATAAATAGTGGGGTGGTTTTTTTTTATAAATGATTGTCACTCCACAGACTTTATGTCCGTATCTTTTGAAGAGTGGTATAATTGTTGTGTAGGGTTTTGAAATGAGGGCTGAGGGTTTAAAGGATGCGTTTCGGTAGGAAAACTTGTTAAATCGACGAACGAACCAACAAAAGTAACTTCTAGGTCTAGGGAACACGTTGGTAAAGGTTTTTGGCTTAACGCCGCGTTTATTAATTATTCCACAGAGTTATAAATTGGTTTACATAACTTGAATTAATGGGAATAGTAAGATAATAATGACGCATACCATTTTTTCCCCTACGAAAAAGATGGTTCTTATAAATTTAAGTGTCTGTATATCTGTATTTGTTAAATATGGAAGGGGCGGGAAATGTTTCATTCTTAACGTTGCTTTAGGTTATAACCTCGAAACGTTCATGTCTTAACATACTTTATTTCATAACCTCAAAACGCAGCCTCTCGCTCGACCCACCGCCGATCTTCACGACGGAGCTGGTGCAGCAGCACGCCAAGATCTGCGAGCCGCTGACCCTAGCCGTCCAGCTCGTGGTCCCGCCCTGGCCGCGCAGCGTCGTCTGGTACAACAAGGAGGGCAAGATCGAGAATGGAGACAGGTGACGAGAAATATTCAGGGCCTTAGGGTGTTTTAATGTCGTGTGGATTTGATCGCGCACGCTGGATGGCCGCCATTTCCCATGTCTCGGGAGCATATTCGTAATTCGTATTCTGTCATAATGTTTAACGCGTGCGTGCAATCCCGCATGCGTGATGAATCCCGCACGCTGTTAAAACAACATTAGTGCCAATTTCTCCATAGTCGGTTAGAGCATAACCAGGTATTAGCGGTTGACTTTTGAGACATCTGTCAATAATTTTATATGGAGATGGCGTATAATTGATAACCAATCTCTGGTCGGTTAGATAACCGACTATGGAGAAATCGGCACTAAATATGACAGATTTATCTGGCGCTTAACAGCGCTAAACACTGTCTTAGGTGGAATTTCACCAAACGCTAAACCGGCTTAGATGGCTTACAGACGTTTGACAGGCGGCTAAATAGAAAGAAAGAAAGAAAGAAAGAAAGATACATTTATTTGACACACTGAGACAGAATAATAAGACAAAAAAAGAAACAACTTAATACAGAACAAACAAAACAAATAAAGGTTGCTGTCCAGAGTGTCAAAACGGCACCAGCTCAGCATATGCTATACGTTTTGCCGCCTCTCAAACGTCTGTTAGTTAGTATAAAATGTACCTATTTAAAATTTGATTTAAATACCATTTTAACCTAGTGTTTTGTGGTAAGGCCCAGTATTTATCATGGAAGTAATAAGTATGTAAAGATCGATGTGTAAAAACCTAGCTGTTTTGACTTCACTTGACTAGTCTCAAAGGAAAATTTGCAAGCTGGGCTTATTTATGAAAAAAAGTCTGCGTTGTTCTATGATGAAAAGATAACGTCTGCACGCGTACCCTCATCTCTATTAGCGATTCAAATACGATGCTATTAAAGCGCTAGCAACCTGAAAAAGTCGTCCGTATTCATACAAGTCATTGACTATATTACTAGAATAGCGTAAGGGCAGGGTCCGGCCCCCAAGAAAATTACACCTACGTGCTGGCCCCAAAATCTCATATATCTGTAATATTTTTTTGAACTGGGGCAGCTGGCTGGTGACGTTCTGACAGGCGCATCCTGCCATTTGAAATAATTGATACAAGATTAGTTATGTCAGTTTGAGACGCAGTGGATGTTCGACCTAAATTAACATGGCTTTTAAAGATTTGTGGTAGGGCCCTTGAAAATCTGTAGTTTTTGTTTAGGTACAGGTTTATCCGAGGCTGTCTGTGAAAGATATTTTCTGAAAAATCCAACGTAGGTGCTTAATTATCCTTTATTATTAGCTGTGTTTTGACTAGATTTAACAGTAATGATGTTGTTATTTATATTTTGTGAAACGTGACACATCTGAGTGATAAATCTACTAAAATGTAGTTATAATAAATTCAGAGTACAATAAACTCAACGTTAATAATGTTATTAAAGCTGAGCTTAGGTATCCATTACACACTCTGTCTTATAAAAAAACGTTAAGTATTTAAGTACCTGGTTAACTTTGTACATTATGTAATAATTATTCTAGCCTATACATAGACCAAAGTGTGGAAGCACATTTCACTCACGAGGAAAAAGTTCCAGTTAATGACAATTTGATTGATCGTGAGTGTACAAACAAAAGGCTACTTCTATTACTAGACAATCAAAAAAAGTAATTGGAAAATAATTATTACGTCAATGCTTTTTGAACTTAAAAAAAATATGAATCTTAGGTATATTTTTGTTGTTTTTGTGTGTGCTCGAAATCAATGTATTTTCTTTCTTTCTTTGGTTCTTTTTTAATCAAACTGGTATCCCCACCAGGTACCACGTGCTGGAAGACGGCGTGGGCGGCTACATGCTGGAGATCCCCTCGGCCGAGTACCCGGACGAGGGCGAGTGGAAGTGCGTGGCCACCACCAGCGGCGGCCGCGTCGGCATCTCCTCCTGCTATGTCACCATGGACGGTAAGAGACTTGTCACTTGATGTGTAGGCATTGACTTATATTATGTTACTAGCGGAAGGAGAGGGCAAACGGTTACGCACGAAAATGGCACCCCAGCACTGGCCGTAAAATCTCATATGTCTGTCGTAATGTGTTTTAATTAGGGCCAGCGCATTCTTCCTTTTGAAACCATTAAGTAAATCATATTTTTCAGTGCCGAAAAACTACCGGAAGCCCCGATTCATGGAAAACCTGCAGGCCGTGCTCACTGAAGAGGGCCTGGTCTCCTTCGAATGCAAAGTAGTTGGCTTCCCCACGCCAGTCCTCAGCTGGTTCAAAGACGGCCAGGAGTTGAAGCCTGGTGACGTGTACCAGCTAACAGGAACCAATAGTTTAGGATCCTATTGCTGTATTGCCAGGAATTGCATGGGTCAAGCTCGCAGCTCGGCAGAGCTCACGGTGGAAGACATTCAAAATCAATTGAACGAAGAAGAGAAACTGCATCTGTTTTCAAAGAATCAGGCGCCGAATTTCATCACTGGTTTGAAAAGCGTCGAGGCAAAAATCGATGAGCCGTTTCGCTTTACTGTTAAAGGTAGGTACACATTGTAATAATTGTAATAAAATATTATTAATTTACTATCTTATTTTTAACGAATAACTTGAATGGTAACATCTCTCTTTCAGTGGCTATCCCACCGGAGCCATCAGTTCTTTGGTACAGGGATGACCAACCAGTTGACGAATCAAGTCGCAACCATCTGGGAACAGAAGAAAAGGGCATCTTCTTTCTCGATATCCAGAACCTGGAGTTTCTGGACCAAGCTGAATGGAAGTGTGTGGCCATGAATGACTTTGGGCATAGTGTTACATCCTGTTTTCTAAAACTAATTATACCTAGGCATTATAAAAAACCTCGATTTTTGGAAAATCTACAAGCAATTTTATCAGAAGAAGGAGCCGTCAATCTTGAATGTAAAGTAATTGGAGTGCCACAGCCAGTTTTGAAGTGGTATAAGGATGGGGAAGAACTGAAGTCTGGGGATATCCATAGAATTATTTCTGGTCAAGATGGTACTTGTTGTCTTGGAACTTACACGTGCGAAGCCCAAAATTGTATGGGAATTGCTGCTAGTTCTGCATCATTGCTAGGATTTGAAGATTCTATGAAAGCAAAAGCAAAAAAATTGGAGGAACAGGCTCTACAGAGAAATTTATCACTTAGTACAATTCATGAAGAAAGAACTTCACAAATGTATGACACTCCTGTCGGGGATATTACACTGGATGAAAAGGGAGAAATTTCGTTTTCTTTTGATGGTAAAGAAGTATCTGTTTCACTGTATGAAACACCTGATCTTACTGAAGAAGAAGCATTACAAATCGTCGAAATGTATGCTGATCAGCTTTCTGAAAATGTTACGGAACATAATGTTGTGGAATTGCCGCCTCTCAGGTTTGTAAAGGAAACATCTACTTCTGGTAATTTGTTAATGGAAGCAATTATTATTGATGTCTCACCTGAATATTTCGCATCAACGGAGGAAGATTTACGTACTGAAGCCGATGTTGAAGATATATCCATTGCAGATGAAAATGGGCCACCACAGTTATCATTAGATACGGATATTGGTGGCGAAGATTATTTAGAAAAAACTATGGCGTTGTTGTCGGATGAGAAATCTGACTTACCCAAAAAGAGCTTGCGAAAGAAATCAGACTCCCAAAGAAGTGTAGAAGACTATTTCAGTCTCTCTAGAGACCAATCTTTTTCCGAAGAAAAGAGAGATGATGATACTCAAGTAATATCTGAAACAGAATTAATGAGTTTCGCGAGTGCAAGAAGCTCTACTAAACAAAAATCACGTACATCTAAACAATCTTTTGAAGAAGCACATGATTTAGCAGAAACACCTAAGCCTATGGAATTTAAAGAAGAATCTCAAAAACGACCATTAGAATCAGATTCACCTGTAACTCCTCGACCAAAGCGTGAACGTCGAACAAGTCGAAGTTCGAGAAGATCAAGTTCTGGCAGTGAAAAGTCATTTAGTAAATTAAAGGCAGAAGAAGCCAGGGAACAAATAACTGCTATAGAGTCATTAGCAAAAGAATCAATGCTGTTGCCAACAATCACGGATGAAGAATTCAGAAATAAAACGACGTTAATGAGCACTTTACTGTCAAAAGTTATTAATGATGTCCAAATTGTGGAAAGGGATATCATATTAAAATCAGAACTTATGTCATCAGCAGCTACGGCATCCAGAAGTTTAGAAATAATTAGCAATTTAATAACACCATTATCAGAAATTCAAAGTGTGAGTGATGCTATAAAAGATTTAGCAGCGGATGTTAAAGATTTGTCCTCTTCCATGTTTAACAGATTACCGCCGTCATTAAAAAATTTACAACAGTCACTGGCTATGATAGAAAAATGTATAGAGGTTGAAAGTGATAGCAAGACTTTAGTTAAAAAAACTTGTGTTGCTTTTATTGAAACCTGTGGAGAAGACATGCAACAACTATTGAAAGAAATAAAATCAATAACGAAAACCAGGTACTTAAATTTAGACGAAAAAGTCGTATCCGAAATTGAGATGCTTGCAGGTGAAATGACGACTGTGCTTAAATTATCTGCAGACACCATAAAAACAAAACAATTGTTAAGTGAAGCAAGTGAAATAAAAATTGATGAACCGACATTTGAAGCAAAGCATTTAAGAGATACACAAAAAGCAGTGTTTGAGTTAAGAAGTCCGGTTAATTCATTGCTCTGTATAGCCGAGAGTGCTGAAACTGGTAAAATAATCGACGTTTCAAAAGTCAAAACCAGTGATATTATTATGAATGATATGTCTGCATCAATCCAGGATCTTCAAACGGCCTTGGAGCAAATTGAGTCTTTGTCTGTCAAAGAATCAACTACAGCACTCCATAAATATAACACTGAAATTATTGAAACAGTAATGGAGTCAGTGTTAAAATTACGGAGCTCTTTTGAGTTACTGTCAACAGAAACTCGAACTGAAGAAAATAAAGATGTTCTAAAACAGACGTTAACTTCGATAAAGCAAAACCTAAGTGAAATTTCATCTCACATAGATACAATTGAAAAGAACGTTGGACCCCTAGATATTCTCCAGAGTGATAATAAACTGGAAGTTCTTCAAAAAATGGCACAGATCCTTATTGCACTGGAGAACAATCTGCCAAACTTTGAAACATTACCCGAAATAAAAAACCATATGGATATATTCCATAAAAACTTGACAAAAGTGCTTGAAAACGTAATTGAGAGTAACGATGGGAAGAAATACTTTGCATTATTGCAAATCTGTGATGCAGTAAATAGAATGAATACTTCTATTAAAACTATAGATACTGATATTTTACTATCGTTAGCAAGTCTGAGCAACACAGTTAAGATAATTCAAGATCATATTATTTCGAACGTGTTCCAATCAGAATTAAATTGCGCAATGTTGAGTAATATTGCTGATATACTTGTCGGAATTCAAGAAGCTATAAATCATGCCGAAGAAATAAGCATCAATGTTGATTCCGAACATCTGCAGGATCTATCTATTAAAGAATTTGAAATTAATAAGGCGAATGTAATTGTGGAACATATCAATCAAACAATTTGTGCTATAACAAATGTCAAGTCTATGGAAGCTACAGCTGAGTTAAAAACTGCAATAGCACCTACTTTAGAAAGCATTTGTCCAATTTTAGAGGAATTAAAACGATATGTAGCAACATCTAGAGTAGAAAAAACAGAAATGGAGCATGTTTCTGCTATGTCAGATTTTTCTATGGCTGAGACACTAGCAGCTCCTCTTTGTGAATTGAATCAAAATATAATAATACTAAACCAAATGATAATGGAAAACATTGAACATATAAAAGACAGTGGTGAAATTGTTTCTACTATTGCTGAACCATTACATGAATTGCATATAACATTAGAAGTTTTGCAACAAGATGTGATATCACAATATGGGGAAGAACTGACACCCTATGAAGTGAGCGTTAATATTGCCAGCGCAGTCCAAAATCTGCAAAGTTGTATCTTAATGATTCAAGATCAAGCCGGTATAGAAGGCATTGATGAAATGTCGACATTAGAAGATGTTTCAGGTTTAAAGACAACCGCAGATACTATACCTGAAGAATTTTTATTTGCTTCGTCTGTCGCAGAAACACCTGTAGAACAAGGATTAGTCTCAATGGACGAAAGTTTACCACTGTCTGAAACTGCGCAAGAATTAAATATACTCAATGAACATTTAACAATTTTGAAAACCCCAGAAATATTAGATGCTCTAGATACTTTATCTGAAGTTAGTGATTATTCCAGTTTGAAATCTGTAGCTGTTGGTTTAGGAGAACTATATTCAGGCATTGAAGAAATATTACAACCTATTGTAATGGAAAGTTCAACTGAACTATCAAACTTAATTAATCCTTCTAAACTTACAAGTATTGCGGTGCCTATGCAGGAATTGCAACAATATCTGTCGGTGTTAGACATAAATAACATTCCAATTTACGAACACATTTTAGAAATGCCGATAGAAAAGATACATTCCGTGTTCCAAAGCATAACACAATTTAAAGCGCAATTAGAAAAATGCCTTCAAGTCATATTTCCGGCTATGGAAAATGCAGATAAAGATGTTGAAACTGTTCACAAAGTTGAGTGTTTGAGAGAAGTGTGTGAAAATATGAAGGAAACAATTGAAAGTACAACTTTAGCAAATGAACATAAAGAGACACTGGAAAGCCTAGGAACATGCGTACAAAATTTATTACAAGCTACAGAAACGTCAAACGAACTTAAGATAGAGAAGGTAAAATGTATAGCTCAAGAACTGTATGATAAAATACAAAATGCAGAGGAAGATATGATTCAATTTACACCAATGACTCCTGAAAAGCTGGCCCAAGAGGCCAAACTATTCCAAAGTGTGAGTGAAGTGGAAAAAAATATTGCAGTTCTTGAGCAATTTGACTTCGTAGATGTATCTAAAGTTTCAGACATTACACCCTGTACAACACCACAGTTAGCAATGGAACTTGAAGTAGACTCATTGTTGCAAATTGATGATGTGGTCGAAAATGCTGTTAATGTTCTGCAAAATTCAGTGAAAGAAATGCCTGTAGCAGATTTAATGATAGTCGAAGACTTTTTCAAGACTTGTAAGAACGAATTTACAATACTCAGATGTTTGGTGGCGAAACCAGTCAGTCATAAAAAGCTTATCAGAATTCTTCAAGAGTTTACAAATCTTCAGATATCAATAAATGATTTTAAAATAAAATGTTTGGATCTTAATTTAACAGAAGAAATAAAAAATAACCTAGTTACTTTCATGATACATGCTGACGACTGTTTAAAAAATGTTCAAGAGTCCCTAATAAGAATAATTGATTCTCAATCTGAACTATTATTTAAAAAACCAGCTGTTAAACTTGATAACAACATCAAAAAATTACACGCGAGCATAAAAGAAGAAAAGGAATTTGTGGTGAAAAACATTGTGGAACACTTCATTGCGCTATCTGAAATAGCAATAATCTCTGTGGAAAATATAAACAGGGTTATCAAAGATGAACTAACAAATCCCAATTCAATTCAAACAAAGCCTGAAGAAAGAAAATTAGTTCAATATGTTGAAGACTTGGAAATATTTTTAGAAAATGAAATCAGATCTCAGTCTGTAGATTCTCCTAACAAACAAATGCTCTCAGAACTTCTTGACTGTCTTCACAAACACCAAGATTACAAAGATGCCATAGGATCTGGAAAATCCCTTATAATTATTAAATGTCTCGCTGAATGTTCAGAGATTTTACAATTGAAGGTACTGAAATCAACGCTTACACCGGAGACTGTAGAAGAAATGGAAATAAAAGAAGGTATACTCAAAACTATTCTCACGGAAATGCTGGCCCCATTGCAAGCATTCCAATCTCAGATTAAAAATATTCAACAAAAAATAGTATCAGATCCACACGATGAATCTGCTTCTCTCGATATTTCGACAACTGAATCTTTTGTTCACACAATGACTGAAATTCACAAAGAAATTGCCCAAATAGAACAAAATATATCTGAGGGTTCTGCAGTAAATAATGAAGATATTTCACTGCTAATGGAAGTTGATAAAGAAATACATACAATCCAAGATAGCATTAAAGCAATTGACAATACACCTTCAGCTGAGAAAGTGAGAGAAATTTCCAAACCAATCGAAGATATTGAAAAAACATTACACTCCATACTTTCGTCTGAACTTGCCCGCACTGAAAGTAAGGATAAACTCGTGACAGGTTAGTGTCTAAACTATTAGGGCCTTACCACAAAAACTTAGACAGTGTTTAATACGTGTTTAGCTCTGTCAAACGCCTACAACTTCTTTTAAATTTCGTTTTAAACACTTGTTAAACAGTGTTTAAAGTTTTTTTTAATTAACACGCGATTTACACACATACACGATTAATTTCCCCATACAAACATAAGTAAATTGATGGCATTGGCCATTTAACCAACTAACGACGCTAGATTAGACACTTTAAAAAAATGATTTCTACCGTTTTACTACATTAAAATAAAGTGTTGTAGTAAATACCAATAATAATACTATAAGATAATACCTACATTTATTTTCAGCGGAATCAGCAGATCTCTCACAAGTTTTAGAAAAATATGTTTCTCCGGAAATAGTACAGGCATTGGAAGAAATATCTACTGTTATTGAAGTAAATGAATTAAAACAATCAATAGAATTGGCTCGTGAGCTGAAAGACAACATTGCTACGATAAATTCAGAAACAAAAAGTGAAATTATTGAAAAAGCTATAAATACTCAGATAATTCTGGAGCAAGAGTTACAAAATGCCTTGTCTGTTGTTCAAGTTCAGGCAATACAAAATACTGAAAAATTATGTAACGTTGTTGATGCCATAGAATTGAAGAAAGTAAATGATGTTGTGGCTGAGCTTCAAGCGGAAGTTTCATATGCAATAATGATTTCGCCCGAGCTGAAAATATCTAATGCCGCGGATGAACATCTAGAAATTTCACCAGCAGATATCATACCTGAAGCTTCAACTCAGGTATTTGAAGAAGTAAAAAGCGAAACAAATTTAATATGTGATCTCGAAGTAGAAACAAGTAAAAAGGAATCTGTTAAAACTACAACTGTTACTCAAGAAGGAGAAATAGCTGAAGTGGTGGAAACAGTTGCTTTGACGGAAGATATTACAGAACAACATATTACCCCTGAAACTGTTGCCCTTATTCAAGAAATAGAACCGGTTATTGTTGAAGAAGTTGTAAGTTCAATGATGCCAGTTCTTAAATCAGAAGACATAAATGAAAACGTTGAAGTTCCAGCCAGACCTATTGCAGGTAATATTTTATATAGTTACGGTAATTAAAATAATAGAGCCACGACTGTCTAGCTGAGAAATAAGAGACGTGGCGGCGTAATGGACAAATGAGTGGCTGTTTGTTCAGAACCATCTGAATGCATGTTACTTACAATGAATTATTTTAAATAAGGAACTAAAATACAATTATATACTATCATAAGGTGAAGAAAAACATCGAGTGGAAACCAGTTCACCTAAATTTCTGGCTCCTTTTACCTATATAACCCTTAATTGGTGTACTATGAACCGTTATCCGTGCAAAAAATATCTTTGTTTCTTTAATCATCTTATTCCAATCAAATTTTATTTTCTACAGGCTTAAAATGTGACACTCTGTTAGTATATAATAATATAGAAAAATACATTTCAAGTCCATTTGCTGGTTTAGTTAGAGAACTTTCTACGCTAGCAAATACAGAAGAATTAATAAAATCGATTGATTTAGCTTGTGAACTGCATGGTCAGTTAGGTGATGTAAAAACAAGTGAAGACTTTGATATTATGCCAGTACAAACTGCACATGAGCTGTACTGTCTATTGTCAACGGTAAAAGCAACACTATTAAAATATACTGTAGATTTGTCACAGTCAGTTCGTATTGAAGTATTAAATGAATTGTCATTTTTAATTGTGGAACTACAGGCTAATTTACTAAATATCATCAAAATAAATAAGCAAGCTATAGAAGATATCAGCAAATTCAAAACTGATGACTCAATTTTAGACCAGATAAGTAAATTTGAAAGTGAAAATGAGTCAAAAATAGATAATATTTCAGAAAATATACCAAATATTGAAGATACTTCAAAATCAGATACTTTGATAAATCAACAAGCATCAAATAGCGAAATAGAAACCAGAAGTATGCAAAGCCTTGATAACTTGGCTGAGTCGGAAGCAACAGTTGAATATACAGATACTGTCAAGCAGTCTATGGGTAAATTATTTTGCAAGTTGTGATTGTTTGTACATGCTTTCATCATTAAAATACATTAAAAAAATATAACATCCTAAAAGTGCCAGTGGTTAATTATTGACGAATTTTGAAGTTCTGCTCTGTGAGAAAATCTATACTTTGAATTTATTTTAATTTAAAATACAGGCTAGCAAGCAAAAGAAAAAATTAATAGAAACTTAGCACTTTTCTTGATAAATGGCTGTAGTACGTAGGCACCCTAAGTAGCTTTCTCTTAAGATAAATAGTAAAATTTTGCGCAAGTGATTCATGCAGATTTTCTAAATGAGTCTGTATTGATAGCAGGCCCTAAAATTGGCAGCTACGAGTATGTGGAAGGTAGCCTACTGCGGATACACTGTCTCAAAATTCGTCAATATCTCGCTGTCCGAAATCAAATTTATTGATCATCTGAAAACGCAACTAATGTCATTTCCGTCATTTAGGTGACTTGCAATGAATTAATTGATCATCACAAAAGGTAATTAATCTGTTTGCTGGTTTGATAGGTTTTGTCAAAGCAAGCCAGCAATAGATTTAATTGCTAAATGCAATACCGATTTGCTGCAAGTCACCATTTCTGTTTGTTTATTATAACTTTGAACGCACAGTATTACAAGCTTAAGTCACAAGTACAAGTCCTCGCTGCACAGGTCCGTTGTCGACGTCGATAAACTCGCTTAATGCGTGTTCTACCAATCACTGCGCCGTATTAATGGCGAATAGCGATCTAATTACATTTATAAAGATAAAATACTCTTTATCATAAACAGTTTCACAAACATAGAAAAGAAAATAAATAGTACAATCTATCTATTTATCTCCAATAGCAATGGACCCGTACAGCGGGGACCGGTAGGCCGTGGTGAAAAGTGTTTGTTTTACAGTTTTATGCTAATCTCCATAGATGGGAAGCAACCCTGCTATCGTTTTGTTTTATATAATTTTCATTATTTATAGCTTTTGTTTCTATTCGTAATCAAGCTTATTTAATAAACAGGTGTAAAGATGGCCAGTTGGCCAGTATAGATGTGATACATCCAGTGTATTAATAAATAATTCAGCCAACTCATGGCGTAATGCAAATCTAAGAATTTGACTAACTTTCATGGCTATGCACTAAAACGATTAATAGGAAATGTGTTGGATTAAACCTATTACAAATTTATTTATATCTCATGGTTTAAAATTCGTAGAGACTTTACGGACGTACTAATCTACAGCTGCTTATTGGATTTTTGAACTTTCGTAAGACGTGCATTGCTTAAAGGCTTATGTGAAATTAAATAGTTCTTACTTACTTGTATTTACTACATACTTATTCCAGAAACACTTCAAAAACACTTACAAAACTACACTTCAGACATAACACAACTACTCACAGAAGCTTGTGATGAATCTAATATGAAGGAAATTAAGCAATCGTTAAAATTTGCACAAGAACTATATTCTGAAAATGTTATTGGTGAATCTTTACAAATGTTAAGTTTCCCAAACTTAACTGTTGCACAAAAACTATATACTGCGTTAAGTGTTGTTTTAAACCAACTGTCTGAATCAGTCCAATGTTTGCCGAGTGATATTGGGATTAACAATGTGCAAATAATTAAAGCTGATGCAGTACAACTTATTGATAGTTTGGCATCTATAATAACACCAGTTAAATCCGTGGAATACCAACAATTATCAGAAAATATGAATAAGACTGTTATTCATCCAATTGAAAATATACAACAGAAACCAGAAATTGCAATATCAAATTTAAAAACGGCGCAATCTGTAGATAATTCACTTAATTTTGATATCTGCGAGAACAATGAAGAAAATCTTATTCATGAAGAAGCTGCGCCAGCAAGCGTTGAAGTTTTTGAGGCTGATGATAATCATTCGGCAATTTTATTAGGTAAATCGGAAATAGAATATATTGATCCAATAGAAATTGATACATTTCATGATCAAATATCAGACTTAATAGAACCTCAATATGAAACAACTATAAATACGTCAGATGAAATTAAAAACGTTCTTATAGTACAGTCTGATAAAAAGGAATTTGGTGTTACTGTGGATCATCAAAATAATTTAATAAATAATGTGGAACAAATTTCAAGTCAAAATTTACAAGAATATTCCGATCAAAATGAAAATATATCATCAGTCGAAAATTTACAAGAATGTTCCCATAAAAATGAGTTTCCGGTTGACATTAATATAGGAGAAATATGCACAAAACCAATAGATGAATTAGAAACACGTTTCGATAAGTTAAAAGAAACGCAAAGTACAGAGGCCGGTAACAAAACTGATGATTTTACAAAAATCGAAAATGCATCAGTTGAAATCGAAGAAAGACAACCACCAGCTCATTTAATCTTAGAAGACTCAAAACTCCATGAATTATCTTACGAAAAGGATGAAACTGCTGAATTGATTGAATCTAATGAAAAATCTGTGGAAGCAGAATCAATAAATAATGGTACAAAACAAATTATTCTACTACCTGAACAAGAATTATCATCCTTGACTGCAGCCAATCAAATAATTACCGACACACTCAGTGATAAAAAACTACCGATGTCATCTGTAGATAAATCTCCTGTCTTCACAACGGAGGAAGACAATGATATAATAAATGAGAATACAACACTCAACTGCACTATAGAAACAACTGAAAAATGTGATACCTTAAAGACTGAGGAAGTAATGGGTAAATAGTCTATTAAAACTGGGTGTTGCTTAAATGATATTTTGATCCAAAAGCTAACCGTTTCCTATAGTAAACTTCTTTCTCCTTTTGACTAAAATAACATTTCAGCAATATAGTCAGTAGTAATATTGTTAGTAATATTGTTAGTATATTTAACCTAATCATTAAATAAAACTCGGTGTAGGCTTTACATAATTTAAATGTATATCTAACATTATTATTATGATAGTGTCATGTCATTGCGCACTGTCGACTAGTCTACTCGACTAGACGTGACTTACTGCCATTTAAACAGTCGCACTGGGTCGTCGCGTCGGTCGCCAGTCGACTCAGCGACTCGACTCGTAGTCGCGGAGTCGCATCCCGCTTGTACGTAAAAGCGACCACAAGTGTCCTTCTAATACTGGTTATCGCCACTTACCAACAGGAGTACTTACCAAAAGGAGGCTTATCATAGGAGCATTCACACTGCGAGTTACTGTCGTAAGGTCACATATGTAGCTAAAAAAATCGACGCATGAACTAACAAAATTGTCACGCAATCATCACGCTTAGATAAAGCCGTTGTTTTGTTCGTTCGTTCCTTGATTTAGAGAGTGTCCTCTAGGCGTATACACTAATGTAATCTAATTCCTTAATCTAAAAAAAGATAAAAACAGCCGTTGCACATCCGAGCATTTGGAGGTGGGTTATATAAAAAAAATACGCTTGTTCTGCGTATATTTAACTAGAACTACATATAAAGCATAAACGTAGAGTCGTATACGTTATAATTATTTAAATGTAAATAATTGTCATTTTGATGATTAAATCAGAAAAATAGTGGTATTTTTATTTAATATTGTATCATAGCGTTAATTACTTACAACACGACAAATTTTATACAACAACATGATTATATTATGATAATATAACATAACATAAGAGCGGTGGTAGCTCAGTCGGGTAAGCGCCCGCTTCTCACGCCAGAGATGCGGGTTTGAATCCCGGCACTGACATGTACCAATGAGTTCTTTTCTGAATTTCAGTACAATGTATACCATCGCTCTTACGGTGAAGGAAAACATCGTGATGAAACCTGCATATCTAGATTTAGCACATCTAGAAAATGTGAACTCACCAACCCGCAGTGGACTAGCGTGGCGGGAAATGGTCCAAGCTTAGGAAGGCAGTTTAGACCTTGGGGATGTGCACAAAGGTTCCATTCGAGAGAGCCAGGTGCAGGTACTGACACCCCCACAGAGAATAGAATAGAACATAACATAACATGCACATTACTTACACACAATATAAACAGCAACACCTACCATAACCCAGCTTAAAATAAACAAACTTTATATGTATTATTTTATAGGTATTATTATTATTATTTATTTCAGATAAATCCATTGTGACTCTTCTACAACATATTGATGAATTTGTATCATCAGAAATAACAGATGTTGTCGATGAATTGTCGAAAACCGTACAAGACAAACAAATAACTGAGACTTTCGCCATTGCCAGAGAATTACGAGAGAAGATTGAGGCTTCTGAAATTATAAATGTATCTGAATTAAATGGTGAACTATCGGAAAGTTTGAAAGTAGCGCAAGCACAGCAAGAAGCATTAGCTCAACAACTCCAATCATCATTGGAGGTGCTCCAAGAGTATGCATTGAATAGTGCCGATGAAATTATATCATCGGTTTCTCTTGACTCTTTGAAAAAAGTATCAGATGCTGTGATACATCTTCAAGACGATTTGATATCAGCAAATATAGTTCAAATCAAACAAGAATTTATGCCTTTACAATCTTTGCCGGGTAAGCTGCTAGTGCGTTTTTTTTTGTTTACCAAAGTCTTAGCACAAGTTTTAGTGAAGTAATTAAAAATGGTATTTAGGTGCATGTTAATAAGAAGTGTGAAATGTACCTTATCTGTAATTTTATTTTTAGGTTTTATTATTAAACTGTATCATATTTTCAGATAAATCTGAGGATACGGCTTCAGTACAATCTGAAGGTGAAAATACCATTCAACGTCTAGACGGCTTACTTCAAGAAGTTAGTGATAAAATCGATTTATCATCTACAGACAAAAATTCTGAAACTACTGAGTCTTTGCGTGATTCTTTAGATGAAGTACAAACAGTAATTATTAAGTTACGTAGAGATTATGATGGTATTGAAAATGAATCACTAAACGAAACATTAGAAGATTTAGAATGTAGTGTAAGAAGTGTACAGTTACAAATTAATGAAGATAGTCCACCAGAATTACTAAAAGAAGCATGTGCTACTCTGCAACTTCTAGTCAACAACATTCATGAAACGCAGGAGGTACAATTTATTGAAACTCTCACTAAAGGAGTAAATAAGACTGATAAAATGCTTGAAAAGTGCTCAGATGAAACACAAGAAACTGTAGATTTATTGGAAACTGCAACAGTGTTAGACGTAAAAGACTCCAGTCAATTAGGTAATATAATATCAAACATAAACTTTTTGAGGGAGACTTTAAAATCTCTTCGACTTAGTTTCTTAGGAAATGCGGAATCATTGATAGAAAAAGGAATTGAGGTGAATTTGAATCTAGAACAAATTGAAGAGAAAGTTTTCTCATTGGAAAAAGATCTAGCTTCAGAGGAAAGCATCAAAACAGAAACCAAAGCAAGAATCAATTCTGCCATCCATGCCATTTTTGGAAGTATTTCTAACATGCGAAGTACAATATTAAGTATTCAAAAGCAATACATGTATGAAAATTATGGAAAACCCTCAGAAAATTTACATAAATCGGTAAAAATTGTATCAAATTTTGGAAAAACTGAAGATAATGTTGAGTTGAAAAGAAAATGGAAAAATCTTTCAGTTTCACTGCGAAACGTGATAATTCACTTTGAAGACATAAAGTTTTATGTAAATTTAGATAAGACTGCAAGGATACCAAGCGACTCTGGACTGACAAAATGTGTGCTGGATGAACTAAAATCAAATATTACTGAAGCAATTCGGCCTCTTACAAAATGTATTGAAGAAAATACTATTGAAAAAATAGACCACCTTATTCACTGTTTGGCCACTAATATTTTAAATATAGATTCTAGATCAACGTTAGAAGTAAAAGAAAAAATTCCAATATTCAAAAATATTGCATCTCAAATTTTAGATGTTACCGAAACCTTGCAAAATGAACTGCAATCACTCAAAGAAAAAGGTGTTCCTTTAGTTGAAAGTACAAATATATCGGAACTGGACAAAACAGATACAATTAATAATACTCAACAATCAAACAAAGAAAGCAATGCTAGTGTTGAAAACTTATCTAGTGATATGGTTAAGGCAGAAACTACTGATATAGATAAAGACACAGAAGACTTACTATGTATAAGCTCAGATACTAAAGATTTGACTGTGTTCGAAAAAGAAACAAAAACACCCTCTGATGCTACCCTGGGCCATTCTGAAAGCAAACTCATAAAAGCCGAAGAATCAATCACCAATGAAAAGGATGAAAATTATTTAAGCCAAGCCAATGATGAGAAAGAAGGTATAGAAGAAGTACCTCAAGTAGAAGATGTAATACAAAAAATAGAAAATCTTGAATCCGTTCCTTCAACTAGTAAAGTATTAGAGTCAGTTATCGATAGCAATATAAAAGAAATAACAAATGTGAATGATGAAAGCATTATGACAGATATTGAGACATCTTTATTGACAACAGAAGAACAATCAAATATTGGTGAAATAAAGAGTGATGAGATAGCTGATATAGAAAAAGTACCTCCAGCAGAAGTTACTATACAAAAATCTGAATCGGTTCCCTCAACTAGTAAAATATTAGAAACTGATATTGAAAGCGATATTAAAGAAATAACAAATGTTAAAGATGAAAACAATATGGCAGATCTTGAGACAACTTTAAATACTGGTGAAATAACGAATGATGAGATAGTAGGTATTGAAAAAGTATCTGAAGCAGAAGTTACTGAAGAAAAAATTGAAAAATCGGAACCTGTTCTCACAACGAGTCAAATATTAGAAACAGATATTGAAAGCGATATAAACGAAATAAAAAATGAAAAGGATGAAAAAAATATGGTAGATCTCAAGACATCTTTATTGACAATCGAAGAACAATCAAATATCGGTGACATAAAGAATGATGAGACAGCCGGTATGGAAAAGACATCTCAAGCAGAAGATGCTATGGTAAAGTTAGAAAAAACAGAATCGGTTCCCACAAGTAGTAAAATATTAGAGACAGATATTGAAATTGATTCAAAAGAATCAAATATTAATGTAAATCATGAAAACAACATGGCAGATCTTGAGACATCTTTATTGACAAGAGAAGATCAATCAAATATTGGTGAAGAAAAGAATGATTTAGAAAAATCTATAAATCTTGAGACATCTTTATTGACAAGAGAAGATCAATCAAATATTGGCGAAGAAAAGAATGATTTGGAAAAATCTATAAGTATTATAAAAGATGACAATGCTCCATCAGATAAACCAGTTGAAGTGCTACCGTCTACGAGTAAAATTACTGAGGTACCAGTGTCTGTAATAAAAAGTGATGTGTTGTCTATCGATCCAAAACTAACTGAATCTATAAATGAAGATTTAGAAAGTGAACCCCCCAAAAAAGAACAATCGGAATTAATTGAAGAAGAAAAACGTGAATGCCATACAGAGCAAGCTAATAAAGAACTTTCAGAACCAATCGAAATTGTACTTAATGAACATACCAATGTGGCATTAGCTGGTGATATAGTTCCATCATCAAGCCAATTATCAGAAGAAAATGTGAAATCTAGCAATATTGAAGAAGAACAACGTTTTGGAGTAATTGAATCTGAAACAAATGAAAGTATTTTGAGAACAGATGATAAGAAAGAAGAAATTGGGGAGGAAAGTATTAATGAAAACATTATAAAAACAGAAGCAGATGTAGTTGTAGAGCCAAACAGAGAGACAATGATATTAAAAACAGAAGAAAAGGAAGACGTACATGAAACCAAAATTGAGAAAAGTGAAAACGGTGATGCTATATCCATAACCTCTGAACCAGAAATCGACAATTTACCTGAAAAAGAAAAAATACCAATAATATTGGAAAAGGAATTAACTACACGTGATATGAAATGTATTGATGAAATTGAATCTATTCCATCTACAAGCAAAGATCATCAGAAAACTACACTTGAGGTTGCCGAAATAAAGGAAGAAAGTACAGAGTCCACAGAAAATGTTATAGTTCATGAACAAAATAAACTAGAATCATCACTCAATTTCACAGAAAATGCAGAAAAAGTACAAGAGTTAGGTTTAGGAAAGAATGAAGAAACAAAAACTGATGTTATTACAGAACATAAAAATGTATCTCCTTTAATGGACACTGGAAAAAAGATAGAATCCCAACTGACTTCGGAGGTATTATCAGGTACAGAAGAAATCACCCACTCAGAAGGTGAGGTTTTAATCGATAGAGAAGATAAAGTAATATCAGATGATGATACAGCAGTGGTAAAACAACAAATTTTACAATCGAAAGGCATTGAAAATGAAAGGAATACTGATAAAGTCCAAGAAGAAACTTCTCTACTTACGAATACAACTCAGCCCGATACCGTAACGATAGTCGACCTTGCAAGTGAAAAAGAAAATTACGGCACTTCTGTGACTCCTACTACAGAAGTAACCGCTAAAGAGAAAGAAAATGATGATACATTGCTTACACAAGTATCATCTAATATATCTGATTCTGACCAAGAAGCAAAATATTTTATGTTAGGTGATGAACATGAACTAGTTATTGAAAATGTAAGTGCATCTATAACAGAGGATGATAAAGGAAAATATACAGAAATGGTAACAGAATCACAGTTGGTCTTAGAACCTATAATAAATGAAGCGATTCCATCTGCTGGCACTGAAAATCAATTAGAAAAGAACATTCAATCAAGCGATAAACCTGCATTTAATGAGGATAAGCTAAAAACACAAGAAGATTTACATCTCTCTAGCACAACTGCTTCTGAAATAACCACTGAAAAGGGAACCCAAGTAGCAGAGAAAGATATAATTTTAACATTAGCAGACACTGTTTCTACCGAAAACGTTTCTATTTTCCCATCTATAAGTAAAAAGAGTGCAAAGAAACAAAAAGAATCAAGTTCAAGTGTAAAAGTAAAAAGTGCAGAGAGCGACTCGTCTAAAATAATAAGCACAAGTGAAGATAAACCAACCGATACTATTGAAAAAACAATTTCGAAGGAAGAAATTCAAATTGACATCGTAGAAGGAAAAGAAAACACAAGTAAACCTCTTGATGTCCTTGAAATAACTAACAAGATAAAAATGGAAACTCCATCGAACATGCTTCAGGCAAAGACAGAAGTTATAAGTACTACTGATGAATACATGGTACAAAAAACAGTTTCAGATATGAAAATATCTGATGGAAGTGTAAAAGAAGTTATCAACCCACAATTGGAGCAATGCGAATTAATGTCAGCAGTAGAAAAATCAACATTGAAATTTGAAAACATTGATAAGGAACCATGTACTAGTAAAATTCTAGAGGAAACAAGTCTTTCATGTACATATGTAGATGCGGTTTCTTCGGAAGTTGATATAAAAACCAATGATAATATGTTACAAGAAACGGAAAAAACACAAGCAGAATTAAAGCGTGATAAATCTGATCTCGTATTAGAAGAATCTGAAACAACTTCAACTGTTAGCGGCGATATTAATAAAGTATCGATGGAAGATATTGAAAAACCTAATGTTATTGAAAGTTTACCATCCACAACTAAATCTATAGTAAACGATAGTGTTCAACTCGATGCCGATCTTAATATACAAAATGATGTATCTGACAGCAACAAAAAGTCTGTAAAAGAATTAAAAAGTAAGAAAAAACGGAAAGATCCATTAGAGATATCTGATAGTGACAGTAAGTCGGCTAAGGAAAATGAACTTATTTATTCAAGTGATAAAAAGGAAGGAGAAGAACCAACAATTAAACGTGAAAGTATGGCAGGTGAAAAAGTTTTATCGACTGAAGAAAAAAATATTATTTCTGACTCAAAAATCACAGATGAAAAATGTCTTCAACAGGATATGACACAGCAACAAGAAAAAAAACTTCCACACACAGAAACAAAACGCATGGATGACGAACAGTCAAAACAGAATCGTGAAGAAATAATTGCACAGGATGAGAGAAAAGAAATGAAATCTTCGACGCCACAAGAAAAACTACATCAAAGCACAGGTGACCACCTTAACTCAAAACAGAAAAATGTAGAAAAAATTGCTCAGCATGAACTAAAAGAAGATGATGTTTTAGTGGGTCAAGAAAAGATATACCAAGATGGTAACCAAAAGGACTTGGAATTACGAAACATGGATGACGAAAAATATGAACAGGACAACAAAGGCGCAAAACCTGAACCAAAAGAAAATGATGTTTTAGTGGGTCAAGAAAAGATATTCCAAGATGGTAACAAAAAGGACTTGGAGTTACAAAATAAAGATGACGAAAATTATGAACAGGCCAACAAAGGCGCAAAAGCAGTATCAATGGATCAAAACGCTGATTTAACTCGTTTAGATGACGACCTAACATTAAAACAGGAAAACGAAAAAATAGAAAAAAGACTTAAAGAAATGGAAGAATTTGAAAAGAAACAAAAAGAGAGCAAATTACAGGAAAAAAAAGAAAAGGCCGCTAAAAAAGCTGCAAGAATAGAAGAATTACAAAGAAAAAAGAAAGAAGAGCTACAGAAAAAAGATGAAGCCCAACTTCAGGAACAAAAAGATTTAGAATTAAAACAAATTGCAGAACAAAAAGAACAATTACAAAAAGCAGCCGTTCTTGTAGACAAAGAAGAAGACGAGAAACAAACGAGTGTAATAAAAAAAGAGATTGTAAATAAAGAAAAACACGAAGAAGAGCTTAATGAAATAGAACAAAATCAAAATCTGAAATTAAGTTTAAATGAGAGTATAAAACATCAACCATTACAAAAAGAAGCAGAGCTATCACAGTTAGAAAATAAGACTCATAGTTTAGCATCTAAAAGTATAGAATCAACTGATAATCTGGACACAAAGATGACACATAAGTCAATAGAAAATACTTCTTCGGTACAGCCAAAAGATGTACAGAGCAAGATAGAAATAGAAAAAGATGAGGAAAGAACTAGTTCCAAAAAACGTGACGAAATCACAAAAGATAATAATCATCAAGATAATATTATTTTAAAATCAAGAAAAGAAATTCAGGATACGTCGATGACAGACCGAAAATCAAAGGAAGAATCAGAAATTACTTCCAAAGCAGTAGTTAAAAACGGGCACCAAGATACAAAGGGCAAAAAAATAGAGGAACAAATCAATAGAAATCTAGAAAAGTCTATGTCTAAAAAAGAAGTGATTCAGGAAAAGAAGCAGGTTCTTGAAAATCAAGTCAAACCGCGGTCTCAGGATCAAATGTATAAGAAACAAGCTACTTCTGACAACTATCACGATGACTCCGTTACAAAACAGAATGAATCTGAGTTTAGATTAGACTCCACTCATAATGGTGTGTACAGTAAACATTCTACGCATAGAACTGAGACTAGACATAGGACGGATAAAACATCCCATGATCAGTCTCACATAGAAAGTCATATTAAAACAGAACGCATTTCAGTCGATCAAAAACGCATCGCAAAAGATGAAATTTCACACACGAGTGGGCGCAGAAGACCTACAGATGAAAAAGAAAGGCCTAAGTTTGTAGATCATAGCCATAGGGACTATACAATGGAATTCGCCCGCCCTTCTGGCTATAGAGAGAGACTTACAGAGACGAGCTGCTTAGGGTCCGATACTACTGCTTTTGACCGTCGCAGTGCCGGTACACCAATATACAAAGTTACTAGCCTAGTCCAAGAAGCTCAATTGCGATCTTCGCTACCACCATCGCCAGTTTTTAGAAGAAGTGCCGAGCCATCAGAAGTAAAACCTGAAGTTCGGCATCGAACTAAAGCTGCTAGTGAAGCCAGAAGTATTCTTACGGAAAAACGATCAGGAACAAGAGATTCAAAACGAAAACCAGTGTTTTCCACACACCTAACAGACAGAACTGCTGTAGAAGGATCTCGCGTGAAACTTACTTGCAGCATCCTGTCTTCGTCCGATCCTAAGGTTACCTGGTTCCAAAATGGAGTTGTGATTACCAATAAATTGAAGTATAAAACTAAAATAACGGAGGGCTTAATAACCTTAGAAGTGCTCAATGCAGTACCGAGTGATTCCGCTGAATATTGTTGTACAGCAGAAAATGAAAATGGCTCTGTGAGCACGTCCGCCAATCTTAAAGTATATCCTAGTTTTGAGGCGTCTCCTATTCCTCCAACGTTTACTCGTTCGATTAGAGGTGAGTTTTTTTCAAATTATATTACACATTTGCTAACTTTGATCGCGTCGGATGTGATATAATTATATGACGTACGGCATAGACTTAGTATATACTGGCGTAGTATATACTAAGTCTATGGACGTACGGTATGGTACCACGATGTAGCGTCAGTGCTGTGTAATGACACAGAAAATATCTCGCCTCAGTTTCCTATGCTCCGTGGAAATAATGTGGAAAGATTGCCTAATCATAATCATGCCATGACTTTTCACAGATACGTATCATTTAGCGGAGAATGAGCTAGTTTTGGAATGCCGAATACGTGGACAGCCGCTTCCAACCATATCTTGGCTTAAAGATGACAAGAAAATTGAAAACAATGAACGCTACCAATCTTACTACTTAGCCGACGGTGTGTGTCGATTAGCAATTTGCTGCCCTACGACACAGGATAGTGGAAAATATACATGTAAAGCTGAAAATTCAGTGTGGTCTGACCAAATAACACATGTTGTTAATTTCACAGGTAAGTTCACTGAGTTAGTTGTTATGTAACACGTACCTACCTATTTCAATGTATTTTTTAGATTTGATTCTATTTTATGAACATTTTATCTAAAATTAATTATACTTTTATTATTTTTTAAAGGTAGAGAACGCCTTCTTAGTCCCAACATTACAACAGTGGAAAGATCTCGATTTAGTAGACAAGGAATGGAATTCCGGAGGCCGCACTTTGCTAACGTATTGAGCGACCACACCGTGTCTAAAGGTGGAACTATTGGCCTTCAAGTAGAAATCAGGGGAGATCCAAGCAAGGTTGAGTGGCTACGTGAGGGGCGTCCTGTTACAGAGCAATATCGAAATGCTAGTGCTTTCGTGGAACATGGACTTTACACATTAGCTTTGACTGATGTCACAGAAAAAGAGTCTGGAACGTATACGTGCAGGGCTTGGAGCAGTCATGGCACGGTAGATATGAACGCCGCAATCACGGTAGTCCAGCCGAGTGATATCGATGGTAAACCAGCCATCATTGCCGGCCGCCCAGAGAAAGACATTCTTATATCTGTCGGAGAGGATGTCAACATTTCATTCAGAGTGCAGGGTGAACCTAAACCAAAAGGTAATTATAATATTAATTAAAAAGATATAAGAAAAAAATTAAAACACATTTTTTTTAACATTATTTAACAAGTGATTACCTATAACGAATCTTGACAGATTTATAAAGTGTTAGGCTATACTTCCAAACATCTGCTAAATACTGTCTAAGTCTTTGTGGTAAGGTAAGGCCCTTAATGATTATTTTAATAAAATCATCTTCTTAATTTCTAGTTGTCTTCATGAAGGGTACTCGAGATATAACGAACAGTCAGCGAGTGTGCAAGATGACTTCTGATGACTATGTCAAGTTCACGTTGAAGAGGTCTGTGGTATCGGACGCCGGGACGTACTGTGTGCTGGCGAGGAACGCATACGGCTGCGACAGGGCTTTCGTCACCGTGGTTGTAAGTTGATCTGCAATTAATTGTCATCAGATTCATCAGCTCTTAAAAAGTATTTTTGGGATCGCTACAACTCTCAGGTTATCTTATTGAAAGCGTATCATTATTAAAATAAAGCACCACACCTTGTACTTAGGATATCGGCCATTAAATGTGTTTTTATGTGTTACTTAACTATTTTTATAAAATAATAATAATTAATAATGAATTAGTTATAGTACATTTTCTTATAATTTAAGGTAAGACAACGGGCCTCTTCTGACAATTTAATATCTGACTGGACGTATCCTCTGGATGAATCTTCCGTATCGTATTCAGATAAAGGATACAAATGTAAGTATGCGATCATGACCTCAATTTAGGTATATAACGACTTAAAGTGTACAATAACATATTATCTCATTAATATTTTTACTGTCCAACATGCCGAATCAGTAAATATTAAATAGATTGACATGCCATCGTTCAAAAATACAAATGCACTGGCACAGATTCGATCCGTTGCGTTGGCAGCGAGTCAAGCTTTAAGGCCATTGCCGTATTGATAATGACACTTGCATTTGTGCAGCGGTGCCGGATCGCATCCCGGGGGAGCCGACCGTGGTCGAGGGCGGAAACAACTGGCTGTCGCTCACCTGGCCCAAGCCTGACCCTCAAGAAGCGGCCCCGGTCCTAGCGTACAAAGTCGAGGGCTGGCTGCTCGGCAAGGAGGGCGGCGCGCGCTGGGCCGAGCTCGGCATCACTCCGCTCAACTCCTACGACGTTTTCAACCTCAAGCAAGGTGAAGAATACCACTTCCGTGTCACTCCGAAGAACAGGAACGGCTGGGGAGAACCCTCTCAGACGACCAACCCTATAGCCGTCGGCTTAGGCGGCGAACGACCGGAGTTCCCCGAAGCGCTTCCGGGACAACACAAAGTGTTAGTGGGTCAGAAAGCCGAGTTGGCTTGCAGTGTTATAGGGAAACCGACGCCGGAGATAGTTTGGATGAAGAACGGACATGAATTGGAGGAGGAAGCGGGAAGGGTGAAGACCTCGTTCAATGGACACAACTGCGTCCTGTCCATTCACGAAATCCGCCCGGATGATGATGGACACTACAGCTGTGAGGCCACTAACGAGCATGGTCGGGCCTCCACTTACGCGAGGGTCGCCGTCGTCACCGATAGAGTCATTTGGGAGGCGGATGTCAAGCTCAAGAGGTCAGTGTTGTGATTCATGATGTAGGATTACTTTTAAATAACTTTCATTAAATTCAATTATGATTTAAATCCGTAATTGTTATCACCATCAAACAGAGGATAAATCTCCAATGAGGATTCTTAATTTTGAATGTCCACCGACAGAGAGCGATCGTCGTCATCAGGCGACGGGGAGTACCCGCCTCAGTTCACGATGCGTCTTCGGGACAGGCGCGTGCAGGCCACGTACCCCGTGCGGCTCACCTGCCAGGTGGTCGGGAAGCCCCCCCCAGCCGTCACCTGGTTCAAGGATGGCGAGGAAGTGCCACGAGACGGTTAGTGTTCTTTTTTCAAATTTGTGTTTTGTTTTTTGCTGGTGACTTGGCGTGGCGGCGTTTTTGAATGTATTCTCCGACGCTGTAAAATGTTCACATACCTAAACTCGATTTTAGGTCTTTATTTTGAATTGGTAACAACAGGAATAAGTAGTATGAATACTGACGGAAAAACAAAAATATTTTTTCGAGGACATAGAACAATTTGCAATAACAGCGACGACATTTGTGTTTCTTAAGTGACTTTAACCAACAGCTGACCACTAAAAAAACTGCTGGTATAGGTTGGTATACATAATACAGTAGTTAGTTTAGTAAATAACTAAACACCACCTATCATATATATAAAAAAAATGTTTTACCTGAGGTCGCAAGAAAATATTAGACAGCCATTTGCCAAATTATGTTGTAACAAGCTGAATGCGAGTTGGATTTTATTGAGCGATGCCAATTATATCAATCACGTATTTACCTGTTGTTATCAATGCCATCTAAAGATTAAATATAAATAAGTATTTATGTCCCGCAACATTGAAACGTCTCTATACTTCATAAAATTATAAATAGTAAATTAGGTTTTCTTTAATGTTTTATTGGATTCAAATATTTAGTTTGCTTACACTTAAATCAACCTGGCATCTTCCTTATAGTATGTACGGTGGCCTGCGCCTAAAAGTATACAGGCGGAGTTTTTAAAATAGCCATCTCAAGCTCATATGCTGCTCAAGCACATCCACATAAACACCACTGCTACACTCATCACACACAGCTTGTCCCCGGATTTATAACTGATGTAGCTGGTCCCTTCATCATCAGGGATCGCTATTTTAAAACCTCCGCCTGTATCTGTATACTTTTAGGCGCAGGCCACCGTACATACTATAAGGAAGATGCCAGGTTGATTTAAGTGTAAGCAAACTAAATATTTGAATCCAATAAAACATTAAAGAAAACCTAATTTACTATTTATAATTTTATGAAGTATAGAGACGTTTCAATGTTGCGGGACATAAATACTTATTTATATTTAATCTTTGTACGGACAGTACGGTGGGTACCTAATCGAGTATTTACTATTTCCTTACCAATTTTTACCACAAAACAACAACACATTTTTTACATAATGACCATTATCGTCTTTATCATTATAATCATTATCATCCACAACTAAACACTCCCATCTGTCACCAGCCGTCCTCGTCCATTCAGACCCCAATTTATATTATGGTTTAAACCACTTTCTTACTCCGCTGGCTCAGCGACACGTTGTGGATCTTGGATTCGGACATTAAAGTGCGCCAATCTTCTCTAATCTGTGCAAAATCTGACCATTCGGACACTTCCGGCTCTTTCAATTCTTATACCACTTCGTCCTTAGCGGTATCTTGGTTTTAACCACACTCATGTTCTTCCAGGCCGCCACACCAGGTCGCAAGACGAGTTGTTCCACACCCTGGAGATTGAGAGGACCTGTCTGGAAGACGGGGGGGTGTACGAAGCAATGGCCAGGAACAGCCGGGGGGCCGTCAGCTGCCATTGCTCGCTGGTGGTAGACAAGGGCATCAGGGCTTACGTTGCACCGGAGTTCTGCTGTGGATTAGATCCCGCCTACAGGGCTCATGAGGGTATGTTTGTTTATTTATTTATTAGTAGGTAATTTTATTGCACAATTTAACAAGAGTAGAAACATGCTATTAGAAGGAATTAATGCTAAAAACATTATCTAACAATCTGTAGGAGGTTCAGGAGCAGAAAGTAGGGAAGTTGTAATTATTTCGTTATGTTCTCCAATACACAGTCTGCACTCTCCGTACAGTCAGCTACATAAGTAGCTATACACGTTTGTACCTTGTTAATCAGAAACCGCCTATCAATTCATTGAAAAATTTACGGTTCGCCAGTTTGACAAGGTCCAGAAGTGTATAGCTACTCATGCGCTGACCTTACGATACCGGTAGGTGGTAGCTGACCTTCTCACAATTCAGACAGCTTCTCAACAATGTCTCCCAACCAACAGGCGAGGAGCTGCGCGTGGCGGCGGTGGTGGAGGCGTACCCGTCGGTTGGCATCGTGTGGTACCGCGAGGGAGTCCGGCTGAGGCCCAGCCGCCGCGCGGTCATGACCCTCGACCGGGACGGCATGGTCGAACTGGCTATAGGTAACCTTTTTTTTAAATAAGGAGCAGTTGTTGAAACTGATTTTAAAATTAATCTTTTCGCTGTGAAAACCATTAAAGGCAAGTACGGCATTATCAAAATAATATTATGGATCGAAATAATTTTGCGAACTTGTTAGTCTTAAGTAAGTAATAAGTAGTAGTTGCGTGTCCGTTTGTATAGAAAACACAAATCGCGTCTAGTTACGGTGTGCGTTTGTTTATACAATTACTGCGATCATATTTTTTTATTCATTATCACATCATCATCACATCCATCACGTCCCCACTGCTGGGGCACGGGTCTCCTTCCAATGAAAGAAAAGTTTTATGCCTGTCTACGCCGTGACGTAGACGCTGCTAGCCGGTTCGGTGGCCGCCCCTCCGGCCCCTCACCTCAAGCCTCACCCAACATCAGACCTCCAATCATCGCGCTATACCATTATATTCAATATACCGATCAAACCATAAATCAATCTACTTATTTCTCATGTCCCTAATCTCCTGGACAATGCCTAATCCACCACACTAGCCTAGTGGTGGTCAATTTTTCAATTATTTTTTTTTCCCACAGCATGCATCACGCCTAAGGACGCGGGGGTGTACTCTTGCACTGCGTCCAACGAAGTGGGCACAGCCACGACGTCCACACGGGTCGAGGTCATCGCCGACGGCTCAGTCAGAGAGGAGAAGGTCACCCCGCCCGCCCTCATCAGTCCCGACGTACCGTGAGTTTGGACCCATACTTTCTGAGATTTCTACCTTCGGGAAATCAATATTTAGCATGCTTTAAAAAATGTACGTTCAGCGAATGTTAAATGTCTGGGATTGTTATTTTACGCAACTTTATGGTCCAGAGGCCCATTATTGCACTCACGGGCAATGAAAAAGTTCCATTCACAAAATACCGACACCAAACGACCCCATTTTTTTCAACCATCTGGGGGCGGCCAAAAAGCGGCACGGCCGTACCATCCTTTTCTCGAAGCAATTCAGGTCATTTTCGACCCCCTGTAACTTCGTTGTGGATAAAACTAGAAGACTGAATTTTCAATAACCATGCAGGCATTGTAAAGACACGGTATATTTTAAATTTCATTCAATTTGAACCAGTAGTTTAAGTATTATAACGGGTCAAAGTTTCTTAATTTTGTCACTCACTCACAATATTTAGGGTCTGTTCCACAATGTCTGGTTAGTGGCTACCTGACGGATAAAATACATGCTGTCACTTTCTGTTATTATTTTTTAGACAGTGACAGCATGTATTTTATCCGACAGGTAGCGACTAACCAGACATTGTGGAACAGGGGCTTAATGTTTTATATAAATATATTGACTAAATAATTTAATTAACACGTGTTTCCATGCGATGGCCAAGTCAATATATTTATATAAAACATTAAATATTTTTAAGATTGAGATGCGTGCGTGGATAAGACTTGGTATTACATGGATCTCACAACTTTTTACCGTAGAACAACTGAGTTACGAGACTTGGTTTTTTTGACAAGTATTGTTTTTGATGGGATTTAATTTAAAATTTAAACAAAATATTACCGTTTTTAGTTGGTAATATCCTGATGCTCTGTTAAAATGTACTTCAATGTTGCAGAAGGCGTCATTAAGCTAGCCTTTTCCGTTAAGGAGTAATTTGATGCTTTCCACAGTGGAACGTTTTCATTGCCCGTGAGTGTACCTACCAAATGCTACACTGTAGGCAGATGGGTCAATCTAGATTACGAAAAAAAAACGAAGTTTCCGAGCGTAGGTGCGCTAGTCACGAAACTGTCGTTCGTTCGATTTTTGTCCAGCTAGACTACCCGTTTCCACTAATATGGTTCCACAACTAAACTATAAAAAGTCGGTGCAGCAAGTACCTCTGGCTACTGCATAACGAAAATCAGTAGTATTAAATTAATGTTTTAGTTATTTCAGTCCAGTAGTTTAGTTCCGCCTACCCACCAAATTTAAATTTCAGAAATTTTACAAAGCGTCATTACGTTTGGTCCTTATTCTATTATATATTGTAGGTATTCCACGGAGCCCATGTTCATAAGGAAACCTCGGTCCAGCGAGGCTCGCGAGGGGGACACCGTCATCATCGGCTGCGAGGTCATCGGCGACCCCAAGCCCGACGTGTACTGGCTCAGGGACTTCTTGAAGGTAACATTTAAAAACCCTTGTTACACCTACCGAGTAGAATGGCGAGACAGTATTCTGGAACAATGAACGGTTAGCTATTGACCGAGTGCTCGACGAGGATACTGTCCCAGCCACTTGGTACGTGTATGACTGACAATCAGTGAACAACTTTTTGTAGGAGGAAAATATAGCGTAGTACCTAGTACCTACTTACTGATTGTAATAGCGCACACGTCCTATAAATAGTTAATACGAAATTGTAGAGGTATGTATCAGATGTATCAGAATACCTAATTGGTCCGATTATCTGTCCTAAAAACAAAGGTCGTTTAAGAGAAACTAACGTTTTAAAAATGAACTTATAGAATCTTTAATAATAATGTATGAGGAGGAACCTTAAAAAAATTAGCATAATAATATGTATTATATTTGAAGATGCTCCGAGTATTCTAAAGGTTGCACATTGAATAGCCAGACCATCTGACCTTTTCTCACAAGGGTACCCACTCCTTTTCTGTTGTATTTATAGTTCTTCATCCCCCCCAACCCCCCCTGCCAGGTATCATGCTTCTCCCGGCACGTGTAAAATATTAATTTAAATCAATACTGAAATTTAATCTTCAAAAGAAAAAAGCACTGTAGGTACAGATGGCCACAGGTGCGTCGCGTCTGTACGCTACCTTATTTTGCTCTCAATCCAACTGTGATATTTACCTATGTAATTTTTCATACTGCATGTGAATACGAGGTTAAATTTTCTCAGTGATTTACCACTGGAACATTCATCAACATTACAATTTGGTCTACCCTTTGCCACCTGATCAATATATTTGTGCAAAGAATGAAATAAATAAATGCTTCCTTTTCCCACAGCCGGACTACTACCGCGACGCGATACACTTCAAGCGAGTGGGAGACGGGCCTGAATACCGTCTGGAAATCCCCCATGCGAAGCTGGACTACACGGGGGCCTACTCCGTAGTCGCGACCAACGTCCACGGTGAAGCTAAGGCGATTATATCGCTGCAGATCCTAGCCAAAGATCCGGATTGCGCAGACGATGCGCATAGCGTCAGATATGGGTAAGTGCTTGTTGATTGGTTGAATATAATTAGAGTTAAAATGCAAGTAGCTTGCAAGTTCATGATTATAGTCTATAGCAGTCCATTGTTGGACATTGGCCTGTCCCAAAGCACGCATCTGGATGTGATCTATAGCTTTCCGCATCCAATATAATAGCTTTCCGCAACCACCATCTAGGCGTAAAACGTTCTAACACTACGTTTGTCTAGCCGAGATCTCCACTCCCTGCAAGAAGTTAGCGACAGGGGAGAAACTTTCGTTACAAACAGAACCAAGTAAATAAATGCGATAAATAAATTGCAACTTAAACTTATCACTGATGTTACCTGTCAGAGACATAAACCCCCTTTTAACGTAGAGCAAGCAAGATAGGAAACCATATAAAAACACTGCATTATAAAGGAGAGCCTTGAAAATGTTTCATGGCCATCCTTCCGGCAGCATCTTTATTTACTTTTTCATTTAAAAGAACTAGCATTTTTCCGTGAGCTTTACTTTGCTTATTTAAACGTTAGTGAATAAAATCAAACCAAGCAAGTACGAGTATTTACAAGGTTTCTACATTTGAAACAAAGCTACAAAGACTCAGGGAGTCAATCTGACCCACTTTCGGTCTACGAATTTTGGAAAAACGAAAAAAAATGCCATTCTATACCTATGTATAATTATATATCATGTGACTTTTTAATATGGAGACGTAATATTTTTAGTATTTTTATGGCACTATTGTTTAAAAATATAAATCAAAATAAGTACTACTAATTCATACATTTTCACAGACATGCATTTCTTATTTTGAAAAGACGGAAGAGGAGCTTTTTGCCTCCTTTCTTCTCCAAAGACAAAGGGTTCATCGTAAAATTTTATACAATTTATTTTATACGATGAATAAAAGCATTAGACTTTGACTTTATTATTTATAATAAGTATTAGTTATAATACGAGTAAGTACTTATTAGGGCGGATTTATCAATGGTCACATAAGTGTTATATCTGAAGAATAAAATTGTTGCTGTCACTGTCTAATACAAACATTCAGATGTGACATCAACAATTTTATTCTTCAGATAACACTTATTTGACTGTTGAAAAATCAGCCAAGGTCTAAATTTATTATGATTATATTTTGTATTTGTCTTTTTTCTTTCTTTCCACTAATACATACATTTGTTGCAGGCGTATGGATGTGATCCCTCAGATCAAGCGCGAGCTCCAGGACCTGCTGTGCTGCGACGGGGACACGGTCGAGTTCGAGTGCCAGTTCGATGGCCAGCCCGAGCCTGAGATCAAGTGGTACCGGTACAGTGAGGTTCGTATTACCTACCTTTTTGTCTATAAGCGTCCACCTTATATGGTATCTTACTGTTGTGCGGCGTGTTTATTAGAAACTTTTAATTTTTTTTCAGTAAGTGCCTAATATATATAAAAAATAAATTTTGAATAATTTATGATAAATACATGAAATTTACCCGACCCTATTGGTTTACATTTACATTCAAAACTCCACGTTTTATGACCATTATATCCCATTCCACGGGGAAAGACAATAAAAACAAAAACTACCCCTATTCGAATGTAATAATGGTTCTGTCTGTCCCCGTGGAATGCGATACAGGTATGAATACATCTATTTTTAAATAATTTGGCCATGCATTCTATCCAGCCAGCATTATGTTTAAAGTCGACGGATCAATCAATCTGGTCATCACCGTCAAACTTTAAATTTGGAATACGAGATCACACAGCCAGTAAAGTGTAGTAACATTCGAAATCCCATACATATTTGACGACTGCAGAGGAAAACCAACTTTACTTACTAGACATAAGGAAACGTCAAAAATAGAATTACATAGGGAAAGCTCTATAGGGGCAAAGAATTTTAAAATTTTCCTTTATTTTTTAATTATTTTTTATTTTGGCATGTATTCTATTCAACCAGCATTATATTTCCAGCTGATCCGTGACTCGGACATGCACTGCCAGTACTTCGACGGCAGCACGGCTCGTCTGCGCATCAGGAACGTCACTCCTGATGATGAGGGCATGTACACCTGCAACGCGTCCAACAACCTCGGGAGCACCAACAGCACCGCATGCCTCGTGGTCTATCGTAAGTAAAAAAAAAGTGAAAGAAAAAGCTCTATTCTGTATTCTATACCTGCACCTGGCCCTCTCGAATGGAACCTTGTGCATATCCTCAAGAACTATTAACTGCCTTCCTAAGCTTGGACCATTTCCCACCACGCTCGAAATCGGAAATGGAAAAAAAAAGTTCCTTTCCGATGTAATTTTGTCTTGGGGAAAGAAGTTAAATTAATGGGAGCATGTTATTTACACCCTGTATTCATGTTATTACAATTCCTATACGATATAAAAAACGACATACGATATCCATAATAACTTACGTTTAGAGCTCTGAAGAATAATAGTAGATAGGTATTGATTATTGTTGCCTGGCAACACTTAGAGTTAGAGCATCTGCGCAGGTCAGCCGGCACCGCGCATGCCCTAGGCTCCCCAGCGTCCCTGTAATCTAGGCTTCACAGATTAGACAGTCGTCCCGGGCATCTCGCTCAATCGATTGCGTCTGCCGCTATTCGGAAAAACCTTCAGTTTATTTATTTACCTCTATTGTTCATGAGCGTTCGGGCCGAGAAAATAATACGTTAGGTACTTATAAATTTTGTTGTGTTAAAACCAGTTAGTGAAGGTTTAAAATCTAACGCAGTGCGAGGAAAGCTTTGTTCAACAGGTGATCATATAAACATTCACATCAATATGGATAACAATAAACAAACTCAAAAAAGGGAGAATACGCCAAACCTAAGTGACGAGGAATACGACATGGAAAATGAGTTTTCAGAACAAGAGAAACTTGAGATTGCTGCTCTTGTAGAAGAGCAAAGCAGCTGCCACGATCAACCACAACCTTACGATTTAGGAGAGGCGTCCAACATTGCAGCAGATGAACAAAATTCATCCTCATCGGATGAACATAGGCTGGTCATTGACGAAGACCCTCCATTGAACGAAGATATTATAGATCTCGAAGACTATGATGATGATGAGGAAGTAGCTGGCAACATTATACTGGGTCCAGTAATGCTGGAGCCTCAATTGTTGGACATGATAGTTGACCCTGTTGAAGGATATATGCCTGAAAATGATTTGTTGCAAGAAAATGCGGAGGTAGAGAATGCTCTAGTGGCTGAAAGGGAGTTACGCCAGTTCATACGCCACAACGTCACCGTGCAACAAGCTCGCGACTTTGTCGCTTGGTTCACCTCGAATGGGAGCCGTGGGCTGGAATTCACGGGGAGACTCCAAAATTGCTTGGATATATTTAATAATGATACCGATGATGTTTAAACCTAATGAAAGCTACAAAACCTACGCACGTAATTAAATAAGTTAGCTTAATATTAACAATTAAAACTAAGTTTAAAATATATTTAAAAAAAAACATTTTAAATCGACAAAAAAGTGCTAAATTTAATTATTATTTAGGAAGTAATTAATCAGTAGAACGCCAACGAAGGGTTGCCTCCTTAGTTTCGCTCAGGGGTGGATAAGGCCTTATAAATGGCATTTCTAGAGATTTGATTCGGCGCCGTATTTCTGACATGCGCCCTATAAGGACCTCCCTTTTTCCGGCCATATATTTCGACGTGGGAAGTAAAATCATTATGTAAACTGAGCTCGGGGGTGGTAGAATTAATTACTACAAGATGCGCAGAAAACACCGCGCATAGTCACTGAAGAGAAACAAACTTGTGTACCTGGAAACTAAATAAAGAACAGACATGCGCTCTTAAATTAGTGAATTATTGACGTGGAATCGACGGCGGCGGTCGCGGCCGCCATCTCAAGAATCGAACCAACTTGTAGTACTTAATGAGATGCAAGATACGACGGACTCAAACTGCTGTATGCTGCTAAGTAAATAATAATAACAACTTGTGGAAGACATGGATTTCCTTGCAACCTCCAAGCGGACGATCACGTTTGTATTTAAGCTCTTATTTGCTTTATATGTGCTTGATATTCTTATTTATTGAAATATATATTATATACGTACGAAAAATAATTTATGAATGCTTTATTTTCTTTCGTTCAAGCATTAGGAGGAAAAATTAAACATTATGGTGTACTACGTTAATATACTCATACATTAGTATACTTACTGCAGAATTTGATACGCCCTTTTCTTTAAGTGTACCAAAAAAGTAACAGCCATAAAACAACTAAACCAACATCGCAGTAACAACAATAAATTACAGATTGAATCAAAATTTTCTTTCGGTGATCAGGTGGCAGTATCAGTTGTTATAGTGCTCCGCTAGCCGGTCTCCTAAATGCACCCTTTGTGTCCCGGATGCGGGGTGGGGCGGGGCGGGGTTCGCCCGGGCGAAGCCAAATATAGCCAGCAGCTGTAGAAAAAAACAGTGGGCACGTTTAACCTGTTGCTGAAATTCCATCGCACTTCGCCGACCCTCCCCCCGGCCGGCCCTAAGATTCACACTTCAGAGGCCGTAAAACGCGCATGCCTGCTGCGGCTCAAGGCATCATTAGGAGTCACTGTACGGCCAATAGAAAGGCGCTGTTGCTAGGGGCGAGTACTTACTGTTGGAGGCCAAACCCCTTAAATCACTTACTTGGGTCTTCAGGGGTTTGGTAGTCGGTTGTGGCTGGTTTCTTTAAGTAAGATGATAAGTAATGTAGGTTACAGTATCTTGGTGGTTTATAGTAATTCTGTAGCATTCGTTATTAAGTGCAGCAGTGGATTTTTTTGCGTGATGATGCTAAGTTGTACAATGCGTATAGTTTTTATTTTATGTATCTGACGTAGAAACAAAATCCAAACTTTAGGTTAGGTAATATGTTATAATTTATATTTACCCAAATACACTAAACGCATCTTTGAACTTTACAGCTCCTGGTGAACCAAATATGATGAGTTTGCGATTGCAAAGGCCAGCAAACCTCTCCGCCGTATCAACGCCTAGATCCACTCCAAGGCAGACACCATCGCGATCAGAATCCATGACCCCCATACGAGGTTAGTCTCTGAATTGTGTATTACTTGTCTTATAAATTATAGGCACCGAATAAAAACATTATAATTATAACACCGGCAGATTCGTAAAGCAGTTTTTTCTTCTAATTACTTCCAGTGTTGGGACCTCAACCCACTCACAGCCAAGTCATGCCAATGCCACCCAAGTTCATCACGGTCCTCAACAACAAGCTGGTGACGGAAGGGCAAGACGTCGAGTTCCACTGCACCGTGTGGGGACACCCGGCCCCCTGGGTGTCCTGGGACAAAGACGGCAGTAAACTCTCAAACTCGTTCAGAATCAGATTGAAGGAGAAAAACGATGTAAAGATACTTCAAATCGACAACGCGGTGCCAGAGGATGCCGGCATGTACCGGATCACTATAGAGAACGAGCACGGCATGCTCCAGTCTTATGCTCGGCTTGACGTGATGACAACCACAGGCAAATACATCGTAGGCGTCAACAGAACCTCTGCCGCAAGCAGCTCCAAAATGACAACCAAGAAATCAACAGTCAGACAAACCGATTTCTCCAAGTGGACATCAGGCCAAAAGAACTACAGCCATTCCGGTCCAACCGACGAAACAGAAAATGTTGACGGTGCATTGGATCTATCTATGCCGACGTCAGAGAGAAACAATACCGAGAATACTTTTGTAGAGCATAGCAAGTCAAAATGTGTGAACCAACATTTGGTATGTCCCCCGTATTGTCCTCCTAACGTACCGTCAAGTAGAAACCCGAGCTCATGTTTGCCACAGGAGAGCCAACTTGCGGCAGCAGTGATGGGGATTCAGGGGCCAGTAGTTACAGTTGAGACACAGACCTCCTTTAAGGTACCAAATCCGGTGAAGCAAATGCCGAAATGGCCGCGCATGCGCGTGGTGAAGCTGCCACACAAGTCCATCCAACAGGACCAGATGGCCACTCGTCTGAAGCCAAAACTTCCACATCAGAAAATGCAACGACAGGTAATTTTTTATTTAGTACACTTACGAGCAATGAATAATTTAGTTCCACTGACATAATATGGAACGTAAATTTATGGTAGCTATTTTTATATGACAAAATTTTACTGTCTTTTGTCACAAAAAAAAAACATTTACAGGGTGTTGCAAAACTGTAATGTTAAGTCAAAACGAGGGGTGATTCAAAGGCTCATTATTATACCTAACTTAAACAGTTTCCTTATTTATGCGCAAATTTATCCTTCTTTCGCAGATCACCGAAGCGAATAAATTAGAAGTAGAACAAGTCACAATGTATGGTTCTAATGGGAATTGGGCTTCGAATTCTATTAATATGTGGGACGTTCTACAGAAATTAAGTAAGTATAAATGTTAGTACAGTCAGCTATTTGTAATATATACTTTTGTAACTCACAAACCAAAAGGTGCTAAAGTGTATAACTAATAATAAAGTTGACAGTACCAAATACTGTTATTATTAAGCTGTGCGTAGACCGTAGAGTAAATCCCTGGTAGATTAAGCCCCTGTTCCACAATGTCTGGTTAGTCGCTACCTGTCGGATAAAATACATGCTGTCACTGTCTAAAAAATAATAACAGAAAGTGACAGCATGTATTTTATCCGTCAGGTAGCCACTAACCAGACATTGTGGAACAGACCCTGAGACACATTTTTTCTTCTTTTGACTGGGTGTAAAAATTAGTATGTTTTGTATCATTAAAACATCATTCTCAAGTTTTATTCCTGCATACTGTGTGTATTGCTATATTCAGACAGCGTTAACTTTGCAAGTGGTAAATTACTTATCCTTATCCCTAACTTAGTGAAGTCGAAAGTGTCAGAAATTTCAAATAATAAATGTTGTCCTAATAAATTTTAAACTTGATTAGGTATATTGCAAAGTCAGCGTTCCCAGTGACCCCAAGTTAAAGCGAAGCCGTTATTGTTTTGAGCTCCAAGTTTTTATTTTGGATAAACCATGCATTTAGGGTCACTTGCACCATAATTTTAAATCTAACTTTAGTGCCTAATCTCGATTTAAGAAACGTCAATCCATATAGGTATAATGTTAATTTATTGCTTAAATCGAGATTTAATACTAAATTCCTTAGATCCTAATACCCTTAGGATAACTTTTACCAAACGCTAAACGTTTTAAAATGAATTTTTGCACTAACTGACTGCACTAAGAGACGTGATAGATGAGACTAAATAAGTGTAACGTTTGGTAAAATTTCACCTTTTCTAATCCATATTGTCTGGGAGGCGATTTTTACTAACTCGAAGTCATCTTGACATCAATGTGCCTGCTTCAAGATAGGTAGGTACTGGTTATCGCCATAATCTCTTGGCAAACAGGTTGGAGATAAACTTTAAATAAGATTTGTTTTTCACGTTATACTAAATATGTTAAAAATTGCCTCTCAGATCCCGTATGTCCCCCGTAGATCCCCGTCTGCAATAGAATGATTGATGTGTTTTTTTATTTTATTGTATTACATGTTTTGTTTTTAAGTACGTATCTGAAATGATATTTTATTTCACAGATTATATTGGATAGAGCTGAAGCTGAGCGCATAGTGTTGGAGCCCCTTGCTGAGCGTATTATATAGGAGCCCCTTCATATAACCTTACTTGCATTTTAATTTTCGTTGGTTTGTAGTATAATTTATAATAATTATTAATTGCTTAAGATATAGTTTTTTTTTGTTAAATTTGCTTCATGTTAAGTTTTGTTTTTTTTTTGTTTAGAAAAAGTTTTTTTTTTAACTTTAACTTGTTTAATACCAAAGGCAAATCCTAGATAGAACGTCCCATGATTATTATTATAGCCTCTGGGTTCTGTTGTATAATAAACGAAAGTAATATTTTTTTTGTTTTTTATTTATTTCTTTTTAGCTTGTTTTTTATTTCTAACTTAACCTTAGCTAAGTTATAACAATGTGCGAAATTATAATGTTATTATGAATAATATTTTAATAAGAAGTAGCTTATAACATAAAATGTAATGAATGATTGTCAATTTCTTTTATATCGAAGTGAACGCGCGTTTATAAGTCATTAAGTATAGGATATAAGGTAAGTATATATTATTATATATTGTTAGAATAAACAGAAATGAAAAAAAAACTAATATATCTACTACTTATAATAATATGACTTTGTCAAGATAGTTTTAGTCTAGAAATAACTACATAGGAATAAGATATTAAATGGTTAATTAAAAGTAAAAAAAAACATTATTAAAATATAAAAAAAAACAAAAAATAATAAAAAAACAAAAAAAAACATTTAGATACTAATATGACTTTGTCAACATAGTTCTAGTCTATAAATAACCAGATAAGTATAAGAGATTAAATAGTAGATTTCAGCTAAAATATATCTACCATGATAAAAAAATATATATAAAAAAAACAAAAAAAAATTAAAAAAACAAAAAAACAAAAAATAACATTAAGATACATATATAAGTACTTTAGCTTGATTTTAGTTCCTTACTTATGCTAAAGTTATAATAATGTGCGAAATCATTATTTCATTATGAATAATATTATTAATAAGAATAAGGTTATAATATAAAATATTACTGTGTACGTCGGCATCGATTGGATGACAATTTATATTATATCGAAGTGAATGCACGTCGTATAAGTTGAAATAGGTTAGTAAGTAAATATATGTATACATTCATTGTTTGTTAAAAAAACAAAATTATATACAGCAACAAACAAAAGCCCGCCGAATGATAGGAAAATAGTACCAGTTCAAATATAACTTCTATAAACTTAAATTAACGATATACCAACAAGATGGTATGTCACATACAAAATGAAAGCAAAAAACTCTCCGCATTTTGTTTACCACATTAAGGGCCACTTGCACAAACATTTAAATCTAGATTTAGTGTCAAATCTTGATTTAAGAAACGTCAATCCATATAAAATTTGACACTAAATCGAGATTTATCACTAAATCTAGATTAAATATGTTGGTGCAAGTGGCCCTAAGTTCAACCTGACAACCACTGTACCAATGAATAAAGTCAAAAATCTTCTAACCGAACTAATTCAAAATAAAAGCTTAGTGTTAGAAGTGAGGTGTTATTTTTCGAGACGTTTCTTTTGCACTGACTGACATTCCACCTTCTTCGTATATTGTTAATCTAGACAACGATTTTTGTTCTAGCTTTAAGAGTTAGTACCTACTTACGAGTATTGATATAATGTGTATTAACCTATTTAAGTTAAAATTGACAACTCTCGTAATTAACATTTTAAGCCCCGATTTCTCCATAGTCGGTTATCTAACCGACCAGGGATTGGTTCATTAATTAAACGTCATCTCCACATAAAATTCTTGACAGATGTGTCAAAAGTCAACCACTAATACATGGTTTTGCTGTAACCGACTATGGAAAAATTGGCACTAAGTTAAGTAAGTAAGTTGATTTTATAAATATATCAACAACACGAGGCCGCCGACAGATTGAGAAAGTAGTTTAGCTTGTAGCAGTAAAATAAGAATTAAAAATGTATCTAGATGTAAGTAATATTAAATGCATCACCAAACGCTAACCGTCAAATTCATAGACCGTATTGTAAATATACAACAAGGTTAAAGTTAAAATTTACTTTGAAGCACACAGAGTATAAATCTTTACGTTAGTCAAAAAGTTGAAATTCGTATAACTCAACGTACATTTTAAACATATTGTAAAGTGTCAAAAAGCTCTATGAATTTGGGGGTTAAAGTATATATTTAAAATTATATTTAAATAAAATTTTAATTATATACTTACATTTTGTTCTGGCAGACGTTTGGCAGACGACTAAATATACGTTTAGCGTGTGGTGAAATTCCAAATTAGCCTCATTGGATGGGAGGTTTTAAAGTACTGTCAGCAAAAGAGATATCTTTGCGCACGCACTTTAATAATCTACAGATAAGTAATAAAGAGCACAAAGAATAACAGTGGTCGACAAAAAACATATATGACAACACTTTTTCTTTGGTTTTTCCTAATTCTCTTTGAATATCGTATCTATTAATATTAATACGCTCTCTATAATAATCACACACGGACATCCGACCCCAAGCTATACAGAGCCTGTAATATGGGTATCGACAGCTGCCATATCTACAAGGATTATAACATATACATACTAACACCCAAGACCCGAGTACAAATATGTGTCCCTAAACAAATATCAGCCCCGGCTGGGTATCGAACCTGCAACCTTCGGCATTGCAGTCAGGGTCACTAGCCACTACACCATTCGGTTGCTCTAAAGTAAATATTTTTGCAATGTCAGCTGAGGTATACTTAATTCTTATTTATTTTTATTTAACTAAATAGATACGTATACTGGATTTGATTTGAAAAAATACTGACACATGTCTAAAGCATGAAGTCCTACTCGACTGCAATTGAGCCAATCCCAGTCCTGCTTACCATACTCAAGTCCTGAAAAACTTAACGTTCTCAGGTGAAAAACGTGATTTAGTTATTAATAGCAGTACCCGCGAGCTTCGCTTCGCCTTAAAAAGTTTTCCGGTGGGAATCCCCAAACAAAAAATATATGTGTTAATCCAGGGTGTCAGCAAACACCTAACCCCATACCAGATTTCATTAAAATCGGTTCAGCCGTTTTGACGCTCACAAACTTTCGCATTTAATATTATATTAGTATTCATATTAGTAGGATTCTGTAACTGCTCTGATAAATACATATTAAAATATCTCTTTTGTTGATGATCCGCGTACTTTAAGATACTTATCGATAGTAAACATACGTACTTTAAGGGTCTGTTTCACAATGTCTGGTTAGTGGCTACCTGACGGATAAAATACATGCTGTCACTCTCTGTTATTATTTTTTAGACAGTGACAGCATGTATTTTATCCGACAGGTAGCGACTAACCAGACATTGTGAAACAGGGGCTAAGTATAGGTATAGTCATAAATACATGGTAAGTTACCGTGAATAATGAACTATAGGTATACTGCATTTTTTTGACTTACGGAGGTTTTAGTAAAATTTAATTTACAACTTGGTTTTAAAATAAAAACCAATGAAATCATATTATATTTTAGCTGTAGTTCATTTGTTCAAACACTTTTTGTTCAAAAACACACACTAAGGGCCAGTTTTTTGATCCCTAGTTAACTCAACCATTGGTCAAAAATGGCTACCATTAGTTAAAAACCAACGAAATTCGTATGCAGATGTCATGCTTGACACGTGATTTGACTAATGGTTAAAGTTGACTACGGATCAAAAAACTGGGCCTTAGACTGTTTACCTTTTATGCCAAGTATGAAAAAATGCAGTATAGGTACCGTCAGCAGAGAAATCTGACCCCTCTCAGAAGCATTGTTACTATTAGATGGGGGGTCAGGTTTCTCTGCACATGACCGTACGCACGACAAGCCATGCGGCATGGCCCATGCCGCATGCCGTTGTTTGAAATTATCTGCTGCAATGACAAAATACAATAATAACTGCTGTCATTTCTTTTTTCCTACCTAAAAATTATTAAATTATTCATTTCAGTAAGTATAAAGGTCGTAGCACACAAGTCAACTCGGGCATGGCTCGTAACTACCAAGGCCATCCGTTCATTAGCATTTGTAAGAAACTTCGTACAGCAATCAACGCATAGGTGATCCCTATTGGGATCGATCAAATAGAATGGAATATAATAGAATATCATTTATTCAACGCAGAATTTTACACTAATTGTTTTTGATAAATATATTTTTATTTTTAAAATTTAAAACATATCTCCGTATTCATAAAAAGTTACTGTACGTTTTAGCTATTGAACTGTTCTGTCACTCTCTGACAGAGAATAATTTGTTCTTTGACAGAGAGTGACAAAACAGCGCAATATCTAAAGCGTCCAGTAACTTTTTATGAATAAATAAAGCCCTATCTACACTTATGAGTCTACTACCATTTCACAAAGGCAAGATGCCTGCAAGGGAGAAGGTGAAGCGATGACGATGCCTTTCTGAGTTGATATGTGTGCGACGACCTTAAAATAGATAATATGAGAAGAAAATATTAAATGATAAGTAGGTATTCATTTCTGTTAATGTTAAGTAACATAAAAAATCTACTAACCTACCTTTTCCCACTTTGATTAATTTGTATTTAAAATTTTAAGCAAAGTCATAAATGTAAAAAAACAACTTTTGACATTTAAAGATAAGAATGTGAATAAGTTAGCCTACTAACTAACCTAGCGCTAATTTAGAAATACCATTACAGTTTTAAGTACATATGAATGCATCAAATACAATTAACAACATAGGTTTAAAAAAACCTATGGATAAATTCACTAAAAATAAGCCGTAGTTACTTAAAGTACCATAATATAAAAAAAAAAAAACAGTTTTAACGTATAAATTTCACCAGCGGATTTCACATTGTTATAACTTAAGTCCTCTTATAATATTTAACGTATCAATTATGTCGATTTTGAAGGCACAAATAGTCACAATTATTAATTTTAGTGCTGTAATGTTAAAACCTTAACATCTTTCTTTATAGATCAACTCTATGACCGTTTCCGTAAATGTAATTTTTCACTGGCAAATCATGATCTAAGGGCAAAACTTATTGTTTGACAGCACTTATACCATTTTCCAGAACCAATGATATGGGGGACGTTTTCATGACGTTTTGAGTTTGGCAGTTTTAGAGATGTCCGAGAGTAAAATTCTATCGACTTGTACCTATCGATATTTGTACGGGTCAATTTGTATGTGTCAGATTAAACACCGACATTGATGATCAGTTCATCTTGCAAACAATCTATCCGAGCCAAATAGTCACAGCCCTGTAATATAATTATTTTTGTTCTATCAACCAAACTCAAATGAATTACAAACTCACGACATTCCGAGTTTAAAACAGCCTTTCTCGGCATTTTGGCAAAGATAACAAACAAAATGACAAAAAACAGACCGAAATTTTCCAACAACAATAGGATAATAAAATCATAAATTAAACTTTACTCAAATTATACGAAGGATATCGATGAACTACATGAAGGTAGATTATTAATAAAATATATAAAAATTGTTATTATTCTGAGAGGCAGCATGAGAGAGATATGCACTCTGATTAAAAACATAATAGTTTGTTTTAAAGCTGTTGATGAGAAAGTATAAAATGTAAAAAATTCTAATATTTTATCGATTTCAGAACGTCGACTTTGATGTGTCCCGTCTCTAGTACGTTCCATTTTACCAAAGTGTGTACTCAAGAAATATATATTATCTGTGGTCGTTGTCAATAAAATGACAGATTTTGCAATAGTATTCATGCGTTAAATGGAAAATTTTAAAGTGTCACCCATGTCTTTGCCCCTGGAAAATGGTATAGGGTGGTTATACAAAACATTCAAACGTAATAAAAATTGCTGTCTTGCTTTGACACTATGCTATCACAGCGAGCGAGTAATAGATTAATGTTTTGTACAAGTCAAATAAAACTAGAATTTTTGCCTTTAAAATCGACGTCAATTAAAATATGTTGTTACTTAATTATTGTACAGTCAGCTACATAAGTATACTTTTGTGCCTTGTCAAACTCACACCTACCTATTAAAATATTGTCAGTTTGTTATGTAGCCAGTTTGACAAGGAACCAAAGTGTATAGCTACTTATGCAGCTCGCTGTACAAACTGCCTCACGGCTGCGCTGTAATATCTTTGCACGAACGTAAATTTATGTAGCTATTATCAACGATTAATTATAAATTAATTTCGACAAATATACGTAAATGAAGTATGTATACGTATATGAAGATTAAAATAGATCATTGGCAAAAATCTGTTTACGAAGAAATTTTAGGTTGCTCAATTATAAAATTTTCTTTAGAAATGTGTAACAATCTATTTATCGTATTAATTGTAAACATAAATATTATTAAGTAGATATCTAGGTTTTCTCCATAGAAGGAGTCAAAACTAAGGTAACTAAGCTTACAGTATCCTTGTGTGCGGTTCTGACTTGAATAAATCTACGGGAGTGCCAACTGAAGTCCCTTCCATACTCAGCAAACATTCCACCAATTTCATTTAGTTTTGATTTTATAATCATTAGCTTTTAAAAATCATCTATGATTGCGTTCCACTGTGTCAATTTTAAACTGAGGATGTGAATAGACGAATAGATAGCGTTTTTTATTTAATTTACAAAAAAGGATAACGAATCCGAATTTACAAATGATCTTAGTCTAAAATTATTTTTTACTGGATATATATTTATAGGTATAAAGATACACAAAAGGTTAGGTATATATTTTTTTGCTATTTATAAAGCGCAGGCCAAACCGCCAGCTAGCTAACCAGCGAGCGGCTAAGTTTCACCTCTTTACCATTAAAACCCCGTTTAAAAACGTGCGAAATGTCTTATCAGACTCAAGTATGGCATAGCAATCGTAGGTAGCTTTGTTAGCTGTATCTAGCTGGCGGCGTAGCCTCCACTATTCCTCCATTATAAAAATAATTCTCACAATAAGAGGTTTTAAGACAAGGCCACGGCCTAACTCACAAAGTATAAATAAGTATCAGATACAACTACTTATAACATAAAGCGTCTAATAATAATATTGAAATACAATGTCTTACACAATATCATAAATTTTCAATTTGAATTTACGACATTGTACTTACCTAATTAATTATACAGGATGTTTTACGTGATGTGTTGGATACCTGGCAATTTTGTTATGTAAAAAATCAGTCATTGTGGAATAGGCTAGCTCATTATCACCAACCATGTACTTAAATAGTTATTTGAAATAAATACACACCTAGACTCTATTTTTGTCCCCTACCTCCTTCCCCTAATCTTTTTCTAAGAGTGACACTCTTAGATTAAAGCTAGATTGCCCAACGATGGATATAACAGGGCAGATTGCAGCAACGAAGGTCAACGAAACCCGTTCGTTGGCGTTCGTTTGACCGGTCTGTACGCTGCTTAACAATACTTATATTTACCTAATATTAAAAAAACTGTCCGCATTTTGGTTTTGTACCAATGAAAATTTATTTGTCGAAGTGGTCGAAGCTATGGTAGGTATAATAATTAAACTATGGTCGAGACATTTCCTTTGCACTGCACACTCCATCTTTTAAGCTTCGTTTTAACTAAGCTTTCTTACTCTAATAAACTTTTTTTTAATAATTATTATTATCTTGTCCGTAAGTATATTTTTAATCTAAGGAGACTTAGGCCCTGTCTCACAATGTCTGGTTAGTGGCTACCTGTAAGATAAAATACATGCTGTCACTCTCTGTTATTATTATTTTGACAGTGACAGCATGTATTTTATCTCACAGGTAGCCACTAACCAGATATTGTGAAACAGGGCCTTAGATCATGTATAGGGTTAGTCACCCCGTCACCCGTCGCATTTCATAGTACGCTATGATACACACCCGAGTCCACGGTGTTCTACGTGTGATACCATCTAGAAAGAAACACCACATTGAAGTAAGGTATCTATTGCATCTGATACAGTTAGGCAATCCACACTCTTAGACCACGCACTACCGCGGAGGGAGGATTAACTTTTTATGCAAAAATTACAGTTTATAGTCTTCAAACAAATATTTACCCCAGCCGGGGATCGAACCCAGGATCTTCGGCATAGCAGTCAGGGTCACTAATGTATAGTAAAAACGATGCCACACCGCGCAGAAATTTACTATGGAAAATCCGCGCGGTGGGGCGGTACAGTGAGTGAACGGCCTTAGGGTGCTTTTCCACCAGAGATGTGCTATGCTACGATGCTATGGATGCGTTTGATATCCACCAATCATATTATTGGTGCACATAGCTTAGCACTGGTGGAAACGGATTCAACTAAGATATGTTTTTTGTATGGAATGATGCGTGCTATGGATGTGTGCTATGGATGCGTGCTATGGATATGTGCTATGGACCATCGCGAGTGGTGTAGCTATGTATGTGCAGAGCAGACCTACAGTATGCCCGCTACTTTGCGGCGGCGCATCTTCGTAGCACATCTTCCTCGCACAGCTACCTAGCGTAGTATTGGTGGAAACGGTCACATATTTTCGTAGCGTAGATATCACATCTTCGCAGCATAGCCGCATAGCACATCTCTGGTGGAAAAGCACCCTCATTGTTGAGGTTAGGTTTAATTATGCAGTCGACGTATACATTTTAAATTGAGAATCACATTTTAAAGAACTGACTGAAAGTCGTAGCGTAGGTAATAAAATAACTCCACCTACGAAGAAAAGATGGCGCTAAAGGTAAATGGTATTTAATGTAATATATGGAAATAATAAGGAAATAATATAAATCTTTTGTTACATAAGTACATGTTATATTTTTTTACATAACTTTATTATGCGTGGAATCCATACAGATTACAAAATTCTTACACCTAAATATAAAACTCTACAGTGAAATTTTAAAAGGACCTAGCTGCCATCTAGATACACCTGTTGGAACTATTTTGCATCTGAACGTTGCAGGTGTAAGTTACAGCTGAAAATAATAAATATTTAGTTCTGCAAAAACTATGGTGGCGCAACTAGTATTATGTGTTCTATCTTATTCTATAGCCAATAGATGGTGCCAGAGGTTACCGACAAACGAAATAATCGTAGTACTTATTACTTCTACTTATACTTATACAGGGTTATTGGTAAGTAGACCTGATCTTTTCAGGAGGTGATAGAGAAAGGCATTTTCAGTCGATTGAACCCTATAATGCATTATCCGAAAATTAGAATTATGGCTAGTTTTTTTTGTTTTCGGTTTTAAGCATAGAATTTTGGCAAAATTTAAAAAATATATAGGTATATATTAAATATCTTAGAAATGGTTGAGATTCGGATAATGCATTAACTATAGAGTTCAATCGACTGGAAATGCCTTCCTCTATCACCTCCTGAAAGGATCCGGTCTACTTACCAATAACCCTGTAAAACTGATCGTCGTTTTGCGATAAAAAAAATAATTAAGGTTATTTTCAATTTAAAAAAAACAATTTATTTTGAGTTATTACAAAGTTTAACCACTGCAGTAACTACTGCACTAATTCTTATCTTATACTTCGCTTAAATGCTATTTCTTTTTGATTTTGCGATAAAGCTCTTGTGCCTGTTTCACAATGTCCCTTGCCAGATTTGCTTGAATTTTTTTTACTGCTATCGCATCGCTAGGTATAGGTAGTAGGTAAACATTGATTGTGAAATGCAATCTGTATTTATTGTAAACTTATCCGACCGACAGACTTTGTGAAACAGGAGCAGACTGTCAATTTCAATTGCACGAGTATCATATTATTATTCACTTTAAATCTACCAATGTTCATTTTTAATAGAGTTTGTTAAGCACATTTTATTTACAAAAGCACAATACAATTTACAGACATATAGGTAAATGTACATTTTGCAAACTCAAGTGGCAGTGCACTGGTCATATCTGCCGAAGAACCAATAACCGTTGGGCTAGACTCTAGACGAGACTATGAACAGGCAAACGCAGCGTGGGACAAATTCAAATTCATTTATTGCAAGTCACATTGTGGAATTAGGTGGTAATGAGTTCATTAGTTACAAATGTGACACCCTCCTACCCGCTGGACCGACGACCTTAGGCGGGTAGCCGGTTGTGGCTGGATGAGGACGGCCGAGGACCGAGTGTTGTGGCGCTCCTTGGTAGAGGCCTATGTCCAGCAGTGGATAATTATTGGCTGATGATGATGGTGATGACATTGTTTGTATTCTGTGGTTAGTTGGCAGAAATTCCCTCATAAACATTATTACTATTTACATAGTATTGAGCAAGTAGACACAAATAAAGCAAACATAGGTACAGATTAATCATCTACAGCTTCATAAGGCCGCCGTAGATAGGTAATAACTAGTATTATATAAGTTTATATGATACATATGTATGTATGTATGTTACAAAACAATAATTACACTGAGATATAATAGGTATTTTTAAAAGAAATAGAATGTAGTTACATAGGTATATTATGCATAGAATTATACGAAACATGCGTACGATATTTCCGTTGCTACCGTTTTAGAATGAAATGAAATATTGTTTATTGGACGTAAAATTTTACAATATAATTATCATAATATAATATTACTCTACCACCAAATGAGTCCAATAACTTTGCAACTCGTACAAGATGAGAGATATATTTTGTTTCTTAGCTCCAGCTCTAGCTAAGCATGTAGTGTGACAGGCTTAAATTACAATAAGTAAGTACGTACAAGATGGTGCCTCACCAACACCATGGAAGTTATAAGTAGGTACACGTAAGTACTTAAGTACGTAAGTACTTATCCGACCGACAGACTTTGTGAAGCAGAGTCGTGAGCACAAGTTTCGATCCTCCGTTAACGTTGCGTATCGTCAACTGTCACTGTCAAAATGTAAGGCAAAGTTAAAGTCTAATTAGTAATCCGGCGGAATTCTGACAGTTATAAATTTTTGACATGTCAGAGATCACAAACCTTTTTTGGCTAGGTACTTTTTTCAATACGAGTCTAAACATCAGTTGTATCCGGACAATTTTCTATATTATATTTTTAAATATTTAGAATGAGGGTCTTTACGTTAGGCGCAAAAGAACCACGAGGACGCTTCTTTCTGGGAGAGAGCAAGTCTGACTCTTGTGCTTTGTCAGATGGGGCTGCTTCCTGGAAGGGCGCGGCTGTGGCTCCATAACGTTTATAAAAATCAACAAACGATCACAACGCGAAAGGTCAAAAATAAGAAACCGGCCAAGTGCCAGTTGGACTCGCGAACTGAGGGTTCCGTACAAGTTTTCTTACCTGAGATATTTTTCCTTTTAATTTCATCATTATGTACATCCATACGAAATACTACCTTGATATCTTTAACCGTTTCTGAGAAAAAGGGTGGTGACAGACAGACGGACAACAATAAGGGTTCCTTTTTCCTTTTGAGGTACGGAACACTAAAAAAGAATTGTAACAATCGGATCAATCGTTTCCGAGATATTCGTGGACAAACATACCAATACAATAAAAAAAATCACATTTGTTTATTAGGCTTAATGCATTGTCATATGTGAATATGGTGCAGTTCCAATAATCTTACATACCGAACATATAATTATGTACTTACCGAATTGAGAATCTTTTATTTGAAATCGATTAAAAAGGTTTGTTATCCCAGAATTTAGTAGCAAGTGATGCCATGCTAAATAATAAAATAATGTAATTAAAATTAATTCGATACAATGGTCGTGAGTCGTGATTTTACTTAATATTATAAATGCGAAGGTTTGTGAGTATGTATGTATGTGTGTATCTTCGTTACTTCTTCACGTCAAAACGGCTGAACCGATTTTAATGAAATTTGGAATGGAGTTAGCTGACACCCTGGATTAACACATGGGCAACTTTTTATCGTGGAATTCCCACGGGAAAACTAATTAAGGTGAAGCGAAGCTCGTGGCAACAGCTAGTATTGAAATATTTTTGTATTACCTACTTCACTTGAGCAAGTAAATATTTAGATTTATCTTGTATGAAAACATTTTGAAAAATATTGCCCTGAAATGGATCCAATTTTTTCCTTTTTTCGGTGAAGAGCTTTTTAGTGGTATCACTAATGAAATGTCAGAATTCCGCGGAATTAAAAATTAGAGTATAGTTCCAAAAGTGACATTTGTTTTTTCCATATGTTATGGTGGAATATGGTGGAATTTCACCAAACGCTAAACGTATTTAGTAGCCTGTCATACATCTATCAGTTAGTACAAAATGTATTTAAAATTTGATTTAAATACGTTTAGCGTTTGGTAAAAGTGACCCGTCGTGTAGATTCGAAAATAGTATCGAATCCTATGCTCGCGACACTGAGGCGCATTTAGACAGTGGCAGTTGACGATACGCAACGTTAACGGAGGATCGAAACTTGTGCTCACGACTCAGGAGCAGACTGTCAATTTCTAACTGCCATGTGCGTCACATACGAAAACAAAACAAAAAACTGTCCGCATTTTTGTTAACTGACAAACCGTTTTAAATTCACCCAAATTACCAAGTAATAAAGTTTGAAATCTGTAATAATCGCTCAGTGGTATTTATGGGGTGTTATGTGTCGAGACGTTTCTTTTGCACGGACACTCCATCTAGTCCATATTAAAATACCGTTGGTGATGGGATCAAGATAGACAATTAGATAGATCCTGTTTGGTTCTCAGTGGATTCTATCGTAAATTGACAGATTCCTGGATTGGATTCCTAATCCACAAGGGATTAGTCAGATTCCTCGATCCGACAGAAATGCTACTAAAGCCAAACAAGCTTAATTACACTTCTAAGTATTCTCTGATCTCCTAGTACTTTCACTTCGTGAATCTGCAATGGAGAATTAACTACCCAGCTGGGTTGTTGCAACCCTGTTTCCTTAGAAGCAAGTCTAAGGAAACAGGGTCTTCAAATTACGATGATAATTCCGAAAAAAAACTAATTTCAGAGCTATCAAACCATAAAATCTTTGTTTATAATTTAAGTAAGTAAGTAAATACACTCACAGGCAATGAAATGGTTCCACTGAGAGAAGCACCGAATTACTTTTAAACGGAAAAAAGCTGGCTTATAATAACGCCTTCTGCAACATTAAAGTACATTTAACAAAGCATCATGATATTACCAACGAAAAACGATCATATTTTGTTAATAATTTAAATAAAATCTTTGAAAAAATTGGGTTCTTTTGGTGTCGGAATTTTGTGAGTGGAATGTTTTCATTGCCCGTGAGTGTATATTATAAAATTTAAAATAAGATTCTCCGTAAATAGGATAAAACTTAAACCGATAATTTTGAGTGAAGTCGATTACTAAAGTGAATCACGTACGTACTGCGGTCTGCGACGTAAGTATAAGTATATACCATAACGATTGGGGCCTAATCCTGCAGGGATAGCATATGTGTGTAGCTAGCTAGGTACATGCGCCTGCAATATTCGTACACAAATTTCCATAGAGCACTGAAAGACCCTCTTCGAAGGCCGATTAGTGCTGTGGGCAAAATCCCCTATACGATTGAATTTAAGCTGCCTGTTCGAAATTCTCGATGTATTTAATGTTGCTTTTAGTATTACGTTCAGTCTCATTCACCCGAAAACCACTACTGGTTATTCAAATTTGATCCTTATACATGGTGTTGCAAAAAGGGTAAGCCGAAACCTACGTTTGCAGCGTGTTATATCTAAGCCTGGAAATGAAATCAGAAAAGTATAGGTAAGTACATCAAGGGGAACAATAAATACTTATATAGTCCATAGAAAAATTATGACGTTCACATCATGACGCGAATCGTAACTGTTTTTACAAGGTTTTTACCACTAAAATATTAATACTAGGTATGTTCTTCACAAGAACTTGTATAGGCTACATCAACAGTCTACCTGAACGGCCAGGCCGATACTCAACATTAGCTATGACCAGAAAAAAAACTAAACGATTATCGGTTCATCGGTTTGAGAGCTATGCTACCATAGATAAATACACAAACACACAGACACGTTAAATTTATAACACCGCTCTTTTTGCGTAAGGGTTTAAAAGCTATGTATGAAAGCAGCTCACATGAGAGGATATGGCTTTATAAGTATAAATATATGTATACATGTAGTATGTATGTACTAATGCACCACGCCTCTTTCTGATTACACATTAGTAATTATTATTGGCATGAATACCAATAGAGGCTTTTCATGAACTAGGCTTTGCACCGTGCAGCTCTGATTAACGCATTGCGTTGCGAGAGTGTTGAGTACTCTAAAATAAACCCCTAGAGCCTAATGTTCATTTCAGTCCATTTTCGAGATTTCCAATATGGGCAAAGGAAAATTAAACGAAATAATCTTGATGGTTGGTTATTACTACATATTACACTAACAGCAAAGAAACAGTTCCACTTAAAAATTTCGACACCCTGGCCTCCATTTTTAAAAACATTGAATAGGAAATATTAACAAAATGTTCACGTTTTTAGTTGGTGATATTCTACTGCGCTTTTAAATGTATTTCACTATTGACGGCCTCATTAAGGTAGCTTTTTACGCAAATGAGTAATTTAGTGGTTTTCTCACTAGAACATTTTCATTGCCCGTGAGGGTAAATAAAACGAACAGTATTTATTGTAATATATTCTCTGTGGGGGTACCGACGTAGGTACCTACACCTGGCTCTCTGGGATGGAACCTTTGTGCATAATCCCATAAAGACTCCATTTTTAAGCTTGGAACATTTCCCTGATTTCCCACACACTGGTCCACTGCGGGTTGGGTGCAGTCGTCTAGGTCTGGTTTCCTATGATTTCCTTCATCGTAATCGTAAGAGCTATGATGTACCATTAGTACATAATGGTATACTTACTTACATTTTTTTTAAATAACTAACACGCGAATTTTTCCCGCTAGTGCGGATACTCCTATAGTATTCAATGAGTTACAGCTGTGTTTTTCAACCTGTGGGTCGCGACCCCCTGGGGTCGCGAAGCTTCTGTAGGGGGTTCCAAAGGGCGAAAAAACTGGGTACTTTAGTAAAAAAATACATAAAAGGCAATTGGTATTCATTTATTAAGTAAGACACTTATTTTAAAAATACGTTAACTTAAAATTTTCTTAACCAAAGGATAATTTAAGGTATAAGTTAAGTAGTTAAATTCTAAGTAGAAAGATTACATGAATTATGTAAGTACTTTATTGAATAAATATTGTTCTATAAAAGGATAATGTGTGTGTGATCTATAGACATTTTAATATTTTGCTAACAAATAATAAAATCCTAAGACGCGCGTTAATGCGAAGGTAGACCTTGTTTTTTATTAATTAATTTTCCCATCGTGGTTCTGTTTTAGTACAAAAGACCACATCCCCACAGTAAAGCAGATTATACAGAAGACCGAAGAGTATAATCAGCCTCTGTGTCTAGCTAGCCTTTGTGGACTACGAAAAAGCCTTCAACTCCATCAAGACCTGGATTGTTTTGGAAGCGTTGCAGAAATTTCAAATTGACTGGCACTATATTGAGGTGTTGAGGTGTCTGTACCATGCCGCTACTATGACTGTCCAAGTGCAGGACCACAAGACAAGACCTACCCAACTGCAACGAAGAGTGCGACAGGGGGATGTGATATCTCCGAAACTGTTCACCAATGCATTGAAAGATGTCTTAAAGATGTTGGACTGGTACGGACATGGCATATGTATAAATGGCGAGTACATGTCACACCTCCGCTTCGCGGACGACATCGTTATTATGGCAGAATCTCTGCAGGAACTCAGCTGGATGATGGAAGTGGCCTAAATGCTGCTTGCTAACGTGTAGCCTTTGGGGTATAAATATAAACTTGGACAAGACGAAAGTCATGTACAGTCAGCTGCATAAGTATCTGTACACTTTTGTACCTTGTCATACTCAGAAATGAGGTTTTCCGTCAGAGGATTAAGATTACCGACATAGCTGTCAAAATATGCAAGCTGAAGTGGCAGTGGGCTGGGCTGGTTTGTAAAGTATGTACATACTTCGAATCCTAATCATGGATACCATAAATACGTCGCCATCGTATGGAATGAATATTGGGGAATACTGTAACATACATGATAAAAATCCGAAAGGGTCAAGGGGGTCGCGAAATTATTTTTTATACCAGGGGGGTCGCATCATGAAAAAGGTTGAAAAACACTGAGTTACAGAATTGCGAAAAAAAAAACGCGCTGCGAAATATTCGCGGTGCGTACAGGGCCTAATTAGTACACTCACGGGCAATGAAAAGGTTCCAACCAGAAAAACACTAAATTACTCCGAAACGGAAAAGGCTAGCTTAATGACGCCTTCTGCATCATTGAAGTATATTTAACAAAGCCTCAGGATATTATCAACTTCTCTCTCTCAGCCTTCCGTAGTCCACTGTTGGACATAGGCCTCTCCTAACGATCGCCACCCCAAACGGTCACCCGCCATCTGCATCCAGCGGCTTCCCGCTACCTTCCGCAGATCATCAGACCAACGGGTTGGGGGGGCGACCGACACGCCGTTTGCCGACACGGGGTCTCCACTCCAGAACCTTTCTACTCCAGCGGTCGTCGGCTCTGCGGGCTACGTGGCCAGCCCATTGCCACTTCAGCGTGCTAATCCTTTTGGCTATGTCGGTAACTTTAGTTCTCCTGCGGATTTCTTCATTACGAATCCTATCTCGCAGGGACACGCCTAACATAGCCCTTTCCATAGCACGCTGAGCAACTCTGAGCTTGTGGATAAGCCCTTTGGTGAAGCACCACGTCTCGGCTCCGTAAGTCATCACTGGCAACACGCACTGATTGAAAACTTTTGTTTTCAGACACTGAGGTATGTTTTCAGTGAAGATGTGTCGTAATTTCCCGAACGCTGCCCATCCGAGTTGGATTCTACGAGCTACCTCTTTATCGAAGTTGGATTTACCTAATCGGATCACTTGTCCTAGGTAGGGATACTGATCAACAACTTCGATGGTGACACCTCCTACAGTTACGGGCGATGATGAAACATGTTCGTTCGACATGACCTTTGTCTTGTCCATGTTCATTTTCAGCCCAACTTGTTTAGAGGCATCATTGAGGTCTGTGAGCATTTCGCCTAACTCCTCCAGCGTTTCCGCCATAATAACTATGTCATCAGCAAATCGTAGATGAGAGATATATTCGCCATTGACGTTAATGCCCAGTCTTTTCCACTCTACAAGCTTAAAAACATCTTCCAGTGCACAGGTGAACAGTTTCGGAGAAATAACATCTCCCTGTCTCACGCCCCTTTGCAACTGGATCGGTTTTGTGCTATGTTCGTGTAATCGAACTGACATTGTGGCAGCATTGTAAATACATCTCAACACCTCGATATAGCGATAGTCTATATGGCACCGCTGAAGGGATTGAAGCATCGCCCAGAGCTCAATAGAATCAAAGGCTTTCTCATAGTCCACAAACGCTAGACATAAAGGTAGATTATACTCCTCGGTCTTCTGTATAACCTGCCGAAGCGTGTGTATGTGATCTATGGTACTATAGCCTTTTCGGAACCCGGCTTGTTCGGGTGGCTGGAAGTCGTCGAGTCTTTGCTCGAGACGATTCGTAATAACTCTCGAAAACAGCTTGTACACATGGCTCAGAAGTGCAATGGGTCTATAATTCTTCAATAGGGCTTTGTTGCCTTTCTTGAAGAACAAAGTCACTACACTTCTGCTCCATGCCTCCGGGCTTGTGCCTTCGAGTATGACGGAATTAAACAGCCTCCGAAGTGCTATTAAAATCGGTCTACCGCCGGCTTTCAGAAGTTCTGTCGTTATTCCATCATCTCCCGGAGCTTTGTTGTTTTTTAGCTGTTTGAGAGCTATACTAATCTCGTCTAGACTGACGTCCGGAATATCTTCGGTATAGTGTCGGGTGAGTGGCGCTCGGCTGTCGTGAGCACCGCTGGTAATAGGGTTTTGTGTTGTGGTGTATAACTGTCCGTAGAATCTCTCAATTTCTCCCAGAATTTCGGGCACTGATGAAACGGTGTTGCCAGTGTCGGTCTTCAGTTGGGTCAACAGAGTCTGCCGAACAGATCGATCTCTAGCAAAGACTTTGGAGCCCTTGTTTTGCTCTATTGCGTCTTGAATGCGCTTGCAATTGTAGCGTCTCATATCGCAACGTCTTGCTTTGGCGATCTGTCTGTTTAGACGTCTGTATTCGACCATATCAACTGAAGACTGCAACCTCATTTCTCTCCGTTCTCTTATGAGACTCAGAGTCCCATCTGAGAGTTTTTGAGGTCCTCGGTTGGTTCGGGACGAAAAATATTTCGATCCTACCTCTCGGACAGTTTCCACAAACCTATTATTTAAATCGTCAACTGTAACGCAATTCTCTAAACATATCAGGCGGTCGCAAAGCTCAGACTGAAAGCTTTCGGGATCCTGGATTTGAGCAGGAGTAGGACGGAGCGTGGACTTCATTAGACGGGAGCGTTCTATTTTGCAGTTTATATTCAAAGTGCCTCTTACGAGTCGGTGATCGCTGCCGGTCTTAACCCTACTGATCACTGAGACATCATTGAATATGTGCTTCTTATCCGTCAATATGAAGTCGATCTCGTTTTTAGTCTTCCCATCGGGGCTAATCCACGTCCACTTCCTTTGTGGCTTCTTCTTGTAGAAGGAGTTCATCATATAGAGGCCCTCCTTCTCCAAGAAGTCAGCCAGCATTTGCCCACGATGGTTCCTGACTCCAAATCCATGTGACCCCACTTTCGTCTCGCCGCCTTCTTGTTTTCCGAGTTTCGCGTTAAAGTCTCCCATCACCACCGTGAAATGAGTAGTGAACTTACGCAGGGCAGACGATACGTCTTCATACGCAAGTTCGACCTCATCGTCGGTGTGCTTAGATGTGGGTGCGTAAACCTGTATGACCTTCATTGAGTATCGTTTAGATATTCTCAGGATGAGGTACGCAACCCGTGTCGACACACTTCCGATTTCAACGATGTTGTTGACGAGGGACTTGTTGACGATGAACCCGACACCCCCTTGGGACAGTTGGTCGCCCTCCCGGTGGTACAGCAAGTTTCCGGACTGGAGAATTTCCGTATCCTCTCCCTCTCGTCGGACTTCGGATAACCCTATAATGTCCCATTTTAACTTGCTGATTTCCTCTTCCAGCTCCTCTATCTTCACGTCTTCCCTCAGTGTCCGTGCGTTATATGTTGCCAGGTGCAAGGGTCGGTTGGGCTGGTAGCCGACTCTCTGCCGGAGATTCTTCGCACCCCCTGCCCCGCCGTTACCGTGACCGCTACCGGAGTCCGGGATAGCGGGGCTGCCGGGGACTGGGGGCCGGGGCTTTGTTTTTTCCATCATTAGGAGGTGTATTTGCCATAATCACCGCGCTTGGCAGGCGTGTTGGTGAATCTCCTTTTTTACGGCGGGAGATCGCCGCCTCTGCTAGGAGAGGAGGTCGGGTCGATTTACCGCCGCCCGACATTCGGCGTTGTCACTCGTTAGCACCACCCAGGGGGCACGTGTAGGGTAACTAGGGTTTGTACCTACGGACGTGAGCGACAAGCCCCCCTGTTATCAACTTAAAACGATAATATTTTGTTCAAATTTTAATTAAATTTTTGAAAAAAATGGGGTTGTTTGGTGTCGCCTTTTTGTGAGTGGAACTGTTTCTTTGCCCGGGAGTGTACAATAAATTTGTAGGCTGTCTTTCAACCCTCATGTCCGACGTGAGAAGCGGCCGCTGTCAGAGATACTAACGCACAGAACATGGCCATTTTGAGTAATATAACGATATATTATGAATTATTGAGGATTATGGGGGGGGGGAGCAGACTGAACATTTCAGATACCTACCTGATGAGTATACACCTAGCGGTATAGTACGTATCAGACCAAGCGGATCTTCATGGAGAAACGGCGTCGGCAATGCTGATGAAGTGTACCTGTGTGAATTTCTATAATAATATAAAAAGAATACTAAATGCGACGCATCTCATCAACGACGTTGAGTTCGATGCTGAAAAGTGGACGCTTACTTATATTGTATTTAGTTAATGTATTTATGAGGGTAGTTAAGTATATATAATTTACGGCGACACTCGAACTAAGGGCAGTCTGCCGTCATAATTCACAGAGTACGCACTTGTCGGTGGTCCGTTAAACATTTACTGTGCTACCACAAAAAACTTAAAACACTGTTTAACAAGTGTTTAAAACGAAATTTGACAGATTTTGTAGGCGTTTGACCGTGCTACTGTTTGCACCCTTAGGGCCTTAGCACAAAAAATTAGGCAGTATTTAACGGGTGTTTAGTGCTGTCATTCGCCTACAAAATCTGTAAAATTTCGTTTTAAACACTTGTTAAATAGTGTTAGTTTTTTGTGGTAGCGCAGTTATCGTCTCATAATAGAAAAGCTCATATTGAGAATAAATATAATATACGTGTGTGGTCTCAAAAGTTTTCGACCTCAACGTGAAGATGGAAGCACACATCAGTAAAGTCAGGGAATGTAACTGTGCATCTTTTGACAGCAACACTTCAAAGTTTCATCCATTTCATCCACAAGTCGATGTGAGTGGCCGCATTTGCAGAAAAAGAAAATTCTGTTTCACCAAGACAACGCCCAGTCTCACACCTCAACGGTTGCCATGGTCAAAATCCTTGCTCGATCATCCACCTTACTCACCAGATCTAGCCCAAGCGACTTCTTTCTGTTCCCTCAACTAAAAACTCGGAGGACAAAGATTTTCGTCAAATGAGGAGGTAATCACCTTCGTGAACGATTATTTTGCAGAGAAGAATGCCGAGTACTATTTGGACGGAAAAGAGATGGGAGCATCGCTGGGAGAGTTACAAGGAGTCAAGGAGACTATGTAGAAAAATACAAATAAATTTAAAGAAGAAAAATCTTATATCTATGTTAGGTCGGAATCTTTTCATACCACCGGCGTATATCTCCCAAATAATAACACATCCACACAAAAGTTAAAACAAATTTATCTATAGCTAATATCTGCAGTTAAAATCAATTCATTCATTTTTCAGAAACAAGTCTTCAAAAAAACCACCAACTCAATGACATGTACTAAATATAGATGTAAGTAATGAACACAATGACCCTTCAACATCGACCCTTCAACCCTCCGCAGACAAGGGTGAAATGAGGGTACATGTAGATAAACATAAACCAGGGAATCATACCCAAAGACGAAAAACCTACTTTCGGAGCTCCGCGCGCGAACCGCGACTGTATCTGGTTGTATTAAAAGTGCCGATTGCGCGACAGCTCTCGTTCGCTCGTTTTTCGTCAGTATAGAGTGACCCTCCTGAGCATAGAGCCAGTCTAGACAGGGTGCCCTACTGACACAGTGTTTCCCCTCCAGTTGCGTACCAACTTTGTTACTGAGCTCACGTCTGCTGCTCTCTCTAAACGCGGGAAGCGTTTCGTGAATTTTTTAGACAGTCGTTTTTTGGATTGTTTGTATAGGAAATAAACAGCTTAGAATACTTAATAAGAAAAAAAGGTAGAAATAATAATAAAAATATTTATCGTATGCAAATGTTGTATTTCATTCACACCATGATATTCTAATGTATAAGAAAATGAAGTGATACCTACAGATTATTTTGTTATTTAGGGTGAGGAGTTAGAGTTAGGGGTAATGTCGTAAGCTATATTGTATATACCTCTACATGCAATATAGATAGGTCAGGAATATAATTACTTCTCTTACGAGAAGATATAGACCTAACAAATAGTCCTAGACCTATTTAAGTTACTATAGGCTTTGAGAGACTTATAACAATCTCAAATTGATAAAAATTATGACCAAAATATGGCCAATACAATCTGATGCAGAAAAGAAAAGTAACTATAAGTACTTCAATTTAAGATACCTCAGAAATGGTTGAGTTTTGTACAAGATGGACCAAAAAAAGAAGTCATCCGATGTTGTTTGGCTCTCATTTTGTTTCTAAATGAAAACTTCGATTTTGTTTTTGATTATACCTTTTTTCACGGAGAAAGACATCTTACAGGACCCTTATTACATTCCAATAAGGGTGGTTTTTGTTTGTATCAGATGTCTTTCCCCGTGAAACAAGGTATAAGTATGTTTATTTGAACCTTTACAATTTTATTGGTACAGTCCTTTTATGGCATTTCTCATCACTGCAGCGATAACTTCGGGATAGAGATTCTTGCACTCGTGTCGAATTTTGTGTCCTTAAGGGCTTCCAGAGACACGGGCTTATTCACATAAACACGGGTCTTCAAAAAACCACACAAAACCGTCAAAAACGGTAAAATCGGACGATTTTGCAGGAAAAATTACAGATAAAACGAAAAAAAGGAGACCCTTAAACTGAATAGGTACCTAACCTATACACAATTATTCCATGATCTTGGGGAGTATATCACTCCATGGCCTCTGAACCTGTATTCTGCATTTGTCTTGTCCACCAATATCAAAACAAATTTGAAATTGGCGGCCATAGGCACAAATGAGAGCAACTTCATTGGAAGTTGCTCTCATTTGTGCAAAAGGGTGATTACTTTTGGCCCACCTTGTATAAGGCATCACAAGGCGTAATATGGTTACAAATTATTTCACAATTAATCATTATTAATCTCCAACAATACTTACCTACAGAAAAATAATACAATCTACGCATGGAAAAACATTTTTGAGACTTAAATGACCCTGATCCTGTGAAGGAATTATCAGTATTCCAGCAAACGAACTATTCATCGTATTGCTGGAAAATTCGGATGCACACGAGTGCATTCTTTATGGTAATTGACCTTTACCACGGGCAGCTAGCACCCACTACCTATTTCAAGGATAATTCAGATATAGGAGCATATAAAAATACGATTATTCAAATAAAAACAGAGATAAACACTCACGAGCAATGAAAAAGTTTCATTTAAAAAATGTCCACACCCGATAACCCCAATTTTTGACTTGAGTGACAAGGCAGACATTCAGAGGGAGCGCAGGGTATTGTGTGTTCGTGCTAATATGTTGGCCCGCAGGTTCGCTAGGTGTTCAAAGGAAGTAAAAGTCATGCTCTTCAAGTCCTTCTGCCAGTCTATGTACACCTGCAGCCTGTGGACCAGCTATACGCAGGGAGCATACAATGCCCTGCGCGTGCATGCAATATAACAACGCGTTTAGGGTGGTGTTGGGGCTGAGACGCTTTTGTAGCGCTTTCAGCGTGTTTGCTGTGGCCCACACCAATGGCTTCCATGCCGTTTTACGAAAAAGGTGAGCGTCTTTGCTCGGGAGAGTGCGCTCCAGCTCCAACGGTTTGCTGGGCACGTTGGTGGACAGGTGGCACTCCCATATCCTGCGCCACTGGTTCAGTCTGCATATGCGGGTGTGGTGGATGGAGGATAGGTGAATAGGTTCACACCTGTCTTTTAGTATTAAGTACTTTATTATTTTTGTTTTTATTGGTGTTTAGTATAGTCACTAACATTAGCGTAAGTTAAAATTGTTACTAACATTTTCTATAGATTTATATATGCAATAAATGAAATTGAATTGAATTTAATTACTTATACATTAAATTTGTAAATAAAAAAAAAATTATAAATAAAAATATTTAAGTAGACCGTACATTTTTAATTGGTAATATACCTATTGATGTGCTGTTAAAATGTACCTTCATCAGACTTAAACATTGCAGACGGCGTCATTTAGTTAGTCTTTTCCGTTTGGTAGTAGTTTGGTGCGTTTGGTGCTATTGTCAATGGTACTTTTTCAATGCTCGTGAGTGTAGTACAATACCAACAAACAGTATTTTAACACAATTATACACATAACATCTACCTTGAATTTCATCAATATTCAAGTTTACATTGCATTTTAAAAGTTTTGGTTTCTTACAGAGTAGGTTTCAAGGAATACCTTTTTCAATTAATAACCTTAATGTTTCTCCAACTAATAAAAAAACAGATTTTGGTACATCAGCATAGTATTGTTTGCTATATAGGTACATATACTTATATACTTTTTTTTGTAACTTTAGGTACTTTCAAATATTCCCCAATATCCACTAAAAATACAAAGAAAACAATTATTTAGTTTATCCGGATTGTTTTCTATTCAAATTATTGAGATTTATATGAATGATTTGATTCTTTTAGATTCATTATTTGAGTTTTTTTACCCGATCGATAATACTTGTATGTATGGGTTTTAAATTATACATTCCTACCATATATATACACAATTTTCTGCGACTGCTTATACAACGATAGAACTGAAAGAATAAAAATACGATAAAGTAGGTAGGGCCTACGAATTTTGTACTAATTTTTATTGTGCATTACCATGCAAAAACATTAACGGAAAACAGGCGCGAAATAAAATAGATTAAATTAATTTAATAAAATTGATGCTACAGATGCAGACTCAAATTTAAAATCAGAATTATTATTTTTCCTCTCTAGATTTGATAAATATACTTGCATGTGTAGCGGGGGGCGGCACCACCCCTCCCGCCCCCGCCCCGCGGCCCCCGCAGCCTCCACGGCCGCCACAAGCCCCTCCCATTGCGAATAAGCTCCGTATTCCAGATAACAATGCCATCTGATTAATCTTACTATTGATTTTACGATTCTGCTCAAAAGTGCTGTAGCGATCGCAGCGGAATACTAAAATGAGGGGATGCAGAATTGGTATAATTGACGTTGTTTTTAGGCTGGAAATTTGGGGGCCCAGACTTAATTTATTACCTTAAAACATAAAACGGAACCAAGGGTTCTGAATCCTGGGTTTACTATCCGCCAGAGCAGAGCGAGCGTGTGCAAGGTAAAAATCGACAGATGAAATCGAGTATAAACTCCGCTCATGCAATTTGATTGGAAGATTATTGCCTCGCATACCTTTCCACTAGCCCGCTCATTCTAGTGGAAAGCTTCCCTAATACTGTTTAAGTGGGATCAATTTGTTATCCGTTCGTCCGTCTGTCTGTTAAATACTTAAAACCAATTTTTGTTTATATCTCGGGAAAGAGTGAAGATGTCGAGTTGAAATTTAAACCATTAAGTATTTCAAGTCTTTCGAAACTTCAAGGGACCATGCTTGAAATTGAGATAAAACAACCGTTGAACCAATTTTTTCCTCTATCGTAAAAAACTGTCGTTTATGTTGCAATTAAATATGCACTTATTTTCTCTTACACTTATTACGCTTTCATATAAATAGAAATATGTATATAGGTAGGTATAGTATTTAGTCTTAAATGAAAATACGAAAATAGTGCATGGATACTTAGGTACCTACCTCACAATGTCATAACCCAATATATCTCTAAAGCTATTGTATTTTATGCTTTGAAATGTAGCATAATTATTGCTAAACGACAATCAGACATACGAGTACAGACTCAAGTTTAGAACCTAAGTAATGAAACATGTACCAAGTCAGAATACAGACCTACCTCGTCTCTAACTACTGCGATGTTACTTGTTTCACAAATCAGGATTCCCGGTACAAAACGTTTTGTCAGGAAGGAGGAAAACCTGGATCCAGGGTCAAGATCAAGATGGATGAACCAAACTACAACGTTTGTATTTTATGAATTTGACTACTAAAACGTATGATTATTTTTTTTTTTCCTTGTATTAAGTTATGTTTGTATTTTTTTGCACTTTCCCCTTTCTCCTCCGAAGTATCATTAGTCTGGAAGAAATTACTCATAGTAATAAGGCCGCCATTTGTACCGTCTATGTTGTGCATATTATTATTCTATTGTAATTTCTGTGTTTGTGTGCAATAAAGAATTATCTATCTACGGGGACCCAATTTTGACTAACCCGAATATTATATTATTTACTTATCTATAAACCAACTTACATCGACAGTTTAATTAAATTAAATTAATTAAATTAAATTCATTTATTTCAGATAACTTGATCCATATTCAGTACATGCCATAAAATTCAATAAAAACAATACATTAACAACGAGCACAAGAATTAACATACAACATAATAAGTAGATACATTAAAAATCATATCCATAAAATTACACATCTTACAAAAAAACACACACACACACACACAACACAAAGACCACTGAAACTACATATTACAATCACATACATAGGCGAATAGAACCATTAGTAATCACACTTCGAAATCACACTCCGCCCCCTGACCTTACGTGCGTCGCGGAACGGCCAACCAGACCAGTCGTTACTACTAGTTACAGCCGCTAGCCCGCGCGCCACAACATTCGACAGCGCGCCTCTGCCGGGCAAACACGCGATCACCCTCGAAGTTTTTTCCCGACCGCGACCTGTCATTCAGATATAATCGGAGGATGCTAAACCCGAAGAACCATACGATTATAAGACCGCTGATGCGCCCAGGTACAGCTACGATGAAGGCACATAAGATATGGTGTGCGGTGGGGCTGTTGTTGTTGTTTGTCGGCATCTTGGTCCTGTGCAGCATCAGGTGGTTGACGGCCACTTGTTGCGCCGCGAGGGCCCGGCGCAGGGAGCAAGCGGAAATGCGCCGCCGGCACTATGTTGACATCCGCCTGGCACGGCTGCCTTAAGAAGTGATGTAGTGGAATTCAACCAGTTTACTTTTCGGCGTGAGCTCCTCAACATAATCGTGGATTATAAAGGACTTTATTTTGTTTACATACAGAAATCTGGTCGGAGAGGTGAGCCGAATTTTATTTGATGTCGGAATGAAACCTCGAGTCACTGTAACAAGGTTTATTTTTGCTTGTTCATCGTGAAAAAAGAAAATGCAACTTGCTTAAAAATTCAAACCAATAATGTATACATATACTTATGTATCTGATCTAAATGTGTTATAAAACTTACATACTAAAATGTTTTGCATACCTATAAATACAAATGTACTTAGGTACTCACATATTTTTGAAGGAGATTAAACAAAACAGTAACTTCTATTTTGTAATTTATTGATTGTTATACTTATAAGAGTTGAAGAGATTCAAAACTTCTTGATGTTGTGACACTGTTTAAATATTTTACCAAATTTCAAATATTAACTGAAAAAAAATCTCAGCATCTTTAACTTGTTGAAACACAATATAAATAACTATTTATCAGGATGTTTATTTTAGTATAATAAAGGACTTATTTATGTATTCATGTATGAGAGTTTATATAAAGAATAAGAAAGAGAGTTTATATAAAGAAAATAAGAATAAACTGTACACACCATGCTAGATATGGCTATATTTTTGTAGAAAAAGAAACTTGATTTTTATGCTTTCAACATTGTGATTATGCAGAATAATATAATTGATTTAATACCTAATTATATTTTTTTACTGTTCGAAATACATTTTTTATGAGTGAGAATGGGGTAGTGAGAATGATATTTTGTGTACTTAACCCAAAAAGTAAAAATAACAGATTTTATCTATTAGAGTAGATATTAGATTTCATTCATATATTATCCTAAATATAAAAAGTATAAATAACCTACCTTGGATTTTATTTCATACTTCAGTTTCAGACTTTTTGACATCGACGACGGTTCATCAACAGTCGATTGTCCCGCCAATAGAACGATGCGTCACTTAATTGCGGGATAATTGACTGTTTATGAACCGTTCAAAATTTGTCAATTTAGATTAAAAAACAGACTTCAGGTGGACTTAAACTAAATGACAAACATCTGTGAGTAAGTATTTTTTTTAAGTATTGGGTTTGGTAAGTCACCCTTACAGTTAGTTCTTCTTATGTACAAATGTACAGTCTACGTCCAAAGTTTGTAAGTATGGATTCATGTTGAAATGAAATGAAATGAAATCGTTTATTTTTTTGACGTAGAATCTTAGAATTACTTGTCAAAAGTCATAATCTACCACCATTTCACAAAGGCCCCGTCATTAAGGAGGAAAGAAATGGCGAAAGAAACTCCTCGAGCATCTTTTCAACTTTTCTTATAACTAATACAATTTTACTTATATCTAGTTAATACAATTTTACTCAAGCATATCCATTTCATTTTTCCAAATACCTTAGCTGAGTTGGACAAGACCACGCGTTTTTGTCGTTTGGATAATGATTTATACTATAATAAGCTTTACTACATAATGTCGTTTTTACAAAATTCTTAAATTTAATCTCAGTTAGGCTAAGTGTTTCATTTGATAATCCTAACTAATATTATAAATGCGAAAGTAACTGTGTCTGTCTGTCTGTCTGTCTGTCTGTCTGTCTGTCTGTCTGTTACTCTTTCACGCCAAAACTACTGAACGGATTTGAATGAAATTTGGTATACATATGGTATAGACCCTGGGAAAGAACATAGGCTACTTTTTATCCCGGATTTCCCACGGGAAAACTTTTTAAGGCGAAGTGAAGCTCGCGGGGACATCTAGTTTATTATAAAAGCGTATACAGCTCCCCATGAATGATGTGTTTGTTTTCGAAAGTCTGAGAGTGGGGAAGAGCAACTTATTTTTGTTTCTGGTCTCAATACCGTGAATGGCTCCTACTTTACTAAATAAATTTAAGTTTTTACGAACATACATAATATTTTCATAAATATATTGACATGGAACGGTTAGTATACCTATTTCCTTAAACCTGTCTCTTAATGAAATTCTAGATCCTAATACATAAATGGCTCAAATTGCTCGTTTTTGCAGAACAAAAATTTGATTAATATCAGCCGCCCGTCCCCACAATAGAATTCCGTAAGACATAACACTATGGAAATAACTAAAATACACAAGCCTGGCTGTAGCTACATCTGTTAACTGTCTAATGGATCTAACCGCATAAGCTGCAGAACTCAATCTGCCGGCTATCCTCTCAATGTGGGGTCCCCATTGCAACTTTGAGTCAATTGTAATACCCAGGAATACAGTTTCATTTACTAACTGTAGCTTATCGTTATTTAATGTCGAATTTGTCTCTACTTGTCTTACATTAGGCAAAATGAATTTAATACATTTCGTTTTCTTGGAGTTAAGAGCTAAATTATTTACAGTGAACCAATTAGCAACTATGGAAAGAGCACTGTTTGCATCATTGAGTATGAATGGTCACCCGAGTCCGCGTTGTTCTATGGTTTGCATTGTCAAAATTGACTTCTTGTCGCTTCAACTCTGTCTGTCGTTTGTTACTCTTTCACGGGAAAACTTTCAAATTCAAATTCAAATTCAAATATATTTATTTAACAAAAAACACAATTTACAAACAGAAATACACTGCGATCCTCACACTAGGCAAGCCTGTGACGTGAGGATCAGATTACGACATTGTAAATACGACTACTACGGTTTACAGTAATTTGTATAGGTAGGTACTAGTAAATATTAAATAACAATAATTTTGGTAAAACGACTGGAGCAATTTAATATGATAATTTTGGTGAAATCCTGGATTGGTATAATACAACTGCAAGCAATAAAAAGATCCACTTACAAAATGCCCATACCAAATGACCCTATTTTATTAAACATTAAATTTTAAACTTGAACTTAAACTTTAACTTATTTTCCCTCAAATTCATAGACAGTATCTTAAATGACAATGGGCGTTTTGGGACCTACGTCCAAAAAAGACGAGACATACATCATTGGATAGCTCTTTTCAAGTGAGCAAAAAAGTATTATGACGACAAATCCGTATAAGTTGTCCATTTTGAAATATATTCGTCGGAAGGAAGTATTTTTCTATGGCATTGCACTCTCTCTTCTGATGACAGTTAGGGCGTAATACACGTAAACACGTATTATTGAAATTGGAAAAATTACTTTCAACTGGTTTTATTTACTGAGCTAATAAACAAATATAATATTATATGAAATAATTAAAAATGAATGTGAAAAACTAACAAAAACATTAAAATTACAGAAATAAAATATAAAAACTTTCAAGGTACGATTATTCTAATTGGACAGTAAATCAAGACTAGCGCTTCCGTTATTCATATTCTGCTAAAAATACCTTTTCAACGACGTATTACTCATTTCTATTGGTGCTGGTCCCAGCTTCCATGTATTTGTGCCCATCATCATTTACAACAAGGTCTAAAATTAACATTGAAAAACACGAATCTTTCTTTATTTGTAGGTATATCACAACGTCAATTTTAAATCTATTGTAAAGTGTCAAATAGTACTATGAATTTGGGGGATTACTTCAACTCATTTATGTTTGTAGCTGGTAATATTCTGATGCGCTGTTAAACGTACAGTCAGCTATATAAGTAGCTGTACACTTATGTACCTTATCAAACTCACAAACTGCCTAAATTAAAACATTGTCAGTTTGTCATGTAGCTAGTTTGACAAGGAACAAAAGTTTACATAGCTACTTATGCAGCTGACTGCAATATTGAAGTAGGTACCTTCATATATGCCAAGTGCCAACACACATAAGCTTTCTATAGATTGGTTACATGGTTACATGGCAGTCAGTAATGGATCGAATGTAATTACAAAGATGTCTTGTCACATCGGTGGTAGCTCAATCGGGTAAGCGAATGCTTCTCACGCCAGAGATCCGGGTTAGAATCCCAGTGCTGACATGTACCAATGAGTTCTTTGAATTTAAATGTATTACAATTACGGTGAAGGAAAACATCGTGAGGAAAACTGCATGTTTATGTAGATTTAGCACATCTAAATATGTGAACCCATCAACCCGTAGTGGACCAGCGTGGTGGGAAATGGTGCAAGCTTAGGGAGGCAGTTTAGATCTTGGGAATATGCACAAAGGTCCCACTCGATAGAGAGCAGGAATTTCACTTCCATAGAGAATAGAATAGAATAGATGTCTAGTTTTGAGATTTTTCCCCTAATCAAAATGTGTAGTAGGGTGGATTTCAACAAGTCCTAAAAAATCTTCATTTCCGTGGACTTTTTTATCTTAAGATATTTTATATTAGAAAAACGCTTTTATTAAAGTTTTTGTTAATGTTAGTGTTCTTACTAAATGGGTAGCAGATAAGTTAAAAACTGAATGAGATACGGATGATTAAAAATTTCGTGCCACGGCGATGAAACATGCGTTCACGGCAATGAAACAAGCGTCCACGGCAATGAAACAAAGGCCCACGGCAATGAAACAAACTTCCACGGCAATGAAAGAACTGTATACAATGGTAATGAAAGAATCAATCCACTGCAATTTTTTTAAAAGACTGTGTGGGAAACGCAAACTTAGACAGGTATGTATGGCAGAAATATTTGGATAGATATTGGAACGAAAGAAAGAACGACAGTATGTATAAAAAAATAAGAATATAGTATGGAATTCTCTGAGTAGCATTGTGGGGTCCGTATTGCGACGTATAAAACAAAATGTTTCATTTCACACTAATAACGTTCACAACATATGATAAACCTTACCTAAAACATTTATATTTTCATAAGGTATAATATCCAATTCGTATACTGTAAATTTTATGTAAAATTCATAAAATATACTATAATATGACATAATCTGTGCTGAATTACACAACACCGGCAAAACACCTAGCACCAAAATATAAAGATAGGTGCGGTTAGGTGCACATGTTGGTTAGCTAAGCGTCTCCCTACATAGCGCCAATAATAATAACGCAGTCAAAACTCCTTGCACCAAAACCTAAACATAGAGCGTCTCCCCATGTAGCCCCGCTTCGCTTTTGATGAACATGTGCACGTAACCGCTCCTCCTCGCTTTTCTCGTCATCGCACCTATCTTTAGGTTGTGGTGCTAGAGGTTTTGATGGTGTTGTGTAATTTAACAGATTATGTGATATGATAGAATATTTTATGAACTTTATGCTAAATCATAGTATATTTTAATTGGTATAATAATTTGAAATGTACATGTTATCATCATCAGCCTATAATCATCCAATGCTGGACATATGCCTCTCCCAAGGAGCGCCACAACACTCGGTCCTCGGTCTTCCGAATCCAGCCACTACCGGCTACCTGCCTTAACTTGCATATTTTGACAGCTATGTTGGTAACCTTAGTCCTCTGACGTATAACCTCTTTTCTGATACCATCCATTAGAGAAACCCCAAGCATAGCTCTCTTCATAGCACGCTGAGTGACTTTAAATCGGTGGACCAGTCCCACCATCAGTGTCCACGTATATGCACCATATGTCATAACTGGCAGGGCGCAATGGTTGAAGACTGTTGGATGCGCCTTTCAGACTTCTTGTCGAAGTTGCTTCTGCCTAGCCGAATAGTCTGCCTCAGATCGTCATATTATTGCACAACTTCGATAGTTGTCTCACGAACGATCACCGGCTCCGGTTTTATGTGAACATTCTACATGACTTTGTCTTGCCCAAGTTCATACGGAGGCCTACACGGTGCAAGCAGCATTAAAGCCACTTAGCATCCAGCTGAGTTCCTGCAGAGATGTTTGTTCTATTATATTCTATTCTACTATCTGTGGGAGGTGTAAGTACCTGCACCTGGCTCTCTCGAATGGGACCTTTGTGCAATGTGCATATATATCCCCAAGGTCTAAGCTGCCTTTCTAAGCTTGGACTATTTCCCACCACGCTGGTCCACAACGGGTTGGTGGGTTCACATATTATCTAGATGTGCTAAATCTATAGGTAGATATGCAGGATTCTTCACGATGTTTTCCTTCACCGTAAGAGTGATGGTATACATTGTATTTAAATTCAAAGGAATACAAAGTCAAAGTCAAATTTTTTTATTCATCGTACAAATATAAAATTTTCTGATGAACGTCAATAATACATTGGTACATGTCAGTGCCGGAATTCGCACCCGCATCATTGGCGTGGGAAGCGGGCGCTTACCCGACTGAGCTACCACCGATCTTATTTATACATAACGTTCATTATAATTATGGTGTGATTGTTATTATTAATGTAATATTATATATTTCGTTTTTATACATCGCGATACGCACCCGTTTTAACGCACTGTAAAAAGAGGTAATTGGACTAGTCCTGTAGGTAATGTCAGTGCTTGGTATTACCTGTATTACAGGTAAAAGATGGTAAAGATATGTTACTTTGCCTAATCATACATACCACGGCGATGAAAACATAAGTCACGGAAATGAATAACCTGGCCACGGAAATGAATAACCTAACCACGGCAATGAATACAAATTATTTAACAAGACATGGCAATGAATTTTTTTTCATTGCCGTAGCTTTTTTTTCATTGCCATAGCAAATATTGGCCACGGAAGCCACGGAAATGAAAGCATGGCGATGAAAACCAAGGCATTAAATATAAATAACTAAAAAAGTATTAACTATTCGAAGAAATAAACACTTTATAAGGTAAATATTTTCAAAAAGCTTTCTTTTGAATGCTTATTCTATAAGACAAACTTAATTTTATAGAAGTTATATCTATCCACGGCAATGAAAGAAAAATTGTCCAGTCCCCAAAATTTTTACTGATTTTCACTATTGCGCAAAAACGCGGGCACCGATGAACCTCCTGCCACGTCTAGCAGTTAGGCGACACTTGTAAGAAACGATTAGAGCACTCAGAGGGGCACCCAAGTTCATAGGTAAAACAATATCCTTGATCATGTTTAGGACACGGCGATGAACAGAAGTTCTGGGACACATGAATTTTCACTTACCGTTCGTTATATTCTTTATATATTTCAATAAATGTATTCCATGACAATACTTTAACTATTAATGTATCAAATGAAACTAAGTTTAACTATCAATACTCAATATTTTTTCATCAATGAAGAATAATACAAAACGTAGTTACGTGGGGACAGACACGGCAATGAAAGATTTGGAGGTTTAATATTTTATTTAAAAATATCCATTAATCCTATTAATACAATATTTAGTGCTACACATATATCTATGTGTATTTCACTTAACCGGAAAAAAATATTAGAAAATTATAACTTGGTTTTTTAGTACCGATTTCATTGATGCCACGCAATTTTTGGCCGCGGGAAATTCACCCAGTAACATTGCTACTTGCCCAATTTGTTCTAGGCTTCCGGGAAATGCCCGAGGAATTTCGATTTATGTCGAAGTACCTACAATTACTTATACACTTAGTCAAATGAAACAAAAATTGCAACTAAATCAGCTTAATTTTTTTTCAAATTGCAACAATAAAATAATAATACAACTGGCACAACCAACTGTTCAATTCCACAAGGAAGTGTCCTGGGATACATTCTCTTACTAGTTTACATAAAAGATCTACCTAACCATATTAAAACCCATATAACGACTTTTTGTCGACGATATATCAATACTATTCCAAAGTTCCACAGAAGATAACTGCAATAAACATTTCACCAAACAAAAATTTGGCTAGACTGTCACAGCTTGGAAATTAACATCCAAAACAACAAAAATGATCCAATTAAGGCCATACCAAAAAGCTCCTATATATCTGCAACTAACTAATATAGAGGTCAACACATTTAAGTTACTAGGCATACATTTAGATACTTACTCATTTAAACTGGAAATATCACGTAACAAATAATTAAAAGCAAAATGTCTCAATTCATCTATTCCTTAGGTGTACTAAAAGTCAACACCAACATAAACACTGCTCTCACAGCATATACAATACTATGCATATGCAAATGCATGGATAAGTTATGGCGTCATTCTATAGGGTGATAGTGTAGACGTGCATGACCTATTTGTTCTACAAAAAATATGTCTCCGGATCATAGCAAATCTGCAAAACACAACTAGTTGTAAACCATTTTTCATCAAACACGAAATACTTTCACTACCTTCATTATCGGTAGGTACATCTTCGAAATAGCCAAGTTTGTAAGGAACCATATGGAGTTATTTAAACAGGTAAACGATGTCCATAAAATTAAGACTAGGAACAAAAATCAACTAACAGTGCCAAAATCGAATATGCAATTTTATCACAATAGCTTATATTTTAAATAAACAAACATTTACAATAAACTGCCAATCTGACTTAAACTATAGTAAATTCCTTTCCAAATTAAAAACTCTACTAAACAGTAAATTAATACCTATTTGATAACTGAACTGAACTTACTATAGAAGATACCTTTATCTTTGTTATTATGAACCAAATATTTTAAAGATGTTATTATTACCGACTCTATGTTAAAGATTATAGTTAACATTACGAATTTCGAACTCAATATCTGCCCGCGATCCACAGAAGACGGGTCGGACGTAAAACAAAATGAACTTAACGTGGGTGATAGACATACGAGTAAAAGTCACTGCACGTAAAGAAATCTCCTCTTTTTAGGGTTCCGTAACTCAAAAGGAAGAAAGGAACCCTTATAGGAACACTTTGGTGTCCCTCCGTCTGTCTGTCTGTCACCACCCTTTTTCTCAGAAACGGGTAAAGACGCCAAACTAATAATATTTGGCATAGATACAAATAAGTAAAATAAAATATTTTTAAAACTTTTTTTGGGGTAACTCCTGTACAAGTAAAAAGTGGATGATTTTTTGCTATCACTAACCTTTTCATTGTTCACAATGTGTATTTCTAGGGTTTTACGGTAAACGTCAAAAACCCAACAATTTTAAGTGCGAAATAAGTGCGCGAATACGAATAAGTACGCGTACGTTTCAAATTTTAAAATAAATGTTTTAAAACTTGCCTCTTTTAGGTGGAAATTAGCTAGCAAGTGTTAACACTATGAAAAGATAATTATAGCTAATCAAAAGCTACAGTTAGCTTGGCATAAAGCAATTTTGGGAGAGCACACTACCTACCTGTAACCTACAGGTGACTATCTGAGTCTATCGGCGTCCATCGCGTAATAGACTCATTCATTACTCAACCTTTGATATGCGTTTGGCTTCTGTGACATACTCTCTGAGAAGTGGCATTCCGACATTCAGTAGATCTCGTATGAGCTTCACAAACGAGTCCTGAAGCCATGATTAAATAGGTTCTATGTGGGTTCTATGCCTATAGATTGCGGGCCTTGCCATTGGCAGTCTTTAATTAATGTCTAGTTAGCATTGTTTGACTCTACTGCATTGCAAGCTCTTAAGGGATTGTCGAAAAAAAAAAATTCGTTAATTTCGATTGTTGTATGGATTTATTAGTTACAATATTTAGGTTTAAAAGTATTATTTATTTCCATAGCTTGAAAAATATAAAGCTTCATATTATTTTGGTATGTATACAATACAATGTATCATTAGTTATTATATAGGTGTCCCAGGAAAAAGTGGACTACCAACTCGTAATTCTGAACAACTTTTGTACTGCGACTTATGGAAATTCATGGATACTATTTCATATTGAATAAATTCACATGACCAACAAAGTATTTATCTATGGAGGTAGTAAAAAATCGTTTATTTAAAAGGTGGACCTGGGTCGCTTCTGTTTAATACACTCGTGAGCAATTACTTAATCGTTGAACATACATAAAAAATACATACAGACGAATTGAGAAACTCCTCTTTTTTTCGAAGTCGGTTAAAATTAGCACAGAAATTGCTCCTAAACGGAAAAGGCTAGTATAATGAAGTAGTCTGCAATATTTAATGAAGTACATTTGACATAAGTACGTATAGGTACATATCATTCACATTGATTGCATTATCACATACCTACATAGCTCACGACTGTAATCCCCAAAGGGGTAGTCTCGAGTGGAACCGTTGTGCATATCCCCAAGGTCTAAACTGCCTTCTTAAGCTTGGACCATTTCCCACGCTGGTCCACAGCGGATTGGTGGGTTGACATACCTAGATGTGCTTAATCTAGATATGCAGGTTTCCAAACGATGTTTTCCTTAACCGTAAGAGCGATGGTATACAACTAAACATTGTACTTAGTTAAATTCAAAGAACTCATTGGTATATGTCAGCGCCGAGATTCGAACCCGCATCTGTGATGTGAGAAGCGGGCGCTTACCCGACTGAGCTACCACCGCTCGCTTGCCTGAGGGTTTATTATCATCCAGAAACAAACGCACACATTCTCATAATTGTTCATAGTTAATACAATTATACCTTAGCTTGAAACTAGTTGAACGATAAATTCAATCAGCTCTTATTTGCAAAATTTTCAATATCCGTGCTTTCGACATTGTGTTTAACTTCTTCTATTGGAAGGGAAATAAACACTAAAGCCCGGTGTTTCAACTGAGTAAATCTACCGAAACGTGAACTTAAATCCTGCTCAGCAAATGTTCAGCAAATCGCAGCGCTGCATTTCAAAGTTTAAGCTTCTGCTAAACTTGACTTTCTCAAGTGAGAAACCGTGGGTAAGCACTCGGACGGAGGCGTAACTTCAACGCAGGTTAATTGTCTATTGGATTTAACTGTTATTGGAATCAGAATGATTGATCTCAGTTATTAGTTATTACTTTTCGCTCTGAAGTCTGAACGGAACATCGGTAAAACTTTCTGTATGAGTAGTAGGTATAGACCCCTTTTTATAATTATTATAAATATAAGAATATCATATATTTAAGACCATCATTATTAAGCAGATATTAGAATATAACCCCCGAATTCATAGAGAGATTCATTTTTGACATTTACAATAATAATTCATTTAAAATTGACGTTGTGTTATGCAAATTTCAACTTTTTGATTCATGAATAAAATTTCTTTTTCAATTTCAACTTTTTAACTGACGTAAAGAGTCGAATCTCGTGTGTAACCTTGTTGCATACGTTCTATGAATTTGAGGATAATAATATAATGGTAAGCCCATCTATGAATATGTAGGTACTAGTGAATATTACGAAAATGTGTATACGATTTTTTTTTGTATAAAATCATTGAGTTCTATTGTGTTGGTATTTCATAAAATGACAGGCAAATACATACATTGAGTATGAATGGTCTGGAGACGAAATAGGCAGACGTTCCCCTCTGCCGAGGTAGTAGGCCAGAAAGGCCCACCGATTTATAAAAACTAATTGCAGTCTCAATTTTCACTAGACTCAATCTAGTTGGCAAAGCGTTCGTTTCATGTAAAATGATTTGTTATGACAGCTTCATTGCATAGAATATTCGGATTTCCGGTTTGATCACAGATTTGATCGCCTTCGGTCATGGTTTATTGTTATTAGCCGTTGCCTAGCAACCAATATCAGAAAAATGCCATAGTGGTGTACCGGTATGTAAATACATACCGGTACACCACTATGTACACCACATTTTTTGGTCATCGCTTTCAGGAAATTCAAGATGTAAAAATCCAACCAAGTTTCTATGGAGCAGAAAAACCATTTTAGTCGTATAGCAAAAAAAAAATTAGTTTGACAAGTAAATCATATATGGTTAACTATTTTGGAAGCATTTCTTATAGTTATAGAAATAAATGCTTCATCATGTTAATCATTCATAATTTAATTAAATTTAAAATTATTACACATAATCTCGAATTCATCGATAACGCTTATCGATAATTGTTACATCCATGGCAAGAAAGAATGACGACACTGTGTTCATAATAAAATGTCTCTTCACATAACCCTTTATTGCTAGGAATTAAAACTCATAATGACATGTCCCATGAGACATAATCAAGATAATCGGTAAAATTTCCCCCCGCAAAAATTGGCAGACTTTTTTGTTCAAGAAATCGCTATGACGCTTGCCAAGGATACACTCGAGTCCGCGTTGTTCTATGGGCAAATATACCATACATAATTACATACCTAGGTATAGAACCTACGAACTTACGCACAAATTCATAGAGCTTTTTGACACTTTACAATAGGTTTAAAATTGACGTTGTGATATACGAATTTCAACTTTTTGACTGACGTAAAGAATCGAAACTCGCGTGTTCGAAGTAAATGACAATGGGCAGATTGGGACCACCCTCCAATAGCATTAAGACTAACATCGTTGGATAGGTCTTGTCAATAGGAATAACTTTAGCTTTGACAGCTTTGTTGTCACAGTTGTCCGTTCAGAGATATATGACTTATAAGTTCCGATACTCGTCAGTTCATCTTACTGCTATTGGAGGCTGGACCACCCTCCAATATCAGTAAGACTAACGTCGTTGGATAGGTCTTGTCAATAGGAATAACTTTTGCTTTGACAGCTTTGTTGACACAGTTGTCCGTTCAGAGATATATGACTTATAAGTTCCGATACTCGTCAGTTCCGTTAACGAACGGGCAACTGTGACTGTGACAACAAAGCTGTCAAGCAAAAGTTATTCCTATTGACAAGACCTATCCAACGACGTTAGTTTTATTACTATTGCAGGGTGGTCCAGCCTCCAATAGCAGTAAGATGAACTGACGAGTATCGGAACTTATAAGTCATATATCTCTGAACGGACAACTGTGACAACAAAGCTGTCAAAGCAAAAGTTATTCCGATTGACAAGACCTATCCATATCCAACGACGTTAGTCTTACTGCTATTGGAGGGTGGTCCCAGCTCCCATATATTTTTGCCCATCCTGTTTTAACCTTATCTAAATATTATACCTTTATATATTATTACATATTATTATATACCTTTTAACCTAAATCTAAAATAAGGTCTTGATTTTGGGGGTTAGACTACTTACGCTGAGTTTCAGAAAGGAAAATTGAATGTCTGCATTAAATCTATGTAGGTATGTCGCTTTCTATCCATACTGCCAAAGCAAGGGCTCATTGAAGTTATATAAGTAAATATCATGTATATTTAAGGTCGACATTATTTTAATGTCCCCTTCTGCAACTCAGCTTCAATATTTTATTTTTAGTACATGATCATATATTATATAAAAATATAATATTTTCCAGCTTAGCAAAGTTCTAATGCAAATAATTAAATAAATATTTTACATTCTACTCAAAAGAATCTTTATTTACCCGCTATAAATTAAATTAAATAAACTTGACAAACGAGCAGAGCGCAGTTGGACATCAAAGGAATGCGGTATGTATGAAATGTCTTTTGGGGTAAACCTACGATTATAAATAAAAGTAAACTAGGGTTTATCCAGGGTCTACGCTTTGTCGATTTACATCAAACGAACACAGAGCCAGAGCGAGAACAATGGAGTAAAAATCGTGTCGGCGTTTCCGAAAACAAACGGAGCAAAGCGAGGCTATGCAAACCAAACAAGCATTTTTTCAAACCTAGGAAACCGAGTGAAGGCACTACAAAACAAATGATTTGATACTTCGTAAATGGTACTTCGCTTTGACTTTGACTTCGCGATCGCCCCCTCTGACAGCTCATTCTCGTAGTGCAAAAATTGCGAATTGCGAATCCTAAAAATTATGAATTCCTAAAATCTTATTTTTCTCGAATAACCAATAGTGCTGTACCCCTGCCCTGTTACAACACTATGCATGGGGTTTCAAAATGAGTATTAACTACCTACAAATACAATACATAGTAGTTACTTTACTCTAATGCAGCGTATAATAATTTCATCACAATTCTGATTCGTTTAATACGAGTATTACAAGAGGAGAAATATTGTAGAGATGTTTGGTCTGGGTTACTGGTTTGATTAAATAGTGATTCAATCCTATGCATCTGTATTTATTTGCACCAGTCTATTGGCCTCGATTCTGTAAGGCTTGTATTAAAATATAAATTCATAAATATGAGGGGACATCTCGCACACGGTCGTCTGACCACAAGCTAGGCAGAGCTTTTCGTAGATCCTGTATATACAGATAAATACAACACAAACATAAATATTTAACACCCAACAGCCAAGTATTATAATCTATCTTTAAATAAAATGTGTTTGCAGATATTTAATAGCTACCCCCTCCAGGGGATGCAACCCGAGGTCTTCGGCAGTCAGGGCCACTAACCACTACACCATTCGGGCGTCTTTTATTTCTTTCACAAATAAATTTGAAATGAGATTTACATAATATAATTTGCAAAAACGGAAAAAGGTAACGTTTTCTTCTATTATTTGAAACCGCAAAATTTTAAAGGCCCTTAGGCCAAAGAATGGTATTCAAACTATCAAACTATCAATCAAAAGTAGGTACCTAAACATAGACTTTTTTATTTATTAGTCTATATACTTAGGTAAAGTATATAGAATGTAAATGTATTCATTATAAATAAGATAAAAAAGGTTTCACAAAATATGGTCAGATGTAGTGGGTTTACAATCATGTATTCAATAGCTTACCTTCCAGGCCAAATTGACTTTTCATACAAGTTATATTATCGACGACGCAATAGGGACAAGGGACGCTTTAAAATTGATTTAATATAGGCTTGAAGCCTTTTGTGTGGTTTGGCGAAACCTTTGTTACGGGAAAAGCACACACTGTACACCATCAACAATGCCATTTATAAGATCTACCTCGACGATAGGCTATTGATAAAAACACACTATTTTCTCTTTGACCAAACGTTACCCTTAAAATAACCTCCTTTTCGTTTCTCATTGGCCATTGTAACAGAGTAAACGGAGTTTGATCCTTTTGAAGCTTTGATATAGGATTAGAGTATTCAATACGGAGTTTAATACATTGAGCATCCTTTTGTTGCTCCCGTCACGAACAATGGCGGAGCAGTGACAGATCGAATATTGCGTAATTTTATTACTGAGTAGCTTGTTTTTTAAAGGTTACTAGACCTAGTATTTAGAATCTAAAAGTCAGTAGAATCTTTTTTTGAGTTTTTAACATTAATTTCTAGAATGGGGAAAAAACGTCTCATCTCTAGAACAAGATCACGTGAAGTAAAGTGTTCACGAAAAAGTTCCACTCATAAAATTCCGACACCTATCGACCCTATTTTTTACCAAACATTCAATATTTACGTTTTTAATTGTTAATACTCTGATACACTGTTAAATATACTTCAATATTGCAGACGGGGTTTCCTTTTAGTAGTAATTTGGTGATTTTCCCACTGGAACTTTTTCATTGCATTGTGAGTGTATATGTAAGTATAATAGATTTTTGCCCAGTAACAGAAAATATGTTCACTAGATTATAAAACAAAAGATTTTTACTTTTTTTTAATAAATCCATTAAACACTGGGCAAAATACATTATTGACTTTCCTTTTACATTTTCTGTCTGGCTAAGTACTCTTGAATCATCCTCATTACGCTGTATGAAATATTGTTAACGCAAATTAAACCTACTTATGAATTCTCAATGATAAGTACTAAAAGACCGAGCTCTCTACGTTTTATTGTAGGTAAAATATATTCAGCATGAGAGCAGTTAATAAGCAGCTTATATGAGATCATGAATTTACTCCCCTTATTTTTAAAATATATCTTAGTTTTTGTTACTGGAAAGTAATAGGTACTTGGGTATTATTTTGAAATATAGCCATTAGGAAGTTAATATTGTACTACCAGGTAGTCTGTTCTTAGAAATGAAATTAATAGACGGAATTGATTAATAGCAATTCAGCTGCAAATTTCATGTTTTCTTTTAAAATATGCGGATGGTGGTGAAATTTTCAATATTTTAACTTTCATATGGTACAATAGGTAGTAACAATTTTAAGATTTGAAGGAATGTTCGATTTAATAAGGATATTGTGCATTGTACTCAATAAAAAACGGCGATACGGCTCGCAACCTACCACGTGAGTACAATTCGGCGACTGAAAAATTTCCATTTACAATAGCTCCAAATTACTTTTTGAAAAGGCTAGCCGCCGTCTGCATTATTGAAGTATGAACATTTAACAGCGCATCGGAATATTACCAACGAAAACTTTTTTTATCATTGTGATTAAAATTAAAATCAAAAATAAAATTTAAAAAATCCACTTTCAAAATGCCGATACCAAAAAGCGCATTTTTTTAAATATTTTTTGAAAGTGGAACTTCTTTTTTGCTCGTGAGTGTAAAATTAAAGATGAACTTATACTAACAAACAATCATGAAACAAAATACTGAAACCAAACGATACCACAGAGAACAACATACGAGTGAAAAATGATTTAACCGGAGGCTGTTGATGCTACGCTACTGAAACATAATAACTATCTATCCAATACATAACAATATTTTATTACTATCCAGGTATCCTTTGTATTTACAGATTTCAGTTTCCAGATTTGTGGTGAAAACGGCTTTAACGCATAACGCATAACAAAATTTGAACTTAAAAACCCCGTATTAAAAAAAAAGGTAGACTAAAGATAGTACTAGTTTAGAACCGATTATAGTCCAGAGATTTCATACATATTAGTAGTCTAAATCCGGATTTATGCCAAAACTATCTTTAGTCTTCGATTTATATTAATCGTGTTTGTTTATTATACTCGAATAGGTACTACTTAACAGCTCAGACGAATAACATTTAGGGATCTCAACCTCAACATACTGAAGTCTTATTCTGGTGGGTCAGCAAAAATCGATTATAAACCAATGCTCGAGAAAATCGAGCGACGAAAATATTTCAATCAATACAAGAAGCACCACATCTCGTGTAATTAGCACACCATTTATATCGCTTTTACAAAATGTGTGGATTGCAAATTTACAGGCACACTACCTACTATGCGTGATATTTGTTTTCGTATCGATTTTTTTCTGGTATTATTCATCAATTTCATATTTATTACAAAACTCAGTTAAGGATACTCCTATCAAAATAACAGAACTAAACTCTACGTTTCATACACTTATATATTCACTATTTGGAGTACCCTCTGTGTAATGCGGCTTAAGCACGCACTAGGGTACACGAACACGAACGCAATAACGGAATTCGCAGTAAAAGCTGTCAGGAGCTTTCCGAAATGGTAAAAGGTGCCGATTCAATAAACACAACCTCACTTTGTGGCTACAGCCTATGTTTCTGGGGGTCACTCTCTAAATAAAATAAATAAATAAATATGTGGGGACATCTCACACACGGCCATCCGACCCCAAGCTAGGCAGAACCTGTGTTATGGGTGTCGGACAGCTGATATATGTACACAAATACATAGATAGATAGATACTAAATATAAATATCAACACCCAAGACCCGAGTACAAATATCTGTCTTTAAACAAATATCTGCCCCAGCCGGGAATCGAACCCGGGACCTACGGCTCAGTAGTCAGGGTCACTAACCACTACGCCATTCGGTCGTCAAATCGACGAACGAATGAACAATAATCGCAAAGCAAATGGCACTCGATAGAGCCGTGGTTAGCGCAGCGTTCTCGTTCGTTCGTTCGTAGATTTATAAAGTGACCCCCCTGCTCGGGAATAATTTTCAGTGGACATGCCCGTCAAGAATGAAGGTACTTAAACTGTACTCATTCTTATGTGTTACAAAAGATGAACAATCTTGGTGTGTTTTAATCAAAATACAATTAAACAAATAAACTACAGCCATAATAAATGGTTGAATTACGAAATCAATAATTTTTGCTTGTAAGTTTTTCATTTATTTTCTTATTATAACTTAGTTTTTAAATTAATTCAAATAAAAAGACACTCCAAGACTGCTCAAAATCTTTGCTAAGTAAGAAAAAATACGTAATACTTCGCTGCGTATTCATAGAATGAACTGTCAGTTTACAAGAGGCTTGCAAACTGCATCTTGATACTCGAATTTGGTCCTACTGTGTCACACAAAGAGTCGTACTTGGAGAATCACGATGACGCTTGCTAGCTTCAGTGAACAGTTTCGTAATATGAATTTGGGGGTTAATATTTTCGGCAACAAACAACTTTTTTTGTGAGTATTGTGTTTGTGGTTTTTTTCATTAGCTTTATTGAAGTAACATTTATTAACTACATTCATCTATATTTTTATTTACGATACCAGGAATACTATTGCTTTACTGTTGATTGTGAACCCTCAAATTATCTCATTCTATTATAATATTTTGCAGTGTACTGCCAGTTTGACCACTGATAAAACCGTACCCTATTTATGCTATTGCCTGGCCTGAGCTGCGTGAGCAACTCACCTCGGTCGTTGCTTAGCACTGACAAACCCCCTCTCAGACAGCGCTGATGGCATACCAGCCGGTCGGGGTGGTATGCCCTTAGAGCCCTACGGGTCTGTCTGTATTGATAACAAGAATAAATAATTGTACATATGTGTTAGATTAAGTTTTTTTTGTAATTTTTGTCCATATTTTTGTGTACAAATAAAGAATATCTCTTCTATTCTATTCTAAATATCATACATACACATAATTATTACACATACTTACGTAATCCCCGAAGGGGTAGTTAGAGGTGACTCGCAAGCGATAATATCAATTTATTTTTATTCAATTTCACTGCACCGAACGAGAAATCACACCAAAACACAGGGTGTTGAAGGAAGATAATGCAAATCTTAATTTTTTTTGGCTTGTCCTTAGGTACTAATTGTTTTCGTTGTGTGTGCTTAGAATGACGATTTCGCACCAAAAGCTTATAATAATATGACTCTCTGTAGAGGCGGATTCATAATTTTAATTTAATCTATTATTTCACTCTGTCATTTTGTTAGGACTAGGACACACTTGTTTTTATTAAACATTTTTAGTACTCATAAAATATATATTCCAAAAAACAATAACGTGGAATTTTAATTTCATAAATCATGTAGGTAAGTACATAAGTATAATATGTGCGATGAACTTCACGTAGGTATACCTACTCGTAACTGAGAAATATGGCCAACCACAAAACACAGCGAAATGAAAAGCGGCACACTGCTTTCAAAGTCCGTTTAAAAGGACCCCCCCTCTCAAAAAAATTATACCGGATAAGCTCTGAGCTCGTTCTTCCATGTTTGGCCTCTCCTTTACTCTATCGATTTTCATGTGCATTTCTAGGACCCCGACCACGTACATCACATATTTGGCAAATGAACGTTGTTACATATCCGGCTGTGCTCATCAGTTCCCCGTATTGTCTTTTATTATTAGCAGTGATGCGTGGCCGGCATGCCGCCGCCACCTAAGTGTGCTCTGAATATTTGCCATGACACAACGCTGTGTTTCCAAATGCAAGTAAAATACGAAATCCCTTTGTAACACTGTGCTTTTGGTAATTTGTGAAAGTAATATTCGCATTTCACAGGTGTAGGTATAGTCGGACTGGGCTTTGCGTCCACCTTGAATAATTTCCAATATCTGTTCCGAATCACGAGTACTTTTTTAACACAAGAGCGCCTCTTCAAAAATACATCATGCTCGGTTGCTTTGCTATATTTTTTGCAAAAAAAAACATGCGGTACACCGGCTTACAATTTGGAAGTCCGCTTTGATTTTAGATTTTCGGTAAGTAAATCCTAGCCCGGTAAATATGACAATAATTTGTCATTATACCTAAACATTAAAAATTCTTACTTTTTAATGTTTTTAATTCATGCGGATTTTAAAACAGTGTCTCTCACGGGTCTCTCCAACACAAGCAAGCTTGTGCTGAGAGAGTTGTCGGGTAAATGGGGAACCCGACTGTGACATGTTTTCAAGCTGCCCGAAGGCCGAAGCGCAGAAGTGCTCATAAAACATCCACGTGAAAACGGTCACCCATGCAATGAGTGACCGTGCCATGTGTTGATTAACTTCAGCGATCGGTTTCGATCACTGACACTAGCTGCTGCTGGACTACGGGCGCTACAAACATTAACATAACTTCATACACTCACGGGCAATGAAAAAGTTCCAGTTTTCTAACATTTTGTTTTAAATTTGAACAAAACAATACCGTTTTTAATTGGTAATATCCTGATGCTCTATTAAATGCACTTCAATGTTGCAGAAGGCTTAATTAAGCTAGCTTTTTTCGTTTAGAAGTAATTTGGTGCTTTTCTCAGTGGAACCTTTTCATTGCCCGTGAATTTAATTATAAGTAATACTAGCTTAAGAAGAGTTTAAAAATGGACAATAACAGATTTTCGGCGCATCCCTTTGGAAAACCGAAGTGAACCCACAAAACAAACAAATGGAAAAATATCCGTGCGTGCGGTATGGATTCGGCCAAAGGGTGCTATTGCATTTTTTCATACGAGTAAACCAGGAATGCAGAACATTCAATGTACTCTGTTTATTTTCTCATGTTCGATAGGTAGCTAGCAAGTTTTTATATATTTAGGTAGATACCTACTATGAATATTAATAACATGCAATATTCAGTAGGTATAATTATTTTGTCTGTCTGTAAAATAGATTAACAGTGTGTGTTGTTTTCGGACAAAATATTTCTTGGTTTCTTTCTTTTTATCCCACAAATGCATTTGAGATTAAAATATCACAAAATACTTATCTGCGAAACTTTTTACCCGACTGCCGAAGGAGGAGGGTAATGTTTTTCGATTGTATGTATGTATGTTTGTCTGTTTCTTTGTTCCCTCCTGTAGCCTAAACGGCTTGATAGATTTTGATTTATGATGTATCGTTAGAAGCGTATTGATGGCGCAATGGTCATAGGTTATGTGACGTTACATTTAAATGTACATAGAGCCCTCTAGAGGACATAACGTGATGATGGAAAAAATAATATTTTTCCAACTATGCCGTGTGGGGTATCAAATGAAAGGGCTTGATTTGCACATTCCAAAAATATGCATATTGTATTTAAATAACAACACCAATATGATTGAAATAAAAAATGTTCATGAAGTAAAACCCGACTACTGACGTAAAATTTCATAAAATAAAAACAAGTAAAAAGTTACAAATAAAATAATATAATTATAAACAAACAAAAATCCCGACTGCACGCTAAAAAGATGAAAACAAGTCCCAATGTTAATGGAAAGTATCGCAGGCGGGGACCAACTTGACCGCCACACAAGGCCGTTTTCTAAGTAACATTCAGCTAAATGGTGAACCCTCTGCTGGTCCCCACCTACGATACTTTCCATTAACATTGGGACTTGTTTTCATCTTTTTAGCGTGCAGTCGGGTTTTTTGTTTGTTTATAATTATATTTTTTTATTAATCCATGAAATTACATAGGTAAGTATACCTACTATAAAACTCACGGTTCATTTTGACTTACCACAACGAGTCAAACTGTAGTATCACGATTACGTGACGCTTGCAAATCTCTTGTAAACTGCCCGTCTAGTACAGGTTCGCTGTTTGTCGAAAACTATAAAAGTTTCAGTTTTCTCGCATGCAAAGTGGCACCTCTAGCGGAAACTATCATAAAACTTTTGACAAATAATGTAAGCAGGTGACAGAAGAATACCTAAACTTTTTTCGTAGACATAAATTGCAAAACTCGTACCAGAGGCCCTGACTGACAGTTAGTTCGATGAACTCGGCGGTAACTATTGGACTAGCTATAAGATCATGTGCAACTATTACAAACACATATATTAAGCTTACACTCCGGCCTCAAATACTAATAGACTGATAACCGCGTCTCTATTACGTTGTATTAGTGGCTGGTTTGGGTTTGCCGGAGTATAAAGCTCAGCCTCAGGGCTGGACGACGATGGTTGTGGTGTAAACAGTATTTGTAAACATAAAGGGGTCCCCATATTGCAGACAAACCTATCGCCTATCTCTCTAACATTTATCATAGACGCAGAATTATGATAGATTTTGACAACGGTAACCTGTACAACAGTTTCATCCATAGGGAAATTCCACGGATATTCATTTTATTATGACGTCACATATCCTGTAACCACCGCATGAAAAGCACATTAATTATTAACTCGCAGATTAATCCAAAACAGAAAAGTCCAGCTTAATAACGAACGCCGCCACGCTGTCTGAACTAAAAACGTAGGTACAAATATTTTGTTATTTTTTTAAATTAATTTCTTTAAAAAATTGGGGCCATTCATTTGTTGTCAGCATTTTGTGAAATGGTCTAAGACCATGAATGGAACTTTTTCATTGGTCGCGAGTGTATGGTATATTTATACAATAAACTTATGAGATGCCACAACAAAGTAATTTTCATTTTATTTGAATTCCCGTCGAACCAAAGGCAGCCTGTCCGTGACTACATGCCGTGTGACGGCTCCCCGGGGTGTCGTAAGATGGCTCTAAGATGGCAACCATGACGCGGAAATTAAAATTCAAACAGCCAAGACGTTTTCTGCTAAACAATCATACCATTATCGCTAACATGTGCCCAGTCGGTGACTAAATATTTCAGCAACTTTCTCTCTGTTAGGTCATAAAAAAGTTCAACCAATTATGGATTTTAGTAGGAAAAATTGCCAAAATCTTGCCATAATTGTTTTATAATATTTTTTCTCTTCCGTAGCACGATCAAAGGCTACATTAGCAGAGTAGAGAAGAAAGAAAAGAAAAAATAATACTAAACTGGGAGTGTAAAATTTAATTGGAACCATACTGTGTGATGCTACTATTTAGCAGAACTTGTATTATATCTCGGTTTATTGTAACTTTGTAAAATGCACGTGGCACCTGATGTGATAGTTTATTTTTTATTTGTTCTTCCTTTACTCTATTATTGCAACTACAAAAGCACTTATTACATATAAAAAAAACAAATTGCCAACTTTATCAAGCTCAATGCTAAACTTGATCGTGGAATTCGTTAGTGAGGTCCGTTTGCTTATAATTTGGGATCTTTCATAAAGGGTGAGTTGCATTGCATCAAACATTTAACCGTATTTAAAACAATTTCTGTCTGGTTCTGAGACTATGCCGTCAAAGCAAGCGAGCAATAGATTTAATTTGGATGAAGTGGCTGGAGCAAGTCACCCTAGGTATATTAATTGAACTACCTACATAAGTTTAGGTAGTAAATTAGTGTTGCCGCTCGATAGTCTAGCTAGATTGTGTATCAATAGCCTAACGATACTTTAAGGAATCATAATGGTAGCGATATAAGGTACCTACCTACCTGGCATAATCCTACTAATATAATAAACTAGCTGTTCCCGCGCGCTTAGCTTCGCCTTAAAAAGTTTTCCCGTGGGAATTCCGGGATAAAAAGTAGCCTATGTTCTTTCCCAGGGTCTAGACCGTATGTATACCAAATTTCATTCAAATCCGTTCTGTAGTTTTGGCGTGAAAGAGTAACAGACAGACACGGGTACTTTCGCATTTATAATATTAGTTAGGATGCGGAAGTTTGTGAGTATGTGTGTATGTTTGTTACTTCCTCACGTCAAAACCAATTGTCATGAAATTTGGTATGGAAAACTTTTTAAGGTAGAGCGAAGCCCGTGGAAATAGCTAGTAACTCAAATAATTTGCAAGCTTTATTGGCAGTGGGTGAGTTTACCGAGGACGATGCATACCATGAACTGGCGAACATAGCGCCAACTTCCACCATATTCCATCTTTGGTGAAACTATTCACTTTGTCTTTGCTGGATTTTAAGAAAATTGCATTGTAAACAGAAATGTCGATGCTCAAAGCATTCCGGTGGTCATTCCGAAGTTTGTGTTGTTTGATAGTTACGACGAAGTGGCATTTCAGTACCTAGACTACCGGGAAAATATGTTTTATACGTCCGATCGGTAGAACAAAGGAATTCAGACGTGGCGAGAACCTACTTACTTACTTATTACAGTGAAGGTCATTCGGGATTGTGCACTCACGAGCAATGAAAAACTTCCAGTGACATATGGAACGTCCGTGACAGGTGGAACTGTTTTATTGCTTATGAGAGTTATAATGAGTGTGGTATCTACAATCTATGATGAGTATGATGACATCTATTATAAAAAATATATAAATAATAGCTGTTCCCGCGCGCTTCGCTTCGCCTTAAAAAGTTTTCCCGTGGGAATTCCGGGATAAAAAGTAGCCTATGTTCTTTCCCAGGGTCTAGACCGTATGTATACCAAATTTCATTCAAATCCGTTCAGTAGTTTTGGCGTGAAAGCGTAACAGACAGACAGACAGACAGACAGACACAGTTACTTTCGCATTTATAATATTAGTTAGGATGAGAGTTATGATGAGTGTAGTATCTACAAACTATGATGAGTATGATGACATCTATTATAAAAAATATATAAATATAAACAAACAAAATACCCGACTGCACGCTAAAAAGATGATAACGAGCCCCAATGTTAATGGAAGCCTTGGAGGCCACAAAGAAACACACAAACATACATACATACATCCTTCGGCAGTCGTGTAAAAAAACATTACCCTCCTCCTTCACACAGTGCCCTGTATATTATTTATAGCTGTTCCCGCGCGCTTCGCTTCGCCTTAAAAAGTTTTCCCGTGGGAATTCCGAGATAAAAAGTAGCCTATGTTCTTTCTCAAGGTCTAGACCATATGTATACCAAATTTTATTCAAATCCGTTCAGTACTTTTGGCGTGAAAGAGTAACAGACAGACAGACAGACAGACAGACAGACAGACAGACACAGTTACTTTCGCATTTATAATATTAGTTAGGATGTATGTAAGTATATTGTGGCGATGGCACGTGAACCTCCAGTATTGTAGATTAATTTTACTGAAAGTGGACTTTATTTTATTTTACAAACAATACTTACTGCATTCAAAGAATTTGCAATAATCGCGTGTAAATCGAAACCGCTCATAAACAACAGGTGTTGTTAGTTAAGTAGAACTTGTCTACTAATCGAAAGTAAGAATCATGAGAATAATTTTATTGGAAGTAACATATCAGCATAAATATAGGTTGACGCTGGGTGCGAAATCGTACTATAATTATAAATGCCAAAAAAGTATGTGAGTATATGTGTATGTTATACTTCAATGGAATCTCAATGAATTCGATTTTAATGGAATTTTGTATGTAGTTAGCTGACACCTGGGATTAACACATGGGCTACTTTTTCCCATTGGAAAACTTTTTAAGGCGAAGCAAAGCTAAGCTCGCGGGAACAGCTAGTGCGTAAATAAAAGGTCATAAAGTGACACCAGTGACACCCGATAACAGCCGCCGGCGGCGCAGGCCTCCCCTAGAGCCCCCCTGAAGGAGGGTTACTCTATACTGACGAAAAACGATAACGAACGAGAGATGTCGTGCAAACGGCACGTTTAATACAACAAGATGGAGTCTTGACTCGCATTCGGATGTCTTTGCCCAGCAGTGGGATGCAAGAGGCTTAATAAAAAGGTCAAATTTATGTTATCAAAAAAAGAATTATCAAAATCGGTGCATAAATGGCGGAGTAATTGATGAACATAATTATGTACTTACATAAAAAAACGTACATACAGACGAATTGAGAACCTCCTCCTTTTTTCGAAGTCGGTTAAAATTAAAATGTCACGATTACGCTTCCCGGGTGTTGAAGGGGAGATATCGCCTTCTGCCCATGAGCCTAAATGGGCAAAAATTTACTAAAGTCTCTATCTATTCTTTTATCTCGGATGCCCACATAGTCAAGTGCAAACAACTCTTGCACTTGTCAATTGCACGTCAATTGTATCTGAGATTGACAGAAACAGTTCTATGTTCTAAGTTATAATTCTACCAGCCCCAATGATTGAATCGAATTTATTCGCGGCGAATTCAATAAGTAACTACTTCCCTATTTAAGAATATTTATGAAACAATGTAAAATTATATGCGATAAGGCGACCGATACAGAGTTACTAGTCTGTAAGTTTATTTTTCTTGCGTCTTTTTATGTGGTGAAAGATAAATAATTAAGTTATATTCTATTCTATTCTCAAATGTTTAGCTAAGTAAAATAAAATATGAATAAAATATCTAAACTAACGGGAAAGTCGAACGTATATAATACTAGCTGTACCCGCAAGCTTCGCTTCGACTTAAAAAGTTTTCCCGTGGGAATTCCGGGATAAAAAGTAGCCTATGTTCATTCTCATGGTCTAGACCATATGTATACCAAGTTTCATTCAAATCCGTTCAGTAGTTCTGGCGTGAAAGAGTAACAGACAGACAGACAGACACAGTTACTTTCGCATTATATAATACTAGCTGTTCCGCCGCGCTTCGCTTCGCCTTAAAAAGTTTTCCCGTGGGAATTCCGGGATAAAAAGTAGCCTATGTTCTTTCCCAGGGTCTAGACCATATTATGTATACCAATATTCATTCAAATCCGTTCAGTATAGTTTTGGCGTGAAAGAGTAACAGACAGACAGACAGACAGACACAATTACTTTCGCATTTATAATATTAGTTAGGATTAGGATTAGTTAGAATTTATGTAGTCAAGTTGAAACGAATCAGAAGCATATCGCGATATCAAAACTGATAATCATTTACGAAGTACATAATTAAGTACTGTCAAATTCAATACATTTTGAATCTGAAAACCATTGTTTGAACAAGTTCGCGATAGGTACACTGGTTTTAATTTCTCACAACTAGATTAAATCGCATTAGCAATTGTCAATTTATTATCTGATGAAAAAGAATTGCATTTAGGCTCATTGTTGTGGAAAATCTTGAGCTGAGCCAAGCGTTAAGCGTTCCACTTTTAAAACGTTCGATTATTAAATAATATGTTTGGCGTTATAACATTTTTTAAAGAAAAATATATACTTAACGGGTGCAAGTTAAATGAAAATTACTGGAACCACAATATAAATACTTAGGAGAAATTAATATGGGTCACCTATAGATTTTCTTAAAATCGAATAAAGTAAGTACAAAGTACTTTATTTAGTACTTAATAAAATAAAAAGGTTGTACCTCTTGATTTTGACGTACATTCACGGAAACACAGCATATTCAAAGATAAAATGCAAGTAAAATATCTTATGCAAAAGACGTACAGAAGTTTAATTACACAATATTACTTATTTACAGTTCTTTAGAAAAGGACGGAGCTACTGTGACCACCTACAAATCGATACTACTCTAAGAACTTTCTACTCTATTGCCCCGGCTTTAGAGTCCACCTCCTTCCTGACGTCGATGCAACAGTTTTTCAGAGGCGGGAACGATATCGTATCAAAGAAGATAAAACTTTTATAAAAGAAAGTAACGCTGATTTTATCGATGGAACAAAAACGGAAATGAAAGAAAAGTATTTACTAAAGTTCTGTAAGTATTCAAATTATACACAAAAAAAGAGCGAAATACGTCATTTTCTTTTTTCAAATTAAGTTGTGCGCGCTCAGGTTTTAACCAATCAGCGGGCGCAGATTTCTACCTGTGGAGGCCGGCAGCAATGGCGATGGTGGCCAAGTCCGAACCCCGAGGTATATAACCCGGCGCGGGGCTCGCACCGGTATTATGTCTGCACCATTCCACACGTAACCGTCGTGTCGGCAAGAGCGGCTCTAAAACCGGTTCGCGCTTGACTGCTTTGACAAGGTTAGTCAATAGCTATCACAAATGCAGTTAAAACTTTTAAAACACACAAAAAAAATACTTAGGTACTAAATATTTTTGCCATAATTTAGCCACTTAAATTTTGCTTCCGGAAAATGCAGGCGGGATTTTTAAAACTCGTTCCAAAAAGTTTTTAACCGACGAAATTGTGATAAATTACGTGTTATGATCAATTAATGACCAAAAACGATTAGTGGTGAAGTGTTAATTAGTGAAAAGTGATTTTTCGGTGAATTCTTAGCTGTTTTTGTGACCATGTGTGTGTACTTGCGTGAATAAGTTTTATAATTCAGTGTCAGCGCCAACAGATGGTTTTAACTTGATCGTGAGTAATCTAACAGTGTGATAGGTATATACAGGATGTCCAAAGCAAATCTGGTGATACATTGGGTTATCTGAAATGCAAATCTTTTTAATTAATTATATCATTGGCTTAGTAGCATTTTATATATTTTTCATATTTGACTTAAACATAATTTACCCCTCCTGCGTTATCAAAATTAATCACACATTGTTTTTTCATGCATTTTTTTAATTTTTCCTTGCAGACAAAAAAAACTATTCTTATTTATTATTTTCATAACTAAATATAAGTTATTTCCGCTTCGGCCTCCTTTCACCATTGTTAACGTCAGCTGCAATGGCTATTACCATCTTCCGAGCACATCAATCCCGAAGAACTTGAGACTGAATATCTGTCCCGGCGGGACTCAAACCTGCCAGACGCTCGCCGCCGCGCCGCGACGCTTTTAACCACTGCGTTTGACGGTCGCATAATAAAACCCCCTGTATCACCATTTTGTGGGTCGACTCTTTATTATTCTGATGCAAAAAGGTGACAAATGTTAATTAGCAGTGATAAAATAACAATTATCTTAATTTGGTAATTTAGAGTGAATGAATGAAACAGTTAATTGAGTGAATGAAATATTTAATTAATATTATTGTTTTGTGCAGTGTGAAATATTTTAAGATGTGAAGTGAATATTTTAAGAGTGTTTAAATGATATTATCTGTTTATAAATTATACAAATTAAGTGAGTAAGTAACTAAGTGTGTAAACAGGAAACAAAATCTGTATTTTATTCTAGGTATAATTTAAAATAACAAAAATAGGTATTTACAATATAAATAATACCAATCTAAACCATAAAAATTAAAAAAAAAAACTGCGAGCGAATCTAAACAATACTTACCTCTAAATTAATAAAGTGCAGTGCTCTAAAGGAGAAAAACAAAGGTGAGTTTTCTTTTAATGCTATAAATATATATTATGTCATTGTTCTGCTTTCTCGTATTTCAGATTGCAAAGAAACGTCGGAATCTCGGAATGGTAGATATGATTTATCGAGTGCTCTGGGACAAATTTATAGATGGATGGGATGATAAAGTCCCGATAATCTCACGAGATCTGCACGAGCACATTGGAGCTAATATAATACTGAAACTGTTTATATACTGGACCTACCTTTATCTTTTAATTATAAATATGATAAAATCAATCATTTACGTTAAGTACTTAAATTAATATAGGCATTAACATGAAAAGCTGCTCGAAAACAATTATTAAATAAGTAATAATAATTAAATACAGGCAATTTTTATGCTCTTTTATTGGAGGTAGAGTTGTAGGTGGCCCGCGCTGTTGCTAACTTATTTTAACAATGATTTTCGGATAAGTACAAAATGTATTGAAATTTACCCTAATTACTTTGTAAAAGTTACTCCGTTTTGACTTCACGATACTTACTCTGGCTACTGGTCTAGCTAAGAACATCCATTCAATAGAAACGAAGGAAGAGAAGGTCATACGTGAAAGTACAAGAAGAAAAGAGCTTCCAATAAAACTCACACCACATCTATTGGTGACGAAGCATTCAGCTCCATACCAGGCCATTGTATTTTTTAATAAACTGATGGTAACGAAAAGCTGCTTTAAAAGTGAACTGAAATCTCTTTTATTGGAAAAATGTCTATATGACTTGAATGATTTTTGACAAAACACAAATGAAACATCATGAACTTTCTTAATTTGTTTTTAAAATTTGAATTAATTTGTGACTTAAATTGTTATTTGCATTATTTTTGCTTTTATTTCTGACATAGTTTTTAATTTTTAATTTGGACATTAATTTATTAATAATTTAAATTTAGTTTTACTTTTGTTTATGAGATCTTTTAATGCATGTGTGATAGGTAATTTATGTTTAGTTATAAGAATTTCAAATACACCTTGTGTTTATGAATAAATAAATGAAATGAAAAAACCGGCCAAGTGCGAGTCGGGCTCGCGCACAAAGGGTTCCGTAGCAGCAAAATTACAGTTAAATCAACCTATCTCTAAAACTATAAGAGATACTTTGATCAAACCAAAAATCGTTGAAAGAGTTAATTAGCATGCATCACCTCTATTTTTTTTAGAATTTTATACCCCGTAGTTATAAAAATAGAGGGGGGGGGACATACTTTTTACGACTTTGAGAGCTGATATCTCAAAAACCGTTCACTTAAAGAAAAATGTTTTTTAGAAAACTTTATATCATTTTAAAAGACCTTTCCATTGATACCCCACACGGGTATGTAAATCGAAAAAAAAAATTTCATCCCTCAGTTACATGTATGGGGGCCCCACCCCCAATTCTTTTTTTTACTATTTAGTGTCATATTTTTGTAGCGGTTCATACAACACATATTCCCATCAAATTTCATCACTGTAGTACTTATAGTTTCCGAGTAAATCGGCTGTGACAGACGGACAGACGGACAGACGGACAGACGGACAGACGGACAGACGGACAGACGGACAGACGGACATGACGAAACTATAAGGGTTCCGTTTTTGCCATTTTGGCTACGGAACCCTAAAAATGAAACTTAAAGAGGATGGTAGTACACTCGCGAGGTCGCGAGCAATGAAAAAGTTCCAGTGACCATAGCACCAATATTACTCCTAAACGGATAAGGCTATCTTTATGTCGCCGTGCCGCCGCCGCCATCTAAAATATTTCAATATTATTTAAAAAAAAAAAACTGACTCTAAAAATTACAAAAAGTAAGAAATAATTTAAAGTTTACCTAAGCAGGAACTGTTCTTTTTTTATGTTGGTGCGGTGACAAAGGAATCTGAAGAAATATGGCACCAACTTCAAAAAAGAACAGTTCCTGCTTAGGTAAACATTAATTATTTCTTACTTTTTTGAAATTTTTGAATTGAGTTTTTTCTTTTTTTTAGATATTATTTTATTTTATTTTTTTAGTTAATTTGAAATTATAAATTTTCACTCAAAAATTTGATGCAAATGATACCATTACGTCCTACTATTAATATGTATATGTAATATGTGGAATAAAATTCTGCAAAAATGGGACCACCTGGGAACTCAACCCAATACATAAAAAAGATAATTTTCAAAATCGGTCCATAAACGGCGGAGTAATCGGTGAACATACATAAAAAATATATAAAAAAAGATCCCGACGAATTGGGAACCTCCTCCTTTTTTTGAAGTCGGTTAAAAACAACACATTAATTAAAAATGCCTACCACATCATGACAACACGTGAGTTTGTTTTGATAACTTCGCGAGTTGCATCGCATAGTCACTTTAACCTACTTAAGCCGAATGGGTGACTGACCTGTTAACTCGAAAACTCGTCCAACAGGCATGTGATAACACCAACCATTTGGGTTTACTCTTGAAATCACCGCGCGATCGAGTATTTATACATTTATACATACTACACTTCTTAGAAATATGCTTGGTTAGACTAGTACTAACCCCTGTATATATATACCTACATAATATTTGTTCAGAACAGAACTATAGGTTAGTATTTTAACATCAAGGTAGGTGAAATACTGCTTTGAACTCTGAATTAAAAGTTATCATCGAAATTAAAAATAAAATAAAAAATTAAAATAAATATATCATCATTTCCTTTTTTATTTTATTTATTATTTACGGCAGTTACTGATATACTATACAGACCTCTTAGGGCCTGTTTCACAATGTCTGGATAATGGCTAAATATATTCTCTGATTTATATTTATGAAAATTATATTGGGATGCCTTGTGACCTCTTTCAGCTTACAATAAAAACTTTAAATTACTAATACATACCTATAAATCTACACACTTTAAATTACAAAAATTGTATAAGTAGGGACTTACATATAATAGTTAAGAATAATTCTAAAGTTTTTACCACGATTAATGTACATGTATAATGCTATTATTGTTTAACTTTATAAAAACTGACAATTTCAACAGTAGTCCTATTCCGACCCTATCAGGTATTTTATGCGCCGGCTTTGGGATTCGAAATTTCTCAGATAGCCCTTTACGTGTTTCTTGTTTTGTGATGAGTACTTAGGGCCAGTTTTTTTTATCCCTAGTTAATTTAACCATTGGTCAAAAATGCCTACAATCCTAATCCTAACTAATATTATAAATGCGAAAGTAACTGTGTCTGTCTGTCTGTCTGTCTCTCTTTTTAGGGGGAAGCGAAGCTCGTGGGAACAGCTTTAGTTATAAGAGCCTGACGTTCAGGATAGCTGTGATATTTTATTAAACTACATTAGTAATACACTGCCGGGCAATGAAAAAGTTCCACTCACAAAATTCCGACAACAAACGACCCCAATTTACTTAAAGATTTAATTTAAAATTGAAACAAAATATTACCGATTTTCGTTGGTAATCTCCTGATGCTCTGTTAAATGTACTAAAATGTTTCAGAAGACGGCATTAAGATAGCCTTTTCCGTTTAGAAGTAATTTGGTGTTTTTCTCAGTGGAACCTTTTCATTGCCCGTGAGTGTAATATATTTAGGTAAGTGATTAATTATTTAAAAATATTATTTGTAAGTTTTTTAACCGCCTTTGAAAGAAGGAGAACGTTCTAAATTCGTCTGTGTGTTCACCAATTACTCCGCCACGTTAATTTAACTTTTTTAACAGTCACGGACTTATAAAATATATAAATGAAAGTACTCACTTAAATAATTAATATACATGTCCCCAATAGTCCCCATGTCATCTAGGATTCGCCGGACACAAAAGTGAACTCAAATGGAGCAAAAAATATCATATCAATTACTTTATTGGTGGACCACGTCACTCGCAATAATACCCTAGGTTAATAAAATATTTAAAAATCTCGAAATAAAGCTCTGCCGTTTTTGGGCCCTTTGTAACCGGAGTCTGGCGACCAACGAGCAATATAACAAAGCCAGGCAGTAAGCTCCAGGTATAACTAACTTTTCATGAAATGAAATGTATTTTCAAAAAGCTTTGTACTTGTAAAAGCCATTCTCGTTAAAAATGCACTAGGTGTAGTCAAATTTAAATATGTATTTGTTTAACGTTTAGCAGGGCCAATTATCAATGCGTTGACATTTATAGTAGGAAATGATATTTATTTATTTTCAATCCAGAAGTCCATTAGTTAGTAACGTAAGCGCAGCTATTACCGCCACCCTTAAAGCATTTTTGTACTTTGAAGATCGAAAACAACGTTTTCGGTTGGTAATTAACGACATTAGATTTTTTTCCATGACATATGGAATATATATTTGTCAAAATGTATATAAAATATATAAAAAAAGCTATGAATTATAGGGAAAAATAAGGGCAATTGGGGTCGGATGGCCGTGTGTGATGTCCCCACATATTTATTTTATTTATTATTTATTTACGCACACTAATTCTATCTTATTGGGTGCATATTTCATACAAGAGTAGATCATTTAAATGCGCTCTGCGATTAAAACCGACTCGTACTCTCAGTAAATTGAAATTTCTTGAAGGTGTCGGTGAAACCTTCACTTTTTAGGGTGGCGGTTATCGCTGCGTTTACCTTAATGCAATGATCTTACATCTAGTGTTAGTAGACGTATACTTTTGAATAAAACTATGAATTTAATTATGATTGATTAAAAAATATTATTATAGGTACACGGATACAGTATATTTTAAAGTAAAAACCGCCAAGAGCCAATTGGTCTCGCGCACTATGGTTCCTATAAACTATACCATAGGTTACGGCCAGTTTCTGAAAGGGTTTTGACCCTTTCAGAAACCCTTGGTTCAGTTTTAAGAGCAAGTTAAAAGAGCAGCCATGTCTTGACTATTTAAATATTCACTCTAAGTAAAATAAAAGTAGGCAGACATAAGAGTACTAACTATCCATATCAAACCTATTAACCCGCTTGTTTTTTTACTGACTCATGACTAAATATAAATAATAACCCTGAACTAAGTAAATTATGCAGTAGAAGTGATACTTACATGGTACCTCCATAAATTACCTGATACAGCTTTTTTTCAATTAATGATAAGGTTCATTAAAACCAGAGACTCAAGGCAAATAGGCAGGTCATTATTTTTCAAGTAAAATATTATTGCTTTTAATTATTAATGATTTACAATTTATTCGAATGTAAAATTCCCTGTATACCCTGTGGGGATGTAAGTACCTACACCTGGCTCTCTCGAATGGAATAGATGTCTAGATCTAGATGTGCAGGTTACGATATTTTCGTTAAATTGTACATAAATTCCATTCATTGTTCTGGGTCGGTAGTCGAACCCGCATCTCTGTGGTGAGAAGTGAGCGACTACTCCACTGAGATTTTGTTATTATTATAACTTATTACCACGCTGTCAGAATCATTTATTCAAGGTTATGAGAGGTTATAAATTAACATTTAACTAATGAAACCTAACCTAAAGTAAATAAAATTATGAACTGAACTAAGATAACTAGATAATATTTTACAAATTCAAATTACCTTATATTTTATGAAAAATATGCAAAAAATCTTATAAATTTTCTTGTTCACTGAGCATAGGTTTAACGAGTACATAAGCAAGCACGGATAAGCACAATTCTATTCTCCATCGATACTAAGATTTCTGTGGTGACCCCCCCGCGGCTCCCACGAAGGAATCTTTTGTGCGTGGGATGTGAGGAACGGGTCAATAAGGGATTTATCTCCAAGAAACGTTGAATACACAGAACAAAACAGAACGGAAAAGTAAAAACCTCTATCTTATCTATTGGAATTCCAAATGTAAGATCCATAGGTAGGGGAAATAGAGGTCAACCATGCGCTCTATATTTAAAAAAAACACGCACTCACGCCTTGTACTAATGTACTCCCTTGCGGGGTAGGCAGAGGTGCATTGCTGCACCCACTTTTCGCCAGAGTGTTATGTTAGTCCCAATATAATAGGGGGCGGGCCTATTGCCATTTTACGGGCACATCCAAGACCCGAGAACAAATATCTGTGTTTAAACAAATATCTGCCCCAGCCGGAAGTGGAGAGACGTTTTGTTGTACAGGGTGTTAACTAGAATGCGTTTGAGCGGGAAATGGGGGTTAGTATTAGTCTAAGCAAGCACGTTTCTAAGAAAAAAAACATCAGAATCTCGAATATTTATGTTTAAAGTCTAAAGTAAAGTGGAAAGTTTTACCTTAATCAAAAACATGGTCACCCTACACAAACACATAACCAATGAGACATTCGATTGCAAAAGAACACACACTGTAAATTTGTTATCAACTTCACTTTTCATAATTTATTTGATGTAACTATGATTGTAATTAATTACACAGTAGGTAATAACAATTATTAAATAAAATTGAAATTATTCATGGTGATTAATGACATACTAATCAACAATTAAACAGCTGATTGTCATAAAGTTTGATAGATCGTACAGAATATAATTTATGACTTTCTAGGAGCTCAGAACAATAATTAAACCTTTTTACTCAGAATAAGGTAAGCGTTTAGTATTCACCCTTGATACTTACCACATTTTATTTTTCTTTTATTACCTAAAGATGCGTACAGACCGGCCCAACGAACGTCCACCGATGGACATTTATCATACATAATACAGGGGCAGATTGAGCAACGAAGGTCAACAAAACCCGTTCGTTGGCGTTCGTTTGGCCGGTCTGTATGCAGCTAAAGTTAAAAGACCACAATGCATAACAGGATGATAACAGGGTCTACTTCAATGACGAATTGGTTTACTTACACTCGCTCATCTCGATTTGTGTTGTGATTGAGACTGAGACGTCTTTGATGACGAATAGTACGGAAATCCTCATAATAAGTATGGCCTCACTTTAAATACCAGTAGAATAATAACAATCTCGCGTAACATAACCATCGAGTATTTATGATAGTCATTACCTTCTCTGTGGATCTAGTCTGTCAGTCAGTCATTGTTGTTTACTTGTTTACAATAATTTTTTACAATTATTACCTAAAAGGGAAAAGGTACCTACAATTCTATCTTTTGATTACCAAGCCTTGTTCCTCATTTCGTTTTATGTTGTGCTGTGCTGTGAATACGTGTGACCTATGTTATGAAGCATAAAATGAAAATGTTCTGTATTCATAAAAGATAATTGTGTATCAATAAAGTTATACTTATGGAGTAAAATGAAATGTCTACAATGGATTGGGTACTCTGAGTACCCAAAATCTCGGTAGGTACCTAGACGATGTGGCTCCACGAGTGTGGTGCAGATGCACGCATACTTTTTTATTGACCTTGGCTTTGAATTGTTTGGCCTTGATCTTGGCTTTCAAGTTCATGATCATTCTGTCAAACGTACCTAAACCTGAATAGGGTGACTATGAAATTTTAAAATGTACTAAATAAAACTGTTTTATGTTGGTCAGCTTAAAGCAAATAAAATACGTTTTTTAATGTCTTATCGTGTTCAGTATCATCAGCTGTATCTACCATTTCCCGCTCCAACGCAATTAAGTTAACACCCTGTATAGTACACACATCTGCATATAAAGTTATTGTAGGTACCTATATTTGATAAAAAAAAACACAATAAAGAAAATCTAATTACAAAATAATCACAATGTTACCGTTCTTTTAGATGACTTACTGTTTTTATTCTGGAAATGAAGGAGAAAAATATACAAATAAATAATTTGTAATTTCTAACGCGTAAAAAAAAGAGTGTGCTCTATAATCAACAAAATAATGCATGACGCTCTAACGAAGGCTAAACACATAAAGTTGCCATGACTCATGACTCATGGTTGGTGCACAGACCAACAGATATAAAAGTATTTCAACTATTAGCCATGGAAATGGGACTTGGGTTGAACTCGTACTTTTGCCTTTGGTTGAAAACCGGTTCGAGGTGACACCGGTCAAGACCGTATCTCATTCATGCCCATGTCTTCGACCTCAATACATTCTGTGTGATTCTTTATACTTTAAATGAAACCAAAGGTTAGAAACTGACTCATGCACCGAGGCCTTTTTAGTTCCCGATTAGGAAGATCTTTTGTCTGAGACGGTAGAAAAACCATCGCGAGCAATTAAAAAGTTAAAAGAGAAAAGCATCAAATTACTCCTAAACGGCAAATGCTTGCTTAATGACGCCAACTGCAATATTGAAGTACATTTAACAGCGCATCATATTAGGTACCAACTAAAAACGTAAATGTTGTGTTAAAATTTTAATTATACTGAATTAAAATTTGGGGCTATTTAGTATCGGCATTTTGTGAGTGAAACTTTTTCATTGCTCATGAGTGAATTTTGTGAAAAATGCATAACATCATGTTGTGCCTTACCGGTAGATTACTGCTGCGAGTGTTTACAATAAAAATCGTAAAAACCATAAGAGACCGAAGTCACATTCTTTCACATCGTATTTCTTTTTTTATAATTCGATCGATGTACGATGAATTCAACCAATGTATTATTAAGAAATATTATAAATAAATGAACAATAAACAATTAAAAAAAAAACCTTTCATTGGTCGTGACAAAATACCACCTGGGATATCTGAAATTCACGATATCTCAGTCACTCGGCTCTCTCAAAAAGGGTCGAAAAGTAAAAGACAAAAGGATTTTTTTTGCGAAGAAGATAAAGATGTACACTCACGTGCAAAGAAACAGTTCCACTTACAAAATTGCGATACTACATGGCCTCAATTTTTTTATAAATTTAATAGTGTAGGGGCCGATGCGAGGTACCCGTCGACTCCAATCAGTAAAGTCAGTGAGGAGTTTAGTTCACAAAATATATTAAATAAGTATTACAGAAAGATGGACTGTAATGGTTCAGTTGTAAGTGACGACTGATCTAACTATGTAAGTTCTAGGTTAAGTAAACTGCTGCGTCAGACAACATAACTCTAGGTATGTGAAAAGGCTGTAGCCTGTACATGCTCCCAAGGGCACAAAAAAGGAAAAAAATATAAAGTACCTTAAGTTTTAAAATCTCTACTAAGTAAGTGTATAAGTTAAGTTATTATATTACCTAGCTAATTACAAAATTAACAATAAAACTCTGAACCATATCAGTTTACAAAGCAAAAAATTAAGTAAAATAATCAAAACTAAAAATCAAAATTAAATCCTTTTGAGTTCGCTTGCTTCTGCGACTCAATAGGAGTAGCTCTCTGGTGCATAATCTCCTGTAACTCCATTCCTTGGTTGGAGTGAGCGTGTCGACCCGCGCCGCCGCCGCCGCCGCGTGCCGCCGGCCTCCTGCCGCAGCGCGCTCGCATCCACCACCAGCATCCGGCTGTGGCTGCTATCACCAGTAGTATTGACGACACCGCGTAGTTGCCTATCTCATACACGGATATCGAGTTCAATGTCATCTCGTGCTGCTTCTGCTCTAGAATTCGTTCCTCAAGTTCACGATGATTCTCAGTCAAATTTAGTATTTGTAAGTTTTTATCAACATGCTTCAAATTGACGGTGACCAGGTTGTTAGTAGAGTCTATAGTAGGAACTTGTATCCCGGTATCTACATCCACTCTATTGTTTCCATAGGTGTTGTATGCGTAAATAATTTCATCCTCCTTCTGCATTACGCAATCCTGTCCAATCACAATCATTCCGGTGTTATTCAATGTTGTACTGGTTTTCATCTGACCCCCGCACATTATGCGTAGTAAATATGAATCACAACAAACAAATATCCAGTGATTCGGTTTGTGCAATTTGATCCATTTTTCCGAACATGTGTCTTGAGTGTAGTTGCATTGTAAGGCATTTCCCTGACTTAACAATTTAGCTTCGCACGGAGCCGCTTTATTGTATAAGTTGTATATTGGGTGCCGCGCGTGACATAATATATTGTTATCGTCTGTTGTTATACATTGCTGCACTTCTAATTCATCCATGGCTATGTAAGTGTTTTTCACAAAATTAGTAGCGATGTAATCCATGGACCGCCTTATCGTTAGTTGACTCTGTCCAATTTTCATTGGTACCGGTATAGTGCGATATAAGACATATTCGTCATCGCTTATTAGTGGTATGTGCAGTTCAAATAGCATGTAGTTTGTTATTCTCGCTTTGACGTAGATCAACTTGTAAAGGTTGTTTATGTCTTTCCGTAGGTCTTTGACCGGAAAGGAGAGTCTTTTCTGTAATGTGGATGAAATATGACTCAGTTGATCAATCAGCTGACTGGGTGTAAACAGTCTCATATCCAAGTGTCCTCGGAGTACGTCAGTAAGTGCGTTGGTAAGCATTTCTTGCTGTTGTTTCAAGTCTGCTATTAATAAGTTCGCCGTCAGTGATTCAGCATTTAACTCATTCATTACTGCTAGTTGAAGTAATCGGTTTTCAATCTTTGAAAAATCCGATTCAGTTTCATTTATGTATTTATTGATGGTTTGGAATTGGCTGTTGATAAACTTCTCATGGCTCTTGATAAGTGAATTCTCCGCTTCAATTATAAGTGTTTGATTCCTCATCAATTCTACTTGGTAGTCATCGTTCATTTGCAGCTTTTGTATGTCTTCTGCGTACTTATCGGAAAAGTTTTGATCTAGTACGCCAAATAAGGTTCGTGCGAGACTTCCTACGCCGTTTATGTAACCTCGTTTCTTTCTTGATGAGTGGTCAGTTAATAACATCATGTTGTTTTCTGATATCATTTTTATTTCATGTTGCAAATGATCTGTCACTTGACTACAGTACCCGACTTCTAATCTTCCACACTGCTTGCTTAAGTGATCGACAAACCGCTGAACCTTTTCCGTAGTTTGCCAGTAATTTGTTAAGTTGTAGTACACCAGTACAATCCATTCATCGTGTATGACTTGAACCTTGGCTATTTCATCAAAGTACATTGGTCGATTAGCTTCAAATGGCGTAACTTGGTATTTCGCTGATGTTTGTGCATTTCCCGTCGGGAATATCATAAGTGTTAGCATAAGTGTTGTTATAAAGTTGCACAGTCTGCTCCTTTTGGTTCTAGGCTTCAGTTTGTTAGCAGTATCTGTCTCTTTTGATTTATGTTGATCCTTTTCAGTTGGTAAGTTATTGTCAGTTTTCATTGGCAATGGAGTCAGTTTAGTTATTGGGCGCTTGACTGTGTTATTTTGAGTCTTCAGTGTGACAACTCTAACACATCCGTCAGCTCCTGGATGAACTTCAGTTATTCTTCCCAGTGCCCATTTGCCTGGAGGTAAGCCTTTCTCTTTCACCAAGACAAGATCTCCTTTTTCTAGATCTTCTTTTCGCGTCAACCATTTACTTTTGGTCTGCAGTTGATGAAGATACTCACTGGACCATCGCTTCCAAAAATGCTGATGCATCAGTTCTACATACTTCCATCTATTCCTTAGATCCAAATGTTTTCCATCGGTAAGTTCTTCCTGTGGCAATGACATTATTGGACCACCAGTGAGAAAGTGGCCTGGAGTAAGGTATTCCAGGTCTTCCGGATCTTCGGTTATGGGGCAAAGAGGCCTACTGTTCATACACGCCTCAATCTGGTGTAACAAGGTCGTGAATTCCTCATAAGTCAATTTCTGCTCCCCGAGGACTCTTTTCAGGTGAAACTTCATCGACTTCACTGCCGCTTCCCATAGTCCGCCTGCACTTGGCCATAATGGCGCATTAAAGTGCCAGTTAATGCCTAGTTTATTCACTTCTTTGAAAAATTCTGGTGACATCAGTGTTTCAAACTGTTGAAATTCTCTTTGTAATTCTTTTGCTGCTCCGACAAAATTTTTCCCGTTGTCTGAAAACATCGATTTCACCACTCCTCTTCTTGCGCATAGTCTCTTCAAGGCCATAATAAATGACTGTGTTGTTAAATCAGACACCAGTTCTATGTGCACCGCTTTAGTAGACATGCAAATAAATATCGCTATATATCCTTTGCATGTTCTGACCCCTCGTCCCTTGTTAATTTTAACATCGACGTGTCCTGTGAAGTCGACACCAGTGTTCGTAAACGGGCGCGACGGGGTTATTCGTTCAGTAGGTAAATTTCCCATTATTTGGTCAGTCTTCGAAGCCGCGTATCGCCGGCACTTCATGCACAATCGAATTATTTTCTTGACAGCTCTATTTCCTCCAACAATCCAATAGCGTTGTCGCGTCTGTGCCAATGTTAAGCGTGCCCCTCCATGAAGAGTCAGTTCATGAGCTTGCTGTATAACTAGCTCGGTTAATCTCCCGCCATGTGGCAATATCATGGGATGTTTAGTTTCGCTAGGTAAGGCGGAAAACTGCAATCTTCCACCCACTCTCAGTACACCATTTTTATCCAAAAATGGGGATAAGTTTAATAATTTACTCTTGGAGTGCACCAATCCAGTTTTCAAGATCATCTCGATATCTTCTGCGAACGCGTCTCGCTGTACAGCTCTGATAATTACTTCAGTTGCGTAGTTCAGTTCCGATATAGATAAGTATTTATTGTAAGAGTCATTAGTTAATTGCTTCTCCCAACGTAATAAATAAGCAATTACTCGTGTTACATATTCGAGCCGACTATTGTTGTTTAGCAACGTCATCACTATGCACTCGCCGGCGCTTGTAGCTGCGGTGTCTGCACCTTTTGTCACAGTGCAAGTTTGTCGTAGGTCATGATCAGTTGAGTATGATTCATCGGTCTTTAAGTTGTCTGGACTCCATTTTTTCAGCCACTGTGGACCATTCCACCAGATTTTTTCTTCAACTAGCTGTTTCGGTGATAAACCGCGAGTTGCACAGTCAGCAGGGTTTTCTTTAGTATTCACATAACTCCACTTTGATGCCGGTACTAAGTTAGTTATCAGAATGCTTCGGTTAGCAACATATCTATCCCATCTTGTTTTATCTCCCTGAAGCCACGCTAAAACCACTTGTGAGTCAGTCCAGCAGTAGGTTTCCAGTTGAAGGTCAGTTAATGCCATCTGACATTTGTTCATCAGTTTAGCCAGTAATTGCGCACCACAAAGCTCTAATCTCGGTAATGTAGTTTTCTTTTTCGTAGGCGCGACTTTAGTTTTTGCTGTCATTAGTGTAATAACGGCTTCTCCGGTATCATTCGTCGCTTTACTGTATATGACGCAGGCGAACGCCTTTTCGCTTGCGTCGCAAAATCCATGCAACTCGGTCACATTGTTATAACAGCTGATCCACCTCGGTATTGTTACATCATTTATGTTTATTATTTCGCTTCGTATCAGTTCCCACTCTTTCGACGAGCTTTCGGAAACGTTTTCATCCCAGTTCAGTCTATCTAACCAAAGTTTTTGGAAGATCAGTTTTGCTTTGACGGTCATAGGTGATAACCATCCTAGCGGATCGTAGATTTTGCTGATGTTTGACAGTAGTACTCGTTTAGTGAGCCTTGACTTTTGCTGAGGTAATTGCCAATTGAAAACAAATACATCTTCCGTAGTATTCCAGCTGAGTCCCAAGGTTTTCATTGACTCGTCTTGTTTAAAATCGATCGTATTTTGTTGACGTTTGTAATATTCAGGTAAGCCTTCCAGGATCGATGCTTCGTTAGTTGCCCACTTTTTCAGTACAAAACCACCTTTCAGTAATAGGTTATAGAGCTCATTTTGTAGAATTTTTGCTTCTTCAATAGTATTTCGCCCAGATATGACGTCATCCATGTAAAATTCTGACATTACGGCTTTTCTTGCTTGAGGGTAAGCGTCTCCCTCGTCGATGGCCAGTTGTTTTAGCGTACGCATAGCCAAATATGGGGCAGATTTACTCCCATAAGATACAGTGCAGAGTTGCATTTCTCTCAGCTCATCAGTAGGTGTAAACCTCCAAACAATCTTTTGTAACTGCTGCTGATCTTCATGTATAAGTATGCCTCGATACATCTTCTCGATATCGGCGATAACAGCGTATCGGTAACTTCTCCATTTGATTATTAGAGTCAGTATGTCGTTTTGCAAGTTAGGCCCCTTTTCCATGAGGTCATTCAAACTGTACTTGCTGCTAGTTTTCATAGACGCATTGAATACAACTCGTAGTTTTGTTGACGTTGACGATTCCTTTATTACACCGTGGTGAGGTAGGTAAACTTGCAGTGTCATAGTGTTCGGTTGATTGACCGCCGGTTTCATGTGACCCAGTTCAATGTATTCTTCGATGAATTGTTTGTACCGACTTGCCAATTTATCGCACCTTGCCATTCGTTTCTCTAGCTGGTGAAATTGACAGATAGCCTGAGGTTTTGAGCTTCCCAGTTTGGAGGCTATATCTTCCTTGAGAGGCATCTTAACGATGTATCTGCCATCTTCTTGCCGTTCAGTTGTTTCCGCGTAATACTTTTCACAGTACGCTTCAGAATCTGTGAGCTCGGTGTCCTTTGTTATTTCCTCTGATTCCCAGAATCTAGTTAACTCCTCTATCTCATTGAGGGTTACAAAGCACTTGAATGTTTTGGTGTTTCCGCATAGAATCCAGCCCAACTTGGTCTGCTGCGCGACGGGAGAGTTTGAATCCTGCTTCAGCACTCCCTCCAGTATAATCTCGGAGTAAATATCCGCTCCGAGCAATAGATCAATTGGGCCAGGAGTGAAGTAATCGGGGTCAGCCAGTTTAATATTGTCTAGGTGCGTCCAGTTTGACGTGGTTAGTTTAGTATTGGGTAAGTTATTAATCAGTTTGTTCATTATGAGCACCTTTGTAATAAATTTATAATCTGAATGTATTGATTTACACTCCAGTGTCAGTAAGCCTTTGCTGCTGCCCATTGCTGATCCAACTCCTGATACGACTGCGTTTCCCTTTTGCCTCGCCAGTCTGAGTCGCTGCGCCGCGTTCTCAGTGATCAGTGACACTTGAGATCCCTGATCCAGTAAAGCTCGTAATACTATATAGTTCCCATCAGTATTTTTAACCATAATTTTCACGGTGGTAAGTAAAACTTCTTCTTCCTCTTTTTTAACAAGGTTAGTATTTTTCTGGGGTGACCACGAAGGGGTTGATGTTGATTGTCCTTTGAAGTTAGTTTCGTGCAAAAATGTGTGGTGCGATTTGTTACACACTTTGCATTTTTTATTAGAATCGCATTGTTTACCGTAATGGTCGAATAAACAATTTCTGCACACTCGTAATTTCGTGACAGTTGCAATTCTGTTAGGCACGTTCGTGCTTAAGAATGTTGGACAATTCATGAGGACGTGATCTTTCTTGCATAGTGGACAGTTTTTAATAGAAACATGGAATGATTTGCTGCCTTTTTCCGCGTTCTTGAAGCTCGGCGCCTTGACCTCGTTATTCTTGTAATAACTTTTCACCGCTGGGTGATTAGTTTTGACGGTTTCTAAGGCCATGAATTTGGATTCTAGAAAGTTCAGCAACTCCTTTAGCACTGGAAACTCTCTCGGTTTTTGTAAGCCTTGCACGTAGTCATTGTAAGTGGCTGCATCCAGCTTCTGTGACAAGAGGTGAACCACTATCGGGTCCCAAGTCGAAGTATCCAATCCAATGTTCTTTAGCGCGTTCAAGGCTTCTAATGTCGTATCATGCATCCTCTTTATTTGATACGCATTCGGTTGCTGGACAATAGGTTGGTTTAACAGAGTATTGATGTATGATGAAAATAGCAGTCTCTTATTGTCAAACCGGTTTTGAATAATTTCCCAACAGCACTCGTAATTATCTGCTGACACAGTTAAATGCTGCACCAGTTTCTCAGCTTCACCCCTAAGTTTTGTCTTCAAATGCTGCATTTTCTGTGTTTTACTGATAAGGGGGTTGTTATGAATCGTTTCCATGAAGATATCTTTAAATGAAACCCACTGAGCGTACTCGCCAGAGAATTCCGGGATTTCTACTCTCGGCGTAGACTTCTCGTAGTGTAAGTTGGCCCACATCTTCTTGTTGATGACCTTGCGTAATTCTTCATAGAGATTCTCTAACCTGTTATACTCCTGCTCATATAATTCGTTAGATCCGTTGAGCCAGTTGTCCAATTCCCAATGAATTTTGTCAATAGCATTCCATTTAGTCTTGAGAATATTTAACCGATCTTCCAGGTCCCATTTTTCCTCGATGGTGTCGATGTTGACCTTGGTAGCGGCACGTTGAAAAGCTTTGAAATTACCTTGTTGTTGTTGTAACAAGACGCTCTTCCTGTCAGTTAAATCCGTATTTATCCCTCCAAATATGTCTTGCACTACGCCGAACGTCCCGGCTGACTCTCCTCTCTCTTCCTTAGACGTTCCAGCAGTCGGTTGTGGTTGAGTCTTCATTAGTTCAGCTACCCACTGCGCTTGTAAGGCCACCATCTGACTTTTAGCTCTAAGATATTTCTCCTGAGCTTTCACAAACACGTTGCTAGTAAAATAAGATAAGTTTTTCTCCTCACCCGCGTTCAGTAACTTGTCAGTTTCTGCAAATTGTTGCCAGTGCGTATCGAGAGCTTCGATTCTCTTCTTAAGATACTCCAGTGTTTTTCTTTCAGGAGCGTCCTTGCCGAAATTAACACATATCCTCTTGATGCTATCAAAGCAGTCCTCTTGACGCTTGATCAGTGCTTCGGTATTCATTGTGTTGAATGTCGAAGTTAGTTTTCTTGGTAAGTAGTTAGTTTTCTTGATAAGTAGTTAGTTTTCTTGATAAGTAGTTCGTTTTCTTGATAAGTAGTTAGTTTTCTTGATAAGTAGTTAGTTTTGCTGGTAAGTAGTTAGTTTTGCTGGTTGGTCGTCTACACGATTTGTTTTCGTGTCAGTTAAGATTAGCTGGTACAAACACGTTCAGGTATGTGCGATTTTCCTTGTCTCAATACTCTCGGGGAGGTCCGCTGGTGGAAGGCCGAGAATACCGATTCGCTACCGTCACAGATGCACTTCACTAATCACTTAGGTTCGAAGGACCATAAACATGTAGGGGCCGATGCGAGGTACCCGTCGACTCCAATCAGTAAAGTCAGTGAGGAGTTTAGTTCACAAAATATATTAAATAAGTATTACAGAAAGATGGACTGTAATGGTTCAGTTGTAAGTGACGACTGATCTAACTATGTAAGTTCTAGGTTAAGTAAACTGCTGCGTCAGACAACATAACTCTAGGTATGTGAAAAGGCTGTAGCCTGTACAAATAGGAAATTATTACAAAATGTTTAGGTATGTTTTTAATTGGTACTCGTAATATACTGGTGACCTTTTAAATGTACTACAATATTGCAGACGTCGTTATTAAGTTAGCTTTTTCCGCTTAGGAATAACTGTTGATTTTCTGAATGGAACTTTTTCATTGCCTGTGAGTGTATATTATTTCGTAGTCGTCTTGTAGACGTGACACTTTTTCGTTGCTCGCGAGTGTAATTATTTGAATAAAGTAACAATAGAATATCATAGATAATAACAGATAATAAGCATTTCTTATAATATTTAGGTGTTTAGTTACATTATGTTATGAATGTACCCACCGACCAATAACGAGCAAACCTATGTTATTAATAAAGCTCTTTTCATGACTGTCTTTTGTTATTATGGGGGCAAGAAAATGTTATAGGTACAATGGCCGTGAGTTGTATGACTCGTTAAGCTAACTGAAGCTCAGCTTATGTAGGTTAAACTTGCCGTGCACTTGATACTTCATTATAGTATATAAATAAATAAATAAATAATAAATAAATATGTGGGGACATCTCACACACGGCCATCCGACCCCAAGCTAGGCAGAACCTGTGTTATGGGTGTCGGACAGCTGATATATCTACACAAATACATAGATAGATAGATACTAAATATAAATATCAACACCCAAGACCCGAGAACAAATATCTGTGTTTAAACAAATATCTGCCCCAGCCGGGAATCGAACCCGGGACCTTCGGCTCAGTAGTCAGGGTCACTAACCACTACGCCATTCGGTCGTCATATGAATCTTATACTGATAATTATTACATTAAAAACTATTTTTTTCACTTATCGAATTCAGATTAGTAACAAATTATAGTCATGAAAATAGCTCACTAAATAACCACATACATCTGGTGGTTATTGGTAGATGGATACAGGTGCCATACATTTTTTTTCCCTTATCCATGGCGATGTGTCTTTTTTATGTATCTATGTCTATTTTTTCTCCAACAAATAAGTAAATAAAATTAATACTACCCGTTTAAAACGTGTCGTTTGAAAAATAAACACTAACTGAGTCTTTTAACATGGTTTCTAAAAGATAAACTTGTTTATTGCGGAATCTAAACCACAGATTAAATATTAGTTACAAATAGAAAATATTTTCCCGTCGTTTTAAGTTGCAATAGCTTATTTACAATCCGTTTGAAGAGTTTTCTTTCTATTTATCTAACTAAGTCGACGACTAATTGGTGGCGGTCTTATATTTACTCTCCCCGCTTATAATTTTGCGTCAAAAGGAATGTTGACGTTGCATTTGCTGGGATAACGATATTTTTTTGTTTGTTGCCTGAGAATCACCATAATATACAAGCTTTTTGCGCTGCATATCCACCATTATTTTTAGCAACGAATGAGTTTTACTTACAACAAACATAATATCATTTCGATTCCAATAAACAATATTTACGCAGTGTTTTATATAAAACCACTCATCAGTGGTCCAGTGTTTATTAACCACGGATGCAGAGCAGCAAACAGTGACTTAAATGAGAAATCGGGGCATTAAATATCATCCCCCTTTATTTAACTCAGGAAATGTATCCACGAGTAGGTACTTTGTGGTTTGTGCTTTAAAAACAATGTTGATTCAAGTTCAATACTTTTTAAAGTGTTGTGTTTCCATGTTTAATCGATTTCATATAGGTAGCATGTGTATCTAAATTTATCACAGTGATAATTTTAATGAGGTTTCGACAAATTTAGATTTCACTTACGAAATTAAATTAAATTCTAAATAGGTTTTCAATACTCAGACGTAAGCAGTATTAAAACGCACACCAGGTATATTCGGCGCATATTAATAGTGTTTTAATTAAGGAATAATTTTGAAACATTTGAATACAAGGGAATCATGTTGCCCAAAATAAAGTCGTCCTTCATTTTCATAACCTTAGCTATATAAATTGGGAAAGACTTAGGGTGGCTTGGACAACAATGTTAATCAAAATTAAATAGTTTGTTTTTTTTTTCTTCAGACTATAAAATTGTATAATTTTCAGTTTTACAATGTCATTAAGTCACTAATGACAGTATAATGTCAGAGCAAGAGGTCATAGATTTAATTTTGATTAACTTTTGTTGTGAAAGCCACCCTTAATTTAACCAAGAACAAACCATCCGTGCGTTTCCTTTACGGTTGCACCCTATGTTTTTTCTATGTTTTTCCAATTCACATAAGTAGCAAAGTTTTTGTCGTATCACTCCCTCCCTCAATTTACATAAGTTCTACTGTTGTGTAAATAAATATGATTTTTTATCTTTATATATTTATCTTTATATAATTATAATGTATAATTATTAATTACAGAGAAACAGAAAATCTTCGAGAATCAAGTAACTTTATCATCAACTCGGCATAAATATTATCAAGTAAGTACATCATAACTTCTTTAAACTCTTTATGATTATGTAGTACCTAAACTGTTATTTAAAAAAGTTAATAAGATGGTTTAATGGTTTTCACAACGAAATTTATATTATGTAAAATTTACTTTTATGTCTTTTGTGTTAACTGCTGGTGTTCCTTATTTAAATAAATAAATAAGAAAAAAACATTTTTTTGCACATTTATCTGTGTTTTTTTTTAAATATAAATTGAATACTTTACAATAACATAAGTAATTATAAATTAACATAATTAATTACTTACTTTTGCGATATTTTTCACTGATTATTGAAAGTAACATTTCTCTATGCGAATTCAGTACCTTTTGTAGTTTTAAACTTCTACTGACCTCAGTGAAATCGTCCGGACACACTTCGTAGTGACTACTAGTGACATGACGTCGCAGCGCAAAAACCTGCAACAGTGATAACGCATTTGCCCTGAAAAACTGTCAAAGTAGTCGATTTCTACGTCGCCGTCTGCGTCGTCGACACGTAGCGTTGTGTTCGCAATCGTGTTGAAAACTATAAAAGTTTACGTTTTCTTCTGTCATCTGCATACATTATCAGTCAAAAATGTCGCATGATAGTTTCCGCTAGAGGCGCCACTTTGTATGCGAGAAAATGTAAACTTTTATAGTTTCTGACAATCTAACAAACCTATACTAGACCTACAGCTCGTAATTATCCAGTACTGGATGGCCATACTCCATAGCCCCACATCTTAACAGCGTAATATTTTTGAGTTTTTAATTAAATGCGACATGCGTGACACATTTGCATTGCGATCGCATTCTTAACGCTTACTTTATATGAAGACGTATCCTTGATTGTTCCTTTTTTACATTCGGCTGCAGTACCCTAAAAAATATTTAGGATAATGAGCAAGCTACTTCGCAGTGCGAACTGTAGAATAATAGAAATTATAATCGTATGTTTAAGGAATCAATTTGGCGAATGTATGTAAACATACCAGTTACGTAATATAGAGTAAGTTTTTTATTTTCATTACTTTTATATTCATTATGTTTAAGTAATGCGTGTGCTGGCGGCAAATAAAAAATATATATAGTTAATATATAATAATTCCTACCTATTGGCTGTGTCATCAACTCATCAGTAAATATATATTATGATCACCTACTGTGGGGTAAAGGTACACTTCCGAGCGGAGCGACTCGACTCCGGTGACTCCGACGCAGCGACAGTAACTTTTGTTCGACTGAATTATCACAGTGACAAGTCTATGTCACTGCCTTCCTTATTTTATTTGTTTTATTGTATAATTATCTATCACTTTAACACCCATAATCCTAATCCTAACTAATATTATAAATGAGAAAGTAACTGTGTCTGTCTGTCTGTCTGTTACTCTTTCACGCCAAACTACTACACTACTAACTACAGACAGAGAGCCGCTCATACAAAAGTACTGTCACTGCGTCAGTGTCGCTTGAGCTGCTCGACTCGGAAGTGTACTATAAACGCCACATTGTTTTGCGCGAATTTTTCGGTTCTGCACCACTCTTGTACATTGTTTCCCACTGAGCTGGCTGATATCATCTGTAAACACGGTTTCTGTGATATACAATACATTAATATAAGTGCAATGCAATTAACATTAAGCGAACATTGAATTAAGATTTGATTTATAAACTGTGTTTCTAATTTGTAAATAATTTTTTGTACCTTACCGACATAAAAGTCTACTTTTAGATAGGTAGGTAAATATTTAAGGTCTAGGTTGATTTATGTACATTTTACTATCTTTATGTTTATTATACAACTTATTTACAGGTTCATCTTTACGAAGAACTCTCGAACCGAACCTTAAACAGGTTTAGCCGAATTTCTCAAAGCACCGAGAGTTGTTAAAAACTAGAAACCATGCCTAGCTTTGACGAGAGCAGCCGGGCTAGCAGCCAGAGTGACGAGGAGACCAGGACTACGGTGAAGGAGAACAAGCCCCGAAGCCCCGCTAGGATGTGGGTCGGTCCCCCTATCCCGAGCAAGTCGCCGGTTCTAAAGTTCGCTTTCAAGAGTGGCAATCGCGTGGATGTAACAATGATGTGGTGGGTTTTCTTAGTTAATAATAACAGTAATACCAATCGTTTTTTTAATATGTAAGTACACTTTTTTGGATAAACATTTTTTTTTTAATCATTGTTTACAGGGAATCTGCAATGGGAATGGGAATGCAAAAGGGAACTTTCTGGTACGAAATTGACATGTGCATTGAGGGACAATACCGCAACATTAGAAAGGTGGACGTTAACTATACAACTTTAAAAAGACTCAAGAGAGGGGAGCTTTTAAAGTTTAGGTATAGAGTGTCCACCCAAACCCACTACGGTGTTCCGAGCCCGATGTGCACCTGCATCATTGGTAAGTCTTATTATACAGGTTGTGCTGAGTCAGAACCCTTTTGCTAACATGGGAAATAGACATGTTGCACGTGTATATCTTGATATCTCTCTGTAGTCTCTGTCTGCTCTATGATGATGTAATGTTTCCGTGTAACCTGTGTATGTACTGTGTTCAATAAATAAACAATTTGTCTACCTACCTAGCTTGTGCAAAAGTGGTATAGTAAATTCATCAACACTCTGGCAACATGTTTTATTTTTATTTATATTTTTAATAAATAATAATTCTTATTATCTTATTTTTTTTTTAGATTACCCAGTCATAGAACCGACCCCTCTCGACTTGCAAGTCCAACCAATGATCGAGTTCGCTCGAAATTACTCCGCCGAAGCCGACATAGTAGGGACCGGCGCATTCGGCAACGTCATCCGAGTGACGGACGAGCACGGCAAACACTACGCAGCCAAAATCATGAAAACATCGAGCCGAAAGAAGCGAGACGCTGCTCAACGGGAATTCGACATCATGAGATATGTGAACCACAAAAGTCTTGTAGAATTAATAGCTGCATATGCCGAGCCCAAGAAATTTATCATCGTAACCGAGCTGTGAGTAGCTTTAAGTTTTTAAACAGCCAAATTTTTTTTTAATTTGAAAACATGTTATTTATGACTTACACCCTTTTTTTAGATATGTCGGTGGTGAACTTTTTGAGCGTGTCGCCTCAGCAGACTACATAACCGAGGCAGCATGCATAGAGTATGTACGGCAGATTTGCGAGGGAGTCACCTTCTTACACTACAGGCGCATCGCCCATCTAGACCTGAAAGCTGAAAACATCATGTGCGTCAGTGCTGACGGCAAATATATTAAGATCATAGACTTCGGCCTAGCCCACCGATATAGCTCGGACACAGAGACATACAGGACCATGTATGGCACCAGGGATTATGCGGCGCCAGAAATTGTGAATTATGACAAGGTGACATATGCAACTGATATGTGGTCTATTGGCGTGATCACTTATATACTGTAAGTACTTGTCCTTATTAATCTTTTAATGCAGTGTTGTATTTAACTACTATATAGTTTATACTCGTATGCGCCAACCATTCAAGAAGTTACCCGTGGGAATACCCAGATAAACAGTAGCCTCAGACATAATGTAATATACTAGTATATTCTTGTCGCATTAAATTTGTCAACGTGGTGAAAGGATTTGCCAAAAGCGTCTCCAGTGTACCTATCGCGAGCTTGTTTTGACAACGATTTTCGGATTCGAAATATTATATTGAACTTGACACTCTTGGGCGTACCTGGCACAGAGGATATCCCTTGCCGTGCAGCGCGGCAGCGCAGCTAGCATTATGGAGACTTTTGGGTCGGCTGCGTCCTAGGGTGGTTTATTTAGCTAAGTAAGTTGTGTATTGTTTGGTTTATTTCTTTTGTATTAAATTTTTGACGTAACGAGGGTGGTTCGTATGTTTTATAAAATTTGTACTCGACGCTAATTACTGCGTAAATGTTATTTCGTTTAGACTTCGCGATAGGGCTCAAGGGTTCGCCGGACGTGTATGATAAGCTTACGAGATGATTGACTGAACGGATTCTATAGCGGACTTTATAGCAATGTTGCTTATGAGATACGAAGTTTTAATTATTTTACTAACAAAGCTAGCGCCATTTTACACAAACACACTATCCTACAACCAATCGTCCTCACCACAGGCTGTCCGGTCTCCTCCCCTTCTACGACGACCAGTGGACCGTCCAATCAGCTATGATCACCTCCGGAGAGTACAGATATGACGAGGATGTCTTCGAGACCATCAGCGCCAGAGCCAAGAACTTCATCGACAACCTTCTGGTAGTGAAACAGGGGTACAGGATGAAGGCCATCGAGAGCCTGTCTCACCGGTGGCTGGCTGAGGACCCCGGCAACCGTGAGCAGCCCCTGGACAGGGCTCAGGAGAATCTGAGGAAGTATCTCATGATACGGAAGTGGCGGGTGAGTTTTATGTGTCTACATTTCGTGTAACGTTACAGTACAGTACAGTACAGTACAGTACAGTACAGTACAGTACACTACAGTACAGTACAGTACATTACATTACATTACAGTACAGTACAATACATGAAAGTATAGTACAGTACAGTACAGTTAGTACAATATTATATACGTTTAATAATTAAACCTGCATTATAAGTTATTTCCTTATTTGTGTTAAAACGGTTACTCTTTCTCTTGTTTTCTCTTTCATGTTCAATCTTATCGTTTTGTTAATTTTTGTTAAGTTCTTATATTATTTATATTTCATGTGTGATTTATTATTCAAATTTTACAAATCGTAAGTTTTAACCTTTATATCAATAAGTAGGTACTTATACTAATAGTAAAACTTTAAATGGGGTCAGTTAGGGTAAGAGGAACTATCATAACAACTATATAATATCTATATAGGCACTTACCATTCCAATTTTCATGTCTAGGAACATAGACCAATAATAACATAATAATAATAACATAGGGGTTACCCCGCACTCACAAAAACTAAATTTCGGAGCGCACTGCACGAGCCACGACTCTATCTCGTTGTATTAAACGTGCCGATTCCACAACAACGCTCGTTCGTTAGTTTTTCGTCAGTATAGAGTAACCCCGAAGTTTCTCTCGTGGTTCTCTCCTCTTGCCCTCCTCCCCTCTAAATACTTCTCTATTTATCATGCGGCATTTAGAAGGAAGAAAAGCGGTACAGTTTCCGCCACGGCTTACCTTCGCAACGAAGGGCGTTCTTCCAGAACATAACTAGTCTTTGCGGACTTTTGGACAGAGAACCGGTATGGTATCATAGTCTTAGCGTAATCATAGACCCCTTTATTATAATACGAAGACTAAAGATAGTTCCGGTTTAAACCCGAATTTGTAATGATTTGTATGATATCTCTGGACTATAGCCGGTTCTAAACCAAAACTATATTATTTATCTACGTTATATAATAAGGGATGAATTATTAGAGTGAAACCTTAATAAGTGGGACGTGGATAACTGAGACACCTTCAACTTGGACTGACTGCTGAGGTCCGCAACACCCCACATTATTTCTGTTAGGGACAAAACCATCTTTTGTGATTATTTTTTGCAATTTAATGGTTACTTTATATGTATAATTGAGACGGTTTATTTAGCTCTCCATATAACGTATAACTAAGACTATACTCACTTAGTAGCTCTGAAAAAGTTCTACAGTGCCACAAACTTATCTGTTCCGGTGACAGTTCAATTAAATGTCTAATATTTCTTCATTCTATAAGATTTTAAGTTTGCCCGTGGTGGTAATTTGCCCTTGCGGTTATAATAAACCCATCTAATCTATATCAATATACAATTAATTAGTAAGTAATGAGATATGGATCCATTTAGTTCGCTCTCACCGGAACAGATAAGTTTGTGGCACTATACCAGACATTGACGTTCTACTCGTATATGTCACAGGAACGTTTTCATTGCTCGTGAGTGTGTGTTTTAATTCATTATTAGGTACTAATGTAAATTATTAAATAAATAAAAAAATATAAGTTTATTTAGTACCTATGTGGAGTAGAATACATCTTTCATTATGTGCGACAGTCGCTAGTCGGTCCTTATAGTCTCGCTTATCCACGTTTTACTGAGCTTTCAGTTTATACATTTCACACTCACCAATTAGCCAAATCCTGTAACGACTGACTAGAACCATTTCGTCTAGTGCATAATTGTGATCTGTATGGCTCTCGGCCCACGCCGAGTGGAAATTAGATATACAGGGTGGCCCTGTATAATGTCAGTGCTAATCCTCACCATCACCGGTAATGAATATTGCATGCGACTCAATAGTGAATAGGGCTTTACAAAGGATGACTCGTGAATAGCCCCTTACAATTATACTCTGCTACAATGTTGAAAGGATTTTAGATTTTGAAAAGCTTACTTTACAATATCTATTGGTCATTGCCGAGAAAAACACATAATTTTATTGTTTATATAGGATGGAACGTCAGAGTATGAGGCGCGATACGACGCTTTTACAAATGTCGTATATGTGACACGCGCCATGGAAAAAGAGGTAAGATTTCATAAACATACAGGGTGTTGCAAAAATTACATTGAAAGTCGAAAGGTGGTCGAATTACCCAATGTCGTAGATTTTTAGTTAGCTGCAATAATGGCTAGTTATACTCGTACATATGCGATCGCTTTTCGGCTCTCGACCCCTTTTTCATCTTCTTACTTCCTATTATCTAAATTAGACCAATTAGGTATTAATAACGACACACAGTGTAAGAAAAACGTTACCAGTGCGCAGTGAGCATAGAGAGGTTTTTTATATTTTCGAAAACTGATTATTGATGTAACTAGTACTTACCTTTTTGGTAGGTAGACCTACTAAGTCTTAAATAGATTTCAATACAAATTCATAAAAAAAATACAAAACACTAAACAGAAACGAACACCATATTAAAATACAACCAATATAAACATAATGAACTTTGTCCTTTACCTATCAAAACCAATACGTGTTATTTACACTTTGACCGTACACAACATACAATAATAATTGTTGTGTTCTTGTGAGGACAACCTTACCACAAACACTTCAAACAAAACTATAACAAAAGAACATTCCATAAGGATCCCATTGTCATCTTAAATCCTCGCTCACTTGCTCTTGGAACCGACACTTTGATAGCAACGTAACAAGCTCTATAGTACAGACTCTATAGATACGTGCTCGTCGGACCACTGGTAGTTATTTCTCTTAAACTGTGCTGTTATAATGTAATACTTATGTACGTATGCCACCGTCACGTTTTCGGCTTGAAATCTCGCCCGAGGCAGTCACTTGTTTATGAACATACTTAGAGCCCCGACAGCTTCATGCATGTATGCTGTGTCTGGCTCGACAAGCCCATTTCTGGTGATTCCAAAAATAATCTACAACTCCACTTTTAATTAAATAATAATATTTTTCTAAAATTCAGAAAATTTGTGATTTTTCAATATCATATCGGGGTCACCACATTTGGGCACATCTGACAAATGTCAAACCGTTTCACGCTGCGTATCCTAGCAACGGCAAGCTGGTCAGTTCTACGGGCCTAGGGCTCCGAGGGGCTACAGGGGCCGCAGTCCAGTCGCGGGGCCCTCCTCGAGACCGCCAGGGTGGCCCAGGGACCCCCGCGCCTACTACGCCCCGTCTTCCAGTGATGATGAGGTAGGTTTTGTTGGTTCAGCGAGGCTTTGTCACAAACATGGAAATGTATTTTTCCAATGCCTTTTAAATCAAAAGTTGAGTTGTTTAATTAAATTTTTTATGGTAATATTATTAAGTATACATACATAGATCATGCAAATTAAATATACAAATTTAATGCCTTTTTAAAAAGATTTGTCTATTTTACGTTAATGCCGCCAGGATGGAAAGTCCCCTAGTTTCATACTTAGACTTAAATCTTCATCCCCGAAGGATGCTCCGGTAAGTATAATATACACGAAAAAGGTATGTACTTTATAAAAATATTCAAGACTTCAAGTACATGAATTACCAATAAAATAAAACCAAATACTACTTTGCGGATTACTTGTAATTTAGATATATATTATTTACTATACTTACTCACTTAATGTGCAAACAATATATTACTCACATTAGGAGACGCCATCACGTCGACCCAGCAACCCTAGTATCCTGTCCATCATTCGATCATCCTTCAGCGATGATGAGGTAAGCCAGAATTCCAGATCATCAACTGAAAATTCCATTAAGACTGCTGTAACTTCGTCAATAACAATTCCCATCATTTCGATAATCATGTTCATTTCAAATTTGCGTTTCAGAAGACTGGAGGTTTTGTTTTGACGAAAGTGTTAAACATTCGTGGACTAACTAACAATATTTAAATAACTAACAATCATTCTTTATGAGTGATTATTAAAACATTCACTAACTTTACTAACATATTTTTTCAGGCCACCGGAATGTACAAATTTTTCAAAACTTCAATAAGTGAAAACGTAAGTCAATAAGTATATTGATTTTTGTAACACTTCGTGTGCGTATGTAACCGGAGTTTTAACCAAGTGGTATCAAATGTTTTATGACCCCTTCTTTTCAGCAACTTTCATTCGACTCCCTGTGAAAAAAACAGCTTCCATACCATCCTTAAACTGGAGTATCCAGATAAATCAGACAATATTAAAAATCGATAGAATCCGTAATTTCCACGCTGGAGTAAATTGCATATTGCTTATGGTTTTTAAAAACAAAAGAAGTGTTTAGTGTCCATACCCAAGCTATGCTTTTATAATACATAACACTTGCATCGGCAGTTACCTAATAGTATGTGTATGTATAATGTATAATAATGTTTGTCCGTGTATTTGCTGCTAAGTATGGGAGTCTGCGCAGTGGGGAGGTGGCTCGCAGAAGAAGCGCCAGCGATGAGGATGTACGTAATTATACTTGTATATTATATACATTATATTATATATAAATCACCAAGTTTAATATGCTTTTAAAAGCATTTAATTTTTTTGTCTAAGTATTCATTCTGCAACCAGTAAATTTCATTTCAAAAAATTAGTTAAAATTTTTGACATCACTTTTACAACCTGTATAAAATTAAGTACTTATGTATTTACCCCCAATTTCAATTCATAGTGCTTTTTGTCATTTTAAAAATGGTTTACAAATAACGTTGTCATATATGAATTTCAGCTGAATATTTGATTTTGACTTTTGACTGATATTGAGAGTCGAAAGTCATGTTTCTGAAGTGATTTCTAAACCTCTCCTAAACATAAAATACAGCCGTTTATGAATTTGGGAGTTAGTTCATACTAGCACTTTCTATTTATAAGTTTCATTGTAAGTTACTGTCTCCCGCTAAATTGACTGCGCTTTGGAAGTTTTATTGTGACCAAGTGCTAATATTAGATGAACTGAGTAAAATGATTCCGTTCGTTATTTTTTATGCCGCAAAAGGGTGGACCCATTGTAGCTCCAAGAAGGAAAAGGCTATTTTGCAGACTCTGGTCTTCACTGAGCGAGGAGGAGGTAATCTAATATATTTATCTTCTACAAAATACCTACTAACCTACTAGTTTTAGACATAATTGGGTAGATATAAATGATAATGTTTACAGTTGTACAATTCTTTCTGTACCAGAGGCCGACAGTAATAAGAAGACTATTTTTAACCCCTGAAGGATGTGTACCTGTGCGTCTGTGTATCTGTGTGTGTGTGTGTGTGTGTGTGTGTGTGTGTGTGTTTGTGTGTATCGGTCTGTGGTAGCGTAACTCCCGAACGACTAAACCGAATAAATTTATTTGTTTTGTTTGGGTTATAGTCAATGTTACCCTGAGTGAATTTTATCAAAATCGGGTTAGCCGTTCCAAAGTTATGCTACTTTTATTGTTGAATGTCGGGGGTTTTTAAGTTGGTTGGGTTATAAAAGTAAAAGAAAAAAAAACTAAAAAATAGCCTTATTACCGCCTACCTTTGAGGTACAGAAATGCAAAGAACATCCGATGTAGGTAGGTAGGTACATCCATTCATGGTTCAGCACATTATTAGCCTGATTTCTAGTAGTTCACTGATAAATTTATACCCTACACATACATTAGACCCCTGATTCCGACAGGCCTTGCACGGGTCGTGAATCGTGATAGGTTGCGGAAACTATGAAAGTTTTCATGTTTCGCGCTTACAAACTGCCTCCTACAGAGGAAGCGTTTGAAACTTTTGACAGTACATAATTATATGAGATAAGTTGTGATAGCAGATTAACATAGACATTTTTCGTTTTTGTACAAGCCTGTACTAAGGGTGATGGATACAGTATTCCATTGGAATAAAACTACTTACTGATTATAACGTTTGTTTCAGAAATGGCCTGCTAATTGATGAAGTTTATTGAGCAGGATATATTTGTATTGTAACATATTTATTTCTATTGTTGATACTTCGTTTTGACTTCACGATGCCGCTACAGTTTATTGGTAGAGGTTCTGAAGGCACCAATTTTTTAATTTAGGAATGTCTATTCGTAAAATTCTTTGTCCAAATTGGCAGCATAATTCCATATTTAAAAATTAAGTTCATCATCATCATCATTAACCTTCTATCACCCACTGTTGGGTATAGGCCTCCTTCTTTTTTAAGTTATGGTTGAGTTAAATTTGAATGTGGCCTTATTATCTACAGCCTTTTTGTCCCTTTGGACAACAACCTGTTGTGTTATTGTTTGTTTCGTATTGTATATTTACTGTTGTTTTGTATTGTATTTTTGTTGTTGTTTTGTATTGTATTTTTATTGTTGTTTTCTATTGTACTTTCGTTGTTGTTTTGTATTGTATTCTTTCGTGGTTTTTTATTGTTTTTGTTGTCAGTCGGTCAAATAATTGTTTCATTTTATTTTATCAACCATTATCCTCTAACAAAGGTTGGTTTAATAGTACTGAAACAGCTATTAATGTCACCGTTGTTGCTTTTAATGCTGCTTTAGGTTGGACTTATGCCATTAATAGCAAAGATGAGGCCAGGTTCACCTGAGGATGCTACGGTAATTATAACAAACTGCTTTGGCAATGCGATGTTTTACTATATGTTTGATTTTCACCTAAAGTAGAGGTATGTTTTTATAATGTAATAATTATTTACACGCTGCAAGGATAAGGCATCTAGTTCACCGGAACGCCCCGCGTCGAGGCGCGGTCGGCGACGGAACACGATACGCTATGAAGACACTGAAGATGAGGTTTGTAAAAAAAATACACGAACAAAACGATAACGATGAACATGTTATGATGAAATCTTAAGAGAAGACTTAGTGATTTGTCATGATGGTCAAGAAAAAAAATCTGATGTTTTAATTTCTTTCTTTCCAGAGAACCTTCTTATTATTTTATGGAACTAATGCCTTTTTTTTCTACATACAGAAAGCTGGCAACGTGATGATTGCTGCGAGGCGATTCCGATCGAACGTGGAGCGCCGCCGCAGCTCGGGACACAGCACCTCGTCCGACACTGACTTCCACGCCACTCCTGAACCACCTGTCTCGAAGGCATCTGTAGGATTTGAGAAAAACGTAGAAATTGTCAGAAATTTCCCCGGTGGTCACATTTTGGAAGATGTCAGTGTTGCCAATCTCAAAGAGTATGGAATACATGGATGCACGTCTAAAATGGTTAAACTAGGTGATGTTGTTCTAGTACAACAGAGGCCGGGCATTCAGTGTGATGACTCGTCAGATACTGATGAAGGTAGCGATTTCGAAAGCGAATCCGTTACAATTGTAGACGGAATTCGCATTGAAGACCATCGCGAAATTAAGTTACAACGAATTGAACCACATGCTTTAAGGAAACTAGCAGAACAAAGTAATATTCCCCCCGATATTTCCGCTGCTGCAGATCATAAACCACCAGAAAGAAAAAGTTCTATGCTACATAAATTACATAATATGCCAACGATATCTGTGAGCCATATTGATGATGACTTAGACAAAATCGAAGAGTATGTAGAAGAAGATATTCGTGTTCGTGATACCTATGAACAACACAAACCAAGGTATAGACCTCCACCATCAACTTCAGGGATGCGAGTTGTTGATAGCGCTATCCAAGAACAAGATAGTAACGGTGAAGACACAAAACACAAGGCTATAATTGACAACTCCAAACTAGTCTCCATTAGCGAGCGCCACTGGCAGTTGGCCGCAGCGATGGTACATTCATTTGAAGACGACAGCAGTGACGAGTCAGCTGCAGACAACAAAGCGGACGAATCGTGGATCCCTCTCCCTTCAACATCTGGAAGAATTCCTATTCCATTTGAGGACAAATATACTGCTCCACTGCCGGCCAAGCAAAGAGAACCATCAACATTTATGGCGAAACCCCCACCGTCAACATTAGGTGGAAAAGTGGTTGATACTGCAATTATTGAGAATGAAAGCAATGGTGAGGAAACTGAAGTAATTATTGATAACAGCAGGCTTCTCTCTTATTACGATGTTGAACCTTGGAAAAGTGAAACGTGTCCAGATAAAGATGACTCTGAAGAATCAAATGGCAGTGATGGGAGCAAAGAACAGTAGTTAGGGAAGAAGATATAAAAAAGATTTAAGTAGTCAATATTTCCTTGTCTTTTAGGATTAATGTTGTAAGATTTATTTCTGTTAAATTAAATTACCTATATCATTTGAATTATAATTTTTTGTTTAAATAAACTAGGTAACCAAAAATTTTAAGTACTGAAATAAATATAACAGTTATTTAAAAATAATATTCAAATTACATACGTAAGGTGGTATAAAAGTATTACCATACAATTTATCGTTGAGGTAGATCATTACAGTTTAGAGAGGCTATAATGTACTTAGTTTTTAGTAGTTCTGATTAAGTACATCAGTTGAATTGTTCATATTAATTGTTGTAATTTATTCTAGGTGTTTTAGGGGCCTACTATTAATCTAATTATGAGCCAGTTCTCAAAGTGTTTCTCTCATAAATAAAAGCTAGATAGAGATAAGTAAAGTTATAAATGATTCATAGTTATTGTTAGTTGCTGTAGTTATTGTTAATTTATAAAGATTTTTAAATTGTAAGATGAGCAAGTACTATAATAGCATCTTGTGGTAGCTTTACTTTATAACTTTGTTATTATAAACTATTTAAGAACGTCAGGGACAAGTGCTACATAATTTTATTATGTTATAGGTAATTATAATTGTTATAATCATAAGTAGATAACGGGCATGTACCTATAATCATATTAATACAGATTAAAATGTGTTACTATAATTAATCCATAATTTGTGTTGAAATTTATTTACACCTTTACACTAAACACTCCAAAATACCTTAATCCTAAACTTGTGATCGGACGGACGGATCTCATTCAGTATTCTTTGTATAGAAATTCACACAACACAAGTGCGTCCACTTCTTCGGCATTACCAACGCCGTTTCTCCATACATGTATGACAATCCGTTTACGTTACGTACGATACCGATAGGCTTAAGTTTAAACCCAACATACAAAAAAAACATTGTTCATGGGTGTAATATAACACAGATACCTATATAAGTGCCTCCATTCTCATAGACATATTATTCAATAAACATAGTCAGCCGCCGCCGCCGCCGCGCTGCCAACGCCTTTCCAAAGTAAATGATATTTTGACCACATTTTTCTAAAATTCTCTATAAAATTCGATGGTTACTTGTAATAAAATATACTTATACAATTATGTAATTGTTTATAAAAGCATGATAACCCGAGTAGAAGACCTAGATTGCAAGGTGCCCTCAACCCTACTAAACAGCTATAGGAAACGCTGAAGACAAAATGCTCTGGCACTCCATCAAAGAAGTCTCGTCCACCGGTCTACGCGTGTTGGTTGATGATGATGATAAGTACCTATGCTTCTTCTTCTTCTTCTGGTGCCGTCTCCTAGCGAGCCATGGCTGACCCGGAGATTCTTAGCACCCTCTGACCATCTAAGGTCTGCCGGGGACTGAGGGCCGTGGTAATGTTGTGCTCAGCCATGATGATTTTCCTGGGGATGATAATGCGGTGGTTTCCCGTTGCCTTCCGCATCGCTGTTTGTTACCGGAGTGAACAATAATAACCGTCGACTGTACCGGTCTCCTTGACCTCCACTCTCAGGTCTACTGCAGGCGCAGCTGCCCGCTGCAGGGGTGGGTGTGCTTATTTACTGGCGGGACATGCTCGCCATGTCACAAGGTACTCATTGAGCTTATGCAGCACTTTTTAGGTAAGTCCGCTCCACCAGACTTCCCACTACGCTCTCGTAACCTCGCCGATGTGTGATCGGGGACTGCTTATTCGATATATTCGCAACTAACCACCATATCTGATGGCCGTTCACTATCCGCCACCTGTGACCCTGGAGATAGCCTACTGCTCAGCCCCCCTAAGAAGTATAGCTTGACTTTTTTATTGCATGCAAAATTAATGACTAGGTTCTAACGTCTGAATATCTGAGTGGACCACTGTCGTTTTAGAGGATTATGTTCATAGAACTTAATGCGTACCTATGCAGCTTTGTTGCCCCTAAAATCGATGTTGTGTGTATGTCGCAGGCATCTGGTTTAATCTCCTGTTTGATTGAACCGCTAGCCCGTTCATTGGATGACGCTACTCAGTTGAATGACTAAAGAACAACTCGTCAAGTGGTTGACTGTAACGTCCAACGTCTTGACTGAACGTTATTCAGCGAAGTCGTTAAATGGGATATAGTATAGCAACTTTGTAATGTCTGGTTAGTATGAACATGACCAGACAAGAGTCAACAAAAAGACTTTGTTACAAAGCTCTCATCTCACAAATTAACTAAACAATAACAATAAGCGTACCTTGATATTGTTGTTCATAATTATCCAGTTTCAGCACATTTTTTTCTTTGAAACTATCCGCCGGCGGTGTAATAGGTAAGTCCATGATGTCACACTATTTTAACATAAATAACGCACTTTAAAGCTAATTTATTTCCAAAAAATAACAATACAAGTGCTTTTTGTGTCAGCTGTTCGCTGTTAGACGCCATATTTTTTTTATTCACCACCTGACTGATTTTAAGTCCGCTAACTAGTTGAACGTTTTGTGACGCTTGTACAATCAACGTTCGGCCTAGACATACAACTGAATAGCGTCATCCAATGAACGGGCTAGCGGTTCAATCAAACAGGAGATTAAACCAGATGCCTGCGACATGTATCTTAGGTACCTAGACTCTATGTTTCACCATTACTACAATTTGTCACTCTAGCCCCGTAACTTATTACAGGCTAGTAGTGGATGTGGGCAAGGGAAAGGCCAAAGAGTACAACGGCCTCATAGACTGTATCGTGAAGACGTTCAAATCTGATGGTCCACTAGGCCTGTACCGAGGTTCGTAGTAGCTCTCATTAATTTACGCAACGAAGAAGCCTCCGATAGTGACGTATCAACTGAAGTGTATTAGAAACAGGTATACGTCCGGCGCACTCTGGGCAGTCAGCGATCAACAACTGACCCTGACTAGCTGATCCTCTCATTACCAACAGTGGCTCCATTTTAATGGGGATAGACAACACATAAACTATAATGTACTTTTTCTTACTTGTCGTAAATTTTGAGCAATTTTGGAGTGTCTTTTTATTTGATTTAATTTAAAAACTAAGTTATAAAATAAAACATAATAACAAAGGAAATACTTACAAACCAAAATGATTGATTTCGTAATCAAACCATTAATTTTAGCCGTAGTTTACTCGTATTTGGTTCTACCTTTTTTGGCATAAGATTTTTTTGCCTAATCTCGTATTGCATAGTAACGTTTGGTCAAAGTCTCGTTACGCCGAAAATCGTATGGCATAAATCTCGTTTAGTAAAAAGTTATTTCGCATAACATTGTTTAGCCTAATAATGGTATGGCCAAATCTTGAATAGCCTAATAATGCTATGGCATAGGTTTATACAAAGTAATAATATTCGTTTGGCTTTAACTTTGACGGAGCGTCTCCCTACATAGCGCAAACTGGTGCCTCGTATTGTTTCCGCTGTTTGGAAAACGCTCCGCTCCGCTTCGCTGCGCTCCGCTTTGGTTTTGATGAACATGTGCACCTAACACGCTAATCCTCGCTTTGCTCGTCGTCGCACCTATTTTTAGGTTTCGATCTCATGGGGTTTGTAATAATTATATTGGTCGTTAACTTTCGATTTTTTGATCATACAATATCGTGATTTTCGGGATGTAGGAGAAAAATACCACAATTTGTACATTTACTATATACTTAATATATTATTTATTAAGATAACATTAGGAGAAACAAGATTATACATAGGTATAGACGAACATAAATTTGAGCAAACGAAACTTAGGTGTTTAAAGATTGTGCCTAAAGAGTTTTAGACGAAACGAGCCTTATGCCACATAAGTCTTGGCAAAGTGATGGTTCGGCCAAAAAAGTTTAGACCATACGAGTTATGCGAAATGAGTTTTGGTCAATAAAGATTATGCCAGATGAGCGGAACCCCTCGTATTTGTTTAATAGTATTTTAATTTAAAAGACACACAAAGATTGTTGACCTTTTTCGCCAAATAAGAATGAATTTGCCAAAATTTATGTGTAAAAGCTCAATATTTAAAAAACGAACCATTTTTTTAATAATTTTTTGATTGTTTTGCTTTTGTGACACCTTAGCCAACTAATTATAATCATTAAATGCGCAATATTTAACTTAATTTAGACACAGTGCTTCAAAATAGTTGTAACATTAATAAAATGTTACAAAAGTTCAAAACAAAAATGCTAAAAAAAAAAATATATATTATCTGAAAATTTTTCAGGCACTACAGCTTAGAAACATAGTCAACTTATAAGCTTTAAAATGACATATTTCAATCTAAAATCGATTAAGGTATGACCAAGATATAGCCAAAACAACCGCATAGGCGGACAAATCTCAGTAAGGAAACGAATAAGATAAGTTCCAATTTTAAGGTAAATTTGTTATAACTGGACTTCTAGAGCCCCGAACCGTTTACTAATTATTCTTCTCGGATAGCGCGGTACCTCAAAAGCACAGATCGATGACAAGGTTGCTTCGGATGTGTAGGTACTTTAAATTAGGACACCAGTATATTGTCATTCGGTGGCCACTTTTGATATTTTTGACGCACCAAATACGCATTATCATATCTGCCGAAGAACCGAGTGTTGTGGCGCTCCTTGGGAGAGGCCTATGTCCAGCAGTGGATGATTATTGGCTGATGATGATGATGATGATGAAATACGCATTCATAAAATTCACATATGTCATACATCTTTTTTACAAAAATGCCGTGTCTGTAAAATTGCTTATACTTAGGTACAATCTCATGTCATTGTTCCTGGAGCGCCCCTCGCCCCTCAAGTTCACCTCGCTACTTTTGACAGATTTTCATTTTCATTCGAGGAAGACGGGACTCTTAGGGTGGGTTGCACCATTTAACTTTAACTATTACAAACGTCAAATCCCTTGACGAGCGAGATCAATCTTCAAGAGATTTGACGTTTGTAATAGTTAAAGTTAAATGGTGCAACCCACCCTAAGGGCGCCTTCAAATTAGTCGCTAAGTGTCGCGCGGCTGCAGCGCTGCTGCAGCGCTGCAGCCGCGCTGCTGTCAAAATCCATATAAATTTTGTAATTTAAAAGATGCGCGACTGCAGCGTAAACCTTTATAAGATAAATAAGGTTTACTCACGCTGTTTTCCTTCACCACCGAAAAAGTATGTGGTGTATTTATGTTTCTAAAATGAATTGGTAAGTACGAGTACATAGCATGATTCTAACCCATGGACTGTAGAATGAGAGCCGACACCTTGTTCGTTACGCCATCGCCACTACTAACAAAGATTCATGCAAAAATTATGAAAAAAAAATTATACTGTAAAATTTAATATTGACAACAATTTCATCACAATCCGCAAAGTTTTAACAAAAACGAAGGTATTTTGTAACTCAACTAATTATGGAACTCGCCAGGTTTTAGCAAAGGGTGTCCTTTGCTATTAACTATTGTGTACTCATGAAAGTATGCGTTTAAACGAATGCGCATCAAACGTGAACGTGCCATCATTCGAAAAGTTTTATTTGCATGATGTAACTTTATAGTAATATTCTGTTGTTCCTGGGCACTGGAAATATTTGAACAGAGAGTTTTACCTTTGAGAATGAATTCTGTATATAATAAAAAAGAAAAAAACTGTACGTACTTTGCAGTAGGAATTGAAAACTCTATTAAATGCGAGGCATAGCTTTAAAAAGTTTGGTTTGGTGCAATTCCGCACAGGAATTCAACAGGAAACAAGTACTTAGATATCGTGTAATTCAAGGATCAGGATAACATCCTGTATTGTATCAATTATATTCTCTGTGGGGGTGTTTAGTATCTGCACCTGACTCTCTCAAGTGTAACATACTCGTACCCTATTAGGTTAAGTATATACCTACTTTTTTACCTTTACAATTATAAATTACTGAATAAATATTTTAGGTATTATACATAGTTACTATATCACGTATTCTGAATAAATGGAAGTAAACAACATTATTATGCAGGACAGCACATGATTACTTTTTCTATCTTCACAAATTGGAATCTATTGAAGATTTTCAATAGTTCTCATTTGTTATTTCCTGTAGTTATTCAATGCAATGCAATTTTTATGCTCATTTGATAGCATTCATAGGTTCATTAGAGGATTGAATGCCTTCGTGGTCTATGTTTGATTAGCAAATTGCACTTGGCGTCTAGATCTCATCTAGACTTGGGGGGTCGTCTAGAAAGATGATTGATCCCTTTATTATTATAAGTATTATATTTGTTTATTTAGTAATTTTAATTAATTACTTACCTGTAACATTTTTTTTTTACTTACCTGTTATCATTATGATCCTATTTTATCTTCTTTTTTTACTAGTAATTTTTACTACCATATTTTTGATTGAAGGTCGTATCTTTTTGTAGTTACCGTTGGAAATGTATTGAAAAGCCTACACTAAGCATTCTGTTGACTGATTTTACGTCACAGCCCTTGTGTAGGTATTGTATGCAAATTTATCACACGCTGTCCGCATGCACGGAAAATCAAATTATGGTTGGATCGCAAGGACCAAGGGCCAATGTCTGTAAAAGGGTTAACACACAAACGAACAGCCTGTACATAATAATGCACTCACAACCAATGAAAAATTTCCAGCGAGAAAATCAATTAATTAATCCTACAAGGAAAAGGCTAGAACTCGCAAGACCCAAGTACCTACGGGATGTTGATAAAAAATGCTTTAAAAATAAATATCTGCCCCGGTCGGCGATCGAAACCACCACCGGCATAGCAGTCAGGGTCTAAACACTACACCGCCCCTTCATCCATAAAATAAACAATAGTTGAAAAAAAAATGTGTTGCCGTCACGTCAACGGCAATAAACTCCGATTTCAAAGCTTTGTGTGATCTAAACTGAATTCCTCTTGCAATGCGACAATCGGAAACCATATTTTGTGTGGGCGATTTACGAATTTGGTATGCCTGCCCATGTATTCTGTAAGTTTTTGGTCGTTAGGAAAAAGTCATAAGTTGAAATCAAATTAGTGACGCACTAACCAACAATACAACAAATCTTACAAAACACAACTCACAACACACTATTTTTAAATTATAGGTATATATTATTCAGTATAAATTTATTTAATTAATGATCTAAGTCGACATCCATTTGATTCCTACACAGAGAAAGAGAATACCGGGGCTGAAGGGTTGAAAATGTTGAAGTAGGGCTCTGTAGTTTACAAAGGAAAAATAATGTTCAGTCTATTTTATTAGATTCTTTAACGCAATTAATTATCTTCTCCTTTGTTTTAACATCTAACATACTTAACACTATATTATATGAATATTATAAGCATAATATGAGCTCTCTCGTGGCTGGGTATATTGCAATACGAATACAATACAAAGGAGGTAATAAATTGTGAATAGTGAATAATTGTCACTGGTGGCGGCCGGCACGCATCGTGGTTGTAACTGAGTTTCGTTCAGTAACCGTATTAGCATGTTTGCTGCCCTCGCGGCGAATGCTCATCCGATTTTATGCAGATTTCCATCGCCCGATATTGGTGCGTGTATTGTGTGGCCGCTGGATTTTTGAGGTGCAGAGATGATCTCCAGTGACGACATCATATTGCCGAGATAACGAAATCGGTTCAAAATTTAAAAGGCTATTCAGGGGATCTCAGAATGTATTTAATCTGCTTGAGTTTGATGTCATAGAGGAGATTTGAAGCGGACAGTTTAGGGGTTTTTCGTGGGTTTTTCAGACGGTAACCTGTTTTTTTTTACCTATCTCGGCTTTTGAAATTCTCTGTGAAACTCCGGAATCAAGCTCCCGTTTGTATCGACGGAATCATAATAAAAGAATGTGTGTGTGTATTTCGGTTGCGGTTGTTACATCAATATTTGCGCACACTGGTATTGGTTTTTAGTTTTATTTTTTTAAGTATTGTTATTATTTCCCAGGTCGCAAGTCTAGATATGGTTTTTTAACGACTAGAGCAGCGGTTCCCCGTCTGTGTTCCGTAGAACCCATGGGTTCCGTGAGACGCCCTTAGGGATTCCGCGAATGATTCGTGATCTTTCAAGGAATGGGTGATGGTTGGGACTTGTGACGCTCGACAAGCCGGGAAATCCATCATGGAATGACCCTAAATTCGAATCAAGCGTTTTGTAGCTCAATAAGGTGTATGAAAATATGTTCTAGCCCTAGCCTGTCCACTAGAGCGGAACATGCTAGCGAGGCAATAATCATCCAATAAAATTGCATGAGCGGAGTTTTTATGTAATTTCATTGGTCGATTTTTACCCCGCACATCACACCGCTCCGCTCTGGTGGAAACACAGTCTAAGGCAGCCCATAGACGATCAATTATATTGCGCAATATTGACAATTGTGCAATATAATTCATCGTCTAGGGTTAATATTGAAGATTGTGCAAACGTCATTTGGATTCAAAACTTATTGCAAAATAAATATATTGCACAATATTACTGTAGGTCTAGGGTCCACCTTACAGTTCGACCAAAAAGACGGTGAAAAAAGGGTTTCGCAGGCAAAAGTATTCGGGAACCTCTGGACTAGAGCATCGCCCGTCCCTCGACGCGTAGTCGTCAGTCGTCACTAACAATGACCTCGGTTTTGAGCGTAACAAATTCATTTTACATGTTTTTGAATAAATAAGTTGTGAAACTAGTTATTTTTATTGGTACCTACATTGTTATCCAAGGGGTGGTAGCTGCGCATTTAGTCCCCGAGGTAGAGGAGGGGTTTTGGCACCTGTGCAGCGATTATAAGATTCGAAACCTCCGTTTACGTTGCGTATCGTCTACTGTCACTGTCAAAATGTAAGGAAAATTTGTTAGTTCCAAAAGTGACATTTGTTTTTTCGTATCGAATCCTGTGATCGCACCTCTGGACGTAGCGAGCTAATCTAATAGCCCGAGAGACTAAATAAGAGGTTCTCCCGGGGTAAACAATGTGCTTTTCATTACGTATGTGAGGAAATGAAAGATATAAACGTGAATGACAAAGAAAAATGCGAGCTTCTTGTTGTATAATATTATGCGTAGTTACTTACTTATTTATAATTATTATCAACAACAAAAAGTAATCCCTACCCTTTATTAAAAGGCTTTTATTTGAAATTCATCATTATTCATCGCATTTTAGATGCATGAAAGCAACTATCCCCGGGCATGATGACGAAGAGGCCACATTAACAATAGTTCATTGACAAAAGTACATAAAGTACACCATAAATTCGTAAATCCTTTACACAAAATTCGATTTACGATTTTAACATTGATGTGGTTTGTATTATTTAATAACTCAGGCTGTGGAATTTAATTTAGACTGCACAAAGCTTTGAAATCGGAGTTTATTACATTGAAACAAAACAAGTGTGGGTAATATCAACTTAATAATATGAATATTACTGGATTTACTGGGTTGCCCATAAACTTATGGCACATTTGATGCATGAATACAAAGCTTTTATTCCAGAGACCGTGGCTTCAAATCCTGGCATTTAAGTACTGGAAATTAAGAACCTAAGAACTTAGAAATTATGCCTACCTCTTACGGTGAAGGAAAAGAACGTGAGGAAACCTGCATGTAAAGATGTGTACGTGTACCCAAATGCATTGTACTCATTCAAAAACGGCAATACGGCTTGCGGCTACGTGAGTATCTGAGTACAAAAACAGCGTAAAGCGGGTGTTCGCTTGCGAGACACCTCTGACTAACTTATCCCTTCGGAGATTACAGTCGAATCGTGAACATAATCCTACTTCTTTCTAATGATTGTGTATTTATTTCATGTCAAAACGACTGAACCGATTTAAATGAAATTTGGTAAGTATGGCGTTAGCCTGGACATCCTGGATGAATACTTTGGCTATGTTATACCTACCACTGGGAAAATATATACTTATCTTGGTCTTGATCTTGATCGATGAAAATGAATAAAATTGACGTAGTAATATACACTCATGGGGGTCACGGGCAATGAAAAAGTTCCATTGAGAAAATCACCTAGGTAATTACTCCTAAACGGAAAAAAAACAAAAAAATCTTTTATTACTAGGCAGCTACTTTTAATATACTTACTTAAAATACACATTATTATTTATTTATATTATTTCCGTGCTCCAAACGCCATCTAGGGAAAAATATAGAAAAACTGTAGTCATGTAAAGTTTTCAAGAATATTATTGCTGTCAGTTTGGCCTTTCAGTTTAACATTAGCTTCAAAATATACCGCCTAGATGGCGTTAAAGACCTACCCCTATTTGTCCTCTGGCAGATTGGTATACAGGGTGGCCCACGGCCATTAATGTTAATAAATGATTTAGGTACAGTCGTTATAAACGTTGACTGCTTTTCACATAGAAAACTGCGGAGTCGGGTGTAAGTAGGTACCTGGTATAACTAAACCATCTAATAAAGAATTCATATTTTTATCTCTCCATTATTCAGTAAGGTTCGTAACTATGTAATACTTAAAAAGTTTTTAAATAAATAGTGCACTGCATATTTTATGTTGGTATTAATTATTTATTGGCCAAATTACAATTGATTGAAAACTAAAGTGTGTTACGCGTATTATCCTTGTTGCATCGTACCGATTACGCGAGAACTCATGATTCTTCGTTTTCCATTTCTGTAGTGTCTTCCGGCGTTGAAGTGAGCAAAGGTTGTCGTCCAGATGTTTTAAGGGCGAGCGCTGCTTATGGATTGTTTGTTGCTAATTTGTGTATTTGTGTGTTTCTGTGGCGGTACGGTAGCAGGTCGGTCCACGGTCTACCATTCTTGACTATTCTTCCAGAGCAATTGTGGTGACATCTTGTCTCTTATCAGGACTACCTACTGACTTTTCTTTTGTTGGTGCCGGATAGTTTTCTGTTGGAGTATAGAAATGTTATCATTAGAAAATAAGGAACAAAAATATTGTTTAATCAACTCTTTGTAGGCTTGTATTGGTGGTTTCGCCTATCTAGAAATGCGCAGTAGTTAGGACACTTAGGACACTCTTAAGTCTTGGCGATCAGTGGACATAGGCCTTATGGAACGAGAATAGGGAATATGCATATATTGCTTTTATATTGTTATTCAATAGTTTTACATCTCTTTAATATAGTAAAAAAAATTCAACCCCAAAAGAAGTTATTTAAGGTATTTTAAATAAAGTAAAAAAAAATAGCAACCGACACGGCCACTGTAAACACCCGTCATGATGGCGCGCTAAGTGTGACGTCACACTCTTGTTTCACGGCTTAGAATAATGACTCTCGCTAGTCGCGCCTACGCTCAGTTCTATGGCCATAGATTATTCTGAGATTGACATATACTAGCGTTTTACGTCACTTCCGCCCTAAGAAAATTCGTGACGTTTCTAATGTTTGAACTTACCGCAGTTTTTTCTACTTTTCAATAATTAATTACTTGCTGAAAAATTAATTATAATCAAAAATTTTGATGGAGGCATAATTTTGAAATAACAACATAATATTTGTCCTTTATTTGAATCAAATGCATATTCCCTATTGAATATATACCTATAGCTTCGATATAGCCTCTATTTGAGTGAGACAAGTGCATGTCTTAGTTATTCCACAAATATGATGACTACACATATTCCACAAATATGTGTAGTCATCATATTTACTTCAGCTGGAAGCTGCTTCCGCAATCTCATTGAAATGGGGAGAGTAGGGGAGTGAAAATCTATATTGTAACTTCATCAGCTACCTAAGAAAGCGTTGGTAGCTCAGTCGGATAAGCGCCCGCTTCTCACGCCAGAGATGCAGGTTGCAATCCCGGCGCTGACATGTACCAATGAGCTCTATGAATTTAAGTAAAATGTATACTATCGCTCTTACGGTGAAGGAAAACATTGTGAGGAAACGTGGTGATTTAGCAAATCGAGATATTTTATGTGAACACACAAACCAGCGCGGTGGGAAATGTTCCAAGCTTTGGACGGCAGTTCAGTCCTAGGGGGTGTGCACAAAGATGTAGAATTGTAGATGTATTTATAGGATAGGACGTACAAAGCTAGGTCCGCTTGTCGTCGAGTTCCTTGAAGCGGGCTCGCAGCTGCCTGGTGTAGGCGTCGAGGCGGTAGGCGGCGCCCTCGAACTGGGTCACGCGGGCCTCCATCAGGTCGATCTGCTGCAGCAGCGGCGCGATGTTGGCGCTGACTGGAATGGGGCAAGCGCTTTGTTAGTATTTTATACTAGCCTATAAATATCCGGACTTACTAGCATCTTATTCGCTAGACCTGGCCTGACTGACAGGGTTAACCACTTTAATTCAGACACAATATAAATCTATTGTCGTCAGGTGTGTTAAGAGAGCTAATGTGCTGCATTCCTAAAGGGGTTCTCTGATAATAGTCAGATCTGTTTAGAAACTCAATCATCTCTGCACAACTTTTGTAGATTCAAAAAAATATTACTGTGGCTTGTGAGCTTTACAATCCTGTATTAACACATTGTCATAATTGATAAAAGAGCTAAGGTCTAAGCTTGAGAAGGCCATATAGAATCAGAAGGGATATACACAGGTGCTGGAACTTACACCCCACCGGATTAACAAGAACATTACTTTGGTATGTAAAACAATACAAAGATTCCAAAATAGTGTGCTCAAAGCTATAGTAAACGCCCCATGGTTCACAAGAATGGAAGATATCCATGAATATCTAGGTCTTGACACAGTTAAGGAGGAAATCAATAAGAAAACAAAAAGATACAAGGACAGGATTACCCATCATCAAAACAAGCTTGCCCAAATGCTTAGCAATCCACCTAAGACCAGACGCCTGAAGAGGCTGCACACATGGGATAACCTATAAAAAGGGGAAGCAAATAATAAAGGGTGCCTGACAGTGGGAGGGCTACCTTACCAAGCCAAAATCTCTGAACACAACTGCTCATAGTACACGTACTGATCGCATGTTTGCAAAATCATATAAAAAAACTTTGGTATGTAAGAGTGTACTGCAACTTACACATTTCATTGTATTCATTGACGGTCTTGCCGAGGTTGGCTGCAATCTGCCTCAGGTCCGCATACTTGGTGATGGCCAGCTGGTTGATGTCTTCCAACAGCACATAGTGATCCTGAAACCAACAAGGCCAGTACTTTATCCATAACCACCTCACAGTTCTGAGTATTCTAAATAGGTAACTAGTAAGTGTAGTCAAAGAGTGGTGGTAGCTCAGTCGGGTAAGCGCCCGCTTCTCACGCCAGAGATGCGGGGTCGAATCCCGGCACTGACATGTACCAATGAGTTCTTTTAACTTAAGTACAATGTATACCATCGCTCTTACGGTGAAGGAAAACATCGTGAGGAAACCTGCATATCTAGATCTAGCAAATCTAGATATGTGAACCCACCAACCCGCAGTGGACCAGGGTGGTGGGAAAATGGTCCAAGCTTAGGAAGGCAGTTTAGACCTTGGGGATATGCACAACGGTTCCATTTGAGAGAGCCAGGTGCAGGTACTTACAACCCCTACAGAGAATAGAATAGAATAGAATAGAAGTGTAGTCAATATAAATGACAATGGGCAGATTGGGACCACCCTCCAATAGCATTAAGACTAACATCGTTGGATAGGTCTTGTTAATAGGAATAACTTTTGCTATGACAGCTTTGTTGTCACAGTTGTCCGTTCAGAGATATATGACTTATAAGTTCCGATACTTGTCAGTTCATCTTACTGCTATTGGAGGCTGGACCACCCTCCAATAGCAGTAAGACTAACGTCGTTGGATAGGTCTTGTCAATAGGAATGACTTTTTCTTTGACAGCTTTGTTGTCACAGTCGTCCGTTCAGAGATATATGACTTATAAGTTCCGATACTCGTCAGTTCATCTTACTGCTATTGGAGGCTGGACCACCCTCCAATAGCAGTAAGACTAACGTCGTTGGGTAGGTCTTGTCAATAGGAATGACTTTTGCTATGACAGCTTTGTTGTCACAGTCGTCCGTTCAGAGATATATGACTTATAAGTTCCGATACTCGTCAGTTCATCTTACTGCTATTGGAGGCTGGACCACCCTCCAATAGCAGTAAGACTAACGTCGTTGGGTAGGTCTTGTCAATAGGAATGACTTTTGCTATGACAGCTTTGTTGTCACAGTCGTCCGTTCAGAGATATATGACTTATAAGTTCCGATACTCGTCAGTTCATCTTACTGCTATTGGAGGCTGGACCACCCTCCAATAGCAGTAAGACTAACGTCGTTGGATAGGTCTTGTCAATAGGAATGACTTTTGCTTTGACAGCTTTGTTGTCACAGTTGTCCGTTCAGAGATATATGACTTATATAAGTTCCGATACTCGTCAGTTCATCTTACTGCTATTAGAGGCTGGACCACCCTCCAATAGCAGTAAGACTAACGTCGTTGGATAGGTCTTGTCAATAGGAATGACTTTTGCTTTGACAGCTTTGTTGTCACAGTCGTCCGTTCAGAGATATATGACTTATAAGTTCCGATACTCGTCAGTTCATCTTACTGCTATTGGAGGCTGGACCACCCTCCAATAGCAGTAAGACTAATGTCGTTGGGTAGGTCTTGTCAATAGGAATGACTTTTGCTATGACAGCTTTGTTGTCACAGTCGTCCGTTCAGAGATATATGACTTATAAGTTCCGATACTCGTCAATTCATCTTACTGCTATTGGAGGCTGGACCACCCTCCAATAGCAGTAAGACTAACGTCGTTGGATAGGTCTTGTCAATAGGAATGACTTTTGCTTTGACAGCTTTGTTGTCACAGTCGTCCGTTCAGAGATATATGACATATAAGTTCCGATAGGGGGTTAATTAAATATTTTCTTGTGAAGAAAAATAATAGCACTGGTGATTCTTTAATTAGTTATTATTATAATTACACTATCTACACTATCAGACGAGATCTGGGCATATTGGATAACAATAACTGACGATAAAAAACAAAAAGGGCAGCGGTGGAGGTGTATTCTGCCTCCAATAGCAGTAAGATGAACTGATGAGTATCGGAAATTATAAGTCATATATCTCTGAACGGACAACTGTGGAAACAAAGCTGTCAAAGCAAAAGTTATTCCTATTGACAAGACCTATCCAACGACGTAAGTCTTACTGCTATTGGAGGGTGGTCCAGCCTCCAATAGCAGTAAGATGAACTGACGAGTATCGGAACTTATAAGTCATATATCTCTGAACGGACAACTGTGACAACAAAGCTGTCAAAGCAAAAGTTATTCCTATTGACAAGACCTATCCAACGACGTTAGTCTTACTGCTATTGGAGGGTGGTCCAGCCTCTAATAGCAGTAAGATGAACTGACGAGTATCGGAACTTATATAATAAGTCATATATCTCTGAACGGACAACTGTGACAACAAAGCTGTCAAAGCAAAAGTTATTCCTATTGACAAGACCTATCCAACGACGTAAGTCTTACTGCTATTGGAGAGTGGTCCAGCCTCCAATAGCAGTAAGATGAACTGACGAGTATCGGAACTTATAAGTCATATATCTCTGAACGGACAACTGTGACAACAAAGCTGTCAAAGCAAAAGTTATTCCTATTGACAAGACCTATCAAACGACGTTAGTCTTACTGCTATTGGAGGGTGGTCCCAGCTCCCATATATTGTTGCCCATCCTCTTTTGTGAACCTTTAGTAGTTTGATTGGTAGAAAAATTTGTAGGTATTAGCTCTTAATGAATAATGCTATTGAGAATGATGCTGATGAAAAAAACTGATATGCAATTTAGGCCTTTTATTTATTTTACATGGTTAATGTAATGCAATAATGCTTAATAATATTTAACAGGGCTTATACCATAGTTATCTGTAATTCACCCTCAACAAAACATAATAAATTTATAATTTTTGGTATTTGGAAACTTTCAACTTTAGTGGCTTAATGTTAATTGTAAATTCCTATTTTCCTATTTATTGAAAGTTTCCAAATATTTCAAGCGATTACCTGTGTAGCAGTTAGTTCTCCAGTTAAATATTCTGAAGTTTTCTGGAACAGGGATGTGGCCAGTCGACTCAGGTTGGGATCATGAGGGTCGAGGGCCTCGAAGCTTGATGCACTTCTTGACATGTCGTCCATACCTACCTGTAATTGCAGATTTTATACTTAATGGGTTAATCTTAATACAGTTAAGCAACAATTTCCTATTTCCAATTTGAAATGCTAGCTAATGGCAATGAGGCCCAGAGCTAGTAATATAAATACAAAATACCTACCTATTATACAAACTCAAACTGTCTGTAAAGCTTTGATTTGATTTGATTTCTCTTGGAAATGGGATCCATGGGGACCATGGGACTATGGGCTATAGGATGGGATTTGGGATGTTTTCTTTTTCTGACAGTGACAGTTGCACAGCTGATTTTGATGTGACAGCATAACAAAGTACTCTGTGACAGCCTGACATTGGCTTTGGCTTTAAAGATGCCCACCCACCATCGGACGCGGCTGTCAGCCGCGACTGATAAATGTGCATGATCTTTTGGGACAGTTCGCGTCAGATCGCTCTCGGACGTCTGAAAGCTGAAGGTCAGCCCAAGGTTACGTTCAATAGTTCGAACAGCGTAGTGTACCTACATTCCTTACATTTAAGTCGCGGCGCGGCTGACAGCCGCTTCGGTAAGCCGCGTCTGATGGTGTGTCGGCTACTTTAGCTTTACAGTTTATATATATATATATATATAAACTGTAAAGCCAAGATATGGCCAAAACAACAATGGGTTCAATCGACTGGAAATGCCTTCTTCTATCACCTCCTGAAAGGATCCGGTCTACTTACCAATAACCCTGTATATATATAAGCATATATACAGTGAAACTATAAAGTCCTGAAATTAATGTTTGAGGAACTAAAATTTTCAGGAGCCTGGCACCATTAGAAAAGAAACATAAAAGTCATAACAATTGTTTATGTCAATAGGCGGTTGGCTGTTTTTTTGAATTTTCTTATTAATTATAAGGATAATCTAGATAAAAGTAACAATTTACGCTTGGTTGCAATTAGGAAGATGAAGAAAAATATTCGTAGTCAAGCTAGTGAAGTTATTTATCGAGTTTTAATACAATGTTTAGCGGAACATCAAGCTGGACACATTTTGTCGAATTTTGGAGGATGTTTACGCTCGTACAGCGTCTATGACGGGTATGTAGCATTGTACAAATTGTAATAACTCATTTTTTAGTAGTACCAACGCTTCATTTATCGATAAACCTAGGTTTAGAGCCCAAGTCGAACATTGTTTACATACCACTGATTGTAGGTTTCATCTGGTTTCAGTTGAGTCAAACCTTAACATTTTGATACTTGAAGATATATGTTTGTTTACTTACTAAATTCACTTTGTGTGAATTTGGGGGGCATTGTGTAACTCAAAAAGATTTTTTTATTTTATTTTATAGTTATATCGGATCAGCGTGCCAAAGAGGGCAAAATATGGAATATTTCTAACTCCTGGAAGAAACAGAACTGGCCGTCCAAAAAGAGAAATTGATGTCTTTACTATGTGTGCCCTTCGTCAACAGATCCAGTTTTTTTATACAGTTGTAATAACGTTATCTAAATAAATATTTATTGGTTTCACTATTAGCCTTTATATTAACACCTTCTAGCTTGTATTAGAGCTTTTTTGTGGATGGTAAGTTGTTTTTGAAATACATAAATAGGTAGGAAGTTAACAGGCAAAATTTCAAGTATCAAAGTCAGTTATGTTTCGCTATATAGGGTTGCTACATGAAAGATAGCAGTGCCCTCATTTAATTTCAGGACTTTATAGTTTCACTGTAAATATATATATGCTTATATATAGCCTGGCGAAATGGGTAGAAAAGAAATGTGGACTTATTATGGTAATCTTGAAAATACTATTTTATTATACTTACCTACTTCAATAAAGATAATGTAAAAATAAGATGTACCAAATAGCTGGACTCAACGAGATCCGATTGCGCAGGGCAAGGAAATTCGAATGTAAAATTCTTTGTCAACTTATTTGCCCGGCTGTACCTACTAGCACAGTGTATCGGTGTCAGATTGAATGAATGATACAGACAGTTTACTCTATTCTCTATGGTTCTCTGGATTGAATGAATGATGAAATCCTTTCTTTCGTCTTCTTCCTTTTCTCACTTGATTTTTATTTGTGCTCGCTCATTCACCGATTGCGCCAGCGTGGAAAAGTGACAAGTTTTTAAAGACTCGAAGACGACAAACTACTTTTATTTTCGGATTAATTTGTTTACTGCGTTATTGTTGCTAAAAACAAACTTTAACATGGATTTCTTACAAGTGAAAGGCAAGACAAAAGTAATGTTTTCAGTTTTACTGGTGTTTCTATTGGTCGGGGCATGTGTAAACGGTATGTATTGTTCATCTTCTTTGTATACCTACTACCTATTATTAAAAAATTTAATTATTTAGGTTTATCAGCACCTCTGTTTTGTTTAATATTCTGATATAGTAGGTAGGTTACAATAAAATAAAACAAGAAATGATATCAGTTTTGGTGTGGGAGTCAGTGATGTCCTAAATATGTTTTTAAAACCTGTTGAATGTGCTACCGGTAAACATCAACTTTATACTTCGAAAATTTTCGTGTACAAACTGGCAGTTTTAAATTACTTTCTACCCTCAAGAGTTATACCTCGTTTCAGCAAAGATGATTCCTGTTACCGTTCACAATTTTCCAAATTACGCAGAAATTCAATTCCGAAATCTGTTCCAATTACTTACATTTCATTGGATACGACTCATGCAATAAGCTTATAGACAAATTCTGTAGAAATTCATTATGGCTAAACCGTAATACTCAGAAGGTGTCCATAATGTCACAGGACCCATCTTTGCGAAAACGAGGTATAACTAGAAACTTGGTCTGATGAGCTGCTATGATGGTCATTGCGTTAAAACCATTTATTATTATATCATTCCATTGTAGTCACAAGTTGACTCATATGGCTTGAAGGCCAGGTACAACCCCCATGAGTTAACTTAAGACCTCCACGAGAATGGATTTTCTTGGTGTTAACACAATTAAGTTATTTGCCCAGCACTTTATCCCAAGTTTGCTCTTGTGGATCTACACACTTAACATTATCGTCACTGGCTATGTAACTCTAAAATTACATTTAAGGTGGCAGAAATCTGGTAAAAGCATCGACTAAAATATTACTAGCGTAAGGACAGGGCCAACCTCACTAGAAAATGACACCCTCTTGTTGGCCCTCAAATCACATAAATCTATCATAATTTCTATGAATTAGGGCCAGCGTGTAGGATGGTAGGTGTCATTTTCTTTTACAAAACATTCTGACAGAGGAGGAGCGGTGGTAGCTCAGTCGGGTAAGCGCCCACTTCTCACGCAAGAGATGCGGGTTCGAATCCCGGCGCTGGCATGTACCAATAGTTCTTTTAACTTAAGTACAATGTATACCATCGCTCTTACAGTGAAGGAAAAACATCTTGAGGAAACCTGCATATCTAGATTTAGCACATCTAGATATGTGAACCCACACCAACCCGCAGTGGACCAGCGTGGTGGGAAATGGTCCAAGCTTAGGAAGGCAGTTTAGACCTTGGGGATATGCACAAAGGTTCCATTCGAGAGAGCCAGGTGCAGGTACTGAAACCCCCACAGAGAATAGAATAGAACATACATAATTTATTCATTCCATTAGCAGGTTATCAACTCAAAATGGTTGCAAAAATATATATGACAATACGCATATTTAAATTGTACTAAAAATATGTCACAAATGGTAATCCCGTGTACCCTTGTGACATCCAAAGTGGTCCTCCCATTCCAGAATGCAATCAAACAAAGAATTAACATGTATACTTACACAAATCTGCTATAAAGAAAGCTACTGCTCAGCTCTTTGGGGTTTATAAAGTGCCAGTTAAGTTTGTATTGGCTTGCTTCACTCATTTCTGTAAATTTTCTAGGAAATGCGGTAACCTAACATTTTGTATGCTTTGCTTAAGCCGGGTATTTGGGGTTTATCAATTGCCAGTAAGTTCTTGTCTGTGGTCTGGTCCAGAACACATTCATTCAACCTGACCAGGGTTCAAACAGTTGCCATGGTAGAATATTTTTTTTCTCCGGAAGCGTCCGTAGTTGAGCGGGCCTCAGTGATCGTAACTGATCACTGAGGTTAAGCAACAACTAGCAGAGTCAGCCATTTGATGGGTGATCGATTTCAAGTGGTTCCTTTCTGGACGCTTCCGTGCTTCGGACGGCACGTTAAGCCGTGGGTCTCGGTTGCTGCAGGCAAGGCTTTGGCAGCAGTCGTTAAGCCTAGTCAGAGGCCTTCGGGCAGCTTAAAAACATCTGACACTCGGGTTGCCCACTTACCCGACAACTCTCTCAACACAAGGTAGCTTTTGTTGGAGTCCACCAGACAGTACTAGGCCAGCGTGGTGGACTAAGCCTAAACCCTTCCTTCATTGGAAGGAGACCCGTGCCCCAGCAGTGGGGACGTGATGGGCCGTGATGATATTTTCTCCTACGCTACGTTAGCGTAGGAGAAAATATTGATGATGCTACTTAGGTAGCGAAACATCTCCCCACCATCAACTGCATCAATAGATACCACGAGCATGAATAAAGCATAAGTAAATAATTGGCTAATCACCTCGCAAGTTCAATGCTACAATGGATGTAACATTGTAGAAGAGTTGACACACAGCGATTGCTGCCTTCCGGCCACTTGGTTGCGCTTGCACCTGAAAATTATACATATACCTATGTATCTTGTCGTTGTCAGTTATCACTATGTACACATGGATAGCGTAGACAGTGTGAAGTGGCTTGAGTGGAGATCACGAAGATCAAGAAGAATGTACCGTGGGGGCCGTTGAATCCACTGGACCGACTTTATTTTTGACTAGCTGTTCCCGCGGGCTTCGCTTCGCCTTAAAAAGTTTTCTCGTAGGAATTCCGGGATAAAAAGTAGCCTATGTTCTTTCTCAGGGTCTGGACCATATGTATACAAAATTCCATTCAACTCCGTTCAGTAGTTTTAGCGTGAAAGAGTAACAGACAGACAGACACAGTTACTTACGCATTTATAATATTAGTTAGGATAACCAACGCCTTAAAAACCCCGTTCATTCAAAACTAAACCAGGGATGAGTGTTTGACTTTTGACACAATTATAGATGACGTATAATTGATCAACCTTTCCCTGGTTACGATCGATATAAGCCGATTTTGATAAAATATGGCTAATGAACACTCAGGGTAAAATTTTCTATAACAATAAAAGGTTTAGCCGTTTTGGTGCTACGCTACCACATACTACACAGACAAGACACAGACGTTAAACATTATAACCCCTTCATTTTTTCCTCGAGGTCAAAAATATGTGATTTCTGGCTAATTTAGATAAATTTCTAGGTAGTACTGGTAAAACTAAGCATCTTTTTGGCTCGTAGTAAGTAAAAGCTAGTGCAGTGTTAACTAGTTTGCCCCCTATAAATATAAACTGGGGGTTCACTCTAGATGACGAAAAACTTCATCATGGAGCACTGCTGCGCGAGTCACGACTCTATGTCTTGGTATTAAACGTGCCGATTGCACGACAGCTCTAGTTCATTAGTTTTTCGTCAGTATAGAGTAACCCTGCTGGGGCCTACTATGGCCCAAGTGTACGTTAATTACCCTTAACTAGTGTAATTGTCAATTGTGACGCGCAATAATTTGTTGTTACGATAATTATTATCAAGCGGCTTTATTGTTTTGAGTGTAAATGTAAATAAACGTATAATGGAGCATGAATAATACAAAAAAATGAGTTTTTCGGAAAACTTAAAAGTTTGTTTAACCACCTACTATGCCACTCTTGATTTTTGTACCTTTATTGAATCACTCTGTGGTCCGCCTGTCTGTCAATTCAGGATCCTTTATGACAATGAGGCGTTTGTTAAAAAAAACAAAAAGTTCCTTTTTGGAGAAATAGATGGCGTTGTCTGGGGTTGTACCAACTTTCAAACCCTCAGAACACACTCAGATCACAATATGTTATTCTGTGAGGCTAACGAAATGTGAAAGTGACGTAGGTATAGTGCCACAAACTTATCTGTTCCGGTGAGAGCGAACTAAATTGGTCCATATAATCTATGTCAATATGAAATTCATTAGTACAGTAAGTAATGAGGTATGGACCAATTTAGTTCGCTCTCACCGGAACAAATAAGTTTGTGGCACTATAGGTAGAATTGTAGTATTATTTTCTCTATGATGTCGATGTCACTGTTGCTTCAGCGTTCAGTGCGATTGTGCGTACAGCCGTTCTTTTCAAGTTTTCTCAGTTTCCTTGTGTTTCTCCTGTATTAATTGAGTTGTAGTTGAGCTATCTGCTCCTCCTCCCTTGATACTGTAGAGTTAGTGCACTTGAGATAGTGACTCTTGTGAGATAGTGACTCTTGTGATAGTGACTGCTATACTGTAATAATGGCTAAGGACTATGGATCATGGTCCCTTGCCAATCTGAAGATAGAGTTACGAAAACGGAATGCCAAACTAACTGGACGGAAAGCCGTATTCACAGAATACTTAGCACTATCCCAAGCCACATGCAGTCTGAGCCTCGGAAGGATGGCTCGCGCTACCACCCGACATTTAATCACAACTAGTGAGTTCTTATTCTGAGTTTAGTACTCTTTGCTCTCTATGTAATTTTTGACAGTTGGTACACTGCGTTTTCACGCCATCTATCGGCTTACCCAAAAGCTCAACTGACAGCTGTCAAGGAAAACGGCTCATTTTAATGGCTCATACAGACTCATGCCGAGAGGATCCGAGACACTCCAATCCCAAGAAGCGATAATGTTATTAGTTTCTCACCTTCTCGTTCTCCAGTCTGGAGCTTAAATATCATTATTATTTATTACTTATTTTCATCTGAGATAAACGTCCGATATATCGGCATTGGATATACCTACTTCTCCGTAAGTCGGGAATCGATACCCTTTGTTGGTCGTATAGCGGGAGACAAAAGGATTTCATGGGCGACGAGAAAGAATAGAATAGAAAATTCTTTATTTTTGTACACAAGAACAGAATTTATAAAGCTTATATACAAACACATAGGTACAAAACACATATCACTAAAATATTTTTAAAGAAGAAGGCAAATAAGTAGAAAAGTGTCAGATTATGTGATAGGGATTGAAAGAGGATAGGATTTCAGTGAGGATAAAACATACGTCTTCCTCATTCCAAAATTTTACGCTCAGAAAAATTTAATGATCTTCATATTGAAACTAAAAGTTTACCCATATGTAGTATGTATATATAATAAGAGGAAAATTTGGTTCGACAAAGACCATAAACACACGCAAAATTGTAACACATCTGTGATAATTTGGTTTGAATTTTACTAAATGTTTCTGTCCTTGTGTGAATTTCGGCATTGAGGTAGACATTATGAAAGAATATAAGATGATATAAGGTACTCCGCATGTATTTTGTTATTGTCCATCATCCTTATTATGAAAGGTCGAAGTGAAGCGACACACACCCCAACGTTTTCCATTAGGTTTCTCATCCAGTTCTGTAGTAGGTATTGTTATAATGATTTGTTTTACAAGTGAAACCAAATCTGTATGGTATGTTATTATATTATAAACACCTTTCTTAATTTAATAACTGACAAATAAAAGTAAATAACAAACAGTAAAGATCTGACGGCATTGAAGTTAACTGTAGTTTACCAATTGGTATTTTTTATCAATGACTTCCATGATTCATTGTTATCGCCAAGGTATTTGCAATGCAACTTATTTAAAAAGTTGAAAAACAAACTTATCTCACTGTCAATGGTTGCCCACTAATTTGGTTGGGTTACACGTTTGTTGTCTTGGTTCATTTAACTGGGCGTCATGCGACTGCGTCATCTCATTATACCCACACAGTTTGGTCAGATTGTTGGGCCAACGCAGGTTGTTATGTTTGCCCAATATTTGCGTAGGCCACAAACGAATATTCTTCTATAGGAGATGAAGGTGCGTGTCAATAGAACGCATTATGTGATTTACAAATAGCTTTAGCTAGGACCATTAGGCCATAAATCATACCTATCTGGCTAGATTGGCCATATCCTTTATAAGAATACCTATAGGTATGGTACTATACACGGTGAACTCAAAAGAATAAGTTTCGATATTGCCAACATTATTATTATACTTACATAGTTCACCAAATCTGAAAAGTACAAGGCAATGGTCCGGTGTTCTAGGAAGATAGCCTTTCAAGAGCTCCTCGTCATCTTTCCTATTTTAGACCAGTAAAACAAAAATCTAGAAATAAAGTATTAGAACACAATCTCAGACTTTCGTACCTTTGTTTTGGACTAGTTAGGGAAAAACATATGAAAAGTTCCTGACCCTTAGTGCTTGAGCTGGGGAAGAAGTGAGGGGGGAGAATTTAGCTCCAAACCATTCATCTTAGATTTTCTTTTAACTCTTTATTTTTTTATCCATTTCGGATCTTTCCTATATCCTACTTGGTCCATTGGGGTAGTTCTCTAGTTGACATAGCTGGCCAATAGCTATGGACGCCATCCACATCCATATTGACCGATGAATACGTATGTAGGTTAATATTTACCCGATAAAAAAATGCACTATCGGTGACCCTTAAGGAAATCGGCACTGTCTTCGCATTTGTACACATGGAAACCCCACGTAGGTTCCCCCTATGCATACAACCAACCAACCAGTAAACCTTATTTCCAGCGGAGAACACGGCGTACTACGCCGGCGAGCCGACATTGGACCTGAAGCGGAGCGACATCGTGACCCTGGACCGTCAGAAGCGGGACGCCCCCGCCCCCGCCCCCGCCAACGTGCCGCCCCCCGCCAGCCCCGCGCCGCCCGCGGCTAATGCGACCCTTAGCAACGCTACTACCAACCAGACTTCTGGTAAGTCCTAGTCTAGGGTATCGCTAGCGAGAGAGAGAGGACCATCAACATGGTAGTCCAATATAGGCGATTCACACAAGCACCGCCTCACAGCGCGGACTGCGGATTTTAACATAGTAGATCTCCGCGCGGTGAGGCTGGGTGGCAGTGTGAGAGGGTAAGCTCCAATTTCTCCATAGTTGGTTAGATCGTAACCAGGGAAAGGTTGATCAATTATACGTCATCTCCATATTAAATTTTTGACAGATGTGTCAAAAGTCAAGCAATAATCCCTGGTTATGCTCTAACCCACTATGGAGAAATTGGCAGTAAGCGTTTTTTTATGAACTGTCATTTTTGCATACAATGATAATTCGCCCTCCGCGGCGACGCGCAGTCAAGTGTGTGAATCGCCATAGAGAAGAGATGAAAGCCCAAAACCTGACCACAACGACAACCTGGGATGGAATATCCTTGCGCCGAAGTACGAGAAGACCCGACCGCCTGAATTGGGAAGAGGGCAGGAGGAAGAAGAGTGTAGACTATCGCTGTACGTCTCGTTAGTAGCTGTTCACTTTAGTGCCTTGTTATAATCCTTGTTATAATCGCAAAACATCAATGTTTGATAAAATTAATTAAAGGCGAGTTCCACAAAGAAACTTAAAGCTAATGTCGGCATTAAATCTAATGCTGCCTTGATTTGTCTGTGTATACGGACAGAATGAGACATACATAGATTCTGCTTAATGTTCTTTTCTGCAACTCGGCAATAGATAGTTTGCGAGTTTGATAAGGTACTAAAGTGACTGTACCCAAAGCAAAACAACTACGCTATCGCAGAAGAAAGTTAAACTTCTTTAGTCATAGTATTTTTCAAGTATTGGTGGCAAACACTAGACGCGACTAGGGTTTGTGGCCGTGGTTAAAGGATTACCTCAGTCAGAATAGCGTCATATGGCTCAGGTCCTCAAGTGACTGTTCAGGGTACGCCGTACGGGTATAAAGTGCAATCGATACATCACTCGGGCAGGCTCGTTCCATGCGCCACACAGTCTACTGAACTGCGCTACCGCAAATACGAACTTCTGTTGTAATATCGCCTCGTGTGGAGACACCTATGAGAGTATACGGTCGAATGGCGTAGTGGTTAGTGGCCCTGACTGCTATGCCGAAGGTCCCGGGTTCGATTCCTGGTTGGGGCAGATATTTGTTTAAAGACAGATATTTGTACTCGGGTCTTGGGTGTTGATATTTATATTTAATATGTATCTATCTATGTATTTGTGTAGATATATCAGTTGTCCGATACCCATAACAACACTAGCTCTGCCTAGCTTGGGGTTGGATGGCCGTGTGTGAGATGTCACCACATATTTATTTTTTATTTATTTATAATTATATAGAAATACATGGCACTACGATAGTAACGTTCCCACCTGCGGAGACGGCCCCTAAATCCTGAAGACAGGGGTGTCTTTGCGGTCACGGCGGCGTCGCCACTGCTTACTACAAGTAGTTCCTCTGCATCCCTCTTCCATGTCAGCAGGGGTGACCAACCTAATTAGACCCTAAACATGTTCTTGTGCGATCTAAAATTAATCATGACGCGAAATGATCGACTTGTTGGCCACCCCTAGCATATCGGTCCACCAGTCCGCTGCGCGATTATATTGGCGAAAGCATCTCTTGATTGTATTTATTTCTGTATTTTCATAATGTTATGTGTGCTGCCTTTGCGGTTCTCTCTGTCTCTATTGTACCATGGTCTTTCTTTTGTCGCGGTGTTGAATACGTCTCGTTTTATTGCAATCACATCCGTACCTTCTCGGCTAATGAATAGTTCATAAATTGATTAGTTAGAGAAAATTAAATTCCATTACACGGGTTTTTCTCAGAAGAATGTCGTATGTAGAACACAATTTGCTAAACAAGTGAATATAATTTTCTACATCTTCACTGGCAGTTTCATAAAGTTTATTTACCGATCACTGAATAGATGATTAATCTAACCTGAATAGTTGCAATCAGCTATTGGTAGAGTAATTGAAAATTGCAGATCATTTTATACTATTTTCCGTACAGATTTCATATAAAATTTTATCATTTATTTTGTATTCTAGATTGATCTAATATCGCGGTGGAAAAATACAGAGGGCCTAGTAGGTTTCAAAACTTAGCAAAACGTAAAACAAAAGTTTTTGAAGGACAAGTATTTTTTGTAATTAATGTCTTTGTAAATTGGCCTTGACCACCTGATGGGAATTCCCCTTTGTAACTCGCCACCCTGTTTTACTTGAAATTAAAAGGTTCCTGTAATTAACTAAATAGAAGCCGAACGGTAGCTTTACAAAGTAACGCTTTAGTAGGCATGCCTATTAATTTCAGCAGGCCATATTCACACAAGCTGTCAATTTGCAAGTGCGACACTTTCAGTGTCCTTGCATTGTCAATTGTGCGACAGTCCCCCTATAAATAATAGGCGACGTATCGGGTGGCGTCGAGACAGGAGGGTCACTACTATGTAATGTCATCACAGACATATATGTCACTAGATTCCCCAAGTGTACGTACTGCGCATGTCAAAAGGTTGATCATAATGTTCAACATTTGGTTCGATAAACTTATTTTAGATTTTATATGTCTGTAGGCCTGATATGGATTTCTGAAATCTAATTCAAAACAGTATTAAGCAGTATTGAAAGGTTCTTCAGGTATCAAAATCGATATAGCCGCTGTAAGTCTCTGGTTTCACTGTCAATTCTCATCTCGGGTATTTTTATATATTTTTTCTGTTCAAAAATAAATCTTTATGAAAATCGACTGAGCATCGGGCGAAGGACAAAAGAAAAACAATGGCTGTGGCGAGACAATAAGAACTATACGCGGATATTCCATTATTATTTCTATAAAAAGAACACGTCGCATTTTTTCACACAAACACCTTAGGACAGAATGTTTTATTTTTATATATGTATATACCTAGTGAATATTAAATTTAATTATTATTAATAACACTAGCCTGTTTATTGACTCTCAAGATTATAGCTTCGTATTTAAAAGCGTCATTTTATTAAACCCAAAGTGGCGAAATTATGAATAGTATTTTCTTGTTATTAATATTTGGATAAATTAGATAAAGATATAAAAGAAGACATCAAATATATTAATTTAAGAAGTATAATATGTACCGTGCAGCGATCAAAGGATTCGATACTATTTTCGAAACTACACAAACATATGGAAAAAGAACAGTATCGTCAACTGTCACAGTCAAAATTTGTCAGTTCCAAAAGTTACATTTGTTTTTTCCATATGTTTGTGTGGATTCGATACTATTTTCTGTGATAGACGCACAACTTACGTAACTTTATAGATAGGTAACAAAAGTTTACACGAATAACCAAATTAGGTAGTAGCTTTTACAAAAATGGCTTTAAAGTGCTTCGCTAATGAACAAGCGTGGTTAACGCACCATTACCGTCCATTTAGTGGATAAAAGTTTCGGTATTTCAAGTCTAGGCTACCGGATAACGTAGTGGTTAACAACGCTCCCTGACGTGTCTCCCTCCCATGTCTTAGGTTATATTCTGCTGGGGTCGTAGGCACGTACCTGGTCCTGGCTCTCCCAGCTTTGTGTTAGTGCATAATACACTAGTTATGGTCATAGGTCAGATTTGAAACAATTCTATTGAAATTCCATTTTTAAGTGTAAAATTTCTAATAAGATGACATCTAAGTGTTTTTAGTGGCCATATTCAGGCCACTAAAAACACTTAGATGTCATCTTAGGGTGGTCCCATGATATAAAAAAGTGGTTGGATGAGTGTGGCACACAGGACAGTGGAACTTGGCGTCACATGGAGAAGGTCTATAGCCTACAGTGGGAAGATATAGGCTGAAGATGATGATGATGTTATGTGCGTGCAACCATAATTCATACCTAACTACTATTCTATTGAGACCAATATTGTCCAGCTATACATAGGTAGGTTTGATAGTCAATTGCTAGCATTATTGGAGCCGTATTGCGTTAAGTAGACCATCCATTAAGTACCTACCTATATTTAATTACGAAGTTTTCCTTGACCGTCTGGATACGCATAGATACTGGCGACTTGGTCGTTTGAAGTGGACACAATAAGAAAAGAAGGGATAATCCCGTTGAAAGGTTCACACAATGTATATAGTTTTATACTATTGTATAAGTACATAATACATACCCCGGTCTGATTATTCTGCTTTTTTACACATTTGTTGGACTCATGATAACTCCACTCAAAATTCCAAGTTTGTGACGTCGAGTGCGAAATGTTAAGACTTCCGATTATTTATTTCGAATCCAAATTTTTACTTTAAGATTTTAAAGAACTACTCTTTGAATAGTTAAATTAGGTATGACGTATCTATATTGGCAATTCTAAAAGGTATAAGTAATGTTTAAAAAAAATACGGAGGAAATAATTAGCCAGTACTATTGCATAATGCAGGAAGAGAACTGTGGCGGCGGCGGCGGCCTACCGCGGCGTTGCGACTAGCTCTGAGGGTCTACTCTTGATTGCCGACATTGGAGGTGTCTGCAGCGCTAACCACGACTCTATCTCGTTGTACTAAGCTTGCAGATTGTGTGACTATTCTTTTTTGTGCGTTCGTCGACTTAAGGTCAAGTCTTTGTAAAAGTTTACGTTTTCTCGCATACTAAGTAGCGCCTCTTGCGGAAACTATCATGAAGCTTTTTACAGATAATGTATGCAGATGACAAAACGTAAACTTTTTTTTTCAAAAATGGCAAATCCCGTACTAGAGGCCCAGAGCACATAAGCGTAACGTACTCGTAAACGGATCGATCTATTTCTTTTCTTCAACTTCAACCAGGCGTTCGCGAGCTCGCAACATTGACGGCTCTTTAAGGGTGAGGCCAGACGAGCGTAATTTTGTAAGTTGTGAGTCGCGTATTCCGGTAACTTCCCCCCCCCTCGTTCCCGCGCAGCAGAATTCGCGAATCACAACTCACTAAATTACGCAAGAGTGACCCCCCTGCCTCTAGTAGCCTAGATAATACGAAAATAGTGAGAAGTTACTTCGGTGGTAGGCTTCTGATTGTGTTTTGATAATTTATTTACAATTAAAGTTATCTTAATGACTTCACTAAAATAATATTGTTTACCTTTGCCCGCGTTAAAGATTACATTGCTCTTTAACTTACGTATATCTAAATTCCCGAGTTTTGTCCTATTTGTATCCTACTTTTGTAATCTTAACGATCGTCCTCATTTTTAGTCTAAGGCCCTGTTTCACAATGTCTGGTTGGTGTCTACCTGTGAGATAAAATACATGCTGTCACTCTCTGTAATTATGTATTTAGCAGTGACAGCATGTATGTCACTAACCAGTTATTGTGAAACAGGCCCTAAGTATGACAATGATGTACTTGTTAGTTCGTACTTTATGATCGTTTCAAAAATTATTAAAATGCAGTCACCTTAAACTATATATTATTATTATTATATTCATTGTTCCCACTGCCCATAGGCTACGTACATACTACGTTGTCGTTAGTTACGTTACGTCGCCGACACCAAGCCGCCGGGCTGTGTCGGCGGGTCGGCGGGTTTGGTGTGTAGACTCCTTTATGTTATGTTCCTTGGCTACCAGTCATTAACAAAAGGTCGATCATGGCCTGCTAAGATTAGAATAAGGAATCTACGTGACTAATATTACGTTTTTAACGCCCAGTTATGTCGCACGTTTTCACCTTGACTTTCTGTGCTAGTCTTCAACGACATTATTTAATCACACTGCTGGTAAGGCGTCCTACGTAACTTGCATACTGTATTGATGTACTTGGCTGGTCATACATAATAGCTTAGCATATATTTTTCAGTAGCCAGCCTGTATGTTCCCTTAAACGTTTCTTAGCTAAGTGCAGTCATATAACAATGTTTAGGCTATGCTTATGATGATCATGATTGTTAAGATATAATGTTTAGAGTTAAAACCGTAAAATTGGTGCCTATTCTACTGTCTGTAGCATCACGTGAGTTGAATAGAATATAATACCTTATTGTATCTATTCATTGCGCCACTCTCAGTGTATAAACAGTAAATATTGCATTATTATTTTATTAAATGCATGAATTTCCATTCTCGTGCGTGCGATTTCATGTTTACTAATAACGAATGAATAAACAACACTGGGATTTAGATCTCGAAATTATAGACAAGAATTATGACTTAGAATATTTATACAGAATACTTATCAAAAACAAATAGGTGTAGTAAATCCCTTTAGCTTGTTAGGTACATTGTGCGTCTATACGTTGCAGATAAAATGTAGTCAAGGCAGTGTAATAAGAATACATAAAACATAGTATCATGATATTCAAGATATTCATGAGGTTGACGGTATTTAATTTGGCACCCTTAACATGGCTCAAAAGCTAAAGTTATTATCTAGTGTATTTCGTAATCGGTATCTTACATATACATATATGTATATGTACGTACCTAATACTACGAATGCCCTCATTTTTAAAAGTTTATTAAATACAGCTGTAAAATCAAAAAAATATAGGTATATTTTTTATGTAGATAGACATACAAATGGCAATGCGTTTGTTAATTATATTGCGTGATGTTTTTCTTTTGCGACTGTAGAATATTTCCACTGGCTGCATACCAGAAATCCCCTCATCATCATCTGTTACAAGTGGAAAAGGCCACTCCAAGCTCACCACCCAACATTCTGGCTCGAAAACGATCCATACATTTCTTACATGACCGATGGGGTAAACGTGTTCTGGAGTGGAGGCCGCGACTAGGCCAACGTAGTGTGGGACGCCCTCCGGCTAGATGGGGTGACGACTTGCTAAAGATCGCATCCAGTGGCGTGGTTTGGGAGAGGCCTACGTCCAGCAGTGGACTACTATAGGCTGATGATGATGATGATTTCTTACATAAGTTGCGCATGCGAATGTTGTTGTCACACGTACCGGTATATATAAAGTATTAAATAAATAAATAAATAAATATAGTTGAACGCAATCGGAACTGAAGACTTGTGCAAGTATACCGAAGCGTGTGTGTGACAAACATCGGGAAACTTTTGCAAGTTTTATAAGCTAGCCTTTGGGTGCTTACATAGAGAATCGGGTTCCCTGTATCTACCTGTACCGGTAACCTGATTATGCGAAAGCGCTCATGCGAGATTTAAAAATTCGGGAAATGCCCCGTGAGTAACAGTTTCGCATAACCAGGTTACCGGTACAGGTAGATACAGGGAACCCGATTCTCTATGTAAACACCCTTTTCCGTTTAAATGACACTGGAACTTTTTCATTGCTCGCGAGTGTATTATGATCTGATCCTGGTGCGGCCGGCAGATAACCCGATTTGCTTCATCAAATTCAAACCTGAATCATGCATGTATTAATTACATACAAACAGGTTTCATGCTTAGCTACCAGTTTGTAATTTGCTAATCTAATAAAAACTATATTTATATTTATAAGTAAAGTACATATAAAACAGAATTCAGACGAATAAAATTATATGCAAGTTTAGGTTATTTATTATCAGCCAAGATACTGTTGAGCAAATCAGTAAGTAGTTAAACTATTGAAGAAGCTGTCGATTATTAACTTTAATCGTTTTTCAGTATCGGATGCATTATAAAATCAAGAATAGAGAGTGATTACGTGATCAGCTATGAAATAATACATAATAAAGATATATAGGTACATTCATTATCCTTTTATATATGGCTGCATTTCGAGATAAATGTAAATGTATAATAATCGACTAACTAATAAACTTAACTGATATTGATGTACCTACGCGGAGTGACCTACTACAAAAAGAATTATCACCAGGTGACAAAAGTTCTCCGTCGCGCTCGCTCTTGAGGCTGCGCGATGTGAGTGAGCGCGATGCAAAACTCTTGTCACATCTTAAATGCGCGCCGTACTAGCCCTTCTGAAGTATAATTTAGTGCAGAGGAGACAAATTATAAGCAGTTAAAACTTGCAATTTGCTATTAATGAGCTATGATATATGACATGTAATGACCATGACCATTCTCGCCTCTGAACAATAGAGTACTACACATTCTCCTGTTGTATATAATATAATAAAATTGTGACTCTTACGACGCACAGCTTAAGATCTAAAAGATAAGAAATAGCTACCTATCTCGTTTTATGTGTACTTATAATAAAGTTCTATCGATAAGTTTTGTCTGTGTTCGCAGGCATACATGATGTTTATATATTTATCGATTGTAAGAAAAAAATATTTGTCTCTTTAACTTTAGCGAAAACAGTGTCTGCAATTTGTGTGTAGGATTGTAGGTATACGTTTGGAATTTAAATTTGGCGTTCAGCCAGGGCGATGCGTTGCGGTCATTTACCCACCTATTGATAATGAAAAACCTGTTAAGCTGGGTCGACATTTGTATCATTTCCTGCTATCAGATCTCCGTATCGGAACCTTGCATCATAATCGCTAGTTTTCACGACCATATTGCCACAAACTAGCGATCGTGATACGAGCTGAGTCTGGCACATTATAGGAATGTGAACCCAGCATTAAGTCTATCTTCATAAAAAAAAAAAAACATTTTTTTTCTGTCATTGTCTTTTCTTAATGATCATAATCAAGATTATCTCATGCCACAGCTCTCGCTCTAACTCAGGGGCTTACCACCAACACAAAGCCATTACCACTACTGCTCTGTGTTTCAGCTTCAGCTACCACCGCGCCGGCGACTGTCAGGGTGCCCATGCTCGGCGCCAACGGCACCGGTGTCCGCTGGGAGAACGCCACCAAGTCAGTCAATGAGCCAAAGGTCAGCGACCCGCTCACTGATGGCACCGATGACAGTAAGTATCGTGCTCATAATCATTGTTCTTCTTAGCTAGTCGGCGATCAACACTAGGCTTCGCGCCACCACTGAAGTCCGATAGCCTCGGCACTGTAATCAATATTTACTATTTGGCCGCCATAGAACTACGCGGACTCGATTGTTACTCAATGTTGGCTGCACTCACAAAACTAAACTGTCAGATAGTATGATATGTGGATTTGTTCCCGACTTTTCCGTAAGACTTCAGTGGTGGCGTAGAATCTAATCCAATCTAATCTAAGAACTACAGGTATATGGAGGAATTATAGAATAAATGAGCTGTAATAACTTGATCGATAGTAAAAGGTTCCTATAGAGACGTCACCCGTACCATACTTCAGCGCAAATGGTGAAGCTATGCACGTTTTGTCACCGTGGTGAAGGATTGGATTTAGCGTCAGACGCTAACTGAAAATAATGCAAAGTTGGGCCAACTCTTACATGCTATGCACATCAACTAGCAAACATGAGAAATGAAAATATGTATATATCTTAAGAACCAGTTATAATAAGAATATCATTGTTCATAACTGGTTCTTAGAATTACAGCTAAAGGACTTTTTACTTATAGGTATATATACGAACGACTTGTCTAGCAAATCTTATTAAAATTTTCCCTGTAAAGTGTTTATTTTACGCCCACGATGTTTTCCATCCCAGACTTGGCCTCTGGCGAGTAACCATGGTGATTTGGCTAGACGAGAATTAATTAGAAAGATTTCCATTGCTATTTTTGTAGCTTTTATCCAGGTTGTTTGAAGGTAAATGCTTTGAAATTGAATTTTATTCGTTAATTAATTCAGCGAATATCACCATAGTTACCAGTCGCCGGAGGGTTTCTTTTCTTCCATAAATAACTAAAAAGATGTCTGGGACAGTATCATTTAATTTATACTTTGGCTAATGATAGGTACATACATTTCATATACTAACCAAAGGACCTAAGCTTATGTTGGGGGCCAGCAACCCGCACTAGGCCAGCATGGTGGACTAGGACTAGAACTCTTCCTTTATTGGAAGGAAACCTATGCCCCAGCAGTGGGGATATGATGAGTTGTCATGATGAAAGGGATCAGAATGAGTCTATTACAGTGTATATGAATAATGATAGATATTCACACATTCAGTAGTTGTATAATAAAGGCAATCTTGAATATGTAGTAGGTAAATCATTCTTAATTTGAAAAACACGAAACCTCAACTCTCTTTTGACCGACCTTTAGCATGCAACTAGTACGAGCTGATTACACAGATTATAATGAGAAGTCAAGGACACAAGTACAATGCAGCCTAGAATTAGATCTCTGTTAAGGGTCGGCAATAGGCAATCGAGGGTTGGCATTGTCATAGAATTATGTAGTAAATGATGCTCTACAGCCTTGAAAAAAATCACACAGGTAGCCGAAGAGTCTAGCTAGGTGCTGAATCATTCGAATTTAAGTAAATGCTTATGGATAACTGTAAATTAATTACGAAAAACCAGTAAATCACACTCCCGTATTGTAACAACTGTGTCGTAATTATCAAGAATTTTCATATGATTCTTATCAAATTATAAAGATAAATGCTTGGACTAGGCGCTAAATACCTTGTTTTTTAATAAACACACACCTATTTTGTGTAAATTAATCCCAAACTTGAGCAATTTTTTTCCCTCAAATCTTCATACAAATATCTATGGCGGCTTTCTGTGTTATAAAATCATAAACACAAGCGACGTTTGACTCAGTCGGCCGGTGGCCTCCAAAGAAGGGTCACGTCGGTTTAGGCGGCACTGACAGCTCGCGATCTAATTGTGTACAGACACAAAATCACTGCACATTGGTTGTCATTGCACTTTTTCAACTTTTATGACACCAACATAATTTGATTTGAAATTGAGGAAGCATAATTCTTATACTATATTCAATAAATTAAATGATAATGTTTTTTATTACTTAAGTCCATGGTACTTCTTGATTAAATTATAATTATTAATGCCTAACTAAAACTAACTAATATAAAATTAAAATTAAACTAAAAAGAAGATGCTGGCCAGATCGCTGCCACTGTCGGGTAGGGTACCCAAGACGCTGGCCGCGTTACCCCGCTATATAGCGATGCTTAGCCTTTGTGATAGGTAAGTGCCAGCCCTAGGGTCCCTTGAGACTTCTATTAGTCTGCTGCTGATGTCTTTAAAAAGCTGACGTGCCTCCGGTCCCCACGGCCCTGGGATGAGGAGCAGGAATATAGTGAATGGATCTAAGTGATGACAATACGTAGGAAGATTAGGTTAGGATTCAAAAACACAGTCTCATGGTGCTGGTTGAGGCATGGTCTCGTGAGGATCTGATGAGGGCAGTAACACGGAGGTGACTGAATTTTATTTCAAAGATTTAATAGCTAAAAGCATCGAGTTTGGGCTATTAAGTATGTTTTTCAGAGAGAGAGAAAGAGATTTTATTTTTCCTCTGGATGTGTTAGGTTTACTGGGTTTACTAAGTTCATTCTGTTAATGGCATCAAGTTGTTATGTGTTCATAAGTAATAATTATTTATATTTTTTATTATTTTATTTATTTTAACAAAATGCTGTTGGTTCTCCACGAAAATGTAAAAATAAAAATAAATTCGTAACGTAAAATTGTCAATGACGGAATTTCTTCTATAGACAGTAGCCACAAAAAAACAAACGATAAATGGCGTGATTTGAAGATAAAGATACATTTATTCGACACATAGACAGCAACAACCAAAAAAATACAGATTTAAAGAAAAGAAACATATACTTATACAATACAACAAAGAAAAAAAAGGATACACATCAAAATAACTGGAAAAAATATCAGCCCCAATTTACTTGTGTGGGACAGGGAGTACCATAATATTTTTTTTGGGGTACACCCCATCTATGCGAAATATCAGCTTGATATCTTTACCCGTTTCTGAGAAAAAGGGCGGTGACAGACAGTCAGTCAGACAGACGGACAACAAAGAGATCCTATAACGGTTGCTTTTTTTCTTTTGACGTTCGAAACCCTAAAATTAAGTAAAAATATTATGCTGCTACCAAAAAATGTACTTACAGGTATTGAAAAAGCGGTATATAGTACTAAACAAATTATAAACAAACAAAAAACCCGACTGCACGCTAAAAAGATGAAAACAAGTCCCAACGTTAATGGAAAGTATCGTAGGTTACTTAGAAAACGGCCTTGAGTGGCGGTCAAGTTGGTCCCCGCCTGCGATACTTTCCATTAAAATTGGGACTTGTTTTCATGTTTTTAGCGTACAGTCGGGTTTTTCGTTTGTTTATAATTGTATTTTTTTATTTGTAACTTTTTAGTTGTTTTTATTTTATGAAATTTTACGTCAGTAGTTCATGATCATTTTTAATTTCAATAATTTTGGTGTTGCTTTTTAAATACCTTCAAAATGCATATTTTTGTAATGTGAAAATCAAGCCCTTTCATTTGATACGTTACACGGCAAAGTTCAATTATTATTTTTTCGATCATCACGTTATGTCCTCTAGAGGGCGCTATGTACATTTTAATGGAACATCACATAGCCTATAACCATCGCGCCATCAATACGCTTCTAACAATACCTCATACATCAAAATCTATCAAGCCGTTTAGGCTACAGGAGGGAACAAAGAAACAGACAAACATACATACATACAATCAAAAAACATTACCCTCCTCCTTCGGCAGTCGGGTAAAAAGGAGTAAGACAGGGGGTCATTCTGAACTTTTGCTCTACGAGTTTTGGAAATTAACAAAAAAAAAACCTTTTTCATAGAAACTGTTTAAAATGTACTTAGTATATGGAAGAGCGGGGTATCCTGGCACAGGTACTTTATACTTAAAAGGATACCCCATCAACTATTGTAACTAGTATGTAAGTTTACGAAATAAAATATTTTGTATTTTGAATTTTTTTAGAAACTTTGTTGGACATGTGACTTTTTACCATGGAAAATGAATTTTTTTTTTCGCGAATTTGCAAATCTCTTAGAACAAAAGTTGTTCAGAATGACTCCTTGAGTCATCCCCTTTTGGCTTAGTATAGCCCTTTTGCGACACTATGTATTTACTTTGCTTTGTCGTCGGGGTTCAGTTGGCTGGAGGATGCCCGAAACTTATTATCTACACTTTAATACTTGTAGTTACCTTTCTACAAGTAAATACCACATTTGTTTGAGAAAGCTAATCGGGTTCCGAGTATAGAGTAAAGTGGCACCCCTATTAATTTCTACTCTTTCCTGGTGCCTACCAGTGTAAGTAAGAATTATACTTACTTACCTACTTACCCTAAAATCACCCAAAATGTACTTGAACATAATTGTCAATAAAGTTGGCGAGTAAAAGTTTATCGACCCACTGTGCAAACTTACATGTGTGCGTGTCACTGCGTGTGCTGTGTGAAGAGCATTGAAAACCCAAAATTGGCGCGGCACGTCACCCTGTACGGGGCCTTAATGGTGAGGTTTAAATTTATATACAGGGTGTAATTTTACTTTTTCATTGCTCGCAAGTGTATAAAGGTGAGGCAGGTAGCCGACGCTTTCTCGTTTATTTTATCAATTTGCAAACAATACTTGTTTGTGTTATTAAGTCAACTAGTGCAATCATATGTTATAGTTGTTGTAAATATACCTGCAGAGATGAGCGCATCACTCGTTTGTAAATGATGAAATAAAATTATTTACGTATGATTCACCAATGTATCCTACCTGATGACTGACTGGTGTAGTGGTTAGAGACCCTGACAGCTATGCCGAAGGTCCCGGGTTCGATTCCAGTCCGGGGCAGATATTTGTTTAAAAGACATATTTGTACTCGGGTCTTGGGTGTTAATTGTATAAGACTATTTATCTGTGTAGATATATCAGCTGACCGATACCCATATTACAGGCGCTGCCTAGCTTGGGGTCGGATGGCTGTGTGTGTTATACCTATTATTGTAAAAAAAACGATCCGACAAGTGCGAATTGGACCCGAAATAAAATAAAACAATAAACTCAAGAATATTATTCTTGATAACCAACTAAAAAAACGCAATAAGTAAAGTGACCTCTAGAAATACCTAATTATTAAACTATAGTATCTGAAAAGTACTTTAAATAGCACAGACTTATCACCTGAATGGTACCGACCATTGATAAAAATATATGTTTAATTATTAGTATATATATTGAATGTAACTATCGCAATAGTTTTTTAACTCCAATTCGAAAATGATAAATATAATTCATGTCAAACACGCATTATAAACCTAATTTACTATAAACGTTTTCATATTATAACGGCTTTATAAGTCCCGATCACTAGTTATCAATAAGACGTTGTCCCACTTTATATGTTTCATCACATCGTAATGAATAATTGTCTCATGTCTCATGTAACACAGTGCATACGAGTATTTAAACTTTGATCTTCGTCATAGGTAGTTACAGGCTGACAGCGCTAACTTGGCAACCGTAACAAGTGAACATTTTACATTCTATTCTATTCTGATAGGGGATGAAGTTCCTGTACGTGGCTCTCTAGAGTGGAACCTTTGTACATACATATCCCCTTGATTTCAGCTCAGCCAGCCTAGCTCCCGAGTAAACTGGAGTAGCAAGCCTAGGTGTTGCAATAGCTGAGATAGGCGCTATGTTGGTCCAAGAATAGATAATCTTGTTTCTGTAGTAGGTGGACAAGCTAACAGAATATGTTCAACCGTCTCATCTACTTCCTTACATGTCCTACATTTTACATAAAAGCAGTATGAACGAAAGCTTGAGTGTTAGTTTATTTTTGTTTAGCAATTTTAACAATACATCCGAGGTAGCTTAGTCGGATAAACGCCAGCTTCTCACGCCAGATATGCGGGTTCGAATCCCGGCGCTGACATGTACCAATGAGTTTTATGAATTTAAGTACAATGTATAACATCGCTCTTGTTAGTTCACTCATGTTCAGTAATTTTTACTATACATAAACAGTATATTTATATTGTTAATGATCAATCTTGTGTTTGTTTCAGACATTACGGAAATATTCAAAGAAACCCCGGAGCAGATCCAACAAGTACTCGCTCAGCACAACCTCACGGACCTGCAATATGTAAGTTTTTCAAAACAATTTAAAACTTAATCATTTACGTTGGTAAATATAAGAAAATTTAACATACGTCCATGATTTAAATATTAGTTAATCAACTGTTATGAAGTTCATGAATATTCAAGAGCGTTAGTTATTTCAGGTGGTAATTATAATAATCTTCGTAAACAAATCGGTTTGAAACTCTCCATCTTGGTATGTACCTGCGTCAGATAAATACGCAACAGCGCTTGAAAGAAACGACTACAATTAATTGGGTATTTATTGTCGTTTAGGAGTATTTCTGAAAGTTGGCATCCTCAATAAATGTGAATAATCTGTAAGTTTATAGGGAAGCTGTATAGTCATATTAATGCAAGATCCCGACTTCTAATCTTCACTTGTGCTTTTTATATTATTTATGAATAACCATGGATGGTTTAAATTGGCAATAAATATGGAAATTCTTAGGGACGGGAAAACATTTTAAAGCTAAGTGAAGCTAGCAAGCAATTACTCTTTGTTGTTGTTTTATGACACATCAGAGGTACTGAGGATCGATGAATTAGTAGAAAGTATTTTGAGAAGTGGTGGCGCAGTGGATAAGATCTTATCTCTCATTCGAAAATCCGTGGGTTCTAATCCCAGGATTTATTTATTTACCAACAAATTATTGTCAATTTTAGGAATTGAACTTCAAAAGTTATATTACGTGCACTTACGGTGACGGAAAGCATCGTGAGGAAACCAGAGTCGTGAGCACAAGTTTCGATCCTCCGTTAACGTTGCGTATCGTTAACTGTCACTGTCAAAATGTAAGGCAAAGTTAGTTCCAAAAGTGGCATTTGTTTTTTCCATATGTTAGGTGGAATTTCACCAAACGCTAAACGTATTTAGTAGCCTGTCTTACGTCTGTCAGTTAGTACAAAATGTATTTAAAATTTGATTTAAATACGTTTAGCGTTTGGTAAAAGTGACCCTTCGTGTAGATTCGAAAATAGTATCGAATCCTATGCTCGCGCCTCTGCACATCTAGATTATTTTCTAGTTGATATTAGACTTCACATTAAATAAGTCAAAACAAAAGAGAAACCTCTTGTACGGATCCTTCGCCACTGACTGTGTGTACTCATGTACTTAAATAAATAAAACCAACTCGCACTAGGCCAGCGTGGTGGACTAGGCCTAAAACCCTTCCTTCTTTCCCCGTGCCCCAGCAGTGGGGACGTGATGGGTCGTGATGATGATGTACTTAAATAAACGCTTCTTGTTGTTCGCAGGAGAACCACAGCTTCTACAGCAGCACTTTCATTGGGAACCGCACCTACTTCGACGAATACTGGGCGAACCTGACGGCGGCGCGGGCCGAGGTGCACCCCATCTTGAGCGACTCGCACCGCAGAGCCACGGTAATGTTGTCACTCTACTACCCTCTAAACGCAGCGTGGGACGCCCTCCTGCCCGCTGGACTGAAGACCTTAGGCGGGTAGCCGGTACTGGCTGGATGAGGACGGCCAAGGACCGAGTGTTGTGGCGCTTCTTGACAGAGGATTATGTCCAGCAGTGGATGATTATTGGCTGATGATGATGATATCCTCTGCCTAATGGTCGCCGCACATATAAGCGCAATGAGAACGATCGCCTTTCTTTTCTTATGTCGCGAGCTCGCGTTCTACTGGTTGATAGAAGAAAAAGAGACCATCCGATTACGTTATGTTTGTACACCTAAAGACTGCCGAACGGAAGTGATACCCAGAAAGGCAGACCCATGACCTGGACGGCTTTTGTAAGAACTGGAATGCGGAGGCAGTTGACACGACAGGGATAAGTGGAAGACCCATTGAGATGACCTCTGTGCAGGAGAAAGACACAATACATAGATTAAATAAAATAACAGAATAGCTTCAATGTATTTTATATGAACAAGGCACAGTGGAAATAATTCTATCATTCTTCGATTCCACCATTTTGCAACAAATTTCTTCAAAGATAAATTAAATATTAGCTACCTAGATGCTACTAACGTGCAATTGAAAAATCCTGTGAATAATAAAAGATAATAGCGACAACGTTATTATTAAGTTGTCAATGGAAAACACCCCCAGCAGAATGTATAATTATTAAAACACCAGAAATTACACATATATTAATGTCGGTTTTTAATTCAAATGACATATTATTAAGGAACCTCCGTCATTACGTGGAATTAGTATAATCTGCGTGAATAAAAAATATTTGTTTTATTTTAGGAATACTTACAGCATTTGTTATAACATATTGTAGGTATAACTTTGGAACTAAATCAGTGCTCGTGTCTACCACCCTATATCTTTTTATGTTCAACAATATTAATCAAATGATCTCTCTGCATACGCCATAAGAAACAAGCCGGAGTGAGTGTTTTAATTTATTTACCATACCGTAAAAACATCGCACCTGAAATAAATATCATTTGACATGGAATACACAAACATGTACACCACAATTGCTGCAAAAAAACATTGTAAACTGCACGAATAAAGCAAAACCTGTCCCCGCTGCCACGGTCGTATTTATCGTGGTTGTCGCGGAGGTTGCATACGTGAGATGTCCCAGCTTGAGGCACACATGAAAAAGTATCTGCAAATCATCTATACGAATAACGTAAAATTAAACTTACTAGCTCATCAACATAATTCACCATCGCCTGGAACACAGCAGCAAATCATCAATCATTAACTCTCTTCACTTCACCATCTCTCAACAAAAAAATAAAAACTTTATTTCACTCAGACAGTAAATCGATATAATTATAAACAAAGAAAGACATGTAAACTATAATAACAAACAAACATTTTCTCAAATTTCCAGGCGTTGAAGCTGCAATTCCCGTTCCCATTCTACGGCCACCCCCTTCACAACATCACGGTGGCCACCGGAGGGTTCATCTATACCGGCGAGCACGTCCACCATTGGTTGGCGGCCACCCAGTACATCGCGCCTCTGATGGCCAACTTCGACACTACGCAGTCTGATGATAGTGTGGTCAAAGTGTCTAGTTTGGGTTCGTATTGTTTACTATTGTAATTTAACTGATGATTGTTGCTCCGTGCTAGTGCTGTTGATATTGCGCCTGGCACAGATAGTTCACGACTTTTAATTTTTTTTATCGGCAGCATCTCGATGACGGAATTTGCACATTTATTGACAAACTTTAAGCGCGGTACCGAAGTATTTATCATGGACTTCACACGGGCGTATAGTACTCGTTGGTAAAAACCGCTCTTATTTATACTGACTGACTAATCCTTTCACCTCTGTCACGAACCGGCGAACCCTAATCTCGCTCTACAGTAAAAAAAAATTACAGGCGAGTACTGGGTAGGGGTGATCGTTAATGGTTTAATTCATTAATTTATTACATTAATTATATTTATTAATTAACTACATTAACATAATTTCATTAAATTGATATTGATAATTTAAAAAGTTCAATTTACCGACCGTCCGTATTTGACTTGCAACGCCCTCTATGATTTTCGATGAGAACAAATTGATCTCCAAGGCGCGAGGCGGCCAAATTCAAGGACACGGTTATTCATTATCGTTTAAGCAATGTAATGCACAGGGTTATGGTATTTATGTCTATAGTAATAGATGCGAATTATCGTTGAATGCTCCATTAACGTTTTTAAGTGATGTAATGCACAGGGTTATGGTATTTATGAGTATAGTAATAGATGCGAATTATCATTGAATGCTGGATTACTGTTAACGATATACAATCAACCATCAACCATAACTTTATTTTCACTAATTCACTGAATGATAATTTAAACACGGAAGTCGAAAGTAAAATAATTTTCACGTCGCGTAAGTATTATTGTTAAATATATTTGACGTCGAGTAAAGTAGATTGCATTAATCAATATTTCTTAAGTTCGGTTTCGGAAGTTGTAGGTAGGTATAAAGTAGGGTTAGTGTAATGATTAAGTTAGTTAAATTAGAGTAATAAACTGTACAAATAAACTTGGATTAGTGATAAGTGATTGCAGTAAACTGTAAATAAACCCATTTCGAGAAAAGTGCCAGTGATGTTAAACTTGCTACGAGTAATTTCTGTAAAAAGACTCTTTCTTATAAAAGAACCACTACAAACTTGAAAACGCATTTAAAATTAATGCACATTTCCGTATACAGCGATTAACCAAACAAAAAACCCAGTAGGTATAACATCATTCATAACCTTATAACCTCTGAGTTTAATTATTTGAAGTCAACAAAAATAACAAACAACCAATCAGCGTTTTTATCTGTTAACAATTATTCATTAATATTAACTGTTAATATATTATGATATTTTATATTATTCATTATCAATTAACCATTATTCAGTTTTAACACTTATTCTCATCTCTAGTACTGGGTATGAGTGAGATGGGTCATTGTTAGGGGCGGGGCTAACGATTTTGTTCTTTTGTTCAACGATTTATATTGATTTCGTGGACCTATAGCAACACAGTAAATATACTACGGTACTCGTTTGTTAAAAAAATAGGCTGTAGTGTCTTTTGTTTCTCACACTAAGAAGAATCTACATTAGATTATTAACACTATCCAATCTCTCTGCAGACGACCAGTTCACCGCAATCTGGGAGAACGTGGCACTACAAGAGGACAAATCACACAAGTTCACGTTTGCGGTCACCCTGTATAAGAACGGAGACATCATCTTCGCATACAAGGACATCCCGATCCCGATCGGGGACATCAACGAGTATGTCCACCCTGTGAAGGTGGGCATCAGTGATGCTTACCAGACCGATCGGATTGTGTTCTGTGAGTGATTTTCCACTTTATTATAATGAAAACAACAGAGGTATATTGTACTAGACGCCACAAATGCACGATTTCTATGAAAACCACGTGTGCACTTGGGAATCTAGTATAATAGATGTCTGTGTAAAAAACTAAACAAGCTATGAAAAAGTTCCAATTATATGAAACGGCAATGGCAGGTGGAACATTTTCATTGCTCGTGAGTGTAGATGTTAGATTTTAGGACTAATGTTGCAGTGTTGTAACTCGATAGGTGTTTGTGTGAGTATGAAGGTGCCAATTGGTTAAGATCTTATCCGTTACAGTTGCACCAACAGAGCTTGTCTGTTGACACCCTGAGTTCAAATTCTTGCATGTACCAATGATATCAGGAATTTAAGTAGGCACAATGCTCTTACGGTGAAGGAAAACATAGTGAGGAAACCTGCACATCTAGATGTGTGAACTGACTAGTCACTGCTACCAGCGTGGTGGGAAATGATAATGAAATGGGAATGGAAGGCATTTGATTGCATATGTGCAAACGTTATATTCAAAAGAGCCAGGGGAAAGCACTTACATCTATTATATAATAATATGCTATATGTATTAACCCCTAATCGGCCATAGTATATTTGATCTTTAATCCCCGAGGGATTAAAGGTGAAAACGAATGAATTTGAGTAGCCATGGCCGTTTAAGGGTTAACAACTAACGCTATAGAAGTTTTAAACGTAATCTTTATGTTGTAGTTATTCTCATATTTAGTTATTGTATACAAATACTAACAATACACTACATTACTAAACCTATTTATGGTTGGTTCTCTTCTGTTCTGATCGATATGTGTGAGTAAATGTTTTGCATGTATTGTTTCAATGTCAAAGCGGCGGATGCCAATGGTGGTAAGTTTGTAGAAATCTACAACATCATAATCACTTTTTACAACTCCACATACGTCTCACTTTCATTAAAAATAATTAATTTGGTAAAATACCAAAATATACTTAAATCCATTTAACACCTGCGCACTAAGGCCAATACACAGTAATACACACACTGTTTAGTGAGAATGTTAAGTAGACGTTCAATCGTACAATGCTGGGGAGATCATTACTGACTGACTGTCAAACTGTCAGTCAAACTCACTATAAAAAGAAGGTTATCCATCATTTAAGCAAAAATAAACTTATAAGTGCTTACTTCTTCATACTTTGCCGAGCCAGCGCTGATAAGCGCGAGAAAAAATATCCATAGTAAAGTAAGCGCTTATAAGTTTCCAGCTTTCATTTTCTGTATACGGCCTATTTCACCAAAGAAACATTGCTCGAACAGAGCCGAGCTATAGTTAAGAATGTTAATATTTCACTCATTTTATTCTGATGTGTTGGTTCTACTGTAGTTACTCGTAATTACTGAAACATTTTGCAAAAGCGAATTCGGCAGCTGTACACCATAGATAAATATATCTAAGATGTCCGTTCTTCTTTATTAAATTGCAGAACAGGTCAACACTCTTGGCTAGAAAAGGTTTGTAAATGCAATGGAAAGATAAGTTGCCCATTTTCGTGCCTGTTTTAGCGTCCTCATGAAGTTATAGGATATAATATTTAACTAGAAACTCGATATAAGTCGCGTCCAATAAGAAACAAATATAATAGAGCCTGTACGAGTTTTACAATTAATTATTAAAATGAATCATCTGCATCCATTATCTGTCAAAAAGTTCTAGATGGATATCGCTAGAGGCGTCACTTTGTATGTGAGAAAACGAAAACTTTAATAGTTTACGATGAACTATCAAACCTGACTCAAACTCAAGACGCATAGAAATGGCCAGATAATCGGCAAATCTGTGTGAGTAAAATGGAATGGAATGGTTTCTTTATTGACTCGGCTTATATCGACTATATAGTTGACAGTTTGTGAAGGTACCTTTAATTTACTAGTTACTTTGTTTTCCTATTTATTAGCTTAATACATAATTTTATTATTTTCTTAATACATTATCTATGAACTCATAAATGTAAAAATTGACATATAAATTGATTGATTTGGCAATCGCACTATAGAGCTTCCACTATGTTATTGTATTTTAGACATTTCCTTATGTCTGGTAAGTAAAGTTGGTTTTCCTTTGCAGTTGTCGAATGTCAAAAAACCAATAATATAATGGACAGAGTATAAACAATCTATTTTCGTTCCTGCTTTATGATTTCTTTGTGAGTATGCGATCTCCAAGTCAATCTATTGATATACAGTGAAACTATAAAGTCCTGAAATTAAATGAGGGCACTGCTATCTTTCATGCAGCAACCCTATATAGCGAAACATAACTGACTTTGATACTTGAAATTTTGCCTGTTAACTTCCTACCTATTTATGTATTTTAAAAACAACTTACCATCCACAAAAAAGCTCTTATACAAGCTAGAAGGTGTTAATATGAAGGCTATAATAGTGAAACCAATAAATATTTATTTAGATAACGTTATTACAACTGTATAAAAAACTGGATCTGTTGACGAAGGGCACACATAGTAAAGACTTCAATTTCTCTTTTTGGACGGCCAGTTCTGTTTCTTCCAGGAGTTAGAAATATTCCATATTTTGCCCTCTTTGGCACGCTGGTCCGATATAACTATAAAATAAAATAAAAAAATCTTTTTGAGTTACACAATGCCCCCCAAATTCACACAATGCGAATTTAGTAAGTAAACAAAAAATATATCTTCAAGTATCAACATGTTAAGGTTTGACTCAACTGAAACCAGATGAAACCTACAATCAGTGGTATGTAAACAATGTTCGACTTGGGCTCTAAACCTAGGTTTATCGATAAATGAAGCGTTGGTACTAATAAAAAATGAGTTATTACAATTTGTACAATGTTACATACCCGTCATACACGCTGTACGAGCGTAAATATCCTCCAAATTCGACAAAATGTGTCCAGCTTGATGTTCTGCTAAACATTGTATAAAAACTCGATAAATAACTTCACTAGCTTGACTACGAATATTTTTCTTCATCTTCCTAATTGCAACCAAGCGTAAATTGTTGCTTTTATCTACATTAACCTTATAATTAATGAGAAAATTCAAAAAAACAGCCAACCGCCTATTGACATAAACAATTGTTATGACTTTTATGTTTCTTTTCTAATGGTGCCAGGCTCCTGAAAATTTTAGTTCCTCAAACATTAATTTCAGGACTTTATAGTTTCACTGTATGTTTTTTTTTATATACAAATGGTCACTTTAAGTTGTTAAGTTAGCTAATTACATAATAACTTAAGATACAAGTACCATTAAGTAGGAACTGAATATTTTACCCAATTAGGTACTACTTATGGTTATGTTTTTGATGGCATTATGTATGTACCTACCGTAGGTTTACGATCATAGAAATAGCCAATGGATGTGACTGTCTATCAGAGCAGATCGTCTGCCTTTTCGGTGCTGGACAACACACATACAATTCTGCCACAATTCATTTGAATATAAGTTATCTTTAATGCATGTGCATGTTAATTGCATCTAATTCTTATTTTCTATTTGGTAGATATTTTTCATTTTGGTGTGTAGTTTATTTGAGAGCAAAAGCAACAATAGACATTCATTATTCTCTCTTTTTTTATATCAAAAATGCTGATTTTGCATCTAAATTTACTCCTTAAAATATTTTATAATGAGTTTTCACTTTAATATTAGTTCTAGTCAATGTATAATAATACACCGTACTAATGATTAAAGTATCATATTTTAAACTGACACCAACTCCACTCTATATTCTATGTGCACCTAACACGATCCTCACTTGCTTTTATATGGTGTATAAAAAATAACAAATTAGTTGCACAATCAGTATTTTTAATGCAAGAATAATATAACTATTGCTTTCATACAATATTTTCTGCGCAGTAGAATAATACACTCTCGGTAAAAGTATATAATATATTGGTAATGATGATGGTAATGATTTTGGATTTGTTCTGGTGAAACGCATTTTTAAGCGAAGAACATTTTATTTAAGAAAGACATTAGGTGAACCTTTAAAAACGATCCTTAATTTACCCCAAAAACTTAAAGCAAACACTGACAGCGCTAAACATCTGTTATACACTGTCTTAAGTTTTTGTGGTATATCCTGTATTACCTACAATGTACGGTCAGCTGCATAAATAAGTAGCTATACCCTTTTTAACCTTGTCAAACTACCTACATAACAAACGTCAACCATTGAATAGGCAGTTTATGAGTTTGACAAGGTACAAAAGTGTACATCTACTTAGGGAGCTCACCGTACAAAGCAGCTAAATAGCACCACATAAATTCCCCGTCTCTTCGCCAGACGTGAGGAGGAAGACCATCTACGAGTACCACCGCGTCAACTTCAGGGACTACCAGATCACGAACCACACCATGCTCAGGCTGGTGGCTCTGCCCACGTGCCTGCAGTACAACTCTTGCGCTGAATGCGTCAACCACGACACTGGCTTCAACGTAAGTGTCTCTTCTGCACCTGTCGTAAAGGCAAAATTCTCTCTGACGCGACTGTCACATGTTTTCAAGCGTCCCGAAGGTATCTTCAGGACGCTTGAAAACATCTGACAGTCGGGTTGCCCACTTACCCGACAACTCTCTCAGCACAAGCTTGCTTGTGTCTGGGTCCACCAACCCGCACTAGGCCAGCGTTGTGGACTAAGGTTAAAACCCTTCCGTCATTGGAAGGAGACACGTGACCCAGCAGTGGGGACGTGATGGGTTGTCATGAGAACTACAGGAGGCCTGTTCTGTCTATGGCATCTTCCTAATAGACCTTAGAAAAGTATTCAGTGGTAGAGGCCTATGTTAAGCTTTGGATGATCACGGACTGATGAACTGGTGAGAGTACCTAAAATATTTGACGACCGAATGGTGTAGTAGTTAGTGTCCCTGACTGATATACCGAAGGTCCTGGGTTCGATTCCCGGCCGGGGCAAATATTTGTTTAAGACAGACGGTCTTGGGTGTTAACATGAATCTATTTGTGTAGATATATTAGATGTCCGATAACTATATTACAGGCTCTGCCTAATTTAACCTTAAATTTAATAAACCTCTGAAACAATCCTCTTTTCTTGAAATAATGAGCAAGTTTAGCGTGTATATATCCGTATAGTAAATGATGCTATGTAATGTTTCACAGTGCACCTGGTGCGAACAGATCCAGCGCTGCTCCAGCGGCACCGACCGCAACAAGCAAGATTGGGTGCTGCGACGTGAGTTCAATATATTACTAAAATAGAATAAATCTATAAAGTCATTTAAGACCGAAAGGCAGTTTAGACCCAGCGGATATGCACAAGGGTTCCATGCGAGAGAGCCAGGTGCAGGTAGTAACACCCCCGCAGAGAATAGAATAGAACCTTCCGTCCTCATTAAGCTTGCTTGGAGAAGCATTAGAAGACAATATATAGTTGTTTAGTATGACCCTCCGAGTCACCCTCTTACTACATAGCCTTATTGTAACACCCTGTATCCACAGACTGCGACCAGAAGCCCGTGATGGACGTGAGCCAATGCAAAGCCCGTAACGCCAGCGTCGACCAGTCAGTGCCCTACGGACCCGACTCCACCACCTCTGTCGTCACCACCGGTGAGTGTTCAACTTCAAAACTAATGTTGTTTCTTCGGCGGTATTGCCGACGCCGTTTGTTTACGACATTTGGGCTACCTATACGTACAGGCAGGAGGTTTGCTTAGCGCCTAGCGAATCACCAAGCTAGTAGCTCAGTAAAACCAACGTTCTAGAATCTTCGTGAATGACCTCATTGCGAGCTTGGCGCCTAGCTAGTCGCTTAGCGTGTATCAATGCGGCCGTTGACGAAGATTCTAGAACGTTGGTTTTACTCAGCTACTCACTTGGTGACTCGCTTGGCGCTAGGCGCTAAGCGAACCTGTGCGAACTGTTATACACGAGATATGCTACCCTTAATGCTGTGTTAGCACCCCTTTACATCCCAGTCGGCCCTCTCACATACAGTCAATAGATGCCATACTTTCTTCCAGTATTACCAAGTATTCTATATTACTGTATTTAGTGTTAATTAAATAGTCCTTTTTTTAAAAAGGCATTTTAATTATCCGATATAACAGAACGTAGTCTTATGAAAATCCGTTTGGTCTTACCGACAGGTGTATTATTCTTTGCATCTTTTTTTACGGTATATTTGTGTGTTCTTTATATAACAACGTCATTTCCCCCACCACAGCAAGCCCGCTGTCCCCGCCATCGCCAGTGCGCTCCGGAGCCGCCGCCCCGTACCAATCATCTGTGGGCGGTGCGGTAGCCGCCTTCGTGATCGTGGCGCTGCTGGCGACGCTCGCCGGATGGACCGTCTACGCGTTCAAGAACCCGCACACTAGGAGTGGACAGATGCTCATCAAGGTGAGGCCGTTGACGGGAAATAAGCAACTTACTGCCAGTTTCAATACTCTGTCTATCGATAGCTGACAGTTAGATCATACGACTTTGGCACATAAAAAGTTGCAATCTGTTAAATCGTATGAAAGTAGTAACTATCAGCTATCAACAGATAGAGTATTGAAACTGGCAGTTAGAGTGTTCAGTTGTGAGACAGACAAACCTGGCCAGATTTGCAAAAGACTATCCCGAATAAATTTGGACTCGCAGCGTCGCGTCGTGCTTGCCATATATCTTTTATGACTGCCCCTTTGGAATGCAGTCGTATCGACTCAAAGCAACAATGGGACTTATACCTTAAAGGCATGGTACTCATTCATTAGCGATACGGCGCGCGACTTATCACGTGATTACAGCAAAAAGCGATGCAAGCCATATAAAAAAGTGCGTCATTTAAAATTAACTTCCTCTATTTTTAAATTTTCCTATTTTATTATGTGGTTTTATTGTCCACAGTACCGACCATCGCAGTGGAGCTGGAAGCGAGGCGAGGCCCGCTACACCGCCGCCACCATCCACATGTAACTCACGCGATACTTAACGTCTAGCACTACCCTCGTATTCGGACTCGACCCACGCCGCTGCAGCCAATACTTTATACTGTCGGTGAATCTCAATATAATGTGGCTTATTCTGTAAGCATTCTATTAATGTATTGTCAAAGATTAGCCACTATTCCTCGAATGTTAAAAGTCAAACTCAAAAGATATGAAACCGAATCTCCAGACGTAACTCAAAACACTACGTTCCACGCAAAATAAAGTATTGACTGTCGCAAATTTTATGGCCCTTTAAGGCCGCTTTTTTAGGGTGTGATTCTGGCTGTTAGAAGTGGAATGTCCGCCTTAAGTGTCAATTTCACATACCTTAGATAAGTGTTTGTCTCAAGCAGCTATGTTATGTGTATTAGTGGTAGGACTGTTTCAGACCCATACTATACACTCATCTGAAGCAGCTATTATCTGTATCTAGATCTAGTAATAGGACTGAAGTTGCTCATTCACTCTTTTAAACAATTTGAGATTTAAATGTTCCGCCATTGCATCGGTTCAAAGTTTGACGCAGTTAGCATTTTCATTTTGTTTCTGTCTTTTTCATATAAACGCTTTGTCAGTAATATTCAGTGCAATTGACACTACAAACAGGTGGCTACATTCTGCACCAAAAGAAAGTGTTTTCAGATTTCCGTACGGGCTCTGTGTCCGTCCAATGTAAAAAAAATAGAATATGTGCGAAATGCAGAAGAGATGTACCGTAACGAAACCTGAAATTCAACGAAACTGAGAAATTGTTACGAAACTGTCATCAGTTACTATGGTAACTAAAACTACTACCATTTTTGGTTTTGTTACGGAACATCTGTTTTGCATTTCACAACACTTTCGATTGCTCCCGAACTAATTAGTTACTGTAGAATAATATTATTGTCTTCATAAGAATTATACTTTTATTGATTTCATACAAAACTATTTTCTACTTACAATAGAGTATTTTTTTGTAAACAGATAATATTATAGTAACTACTAAATTCATTTTTTTATTATAAAGTATTAAATCAATGTTGAAAAGAGTTTTGAAAAAAGACATTGATTGTAAAGAAATATTAATGAGATTATCAGCTCAAAAAGGTTGTTTTTATGAGCCCTACGGAACTCTTAGCAGTGCACTTAGTGCACGCTTTTGACCAATTTTTTTTTAACTTCTGCTGACCATCGTCAGTAGATACTAGAAATAAATACTATATAGAATTTTAAGAGTGATATAATTATTATAAATATATACGATACGTTACTTATATTATCTGGTATTTTTAAAGTTAATCTAAATCAATTATTAAAACTGTTGTTTTTTAAGAGAGAAATGGCAGTTATTGGCAATTATTTATGTTTTAGACTGTTATTATTATAATTATACTATTAACCAAATAAATAATTTCAAAATTATGGGATTTAGCAACGACACAGCATACGGAACCGATTCAAGTGATGTGATGAATATGTAACTCAGTAAGTATTTCATATTATTTATCACAAAGGCAGCAGTAACGTAGCAATTCATTCATAACCTCACATCACACTATATGTGCTTGTTTGTGCGTGGTTATATCTAGGTAACATAACAACATGGATGAATAACAACTGCTATATTTTCAGTGAAAGTGAGCGGGAGTGCGAGGAAACGCCTCATCCAGAGTTTCTTCTAATGACTGGAACCGCGTACCATCCGAATTTCTAATCACCACTAGGTACTTTATTATCGAGGCACAATTATGTAAGCCTCGTCAGTTTCTTTACCATTATCACAGATAAATAATATTAATAACACACAAGCACTTAGATGGTTTGTTTTATTACAATATTCGTTGCATCATTAGTATCTAGAGCAAGCGCATTTATGTGCCAAGTGTAAATGAGATGTTGATACGATACAATTAAGTACATGATACCTACCCATACGTTTGTTTACTCCCACTCACATTTTGTATGGTATTGTATATGATTATGTTGATTTTTTATTAATTTGGTAAACCATTCTTAGTTACACTGAAAGTATATTTCGCTATAAGATATAATAAATGTAAGCCTTGCCCTCCTACATACCTGAAATTAATATGACTTATATTTTTCTAATGAATCGCTCATACTATGAAATATTATATCAGCTATTTTATAATATCTATCTGATTGTTAAAACTTTACATTTCTAAAAATATATTTATTGAATGAATTTGTATAACTTATTGCAGATACCAAAATTGAAAAAAAATATGAACTGTAGCATCCTCTTTATGAACTAATCTATACAATAAATTGTGCCGTTGAAACAATAGTTTGTTTAATTTCACACCACCTATCACTATACAATGGGCTTTGAACTGAATAGACTATCCATTAGGAGAAATATTAGCATTGTGTATTGAGTGTCGGCGGAAGCGTCATGTGGCGTCTGCTGGCAGTATCCTCATGCCTGGCCGCGGCCGGGGCATCGCCGTGTGGCTATCAGGACACGCTAGAGCTGGGTCAGTGGCGGCCTGGACTAAGGCACCTCGATGCAGTCATAGTGGAGCGTCCTAGCGACCATGAAGCGGCTTTTACCTACGAGAACACGTTCAAGGGTTTCCGGATCAGATACGTCAGTGTTCATAACGTGGCGGTGAAGACCTGTGGAGCTCTGGCCGTGGTGGCCGGTGGTGGCGTCGGCAGTCAGGGTCTGGTCATCAGGCTACAAGCGCCGCCCTATCACGAGATACGCTCCGTTATTGATGTCTGGGGCGACTTCGATGTGTCCTATAGTAAGAGAAAGAATGCCACGAGATCACATGTCAAGTTGACAGCGTAAGAGAAAAATCGGTCAAAATAAGAAACATACTCAAGTGCAAAAAATATTTGAAAAAATTATGCTGCATCAAATGCTTTCGCACTTTAGTATTCACGGCCTTCTCCATAACCAACAGTTCGGTTTCACCAAAGGTCGATCTACAACTGACGCTGGTGTCGCGTTGGTCAAACACATATTTAGTGCTTGGGAGGAACGTCTTGATGCTGTGGGTGTATTTTGCGATCTATCGAAAGCATTTGATTGTGTGGATCATGCCACTCTACTTATGAAACTTAAATATTATGGGCTAACTGGCAAAGCTCTTACATTATTGGAATCATACTTGACCAACAGAACTCAACTAGTTGACATAAATGGAGTGCGTTCGGCTGGCTGTCCTGTCAGTATGGGTGTTCCCCAAGGCTCGATTTTAGGACCATTCTTGTTTCTTGTATAAGTTAACGATTTACCGTTTTTGGTAGATAAATTATGTGAGATAGTACTGTTTGCTGATGATACTTCACTTATATTTAAGTTGAAGCGACAAGAAGTCAATTTTGACAATGCAAACAGTACTCTTTCCATAGTTGCTAATTGGTTCACTGTAAATAATTTAGCTCTTAACTCCAAGAAAACAAAATGTATTAAATTCACTTTGCCTAATGTAAGACAAGTAGAGACATATTTGATATTGAATAACGATAAGCTAGAGTTAGTAAATGAAACGGTATTCCTGGGTATTACAATTGACTCAAAGTTGCAATGGGGACCCCATATTGAGAGGATAGCCGGTAGATTGAGTTCTGCAGCTTATGCGGTTAGAACCATTAGACAGTTAACAGATGTAGATACAGCCAGGCTTGTGTATTTTAGTTATTTTCATAGTGTTATGTCTTACGGAATTCTATTGTGGGGACGAGCGGCTGACATTAATCAAATCTTTGTTCTGCAAAAACGAGCAATTCGAGCCATATATGTATTAGGGTCTAGAATTTCATTAAGAGATGCGTTTAAGGAAATAGGTATACTAACTGTTCCATGCCAATATATCTATGAAAATATTATGTATGTTCGTAAAAACTTAAATTCATTTAGTAAAGTAGGAGCCACTCACGGTATTGAGACCAGAAACAAAAATAAGTTGCTTTTCCCCACACTCAGACTTTCGAAAACAAACACATCATTCATGGGGAACTGTATACGTTTTTATAATAAATTATCAAATGAAGCAATAAACCTTACTGAGCAAAAATTTAAGAATTATGTTAAAGCTACATTATGTAGTAAAGCTTACTATAGTATAAATGATTATTTAAACGACAAAAACGCGTGGTCTTGTCCACCTCAGCTAAGGCTATTGAAAAAATGAAATGGATATAGGTACTTAAGTAAAATTGTAGGTACTAGGTAGATATAAGTAAAAATTGTAATAGATTATAAGGAAAAAGTTGAAAAGATGCTCGAGGAGTTTCTTTCGCCATTTCTTTCCTTCTCAATGACGGGGCCTTTGTGAAATGGTGGTAGATGACTATCGACAAATAATTGTAAAATTTTACGTCGATTAAACCATTTGAATTTGAATTTGAATTTGCAAACAGGGCATGGCATACCTATGGCTAAATAAAAGAAACATTTCGTACGATTAATTTTATTTAATATATGTAAAAAAAACCTTTCATATATCAAACAGTGTTTGCTTTTTGTACTTAAAACTATAAATCATGTACAACTCTTGTGAATTTCAAAATAGTGACTTTTAAAATTGTACTTGACTAGTTTTAGAACACTATGGCCACCCGTTTAACATGCGTTTAACTTATATAAGTACTATATGTTCCTTGCGTTAAACCTAAATACGAAACTGGCATTTAAACCCATACACCTACAGAACTAACATTTTGGATGTCACTAAATCTATAACTAATACTTTTTGCACCATCTTCCAAAACCAAAAATACCTAGTTCTTTTTATTAATATAAGGTCAGTAAACTTAAAACGATTACCAAATATACTAAACGGCCCCTAAGTAAACAAAAATGACCTAAAAATAACGCAATACGTGTAGCCAATTGATAAATTCAAGAAAAATACCTATGAACTATAATCATAATTCCACAAAAATACAAATATTAGCAAAACTTATTTGCCACATAAAACCTGATTTTGCGTAAATTCTTTAAAGTAAATGGACATTTTAATACCATCTCAAACAACAAGATATCATGGTATGAAAATATTTGCTCTGATACTGTTTATCACATAATGTTCCTTAAATAATTTTACACCAAGGTTTCAGAGTGTTACATTATTATAATAATACATACATTCGAAATACAGTGTGGCCTATTTAGATCCATATATTTATAAGAGAAGCCATACGAATTTATCGTTTTAGGGGACAATGATGTCGATTCTGAAGGCAGAAATTCTAATTTTAACGCTGTCAAACTAAAAAATTTGCTAGGATAAAATGATATTTACGGAAACAATCATAGAGTCGAATTTTAAACAAAGAAATTAAGGTTTTGACAGCACTAAATTTAGAATTTCTGCCTTCAGAATCGACATCAATGTCATTTGTATTTTAGTAAGTAAAATACTTCATTTTATTTAAAAATGGATTTTGGGTACTGGTACCGTTATATATTATTATACATGTGAATAGACATATATCTATATGTATATTATATTTTACGACATTCCCATACTGAATCTACATGTGCCACCCTGTATAAAACCACAACATGAGCGTTATAATATCTTAATAAACAACAATTCTAATTATAATAATTACATTATATTTGCCGATAACTTTTATAATGAATCGAAAAATAATTATTGTATTATTTTGTTAATAAAATATTTGTAATACTTTACGAGGACTGCAGGGCTACCACAATTTTATATACACATTATTATCAGATTTGATTATAATTAAATATGTACCTACCTACAATAAAGTATTTCATCATTTGGCATGTCGGCATATTTATGCCGTACAGTTTACTATCTTAATGGACAAATATTGTGAGATCTATATTCCAGAAACACCAATATCATGATCGTAGCCCTGATCCTGAATCACAAGAAGTAATAGCTAACGATTCGGTAACATACACCACCGGCGTTTCGCATGAACACAACATACACTAGATAAGCCCTACACCGACATTAAGGCAACAGATTGATTTCGATTTCGTGGACTAACTTTTTTAAGTTACAAAAACTAATGCCCCGGCTACACGAGACTAGTTTTTCAAGTTACACTTTTTAAATATAGCTATATAATTATATGTTATGGCAATAACAAGCAAGCTTTACATGGACAGACATGAAAATTAAGTGTTTATTTATTTTGTCGCACCCAGAACAGAAGAGTTCTTATGTATTATATAATAAATAGTTTCTGTATTGCATTAGGAAAACATGGTAGTGTCTGACGCAATTGCAATCTTGTTTTCCATTCTAGGTTATAGGTCTTTGGCCTGATTATATCTTTGTTTAGTCAACGAAAAATACGACATCGCTTTGTAAATCAATAGCCGTAATGTCGGAACAGGGCGCAATGACTTAGAAATTACTTATGCACATAAAAATATTAGGAGCGCATCTGAAGCAATCTTTAAATTTAGTGCTATCAAAATCTAACAAACTCCTTCCTTCTTCCATCCTTTGTACGAATTGACCATACAAATTGTGCGGATAGTGACTATGTTTCGAGCTGCAACTTTTAGTTATTGACAGTACAAAATTTAAAATGATTCAGTCCGCTGCACAGCACCTTTACCGACATAGATAAACGTCACTATAAGACATATCAATTCACGATAACACGAGTTTATCTACGTCGATAAAGATGCCGTACAACATGTCCAGCATACCCTGCACAGGGCGCAAGACACGCAAAACAAGACGTGACAAAAATCTTGCGTCGCGTTCGATCACCTCCGTCGCGCGACGCAAGATTTTTCCCGCGTCTTGTCTGACTTGTCCCACGGCCCGTGCTAGCCCTTCAGGACCGGCTAGTTGTCTAGTCGATGTCCTGGAACTTGAGGATGGCTCGTCCGTGGATCTCGGAGTTGCACAGCTTACGGACCACCTCGGCCGCCTCCTCCGCGGGAAACACGCTGTGCGGCGGCGGCTCGATCTGGTGGTAGATAAAAGAGACTGTTACACAAAAATGTAAGCTAAGTACCTATACCAAATATCGCTGGAGCGATGAAGTTGGCAAGGACCTGCGCCAACTACAGGCAGGCGACTGGGGAACGATCGACCAGTGGCGACTTCTTGTATCTGAGCCCAAGATCCACTTCATGTTAACATAAAGGCAAATCAAGCAGAGTACCTAAAATAATAAAATAATAATTTATCCTATTTTCGATTCGTTTCTAATAGTGGGATGGTACGATCAGCAACTAAATATAACTCATCTTTTTTATTGGTGGTTTGTTACTTTGACAAGGTACAAAAGTGTAATCCTACTAATGAAGCTGACTGTACAATGTAAGTACATAATGTATAGCATAGTTTATCTGTGAAATGGGCTCTACAACACATAATGTATGTATCTATGTGCATAGGAGAGCGGTATAATGCATTTGGTTAGAAAACATTTTAAAATGCACATACTAGTTTAGTGCCTAACGGCTTCTGTCCACTCCAGCTGTCAGCAGTCAACTGCATTTTCATGAGCATGAAATATGCAGGAGCATATCGACTGTAAACTGTAAAATTACAAATGCGAGCATCGATGTCGACACTGAAGGCAGAAATTCTAATATTAGAGCTGTCAACCCTTATTTTCTTTGTTTAAAATGAGACTATAAGAGGGAGAGATTAAGTTAAATAATAAATAGTCAAAAGAATCTCATTTTTGCTAGCAGAATTTATAGTTTGTCAGAGAGAAAATTAGAATAGTAAATCCTTTTAAAGTTGTAAGCTAGCTGTCGCTAGGTACTTTTAAATATACCTATTAGTTGTAGGTATACCAGTTAAAGGTTATGTTTGTTGACTTATCTAGTTTACCTAGCTAGAATAGACAAGAATGCGTATTTTGAAAGTATACAAGGTTATGTATCAGGTTGGCACTACTCGTGTATAGATCCCAATAAACATAAGACAGAACCTTTTCCTATCGGGCATTTCCAAACGAGGGAAACGATATTATTGTTTTGTTGCTATCTAATAGGTTAATTGATTTAACTGATAGATAGATAATTAGAGAAGTTGGCAAATAATGATAAATACTTAGTGATAAAGCACTGCCGCTGGTTATTTCCAATGATAACAACAGAGCCGAGATATTTTATCTTAACTTTAAATTGTTGATTTTTGTATTCTTAAAATGGTATTCTTCTAATTAACCCTACCAAATCCCAAACCTACCGAAGAAGGTTTAAGAGATTACTGTTTAAGTAATTTAATAAGGGTAACCTAGTTATATTATACTAGCTGTTGCCCGCGAGCTTCGCTTCGCCTTAAAATTATTTTGCCGTGGACGACTCCCGAACTACCTACCCAATAACATGCCATGGTGGTATTAAATTAGATGAAAGTTGACAAATAAGTACGAAGATACTTGACTAAAAATTATTTTCATGACTTCATTGCGCAAAGACTTGTATAGCAATGGCAGAATAGTAATTTATAAATGTTTAATTTCAAGCATCTAACTTATGCAGTTTTCTTTTTTTTCATACTACTTATTTTTTTTCACTTTAACTCCCATTTTTCAAAACAAAACCATAACTTTACTAAGGTGTGCAGACATGTTAGATTGATAACATCTAGGTATCTTGCAATATCCTATTGTAACTAAGCTTTACGGCTGTTTTAACAGCATGCAGATTTCATCACGCACGTGGGATAGCACGCCATTTTCCCGCATCTCGTGTGCATATTCTACGCGTTACAATGAATACTTGTATGAACGCGTGCGGGGAAATCCCGCGTGCGTGATCAAATCCGCATGCTGTTAAAAACAGCCTAAGTTAATGCCGAATTTCAACCGCTAACTCCGGTTTTTGTGGGAAAATACGGTACCTAAGCTACGTCCCTTCCAAATTTCAAGTGCCTACGCTACGTTTAGCCTGTGCGTGTCAGTCATGGGAATTCCGTATAGAAAATCTCTGTACATTTTTCCTAAAACACCTACGTAATAAGTTTCATGGTTTTATCTTCAAAAATGACGCATAAGAACCAAATGACAATGAATGAAACCTCGTATTGAAAAGTACAGTCGTTTATTGTGTTGTTTTCGAGGACCTTAGAAACTTACTGTAAATACATACAAACTATAAGTACATTAGCTAAAATCAAACCATACCGCGATCTATATCCGATCCGACAACGCCATCTAGGAGCGGACATAGCTACTATATAAATTAAACTTCTAAAACTCAACACCCATAAAACCTTCAACCCCTATATCACACCCCCACACTGGGTTTTTTTTAAATGCTAATTATTATTTTTTTGTGATTATGTAGTGCCTAAATACAAAATATAATGTTATTATCTTCAAAAATGACGAACTTCATACAAAATATGAAACCCTATTTCATCCACTCACACATCGAAGTTTCAAAAACGCTAGAACAAAATGTTTAATTATTGCTCATCAAGTGCTTAAATAAAAAGTTTATTTAAAAAAAGATCTACCCCGGCCGGGAATCGAACCCGGGACCTTCGGCATAGCAGTCAGGGTCACTAACCACTACGCTAGATTTTTATCTTTTAAAATCAAGTATTCGCATACAACTTTTAACCCCCCCTTTTAACCCCTTACAACCTCCGTTTCGCAATAAAAAGTAGCCTATGTTCTTTCTCAGGGTCTAGACCATATGTATACCAAATTTCATTCAAATCCGTTCAGTAGTTTTGGCGTGAAAGAGTAACAGACAGACAGACAGACAGACAGTTCCGGATATATCCAACAGATGGCACTTAAAGCGCAATACAGAGAGCTTGTATGGAACCGAGGCCATTTAATATGAAGATCCTACATCGCGGTATTAAAGTTTTTCAGTTGTCTGAAATAAATACAAAACCTAATATGTTAAATCTATTCTATAGTAGGAGAGTCAGACAGTGACTTTCGCATTTATAATATTAGTTAGGATCTGTGGGTATGGCGACTCACCTCTCCCCTCGCGACCAAGTCGACCAGCTCGGTGAGTTGCTGGATGGTCCCGTCTGGCACCACCACGATGTGGACCCCGAGGTCTTCGGCCTTCTTCGCGAACTTGGGCAGCAGCTTGTCACCCACGTCCTCTGTCACCAGCACCACGCCTCCCTGGGGATGGGATGATATGTCATAGGGGGTATAACTCACACACGGACAACTGACCCCAAGTAGGCAGAGTAGGTGTCGGGCAGCTGGTGTAAATTGTCTATACTTACAGATACATATTATACATACATAGTCAGCTACGTATTATGCATACATAATACATATGCACAAATATGTGTCTTTTTAAACAAATATCTGCCCCGGGTAGGGATCGAACCATAGTCCTTCGGCATGGCAGTCAGGGTCACTAACCACTACACCATTCGATCGTCGTATGGAGTATAGTAAGGTATAGTGATGGGATGTACTTCTAGTTGAATTCTGGGGAACACTTGGAACGTATAGCGCAATACTTATACGATCGAAAACAAAGTGACACTATTTTGGCAATAGTATTCTTGGCTGGTACACGACGCCGCTTAGGTATTACAATGTCATAATCATGAATAGTACTTAGCTATAATATGCGCCATGAATAATTGTTATCGCTATAGTTATATTGAACGCACATTAAAACTAATAACTTATATATTCGACAATTAGTCATAGTCGCCTATGTAGTGTTCAAATCCTTTGTAAGTTTGTAGGTACCAATTATTTTCAATGAAGGAATTTAATTAGTACCTACAAAATGCGAAAAGTGGGTGTCTTGCTTGCGAGTCCCCTTCGCGGATTTGAAGTCGTGAGTATAATATTCATTATGCCGCATGAATTTACTTTCGATTCTTTATTTTGTGTTTTTTTTTTTGTGCAAATAAAGTAAGTTATTGTACTGTATTGTGCTGTTTTTGGTTTCAAACAGATCAAGACCGTTATTATTACTCTGAGGTGTCCCATAAATAGTGACATTTCGTTGTCTCTATTTATGGGACACCTCAGGCGGTGACTCGGGAGTCGGGGGTCAATCTGAACAATTTTTTTTGACTTGAAATTTCTAATATATTTTTATCGTCCGCTATAAACGAGACACCCTGTATCAGCTGTCGTCACGTACCGGCGCGAGGCACTGCAGCGACCGGTGCAGCGAGCGCGAGGTGGTCCCGAAGTTCATGACCACGTCCACGGGGCCTGCGCACGCGTCCGTGGTGCGCTCGATCAGCTGCTTCTCGTACAGATCCTCCGTCCACTGGACCACTTTGATGCTGGGGAAGGAAGGTTAGCTAAGCAGGGGACTATACAACGAATAAAGAAGTTTCGCAGCGCTGCCGCGCAACTTCTAGTTGGTAAGAAACAAATAAAGTTGTACGAAAAAAATATGGATAAGACAAAGGAATGAAGTAGGTATATCTTAAGCTTCAACGCAATATTTTGTCTGGATTATTTACTCGTTCCCTATAGGGTTTGCACTGCCGTGGATGGATTGACCAGTCAGAGTACCGCTAGATTACCAGCCGAGCTAGTAAACTTGGCACCTGGCCGATAAGATCCAGAGGTCCCGTTATGTTAACTAGCTTGCGAAAACGGGCTAGACCACTGGCTATTGTCGACCATCTGCCAACTTAACTCGGCCGGATTGTAGGTACAAGTGTCACTTACTGCTCAGACTCCTTGGCCACAGCGAAGCCTTCGTCCTTGAGGGTGGCCACGGTGATGTGCACCTTGTCCTGGTAGGGGCGGCGGCTGAAGTAGTGCGTGGCGATCCGCAGCGCCCACAGCGCCAGCCCGCCGGTCCCCACGATCAGCACCGTGGCCGAGTCCTTGTGGTCCGGACCTTCCAGGACACTCTTCAGACACTCGCTCGCAGTGAACACCGTGTTCATAGCCAGCAGAGCGCCGGTCGGCAACATGGCGGCTACACTCAACGGCAGCGAGTCAGGCACTTTCACTAAGCATTTGAAGTCGGGTACGACGATGTATTCCGCGTAGCCGTGCGGCACGCCCTCGTACGGGTACAGCACTATCCTCGTGCCGACGGTGATGCCGTCCAGAGGCTCCGCGTTCTTGCCGATGGCATCGACGACGCCGGCGACCTCGTAGCCGGGGAACAACGCGCCGTCGCGGAAGCCGAGGTGCGCGGGCGTGGAGGGATACACGCTGAACGAGTCCAGCTCGCCGGTGAGACTCCCGATGGAGCTGACGGAGGAGGTGGAACAGATGGAGGTGGAGCGCGTGCGCGTCTGCCGGTAGCAGGCGCCGGCGTAGACCACGCGGATGCGGGCGCCGTACATGGCCGGCTCGGGCACGGGCACGTCGAAGCTGAAGACGCACTCGCGCAGCGCCGGCCCCGGCGACTCGATGGACACCTGCCTGCACAGCTTGCTCATCGTGGAGGCTGGTGCTGCAAGTGAGAAGAGATGTGTTTAAACAAGCCGCGAGTGGGCGGCGCCAGCGCGGCGACGAGGCGAGTTTAAACGAGAACAAATTTTTGTGTAAAAGGTGTACCCAGTTTATAAGATTACATTTTAACAGAAACATCTAGCCATATATTATTCAATGTACATGTGCTACAATCTTGCTACAATAGTCCCTGATCTATGATTACTATCACATATTATTTTGGTGTGAGCTACTCATTGTGAGGAATGAATTCATATTATGTGTATTGTGTATTATGACAAATAAATAATATTACCATATCTAAAGAAATAAAGCAATGGGAACAATATATTAATTAATCCACAATATGATGTTGATTCTGAAGGCACAAAATCAAACTGTATTGAATACATTCATTCAGCACAAAAGGTAAATCTTTTGTGTGTCTTTTTAATCCAAATATTATCAATCAAACTACTTACAGCTAAAATAAATTGATTAATTACGAAATCAATCATTTTTGCCAGTAAGAAAGTATTTTTATGTTTTCATTTTAAAACATTGTTTTTAAATAAATTTGAATAAAACATACACAAGATTTTTGTGCCAAGAAAGATTTAATGCAGTAAGTATACATAAACATATACCTATTACAGTTACAAAAAATATACCACTGGTTAGAAACAATGTACAATAGGCAACCTTATTATTGCTAAGAGTTATCTCTTACAGACAACAAGTCCAAGAAGTTAATTTTATAAGTCAAATATCTACCAACAAATTAACACAATTCCAAAGTCTACAGCCCATAATATATGTACTCTCAACACTGATGTACTCATGTATGTATGATTCTATTTATAGCACAATATCACAGCATGCCAGAGTGATTCTACTCAACATTGAAGCGACAACCAAGTAAATGTAAAGTAAATTAACATTCCTTATCCGTAACAATAATAAGAGCTATAACAACAAAGTGAACACATACTGTTGCAAACTACAAAGCCTTTGTATCCCTTGTTATGTAAACATGTTTATGACCTTCGGGCACGGAAGGTCATTTGAAATATTCATCACAGAAAACAACCCTTATATTTTTGTCACTGCTCTAAGCAACTACTTGCAGGCAAAGCAATAATTACAATGAAAATTTAATTTAAACCAACATTTTCTTTGTCTCATAAATTGATAACTTGACTAAAACAATCGAAAATAAGCTTACCTTGTTTAGTTTATTTCTTGATAATAATAACGGGAACGATAAGAGTCTGGTATAAACTGCAGTTAAATCGGAGCTTTTCTTCAGAATTTATTAAAATTTAGCGCACGTCGATCAAGTTTTCATGTCACAGGAAAAGTCAGTCAAACAAAACAAACTTAGCACAGACTAACTAAATTAAAGATAGTGAATAGTGTCACCTGTGTCACAGACTACGTTGATTAGTATAATGTAGTCTTTGGTTAGTGTTGTCATGCTTGCCATCCATAATATAAAACCGAGTTTTAACTAGGTCACTAGGTTTGTACGTAGTAGGTTAACTAGGTTTGTACGTACGCATCCACAACTCGACACATCTCGTGTCGAGTACCTACAAACCACACCCGCGGTACAGAAAAAAATATATAGTATAAATGAATGAATTTTTTTTTTCAATAATAGTTAAACATTATAATTTATAATAATGCCGTGTGACGGCGCGCGACAGTTTTTCAGTTAAGTTGTGTTTGTGCTGTTTAGTTGGCAACACTGGTCTTTGGTCTACTCTGTGAACTCCGTCATAGAGTAAATAAACTTGAACTCTGTGACTGTGAGTCTGTGAATAAAATCGATCAATCAAATCAATGGAAGGCGTATTTTTATTGTGAATCAAGCAGTTATTTTACTTATTCTCATAGAAACCAACCTCGTAATATTGAAAAATGTTTCCAAAGTATGTCTTACTTACCTTCCTTGCCGTCTGTGCTTGTTTAGTTTCCGTAAGTAACATAATCCTCGTATCTTGGCATATTTACTTTAATTATTATAAATTGCTACGTAATTTACTTACGTAGTTTTAATAGATTTCGCATTAAGGTATAATATAAACTTTTAATGCAGTTGTGGTATTATTAGTAGCTGTGTCCAGTCGTTTTGATATATATTTTCAGGTCAATGTTAGGTTTGAAGATAAGCTTAGGATTAACAGGCCAAGAAGCGAAGGGCCAAAGTCATCATCATAGTGGATCATCTTATAATCGTCCACTTCTTCACTACATAGGTTTATAGCTTTTTAATTTCTTGGATAACATTAAGCTCTCCCCCCTGTTCTCTTGTCTCTATCTGGTTGATCTTTAGTAAATCATCATAAAATTATGATCAACCATTCCAACAACCACATCACAAAATTATGGAATTTTTACTTGATCTTTTCTCTACAGGGTCAGTCCTACGAGGATAAGAGATGCAAGTGTGTGTGTCCGAGCCCAGCGGCCGTGCTCAACAACACCGCAGGCTCGGACCGCAAACTGTACATTGCAAATGTACCTCCAAATAAATGGCAAGTATAATAACATTTCACTTTGAGGCTAAGTTTGATCGTGAGATTTCCTGAATTGTAAAAATGTAAGACTGTTTAAGGGTTTGTCGGCATCCTGAAGTAGCATTATGGCGTGATACACTATAGATATTTATTGTGTCTGATTTCACAGGACTCAATGTAAAATATTGTACAAAGTAAGTTTAATTTTTAAACTACCAATATGTATGATTGGACTGAATTTTTTTTTAGCCAGCACTTTATAATAATGAGTTTGTGATTTAAAAAAATAATCTCTATGTTACAGCAACTGTGATGGTGTGATCCTGCCGCGGGTGGGCGAGGAGGTGAAGGGACGGGAGCAGGAGTTTTGTCCGCGCTGCGAATGCAAATATGAGAACAGGAACACCACAATCATCAAAGTAAGTATTTACCTTTTTATTGACTGTTAAAGATGATAAAATAAAAAGAATGTTGATGAAATTTATCTACAGTCCAAGACTGAGAAACATATGACCTATTCTATGAGAGGGTCTTACGTACCTGCACCTGACTATCTCAAATGGAACCTTTGTGCATATCACCAAGGTATAAACTCCCTTTCTATGCCTACTTCTTACTTTATTCCCTCCCAAACTGTACCTTAATATGTAACTTAACTAGACAACTAGAAACCTCTTTAACATTTGTCCAACTTTTCCAAACTTACAGGTGGTGGTGATAATCGTGATATGGGTGATCATGCTGCTGGTGGTCTACATGGGCTTCCTCATCTGCCTCGACCCGCTCATCAACAAGAGGGCCAAGGCGTCCTACCAGGAGCACACCAATGAGGAGGTAAGTTACTTGCTCGCGACCGCCTGCAATGTCCACTATGTGAAACAAACCTGATGGTGGGAAGGAAGATTAAGGGCCTTTTTCACAACGCCTATATAATGCCTACCTGTTGGATAAAGGACTCTATATCTCATCAGCGTCCAGACATATCCATCATTGTAAAACAGACCACCCTTACTTAGGCATCTTTCTTTTTCACAATGGATTAAATACATTGTGAAAATCAGCATTTTTTCCGCGTTCGTAAAATTATGAATAAGTAAGAAATGGAAAGAAATTTCTTTCCATTTCCACTGCTGAAGACTCCCCAGCATCCCATCATATACTAACTATTACCATGGATAGTCTCAGGAGAATGATTCACTGATAAAACTGCGTATGATTGCGAAAGCTGTCTTTGCACATATCATGTACAGGGTGCAGTCATGCTCCAAATGAAACAGTAACATAACACTTGTCGCAAGCTTGGCGCATCATTTACACATATATGCCGAACAAATATGTAACTGCAGCTATTAGTGACTCAAAATCAATTTTTAATTCATTTCAATTGCGTTGGCAAGCCAGCGACACGCCAGACACGCCAGCTTGTTGATTGTGAAGAGGCTGGATTAGGTCCCGAACACATCACTGCGTTGTTGAAATGCTGGATTACTGTCGCAGGTTGTTGCGATGCGACGTCGCAACGCAGTGTTGTTTCCGGCCCCTTATATCCCATTCAACAGGAGAAAGACATCTGACAGAACCCTTATTACATTCGAATAAGGGTAAGATGTCTTTCCCCGTGGAATAGGATATAGACAGATAGGCAGCTAGCAGTGGCAATGGTTGTCTATCACTCTACTAGGGAGAGGCGTATATACAGCAGTGTGTCAATTGGGTGATGATAAAGATGATTGCGGTCCCTGATTTCCTTACGCACCGCTTAGCTTTAAGCTTCTACGGTTGTGTGTGGAGTGATAGTATGTATATTTGGGGCTAAAGTATGAAATTGCCGATTTTCAATTATAAAATCTCAACTACGATATTTCTAGTCATTTTTGCAGCATCAGTTAGACGTGAGAGTTTTTTTTATTTCGGCATTTTTTGTAGTTTTTTTTTTAATTACGTAAGCGCTGAATAAAAAAAATGTTGTAAATTCATATTATTATAATTTTATACTCAATAGCCATTTTTAGGGTTCCGTAGCCAAAATGGCAAAAACGGAACCCTTATAGTTTCGTCATGTCCGTCTGTCCGTCTGTCCGTCTGTCCGTCTGTCACAGCCGATTTACTCGGAAACTATAAGTACTACAGTGATGAAATTTGATGGGAATATGTGTTGTATGAACCGCTACAAAAATATGACACTAAATAGTAAAAAAAAGAATTGGGGGTGGGGCCCCCCATACATGTAACTGAGGGATGAAATTTTTTTTTTCGATGTACATACCCGTGTGGGGTATCAATGGAAAGGTCTTTTAAAATGATATAAAGTTTTCTAAAAAACATTTTTCTTAAAGTGAACGGTTTTTGAGATATCAGCTCTCAAAGTCGTAAAAAGTATGTCCCCCCCCCTCTATTTTTATAACTACGGGGTATAAAATTCTAAAAAAAATAGAGGTGATGCATGCTAATTAACTCTTTCAACGATTTTTGGTTTGATCAAAGTATCTCTTATAGTTTTTGAGATAGGTTGATTTAACTGTAATATTATATTTGCTGCTACGGAACCCTTTGTGCGCGAGCCCGACTCGCACTTGGCCGGTTTTTAAATAATTTTCCGGGCATTTAATATTAATCTTTTATAAATATGAATATCAACAACTTCATACTTAAACACCTAATATTATGAAATACATTTCATAAGCTAACTCATGGAGTCCCCCCTTCCGGATGCCTTCCGGACTCTGTTTGACGTTGACATATTTTTTTTAACCTAAGACAACCTATCACCTAGTATTTAGTGTGTATAATTTAGCGGCGCTATTAGCTCCGGTAACAGCCTTAAGGGCCACTTGCACAAACATATTATATCTAGATTTAGTGTTAAATCGAGATTTAAGCCACAAATTTGTATGGACTGACGTTTCTTAAATCGAGATTTGACACTAAATCTAGATTTAATATCTTTGTGCAAGTGGCCCTAAATGAAAATACCACCCTCACCATTAATAGTTTCCACTAGGTATATACTTTGTATCCCCTATCCAGGGGACACACTCTAAGTAGACGAACGAACGAACAAGAATTTTCACGCAATCGGCACGCTTAATACCGTGCCGTTTGCGTGACAATTCCTCTTCGTTCGTTCGTCGATTTAGAGAGTGACCCCCAGTACCTATAGGTAATAAATAAATAAATAAACACAGTAACACCTTAAAGTTTTACACAGTTTGCGGACGTACATTGTAAGTCCCTTAAACCTTTAAATGTTGTCTATTGAATGTTTATAATTTTGCCGACCCCCTTCCTGTTCTACATGTTGAATGTAATGTACAATAACCAGCGGTTCCCGATCTGTGCTCCGCGGACGCAGGGGTTCCGTTAGACACCATCAGGGGTTCCAACTTAATCACTTTTACCGCAAATAGGTATGGTAATAGGTTCAAAGCCCAAGCTAGGGTTCCGCCAAAAGAAGGGTGAACAAGAAGGTTATGTAGCAATAAGTATTCGGGAACCGCTGAGTAATCTATTAAAAGCACATAATTAAATGTATTGCTTCTTCCCTCTGCATGGGAAGTGCGAGTTTTTAATCCGTTCGAGTAGTGACGAGTAAACGTTCATTTAAGTAGATTTTCACTGCTCTGTCGGTCATGAAAAACCTACACTTGCCCCTCTGATTGTTGCCCGTTCCCCGTATCCCCATGACTAAACGCTGTTCCTTTGTTTCTTGAGACGAATCCGCTTTTGTATAATTATTATGATGTGCGCGACGTATAACATGAGCACATGTTTTGCACAGCGAAAGTCATCCCTGACTATCTGACGCAGCGAGGTGGACACTGACCATACAACTTAAAGTACTTACCGGGTTCGAATCCCGACAGATTAAGAGTTTTGTGGGCCATTTCTTTGATACTATTTTAATATTGGCGCAAAGTACCTCCTCTGTCTTCACCAACAATTACTGAAATACGTTTAAGTGTTATGTTAGGCTGCGTTGCCAGTAGACAAACTGTTCTCCATGCGATGCGTAGATTGAGGAAACTAACAAACTGTGAATATTCGGCGAACAGTTTGCGCACTGGGAACACAGCCTTATCACTGTTGACTTCTTCATCAAACGCTAAAAGTATTTAAATTAATACCTACACCACAACTGACAGGCGACGAAATATATACATATATAAAATTTTAGCGTTTGGTGAAATTCCACCTCAATGTGCAATGCATGTGTGTATCTGCTATGACTGTGTCCCACCCGGTTGTGTCGTTGTGCTAAACGGTGGATTGTTGCATAGGATGAGTCGTCGTCGGTGGGACCCCCCCTGGCGGCCATGGGCGCCCGCGGGAACGTGCTCAACCGAGTCACTCACCAGCAGGACAAATGGAAGCGACAGGTGACTCACTTTCACTGTTAAATTGTAATGGTATACGTTAAGTCTAGTCTGCCTTCGGGCAGCTTGAAAACATCTGACAATCGAGTGACACTTACCTGACAACTCTCTAAGCACAAGCTTGTTACTGTTGGGGTTCGTTAACCCGCACTGGGCCAGCGTGGTGGACTAGGCCTAAAACTGTAACTGTAATCGTAAGGAGAGCCGTGCCCCAGCAGTGGGGACGTGAAGGGTCGTGATAAATGGTATGTAAGGTGTCGTGCTTTGTCGACCTTTTAAGTAAATCGTATCAGTACCTACTTCTTGTTACTCCCACTTCTGTAAAGGCCGCCATTTTAATTTTGTTTCTTTATCTGTGGGCGTTATACCTTGTTGACATGTAGCAAAGAGTTATTCGATCTAACTCAAGCATTGTTGCATTATGTTGGCAGGAATGAACATCGGGTGTAAAAAAGAAAAAAAAAATGAAAATTAACAATTGACATCTTAAACAAACTTTATAATACGGTAGCTTTTTTCAAATTCGATTTACATCTTTGAATATTGAGGCTTTTTTTACTTTTTTAAGATTTGGCTAATTTTGGTCTTGAAATATTCACAAAATTAAGGGAAGGTTTAAAGGTAAGAAGGGTAGGCTAGGCTAAGAGGCGGTATAAAGTTCGCCGGGCCAGCTAGTAAAATATATTTTACTAACATACTTTTTATTTTCCTCATAAGGTGCGTGAGCAGCGTCGCAACATCTACGATCGCCACACTATGCTGAACTAGGGACAGGCCCCGCAACTTGCGGAGAATTCGTGTTGAATACAAAATTGTGACAACCCTGGACCCTACTCGAGCGCCATGAGACCGCTGCAGTGTTTAATTCGTGTTGAAAAGATTTGTGACAACCCTGAGTCCTTCAGTGCGCAAGTCTCATCCGCTGCAGTGTTTAATATTGTGTGTTGAAGGCGGTTTAGACTTTAGCTGTGTTATTATTAAAAAAACCTGTTTAATGGGCGTTTAAATCAAAATTTTACACTTAGCATGTGTCTGAGTTTTTATGGTAAGGCCCTAGATATTGCGATTGCATATCTTTTAATCACCATGTCACATGAATTAGATATATTATTATTATGTCACTATAAATTATTAAGATCTTCGGCTGCAATCGAAATTCTTACTGCTTTACCTATTCAAACATAAAAGGTAATTTTTACAGTATAAGTCTAAATTAATTTTACTCATTTGAGGCGCATATGGGTGTCAAATAAAATAATTACGTAGGATCTAAATCTTGTAGTAATTTTAAGGAATGAAAATATAGTAGTTATACTAACTTTGTATCTAGATGTAGATAATATTACATAATTTTTAATTTATATAGCCTTTGATGTATATTTTAGAATGTTGTTTTTTCAGTATTTTTAAACTGTTCTGCTTATGTGTATAAAATGATCATTTTCATGTGAACTATACTTAATAAAATATCATATATAATCAATATTTTAATCTATTTTTGTTTTTAATTACTGACCCAGAATCAACGATGTGTCTAGGAACTTTAAATCTACACAATATAAATACAAGAAATCAAATACTTAAGTTTCATGTCTGTAGAGTCGTCTAACAAATCAAATGCAATTAAATATTAATGAACAAATATATTTTTATTAAGTCATAAACACCATTCATTTTCACTTATTCAAATAAAATGAAATTGAATCTCATAAAAATATGTAATTTAGAGTACACAATAGTATCAATCACAAAGGTGTCACAGCACAGATTTCAAATTCAATAAGTAGTAATTACAACTAAAAACCTCGAAGAGAGAATTACTTATTATACTAAAGACATGGAAGTAATAAGTTAAGTACTTATTACTTCCATGACTAAAGATAATACATAAGAGCTAGGCCCCTTTTTGCATTCCGTCGTCGGTGCCTCTATAAATGTTGAATAATTAATGTTTTTTTAAAGTCAATAAGAAAATACTTTTTTAATACAATATTATGAAAAGGGGCCTGAATGCTAACTTATATTTTAGGCATACCTTATTGAACGATAGACATTACTAAATATAATTTAGGAAAAATAAATGAGTACCTAATAGGTTCTGAACTTGTTCTGAATTACGATTTTTTGGACACTTTTAAAAAAAATTGTACTATTTATATCATTAGTTCTTTCTTCGACCAACTCCAATCTAACTTACAAAAATAAATATAAAGTAAGTACTTATTAAGTAACATATTTGTCATAAAAATATTAATATCTACCTACGTATATATGTGTGTCTGAACTGTAAAGTTTTTGATATAGATAGGTTAATTTGAATGTTTATTAAATTATGTTCTAAGTAGCAAAAAGCAATGCGAAACATACAGTCGAGTCTATAAAAAAAACATTTTTGAATAAATGCAATGCTGTGTTTTATGTTTTGTTTGGACAAGATAAAGTATTAGGAGCGTACCCAAAATCGTTCAAACATTTTAACAAATATCTATTCGAGAGAAGATGGTACGGTTTTGCTCGTTTTGTTCGAGACTTGGCAGGAGCCCTGCCGTGCCCCCAGATACGCGGTGTTTCAAAAGTAGATAAGTAGTTAAGCTGCCTACAGACTGGCCCAACGAACGCCAAACTATGGATATTTATCATACATAATACAGGGCAGATTGCAGCAACGAAGGTCAACGAAACCCGTTCGTTGGCGTTCGTTTGGCCGCTCTGTACTCAGCTTTAGCTGAAAGGGGATGACTTTGTGTCATTCTGGACAGCTTTTGTTCTAAGACTCCCATCCCCTTTCAAACATTAAATGCGTAGGTATATTATATTTACTTACTTATAACAACATCAAGTAAATGTAAAATATATATGTTCGGGTCTACATAATTTATTGTCTTACATTTCAGATAAATATTATCATAATCACGATGAATACCAATAAACAAACAATAATAATATGTGGGGACATCTCACACTCGACCATCCGACCCCAAACTACGCAGATCCTATAAAATAGGTATCGGACAGCTTATATATCATCATACATACTTGCCTTATTCCTTTAACTTTCTTGGTCCTGACAATGTACGGAATCTTAGGTACTGTAAAGGCGTGACATGAGCGTTATTTCACGTCACTATACAGGTGATTCAGGAGTCGAGAGTGGAACTGATGTGGATCGATCATTACAATGGTTACCTATTATATTTATTGTAGGTGAGAACTTTCTGTTAGTTATAAGTTCCTCATCTTAAAAATCATGAGATCTAGGTACTGACAATCAATATTGACTAGACAAAGTGATGAGTGGATAAGTTTACAGAAGTTTTTTTTAATGCAATTCTTCGAATTCACTGGATTCGTTACGTTTTGCGAAAATGAAATAACGACCCACGTCTAGTACTGCGTTGAATACAGTTTAAGAAAATACATGTACCTATCACGTACTTGTGTATAAGTAACTAATATAATAATTTATTGTCAGACCACAAATTCATTTGCAAACATTATGTTTCACAACAGGTACAAAAATGTTGCCGAGAGAGCTTATCTAAATCATAGGCCTGCTGCTTATTACTAGTTTAATTTAAGTATGTGAAATGCGTAAGTTATCATATTCATTATGTATTTGTAAGTATATTTAGTTCCTAAGTAGCTACTGTGGATACCAATATTACATTGTCAGGGCTGTGTTTCGTAAAATATCAAGTCATTTTAAGATTTTTCCGTCATAGTTCAGCTTAAAGCTGTCAGTCTTCATTTTCCTCACCCTGTAGAAGCAGGTTTCGTGACTGAAAATAAAGAATTTATTTAATGTGCTAAAAGGTGATATATGTATTATATAAAAAAGATTTACAATAAAGAACGAGTAATGGTCTTATACTGAACTCAATAAAGGAGCAAGCACATTATTTCCACAAAAATCGCTCGTCGGAGTAGTGTTAGCGTAATGGATAAGGTCTCGTCCATATTGGAGACCATGGTATAAAATTCTTGCATGTACAGTAAGGGGCAGAAGCACTGTTAGTATGAGAGGGTGGTCAGGTTTCTCTGCACCTGACCGTACGTGCCAATGAATTATTTTCTGGGTTATCAATCTTGCATAGGTCCACCAACCCGCCCTAGGCCAGCGTGGTGGACTAGGCCTAAGATAGGAAGTGGAAGGAGACCCGTGCTCCAGCAGGGGGGACGTGATAGGTCGTGATGCGATGTGCTAACAAAAGAAAGTGATTGGTAGTGCGATAATTTGTGACAGGAAAGAATTGAATCTATCATGACTCACCTCTTCCGTGCCGACCTCCTGGTAGGACCTAGGCCGCCGCTTGTGCATGAGCGGGTCGAGGCACAAAAGGAACCCCATGTAGACCAGCAGCAGCATCACCATCCAGATCACCAGGATCACCACCACCTGCCACGGAAATGTCCATTTTATTGTTATCGAAGTAGTAAAAAAGGCGGAAGGAATATTGCTAACTAAACACTGAGGCACAACAATGGCGGCGACATGAGAGTGTGTGGGTGCGTAGGTGCGACGTGATTGGCGTGCGGCGGCGAACTGACTTACTTTGAGTGTGAATGTGTGTGTGTCGGCTCGTCGTGACATGAAATTTTTACTTACTATTACTATTATATTTAGGGTGCCTCAGTTTTTAGTTAGCGAGCATCCTTCCGACTTTTTTTCTACTTCGATTTTTATTGCATTTCATTTAAGGCTCCCGCACGTACACACGATACGACGTCGCATCGTACCTCTCTCACGCTCTCTCCTATTGAACACTTACGAGTGGGAAGGAGGCGTTTAGATGCGACGTCGCATCGTGTTTACTGTGGGATTAGGGATCAAGGAGCAATTACTTGTTTTGAGATAGTTACTGTACTCGTACGTTACAGTTGACTGTGAACAATTTATTTACATACCTACTTTATTATGCGATTCGTAGGTATACGCTATATTAGCGAAATATCTTTATTTAGTTTCGTAGGTAAGTTAAGAAGGTTGTTAGGACACCACCATATTTATATCGGAGATAGACAGGATGCGGTGGACTGGATAGCATAGTGGTTAGTGATTCACTGCCGTGCCAAATATCCCAGGTTGGATCCCCCCAACAGTTAGAAACCAAATACCTAGCAAAAACCCTCCTGTCTTTAAGGGGCCCAGCACTAATAAATCCAGGGTGAGTTTTTTTCTGTCTTTACACATAGTTTCGTGTCTAGGCCCTTTTCTATTTGCCCTCTGTAATAAACTTTTGTCACGACCTAGACCTGTCGCGCAAAATGGCGCCTTCATTGGAATTAATTATACAGTCTATCTATATTGATTTTACCAGAAATAGCCTTTACGGCAATTAAGAAAGCTGTTTGTTTTAACCTTCAACCGAAAGTAAAGTGTGTTGTAGATTCTCATTTGGAGATGGATTAGACCTTGAAGAGTTATATCCAGGGAATTCATAAGGTCAATCCTTTATGGTAAAATCTTGTTAGGTTTATTTCAGGTTTACATATATGTTTGTTTCTAAGTATGGATTTGTTGTTTGTATTATCAGGATCTTAAAAGGTGTATTGAAAATTGCATACATAACTTTTTATAGGAGTACTGATACATCCTACTAATATTATAAAGGCGATAGTTTGTGAGTATAGAATAAGAATAAGAATGAATAAGAATAGGAATTGCTATGGTTTTTTTTAAGGCGAAGCGAATCTTGCAGGCACAGTTATTTTCATATAAATCCTTGGCAAATCAAATATGACTTACCAACAACCAATCCAGTATTGTCCAAACTCATCAAACCAATAGTAACACAAACAAAAATATACCTTAATGACGGTAGTATTTCGGCTCTCGTACTTGCAGTCACAGCGCGGGCAGAACTCCTGTTCTCTGCCTTTGATTTCATCGCCTACTCGGGGCAGGATCACGCCATCACAATTGCTACCAAGGAGAGCCAATTAATTCATTAAACAATACATATGGCTGTAGACTAGTAAGATAACAGTTATTCAAGGGGATAAGTACAGGGCTAATCATGGGTTGGTGATAGTGAGAGATGTTACAGTTAGAATAATGCTTTGAATTGAAATCCTTTATATGTAGGTAACACTAGATAACATAGATTATTCTACATTGTAAAAGCATGTTTTTATTTGATTGAGGTCCTTCTTTTAAATCACAACAGAGCCACAGTATGGGTTATTTTTTTAGAGATAAATAAAGTTGCTGGCAAAGTCTAGTTATGATGCATACAGACCGGCCAAACAAACGCCAACGAACGGGTTTCGTTGATCTATGTATGTATGATAAATATCCATCATTGGGCATTTGTTGCGCCGGTCTGTAGGCAGCTTTAGAAATATGAACTTACCATTTATTTGGAGGTACATTGGCAATATAGAGTTTGCGGTCTGTACTTCCTGTACCGTTTAGGACAGCCGCTGGACTTGGACACACACATTTGCATCGTTTGTCTTCATAGGCTTGCCCCTGAAAATGTTTATTAATTAATGTGCATTAATTATGAGATTAACCCTGCATGCTTTGTAATAAAAGTTGGTCTGAGTGTTAAAAGCAATGTTTTTTACCCGTAGGTGTAGAGAAAATAAGCTACATTAATAAAGTAACTAATATTTTTGAAAAATTGGATCTTACCGTAACCAAAACGCAGAGAAAAGCTGCAACCAAAATTAACTGTGTTAGACGGTAATTCATGGTGATGTTTACAGCCTCTCGTTTACACGTTTCTATTATTTTATTACATGGCACTCAGTAAACGTTAAGGTTTCATTTATAAATATAATAGTAGTAAATACCGCATCAAATAAACACAGCTGAGTTTGTGTTTGTATTGTGTTTGACAGTTGGACTGGGAGTGCAGTTGACACTTAGATGACACGTTTGACATAATGATGCAACATTTTGCTCTGCGTTCAACCGTCATTATAAAGTCGGATTCTGAGTTTTTTCGTGAGGTTGTTATTATTCTGAGTTTTGGACGCATTTCCATAGCAACCGGAAGTAAAAGTAACAAATTATTTTCATTTCCGTTGATTTCCGTAGGAAAGAGGAATAGGAAATACCGTTTCAACTTCTGATCCAGCTTCAGAAACCTGATTCTTTTATAATTTTATATACAAAATGTCGATAATAGAAGTAGTTGAACATAACGAAGTAATTTACACTATTTTGAAACAACCTCCACCGCCCCAGCGGAAAACTCCCAGGTACTTATGTGTTTGAGAATTCCTGCGGCCGTGGCATAGGATAACATTATATTATCGACGTCTATAAACTCGCTTAATACGCGTTCCACCAATCACAGCGCTCTATTTATGGCGAATCGCGATATAGTGACGTTTAAGTATCTACGTCGATAACGAACCCGTGAAGCAGCAACTGTCTTTCTTCGGGTTTCAAAAGTTCATACCGTAACTACAACATCATTTCACTAACCCTTACTCTCCCCTTGAAATACACTGTTGCTGCTTCATTACGTGTGAGCTAGGTTCACTAATAACAACTATAGCTATTGATAACGGGTCATCGGCAGCTATGATAGTTACTTAACCTATATACGTAGTTATTACCAGCAGATGTAGAATTCCAGTTCCATATTGCAGATACCAATCCAAGCTAGAGAAAGAGTTGAAAGCGACAAAGATTCCAAAGCGGACCGGCGGATTAGGGTTCGCAGAGACACCTTTGAACCCCCCAGACAAATTCCTCAAGAAAGGCGAAGGCGTACCCCCGCCTAGGAAGCAGGCTACTCACAAATGTGTCCCTAGCAAGAATCTACCGCCTGTCTTCAAGAGATCAGACATGAAGAGCCCACCAGAAAAACCGACAGTTAATTTTAAAGTACTGAACATTAAAAAGGCTATTAAGTCTAAACCTAAACCCATAGTACCAAGGTAAGTATATTTGTCGATAGGTACTTACTTACAGTCATACTAGATACTACCTACTCATATAGCTAAACCTACCAAATTCATTTAATATTCGTTGCTGCCCATCGGAATATAAGTACTTACCTCAAGTCTAAAGTCGTCAATATATACTACCTATAGATTTTCCGGTGAGCTTAGCTTCAAATAAATCCACACTCATCCCATCGCTTACAATGTTTCACCTTTATATTAGTTCAGTACCTAGTTACTTAGGTACCTATTATAAGTGTCATCAAATATCTCAACCATATCAATCAGTTGACCAATTCCCCAGGCTGGTGGACACTCGCAACGGCCACACCAAGCCCATCAAGGGCTCGGGCGAGGTGCCGGAGATGTGTCTGCGGCGGGGCTTCGGTCAGCTGCCCACGTACTTGGCCAAGCGCGTGCGACGCCAGCACCGGCGCTTGAAGGCCAAAAAGGACGAGGAGGATAACCGCGAGAGCCTGTGCAAGCTGGTCGCTGATGAGGAGCGACAGAAGCTGCTTGATGTGAGTTCATGTTCTTCTTCTTCTAGTTAGTGCGTCTCCACTACTGAAGGTTCGTATTCAGTCATTTATTCATTGCAACTATGTTGGTGTTACACTGTTCTTAAATCTATGTAAGTACAAATAGTATCCTTAACATAGCTTCCATAGGTTGGCGGTCAGATCTGCATACTCCTCTCTATTCATCGCCAAGCGCATCAGCTGTTTTACGCTGGCAACTCTTTATGGCCTTATGTTCTTACCTAGTAGTTGAGAGTAGAGCTGCTCTAGGGTTGGTTTCTGGGGTGAAAGGATTAGCTAGTCGAGCGGTGGTAGCTCAGTCGGGTAAGCGCCCGCTTCTCACGCCAGAGATGCGGGTTCGATCCCGGCGCTGACATGTACCAATGAGTTCTTTTCTGAATTTAAGTACAATGTATACCATCGCTCTTACGGTGAAGGAAAACATCGTGAGGAAACCTGCATATCTAGATTTAGCACATCTAGATATGTGAACCCACCAACCCGCAGTGGACCAGCGTGGTGGGAAATGGTCCAAGCTTAGGAAGGCAGTTTAGACCTTGGGGATATGCACAACGGTTCCATTCGAGAGAGCCAGGTGCAGGTACTTACACCCCCACAGAGAATAGAATAGAATAGATTAGCTAGTCTGAATAGCGTCACTAGCTGACTGCCTAGGGTGCGCAGGACCTGTACAAAGTACTTAGGTAATTACAGTTGATACGTCACTAGACTTACTAGGCTCCTTTCGTGTTCGTTGTTTTTTGTACCTACCTGAAAATGAGGCCCGTAGGTAGTTATACTTCTGGAATAGGTGACCAAGTATAGGTGCCATATTTTTACAGGATCTAAAAGCAAACTGGGCGATAATGCAGAAGGCTTTCCTTCAGCTGCCGATGTTGACCGACACTATTCCAAAGATTAACAAGAAGGCGAAGATGGAACAAGACCTCAAACAGTTGGAAAAGGACATCGCCCTCGTTGAGAATAACCCTTACATCTACGTGTTTGATGACCAACTGCCGGGCCCTGAGAATGGTGGCCACTAAACGTGGAATACTACGCATTATACACGTAATATAGGATTTGTCCAGGGTGTTCCAATAAGGTTAGGTCAGGTATAATCCAAAAATTTTGGTCAGATAATGAGTTTACCTGCTCACAAAATAAGGCCATTTGCATGACGTGCTTACTATAATAGGTACTTACCACAATTTTTGCAACTTACTGTAATTTTAATATATGGCGAATAAATAATTATTTAGCGCAAAAAGAGCTTTTTTATTTCAACAGCTTTGCTCCATCAAATTAGATTTAATAGGTACCGCGGACTAGTGGCGTTCACCACCGAACATTACAAATTACAAATCAACCATCAGCATCATTGCTTATCTACCAATCTGACGTAACTTACCTACATAGATCTGATGGCGCCACTAAACGTGCGCGGATGCGTCTGCAGATGCATCCGGAGACGACATCCGCGGACGTGTAGAGGGAGTGATTTGGGCATCTGTTGTAGATATTTGACCGATAAGCTTGTTGTCGGTTTTTCCGGCACAGATCAAAGGGTTGAATCGCGAGCGTCCGGCATTGTGACCACACGTCCGCGGACGCCTCAGACAGTGAGACCGGAATCGTCTTCTTCTAGATAACTTCGACTGCGATGCAAATTCAAGTAGTAGTCAAAAGTACTAAACACATAAATAGCTGCAACGGCTGCCGTTTCGATGTCCATGTTTACGAGTATAGCTGAACATAAAAGAGTAGAGAATAATTGAGGGCGTGGCAATCTAAGAAAGTGGCCACACTATTATAGTATAGAAAACGGACAAAAGTATCACGATACTTTAGCAGAAAAAATAAAAAGGAGAAATGTTTCAAATATTTACTAATTATAAAATGCCACTTTTTGGGGAGGTTTATGTTAAGAGAAGAAATTAGTAGGGGAGAGGGGGGCAGTCTTGAATGAATTTCATTAAATCAAATCAACTGTAACTTTTATTTCATTGTGTATTTCATAATGTTTTTTTGCACTGAAACACGTGTTGGTTTTGTTTATTATGTAATTACTATAGGTGAAAAGTGATAATATCACACATCGATATTTTATTACAGTTTTTTCTTGCTCAGGAAAAAGATCAAATGTGCCCCGGCAATTCTTCTAAAACTGTGTTTACCGATTTTCCTGCAACAAATTATTTAATTGGTCAGAAAAGCAGTGACTTGCAAATTATTATGTCTGGGGAATTTATACCGACTCTTACATATTCTTACACATATTTTTACAATAGGTACTGTAACACGGAGATACCGACACACATAGACACCTACATCTGTAAAACTTATCGATACCCTTTTTGAGTCGGGGGTTAGTAAAAAAGTATCTAGACCTGATGTTTTTACAACATTAGCATCCAGACCCTGATGTCATGTAACAGTTTGACACTAGTATTTTCTAACCTCTATAAGAATAACAAATACACATTGAAAGGCATTCTATTACATCAAAATAGTACTTTTTTACAAGAAATATAAGCAATGTATGTTAATGGTTAGAAATTAAGTACCTACTCACCAGTATAAAACGCTGCTCTTTCATAAACATCGTATATATTGACTAAAACTTCTCCAGCCTCATTCTCTGCCAAACATCGTAGGTAAACGCTGTAAATCATCTGTCTAGCTTCTTTGCGAATGGTTTTATTCATTTTCACCTCGTGAACAAACTCAACAATCCACAAAACTCCAAAATTAAGCAAAATTCGTTTTGTTTATACAGGAACAGGGCGAGTTTGACATTCAAACCATAGAAACAGACCACAAATCACAAGTTTTTTTTTATTGCCAGGTTTAAATCTGTTTAGTTCCAAAAACATTAATCTCTACTCTTTTGTGTACAGCTATAGTGTCTGCCGATATCATTGACTTATATATTACTAGCGTAAGGACAGGCCCAACCGCTCTAGAAAATGACACCATCGCGTTGGCCCTAAAACCTCATAAATCTGTCATAATTTGTATGAAATTAGGGCCAGCGCGCGGGTGCCATTTTCTTTTGTCAAAACGTTCTGACGGGCGTATCCTTTCTTTTGAAATCATTGGCCGATATTCAACTCAGACTGACCGATCAACAGACGAGACGTGTGGTCGCTTGCAGAGATTCGTCTGCAGATGCATCCGCGTACGTCTGCGGATGTATCCGCGGACGTGTAGTGGAGCCATGACAGATTTGATTGATAATGCGTCGGTGGCGGTACCTACTACCTACGGTAGTTAAATATACGTGTATAGAAAATAGCAATGAACGTGCGGAATCCGAGTTATTAAATCATTCGAAAAGTAAAAGTCGACGATTGAGAGTCGCCACCTAGTGGTATACGCGCTTCACTACCTGAGCGCCATTCATATTCGCGTTAATTTTTACAGCTGTAATGAAAAGAAAAACTTCCAAGTATCGTATTTAGGAAAGTAGTGAGATAAGACAAATGAGATACATTTTTTTAGGACAAAACCAACAATAACTTTATTTTCGAAGGAATGGTTTACAATTTTCACAAAAATATGGAATATTCAGCTAATTTACATACACCTAATTGACTAGAAATAAGAGATCTCTCAATAGACAAAGCACTGTAGTACCTAATCGTGATCATGATTAATTATTACTTATTATTTTAGTTTTGACTAGAAAATATGAATTTACCTTAGGTAGGCATGTAAATGTGACAAAAACTCTGACCTACACTACAGTGCCTTGGCCATACTATAAACTAAAGACGATACGTTTTGTATAAGAAGTAGAGCATTTACCCAACTTTAAATTTTATATCTATATACAAAAATAAATCCACGATATTCACATTTATAGATTCTTATTTCGATGGATTTTTAATGGAGGGCTTAATGTAACTTGATCCTATGCTCTTAGGGATCCTATCCACCATCAAGACATCATCCAGCTTGCAGATAGTGTTGCTAGTTTATCAGCTTTTCTTATTTACAAAATGGCAATCCTTACTAATATTATAAATGCGAATGTAACTGTGTCTGTCTGTCTGTCTGTCTGTTACTCTTTCACGCAAAAACTACTGAACGGATTTGAATGAAATTTGGTATACATACAATATAGACCCTGGGAAAGAACATAGGCTACTTTTTATCCCGGAATTCCCACGGGAAAACTTTTTAAGGCGAAGCGAAGCGCGCGGGAACAGCTAGTAATATATAAAATGAACTACGCAACATTTTGAAACATCCAAAATTTTGCATATGTAGGTAAGTATAAGTATAGCATTTTTTCCTATGTTACGGTCTATTTATGCAACTATTTTTGCGCCCGACACCGGCGGCATGCTGAGACTGCAAGCCATTCGACAAACATAACAATTATTTTCTTTGTTCTAAAAAGTCAATCTATTTCGTGAAAAACTGATCTCCAACCTCGTTATCATTAATTAGATAGGACCTGTGCCAACACAACTATGCAAATTAAAAATGTTTCTAATCTGGCAGCACTATCTGCAAGCTTGGCGGCGGACTTGACCTTACGTGGGATCCCTAAGAAAGTATTTTCTACACGATTATTCTAATTTACTAAATGGATGATGATTTTTTTAAGGTGTTTTACCTTTTACTCACATACAACAACGAGGAAAAATCATTTAATATTAAATTTAGGGCCATATAATGTCGATAAAAGCTTAAAGTTTCTGGAAGATTCTACACAACGATCGGTTACTTTAATTTAAGGAAAGTACCTATGTACCTCTACTATGATTTTCTTAACGAGTGACAGACTGAAATGAGATTTTAATTAAATAATAACACATACACATAGTAAATAAATAACTGTACATTAATGATCTAGTACTTATAGTTAATTAGTAAATTACGTTTTAGAGTCCAAAATTACATATTTTTTCTATACAACATAGATTTTTTATACGACTTCAAGCCACGTCCATATTGAACTTATTACAGTTATGTAAGTAAAGATTTATGTATTGAGTAAAGATATCTTAAAACCACATACATATTTTTAGATTGTAGCAGAAGTGAAGCATTCAGGCGGTAGGTAACTAGGTATATGATCTATGGGCCAATTCAGTCACTAATTTTCCAAAACACATTTTATGATATGCATTAATTTATGAAGACTACTCTAAGCGATATAGTGATTAGGATTAGATACGTACTCATAGGGTGACATAAATATTTGAATATTTTTTTATAGGTAGGTACCGACATTTCTTAGTTTAACTTAGTTACGAGATAAACTAAGTCCCTACCAAAGAAAAATATTAATTAAAAATAAATCTGATTGAGCATATACGAAAAAGTGTTTTTTAATTAAATAAAATCTTTGATTGTGAGTTGGAAGGAGTATTGACAGTCATACGAATAGGGCAAGTACGTAACGATTCCAACCCCCATTTTCATATTATTTCTTTATGTGCGGATATTATTACATTAGGTACTTAATTAAAAGTAAGAAAAAAATTGTGGCCAATCCGGTGTTCCACCGGAACTTTAGCTAACCAATCGGCTGACTTTGATCTACACCCAACCTATCAGAGGCACGTGTAAACTAAACAGAGCTATTTTGTTATTATTTTATAATGGAATGTAAATTAGTAATATAAATTTATAAAATATGTCTACTGTACTGGCACATAATGACTTAATATTACTGAAAAAGCTATTTTCAGGCAATTGTTATTTACTTTCAGAGCATTAGTTATGAAAAAATATTTTATTACTTAGGTATCTATAGGTACTATCTATGTGTAATATTGTTTAATGAATTAACGGATTGAATGCCAAGACATCAGACACAATAGAAAATCTTTTGTGTCTCGCTTTAACTTTAGTTTGGGATAGCTACCTGGGCGTACCACCTTATAATGATAAATTGAGGTAATAATCTGGCTTACTGCGCAAACTGCACATCTACTTGAAACAATTATACCTACCTACATAAGTTTGTAATATGTAATCATTTATTTGGGAAGATACGGGGAACAAACAAACGCTTATAATTATGGGCTCGTAACATTAAAAGCAATAGCTTCCAAAAATATGTACCTACGTTTCTCAGCACTTCCTAACTAACCTACATCTAAGATGTCTACTATACCTAATCCTATATTGAGTGGCCTGTCTGAAACCTAGAAGACGACAATGTAAGAGATAGGCTTTTCGTTTTCTCTGCATTTTGGCATTATATGGGTTACATTGATATCAGGATAAAAAAATAATTGGGGGGCCTTTCCACTAGAGATGTGCTATGCAGCTATCGTGAGATGATGTGGAAGAAATCTGTTTCAGTGCTGTGAATGATTTTGATTGTTGATAGAGCTATTCTGTTGTATGTATAGTTGTAGGAGGGCTTAGGGCGTGTCATCCGAGAGTGGCGTTTCACGCCAAAGACTTGAAGTCGAGACTTTTCAAAAGTTACGCCATTCTGGCCTCATCTCAGCTAGTTCATCATTGGTAGATATAAAACGCATCCATAGCAACGTAGCATAGCGCATCTCTGGTGGAAACGTACCCTTATCCTCTTTATCATAGTATGCTGGGCAATAGCGATTCTATAAATGAACGGCGAAAGCGCGCGCTCCTCCAGTTGATTTTTTCCTTTCACTTCGGCAAAATAGCTAACCGTCGGTTTTTCTTTAATATACACACACAGCGTACATTATTACTTACAACAATTACCATAGTCCCTAGCATTAATAAAATACAAAACCGCATTGCACAATCGCCCCTAACACATCAACTTCCAAAATACCTGTTTTTAATGTACGCTGCCAATTTTGGCGGACTTTTTCGTGAGCTTCTGATATATGGAGCCCTTGGCGAGCCCGGCCGGGCCCTTGGCCAGGGCTGTGGGTCCGAGGGCCCGCGGGCTGGGCCGGGACCGCGGCTCCGGGCCTTCCGCTTTCACCGCTGACCCTTGCTTCAGCCCTGGATTTGGACCGGTCCACGCCATGTAGTCTTCACTGTAATGGAGTAATTTACATTGAGAGGTGGAGGCTGGAGAATTTGTGACTTATGCTATGTATCCGGGTCGAATTTGGATCGGTTATGCGCAGGAGCAGGTGCACAATACAAAATAACACTTTCTAAACCATCATTCTCAAAACTCAATTCAATGGATGACCAACACGATACGATGGGAGAGAGCTGGGCGCAGTACCCACTGTTTACATAACATGATGTGTCTAGGCTAAACTTAAATGTACCAATATTTAAGAGTGTCGATGCGAAAGTCCTGTAGACCACAAAGTGAGCTGTTATTTCGCTATTTATCAATTCTGACATCCGAATCGTCGGGATGATAGCAACATCTCCACAGTGTTGAGGGAAAAGAATCAAAATGTGTCAACAACCGTGAGCTTAAATCCCTTATTATAAAACCATGACTAAAGATACTTAATAGTTCCGATTTCCTGCTTTAGACTACTGATTCTAAAGAAGGACTATCTTTAGTCTACGTTGTATAATAAAGGGGCAAGTGCAGAACAAAAGAGAAAAGCTACTAATGAATATACATTATGTAGTGTTTAGTACAGTTTTACATGGAATAGGTTAGTACTTACAGGAGTAGGCTGTCTTTAGGCCCTTTGCAAAGGGAGGGGTTAGGTCCTTTAGTGGTCATGCTGTACTGAGACTTATACTTCGGGTCCACTGAACTACTGGTCTTCAGGATGGGTCTGCAAACCATATTTTCAACTTTAAGACAAGGCAATAAAGGCTTCTCTAGCTACATTATGAAATCTGGCAAATATAACGGTGTTTTAGTATAAAGACGTGTTAAATACTAGTCTTATGTTTGCCAGTTTCATCAGATATAAGTCCCGTTAAATGTGCCTGAAGCTTAGTCAAAGTCATATGGCATTGGAGCCATGAAGAAGTCGTTGATACAATTCAATAATGATTATTATGTTTTATATCATATAGTCAGGCTCAGACTATTTCACTCGAGCGCACTAGCATTTTACGGGACTTATACATGCCATTTTATATAAGTTAGTTTTTTTACGAAACTACCTAAAGTTGTTATTTTAATAACTTCTATATCAAAACATGCATTTATAGAAAAAAAACCTTTTATATATATAGTTATTTGAGATATTTTTCTCTTTACATTAGGTAGGTTAAATAATGGGAGATATCTACGCTATCCTGGCCACCTACATAATTAATATTACTCGGTATTAGTGATTCATATCTAGAAATAATAAGAAATTAAGTAGACGTAGAAAAAGGCAGAACTAAAAAGAATATGATTGATATGGCCATGATTTGTAAACATTCATAAAAATTGTAATTATATGTAAGTACATAAACATGTGCTTCTACTTCTAATATTTTTGCAGATAACACACATAACTAACTATAATAATAATTATTATTAATATTTATACCATACATCTACATAAATAGCCCAATTAATTTTATTTATACTGTCAGTTTCTTTAAATATACAGAGACTATTACAGACACACCATGGCTAAACAACAATATATACTCGTACAATGTGATTACATAAATAAAAAAGTTGAACATGTTTTATGTAATTATTTCAAATACATACATAAAAATAGTTTATATAGTATAAATAGTGGACCTGACGAATTGCCTACTATAACACCACGGCTTGCTAAAAATTTATGAACACAAAGAAACAGAACAATAAAACTAAGTTGGGTATGGTCATCACATACTAATTTTAAACCCCTGAGATATCTAGTTATTTCACCGTTTTTGTAGATATAGAAATTAACAAACTACCATACACATCACTGGATTATCTACAAAGGGCCAATAACATCATGCTGACAACGGGGTTTTATGTCAAAATACCATGCAGAATTATATCCACTTCATTATTAGAACCAAAATATTGTAGGTATTTCTTCGGATAATATTCACAAATAAAACCTACCTACGGCATTTTAGAATCTTATTGCTAGTTACAACATTAGCTTAACACTTAAACACATTTATTAATAACAGATACGTAGGGTACATACACTAGACAACAAACAATTCACACACAAACACAGCCAAACTACGAACAGGCTAAGCGATTCGCTCTTGAGTATTCATACCCTTAGATATAAAAGTTTGTGAAAAATATACTGAGGCTTTTAAATGTTGTTTAGACTGGCAAGGCAAGTAGGAAAAGAAATCGTAGCATTTATCAGTTAAGTTCGTTAAATATTCTCTTCTATATTTTGTCATTTATCAAATATCGATATGATATCGATCGGCGCCTACCACCCATACCCATAGTTCCTATATATAATATATATCAGATATAGTTTTATTCTACTTAAACAAAATCATCGGAATGAATGAGGTTTATGTACCGTAATTAATTAACCAACGCTAACCTCATAGATTAGACATAGATTTCAAAACTTAAAACCTCTCAATCCAACAGAAAACCTAAAACCCCATTTGCCAGTCCAAAGCCAACCAACACAACAGTGAACTCAAGAGCGAACCCACACGGGGCATACTTCAGGTGTTCAGTCCACGTCTTGACGCGGCGCGGGGGCGCGGGGGGGGCGGCGCGCGGCGGCTCCTCACTGCGGCAACCAGGCGGCTCAGCCCCGTGTCACCACGACTATACCACCATGTAGCGATCCCACTGACATACTGAGAGGCCGCATACCTACTATTTTCTGACCATAGTGTTTTAGGGCGCGTTTACAACGCCTGCGGGCGAAGCTAAATACTAGTATTTAGTCTGTTAAGACGAAGATTTGTTCGTAATTCTCCGTCATATAGTAAATAATACTAGTGCGTGCCGACGCTCCGCCCTCTGGCGGCGGCACACGTGAATTTTGAGTCAAGAATTGGTTGTCTTTGAGATTTATTGTCTAAACAGGATCTCTGTTTCTAAGAGAGTTATGGAAAAGAGAAATGGTGGTATGCGACCTCACGTACCTTTGTTTGGTTGGAAATGATAGAGGCTTGAACATTAGAGAAGAAACAATACCTAAAGCAACACAGTGGCTTTGCGTTGTAGCTTGTAGTATTGTAGTAGATAGGTGAAAAGAATGACGCCACTAGATGGCGCTGGCACTGTTTCAATGTGAGGAATGTCATCCAGTGACGTTTCACCAAGAAAAATATAACGCGCGTTAATAAACATAAAAATACAATGTGAAAATGGCGGACAGACTCTTTATGTTCATTCGCCATATCTATCTCACTCAATCTATCTATGTTGTCACACGATATCGTTGTTCTGCATATATTATATACTCCATCCTACTCCATGTTAGGTAATGGTCACCATTTTCAAACTGTATCTTTATCCGCAAAACGCACTTAAAACACAGCACCCCTTATTGTAAATCGTAGACTAAACATAGTACTAGTTTAGAACCTGCTGAGGAGTTAGCAGCAGAACCAGGATTATATTTAGGTAGTTTTCGTTTTATAATAAGGTGGTCTATGTATTGTTCACACTTAACATACCACAGTAAGATTGTTGTCACACTGTAAAAGCACATCTATCATTTCTCGTTCCAAGGGATGAATACAGCAGCTCCATTCAAACAGCCAGTGAGCTCGAAATGAACATGGATTTCTATCAACAGTGTTATGCAGAGTGAGTGAAGCGACGACGCAAGAATGGTGGAAGCGAGGCGCCTTGCTCTGGCAGATTGTTGACAAGGCTCGATCGAAGCAGGATAGAGGCCGCCAGGTGCCGAAAATGACGGTTATTCAGCTCTGTTACCCAAGGAAATTTACCCTAGGGTGGATTCTGGGAAACGTGTGCCTGAGAATTTACCCTGCCTTAAGGGTCAGCAATAGGCAATCGAGGGTTGGCATTGTCATAGAATTATGTAGTAAATGATGCTCTACAGCCTTGAAAAAAATCACACAGGTAGCCGAAGAGTCTAGCTAGGTGCTGAATCATTCGAATTTAAGTAAATGCTTATGGATAACTGTAAATTAATTACGAAAAACCAGTAAATCACACTCCCGTATTGTAACAACTGTGTCGTAATTATCAAGAATTTTCATATGATTCTTATCAAATTATAAAGACAAATGCTTGGACTAGGCGCTAAATACCTTGTTTTTTAATAAACACACACCTATTTTGTGTAAATTGATCCCAAACTTGAGCAATTTTTTTCCCTCAAACCTTCATACAAATATCTATGGCGGCTTTCTGTGTTATAAAATCATAAACACAAGCGACGTTTGACTCAGTCGGCCGGTGGCCTCCAAAGAAGGGTCACGTCGGTTTAGGCGGCACTGACAGCTCGCGATCTAATTGTGTACAGACACAAAATCACTGCACATTGGTTGTCATTGCACTTTTTCAACTTTTATGACACCAACATAATTTGATTTGAAATTGAGGAAGCATAATTCTTATACTATATTCAATAAATTAAATGATAATGTTTTTTATTAGTTAAGTCCATGGTACTTCTTGATTAAATTATAATTATTAATGCCTAACTAAAACTAACTAATATAAAATTAAAATTAAACTAAAAAGAAGATGCTGGCCAGATCGCTGCCACTGTCGGGTAGGGTACCCAAGACGCTGGCCGCGTTACCCCGCTATATAGCGATGCTTAGCCTTTGTGATAGGTAAGTGCCAGCCCTAGGGTCCCTTGAGACTTCTATTAGTCTGCTGCTGATGTCTTTAAAAAGCTGACGTGCCTCCGGTTCCCACGGCCCTGGGATGAGGAGCAGGAATATAGTGAATGGATCTAAGTGATGACAATACGTAGGAAGATTAGGTTAGGATTCAAAAACACAGTCTCATGGTGCTGGTTGAGGCATGGTCTCGTGAGGATCTGATGAGGGCAGTAACACGGAGGTGACTGAATTTTATTTCAAAGATTTAATAGCTAAAAGCATCGAGTTTGGGCGCGGTGTTAGCTCAGTCGGGTAAGCGCCCGCTTCTCACGCAAGAGATGCGGGTTCGAATCACGGCGCTGACATGTACCAATGAGTTCTTTTAACTTAAGTACAATGTATACCATCGCTCTAACGGTGAAGGAAAGCATCGTGAGGAAACCTGCATATCTAGATTTAGCACATCTAGATATGTGAACCCACCAACCCGCAGTGGACCAGCGTGGTGGGAAATGGTTCAAGCTTAGGAAGGCAGTTTAGATCTTGGGGATATGCACAAAGGTTCCACTCGAGAGAGCCAGGTGCAGGTACTTACACCCCCACAGAGAATAGAATAGAATCGAGTTTGGGCTATTAAAAGTATGTTTTTCAAAGAGAGAGAGAAAGATATTTTAGGTTTCCTCTGGATTAGTTAGGTTTACTGGGTTTACTAAATTCATTCGTAACGTAAAATTGTCAATGACGGAATTTCTTCTATAGACAGTAGCCACTAATAAAAACAACGATATATGGCGTGATTTGCAAAAGTACCTATCTAGTCAACCTGCCACGGGGTGACTTCGGTGGGTAACTCAGAATAATACTAATTATATGTTATTGCATCAATAATAAAAAAATCAAGAAAATATTCAAAGTTTCCATCCTCGCTTTTCACGCACACAAATCACAAACTCATGCCTGGTTCTAGGAGCAGGGTCTACCCTGGTGCATTTCTATGACCACTTTTCATTAGCGTCCCACCGGTTTCGATGCTCAGCGGAATAGCACCATTAACCATTATTATTCTGAGATATCATCACTTCTTATTCTGAGTTACCCAACATAAAATCACGCCATCTATTGAAATCATTTTTTAAATTAGGATTTGTCTATGGTGTGGTCCCCAAATTTAAGGGTAAAAGCCAAATAATTATATTTTAACCTTTTTTTATACCTATTATATTAAAAGACCTATTCAACGATACCCTACCTACACCATCAAAATAACCGGAAAAAATATCAGCCCCAATTTACTTGTATGGGAGAGGGAGTACCCCAATTTTTTTTGGGTACTCTTCATACTCGTATCTATGCGAAATATCAGCTTGATATCTTTACCCGTTTCTGAGAAAAAGGGCAGTGACAGACAGTCAGTCAGACAGACGGACAACAAAGAGATCTTATAACGGTTGCTTTTTTCCTTTTGAGGTACGAAACTCTAAAAATATGAAAAAATATTATTCTGCCACCAAAAAATATACTTATAAACATACATACATACAATCAAAAAACATTACTCTCCTCCTTCGGCAGTCGGGTTAAAACAAGTGAGACTGATTCTGAACTTTTGTTCTACGAGTTTTAAAAATTAACCAAAAAAACCTTTATCATAGAAACTTTGTTGACACGTGACTTTTTACCATGGAAAACGATATTTTTTTTCGCGTTTTTGCAAAACTCGTAGAACTAAAGTTGTTCAGAATGACCCCTTGAGTCATCCCCTTTCGGCTTAGTATACCCTTAGTATAACTTATTATCTACACTTTGATACCTGTAGTTACCTTTCTACAAGTAAATACCACATTTGTTTAGAAATCTAATCGGGTTCCGACCCCTATTAATTTCTACTCTTTCCTGGTGCTTACCAGTGTAAGTAAGAATTATACTTACTTACCCTAAAATCACCCAAAATGTACTTGAACATAATTGTCAATAAAGTTGGCGAGTAAAAGTTTATCGACCCACTGTGCAAACTTACATGTGTGCGTGTCACTGCGTGTGCTGTGTGAAGAGCATTGAAAACCCAAAATTGGCGCGGCACGTCACCCTGTACGGGGCCTTAATAAATTCATTTTTAACCATAAGTAAGGTCAATTCTCGGTCATTTGTTTCCCAGAATCCACCCTAGCGGTGAATTTTCTAGAGTAACAGTACGGAATAACTGGAAAATGAAGGATTTAAATGTGTTTTAATATAGTATTTTATACCTCAAATTAATGCCTCAATTTATTGAAGGCTCAATTCTTAAGATTCTGGATTTCCATTGGTATTTAACTGCATAACAATGTTGTGAAATATGTCTGTTGAACCGCTACACACACGGTGTATAGTCTGGTATGACACAAGGCTTACCAATTAATAGAACAAATGCACACACATAGGGTAGGAAATAGGGATAGTAAGTAATGTAACTTTAAATTGTATCGTTTTTATGTTGTAATTTAATACGGATAATATTGGTGAGTATCCATATTAATTGTTAATCTAAGTATACTTATTCTCGAATGGCAAAGAGTAAGATTTTTAAAGTTAGAGTTAGTAAAGTTGACGATAAAAGTAGATGAATTGTCGTATGAATGCCAGGAGAATGCATGGGAAGCTAAGAAGCAGATAAAAAGTTAGTGTATTAGACAGTGTAGATACACAATGTGGAGATGTTGTGGAGATTCAAAGTTGTCCCAAACAATTAATGTGAGTATGTTATTAACTAGTTAGCAAATTTTAAATTAATGATAAAATTAGATTTATTTTTATCGATTGTTTCCTCGAAGCTTGGAAAATTATCAGTAAAAAATTCCGTGCTCAAATAACGTTGCAGCATAAAGATATACGAAAATTAGCACAGAGGTAACGGCAACGTTTAACATAGTGCCAGTTCCGTAGAAGATCGTTCAGAGTCACTTGATATGAAATAGTTTTCATAAATATTACTACAATTTGTTATCAAGTGAGAAGTATTACGGATATTTTATTTGCCTCACACTTCATCATCGTGAGAGTCAAACAAAGCACCGATCCTGACACATTTCTTCCAGAAACCTCACACTTCGCGAGGCCCCATTGGTGCGTTGCGTCTTCCCAAGTTGTCAACTCTCGCACCAATCGGGCCTTAGGGTCTAGACAGACTGCACGACTGCAATCAGATTTCGCGTTTGGTTTGCAGTTCTATTGCAGTCGTGTCAACTGCATTCAAACTGAAATTTGCAGTTGGATTGCAGTTGAAATGCGGTCCGTCTGTCTAGACCCTTAAGCGCACACAGCTGACTCACAAGCTTTATCGCCTTACCGTGTGGTGTCAGGCTGTGGTGGCTTGGCGGGCTTCATCTCCGGCTTGGAGACGACCTTGGGCGCCAGCTCCTCCTGCAGGACAGCTGCCAGGATCTGCTCAGCTCGCTCCTCGTTGTAGGCCACGCTCTCGAGCGCTATCGCCACCACCCGTTCCGCTACGCTCTTGTACTTGGATTGCAGTTTCTGCTTCACTGGAATGTTTTGGATGGATTGTGAGTTAGTTCGTTTTTGTTCGGGAAGAATGGTTATTGGAATTTCAATGGTTTATTAGTAAATTTCATTTGAAGAGCTGAATTTAATTTGAATGCAGAAGTTAGTTTACTAACTATGTATAAGCGAAAACTAGAACGCGATTTTGTGTGGCGCTGTTGCCCACAGCCTACACGTTTACTTTCCACTAGGCCCTGAATTTTGAAGTGAAGATCTAATGAAATAACACAACAGATGTAACACAACATAAAAAGCATTTATAACCGCACTCACACTGATTCTTCTCCTCCAAAGTCTTCATGATGGTGACAACTTTCTTCGGCGGCGGCGCTTCCTCCTTCTTCCTCGGCGGATGGGCCACCACGGTGTCCTTCTTGGGGAACCCCATGGAGATCAGCTCTTCACTGGCTTTCTGCACGTTGTTGTCCTTGTTGGCTAGCACGTCCAGGATCAGGGTCTCTTCAGCCTTCGGGAATATGCTTTTCAGGTACCTGAAGCGGAGAGTTTAGTACGATATTTATTTTTAATTTTATATTACACTAGATTGAAAGTTTTTTTTTCATTATTTATTTTCCCACTGCTGGGCAAAAGTTCGGTTTAGTATGCCGAGTGTTCACAGTTTGTTAGTTTTGCGCTTAGTCTACGCAATTTGCAGGATTACACGCGCCTAGTAACGAGCGAGCAGTTTTCCTACTGGGAACACAGCCGTTTAGCTGGTAGAAAAGTTAAAATATTATATTACTTTGTGGTGGACTCTAGCCACACAACCAACAGAGGGCACTAGAAGCGCAATACACAGAACATGTATGGAACCGAAGCAAATTACTATGAAATCCTACATCGCGGTATCGAAGTTTCTCAGTGCAATGAAAACGAAGCCCCAACGCTAACAGTTGGTCCGCTGCCCACCAGGCCACACTACCCGGCCTGGTCGGAGGATCCTCGCTTTGCATGGGGATGCGCTACCATCTCCAGCATCTCCATAACTTTTTGAGCTTAAGATAATAGCGTAAAGTGTATAATATGCTATGCTCACTTGAGTTTCATCTTGGGCGACTGGTGTCGTGCCGGCTGGCCGTCGACAGAGCGCGGGGTCCCGTAGTAGTAGCTGCTGGCCCCCGACGCCGGGCGGAACAGCGACGGCGACCCTGCATGGATACCAAGTTAGATGTGGCTTTGGGTTACGGGTAAATTTTTGCATGAAAATAAATGTTTGAAGCTTCTTGTAACAACACACAACGTGCCGTGTTGTATTAACCGTACCGATTGCACGAAAGCTCTCGTTCGTAATTTTTTTCTTTAGTATACCTACAGGGTGTTGCAAAATCTCAATATCTAAGCCCGAAAATGAAATCAGAATGTAAAAATCCTTGAAAAAAAACATCATTTTCTATAGGTTTTGGGTTAGTATACCCTTTTTGCAACACCCTGTAGACTTGTAGAGTAACCCTATAACACCCACCATGTGGCGAAGCGGTGATATCGGTGAGGTGTCCGGAGCCGTGGACCGAGGCCTTGCCCATTAGCCGCGCCGCACACGGGGACATGCTGACGGGGCCCGGCGTCGTGATGGGGTGCTTCTCTACTTGCAGCGCCGATATCACCACCGCCTCGCGGTTGTAGTATCTGTAATAGTGGGTTTTGGGAGCCGATATTAGGTAATGCTAAGGTTGCAGTATCTGTAACAGTGGGTTTTGGGAGTTAAGTAGATCTGTAGGTACTACTGCCTTGAGGTTGTAGTATCTGTAATAGTGGATTTTGGGAATTGAGCCAAACGCAGAGCCGATATCAGGTAATGCTAAGGTTGCAGTCTCTGTAACAGGGGATTTTGGAAATTGAGCCAATGGGGTAGAAAACGCAAAGCTAATTCCAGATGTCGCCACTGTCGAATAGGCCCGATTCCCCAGTTCTAATTGGTTGGTTCAGTCGCCATTTGGTTGCAGTACTTGTAAAACTGAATTTGTGAATTGATTAGGTACTATAGTACCTAATTAATTGTAATATTGTAACAGTAGATTCGCGAATTAAGTATGGTTACGCTTGCAGTTGTAGTAAATGTAAGAGTGAATTTGTAAATTAAGATATAATTATGCAGGCAGATCTGTTATTAAATAGGTACTACCTCGTGGTTGGAGTAAGAGTGGATTTTGTTAAATGAGATTTGATGAGCCGATACCGCTATAGTATCTATAATAGTTGAATTGTGAATTCAGACACGTGTACTTGCGCATAGCCGATATAAGGTGTGTGACGAGTGCAAAATCTGACAGAATGGATTTGATAATTGAACCACTTGCAGAGCATCTTTGCTTGGTAGGTACACTAGGTACTACAACTTTACGGGTTCTAGTATCTGTTCTAAACCATTCTTTCACATCTTACACATGATACCCTTCAGGTAGCATTGCCACTCAGAGCATAAGTACTTTGCTGCTAAATCTGGATTATCTACTTTTACAACAGAGAGTATAATGTATAATAATGTATAATAATTAGGATGAGAATATGTAATCAGAACCGAGGCATCTCTGACTATGCTATGATTGCAGTCATATCGATATGAAGGTCAACTACGCTAGCTTTCAAACAATCGCATGTAGCTTATAGGGTACAAGGCATAGGTACCATACCACCATCAATGAACAGTCCCTAAGCAGCAGTACTATTCTGTCTAAACGCGATGGCGGTACGATTCCAGGATCAGATGAAAATGTATACTTCAAGTCTGCTATACCGATTCTATATAATATCCTTGCAGAATCATAGGTCTTGAACCACCACAATAGTGTAGGTAATCTAACAATCAATATACGTACGCTTACTTCAGGACATACATTATGTATATCATTTTGTGTTAAAAGATATAAGATATTTAAACGTTGTCATATAGGTAGCCTATTGATTGTTAGGTACCTATTGTGTGTATATTAGGTCCGGCGCTCAGCTTAGAGTGTTCTTAAGTAGGTAAGCCGGTTCGCCATTGGAGTATGACATCTTATAAAACATTATCACAATTCGCGTCGTTTGCTAGTATGTTCCGCATGAGTTATCTTCAAGTATAGCACTGGTGGAAAACATTTTTTTAAACACCTTCGCAATATTATTGGATAGATTCCAGTGACAGAATGAATGCGTTGCTTCCGAGCGGCAACAAAGCATGGCGCAAATGTCAAGTTCGTGGTGTCTTTTCTATACGCTAGTAATATTAGTTGAATGCCTACTTACTTCTTGAGCAGGATCTTGATGTGGGTCTCGCTGACGGTGGGGAACATGGCGCTGATCTTGGCCACCAGCGACTCCGTGTCGGCAGTGAGGCTCAGCGAGTCGTGGAACCTGAAAAATCACATATTAATAAGTTAATATTTTTTTGCGTTAGTTAGATAGTGAAATATCCTAGTAGTTAGAAACTCAAACTTATCACATAAGATAAAAAAAAATACATATTAATTATTTTTTAAAGCTTTTCTTCCCTGCTTGAGTGAATTTATTGCTGTTAAAATCAATTCCATAAAATGATTGCTCAGGTGCTAAATAATTCTCACAAGTACAAGAGAGACTTGGCTTAACCCCTGATGATCAAATACCATGAGTTCCTGTAAACTCATACTTTTTTTTAGTTAAATAAATGAATAAACATACCTGTCACTCAGGTGGGAGACTCGGCCAGGGAGGGGGCTGCCTCGCGGGGTGAGGCACAGTGCTCGGCCCAGGATTGGACTGTCAGCTGGAGTGCTGTAGCCGCGACCCTCCTGATTGGTGGAGGACAGTGTTCGTTAGATATTGTAACTTTCTGATTGGTTCAAAGCAAAATACTTGCATAGCATTGTATATAGCTTGGCTGTTTATGTGCATGTTGACTGTATATGTAATCTTTTAAGAAAACTATTAATTAGCAATTTTAAGTGATGAGAGGCATGTGAGTTTCTTAAATAGATATTAATTTATGTGAAACGTAATCAGCACACTTCTTTCATGAGGAAGCAGAATACAGTGGTTAATACTTACAAGGTGTGGCTTAAGTCCCTTTGGGTGGAACATTCTGGGGCTGGCATTGCCCTGCGGGTGTGTCTCAAATGCATGCTGGAGACGGACGGGAGACGGGTAAGGGTGGACGTGGTATGGTGAGCTGTGGGCAGACTGTGCAGCAACCAACATCCGAGTACAGACATGTAGGTGAACAAACCAAACTGTGAAATCACACATATTGAGTGTACAAGTGCTACTAAACTAGATAACACACAACTTAGCTATACACAAAATAATCAAAGCTTTTTTCTTTGTGTTCTGTAAAGAACAGTATATAAGATAAACTTTGATTATTCATTATAGAATGGTAGAATATCATCGTACTTTGTACTCCATCAGTCCTAGTATTGGCATTGTCTTTACTAATTTATTTCTAAGTCAATATTTGGCACCTGAAATTCAAGAAATGGTCATAAGTAATAACAAATATTTCTGAGTTATAGGTACTTTTTAGAATACAAGCATACGCTTTTTATCCAAGTAGCTATACGGGATACCTTTCGTGATAAATTTATATTTTTGGTCTAATGTTTTTTAGCATAAACAGTAACTATTGTTTATTTGTTGTAAAAGATCTCTATCATTATAAAATTATACATGATTTAATAATAGTTAAAGTGTACTTAATCGTAGGCTAAACGATCGTAAGGGAACAAACTTTACAAGGCTGTAGTTACAATGCCGAAAAGAATCGAACATGCACAGTCGCTCATACAGCGGCTATTATTTTATCCCTGGAATAGAAGTTTGCAAACATGAAACAGTAGTTGAAAAACATCACAAACCAAACCACTTACCTGCGGGTGAATACACTCTAAAGCAATGTGATGAGCTGCACTCTGAATAGATTTATGACGAGAACGTAGTTCTTCCATCTTCAAAAGTATCACTTGTGGATATGTAACAAAATAGAAGATATGTCTGCGGGGCTTCTTTCAACAGTCACATACTATTAATACAAGTAATATAGCGATAGTCACTTTTCTTTTAATTACATTTTAGAAGAAACTTGGAAAGTTTGATATTTCCCTCCCATTTCCCTCCTAATATTTTGGCAAATAGCAAAACAGGAAACCGAAAGTGAAGTGGCACAAATAATACGACTAAATAAAAAAGTAGTCGTGCAGAAAAGTTTACATTCCGGTCCCGTACAATGGTAGACAAATATATAAAAAAAAACTATTTACAAGTTACAAGTTCTATTCAGGTACTGCCCCTGTATTTTGAAACTTTTTGGGGGATTGCAACACTTTGAGACTTATTAACCGAAAACACAACAAATCTTAATGAAAAAAATATGTAAGAAGCCTAATAAAATATCCTTACATTCAATATCAACGTTTTTGAAATCAGATTAGTCAGTAAAAGCTATTAATTAATAATGCTCTTAGTTGACAGCCATTTTATAACAACCAACTCCACAGGAAGTTACAAAAATACGGGGGCTGTGGGCACCTGTGTAATGAATGTGGGCCATTCATTAGAGTCAAAGTGCATAGTGTTTGCAAGAAACACAGGTGCAGTACAATTTTTAATTAAAACATTACTGATTAGCCGCAATGTCTGGTTATTTGTGAAAATAAAAATAAAGTTTTTAGTGTGTGGTAGTTGACATCGTATACATTACGGAAGTTGCAGCGACGCTTTGTTTGTGGATTGCACAAGGATGGCATTTTAATTTAGGCGGGTAATACTGCGTAGAAAATGGCGTTCAAAAATCAATAACAACTTGTTACGAATGCGTTCATATTTATGAAAAAAAACATATTCGAAAGTTTACGGTGCCAATATTGAACTTATGCAATATTATGCTGTGCTTATTACTTCTACAGCACACAAGCACACTCGGCTCAAGAACTGACTAACTGGAGTAGAGAATACTCTCATTACTCTCACTCAGCTTGCATTGTAAATTTTTCAGTTATCAGACTTATTACTAAAAAGAACAACAACTACGTTATCTAGAATAATTTATTACAAAGATATATTTAGTTGAGTCGAAAATAAATCATGCCTAATAATGATAAAATTATAAATTTAAATAAACTATTACCATTCAAATTAAATTTGCCGCCATAACTTGTAGGTATGTATGTAAACGTCAACGTATGTTATGACTGTGTGTGTGATGTTTCCAATTTTCAATATGAATAATGGCGGACAGTGCTAAAACGTAGGATCTTTCTACGTTTGTGAATGTTTAATTAGTGAAATAACGTGAATGTAATCATCCAAAATTAAGTCCCTCCAAAGAGTGAGTCGGGGTGGGCGGAAAAGAGCGATGGCGGAGAGTAGGAGTTCGGACAATGTCGTGATGCCGGACATTTCCGAAGGCGAGGGGCTGTCGGCCGCGAGCGAGCACGACGCCGAGCGCGGCGACGGCGCCGCTCTGGCCAGCGGCATCAAGAGCGCGCGCCTCTCCAGCGACTCCAACGGCGTGGTGGCGGTGCCCGTGTCGCTGCCCGTCGGCACGCTCATCGCCGGGACCACCTTCAACGTCATCACGTCCGACCAGCTGCCGCACTTCAAGCCGATGCTGTGCGTGGACAACGGGTTCATCACGGGCTCGCCGGTGAACGACGAGATGAAGGCGACTCACATCGTGATCCAGAACCCGTCCCCGCCGGGCCGCGGCGGCGGCGGCGGTGGCGGCGGCGGGGAGGGTGCCATGAGCGCGCGCACGTGGGAGGAGACGGCCAGCATGCCGGTGCTGCCCGTGCGCTGCAAGAACACCTCCGCAGAGCTGCACAAGATGCGCTTCGGCTCGGGCGGGCGCGGCCGCTGCATCAAGTATGGGCTGGAGTGGTACACGCCGAGCGAATTCGAGGCGCTGTGTGGCCGCGCCTCCAGCAAGGACTGGAAGCGCTCCATCCGCTTCGGCGGCCGCAGTATCCAGGCGCTCATCGACGAAGGCATCCTCACCCCGCATGCCACCAGCTGCACCTGCGGGGCCTGCTGTGACGACCAGTCAGGTGAATCTCTTATTTATCTCTTGTTGCCAATATTTGCATAGTTTAATTTTTTGATTTATAAAAACACAAATATAGTCGATGATACACTTTCAGCAATGGGCCCTGTGAGATTGTTTACTCCTTACAAAAGACGGAGACGCACCCCACAAGATATGGAGGAGAAGAAGCAATCTAAAATAAAGAGAGATTCTAGTATTGGGGAGAGTGAGGTGGACAACATCCATCAGACAAGCAACAATAGTCATTCCAAGGAGGCGTGGCAGACGCTGGCCGAGGGGCTGGACACCACCACCGACTACCACTTGTTGGAGGCCACTGACACTCCTCCGGACCCTTCCTCAGGTACTTCATGATTTTTTCTAGCCTTGTATTTTCGGTACAGCTTGTTGAATTTGATGTATAACAAGCAAATAAATAATATGAACATGAAATAGTTTCATAAATCAGCATATACTTTACTGTACCGTAATAATTCTTTGCTGTGCGAACTAAGACATACATTTTGCATGTTATGTATATTGCGAAGTAAATAGATATTTCCTTGTAAAAAGGGTATTTGCTTAATTTTTATACTAACTCAAACAACTATAATTTTTTTAATGTAGACAGTTTATTATGTAAATAGATACAAGTCACACAAGTAGAGCATTGTCAGATTCATTAAAGCAAGTTGACCTCTGCTCTGAGATCAAGACATGAATGTTTATAGACTACACTGATCATTAAAGATACTACTATTTGACATCAATATAAGGATCAAGCAAGATTATTTATAACTAAACAGTAAGGTATAAATTAATAATTATTTGGGATTCACTAAGATGAATTTGATTACAAGTTTTCACTGTAAATACTGTGGCAAATATGTGTTGTAATTGTAGAAATAACTTAGCCATGGTTTAATAATGAACATAGCTATGAAAAACACTAAATTGAATACTTTATTCTCAGAATACACTACAAAGGAGACAGGTACATTAATTAATGAAATCGTTTTTAAGATCAGCATAATATATCATTTATAAAAATACCTTAAAGATTAGTAATACCTACTTTTAGTTATAGTATTGGCATGTCAACATTCTATGTATATTAAACAAATTTTTAGATTTAACTAAAATTATGCTTTGCGAAAAAATTTGCTTTATGTAGTGAATTAGTGAAACAGCAAAATTGAAACATTGATTATACTTTCACTTGCACCTGTAGTATCATGATTGGCTCCATTAAATAGCACTATACTATAGCAACTAGTTACTTGACATACAAAATCCTTTGCTCTTCTAATAGTTCATGCTATTGCGTTCATAATGTATTTTATATCTAGTTTGCATCATCATCATCCGCTCTTAATCATCCTGTGCTGGAGATCAAACAATCGAGCGCCATAACACTATCCTTGACCTTCCTTATTCAGCCACTGTGGCTATATTTCTAAGGTCAGTGAGCCAGTCAGTTTATCAGTACAGCAGTCCAGAAGCATTCGACTCCCATGCATTACAATAGTGAAGAGAAAACTGCTATGATTATCCAAAAAAATATACATCTGATCCTGCAATATTTGTGTAATCATGCTATGCAGCCTTTATCTTTTTACACTTATTGCGCGTAGCAAATTCTTATGCCATATTTATTAACCTGTATGTATAGATATAGAGTATATAGTGTATACCAACTCTAAAGCACCTTTTTTCATATGCAATGATAATGTATCGTGGTATGTCTCTTGCTTGCGCTCCTTGTATGATAAACGCCACTTTTGTATTTGTAACTTACAGCATAAAAAAGTATAACAAAAAACAAACACTCATGGAGCATGTGCTACATGTGCTGGAGCACGTATTAAGCTGCGTACACACCGGGCCAACGAAGGCCAACGAACGGGTTTCGTTGGCCTTCGTTGGTTCAATCTGGACGGCTTAGCGAATGCCAACGATCGCTCGTTGGCCTGTGCCGGCGATCCGAAGCGTGGCGGCAACATCAAAGAAATCGAGCTATTTGAACAAACTCTGTTTGGACGGTCGCCGAAGGCCAACGAACGAACGCTTAGTTGAAGTACGTGGGCGTAGCGTGTAGACGTCCAATTTGATTATTACTTGGATATTTCCTCCCATTTAGATCATGCAGAAAAACAAAGAATGGAGTAACGGCGATAATAATGATGTTATCGTCGTCCATGATTAAATTGCGAATGAAAGAGAAAAAGAACCGGAATCCAGTGCCAACGAACGTTCGTTCGAGCACTAATTGTATTTGGACGTATTAACACTATTAACGAACTCCAACGAACATGCGGAGCCAACGCTAGCGAACGATAAATATCCTTCGTTGGCCGTTCGTTGGCCCGGTGTGTACGCAGCTTTACAGAGAGAAAAATGGTTGCCAGCGCTGGTAGCTTTTTCTATGGATTATTCTTCCGCGCTTATCAGCACTGATTCGTCAAATTAATGTATGAAACTTTTTTTTGTAATATATTCATTAATTAATGTATGAAACTTATGGGTCGATTACACCTACGAGTACAGTGTGCTCGGCCGATCCTCGACCAATGAGCGGCTAGCATGTGACCGAGTGCGCGGCCGAGGACACTGACTCGCCACTGTACTCGTGTAATCGACCCATTACAGATCAGCCGCTTGCCAGCGTTAACAATACCCCCTTACAATACCCACAACACACCTAAGGCCCGGGTCTCCTATTTACGCCGTAGATCGCGTCCAGCGTCACGCCGTAGGCCGCGTCACGATGTTCACTATAGAAATGTACTGATGCGATCTCCCTCACACGCCGACGTTGGCGCGTAGACGTAGTGAGCATCGTGCCGCGGCCTACGGCGTGACGCTGGACGCGATCTATCTACGGCGCGTAATAGGAGACCCGGGCCCAACCCCACAACGCACAATGCCCAAGCCAGCGTTCTATCTTAAACCCTTACAATACCCATCACCCACCACCCATCACCCACCACACAACTAACCCCACAATGCATCACATCCGCAGTGATCCCCGAGATGGGCGGCGTGCTGAAGCGTCTCGACGACATCAGCCAGACGTTACTGCGCGTGGCCGGAGAGCTCAAGCAGTGCGTCGAAGACGTGAGGGTCGTGAGCGCGAGACAGGTATACATAATAATGAAAAAGTTGCCATATTGAATACGTCCTTTTGACGACCGAATGGCGTAGTGGTTAGTGACCTGACTACTGGGCCGATGGTCCCGGGTTCGATTCCCGGCTGGGGCAGATATTTGTTTAAACACAGATATTTGTTCTCGGGTCTTGGATGTACCCGTAAAATGGCAATAGGCCCGCCCCCTATTACATTGGGACTAACATAACACTCTGGCGAAAAGTGGGTGCAGCAATGCACCTCTGCCTACCCCACAAGGGAGTACATTAGTACAAGGCGTGAGTGCGTGTGTGTGTGTTGAATACGTCCTGTATACAGTAATGTTTGTCAGTTAAACACAATCACTTGAGAAATTGATCCTCACATGGGTAGGCGCATGTCAATCTCTGGTTATTATAGAAGAAAAAACTGAGCTGAAATAATTCAGAAACTAATGTGGATCTCAAAAACAACGATCCGAGCCCAAGCTAGCGAGAGCCTGTAATATGGTTATTGGACAGCTGATATAATATCTACACAGATACATAGACGGTTACATATTAACACCCCTACAAAAATACCTGTCTCTAAACAAGTGTCTACCCCGGCCGGGTATCAAACCCGGCACCTTCGGCTTAACAGTCCGGGTCACTAACCACTGCACCATTGGATCGTCAGGGATATTAACGCCCAAGACCCTATAAAAATACCTGTCTTTAAACAAATGTCTACCTCGGATCGAACCCGAGAGCCCTTCGGCTTAACAGTTCTAACCACTACCCCACTGGGTCGCCAGGTGTAGCGGCTACCCACGACCCGCGTACAAAAACACCCGTCTCTAAACAAATGCCTACCTCGGATCGAACCCAGAAGTCCCAGACCTTCAACAGTCACTAACCACTAACCCACTGCATCTTCAGGTGGAGCGGCTGGAGCAGGAGCGCGCGGCGGCTCTACTGGCGGCCAGCGTGGACGCGCAAGTGGACGCCGAGCACGCCTCGCTACACAACATGGAAGACGCCGAGCCGAAGAAGGTAACTTGGGGCCTGAGGAGCAGCCTGCGGAGAATATTTCATAATATTGTAGGGTTATATGTCGGGTGACTATGGGGTTGTAGTAAATGACGAATGCAGATTACTGGAGGCCAAACTACTTACTGACTCTCTATACATGATAACCAAGTTGCTTACATTTTAAAACGTGACTAAATCATTTGTCGCTACAATATCATTGCGACGGCGCCAACGTCGATCGCGATCCTTCATTCTCTACGGAATGTAGGTACCTGTACCTCATCAACATCAGCCAATAATCATCCACTGCTGGCCTCTCCCAAGGAGCGCCACAACACTCGGTCCTCGGCCATCCTCATCTAGCCTCTACCGGCTACCTCCTCGCCTAAGGTCGTCGGTCCATCGGGCAGGAGGACCTGCACCTGGCTCTGTCGAATGGAACCTTTGCGATTATCCCCAACGTCTAAACTGCCGTCCTAAGCTTGGAACATTTCCCACCGTGCTGGTCCACTGCGGGTTGGTGGGTTCACATAATCTAGATGTGCTATAGTGCGCGCGGAACTAGCTGGCGCGCCTAAGGTATGTGAGCGGTGGGACGAGGAGGCGGGGGCGCTGGTTGTCAATGTCAGTTACTACTAAAGTCCAAGCGCCCCCGCCTCCCCGTCCGTCCCACCGCTCACATAGCTAAGGCGCGGCCAGCTAGTTCCGCGCGCACTATAAATCTAGATATGCAGGTTTCCTTTAACCGTAAGCGCAATGGTATACATTCGACTTAAATTCCAAAGAACTCATGGTTTAAAGTAGTTTAAACAGACTCCCTTTTCGCCGACAGACAAAATACTTTACTCTCGTGAGCCTGACTGGTTCTTGTTCATCTAATACTCTTACTTACTCCCCATCATCCCATTACACTTATCAGATTCGCTGTAAGGTGCATCCCGAGTAAAGCATCAAGTTGTTGTTGCAACACCCCGCAGTAAGCGACTAACCTATCTGACTGGCTAATTCTTTCACCCAAAAAATCCTCGACCAGCTCAAGTGTTTGTCGCCGTCACTCTAACAAAACCACATTAACTGTAACTCGCCCGCCCCGCCCTCCACAACCTCATACCTCGGCAGAGGTATAGCATTAACGAGCCAAGGTGTTGCAGTGTGCGAACTGCAACCGCGAGGCGTCGGCCGAGTGCTCGCTCTGTCGTCGGACGCCCTACTGCTCCACGTACTGCCAGAAGAAGGACTGGGCGTCCCACCAGATCGAGTGTCTCCGGTCCGTGCCGTCGATACACGCGGAGCCGCAGCAGCACCAGAGCATCATGTTCATTGTGGAGAGCCAGCACCAGTAGTCAGGTTTGTTTTAACTTGGCTTTTGTTATCCTATATTATATAATATTATAAATGCCAAAGTTTGTGTGTATGTTTGTTACTTTTTCGCGTCAAAACGGCTGAACCCATTTTAACGAAATTTGGTATAGAGTTAGCTCACGTTAGCCTTAAAAGTTTTCCGCGATAAAAAGTAGCCTATGTGTCCATTGTGTCCGCGAACTCCATAGCAAATTTCATTAAAATCGGTTCAGCCGTTTTCAGGAGAAGAAGTAACAAACATACACACTCACAAACTTTTGCCCTTATAATATTAATAATATTAATGCAACAGTAGTAGGATTCTTTCTGGAAGAATTTTTTTTTTTTTTTGTCCACAGGTGCATTGGCTGCTAACTTATCAACCAAAAATATTATATTAAGAGGCACTTAAGTACCACCACTTGAGTACGCTCCTTACATCTAATGTAAGTTGTAAATAATTTAATTTAAAACCTTCCTTATAACGTTTATCAAGTTCCACTTTTAATTAGGCATTTCCTAAATGTTGAGTAGGTAAGAAGTATGATAGTGTTAATAATGTTATGTTGTTGGTCCTTTATTTTGTGTTATTTCGGTTCTATTATCGCGTGGTGCATTATTTTACGCACACGCGCACATATTCACATAGCTTCAGTAACTAGGTTGTATTGTACACTTTGGTACCCTCCAAACAAACTGCTTTTTCCAACAGTGACGGTTTGTGAGTTTGATAAGCAAGGTTAATTACAAGCAATTACAAGTGTATAACTATGGTTCGCGCCACCACTGAAGTCCGATAGACGTGAGGCACGCGCGTAATGTTTACGTACGCAAAAGTGTCACTGCATGTCAGATTAAAAAAAAAAAAAAATAGTTGATTCCTTTTCGAGCGTGACTGGAATATGCCCACGTGTTCCTAATTATCGTATTACAATCATAAATACTAAACATATTGGGCCTTACTCAAAAAACTTAGACAAGATTTAACAGGTGTTTAGCGCTGTAAAACGCCTACAGAATCTGTCAAGTTTTGTTTTAAATGCTTGTTAATTGTTGTTAAACAATGTTTAAACTTATTTGTGGTAATACAGATTATGTTTAAGGTCTTTTCACTGACATGCTAAATGTTGCTAAGGTATAGGGGCGGCTATTGTTGTTTTCTACTTGTGCCAGGTAAAGCCAAATGCAGTATAAATATTTCTGCAGATGACTTTTATATTGTAGTTCCTTCTTTTGCCGCAAGACTTCGGAGGTGGCGCGGACTCTACTAATGAAGTTGCTGTGGGTCGAAATGTCCACTGTGACTGTATACTGTAAAGTGTATAGTTACTATCTCAGCCTGGCGATCACTACATTTACATTTATTTTAGTTTGTATTGATCAAATGAACTTGATACAATAAGAAAAAATATATAAATCAATGTCGCACAGTACTTATTATAGTAGAAAATATTTCTTAGGGCTTGTTTTTTGATCCGTAGTTATTTCAACCATTGATAAAAAATTGCAACCATAATACAGCTGCTATGCTTGACACGTGACTTTGCTCAATGGTTGAGTTAGCTGAAGATAAAAAAAGCCGGCCCTTCGTTAAATATACATAAGAGTTACCATGGCTTAGACCGTGCCGTTACCAATTTATAGGAGTTACTTGTTATTTTATTTTACTATAATAAGAATACCACGAATACTTTGTAGTAGATCATTATGAATTACGATACGTTTTTTTTACCACCAACACTCTTTGAATTAAGTTAAATCAAGCAATTAATAAAACTACTTATACATATAATAATATCATTTTATCGTCAACAATGATTTGGTTGACTACTTAATTGATGTTGTATTGCATGTAGGTATACTCTAAATGACACACGTGGAATAAATAATAATCAATGAAATAGTTATATACTCATAGTAATTTGTCTATTGTATGCATGGGTGTTAGGTATTGTTGACTACATTCTTGTATCATGGTTTTTGTGTTAATGGTAATGGGGACATGGTAATGTGGTTTCTTAATGGAAAAATAGTTAATGAACGATAGAAAATAAAATTAGTAAAATATCTACTTACTTCAAACAGTAGGAATACTTAATTTACGTATGTTTTTGTTATCTCTTATTTATTGGTGTAAGGTACTTGTTTTTTTGGGTTCCGTTTGCCAAATAGGAAGAATACGGATGATTTGTAAATACTTCGTTAAGGTGTGTCCGTCCGTATAGAACAGCTACTTTTTTCCGAAAGTTGAATAATTATCATTATACGAGTATGAAAATAATATTTTTTGAGGTTGCCGTCATAAAGGAGAATGGCCATTTCTCTAAGGCGGGCGCGATGACCCACCAGAGCAGCCATTGATGAAACATATACTGATGTGTAGCCCATGACTACAGTATATACGGGCGTAAATTTTATTATTATGAGGCATGGGAGAACGAAGATATAGGTGATGAAATATCAAGTCTTTGTACTGACTAGATGGTTCCCTCATACTAATTTTTTTTTTTCAAACGTTGTTTAGAGTTTTTGAAATATTTTTCCATCAATTAGAACACCTTTATCATTGAATAAAAATAGGTTTTGGTTAGTGGCTGCAAAGCGGGTCAGATTTGGCCATTCTAATTAAAAAAAAAAAATATCAGAGAAACGTGTATAGTGCCACAATCTTATCTGTTCCGGTGGCGACGTCGCTGTCATTGAATCCAGTGATGCCATCGATTAAATTTTGCCTATTTCTGGTTTAAACGACAACTCATTTCTGCTATTACCTTTTTTTATAATTACTTATTTTATGATTACATTCATAAGTATAGATAAATCAAAATATAGGGTCGATAGTAAATGAAAGAGGATATAATATATCAAACGACATTTGTTGTATAAAAAAATTGTCCACGGCGATAAGAAACAAAATTAGTTCTGATATACGACATTTAAATCTAGATTTTACAATGATATAGGTAATATCTGTGGGTCGTGGGAATAACGAGATAGAAAACTATTGTGCTTAATTATTATTTATTTATTTATGAACACTTTATTTTTTTCATTTTCTTAAGTAAGAAGAAACAAGAGCATAAAATTCAAAGAAATTCAGACAATGTACAAAGGCTAATTGCCAAAAATCCATTTCTTCCAGCCAACCCTTGATACTCGTAGTGGAAGAAGAAGATGTCATTAATCATCATTATTTCGTCTAAAATCGCTGCAGGTGCGAGAAATTCTTCTTGGTATACTGCCTAAGGTATAGGTACGCAGCTTCACTCACACCTGTAATCAAAGAAAAATAAAGATTATATACTTTCATCACGACCCATCCCGTCCCCACTGCTGGGGTACGGGTCTCTCGGGAAAATATTAATAAAATTACATGTGAGTATATGGGTAAAATTATTCGTCATATTTGTCAACACTAACCTGTAGCCGCTGCAATTCGTTCTTCCAATTTTTCTAACGGAATTAAAGGCGCCTGAAAACGTTATTCTTCCTGCATAAAAGCCAATATATCTAGTTTTACTTTTCTTGCATAACTTTTCAGCGCTTTTGGCATTATTACACCCAGAAAATCACAAAACAAATTAAATAACGTAGCGTCAGCCTCTTCGCAGAAAATGACAACTCAAATAACGCACAGAGTATGAAAGGACGTTTGACAATGACGTCTCGTTAGTACACATTTTGACCACCGGAACAGATAAGATTGTGGCACTATAATATTAATGGGCAGGGAAAATATTTATGTACTTACTATTTATCGATATTGGTACGGAACCCATCGTGGACGAGTCCGACTCGTATTTGGCTAGTTTTTTTTAACGTTGCCGGTATGATGTGAGATTATTCTTATTTAAATCTATTTTGTTTTTGAATTAAGTTAACAAAACTTAGTTTTATAAGTGTTAACGTTTTTTTAAAATAGCACTCGTTTTAATCTAATTACAAACAAATTAATGCATCATGATGTAGGTACACAATTTGCATCATTTGTCTATCTAGCTAATAAAATATCCTTTTCTCCATATTTTCTCTTTTGAGTTGTATTTCCACTTCAGCAGCACAGACACGTTTCTTGCATGTAAGAGTATTCTCGTAAAATTTCATCATAAATTATTATCATATTCATCACATTATTACACATTTTCATCTAATATCCGACAAGATATTCTTGTCGTATAATGTTTTGTTTGAATTCCTAAGTAAATGTTAATGTATAGTAGCTGTTGTCGAATTTCGGTCTACTTCAATCCTGTAAATAATGTATAGATGTTGTAAATAAGTTGTATATTTTAGTTTGTTTTTTGGCCGCAGACAGGGCCATACGTTCAATGAATGTGAATTTCTTTAATTGAAAAAGTTCGAGGAATAAAATAACTATTTCAACTGTGACCTGAATTGTTTTATTTTAGATGCAATAATAATTAAGATATACACGCTAGCAATGTAAAACCTGGCACCTTTTCACTGTCCGTGAGTACACATAAAATATGTATAATTTATAAATTACAGCCTAAGCCAGTAGGTTCCGCTGCGAATGCGGTTGTACTCGGGCAGGCCCTCGGTGGCGCCCACGGCGGCCACGGCGGGGCACGCGTCGTACAGGTACCTGCTGCACGCAGCACGCACGTCCGCGGCCGACACGCTGGCAGCTGCACACACGCGCGCGTGCAGCGGGCCCGCCCCCGCGCCCCCCGCGCCCCGCAGCGCCGCCGCCGCCGCCGCCGCGCGCGCGCGCCCCAGCTCCGCGTCCGTCACGCTGCAGCACAGGTGCATCACCTCGTCCTGCACGTTGTACAGGAAGTCCTCGAGGTCGCGCGAGGCCCCCGCCCAGCGCACGCCCCACAGCCCCGTGTCGCTGTAGGCCAGGCTGAAGGCGCGGTACGAGTGGCACAGGCCGGCGGCGGCGGCGCGGGCCAGGCGCGCGGGGTGCTCGCCCCCGCCCCCGCCCCCGCCCGCGCCCGCCGCCCACGCGCCCAGGTGCTGGCGCGCCACCTCCAGCGCCACCAGGTCCTCGTGGCCGGCGCCGGGCGCCTCGAAGGCCACGGCCACGTGCGCCGCGGGCCAGTCGTCGTTCCTGTAGCGTATCTCGGAGCCGGTGTAGCGCGCGCGCGCGGCGGCGGGGCAGGGGGCGGCGGCGGGGCGGGGGCAGGCGGCCGCCAGCGCCAGCAGCTCGGCGTGCTCCACGGGCCCGGCGGCCGCCAGCAGCGCGCAGCCCGCGCCCCGCCGCGCCGCCGCGCGCGCCGCTGCCGCCGCGTCCAGCGCCCGCACGGTGTCGCTGCGGCCGCGCACCGGCTGCGCCAGCGCCGTGTCCTGGTAGGCCGCCTGGTGCAGGTAGTCCATGAGCAGCGCGTCGGGCTCGCGCTCCAGCTGCAGCATCTCCTGGTACACGAGCTGCTTGTGCCGCTCGAGCTCGGCGGGGTCGCAGGGGGGGCTGAGCGCGCAGGCGAGCAGCGCGGGCACGACGGCGGGCAGCAGGGCAGGCGGGCAGGCGGCGGAGAGCGCGGCGGCCTGGCGGGATGTGCGGGCGCGCAGGGCGGCGCCGGTCCCGGCCAGGGCCCGGCGCAGGGCGGCCAGCGCGAGGCGCGTCAGCAGGTGCGCGGCGCCGGCCTCGTGCGGCGCGTCGTGGCGGGCGCCGTGGTCCACTGTCAGGGTCACGGTCACATGCGCCGCCTCGCTCGCCTCGCTCGCCACCGCCAGCCCCTCCACGCACGTCACCTCGGCCTCGGGCAGGCTGCGCAGGTACTGCAGGTAACCGGGCGAGTAGTAGCTCCGTATGCTATTTGATACTCGAGTGGGAGTACATGGTTTCAGTAGGCGTATCGATTTCAGCATGTTGCTGATTTATTTACATTGAAATAAACGTAAACCAACCGATGACAATAAACAAGCAATAAATAGAGAATAAATATAAACAAGTCTTTGACTGATAGTGATTAATAATAATGTACTCTGTGGTAGTGATTTTTCCTCTGTGATAAATATCTGTAATTTCGATATTCTTCAGAAAATTCATATTACACCTTCAGATTGTGGTCGTCAATCTGAATCATTTTCTTCTAGGTCAAATAGGTAGTTTATGAGATATGCCGATTTTAATGTGCATAATATGATTTATATCAACCTACTGCGTGCTTTGGGCCTCCCCCCGACTTTGAATCAAATTGTGGTTGTGAATTGATTGAATGGATTTCCATCAGACGATTCAACGCGATCCAAGGATTTTTTACGAATTACATTCCTTGTAGAGTTTTGCCTTTGTACACCCGAGTCCGCGTTGTTCTATGATTAGCCTTCAGTACCTATTCATTTGGAAAATAAAACAAAAGATAATCTGAAACTATATCTATTGTATTTAATCAATAATAATATTGTAATACAAAATTATGAAAATGGAAACATTACTTGGTTCTATTTACGCTACTTTGAGAACAAAACAGGGAGTAGGAATTTGGTTATAAATTGTAGTACTTACCATACAAATGTATTACATAATAAACTTAACGTTTTTGGTTGAAAGCATATTCTCATTTAAAACGTTATATTTTTCTATGCTGGAATACATTTTTAATAATTTTATATCGTTCATTTATTATGGCCTACAAAATACAAATCTTAGGTATAAAATGCAAGTATTCTTTTTATTGTATACTTAATAAGTACGTTCTATTGTACATTAAACTTCTCTCAATGGCTCAGTGGCCTGATCAATCTAATAATCTAATCAACGGGGCAAACGCCAATATGCACATTTCCGTGCGCCGCATTGAGCGGTATATCCGTGACCAGCACCTCCTTGATGACGATGTTGCGCAGACAGCCGGAGAATCCTCGGCGCGACTTGACCCCGCGCACGCGCGACAGCTGCCGCTCGTGTCCGCCAATGAACAGCGCCGACTTGGTGTCGGTGGAGCCTGATTGGCCGAGCCCCGCGCCGGAGAAGTTGCCGTCCACGCCCACTGAGACCGCGTGCCGGGACTTCACCACTGCGGATATAATAGCTAGATGAGTAACTATTGCGTCCTAAACCAGATCTGGATAACTAAACAGTTTTTGTATTATTTCTGTCTGTGGTTGTAGAGCCAGTATTTCAGATTGAATATTGGATCCAAAGCCCAAGCGTCATCTCTATAGCGTAAATGAGCCGGGTGATACGCGTCATGCTAATCTGACCGGCCTATAGGTACTTCCACCACGACGACAAACTAGTCCAGCTCTAATGTTTTCACCGACAAGCTAAGAATAACACGTGTAACAAACAACGACAAAGTGCTTAATTAGTGCTGTAGTGACCCACAGCCATAACTAAATGTTGAACCATAAGTTGAGAAATGCTGAACCTTTTGACTAGTTTAGACACGCTCAGTACGTAGGTACACTTGGGGAATCTAGTATAGCAATATACGTCTGTGGGTGGACGAAATTTGCATAGGAGATTAACCCTACTTAGACCTAAGTCGTACAAACGCCACATACCATTAATCTTGTGCCAGTTGCCGTCACACAGCGTGAGCTTGCTACCCAGCTTGAAGCTGGCGTGGAAGGGCCCCTTGCCGTTCTCGACGTTGGCCACCAGCTCGCGGTCCAGCAGCTCCAGCACCAGGAAGTCCTTCTTGCCGTGCACGCTGAGCAGCAGCCCCGTGGAGTTGCGCGGCTTGATCTCCATCGAGACGGAGATCTCGTAGCCCACGCGGAAGTTCTCGCGCAGCTACGGGGGGGAGGGGTGGGTGTTAATGAGAATGTCATTAATTAAAAAAGTCGTTGCAAGCATTTTTAAGGAGTTTTGAGTTACATTTGTAAGGGAACTGGTGAGAGGTCTTAGTTAAAAGGAATTGTATATTATGATATTATGAACATAGGCCTCCCCCATCCAGTGCTTCCCCGCGGACTTGACTATATCGTCCGTCCATCTCGCGGGGGGCCGCCCAACGCTGCTGTGGACGTCCTATGGCTGAGATGATGATGATGATGATGTATATTATGAAATTTGAAATAAACTGCTACAACTGGCCGTTAAAACCAATAAATTAAAAATTTACTAAGAGTCATAGTAGTGATAGTAGTCAAATCATTATCATCACAACCTATCACGCCCCACTGCTGGGGCACGGGTCTCCTTCCAATGAAGGAAGGGGTTTAGGAGCGTACTATAACGCCATCTACACTCACGGGAAAAGAAACAGTTCCACTTACAAAATGCAGACACCAAATGGAGTAAATTTTTTTAAACATTGAATAGGAAATTTGAACAAAATATTTATGTTTTTAGTTGGTAATATTCTGATCCGCCTATAAATGCACTCAAATATTGCAGAAAGCGTCATTAAGATAGTTTTTTCCTTTTCGGTGTAAATTGGTGATTTTCTGAATGGAACTTTTCATTGCCCGTGAGTGTATTATAAAGATGATCATCAGCTCCTTACCCTCAGATAGTTGGTGGTGCCAGGCGGCGACGGGCCGAAGTAGACGCCGTCCTCGACATTATCCCGGCACTGAAGGGAGCTGACGCGCCGCCGCACCGCCGCCACGGCCTGCCCGTTCATCAGCAGCGGCTTCAGGCAGCCCTTGAACGGCTGGTAGAAGTTCTGTAAACATGTTATAGGGTAGAGTTTGTCAATAGTGTAGGTATATAAAACTGCAGGAGGTATAGCAGCGGCAACAGATAGAAATTCTAGGGAAACAGAGTAGGACATAAACTTATAGGTATATTACTGGCCCAAAAATCTTATATATATATTTCATAACTAGCTGTTCCCGCGCGCTTCGCTTCGCCTTAAAAAGTTTTCCCGTGGGAATTCCGGGATAAAAAGTAGCCTATGTTCTTTCCCAGGGTCTAAACCGTATGTATACCAAATTTCATTCAAATCCGTTAAGTAGTTTTGGCGTGAAAGAGTAACAGACAGACAGACAGACACAGTTACTTTCGCATTTATAATATTAAGTTAGGATTTATTTAAATAATCACATCCATCCTTTTGAAATTAATATACTAAAGTTTGAACATCACAGTCTTATAGCAGTGGCTGTAGACAACCCTTGAACGGCTGGTAGAAGTTCTGAGGAAACAGAATAGGCTGAGGTCTAGTTGCGAAGCTTCCAATGTTTCAAATTCAATCAATGCAAAATCATTTCTGTTAGTATGTCCGGGATTAGTTCCGTGTTTTTATTGCTTGCTAGATGTGCGGGTTTGAATGCCAAGATCCAAGATTTCGAATACATTGGTTGTGGGTATCTAATAACCACCACTGTTATCCCTTGATTAAAAATTAAAATGTACATTACACAGACAGAACCGTATGCGTCCCACTAAGCAAACTTGCATCAAATAATACCGTCACACAATTACCGCTTTCATCTCTAATGAACCGTAACAACCCAGATAACCCTCTAGGAACCCTAAACGTACCTCCAAGTTAGTGAGTATGTCCGGAGTTAGTTCCGCCAGTCCTCCGTAGTAGAAGGGGGGCGCTAGCGCGGCGGGGGCCACGCACTTGCCTCCCGCCTCGCCCACCAGTTGGTTGTCCACTGATAATTTTCCCCGACCTGTTTTAGAAAGCAAGGGTTAACGTGGAAGAGAGTGAAATTCATTCAAGGGGAAAGACGACATGCTTGGTAGATCATGGAGCTTTGGGAAGTTTCATTACCACCCGAAGGACATAGGTAATATATTATTATCAAAAACACATGTGGCAAAAAATTTGCATCGATATTTTGTTTCATAAAAAACAGACGGAATTGCACGGTCATTTTTTCTACGTAGATAAATGTAATTTACATAAGACACACTTTAGTCATATGTCACAAAACTCACAAAGGTTCTACCAATCACATCGCCGTCGAAATAATGGACGTTTATCTACGTAATGATGTTACCTTCATTCCTGACCAGAGTGACGGTGTGCCAGTCGGTGCCCGTGTAGGTCTGCTCCGACCGTATCGTCACTGTTTCTGCGCCGCAGTTGAACGACATCACCAGCTGTTAACAAAAACATCATGATAGATCAATGTTACTACTAATCGTTGCATTAAATAATAATTATGATTATGTCTGCTGAGTTTTATAAGTTTATTGTAGTCCGCTCATAGGTGGCGTGGTCGGAATGGTGTAGATCGCGGTATGGTTAGGTTTTAGCTCTTTCGTCTGTATAATATATTTTGTAAGTATTATTGTGATGTGGTAAATAAAGTTAACGAAGTCAAAATATGATATGATATTTTTGGGATTTCGCCTTTTACTTAAGTATAGTGAAAAACAGTTTATTACTGTTTTAACAGTATAGTTGACCACCCTGGCTAAGACCTTAATTAAAACTTGTTGAGTTATAACTGACTGACTATGGGGCTGTGGTAAATGACGAATGCAGGCATTTCTTGAGGCCAAACTATTTAATGAGTTTCTACACATAGTATCCAAAGTGTGTGAGCTAAGTGACGGGCGCAAGACGACTAGCGTCCGCGCATTGATCGGTACTGCAAGTTACAAAAAAGGTTACATTGCAAAACGTGACTAAAACATGTGTCGCTACAAGCTATAGCTGTACCTTGCCACCCCCTGGTTATGCTCTAACCCACTATGGAGAACTGTTTTATTGCTTGACTTGTGAGTCTTTTGACACATCTGTCAAGAATTTACTATGGAGATGACGTATAATGGATCAACCTTTCCCTGGCTATTGTGAAATTAGAGCTTATAATGAGCTGAGACTCTTAATCAGAAACAAAACAAATGAGCTACATCTGTACCTTCCCATCCTTCATATACAGAGCGAGGAACTGCTGCGGCGCCTTCTCGGCGGCGGCGTAGAAAACGAGGCCGCCGTGAGCGTCGAAGGAGCGGAACGAGGCCGTGAGGTCGAACCCGTCGTGTTGCCGCCCGCCGAGGCGCGCGTACTCGATGCGGCTGTCGTTGCGGGTGCCTAAGGGGAAGTGGAATGAAGTTTATTTATTTCTGGTTATTTGATCCATTCAGTACATGTCAACAAAATAAAACAATAAAGAAAGAAAGATACATTTATTTGACACACTGAGACAGAATAATAAATAAAACAGAAAAAGAAAAAGAAATAACAACAAAATAAATAGAATACGTAATACAGAACAAACAAAACAAATAAATAAAGGTTGCTGTCCAGAGTGTCAAAACGGCACCAGCTCAGCATATGCTATGGACAGTGAGGCCACAGCGCTTTCAACTGATAATACATAAATAACGAGGACAAAATATCAATGTGTACCAATGTCAGCTGTTAGTAATACTGCTGGTAGCCGTGGTTGATCAAACCACGACAAGTATAATAGTGTCTAAAGACTTGAATTACTGACCGAAGCGGTACCCCAGCACGGGGTCGCCCAGCTCGTAGGCGGGGTCGTGGGCCAGGGCGCAGCCGGCCTCGGGCTGCGGCGGCGCGCGCGTCGACGTCGCCTCCGCCGCCGGCGGCGCTGCAAATGAACAAACATACCGTATGTTACATTCACTAAAATAGGAGAGTGCTAAGTTAAAGTGTAGTACGCTTCCCACGCCAGAGAGAGACACGCGGGTTTGAATACAATTTTTTATATGTACCAATGTGCTATTTATAATGTACTAGCTGTTCCCGCGCGCTTCGCTTCGCCTTAAAAAGTTTTCCCGTGGGAATTCCGGGATAAAAAGTAGCCTATGTTCTTTCTCAGGATCTAGACCGTATGTATTCCAAATTTCATTCAAATCCGTTCAGTAGTTTTGGCGTGAAAGAGTAACAGACAGACAGACAGACAGACAGACAGACAGACACAGTTACTTTCGCATTTATAATATTAGTTAGGATGTACAATATATACCTACCATCGCTCTTTATTATGGTGAAGGAACACATCGTGAGGAGACCTGTATATCTAGAATTAGCACATCTAGATGTGTGAACCCACCAACCTACAGTGGACCAGCGCGGTGGGAAATGGTCCAAGCTTAGGAAGTGCTGGTCCTTAAATCACCAATCAGAGAATAGAACAGAACACATAAAGTGTTTGTCACCGCCTTATTCCAATCAGATCAGTAATTATCAAACGCATCATAGCACATCTCTAATGGATGGATGGTGGTGATGAAAACGACACCACATTCTTGTTCTGAGCAGCAGTCTCGAAGGAAAGAATAATCCAGATGATTGCCGACCTCCGATAGGAGATGGTACCCAAAGAAGTAAAAGTCAAACGTTTTTATTCGTCGTATAAATATAAAATATAACTGTACCCGCGAGCTTCGCTTCTTCTTAAAAAGTTTTCCCGTGGGAATTCCGGGATAAAAAATATAAAATTTCATTCAAATCCGTTCAGTAGTTTTGGCGTGAAAGAGTAACAGACACACAAACACAGTTACTTTCACATTTATAATATTATGATGAACGACAATTTTTACAAACTACTCTCTCTCCCTACTCTCTCTACACTCTCTACTCTCCTCTACCACTACTCTAAGAAGAAGAAGATGGTAACCTCTAGTGGTGGTGGTGGAGGGCGGGAGGGCCGGGGCTCGCGGCTCGATGCTGGGCGGCTCCGGGGCGGCCTCCGCGGGCGGCAGCGCCGTCGGCAGCACGTCACTGCGCTCGGTCACAACCCACGGGGCTTCGTCTGCAAAAAATGTAAGTTAAATTAGTCATCTTCATCAATCCTCTTAAATATCCGTGATCAGGGACATAGGGCTCGCAGGATCTTCCTGCGTCTGGCTCGGTTTGGCGCTCGTTGATAGAGATCTCACGATTGTATTGGTATTGGTATAAAACTTTGAAGCGTCCCTTCACCGTGGTTATAGCTATACAGCAATGAAGCCATCTATGGCGATCCACACAGCAGTCCTTGTGGATTGTCATTGTATGCTAGTTTATATAGAAAAACAGCATACAGGCTTACACACTGCCGCCGCCTCACAGCGCGGCAAAATTACTATGTGAAATCCGCAATCCGCGCGGTGAGGCGGTGTAGTGTGTGAACCGCATATATGAGTCGTGTTTATTGAATTTTATTTAACCAATTCTTATGAAGTATTTACCATGCACAAAGGTTCCACTCGAGAGAGCCAGGTGCAGGTACTTACACCCCCACAAAGAATAGAATAGAATAGAAGTATATACCAACCTGGCGACACCCCTCCGCTAGACGTGGACGCGCCGCACCGTCCGAAGACCACACTCTTGTTGGCATACGGCTGCAGTAAGTTGAGGACTCTTCCGTTGACGGTGGCATCCGCTATGCAGCCAGCGAACGCTTGTCGCGAGCCCACCTTTGAATAACATAAATAGAATAGTGGTAAGTATGACTTTTGTGAAATTTTAATAAAGGATAACGGGTGGAAAGTACTCACCGACCAATAACGACCAGACCTATGTCATTCGAAAGCTCTTTTCATAACCATCATTTGTTATTATGGGGGCTAGTTTCAAGTCGTTCTGTGAAGAGTCAAGTGCACGCCAAGTTTAACCAGTATAAGCTGAGTTTCAGTTAGTTTAACACTTCATACAGCATAAGGCCAGTTCATATTTTTTCCTATACAATTGAGACTAGCCCCCAGCATCATATCATCAGTTATCATCTTCCATTATGTTGGCTTTATTTATATTATGTATCATACCTTCCCACTGATGACGTAGTTGGGCGACAGGCCGCCCACGAACAACACGCCGTCAAGGATGTTGAGCGGCGCCGGCGCAGTGTCCGTGCTGCGAGAGAGGGTATAGTCATGTTGATGATAATAGGTAGATAAAATCAATAATAATATTAGTGTTGAGAAGGGCCGAACATAGGTTTCACTGAATACGAACATTCGTAGAATAAACGGTAAAACTTTTAGCTACCGAACCGAATATTTGATACTTACATTAGGTTCAGTGCTGAAAGGATTAGTCGGTCAAATTACGATGTGCTTCGTCTCCATGTTGAGCTGAAACATCTATTATCCTTATCTTCCTTGTTGCCTCTACACATGGACGACTAAGACTGAGGAGTCACCACCGCCGAACATTACCAATTCACAATCCATAAGCAGCGTCGCAAGCTTGTCAGAACTTGTAGTTATATGAATCTGACAGAAGTTTGACTAATGTGCCGGTGGTAGTGACCGCACAGCCTTATTCTCCTTTGTGTCGGTGGTGGTGACCCCACAGCCTTATCCTCCTTTGCGACGGTGGTGGTACGGTACCTGAAGTAGTCAAAGTCGTCGACGACGAGGCGCAACGCTCGCTCGCCGTGCGTCACGCTCACCACGTGCCACGCCGAGTCGTTGTACGTCGCCAGCCCCGTGTCTAGGACTTCCTTCTGCGACATCAGCACCAGGCGACCTGTGTGTGAGGGGATTAGATGATAAAGACTTTAGATGTACTGTTGATATTATCTACTAACATGGGTTAAGTTAAGACCGATTGTAACTGTTTTAGTACATTTTATGGATAAATTATCTATATCTGCTTTTTCGCATTAGCATTTGTAGCGCAAATAAGTGTCCGACAATAAATACGTCCTAAGCTAAAGTTTCGCCAAAAACACGGCTAGCAAAATTGTTCCCTTAGGGCAGTGTTTTTCAACCGTTTTCATGATGCGACCCCCCTGGTACAAAAAAATATTACGCGACCCCCTTCACCCTTCGATTATTTTATCATGTGTTACCAATTTTTCAACGACGTATTTATGGTCTCCAAAGTATTATATTTATTTATTTTATGGTTTTTATTCATCGTATAAATATAAAATTTTCTGATAAACGTCAATTTTTACAAACTACTCTCCATGATTAGGTTTCGGATATTTATATGTACACTTGTTGGATATAAAAACTCATTATTTTGCAATTACATACATCGGATACGTAGCCTTCGTACGTACTATTTCATTAGAAATTAGCTTTTCTTTTTGACTTATTTGAGCATTTAAATATCTTGAGAAGTCTTCAAGAAAGAAATTTAATAATTTAACAACTGCAAAGGACAAAATGCAGGGCTTTACAAAAAAATTACTTGTACCAAAATAACTTTGATGCTTTTTCGTTGACACAACCTTTTACTGATGAAGGCATATTTGGTATGAAAATGGTATTAGACTAGGCAGCGGTGGATCTTTAATTAATTTTTAAATGCAGCTATAAAAATGAGAATGAGGCTAATTTATCAAATAAGCTCAAACAGAATCTGTTAGAAATATCTGCAGATGAGATGTTACAGCTGGAATCCAAGTCTACTAATTTGGATACCTTTTGGTTAATGATAACTGAGGCTATGAAAATGTTAGATTCCATTTGCCGCCTGCTTATGCGAGTTGAAATTTTCATCGATGGCTAAGATAAAAAGTAAGCAAAGAAATCGCGAATATTTCAAAACGATTTAATTCAATGTGTCGCAAAAAAAGATCCATAAAAAAACAGATTAATAAAAAAAACAAGCTCAACCTTCGCATTAACATCTTAGGATTTTATTTTTGGATATAGCAATTTTTAAAGTCAGAGTCTCACTTAATAAATAAATAATAATTATCTGGCGACCCGAAACCCAGGGGGTCGCGACCCACAGGTTGAAAAACACTGCCTTAGGGAATACAAGTCGAAAAAAAACGGCGATAATTGTGTTCCGTAAGTAATAGTATTAAGCAATTTATATTATATTTGGTAATTATTATTAAGTGACTTGTTATAACTTTGTTATAATTAAGTACTAGTGTTGTCATCTTTATGCACACCTTATAATTAAAAATTTTTGCACCTCCTATAGGTTGTCTGGCAGGAAATTAAGTCCACCCTTTGTACACTAATTTTTATATTTGTCCAAAAAAAGGATTAAATAAATAAATAAATAATAGTTACCGTTGACGAGCGACAGCGACACACTATCCTGCATGTTGCTGGTCTGCACCTTGTTGAGGTACACGAACAGCAGCGCGTCCGCCGCCGCCGTCTGGAACTTGAGCGTGAGCTGCAGGTTGTCCGAGCTCACGTTCACGAAGCGGAGGAAGCTGTCATGTGACTGATCCCCATTGTGTTCCGAAAGTAATACTATGTAAGCATTAGTTACCGTTGACGAGCGACAGCGACACACTATCCTGCATGTTGCTGGTCTGCACCTTGTTGAGGTACACGAAGAGTAGCGCATCCGGGGCCGCCGTCTGGAACTTGAGCGTGAGCTGCAGGTTGTCCGAGCTCACGTTCACGAAGCGGAGGAAGCTGTCGCCGCCGCTGAGCGATACGAGCGATGCGAACTGTGGGGGATAGGTGTGGTTGTTAGGTGGAAGTGGTATGAAGTTGGAGAGGACTGATCATGAATGTGCTTAAGGCCCTATACAGAAAGAAAGCTGACTAAGGGTGCTTACATAGAGAGTCGGGTTACCGGTGCGTACCTGTGCCGATAGCCTGATTATGCGAAAACGCTCATGACATTAAAAAATCCGGGAAATGCTCCGCGAGTGAGCGCTTTTACATAATCGGGTTACCGGTGCGGGTGGGTGCAGGGAACCGGATTCTCTATGTAAGCACCCTAAAGCTGGTTACCAGCGCTGATAAGCGCTTATGAGCGATGGTTCGGAAATAGTATGAAACTGACTAATCAGCGCAGGTAACCGGCTTTTGCCAGCTTTCTTTCTGTATAGGGCGACAATGGTCTTCAACAAGCGCCGTAGGTCGCTTACTACGGAAATGTTGCAGACCACCGCCTAAGATCGATGACCGTTCTCGAATAAAGACCACGAACATGAAAACGTAGTGTGGAACGCCTATTAGCGCGCCATACCTACGAATTAAAACCGACTTCAAAAAACCACTAAAATGTAAGAAATAATTTAAGATTTACACAAATTCTACTCGTATGAGACAGTACAAATATACCTAAGCAGGAACTGTTCTTTTTTGATGTTGGTGCGTTGACAAAGTAATCTGAAGAAATATGGCACCAACTTCAAAAAAGAACAGTTCCTGCTTAGGTATATTTGTACTGTCTCATACGAGTAGAATTTGTGTAAATCTTAAATTATTTCTTACATTTTAGTGGTTTTTTGAAGTCGGTTTTTTAATTTTTTTTATTATTATTTTATTTAATAGTTTTTAGTTTATTTGTAATAATTTTCAATCAAAAGTAAGGTGCAAATGATACCAAAAAGTCCTACTAATCAATACGAATCATTCAAGCCTAAACACGAAGTAGTTGCTATATACCGTTGAGGAGTTCCCCTGACTGCCTTCCGTTTCCATCATCAGATCAGCTCAAGGTCACCATCATATTTTTTTGTTATAAGAACTATATTTACGTTCTTAATTTCATTAGAATCGGTTAATATGTGCCCAAAATGGAAATTCATACCCTGTTTTTACCCCTTTACCCACCCTTGGGGGTGAGATAAAATTCTGAAAAAAAAATGGGACCACCTGGGAGCTCAACCCAATACAACAAAAAAAGAATTTTCAAAATCGGTTCATAAACGGCGGAGTAATCGGTGAACATACATAAAAAAAAATATAAAAAAAAAAAAAAAAAAGATCCCGACGAATTGAGAACCTCCTCCTTTTTTTGAAGTCGGTTAAAAACAGGTGACGACAGAAAGCGGGTTATGCTTGAGAATAGAATGCCGAGGACAGAGTGTCGGATCGCAACTGTTCAACCCAAGGAACATAAATTAAGTAGGGTACTTACTTCTCTAATGAGAAAGTCGATACATATAATGTGAACCTCTTTTATCCTGAGCCACGTAAATGGATATAAAAAACATCCCCTTTTTCATCTGAATATTAGGAGCAACGTACCTGACTTACTCTCCTGTCCCCTGTGCCCTTCCACCTGCACACGGGAAGACTTACTCCAGGCCAACCAGAATGCTATCAAAGTTGCTTCTTTTTGATCAGGACAAATATAAAAATTCGCATGTTCACTGACACGAAAGAAGTAGAAGAACGTACCTGACAGCCGTATCCCATGCCGATGGCCTCGACGTTCTCGCTGAGGTCGATGTTGAGGCGGTCGATGCTGATCTGCCGCATGCAGCCGTCGAAGCCCTGGCTCGCCACCTGGATTATGCCCTCGTTGTTGCCGCCAAAGTTCATTGTGTCTGTGGAGACAGGTTGGTTTTAGGGTTAAGTAAAGAGAAAGGTGAAAGTAAAAAAAGTAGGGAAGGGATGATTGAAGACGTAACACTCTTTTATTGTTGATTTGATTGTGAAAAAAAATCCCATTTACTTTACTCTTTCGAATAGAACTTCTGCTAACGAATTATGGCAGAATTTCCTACCACACTCTGTGGAATTTCCTACCACAATTTCAATGCAAATCAGATCAAAACACCCAACCCTGGTGTCCACCAGGTGGTGATTTGCGTCGGTAAAGATACCATAATTAGTAGCCTTTCGAATGTGAGGATGAGTTCTTATCCGTCACGTCCTTTACTATGTCTCTACTTGCCGTCGTTGTACGTGTTGTTGTAGTTACCTATAGCGGGTATGTAGACGTCGTCGGAGGCGGACTCGAGCTTGATGTGCGGTTCGTGGTCCAGCCCAGCTTGTGCCACTTGCCGTGTTGTACGTGTTGTTGTAGTTACCTATAGCGGGTATGTAGACGTCGTCGGAGGCGGACTCGAGCTTGATGTGCGGTTCGTGGTCCAGCCCAGCTTGTGCCACTTGCCGTGTTGTACGTGTTGTTGTAGTTACCTATAGCGGGTATGTAGACGTCGTCGGAGGCGGACTCGAGCTTGATGTGCGGTTCGTGGTCCAGCCCAGCTTGTGCCACTTGCCGTGTTGTACGTGTTGTTGTAGTTACCTATAGCGGGTATGTAGACGTCGTCGGAGGCGGACTCGAGCTTGATGTGCGGCTCGTTGTCCAGCCGCAGCGAGCACACTCGCTGCACGCGCGCCGCGTCCAGCTTGTGCCACTTGCCGTCGTTGTACGTCTTGTTCGTGCCGATTATTACGAGGTCTTGAGGGTTGCCGAGGGATACCTGTGGGGGTGGATGAGAAGAGAGAATAAACTTGAGTGAATCTGGGAAGTATGTCTGCGATAAATGGTCGTGGTGGCATACACACTTTGCGGTCGGATGAAAGCGTAGAATGTGATCGGATACTCGTATTTTGTACTGTTGGTGCGAGCTCCGCACAGACTTAAAAAAAATTCTAAGGGTTGGTAATTCCGAGAAAAAAATAATAATACTATTTTCATCAAAAGGAGAATTGACATTTTGGTATACAGTCCAATAGAGATCAGATATTACTTTTTAAATTGGGTATATTATCCCAATCAATAGTTACTATGGAAGTCTCCTCAAAATAGTTGTCCGTTCGGAGATATAGCCATCCAAACATGTGTTATTTGTATAGGGATTTTAGAAGACTTACCACTGCTTACCACAATACGGTGGTTTTTTTTTACTTTTTCAACTTTATTTATGATATTATCGCAATAAAACACAATAACCATGCATTGAAAGCAGTAGATTTAAGTACGACGTGATCTGACCTGATTGGTTTTATTTTTCAAGTCTCTAATCTAAAATTTTCAGATTTTTTTTACTGAAAAATGTCAGATTCAAAGTAGTAGAACTCAGATCCGACTTATATATGGCCGCCATTTCTAGAATATTGAGATTTGACCCCACATATGGGGGTGTTTTCTCGATTAAATCACTCGTAGAATACACCCTTAAAGTTTGTCGGGTTCGAAAAACAACACATTGTATATTATTAGCATCATCAAAGCACTGACCTGCAAGAACACCTGCCCGCCCTGCATCTGCAGCGAGAAGAAGTGTTTGTGGTCGCCCACCACATAGATCAAGCCGTCTGGAGCGTAGGTCTTGAAGAACAGCTGCACCTGGTTACGGTCTGGCTGTAGGTACTGACGGGCTGGTACTTTGACGTGCCCGCGCCCGTTGAAGCGGTATTCTTGAGGGCCCGACTGGGAGGTTATTAGCTTGTCTCTGTTGGGGCAAAGGTGGTTGAAAACAGCTGTCGGATTGACGGATGAATGTTAATTTGCGCAGTGGACGCAATAAATGGGATGGTTGCTCTGAAATCATTGTGCTGTGACGACGCCCAGTTGGCATCGCAGTATCAAAGCAAGTCTTTAGGAAAATTCATGTATCATCATCATCATCAACATGATCATCAGCCAATGATGACACTCGGTCTTCGGCCGTCCTCATGCAGCCACTACCGGCTACCCGCCTAAGGCTGTCGGTACAGCGGGCAGGAGGGCGCTAAATTTATGAAATCGTAGCATTATGCATGGGAAGCTTGGTATTCATGAGTGTTGCCTACCTCTGCCGGGCTCCCTTCAGGTTGGCGGCACTGGCGAAGTTCCACAGTCCCACGGGAGTATCTCCGATCATCAGCTCCTCGATCTGACCTTCGAACGCCGGGTATCGCACATCTGGGGAGAACATATTTGACGTTATAATATTATCATATTACGTAAGATAAGTAATACATACAGGGTGTCTGTGTATATATTTTTGGAGTTTTCCATACAAATTGTGTCGAGCAATGAGGTTAAACGCTGACTTTCTAAGACATATATACCTACACCATACATTTCTTCTGTTCTCTGGTTTATTTCGTATAGGTAGGTATCGTGACAAGATACTTTTTTGATGTACACTTTATGTAATATTTTTTTCCCCCTTAAAGGAGCGGGGTGAGAATGTTTTCAAACCACGCCAACTTTATTGTTGTTTTTTATGCGTTCCCTAACGCAACAGATACAAATGGTGGCCTCTTCCAAAGTTACCTTGCAGGGTAGGCAGCGCGGCGGAGGGCGCGCCGCCCACGTACAGACGCGACTTGTCCCGGTGCAGGTTGAAGATGGTGTGCTGGCCCGGCAGCGACGCCTCCTTGGCGTGCACCACTTCGGAGCCGTTGTCCAGGCTCTCCCGGATGGACAGCTTCACGTTGCGACCGACCCTGCGAGAGTACGAGTTGTTAATGAATGTGTTTTAATCTCAGATACTTAAATCAATTAATACTTAGACAATCGTCTGTTGATCAACCGTTCAGAGTCTCTCAATGTTGATGAACCGTTCAGTATGTGAGATTAAAAGAAGCTAAAGGAGCTATACTTTGTAAAATATGATTTGTAAGCCCTATGATGGCGTCATATCCATTTTTACTTGGGATTTAGTCGTTTTGAAGGAAAAAGATCTGTCAATAAAAAAACTTAATAGGGCTCATGCTCGGCTCATGCTATATTTAACGAAGATTAAATACACATTGAGACATAGTGTTGTTGAGTTTAATAAGTTTATAGTAACTTAGTCAGCTCATAGATGGCGTGGTCGGCAGTCGTGTAGATCGCGGTATGGTCTGGTTTTAGCTCCCGAGTCCGCGTTGTTGTAGCTAACGTCTCTATGTTTAGTATTCATTTGCAGTAGTATCCTTGCAAAACACCCATCAACTATGAGGTTTTATTGTCATGTGGTCGTTAAGTGCTCCATTTGGAGTATTGAACACATTTCCAATTACGATTGACCACTAAATTATTGCAACTAGATATACAGTATTTACACGTTTCTTAGGTTCTTCCCGATCGGTTCATCACCTCAGTCACACGAACCCCAACATTAGTCTCACCTGTCCACAATGAGCTGGTACCACTTGTCGTCGGCGACGAACTTGTCACTGATGACCTTGGCCGGCCCGTCGCCGATGTCCATCTGCAGCACCGGGTAGCCGTTCTGGATGTCCACCACCATGTAGTCGTCCTATAATGAGGAGGGAAATTAGTATGTTTGGACACACGTATTATAGGAAATATGATTTTAGAACACAGTTACTGTGAATATCAGGTACCAGGAGCTAATATACAAGCGCGATGTTTTCGAAAAGCTCTACATTATAGATTATTATTTTATTATCATCAATTCCGTCCTATCACACACTCTGCAAAACCACGAATTTTATTCTAAAGTTGAGAATAAAAACTGTAAGTTCTGTAATGAGTTCGCGATGCACCCCCTCTAATAACAGTCTTGATCTTCGTCGACGACGTCGATGAGTACCAGCTATACAGTACCCGTATCATGAAAATTCGAGCTAACGAATAGAATCGAATGCGAGTGCGACTACTGTCAACTTGACAGCACTTTCGAACACTTTTTACCTTTCGAATGAGTTTCGAAAAGAATGACCACAGAGTACATAATATTATTCTGACAATGACCTATGGAATGATAGCTGTCAAACTTTCGCAAATCTATACACCGCCATTTTGTTGTTGACAGGTTGACAGCACTTTCGAATAGACTATCGAATAGAATATGCTGCGGTTTTTCGTAATACGGGTACAGATCCATGTAAAAATGAGTATGATAGGCAAAGTATATTGAACTGTAATAATAATCTTAAGAAAGTATGGGAAGTAATATCTAAACTCTTAGGAAATAAGAAACAGTCATTAGATAAGCAGATAATTAATAATATGGATAGTAAAGATGATTTAAAAGATATATGTGATAAATTTGCTGAGAACTTTTCAAATGACATTGAACAAATAAAACACGCATGTGATGATAAATGGATAAGTAGGGATAACTATGTAAATAAAGCTAATGTGAGTATGCGATGGCAGCCAGTGAGCAACAGGGCGGTGAAGCGCGTCATCAGCGACATGGCCGCGGGCAAGGCGCCCGGCAGCGACCTGGTGCGCATGGCCGACCTGAAGCTCGTGGTGGACGAGGTCAGCCCCATCCTAGCTAAATTAATTAACTTATCTGTCACTTGCCATAAATTTCCAAATAAGCTTAAAGAAACAATTGTCCGTCCAATCCATAAAAAAGGAGATCGTAAAAATACTTCCAACTATAGGCCAATAGCAATACTTTCAAGCATCGATAAAATTATAGAAAAGTGTATTGTCAAACAAATATCAGCATTTCTTAGTAAAAATAGTATTATAATTGATAACCAACACGGATTTCAGCAAGGTAAGAGTACTAACACATTATTATCCAAATTTACAGAGGAAATAAACACGCACTTAGAAAATAAAAAAACACATTGTTGCAATATTTTATGATTTCAAAAAGGCCTTTGATACCCTCGCGCTCGTACCGCGTGAAGGTGGCCGACACGCTGAGCGCCGAGCAGCGCGTGCGCAGCGGAGTGCCGCAGGGCTCCGGGTGCGGCCCACTCTGCTATCTCATGCACGTCAATAGCTTATGCGGGGCCCTAAATTATAGTTCAGCTTATATGTTTGCTGATGACTTGTGCACATTACGTGCTGGCTTTAATCTCACAGACACTTGTTACTCTATCCAAAACGATATCGATGCTGTCGTAAGATGGTCCCATGATAATGGCATCGTCTTGAACGCTGACAAAACTAAACTTTTAATATTACACTCGCCTCACTTAAATCTGAATGAATCACCTCCACCTTTAGTAACACATAGTTATTCCTGCCTCCACAATAATTTGGTTAATTGTCAATGTAAACCAATAGAAAGAGTAGATTGTGTAACCTACCTTGGTGTAAAGATTGATAATAATTTCTCATGGTCTCAACATATAGAATATATTAGCGATAAATTAAGGATATTATTAGGTAAATTTTATCATTTAAGTTATAAAGTTCCTATTAGCACGTTAAAATGTTTATACTTTGCTTTAGTCGATTCAATCTTAGATTATGCTCTTGATTGTTATGGGCTAACGTTTAAAACCTACTTAGATAAACTAGAAACATTGCAGACTCGATTTTTAAAGCTACTAGTTAATACAAAAACCAAATTAGAATGTAGAGATAATTATAAAAAACTGTATAAAATATGTAAAATTCTGCCAGTCACTGTTAAATTTAAATATCTATTAGCCATTCACAATTATAAAACCTGTAATAATTACCTTCATCCCATTACCCATAAACACGGCACAAGGTCTATATCTGAGGGTAAATTTGAGGTACCTAAAGTTAATAATTATTATGGTGATAGAACTCTAAAAAAAAGAATACCGTACCTACTTAATAGTTTACCTCAGGATATACGACAAGAGCCTATGTTATCTAAATTTAAAACTAAATTAAAAAAATATTTTTTGCTTAACTTACCTTGATACAAGTTCACCTCAGATTATAATTTTATTATTTGTTGTGATATTACCAATTATGTAAAGTAAAGTAAAGTAAAGTATTGTTTATTTGCATGAATATAGGTGTTACATAAGATGTTACATTAAAATGTCAATAAATAAAAAAAATCACTATATTCTACCATGCAGGCATGCAAATATTATTATCTAATTACAATTATGTCACTATCAGTATAAAATTAAGATCATCAAATATTATTAATTATATATTATATTATTTCTAGTCAAAATTGTCGTCTAGGAACTCTTGCAAACTATAGTAGCATTTGCCTATTAGTAATTTCCTTAATGTTAGTTTGTACAAATGTGTATTATCTATATTTCTAATGCATTTAGGTAGCTTATTATATATTTTTGGAGCCATACCAAATATGCTCTTGCTAAACAGGGTGGTTGAGCGGACCGGAGCACACAATTTAGTGTCTCTTTTACTTCTAAGTTTATTGAACATGTTTAAATTAGACCTAACGAATACGGCAGTTTCAAAGATATAAAGTGATGGTAGGGTCAACACATTATATTTTTTAAAGTGTGGCACACAGCTGTCTGTTTGCTTCAGTTTACATATTGCCCTTATGCAACGTTTCTGCGCTTTAAATGCCATCTCTTTGTGAGTCGAGTTTCCCCAGAATATTATTCCATATCTTAGTGAAGAGGCCACAAATGCATGATATACTGCTAACAGGGCAGATAGACTGGCTATTTTAGCAAGCATGTATAGAGCATAGGAAAACTGACTAACTTTTTTACAAATTTGTTCTATCTGTGGCTTCCATGTTAAATGAGCGTCAATGTTTAGTCCTAAGAATTTTGTTTCATTTACTTCGTTAATTTTTTCATCATTATATTGAATGTCAAGTTTCTTATGTATTTTATTGTAATTGTTGGTAAATGTCATAATATGTGTTTTACTAAGATTGATAACAAGATTATTATGTTCAAGCCAATCGATAATAGTTCGTAGAGAGTTATTTATTTCAGTTTCATAGTTGTTTGGGTTTTGACATTCAGCAATCAAGGTGCTGTCATCCGCAAATAGGACCATAGGATGTGACACTGATTTAGGCAGATCATTTATATAAATGAGGAACAGTAATGGCCCTAATACACTACCTTGCGGTACACCATATTGCACTGTTCTAGGTTGTGAAGAATAATGAATTTCTGTTTTAGTTTTATGACATATTTTTGAGACCTGCGTTAGTTGTTGTCTGTTGTTTAGATAGCTTTTAATGAGTTCATGTGCATTACCTCGGATGCCATACATATAAAGCTTTTTCATTAGTATATTGTGGTCAACAAAGTCGAATGCTTTGGTCATATCCATATACATGGCCGTCACTGGGATTTTCTTATCTAAATTCGTTACTACTTTTACCAGAAAATCATATATAGCTAAGTCAATTGTCATATTTTGTCTAAAGCCCTTCTGTTCTTCAGTAAATAAATTCTTTTTCTCAAAGTATTGGTTTAGGTTCCTATAAATTACTTTTTCAAAAACTTTTGAGAGTATAGGTATTAACGCAACTGGTCTATAGAAATTCATGTTTTTCCGATCACTCTTCTTAAATACTGGCTTAATAATAGAAATTTTAAGCTTTTCTGGGAATATCCCTTTCTCGATAGAAAGGTTTATAAGATAGCTTAAAACAGGTGATATGACTTCTGCTACATATTTTAATACCTTCGTGCAAATTTTGTCATGACCAGTGCTATTAGTATTTTTTAAGTTCTTTATTATTAAATACACTTCATAAGGGGTGGTAGGATTCAAGAACAAAGAATTAGGATTAAAAGTGATTCCTACTGGGTTAACTGGGTTCCTGTATAACAATACCTAAAACATTAAAAAGTATTTTGTTTAGTATAAGAGACTCCGATCCCACAGGCAAATTGTATACAAACAGTTTTGTGGGACTCATTGTTAAACTACAACTAATATGTAAGCTTAATAAATAAATAAATAAATAAAATAATAATAACTTACAGTCTTGGTCGACAGTAATGACACTGCACACCCTGTATACTCACAGTCTTGGTCCTCCTTAGGGTGGTGTCTCTTGGGTTGCCGAGGTACAGGATGAGCCCGGAGTCGGCGGCGGGCGAGCGCCGGCTGTTGGTCCTGAAGAAGGCCGACACTCGCGTCGACGTCGACATCTCGTCGACTGACTCCGGCAGGCGAGGTTGTAGTGTCGACGTGCTGTCGAATGAGACGCCGACTTGGATGCGGTTGGCTACCGTGTGCGCCTGTGAAGGGTTTTATAATGATTGTAAGTCAATGGAAACCATAAGAACCCACTGGCTACAGAATCTCGCGGAATGGTTCAATAAGTACACCATAGAGCTGTTTCAAGCTTCAACATCTCGGACCTAAGTGGCCATGATTATAGCCTCTAGGATAGTAGATGGTAGCTTAAGAAGAAGAAGGAAACCATATGAAATTATCAAACTATATTGGATACCTTTTTTATTTCAAAAGCAGCATATTTACATGTAATTAAATTAATAGAAATTTAAAGGTGTTATCCTACTTATTTTTGAATACTTAGTAATCTGTCTGTGGCCACAATCCTTCTACGAAAACTCCGAACCCCGGTCAACAGCCAGTATTTACGACGCACACACTAAACAGTTGAAAATACCTGATCAATGAGTTCCCTGAGCTTGTTCAGTTTCTCGTCGGCGGCCTTCCTCTTGAGCTCCAGGTCGTCTTGCTTGGCCTTCACGGCGCCGTATTCCGCCTTGATCTGCGGGTCCAGCTGCTCCATTGTCGATACTGAGAGGTGGAGGGGATCGGGTTAGTTAAGGTTACGAGGTGGTGATTGTGAGTAAACTGTGTTTGTATGGAGTCGAATTTGTTCGCAAAACCACTCAAGGATAAACAAAGCATACTTTTATTATTAATTTATCGAAAAATTATAGTAGGAAAAAAACATAAGTACATAAATTCAACAGATGAATGTTTACTCTTGTCTGTGTAATAATTATTATTCATCACTCGAATCATCAATAATTTTAATAATAATTAAGTTTGAATCTATACTAGATGGCTCTAAGCTTGCTGCAAGAATATTCTCGATACAAATACGTAGTACAAACTCCTGATTTTACTTTCCAATCCTCCCAAAAACCATCATTTTAACTATCACACTTACACAACGATCGCACGCTGGACGCCATCTTAACCGCTTCATCGGCGACCTTGGGCAACGCCTGCGCACGCTGCTTGCTGCCGGCCAGCTCGTCTCCTAGGGAGTCCATGGTCTGAGTGACGATGTCCACGGCTGTCTTGACCCGCGCCGCCTTGTCTGATGCGTCGGAGAGGTCTTGCGCTGACGGGCTTGGCAGGGAGCTGGGGGTAATGATAGTGTTGGTTTGTACAGTCGGATTAACACTTTTGTACCTTTTCAAACTAACAAACGGCATATTCAATCGAACGTGACACATAACGCAAAATTCCATAAATAACCAATCGAACATTGTGAGTTTGACGAAGTGCTAAAGTGTATAGATACTAATGAAGGTGACCGTACATGAAAAACAGGACACAGTTTTCTTCTTTTTAGAGCTAAACAAGTGCTTGCCAGCGTGTTGAATGGATTAGCCAATCAGATTAGTTACCTGTATTTGGATCAGCCTACATATTCGCATTCACATGCTTTTAGTTAAAATATATCATTGCCATCCTATTCAAAACTGCCAATAAAGAAGGTAGTTTAATTTTATTAACAACAATAGCCGTACTCACAGTCGTATAGCATTATCCAGGTCGTCAGCAGAGGCCAACAGTTTCTTGGCTTCATCGAGCTTCTTCTCGGCGTCTTGCAGGTTGGGGCTGAGCTCGTCCTCGGCCGTCCTCAGAGCTTGCGCCGCCTTGTCGCGGAACTGGACTGACTGCTCCATGGTCGGGCCCATACGCTCTTGCAGGGCTTCGTTCTAGGGGAAATGAGGTTGGATTAGGTGGGGATTTTAGAAGATGTTGTCATAGTTTGTAGGCAGATAAAGGTGATGCCACATATCTTGGTGATTCTATTCTATTCTGAAAGGGGGCGAAGTTCCTGAACTTGGCTCTGGGAGCAAGCTTGTGCTGGGAAAGTTGTAGTGCAAGTGGGCAACCCGACAGTCAGATGTTGTCAGTTTAGTGTGGTGGGTACTCACGACGGGGCTGGTGGCGGCGACGGCGCTCGGCCTCGTCCACGGCGTCGGCAGCGCCGCGCAGCTCCTGCACGATGCCGGAGTAGGCGGACGCGGCCGTGTACGCGTGTTGTGTGCGCGTGTTGTTGTTCTCTCTCTCGGCGAGACAGGAGGAGACATGTGTCTAGTGTGGTGGGTACTCACGACGGGGCTGGTGGCGGCGACGGCGCTTGCAGCCTCGTCCACGGCGTCGGCAGCGCCGCGCAGCTCCTGCACGATGCCGGAGTAGGCGGACGCGGCCGTGTACGCGTGTTGTGTGCGCGTGTTGTTGTTCTCTCTCTCGGCGAGACAGGAGGAGACATGTGTCTAGTGTGGTGGGTACTCACGACGGGGCTGGTGGCGGCGACGGCGCTTGCAGCCTCGTCCACGGCGTCGGCAGCGCCGCGCAGCTCCTGCACGATGCCGGAGTAGGCGGACGCGGCCGTGTACGCGTGTTGTGTACGCGTGTTGTTGTTCTCGCGCTCGGCGAGACAGGAGGAGACATGTGTCTAGTGTGGTGGGTACTCACGACGGGGCTGGTGGCGGCGACGGCGCTTGCAGCCTCGTCCACGGCGTCGGCAGCGCCGCGCAGCTCCTGCACGATGCCGGAGTAGGCGGACGCGGCCGTGTACGCGTGTTGTGTACGCGTGTTGTTGTTCTCGCGCTCGGCGAGGCGGCGGAGACTGTCCGCCTAGGGGAAACATGATGTGTTAGTGGAGGAACTCGTATAGATTGATTGGATGTGGCACGGGTCTGTTATTAACGTCGATGAACTCGTTAAATGCCCGGTCCACCGACCACAGAGCCGTATTTATGACGAATCGCGATCTAGTGAAGTTTATCAACTACGATAACGTACCCGTGTAGCTGAAGCTGAGTATACATATAAGCTGAGGTGAGCGGGCAAGTTAAGTAGTGATTTTCATAATAAAGTGCTATAAATTCACAAATATCTTGTTGATTGAGTTTGGTACAAATAAATAGAATCCGTACACATACATTATAATAATATTATCTAAAAGCACACCACAGCTTTAAAAGACATGAAGAACATCGGTGTAAAATACCACTCACCCGACTCCTCAACGAATCAGCATGGTCTTGCGACTGTTGCGCCAGCGCATTCAACTCCGGAAGATCAGCTGTCAACGCCTCGATCCTTTCCACCATCTGGTTCTTGACATTCTCGTTCGCCTCTAGGGCTGCAGATGCGTCGTTTACGGCCTGTTGGGCCACGACGAATAGCGTCGTGCCATTGGATATGGAGTAGGCGGCGTCGACCAAGTCTTCCATCGCTGAGCCGTTCAGTTCCGTTACCGAGTTCACTTTGCTGTTGAACTTTGATGCCCTGTGGAATGGTGGTTTGGTGTAAGTGAATATAATGTGAACAGCTGTTTGTCTATTTTGCATTCGGAAATACCTTTTTCGACAAGTTGATGCTCTGGATGATGGCTGCTCTGAGTAAACCGTTTAGCTACCCCACATATTGTGGTTCGGGCTCCATGTTTCCACTCATTTGTGTTATCAGGCATGGTATGTAGCTACGAATACAATGACACAACGTGAAAGTTTGCCACTATGGATGGATGGATTGTCAGTCTTTCGCAGGAAAAGATTTGACCAATTTTTATATAGTTTAGCACGTAAAGTGAGACCAAGGAAAATGCTTTGACGGCGAAACGTAACTTGCAGGAACACATGCTATAGCATGTTTGTAAGCTATGTTTGTAACAGCTAATAATAATATTATAAGCTACGAACCTGTTGTTCCGGTTGAGCCGCTCGGCCTGCGCGATGGTCTGCGCGGCCTGGTCGATGTACTTGCCCATGTCGAGGCACTTCTCCTTCAGCTCCGAGTTCTCTGCCACCAGCTTCTCGAAGTCCTGGATATGGAGACATAAGTGAAATAAAAGTAAAAGTAAAAGTAAAAAGTAAAATATGCTTTATTGCCAAAATAAAAATGACCTTACATAACTTATTCTATATTATAACTAATTATGACTAGGTAAGTTACATTATACTATTTTAGTTAAAACAAGTACTTCAATAAATTAAAATTTTCTTTTGGCAAATGGTGACATGCTCAGCATAAGTCGACGGAAAACTTGTCTTCGATCGACGCTGTTTTTCAGCATGCCCCAGTGTGTTTATTTTATTTACAAGATCCTTACAGTCTAACAGAGGCGCCTTGTAAAGTAAACTACAGAACTAAAAGAAGAATACAATTTCATGCACTTATTTCATAATCTTAAAAAAAAAACAATAATAATAAAAATAAATAAAACTTTTTTAAATAAATCGGTATGTGTAACTGAGAATTTTGAATGAGTAGATAAGTATGAGTTAAATAATGTTTTGTGTAGTATCAGTGTTATATATATTATAGTTTTAAACAATGGAATTATATTATGCAAATTTGGTGCTTTATAATATGCGTTGAAGTTTGTGTGAGTGAATTTTGATGAAAGTGTGTATTTTACTGTAGGGATTGTATACTAGATATTTATAAAAATATTAAATATTAAAAAAAAATATTAAACTGAGATAAATTAATAAGATTGATTTGGGTAAGCACTATATTTAGTTTAATTTCTTTTCAAAGTTATATGTTATATTAGCTAGGGATATTTGTTTATCTAAAATATATTTTTTCATATTATTTTTGAATGATAGATATGTCATGGCGGTTTGGATAGGGGGTGGTATGTTATTCCAGATTTTGGACGAGGCGTATTTAAAGGATCCTTTATAATTCTTTGTTTTATGCTTGGGGCAGGATATCATTTTACGGGCTTTACTACGCGTATGAATACCATGCGATTCTCCTTGCCACTCAATTTTATTATATAAGTATTCCGGCTTTTTATTGCGCACTACTTTATAGACAAGCCCGGCTAAATGAAGTTCCCTGCGACCTTGCATCTTTATAATTTTTTTATTGTTTAGATACGGTGTGATGTGACTACGCTTGGGAATCGTGAAGCAAAACCTAGCACATGCATTTTGCACACGCTGTATTGCACGGCTGGTTTTTTCTAGCAGCCTAGGTCCGTATACTACGTCACAATAGTTAAAGATGGATAGAATTAAAGCTTCCGTTAGCATGATCCTTACTTCTTCAGTTAAATAGCTTCTAATACCGTATAAAACCTTTAGACGGAAAAAAGCTGTTCTTATTTTTTGGCTTATGTGCTCCTCGAAACGTAGTTCACTGTCCATCAGTAAGCCCAGATTCTTTGCGTGATTAACTCGCTCGATCATTATGCCATTTATTTTTAAGTCCGGTGCATATTTTATAATTTGTTCACACTGTCGTTTTGTGCCTAAAACTAGGTATTTTGATTTTTTTGTGTTAAGGACTAGTGCGTTTTTTTTTGTCCATTCATAAATTTTCCCTAAGTCCTCATTTATAAGCTGCACAGCTTCTAATGTTTTTTGGTGCTTAAAAGAATAATAAACTTGGGTGTCATCCGCGTATAAATGAATTTTACAGTGTTTGATGTTTTTTATGAGGTCAGTTGTATAAAGAATAAATAATAAAGGACTTAGTATTGATCCCTGCGGGCATCCTCGTGGTATGATTTTCTGTTGTGATTTTTTGAGCTCTCCCTTACCATCCTCAGTAACAACAAACTGTGTTCTATTACGTAAGAATGAACTAAACCAGTCGCGAGCCGCATGTGAGATGCCATAATAGGACATTTTTGCCAAGAGGAGCTCAGCACTGATACAGTCGAACGCACGGGAAAAATCTAGTAAAACTAGGATGCTACCATCACCTACATCAGCTGACGCAATTATATTGTCTGTTACTTCAGCTAGGGCAGTAGCGGTGCCATGCTGCGCACGGAAACCTGACTGAATAGCTGGTAGAATAGTTGAATTTTCAAGAAATTTGGTTAACTGCGTACAGACCACTCGCTCTATAATTTTAGACATAACCGGTAGTATACTAATTGCTCTTAAATCATTGAGTTGCTTTACCGATGATGATTTTGGTAGTGGCTTTATTTTAGCGACCTTCCAATCACCAGGAAATATTTTATCATTAATAGAAACATTTATTATGCGTGTGATGATTGGAAGGGTAACTGGAAGGGTCATTCGCAACATTTCTGCTGTGACTGTGTCCCAACCTGCGGCATTTGTTGTTATTGCACGTATGATTTTAGAAGCTTCATCCATGTTAGTGTTATGCAGATTAAAATCGTCTGATCCAAAACGGTTATGTTTATAATAATTTAGCAAATTTTCATCTATATTGCTGTCACCCGGAACATCCAAAAAAAAATTGTTAATGTCGTCTGGATTATTTAGATTAGGTGGAATATCTGGCAAGGTTGAATTACCAAGAACTGATGTCTTTTTAAGATAGTTCCACATTTGTTGTGGCTTGTGTTTGTTTTTATTGACGTAATGAGAAAAAAACGCTTCTTTCTCACGTCTCAGTGCACTAGTGACCATATTTTTCATATCCTTGTAGTATGCGAAATGCGATTCTTTTTGGGTACGATTTGCTCGATGAAGCGCTTTATCGCGTAGTGACATCATTAATTTAATATTATCAGTAATCCAGGGACTAGGGCTTTCTTTAATTTTGACTTTCTGTAGTGGTGCATGTTTATCAAAAATTAAATTCAATAAATAGTTAAACACTTTTACCATATCGTCTATATTATCCTGTTCGTTCACGTCCTCCCATGGCATAGCATGTAGATCTTTAAGAAATAAGTCATTATCGATTTTATTCATGGCCCGTATCCATTTAAAAACTGGTGGAATTGGCGGTTTTTTAATATTAAATTCGATAAGGAGCATCAGCATTCAATATATGTGCATTTGAAATAAATATATTGAATGCTGACCTACCCTACATGTTATTATGAATAACTTATCTGTTTTAAATAGGTGCAGGGTAGAATTTTATCGCATCTGATGTACTGCACGACTTTGATAAACGTAATAACTATACGTAATATTATTCGATTAATTATGAAATCAGGAAAAAAGTATATTTTTTTTGTAATTTGACCACAAAATTCCGGTCCGAAGTTACAAACTCTTGCGTTACAAAGTTACAAAATACAGGAAGCAGTACATACGGCGCTCTGTTCGTTGACGGGCTGCACGAAGATGTTCATGGCCTCGAGCTGCTCCGAGGAGTTGGTGAGCGCGCTCAGCGCCAGCATCTTCTTGGGCTCCAGGTCTTTCTCTGTTCACAGACGATTGAAACGTTTATCATATCGGGGTCACCAATTTCAGTACTAATGTTTGCCAAGAGAAAATGAGAACAATAATGCTTTATACAAGTAAATGAACTCTAGAACTCAGGTGCGTTTCTAAGATTTAACACCGCCTCACTGTTATTGTACTGGGAATAACCTACTTATCAGGCCAATAAAATCTAAAACCGCACTACTATAACCAGCACTCACCAGCGATATCATCCTTGATCTGCCTCGCCTCTGTCAAGGCGCTATCCACCTTGGGTTGCTGGCTCAGCTCGAGCCCGGTGGCCAGGTCTATGACATGTGCCACGGTGTCCGCTAGCAGACTCCGGGCTTGTCTGACGGACGCTAGCACCTCGTCAGCATCTTCGGTTAATTCTCCGGCTAGGACTATTTGACGCTCGCTGTCTGTCGCTGCGAATTCCGTCTGTGGAATGGTTAAAGTTGGAGTGTTGCGTTGAAAATATTTGACTCCTAAAGGAGTGGCAGGGCTGCTTTTCGTTATAATGTTCAATGTTCCGTGGTAAGTGCCAACCCTAGGAACACTAGGACGACACCTATACTTCGTAAAATATAGCATTAATGAGCCCTTTGACAGCTGTCAAATCCATACATTGTATATGTCATTTGTTTGTTTTCAAGCGAAAATGATAAGCGTCGGCCAAGCAAACGTCATAAGACTCTTGCTATAATTTAACCGACTCTTAAAAAAGGAGGAGATTCTTAATTCTGTATGTAAGTACTTTTTTATGTATTTTCACCAATTACTCCGCCATTTATGGACCGATTTTGATAATTATTTTTTTGATGTATTGTGTTGACCGCATGGGTGATCCCATTTTACATAGGTATAGTTGTGGTGCTGTACTCACAGATCTGCCTTAGCCTGCCCTTCGAGAGCGGCGACGGCGGCGGCTACTAACTGCTGCAGCTTCGGCCGCAGCACCTGAGTCTGGTTCCAGATGTAGTTCACTAGTGGTGCTGTACTAACTCACTAGTGGTGCTATACTCACAGATCTAAGGGCGGCCTTGGCCTGCCCCTCGAGAGCGGCGACGGCGGCGGCGGCGGCCGCGGCGTCCACGGCTTGCAGCTGCTGCAGCTGCGGCCGCAGCACCTGCGTCTGGTTCCAGATGTAGTTCAGCCGCTGCGTCGTGAAGAACGAGTCCGCTTTGTCCTGGAAACGATGGTCGGTTGTAGTGAGCATTTACTACCGGGCTTCATTATGACTACCAGCGCGTCAGCCATTTAAATTTAGTGACGTTGGCAACAGTCAGAGTGAGACAAGATATTATTGTATGTGGCTATTGTGGCTTCGTCCAGTGCGCCGCGGACCATACGCACGCGGATGAGGTTTTTGCGTCCATTGCGGATGAAGTCATAGATATTATGGGCAATAAATACCCTATGTAAGATCCATAACGAAACTAGAAACCTTGATGATTACTTATCTTTAGTTTTTCAAAAAAAAAAAACATAAAACACGCACTCACGCCTTGTACTAATGTTCTCCCTTGCGGGGTTGCGGGGTAGGCAGAGGTGCATTTCTGCACCCACTTTTCGCCAGAGTGTTATGTTAGTCCCAATGTAATAGGGGGCGGGCCTATTGCCATTTTACGGGCACATCAAAGACCCGAGAACAAATATCTGTGTTTAACCACTACGCCATTCGGTCGTCTAATCTTCATATAATTTTCAATTCATCTAATATGGACAACGGGAATAAGTAAGAGCATATCAACTCTCAAGTGTATGGGTACCCTAAAACATGTTTATAAAGTACCTTGAAGTCCTGTGTCTCGTTGGCCAGCAAGTCTCGCAAGTCTTCCACTGAGAAGATGAGAGCGTCGGTGCATGAATCGCACGCCATGCAGCCTTCTTGCGGGATCAACACCCATCTGGACATAAACCATTATTAGCAATGATTTCAAAAGGAAGCATGCGAGGTGCCTTTGGGACAATTGCTACTAATATTATAAACGTGAAAGTTTATAAGTTGGATCGATGTTTGATACTCTTTCACAATAAGGACTGGACTAATTTTTTATCAAATTTAGCACGTAGCAAGTTGTAACTCTGGATCAACAAATAGGCAAACTTTTATCCTGGAATTCCCACGGGTTATCTAAGTAATAATCTATCTATATTTATAACAGGTCACGTATATACTGACTCATCACGAAATCTCAGAAACTACAAGTGCTAGGAGTCTGAAATTTGGCATGGGGGTTCCTTTTAGGACTTAGGTGCTCACACAAAGACGTAATTTTGCGAAATTCAAGCCCTAAGGGGGTAAAAAGGGGTGTCAAAGTTTGTATGAAACTTCTATAGTATTAATAGCAGGGTTTCCAAATTTTGCATGAGGGTTTTGCATATGTATGTCTTACCGTTCCGGACAGCGGTCGCACTTCTCCCCGACGACGCCGGGCAGACACTCGCACTGGCCGGTCGCGTTGCACGTGAACCCGACCGAGTAGCCCGTGTTGCAGTTGCAGTCTGCATGTATAGGAAACAAAAGTACCGTCAGCTGCATAAGTAGCTATACACTTTTGTATCTTGTCAAACTAACAAACTGCCTATACATTCATTGAAACACAGTTTGTAAGTTTGACAAGGTGCAGACGTGTATAGCTACTAATGAAGCTGACCGTAATATTAGGTCCTTACATATGAAATTGGCGTTTTCTGTAGGAGGAACATAAAGTCGTTTTTTTTTTAAATGAAATATCTTAAATTAATCAAAGTATGTACCATTGCTATGTATGCACTTTTGCCATCTCATAGGTAGTTCATTGATCCCCTTACTAAAAAAACCATTCGGGCGGGAATCAATAAAATCTTTGAAGGCGGTTTGGACTGCCCCATCGGAGTTGAATTTTTTTCCTTGCAAGTAGTTATCCAAATTGCGAAAAAAATGGTAATCTGTTGGAGCAAGGTCCGGAGAGTACGGTGGATGTCTAAGCCATTCTAATGGGGACTACCGTTTTTTTGCTCACCAGTTGGCGCCACTGTCGACTGAGGTAAAGAGGTACCATAGCTGTCAAATTTATCAAAGGCGACTTTATCAAATTGGCGCCAAATAAAGTTTTTAAATCTTGAATCTTATAAGCTTATTAATTATAAAATAACTATCATCATATCGAGTTACTATGCCGCAATGTTGTTCAGATCCGTTATATTGGGAAAGAAAAGGAGGACATATGTTACCAAGTGATAAAACTGTTCTAAAACAGTGGCTTGTGAAATAATTATTATCCGATAATCTCGTGTTTGTGAAAATCATTATAACCAATTTCAGAAAGAACATAATGTAAATAAGGATTAGGCATTTAATAAATACACTAAAAATAAAAGAATTACACACTGATTTAACTTTTATTTATCCTCTCCGTTTAAACACACTGCTATACAAAAAATATAACACATTAGTAATCCACACAATGAATGCTGGTTGAGTTGTTAGTTGAAACTTAATAATGGTAGTATAGTATACTAAGTATTCTATTATTTGTGGGGGTGTCAGTACCTGCACCTGGCTCACTCGAATGGAGCCTTTGTCCATGTCCGCCTTAAGGTCTAAACTCCACTCCTAAGCTTGGACCATTTCCTACCACACTGGTCCTCTGCAGGTTGGTGGGTTCGAAAATCTAGATATGCAGGTTTTATCACGATGTTTTCATTCACCGTAAGAGCGATGGTATGTACGGTGGCCTGCGCCTAAAAGTATACAGGCGGCGATTTTAAAATAGCGATCTCAAGCTCACATGCTGCTCAAGCACATCCACATAAACACCACTGCTACACACATCACACACAACACATCCCCGGATTTATAACAGATGTAGCTGGTCCCTTCATCATCAGGGATCGCTATTTTAAAAGCTCCGCCTGTATACTTTTAGGCGCAGGCCACCGTACACTGTACATAAATTCCAAAGTAGTTACTCATTGGTGACAATATCTAGATCTGGAGTTTCATTTTTAGTGTTTACACTGCTATACAAAGTTTCTTAAGGCCACTCAACAGTATACACTGAATCATTTTGTTGTATGATGCTGTCCTCTACGTTAACAACCAAGTTACTGTTACGGTCATAGTCTTGGTGTCTGTAAAAAGCAAAAACATAGCTGTTACCTAAGCAAACAAGCATACATTTCGTAAAAAATAAGTTTGTAAACAGTAAACAAACTAACCTCTGAATTAGCTGCTCTTTGAGACCGCTTATTTATGCGCCTCTTTTCCTTAATTCAGCTTTCAAAGCATGCACATTCATCGATAAATAATTCATATTTGCGATAATTTCGCGAAAAGAGATCACTTTTCAACAGGGAAATGAACGAAAATATAATTTATCACGAAGCCCGCCAAACAAATTATATGAAAAGTAAAATGTCACTTAACCTCAGTCGACACCAGCGCCCCTAGCGGCAAATTCACACGCGTTACTCCCCATTGAAGCTCCTCTAATTTGGTAGCCGTCTGTTGTGCAGTGTGTGGTCTAGCGTTGTCCTGAAGCAGCAGTGGCCTAGAGCGATTGACCAGCCTCGGTTGTTTAGCAGCTAGCTTTTCCATAATGGTTTGCAGTTGCTGACAATAGATATCTGCCGTAATCGTCTGGCCAGATTTAAGAAAGCTGTAGTGAACGACACCGGCACTAGTCCACCAAACACTTACAAGCAACTTTTTTTAGTCAATTTTCGCTTAGGGCAGGATTTGGCTGGTTCGCCAGGGTTCAGCCATTGCGATGAGCGCTTCCGATTATCGTAGAGGATCCACTTTTCATCACAGGTAATGATTCGATTTAAAATTCCTTCATTATTGTGCCGGTTGAGTAACGTAACGCAGCAGTCGACGCGCGTTTGTCGGTTTGCTTCACTCAATTCATGAGGTACCCACCTTTCAAGCTTTTTCACCTTCCCAATTTGCTTCAAGTGGATTAGAATAGTTTTATCACTAACACCGGAGCCTGCAGCTAACTCAGACGTGGTTTGCGATGGATCCGCTTCCACAATAGCCTTCAATTCTTCATTATCAACTTTGGTCTCCGGCCGTCCACGAGGCTTGTTCTGCAGGTCGAAATTTCCAGAACGAAAACATTGGAACCAAAAACGCACTGTGTTTTCTTTTGCGACACCGTCACCATACACATCATTAATCCTTCGAGCCGTTTCTGCAGCACTGGTGCCACGGTGGAACTCATACTCGTAAATAACGCGATATTTCAAGTTTTCCATTTTGTAAACAGAGTGACACAAAGAAAAAAACATAAGAAGAAAAAACAAATGAATTAGGGGGTTTGAAACACAAATGCATGAGTAAATAGCTGTATGAATTTGAATTTGGAATTCCTAACCATAAAGGTAATATTTGAGATCAAAGTGGCCAGTACGACAAAACGCCAATTTCATATGTAAGGACCTAATATTAGGTTAAAATTATAAAAGACTGGACTTGGATACAAAGGCAGGCTAAAAGAGGGGGATGTGTTTAAGTTGCAGTTGTTTAGCTGTGCCCAAAATATAATTTAACCTTTGGATCTCTGAAGCGCGTATCCACGCCAGACACAATACGATTACAATTACATTAATCAATCGGCTGACGGCAGAGAGTAGCAAGGTGATTTTATGCCGGAATTTTCAGATTTGTGAGCTTCAGGGATTCAGAATAATTACCAGAAAAAATCATCATCGGACCGAATAAAATGATGGTAAATTAAAATTGTACATATTTAGCTTGATTACTTACGGTCACAGCCGTCCTTTGAGTAGTTCCAGTATCCAGCAGCGCACATATCGCAGCGTCTTCCTGTCACACCCTTGGCGCATCTAAGAAAAAAATTATCGCATTCAGATTACAATTTAACCATATACAATACATACAATATGTATATTATGAAGGCCACTGCTGTGTGAACAAATGGCTATAATAATATGTTGTCTTCTGTTTTTCACTCTTTTTTGGAGGTTCATTCTATGTCTCACGGGCGTAAGCCAAGTGAAGAGGACCTATATCAGAGACCGTCAAAACTGATAGAGTTATTGAGTTTATGACTTTGAAGTATTAGGTGGAACAAGGGGGTTTCGGTATTTTCCACGAATAGGTAATTACAAATATGCTTTGATAACTGCGATAGATTTAAAACAACATTCTGATATACCATTAATTCATTTTACACAGAGGGTCAAGTGTAGGTTTGTCATAACTAATCGACAAATGAAAATCGACTTCAATTTGGATGGCGCGGAGCTAGAGCAACGCGATTACCTAGCGGTGGCGTTTTCTCGCCTCTACTCGAACGGTGTAAACATTAGACTCCACATTCATCAGTCCCTGACATCACACTGGGAGTCATGCGCGGCGGCGGCGCAGGCGCAGGGCTCGCAGCCGCGGCCGCTGCTGACGCCCCAGTGGTTGGCAGTGCATGCTAGACACATGTAGATAGACTCACTTGCAGTGTCCGTCCCTGACGTCGCACTGGGAGTGGTGCGCGGCGGCGGCGCAGGCGCAGGGCTCGCAGCCGCGGCCGCTGCTGACGCCCCAGTGGTCGGCAGTGCATGCTAGACACATGTAGATAGACTCACTTGCAGTGTCCGTCCCTGACGTCGCACTGGGAGTGGTGCGCGGCGGCGGCGCAGGCGCAGGGCTCGCAGCCGCGGCCGCTGCTGACGCCCCAGTGGTTGGCAGTGCATGCTAGACACATGTAGATAGACTCACTTGCAGTGTCCGTCCCTGACGTCGCACTGGGAGTGGTGCGCGGCGGCGGCGCAGGCGCAGGGCTCGCAGCCGCGGCCGCTGCTGACGCCCCAGTGGTCGGCAGTGCATGCTAGACACATGTAGATAGACTCACTTGCAGTGTCCGTCCCTGACATCACACTGGGAGTCATGCGCGGCGGCGGCGCAGGCGCAGGGCTCGCAGCCGCGGCCGCTGCTGACGCCCCAGTGGTCGGCAGTGCATGCTAGATACATGTAGATAGACTCACTTGCAGTGTCCGTCCCTGACATCACACTGGGAGTCATGCGCGGCGGCGGCGCAGGCGCAGGGCTCGCAGCCGCGGCCGCTGCTGACGCCCCAGTGGTCGGGCAGGCAGGCGTCGCAGCGCGCGCCCACGACCCCCGGCCGGCAGTGGCATAGCCCCGTCGCGCCGTCGCAGTGGTCGGTGCCGTATTCGTCGCAGTCGCACGCTACAGGTTAAGATGAAAAGTCTTTATTGCAGGCAAAACTAACTTTTGCTAATTATAAATAGAATAGGAATGGCGGCGTTAGGTATTACTAAATGTAGAGATGTTAGAGTGTAGGGAAGGTCCTAAGATACGACATTTGTAACGTAATATGTAAATGCGGAAAAAATGGTTCATGTCGTCCGATCAGTAGGACATAGTTTTTATACTTCAATAGTGATATAATCTATGGTAGGTATGTAAAGTATACCTCCCCTCACCTCTCCTAGACATCTAATCCGTAGAGGATAACACAATAAACATTGAGCGCAGACTAGATCCCCGACTTTGGCTCTGTGGAAATCATCCCGACACACTATAACTCGAGGGTTATAAGTAAGTATACAATATTTAGAAACACTTAAAATAAAATACGATATAATATTTCGTGTGCTAGAGAATGTCGAGAGAAATCGGGACTTATAATAGTAGAGTTCAATAGCATGTCGATTGGATATTTATAAACACCTAAGTACGTTTAAGACTGATCATAATCACGATACAGACAACCCTATAATTAATAAATCAACTAAACATTATATTCAATAGTTCAAATTAAAGCCAGTCAAGAAAATTATAGTTTCAATAGTTCAATCAAAGCATGTATATTGAAAATGATATCCAATTTGCAATTATTTGAAAATATAATATAATCACAGTAATTGCTATCCCATACAAGTTTATTCTAGAATCTAGAAATGTCCTCGGATCTCTGGCGCCACTGCAATGTCCTCTAGGCGACACATGCTGGGATAATTCACATTACTTCAATAGAACTGCGACTTGCAAACCTAATGACGAGACGCAGCTTTTGATCTATTTCAATAGAGAAAGACGTCAACGTCTGTTGCAGCAAAATTATAGAATTACCAGCACGTTGGGGGGTTCACAAACATGGCTCTTCTTGGAAGATAATCAGCAATCGCTAACAAGCAATAGAAACTACTATGCACTTAAATGAATATTTTTATCAGAGTAATTGTAAATTGCGAAGACAAATTAGGTTCGGTTTGCGTCAAAGCTTGTATCAGTACCACCTCATACCATAGAATAACGAGACTAGCACTTGTACTTGTTATTCTATGCTCATACTAAGAGTCAGGTATTGGACCTTAAAATGATACACAGTAATATTTTTATGAGTGGGCTACACAATAGGTACCATATGCGGTGACCAAAACGGAGATGATAACCTGACTTTGACGGATTATTTCCGACGATAAAGGAAGAGAGGGAGAGAGAATATGGGGCCGTCTTTCCTCAGCAATGACGCACCAACTAGGCTTCTTAAAAAGATTCTACATAATTATTATACGACTGGTGCAGCGAGAACCGTGGGGTAACCTAGAGCCACCGCGGCGTAAAGGTTAAGATCTCGTCGTCTCTCGATCCCTGGTACCAGTGAATAGTTACAGTACCTGTGCAGTTCTTGTCCTCCACCTCTACCAGTGAATAATCACAGTACCTGTGCAGTTCTTGGACAGTATGGCGTCTCCGAAGTAGCCGGGCGCGCACAGGTTGCACACGGCGCCGGCGGTGTTGTTGACGCACTTGAGGCACGAGCCGTCGATGGAGTCGCACGAGCCCGGGTCCTCGAGGTTGATGTTGCCGGAGCAGTTGCAGGGTTTGCAGTAGTCGCCTGCGGGGGTAAACGTGTGAGCGAGTGAAGTTACCAACAAATGGCCGAAAGGCTTATAAATACTTATTATTGAACAAAGGTTTTTTTGGACAGATGTGTCTGGGACGGACAGACATGACGAATATATGTATAAGGACATGACATCGATCGATAATCATTTTCGACATCTCAAGGGTGCCTATCTGCCACTTTTGTGGCGGTGATGTAAAAATATAGCATTTCCACCAGTGGTAGGCATTGGTATCAAACGCAGCGCACATCTCTGGTGGCTATACATACTAGATAAAAGACAGGTCCTAAATACACTACAGCAGTATTCCTTACCGATATCCTCAGGCACTCCGTAGTAGCCGGCGGCACAGAACTCGCACCGTGCGCCCGCGTAGCCTTCACGACACGTGCACGATATCAGCGAGCCGTTGCCGCTCAGCTCACAGCCCGTTGCGAAGCTAAGGAGTATTACAAAAATGAACAATTAGGTAGGTACAGTATATGCAGCAAAATTTATGGGATAATGGTCACCGCACATAATAGCCTTCGCGCCAGGCATTCGCGAGCTCGCGTTCTACTTGTTGACAGAAGAAAATAGGCGATCCCTTTACGTTACGGTCATATTATTATGTGGGGTGACCTGAAATGGGTATATTATAGGTGTCGATAAATGGGGGGTGCATAAATAATGTTACAGTCGGAGATTGTCAATAATTTGCCTGACGGCTAGTCAAGGATTAGCGTTTATCATCGAAATGCTAAAAAGAAGTGCTCTTGTGCTTATTTTACTATGTCAGGATAGAGTGGATGCCTACGCATCAAATTCATCGTGTGTATCTCAAAAACTGATAACTGTTAAACTGATTCCATGACACCTCTCTTTCGTTCGTTTCTTGTCAAGCTAGAGTTAAATTACATGCTTACCCATCCAACTTCTCCAAACAAAGTTTGCTTCCAACTGTTTGTACTCACTTGTTAGACACATAAGGCATGGGACAGGCGCAGATGAGGCAATCCCGAGGGGTGCCGCCGGTCGCGTCGCCATGGTAACCGGGGATGCACTGTTCGCAATGTTCGCCCATGGTGTTGTCTTCACAGCTCTGTCAACAATGCCTAGGATTACTACTTGCTCTGTAAGGTAATAGTTTTGATCAATCTAGAATAGCCGGTACTCGGTGAACTGGGCATCCCTCAATATCTAAGCTTTTAAATTTGGAGGTGTGTCATTTTTGTAAGGGTTGCCTGGTAGAGATTGCTATTAGTAATGAGGCCGCCTCGTGTACTGTTCTTCTTTTCATTTAAGTATACTTTTTGTACTTCTATATTTTTGGTCCAAATAAAGAGTATTGCATTGTTTTGATTTACAACGCAAAGGTTTGCGTTCTGGATCTGTCCATAGCAAACATCTTGTGTCATTGGTTTCATCATTAATGACGAATACGATAAAATTATTACTTTATAAATAATCAAAATAAACTCGAGGTACATACCAACATTTAGGTGGGAGATAAGACACATTTAACAAGCAATACGAGGGAGGAAATATCTGATTTTATACAAATAATTGGCCCTTCACCACCAAGGGCTTAACGCCCTCATAACGTTGGCTTATAGATAATTATTTCATGATAACGATTTGATTGTGTAATTTGGAAAAATATTTTTTGTACATTTCCTTCTCGAATTTTTACGTCTCATTTCGTTGTAAAAAGGCTGGATTCACATAAGCTCTTACGCATGTTATCACTTGAGAAATAGGAAAATTCGAATGTTTGTTTTATAAATCGGTTGTTTGCTTGTTTTTATGTACAAAAAAAACCTATTCTCTGGGATATGTCGACTAATCACGACTAGAACTAGAATCTGTCGGGACACTTAGCACTCTATATAAAGAAACCAAAGAAACATAGCTACATATATTTTTTTATTTAAAAAAAATATTGATAGAAATGTCTTCTTAAAAAAACTTGACAATACAAATCATCTCCACACAATATATTCACACCAGCATCAGTTTTTAGTTTCCGTGTTACACCTAATGTGGTCATTATAATGCTACATAGGAAGTATACGTAGACTCCACTATACTCACTAGACAGACTCCGGTTTTGACGTCAAAGGAGCCCGAAGTCTGTGCCTTGTGAGCCATTATAATTTTATTCTTGTATAGCTTATAATTTCCGTGTTACACATTATGTGGTATTTTAAACTGCTACTTGTGCTGTGGGAAGTATACTTACAAGACAGACTCCGGTGTTGACGTCACAGGTGCCCGAGTGTCCGTTGCACTGGCAGGGCACGCAGAAGCCAGCGTGCGGGCCTGAGCTGAGGCGGTAGTGGCCTTCGGCGCATTGCTCGCACGACGCACCTAGAATCAACGGCAATATTTAACTGTGCTCAAAAGGGTTAATTTGTGGTGCTGAGGTTATCATTCACCAAAACCACTCAAACTATGTTTGGGCTAGTTCTTTATTGCCTAACGCCGCATCGGTAAATTAATATTTAGGCTTTTATTTCTCCCGAATCGATAACTTTTATAACGCTTACTCGTAAACTATTATAGTGATATGCAAACTATCAAACCTGTGTCTCAAAGTTCGTATATACGGATGGTTGAAAAATAAGTCGGCCATTTGAGGGAAATAACCAAAAATATTCCTTAAGCTTACTTTATTTCTCCCCCATGTAGTGTTAATTACCTCGATAAGCCGACGGACACTGGCATTGCTCCACGGAGGAAGCCAAGATAGCGTCTTCCTGCCAGTCCTCCACTCCGATGTCCAGAGACACGTCTATTAGCCTGTCAAATAAAAATCACACATTAAGATCACACATTAAGATCAACCGAGGATAGTGTGTGGTGGCGCACAAAGGAGGAAGCCTACACCCAGCAGTGGACACTGGCTGATGATGATTAATAAAATTCTTAAACCATTCTATGGGAGAATCATTTTGATTATGATGAAGAAGATCACACCCATATATCTGGCTGAGGTGAATTGATACACCTAGTTTACGACGAACTCTGTACAAGTCTAAAGGTAACATCACACCACAACCTACCACCCACAGGGCTAGTGTGAATGGGGCCGTAATCATTTTCTCTGGCACAAAAAACCAATAACAAATATTTGCTTGGTCGGGAAACGAAGCCTACTATTTACATAGACGTAGTACGTAATTAAGAAAACTTCAATATTAATTACGTGTATGAAATCATGTTACTGTGGACATTCTTCATTTGAAGTGGTATAAACAAAATACGTGACAATTTTGCTCTATTATGTAAATGGGTCAGACCTTGGGAATAAAAAGAAAAAAGTGCAGTCTAACTATAATTAAGACCCTAAATAGCGAAAATATACCTACATTGTAATAAGAAATCTCTACTAATGATACATAATACTAGTACACTCACGGGCAATGAAAAGGTTCCACTGAGAAAAGCACCAAATTAATTCTAAACGGAAAATACTAGCTTAATGACGTCTTCTGCAACATTGAAGTACATTTAACAGAGCATCAGGATATTACCAACTAAAAACGGTAATATTTTGTGTAAATTTTATAGATTTTTTTTGAAAAAAATGTCGTAAGGTGTCGGAATTTTGTGAGTGGAACTTTTTCATTGCCCGGGAGTGTATGTTTCAAAGCAAAACAGAATAGTTTTCAAATAATCATTGTACATGCGTAACTTGGCGTGGGCTTTAAGTAGCTATCAAGGAATTAGCGATTACATACTTGAAATAAATATAAAAGGGAGAAAACACATTGTTTTGTTTTCTAGCCAACAATACAGGATGAAACGTATATCGCATCCTACAGCAAATGTTATGTTGTAGTAATTGAAAATGTACCTAGTATATACCTTACATAGGAGCTCAATATTGTCTGAATCAGGTTTTTAATACGGCAGAGGGGCGAGACTTATTTACCATTGGTCAGCCGTATTGTAACCGTACTGGTAGAAAATGTTTCAAGAATTAAGCCAAATTTTTGTATATCAGAGAGTGTCTTTCAGTATGTCAAAGACTGAAACGCATTTCGTAAGTTCGTTCATAAAATGCCATCCATCCTGTATATCTACTTACCTCTACGTACCTATTGTAATTTTCCTCCTTGCCCTAATTAGGTATTCGTAAAATCCCATATCGAAAACAAAACACTTGAATGTTTTTTGGAAGGATGAAAAAATACTAAGAACCTAATTTGGGACGAGAGGAAACAAATATTTACAAGCTAATTATTTTAATGATTGTTGCATAATATATTCGATAAAATATAAATAATACTTAAGTAAATATCAATAAGTACATATTTCGTAAACATAATAGGTATTGCTGAAGACAAAAAAATAATCTCGCAAGCGAAGGTGTTCCGTTTTTACTTTTTTAGCTACGGAACCCTAAAATTTCTGACTTTGGTAGGTATCTACCTAGAGTACTTAGAGCATGAATATTGAACATAGGATAAAAAAACAAACCTTACTTATTTACAATATATTTTTACTAAACTATGGCCTATCTATATTATCCCATTTCTCAGTAGAAAATTATTTTATTGCAAGTATACTTAACGCGGTAATCCTGCATCGGAAACAAATTGCGTTCATCATATTTGCTTTCAATCAGCAATTTTTCATAGCTCCACTTAATACTGAAATACACTGAAGAGCTTACAGGAAATAATTCCGGCCGAGATTTTAAATTACAAACAAAGTTACGGGGAGAAATCACAGTCTGTGCCGCGCCACCGCCCGGGTCGGTACTCGTTAGTTGGCCTCCCCTGTTCCCACCATGTCGTACTCTAAGCGCGCGAACAGCTACATTGTGAACGACGTGCTGGCGTTCCTGCAGAACAAGCTGCTGATCATGGACGGCGCCAGCGTGCACCGGCTGTGCCTGCATCACTACTCGGAGGAGCAGCTGGCGGGCGCGCGGGTCGAGCTGGCGCAGTCCACGGCGACCCCGATCCCCGAGGCGCCCGCCGACGACCTGGGCGACATGATCCACCTGCTGCAGCAGCTCGACCCGGACGACGTGCCCACCTACCTGGCCCGGGACCTCAACAACCTGCCGAGCTTCAGCTTCGACAACACGGGCTTCACCGAGCAGCTCACCCACATCCGCAGGAAGCTGCACGTGTCCGAGCGCGCGAGTGCCGCCATCCGGCACGACCTCAAGATGCTGAAGCGCGAGTTCATCGAGCTGCGGGCGGTGAGCATGGCTCAGCACCGGGAGCTGCTGGGGCTGGAGAAGGAGGCGATTGCGGAGAAGGAGGCGAAGGACGTGGAGGTGTCGCGCCCCCGCGGCCGCCGCAACAACAACAACAACAACAACAAGAAGGGGCCGCAGGGGGGACAGGGTGCGAAGGGGGCGAAGGGGGCGGGCGAGGGTGAGTTCACGCTGGTGGAGAGCAAGAACCGCCGCCGCCAGCGCCGCCGCCGCGACCAGGACCAGCCCGCCGCCGCCGCCGGCCGCCAGAGCGACGTCTGCGTGGGCTAATGTCACTTCTTTACGTACTTTTGTGAGGGCTTCATTTCAACTAGCTACCTATTACATGCTTTAAACAATGTTTTCAACTTGGAACTCACTTGGACCTATTCGAATTTAAACTCTGAAGTTTTGGACAGTTGTCACTAAACTTGTTTATAGATAATGAAATTCTTAAATCCGACTTGAACATACCGAAATTAGTACATAACAATAAAAAGTTACTTGTAAACAAAGTGGCAATGAAAATGAAAGCCCATGTCCATTAGTGGACCTTTATGTGTTTTGTATACCTACCTACATACTACGTAGAAGTTAATTCCCATTTAATCATATTTTACAGTACTTACTAAGAAGCTATTTAATTTTGCAAGTGATAATACTCTGTAATCGGCATCGGCAATCAAAAAGCCGCCTGTACGCTATTAATTTACGATGTTAATTGATGTTATATTTATTTCTTCATGCTCTATATACACAATAATCTGGATTTGGTTTTTTAAATTTTGTTGTGATATATACATCCCAGTATTATTATAGATTATTGTTTAATAATAAGTTTATAATATAGTATGTAGGTACAATTAAATGTGAAATAAAATATTTGAAAACTATAAGTATATTTGTTTTTATATTAGCTACCTCTCCTATTATTTAGTACTTACTAACTATAAAAAAATTGAGGTCTTTAATTTTGGTGTCGGAATTTTGTAAGTATATCTTTTTCATTGCTGGCGAGTGTATATTATATTATCACAATCATATTCACGAGTACTTGGAATCCACAATCCGAACACGGCTTAATATCAATACTACCGGTAGTGAATGCTGTTAATTTGAATGATGCTGGGCGGAAGAGTAAGCCCTCTGACTTAATTCAATAGGCTGAGCGATTTCATTGATCCTACCGCACAAAGTATTATTGAAATATCTTACACAGATTTATTAAATATTTATGACGTATCACTCAATTGAGTACGTTATGAATTATGAGAATTATGTTCATCATCATCATCAGCCAATAATCATCCACTGCTAGACATAGGCCTCTCCCAAGGAGCGCCACAACACTTGGTCCTCGGCCTTCCTCATCCAACCACTACCGGCTACCCGACTAAGGACGTCAGTCCAGCAGGCAGGACCGTAATTATGTGGATAACATTTAAACACCACATTACACAAGTAGGATTTCTGAGAGTAAAAATGCATTTGCGAGTACATGTAGGTATTATAATTTTATTATGCGAAGGCAGGTAGGTAACGGCTGGGCGGGCGGTGCTAAGAATAGGAAATATGCATGCGATTCAAATAAAGGTCAAATATTATTTTTAATAAACTTGGTTATTTTAAAATTATGACGGTATCAATATTTTGGATTATAATTTATTTTTGAACGAGTAAATAATTGCTGATAAGAACAATAAAACTTTCGTAAATTGTTGAAAAGTACAATAAAACTTTCGTAAATGCGTCATGTTTCAAAGATGTGAATCTTTGAAACATGACGCATTTTCATAGAGCGAATGTGACGTAAACTATGTTATATGTCAATCTCAGAATAATCTAAGCCCATAGAACTGAGCATCGGCGCGACTGGCGAAACTCATTACTCTGAGCTGAATAACGAGGGTATGACGTCATACAAAGGTTTGTGTGTTTTATGTGGTCGTGTCGGTTATACATTTTTAACTTTCTTTAAAGTACCTTAAATTACTTTTTTGGCGTTGAATTTGTTTTTACTATAATAAAGCAATGTAAATCTATCGAATAAGAATATAAAAACATGTACATGCATATTCCCTATTCCCGAGCTAGATACTTTATGTCACAACAAGGCTGGCTAAGCACTATAAAACATATTATTATGGCTAACTATAAGAGACGTAGAGAGATAATGAGAAGACAGTAGAACAGCGTCAGAGACGGTAAGGACCTGGTGACCCTGGGAATATGCTGTACTATCGGGACTTATGGCTAGTTTACACAGTGCGAGCTAGCGTACGAGTCAGCCTTCGAGTAGCTGCACTGCAGTACCCGTATCACGAAAATTCGAGCTAACGAATAGAATCGAATGCGAGTGCGACTATTGTCAACTTGACAGCACTTTCGAACACTTTTTACCTTTCGAATGAGTTTCGAAAAGAATGACCACAGAGTACATGAAATTATTCTGACAATGACCTATGGAATGATAGCTGTCAAACTTTCGCAAATCTATACACCGCCATTTTGTTGTTGACAGGTTGACAGCACTTTCGAATAGACCATCGAATAGAATGTGCTGCGATTTTTCCGGATCGCTCTACAGTAACTCGTACGTGCGAGTTGGTCAGTAGCTCGCATCCGAGTTACTTAAAAAAAATGTTTTCACTCGTCTGCTCGCCCGGCAGCAACTCGCCCATGACAGCGGCTCGGCCGTCACTTGGATGAGGTTCATATCATAGCCATTGAAAATGATGGACGTCTGTGTTGATCATCTTAACGTTATCTTAGGTAGATCGAAATCTACGGCACAGACTCTACCTATTCTGTTTTAGTAGAGTTTCTTGCATCAAGAATACCAACTTCAGGAAATTCATCAACAGTCGACTGTCCCGCGATTAAGTGACGTATCGTTCTATTGGCGAGACAATGTTGAAGAACAGTTCCGAATATGTCAATTTAGTATCTGAGATTAATAATTATAAACAACCAAAAAACCCGACTGCACGCTAAAAAGATGAATACAAGTCCCAATGTTAATGTAAAGCAGTGTTTTTCAACCTTTTTCATGACGCGACCCCCCTGGAAGAAAAAAATATTTCGCGACCCCCTTGACCCTTTTGGTTTTTTATCATGTATGTATGTGTATGTTACAGTATTCCTAATATTCATTCCATATGACGTATTGATGGTCTCCATGATTAGGATTCAAAGTAGTACATACTTATCGGATTTAAAAACACATTATTATAGAATTACACACTTAGAATACGTGTGGCCATGTACATAGGTACGTACAACTAATGCCATTGCGACACGGAATTTCTTTTTCGAAAATAGCTTTTTCTATCTGTTTTGAGCATTTCAATATCTTGAATAAAAGTTTTCTACGGTTAAATGAAAGTAAAAAGACAAACTACCATAATAATACTTGTGGTCGTCGTCTTTGAACCAGACAGGAAGGCCTACCCACGCTACGTTTGCCTATTTGTGGTCTCCACTCGAGAACTCGTCTACCCCAACGGTTATCGGTTCTTCGGCAGATATGACCAGCCCACTGCCACTTCAGCTTGCATATTTTGACAGCTATGCCAGAAATCTTAATCCTCTGACTGACGGAAAATCTCATTTCCGATACGATTTATCAGAGAAACCCCAAGCATAGCTCTCTCCATAGCACGCTGAGCGACTTTAAATCGGTGGACCAGTCCTACCGTCAGTGTCCACGTCTCTGCACCATACGTCATCACTGGCATGACGCACTGGTTGAAATCTTTAGTCTTCAGGCTCTGAGGGATGGCCAAGGAGAATATGTGCCGACGAAGTTTTCCGAATACAGCCCAACCCAGTTGGATGCGCTTTGCAGCCTCCTTGTCGAAGTTGCTTCTGCCTAGCCGAATTTGCCTTTTGTCTCCCCGAGGTAGACATATGTTGCACAAATTCGATTGTTGCCTCAACAACGATCATCGGCTCCAGTTCGATGTGAGCATTGTACCTATATGACTTTCGTCTTGTCCAAATTTATACCCTGAAGCCTACACGTTGGGAAGCAGCATTTAGGCCACTTCCATCATCCAGCTGAGTTCCTGCAGAGATTCTGCCATAATAATGATGTCGTCCGCGAAGCAGAGAGGTGTGTCATGTACTCGCCATTTATACATATGCCAAGTCCGGCGGCATCGTACAGACTCCTCAACTCCTCGATATAGCGCCATTCGATTTGAAATCTCTGCAACGCTACCACAATTTCCCATGTCTCGATGGAGTTGAAGGCGTTTTCATAGTCCACAAAGGCTAGACACAGAGGCTGATTATACTCTTCGGTATTCTGTGTAATCTGCCTTACTGTGTGGATGTGGTTTATTGTACTAAAACAGATCCATGAGATACTTTAATTAATAAAAAACAAGCTCAGCCTTCGCATTTAAGATTTTTTTTTATTTTTAAAGTATGAGTACTAATTTTGTCTTTATTGTTTTTGTACTAAAGTTCCCAGTTTTTTCGCCCTTTGGCGACCCCCCTACAGAAGCTTCGCGACCCCCCAGGGGGTCGCGACCCACAGGTTGAAAAACACTGATGTAAAGTATCGTATGCGGGGTAATTTTATGTCAGTAGTCGGGTTTTAGTACCTGAACATTTTTTATTTCAATAATTTTGGTGTTGTTATTTAAATACCTACAGTATGCATATTTTTTTAATGTGCAAATCAAGCCCTTTCATTTGATACCCCTCACGCCATAGTTGGAAAAATATTTTTTTTTCGATCATCACGTTATGTCCTCTAGAAAGCGCTATGTACCTACATTTCAATGTTACGTCACATAGCCTATAACCATCAATCAATATGCTTTTAACGATACCTCATACATCAAAATCCATCAAGCCGTTAAGGCTACAGGAGGGAACAAAGAAACAGACAAACATACATACAAACGAAAAACATTACCCTCCTCCTTCGGCAGTCGGGTAAAAACAGACTTTACACTTATCTACGGCGCAGACTCTTTAATATTTTTGGTAGAGATACTTGCATCAAGAATACCAACTTCACTGGTGGTATCATTGATGACTCATACAACAAATATGGGACTCACCTGCAGGGTGATCACGAACAATATAGAATCGAATGCGAGTGCGACTAGTGGCAACTTGACAGCACTTTCGAACACTTTTTACCTATAGAATTGACAGTTGTCGCACTCGCATTCGATTCTATACGTTAGCACTGTTTTTCGTGATCGCCCTGCTGGTGGTGACAGGGTCGTGCCAGTAGGTGGCCCTGATGTAGACGGCGGTGAGGTTCATGAGCTGCTCGCTCTCGGCTATACAGTTCATACAACATGTGTAGTATAGAGGGCTCACCTGGTAGTGACAGCCTCGTGCAGTAGGTGGCCCTGATGTAGACGGCGGTGAGGTTCATGAGCTGCTCGCTCTCGGCTATACAGTTCATACAACATGTGTAGTATAGAGGGCTCACCTGGTAGTGACAGCCTCGTGCCAGTAGGTAGCCCTGATGTAGACGGCGGTGAGGTTCATGAGCTGCTCGCTCTCGGCTATACAGTTCATACAACATGTGTAGTATAGAGGGCTCACCTGGTGGTGACAGCCTCGTGCAGTAGGTGGCCCTGATGTAGACGCGGTGAGGTTCATGAGCTGCTCGCTCTCGGCTATACAGTTCATACAACATGTGTAGTATAGAGGGCTCACCTGGTAGTGACAGCCTCGTGCCAGTAGGTAGCCCTGATGTAGACGGCGGTGAGGTTCATGAGCTGCTCGCTCTCGGCTATACAGTTCATACAACATGTGTAGTATAGAGGGCTCACCTGGTAGTGACAGCCTCGTGCAGTAGGTGGCCCTGATGTAGACGGCGGTGAGGTTCATGAGCTGCTCGCTCTCGGCTATACAGTTCATACAACATGTGTAGTATAGAGGGCTCACCTGGTAGTGACAGCCTCGTGCAGTAGGTGGCCCTGATGTAGACGGCGGTGAGGTTCATGAGCTGCTCGCTCTCGGCTATACAGTTCATACAACATGTGTAGTATAGAGGGCTCACCTGGTAGTGACAGCCTCGTGCAGTAGGTGGCCCTGATGTAGACGGCGGTGAGGTTCATGAGCTGCTCGCTCTCGGCTATACAGTTCATACAACATGTGTAGTATAGAGGGCTCACCTGGTAGTGACAGCCTCGTGCAGTAGGTGGCCCTGATGTAGACGGCGGTGAGGTTCCTGAGCTGCTCGCTCTCGGCTATACAGTTCATACAACATGTGTAGTATAGAGGGCTCACCTGGTAGTGACAGCCTCGTGCAGTAGGTGGCCCTGATGTAGACGGCGGTGAGGTTCATGAGCTGCTCGCTCTCGGCTATACAGTTCATACAACATGTGTAGTATAGAGGGCTCACCTGGTAGTGACAGCCTCGTGCAGTAGGTGGCCCTGATGTAGACGGCGGTGAGGTTCCTGAGCTGCTCGCTCTCGGCTATACAGTTCATACAACATGTGTAGTATAGAGGGCTCACCTGGTAGTGACAGCCTCGTGCAGTAGGTGGCCCTGATGTAGACGGCGGTGAGGTTCATGAGCTGCTCGCTCTCGGCTATACAGTTCATACAACATGTGTAGTATAGAGGGCTCACCTGGTAGTGACAGCCTCGTGCAGTAGGTGGCCCTGATGTAGACGGCGGTGAGGTTCATGAGCTGCTCGCTCTCGGCTATACAGTTCATACAACATGTGTAGTATAGAGGGCTCACCTGGTGGTGACAGCCTCGTGCAGTAGGTGGCCCTGATGTAGACGGCGGTGAGGTTCCTGAGCTGCTCGCTCTCAGCTATACAGTTCATACAACATGTGTAGTATAGAGGGCTCACCTGGTAGTGACAGCCTCGTGCCAGTAAGTAGCCCTTATGTATATGGCGGTAAGGTTCAACAGCACGTTCATGAGCTGGTCGCGGGAGACCGCGCTGCCATCCACGTTCGTGAAGTCGCTTTCGGCTATACGCACTGCATGTTCCCAGTTCTCAACTGAAAACAAGGTTACGTGTCAATGATTTGGAAAGGAAAGATGCGATCGGATGAACATTTTGGTTAAAGTAAATGTCACCCGCGCGCTGGCCCTAATTCTGACAAATTATGACAGAAATATTTTGGGACATACGCGAGGGTGCGGATTGCGGGGATTCGTAGATAATCAAAATTCACTATTCATTGTCTACTTGTCTACAAGCCTTAATTTGACCTTTGGTCTTACTCTATTTAAGTATAAATATACTTATAGTGCCAGTAACAGTAAAAAAATCAGTTTCTTAGGGTTCCGTACCTCAAGAGGAAAAAAGGAACCCTAGGATCACTTTGTTGTCCGTCTGTCTGTCTGCCTGTCAGCACCCTTTTTTATTGTCAGTATTATTATTCTTCCAAAGTAAGTTCTCTCACCGGAAGGCGGTTGCTCCACGCTGTTGTGCACGATGTATCCACTGCTGCCGCCGAGCACGACGTCTGGGGCCGAGATCGCGTGTCCATTGCCGCTCTGTGTCGTGTAGAATATCGAGTACTTCAGGTACCCGCCGTATGACGTCAGACGTTTTCCTGCGAAGGGAATGGTAGGTTATACGTGGTACTTTGGTACTTTGGGTGCGGGAGAGTAGGTACCCTGACGTATGGACTGTAGTTTATGTGTGACCGGCGCACCCTTTGCAGGCAGTGACTAACGCTAACTGGTTAAGAGTTACAGTATTCTCCCAACCTTCAGGTTTAACTGTATTACGTTTACGATGTTGCGTCTGTCTCGCGTTGAAGCAATCACAACTTCTCTTAAAACGCGTTTTTACAAAAAGTTTAAAAACAAAAATGTTCATCGAGCTAAGAGCCTATTTTAGAACCTAGCATCAAGAACCTAGTACCTAGAATGTAGAATTGGACCTAGAATGTAGACAGACGCAATACGTTGCCTTTCAAGAGAGTTACTTATCAGAAATATCTTACATACCGATTGTTCAACCACAGACTCACCATAATACTGCTCGGGCGCAGCGAAGTAAACGATCTTGTCGTCGGCGTCGTTGGTGCCGAGGTCGGCGCCGATGGCCGTGTGGTTGAGCAGGCTGGGGGCGTCGTGTGCGGGGACTCCGCCGGCCACCGCGAGCACTCCATGTTCACTAGCCTCTAGTAGACCTTACTCTTGGAAGGAAATGTATTGCGTCTGCCTTGTTTTCTCAACATTCAAACGATCATAACTTTTCTTACGAAGCGTTTTTACGAAAAGTTCAAAAACAAAAATGTTCATCGAGCTAACGGCTATTTTAGAACCTAGTATCAAGAATCTAGTATTTACCTAAAATGTAAGATTAGACCTAAAATGTAGACAGACGCAGTACGTTTCCTTTCAAGAGAAGGGCTACAGCAAAGAGTAAACCTGTATAGGATATACCATCAGGAACCGAGTACCTAGAATATAGACAGACGCAATACGTTGCCTTTCAAGAGCCACAGCAGACACCACAGCTGATATTACCTACCGATTGGCCAACGCTAGACTCACCATAATATTGCGCAGGCGCAGCGAAGTAAACTCACTTGTCATCGGCGTCGTTGGTGACGAGGTCGGCGCCGATGGTCGTGTGGTTGAGCAGGCTGGGGGCGTCGTGTGCGGGGACTCCGCCGGCCACCGCGAGCACTCCATGTTCACTAGCCTCTAGTAGCCCTTACTCTTGGAAGACAGTGTATTGCGTCTGCCTTGCTTAAGTGCTGGAGTGACGATTCCTTACAGCTTCTTTGGGTGCGCTAAAGGAGGCACCCTGACATATCGACTATACTTTATGTGCGACTAATGCTATTCGGACTGGCTAGGAGTTACAGTTTTCTTAAATCCTTTAGGATTGACTGGATGAAAGATTTTCAAGTGAAAACCAACTTTATTTACCAGCTGCCGCTACACGGCTTCGTTATCAACGTAGAAAAAAAATCACTATATCGGGATTCGCCATAAATACGGTGCTGTGTTTGGTGGAACGCGCATAAAACGAGTTTATCGACGTCGATTACGAACCTGTCTACCATACCATAAGGATCTGTCAATCCAACGTCATAGGACTCTTGCTATATTTAACAGCGAAAAATTTGACATTATTGGTCAACGATAGACTCACCATAATACTGCGCGGGCGCAGCGAAGTACACGATCTTGTCGTCGGCGTCGTTGGTGCCGAGGTCGGCGCCGATGGCCGTGTGGTTGAGCAGGCTGGGGGCGTCGTGTGCGGGGACTCCGCCGGCGACCGCCACACTCCATGTTCACTAGCCTCTAGTACCGCTACTCTTGATAGGCAGCGTATTGCGTCTGCCTTGCTTTCTCAACATAACTTCTCAAATAACGTTTTTACAAAAAGTTCAAAAACAAAAATGTTCATCGAGCTAACGGCTATTTTAGAACCTAGCATCAAGAACCTAGTACCTAGAATGTAGAATTAGGACCTAAAATGTAGACAAGACACACGCAATACGTTGCCTTTCAGAGGCAGAGATTACAGCTGATATTACCTACAACGATAGACTCACCATAATACTGCGCGGGCGCAGCGAAGTACACGATCTTGTCGTCGGCGTCGTTGGTGACGAGGTCGGCTCCGATGACCGTGTGGTTGAGCAGGCTGGGGGCGTCGTGTGCGGGGACAACAATAGACTCACCATAATACAACAATAGACTCACCATAATATTGCGCGGGCGCAGCGAAGTACACAATCTTATCATCAGCGTCGTTGGTGACGAGGTCGGCTCCGATGACCGTGTGGTTGAGAAGGCTGGGCGGCGTCGTGTGCGGGTAGACGGCTAGGGAACGCTCGAACTCCATGTTCACTAGCGACCAGTTCCACATGCCGGATATCTGGGGGTTTGGGGGTTGTTAGTGGAAGTGAATAGCCGGATCTCCACCAGACGATCCAACGCGATCCGATCGCCCGATCCAAGCAGTTTAATATGTAAAATTCCTTGGATCGCGCTCTCGGATCACGTTGGATCGTCTGGTGGGGATACGGCTAATGGTGGGTCGTGTACGGAAATTTTAAGACAGGGTTTTGGAAAAGTGGTAAGTATAGTAAACGGAAAGGGAGTGACTTAGTGGGTCACTGTGAACCACTTTTGTGCTAGATAAGACTTTTTATTACTGGTGAAAATAAACACTAAACAGTAACGTCAGCAACCAATTTCCTACAAAAACTTTGAATTTATAAAAGTCGTGTACCAAAAGTTGTTTAAGTTGTTTAAGAACGACCCCAGCACTTCTACTCTTTTGGCTTCCAACTTTCGGGTAACTATTCCTATCCTTGCAACACATAATCATAACGACCCATCACGTCCCCACTGCTGGGGCACGGGTCTCCTTCCAATGAAGGAAGGATTTTAGGCCTAGTCCACTACGCTGACCTAAGACGGGTTGGTGGACCCCAACACAAGCAAGCTTGCGCTGAGAGAGTTGTCGGGTAAGTGGGCAACCGGACTGTCAAATGATTTCAAGCTACCCGAAGGCCTCTGACTAGGCTTAACGACTGCTACCGAAGCAGCAACCGGGACCCACGGCTTAACGTGCCGTCCGAAGCACGGAAGAATCTAGGAAAGAACCACTTAAAATCGGTCACCCATCCAATGGCTGACCGTGCCAGTTGTTGCTTAACCTATTAACATACCTCAGCCCAGTAAAGTTGGGCGGACGAGCATCGAGTGGTCTTGCCGAAGCAGTGGCACTTGGTGCAGCCGTCCGGCGAGTCCGGCTGCAGGTTGAAGTATTCTTCCTTGCACATGTCGCAACTCTGTAACAAGGGAATGAGGTAAGGTATTGTAGAATAACGGAAACAGGGTGGTTGGTGGTAAGTGAAGCGAGGGTGCTAATATTTCGAGAGACAGGGACGTCGAAAGCATGAACACAAGAAATGAAGATGAAGGAATTGTAAGTATAAAGCATTTGAATTGTCATTCAGCCGCCATGGCGACTGAATTACAGAAAAGGAGAAAGTGGGGTGCTCGAAACATGTCTCCTCGTGTTACTTGTTAACTGTAAACGTCCCGTGCACCCTGGGCTGTCAGCAGGCTACTACTGACACTGTTCTAAATGGCTAATCTGGAAAACTTCCACGGGTTCGTTATCGACGTCGATAAACAGGTTTCAATCACATCGCCGTATTTATAGTGAGCCGCGACAGTAACGTTTATCTACATCTATATTGAACCCATGTAGCAGCAGCATGTGTGTTCATTTATCGTTGTTCAGAAGGCTGACTCACCTGTCCCGTGACGTACTTCTTGCAGAAGCACTGCGCCGTGTTCTGGTCGCAGACGTCGTCGGTGGTGCCCGCCAGGTCGCAGTGGCACTGGTAGCAGTCCGGGAACGCTAGTGTCACACAGCTACAACTCAGTCCGGAGTAGACACTGACCTGCCCCGTGACGTACTTCTTGCAGAAGCACTGCGCCGTGTTCTGGTCGCAGACGTCGTCGGTGGTGCCCGCCAGGTCGCAGTGGCACTGGTAGCAGTCCGGGAACGCTAGTGTCACACAGCTACAACTCAGTCCGGAGTAGACACTGACCTGCCCCGTGACGTACTTCTTGCAGAAGCACTGCGCCGTGTTCTGGTCGCAGACGTCGTCGGTGGTGCCCGCCAGGTCGCAGTGGCACTGGTAGCAGTCCGGGAACGCTAGTGTCACACAGCTACAACTCAGTCCGGAGTAGACACTGACCTGCCCCGTGACGTACTTCTTGCAGAAGCACTGCGCCGTGTTCTGGTCGCAGACGTCGTCGGTGGTGCCCGCCAGGTCGCAGTGGCACTGGTAGCAGTCCGGGAACGCTAGTGTCACACAGCTACAACTCAGTCCGGAGTAGACACTGACCTGCCCCGTGACGTACTTCTTGCAGAAGCACTGCGCCGTGTTCTGGTCGCAGACGTCGTCGGTGGTGCCCGCCAGGTTGCAGTGGCACTGGTAGCAGTCCGGGAACGCGTAGTGTCACACAGCTACAACTCAGTCCGGAGTAGACACTGACCTGCCCCGTGACGTACTTCTTGCAGAAGCACTGCGCCGTGTTCTGGTCGCAGACGTCGTCGGTGGTGCCCGCCAGGTCGCAGTGGCACTGGTAGCAGTCCGGGAACGCGTAGTGTCCGGGCACGCAGTGGTCGCACACGCGACCCATCACGTTCTCTTTGCATCTGCGGAGAAACAATGTAAGTTTAGTTTCTTCCTCGCTAGTTTACCAATAATTTTTACTATTTTACCTCTTTCTTTCTCTTTCTTCTTTCGGCCAAAAAATCTTTCAAATCAGTATACAAACACATGATCACCCACATTGCAACGCAGCAAGCCTTGAAAATGAACAGGGGAACAGTGTGAGATTGTTTATATAACATTTATGAGGGGCACTTTTACTGCAGCCTGTCATATTATGCAGTCGTCGCAGCCTCGTTGCACGTCACAATGAGACTTGTCCTCTCCCACTGAGGTTGCTATGAGCTACTCACTCGCAGTTCCCGCTGTCGGCGTGGCACTGCAGCCTCGTTGCACGTCACAATGAGACTTGTCCTCTCCCACTGAGGTTGCTATGAGCTACTCACTCGCAGTTCCCGCTGTCGGCGTGGCACTGCAGCCTCGTTGCACGTCACAATGAGACTTGTCCTCTCCCACTGAAGTTGCTATGAGCTACTCACTCGCAGTTCCCGCTGTCGGCGTGGCACTGCAGCCTCGTTGCACGTCACAATGAGACTTGTCCTCTCCCACTGAGGTTGCTATGAGCTACTCACTCGCAGTTCCCGCTGTCGGCGTGGCACTGCAGCCTCTCCCCCCGCACCCCGAGCGGGTTGCAGTTGCAGTCGTCGCAGCCTCGTTGCACGTCGAAGTTGAAGGTGTACGGCTTGCAGCGGTCGCAGTTCTCGCCTTCGACGTTCTTGGGGCATATGCACAGACCTGCAAGGGGTTGGGTAGTGTGAGCATAGTGTTAGTGGGGATATTATATTAGCCGAAGGTATGGGGTGATTGATGTGGGCGTTCGTTATGCTGCAAATTACGTAGAGTGAGCGAAAAACTGGAAAATAAACACAGCCGCTAACTCAGTCAGCGGAGAACAGTTCTTCTACTGGGAACTTAGCGGCAGCGATATGACCACCTCACCAAAAATCCATTTACCATAAACTTTACATTAGCCCTATAAAAGCTAAGAAATCCATACATTTTATTTGTCATTTGTTCGCTTTCAAGGGCAACCCAACTTTGTTCACCAGTCATAAGGATCTGCCAACCAAACGTCCTATATACCCATACTATATTTACAAAATATATCTCAAAACTCACCATCATCATCACAAATGGCCGTCGACGGGCAGTTGCAAGGCTTGCAGTCAGGAAAGCCGTAGTATCCAGTTTTACAAGCGCTGCAAGTGCGACCGATCACGTTGGGTCTGCACCGGCACTGGCCTCCGAAGCTGTCGCACTCCAGGTCTAGGGATCCTTCTACGTCGCAGAAACAGCGGAGGGTTCCGCTGTTGTAGTCCGCTGTTATGGAGAACACTGCGTCGCGGCAGAAGCCTGTTGGATGCGAAGTTAATTAAGATAAGTTTGGTAACTATAAAATTGTTTGTGTGGTTTTGAGAGTATTGCAAATGTAGATTATTGATGTTTAAAGAGATATCTTATTGGCTAACTTAAATAGATAGTAAATTCTTCCCCTCTCCTAAAGGATTTGAGCTATGAGCAGGATATATAATCCGATATTAAAATTAGTTAGCCCTAGGCGAAAGCAAAGGTGAGAGCGAAACATGGCGTCGGATACGGTCTAAAGATGATATACAACGGTTATCGGTAGGTATGCTATAGTGATTCATATAGTCGTAGGGCTACTGTTGCCAAAACCGTTTGCATTTGCTTTTGCCTAGTCATAATTTATATAGATCATCTACAAGACATTTTGCCCATTATTATAAGCTATCTGCTATGTCCATGCTTCCAGGTATCTAGGTTGTTTAAAAAATATGACAGCTCATAAGTTGAATTGGCATTCATCACCATCATCAGCTTATAGCAGTCCACTGCTTAACGTATGCCTCTCCCAAAGCACGCCACTGAATGCAATCTTATAGCTTTCCGACTCCTAAAGGCAAGTAAGAAGAAGAATAACATCACCACTCCTCCCCACTACATACCGACATCAGTAGTAGCCACCTGGTAGTGGTTCATGGAGCACTTGCTGATGAACTCTCGCGTGTAGTCCAACATGTTGGCCTCTTTGACTACGGAGTCCACGTAGTCGGCTGCCGCGACTACGAGAATGTAGTCCAGCCAGACGCCCTTGTTCTCGCTCTGTGGGGGGAGGGTATGTTGTACAATACAGTTTGAATACATGAGTTTTAGTGGAAAAGTTGAACTTACAAAATGTCGACATCAAATCAAGCAGAAGATGATGGGTGTTTTGGTGTTTATATCCAATCAAGATAATTCATACATCGTTTGATAGCTCTCTTCAAGTAAACAAAATTGCTATGACGACCAATTCGTATTATTCATAAGTGGCCAACAATTTTTTGCAGTGATATGCACTCTTTCTCCTGATGACATGAAGGGAGAACTTACTTTGAACTTGAACTGGTTTTGAACAAACAATGCTCATATTATAATAAGTAATTAAGATTAAAACTCCTGCGCCTGCGCAGCGTGCGTCGCGTCCGCCGTCGACATTTTCACTAGCAGCGTGCTGCTACACCCTGTATACACTAGCAGCGTGTGCTACACCCTGTATACCTGCAGCGTGAGTGTGAAGTTGTGCTGCAGAGGCAGGCTCTCCCCGGCGGCTTGATCTCTGTGCAACACCCTGTATACACTAGCAGCGTGTGCTACACCCTGTATACCTGCAGCGTGAGTGTGAAGTTGTGCTGCAGAGGCAGGCTCTCCCCAGGGGGTTGTACCAGCGCCCGGCATCCGGATGTGGAGGGGCAGTGGGCGACGTGCGCCCGCGCAGTGTATGTGCCGTCCGCTGTTGTCACGTTCACTAGGAGGGTGGTCTCTGTGAAGGAATTAGGCAGGTTAGAAATGTTGTAAACGTGAAAGTATGTTTGTTAATCTTGAATAAATACTGGAGATCGAATTTTCACGAAAAAGACATGGGCGACTGTTTATTAAAGCCGTCATACATTAATGAATGGGCGATTTGTGAGTTTGACAAGGTATGTACAGAATCTGGTGAATTCACATGAACAGAAACAAAATCCCCTGTGACATGTATGACAAGATCCACTATTGGTCGTTATCTCACCATTCTTGGTCATTTACCGTACCGTACCATTCACTTTGTTTCAGCTCAGTCATGAAAGGATTATCCAGTGGCCGCTAAACGGGTTCGTTTTCGACGTAGATAAAGGTCACTAAATCACGATTCGCCATAAATATGCAACCGTGATTGGTGAAACGCGCACTAAATAACTTATCAACGTCGATAAGGAACCCGTCTATCAGCCGCGGAGTAGTTTAAATAACTGTGGTGCGCCTGTCGCATAGGCTGTCGAAGAGGCTCTTCGTGCGAAGAATAGCATAATAGACAGGGGTGGCTCTTTTCGTGCCCGGGTAGTATACTGACCCGGGTGGTGGGGCTGGTAGTGTACTGACCCGGGTGGTGCTGCTAGTAGTGTACTGACCCGGGTGGTGCGGCTGGTAGTAGTGCAGCAGCAGCACGTAGTCCTGCGGCGCGGGCACCCTCCCCTCCAGCGCGAGGGGGGCGGCGGGGGTCACTTGTACCACCACGGTCGAGTTGTCCAAGATGGGAGGTCGGGTGAGACGGTCGCCGCCGACGCCGGACTCCGCTTCCAGCTGGTGGGGAAAGGAATAAGTTAGAAATAATAATAAAGTGGTGTACCTAATAAGCAAAAGGGGACAAAACTTTTGCGATAAAGTGTAGCTTTTCCTAGCTGTTGGTCACACATCTTTTTACATGGGACAGGCACGTCCCGTCATGTATTCCACTTGTCATTCCCCCACTATACACCAGAGGGGCATTCCTCATAGTCACAGGTATGGTCATGTGCAGAGAAAGCTAACCCCTCTCTCATAGTAACAATGGTTCTGAGAGGGGTCAGGTTTCTTGGAGTCGACGGCGCCGCTGAAGATCGCCAGCATACACTGCCCATCGCAGCCCGTCATGCAGTCCACTCGCTACTCCGCCACTATATACTACTATACACATGCCTTATAGTCACAGGTATGGTCAAAAGCTGACTTGATGAGAGGGGGTCATAGTAACAATGCTTCTGAGAATGGTCAGGTTTCTCTGCCCCTTACGACCACTTGTAAACTACGGAGCGTAGACTAAAGCCAAGATTTATATGTAGACAAAAATAAAATGTGTATTTTGCAAGCTAGCCTATTTTCAACACAGAAACAAAACCAAAAAGCAACTCTTTTGACAGTCAAAAAATGTACCTTCTTAGAGTCAACAGCTCCGCTGAAGACAGCCGGCACGCACTGCCTTTACTACGCACTAATCCACCTGCTATTCCTAAATCTGACCCCCCTCCCATAACAATGCTTCTGGTACAGTGTACCTTCTTACGTGACTCCGGCCTAATTAGCTGTGTTAGTCACACACAGCAAAGCCACACAACTAAAATTGATTGATTTCTGTACCTTCTTAGAGTCCACGGCGCCGCTGAAGACAGCCGGCACACACTGCCCGTCGCGGCGAAGACAGGCGGCGCGCCCCGTCATGTAGTCCACTTGCCATTCCGCCTCCGGGACAGCCACGATTGATTTTATGCCGACTAACGTGTCTGGTTCACCCTGTGAATAGGTAGAAGTGATTAGAATACAGCAGTGTGTGATAGAGGGTTGTATGGGAGGTAAGGTCGGCATTGCATAATTTGCGTACTGGAGACTCCACCTAACACTGACGTTCAAGTAGAAGATATTGCTGGTTTCTTCTCTTCTAAACCTTCACCGGATTGGAACCGCACTGTCACCTAGAGAACCACACGGTCACTGGGCAACACTCACGTCCAAGTAGACGACGTTGTTGGTGTCTTCTCTTCAGTACCCTTGCTGCACTGGGACCGCACTGTCACCTAGGGAACCACACTGTCACTGTGCAACACTCACGTCCAAGTAGATGACGTTGTCGGTGTCTTATCTTCAGTACCTCGCCGGATTGGAACCGCATTGTCACCTAGGGAACCGCACTGTCACCTATAGAACCGCACTGTCACCCCGGCAACACTCACGTCCAAGTAGATGACGTTGTTGGCGACTTCTCTTCGGAACCCTCTCCAGATTGGAACCGCACTGTCACCTAGGGAACCGCACTGTCACCTATAGAACCGCGCTGTCACCCCGGCAACACTCACGTCCAAGTAGATGACGTTGTTGGCGACTTCTCTTCGGAACCCTCGCCAGATTGGAACCGCACTGTCACCTAGGGAACCACACATTCACTGTGGAACACTCACGTCCAAGTAGATGACGTTGTTAGTGACTTTTCTTCGAAACCCTCGCCGCATTGGAACCGCACTGTCACCTAGGATACCCTACTATCATCTGGGCAACACTCACGTCCAAGTAGATTACGTTGTTGGTGTCTTTTCTTTGGAACTCTCGCCAGATTGAAACCGCACTGTCACCTAGAGAACCGCACTGTCACCTAGGGTACCTATCATCTGTGCAACACTCACGTCTAAATAGATGACGTTGTAGTGTCTTCTCTTCGAAACCTTACCAGATTGGAACCGCACTGTCACCTAGGGTACCTATCATCTGGGCAACTTACGTCCAAGTAGACGACGTTGTTCGTGTCGGTGACGCGGAACAGGCGTGCGTTGGCTCGCTCGTCTAGAACCAGCTGGCGGCAGGGGGCGGTGTACGGACACGAGTTGAAGTTGATCACGCCCGCCTCTTCGGTACCTTCGCCTGATTGGAACCGCACTGTCACCTAGGGAACCGCACTGTCACCTAGGGAACCGTACTGTCACTAAGGGAACCGCACTGTCACCTAGAGAACCGCACTGTCACCTAGGGAACCTTTAATCTGAGCAACACTCACGTCCAAGTACACGACGTTGTTTGTGTCGGTGACGCGGAACAGGCGTGCGTTGGCTCGCTCGTCTAGAACCAGCTGGCGGCAGGGGGCGGTGTACGGACACGAGTTGAAGTTGATCACGCCCGCCTCTTCGGAACCCTCGCCCGATTGGAACCGCACTGTCACCTAGGGAGCCGCACTGTCACCTAGGTAACCACACTGTCACCTCGGGAACCGCACTGTCACCTAGGGAACCGCACTGTCACCTAGGGTACCTTTCATCTGGACAACACTCACGTCCAAGTAGATGACGTTGTTAGTGTCTTCTCTTCGGAACCCTCGCCGGACTGTCACCTAGGGTACAGCACTGTCACGAACCACACTGTCATCTGAGCAACACTCACGTCCAAGTAGATGATGTTGGTGTCTTCTCTTCGGAATCCTCGCCGAAACTGCACTGTCACCTAGGGATCCACACTGTCACCTCGGGTACCTGTCACTGCGCAACACTCACGTCCAAGTAGACAACGTTGCTGGTGTCGGTGACGCGGAACAGGCGTGCGTTGGCTCGCTCGTCTAGAACCAGCTGGCGGCAGGGAGCGGTGTAGGGACACGAGTTGAAGTTGATCACGCCCGCCTCTTCGGTACCTTCGCCGGACTGGAACCGCACTGTCACCTGGGGAGGATAGAATATGTCTTTATTGGTCACAAAATATAAAATCTGATAAAGAGAAGTCACTCAGTTTTATACTTGAGTAAATTCACCTAAACAGGAACAAGAGACCTACTCTACGATAATTATTTTGACAATCGCAGCGCTGCATTCCATACTCATTACTTCACTTATTTTGATGTTCTCAACTGTGAAACTGATTTATCACTTATCTTACGTCCCCCAAGTAAGTAGTATACCAGAGAATACAAGTACATTTACAAGTTAACTATTTCCTCGTCTTGCAATCAATGTAGGTACCTCAAAAACTCATACTCACAATTCCCTTAGCACTGATCTCAAAGGTGGCGTTAGTGGCGATCTCATTCTGCGCAGTCGCGTTGACAGGCGTGACGTATTGCACTAGAAGGACATAGGGCCCACTCTGCTCTATCACCATCTTGTACTGGAGCTCTGGCTGCAAGTCGTTCATTAGAGGTATGTCCGTAGCTGATGCGTTTAACTCGTTCAGTTGCTGTGGGATAGACGAGAGTTTTAGTTATGAATGAATGAATGAATGAATATACTTTATTGACAGAAAAAATATGTATAGTATACATAAGTTGAAAAATTAAATAAAGAATTTACATTGTTACCTAAACTAGGCTCATCACCTGTGCGTTAGATAACAAGCTCTTCCTTTATATATCAATGGTAGGCACTACAAATAGTATTACAGTGTAGAATGAGTTTTGATAATATATAGGTACATTCATTAGAGAAAGTAATAAAAAACAAAAAAGACAAAAGTACTAATAATACAAGGACTTACAGTAAAAACGTCCACATCAATTAATTAATAACTTACATTACTAAATAATATTTATCCGTTTATCTAGTTGTCCAGATTGCAAAAATCTAAACAATTTCAACACACCCAAACCATACCAAAAGTGACAAGATTAACCGCGGAGGGGGGAAGATAACAAGTTGGTAGTGTAAACAGTATTTATTATGGCATGGTATTGCTACACCTGAATTAAATTTTTAGCTATGTGGAAAGCTATGAGCAAATGCCAAGGGTCCAAGCAAGCGGCTTCGAAACAGCGTCAAAGTTTAATCGTCGCAGTGCACACACAACGCTCGAATGTCTTCGATTTAAATGACATGCCACACAATGCGTTGATGTGACTGAGGACACCGACGCAGCACATAACACAATGCCCGTTGCAAGACAGCCTCCGCAGACAGCAGTTTATATTTTCCCAAAAATCAAGTAATAAATAAATATACAAAATATATCTTACCAGAGGATTGTCAATATAGCTAGTAGCAGAAGTCATGAGGCCGCTGACATCGGCATAGGGGAAGCCGTCCAGGCTGGGGTACTCGAAGTGACGACACAACTTGTTGTCTCCGATCTCGCAAGGCTTGTTCACCAGTTTGGTGAGAACTGTGGCTTCGTAGTACGCTTCTGGGATGAGAACGAAGTAATCCTGCGGGGTATTAGGGGATTTGTGAGTTTAATTATGGCAGTGTTGCAGGGTGAAAGTAGGTATCTACCTACTTTCACCCTGCACCATCTGGTGGCAATTTTATGGTGGATATAAATAAATAAATATGTAGGGACATCTCACACACAGCCATTCGACCCTAAGCTAGGCAGAGCCTATGTTATGGGTATCGGACAGCTGATCTATCTACACAAATACATTGATAGATACATATTAAATATAAATATCAACACCCAAGACCCGAGTGCAAATATCTGTCTTTTAAACAAATAGCAGCCAACAAAGCAACAATATTCGACATAGCAGTCAGGGCCACTAACCACAACGCCGTTCAACCGTCAGTATACGAGCAATAAGTTTAGTATCTTTACCTATTTATTTGAGTGAATACTAGGATATGTCGTGTGTTGTGATATGTCATCTATTCAGGGTTTCGTACCTCAAAAGGAAAAAAGAAACCCTTATAGGACTTTGTTGTCCGTATGTCTGTCTGTCTGTCACCACCGTTTTTCTCAGAAACGGGTAGCAGTATCAAGCTGATATTTCGCACAGATATACTCACAATCATGACTTCCTTGGTGGTCTTGATGGTGACGGTCCAGTTGCCGGGGTTCATGACGAAGGGCGCGGGCGAGTTGCCCTTGTCGCCCGCCACCGTCACGAGTTGTGGCGCCACCGTCGGACGCAGGAGCACCGAGAATCTGAAAAAGTAATAAAATAATATACAGGGTGTTGCAAGAAGGGGGTGACTCAGGGGGTCAATCTGAACACAATTTTGTTCTACGAGTTTTGGGAATTGGCGAATAACAAAAGTCATAAGTTTGTTACATCCATAAATACGATAAAAAAATTACAACCGATAAAAAAATATTTAGTTCCAAGTTTGGACGCTAGAGGAGCTCGAAGCGAATAAAATTTATTGCATTCCACTAAGTATGAAAGGTAATAAACATATGAGAATAGTATTTAAGATAGATAGATAGATAAGTTATTTATTTATTTACTTTATAGATTTTCCTTACAATATTCAGGGCATGTTTAACTTCGCGAATGTAACTTCATCATCATCATCGCGACCCATCACATCCCCACTGCTGGGGCACGTGTCTCCTTCCAATGAAGGAAGGGTTTTAGGCCTAGTCCACCACGCTGGCCTAGTGCGGGTTGGTACTTGGTTGAATGTGACTTACTTCTGCTGAATGTCGCCGATGCTCTCCGGAGTGATGATGATGGACGCCGTGACGGGATCCTTCAGAGGGTTCACGTACTTCAGCACCATCCGGTATAGGGACGACTTGGAGATGTGCACTTCGTTTATGACTTCATTCTGAAATTGCAGTTGGGTTTAGGTTTTGGCTTTATTTATGGCTTTTTAGGTAATAGGCAGTAAAGAAATCATAGGTACTTCAGCAATTTATACAATAATATATTTTTTAAATAAAATAACTCAGTTATTAATTAAATTATACTATGTGAAATCACCTGCAGCAATGAGAAAACGACGTATCCTTTCCAGGAGTATCCAGGGAATACTTCTTCTGAGCTCCTGTATCTGACTGCTCCGGATGGAGTTTGACCTTCTTCCACCTGCAAAAATAATTAAAAAATTAATAAATATGATTAAAACGGGAATTTGAGGTGATCACAACGTCTTGACCGCTATTGTTGGGACTCCGATACCGATTAGGTGGTCACCTTCATCGTTTTAGTAAAGATATCCTCCTAAACTATAGGTAGGGCCCTCCACGCGCGAGTTGCAGCGGACACTGGCCGGTCAACTTGTCGCACGTGTTGTGTGTCGACCCGCCGATGATTTGACAGCTGTCATAGGTCTCTTAGTCGTTGCCTAGTCAGAGGCCTTCGGGCGGCTTGAAAACATCTGACAGTCGGGTTGCCCACTTACCTGACAACTCTCTCAGCACAAGCTTGCTTGTCCATGTCCACTAACCCGCACTTGGCCAGCGTGGTGGACTAGGCCTAAACCCCTCCTTCATTGGAAGGAGACCCGTGCCGCAGCAGTGGGGACATGATAGGTCTCTTGCTATATTTGACAGACTTTAAAGACACATAGAGCCCTCACCTCATACTGGAACTGGTGCAGCGTGGGGAAGTAGTGCGCCCTGATTGGCTGGGTGTTGTCTGTCGAACCTCCAATATCATAGTTGCATTCTATCTCAGATACTAAAATGACAGATTCTGAACGATTCATTAACAGTTGATTGACCTGCCAATAGAACGTTAGCACGTCACTTTGGGGACAATCGTGTGTTGATGAACCATTCAGAACCTGACAATTTAGTATCTGAGATCAAAAAACAGACTTTAGAGCCGTTGTCTGTCGACCCGCCGATTACTTGACAGCTGTCATAGGTCTCCTATTATATTTGACAGACTTTAAAGACACATAGAGCCCTCACCTCATACTGGAACTGGTGCAGCGTGGGGAAGTAGTGCGCCCTGATAGGCTGTCGCTGTCGAAGCTCCAATATCACAGTTGCATTCTATAATTACTTTGTAAAATATAGCATGAGCATAGCACTCTTTGACGCTTGATTAACAGATCCAGTCAGCAGTCCAGGTAAATAAAGTTGGTTTTCACACGAATGCCAAATAAAATCTATGAATTCGACGTTCATACATAATACAGGATAGATTGCAGTAACGATGGTCAACGAAACCCGTTCGTTTGGCCGGTCTGTACGCAGCATTATACTGAAACTGGTGCAGCGTGGGGAAGTAGTGCGCCCTGACAGCCGGCCGGCTGTTGTCTGTCGAACCTCCAATATCATAGTTGCATTCTATCTCAGATACTAAAATAACAGATTCCGAACGGTTCATCAACAGTTGATTGTCCTGCCAATGTAAGAACGTAGTACGTCACTTGGGGGACAAATCGTCTGTTGATGAACCATTCAGAATCTAACAATTTAGTATCTGAGATTAAAAAACAGACTTTAGGGCGCTTACCTCATACTGGAACTGGTGCAGCGTGGGGAAGTAGTGCGCCCTGATCGGCTGGTCGCAGCGGCGTCCCTCCACGCGCGAGTTGCAGCGGCACTGCCCGGTCAGCTTGTCGCAATTGTTGTCTGTTGAGCCGCCGATGTCGCAGTCGCATTCTGGTGGGAATTTGGTGGTGTTAAAAGGGGAGAGGGAGTCTTTGTTGAATGAGGTTGGTAGAGGTGAATGACTGGGCTATACTTAGCTACTTTTTAAGTATAAGTTTTAAGTACAAAATGGTTGAGTAAAGGTCTTCGCACATTATAACAACTCACCGGCGACTCGACTCTATGGTAGACATTGATATTTAAGCCCTGTGTCATAATAATAATAATAGGTTTAATTTAAAAAAATGACATTTAGTGTACGATGCGTAGGCCACTCGTTGTACACCACTTTATAGTCATTTTTAAAATTAAACCTTGAAGATATGACACAGGGCTTAAATATCAATGTCTAGCCTAGAGTCGAGTCGCCGTTCAGTTGTTATAATGTGCGAAGATCTTAATTTATTGATTATCCGCAGTGTCATCACGGTTCCTATGTGTTTTCGTACAGAAAGACACGTTTACTCACAGCGATTCAAATCAAAGCTCTATTATCATAGCAGATGCTCAGTATACAGGATTCTGCAAAATAGGGTATACTATGCCGAAAGCGGTTGAATCAGGGGGTCATACTGAACATAGCGCAGTATAAAGCTTCTTTACTGTTTAATTTTTATACGTGGAGACCTGTAATTGGCTATGTTATGTAACCCCTACTATAATGCCCAAATGTACCTAGATATAAGCTGTTGGTTTTCCCATCAATCAATAAATAAATAAATAAACTCACTACTACCGCCATCTATATTCTGTTTGTGTGTGGGTTCTGAAACTATCACATACCAGTACAGCCGAACACGTTGTCAGTCTCGAGCCTGTAGTAGCCGTCTTGGCACTGGTCACAGCGGCGTTCACCCACGTTGTGTTTGCAGATGCACTGTCCGTTCTTAGTGTTGCACGAGCCGAGCCCGCCCAGTGTGCCCGCTAGGTGGCAGTCGCACTCTGTGGAGGGGAGGAAAGGGGGGTTAGTTGGCATAGTGATTATAGTTGTGCATAACAGACTGGGCGTAACTAAAATGCGCATAATATTGAAAAGACACATGAAAATTGGCATATTTTTATTTTTAACCGACTTCAAAAAAAAGGAGGAGGTTCTCAATTCGTCGGGATTTTTTTATTTATGTATATTCACCGATTACTCCGCCGTTAATGGACCGATTTTGATAATTATTTTTAGTGGTTTTTTGATGTCGGTTTTTATTTTTTTTTAATTATTAATTTATACACTATAATAAGATTACCTAGTTTTTATTAATAGCGCATTTCGAAAATGTTACAGACATTGTAATGGAAAACGAAAAAACATCTGCGCTATAAACTGGATAAAAAGTAGATCATCTAATTATTGAAGAAGTAAATATATAAATATATATAAAAAGTTTCTCCGTTTCACAATCACAAACACAGTCATCAAAGTCAACTGCACAGAAATACAGTTGTATTCTTGTATTGTAAAGCCATCACACATACCTTCGCATCCATTAGGATTATACTCCTGTAGGTTCCAGTAGAGCGGCTTGCAGTCGTTGCAGATGCGGCCCTGGACTCGATCCTTGCACTGACACAGCTCTCCGGCCGGCACTGACCCGCAGCCTGGGGAGTAAGGGAACGTGATTAGTAAACAGTCAAGTTTATTATCGAGGGTATTGTATATACTGGTCAGGGGAGTGTGGTTAGAAAATGGTATTGAGGTTAACATAGTATAAGGTAGGCAGTCAGATAAAGGGGCAAATTTGATCAGCTGGGAAATTCTTTTACCACAGTAACAACCCTAGTGTATCGCTCTGTGTATCGTGTTTGTCACAGTCCTCATAGAAGAAGTATAAACCAAATTTTTCACTTAGTCCAGCCTTCTGATGATAAGGTATGTTTCAGATACGGCTAGGGCAGGGTAAAAATAGGTACGAAGTTCGCTGTTCCAGGCCCTGTAGCACGGGGCGCTATTAAGACGTGACAAAAGTTCTCCGTCGCGCTCGCTCTTGAGGCTGCGCGATGTGAGTGAGCTCGATGCAAAACTCTTGTCACGTCTTACATGCGCCGCGTATACTAGCCTTTTAGCTAGTATAATAAACATACAAACATCTCACCAGCAAAGCTCGGTATGACCCCTCTAGGGTCACAGTTGCATTCCTCGCAGGCAGGATAGTTGTAGAAGTGTTCCTTGCAGTGGTCACACTTGTTGCCGTCGAAGTTGCACCAGCTAGTATACTACAGGTGTTGCAAAATGGGTACACTAAGCAAAAACCTAATAACTTTTTTTCGCGAATTTTGAAATTCTGATTTCATTTTCGGGTTTCGATACTCATACCATGCTGCATATGTAGGTTTCACCTTAGTGTACGCTTTTTGCATCACCCTGTATTAACACTCACCAGCAAAGCTCGGTATGACGCCTCTAGGGTCACAGTTGCACTCTTCGCAGGCGGGGTAGTTGTAGAAATGCTCCTTGCAGTGGTCACACTTGTTGCCGTCGAAGTGGGGCCAGCTAGTATAATACGGGTGTTGCAAAAAGGGTATACTAAGACGAAACTTACATGTGCAGCATGGTAGATGTAAGCCCGATTTTTTTTTACTGAATTTCAAAATTCGCGATTTTTATCATTTTCCAAAGAAACTAAGTTAGTCACGTGATTTTTTACCATCTAAAATGATATTTTTTCGGACTTAGACCATGCTGCCCATATAGATTTCGGCTTAGTATACTCTTTTAGCAACATTCCTTGCCTTGCCCTTGCCTATTTATTCGAATGTAATAAGGGTTCTGTCAGATGTCTTTCCCCGTGAAAAAAGGTTTAGTATAATATAAACACTCACCAGCAAAGCTCGGTATGACCCCTCTAGGGTCGCAGTTGCACTCTTCGCAGGCGGGGTAGTTGTAGAAGTGCTCCTTGCAGTGGTCGCACTTGTTGCCGTCGAAGTTAGACCAGCTAGTATACTACAGGTGTTGTAAAAAGGGTATAGGTACTAAGCCGTAACACTAAGTAAAAAACCACGTGACTAACATAGTTTCTATGGAAAATTATAATTTTTTTCGCGAATTTTGAATTTCTGATTTCATTTTCGGGTTTTGATACTTATACCATGCTGCATATGTAGGTTTCAGCTTAGTATACCATTTTTGCAACACCCTGTATAAACACTCACCAGCAAAGCTCGGTATGACCCCTCTAGGGTCACAGTTGCACTCCTCGCAGGCGGGGTAGTTGTAGAAGTGCTCCTTGCAGTGGTCACACTTGTTGCCTTCCAAGTTGCACCAGCTAGTATAATACGGGTGTTGCAAAAAGGGTATACTAAGCCGAAACACTAAGTAAAAAACCACGTGACTAGCATAGTTTCTATGGAAAATTTGAATTTTTTTTCGCGAGTTTTGAATTTCTGATTTCATTTTCGAGTTTTGATACTTATACCATGCTGCACATGTAGATTTGGGCTTAGTATAGCCTTTTTGCAACACCCTGTATAAACACTCACCAGCAAAGCTCGGTATGACCCCTCTAGGATCACAGTTGCACTCTTCACAGGCGGGGTAGTTGTAGAAGTGCTCCTTGCAGTGGTCACACTTGTTGCTGTCGAAGTTGCACCAGCTAGTATAATACGGGTGTTGCAAATAGGGTACGTAAGCCGAAACCTACATGTGCAGCATGGTATATCTAAGCCGAAAATGAAATTAGAATTTCAAAATTCGCGAAAAAGGCTCGTTGTACATGTAGGTTTCAGCTTACTATACCCTTTTTGCAACACCCTGTATAAACACTCACCAGCAAAGCTCGGTATGACCCCTCTAGGGTCACAGTTGCACTCCTCGCAGGCGGGATAGTTGTAGAAGTGTTCCTTGCAGTGGTCACACTTGTTGCCGTCGAAGTTGGGACGGCAGTGGCAGTCGCCGTTGTCGTCGCAGGTAGAGCCGATTGAGCCGGATACGTCGCAGTAGCATGCTGTGGGGATGTTGGTTCGTTATGATTATGAGGTTAGTTAACCATTAAAAAGATAAACCGTTTTTACATAATAATGATGTCGATTCTGAAGGTACGAATTCCAATTCAGTGCTGTCTAAACCTAAACATCTTTGTTTAAAATTCGACTCTGAGTGTTTTCGTAAATCTCATTTTTCAATGACAAAATTTATATACTTAATACTACTCAGTTTGCTTCCGGAGACACAGCCAAGGCCCTGATTAAGCCTTAATAAGGCATGGTAATAAAAAAAGAACATTGGTTTTTGCCCGTAACTCAATTTAGAGTTCAAAATAAGGTGGGAACTATTTTCCCTTTGTAATATTAAAGGTTAAATAGGTTTACCTAAAAAGTTTAGTAGCTCTGTAAGAATATTATTAGGAATCCTGCGTAATATAGAGGTAATAAACTTACGCAAACAGTCCGGGTACTTATAGTACCCCGGCGAGCACTGGTCGCACTGCTTGCCCCCGAAGTTGGAGAGACAGTTGCATTTCCCGTCAGCAGAGCAGCTGGTCGAGGTGGAACCCTTGGCTGAACAGTTGCAAGAGACGCAGACTCGCTCGCGACCGCGGACCTCCATGTAGTAGCTGGGAGAGAGTGGATTGGCTAAGTTTTTATGGTCACGAAACAAAACAAAGTGATTGCAAAATTAAAATAAAATAATGCTTAAATAATTTTATTTCAAATCAAAACAAAATTAATTTTTGTACACATAAATTTGTACGGGAAGTACCCCAAAAAAAAATATTTTACTACTTTGTTGGGGTTTAAAATTTTTGTACATCTATGCACAAAAATTTTGCTTAACAGCTTGATACCTTTAGCCGTTTCGGAAAAAAGGATTGTGACAGACCTATAGACAGACGGGTGGACAAAAAAGTGATCCTATAAGGGTTCCTTTTTCTTTTTGAGGTATGGAACCCTAAAAAGATTAAGCTATTTCACATATAAGTGGAAATAATTACCCAGATATGCACTGGTCGCAGCGGGCGCCTCCAAAGCCTTCCTTGCAGATGCACTGTCCGGTGACGTCATCACAGATGTTCGGGAGGGTGCCACTTGTGTCACAGTTGCAATCTGAGGAAGGATGTATTTATAGAGTTAGAATGGTTGTTTGTACACAGGGTGTTCCAGGCAGGAACAGAAATATCTTGAATATTTTATACTATTATTAGGGCATAATATTATATCTACATTTGATAGGCAGGTTAATAAAGGAGACTTTATTACAGTGCTAATTGAGTTTAAAAAAGTTTAGATTTTACTCATGACAGTTAATTGTCATTGATTTCCTTACCTTTATTTGGAACCCTAAATACAGAGTTTCTGAGAGCTGTGCTAACCAACTCAGTCTCCCTTTGTATTTGTTTGTTTTTTGTCAAGAGTTAAGCATCATCCTGACGAGCTAGCATAGCAAAAGTTCTATGTCATGCTCGCTTTTGAGGCTGCACAATGTGAGTGAGCGATGCAAAATGTTTATAATTTCTTAATTGCGCCCCATGCTAGCTCTGGTTGATCCTAATATTTACAGTACAAACTCAAACAGCATCTTACGTGAGCATGTTGGGTAGTTGTAGTAGCCGGCCTCGCACTGGTTGCAGGTGCGGCCCGCATACTTGCTGCGACAGGTGCAGTTGCCGCTGTCCTTGTCGCACACCGTGGACACCGAGCCCACCGTGTTGCATTCACAGCCTGCGGGGATTAATGTTTTGTGAGATAATTTCAGATAGTAATATGTAAGTGTATAATTGTTAAAATTTTGTATGTGGTTACATAGATTTTACTAAGATAGAGCTGTAGTGCATGGAAAGGAGTAGAGGAAAGATAATTTAAATGTTGTCATAATTAAGCTTCTTATGTTCTATTGTATATTTTATTGTGTTATTATATTTTACAGAGGTTAAAGCAGTAAAGACATGGAAAGGAGTAGCGAAATGAGGAAAGATAACTTAACTGTTACTTAATGTGTTCTTTTGTTCCACGTTGTCACTAAAATTATAAGACGTAAGTATAAAGTTAAAAAGAGGAAGTCACCGGACACTTACTTTTGCACTCCGAAGAATAGTAGCCATCAGCACAAATCTCACACGACTTGCCGGCGTAGTTGAATTTGCAAGGACACTAAAATGAAACAGTGAAAATTCATTTAATTTCAATTTCCATACAATGCAAGTGATAAAATCAGCGTACAAATTAAAGCTTTTAAAATAAACAAAACAAAAGAAAAATAAACAAACAAAAACAACTGTTAAAAGTTCAAAAACTTTGAATTTGGAAATGAAAATAAAGTTGCCAGTATTTTTAAAAAAGACGACTTTTATGAAATAAATATATTTTTCTCGTATTAAAATGTCATGATAGTTAGAGTTAGAGAATCAAACTGGATAATAATAAAACGTTACCAATCCACCAATGGGCGTGCAGTGCGAGCCCTCAGTGCCATTCAGGTTGCAGGTGCAGGGCTTGCAGTCAGGGTAGTCGAAGTAGCCGTATGCGCAAGAGTCACAGTTTGGTGGGTTGAATTCCACTCGGCATTCGCACTGACCAGTCTCCTCCGCACAGTTTCCAGTGGAAAAGTGTGGGTCACATTCACAAGCTGGGAGAAAATGAAATGTTATTTACTGCATGTTAATTTTATAGCTTCAGTATGTACATAGTTATCATAGTAAGGCACTTATTGATTTTGATTCATTAAATATAAACTGAAAATTTAAAGTACCTAGGTATAACACAAAAACCTATAAATGGTAGTAAAATAAAATAGTTACTTACGAGCGCAAACGTCTAGTTCTCCCCATTGTTTGCCGTAAGGCCGGTAAAAAGTAGGTTTGCATTTATTACAGTTGATGCCTTCGGTGTTGTGTTGGCAGTTCTGGCAGACACCACCTCCTTCGTAGTTTCCGTGAATATCGAGGGATAAACCATTCGCGTCGATTTCGGGGTCGTAAACGCACTCAGTTGAATGGTTGTGGCAATTGCAAGCTGTAAAATTATAAACGTTTATAAGTATCAATAACCTTCAGTAGGTATGTATAAAATTTTCATTGTTAAGTAAGTAGGTAAAAATCAACAATATAATTTGTAGAAACGACTTCTTACGTTCACAATCAAATCGATCCCAGTTTTGTGAGATTCTCCACTTCTTCTGTTCAAAGCCAGGGCAGCACTCGGCACACTGGGGCCCGCAGGTGTTGTGGTGGCAGCGGCAGACCAGGATGTTGGTTGTGTCACTCGGGTCGCAGTTGTCAGCGTGACCGTTGCACATGCACCGTCCTCCGATCTCGATGTCTTTTATGCTGTAGAAGTACTGTGGGAGAAGTGATTTAAATTATTTTATCGGTAAATGTTTAGCACCTATATCAAATATTTCAGTTTCTAAAGTCTGTTTTTTAATCTCAGATACTAAAGTAACAGATTCTGAACAGTCCATCAACAGTCGCTCGTCCCGCGATTAAGTGAGTTCTATTGGCGTGACAATCAACTATTTATGAATTTCAGAATCTGTCAATTTAGTATCTGAGATAAAAAAAAACAGACTTTAGTATATAACGTAAATATTTTTTAAGCGTACGTGAATTTTTTTTTCCATATTCAAGGATGTCATTTTTTTGTGGCAACATTGTAAAAAAAAGCATAATGCTCGATGGCGGGAACATTTAAATCTGTCTTATTTATTTTATTTAAGTATTTAATTCTTTATTGCACAAATATTAGAAATAAATGTACAAATGGAGGGCTTAATGCTAAGAGCATTTTCTACCAGCCAACCTACAGGACCATGTATATACGCTAACTCACCCGCCGTGTAACAGTGGGATCCTGCCTCGCGACGCTCATGAGGTGCCCCAGCAGATTCTTGGTCCTTAGCAAGCGCAGCCGCACGTTGGTAGCTCGAGTCCACTCTTGCAGAACCGAAGAGTTGAAGTACTTGTTGGACGACGGACGGTAGTTCAGCAGGGAGATCGGGATCTGAATGGGGTTTAATAATTATAGTTTAGTATATTTTAGGCTATTCTCTGAAGCGTTATTGCCTGCAACTAGCTCGCAAGAATGTATAATGATAATTTGTAAGATAAATAATATTACCTAAATCCTAAGCTGGGACAATTTCCCACCACGCTGGTCCACTGCGGTTTGGTGGGTTCACACATCTTCATAACTAGCCGTTTTCTGTCGATATTGTCCCTCACCGTCAGACCACGTGGTAGTTAAATTCCTTAATTAAGAAGCTCGAACCACTCCAAAAAGGGGACGAGCCCTCCCGCTACACCACGGCTTCTATAGCAATACCCTCTCGAGTGAAAGATTCCATCTGAACTGACCTCTCCGCCCTCGAGCGGCACAATCTTGGAGTATTCGGTGCTGCAGATGACAGAGTCGTCTCTGGTGATGGGCTGGATGCTCTCCTTGCCGAAGTAGCGCTCGCAGTCTCTGTGCAGAAGAAGAAGAAGAATAAAATGTAGATGGATGCAGACGTAAATGGCGATACGGCTCGCGACCTTATACGTGAGTTCAAATGTACAGAGAAAGGCATTTCGCTTGCGAGTCACTTCTGACAACATAAGTAGTTATGATGAAGATGGATGTAGGCAGTGCGACGGTAATTATAAACTTACACAGTAAAACAAAAGGAGGCTCTCCGAGGGAAATATCATCAATTGTCAGCAACTGACGCAGATGGTGCCTGCTGCCTACGTCTTGTGCTCGTAGGCAGGGCATACAACATACGCTATTTTATTTTGCAAAAACGTAGTTTGCATTTTCTCGAATACAAAGTGGCGCCTCTAGCGGTAACTAGGTATCATTAAACTTGACAAGTCAATGTGTAAAGTACAAATTTACCATACCTACTTATTATAGTTTACTCATACTCATCAAAACTAAAACACAGGTCTTATTACTTACTGTGGTGAGTCAGAAAAGTATTGCCAGGGTTTGAAAGTTTTCCCATAGTCGGTGGACTTCTCGAGCGCCCAGAGGCCGGGCCGCGGCGAGTTGCCCATCCTCACGAACACGTACGCCACGTGGAACTCCTGAAAGAGACAATGTTATGTGTGAGAACGGAAGAAAACAAGGATAATTCTTAGCTTTCGCTTTACTTAGCCAAACTTTCTTTCTTGGGCAGCAAATATCCAAGGAAAAGGGGGGGGGGCAATAATATACATGTGTTTAGGTAAGGTAGATTTTTAAAATTTGCCTCTTTTGGAAATGGACATCTGTCGCTAGCCAAGATCTAATCTAGGTACACCATGTCAAAGTTTTATTAAATTTAAAGTTTTTCTTGCATTAAATAAAATTATTACATCAATCATGTTCTGGTGGAACAGAGGCTAACTAAGCGCCGGCAAATGAAAAATAAACCATTATAACTATTTATGTGATTTGTTATAAAAGTGTTAAAAGACCCAGGAAAATTTGTTTGTCATGCGAATTCCAGTGTCTCACTACTAATCACTTTCTCTGTATCACCAATGGTTAACTGGTAGAGAATGTTACTAGTAGGTATTATGTTCGTCTTATGTTTTTATGTGCCATAAAGAATTTAAAATAATAATAATAACTAGTACTCCTAACAGGTACCTAGAATCTAGAAGTGCCAAGATAACGCTTTAAAACGTATGAACTGTTTCATAGTTAGTTTTCTGTATCGTTTATGTCTTGCATTAATTTTAACCTATTAGTTATACAAAACATTTTTTTTTCTTTATATTTTTATTACCTACTTACTTACTTATCCTTGTAATTTTTTTTTTTAATGAATTGCCTATACCTACGCTAAGTAGGTAAAGGATTTTGGGTGGTAATTTTTCGTAGGATTAAAGTTTTTCTATAGAACAATAACATTCCTTATCATTTCATGCTCAAATATAAGAAGAGGTAATTTATAGTAAGTATTATCTCTAACTTGCCTGCCAAGTGTGGAGAAAATGACAATTATGTTAGTTTGCGTTTTTCATTAATTTATACTTTGTTATGTTTTATTTTAAAACAAAAGATTTCATGCTGCGAAAGTTATGAATTTTATTCGAACACCCGCTATATAATCCAGGTTATTCCTATGTTTAACGTAAGTAGTTAGTAACTAATATTAAATCGGTGGTCTATCCAGCTAATATTACTATTATCTGCGTACCTAACATTAGCCGTAACTAAACATAATATTAATTATACAAATAAATGATACGGAAAGCTTTGAGCGCGAGGTCTTATTTAGAGCTTTTTATTGATCTTTGTTAGGTATATTTTATGAAAGTTATGAATACTTATGAAATATTATTATTTTGTGCAAAAAATAAAGAAAGGCCATTACGGCAAAACATAAATATTATTATAGGTAGTCCGGGAAAAATTTTTTCAGCGAGCTTTCGGAGGGCGAGCGGCAGGGGTTGTGATTTCAGGCTGAAATACTGTAGATGGCGTTATGGAAGCGAATTCTACAACGCGGTATGGTTGTGTTTTTCGAATAGCCTTTATAGCTCTCCCATCGATAGCAACAGGTATGCTCAAAAACTAATCTTAGACATAAGAGATTAGATTTTTTGAAGCCGTGTCTCAACTTCTATGAAGTTGCAGATAGGCCAATTAGACTACTAATCTAACCTTTACGTAAATTAAATCCTAAATAGTTATAAAATAGTGCCCTCATTGGATTTCGATAGAAGCTGAGAGCTGTCCGCAATTAAAAACATACTTTATAAATGTTTTTGTTTCGTTTTGATATTTTTACTTAAATAAATATTAGCCGTTAGGCATGAAAATTGTACTTCTTAGTATAAATCTGTATACTCCCTGTGTCTTCAGCAAATTTACAAAATCGCTAGTAAAACAAATCTCTAGCTTGGCTTTTATTAGATTTAGGTACCTAGTAATAGTTACAATTACAGGCATCGCACAGTATATAATGTAAACGTTACAGGAGCCATAAATTCGTAATGAATTTTTATTTTATCGTTTTGCCGCACAGCTATCAAACGCCCACGGTTTCCTGTGTGTTTTATCTCCGTGGTTTGTAGGTACGTATGCAATATTTACTGAATCATTATACAACATACCTACTTAGTAGGTGTACCTATTATAGTCCCACTACTGGACACCCATGCTTATTCCACACGTCTCTGTTATCGATTACCTGAATGATGAATTATTTTTTTCTAAAATGCACATACTTCAGCAAGTACTAAGGGATCGCCTTGAATCACCTTAAGTTTTTTTGTAAAAAAATATAATTATTATGTAAGTAGTTATTTTGAGTTAATCCTCCTTACTCCTTCGTCGATCTTGTATATAAAGTAGGTAGTTATTTTTAAATAACAATGCATACCTAATATAATACTTAGTTTTGAGTTACATTGCATTCGCTGAGCAGATGCCTTACTATAGTAGTAATATCCATGCGTCATGCATGACGCTAGGTTCGTATTAAATTTCGCTGGGCTGTCGAAAATGTATGCGTAGCGCTAACATAAAATAGTTTAGTTTTAATTTTAATAGACCGAGACCTTTGGCAGTCACAGTTTATATATTATTATGGTTTTTATAATGCAGTTGCTATCATTATAGTAGATAGGTAGGTATGTACAAAAAAAAACACGCACTCACGCCTTGTACTAATGTAAGTACTCCCTTGCGGGGTAGGCAGAGGTGCATTGCTGCACCCACTTTTCGCCAGAGTGTTAGGTGGCGGGCCTATTGCCATTTTACGGGCACATCCAAGACCCGATAACAAATATCTGTGTTTAAACAAATATCTGCCCCAGCCGGGAATCGAACCCGGGACCATCGGCTCAGTCGTCAGGGTCACTAACCACTACGCCATTCGGTCGTCTTCGTATGTCTATCAGGTATGTATCTAGGTATATTATTAACTTTGCATATCTAGATAGATACCCTGTGTAACGATATTACGATAAACATGAAACGGCAAGCAGTGGGTTCAGGCTGTTTTCCGCTGTAACACATGAACTGAAAATTATTTCGGTACTTTACGATATCCCGCAGTACAATCAAGTACAAGTGTGCCTTGCAGTAAAGTGTAATCTTTTATCTCAGTCAATATTTATACCAGATTTTATTCAACTTTACTAAATTGACAGAATTCTGTTCTGAACGGTTCATCAACAGTCGATTGGTGACGTATCGTTCTATTAGCGGGACAATCGACTGTGGATGAACCGTTCAAAATCTGTCAATTTAGTATCTGAGATTAAAAAACAGACTATACTTAGATAAACATTCACGGTTTCTGCTCACAGCACAGGTCACAATTAAAAGATTTTTTATATTCGTTATACAGTTATTTGGTAACATGAGCTGGTGAGTTTTGGTCCTGACTGTCCTGCCGCGGTCAATGCTCTTTTACTAGGATAATGCAACTATTTCGGGCTTTCTCCACGCGGGGACCCGAATAGAAGGAAATAAAAACACGTAACTACCTACCTACTTATAGGCTGGTGCTTCGGCCATGTTTGATTCGATGTTTGTTTGTGAAATGGATTTATTTGAGGTTGGCATAAAACTCGTAAATTTAGGCTTCCACTGAAATATCAGCGCAGTGTCCTTTGAGCTAGCCAAAGGCAAAGCTTATTTTGTTGGTTTGTGAGCTGATCAATCATCTACAGGGTGTAACGAAAGTGGTAGAGTAAGCCGAAAGGAAACAGAAGTTGTTCAGAATGACTCCACCTTTTTGAATTCTTATAATATTCTATATGAGATAAACTCCCTCTGTCTAAGATACACTTACGAGCAACGAAAAAGTTCCAGAACTTTTTCATTGCACATGATGAGTGACCGTGTAATCAGCACCGAATGGCTCAATAAGTCCACCATAGAGCTGTTACGACCTGCAAGATCTCGGACAAGTGGCAATAATGATAGCCGACCAATGATAGTGTACGTGTAGATGGCACAAAAATAACGTTATTTGAGGTGCCTCTAAGTCTGAATCTATAGAAAATTTTGAAAAAAGAAAAAGATAGTAGTAGTATGATCCTTGTCATTCCTTGTGTCAATAACATAATAAAAAATCATGGAGATTGGATAATATTTAGAAGTAGTAAAACGTTTTTTTCTTTTTGTATCGACGAGTAAGTGCTATACTCTCCTCTTAAGAGGAAGAATGATGAGTGCAATGATTTCAAAAGGAAGGATACGCCCGTCAGAACGTATTTTCCAAAGAAAATTACACTCGCGCGCTGGTCTTAATTCATACAAATTATGGCAGATTTATGAGATTTTAGGGCCAACGCGAGGGTGTCATTTTCTAGAGCGGTTGGGCCTGTGCTACCTGCCTTACGCTAGTAATATATAATAGTTAAGTCAATGGATGAGTGTAATATGTCAGCTCATACCTGTCCCAAGTCGATGGTGACGTTGACCTCGTTGTACTTCATCCCGCGCGACAGGGGGGGGCTCTGCCACCAGGTTTCCATGTCGTCCACGGCATATTCGGGGGGGTGTTTCTGGGAGTCCACCTCGGCGTCGCAGTAGTCACAGATCTGGGGGGGAGGTGGTCAGGTAAATACTAGGTTGGTTGGTAGGTAATATGTGTGCTTTTTAGTGTTCAGTTTAGATTCAATAATTCTAAAGCTGCATATATAATATATGTAAGTAAGGTAAATTATAGGAACTAGTTCATAGGGTGTTGTGAACTTGTGAATAGTTGTGATGAATATTTGTTGTGTCCATCCTTCTGTCTGTCTGTAAAGCAAGACGTGGAGATTTCGAATTTTTAAACCATTAATGTACCTAAGTATACTTATTCAAAACTACGGTTCATTGAAGCTGTGAAAATATCTCTACCTTCTACTTATTTTTAATTTATGTTGCATAAAACGTAAATTATGACAAGTCATCTATGAATCGATATTTAAACGGTGTTTCCCGTTAATCTAGATCTATGAAATTTGGCCAGTAAGTACTACCTACCTAGTAAAGTTTAAGTTATCTCATTTCGTTCATTCATTTTCTGCAAACATAAATCAACGTCGAGCTTTACAACCCAACATAATATTATCTGTCTTTGAAGAGAGAATAAATAAAAAAAGATATTATCTGCAGTCCATTGTCGGGATTTGGGAAAAAACAAAAGCATTCGGGATGAGCCCCAGCATCTGGCGGGCACATGCGCGGGCGCCGCAAAAAGAACACGAGGGGAGCCGAACTTTGCCGAAATTCGGCGAAGACACACGAAGTGTTGAGCTTTAGCTTACGAGAAACGAAGTTTCTGAGTGCTGAGCTACGCCAATCAGGACTCTATCTCGTTGCATTAAAGATACCGATTTAGTGAGAGGATTTTTTTTGTAAATCTGGAGTAGCTGACCTGTAATTATGGACATCCATGATTCAATCCAGAAATTCGGAGGGACTACAAATGGTAACCACATAGTTTTATTGAACCTGTTATAAAACGGATTTTTTTTTTGTTAAATATATTTATACTTATATTATGATCACACGTGATGCTGTGTGGAAAATTGTGAAAACTTTAGCCCATAATTACTTAAATATTTATTAAGCATTAAGTAACAAGAAGGTAGGTTTAAACATCTACTAATAATAATCAAAAAAATTATGATTCAAAAGATAAATTGGTAGGTATAAAGTACCTATTCCAAGTAATTTTATGCACCCAAAGATTACAAGTAGTTCTGGGAATTAGCACTGGTATACTTAAAGCTTCTGTCGTGTGGTGCCTCATGCCATAATTTAACAAAGAGGCCCAGTTGTAAAATATTTACTTAGTCATTTTTATATTACTGTTATAAATAAATTATTATATTTTCTCATTCATGCCGGCATAGATAAGAAGTTCATAGGTCATAGTTATCACTATCACACATTTTTGTAGGGCTAATAATTTAAGTAACTAGGTAGGTACTTCAACGGTTACGAAACATAGATAAACTATACCTACCTACCTACGTTAAACTTTTGTACCTACCTTAGTATTTTGTAAGCACACACACGCAACACACGCACTCACGCCTTGTACTAATGTACTCCCTTGCGGGGTAGGCAGAGGTGCATTGCTGCACCCACTTTTCGCCAGAGTGTTATGTTAGTCCCAATGTAATAGGGGGCGGGCCTATTGCCATTTTACGGGCACATCCAAGACCCGAGAACAAATATCTCTGTTAAAACAAATATCTGCCCCAGCCGGGAATCGAACCCGGGACCATCGGCTCAGTAGTCAGGGTCACTAACCACTACGCCATTCGGTCGTCTTTTTGTTTTTGTAAGATAACTAGTTAACCTAAGTCTACTTTTATATGCTGATAGATAACTTAGGCTAAGTTTTTAATTGGGATGGGATAACTGAAACATCTAGGAATTACTCTTACTCCAGAGATACATCATACATATTTTAGGTAACAGAGATATTGCAGGGTAATTCAATCCTTTATTAAATACATGATCATGTTTATCGCATTCCTCGCCGTTGTTAGGAATGCTATATAATATTATAAAACTCTTTTTATTCTATAATTGATGCAACTTTCATTAAATAAATGTATTACAGGACATTTGGGCATCTACGAGGGTTCCTCTTGAGATAAACTTGACCCCCAGAACATAAATTATTAACAGTAACCGTAAGCAGAGATTACTGACTAGTTACTACGTAATCGAAAGCTAGATTCAAAATTCTAAGCTTAAAACAGCGGTTACATCACTTACATCATGAATTCATCATCTCTAATCTAGCAGTGTTATAAAGTAGTTAAAACCGACAGTAGCCACAGAGTAGTTGCGAGATAAAACGTTATCGGCGTCCTGTTTCCACCATCCCGGCTGATAAGCGGGTTCGATGCTCGCCAGGGACCAGCCGAAATGTGCGCTACTCATTCATATTAATTAAGAAGGGTACTAGGTACTTAATTAATTATTGTGAAAAGGAAATACATGTTGTACTTAGTCGTACTTATGCCCTATAAGAAAACGTGATAAGTACCTGATAATATCCAATTTCATTGATTAAGTTTACCGGCAGAATTTTTCAATCTTTGATTTAATTTCACGTGCCAAACTACTATCTACGGCTACGTAGGAGCCCGCTATACTAAACTGAAGAAAAGTTTGAAAAACTAACAGCATATTTACCTACATACAATTATAGTTTAAGGGAGACACAAGATAACAGGAACACTTTCATTGTAATTTAATGGATACAAGTTTACTAACACTAGCTTTTGTTATCCTAGCTTGAAAAACTAGGCTCATGTAGCCCGAGCATAAGTCAAACACGATTCACCCTGAACATCCATCCTCCAATCAGCACATCACTCGAAACCCCAAAATCCAATCAAAACAAAACATACCTGTCCCTGAATGACGTTGATTGGTTCATCGTGGTCCGCGTTAGCGCCGACCAGCTTGCAGTAGAGTTCCCGGCCCTCGTCTCCGCAGGTGGCTGTGGCGGTGATCCTCTTGCCGAGAGCCAGGTTGAAGTACGGGGGGGTGAGGATCTCCGCGGCGGCGAGGGGTATGAGGAGGACGAGCGCGGTCCACGCGGCCTCCATGGTGTTGGCGCGTCCGCGGTCTCCCGCCGAATGACGCGCGCGCCGGCTCCAGACCGACACGCTATCGTCATTTAATTTTGGCGGACTGGATCGTTCGTGATTGATAGGTTGCTGTTTTGGCGTGTTGTTTGGGGATGGTTTCGCGGGTCAGCCGCTGCCGCTGTAGGCGGTTTGATGATACTCATTATTTCCGTTTTTAGAATTATTTTATATTTTATCAAATCTAAGTCCTGAAACTATGTTACCTAGGTAAGGTGGGTATTATACCTACCTACTTAGTTGCATAAATTACCTAAAAGATTTTTAGTTTCGCTGTAACTGCAGATAGGTTAAAAAAAAAAAAAAAATTTAAACCTACAGGTCTTCAGGGACTACAATAGTGAATATAGCAGGGACCAGCAGGGACGTAGGTATTCATTAAACGAATTAAACTTTCGATTCTTTATTATAAGGATTATGTGCGAAATTGTAGAGTTAGACCCATCGAACTAATAAGTAGTAACATTAGTTCAATGGTTAGACCCAAATTTCCACCAGCAATTAAGATTTTGAGGATTTCCATGATATAAGTCATGGATCACGACACAAAATATTGACTTTAAGTCAAAATATGCATTTTAGTCTAGGTAAGTACCTACTTATTAATTCATTTTAATTTTTAATTAGCTTTTTTTCTCATAGTGTGTACTGTACTTACTTATCTTCTTCTTAGAGTGTAGGATTCATCATCATCATTTCAAGCTCACATGGCACAGATTCGTCTGTTTTAACTTGCAGTAGCGATTCTAATTGATTAATCAACACTTTTTATTACGTACTTATATTTTTCTTCTTATATTTATAGAATTCCAGTGGACAAAGTTATACCTAGGTTGATGTTTCTAAAACTTAATTTTGGGCCTACTGAAATCGACTTCATTACATAGGTATATAGTGTCGTAGTTCCACGTACCCAGTTCTTTGAATACTTTGGTACTTACTTAAAATCAATCGGGGATTAACCTAGTGACGTTGCGTGGCCATATTTGTTGCTTTGACAATCATATTTTGTAAACAGAGAGGCTTCTTGGAAAGGACATCGGTATGTATCTGTATGTACAATGCCTTTTAATAATATAAAACGATGCCTGTTAATATTACTTAAATTGTTTTTTAAATAGGTATTTGTCTCTATTTACTTATAGGTAGGAAGGTGTAGTACCTAACTATAAGTAAATAGAGAGATTACCTATTACGTAACATATCCGTAACTATGTATAATGTCAACACTCAAAAGATTAGATTTATCCGGCATTCTGTTTGTTATGTAAAGTAGTGTTTAAGTAATGCATTAATTATTCATTATTACTAAAATACTGTTTATGGTATTACCTACAGATGTAAGTTGATAGAGGCTTTGAATTAAAAAAAGCTTCGACAACTTCCTACCGGTTAATTGAAAAAAGCTCTCGCCAAGCTTTTATTTTAAATTACTTACTTACTGTTAAATTAAAAACTTGTAACTATCTTGATTATTATAAATGTGTTTTTTATGGGGGTGTGTGTGTTCATGCTTTGGTAGGGAAAATGACACTTTTGTAGAATCAAAAACTGTTTGTAACAAATCTATAGAACTTTAATTAAAAATAGTGACTAGAATTCTACAAAGAGTATTGATATTTATGACCGTCCTCCGGTTTTTTTTCTAAAGCCGCTTTATATTCCTTGAAACTGTCTACACTGCTCTGTCTTCTAAGGGATTTTGAATCAGGTTTACTTTTCATCATTGGCAATCCGGTGGAGTCGCTTTTGTCATCAACTTTTTTGATTACAGACTTTTTAGTGTGTAAAGTTTCATCATCACTTTCAGTTACACTTATAGTTATAACAGGTATGACTGAGCCCGTTGAGTGTTGTTGAGATTGCGTACTTGTTTCAGAAGCCTGTTTTTGGCTCGGTTTCCTTTTTTCGTTATCCTCATTTTTAACCATCTCTACTTCTTTGCCATCTTCCACTGGATGTGTTATTTTTCTTTCCACTGCTTTCTTGTCAGTTTTTTCTTCATCATTGCTAGTTTGAATCCGTAATTTATTCTTCTTATTTGTTTCATCTTTAATTTTGAACAATGCTTCTCTGATGAGGTCACTTTTCTTTCGTATGCCAGCGGTAGCTGAGACAGTGATATCTTTGAATTTTAACACATCTTTTGGTAGCGTTTCGTGGAAGTCAGTGTCCGTGTCATCATTGTTTGGGGATTGGGAATCATCGTTTTCAATTTCTGGAACAGCTTCCACGTCCGATTTACGATCCAGAGCAATGTTCACAATCTTTGCAAAAATACCACCTGTGGAAATACCAACTTGTTAATCAATATGTTTTTGATCAGCCAAACACATAAATATTTTCTATTAAAAACAAAGGGAATTTACTAACCTCTCTTAAGTTTTGAAGCTCTTTTGATTTCTTGAGCTTCTTCACCAGGAGTTTTTTCATCCGATTCAATTGATTTACTTAAGGGTAGAGTCGGGAGTGCTTTCTTCCACCGAGCAAAGGGGGTGTTATCCATTGCTGATGAACCGACCCGACGCCTAGTATCAGCCAGCTGGAACATTTTCCTTCTCTCCTCTGTCCTCTCTCTGCGTAGTTGTATCTGTAAATATTTTTAAAAATACGTGAATCTATTTAAAACGTTGAGTACAGATAAACTATGGTATGAGTATAAAATAATTGGCACTGACCTTTAAATCATTGTTGGCCTCCCTCAAGGAATTAGTCAATGATGTCAAGTAGTAAATGATAAGTACAAGTAAGACTAGCAGTGGTATGACAATAGCCGGCGATGATATGCATTCTAGAGTAAAGTTTAATCTTTCAGGTAATATCTTGTAAATGTTATTAGTTAAAATATGATAGATTTTGTCATATTCAGAGAAAGGTCCACAATGCCATGACGGTTTTACCCAAACTATGGAATAGCCGACAGGGAGAACACACAGAAACAGCATCGTCAACAAAAGAGCCAAATAGAAGTTATTGCTCTTGGAGACTCGGAAGACCACCTCGTGGGGAACATTGCAGGTCATCACAGCCCAGGAGCGAAGGTACATCATGATGACTAATTTAAAGACATTAAGGACCACAAGTCCTGGAGAAAAGAACATTCCCATCCAAACCATGCCTTGGTTATTAATTAGATGAAGGATATTTTCAGCAATCTTGAAATCTCCATATTCTGGAAACTTCTTTTCTAGATCCCAACACCAGCATCTGTTCATGTAGCGTACGAAAAGAGCTCTAAAAAAGTCCATAAAAAGGGTGCCGAGTAAGACAAATACCTGAAAGAAAAGAAAAAGCTCATTGATGTAAATTTTGAATAGGTACTCTATTTTAATTAGGTATGTATTTAATATTCTTACCAAATCCATCATTGTTAGCTTTACTAACTCTTGCCCAAACATAGTTTCCCAGCACAACTTTAACAGCTTTTTCTTAGTATGTCGTGTCAAATTATACATTTTCCTGTTATGTTGATCAATGTATGCCACATCTACTGATATATTATGAGTTAGATTTCTTTTCAACTCTTCCACGTCAAATTCTTCCAATTTACACTGCATTTTGTAACATTTTCTTTCAATTACAGTGCAATTTAGTATGGTAAAAACTTGAGTAATGTTATCTCTGCCACAGTGAATTGTACAATTAAAAGATATAATAGGACATGATGTCGTAAATCCTATTGAGCTAATTGTGCTACTCAAGTCATTTATGTTAAAGAAATTAGATGTATTTGCCCATGTATTGAAGGTTGTTTGTTCGACTGTTGTAGATGTATGGGTAGATTGTAGTGGGTTTTCAGTAGAAGGTATGGTATTTTCTTCCATTGTATAAGAAAATGTAGGAACTTTTTGAACTGCTTCAGTACTAATGGTTTCTTCAGAAGTCGTGCGGGCACTGTCAGTTTCAGATAAAGTTAAATCAACTGTCGTTTCTTCAGTTGTGCTGTAAATATCATCATACGGTTGGGTTGTACTTTCTATTAAACTATCTGTGTTCTTTTCATAAGTACTCTGTTCAATAGGAGAAGTTTCTGTATAATAGTTCGTTACGGTGTTTGTGTTGAAATCCTCACTAGATATAGTTTGCGATGTTTCGTAATAATCGGATAGTGTTAGAGCAGTATCGAATGTGTAATCATCATCATATTCTGCACTTGATTCATTAAAAACTACTGTACCGTTCTTTGTAACTATTTCTCTCAATCTTTTTAGTTCATCTTGTAGTACTGGGTCAATGAAACTAGCTGTTGTCGATTCATCTTCTTTTGTATTAACAACCAGGTTCTCGATAGGATAGTATTTATTACTATTATTCAAAGGTTTTATTGGTATCACATCAATATGCAAATTTATTGTCTTGTTTTCCGCTTGTTTCATAATTAAATTTGCCATTTCCAGATTGTTAACTTCAGGGTAGCTCTGGTAATTATGTGTTTGTTTGACTATATTATACGGGGATGTCATCACTAACGTAGTAATTTCTTCTATACTTTCAGTAGGTACTGTGAAAATTATATGATGAGGAGGGCAAGGCACCATTATTTCTGTACATGTTGTAGTAATATTAATTGTAAGTGTTTCAGTAAAATTTACGGGTAGCTTCGATGCATTCATATTCAAGGTGGGTTTCAAACTATCTAACGCCTCACTCATGCCATCAATCTTGCTGAATAGAGCAAATATGAGTGAGTACAAGTTTAATAAATTCAGCAGCATAATTCTGTAACAAATAAAAATATAGAGTCACATCATACAATTATAAAAAAATAATAATTGAAGAATATTTAGTTTTAATCAATACAGTACCTAGCAAGCTGGAGCCTCAGCTGTTTGCGAGGATGGTAGTGCTCCAAAAACCCCAACAGCTCGAAGAACTGTGGGAATGTGATCGATATGACTGTGACAACTATAGTCGTCTCGTTCTCCCTCCACCAGCTCCTCACCTTCGGGTTGTCATCGGAGCGAGAGACAACGTTGACTACGGCCCAGGCCGATATGGCCAGTAGTATTACTACGCAAATGTTCACGAATGCTCGTAGAGAAATTATGCGCCAACTGCAACAAATAGAAAGGAGATATTTCAGTATTGGTGGCGAGGATTACATCCTTAAAATATATGTACGTATGTACCTACAGTTATCGGTGATATTTTAGTCGTAAACCACCCCCAGCAGGTCAATGTATCTAATAACCGAATAGAATCGTAAAAACAAACAAATATTAAGTCTAAAAATATAACTTGAGAAATTAAAAAAAATTAACAAGACTTTTAAAATAGTATGTTTAATTGTTTATACTACCTACGGGTCGTTTACATTAAAAACTCCATCTTTCACAAAAGCGCTAGTTTATCCAACTCACTTCCTCAGATCCTTTTTCTTCTCAGCTTCCTCCAGCAGCGCTTCCTTGAAGCTCAGAATGACGGACGCTATCCGGTTGTGGGCGGTCTCCGCGTTGCCGATCATGAAGTCCCAGCCGGTGAACAGTTTCCACGAGAATATGCACTCGTCCTCCTTCTCCGACAGCTTTGACATGCGGGAGTTTTCCGCCATCCTGAAGATTTTAAATAACAGACGAAAATGTGATGAAATTCACATCATCATCATCTTCAGCCTATCGCAGTCTACGGCTGGACGTAGGCCTCTCCCAAAGCACGCCACTGGATGCGATCTATAGTTTTATTGATCGAAAAGCTATATAAACTGTTATTACTTAAACGAATTTAGTAAGTTGTTTCCCTTGAGGTTTTTGTACAAAGAAATACGCTAACTTAAATTTTTCATTAACACTATATCTTAGCTTTTGTTTCATTTGTAAAAGCTCTATGAGTCTATGTCTTAACAACAACGGTCGTCATAAAGTTAAAATAGACCAAAGGACATCGCACCAAAGGCATAGAGTGTTACTAAATCCGGCAATCATAATAGTTCCCCTCTTAGCTAAATTAAGACTTACTTCCTTAGCGTGGCGACAAAGCTGTAAATATACACCACCAGTCCTGTTAGAAAATACGCGAGAGGCATTCGGTACTCCGCCCGCTCGACATTTGTATAATATCCGTAGAAAATCGGGGAGCATTTCAGTACACCTTCGAACTCCCACAGTGTCAGGAGATTGGTGGCGTTGCCACGTTCCTCTTCCATTATTATTTTCCTCTCTCCATCTTGGTGCGGTTTGGCAGTTACATACTGCAAAGATTTTGAAAATTATTTTACTTATATATTTAGGAAATTCAGAGGTATTCGGCCATTACGCATTGCGCGGCCGCAGCCATTAAAAGTGCTGCAAAATTGGAATTATAGTTAATGTGCTAAGGATCCCAAACCATATACATATAACTTTGCAAAATGCGATACCGTAGTTATTGAAACTTGATAATTATGTAGACCAGTCGTCTAGGGTGAAAAATTATGAATTTACCCGCACAATGCCTCTAAATCAAAAATAAAAGATGAATAACCTCAGGTACAATAACGAAGACCATGAGTATGAATCCGATGACGAGGTTGACCCAGAACAGCCAGCGCAGGAAGGTGAAGTACGAGGCGACCACCGAGCCGAAGTGCGACTCGATCTCCTTGATCCTCAACTCCCAGGGGATCAGCACGTTGGACGTGTTGGCGGCCTCCCGCTTCAGTTGTTGCCATTTCTGGAACATTCTTACATTAAAGGAAAATGGCATACTGTGTACCGCATTTTTTTTGGAGCGTTACGGATCCATGTTTTTACCCTTCATCTAAATAAGTACATAGGTACGCTGAATTTTGATTATTTTGGCTAAAAAGTCTTTATACTGTCATGAAATGTTTTATATGCATAGGTATACTTATGTACTTAGACGTTAAGAAACCAGTGATAATTTACGATAGTGATAAGAAATAAAAAATACTTTAGTATCTTAAATAAGCTTAGAAACCTATTCTCTAACAAAAAGTCGTATTCGACTTGGCTTGCGGACCTTGCGGATTTACTTTACAGAAAGACACAAACCCTTCTTCGGTCATGACTGTCATGAGTTAGGTAAGTAGGTATTAAATAGTTATTTTTGTTGGTTATTAAATTGGCAAAGTACTTACAGTATTAATAAGGATATTGAATCGTGCGTAGATGTCCCGGGTACACTTGGACTGCGCCAGGCGCTCCTGAAGCTGACCCTCGTGTCTCTTGATGTAGCCTTTAGCCTGACATTACAAATTTAATGTTTTAGTAGTCTTCCACTTGATATACTTACACTAATGAGCAATGAAAAAGTTCCATTCATAAAATGCCGAGAACAAAAAACTCCAACTTTGGTCAAACGTTTTTTTAATAAAAAAATTGAAAAAGTTGGTTCTACATATTATGATGCGCTGTTAAATGTATTTCTGACAGCACAATTAAGCTGGTTTTTTCCGTTTATTAGTAATTTGTCACTTGAGCGTGTTCCCTGCCCCGGCTGGGAATCGAACCCGGGACCTTCAGCATCGCATTCAGGGCCCCTAACCACCACACCACCAATCATCAAGCTTCTTGCTCACCTGATGCACGATCTTGAGCTTCCTCCTCATGCCGAGCGGCTGCTGCTTCACGGAGACCAGCACCTCCTTGTGCAGGTGGATGTTCTGGAAGATCTGCTCCTGCGTCACCGCGCCCGGGGGGCCCTCCTCCATCGATATCGCGGTACTGTGGGGTTACCACCACCGAACATAAGCAATTAAAAATCCAAGCAGCGTCGTCAAATCTGACGTAACTTGTATGGGTTGGCAATATTCGATGGTACGGTAGCTTTTTTGCAGAGATGGATAGTGTAATGAGTCATCTTTTGATTTTAATGAGATCACCGCAATAAGCCTCTTCCATCGATATCGCCGTATTGTTACACGGTAACATTGTGTTTGTGAGCCTACTGCACTGCAGGCTCCAAATAAGCTAAGGGAGGCTTAGGCTTAGGCTACATTTGCAACATGGATGGTAAAATTGAGTCCTAATATGAAACAGAGCGAAAGATTTGAGTTTCTCTAGCTGCAGTGGAAACAAAAATGATATTAATAACAATAGTTACCTGCTCACGCACTCTACACCTCATTTTGGGTCATTTATTGACTGGACTACAAGATTAAATGAAAATAAAAATATCCCATAAATTACAATCGACTGGATTGACAGCCGCGGCCGGCAATACACCGTTTGGTCATCTCGGTGACTAGGATGTCCTAGGTAATACAATAATGGGATAAAAAGATGCTTTTATGCCTATCATGACCCGTCACGTCACCACTGCAGGGGCACAGGTTTCCTTCAAAGGAAGGATAGGTTTATGGCCTAGTCCACCACGGTTGCGCTCTTATGCCCGCTGCCCCAGAAACTGATGATAATGAAAGAAAGAGACAGCCATATTTTACGTTCCCGAGCTGCTGATGCTGAAAGAAATAGACAGCCATATCTTACTGTCCCGAGCTGCTGGTGATGATAGAAAGAGACAGCCATATCTTACTCTCCCGAGCTGCTGATGATGAAAGAAAGAGACAGCCAATATCTAACTCTCCCGAGCTGCTGATGATGAAAGAAAGAGACAGCCATATCTTACTCTCCCGAGCTGCTGGTGAAGGCGGAGGAGCGGCGCCGGCCGCGCGGTTCATCAGCCATGAAGGGGGATGAGGGTCTGCGCGCGCGACCTTTCCTTGACCTTCGCACGGACGCGCGCCGCTGCCGGAGCACAGCGCTCAGGCTCGCCGAGTAGTCCTCGTCCTCTGAACCATCTGGACACAACTCAATATGTAGAAAAAAACAGCCACCTGTATACTTATATCAGGGGCTAGTACGGGGCGCATTTAAGACGTGACAAGAGTTTTGCATCGCGCTTACTCACATTGCGCAGCCTCAAGAGCGAGCGCGACGGAGAACTCTTGTCACGTCTTAACAGCGCCCCGTGCTACAGGGCCTGGAAACAACTCTTATCCAGACGAAAACAGCACAAATTAAATTGAGACACGAGGTTCGCTATAAGCTCTTTTGGTAGTGGTTGCGACAGTAAATGGAATATGCAGTAGTTGTCCCGCGTTTGATACAGAATGGAACGTAAGGTAGGGTGTGTTAAGGATGGGTTTGTGTTGAAGCGGAGTCATTGCTGGTGGCACAAATTAAGGTTTTTATTGAATTTCGCGGGAGCAGCAAACTTTGCCATCGTAAAGGATTCAAAATTGGCATGTTATTAAAGTCGTAAGCTACAGGTAAACCAATCGGTAAAAAATCAATAAAGGAATGTGTGTCGCTTTATTTATTTGTATTCCTGTATTTGAAGGGTACGTTGACTAGCTTATGGAAATTATAAGGAACATCAATATAATTTTATAGGTATTACTTATCTATAAAAAATACATAATTTGAAAACACTTCTCGTCCATTATTGAGAAGCTTTATGACACTTTAAAATTGGTTTAAAATTGAGATATTGCCAATTTCAACATTGTTGTAAATTTACAATACGGTCTCTATGAATATGAGGGTAATAATTTATGCGTATGTATACGTAGTACTCTTAGGGATGATTTTTCAATAGTCATATAAAAGTTATCTGGTGAATAATTCTGATGATGATGGTGCTTCTGAATCTTTGTATTAGACAGTGACAACAATAATTTTATTCGACAGATAATATTTATCTGACCATTGAAAAATCAGCCCCGAAATCCCCGAAACCTCCACTAACCTCCAGCAGTAGGAGAGAACTTGACCTCGTTGGGGCTGTCAGTGGCGGGCGGCGGCGGCGCGGCCGAGCTCATGCTGGCCTCGGCCCAGGTCACCGACAGCCGGTCCACCGACGGCTGTGGCGATACGGGCGCCCGCTCGCCGGCACCCTGCGGGATGGTGGGTAGTGGAATGTTGTGTGGCAAACACTATATAGGGTGTTGTGAAAAGGGTGTACCTACTAAGTCGAAAGGGGGTGACTCAGGGGGTCATTCGAAACAACTTTTGGTCTACGATTAGTGAAAATTCGGAAAAAACGTTATCTTAGTACAAAGTCACATGACCATCAAAGTTTCTATGGATTATTTGTTTCTGGCGAATTTTCAAAACTCGTAGCACAAAAGCTGTTCAGAATGATCTCCTGAGTCACCCGCTTTCGGCTTAGTATACCCTTTTTGCAACACCAAGTACCTATAATAATAACAATCACTATTTATTCTCAGGCTACTGAGGTCTATAGTAAAGTAGTATGCAGCCACATGAATATGCAGCCTAGATATCCACAACCGAATACAATTCAATAAATATAACTATATACCTAATACATATTTTAAATGAAAGAAAAACCAATGGCTTTCTTGCCTGCCTGAATTGCCTGCTGCATTGCAATACTATCCTCGTAGGCCAGTAGTTTTTGCCCAGAAGAAACTTTTGCTGCGGGAATGCTAAGACGGACGGACTTCTATCTTATATAGATCGCGCCTAGGGTTTGCATTAGCCAGACTAGCGTCAGACGTTATGTCCAGAGAGCTACCTCCAGCAATAGTGATGATGAATGCATAAGAAGAATAATTATGGAGACTTACTTTATAGTATATTTAAACTGGTCAAATAAGTGCATCTGAAAGACTTGAATCAACCAGAACAAAGATACGGTTAAGAGGGTTTTCGCTAAAAGTACAAAAGAACGTACAATATACTAGAAGCACTTCAGTTTTTCTTTTTAGACTTAATTATGTTGCTGGATGAGGAATCTGAAGATGGAAGCCTCCAGTTGTATCGAGGGTTGTCGATGTTTGCACCTTCAGTACACGAGCGGGTAATAACTTTAACTGTTTGTTTGTGAACCAATACGAACCTGCAGAAGCGGGGAGTTTTCCGCTCTCTTCAACGACATTTCCTCACTTAGAATGAAGGAATTTAGGAAAATTTACGTACCGATGACATATTAGGAGAAATTTAATTTAAATTTTCAAATGTGCCAAAGTTTACATGACTTTTCCGGCGAGCATAAGTATTCGGAAACCATAAGTTAGTATAACTACTGAAATCAGTGATTATAAAAACTATCCAAAACCAAATTCGCAATATTTAAGGCATTCGCTATTATCGCGCGCACAAGACTAACTAAACGTATTCAATTTATTCACCATTTTCATTACTTAGCATTACGTTTTACTTCCATTATTATCACTTAATGCTATACAATCAGATTTTAATTCTTATAGTGCTTTTTAATTATGTTACGCGACAGGGAACCATTTTAATTGCAATAAAATGTAGTCTGTTATTTGCACACACACAACTATAAACGTCAGAAGTAAGTATTCTCACAAATTAATTAGTTTCCACACTGAAACGCTACCAACAAGCCAAATCAACTTACCTAGCAGAACATACGAAAAGCTGGCTACAAACAGTGGCTAATCTTCTTTAGTAAAAAACAAAAACATGAAATCTAATTTTGAAAATGGAATGATTGAAATCAGCTCAGTGGTAGACCGCCACCGGCAGTGATCAGATCAGAACTCAGTGACTCTTGCGGGACCGACTGGACAGTAAACAAGGCTGGGCTTACATTCACCGATAAATTATGCGCTTTACGCGACCCCCTGAACATTTGATCAGCTATCAATTGCGGTGGAGTTTCCACTTTTTGCTTTGTGACTGGCACTAGTGGTTATTGAAAGACTTGTAGCTAGCCGATCCACGTCTGGAGTGTTACTATATACGGACGAAAAACGAACGAACGAGAGCTGTAGAGGAGAGCTGAGCTCGAGAGAGCAGAAGTCACAGCAATCTTCTGTAGGCTTCATAAGGCATTTTCAGACAGCCACAGCATCCCCGTGTGCGAATATGAATTAAGATCGCCATGCGGAAACTGGTTTCTACTCTTATCGGAGTGCCATCAGTAAGAATAGCAGACCAAGATAATCCACAGAGATTTTTTTCTGCACATAGGCCTAAGTTTTAAACCACCGGTTATCGATTCTTAGCTTTTCTTGTTTGTGTGCTGGTACTCAGGTTCCAGGTTCTGTAAGTATTTTCTCTCAGGAAAATTCGGCTGCATGTGAACGGAGCTTTTACGAAGAAAATTAATACAGAACGCTTGTTATTGCTAGGAGTGGTGAGATGTATAACTTCGACTTTAGTACAGTCGCATACATAACGCTTTACCAAGGGGCGAATTATTTTGTTACATTTAGTGCCGTGCTGCGGCTACCTTCTAGTCTGGGGTGCAAATTGCAAACTGATTAAACTGAGAAGAAATAAAAAATACTAAGTACATCAAAGTGGCTAGTCTCATACTGTACTCTTTCTCGTATTTTCTTAAGCCAAACCACTGTACCTGCTGCTTAAAAAAATGCATTTTTATTTCGGATTTCTTTTCACAAAATCGTGATCATGTGGTCTTAGTCTCGGAAAAGAGCCGAACATTATAATCACTTCTGTTGGTGGCAGTACGGGTGGCTCCCTAGAATTTAGTTGTGTTTATCACGCACTTCGTTCATCTTTGTCCTGGAAAAGTACAAATTATGCTTTCCCCATAAATTAAAAAGAAAATTGGCATGGATAAAAAATAAAGATTTTGCATAGTTATTTAATTATTGTACATTGTGCAATGAAGAATAAATAAATAAATAAAATTATAGTAGGTACGTACTTCTAAACAGCATAAGTACTAACTTAATACATATTTCTACAATAAACATTAGTACCTTATACCTACTTATAAATACTAGGTACTTAAGTCATAGTAAAATGTATCAAATATTTAGACCATTTCCATGAATCCAAAATTTTATTCATCTTATTAGATAATGCATAACTAATAATTCACTGATAAACTATATTTTTGGGAGTTACATGATATACCTTCATACCTACTACGAGATAGTAATATGTCAAAGGTCTCATAGATCCCAACCCAAGTGTATGTACCCACCAACGATTCAGTGTTATGCGAAAAAAACTAATTACCGTTTTATTGAAAGCTAGCTGACTGGCTAATTATAATAATATCTGATATCCTCACGGTAAGAAAACTTAGACTAGGGCTTGTCAGATTTACCGGCAGCAATATGTTCACATATTACAAAACTAGCTGGATCTTTAAAATTGCTAATAAACCGAATAGGAAGGAACTTACTACTAAAATATTATGCTCTTCTACCAAAAGCTTGTCAGGAAGTAGCAATAAGACATAATTAATAATACCTCCTTCTGTATATTTTAATTACCTTTTCATTTTGTAACTTGTCCTCAAGCTTTCAGTTAATTTTCTTTGATCAAAGCAAATTTTGATAGTGTACATGTAAATCTACGATACCCACTTATAGGAAGATCTGTTTGCGTGTTGACCGACCATCAATCGAGCGTCAATGAATTCTGAACTAATGCTGATTAACATTTTAGTTTAGGGAAGGTGCCGGATTTATAAAAAAAAAAAACACTAATAATATGATAATAATGAAAATTGAAATTGTGTTCCAAAGTCCCGTACAATCTAACTTCAGACCACAGAGAGTATATAAGTAGTATAGTTTACTTCAGACTGGCATTTTCAAACATAACACGTATGCATAAAATGCAGCTTCATTACCGCAATTATTGCAATTTGGTAAGTCGATTAATACTAGGGCCCATCCTAGCAATATACAAAACCTGTGACACATGACATTAGGACTCGATCCTTTCGTGCACTCTTTCAAAAAGATAAACAATAACGAGCAGGATATAGTATCAGGTACAAAAAAAAGCCGTAGGTATATGTTTCCAGTTCAAATATTTTACACTGTGTCTCTGCATGTTTATAAGTAAGTAAATCACCAAATGTTTTAAACATTTAATTTAGAATTTGATCAAAATAACGTTTTTAGTTGGTAATATCCTGATGCATTGTTAAATGTACTTCACTATTAAGAGTAAGTAATTTGTTGCTATTGTCAGTGAATCTTTTTCATTGCTCTTGAATGTAATAGCACCAAAACCGTAACCCTAAAAAAGCCTCGGACAATTAGGTTTTCCTTCCTTTATCATTTTCACCATCAAAACTAGGTGTGATAGAATAAACACCAAAGTTAGAGAGACCCAACCCTGACTACTTATTCCATTACCCTCCCCCTCGCAGGGGGGGGGGGGGGGGTCATCAGTCAGCATACAATTAGCTTCTGATTTTTCAGCAGACGTTTTTAATCAATACTTCTGAGGATTGGCCGGTATTGGATTACAAACCTGTGTATTCTAGATCTACCTACTTATTCAGACTTGATGAGCTGTACACGATACCGACAACTAACTACACGTGTTATAAGTTTCATACACACTCAGGAGCAATGATAAAGTTCCAGTGAAAATAGCACAAAGAAAATACTAGCTTAATGACGCAGTCTGCAATATTGAAGTACATTTAATAGCTCATAAGAATATATATTTTTTTGTATAGCCTACTTATTTTCCCACTGCTGGGCAAAGGCCTCCTCATCAGAATATTACCAACCAAAAACAAAAATACTTTGTGTAATTTTATGGGTAGGGTAACGTAACGTACCTAGGGACACTTTCGACTACCCCAACTTTGAATGAAGATATCGCAGCGTACAACTAAGATATTAATGTGAAATTTACTTTATTCGGTAGGATATATAATCTATTCTATTCTATTCTATTCTCATAGGGGGTGAAGTTCCTGTACGTGGCTCTCTCGAGTGGAACCTTTGTACATATCCCCTTGATTTCAGCTCAGCCAGCCTAGCTCCCGAGTAAACTGGAGTAGCAGGCCTGGGTGTTGTAATAGCTGAGGTAGGCGCTCTGTTGGTCCAAGAATAGATAATCTTGTTTCTGTAGTAGGTGGACAAGCTAACAGAATATGTTCAACCGTCTCATCTACTTCCTTACATGTCCTACATAAGGGACTAGTTGAGTTACCTATGGTATATAAGTGTTTATTCACGCAACAATGTCCTGTTATTAATCCTACCATTAATGATATATTACTACGGGACAGGTTGAGTAAGTAGCGTGTAAGTTTATGGTTGTGTGATACAATAAACGCTTTAGTTTGTCTGCAATCTACACGATTTTTCCACTCCTGATTGTGTTCAGATAGTGTTTTATCGGTGAGAACTTGCCTTATTGCCTTTGATGACAAACTAATAAATGGTTCTGGCCCTATTGGTAGGGTATTTGATCCCATTCTTGCTAGTCGGTCAGCCTCGCAATTTCCTATGTTGTCGTTATGACTTTTAATCCACTGTACTGTTACATTATTTGAAATGCTTAGGTTTTCCAGTGTTCTGTGACATTCTAAAATTAATTTAGATTTTGTTACAGTTCTGCCTAAGGCACCTAAAATAGCCATACTGTCTGTGTAGAAGCAGATATTGCTATTTTTTGTGTCTTTTATTTGTGTAGCTCCGTCAAGTAGGCTGGCAGCTTCTGCCTGAAAAACAGTAGCTTTGTTCCCGAAGCTGACAGAGTATTGTAAATTAAGTTCCGGGCAGAAGACACCTCCACCGCTGCCCTTCTTGTTCTTGGCTCCGTCAATGTAGATATTGATGTCGTAATTGTTTTCGTCTGATGTGCCACACTGATCTCGCTGGATAGTGTAGCTTCTGTTGAAGATAAACATCTTTATAGTAGTGTCGCTGCATTCAGTGGACCCGGGAGCCGACAACTTGGCAATGTCAAGTATGCGACTGTGTCCCTGTGCAGTAGTATTCGTTGACCATAGTCCCATGTTACTTAGCCTTATCGCCGCCGCTTTAGCTTCCTGCTTGATGATAATATCGAGTGGTGGAAGTCCTAGAATTATTTCTAGGGCGGCTGTTGGGGTTGACTTCATACATCCAGTGATTGAAACGCATGCAAGCCTTTGAAACTGTCGTAGTTTGTTTTTCACAGTAATGAGGTTCGATCTTTGCCACCAAACCACTGCTCCATATGTTATTATAGGTCTGACCACTGCTGTGTACAACCATTTACACAGCTTTGGCTTGAGTCCCCATTTGGATCCAACAAGTTTCCTAGTTTGGTATAGGGATATTGTTGCTTTACTTAGGGTTTTCTCCACATGTTTATACCAGCTTAGGCGGTGGTCTAGCCATATGCCGAGATACTTTACCTCATTTGTTAACTTTAAGGTTGTATTAAAAAGTTTAGGTAGCTTTAAATTACCTATCTTAGTCTTTTTGGTAAATAGAACCATTTCCGTTTTGGTTGGGTTCACTGACAATTCATGTTTGTGACACCATTCCTCTATGATGTTCAGTGCAAGTTGCATCCTTTCACATAAGGTATTTACAAACAGACCGCCAATGAGAATCGTAACGTCATCGGCGTAGGCTATTGTTGTAAAACCTTTATTATTTAGATCGCAAAGTAGATCATTCACAACTAAAACCCACAGCAATGGAGATAACACTCCACCCTGCGGACATCCCTTTGCTACTTTGCATCTTATTGTATTTGTTGAAGTAAAAGATACTGTTCTTGATTTAAGCATATTTGTTATCCAGGCACTGATGACCGGGTCTACATCATGATTTTTAAGGTTATTACTTATGCTATTGAACATAGTTTTATCAAAAGCTCCTTCAATATCGATAAAAACTGCAAGGCAGGATTGTTGTAACAATATTGAATTTTCAATTTTGCTTACCACTGCGTGTAAGGCCGACTCTGTTGACTTACCCGGTTGGTATGCATGTTGGTTAGGATGGACAGGTTTCACGGAAAGTGCACCGTCACGTATATATCTGTCACACAGTCGTTCTAAAGTTTTAAGAAGAAATGATGACAGACTAATGGGTCTATAGGCTTTCGGAGAGGTGTAGTCATCTTTACCCGCTTTAGGCAAAAATACTACTTTCACCTCCCTCCATCCCTTAGGTATATACCCGAGGGCTATACAGGCTCTGAAGATACCTACTATCCGTGGTGAGATAATATCTACCTCCCACTGTAGGAGAGCCGGCACTATACCGTCTGCTCCCGGCGATTTGAAGGGAAGGAAAGAGGTGATAGCCCATCTTACTTTTTCTTCATTTATTACGGCGGCCGCAATAGATTCAGCGTAACTAGAAGAATTAATTATTGGTGACAGCTGTTCTTGATCACACGACTCTTCCGCTAGCATTTCACAGCCAGGGAAGTGCGTGAGCAACAGGAGGCTGTTCCTTTCGGTTTCGTTTTTTGTGTAGGTACCATCTGGTTTTTTTAATGAATCTAGCTGATTTTGAGAGTCAATTGACATGCATTTTTTTACCCTCGCAGCTTTAGTTTCACTTTGAATTGACCCGCAAAAATTCCTCCAGGATTCCCTAGTTTTTGCTCTAGTCTCTTTTTTGAATTTATTTCTTGCTAATTGAAAAGCTTTCCAATCTTCCTCTTTTTTCGTATTTTTGGCGCGATTGAAAAGTTTTCTTACATTTGTTCTCATTTTCTCCAGTGAATTGCACCACCACTTGCGAGGTGACGCACTCACGGTCACTAAAGGACATGATTCTTCGTAGCTTTTAACGATAATGTTAGTAAATTCGTCAACAGCTTCGTCTATCAACTTATAGGTGTTTAAGTTATCATACGGCTGAGTGTCGCTCAGTCCCTTAAGTAAACGATCGTGAAACTCGACTCTGTTTGTTTTCCTCGGATTTCTATATTGCCTAGGTTTGGGTGTTATAGAGGTTAGCTTAAAAGATATCCATCTGTGATCCGCACAGGACACGTCTGGAAGCACCCTCCAGCCTACCACCATGTCCCTCGCCTGACTGTTAGTAATAGTGACATCTGGAATTGTTTGAGCACGAGCCGTGACAAACGTAGGCTCGGACCCTCTATTCAGAACACTTAGATTATTAGATAATAGGAACTCGAGTAAATCCCTACCCCTTTTATTAGTTTCCCTACAGCCCCATAGACTGCTATGCGCATTTGCATCGCAACCTATAATGAGTGGGATATTGTTTATCTTACATTCCGTGACCAGAGAGATAAGCTCGGGCGGGGGCATTGACCCGTCCCCAGGTAGGTATGCCGAGGCGATATACAACACCCGCCTCGCGTGCGACTCGTCCAATGTGAGTCCCACCACGGTTAAGTCCGGAGTGCAAAGATTTGAAATTTTGTTAGCAGTGTAACATTTAGGTATAAGTATTAGACTTCTTATTTTACTACAATCTACAGTGGAGAAAGAGTTACAATAAAAAGTATTACCTTGATGAAGTTCGAGCGGCTTACCCCTCCTAAGTAAAGGCTCCGTGACCAGCGCAATGGTGGTCGGGTTTTCTTCTAGTTTACGTCGCAGAGCCGCGGCCCCAGTGTACGAATGTTGAATATTCGCTTGTATCACTTTAATCGACGTCATTTTTGTTTTATTGTTTTTTTTTTTTATATAGATTTAATATTATATATTATAAATATATTTAATATTATATGTGTAAGTGTACTTATACATATTTAATAAGTTTATGTTGGTGTGGTCGCCCGGTCGTCGTCCCGCCCCAACATATATTCCTCGGTGGCCGAGGACAAGCTCAGAGTCGAGGGCGACCGAATGCCAAGGGCCCCGAGGCCCAACCATTCGCCCGCACTCGACCCCGAAGACTTGCGCTCGCGACCGGACTCCGGTTTGTCCGCCACCGCCGTCACCGCGTCACACGTGTCCCCGGGGGGGGCACTTGGGGCTGCGGTCGCAAGCACGTCAGCTGTTTCAGCTGCCTGACCGCCGCCCTGTGACACTCTGACGTGTATTGTGCCCACCTTGTAGCTCAGCTTCCTCTCCCTCAGCTCAAGGCGCTCTATTTCGGGCTGCGGAATGCCAAATATAAGCAGGGCACACCGCACCCCCTCGACCTCCCTAATATCGGAGGAGAACAGCCGCCAACTGTTGAGGTCGACCCAGCGTCGGTTAACCCTCGAAAGGTGGAACCGCAGGGCTTCTACTGACTCCTCAGTGTAGTCAGGCACCCACACGGCCCCCTTAATAAAGGAGGGCATCTCCGACGCCGCGACGACCTTCAACTGGCAGCCTCCATCCCATAAGGGGGGGAGGCTGCTGACGGTCTCCTTCAGCCAGTCCAGGGTGTAGTCGTCGCAGCACCTCAATTTAAGTCCCCCGCGAGCAAGTTGCTGGGGGAAATGGTCGAATGCGGGGACTACATCCCTGGTGAGGTCATTCACAGCCTCACTGTGTTTCAGCTCAACTGCCCGCCGGATGATCGTCATCTGGTCCGGGGACAGTTCTCGCCAATCAGCTGCCACGATTACTGCGTTCAAGTGCGCTTTTAGAGCGCCCGCGTAATTGAGGCTTGCTGATTGGGGGTCTTTGGGCCGAGCGAGACAGGCCCTCTTTGGGGGACCTCTCGTTCCCCCCGCCGCTGGAGACACCTTCTCGTCGGACCGCATACGTTTGACCCGTGCGCTGGTGTTCGCCGGGGTCTTCGGTTGCCCACCACCCGGCACTAACCTGGGGCATCCCTTTTGGGACGCACCCGGGTGTGCAACAGAGGTGGGGGCTTTGTGTGTAGCCGTGGAGGAGGCGGGAATCGGCCTGGCCGGTGTTGGGAGGGGTGGCCCCCCTGCCGGCATCGAACCCCCCGTGTGCCCCCGAGTCACGGTAGCACTGCCACGGTCATACTCATTGGAGCGACCCGCAGCAGCACTGGACGGCGTGACTCGAGCGGCGATGTCGGCCAGGGGCACCGCCGCCAGTCTGGCTGCCTCCTCCCGCATCCTCCGCCTATATAGCCTCCTCCTCGCCGAGCCGCTCATGCGGTGGCGGGTGCGTGTTGCGCCATCGACGGCCGGGTCCCCGGGGCCCCCGGGGGCGCCGCGGTCGGGCCCCGCCGGCGCCGGCGAGCCGGAACAGGCGGGGACCGCGGCGCTTGCCCCATGTGTGGTATCAATGGTGTGGTGGTGTTTGTGTTGTGAAGAATAAACTAAAAACACTTAATAAAATAACGACCTGCAATAAATAAAATATGGCGGGTAGTTTTGTGTCACTGATTCACTAAACTATTAACTATCACTGTAATACGTTTCCGCGGTTTTCACGCCGAGATAACAATATCACAGGACTATCAACACTTTAGCTTCACTTTAAAACTTTAATCACTCACGATTTTAAAATATATAATCTATTATCACTAGTATTTGTGCTGGAGCTTTGGTGTGGCCAGATTTTTAAAAATTAAGATTAAAGTAAAAATGCTTATTTTGACCCAAGGTACGTTACACGTTTGTACCTTGGGACACTTTTGAGTGTACTTTGGGACAAATTGATCTATTTTATTTTTGGTACAAAAAGTCTAGTAATCATCGTTATTTTATAACTACATTGACATCAAATTATCATTAGTTTATAACGAAATTATATTTTGCGATTATGTATGAATCTTATGTTACAAATTGGAACGTTCACTTTAAAGGTATATTTTTTCCTTCTTTTACTTTATCTACTGCTTATTTCAAACGATCCTGACATACTACAACTCTCTTCTTTCCAGTTTTACTCTGCCACTAATAAGAACAGAGATTTATGGCGTTATTTAGAAGTTAACAGTCTCCATAGTACAAAACCATAGGATACAGTGTCCCAAGGTACAAATTTAATCGTGTCCCAAGGTACAAAAAAGCAATATTTAACAAAAATTTCAATATCTTTATTTTTATGTTAGGAATCTTTCAAATAATTGCCGCTGCATAAAATTAAATAACTAAAAATATATACGTGACATCCATGTCTCTATTTTGAGCATGCCTCAATGAGATAAAGCAACTCCAAAAACTATATAAAACCTTCTTTTGACTCCAAAAAACTTCATATTGTCTTCACCACACACTCGATGCCGGTATGATCACGAGACTCACTAGTTTTGCCAAGCGAGTAAAATACTATGCCTAGGGTAGAATTTTAATGGGTTTATTTAGCCGGTTTTTAAAATATAATAAATGTCCCGAGGTACAAGCGTCCCAAGGTACGTTACGTTACCCTAATGTTAGGTGTGAAAGAAGCTGAAGTTGTAACCTATTGAAAACTAAATTAAACGGGAGCAGCGGATATTGTTAGGTGTTCCTATACTTAACAATCCTTGTGATCTAATACCCAAATATTACAGTACTTATAGAATAACTCGGACTCATGTGGTTATTCGAGTACATATTGGTGTAGTGTTATTGATAATACCTATAGACTGTTACCTGTGACCTGTGGTATTATGAGCGGTGGTACCTCAGTCGGGTAAGCGCCCGCTTCTCACGCCAGAGATGCAGGTTCGAATCAACGCGCTGACATGTACCAATTAGTAGGTATTTTGGAATTTAAGTATAATGTATACACGGCTCTTACTCTGACTCTGACCAGCGTGGTGGGAAATGGTCCAAGCTTTGGAGTTTATACTTTAACCAAGTTTCCATTCGAGAGAGCCAGGTGCAGTACTTATACTCCCACAGATAATATAATAGAATACCTGTGGTATGAGTTCTGTTTTCAGGTCTATGACGACCTTCGGCCGTTGTTCCGATTTCAGGATACCTTTCTCCTTAACCTGAAAGCAAACATAAATAATGTAACTACTGTTTATAAATGCCTTTACTCATATTTTTTAACTTTAAGTAGGCAGTTGGTGAAGTTTTTGTGAAACGGCAAACAAAGTATTTTTGTACTTTAATATCTGAGAATAGATGCCGTGTAGAATCAACAACATTTTAAGACTTTCCGAATTTGTTTTTGTAAGTATTTATTGTATACATATTATTATCCTATGTAAGTGCATATTAAGTGTAAGTATAATAAAATTCAGACATAATATCCTTCCCATGTGGTCAATTTCGTTAATGTACGCACGTAATTAACCTAATACAAATTTCCTGTAAACACAACAACAATAACAAAGAAACAGCAATGAAAAACAACTCACGAACAAGGTTAAATAGATGCAAACTATAAAACTGCATGGACAGTTGAAAGTTCACCTTCATGAGACATGTCCGATAACGTTAGAGGATAACAGATAATAGTTACTGATAACAATAATAGTTAATTCCGTAATTACCTGTCGTGCTTCCATGGCGGTCGACTGAAGGGGCCACTATGCTCAAATGTTGTCACTACAACCCGTAGGCGGCTGAAAAGGATCCTGGGCAATAACGGTGTAACAGAGAATTTGCAATAAAATAATTAGGGTTAATTTTTTTAAGAGGTTAGATTAAAGCTTGTTTTTCGCAACGATTTCTCTTTGTTTGTTGTCCAGCACTATGTTAAATTAAATAATTGATTATTATGATTATTTAGATAGTTGAAATAAATTATATAAAAAATACGTTGGTGCCTTTTCCATTATTTGCCTTAATTTAGAAATAGTACCAACCTGAAAACAATTGAACATGGAAAAGGTGCGAATAATGTAAAGTATAAGTAAGTACTTAATTATAGTTTTTTATTATTTAATAGTAGGTAATTTCAGTAAATCTCCAAATGCCTTGTCTTGGCTATGACTGCAAATGCTAAAACCAACGACACTGTGAAACCAGACGAAAGTATTATTAATATCTAACAAAGAAGATTAAAGTAAAACAATAAAAATTGTTAAAAAAGCAGTTACGTCTTTATGTCTCACGTCCAAGTAATTAGTGAGTTGGAAACGGTGGGGTTACGGAAGGGTGAGGCGGGGCGGTGTCGTCGCTTTGTTCAGGGCTTTCCCATTACAGGCAGGTACAGTCGGCTACAAGTAAAGCGTGAAGGTTTGGTTAATGCCGAGCTTACTTCGTTCGTAGGTTTTGATATTGGCGTTCATCTAGGGAGGTAAGTACCTACCTACTTGTTTCACCATGTGAAGTGGGTGGTAAGGTAATGTGTAGGATAAAGTAGGTATATCTACAATCTACATCTTCTAGTAAACTCTCCTCAGAATTAAACAGACCAACTTATATACCTAAGCAGTTTTATAATATTCATTCGATATTAAACACAAAATTAAAATGAGTCTCTGATTAATTATACCTGAGTCCAAAGACAATTAGGTGTTATGAGGTTTTTTTTGAATCCCGTCTTATTTTGATATTAGTAGGTCATCAACGTTTAGCAAATTCAGATAAATTCTGCATCAAAAAAGCTTTTGTCATCTCAACTGTGAAACCGGCAGTTAGACACAAAGCTCATACTATACCAAAGCTTTTGTCGTCCCAACTGTGAGACCGGCAGATAGAAACAAAGCTCATTCATGAAATCGTTTTTTTATTAACTTCTCGTCTTCTGACGGACGGGCTTGGAGCCGCGCATGTGTCCGCAACATGCTGTAATAACCACAGAATAGAATATAATATATGTTTATTGGTCACCACAAAATAAAACATACAAAGAGAACTTATAAACTAGGAACAATCAACAATAGGCGGCCTTATCGAGCGATCTCTTACAGGCAACCATAATCGTGATCATAAATCTTATTTACATAAAATAAAAAATCTATATGTAACGCCATTGCTAGGTTGATTTCTGAAGCAACAATCAAAAGCTCGTTTATTTAGCGAAAAACTAGATTTCAGAGCAATTAAACATGCAATGTCGCTAAAAATAAGAGTTTTAAAATTGTTTGGAGTAAAATCTCAGTTAAGTTAGGAAGGAACTTAATTATGTATGTTTATTATTACAATAAAACTTTTAAGTACCATTTAATTTTCTACTCTCTATGTATATAATAAGTACCTAGGTGAGCTAAACTATGCAAAAGCTCTTTTTAAGCACTTTCAAATGCGGAAAGCCGACAAACAGTCTGGCATTCTGGTATTATTTTTGTGTAAAATAAAAGTATTATTATGCTATAAATATAACTAAATTGCATAACATATGATGACTCATATTGTCAACCGGTTAGTCCATAATATAATATTTTTATTAGCCCAGAGCGAAAGAGGTAGCAATATTCCTTGAGATATGGCGGTATGTGCATTTGTGCAGTCTGGACTATCTACTTATAGCATCAAGCCTTTATAGAGCCCTTACCTAATAACCTACCTAGAAGTAGTAGGTAGTCTGGAAGAAATTATTCTTAGTAATATGGCCGCCAATTGTACCATCTATGTTGTGTATTTCCTCGTGTAATTTCTGTGTTTGTCTGCAATAAAGAATTATCTATCTATCTATCTATAAGATTAACATTATGTTTCATTAGTTTATTCTTTTGTATGATCATTAGTGATCATAATGCAGAGCTTACAATAAACGACACGTGTTACGTGAGCCATTCACAAATCCAAAGTCGCAAAAGCGTATGTTCCCTACTAAAGCGTTTTATCAACATTTTATCGTCTGTAAGGAGCGCTAATAGGTAACTAAAGTCCTTAACTCCTGCGTATTGAGGGCTAAATTTAAACTACTAGTGTTCACACGTCCACTACAAACAACTAAGCGGGCCCTTTAGTTGCCCTATTAGGCTCGGGCCAGTGAGTTTTTTTTACCATGAAGTGGGACAATGTAGAGACAAAAGCATCTAAGGCCTTTTCGGGTTTGGCCACAAATCGCCCGCCTCTACAAGGCCATGCCGCACATCGCTTAGAATGCGCTTCTCCACTAGAGAACTGGTCAAAGATTATGTAGAGTTTTAGATTTGGCAATTGGTAGAGCCCTTCCATGAAAGTGTAGAGTCAATTGAATTGGCAATAGTTTTTTCGGTTTCTGACTCTTATGATATGTTTGTTTTTCACGGAATCATACGGAACCTACAGCTGTTGTGTTGACTTTACTAATAGTCTCAACTTAAATTTACTTTAATTACGTAATAGATATAATAACATAACATTACCTACTCTTGAATGCACAATTAATTGGACGGATTGCTACTCGTATAATTATTATGTCACTATTACCATCCAAACAAAGTTCTTACCTTTATTAAAATTGCTAAATAAGTAATAAGGCCGCCATTTTTAAATCTTTCAGGTTAATGATTGTTTTTAGGGTTCCGTAGCCAAAATGGCAAAAACGGAACCCTTATAGTTTCGTCATGTCCGTCTGTCCGTCTGTCCGTCTGTCCGTCTGTCACAGCCGATTTACTCGGAAACTATAAGTACTACAGTGATGAAATTTGATGGGAATATGTGTTGTATGAACCGCTACAAAAATATGACACTAAATAGTAAAAAAAAGAATTGGGGGTGGGGCCCCCCATACATGTAACTGAGGGATGAAATTTTTTTTTCGATGTACATACCCGTGTGGGGTATCAATGGAAAGGTCTTTTAAAATGATATAAAGTTTTTCAAAAAACATTTTTCTTAAAGTGAACGGTTTTTGAGATATCAGCTCTCAAAGTCGTAAAAAGTATGTCCCCCCCCCTCTATTTTTATAACTACGGGGTATAAAATTCTAAAAAAAATAGAGGTGATGCATGCTAATTAACTCTTTCAACGATTTTTGGTTTGATCAAAGTATCTCTTATAGTTTTTGAGATAGGTTGATTTAACTGTAAATTATATTTGCTGCTACGGAACCCTTTGTGCGCGAGCCCGACTCGCACTTGGCCGGTTTTTTTTGATGCAAGAGGATTGTAATTGTAATTATAAAGTTTAACTTAGGACAACGTACATTTTTACTGAAATGCAGTGTAAATTCTGCCTATTGTAACAAATTTTTACAAAAATATTTAGAAATCCATGTAATTACTTAAGTACTTAATAAAAATATAATTATATCTATCATTATGCTCTCTAAGTAGGAAAATAGGTAAACTTTTAATTTAGCACAGTTCACGGAAATCGTATATTTTCTCGTATTATTAAATTAACAAAAACAACTTACCAAACATCTCGTGCCCTAACTAAAAAAACACCCCAAAAGCATCCTGACCATCCCGGCCTAACTCCACATCTGTCGCCATTTAATCTTTGCCGCGGAGTTTCGTGCGCGCCGCGCTGTCAGTGTATAGACGGCGCGGAGCTGAGCGCGCGTCCCGACATGGCCCGACCCGCGGCGCTCACGCTGAGCCTGCTCATCATCAGCGCCACCCACGCCCAGGACTACTACAAGACGCCCAGAATAGGCCCCTCCAAGCTCGCGTCCTGCTACACCAACGACGGACAACCACAGGTAAAGTTGGACAGCTTTTTTAATCACCCGACTTGCCTTTCTCAGAAGCGGCCGGTTCAGATTTTGAGTCGACGCGCGCGACATGTAATGTTTTTGGTTTGTTGTTTCTGTGTGGTCTTGTAATTGGGTGAGAGTCGTTGAACTGTGTTCGGTGCACACTTTGCTTTCATTGATAAGGTGGGATGACACTATGTGAACTTAACAGATTTCTGAAAGTAGGTAATAATGTAGTAGGTAATTTCCTAAATTTCATTCTTCATTAAATAGGTTAGTAGTAAATAGGTACTATAACCATAAGTTCATACGCAATAGTACATACATACCCATTTATAATGGGTATAGCTTATTGCAACAAGCTAAAGCTTTACCATCGAACTTTCTAACTCACGCGCATGTGAGAGAACTTTGAAGCTGTAGATTTAGGTATTTAGGTTTTCCCTTGATCAATACAATAAAAGTATACACTAAAAGAGTAGTTGCCATGCTATGAGGATCTAAATTCTGTTTAGTCCGTATTAAAGAGAATAAAAAATACATATATTTTATTTACTTTTAATACCACTTTACACTTGGATAAAGTGCATCACTTGGTTTGGTGGTGGAAGCCGGTGACATCATACCTTCTAACATTTTTTTAGAAGTCGTGAAGTCTCATTATTATTCATACTTATACATATTATTTAGTATTCATAATAATTTATATACTTAAATATCAATTTTATCTTCTTTACAAAGCGGACTTTAAAAGCTTATTCTAGATTTGAAGCTCATATCTGCTAGAAATACCCCCTTATCTATTAAATAGGCACAGTACGTATACAAGTAGTTCTACCTATAATTTATGAATGAACTAGATTGCAAACTATGTTAACTCCAGGATCAGGCTGATGTTATAGTTATGTTACTGCCTGTAAACTTTTATAAATTAATTATTAATTATAGTAAGTAGGTACTTCCATAATTAACAAAAACGTAATTTAATTTGCCAAAGTTTATAACAATAATCACTTGTTACAAGAGAGCGGATGTATAGTGATAAGAGAATTCCGTTCAGTGCTTGATAACGACAAGTATCTCCCAATACATATTATATACTTATGTACTACATAGGCTCCAGTTAACGAACTCACAAACGGTTGTATATATATACTTATTTACCTAAAACTCGAGATGGACCAACTAAGCTTGAGAGATAAGAAGCTAGATATGACCAGTGTATAACTGACCTAATCGACGAAAAAGTACACTGGCTGAAGAGTCTAAAACGAGAAGTGCTGGGGATGGGACCAATTTTGATGGCATTTTTAGATCAAGTTAAGGCTGTCCCCAGTGGGTCCACTGTTCACTAAACCATTCATGCCACTGGAACGACGACCAAATACATGACTGTAGTGTGTAGTGGATGGGTTAGGCCGAGTACACAGAGTTATATGTAGAGCTCGTTGGGAGAAGGATGTGCCCATGATCAGCTAATCAAATCCAAGAACTTCGTATGGTTTCCAAGGTGATCCCCTAGTGATCTTTGCTATCTTTAAATTTAAGCTGTAGACAATACTACACTGGTAAAATTTATATCACCCATGACATAATATTATCTTCTTCTTCTTCCTTGCCTTATCCTTATTTAGGGTCGGCTTTGTTGGTCATGTCACGCCATTTTACCCTATCCTCTGTCATATCCTCATTCACTCCACACTCTCTCATATTTTCTTTCACGCAATCAAGCCACGTCTTTCTTGGTCTTCCTCTCTTGCGCCTTCCTTCGGGTCTCATTTCCAACACTTTCTTTGTTACATAATCATCTTCTCTTCTCATGACATGCCCAAAACAAGAAAGACGATGGCTTTTCATCTTCTCCACTATAGGAGCCACTTTCATACTTCCCCTTATATACTCATTTCGTATTCTATCTTTTCTTGTAACACCACACATCCATCTCAACATTCGCATCTCTGTCACATGCATCCTTTTCTCATCGCATACTTTGGTTGCCCAGCACTCAGCCCCATACAACATCACCGGCCTTATGACGCTTTTATATATTTTGCCTTTGATCTTAATTGGCATCTTGCGATCACACGTCGTGCCGGTGAGTTGTTTCCATTTCATCCATCCTGCATTCATTCGTCTCGTCACATCCCTGTCAATACTTCCATCACTCTGTAGAAGGGAGCCGAGGTATCGGAAATCCTCACCTACTGCCAGTGGCGAGGCACCCAGAGATATCGACGCAGCTGAAGTAGGCCCTCCGAATTGACAGAACATATATTCTGTTTTGGTCCTACTCAGTCTCAATCCCACACTCTCTAGGGTATCTCGCCACTGGTTCAGTTGCACCTGTAATTCATCTCCACTCTCATCGACAAGCACGATGTCGTCTGCAAAGAGCATGCACCAGGGCGCCTCCTTCTGAATTGCCGATGTTAATGCATCCATTACCAATAAAAATAGGTATGGACTCAGGGATGAACCCTGGTGCACGCCTACTCGGACCTCGAACCTGTCGGTGACCCCGACTGCGGTGCGGACCTGTGTGTTGGCACCTGCGTACATGTCCTGAACAATACTTATGTACTTTACGGGTACACCCTTGTTCTGCAAGCACCGCCACAACAGGTCTCTCGGGACTCGATCGTAAGCCTTCTCAAGGTCAATGAACACCATATGCAGGTTTCTTTGTACAGCTCGAAACTTTTCCATCAATTGTCTCACTGCGAATATGGCGTCCGTTGTACTCCTTCCAGGCATGAAGCCAAACTGGTTTGCCGATACTGTCGACTCCCTCCTAATCCTACTTTCGATAACCTTCTCATACAATTCCATCGTGTGTGCCATCAACTTAATTACATGACATAATATTATATACATCTGTTATTTATCCAGTACCTATATTAAACGGAGTTCTCAACTACGGACATCCCACACCCTTGGTAAAGCTACCAAGCAACGCACCGTTCTCGATAATAGGCTCACCTAAGTACTCATAAACATTCTGCTAGAGAAAAGGACACAAGTTAGATCAAAAGCTTCAGAAAAAAATATATACAAAATAAATATGTGTGTGTGTGTATGTATATCCCGCGGGCAATGGCCGACCATTGCACGGGTATATTTAGAACGCCTATTTTGGCGGCAAAAACCACTAGCATCTGGGGCTCTATGGGACTACTACTACGTTGTACACAAATAGACAGAACTTATGTTTTGCTGCGTTTATGTTAACTAACGCATTCTTAGGGCGTCTTGCACAACAAAGTTAATTAAAATTAAATAGTTTTTCTCTTGCTCTGACCTTAAGCCTAGTAGGAAAACCTAATTAAATAACTGACGTTTTTATTTTATCACCAGACATGCATGAAAGTGGCTTAGAAAATAAATATTGTTATGGAAATTACATAACTATCTACATTGAAAATTATGTATTGTTGGACCTGACTATTGGTACTAAGGAAGTAAGGATACTTCATTTGTAGGTATACGGGGACAGTTGTATGTTTTCGATCGATACTTTTAACACCTTAACACGCAGGTCTGCAACTATTCCTGAAAGCTTAGGCATTTTGCACACAAATCAAAAGGTTTAATAAAATTTGACATACAGGGTGTTGCAAAACTTCTTGCAACACCCTGTATATACCTCGCCAGACTAGGTATGGCAAACAATCGCATGTCATTATTTTCTGCTTTTACTGTGCCGAAAATAAACAGCCCATACCTACTTAACCACTTAGATTAGACCTTTAGTGCCAATTTCTGCAAAGTGGGTTAGGTTACGTTCTGTCAAGGATTTAATATGGAGATGACGTTAATTTGTTCAACCTTTCCCTGGTTACGATCTAACCGCCTATGGAGAAATTGGAGCTTAATCTAGCTTACCTTAAGACTAATAAACACTTCCCTTCACCAGCGATGCATCCCGGAGTTCGAGAACGCGGCCTACATGGTGCAGATGGACGTGACCAACACCTGCGCCGACAGTGGGGAGACCATGTACTGCATCCAGACGTCTGCCGGCACCTCCACCAGGTAGCAACCCATATAGCAAGATTGAAGTTAGGAGAGACCTGGCTTTGACCAAAATGGTATTTATGGTGTTTAGAGGATGGTTGTGCAATCCCACTGTGCTGGAGAGCATCGGGCTCGCGGTGCCGGCGGGCGGGCGCGGGCTGCGGCGGCGCGCGGGCCGGCTGCTCGCGGTGCCCACCGCCCGCACCAACCTGCTACATGACGCTCCACTCACTAGGGCTATTAGGCTAATCAACAAGGCATCTGAGAGGACTGACATTCTCACATGTTCTTTGGGTGAGTTCGCAAAGGTTATGTTTCATATGTTATGTGTTGATTAGTTTATTGTTTTTTTTATTTTTAGTTATTTGTGTCTTTTTAAGAAAGTTTTTTGTTGTGTTTGTTATTTTTCTTTATTATTGTGTTAGGTTTATCCTGTAAGATAATATAAGTAGTTAATAAATAAATAAATAAAAATAAATAAATAAATATTGGACTCTAATCCGCTAAGTTATGGTATATTATGGACGTGACCAACACCTGCGCCGACAGCGGGGAGACCAAGTACTGCATCCAGACGTCTGCCGGCACCTCCACCAGGTACCGACTGGGAAGCGAATAAGTCTTTCAATGTATAATATCATCATCAGCCTTTTATCGCCAACGTTTGGGTATAGGCCTTCTAATCTTAATCTTCCAGTCCAGAGCCGCTCTGGTCCACTGGATCCCCGCAACCCTGCAGATGTCATCGGACCATCAAGCAGGTGGTCTATGTATAATATACATAATAATAAAAAAAAACATAACATCTCTATCGGAAGGGCTAATACGGAGCGCAATTATTAAGACGTGACAAAAGTTTTACATCGCGTAGCCTCAAGAGCGAGCACGACGAAGAACTTTTGTCATATCTTAAATGCACCCCGTGCAAGCCCTTCTAAAGCGACCTCTACCATATCATGAGGCGAGCGCGAATACATTTTTTACAGTCACTGGTATTTGCTAAAGGAAATAATACCATAACCTCCCTTCCCAGGTCATGTGACATCTGCCAGCCGAACCAGTTCTCCAGCTACTTCCTGACGGACCTCCATCACGAGCAGGAGGACCAGACCTGGTGGCAGTCCGAGACCATGAAGGAGGGCATCCAGTACCCCAACCAGGTCAATCTGACGCTGCACTTAGGTGAGGATTTATGAAAAGCTAGACTTACTGGATTGTTAGTTTTGAAACTACAAACTGCTGAGGTATAGAGCTTAGAAGATTTAAAATCCATTACGAAAGCTATGTACTTATAGTAATATGTAAGTACCTACCTACATAATGTCCTGTAACCTACAGCAATTCGCTCCTCAATCCAAATTCTCGTTCGAGGAGAAAGTATAAAGAAAATCATGAAAATATAAGCTCACCTAGCATTTGAAATAACATAAGTGGTATATTTTCAACAGGTAAGGCCTACGACATCACGTATGTCCGTCTGGTGTTCTACTCGCCGCGTCCGCAGAGTTTTGCCATCTACAAGAAGACCAGCGAGGATTCAGACTGGGAACCATTCCAATATTTCAGGTGGGTCTTTGGAAAGATTTTCAACTCATAAAGTCATTGCAGACAGCGCTTTTTTATGTAAAATTCTCAGTCAAAGCATAAATCTTGTTAGTGGGAGGTAGATCTTGGGTGGATGAATGTAGGTAGTTTTAGAACGTGGTTCTCTCTGGGTGGATGTCCCGAGGGTAAGTAACTCAGACCTCTAAGCCCATCAAGTAGCGGTGATACTTTACTTGGACACTATTCTACTTAATTATTCACCAAACGTAAAATCCTGGACCAAGTTGCAGATAATTTGTACACTACATAAAATCAGATTATAAGCTGCCTACCATCAGCACATAGAGAAGGTTGCTCTGTAGAACAAAAAAAAAATATCAGTGGACTCCCATGAACTCATGCCATATACTTGATTTTCTCAAGAACAAGAAACCTTTTCAGACAGAAGCCGGAAGAAGCTAGTCAACACTAGTAACAGCAAAGCGTTTTTTGCAAATAAATCTGAATCTGAATTTACCCTCAGTGCCTCCTGTCGAGACACGTACGGCGTGACGGAGCAGCGGGCGGCGGAGCTCGGGGCCGAGACCAGGGCCCTCTGCACCAGCGAGTACTCGGACATATCCCCGCTGTCTGGAGGCAACGTGCTGTTCTCTACTCTGGAGGGACGCCCCTCGGCGTACACCTTCGATAATAGTCCGGAACTGCAGGTGAGCTGATGGATGGTTGGTGTTTGGTGCAGGTACTATTCAGCTTAAATTCCGTTTTTAACCGACTTCAAAAAAAGGAGGAGGTTCTCAATTCGTCGGGATCTTTTTTTTTTTACGTCTTCTGAAGCTGCTGTGCCTATTTATGACATTGGTATTGTATAAGTCGATGGATCTAATATGGAATATGTCATGAATATTTTTGTCTAAAACCGTTAAACTCAAAAATAAATCACCGTTAGCTGTAAAAAATACAGTGGGTGCAGTTGTAGCTGTTGTAGCGATGGACGCAATGTGATGTTAGTTTTAGGTACCACCCTTACTTAATTATTATTAAAGTTAAAAAAACAGATGCAATCGACGGATCGATTATCTTGAAATATACAAATACTTAACTATACATAACAAACAACAGTTATTCAGTAAGAGTTTCAGCAAATAATACCTATACATAAGAAATCATGACTCATGTAACCTTTCCTCCCGGTCCGTTCCTCCAGCCGTAAAATTTAACGGTTGCGTTTATGTTTTACGATTTGGCTAAACTTTGCCGGTGACGGGCAGTAAAGTTTAGTGATGTTGCCACACCGGGGAAGTCTGCTTTCAGTTCTATTATAAGACTGTGTTCAGGAAATCCTAGAGCTATACCTAATGATGTAGCTAGTTACAAACTGCGCTGAAGCTGTGTTATAGGTAGTCCTATGTAATTTAGCTTCCTTATTATCAACATCATCAAAAATACATATCAATTAGGCCTTTGCCTTCCTCATATTATCTAATACACTCACGAGCAAAGAAAAAGTTCCATCTGCCATTGACGTTTCGTATGTCATTGGAAAGCTATGGATAGCATCCAGTTGCTTACTTTGCGAGAGGCCTACGTCCAGCAGTGGACTGCTATAGGCTGATGATGATGTTACTGGAACTTTGTCATTGCTCCCGAGCGTGCAACAGCTATCACTTCTTCGGCTCTCCATCCCCCCAACTCTTGCAGGAATGGGTGACAGCGACGGATCTGCGCATCTCGCTCGACCGGCTCAACACGTTCGGAGACGAGATCTTCGGGGACGTGCAGGTGCTGCAGTCGTACTGGTACGCCATTGCTGACGTGGCCGTCGGGGCGAGGTGCAAGTGCAATGGACATGCGTCTGTGTGTGACACTCAGGAGGCCGCTGATGGGTCGAGGAGCCGCGCTTGCAGGTCGGTGTTGTGTTATTTTTGTTGTATAGGAATAAAAGATTGAATCAATGGACAGATAATTAAACTTCTGTATTGAGAGATAACTTGTTGAAAGGCGTCTCAGCTTGATACACGAATATTGGCTATCAGAGTTTCAACTTATCACCCTTTGTAAGTTCTATGAATACGTGGAAGCCTACAGTGTAAACCACCACGTTTTCGTGAATTTACCTTGATGATGCAATGATGCAAATGAGTACGCCGAAATATGACATGAATATCTTATACGTGTCGCTTCCTTGGCTTGAATGGTTGTATCTAACTTTATTTCCCTTACAGTTAACCTACGCCTTTGGACATAAACAACAAAGCCTAAAGTCTACATAAATATTGCAGATGTGAGCACAACACGGCGGGTCGCGAGTGCGAGCGCTGTCTGGACTTCTACAACGATGCGCCGTGGGGGCGCGCCTCCCCGACTAATGTACACGAATGCAAAGGTAAACACGACATATTTGTTACAATTTTAACGTTATAGGAATAGAAGAAGGAAATATAATTTAGAGCTGAGCGTAGCAATGAACGGATAAGGTCTTGTCATTTTATTCAAGCACACGTGGGTTCAAACTCTGCAAGGCGGAGTATATTCTGATACCATGAAACCCAGGCAAGTACATGAATTATACCCTATCACATGCTCGTACGGTGAAGGAAAACATCGTGAGGTAGCCTACACTGCACATCTAGTTTTCTACCCAAAGTGCATTGTAGATGCTTAACTTTTTTACTACGAGTAGGTATAAGTAAACTGTGTCCTATCGTAATGACTCTACTATAATATACCTGCTAATCATTGAGCCACGCGATTTCAATCATATTGTAAATTTTCATATTTCTGTATAAAATATTATTAAAAGGCGACTTTATTCATAATCATAACTAACAGCTGCGCCTTTAATCTAAAGCGAATTAAAAACCTAAATGTAATTCACTGTTTGACCGTACAATACTCACCAAGTTTTGGTGAGATAGAACACCAAATTAGGATGCTGTGCGAGTGAACTTTGTATAGTTATCGATAGTATAATGAAGATAATAAGTCGTGTCGAAATTGATGATGACGCAATGCTTCGACCGGCCAAAGAACCGCTATCAGTTGTGTTTCGGTTCATAGATTACTCTATTACATTACAATTCTATTTTGTGATATGTACTTTTATAGCTAGGTACAAATTTTAAGTCATTTTGTACAGTTGAGGATTTTTTTTGTGATCATAATGATTTGATAAACAGTCCTACGATACACCTCTGTGTAGTTGTATGGGTCTTACCGACATAGTGTGCATAGTTGTTTAGTCCATCCATTCATTCCAGATTAGTATGTATAGGGACTAAAGGGAGTTAGGGAGGTACCTACCTGTTTTTTTTGAAATGGCTTATTGTTCCTGACTTAAATTTAAATCTTTGTAAATGAAGAATGGCTTTAGTTCAGTCTTCCCATTGTGCTTTCTATAGCTGTACTTACATTATTTTATTTATTGTTGGAACTAACATCTTGTTGCTGTGCTGTTTTTATGTTTTGTTTGACCATTGATAGCATATGCTAACTTTTATTGTAAGTTTGAGTAGTAGATATAGCTACGCTGCGAATTGTTAAATTTTGAACTTTGTATAAATATGCGAATGCGTATCTATTTGTTATAATACTTGTTCTATAACACCTACCTACCTACGTTTGTTATATTTTATCCGGGTGTGTTAAAAAGTCCCCATAAATAGTTTTTGAAAACTGTTGATAGATTGTGAGTAGTTACTGTTACTTCCAAATTAATATTGATGATATAAGATTTAAATATATCTAATAGACTAACGGCTGGCGTCATTTTTATTATAAATGTATCAACAACAACAACATCCAATCACTATAAAGCCACCACTCATTAGCACCTTGTCACACTAACCCTTCCCTTCCTCCGCAGCGTGCAACTGCAACGGTTTCTCCAACAAGTGTTACTTCGACAAAGAGCTATACGAGCGGACGGGCCACGGAGGCCATTGCATCGAGTGCGCCGAGAACCGGGACGGGGCCAACTGCGAGAGATGTCGAGAGAACTACTTCCAGGCGGCCGGCGACGTGTGTCTGCCGTGCAACTGCAACTCTGTCGGTGAGTTAGGAACTTACGAGGAACGAATAGATACAGTCCATTGTCAGGTATCGTTCCACTACCTGAACTGCTGAGCCTAAGGGCGTGGCAGGAAGTCACATGTAACAATTGGCCCGCAGTAACTCTTCTAGGTATTTCTTGTTAGTATATCGGTGACTAGTTCACTGTCAGTTATGATTCAATAACCTGAACTGCGAGGCCTAAGGTCTCCTGCAAGGAGTCGCGGGTAACAATCTGTCCACAGTACCGCTTCTTATTAGCGTGTCAATGACAAACAGGAATCACTAGAGACCATCTAGCGGCTGTCACCGTGGTAAAAGGATTCGACAGTCAGATAAGCGATAATCGCTGACAGTCCAGGGTACGCTCAACGTGTAAAAAAGGAGCAGGTGATACCTACGTCTCTTGTAGAAGCTCATTTCGTGCACCAGTAATATTGATCATAATTGTATTTTTATAAATGTAACCTTGCAATTCAGGTTCCCGCAGCCTGCAATGCAACTCGGAAGGCAAGTGCCAGTGCAAGCCCGGCGTGACGGGGGACAAGTGCGACGTGTGCGAGCCGAACCACTACGAGTTCACCACTCAGGGCTGCAAGCCTTGTGGGTGCAACGAGTCAGGGTCGTACGGGAACACGCCCCGGTGCGACCCGGTGTCTGGAGTCTGCATGTGCAAGCAGAACGTGGAAGGAAGGCGCTGTAGAGAGTGAGTCTAAGAAAATAGTTTTCAAAATAAGTTTGCGATTGGTATATTGTACTACATAGGTATAGTATAGTAGCCAAAGATAATAAATGTATTGAGCTCAACGCAGCGGAGGTAGATAAAGTGCTTCTTATTAGATTCTTAGGTAGAATATTGTGTAGATAAGTATAGAAGCTTAGCTTTCAGCCCGAGCGAGAGGTGCGGAGTTCGATTGGAAGTAGTGACCATCTTTGACCATTGGTTAGGATATAGAAAGAGGCTTTCCATCAACAAAATAAAAATAACTAATAATTAACCATCGCGTTCTCTCACTCAGATGCAAACCTGGCTTCTTCAACTTGGACCTGACGAACGACTTCGGGTGCACCCCCTGTTTCTGCTTCGGCCACTCCTCGGAGTGTGACTCGGCGCCCAAGTACCAGGCTGCTCTCATCAGTGCTCACTTCATCCGGGACAGCGAGAAGTGGAAGGCAGAGGACGACCACAGGAGCATAGTGCCGCTGCAGTTCAATGCTAACACGCAGAATATTGGTGAGATTACGATAAGTTGAAATAATAAGGTTAATTAAAAACACTTCGTTCAAAAAAATATTGGTTACGATTTTGTGTCATCAACTTATCTCCTGATAACACCTGATGTGTAACGTTTTTTTGTCTAGCGGCGACTACAAACAAGTTATTTATTCTCAAAATCATTTCCAGCCGTGTCTGCCAAGAACTCTGAAGTGGTCTACTTCTCGGCACCACCACAGTTCCTTGGAGACCAGCGAGCGTCATACAACCACGACTTGAAGTTCACTCTGCGGCTGGGTGAAGACAGAGGTTATCCATCTTCCCAAGATATCATCCTGGAAGGAGCCAAGACTTCCATTTCTATGAACATCTACGGTCAAAATAATCCAGAGCCAACTGATCAGGTACCAATACCTATATTGTGTAAGAAGCAACAAAAATATTTCTCTCTATTTTATGTACATTCTGTCAATAATCTAAGCCTATGATAGCCCAAAATAGAGTACACATTACACTTTACACTTGTACACCAAGAAATAATGAACAATTATAAATAAGTAAGTACGAGTACTTAACCCTTATTTTTATCCTTATAGCCTCAAGAATACACGTTCCGTCTCCACGAAGATTCTCGCTACGGCTGGACGCCCACCCTCTCAACGTTCGAGTTCATGTCTGTATTGCAAAATATCACCGCCATTAAAGTCAGAGGAACCTACAACCGAGCTGGTGTCGGCTACTTGATGAACTTCAAGTTGGAGACCGCCAAAGAAGGCAGGGAGAAGGGTTCCGGGCCAGCTAACTGGGTGGAGAAATGTTCGTGCCCGAAAGCCTATGTCGGGGATTATTGTGAGGAGTGTGCCCCAGGGTACAGGCACTCGCCAGCCAATGGAGGCCCGTACTCTAGGTGTATTCCTTGCGACTGCAATGGACACGCGCATATCTGTGACACTTCTACTGGTAAGTGGTACTCTACTGGTAATAAGTGACATAAGAGGGCAACTTTCCAGAAGGAAAACTTTGCAAAAATACTTATCGGTTGGTATACATAATATATCATGGAAATTTCTACTCTATTGCTATGAAGTTAATGTATACTGCCATTTTATCACCTTAAACGCTAATGCCTGCCCGCAGATAGACGACTCCTTTATCTTCTACCGTCTCTAAACCCCTGCCACCTCTATCAGGTTTCTGTATCTGCAAACACAACACGACGGGAAGCAACTGCGAGCTCTGTGCCAAGGGCTACTACGGCAACGCCATCGCCGGGACTCCGGAAGACTGCAAGCCCTGTCCGTGTCCCAAGGACAGTGGCTGCATCCAGCTCATGGACGGTGGCATCGTCTGCACTGATTGCCCGAATGGGTATGCTGGTAAGATTTGAAAGTTATCTTACATGTTCTAGGTTTAGTTGGACTCCCAAACGAGCAACTTACAAATATTTTATTGGTTCCCAATTTTAATGTCACTTCAATTCTTATGTAATAGATAGGCGGATGAAACAGCACAGAGCAGTCTCCCCAATTAACTCATTACAGCATCTCCTCAAATCCATTAACTTCCACAGGACCAAAATGTGAAGTATGCGCGGATGGCCACTTCGGGGACCCGTTGGGCCAGTTCGGGCCTGGCCAGGAGTGCCAGGAGTGTCAGTGCAACGGGAACGTGGACCTGAATGCTGTGGGCAACTGCAACCGCACCACCGGAGAGTGTTTGAAGTGCATCTACAACACTGCTGGCGACCATTGTGACAAGTGCTTGAGCGGTTAGTATATTGGATTCGAGGTTTGTGAAGGTGTGTGTGTGTGGTGAAGCGACCCACTTGGACTTGCGAAAAATTTAGTATTGGAGCAGTGTGCTAGCAAAAACAGTTCAGAGGTAAAAAGCCATAGTAGGAGCAGAAAGATAGTTGCAGCTTTGACAAGAAAGGTCTCTTTAGCTATTGTAAAGAAGACCAAAAATATCATGATCAACGGTTTATGGCATCGTTGCCATAAAGCGTTGAGGGGAGAAAATAAATTGTAGAGTCAATTTAGATTTTAAAATTACGTAATAAAATCTTATTAAAATAATAATATTAGCTCCATCTAATTAAAAGAGCTTGTATTTCATGAAACAAAAGTCTATTTCAGGCTTCTATCGAATAGGTAGTCAAAGCTTGTATTGCCGGTATCTACAGGGTGAGTTTGTTTACGAAGATAGAAGTTCCGTCGGGTAAACATAGATGGCAGAATCGCCATCTATTGTGAGAGTTAATAACTACTCGGAATCGAGGTCTCCTGAAATCTGTGCGTTGCAAATACCTTATAAAAGGTGGTGCTTAAGCTTATAAAATGGAGACTGGAAGAATTTTATTCAGAAATACTTTCACTTTTCTGCGTAATATGATGGGGGCGTGGTAGCTCAGTCGGATAAGCGCCCGCCCCTCCTCACGCAAGAGATGCGGGTTCGAATCCCGGCACTGACATGTACCAATGTCAAAAAAAGGAGGAGGTTTTCAATTCGTCGGGATCTTTTTTATACAGGGTGTTGCAAAATTGGTATACTAAGCCGAAACCTACATGTGCAGCATGGTATATCTAAGCCTGAAACTGAAATCAGAATTTGAAAATTCGCGAAAAAAAAATCATTGTCTATAGAAACTTTGTTGGTCACGTGACTTTTTACTCAAACTCTCAAACTCAAACTCAAATTTTTTTATTCATCGTACAAATATAAAATTTTCTGATGAACGTCAATTTTTACAAATTACTCTCCGTTCGGATAAGGGGGGGCTCTTTCTGTCTAAGGAGAAGAACGGAGGCAAGAAACTCCTGAGCCATCTTTTCAAAAAAAGACTTAAAACTAGTTGGTATACAATAGGTACATATAAGCTTAATTATTATTATTATAATAATATGAGCAGAGCTAACTACTTATCACAGCCATGCATTAACGTCCTCTAAGTAATCATCAATTCTATAATAAGCTTTTTTACTGAGTTTCTCTTTAATGTAACACTTAAACTTATTCTCTGGCATTTGAGCAACTTCTGCTGGAAGCTTATTATAAAATCTAATACAGTACCCTAAAAACGATTTATTAACTTTCGCCAGACGCATCGCTGGAAAAGCCAGCTTATGCTTGTTCCTAGTATTAATGTCATGATTACTGCCAATTGTATCAAAAGTTGAAATATTCTTTCGTACATACATTAAATTGGAAAAAATGAACTGACATGGAACTGTAAGGATGTTAATTTCTTTAAATAGTTCTCTCAATGAATCCCTGGAACCAAGTTTGTATATAGAGCGGATGGCTCTTTTCTGTAATACAAATATAGTTTCAATATCAGCTGCTCTACCCCAAAGCAAAATGCCATACGATAATAAGCTGTGGAAATAACTAAAGTAAACTAATCTGGCGGTTTCAACGTCGGTCAGCTGTCTAATTTTCCGTACAGCAAAAGCTGCGGAGCTCAACCTTCCAGACAATTTTTCAATGTGAGGTCCCCACTGTAACTTTGAATCTATAGTCATCCCAAGAAAGACAGTATCATTAACTAGGTCCAATTTATTCCCATCTAGAATAATGTTAGTATCGCATTGTCTAACATTCGGCAGTGTAAATTTAATACATTTCGTTTTCTTAGAATTCAATAGAAGATTATTAACGGTAAACCAATCGTGTATGTCAGATAGAATTGAATTAATTTCATTAAAATTATTTTCTCTTCTTTTAACTTTAAAAAGCAAAGAAGTATCGTCAGCAAATAAAACTATATTAGTCAATTTTTCAACCATAAAAGGCAAGTCATTAATATAAATGAGGAATAAAAATGGTCCTAGAATAGATCCTTGAGGGACGCCTATTTTTACATGAGCCCCCTGTGATTTAGTATTGTTAATATCGACCCTTTGTTGTCTCTTGTCTAAATATGAAGATATCAAATCTAAAGCCTTTCCTCCTATTCCATAGTATCTAAGTTTCGAAATTAAAGTCTGATGGTCTACACAATCAAACGCCTTCGACAGATCACAGAAGACTCCAATAGCATCGTGATGGTCTTCCCAGGCGTCAAATATGTGCTTAATCAACGCAGTACCGGCATCGGCTGTTGATTTGCCTTTTGTAAAACCATACTGCTGGCTATGAAACAATCGAGCATCATTGAAATGCAAAAGCATCTGACTGAGTATGACCCTCTCAAATATTTTACTCAAAACTGGAAGAACCGAGACAGGCCTGAAATTTGCAGGGTCCTCCATATCCCCACTTTTGAACAGAGGTATAATTTTACTAAATTTCATAAGATCTGGGAACACACCTTCAGCGATACATTTATTAAAGATGTTAGCCAAAATTGGGGCGATTTTATTAATAATAGAAAGAACAAATTTAACTGACATTCCCCACAAGTCTTCAGTTTTCTTCATATTTAATGACTTAAATGTTTTTATAATAGTTAATGTATTAATATATCTGAATTTAAATTCCTTATCGGTTGAAGGTGCGTTCTCCTTCGTCAGGGTTTCAGCTGCTGCAGCCGAAGAATCCAGGTTACACGTAGTCTCTAAAGGAATGTTCGTAAAAAACTCTTCAAAGACCCTCGCCACCGCATCATTCGATGTTATAATGTCATTGCCTACCTTCAAAGATAAATTTGTCTCGCGTGTTCGATTCTTCCCCGTTTCGTTATTAATAATAGTCCAAACGGCCTTAGATTTGTTAGCAGAGTCTTTAATCTTCTTATTAATAAAAATTGTCTTCGCACAGTGACAGACACATTTATACATCTTGCTATATTTCTTCACATAAGATTGAAAGTCAGGTCGGAGTATGAATGTTTTCATCTCATACAGATCATATAATGTCGCCCTGCTTTTGCGAATACCCTCTGTAGCCCAGTCACAAAATTTAATTTTATTGTCAATCAAAACTTCCTTCGTTTCAAAATTACTCTCAAACTCATCAGCTATTATCTTAAACAAGTTACTATACATCTCATTAGAATTGCAATCTAATTTAACATTCGGAAGTTTTTCGTCTAGTTTCTTCAAGTAATTGTCAATTTTCTTTGTAGTAATCGGTCTGCATCTCACCTTAGTTTTATTTGTCTTGTCAGTGTTTACTAAGGTAATGGTCTGCCCACTGTGGTCTGACCTCAGACAATTAATCACACTACTGTCTTTAAACTCACAGTTACAGAATATGTTATCTAGACAAGTGGCTGACGTGGGTGTAATTCTAGTTGGTTCCAGAAAAACATTAAAAAGATTAAATGATTTAAAAAGTAACAACAATTTCGACCTATTAGGAGAGTCACCTAATAGGTCAACATTAAAGTCACCACACACTATTACTTCCTTTTTACTATTGGAAGCTAACCTTAGAACATCCTCCATGACAGTCTCAAAGGTAATAAAATCACCAGTAGGTGGCCTGTAGGTACATACTATTATATACTTATTAAGCTCTGCACATGAAATTTCTATATGGTGTTTAACAGAAAGAGCAACTATATCCTTTCGTTCTTTACATTTACAATTTTCTTTAAGAAATATAAGTGACCCACCATGCTCGTTGATATTTCTGTTAAAACAGCTTATAAGTTTGTAATTTTTTAATTGGAACATCATTTTATTCTCGTCTAACCAATGTTCTGTGATACATAAACAATCAATGTTAAATTTTTCCGAAAATAGTTCTATTTCTAACAATTTAGAAGAAATACTCTGAATATTCTGATGTACCAATTTAAATTCATTCTTAAATGTCTTGTCCTTCGATAGTTTTGAGCCGAGAGAGCAGTGAACTGAATCAATCTTTATATCAACGCTATGATGCTCTCCCGTTGTCTGAAAATCTAATTTAAATCTACTGTACTATTTTCAGTATTACTACTGACGGTGTCAATAGGGACACAAGTTTTCTTCGTTATAATGCTTATAACTGAGTTAATAAGAGGAGCTACTTCTGTAGCTAAACGTCGTTTCTGATTTAAGGACAGAAATAAACTGTCCCAGGTCAACTTAAAATTATCTACATACAAATTAGTATCAAAGAAATTGATACAGTCAGATTTATAACACGCATTGTACATATTTTTATTTAGGCTACATGTCATATAATTGTATTTGTCAGGCAGTGTGCAAGAATAAGGAAATGCACAAACAAATATATGTTTTGCAGGAATGCTTTCTAATATAGCAAAACTTCTATTTATATCAGAATTTGACACACCTAAACTATTTCCCACCATAATTAATATAGTAGTTTTTTCGGTGTACGACCTCTCTGAAATCAGTTGTACTATTTGTGCGAATGAAAGTTCTGGGTAACAATGATTAACAACATTTCCAGTTACATGATTACCCAACATGTGCCCGAAATCCTTGCCAAGCCTATCGGAGTATACAACTGTGCTGTAATCCTTGGCTGAACTGCTACTACTTGTATCAGTAGTAAGCCTTGTCAAGTAAGGGGGTGACATCTTAGGTAACTGCTTATTACCTACTATTCTACTAGCTGCCTGAGCATAGGTGGGTATCCTATGTAATTTATTATTGGAGGTCGGAAAAACATCTGCTGTAGCCGATTTACTCTGGATGACCCTTGAGGATGGCGTGGCCGTCGGGAGGCTGGTGGTGGCCCTCGGGAGGATGGTGGTGGCCCTCGGGAGGATGGTGGTAGTCCCCGAGAGTCTGGTGGTGATCCCCGAGAGTCCAGTGGTGGCCAACGGGATGCTGTTTGTGGCCTCCGAGGTGGTGGTGGCCCTCGGGAGGATGGTGGTGGTCCCCGAGAGTCCAGTGGTGGCCAGCGGGATGCTGTTTTTGGCCTCCGAGGTGGTGGTGGCCCTCGGGAGGATGGTGGTGGTCCCCGAGAGTCCAGTGGTGGCCAGCGGGATGCTGTTTGTGGCCTCCGAGGTGGTGGTGGTGGCCTCCGGAGATGCGGTGGTGGCTTCAGCAGGTGAAGACTTCTCCGGCAGCATCTCAACCCGAACTTACTATAGGAAAATATTTTTTTTTAGTATACCCTTTTTGCAACACCCTGTATATATATATATATCATGTATATACAGGGTGGGCCAGTGGAAAGTTTAAATTTAAAAAAATCATAGAATAAAACTGTCGCGACGGTGGTCATATGAAAAATATTATTATTTCAAAAAAAAACGACTACTGACGTTATGTTAAAAAAAGATTTTTTGAAATATTTCTTATAGTTTTTTTTCTGTGAATTTTTTAAATTTAAACTTTTCACTGGCCCACCCTATATTTTATTATGTATTTTCACCGAGTACTCCGCCGTTTATGGACCGATTTTGAAAATTCTTTTTTTGACGTATTGGATTAGGATACCAGATGGTCCATATTTTTCATAATTTTATTTCACCTCCTAGGGTGGGTAAAAACAAGGTATGAATTTCCATTTTGGGTACTTATCAACCGATTCTAATGAAATTTAGAACGTAAATATAGTTCTTATAACAAAAAAATATGATGGTGACCTTGACCTTGAACTGATCTGATGATGGAAATGGAAGGCAGTCGAGAGAACTCCTCAATGGTACCTATATAGCTATAGCAACTACCTCGTGTTTAGGCTTGAATGATTCGGAAAGACTAGCAGGACTTATTTGCATCTTACTTTTGATTGACTATTATTATTAAAAATAAACTAAAAACAATATAATAAAATATGATTATAAAAAATAAAAAACCGACTTCAAAAAACCACTTAAATGTAAGAAATAATTTCAGTTATACACCAATTCTAGATGACAGTACAAAAAATATACCTAAGCAGGAACTGAGTCGCCAGCACAAGTTTCGATCCTCCGTTAAGGTGGCGTATCGTCAACTGTCACGGTCAAAATGTAAGGCAAAGTTAGTTCCAAAAGTGATATTTGTTTTTTCCATATGTTAGGTGGAATTTCACCAAACGCTAAACGTATTTAGTAGCCTGTCATACGTCTGTCAGTTAGTACAAAATGTATTTAAAATTTGATTTAAATACGTTTAGCGTTTGGTAAAAGTGACCCTTCGTGTAGATTCCAAAATAGTATCGAATCCTATGCTCGCTACACTGTTCTTTTTTGAAGTTGGTGCCATATTTCTTCAGATTACTTTGTCACCGCACCAACATCACATAGAAGGCGATTCTGCCATCTATGTTTACCCGACGGAACTTCTATCTTCTTAAACAAACTCACCCTGTAGATACCGGCAATACAAGCTTTGACTGCCTATTCGATAGAAGCCTGAAATATACTTTTGTTTCATGAAATTCAAGCTCTCTAAACTAGATGGAACTTATAACAAAATAAATAGAACATAAATTTTCTTGTCATCAGGATACTACGGAGATGCCTTGGATCAGAAGAAAAAGGGTGACTGCAAGCCTTGTGGTTGCCATGAGCTTGGGACTATTGAGAGCAAGGTACGGTCAACGGTCATGTGCAGTAAAACCTGACCCCCCTCTCATAGTAACAATGCTTCTGAGAGGGGTCAGATTTATCTGCCTTATACTGTACAAGCATCCACAATCTTAGAAGCATCGTGAAGTCTCGGGGCAAAGAAACCTAACCCTATTATAGAAAATAAGTAGATAAATGCCATCTAAGTGGAGTAAGGTTTTTTTTGCCGCAGACTCCCATATATTTATCTCTCAAGACTCTAATAGCAGAGCACAAGGAACATACTAACTATTTCTCTAACGAGAAGATGGACCAAATTCTTCTTTAATTTTCCTTTGGGATTTCACAGTCTCTAATCTTTTCACAAACATAATAATTTTATTACCGAAAAGCCTACACCCAAATGCTCACAGATTTCCTAATACAGTATGTTTTTTTTATTGAAGGAGGGGCCACCGGAGTGCGACGGACTGACCGGATACTGTTCGTGCAGGCCCCACGTCATCGGGCGGAACTGTGACAAGTGTGAGGTAAGGAAAATACCTACATACCTAGTAGGCACCGAACACTAAAGTTCGCGACACGATCTAAAAGCTTAGTACAAACATCGTATATTATACTTACTCGTAGTTACTCAGAAAAAAAATCGCATCAAAAACATATTCTATGATTGAGTTTTTAATTGCTAGATAGGCCTCGCAAGCTTCCAAGGAATTTACGGAAACCATGACCTTTGGTGTGAAAACTAGCTCTCTAACCACACACCCAATTTTCCAGATCTCAACAGTATTTTTACAGAATCCACTACTTACGACTCTAGTGCCCTCTGTCTACTAGGTATATTGCTCAGAAAGGCTAGCACGGGGCGTATTTAAAGCTAGATCAAAGTGAGCACGATGCAAAACTTTTTCAAGTCTCCCAGGTAGATAATGATATTGACTACAGGACGGCTACTACGACATCAACTCGGGCGAGGGCTGCAAGGCGTGCGACTGCAACCTCGAGGGAGCCTACAACTCCACATGCAACGCCTACACCGGACAGTGCTACTGCAAGCCTGGCATCACTGGGTAACTTCTCTTACAACTCTATAAAGATAACTCGTAATACGGTAATAACAGAAACAAAAATGCAGATTTGGTTTGGATTTACAAAAGAGATTTTGTCAGATCAGGGTCGTCAAAACATTGTATTGGAATTCATGAATATCCCTGATAGACCTTTTCACAGTTCCGAGTCGTCAAAACGTTATATCGCAATTCATTAATATCCCTTACATAAAATTTGCTATGTGGACAATACAATAAGTTGCATAACTTTTGAATTGCTACTCTAACTTTGATAAAATATGACTAAAAATAAAAACACTCGCTGTAACATCATCAATCTCCCTAAAAAACAAAATTGGAATCGGTTCAGCCATTTAGTACCCACACCATAGGGAGATGCACAATACACACTTTAAACTTACAACACCGTTTTCCGTCTGGGGTAAAAACAGTATCGCCTAACACTTAAAATGATGTTTCTAGTGCCCACTGCGACCAATGCAAGCCGTACCACTACGGATTCTCCATCGAGGGCTGCAGCGACTGCGACTGTGATGAGTGGGGCTCCACCAACTACCAGTGCGACGTCAACGGACAGTGCTCCTGCCAGGAGAACGTGGAGGGAAGACGGTGTGACAGGTAAAAGATGATGATGCCATCCAGATATACATGACAACTGATAATTACTGATATACACATAACTACATGACTGCAATCTCCAAAAGGGTATCCAGAGACTCAGCCGCATAGACATGATAGATATCGATATCTATAAAGATGCTGTGGCCAATGATGATAGGTCGCGAGCTGTATCGACGTTTTTGAATGAGTACAATGCACTTTTTAACACCACTATGTAAGCTGCATTCCACAAGGATATCGGTCGTTTTCACCAGCAGCTAATAGGTGTTAGAATTTGAATGTTCTGAAATCCATGCAATAAACATTATGTACATACCTATCGTTTTGAGGTTTAGAAAATTGAGATTCTATACAATGGCGTATGTTGATGATATCATCATTTTATTCAGGTGTATGGAAAACAAGAAGCGTCGTGGTGACGGCCAGGGCTGTGAGGACTGCCCTGCCTGCTACAATCTCGTGCAAGAAGCCGTGGACCAACACAGACAAGAACTCAAGGAGCTGGATGAGGTAAGGAAATAATATACATTTATGTACCTATACGAGAAAAAAAATATTCAGCAAATCGAGTTAGTAAGTCGAAAAGTATTCGATAGGATGGTCATCCTGAAAAAGTTTATTTCTTGGACTTTGAAGGTTGCGAAATGAAACACTTGCTGTGCCCATAGAGTCAAGTGGTGTTTCAAAGAAAAAACATGGATTTTCATAAGTTGCTGAACAAAAGTGGTCCAGAATGACCCCCAGAGTCACTCGGCTTACTTTTTCTTTAGATCGGTCTTAAAGAAAAACATACGAAAGGCCGTTCTTTGCACCCATCTTGTAGCTCCTAATTCTAAGAAGAACTTCACAGTAAACCTTTTCCCCGCAGATCCTGTCAAAGATCTCCAAGGCGCCGACGGTGGTGGAGAACGCGGACTTCGACAACGAGCTGCGCCGAGTCCGGGCCGAGATCGAACAGCTGGTGGCTGACGCGACGGCGGAGGAGGGAGCTGGGGGAAGCTCCGTCACTGACACCCTGGGCGAGTTGGGAGACAGGATCGCTGATATCAGGTAGAGGGGTTTGTTAAGACAGGTGTGATGTAAGGTCTCAACTCTCTCAGCACAAGCTTGCTTGTGTTAGGTTCCACCAATTCGGGCTAGGCCAGCGTGGTGGACGAGGCCTATAACCCTTCATTGGAAGGAGACCCGTGCCTTAGCAGTGGGGACGTGATGGGTCGTGATTAAGGTCTCAACTATATGGAGACAGACAAGTGTCCTCATCAAGTCGAGTAAAACCTCTAAACGTTATTCACGGTCAATAAAAAGCATTTGTAATAATTTTCCTATATTTAACCAAGAGAGATCCCTTAAAAATTTAATGCTCTTGACAAGATCAGCCATTTCCTAATTCAATGCAAACTCCAGGAACATGCTGCTGAAGGTGGACGCCGGCAGCTACGAGGGCAAGGACGCCGTGGAGAGGAGCATGGGCAACATCTCCAAGGCCGAAGACACCATCGAGGCCGCCCAGAAGGAAATTAACGTAAGTGAGCACCAACGTACGTTAAATTTTCGGAAATCAATTGACAATCAAGCTTCAAACGGTAGAGAGCTGAATTAAACATTAAATTTATTTGTTCCACTTATACATAAACCAAATAAGAGATACATACATTACAATTTATCAGAATGCAAAATATGTGAACTGAAGCAGCACAAGATAAGTAACCTAAAACATACTCTCCAACAGAGCGCCTTAGAATACTTGGACGGCGAGGGCGCAGCGGCTCTCGCTAAGGCCAGAAACAGATCGGAGCAGTTTGGCAAACAGTCGGTGGATATGTCCAGCTTGGCCAAGGAGTCCAGACTGATGGCAGAGAAACTGGAAAACGAGGCCAAGAACATCAAGGAGATCGCTGACAAAGCTCACAACACCTCCTTGGCTGCCAACACACTGGCCAAGGACGGCATCAACAAGCAGGCTAATATTAGGTTGGTGGACTATTTTTTTTTTTTATTAACAATAGGTGACCTATTTTAGTTTCGAACCGAATAGACTGAACCCAAACACGATCCTTTACGATGGAGGTCTTTCGGCTTCTTCCCAACTATCTACAGTAATACTTAATGAATAACTACATTAAATAATCATTTTTATTACTTGATCAAATTGTTAACACACCCTCACTCTAATTCACCATCAGTATGGAAGTGCAAATTCTGGCCAACGAGCTCGACGGAGCCAAGGGCAAGCTGAGCAGCATGACGGAACTGGCAGAACAGGTGCTGAAGAGGGCCAAGACGGTCTACGAAGAGGCCCTGGACCAATATGCAGAGGTCAACAGGACCATCCTCCCTGACTACAAACTCCAGGATATCCAGGGGAGCGCTAAGGAGTTGAATAAGAAGGTACGTTTGTAATGATTAGGTGTCTCAGATAATTTAGAACAGTATGCAACATACGGCGCAGTGGTTGGAAGTTTCACTTGAGTCCTGAAATATTTATCATTATCATCATCATCAGCCTATAGCCGTCCACTGCTGGACGTAGGCCTCTCCAAAAACACGCCACTGGAGGCGATCTATAGCTTTCATTGATGAATAAAATATTTAGTCGGTAAAGTACATAGAACTAAGTTTCTCAGATAATAATATACATCCACCCTTCAGATCGACGAGCTAAGCGAGAAGCTGAAGAAGCTGGAGGAAGAGAACCTGGGCCCGCTGCAGAGCCTCGAGGAGGCCGTCAGGCACGGCCGGGAGCTGCTCGACCAGGGCCATGACAGGTAGAACATTGTTTAGAACACAAACGTCCGTCTGTGGTTTAAAACTTCTTTTGTAACGAAAAATGAGTTGGGCTGATTTTTCAATCGTCAGATAAGTGTTATCAATAAAACTGTTACTGTCCCTGTCTAATACAATCTGTCAGATGCGACAGCAACAACTTTACTCCTCAGATAACACTTATCTGACTATTGAAAAATCAGCCCTTAGTTCCTCAAACATTAATGTCATGAATTAATAGTTCTACTGTACGTACTCCTTCATGTAACATTTCCTAACATAACTACTTTGTTTATAATCAAAGTAGAACAAAGGCTAAACAGGAAAATCTCATATCGTAATAATAAGACTTCTCATCATCATATTTTTTTAAGGAAATCATATGTTTAACAGCTGTACGATATAATAAAATCTACCCATACTAAGACTTCGTAGATGCTCTGTTCATTGCAACACCCCTGCACTCTATTGAACATGGTCCTTACATTCTCAGACAAGACGAGCTGAACGAGCTGCTGACCCGCCTGGACGAGCTGCAGGCGCTGGCCAAGAACGACGTGGAGCTCACCAAGGACACGCTCAAGGACGCCAACGAGATCTACAAGACCTTGAAAGGTTAGTATAAGACATTGAAAGGTTAGTCCCGCAACCAATAACTTGATAGTTGCCCTTGAAGTGGAGAAGTACGAATGCGGGGAAAACGGCGTTTCAAGTTCTAGTCTCAAGAACTCAAGGATTATAGATTAGGCCGTTGCAGATCGATCTGTTTACTATTGTTTATATAAAAAGGCCTAAAGACCCGTGCCCCGGCAGTGATGACGTGATGGGTCGTGATGATATACCTAATAAGCCCCCTCGGACTTACGGGCGCCGCTGCCAAAGACAACAGGAAACGATATTATCTCTCATATCATTGTTAGTTATTTAAGATTAAGATTCTCTTTTCACATAACACAACTCAATTTTCACCAGAATTCAGCGACCAAGTGACAGAGTCCCGGCAGCAAGCGGAGCAAGCTCTGCTCGACGTGCCCACGGTTCAGGCGAAGGTGGCTGCGGCTGAGGACAGCATCTCCAACATCGTGGAGGAGCTGAACACCGCCAGCGACCGAGCGCGGGACGCCCGCGATCTCGCCCAGCAAGCGCAGAAGGACTACGCTGATAAGGCTTCGGAGGTATGTGCAAGAGATTGATAGGTTTCTTTATTATGTATAAATTATCCATGCACTTTATACTGTATTGAGCTGAGCTGTGTTAGAGCTGTAAGGTATAACGCGTCTGCCCCAAAAGCAGAAACTTGAACTCACAATAAATAAACAATACAATTAGAAGCAATATTTTAAAATGAAGTCCTATCTGATTCTTACTTTTTGTCTTATAGGCCGCTCACGAAATTAAAAAGAAGGCATCTTCAGCTAGAACCGAAGCTGGTAAACTGAAGGATGAGGCTGAGAAGTTATCAGGTAAGTTTGTGATAAATCAAAGTACGTGATCCAATAGTTTTGTTTATAGTGATAGTTGTATAGCACTATGGAGCTTCTATCACTATAAAATAAGTAGCATAGAGAAAGTCGTAAGAAAACTAAGTTCGGGATGATCACCTAACTCAACCTTTCGAGTCAACATCAGAATGGCTAACACAGGGCGCAATTACCTAAGACGTGACAAACGTTCTCGGTAGCGCTCGCTCTTGAGGCTGCGCGATGTGAGTGAGCGCGGTGCAATACTTTTGTCAGGTCTTAAACGCGCCCCGTGCTAGCCCTTCAGCAATTCCCACACCCTGTATACAACGTTCATGTGGCTATCCAGGTCGCGTGGAGGAGACCGGCAAGCAGATCCAGGAGCTGGAGACGCAGGCCGCCGACAACATGCAGCTCACTAAGGACGCCAAGATGAAGGTACACAATTGAATTATAATTATAGAAGGATGATCACCGATGATGTCCGAAACAGTCGGTCCTGCCGCCTAGCTCTCTCCAGTGTTGTCGGTCCATCTGTCCCATTGGGTTATGAGATTGATGGAACAGAGAGTGCTCTTGTGTACTGCGTACACACTTGGGCACCATATATCCAGTCCCGGGCCGATGGCTAATCTCAAATGACATTGGTTGCCGTGGTCGAAATTCGACTAGGAGAACCTTAATTATTACTAGCGATAGCGTAAGGACTGGGCCAAAAGCTAAAGAAAATGGCGCCCTCGCGCTGTCCCTAAATTAGTATGCTCTTTATATCCGTAAAACATGGGAAATTACAAAGCACAGATATTTTATAGACAGCCTGAACTGCAGAAAAAAGTTTTGCTACTTACCAAGCGCTATTTGTAAGAATTTGCGTATTATTTGACTGTTTTCTTCTTTAGTAGGTAATTATAGTTAAACTTTCGAATCAACTAAACCGGAGAAGCATTTTCTCATACGTTTTCCATTCAATAATTGCCGCTTGTCACACAGGTGGCCCAAGCCAACACGGACGCGCGGGAAGCCGAGAAGCAGGTGACCAGCGGGCTGGAGGACCTCCGGGTCATCATGGAGGAGCTCAAGAACCTGCCCACGCTCGACGATGAAGCCTTGAACCGGCTGCGTGAGTTATCTTAACGAATCAGTGAAATCGAGTGTAGCTAGCAATGAAAAAGTTCTCGTTACAAAGCGCCAAATTACTCCTAAACGGATAAGACATCTGAAATATTAAAGTACATTTATAACAGTGCTTCAGAATATTACCTACCAACTTAAAACAATAAGGCAATTTCTAAGTGGAACTTTTCGCGAGTGTATTCGTAGGTAGAGTAGGACAAAGCTTTGCAACGTGTTTCAGATGGTACATTATTTAATTCTTTAATTGGTAGCCCTTAATTATAGAAGAAGAATAAGAAGTACCACTTCAGTGTCAAAAATTACAAAGAATAATGGTTGCCATTTGGACTGCACTAAACTTGTTTCTGTTGCAAAGTTGGTTTTGTTATTTAAAACTTTACTTATCATTGGTCGAACGATGGACTCGCTGGAGCTTCATGGAGATCGAATGCGTGTGTATTTTCATGCAGTCAGTGTAATGCCGTTTCATTTCGCAGAGGAGAGTCTGGACACGGCCGAGATCGAACTGCAGACGGCCGACTTGGACGGGAAGATCAAATCCCTCACTGAAGCCAAGAATAACCATCAGAGGTAACTTCTATTTATTACGTCCTGTATACCACTTTAGCTACGGCGGCACCGAAGCTATGGCGATAGTGAAGCTGCTTCCGAAGCTTGGGGCTGCGGGTTCGAATCCCACCCAGAGCAAAAATCTTTGTGATGAGCTTTTTTGTTTTCCTTGTGTCCGGTTGTCGTTTATGTATCTATCTATGTATTTGTGTAGATATATCAGCGGTCCGACACCCATATCACAGGTGCCTAGTTTGGGGTCGGATGGCCGCGTGTGAGTGTATTTATTTATTCACTATTAACTCGCAGATGGATGAAGCAATACCAGGACGAGCACGACCAGCTGAGCCAGGAGGTGGCCAACGTGAAGGACATCCTGGACCAGCTCCCCGACGGCTGCTTCAAGCGCATCGTCCTCGAACCCACTGAGGGGCCCAGCCGACTGTCGTCCTTCAGATAGACAGACGCCATGTTTAAACTCCGGAGACCTAGAGACCTAAAATTTCACAACGTTCAGTATCGCGACTATAAGGTTTTCGAACCTCCGTTTATGTTGCGTATCGTCAACTGTCACTGACAAACTGGCTTTGTTAGTTCCAAAAGTGACATTTGTTTTTCCATTATGTTTGTGTAGTATTGAAAATAGTATCGAAATTCCCACTTGAGCCCGTGATAAGCCTACAGTTTTCGGCGGCTGCAAACTTAACTTTGTCTGAACCGTGTGGGTCTCCACATTGTGTCATCGTATCTCTGGGTCTCTAAGAGAATAAAGAAGGACCAATTATAGTGCCTTAAACTGTTCCCGTTAGCTTGTAGTGATGCCAAGTTATCTGTAATTGGGGAATGCCAACATTTTAAGTACGTCAGCTCAGGTTGCCACTGCAGCTCTTACTAGAAGTTCAATGGTCGTTCATTGCGTAAAGTTAATTTTAACAGGTACAGATAAGTTGATTTCACTATAGCACTTATTTTTACAGATTACCTTTTAGCATATTTTCAGCATTGATTTGTATTGGAATCATTGTTTGAAATGTGGTAACTTATTCATAATAATGAAGACTTGGTTCTGTGTTGAATTGTTTGCATTTTTGTACTTAGATTTTTTAAGTTGTTTCTGCGTTTTCCTAAGCTTGGAGGCTAATTTTAATGTTGTGCTAGGTATAAATGTAATGGCTAAAGTATGTTTGTGACCGAAATACTATGTTAACTGTAGTGCCATAGTTAAGGAGACTTGACTAATTGTAAATATTTAAAATAACTATTCTTTATTATAAGTTGCGTATGCGTTTTCTTTATTCAATTATATTTTATTGGTTTACCTACTTATCTAAAAGTATGTTTCTACTCTACTTGCCAAAGATACAAAAAAAAATTATTTCGTAATTCACGTCAAAATTTACCTACTTATAATGTGAGTTTTTAACATTAAAATAAAATGGAATACCTACGTCTAAAAATAAACGTTTTAGTATAAATATATGGTTTCATTTTACGAAAAATTCTTAGGCACGCTCAAAAAAGATGGCCCTTTAAATAAGGTTCGAATGTGTTTTTAAGTTGGTATTAAGGTGCAATGAATGATAAAACTTTTTAAGTGCAAATTTTCATTTTGTTGTCCGTAAGCGAGCTCCGGGGGGAAATCATAGGGGGTGCGGGGTAGTGAGGCGGGGGAAGGAGGGGGGGGTACACACGTTTACAGAGCCGGTGTAAAAATTCCCGTGTACGAGGTACACTACCACCCTAAACGTGCCTAAACGTCCATGTGTGGAACACGCAACGCACACATACACAATGCATTCTTTGGCGTAGGGTGACCATTGTTCCAGGATTATAAATGGTAACGAACTTACTAACTAACTACTAGTTTCAATCATTTATCTATGGGTAGCTGACAGTTACTATCATACGTTATTAAAACTGGCAGTAAATACTCGACAACGCAACGCACGCATCGTATTCATCATTAGTTAACTCATTCATGTCCACTGCTACTACTGCCCATTTATTAAGTATGGCCTTTTTTAATTTGGCTATTATGCCTACTCGTGGACAGACTTGGTCCCACGCCTTGTGATTCCATTCTTTTTAAATCGAGACCCGAAGACTTCGTTCTGTAATCTTTAGCGATCATCGGATATTCTTAATTATTAAATTTAAGGTTCATTTAACTTAAATTATATTTCAATGGTACTCGTAATAAAGTGACAGTAGTTAGAACATCGCTTCAAGCGATAAGGCTGCGTGTTTATAATAATTATGTAACTAAAACAGATTCTGTGTAGCCTGGTGTATACATAAAATCACATAGGTAATGATATTGTTTAGCCTGAAAGAGCTGGTAGTATATTTGACTTTCAATCCGAAGAACGTCTTTAAAAAAAACATAAAAAAAACATGTAAGTAACTACCTATTTCTCTCTCACTTTGCATTGTAAGTCCCGATCGAATAATGTTAAAGAGCGGTGGTAGCTCAGTCGGGCAAGCCCTCGCTTCTCCCGCCAGAGATGCGGGTTCGAATCCCGGCGCTGACATGTACCAATGAGTTCTTTGAATTTAACTATAATGTATACCATCGCTCTAACGGTGCAGGAAAACATCGTGAGGAAACCTGCATTTCACATTCGTTTTCACATATCTAGATTTGCTAAATCTAGATATGTGAACCCACCAACCCGCAGTGGACCAGCGTGGTGGTTAGGAAGACAGTTTAGACCTTGGGGATATGCACAAAGGTTCCACTCGAGAGAGCCATGTGCAGGTACTTACACCCCCACATAGAATAGAATAGAATATTCCTGAACTAATACCCCATATGGTCACCCTACTAGGCTGGCATGCAAACTCGGATCCCCTGGGCCGCACAATTTATGGTGAGCATTCGACTGAATTTCTTTGTTTTTTTTCACAAGGCACGTTTAGAGACTTGTAAGATACTGGCGCTTATATTTTTATTTACCTATGTACTCATGTTTTATTGACAAGGTTTATTTTTACATGGGCTTCCCCGAAATATGAATGTTTTGGGTCTGTATAAGTTCTCAACACCGTGTGCTCGTAACCGTAACCTTCAAAGCCTTCCAATGATGTGAAATTTACAGTTTACGCTGATATGGTGGAACAATTTCATGAAAAATGCCCGTAAGGTAGGTAGGTATTACCTATTTATCTTATCGTTAGAGAAGTTCTTTATCTTCCTTCCCTTGGTATAATATATTGACTAATACGTTTGAATTGCTTTTATCTTCTTCCAAAAAGTAGAATATGAGGAATAAATACAACGACACATTTATTCGCTAGTTATGAAAATTATTACGCATTTTAAGTTTTAAGTTTTTTATCTTTATCTTTTTATCTAAGCTTCATGTATGTTTAGTGCTCCCAGCCAATGCCAGCACTTTATGCAGTTGCGGAAGCCTCCAGACTACGTCACATCTTTTAGAGTGTCCTAATGCCCCAAAGTGCAGTCAAGGAGACCTGATGAAGGCCAATGATCTCGCAATAAGAGTAGCAAAACACTGGAGGAAGTTAGCTTAGTGCATTCACACGATCGAAGAAGAAGAAGCTTCATGTAAACGTGTATCCTTAAATTGACCGCATCGGTTATTTTAAATGATAAATAGGTATACATATAGCCTCGTAGCGGTTGCCAAATTTGGTAACTGATGGCTTTCATTGTCCATAAATATAATATAAACCAACAAAAACAAACAAAAAAAGAAAACTTTTGAAGCACTCCCTCCCGGCAGCTCCTGATTAGTTTTAGTTCACGAAACCGCCGCACATACATAGCGGCGCCACCACTATAAACAAGCCGCCAAAATAATTACGACACCGAAAAACAAATCTCTAACAACAAAATTAGTAACTTTGTCTAAAGGGCGGAACAGCCAAAATATCTACCCGAAAAACGTTGTTTTACTGACCAGCAGATGGTGACCCTTATATTTTTCCACTTCTCTAATATTTCCACCGGCCTACAGGCCGCCCAGGGGTCAGGGAGGCTAAAGCTAAAGTGTGGTGGCCGAAAAACAACGGACTTAATCCGGAAAGTTGCCTTAATTACATCCGGTACGAAACTAAGTCCCAGAACGAATTAAGTAGCCGAGTGAAATTGGGCGAAATCTGGTGGGGTAAGTATTCTGGTCATTTTGCATCCCACCGCGGAATTTGTACTTTAAGGTAAACTAAGTTCAGGTTTCATAATTGTAGGTAAAAGGTTAGTTATTTTCAGTAATAAGAAAATATAAGTTTGCGATTCCAACTTATCATTTCAAACCTCGGCCATTGAATAAAGGTATAGGCCTTCATAGGTCAACTCAGTTTTTTTGTAACAGATAGGCAAATCTTATTTTTCTACTACCTACCTAGTCATTCTCTTAAATATTAATACGACATCGTTCTTCATGATTATAATAATATCACTCTGTAAGTATTCAAACCAGGTCTATCTAGTAAGAAGCGGATGCGTTACCGTTGAGCTACTATTTACCAGTCTTATTTTTAGGGTTCTGTAACCTCTAGGTAGACCTAGGAACCCTTATAGTTTCGTCATACGTCGGTCTGTTCGTCTATCCGTCTGTCCGTCTGTCCTGGCTCAGACTCAGTCCGCTTGGCTGATTGGCACAAAAATTGGTGGTTCGGTGTAAACTGATAATCCAAAAATTGGTTTTAAAAATTATGCAAAAATAATTATTTTTCAACCCCCTCCTATACAGCGAAAAGTAATGGTAGGTAAATACTACAAAAATTGCCTTGAAACCATGTGGATCAACCCCCATTCTCGAGATAAAATTAGAGCGTAGACGCCCCCCCCCATACATACCTACACAGTTATTTTTATACATCTCGATCAACTTATGACGTGCAGTTGCCCTAACTAAATGGTAATGTATTGTTTTTTTGTGTCAAGCGGTCTGCCCATTTTATGGCTACGGAACCCTTTCATGTGCTTGTCCAACACGCTCTTGGCCGGTTTTTATTATTTAGGTATACTTTAATCAACTATAGGAGATTGCCGTCTTTTATTTTATTTTGTTAATAGCGATGATGCAGTATCGGTTATTAAGTATAGGTATTTAGCACCTTTGTTACTTTATCACCACCACTACTTGCAGCCATTGAACCACACGAATCATCCATACTCAATACTTGCAGCAAACGGAATGAATGCAAGACTACCAGAATACCTCCGTTTGAGGCTATGATGTGATACAGCCGCGAGCGGTAACGAAAAACGATATGCGAATAAAAAAAAGCGCCCTGAATCATTCCTGAATTGTGAACAAGTTTTTAACAGTGTTTCGCATGTTGTGCCCCAGGGCTGCTGTTTACTTAGTTATAGATGGGATTGCAATCTATGTGCGCGCTGAAACCCTAGCTCGGGCTAACTCAATTGGTTAGTAAGTAAATGGCTTTGTTGCGAACTTTGGATTTCTGAATAGATTTCGCCCGAGCTTTACGTTAATTCTTGTAAATTTAATCAAATAACGTAATGGCTATTTAGCGAGTGCAAAACTGGAATCTACAGTCTGTACCTTCACAAAATAGGTCGAAAGACGAGCAATTTTTCTAATTGAAATGGTAATTCAATTTTTCGACCAATTTTTCTAATGAACATGTATTGTATGTAATGTAAGGTACATACATCCAACAGTTAAAATTTTAGTATTACCTATTTCTTTCAAAAACACGTAAGATTAATAAAGGTAATATGTATTTAAGAACTTCTGAACAACATGTGCAGTTAACTTATAACATTTCTATCTAATAATATTAAAAAAAATATTTTAAGACAGCATTTTATTTAAAATTATTATCCTTCATATTAATCACTTCATAGTCTTCATACACATCAGTCTACCCCACTATGATGTTATCAATCACCTTAAAACTTCGTATGACAAATGACTGACGCAAAATAAACAAATTTGGTATTAATTATTTTAATTCGCACCTAACTACCCACAGTTAAGGCCCCTTCTTCATGTTCTCGGCCCTACGTCATACGGATTGCCAACTTGCGGGCCCTTATTGTGGGAGCTTGTTGATAAATTATTGTTGTTCATTACTGCAGTAAGCACGTCATAACCTATTTTCTAACTTTTAACCAGCGAGAGGTCATTTTGGCTGAAATTGCACTAGTTATAATGAAACAATTCTAGAATATTAAACATTTCCGATGACAGCTCATGATCATAAAGAGATGGATCCTTACCTCTTACCTGAAGAGGTAGGTATACGGATTTCAGTGTGAATAAAACGGCCAGATTAGACCGTTACACATCCAGTTAGTATCTTTCCTTATTTCAATGTTTAGAAATAATATGATATTATATGCATAATTCAGGTACAAATGTAATACATAACAGTACTTGATAGGTACCTTAAGTATGTCGGTACCTATACAAAAAAATGACAAAACAAAAACTTATTTCATAAGACCGCCCGTAAAATTTAGAGTTGAAAAAAAAAATACTACCTCCAGCGATAATGAAGAAGTAAAAAGTGGCAACGAAATATAAACTACGTTACTCCCTGTGCACGGTGAAGGGAAATGGTAAGAAAAATCCCACCTGATATAAAATAATACCTATCGTTCCCGCCTCTCATTTGCAAATTATTGGGGTACCGCTGACGGGCTATGGAAAAGCGTTTGATGGGACCCCTCCCTTCCGGAAAGATGGCGCCACTGGTGATTTTAAAGCTTTTTATGTATATATTTTGATAATTTTTCTATTATATATACCTATTTTTTGGAGAATTATTTTAATGCAAATAAATAAATAAAGTAAAATATGACATCATCTGTATTTATGAAACTGTTAATAAAACCTTCTAAAAACTTTTGAAATAAACCTTAAATAACAGCGCCAAAAGTAGATCTTCTAACAATAATAAAAAGTTACCTACACCAAATCTAATCCAATATCAGAAACAAAAAGTTGGTCAGATAGATTCAATAAGTAGATTATGTATTTGAGCCCCGAGAATCGATACGAGTGAACAAAGCGAAAGAATCTGCCACAAAGTGGAACAGATTTGATGCGAGATCAGACATTAATCTAGGTAATACCCCACCTGTTTCAGAAGGACGTTTTGAATTCGATGGCGGAAAATAAAATCGAGTTTTCCACAATAGTCAGTTAGAAATTTTGCGTACTTATTAAACAGCGTTGAAACCATTATTTTCGGAGACTTGTGTTATAGCTTGGGTATGCGTTCAGTTGCTGATTCAAGATTTTACAATGTTGATTGTCATGATTTCGAGTTGATAATTTGAGTGAATTCAAGTCATAGGTTGGATTAAAGTTGAATTTATCAGCCTTTAAGTCAATATGCTGCTAACTCTAATATCGATTTAAATTAAACTCTTTAACAACCTGCAGATAGCAAACTATCGCATTTTAAGACGCCATTGATTAATAAATCATTCTAAAAATGTACGTAAATGGTCCGATAAAAAGCTTTTAATTACTACTGAACCAAAACAGAATCCGAGCTCGACGTGCTTACTCATTTAAAGTTTTTTGTCAACTAATTGGACTTTTTTAACAGCTCACACAGAAGGGGAATTTTTAATTCAACGCGATTGGTCTAATATCTGCGCCATAATATCACAAGATTATTTTTTTACTGCCTCAACTTGGAACAAATTTGGCGAGCAATTTTTTAATTTTTCGCACGAACAGTTAACGCCGTAAAAAGGTATAATTTATTCATTTTACACGGACGTCAATTTTACATCGTCCGCAGGTTTACTTATTTTTAGAACATTGATCTAATGATTTGAATTGCTCAATTTTCTTTGACAGTAAAAAACTCCGCGTTTTGTGGCAGAAACCTCAATTGACTTTTTTAAAGTAAGTTTACTTTTGCCGAGACTGGAGTTGTAGGCGAAGACGTAGTTACTTGGAAATAAATCGCGTGGTGACATTACGCCGGCGCTCGCAAGCCAACCGGAAAATCTGTGAGGCTACTGAACAATTCATAGGGAAAAAACCAGTAATGAGGTGGACCGATAAAAATTTCATACGACTAGTGTTGGGCACACGTTGGGTACAGAGAAACCGAAAAACAAATAAAGATAATAAAATTATTCTTGTATCTACCGGTGGGATAAACGACTTCTTCAATGGGACTTCTTGGGACGCCCTGCGGCTCGCTGGACCGATGAAGTGGCTGGATGAGGAAGGCCGAGGTCAGTGTGCTCCCTGGGGGAGCTGGTAAGCAGACGATTACGTTTAGAAATTGTCATTGGTGGATTAGACTTTTTTAAGAAACAACTCATGATTTCATTTAGGTAAATAACATAAATTTTATAAAATGTTCCAATGAAAACCTTACATTAGATACGGTTCAACCGAAGAGTAACTGTGTGTTTGTTCCCATCCCTATATCCATACAAAGGCGGTCTCGGGAGCACACCGTATATCTTTTAAGTTTTGAGTTCCCGTGGCATTCCAGGGACTGTCAGTTAATGATTATACTGGGGAATGCTGAATCACTGATTATTTACTAAGCACGATTATGAAAACATTTATTAAACTTATTTTTTTTAATCTCAGATTTTTATAAACTTGTACTTACTGTATTACCAAAAAAAAGTCTGCACCTTTCTCGTGACTTCTTATACTTTTTGTTGTAAGGTAGGACTAAGACGAACAGCCATTTTCCAGCTTTATTAGCGTTTTGTCACTATGGTTGCAAAGAACCAGTAATCGCATCCATCGCATATACAATATATCGCAAATAACGTCAGATCTATTGGGTGTGAATCACCCGCCGCCTTGTTCTTTGGAGCTGCATGACAATGACCAGTGTAAATGCGATTCACTGACGTCATACATTAGGTAAATAACGGCAAATATGTATACCTTTTTCTACTCTTGATCAAATCTGTCGGACCAATACAGTGAGTAAACAAGTATACCTGTTCTAAGTTTCCTCCCCCGTTTAGCAGCTAAGTGTTTGTCGGTCCCGCTGCCTCGCAAGGAGAGCCGCTATATAAATAAATCAATTTCACTGAAAGTGCGACTTTCTACGTTCCCGTTCCATCCACAAGGCTGAAGGCATAGCTAAGAAAATTATAATATATTGGAGCTGAAATTAAAGCAGCCGCACATTTTTATCATGAGCACTATTAAAACGAAAATTTGCATTGTAACAAAAAATTTACGAGGTCAACGAAAAATTTACGGTTTTATAGTGTTAAATTGAAATTGATGCATTAAGTAGAGGCTTTAAAACTTTATACTTCGGCTATCCGCTATAATGTTCTTATGAAGCAATTCATATCGCTACCACGGTAATTATTATCCGAATACGATGTCATGGAGTCAGACGAGACGGTAGGTATGTAAAATAAAATCAGATTGCGATAACCTTTGAAATACAAAAATGGATAAGTATAAACGGCAGATTCTGTTGTCAAGTACTAATTATTTAATCCAGGTTACAGCCACTTACAGACAATAACCTAAATATAAAAATACACGACCTGTTTTCAATAAAAGTGGATCGCTTCAGAATCGACCGGATAGTGCGGCCAGGGTGTCCACACGTCTCGAGGGAACCCTAAATTAAAGTAGGGTGTCCGTAAATCAGAATTATTGTTGTAATGTCGGAAATTTAGGAAATGGCTGAATAGATCTTTGTTATAGGCCTTATTATTGTAAACTGTCTTAGACCTGTCATCTAAATAAAGGGCAAGCAACCACAAGTGCGAGGGTCAGAGTAAAATGTATTGCCGAATATTTGGAAATATGTATGACACTTTAATACAACAACATGCTGACAAACTGATATTATATCTGATAGTAAAATACTATTTTATATTATTCTTGATGCATTTCAAGCTTTCACGTGAAGATTCTAATAATAAGGGCATAATATAGGTATATTTGTATACATTCTAATCTAAGAAGACTAAAACCGCATTTAAAATTCGATTAGTGAATATGCACAAGGCTTCATGACATGACATTTTCTTTAAATATACATATTTTTTGTTGCGATAAAACTAATATTATTAAGAAGTGACATAGTTGTCTCAAAATAACTCATAACACTTGTTGCCCTATATTTTTCTTCCACCCGTATAATGTGTGCCATTTGTATAGCTTGCCTCAACGATCACTATGGTATAAAATTCTAGTTTTCACCAGTCATTCCTTACAGATTGAACGAAAAGATGGAATCTGCAGCCTAACTTTAAACTTAAAGATTGTCCATAGACAAATATTTGTATAACTTAATTAAATTCAAACAGACGAAAAAATCAAGCAATAATCCAGCTTAAGCAGTACGGTAAATTTGTAATTAACCGCACATATTTCATCAATACGACTCTCATGAACCCCACAGCTTCAGATCCGCAGGCTATACGGGCAGACGTGGGCAAATGAAGTTTGCTCAGCCAATCTGCGAGGGTGCATTTCCCTGCTTGACTTGTCTGCATTTATAGCATAATTATACAAACTATAGAAGTAGGAACTGGGGCTGCGAATGACCCTTGATACTCTCAACATAACTTTTACATTATTTAAGTACTAAATAGTTAAGAAAAGATAAATTTGTTTAAACAGGCCATATATCTGCAGCTCTGTAGTCGACTGGCTCACCTTAGAACATTTTGTGAGTTCATGTGGGCGTGCGAAGAAGCATGCTGCTTACAAAGACAACTCATTACGTACTTACAAGGTACTTACCTACTTATCTTTGACAATATGATGGGCAACTGTTATTTGTACACTGTGGCAATTTAAAGTCTGTAACGGTAAAGGTCACGTAATTTTATTGGCCGTGTTGCGAGCTTTTCTACGAGTATGTCTATGTCGGTTCCACGTGTAAGTTTTACATGGGCTTATGTAGGAGAAATGGGGTTTTTGGATATCTTCGAACGCTTGTGGCCCTTACAGGGATAATAATTAATATACTTACACCAACATATTTTTTTATTAAAATCTTGAAAATTTCTGTATTTAACCTAAGAGTACATAGTGGTTTCTATATCCTATATTTTATGTAGGTATAGTGGTTATAGAGCTGTGGTTGCCCATACACGGGGGCCCATATTCTGAGGTACAGGGCCTTACTCCGAAGCATTGATGTATCAATCTCTCCGCACACAATCAAATCCAATTACGAGTTTAAACATCACGATTAACCAAATATTATTTGTGTGAACAAACCATACCCGGCAGTCGGTACCCACATGTGTACCAGCTTAGGGGCCGGCTAGCCTGCGGCGTGTAAACTTGCCTTTATGCTACGGGTGTGTTGAGAAAACAGTGTTTACAAACTGCGAATCTGGACCGTATGGTTATAGTTACAGAATCGAGGAAGTATACGCGGCCAGCCAATGGAACACAATGACTTTCGTATTGAGGCTGCTGATTGAATTTTGTCAGGTTTCATTTGCATATAATTTACTAATAATAACATTGTCAATATATTTATTCTACGTAGACAGCAAAGACTGTAAATAAGTAGAGTATAACTCGCATTTAATCCAAATCTAATATTTCAGTATGAAATATCTTTCGCAACTCAGTTCTTCAACCATAATTATAATAATATGTTAATTAGATCAGATCTCTTACAATTACTTCGTCAAAATTTTAGTTAAAGACGTCTACTTTTACTTTCTTGACTTCTCGAATGATTTAGCTTTTCGAAACATCACCCCATCACCCGTAAACATAATAAAGACATTGAAATTGGCCATAAGTGACGCTGTATGCAGACAGAACCATCCACCCTTTTTACCCTTAATAAATAAACTGGACGAAAACGTATAAAACTATACCCGGTAGAACTACACATGAGGTAGAGTTGGTATCGTTTGGACATAAAAAATACTTTATTACTGTCTCATCCAACCCTCCGTGAGCAAAGACTAGATAGATAGTTATTTAATTTAATTCATTTCTGTTGCACAATAAAGTGTACGCCTGAACCTTAGCGGCGGTCGGAGCCTGAGAACGTAACTGTACCTACTTACCCTATAATATGATCTTTAAATGGTCGAAGAATATGACTTAGGGCTGATTTTTCAATAGCCAGATTAAAGTTATCTGGGGAATAATTCTGATACTGTCGCAACTGACTGTTTATTTTATTAGGCAGTGACATCAACAATTTTATTCGATAGATAACATTTATCTGTCTATTGAAAAATCAGCCCTTAATTGAAAAAAAAAAACACAATACATACAAACAATATATCGACGGTGGAAAGGCAGAATGTTTGAAGCGCCATGACATAAAATGTTCACCAGAGCAATTAAATTGCTCTGGTGAACATTTTATGTCATGGCGCTGTTTGAAATTTTCGAAAAAAAATCATATCTCTGTAATTATCCTAGCTATGGCTTTGAAAATTAAAATAGGTAAAATTCAAATAGTTTTCTATTTAATTCTGTATATAAAATGAATGTACATATTCTATTTACTGTAATAAGGGACTTAAGACATAGGCATCTGAAATCTCAGTCAGGTAAAATTGGCTTAAACGACATTAACATTTTAATAAAATACAAGTAAAAACAATTTAAAGACCAAGGAGATTTAACCATCACACCAGCATAATGTTTTATAATAATTTATATTACTTCAAACATTCCATAAGAATGAATTAACCGCCAAACTAAGGCAATTTGTATCTAAGATGAATGACTTAAAGAATAAATGAACTTATAATTGGACCTCAGAACTCGAGAACGGTTGAACCGATTTTGGTCTAGAAACATTTGTGGAAGTCCAGGGAAGGTATAAAAGGTAAGAAGGGTCAGCTAGATTGAAAACAAACATTTCATAATATCTGGGGGCACGGCAGTGCCATTATTTTCTCGAAGCATTAATTTATTATATAAACTTTATTAACATATTGTTCACCGCGAAATCACTTTGAGATTGAGATCCAAATGATCAGGTTTACTTATTCATCAATAAAATTAATAATCATAACCGACCGAAATTTCTTCGTCCGTCTCTATGCCACCATTCTGTCACCGCCTTTGTCCACCTTCCGTCCTGCCTTTGAGCCAAGTGTCCTGCCGACTCCCATTTCAGTTCAGGTACCTGCATACCGACGTCGAAGACTTTTGTCTTTTGGCGAATTACCACGCTGGGAATACGGTCTGTAAGCAAAATGCTTAACATGGATCGCTCCATAGCTCTCTGTGCAACTCTGATTCGGTGCACAGTTTCCTTGGTCAGCGTTCATGTATCGGCACCTATGTTAGTGTGGGCAAGACACATTAGCAATTATCAATTCATAAGCAGCGTCGCTCGCCAACTAACTATCTATCAACTAAACTATCTGTCAGATTCATACAAGATACGCTAGATTTGATAAGCAAGCGACGATGCTTTAGGATTTTTAATGGCTAATGTTTAGTGATGGTAACCCCAAAGGGCTATCACAATGTTAGTTAGGTCTCACCCGACAGCCGGACCAAGAACCAAATCGACCGACGATTGGTCGATTAGTCGAAAATGGAGACACTTCTGGATGTTAGGAATAATAATAGGTTTGCTGATGTCAATAGTGATCACCACTTAGTCGATGGAAAAATCTGCTTGAAGATAGTGGGCGTTTAGGAGCAGGCCACAAGATCTGCCAAAGGTGTCGTGTAAATATGCTGCAGGCCCCACAAGTTAGAAGATAACTTAGTATCCAGATCGACAACAAATACCATCTACTAAGTCTGGACGAGGTCTCATTCAAAGATCAAAGGTCTGGCATCAAAGACGTGATGTTAAAAATTTGCGAAGAAATAATAAGGCACAAGGAACACAAAAAGAATGAATGGTATGTCTAAATAAACATGGGATATGATCAACCATCAAGGAAGACTTAACGTCGAACTAGACGACCATTCTAAAGAAGCACTTGCGTACGAGTATTTCCTTTGTGAACTTAATATCAAACGAAATTTATAAAAGGACAAACGCTGCTAGGGGTGACTCTATGTCCAGAAATGAGACCACAACCATCGGCTGCCATAGAAAACATGAAGGATCTATACAAAGCATCTTGAAGAAAATTGCAACAAAACCCAGGATATCTCCTTGTTACTATGGAAGATTGACTTTCAAGATGGTATGGCCACATTGCCGAAGTTTTTAATGATCCTAACCACCACCTGAGGAGTTGGATGCAGATGCAAATATACCAGAAGCATCTTGTATCTTGATGCATAATCGTAATAATTATGATTAATAAAATCGGCAGGTCGCTAAGGCTAGTCAGAGGCCTTCGGGCGGCTTGAAAACGTCTGACAGTTGGGTTGCCCACTTACCTGACAACTCTCTCAGAACAAGATTGCTTGTGTTCGGGCCCACCAACCCGCGCTAGACCAGCGTGGTGGACTAGGCCAAAACCATTCCTTCATTGGAAGGAGACCCGTGCCCCAGCAGTGGGGACGTAATGGGTCGTGATGATGATTAATGATGAGATTTATGACTATCCTGCATCTTGACAGAAATTTAAATATCCAACCAAATAAGACGAATTGATACGGACCATACGATCGCTGAAGAGTGGCAAAGTACCAGGGAACGATGGATTTTCTACGGAGACATAAAAAGCAAGATAGATGCAATATACCAGATATTGCACTCTGAAGAGTGGAGGATGATGAAGTGAAGTTAGAGTAAAAGTTAATTTAATTCATGTCCAACTTTTCCTATAAGGTTTGCTTTTCGTTAAAATACTTTATTTTGAAAATTATGGGATACAAACAGGTCGTGGTACTCGTGGTCACTCACTTAAAACGTGGTCTTCTATTTCGTATAATTACCTAACAATTATCAAAATCGGTTAAGTTGATCCAGAGTTTTGCGCTTGGGAACACATTTTCGGTTAGATATTTATATAGATAAGAAATCCTGTTTCTGACTAGATTTTGATATAGGTAAATTATTTAAGAATAAGTTTATTTTTGATATATAATTTTCATTTTGTATAAAAAGTAATGTCATGTTAATACATTAAAAATATTTTACATTAAGAACCATATTGTCATAGAAAAAATATTTTATGAAAAATTAATATTTGGTTTGATCCTTTTAAAGAAACGTTAAAATTCCCTACTTGCATAGAAACAGCAATTTAGGAGAAAGGATCCAAGTGCATATTTTTATTAATAACTCAATAAATATTAATTATAGCGACACTATTATTTAGAACCGTAATATAATAGATATTATAATTTAATGTAGTTATCTGGTGATATAATAAAAAATATTTATAGTTTTATACTGGCGAACGAATCTGAGTTTGTACCTAACTGTCGCATAGACGCACGTCCTCTCCGAATGAACGTCCCGGCGGGGTACTGAAGCGACACCTTTCCAACCGGTCCTATTTATATATTGGCGTTTTCACGCAATATCCTTCTGGATATAATAATAATATAACAGCTTAAACACCATAAACCGCTTCATTGCGATTCTTTTGAATTGTTTTATATCACTTATATCAATTATCTACAAATCGCAAAAAACCGCTTAAGTGCCAATTGTACCATCAAACAGATATAGGTAAAGTTGTATTAACCGCCAAACGTCGCGAGTAAGACTGACCGGTAAAATGGTTTAAGTGCCAGTGAGGCTTAAATTACAATTACGTAAAATATATTAAGTGCTTTTATGTTATTTTTGACAAGAAGGCATTTAGTTTTATATCCATTATGTTTTATTTCGCAATCAGGTAGGTCGCTTAAGTAACTAATTATACAAATTCACATTCATTTAAAATGAATTAAGTCACAGTGTTTTACTGTTTTAGTAAGGGTAAAATGTTTTATATAACTTTATTATTGATCATGTATGTTTGAACATACAAATGACTAAAAAAGTGGCTCTTAATACAAGAATAAAGTATTAAGATTTCCAAAATCACCGATGTCTTAAGCGCCAAAAAAGTACTCAGATCGAAACGAGACCCGCACCATTCGAAAGAGAAAAATCAGGCGATTCCAACGGTGTATATAACTCATATTCACCAAAAGTGGCTGATAAAACATTCTGCCTTTCCACCGTCGATATTATATTACAAAGTAAGAGTAAGCTCAATATAAACACTAATGAAGTGGCATAATGTTATTTATACTTAATGATTTTCATTAATCCTGGCCTGTAGTATGATTTGGTATATATTAGAGTAGATGAAAGCAAAAGTGAACGAATTTTTATATCTCTAGTAAACTCTAGAAACTATAAATACTTACTGAATAATTATAATAACTTACAAATGTCGAGATCACCCGACGCCATCTTTCTCAATTATTGTCGATTTCGTTGATGGATGCTTTAGCATAATAAAATTAAATACTCGCCTCAAATACGAAAATGTTCTTCATTTTGGTCAACTCCAAATGCCATTCGTATTGGAAAAGTTTTTTTTTGTAACGAGTTTTTCCGAGACGTGTTCCGTTACGTGTTACCGGCTGGCTAGTGGCTAGCTGCCCCCGAGCCTGTGATGGACGGCCGCTGCGGATCGTAACTTACCGACCTGCATACCCCCCCTACCCTCTAATACCTAGTATACCTACCAGCATCACTAGCCATGAATTAGTATACCTGTCCCTGTGGCATCTATTTGAGACTCAAAGTTCGTGCGCTGGGAAACTGACCAATTAGGACTACAGTAAAATGAGTTCAAATAAATATGTATGAATTTCTTACATTTGAAGCAAGACTCAACGACCAAATTGAAAAGAGATAGGTAGAATAGTATGAGAAATTGGGAATATTATTTACTTTGCTTTTCGGAAGCCTACGAGTTTTCGTAGCGCTGTCGTAGCCACTAGCGGCCTACGTCTCGTCGTAGCAAAAGTAGCGTCAAGAAGAACAATAAAAGTGAGAGTGTAAATAAAGCATGTAAAAAAATCATGTTTTTAAAATATTTATTGACTTAGTACCTAAGTGAAATACTTAATTAATAGCAAAATAATTTTATCTACTGAAAAATAATATTTTAGCCAAATAAAGTGTAGGTTCCCTACTATAGGGTGACTTGCACCAAACATTTAATCAAAATTAAGTATATTGCTCGCTTGCTTTGCGACAGCATAGAATCAGAGAAAGACAACAATAGATTAAAATACGTTAAAATATTTGGCGCAAGTCACCCTAAGTACAGTATGTACTTCAATAATATTTCTAGCAACAAACCAAGGGTGCCTCATGGCTCACTGATTAAATTTCACCCTAAATAACTGTAATTATGAAATCCTGTTGATGTTCAGATATTAAGTATAACGGGTCTAGGCAAAAGGACCGCGACCTAGCTGAAACCCGAGATCTGACAGACAGCTTAAGCTTCTTACAAGAGCTTAGAAAGCTTTAGATATGGTACATATTTCATAAATATACTTACAACATACTTACATATTATATTTATGTTTCATCATGGTTGCATTTCCACATTAATCTGTCGATGTGGTTAAATGTAGGTAGAGTAGCCATTTATTAGTTAACTAAAAAGTTAACTTAAATAAAATTAAAATGTTGTAACTTAACTGGGGTTCAAAAGGCAATTTAATCACTTAAAACGATATCTGCCAGACAACCTTTTAAGATCACGACCCATCACTTCTAATGAAGAAAGGGTTTGAAGACTTTAAAAGGGAAGACCTACCTTTGGATGCATGGAATAAGAGAATATTAGCAACTAAAAAGTGAATAGGTAGCTACATATTTTATTCAAATTAAAAATTAAATGTTTAAAAATAAAATTTGAATCAGTGAGCATTTTATTGTTACTGGAACTTATTCATTGCTCGTGAGTGTATTAAAAATATCTTCTCTTACTTCCTTCATGGCTCTTTGGCACTTAATTTTCCCTGTTGCTGTAAAGAGTTCTCATCGCTGCGAGGTTGATTAGCAGCCGGGCGCACCTGCTCCAGTTTTAATCTCCTTACTTTTGTTACTTCAGCATTTTCTCTGAAGACACTTTATTTTCGTAAGCCGTAGTTCTTTGGCTTACGAAATAAAGTGAGAGCTCTGCTTACGGCGTTGGCACCAATGATTTCAAAAGGAAAGATGCGCCTGTGAACATTTTGCTTAAAGAAAATTTCCGCCGCGCACTGGCCCTAATTCAAACAAATTATGACACATTTATGAGATTTTGGGGCCAGCGCGAGGGTGCCATTTTCTTGAGCAGCTGGCCCTGTTCTTCTTTATTAGTCAATGGTTGCCACGAAGATAGTGCAATCCGACTATGCAGTCCAGCAAGTCTGTGCCAATTCAAACCCAACCAACAAAATGTGGCTCTACACTTGCGAGCAATGAAAAAGTTCCATTGACAATTGATAGCACCAAATTACTCCTAAATGGATTTTTTTTGTACATTTAACACGGCATCAGGATATTACCAGCTAAATACGCTAAAATTTTGTTAAGATATTTAAGTGAATGTTTTATTTGGTGTCGGTACTTTGAAAATGGATTTTTTTCATTGCTCGTATATTAAAGAGCTAGGAAGGTAGTCTCTACTAAAACAATGGCGCTAAATCATACTTATTATATGTCCATTCGAATCTAAAGTGAAACTATATCACCTGATATCACCGTATTGACATAATACTTAGGCAGCGTTCCCACTACGCCGAACCGGCAGATCTGCCGAAAACCGGACACCGGACAGAGTGTTCACATTACATGGGATCCCGGAAGAAATTCAGACAGTCCTCAGTTGAATTTGGACCTGCGCGCACAATGGAAGACGAAATTGTTGTGTTGTGGTGGTATCTTAATAGAAGGCAAAATAAAAGAAAACATTGGGTACACCCTATTTTACGGGAAAGATTTTCCATTCTTTTCATTTTACATCCAGGGGCGAGGGGAGCACGAGCGGGGCGAGCGGGGGACAGATACCGGCACAAACTCGTTCACATTACTCCGGGCCCGGTCGTTCTACCGGCAATTCGTAGGCAGCGTTCCCACTACGCCGGACCGGCAGATCTGCCGCGCCGGTAAATCTGCCGGAAGAGCTAGTGGCTGTACAATTTATATGAAGCTATTCACATTATCCCGGGTCCGGCATTTTTGCCGAGCCCGGCATTTCTACCGAACGTTTTGTCACTACGAATTGCCGGTAGAACGACCGGGCCCGGAGTAATGTGAACGAGTTTGTGCCGGTATCTGTCCCCCGCTCGCCCCGCTCGTGCTCCCCTCGCCCCGCCCGTGTTCCACTCACGTCATTCGGCTCGCATGTTCTGGTAAAAGTAGACGTTTAGCATGGATATTCAAGCAGAAATTTTAATTACGCTTGTCCAAGAGAGACCTGTTCTGTGGGATAAGACCGAAGACGTCTATAAAGACAAAAACTTAAAGTTAGCAGCATGGCGTGAAGTATGTTTAATACTGAAACCAAACTTCGATGAACTGGATGAGGGTGTATCCAATGTTTTCTTTTATTTTGCCTTCTATTAAGATACCACCACAATACAACAATTTCGTCGTCCATTGTGCGCGCAGGTCCAAATTCAACTGAGGACTGTCTGAATTTCTTCCGGGATCCGATGTAATGTGAACACTCTGTCCGGTGTCCGGTTTTCGGCAGATCTGCCGGTCCGGCGTAGTGGGAACGCTGCCGTAGTGACAAAACGTTCGGTAGAAATGCCGGGCTCGGCAAAAATGCCGGACCCGGGATAATGTGAATAGCTTCATATAAATTGTACAGCCACTAGCTCTTCCTGCAGATTTACCGGCGCGGCAGATCTGCCGGTCCGGCGTAGTGGGAACGCTGCCCTTACGAATTGCCGGTAGAAAGACCGGGCCCGGAGTAATGTGAACGAGTTTGTGCCGGTATCTGTCCCCCGCTCGCCCCGCTCGTGCTCCCCTCGCCCCTGGATGTAAAATGAAAAGAATGGAAAATCTTTCCCGTAAAATGGGTGAACTTAGAAGAGACGAATCAAAGTTCTAAAGTGAATCAAACTCGTTCAGGCAGCGTTCCCACTACGCCGGACCGGCAGATCTGCCGAAAACCGGACACCGGACAGAGTGTTCACATTACATCGGATCCCGGAAGAAATTCAGACAGTCCTCAGTTGAATTTGGACCTGCGCGCACAATGGACGACGAAATTGTTGTGTTGTGGTGGTATCTTAATAGAAGGCAAAATAAAAGAAAACATTGGGTACACCCTATTTTACGGGAAAGATTTTCCATGCTTTTCATTTTACATCCAGGGGCGAGGGGAGCACGAGCGGGGCGAGCGGGGGACAGATACCGGCACAAACTCGTTCACATTACTCCGGGCCCGGTCGTTCTACCGGCAATTCGTAGTGACAAAACGTTCGGTAGAAATGCCGGGCTCGGCAAAAATGCCGGACCCGGGATAATGTGAATAGCTTCATATAAATTGTACAGCCACTAGCTCTTCCGGCAGATTTACCGGCGCGGCAGATCTGCCGGTCCGGCGTAGTGGGAACGCTGCCTGAACGAGTTTGATTCACTTTAGAACTTTGATTCGTCTCTTCTAAGTTCACCCATTTTACGGGAAAGATTTTCCATTCTTTTCATTTTACATCCAGGGGCGAGGGGAGCACGAGCGGGGCGAGCGGGGGACAGATACCGGCACAAACTCGTTCACATTACTCCGGGCCCGGTCGTTCTACCGGCAATTCGTAGTGACAAAACGTTCGGTAGAAATGCCGGGCTCGGCAAAAATGCCGGACCCGGGATAATGTGAATAGCTTCATATAAATTGTACAGCCACTAGCTCTTCCGGCAGATTTACCGGCGCGGCAGATCTGCCGGTCCGGCGTAGTGGGAACGCTGCCTTAATGTTTCAAATGTTCCAAGTGAAAATCTTTCCCGCAAAATAGGGTGTACCCAATGTTTTCTTTTATTATGCCTTCTATTAAGATACCACCACAACACAACAATTTCGTCGTCCATTGTGCGCGCAGGTCCAAATTCAACTGAAGACTGTCTGAATTTCTTCCGGAATCCGATGTAATGTGAACACTCTGTCCGGTGTCCGGTTTTCGGCAGATCTGCCGGTCCGGCGTAGTGGGAACGCTGCCTTATACATCGTCGAATCATTTGAGATACTTCACAATCCATGTTGCATGAATTTGTGCTAATATTTTGTCAAAGAGTAAAATTTCAAGCTTTTTCTCTTTGATAAACTATACGAACTAGATGGAGTGTCACGTTACGACAAATAACACCTCACTTTCCAAATGAGCTCCTGTTTTGAATAAGTCTGGTTAAACGATTTGTGACTTTATAGGTTGTTGGGTTTATTAGGGTTTGACATTAAGGGTCGGCAAGGGGGAATCGAGGGTTGGCATTGTCATAGAATTATGTAGTAAACGATGCTCTACAACCATGAAAAAAATCACACGGGTAGTCGAAGAGTCTAGCTAGGTGCTGAATGATTCGAATTTAAGTAAATGATTATGGATAACTGTAAATAAAATTCAGAATATCACGAAAAACCAGAAAATCACACTCCCGTATTGTAACAACTGTTTCGTAATTATTAAGAATTTCTATATGATTTTTATCATATTATAAAGTTAAAGGCTTGGACTAGGCGCTAAATACCTTGTTTTTTAATAAACACACACTTATTTTGTGTAAATTAATCCCAAACTTGAGCAATTTTTTCCCTCAAATCTTCATACAAATATCTATGGCGGCTTTCTGTGTTATAAAATCATAAACACAAGTGACGTTTGACTCAGTTGGCCGCTGGCCTCCAAAGAGGGGTCACGTCGGTTTAAGCAGCACTGACAGCTCGCGATCTTATCGTGTACAGATACAAAATCACTGCACATTGGTTGTCATTGCACTTTTTCAACTTTTATGACACCAACATAATTTGATTTGAAATTGAGGAAGCATAATTCTTCCAGTATATTCAATACATTAAATTAAATTAGATAGTGTGCAATACTCTCGTGACATTACAGTCTCGTAAAGGTCTGATGAGGAGCAGGAATATAGCGAATGGATCTAAGTGATGACAATACGCACGAACATTAGGTTAGGGATCAAAAATACAGTCTCTTGGTGCTGGTTGAGGTATGGTCTCGTGAGGATCTGATGAGGGCAGTAACACGGTGGTGGCTCAATTTTATTTCGAAGATGTTAATAGCTAAAAGCATCGAGTTTGGGCTATTAAGTATGTTTTTCAGAGAGAGAGAAAGAGATTTTATTTTTCCTCTGGATGTGTTAGGTTTACTGGGTTTACTAAGTTCATTCTGTTAATGGCATCAAGTTGTTATGTGTTCATAAGTAATAATTATTTATTAACAAAATGCTGTTGGTTCTCCACGAAAATGTAAAAATAAAAATAAAATAAATAAAAATAAATTCGTAACGTAAAATTGTCAGTGACGGAATTTCTTCTATAGACAGTAGCCACAAAAAAACAAACGATAGATGGCGTGATTTGAAGATAAAGATACATTTATTCGACACATAGACAGCAACAACAAAAAAATACAGATTTAAAGAAAAGAAACACATACTTATACAAAACAACAAAGAAAAAAAAGGATAGGTACACATCAAAATAACTGGAAAAAATATAAGCCCCAATTTACTTGTGTGGGACAGGGAGTACCATAATATTTTTTTTGGGGTACTACCCATCTATGCGAAATATCAGCTTGATATCTTTACCCGTTTCTGAGAAAAAGGGCGGTGACAGACAGTCAGTCAGACAGACGGACAACAAAGAGATCCTATAACGGTTGCTTTTTTTCTTTTGACGTTCGAAACCCTAAAATTAAGTAAAAATATTATGCTGCTACCAAAAAATGTACGTACAGGTATTGAAAAAGCGGTATATAGTACTAAACAAATTATAAACAAACAAAAAACCCGACTGCACGCTAAAAAGATGAAAACAAGTCCCAGTGTTAATGGAAAGTATCGTAGGCGGGGACCAGCAGAGGGTTCACCATTTAGCTGAATGTTACTAAGAAAACGGCCTTGAGTGGCGGTCAAGTTTTTTTATTTGTAACTTTTTAGTTGTTTTTATTTTATGAAATTTTACGTCAGTAGTTCATGATCATTTTTTATTTCAATAATTTTGGTGTTGTTATTTAAATACCTTCAATATGCATATTTTTGTAATGTGAAAATCAAGCCTTTTCATTAGATACCTTACACGGCAAAGTTGAATTATTATTTTTTCGATCATCACGTTATGTCCTCTAGAGGGCGCTATGTACATTTTAATGGAACGTCACATAGCCTATAACCATCGCGCCATCAATACGCTTCTAACAATACCTCATACATCAAAATCTATCAAGCCGTTTAGGCTACAGGAGGGAACAAACAAACATACATACATACAATCAAAAAACATTACCCTCCTCCTTCGGCAGTCGGGTAAAAAGGAGTAAGACAGGGGGTCATTCTGAACTTTTGCTCTACGAGTTTTGGAAATTAACAAAAAAAAACCTTTTTCATAGAAACTTTGTTGGACATGTGACTTTTTACCATGGAAAACGAATATTTTTTTTCGCGAATTTGCAAATCTCGTAGAACAAAAGTTGTTCAGAATGAGCCCTTGAGTCATCCCCTTTTGGCTTAGTATAGCCCTTTTGCGACACTATGTATTTACTTTGCTTTGTCGTCGGGGTTCAGTTGGCTGGAGGATGCCCGAAACTTATTATCTACACTCACAAGTATTAACTTGTAGTTACCTTTCTACAAGTAAATACCACATTTGTTTGAGAAAGCTAATCGGGTTCCGAGTATTGAGTAAAGTGGCACCCCTATTAATTTCTACTCTTTCCTGGTGCCTACCAGTGTAAGTAAGAATTATACTTACTTACCCTAAAATCACCCAAAATGTACTTGAACATAATTGTCAATAAAGTTGGCGAGTAAAAGTTTATCGACCCACTGTGCAAACTTACGTGTGTGCGTGTCACTGCGTGTGCTGTGTGAAGAGCATTGAAAACCCAAAATTGGCGCGGCACGTCACCCTGTACGGGCCCTTAAACAAATTACGAACAGTATTTAGCTTTGTTGTTGTATGTTACGCTTCTACTTATTTGTAATGTTTATCAAAGATTACTATGAAATATTTTTTATACATATGTATCAGATTTTGTTAAAGTATGGACATTTTAGTGTGAAGGTTGTATTGTAAGTAATAAAACAACAAGTCTACTAATATTCTATTTTTCATTTATTGTTTATTTGTTTTCGAAATAAGGTTGACCGTTTTTTTCATTATTTAGGTAATTAATTATAAGATTGCAAGAGAAATTCTAAGTATACTTAACTTAAGTTATCAATGACTTATTAAGAAAACTAATTAAGTATTTTATTCGGTCTATTATTTAGTAAGTTCCTATTTACAGATGTATGGATTTAACAAAAAATATATTTATATTAAATTGTATACTGTTATGTAAAATGGTGGGGTAGATGGAAAAAAATAGTAATATCATAAGACAGTCGAAGTATTTAAATAATTTGTAATAAGTAATTTAAATGAACAAACTTAATATTACTCATTTTATCTAGTATACCTAAATAAGAACAACCAAAAAATTCAATGTATTTAAGATTTACTTTATCATTATTTACTTGCATTTAGAAGTTATAATTTAAAATATTTAAAAATGCTTATAACCAATACCCTTGAAATATTAACAATCAAATTACAAACAATTTAAAGTCGGTCAATTTCAGTATAATTTTAAGTTAAAGATAAAAAGATTGTCAAATTGAGAATATTAAGATGTAACTTCAACAGAACTCATTTATGACTTGGGTTGGGAATTAAATAATTAAAGTTATTATTAATAAGTTATTAAAGCGTTGACTAGATTAGCGTTTCTAAATTAAAACTAAATTTTGGTACAATTTCAACCACGGAAATAATTATTATCATCCCTAGCATTTAATTAGTAGGTAAACTTACTTAAAATATTACAATAAAATTATTATCAATTTCTAAATTGCACGTTTTAATCCTTATAAATTAATGGTAGTGATTCTGAGGGCACAAATTTCAAATTTAGCGATGTGATAACGTTAAGCTTTTGTCCGTAATTCAACTTTATTGTATGCGTAAATATCATTTCACATTATCGAATGGAGAAATCTGACAGCGTTAAAATTTAAATGTATGCCTTCAGAATCTGCTCAATCTATGTATAAGTTTATGTACATTTTTTCTTTTGAAAATATCCTATTAAAGTTGCACTGTTGGCATTTTTGCCACAACAATCTTTTTCACTAAATGAACAGTCTAGATTTATTAACAATATTTTACATCATTATTATAATCGAGATCACGTATTATTTTAATTTAGAATATATATTTTTGTTAGTAGATCTTACTTGAATATGGCAACTGGCAGAACACGCCGCTATCTAGCGAAGCGAGCGAGCTAGGCGGGCGAATGAAAATGAATCAAAATGAAAAAGCATTTATTATCACCAGATAAAAAAAAACAACGAACATTACAGTTAAAATTAAATGATAGTGATGTATTATATTTATATAATCGAATATCGGTGTGTTCTGCGCTTTAGAAAGATTCAATACGAAAGAGAAAATATTTTCTTAGATTCCATTGTGTTTTGTTGTAGGCACAAAATTTCCATAAAAATAATGTACTTAGTCCACATAATATTTATCAAAGCAAAAAACTGTACATAGTCATGGGCTGAAGCAATGTAGTATTAGGGTATACAGTTTATTAACTATGTATCTCTTAGAAGATACACATTGTTCAGTGCAAATAATAATATTATATAATTATAGTTAATACATAATAATAGAATATACAAATAAGTACAGAATTAACTCTGAATCGGAACTTATTAATATGTGACCCGAGTTCTAAGTGTAACCTGAAAAGTGAATTATTTACATAATGATAGTCATTTAAAACTATTTTGGCTAAATGTAACTATTATTTCTTAGTTTAAATTGTGCCGTCCGTGAACATACTTACACTAACAATAACTGAACGAATTAATTAAAATAAATAGTTGAAATTCGCTATAAAATATCTACAGTTTTAAAGTAATGTCAATTCTTATAGTTATTTTGTACAATTTTACTCGTAATAAAACAAATCAACAAAAATTTAAGTGTCGCGAGTTGGGGACATCTAGCTCGCGGCTGCCTCCACGTTGCTTCAACGTTGCGACAGTGTTGGCCCAACGTTACCTCAATGTTGCCTCAACGTAGCCTCAGCGTAGCCTCAACGCTGTCCTCAACCGCGCTTCCTATATTTAAGGGTGTAACTTCGATGTAGTACGTTGCACTATAATACTTAATCGATCCCTACAAGTGCTCGATTCGATTAAATTCGACACTGCGACTAGAAGTAGTGAAATTAATTTAACATTAAACACTGAATATTGATTATTTTGCAAGGCACATTCTCTTAAAAACCTGATTTTATTTCTCTATAATACATAGCTCGTGTGATACGTTGAGAACGAAAATTGTCACCCCCGAGTGGTTGATGAAAAAGATGAATTAAAATTATAGGTCACCGGCACAAATCCGTGATATAAACGCTAGTTATTGCTTTAGAAAGTTTGGTCGCTGGCATGGCGCGGAGCTGACGAAGTTGGTGTTCTTTGACGAATTATGCAACAGTCTAAGGAACTTACAGCCTGAAATCTACACCAGTTGGGAAACGAACGATGAAAATATACTGGATATAGACAATTGTCTCAAATTCACAATGAGAGAAATATACGTGTCTCTTTCTCACATTATGTACAGCACAATAGAGTAGAAAGGGAAACACTCTGATCTCACTGAATCAACCCGTGCACATTTCAGCTTGTTGTATTCCTCGTTTTTTAGCTAAATATTTTTTATGCATTTATTATTAAAAGGTTGCCGCTTATCTGTCAATCTTAACACCTGACTGCCTCATATAATATTGGCGTAGGCTGCGTATCCTTGTATGTTAGTATTAAATACGACTTACTCACTTAAATAATATAATCTTGGAATGTTTATGTTTAAACTAATAAATAAGCGACCACCATAAAGGTTTAATAGAAACATTTTAAATCTGTTTTATATCTATTTAAACTTTTTGAAATACGCGTCTATACTTCTAGCATTGGCTTAACATTACATTGACTTGAGCATTATTTTCTTATTCCCATATCACGAGTTTTACAGCCAAAACTGCAATCGTACGAATCAAAGCGTATCAGGCCCGACTTCAAAACTTTCACTGTTCAAGAAACCAACTTCAGCATTGATACCTACCACCACGATGTGTAATTATAATAATTTATTGTAAACTAAACTGGATAGCTAAGGGCCAGGCTTCATTGGTGCGTTACGTCGTCGCTACGTCGTTGCCGACATAATATATTTGATGACCGTTCCATTGCGACGCAACGCACTAATGGGGCCTCACTCTAATACGGCATTACGGCAGCGCAGCAGTTGGATCGTTCCTTATGATATCAGGTCCAATGTGATGGTGGAGAGACGCCTAGTACCCATACCCGGGCGGGTAGAGTAGCGCGCCGGGTGCTCCCGGTCAGTGTTGCGCGGCGAACTTCATTCTCTTCTGTTTTTGGCGCTGATTGCAGAACCACACCCTGACGACGTTCTTCTTGAGGTCGAGTTTCTCCGCGATGGCCGCGATCTTCTCCCCTGAAGGCCGGGGCTGCACCATGAAGTAGGCTTCGAGGGAGCGTTTCTCTGGCGCGGCGATGGAGGTCCGCTTCCTCTTCTTCTCGCCGGCCGGGAGGACGCTCGGCGCGTCTGGATCTCGACGCTTGTTCTTTGCCTGTGAGATTGTCTTATGTTAGTGATTTTTTTGATGATTTTGACTGTTCTGGTGGTGCTTTTATATGGAGAACATGAATGCATTTTTGGCTACTGGACTTTTAACGGGTTTGGTGTTCAATTATTCACAGGGCTCTGTTCAATTAATTATAAAAGTATGTACTAAAAATACGGAATACGATCAATGGAGTAAGCGTCAATGGTGACCTAAATAGGTATTTCTACCCCTATACAATCAACACAATGAATCAAATGAAGGAAACCTGTTAACTAATCAAAACCAACACCATACCTGCGCCTCCGCTTCCTCCAACCACGCTTGCAGTATCGGCTTGAGCGCAATCATGTTATTATGACTCAGGGTTAGACTCTCAAAGCGGCAGATCGTACTCTGAGACAGAGCTCCCACTCCAGGCAGCTTCAAGTTCGCCAGCGCCTTGCCCACGTCGGCTTGTGTCACCCCTAGCTTTATACGCCTCTGCTTGAAGCGCTCAGCAAAGGCTTCCAGTTCCCTGGGGTCAGTGTCCGCGTCAGGATGCAGGGCTGCCCCTGGGTGCGGCAGGTGCGTCGGCGCGTGGCCCAGCCCGCCGCCGTGGTGGTGCGGCATCACGTTCATTGACCCATACCTGCGGAGGATCATCACTCATCATCATGTCCCCACTGCTGGGGCACGGGTCTCCTTCCAATGAAGGAAGGGCTTTGCGGAGGGATCAATGGTTGTTATTCTAAGGTTTTCCACAGACGGACCGCATCGCAGCGACTGCGTGCAGTTGCTATATTCAAGATGCAGTTATACATTCGACTTGTGATAGCTGATGTGACTGTATGCAGTTGTTGTGGTGTAGTTCGTCTGATTTCAGCCTTATACAACAGAGGATGATCGGATGGATGATAGTTCTCATAATTAGTTGAAGCGTGCAATAAAAGTCTGATGAGTACTAAGCTAGTGTGTCAGACTGCTACCTATATTCAAATATCTACCTTCTTTCACCAATTCAGTTAGTAAAATCGAAAGTATTTTTAGTTGTTTGTAAGCATAATTATGTTCTAATTGTAAAATGTACGGCAATGCACACAGAGGTCATTCATATAACTGGAGTTGAATTTTATATATTGATGTTATTCTTATAATTATTCAGTCGTGTTCTACTTGCAACTTTTACCTTCTTCTTTACAGTAATTACGATACGGTTTTATAATATTGATTAAATACATTTCTAGCTTGCTTCTACAATACAGTCTACTTGTATACCTTCGAATATTGGTGAGGCGATACTGAGATACTAAGAGCAACTAATATTAGTATAACAAACAGTTTAAGTTTATGTTCCAGGTATTCTAAGGATTACAACTGAGTAAAGCGCCTGCAAGTTGGAATTAAACTGCATACATATTATATGCGTAAGGTGAGTAAATGGCTTTGCATGTTAGTTCTATGCAGGATTGATGGTTAGTTGCGTACATTGTGTAGATATTTACTCACACTCAGTGCATCGAAATGGTATGTGATTTATCGGCAATGCCAGCGGCAGCGGTTCGGCTTCCAAATAGGCTGGACTTCCAAGGTCACTTGAATATTCCAATACGGAAGGAAATCCATTTATTTCTAATAAAGCAAATGAAAAAAAAAACGGTTTAAATAAAAATTAAAACAGCCATGCTGGGTGCACTTTAAAATGTCTGGTGTCGGCAGGAGGCTCAGCATAGCGCGCTCTGCCACCGGTGAGAATGCTTTATAAATGTGACATGTGTGTGAGTGAAACAGGGATATGTGACAAGACACTTTATCGCAAGCCCACATCAAACTAAAGTTCTTCAGAATTACGAGCATAGTATAAACTTTAAACCTATAAATAAACTTTTGATGCATTCGACCGACACTTAAGCTCCACACCAGGCATTAAGAATAAACATATTGGTGGAATGTGGGCAGCGTTCCCAGTAGACAAACAGTTTGCCTCAAATTAAGTTACCGGCGTATTATTATAATTACTATAACGAGAGTTTATAATTTGTGAATTTGACGCTTGGCAATCTTTAATTTAACAGTTAGAAATAGTAACGCGTTAGCAATTTGCCTACTGGGAAGACAGCTTTAATGTATACAGGATGTTGCAAAAGTGATATAGGTACCTAGTAAGCCGATAGGCTTATCGGCTCCCTGAGTAACCCGGGTTACTCAGGGAGTAATTCAGAACGCCTAGCACGGAGCGCAAGACGCGCCCGTCAAAACATGACGGTGAAAAAGTTTTGCGTCGGGCTCACTCACATCGTGCGGCTTAGCCCTTCGCGAAAACTTTTATTTATTTTTTATTTATTTATTTAACACTTTATTTATTTAACATTTTTGTCACGTCATCGTCATGACATGCGCGGCCCGTGCTAGGCCTTCAATTTTTATTTATACCCTTTTGGCACCACCTAGTATTTTCAGTATACATACCCGTGAAGCTGATGATGGGAAGGGGGGACTTCCCCCATGCCCCCCAGAGTGGTGATGGAGGCCGAGGGCTCCAGCATGTCGAGACCCTCCATGCCGTGGTGACCCATCTGTGAGAAGAAAGGCTTTTGAAATTCGTTTATCATACTGTCTAGTCCACAGTTGTTGCAGTTAAAACTAAAGATTAGTGTAGTAGTCGTAAATCTGATAAGTAAATTAAAGGTTTTCAGTCCTTTCAAAGTATGTAGGTATCCACGGCTAATTGCATAATTTGTTTATTTTTAGGCATGTTTGTTATTGCACAAAGAGTAAAATAATTAAATAATACCTAACTGCCCCAAAGTTACTACTACTATTTTGAAAGCTAGCATATTCTCATGAGGGTTTATTCATAGACAGTTGATACAACGTCGACGCTGCAGCTCGCCATACATCAGCGACGGTGAGGGGGGCTCGTTATTATTGCGCGCCGAATTAACTTCTCGCATTCATGTTAAATCGGTCATTTTATTGTAAACAGCAGCCGGGCGAATACAATGGGCCCGCTCGGGACCTCAATATGAAAGTATAAACAATCTTTGTAAGGATTTGCACTCATTCTCTATAAGAGCAAACACTTGTTTTTGATGCGAGGGGTCGCCTGTTGTGACGTTGATTAGACAAGAGTGTTTTACCAACATGCTTAGAGCGGCATTGTCGTCGAAATTGATGTTCCTATGTTTATTTTTTAACGGCACGAATGCACGATACAATTCAAAGTAGGTACATATTTTTTAAAACTTTTTTTTTGGTCTAGTGACTTATCCGCTGTAGGTATTGTGAAGACAGCTTAACTATAATCCATCTACCACCGGTCTAATTCATTAATTCGCTTATAAAAAATATTCCATAAGGTCTGATTGTTATGATGAGTTATAACAGGCGAGAGAAACGGAGTCGTCCAGAGATCACCTACTTGCACCCTTAAATAGAGAAAGGCCACATCACTAGGACTAAACATAAAAAAATAAAGAGGTAGAGAAATTTGCGAAGGATCAACCAGAGTGGACGAAGATACAGTAATGAGAATATTTCACTTTCCTAATTTCTGAAATATATGGCAAAATCCAAAACACTACCTTCCAACCCTTTACCGACTTCTGATATGTTTCCAAAGTAAAAACTCTCAAAATCCAACATACAATTCTTCATTCCGCGGCCCACTTAAACGGTTTCAAAAATGTATTCCGTGAGGCATGTCCTGCAAGTATTCCTGCGGGTATTTTTCTTAATACAATATAGTTGTTGTTTTAGTGTGTATTTTGTCGGTGGGCTTCGCGTGGGAGGTGGTATTAGCAGGTGTAGTGGGTCCCGCGGGCCCAGTATTTCACGATTAGCGGGTCCGAGATACCGAGGTACCCCAGCTTGGCCGCGACACGCTACATACGTGGCACGGCAGTTGTACTCTTTGTATGAATAAACTATTTCTATGAACAACTCGCTTTGAACCGAGAGAGAGATTTATTTCTGACTTTCGCGCGAGGGTAAGATTTCAAGATGAGACGGGTCAACAGGAATTCAATTAGTTAAAAACAATTTAGTGCCCAGTTGATTGATGGCATGTACTTATATCCTTGCAACATAAACTTTGCAAACTTTTTTAAACTCACTCTCTTCAATCGAAAGATTGTCTGGTAGAGATTTCTATAAGCAATATAACCGCCTCTTTGTGCTGATTTCAGTTTTTAGTACTACGGTATTGGGGGATTACTACCTATATAAATAAAAAAACTAACAAAGGTTAGACTTGTCGCTTAATTTAACGAAAAAGAGTTATCTCCTAAAATTCGTTTTCCCTAAGCTTCTGATCGCTGTGCTAACTACGACTCTATTTCGTTATGATTCTTCGTAATTCCATTCTTCGTCTCATTTATATGGCCATTTTTTAATTTCATTTTTAGCTCTATAACATATGTTTATATAAAAATGGATACAGCAAATAACATATAATTGTAAAAGGCACTCTTTTTTATCAAGTATTTTTTGAGTTATTGACGTTACAAATTTTTGTGGCCATATGAATCAGAACCAGAAGAAAGAACAACATGGAAAACCATCTTTTTTAAAACATACAGCATTGCTCGTAATTTTCTTGGACTATCGTCGATAGAAGAACTATAGAAGGTTACGCAAAATAAAATTAAAACTAAAATATTGAATTTTGTACCATTGGCATGCAAAAAGCTGTTCTGGGGCGACTATTTCCAGAAAATTTATAAAAGTGTCAATATCTCAAAAACTATCGACATTTCACTAAGATCATATAGTGATATTCTGGTCACTCCTAAGCTGTACTATCATCCCTCCAAGGCATTACGTAAACTTTTGGAATATTTTGTATAAGCTATCCTCAAGCTGGCAAACGGACGCTCTATATGAATCAGAATAACACACTTCAAATATATTTTTTCAGTACTGAAACAGCATTTACTGAAAAAATAAGATTGGTTACAAATAGAGATAGAGCTATATTGTATTGAAAAAAAATACGTGTCATTCTTCTTCTTCTTCTTCTTTCGTGTCAGTGAAATGCGATTTCTTATATTTGTCCAGACCAAAAAGAAGCAACTTTGATAGCATTCTGGTTGGCCTGGAGTAAGTCTTCCCGTGTGCAGGTGGAAGGGCACAGGGGACTGGAGAGTAAATGCTCCATAGTCTGGGGGGCGGTACCACAGTCGCATAGGTTGGTACCAACGGTACAGCCCCACTTACAGAGATTGTCCTTGCAGCAGCCTACCTCTGCTCGCAACCGATTTAGAGTCTTCCAGATGTGCCAGGGAAGACTGTTACCGGGAGCAAGTTTTTCCTCAGGAGGTAGGAAAGGATCCTGGGGCTGCTTTTCCTCCCAGAGCCTTAGCCTTGCGTTTTGTGGGTTTTCATACGTGTCATTATCTTAATTGGTTACAGAGATATCCTCAACGCCGTCGAAAATACGGTCCTTGAAGAATCACCCTTATAAAATACACCCACAAGCAATGGAAAAGTTCCACCTGTCTTATATTCCTTACTAGCTGTTCCCGCGAGCTTCGCTTCGCCTTATAAAGTTTTCCCGTGGGAATTCCGGGATAAAAAGTAGCCTATGTTCTTTCTCAGTGTCTAGACCATATGTAACTATACCAAATTTCATTCAAATCCGTTCAGTAGTTTTGGCGTGAAAGAGTAACAGACAGACAGACAGACAGACACAGTTACTTTCGCATTTATAATATTAGTTAGGATTAGGATGTCACTGGAACTTTTTCATTGCTTGCGAGTGTATTCAGTGTACCGATTGCATGATCTCTTGATCTTTCGTTCGTTCGATTTTTGTAGTGACCCCCCTGTCACATTTACTTTACTTCACTTCATTTTGGTAGCATCTTCATACAGTATATTAAGCCCTATGGTTCTAGCAATAACAGGTTTGTACGAACATTGCAACTTATATTAAAAAATATACGACCTGCTTTTATTCATAATGGATTTCAATAGTTAGATAATTATTTAATTGGGTAGGTAAGTATTCACTTTACTAAAGGCTTTAATCCTATCTGATTTCAATAAAGTCAAATGAAAATCGTATTGTTTAAAATGAAACTGAATTTATGCCATGTTGCCAATTATCTTCTGCCGATCCCGTCAGCCTTCGGATGATAATAATAAATAATGATTTCTATAAAATTAGAATACGGGTTTATGTGTATCGAGTAGAACTACTCGTACTGACATGTTTTAGGAGTGTTTTAATTTTCGAATTGCAATATTACACAAATCATGCATAGGTATTACATTATTGTGTGGCAACCATTAATTTGAATCAAGTATTCAATTCACAACAAATGTAATACATCTATATTCTTTGAATCATTTCAACTATATCAAAAGTAGCAGTTGATAATTCACAGCCTTTGCTATAAATTGCATGGGTCAGGTATGTATCAAACAAAGTTATATATGGGCCTGCATAAACAGAGGCGAAGCGGTCTTATACGGGTCACTCTATATTACGAAAAACTAAGTTTCGGGTCGCGACTGTGAGAGAGTAGAGTCTTATCTCGTTGTATTAATACTGATTGCACGACCTTAGTTCGTTAGTTTTTCGTCAGTATAGAGTAACCCCGCGGCCCCCGTTGCAGCCTCGCTCCCAGATCTCATCGTCGCCCCCAACACATCCGACCCCACAATAGCCTGAAAACGCCACACTTGTACGCCTACCTAATACTCCGACCTATACAGGATGTAACTTTATTATTGATCAACCTTATGGTATGCCAATGTGCATGGTGGCCGAAATACAGATTTCAATTAAATTAAGCTGAAAATCATTTAAAAATTCACAAAGGCACAGACGCTAGTATTTTACGGCGTAGTGGTATTTATGTATAATATTGGGGAATAAATATTTCAATGGGTAAATTTTACAGATATTTCTCAGAATTCCATAATTTAATATGTTTTTGGATTGGTTTGGTTACTGGGTGAATTTCCCGCGGCCAAAATTTGCGTGGCATCAATGAAATCGGTACTAAAAAACAAAGTTCTAATTTTCTAATATTTTTTTCCGGTTATGTGGAATAGTAATCTATATGAAGCACTAAATATTTTATCAATAGGACTAATGGATACTTTACAAAAAAATATTAAACCTCCAAATCTTTCATTGCCGTGTTTGTCCCCAGGTCATCTCGTTTTGTATTATTCTTCATTGATGAAAAAATATTGAGTGATTAGATTTAAACTTAGTTTCATTTGATACATTGATAGTTAAAGTATTGTTACGAAATACATTTATTCAAATAAATAAAGAATATAACGAACGGTAAGTGAAAATTCATGTGTCCCAGAACTACATTTCATCGCCGTGACCTAAACATGATCAAGGATATTGTTTTATCTATGAACTTGGGTCCCCCCCTCGGTGCGCTAATCGTTTTTTACAAGTGTTGCCTAACTACTCGACGTGGAAAGAGGTACACAGGTGTCCCCGTTTTCGCGCTATAGTGAAAATTATATTTGTTTTTGGTCACTGGACATTTTTTCTTTCATCGCCGTGGATAGATATAACTTCTATAAAATTAAGTTTGTCTTCTTGAGTAAGCATTCAAAAGAAAGCATTTTGAAAATATTCATCTTATAAAGTGTTTGTTTCTTCGAATAGTAAATACATTTTTTGTTATTTATATTTAATGGCTTGATTTTCATCGCCATGCTTTCATTTCCGTGGTTTCCGTGGCCAAAATTTGCTATGGCAATGAAAAAAAAGTCACGGCAATGAAAAAAATTTCATCGCCATGTCTTGTAAAATAATATGTATTCATTGCCGTGGCCTGGTTATTCATTTCCGTGGCCAGGTTATTCATTTCCGTGGCCAGGTTATTCATTTCCGTGACATATGTTTTCATCGCCATGGTCTGTACGATTAGGCAAATAAAAATATATTTACCATCTTTTGTAATACAGTTAATAATACCGATCACTGAAATTACCTACAGAACTTGTCAAATTACCTTTTTTTGCAGTAAGATAAAACGGGCGCGTATCGCGATGTACAAAAACTAAATGTATAATTTATCATTAATAACAATCACAAAATAAGTATTATTATCGTCACAGGACGAAGGTTACCGACATAGCTGTCAAAATGTGCAAGTTTAGGCAGGTAGCCGGTAGTAGCTGGATTAGGAAGGCTGAGGACCGAGTGTTGTGGCGCTCCTTGGGAGAGACATATGTCCAGCAGTGGATAATTATAGGCTGATGATGATAAAATACATTTCATATTATTATATCAATTAAGGAACGAAGCGTCCGTAGTCGAGCGGGCCTCAGTGATCGTAACTGATCGCTGAGGTTAAGCAACAACTGACACGGTCAGCCATTGGATGGGTGACCAATTTCAAGTGGTGCTTTTCTGGACGCTTCCGTGCTTCGGACGGCACGTTAAGCCGTGGGTCCCGGTTGCTGCTTCGGCAGCAGTCGTTAAGCCTAGTCAGAGGCCTTCGGGCGGCTTGAAAACATCTGACAGTTGGGTTGCCCACTTACCCGACAACTCTCTCAGCACAAGCTTGCTTGTGTTGGGGTCCACCAACCCGCACTTGGCCAGCGTGGTGGACTAGGCCTAAACCCTTCCTTCATTGGAAGGAGACCCGTGCCCCAGCAGTGGGGACGTAATGGGTCGTGATGATGATATCAATTAAAATATACTTCCATTTACCATAGAGCTCATAAAAAATTCTATCATATCACGTAATCTGTGTAAAATCCATCAACATCCACAACACCATCAAAACCCCTAGCACCAAAACCTTAAGATAGGTGCGATAACAAGGAAAGCGAGGAGGAGCGGTTAAGTGCACATGCTGCGCCCCACTTCGCTGTTGACGAACATGTGCACCTAACTGCACCTATCTTTAGGTTTTCGTGCTTTTGGTGGTTTGTTCGGTGATTTGTAATTCAGCACAGATCATGTCACATCATAATATATTTTAAAATTAACAGTTCGTATACTGTATAATATTATCATCATCATCATCATCATCATCATCATCTCAGCCATAGGACGTCCACTGCTGAACATAGGCCTCCCCCAATGATTTCCACCTTGTCCGATCGGAGGCGGCCCGCATCCAGTGCTTCCCCGCGGCCGGTACGTGGTCTCCACTTGAGGACTCTTCTGCTCCACTGACCATCAGTCCTTCGAGCAATGTGTCCGGCCCACTGCCATTTCTGCCATTTGACTCGATAGGCCATGTCGGTTACTTTGGTTCTTCTACGGATCTCTTCATTTCTGATTCGATCACGTAGAGATACTCCGAGCATAGCCCTTTCCATAGCTCGCTGGGTGACTCCGAGCCTATTTAAGAGGCCTAAAGACCACGTCTCGGCACCGTAGGTCATCACTGGCAACATGTATAATATTATACTTTATGAAAATATAGATGTTATACTAGGTAAGGTTAATTATATGTTGTGAACGATATTAATGTGAAATTAAACATTTCGTTTTTATAAGTTGCAATACGAACCTCATAATACTACTTAAAGAATTCCATACTACATTCTTTATTATTTTATACATACTGTCGTTCTTTCTTTCGTTTCAATATCTATCCAAATATTTCTACCATACATAATCTGTCTAAGTTTGCGTTTCCCTCACAGTTTTTTTTTTATTGCATTGGATTGATTCTTTCATATCCATAGCACAGTTCTTTCATTGCCGTGGACGTTAGTTTCATTGCCGTGGATGTTTTTTTCATTGCCGTGGACGCTTATTTCATTTCCGTGAACGCATGTGTCATCGCCGTGGCACGAAATTTTTGATCATCTGTATCTCGTTAAGTTTTTAACTTATCTGATAGCCATTAAGTAAGAACACTAACATTAACAAAAACTTTAATAAAAGCGCTTTTTCAATATAAAAAACCTAAAGATAAAAAAGTCCACGGAAATGAAGATTTTTTAGGACTTGTTGAAATCCACCCTACTGATAAAACTGCACCCTTTTTATATAAGTACAGCGGCAGCGTGTACCTACATCTGCTAGCATCCATACAGGGGTAAAAGCCTGACTACCAAGGTGGCACGTGCCTAAAATACTAATGCCCAAGTGTACCGTACGCCAAGTAATAAAGCAGGTATCACCATTTTAGAAACTGGCAGCCGTCGTTTCATAGTGTTTTGACAATTTCAGATAAACAGGTGTATTACAAAAATATCAAAAAACCTGCATAGAATAGAAAGGAATATAAATAAGTAGTGTATTTTCTTTCTACAATGTACAGTTACAAACTAGTGAAGCGTCCGTAGTCGAGCGGGCCTCAGTGATCGTAACTGATCGCTGAGGTTAAGCAACAACTGACACGGTCAGTCATTGGATGGGTGACCAATTTCAAGTGGTGCTTTTCTGGACGCTTCCGTGCTTCGGACGGCACGTTAAGCCGTGGGTCCCGGTTGCTGCTTCGGCAGCAGTCGTTAAGCCTAGTCAGAGGCCTTCGGGCGGCTTGAAAACATCTGACAGTCGGGGTTGCCCACTTACCCGACAACTCTCTCAGCACAAGCTTGCTTGTGTTGGGGTCCACCAACCCGCACTTGGCCAGCGTGGTGGACTAGGCCTAAACCCTTCCTTCATTGGAAGGAGACCCGTGCCCCAGCAGTGGGGACGTAATGGGTCGTGATGATGATGAAACTAGTGACCAGAGCCTCACTTATAAGTTAAAAGAAATATGTGCCAGTGCCTGACCTGTTCCCTTATTCAATATAACCGCTAGATTGTACTGTCGATGAAGGTATTAGAATATCATTGTTTCTAACCCAAATGAAGACAAAAAAGTACGCACCCGACCACTATTCAGTCAGTAGGTAGCTATTTTAGCAGTCCCAATATAGAAATCGGGTTGAAAGTATTGGAACATTGATACTCTGACATGGCCTAAATAGATTATTTTTCTCTCACGTATAAGAATAACAAATATTTAGGTTGTGACCTGCCTCAGTTACAGTCAGATACTAGGTCGCCTAGAATCAATTTTTGTTTAATAAAGAGTTGGATGTAGTAGCTGTTTAAATGTCAGCGATAGATCTACTAGTTAATCTTACGTTGAGCCGCCGAATCATCAGCAATATTCAAACCTACATACATTTCACACGTAACACAAGAAACTAAAACGAATTAATAAAAAATTATATTATGACAAAATGATAATAAGATGTCTCATGTCACGAATAGACGGTGCCAATGCAAATGACGTTGTTAATTTTAATTAAATCATAGGTAACAAACTTTTGTAACGAAAAAAGTAAATTCTATTTCATTACGAATCACGAACAAATTCGTAATAACCGGTTGTAATTTCGATGAAAACCGCAAGTGGGTACGACACAGGTGCCCGGCGGCGTAATGTTCAAATAATTTGTACCATCACGCGAGGCCGCCCCTCTAGATGCGTATGTCACAAACACAGGGGATCATACGATTCCATCCTATCTGTCATTTCACTGTCCTAGTGATGGGACAGAACCCGAACTTCCACCTATCGATAGACAGTTCACCATTTGCATGAGATTATATTTTATATATTATATTATAATATCATGATAAACGCTTGTCGGTAACGTTTGCTACGTATAAAACTCAAAAGCCAAAATTTTACAGGATCGCACTAACGATTTTATCAAGTCGATCCTGAAATGTCGAATTGCAAACTTTTATTTCCTGTTTGGTGCTTGTAAGTATTACGAAGTACTGAGTTTAAGATTGTGTTTCTCAAACAAGTTTGTCGTGGTTCCTTTGTTAATATTTATATTAAACTTGGTAGAGATCAAACTTGGTGGATACTACTGGATACCAGGTTATTATTTTTGTCTGGAATAATTGCTCGATTCTTCACTCACTATCAATATGCTGATACATCAAATATTATAATACATATTGACATAGAAAGCTACTGATATTATATCAATTTCAATAATTTATTTGTTTTAAAACAATTCTTTTAATATTTTAATTTTCGTTTTATCTGATTATTTCAAGAGATAAGACATAAACGACATTATAATATCGACATCGATAATACACTACTACCCTATCTTCACGCCCAGTAGGACAGCAAGTGTGTATTAAATAAATTATATTCTGTTAATAGTGATTTGTATCACAACGTTATGATTTGAACAAGTGGCCAAATATTCTACGGTTGGCCCCCTTCTGTATGGATACGTTTGTATAGGGGTAGCCGTGGAGACGACCTCGTCAGACTAAATGTGTGTGCCCTTTCAATAAATCATACAATCGCTTCAAATTTTAAACAATTATTTTCGCATTATTAAAAAGGAAGGTAATTTTTTATATGCTTTTTTCTTTGTTTATTTTCACTACTATGTATTAATTTATAAATATTGAAATTCATATTAAACAGAAAATTGACAATTGCGTAGTTGCTTGTAAATATAAGTTAGGATAAATAATTAACTTACTTTGATTATTAATATAGGTAATTATTTTAAAACTTAAAGATCCATCCATGCATGGCGCATGAATCGCATGATGTTTTACGTATGAGTGCATTTTTCCAACTTGGGTCAAATCCTTCGTCCCAGTTGAGAACGACTTCGATTGATATTATAATGTAAGCGCAATTTGATGGCTTGTACGTATATGAGTATAAACGCATTATGTCGACTACTCCACTGATGTGTTGTGACTACGACTCAGCCCGATTAGGGGTCAGTCGGTACCTTTGATGTTCTGAGTGCCATCTTTCGGTGTTCGTATAATCTGTAGGTTAATAAAATGATGAGTAAGTGGTGTTTTTATGGTAAGTACCTATATGGTATTAATGTTTTGTACTAATGTGATTTTCATAAACTTGTTGGGCAACTGTAAATTTTATTATGAATAACTAACTACGAGTACATAACTATTATGAATGACTTACAAAATAAATAATTTTACTGGCTCAATTTTATAAAAACCACTACTTATCAATCAATTGCGGCAACATTTTTTTTTATTAGCATTTAGTTGCAGTAGGTTGACTAACACTGCTTCACGAGAATTATATAAAATTGACATAATATAAAATTGACATAGATAACATAAAAATAACCTTTGGGGCTATAATCAAACCAACTATCAGTAGCAATTAAACAGAAGTCCGGAGGTACGGGTAGTAAAACTGCACCGATAATGTAATCACTTTATGATCAAACCCACAGAAGCTGGTAATAGAAAAAAACTGTGTAACTATTAGCAATTAACTAGTTTTATGGGTGTTTAAATCAATATTTGACACATTTATCAGCTGGCATGGTAAGGCCTTAGAAAGTTTTGACCTATTATCCTAAATTTTATTTAAGCATTAAACAGGCTTTATGCCGTGTCTATATTCATTTCATGCAAACATAGGTCCCATATGGGAGTTGCTACAATTGTCGGGACAGTAAATGTACTAGTGGGTATAAAAAACGACTGTATTATTATATACGCTCCCTAGTGTACTGATAGTTGCGCAGTTTTAGAGCTCACGGCGAAATGGGGTTGGCTTCGAAAGGGGGATTCACTTGTTCGCTGTCTGTCTGTCTGTCAAAGATTGTGAAGTGCCGCTACTACTCGTAATGATATTGGTGTTTCCGATTAGCATTGAGCGGCCATATGGATATTGATGCAGGTGAGCAATAAAAAAGCCTATAGCCATTACCTGTCTTTTAAATATAATTTTAATTATTTTATGGTCAGTATATTCCAGTTCTATTGTTAACTAAAATGTTAAGAAGCATAATAATCATAGCACCAACTTAAATGTGTACCAAGTACGTTCTAAACCTACAAATTTATTTCAAATCATTCCGTCCCTTCAGAAACCAATACCATACGATACTTAATCAAATTTTCGTCTTAACAAACGAAATAAAATAAAATAAAAAAACCGCCCAGCCTCCCCTCAGCCCATATTTACCGATTACGAACAAGTGAAGCGGCCCCAAAATAGTAGTAACACGGCGTATTTGGGTTCCGTACGCAATAAAACAAGACATTAAAGAAAACTCAAAGAGGGTTCTTCGGAAATCGCGGAGTTACCAACAAGCCGACAATACGAGTAGTTGGGACTCCGTGTCACGTGTTATGTGGGTAGAGTTGGCAGCTTAGAATTTATTAACAATATGTTTTAACAGATATTTCCGCTAACTTTAGGTGGTTATTATCTTATTTAATATTATTAACCTTAACTCTGGGTAAACTCTTAATTTGAGATTTTTACGGTGACAAATTGCAAATATTACTTTGATCAGTAGGACTTTACTAGTACCTATTAGTAGTAGACTAAAATGATTTAAGTAAGTAGTTACGTTAATTTGCACAGCTACAATCCAGATCAAAGTTACACGAAAAGTTACTTTATAAAATCCGCCTATGCATTTCGCTGGCCCTGAAAATATTGAAGTGAGAAAATAAAATGCTGACATTGTCCATTAAAATTGATTCCGTCAGTTTTGTGAGTGCACCATTAAATATGTAGAAGTTGAAAAAGTAATACAAAACTGTTGCCTATTCGCACATTTCCATCTGGATTAAAACAATGTTTTGTAGTATTTTTAAGTTGAACTATGAATGTGCTTTTTCGACGAATGTGTGAAGTATAGAGAAAGCTTTTACCGAAATATCTATTATGGACTTTTATCGAAACTACGTTGGAACTTTAGTGGAAGAATAGTTGGATGTCGATAAGGAAAGCTAAGTGGGAGTCCAAACCAAGTAAAATATCACAACTGTGTAATATAGCCTTAGCATTCAGAAAGTAGGACTATGGACATTCCCTTAGGTAAGTATAAGATATAATATGAAACGGCACCCCTTCCATCTCACTTCTGCAAGAACCTAATGTATTTCACCACAACCTTCCTATTCTTTGGTCTCCATTAACTACAACAATGCATAATATTACCTCCTTTACAGGCTCAATATTTTCTAGTTCCAGTTGCCACTAGAGTTTCTACCCTCTAGATAAGACTAATTCTCTTGGGACTGAACCCAACCCCAGTACCTTCGTAAAAATGCTCCCAATATATCGTCCGTCGCGCGAAAACACATTCCGAATAGAGCGGATCGAATCTTCGCCAGAGTGAGCGGTTTGCGTACTAGTTGAGTTTAAGGTGTTAAGAAAAACAGTATTTCAATACTTTTTATAAAATAAAATACAACCTGTAGTGTTTTTTTTTGGCAAGTAGTAGTACTACCGAAAGTCGTAGAAAAAAAGTAGTTCAGACTGTCACCCTGAGTCACGTCCTTTCGGCTTAGTAAGCCACTTGCAAAAACCTATGTGTTTTAAAGTACATACAGTATGCTTAAATAAGAACTGCGTTCATCTTTTACAGATCAGTCAAAAGACTGAAACACAAAGTGCATCGATACTACAGACATCACTAGTCGCATCGAAGCGAGGAGTTGAAGATTTCCATGTAAAAGTCAAATTTATGTAATATTATATTATTATTATTATTTATTGAAGTTCCCTGCGACGGGAAGATATTGGTGATGTTATAGGACGATACACTTTAGTTTTATTCGAGTTAAATTCGATTGATATGATTTGCTAGAGTTGTATACTTTCGAATGGTTCGTTGGGGTTCCCGTTTTGATAATATTTTCTTTTATGAAGAGTAGGGGGAGTTTTGTACTTTTGTAGCGTGTTTGTACCTTGTACACGAATTAGGAGAAAGTTTTATAAAATTATAATATACCTACAATTATAACGATGATAAAGGTTAAGAACATTTCTGAAAACGAATTTCAAAACGACGATTCTGACATGAATTTTCCGACTGAAGTAAAAGGTTAAAGTCTTGTTCGTTAGTTCTTTGTAAAGCTAGAGTAACCGCGTAGAGCTAAGATTATCCGCATTAACGGTCCACAGTCTAATTTGTAGGTTATGCCTCGAATACCGACTCGGGATATCCCAGTCAACCAGTTCTGAGTAGTGCATGAATAATGCAGACGACTTAGCACTTTCTTTGTCGTATAACGGCTATTTTTGTCACATTGCCAATGCTGGTGAGAATGGGATTTACATTTAATTAGGTACTAAAGGTCTTCTATGGTACTAATGCTAATTTTTGTTACACTTAAGTGTAACAAAACTACTGGCTAAATGGTTGGTTAAAAAAATATGAAAAAAATCATGGGTACATAATGATAAATTAAATGGAAAACTATCTCAGGTAAGTAGACTTGTACGGAACCGTCAGTGCGCGAGTCTAACTCGCACTTGGTCGGCTTTTTAACCTAGAGTGATCTCATAAAAGTAGCGGTTTTTTTCGTTAGCAAGAGTGATATCCCTAAAGTACCTGGTGCGGCCTGGCGTTGTGGCTCGGAGGCGGGTGGTGGTACACCATGTCGTGCTTGAGCTGCGGCAGCGCGGGCCCCGGCTGCGGGCTCTGGTGCTTGCTGGCCTCCACTGACGCCAGCACCTCCGCTCTGCTCAGCAGCCCGTCGTTTATGTTGAAGATGTCCCCCTGCGGGTAACCCGACTACGTTAAATGATTTGAATTCGAGGCCTGGAGTGTTACCCCCTTATTCGTAGAAAAGTTATAGGACGTTTTAGCTATTGAACTGTTTCGTCCCTCTCTGTCAAAGAACCATTGATTCTGAGTTAGAGAGGAACAAAACAGTTCAATAGCTAAAACGTCCCTTAAACTTTTCTATGAATAAAGGGGTTACTCTCTATACTGACGAAAAATTAACGAACGGGGGCTGTCGTGCAATCAGCGTAATACAACGAGATAGAGTCGTGGAGATAGAGCTCTCCGAAACTTAGTTTTTCGTCATCTAGAGTGGAACACAGAGTGGCTGCAAGCTGTTATCGACGTAGATGAACGTTGCGATAAATACGGCACTGTGATTGGTGGAGCGCGCGTCAAACCAGTCGCATCGTAAAGATACGCATGTTTGTCCACGTCTATAACGCACCCGTGCAGCGGTGTCTGCTGTGTATTGTTCACTGTGAATTTTTTACTGTTTTGTGCCGTAGAAAATGAAATGTAAGTGTAACTTACACAGTAAGTGCTCTGTCTTTATGCGACTCTACAAAGCTATATTGAATAAAATATAAAGCAATCATACATACAACGTCACCCTTGAATATAGAATACAAGTGCGGCGTATAATTTGTTGCCAGTAAAATCAATATAATTAATAGGCACTTAAATGCAACTGCTGTGAAAATTTAACTACCTACTTAATAGTTCTATTAGTGTCGCTTTCAAACGAAATTCAGGTTAAACTTAAACAGACTTTACAGACTTTACAAGATGCCTTAAAATGGCGATAGTGCAAAAGTTAATGCGGAGAGCCTGCCTTCCCACGGCAGTGAGCTACATTATTTACGCGCTCTGAAAACCGATCGGTGAAAGTGAGTGCCAATATCATTTATTGTAAGACACGACAAGAATGAAATCCAACAAATTAGAGCGAGCCGAGTTCCGAGTAGTTAGAGCCTGCATTAGGATAGCTACTTAATAATGGCTCATGAAATCTGTTAGCCTTTCGACACGCCGAGGCCGATGAATTTTTAAGACCTTCCGAACAATCAGCCGAGCCGTATCGTGCTTCATATGTTTTTAGCGGCCCTTATAATATGGCTGAAAGGGATTTAATATTCAGTCATGCCGCTTTCAGCGCCGCCTTGGCCGGGCAGGAAATTTCATATCGCGTCTCAAAAGCGCTAAAACGCTTTTCGTAGTTGCCGCTCGCGACTAATTCGTAGAAGCGATCCGTCCGACACATCAAATAGTCATGGGCTCCCAACCGTAGCCCGCGAACAGGGTTTTTCCGGATTAGTTTAAATTATTTATGAGTGGTTGCAGCCCGCCAAGTCTTTTAGTTCGTCCGGCGGCCGACAAATGGCGGGGTCGCTGGTTGACTACAAAAACAGGCTATTTTATAGCACCGGCCGCCTGTGAGAGGATAGTTCGCCTTTCGATTTAGTTGCGGCCGTCCGGCCTTCATGCCCGGCCTGGAACGCAAAGGGCAAGCAAATTGAAATTTCCCTGCAGGTGAGGGTAGAATTAATTTGTTGTGCTCAAGTTTTGTTTTGCGTAAACGGGTTAGGAATTGTTTTTGAGTATTCAAGGGTATTTTTTATTTAATGAAGCACAATTACTTCATGTACATGCATAGACCTATTATTGCATTTTCGAAAAAATATAGGTAAGACATATAATTAAGACATTAATAATAAAATAATTTAGGTACTTCAGTCATTCAGTCAGAGTCATCAAAACCTGTATGTTGTAATGTATAAAAAAGTTAAATTAGCAAATAGAGTACTAAAAAATTTGCAAATCGCGAAGCTTCCGTCTTTCAACTTTATTTTACATACATTTTCGGTAAGCATCTTTCTTTAATAAATATAATTATCAACAGACAATGATAAGATTCTTACTTTGCAGATTTTTCAAAAGCGTTTTTTTTTGTCGCTTAGTGTACATTAAAAAAACGATAGTTCGTTCTGAGGATAACGGTGTAGCATGTTTTACGAACTACTGTGAAGAAAATATTTGAACATGATACCGTGATAGTAGTCACGTGTTGCTGGCAGAAAGATGACGTTACAAAAATTAACCCTTCAAAGCGTAAGGGCCATAAAAGATCAGTAGATAAATTAATTTACTCGATCTCAAGTCTCGGGAGTAAACGAAAAAATACGGGTTTCGAAATTTGAATCGAACGTGGGAACAAAAGTTTTCTCTTTATCGTTAACTGGGAGCCACGAGGATTGTAATTTGAACCCTTAGAACCCTCAGATGAATAATTGTAAGTAGCCCCACGGCTTGGGGTAATATGAAGTAATTTACAGTATGTAATCATTTGTTTCAATTCCATTATCATTTTGGGTGTTTTCCGTATTAATGAATGTCGGGATAAAATAATTATTCGCTATTTATGATGTCGTTTTAGGTTTGAGTTTGAGTGATTAGGTCTTATTTATAAAAAGGTTTGAAATTTTGAACAGTATTGTGTCGGATACTTGACTTAAGATTATAAATAAAAAACGTACTTGTAGTAGTTATATTGGAGAGTACCTAAATCCAGCCACATAATACTTATTTGGCTACGGTAACCACACTCATTACGGAGCTAGATATTTTTTGTTATTTTACTTGACCTAGCAACGGCTAATATTAAGATTTTGTGCTTTACTGACTAAGATTTTTTCAAAACTGTACGAAAAAAGATCTTAATCATCTCAACGTAATTCACTAGACCTGTACTTATTTTTCCTTATGCCACGCGTATAACACGTTCGTTTCAAACGGGGGCCTGTGAGACCCACCCCATTAGTTTAATTGTTTCGTTACAAGATCGATCTGCAGTGGAGGGTTAATGCGAGATGTATGTATGCCATAATTTGTTTACCTCTGACGGCGCGGGAGGGCGCGCGATGAATTTGTTTCATTGTTCACGAATTATTTCGTTATGCCTCGTTTAGCTTTCAAACGTTTAAGCAGGAGTTAACAGTTATGTGAAATTGATTGTTTTTGCAAATAGATTTTAGCGTACAAGCTAGTCAGTTTAGTTAAGTCTATCAAGCTAGTCAGTTTAGTTATGCCCATTCTTTTTATTTACTAAAATATTTCTTTACTTTAATTTAATGTTTTTAATTTTCTATACAAAAGACATCAACGCGTTCACTGAAACTTTCAAATAAAATGCAATTTATAATTTTGTCCAACTCTCAATAAAACTTTGTTTTAGCGGACCAAAGACTAAAGATACAAAAAAAATATTTTTAGATCTCCTCAAATTTCAATTTGTACAGTCCAATAAAAGAGATTGCTCGCACAATTCCATCACTCGTGTACCCTCGCGCATCCGAATGTAGTACCACTTCGGCAACACGCGCCGTGTCATCTAAATCCTTATTCAATTTACGAATCAAACAATTAGACAACCCTCCGGAGCTCTACATGCGACAATGCAACACTTGTGCGATCAAAAAGCGTAAAATTGTTACCGTGGCGCACGCGGGGGGTTAGCTCGGTCACCGATGGTATGAGCTATGAAAAAATTACGGAAGTGAGTTGGATATTTAGAATTAACTGATTACCTTCAATTTTTAATTGAAGATATTATGTAAAATACCTTATCAAATTTTTAAACAAAAGATGTCCAAAATAATGGAATTGGCCCGTTTTTGATGCTGAAAACAAACATACTGAGGTTCAGGTTATCGGACATAAACTCTTATTTTGCCTTTGAACCTATTAAAATTAGCTTATCATCAATGTTGAAGATTTTGTTGCAACAAATATTTTATTTAATAAAATGCGCACAACTCACACTTTTTCTTCAACACAGTTATTGACAATTTGCTCAGATGCCCCGTATTCATAGTAGGTACGCCGACAATCCCTCCATCACCGTATGACGGGAATGAAGCCAGCATTACGGCTCCCTAGCCACTCTGATCCGGTGATCCTTTGTGTCACACGATACGCAGCATTAGATAATGCATTGCCGTTAAATCGTGACTACACATAGGGACAGATATAATGCGGAATAATTATGAAGCATCATCATTACATCTCGGTATTTAGCAACTGATTGTTGTCTTATGTTGTTAAGAGTATAATGAAATAATTAAACGAAAATCGATATGGTAGGTACTGTATTAATAAAACGTAAGAATGAAATAATTTTAAAAAATACTACATAGTAGGTAGGTACTGTATAAATAAATCGTAAGATTTTCATCTTCTTCCTAGCTTTTTCTTTAATTAGGTCCCCTTGATTAATCAACCGTAAGTTGCTCTGCCTAGCTTGGGGTCGGATGGTCATATCATGTGGCCCCACATATTATTATGACAGATTTTTTGTGGCTACAGAGTTGGAATTAGCCTTTGACAATGTTAATATATAGTTAGGTGTGTTTCCACCCCGTTCTATTTTAATGATGCCACCTGCACAGCCCCACAGTTCCCACATAGTAGTAAGTTTCAAACTAATAACTAGTTATATTGACATAAATGGCATGACCCATACAATGATTGTGTAGGTGAAATGGCAACTTAATTTAATGTTTTCGTGGTGTAAACAAAACCCGGTCACTTATTGTAAGATACTAGAAGCTAAATTTAAATTGTTAATACCAACCTTGAAATTTAATTTTTCAAATGTCGGTCGATACATTAAAAACGATAGGCAGTGTTTTGTAAATCTAGTAAGTATCCTTTATGATGGATGCAGACGTCGAGTAGCAAAATAAGTTATTAATCTGTGATAATATTAATGAAACTAATGAATGAATTTTGATGGCAAGATAATATAAAATAAGTTATTAATCTGTCATAATATTAATGAAACTAATGAATGAATTTTGATGGCAAGATAATATTAATGCGATATATGTGATAATATAAGATAAATTAATTGTATATGGTAAGTTTTAATTGAACATTTTTGAAAAGACAAGTAGGTACATATTTTATTTCAAAACCTATGTCTAGGTATATTTTTTAAAGTAGTTAGGTATGTATAAAACGAATTTGATCTTATTTCTTTTTACAATATATAAAAAGCTGAAACAACAAATTGTTGCCAGATTACTTTTCTTATATTTTGTTGACTCGGCCTGTCAACGAATTAGATCTATATGTGGCGGTGTACGACGAAAAAGTATAGCCTTTATAACTTTCGTGATATGTCAGGTGGTTTGCTTGTAATTGAGTTTAGGGGAAAATAACAGGTTTTCTACCTCGCAGTGGCCGGTAAAATATCACGATATGTTGGAGCTAGCATATAGAGAGTTTTTCAGAATTCGTAATAAGTTTTTTTTCTCATATTTCGGTTACGTAACTTGGAATCGAATAGGGTTTTTGAAAGACTTTGACAATCTAATACATAATTTTCATCAGATTTTTCCTTAACTACGTCTAAAGTGTACTTGTATTTTCTTATTAACTTAGATGGATTAAATCAAAATATGAAACTAATTGTATGAATAGCTCATTAATAAGTTTTAATCCTTTAAAAATATGTGTTTTTACAAATATATAATAAAATATAATATAATATGTGGGGACATCTCAACATAGGCTGAGCCTGTGATATGAGTATCGGACAGCTTATATATCTACACCAATACAATAGATACAACTGTCTTCAAACAAATATCCGCCCCAGGCGGGAATTGAACCCGGGAACTTCGGCATAGCAGTCAGGGCCACTATAACCACTTCGCCATTCAACGTCAAATAAATGTGAAACTACTAAAAAGCAGTTTTACTTGAATATGGCGATGGAAAAACACCCATCATGATTTTGGAGAAGTGCAGTAAAAGTCATGGAAAATATGGTTAGATTATTTAGTTATAGTTAGATTACTCACAGTAAGTAATAGCAGCATGGTAGGAACTTGTTTACAAGTATAGGCATACATACTCGTAACACGATAGTTGTTCAATCTTATTGTTAGAGTAATCTTGAATTATAAATGAAAGGCTTCAGTCCGGAGCGATGTAAAATAAAAGGGTTTTTCTACCACAATGTGAATATCGATGTTTCGTTTGTAAATTTTTACTTATATTATTCATAACAGAATTACCTACTTACTTTATACCTTCATAAAAGCGATGCCACTTTATAAAGTATACTGCGAATATAATAAATTTAGTGTAAATCAATACATTAAAAAATACTTCACAAACATGCATAAAAATAAAAATTATATCTTTGCATTGCAAAGATATTTCGCTAGAAACTGAATTCGCCATGCTTAAAATGTGTGCTGCCAGTAACTGTGGTGTTGTTCCATACAAAATAGTAACTGCCTAGTATAAACTATAAAATAAGTATAAACTTACATTATGTCGAGGTGACCATGAATTGCACATAAGTGAAGCATCCTCCAGTATCCGACTCTGAAACGAACAGGAAAGGAATTTATAATTATTGTTTCCATCAACGACTGTTATTCAAGTACCTATTTGTTGAAAAATCATAAATGCCGTTTGTTACGCTTTAAAAACAGAAAATACGGTTCGAGATTTTACTCTTCCGTTTGACCTCAACTTCCGTTTGTGAATTTACGTCCGGTTCGTCCGGTATCGATCGACGCCAACAGCCGCAGCCGCACGCCGGACCGTCAAACCTGACGGCCTTATTCTCTGTACGGCTGTCAGACAAAAGCACAGCTTAACGGACTCGTATGAATATTCATATGGTTATGTACCTGCTATGGCTGCTCAGGCACCGAATGCACGGGATACGTGGATTTCAACAAATATATCGGAGGCACCGGACGCGCCCGCTCACCCTCCCCCATGCTCTCTAACATCTCCATCTGAATGCGTTGTTAGAAATGTTATATTTAGTTAAATAAATTAGTATTTTTACTTTTAAATTGATCATGAAAACGCGCGTATTGTATTTATATTACGTACGGGCGAAACGACCAGGTACCGTCGGTCGGGATCGTAAGCAATCTATGGAATTAGAAAACATTTTTATTAGTACGCTAATAAACAATTGTTGTTAACTCAAAGTGAATATTTAGAAAATTGTTTGCCTGGTTTTCTCCTAACATGTTTTGCATTTTGTTGGTGAGCACTGCACAAGAACTCTGCCTCAACTGCAGCAGTAGCCACGATGCATATTTTGAAGTAAACTATGATACCGGAGAAATGTGGTAAAAAAACTACACGCCAGTCCCGCCCCCTATCGTTACTTAAAGTTTCAGTGAGTCTAATGACTGGATAAATAACCTTGCGTCTGGTAAAGCGCTTTAACCGTAACGTGGAATTAATGGTTGCGTTTGATGTATGCTTACCATTGAAACATATGACATGAATATTTTTGAATGTTTTAATCAAGACAACAACGAAATGATATATTATTATCAAGGTGAGCTTCTGCCACATTCTTTAATACTTGTAATAATCGAGAGAACACAATCGCTTTATATTTTATCACGGATAAACGATGAAATTAAGTTTTCTTCTTCAAGTAAAGTCGCAATTGAGAGATGTAGGTATCGTTATATTGGCGGGACCATCGACTGTTGATGAACCGTTCAGAATCTGACAATTTAGTATCAGACATTAAAAAAACAGACTTCAGATTCCATTATTTTGAAAATTCTTGATGATATATCTATAAATTCAGGTAATCACTCATGTGTTGCTAGTGAGTGTGTATTTAGGTCACTAGATGCTATTAGTAGCAATTACTGAACTAAATTATACGTCATAGCGATTCATCCATTGTTTCTTACTAAACATAGCTGGTAATTATTCGAGTTCCAGATTGTATTGTATTGGTAATTTCATTTTACAATTAGTCGCCAGCCTTCAATTACACTATGAAAGATTGACATACAAATACATATGTAAATAGTTATATGTGTCAGAATAGATTCAGCATACAATAAATTCAGTAGCGAAAAGCGGACTATTGCGGTTGTCGAATTTTAAATTTTCTTAAATTAGGTAGCACAATGATATCGATTCTAAAGGCAGAAATTTTAAATTTAGCGATGTCAAACCCTTAATTTCTTTGTTTAAAATTCGACTCTATGATTGTTTCCGTAAATGTCATTTTATGCTAGCAAATTTTTGGGTTAGTCCCGCTATGGTATGGTCCCGGTATGGCACCCTCTTAAAATACCTATCAAAAAGTCCCGCTATGGTACCCATCTTTTAGATCTACTTTACAACAGTACCAAAAACTGAAGGGTACCATAGCGGGACTTTTTGATAGGTATTTTAAGAGGGTGCCATACCGGGACCATACCATAGCGGGACTAACCCAATTTTTTTAGTTTGACAGCGTTAAAATTAGAATTTCTGCCTTCAGAATCAACATCATTGTCGAATTTATAAAATGTCTGTAGTCATAGTCACGTAAATCAGACCTTTTTTGCTATTTCAAATGAAATAAAAAAAAACATAACCATTGAAAAGGTCGTTTATCCAGAAATCATTTTGGGTTTTAACATACGTACAGCAGAGTCTCTAGTGCGAGTTTAGCAACATCAGGAAACGAAAAAAGTAAAGGTTTTCTTCTGCCTTTTGCATACGATCTGTCAAAAGTTTCATGATAGTTTCCGTTTGTATGCGAGAAAACATAATATTTTATATAGTTTTCGACAAATTATCAAACCTGTACAAGACTCACAGTTCGGTCCAAGCAACTAAATAGTTCTGAAGGTGGCTGAAATCGAACTGACATTATTTGAAATAATTAATAAACGGTTGGTTAGTTTGGCAAGGTACAAAAGTGCATCCGCCAACAACTTCAGAACTACCAAGTTATTCGAACGGAACTGTACATTTAAATTTAGTGACAAATTTTGTGGTACTCCACTACTGAAATTAGAAGTACCTACGAAATTTTGCTGATTATTATTAATAAAGTTTATGATTGCGATGTACGTTAGTTCGAAAGTATGGAATTCCTCTGTTTTGTGAGGCATATACTTTATGCCATAATAAACTTTATTAATAACAATCAGCGAAATTTCGAAATTCAGTAGCGGAGTCATTTTGTGGCACTCGGAGAGGCTACAGAATGGAATTATGATACAGGAAAATGTGGAACCAGCTTTAGAATAGCATCTCATACCACCGACAATTAACGAACGTATCATTTCAGTCATTTCATTTCAAACGTTTCATATTAGTGTCGGAGTAATTACAAGTACCTACTATGTCATTATGCTAATTATACTCAGTGTACCTATGTGCCGCTAGGTATACAGCGCATGGGGTAAATGCACATTCAAAGAGTAGACTTATGTATACATAATAATATGTACCTAGGTATAATATGGGTGAATCGATTTCAGTTATGTATTGTAGGATTAATTTCATAATCCGATACAGGTGTAACTTTATTCTGCTTAAGGTTAAACGCAAGACTAGCCGGCGCGCTACCAAGTGAAAAAAAAAACATAACTTTGGATAGCGTTTTCCCAATACTGAGGCATTTAAATAATCCTGAAGGCCTAGCACGGGGCGCAAGATGTTCTGCGTCGCGTTCAACATTCACATAGCGTGGCGTCGTGAGCGAGTGCGTTCTTGTCATGCACGCCTTGCGACCCGTGCTAGACCGTTTGAGCAATTTCGGTTTCATTAAAAAAACAATGATCGATTGCCTGTGTACTTAACTTTTGTCAAGCAATAACAGCCCCTATAAGAAACCAATACGGTCTATACTGGATGCGTCGATAGGTAATTTTTTAATTACACAAAGACTTGATTATGGTGCTTTAATCACCTCGATGTATTTAAAGTAGACTTTGTTTTTAATTATGAGATTAGTAGTTATTTAGCTTATTAAGTGTTTAGTTTACTTTACCTTACTTAGCAATTCTGTTATATTTTTATAGTATCTTGGTTCCCGTATCTGGCTAGCTACAACATTTTGTCAAGCATTTCTGTGTAATGTAAACGTTATTACGAATGGTACAATACAAGCATAAGCATAATCAAAGGTTCGTAAAAGGATGATACACTAATTTATTTATTTATTTTATTATTGTTAAGGAAACATACAGAGCAGATGGATGCATTAATCTTAAAGTACATAAATAACACATTTTGGTTTAAAAATAACTAGAACATATCAGACAGCGGCTAGTTCTTCTGTTACAAGTAAATGTTGTAGTCTATACTCACCTTAACCCTCCCTTCCTAATCTTCCTAATCCCCTCCCTTTGGACCATTCCCCGCCACGTTGGTCTACTATGGGTTTTTAGGTTCACACAATCTATAAATGCACTGTGCAGGTTCAATTAAGAGTTACAAAAAACCTAAAATTTACACATTTAAACACTTAGTACCTACCAGTGTTAAAACAAACAATTGGTCATTAAAAATATAGTCGTCTTTTATTCGCACTCTATTATATCATATCATTATATTGTCAGAACAAGAGACAAACTATTTAATTTTATTTAACTTTGTTGTGCAAGACGCCCTAATATTTTTACAGGGCTGCATTCTAGCGACACACAGTATGTACACGTCACACATATTTCAAGTTTCAACCAAATTTTTCATCACATCTTTAAAAACGTTGCAAACTATAGCACGCATCATCACAATCGAAATACCTTCCGAATATGAAAATAGTCCTTACTGTGACATCTGGCGGGCCCCAGCGTAGTCATTTTAATAAATAATTACCAGCCCTTTGCCTCCTGTTAAATTGCCTGACTAAATAAGGGTGGGGGGAGGGACTCGGCCCTTTTGCCTGTCCCCGCCACGCTACGGGAGTAAGGCTTTGGTGGTACAATAGTGACTGTGACGTATGCTTTTAAATTAATGTGCATGACTGCATGTAGGTAGCGGCGGATTGGCAGTCTACGCTGCACTGGATCTGTGGAACTGGTGATAATCTTCAACTGTAGGCTGTAGGGGTGGTGAATAAATCCGGCTCTAGGTGAAAGCACGAGTTAATAACTAGTGCTACGGTCAACTATGTACTAGTCTACCAATTTTCAAATATGTGGATGCCATATCGCTCTCATATTCACTTTGGTCTAAGGCGGGTTTATGGTAATAGTATTTATAAATAAAGTTTTTTTTAAGTTACGTAAAATTCTTAAGTAAGTATATTAAATATTGTGTATACTTATGTAGTTCCCGTTATCCAGTTACTGTACCTCCTTAAGCTTTTTAATTTAACACCATATTTGTAGCAGATTAGTTACTTACCACCTTTTCTGTAGAATATCTTAATTTATGCTAGGATAGCGCGGGAACTTCACACTTCATTTTAAATTTTAAGTAAAACATAGTGTCAGTACTTGTGTATGAAATTCAGCTTTGTATTTGGCTGCATTCTCGTTTAGTAGGATTTAAGTCCATGCTAGGTTGTGTTACTAAAGTGAGAAACTGGGTCTTACGTAGGTATGTATTAGCTATCAGCGTTATAAATTAAAATTTTTGTGTGTCCGGGAAACTCTTTTATTTATATTGAAAGTATGTATTTAATAAGTTTTAACAATTTCGTCTAAACTATTATTTTGCATTTAGTTTAGACTATAATGATAAATAAATACATAATTATAAGAAAACAGCGCGATTTAACAATCCCTATGATAACAACATTGTTTGTCTTTGGTTTCTACACTCACAAGCCAGGAAAAAGTTCCAGTGTCTTGGAACTTTTTAATTACTCGCGGGTTTGTTATTATTTTTTAGTCTTCTTCTTTAAATAATGAAACAAAAAAGTAAAAAAATGCATGAAAAAAATTAAATTAAAACTTGAAACATTTACAAACCGGCTGAAACTGAACTTGGGGCATTACCGCTCAGAAACACCTGTCTCCCCAAACCGTTAACTTTCAAAAAGAATTAGGAGGCGATTCAGCACAATTATACAGACTTTACTCGTACTTTCTTGACTTAAATCATGGGAGAATGGCCCTTAAATTCAGGAGGCTTTTTAACAGCCGTAGACAGAGACGCATATAAATTTAACTAAAGGCCGAGTGAGAAAGATATATAGATTATGTTAATGAGGGTAAAAAAATCAATGAGGGTGGTGGTACCTACTTAGGAGCAATTTAAAGATATTGTATTTAATGTTTCGGAGAGAGCCTTAAAGAGGGGAGATATAAAATGGAGGGGGGAAGTGGGATCGCTATGTAGAGCCGTCTGGGGCTCAAGATTTAGAATTGATAATTGGGGTGTATTTGAAAACGGTAAAGATGGAACTTGTAGCTTGGAGGGCGTTTGACGAAATCGGCTTTGAGCTTAGCAGAAGTTGCTAAATTTTCCCTAAGTATTAATTTGACATTTGAAAGGGGTTGGGAGGCATGATGGCGCGGCTAATTTAGTCAAGAATTGTTTGGTGGAGTTTCAAATAAACATGTTGCTATGAAGCACAAATAAAATCGTTATAATGACACCAAATTTGGTAATGAAAGGTAATAATCATTCAATGTTACAGTCAAAATTGTTAAGTCGAGGCTATGAAGATAACAAGTCTAAGCTTCTTCCTGTGCAACAGAAATTCTATAAGTACATATAAGAGGCTCTAATCACCGTGCAAGAAAGCAGGTACATTAAATTTTAAGGAGTTTTGTGATGTTCATCGCTGAATAAGTTACGTAAATACTATCTACTTCTTAACTAAATTCAAAAACAACATACTTCTTGTTAGAATAACCAAAAAACATTCAAATCAAACGATTGTGACGCTTTAAGGCACAAAGCGAAAGTAACTAGCTATTCAGTATAATAATAAGCTAGCTACCACTAGCTAATAATCTCCGCTACGCCCCAGTCAAAGCCAGAACGTAGTCATTTCAACGTTTGCCCAGACATGCTGCATAATCAATACAGTTTGAGTAGCGGACAATGACGGTGGCATATAATACGCACGCTTATGCTGAGTTAGTATTCTGATCGCTGCATGAATCTTTAATCCAATGGAGCCATACTGAACCGAATGTTGACAGAACGTATTGTGGCTGCACTATTGTTAGTAAGTACATAGCTAGCTAGAACCAATGTGTCTTGAGATCTTTTAGGATAAACGTTGATTTCTGTTTGTTTAGTCAATGGTGTGACGTCTAGACTTCGGTGAGAGGATGTTGTTACTTATCAGCTATGTACTAGATGTTAGATATTAAGGGGTATCACAATACAATGTATCTACCTATGTATATGTAATCCTGCTCTGTGGTTTAGCTCGTACTGAACTACTTTCGCAAGTAACTAACTCCGAAAAGGTTAAAAGGGAAAACTATAGATATTCTTCTGTATTTTTTTTACTCAACTGTTTTTTTTTTGTACAGCTCTCTGCTTAAAATATAGTAGTTATTTTGTTTAGTAGAAAAAAATATATAAGTCCCTGAAGCACATCGCAAGAAAATTAGCGAAAGTATCATAAAGAAAGTTCATCCCTCCCGTAACGCAATCAGTGCGAAAAATAACAGTAACGGATAACAGTTATAACTAAAGCCGTTACGGTTTCGGGTAGTACCCTATAAAGGGGTATTGGTTTCAAATCACCCCCATGTACTTGCTTGCCACTGAAAACATGAACCTGGATGCTTAGAAATAAGGCTTAAATTCACCCTTGATACGTTACTTTTTGCCCGTAACGAGCATTAACAATAGTCGTTATCGTTACGTTAACGGTTATTGTAAGTACGGTAGAAGTGTTTCTTGATATTAAACTGGATCTTCTGGTAGTAGGTTCTAATCTTGGTTAATTATTTTGTACTTTCTTGTTGTATATGTTACTGTAAAAGCCCGAACAACGGTAAATCCTAGGATTTACCAGTAAATCTTAGGATTTACCAACATGAGTTGGTAAATGTAAGGATTTGTGAAAATGGGTCATTTTTTTCGGGCTTTTACCATTAGAATTTGGTAAATGCTAGGTTTTACCACTGACACCTAGTAAAAGTTGGTTTTGGGAATAAAACAAAGATTAATTATTACCTATTCATTTATTTCAATCAAAAACTTAAATTATTTTCTTTCAGAATTTATATTATTTTTTATGAACAGTCATTTTAAAACCTTTAAATCAACATAATTATTTTAACAATGTGTAATAATCATATACTTTTTCATTATATATAATTATCCACCTCTAAATTATTTCCTAAATAGTTAAAATTAAAACTATTAAAATGTCTTCTCAAAAACATAACAGAATCGATATTATATTTTTTTTGTTAATTATTGGCGTTTATTAGTAGGTACAGAAATATCCCGACCCGTCCCCACTGCTGGGGCACGGGTCTCCTTCCAATGAAGGAAGGGTTTCGATCTAGTCCACCACGCTGGCATAGTGCGGGTTGGTGGACCCCAACACAAGCAAGCTTGTGCTGAGCGAGTTGTCGGGTAAGTGGGCAACCCGACTGTCAGACGTTTTCAAGCCGCCTGAAGGCCTCTGACTAGGCTTAACGACTGCTGCCGAAACAGCAACCGGGACCCACGGCTTAACGTGCCGTCCGAAGCACGAAAGCATCCAGAAAAGAACCACTTGAAATCGGTCACCCATCCAATGGCTGACCATGCTGGTTGTTGCTAAACCTCAGTGATCAGTTACGATCACTGAAGCCCGCTCGACTACGGACTCTTTGTTCGACTACGGAGGTTATAAGTTATAACCTGGCTTTTTCAACATTTACCGTGCCTTAATGTAAATCCTAAGATTTACCAAGTGAATAGTGGTAAAAGTGCGAATCGCAAAATCTTTCGGGCTTTTACCATTAAGAGTTGGTAAATCTTAGGTTTTACGCGTAAATCTTAGGATTTACCGTTGTTCGGGCTTTTACAGTAACATATATACTTACGTGTTGTTTCGAGATTCTGTGTTTACTTAGCAGGTTACGGAAACGGACTTTTTTTTAAAATAAACTCTAACCCCCTTATTCATAGAAAAGTTACAAGACGTTTTAACTAATAAACTGTTTTGTCCCTCTGCGACAAAGAACAATTTGTTATTTGACAGAGAGGGACAAAACAGTTTATTAGTAGGTAGATACTAACCCCCTTATTCATAGAGAAGTTACAAAACGTTTTAACTAATAAACTGTTTTGTCCCTCTCCAACAAAGAACAATTTGTTCTTTGACAGAGAGGGACAAAACAGTTTATTAGTTAAAACGTATTGTAACTTTTCTATGAATAAGGGGGTAAGTATTATAAGGTAGGTTCTGAAATTTTTAACATAAAGGACAATAATTCTCCTGGCGTTGATTTAAAAAAAGGATTAATCAGGTTTTTTACAGAAGTTATGTTTTTTTTTCAATATTTTTTTTGCTGAAGTTAGCCTTGGTAGCGGCTTTAAGATCCTGGGTAAATGGAATGTAACGCTATGATTATGTTTCGTGTATGTATGAAATTGAGTAGGAAAGTTAAGTTATAATAAATAATACCTAAATAAATAAAAACTTAAAAGAAGCCTTATTCACAATTTAGTAGGTATCTCTCTTCTCTACCCACCTACTATCGTTTTACTTTTATTTAATATCACTTTTACCTCTAAACAATGACATGTGAGCCAATTTCTACTCTAACTCTATCGACAATAAAATTAAATTGTCAATATTCCTCTGACCTCTGACACCGATACCGCCCATCTATGAGGCGTTTGTTAAAAAAAAAAAAAAGTTCTTTTTTGGAGAAATAGATGGCGTTGTTTGGGGTTGTACCAACTTTCAAACCCTCAGAACACACTCAGATCACAATATGTTATTCTGTGAGGCTAACGAAATGTGAAAGTGACGTAGGTAGGTAGAATTGTAGTATTATTTTCTCTATGATGTCGATGTCACTGTTGCTTCAGCGTTCAGTGCGATTGTGCGTACAGCCGTTCTTTTCAAGTTTTCTCAGTTTCCTTGTGTTTCTCCTGTATTAATTGAGTTGTAGTTGAGCTATCTGCTCCTCCTCCCTTGATACTGTAGAGTTAGTGCACTTGAGATAGTGACTCTTTTGAGATAGTGACTGCTATACTGTAATAATGCCTAAGGACTATGGATCATGGTCCCTAAATAAATAAATAAAAATAGAAAATCAGTTCTCGCACGCAGCACCCGTTCAAACGGCGCGCATAGAGAAAAGAACACTACGTGACGGCGCGGGTAGAACTATTCACAGAATACTTAGCACTATCCCAAGCCACATGCAGTCTGAGCCTCGGAAGGATGGCTCGCGCTACCACCCGACATTTAATCACAACTAGTGAGTTCTTATTCTGAGTTTAGTACTCTTTGCTCTCTATGTAATTTTTGACAGTTGGTAAACTGCGTTTTCACGCCATCTATCGGCTTACCCAAAAGCTCAACTGACAGCTGTCAAGGAAAACGGCTCATTGACAACTCACCGGTGACAGCTGTCAACAAAAACGACTCATTCTGCCTCAGGTACAGTGCCACAAACTTATCTGTTCCGGTGAGAGCGAACTAAATTGATCCATATCTCATTATTTACTAATGAATTATATATTGATATAGATTAGATGGGTTTATTGAAACTACAAGAGCGAATTACCACTACTAGCAAACTTAAAATCTAATAGAATGAAGAAATATTACACATTTACGTGAGCTGTCACCGGAACAGATAAGTTTGTGGCACTGTATTTAGCTATTAGCTCTTTACGCAACCTACTTTTTAAATATGGATGGCGATCACTGACCTCTTTGCGTGGCTTGCACAAAGAGGATGAATATTTTTATTTTTTATAAACCTTCCCTTGTAATGAGGTAACATATTCTATCGACCGTGAAGGTCAAGAGCCAAGGTCAAGATGCGATGCGAGGTTCGAAATTCAAACGGCGCCAATGTTTTTTTTTCTGCAGCGGGTAGTGACGGAGGCAAAGGTTCTAGTTAAAAGGACACCTTTCTGCCATTTGTGGAATTCGGCGCAAAGGGGGGCGGGGCGGGTCGATAAAGGGGGCGTGGCCTATCAGATGCTGCGTGGCAGTCCTGCGCTACACTATTAAAGGCACGTATTAAACGCTTAAATTGATTGACATCGATGTGACAGCACCCGCTCGGCGTTTTTGTGTCTGCCTGCTCTTATGAAATGTATCGTGGCTTTATACGCGTCTATTTATTTAGTAGACGTTTTAATTGTCGACTTCCCTGTATATATAGGCTTCTCACGGTTGGTTTTCGCTGATATTTATTTGCCTTAGAGGCAGCGATGCGTTTGGTTGCCGCAAGTTTACTTGTGTGATAGTACCGCGCGGCTATAGTAGCGAAAGTTTACGTTATTGGGGACGTTTCAGTCGCATTACAAAAGTTTTGGCGTAGATGTGGGTAAATAAAGCGAAGTTCTTTAACTGATTTAACGTCCGCGAGTATTGGTTTAGACCATTATTGTTGGCTTAATGATGTTTTAGATAAATATGATAAATCCTATAGTAGGTTTATCCCTTACAATAACAATATTTTTTTAAAGCGGTCGTAGCTTATTCGCGTAAGAGCTTGCTTTTCATACCCGAACTGCGGGTTCAAATCCCGCTTCTGACATGTAGGGACCAATGATGTATTCTTTGGGATTTTAGAACAATATAATACCTACCATCGTTCTTAAGGTGAAAGGTTTGTTCACTGCATGACATGACTGTGTGAATGGGAACCCAACAACAATCCAACTCCAGGATGAAAAGTTTATGGTTAGAAATAGTCCAAGCTTAGGAATAGAGTTTATACCTTAGGACAAAGTTTCTTTGATAAAGTTTTCCATCCATTCAGGCGCAGGTACTCATACCCCTACAGAGAATATAATAATATAATATAATAGAAGACTACATTTTATACCGGGTTACCGTGACAAGTCATAGTCCAAAGAGAACCGGGTTACTGAGATCATTAGGTACTGAGCAATTGACCAGCATACAGCATGCCTTTTTTGCTTAGATTTAGCCTCAATGTATCATAAAGTATATATGTCGCAGGCATCTGGTTTAATCTCCTGTTTGATTGAACCGTTAGCCCGTTCATTGGATGACGCTATTCAGTTGTATGACTAGGCCGAACGTTGATTGTACAAGCGTCACAAAACGTCCAACTAGTTAGCGGACTTAAAATCAGTCAGGTGGTGAATAAAACAAATATGGCGTCTAACAGCGAACAGCTGACTCAGATGAACAGCACTTGTATTATTATTTTTTGCAAATAAATTAGCTTTAAAGTGCGTTATTTATGTTAAAATAGTGTGACAACATGGATTTACCTATTATTACACCGCCGGCGGATAGTTTCAAAGCAAAAAATGTGCTTAAACTGGATAAATATGAACAACAATATCAAGGTACGTTTATTGTTATTGTTTAGTTAATTTGTGCGATGAGAGCTTTGTAACATAGTCTTTTTGTTGACTCTTGTCTGGTCATGTTCATCCTAACCAGACATTACAAAGTTGCTATACTATATCCCATTTAACGACTTCGCTGAATAACGTTCAGTCAAGACGTTGGACGTTACAGTCAACCACTTGACGAGTTGTTCTTTAGTCATTCAACTGAGTAGCGTCATCCAATGAACGGGCTAGCGGTTCAATCAAACAGGAGATTAAACCAGATGCCTGCGACATATATATGTTCTTATAATAGGAATTAGAATGAGAAAAACGCTTTGTAATATAAACGGAAGTTATGTTTTTCTCTCTGGCGATGGTGGCTCTTGTAAGCCCTTAACTGAAGCTCAGATGAATTTCGCTACATTATAACAAAAAGCCAGAAAGACGACCAAAGACATTCGTTTCCATACTGGACTTATTGTGTCCAATTTAAAAACAAAAATCACGTAATGGCATTAAAACAGTTTCATTAAAAAATCTAAAAGGGCACTATAATGCCCCTACCCCAAAACAATGCACTTGAGTCACATGACATGTTTGTCAAAGACGCACCGGAAGTGAATCCCTGAGGTCACGTGACCGCGGCCATCTTGCCAAACTACCCACTTCCGGTCAGTAAGTAGGGTGCTTGGGTGATTGGCACCATTGAGGCGTATTTTCAAATGAGTGTTACATTTTTTTATTATTGTTGTGTTTGGTTATATTGGTAAAAATGGATAAGTGAGAAATATGCAAAAGTCAGACTCCTATTGAGGTTCATAATTTCAAAGGATATAGGTACATATACCTAATGCTAAGTTATCAACAAACTTGTATACTACCTAATTACTCATAGAGACTTGTAAAACTTATCACAGTGCATCTTTACCTCAAAAGACACTTAAAACTACTTAGTTGTATATATACTTATACCAGGTAAGGAGATAACAAAACAAAAGAGGCTTCGATTCGAACACAAGTCGATCACAACAATTTAATTCATTCCCGTTTCCCTCAGCAAACCGGTTTGAACCACATTGAACTGGATCAGGGCGGCTTAAACCTGAATCTTTTGACCGGATCGATCTCACCCAGACACATATGAAAAGGATGGATACTAAAAGGGAAAATCCGTAAACCTCGGGAAATTTTATCGGGAAAATGTGCGTGTAGTTTTTTTTTCTCTTTTCGGGGGGACTGTCACCCAGACCTGTCAACAGCCTATCAATAGAGGCTCTAAAGTGACAGATAGGGTGACTACGGTTGGCTCAAATCAATAAAAGGAGTTCATTGCCGTCTTAAAAAGTTTTGACGCCAATACAGTCTTTATTGACGGGCTGTCGTAAGTTTTAACAGTTATAAATACTTACAGGCAGTTGGAGGGAAACTTTTTGAATTGTTAGTGAGTAGATAAGTATATAGTATTATTTTTATAGCTTAGAAGTATTATAGCAATTCAGATTCTATGTCTATGTTGGAAAGGGACAAAGGTAAAAGATAGTACCAGAAGAGAGGCTATGACGATGAAGTGAGACGACAGACGGTAGTTGCATTTTTAACAATTCTTAACGAGTGATGACCACGATGCGATTTGAACCTGCGGCCCTAACTTCGGAAGCTGGTTTACTATGGCATGGAGGGTTCAATGTATTCAAGTCAGCTGGTGTAGGTAAACAAGAAGAATGAGAACGTAAAAGAAAAGCTGATATGTAAGTTGCAGGAAGATGGAGTTAAAGAAAGTATGAAGAATTATAGACATGTTATCTCTATGGTAGCAGATGTTGGTGAGACCAAACCGTAAAGTTGCCAACGTTAGTTTTATTACTTTTATGGATTAAACTAACGTGATGTTGACGAATTATTTATAACCTACTTTGCATAATTTCGTTTAATCTTTCATTAATAAATACCCATCTTATATTTAATCAAAGGTCAAATCCGTTACAGGCAAATCCTATTATCCTTTAAATTCAATCATATTATTAAATAAGTATACCTACCTACATAAAAAATAATAATATCGAATACAATTATTAAGTATAATCTTTACAACAAAATCAAAATAAATATAATCTGAATACGTCATGTTTGAACTGTAAAAAAGACAAATAAAAGCGTGTACGGTCGGGGAGATTCGAACGCCTATGTGTATGGATTATTTATTTATGACCCATACATTTATTATGAACACTTGCGACCTTCGTCAATTATTTATGAGCCTTATTTTAGACGACGACATATAGGGGGTGTTCCTTCTTTTTGGTATTCTAAAGTTTAGAATACTATTTTACTACGTGCAGACTGTTAATAACAATGTATTTAACCTAAAAGTTTAACCACATAGTCTATAGGACGGGCTTTCAATTTACGAAAACGAAAAACGTTTACGTTTTATTCTCTCATCTGCATAAATTATCTGTTAAAGTTTTCATTATAGTTTCCGCTGGAGGCGCTCCTTTTTATGTGAGAAAAAGAAATTTTTTATTGGTAGTTTTCGAAAAAATATTATACTCATACTAAACGTACTGATGTACCTACTGTTTTTCCTCACGAAACATTATCCTCATCTTTATTTGTTTTTTCGAAGTCCCATACACAGTTCGATGTGCACTGTTCGATATATTATTATTGTATTAGAATACTTAAATGAATAAAAAAGAATGCATACAATGACGGTAAGTTTCTATAGAATAAGTTATTTAGTTTGACTAGAAGATCGTGAGTTTTTATTTTTAGGGATCTTTGTCTTTTACACCTTGTATGTCCAGTAAATAAATCATACAACAGTATATAAAAAACATACAACAGTAAAACACTAAGAGTGTGTTTTATTGTTGTATGTTTTTTATTTTATATACAATAATATACTTATAATATTCTTCTTGTTGATTTCGAACGAAATGCAGAGAATCAATGAATCAAAAGTTTGGAAAAAGACGTTTATAAAAAGTAAATATTTTGTAAGTACGATAAAATTCTTTTCTTACTCTTACGGTGTAGTTTCTAATGACGTACCTAGTTATAAAATGTTATTTAAATCGCCTATAAGTACTTAATCAAAATTACAGACAATAGGAACAAGATGGAGTGCCGATAGATTTGTGACTTTATTCATTTGTACAATGATTGAATGTTGTCAATAGGTTGAATTTAAGACGTATATAAGGCCCGGGTCTCCTATTTACTCCGTAGGTCGCGTCCAGCGTCACGCCGTAGGCCGCGTCACGATACTCACTACGTCTACGCGCCAACGTCGACGTGTGAGGGAGACCGCATCAGTACATTTCTATAGTGAGCATCGTGACGCGGCCTACGGCGTGACGCTGGACGCGACCCGCGGCGAAAATAGGAGACCCGGGCCTTACTCGGTAGACAGTAAACAAAATTCGGAGAGTATCTACCTATTTAGTTTAGTATTTGTATGTAACACTCAAACGCCTATATAATATGAGTTATATCACATAGGTATAGTGGACATAATATATAGTAGAGAAAACTTAATCTTCTTCTGATATCTTACAAAGTCTATGAAAAATATATTAAGGTGGAATTTCACCAAACGCTAACCGTATTTAGTCGCACGTCAAACGTCTGGCAGTTAGTACAAAGAGTATTTAAAATTTGATTTAAATACAATTTTAAATAAGTACCTTTAGCGTTTGGTTAAAGTGACCCTAAGTATCAGAGTACTAAAGTATGTGGTATGGTATTTATAAGTTTTTGTTGATATATTACTTAGGTACGCATAATCACCGCATAATTTAATTATCCAAGTACTTATCTGACAATGAACTAGAGAAAGCGGTCGCTTCAAAAAACATCCACATATCATTTTTTTATTACAATCACTGTGGCAGACCTCTTAAACACTCTGCTTTTTGTCACTTTTATGATAATAATATTTTTTTGGAAAATTGTTGAGTACCCCTGCTTGCGTGTCCGAAACCGGAAATGGTTGCTCACCCCTGTCCCTAAAGCGAGCGCAGGACGCACTCGGCACCACGTGTTGGTAATTACTACACAATCATATTTCAAGTACCTCCAACCAAAGGTTGCCTGGAAGAGATCGCTTTTTGCGATAAGCCCGTCTATTGAGTTAAATTCACTGTATAAATAATTGTTAGTCAATAAAGTAGTATTCTATTCTATTCTAACCCAGCTCGCCAAGGATTTCGTACAAATGTAAACACTCAGGAGAAATGAAAAAAAATCACTCACAAATTGCTGACATCAAATGACCCCAAGTATGTAAAAAAAACTAAAATTTTATTAATATATTTACGTTTTAGTTGTTAATATTCTGATGCACTATCAATTTACTTCTTTCTAGTCTTTTCCGTTTAGGAGTAATTTGGTGCTATTATCATTATAACTGGAAATACTTCATTGCTTGTGAGTATATAAAGTAAAGTGCACAATTTCCTATTACTCTCACTATTACCTATTAGAAACCTAATAATAACTGATAATAAACATACATACCGTCGAATCTGAAGGCACAAAGGACATTGGGAATTTGGTATGGCAATTAACCCCGCTTTCTGAAAAGACGCGAACATTAAACCAAAATACTTTTAAATCATAGTGTTACCAACTAGATTTAATATTCTGTAGTTATTTTAATTCAAAGCAATGGGAAAAGATACAATCATATTTTATGGTGACTTTTTCGTAGTAGGTAAACTACGTAATACATTTTCCTAATTATTTACGATTTCCGATTGTTATGAATTAAAATAACTACAGATTATTAAATCTGGTTGGTAACACTATGATTTAAAATTTTGGTTTATGTTCGCGACTTTTCAATAAAGCGGGGCATAAACGCGCGATGTCCTTTAAATATTAGAACTGTCAAACTATAATTTTTGCCAGTAATAAATAAAATTTACGTAAAAACACTCATCGAGTCGAATTTTAAACAAAAAATTTGAGGTTTTTTAGTGCCAATGCTAAGTTATTCAAAAAATTCCTATAATTTGCCGTCGTCTGAACTAATAAACTTAATAAAGTGGAAAATACTGTGAGCTATATCCAGGTCAAATAGTCTATGACAGGGTGTCAATTAGCTGGAGTCTAGACTCTAGACTCTAGACCAATATTAGTGGCTAAAAGAAAGAAAAAAACACATAATCACGGGTTTTCTTGATCTAAAGAATCCCAGCTAAGTCTGCCATCGATCTTTTTTTTCTGCCATCAATCTTGCCTAGTGTTGCCATTTTAGAATCTTTGTTGGTCACCTGGCTTATTTTACTAATAAGGAGTTTTTTTTTATAACGAATATCAAAGAAGAACATAATTTTAAGAATGACCGCCTCAGTCACCCCCTTTTGGCTATCACATTTTTAGCAATAGGTGACAGATTTAAACTCAACAAAACCCACGATTACAAAATGATTTAACATTAGACTCGTGTTTTCCGTCGGGGGTTAAAAACGAATGTACCTATTTCGTTTTAATAGGTACATAATTTTATCAATAAATAAGTGTCATGCTCTACTACTGAATACTTTATCAAAGAAACCGTTAATAAATATTGCATGCGATCATAACGCCGGTTGAGGTATTACAGTAATAAACTCATTCTAAGTATGCACATAAGTATTGGTAATAAGTGATAGGTATTGCAACATTCTAATACCCACTTACAGGTAATATTACAAAGAAATGCCAGTCTAAAAGGGAAATGCTTCCGTCAATTTCCTTTTTACTGCTTATTGAATGTTCATAATTTATTCAGATGCACAAAGTCAATCGTCTTTTTTCCTACTTTCGTTTAAAAAGCACACTTACTTCACCGGTTTTATTTTGTATTTTTTTAGAATTACTTAATTCCTTTTATACATTCGAAACTATGACCTATTTAGTATCTATTCTATTCTATTCTATTCTCATAGGGGGTGAAGTTCCTGTACGTGGCTCTCTCGAGTGGAACCTTTGTACATATCCCCTTGATTTCAGCTCAGCCAGCCTAGCTCCCGAGTAAACTGGAGTAGCAGGCCTGGGTGTTGTAATAGCTGAGGTAGGCGCTCTGTTGGTCCAAGAATAGATAATCTTGTTTCTGTAGTAGGTGGACAAGCTAACAGAATATGTTCAACCGTCTCATCTACTTCCTTACATGTCCTACATAAGGGACTAGTTGAGTTACCTATGGTATATAAGTGTTTATTCACGCAACAATGTCCTGTTATTAATCCTACCATTAATGATATATTACTACGGGACAGGTTGAGTAAGTAGCGTGTAAGTTTATGGTTGTGTGATACAATAAACGCTTTAGTTTGTCTGCAATCTACACGATTTTTCCACTCCTGATTGTGTTCAGATAGTGTTTTATCGGTGAGAACTTGCCTTATTGCCTTTGATGACAAACTAATAAATGGTTCTGGCCCTATTGGTAGGGTATTTGATCCCATTCTTGCTAGTCGGTCAGCCTCGCAATTTCCTATGTTGTCGTTATGACTTTTAATCCACTGTACTGTTACATTATTTGAAATGCTTAGGTTTTCCAGTGTTCTGTGACATTCTAAAATTAATTTAGATTTTGTTACAGTTCTGCCTAAGGCACCTAAAATAGCCATACTGTCTGTGTAGAAGCAGATATTGCTATTTTTTGTGTCTTTTATTTGTGTAGCTCCGTCAAGTAGGCTGGCAGCTTCTGCCTGAAAAACAGTAGCTTTGTTCCCGAAGCTGACAGAGTATTGTAAATTAAGTTCCGGGCAGAAGACACCTCCACCGCTGCCCTTCTTGTTCTTGGCTCCGTCAATGTAGATATTGATGTCGTAATTGTTTTCGTCTGATGTGCCACACTGATCTCGCTGGATAGTGTAGCTTCTGTTGAAGATAAACGTCTTTATAGTAGTGTCGCTGCATTCAGTGGACCCGGGAGCCGACAACTTGGCAATGTCAAGTATGCGACTGTGTCCCTGTGCAGTAGTATTCGTTGACCATAGTCCCATGTTACTTAGCCTTATCGCCGCCGCTTTAGCTTCCTGCTTGATGATAATATCGAGTGGTGGAAGTCCTAGAATTATTTCTAGGGCGGCTGTTGGGGTTGACTTCATACATCCAGTGATTGAAACGCATGCAAGCCTTTGAAACTGTCGTAGTTTGTTTTTCACAGTAATGAGGTTCGATCTTTGCCACCAAACCACTGCTCCATATGTTATTATAGGTCTGACCACCGCTGTGTACAACCATTTACACAGCTTTGGCTTGAGTCCCCATTTGGATCCAACAAGTTTCCTAGTTTGGTATAGGGATATTGTTGCTTTACTTAGGGTTTTCTCCACATGTTTAGACCAGCTTAGGCGGTGGTCTAGCCATATGCCGAGATACTTTACCTCATTTGTTAACTTTAAGGTTGTATTAAAAAGTTTAGGTAGCTTTAAATTACCTATCTTAGTCTTTTTGGTAAATAGAACCATTTCCGTTTTGGTTGGGTTCACTGACAATTCATGTTTGTGACACCATTCCTCTATGATGTTCAGTGCAAGTTGCATCCTTTCACATAAGGTATTTACAAACAGACCGCCAATGAGAATCGTAACGTCATCGGCGTAGGCTATTGTTGTAAAACCTTTATTATTTAGATCGCAAAGTAGATCATTCACAACTAAAACCCACAGCAATGGAGATAACACTCCACCCTGCGGACATCCCTTTGCTACTTTGCATCTTATTGTATTTGTTGAAGTAAAAGATACTGTTCTTGATTTAAGCATATTTGTTACCCAGGCACTGATGACCGGGTCTACATCATGATTTTTAAGGTTATTACTTATGCTATTGAACATAGTTTTATCAAAAGCTCCTTCAATATCGATAAAAACTGCAAGGCAGGATTGTTGTAACAATATTGAATTTTCAATTTTGCTTACCACTGAGTGTAAGGCCGACTCTGTTGACTTACCCGGTTGGTATGCATGTTGGTTAGGATGGACAGGTTTCACGGAAAGTGCACCGTCACGTATATATCTGTCACACAGTCGTTCTAAAGTTTTAAGAAGAAATGATGACAGACTAATGGGTCTATAGGCTTTCGGAGAGGTGTAGTCATCTTTACCCGCTTTAGGCAAAAATACTACTTTCACCTCCCTCCATCCCTTAGGTATATACCCGAGGGCTATACAGGCTCTGAAGATACCTACTAGCCGTGGTGAGATAATATCTACCTCCCACTGTAGGAGAGCCGGCACTATACCGTCTGCTCCCGGCGATTTGAAGGGAAGGAAAGAGGTGATAGCCCATCTTACTTTTTCTTCATTTATTACGGCGGCCGCAATAGATTCAGCGTAACTAGAAGAATTAATTATTGGTGACAGCTGTTCTTGATCACACGACTCTTCCGCTAGCATTTCACAGCCAGGGAAGTGCGTGAGCAACAGGAGGCTGTTCCTTTCGGTTTCGTTTTTTGTGTAGGTGCCATCTGGTTTTTTTAATGAATCTAGCTGATTTTGAGAGTCAATTGACATGCATTTTTTTACCCTCGCAGCTTTAGTTTCACTTTTAATTGACCCGCAAAAATTCCTCCAGGATTCCCTAGTTTTTGCTCTAGTCTCTTTTTTGAATTTATTTCTTGCTAATTGAAACGCTTTCCAATCTTCCTCTTTTTTCGTATTTTTGGCGCGATTGAAAAGTTTTCTTACATTTGTTCTCATTTTCTCCAGTGAATTGCACCACCACTTGCGAGGTGACGCACTCACGGTCACTAAAGGACATGATTCTTCGTAGCTTTTAACGATAATGTTAGTAAATTCGTCAACAGCTTCGTCTATCAACTTATAGGTGTTTAAGTTATCATACGGCTGAGTGTCGCTCAGTCCCTTAAGTAAACGATCGTGAAACTCGACTCTGTTTGTTTTCCTCGGATTTCTATATTGCCTAGGTTTGGGTGTTATAGAGGTTAGCTTAAAAGATATCCATCTGTGATCCGCACAGGACACGTCTGGAAGCACCCTCCAGCCTACCACCATGTCCCTCGCCTGACTGTTAGTAATAGTGACATCTGGAATTGTTTGAGCACGAGCCGTGACAAACGTAGGCTCGGACCCTCTATTCAGAACACTTAGATTATTAGATAATAGGAACTCGAGTAAATCCCTACCCCTTTTATTAGTTTCCCTACAGCCCCATAGACTGCTATGCGCATTTGCATCGCAACCTATAATGAGTGGGATATTGTTTATCTTACATTCCGTGACCAGAGAGATAAGCTCGGGCGGGGGCATTGACCCGTCCCCAGGTAGGTATGCCGAGGCGATATACAACACCCGCCTCGCGTGCGACTCGTCCAATGTGAGTCCCACCACGGTTAAGTCCGGAGTGCAAAGATTTGAAATTTTGTTAGCAGTGTAACATTTAGGTATAAGTATTAGACTTCTTATTTTACTACAATCTACAGTGGAGAAAGAGTTACAATAAAAAGTATTACCTTGATGAAGTTCGAGCGGCTTACCCCTCCTAAGTAAAGGCTCCGTGACCAGCGCAATGGTGGTCGGGTTTTCTTCTAGTTTACGTCGCAGAGCCGCGGCCCCAGTGTACGAATGTTGAATATTCGCTTGTATCACTTTAATCGACGTCATTTTTGTTTTATTGTTTTTTTTTTTATATAGATTTAATATTATATATTATAAATATATTTAATATTATATGTGTAAGTGTACTTATACATATTTAATAAGTTTATGTTGGTGTGGTCGCCCGGTCGTCGTCCCGCCCCAACATATATTCCTCGGTGGCCGAGGACAAGCTCAGAGTCGAGGGCGACCGAATGCCAAGGGCCCCGAGGCCCAACCATTCGCCCGCACTCGACCCCGAAGACCTGCGCTCGCGACCGGACTCCGGTTTGTCCGCCACCGCCGTCACCGCGTCACACGTGTCCCCGGGGGGGGCACTTGGGGCTGCGGTCTCAAGCACGTCAGCTGTTTCAGCTGCCTGACCGCCGCCCTGTGACACTCTGACGTGTATTGTGCCCACCTTGTAGCTCAGCTGTGCCCACCTTGTAGCTCAGCTGTGCCCACCTTGTAGCTCAGCAGCAGCTAGTATCTAATAACCAGTTGAATTCCAGTCAGTTTACTAAACGCTATAAGTGGTTTATTAATGCATTGGATTAAATAATATCATAGGAACCAAAAATACAATCCTATAGCGATAGATGTCATCCATTTTTCATTTTTTTTTGTTCATAAACACAAGGTGTATTTGAAATTCTTATAACTAAACATAAATTACCTATCACACATGCATTAAAAGATTTTGTAAACAAAAGTAAAAATAAATTTAAATTATTAATATAATGAATGTCCAAAAAATAAAATTAAAGACAAAAAAAATTAAATTATTAAGAAAATTAATTTCCAAATAAAAAATTAAAAACTATGTCTGAATTAAAAGCAAAAATAATGTAAATAACAATACAAGTCACAAATTAATTCAAAATTTAAAAACAAATTAAGAAAGTTCATGAAACATGTCAAAAATCATTCAAGTCATATAGACATTTTTCCAATAAAAGAGATTTCAGTTCACTTTTAAAGCAGCTTTTCGTTACCATCAGTTTATTAAAAAATACAATGGCCTGGTATGGAGCTGAATGCTTCGTCGTCACCAATAGATGTGGTGTGAGTTTGATTGGAAGCTCTTTTCTTCTTGTACTTTCACGTATGGCCTTCTCTTCCTTCGTTTCTATTGAATGGATGTTCTTGGCTAGACCAGTAAGAAGGACCAGAATATACAAACTCGGCACAGTCAATATGCCAAGTCGCTTAAAAACTGGCATACAAGATTCCATTTTATCATTTGACGGCTGAATGGTGTAGTGGTAGGACCCTGACTTCTATGCCGAAGGTCCCGGGTTCGATTCCCGGCTGGGGCAGATATTTGTTTAAAGACAGATATTTGTACTCGGGTCTTGGGTGTTGATATTTATATTTAGTATCTATCTATCTATGTATTTGTGTAGATATATCAGCTGTCCGATACCCATAACACAGGTTCTGCCTAGCTTGGGGTCGGATGGCCGTGTGTGAGATGTCCCCACATATTTATTTATATTTATTTATTCATTTGTGGTATACGGGTAGGGAATACATCCCGGCCTTTATTTGGGATCCCGGGATTTCGGGACTGGATGAAGACAATCCCGGGATCCCGGGATAGTCCCGGGATTTGGGTCACAAACAAAACACGTCTAACGAATCAAAGTTTTTAGGTTTATTGGAGACACAGTATTTATAATTTAACTTTGTCAGACCATACTTAGTTGAAAAAAAATATACCTCTTAAAAAAAGATAAACAATAGGCTACTTGACTCTTTTTTAAAATAGGCAGGTCTAATATAATTAATAATTGATCTATTAGACCAAACAAAATACTCTATAATTTTTTTGGACCTTGCAAATCGCAAAACTGTAACTTAAAAGTTCTACTTTTCATAAACAGAGGAAAACGGTGTCAGCCATATTTGTTTATAAATTATCACATCTGTGACGTCACACGGGTAGAAAACAATCATTTGATATTTAACTAATGAAAACAAAGCTACGAAAATACCCTTACCTACTAATTTACCCTTTTTTGTCAAACCCGAAAATCCCGGGATTGGCAAATTCTAATCCCAAAAATGTCGGGACTGGAAAATGACCGGGAAGTTTTATGCTATAGCGCAACTTAGACTCCATCAATGCGTAGTAGACCATCTTAAGCTGCTCTTCGCTTATTTCATCCCGGAGACTTCGTAGGGCATAGCATGCAGAACTAATAGAGCTCTCCAATGCATTGAGTTCATGCTTCCAGTTCAATGAAGAATCAATATAAATTCCTAAAAATTTTACGACATTGGCATTTTATACTTTGTCTCCATTAAGTATGATATTGATTTTATCTTTATCTCTTTCTGTGGTTCTAAAGAGTGAAGCACTTGTTTCGGTCGTACTCGTATTTATTTTACGATTATTTATGCTGTACCATGTTGAGAAAATGCATAGCATGTTGTTAACATCAGATTCCAATGTCTTTATGTCGTTGGCTGAAACTACAGCATTGGTATCATCGGCATATACGACTAGCCTGGCATCCGGCATAGACCGACCCATGTGCTCTAGCAGATCATTCGTAAACACATAAAAAGTATGGGTCCTAAGACTGAGCCTTGCGGAACTCCTCGAGTGACATTCATCAATTTTGACTTTGTGATCATCTCAGAGTTATTATCTATGGTGATGATCTCTACAAATTGTTTCCTGTTCTGAAGGTAAGACTTGAAAAGTTTTAAAGTGTTTCCTCGTACTCCGTAATGTTCTAATTTTTTTGTAGGATTTCATGGTCTATTAGATCAAAAGCTGAGCTTAGGCCGAGAAAAAAGGCAGCTACCTTCTTTTTGTCGTTAAGTTTTAGTACTACATCATTTACTAATGTTTCAATAGCGTCTACTGTTTCTAGGCTTCGTCTGTAACCAAACTGTCTATCACTAATAACATTGTTCATATTAAGATGTACTAGAAGTCTCGATTTAAGGATTTTTTAAGGTCTATATTTTGATGGATCTTTCTTGGAACCTTTTTTTTAAATATATACCATATGCACTCATTATAAAAATAGGCCAACGGAGCTGCTAGCACATCAATATTGTCTTTGACCACTGTCATAGGCAGACCGTCATATCCGCAGGATTTCTTGTTCTCAAGACTACGAACAAGCTTCTCAACTTCTGCTGGATTACATGTTCGACAATACATATCATTTTGTACTTTTGAATCTCTCTCAATATATTCATAGCCAAGTCTTTGTTAACACTTGATGTATTGGATTCTTCAAAATCAAATTGATTTGCAAATATATTCCCAATTTCTTTGGGGTTGTCAGTTATTTAATTACCTACCTTAAGCAGAAGTTTTTCTTTAAGTGTGTTGGTTTTATTTATTTCTGTGTTTGTTTACACACCTCCAAATTGCTTTCGTGGAATCTTTTGCACCGTCGATTTCAAACCGGACTGCCTGTTTTTTTGCCATTCTAATTACTTTCCTATAAATTGAGATATACCTCTTGTAGTATTCGTTTATACTTGGATCGAAACGCAGAGCTCCATATAAAACTCTTTTCATTTTACTTGACACTTTTATTGCTGTAGTGATCCATTTAATATGATCTGATCTTTTTGTCTTTACTCGAACTTTCTTTTTCGGAAAACTGTTTCTGAAAATGCTGTCGAATGTTGAAATAAATCCATTGATTCCCTTGTCAGTCCAGTTCTGTTTCATTATTTCATTCCTAAATTGATCATTATTTTTTTGAGAGAAACATCTTTTTTCTACTGAAAGTGTTTCAGGGATTTTATTAGCTTTGCTCGCATTTTCAATTGATAAATCACAGAAAATACAAGCGTGACCATCTGCCAAGCCATTGTGATCAACATTATGTTTCTCCAAACATGCCTCAGGTACGTTAGTCAAGAAGTTATCAATACAAGAGCTTGAATCATTTTTCACATATGTAACCTCGTTGATAACATGTCTAAAATTATAACACTTTAAGAGATTAACAAATTCATTACGTTTTTTGGTATCAGAGAGAATATCTAGGTATATTAAAATCACCACAAATTATACATTTCTTATCAAAAAAGTACTCAAGAAGTTTTTCTAATCTTTCCATAAAAATATCATAAGTATTATCGTCTGGGTTTCTATACCAACAACAAATATAAACATTACTTTGAATGTCTCTAACTCCGCAGACCTCAAAACATTTTACTTTATATAGTTTTTTTACAATGTTCTAGTTCTTCATATGGCCTGTCTTTATGAAGCTAGCTATTAATGACCCTCCTCTTTTTTGTGGCTTCTTGTATTATAAGAAGCTAGATTATAATTATCTAGATGAAATAAGGGTGCTGAGTCTTTGTACAAGAAGTGTTCAGTGAGACAGATGTAGTGTACGTCTTTATCTAAACCATGAAGATAAACCTCTAATTCATCTTTTTTAGCAATTCCACACGCGTTTTGGTGAAATAAATAAACATTTTCTATATTATTGCGAGAATCTATATTTATTGTTTGTTGTTGTGATGTTTCCAAGTGAACTGTTACGGTATCAGATTTGTAGTTGAACTCGAAAAAGACTATTCGTATTATTATTTTCATGAGATGTTCCACCAGTCTCACTATGTATTTAGATTGCGATTTGCGTGGATTTCGTCAACTATTATGCATAAATAATTAAATATGGTTACGATTCCATATTTTGTGATAGTCCCGGTTCTTCTGTTGAAAGTATATTGTATAGTAGCGATAGATGTCTTACTTAGCCTATAAATAATTACTAAGATACAATAAGTAGGTACCTACATACCTAAATATAATGATATACATACATAAAAGCTACAATAAACACCATAATTTGCAATGATTCAGCCGACGTTCGGTGTTGCCATACCTTTGCGGTATTTTTACTGTCGACTCCGTTTTACGATGTGTACAGAGACCCGCCCTTATATCACTGGATTAACCCTGCAGTAGTGATGTCAGAAAAAAAAGGCTATCGATTGTATACCTTTTGTAATATTTTTAAAATAATAATGTGTAGGTAATTTTTATATGTATTTATTTCGTTTTGTTTTGACGATGGAATTTTTAAGATACATTGTGAAATTGCAACTATTAGAAAAACCTTACTTAAAAAAAATAGGGCCTTACCTCAAAAACTTAGACAATATTTAACAGATGTTTAGTGCTGTCAAACGCCTACAAAATCTGTCAAATTTCGTTTGAAACACTTGTTAAACAGTATTTAAAGTTTTTTGTGGTAGCACAGTTAATGTTTAATAATAAATAATATGAAGTGATTTTCATATTTATATTGGTTATTTACTATATCCTATGATCGATAACATAATGTAACTGAAGTTCTTAAAACAACCCTACTGAAGGATACAAACCTTTCACAGACCTGAGAACCGTCAGGGTCAAGGGATATTAGTCCTTATAACATCGGTTTTCGGTGTTTTTCCATCTGCTGTAAGATGATGGATTATAACGACCTTGTTGATTTTCTGGTGGCTTTTTATTTAATATTATGAAAAGTGACGGGTTTTTTTTTTATACATAGAGGTATCAATGTAATAAGCCATAAAAAAATACTTTACTGATAATAGTGTGATTATTTTAACGAAATCAAAATACCCAATTCTCTATTGGTCTGTTAATTAGCAGCAGTTAATAGCACCTCAATTACTGAACCGAATTTGATAAAATTTGGAATAGCTCCATTTTTACCCATTGAAAGTAAGCGTTTCCGTAATCCATTATACTTAACTAATATCATTTAAGTGTATGATTGTCCCTATATTGTTCGCAGCTAGCCGCAATCCTTTTATCGATTTCCACTACGTATGTCAGGGATGGGCAGTTGAACATGTTTAGTCCCATTTAACTGTCAAACTGTAATATTCTTGAAACTACAACGTCAAAGCAGGCAACAATTGCTGTAAAATTTTAATATACTTTACGTCCGTGACAGTTTTTATTGGTTATTCTTTTTTCCGTATAGCGCACCCTATACTATATTACATATGTAGGTATACCTTGACTATAGCTAACTTAGTCTCCTGTTACTTCTATGTATGTACTTATTTTATACATTCTAATATAAACTTAGCGGTACTTAAGTACATTTTTTACTACTTTAAATATATTTACTTAATTTTTTATGGTTAAGTACGTTATTTATTAGGTCTTTAGGACTTTTTTCACGTATTTTCCAAAGTTTTAGAATAAACACTGATTAGAATAGCGAGTTGTGTCTCTACCATTAGGATGTGCACTTTATACATATACGCTTTAAATAGGAAACCAATGACCTAAATAAAGTTTCCTAAACAGTTGTAACCTTTTGACCCATTCATATTTTTTTGTCACTAAATACATTTACTTCGCAGAAGTAATCGCATTGTAACACCCTGTTTTTGGGGTCATTCCAAAAAAAATACTTGAAATTTCCGGGTTCAATTCTACTAGGAGCACGGGACCTCTAACTTCAGTCAGGGCCCGGCAAATAGGCGACTGATATTTTGGATTATAATCATATGTTTGATAGCCACCGACTGTTCTGACTCCCACGTGTGTCACGCACCCGAATGACCGAGAGGGTTACTCTATACTGTCTAGGGCATGCAATACGGCAATACCGGGATCCCGGTATTACGGGATCCCGGACAAAATTTACCTTTTTTGTCAATACCGGGATCGGACTTTTTTAGGCTATAAATAAAGCGATTAAATTATCGTTAGCCTTTTGTCCCTATATACTATGAAATCCCCACTTGTTTCCAATCGTTTAATGCAGTTTTCAGACGTTGGAAATCTACTGTTGTCCATGAGTAAGGGGCCGTCCATTAATCACGTGAGGCTCAAAGGGGGAGGGGGTACTGAAAACCTCACGAAACATCACGAGGGGGGAGGGGGGGTTCTCGTTAGACATCACGTGTATTAATTTTTTGTCAAAAATTAGGTATTACTGAACCGATATTTTGGACGGCGCAAAAATTTTAACGATTTGTAGTATGACCATATATTTTTTCTAGTCAAAAATTGCCTTTACATAGACTTCCAAAAAATACACGTGATCCAGGGGGGGGGAGGGGGGGTTGGTCCCAAACCTCACCAAATATCACCAGGGGGGAGGGGGGGGTCAAAAAATGAGAAAAACGACCTCACGTGATTAATGGACGGCCCCTAAACGAACCGAATGTAAAAAGTAATTATATTCTAAAATTTAAACTCTAATGCTCAAGTTGTATATAAAAACTATTTTATTGCTTTTTCTTGTTTAATTTGGATTAGGTGTTACAATGAAGTCTAATACCGGTATTAATACCGGAACTCAATACCGGTATTGAAAATTTTTCCGGTATTGCATGCCCTAATACTGACGGAAAACGAACGAGAGCTCTTGTGCACTTTTATATATTTAATCATACCTATCTATGGCAATTGGCCATGCTAACTTTCTGAACAAGAATGGAATGCTTAAAACCGTTTCGAGGAATATGCTTTCTGTACAATTTCTAGTTATCAAATTTTAAATTAAGTCTCTATTTTTTGAATTATTCACGAGCCGCTCACAGGAACACTTCGTTGAGTCGTTTCAGAAATTTCTTCATTGTCATCATAATAATATTTTATGGTATTTCTTGACATTTGAGGACCTAATTACCTATATCATGCGGTTTCTTTTTCGTTTCAAACCAAGCCTTATGAAGTCACCCAACCACTATTTTAAGTTATTGTAAATTAAGTTATTGTTTCTTTATGACTGGAAACCGCCTGAAGCCTTACTGCTTTTAGGCAGATGGCAGCGTTGTATGGTTGACTCATTGACTTATAAAATTACTAACGTAAGGGCAGGCCCAACCGCTCAAGACAAAATTGACACCCTCGGGCTGGCCCTAAAATGTCATGATAATATTCTGTCATCATTTTGTTTGAATTGGGGCCAGCGCGCGGGTCACATTTTCTTTAGGCAAAATGTTCTGACGGGCGCATCCTTTTTTTTGAAATCATTGGGTTGATTTCTTATTTGAAGGTACTAAGTTACTTAATAGGCCGATTTTTTTTAATACGAACTAGATCGAGTGTCAGTGCCAAAGAAACGTCTCGACAAATAACACTCTACTTCGTTTTCCACATAAAAAAACGCGGACTTGTTTCGAAAGTTTGATAACTAGTAACCTCCTCTACAGTGAATTTTTATTCAAAAAATTATTATTTATTTTAAATAGCCGTATATTAAATATTGTGATTGATTTGTCAGGGTTACTACAATTTATACCTTTTATTTATAACGACACAAATTGTTATTTTGAAGTTTACAACAGGTTACGGTTGATCAAAAGAACACAACCGAATCAATTGTTTGCCTCACCTTATACCGCTTTTGCCTGACGCTACCTTTAGAACCGAACAATATGCCACGCTATCGTATGCAACAATGTATCGTTCTGGTACTATCGGCTCGATTATTTACTGCACTAATTTAATAATGTAAAATATTATTAGTAACATCTACTGACCATGATATCACATTTAAATCAAAGGCATAAACTTGTTTAAAACGGCAGAAAAAAGCTATGGAATATGATTAAATGTAGAGTCCCAAAAAGGTTCAAGCTTTTGTCAGTCGTGTATTTAGGTATACCATGACTTTTATGCGGTAGTTAGCATGTAAAATAAAGTGTAGATACTTGATGTTATCCAGAAAAAAAGTCTAAAGTACTAGCAAGTACTAATAGTAAGTAACTACATATTAACAAAAAAAAACAATTACATATACTTTTTGAGTAGTGTGACTTCCTCTTCTTAGGTCTCTCCAAATCGTCGCCAAGACTTCCTCAAGATCTCACACATATATATGCCAACACCTAGTGGGTCCGTATGTACACATGCTGGCGTAGGTACACCACGTAATGACACCGGAGTACGTCCGTATTCATAGACTCCACATCTCCCCGGGGTGCTAAGTTAATTTCAAGTTCCCACCAACTTGCGCTCAGTTATTAAAATGGCCGACTTGGCGGCAGCATAATAGCGTTTGTGGAACGTTCTAGCAAAAGTTGGAGCAAATTACCTTTGTGGTCGGCTGTGTCGCGTTTAATACGCTCTGTGTATAGGAAGTCGGCTGGTGAATTTCTAAGTGTTGGCTGTCAATGTAGCGGGGCGAAGAGTGAGCTGTTGTGTGGTATGTGAATAATTGATCCGTGCGTACCTGCGCTTTGCTGAATGTTTGGCGGGTGACTCTTTACTTCTTACCATGTTAGCTTTTAAAGGTAATATCTTTATTATGGTCCTTCGCTAATAGTGTAGTTACATGCACATTATTTTTTACTATTTTCTAATAAGAAAAAATCAAATGCATTTGTGTACCTATGTGTGACTCTTATTAATGGCAGAATACCAACGCACGTCACGAGTTTTTTATGAAATAATTGTATTTTTAAGGCAAGAATGCCACTGTGGAAAACAGCCATATCAGAGCCACGAACAATCTGGCGTAAATAGTGAAATGCTCAATTTATTGGAACTCAAAATTTCCAACAAAACGGGCACCAAACCGATTTGAAACAATTCTACAAAAATAGCACCAAAGTTAACCCCTCGCACACATTGGCAAGAAAGGCGTAAGTTTTTCTATTGTGAAAATCTCTCGGCTGCGCCGCCGTGGGCGTGGTGCTATTCAACCGACAAATGTCAACTTTCAACTCTCGGCACAGCTGAAAAAAAGCAGTAGAGACCGTCCGAACTGAATTTCGCATACTCTTCGTGCCGCGAGCACAGGATTCGATACTATTTTCGAATCTACGCGAAGGGTCACTTTTACCAAACGCTAAACGTATTTAAATCAAATTATAAATATTTTTTTTACTAACTGACAGACGTATGACAGGCTACTAAATACGTTTAGCGTTTGGTGAAATTCCACCTAGCATATGGAAAAAACAAATGTCACTTTTGGAACTAACTTTGCCTTGCATTTTGACAGTGACAGTTGACGATACGCAACGTTAACGGAGGTTCGAAACTTGTGCTCACGACTCTGATTTCGATCCTTAGTCGGATCGATCTGTTGATTCATGGTAATTTGTATGCATACTTCTCTCAAAATATATAATATCCAATAACTAGCGCCTTTATTAATTACCAGTTATGTTACTGTAACCTAACTCTATACTTTATTTCAACTAGCATTATTTTATTTTAATAGTCTAACTGATGTGTGATGTCAACAAATACTCACACTTACTTTACTTCTTCTAGTGCCTCTACACTACTGGAGGTGGCACTTACTTGACGTTTAGACAAACAATCCATCTCTTGACATATTGATCGATATAAAAAATAAGTATCAGTATTATTACTGTCTCTCAAATAACGGAACGTCGAACCAGCACTAACAAATATTCAACGTCAGTAGCAATCACAACAGAGGCCCTATCGCTAAGTAAAAACAAAATAACGACGGACCATTTTAAGAAGTACCTAACTAGTGTCAAATCATAAATTTTGAATCCTAAAATCTGTCAAAACAAGTTCACAATAGGAACACAGGTAGCACACAATCACCGTTACTGCGGGCCCCTGCGCTGTACCGTCGCCCAGCCACAATAGTCCGGGAAACGTGTTAAATATTTAAACCGAGTCAGCAACACATTCTTACCCCGACTCGACCGACGGTAGTTAACTCATAATTGAGTACGAAAGCTACTTAGGACCAAGGTGCTGAGTTCGATGCCAGTCGCGGATTAGTTTTGAAAGAAAGAAAGAAAGAAAAACGTTTATTCGGTGCATTTCACACATACACACTCACAGAAAATACAAAACCAGTAAAACAATCTGACAGAAAAAGTTTTAAGACGTGGCCAGACGCTTTGCTGAGGTAAGAGTGTTTTTTTATTGATACCTTAAACTTCATGTAGGAGAGAGGTTAATTTTATAAGTACCTAGTGCATGATTTCAGTTATATTTGAAATTAAAAAGCATAAGAGTCTAGCGAGCTCTGACGTCACCAACGATTAATGCATCATATGAGTAATGTAAATTAGTTTCATTAAAAAAGATACATAACTACCTACATGTCTGCTATGTTCCATTCTCTAAAACCTCTCTGTTTCCAAGCCAACAAATTGTCATAACTTCCTCAATACATATTATAATAAACGTTTTATGTATTTGCATATTTAGTTCAAAGTACCTACATAGACGAACAGTCGGCAAGTAGAACAGACAAAGCAAATGCGAAGTAAGTGAATAGAACGAAACAAATGAATAAACTACGACATGTTATAGTGCCACAAACTTATCTGTTCCGGTGACAGCTCACGTAAATGTGTAATATTTCTTCATTCTGTAAGATTTTAAGATTGCCTATAGTAGTAATTCGCCCTTGCGGTATTAATAAACCCATCTAATCCTTAACAATATATAATTCATTAGTAAGTAATGAGATATGGATCAATTTAGTTCGCCCTCACCGGAACAGAGAAGTTTGTGGAACTGTAGCTTCAGTTTTAAAGTCCTTTGTTTGTATTCTTATAGGTACTTAATGAAAATCATATCAAATAGTATTACTAACGTCATTGTGTTGTGTGTGATAAAGTTTCAGCAAAGTTTAATATGCATGGCGTAATAAATTGAGTATGGAGAAGCTACCACCAAGCCGCACCAGGCCTCCTAGGCCAGCGTGGTGGACTAGGCCTAAACCCTTCCTTCATTGCAAGAGACCCATGCCCTAGCAGTGGGGACGTGATTGGTCGTGATGATGATGGAGAAGCTAAAATTTTATTCACGAATTTCCAAAATTCGTATAACTAAAGTTGTTTAAAGTGACCCCCTGCATCACCCCCTTTTGGCTTACTATGCCAATTTTGCATAACTCTGGCATACTCCAAGCTTATGTTTATGAGTGACAGCAAGAGCCTTACATGATTTTAATTGTACCACACCAGTAAAGATCTGTTATACAAACATATCGTAACCGAATAAAAAACTATAAATATAGTGCGACAAACTTATCTGTTTCGGTGACAGTTAACTAAATTGGTCCATATCTCATTATTTACTAATAAATTATATATTGATATAGATTAGATGGGTTTATTAACACCACAAGAGCGAATTAACAATACAAGCAAACTTAAAATCTTATAGAATCAAGAAATATTAGACATTTACGTGAGCTAAGTTTGTGGCACTATAATACGTTTTGACATCTCTAAATTTAGAATTTCTGCCTTCAGAATCGACATCATTGTATAAGTTATGTATATCCTTAGATTAAATATACGAATAAGATGGTGTGTCACATACAAAAATAAAACAAAAAACTGACCGCATTTTGTTTAAAGTCAAACCGTTTTACATTCTATCTATGACAAACATTGTACAGTGCTCCAAAATTGATAATGCGCATAGAAATCTTTGACAGATCGGTGGTTTTCGATTATGTGACACATGATATTGACTCCTATTTCTTTCGAACAAGGTGCAAAATGCAAGTGTTTTTTAAGGCTCTTACGATTTAGTGATTCGGTTGTGAAGATCTGCATGTGCATTATTAATTTTGAACAAGTGTACCAATGAATAAAGTCACAAATATTCCAACTGAAATCTTCAAAATATTATAATAGCTCAGTTCATGGTATAATTGGGTTGTTATCTGTCGAGACGTTTCTTTTGCGCACTCCATCTAGCTCGTGTCAAATATCGTTGTCATTCACCCTTAACCAACCTTAACTTAATGTGTCATTTTTTGCACTAGTTTCCAGGAAACAATACTTAATATCCACAATGTATAAGTTATGGTATGGATACCGGAGGGCTGCACTAAGGGACAAGTAGGTAATTACAGACGTGTGACAACTAGCATGTCTCCCTTTGTCTATAGCCGAGGGTCCTATTACAGAAATTCAACTTTAATCGAGGCTTAGAAAACGTTTTCCTGTGTGTGTGTTAAGCTGCGTACAGACCGGCTAAACGGACGCCCAACGATGGATATTTATCATACACAATACAGGGCAGATTGCAGCAACGTAGGTCAACGAAACCCGTTCGTTGGCGTTCGTTTGGCCGGTCTGTCTGTACGCAGCTTTAAAAGAAAATTTCTGTACAGGCGTCATAATACTTTAATATCTTCGGTTTTGACGACAGCAAAAACAATGCATTCTTCGATTTATTAAACACATAGTACAACGCGGACTCGGGTCAAACAAAACAATAAAAAACAATGTACCTACTTAAGTCTTATAAATCGTAGAATAGAAGTCAGCGGTAAGCTAGTGCATGCACACAAGTATATTATTAACCAGATATAACCACCCTACAATTACAATGCGAAGCCATTTTCAAATGGACATAAATGCCCACCGATGTATGCTGTTTTGTCGTATGGATTGTTCTACCTATGCCTACTTTATTAATTTTTATTTACAATTATAGTGGAAGACACTAGCTAGAGCTAAGTAATGATAAGAAACGGTATAAAGCAAGGTTTTTTTTTAAATCTTTAGTTTATATAAGGGCAGCCGATAGTTACAAATTAATAAATATACCTATCTATTAATATATTAATAAGTACCACTTTGTATCTCAATACAACAAAAAATGCAAAATAACTTAATTAAGGTATGTTAGTATATACCTAGTAGTTATTTAGTCTATTTTGAGAACATTGCTTTATAGCATAAATCAATCAAACATACGGTGCAACGATTTCGAGGGTCCATTAAAAAACGTTTAAATACTTAGGTAAAGAAAATATTTCATTCATTAGTTAATGTTCGATGAAGTTAAAGAATGTAATAACCCGTTTTTTAAATTTTATATATTGAGAACTGGACAATAAAGCAACAGCGTCTTGTTTTAAAAAACCATGTGGTCCCATGATAGTCATTGAACTTTGTGACATGAGAATCTGGCTTCTGATTCCATAATAATTCAATAGAGACTTTACATACCGTGGTGAGTTGCCATACGCTTTCATTATTGATTCACGCATATGTAGGCCGTATCTCAAACTACTACTTGGAGAATTATAATGCCTTGAACCGAATCTCAAACAATGTTAGATGTTTAGTTATTCGATCTAAACGCTTAAATACTTTAGATAGATAGATATAATATTCTTTATTTGCAGACACGCATGAAATAAACTTACATAACTTAAATACTTACACATATGTACAAAAATGGCGGCCTTATCGCTTAAAGCGATTTTTTCAAGACAACCTTAGGGTGGAAGGACTTTAATTTATTATTTATAAGTAAAAATCTAACCGTGAAAAAAAAGGTAAAGAGACTCACTATTTAAAATAATATACCTATAAATAACTTATATATTTTAGAGTTTAAAAACACGCCTGAAAGTATCGTCCCGTCGTATCATTCAAAAAACTCTATTAATATTATGCTTAGTCAAAAATATTTTTTTTGTTAGTACCTTTCTCTTTTTGTGTTAAAGTTAAGTTAAGTTAAGTTATTATTAAAGTTAAGTTAAGTTATTTACAGGGTGTTGTGAAAATGATTCGTACTATATATATTTTTCGCGCATTTTAAGAAAGTTCTTTGGAATGACCTCTGAAGTCACCTTATTTTGGTTTCAATTTTAGCAACAGCCTGTATAAATCAAAGATAAATCTAAAGCGCGACACGGCAATAAGTAGTTCCCTTTTCCTCTACTCAACTACCTATAGCTGGAAAACGCGACCGAATACACGTGCGGTTGTCAAAACAAAGCCTTCCACTTCAGTCGATATCGAAACGCGGCCCGCACAATACGTCGCAGCCCTCCCCAACTTGTTTACATATTTTTCAAGCGCTGTAGCGCATTTCAATAGAGATGCATTTTTCTTTTTATTTTTATCATTATTACTATTCCTCCTTTATGAACGCAGGCGTTGTTAGTATATAAGTTGAATAACAATCGGGGCACCCCTAGAATACGGCTTCTTTGCAGTCGGCCCTGAGAGATAAGCCCGTCCTTGTCTTTCGCAAGGCGGTTTTGATGCGGGCATCTCGTATTGCCGCGGGTTTCGCGGCTCCGTGATGAAAGACGACGGTGGGGGCGATAGCTAGCTGTTTCTGTCTACGCTGTGGGCGCCGCAACGCTGTAGAATGAGATCGTCGCACGTCGATCAGCTGTACCTCTACAACAATCGAAAAATGGTTGTACGGAGCGTATCTATGCTATGTTTATAGGTTTCATACAGCGTAAAGGTTTGTATAGACTATGTTGTTTTGCAGCGGCGACTGCCAGCACACCTGTTAATTTCCTCTTAATTTGGGATAATGGTAATGGAAATTTCATTTCAGTGATGTTAGTGAAAAAATCTGATGAAATTTTGCCATTTCGGTGGATTTAATTTTCAGTTTTTGGAGTCAGCTTATTTTTACCACCTGCCGATAAAGAAGAGTAGTATAAGTATGGTGTGAGGTGTTTATGATCATGTTTATAATGTATGTGACCGTGTTTTTTTATTTTTTAAGAAGTATTTTGCTAGGTAACAGCTCAGCTACTGCTATTGTTACAACATTTTTAATTATAAAAAAATCCTTACACCCAAATTTTACGTGTTTAGGTACTTAGCAAAAAAACCAACTGTGCAAAAAAACAAAAGTTTACGTATTTTCACATTTGTAAGTGACATAATAATATGATTACATAAAGAAAATTGCAGCAGTGATACTTACTTACTCAAGTATTATTTCAGCGAGCAGATATCAATCAAATATCAACAAAAGGTAACGGCTTTCTCTACATTACCTTAATAAAGCCAAATGACTTATAAATATAATGTTGCCATGAAACTTTATTGCAAATAAAATGTTGCCAGACTCGTTACAAAATACAATGAGACAAGTAATGTTATTATTTCATTCACCTCATATAATGCTGTGACTGTATCATTTTAATAACGAATTAAATCATTATAAATAAATATATCAGGTACATTTTCAATACGTTATACTTTCAACGTAAATTTATAGGCTGAATACCTAGCCCAAAAATATAACTTACAATAAACGTTTTTTATTTTGTGTCGAATCAAAAATGTATATCTTGTTTAATGAAAGTTAATAAACAGACTATACACAAACTTGAGAAAAACCAGCTGCGCAACAGATATCTGATACTGATGATATCTGACACAGAGATCATCAGTATCACCATCACGACCCATTACGTCCCTACTGCTGGGGCACGGGTCTCCGGAAGGGTTTAGGCCTAGTCCACCACGCTGGCCTAGTGCGGGTTGGTGGAGCAAGCTTGTGCTGAGAGAGTTGTCGGGTAAGAAAGTAAATAAGATACAGAGATAATAAATGCAAATGTGAACCCGGCTTTAATCTTTCCCTAATAAAAAAGAAAGTACATGTAACGCGTTGAAGTCTTTTGTTCTCAATAACTTAATCAAATCCCAAACACATTCAAACTTTTTAATTTATTTACAATAATAAAATTATCGGTTGAGTAAATAAACATAGGTACTTCTGCTATAGATACATTTATAATTATTGTCTCATTCTCGCCATATAAAGACATTCCATTCTGTAGGCCTAGCATGAGGCGCAAGACGTGATAATTTTTTAATTTTTCGTCGTCGCAGTCACATCGCGCGGCCTCGAGCACAAGCCCGACGGAAAACTTTTGGCACGTCTTGACGTGCGCGTCTTGCACCCCGTGCTAGACTAGAAGAGTTGGCAAACATTTTTCATTTAAACACACGAGACTTCTTTGCATTTGAATAGCACTAATGCGTTTATGTTCTCAAGTTGCCTTTTTATCACGCTTTGTAATTTTTTCTATTGGTATTAAGAATGAGAGATACCTAATAAGGATTTATTCGCTATAATATAGTGTGAGCGTCCCGTTTTAAAAAACGATTACAATACCTTTCTGAGAGTTACTTCTGTTAAAATGATGTATGTATTTTTATTTAACTGTATTTATGACGCAAAACATGGATACAGATTTTCGTCTACCTATGATATAACAAACAATCCATTTCACGTGTTATAGAGCTTCCACTATGTTATTGTATTTTTGACGTTTCCTTATGTCTGATAATTAAAGTTGGTTTTCCTTTGCAGTCATCAAATATGTGTGGGATTTAGAATGTCAAAAAACCAATAATAAGATGAACAGAGTATAGTAGAACTTACAAAGGGTTTGTAAGAGGCTTAAATTCGCAATAAACACACGATATTCACAGCTATTATAATTGGAAAACCGGCCAAGTGCGAGTCTGACTCAGACAAGAAGGGTTCCGTAAGTAAGTGTTTTTTGTCTATGTTTATAAATAGTATCTAAATATTTTTAAATTCTTCCGAATGCCAGGATTTTAACAAACGACCTTTGGAATGAGAGGACGAAGCCTATTCCGCTACGCCGTCACGGCTCTAAAAACGTTCAGAGGATTTTGATTAATCCTGCATTTAAATCGCAACCTAGGAGGACTTTATTTAAATGAATTACATTTAAAATACAAAATCTCATTGGTACTTTCATTTAATTTTCATATGGTATCAAAGTTAAAATATTACCGTATTCAGTTTATACAGTTGTAATTCAATTAACTTCAAAATTTTAAAAGGGATTTGGATATTGGAAAATAATTTATCAAATAGCAAGTAGAGACTTTACCATACAAGGTAAAAAATATAGGTATAGTATGAAAAACGCCTTAAAAATTTATAATAACTGAACTGATGAAAATATATTTCAAATACTTAGTTTAGTGTAAGTCGATATAATGTGGCTACGTTCCCAGTAGACAAACTGTTAGCAGCCGATTGAGTTAGCGGCGGCGTATCGGTAGTACAGTACGGTTCAAACTACAACTTGGTAGTTCTGAAGATGCCAGTAAATACACTTAACATCAAATACACGTAAATACCTTGTCAAACTAACAAACCGCCTCTGCATTCTAAAAGATTGACAGTTGGTTTGTTTGATAAAGCATAAGCATGGAAGTACTAAGTACTTATTTCTTCCATGAGCATAAGAGTGTAAATGCTGCAAACTTCAGCTCGTCTAGTACATTTTTTGCAATATTTGAAAACTATAAAACTTTACGTTTTCTTCTGGCATCTGCGTACATTATCAGTCAAAAGTCGCATGATAGTTTCCGCTAGAGGCGCCACTTTGTATGCGAGGAAACGTAAACTTTTATTGTTTCCGACAATCTAACAAACCTGTACTAGACCAACAGAAACTATCAAGTGGTTTGGACCTAACTCTATGCCGAGTGTTCACAGTTCGCTAGTTTTGCGGTGACTCAACGCAGTTTGCGGTGTCACGCGCGCCTAGTAACGAGTGAACTGTTTGTCTACTGGGATTGCAGCCAGCCTATATACTCCATGTCAAATTAAATGCAAATTAATAATATTGTCAGCAGATAACGGTAGCCGTGATTTTTTGAGATTAAGGCCTAGTTTCACCATACTCTGTTAGATCATAACAAGGGATCCGTTGTTGGCTTGTCACATATGTCAAGAATTTAAGATGAAAATTACGTATAATTAATGTAACAGGTTGTAATGATCTAGGATCAAGACTGTGGTGAAACTAGGCATAAAACTAAAATTTACCGGGTGGAGCGGTTAAAGTTAGGTGTTCCTATAGTATTCTGACTTAAGGTCACAGCTCAATAGAGGTACCTGGCACCCACCAGTGTGGCCAGCATCATTTATAATGGACTTGTTTGCGTATGCCGACTATATCGACTCCGTGGCATCACCGGATCTCCTAACCATCCGGTATCCACATAGCACAGGTCGCAAGACGGGTTTGCTTAAGCGACGGAAAACTTATGTGACGTTTGGTCGAGTCTATACCTTGGTATGTAGAAGTGGACTATTATTATCCGCTGCTCCAGTTAGGTTTAATCGGTTAATATTGGGTTATCTTAACACCTAACAAACACAGTAACGAATCCACTAAGTATCTAATATTTACCGTCCACAACGTAAATTTTACTCCATTTTATAATTCTTGCCTATTTTGGTAATATATAATGTCAAATAATGTGATTGTCCCTTAACCGCGCGCAACATTTTATTATTATTTTTATTTTGTGTCCTCAAGTTTCAGTTTTTTTCACTTTCACTTTTCAATCAAACCAAATTCAACCAACGGTACTGAACTAATTAAGCTTTAAAAATATGATGTTATCCATACGGAAAATAATGTTTAAGTAATTAAATATTTGTCAATACCCCAGGCCAAACTCTTTCCTGTAGTCAACTCCATAGTGTGAAAAAAAAACCTGAATCATGCAGTTCTAAAGGCACATTTTTTTATTGTACTACGCCGGCAATTATGAACTGCAATATTGAACAAAGAAAAGCTGTTTTCATTGCTCAATCTAAATCTTATGCCCTCACATTCCCTACCATTGTTTTAACTTTTGTTACCACAAAATATCCTAGAATACCCCATCACTTTAATTTTTTTCAGTTAAAAATACAAATTGCGTTAAAATGTGTTAGTTTATCAATGTATAAAAACGAATATCACCAATAAGTCCTAGAAACAAATAGTTTTTTTTTTAGTTGCAAGTTGTTAAATCACGTGATAATTTTATAGTTTTCCATTATATTCAAACGAATATCTTCAATAAGTCCTAGAAACAAATGAATAAATACAACGATATTACGTTTCCGACGGTACGGCGCGCGGCGGCGGCGGCGGCGGCGGCGGCGTCGCGACGGCACGCGTAGCCGACGGAACGAAGCGGATTGTTATCTAATTAATAATTTATACCGTCAACTCCTTTGCACCATTTCAATAACTGCCCGATGCACTGAAAAAAAAACCTGAAATGATAAAGCACATTCGCCGACACACACACAAAGTAATGGAGCTCCATAATGTCGCGGGGCAGGCGCTAGCAGAGCACATCGCACAGCCAACAACAACCTCCTTTAACAACCTGTAAGGTAAGGGTTAGTCGGCACGGTCCGGTATACCTCGGCTTAACGTCATACGGAACACCCTACGCTACTCATGCAGCCTTCGTAAAGAGCTTGTACTCACAGAAGGGTTCGGCATGCAGCGGCGCGGGTCGGGGCTCCGGTACGTGGGGCTGTACCGGCCCGGGAAGCACCCGGGCGGGCCCATCAGCCCCCCGCCGGATTTCATCTTATCCGGCGAGTACATCGCACACGACCCCCACGGGTCGTCCTCTAACTTCAACACCTTGGAAGGTGAGTGGTACTGGCGGTCGAAAATCTTGGCTGCGTGTGGTCGCGTCCGGGTGAAGAGTGCGGAACGGTCCGACTGCCCGCTGCGATCGCCGGCTGTTGACCGACTGGCGAGGCCGCGTGGCGCCCGGCCACGCCCACCGCCCGCGCCCCTCCAGCTCCTCCCGGCGCCCCTCTCCGCCGAGTCACGCGTGTTTACGTCGCGCCGGCTTCACGGAATTTCTGAATTATTTAATTGGCCCATTCACTTCCCGCTCCGGTTGCCGGCCCCAAAAAGGTTGACGGATCGGCCGGGCTATTGGCACGCGCGCTAATCAAGCACCCCGTGGGTGAGCAGTTAGTCACGGCATTGTCTCCGCCGCAGCCCCGAGACGCGCCGCACTGCCCGCGCCCGCTCACTGCTGACCTTGCGACACCTCGACATTGTCCAGCACATGGTGTAGCCTTACAATAAATAAAAAGACACTAGTCCCAAAATAATTGGATTTAATACAATTATTTTTAAATATTCTGGGCTCTACATGAGAGATGACATTGAAATAAGTAAATAGGAAGGGGTTGAATTAGAACGTAAGTATAAATTAATACTTACCATTTTTTCCTAAGCCGTTAAATAAAATAATTCAACTCCATTCCATACCAATCATACTTATTACAATTCATCTTTTTTCACGGTTTCCCAAGTTGTTCAGAGTTTCGCCAAATTCTGCTTACAATACTTACTAATTTTACAAACGTACTTATTTGTAAGTAAAAATGCTGGTCAATGTAGGTTTCAGCGGCCTATGGTTAGACTTACTTATGTATTTATTAAAAGGCCCAGTACTATGTACCACTATGTTTGGAACATTAAGTAGTTTGAAAACATTGGTGAACATACATAAGAAGAAAGGACCTGGAAGCAACGCGATTTTGCAGTGCGCCACCAGCCCATAACTCACATAACTCAAACTCTCACATGTCATATTTCAGCAAATCTATAGTGCCACAAACTTATCTGTTCCGGTGACAGCTCAAATAAATCTCTAATAAGGTAACGCGTCCCTATTCCGAGGTAAATCACAACATTTGAAAGTAAGTAAGAAAAATAAGCATTTGTAACCATCAATATTGATGTGAAATATTGTCTTCTGTAAGAATATACGTTAAATTTTATATTTCTTAAAACAGATTCATTGATAACACATTTATTATACTTAAAAAAATATAATTTATTACACATGTCGATTTACCCTAATACCGAGGTAGGATTATGGTTTCTTCCATATACCGAGGTAGCCTGTTCCATATTCCGAGTTAGTCCTGTCAGTGGCTCCATGAGTGTGGCCATGAACGTAAGGAAATTACAATCGAAAATATCGATATACTTTTTTAACCTTAAAGTACTCCAAATAAATTTAATTATTCTAAATAGTAGTTGAAAATAATATAGAGAATTAAATACTCTCCATTTATATTGGTTTTCGTGATAATTTATATTATTTATGTAACATTTTCATAATTCATTATTGCAACTGGTAACATTGGCTAGAAAAAATATTCATAATGCTTCTATGATGTTCTATGCACTTTTCCAAGCGATTAAAAAAAAATAGAGTAGAGATGGGGTAAATTGATGAAATAGTGACAGTAATCGAATATAATCAATTATGGAACTCGAATGATTTAAACATTTTTTACTATAGTTTTTATCTAAGTAAGGTCTAAATTTGTTCCACGATATTTTATGTTCTTACTTAAATGTTTAATAGTTGATGATACGCAATAAAAGTAGATGTGTAAGGGATAAGGAAAAGTATCGAATACTTACAAAAGCTTATCAGTACTAATTTCCGATGAGTACCTAATGTATTTACCATAAACGAATATGATTATAATAAAAGTATCTACCCAGGAATCGATCCAGCATCGATTATTTTTTCATTGAAGCATAAGTCGGAAGCAAGGAACATTGCACAAGGTAGGTACATCTCTATGGCGCATGCGCGCTGGACTGGAGGCGCGCCGGCGCCATGTTCAATTTTCCGCCGAAAATTTTGCCGCTATTCTTTGAAAGTATTTTTGTTAAGTCTTTACATTAGAAAACAAACATCTTTTATTAAATTATTATATTTGTATTTGCAATATGCAATTGGAAAATCGATAAGAAAATCGTTTTTTAAGCTTGTGTGCGAATTATTTTAGGAAATTACGTAAAATGTAAATATTTTTATGTTTTTATCAGTAATTTGGCATCAGTTTAGTTACTAACCTAGGTTTTTGTTCTAGCGTTTTCGTTTCTAAACTCACTAAGATTTGTGAAAATGGGTACCTTATAAGGATAAGCTTAATTCTGTCAACTATCCATACAATTTACCTACTTACTTTATTTTTCACTGACAACAACAAGAAAATGAAAATATCAACCAGACCCCTAAACCAAACATGAAATGCAGTATACAGGACATTCATTTATCTGGGAATTCAGGGATAACAATATTACAACGGCCATCAGACCACGAAGTAGAAGGATAATGGAAATAAAATACAGAAATGAAATTAGGCAATTGTGTATATAAGTGTTATAAAAACTCAACCGTCGTGTGTTTTATTCACCCAAATAAAGTTTTACGTCTACAAATTTCTTTCTTTCTTCTTTTATAAAGAGTAATAAGTAGTATCTAGTAGTAGTTTCGTAAAGTGAGGCATATCTATCCAGACCCCTTTTAAATTTAGGAAGAAAGTCGCTAATTCATCTTGATTTTATGGTTTGATGACGGCATCGGATGGCACTGCGAAGGTGTGATGTAGAGTCATATTCCGATTTCCGAGGTACCTACCTATATAAAATGTCATACTCCATATTAGGGGTTCAGCAAGTATTTTAATAATCCATATTTCGAGTTATCAAATTATCGATTTAGAAACAACATAGATATGTTACTCAAATCGTACATAAAATATTGGTATCACTTACGTTAATAGCGATAAAATAACACTGTTTTTTATCATTTCAAATATACATACTAAGTTAAGGTTTCCTAGGTAACCATGATTTTTGCGTCAACAATTATCGTGTCATATTAAGATTCCTAGAGGATATTTTGTACCGCCGAATTAGGTTATAAGCTTGTGACGTTCATCATTATCATTATGTAATCAAACATATAATTCAAATGTTATTATTTGTAAAGTTATAAGCTAAAAATCATGACATAGTATTTTTCCTTATACCGAGGGTACCTCGGAGTTAGGAACAACGTATAAAAATCAGGCCATTATACCGAGGTATTTTGTTTTTGAGTTTAAAGGGGTTAAATTAGTTTAAAAAGAGTTAAAATTTAAATTTAATGTAAGTATAAGAATATTATAAACTAAATATAAACTATTTACAAACTTGAACGTCGTATAAATATTAAAAAACACAATTATTAAATATGGCTGGCCTTACGTAAGCCGGGTCGCGTTTGTATGAAAAACATGGCGGCGTCGCCCTCACGGCACATTACATAATTTTTTAGTAATTTTAGGCATTTTAAACATATTTACTACATCAAGTAGTTTCAGTTAAAGATAATGAACGATTAAATGTAATTTTAGAGTATCCAAACCTATTAAAATGAGTAATAATCATGAAAATAAATATAACTCGAAATAAAGACGCCATTTTGAATACCGCGAAATATGGACTCTCTACCTTATTTCTTAATTCTATAAGATTTTAAGTTTGCTCGTATTGTTATTTCGCTCTTGCGGTGTTAATAAACGAATCTAATGTTTTAAAATATACAATTCATTAGTGAGTAATGAGATATGGATCAATTTAGTTCGCTGTCACCGGAACAGATAAGTTTGTGGCACTATAAATCGCGCTACAAAAGAAAACGCAGTGCGCGCACAGCCTAAGGCAGTGGTCTCACCGGCGACGATGAACGAGAAACGAGTAGAACTAGAAACTATAAACTGTCAGTGGGGAGCGAGTGTAGTTTTGCCGCCGGGCTGTAAGCGAGTGCGTTATTGGTATCCAACTATCCATAGTGCATCTACTTTCAATGCCGCACTGTATCGAAATTATGAAGCGGGTGAGTATCGCTGAATGAGTTTATTTTTGAAAACTCGATGCGAAGCTATAAAACTAGTAAAGCGAGTCGTTGCCGGCAGTGTGAACAGTCAGCGATCAACTATTTGTATATGCATCTCTTTTATTTACACGGAATGTTCATTATATCTATTGTACGTTTCTTGAGCGAGAAAATAGTCGATAGTTAATCGTTCACTCGCCGTTGGTGGGACCACTGCCTAATGCAATGCCTACAACACTAGTTGACGAAACGGACATTTTGTTTTATTCAATATCTATGTACCAATTAAATAATACTTTTAAACGACTTTAGGTAACTACATCTTCATAAAATTTAATCAATGTCTAGGGATTAGTATGGGCCCTTTTATTTTGTGATCAATTTGCTATAAATCTTCTGTGGCAAATTAGGTAAATGTATTTTATTAGAAAAGCATAACTTGCTTATAATTTAAATGTCTTTTTTTACACTAAAAACATAATTATATTTAAGAGATACCTTTGGTTCCGAAAATCTATTACATTACTCAGACCAAATCACAAATTGTTCTTGACTTCAAAAAACAAACGACGTTCTGTTGTTAAATTAAGCAAACCTAAATATGGCTTCAATTGCCTTTAACGAATCATAACCATAACAGGGGGTGTTCACTATTATCCATTACAGCGCTAATTATGTGTGTTACATCGCCCGACAGATGGCGTTGTTAAATTTTTCGATTTCGGCCAAGCTTGTATAATGCAGCGAGCTTTTATCGCACTCGGCATTCCTCTGGGACGATATACGGCTTTTGGACAGACGCGAGTCACGGGAGTAGGCGATTGCGAGTTCTTTGAAGCATACTGTAGAGCTAGAGCACGTGTATCCGTTTTTGTCTTTAATTAAATACACTCACGGGTAATGAAAAGGTTCCACTATGTACAGCACAAAATTACTCCAAAACGGAAAAGGACTTAATAACGCCTTCTGCAACATTAAAGTACTGTACAAAGTACAACTCTTATGCATGCATTAATGCAGGCATGTGCGACCTACTGACCAATATGATCTTAAATTATGCATTTTCTGTTAATTTAGCACATTGTTTGTCACTGCATTTGGTTGCCATGTAATTTTAGTTCTCAATAAACCATCTTAACGTACACCCGTCTTTTCACCTCTAACTACCTGACATTTACATAGTGCACCCACCCCCCCTGACATTTTTTTTTGGTCCTTCGATTAAGGCCCTCGCGTCGCGTGTCGTGTACGTAAGGTCCGCGGAATCAAAACCAGTGACATTTATTGACATAAAACTTTGACATTTTCGTGCAAGTGATTGGATTGCAGTGCATTACTTCGGAGTACATTTAACAGAGCATCAGGGTATTACAAAGTTAAAACAATAATAATTTGTTACATTTTTCAATTAAATCTTTGAAAAAAATTGGGTTGTTTGGTATCGTAAATTTACTGAGTGGAACTTTTTATTGCCTGTGAGTATATGAGAAGTGAAAAAGTTCCAATAACTTGTAACTTTTTTACGTATTGCTTTTAGTTAGTCTCTTTAGCTTTCTATTGCTGGGCTAAAGTATCGGACACAAATACCTAAGCGAAAAACTTATCATGTGTTTTGCTATGGATACGTGACTCTTTTGTTACCTTTATGTACAATTCACTTGTGCCACACACACATCACGTACCCTTTTCGGAGTTCTGAAAATCAATGCGGATACGCCTAGAAGTGACAGCTAGGCGGCAGGCCCCGTGCCCCCCGTGCCCCCCATGCCCCCTGATGGGTGCACGCCGTTGTCGGACGTTCTGACGTAATGACGGCGGATGTGATGCGGTTTTAGCATTATTATCATTTATTTGCCGCTTGAATTTCTACCGCCGATGGATGAAGATGGCTTTTGTAGGGTCGTTTTGGAGTGTGTGTCAATTTGAATTCCATATGATTTAAAAGCACGTTTTTCGCTTTTAAACAATAAGTTTGATCTGTACTAGACGACTTGTAGGTAGTAGAAACACGTCAATAACGTCAGTGTCAGCACAAAAATATGATTTTTATAATAAGTGTTGGCATTTGTTTCTATTAATTACTAAGATTTTCTTTGTCGGACTCTACCTACTAAAGTGAAAAAAACCTGTTTTGATTGCCAGACAAACGCACCCTGATTACATAGGGCACGCAATATTACTCCGGGGTAGAAGCGTGGGCCCAATCAGAAACAAAATGCATGTAATTCCCAGCCTTATGTAACGGTATACCTATAGCTATGTACCTTGATGAAGACAATAGTAGGCCGCTTGTGCAGCTTCCGCCGGATGTGGCCTCCCCCCTCCACCCCCGAGACCGGAAGCTGTGAGGATCCACTGACTACAGAGCGCAAAAAAGAATTTGTTAATTTATTATTATTTCGGGAAAATAGTTATTGTCATCTCGTGTATCCGTACTGACGCTGTGTCATTCTTTTAAGGGATTATGTAAGTATTGTGTAAAAGAATTTTTTATACATTTTGAATCATTTAATATATATAAATTTCGTAATAAAACCTGTTTGATCCGGAAAACGGGAAATATTATTAACAAAATAGATAGAAATCGGTATAAAATACTATATGTATTTTGTGGAACGTTTTCATTGCTCGTGAGCGTACTTAAAAGTAATCTACCTATAGAGCTCTAATGTAACTATAATTATTATTCATATTGTATTTTTGACGTTCCCTTATGTCTGGTAAGTAAAGTTGATTTTCCTTTGCAGTCATCGAATATGTATGGGATTTTGAATGTCAAAAAACCAATAATAAGATGGATAGAGTATAGATAAAGATATATATAAATCTAAACTTCCAATTTTGCTGACCCTCTCCGGACGCGGCGGCGGCGGCGGCGCATGCCGAAAAACGGTAAAACTCGACGCTCCGCTAAAATCCTATAACGAACTGGGTTTATATCGTTACTCTCGTTATAATAAGAATACGCCCGGCAACGGGGAAAACTAAATGAAACGCGATTTGTAATCTACCTATTACTGTTACAATGTAAAATGTAAAAGATACTGGACAAAACATTTTTTTGAGCCTATTATGGCAAAGGGTGGCAACATTTTTTCAAAGGATATATACCTACTTAAAAGAATGTCTCTCACATGAAATTGGAACCGTAGGCATGAACAGGATTCAATCAATTATTAGTACCTAAGTTAACTAACTGTAAAAATTAATAAAGGAAGAGGTTGTGAATTCGTCTGTATGTATTTTTTTCTAAATTCATTTTTAATTTTACACGACAGAAATTCCGCCTTATTGCATAAAGCACGTTCACCGCAACCGTTAGATAAAAGGGTGAAGATTTACAAATAATTTTGTACTAAGTTACAATGGGTGCTCTGGCACCACGCTTGAAGTGCCACGGGTTTTTTTCGCCCGGAAACGAGCCACGTGGCTACAAAATTAATTCACAGTTAAACACACAACTTCCGAATTGCTGCGGTCGCGCCGTGCGCCGCGCCAGTAAACTGCACAGGAAATGTTTATGGAAAATAATATTAAGTATAATGAGTTACGAAAATAGGATTGATTTTATAATAACAATTTTTTTTAGTGTTTTTTTTATTTATATGTGAAATAACTGACTATTTTTAGTTTGGTAACGGGTTTTTAGTAGAAATGTAACGCACACACCTTTAGTGCAAAGTTTTTGAAATAAAAAAAACTATGCAATGTTTTGGAAGTATATTTACTTTGAAGAAGTGCCAATTAATTTTTTTGCAAGGAATTGTAACAGGCTTGCATGACAGGCAATGGAGTGCATTTTTCGAATTTCAATACCTTTATGAGAAAACATTACAAAAGGTACCTAGGTACAAATAACGTAAAATTACTATTAGGTACGACTACAAGAGACAATACAAGTGACTTGTAACCATAAATAATATATAGGTCTCTAGTTGGTGTAACTTTTATTTATAATTTTTCGTTAATTTACTTATAAATCCCTCGCTCCACCGCACGTGACCAAGTAATCGCACAATTACATAGAAACTGGAGAGTTATAACAGGGGCACTACATTTTTACTTTGAAGCTTAAGACGCTTTTAACTTGTGTCCAGTAAGAGACATATTTAATTATTAAATTTCGTAAAAATTCTTCGTCTTCTTCTCCACCTTAAGCTCAATCTTTCTATTGGTATACTTTTGGTAACTTGCGCAGAACAGAGAGAAGTGGCGTCTTTTGGTAGCGGAGGCCAAGATCCACTTTGGGTCAACGAGCCATCAAGAGTGAGTGAATAGTTTTGGTAATGGATGAGAGATTTGATCCATGTATGCTTATACTTTTGGATAAAGTCGTTAAAGTTGATTTGCGATTTCTGTTTTAACAAACTTATATACTTATTTAAAAAAAAAACATTTATTAACCGACTTTGAAAAAAGGAGGAGGTTCTCAATTCCTCTGTAGGTATATTTTTTTATCAAACTATAATTTTCCTTAACTCAAAAACCCAACAAAAATATAAAAACATCTACCCAACAGTTCCAATCAACCTGCATCAAACATAACAATTAGTAAAGTGACATTGATTGTGATTTAAACTTCGCCCGCGAGAGGGAGCCAGCGTCGTGCACGCGACTCACACGTGCCGACAAATGGGGCCTTCACCTTACAGAGCTATCTCTGCTTGTCCATCGGACCGGTATTCGCAATTCATGTATTTATTTATTTTACACACATTGTATCATAACAGGTATTACACAAAAACTCAAAATGTTTACAATAAATACTTTAAAAAAATATAACACTCACTTTCATACTTTTCTCTAACATACATTCATCAGAGAACTCATTCTATCCACAAATACATCACATTCTGGGGCTTCCGCAAGCAGGGAGTCGAGCAATTTCATGATATTTTATATATTTTTAACATTATTATTATCATTTCATATTGATGCAGATCACCAATTATTTTGGAGGTAGGTATTATAAATTGTAACTCATTCATTTTTGAAAATTATATGCTTACTAACCTACCGGAACCTACCGTAGAATGATTTGATTTGACATTAAATATTTCATTCATGGGTATTTTCATAATACTTTAAAAAATCTTCTTAGGTAACTGTAAAGTTACTACCTAAACACTAAAGGAAAGGAATACGTATCCATCCCATTTGCTTATATCGCATTACTATTGCATGGAGCAAATTAAAATGCAATACTTAAGCATTAGAATCGATTAGAGGGCACGCAATGTCATAACAATAGACAATCCTAGTACTAGTTACCCGCATGATTACCAGTTATCCTTTATCACGACAGGAATATTATGGTAATGACAAACGTGTTAATAACCCCGCCGCAAGGATGGGCTGTTATACGATTACAACTACCTATGCTTTTACGTCCAGTAAAAGGATTTCAATAATGCGTTCAACCACTCTGTACTTTGTAATTGGCAGTAATTTCCGGTGGATACGATCCTCTCTAGTAATTCTGATTTTCAACCCTGAACAAGGCTAGAAGGCTACAATGCAGAAAGCAAGAGGATACATTTTTAACAACTAATTAGTGAGTGAAAATTGAATATAAACCTTTGACAAGTCATTCAGGAGTGGAGCGAGTGTCGGTTCGGGTACCGCTTATTCACAGCCGGAGCGGCGAGCGGTGGCATGAGCGACGCTACAAGCGACTAATATTTATTCAACGTAAAATTATAAAATAATTATAAATGTTCCCGCGAGCTTCGCTTCGCCTTGAAAAGTTTTCCCGTGGGAATCCTGGGATAAAAAGTAGCCTATGTTCTTTCTCAGGATCTAGACCATATGTAGGTATACCAAATTTCATTCAAATCCGTTCAGTAGTTTTGGCGTGAAAGAGTAACAGACAGTCAGACAGACACAGCTACTTTCGCATTTATAATATTAGTTAGGATAGAAAGGATTGTTGATAAATACCTAGTCATAACTCTAGTAATGGTGAAAGAAACTCCTTGAGTATCTTTAGTGACTAGCGACGAGAACAAATGGTAGACATTTGACAGACAGATCGGACATAGGCCCTTCAGTCCCATTCCCCCTGTAGATTAAATCTGAGTATCGGTAATATTACACGTTATCCAGGCTAGACGTCAAAGGAAAAACACAAAAGACCAATCAGAAAATCTGAAATCCAGATATCTCAGTAACTCCAGTTGAGGATTTTTTGCCCTTTGTTCTCTTTGTTCCGCCGTCGCTCATGCTATTTTTCAGCTGTGGCTTAATTATTTGTAAAAAAGTCGTAATTCACCCGCTTGCGATTTAAGGTAAGCGTCTACCTGTCGGTATCATACGTACCTATCGGACCAGACGGTTGTCAAAATGTGTGGAGGATCGGCGTCGGCAATGCGGATGAAGTGGACGCACTTGTGTGAATTTCTACACGAAGATTACTGAATGCGATACGTCCGTTGCGTACGATGACGACCTTTTAAAAACGCAATTCGCCACGCTTAAGCTTTATCAGCACGTTTATATAATTAGTTATTTATATCGTACTTACTTAGCCTGATAGATTCTGTCTTCTTTGACGAAATATTTATGAAATTATCAACTATCCTGTGGTAAAACCCGGATAAAATTACTTTCACAATGCTACCTACTGTAGAATTAGGAATAGGACAGGGTTGGTAAATTTGATGTATTCTGTTAAAATGGGTTTAAAACCATTATAATATTATGATTCCAAATCTAAAATACCTACATTAAGAAGAAGCTTTTTAAAATGAAAATAAATCATAAACCCCTATAATAAAATAAAAAACATTTCTAAATTCCTACAGATGTTCCCTGACCTCATTCCAAGTTTGAAAATCAATTACAAATCCAGCATGAAATTACAATGGTACAACTTGAGACTTTGAACTGCAGTAGCGAACACAGTGGGGCAGTTTGGAGGTTAGCTGGCCCATTTGGCGGGGATCGAGACGGTACAACCGGGTGCATTCGGGATAGACATCAGTGCAGCGATCACAGGGTTCGATACTATTTTTGAATCTACTCAAACATATGGAAAAAGAACAGTATCGTCAACTTCACTGTCAAAATGTAAGGCAAATTTCATAATCATAAAACTTTTTTTTTGTATGTAGTGTAGGTAGTTTCAACCAATCTCAGAAAATAACAAAAGCAGTAAGTATAGAATGACTTACTATAGCACTCTTAAATTGTTAATCTAAGCTTAACCGGCTAACGAAATCCATATTCTTAGACAATTATTGCTGTGTGTAGCTTCATCTACAATTTATCAAAACACTCTTTCTCTGTCTCTCTGAATCTCTCAGCATTTGCGAAACTTTACATTACCAAGTTGTACCCGGGCCCCGACCCCAACTGCATGGGCGTAATGTTTTCAATGTTGCCATATAATTTCATTGTTATTTGAAGTCCATTTGCTCTCCCTATTTTGGGAGTGTTTTTTTTTATTTTTAATCTGCACCGGCCCCCTGTTTATTATCGAATAATTTTTGATTGTCGCTGCTTTTTTCGCGATCACTTTTATTATATTGACACTTGTGCTAATACTATTATTGTTGTAGTCAGATTATTCTTACAGCAAGTATATTTTAGTAGGATTCAATTAATAATTGGTCCACGTTATTTGGGTTATAATTACGGGTTCCATTTAATCTGTTGTTTTTGCTGTAATAATGTGCTTTTTTACTAAGTTTTATTACTGGTGAAATTGATTTCATCTTTAATTACCCTTACTCATGGCATAAAAAATATTTATACTAAGTAAGTACTCAATGTAAAACTTAACTTCAAGCGACTTGACTCTATGTCGTTACATTGCTCCTTAGAGCATAAATCAATATTTCTTAAAACCACAACATCAGTTTAATTAAACAAATATTTAACCACAGAAAAACAACCCATACTGTAGAGTTTTCATATCCATGTCAATGGTTTTCTAAAACAACATATACCTACCTAAAAAGCCGATTTTAGAAACATGAAAATGCCTCTAAAATGTAAGAAATAAAATGTACTTAACTGTCATTTTAAAGTAGCCGCCGTCAATACACACTAGTAAATCAACAGGGATTATGTCACATTTAATAACCAAAACGCAGGGTAGACTCGCATCTTCGGCCTAAGCCAATTCCACCTTGAAACCAGATTTAACTGGATTTTGGCCTTACGCAACTTAAAACCCGGTCACCTGTCACTTTTGATAAAAATACTAATTTGGTTCCGTAGAGCAATAATATATACTTAGGCGGTTTTGCTTTCCTTACATACATAATAGAATTTTAAAAAATACTTATGTACTATAAAAATAAAATTGCCAATAACGAGTGCTAAGATTTGGAATACTTGGACAGATTAAAAAATCACTATCTACAAAGTGTAACGTAACTTACTGAACAAAAATAGCACTGAAACCTTCTGCGTGTGACAACGCATCAGAAAGTCTCCTTATGGCGTTTTTCTGGATGTCCGGCGGACCCCTAACCGTGATGTGCACTTACACACAGATCAAAGCACTCGCAATCCGCCTAAGCATGTTATCATACCCGTGAAATACGTGCATCTGCTGTTTTTTTGCTATTAAATACAAATAAGCCGGGATCTCCCTCTAGGTCACCCTTGCGACCCCACTTCCATACAATACCAACCCTAAAACCTTCGCAGAACAGTCTCCTCTAACACAACACGAGCATTGTGTTTTAACCTTTCGTGTGTGTGACGGAGAGTTGTATTCTGAGTGGTGTAGTGGAGACTAGGGTTGTTCGTCCGGCGGGTCAACTAGCCCTGATTGAATATCTTCAGCCCCTGATCTGATTAGTCCGGGCCATGAATGCTCAAGCTTTAGTACGGAGGCGTCACAATAATAATTTGTAATAGATATGGAAAGCACATGTGTAGCTCAGCCTTTATTGTTCGGCTAATTACGCTGTGGTGTTGTTGGGAAAGGGTGGGCCACTTTATGGGCAAAATTCAAATTTGATGTAGCTTAAAGATTAAGGATGATGTGTTTTTTAAATTCAATTAGGTACTGTGGTGTGGGTTTAGTCTTCTTTATCATATTTTAGTACCTATCTTGTAAGATGATAGGAATATTTATTCCCATCATAATGTAAATAAAAGCCAAAGCAAGCCAAAGAATGTCATAAATATCTTAGAAATTATAATAATAATAATTTAAGGCACCTTGCACAAACATATTAAATCTAAATTTTGTGTTAAATTTCGATTTAAGTCATAAAATTATATTAATTGTCGTTTCTTAAATCGAGATTTGACACTAAATCTAGATTTAATATCTTTGTGCAAGCGGCCCTTTGTGCTATGTCACTGGAACTTTTTCATTGCTCGCTAGTGTAAATACAGATTGCCGTACATAATTAGCTTTTGAGTTTAAATTTATTTCACAAGTTTATATAGGTTTTGAAGCTTCAGTTATGTTTAGCATAACACGCATAATTTGCTGACGCGTTCGCATGTTTAATTCGCTTCAGCATACAGGGTGTCGTTTTGCATATGAAAAGAGGTGTGAAAATACTGCCTTCATTACCGCACGACTTGGACAGTAATCCCTCTTCATAGCATTTTTTTGTACTCATAATCAGTCGTAAAATTGCCAGCAGCGTTTGTTCGATACGTGTGTTTGTTGTGGTCAGATATTTTAAGAAACTTGAGGCCGTTATGACTTGCCTATTTCTCAAAGTCAAATGATAATAATTATCATGCCAGACAATTGACTGAATAGTTATTATTACATCTAGCTACACAAGATTTTTTTATGATTTTAAATTAAAGTTACGATTTTAGGACCAATAGGTGTCCAAAAAACCGGCTCTTAATTTCACTTTAATCTGAAATTGGAATATGGCAATTTAGAAAATAATCACATTTTATTAGCTTTTATTTTTTAGTTTAGCTTTCATTGATGAGTTTTTGCTAAAACCTACAGTTTCCCGTTTTATATACTTAAAGTAAAAGTAGAATTTTTTGGTGTGTCTATAGCCAAACTACAAACTAGCGATGCGTATTGTGTATGAACCTTCAACAAGTTCTGTACCCAATGTTTCTTTTTTTAAATTTTCCACCCTCATTTAGTTCCTTTACCTTTACCACACCGGAAAACGTCAACGTCACACAAATAAATCCACTTTTTGGCATCGTACGCAACGGACGCTTCGCATTCCTTTGTATAGAAATTCAGAATACATTTATGAAAATCCGTTTCTTCTGATACGTATGATACCGATAGGTGGCTTACCTTTTGAGCAGATCTTTGAGGACGGAATGTAAAGCATTATTTTGCTGTTTTAATGTTGAGAACGACTTAAGTTCATGCTTAGCTAGATCTCTCACAGTAAAACCCGGTCATACACGCTCTTCTGTGAAGTAAACATACTGTCCCCTAGGTTGTAATTAGCATGGAATTTACATGTTTTTGTGGGTCGATTGCGGAAGGCCCTTTGAGAGACTACCCCGTTGATGACTGTTGTAGAGCGGTGGTAGCTCATTCGGGTAAGTGCCCGCTTCTCAAGCCAGAGATGCGGGTTCGAATCCCGGCGCTGACATACGTACCAATGAGTTCTTTTAACTTAAGTACAATGTATACCATCGCTCTTACGGTGAAGGAAAACATCGTGAGCAAACGAATATGTGAACCCACCAACCCGCAGTGGACCAGCGTGGTGGGAAATGGTACAAGGTTAAGAAGGCAGTTTAGACCTTGGGGATTGAGTATATGCACAAAGGTTCCACTCGAGAGAGCTAGGTGCAGGTACTTGCACCCCCACAGAGAATAGAATAGAATAGAATATTGTCTAATTGCCTGTTCTGAAATGCCTCAGTGATTCTTTCTAACCTATTATAACAGAAAATTTGTATCTAAAGAAGGGGTAAAATACATCTCTTCCTCCATAAGGTAATAATAAATGAGATCTCCTACTCAATATTCTTCAAAAGAAACATTTGTAATGAACCTTACTTTACCTACCTCTCTACTTTGCAGTGCAGTGGCCATTATGTATAGCATGAGTTTACTGCAAGAAGTTTGATCCTGAATGAAAGTCACAGATGAAAGTTAGATGAGTTAATAAAATCAATACAATACACACATAAACCGCTTTTCGCTGTACAGTTGTACTCACGTGATACGTCGCGAGCCGTATCGCCGTTTTTGAATTAATACAATGCATTTAGGATACACATCTAGTATCTAGATATGCCGGTTTCCTCACGATGTTTTCATTCACCATAAGAGCGTTTAATAAAGCCACTCGTAGGTAGATTCGAAAGTGCGATATGGGGTGTAGTAGTATGTTTGTCTTTTGTCGACTGTAGGTACTATCGAACAAAAAAGTGAGTTGCCACTTTTAAAATAAATCCTTTGCAATCCAAAATTTGACTTTGCCTGTCTTTTTAACCAACCCCATTATTTTAAATTTCTCCCTTTGTATTATTTATTGCTTTCGGACATTCGCACCTTTAAGACAATGCAATGTTGTTTTGTGTTTACACATCTGGTGGCAATAGAGACAGTAACTTTTGGTCAACTTGTACCCCATTGGTCAAGAGCCAGTCATTGATGGCTGATGCCTGCAAAGGAAAATGATCCTTAAGGTTTCCACACTTTTTTGTTCGATAGTACAATCGGAGAATCGGCCGGTAGCTTACCTTAAAGCAGAACTCTTTGAATCTTTGCCTTAAAGCTATCTTGAAATACGAACAAAGAATAGTTGTCACAATCGGAACATTTAATGCAACGACATAGAGTCCTACGAGTAGTTCCTAAACTTCGTTTTGTTCGTTCAGCTCCTATGAAATCTCTCGTTCGTTCGTTCGTTCGTAGTGATTTCTGTAGTGACTCGCCTCTAGTCAGTGCGTATTCTCTACAAACATGCCCAAAGTGTGCCGCTTGATGTATATACGAAATGGGTTTTAAAAAGGTTACCGCAAAAACGACCGAATGGCGTAGTGGTTAGTGACCCTGACTACTGAGCCGATGGTCCCGAGTTCGATTCCCGGCTGGGGCAAATATTTGTTTAAACACAGATATTTGTTCTCGGGTCTTGGATGTGCCTGTAAAATGGCAATAGGCCCGCCCCCTATTACATTGGGACTAACATAACACTCTGGCGAAAAGTGGGTGCAGCAATGCACCTCTGCCTACCCCGCAAGGGAGTACATTAGTACAAGGCGTGAGTGCGTGTTTTTTTTTTTACAGCAAAAAAAATTACTAAAAAATTTACATAGTTTGAAGACTTATGCCTACGAATACGATGTTTCGTAGCAGCCGTAGCCATTACCGTTCATGCCTACGAAACGTCGTAGCAAGGCGTAGCATTCAAAAATAAATGAACTGAAGATGAATGAAAACGCTCTTTACTCTTGATACACTAGTTCTAGCTGGTGTAAAAAAGTAAAGAATAAGTGACTGTGTCTGTATAATATTCGCACATCACTGAGTTTAATTTTAGGCCATCTACAGAAAGATCTAATAACCTTAAATTCAATTAGGTTCCCTCTATAAATTATAACTACAAATTAACAATTTCGTATATAAATATGGTTGCTGTTTCTTGTTCACGACGAAGTTCTAGCTAATTCCTACAGAGGTGTTGGCCTCTCTCAACAGCCATCTGTATTATTATAACAGGGTTTGAACTAGTCTGTGACAAACTGACAACATTAACAAGACCAAGTTAGGTATAAATTATGAAGGCAGAGAGATGCACCTTACAGTTTCAGTAAGTTACAGTGTGAGTTTGCAGATATTAGTTCCGTAGGAGTGCTTCTAGAGTTGTTATTTGTAATTGCTATGGATCGTCTCGCGCTTGCCTAATTATAGCACAGAATTGTAATTTTATAAGTAAAGGTAAATTGATCAATAATGGTTGAGGTCCCAAACTCTGCTCTTCTCCAAAGTATGAAAATAAATATGTAAAAGCTAATATTTATTTACTTTGTCTTACATAATAATACCTGTACTTATAGTTGTATTTTCTTTACCTATTTTCATGTAATACTTACCTACAAGTATTTATGTACGTACTGTCTGTCTCCGTCTCGCCTTTTATTTAAATTGTACAACAAGTACCTACCTATCCCTTTAGATTATTCTAATTTCAAGTCAGAGCTATTCAAAAATCCATCCATAATCTTTAAACCTGCCTAATGCTAATGTATAGTTGTTGCAATTAAAAATGATCTAGATTTTCTTACACCTGATACATAATTTATTGAGTAATATTATTATATACTTAGGTTACTATTAGTTGTACAATAGAGTCCCCGCTACCACTGAAGTCCGATAGCCGCAAGGCTGTTTTTTATATGACTTGTATCAGGTATTTACTTTTTGACTGCACTCATAGAACTTCAGATAGTATGATAGGCTAGATTAGTCCGCGATTTAGTCGTTAGACTTCGGTCGTGGCGCGCACTATAGCTTAAAAATTTAAAGTTTAATATTAGACTATTCTGTCACAGTACGTGCGTTTTTGTTACAAATTAGGTACATAAATATACAAGAAATCTTCAGCTATAATAATTATTACACATTTTTATGGCATAACAAAACAAGTGTTAGTGAATCGCATAAGTTGCACAGCTCTAAGCTTTCAACCCTTCGCTGCTTAGTAATTAGCATCGGAGCGAATAACCGACGCAATCAAAAACGGGTGAAAATGCCCCAGTTACAACCGTGCTGCGGGAGGGTTAAAATGAACATACCTACCTAATGTACCTACCTAAATAGGGTGGAGTTTTATCAGAGATCATCTCGGAGACTATATTATAGTACACAGAATGTACCACATCTGCTGAAAAAAAAACAAGCTGTAAAAAAACTGCTTCTGGAAGAGCCCTCTTATTGGTGAAAATGAGATTATTGTAAGCCAAAATTCTTTGGTATTGCGAATAAATTAAACTGATTAGGGGTAGATCACTAATAAAATGTATCTCTGTATTGTACCGCTGTTATTTTGGTCGTATTTTTGAGTTCCCGTGGGATCATGTTGCATATTGTGAGGACTTCAATATTCATGGACATAGGAATGTGTTTTCACCATTTAACTAGGTAATTATAGAATGCTTATGTAATGCACTACCGGGGACTACGTTGATGGCATATATGTATATCTAAAGTTAGAGACGCTTGAATCGTGCCTGCATTTTGGATACAATACGGAAACATCTGACAGTCGGGTTGCCTATTTACCCGACAACTCTTTCAGCACATGCTTGCTTGTGTTGGGGTCCACCAACCCGCACTGGGCCCGTATGTTGGACTAGGCCTTAAAATCTTCCCTGGAGCGAGGCCCGTGCCCCAGCAATAAGGACATGATAGGTTTTAATGATTATTGATTCATCTACTTATTTTCAAACTCATCACCATCACTGTATTTTTCTGTTGGGTCCAAAGAATTGTTCCAACCGGCCCTAAACCACTCAACCCTTCTGGGAGACAGGTTCTGCTATAACGACTTGCAAAGTTATGACATTCCTCGTTCAGTTATAACGCCAGTTATTGTTGTTAATTATAATTATTTTGCTGTTCATTATAATTATAATTACGCAGGCGAGTCGGGAATTTTACACACGACCATTAAGGGTTCTTAATAAAAGCAGCAGATTCGGTGGAATTTTAAATAGGTTGGGATAGTATACATATAAAGGACCATGTTACGGGATGGTTGCGGGTAGTGTTAATTTGGTTGTTTTATGTTCTAGATAATGTTTTATGGACATGTTTTAATTTATGAAAATTGGTATAGTTACCTACAGATAAGTATATTTCAGATCAAGTAAATTCTAACTCCGCATTTTTTACTATCTTGACTCTACATACAGAAAGTGAGACACTATTTTTCGATCAATCACCTAATTAATATGATCTAAACAAAAAAATGTCATAATAATAACATGAGCTACGAAGGAATAAGTATGTTCATCTATTCACAGTAACTATTCTACAAAGTCTATTCCATTTTATTAACCGTAAACTATGTTCTTTGCAACGCACCCTCTAGGACTCGTTGTTGCCAAACAAAAACAACATTAGCATCAATTTACAAACTTTTCTTAAACAAACGCCGAAAATCAACACTCATTCCACATGTAATTTGTAAGAGTTAACAGACTTCCACCTCCGTTTGAGGGTTGAAAGAACCAGTTCAACCTGACCGCTGAGGTAGCCCTTAACAGCGAACACTATATTCACAGTAGTGTATGGGTGTTAGAGATCAGTGTATGGTGGTCGGATAAAACGATGATGAAATCTATTAATCATTTTAATACGTCTGTACCCTAGTTAATAGTGTTACAAATTAATACGTAGCATTTTTTCTTTGTTCTCGTTTCTTGTTGTTTACATAGTCGCCACTTGTAGTTTTGTTGTACACGCGTTATTAAGTAAGGTTGTTTAATATTATATTTCATGAAAGACTGTAACTAAATTCTTACGTCTGTAATAATTATAGTGCATGAAAAGAGCCGCTAGAGTGACCTTGTAAAGGTATAAATCATACTTAAACAGTGTACGTGGAATTATTTCGAGCACCATTTTCAGATTAAAAATGTATTGAGTTTGATACTAATTACTTCCCAAATGTTATTTCGTTTTGACTTCGCGATAGGGTTTCGTGTACCCGGATGCATTCAGTGAATGACGACTAATGAATATAAGGCGGACCCTAGACCTACAATAATATTGTGCAATAAGTTTTGAATCCAAATGACGTTTGCGCAATCTTCAATATTAACCCTAGACGATGAATTATCTTGCACAATTTACAATATTGCGCAACATAATTGATCGTCTAGGGGCCGCATAAATCACTGCTGACCACCATATCTGACTGACTTATCCATTATACCCTTGTCATAATAACCTCTAGTGTTTGTCACCAACACGCTAATAATAAGAATAAGATTGTAGGTAATCAATTATAAACACCATAATTATTATGTTAATAAACCTGACAAAAACCAAAACAAGAATTATAATTATTTGCAGTATACAACCTTAATATAACCTAAGCAGTTCAGAAACAATACACAATACAACGCTATGGTATACCCCCTAAATTCCACCTAAAACACGAGCCAGCGTGAAGCGGTCATGCCAACCATGAAACATTCAGGCTGCGTCTTATTCTAGTTGTATTTTATTCGACAGTTTGTCATCTGCAGTTTCAGAAGGGACGTGCTTCGGATGCTAACTGAAGGTTTCACGGGGGCGGCCTTGTTCTTACCGTACGTTACTGTAACTTCTGTATACATTACTCGTCCGCAGACTTCTTAGGATGAATTGTCAGTATAATGTTTCGTCTCATATTGAAATTGGAGATTGTTATTGGACATTGTTTCTTAATGTCTAGGTTCAGTTTACCTGTGGGATAAAAATCGTGCTAACACTTTCTGAAATTTTATTTAGATACACAATAATAGTCTATATGTTAACAAATGAGTATTGAGCATTATTTTTCTCGCACACTCTTACAATAATGGGATCAGTACTCGTTTGTTTAGAAAAGTAGACTATAGTAGGTGATTTAGAAAACCACAAAAAAACCAGCATTGTACAGCGTCCACTTCTGTAAGGTCTAAAGATATAAATTCAAAAAGTTGCTGTCATGCGTGATATATAAAATATTCTAATACCACCCGTAGAATTGCGAAAATCGTCACGACCCAGCGAGTTGTAGTCTTGCGTTCGATTCCCGCCATGTAAGGCACGTTTTATATGCGATATCCCATTTAAATATATTAAAGTTTACACGCAATGAAAAAATAATGTATTGACATGTTTTGAAAATATTGGGCAAACAGTTGAACACTTTCTAAAACCACAACTAAAACTACTTATAACTGAAACACCCGGCTCCGCAGTATTCACTGACGCAGGTACATTTATGTAGATAGTTATGTACTTACCTAAGCTATGTACTCTATACAACCTAACATAGCTAGCTGCTATTGTTAGAACACAAAGGCTTGTGGACACACTCGCTTGTTTCGTCACAAGATTGGCCACACAGTGACAAAGCACATTATTAAAACGTGACCTCACGAAACAAGTTGCGTTCTAGACTAGAGCGATACCACACGTTGTGTGTGCGTTGCGTTAGCGCTGCGTCGACTGAATGTTTTAGAACATAACTTGTTCAGATTGACCTCCTGAGTCACCCCCTTTCAGCTTAGTATACCACTTTTGCAACACCATGTATAGTGTGTTGCTCAAACCTTTTGTCGCTCCTCACAAAGGTAGGGTTTAGAGCCCAATATTTCCTCACAGCCTAAATTAACTTCGTAGAATAGGTCTGTATATTCGTGTACATACTCGTATTTAGTGGTAGTAATTTACCAAAACACATTAAGAAAGGCATTGTAAGTTTTATAAGTTGCAGGTATCTATTTGTTTTCAGTGTGCTCAGACACAGCTACGGGGCAAAGGTGTAGGATTTTAACGTTACTCGTAGCGAGTAAAAGCGAATTAGCTACGGAGCGAAAACTCGCACTCTCCATACATTTTTCTCATGTCGCCTTGTCGTGGCCCTCGTCACATGTTTCATATTATGGTTAATTCTTAATGCACAAATTTTAATTTTAATGATGTCAAACTATAAATGTTTGCCTGTGGCAAATGTGATTTACAAAAACATTTGAAGAGTTTGAATTTTAAACAATTAATGTAAGGTTTTGACTGCACCAAAATTAGAATTTGTGCCTTCAGAATCGACATCAATGTCTACCATTCATTTTCAACACTCGCCGCTTTGTCGACTTTTGCATCAATACCTTCACAGCACCCTACGAATATCAGCCATCATAACAATAAACAATAAGTATATCTACAGTTTTTATACCATCTCAACCACTGTAACTCAATCAAGCACGGTTACATCATAAACTGGAACTAGGATATTTTATATTTATTTTCGCATAAAATCTCATTGCGCGGAGAAAACAACACTTTTATTGTTCCCGCTGGAGTGGCGTTCGCGAGCTAGCGAGCGCGCGAGGGATGGGACACACACGCCTGCATATAAATATATATAAATAAATATTACGGGATTTACGGGTAATGTTACTCTGAAAGAAAATATACGATTTCAAAATACACCTACTACGAGCAATGATACATTGATTTCTTAATGGAAACAGGCATAAGACATCCACTTTTACTTTTCTGCATTGATTTTCCGTCACGTTGCGGGTATTTATTTAATACAATACACTTAATTATTTCCGAGTTTTTATTTTACAAAACAGTAATTTTAAAATAAATCAGTATAAAGAGGCGGTCTTATTGCTACTAGCAATGTCTACCAGAGAAGCTTTGGATGGATTGTAATTATTATTATCATTTATGACATAGTTCTATTTGTATTTGATAGATTTAGGTTTAAACGTTTATTCTCATAAGAACATAATATACATTTGTTCACTTAAAATGAGATGTTAATTAATTAACTTAAGTATCTATGTTAGTCCTTAAATAATAATATATACATTTTTTGCGCATGCAAGTTGTTGAAAGTTATACAATAGTTGTAGTTATAGTTAAATATTTTTGTATTATATTGTGTAGGTTACGTAGCTAAACAAATAATAAGTACTTAGCAGCTATATTACTATTTTATAAGAGTGACATTTTTATAAATATAACCCTTTAGCAATTTTTTAAATATAAATGGCGATTTTACATTTTTGATGTCTTTAGGTAATTTGTTGTATAGCTGTGCTCCCTCATAAGCTATACTTTTCTTGCCATACAAAGTCCGGTGGGAGATTAACTTTAAATTATTTGCATTTCTTGTGTTGTATTTTTGTTGTTTTTTAGTGAAAGATATTTGTGAATGTGTAGTTTTATTAAGTACTTTATGAATGAAAATGCATGTTTTAAAAGTGTATAGTTGATAAATGTGCATCAATTTAGTTTTTTCGTAGATAATTTCTGTTGCTTCTAAATAATCAAAATTGAACAAAGTTTTGACAAGTTTGTTTTGAGCAATTTGTATTTGTTTAAGATTCGTTCTGGCAGCTGCTCCCCAAATTTCTATCAGGTATTCTAAGTGAGGTTTAACCAAAGAATTGTAGATTGTGTACCGGACACTTACCGGATTTGATAACATAATAATTACAAAATAGATCTTATAAATATGCATATGCATAAACATTTTTCTCGTTTAAGTTGGTTAGTAATAAGAATATAATGTATCATTGATTACCTACCTACTTATGTAGAAAAAATTCAGATTATCAACTAAAACCCACATAATAATTATATACGTTGGAAACATTTGTAAAAGTTTCCCATCCCTAGCACACCTCCGAACTTTATTGGGCTCAAATTGTATGAATTATTTATTTAATTTAAAAGCAAAGACGCGGCAAGGCGATCATTCCGCACTCTACGGTGGAAAATGAGATGAAAGAATGCAAATGTATAAATAAAACCCTGAACTTTCAAACGTATAAATAGGTATGGTCTAAATTTTTAAGTTAGATGCAAAATTATGCACAGAGTTTTACACTTATGAAATTTTTGAGTACCTACTTATTCTATTTTAAGTTAGTCAATTTTGGTGCTATTGTACATCTGTAAGTATTTGATTTTGAAGTCCAAAAAATTATATTAAGACAACAGACTATGTTTCAATACAGTAAAATGTTTACTAGCTATCACAGTCTAATACCTACCTAATAATATTAAGCGTTAAGCGAGCTTTCGAGCTTTCGCATAGCGCCACCAGGGTTTGTGATTTCAGGCTGTAAAACTGTAGATGGCGTTATGGACTCCAATTCTACAACGCGGTATGGTTGTGTTTTTCCGCCAGCCCTTATAGATTTCCCTTCAATGGCAACAGGTCTGCTCACAATGATAATCTTAATCATTGGGTGAATAGTTTTTTTGGAGCCTTGTCTCAACTTCTACGAAGTTGTATGACGGGCAAGATATAACTATAGTGCCACAAACTTATCTGTTCCGGTGAGAGCGAACTAAATTGGTCCATATAATCTATGTCATGTCAATATGAAATTCATTAGTAAGTAATTAGGTATGGACCAATTTAGTTCGCTCTCACCGGAACAGATAAGTTTGTGGCACTATAATACCTGTATAGGTTGGTACCTCTCTAAAATCATAGGTTCTACGTCTGATTGTCTTGTATAATTTAACAGGAACACTGACGGATAGTTAACTCAGTCTTGCTCTCCAACTGAGCCCGATAGGAGCATTGTTGGTCACGTGACCTTTTACTATATGGTAGTATGTCATGTAGTATGTGTGATTTAAAAAATACAAAATTATTTGTAAAAGTTAAAAGGCAACATCTTATCTAACAATATTAAGAATAATAACAATCTGTTTGATCCATAAAACATATTATAATTATTCATAATAGTGAAACTAATATACTTGTGTTTTGAAACGCGTTTAACAAAGGCACGTAATGGATCCATATGGTCAGGTTTACTCACCCCATCACTTGTTGGTATTATTCAAAACATTATTATACTTAGCGTTAGGGGGAAAAGCATCCACTTCCAAATGTATTTTTGAGTAGGTAAGTATACCGATTATGACAAATTTATAATACATAGGTACCTAGTGAAAAATTTAACATATAAAAGTTTTGCATGAAGAGACTACTTGCTTTAGTTTTTCACCAAGTTTGTTGTAATAAATAAAATCATATAAGCTACTATAGGTAATTAGGTACCTACTTTATATGAAAATTTATGGAAAAACAATCTTACTGGAAATGAAAAACCACCAAGTAGTGAAGAAGAAGTACTTAGGTACAGCTATATTACTTTGGAGACGTTTTTGCCTATATTATTATTCGCATAGGTACCTACACTCACGAGTAGTATTAGTAGTAGTAAGTAGTAGTTCTAGTGACTTATAGAACGGCAATGGCAGGTGGAACTTTTTCGTTGCTCGTGAATGTAGTTAGGTATTTGTTGTGGCAGCAGATCAGGTGCTGAATTCGAATCCTGGTATAGATTCAGAAATAACATTAAGTAGGTATGTTACTTTCAAGGTAGGATTATTCTAATTGGACAGTACATAAATCAGGACTACCGCTTTCGTTAATCATAATCTACAAAAAATTCTTTTACATCGACGTATAGCTACTTAGTTATCACTCATTTCGATTGCAGCCAGGATCAGCTTCCATACATTCGTGCCCATCATCCTTCACTGAAATTACAGTTAGCTTCCAACTCCAGCCAGCGTGGTGGGAAATGATCCAAGATTAGAATAGTAAAAGGGAGACATTGGGGATATGCGAATAGGAACATACCCCTTCTTCCCCCGTATCTTTTCGCTTTCGGCTAAGATTGTTTCTAGTGTTTCGTAGCCAAAAACAAAAAATGATAACAATGGGTACCTAGGTACATAAATCACCTGCCTATAAATTAAAATTTAAAAGTAGAAACCAGTAGCTCCATCTGTTATTAAAAGCTGAACTATATAAGCATGAAAACTAAGGGAAGCGGAAGCGTGTTGTGGGAAACGAAATAGGGGTTGTTGCTGAAACGTTACATAGTTACTGTTACCATTCAAAATCATAAGATGGCGGTGAATATATTTTTTATCTGTCTTTTTTTTGTAGGTACCTACCGAGGAACATAAGTAGGTATATTTCTATTGTTAGGTTCATTAACATTGTTGGAATAAGAATTGATTTTTAACACCATAATGTAACGGAGGTTTTAAAAAAAAAACAAGTGACGTTTGGGGAATTGGTCTATGGACTCGAGATGGATTGATTCTTGGATTTTGCGATTGATGTTAAAAATTGTAAAAGTCCGAAAAGTACGAATATAAGCGAATGGTCGAAAGTTATACGGTGTCTCATTTCACTCAAGGATAGAATACAAGCACACATAAGAAGGATTAGCGACTGTATGCAACATTTCAGAAGTGGGATGTTTCCGCGTGCATTTTTGTTGTATGAATCTTAATAATGACTTTATTAATCTTGTGAATACTACGATTTTATGTGGAATACAATAGTATACTTAATAGCTTCAATTAACAATGGATATTTTACCCACAAGTGAAGTTAAACTTAAATGCCAAAGTTTTCATAACCTCAAATAGTTAGAAAATCAGGAAAAATTGTGTTTAATTATGAATGCAAGTACAATCAGTTTTCTAGACATGACTGTTAGTCTATATCAATATAGTTAGTTACGCGACCCATAAAGCATCCCTTTGGAAACAAGTGACATATTGATATTTGGTCCCAAAACTTATACACAGAGTAGTTAATACTGCCTAAGAGGTGGTACATGTCTGGTGCCGATTCAAACCATGTTTTTTTTGTGTGCGAGTTTCAGAGACACCACATTGGGGACCAAGATGGTCCCAGGACCATGGTTTGAAAAGAAGAAGAAGGGCCCAAGGTGCCCAAGGCCGAGATCACCGAGTCCAGGATGCCATGGAGGATGAGGCCCGGGCCAGGGTCTGTGCTTGAACAGAAGGCAGCCGGAGCGGAGCAGACGGAGGCTGCAGAGGAGCAGAAGGCAGCTGGAGGCTGGAGCGGAGCAGACGGAGGCTGCAGAGGAGCAGAAGGCAGCTGGAGGCTGGAGCGGAGCAAACGGAGGCTTCAGAGGAGCAGAAGGCAGCTGAAGGCTGGAGCAGAGCAGACGGTGGCTGCTGCGGAGCAGAAGGCAGCTGGAGGCTGGAACGGAGCAGACGGTGGCTGCAGAAGGCAGCTGGAGGCTGGAGCGGAGCAGACGGAGGCTGCAGAGGAGCAGAAAGCAGCAGGAGGCTGGAGCGGAGCAGACGGAGGCTGCAGAGGAGCAGAAGGCAGCTGGAGGCTGGAGCAGAAGGCAGCTGGAGGCTGGAGCAGAAGGCAGCTGGAGGCTGGAGCAGAGCAGACGGTGGCTGCAGAAGGCAGCTGGAGGCTGGAGCGGAGCAGACGGAGGCTGCAGAGGAGCAGAAGGCAGCTGGAGGCTGGAGCGGAGAGAGGACAGCCGGAGCGGAGAGAGGACAGCCGGAGCGGAGAGAGGACAGCCGGAGCGAAGAGAGGACAGCCGGAGCGGAGAGAGGACAGCCAGAGCGGAGAGAGGACAGCCGGAGCGGAGAGAGGACAGCCGGAGCGGAAAGAGGACAGCCAGAGCGGAGAGTGGACAGCCGGAGTGGAAGGAGGACAGCCGGAGCTGAGAGAGGACAGCCGGAGCGAAGAGAGGACAGCCAGAGCGGAGAGAGGACAGCCGGAGCGGAGAGAGGACAGCTGGAGCGGAGAGAGGACAGCCGTAGCAGAGGACAGCTGGAGCAGAGGAAAGCTGGAGATAGCAAAGGACTGGTTTGAGGTAAAGAGGTTGGTCTTGTCTCGATAAAGAGATATTTTTGAATGTTTAAGGGATAGCTTTACAACACTACCATTCACTTTGCACTGCAAAAGCTTCAAGGTCTGGCTAAGATTTGGTATGAAGGTCTTAACTCTATTCTCTTGACTAGACCAGAGTGGCAAGGAAAACTTTTAAGTGTGTTCCGTATGAACAAATTATGGCCAGATCTTGGAAGAGGTGCTTGGCAGAAAAGAAGACTTGATTGGTCAATTGAGGTTTGTTTTTGTGAGAGGTTGTCTCTCCTCAATCAATGTGGTGTTCAGAGAGAGAGTGTGCTGCTAACTATATCATACACTGACTTGGTAAACAGGCACTTAGATTGGATGATTTGGTTTTGCGCTGTTTTCATCTAGACCTGTTGTTGCAATTCTTGATGAGCAGTGGGGATTCCAGCCCTACAGGACAGGCGGCCCTGCTCTTTTATAATTATGACATACTTTATATTTTTATATGTTACGAGATGGACATGTTAACAACAATCAAAACTATTGTGATGTTATTCAAAGCTCAACTTTGGATCTGTTTTAACTTATCTTTTAGAGACTTGTTATGACTGTAAAGTAAGGGGGCACCGTTTTTTTTCACCGTATCCTAAGCCAGTTATGAGTGCACTTAATGCAACAGGGTTGGGTTCACAACTGATGATTGACTTAGTAAAGCCAATAATAGTAAAACTACAGTTACAGATGAAATTAAAAATTAAAGGGTAATGGGGTAAATGTAAACTACTAGATAGGTCAAATTGTGAATGAAGTTACAATTAATTAGATGTTTAGTATTCCCTTATCCTACCTCTATTCTTAGATATTGATGAAACTCAAATGCTTACAAAATACTAATGTTGAATCTCATCATCAGCATAGCTCTTTACTGCTGGACGTAGGGTTTTCTCCCAAAGCATAACACTGGATGCGATCTATAGTTTTCCCTGACCTTGACCTTATCTAATCACATTTCAAACACAACAAAAAAAAAAAACTATTCAAAGTTTGTTACATTTAGTAGGGAAAATATTGTGATGCAAATAGATACCTTACAGTTGCTTTGGTGAACAATTTAACTTAAATCAGTATATTTTTTCAACTAGTTTTATTATCTGATTGAATTTATTAAAGTACAGCTAATAGTGTATAGTGTTAGTGTGTGTCACATCTGGGGTCATGAAACGCTTATGAATAATAACTAAGAATCGAATTCTAGAACCAGTCTCAGCACTAGCGAATTTCTGATGCTACATTTACCCTTGAGAGTCTACAGATCTTTTATATGGGTTCTAGAATGCGACCCTTACACTTACAACCACATGTGGAAAAGTGTAATTAGCTAGCTAGTAGCTATTTACCTAAGATATTCATATTGTGCTATAATATACATAGCAGTAACTTCTCCAAATATTGTAAAATGGAATGAAATTAGCTAAACTTAAACAGTTAGGTACTCTAGTAACCAAATAAAACATTAAATTAGTTTAAAACAATAAATGTGCAAATTCTTGAAGAAAATAAAAATAAAATACAATTGTTTTAAACATATGATAATAGTTACATTATGTATGTAATATTTTTACCATAGGTAGGTAAATGTACATTCTGAAACAATTGCAACTTAACTTATAACTTAATAAATACATGGTGCATAGTTCACTCAAAACCAGTAGGGTAACGTAACGTACCTAGGGACATTTTCGACTACCCCAACTTTGAATGAAGCTATCGCAGCGTACAACTAAGATATTAATGTGAAATTTTCTTTATTCGGTAGGATATATAATCTATTATCACTAGTATTTGTGCTAAAGCTTTAGTGTGGCCAGATTTTATTAAATTAAGATAAAAGTAAAAATGCTTGTTTTGACCCAAGGTACGTTACACGTTTGTACCTTGGGACACTGTTTCCTATAGCTTTGTACTATGGAAAATGCAAACTTCTAAATAACGCCTTATATCTCTGTTCTTATTGATTTACTGCATCTCTCTTCTGTCTAGTTTCACTCTGGCAGTAATAAGAACAGAGATATAAGGCGTTATTTAGATGTTTGCATTTTCCATAGTACAAAGCCATAGGAAACAGTGTCCCAAGGTACAAATTTAATCGTGTCCCAAGGTACAAAAAAGCAATATTTAACCAAAATTTAAATATCTTTATTTTTAATTAATAGGAATCTTTCAGATAATTGCCATGTCATAAAATTAAATAACTGAAAAGTTATACGTGACATCCATGTCTTTATTTTGAGCATGCCTCAATGAGATAAAGCAACACAAAAAACTATACAAAAGCTACTTTTGACTCCAAAAAACTTCATATTGTCTTCACCGCACACTCGATGCTGGTATGATCACGAGACTCACTAGTTTTGCCAAGCGAGTAAAATACTATGCCTAGGGAAGAATTTTAATGTGTTTATTTAGCCGGTTTTTAAAATACAATCAATGTCCCGAGGTACAAGCGTCCCAAGGTACGTTACGTTACCCTAAATTTAATTAACAAATTCCGAATTAGACTTTTACATTTTAAGAATTTAATTATAATAAAATATGAATATGAATAAATATGTGGGGACATCTCACACACTGCCATCCGACCCCAAGCTAGGCAGAACCTGTGTTATGCGTGTCGGACAGCTGATATATCTACACAAATACATAGATAGATAGATACTAAATATAAATATCAACACCCAAGACCCGAGTACAAATATCTGTCTTTAAACAAATATCTGCCCCAGCCGGGAATCGAACCCGGGACCATCGGCTCAGTAGTCAGGTCACTAACCACTACGCCATTCGGTCGTCTGAAATTATAAACAAATAATAACATAAAAAGTTACATATTTTCTACATTACAGAGTTATATACCAAATCTATATCTAATATTTTATTTTATAATACTGAGAAAACTTAACTAAATTTTAATATAGGTAACGATGCAAAAGTAAATTATGCTACTCAAGCTTCCACTCTACTGTTACTCTAGGTAGACTAGTTAAATGGTACAGGGAGGTTTAACTATACCTATAATAAACTAAATCTAATCGTAAGAGTTATGAACAACCGCTATTTATGAACAATACCTACATACAAAAGGAGAGAACGACATTATAAAATAAAAACTTAAAAAGAAAACGAACTAAAGTAACCAGTTTTATGAGAAGCAAAATGATCACTAATCAGCCTATTGGAAATAAATGATAATCTATAATGTGACGTGCACACTGAGTCTTTACGAAAACTTAGAAGCTACAAGTGCTGGGAGTCTGGTGCTGCATGGGGTCCATTTTGTAACTTAGGTGCTCACTAAGACGGGTTTTTGGGATATTCAACCCCTAAGGGGGAATAGGGGGTATCAAGGTCAGAGTCAAATTTTTTATTCAATGCATAAATATAAAATTTCCGCGTGACGCGATTTAGAGCAAAGTTATTGATCAGAATTGTACCGGTCATATTATGGGATATCGCATAGCACCGTTTAAGTTAGACGCTTGAAAATTCACATGCCAACTTTAGTGAATGCAAAGTTATTTGGTATTGCGTTAGTTGGCTACATGCGAAACACATAGATTATTAATTGAAATGAGTATTTTGCCATTGCCATTTGCCATACAAGTCTTTGCCGTATGCAGTCTGGTAAATCATTTTTAGTGAAGTATTTGTCAATTCTCATGTAAGTAGTTTAATACCACCATGGCAAGTTGTTGGGTGGGTAGTTCGGGAGTCGTCCACGGGAAAACATTTTAAGGCGAAGCGATGATCATAGGCAACAGCTAGTGCTAGTCATAGGAATGACCATGGCTTTATAGTCAGAGTCACGTAAAATAAGTATTATTAAAAATAAAATAAAAATATGTGTGATCGGAATGACAAAGTTAATTTAAAAAAAAGGGGCCACGTAGGGCTGTCTACTAAGCCGTGAATAATAATAATGAAAAATATGATGTCAGCTATTTTACGGTTGGATAATGGAGGAGGTGATGACGCTTGCAGCTGTCATCATTAGCTGGGAACAGCTATACCGGTCCTGGAGGGCAGGTATTCTAAAAATCCTTTGTATTTGTTAACCCAGTTTATACATTCATGGTACCTAGGATTCCACACTTGTGAGGCGTAGTCGAGTATGCTTCGAACGTATGAGCAGAACTTGTATAAGAAAAATTTAATTAAAAAAAAATTAAAAATTGTTTATTTCAAAAACTTTTCACTTATAACTAATACAAGGTAAATACCTCCTATTAAGCATAAAAATACCTGTGCCAGGAGATCTCGCTCTCCATATCAAATTATCATTTAAATTATTCAGTTTCAGAAATAAATGGAAGGTAACAATAATAACCTATGCACAGGTCCCTTCTTGGACAAATTTCTCGTAGTACACTCGATTTCGGCATGAGTAATACACAACCTATCCCATCATTCGGTGTGCTGGTGGAAAATGTCTAGTTCTAAACTAAAACTACATCACATACAAATAGAAAACCCTAATTAACACAAAACTAATAGGGCGACAAAGGCAGAAAAACAGCAACTTATGCACAAGGACTTGTTCTGACGATGAGGGACAGAACTAGAAGCTCTTATCGCCGTACATAGATCTATTTAGGGTTGCAAGAGTCTTAGGAAGAGAAGTAGCTCCTTTGCCTGGCATTTTCAGCACCCAAAACATTGTAATTTTGTAAAAACAATTTTGGCATTATTATTGAAAGACTGCTTGCTAAAGATTGTATAATATGTTTATGAGTTTGGTTACTGATAAAGTTCAGTACATTGTTTATGATGATAATAATAATAATCCATTTATTTCAGATTGGTTACTGATAAAGTTCAGTACATTGTTTATGATAATAATGATAATAATCCATTTATTTCAGATTATATGTTTGTGAGTTGGGTTACTGATAAAGTTCGGTACCTATACTCAGTACTGATAAAGTTCGGTACATTAGTAAGATGATTGTGAGTTGGGTTACTGATAAAGTTCGGTTCCTATACTCAGTACTGATAAAGTTCGGTACATTAGGCAGATAATTGTGAGTTGGGTTACTGATAACGTTCGGTTCCTATACTCAGTACTGATAAAGTTCGGTACATTAGGAAGATGATTGTGAGTTGGGTTACTGATAAAGTTCGGTTCCTATACTCAGTACTGATAAAGTTCGGTACATTAGGCAGATGATTGTGAGTTGGGTTACTGATAAAGTTCGGTTCCTATACTCAGTACTGATAAAGTTCGGTTCCTATACTCAGTACTGATAAAGTTCGGTACATTAGGCAGATGATTGTGAGTTGGGTTACTGATAAAGTTCGGTTCCTATACTCAGTACTGATAAAGTTCGGTACATTAGGAAGATGATTGTGAGTTGGGTTACTGATAAAGTTCGGTTCCTATACTCAGTACTGATAAAGTTCGGTACATTAGGCAGATGATTGTGAGTTGGGTTACTGATAAAGTTCGGTTCCTATACTCAGTACTGATAAAGTTCGGTACGTTAGGAAGATGATTGTGAGTTGGGTTACTGATAAAGTTCGGTTCCTATAGTCAGTACTGATAAAGTTCGGTATAATAGGAAGATGATTGTGAGTTGGGTTACTGATAAAGTTCGGTTCCTATACTTTATAGTACTGATAAAGTTCGATACATAAGGAATATGTTTGTGAGTTAGGCTACTGATAAAGTTCGGTACATTATGTATATGTTTGTTAGTTAGGTTATTGATAAAGTTCGGTTCCTAAAATCTATGTTACTGATTATGTTTGGTACATGATGAATATGTTTGTAAGTTGGTTACTGATAAGGTAAGATTTACATACTATATATTAGTGATAAAGTTCAATACATTATGAATATGTTTGTAAGTAAGGTTACTGATAAAGTTCGGTTCCTATACTTTTTATATTACTGATAAAGTTCGGTACATTATGAATATGTTTGTAAGTTAGATTAATGATAAAATTAGATTCATATACTATTTATATTAGTGATAAAGTTTAATACATTATGAAAATGTTTGTAAGATAGGTTACTGATAAAGTTAGTTATTCCTATACTCTATATTACTGATAAGGTTTCGGTAAATTATGAATATGGTTGTAAGTTAGGTTACTGAGAAAGTTCGTTTCCTATACTCCTTAGTTAATGATAAATGTTGGGTATATATTATTAAGTTGGATTGTTTTGTATAATTAGTGTTAACCGAAGAACATTCCCATTCATTTGTTATTGTTAAATGCATTTATTGTTTCTTCCAAGTTGGGTTACTCTTGAACATTCAGTTTTTATAAACTTTAATTCATTTAATTATGTTTAAATTTACTTTAAAAAAAGCATTGTGATTACATTTTGTTTAAATTTAATATTAGTAAACTTAGCTATATTATTGTTAAACTTAATGATTATAAAACATATTGCTGATGTTAACTGTTTCTAAATTGTAGTTTATAAAACATAGTTTAATTCTGGTTTGATGATTGTAAGCTCTGTGCCATGGACCAATGTTCCCAGCCGATTGTTAGGTTACGCACCGGCGTCGTGCGCGGGGTCGCACACGTTGTCAGGATGGACGATTGTTAGGTTCATTAACATTGTTGGAATAAGAATTGATTTTTAACACCATAATGTAACGGAGGTTTTAAAAAAAAAACAAGTGACGTTTGGGGAATTGGTCTATGGACTCGAGATGGATTGATTCTTGGATTTTGCGATTGATGTTAAAAATTGTAAAAGTCCGAAAAGTACGAATATAAGCGAATGGTCGAAAGTTATACGGTGTCTCATTTCACTCAAGGATAGAATACAAGCACACATAAGAAGGATTAGCGACTGTATGCAACACTATAACGACAAATACACTCTTTGAAATATATTAGGTATTATATTTTTATAAATATTGCTCAAATCTAAAAAACTATTTCTATCCGAGGCCCGTTCCAACAATAATGCCATAGAGTAAGTAATATCCTACAATCCAGACACCAAAATAAATATTCTGGTCTGTGGTAAAAGAGAAGTGTCAAAAATGTCATCAAATCAAATGTCAAAAATCCTGCAAACTTGCAAAGTGCAAAACAAAAATCCCAACCAAATTGTTGCTTTGCATCATAATAAATAGTGTTTTATCTTTACTTTAACACATTAAGCAATTAAGTAGACTTAGAATATAGAAGCCAATAATTGGTTAGTAGGTCATCTTTTGCAAGACATGACCGAAGAAAGTCCGGAGAAGTGGCCACAGGAATTCAAACCTGCAAAAGGTAAGGTCTTTTTTTCTACTTCCATGGGGAACACTGGAACTAAAATTTTATTGTATTAAAATTTTAAATTTTTTAACATAACCAATGCATGAGAGCAGAGGACTCTCGAAAGGAGCTGGGAAAACAGAAAGATAGGTACTTATATATTATACCTATACACCTACCATTTCTTGCCAAGGTGACCCACTGACCTTTTATTTGAAAATGGTCAATAATTGTGGTTTTTGGTGACTTCTATCTACGCACCTAAGCATGGTTCAAATCTGTAATTGCAGGCATGAACATATCAACTAGCACATCAAGCTTTGAGGCCCTCAACCCTCATGACCCCAACCTGAGTCGACTGGCCACATCTCTGTTCCAGAAAACTTCAGAATATTTAACTGGGGAACTAACTGCTACTCAGGTAATTTTAGAATTTCTGTTATTTACTACTATCAAAAAAAGTTCTTACAGAGTGATTACAGTCTATCTGATAGTACTGCAATACCACTTTCTCTAGTAAAACTATAAAATTGAGGTTTAATACTAGAGTGTCACTTTCATCATCATAGCCAAGTACATCCCTGCTGCTGGGGCACAGATCTTGTTCCAATGAACAAATTATTTTAGGCCTTTCACCACGCGCACCTAGTGCAGGTTGGTGAATACCATTTTGTGTTAAGGTGGTGGCATTGTGTTGCTTAACTTCAATATATGGTTCCAATTCACTGTTACCCTCCTCGTCTGCCAAATGATTTTCAATAAAGGGCAAAAGGTTCTAGAAAAGTATGAGGTAATTCTAACTGAATATCTGGCCTTGTTGGTTTCAGGATCACTATGTGCTGTTGGAAGACATCAACCAGCTGGCCATCACCAAGTACGCTGACCTGAGGCAGATTGCAGCCAACCTCGGCAAGACCATCAATGAATACAATGAAATGTGTAAGTTTCAGTATATTCTTACATATGTAACAAAATACTGTACTCAATATGTTTTTTTTTCTCACAATGGTGTAAGTTCCTGAACTTTTGCACTTTTAAGGTGTCTACAGTATAGAAATTTATGTTAGTTTAAAGTTTGTGTGTGTATGTGTGTTGCTCCTACACACAAAAAACTACTGAACAGATTATACAGGAATCTGACAACCTGCATAGTACATGGAAAGAAAGAGACAGACATAGATTTAACATCTTAACGTTCCTTTGTGCAACTCACACAGTATCCGCTATAAAAATAAAGATTCATATTAACAAAGTGGTTGTCCCATTCCAGTCAGCGCCAACATCGCGCCGCTGCTGCAGCAGATCGACCTGATGGAGGCACGCGTGACGCAGTTCGAGGGCGCCGCCTACCGGCTCGACGCCTACACCAGGCAGCTGCGAGCCCGCTTCAAGGAACTCGACGACAAGCGGACCTAGTATGTCACTCACTCATTACATTTATAGACTAGCTAGCTATTTTATCGGGACCTGCAAATATCGAAGCTTACGTATTATACGGTATACGTAAGGTTTCTACTAGTGCCGGTGTCCGCTACACGGATATAAAGGGTGGTTTTTATATCTATTTTGATTACAGTTCCTCCTTAATATAAAGGCGGACACGGATGTAAGGGCTTTTCGGATAGTTGCGATATTCGATAGATCGTTGGTATTCTGGTTTTCAGTTTTTCGCTACGGAACTCCTATGCAGCCGCAGGGTGTAAAAGAGGTATAGTAAGCTGAAATGGGGAAACTGGAGTGGAGGGTTACCCCCTGAGTCATCCATTTTTCGATTTACTATACACTTTTTTAACACCTGGATGTTATAGTGGGCCATGCTAAGTAATTCTATGGTTAGTGTCTCTAAATTATTTTCTTTGTTTCGTATTTTCCGATGACGCCTGCAGTATGGAATATCTATCTACTATCGCTACATACAATATAACCATTATGTATGTATACGTACATGCCGTTTGCCCACGTTCCTCGATACTGCGGACGTAGGTGTGTTAGGAGGTTATATATGTTTTAACCACATGTGGATGACCATAATGGTAAAAGGTTTAGCATTTCTCTTTGTTGGAGTTTGTTTATGTGATGTGATCATCATCATCACAACCTCTCACGTCCCCACTGCTGGGTCACGGGTCTCCTTCCAATGAAGGAACGGTTTTAATACGAATAATTATAACACAACTTCCACTTATACTAAATCTACTGCTGGACATATGAACCTCCTTATTCATAGAAGAGTTATAGGACATTTTAGCTATTGAACTGTTTTGTCTCTCTCTATCAAAGAACAATAATTGTTCAACAGTTCAATAGCTAAAACGTCCTATAACTTCTCTATGAATAAGGGGGTAAGTATTTACCACAGTATTATATTCTTGGCATGCCTTATAAATCTAATGATCCTCATACAGACACTGATGTCTATCGCTGAGTTGCAGAGATGAAACAAAGAAAGACGGTGCATTTATTTCGCGGTGTAAATATTCCTTATATATTTTAAGTACTTAAGCCTTAACCTTACCTTCTTTTGTCTACACTATAACTTATCCAATCAAAGCAATACCTTAAGCAAATATGTAAGCTTTTTATTTTGTTATTACCTATTTAAAAACTTTATTTTAAATAAAGATTCTATCACAAAGTAAATATGGTTATAATTTATAACTAACATTGATACTCATACTAATACTCCATTATCATCATCATCATCAGCCTTCTATCGCCCACTGTTGGGTACTCCACTTTTATAATACTCCACTTTTATACTTATATCTTGATTCGTAGGTCTATGCTATTTCTATGCCATAATCAGGCTGACTTTTACACCATCACGATAAATGATGAGGTTGGTGATTGACAATAAGCCTCTGTTATTCTACAAAGACAAGCCCTTTTTCAAACGGAAAGTAATACGAAAAAAATACGTTCATCATCAGAAAATTTATAATTTGAAGATTTATAGGTACGTGGTACGATAATTTATTCTTCTTTAATTTTGGGGTCTGTCAAATAAATATTTTTTTACTACTTCAAAGATAGTATTGTTTGTTCTCTTTACACGATCTATGTAAAGCCTTACATGCACAACCTACGTGAATTTACCTTTCGAAACTGTTCGTCGTGTCGAAATAGCGAACTATTATGTGTTCATAGAAATCATCGGTTTAAATAATTCTTGGTTCCTAATATAGATGGCACTGTTTGAACAAAAGATTAAGGACGACTGAAAAAAATCAGTGCTAACATACTTCTGGCATACGATAGGAAATAGTAGTCACCAGGTTTTGATAATTTGCATAAAATAAACTATGTATGAATGTTTATGTTTTCTCGTATACAAAGTGGCGCCTCTAGGGGAAACCAAAAATAAACATTTGTCAAATACCTGTACGGATAATGTACTTACTGAAGTCCAGGGAAGATAACGGATGACTTAATGAAAAGTAGTAAGTACCTACAGTTCAGTTCGAACAACTAGTTCTAAAATTAGCATCGAATGTACTTTTGTAACTCGTCAAACTAACAAACCTCCTATTCCTTCTTTCCAAGATTGACAGTTCGTTAGTTTGTTTAAGCACAAAAGTCTAATCAGTTCAGCGATTGTTTTGACCGAAAACTCTGTTCAAAGCATAATACAAACTAGGCCTGGGCTTAGCGATGTTCTCAAGGCTTTCTTCATCTTATATTAGAACTAAACTTATGACATTGGAGAGTAGCTGGGATTGATCCACTGTGACAGGTCCGTAATGTGTCCTATGGAACCTCAGAGGTGCAGAGGGTCTCCACTAACGTCTGCCACTTCCGCCTATCTTCAGCTGTCCTTGCTCCAGCTAAAATCAGCTGCTCGTAGCTCACTTTCAAAGCTTCGGCGTCATGATCTAGATTAGATCCCTAATAGCTAATGATAAATAGGGGTTCTAAACTACCGAGCCAAATAAAAACACCATACATATTTTTTATGTTTTTATAACAAGTAGTCCCAATAAAATTTTACAAGTTCGTTTTGTACAAGATCGGAGCTCAAATCTCAGTGTTTGAAATACATAAACATATTATTCAGATACAATATGTTGCTTAAACTGTGGAGTTAGTGCTTGAAGAGATTTTAGGGTTTACTAGAGATAAGGGATAGCATACCTAGATCCCCTACAGCGACACCGCCCGTCTTCCCCGCTATAACCACCAGAGACAAACACACACTAACATCTACGTTATATTGTTACTGTCAACGCGTTAAAATTTGAGCACAACTGACTTTAGAAAACATCAATATACATTTGAGTATACAACGATTTGAGCAAAAATTAACAAAAATATACTCAATTAGAATATCAGACGCCCTCGTTGCAGCCTAGTGTTTCATTACTAGCGAGGGCAGTCGGATATTCGGGGCGCTACTGCATCTTGTGTCAGTAGGGTCTCCCTTTGTGGCGTTAGGGTCTAGGGGATGGGGACAGGGAGGGTGGGAGGGGAGGGTGCCCCTCGCGCGGGCGTCCCGGACGCGCGCGCGGGGGCGGGGCGGGGACGCGCGGGGCCCTCGAGGCCGCGCAGCCCGGCGCCGCGGGGCCTCAAGTCGCCGCTAGGGCGCCGCCGCTGTCTACACCAACCCTGTGGTATCTACGGGAACCTTAATTAATAATGAATTTTTTTTCATCGACTTTCCTAGGGGCGTATAAGTTTTAAAAGCTTTACATTCAAAAGTCTTCACAAAATTGTATAACTTACCATAATCTATGTTTTTTTTTCAATTAAAAAGATAATAATATGTTTATTTTATTTATCTCTTAACACTACAAAATAATTCTTCACTAATAATGCAGATTTTCTTGCAGTAACAAAAATTAAACGTCTTTAATATAATAACTAAGCATTTTCGTATAGATTTGTGGAGAACAGTTGAATATATAGGTACCTATGTAATTGTTGTAATTGTTATTAAACATACTAAATAGGTTGGCTAAATTACAAGAATAGGGGTAGTTCAATTCCCAGTATCGCAAATATTTAAATTTATTATCCTGGATTATTATAAAATTATATCATCATATAATGTACTGTATAAACAACAAATATCATTACTAAACTTTAAAAATAATTTATAAAAATTTGCTACAGTAAAGTAAATATTAACTTATAACAAAATCAACAATTTAACTAACAACGTAACATTTTGTAAATATTTTGTTTTATACATATCTATAGTGACGTCTTATGCTCAATATCCGTATCAGTATTAGTTGCTAGCACAAGTGTTCTGCCATCGTACCTACTCATTTTATATTAACATTAGCGTCAGCTAGCAACTTCGCTTACTCAATAAATCAAAATGTACATTGACGAAATGCGACGACCATCGCGTAAGCAATGCGAGTGAATGTGAATCAACTGGGTTTGTTTCTGCGCTTGCAGCCTCCTAATGCGCCAACCATAACCTGCCTACGACTACTGTTCAGAACTCTTTCCGATAGGTCATTTAACTGCTCATAAATATTGTCACTTCGTAATATATAATATTTTTTATTTAATATAATTGTAACTATTTTAACAGCGGTTATCATTCAAGGAATGATTATACAATATAACCTAAAATTTTAAACATGTATATTGAAGCATATAATATGCTGATGCAGTCAAATACCCCATCCTCAGTTACGCGGAAATTTTCCACCAACCATAACGTTCCGTAATATGTATTTAGAATATATTATCGATTATAGCCCGCGCATTCGGAGTCATCAAGCTTTAACTTGCAATAGTTTCTTAGACAAGACTGGACAAATACCAAGGTATAGGTTAGATTGTAAAACGTTTGGTTATGCCTAGGTATCACAATGTAAACCTCGTTTCACAGTCATCATTATTATCGCAGATCGACATTCCGTTTTATTATACGCTATGATTTGTTATTATTGTTTGACTATTTCATACCAAAAAACTAATCTAACTTCACAGCTTTACTCTTTACGAGGTATCCAGTAAGTATTTATTGCCGAATTAACAAAATTATAAGTACCCTATAAGCTTAATTACCACAACGTTGCTTCATGTGACAAACTACAAGCAAAAGTACATGTTCGAAAAAATCAACAACCTTTGAAGCACAATCACAGGATTGATCTTAAATAATTGCAATAAAAATAATGTAGTATTAAAAAAATGTTATGCAAAGTTTTACTATTTCAGGGCATTAAATTCCATAAAATTGTTTTTGAGTTGACACAACAATTTGTATCCATGCGACCTGAAATGCTAGACTGCCTGACGACGCCAGATGGAACCGACAATATCCAATTTCCACAATCATTAAAATACAAATAAAACTTACGAAGACCTAATTAAAATGGGTACAAGAATCAAATGGCACTTTACAAGATACCTATGCGTTTTTAAATTATGTCAATGACTAATGAGCTATTTTATCTTTACGTTGTGCCTTAATAGCTAAGTTTTCGTTAGTTAACCTAATCACATTGATTTAGAACATTTGTTGAGTCGTAGCGATGGTCGGGCGGGGGTGATGGCGCCTGAACCCGTGGAGTAGGAAGTTGGCGGCCGCCTTTATGGGCGCCATGAGAGGCGCGGGCCGCGCGGCAGTCTCCCAGTGTCAAACGTTGTTGGCCGTCGGGAACCGGGGCGGCGGCAGCGGCGGCGGAGCCCGCCCTCCGTCGCCGCCCGCTGATGACTTCTCCGACACTGAAACATTTTTTCAAGCCCATTAATAACTCATACCACACTATAGTTCAGTTAGGCTAATCATCTACAGTGCTGGATGACGTCCAAATAACTGTGAGAGAAATGGGAAAGTCATGGATCAGCATACAATAGGTTATGTAGGTACATGTACAAGTAAATAATAAATAGGTATGTAAAAGCTTTTAGGTAGAATGGTTAAATTATGGACGTAAAGACTAAAAGTAAATCTAGAGCAGAATCTAAGTTGAATAGGCTCGAATAGTATGAGTGAATGAAAGTGTCGAATGGCATAAAAGGGTAAAAGTAAATGCATCAAATGAAATGCTTAAGGGTTACGTATAGCATACACGCATAACGCACTCGTTTAACACATGGCTGGTAAAAGCCTGCCGAATCACAAACTACGAAAAGTATTTGTTTTGATTACTTTGTCCTTTCAACGTCTTAAACAGAGTGTTTTTTTTTCGTGTGGTTATTTTATTCTTGGCTAAGTATAATACTACGACTGCTTGATGACTTGGCTTACTGAATGTGTCATGGGTTGAGGCATTGCAATGAATTCTCTACCAAACCTGACTGTATAGTGTTACGACGTTACGACGTAATTCCACCATATGCGCATCCAATATTCAGTGAGCTTTACCTTTTGTCAAAATACAATCTTCACACGGTTAATGAGTATTAGTATGTGAATTAGACCGCAATACTAGTAAGAAAGAATAGACGGTAGTAAATTGGCCAACCAACTAAGTCTTAAGGGCATCTATCATCAATGTCTATATAGATGATATTATATTATAGGTAAAATCCTATTTATTTATTTATTTATTTATTTATCAAATATGGAACACCAGCAGTTTACACAACACACACTGATAACATATTCCTCGTTACAAATTTCGTTGCGAATTTATATTATTATATCTATATTAATTTTCATTACCCAAAACGTTTGATTCCTTGCAGTCAGCTTCATAAGTGTTACACTTTTGTGTAAAGGTAGCTCCTGTCAAATTCACGAACCGCCTATCATTTCAAACATTAATTGTTCGTGAGTTTGAGATGCTATCAAAATTGAAAACTGCTAATAAAGCTGACCATACATAACAGACAATAAATAAAAACTCAGTTGGTAGACCGATCGATTTTGAGAGGACTACGTTTACCTAAGCAAGCATTGATGACATAAGTACCTGTGAGAGGCGGTGCTTCCAGGGAGGTTTCTGATAGCCAAGTGGTGTGATGATGCTCACGTGAGTCGTGTTTCTCGTCTGCCGGCGCCGGCGGCGGTGGAGGCAGCTGCTGCTCGAGCGCGTTCACACAGTTCAACATGCTGCCGTAGAGCCGGCTGTCGCGGAAACTGTCCCTGTCGAAATTGCTGCTTTTTGTTAGTATACCCTTCAAATAAGCTCTCAAATAGGTACCCTTCATTTGGACTGATATAGATTGACTCAAATACTTAATTAAATTGGAATCTTCCTCATTCGTCTGAAGATATTGCAAAATGCTACATAAGTGTAATTATCGTGGTTCTAAAATATAAAACCACTCAAATAACGTTAATTTTTCTTACTGAAATAGTGAAATGAGGTATTTCATTGACATAATTATGACAATCTACTGTTATAGGTTAGTAGTCAATCACTTTTATATACGCTTTAACATTGGGCGATGCCGTATTATAAACCGTTAAGTAAATATTAATTCGACGTATCTATTTGCATCAAAGGTATTTCAGTTATGTATATTGAGAGAAAATTAATTGAACTTCTTCGAATCTACCTAGTTGTACTGACATATAATTAATTGAATGTCGATCGAAAGCGTATGGAAAATACAACCCTGCAGATATCTGTTAATTGAATGCTGTCTGTGTCTGACTAGGTTCAATATTGTAAATACTTGGAAACCTTTTCCATTTTAACGAACTTGGAATTTAATAATAATACAGGGGATAGTATAGTACTTATGAAAAACAAAATTATAACATCCCCTGAGTCATCCCCTTCTTTAAACACCCTGTATATCTATAATACTATTAGGTGCTCACCTCCCATTGTTGTTACGGAACAGCGCCAGTATCTCCTCGAAGGTCTTGTTTTTCGTCTCAGGAACTTTTTTGTAAGTAAATATCCAAAAAATTGCAAGGAATACACTAAAAGGCAGGAATGTATAGTTTTCTAGTAGTGCCTGCAAAGAAAGTAATAAATAAAATCAGTATTTAAAAATTATAATATATTTATAATAAGTTAATTGCATTAACTAATTAAACGTATATTACCTTCATGCTAGGGAACCCAATTCCGACTACGAAATTGGCCATCCAATTAACTAAGACAGCGATGGCCATCGCGCTCGGTCGTGGGCCCTGAGAGAACAGTTCCGCCGTTATCAGCCAGGGTATGGAGCCCGGGCCCACCGCAAAGAACACCACGAAGCTGAGCGTTGACACCACCGACAGGTAACTCATCCAGTCTATCATTTCCTGCACATAGCCGAAAAACTCCTATGAGGGGATAGTAAAAACATTCTTTCCTGCAACCGACCGGGTGAAACAAATCACAAACATAAATGTGTCACATCACACAGTATGTCCCGCGCTGTGGGTGTGTCAGTATGAAGCCCAACGGCTACAGAAATAGTAAACGGTACTTGCCTTCTAACGCGACATGTTTAGCTGACGAACTACGACCTCGCTCGTCAACATTGACGTGTCCAGTCAATTCGGACGCCGCAAAGTCGACTCCGATAGACTAAAACTCGGTTCGTTCGACTATTTGCGATACTGCGAATGCTATAGTGAGAAATTAGTGCTTTCTGCTTATGAGCAGCGTTTGTGTTTGTAGTGAAGAGCTGGCTTTTTCATTAAAACGCGTGTGCATGAGCCACTCGTGTAAAACATACTATTTAGTATAGGTTAGTAAGTATATTTCGCGGTTGGTTCAAAGTATTGCACGTGTTAAACAAAAAACGTGTTAAGTGCTGTGTGAGTGATGTATCTAACATTTATATTTGAGATATCGTTTCGTTATGTACATTAGCTTTCCTTCCAGAGAGTCCGGAGTCGGCGCTAGGAAAGTCGAAGGGGGGGGGGGAGGCTAAGCGTGAAAGCAAATAAAAGTGATAGGCTGGGAATCCTTTTCGATGAGTAGTTACTGCTAGCGAATCAGCTCAAACAAGTGACTCAAGGTTCCGGCTTAGTGTAGCCGCCATGTTTGATCCTTTGACTAAAGTACCCTGTTCGCGTTGCCGTCACGAATACGGCATCACCACTGAGATATTCAATCATCGGAACGTACTGATATTCAATCTAGTATGTACTCTTCAAATAGGATATAGCCTTATGGTAGATTCATGAAGATAAAGAAAACATAATGAAATCCTGTCCTATAACCATTTTTCTCATCGAATTTGGAATTTTCCTCTTTGAAAATATTGCAACATGCTACATAAGTACAATTATGATGGTTTTAAGATAGGATTGTTCTGCAAAGCATGCACAGCTTTTGTGATTAGAAAACTTAGGGCAGTAATGAAAGATTTCATAATAAGGACTTTAGATGATTGTTGAATAAAAATTAAACAATTAGCAGATAAGATACCCCACCGGTAATTTTTGGGGGGGTATCCGCCTACACAAAACTAATAGATTATATTGTAAACATAATTAAGCCGATGAGCAAGATAAGTAAGTAAACAAAAGTTAAATAATATGATAACGACTAAGTGCGATATTTGAAATACAAAAGCCATGAAAAGCGTGCTCTAAAACTTTACGGATACAAACTTATATTCTAGTTAAAAACGAGAGTGCAGCTATTCCCGTGTTCCCGGTGACATTCGCTTCAATTACTGGCGGAATCGCTCGGATAAATGTGACCAACTTGGGCGAAATATCTGCTAGAATACGCTGCGCTCTCGGAGTTCACACAGTATTAAATTTTCAGTAGACTGAATTCAAAACGACATCAATAAAGTCGTTCCTTTTCAGTCCAACGGTCAATTTACAATCAGCATTTTGGTTGAGCATTTCTGGGGACTTTAAGCAATACTTTTATACCTGTTTCAAATTTGAAAATGCGAACTTTTCCACATAGCTGTAGCAGTAGCTTAATTTTGATACCGTTAACTCAACGATAATACTGAATTTAATAAATATGCCGTTTTTCTCACAATCGACACTTGAAAATTAAAATTCCACTAGTACTTAATTGCCGATATTTTTATCAAACAATTCATTCATTCTTGTTAGAGCTATTTAAGTTGTGTTTACAAACAGCTCGAGCGAGACAGAACAAACTCAAGTAAACATTAAAAGGGAAAACTAGGCTAGGGAGTGTCCCATTCACTTTTCAATGAACTTGATGTATTTCATTCAGACTAGAACTTTATCAAGGTCCTCTTTACGTTCGACAGACTCCAAGCATTAGTTGTAAAGCACAACTTCTAGTTTGCAATGTTTGCTCTAAGAAATTGTACGGACTGATTTTCAAGAAACCGTTGATATATTCCGATTTCTGTGAAGCTTTACAGAAGTTGTCGACTTAATGCCGTTCCTCTGAAAGCCACTTTATAGTAATCTTGTCACTTGGGGTTTCAAATGTTTTAGATTATTATTTATTGAATCTTCAAAACCTTTAAAACATTAACTGAACCTCTGAAACGGACAACCCCAAGTGACAAGACACGGACTCCAATAATATAAATAAGACACACCTTTATGAGAAACGAGATTGTAATGAAGATGGAGAATATGAACATTCCCCCGAGCCCGTACAGATGCAGGGTCCTGCGGCCGGTGCGGTCCATGAGGGGCAGAGACACCAGGGTCATGCCGACCATGATGGCTCCGATACCCATGGTCGCGAACTTGGCAGACTCGTCCGTCAGACCAGAAGATGTGAAGAGAGACGTAGAGTAATAGAACACCTGGAAAGAATGGAAGGCAGTGATAGAATTGGAAAGAGATTGTTCGAAAAACCAAAATGATGCAAGACTAGTTCCATAAAATAACGTACAACGGCTTGTGGCGAACCATGGAAGTCTCCTGAGTCCTGCACTAAACCATTAGTTACTGATAATGCTGAAGACACAAACTCGGAATTTCATACACTTAAATGACAAAGGTCACAAACTTACAGCATTGATGCCGCTGAGTTGCTGGGACAGTTGCATGACGACGCCGATGAGGAGGGGGGCTCGCAGGGTGGGGGAGCACAGCAGCTCTCGCATGGAGATGGAGGCCTCGGCCTGCTGCGCCCGCTCCTCCGCTCGCATCTCCTCGATATCCTCCTCCACCTTCGATGGGCATTCAGTTGTTAGCTACTTAGGTTAGGTTTCATTTGTTTGTACCTGTGTGTGGTGTTTGTACCTGTGGTGTATGGTTGTACAGTGTTAAGTCATTCTAAGTCAGAAATATGGGGTCGCTAAAGCTTTGTTGTGTGTGCTTTCGTGTTCGTTCTTCATTGATGAAATATTAGAGAAAGACGAAAAAATCATGTGTTTGTAAAAAATGCTTAGGTACTAGGTACGGTCAGCTGCATAAGTTGTTATACACTTCTGTACCTTATCAAACTGATGAACCGTCAATGCTTCAATGAATGGATAGGTGGTTTGTTAGATTGACAAGGTTCAAATGTGTACCTATAGCTACTTATGCAGCTGACTGTACATCGTGTTCGTATTGCGCTCTTTATTCGACCATAATCAAAATATATTCTTGTGTCACCACCAAAATACATTATTAAATTAAGTATGCGCATCATGAAGTCCAGCAGCTAAAACAATACGATGATCAGATGATGAAATGTCGCGTCGGAGTTGCAAGTCGCGTAGTGACACCATTATTGTTCGCTTGTCATTTGCAATTGGATTTCATAGAACAAGAGGGTCATCAGAGTGGGCGATATTGAGTTTATTTACATAAACCCTTAAATATTCATACTCCATACCATGCGAAAGCGTGACTCGCAATGCTTCAATCAAACATGTAATTTTTCATGTTTGATGAATCCATTGTCTCGATTTGAGCAGATCAAAAGCTTTGCAACCAGAATAATGTTTGTGAGCTAACACAATTACCGTCCGACATTCAACATTAATAGACGACAAATATAATGAGATTCCAGAAGAAAGGACGAATTCATGCATTTGAGAGAAACAATAAAATTACAATTACAGCATAAAATTAAACTGGAATACTTGACCGTCCTTAAAAATTTAAAACTTTGTGTTTTAAATCCAATTAACATAATTATGATTTGAAAAGCCACAAGAAATGCTATCATTATGAATAACGTGAATGTTTATTCACCTGATTGCTGGCCCGTAATCTGCGCAATGCCCTCCGAGCTTCCTCTTCCCATTGGCGCGTGATGAGCAGATACCGAGGTGACTCCGGACAGGCTGGCAGCAGCAACAGTTGAAGAATAGCAGGACATATCGCCAATCCTAAAAGGAAATAAGTTTCCGATTAATACCGATTTACACTTCAACAAGCATGTACATTGTACTCGTACAATAGCGACCGCGAGTTCAGTTGTCTGACAGTTAAGGAACAACTAGTAAGATTGTACACTTCAACAAACATCGCTACAGCAGAGAGTAGTTGAATCGTCGGTGAGTTTGGGTTACGTTATTATCTGACGGGAAAAGCTAGTTTGGTTTAGTTGGTGGGAATAGAGGACACGATCCTATTTGTCAGTTTAACGTACCTAGTAATATCGGCCAGCCCTCATCAGTGCCGAGGATTTGCTCGATGCCCAAGACTTGCGAGAGGAGCAACCCCACCGTGACCGCCAGCTGGTTGACCGTGCCCAGTCCGCCGCGCAGGTTCAGCGGCGCAATCTCGGATATGTACATTGGCACTAGCGAAGTGTTCAGACCTGTTCGAGAAGTGAAGCATTGTGTTGAGAAAGTTAGCCAATGCGGCAATGCGCTTAATCAATTCCAAGCCGTGTAAACTTGGCTGCGCTAGAAACTAATAGTTATGCTTTGAAATTAGTGATCGGTGTTCCACTGAAACGTGTTTGATTATCGCGTCCGGCGCAAAGTTTGAATTGACCAGGTACACAAAGTTAGATTAAACCCAGCCAAGTTGAAGTTGTTGGGTGTGTTTTGTACTTCGGAGTGTAGTTTACCGCAGTTGACGCCGATGATGAAGCGACCGAAAAACAGCATTTCGTAACAGTGCGATATCTTGGTGAAGCCCATGAGACTCGCGCCACTGATGCCCAGGATGTTGTTGAGGAGCAGGCCACCCTTCCTGAGAAAAGAACGGCATCGTTAGAAATCTATTTCAGTCGTTCCCGGTAATTAATGTTACGGCCGTTTACCTTTTCCGATAATTGGCGAGCAGTTCATTACAAAAGGTTTATTTTTAAAACGCTGGTCTTGTTTTGTTTGTATTGGATTAATGTGTTGACAGGTTAAGCTCTGTTGTTTTGTCAACAAACATTGAGGGTAAGTGGGGGTGGTTTACCTTCCGAATCGATTAGCGATCATTCCGCCCGAGAACCCGCCCAGCATTCCTCCGATGGCGAAGATGCTGACGGCGATGGAGTAGAGCTTGTTCACAGAGTCTTCCTGGATGTCCTTGCCGTAGCGATCCTTGTACACGTCCTTCATGAAATTCTCGATGTTCTGTTTTGGAACATAGCGCGATGTGAATTTTCTTTACGAAGTACCTATATTATGCTATGGTTATGCTAAATATGGGACATATTTATGTCGACAAAGGCATGTAGAGATACTGGCATTAGTTTTAAACATACAAATATTGGTGTTGAAAAATGTTTCATTAATACCTGTAAAGCCCAAAATAACTAACTAATGAATAACAAAGTTTAATGAGCTTACCCGGCCGGGAGCGTTTATGACACCAGTGTTGTACCCGAATTGCAACATGCCCAGCACGGCAGCCAAGATAGCGTAGGACAGGAAGAAAGTTAGACCCTGAAACAAAATGTGAAAAAGCTTAAATACTTCTATAGAATACAGTACAATTTTACAGCAAATAGTGTGGCGTCATATGAGGCCCAAATGTTAAAGTTATTGCTATTCAATTCTTAGGTATTTTTCTTTTATTTTTGCCCTTATAACATATGTTTGAACTTACTAGTTTAGTTTACTATTACATTATATTAGTCGGTAGATATAAATAGCTATTACCGCCGCGTAGGATTTTCCTTGGAAATCGTTTTTGTACCCTTCTTATTCTGAGAATTGCAATACTTAGTAGTGTTAACGCTTGACCAAATGCCGTCGTCATCATCCCATTCCAAGACGATATCGATACGACGAAACATGATTAGCCGTATTCTGGTTCTCCCACACCTATTGCCTTTACCTCCCCGAAACACAGCAATTCAGTGCATCAGGTAGTCTTCCAAGAGCTTATAAAGTATTAGAATTAGGTTCCATACTTACTGATTTTTGACGAGCTCTAGAATTTATCACTGACACTATGTCTCTGAGCTGGCTCAAGATCGTATAGAGCGGCGGCGCTTCACTTCGGCCCTTTGCTCCCCAGCGGTGATTGTATAAACCTATAAGTACACGGAAAGAACAGTGTTACCTGTTCAAGAAGCCTCAGTTTCCGTCGCTGCGAGTGTTCCTCCAGTCGGTCCACGTACTCCCTCAGTTCTTCGATCTCCTCCTTGACCTGCTGCACCGTGTCCAACTCCTGCTTGATGGCAACCATGTCCCGCTTCACCTGTTTTGTTGTTTACGTTACGGTTATTATGTGCGGTGACCATGAGTGATGCTATAGGCGCAGTGATCGTACGATGGCAATAACTTCAAACATATGAAAATGTCAATCGGCTGAAGTGACGGACGGCGAACCCATATGAAAATTCGCGAAAACAACCTTGTATTCCACTTCATAAGAACTTTGTTGGCGACTCTTTTTACTATGGAGAAGCAAACTTTCTTTTGCGAATTTCTGACCTTTCGAGCCACTCCTTTTGCGAGTGCTATACAAATTTGCGTCGATTTTCACAGCTCGATGGGTTTAGAAAAACCTGCACTAGGCCCTCGGGTCGCCACTTTAGTTTACATTACATTAGTTGCATGGGTGTTTACAAGGAAATATGTTGTTTAAGAAATGTCCCAAGGCGTGATTTTTTCTTAGAAGAATAGAATCTTATCGCGATAGGTTATACAGAGAAATTAGTTACGGATAAAGTTCAGTTCACATGAAATCGTGTAGGTAGGCAGTTCTTGGTATATTTATTTGTGTGATAGCTAACCTACTAAATATGGCTGTGACGTAAATTGTACAGGTTCACTGGAGCGCAGTTACTGCTAAGAAACCGTAGCTGTGAAACTCTAAGCATACTAATAAATATACCTTCTTACAGGCTGATTATAAAAGGGTGTTGTCCCTAATCGGTTTTTATTATTTAGCAAAATAAAATTTAGGAATATGTCAAGTTAATAAAAGCTGTTTAAAATTTCTTCTGTCGTAAAAACTGTTTCAGTAAAAGTGACTTTTTGCGATATAGTGGCATCTTGTTATGGTAAATAATAGCTGGTTATGCTAATCTTCTATCACTCTTTTTCGTATGGACCATGACTTATAGGCCCACCCTGTATACATCTCCAACAACAATCATTACAATCACCTCAATTACGAATGCAATGCACGGGATTCAAGATCCACTTAAGTTTTTCATTTGCATTTGCATTGGAAATAAACTAAACGGTCGCAATTTCATCAAGCAGTCGGCTTATCAGGAACTCTCGTAGCGCTAAATTTTAACCGGGTCCAATATACGGCAGTCAGCAATACACAAATCTCTCTCGGGCGTCGTATTTCGCTATTCAACGCTGCAGTTCCGAGATATTATATCTGCACGGAGATATCTGCACCAGCTCGCTTACTCTTCCAATAAATTTTCAACTCCAACGTAAATGTGACGTTTGAAATAAGACCTCGCGTTCTCGACCCTACGATTGGAGGAAGTTATCGATTCGGTTTAGTTAAATATTAATATTGAGTGCGACTGTCAGTTTCACACCTGAGCATTTCAGCATGAAGTGTGTAGCGCTGTGATTGGCTTTTTCGTTAGGACTTAATTTCATGATTAGGTGATTTACTCAAGAGATACACGGCGCCTATGTAAGTCTTTTTGGGGTTCTACTAACTAAGGTAGTAAAAAACATTATGATTTTAATCCTATTTAACTTTTATTTTTGGTAAAAACGGCAGAAAATCCCTATTTCTAACACAGACGTCAAATTTCTAACACCTTTTCCTTCACCGTTTAATCTAATTGATCCGCGAGTGCCTACCGAACTAGCGATTCATCGCATATCCGTCTGGAGGCTCCACAGGCATCCACAATACGTTCGAATGGAGAGCTCTGAGATTCCGATCGCCGCTCTACGAGTCTCCGTAATTGGAATTGGATATCAAATATCCGATTACAATAACTGTAGGCGCCGATATCTGTAAATACATTTTCATCGCTCGCGATCTGCGGATGCAAGGTCTGAAAGTGTACTGTTTTTTTATTTTTATTTGTGAACACTTTATTGTACATTTAAAAAGGAATAAAAATATGAATAGAACATTGAAAATACAGAGAATTTACAAAGGCTGCTTGTTGCGAGATGGTGATACTAAAGCTTTTTCATAATACAGTTCGGTCCAAACAACTACTAGATCCTGAAATTGGCTGCGATACACCTTTGTGCTTTGCAAAACTAACCAACTGTCAACCTTTGAAATAATGAATAGGCAGTTTTTTAGTTTCACAAGGTTCAAAAGTGCATTCGCTGTTTACTTCATAACTAGTTGTTTGAACCGAATTGTAACGTTTATTACGCAATAATGGTACAATATAGTTATCTGTGACAGTCGTCTGTGATGTGACGTCACTAACCACTGCGCCATCCGATTAACTTATCTGTGTTTCTCCCTTTAGCATGTAGGTATTGTCTGCTCACAAGATAACACGGCCATAACATGGTACCTAATGAAGCTTAAAGCGATAAGCATGATTATGTTACTGTAGGCTTAATTTACAGCAGTTATACTTAATACCAAACCTAATCCAGGTATTAAGTACTGACATAAGAAAATATTTGAATTTGTATATTTTCTTCTTACTATCGTAAGTATGGCCAATGCACAAAGAAATAGTAGAGAAGAATCATTCTAATTAAGTTTTATAACTAACGTACCCCCGACATTGAATAGTGTAACTGACGAATCGATTTAATAAAATATGGCTACAACACAACATCAACATCCCACTTAAAGCTGAAAATCGGTTCAGCTGTTTGGGAGCTACGTGAACTTAAAGTTATATGACCCCTTTTTGCTTTGGGGGTTAAATACGTACAGCCAGATAATTATGTACATCTTCGATCATATATACCAAGATACCGTACTACATACAAATTCAACGCCCAAAAGTCAAATGTAGATGTACAACGCTGACAAACACCATTTCATTCGTGACTTTTCTAACATTTTGTTTACGCGTTACTTCATTAATCGAAAAGTTTAAGCTCTAAAGTTATCGATCTCGGTGCATCAAAACCCTGGAAAGCTAGCAGCACGATCGACTATAAGTAGATTATCTCAAATAGCATTTTATAGAGCGGTTGGAAGTTTCAATAATGCGAAATATCGGGTGAACGTGTTTTAGCGAGGGTGGTACCTAGGTACCTACTACCCAATATTCCGATCATATTAGCTACATAGTGACCCTTAAGTGGTGCCCAATTAAAATAGGGTGATAGAAGGCATTACCGGCCATTAATGCTGCTACAGTAGGTATGCCACTGTAACCTTACCAGCATAAAACACTTTTTGCAATGAAAAGCGTGCCGTTTTTATCTATAAATTGGCTAACTAATCTAACTATGCGTTTTTCAAACGTTATACTTTTTCATAAAATGGTTTAACGGTGAAAATATTTTTTGTTTTATTTTATTAACATAAGTTAATATCGTAAACGAAACAAGTAACTTGGTTGAAAATGCCGCAGTATACGTATTCAAAAGAAATCCGTAAAATAATTTAAAAAACCAGTAAACACTGACGACACTGAAAATTACAGAAACAATTTAATTGAACACATAAAAGTGTAATAGAAACACAACATAATTCCTGCAAACACAAACTCAACAACCACAAATATCTTCGTCACGTACCTCAGAAACCTCGCTCTGGCATGACTCGACGCTCTTGGTGAGCTCCTGTAGCTGGGTGCGGATCTCGCACAGGGCCACGGTGGTCTCCAGCTGGCGGTCGCCTCGCTGCAGGTCGTCCAGCTTGGCCGTCAGGTTCATGCTCATGACGCTCACCTGGCGCTGCAGGCTGAAGCCAAACCTTCGGTCAGTAGACTCGTGGCGCGGCCCAAGCGACCGGCTCGACAATGGTTAGTTGTTGGTAGAGGGTGAAGCCAAACGAGCGTAGTTTTGAGAGTTGTGAGTCGCGTATTCCGGCAGAAATATGTGGGGACGAGGGGAGCGAGTAATTTCCCCGCCCGCCTTGTCTCCGCGCATCAGAATACGCGACTCACAACTCACAACGCTCGTCTGGTCTCATGATAAAGTAGGCTTCCAACTAAATAGTGGCTCTGGCACTGACCAAGTCTAAGTCACTGACACAGCGATGGTAACTGATTTTCACACGCAGTGACAAACCCTGGTTACACCTACCAATTAGAGAGGCCGAGGCAGTATGCTCGGCCGGGCAGTCGGTCAATTGCTAGCCGTTCATTGGTCGAAGATCGGCCGAGGATACTGTCTCGCCACTGTAGTCGGTAGGTATAACTGTTCCGAGGGGAGGATAATAATTATACCCTCGACAGACTCTATCACACGAGATATCTCATTGTGATTTAAGTGAGATATGTGGTGTGTTGTGATGATATTCAGGGAGCTAAAATCAGGCTCAGCAACTACGGAGGTGCGTTAAAAAATTTATGTTACTGTCACTGTGTCAGTGAGAGTACAGGAGCCGCTCTTAGATTAGATATAGTCGGAAGGATATAATATACTTGAATGAATAATATGAAATATAGACAATAGCAAGATGGACTATAGAGCATATAACAGCCAATTGGGTATATTTATAATTAGGGGTAGGTTAAGGTATAGTCGCCATTGTAACTGTATAATGAATATAAACTTGCCATGATGAACCATTTCTACAATTTGCAAGCCCCGCTAAATCAAAATAGTTTCTTTCGAATTTTTACGTTTGCTAAACATTTCTGATGCTAAATGATTGATTACAGTTCAGTAAAAATACCCATATAAAAACCTCTCTAGCCCCTCTCAAATTTTTTGTTCGTTACAAACTAGTTTGAAGGTAGAGAAAACAGGAGCAGATGCAAAAACCGACTCATCCCACTACTGACCCCCCCCCCACGGTAGACATTGCGTGACCCGACACAACGCTGAAGACTCATCTATTGGGAATCGACTAATTGCAAATGGCCAGTGCAACTCAAGTCCAGACTTCCCCCAGAGAACGAATGTTTGTTTTATTGCTTTTAAAATACACTTGAGTGGATTGCTGTAATGTCTTTGTTAGCTAGTTTATTTAGACGTTTCCGTTGTGTGACATATTGTTGTTGTTATTAGGACGGACTGTGGGACATCTTGTTGAAATGCTGCGAGACTGTCGGTGGAATGGCTAGATCGCGTGTGGCCAGGCAGTCGTGTTATTGTGAAAGCAACAAAATGTTGTAAGATATCAACACAAAAAGGCTTGATAACATTATGAGTAAGAAGCCAAAAAGGTAGGGCGTTCTTTTAAAATAAAAAAAATACTTTAAGCAAATGTATAAACGTTTTAGGCTTTTGATGAAATGGAATTTTTATATTGGCCTTTTAAGTTAAGTACTAAGTAGTATGCTACCTACTCAAACGTAACAAAACATGACTTTACTAGTTTACTGTATATCTAATGTTGATGAAAATATGAATCAATTAACTAAGTACCTAGTTATAAAATTACTGCCTGAACTTAAAATAAAATATAAGATAATTAAAAACCTTCAGGCGTACTGTACCTGACAGGAGTTGTAGGTTGCGAGTAGCTTAGTTAACTTTGTATGCAAAATATAATTATCTATCAAGTGCAATAATATCTAAGTTACATCGTGTTGTAAAAGAATGAAGATACGATATACTTAGATGTAATGGATAAAATTTAATGGTTATATGAATGAATTATTTTATAAGCTTTAGATAGGTAAAGAAAACTTGCATTGACAAGCATTTACTTTAAAGATTCATAAAAAGTACATAAGTACCTAACTTAATTATTGAAATAACTGAAATTATAGTATATATGTAAGTAATCAACAACAATCATGTGTGTACCGGTAACTTTTTAACAAAATGACTCAGTATATCTCTTAGTCAGCTCATCTTTTTGATTTTTTTGTTAGGAAATTTCCTGATGTAATTATACTTATTAAACAACCAAAGTTGTTTAAAATAAGCCCGTGAGTAACCCCCATACGGCTCACTCTGCCCCTTTGGCAACAACCCTGTATAATATGTTAACTACCTAATGTTACATTTTATTCCATATTTGCATACACATTGTATTCCGAGAGCATGTTAAAGAATTTTTCAAAGCCATTTCAAATACTTGTAAAATAATGCTTTTCAATAAAAGTGCATGTGACCTTTAGAATAAAGTTGTTGAATTTTTTTCACGAATCTCCATGCGAAGCTCAAAGGCGTTTGTTCTCCTTTTTGGAAAATGCAGTATATCCTAGAATATATACCAAAGGGAGAATACCTGGAAAGCCTTTGTCCGCAATAGCTTTGGCCACGCTTTGATAGCCTTTGCTTTACCCCGGCCTTCGACCATGCCTCCGCCATTTACATACATAGTAAGCCGAGAAGGGGTGGCTCTGCTTGGCATTCTATACTACTGTTATTCTATTTTACATTCGTAAAAAAATCTTCTCAACATAGTTATTAAAAACTAATGCAACATTACGCTGTTAATGGAGAAAATACGAGATTTATTTCCAGTTTTCTTAATTTCATTGAACGGAATTAGTTCAAAATGATCCCAGAGTCACTCCTTTCGGCTTGCCACCGTGTATAAGCGTGACCCTTTGACAACAATACAATTTCAATTGTGTCTGATTTCTCGGCAAACAAGGTGGCGGTTAATCGCTATCACTTTCTGCAAGTAATCCTTCGGATGAGCTCAAATGACAGTAATTCAGGTCGAGGACGTCCGCCTCAATATTTTTATTCTTTCTATCTAAGATAAAAATCTGCTTCGATCCAGTTATCGATAGATCCACCTTTTGTATGTACCTAACCATTTCGTGTGCCACTACTGGGCAAAGGTTGACCCTGTTGAGTCCACACATCCTGGTTCCGTGCTACCCTGGCAAAAACTGGCTGAGCTCTCATCCCACCATCTCCGCTTTGGCCTGCCCCGGACGCCGTCTCTTGGAGTCCAGATTACGGGAAATTATCTCCGACCTACATAATGTGTCATTATGATGATACCTGTCAAACCCCGTCAAACTACCAACCAAACAACAAAACGTTCTGCTAACAAAACGTAGAGATTATGGGGGAGCGCTGTTCAGGGTTCACTCATGAATAAAAGTTAAGTTCATTAGTAGCACGGGCCCCGGTGCAACAATGTTTGCCTTTACCAATGACTTTTTTTACTAACCGAAATCATTTTAGAAAATATAGTTTTTTTATTTCTACGTTTAATTCTTATTATTTAGGTGAGGGTAATCAAATCCATCAACCAACTAAGAATTGTAAGATTCCCGATACGAGGGATTTGAGTGTTACTAAATACCTTGATGCCTACTTATAACTATTTATTTTCAATAATAGCTGCGTTTGATAACTGTTTCACATTTGCACAACGCACGCGCAAGCAGTCTCCAAGTTGTTGACATCTCAGTCGACCAACGAAAGTGACAGACTGATCAACCGCATATCTAAAACTTCATCCTTGTTGGTGCAATTAGCTGTAAATTGTTGCACATTCGATAGAAGCCTCGCCGTGCCGGGCCATTTAACTATTTAATAGCTTTCAGTCAAAGCAACACTCAGTTTGTGTATTATAAACACATACCTATCTACCTACGTATATCGCCTAGCCAAGTGTAGGACACGTGACAGCGACAGCTAGGCGACTAGACGCCACCACAGGACACGGCCGTCAATTTTCATATGAGTACACTCACGAGCATTGAAAAAGTTCCTCTTACAAAAATTCGACACCAAATCATTGAACTTAACAACAAATGACCCGATTTTTTAAAACAGTGACTATATCACCAATTTACTCCTAAACGGAAAAACGTAGCCTAATGACGACGTCTCCAATATTGAAGCGCATCAGAATTCAGAACATTAAAACTAAAATTTAAATATTGCGTAAATATTAAAAACCTATTATTTTAATTTAGGATGACTTGCACCAAATAGTTGATCAAAAATATATTGCTCTCTTGCTCGGACATACCTAATACTGGCAAAGCAAGACAACCATTGATTTAATTTCGTCTAAATGTTTGGAGCAAGCCACCGTCGGAATTTTGCAAGTAGAACTTTTCTAGAGTCATTCGTCAAGTCGCGCGCCTTAGACTCGCGCGCCGCGCGCGAGTTGCCCCTCCCGTATTTACCTACTTTTTTTGTCGTCAACTCGCTCGACTGTGAAAATATGTAGAGTCAGCCACAAAAGTTATAATTTATTATGCTTAAGGTAACTACTTCAAATGTATAGGGTATTTTATAGGACTTTACTTAAAAATAAAATCAGTAATTAATCTCGCTTGGCAAACTGTTCTCTTCGAATACCTCCAAACACAGGAACCATTTTTATTTGCCCGGTCTTTGTTATATTTATAACCTGCACGACGAAGTACCGACTTTCCTCGCTGGGATGTTACGATTTCATGTGCAGTTTTATTACTAGATGGACCTGCTTGCCATGAACTTCCTGGAAGTAATTGTTACGGTTAGGTCTGTCTCTTTGACCAATGAAATAAACTAAACTAAAATTTAAAACAAATTGTTTTAAATTTTAGTGCTAATTCGATATTTAATATAACGGTAACAAACGTAACACTGTGTTTATATTACGGCAAAGTAGACTTGGTAATATAGTAAAGTTAATTTATTACAGGCTTACCCCCACAATACATCAAAATCAGTAAAAACTGCCACATTTTAATATTTTTGCGCTGTACTGTAGACTGTTAGTAATGCACTGTACATCTCTGCTTCGAATTAGGAGTAACACTAAAACGACGTCACTAAAACAACGACGTTTTAACCCTTTAAACCGGTTTTTGCACCAAAAACTTGAAGGACATAGCTATGACAGGTCAAATTTGCGCACGGGATGAGAGACATAGCAAACTTGGGTATCATGCGTCATAGGTCACGTCCCCTTTTGCCTCATTCCGCACTTCCAACATATGCTTTATTGTATCTTTATCCCGAAATCAAAGCATCTACTTTAATGGCGACTGTCTAGTCGGTACCTTCTTATGCTAATCAGCCAGGGAGACAATATTTAACTATATTTTTTAGTTTCAATTCGTTCGCATCTGACCGTACTTTACATGGGCATGCGAGTTGACGATTTAAAAAAACAGAAGATGCCAACTCGCGTGGCGCGCGAGTCTAAGGCGCGCGACTTGACGAACGACTCCTTTTCTAAGTCTCGCTCGTGTATATTAAGTAAGATGTCGGTTCCGTCGTCGCGTCTTGTCGCTGTCGCGTGTCGCCTGTCGCCCAGTGTGCGACTGCGAACACTAATAATATGATGTTATAGCGCGAAGCCTGCACAAGTTTGCCTGTCATGTTCAAACTATTGATTTTAAACTAAGTTAAACTGTATAGTCTAGGTAACTAGGTGCTTTGTTGTTCGTGGTGTGTAAGCGGCTGGGCCAATTTCAACAACATCATCTAAAGCTAAATTTTGTTCTCGTTTGAGGCGCACTTGAGCTAAAGGTCTATCTCAGTTTCAGAAAATTACATTTGCATTTTCACATGTTTTCACTTGTTTATACGTTGTCTCGCTTGGTTTAAGATTATAGAGGTGACACTATAAAATTGGTTTATTCTAGCTAGGTACTCGTTTATGATAAACTCTCTTTACAATTGTATATTATGCAAAAATGGTTTTTATGAAAATATGTAACATATATTACATTTTACAAGACCTTTTTACTTTCTAAAAACTCGCATTTTACGTATACTTATGTGAAACTACGTTTACTTTATTCTCTTTTAAATCTTACAAGACAAGAAATATTTCATTGCCAAATAGATTGTACAATGTACAGTTTGGTCTTGCAATGGCCGAATGAATTTCCCAACACTATCATAGTTCCACAGTCGAGTGTCGGAATTTTAACTTTTATAATATATCGCTGTTCATGTGTTGGAGCCGGCTCGCGCGCCTGCTTCGTGTTTGTTTTACAGCGCTTAGAAGAGCCATTATTTATTTACGAAACGGCCGAGCTTATGATACAAGTTGTGCCAACTACGTGGAGCAATAACATCCTTGTGCGGTGTGATTTGGTGGCGTGGCGACAGGTCAGTGACGCGGGGCGGCAGCCGTGTAGCCGGGCGCGGACCGTGTCGCCCTAGGCCAGACAAACATCAATATAGCACATTCGAATGCGACCCCTCGCTGCAATCTGCTGCAAAATTAACACAGTACCTGTCGCCCGCGGGCCCGCAAATGGGAGCACATGTGTATGATAGATCAGAATTTGAATAATTGATTGACTAATTAAACTCAGGCGAGTGTGTAAATTATGCGTGCTTTAGCTAAGGTGGTTTACATGAAAATTGTGAACTAATACATGTTATATACACTTAATTTGAGATGATACCACTCATTTTATGTCGCAAAACATTAGCTTTGTACTATTTGCTGTCTTTTATTATTTTAAATTTACCTCGTTATCGAATAAATTATGCAGTAAATATAAAATCTATCGCGGCACTCGCCCTACGAGCTAATTTATAGGATCTCTAATATAAAAATGTTGTTTAAGTTTGACCTAAATCTCAAGTTACTCGTGTTGGCGAAGCAAAGCGCGGCGTGGACGCATAATGGCGGTCCTCGGAGCAAACAAAGCTCCGTTCCAGCTCAGAGAAATACTACATAGAATAGAGAAAAAATATGAGGGGTGTGGCTGTGACTTGGACACTACCGCTGGGTTGAATTGGGTATCAAATTATTATTGACTTACAACTAGTGCTACCATAAACATTGGCTACACAATTATGAAATGGAACAGCTTTTATTTATGTTTTATTTCTTGAACTATCCTACGCATTTATGTAAGTAAGTAATGCTGAGCGAAGTTGTATGTTGAAACGTTTGCAAGCAATTATGAAAGCCAGAGCGAAACTCGGCACTAGAAAACACAAATTAACTTTAAAATAAACTAAGAGAATTTCAAACTTATATTTTATAAAACATGGAAATCCGAGCGAAGTGAAGCAATTTAAAATCCATAGATAGAAGTCGAAGAGCGGAAATGTATCTGATTCTGATACCGTAAATTTTAATTATCTTGGATAGCCGAGCTCATCGCACGGCTCCACTATAAGTAAATATAATTGATTGATTTTAACAAAATAATATTTACATCTGTGCGAAGCAATACCAATTTGTATATATCTATGTACCTACCTACGTTCCCAGAAAAAACAGGTAATCTCTAAATGTTAGGAATTTCCAATAAATTCTTTGAAACTATCCAGTGATTTAATTTACTTTTGGATGCATAGATAAATTTTGAAGCTACAGCGAAAAATTTCGTTGGTTTTTCAGATTCATCCCCGTACCGAAGTAACTGACGTTCATATACACGTCAAAAGATAAAAACAGTCTTCGGCTATCCCTTAATGCACTCGATTTCTAATTACAACTATACCTACAAATAATTTATAATATGTACATGGTTTTTATTGTCAAACAATACTAAACACTAAGTGCTTTAATCCAAATTCATGTTATTAAACAACAATGGTCAAGGTATGTTTAAAAAAGACGACACTATAATATCGAAAACACAATCACAAAACACACATGCAAATCCTTCCACGCATTTTAAAAACTTGAACCCCCTTATTATAAAAGAACAACTAAAGTTAGTTCTGGTTTAAACCCGGCTTTAGACTACTGATATGTATGAAATCTCTAGGCTATAACCGATTCTAAACCAGAACTATATTTAGTCTACGTTTTATAATAAGTTGGAAATGTCTAATCAAGTTGATGAAGCCGAGTGGCTTTTGGCGTGAGTCGTGACACGATGGTATGGCAGGAAGATGACGATAGATCCTTTTCATATCTGTTATAAGTAGATACTTGAGGATGGCAAGCGATAGTGAGAAACATTGACACAAAGACTCGCGCTCTAGCGGTATGTTTACAATGAAGAGCGGAAGCGGGTTCTGTCGCTAAGGTGATCACGTACCTAAGTAGGAGTTCCCTGAGAGTCGCTTCGTCCTCCTCCTGCGTCGCATATCGGGTCAGCTTGCCGCCGGCCTCCCGGCTTGCATGATCAGGTACCACTGCGGCAAACGCCTCTTTCAGTTAAACAGTATCAACACATGGCAACTCTGTATGAACCTCCCAGAGTTATCTTAGTAGCAATAACCTAAAGATGCTCGGTAAAAATAAATAAAGTAGCTCGAGGGGTTTCTGTCGCAATTACGTCTCCTCAGTGACCGAGCCTTTTTGAGATGGTGTTCAATCAACCAATAATTGTAAACTTTTACGTTCAATAAATAAAAGATTATCATGTATTTTGTCAGTTATATCCTACTCCTATGAGTCCTACGCATGGATGCCCAATCAAAATAAGTTGTTTAGTGTCATTGGTGTATTTTTTCAGTACTTAGGTATGGTATTGTGTAAACAGACAAACAAGTTCCTAACTGAATCGAATTGTTTATTAACTCGCGTGGAAAACATTATATGGTACAGTAATAATGTAAAACGATGATTACCACCTTTGAGTTTTAAAGGATTTGTTACTTTTAAAACACGGAGCTTCAGAAGCTTTGCTTTCACAGTCGGAATAAATATCCTCCCAACTAAATAAGAGATAAAATATAAGTAAATAAACCTGAATATATATATTTTTATTTGTAAAAATTGCAGCCTCAAGAGTCCCGACGCAATGTTCTAGAAATTTATTTTTCTAAAAGAAATGTAATGGATTATGCAAGTAAAGGAATGAAGATTGACATTTCTAAAGGAAACTTTTCAATAAAAATATGCTAGATTTTCTTTTCACGGATGAAAATAAGTAAAACCTACATCATTTTAGTTATTTCTTGATTTCTACATAAAAATGCATTTCCTCTTTTCAATAAAGCTGATTTTCAATGGCCATGTATCATTAACCACTATAAATGATACTTGCCTATTGAAAATCAGCTCTACTTCAAACAGCCAATGCAATTCCAGGTACAAATCAATAAATTACTAAAATTACCTCATTATTAACGATACTTGGCCATAGAAAATCAACTCTATTGCAGTAAATTACATCAGTGCGAATGTAGGTGGTCGACTGTCATAGATATCTAGACCACCTGCAGGTAGCCTGGCTCCTAATAACAACCCTGTTAGAACTTCAGACAACCCGATGCTATAAATCTGAAACACTAACGACCTATTGATATTATAGCAAGGACTCCACTTTGTATTACTTTACAGCCAACAAATCAATAACTTCCACACAAAAGCTATCTTGAAATGTTATAACGAACCTTAGAATTATATGAGAAGGTTCGTCGCTGTTTTTTTTACTACACGCTAATTTGAAGGTTCTGAAAACACACTTCGTCATAGGTAGTTTCTAGGCTCTTTATCCCAGAGAAGCTAAATCCATATTTACTCAAGTTATGTTTTTTAAATTCAAAAAATAACTACAATTTTTAATTAAGATTCTCAAAATAATACTCAGAAGATTCTATGTGCATTCAAAGTTACTATTTGCGAAAATGGGTTATTTAACTCCAACCCCTAATAGGTATGAAATATTATACGCTTGACCTGTTCTACTCCAGTTTTCAGCGCGCCATTTCAGAATGTGCGGAGTGCGGCCGCTACACTCTATACGGAATGTTTCCACCCATACTGCACGCTCACATAGACATCGCGCTAATATAATTGCCCTAGCGCCTCTTCGGCCGCGTGTGTACCGGAGTTTTGTAACCAGTTACGAAAAAAACATCCTCATTTGATTTCACTGGCATTCAATGCATGATAGTTAGTAGTTTAAAGCATCTTCGATTGCATTTCACGTCAAATATTCCAACAGTATCTGAAGCACCCACAAAGTTTCGTTAATTTATTTCCTTGTATGGAAGGACCAAACGGGCTAGTACGGGGCACATTTAAGACGTGACAAAAGTTTTGCGTTGCGCTCACTCACATCGCGCAGCCTCAAGAGCTAGCGTGACGGAGAACTTTTCTCTCTCTTCTGTTCTTCCTTGCCTTATCCTTATCTAGGGTCGGCTTTGTTCGTCATGTCACGCCATTTTACGCTATCCTCTGTCATATCCTCATTCACTCCACACTCTCTCATATTTTCTTTCACGCAATCAAGCCAAGTCTTTCTTGGGCTTCCTCTCTTACGCCTTCGCCTCGGGCCTCATTTCCAACACTTTCTTTATAACATAATCATCTTCTCTTCTCATAACATGCCCAAACCAAGAAAGGCGATGCCTTTTCATCTTCTCCCCTATAGGAGCCACTTTCATATTTCCCCTTATATACTCATTTCGTATTCTATCTTTTCTTGTAACACCACACATCCATCTCAACATTCGCATCTCTGTCACATGCATCCTTTTCTCATTGCATACTTTGGTTGCCCAGCTCTCAGCCCCATACAACATCACCGGCCTTATGACGCTTTTATATATTTTGCCTTTGCTCTTAATTTTTTTTTAACTTTAACTTTTGTCACGTCTCAAATGCACCCTGTGCTAGCCCTTCTGAGCCAATCGTTCATCCTCGCATTGCTCTGCATATCGCTCTACATACATGCACGGTCCCGGAGTCCAGTTTCGACAAGCATAGCCTGTGGAGCTATCCAACCAGACATATTTAATTATTCAGGCAGGCTTCCAGTGCAGCGCACACAGTACTTTTGGCAAATCAGTACACAGCTTCGGTCAGCCCAGGAGGGTTGACTCTATACTGACGAAAAACGAACGAACGAGAGCTGCTGTGCAATCGGCACTTGTAAATACAACGTTCGCGCAGCAGCACTCTGACAGCCACGGCAGTCAACAGTAATGTTTAAATATGCAACGGATGGTGACAATATTCGTGGTCAATAGTAGCGTATTTGAGGGCATCAACTTTACTTACCCATGTCAACACTTAAAATTATTTGTTGAAAATTCGACTTTATGACAACGACGACTCGTGAAATGTTTGCCTTAAAAATCTTTACAAGAAGTGTAATTCCTAATTTTTATCAATATTTTTACTATAGCCAGCGTTTTTTTTAAATAAAATTCAAAACTATTAAAAATCCAATTCTAAAACACATATGTATGCTTCCAACCTCGAATACCGAAGGTCAACAGAAATCAGACCAAAATAGTGCTATTCATATTTTTTGCATACATTCCAGCTTCAGCAAAAGAATAGGAAAAATTCAATATCGCCGGCCAACGAATAACGATGGCTTTTTCATATGAGTTTTAGCTTGTTGATTTACTATACGCCCTCTCGTTCGCTCCACAGTTCACTAGATATCAACCACAAACTATTTGCTTCTAGTTCTCATCCAATAAAGTTTTAAATTAAGTCTTTAAATAGCACGTAGGTACTCTATTACAATATACCTTAAGCTTCATAATGTACCGGATTTAATAAATACGGAATGTCTTCATGAGAATAATAATAAGAGCGGACCAACAGTAAACCGGTGATCAGGGTTGTTATTTTTTTGTAAACAAACTTTAAAAACAAAATGAATCAAATCAAGTAATTTTTGAAAATAGAATGCGTCGGTTAATTATTTTAATTCGATCATTTTGCAAATTATCATTTTGAGCTTGGAGCAGTAACATTGATCTACTTCCACTCGAAACATTCCACACGTTACAAATAATCTGTCCTTCAAAGAAAAAAAATCGTGTTAAAAATATCGCACACACAGAAACTTAAGGTTGTGCGTTCAGAGACCGCCCCCGCCAGGTCTCAGTGCCTGAAGGGCGATCATCGCGCTTCGCCACGTATTCAAATGCACACACAACACGAATGAAAATCCAGAGCACAGCTCAAAGAGATTGGAAATAGACTGCAGAAGAATGGAGCGCATTGTGTCGTCGACAATAGACAAGTTTGTAAAACATCGATACTGGTACCTGCCTGGCCGGGCTACCGTTATTAATCTGTGTGAGATGCTGGCAGTACTTGTATAAAAATACATATTTTTTCTGGTGGCACCACTAAATAATAATAATATGTGGGGACATCTCACACACGGCTATCCGACCCCAAGCTAGGCAGAACCTGTGTTATGGGTGTCGGACAGCTGATATATCTACACAAATACATAGATAGATAGATATTAAATATAAATATCAACACCCAAGACCCGAGTACAAATATCTGTGTTTAAATAAATATCTGCCCCAGCCGGGAATCGAACCCAGGACCTTCGGCTCAGTAGTCAGGTCACTAACCACTACGCCATTCGGTCGTCAATATTATACAGAGTGTTGCAAAAGTGGTATACTAAGCCTAAGGGTGTGACTCAGGTGGTCAATCTGTAAAACGGAACCAATTTTGCAACATTCTGTATAATATTGAAATGTTAATGCAGGTATATTGATAAACTCTTCTCATTAATATTGGTTTGTGTGGCATTTACAGTTGCCCTTGAACTGCATTATTGCTCCGGTGTTTTTAGCAAGTGGTACTCAGCATTATTGGCCACATTTTCAGGCACTGCCACTTCATGAAACGTATAAAATTAATATGGACATTACTGTTAATATCAGGGGATAGATATACTTTGACTGTCCATTGATGTAGTGGTTAGTGACTCTGACTGCTATGCCGAAGGTCTCGGGTTCGATTCCCGGCTGCTGCAGATATTTGTTTAAAGACAAGACATTTGTACCCGGGTCTTGGATGTTGATATTTATATTTTATATGTATCTATCTATGTATTTGTGTAGATATATCAGCTGTCCGATACCCATGTTACAGGCTCTGCCAAGCTTGGGGTCGGATGGCCGTGTGTGAGATGTCTCCACATATTATTATACATCGCCAAGCTTCATTAATTTTATCTTACAGTGCGCAGGAGTGGCATGGTGGAACAGAGTCGTACGTTTCGAATGTCTGCTGTAACATTTACAGCCCTATTAAAATTTTAAGACCTAACAAAGTAATAAATATCACAATTCGGGTTAATCAGTTTGCAGAACCGAACAAAAAAGGCTAATCTCAAAATTTCACAAAGTTTAGTTACAGTAATAGTAAGATAAAAAATAATTATGTTCTATAGAATGAGAACAAAAATGTCGGATCGGATATCGGGTGAGGCGATTTGTTGATTAAATTTTACTACGTCCAAAACCAAACCAATATCTACGTGTATCGTAAAACACTACCGATATCTCCCATAAGATACATGAGAAACGTCACAATTTAAAGCATGTATCTGAATTGGTTGCGGTTCGATAAGGCACTAATTATGGTTGTTTATCGACTGCAAATGGCTTTTCCTACAATCCATTCAAAGGTATTACACCTAATAACCAATTACCCTGTATACAGAGGGTCTCGTTGTCTCACTTCCACGGACCTGTCAAGAAATGTAACACTCTAATATGATTTCAGACAGACACACATAATTTATGCACGGGTCGTTTGAATTGCGCAGCGTAGGAGGATGCCGAGATACTTAGCACGTGTATATTTCAAGTATAAGCAGATTATAGACGTTAACAAACAAAATGAGAACTAATATTTTCTATTGCCCGTTTTTTTCCCCATCAAAAAACAAGTGAAGCCTTCTCAGAAGATTGTTATTTTGTGTGAAGTACCTAAATGTATATGATTTTGAAGGATCTTACGGGCTCGTTAGGAATATTTCAACAACATAAGGGTACTTGATATTTGGAATTGCCTTGAACAGTATGTACGATTGGGGAGGTTTTCTTTGTATTTGTTATCAGCCATGCTCTAATAGGCACTTAACTTGCTAAGATCTTTGAGTATTTGTTACAGGCAATTGAAACGTCTTATCACTACGCAAAAATGATCGTCGAATTTATAAAAAGTATTCGACTAAACACGCACACATATATACCTGTGGAAAATTTGTACGTTTATATTTTGAAGTGTTTTTGTGTCTTGCCTGAAAAATACACTAGTACCCATATTAGTTACATGAGTTCAGTGTGGTGATCAGCGGGTCTAATCTAGATCTTTTATCCACATTAAAATCCTTTCCTCTTTATTTTTTGTGCGTTGTTACATAAATGTATTTTCTTTTATTTGAAATGTTTCAATTGAAACTTTGTTTACATGAAAAATAAAAATGTGAATTGTTACTCAAATGGCACACCGGTGTCCGCGTAGTTCTAGGCTCAAATATCATAATATCATAAAACAACCAAACTAGACCATGAACTCCAAGACCTTTAACATATATTTTAATTTAAAAAAAAATGTACCTGAAATTTGATCGATGGGTGAGTAGATAGGGGGCTCCTCTCCCCCCGTCTGTTGGTGCTCCAGAAGACGATGGCAAGACTGTCTCATGAGAGCTCCCGACCGGGCTGCGAACATAAAAAACTGCACTTTTAATATCACCCTTTACGTACAGTTTACACAAGTCTATTCACTAATGCTTAGCTAAAAATTCAGTAGAAGTAAGATAAAAATAAAAATAAAAAAATATATTCGATGTCGTAGCATTTTTGAAACCATCATATACCTACATACGTAGGTACCCGGTAATATATAATCGTATATACTTATCGCTTGATTTTAGTAATGTTATGATACTTATAACTACGACTAATATATGAAATCCTTGAACTGAATAGTGTCATGCTTTATACCAACTTAACCTACGATGTATTTGTGTTTCCGACGACAAAGTTCCAATTGTGTTTTTGTAAGTCTTCTTGAATGCTTGTCCCTAACCAATCTCGCATTCAATTTTCTAGACTATACGTCTTCTTTCACATTCAAACCTTTCATATTTTCTTGAGACCACACAATTCAAACTCAACATCAACTGCATTCTGTATGTCTCTTTGTAATATATACTTACTGTAATATACTATATAAAATATATACCGATATATAATATAAACTGACCTATATGCTGATGAAACTTGCTGTTTATAAACCCGAATGTCACACTAAAATACCATTTCGACGCTGAAAAGGCTATCTTTAAATAAATATTGTCATCAATTATTCATAGACGGTTTCAGCACAGCTTTGTTGAATATTGGAAAAAGTAAATAGAGGGAGAACAGCTAGATTCGTCAGTTCTATTTAAGTTGCCCCTGTTACTGGAAATTGTTAAAATTCAAAAGCTCTCTCAGTGACCGTGACATTAACTGTGTGCATTTTCAGCTCTTTGAGCGAATTTAACAGACAAAAACAGGTTAAAAACAGTAAATGGGCAGATTTTACAATAGTCAGATAAATATTATGTGAGATATAATTCTGATGCTGTCGCCGAATGTTTGAATTAGTCAGTGACAGAAACTATTTTATATCTCAGATAACATTTATCTGACTATTGTAAAATATTCCCTATATCAGATATGTTTGTAACGAATACTTAACAAAATATGTAATTTTTAATATTACAGGATTTTGCTTTGGCTGCACTACTAAGTGCTGAAGTTAGTTAATGTACTTAAAGGTACGTGTCATATTGAGCAGCAGGTACCTACCCTGACATTGTAAAAAAACAGTGTTTTAATACATTTTAATATGATGTCACAAATGTTCCTCCTGAATCGAGAGTAATGATAGTTATCATTTATATGGTGGTTATTTAAATAGCCATGTTACGGAAAGTTGACAGATAAAATATGCCACTAGTTATTGTAGATGTAGGTATAAAGAACATTATTTCATAGTTATTTTGCATAATATTTAAAACAAACTTTCGCTCTGCATCGTAATTAATATTTTACATAGTAGGTACGAAAAAGAATATTCTAATTCTTTTTTTTATTTCATTATTAGTTAATATTGGAATCGGAACCCTTGTCGAATCACTCTCGTCCGGTACCCGTCAGTCCGTCAAGAACCTTATCTCGGAAAAGCGTGGAAATATCGTGTTGAATTTTTTACCATAATATACCTATTTAAATCTAAATCCCTCGGGGTAGTGAAAAATTAGAATGTAGTTACTTACAACCAGATTCAACAATATACTTTATTCATATGACTAATATTTTAAGTACTATGCTGTTTCATAGAAGATTGCAAAAATAACTGTAGGTATAGTAGTTTGCAATAGAAACCAGCAATCATGTAAACAAATATGGCGGACTGACATTGACAGCGTATTGTTTATGCCCATAGTGATGTTATAGTGTTCTAATTAGATTAAATATATAAGCCATAGACTATAAAATAAAACTGATTATATAAATAAATAAAGTGTTTATTAAAACAAATTTAAATCTTCGTCTTCGTCATCATCACTATCAGAAGTCGCCGGTGACCGTAATTATAAATGGAACCACTGTGTCATCGCTTGCCGTGTCTAAAATGCCGTCGAGCTTTTTCATTACTTCCTCTTCCTTTTTTTGTTTTGGTTAATTATATTAAGCTCTTGAAAAAAATTTTTTATTGTATTCAAATAATATTAAATTAAAATAATTTATTGAATTAAAAATAAAAGATAACTTCAGATTACGAACAACACTAACTTTTCAATGACTTATAGAGTTCGATGAGTAAAAAACTAAGATGACAGCTTGTCAAATACTTCGAAATTTTTACGTTGCAAATGTTTTAACAAATTTAACTTATAAATACAAGTTAAATCGTGTTGAAGATAATGTGAAAACAATGGTGCGTTCGTTGAAATCAGACTATGTTCATAATTGATCGTCAAATGTATGTGATTACGGAGTAATCGTGACAATTTGGTTTGTTTACATGATTGCTGGTTTCTATTGCAAACTACTATAGTTTGTTAATCATACACGGTTTTGACCTTAGTTAGCCATGACAACAAACAGAACTGAAAAAAAAAAGTTTTTGATATGAGGTGAGGCGCGTGCGTTTAAAAAAAGTTGTTATTATCAGAGAAATAATACATGGCGTTGTCGTTGCCACAGTAAATAAAACTATCAAACCCTCAGAACAAAGATTTGGTGCTGGCTCACTCATACCTTATTCTGAGAGTCTAATGACCCTGGAATTCATAGACCGTATTGTAAATTTACAACAAAGTTAAATTTTACTTTGAAACAAACGAGTTTGTACTCTTTACGTCAGACCGAAAGTAGAGATTCAATCACAACGTAAATGTAAAAAAATAGCTTTACAATTTACGTTGTGATCGAATCTCTCTCGAAATTAAAGTGTCAAAAAGCTTTACGAATTTGGGGTTGAGAGTATTGTTGTAACAAGTGTTGTAAGCATTTCACAATGACAGGCTGTCAAGGAAAACGGCTCAATTGGGCTCATTGGAAAGAAAGTATATGGAAGTATATTATTTTTGTACTTCATTACTCCATTTACGTTGCGTATCGTCTACTGTCACTGTCAAAATGTAAGGCAAAGTTAGTAACAAAAGTGACATTTATTTTTCCAAATCAAATTTTAAATACATTTTGTACTAACTGACAGACGTATGACAGACATACCTAACATAGAAAAAATAACAAATTGCCTTACATTTTGACAGTGACAGTTGACGATACGCCACGTGAACGGAGGTTTCGAATCTTATAATCGCTGCACTGCACTGCAGTCAACAGACTTTTGTTGCAAGCTGACTATTATTGTAAGACTTTAATTGCCATTATTGGTGAACTGTTCTTGCCAATCGCTATAGCATTTTTCGGAGCTTATGGTATGAAATCATATTGCAATAAGGTAGCTACGAATCGCTGATCTAAGGGTACGAACAAAAGTGTAGGTATACTATATGTTAGTGCACATGGCTGTACCTAGAAAGTTGTGTTTAGTTCGAGTTACTGAAACTTTATGAGACAGCGTAGTTCCAGCTGCTCAAGAAAACTAAATAGTGTTTCAGCACAATAATTAGCTCACTAAAGTACACTAGACTACAGAATAAGTACGTACGTACCACATAAGAAAATTGAAGTCATTTCATAAATACAAATTTAGGTTAGGTAAAATGGTTTTTAATTTCTTTTTTAAATTAATTTTATCTCAGAATTGGCGTGTCTGAGTCAACCAAGGTATATCTAGTTGATATGCATATGAGCTGGTAAATCAATAGGTAATAATGTCAAAACCAAATACATTTACTTGTTTGTATCAGTGGCACCCTATAAACAAAATATAGTCAACAAGCGCCACGCCTTCTGCAGATAACTAGATACTTAAGACTCGTAGATGACTCAAGTACTTTTCATGTCACCTATCATCCGACAGGGCAATGGGTCTTCGAACTAAAGTGTTTGCGCCAGAGGGTTATTCAATCATCAAACATGCCTTCACAATAATAGTATCACTTATACTAACTGTATGTACATTAAGCTTTCACTAACATCCTGCTTAAAGAAACTCCATCGATAACGCTGGTAACATGCGCGCCAGGCTTAATCGTATACGTTCGCGTTGCTTGATAAACTCCCAAAATTGATTATTAAAACGTATGGAATGGGAACCAAATACACATACCTAACTTTTAAGTATGTATTTTATCAGACCCAGCAAATTGGGCAGAGCGTTGAGTCAAAGTCAGTCATTCAGGACGAGGCATATTACAAACTAGAGAAAACATAAAACAAAAGCGTAACCTGGTGTTGAGCTGGTTATTCCTAATATTCCTGACGCCGACTCTCGTCGCTGCGATGGCGCGGCGCTGGTGGCCGGCGCGGGGGGGCCGCGGGGCGAGGGGGCTGCAGCCCTCGCCGTCGACACTCCCAAGCTTGAGGGCGAGCTTATTGCCGGGCATAGTAGTCTTCGGGGCCTCGCCGTGCCCACGGGGTTAAAGGGCAAGGTTTGAATAGATGGTGGGACACTTCGGGATGGAGCGCCTACGAGGGCGCTTGAAGATCGTTCCATTCCTGGGACACCCGGGAAGTCTCTCAGGAAAGGAATTGGAGTTATCCTCATAAAGGGAAAAGGTAGCCCTTGAATCTCTGCAGATGCATTTGAAGGTAGGCCTCTTAGCCATTGCATGCGTGGAGAAGCAATAGGCCATCGTTCTGAGCCTGGTATGCCGGGGTAGGCTCTAAAGAACGGGCCGGGCCAGAAGCTTGCGTACGGCCCTGCAACACCTTCAAACACTGCAGGGACGTTGTAGTACGGGCCCGCTTGGCCTCACATGGAAGAGGAAGGGGGAGATGGAGATGGCTCGGTGGGAGACTGAGGCCGAGCCCGCTGAGCCGCCGGCGGGGCTGGCAGGCTGCGAGGCAGGGGGATCGGGGGACGGCCACCGCGGGGAGCGGCGGGGGCGGGGCGCCTGCGCGGGGGCAGCGGCGGTGGCTCGTGGACCAATGCCACGGTCTCTTCGGGTGTAAGAAGGCGGTATCGCACAGCGTTGCTTTTAGGTGGACGAGGTGGTGGTGTAGGCTCTGGCTGTTCTGTGTCGGAGCTCTCATAGCTTTGGATTTCTTCCTCTTCGGCTGGTGACGAAGGTGGTGGAGCCGCTACCTCCTGGACGACAGTGGCGCGAGTGATGGGGGCTAGTTGGCGGGTGGCGGAGGCGCCACGTCCGCGGCCCTCCGGCCAAGTGTTGTAATAGGTGGTAGGAGCTGGAGTAGGGTCCGACATTGTCTCAGTTGAACCAAGTCTGGGCGAATCTGATAAGACGACGGTATTTTCTTCTGGTATCAGCCAGACACCAATTGGAACGGGTTGTTCTGTATCACCTGCTGAACACCCAACAAAATGTATATACGCTACAACGTGTGCGTTAGTTTAACTATAAAAAACGAATTCATGAAAAAAATTAACGATAAAGCAAATTAATCTATCAGAATTCTGTGTTTTCAAGTTATAATAGGCCTTTACAAGATTTCATAAGTACCTACTTATTTCGATATTATCCTTGAATTCATCTTGGTGTTTATTTTATAACAATTTTGATATTACCTCTAATATGTAATTTTTTAGTCCTAATAATTTCCTAGTGCGAAACAAAATAGCCTGTTTGCATAAATACGGCACCATTTTGTTTGGGTTTGTTGAGATTTGACAATTTGAGAAAGCTCGACTTTATCACATGCATGCACCATCCTTTGGGAGTTATGACGTCACTTATTTTGAAATAGTGCATTGTTAAGCAAGAGATGTACATTTGAAATAAATCGTAAATCACAGAGGTAACCTCGGAATAATGACTGTTTTCAATAACTTAATAAATACAGTAAAAAAAACTTTGTGAGTTTCCAAATTCAATTCGTGGCCAGGCAAAAATTTGTGTCCAATACCAATAAAATTGTAAGTATCTTTTATTTATTAAGTCAAAACTTATTTGAAGTTCTTAAATCTATAAAAAATATTTGATTTTTATTTTGTTATGGTTTTATTATTAGCAAACTAATTATAGCAATTTAATACGCATTATTATCATTAAAATACATTTAATTATATTTTTGAAACCGAGATAAAAGTTACAAATGGATTTAAACAATAGAGCAACATGACAACGATTTTATTCAACCAATATTTGAACTATACCTCGTTTCAGCTAAGATGATTCCTGTGACGTTATGGAGACGTTTTAATTTTTTCGGTTTTAAATATAGTGAAATACTTTTCTTCTATCGACTTATTCGTATGAGTCGTATCCAATGAAATGTAATTAATTCACACAGACTTCGAAACAATCACTACCCATCACGTCCTTACTGCTGTTTAGGCCTAGTCCACCACGCGGCTTAAAGTGCCGTCCGAAACAAGAAAGCGTCCAGAAAACGACCACTTGAAATCGGTCACCTATCCAATGGCCGATAGTGCCATGTGTTGCTTAACCTCAGTGATCAGATGCGATCACTGAAGCAAGCTCAGTTTAGGCCTAGTCCACCTCGCTGACCTAGGACGGGTTGGTGGACCCCAACACAAGCGAGGTTGTGCTGAGAGAGTTTTCGGGTAAGTGGGCTACCCGACTGTCAGATGTTTTTAAGCTGCCCGAAGGCCTCTGACCACTGGCTTAACGACTGCTGCCGTAACAGCAACCGGGACCCACGGCTTAACGTGCCGTCCGAAACAAGAAACTGTTCAGAAAACCACCACTTGAAATCGGTCACCTATCCAATGGCTGATAGTGCCATGTGTTGCTTAACCTCAGTTATCAGTTGCGATCACTGAAGCAAGCTCGGTTTGGCCTAGTCCACCACGCTGACCTAGGACGGGTTGGTAGACCCCAACACAAGCAACGTTGTGCTGAGAGAGTTGTCGGGTAAGTGGGCAACCCGACTGTCAGATGTTTTCAAGCTGCCCGAAGGCCTCTGACTAGGATTCACTACTGCTGCCGAAACAGCAACCGGGACCCACGGCTTAACGTGCCGTCCGAAACAAGAAACTATTCAGAAAACCACCACTTGAAATCGGTCACCTATCCAATGGCTGATAGTGCCATGTGTTGCTTAACCTCAGTAATCAGTTGCGATCACTGAAGCAAGCTCGGTTTGGCCTAGTCCACCACGCTGACCTAGAACGGGTTGGTAGACGCCAACACAAATAACGTTGTGCTGAGAGAGTTGTCGGGTAAGTGGGCAACCCGACTGTCAGATGTTTTCAAGCTGCCCGAAGGCCTCTGACTAGGATTAACTACTGCTGCCGAAACAGCAACCGGGACCCACGGCTTAACGTGCAGTCCGAAACAAGAAAGCATCCAGAAAACAACCACTTGAAATCGGTCACATATCCAATGGCTGATAGTGCCATGTATTGCTTAACCTCAGTGATCAGTTGCGATTACTGAAGCAAGCTCGGTTTAGGCCTACCACCTCCACCACGCTGACCTAGGACGGGTTGGTGGACCCCAACACAAGTAACGTTGTGCTGAGAGAGTCGTCGGGTAAGTGGGCAACCCGACTGTCAGATGTTTTCAAGCTGCCCAAAGGTTACTGATCAGGCTTGACGACTGTTGGCGAAACAGCAACCGGGACCCACGGCTTAACGTGCCGTCCGAAGCACGAAAGCGTCCAGAAAACAACCACTTGAAATAGGTCACTCATCCAATGGCTGATAGTGTCATGTGTTGCTTAACCTCAGTGATCGGCTGTGATTACTGAAGCAAGCTGAACTAGGGACGCTTCAAATAATATTGCAAAATACAATTATATTGTATAAATTGAGAGCTGACACAGGAATCATCTCAGCTGTAACGAGATATATAGTGACTTAGATTTTATTTTTATATTAATTGTATGCTTTTTTAAATATAAATAAGTTTATATTTTTTCCAATCACCTTTCTCCGATAGCACGGGTAGTGTACGACGACACGACGACTGATCACCGAAAGAATTCTCTTTTCGATGACCATTGCTTGAACTAAATCATGCTTCACCGATAGCACGGTATACCGAAATCACTATTCAACAACGATTAGAGGAACACATCTCATAACCAATCACACTGTACAGTATGTCTGAGTGTATATTCTATTCACTAAGTTACGCGCTGTATAAATATTATTAAACTTGCATAAAAGTATGAGTGCACTTACGTAAGCTGCCCGTCTGTGTGAAAGCTCGGTCGCCTCTCGTTCTCTCGTAGGGTAGGTATTTACTGAACATTTTTGAAACTTGAGTTTATACTTTTGCGTAATTACTTTAGATCATAGTTATAAACGGAGTAAAATTCATTTTAGTGTACCAAAACGAGTAGTAACTAATAGGTACACAATACTATTTGAAATAGTTTAGCTCCAATAGATAAATTACATCAGTTCTTAATATCTGGCAGAAATACACTCCAGATATAATATAATTGTTATGATGTTCCGTTATAATTTTATTGCAGTTTATTATTGTTTTATATTCTCGAGTTTCCAACGTTTAATTAAGTTGTTAGTACGATTTCAGATTTCATTTCACATTCTTTGAACTTGTTTTACACTAATGAAAACAATTTCACTTTTCATAACATAATTAAATTGAGTATTTATTAATGAATAACGAACGCGTTCAAGAATTTCCAGTTACAAATGTAGATACGAGGTCATTTTTAAGTTAAATCTTTTTGGTCCGAAATTTAGAATGAATTTATCATAAACACCATAATAAATAAGTAGTATGAAGACACTCTTTTTCTTTTTATGTTAAAAGAATTTCACCGAAAATATATTTGACAGCGGAACGCTCGCGGAATGAATGCTACAGGTGTTTGTTTATTGTGATGATGCTGATGGTCAAAACCACGCCGTGGATCTCCCCACAGAATTGATTTCAACACAGAAACGTTAAAAACCCCATTATCTGATCACTTTTCCACTGAAGCACTTCAATTTTACGTCTCAACGAAATATGGCGCCCGACGGAAAACCGATTTAAAATATATAAACGCATTAAAATTACACTGAATCTAAGTAAAGGCACTATTATGACCGTTAAAATGATACAGAAACTAATTCAAGTCACTATAATGACCATTATAACTTAAAAACACATAATCTCAATTTCAGAAAAACTGTTTATTTTTTCCGAAATTCCACTTTTTTAACACTGAATTTCCAAAAACATTATTTAGAATTGAAAATGGCGCACAGCAATAGAAATCATCACTTTCATTTAAGAAAAATATAATATCAGATAAAACTTACGGGACGACTTTTTATTGCACAAGGAAGAACAACACTCCATGATTTTTGAAGCGCGAATGAGGAGCGCGGGTCTATCCGCGCAGCACCGCTCAGCTCGACGCGATGCGAGTGACGTGCCGGAGGTGTCTCGTATGATTGTAAACAATTCACTGTCGAGCGATTTCCCCGCGAATTCCGTGAACTCTGACATTGAGAGTGTTTTACAGCGAGAAAATATACAGCCAATCGGAGCCCGGAATTATTACGCCGACTCAAAATCAGTATTTCTGATTGGGCAGGCTCTGTTGCAGCTCTCATTTATCGACGATTGCAAAGGTCGTAAGCGACACTTTTGGTGATAATGAGTTTTAGCTACTGTTAAACTCGCCAGGTTTTCCTTTGAATGTTTTATACCATTTTTTTACAAAATCCAGTGTTGTGATCCGTTGGTCTGGTAAGTAACTATTTGGTCCAATAATTAGGGGACATTACATTTTATGTAGAGTCTTTTAGTAACAGAAGTTGAAATTGATTTTTTTAACGTAATTTATAATTACGTATCGATAATTAAGGGGACCTGCAGAGTCGTGGCAGCACTGCTGCTTGCTGACAAGATCGAAACCATACCTTGAAAGTCCCTTTCCGTGTCAGGATTCAGGAACCGACCCTACCAATGATATAATTCTAATACATAAAAAAGAAGATACCTCATAGCCCTGACAAAGTTGAAGCGTGCGTAGGTACAATAAAATACTGATGACGAGCTTAAAGTGCAGTGGTACTATACCAGACTGTCATATTAATACCTTCTTTCACCACATGAGCAAGGTTTTTTTTTATTTGAGGATATTATTACAGTTTCTAAGGTGATGACCAGTAAAATTTCAGGGTTATAATAATAAATAAATAATAATAATTTATTTCATAGCCAAACTTAAACTTAATTACAAAAACAAAGTTAACAAGCATAGATGTAAGTTATATATATGCATGAATAATATGTCCCCTGATACTCAAACTAGGTAAAAACCTGTAAGATGAGGATCAGTCATCAGGGTTCGGCAACCATTTGAAGTTTAGAACACATATCTACTGAGTTTGGTGGAGGCTTTTAAGGAGAGCTGTCGGCACGTGCCCCTCGCGAAATGAATCAGCGCCGCTAACACATTTATCTCCGCAAATAGCCGGGGCCGCCGGCTCTCGCTCCAATTTAGATCCACTTGCCGATATCGACGCCACACTCATATGTTTTTTATATACAGGGTGTCCGGAATTCTCGATCAACACCATCTCAACACACGAAATAATCTCCTGAAGGGCTAGTACGGGGCATATTTAAGACGTGACAAAAGTTTTGCATCACCGTCACTCACATCGCGCAGCCTCAAGAGTGAGCGCGACGGAGAACTTTCACGTCTTATTAGCGCCCTGTGCTACATGGCCTGAGTTACATATTATAGGACTATAGGTATTAAAAATGTGAGAGAGTGAGCGAAAGTCGAGTGAGTGAATTTTCCCTCTGTGATTTCCCCTGCTAGTCAATATTTTGAGTTAACAAAGTCAATTAAAAATTTTATTTGAATCATATCCATACTCCCATTCCCTATTGGATTTAAACAATTGCCAACAAAGTAACTGTCAAATATGACATATCCTCGTGTTTACATTATTATTATACATATAAATTAGGTATCTACCTATATAATATTGAGCTGTCTGGCGGCCCTGATCATAAAATAGTGGTTTAGAATAACGAATTGTGTGAGTTTGTACAGGCATGATTTTGAATAGCGGTATATACATAATATCCTTTATACATAATGTCTGCGCACTACGCATTACTTTAGTACTTATGCATATACAAATTTTTAGAAAAAAATATATTTCGGCAATATAAAATATATAGGTACTTATACTCTGTCCATTATATTATTGGTTTTTAGACATTCTAAATCCCATACATATATGACGGCTGCAAAGGAAAACCAACTTTACTTACCAGACATAAGGAAACGTCTAAAATACAATAACATAGTGGAAGCAAAATAATAATTATGTCTTCCTAGACATATTTTCTTCACGCTTTTCACATCACTTCATTCACTCGGTCTTCTACAATGCCATACTCCTACATACAAACTTTCACACAATCCATGCATTTCAGTTAGAATGGTAACTACTTGTTAGAGACAGTGTGTGTTTGTGTGTGTCTGTGTGAACCATAACCAGTAGTGCTTAGTTGTCATTTTACTAAGCTAGCCGGATGTAGAGTCCGTTAAGTAACCGTGCCAATACCGAAAATAGTTTAGTCTGAACAAGCCCTTATGTCGTATCAAGCATGACAGCTACAGTATATTATAAATTTTGTTGGTTTTAATTTAAAAGTGCATACGACTTTAAACCAATCTTTGAGTTAACTACTGAAAAAAACGGCGAGGCAACAATTATTCGTTGTAATTTACGACATTGACTTCTTCTATTCATTCGGGGCTACCAATTAAAGTAAAAAAAAAACGCCCATCTTTTAACCGTTGCAAAGGTTTAAGCTCCTCTTATGTGCAGTCTCCATCCAAGGGAAGTGAAACTCATATACTAGTTAGCCTGTTCATGATTTACTCCAGCGGAATACACTGCAAATGTGAATTCAGTGACCGCACGGGTGGAAACCGCAGCCATCGAGCACGCATTTAGAATTTACACATGCATTAACTTAATTAACACTACGTACCTTTATTGGAATTATTGTCATTTCACTAACAACGATTGTTGCTCGTTAGGATACATGGTGCCTGAAACAAATGAAAATTCTCGATTAGTTTCGTGATATTGTGTACAATTATGTGTAAGTTCTGAATGAAGAAAATATATTGATTAGTATTGGAAAATAGGTATGTGTAACCCAGAGATGTAACTTTATTAGTCATTACATTTATATGTATATTCGCTGTTTAAAGTTCGCAATCCAACGCTTTTAATACCTCTACAAGACGCCTTTTTCTCAAGTTGTGTCCAATTCTTGATGGTGACGAATTGCCGCGGAATCTCCACAGACACATCCGGTTCCTTCCTATGCCGAGACAGCTGGTCAGTGGACATCCGCCTTTATGGTTTATTCTCTACAAAATACTATGGACGACGCGTTTATATGCATTTGTGCGAATTTACCCTGTTTAAAGGTTACGCGATGATGAGAAATCACGGCACCTACTTTTAATAACCTTTTAGAAAAAACGCTTGTAACGTGCAAGTTCGCAGCGTGTTTAATAACTTAGATATTTCTCCGCTCTGCAGTCGTGCGTTCAAGGGTCTACGTGGCAATGATAGCCAACTTCACTTACCGTTCTTACAGACATAAAGTCAAAACGGCAATGTACCAATAGCAAATTCCCAAATTAAACCAAACCCTTCTTGAATGGTGTAAAATTTCCACTAAGCTCTCAGTCACCAAAAAGATAGATAGTTTTGCTATAAAATATTATACATATAGAAAATGACTTCGCCGTTAGCAGTTCGCAACTTTATTTTTTTTAAATGAGCCGAGTTCCCGACTGACCTAGAGTCCGCACCACCACTGAAATCCTATAGCCACGGCGCTGTACTCAACGTATTATTATTTAATCTTTGGTCTGCACTCACTCATAGAAGTAAATGTCTAATGATATGATAGGCAGATTAGTTCTGTATATTGCCGTAAGACTTAGTGGTGGCGTGGACTCTAGACCGCACATCTGCTGTCAACTATCTGTCAACTGGTTGTGGGTGTTGGTATACTAATTGACTCGTTGGTCGCAGCAATTCTGCTGCAGTGGGGTTACCACAACCGAACATTAGCAATCAACAATCCTTAGGGCTCAGCCACAGCTTTCAGCGGTGCGGGATGAGGTGCGGCGTGAGGGGCGGCGGGCGGTGCGGATTGCGGTGGTATGCCACAGCACATATTTGTTTTGGTCGCGCGTTGGCTAGTCCGTCCACTTGATGCCGCCGCGCGCGCCGCTTTGAGCTGTGGCCGCCTCGATACTCTCTAGTACATTTGTTTCGCTCGCACACCGCGCCGCCCGCCGCCGCCGCGCACCGCGCACGTCAACCCGCGCCGCTAGCCGCGCCGCATTTCGCGCCGCGGCTAGCTGTGGCATACTTCGTACGTTGTCTAGCGTTTGTTTTCGGCGCTCACCGCTAGCCGCGCCGCTCGCCGCGCCGCACGCCGCGCCGCAATTGGCTGTGGCCAGGGGGTTAAGGCCTGGGTCTCCTATTTACGCCGAGGGGCGCGTCCAGCGTCACGCCGTAGGCCGCGTCACAATGCTCACTATAGAAATGTACTGATGCGGTCTCCCTCACACGCCGACGTTGGCGCGTAGATGTAGTGAGCATCGTGACGCGGCCTACGGCGTGGCGCTGGACGCGACCTGCGGCGCGTAATAGGGGACCGGGCCTAAGCAGTTTTGCTCAGACTGATTTTGGCAGAGCGACGTCTTATGGATTTTTAATTGCTAATGTGTCGGTGGTACGGTAGCAGGTCCGAAATGTGGCATGAAATATAATTCAAGAGTCTTGATTCTATGTTATCCCGGGATGAACCCTGAATTGTATACATACTTAGTATGGTAGTTTGATCGGTAAAAAAAAGAAAATGATGCAACATGAAAAAAACGCCAGCTTTAATTATTAATTAAATTGATACTGGTATTGAAAAACGCACAGCACAATTTCATTTAAAATCCGAATTTAATATGTATTTCTACAAAGTATTTTGACTATTATGAACATTGCTACAACAAATGTCACAAATGTAATAAATACATGCAAACGAGGTAGTAATTAAACCGCGTGCCCTTCAAAACTATGTAGTTGAATACAACACACCTGCGAAGCAATGCTTTTAATGAAGTAAAATTAGTTCGAAACAGAATTATTTCAAAAACGAAATGTCCATGAAATATTTCGCCTCGTCGTTAGGTACAGACAAGTTTCGCAAATGAGTTTATTACTGCACTTTCACCTTCATGAAATGCGCTCCAGTTAATTTTAATGTGGTTACTAAAACAAGGTTTTGAGGTAAATTTGTTTTCCGCAGTTGAAGTACAAAGCTTTCAGTTAATAGTATTAAGTTTAATTTAATTTTACACTATTAAGCACTCGTTTAATGAAAATTGATTATTGGGGTTGTGATGACCGGATTGTGAAGTGGTTAACCGTGACTGCTATTCTGAAGCTCCCGTGTTCTATCCCCGGCCGGAGTTGACATTTATTTAAAGACAAACATTAAAAGTTTGGGTTCTTGTTTGTGATAACTGATATCTCCAACAAACCTTCGAAGCGAAGAGATTTAGGCAATATCCTCTCGGAAAATTCATCCCCTTCTATGGATTATCGAGGAACATGTCGATTCCATCAGCAGAATATATTTGAATAACATCCATCTTTGTTATTTGTTTTCTACGTTTGGCTACAATGTTTACTGAAAATTTGTTTTAAATGCGGCTGATCGGGGGAACTTTTGAGCAAACAACGTGGAATGAAATCAAATACCACTTTCAACTGATTGGTGTAATATTTATTATTATTTAATTGTATCGTATTTGTTTTGATTTTAATGGACTTATCTACTAAAGATTACTCTTAACCTTAACAAACTTGACTCTATAAAAAACATTGTCTTAAAAATAATGACTTAGCAGTTAGCAACAAACATTTCAACTAAGTAAATTTTCCGTAACAATTTATTTTTGTCTAATAAGTAAAAAATACAAGTAGTAATTTTAACCTAGTATAGCTAAATCTTCACATAATATTCAAACATCTTTATTCAGGAGACGTCGAATCCGACGCTTGTGTCTTTGTTGCATTGCACCTATTTTTCCTTATTTAACAGACAACATTATGTGTAACCTCTCGAAGGGTAGTCAATCATAAGTACGTGACTTGCAAGCTATCCATGCTATAGGTACAAATTTAAGGTACATACATTCCTACTTATGTCTTAGGTAACGAGCCGCATCGTCTTTATATAATTAGACAGACACGCTTAAGGTATGCATACCTACTATGTAACTAGATTTAAAAGCCTTTTCGACTAGTTCATCCGAAATTAAGCTTTTTATTGGGTTTGTTGTTGTTGTTGCAGTGTTTTATGCAGTAAGATAACAATGAAGTCTTGTCTTGGTTATCTTACTGCATAAAACACTGCAACAACAACAACAAACCCAATAAAAACGTTCGCAGCGACCCTAGCGGTTGCACGTGGAACTTTTTTGTAAAAGAATATTTTCCACATAAAAATATACATGAGGTTTACAAACGCGCTTTTAAAGAATAAATTCAATAACATGTGTTCTAGATAGATGGCGTTAGTATATTTTTATAGAGTTAGGCCGGGCGTGTTTGTTGTTTTGATGATGTCTTCACTCTTTTCTCTTTGACTTAGGTAAAGCCGTGGTGGCGCAACTGATAAAATCACGTGGAAGTACTTATGTCCCTTGATCTCATCCTTTTATCGTGAGGGTTCAAATTTTGGCTCACCATGCCCCATTGAATTCTTTTCTAATAAGAAATTTATATTAATTCATACCACACGGTTTGCGGAAAATCATAATTAAGAAGCCTGCATATCTACATAGCTTTAACTAATCCAGAAGGGCTAGCACAGGGCGCTATTAAGACGTGACCAAAGTTCTCCGTCGCGCTCGCTCTTGAGGCTGCGCGATGTGAGTGAGCGCGATGCAAAACTTTTGTCACGTCTTATGTGCGCCCCGTGTTAGCCCTTCAGATTTATGTGAACACACTTACTCGCAGTGGACAAGCATGGTGGGAAATTATTCAAATTAGGTAGGCAGTTGACACATAATAGGACCATTTCTAACTATGGTCCACGCTGTAAGTAACTATGCACAAAAGTCTGAATCGAGAAATCCAGAATCAGGTACAATTAAGAATTATTGTTACACTCACGAGCAATGAAAAAGTACTACTCGTAGTGACATAGGGTCGATGGTAGATGGATTTTTGTAGTTGCTCGTGAAACACTAGTGTTCTTAATTTAATCTTCATTTATATACTGTCAAAATTGCAAGTTACAACACTTACAACTTACAATACACATTTTGTATTAATGATGTTTATTCACAGTTGAAATATTTGAGCTAAAATTAACTGAAATTCTAGTCTTATTGGCAGGCAAGTGGAAAATGATTTCAGCATTACTGATAATAATGGTAATCCGCAGATTAACAGTTACGTTAATAAGGTGTTTGGTTCATTTTACTATAGAATAGGCTGTCTGAATATTGAAAGTGGTAATTGATATCGTATTTGGATATTCTATACGCAAATTGAAATACTCGTACAAACAAATAACCATTTTATTGTTTTGGTGGTTTCAACCGTGAAGAGTAATTTAATTACTGAATGTTTATGAAATCTATTTTGCAAATATTATATTTTGTATTTTCAAATGTAGGCCGAAAGTTGCCATTTTATGCCTTTCTCATATAATTACTAATCATCAGGACAAATGTGTATTTGTTCTGTTATACGTTAATAAAGGTATAAAAATTCTTGCACTGATCTTCTAAAAGAGCCAACTTTGAATGTTATATTATAATACTACGAGCTACAGTATTCGTAGCTGCGTAGCAACGTAGCCGCGTAGCGTCGTCGTAGCTTCGTAGGTGTAGCGTTGTATCGTAGTGTCGTAGCACTTAGCTTTTTTTATAGCAATGCAGCTTGGCATAAATCATTGTATTGCTATAATTTTATAAAATTAATTAGACTCGAACTCAGGTCATACTCGAAATCTATTATTTGTTACAGTTTAATTGCTTTGCCTTGAGAGGAAGATCTAGTTGTCTCTAACCGTATCCGTCCGTTCACCTTGCGATTTTGAAAGTACTTCATCATCGCGTTGCCGATAAAGTCCCCTTCAGTAGAATCGAAGTCATGACTTACGGCACTCCATCAAGTGCTTACGCCGACCAACACTTGCCCGCTGACAGCCGACTAGTGTAGCGATCGACCCACTCGATTAAGTTCAGATTACGTCTCCACTCGGAATCGATCAAAGAATGGGAGGTTACTATGCACTTAGGTCAACACAGACCGCTAGTCTAATATGCAAGGGTCGTTATCAACTTCGATTAGTCCGCGTGTTAGAAAGTTAGTTAACTTTTGAAGTGATTATATCTGTGTGTGTGATTCATAGCCGCACGCGAGCAAACTTTGTCGTCGCGCGAATTTAGTCAAGTATTTTGAATCGACGCGTCCCGACAGCGGCTAGATGCAACTTGATAGCGGTAAATTTTGATTACAAACATTCGAAACTACTTAGTTATGTCTGCAACAACTGTTTCACCTCACAACTAATGCTACCGCAATGTTAAGAGGCTTAATAATTGTTTGAATAGCAACTGTAGTGGAGCATCCTCGCCGTGAAACGTATAGTTGTTGTAATTTACAAAAAGTTGAGCAAACCCGCGTTGCTTCGGGTTAATATAAAGTTTTTTAATTAGTCAGCAAACAAGAATCCCCGTGATCAAGTTAGGAATGATAACTGCAATAAAAAGACTAATTAATGAATTTAAAAAAGAACATTGTGAAACTTTCGCTTTCTGTTAAAAACGTTTCAAAATGAATTATACGGTATTTTCTGTGTGTTTTATGTGATGTTTAGCGTGGTTATAGATAGGCAATTGTTTTTGTCTTTTGTCTGGTTGTCGTTTATCTATAGTTTGTGTTAGTGTAGGTTTATCAGCTTTCCGGAAACCAATAATACAGGCACTGTTTAGTTTTGGGTCAGTTGACGAGTGTGAGATTTCTGAACATAATATTGTTATTCAACAGAAAGCACGTTTCGAGTAGAATACTGTCCATAGTAATATCTTCATACATGATGGTCACGGGTCATATCATGTTTAATCTTATGACTCGCGAGCGTCCAACATCCTCCAAAATTTGGATGATTGCCAACACGATTTCGAGTGTTTAATAATTTAGCTATAATATAATAATTAATATTTATACAAGTAATGTTTTGTGTTATTAATTAACCTTTAATATTTACCTACACTTTTGATTTATGGAATTTCATCTTTCTGATTGAATATCCTTCCTAAAATTGAATATTTATCTTATCTTATCTTATCTTTATTAAACAAAACTTTAACCTACGAAAATATACTTACAGCCTAAGAACAATCTACAATAGGCATATACGATGCTGAAAACCCCAGGTTCGATTCTGGCCGAGGCAAGGCCTAGCTTTTGTTTGTATGGCCGCGTGTGAGATGTCCCCACAATACATATTTACGTTTATTGATCACCCTCCAAAGACATACAATAGATACCCCTTTCGAAAATAGAGTAGTAAGCTAGTAAGTACTAATTTTTATACTTAATGTAAATGTGAAAATCAATATTAGCTATTCGCTAGTTTCCGTTATATTTCGTAAATAGACTCGATCGATTTGGCTAATTTTGCTTTCTAATTATTGGTTTAAGTCGAGGGAAAACTGTTTTGAATAATAAGTCGAAATTACGGTCGTATTAATCGCATGTACTTTTACATGATCTGAAGGATTAAAGCATAAAACGCAGTAGTTAAGACATTATTTACAAAATATAAATAAAGCGTAATACTTACTTAAGTCACTTTAAAACATTTTAGTTTGGCTTTGAGAACATAAAATTAAATCAAACTTCAATGTCCCAGCGGCACTGTAAAGCAAAAAATCTGCAAATTGTGCTCGCTATTTTATTTGCAGAAGTGATATCGGATTTACTCGTAAAGCTGAAACAGTATTCTTCTCTTAACATTTTCAAATTCAAACGGATTTAATTTTCAACATTTCATGCAGGTGAAAAAGGATAACGCTAAACTCTTTCCGTTTACATTTTTATTACTTTTTTCAATGTTGTCTCGAAAAGGAGTACCTAAGGGTGTTTGTTCACCAGACATGAGCAATCCTGCGTTGCTATGGATGGAACGTTTGATATCGACCAATTATTATTTATTAAAGTATAGACTATTATTAGTATATCATAATACTAATAATAATATGCTAATATTAGTCTATGATTAAAGTATACATACATAATTTATTTTGGTTTAAATTTCTTGTCCCACAAAACTGTTTATTATACAGTTTGTTTGTAGGTTCCGATTCTCTTTAATTTACTGTTGTATAAAACTAATTGTGTAGGTAATATAATAATGTAAATGGGTATTTTGTTATACTTAATCTTAATCATATTCCTTGGTCCATATGCACTAGTGGAATTTCTTTCACATCTTCATAGCATAACTGTATATCACATATCTGTTGGCAAGGCACCCTAGTATAATATGAACTACTGTTTAAACAATAAAATCTATCAATTTGTACTAATTACCAACTTAGAACAACTTGGAGACCGGTGTAGCAATATGAATTGATGAATTACATAAATAATATATGGGAAAGTATATGACTTGATTTGTATTTAAACACATAAATGATGACGAAACTGCAATATAACATTCCACTTTCTGCCTCAGTAACATTAAAATTAATATTGGAAAGGTACTGCATTTATAATTCAGGTCTGGAAGTACCTTGGCCTTTTTTGTTTTGGTTTAAATGAGCGGCGACTGTCACGCCTCTATCACGAATTAAAGGAACTACTTGCGACCCTAGCGACACCTAGAGAAAAATAGCAGAACTTTTACGCCAGATTACATAATATAATTTTTGCCTAGTTATTCTGTATTTGTTATGAAAAATCTGTTCCAACATAACTGATATTATACAAAGGCATATTCTGGAAATAAGAAATTTCTTCATACTAAAGTGTACACTTTTGAAAACATAGGTGGCGTTGTTTCTGCTTGAACAAACTTATCAAACCCTCAGAACAAAACATTTAATATTAAATCAGTTTACGACCGGATAACGCAATGGTTAGTGACTCTGGATACTGTTCCAATCCCGGGCCGAGACAGATTTTTTTTAAGATAAACTTTAGGTAGGTAAATCGTGTTTTTTGCAATGTGTGTGTTCTGTAATATACCTATCCAGTATATTTTTATTTAGACCTCAAACACACGTGAATTTTATTTTTATTTTTAATTTTTTTACATTGCAACTTTGCCATTTTTATAACTTTTTATCAAGCTGTTTTATTTTTAATGTTAAATTTAACAAAAAGGCTTCATACGCAGCATTAAATATCGTGAAAACATTTTTGAAACCTTCGTGGGAATTGATCCTATTTCCCAGTTACGTAACGTTCATTTCAACTTTCCGGTTTGTGTCAGTGTACCTACTACGAGATTACTGTAAACATTATCGGATACCTATGACTTTGAAAGCTGTTGCCGCTACACGGGATCGTTATCGACGTAGACAAACCTCATCATATCGCGATTTGTCATAAGTACGACGTCGATAACGTATCCGTGTAGCGGCCGCTGGGCTCTTTGCGGAAGATTTTATATATTAACTCGTTTAGAATTACATCCAACTCGTATGTTAAATTTCACATCTTTCGGATGTGCTCTTTAACCAGGGACACCCTGTATATTCTCTTTGGCCATAATCATTCATCAAAGGCGAACGTCGACGAGGTCTTTATTTCAGGGAAGTCAAAATAAATGTCATTCAAGAAGTAATTATTAAATATATTTTGAATATGAAAATCATTGTCAAAACAAGTGCGCGATAGATACACAGACCCAGCTATTTAAAGTCTGGCAGTATATAATATACTATGAGAAAATCTAGATAGAGTGGGATTTTTTTAAGCATCGCATTAGAAAGAAAGGGCTAGCCACATGAGGGATGTACCTTTATTTCAGTAAAATATGGTATCAGTATTTCAGGTACTTCTCCTACATAGTGGCCCGTGGAATAAAACTCATGTCTTTAAAACTATACCATTCGCATACTCACTCCTTAAAGCCAACTGGTGCTTTTCGTTGACCTAGAAACCCAAAATTCGTGCCAAATTTTATCTCAATGCTATAAGCACCAAATAAAATATAAGTATGTAGGTAATTGAATAATACGGAACCATACGAGTAGGTCAGTCCTTACACCAACCGTTAAAAGTACTACAATACTTTATACGACTAGAAATTAAACTTACTTGTAACCAATTTTGATGAAACAAGTCACAGTCACTTTAATTCAAAGTAGAATTCTGGATACCTGATGCCGAAAATTTTAAAAATATTGTTTAATTCCCCTGTAGTGTAACGTATACTTTAAAATGCATTATTAAATAAACGTAAAACTTTAAAATAGGCCAACATGGAAATACATAAGTATTTTATGAAATAAAAATAGCACACATTCTAACCTTAAACGCGCACTCACTCCGTTCCGCTGCCGCGGGCACACACTCACAACTTCCTAAAGGTCCGTGAAAACCTAAGCCTACAAGGATCACAACTCCAAATCAAATAACAAAAAACAAGTGCAAACCATTTCACCCGGACAAATTCTTGAGCAATTGCACTGAGCACTCGCCTTAACCGAACACGGCCACTGTAAAGTGGACGCTTGTACTGTGGCAATTGGAGTTGAATCGGCGTGTACACTCGGGGCCTGGGCCTTTGCGTTAAACAGCACGTTGGCTTAATGTCAAACTGGGGCCTTAACTGTACAGCAGGGGATGAGCAGCAGCGGCGCATGCGCGCAGCCTCGCGGAAACTTTCACATAACCAGTACCTACTAAGGTTGTTTTTAACAGCATGCGGATTTCATCACGCGGTATGGCCCCGCACGCGTATTCATTGTAACGCGTGAAATATATGGGGTGCAATCCCGCGAGAGTGATGAATACCGCATGCGGTTAAAAACAGTCATACAAGTATTTATTGTAATGCGTGGAATACGCACGCGGGACGCGGGAAAGGCGGGCGATCCCGCATGCTTGATGAAATCCGCATGCTATTAAAAACACCCTAAATAGTTGTAGAAAACAATACTTGCGGGTGTCACGTTTGCGGGTCAATCCCGCGTGCGTGATAAAGTCCGCACCATATTAAAAACACCCTAAGTAGAAAATAACAGCCCGGAAATAATCGCCCTAACGTGCGCGTATTGTGTTTGCACTGTGCGGGAAAACCTTGGTAGGAGTAGCACCTTGTGCCGAGTTCAGTGTGTCATGTCATTAATGACTGCCCAGCCTGCCCAGTCATCTGTAGGCTTGAAGGCGTAGAATATAATAGAAAAGGTCTGTATGCTCACCAAAATAACAAAACAGACAAAGATTATTATTGATATTAACGGTGAAAGATTTACCAAGTTATTATAGTGTTTCATATAGCAAACGATTATAGTTTTCAGAATGAGTTCACCTGCATGATAGGTATGCAAGTAACACGTATGCAATTCAGTACATTTTCCGCCCTAGACTATATAACGAAGATGGCATCGGATGAGGTCCAAACGAATTAAAAGTAATTGGTATTCAGTAGTTCCATCGTCTGTCGCAGCGCTGGGTTGCAAAAAAAAATAAATTTTGCTTTCTTCTAGGAAGGAATTTAGACTGAAACCTCCTTTACATGTTCAGATCGAGTAGAATTGTGTGTGTTAAATAATATCTGTAGTACCGAGCACAATGACATAATGTACAGTTGCCACACAATTTTACATCTGCAACTTAGCATAGTCATTTTTAAATCATTGAGATTATTAATATTTTTTTACTATCTCTCTCACCTCTTTAGCATAGAAAATTTCAGGTTGACCTTTTACTTTCTTATATAAAAGTTGCGCTTTTTTAATTAACTGTACAAAGAAAATAGACAGTGTTTTAACTTTATTTCCTTGCCATCCTCCTGTAAAACTATGACGCTAGGCCACCTCCAGTACTTAAGTAATTCGACGTCGCCAGTAAGCCTCTTTAATATTTATTGCAGTTCTTAGAATGAAAATAGGGTTTCTTTTCTCAATAACAATTTCGCTGTGTCAACAATGAGTTAAGTCTGGAGCTTCCTCCATTGTGTTGTGTGTCCAGAGCTTTGTGCTTCGTCGTGAGCGGTCACTTGTTTGAAATAAACACAGTGCCCGGTAGTAACCGACTTGGTATGAAACGACCCCTTCAAGTTGAAACAGAAAGTTGACGTCGCAACAATGGTCGACTTCGGAATGCCTCATCAAAATATTTTGGTGGAAAATATGAGCAGCCTTTTCATGAACTCTTGCTTGAAATGTTTCCTGGTTTATATAGGACTAAATTGGGCATTAGTTTATTATGGTGGGCCGAAGCGCATTCATTTTGAACGGCTACACCTAAACTAAGAACACTTACGTGTATATCCAAGTTACCACACAAACTACAACAACAAACAACTACAAACCTCTAATTGGTCGATCCGTTTCCTATCTGCATGGCTAATGCACCAATTCAGTCTATGAGCTTAATACACAGTTTTTAGGAATCGTGACCAATAGCGCTTTTGGGAACGCCACAGCACCGCTACTTGGTTGTTAAAACATACTAACTAAATAACCAAACCAAAGTTAAAAACCCCGACATACATCACTAAAAGTGCTGATTTTTTAAAATATGGCTTAGAAAAATCGGGGTAGCATTACCTTTAACCCAAAAAAATAAATCAAGAATCGGTGCAGCCGTTTGAAAGCTACGCTACCTCAGACAGATACACAGTAACTTTTTCTAATTTATAACACCCCTGTTTTTCGTCAAGGGTTTAAAGTTAAAACAACATAGCCTCTAAATATTCCATTGCAGGGCATGAGCCTCGTCCATTACTGTCACTGCCATTGTCTCCACGCTTGCCTCCGAGGTAACAAACAACCCAAACATTTAACACACAAGACCTGCGAATCCATCCGATCGTCACGAGATATTAGTCATCATCAATGGGTCTCTAGGGGCCTGGAATCTGATGCGGCGTGTGTAGCGAATGCAGTGGGCACAACTTGGACCATTGTGCGGTCCTTGCGGCTACAGACTACGATGTCGGGTTAGTTGAGACTTAATTGGCAATCTGTTCATACGTATACTACATACATGCGCATAGCTCGAAGCTGAATTGGATTGCAATGGAGTGGAATGGGAGAGATTATATTTTTCATTTGCAATACACATTCTTGTTGTTATGAGATTGTTTGACCCTCCCGGTCGAGGTGGGTTTTGACTGTTAAATGATTTGTTGGTAGCACGCGAAGTATTGTATTACATGGAATTTGCTTATTTCTTACCTTTAGGTACAACCAAAGTAGCCTAGTAAAAAAAACTACAAAAATGTACAACATACAAAATAATTATGGCCATGAAAAGAGCTTTCGAACGCCATATTTACGTCTAGTCGTTATTGTGGGTACCCACGTTCCGCCGGTCAAACTTTCATTTAATATTTTTAACTGGAAAAAAACACAAGTTTTTTTTTAATAGTCTAGCCCACCTAAAAACATTTCAATTACATTCGTGTCGGCTAAAATTATTTGATTTTTTTAACTATAGGTACAACCTACCTTTTGATAGTAGATATCTATCAGTTGTTTTACGGAGAAACACATGGATATTACATTAAATAAGTATATAATATAATAATTTGAATTTGAAATACTTATCAAAATCACCTCGCAGAAAATTTCAATTACATCCAGGATCAGTTATAATAATCAGATATCAAGATATAACAAGTAGATTTTAATTTCTCATTCTCTTTTTATTTATAATATTTGTGCGACCACCCCTTTACAAAATCTATCATTCAATCTAAAGTTGCCTGGAAGAGATCGTTCTACCGGTAGGGCCGACTACTATGCCCCAGTTCTAATATCTAGTGTCACCTGAACTATCTTATGTGCGAGCGTAATCCATAGTGCTACAGCTAGCCACCTAGCCGGCTACAATTAATATTCCCTTCACTACATCTTAATAGATACCTTACACGGTATCAGGCGTGCGGCGAGACTGGAGACAGACGACCCGCAGACAAAGGCGGCGTCGCGCTGTCTCCATCACCCAGCCACTTCTCAGAAGCTCCAGTCAAGTGGCTCAAGGACAGCACAAAGTAAACAGTAAACACAGGCAACAAGGTCCATTGTGCGGTTATCGCCACGGAAGATGTTACATTATTATACCGAACCACCTGAATATGCAGTTTACGGATACGGATAATATTGGCAATAATTCCCCGGTTTTCACTACACGATGCAATATTCAGCACGTAATGGGGAGAATCGAAGTGTGTGTTGTTAAGTAAAAAGGATTAACTCGGAATTAATCAGAAAGCTCGACGTTGGCTCGTGGTGGAAAAGAGGATTATTATACAACTTCGATTTAAAAATGGCTTGTATTTTATTTATTGAACGTTTTGTTGAAATTCGTATACTCACAGGTGTTTTATTTATCTTCTGCTTATCGTGCTTGCATTGATGTTAATAATATTATATTCGTAAATGCGTTAAGAATAATTTTTAAATGTATGTAAACAGGGATAACATCAAATATTTTTTGTGCTAAACAATTGTTTCGAACGCTAAGTGCATTGTACTCATTCCGAAACGGCGATACGGCTCGCGATCTATTACTTGATCTTGCTTGCGAGTCACCTGTGACTACCCCATCGGGGATAACAATCGTGAATCATAATACATATGCATACAAATATCTAAGCGGCTTTGGGAAAGCTTATGATTCCTAGCAAGTTTATAGAATATAAGCCGCTTATGGGATATAAACATGAAGCAACTTATATGAAACAGGCCTGTACTGTACTCAGTCTTTACTTGATGCTCTTTTTCATTTAATTTAAGTTAAACTGATGTTTTTATAGTAATGAACACCTTTTTATTAAGCTTTGTTTAATTTAGATATTGATAATTATACAATCAGGCTTACTTCGTTACAAAATAACGTGAGATTCAAAACAGATGCCGTGTATGTATAACGCTTAACCGTATTAATCCTGTGACTGTAAATTTTCTCATAAATCCATATTTGACGGTTAAAAATTAAAAGAATATTAAGGAAATAGAAGAAGAATGAAGAATGAATAGAAGAAGGAAATACAAAAATCATAAATAATCATAAAACTTTATTAAACCGTAAACGTTTAAATTCACACTCACTTGTTAGTAAGACATTAGAGAGTGTGATCTGCAAATTCCAAATTGTAATCAATTACTCAATCGACGACAAACACGTCCAGAATCCACATTTCAATTTCGGCAGACGGCTCGGCGATTATTCGCAAATTAATTAATAGCTGCATACGCTTCAGTTGATTTCAGTTTGAAACGTTAAATTTACGTGCTAAATATCTCAAAGCAGGTAGAAAAGCAACGATGTGGAAGCTGACAGACTTTAAATACAAGCGTTGGATTGGATTCAGATGATTCGATTTTAGAATTTGCGTGCGATGCATTTGATCGGCTAATTGCATCGTCGCCGCCTGGCAATTATGAGGCTTACGGTTCCACCGGGTAATCGAATTTCCTCGGATCCCCAACGCGTCATGTCCCGTTAAGGTTGGGGGTCTACATCACCTCACATGTAGCTTGTCGTAACTGCGAATACCTTTTAATACAGGTTAAAATAAGCTTTCAGTATTCAATGTGGTTAAATATTATTCTCTTTTTTTTCATTATTTAAGTTAGTTGTATTACTACTACACTGACAGGCAATGAAAAAGTTCAATTGAGAAAATCACCAAATTACTCCTAAACGAAAAAAACTGACTTAATGACGCCTTCTGCAATATTTAAGTACATGAAACGATGCATCAGACAGAATATTACAAACTAAAAACGTAAATATTTTGTTCAAATTTTCCATTAAATGTTTAAAAAGATTTGGGATTTAGTGTCTGCATTTTGTAAGTGGAACTGTTTCTTTGCACGTTAGTGTATTATAAAAAGTAGTATATGGCAGATAATTTATTTTGACACATTTCCAAAAACTAAATAACATAATTCTTATAACTATAACTAACTAACAAACACTAAACTAGAAAGAAAATGCTAGCCAGATTATATACTAGTAGTATAGTATACCAGTAGTATATTGATATAAACTTTGATTAGGGATACAATTTAGTTTTACAATCTCATCGTATTGTATTAAAAGCATTGATTTGCGAGTGTGCCTACTTAATTGCTTAGTGTATTATTTTATACGCCAATACATCAATATTATTAATTCATAGTCCGGAGATACCTAGTATGTAGGTACTCGGAAAAATCTGCCATGCAATAAAATTGTAGCTCAGGTCATCATTCGCAAAAATGATCTACAAAACCAAAAATTGGTCACGAGCTATCGGATAAACCGGATATCTCGCTACGAGTAGACCAGAAAACAGAAAAAGGCAATATCACATTTTGTCCGCGAAGTCTGCGAAATAAACCCGGGCATTTCTGTTGCCAAACTTTTCAACTTTAGAAATGGCTGGTAAAATTGCAGTCCTATTCTATGACGCGAGCGTGCAGAGACAAATTGGCGTGAGAACTACAGGACTAACTTTTTGATAGGTTTATTTAGCTAAGAGTAAAAAGTGTATTTTCCCATTTACGAGTGCGGATTTTCCCATAAACTTTTATGAGTTGCTGAAATTCGTGATGCGTGCATTTTAGCTATTACTTATCTTAATTCATAGGTAAACACTGGTTTCATCTGAGCCTAATTTATTATCTTAACATAAAATTAAAGATGCCTAGAGGCTTATGAGGTCTTTACCATCTTAATGTAAGTACATAATAATTATGTACATTAAGATGTAAAATATTATTAGTATATTTTATAGTATATCTCTAATTCGATACTGAAACTAAAACCAATTTGTTATTAAGTAACGGTCCATTTTATCCTTAGTAGAATACTTCATCATCTTCATCTACAGCCCGTAATCGAGCACTGCTGCGCGGAGGCCTCTTCATTTCTATAATATGAGGAGAACCGAGCAGAGGACCCATTACAGGCATCCCGCCTAAGGTCGTTCACCTGGGTTTCATCATAAGGTTAGTCTGGTCGTTCGTAGTATCCACTAGAGAACGAGAGCAATTCACAATATCATCAAAAACTCAGCACTAGACAAAACCGCGATGGGGCAGCATGCCGAAAATCTCATTCAAATATGAAGCGCAATAAAAGCCATTACGCGTTTGGAAATTCTGAAGTGCAAAATTCAAATTGGAAATCGCCTCAATAACTATCCCACTTAATTACGGATAGTGAAGGCGACGCGACCGGTCGTGGTTTTCACCAGAATTTCACAGTCCAAATAAGGGGAGGTTCAGCTGAATTTGAACATTCACGGGATTTAATTACTATTTGACATTTGCACTAGTGCAGCGGTCCGACACGCAATATTATTTATTACATTTTCAAAATAAAAAAGGAAAACAATCTGAATTAATATTTTACTAATAAAACGTTGTAACCTTGAAATTGCTAATCTCACTTCACGTCTCAGAAGTAGCTATCCGTAACTTATCAGATTATCACTGACCCAGTAAACCAAAGACATGGTTAAAGGTTAAAGACTTATTATGATATACCCACGCAATTATAATTAGTATTTCTAATTATGTATCAATCTTATCGGATCATGGGAGGATCTTGACCTTTATAGTATCCTATTCTATTCTCTGCGGTAGTGTAAGTAATAGGTAGCTTTGTAAATATCCTCAAGGTCTTGCCACTACCCTGGTCCACAGAGGGTGAATTAATTCACACAAAATATGCACGGTTTCTGACAATGTTTTCCTTCATCGTAAGAGCGATGCGATGTACCTAGGCCAAATTCATTATAAGGAGCACCCATATCAATTAGCAGAACACAAATAAACTTTATATACAAGAAACCTAGTAGTAGACTGTATCATTTTTTTACGGTGAAACGGCGAATATGTCATGTTACTTAAAGTAACGAAAGGACAGTGGGAAATATGTATTACAAAACAAACAAAAAAATCTCAATTTAGTTGTCCGATGTTAACCAAAACCTGAATGACATGGAAACAGTTGACAAAGTCTATCATTGGACTCGGAAATTGGAAAGCCATGATGATGACGTGCAATTTTGCCGCCACAACAGATTTGATAGCCGATTTGACCATGCTGCCGAAAGGTTCGTAAACGAAGGCCCTTTGCTGCCTTGTCATTCATTGAGGTGGTCTTTTAGCTACAACAACAACACATTGAGAAACATACTCACTGTTTTGTTGCACATTGTTATTATTTAGGTTTTCACAAAGGCTCAATTATTCTTTAGCTTTATGCAGTAATACCTGTATAGTATGGGCTGTTTTTTTTATTATTTGCAATATCATTTTCGTAACGCAGCGGAGAGATTTTCAGTAAAAGGGATTGTTGTTTAATGATTTCGTGGAAAATTTTCAATTGGGTTTTATTTATTCTGTCCATACGAAAATATTTAATAATTTTCGGTATTTCTTGAAATTGCTATGAAATATCGAGAATTATTAATATTCTGAGTAGCCGCTACATTTTTTCGAATTAAGGTTTTAACGATAATTATTTCACCCAAATACATAAAGGTAATCTGAGGTTGAAATTCAAAGTAGTTAATTTATTTACAGAGCTCTGCCCTACTCATACTTTCTACTTAATGCAACAAAACAAATTAAAAATAAACTTCAAAGGAACGTCTTGGTGAAAGCAAAAAAAGTAAGATTGTGAAGAAAATCGGAAACTTTTCTGCAGCTTGGGCCATCTTGTTGGAACTAGAATGGAAGTCAGACGTAGCTAAGTTATGTTCTGTGTCTCGCTGTCGCGTTTTTTTTTGGGTTACACCGCCGCTGTGCCGTCTGAGTTTCAAATAAAAATTCTACGAAGAAAATGCTGGTTAAAAAAACTTTAGATACTGTGTCGGTCAATCGACACAAGATATTAATAACAACAGTGGAAAATGATTGTTTCCGTTGTTGATTTCGAAATGGCGGTGACAATGAATGGAACTGTTCTTATATTTTACTTCAGTAGTTAGCGATTCGATAGGGCTATGCTCGGCGTATCTCTACGTGATCGAATCAGAAATTAACAGATCCGTAGAAGAACCAAAGTAACCGACATAGCCTATTCGAGTCAGTAAGCTGAAATGGCAGTGGGCCGGACACATTGCTCGAAGGTCTAATGGTCGGTGGAGCAGAAGAGTCCTAGAGTGGAGACCACGTACCGGCAAGCGCAGCGTTGGGCGGCCCCCCGCGAGATGGACGGACGATATATAGTCAAGTCCGCGGGGAAGCACTGGATGCGGGCCGCCTCCGATCGGAAAAGGTGGAAAACATTGGGGAGGCCTATGTTCAGCAGTGGACGTCCTATGGCTGAGATGATGATGATGATGAGGTAGCGATTCCTTAATTCTAGTATAGAAGATCGCGTCACTTAATCCTCCTACGAGCTAAAAGGCGAAGCTAAACTCTCGGACAAATACTGCTTTCGTTTATAAATTTCGAAGTGCATGGCTTTCTTTTCATACAGCTGACCAGGTATGTTATAAAAGAATAATCCTGGAGACCTTATGATTGAATCTATCCATTGATGGCATAAAAGTGCACGATGTATTTTGTCCGGATTTTACCGGCTAAACTCTGTACCGTCGGCGTCGCTTATAACTTATTTTCTAACAACATTGCAGAGTTTTGTGCCCTTTCATGCGGTATTTTTTACTTTTATGAATGTAGGTGAAACTCTGTGAAATCATAAAATTTTCAACACGTTTATAAAAAACAAATCAAAGTACGAACTAGCAGAAACTAGGAACGCTCCTTGTACCTAGCGTTATCAAAAATAATCACCATTTTATTTTTAGCTTCCGAACTGCTAGAAAAGAATCTCATGCATCATATCGTACGCCTCATGGCTAATCAATATGAAGATGTTATCAAATTATTATGGTATCAACTATTTCACAAAAATTACACATGGATTTCTATTACAAGCCAATAGCGTGTTTACCCTAAGTGATTACCGATTTGGTGCTACGTGGATCTAATTACTTTTTACGGTTTAGTTGCCAAGTTCTCTTTTGATGTTATAAGCATAATATTGAGAACACAAGATGTTTCGCATTCGCAGTTTCGAGATATTATCTTCCAAATAAGAGGCTCATTCTTCAAAAAATAAAATATTCAGGGATATTTTCATTTACTTTTATATAAGTTAAAGACGCTCAGCCTTCAAGACGCTCCCAAAGGTTAAATCAACCAAAGAGAATAAAAATGTACGATTTTGATGACGTCAACGACTGCACGGAAGCAAATGACGTCATTAAAATCGTCGAAGAGCCGATCTTAACATTTTTTAAATAAATTTACGAGAGCAGTAAAAAAAAAATATTCAAAATAGTGTCTCAAATTCGGACATACTTCAATTTAAAATTATAAAAACAATCACCATAAAGTTACTTAAAATACCGAATTATGTATGTTCGTCTTGCTCGCGTCTTATCGTAACAGTGCCTGCTAAGACAGACCGGCCACAAATAAAATATTGCAGACAACAACAAAACAGTCAACAAAAAATCGGAAAAAGATCGATTTTTAAAACACTTTCATTAAAGTCAGTAGTGGTGCCTGAGCAAGGCAGATTTTCAGTTTGCATTGCATGCAATAAAAACGAATGTTTGTATATTTTTTCTTCATTTTGTTTACACAGTTTCACGGGTCTAGAGAAGTGGAGTGTTGATCAACGACCCACGCTGCTCGCGCTCTCTCTTTTACTGAATTTCCGTCAATGCAGGTTTTATTACTTTGAAAATATACGGTGACATTTATTTCACGTTATTGTTGGTACGGCACATTAAAATAACACAAATGTATTGCATAATATTTTCAATAAAAGAAGCAAATAATTTATTTTCACAGTTTTTTATTACCTTATTGTTATGTTTCGATTTTAGTTTATTGCATACTCGTGCATATACAGGATAGCCAAGTAAATCGTGGTCCAAACGAAGTAGGTGATAGAGGCTGTCCAGCAATTGTATTAATTCTTTTAAAGCATGCCGCCAGCAAAAAAAATAGTATTACGACACGGGTTTCTTATTCTTACGGTTATTCTGTTAAAGAACAATAAATTATTTTACACATGACCAAACAGTTCAATAACTTTTTTATGAATAACAGGGTTAGTAATTTGACAGAGATGATGGTATCTTCTATGTATGGTATGACCCTATGGACCATGACTTATATGGTCACCCTGAATGTGTTCCCTTTTTGCAACATTCTGTATATCTGTACTGTACAACTATACAAATACATTTGCTCTTGAAAACTCGAGTTAACATTGAAATAAATTCTATCTCTTAACCCAACAATAAATAAGCAAAAAAATCATCATCATTGAAAATAAAAATAAAAATGTGTAAGTTTTTGACCGGTACTTACAGTTTGAAATATGGAAATGATAGATATAAAATGAAATACATGTATCAAGAAAATATCGGCTGAATTTTCACAGTTATATTTAAATTGATAATATCAGTGAGGTGTTTATGTAAAAAATGGTCGTAAGCTCTTCCGTGAATTTCAAAACCTACTTATCTGTTACTTATGTACCTAATTACAAACAATACTTTTTATTAATCATCGGCATTTAAGAGAGTCAACTTTAATTTCTTACTTAATTCTTATGTAATTATGTGTTACAATAATAATACCATAATAATATTTTATTAAGAACCCACTGTAATATATACTTATCTTTTTCATTTTCAGACGTTGTTTTCATAACAATAAGTATAATGATAATATTTAATTCACAAACATTTTCGGCACTGAATAGTCTTGAAAAAGGGACAAAATCACTATCATCAGTTCAACCGCCAAGTATATTTGCTAACTCTAATTACACTCCAAGCATTAGAGGTATATTACCGAGAATGAACGAGGTCACAGGTCTTGCAGTAAATTTTACGGTAACAGATACAAATACTAGCCTTGAAGATAACGCTGATATTTTTATTAGTACATTAGGCTTCAATTCTACAAAATCGAATACTGAATCCAAAAAAATCCCGATAACGATGATGAAGAAAGTTCTAGACTTCAGGAAATCAGACGCGACGCCAGAGTTTCCCTTAGAAAAGGCAAATAAAAACCATAATGATACAATGGTAACATCAGAACTAAAACAAGGAGAAAATCTTAAGTTGATTTGTGGTAGCAGAGCTCACATCTGTGACAGCAAAGCCCATCCGAAAGTTTGTGCAATGAAAGTAAAAAATGGTATTGAAGACTTCAGAGACTTTGAAAATTCGTGCTATTTATACTTAGCGAACATGTGTGACTATCCCAACGACGCTTATTACATCGTCACGGCTGGTACGTGTTCAAATCACTTGCTCACAAGAAGAACGAATGTTGAGACCGTGGCGGACACAAATACTAGTCTTCACGACTCAGATTACTACACAGATGATAATTCAACGGAGACACACGACAATGTTACAAAGACAGCATTGAGAGACGCGTCAATAAAAAAAGAATCAAAAGTTTCCCTGCCATGTCGTCACAAATGTCCGCTGAGCTGCACTGATGCTTATTTACCGGTGTGCATAAACGTCAACTCTAAGTTGAAGTTTAAGTTTTACACTTTCCAGAGTCATTGCAAAATGGATCTGTATATGTGCACCCAGTGGGAGCTGGAGTTCGCAGATCGCAAGTTTCATGGTACTTCCAATTTGGATTATACACGCTGTGCTGCTAACGAATTCATTCGGTTTGCTCGTTTTTCCGAAGTGGCGTCTTCGATGTCGCACTACGGCTGGCTAGAGGGGGATCAGCGCTTCAGTGCAATATTGCCGATAAACGACCGGATCGCGCTCACCGGCAAGCAGAGATATAGACCCAGAGACCACGTGAGGGTAAAGGGCAAATAAAATTAGTTAGCTTTGTCACAGATTTCATGTTAGGTGTCTGTTACATTACTGCATCACTTTCAATATTAGTGTAGGTAATTCTAAAATTCACACTTTTTATACATTTTGGCTGATAATGTACGGTGGCCTGCGCCTAAAAGTATACAGGCGGAGTTTTTAAAATAGCGATCTCAAGCTCGCATGCTGCTCAAGCACATCCACATAAACACCACTGCTACACAGATCACACACAACACGTCCCCGGATTTATAACAGATGTAGCTGGTCCCTTCATCATCAGGGATCGCTATTTTAAAAACTCCGCCTGTATACTTTTAGGCGCAGGCCACCGTACCTATTAATTAAAATTTACAAATAAACATAATTTTGTTTTTAAATAACAGTTTAGTACAATTAAACATGATTGTTTAGCGTGATTTCCGACTTTATCCGACAATTAATTTGTAAACGATGGCCTAATTTCCTCCTACGTATAAAAAAGAGTGTAAGGTTTTTTTTTATAGATACAGTTTAATATAAGTAAGAAGATATTTGCAGAAGAGAAATGTTATAAGAGGATATTTTCTCTTGGCCTGGATTGCAGTAATAACATGGGCATTTCTTATCACAGAGTCATGTGTGGTGTTCTGATATTGAAATAACAGAGACACTAGCGAGTCTCAGCGTGATGTTTTACATAAACTTACTTTATTTATTTATTATAGGTATATATTCTTTACTGTAGGTACAAAACATAAAATGAAGTGCACAAAAAGTGGAAAACCAGTCAACAGTTCAGATTGTTTCCCAACGGTATTTTATACCTTTAATAATTATGTGACAAAACAAGCATTGTAATGTGTGTTCATATTATTATTATATTTAATAATATCGAGACGGGCCTAGCGCATTATACACTCACGATGAAAAAGTTCCACTGATTATAATACCAAATTACTCCTAAACGGAAAAGACTAGCTTAATAATGCCTGCAATATTGATCAAAATATGACCAACTAAAAACGTAAATACTTTGATCCAATTCATAATTAAATGTATAAAAAAAATATTTGGTGTTGACAATTTGTAAGTGGATCCTTTTCATTGCTTGTGAGTGTATTTGGATTGTGCACTTCTTTTGTGAATGGCATTATGCGCAAATCCCACAAGTTCAGTTCAAACGGAATAAACCCAGATTACCTCTCCTTTTCAGTGAACATTTTGTTGTATCCGCAATATATTTTATCATGGAATAAAAACTTCTCATTTTATGACACTCACTTAAATATTGATTTAACAGAGAGTTTTCTAGTGGTAGCTCAACTGAAACAATTGTCATTTTTGCCACTTGGTTAGCTAGAACGAGGTAAAGGGGTAAAAGTGGAATAGTCGCGACAACTATAACAGTTCTAAACGAAGGAAAGTTGGAGGCATGTTGTGGCAAACGCAAAACTGTGCTAAATAACATTATTATAACATTTCTCAACTCCAAACATATCTATTCATGCAGAAATGTAACTAATGAAAAGCCAGACACGTTCAGGAACTAGGAACAATGCGTATTTTAGTAGTTTAGCTCTCACACGTCACATAATTAGCGTTTCCAAAGTTGACTTTAGTTGAATGGTAACTTTACCTAGGCTGGTAATGCCGGCGTGTACCTCGCTGTTACACAAATGTGTTTCGTTCACAACTTGATGTTCATCATAAACAAACACAAATGTTAAGGCATACTTTAGTTGGGTTTATTCTGCGATTCGCAAATTTTAGTACTTTATCAATGTTTCTACTTTTTTAGCTAAACCAACGCAAAACTGTGTGATGCACTAAGGGCGGTTTTTAATGTATTTTGATTGAATTTTGGATTCGATCAGGTACTTTCTAATGATAGCCATGTAGAACTGATAGGGACATGAGTCATGTCCACGAAACACTTCAAAGAACCAAGCCCAAGCGTAAAATAATTAAAAAAAACTGTGACCCAGTAATTTGTTCGACTCCTGCCAAGTAATTCTTATTGAGTTTAAAAGGGGCATTCCCGGTGCTATCTGAGGCGAGGAGGTTTACTCTATACTGACGAAAAACGAACGAACGAGAGCTGTCGTGCAATCGGCACGTTTAATACAGCGAGAGGGAGTAGTGGCTCACGCAGCAGCGTTCCGAAACATTGTCTTTCATTTGTATAGAGTGACCTCCCTGGCTCACGCAACTCCGAATGGCTATGAATTGCATTCAAGTCTATCGCAGGATCCGCAGGCAGGGCGCCCCCCACCCCGTCCCCCCCCCGCCCCCTCCAGCCCGTTACCTCGCCTCCCGCCGCGCGCCGCCGCTCACAGCTTTGATGGTATTGTCCCGCAGCGCGATTCATAATGCGAACCATTGTAACTGGGATTTTAGTTAGATTTAATACGTAAATGTGTATGTAGAGAAGACTTTGGATCAATAATAACGTGTGATCTAATTAAAATCATTTTAAGTTGGTAAACTTTTTAGGTAGGTAAGTACATTGTCTACATTGTACAACGTGGCAAAAAAAGTTCCAGATTAAAGCATTTATAAAATCTTAAAGGATTAAACCAAGAACCAACCTAAACGCTGTGAAGCGATTGTCAAACGCCTTATGATTTTATTTTTATTATTATTTTATTTTTTATTAGTTTAATTTATACCAAAATAATGGTTTTAAGATTCAAAACCAAACCTTGAATACCCGTAGGGCTGACTTTTAATGGTCAGATAAGGGTTATCTTAGATATAATTCTGATGCTGTCGCGAACTCGCGACTAAATGTTTATACACTCACGGGCAATGAAAAAGTTCCACTCCCAAAATGCCGACCACAAACAACCCCAATTTTTTCAAACATTTAATTTAAAATTTGAACAAAATAGTTTTTAGTTGGTTCAAATTTTAAATTAAATGTTTGAAAAAATTGGGTAATGTCGAAAAAAGTACATTTAACAGAGCATCAGGATATTACCAATTAAAAACCGTTTTTAGTTGGTAATATCCTGATGCTCTGTTAAATGTACTTCAATGTTGCAGAAGGCGTTATTAAGTTAGCCTTTTCATTTTCAGTATAGGAGTAATTTGGTGCTTTTCTCAGTGGAACCTTTTCATTGCATGAGAGTGTATTTAGGTGGGTAATGACCAACTTTACGGACTGTAATGTAACATTGCCGGCGAGCATGTTACGCAACGCTGTGTTCTAAAATCTCGATGGTTTCCCTGTTACACTACGTACGGACTGCACGAATGCTCGCTGTGTAACATGTTACATTACACCTCGTAACGTTGCGTTGGTATATCAGTTCCCAGCTTTAGACAGTGACAACAACAATTGTATTCCTCGGATATAACTTGTTTGACCATTGAAATATCAGCCCTTAAGATTACAGATAGTTTCCCTCCTGTATAATTATTATATAATTGTATATTTATAATGTACTAGCTGTCCCCGCGCGCTTCGCTTCGCCTTAAAAAGTTTTCCCGTGGGAATTCCGGGATAAAAAGTATCCTATGTTCTTTCCCAGGGTCTAGACCGTATGTATACCAAATTTCATTCAAATCCGTTCAGTAGTTTTGGCGTGAAAGAGTAACAGACAGACAGACAGACAGACAGACAGACATACAGACAGACAGACAGACAGACAGTTACTTTCGCATTTATAATATTAGTTAGGAATAGGTATTGAAACAAATGGATGTAAAAATAGCAGATATAATTTATCTATTTGTACCATTTATGTATGAGTCAGTTCGTCTTTCGGCAGTCGGTTAAAAACAGTACCTGTTGTAATTAGATTAATTTCAAAGTTTCAGGATCGTACCAATGTACAAAAGATTCTGATTTGTTGGCAAAAAAATATCATAAGGATTTGTATCATATCGTCTCCACTTTATTTTTGCCTGTTTTCTCTACTTTAGCTGTTTATATTCAGGTGATTCCGATCTCTGGCTGAAAGTCATCATGCTTGTGCCATTGACCACAGTCTATAGGCTGTTTTTTAATCTCATTAACCCGTCAATTTATGACGGGACAATCGACTGTTGATGAACCCATGAACCCTCCATGAACCGTACAGAATCTGTCAATTTAGTATCTGAGAAAAAACAGTCTTGATCTTGAGGTCTATGTGTCTATGAGCAATAAAAAGTTCGAATCCTCCAAGCCTTATTTATGTTGCCAAAGTGAGAATACAGGAGCTCATTATAAACATAGTTTGTACTACCTTTACAAATTCGTATTGAAAAAATGATTTCGTTCTCTATACTAGGAAAAGTTAGAAACTATATAAATATATCTATGGAGAAAGAAAATCAAGTTCGCGAATTTTCCAACGTCGAAACGACCCGTCGTCGTAGAACAGAATATCACCCGAGTAACCCCTTTTCGGCTACCTACTATACCAGTTTTGCAACGCTCCGTATAAATACGAAGTCAGAGTAGAAAGTACGAGTAGAAATTAAACAAATAACACTACAACGACTTGTGAAATTCTCGGAAAAAATACATCCCGGTTGAATATAAAATTAACGACAAACCTAGGAAATAAATAAAACATCGCCGACTAGAACCCGATCTACAAAGGATAAAGCCTCTTTTTGCAGTTCCCGTCAGCTTTTTCCAACAAAATAATCTGGGAAAGCAATAAATGAAGCGGGAAGTCGGCCACGACACTCAGCGCCCCATCCCCGTAGCGCCCCCACTTGGCGCCCCCGTCGCCGACGCCCCCACCGACTTATGAACTCCAATTTAAACTACGTAATAACAGTTATATCAAAGGACACTTAACCTATCGCCTACATTTAATATTACTAACTGGGTAAGTACCCACCATACGTATATATTTAAACTAGTAATTAATAAAACGGCTGATGAGTTTTTTTTATTTGTCATAGGTTTTATTGATTGTAAGATGATGAAAAAGAAAATGATAGAATCTAGAACTATTCTGAACTTGATTCTTTGACAACGGTAGATTGTATTTCATAAACCAAGCTGCACAGCTTTCAAATAGCGATATCCGCACAGCATAAAATAAAAATAATAATCGAAGCGATTTTTTGGGTCTCATTGAGTGTCACAGACGTTAACAATGTATTATTATAATATTTACTTACAATTTTGTCAGTGAGGCGGTTAGCCCCGGATATTCGAGAAAGACACGTTTCTGATAGTGAGCAATGTTTCGTTACTAAATTACTATTCGATACTGATAAAATTATTACTTTGTTTATAAATCACTGAAGGCAAAAAACAAATCGATGACTAAAACTTTATATTACTTATTAAAAAATCACGTCCATTTCGTTAGTTATGGTTGTTAATCATATTTGTTACTCCGGTTTCGAATATTCCGGTTTGTAATAAAATAACAGGATATATATATCTATTCGATTTGATCAGAAACATATTCACTTCATATTTCATCCATATCGGGTACATTCAATAGGCTTTGCAAACGTACCAAAACTGATTGAAACTTTGCTGTATCTAACTTAGTAACTTATACGCTTAGGCTATTCGCTACAAAATCAATAGAGAACGTGCATGCAAGCCATCACTGTACCAATGAATCATTCCCCTACGTCAAACTATTCAAATAAAAAAGTACAACATTTTCCCACGAAAAGGGATTTCAAAAATACGCCACCAATTTTCATCGCAAACTTTTCTGTCGAATCCAAAGCGGTCCTAATTGAAATTGGTTGGCTTTAAAAATGGTTTCAGAGGAATGTTCGTAACAATGAAACGAAATATTGGATACATTTATGAAAAACTTTAGACAGGTGTGTGGTATATAGGTAATTATTTAATATGTGGGGACATCTTCACACACGGCCATCCGACCCCAAGCTAGGCAGAGCCTGTGTTATGGGTATCAGAGAGCTGATATATCTACACAAATACATAGATAGATACATATTATATATAAATATCAACGCCCGAGACCCGAGTACAAATACCTATCTGTCTTTAAAAAAATATGCCTGCCCCAGCCGGGAACGAACCCGGGACCTTCGGCATAGCAGCCAGGGCCACTAACCACTACGCCATCCGACCGCCATTTGATCTTGACATACCTAGGTACTTACTAACGATTGAGGAGTTAACAGTATTATTACAGAACTGCTATCACTCAGCCGGCATCTTTGTGTTTATATGTCAAAAAATCATCACTTGCCATAGTTGTGGTATGCACTCGAGATCTTCTTGACTTCACCGGTCATCAGTTTTTCGGCATATATGGCCACTGCCACTGGCTCGGGTTTCACTGAAGGACAACATCAAAACTGATCTCAGGCAATGGACATAAGCTCTGAAAATCTCCAAGCTGAAGTCTTCTGTTAAAAGAAAGAAAGAAACTGTAGAAAATGATTTCGAGAAGAATTTTTTCTACTTGCTTTTTAATACTAATTATTTCCTCTGAGATGGCATCCAATGCTCTTAATTACAAAGTTCCAATTAAAATGTACTACTTAACCCATATAAATGATTATGCCCAGTGGGTCGTCAACGGTCCAATGACCCCTGATCTCTGATACGATGGCCTGATACATGTTTTATTGCCAACCTGATTAATTGAAAGAAGTAATAATTTACTTAGTAAACGTATAATAGGGGTTTACAAGGCGATCCGGATGACTAGATGTCTTGGCCAGACCTCCACTTGCTGGTCACCGACAGAGAAGAATGGAAGCGAAACATTTTGGCATTATCACCCGAGATAAAAGTGATCTCAGCAAAATCTCGTAATAGGGAATATGCATGTATTTTTTTATGTTCTTATTCGATAGTTTTACATCGCTTTATTATAGTAATAAAAAAATCAACGCCAAAAAAAGTAATTTAAGGTATTTTTAAGAAAGTTAAAAATTTATCAACGCGTCCACCATAAACGCCCAAAACTTTGAATGAAGGAGTGTGACGTCATCGTCGACGTTTCACGGCTCAGAATAATGAGTCTCGCCAGTCGCGCCGACGCTCAGTTAGGCATAGACTATTATGAGATAGACATATCGTCACTCCGCCCTAAGAAAATCCGTCACGTTTCAAAGATTAAAAGTTACCGAAGTTTTTTTGTACTTTTCAACAATTATTAATTCGCTCAAATATCTATTATAATCAAAAATATTGATGGAGCATAATTCTGAAATAACAAAATTTATTAAAAATAATATTAGACCTTTATTTGAATCACTTGCATATTCCCTATTGACGATGATGTCCGTAATTCGTGAATCCCTGCTACCAACCCCGTACTCCTCGCAGGCGTAGCGGGAATGAAGGGCACATAGCAGTATTAAGCTTAGCTGGTAAAAGTAGATAGATAGAAGTAGGTTATTGTCTCCTGCTGGCAACGGGTGCGTATTGCGACGTATAAAAACGAAATGTATAATAATAATAACGTTCACAACATATAATGAACGTTATGTATAACAACAAAATCTATATTTTCATAAGGTATAAGATTCAATTGGTATAACATACATTTTATAAAATATAAAAAAATATAATGGTTTTACCTTTTTTGGCATAAGATTTATTTGCCTAATCTCGTATTGCATAGTAACGTTTGGTCAAAGTCTCGTTACGCCGAAAATCGTATGGCATAAATCTCGTTTAGTAAAAAGTTATTTCGCATAACATTGTTTACCATAATAATGATATTGCCAAATCTTGAATAGCCTAATAATGCTATGGCATAGGTTTATACAAAGTAATAATATTCGTTTGGCTTTAACTTTGACGGAGCGTCTCCCTACATAGCGCAAACTGGTGCCTTGTATTGTTTCCGCTGTTTGGAAAACGCTCCGCTCCGCTTCGCTGCGCTCCGCTTTGGTTTTTATGAACATGTGCACCTAACACGCTCCTCCTCGCTTTGCTCGTGTCGCACCTATTTTTAGGTTTCGATCTCATGGGGTTTGTAATAATTATATTGGTCTTTAACTTTCGATTTTTTGATCATACAATACTCGTATCGTGATTTTCGGGATGTAGGAGAAAAATACCACAAATTGTACATTTACTACATACTTAATATATTATTTATTAAGATAACATTAGGAGAAACAAGATTATATATAGGTATAGACGAACATAAATTTGAGCAAACGAAACTTAGGTGTTTAAAGATTGTGCCTAAAGAGTTTTAGACGAAACGAGCCTTATGCCACATAAGTCTTGGCAAAGTGATGGTTCGGCCAAAAAAGTTTAGACCATACGAGTTATGCGAAATGAGTTTTGGCCAATAAAGATTATGCGATATGAGCGGAACCCAAATATAATACTTACGAGGACTAATATCAATTCGTATAACATACATAACGTATATCGTTTAAAATATATACTATCATTTAGTATAAAGTTCATAAAACATACTAACATAATCTGTGTTTAATTACCCAACACCGTCAAACCCCCGAGCACCAAAACATAAAGATAGGTGCGACGACGAGCAAAGCGAGGAGGAGCGGTTAGGTGCACATGTTCATCAAAAGCAAAGCGGAGCGCAGCGAAGCGGAGCGGAGCGTTCCCCCCACATAACGTCAATAATAATGAAAATACGATACGACAATCTTTTATACTTTTTGTGCATTATACATTATGATTATTAAATCAGCTGTAGAATATATTATGTTATAAACGTTATATATTATAAACGTTATGCTTTTTAATCGTTATATCAATTGAAATTATACTTTTTGAACGTTATTCTTTACGAAATTATGTATTTAGTAACTATGGCTTTCGTTTGTTATGCACAGTGATTGTTATACTTAATAAATTTATATCATATGGGCGTATACCTTGTGAATGTTATACCATTCGTTTTTATACCTCGTATTACTTACCCGCTGGCAACGACTCAAGGCTCGTTTACACAGTGCGAGCTGCTGCCTGGCCAGTAGACAGCTACTCGGTTTGTGTACTCGTACGCCAGTAGCTCGGCTCGCCTTTGCTGTCTACACGACACCCAGTCCCAATCCGAGTAGAGTCGCGATGTCAAGTGAACTGCCGATCGTGTCCAAACGATGCGACCGACGGCCGAGCCGCTGTCATGGCGAGTTGCTGCCGGGCGGGCAGGCGAGTGAAAACAAAAAAATTTTGAAGTAACTCGGATGTGAGCTACTGACCAACTCGCACGTACGAGTTACTCGTAAGTTACGTCCAAACAGTGCGAGTTACTGCAGTGCAGCTACTCGGAAGGCTGACTCGTACGCTAGCTCGCACTGTGTAAACTAGCCATCAGTTTTGTTTACCTGCCTTTTGACAGATGCATAAGTTAGGGCTTGTACACAAAACTGCGATGCAACGTCGCATTGCAAAAAACTGCGACAGTAATCAAGCATGCGGCCTAAAAAACTGTCAAAACCGTCGCAGTATTTGCGATGCGACGTCTCACCACAGTTTTGTGTACAATTAAGCCCTTAGGTATTTGACAGCGCTAAATATCAGCTCACCGTGTGTCGGTTTCTGTGGCAAGAAAGAACCAACGTGTACAGTTTTTATTATACATTTAACTCCTGCAAGCGTCTGTAAATGTGAGTGTGATCGTCCACAATTGCATTAAAGCTAGATATGCATGGAATATTGGAGAATGGATATCATAGCTGGGGGATCTAACCCAGTGTTGGTTTATGCATAAAACCATCACTTGCACAAGCGGTCTTCTGACCCAGATCTGGAATAGCAAATTGTTTGACACGCCATTCTCCGTATCGCCTCATTTCACTGCGACAAACGTATATATACCTTACTACTTATTGATGTTTGAAAATGTATTTTCGCTATGTCCACAATGATTTGATTATACAGGGTGATTGGTAAGTCGATTTATTCCTTTAAATGGGTTGTAGTTGAAGGCATTTCCAGTCGATTGAACCACATAATGCATTATCCGAAAGTCAACCATTTCTGAGTTATTTAAGTTTTAAGTTTTTTTTAAGAATTTTGCCAATATTTTTGTTTAAAAGCAAAATATTTCAAAATCTAACGTTTTTTTTTTTTATTGTTTTGCATTGGTGACACCTTAGTCAACTAATCATAATCATTAAATGCGCATTATTTAACTTAATTTAGACACAGTGCTTCAAAATAGTTGAAACGTTAAGAAAATGTTAAGAAAGGTGAAAACAAAAAAGCTAAATTAATAAAGAATTTTATCTGACAATTTTTCAGGCACTACAGCTTAAAAACATTATCAATTTATAAGCTTTAAAATGACATATTCCAATATAAAATCGATTAAGGTATGACCGAGATATAGCCAAAACAACCGCATAGGCGGACAAATCTCAGTAGGGAAACGAACGATTTTGTTTACATTTTAAGGTGAAATGCCTTATAACTGGACTTTTTTAAATTAGCTTTTTTATTTTAATTTTTGGTAACATTTTCTTAATGTTTCATCTATTTTGAAGCACTGTGTCTAAATTAAGTAAAATATTGAACAATTAATGATTATGATTAGTTGACTTAGGTGTCACCAATGCAAAACAATAAAAAAAAACATTAAAAAAAACGTTAGATTTTGAAATATTTTGCTTTTAAACAAAAATTTTGGCAAAATTCTTAAAAAAACTTAAAACTTAAATAACTCAGAAATGGTTGACTTTCGGATAATGCATTATGGGGTTCAATCGACTGAAAATGCCTTCAACTACAACCCATTTAAAGGAATACATCGACTTTCCAATCACCCTGTATATAGCTACAGAATATAATAATATATAATTCTTACTATACTCAATATTTCTACTCGCCTCTACGGGAGGTTGCAAAAATCATATAGAAAGCCACTTTTTTAATCTAAGTACAACTTTTGGAAATTCGTTGCGTCCGGGACATAGCCTCATCTCATGCACTTCTTGTTTTAGAGCTTTACTGAAAAATGGTCGGGTTGGGTACAATGCGCGTGAGAGTTGAGTTCTGCATTCCACGTTCTGTGTATCCTATGCGGTGGCTTAGGATGAATAAAGGTGGGTGAATGAAGACTCGGAACTCTGAACGTAGACTACGTGCAATGTGGCCGACGCCTAAATTATATCTCCATTTTTTTATGATTATTAATTTGACTTTACATCTTGTGTTGATTTAGTTTGCATTGAAAAGCGTCCACAGCCACACGCACAATACATACATTAATTTCACTTGGTTGTTTTAAACGAACGTGGATTGATGCATACACCGAGCATGTCAGTCAGATGGACATGATGGCGCGAGGGCCCGCGGCGCCGCGGTGAGGAATTGACGGGCATCCAATACTCACCCGACTCACCAATAAATGTACATTAGCCCGCTTCATCCGACCCGGAACACGGTGAATTTATTCATTAATTGGACATGGAGGCCATGTTGAATTTTCGACGGTTTTTTGTATCTTTTTTAGGTGAAGTTTAAGTTTACCAAAATAACGACTAAATACAGTGTTTACTTAATATACGTAATAATAAGTACTTACTCACTTTGAAATTGCAAAAACTTTATCAATACCTACATAAGCGTACCTACGCTTTATAAACAAAGTTATGTTCACTGGCAATCAATACTTGAGTATAAAACCAAAGTGTCCCACCGACAGTAAAGTGACGTGATTACTGATTACAGGGTCTGGAGAAAAACTTACACAAACACTCTTTTCTACCGCATAACACCTGTCTTATGTGACGGGTATAAAATTCTTAATATAGCAGCCATATTATTGTCTACTAATATCTACAAAGACTTTTTAATCAAACACTACAATATTGTTTTAAATAATAGCGTACAATGCCTGAAATACGTTTGAATGAAAGTGATTCCTAGAATTCAGTTTACATAAAGCTTGTTTACAATCGAGCAGCAAACCATATACGTTTATATGTGTACCAATATACATTAACTGAAGCATGATTGGACCACGCCCAACTCAATGCTATTTATCTCCGCAAATACCTGCCAATACAAATGCAGAAACTGATTAATTCCCACAAATATTATACAAATACATTTTAAACTTTTCGCTATTTTAACGTAGGGATTGGACTCATTATACTTAATCTATGTTTGTCCGCATTCTGAATGGATATAACTTTTATATTCAGTATAAACAATTTCTGGTGACATTCATAATTAATACAGACATGAAAACTGTTTCGAAAAAAGAGGGATTTGCAAAATTTTACGATTGTGTGCATGTGTGAGCTCACAGCTCTGGTGCAAGGCCCAATACATATTACGCAAATATTAGTTTTTTTTTTATCTTCGGTGTACATAGTGCTGTTATCTTTCAAAAATAAAAAAAACCGGCCAAGTATAAGCTGGACTCGCGCACTGAGGGTTCCGTACAAGTCTACTTACCTGAGATAGTTTTACTTTCGTCATACGTAAATTTTTTCATATTTTTTTGACCAACCATATCCAACAAAAACCAGCAAGGGTAACTAACAAACGGGTACTTGAAGTTATCAAAAATTTGCACTTTGAAGCCTTATACATCGTAAACCAATCACTGAATCAAATGGTTTCAGCATAACTACCTATAATATTTTTGAAAGGCCTACTCAACGATACCCTCCACCATCAAAACAACCGTTTCCGAGAAAAAGGGTGGGGACAGACAGACGGACAACAAAGTGATCCTGTAAGTTGTAAGTGTCACCTTAAGAATTGCTATACAACCCTTGCAACACACATTAAATATAAAGTTTGTGTGAATGTGAACAGATAGAATATACTATTGATGTACCTTTTTATATTACAATATTCTTGTATACGTACATCGTACATGTACCTAAGAATCACCTAGTCGAAAAAAGTTACACATTTCCTAAGGGCGGACTTTAACAAAAGAATTAGCTACTGAACTAACTATGACAGCTTTGAGGTTAACCGCTGCTGGCGAGACTGGTGACTGCCGCCGCCGCCGCCACCGCCGCCGCGATGAGATTTCTCCAAAATAATAATTATGTGAGTACTGAAATTCTAATCTCCTATAACCTCTGATACTATGGTCCTTTTACCAAACACCAAACGTCTTTAGAATATTAAATACATTATTTACAACAAAGCAAACAACTGTCCGCATTTTTTTAACTCTCAAAGCGTTTCAAGTTCAACGAGGTCAAAAAATCTTGTAACCGAACTAATTAAAACAAGAGCTCAGTGGTAGCAGTGGGGTGTTATTTGTCGAGACTATTGTCAGAGTAACTACACCGCGGCGCTCCATAGGCTGCATCGAAATGATGAATGATTGTGTGAAATTATATCCGTCCCCGGGCATATGTCAGGCTAATGGCAGCTGTCAAATCGTGTAACAACACGTAGAGATTAGGGGGTGCGCTGTGCAGTGCACTCATGAATAAATGGGGAGGTCATTAGTAGCCACTAGGCTAGCTGCCGTAGGCTGCCTGCGCGTTACTCAATGTCACTTAGTCACGGAATCACAGACTATTTGAGCAGGCCTAGTCAAATCCTATTCCTACTACCGTCAGATTTGTAAGCTCTGCACTTTTGTGCATTTTCAAACTGCATAGTTAACAAACAAAATGTTTGAATTAATTATATGTGTATTTTATTCTAGTGGTGGAACAATATTCAGATATAAAAAAATATTTTTGTGAGTTTGTCAAGCTACTTAGGTATACATCTATTTTTGACTTTATCTACTACTTTTATTACTATGGTCTCATACGAGACGTATCAGACCATAGTAATAAAAGTAAGGGCTGATTTTTCATGGTCTGATAAATGTTATCTGAGAAATAGAAGTTGTTGCTGTCACTGTCTAATTCAAACATTCACACCGGACTGAAAATCTGAAGTTCTTAGATTTTTTGTTTTAGTTTTCATATTTTGGTAAACTAGTTAAATTAAACTATGTAACCCCTACAAATATAACTTGTACCTAAACAATGCTTGTTACTTTTTCATAAAAAACAGCTGGGCCATTTTTTATTATTTTTAAGTAACTAAATTTAATATTTTTGATATTATCTAAAACAGAAGTCTTAGGATTTTCTTGCCTCCGTTCTTCTCCAAAGACACAAAAACAAAGCCCCCTTTCCGAATGGAGAATAGTTTGTAAAAATTTACGTTCATCAGAAATTTTTATATTTATACAATGAATAAAAACATTTGACTTTGACTTTGACAATAATAATACACATAATATATTTTGCGTAATTTTGTGCTTGTAAGAGTGTAGGCTTTAGAAATTCTAAAGAAATTAAGAATTCGACAGCTCTAAAATTTGAAATTCTGCCTTCAGAATCGACATAATTAATTATCGAAAATAAAGACCTATGCATGAAATATTAAATTTACCATTATATTCAAAAACAATCTTATATCCTTAGTGTTTTTCTTAGAGGGTCATTTATAATTTAATATTTTTTTAAGATGTTAGTACAATTACTGATCACAATTTTAAATTCGATTTTCCATTAAAGATTGATTTATGAGCATCAACAAAAGCAATCATTGGACGCCGAAATGGCGAATTTACAATCGAAACTAAAAACGCCAAAACGTTGCGAACCCTGTATTCAATTCTGGAATTCGGGGCTATGAAGTAAGGCGGCGGATCGCACGATGTGGCAACGTGGCGGTGGGCGTGGAGGCGGAGCGGCAACGCCGCGCGGGCGGGCGGCGGGTCTGCATACACCGGTGACGTCACCGCTTCGCTGCAGCCCATCAGCTGATTCCAACTACACATGCGTCGGTACTGCGCTACAACTACCTACAAACACGGTTCCAGGAATTACGCTCGCTTCGACTAGACATCACGAGATATTTTCATTCAAGGATTTTCCTACTAGACTGGTTATTTTAAATTTATGCTTTTTATTTTGACTCACGTATTATTATTGTTGTGTGTGCTTCTTGGCGTCTTCTTTGTACGGTGTTTAACTAATTATAATAACGATTGGCAGTCAAAATTAAGGACTGAAAAATGATTGTACAATCGTGGATTCTTACTCTATCTATTTCTATTTCTACACAGCTGTCGCATATATCGATATTTAATATAATACGGCACACACAATCTGAATTCCAATCCTATATAAAAATAATAAAAATAACTGACGATAATATTTTTATATTTTGCGAAAACTGCTACGACTGGTTTCGTAGCAATGTGCTACGGATTCCGTAGCGGCGTAGCACTCGAGGCGTAGCACTCGGCTCGTAAGTCGAACAGAGAGGATTAGAAAATACCGGAATATTTGAGCTCGTGGTTGAAATGTAAATTGTAAACAGAAGCATTTTCTAGCGAGCCCCAGCAAAAGCTCTCTCACATCTGGTTATGAGTGAAATACGGAGAATGGGAAAAATATGATGCTTCGTTAATTCATTTTCATTCGTAATCCTCTTTCGCGTCTAATGTCGGTATCAATTGTGAAATGTTGGTTGCAATTTTGTGAATTCACATTGGATTATTATATACATTTTTATTAGTTGACTATTTTTTGCACAGTGGAACATAATTAGTTTCAAATAATTTGACTCGAAGCTTCACCGTGCAATAATAAAGTACCTAATATATAAGTATATATAAGATTTCAAATGTTATGCCGTCTCGAAAAGAAGGGTCATGTTAAGGCGGTTTCCGAAGGGCTAGTACGGGGCGCATTTAAGACGTGACAAGAGTTTTGCATCGCGCTCACTCACATCGCGCAGCCTCAGCGAGCGCGACGGATAACTCTTGTCACGTCTTAATAGCGCCCCGTGCTACAGGGCCAGATTAGCTTATTTATCAGAGTGTATACGGTCGTTGGAGACGTTTTTTAATCGTACTCAGACGGGGTTAGAAGCATATCAACGCTTGTACAAAAGGAGCCATACGCTCTAAGTACAAGCTCTTTAAAAAGTATGGCAAAAATATGCGAACCTGAAACCTGATTACTATTATCAACTCATTTGATAAACAATACGAACAAGATGAGCAGAAAACAAAGCTTTTACTACAACTTTACTGTTCGCATTTTGTTTACTGTCAGACTGACATAAACATTTTAAGTTCAGCCTAATACCAAAAAAAATAAGAATGAATAAAGTCTCAAACCTAAGTTCAACCTAATAAAAATAAATTATGCTAATGAATAAAGTCTCAAATCTCCTAACCGACGTTTTTTTTGCACCGACACTCCATCTCGTTTGTTCATTGTTTATCAAACACTCGCATACTGCAGCACCATCACTGGTGGTCGTTGCCGCTACTACCTCTAAAACACATCTTGTTATAGGTAATCTGTGACCTCTTTAATCCCGAAAGATTTTCATTATTATAAAATATAGCTGTTCCCGCGAGCTTCGCTTCGCCTTAAAAAGTTTTCCCGTGGGAATTCCGGGATAAAAAGTATCCTATGTTCTTTCCCAGGGTCTAGACCATATGTATACCAAATTTCATTCAAATCCGTTCAGTAGTTTTGGCGTGAAAGAGTAACAGACAGACAGACAGACAGACAGACAGACAGACACAGTTACTTTCGCATTTATAATATTAGTTAGGATAGATGTTCCCTCGAGCTTCGCTTCGCTTTAAAAAGTTTTCCCGTGGGAATTCCGGGATAAAAAGTAGCCTATGTTCTATCCCAGGGTCCAGACCGTATGTATACCAAATTTCATTTAAATCCGTTCAGTAGTTTTGGCGTGAAAGAGTAACAGACAGACAGACAGACAGACACAGTTACTTTCGCATTTATAATATTAGTTAGGAAGTTAGGATTAGGATTGATATTTGGTGCGAGACACCTCTGACTTCGGTGATTATAGTCGTGAGTGTATCCTACTTATATATAAAGGCGAAAGTTTGTGTGTATGTTTGTTACTTCTTCACGTCAAAACAGCTGAATCGATTTAAATGAAATTTGGTATGGTGTTAGCTGACACCCTAGATTAACACATAGTTACTATGTTACTTTTTATCCCGGAATTCCCAAGGGATAACTTTTTAAAGCGAAGCGAAGCTCGCGGGAACAGCTGGTATTAGTTATATTTGGCCAAAAACACCTCGAATCGTTATCTCATTGTTGGAGCCCGCGCCGACCGCGTAACGTGTGTTGCGCGGCGTAGCACGGTGGCGTTACGCGACGGCCAGACGAGTCGACGCCGCACCCACTCTCCTGAACTTAACGTCGTATTATATCATCGTAATATATTAAATTAGATCCACGAAACATGCGTATTATGTAACAGACCAGAGGTATATGGCTGTAAGGCAATCATATACTAATATAAAAGAATAAGATACGACCTAGCTCTCCCAAAGTTGAAGCGTGCAATGTTACGAATATAAGTAGGTATATTAAATATAAATCTTGTACAAAAAATATCGATTATTAACATTATAGTGCTTTACTAGCTGACCCGCCGCGAGCTTCGCTTCGCCTTAGAATGTTTTCTTTCCCATGAAGGAAGTGCTCTCGTCCCTAACAATTTTTAGATATGTAAAAATTTAAGTCGATTGTACAAAGGAATCACGTTATTCCATACAAACTTTGCCTCCCCTTACAAAAAACCATCCCTGCTAGTTTCAGGAGGATAAAATCAGTAGTTTCGGCTGATTGTAAGTCAGTCATTCAGACCGAATGATTTTAAAATTACTTATAGATAATTTAATTTTTGCTTTAATTTCAAATCAAGAAAGAATAGATGACAGATTTCAAAATAGAAATTAATTGTTATTCTACCTATACTATCAAATGTATCATACATAAAAGAAATATTACAGCCTGGCAAATAAGATTAGAAATCACTGGAGTTTCTTGCCCTCTTTTTTCTCCGTTTGAGTATTTTATTAGTAAGATTCCTCGTAAGCCTTTTCCGATTGGAGTAAGAAAAGTTTATTTACCAACAATGTTACGAATATAATTTGGTATCATTTTAGAACTTTGATTAACAATAAACGATAAAGATAAACTGTACTGCCACAAAAAACTTTAAACACTGTTTACCTAATATTTAATTCTAAATTTGACAGATTTTGTAAGCGTTGGACAGCGCTAAACACCTGTTAAATACCGTCTAAGTTTTTGTGGTAAGGCCCAAAGTGTCAGTACAATAAATGTCTCGACAAATTACACCTCACTTTCCAAGTGAGCTTTTGCTTTGAATTAGTTCGGTTAGAAAAATTTAGATTTTGTTTATTCGTCTAATGGTTGTTAATAGCTTGCACAAAACGTTTATCCCGTTTTGACAGTAAACAAATGTAGCTGTATAAGTGCATTCCTACTCATGCGGACAGTGTTTAACTTTATTTTGGATAAGATACTCTATCTTGTATTTGAAAGATACATACTAACGGTTGGTTTTTTGATCCCTCGTTAACTGAACCATTGGTCATGCATGGACGTCATGGTCAAATATCGTAAATTATTAGCATAGAACAACGCGGACTTGGGTGTACATACTCAATGATGATTAGTTATAAAATATAAACCAACAAAATTTATATGTAGCTGTCATGTTTAATACATGACTTGACTTGTGGGAGTGGACTACGGATCAAAAAAACCCGGCCGTTGGTGATAATTTGTCTAGTGGGATCTCAATGAGGATTCAATCTGCCCTAGTGCAATAGTACATTGTGATACGAAAGCGGAAAGTGGGTCATTACAGTCGAGTTAGCGTACTGTTTGCACGACGCAAGAATGAAGCGTAGACAGGCTGTGAGGCTGTAATGACCACACACACTAGTGTAGTGTAGTGTAAACAGAAGAAAATAACCAGTAAATATCATACAAATTCCAGTCACGTTATTTTAGTAGCAAATCTTTTTTCTACCTTTAATAATGTATCAATTGTTAAAGAGCTTATAAACCCAATACATAAATATAGGCACTTTTTTATTGTGTAGTAGGTCTATGTTTTTTATAGTAACTAATATTCACAGTAAGACGTTTAGTAAAACCTCCTTACAAAAATCACCCTATAATTAGAGCCATAAACGTAATTTATTGCGTCGAATACGAAAGTTATATCTTCAACTAGTGTATATTTTGATCCTTCACCTTAAAAGAAAAAGTAGTAAGAAAACAGTTCATTCACCTGAAATATGATAGTTGAAGGTAGCAGCCTTCATAATAATCAGGGTAACATGCGTTGTCTCTAGGTAATATCAACGTAGTAAGACGCTACGAGCATCAGACAATGGAAAGTGTACTATTAATATCCAACATCTTGCTATTTTCTTCACATTCCTCCTTATATAGCCTTAATTCTATTTTCTACTAACCTTGACTTCGGATACTGACTTGTCCACGTGGCTGCGATCGAAGTCCGAAAACATTTCATGTTTTTTATGCCCCGGAAAAGAAGGCGATCATACATTCTACGCGTATAATTTTGTGTGTTTCTGTTAGATTCACGACGGGAGGGCAACATACCAGCATTGGGCATTCACTTAAATTTAAGGAAAGAGCTAATATAAGTTGTTTTGTTTGATTGCAAGTAGCATTGTCTCTTAGAAATTTTAGATCCCTGTCGAAAAAATATATGAATATGTGTAGAGCCGTAGAGCCATCCCGTTTATGCCTGCAGTTGCCCGTTAGTTTGTTTTAATTATAGACACAATTCTCTTTCAAAGAATGTCACAAAACTCTGTCCTCGGCTGTCTTGAACTGTCTACATACTTTAGGCACAGATTAAATATTAGTCACTACTTAACTTCGGGCCTTTGCAAGATCTTAAGTCCAGCCAGATGGAGGCTGTCCCACCGTTGCCGGTTGCGAGCAGGCAGTCTCGACTAAAGTTGAAAGGTACCTATATTTAAAGCTTAATATTAATAAATAATAAGATCCCCCTAGCAGTATTCCAACCACAGCAGCTAATCTCATTGAGATCAGCTGTAGATTTTAGTGCCCAAGTGTGCAGGAGCACTCTCTGTTCCATCACTCTCATAAACATTGACTGACATGACTGAAGAGATCCAGTTACAGAACCAACTGATTTAGTGCAAAGAATAGAGCTAGTATATCAATACCGATGATTTTTTTATAATTTTAAGAATTGACTTGGTCCAAGAAACACTACTTAAGATCAGGCAAACGTGACGCGGCACTCAGAACATCTTTCTAGTCAGGCTATGACAGTGGTCTTAGGAAGCCTATGTCCAGCAGAGCATTATTGTTGACGGAAGATTATTATAAATATACCTCTACCCGTAATGGAAATAGAAGGGTGTCATAACTGTGCTGTGTTGTCTGGAAAAAACCGAAACCTTTTGAACAGCCACTTTTTAATTTGTAAGAGTCTATAGTCGCTAAGACTCATCAAAATATGTTTAACTGTTCAAATGTTGATGAGTTTCCAGATAGAGTTGTACCAGAGTTGAATAAAGAGTGCGATATAATTTTGCAAAGACTCTGTTTGTCATGGTTAGCAGTTACTTACTTATTTTTGTAGTTGTTGTATTGGTGTTTTTTTAATTGATTTATGTATAGCTAACACAGTCATCGATTAAACATCGGCTTAAATAATGAGTTTGATCCATTTCCGGTATCACCTGTCTTTATCATGGTGCTGCTGTGCACACGTAATGCTTTATAGTAATTTGTACAATCATCATCATCATCATCAACGCATAACCATCCACTGCAAGGAATTTCCAGGTGCCTAAGAGTTATCAAGTTTTCATTTTAGAGAGTCACTGCGAAGAACATCGAACACATTTTTTAGCGTATCGATAAAAAACTGATCTGGTCTAGGGTTTGTTACCATAGTTCATAAAATTTGCTTCAAGGTTCTATCGTCAACAACAACAATGCATAAAATGAATGAGAACCTTAAAGCAGCTGGAATCTTCAAGATGCATCAATCCTCATTGACCAGAGGCAAAGTCAGTGAAATGTTAATCTTACAGCCATTTAACCAAAAATAATAAATTCTAGTTCAGTTGGTCACCGACACGCTTTTTGTTGTGCTTGACATCCACTGTTCGTCTGGTAGAGATTGCTATAAACATTAAGGCCTTCTCTCTGTACTGTTTTATTTTTAAGTTTTTGTTCTGTAATGTTTGTTCCTAGTGCAAATAAAGTGTACCTACTTATTGTATACTCTTACAGAGTAAAACCCACGAATATCATTGGGGCACTGCACCGGCCCATTCAAAGAGCTAACTACTAGTGTCGAGGAAGGCCTTTCCTAATTTCTATCTCCAGCTATTATTGGCTGATGATGATTATGATTATAAACTGGTAAAACTCTAGTCTCTATTAACTAATCTGTTAAGTAGGTTATTCATTTGTCGGTTGATTTCTCCAATAATACTTACCGATTTCATCAAAAGTCGCAAAGCAAAGGTACCTAAAACAGCTGCAAAACCTGGTGCATCCATCTAAAAATCATTTTTGCTGCATCACTGTTGTCATAGCTAAATAAGGAAAAAATGATTAAATCTTAAAGTAAGAACGATTAAAACACGTTGTTGTCTAGTCCAGTGCAGCGAAGTGCGCCGCCGCTGCAGTTGTGCGTTGATGTCTTTAGTATGGGAGAGCGATATCGGCCGGCGCTGCAGAACTTTCAGCCATTTTCAGGCCCATAAATGCATCTCTAAATTGTCAAACACGACATCCTTGCTACCCTATCTGACTAACTGCTAATTATTCAACAGGAAATAATTAATTAACTGTCGCCGTGCATTCAAGTTGAAGACGAGATACACGCCTCATTCCTCAATTGACGCATCTTCAGTGAAGTGTGGCCACCGAAGACGGTCAATCAAGAACAGAGGTAGTTCTCGCCTCGCCAGCCTATGCTTAGCGCAGCAAATGAGGTCGCCGAGCACATGAACATGTTTTCAAAGTTATTGGAAAGATTTTGGGTATTGTTGTATGTAAGTGGTCCTGGGGAGTGTGTCCTGGGGATCCGCGGTCGATCGCCGATCACTTATGTAGCACCCGCAACAGCGGAGCCGCTGCGACACACCACTGCCTACTAATATATTTTCAACAGATTCCATACACAACTTCATCCATAATCTAAATTATTGCAAGTAAATATTTCATCCACAAAAACATTTTTACTCAAGTATTTCACCGTCCGACTTTTCCCAAATCACGACGGCGAAAAGGCGATCGCCGCGCGCCACGCGAACTTTTGGGATCAAGACTATTTTCTTTGCAATGGCGGCAACTCCGACTGTTCGTATTCGTGATATTATATAATCCATATTCTCTTTAGTTTAGGCTATAAAACTTTATGGGTTTCTGTCAGGAATTTTAAAATAAATCCATCTAAAGTTTAAAACTTTACGACAAAAGTTGTGTGCCTATGTTTACTTGCGTAAAACTCGTAGAAAACTACGGTAAAATTTTATAAAAGTGGTATGGAAAAATCGGGCATCTAGTCTAGTTTATTTTCTGATGGTCTGCAGCCGGCTGCCGGCGGTGGTGGAGGAGCTGCGAGGGGTCAAAGACTCACCTGGCGCGAGGTGAGGGGTCGAGTCGCGTGGTCCCGCGCGGGGCTCAGGGCCGGCGCCGGCACGCCGCGTGCTGGGTCGATGGTCGCGCCGCGGCGAGCGAGCTCATGGGGCAGGGGGCGCGGCTTGGGAGCAGCGAACGACGAGCGTAAGCGAGCGGCGAAGGTCGGCGTGGCTCCGGCCTGCTCGAGGCGTCTCGCGCCTATACTAAAGTGTCGGTCGATGCGGTCAAAACGCGAGCCGCGCACCACTTCCAGCGAGTCTCCTCCACCCCCTGCGCCGTGCCACCGTGCCTCCCCCCGCGGCGCCCCCCTGCCCCGCGCCGCCCGCCCTACCCCGCCCTGCGCCGCGCGCACGATCGATCCACGCGCGCCTAGCGCTGTGGCCAAAGCACACCACCAGCACCGCTCCAACGTATATCTCTTTATTTATATGATGACGCTTCGCTCCGAATCGACGTCATAATGAAAATTGAGAGAGACTCTGCGGACGGCAGCCGGGCCGCCGCCGCGCCGGCCCCGCCCCGCGCGCCCGCCTACTTCCACGCTTTACAACATAAACAATAAAAAAAATACATTTTTAAATTATTATCCTTACATTTAAGGTATATTGAGGCCCGTTGGCTTCAATCATACACTCACGAAGTCACAAGCACACAAGCAATGAAAATGTTCCAGCAACATAGTGTTACGGCAATCGCAGGTGAAATTTTTTCATTGCGCGTGAGTGTATATTTCTTAAATGCATAGGATTATTCTACTCAATTAATAAAACTATTTTGCCAACTAACTACGAGTATCTACTTTAAACCAAGGAAGTACACTTTATTATTTTTATTTAATAGCTTTATTCTAGGACTAAAAATGGTAATTGTGCGGAAGAATTGGCGTACAAATAAGGAGGCCTATACCCAACAGTGGGCGATAGAAGGCTGATGATGATGATGATGATGATGATGATGTGCGGCTAATTTTCAAATTTATTCACGAAAGGGTCAGTCACTCCCTTTCAGCTTGCTATACCATTTTTGAACGTCCTGTAGGTATAATATTTGCTTTGTGGGTATAATTATAAATAAGCACTCATTATTTAAAAAAAGAATGCCCAAAAGCCTCACAATTCCACCAGTCTTTATCGAATATATACTCTTAAATCAGAACTATGCCAAATCAATTCAGAAGATTCATAAAATGTATATTTATTTCATAGGTCAGATAACCTACAAAATATTTGAGCGCGCACCGGCGCAAGCATCGGCCCGGAGAGCCAGCCGCGTCCACACAATCAAGATTAACTTGCATAATTGACCTGGCGCTGATTTAATTATTAGCACACGGCATGTGGGCGCCCAACGCCGCCGGTTCGATTCCCGCCTCGTGCCAAAACGTCTGAAAATAATCTGGGTCTGCCCGATGGTATGCCGGTATCGATTTTTGGGGCATCTCGAAACATGTGTTGTGTATTTATGAGAGTGAGCAGGGGGTCGCGGCGCGAGGGAATGCGTGCTAGAATGATGACACCTGCAATGCACACTAGGGTAATCTGCCGCTAAACCGGCCGCGCCCGTACTCCGCTATCGCTATAATTTGGTAACGCTTCCAGAGACCACATTAAGGCGACAATTTGCACGGCGTGCGCCCTAAATAAATAGCCACGAAACTTGAATTTAAGTAACTTACGTTCTCTACTCGCTTAATTTAGGATTCTACTGTGAATACTTGAGGAGAAAAGTTGTAGGGAGTGTATAATTTGGAAAGCTTATGTGAATAAAGGTGCGTTTTAAAATTTTGTATAAGAAAGCTTTTTACGCATAGAATAAAGTTTTGTATTATTAATTCAAAGGTGTTATCAATTAACGAAATAATTAAGTTCATTACGAATAACGGAGAATGTTGGCTGAAATCCCTTGAAAAACCTTTGCTTCTCATTTTGTAGCGTATTATTGACCGTGACCCATAATATTTTCGGTCTAAGTTAATGAAGGGTGCGCCGACCAAGCTAAGTGCTGCTTATTTACCTATATCCTATCCTACTCATATAATAAATGCGAAAGTTTGTGAGTGTTTGCGTATGTTTCTTACTTCTTCAAGTCCAAACGGCTGAACCGATTTAAGTGAACTTTGGTATGGAGTTAGCTGACACCCTGGATTAATACATAATCAACAATTTATCGCGGAATTCTTACAGGGAAAACTTTTTAAGGCGAAGAGAAGCTCGCGGGACTAGCTAGTCTATGATAACTCACAGTTATAGGTAACAATAAACTTTCATAATATTCTACATGCATAGGATACCTATATTATTTCTTAAATAAGTTGTTTTTTTTTAGTTCAAGTTTTTTAATCTTATTATAAACTCTGTAAGAAGAATATAACATAGTGGGATAGTGCTGATTTAAATATACCAACTTTAGTGTTGGACTTTTATCCCTAAAATATTTACCGACCAGAAGATATTCGAGTTTAGGCATTTAGGGCTTGTACACAAAACTGCGTTGCGACGTCGCATCACAAAAATCTGCATCTGCGACTGTTTTGACAGGTTTTCAGGGCAAATGCTTGATTACTGTCGCAGGTTTTTACGATGCGACGTCACAACGCAGCTTTGTGTACAAGCTCTTTAACCGGTGCGTTACGAACGTGACGGGCAACAAAAATCCCCGACATTCAACACAAAAAATAGCATAACTTTGGTACTGCTAAACCGATTATCATGAAACATGGCTAAGAACACTCAGGGTAACATTACACATCAACAATCAAAAACAAAACTGAAATCGATTCAGCCGTTGCGAGCTACGTTACCACAGACAGATACACACCCACACTGATACAAATACGTTTTCCGTCGAGGGTTAAAAATACGTCCCACGAGTCACATAATTGCATAAGATATACGTAGAAACGAATATAAACAGTTCAACAGCAGGTTACCAAAATGCAATTTTATAATTATGCACATTGTGCATCGCTCCTTCAATTAAGCTTTCTATTAGATTTCGCGTCGGGGCACACTCTGCCGCTCGCATCCAGCGGGCTTCCGCAATATTAGGCACACCCGATATGCTTGCGGTAACGAATACAGGGTGATTCGTTATTAGACGCATTCTCTCTGCATGCATTCTCTTAATGGGTTTTGTTTATTTATTTAACTCTTTATTGTACAAATATTACAAATTAAAGATCAAAGGGTGGACTTAATGCTAAGTTTTAGAAGAAGACGTTTGCTTTTGCCGTTGATTTAAACATAGTGCCTTCTTTATGTATTTTTATTTTTTTAGTCAATAATGTATTGTTTAAATTCTATAATAACTTCTATTCTTTTCCAAAATAATGCTTATCCAATAGCACCGTTTATTATATACTTTAAACTTTTTTATAAATATTAATTGGTCATTTTTTTTATCTAAAATTAAAAATATATATCTTTGTCATACTTGAGGTTTGAGCATTACCTATATAATACGTTTATCAATCGGCTGCAAGTGCGCTCTACAACACATGTAATGGAATGGAATACATGTAATAACCAATCACCCTGTATACATACCATCTTCATTGTTGTATATATATATACGGTACGAATAGCCAGCACGACGCCATTCACTTGAAATTGAGCTCCGATAGTGTTAGCATGATAGTTAGGCCCGGGTCTCCTATTTACCCCGTAGGTCGCGTCAAGTGTCACCGCCGTAGGCCGCGTCACAATGCTCATTATGTCTACGCGCCAACGTCGGCGTGTGAGGGAGACCGCATCAGTACATTTCTATAGTGAGCATCGTGACGCGGCCTACGGCGTAAATAGGAGACCCAGGCCTTAGACACGGTACGATCGAAATCTTACGTCGATTTGTGAGTAAACTGTGTAATTTACGGGGCCTCTAGTACGCGATATGATATTTTTGAAAACTAAAAAAGTTTATGTTTTCTCCTGTCATCTGCATACATTATCTGTCAAAAGTTTCATGATAGTTTCCGCAAGAGGCGCCACTTAGTATGCGAGAAAATGTAAACTTTTAAAGTTTTCGTCAAACTATCAATCAAATAAAAAACCCCCGTTTTACTCCTTCCCTTCTACTGACTGGCCCAAAAGGACATTGTAAGTTTAAAGGGTTAGATCAATTCGTTATTCTGATCTAAGTCATCATCATCATCAGCCTATAGCAGTCCACTGATGAACGTAGGCCTCTCCCAAAGCACGCCACTGGATGCGATTTTTAGCTTTCCGCATCTAAATACTCTTGAAAAAAGTATATTTAACCTCTTAATTTAGTAGTAAATTCTTGTTGCATTTTTTTTGATTATTCTTCTGTTTGACCTCTACTTCGGTTTGCATCATTGACCACCAAAGAAAATGTCACCCTCGCGCTGGCCCTAAATCTCATATATGTGTCATATTTTTTTTAACTTGGGGCCAGCTCGCGTGTGACATTTTCTCTAGGCAAAATGTTCTGTCGGGGGCAACGTTCCTTTTGAAATCATTGGTTTGTAGGTACCCTTTCACGTCCAGCTCGAGAGGCAGAGTTTCCTTAGCCTGGCGTAGAGCCACGTACAACCCGCGCAAAGTTTCTAGACACCTGGGCCAAAAATCTACCCCTCTCCCCTTTCCCCGCGCAAGGCCCCGCTCTCGTCCTTTTGTAGCGTTAGCATAAGAATTATCAGACGATTACCTAACAATACATATTTTTTTATCGCATACTTTTTGTTACTACTTTAACAAGTAGGTATCAACTTGAATACTTATACAGGGTGTTGCAAAAAGGGTATACTAAGCCGAAACCAGCATGTGCAGCATGTTATATCTAATCCCAAAACGGAAATCACAACTTTAAAATTCGTATTTTTTTTTTATTCATTTTCCATAGAAACTTAGTTGGTCAAGTGACTTTTTATTATGGAGAATGTTTTTTTTTTTCGCGAATCTTGAAATTCCAATTTTAGATTCGGGCTTAGACATAACATGCTGCACATGCTGGTTTCGGCTTAGTATAATACCCTTTTTGCAACACCCTCTGTATAAACAAATATTTATACATTTTATTACAATATAACAAAAGTCAGGTAAGTAAGTATGTTTTTAGATAACCAGAATAATTTCAAATATCGGGGCGCTACATGTATATATTATTATGTTTACGTTCTCGCAACAATTTTCTTTATAAAATTAGTTCATTAAAACTGCGCAGTATGGCGAGGTTCATTATTTTTGTAGCCGAGCTTAGTTATAAAAAAAATGATAGCAAAGAGGATATTTTTTGTAATATCGATATTACTTTTTTTGCACTCAGTACTAAAGACAAATGTCATTTAACCCAGGTGTCTAGTTATTTCGCCCGCCTTGTAGGTTGTAGTGCGCGGCCCATTCTGTTGTATGTATAGTACAACAGAATGGGACAGCTCTACTGTGCTCAGTGTGACAGGGTGTTCAAGACGAAGTTCGGACTTGCCAGCCACATAAGAGCAACAGAGTGTAGCAAGAGTCGCTGTTGCCGGATACGACGAAGAGGATATCATCATCATTATCATCATCAGTACGTGGCGGATTGATAGTGGCACTTTCATACAAGTTGGAGACGACAGATATTTGAAACAATGCAGAATACCTAGCTAGGTGCTTAGGTGGGGTCAATTTTTCCTATCGTGAGTATCGTGACGCCAATGGTTTTAACTGTGAACAACCAGCACGCGATGTATTATTAAGTAGGTAAGTAGGTACACTGAATATGGAATTCATAAAATGGCAAGTCCTGTCTCGCTCTTGCAAAGGGCTGGAAAAGTAGAAAGTTAGGTGCTTACAGCAACGTACCTGGATATTTAGTTGCTGCACTTAGTAAAATTGTGCGACTGGTTGCACATGTTTACCTTTATGTATTCCTGAGGTTGTACGTATTCCGCATCGATATCTATTTTATAATTGTTTTTTTTTTTTATATCCACAAAAGATGCACGAGGAGCCTTCTCGAGTGACATATCAACTGTACCTACTATGTGGTATCTAAACGCTACATACATACACCCAGCTTGCCTTGAGCAGTCAGCGTCTGACGATAATGTACCGTCTAGCGTCTCCGCAAGTGAGATAATCGCGAAGAGTTGACGTTTACGCGCAGTCAACCACTTGGACATAATATCGCCCAATATACCTTCGAGCGGTGGTGGTAGCTCAGTCAGGTAAGCGCCCGCTTCACACGCCAGAGATGCAGGTTCGAATCCCGGCGCTGACATGTACCAATGAGTTCTTTGAATTTAAGTACAATGTATACCATCGCTTTTAGGGTGAAGGAAAACATCTTGAGAAAACCTGCATATCTACCTAGATTTAGCACATCTAGAAATGTGAACCCACCAACCCGCAGTGGATCAGCGTGGTGGCAAATGGTCCAAGCTTAGGAAGGCAGTTTAGACCTAGGTATGTACAAAGGTTCCACTCGAGCGAATAGAATAGAATACCTTCTAAGAAAGTACATAAAAATGCGTGGCACGATGATAGTATCGTCGCCATTTCCTCGCCTATAGAGACGGCCCCTAAGGCGAATCCATCCACCACGGTAAAAAACATTAGTGGTCACCTCACCTACACGTTAAGAGTGTATAAATAATCATAGGTTAATTAAGTAAATAACAAATGAAAGAATCATGGCTAAGGATAATCTCTATCAAATTATCAAACAATAAAAATAACTTTGACTCAAAGACTTGGACTCCTTGGGCACAAAGGATTTTGGTCAGCATACATAACTTGGCTTCATAAAATATAGTGTTTATATGAATAAATTACAAATCGAAGAAAAATATGGATGCTAGAATCTTTTCCAATATTAAAATAACTTTAGTTATAGTTAACTCTACCTACCTTCTTTGTTAATATTATACCTTTTATAACCGGTACACCGGCATCCACGACACAGGCCGAGCCTAGTGTGGAAGCCACCAAAACTCGTAAATTTACTAACTCACACACTTCCAATTTAATTTCATAATATTGTACTTACTCATTTAAATTCATAGGTGTTTAAATAAATATTTTTGATTTTGATTTTTTGATTTGAGTTAACAATAAATTGGAATCTAACAAGAGCATTTCACAACAAAGTTACGTTCCATAGTTTTTCCATATAGCACACTTCTAGCTCGTAGCCAACCACGAAAGGGTTTCGGTCCCAAGGGGGTGGGAACGTGCGTAGTGACGTCACAGGAATCCCCGCAATGGGGGGTAACAGACCTGTGACGTATACGTCGTCCAGGTAAACGTAAGGAACTGCTCTGGATGCCTTAAGAAGGGGTTGCAACGCGTCTTGGGAATATATAAGGAAATAGCCTGAAAAATAAAATGATTATTCAGAGACAAGAATTTGATATTGTGATTGATTGAAGTGAAAAGATCAGAAGGCACCTTTTGTGGCGCTCCTTGGGAGGGATATAATAATATGTTCAGAAGTGCGTGGTTTTTATACGGGCTGATGATGAAGATGATTTTTATCTATTTACTAAGTAAGTGGATATTCATGATTATGATTTTTTACATTAGTCCTGGGAACATCGACATCGATTCTACCAGAATAATTTTTGAGTAAATATACCTACTTTTATGCCTCCCCTTTGCCTTTACCATGCTAGATTTATTCTACGGTATATTTCTGTGAAGTTATATTACTAACCTTTGCAAAAATCCGGAAAAATATCATTTCTGTATTCGTCTGTGGTAACAATATTGTGTGTCCACTTTTCATTTCCAGGGTACGTCACTTCTGATGAGCATCGTTTTCTTTGTACGCTTAAACCCTTAACAATTCGAGGGCATAGCACTAAGCGATTCGTTCCCCAAGGCGATAAGATACGAGTGAAAAAATTGGCCAGTAACTTGAAGTCCACTACAACATCATCATCAGTTTTTATTATGTACCTGGCATTAGAGCAATGCTTCGATACCCACTTCAATCCCATAATGTGTTTATAAGTCATATTTCTGTAATGATCTCTAAAGTTTCCCATCAATATATCACGATAAGTCTTGGACTCCATCCGAATCCTTTTCTTCAAACCGGTATCATCAGAGAGACCCAAAAGAAATACACCTTTGACATAGCTCGAGTGGTTCCACATAGCACGGATCACATTCCTATAAGCCTCATGATCTGGTTTTGAAGATACCATGTTGACTGCTAGGAAGTTGTGTGAATATTGGCGGCAAATTTCGGGATTGATAACGAAGCTAAAGTTGTTAATCTTAAACAGGACATCATCATTTTCTAGTGGTGATGGCGTAGTTTCTGCGACATCGAATGGTCTCTGTGGGACGCAGGGCTGAACTGGCTTCTGTTTGGAGTCCTTGAAGCTATCGTGCACTAACAGCAATATAACTAGAAAGACACAGCCTGCGTGAAAATACAGGTCGTTTAATAAAAGTCTGTGTAACATTACACGTGGATATATAATAATAAATAATAATAATACAAATTTTTGTACCTACTGAAGAAAAAAAACACCTACACTGGGGTACACAGAGAAAATAAACATGATTGGGTTCACGACGGTACATCCGAGAGAAGCGAAGTGAGGCCATTATCATTCTGAGAAGCAATGGTTTTAAAGGTGCCGACACATTATTGGACGCGGCTTACGGTATCTAGGTAAGGAATGCTCACTACGCTGTTCAAACCATCGGACGTAAGTCGCGCGGATGTAACCTTGGGCGGACCTTCAGCTTCCAGACGTCCGAGAGCGATCTCGCACGAACTGTCCCAAAAGACCGTGCACACTGTCTTATCAGTCGCGGCTGACAGCCGCGTCCGTCGGCCGCGTCCGATGATGTGTCGTCACCTTAAGAGTTGCCGATATCCGAGTAGGAGTAGTAGTATAGAGGCATCATAATAATAATATACCTAATAATATAAACACTCACACCTTGTACTAATGTGATGATGATGGCCTCCTCGTCGTATCCGACGACAGCGACCCTGTCTATCTTCTCGCATGTGCTCCGATGTGGCTGGAGAATCCGAACTTGTTTTTAAACACCCGGTCACATCGGGCGCAGAATAGTTGACCGGAGTCGTTGTATGTATACGTACTTGTATATGTACTAATGAACTCCCTTACGGGGTAGGCAGAGGTGCATTGCTGCACCATAGAGGCATCATAGAAGTACCTAATAACTACCTAGCTCGTAGGGGACTCACCTACTTAGTTAGGTAGGTACCTATATATATTCGTTAAAAATAGCACGGTAGTGCGAATGCGCAGGTTAGGTACCCTTTACTATAGCACTTTATAGGAGCTTTAGTACTAGTTAGAGAAGTACATTTATGTTCCTTGACTGGATCATACATAAATCATAGAATGAAACTTTATGACATCTCTAAACTACACCACCTGTACGACTCCTGTATTTCACGGTTTTGGTGCTCAAGCTCGAAACGAAACGTAACTGTCACTGTCAAACCAGCTGTCACTGTCAGTTTGATTTGACTGACTGTTGACTGATTATGCAAGATCAAAACGTCAAACTCTTAAATGCTTTATTTAAAAGAAATTGATATTAAATTTTATATAAATTTAGTGTAATTACATTGGTTAAATCTGATAATGCGTTTGGGGCTCAAAGTGAAAAATCCAGGTACTAAGAAAGCTTACATCATTTTTAGGTTATGTTATGTATTGTTATCATTTAATCATCAATTACTAAAGCTATTATTTTTCAGCAAATTCATTCTTACGATTTGTATTTTCATACACTCGTGTTACAGTGTTGTAAATTTTCAGAATGGCGTCTGCTGAACACATACTGCGAGTTCGTCGCCTCTATAAATTAATATTTCGTGTTCACCGCGGCCTCCCGGCTGAACTGAGGGTCTTAGGAGACAACTACGCACGTGACGAGTTCAAGAGACACAAGACCTGCAACATGGCTGAAGCAAATGTGTTCCTAAATGAGTGGACAGTAAGTCTTTTATGCCAAACTCATACAATTTTTATCAATGTAAAATGTTATATAAAATTATAAGTACTCCTACTTAGGTATTAATTTTACCTGCTACTCAATAAGATTTATTTATTGATAAAGTTGGAGGTGGTCAATCATTTTGTAACCCTCAATCTAACCACTAACCCCATCCAGGGAAATCAGGGACAATATAAATTCTATTCAATCTTGTGTACAAATACTTTTCGGGGATGTATCAAATTCTTGCGGCAACTCAATAATCTAACTGGCTAATCCTTTCACCAAGCTGACAAACTGTAGTGTGGGGTCTTGAATAAAGAGAAAAAAAGTACTTTTACTTATAAAAATTATCTCTATGATAAGGTTTCTAAGGGTTCTGAAAGCCCATGTGGTGATGCTCTTAAAAATCTATGTATGAATAAATATTTTTTTTCTTGCAGGACTATGCCATCAACATAGCAAAGCAAATGAAGCCGCTCCATCAGGCTAAAAAGAAAACTGTTGGGAAAGATTTAGACCCACGCATGCTGGACTACATGACTGATGAACAGATTGTGCAATTGTACGAACTACACAAAGCGGCCCACAACGAGACAACGGACAATGAATCATTAGAAAATAACAATACGAAAACCTGAGGTGAGCATTTAATTAAATAAATTTGATCATAATCATCATAATATTAAAAATCATGTCATTTTGTTGAGAGTATTTTAGGAATTAATTACTTATGTAGGTTGATATTAACATGCTGATGCATGTAGATTAGTGTGTAATGAAATGATGTAATTTATTAAGTACTAAAGTAGTAAATTTGAATGTGTTTAAATATGTTATGTACCTAGTTAGTAGGTATGTAAATAAATACATTTATAAGTAAAGGAAAATCAAATCCATTTTTTAATAATGTTTCATTAATTTATTGATGACCTGCAATCACAATGCTTACATTTTATATATGTATAAATAGTTACATGCATATTAATTTACTTTTATACAAATCACTGTATCTGCATTCATTATTTATACAATAAATTGGTTAGTTCAGTACTTACAATATTTATCTTTTAAATCGATCTTTACAAATATACCTAAATAACTTAATCAATAACTGTGTCATGGTTTTCTTTGTCTATATTATGTATATTTATGATAATTGTTCATCTTTTTTGCAATACCAATGTAAGATGCTATGGAACAGAAAAAAGATGCTTTTCTGGTACAGTTCGGTACCAACAACTTGATTACCTCCTGAATTTGGCTGCGATTACACTTTTGTTCTTTGTCAAACTAACCAACAGCCAATCTTTGAAAGAATGAATAGGCAGTTTATTAGTTTGACAAGGTACAAAAGCTAAGTTTCTGCTGACTTCATAACTACCAAGTTGTTTGAACCAAAGTATACCCAAATCCCAGTTAAAGAAAAAAAATTATCAAAAATAATTCACTTACTCTTGTAGCTACAACAATTGTTGTGATCACCTTCCTGGTTATATATTTTTATTCCACCCTGAATATTTATTTACAGTAAAACATATTTTTTATCCGTAACAAAAACATAACTTTAAGCACACTCACCGATACAATTGAATAGATTATAATGTCGGTGGAAACTTTGAAAAACAATTACTATTTAAGTATTTATTTACAAAATAAAATACCTGCTATACTAAAATGATTATTTTTTTAATTATTATTTTAAATCGAGATCGTCGTCGATAAACAACATTAAAATAATATAAAATATTCTTAATTAAGTATGTATTTAAATGCATTTTGAGTATAAAATATTGATTTTGCTAATTATTATTTTACACCCTACATGTACCTCTACCTAATAGGTATAGGACGATGCAAAGGTTATAAATAATGTGATGATTAGCTATTTGTTCAGTGGACAGAGATTTAGTCAAGGGGTGTAAATTAAAAAAAAACATAATAAATCATGAATGATTAAATCCACCGTGGATTGAATATTAATTTTTAAGGCTCCGTTTTACTTTTTTACTCGTCAGTAGCGTTAGTAGCGTATAAAGTTCTATGAACGAGTTCACACACATAACAGTGTTAACAAACACGAACAATTTGACACTCGATTCGAATCCAACTAACGTCAGAAGTATGAGAGGCGAACTGCAAATCGATTAGTGTCAAAGTATCCAAACTGCCGGATAAAAACTTTCTACACGGCAAAGGTACAAATTAGGGTTTCGTTTTTCCCGACCTTTTTCTGTTCCCGGGAAACGGGAATTTTTTTCAAGATTTCCCGGGAATTCCCGGGAAACGGGAATTTATTTCAAATGCTAGTTTTTGCTATTTTCGGGTATTAAAAGTCAATTAAAATCAATTTTAAAATTAACAATGAAATCAATTATACTTTTAGTACACGTATAGGTAGAAAAAAACAACAGAGAAATTAACAACCAAAATTATAATGATTTGTTTTACATGCAAAATCATTTGTTTTTCTTAATTGTCAATTAAACAATAACAAAAGTATTATAATTAACACTCTGAAAATAATATTATTATGACATATCATTAAAATACAAAATTAATTACGCTTTAACTAATGTTTTAGAAAAACTAATGCATTCAACGATTTATCGCTCAACCTATTTCTTATTTTGGTTGCGTAATTCCAGGACACCGAAAATGTTCGTTCAGATTCAGTTGATTTAGACATGATGGTCTGTAGGGCATTGTAAAGCATTACCAAATTTGGGATCCGTTTTCCAGATGCAGAATACGGGTCGAAATCTTTTTTCAATATTACAATAGAAATGGGCTATGTCCGAAAAAATTCAACAACGCTCATAATTTTTCTGATGATAGGAATAACCCTCCGTATCATCATAAAAAAACTGTGATTTTTTCTATGCGTTAGTAATTTTATAAAAATAAACGCAGACACAAAGCGGGGACACCGGCATCTCAGAATAATAATATGACAGGCATCACACTAGCGCTAGCTTTTACATACTCTTTGGTCACGTATGTAAAAGCCGATCAATTGTTTGGTTTTAGGTAGGCGGTAGGACAGATAAATAAAGATGAAAATATAGCATTGAATCAGGAAGAGGTGAAACAAGGTGATGTAGATGAGTCATTTATGTTTGCAATGCAGCTGCGCGAAAACAATAAAACGCACGATTTTCCAATAATTTACAACAAAACCGAGTTTCTGATCCGTGACGACAAGCCTGCCGATATTTTTTTTTTGTTTTAGGTAGGAGAAACAGATAAATAAAGATGAAAATATAGCATAGAATCGATGAAAAATAAAACCCGGGAATTCTATTTTTTTCCCGGTTCCGGGAATGACGAATTCCCGGGAACGGGAATTCCCGGGAACGGGAATTCCCGGGAACACGGGAACGAAACCCTAGTACAAATACTAGAATTTTAAATTGACAGATTCTGAACAGTTCGATTGTCCCGCGATTAAGTGAAGTATCGTTCTATTGGCGGGACAATCTATTGTTGATGAACCGTTCAGAATCTGTCAATTTAGTCTCTGATATTAAAAAAACAGATTTTATGGAATGTTTCTTGAAATAGGTATGTACCTTACATTTAAAAACACCTATATGAAATAAATTATGTTTACCTGATGTAAAAATCTGCTTACTTTACATTATGTAGCTATTTACACTTTATAAATTATTTAAACAATACAGAATTTCTAGTCATAGTCTCACCATTCGAGTAGCGAAAAGTAAACGAGAATTTGTAAGACGCTTAGATAGTGCGGCCTGTACTACCTACCCTTAAGGGGGGACATATAAATTGAGTTTTACTTATCAATGCTCGAACCGTGTAAAAACTCGATCCCCGCCTGGAAGACGGACTTAAGTTCAAGTCAAGTACACGACGGGTTCAGTCAATTTCATCGTCAGTACTTAAGTTGAAATTAACGTTCTCAGTTTAAAACTGTGTATTGATACTTTTTATATAATAATATTAATAATTTATAAAGTAAAATGGATGTTCCAGATACATTTGTAACACAAAGAGAATATTAGATATTTTGTAGAAATACATATCATTATTGCGAACTCTTTGTGGCTTTGATCGCTCTATATCTTTTACAATTACTTATTCTTTCTTCTTCCATAATGGTCGCGGCTAGCACATTAGTGAACACTTTAGCCACTGAAATAGAAAATAATATTTAATTAGCTATTAGTAGGTACTGTATTCGTGGTATAAAGGTAAGCGTCAACCTTTCGGCTTCGTACGCAACGGACGAATCGCATTCAGTATTCACACACAAAACACACACACTCACGCCTTGTACTAATGTACTCCCTTGCGGGGTAGGCAGAGGTGCATTGTTGCACCCACTTTTCGTCAGAGTGTTATGTTAGTCCCAATGTAATAGGGGGCGGGCCTATTGCCATTTTACGGGCACATCCAAGACCCGAGAACAAATATCTGTGTTTAAACAAATATCTGCCCCAGCCGGCCAGGAGTAGTTTGTAAAAATTGACGTTCATCAGAAAATTTTATATTTTTACGATGAATAAAAAAAATTGAGTTTGAAAGTTTTGCCGGGAATCGAACCCGGGACCTTCGGCTCAGTAGTCAGGGTCACTAACCACTACGCCATTCGGTCGTCTATTTCGGTCGCATTCAGTATTCTTTGTACAAAAATTCACACAAGACAATCTGATTATAATGATACCGATAGATGGACGCTTACCTCAAATTAGGTATAGGTACCTATCTAAAGAAAATGGAATATCCGAAAAAAATATGTGGTTTTACAACATAGACCCGAACAATTAAATCTTACCTCAGATAGACTAAGATTCACGCATCCCGAATGCGATGCTTCCTTGGCATTGAAAACATCTGTAAAAAGATTTAAGTAATTATTATTTAAATTATCTTAACCGTCCTGTTACGCTCTCTGCTTTTTTTAATAGTGGATCGAAGAAATGGTTCTTCGGAAGAGGTAACTTGGAACCGAGTTACCAGAGATAGAACAGATTTTGAGTAACCACAAAAATAACTAAAAAACGCTAAAAGCCTTCTTTTACAGGCAACATATACAATGCACTAGGCTACAGACGTCTTGAATCTAGCTTAAATATGGCTAAGAACATTCATTCTGCCGTTTCGGAGCTACACTACCGCCTACCATAGACAGATACACAGACACGTTCACCTTTTAGTTCGTTTAAACACCCATCTTTTTCTCCGCCGCTTAAAAAATGACCACGAATACTCACTAAAAGCCCGCTGTAGATGCAGCACGGCCGACACAAAGTCTCCGAAGCGCAGCATGCCGTCCTTCCTCATGTACCTGAGGATGAGGAGCGCCAGCGCCCGCTCCGGTAGAACGAAGCCCACGTCCCGGAGAGTGTCCCGGAGTCGCTCGGCCCGGAGCACCCCCATCTTCTCCCGGGCGTGGGCTCTGAGGGGGGGAAACATTGTGATATGGATGAGCAAGCTGTGATTATTCTGAGTTTCTTTGAGAAACGAATGGAAGTATTAGTTTTAGTGGCGAAGGGTCCATAAAACACGATTCTTTGTTCTTTGACAGAGATAGGACAAAACAGTTCAATAGCTAAAACGTTTTTACAGGGTATTGCAAAAGGCCCCCTGAGCCACCCCCTTTCGGCTTACCCTTACTTTACTTACTTTGCAACACCCTGTATAACTTTTCTATGAATAAGGCGGGTTAGTAATTTAGTATCCATCTCATAATATTCCATTTTAGGTAAGCATAATATTAAATTTATATATACCTACCGGCTACGGCTTCCCCTACAAAAAAAATACCCTTCGACACTGTTACTTACGCTACGATACCTCTACATTTACAGTGTTCCAAAAATACCTTCGCTGACTAATAAGGTTTAGAGGCAAACTCTAAACTTAACCTGCAAACCTAAATGCCTAAACGGTGTAAATTCGATCCGCCGGCATCCGATATTACAGCTACACAACTGGCTGGGTAATGTTTGCACTGTTAAATTAAACACTAGTTGCCTCCCGTATCTCCCGATACGTGTACACGGGCGTAATTACTTAGTTCAATACACACCTGAACACATCCTGCCAATATTTGAGGCTGCACATCAGGTCTTTGAAGTCGGATAGTGATATACGCCCCGTGCCCCGCGTCTAAACATTGCGTTAAGGAAATTGCATTCGATGCTATTCGTGATTGGTTACAGTGCACTGTGTGCTGTGGGTAAATCTGCTCCGACAAAGCAAATGTAATGAGTCTGTAGATGAAAAACTACCAACACGGGTGGGAAGGAGATTTTGGTGCATATTTAGACCTGGCTTTTGTTTATACATATACGTATTAACACATAGGTTTATGGCTTACATTTGGTTTGAACATTATTTTTGTAGTGTCGGTGACAAAAGAGCTATAATAGACGGTTTGTCACCGTGACGAAATGATTGGCTTTGAAAGTCACGTCAAATTTGACAACCGAGCGATGTTTCTTAAGTTCGGTCGTGGCAAAAAATCATTATAGTGCGACAAACTTATCTGTTCCGGTGAGAGCGAACTAAATTGATCCATATCTCATTAGTTACTAATGAATTATATATTGATATAGATTAGATGGGTTTATTGAAACCACAAGAGCGAATTACAACTACTGGCAAACTTAAAATCTAATAGAATGAAGAAATATTACACATTTACGTGAGCTGCCACCGGAACAGATAAGTTTGTGGCACTATAGTCATATTTAAAAGGATACATCCATGGTGAGTACGATCTGCCGGCACGTGTCTATGGACGCGCAACTCTTGATGTAGTCGTTCGGTAAGCAAGCGTCAAGCAACTCCTGCAGCTCAAAGGCATCAATAGTCCTGTGCTCATCGGCCAACTGCAGAAACACCGCTTCGTATTGCACGAAGCTCTTGGCTTCGAACCCTGGGGGCGCCCGCACCACCGCCGTCCGCAATATCTTTGGCGGGGAATCCAGAACCTTCATTTTGATCGTCTTGCTCGAGAACACTCGAAGGGAGAAGTTGGCTTCTTCACGGGGCTCGAAGGTCGTTGGGAGCACTAGATACGCGCCCGGTTCTAGTTTGCATCTGGAGCAGGAAATTGTGTCTATTAGGTATTGTAAGTAAGCAGATGTGGCTATTGATCAGTGACGTAAAATTGTTCATCTATTTATGTTGCTAATCCATATTCAGCGTCTCCTTCTATTCGATCTCAATTGTCTCGGTACCGGTAACCCGAAAAAATCGGACCACAGACAAACACGCCTACCTACTTACCTTCAGAACTTGAATTTCAAAGACCATATTCAACTGACGTCCGCAAGAGTGAGAAAGCTCATTTTTATCTTCAAAAAACTAAGACATATCCTAGATCCCTACTTACTAAAGCAAATATACATAGCTCTCTGTCAATCAGTACTTATCTATTGTATTACCTCGTGGGGCGGAGCTCCAAAGACTACCCTTGTTATTCTAGAACGGGCCCAAAGAGCTGTTCTTAAAGTAGCTACTTTCCGCCGCATACTTTATCCCACTGAAAGGTTATACCAAGATTGCGAAGTTCTAACAGTTCGTCAGCTGTTTATATATCACACTGTACTGAAGCAGCATAAACTTGTACTGGACTGTCTTGACACTAACAAACATTTCAGAAGGAATTACAAAGTTTGTAAGACAATCACGTATAAACATGCCTTCGTACGTAACTTTTTCTGCTTTGTTGGACCATACTTATACAATAAATTGAATAAATTAAATAAACTTCACCTGTTGAACCAATATGAGTGTAAAAATGTTATGTTAAAATACCTACAAAAACTTAATTATGAGGATACTGAACATTTGTTAATGATTGCTACCTAACTTTTATTATGAGAACATAGTATACATAAATGTAAACTTTAAAACTGTCTATTACTAAATACAAATATTTTGTCCCTTGGGTACAAATTCCCAAGCCATTAAACTTCTAGCCACCATTAATTTTAGATTGATCTAGCTAGCTTTATTTGATGTAAAGTTTGTATGATTCTTTCATTTAATTTATTTATTTTTAAGTTATAATTAATTTTATTTTTAAGTTAATTAATTTTATTTTAAATTAATTTTAATCATATTGAGTACCTACTTGAATTTGCACAGCTTTATTATTATATTCTATTGGAGGAGCGCTGATGCCTGATGTACAGGTCTCTGGCCTAGTTCAGGCACAGATGTAATTTGTAATTAGATAAGCTTTTTTGGAATAAAAATTATTTATATTTATATTTATTTACTACTATTTCGCTTGTGTAAATATTCAAACTAAACCAGGTGTGAATGTGAGAATCAGCGACAAACCTGTGACTGACTTGCCGGCTGTTAGTATATTGGGAATTGATGGTGGACTTCATCTTCTTGAAGAAAGCCGCCGGAGCTGTCTCCGTAAAGCTCTGCTTCTTCAGCATGTAGACACTGAAGCCGATGACCTTGGGCTCCATGATGCTGTGCTGGTTCAGAGAGATGATCACCGAGTCCGTCTCTTCCAGCGACAGTTGGATTTGAGGGTTCATGTGGAAGAATTCTGCGGAGATTGGAAGATTTTAAAACGATGACGTGATATAATCTATCTCCTATCCTCTTGGGGCCGGTCTATTTGAATGAACCCTTACGTTTCGATAAATGATAATGATGATGAGGAAGCACATACAATAAAATAATGACACTAACGTAAACATCCCGCACCGGCCGTTGCAGAAAATAATATTGAAGTCCCTTGATCATAAATACCGGGGTGCGCGAAAGGAGTCTGTACAAGTGACGAATCAACTGTTCTTTATATACTTCCAGCGCACACTGGTTAGTCAGCGACTGACTGGTTATTCCTTTCACCGCGGTGGAAAACCCTAGACCAGGTCTAGTATTTGTCACCGACAAGCTAAGAAGTCTTCAAACCTTTCCTTCATTAGAAAGAGACCCGAGCCCCAGCAGTGGAGACGTGATGGGTTGTGATGATGATGATGAATCTAAGAAGAAGATTGTTAACGTCACCCACCTGCATTATTCCTGCATCCGCCAGCCGTGACCCCTCTCCTCCACTCGCCCTGGTGCATCCTCATGTGCCACCGATGCTTCTCCGACAGCGACGCCTCGTCCCTGCTGGTCTCCGCGTCTAGGTGGACCAGCTCGATGTGGGTGAACACCTTCCAGAGCTCGGAGAAGAGCATCCAGAAGCCCTGGTGGATGGACGTGAGGCGTTCCCGCTCGTGAAGCGGTATCGCTTTCCATCTGGTCAGGGTGTGAGTTAGGATTAACTGGGTGTTAATAAATTTTAATGGTTTACGTAGCCCTAGTTTCACCATACTCTGTTAGATCGTAACAAGGGAGTAGTTATGTTGACTTTTGACACATCTGTCAAGAATTTATTATGAAGATGACGTATAATTGATTACATTACAATTTAAACGGGGTGTTAATGATCTAACCGACTATGGTGAAACTAGACACTTAGTAGCTTAGGCAAAGGAGATGACACTTTTGCAGGACTCTGTATGGACTCTTATAGAGCCGTGCTTCACATAAAATGTGTGTTCAAAGGGAACACCCAAATATTCCGAAAAACTTTTTTCCGAATTTGATAACACCGAATATGTAATTTACGAAATATTGCAATACCGATTTTTTAAAATATCGAATTATAAAAATTACGATAATTATAATTTCGAATATTATAATCACGAATATTGTTATTACGATTGTTAAATATACGAACGTTAAAAAATACGAATACTTTAATATACGAAAAATAAAATACCGATTTATTAAAATCACGAAAAATTAAAATCCCGATCGAAAATATGATAATTCGTGATTTTGACAAAAATTCGTCATAAAATATGCCATTTATTTCCAAACTAAAGTGACTTAAGTATTAACTTTATATAGTTTTACATTTCACAATTTAACATTCTATATCAAAATTTTATCAATTATCTTAAATTTATTATGATGCATTATTAATTATTAACTTTACTAAATTGATTACATTTCTATAACTAAAAATACATTATTTATTAATTTAACCAATTAATATCAGTTCTTACTCTATTTTTATTACATTATTAATTTAAATTAAGATAATTTCCAGAACAAAGCAATACAATTGCTCGGATTTTTACGGTGGTTAACCTTAAAAAGCTTAGGACCCAAACCTAAAGATAGGTGCGACGACGAGCAAAGCGAGGAGGAGCGTGTTAGGTGCACATAGATATCGAAAAACAAAGCGGAGCGCAGCGAAGCGGAGCGGAGCGTTTCATATAATACAGCTTAAAAAATATTGTTTGTATACGGATTATGCTGTTAATAAACATACTCGTACTAATGAATGAATGAATAAATGAATAAATATATTTATTTCACAAATAAGCTTAACCTAATACATCCCACAAAACCAAGTACATATTGGTTTGTCTGTGGGGAGGGAGTCGCACTTCTTTTTCTATGATTACTTATACTTAAAAAGTTTTAACTTAACATTTTCTTAACTTTACAAAAGATAGACATACCTAACGTTACATACCTAGACATATTGTTGATTATTAATGTTATATATGGTAGGTTTTAATTAGCAATAATTACATAGCTATATTTTGTAGAAGGAAAGTTTTATATAATCTTGAAAATGTATTTTTATTTGGTTCATTTCTTATATGGATAGGCATCTCATTATATAACAATGGAATTCTGCGCTGTAACAATCTGCCTCCAAAATAGTTATTAACTTTTACAGTTTGGTATTTACCTTGAGCCGCAGCTCTCGTGTTGAGCCCGTGGTGTATTGGTATCTTATGGTCTGGAGTGCTATGACTATTAATCGCGATAAGGTATTTATATTTCAGTGATGCAGGTAATATTTTACATATCGAGAACAATGCTTTATTATTATTACTATACTTTTTTCTTATATTTTTACTAACTAACAATTTTAAAAATTTTATTTGAATATTTTCTATTTTGTCCATGTACGTTTTGAATAAAGATCCATAGCAGTCCAGTCCATAAGATATAATGGAATCTACCAAAGATAGATATATTGTTTTTAGAACAGAAATAGGTACTTTGAAGGAAAGCTGTTTAAATTTAAATAACAATATGCGTAACTTATTCAGTATTTTTTCTATGTGTTTTGTCCAGCCCATCTTTTCATCGATACACATTCCTAGATATGTTACACACGGTACTTGTTTTATAGTTGTACATTTGCAGTTGACACATTTATTATGAAAGCAGTCAAAGCTATGGGCAACCAGTTGACATATAGACGTAGGGGTACATGAGTATGGGGACTGTATAACAAGTAGGTTAGTTTTTTCTGCGTTGAGTACAATGCCATTATCATGAGACCATCGGACCACGTTGTCGATATCCTCCTGCACGAGACGCGCGACCTCGTCCATGTCGCGGCCGGCCCGCAGCGTGCACAGGTCGTCCGCGAACATGTACGACGAGCAATGGCGGATCACGTTGCACAGGCTGTTGACGTGCATCAGGTAGCACAGCGGACCGCAGCCGGAGCCCTGCGGCACCCCGCGCCCCGCCGCCGACTGCGGCCGGCTGTGCTCCTCGCCCACGCGCACCCGGTGGGAGCGCTCGGCGAGGTACTCGCGGTACCAGCGGTGCAGCGGCCCGCGGACGCCGCACTCCGCCATGGCCCCGAGCAGCGTCTCGTGCCGGAGGGTATCGAACGCCTTTTTGAAGTCAAAAAACACAGCGACAACAAATTGTTTATCATTGAGATAGCTATTAATTTCGTCAGTAAATTTCGTGAGTAGTGTCGATGTGTTTTTTCCCCTCTGGAAGCCATGTTGTCCACTACTTATAACCGCATATTCGCTAAGAAATTTGGTTTGCTGATTAATAATACATTTTTCTATTATCTTTTCTATACTAGATAAAATTGCTATAGGTCTGTAATTAGCGTAGTCTTTATGTAAACCTTTTTTATAAATAGGCCGTATTATAGCTTCTTTTAATTTAGAAGGGAATTTCGATTGCTTAATACATAAATTAATTAAATGAGCTATAATTGGGCTTATTTGTTCACTTATATACCTAAGGTCCCTCATACGTATGCTATCCGACCCTGGCGATTTTTTATCACTCATTTGTTTAATTACATTATGTACCTCCTTGCTGCTCACGGGCCGCCAGCGCATGGACACGCAGGTCTCGCTGCTGTAGTCGGCGCGATTTAACATTTTATCATTACAATCATGGGTTATACTATCTATATCATTTTTAAATGTAGTAGCAAAGTTATTACATATATCTTGCTTAGAGTTTCCTGACATATATTTCTGCTATTCCATTCTACTATTCCTAATATATGACTATTTCTTGTTCACTAAAAACATTCGGGAATTTGTATTTTCGGAATATTAAAAATTCGGAATTCGTAATTTTAACAATTCGATATAATAAATAATCGTACTTTTGAAACATCGAAATTATAATATTCGGAAAATTGACTTTCGTCATTTTAATTAATCTGTGGTTTGAAATTTCGTTTATTATACTATTCGTGATTTTCGCTATTCGAAAACTTAAAATTCGGGATTGTGAATTATTCGGAACTATGAAATTCGTAATTATGAAAATCGTCATTTTCATATTCGTAAAAAAGTAATTCGAAATTCTGTAGTGTACCCGTGTTCAAAGGGTGGCCGTGACCGTGGCCGAAACCGAGTTTAATCCATAATTCCTTAGACTATTCCTGGTTTAATCTATCCCCTCGCCAATGAAAGACATTATTCACTAACACCTTCTCTGTGCACGCTTATTTAAACCCTCTATGTGTAGAAGAGCCGTAGCCGTTCAAATACATAGTAGCATTTATGTACGGTCACGATAACCGATATTTCTAAATGCTAGTCCGGGCGCCGGACTTAGTTTCTGTTAGCTACTATATCCGTCGCGCGTGCAGAAAGTGACATCATAACCATATTCAAGTCATATTCTTACGATGTATCTGAACTATTGCATTTAACCTGAATTTATTTAATAATAATAATGTTATGATGATTAAACCTCTCCTAGCCAGATCGAAAAAAAAGTATTTTTAATCTTGAATGCCGGGAAATCAGACAAGATTAAAATTGAAATTGTATCCCTAGAACTAAGACTATATATAACTAGATTTTGACAACATTCTAAGCAGATACATTTTATAGGTAACGGCAATACTTACTTGGAACCATCTAAAACTACATGAGTAATCGGCGCGTCTCCCGGTCCGGGCGGCCTACATAGCCGGACCAGATACAGCGGCCCTTCAGTCGAATCCACCTGAAAATGCAAACACATAATGTAGCGCCGCCGAGAAATATGTAACCTATACAGGGATACCGCAGCCAGGCACATAGCAAACTAGGTCACAGGTATATACGTAGGTGAGCTAGATCGCAGTAAGGGGGCTGGCCCGCAGGCTGCCGATTGGTCAGCTGTCATGTTCAGCTTTTCAGTTATTAGATTAGGAAATGGAGAGTAACTATGTTTTACATTCGCAGTATATAACGAAAGAGTACTCGATTAAACTACGGTATCGGGGTCGGAGGCTGTGGAGTTGGAAAGTTTTCAAACAATGCCTGCTATCGGGAAATTATACTGTGTTTTAACTGAAGGAAATATGAATGTATGAGATTCACATCGGTATAAAAGCTGGGTTATTTGTTTTTTTAGATCAATTCTATTTTAATCGTAGGTCAAATTCTATATGATCGGTAGGTACAGTTAGTTTTCCCTACATATCACGGGTTTGTTTTTGGATCAACTACGCGGATAATCTTTGAATTTTTTTGTATTGTTCCTAAAATAAGTCTCCTTCAATTATTCCTATCTTCAGCCTTTAAGGTATACTGAAGGTATACATGTGGCATCACTACTCGATACCTTGTATGTTGGCCAACCATCGCTACAGTAGGAAACTCGGTAGGATCTCATGACCGCTACCGGCGGTGCAATATTGTCGTAAGCGTACCTATTGGTATCGGACTAAACAGATTGTCATAAACGTGTGGAGAAACGGTTTAGGCAATGCCGATGCAGTGGACCACTTGTGTGAATTTCTATACAAATAATACTGAACGCCTATCTTATTTAGATAAGTACCTACATTGTTAATTTTTCGTGACACGCTAAGAAAAAGAAGTGTTAAATATATGTATAATAAAGTACACACACATTACTCTATACTAACCTTTTCCACATTGTATATTCTATAATTCATGTCTAGCTCGATGCCATTAATGTTCTCTTGGTTTATATTCTGAAACAATAGGTTTTGCATAAATAACTTAGAATATAATAAACTTACACAAAATATGCTTACAGACTAAAACAATGTATAATATGCGGTCTTATCGCTAATATCTCTCATACAGGCAACTCGATAACTTACATTTAAGCCTTTAAGGTGGACTAGGCCTAAAACCCTTCCTTTACTGGAAGGAGACCCGTGCCCCAGCTGTGGGGTCGTGATGGGTCGTGATGAAGTCTTAATAAGGCATGACATTTTTTGTTCATTTCTATATGCATGGTTATTTCGATGCACCGCTTTAAAAGAAGAACTATACTCACGGGGGAAGTATGGTGCGCGCAAGTAACCACACTAGTGGTCTTGAGCAGGTTGTACAGGGCGCTCGCGTCGTTCAGCCCCACCAGGGGTATGGACTCCGTGATGCCGCCAGTCAGGTCCGCCAAGCCGTCCAGGAGGCTGCCGTATTTCAGCGCTTCGTATGACCCGTGCAGCCTGGTGGACAGAAAACATAAATGAATGATATTAAAAACCCCCGACCTTCAACACAAAAAAGTCGCATAACTTTTGAACGGCTACGCCGATTTTTTATAAGATATGGCTAAGTACACTCGTGGTAACATTAGTTAACTATGCTATGACTCAAAGAAAATAAAAACCCCTTACAAATAAAACAATGTAATAAATCTAATTAAATCACAAAAACCAATCCATCTTTATTCTCGAAAAAATGATTCTGAATAGGTAAATCCAATGGCACTGAGGTTTACTACTTAAGGTAAGTACCTCATGTTATTTCGGAGAAAATGATATTTCGTTATTATTTAGCAGTAAAATCCAGCACATAAAGTTTGATAAAATAAATATCGGAGTCAGAAAATATTATCATCGCTACTATTCCAATGTTAGATGCAGACGTGAATTTAGCCATTTCACTCTAAATTTGCTTTTCAAGTGGAGTTTGTAGTTTTGAAAGCAGAAAATCTGTTCACTGCCTGCAGGTTACATTTGTGCCTAGTCTAGCGAAAACTTTCAACTGGTGTTTTATTTTAGTAGCGGCGTGTTGCTGTCATTCTAACCATTCCAATTCTAACTTTATATGACTATTTCACTAAAGTCTATTCCGTTGTCACTAAACGCGACACTACCGGGTTTACTTTGTAACGGGTTACTCGCATGCATTTTCATAAAAATATCAGTATAGTTAAGTAGGTACTTATTCTGGAGTGAGCTCGTGTAAAACGTCGACGGTCAAAATCAGTAGCGATTTAAATTTGACACGGGAGATTACAAATCTGAGATACTAATATCGTGATATTTGGAGTATCTCAGTACCTCCGGAATCGAGCTCCAGAGCTGGCTGTCGTGTCATCAAGCATTAGGGCATAATCAAACCAAAGAGTTATCAGTTACCGCAGAACAATCCGGTATACTTTTATCCCACTATTTCGCGCAGGGCGCTTCCGTGCTTCAGACGGCACTTTAAGCCGTGGGTCCCGGTTTCTGCTTCGGCAGCAGTCGTTAAGCCTAGTCAGAGAAAAGCCTAGTAAGAAAAAACATCTGACAGTCGGGTTGCCCACTTACCCGACAACTCTCTCAGCACCAGCTTGCATGTGTTGGAGTCCACCAACCCGCACTTGGCCAGCGTAGTGGACTAGGCTTAACCCTTCCTTCCTTGGAAGGAGACCCGTGCCCCAGCAGTGGGGACGCAATGGGTCGTGATGTGAAATGATGTGACAAAGAAAAAGTTCCACTAAGTTACAAAACAACGACACAAAATAACCCATACTTTTTTACATTTAATAATAATTTTGGGCAAAATGTTTATACTTACATACGTTTTTAGTTGGTAATATTCTGGCCAGCTTATAAAATATATAAACTTCAATATTGCAGACGGCGTCGTTAAGCTAGCCTTTTTCGCTTTGGAGTAACTGGTGCTTTTCTCACTGGAACTTTTTCATTGCCCGTGTGTGTAGTACGTATCGCACCAAACGGATTGATTTTCACCTTCAGCTTAATTTGAGTGGACTATACTCACTTAGCGTAAGCCTTCTCGAGCAGCGAGGGCCACATCTGGTTGGAGTGCGCGGTCTGCAGGAAGGCCAGCCGCCCGTTGACCGTGGGCAGTCGGTCGTCGACCAGCACCTCCACCCACTGCCCGCACCACCACAGCCGGAACCTGGAATGTACGGTGCAGACGATTATTTGGCATAATGAGTAGGTACCTACTTTGTCATAATTATTTAAGTAATACTATATTTATGTATGTATTTCAGTCGAGGAATAGTGCGCATATAAACCCTAGCAGGTTTCTGACGCACTATTCATTTGTAACCTAAATGTATTTTATGTTTGCTTAAATAAATAAATAAGTATTTATTTTAAGTGAGAAAACTATTTTAGCTTAATATCGCATGTGCTCATTGCCTGTGCACGAGTGCGAAAGAGAATACTGCAGCTAGCGACTGACAATAGGTGCTTTTCTTGATGAAATTCTCGTTTCGGGAGAAAACGTTTTTAAGTGACTAAATATCAACGAAATGTGAATTGGCTACAAATTGTAACCATTAAGTTAAAATGATTGTGACTTTAGTGTTCTAGCAACAAATATTTGATTTGAGTAAATAGTAATATATTATTACAATAAAAAAAATATCATCGAAGCAGTACCTAGGTGTGAACCTAGTAAAAATCTAGAATCTAGACATTCAGCTGCAACGCACTGTTCCATATTCAATAGAAGAAAGTATCAAAGTGTGGCACTTTCGTTCGCAGCTCATGTTGATTCATCCATTATATGTAAAACTTATGTTTTAACTGCAAGCGTCATCGCATCGTGAGAGAAAAATCCGGTTTTCTAATGTCGTAAATTATGTCAATATCAATCCGACAATGGTAACTTTGTAACCTAAACAATGCAAGTGAGTACCTACACCAAAAAAATCATTAGGGCGAAAAAAAAACTTGGTAATTTCTACAAATTGCGTGGTTTACGTGGTACGTCTTACTCTTCTTCATACCTAGTAAAAAAAAAACAATTTAATATTATACTTTGAAACTGGAATTTTATTACATTAAGTATACTTATCATCATAATTATAATTATGCAATTTGATAGGCGAGGTATGTATCTAGTCATGCTTACTTCTAATGTGTACAAACCTGAAGACTCCTGTGTACGGCTCCTCGAACCTCTGGTCGGCTGGGACCACTCGGTAGAACAGACCCTTGCTGAGGTATAGCACCCCGAGACACGACACCAGCCAGCGGTCGCCTGCAACCAACCCTGGAGTCAAGAAGAGGCGAGGAGGCAACCTTACCACATGGGGAGTGAATGGAAAGGAACCCGTCATCTGACTGTGCGTCTAGTACAGGTTTGAGAGTTTGTCGAAAACTATAAAAGTTTCAGTTTTCTCGCATACAAAGCGGCGCCTCTATTATTATCGAGAAAACGTATCTCTTCCAGACAAACTTTAGGTAGAGAAATGACTGTAAAACCATTGAAGACTAATCACAGCGCACAACTTTTTTACTTTAGACATTCGCTTATCGATAGTTTATGCCTAATCCAGACTCACGCCGAGAAGTCTCGGCGAGAGGTTCGTCGAGAGTTTCTCGCGTTCTCGGTAAACCATCCACACTCACGGTGTGGTCTCACTTGTGTTCTCGTCGCTATCCGGCATGGACGTCAACTTGGATGCAGCTGCTATATTATTGTGTGCATTAGCGCGAGAACGATTGAGTGTGATGTCATTCTCTTTCTCGCCCGTTAAATCTCTTTGTCTCATGCTAAAATACCGACACCGATCTGAGAACACCCGAGCGAGAGAACGAGAAGGCGAGAAACTCATCACACTCTCGCGTCTCGGGTGTTCTTGGGTTTTCCCGGCGTGAGTCTGGATGAGGCAGATATTTAAAAAAACCAATAACGTTTAATTTTAGGCAATTAAGTAGTAACTATCTGAGATAAAATAATAAACATACATACATTTCGCGTGCCAAGGAGCGAGCATAAATAGTAAGTATATTTTTCCTATAAGGGTATCTAGATATAAGTACTAACGGAAATAAACGGTAGTACGAGTATATAATCTTATACTATCGCAGAGCATCTTTTTAGTTACGGTAACATAAATAGCGCTGACAATTAAAAAAATCATAGCTTATTTTCAAATGTACTTATAGGTAATTTAATAAAATAAATGCAAGCAAGCATGAAAAAAACGGTTAAATTTAAACAATGTGGTAAACATAGTGTTGCTCCCTCGGAATTTAAGGAAAACACAAAAAAAAATAAAATCCGTAATGATTTATTGGACATATTTACTTCAGTTTGTGATTGTAGTCACCACACGAAAATTATACTTTATTTGTGCATAGTAAAATTTTATTGATTGTTCGAATATTTGTGGGTATACTTAAACAATAGTCTAGCTCTGGATTTTAGATTTTATGTTTATAATTAATTTTGTATGAAGATGTAACAACCCTGGAACTAAATTGCTTTTGCTATAATAACACCTAATTATTGGCAGAACTTAAAGAGGACCTATTTGTTCAATGCATGGGGGTGTTTATCTATAAATAGTTCAAAGTGGAAACCTCTAATTATGTAAGTTTCTAGGAACATTACATCGTATATAGGTTCAAGGTATATGCTAGTAGTTGTGACATGTGCACAATTTCACACAAACCGTTGCAGCATTAAATGAATTGTATTATATATAAAGTATAGATCTATATGAATATGAGTATAAGATAATAATACGCATATAAAATTACTAAAGCTAAAGATCGCATCCAGTGGCATGCTTTGGGAGAGGCCTACGTCCAGCAGTGGACTGCTATATATAGGCTGATGATGATGATGATACAAAATTACACTCGCGAGCATGGAAAACCTGACAACAGCACCAAATTACTCCTAAACGGAAAAGAGTAGCTCAATGAAGTACCTACATTTAGGGTGTCTTGCATAACCAAGTTAATCAAAATTTAATAGTTTGTCTCTTGCTCTGACAGTATAATGTCAGAGCAAGAGGTCATGGATTTATTTTTGTTTAACTTTGTTATGCAAGTCACCCTTAATAGCGCATATTCAAGTTGAAGTTTTAAATATTTTAATGTTTTAACAATTTGTGGCCATTTATCGTCTACCTACATTTTGTAGAACTTTTTCATAGCCCGCGAGTGTCTAGGGATAGTGAATTTCGCTTTGCTAAACAAAAGTCTTATTCGATTGAAAATTCGCAGTGCTTTAGCTTAAACAGTATTATTTTACTCATGTAAGTAGACATTTGGATATAATCAGTTAACTGTGATAATAACATTTGTTAATAAATCATATAATAGAATATTGTATGCTTACCCATTTTACCCGGGATAACATCGAAAGTATCACTATTGTCCTGGACAAACACCGTATTCGTGTATATCTCCTGAAAAGAAAAATATAGCATCCTTGAATCATAGATCAAAAACAGATAGGTATACATATACTCCTTATGGGTTTCATTTGATAAAGGCCTTTATATTACTAGAAAAAATTAAACCACATTTAGAGGTAGTAAATACATAATTTATCAATAAGCTGGATCGTTAAACTATGTTTTAAACTTAATTAATTGATTTATTGTATCACAGTTTAAAGTGACTTCGCGTGAATTTTCATCTATCAAAATGCAAAACATTGCTTGCTTTATGAATGCATTTAAAGACAATGAAAAAAATATATAAGTATATCAAATAAACAATAGCTTTATGAATATATTGTATATTTCAAATCTCTAACAACCCAAAATATTCTGTAGAAACAAAATTAATATTAGCAATATTGAAAGCATACAAATTAAAATAAAAGAATTCGCTCCATTTTTAGTTAGCATGTTGTGTTGAAACTTGAAACATAAACTTATTTAAGCGTAGGCGAGAACCGGCCTTGATAGAGTTAGCTTGGGATACGATTCTGCTATCCCTTAATAGGGCATAAAGGACGTATTATGTACGTATCGTATCTTTTGAATGTTTACCGTTACACTACTTAGATAGGTGTAGACTACGAATGTTTTGGGAAACTAGTAAGTATTTTGGCAACAGTGGTTTTGGGGAATGTTTTAGTTTATTGAAACGGCTGTTTTGTCATTCTTTATCAGAATCGGTCTAGTGGTGCGAACACCAACTCGCTTGGCGAGTGACAGCTGAATGGTTAAACAGGTGCTTTACCATCACAAAACATATACCGAGTTCAAATTTGTTCAGGACTAATCAGTACGTTTTTTTTTATCATTTAATAGACAGAGTTTTTGTACCGTAATCTTTGAGCTCACATTAAAAGTATTAAAAAAAGGGTTTAGCCAGCCGACAGAGGATGAATTAGAAAGACGTTATGAACAAATTTTGTTCAAACTCTTTAGAAAATCTGCGAAAAAATTAACTTGTGTATTGAAAATTAAATTGTGTGACATTTTTACTATGGATAGTGTATAGACAGATACATTTGTACTCCTGACGGCTAGCATGGGGCGCACGACGAGCACGCCAAGACGTGACAAAAGTCAAAGTCGAGCACGCACATGGTAGGCCTTCAGGAAATAAATAACAATATTATATTCAAATTTAATTAGGCTACAAAAGGTAGTATCATCGCCTATATTATTATAAGCCCGACGTGGTGTCGTATCGTGTGTATGTGCCCGAGCCCTTTCATCAAAACATAGACATAAACATAATAAATAAATGCTGTCAAACGCCCAATAATACATATAAAATAATTATGTTTGTTTCGTTCTAACTATTCGGGTTTAACAAGCTTTTTTAACGGTAATACAGATTACCTATGCAATTAAGATAATTTACTTAGTATATATTTTAACTACATATTTCCAACTACCTAGTAAATGTTTTACTAAAGTATACACTCTCTGGTTGTACATAATACCTATCCTTAGGTCTAATATTTAAGATTACACGTTAGAAGTTCTTCAGAACTCGTGTTTATAATTCTGTGTATTACTTCAAAGTAAATATTGATATTCATCTCGAGGACGATCCACCGTTAACTCATCACTACGCCGCATGAGCCTAAGGCTGTGTCCTCAGTAGGCAAACTGTTAGCGACCGATTGAGTTTGAGGCGTATCGATTTAGTACGTTCTTCCATATATTTGAAACGGAGTGTCCACAGTCTGCTCGTTTAGTACGCAGTTTGCAGCGTTTCGCGCGCTTACTATCTCAATATCTCGATTCTCGCCGCTAACAGTTTGCCTAGTCGAAACACGGCCTTAGAATCATTCTGATGGATACTTATAGCTATTAAACGGTTGGACGGTCGAATGGCGTAGTGGTTAGTGACCCTGACTGCTATGCCGAAGGGGTTCGATTCCCGGCTGGGGCAGATAATTGTTTAAATACAGATATTTGTACTCGGGTCTTGGGTGTTGATATTTATATTTAATATGTATCTATCTATGTATTTGTATACATATATCAGCTGTCCGATACCCATAACACAGGCTCTGCCTAGCTTGGGGTCGGATGGCCGTGTGTGAGTTGTCCCCACATATTATTATATTATTATTATAAACACGTCTGTGAGTAAAAGTACAGGTAGCAAATATATAGTTAGCCTTGCGACATCTTTTTTTATTATAGATTGACCAAAATGATGATATTATGTTGGAAGTGAATACAATCGCGAGCAATGAATATGTTCCACGTTCAAAATGCCGGCACGAAATAAATGGCCCCATTTAAAACATTTAATTTAAAATTGAAACAAAACTGACTACGTTGCGGGTTAGTTTTTTTTTTAACTGCTCTAACTAAATGAATGAAGAATAGAAGTTACAAAGAATAATTGTTGCCCTTAATAATTTTTTTGGTGTTGGCAATTGTTTTTATTAAACACAAAAAAATGGCGGTGTCAGACTCTATGCCGTATTTTTCTCTTTTTATACCAGAGTATTAAAGCCTTTCATACGCTTTCATATTAGAATTTACTGGTAAATATTCCAGTCGATTCGAAGAGCATTTATTTATATTTTTTATAGCTTTTAAGTAATATTTCTTCTAATATTAAACCGTTTGCGCTGGGTTACTTTATCTCTACTTGATACTTTACACAATACAAGTATTTTAAAGATTGAAAAAACCTTCTCTTTCATTTATTATATACAATTATACAATTACACATTTTAATATCATAAGATAATTATGATATATTATGATAAAATATCAGAAATAAGTAGTTTTTGTAGGGCTTGGCTTTCTGTACCGTTAGAGTAATATAACCCGGCTAAACGGAATGAGTTCTCGGTCCGCGCACAATTCTGTTGTACGCAGTATCTTTCAATCGGTAGCGTATCTTTATCTGTCAGCGAGTTAAGCTAATGACCTAAGAAGTGCTTTATTTTGGCTCTGCTATTTTCTGACTTATTTGAAACAAGTACTTGAATGTACAGGGTGGAATTTAATCTATAAAATCCCGTTAAACATCGTTTAGAAGTAGCACAGTATGATGGACTGATGGTATACACATACAGCTTTTTAACTACACGCTTGAGATTCTCAGTTACTGCATTCGTTTACGTGTAAATTAACCATTTAAAATCGAAACTGATTTGGGCACTTGTTTTAAATGATGAAATTGATTGAAAGAGATTAGTAATTTGTGTGAAAGTTACAACCTTGAGGGCGATTTATTTGTACTGTTCTATAATGAATTTGACTCTTTGATATTAATTGAAATTGTGTAAGATTTAAAGGCTTTAAAAATGTTGTGCATAGAAAAATGCCTCCAACTTTTCATTCCTATTAAGCTGACGATATTAAACATTATCTAATAAATTAAATAAATACGTACTTTAGTTACTGTAACACAGTATTGAATTATGTATCTTACATTAGCTCAATAATGTTAAACAGGGAAATAATACATTTCAATCATAATAATACTAAGTAGATGGTATTGAAGTAGGTATAGTTTGTAGTGAATTTTATGGCTAGCAGGCAGCAGTATGCTGTAATTATAATATCCATATATTTCTAGACTAGGAAGACTATAATCTTAAATGGTTATCTTATAATTAAGAGAATTGCGGTAGTAAAATACATCATGCAAATAACTCTACCTCCGCATTCATAAAGAAAATGGCGCGCTGGCCCTAATCAAATAAATTATGACAGATTATATGACATTTTAGGCCCAGCGCGTGGGTGCCATTTTCTTGGTCGGTTGTACACTCACGGGCAATGAAAAGGTTCTACTGATAAAAACATCGAATTACTCCTAAACGGAAAATGCTAGCTTGATGACGCCTTCTGCAACATTGATTTACATTTAATAGAGCATCATGATATTACCAACTAAAAAAAGTAATATTTTGTTCAAATTTTAAATGATTTTTTTAAATAAAATTGGGGTAATTTGGTGTCGGCTTTTTGAGAGTGGAACTTTTTCATTGCACGTGAGTGTTTAATATAAGTCAATGGGTGGAGCGTACCTTAGCCCGTTTCCAGACGAAGTTGAACGGCGGCGTCTGGTAGTAGAAGACCGACGACTGGGTGGCCGGGAAGTCGGGATCCTCCCATAGCTCGCCCCGGGACAGGCAGCCGGCCTTGATCTGCTCGTAGTCTGTCATCCTGCGTACAAACAGACAAACATTAAAATTATATAAAGAAAAAACTAACAACAAAATATAAACCCAATATGCTTACCATAATCTTACAGTAGTCACTAGTGTAAGTATATATTATTTAAATATCTTGGGTCAGTGGTGTTCTAAATAGGTTTTTTTTAAAACCTGTAGCACTACAGTATTACTACGCCATAGTTTTACTATTTGCCATTATACCTCATTTCAGCTAAGACGATCCCAGATAAGTGAATCATTCAATCAATATCTATAATCAGATTGGCATCAATCCGCAAAAAAAACGCTTACTCAGTTATATACATCTGAAATTGTAGGTATACCGATAGGATGTTCCCCGAAATTTTGAATAGGTATTTCGTATTTATTCCATTAAACTTCCTTGTAGCTTTAAGTATTTATTATCTGAGCTCTGGGTTGGGACAAATAAAAAAGTCATTGTGCGATAAAAAAAATGAAACACACAGAGAATTAGAGAGTCCTTATTCAATCGAAACATCTTTAAAATTGACTTCGAATAGCAATCGCCGTTGGTTTTGTTTGTTTTATTGTTTGAACCCACGATAAGATGCGAAGATTAGTGTCTTAGAGGTGTGGAAAGTAGGCGGTGATGGGATAACAAGCACAACTCTCGGCAATTTAGACCCACGCTGGTTCACCGGCCCGAGTAGCTATGCCTATTATAGTGATGTTTGTATAATACCGGAACAAGGACCATACTGCCAACGTGAAAGACGAAAATTATACAGTTACTAAAAAAAGTTTACTTGCTTATTCAAGGAAATACTGATTTTAATCCAGGACTGATAAGGAGGGCTAAGTGGACGTTTTTCTTAACCGATAGTGCAGTGAAAATCAAGCGTAGAGCTTGTGCAGTGATGTGAATAATAAATTCAAAATATTATTAATATTAAGTATCATCAGTTATCAACATTATTGTTAAAACGAAAGCGATAAAGTTGCAATGGATTCTGACAAAAGAGCGGACGCGCCCGTTTAATTCTTTTGTATGGAAGTTACGTGCTTCTTGAAAAATTAAAAAATTAAACCAATTAAAAAGAACGTGAAAAGCTGTAGAATGGGTTAAATGAGTTTATTTATGTACCTTTGTATAAAAAATACGTTTTATTGAGTACGTTTGATTATTGATATTTATAAATAAGGCAATATTTAAACAACGGCAACGTAACTTCCGACAGTTCTCATATAACGATATCTTTATCTGCTGTCACTATACTAAAATAAAATACTAAAATTCATATTAAAGAAAATCTATCATACTATCGGTTCTTGTGAAGACTAAGAAGCCGATTCCCAACCGCACGCATTTCGGGTCTACTTTTAGAAAATCCATTGCAAAAAGACGACTATTTTTATTGCTATTTCTATTGACAAACGACTTTAACCCAAAAGACTGTAGTTTACCAACATGGTTTGAAGTTTATCCCATTAAGGTAAGGGTGAAAAGCAATTTAAAAATGTACGGTCAGGTGCAGAGAAACCTGACCCCCCTCTCATACTAACAATGCTTCTGAGGGGGGTCAGGTTTATCTGCCCCTTACTGTACATGTACACTGCCTCCAATGTTAATCTCTTATACCCTCCATCCAAAGGTTGTCTGGCAGATATCGCTTTTAGTGATAAGACCGCATTTTGTACCCAAATTAAGTTACAACTTGTAAATATTATTCTTTTTGAAGATATACAAATAAAGTGTATTCTATCTATCTATCTTAAAAAGGCGGGTGGTCGAGAATGACCCGAGTATTTATCATCGGATGATAAGATGCTAGCCGCGAGTCGATCGCGTCTGCGCGGCCTAGATACCCGCTCAGCGGCGGTCTTACGGAAACCAGAACAATTGAGGCGGCGGATCAGCCCGTGCCACAAGCCATGGGAGACCAGCGGGTTAGCAACCACTTCGGTAAATAGTGCTTTAGGCTTTTAGGGCTCCGTACTTAGATTGTGCTACACGAACAAGATGCTGTGTCATGTACAAAAACTAAGCAAAAGAAGTGTCCGCGTTTTGTTTATTATCAAACAGTTTTAAGTTCAACCTAATGACTCTTAGAGCACTTTGTTTGTATTATTCAATTTTGAGTTAGATTCCACGGCTAGATCGGTTATGAAAAACCTACTATAAGTCCTCCAGTATCAATGACTTGGGCCGCGCCGCTAAATCTTCGATGGCGGATGTGCGCCCGCGCACTGCACATGCACTTTTTACGCACACACTTTGTTTTAAAATTAATTTAGTTTTTCCATTCCATAGACACAATCAGATCATTCTACAGAAACATTCCAGCCCACGGCGGCTGAGGAACTTGTTCTTTCCCATTAAAATATTTGTAACCGAATGCGTTTTTGTAACGAATAAATTGTATGTGCCACTTTAATTGCTGCCGCCTGCCAGGCCGTTTTCACTTTCGTCCAAGTACCTACTTACGTTTATCGTAAAGTGTACCGTTTGTTTGTTCGAAATGAGAAAAGAAACATTTTGATAAGCGCTCTTTTCCACTCAGTGATGTATGCATTTGTTTATATTCTTTATGACAACAGTCATGCATAAAAAATAATAAAAAGGGTGTCTCGTAAAATTGAAACAAGACTATTTCCTCTCAGGTATGACCAGTTTTCCTTTGATCCACTCTTTGCGCGTCACGCTGCTGTTTATATAACCGCCTATATATACTATTTTGGATCAAGTCAGGTCTCTCTCCAAGGGTAGGTTTAAGATTCGGTGCTATTTTGAGTTAGGGCTTATATAAAAACTACACAACCACAAATAATTTTTGTACACAATATTTACGTTTTTGGTTGAAAATATTCTGATGCGCTCTGTTAAATGTACTACAATATTGCTGACGGCAACATTAAGGCAGCCATTCCCATAGCCGTTTAGGAGTAATTTGGTGCTTTTCTCATTGGAACTTTTTCATTGCTCGTGGGATTTTTTTTTGACAGCTCCAAATTTAAAATAATTTAGAATTATCCATATCGTATAAGAATTGTATTCCGTAGTGACAGCAGCACCAACCAACTATAACAACAGTGTCGTCTCGGGAATCAATAGGTACTAGGGTCTATATAATTATGTTATTTATAATTCCTAATTTATTTTACTTGTTGGTTTGATATCTAATTATGGTATTCTGTATGTGTGGGGGTGGTATGACTGGTATGATAGTCTATCATAGAAAATAAATAAAATAGTGTCAATCATTTTTATAATAACTATTTTATAACAGCACAATATTTATTTTCAATACCAAACCAAGAAAGTCTATCTAATGAATAAAACACATATAAATAAATAAATAAGTATCACGCAGCCATAAATAAGTCCTTAAACAGTTTTCTCTAACCAATTCAATTAATTAAGAACTAACATGGATCAAAGAGAGAGAGCTTGACTTGACATTTTGCATAATTCGCAAGAAAGTTGTCATGGATGTAGGCAAAACCACGATTTAACTGTTAAATTAAACATTTAGCTCTATGTCTTGTTGTTCGGTCTAGGTAACTAGGTATGTAGGTACAGGTAGGTACCTATAGGTATTATTGGTAGGTACTTACTAAGAAAAATATGCAATTTTTTCAACGAAAAAGCTCAATACATACATACTTACCAACTGCCATTATTGTTTAATTCATATATATATTACTAATATTATTATGAATTGTGGTGGTGTAGGTAATTTAAATCTTAATAGGTACAAAAGTTATTAGATGTATGGATTATTTTTAACCCAGTGTAAAAAACAGTGACAATTTGCTCCCTGTACCTGTCATTAAGTCCACCTGATTGTACATAATTACTTCTGTATATTGTGCAATAAAAGAATAAATAAATAAACAAAAAATTAAAAACCGACTTCAAAAAACCACTAAAACGTAAGAAATAATTTAAGGTTTAGACCAATCCTAGGTCACAGTATAAATATACCTAAGCAGGTACTGTTCTTTTTTGATGTTGGTGCAGTGACAAAGCAGTTAATCTGAAGAAATATGGCACCAACTTCAAAAAAGAACAGTACCTGCTTAGGTATATTTATACTGTGACCTAGGATTGGTCTAAACCTTAAATTATTTCTTACGTTTTAGTGGTTTTTTGAAGTCGGTTTTTAATTTTTTTTAAATTATTATTTTATTTTGTTATTTTTAGTTTATTTGCAATAATTATCAATCAAAAGTAAGATGCAAATGATACCAATATGTCCTACTCGTTAATACGAATCATTCGAGCCCAAACACGAGGTAGTTGCTATATACCGTTGAGGAGTTCCCTTGACTGCCTTCCGTTTCCATCATCAGATCAGCTCAAGGTCACCATCATATCTTTTTGTTATAATAACAATATTTACGTTATAAATTTCATAAGAATCGGTTGATAAGTGCCCAAAATGGAAATTTATACCCCTGTTTTTACCCCTTTACCCACCCTTGGGGGTGGAATAAAATTCTGAAAAAAAAATGGGACCACCCCTGAGCTCAACCCAATACATCAAAAAAAGAATTTTCAAAATCGGTCCATAAATGGCTGAGTAATCGATGAACATACATAAAAAAAAAAAAAAAACATACATACAGACGAATTGAGAACCTCCTCCTTTTTCGAAGTCGGTTAAAAATAGGTAGGTACACAGAGTCTTATCTCAAGTGAGCAAACTAGAAACGACTAATCAACATTACGGTTACACAGCCTGATCGCAAAAGCCAGACTTTATTGACACTAAACATAATTTTAAAATGCTGCGAAAAAGTTCGCCGAAATTATTTACTAACATCTCGCCGAAGGAAATAGAACGATTTCTCCATTGAAATCCGGAATCTTGCCGCGATAACTTGAGCAAACAGCCGTCCGCCGAGCGAGTGGCCCATAAAGTTGTTATTGCACAACCGGTCCGTTTCCTCACTGAAAACTGTCTTTAAAAGCCTTTCTACACTAGAATAATATAGTAAATTCAGCTACTACTTACGTTTTAAGAATGAAATCCTATAGCACACATGTTAAACAGCACAGCACAATGTTTCAAGTCGTGTAATGTTGTTGATCGCACGTGCGGCGCGCGCGCAGGTTGGCCCGTGACTCCCCCCCACCATGCCTTGGTCCCCCCGAAGGAGGCCTTTGTGTCTCTAGATAGAGCCGACAGCACTCAGAGAGTAATTCTCCGCGACTTTGGAGAAAGGCGCGGGGGTCACTCTATATGTCGGAAAACCCAGTTTCGGAGCGCTACTGCGCGAGCCACGACTCTATCTCGTTGTATTAAACGTGCCGATTGCACGACGGCTCCCGTTCGTTGGTTTTTCGTCAGTATAGAGTTACCCTCCTGACCCTGATACGGAAGCCTGATTCGGTTGACATTAGGTAAATAGCATATCAAATTGATAAACACAGTTCCCTGCAAAGTAAAACGAAGTTGCATTGTTTTATAATGTTTATTGAAGGATTATCGGGTGTTTTGTAATAGCTAACATTCATTTTAACGTGTTGTAAGCTGATTGTGTTTACAATATGGACTTAACATAGTAGCCAGCAGTATAATATAATAAAAAACGGATAACTACTTACAATTACAACCTAGTATAAGTACACACCTATACGTCTTTAACGACTAGTTTTGAGTATAAACACTCTGTTGACTAGTTTGACTAGAGAAATTATTGATACACATCGTACCAAATTATTAAATTATATGTGGAGAATAGCTCTATACAATACATAATTATATAACATACCAACTGGTTCCCTATTGATTGTTATACATATCAAAATATAAGTACTTACCAAAGTAGGTACGTCTTTATGGATGATATTTTACTACTATTAAAAATGTAAAACCTACACTAGACCCTCAGTTCTTAGTGTTTGTCACAGACAGACTAAGAAAATAAGGGACACTAAATTAAAAATATAATAAACAGACTTTTAACTTACGTCTACTAAACATAAATTGAGGTGCATGTTTTGTGAGTTACACTGTTAATATTATTGTAGTACTATACTTTTTACTACTGTTTAATAGAAAACCTTTTGTGGGCTCAGATTTTCAACAATAACATTAGCCCGATTAGTTATTTTTATTTTCACAGATAAAAAAACTGGAAAGTAAAATGCACTAGTGTGGAAAATTACATTTTCGAGCTTTGTAAACAGCCCAAAAGTGATGTTTCTAAAAATATATTTTACACAACATTGTGCCAACTACAGAAATCACCGGTCAAAAGAGGCTTTGCTAGTTCAACCCCCAACATGAAAAAAAGAGGTGTAATATATTATACAAAGTAAGATTGCTGTTCGTTGGCGCAGAACTTCGGCGTGGTATGAAGGGTGCATCCTGGCATCACTCTAATAGGCACAGGGGGCCCAGAGTAGGCCTGAAAAGAAAAAAATACCATAAGTAAATAGCGTTTTTCTACCTACTTCGTCTGCATTCTAACCTACCTCTGTTACATGAAAATTCTATTCGTTAAAAAATATTATAGGTGGTGCCTGTTTTCAAATAGAAGTATCATGCTGTGGATGTCATAATGTGGATTAGATGTTAGGATAAAAAATTTGTTAATTCGTTAAATTGAGATATCATAAGTGAATCGAAGAAAGGATGACCGATGTTGATAATGAGACCACGAACAGGCAAAAGTAGTGAGGGATGGCCTATAGCTCCCTGGACCGACGACTTTAAACAGGTAACCAATAGTACGTAGTGAGATAGGCACTACATGATGATAAAACACACAGACAAGAGAGATTCCACAAGTGGACGTACTACGCGTGTCAAAAGATCATGTTCAACTTTCGGTTCATACATTTAGTTCCGTAATTATCAGTGTCAAAAACGGCACATCCGGTTGTTATATAAATAAGTGCATTTGTGGCATCTAGTCATATATGTCTGTGATAAAACATGACTTACATTTGGGCAGGCGGCCAGCTGATTCACTGTGATGTTGGTGGAGCCCAGCACTCGCTCCTGTGTGAAGTCTGGCTCCCGGTGGAACGATCCTAGTGACGGAGATTCTACAATGTTAAAGAGTATTTATTGTTTTTTACCAGATTTTATTGAACCAACGACGCATCGTCATTTATTTCAGACGTAATACTACTACATAAGAGTTAAATAAACAAAGAGTTAGGGCGGAAGTCAATTTTATCAGCACGTTAAACGTATATTCTTAATAGTCACTAGAAATATTCATATCACATAGAGAATTACGTGTATGACTAATAGGAACAAAAGAATATTATGATTAGGTACCTACAGTAGTATAATGTGATAAATACTTTGCGTAAGTAACTCAATTGGCTTCAAAGTTATCAAAAACACAAGTTGGCCCCTATCAGGTATTAATAATTGATTTCTTTAACTGTTACTAATTTATATTCTGAGCACAAAAAGACACAAAACAATATCACAGGACAGTCACGCCTAAAGCTCACGCTAAGGCTTACCCTGCTTGTCAAGTACTTGTATCACGTCTTCGAAATCGCAATCATAGTGGTCCGCGCGTAGTGTGTTGACTACGGTTGACGCGGCCACGGCTAGCGCTACGCCCAACACTTCGGTAGTCGCCCGGAGGCAATCGTAAACGCGCCCTACGGTTTTAAATGGTATTTAACTATTAAAAAAAAATGGTAGAGATGATTTTTTGGTTACTTAACATAAAAAATAAAGTATTAATAAAGATGATTTTACTTTTGAATTGCAGAAACTGGTGTAATTTTTGGTTAATACGAGTGTAGATAGACCTTGTCAAGGTAATTTGTAAACAAAATAAACCTTATTTTAGAGACTCGTTAAAAAAAATTAAGAAACTGGCAGGGACAGCGAATTGAGAAAATACCTACTACACTCACGAGCTATGAAAAAGTTCAACTTATAAAATGTTGATAGCGACACCAAATGACCGCAATTTTTCTTCAGTATAACATATACGTCTAAATGCAGACTTTTCCGTTTAGGAGTAAGTCATTCCTAGTTTATATTATCACGGGAACTTCGTCATTACCCGTGAGTGTATTAACCGACCAAATTACGAAGTCTACTGAACGTAATATTAAAACTGCCACCCACCATCACTCCGTGGCACCAGGTCAGGGTTGTTCTCCATGCTGAGCCGTCGGGTCTGGCTGATCCTCATGCAGAGGGTGGCAGCTATCAGGATGACAAGCAGGATCGTGGAGCCTACCACTATCTGCAGCCAACCCAGCATCACGAAGGATGAGGCCGTGGTATCTTCGGTTACCGCTGTAAAAGTATTTATTTTTAATAATAATACCTATATATTTTGAATGTTATTTTGTTGCAGGATTTGCACTGATTTCTTGCTACAAGTTTCGTTTAGGACTATTTGCTTATTGATCCTTTCACCACTGATATCCTGAAGAAGCTTATTCACAAGCGCATGAAATAAAAGCAATTGCAAACATTGTATATTACAACAATTTAATTGAATCTCTAGAGACCTAGTCTATGTCTAGGTCTCTGAGACATAATGTGGAGATCCACGACAGGTTTCAGAAAAAGTTAAGTTTGCAGTCTCTGGGTATCAAGAGATCTATTCAGGAGAACATTCATGAATGCCAAAGAAACTTTAAATATTTATATTTTTAAATTAAATATTAAATTAGGGTCATTACCAGAAGCGACATGAGTGGTCACCGAGTGCAGGTTGAGATGCACAGGTTTGCTGCGCCCGCGCACGCTGCTAGCATACACCACGGCAGAGTAGTTCTTACTCTCGAATATGTCGTTCACTTCGAAGTAGCCTGCTGCGTCGGTGAGGTTGTGGAGTAACATGCCAGAGCCGGCGTAGACCTCCAGCGCCATTCTTTGAGGCCTTCCTCCGTCCCAGCCTGAGAATGGATTGGGTTTAGCGGTGATTGTCTTTTTTATAGATAAGGAACTATTGCCGACTGTTATTGATTAATTTATCTATCTCATTCTTTTTTAGACAAGTACTTATAGCATCTATAGAGGTTTTTCAAATCCGTTTTTTATCTCTTTATTCTTGGCATTCAGCTGACAGATTAGAATGTGGCATCAGATAATATTATCTAATACATAATTTCTTCATAATTTATGAAGAACATTAAGTTTACTGCCTACCCTACTTTTGTAAGAAAGATATGTTTCCTACAATACTACGTACTTAACTGAGTATGTGTGAGATGTCTCCACATGTACCTATATATTTAACTATTCATTTATGGTATTAACTCCACAAAAACCCTCACCTTTCTTGCACTGAACCCTCAGCAGGCTCGGATAGGAGCGGAAGATGTCGCACGTGGGTTGCTCCGGAGGGCCCCCGTGGGACACCGAGTAGACGCACGCCTGCTTCTGCTCCCCATACGAGTTGGTGGCCCGGCAGAGTAGCAGGCCTATGTCCGTGTCCTGGCCCATCCAGGTTAGCGTGGATGAGTAGCGGTTCAAGTGGCCGGGGACTTTCTGAAAGGTGTAACAGGTCTTTGAGGAAAGATTCTCGATGTGTTTCTTTTGTCATTTTTTATACAGTGAGTATTGTGGCTGGATAATACTCGTATTATTAGTTGACGTTTGTGTTGTAAAGTTATAGATAGATAGAAAATTTTCTTTATTGCACACAATCAGAAATTACAAGATGCCATATGAAAAGGAAGTATCCTAAATATTGAAAATAGAGAGATTTTACTGAAAGTAACTTTTTTTTCTCAAATACAATGCGGCGAAAACAAGCTACGATTTTACTGTACTGTAAAAGTCTTTTATTGAAGATTTCGAATAAATTTATTAACATTAAACCATAATAAGGCATAGCAATACAAAAACTTTTCATTGGTTTTGGCCCGTAAATCAAGGTATTAGATTTCAAAATAAGGTTGGTTGGAACTTTAAGAGTTAACTCCCTTCCACCCACATTCTCCTCCCCTCACCTTAACACTAGTATACAGAGTCCTGGTGTTCTCGAAGGTCCAGCTCACGGACAAGGGCTCGGGCGAGGCCTCCACCACGCACGTGAGGGTCTCCGCCTGCCGCGCCGCCACGCCCACCACTTGCGCCCGCGTCGTCAGGCACACGGGGCGGACTGGAGACAGTATAATAGAATATAATATATCTATATTGGTAACCACACACACACACACTCACGCCTTGTAAGTACTAATGTTCTCCCTTGCGGGGTAGGCAGAGGTGCATTGCTGCACCCACTTTTCGCCAGAGTGTTCTATTAGTCCCAATGTAATAGGGGGCGGGCCTATTGCCATTTAACGGGCACATCCAAGACCCGAGAACAAATATCTGTGTTTAAACAAATATCTGCCCCAGCCGGGAATCGAACCCGGGACCTTCGGCTCAGTAGTCAGGGTCACTAACCACTACGCCATTCGGTCGTCTATTGGTAACCACATTATATTAAAACATACGAAGAATACTTATAAACTAGAAACAATGAATGATAGGCAGCCTTATCGCTTAGAGCGATCTCTTACAATAGGAGCTAGGGGGTTACTCTATACGAAAAGCGAAGTTTCGCAGCGCTGCTGCGCGAGCCACGACTCTATCTCGTTGTATTACGACAGCTCCCGTTCGTTAGTTTTTAGGTATTCAGTAAAGAGGAACCCTCCTGAACTTCTTATCCCGTTTACACCAAATCTTGAACCTTCATAACACATTATCACCATTTGTGTAGTTACTTACATGAGATAAGTTTAATGTATGCGGTGTTGTTATACATATAATTAAGTAGGTACCTACTTAATCATGTTAACAACTTTTCGTGTACCTACTAAGAAAAGTTCCTAACAATCTATGTAAGTACATAAATCGCAAAATGAAAACTTTTACTCTTCTATAAAAGCTTCAGTTTCTCAGAATGTATCTATTATGTATTGTATGAATTCAATCCCCGGTATAAAGCTCTTTATACAATAAATATAACAACAGTATAAAACTCTTTGTACAACAAATACAACAAAAACCGAATGCATTTCCATTGCAAAAGCTTCCCGTTTACTTGGTAAAAGGAATTCCATGAAAATACTCGAGCTTAAACGCTGCGCCAACGAAAAACACACGAAGTTTGCGCAACTAAAAGTTTACTCGAAACACGTGGCTCGATGCACGTGTGTAGTAGTTTCGATGCAACAAATCATACGAAACTTTCAGCTGTATATGGCTACAGCTCAACCTGAAAACTTTGCACCTCCATCAACCGACCAGGTTTTCGACTAGTGACATCTATCTACAATGATACAATGATATACTAAATGGGAAACTTACATCCAACGTGTATTGTAACTTTGTCATCGTATACTTCGTCAGGCAGCTCTGTGTTGTGCGCTCGGCAGACCAGCTGGTTCCCGTTGTCTCGTAGAGATGGCGCTAATGTCAGTGATGATACCGTGTAGTTGCCGTCGTGAAGTTCCTGGGATTGTAAAATAAGTTCTTTTTATTAATTCGGAGCAAAATTAAATGGTAGATACGGACTTGGGCTAACGTGGCAATACGCTAGTGTTTTACGATACTAACCAAATATAACGTAGTCACTTGTCATACAAATTGCTATCGAATTAGGTACGCCAGTGATTTTAGTTGACAGCACTCGTGATCGAGGCCAAGCTTACTAGTACTTACTAAGTTAAAGTCTGCGAAAAGCATGCGGAGTGCGAGTTTTTTCGCTGTTCGTGAAGTGGTTCGTCACTAGTCGTACGGTCAAGATAAAACCTATCCTCCTACCTAGGAGCATAGAATCTGTCATTCAAGCTTCGAGAAGTTTCAAAAACATTCACACCTACCTTATGCACAGTGGGCCTGAGCTGGTTGTCTCCCAGGTGCCACGTGATGGAGGGTGGGGGCACGCAGCCGACCACCACACAGTCCACCACACGCGGCTGACCCGCCTCGAACTCAACATTGTGGTTCAAACGGACCTCCACGCTTAGGGGAGGCACTGGGGGAAATTGATGTTGGGTATAGGTTAGCCCACTTGTTACGAGAAAAAGATAAAATATTTATACTTTGTATTTTAATGTTTTCACAGAAATCTATAAATTTAAACAACTTTTGTTGGTATACCTACCTATATTTACTAAACAAGGGGTATTTAAAGGACCAATAGTACGAAGAAGGAAGCATTACTTGAGTTAGGGTATGTTTCAAATAGTAGTTAGGGTATGTTTCAAATGGTGTGATAGTTAGGAGTTCGAAAAATGGGCATGGGCATATAGCATAGTCTTTGCCAGTTTGCATTGCACGACACACAGTAGAGTGAAACGTCACAACAAGACTCTTCTTTCATCTAAACATGCAACAGTTGCCTTACAAAAACATTAGTATGAGTAGCTACCTTCTAGCTATACACTTTATTAAATTATACTCCAATACTCACAGTACATCTTCACAACAACGCTAGCAGTGAGCGGCTCGGTGACGTCAGCGTTCTGCGCCACGCACTCGTAGTGCGCGTCCAACTCGTCACGCGTTACGTTGCGCGCGCGCATCACGACACGCGTCGCGCCCGCCGCGTAACGCTCGACTGCCACGCCGTTGCGCCGCCAGTACACGAGTGTGTCGGTTTCGTCTGTACGAATTGTTGTTTTATAAGTAAAAAGTAAGTGTAGTAGAGTACAAAAGTTGGATAGAATGTACCTATATAGCTTCTAATATTTTCAGCAACAGAAAGCAACCGTGTAGGTGTTCCTTAGTTATAGGCAGTTCGGAACTGCCGCTAATCTGACTGGCAATTTTTTCACCAGACAGTAAGCATCCTATTCGTCCTGCTCTAATACTTGTCACAAGAATAAAAGTGTACAAAAGTTAGTAAGTACATCAGAAGCTAAGTATATTTTCTACCAGTTATCAGATTCTATTTCGTTGGCAATAGAAAAGATGGTCAATTTGATGATTTTCATTTCGTAAAAATAGGGGTGTATGTTTAACGTGTCTGTGAATCTGTGGTAGCACAGCTCCCAACCTATTGTCGTTTTTTACACTCATAGGCCCGACAGTACAAACTCCGTGCAAGAGCGGTGGTTACCTTCGTCGACTTCGCAGACGAGGGTGAGGTCGGCGCCCACGGCCAGCGGGCCCACGTAGCCCTTCGTCAGCTCGTCATCGTTTTCGTCGACGATGCGGGGGGTGCCGGGGGAGTCTGCGGGACAAAGATCATCATACTTTATTGTTAGTATATATTACGAGAAAAGCCGGGTCCAGACATGTATCCTTTGCCCGACCCTATAACCGTATCCGATCACCGTACCGTATCTTCACAATAGTCATAATTCCTTTGATGATCGGGCCAAAACCGACACAACATGGGACGGGCCCTATCATAATCATAACGGCATATCGAGATTGCGTATCATGATACGCGTACATATGCGATCTTCATACGCGTCGACGATACGGATACGGTGATCGGAGCGGGCAAATGATACATGTCTGGACCCGGCTTTAAATGTTTTTCGATGATACTATCTTCCCAACTCACCAACTAATCGGACATCGATGACGTAGTCCACAGAAGGTGACGCCTGGTAGTGGACGCGACAGCGGTATATGCCTCCGTCCTGCTCACTCACGCGTTTAATCACCAGTGCTGTCTCATCCCTGCAGTTCTCGCCTTCACAGTTTGAGGGTAGTCGACGTTCAATCCTAGAATGACGTTAAACTTTTTTAAATATATTTTTTTATTCCGTATTGATGTACCTACGTATCACATACATTAAACATTTGTTTAATAAACACAAATAAGTACAGATGTTTTTGGTAACATCTCATCTCACCTTCGATCGGCATCATCATTAGGAAATCTGAAAAACAGAAACATTTAATTCGATTTTATTTTCAATCATACGTTTAATGATAGTCACATCTTGATGATTTCTGCAAAAAATCGTAAGACCCAAATACATATTCATATACACAAAGACTCCCAACTCATGTTTTGGTGTGCCTGCATGGAATGTGCCTTAAAATATAAAGAGAAAATTAGTCTAATCCATACATGCCCAGAACTAGTTTTATAATCAAGTAGTTTTACTTTGAGGTACCTATTTTATGATTCAGATTGTAATTGCAAATATGCCAAAAACTTAAGTGGGTCGTTAGCGACCCTCTGGGCATATATGGGCTAAGGCCGTATACAGAAAGAACGCTAACTTATTGCGCGGGCGCCGGTAGCGTTTTCTATTTATTATTTCCCACTTTTTTTTTCAGCACTGCCAAATGTTATTTATGTGCTTGCTTAATTTCCTTAGATTAGTTCTACTTACGTACCGATACAACAGGTCGCGGTCGTTCTTGAGCCAGAGCACGTAGGCCTCCGGTCCGTCGAGGAACACCCTGCCCTGCCCGCACGGCAGCCGCGCCGGGAGCCCCCGCACCGCACGGAGAACCACCACCTCTGTACGAGATACGTTAATTACACACACGGATATGAAAAGACAATGAAAAGGTTCCACTGAGAAAAGCACCAAATTATTTCTAAACGGAAAAGGCGGGAAGGCTTAATTTATGTCTTCTGCAACATTGAAGTACATATTGTAACATAGCATATCAGGATATTACCAAATAAAAACGGTAATGTAGGGGTCGTTTGGTGTCGGCATTTTGTGAGTGGAACTTTTAATTGCCCGGGAGTGTAGTTAAATCATTGACTTTTAATAAATATTACTAGCTTAAGGAAAGGACCAACCGCTAAAGAAAATGGCACCCTCGCGCTGGCCCTAAAATCTCATATATTTGTCATTTTAATTTGTTTGAATTGGGGCCAGCGCACGGGCGCCCTTTGTTTTGAAATTATTGAGATTAAAACAGACAACAAAAAATTAAAAATACTTATTTAGGCCACTGTTCTCCACTCGAGAGTTCCAAGTTCTACATGTGGTGGATTAAGGTTAGCATCCACCTTTCGGCATCGTATACGCAACGGCATACGCATTCAGTATAGGTACTTTGTATATAAAAGATAAATTCATGCCGCTTCTCCGTAATAGTTATGACAGTCCATCTGATGCGATACATACGACACCGATAAGTGGACGCTTACCTTCATAAGTCTACATACAAAAAGCGGTCGGACCGCGATAAATTTCTTTGGCACGGCGGAAAATCCGCAAGTAATATGTACATTCACCCAATCTTAATCTCTTATTCCCTCCATCCAAAGGTTGTCTGGTAAAGATTTTTCGCGTTTAGTGATAAGACCGCCTTTTGTACCCTAATTAAGTTGCAATTTGTTAATCTTAATATTCTTTGTTAGTGTACAAATAAAGTGTATTCTATCTATCTATCTAATATCTGTAGAAAGTCAAAGATTTTTCTGCAGCTGTTCCGTCGCATTCGTATGCAGTTGAACTGGTGTAGTGCGCGTATCTTCACTGTACTGTTAAGTATAAGTTAAAAGTACCTACTGGTTATTCTATGACTGTACTCATACATGGGTGATTTTTGCGGAAGCCAACCTCACCGGTTGCGGCCGCAATGCGCGCGCCCTTATGTTGCATTATTTTGGAAGTTTTTGAGTTTATTCGTTACAACGAAATTTAAATCTTTCCTCTTTATAACATTAGTGTACCTAAATAGGTAAGTACTAAATAAAATCTATAAATATTATAAAATAAATGTAAGTTTAGATGTTTTAATCCCACGTAGCTCAAGGGACGTACATTATGTGCCTCCATGATATTACCTACCTACGTACCAACAATAGTCCCCTGATTTATCATGCTTCATGATTGTGAAAGTTCTGAAGTAACTAATTTCAAAATTATTAGGAACTGAAAAAAACTTTTTTCGCGTGGGAAAAAGAGAATGACTGTCGTCTGATTGCCTCAATGTCATCATGAATAAGTAGGTATTTTACATCATGCAGTAATGTAATTTCATAAAAAATACTTACTAGGTATGCAAGTACTTATAGGTATTGTAACTAGAAACTACGTATATAAAGCTCATTATTACAAAACGAAAACAAATAGTGTTTAATTTAGGTGCAAGAAGACCTAGAAGTGTCGAGATTCTGTAATTTTTTCCACATACCTATACCTACAGTCCAACTATAAAGTCCGGAAAACGGAAGTGAATCCTAACTAATTATTGTTAAATACCGCATTTAATCGATCTATTATATTAATTTAAGCACAAATCTGCTAAAAGGCTCTTATCAATCTATATTTTTCTTTTTAAATTTAATGTACGTATGTAAGTAAATGAAAATGATAAGAAGTCTTTTGAAAATTGCACTTTTTATTGTCGTGACTTTATAGTTGGTCTGTACGCCCCCTTATTATGTAAGTAAACTTTCCTGAAGGCCATAATAACTCATTTTGTGCCGTATAATAATTATACCATAAATATTAGGTACCTATATGTAAGTACACAAAATTAAAGTAAGGCAATGAACATAAATTGAGCACATTCGGAATGCAAACGAAATTTATAGTAAGTAAACCTTTGACCACTACCTAATAACATATTTTAAAAGATTCGGAAAGTGATAAGGGTATTTTTCACCATACTATCCGTTTTTATCTTTTATGGAAAAAATATGAAAACAATTAATAGCTATCGGTATGTATGACCATATCGGTAATTCACTAATACTTATACTCACGAGAAATGAAATAGTTGTACTTACAAATAATGGATACCAAATGACCCATTTTTATTTTATTTAGATTAATTACGCTGTCAGTTGGTAATATTCTAATGCGCTGTTAAATATACTTAAGTAATGATTGTAAGTTTTATCTTTAACTTTTTCACTGTTCGTGAGTGTATAAACTACACACACACTCACGCCATGTACTACGTGCCTAGATATTGAATCGTGTATTGCCTTGAATTGATCTACCAGAAGATCGATTCAGATCGGGCATCCCTAGTTGATACTGCCTTGCGGGGTAGGCAGAGCTGTTTATGATCAATGCAATAGGGGGCGAACCTATTGCCAACCTTCGAGCACTAGCAATGTGGAACCCAAGAAGTTTCAGAAAATACAAGTATTTTCTAAGGCCGGGGATCGAACCCGATACCCTCGCCACCGCAGTATTAAGACTTATTACTAACCAAACCAATGCGCCTTACGGTCGCTGCGATATTAGCCTAGTAAATTAGGTAGGTATCGCTGATAAAAATCCGGTGCAGCATAGCACTTGCTACCTACCCCACCTCGTAAATAAACCTAGCTTTTAACTATTACTTACTCAATATAAACTGGTATAAAACATATATTATATTTATATTATAAAGGCTAATAACTTTCTACCATGTATCAAACTTATATCGACATATTTCAAAACTTACCGGTTTCCAAACTAAAGGTGGCCCCACTCAGCACCAGCACACCAAGAAACAGCAAACTTGACGCCATAGTACTACCTAGAAGATAACATCTAGACACATCAATCAAACAGCTAACTTCATAGATACTTAATTGAACTTATAATTATAACACCCTTTTTAAGTCAAGTTAAAGGGGTCCTCAGGCCCACGCGTCTGATTATGTGTGTGTGTTTTTATGCTGTTTGTACTTATCCTTATCCTTACTAATCCTTACTAGTAATATTATAAATGCGAAAGTAACTGTGGCAGGGCTGAGCTGTAGGCTACTACCGGGGTCCATAGGTGGCGGATAATGGAACGGCTTGGAGATATCCTAGCTAGCTGTGTACACAGCCCCCGACCAAGCAGCGGCAGGTGTTTGAGGGTGTAGTGGGTGCTCCTAGGGAGGGAGTACCTTATAAAATACTGCAAAAGACTCGATGAAAACTCTGTGACATGGCGAGTAAGTGCCGCCATCAAATAAGCACTCCCCTGTACGTTGGCAGCTGGACGGACAGTAGGCTCGAGAGTGGAGATCGCGGGGATCGGTACGGTCGAGAGTCACCTTTTGTTATTCCGGTAGCAAACAGCGATGTGGAAAGCAAAGGGAAAACTACCACATTATTTCTTCCCAGGAAAATCATTATGGCTGTACAACAAAATTGCATGGCCCTCAGTCCCCGGCAGACCTTAAATGGTCAGAGGGTGCTAAGAATCCCCGGGTCAGCCATAAAGATTGCCACATGGAATGTTCGGAGTATGTATACTCAGGAGAAAATAAAAAATGTAGAACAAGAGATGACAAGACTCAATATAGATATACTGGGCATTAGTGAAGCCAGATGGAAAGGTTCTGGTATTGAAGAATCAGAAGAATATGTCACATATTACAGTGGCAATACCCACAAGGACCATAGACAAGGAGTTGCAGTCATGGTAAAGAGACACCATAAGGCATCTATAATCAATTTCTTGCCAATATCTGACCGCGTTATGCTCCTTCACATACGATCTCAACCTGTGAACATAAACATAGTGCAAGTTTACGCCCCGACTGCAGACAAAAGTGACGATATGGTAGAAACTTTTTATAATGAGATCAAAGACGTCCTTCAAAAGTTAAAAACACACGAGTGTAATATTGTCATGGGCGACTTTAATGCCAAAATTGGCGAAGGTAGTGTCGCAGATATCGTCGGAGGCTATGGCTTAGGATTGCGCAATGACCGTGGTGATCGTCTGATTCAGTTCTGTCAAGAGGAATCACTGGTGGTGACGAATACCTTTTACAAATTACCACCACGAAGACTGTACACATGGAAATCACCGGCAGATTCACCCTCCCAAATAGTGCGTAATCAGATTGACTTCATTCTTGTAAATAAACGCTACCGGAATAGTTTCAAGGCTGTAAAAACATACCCAGGTGCAGATGTAGGATCCGACCATAACCCACTAGTTGGAACGGTTACTACTAAACTGAAGAGGTTGATATCACCCAAAATGAGACCCAAATTTGACATATCCCGACTTAGAGATGTGCATATTAAACAAAGGTTTCATATGAACCTCCACAACCAAATGCACGAATTGCAGCAGAGTCAAAGAGGAGTAAAGGAACCGGAACAAGTATGGAATCAATTTAAGGGTGTCATTATAAATACGGCTAAGGAGATACTCACACCAACAGCCGTCGTGAAGAAAAAGGAATGGATCACGGATGAAATCATGGATCTTATGATACAACGTAGAGAAGTGAAACATACAGATCCAGCAAAATACAGGCTGATTCATAGACTGATAGGACGGAAATGCATTGAGGCCAAAGAAAACTGGATAAACGACAGGTGCACGGAAGTAGAGTCACTACAGGCCAGACATGACTCCTTTAATATGTACAAAAAGATAAATGAGATCTTAGGACTGAAAAAGAAACCTGCCAACAATACCCTTATAGATAAAAATGGAGCATACGCCATGACTATTAAGGAGAAACTGGACATCTGGAAGGAGTACATTGAGGGGTTATTTTATGACAACAGAAGTGAAAACGAGCAATCAGTAGTAGATCATACTGGACCATCTATTACAAAGGATGAAATATCTTATGCCATTAAGTCAGCAAAAAATGGTAAGACAGTGGGCCCAGACGAAATACCAGCCGAAATTTTAAAATTGCTCGAATATGAACATCTGGGAACTCTGGTACAGTTATTTAATGCCGTATATGATACCGGACACATTCCGAAAGATTGGCTCCACTCTACATTTATAGCTTTACCGAAAATCAACAACGCCAAACGGTGCAGTGACTACCGCACAATATCCTTAATGAGTCATGTTCTGAAGATATTCCTCAAGGTCATTCATAACAGGATATATAGAAAATGTGAAGAGAACATCTCAGACACTCAATTTGGATTCAGGAATGGATTTGGAACGCGCGACGCACTGTTTGGTTATCACATTTTAATGCAACGTTGTTGGGATATGGATCGATGCGTATACATCTGCTTCATCGATTACGAGAAGGCTTTCGACCGTATAAAGCACGATAAATTAATTTCAGTTCTGAAAAAGATTGGCCTCGATACAAAAGACATTTCTTTTATAAGAAACCTGTACTGGCAGCAGACGGCAAACGTCCGAGTTGAGCACCACCTTACTGACGATATATGTATACTGCGAGGTGTAAGGCAAGGATGCATAATGTCGCCTTTACTCTTCAACCTCTATGCAGAGGAGATATTTTCTGAAGCTCTTGAAGATGCGACTGAAGGAATTATTATAAATGGGAGGCCCCTGAATAATATAAGATATGCAGACGATACCATCCTCATAGCGAGCTCAATGGAGGAACTCCAAAGTTTACTAGACAGAGTAACATCAGTCAGTGCGCAAAATGGTCTGAATATTAACACCAAAAAGACCAAATACATGACGGTAGGACGTACACCGACCATAGCTGCCCTCTACGTTAACAACCAACCGCTAGAGAAAGTACGTTCATACAAATACCTTGGGTGTATAGTGAACGATCAGGAAGACCACAGTACAGAAGTCAAATGCCGCATCGAACAAGCCCGAAATGCATTCATGAAAATGAGCCATCTTCTCTGCAACCGTAGTCTCAAGATATCCTCCAGGTGTCGATTACTCCGATGCTACATATTTTCAATACTTCTTTACGGAGTAGAAGCTTGGACTTTAACCCAGACCATGTGTAAACGGTTAGAAGCATTCGAAATGTGGGTTTATAGAAGAATATTGAAGATATCATGGAGGGATAAAATAAAAAACGAAACGGTATTGCAGAGAATGAAAAAAGGGACCGAAGTGCTTAAAACCGTAAAAAGGAGAAAGTTGCAGTACCTGGGACATATTATGCGCAACAGTAAATACGGTTTATTGCAACTTCTCCTACAAGGGAAAATTCAAGGCCGTCGAAGACCCGGTCGAAAAAGAACATCATGGGTCCAAAATCTGAAAGACTGGTACAACACCGACACCACATCCTTGTTCCGAGCAGCAGTCTCGAAGGAAAGAATAAGCCAGATGATTGCCGACCTCCGATAGGAGATGGTACCCAAAGAAGAAGAAGAACTGTGTCTGTCTGTCTGTTACTCTTTCACGCCAAAACTACTGAACGGATTTGAATGAAATTTGGAATACATACGGTCTAGACCCTGGGAAAGAACATAGGTTACTTTTTATCCCGGAATTCCCTCGGGAAAACTTTTTAAGGCGAAGCGAAGCGCGCGGGAACAGCTAGTTATTTAATAAAATAATAATAAATAAGGTGTATCGCCGCTGTGGGAGACCATTTACATATTTAAAACGACATATTTGACCATCCTATGTATTATTTCATTATTCTTGCAATTCTAAAAAATCTGGTTTCAGCGGCTAGAAAGGGCTTTGACTCCTGAAACGAGTCATAAATTAGGCGGTAGTCACGTAGTCGCGTATAAAACCCGCCGTCTGACACATTCACATTCTTATCGGTGCTAAGTTCACGAACTTTAAATCTTATACAGGGGGCTCAGCCGAGTGCGTCGTGACACGCAATCAACCCCCTGTATATGCATGACTCATGCTTGAGTTGGGGGACGGACGCAACCCGTGTTTTTAATAGGTTTTAACTATTATAATTACGAGATGATAAACAAAATGATAAGCGAAACAACAGATGTCGCAGGTATATGAGGTCAAAATACGATTATCGATCATAGGGTTTTAAGCACTGGCCGAAACTTGACTAATTTACCGAATACCTACTAAAGAAAAAAAATCGAATATTATAATATAACAATATAGTTGTTAGTACTTAGTATATAATAATATTATAATATAGGTATCATTAATAAAAGAGATGAACATCAAGATTTTATAATTATTAGATATTAAATTATACCTAAGTACTATAATTGTACCTGTAGACATCAATGTTATTTAAATTTGAACTATGTTTGGGTACCTATGCTTTAAGTTTCTGTTTCCCTTGTGGGTAACTGATCCGGGAGCCAGTAGGTAGGGACGAGACTCTGAAGCCAAAGCAAAGCTCTCAATCAATGCTTAACAAGTAACAACCACTCAGTACCTACTCGGTACAATCAGCTGTAGCTTCGTTGGTGATAGAAACTTAAATCCTTATAGACTCGTTGTTGTACTAACACTAGTTTCAGAGTTGAGTTAATTATGTAGGTTACCTACAGTACCACTAACACTATGCCATCCTAGCACAATAAGTTCTATCCTAAGTACCTAATACTCGTTGGTGAAATATTTGGAATAATCAAAAATATTTTATCGATACACACAAACAATATTATGCCGCGTATCACCCGTTAGTGGATCACAAAATTAGATTAATTAAATTGATCATAATATACTGTAGGCTGGACCACAGAGGACTATACTCGTACTTACTTAACTTACTACTGATGTTAAACTCAGCGAACCAAAAACAATTAGTCAGGTAAAACTATGTAAAACGCATTCCAGCAGCTATTTCGCAAGCACATTTAAAGGATACCTAAAGATTACACCCCTCATTGACGTATAATTACTTATTAAATCATAAAAAGAAGCAAGTAAGTAAATATATATTTAAACATTACCAAGATTATGAAGTCCCTACCTTACTATTGTCTAATAACTACCTACGTAATAATATTAATAAAAAACAATAATTATGTAATTTTAAAATGAAAACCTATTGACCTCATTTCGCATTGCAAATAATTTTGTATAAGCAGCCATGTAGGTATATGAAGTACTTGACAATAACACCAACTATAATTATGCTCTTTGATCTATAGAGTCTTCAAGTAGATAGGTATATTAAATAAATAAACACCATGTAAATTTTATTGAAATACCTGCCTAGTGCCTACCTATTAAACCTAAAATTAATAAAAAATATTATAAAAATAATACCAAAAAAATAAAGCGCTCAGCCATATCTTAAAAGTAGACAATAATAATGAATGTACTCGTATTATACTTATAGATAGAAGCAACTAAGTATTAGGTATAATAAGTTTGTTCTAAGTAAGTAAAACAAAAAATATTTTGCAAAAAATCAAAAACTTTTTTAATAAAGTTTAATAGTCATAATGTATTGAACAATATCTCACCTGATTAATTTCATTCTATAATGAGTCGAATAATGATTTTGACTCGACACCGGTGCACTTCCCACGACAATTTATATATTTATTTTTTTAATATAAATATTTTTTTTATTTGTCTACACGTGTTGGTGGATCAAAAACGAACTTGGCAATAAACTTGACTACTTCTGTAAGGCCAACCGTGAATGGTTGTGTTTAGTTGCATCGAAAGCATAGCATGGATACGGCACTGCATTTTACGTAATTCTATAGTTTGTTTGTGGATTCCTTTTGTTTGTAAGAATACTCTATACCTACTTATATTATGTATAGATAGATAGTTATTTTAATTTTAGCCAACTTTTGGGATTCTCTCACTTTAAGATATCTTTTATCAGCGGCTATTTACCTAGCAACTAATTACAGAAAACAAAAAAATTACATCATATTTACATTATTGCCTAAAAAATATATATTAAAAAACATCTCTCAAGGCGTCATCTGAAAAGAGTCTCATCCAAGTTATTTTATGCGGAATATAAAAGAAAAACTTTCTCGGTTCCCGTAAAAAACACACAATAATACACACTAAATATAAAATGAACTCTATAATACTTTCCGTAAATTCCATTGTCTATTAATACTTACTAGTAGTTAGGCCCTATTTTCGTAAGTTTCGCTTAGCATTTCGTTACCAAAGAGACATGGCCTTATGGTCGGGCCATTTACTCAATAACCGGGGGTCGGGATAAACTGGGAGGCGAACTAAGGGAGGGAACGACCCTCTGAGCCCTGAGCTGCATATCGAAGGTTCATTAAAACCCTTTTATTAAAGGTGCATTTCTGCAATTACAATTTAGAGTCGTTGTCAGCAACTTCTTTAGAAAATTCCTGTTTTTTTAGAACCCCTTGGTTCTTGATATAGTTAGGCGTACGGTATACGAGCTTTTTAGTAAATTACGTTGATTTCATACAGGGAAATGTTCCTAAAGGCGACTAAAAATTATTTTTAATACATTTACCTACAGTTAGATATTTGTAAAGCAGAGCTATGTTAAGCTGACGTATCGAAGTTCATAACTTATGCACAAGTGCGGTTTAAGATTATAGCTGCAGCCGTCGACGGTTGTTTTGTAACAGTCGCATTATTCCTCAATAGATAGATGGATAACATTAATAAATGATGACAAACGGTCATCTACATGTTGGCTTCAGCCCCATGCATGCCTTCTAAATGTTCGGGACCTTATGGTGCCGAGATAGTAACAGCACCACAACATAATAATAGCATATTAATTTTGTTTGACTAAAAGGCCCACACCACAGTGTGTCTCTCTCGGATCCCAGTCTTGAAGAGTTGAAACCTTATTGACACCATTCAAGAATAAGAAAAATCGTGAAAAGGATGGATCGGCCGTGCCGCTCGACATGGTGGCGGGGACGCTGCCATGCCGTGTCCCCAGATATCTAAACAAAAATAATCTTCTTACTGTGTCGGTAACAAACACTGGAGCCGGTCTAGGGTTGGTTACCGTGATGAAAGGATTAGCATCAGTCACTGACTTTCCTGGGTGCGCCGAACGGACGTACCTTCCGTATTAAGTGCAGTTGATACGTCACTCAGGGACACTACTACTGCAAAAAGTCGAGACGGCGGCGTTGCGGTGGCGTCGCATATCGTCTCATTTACAATCACCGTGACACCACCGCGACTCCGCCTCGACTTCTTCAGTAAGCGTCGGCCTTACAACGCCGTCTTGACACTCCTGCAGTGAGCGGAGCGCTTTACAATAATTCATTGTAATGGAAATCATGTGAATCCTAACTAATATTATAAATGCGAAAGTAACTGTGTCTGTCTGTCTGTTACTCTTTCACGCCAAAACTACTAAACGGATTGTAATGAAATTTGGTATACATATAGTCTAGACCCTGAGAAAGAACATAGGCTACTTTTTATCCCGGAATTCCCACGGGAAAACTTTTAAGGGCGAAGCGAAGCTCGCGGGAACAACTAGTAATGTATAAAATAAAAGCTATCAAGTGAGCATATATTTAAATATTTTACCAAGACATAAGGCACCAAGGCAATTTTCAGGAGTGATGCAAACAAACACGAGACACTAGAGCGCGTCAGGTGACGCGATGGGCCCGTTTTCTTTCGTCAATGGCCCGTCCGAACCTTTTGCCAAAATAAAATGACACCACGCTGGCCCCAGTTCGAATAAATTATGACAGATACCTATGAGATTTTGGGGCCAGCGCGAGGGTGCCATTTTCTTGAGCTCTTGGCCTTGTTGCTGGCCCTTCGCTAGTAAGTAATATACAACATGTTGTTTTTCGAACCCGACAAACTTTAAGGGGGGATTCTACGAGTAATTTCATCTTAGATTTTACCTAATCTACAAGTAAATGTAAAATAAGTTACAAGCACCTGCTTATAACTTATTTTATGTAACTTTTTAGCAGTTTTTCATATTTTTATTCGATAGAGGTGTCTTTTTGCGGATAAAAGAATTTAATTTCATGTCCGTAAGCCTTCTGAATCTCGAGATATGAATTTTTAGGAAAACTTAGGATCTAAAACTTTAAAATGGCCGCCATTTCTATAATATTGAGATTTGACCCCACATATGGGGGTGTTTTCTCGATGAAATCACTCGTAGAATACACCCTTAAAGTATGTCGGGTTCGAAAAACAGCACATTGTATAAGTCAATGCAGTCAGATAAATAATAAACTAAAACTTTATGAGTCAGGTTACCATCCTCTTCTTCGACTTCCCGGGGTGCGCTGGATAATAGATAAAGAACAGAGTTGATAGGTACTCTTGTTAGGTTATTAAGCATAAGTAGGTAGTAATAAGTAAGTAAGTAGTAATTAATACCTATATCTATATAGAGCGGTGGTAGCTCAGTATAGAGCGGTGGTAGCTCAGTCGGGTAAGCGCCCGCTTCTCAATCAAGAGATGCGGGTTCGAATCCCGGCGCTGACATGTACCAATGAATTCTTTTAACTTAAGTACAATGTATACCATCGCTCTTACGGTGAAGGAAAACATCGTGAGGAAACCTGCATATCTAGATTTAGCACATCTAGATATGTGAACCCACCAACCCGCAGTGGACCAGCGTGGTGGGAAATGGTCAAAGCTTAGGAAGGCAGTTTAGACCTTGGGGATATGCACAAAGGTTCCACTCGAGAGAGCCAGGTGCAGGTACTTACACCCCCACAGAGAATAGAATAGAATAGAATAATACCTATATCTTTCTAAAAACCTCATAGTATACAAACAATATTGATTACAATGTAGGTCAAATTAATCACCCTAAAACGGGGAGCCCTACTTATTTCTCACCTTTTGTTGCACAGGGGTTTGTGTGTTTGTACAAAACGGGGGTGCCACGGGTGCAACTGTGTGACTCACCCGGTCAATCGTCATGACTCATGACTCACTCATAAGCTCTGCTTTTAAAGTTTGCAGTGACTAATATTTTCTTTAGTAAGTACTGTAAAAGTTACGACTGAGGAACTAATGGTTTGGGGTATTTACCTGTAGGGTTGATATGTTTTCATTCAAGTATATTATACATATACCTACACCGTATTTTTTTTATCAAAATGACGTAATTTTTAGATGATGCAGCGAGCTGGAGTAATATCGTAAAGTGATTCCAAAGATGTAAGATCCCACCCAAAATCTGTATAGGTACTATACTCTCTATAGGTAGGTTTTTTCTTTCATTTCGTCATTTGGGGGTTACCTACACTAGAAAAGTTCAACAAACTATATCCCATTCCACGGGGAAAGACATCTGACAGAACCCTTATTACATTCGAATAAGGGTAGTTTTTGTTTATATAAGTATCTTCTATATCTTTCCTCGTGGAATGGGACATAGGAAATACGAGTATAACCTTATTTAATACATAATTATGTGGTGGATATGATGGAATCCTGGTCATCACCGTAGAACCTGTCTACCTAGAGCCACCCTACCGGTTCTTCTGCAGATATTTATGACATTTGCTGATAGTAAGGCTTTGTAGTTGGGCATGCCCACTTGCTGATAGTGGCTGACAGTGGTTCTACCTTTTTTGGCATAAGATTTTTTTGCCTAATCTCGTATTGCATAGTAACGTTTGGTCAAAGTCTCGTTACGCCGAAAATCGTATGGCATAAATTTCGTTTAGTAAAAAGTTATTTCGCATAACATTGTTTAGCCTAATAATGGTATGGCCAAATCTTGAATAGCCTAATAATGCTATGGCATAGGTTTATACAAAGTAATAATATTCGTTTGGCTTTAACTTTGACGGAGCGTCTCCCTAAATAACGCAAACTGGTGCCTTGTATTGTTTCCGCTGTTTGGAAAACGCTCCGCTCCGCTCCGCTGCGCTCCGCTTTGGTTTTTATGAACATGTGCACCTAACACGCTCCTCCTCGCTTTGCTCGTCATCGCACCTATCTTTAGGTTTCGATCTCATGGGTTTGTAATAATTATATTGGTCGTTAACTTTCGATTCTTTGATCATTCAATATCGTGATTTTCGGGATGTAGGAGAAAAATAACACAATTTGTACATTTACTACATACTTAATATATTATTTATTAAGATAACATTAAGAGAAACAAGATTATACATAGATATAGACGAACATAAATTTGAGCAAACGAAACTTAGGTGTTTAAAGATTGTGCCTAAAGAGTTTTAGACATAACGAGCCTTATGCCACATAAGTCTTGGCAAAGTGATGGTTCGGCCAAAAAAGTTTAGACCATACGAGTTATGCGAAATGAGTTTTGGTCAATAAAGATTGTGCCAGATGAGCGGAACCCGGCTGACAGTACCTGCAATCCAAGGTCCAATGAATCTACCACTAGTAATAGGCTCTCATATTTTGAAATAATGTGTTTCCTTCTTCTTAGGGACCATTCCCATGACGAACCCTAGTCCAGCACTGTTTGTCACCGACACGCTAAGAGACCGTCCCCGCATGCGAGGAAATTGCGACGAGTTGACTTTTCCGCGCAGTCAACACGGCGATAATATGGCTGTGAGGAGACAACTGGCGCTTACATGTACCAATGAGTTTTTTGAATTTAAGTACAATGAAGTTATACCATCGTTCTTACGGTGAAGGAAAACATGTTGAGGAAACCTGCATATCTAGATTTAGCACATCTACATATTTTATGTGTGAGCCCACCAACCCACAGTGGACCAGCGTGGTGGGCAATGGTCCAAGCTTAGGAAGGCAGTTTAGACCTTGGGGATATGCACAAAGGTTCCATTCGACAGAGCCAGGTGCAGGTACTGATACCCCCACAGAGTATAGAATAGAGGGTTTGTCATGCGACTCATGGGAATAGTGCAAGGTACGGTGCCTTGTATATGAATGCCAACTCCAACCGAGCAAGACAGTCGTAATGAGTTTGATGGGTAGAATTTATATCGAATCTGCATTATTAGCAAAACAGTCGACCCTCATTTCAAAGGGAGTTCAAGGCTTGAATGAATTAATATTCTATGTCTTATTCTCTATTGAAGTATTGCATTGATTTCTAGGGTCCGTCTCGCAAAAGGGTAAAACGGAACCTTACCGATTTACTTGAACACACATATACTCAAATTTTTAATTCCGCGGAATTCTGACATTTCATAAGTGATACCATTATAAAGCTCTTCACCGAAAAAAGGAAAAAGTTGGATCCATTTCAGGGCAATATTTTTTTGAATGTTTTCATACAATAAGATAAATCTAAATATTTACTTGCTCAAGTGAAGTAGGTAATACAAAAATAACAAATATTTCAATACTAGCTGTTGCCCTGAGCTTCACTTCACCTTAATTAGTTTTCCCGTGGGAATTCCGCGATAAAAAGTAGCCTATGTGTTAATCCAGGGTGTCAGCTAACTCCATTCCAAATTTCATTAAAATCGGTTCAGCGGTTTTGACGTGAAGAAGTAACAAAGATACACACATACATACATACACACATACTCACAATTTTTCGCATTTATAATATTAAGTAAATTCACGACTCACGACCATTGTATCGAATTAATTTTAATTACTTTATTTTATTCTTTAGCATGGCATCACTTACTACTAAATTCAGGGATAACAAACCTTTTTAATAGATTTCAAATAAAAGATTCTTAATTCGGTAAGTACATAATAATATGTTCGGTTTGTAGGTATGTAAGATTATTGGAACTGCACCATATTCACATATATGACAATCCATTAAGCCTAATAAAGAAATATGATTATTTTAATTGTATTAGTATGTTTATATTTTTTGTTGGTATGTATGTTTGTCCACGAATGTCTCGGAAACGATTGATCCGATTGTTACAATTCTCTTTTAGGGTTCCGTACCTCAAAAGGAAAAAAGGAACCCTTATTGTTGTCCGTCTGTCTGTCACCACCCTTTTTCTCAGAAACGGTTAAAGATATCAAGCTAATATTTCGTATAGATGTACATAATGATGAAATTAAAAGGATAAATATCTCAGGCAAGTAGACTTATTGTACGGAACCCTCAGTGCGCGAGTCCAAATGGCACTGGCCGGTTTCTTATTGTTGACCTTTCGCGTTGTGATCATTTGCTGATTTTTATAAACGTTATGGAGCCACAACCTGGCCCTTCCCGGGAAGCAGCCCCATCTGACAGAGCACAAGAGTCAGACTTTCTCTCTCCCAGAAAGAAGCGTCCTCGTGGTTCTTTTGCGCCTAACATAAAGACCCTCATTCTTAATATTTAAAAATATGATATACAGGGTGTTGCAAAATTGGTATACTAAGCCGAAACCTACATGTGCAGCATGGTATATCTAAGCCCGAATCTTAAATCAGAATTTGAAAATTCGCGAAAAAAAAAATTTTTTTCCATAGTAAAAAGTCACGTGACCAACAAAGTTTATATGGAAAAATTATTTTTTTTCCACAGCACCTTGTAGAAAATTGACCGGATACAACTGATGTTCAGATTCGTAGTGAAAAAAGTACCGAGCCAAAAAAGGTTTGTGATCTCTGACATGTCAAAAATTTATAACTGTCAGAATTCCGCCGGATTACTAATAAGACGGTAGGTACTTAGGTACCTACTCTAGCTTATTATTTAACGATGAAAGAATAAAGACTTTTTGGTAGTACCAAAAGTTTTTGATTTCAAATTAGTTGTTAATGTCTTTCTTATCTTATACATTGTATGCCTTTTGTACCTTAATTAGGTAAGTCACAACTTGTTGAATCTACATTTTGTAGTATGGTCAGTCCCTGTATAATTGATCAGAGTTTAGATACGTAAAATGTGGAAGTTATATTTTTTTCGCACACAATGTGGCGCCTTTAGACAAGCATCGACTATCGGTATCATACGCAACGGATCAACCTGATTTTCATAAATGAATGAAGAAACGGCGTCGGCAATGCTAATGAAATGGACGCATTTGTGTGACCGAATGCGATGCGTCCGTTGCGTAGGATGCTGAAAGGTGGACGCTTAAAAGCATGAGGAACACGAAAAATGAAAGTCGAATAGCCACAAAAACATTTTATTTATAATAATATGAGGAAAACAAAACGTGATTCAAGCAACAATTGAAAAATAATCTACTAACGCACTGGAGATTCCCACAAAGGACTAACCGCGCACGTATGTCCAACAAATGCTTTTAGATCGACATTATAACAAAAAAAATACCTCCCAACGAAAAAAGCAAGGGTTACATGATCGTTTTGAATAAATCAAATTACTTGTACTGATTTCTTAAAAAATCATTATTATCTATACATACTTATATATTTTTTTACATTTAAATCTTTACATTTATTACGCCTAGCGTACTCTGACGCGTATCAAAAAAATCTCTATGCATTTTTAAACAAATGCAAACTTGCACATCCCATTGGAGCCAACTAGGCCCCAATATTATAAAAATAAGCTGAGAGAGGCAACCCTTGCCAGATCTTGTTATTTTTCAGTAGACAAGCAAACTGATATATCTAAATATTCATATAGTTCTTCAGGACGATATATGGAAAGTAAATATCATAATTATATTCTTGAGACGATTCAATCAGAATGAAATCAGCAAAGGGAATAAGTATATTTATGTTACTTTCCATATAACATGCTTCTACTATTCTAGTGTTTAATAAATTAAGACTGTCACCAGTTCAAACTGACAACATTCCTTTTCAATGTTTGCATTTTTTATATGTATACATATTTAAGTAACAAAACAACCATTTTAAATAAGATATCTGAACCAAAACACGAAAAATCTATTACATGGCATAAAGTAAAAAATAAACTTACTGGGGGGTCAAATTACGGCTTACTTTTATACCTACCTACTTACTGTAGCAAAATCGATACCTAATCGTTTTTTTTGGCGAAAACAGACAAGTATTTTGCAATAAGTAGGTAATTACTTACAGAAATCAACTTGCAAGAAATTATTTACTTATTTATTTTCGTCTAAAAGTTAAAGTACTCGTGAACTTATCTGTTGGTAATTAGATTTATAATGCTCTAGTGTTTTCATAAAAATATCAATAACTCGATTGACATTGTTCATATAAAGTAATTTGTCCTGAATCTGAACCCATTTTGAGATATAAAAAATTAAGTCATTATTTAACACCATTTTTTTTTACCACGCCAATAGTTTAAATAGGAAAATTTGAAGTCACTCAGGAAGAGGTTGGACCATGCCTGGCCAGCGAAACCAAAATACAGCAACATGTGAAGTGTAGGATAAGAAACTATTTGTCCTATACTTATTTTAAATCCTATTACAAAACAAAAATAAATAACAAAAATAAGTTACATCAACATTGACATCACGTTAATTCGTACAACATCAATTATGTTATTTTATATTATTTTTTAATAAATATTTTATATAATTTACAAATCAGTACAAAACACCGATATCCCAGACCACGTAATCCCTTCGCTTAAACCGACAAGTGCGCTCACGCAGGTTTAAGTTAAATCACCTCCAAAACAATATTATTTTAAAAAGACGTAGTATTTTAACAGCCCATTGGTATATTTTAATAAGCCACTGTTTTTAACAGTAGTCAGTAATTTTATTACAATATATTTTCATACGAGGAACCCTAAAAAATCAAACAGTCTATACATTCTTCTTTAACTAGTCTTTAAACAGACTCAAAAGTAAATTAACTTTTCCTAGGAAAAAAAATGACCAAAACGAGTTTGATTTACAACTAAGATTAAATCAGACTACGACACTAACGTACAATATTGCACTCTGTACGACATAGGTTTGGAACTAAAACCGTTGTTCCACCCATCCCGGCTGCTGGGATGCAAGCTCTTGCACTAAACCAAACAAAAATGCCTACCCTCAATAAACACATTTGTTTTCTTCGAAGAAATGTGAAATTTCAGGTGTTTTCAATGAAAAAATAATCATTAATGTTATTAAGAATAGTAACTACATTATACATGTTTATAGTAATGGCAGTCGGAAGGATATTAAGTATTATTGTCCACGTGCGTGCATCCCTACAGCAGTCGGAACGGGCGTTTATACCAAAGTTAAGCTACATTTTGGCAGACTATAATAAATAATTATTAACAAAATCGAAACGTGGCGCTCCGGGTTGTGCCTCTCAGCATGCGAATCTTTACAGCCTTACAATATTTCTTTCCTAGAAAGGGAATTAAATAGGTGTATCACCAGCCTTAACATCGCCTCCCGATTTACAAAGAAATATTCACTATACTCTAGCAATTAGTATAATTAATTCAATGTGAAATGGGCTTATCCGGTTCGGCGACAGTTCTAAACAGAAATTACATTAAATTGAGGCTTTTACTAAACAATGTACACTTTTCAGTATTAAACGTATCGTTCCGACAGATGTTACTAATTAATCTGATACATAAATTGAAGTACCGAATAGAAAAAGTTGTAAAAAAGAAGTAGAAGGAAGACTGATAATAATGTAAACGACACACAAAGCGGAAGATACAGCACTCCTCAGTACAGCTTATACAATCCACTGGGAAAACCACTCATTTTCACGATACCTGTTGTACCGACGAAGCCTTATTTTTTTAAGAGCAGACAATAAATAACATTTAATTCTACCATCTAAAAAGAAATCTTATAACGATTTTTTTTTCGATATTCCTATACAAAACGTACCCAAAGACATCCCTAATGGGAGAAGCTAAATGACTTGGAAAATGTCACCCTATTGTTCATATTATCTTAGGCCTCATCCATTTATATTGCACTGTCCATTTTATCGATAAAACCAACACTGGAAGTATAGGGCTGTCGTGCACGAGACCAATTTTGTGAGGTAAAAGACTTACATTGGTCTAATGTAAGTAGAATAATAAATGGTTTCGCAATGGTGGCCTTGATAGCGAGTATAGCTTTAAACGGCCAAGATTGTGGCTATTGAGAATAAGTAAGCAGCAATGTAAAGACAGTTAAGATTAAAATTTCAAGAAGGGCCCCTGTCAACTGTCGCTAAGCATTATCGTCCATTTCGTTACGTAAACATTGGAAATAGCACGATTCCACAGTTTGAAATGAAATCCGATTAGGTACCTAGTACCGGCTCATCATACAGCAAAGCTCAAACCTTGTCCCAATAAATGTGACATAGCTGTGACGTTTTGTCACATTTCAGCAGTAATCATTTCCGTTCATCAATACAATCAATCGTATTAGAACGACCGTGTAAGGTCTGTTCTGTATGAAATTCACTGAAATAGACTGCTGTTCTACAATGCATTATGAATCGGGCACTTTTCCGATGAATTATTAACATGATTTGTGGAAAATTGACTGCGACACCCCGGGTGGGAATCACGTATAACTTTTGTAAAGTTGGTCGGTACGCCCATTACATCCAGCATTTTTTTTATCAACATCAACGGTACAATCTATCTAAAACTACGATTGAAGGCATGGAAGTCTAGTTTGCAACAGTCTGTCTCGTTATTGTAGCTTAATATTTACAGTGAAAGATACTTCTTGCTTTTGAATCATTACATGTTTCAGTCACAGCTTTATCAGGACGACACTATATCATTCTTATGAGGTTGTAGCCTAATTAGTAATTAACATCTCACGAATAAATTTAAAGTTATACAAAGTTGGAAAATTACTACTTAAAAGAGCAATATTGTTTGTAGCTATAGTCTTGGGTGGATAACCCACCAATAATGGTATCTATTATTGAAGGCAATGAGTATACATGATAATGGTCAGTACTACAAGTTCACAGTCTCTATCTGTGTAATAGAAGTAGGAAGATTGCACTGAGAAAGTTGACAGACGCGTTACACGCTAACACTGTAAATCGGTTTTACAAAATACTATTTTACTCTTATGGCAATGCTAAGATGTTAATAATATAATTTAGTTCTATTACAGCATGTTGCAGGCACCTCAAATCCAAGGGCCCAAGTTGGAATCGGCTTCCCAGTCAGAAGTGCCGAGAAGTCGAGTCTCTGCTCTGTACAAGTCCGAGTCACAGCCTCCGGATTAATAGAAATTCCATTGTCTATTAACAGTTATCTCTAGTTTACAATAATAGCTAAGGAACCCTATTGCAAGCGTGTTTAACGCGCTTGGCGGGCGTTACATTACCTCAACATTGACGTTCAAAATAGAACAGAATATGTCAATGTTCGTGTAGAGATCGATAAATTAGTCGTCCGTATGCATACTACAGCATTATCAATTTATACAATCAATAGATTTACTCTACAAACTTTAAAATAGTTTGGAACACTAGCCCGCTGTTGGAATAGTGCACAAATGTAATAATGTATTTAAAAAAAACATAAATAAAAATCTAAGAGGACTATACACTATTGAGGGTGCTAGTATTTGAAACTGCCCGACTATCAGCCGCAGAGACAGTGACCTTAAGGTCTTATATCGTTGGACCCACTTTCTCATTCGAGGATATCTTCCAAAGCATGAAGCGAACAAGATTTAACTTGGCCAGCACAGTGCTGCATTCCATGCTCAAGTTGTACTTATGTTGACATCCTCAAGTGAGAAAATGGGCATCAGTCCCTTAATTCGATTGAGATCCGGAAAGAAAATCGAGTGATTTCTCGAGAAGAAAACTGAAAAGGGATACATACTATTTTGAAGCTAGTATTCACTTAGTGAAACTATTAGAACGATATAGCAACCTCAAGGTGTATTATAAATGGTGGTGTTATCTGCTGCGCTTCACTTGTCGAGTTCCTTCGCGAGACGCCCCTCCAGCGCTTGGATCTCTTCTTCTAGCTCCTGCTTCAAAAGAAAAGCATTTATTTAGCAGGGCAACAATTATGGCTGTTTTAACAGCATGCTGATTTCATCATGCATACTCCGCACGTTACAATGAATAGTTGTAAAAACGCGTGCGGCGCATACCCGCATGCGTGATCAAATCCGCATGCTGTTAAAAACAGCCAATGGACCGATTACGTGACGTTTTTGACGTTTCACATGTCAACAACTATCACTGTCAAAGTGTAACGCAAATTTGTTAGTTCCAAAAGTGTCTACATTGGCGCTGTTCTTTTTCCATATGTTTGTGTAGTATCGTACAACGCTAGTGTATTGCCACGTTAGCCTGTGATAGGGGCTCTATTCAATTCTATTCTATTCTCATAGGGGGTGAAGTTCCTGTACGTGGCTCTCTCGAGTGGAACCTTTGTACATATCCCCATGATTTCAGCTCAGCCAGCCTAGCTCCCGAGTAAACTGGAGTAGCAGGCCTGGGTGTTGCAATAGCTAAAGTAGGCGCTCTGTTGGTCCAAGAATAGATAATCTTGTTTCTGTAGTAGGTGGACAAGCTAACAGAATATGTTCAACCATCTCATCTACTTCCTTACATGTCCTACATAAGGGACTAGTTGAGTTACCTATGGTATATAAGTGTTTATTCACGCAACAATGTCCTGTTATTAATCCTACCATTAATGATATATTACTACGGGACAGGTTGAGTAAGTAGCGTGTAAGTTTATGATTGTGTGATACAATAAACGCTATAGTTTGTCTGATAGGGGCTCTGTTATACTTACATCGTCTGGATAGACGTTGTAGGCGGTCGCGTTTGACGCTGATGAGCCCACGTTCATCCTCTCCACTCCGACGCTAAATACCTGAAAACAACACATTCATTCACAATTCTGTCTCATCATCATTGCTATTGTTATCGTTGACATTATTGATTTGCAACATATCTATCATCACTAAATTGTATAAAACAAAGTCACTTTCTCTGTCCCTTTTTATGCTTAAATCTCTAAAACTACGCAGTTATTTTGATGCCGTGGGGCGTCCCACGCTTGCGGGATCATGTTCTTATACTTCATATTCTTCAGATAGTACTGGAAGTGTAAACTTACATCATCGGCTGTATTAGCCCGCGACGGCAATGCTGAGCTCAGTCCATCGAAGTTAAAAACCTAAGAAACAAAAACATGGTTAGTTATATCATTGACAAGTATTATATTGGTGCAAGTCACTTTAAGTACTGCCCTGCGCCTGCACCTGACTTTCTCGAATGGAGCGTTTGTGCTTATCCCACATATCTACTTATCTATATAGATATACAGACCTACAGGTTTCCTCACGATGTTTTCCTTCACCGTAAGATCGACAGTATACATTGAACTTAAATTCCAAAGAACTCATTGGTACATGTCAGCGCCGGGATTCGAACCAGCATCTCTGGCGTGAGAAGCGGGCGCTTTCCCGACTGAGCTACCACCGCTGGAGTTAACGTTTCATTAGGTTCAATTACGACGACCTTCGGTAGCCGGTAGTGGCTGGATGAGGAAGGCCGAGGACCGAGTGTTGTGGCGCTCCTTGAGAGAGGCCTATGTCCAGCAGTGGATGATTATTAGCTGATGATGGTGTGCGGTAACCTTTAGGTAGTTTGTCCACCGCACGCCGTCAACGTCACGTCAGGAAAACGAAATGACGTCGCCGAAGTAGCGGTACTTTTTACATTTTACTTAGCCGCGTGCCCACCGCACATCGGTCACGTCGCCGTCAAGTCATGCTAAACTCGACGTGAGCCGCGAGCACAGGATTCGATACTATTTTCGAATCTTCACAAACATATGGAAAAAACAAATGCCACTTTTGGAACAAACAAATTTTCCTTACATTTTGACAGTGACATTTGACGATACGCAACGTGCTCGCGGCTCGGAAATAATCTCGTTCACGTCACTTGGCGTTGACGTCGTGTGGTGGACAAACGACGTAGTGACGGCATACTCACGTCGTCCGTAGTCCTGGGCCACGTGGGAGACCGCGGCATGGCGCCGTAGCGCGCCGTCGTCGCGCGGTACGAGTCCGAGAACAGGTCCGATTGCACTGCAACACAGAACGAGATATTGTCAACTTACGTACGGTCAGCTGCATAAGTAGCTATACACTTCTGTACCCTGTCAAACTGACGAACCGCCAATGTTTCAATGACTTGATAGGCGGTTTAAGATTGACAAGGTACAAAAGGGTCTAGGTCAGAGAACAGATATGATTGCACTGCAACACAGAACGAGATATTGTCAACTTACGTACATGATACATAGGGGTAATATGCACAAGCGATGGTTTACAAATAACTCATTGGTGCATGTCTGGGGCGGGATATGAAACCGCTTCTCTGCCGCGTAAACGACTGCTCTACCAGCGCTCGAGGTGTTGTAAACTGTACCTTCTATCAAGTTACGTAAAGATGGGGTACACGAAAGGAGTCTTCTCGAGTGAAGTACCAACTATACTTTATTTTATATGCGTCCGGCCCACACTAGGCAGTCAGCGAATTACGCTATTCTGACTAACTTCTCCTTTCACCACGGTCGCAAGACGCGCTCTAGAGTCTAGTGTTTGTTACCTATAAGTAGTATAAGATCAGCTGAAAAACAGTGCTGTGGCCTTATTTTCTACAGCACATGCTGAGCTGGTGCCTTTTTGCCGTTCACAACAGCAACGTTTCTTTCGTATTGTTTCCTGTACTATTTTGTTGCTGTGAGTGTGTCAAATAAAAATTGAGATGAACGCAGCCAACACACAGTCTATGGATTGTCAACAATGTTATCTATGGCTAAAAACAGTATTGCAACATTACTATAGCATTCAACTTGTATATTGATAAATTATATTATAATAAATAGACAAATCCACTAACATCTAGGCCTTTTCAATTTCAACAGGTTGGAAGGAAGGAAGGAAGATGAGTTACTCACATTCGTCGAAGGGGTACGGGCTGAGGTCCCGGGGCTCCGGCACGGGCACCAGGTGCATGGGCTGGTGCATCTGCAGCGGCGGGTACGGGAGCGGCTGACTCGGCGCCGGCGGCACCGCCTGAGAGAGATGAGACGTTAGGAACATACGCACCAAAAATATCTATAGTATGGCCATTAGCCGCGTATCCACCTATCGAACGCCTCGGCGAGGCATGCCTCGGGTTTGGGTGCGTATTGCGACGTATAAAAACGAAATGTATAATTTCACATTAATAACGTTCACAACATATAATTAACGTTACGTATAACAACAAAATCTATATTTTCATAAGGTATAAGATTCAATTGGTATAACGTACATTTTATATAAAATCAAAATATATAATACTTACGAGGACTAATATCAATTCGTATAACATACATTACGTATATCGATTAAAATATATACTATCATTTAGTATAAAGTTCATAATCTGTGTTTAATTCCCCAACACCGTCAAACCCCCTAGCACCAAAACCTAAAGATAGGTGCGACGACGAGCAAAGCGCGGAGGAGCGTGTTAGGTGCACATGTTCGTCGAAACCAAAGCGGAGCGCAGCGAAGCGGAGCGGAGCGTCTCCACACATAGCGCCAATAATAATAATAATGTCAAAACCCCTAGTACCAAAACCTAAAGATAGGTGCGACGACGAGCAAAGCGAAGAGGAGCGTGTTAGGTGCACATGTTCGTCGAAACTAAAGCGGAGCGCAGCGAAGCGGAGCGGAGCGTCTCCCCACATAGCGCCAATAATAATAATAATGTCAAAACCCCTAGTACCAAAATCTAAAGATAGGTGCGACGACGAGCAAAGCGAGGAGGAGCGTGTTAGGTGCACATGTTCGTCGAAACTAAAGCGGAGTGCAGCGAAGCGGAGCGGAGCGTTCCCCCCACATAACGTCAATAATAATGATACGACAATCTTTTATACTTTTTGTGCATTATACATTATGATAATTATATCCGTTGTAGAATATATGTTATAAACGTTATGCATTTTAATCGTTATAACAATTGAAATTATACTTTTTGAACGTTATTCTTTACGAAATTATGTATTTAGTAATTATGCCTTTCGTTTGTTATGCACAGTGATCGTTATACTTAATAAATTTATATCATATGGGCGTATACCTTGTGAATGTTATACCATTCGTTTTTATACCTCGTATTACTTACCCCTCGGGTTTGCTAGAACGCGATCCAATGCTCGGTTTGTATGGTTGGTTTAAACTATTCAATAGATTTTGATGCGGTTGTTAAATAATAATTAAAAAAAACTGAATTTCCACAGAAAAACTTTTTTGGGAGAAAACCAACTTACCACTTGATTATGTTGCGTCACAGCCAGCAGGCCGGTGTACTGTCCAGCCATCTTGTTGTAGGGCATATTGGCCGCGATATTGGGCGGGAGACTGGCTATAGGTGGCGCCATGTTGGCTTGCAGATTGGAGTGGAGGGGAGCCTCAAACATCAGACCGTTCTGGTTCAGATTCATCCCGTTGAGCATCTGGCCGTTCATTATGTTCGGTGCCGGAAACGTCCTGTGGTGTGATAGATAGATAGATAAATATTATTTACTTAACACAATATATAGGTACACAACACAAGGTTACACGGAAAGAGGGATTGTTTGATGGGTGCGTATTGCGACGTATAAAAACGAAATGTATAATTTCACATTAATAACGTTCACAACATATAATGAACGTTACGTATAACAACAAAATCTATATTTTCATAAGGTATAAAATTCAATTGGTATAACGTACATTTGATATAATATCAAAATATATAATACTTACGAGGACTAATATCAATTCGTATAACATACATTACGTATATCGTTTAAAATATATACTATCATTTAGTATAAAGTTCATAAAACATACTAACATATAACATAATCTGTGTTTAACCTGTATTAACCCATAATCTGTGTTAACCCAACACCGTCAAACCCCCTAGCACCAAAACCTAAAGATAGGTGCGACGACGAGCAAAGCGAGGAGGAGCGTGTTAGGTGCACATGGTCGTCGAAACCAAAGCGGAGCGCAGCGAAGCGGAGCGGAGCGTCTCTCCTCTTAGCCCCAATAATAATAATGCTGTGAAAGCCCCTAGTACCAAAACCTAAAGATAGGTGCGACGACGAGCAAAGCGAGGAGGAGCGTGTTAGGTGCACAATGCACATGGTCGTCGAAACCAAAGCGGAGCGCAGCGAAGCGGAGCGGAGCGTCTCTCCTCTTAGCCCCAATAATAATAATGCTGTGAAAGCCCCTAGTACCAAAACCTAAAGATAGGTGCGACGACGAGCAAAGCGAGGAGGAGCGTGTTAGGTGCACATGTTCGTCGAAACCAAAGCGGAGCGCAGCGAAGCGGAGCGGAGCGTTCCCCCCACATAACGTCAATAATAATTAAAAAAACTATACGACAATCTATTATACTTTTTGAGCATTATACATTATGATAATTATATCCGTTGTAGAATATATGTTATAAACGTTATATATTATGAATATTATGCATTTTAATCGTTATATCAATTGAAATTATACTTTTTGAACGTTATTCTTTACGAAATTATGTATTTAGTAATTATGCCTTTCGTTTGTTATGCACAGTGATCGTTATACTTAATAAATTTATATCATATGGGCGTATATCTTGTGAATGTTATACCATTCGTTTTTATACCTCGTATTACTTACCCTTGTTTGATAACTGAGATGTTTTGAATATATCGCTATAACATAGGTAATGCAAAGGTAGGATCATATTTGTACTTGTTTGTTTTCATATCACATAGTTGATGAATCAGGTTCTTAGGGTCACTGTCCTGATTTAGTCTGCATTCCCAGTAGGTAAACTGTTCACTCGTTACATATCGCACGCGCGGAAATGGCCAAGACTGCGCAATTTGTGAACACTCGGCATATTAAAGGCAAGCCTTACCTTTTGGAATCATACGCAACGGACGTATCACATTAAATATTCTTTGTATAGAAACAACACAAGGGCGTCCACTGCATTGGCATTGCCGACGCCGTTTCTCCATGCATTTATTAAAATTCGTGTGCTCCGATACGTAAGATATCGATAGGTGGACGCTTACCTTTAACCGGTACACCGCTAACTCAGTCAGCTAACAGCTTATCTACTGGGAACGTACATATATCTTTAGGATCTACCGCAGTGACTCACGTGGTTGGTATAGGCTCGTGCGGGGGCGGCTGCTCAGCAAAGTCCACGGCCATGGGCGCCATCGGCTGGGCCGCCATTACTGGTTAGAGAGAAAAATACATTATTTTTATTATAAAATAGTAATTTCGGGGGAAAATGTTGGTAAAGGAGTGTAAATTAACGAGATCATAGTTTTTAAAATTTATTAGTAGGTACAAACGTATAAATAGTAGGTAGGTAGGTACTTCTTGAGTTTATTCGTTCAAAACATTCATACACTCATAAATAGAAGCATCTCATACAATTAGTACCTATACATATTATTCTGAAATTTGATTTTAATTTCAGCACAATATTATGTTTATTATAGGTACCTACTAACAGTATGCTAGTAGCTTTTATGATATGTAAAATTAACATCCATATTTTTTATGAAACATTTATGACATTTATGATCTTTAATCCATTCCATTTACGACGGGGTGCTATTGATTTTTGTTTACATCGAACTTGCTGTAAACTGTTTGAATAAGCCGAGGCAAAAGGAATATTAAAGTATCAGCCGCTACTAGAGCTTTCATGAATATTTAAACCGAATCAAACAGTTGATTTGTCACTCCTTTGATTACTGGGAATTATGGTCTTTTATCTAATAATTATGTATTTTACATCAATATTGGTTTTGTTTTACATTGATCTTGACATGTGATCGGAACATAACCTTGATATTGAAACAAACAGTATTATATTACATTTAAACCTTCAGCAGCAAAATTTGTAGTTACAGAATTGAACAACAATGACTATTTGATGCCTTCTCCGAAATCGACCAAACATGACCGAGCCATACACTTGAAGTGCAACCCAGGAGAAGAGTTATATATCATGCAATCGGTGTGTTTTAACTTGATTTTCGGCTCGCGCGGTAGCCGCGCTCAGTCGATACACAGCTTCAGAATATGACCATGTCTGGCGTTCACGAATGGGTCAACCCATAACCAGGCGTGGCAAGGTGTAATTTTATTAAAGTACAAAATAAATATAGAACTTTACGGGTGTCAGCTAAAGCAAGCTAAAGTTAAAATATGCGAATGATAAAAAAACTATGCTAAATTAACAGATTCTGAACGGTTCATCAACAGTCGATTGTCCCGCGATTAAGTGACGTATCGTTCTATTGGCGAGACAACCGACTGTTGATAAACCGTTCAGAATCTTAGTATCTGAGAAAAAAAAACAGAACAAAGTACTTACACGGAAGTCTGAAGTTGTTGATATGCTGCTGATTGTTGTTCCCTATCGGGTAGGCGGGGTATAAGGTCGGCAGCGGCAGCGGCGCGGGCGCAGGCCGCCCGGCCACGTTCATGAAGGCGAAGTTGCCGTTGCACGACACAGGCGTCGGCGGCGGCGGCGGCTGCTGCGAACGGTACCTAGGCGTGGAAAAAAAGTATAGGTTAGAATAGAAGGCGTAAGACTTTAGTCAGTTAGAAAGCAAATAGTAAAGCCTACAAGAAAAACTATACAATAAATTAACAATAGAAGGGTTTATCGCTAGCGATCTCTGGGACAGCCATACCAAACCAAATTATTTGATTGTCATCTTAAGCCCCAGTTTCACCATACTCTGTTAGATAACAAGGGATTAGTTGTTGACTTTTGACACATTTGTGAAGAATTTGGCCCTACTTGCACAAACATATTAAATCTAGATTTACTTAGTGTCAAATCTCGATTTAAGAAATGTCAGTCCATATAAAATTTGACACTAAACCGAGATTCAACACTAAATCGAGATTTAATACTAAATCGATATTTAACACTAAATCTAGATTTAACACTAAATCTAGATTTAACATGTTGCAGTGGCCCTTAATGTGGAAATGACGTATTATTGATGGCATTACAATGTAATGTATACAATATGTTTAATGAAGAAGACCAGCCAGCCAAACCTACAGTCCACGCATCAATCAACCGGGGTGTTAATGATCTAACAGGCTATGGTGAAACTAGGCATTAATGTTATTTAAATGAGATGGCATTATTTGGTGAATAGTGTGAATATCGTTCGCAATGCTGCACTAGCTCGGATTTCGAATCATTCGTTAATTTAAAAAAAAAAAAATCATAAAAAGAGTCAATGAATACGCATTTGCATAAATGTAGGTATATTAATCATTCGCTCTGGTCCGTTCACACATCAATTTCATAAGAATTAACCTTATTACAATGACTCAAGGTTCTATTTCTGTATGTCATATGCGTCGGTATTCGTCAACTGAAATCCGGTACAAGTAGATGAAATTGCTAAAAATTAAAGGAGCAGCTAATATAAGTACATAGGTAGTTAGGTACAATACCTTAGTAGATTATTGTGTTACTGATAAATACCGATGATATAATAATAATATGAGTACCACATTATAATGTATTTTTCAGTTTTTCAAAACATAACCTGAAAACTGAAAATGTGGATTCTTCTAGCAAAAACTGTGATACGACCGGGAATATGCACTCTAATGCTACCATAACTTACATAATTTATGAACTCTGCTATCCACCCAAACACCAAACAATAATACTTCTTAAACAACACAGAAAAAATATTCGCAACAACTGAAAAATAATTCGCACCGCGTTGTACAAACAAATCTAACGTACTAACTGCCATAAGTACTCAAAGTCGCTTAATCATCATTTCATTAGCTTAAGGGTCAGCGTGCACTGTGATTTTTTCACGACACTCTGCAACACGATTTAAAAGTCGCACTATTCTTAATTATACACTCCCGGGCAATGAAAAATTTCCATTCAGGAAATCATCAAATTACTCCTAAACGAAAAAAAACTAACTTAATGACACCTTCTGCAATATTTGAGTACATTTAACGGCGCATCAGAATAATACGAACTAAAAACGTAAATGTTTTGTTAAAATTTCCTATTAAATGTTTTTAAAAAGTTCGGCGTTTTGTGTCTGCATTTTTAAGTGGAACTGTTTCTTTGCTCGTGAGTGTACTTTCAACAACAAAAATTGCAAGACGGCGCCGGTCCTTATTAAAGATTTATAAAATGAAATATTTACGGTTAAACGCAAGCAATAAAAATCATAACAGATTCAACGTTTTTCCTAAAACTGCCACATTTCAGTCTCTCTTCATGCTTATGCATTTAGAACCTACCTCCCAATACCCAGTAGCTAGAATGTTGTACCTAATGCTATTATTACAACCATATTTTTGTAGTTACGAGGCATCAGTAAAGGCACAATTATTATTATTACAATGATCTATTAGAAAGCTGTCTCAATGCCTATGATTATACGCTTATGTTGTATAGCTGTTCCCGCGCGCTTCGCTTCGCCTTAAAAAGTTTTCCCGTGGGAATTCCGCGATAAAAAGCCTATGTTCTTTCCCAGGGTCTAGACAGTATGTATACCAAATTTCATTCAAATCCGTTCAGTAGTTTTGGCGTGAAAGAGTAACAGACAGACAGACAGACACAGTTTTAGTTAGGATTATAATTATATTTCTAGTGGTGGTTATAATTGACATAAAATCTACCAAAAATTGTCCAATTAATAAACATTGTCTTGCTATAAAATAATATGAAACCGGCTTATGCTGGAGCGAGTATAATATTTTGCTGTCTCGACAATACGAGTATGGCTTGCCTTATGCTTACCTATCCATATCACATTACAATGCCACGTAGGCATAGCTTATCTTATTATTACCAGAATTCGGACGGGATGAGGACTAAATCAAATAAGTTTCTAAGGAATTATGACATAATTTGTATCACAGAAACTATATAAAACGCTACTACAGTATGGATTTTTCTGTCTAAAATGCAGTCTGCCAATTTCGCCTTATGCCAAAATGCAATTTAAAATAAGCGTTTCGCCGTAGATTAGTTTCCTCATATGGCCTATTTCGCGATACGTACGACTATATTATGGCAATACCCATTTCTCGATTTGACTATGTCGCAATAGGTCAAATTCTCCCGTATTGCCTATTTAGCAACAAAAACTTCTCGTCAGGGAGGTTATAGGAGTGAAACGCAAAATGGGGAAGGAATCGAGCGGTCAGATAGATAACTAAACACGAATTTATTGAAAAATTGTTTACCTACATCATAGCGGACTCCAGAACCTTCATATAAATAAGCTAAAATTTTCCTAAATACAGTTTACATCAGTGAAGACACGACTCGTGAACCGAATATTATCTCAGTTATGAAATAGATTAATATACAAAAATTTAAACCCTTTAGTGCCAATAAAAACATTATATTTATATTATATATTTAACCTTTAATTTCTCCAACAACCTTAACCCCAACATCTCAGTGCGTAGGGGTGCCGACACATTAGCAATTAACAATCGCTCAACTGTCAAACATCTGTCAGATCCATAAAAGTTACGTCAAATCGACGAGCGACCACCACGCCACCTAAGGTTGCTAATGTTCAGATTGTTCAGTGGTGACAATCCCACTGTAGGATAACATCTGCGTACCCGCAGGATCTTGCGCTAGCTACACTCGACATCGCCATGCGTATAATACATTTGTCCTTCCTTGGCACAAAAGGTAAACAATATAATATGTCATATTTGTCTTTTTAATCAAAATATTATTAAACAAATAAACTACGGCCAAAATAAATGGTTTAATAACGAGATTCATCATTTTTGCTAGTAAGTATTTCATTGGTTGTTATTTTTATTTAAAAACATAGTTTTCAAATAAATTCAAATAAAACGACACAAAGAATGTTTACCTTTTGAGCCAAGTAAGAATGAATACAGCACACCTCCTTAACATTCTACTAGCTACACCAATGATCCTCACCTCTCGCGCTCCTCCTCCGAATGAGCGAAGGTGCACTGGTTCCCTCGAGGGCAGTAGGAGCGTGCGGCCGCGTCCCGACACATGGACACCTTGTATTTGCCGTGCGTCGGGGTGCCCGTGCCTTGTGGGGACGGGAGACCTGTAGGATAATACGGCTGTTAGAGATGGATAGACATCAAAGTAATTCTCATCTTCATCATCAGCCTATAGCAGTCCACTGCTGGCCGTAGGCCTCGCCCAAAGCACGTCACTGGATGCGATATTTTGCTTTCCGCATCCAATCATAACCAGCCACCTTTCGCAAGTCGTCACCCCATCTAGCCGGAGGACGTCCCACACTACGTTTGTATGTCGCGGCCTCCACTCCAGAACACGAAAGTAATTTTATAAAGGTTGAAAGTTTTTATCTTCGGAATAAAATGCAATAACTTTGTATTTTGTTAACTTATAGTCAAGTCACGTGTTTTTGACCAATGGTTAAGTTAACTACGGATCAAAAAACTGTCCCTAACGTGGTTACAGGGTCATTATAAGTCTTAGTTTGGGGTCCAGACATTATATATTTTACACACAGACAGACGCGGGAAGCGACTATACTACAGTACTGACTGGGGTGCTCGGGGTGCTTGTTGTGGTTGGGGTCGCGGCCGCTCTGCTGCAGGTAGTGGACTAGCCCGGACACCCCCTCGCGTACATACACACAGACAGACGCGGGAAGCGACTATACTACAGTACTGACTGGGGTGCTCGGGGTGCTTGTTGTGGTTGGGGTCGCGGCCGCTCTGCTGCAGGTAGTGGACTAGCCCGGACACCCCCTCGCGTACATACACACAGACAGACGCGGGAAGCGACTATACTACAGTACTGACTGGGGTGCTCGGGGTGCTTGTTGTGGTTGGGGTCGCGGCCGCTCTGCTGCAGGTAGTGGACTAGCCCGGACACCCCCTCGCGTACATACACACAGACAGACGCAGGAAGCGACTATACTACAGTACTGACTGGGGTGCTCGGGGTGCTTGTTGTGGTTGGGGTCGCGGCCGCTCTGCTGCAGGTAGTGGACTAGCCCGGACACCCCCTCGCGTACATACACACAGACAGACGCGGGAAGCGACTATACTACAGTACTGACTGGGGTGCTCGGGGTGCTTGTTGTGGTTGGGGTCGCGGCCGCTCTGCTGCAGGTAGTGGACTAGCCCGGACACCCCCTCGCGTACATACACACAGACAGACGCGAGAAGCGACTATACTACAGTACTGACTGGGGTGCTCGGGGTGCTTGTTGTGGTTGGGGTCGCGGCCGCTCTGCTGCAGGTAGTGGACTAGCCCGGAGACCACCTCGCGTAGGGACGACAGGATCTCGCTCAGCTGCTGCCAGGTCGGGCTCTTCGCGTCTGAGGGGTATACAGGGTGTTAATAAATGGGTTGAAAGTCAAGAAGTGCCGGCATAAAAAAAATGTTTATTAGGGAAATCGTTTTCAGTGATACTATGGTCTTGTCTTGCTGCTGTTAGCTCGGTCTCTTCGCGTCTGAGGATTATACAGGGTGTTAAAAACGGTTTAGCGACGAAAGTCAATTTGAAAGAATAAAATGATATAGATAAAGAGGGGTAAAAATAGGTTTGCAACGAATACAAGCGGTTTCACCATAAACGACAATCTGACTAGATAATCCTTTCACCATCCCCTAGACTAGCCTTTGTGCCTGTCTTCCGATCCGACACTCTAAGAAAGAACAGTATAAAACTAAACATTGTATTACCACGAAGTCTAAATATTTTGGACCAGTACGGTGTTCAGAATAAAATACCGTTAGTTTTATCAAGAATTTCACTATGCTAAACATCAGACAAACACTGATTTTTCATGGTAAGGCCTACAACATCATCAAAACTTACCCGTATGAGCGTCAACCTGCGCCAGTCGATCCAAATGCATGCTCATAAGCAGCAGCCTGGCCGGATCGCCCGTCCTTTGCAACGCTATAAACAACTCTTGCACCGACTGAGCGAAACTCTGGGGCGTCTGCAACTTGTCTATTATACTCTGCATGTGGCTCTTATGTGCCGTATCGCCGTATAACAACGCACTCCATTGTTCTGGGGCTATTCTGAGGCCGGCTTCGGTAGCTATTTGGACGATTTGAGCGTCGTGTTCGCGACGTAAGGACTCGTACGTTCGGAATTCGTCTTTTAGTTGCATTAGGGAAGAGTCGCATTCACGTTTTGAAACCTGCGGATGGGAAGTGACGGTTAGCTTTTTATTTTTTAAGAGACCTCACAGGACAAGTCAAGTATTAAAAATACTTTCACTGATTAAAGCTGTGCAATGAATGATACTTTCATTCTTGATTTTTACAAGGGCAAATTGAATGACGGACGATGTATCGCAATCTACCTAAGCACGAACTTGGGTAGATTGCGTGATTACATTCCCAGTAGGCAAACTGTTACTTGGCCCGTGTAGTAACGCTGCAGAACAGCAAACTATGAAACCTCGGCTATTTAAGTATAATGTACTAGAACAGATAACGCGAACAAAATCTGTGTTACTCGTGAAGCAGTACGGGGCGCTCGACCAACTCGTAGATACCCATAGAACAACGCGGACTCGGATGTAGATTCCAGTGACAGGTGAATAAATGTCAAATTCGTGGTGTCGTTTCTATACGCTAGTAATATTAGTTCAATCCACTCGGCATACCAAACCGATAACAGTTCGCCTACTAATACTAACATAATAATGTAGACAAGTGCAGTGTTACCTTAAAACAAGAAGCCCTGTATAGGAGCTGGACGACATGGCCTATGCTAGTTTTGGATGCTTGAGGGAAGTGTGGCTCCAGCCGTTGTACGACAAACATCACCAGGACCTGTCAACAATACTTATATTAGAGAGAGTCGCCATTGAATCTGTTCATCATTATCATAATCTTTGGCGTATACAGCGGCCGCTACAGGGGTTCGTTATGGACGTCATTAAACTCGTTGAATGCTCTTTTCACCAATCACAGCGCAGAATTTATTTCGAATCGCGATATAGTGACGTACGTCGATAACGAACCCGTGTTCGGAAGCAGGGTAAAGATATCCTCCATATACAGTAGTAAATAGTCAAAATGGAAAAGTCTTTTCACTGCTACGAAATCTTCCAGTTGCTATCCAGAGCGTCAAAAAAGCGCCAGATCAGCATGTGCACAATAAGGCCACAGCACCGGTTTTCAGCTGGCTGTTATAAGTTCGACGCTACTATTCTATTCCTATTCTCTATAAGTAAGTAGTACTCTCGAATGGAACCTCAGAGCATATCCCGTTCAGTTCTAGATTGCTTTCCTAAGCTTGGACCATTTCCCACCACGCTTCGTCACGCTTCTGTGCAAGACAGTCATACCTTCCTAGACAGTGCGGAGCCGTCCTCCAGAGCCAGAAGCACCAGTTTGAGCACCTCCTCCTGCATGGCGGGCCCGAGGAACTGGCAGCCGCGCGCGCGCACCGCCGCCCACAGGTTTGCGCTCAACTGCTGCGGGTTCTGCGGACGACATTGGTTGGTGTCAAATGGGGTATGTTAAATTTTGGGTTTATAAAGTTTGTTTAGTAATGCGAGTTTAAAAAAAAATACAGCTTTAGATATTTCTTTGAACTCACATTATAATAATATGATCGATCAGCTTTTATTCAATGTTTGAATCAATGTCAAAACTGTATAGCTATTCCACAGGGAGAGACCTCTGAGAAACCCTAATTACATTCGAATAAGGGTAGTTTATGTTTGTATCAGATGTCTTTCCCCATGGAATGGGATATGATGAAGCTGACTGTATTTATACATGTTGCGAAAGTGGTATAGTTAGTAAGCTGAAAGCGAGTAACTAAGCTCTTCATTCGCATTGCACCAGCGTCACCAGCTTCATCTGAACAGAGCACGCTGTATGTACAGTCGAACTATAAAGTCCTGACAGTAAAAAGTGCGATTTTGCCAAGACTTTTTATCATTGTCAGTTATTAACTTACTTTAACATACAATTTAAAAATAAAATACCACTTGATAATGGGTTTTTAACGAATTTGTCCTTTAATAAATAATAATACATCGATTAAATACAGTCTGTAACAATAAGTTAGGATCCACTTCCGTTTTCAGGACTTTATAGTTTTACTGTACGCGAGAGTATCATGTGAGTACACACCTGGTGCTGCAGTATGAGCTCTGTGACGGTGCGCTCGCCGAGCGACCGCGCCGCCCGCGCCGCGCGCCCCCGCCCCTCCTCGTCCGTGATGGCGCATTGTACTAGAGTCACCAGCTTCCTCTGGATGGGGCGGGAGAGCCGGCCGCCGGTTGAACTGCTGTTCGCTGGGAATGGGTAGAAAGGAATGTTACGCTTTTGTTATTGGGGGTCACTGTCTAAGACGTAAGAGCTTGTACACAAAACTGCGTTGCGACGTCGCGTCGCATCGCAAAAACCTGCGACATTATTCAAGCATTTGTCCTTAAACACTATCAAAACAGTCGCAGTTTTGTGTACAAGTCCTAAAACAAAATTTCGAAGCGCTACTGCGCGAGCCACGACTTTGTCTGTGATGTTTGGACCTTTGGTAGAACTTTGTTGGTTCGGATTATGTCTATCACCGAATATAAAAATTGGCTGCAACAAACTCTTGTACATATAATTTCCTAAAATATCACACTATCACGTTGTATCAAACGTGCGCTGTCGTTTGTTCGTTCGTTTTTGGTCAGTATAAAGTAACTTCGTTAGTCCGTCATGTACACCACAAGAGTAAACCCTTTAGTGTGTGTGAGTGTTAACAGCCGCTGATGAACTATATGATTTTTGTCACATCGCTTTCGTTTATACGGATTGTATATTATATTATGTATCTTGAGAAACTTTGTTCGTTCTTGGTAGGACATCCGCCGTCAGGTTATTTTGGGTTATTTAGACACTAATGTCAAATTTTATTAAAGTAAATAGCGCACGCTTGATTAAAGTACTGCACTGTTTATTACTGAGATTACAGTGAAATCATTCATTCAGAATTTACTCAGAAAATACGATGAATAATGAAATCAAAGTCATACTTAATTAGTCACGCCACGTCCAGTCAAATAATTTAGTGTTCAAATCATCTTAAGATAAGCGTCGAAGCGACAGCTAGAACGAATCAAAATAGTATGTTTTATCACAAGGCCAATGTTACAGTACTGTTTATAGTCACTTAGATACAGAGGTAAGTGACAATTTATTACCGAACGATATTAGATCACTACATGTTATGAAATAAGTGTGTGTTTTTACTGGGAATAGCACGGCCAACTAACAGGACTTTATTGCATTACTTACATTTTAATTTTAAGTTTATTTAGTGTTAGCATAGGTTTTTGTATTCGGAATTACATTCAATTTTATGTAGGTATGTATTCATGTCATTGTATAAGATTATAACCCTGAGAGAGAAGTGGTAGTTTATTTAATCATGAATTCAAAGGCCAAACATAGGAATTTTCCTTTAGATAACAGTTTCAATTCACAGAAATTTCAGCCTTAAAATCTCTATAGAAATAATATAGCTGTTTAATCTTTCTCTTGTAACTATATTTATCCCAGACGGTATGTGGGTGGAAAATCAATACTTAACTGGAAGGAATTATGAAAGCTTGATCTCAGGATTTATACCTACACATAAATATAAAATGAGGCTGCTTATTGAGCTGAAACTTGTGATGGAATTATGTTCAATGTTTATGACTATAATAAAACACTATTTTGATTTTGATTTGATTTGACTAACAAATTTAAAAAAATACTTTAATTGAAAATTTTGAGAAAGATTTGAGTTTTGGGTAGTATTGCTGGCATAATTATTTATGTAGTAAGCTGACACTCTGAATTAATAATGTAAATTAGGCTACTTTGTAAAAGAAGCTGCCTTGCTAGCTACCTCTGAACCCCTTTAGGGATTACAGTCGTGATCATATGTATGTATGTATGTAAAAGAAGCCGCCCCAGTGCCGGCCAACGGAAAAACCAGCCACTCCAGTCCATTGATGTTCCATATGCCAGTGGAACTTAACAGTTTATAAGTATGGATCATTGTTATGTTACTGTTCGACAAGAATATGTCTGAAAAAGAATCTCACCATTCCCGCAGTACTTGAGGTAGGTAGCAAGCTCTTGCAGCCGGCGCACGATGAGGTCGTAGGCCGCGCGCTCGTGCTCCGGCAGCGCCTGCACGCTGGGCGGGTGGTGGGGCTGCGGCGGCGGCGGGTACCCGGCGAGTTGGAGGAGAGCTGTGTTGACCACTAGCTCGTCCTCGTCTAGCTGGATTATGGTCTGTGGGCAGATGGTTAATTTGAGAAAAAAAAACTTTTTTAAATATTATTCTAATATAAATATTATGTAAAAGGGGAGGAGAAACTGACTGACTGACTGACATATTAATGCACAGCCTAAATGGTGAAATGTAAGCACTTGAAATTTGTAAGGGACATAGCATAGGTACTGTAGAGGTGCACTAAGAAAGGAAATCCGAATTTCCTCGAGAACGGGAACGGGAGTGATGGGTCACTTAAGCACTCAATTACCTCAATAATTGGGACAAATTGTAGGTCCCTACAAGTCCCATATTATATACTCACTGATGCACTCAGAATCTTATCTAGGTTTAAACGATTTGTCAATATTACACTAGGAAAACAAACAGTTACCTGGTCAAACGGGCACTGTCGTCGGTGAAGGTGCGAGAGGCAGTGCCTGCAGATGGTGTGGCCGCAGGGCAGGCTGATGGGGCTGCGCGGGGGTGCGCCGAAGTCGCGACAACATACCGGACAGTTGAGGTAGTCTGTCCATGCCGGTGCCTGGATTGGCATTCTGCACAAAAGCAAGCCAGATAAATAAATGGGAATATTTTCTTGTGGATGCCCAAAACCGTTGATTCGGCACTCTGTAAACTGGTGTTTGATTGTTATAATATTATGATGCTAAAAGTTTCATATAATCATGAATTTTCAGCATAAAGAGCTCTACAATTTATAAATCAAAATAAGACATTTCATAATGTTCCAATAGGTAAAACAAGTGTTACAACCTTTGTGAAACAAGCCACTACTATTGTTCAATGTAATAATGATTTAGAATATAATAGAATAGGATAGGAAACACAGCACACACAGATAAATACAAACATCAATACACATTTACACTAGTACTTGGTAGAAATGGGAGGGGTAAACTTAGCTAAAGGTAGGTAATTTGAGAAAAGTATTAAGTAGCTTTACATTTTTCTAGTCTGGTCAACAAATTTTATAATGTAGGTAAACAATCTTAGGTGGAAAAACACCAAGTCTCAAATTTCTCACTATGGTTTAGTCTGCAGATATCATGATCATCATATTTACAGAAGGACAATAATATAATACAGGTACCACATGCCTAAATTACACTTCAGTCATAAATAATGATAATGTAGCTGTAAATAAAAATATAAAACAAGTATAGAACATAATAATTATATATTCATGAGTTTGTTTATCAGATTCAGTACCTATTAAATGAAATGTTGCCCATAACACTTTCAATATGACTTCAGATATATTATTGCAATGATAAGCTTAATTGAATCTAGTTAGAGATATGTATAAGAAAAACAGCTGTGTGATGATGTCTTAACCCTTTTTATGTAGGTAAGAAGGAAATAACATCATCAAAATAATATACTTAATAAATACATAGTCCAAGCATCTGATCACATCAAACTGTGATGATATCAGCCAGCAGTTCGTATCAGACACTCTTTTTTACGCTAATTCCCTACAGTTTATAGACAAGTAATTTAATAAACGGTTATACCAACATCAAATGGGGGCCTGAAATAATGTGCAAATCCTATGATACTGCTATAAATTGCGTAAAGTATGTAAAAAAGGATGAAAATTCCAAAATTATGACATTCAAAAATTGCCAGCTCGGCAAACAGCCGATTGGAATCAGATTTGTGAGGCGGTACGGTGACAATAATTACAGGAATCTCATGCAATAAAAAGAGTGGTCTGTAGATAATTTAAGGATGACCATTACCTTAAAAATAACGCGAAGACTCATCACAAAAGTAACACATTTTTAACTTCTACCCACTTCAAAACATGATCCGTCAGCAGCCGAGAATAACCATAGACAACCGTAATAATATTTTTAAGTATGAACCATGTCTATGGAAATAGAGTTATTATTAAACCTCGGAATATGGTTTGAAAATATCAAGTCAATGTATTACAAAACACCTAGGCGGATTTCAAAGTGGTTCAGAAGGCCTAGCACGGGCTAGACGCGCACGAAAGATGTCACAAAAGCTTTCCGTCGCGCGTCACTCACATCGCGCGGCTTCGAGAGCGAGTGCAACGGAAAACTTTGGCCACTATTTGAAGTGCGCATCCAGGAGGATTGTAAGGTCATCTTCACATATAAAAATATCTAAAAATAACAAATATAACCATGTTTTAATAAATAAATATTTTGTTTTGAAATTCTTTTTAATTTTGGTCACTAGTTACGTTTTCTTTTACTCCAACTATCTCTTATCCCACTATTCAGTATCCTATCATTTAGTTTCAGCCCACACAGACTTCTTAGCGAGCGCATCTCAACAGTTGTCAGACCCAGCTTTCACATCCATGCATTAGCGTAGAGACTAACACTCCCCCATGAACAGCCAAACGAGCCTTTTTAGACACGTTTTGACTCTTCATGAAAGAGTGCAAGGCCCCATTTACGTATTTTATTCCGCGTTTTCACTCTTCTTTCAATATCCCCCTAACGATAATTACGAACATTTTCAAAGGTATACAGGGTGTTGCAAAAAGGGTATACTAAGCCGAAACCTACATGTGCAGCATGGTATATCTAAGACCGAAACTGAAATCAGAATTTCAAAAGTCACATGACTTTTTACTATGCAAAATTTAAATTTTTTTTCGCGAATTTTGAAATTCTGATTTCAGTTTCGGTCTTAGATGGTTGGTATATGTTGTATGCTGCACATGTAGGTTTCGGCTTAGTATACCCTTTTTGCAACACCCTGTATAAAGAAATTCTTGTTGTTACTAAAATATTTTACTGTGTTGCTGGTTAACTTGTGCACAGATAACGTGGTTTATAAAATGAGGCACAATAATATTACAAACTGCCTAGGCTGATTCTAAAACGATGACGATGGTATTTTAAAGATGTGTGTCTGTGAATTTCTGGTTTTATTCTGTGTTAATCAGATGTTTTGAATTTTGACAGCTTGTGGTGCTTTGATGCTCTTTGATTTGACTTTGTTTATTTATAGATAAGAATTTCGACGAATAATTGCAATAAAAAATAAATTGGCATAGCATGTAGGCTTAAATATGAGCAATATGTTGATAAAACCTCTCCGTGCCAGTATAAACAGTGTGAAAGCGCGTCAGTGCGTCGGGGTTTTGTCCCGACAGTTTTCTAATCGTCTAGATGCCCTAGATTACGAAGAAAGACTCACAGGATGTCTTTCTCAGCTTCCATCTACAGCCAAAGTGGTAATATGCGGCGGCGGGGTCATGGGTGCATCAGTCGCCTATCATTTAGCGAAAAGAGGATGGGGTGGTAAAACAATACTGATCGAAAAAGAAAAGTAAGTATTTCGATCGAAACCGACTTTATTACACGTATCCATCGGTGTTGTCATGTTGTGTTATACAACGTGAAATGTAACATTGTTGTCAATGTCATACAACTACTAACCTGTTTGTTTTAGGGTTGGTGGGGGCTCTCGGTGGCATTCTTCTGGGTTGGTTGGTGTATTCAAGCCATCGGTGGCACAAGTTCGCCTAGCTCAGTCTTCTATACGCTTGTTCCAAGATCTAGAAGAGAAAGGCCGACCCACAGGCTGGAAGCAATGCGGGTCTCTCCTCCTGGCTCGGACCAGGGACCGTATGACTGTCTACAGAAGAATGAAGAGTCAATCTGTGTAAGTTTCTATAGCTTATATTCTTATTCATTGATATTATTTAGAATTATATGTATCGATAAATGATGCATAAAATCTATATCGTTTACTTTTTAATAATATAAAGTAATAGCAGAGTGTATACTGGGTATGCCCTGGGCTCTGACAATAATAGGTAAGTATATGGCTTATAAAGAAATCAGTTGCTATCAATAAATAGAATCACATACTTACTGTTAATCCTTAATTCCTGCTGAATAAAATAATTCACTAATACTTCAAAAAAACTAATCATAATTTCAACTGTCCTATTAATGATATACTTGTTTTATATCTGCTAAATATACATACATGGAATCCATCCATAACAGAACTGCATTTGAAACTTTCCGTTTATATTTTGTTACTAGATCCTGGGGCATCGACTGTGATCTGGTCACACCGAAGGGCTGTCAGGACATCTGGCCCATGCTCAATGTGGAGGACATTGTCGGAGGTCTGTGGATCCCCGGAGACGGTGTAGGGGATCCTCATCTCATCTGCATGTCGCTAATAAGGGAAGCTCTGCAGAATGGTAAGTGAAATTGTTGCAATATCAGTAGAAGAATAAAATCTTGACTGATGTACCTTTTTGGAGAAGCAGGACTGAATTTATTAAAACCATGCAATTAATATGGCAGTTCAGCTGATTTATCTCTATTAAAGCATTGTCATAAAAGTAACAGATTATGTAAAGATACATGATTCATGAATTATAACTATTTAAAAAAAGTTGTAAATAAGCCTAGAAATTTTGTTGCATAAATTGTAATTCTCTGTCCCAGGTGTTGGTGTGATGGAAGATTGCTCCGTAACTGGGGTGCTTTCCAAGAATGACAGAGTGTGCGGAGTGGAAACCACACATGGGCCCATTGAGTGTGAATATTTTGTCAATTGTGCTGGCTTTTGGGCGCGACAGGTAAAGTTTATGTTATAATATATTTCGTTCTTATTTGTTCACATTATCCTAACTAATATTATAAATGCGAAAGTGTGTCTGTCTGTCTGTTACTCTTTCACGCCAAAACTACTGAACAAATTTGAATGAAATGTGGTATACATACGGTCTAGACCCTGGGAAAGAACATAGGCTACTTTTTATCCCGGAATTCCCACGGGAAAACTATTAAAGGCGAAGCGAAGCGCGCGGGAATAGCAAGTCTATTAATAATTAAGCTACATTAATAAATATATAGGCAATGTGCACAAATAATGAAACAATATAAAAATTGCAGTGGTTACATAAGTGGGAGTAGGACCTATTTGTATGAGTGTTAATACTGATTGAATTCACAGTCATACAAACAGAGGGATAGTTTGAGTCTGTCCGAAATGCTTCGTTATTTGCTTTATCTGGGATGTTTAGTATGAGCACATTGATAGGCCTAAAGATAAAAAAAAAGTTTATTTGCAAAAAATGTAACTACCAAATTTTATACCAGATATTACCATCTTTCTTTCCCTATGATGGCAACCAATAGTTTATATTAAATATGTTTTCAAATGCAAAACAGTTTTGGTCTGCCATCTTTGTTGCCCAACGATAGGACTTTTAAAAATAGAAATTACTTTCTTCTTCGTGGACGTTATGCTATTAAATTATGTTACTAAAGTCATTAAAAAAAACTGTTATTCTCTTATGTATTACAGGTTGGACAGTTAGCCCGCCCCAAGGTGAAGGTTCCATTGCTTCCGTGTGAACACTACTACCTGCACACAAAACCTATAGACAATCTAGACCCAATGACTCCAGGTAATGTTATCCAAAATATTGCACTAATATTAAACTCGATTACTTAAGTATCAAAGGTAATTTTGCCGGCCTTTTGAATTAAACAACCATTCTTAGCCTTTTAAAGATAAAGATAACAAATCTGATACAATCCGTAACTGAAATCCATGACTCAACAAAATATAGTTGTTATTACTAAAAAGCGAACTTGATTCTTTGGGATAAACCTATGTCCAGATTGTCTAGCAATCGGCTGATGAACTTGATGAAATCAATCAAACTATCAACGAGTAAATTATATGACAATGCATTATTTTTGTTTTTTAGTTGTTCGGGACCCTGACGGTTACATCTATTTGCGAGAGAGGGATGGCTGCATCTTAGCCGGCGGATTCGAACCCGTAGCGAAACCTGTATACGAAGAAGAAAGTGAGTATATAAACAGCCAGCTGCGAGTGTGAATCTTCTTAGCGTGGCTTACAGAATACATCTATATTTAGACATACTCTCAGTCACGCACCACTTCAGTGTTTGTTATGACTACAATGCACTCAGGATACATATAGAAACAACATGTAGGTACCTATAGGTTTAATCAAGATATTTTCCTGTAAAATCACTGTTTTATGAGAGTTCACTGACCGAGCTTGATACTTTTCCAACTCGCATCATTCAATTACGAGATTCCTGCCATAATGTTTATGGTTATGATGACCAGTGGGGTAAACGAGTTTTCGAATGAAGACCACGTCCTACGCTTCGCTAGAAAGTATGGCGTGGGACAAGAAGCCGCTCTTAGCTAGATAGAAATAGCCATAGTGCTTCTATGTCCAGCAGAGGATGATGGACGGGCTGATGATCATCATCATCATCAGCCAATAATCATCCACTGCTGGACATAGGCCTCGCCCAAGGAGCGCCACAACACTCGGTCCTCGGCCTTCCTCATCCAACCAGTACCCGCCACCCGCCTAAGGTCGTCAGTCCAGCGGGCAGGAGGGCGTCCTTTGCCTGTTCGTGGTCTCCACTCGAGAACTCGTCTAAGCCAACGGTTATCGGTTCTTCGGGCTGATGAAGATGATGATGAAATTCTACACCTACCACCCCATCTCCCGCAGTACTATCGCAAGCGTCGCGATGTGTGGGCGAGGACTGGGACCAGTTCCACGTGCTACTGCAGGAGCTCCTGAAGAGAGTGCCCTCGCTGAGCCAGGCGACGCTGCATAGACTCTGCAACGGACTGGAGGCGTTCTCGCCGGACTGCAAGTGGATCGTCGGCGAGTCACCTGAGGTAGATGTTGGAAAATAATGGGTGCTTTAGAGCCTGTCCAGATGAAGCGTTTTACGCGCGAGTCCACTCCCGTATCAATTTAAAACGCTCGAGTCCAGAGACCCGCTCATTGCACGCGTTTTACGCGCGGGATGTATTATGTAGGTACCTTTAGTATCTCAAGAACGTGCGAGTGTCAACGCGCGAATGGACTCATGCCTAAAACACCTCAACTGGATAGGCTCTTAAGTGCAACTTTGCAATGGTTAAAGATAGGAGTTCCTTTTTAATAATAGCCAAAAATTAACAAGGTAGAGTTAAACGAGTTTTATAAGTGAGTATCCGAAATTACTAACAACAAATAATGATGTTGGCACTTGTTTCTTTTGCAAAGTTAGCACTGTTAATTATTGTTATCAATAAAATTACAATTTACTATATATTATTCTTAAGTATGTAATTACGCTGTACGTTTGTTGCAGATGTTCAACTACCACGTGGCGGCGGGTATGAAGACGGTGGGGATCTCGGCCGCCGGCGGCGTCGCCGAGGCCACCGTCGACGGCATCGTTGACGGGTATATACATACGATATAACATATATGATACCTCGCTTCTTTTTTCTACTATCAACCACAACCAACGCCTTCGCGCCAGGAGGCGTTTGCGAGCTCGAGTTCTACTGGTTGACAAATGAAAAAAGGGGCGATCCATATACGTTACGGTTATATGTACAGTGACCATTATACCTGTAGGGATGGTATAATAAGCGGAAAGATATCGAGTGACTCATTATGTCAAAGAAATATTGTAAACACAAACACCTCTTTTTATCTAACATACAAAAAAAAGAAAAACAACGTTAAGTTTAGCAAAAAAAAAACATGATCGTATTATGGTACGGAACATGTGGCTTGTCACAGTGTTTCGTTTGTACCACGATATACAGGGCGTCCCTATATCTGTGCTATGACCGTTTGTCGGCAGATACACGAAGTACGATATGCACGAGCTGGGCATCAACCGCTTCCTCGGCCTCCACAACAATAAGCGGTTCCTGCGGGACAGAGTCAGAGAGGTGCCAGGTGAGACTATATAAATAAATAAATATGTGGGTACATCTCACACACGGCCATCCGACCCCAAACTAGGCAGAACCTGTGATATGGGTGTCGGACAGCTGATAGTATTATATCAACAGAAATACAACGATATTTAATACCTACATATTTAATAGACAATCAGACACAAAGGCAAACACAAATGCTCATCACATTCACACAGATTTTTGCCCTGGGCGGGATTCGAACCCAAAGCTATGAAGGCCACCAAATCTTAAAATACATAAACTTAAAATACTTACTTAATAAGTAACCCGACGACTTGATATGATACGAGCACCACGGTTTCCCTTCCAGGGGTCCACTACGGGATGCCATACCCGTTCCCTGAGTTCGAGACGGGTCGCAACCTGCGAATGTCTCCCATCTACCCGACGCTGCGCGACAACGGCGCCGTGTTCGGACAGGTCATGGGCTACGAGCGGCCCGCCTGGTTCGAGCCTCTAGGTCAGTGATACAGAAACAAGTGACGACAGCAAAAAAGTTTATAAGCCCCTTCTCCCACAGTCGCGTCGCTTGAGAGTCGCGTAGTGGGAGAAGGGACTCATCAGTCTCAGACTCATGATCCATACGGTGTATTTTAAACTCGCGGACGACAACCGTATATGCGCCTACAAAGCGACTGAACTCATCCTTGTAGAAGAAGAAATACGGAAAATGATCCGGCTTAGATATAACATGCCGCACAGGTAGGTGTCGGCTTAGTATACCCTTTTTGCAACACTCTGTATGTGATGAGACCCTAATCACGAACCCCGTCCACTCCACCCCACCAGACCCTGAGGCCAGTTCGGAGCAGCCGCGCGAGTTCAAGATAGCCTACACGAAGTCATTCGGCAAGCCGCCGTGGTTCGAGGAGGCGAGACGCGAGTACTGGGCGTGCCGTGAGGCGGTCGGTTTGGCAGACTACTCGTCCTTCACCAAGATTGACTTGCAGGTCAGTGGGTAACAGTGCTGTGTGCGTATCACGAGTGTTGTCGACTTATTTTTTTATGTAAGCTGGGTAGTGTCCCACTGCTGGGCAAAGGTCTCCACAAATAATTGACCACCGTTCCGTACCCTACCCTACCCTATCCCTACGAATATTTTAAGACCAAAAGTAGCGAAAACGGTTCAGCCGTTCTCGAGTTATAGCGTCAGGAAAGAAACCCAACTTATTTTTATCTAGTAGAAGATCGTATGTACCATTTAAGTGATTCACACTGCTCCGTTCACAGTCTCAAGGGCTTGAGGTGGTCGACCTACTCCAGTACCTGTGCTCCAACGACGTGGACGTGCCCGCGGGCAGCATCATCCACACCGGCATGCAGAACGAGCGAGGGGGCTATGAGAACGACTGCAGCCTCGCCAGGATCGCCCCCAACCAGTTAGTGCTGCTCTCTTACTGCCAGTTTCAATAACTCTGGCTATCGATAGCTGACTACTTTCATACGATTTTGTCAAATGCAACTTTTCATATGTTTAAATCTTATGATAGCAACTGTCAGCTATCGATAGATAGAGTATTGAAACTGATAGTTAGTTTAAGGGGTTACAGATCGGTTGAACATAATTATTCTGTTAGCTTGTCCATCAACTACAAAAACGACATTATCTATTCTTGGACCAACAGAGCACCTATCTGCTAGGCTAGCTATGTTATAAAATACAAAATGTAGGTCCCACTACGTAAAAGTACTAAAATTAAGTACCTCCAAAATTTTCGGTCCATATGGATCGCTGAACTCTGTAAAGCAGTATAAAAACTATTTATCTCTATTCCAGCTACATGATGATCGCGCCAACCATCCAGCAAACGCGTTGCAAAGTGTGGATCAAGAAGCACTTGCCGGCCAACGGATCAGTCACCATGTCAGATGTCACGTCCATGTATACTGCCATCTGCATCATGGGACCTTTCACCAGAAATCTCCTGTCAGAATTGACGGATACTGACCTATCGCCATCGAATTTCCCCTTCTTCACGTTTAAGGAGATCGATGTTGGACTGGCCAATGGTATTCGTGCCATGAACTTGACCCACACTGGAGAGCTGGGTTATGTGCTGTATATTCCTAATGAGGTAAGTTAATTCAACTGTAATTTAAGCGCTATATTTTCTTTGAAACTGGAAGTCCTAACCTAACACCATGTCAGTGTCAGAAATTACGAATTAGTATTGTCGCCCTGATAAATTTTTTGATGTTGCCACGTCTTTCTGTTGAAGTTAGGCCGTGTCCCCAGTGGGCAGATACTGAGATAGTCAAACTGCGTACTAAACTAGTAGACAGTGGACACTTCATTTCAAATATATGGAAGAGCGTACTAAATCGATATGCCGCAAAGTCAGTCGGTCGCTGACGGTTTGCCTGCTGGGGACACGGCCTTAGCGTTGCCAAACTAGCCATTACCCATAGATAGGTATAGCATGAAACTGGATCTGCAAATCCGCAATTTAACACACCCCCTTTACATTCCAGTTCGCTCTCCACGTATACCACCGTCTCATGCAAGTGGGCTCGAAGTACGACATAACCCATGTGGGCTACTACGCGTCGCGCACGCTGCGAGTGGAGAAGTTCTTCGCGTTCTGGGGCCAGGACCTGGACACGATGACCACGCCGCTCGAGTGCGGGCGGACTTGGCGTGTGAAGTTCGATGTGAGTGGCTGGTTTTAGGGCCTTAGCATGTATCATCGTAACAGATCTATATACACTTACCTAACCGGCATAAGCAAACGTCAAAAACGTAAAATAATGTAATTCCCTTTTTACCTTACTTTATGCACTTGCGGTGTCTAGGCAAAGCTATGTCGGTGCATATTGCATAGCATACTAAATGTAAGGTCGCTTCTTTTTCTCCACTCAGCCAGTAGAGCGCGAGCTCGTGTACGCCTGCTTGACAGAAGAAAAATAGGCGATCCCTTTACTTTACACTTATAACTATGTTTGAGACCCTAAGCAATGACCTAGGCTAGTAGCACGGGGCGCATTTAAAACGTGACATAAATTTTGCATCGCGCTCACTCAAATCGCACAGCCTCAAGAGCGATCGCGACAGAGAGCTTTTGTCACGTGTTAAATGCGTCCCGTGCTACTAGCCTCGGTCATTGCACAGGGCCTCAGCACATAATATAAACGTAACGTCTTTACGTTCGGATTCGGTTTGTCTTTTTTCATCCGTCGACCAGGCGTTCGCGAGCTAGCCCTTCTACTGCGTTTTAACCTAACCCTAAACCCCACAGAAAGACATCCCCTTCATCGGTCGCGAGGCCCTCCTCAAGCAGCGACAAGACGGCGTACTGCGTCAGTACGTGCAACTCGTGCTTACTGACCACGACCACGAGCTGGACCTGTGGTCGTGGGGCAACGAGCCCATCTACCGGGACGGCAACTACTGCGGGCAGACTACTACCACGGCGTACGGGTTCACGTTTAAGAAACAGGTGCGTAATATATTTTTGTTGATTATGTTGAAGAGGTCTGGTAGGTACTAAAGCTCTGCCTTGTGGAGGCCCTCGGCCGGTGGTCTATAGTGGTCTCTTTTCCACGCCTAACATGCATTTCCATGGTAAGCAGTCAAAAAGAAGCCTCGGCCGATTGCCTCCGCAACAGAGTTTATTAGATTAGTAGTTAACGTCACGGCAATATGTATAGTCAGTATGTGCAACTAGTACTGACGGACCACGACCACGAGCTGGACCTGTGGTCGTGGGGCAACGAGCCCATCTACCGGGACGGCAACTACTGCGGGCAGACTACTACCACGGCGTACGGGTTCACGTTTAAGAAACAGGTAAGGATTATTGGGAGAAGAGGTCTGGTGTTAAAGCGCTGCCTTGTAGAAGCACTATGTAGGTGGCCTATAGTGGTCTCTTTTACACACCAATGCACATCCATTTGCATAGTTCACAAATAATGAAGATCTATTTATATGCCTATGCTTAATAATGATAATTCTTGCAGGTGTGTCTCGGGTTTGTGCAGAATTTCGACGAGAATGGCGTCGCGCAGCCTGTCAACAACGAATACATTTTGGGCGGACATTACGAAATAGATATAGCTGGAATACGGTAAGTCATTTATTATTTATACAACCTCAAAACTTATTATTGGCGATTACTTAACAGTACCTTCTATGGTTTATCGTTAAAAGTATACTCTCTTGAGTCCAGGGCTACACACTAGTAGAAAAGTATATCGATATCGTTTTGTCGCGCAGGAATAGACACAAAATTATACACAGAATATATTTACACAGAATTTACTACGCTTTACAGGTACTCAGCAAAAATAAACCTGCATTCGCCGAACCTGCCTACCAAGTACCCAGATAAGGAGCGCGATGTATACCAAGCGACGCGGCCGGCCCGTAGCCAGGATACCCAGTATGTGGGCCGCCATTATCAACCTTAACCGGAGAAATAAGCTGTAGTTTTCGCTGTAGCGACGCACTGATTCTCGACTTAAATGAGAGCGCCAAAATAAAAGGCTGTACATATCTTTTTTAGGTACGGAAAAAATATAAATGTCATGCTGTAATAATCGCAATGCAAGATAAGTAAGCTGTGATTTTTTGAAAAATAACGTCTTAGTATTAAACTGACAATACAAAAAAATCTATTATTTATTTAGTTATGAAAAGAATATATGTATCGACGTGTGCAATTATCGTTAGTAAGAAATTTTTTAAATTAGTTATAAGATATTTTTTTGTACACATTATTTTAGTTCTCATAGTACTTCCTAATTCCATTTTAGGTGTTATGCCCCCTATATATTATACTATTCTTGTTAAAGTAGATAAATTCATTTAAATATAGGAATAAAATTATAATTAGTATCTAATTCGAACTTTTTGAAATAAATGCTAACATGTTATGATTATATGTATGTATCTTGATCTTTAAAATGTCTTGCCTATTTAGTAAGATTTATAAATATAATGTCAATCTGTCGTAAAAAATCATATACCTATTAATATGGTTTACGGAACAGACCGTATTCATGTTTTCGCAATTTTTATTTTTTAAAAAACATGCGGTACTATTTTTTTCCCTTTGTTTGTGTCTGAAATTGTATCTAACAACTAGGAAATTATTTAATTAAGACTGGTAAAATAAGATCTAATAAGTTGGCATCAATTGAAAGTTTATGTTTTCAATATGGTGGGTTTTGGTGCTATGTTTAATGTGATGCGGGCTATTTTTATCCGGTAGTATAACATCAGCTATGCGAAGGAAATGTGTTATGCTGTTTCAAATACTCCACAAATAAATGAATATAATGTTTCAAAGTAAATATACAAAATAATAGTGAATTAAGATTGCTTTTATAGTATCAATTATTTATTGCTGTAGCATAGTATACATAATAATATACAATCAGTAGTATAATATCGTTTGAGTAAAATTATGATCAGCAATTATATTTTATTAATAAATATAGCAGCTCAATTATTACATAATGTTGCGTTTTCTTTCTACTTTGTCCAGCTTCTATCGGGCGCATAAAGAAATAATATACTCAGATAGAAATATATCTTATATATTAGATTTTATAGAATACAAATTTTCACTTACAGGGAAAATCATTTCTTATGCTTTTTAAACCTAGGTTTAGATTGTTTTGTAAACTTCTGTTTCATCTTCTCAGAATCGTTAAAGAACTTCTGGTAGTCAGCGTTCTTGTAGTCAAACTTCTTGACATCCTTCTGTGGGGGAGCTTTAGGTTTGCTTTGATTTTGTTTGTCTGTTTTATTTTTAACATTATTATCTGTTTCTTCGTTTTTAGCTTCTACAGTTTCATTGGAAATCTTCCTTTTTCTTTGCCCGGTTTTGATTGATTCTGATTGGTCAGCGGTATCTTGCGCGTCGTTCTCTTGTTTAGTTGGTTTCTCTGCGACCGGCACAACTTGCGGCTCGACCAACTTGGAGAGAACTTCTGTCTTTATCAGCTCATTTCCCTTGCCGAGCGCCGCTAATTTGGCCTCCTTTTCTTTGAACTCTTTGAGTTCCTCGATCTGTAAACGATTTTTTATGTTTATTGTTTTGTCATGGAAAACATGCAGTTTTATAGTATAAAAAAAACTATTCATGATACTGAATGATAGCATATGAAACAGTGTTAATTTATATCAGTAGGTATATAATCTTAACTACACTCACGAGCAAAGCTAAATATCTTACCTGAGCTAAGGTTCGGTATCTTTTGTATCGTTCAAAAGGGGGGATGAAACTTTTAGCCTCCGCGTTTAACTCAGACACCTGAAACAAGAATAAAAGTTAGTTCACATCAGAATTCTTTAAAACAGAGTCCAAATAGGTTGTTAAACTCGCCTTTGAGAATAAATTGATTCACTTTGAATCATTAACATAAGAGTAGACTCCGCTAAACTAGAGTCCATGCCACCACTGAAATCAGATAGCCGAAGCGCTGCACACAGACAACTACATATAGCCTCATATGACTGTTATTTCTTGCTTTAGCTAAAGTCTTCAGTGGTGGCGTGGAATCTGCTATACTTTGCGCAGTTTATGATGGTGCGGGTGACATCTGACAGCCAGGAACAATAATTTTATTGAGGTGGGTCTACGCTAGACGAACCGAGCACGAGCCGAACACAATTTGTATAGTGTGGACCGACCTACAAGCCTCGAACGAGCGCGCTGCGTCGTCGTTCGTGCTCGGCTGCGTTCCGCCTGTTGTCAGTTTTTTGACGAACTCAAAGGGCTTTTCGCGAGCACACTGCGGAAAACTGCGTTCGAGGATAGTGATCGTTGTAGGTTCGTTGTACGTCCACACTTGACACCGTGAACGACGAAACCTGAATGGCTCCGCTCGTGCTTGGTTCCTCTAGCGTAGACCCACCTTTGGATATCATTATGTCCCTAGCTGTCAGGCGTCACGAATTTGATCCGACTAACCTCTGATTTATTACATTGCTAACGCGTGCTTTACCACCGATAAATAATGCTTCGTAGACCAACAACTAAAGCCAGTAGCCAATCGAACATGCCCCATTAGATACTCACAAAGCGGTAAGAGCCACAGTCATCGTAATATGGCACAAACAGCTTCAGGTCGGTAGTGAACTGCGACACTGCGTTGGGGTCGACCAAGAATGCCTCCTCCATCGTCAGCGCCACCGGCAAATCGTCTCTGTAGGGATAAATGGTGGTTTAGTTAATGTGACGTAGTATGACTTCTATGTCTATAAGCTAACTATAAGCCGCCGAAAGTGAGTTTATTCTATTTCCTAACATTATCACTTTTTGGTTCACATATAACATACAATACGTTATTACGCTATGAGTAGACGTTTACATTTTTTTCATACTTTTCACGTTTAAACTGGGGGCTCATAGTAAACCTGCTTACGTTCGGAGGCTTACAGTCAATTTGGTTTGAAAACGGCCTAAAGCAACTCATTTTCTAAACTACATGATATAATTATAGATAGCGACCTGTAGCTCTCGACAACTCTGTCATAAACTACAGGCACTGTACCTTCAGTCTGAGATCAGGGATCCATGGAGCAGTGGATCTAACCGCTGCAGCGTATAGCCACATATGGCCTAGGGGCCGTCCATTAATCACGTGAGGTCGTTTTTCTCATTTTTTGAGCCTCACGTGATTAATGGACGGCCCCCCAAAGGAACAGTAGTAACAAGTGGGAGCCAAGCCCTGCCCCTACCTGAAGTCTGGGTCCTGCGTGTGATCGTGCGGCGCGGGCGGTATGAACACGGTATACAGGAACAGTAGTAACAAGTGGGAGCCAGCCCCATCTTTCCTCTTCCTGAAGTCTCGAATGGCCGTATTGTGCGCTTGGCGCCTAGATAGTCGCTTAGTGTATCAATGCGGCCGTTCGCGAAGATTATAGAAGGTTTGTTTTACTTATCTACTCGCTTGGTGACTCGCTAGGAGTTAGGCAAGCTTCATGTCTGTGCGTAGGGAGCGTAAATGGGAATCAACCCTGCCCCTACCTGAAGTCCGGGTCCTGAGTGTGATCGTGCATTGCGGGTGCGGCGGGCCCCGCGCGGTCGCCGGCGTGGTTCAGCACCGCGTTGATGCTCGCCGGCATACGGTAGAGTTGCGGCTCCAACGGTAGCTCACGGCACTGGCGGAGGGAAAAAATCAAATATATATTTATTGCAATAAATAAAATGTTACAGTAAGATGTCGTAAGATCGTAAAATGGCGGCGCTTCACTTCGGCCCTTTGCTCCGCAGCGGAGATTGGGAATAAGTAAGTAAGTAAGTACAGTAAGATGTTACACAGCACATTATGGGCACCGTTATACACTCACGAGCAAAGCTAAAGTTCCAGTGAGAAAAACACCAAATTACTCCTCGCCGTTTTTGAATGAGTACAATGCACTTAGAGTACTGCAGTAGAGTGTACATGTGCAGGTTTCCTCACGATGTTTTCCTTCACCGTAAAAGCGATGATACATTGTACTTAAATTCCAAAGAACTCATTAGTACATGTGAGCTCCGGGATTCGAACCCGCATCTCTGGCGTGAGAAGAGGGTGCTTTCCCGACTGAACTACCACCGCTCTAAACTTTATTTACCTGGCATGAGGATCTGTCAATCAAACGTTATAGGGCTCATGGCTTATTTGACAACGTATACCTTCATATCTGCCGAAGAACCGATAAACGTTGGGGTAGACGAGTTCTCGAGTGGAGACCACGAACAGGCAAACGCAGCGCGAGACCGACAACCTTAGGCGGGTAGCCGGTACTGGCTGGATGAGGAAGGCCGAGGATCAAGTGTTGCGCCGCTCCTTTTGAGAGGCCTATTTCCAGCAGTGGATGACTATTGGCTGATAAAGAACTAACCGTCGGAAATCTATAGATCGCATCTAGTGGCATGCTTTGGGAGAGGCCTATGTCCAGCAGTGGATGACTATTGGCTGATGATAAACTAACCGTCGGAAAGCTACAGGTCGCATCCAGTGGCATGCTTTGGGAGAGGCCTATGTCCAGCAGTGGACTGCTATAGGATGTTGATCATGAACTAACCGTAGTATCTAGTTCTGTTTGACGAATGCCGAAAGGGGGCCTACGCCAACGCAAGGAGCATGTGGTTTACTGCCAGTTTCTATATCTCTATCTATCCATGACTGGTAGTTACTTTCATACGATTTTGACATAATCAAAAGTAACAATCTGTCAAAATCGTATGAAAGTAACTACCAGTTATAGATAGATAGAGTTATAGAAACTGGCAGTTAATAGATGAACTAACCGTGAGTATCATCCGGTGCAGCGTGATGCAGTTCTGCTTGACGAAGGGCGGCATGGGGCTGCAGCAGGCGTGTACGCCCTGCACCTCGCGCGGCAGCGCCTCCGCCAGCGCCAGCAACATGTGGTTCGGGAGCAGGTAGCTGCGGAGTTAGTGCCGAGTGAGCAATGGTTATAAAAGGAAAGATGCGACCATCAGAACGTTTGGCCAAAGCTGCGTACAGACCGGCCAAACGAACGCCAATGAACGGGTTTCGTTGACCTTCGTTGCTGAAATTATTGCCCGTATTATGTATGATAAATATCCATCGTTGGGCGTTCGTTGGGCCGGTCTGTACGCAACTTTACAGAAAAAGTCACCCGCGCGCTAAGCCGCATTTGACAGATTATCATGGTATGCAAAAATGACAGTTTATATGGAAAAAAAACCGCTTAATTCGCCTCACCGCGCAGTTTACTATTTTAAAATCCGCAATCCGCGCGGTGAGGCAGTGCGTGTGAATCGCTCCCATAATAACATAAAATTGATAAAAGCTGTTTTTCTTTGTACTAGGTAGGTAGCTAGCCAGAAGTTAATTACGTTTTCCGTTTCATTTAATTTCATATGTAAAAACAAAAAAATATAATTTTACAGACACACATATAGACAAAGTTAAGTTCGCTTGCATAAATAGCAATTTGTCGCATTCAGTTCCTAACTCATAGTTTATTAAAACTTAATTTTATGGTTGTTCTGATTTTTTCATGTAACAGCACCGTTATTACATAGTTTGATTTGACTTCTCCTTCAATTTAAATTCAACTTCAAATGGTTTAATCGACGTAAAATTTTACTATTATTTGTCTATCTATAGTCATCTACCACCATTTCACAAAGGCCCCGTCATTGAGGAGGAAAGAATTTCCTCTATCTCCTTCAATCTTTATATCGCTTTACATCATATTCGCAGTATTCGCAAGCTAGCATCCGCAATTTTTTGCAATGAACATTAACTTGCATGAATTTTAATGGCTATTTATGGTATGGTACAGTATAAATAAGGCAGAGAAATGTGACCCCTTTTATGAAGCATTGTTACTATGAGAGGGTGGTCAGGATTCTCTGCACATAACCGTACGATGGGATTGGTATACCTTTGTAGGTGAACACTATTAATTTATTTATTACCAACATCCAATTATCTACTCATTGTAAGCAGGACCCAGCAAAAATAATGTGGTATGTAAACCAAATTTTTAAATACTGTACAATGGACATAGACCTCTCCTCGGCCTTTGTAGTGCTAAATGTCCCGGGTTCTATTTCTGCTGCAGCTGATATTATTTGTCAAGACAGAGGATAATTACAATCGCACTTATTTTAACATTCGCAAAAAACACAGCTGTATTTTTGCTCTATGGTCGCACCGCAAAAATATTCACTAACAATGCTTAGTTTTGAATGACGACATTGTAGCCAAAAGACCACCACGACAATCCTCACTGCTGAAATAGTATAAGTAGGTACTTAATTAATTCTAGAACATAACAAGCAAGAAGCATCTGCAACTGCCTCAATAACACCATGTGGTCCCATAGGTGTCCCACTTTATTATGTCTGTCATGGCACAAAACAAGGTTTTCGCAATAGCAAACTTAAACTTAGTTAAGTTTATACGTTTTGTTCAAAATGGGACAATGTTATGTTAATTAACCCTTTGAAATATGTGCGAATTCCAAAAACTCATAGAGCAAATGTTGTTCATAGTTAGTATAGTTATTATTATATAGTTAGTATACCCCTTTTTTCAACACCCTCTATATGTTTTGTGTAATTTCTGTGTGTTTAAGAAATACATAATAATATTACACCATGTTAACTTATATGTCTCTGATTCCGTTCGAAACATATACCCGTTTGCAATAGAATCCAACAATCATGTAAACAAATATGGCGGACTGACATTGACAGCGTATTGTTTTGTTGCAAATGTTTTAATAAACTTAACTTATAAATACAAGTTAAATCGTGTTGAAGATAACGTGTAAACAATGGTGCGTTCGTTGAAATCAGACTATGTTCATAATTGATCGTCAAATGTATGTGATTACGGAGTAATCGTGACCATTTGGTTTGTTTACATGATTGTTGGATTCTATTGGAAACGAGTTTACGTAATCACACGTATTATTAATATTTATTCTACAGTAATAAGTAAATGAAGGATGTAAGCGCCTGGTGTCAGCCCAGACTCCTCGGAGGAGTAGCGGGAATGAATTAGAAGAAGAATAAGTAAAGTGATCTTACGCAGTGCTCTCGTCCAAGGCCCGCGCCTGCGAGTCTCGCCACTTGTAGAGCAGCTTCAGTGCTGCCATCTGACGCGAGTTGAACTGCCGGCGAGACTTCTGCAGCAGGGACAGGTGGCTCTCGTCGTGGCACACCTCCTTGTTGTAGGTCTGAGGGGGTGAAATAAAATTTACAACTTTAGCTCTAATTTCACAATAGTCGGTTAAATCGTAACCAGTGAAAGGTTGATCAATTATACGTCATCTGCATATAAAATTCTTGACAGATATGTTAAAAGTCAACCATTCATACCTGGTTATGTTCTAACCGACTATGGAGAAATTGGCACTTAATGTCGATTAAATTAAACGGACATAGAGCTAGAACTAAAAGGCTAGCACGGGGCACAATTACGATGCAACAAAAGTTCACTGTCGCGCTCGCTCTTGAGGCTGCGCGATGCAAAAAAATTGTCACGACTTAATTGCGCCTCGTGCTAGCCCTTCTGGAAGGTATTGAAGATAGAGTAACAACCATAGGCTAGCTGGGCAGATCAGTCATTTTATAAACGTTGTCGGATCCTGATAAAAGTGATGCTTTTTCGGCGATCATTGACAAAAGACAAAATGTTAAATATACCTTCTTCCTTTTACATAAATGATTATGTGCGTATAAAATGATATTTTCTCTTACCGATCCACAAATCTGACGACTTTGTTCGAAGACGCTCATTAACAAAGGTGTACCCTGCGGACAACGCAAAATAATATTATTTCAAATACATATAAAATACATTTCAATCGGAAGGTTATTATCTCAGGAGCGGTGGTAGCTATCTAGATTTAGCACATCAAGATATGTGATGTTAGCGCACCAACCCGCAGTGGACCAGCGTGGTGAGAAATGTTCCAAGCTAAGGAAGGCAGTTAAGACCTAAGGGTTCACACAAAGGTTCCACTCGAGAGAGCCAGGAGCAGGTACTTAGCGGTATGCGCGGTGAGGTGTGGGGCCGCCACGAGCGTAACAGAGACAGAGATAGAGACTTGACAGAGATAGAGACGTGACAGAGCGCAGTAGCCCATCTCTCCCTCCGTTTCGCCGCGCGCATACCTCAGGGAGTCCACAGCGGCTATGGTCAGTATAGTCACACTATACAGGCTGTTGCAAAAAGGGTATACTAAGCCAAAACCTACATGTGCAGCATGTTATAATATCTAAGCCCGAAAAAAAAACAGAAATTAAAGATTCGCGGAAAAAAAGTCATTCTCCATAATAAAAAAGTCACGTGACCAAAGTTTCTATGAAAAATTAATTTAGTTTTTTCCGCGAATGTTGACATTCTGATTTCAGTTTCGGGCTTAGACATAACATGCTGAACACGTAGGTTTTGGCTTAACAAACCCTATTTGCAACACCCTGTAGAATAATACAGGGTGTTACCTGTTTGAGCAGTTCGTTGCGCATGACCCGCCACATGTACAGCAGGTAGTGGGTGTCGACGCGAGCGTACGCCATCAGCTCTTCGGGCAGCGGCCGAATACGCCAGTCCGCCAGTTGATATCTTTAAATACACATACACATAGGGGAATCAGTTCATATTGTCTTTAATCGGAAGCTATGACTAATTTAGTGCCAATTTCTCCATAGTCAGTTATTAGCATTGACAAAGGAATAAAGAGAGGACCTGGCATAAAAAACGGTACTTAAAAATATATCGTCGTCTCTTTTTAACTTATCGGTGTTATCCTACGTAAAAAAGGACAACAGTAGTTTTGTCTTTGCCTAAAATTACAACATTGCGACCGGTCGCCATGTTGATTGACATCCAAACACAAGGTACTTCAGCTGTCAAACAATTTGTTTGTTTACATTTTTCAAGAAAAAAGCAGCCATTTACTTGAAACCAAAGTTTAGGTCGGCGCATTTTTTTCGTGGATATGCCATGTCCTCTCTTTATTCCTTTGTCATTGGTTATTAGGCATAACCAGGTATTAGGGGTTGACTTTTGACACATCTGTCAAGAATTTTATATGGAGATGACGTATAATTGGTTCATCAATTATACGTCATCTCCATATAAAATCCCTAGTCGGTTAGATAACCGACTATAGAGAAATTGGAGCTTCGGGTCGCTGCGACAGCTAAGTATAAGTAGCACTAGGCAGCCTGACTGCGCAGCCACTAAATTAGGAATTCGTGGCTGTCAAGTGCGCGGGGGCGCTAAGGGTGTTTTTAATAACGTGCGGATTTGATCAAGCACGCGGATTGCGTGCCATTTTCTCTCGTCCCGCGTGCGTATTCCACGCATTACAATAAATATTTGTATGAAAAGAACACTTGCGGGTGTGGCGCGTGCGGGGCAATCCCGCGTGCGTGATGGAATCCGCACGTTTAAAAACACCCTAAGTAAACCCTATTTTACATCAAGTAATCCTGATGACAAATGATAATGTACCTGCTGCCGCTACACGGGTTCGTTTTCGACGTAGGTAGAAGATATAAAAACGGCACTGTGATTGGACGAACGCGCATTGAACGAGTTTATCGACGTCGATAACAAACCCGTATAGCAGCCGCTGGTATTTTGTAAACTTATGGCAAATTTTTCAATAGATCATGTCTGTTTCATCTGAGTCGCGAGCACAAGTTTCGAACCTCCGTTAACGTTGCGTATCGTCAACTGTCAAAATGTAAGGCAAAGTTAGTTCCAAAAGTGATTTTTTTTTCCATATGTTAGGTGGAATTTCACCAAACGCTAAACGTATTTAGTAGCCTGTCATACGTCTGTCAGTTAGTACAAAATGTATTTAAAATTTGATTTAAATACGTTTAGCGTTTGGTAAAAGTGACCCTTCGTGTAGATTCGAAAATGACGTAGACTGAGCTCAAAACTCGCTAGTTTTAACGGTAACTCTAAACACTCGGCATACTAAACCGAAACGCCGCTACGGTGGCTAACAGTTGGCCTAGCGAAAACGCAGCCTAAGTACATCTATGCTGTCATGACTTGTAATACTCGCATATAGGTAATGGGTACATTTTACAGGGTTTATAAATAAACAAACAAATTGCTCTACACGCGTCTAAAATATTCCATCACACGCGATCACGTTGGTTACATTAGTTTAACTGATGCAATTTCTGCGCCCCTATCTTTCAATCGGAGACAAGTATACCGATGCACTGCGCTATTGCGAAAACAGCATTACCATAACAACGAGCACTTATTCAATCGCGCCTAACAGCGGAGGTGCGTATCACAGACCATTATAGAATAGAACTAATGAATACCAACAAGCAATGGAAGTTAAACGACTAAAAGCAGTGCACAACTAAAGAACTGTAGGTATACTAGTATGTAGGTCGAATAACAAGATTCTGTTATGGTTAAAATAATATGGCGTACATAATTTAAAGTATTTAAACAAGCTTAAACCTAATAATATTTGGGTCAGTATTTGGAGTAGTTTATGAAATATGACAGACATTTCATAAAAAAACTAACTAAAAACTAAGTGATTGATATTAATGATGAAATTGCTTATCAAGAAGCGCAGGTGGTCGCCCTTCACTTTTATCTTTATTATTCTTTATACCTTATTAAAGCGTAAAAATATCGTAGTGTACGTGACTTTCAAATAGAATACTATACAGTTCTTTAAGATTGAAAATATTATTGTTTTATTATTGCCAGTTAGACAAAAATATGAATATACTTACAACAAAACTAAACCAACAAGGGACCCTGTTTCAGTTAGACCATGACTTACAAGTGGCACCTGTATACTACCACACAATGCAGTTAAAACTTACTTCTTGTCAGCATCAACTTTGCAATATCTCATGAGCAGGTTCTTGAGAGATAGTCCAGAGAGCTGCAACGCCTTGGCCGCCTGGTAGGTGTCGAATAGTCCCACCACATATACACCGAAGTCCCTTTGTAGCCATATGATGTCCATTTCAGCACCGTGAAATACCTGCACCGGGAAAGAATATAAAATAAACATGTATCATGACAACCCATCACGTCCCCACTGCTGGGGCACGGGTCTCCTTCCAACGAAGGAAGGGTTATAGGCCTAGTTCACCACGCTGGCCTAGTGCAGGTTGGTGGACCCGAACATAAGTATATCTGTGAGATAAAAATCATGATGTCACTCTCTGAAATAGTGGCAGTGGCAGTTTGTATTTCTCATCAAATCACACGAGCCGTCTCATAGAAATGTATCACTGTACTTTATTTGCGTCCCGCGGATCCTGGGCTGTTAGCGACTGACGCTAATCTGACCGGTCAATCCCTTCACTACGAGTACAAACCCTAGACCATGTCTAGTGTTTGGCACGGACACGTTGAGAAGAAGAAAACTGCCGGGGAAATTCCCGACTGATACACTGTCCTCTCATCATCTGTTAATGTCTACTGTTGAACATAGGCCTCTCCCAAGGAGCGCCACAAAACTCTGTCCTAGGCCTGCTACGTCCAGCCACCTGTCTAACGTCATCGGTCCAGCGGACCAGACGGTGTCAGTATATTACCTTCAATATCCTAGGGTCAGTAAACGCCTGGTTGAGCTTATGGATGTGTTCGCGACAAGCCAGCGCGTCGATGATGAAGTCACCCCCCTCCTCAGTAGTCAACTGTATCAGGCACGTTATACCTTCGAACAAATGTAAACAATCAGTACATCGAGTACAAATAGTAGTAAATATAAAGAAAAAATACGACATTTGTCATGTAGGACTGTAGGTATAGCATAATTCGCAGCCTTTTTACCCGACTACGGCGAAGCGAAAAGGAGGATTATTATTTTGACCGGTATGTATGTATTTTCACGTTCATTTTCAGGCTGGTAGTGAGGCTTTTGAGGACAACTCATACTCATTTATATTTTATACCCAATAGCTGTTAACATAGCACCAGGGACCTACAAGAAGTGTCTACTTATAATTAAAGGTACGACATAAATATAATAATCGTAAAAACGCCTCCTTCCCACTCTTACGTTTCCAAAGGGAAAGAGCGAGACAGGGGTACGACGCGACGTGTTTACGCGTTATACGCGTTTACCTTGATAAGTCCTGTACGAATGATGTTCCAAGTCCACGGCTATCTCCTTCACAGTGAGCAGATGGTGGCAGAGCTGGTCCATCTGCTGCTCCTGGTCGATGTAAGTGAGCGGGGTGTCTTCGAGCGGAGGAGGAAAGGCCGGCGCGGCGCTCGCCTCCAACAACTCGGCCTTGGGATGGTACAAGTCCAACTCCACTTTGTAAGGGTGCTCATAACTATAGGAGGACAATAAATAAAGAATTCTACAGTGAATCAAGGTTCCATTTCCAACGTGACATATTTGGCTCTCTTCTACGAGCCGAAAAGATGTTGATAGACGTGAGCGCCTTCTATAATTTAACTTCAATTTAACATTGGCGACAATGCTCATCGTAAGTAGTGGAGCTATACTACTACTATACTGTATTTACTTTTATCATTTAATATATCAATTTGAATTTTAGTGGGACTTTTACAAGGTAAAAAGCTAGCGATTAAGTAGATTTCCATTTGAAAACTTACAGCTAAAAGTTGTAAGTTTTCAAAATGTCAAAAAAAATAAAAAAAATGAGAGTTTTCTTACCCGACCGCCTCTCCATTGTCATTATAAAGGATGTTGAGCGCCAAAGGTTTGATGTTATTTGGCTTATCAGATATTTTGGGAACCCATAAGCTTTCCGAATTGTCAATAGTATCTTTAAAGTGTATTTGCGGTCGAGGTATATTCTTGGCGCCGATTAAGGTAGCCGAGCCCATCTGTGGAATACATTTGTGTTAGTTGAGTGACCACATCCGTAAACCAATAATTAACAATACTCAGCAAGTACGGTTTAGTTTTTTTTATGTAAAAGTCATACCTAATTATATTTCGTAAGCAATCTAGAATTATAAATTAAAATTGCTTTAATTTTGATTTAGCTACATAGTATGTATTCTCTGTAAATACATAAGATACAACATAATGTTATAGTAAAATGGGAAAAATGCTAAAGGTATTTGTTCTACTATTCTTCTATTCACACACACTCCACTGGTGCGGCTATGCACTGAGAAGTCCAAAGCATAGACCATAATTTAGGTGTTTCAGCTCGGGATAATCCACGGGTGCTTAGCGTGGAGGCGATGTGTACGAGATACACAATATTGGTTGTTTAAAAACCTTTGCTCCTCTCGTTTCTACATTGGTGGAGTGTGGGCCTTACAATTTAATGTCTGACCTTGATCTTAGTGATGACAGGGCTGACATTCCATGGCGCGACCCTGGTGAGGTCAGCCGTCTGCGGGGACGCGATACTCGGCTCCGCGAACTTGAACTTGGATATGCCCGACGCCACGTCCAAGTTGGAGTCCAGTCGGTCTATTATCGTGTCGTTAGCATCGATTAGAGTTTCGATATTGTGTTCCGTGTCTTCGCTGTGGGAAAATATATTGTCAGATTTTTGAACTGAGCTACCGTAGCACGAGGCAAGACGCGCAGAAGGGCTAGTACGGGTCGCATTTAAGTCGTGACAAGAGTTTTGCATCGCGCTCACTCACATCGCGCAGCCTCAAGAGCGAGCGCGACGGAGAACTCTTGTCACGTCTTAACAGCGCCCAGTGCTACAGGGCTAGGACATGATAAATTATGATATCTTGTCGTGCGCGTGTTAAGTCCCATCCTAATGGTTTCACTAGATACGAAATACAATCATGCAGCAAAATTATTCTTGGCGATATTAGAAAACGTTTACTGGCTTCGCAACAGCCGATGTCGGCTCTCAGCTAAATAATTAACCACTTACTTCTTGAATAGGACAAACTGGTCCTCGGTCGCAATGATCCTGTTGGATTGTTGGACCACATTGTTGCCTAGTTGTCGTGTCAATATGTTAAAATCGGTAAATGTTTTGAAATTTTCGTATCCTTGGCCGCTGGGAAGTAAATTGGAAGCTTGTATCGACTTGCTGACTGTTTTAAACCCATTCTGCAACAATAGAATTAAGAAATAAGTAATTTACGTACAATTATAGCACATACTATAACGGTGAATGAAAACATCTAGATCCTGATGATGTACATTGTACTCATTCTAAAACGGCGATACAGATAGGTCGCGTATCACGTGAGTACAAAAGTACAGCGGGCGGCTCGCTTGCCGTTGGTTATGTAGGACATAGCATGTAAACTTATTAACAGCGTCTACAGCTTTTTAAAACGTACGTAAATAGGAAAAAAAGTTTTGTTAGGTACTAAAATAACGGAAGGGATATTTGTGTGTACATATTTTTATCACAAATAGTGGTGTGATACTGTGGTCTGTGATACTAGTGCGGAAGGTCATTACAGTCTCGTAGTTTTCCGATTGCAAACACTACGCTTACACCACTGTAATAAATGACCTATTCTACACACTCTTATCCCAATGACTATCATACCTATGTAGTATAATTAAGGAATTCCAACTTTTATTTAAATTATAACGCATCTTAGCATAGCCTTGTAGTGATATCGCTGCTGCGCAATTTATGCTGATTATTTTTGCAGACACAATTATTATCTATTAAACATATGCGTGAAATTATCTTTGTAGGTGTAGCGACTTAAGCAGGTCAAGTCCACCAGGTAAATCCTTGACAGTGTAATTACCTACCTACAATTTGTTATGATTATGTTAATTAGGTATGCTTTCACAGAAAGTACACCTTTTTTTCTGAAGCATTTTTTACTTAATTAAGTTGGACAATTGCCTTCATAACCAACTAACTCATCGACAATTGAGTTCAAACTGAATGGCATGTTGTTTAACCCGTCCAGCACAAGGTGAGCTGAACTGTTTTCTGTTGAAATTTTGAAGTCTGATGACTTAAATGAATTTCACCATTGCTCTTATGATGAAGAAAAATATTTATTTATAGACACTTTATTGCATACTTAAAAAAACATGCACAGACAATTCATATTGTTAGCTAAATCTGTATATATCCAGATTTAGCAGATCTAGATGTGTGAAACCATCACCTTCAGTGGAGTGGACCAGTGGGGTCGCATACATAAAGGTTTCACTCAATGGCTCTCTTGAGTAGGCATTAACACAGAACAAAAAAATTACAAAGAACAGAAAATAACCTAGAAACAATGTTTTTTGTATTTTGGGTGGCTTTATGCAACTAAAAAATGCCTGTGTAACTGTATTCTTTGTGTATGTGGTGTATTATTGTAGTACCAAATATGTATATATATGTATTTTCCAAATAAATGAAATGAAATGAAATTTTCTTTCTTTCTTTTTGTGAACTGAGAGTAAATTATAGCATTTGAACCTTGGCCTTGTAATATTAAATGGGTGTTACAATTTTGTATAACCTTATGGTTTAACCCAGTGGTAGTAGTGTAGTAGATTGATAATGCCTAAAACAAAGCCATGATGGTGATCATAGTCGTCTGTAAGTGATTATGGGTTGGGTTTAGATACTGGTTTTTGTTATTTGATTATCTTATGAGGGATGGGGAGTTACGGGACATCAACCACTAAAATATATCTAAAACCATATTTTTAGGCACACTTCTTTTTTATAAAGGACATAATATTAAAAAATATATAACTGTTTTCATACAAAATGAAACATACTATTAAAAATTTATAGAATAGAATAGATCAAAAGTGGATGATTTTTTTAAGTCAATGTCCACTAATACTCAGTTTACAACAATGAAATATTATATGTTCATAACAAATGTCCTGACTGAACCTGAACACGGAATACACTGTATCAAATTATCTACTATTTCTAGCACAAGTATAACACTTTACTAGGTATGAGTTGAAAGATCATCATATTAAATAACTAAAGATAGGTGAGCATGTTAGGTCACACACAATTTGCTCATTAAAATGACAAAGGAAATAAGAGAAGCTACTGTGGATCAATACCTTTCATATTGAATAATTAACATCTCAGAAACCTTGTTTTGTACAAATGATCAATTTTATACAGCCAGAAGGGTCACCATAATCATGATGAGCATAATATATAGATAATCATACAAATTTGAAGGTACATAGGCCTCTTCGAAAGAACTTTTTAAATCTCTAGGTAAGGTGCACCCTAAAATTAACTTCACCTCATGTTTAATCTTAGGTTAGGTCCGCTAATCGTAAGATTTAGTTAACCTTCCATAAGCCGTAACCGTAACATATACAATAATAAAGCAAACATATCATTGATGCACACAAAAAATATGCTGCCACATTTGATTACGACTGTTGTCTTCAATCTAATCAATTGAGTTCAATGCAGCTTGAATATAAACAGCATGCTGCAATACCAAACGAGGACAATAAGGCAAACTATAGAAGGACAAACCAAGGTAAAAGTTGAAGGATACAATAAAAACGCATGCTCGACTCCCGTTGAAATAGACCACACAACACACTAACCTGAGTGACTGCCTTTAGGTGTGGATAAAATTCCGGAGCCTCAGGATTCAAAATTGAAAACATGTTAACGGTAGGATAACTCAAACATTTATATCAATGCACAGTTAGTGCACAGGAGAAATTATTGTAGTCAATAATATAAAATAAAACAGACAAAATCACAAAAACGAGTGACAGAACACAAGTCAGGACAGGTAAAGCAAAGACAAGACAGAATATAAAAAAATTAAGATGGTCGATCTTAGTGTTGCATGTTGACAAAAATAACTAAAGTGGTTTGAAACCATAGACCTACTACATATTCGAAGGCAAGCCTACTCGGGCGGTCGAGGCGGGGGGCGAAAGACCAACGTCGCAGGCAGCAGGCAGCAAGATCCGAAGGCAATAAAAATAAGAAGAATGATCATTGATAAATCTGTTTTAGCTGACACACCATCGGCCGCGGCTGACGGACGCGGCTGTCAGCCGCGATTGATAAGTGAGCACGGACTTTTAGGACTGAAGATCAGTCCAAGGTTACGTTCGCGACCTACGTCCGATAGTTTGAACAGCGTAGTGTACATTCCTTACCTATAGATACCTTTAAGTCGCGGGTGACAGCCGCGTCCGTCAGCCGCGCCGGTGGTGTATAGGCATTTTTATTTACCAGACTGAGTGCAGACAAGTGTTTTTTTGTGGTCTGTGTGTAGATATTAGCTATGGCAACACTGGCTGGTTGTGGTTTATTTTTTAATTTTTTTGTTTTGATTTTCACGTAAGTTTTCTTTTTCTTGCGTTGCGCGGTATGAGATACAGCTGTCAGCTGAACAATAATAGTTTTATCTATCTGCTTAAGTTCTAAGTTAAAATATGGATGCTGACGAAATATATAAAGAAGTAAGTTCACAAGTAATATGGTCTGCCTTGCAATATACTAATAGAAATTCATTAATAATAAATAACCTCAACATTTGTTTGTTTGGATTATGTATAATATTTTAAAATTTAAACCAACATCTTCTGCTAGTACCTATTAATAATACATTTTACTGTGTATTATTTATTGTTATCAACTATTATTCATCTAAATAATATAATACCTTAAGCCTTATAATAAAGACGACACTATGTCACAAACTAAACTATTATAAGTACCTATATCTTATACAAACTAAAACTATGTAGATTACTAAAACTATAGATTGAATAGCCCTTCTAGGTTCGATCACTATGGGAGGGTTCCCAATATGCTGGCGACATTTGTTACTTCTTAATACTTGTCGATTACTATATATAAGTATGTTTTTTGTATGTCTGATTTATGTGGTGTTCAATAAAGCAATATTCTATTCTATTCAATTTTTATAGTGTTAATAAATGAAATGAATTTGAATTACATAGATAGTTATTCTTTATTTGTACACAAAAAGATGGACAAAAATTACAAAAAAACTGAATCTAACACATAATAATATGTACAAATGGCGGCCTTATCGCTTAAAGCGATTTCTTCCAGGCAACCTTTGAATTAGGTAGTTCCTTACATCATAAAGAACCATATACACCATGTAGACCTAAAAAGTAGGTAAACTAAATTACGCGCCTCTAAATCAATATGATTTCAAATACTAAAGACCAATTTTCCAACTACTGGTAACATTCTGTTTCAGGAACCTAAACAGGTAAAGCTACCATGGTACCGTAATATAACTGTGGAACCCCCAATGTTCTTATACATGATGGCATTCATGATAACAAATGTTATTGAGCAAACATTCTATGTGTTCCGTGCTTGCACAGTTGACCATGGATATAGCCAAGGTATATGCCATAACATATCTAGCTACCCAAACATCAGTTCCGAGGTGCAGGTTAGTTAAAAAGATTTTATTGCCCTTTACACATTCACCCTTTTTGAGGTGTTTCACTATGTTAATAAGCTTAGACTTACATACTTCAAAGCTGAGAAAATAAAAAAGCAATGGAGCTCCCCAGAGTGGGTGCCAATATCCCATAAGACCCCATACCCCTCATATAGTTCAAGAAAATACATTACTCTGAATTACAGAAGTAGGTACGTAAATTAGCTAATAGCCATTTCCAGGGTACAAATCTAAGTAAGAAGTGCTCTCTCTCTGCATGGCTCTTGTAAGATTAGCAATTTTGTTTTTCTATCAACAGTCTTAAATAAAACCTGAACAATAAATATATATTGTGTGTTGCAAACAAACTATTTTTCACATAATTAACAATATCCATTTGTCTTGCAGGTTACAGTTGCAAGATTTCAACAGTGGTTTGGTGTATCTTCACATATAGTTCCACTGATATTGGCTTTTTTCCTCGGGGCTTGGAGTGATAAACGTGGACGCAAGTCAATACTGTTGGCTGGGTTCCTAGGAAAACTGTACTTCTCATTTATGATTACAGTCATTACTATGAATGGTACTTAAATTCAAGTTAGTAGTATTATTTCTTTTGTAAGTTAACATCACCTTAAAAAGATACTTACTACATCTTTGTCCTTCAGATTGGCCTCTTGATTATGTGATTTATGTAGCAGCCTTTCCAAGTGCCTTAACAGGGGCCGATCTGGCGATATTTGCCGGCTGCTTTGCATACATAGCTGATGTGTCACATGCTAAGAGTCGGACTCTAAGGATTGGCATCTTGGATATAGTTTATTTGAGTACCATGCCTACAGGAGTAGCCCTAGGTAAGATTCTTCATATTTATTTGTTGACATCAAATACAACCTGATATTCTTTACATGATTGGTAATGATTATATTGTGTCTTTACAGGTAATGTCTTGTTCAAAAATGTGTTCAACAAGTCATTTACAATGATGTTTGCTGTTAACACTATTCTCATGGTACTGGCTTTTCTTTATTCATTGTTGTTCTTGAAGTGGCAAACAAGACCAGAACAGAAATCCTTAAAGGAAGCCGGAGTAACAAACCCTATCAAGGATTTCTTTGATCTAAATAATATTAAACAAACTGTCATTACCCTACAGAAGAAGAGGACAAGTAATAGAAGATTATATTTGTGGATTTTGCTGATTTCCATGGCTTTGTACACATTCCAACGAGGTATGGTATCTTTCGATATACTTACTTATTATAAAGTCAAATCATTCATTACACATAATTATGAATATTCAAATTGAATTGCCTCTGAGCCTTGGGGCTGCTGTCGTACGTTGCCTGCTTATGTAAATTTATATCATGAAATTTACAAAAGCAGCTGTTGAATGACTTTTCTGAATTTATCCGCGATGTGTGACTAAAATGATTACGTAGTTACACCTATTCCAAAAAAATTGGTACAGGTACAACCCACCTACAGTACTTTAGCATTGAGGTAGAGGTTTTGTTCCTTTCCTTAAGTTATTCATAAGTAGGCAGGTAGATTAATGAAATTGGAAACTCGTGTTAGATACCTACTTGTATACAAATAACCTCGAAAGATAAACCATGTTAAAGTACAATGTTATCTGTACTCGTCTTAGATTAACAATATTCTCGTATTTCTAACAACAGAATTCGAGAAAGACTCGATAAATTATGCGATCTCACAAGTACCTTTCCTACCTAGAGTCCGACAAAGACAAAGCTATATTGCTACAAAAACAAGTGCCAACAGCCAACACCAAATGTAGTTATTAGGGCAATAATTTATTTTTTGTATATTGTAATAGGTCTTACTATTCTTCATTGATTTAGGGCTACCATTTACATAAAAAAATAATTTCATATGTTTTGACAATTCACAATCATCATCACAACTTACCCATTACGTCCCCACTGAAAGGGCACTTAAGGAAGGGTTTTAGGCCTAGTCCACTACCCTGGAGTCCCTGGACTAGTGCGGGTTGGTGGACTTTCTTTTACCCCTTGCAAAATTTTGTTGTTGACTCTACCTATGTACTAACTCAAAGAGTCTTAATTATTATTACGTAATCAACAAGTTTCGTTACTACAACTATCAATATATTACGATAAAATAATTTTAGATATAGGCAAACAAAACAAACTATGGGGTCAACCCTCAGACTATTTGTCTACCGTAGGGAACTAAATCGTAGATGTGTTTTTTCAGATGAACGTCCAGTTATGTACCTGTATACTATGAAAGTATTTCAATGGGACGCCTCGAACTTTTCAAACTTCCGAACCTACATGAGTACGGCTTATGTTCTTGTCATGCTGCTAGGCATACCGCTTATGACGAAGGTGTTTAAATGGCGAGACACTGTAAGTACATGGTACTTAAATGGAAATCATATTAATTGTTCGATTCGATACCTCTATATCAATACCAATTTCGTTTGCCCGTCACATGACACACAAAACGTTGCATTCTCTCAAAATCGTATGAAATATTCGCAGTATGAAAGTCACTGTCAGCTATCGATAGATAGCATTGACAAAGGAATAAAGAGAGGACATGGCATATCCACGAAAAAAATGCTTTTTTCTTGAAAAATGTAAACAAACAAATTGTTTGACAGCTGAAGTACCTTGTGTTTGGATGTCAATCAACATGGCGACCGGTCGCAATGTTGTAATTTTAGGCAAAGACAAAACTACTGTTGTCCTTTTTTACGTAGGATAACACCAATAAGTTAAAAAAGAGACGACGATATATTTTTAAGTACCGATTTTTATGCCAGGTCCTCTCTTTATTCCTTTGTCATTGATAGATAGTTATAGAAACTGGCAGAAAGGCATCTTACGAGTTCATCTGAACGACTACCGAGCGAAACCTGCTCGGTTGCTCGGTACACAGAGTATTCTACAGGGTGTGGCCAAAGTGGTATGGTAAGCCAAAAAGGGTGACTCAGAGAAATGAATTCTACTGCCCATAGTAAAGTCATGTGACCAATAAACTGTCCGATAGATGGGGAAGCTAACATATTTTTTCATGTATTTTCAATAGTCGTTGAACAAAACTGGTTCAAAGTGATTTCCGATACCCTCTTTCGACTTACTATACAATGATGTCTATTCTGAAGGCACAAATTCTAATTTTAACGCTGTCAAATTATAAATTTTGCTAGATAAAAATTTCATTTACGGGATCACTGAGAAAGTCGAATTTTAAACAAAGAAATTTAGATTTTGACAGCTCTAAAATTTGTGTTCAATATGTGTTTACTGCCACGGCCAGGTGATCGTGATGCTGGGCGCCACGTCCCACATGGCGGGTCACTTCGTGTACGCGCACGCGTCGGTCGGCCGCACCATGTACTGGGGTGCCACCGTGGCCGCGCTGGGCCCTTGCGTCGCGCCGCTCATACGGTCCATGACCTCCAAAGTGCTGGAACCCGCGGAAAGAGGTAAACACAAGCTTAATGTTGTCTACTTTCACCATAGTCTGTTAGATCATTAACACCCCTGTTACTTTGTAATTTCATCAATTTTACGTCATCTCAATATTAAATTCTTGACAGATGTGTCAAAAGTCAACAACTAATCCCTTGTTAGGATCTAACAGGGTATGGTGAAACTGGGGCTTTAACCCGTAGTCTACATGGGTCCCCTGCAACACTGGAGGGTGATTTTCCCTAGCGTCTAACCTTGGCATGCAAGTTGGAGATAGACTTTTTTAACACATTGATGGACACTAGATTAACGGTGAAATTCATAAAAACGCACAACATTTTTGTATGGGAGTTGAGTGTTGATCTGCTGGTGCACATGCCGGCACACTGCCTAGACGCAGTAAAGAAAACACGACGTCAATGACCGTTGTGTGCGTGTGAGTTCACACTTTTTTCTGTATGAAAACTTATTGCTGTGTGAAAAAAAGGTACTCTGGGTGCACATATAACTTTGAAATCCTTCCAAATAAAGCACAACAAGATGGTCTTCATACAAACTCTAGGTAAAACAGGACTGCATTGACCGTTGTTGAAATAATTAGAAAAAGAGCGGGGACTGCATTCGACGTTGTGATTTTTTTCTAAAAGTGCGGTGGACGTCAAATGCAGTCAGTGTCCGTCAGTGGGTTAAGGTGTTTAAAATCCATACATACTTTAGCTTCTGCTGCTGAATATTACAACTTACGCATCTATCGAATATAAAGAACCCATATACCGAATATCAAGTCATCCTCCGATTACAGATTTCCATTTTAATAGATTTCTATTGATATCAAACTTATATTTTGCAGGTGTGGCATACGCGTTCCTGTCCGTGATGGAGAACGCTGTGGGAATGTTCGCATCAGTCATTTACGGACAGCTATACAGTGCGACTCTTCATTCTGACGCTATAAATGCGATATTCTATTTGACAATGAGTACGCAGATGATCGTCTTCATTTTCGCAGCGTGAGTAAAAATATTTGAGCCGATTCTTTGGGCATCAATTTTAGATTAATCGATACTGAAATACATAAATATTGTTCAAAAATCGACTTCTTCATGTATTTTTTTTGTGATTTAGTTTTATTATTTATTTATCAGAAAATCTACCATTACGGTCTATTTCAGGGCGTTTGTTATGAGGTCGTTTCGAGTTTGACAATTTAAGAGATGTCCCAAGTGATTAAATGTATTTTATAATTCTCCCTCGAAGTAGGTACAGTTCTCCCATATTAATAATGCACATGCAAATCTTCGCAAACTGTCCGATTCCCGGAAACACCCGAATCATTGAATTAAACAAAGCACTTGCATTTTGATCCTTGTTCGAAAGAAATAGTAGTCAATATCATGTGACACATAATCGAAAACAATTTGGGCGGTCGGTGGCTGTCACCAATCAGTCAAGGGTCTCAAGGTCAAGATCAATATTACTTTTGTGGAATTATAAAGAGCTGCAATTACACATCGTTCTTGTAATTTTTTTCAAATGTGAATTTAATTTCAACTTTAATTATTTTTGACGATGCCATATTATGAGGCACATTTAAGAATAAAGTATACGTCACATTGATAGACTTCACTTTGCCAATAAAGCCACACCCAAAAGACCAAGTTTGTAATTGTAATATTATTGTGAATGATCAGCGCTGTAAATACTTTTGAACTGAGATTTTAGTGTAAACATGTTTATTGATGTGAAATAATCAGTGCTGTAAATACTTTTGAACTGAGATTTAAAAATTTTAATATAAACCTGTGTTTGAAATCCATTTCTCCTTATAATATAAACCTTGTGTTATTCAAACCTTCTTTCATCCATCTTTACATCAGCTTCAGTAAGACACTTGAAAAGTACCTACTGTAACATTTTCGAAGTAAATTTTAATATTATGGAATATTATGAATTATCGAATCAAATTTCGTTACTGATAAATCAATTATCTCTTTTAGCACCAATTACATAATTCTACTAAAATTTCATGAAGAAAATGCACTTAACCACTCTAAATACATAATAGTTTTCTAACGCTCGGGAATACGACCGTTGCCGAACGATGACGAAGATTTCTATGTGCATTATCAATTTTGGGGAACTGTATATTTTATTATGCTCTCAGAATCTGTCGCATCAGAGTCAACGCCGACATTGATGATAAGTTCATCTTGCAAACAATCTATACGAGCGAAACGGTCACACAATTTTATTGAGTCACTCTTTTCTGTAGGTGTGACTGAATAAAATTACTGATTCTGCAACAGTACCTATTCATGCGTAAATATGATTTTTTTAAAGTGCCACCCATATCAAACGTCCTGAAATAAACCGTAGGGACAGTAGATTTGTCCAGTTTTTTTTATTTCCTATCGTGCGTCGATCGAGTTTAGTTCCAAACATATATTTACTCATTTCACTATAGTTGATAAGCGCAATCTTTGTTTTTCATATGTAATGTCATATTTTGTTGTTTTCAGAGTAATGGAGATAAAACTGAGACACAAGAGATTAGAGGCTATCATAGATCAAGATGAAAGGCAGATATCATCGGATAAATCTATTTCGTGATAACATTTATTGCATTTGCATTGTTGTTTAGATATATAATTATAAAAGTGCATACAAGGACGATGAGTAATGGTGCTAAAGCTTTAGATACATAAAATGTACCTAATCTATACCTGTATATTTAAGAAAAAAATAAAAAGGAATTAGGACACATAAATAAGCCACTCGAATAGATAATTATGTATAATATTTTAAGGCCTTCGATAAGGAGAATATTAAAGTACTTACCTATGAAATCAGCTAAAGATGCTAATAAATTCATAATTTAAATCTATGAGTTTTATCATTGTATTATTAATGTGTAACATATGTAATTTTGCTTTGCGTTGTTGAAATACTTATTATTAAGAGGAGAGTATACCTTCGTGATTCTAGCGAAATAGGTATTTAGGAAAAGATTTGTTATCGCTTGCGCTCTCATGCCCCGGGCACGGGTGCGATAGAGATGCACTGCAACACGCGACTGACAATAGGTATTTTTCGTAATGAAATTCTGGTTTCGGGAGAAAACGTTTTACACTAACTAAATATCGTAGAATTTGGTGTCAAACGCTTCAGCATAATATTATATTCGGTTTGTAGGTTTCGCTTTTTTTTAATACATTGTTATTCTTCAACGAACGGCTTGATTCAACACACAAAAATTACGCTATTAGAGGTGCCTATAAGTTTGAATCTATAAACAATATCGAAAAAATTAAAAGCTATAAACCTAGTTATTCCTTGTGTCAATAACATACAAAAAAACATAGAGATTGGATCATATTTAGAGGTAGTAAAAAGTTTTCTCTTTTTGTATGGACGAACAAGTGCTATACTCTCCTAAGCGCTCCTACACACGATACCGTCGCGACGCCGCGTACCCATCTGTGGACAAATCCGTCATCGTCCACACACTACACGAGCGCCGAGTTGCAGTCCATTCAATAGGCTACTTGATTTATCAAATTTGCCGCCCTATTCCTAGTCTAAAAGTCCTAGTTTGTATAAGGCCCTGTGACATAAAATACATGCTCACTCACTATAATACCTCGTTTACATTCAGCCGAAGTGGGCAGGGCAGTGTGTAAACGCGATACTTCTCATGCCGCTGCTATTGCCACTCGCGCTGCCCGGCGCTCCCCTAAATGGCGGTTTTTTGTGCGGAAGTCAAAGGACCGGCAGCGCGAGCGGCAGTGCGTGTTTACATTCAGCTCCGACGCTCAGTACTCGCCGAGCGCCTGGAGGAGGTTCACTTGAACTTAAGTTGATTGTCTCATAAATTTCGGGGTTTTAACATTTTTTATCAAGAGCTAATTTCTTACGTACTATGGGTACATTCGAGTAACGCATGTGTCTTTTGTTTCTACTACGGATAGTGATCGTTTAGGTAATTGCAACGACTGAACCGATTTTAATGCATCAGATAATGTTGTGTCGCTCCTTAGTGGTCGTTTCATTTTTCTGCCTATACATTTTTTCTCCCTATATAAAATGAGACCGCGGCCGATGTAATTATTTCGACGTCTGCCATTGCCGACACTTGAAAGCGAAGTGAGTGGTAGGGCAGTATGTAAACACACACTCCTCTCGATCCTGCTGCAGCAATATTTAGGGAATTATTGCCGGCAGCGCGAGGGGCAGCGGCAGGGGCTGAATGTAAATGGGGTAATAGATTGGCAAGTTTCTTGGCGACCCTCCTTGCGGGGTGTAAGACGCGGAGGGGACGAGGTACCCAAGACGACAGCGGGGAGCGGGTGGGGTAGTGGGGAAGGGCTACACGTGCAGCGTGCACTGCATGTCATTGTTACGGCAGTCTCGGCCGCGCAGCCGAGGCGGCCACATGTCTTATATAGTCTGTCATAATTTGAGTGCGACCCACATGAGATCATTGATCCTGAGACCATTAGTCTTAGGATGAGTGTTGAGGCCTTTTTATCATTATATTATTATTAGGTATCTATAATTCGTCAACAAAATAAGAGTCGTTCGTCAAGTCGCGCGCCTAAGACTGTTGGCATCTTCTGTTTTTTTATATCGTCAACTCGCGTGCCCATGTAAAGTACGGTCCGATGCAAACGAATTGAAACTAAAAAAATATAGTTAAATATTGTCTCCCTGGCTGATTAGCATAAGAAGGTACCGACTAGACAGTCGCCATTAAAGTAGATGATTTGATTTCGGGATAACGATACAATAAAGCCTATGTTGGAAGTGCGGAATGCGGCAAAAAGGGGATGTGACCTATGACGCATGATACCCAAGTTTGCTATTTATTTATTTATTTATTTATTGGCATCACATCATCATCATCTCTCATCCCGTGCGCAAATTTTACCTGTCATAGCTATGACCTTCAAGTTTTTGTTGCAAAAACCAGTTTTAGTGTTACTCCTAATTCGAAGCAGAGATATACAGTGCATTACTTACAGTCTACAATACAGTGCAAAAATATTAAATTGTGGCAGATTTTACTGATTTTGATGTATTGTGGGGGTAAGCCTATAATAAATTAACTTTACTATATTACCAAGTCTACTTTGCCGAAATATAAACACAGTGTTACGATTTCGTTGTATTACCGTTATATTAAATATCGAATTAGCACTAAAATTTAAAACAAATTTCGTTTATTTCATTGGTCAAAGAGACAGACCTAACTGTAACAATTACTTCCAGGAACTACATCGCAAGCAGGTCCATCTAGTAATAAAACTGCACACAATGATTTCAAAAGGAAGGATAGGCCCCTCAGAACATTTTACTCAAACCTTCTTCATACAAGCAAAATAACTGTCATCTGTCATAATTTGTTTGAACTATGTCAGTGCCGAGCAACTATCTTGACGACGAGTGACGACGTAACCTTGTACGTGCGTTCAAAATTTACCGTCACCGGACATTGTTTTATAATTTGCAGGCGCCATATTTTAAGAGTTAAATAGCTTGTGTCACTACTACAATTTAAGACAAACCCAACTACTAAAATTAAAATCCGTCAAGCGTTTTGGGCTGTAGAGCGTCCTGTACAAATGGACTACATAACTACATAATATATAGTAACGTGCGAAAAATCACGCTCCAAAACGTACGTGTGTGCAACAAGAAAATGTTCTCGGAAGATAGTCAACTAAAAATTACGTCCGTACAAGGTTACAGCGCGCGGCCATTGTAGACTTTGGTAGTAAAATAATTATCGAATGATAATTACTGATGATACGATATTCCATGTTTCTTTTTGGCCTTCGTATCATGGTTTTTGCAGCCTTTCACAACACAACTACATATTTATCACAAGATTCACAAGACCATCTCTCGGCCACAGACAACTGTCGACTGAGAAGCGTTGGCCCTAAAATGACGATTTTAGGGCCAACGCGTGGGTGCCATTTTATTGAGTGGGAGGCCCTGTCCTTACGCTAGTAATATATATGTCAATGACTGCACATGAAATCATAACATCCCAGCGAGGAAAGTTGGTACTGCTTCGTGCAGGTTATAAATATAACAAAGACCGAACAAATAAAAATGGTTCCTGTGTTTAGAGGTGTTCGAAGAGAACAGTTTGCCAAGCGAGATTAATTACTGATTTTATTTTAAAGTAAAGTTGATGTGTATGTCGTGTACTCTGTGTAGACGTAGCACTGGCACGTTGCATCGTGCCACAGGGGTATAATCGTGACAGTTCTGACATTGCGAAAAAGAGACGCTTAGCTACATTAAGCGTAAGAAAGAAACGTTAAGCTGTAAATGTTTTTTGTCCTTTTTGCTGTGGCGCCTGTTTACGTCAGTTCTCTGTGCCAAACAATGAAACAAATGAAAAATCTGTGCCAAACAAAGGCTGACAGTTACAACAAAATTTTCTAAATGCTATTTATTTTTGATTTGCTAGTGATTTGTGGGTGTTTATTAAGTTTATTAGACTATTATCATCACTTAACGAGTGTGTGACATGGGTGGATGGATTTTGTTCGGTTGTACAGAGCATATTGAACGAAAACACGATGGAATGATGGATGAGATATATTTTCACATGTAAGTAGATACTATCAAGTTTAACAAGCTTACATTCATCATAGTACTATCTATTGGCTCGATTTTAATATAAAACGTTACTAATTTTAATACTGTAAGGTCTTTTAGTATCAGTTTTAAGTAAAAATTACGAGGTACCATATCATAACAAATCACATGGTGTTGCAAGTTATTGAAAATTTATTTTACCCACAAATATTATAGTATGCAAAGAAAATACTAGAAATTGTAACGGACTCGGGTTGGGTTTACAAATGGGGCGCACGAATTCGGTTTTTGTGAAGATTGTATTTTGTAGAAGTCATTCTCCTCTTTCAAATGAGGTGCCTCTCATTGTGAGGAAACGTTCGTTTCTTTTTTTTTCTTCCATGTGTGATTTCTTCTGTATAATATAAAGTTTATTGTATTGATACGAAATACGTGTTTCCTTTAAAAAAAACCCCATCACATATTTGGCCCACGATTATAATGCTCATGCTCATCCATTTATCTCTTTCATAGGTTTCCGACAGAAAAAAAATATCAAGAAAATGGATAGACATTACCGGTCGCACAAATTGGGAACCAAGGAAACATACAAAAATTGTGTTCGGCACATTTTGAAGAGGATTGTTTCGATTGGACGAAGACAATGAATTATACAATCCACTCAGTTTGTGTATATTAAATAATTATATTGAAATCAAATAAGTATGAGTAAAGTTTTTTTTCTTAACTATATCGTCGGTTGACAGGAAAAACTCACTAAGGCTGATTTTTCAATATTCAGATAAATGTTATCTGGGTAATACAAACATTGAGAAACATTGAGACGCAAGAGCATCAAAATTATTTTCCAGCAAAACTTTTGTCTGGCTATTGAAAAATTAGCCTTTAGTGTCTTTTTCCTATCAACCGACGATATACTCAAGTTTTGTTTTTGTTATTATGATAAGTTAAATTTCCCCATATTTAGGTTTTATTTTTTTGTCGGCAACATCTATGGTTTGAGTGAGAAAGAGAATAGTGCACACGGCGATTGCGAATCTATTTGTAGTTGATCTGAGCATCGTGCCCTCTATACTCTTTGGTAAGACCTTTATAGTCTATGGTCAAACTCTATGGTTTTCAGTAATAAAGCGCCAAGTCGAATTATACGGTCGGTTGTTTTATTGCAATTAATAATTAATCTATATTATAAATATCTATCACTGTCGAACGAGGATCATCTACTCACGTGTTGCAAAAACGGATAACAATGGCGTTTTTGGGTAATTTGGCTACTTTCGACCACAAATCGTGCGAGTGGGACATTTTCAAAGGACGCTTGGTACAATTTGTGAAAGTGAACAAAGTGGAAGAAGACTGTAAAAGTGCCATTCTCATAACGCATCTTTCCGATGAATCATACCGTCTAGTTCGAAATCTTGCTTATCCAAGCGATGTGGATAAGTTAAGCTACGAGGAATTGGTGGCTTTACTCGACGCTCACTTCAAGCCTAGACAATGTTCCTTCGTGGACATCGCTAAGTTTCACGGGGCGACTCGAACTGCAGGCGAAAGCTTAGGGGACTGGGCGGCGCGACTCAGAGGTCTAGCAAGCTATTGTGACTTCGGCGCAGCCCTGGAGACGAACCTCAGGGACCGTTTCGTCCTCGGCCTGGGCTCAGGTCCCGAACGCGACAAATTGTTTGAGCAAAATCCAGCAGGATTAACATTTGCTCGGGCATTGGAGTTGGCGCGGCAAGCGGAGTGTACAAGGGAGGCGAAACAATTTGATAAATTGGTCATCAAGGAAGAACCAATATACCGTGCTGCGTTTGATGCTAAGTCTCAGCGCGATGGCGGCCCGCGTCGCAGCGGCGGCTACAGCGGCGGCGGCGGCGGCTCAAGCCGCGCTGGCGGCGGAGGCGCGGGAGACAGCGGCGGCGGCGGCAGCGGCGGCGCCCCGGGCTCAGAGACCCGGTGCAGGGTGTGTGGTATGAAGAACCACTCAGAAAATACGTGCCGTTTTAAAAATTACAAGTGTCAAAAGTGTAAGTGTAAGGGCCATTTAAGAAAAGTGTGTACTAATAAAAACTCAAGAATAAATAATATTACGAATGACGACAATAACCCGGGGTGTGAGGAATGCCAGAACTTTAATATAAGGTATGTGACAAATAAACCGCTTACTTTAGACTTGATAGTAGGACAACAGAATGTTACTATGGAACTGGACTCTGGCTCAGGCTCAACTGTAATTTCAGATAGTTTCTATAAGAGTAACTTCTCATTGTATAAACTGCTGCCTTGTAATATAACAATGTGTCTATATACCGGGCATAAAATTTCTCCCCTGGGCTATTTCGAAACGAATGTTACATACAATGGTCAGACAAAACCGATTAGGATATTTGTAGTGGAAAATGGCGGCCCGCCATTACTGGGTCGAAATTTCATGTCCGCATTTAACTTAGTGTTAACTACAAATTTAAATAAAATTTACACTGATGGTGAGGTAGGCACGCTGTTGGAACAATACCCTGAATTGTGGCGCGATGAGTTAGGTACTTTCAATAAATTTAAAGTTGACCTTCGATTGAAAGATAATGCCGTACCTAAGTTTTTCAAGCCACGCACGGTACCATTCGCTTTAAAAGATAAAGTTGAAGCGGAACTTGATAGGTTAGTGCGTTTAGGTATTTTAGTGCCCGTCAACCACTCCAACTACGCGACTCCTGTTGTGCCGGTACTGAAGGAAAACGGACAGGTCAACATAGCCGGGGACTACTCGGTTACCTTGAACAAAGACCTCTTAGTCGATAAGTACCCATTACCGCGCATTGAAGAAGTGTTCGCAAAACTAGGAGGTGGAGAGAAGTACACAAAATTAGACCTAAAAAACGCGTACAATCAATACGTTCTAAATGAACCATCCCAAGAGCTTACAACTATTAATACTAGTAAAGGTTTATTTAAATACACCCGTATGGTGTACGGCCTAGCCAGCGCGCCGGCTATCTTTCAGAAATCGATGGAGACAGTCCTATCCGGGATAGAAGGCGTTAGTTGCTGGTACGATGACATTTGCATCACGGGGCCTAATAAAGCTACTCACTTGGCCAGACTACGGGAGGTATTACATAGATTGAATAGCTCGGGTCTCCGTTTACAAAAAGACAAGTGCGAATTCTTCAAAGACAGTGTCACCTACTTAGGTTATGTTATAGACAAAAATGGTCTACAAACTTGCCCTAAAAAGGTCGAAGCTATTTTAAATGCTCCGGAGCCCAAAAATGTCACAGAGGTCAAGCGTTTTCTAGGCGTTGTAAATTATTACAGGAATTTTATTCCAAACGCGTCGGCTGTAATGAGTCCACTTCACGAGCTGTTGAAGGCGGGCGCGGCGTGGCAGTGGGGCGCGCGGCAGAGGCAGGCCGTGGCGGCCGTGCGGCGCGAGCTGGCGTCCGAGCGAGTGCTGGCGCACTTCGACCCCGCGGCGCAGCTGGTGCTGGCGGTGGACGCGGGCCCGCACGGGCTGGGCGCCGTGCTGCTGCAGCGCGCGCAGGATGGCTCCGAGCGACCTTTGGCCTACGGCTCGCGGTCTCTCAATGCTAGCGAACGAAATTATAGCCAGATTCAAAAGGAGGCTACGGCTATAATCTTCGGTGTGAAAAGGTTCCATCAGTACCTTTACGGACGCAGCGACCCGTTTATTTTACAAACCGACCATAGGCCTTTAGTATCGATTTTTAATCAAAATTCGGGCATATCGGTAACCACGGCGTTACGTTTGCAGAGATATGCGATTATTCTGTCGGCCTATAACTATGTCATTCAGTATACATAAGGTGACCATACGTCCCGCTTTCGGCGGGACAGTCCTGCTTTCAAGCTGTCCGTCCCGCTGTCCCCCGCGAGGGCAAAAATGTCCCGCTTTCATAAACAGGCCAAACGATTATTTAAATTTCCTACATTTTGCATTAATCACTTTAGACAGCTATATTATATATCTTCTTACCTCTCACATAGACTTAAGGAATGCAATCTCGTCCCGCTGAGATCCCGAACTCGTGAGATCCCTGCCATATTTAACGAGATTGAAACTCGTTAAATTTCGTACGAGATCTCGCGAGATAACGAGATCGACAAATGCAGCGTGACGACGTGTATTTCATGCAAAATCAGAAGTTGTCTATCAGACGATTCTCTCGACATGATGAGTTTTTTGAGAAGCCAATGATGTCGATTCGAAAGGCAGAAATTCTAATTTTAACGCTGTCAAACTAAAAAATTTGATAAAAATCAGAAAAAAATGAATTACGGAAACACATATAGAGTCGAATTTTAAACAAATACAATAAGGTTTTGACAGCTCTAAAATTAGAATTTATTTATGTCTTCAGAATCGAAATAATGTTCACAAAATTTACTTGACTTTCCGTACCTTGATACCGTACCTCCGTATAACTTGATCTGACTTCAATTTTGAATTTCTTTTATTTGATTAATACCATCTCATTTATTTAAGAACTTATGAAGTTAAGTTTTTGTTTTTATTTACAATAACTAATGTTCCTATTACTCATAATTGTTGAAAGTAAAGTAATAAATTTTAAAAATACTAAATATACTTATATAATGATGTCGATTCTGAAGGCAGTAATTTTAATTTTAACGCTGTCAAACTAAAAAAAATGCTAGCATAAAATGACATTTACGGAAACAATCATAGAGTCGAATTTTAAACAAAGAAATTAAGGTTTTGACAGCTCTAAATTTAGAATTTCTGCCTTCAGAATCGACATCAATGTTTCTTTTTGCCAATATTGCATAAATTTGACCTGATTAGCCGTAATAGGTGTATTAATTATGAGATAAACATTTTATTTATTGGAGTTAGAGACAAAATAATATTTTCATTCATTTTTTTAACAAAAGTCACTTTATTTTTATAACTAAGCAACATTATGTCAGTTACTAGTACTTACTAAAAATAAGCATTTGCATTTATGTTTTAATAGCGATTCTTCCAATCTCGCGAGATCCCGTGATTTGCCAGGTCTCGCGAGATCTCGCTAGGTGGAAATCTCGTACGAGATTTCATTCCCTACATAAACTACATAAAAATTGTAACGAATAAGTATGTACTATGTACCAATAAGTAGGTATTTTTGCAACATAAATCCGCAGGTGTCCCGCTCTGACAAAAAAAATAAATGGTCACGTTAAGTATACATCAAGTGCAAATAACGTAGTAGCGGATTATTCGAGAGAGACAGAGAGTTCGACATGTACACTTCTTTGAAATTCCTGGACGAAAGTACACCGGCCGTGTTGTTAGACGATATTAAAAGGGCCACTGATAATGATGAAGTCTTGAAAATTGTCATCAAATACATGCAACACGGATGGCCGCGTTCAGTACATTGTCAGTCTGTCCTACCTTACTTTAGATGTAAAGCAGACCTACAATACGAGAATGGTTACTTATTGCGAGGTCATAAAGTTATTATTCCGTCCTCGTTACGAGAACGAATGTTAGTGGAGCTTCATAGCACTCATCTGGGTGTAGTTAAGATGAAGTGTAATGCTCGTGCCCGGATGTGGTGGCCGGGGATCGACGCCGACATCGAGCGCTGCGCCGGCGCGTGCGGCACGTGCGTGAGCGTGCGCGCCGCGCCCCCCGCGCCCTGGCCGCGCCCCGCCGGCCCCTGGCAGCGCGTGCACATCGACTACATGTCGTTAGGACAGAGTGTGTACCTCGTGGTGGTGGATAGCTACTCGAAATGGGTAGAATGTTTGCTTATGAATAACGGCACTACTACAAGCGCGCTGATTTCGAAGCTAAAATATTTATTTTCAGTTTTTGGAATTTGTAATACGCTAGTTTCAGATAATGATGCCAAAATTAAGAGGAGAGTATAGCTTCGCGATCCTAGCGAAATAGGTATTTAGGAAAAGTATTGCTGTCGCTCGTGCACTCGCCCGCGCCGGGCACCGCACACACACATGCAAGTAGCGTCACGCACACATCGATGGACGCTGCCGCGCCGCCACCGCCGCCGCCGCGCCGCCGCGCCGCCGCGCCGGTTGGCGAGAAATTGCGATCAAACACGGAGTGTCTTCGTCTTACCTTCATATTATTATTTCTGTGTTGTGATTGTGAGTTGTGACTTGTGACCTTGTGAGCGAAACTTGAAATTATTGAAGATAAATAGAAAGAAGTATAAGTAATTAGTAATAATTTCATGTGAGTAAGTATTTTATTATGTAGGTAAACTAGGTAATTACCAACCTAGTAACGAGTTAGTAGGTAAGTACATAAAATGGATTTTTGATGATTGGAAAATAGACCTTTTGCCGGTACTTGGACTATCATTTTGTATGTAAGGTTATTTAGATCTATATATGCAGTGAATCTAAAATATGATAGTTTTGTAAAAATATAAGTTTATAACTACCTACTAACAAAGTTTCGGGGCTGTTTATAGATGTTGAGGTGTCTTAGTATTTATTTCTTTTAGCATTAGAAGCATAAGCAATGAGTCTATGCTACTCTACTTTATGCTTCACACGCGCAGAAGTCTGTGGCTCAGCTCACCGATTCCAGAGCGCCACTAATACGCCACTATACTGACGACATCCCTGACGTCGACATAGGTGAGATTAGGATAGCCCTTGAGCAGCTTAAAAACAACAAGGCTCCGGGTGAAGACGGAATTACTACAGAGCTTCTGAAAGCTGGAGGTATTGCAATTATCGAACAGCTCCAGAGGCTCTTCAATTCGGTTCTTCACAATGGCATTACACCGGAGGCATGGTCTGAGTGCGTCGTGGTATTGTTCTTTAAGAAGGGTGACAAAACCCTTCTGAAGAACTATAGACCGATCTCGCTTTTAAGCCATGTATACAAGCTGTTCTCAAGGGTTATCACGAACCGTCTTGCCCAAAAGTTAGACGAGTTTCAGCCCCCAGAGCAGGCTGGGTTTCGAAAAGGCTTTAGTACAATAGACCACATCCACAAAGTAAGGCAGATTATACAGAAGACCGAAGAGTATAATCAGCCTTTGTGTCTAGCCTTTGTGGACTATGAAATAGCTTTCGACTCCATCGAGACCTGGGCAGTTTTGGAATCCTTGCAGAGATGCCAAATCAATTGGCGCTATATCGAGGTGTTGAGATGCCTGTACAATGCCGCTACTATGACTGTCCAAGTACAGGACCACAAGACAAGACCTATCCAACTGCAACGTGGAGTGAGACAGGGGGATGTGATATCTCCGAAACTGTTCACCAATAATAATAATAAATAATAATAATATGTGGGGTCATCTCACACACGGCCATCCGATCCCAAGCTAGGCAGAGCCTGTGTTATGGGTATCGGACAGCTGATATATCTACACAAATACATAGATAGATAGATATTAAATATAAATATCAACACCCAAGACCCGAGTACAAATATTTGTCTTTAAACAAATATCTGCCCCAGCCGGGAATCGAACCCGGGACCTTCGGCATAGCAGTCAGGGCCACTAACCACTACGCCATTCGACCGACCAATCCAATGGAAGATGTCTTTAAGACGTTGGACTGGAAAGGACATGGCATATGTATAAATGGCGAGTACATGTCACACCTCCGCTTCGCGGAAGACATCGTTGTTATGGCAGAATCTCTGCAGGAACTCAGCTGGATGCTAAGTGGCCTAAATGCTGCTTCCCGACGTGTAGGCCTCGGTATGAACTTGGACAAGACGAAAGTCATGTACAATGCTCACATCAAACCGGAGCCGGTCACCGTTAGTGAGGCAACAATCGAAGTTGTGCAAGAATATGTCTACCGGGCAGACTATTCGGCTAGGCAGAAGCAACTTCGACAAGGAGGCTGCAAGGCGCATCCAACTGGGTTGGGCTGCATTCGGGAAACTTCGTCACATATTCTCCTCGGCCATTCCTCAGAGCCTGAAGACAAAAGTCTTCAACCAGTGCGTCCTGCCAGTGATGACGTATGGTGCAGAGACGTGGACACTGACGGTAGGACTGGTCCACCGATTTAAAGTCGCTCAGCGTGCTATGGAGAGAGCTATGCTTGGGTTTTCTCTGATGGATCGTATCAGAAATGAGGTTATCCGTCAGAGGACTAAGGTTACCGACATAGCTGTCAAAATATGCAAGCTGAAGTGGCAGTGGGCTGGTCATATCTGCCGAAGAACCGTTGGGGTAGACGAGTTCTCGAGTGGAGACCATGAACAGGCAAACGCAGCGTGGGACGCCCTCCTGCCCGCTGGCGCGTAGTGGTTAGATGAGGAAGGCCGAGGACCGAGTGTTGTGGCGCTCCTTGGGAGAGGCCTATGTCCAGCAGTGGATGATTATTGGCTGATGATGTCTTAGTATACTTACCTAAGTAATTATATCATAGAATACATTTTATTATTCGCTTTTGTGGCCTCAAGTCAATTTATAGTAAGTAAGTAAGTATTATATTTTTATGTAAGTAACTATGTTAGTTTAGATGTAAGTAAATAAAATTTCCTAAGTAACCTAATCCATGTTGAGTGAGGATTAAATATAATATAGTCACTAGTCATTTTTTTTGCTTGAAAACCTACCAGTACTTTAAACTTTTCCTATTCACATCTTTTTATATACAGGGTGTCCCAAATTAAAGTGCACATCCAAATTATAGTGACTTAATTTGTTATTCTAAACAACTTTTGTTTTACGACTTTTGTAAATTCGTGAAAAAAAATCTAATGTCTATGTCTATAGTAAAAAATCTCATAGCCAACCAAGTTTATATGAATTAGCAAAAATAAAATTCGCAAACAATCAAAAGTCTTAAAACAAAAGATGTTTAGAATGACGAGTTGTGTCACTATGATTCGGATGTGCAATTTAACATGGGACATCCTGTATATCTATAGATATCGATAACGCAGGCGGGATCCCATCTCTACTATCGACTTCACTATGGACATCCCTATCGTACGTGTGCTTTGCTTCCCCCCCCCGACCCTCAATCGTGCGATAGAGAGCACTGCAGCTCGGGACTGACAATAGGTACTTTTCTTGATGAAATTCTGGTTTTGGGAGAAAACGTTTTACACTAACTAAATATCAACCAATCTCTTTGATTTTAGTGTCAATCGCTTCAGCTTAATATATTCTAGGTTTATAGGTTTCGCTTTTTTTTAAAAAATACGTTGTTATTGATCCACAAACGGCTTAATTCAACAAAGTCACAATCACAAAAAAAACTTTATTTGAGGTGCCTATAAGTTTGAATCTATAGAAAATTTTGAAAAAAGGAAAACCTATAAACCTATTTATTCCTTGTGTCAATAACATATTAAAAAATCATGGAGATTGGATAATATTTAGGGGTAGTAAAACGTTTTCTCTTTTTGTATGGACGAGCAAGTGCTATACTCTACTCTTAACTCTTCACAATTCAGGGAATTTTGTTCCAATAACGGTATCAAATATATGACGTCACCCATATACCATCCAGCCAGTAATGGGCAAGCTGAGAATGCTGTTAGAATCTGTAAAAAAATGATCAAATGCTCTATTGGTGACAATCTACCGCAGAAAATTATTTCTGAACGGCTATTGGATTATTTATTTGTGTACAGAAATACAGAACATTGTTCTACAGGCGAGCCTCCGGCAAAATTAATGTTTGGTAGAAATTTACGTTCACGGTTAGACTTAATTTTACCCAATGAGGACAAGTCATGTGTAAATAAACAACCTGTTTCAAAAAGAAAATTTAATGAAGGTGATGTAGTTTGGGTACGTTGGTACAGTTCGAGAAAAGGGGTTTGGAAAAAGGGAATGGACAACATTTCATTTTCTTTACCCTATATTTTTATTAGCTATTCGGAAAGGTTATAAAAAAATAGAGGACCCGTATTTTTTTATTTTTTATATACATGAATTTTTGCATGTTATTTTTAACTTTAAAGTTAATTATTTTAAAACCGGAAGTGACATCACATATTAGGCTCAATTTTTATTTTTGTCTATTGCTTTGTCTCGAAAAAAAACATAAATGACACTGACAAGTGACATTTAAACTTTGTTTACATGCCAACCAACAAATGGGTCATTTTCAAATGACATTGATATTTCTGATGATACAAAGTAGGTACTTATCATGTAAAAAAATAAGCAGAAGCATTTTTTCAGCTATGTAGGCGGTGGCATGCTCTGGGACATATTAAATAGAGGTCATCTCTTAATAAGTACTAACCATTTTATATGATAAATTAAAAAAAATAGTCAGAAAGTGTCAGAACAGAATTTATGAAAATGACCCAAATAAACAACAACGACTCGATAAAACGTCAACGTCAATCAAAAATGAAAGTGACAGTTACTTTGTTTTTAAATCTATAGGCTTTGATCATCAAAATGCATCGCACCTGATGCATGACGTCATCAGCACTTTTTTACTATTTTATGATTTTCTCGAAAATGATACATCCAAAAAATACAAAAACATTTTTTTGTGGCCTTGAGAGCTAAATCTCGAAATGGTTTTCGATTTATAGCAGCTTTAGTTTTTTGAAATGTTGTCCATTGTTAAAGAAATTTTAGGTAATAGAATGTACAGTGTGTATATAATAGATTATAATGAAGTATGTGTAAGACATATAGACCAGCTATTTAAGAGTGTAGCTAGCTGTGACTTAGATGTAAGTCAACCTTCATCATCGCCAGGGAGCTCGGTCATTGCTAATAGATCCGCCGAGTATCAATCAGCTTCCATGCCGTTGGCCTTACCATCTCCAACAGTGCACACCGAGGCTCCTGTGCCGAGCGCGGTCGCAGCCGACCCGCCCGTAGAACAAATAGTGGAGGAGGAGGGGCTTGTGGAGTGTTGTAAGCGAGGGATTTTGGATCCGAACACCTCAGATCATCCTGATCCGCCGTTAACACCTCCACTTCAGACTGATCGGCCGTTAACACCTACATCGCCACCTTGTATGTGTTTACGGCCCAGAAATAAGAATGTTAGTTATAAGTTTTAGCATAAGTCTTATTTTTAAATGTAGTTTTATTGTCATATAATTCTTTGTTAACATGTTTCTAAATTAGTGTGGAGGAGTGATGTGTATGTCGTGTACTCTGTGTAGACGTAGCACTGGCACGTTGCATCGTGCCCTCTATACTCTTTGGTAAGACCTTTATAGTCTATGGTCAAACTCTATGGTTTTCAGTAATAAAGCGCCAAGTCGAATTATACGGTCGGTTGTTTTATTGCAATTAATAATTAATCTATATTATAAATATCTATCAAAAGTCCTATAAAATACCCTATACATTTTAAGTAGTTACCTTACTTAAGCATAATAAATTATAACTTTTGTGGCTGACTCTACATATTTTCACAGTCGAGCGAGTTGACGACAAAAAAAAGTAGGTAAATACGAGAGGGGCAACTCGCGCGTGGCGCGCGATTCTAAGGCGCGCGACTTGACGAATGAAAAAATAACGTTAAAAACCACAAATCGTATAATGTCTCAATATAGGGGCTTCTTGTAGAACAGCGTACCGGATCAGTCATGCTACGCGGCTAAAGGTTGGTACTGCGCAGTCAGATACGAAAAAGTAAACATCAAAGACGAAGAGTCCATATGACAGTGCGTCAGTTGTCAGTTCTTGTAACTAGGAAAGCAACCAAAATTTATGTGATTTAATGAAAGTAATTAATGAGCAAAACACAGAGAAAAATTACAAAATTGATGAAATTTTGAAAGAAAATGGTCATATCGTGCTTCGCCTACCCCCATACCACCCGGAATTAAATCCTATTGAACTTGTGTGGGGGTACGTGAAAGGTGAGCTCGCAAGAACGTCGATTGACTCTAACTTAGATAAAGAGATAAAAGAGTTAGAGTTGCTTTTCTCTAATTATTCGCCTGAAAAGTGGAGAAATTGTGACGACCATGTCATAAAAAATTAAGACGAATATTATAAATCTGATAGAGTATTTGACGATGTATTGGACAGGTATGTTATTGTTTATTTATAATTTAATGTAAATTAAACATATAATATTATAGGTGTACACTGAACTAATATGACTGGCGTACTCTAGTACATTATACTTCAAAGTAGGTATAATGTTTTTTGGTTTTTGTCTTAGATTTATAATTGACGTTAGTGAAAACGATGATGAAGATGAGGATGACGACGACGATGAACAAGTTCAAACAGAGAGTGAACATGAAAGTGACATGGAAATTGATTTATAAAATAAAACACTTTTACATAAATAAATTCAAATTGGCAGATATTCTGAAGGTCCATTCAAATTTTAATGCTGTCAAACTATAAATTTTAAGCTAAATATGACATTTACGGGAACACTCATAGAATAAAATTTTACTTACGCCAGAAATAGATACAAGCTATCGCGAGATTAATCCGGGCACACTTTTCTACGTGTGTAGCATGTCGTGCTACCTCGCCCCCGCCACTTCTTTCACCCCGCAAGGAGGGTCGCCAAGTAACTTGCCACAGTATAGTCACTCTCTGTTATTATTTTTTTGACAGTGACAGCATGTTTTTTATCAGGTAGGCACGAACCAGACATTGTGAAACAGGGCCTTAATCTAAAATGACAAATGAAAGAAGAAATCATATCCATTTACTAAGTAGGTTATATTTCATGAATATGTACATACATTTAACATAAATTATACAGATATACTAGACGACAATTACGATTAAAAATGTTGTCTGAATATTCATTTAATTTTGGTTTACAGTAACAACATTATTTTACTTAAAATGTTTAAATTACAACAGTATGGTTTAATCTTTGATGCAAAGTTAATGCTAATCTGTACCATTGTACAATGCCAAATGTGTGTGTACGTTACTCATTTTATGGGTGTTTGAGGACCAAAATTCTTATTCTATAAGAGTGTTTGTGACTAAAGGCTTCGCCAAACATAAGCGTTACTACGATAAACTACGGTATTTTACCGGGCTGGGGGTGCACAGGATCGAAAGGTGTGGAAGATAAAAGGGGAGGCCTTTGCCCAGCAGTGGCAAAACAAGTAGGCTATAAAAAAAAGTACAACACATCTTTGCGTCATAGCGCGGCGCAAGTTAGCGCTCTGACGCGTGCTAGTAAAGCTTTCTGTTTGACGAAGCCTTAAAAATTCTACGATCCTGAAGGCAGACATTTTAATGCTTGTAAACTATAAAATGAGTTAGCGAAAAAATAGTTTTACGTCAACACAACCTTAGTGTTGACTTGCATAACAAAGTTAATAAAAATTAAATAGTTTGTCTCTTGCTCTGACAGTATAATGTCATAGTGACAGTGTAATTTTAAACAAACTAATTAAGGTTTTGGCAGCTCTAAAATTAGATTTATGCCTTCAGAATCGACATCGATGACTAAATAAAAGTTGTATAGTGCCACAAACTTATCTGTTCCGGTGAGAGCGAACTAAATTGGTCCATACCTCATTACTTACTGTACTAATGAATTTCATATTGACATAGATTATATGGACCAATTTAGTTCGCTCTCACCGGAACAGATAAGTTTGTGGCACTATATACCTGTGATAAAAAAATCAAACTGTCACTGTATACATGTCAGTAAGTCTTTTATCCCACAGACAATCATGTCTCCAAACACTCTATAAGAATTAAATCTTACAAGAAATACAAAACAATACGCTTAATTTACAAAGCGCTATCTCTACTAATGGCTACCCGATACAGAGGTTTTAAGAAAATATCTTAATTTTTATAACTTCAACTGACAAACTTTTAATATCTGTATTCACATCAATGTTTATTTTTCTCATACCAGATCCTATTGATAATGAAAAAATAAGTACTCACAATAACTTGATAAATACAATACACTATCGAAATAAAAAGGCCTCGAAAAACGGAAACATTATTAGGTTTTTACAAATACGTTTTTCTTCTTCAGTTTCAATACCACTTATAACAACCGCTATAGTTTAAAAGAAAGGGTGTAATTCATACGTACATAGTTTATATACGTGTAGTTGGTATTTAGAGCCAATGCCCAATCTATAAATGAAAATGCCTTGCCTTGGTTATTGCCCGAAAAAGGGATGAAAAGTTTAATCCTTAAACCAAGAGCCTAATGATATTTACCTTGTTTAAGGTAAGTAAGAGACTTTTTTTCTTGGTGCATCGTGTTTTACGCATAATAGAAGAAATTAGCACCAATTTGTAATTCAAGTTTTTACCACATAGTCGTTATGAAATGCACAGTTCTTTACCTAGGTTGAACCACTAGGGTAACAACTACATATTACAATATTTAGTTAAATCTGAGTTAACCACCACCACTGTCAACCATGTTTCGTTAAGTGTATTTTTTTGCTTTCATTTTGTTTAATTGTACGATAAATTTGCCTGAGGCCCGTCAATAATGTTGGCTTTTTCCTGTCAAGATGCACATAGCCACATCACACATTTACACCTGGTGTTTTTATAACACCATGGTAACCTTACATTAACCAATAACAAATACTTATCATATTAGGTATAGTCACAAAAATACCTATGGAACTATGAATGTACATTACACATTCTACAATTAATTGAAATAACCATTAACGTCTACTAACATTTATTTTATTGAATTAAGTATAAAACAATTGCAAAAAAACTGCAAATAAGAAACCTGTTTACTTTGTAAATAAACCAGTTAGGTCCTATAATAACTAGTTGTGATCCATAATTTAGAAGTTGTTTTATAACTTCGAATAATTATAATAAGTGCCACAATTGTCCACAACAACTCTGACCTTCTGTTGAGGGATATCCTAAATAAGTAAATATCAAGATCATGTATACTATTTATGTATCAAGTACATAATTTAATGTTAAATATATAATATTTATATACAAATACATGTTAATACTCCTACTTCACAGCTAAGATGGTATTCAAAATATTACACAAAAATCATTATTTTTTTATAATGTAAGAAGGTCTATACCAAGATGTCCAAGATTATTATGTAACCCATACCTCTTCACCCTTCGATCAAATATGTATAATAACAATGTCATCTTACCAAATAATTTACACTAAACGAATGACAAGTTTCTCTTCATAGTTCATGGGCTGCTCTTCTTCTTCAGCCTCCTCCTCCTGGATCAAACGAAAATATTCAAATTACTAATAATTAAATACCAATATAATTATGTTTATAAAGATTAAATGGGTAGTTATTTATTCGTGTACTGTTAATTTATTTTGAAAAATTATAATGGACAACATTTCATTTTCTTTACCCTATATTTTTATTAGCTATTCGGAAAGTTTATAGAAAATTAGTGGACCCGTATTTTTTTATTTTGTATATACATTAATTTTTGCATGTTATTTTTAACTTTAAAGTTAATTATTTTAAAACCGGAAGTGACGTTACATATTAGGCTCAATTTTTATTTTTGTATATTGCCGGAGTCTCGAAAAAAAACATAAATGACACTGACAAGTGACATTTAAACTTTGTTTACATGCCAACCAACAAATGGGTCATTTTCAAATGACATTGATATTTCTGATGATGGAAAGTAGGTACTTATCATGTAAAAAAATAAGCAGAAGCATTTTTTCAACTGTGTAGGCGGTGGCATGCTCTGAGACATAATATATAGAGGTCATCTCTTAATAATAAATAAAAAAAATAGTCAGAAAGTGTCAGAACAGAATTAATGAAAATGACCCAAATAAACAACAACGTCACGATAAAACGTCAACGTCAATCAAAAATTAAAGTGACAGTTACTTTGTTTTTAAATCTATGGGCTTTGATCATCAAAATGCATCGCACCTGATGCATGACGTCATCAGCACTTTTTTACTATTTTATGATTTTCTCGAAAATGATACATCCAAAAAATACAAAAACATTTTTTTTGTGGCCTTTAGAGCTAAATCTCAAAATGGTTTTCGATTTATAGCAGCTTTAGTTTTTTGAAATGTTGTCCATTGAGCGGTGGTAGCCCAGTCAGGTAAGCGCCCGCTTCTCACATTGTGAGAAGCGGGCGCACTGACATATTATGTGTCGTTTCATTATTTATTACCACATGATTACACAATGCGTAAATGGCAGTTCTAGAAATAAGTAATAAAAAAATATTTTAATACAAAATATGAAGGCAATAGAAATGATAGTTGTAATATAAAAGAACATAACTTACATCAAACCCAAAGCAGGAATCAACATCTTTCTCCAGTTTGATGGCCTTGTTTTGTTTATTCTTAGACCCCTTTGATTTGGAAGGTTCACGATGCCGTATCCGTTCTTCTACGGGTTCATCATCATCATTGTCTTAAACAAAATCGAAACAAAATCATGCTAAAGTGAAATATTATCAAACAAATTTGGCTAAACCTAAATAAAAAAGTATCAAAGTCAAAGTAAAAATATTCTTGGCTGATGTTGCCATAAGTGGGTTGATTATAAGAGAATACATGTAATAAAAGGCAACATTTCCAATTGTTTCTGCTCACAATGCCTATTTATCGTGACCGGAAGTAAGGAAAAAAAAATAGGAGGTGTACTTAATATTTTTTTCAGCGATGCACATTCAGAACGCGATCCAATTCCCTGTCTGTATGGTCGTTCCCGAGGGCACGTACAAACAGACCGAAAATTACAAGGCGTTCTCAACGTTCCTCGCCGAGGCATGCGGCCGGCGGGTGCGCGGCTATTGAATTCCCGCTTGTGGACACGATATATTGGCACTCAGTATCTGCCTACGATTTTGCTCTTCATCGCTCCTTCTGGACTATACTTTGTAAAATATATCATGAACACTATGACGGCTGACAAAATCATACATTTTTGGTTTTAAAACAAACTTTATTCATCAAGCATAAGGATCATCAAACGTTATAATATACGAATCATGCTATAGTTTACAAAGTATAGCTCTTTGACCCAATTCAATAAATAGCCGGATCTCCACAAACCGATCACGCGATCCAAGGAATTTAACATAATTATACGTACTTAATTCCTTGGATCCGGCTAGTGATCAGTGTCAACGTACCTGGTATCTGTGCGTAGTGCGAGTCCGGCGCGACGACGGCGACGTGTTGCTCGCTGCCGTCTTCCAGCTGAATCACCTAAAATAAAATAAAACACGTTTTATTAACGCGTCGTCGATCGATAGTCGTACAAATATGAACGTACAATCATGAAATTTGGCACAGGTTCCTTAGGTAGTAGGTATAGGTGGGCACTAAGAAATGATTTTCAGCAACTCACCCCTAAAGGGGTAAAATAGGGGATGAAAGTCCGTCAGTTTAACTGGGAATTCCCAGGGGAAAACTTAAGGCGAAGCGATGCTCGCGGGACCACCTAGTAATAATGTACAAACTGACCTCAAGCACGACGTACTGCTGCCCGTCGCCGTCGGCCACGGTGACCAGCTCGCCGCGCTTCAGGTCCGCCTCGCCCACGTTCAGCTTCAGCATCGTCGGCTCCGACATCTCCTCGTCCTCCTCCTCCTCCTCATCTTCCTCCTCCGACGACGACGATGAAGACAGGTTGGAGGATTGCACCGTCGCTTGCTGTGGACACGGTGATAGAATACATGTTTATTGATCACCAAAATTATTCATCACGACCCATTACATCCTCACTGCTGGGGCACAGGTCTCCTTCCAATGAAGGAAGGGTTTTTAGGCCTACTCCACCACGGTGGCCTAGTGCGGATTGGTGGACCCCAAAGTAAGCAAGCTTGTGCTGAGAGAATTGTCGGGTAAGTTGGGCAACCCGACTGTCAGATGTTTTCAAGCTGCCTGAAGGCCTCTGACTAGGCTTAACGACTGCTGCCGAATCAGCAACCGGGACCCACGGCTTAGCGTGCCGTCCGAAGCTCGGAATCGTCCAGAAAAGAACCACTTGAAACCGGTCACCCATCCGATGACTGACCGTGACAGTTATTGCTTAACCTCAGTGATCAGTTACGATCACCGAGGCCCGCTCGACTACAGAAGCCTCCGTAAATTATTGAATAGATAAAATACTTAAACTAGAAACAATGAACAATAGGCGGCCTTATCGCGGCAACCGTCAGTTACAGAGAAAAAACCGGCCTACTCCAAGTTGGACTCGCGCACTGAGGGTTCCGTACAAGTCTACATACCTGAGATAGTTTTCCTTTTAATTTCATCATATGTACTAAAGCGTGAATTGATTGTTTATCAAGAGCAATTTCATTAAAATGCCAGTTGCACTTACCAAAGGTCCATCAATGAATTTGATTTTCTTTTGGCGGCCAATCTTCAACGCGAGTGCGCGCTCCTTGTGGCCAGACTCCGGGTCGTGTATGGCCAGGTGCCGGATCAGGTTGCCCTTGTGAGCGAACTGGCGGTTGCACTCGCGGCAAACATGAGTCTTCTCCTTGGGAGGCTTCGGGACATAGTCCGGATTGTGGTAAAGATTCTGGTGCCGCCTCAACAGTTGCTTCTGCCTGTGGGTTCAATGTTTTTATTGTTTTATTCAGGATATTTATATATTTTACATACGAATTAACAATTAGCCAATATCTATGCTCAGTGAAACTGAACATTCAACCTAGAGTAATCTTACTGGGCACTCACTATGGACTACTAAACTGACTGGTTAAGATCTTAAGTATCTTAACAGATTAAAAATGTCTATTAAAACGGTAGTCGTCCGAATGATAAAAAAATTGACAAAATGGACGAATTACTGGGCATTATGTTTAGCAGGATTTTACCTGAAGGACTGGTCGCATTGTTCACAATTGAACGGTTTCTCATCTGTATGCTTGAGCATATGTGACTTGAGGTGGCGCATGGTGGTGGACGCGTAAGGACAGAAGTCGCACTTGAAGCACTTCTCGCCCTCGTGAGTCTGTGTAACAAAAAATAATAGTTATAATGCCTCATATAAATCGAGGAGTTGAGCGCAAAAGCGGTGTAACAGTTAGTATAAATTAACAATAGTCAGTCTGTGTGATTTCTGTGAAGAATTTATCAAAAGGGTTAAATAAGAAAGTGTGAGTTAGGATTGGTCACTGATCTCATTTGCTGACTGTAACCCATGAGCTCCGAGATACCTCACTCACCAAAAAAAACTTGTGTGGTGTCCACCACAAACAACGGCCTAAACGATTCCTTCGTTGGAAGACCCGTGCCCCGGCAGTGGTGTGTCGTGATGATGATGATAATGTGCTCACCTTGTTATGTATCTTGCAAGAGTAGCGATCCGGGAAGGTCTTCCCGCAACGCTTGCACTTCAGCGGCTTGTCGGAGGTGTGCAGCTTCTGCACGTGGATGCGCAGGTCCGTCTTGCGGCCACACTTGGTGGGACACAGCTCGCACGCGTACACTGGCTTTGCTGAAACTGATTACACGTACGGTCAGGACGGTTCTCGGAAAGCAACACCGACTCAATATTGCAATGTGATAAATATGTGTACTGAGATTGGGTTTGATACGGTCGAGTTATCATAGTGTTTGCTGACAAAATTAAATTTATGATATTAAACAATGAAAGATATACCTTTAATCATTTGTTTAATGTACAAATTACACCTACGATTAATGTCCCATTATTTCCCGTTAGTGTGCCCCAGTATTAGAGTAAGAGCTTACTGTTGTGAATGAGCTTGTGCGCCTTCAGCGAGTTGGACTGCGTGAAGCACATGGAGCAGTGCTCGCACTTGTATGGCTTCTCGCCGGTGTGCGTGCGCAGGTGGCGCTTCAGCTTGAACGTGTCCGGCGACGCGTACGTGCAGTGCGGGCACTGGAACAAAACCATTTAGTTATTGGGCGGTAAAGACTCGAAAAAGGTAAAATCCGCTTTACTTGGACTTTCGTATTAGATATACATGTTCATAAGGTGTTTCTCTTTCAACACTCTTTGATAGTTCAGTAGTCAGCTCTAGAAGCAGCCATAAACTTTTGTCAAACTGACTGCCTATTCATACATTCCGTGCAAAAGTGTAAACTACTTATGGAACTATCTGCTCAACTACACTTAATTCCATCGCTGGCTCAGCTGTCTTGGGCTCAGACACAGAATAGCACTGGTCTTTTATATCATGGGCGGGCGGTTCCCAGTCGCCTGCCTGCTGCCGCTGCACGGGTTCGTTATCGACGTAGATAAACGTCACTATATCGCCATAAATACGGAACTGTGATTGGTAAAACGCGCACTAAACGAGTTTATCATCGTCGATAACAGACCCGTGAAGCGGTGGTTGTAGTTCTCGCGGGTGTTACATTAAGGTGAGTGTACCTGGTACAGTCTCTCGCCGGTGTGGTAGCTTGCTCAGCTCTACCGAGGCGTAGGTCGTTACATTAAGGTGAGTGTACCTGGTACGGTCTCTCGCCGGTGTGGTAGCTTGCTCAGCTCCACCGAGGCGTAGGTCGTTACATTAAGGTGAGTGTACCTGGTACGGTCTCTCGCCGGTGTGGCAGCGCACGTGGCGACGTAGCTTGCTCAGCTCCACCGAGGCGTAGTCGCACTCGGTGCACTTGTGCGGCTTCTCGTGGGTGTGCTTGTAGCGCACGTGGCGGACCAGCTCGCCTGCAAACAGATATGCACAGCTGTCTGAATATACTGTATGGGATGTGATAATGCAGATTAACTAGAGAACTCATAACTGATTGACAGTTGAGCAAACTTAAGTATGATATGCAGCCTTGTGATTGGCCGAAATGAAATTGCGTAGAAGTTTGAAGTTTGGGCTTAGGTAGGATAATAGCATTAGCCTGCAGTCCCAGTGGGCAAACTGCTAGCCGTCGATTGTGCTAACGGCGATTTAGTTTGCAGATTATGCGCTCACTTTGCAGCGTTAAGAGCTTATCACTAGTAGTGATCAGTTTACCTGCTGGGAATGCATCCTTAGTGTTTTGTATTGTTCTCGCAACTTACCTGAAGTAGTAAACGGGCTGTTGCAATACTTGCATATGTGTGGTTTGACACCATTGTGCATGTTGACATGATTTTGCAAAGAGGCCAGAGTCTTGAATCCACGCTCACATACATTACACTTATGCGGACGCTCCTCGGAATGAGATTTCATGTGGCGGAGAAGCAAGTACCTGAAGAACAAAACATGTATTACTTACATAATATAAATACTAAAATTATAGATAGAACTGCCAATATCTACCAATTCCAGAACATCCAGACAGAAAGGACCATTGCCACCAGCTAGTTTAAAGCCAGTACCAATAGCTTTAATCTCAGTATTCATTTACATTTCTATTGAAATGAAACTGCCATCAACCGTTGTGCTACGGCCGATGATTTCTATTTTCTATCAGAAGCTAACCTCCTCGGGCTTGTGTAGGAGCAGAAGCTGCAAGTGAAGTGAGGGCGGCTGCTCTTGGACTTCCTCAGCTTCTTCTTGATCAGCTCCTCGTCCTCGTCATCCTCCTCGGACTGTTCCTCCTCGCCTTCTGCCTCTTCATCCTCGAAGTTGTAAACGTCATCACCCTCGGTTTTTTCAGTTTCATTCTGAAGGACGAATTTTATCCATTAGTTTTCAAAAATACCTACAACGATTTACTTGCTGCTATTGTTATTACAATCACCTTAGGTACTTAAATAATTTACGATGAATAAATTGAAATGAAGAATAAATAGTTCCAGTTTGAAGCTCGCTTTAGACTACTGATTTGTATGAAATCTCTGAAATCTATAACCTGTTCTAAAGTAAAATCTTTAGTCTAAGTTTTATAATAAGGGGATGAAAGTCCAATGAAGAAACAGTTTTGTTTGGAAAAGATTTTACAGCCTGATCCAATTCATGCTAGGACTAAGTTAATTTAATTCCCAGATAAAGCAATTTTACCTGATCAACTTTGATGAGAGCTTTGTTGTCTTCCTGCACCACAAGCACATAGCTGACGTCTCCATTAGGCGCTTCAGAAGGCACCAGCGTGACTGTTTGGTAAGCTTCACTGCCTTCTACCATGATTGGATTTTCATCTTCTTCCATTGGCTGATGAATAACATGTCATCATAAACATAATTTTAGCACAATTTCCAAATAAGTGTTACCCAGTAAATGATCAATTCAATGAGAGACTGTTCTGTAGCACACAAATTATGAATGCGATCGCTGTTTAAAAGGCGGTGAATATTTTTCTAAATGGAACTTCACAGTGAAATCGTTGGACCTATGGAAAAGTATTGAACCCAAAGATAAATAAGTGATAAGCAGAACCAAGAACACAGAAGTGAAATCAAAAATCATACTTTTAGTGGATGTTATGATCATCAATATACATGAGCAGGGATAAGTCACTACAAGATAGTGTAGTGTAGAGTAGTTAAGGAATTGCGTTATAACGTAGGATAGGATTGGTGATTGAAATTATGAATGAAAAATTGCATTTTAGCGAAAATGATGATACGGGCGTGCCGTTCTGTTATGTTCGACTTGGCGGGAACTACCGTAAATAACATTTTGTATCGCAAACTTCAATACATATCATTACATGAAATTGCTCCACACACTACAGAAGATATATTAAAATCGCTATAAGGGCCGGGACAAATAAACACGATACGACGTCGCGTATCCTTCCCACTCGTAGGTATTCTAGTGACACGACGCGACATCGTATTGTGTTTATGTAGAGGAGCACTTAATAATACATGGCGGCATTTTGGTAGGTTCATTATTATGAACAGTTGCAAATAACTAGCATCAAATCAAAATTCCATAAAAAATCGCTACTGTTCTAAATAATATGTGATAATTTTGTGTTTACAAGCATTGAAAGAGTAAGTATCTCTCAATGGAAACAAACTACATGTATTACACTCACAAGCAATGAAAAAGTTCCAGTGACGTATGGAAACTCAATATCAGGTGGAATTTTTTATTGCTACTTGACAAAGTCTGAATGGGCAATGAGATTTATTCGCACAGCAGCTGAAGCTATTGTTGGTAAAAGTCTCCAACTCCGTCTCAATGGATTATACAAATTTGAAACAAAAAAAATAATCAATAGTCACATACCGCCGAACGAATCAGTATGGCTCCTTCGGCATACGTTCGGCGCCGTGCGGCATGCGTAAATGTACACGCATCTGATTCCGTCCGATGCGGAACTCATGTGACTTACGAGACCTTCATTTGAATAAGGATTCAAGTTTCGAATTGAAGACTAAATAAAGACTTGGGTCTTTTACCAACACAAGCTGAAGCACTGGAAAATTGGAAGTGCAGGTATATTATAGCTAATCATCATGACAAGAGATAGAAAAAAGACCCGAAACATTTTTAAAATACAATGTGCCATATAATGTAGGTGTGAAAATATGTATGATATATTTGTAAATGTATATAGGTACTTTCAACCATTCTCCACCTGTTATCTAGGGTCCAGCCAGATTCGTCCCATTCCACACTCGACCCGGCCACACTCGTCTATCTATCTAGAGCTGGACTAGGGTTAGTCACTGTGGTGAAATTACTTGTCAGTCGCTGACTGGACTATGAATCAAGTAGCTCCTTTTACACAACCCTCAGATCACACTAAATTATAAAGTCACCATGACTACTAATATTTTCAAGTGCAGCAAAGCCAATGAATCTTAATTCGCGATTAACATACAATAATATAATATTCGCCTCAGCAATGAAACTCACCTCAGCATCGTCGGGCAGGCCCCCAGGCAAGGAGACAATGTTCTGATTGTCTCCTGATGGCTGGTAGTAGTAGTGACCTTCTTCATCCACAAAATAAGTCACACCTGTATCTGGTTCTTCTTCACCATTCACTGTCAATGTATAAAAAATATGTAATATTCTACAATTGAATTGCTTATCTTTCCGGAATTTATTGATCCATTGCCAGGATTTGAACCCACACCACCATTTGCCTGTGAGGGTGAGTGATCTTATCCAGTATCGGTTACACCACTACCACCATGGCTCTTATGATTGTATCTAAGATATGTATTTAAAAACCCATATGCTAATGTTAAGTAGCCTAGAGAGGAAATCACCTGCAATGACTGTAGTGGTATCTTCTCCATCCTGCTCAGCTCCCATGTTGTCTAGATATGTGTGGAGCATCCCTCGATTGTCCACTTCAACCTTCACCTCCGGCTTTGGAGGAGCCATGGCTGTAAATATTTTTTATTGAATTATTAACTAAAGTTGCAATTCCTCATTCTTAAAATTATGGGAGTGGACCATCTGTGGTTTACCTATTGTTACAAAGGTTAAAGATTAGGAAGAACTATATTCATCCTAGAATAGCTAAAGTAGTGATGGTGGAAGCATGATAATGTTAAAATAATTTTGTACTCTACAATTCATTTTTTTTAATATGAATATTGAAGTTTTTATTAATTTGTTTGTTTATTAGAGTTTATTTTAGTAAAACAAGTATTTAGTAGTGATTGATACAAAAAAGAATAAGTAATTATGTGGAACCTTAACCAAAGAAAATTTTTACCGGTGGTTGAAATACAATAAAGATGGGTTACTCTGAAAATATACATAATATACCTACAAATGTACCTATGGGTTCCTATATATTTTCAAAGTAGAGCATTATTGTAATAAAAATTGCATAACATTAGAGTATTCTGTGAGAACTGCATAAGTGCAAAATATGAAACACAGAGAAAATTATGTGTAAGTGACAGTAGAAAGCCTCTGACTAGGCTTTATGACTGCTGCCAAAATAGCACCCACCCACGGCTAGATATGCTGTCCGCAGCACGGAAGCACCCAGAAAGCAATTACTTGAAGTGCCATGCATTGCTTAACTTCAACCAGCTTCTCCTTGCTGATCAGTTACAATCACTGTTAAGCTAGCTCGACTATGCTTGATAATAGGAATATAGTATTATCAATTACAATAAATAACACAAAAGAGCAACAGTTTTTTTTTAAAAGAGCTTCAAATTGAGCATCACTTATAATAAATGCAATATTTACAAGAATGCATTAGGAGACGGGAGAGTAACAGACAGCAAGCTTTACCAAATAACACATGAAGTTTTAGAATCATCTTATTGGCAGTTCTCTTCACTTAAAGGTATAGATATTCAGTCATATTCATGAGAATGCATGTAGAAAGAGTGACTCAAAGTGCACTGAATCTAATACTTTCAATGTCATGAAGTGTACTATTTTACTATGTATCCACAAGCAGGAGTTGCAAACACCCAACTATGTAAAATAGTATGGAATTTAGAAAATACCGAAGGAGTGTTCAGAAAATATTCAGCAGACCTCATATTCCTAATGCATCTAATCAATAAGCCAACTAGGTAGGTATATACCAAACTATTACTTTGCTGAACATGAAATATAGTTAGAAATTCTTACCCAGGTGTCAAATAAATCACTAACAACTTGTGGAAGAAATGTCGCTATGCTATGGAAATCTTAGTATCACTGCTACCAGGTGGACACAAACGATACGCTTGGCTTTGAATTATTGACTGGTTACAATGATTATTGATTACATATGTCCGCCATTTTAAGAACGTTGCAGGCGAGAACAGAAATCGTAAAAGATTCACGCACGGTTCGGACACACAAATATTACATGTAAAGTTAACAATAAATAAATACCGCCACTGTATCAAACAAGAAAAAATACATCACAGACGGCGCTGTAGTCTACCCGTCTTATGCCCGTCTTGGTAAAATAGAAGTGTGCAGACCGATATACCTCCGCTACATAAGATAAAAACGTCCACGAAACAGTCGAAAAAACACATAAAACACACACTTAAGGAATCAAAACTGCTATTTGTAATTAAATATTACCTAAAAGCCTAAACTCCTCAAGAAGAGCTTCGAAATTTTCTCAACGAGGGCGTTTCGATCAATTCAATAAATGCGATAGTGGTGACGCCGAGCCGAAATGGCCGACGCGTGAAAAAACGAAACTACAACTTTTTTTCGATGCTAATTAATGTTGCCACACTAAATAAATATTTCTTCCGAAGGATTTTTGTGTTGGCGATGGCGTGGCAAATAGCCAAGTGGCGAGCCAGCATAATATTTTATTGGACAACAAAAACGATCTTTTTTGTTTAAACCTCAAGGGCAATAAATTGTCAATATAGCAAATAAATTTGAAATAAACTGTGTAGTAGGTCTCTGAAATAAACTAAAAACAGTAAAAAAAGCCCCCTATTCACTACACGCACCGCGAGCCAAGCCCGGAGCCGTACCAATCCGTGGACTAATCCGTCATCATCCACACACTATATGAACGCCGAGTTGTATCCATTCGATTGTGAACTTTGTTCAACCTTGCACAAAGAACGATGCGAGAGCCGCGCCGAGCCGCGAGCCGCGCCCACCAAAACATTCACTCGTAGATTTGTCGCCGGCGGAATAGAGCGTATATTTTTTTGAGTTTATCATATGTTTTTTAAAAAAAGGCGGCTTCATAAATCTAAAAATACCTACTTTTTTGAAGTACATACACTAAAGATTCTAAAACAAAAAAAGTTTTTTTTACCTAATTATATTTTTGTACTGACAAAAATATCTAAGCGGTTAAAACCTTATAAGCATTGTGGCAAAAACTCTTCTGACTGTATGACAACGCCATCCTTTTTACCCGACTGCCGAAGGAGGAGGGTAATGTTATTCGATTGTATGTTTTTATGTATGTATGTTTGTCTGTTTCTTTATGGCCTCCTGTAGCCTAAACGGCTTGATAGATTTTGATGTATAAGGTATCGTTAGAAGCGTATTGATTGCGTGATGGTTAAGGAATATGTGCCGTCACATTCAAATGTATATAGCACCCTCTAGAGGACATAAAGTGATGAGGGAAAAAATAATATGTTTCCAACTATGCCGTATGAAAGGGCTTGATTAGCACATTACTAAAATATGCATATTGTAGGTATTTAATTAAATAACAACACTAAAATTATTGAAATAAAAATATGTTTTAAAACCTGACATCATAAAAACAACTAAAATCTTATAAATAAAAAAAATATACTCCGCCTGCGATACTTTCTATCAACATTGGGGCTTGTATTCATCTTTTTAGCGTGAAGTCATTATTAATCATTAGATACTACAAAGATCAGAATTCGCCGTGAAACTACTGCGATAGCGAAACATCTACGGGTTGTATATAATCAAAGACATCAACGAACGTTAGTACACTGCAGTATTTTCGCAAATGCTTTAAAGTCTTTTATAGGTATTGTACGTATACGCTAGGTAGGTACAGTCAAACTATATAGTCCTGACATGAAAGAGTGCGATTTTGCTAAGACTTTTTATGATCATCAGTTATTTACTTACTTTTACATACATTTTAAAAATAAAATACCGATTGATTATATATTTTTAACTGATTAGTCCTTTAATAAATGAAACAGATCGATTAAAATACGATCTTAAACAATAAGTTAGGATCCATTTCCGTTTTCACGACTTTATAGTTGGACTGTAGTCTGTAGGCATATTTATAATCTGAACACGGGAAAATCTGGGAAGGAATTAAATTCAGTATTTTCACGTTATATTCGCCAAGTTTTTCTATCTATGGTGGTCTAGCGCCCCCTATAGTAAATTTTCTGTAAGTAATATGGTTTTTCCATGGTAACACTTTTTGTCTTTGTTTACTCTATGGTTTGATTTTTTCTCTATGGTTGCACATTGTTTTGTTAATTTCTCATTCAATTTTCAAAATTACCTTCAAATAATTTTAGGCCGAGTGCTTGACGCCGGTTTTTGTGAATTATTTAAATTTATAAAAGTTAAGTAATAAATGTACGATATCATTTGTTAGTATATAAAATTTAATACCACTATGTTTCTACGAATTTTTGTATTATGTTTAGTAGTGGGACTTGTATACAGCAGTAGACAATTCCGTTTAGGTCGAAGTAGGGACGGTAATCTTGGTAGCCCTGGAGATTATGCCGGCGAAAAGCTTCCTGAAGAACGTTGGATGGAGCAAAAATTAGACCATTTTTCACCAACAGACCTCAGGACTTGGAAGCAAGTAAGTTGATTGTAGGTTCAAATTAACTTTCGGTGGTGTGGTCCATGATAAATTTTGATCATAGTCATGCAGGTAGGTATTTAGTGTTTTTTACCCAATGTATTTTTTTAAATAAACCAATGTTTTCCTTTCAGCGTTTACCCTCTGGCTCTATGCCTCTTTCTAAAGCCTTCTTATACCTATTTAGTTGCAAATTTGCGCTACTTGCAATGCCCCTACCCGAACCCCCACATCCCATGTGCAAGGTAACTATTTGACATTCAACAAAGGTTAAGTACTTATAAGTAACCTTTTCGTTTCAGAGATATTTTATAAATGATACCTTTTTTGATTATGAAAATCCTGGTCCTATATTCATCATGATCGGAGGCGAAGGCCCTCTTGATGCAAGATGGATGGTCAAAGGTGCTTGGATTGAATATGCTCAGAAATTTAAAGCAATGTGTCTCTCTTTAGAGCACAGGTATTATGGAAAAAGCCATCCTACTGAGTAAGCACATTTCATTATCATATTTTTTTCCTACATAAATATACCTACTTATATGTATAGACACTTTCAATATTATAGTTAAATCCAACTTGCAATGTTCTGAACATTTAGTAATACAATATACACAATATTTGCTATTAATTTCTAAAGTTTTATTTCCCAGAGATTTAAGTACCAAGAACTTGCAGTATTTGTCATCTCATCAGGCTTTAGCAGATTTGGCAAATTTTATAAGTACCAAAACTAATGACTTCAAGTTGGTAAAAGAAGTAAAATGGATTGCCTTTGGTGGCTCTTATCCAGGTTCCCTGGCAGCCTGGTTGAGAATGAAGTACCCACATTTAGTACACGGGGCTATATCTTCAAGTGGGCCATTATTGGCTAAACTTAACTTCATGGGTCAGTAGTAAATTATTTTTCTTTGTTAACAATTCACTATTTCTCCCATTATACTTGGCCAGTTCCCGCTACCTTGTCTGCTTTAGCATATTGCCAGATTTACAATACAGCCCTGGTAGCTCATTCGGGTAAGCACCTGCTTCTCTTGCCAGAGATGCGGGTTTGAATCCCGGCACTGACACATACCAATGAGTTCTTTGGAATTTAAGTACAATTTATGATGACTAATGATGCTCTTTTAATGTTACAATAATATTGTTTCAGAATATTTCCAGGTAGTTGTGCATGCCTTGAGCGAAAAGACACAAAGTGATGAGTGTGTGAATCAGGTTAAAGCTGCCCACAAACAAGTGGCCACACTCTTCAAGTCCAATCCAACAATAATTGAGAAAGAATTCAGGTTAGTTGCTATATAAAGATACTTATGAACTATGATAAATAAAGTGGACCCTGGTCAGATAATGAGACTTTCAGATTGACCTCTATAATGTTGATTTGTGTTGTTTAAGAGGGCAATGACCTTATTAAGTGTATTGATAAGGTGATGATAGAATGTTTGTGTTAGTTAGCTCATTCTCTTTTGTTATCTGGAGTCAATGTATTGCTTTATCTTTATTGGTAATTTATAAGACTCGCTGTTTCCTGTGACTCCACCTGCATTGTAAAATTTCAAGAATCAAATCAAACACCCCTTTCCAGTTTTCCCTGTAACCTATTTAACTCTACCATAATTCGCCAAATCGGCACCCGTCATTCTCAGGGACGGTTTTTAAACCCGTGCGTTGTTAACTCAACCATTGGTCAAAAATCGCAACAATCGCACATACTATGACAATGCTTGACAAGTGGCTTGACTAATGGTTAAAGTTGACTACGGATCAAAAAACGCACTTGCACTATTAATAAATATAACAGTATGAAGGGATAATATTTTATCCATTTACCAATAATATTCCACTATACATAACATCTACCTTCATAATAATATTTACATTAAATTATAGTTAATATTTCTTCTTTTTAGGGTCTGCAAACCTTTCTCTCAAGCAAGTGATAAGGACAAACGTAACTTCTTCAATGCGATCGCAGACGACTTTGCAGGCCTTGTGCAGTACAATGAAGATAACAGGATCGGGGCTAATGAAACATACAAAAACCTTACGATTAACACTGTAATTATTATGCTGCATTTTCTTAATTGGCACAAAAAGTAAACAACAATCTTTGTGTGGCTTTTTAAATTTTTAGAAAACCAGGTTTTTAATTAAAACAAAAAAGCCAATGAAATACTAACTAGCAAAACTTAAGTTTATTTGTACAATAATATTTTTATTAAAAGACATACCAAGATTGTTTACCTTTTGTGCCAAGTAAGAATGAATGCGGTATTTATTATTATCCATTTGGAGGGCTGCATTACCAGTAGGCAAACAGTTGTCCCGTTACAAAGCGCGCATAAAACGGTCCAAATTGCGTAGTCAGCGCAAACGTTTCCAACTGTGAATACTCGCCATACTAAACCGATACGTCGCTAACTCAGTCATCAGCAGCGAACAGTTTGCCTACTGGGAACAGTGAACATAGCGTAATCAGTGATTTCGATTCTGAAGGCAAAAAATTAAATTTTAACGCTGTCAAACTAAAAATGTTGCTAGCACAAAAATAGATTTACGGAAACACTCATAAAGTCGCATTTGAAACAACGAATTAAGGTTTTTACAGCTTTAGTGCCAATTTCTCCATAGTCGGCTATCTAACGACCGACGAGTTACCATTCATCAATTATACGTCATCTCCATATAAAATTCATGAAAGATGTGTCAAAAGTCAACCACTACTCCCTGGTTATGTTCTAACCGACTATGGAGAAATTGGCACTTAAAATTATACATACTTTCTGCCTTCAGAATCGACAGTGACTCATTATTAAATATAAGTGTTGTTACAGGTATGCCAGATGTTAACCGCTGATGGCGGACGCCCAGCCTACAAGAAATTGGCTGCATTCCACTCTATTATGTTGGATAAGACCAAAGAGCCATGCTTAGATTATTCATATAAAAGCATGATAGATGAAATGTCCAATACTCGATGGAGCAACGATAGCGGTATGCTAATTTTATTTTATTTTGCAGACATTTCACTATAGCATAGCCATTACCACCACCAGTATTTGATCATCTCAATAATTTCCAGGTCGCCAGTGGTTCTACCAAACCTGCACAGAGTTTGGTTTCTACCAAACTTCGTCGGCGGATGTGGCCGAGGTGTTTGGCAATCAGTTCACATTGGACTTTTTCACCCAGCAGTGTCAAGACGTTTTTGGACCAAAGTGAGTTTAGTATACCTTTTTAAATTTAGTTTTTGTCAATGAAATAAGAGGGACGTATGCCTTCGCGATCATAGTGTAAGGGTGGGTTGCACCATTACAGACGTCAAATCTCTTGAAGATTGATCTGTCTCGCCAAGACATTTGACGTTTGTAATAGTTAAAGTTAAATGGTGCAACCCACACTAAGTCTCTTGGAGAGACAGATCAATCTTCAAGAGATTTTACGTCTGTAATAATAATAATAATCATTTTATTTCAAACAACAAGGTCCATAATTAATTACATAAAATCATTAAAAATAATAGTAATAGTTAAAGTTAAATGGTCTTGGTGCAACCCACCCTAAGTGTAGCCAATTCCTAACCACATTGGTTTTGATTTGCCACTGACACGTGACTTTAAAGACGGATTGGTTTTGATTTGCCACTGACACGTGACTTTAAAGACGGATGTTCTGCTCAATACGTGTACTTCGTGTAATCGCAATCGCACACTTCATCTTTTAGATTCAACGAAAACTTCATCGAAGACGCCACTGTATTCACGAATACCGACTACGGAGCGCTGGATATCGACGCGAGCCGAGTGGTGTACGTGCACGGCACGGTCGACCCCTGGCACGCTCTCGGCATCACCAAGACTAGGGACCAATATGCCCCAGCCATATTGATCAAAGGTAAGTCAGTCTTTACTAATGCGCACCCTAGATGATCAATTATATTGCGCAATATTGAAGATTGTGCGTTATAATTGATCATCTAGGGCTTCTAGGGTCTAGGGTTAATATTGAAGATTGCGCAAACGTCATTTGGATACAAAACGCGTGTAGGGTGCGCCTTATGATGACAACATCCAAATTCATAATTTTAGATCAAGCGCGCAGTACGTTTTTTTTCATTTTTAACCGGAAAAAGAGGGTTTAGTTAACGTGTGTATCTGTCTGTGTTTGCGTAGCTTTCAAACGGCTGAACCGATTTTCGTTTTTATGGGGGTTTTTTCTCGATGAAATTACTCGTAGAATCCGCCCTTAAAGTTTGTCGCGTCCGAAAAACAACACACTGTATACCTACTACTTTTAAATTCCTGACTGATGTGTCAAAAGTCAAGCAATAATCCTTGGTTATATATGGTCTAACCCGATGTGGAGAAACAGAGAGGGACAGCATGTATATTTTATCTCACAAGTAGCCACTAACCAGACGTTGTGGAACAGGGCCTTATTGTTTGATAGTAATTGTATTAATTAAGTAATTATGTATTATTTAGTCTAGTTTGGTACAGCTAATTTATTTTCTCCTCAGGTACTGCTCACTGCGCTAACATGTACCCTTCAAGTGATAGTGACCTCTTGGAGTTGAAACGAGCTCGTCTTGATATTCAACAATTCATCAGTGTGTGGCTCGACATGCCTTAGTAATGTCCATTTGTATAATATATATGTAATTATATTTTTAAGTTAGCGGTTTATAGTGTTTGCCCATTAAATATAGGGTCGGTGAGATTGTTGGTTATTACGATCTGTTACCCTTGAAAATTAACCGTACAAATAAATTATGTCCGGGAATTTACCCAACCCTAATAATTTCTTTGTTTTTCTAGGGTAGGGTTAATTCTCGGATATACCTTTCCCGACCCAGATAACCAGAGAGATCGATGCGAAAGAGTTTTTCAAACTAACGTGTCAGTGGATCATTCTTACTGGCAGAAAGATATAAGTATGTAAGTGTGGTAATAAATAAGCAATATGAAAATATACCGGTTGTCATAGCTGGAAGTAGAATGGATGGAGTGCGACTACGACGGCGAGATAGTACGAGTATGGCTGCCATTTCCATATTGTTTCTTTATTCTCGTTGCTTCTGGTTATTGTTGAATAGTTAATACGAGTACCTATTTCAGTTAGGAAGCGACAAAAATTCGTGTTCATGAGCGCGGGAATGGCAGCGATATTATAGTAATTGTCAGCAATTTCTAAACAATCTCATGAAACTTAGCACCCTCCCGTTTCATAAAGGCCTAGGATAACTTGAAACTCAAAATCCTACATCAAGAAATTATAATAATATCCTTTGCGTTTTGGTTAAGTACTAACACTAGCCCCTGTCTACTAGGGTTCCTCGCCGTTGTGTAAGGATGGGCCAGTCATATTAGCGTCCAACACCAGATTAATTCAATCGCACGCTCCAAGGACTTTTGTATGTAAAAATACTTGGAGCGCGCGATCGGAACGCGATTGATCGTATTTTTTTCTTATGTGCATTTTGTATGTAAATCGGTGACGGACAATAAGTGTGAACAGCTTCACTTAAAAATGTTCTGCCATTACGACACACGATAAAAATCTAGTGTCTCTAGTGGAAACGGGGGTAATCAATACTTGAACGACCGAATCTCGTTCTGCTAAACTCTAAATTCAGTGCTTTTTTTATAAAAGATTTTACTATTTTACATCTATGATTTAGTTCTTTTTTTATGAGCTGTCAGTAAACTTCTCATCGTATCTCTCAACTGCAATGTCGTAGGTCTTTTTTACCTACATCCATTTGGTTTTTCTTCCTCGGGATCTTCGACCGGGGACGGAGAGCTGCAGTGCTCCGTTTCCAACGTCGTCTTTGGTATTGTACGTCTTTATTCTCATGATGTCTGATCCATCGTAATACTTAACCGATTCTTGAAGTTTGTGATCGTTCTGTAATACCTACCTCCGCACATTAGAATCCGCGCCACCACTGAGGTTTTCGGAAAAAGCGGGAATACTTGTTCATACGATCTGACACTAGTCCTATATGTGCAGCGCCACGTTTTTCGGACTTCAGTAATGGTACCGCGGACTCTAGCAATGAACTGTTCATTGCTAGAGTTATTATGAATATTAGAGTTCATTATGAACAATCTGTCAAATCTGACGTACCTTGTATGGATTTGACCAATGTATGATAGATAAGCGAAGCTGCTGAGGGATTGCTATTATATTTATTAAATTGTTGTATACTTATGTGTCGGTGGTGGTAGTGTAGCTGAAGGTGGTGACAAGGATGTTCGTTTCGTACACATTTATTCTATTCTATACAGGGAGGGGGCGAAGTTCGTGTAAGTGGCTCTCTCGAGTGGAACCTTTGTACATATACCCTTAATTTCAGCTCAGCTAGCCTAGCTCCAGACTACTCCCGAGTAAACTGGAGCAGCAAGCGTGGGTGTTGCAATAGCTAGATAGGCGCTCTTTTGGTCCAAGAATATAATCTCGTTTCTGTAGTAGATAAATAAGATGTTAAATTGTTAGCTTGGAAATTTATGTATCAACTTAAGCTATAACTGCTTGTGGCTTAAGTTGATACATCAATTTCCATGTTTATCTGTAACCCGAATTTTATCCCCTTTTCTAGACTGTTAGGGCCGGCGCCCATTATCGGCATCGGTACGACTGAGGATTTTAGATGGCAAATAGCAATATACTATAACATAATGGCAATAAAGTAGAATTTTCCGTGATATGTGGTCGTAATAACAAAAATACCGCTTGGGTATGCTTGAGGCTGCTGTATCGGCTGACTTGAGAATGCTTCGGGATGCTTCGGCATCCTTCGGTACGCCGCCGGCGCAGAGGCAACACTCGAGGGATAGCTTACCCTGCGGGGCGTGGGGAGGCATCAGCCATTTGACTCACACAACTCAATCGAGGTAACCGCTGTGTGTACATCCTCAAGGACGCCTCGTCATCCCTAAGAACGTTGCAGCATGACAAAGCATAATTGCCGATAGTGTGCGCTTGCATGTAGGATGCCGAAGGATCCTTTTCCTCGCCGATGCCGATAATGGGCGCCGGGCCTTAGGGGTTATGGGACATAACCACATCTTCGCCAGTTTTCCATCTGGTGTTGCCCCGAAATATTGTAAGGTAATTTTACTTCTTCTTGAATCTACGAACAACCCGTATGGTCTTCTTTCTATGGCTTCTTGTTTGGACTCTACTGAATAAGTTTTAGTATCAAAAATTTTTCTGTAACTAATGTAACTAAGGCGTAGGTGCGCGCGCCTAACTCAGTTTCGGCCCTAAGGACGTATTCAAACAAAACTGACTGTAAGCCGCCGAAAGTGAGCGAACGTTACGCTGTTTATTGCATTTCCATACATATACGATATACGTTATTACGCTAGACAACATACATTGGTGACCCACCCTATTAAGAGATTGGTAGATATCATAAACAAGTTTTGATGACAAACAACAGATAGCGCTCGGAACTCATTGAGTCATGTACCTACTGAAAAAAACTGAAATATTAAATATCTTAGAAATTGTTAAGTTTCGGATAATGCATTATTGGGTTCAATCGACTGGAAATGCCTTCCTCTATCACCTCCTGAAAGGATCGGGTCTACTTGCAAATAACCCTCTATAGAAATTCCAATCTCCAATTTTATTCTTAGCTAGAATAGAAAAAGTTACATGCTAGGTAAGCTCTGTGACTGCGCGTGCTTTATAAGTAACCGCTCGGCTTCTTACATCAAATCGCAGTCTTGTATACGGCTAGCCTACTACGGCACCTACCTATAAACTTAAGTACATTCGGAGTAGCCCTCCTCAAACGCAGCCATGAAGAAAAGCGTTCCGGATCCGGTACCGGTAACACAACAGGTGAGTAATCTATAACTACACACACTACAATTACACATTCTACATTTTTATCCAGCTGACTGTAAATATCGTTTGCTGTGGCCATAATGACTCATGCGCACGTAAAAACTCCGGCCCGTGAAACATTTACTCATAAACGTGCCGTTATCAAAGCTATCGCTAGTTGCCAAATCCGCGACATTTAAATTTAGTAGAAATACTTAGCCCCCTTATTCATAAAAAATATTGTTCTCTGTCAGAGAGTGACAGAACACTTCAATAACTAAAGCGTCCTGGGCCCCAAGTCTACTAAACGCATTAGAGTAAAATTGGATGTCGATTGTATGTCGACAGCATGTCGACAGCGAAAAATGACACATTTGGCAGTCTTGTATTTTTTAAGACCATAGTGTCAGCTCGATGGAAGTTGGATGGAAGCCACCATGAAGCCACTCATATTACATTGAACAAAACGCTAGTCCACTGACAAGTGCCACACCGATATCGTCTCTCGGGTGACAATTTGCGTAGTCCACTATTTATTAACGTTTCCGTCAATGGCTTCATTATGGTTTATCTGTCAAAAATCACCTTTGTGAGGCCATTGAGCAGATACACCTAAGATACACGTTTTATTCAGATGTTGTCAACATGAATTGGAATATTCATTTCAATTTGCGGTGGGAAATGCTATTATTAGCAGACAGAGTGGATAGAGGTCGTCGGGAGTTGAAGGAACGGCGTCGAAATCGCGCCTTCATGAGGCGGAATGTCGATCCTTTCCTGAGTTTGCCGGACTCGGAGTTTGTGAAGACATTTCGCCTCAGTAAGGATGTGGTGAAGGAGATAGCCACGGATTTAACTACACTGATAGCCAAAGAACGCAGGCTAGATGGTATATCTGTTATGATTAAAGTTTAGAGCCGTCTATAATTTGGCAAAATATAGCTGTACTGGATGGTAGAAGATCTAATACTTTTACATATATGTTTCATATACTCATTGCATTGCATTCTTTTAGCCATGTTTTATAACCGACTTCGAAAAAAGGAGGAGCCGGTTCCGTTTTTGCCATTTTGGCTACGGAACCCTTTGTGCGCGAGCCCGACTCGCACTTGGCCGGTTTTATTTTTTTATCCTCAACTAACAGACAAAACCAAAACAAAACCTCAGAAAAAGGAACCCTGTTGGTCAGAGAACAAAACGATAAATTGTTAAAATGTACTCTGTGTTGTTAAAGTTGACATAAGAAATGCAACATATCGACACGACGAGTTTTTTTTTTGCCTGTGGTCTTAATTATACAGCCAGTTTAATATATGAAAAATATATTTAAATGTCATAACACGTCAATTATTGAATTTAAAAAACATCGAATAAGATAAAACACTAAGCCCCTGTTTCACAATGTCTGGTTAGTCGCTACCTGTCGGATAAAATACATGCTGTCACTGTCTAAAAAATAATAACAGAGAGTGACAGCATGTATTTTATCCGTCAGGTAGCCACTAACCAGACATTGTGAAACAGACCCTAATACTTTTAAATAAATAGTGTGGAAAATCTTCAAATTAAGCCCAAGTCGAACGATCCGTGTATGGTGGCTTTACAAATTTGACAAAACCGGCAACACTGATAATATTCCAAGATGACGTCACGATCACCCAGAAGTCATTCTATGTCAATAGCATTTATATTTTATCGAGACTGGCCGTGAGACGTAGGGACTACCGTTTTTGGGCCAATGACAATGGAGTTGCAATGGAGTCTCTATTGGATATCTTCATTGATATTTTTTGTAACCAATAGCAGACTTGGGGCCCAGTAACTTGTTTATGAAATATAACGCCACTCGACATATGGTCGATTCATGTATCCACTATCAGCCAGAATGTATGAGTCACCACAACGGTTGTTTTCAAAAAGGGCATTCCTGTATGATGCATTCCAAATTGTTTGGTCTTGGCTGCTTCCTGGCCATCTTGCAACTAAATCTATAACTTCCAGGTAGGCACTTCCAATTGCTTGCACATTTATGAAAATATAGCCTTTCCTATTCCTAAAGTACTCTGCCATTTGTCCACCAGAGGAACGAAGTCTTATGTGTGTGCAATCCAATGCACCAACAGCTTTGGGAGATCGTGCAATGTTATAGAAACGTATCTTTGCTTAACTTATCCCGAGCTCTGTATCAGGAAACTTTATATATTGCTTGCTTCGTGAAGCTATTGCTGCGGTAACCCTCGTTTTTGACGTTAGGGACCATAGTTTTTTTGTCCACTGTTTGTTCAGACCATTGCCTGTTTTGCCCAGTTCCTGAAAAGACTAATTCCTAATAAGTCCATTTCCTGTTTTGACCACTCTCAGTACAGTGTGAAAAAGAAATGCTTTTATAAGGCATGCAACCTTTTTTGAAGTACTGCTTTTATAATATTTGCCCGGGCCTGGGCTCTCCTGAAGAATCATGTTGCAAGCATTTCGCTTGGTTGCCATAGTACTAGGTGTTACTAGGGTATCATGAGATGGTAGGACCTTATACATTGTTTTGTTGTGCTTGTTCGGTTAGTCGAAGGCAAGTACCCATGGCACAACCAGTTGAGCATATTAGTTATTAGTTGTGCCGTGGGTCCAGAAGGTCAGCTGCTTCCGTCTCATGTGACCCTAGTACCTTGACCCACATGGCCAATATACTGGCTACATTTGCAAATCCTCTGACGAAATGCCTTTTCTGAAATTTTCTGAGACATTTCGTAAACGACTTCATAGATGATCCTATCAAGCCTCGAATTCACTAGGGCACAAGTTCTGAGACTGTTACAGAACATCTACGGTGCGTGTTCTCAGAACATTTTGGTAACATGTCGTGATACAGAAGTCGCGCACGCGTCCACACTCTGCAACAGCGGTCGCTAGACCTAGTAAAAAAAATATACTCTATGCGCTAGACTGATGTCGCAGGAAGTTCTGTCTCGCGAGCCAAAACACGGAACCTGTTCTGCGACACGTAGATGTCGCTGTATAGTCGCGTGCGACGTCGCAGAACAGAGCGTGACGTCGCGGCGACACGTAGACGACATGTGCCTAGACAGGTTCTGCGACAATTTGTCGCCTAGTGAATACGAGGCTTTAAGATTCGTATAAAGTGGATATTTTAGACCTACTGACGTCATTTTCTCGTATTTTGGAATGGGGAATTAATGCACCCCAATGCACCCTTTCTTGGTTTAAATAAAAAGAGTATTAATTTGAAGTACCAAATATTATTTAGAATCCTACTTAAAACCAAAACAAACTTCTGCTCTAATAAAAACGAAATATTATTTAGAAACCTACTTAAAAACAACACAAAATACTGCTAAAATATAAAAATGTTCCTCAATTCTGCTTCTTCTTCAACTTCTTTAATACTTTTTTGTGTGTGCGGGGAAACAGCAGTTTCCACATTTTAATCTTTTTGAGAAAATTAATGGTTGATATTTCATTGTTTTCCAATTTTGTCAACCATTTCTTCAAATTCCGGTCAAAGTTGATATCTGAAAGCTTTCGGTTCTTCTTTAAAGGTAAAAATGAGCTCCTCTTTATTATTAAGTCGTAATGAATTGCTTATTTTTTCAATTTAAATACGAATGCGAAGAACGTGGGCTTTTTTGGAATCCTTGCATTTGTGCCATCATTGAGTATGAATGGTCTGGAGACGAAATAGGCAGACGTTCCCCTCTGCCGGGGTAGTGGGCCAGAAAGGCCTACCGATTTATAAAAACTATAATGTGGCAAGTTACTTGGCGACCCTCCTTGCGGGGTGAAAGAAGTGGCGGGGGCGAGGTAGCACGACATGCTACACACGTAGAAAAGTGTGCCCGGATTAATCTCGCGATAGCTTGTAACTATTTCTGACGTAAGTAAAATTTTATTCTATGAGTGTTCCCGTAAATGTCATATTTAGCTTAAAATTTATAGTTTGACAGCATTAAAATTTGGATGTTTACCTTCAGAATATCTACCAATTTGAATTTATTTATGTAAAAGTGTTTTATTTTATAAATCAATTTCCATGTGACTTTCATGTTCACTCTCTGTTTGAACTTGTTCATCGTCGTCGTCATCCTCATCTTCATCATCGTTTTCATTAACTTCAATTATAAATCAAAAAACATTATACCTACTTTGAAGTATAATGTACTAGAGTACGCCAGTCATATTAGTTCAGTGTACACCTATAATATTTTATGTTTAATTTAATTAAATCCTTACTAATATTATAAATGCGAAAGTAACTGTGTCTGTCTGTCTGTCTGTCTGTCTGTCTGTCTGTCTGTTACTCTTTCACGCCAAAACTACTGAACGGATTTGAATGAAATTTGGTATACATATGGTCCAGACCCTGGGAAAGAACATAGGCTACTTTTTATCCCGGAATTCCCACGGGAAAACTTTTTAAGGCGAAGCGAAGCGCGCGGGAACAGCTAGTTATAAATAAACAATAACATACCTGTCCAATACATCGTCAAATACTCTATCAGATTTATAATATTCGTCTTAATTTTTTATGACATGGTCGTCACCATTTCTCCACTTTTCAGGCGAATAATTAGAGAAAAGCAACTCTAAGTCTTTTATCTCTTTATCTAAGTTAGAGTCAATCGACGTTCTTGCGAGCTCGCCTTTCACGTACCCCCACACAAGTTCAATATGATTTAATTCCGGGTGGTATGGGGGTAGGCGAAGCACGATATGACCATTTTCTTTCAAAATTTCATCAATGTTGTAATTTTTCTCTGTGTTTTAATCATTAATTACTTTCATTAAATCACATAAATTTTGGTTGCTTTCCTAGTTACAAGAACTGACAACTGACGCACTGTCATATGGACTCTTCGTCTTTGTTGTTTACTTTTTCGTATCTGACTGCGCAGTACCAACCTTTAGCCGCGTAGCATGACTGATCTGGTACGCTGTTCTACAAGAAGCCCCTATATTGAGACATTATACGATTTGTTGTTTTTAATGTTATTTTGTTGACGAATTATAGATACCTAATAATAATATAATGATAATATTAAAAAGGCCTCAACACTCATCCTAAGACTAATGGTCTCAGTATCAATGATCTCATGTGGGTCGCACTCAAATTATGACAGACTATATAAGACATGTGGCCGCCTCGGCTGCGCGGCCGAGACTGCCGTAACAATGACATGCAGTGCACGCGTTGCCCTTCACCGCTACCCTCCCGCTACCCGCTGTCGTCTTGGGTACCTCGTCCCCTCCGCGTCTTTCACCCCGCAAGGAGGGTCGCCAAGCAACTTGCCAATCTATAGTTGCAGTCTCAATTTTCACTAGACTCAGGGCCAAATTAACCGAAGTAATTAAACGCGGTTAGAAGGATCGAAAACGCAGTTTATGCTCTAAAAGAGCTTATACAATCATTCCGATTTTCACCGACCAATATTAAGGGCCAAATTCACGGGTTGCACAGAAATCTAAGTTTTATTAAACTACGATTTCATTAATCACGATTGCCGATTTCGTCTAACTGCGTTTAGAGTAACCTGAAATTCATCGGTGCTATTTTAATCTCGTTTACGTCACCGGTGTTTCAGCTACAGACGAGCCAGCAACACTGAAATGCGTTTAGTTATTGCGTCGCGCCGTACATACTTTTTGCGTATTTTGATTTCGAGCAATGGAGTAACAAAACGTTTTGACACATTATAAAACAAAAAAATAATATATGTCGTTGTCAAAGCGTTGTTATTTGCTCAGTGGTTTGTTTATGACGTTTGACAATGACAGCTCTCTATAACTGCGCTAACTGGCCAATTTATAGCAGTTACAGCTGTAACTGCGTTTTGCTCTAATCTTTGTTAATATTGGTCGGTGAAAATCGAAATGAGCGTACAAGCTCGTTTAGAGCATAAACTGCGTTTTCGATCCTTCTAACGACGTTTAATTACTTCGGTGAATTTGGCCCTAAACATGATTAGAGCAAAACGCAGTTACAGCTCTAACTGCTGTAAATTGGCCAGTTAGCGTTGCTAAACGCAGTTATAGAAGCTGTCATTGTCAAACTAACCTCAGTCTGATAACAATGAAAGAGTTTATTTTTTAAAAGAAATGCTTGAATTATAACTTTTATTATGTGGAGAGCCTTTGAAGACGAGGGAAGCCGTAGACCTAGGTGGATACGTGAGAGAGAAGAGCAATTCGACCTTCGACAAGTACCTCCTAAGCTAAATAATATAGTCATGGTTATATAATATGTTTATGATAAGTACTGGATATAAGAAATAAAAGCAGCTGATTATAATATTTTATATTAGTTATATTTCTTTTTATAAGCAACTAAAACCTAAATAACTAGCACAATTAATTTATATTATCATCCATGTCTTTTAATTTGTTTGCCAGCTCTGCTACGCGCAGCTTCTCCTGCTCCAACTTATAAATCTCTTGCTCTTCTTGAATTTTTAAAATTCTCATGGTTGCCTCATGCTGCTCTTTAGCTTGCTCATTAGCGTTTAGCAGCGTTTGGATGCGCTGCTTAGCAAGAGACTCAGGGCCAAATTCACCGAAGTAATTAATCGTGGTTAGAAGGATCGAAAACGCAGTTTATGGTCTAAACGAGCTTATACGCTCAATTTGATTTTCACCGACCAATATTAAACTAGATCAGAGCAAAACGCAGTTACAGCTCTAACTGCTATAAATTGGCCAGTTAGCGTTGCTAAACGCAGTTATAGAAGCTGTCATTTTCAAATGTCATAAACTAACCTCAGTCAGATAACAATGAAAAAGTTTATTTTTTTAAAGAAATGCTTGAATTATAACTTTTATTATGTGGAGAGCATTGGAATTAGACTTTGAAGACGAGGGAAGCCGTAGACCTAGGTGGATACCTGAGAGAGAAGAGCAATTCGACTATATTATCATCCATGTCTTTTAATTTGTTTGCCAGCTCTGCCTTGAGCAATTTCTCCTGCTATAAATCTCTTGCTCTTCTTGAATTTTTAAAATTCTCATGGTTGCCTCATGCTGCTCTTGACGACAAAGACTTTGCCGTAAGGTTTCGTATAAAGAAGCGTTTATGTTAAGTACTGGATATAAGAAATAAAAGCAGCTGATTATAATATTTTATTGTGTTTTTTTTATTATAAGCAACTAAAACCTAAATAACTAACACAATTTATATTATCATCCATGTCTTTTAATTTGTTTGCCAGCTCTGCCTTGAGCAATTTCTCCTGCTATAAATCTCTTGCTCTTCTTGAATTTTTAAAATTCTCATGGTTGCCTCATGCTGCTCTTGACGACAAAGACTTTGCCGTAAGGTTTCGTATAAAGAAGCGTTTATGTTAAGTACTGGATATAAGAAATAAAAGCAGCTGATTATAATATTTTATTGTGTTTTTTTTATTATAAGCAACTAAAACCTAAATAACTAACACAATTTATATTATCATCCATGTCTTTTAATTTGTTTGCCAGCTCTGCCTTGAGCAATTTCTCCTGCTATAAATCTCTTGCTCTTCTTGAATTTTTAAAATTCTCATGGTTGCCTCATGCTGCTCTTTAGCTTGCTCATTAGCATTTAGCAGCGTTTGGATGCGCTGCTTAGCAAGAGACTCAGATTGCGAAAGTTTCAAAACTGGTCGCCTGCGGCTTGTAGCCTGTGTACTCGTATTAGGCCTTGCTGGAGTTACTATAACTGGGGGGGGTGACGCCACTGGGTTAAAAGTTCATGGTACTGTATGTGACCGCTGAATTCACTTTTTCTTCTACACTGAGCCTGAGAGCAGGATTCTATTTGTTTCGAATCATTTTAGCAGTATAATGAGTCCAATTGATTTCCTGATTTGTTGTACCTGTATGAAGGAGGCTCACATCCTGCAGCGGATAACGTGTGGCTAACGAAGAAGAAGCAGCTAAATTATCTTATTCAAACGATGAACTCTGTGAAGCCATAGCCACATGTGATTCCTTTGACTGGCTTGGATGTGACGCAAGTACTTCAGATCCATCATATTAATTATATTTACAAAGCCTTGTACTTGTGGTTTGATTGTGCGGCTTTTTCACGGACGCTGTAGGCATCTGTCTTCTTCGATTCCACTATCGAATAATGACTTTCCACCAGATCTACTAACACCATCTTCTCGGTATGAACAAAGGTCGGCATTGCTATCACATAACTCTGAAAGACATTGAACTTTGAAAGAAAGCGCTGTCCAATGGCTATTGCTTTGGTGGTATCACGTAACTTTTGTGAATGGTAAAGTGAACGACTGTCTTTGCCAAACTGAAAGCCATTTGACCGTAAATACACTTGTGCAATATTTGTTTACTGACATACCGTAGCGTTTTGTTCTCAAATTACATAACAGTTAAGAGAGAAAAAAATCAGTCCAGAATATATTAATGTTGTGTTATTGCTAAATTGTTAACTCTCTGTATTGCGTTCCAATAAATAATAATAATAATAATTAATGTTGTGCAAAAAACGGTTTCTTATTTAAGTAATTATTAGGTGAGTACTGTTTTTATCAAAAAAATTACCTAGTTACTTCTTCACTCATGACGTGAAGCCCACAGACGTTGTACTAAGGCCTCTCTTAATACATTGTTGGCAGGTGCTTCTACCGCGCCTCCTACTTGGCGATGAGGAGCATGAGAAGATGCCATTCCTTACGAGGCCATGGGGAGGGCCATGGCCTCGTAAGGAATGGCATCTTCCCGGCACATATTGTGCAGAATAGCACAGGCGTTTACGATTTTACCCGCCTTCGCAGGAGCATAATGTAATGTTCTGTGTGAGAGCAAGCAGCGCCAACGACCTTTTAGGACTCCGAAACAGCGTTCGATGACGTTCCTTGCTCTCACTTGCACATTTGTGTAGTGCTCCTTTGGAGAGCCAGCAGCTGCATTCAATATGGGGGTCATCATCACATTGCTTTGCCCATAGCCAGAGTCTCCTACAACAAAAATAGCATTACATTATTATCTGCTATTAGTGACTATAAATATTATATACACAATAGTAAAAATAAACCAACAAACCTAGCAACCACACATTCTCCCCTTGAAGACCATTTAAATATGCCTTCACCTCCGACATATTCCATACATGGGAATCATGTGATGCCCCAGCAAATGCTGAATTAATGTAAGTAATTTTTAAATTTGCATCACATATCTGAAAAAAGAGTTAAATTAAGTCCTCAAGAAAAAAATACCTTTAAAGTTACCTAATTTTGAAAATGAATTGAACTTACTGCCATTACATTTATGGAATGGTAAAGCTTTCGGTTAAGGTAAGCTTCCTCATCTTCCACAGGCCTAATTATTGCCACATGGGTTCCATCAATGGCCCCTATGACGCCTGGGAGCCCGAAAAGTTCCATGAATCTGAAAATTATATTTAACATTCATATTTAATAACTTAATGAGCAATTATAGTTATTAAGTACTCATTATTAGTTAATATTATATATGATGGATACCTTTTACTTATTATTTCCCTCTCTATGGGTGTTTTTGGGAATTTAATATATTTTTCCAAAAGTGCACGCTGATTTAATGCCTCTGTCACCTCTTGTATGGAATAGGAGACCATTGCCTGCGAGAGGCCTAGGTGGTAGTAGGCCCCAACATTTTTTTGGTACATCCCATTCCCATAAAAGGCGACAGCGGCAAGTATCTAAAAAAACAAAGATTATTAAGATAAATATGTTAAACAGGGTTGGCCGATATTAAAACCTTCTTTAAACGCTTTTTAAGTTCTATGAATACGGGAGTAAAACTTGCCAAACATATACGCACCTTTAAATCAGCTGCCACTGCTGAGAGTCTTGTACGTTGAGCCATAAGAGGTACGATTTCATCGCATAACCTGCTGAATTGTACACGGGTGAGCCTAAATTTTTTTCGGAACTCCTCGTCCGGTAGTTTCAGTGGCTCACTCCGTGCCCTTAAAATTCGCCTATTTATTGCTAACTCTCTTTTTAGCCTTTCGTTTTCCTCCAACGCAATTAATACTATATGCGCCATCACAAATACAATCCAAACAAATAATAAAAATGTTTGTTATAAGTAGGTACTTTGAAAGAAGTTGGTAAAGAGTAACTTCCTTCAAAGGCAGAAATCGAAGGAATTAATTCTTTCAAATCCATGGACAGAATTGTTACGTGATACGAATTACTGTCAAAAACCGAAAATCGTTCATTCTTTTCAATGCTGGCTTTGCGTATTCTGGCTATGCATTGGACATCATGTTACATGATACCAAATTGACAGTTGAAAGGTAGAATTGCCTTCAAGGCAAGGGCAGTGAAGTTACGTGATAGCCATGCGGGTCTCTGTTTCGGTTCGACATAACCTTCAGCGAAAATATGCAGCGTCGTCAGATTATAATATTATGTACTTATTAGAAATAAAAAGGCTGTAGAATTGAAAAAGAATAAAAAAAAGTTTAGCACAAATTTGTTTTGAATGACTGACAGACAACGACATATATTTTTTTTTATTTTATAATGTGTCAAAATGTTTCGTTACTCCATTGCTCGAAATCATAATGAGGAATTATAAAAATTTATAACAACGGCCATTTTGGCATGTCCCTCAACTTCTTTATTTATTTGCAGGGATTTCTTTCCTTATATTGGTAAAAAATGACTTTTAACTGAAAATATAACTTATTGACTATATTTAAAACTAAAATGTAATGAAATCCTGCTTAAACTGAATTTTACAAAAATATTTTAACAAGTCGTGACCCACGATTTTGCCCTGTCCCCAGCTTAAAATGAAACTTTAAGCTCAATTTATTCAAAAAATTTCTAAGTAGCCGAACTTTTGGAGTGGTTTATACGGAAGATCTACTAAATAATTATCGTTTGACATCATTAAAAGTGCGAATAATAGCAGTTTTATATTTTTAAATCGAAAACAATTGCGGCCCTAATTATGATACTTCCGAAAATGTCGGTTTTGTTACCGCATTTTTTCCTATAGAAAATTTACCAAATGCTTATTTTTCGTTTTCAAAATATGGCAATACTAACATATTAGAGATTGCCGGCTTAAACAAATTAAAAAGGCCTCCGTGGGTAGCTCAGTGAGACTGTCTCTATTACCGGTCGAACTGTGACCAAATTTGTCGTCAGGTTTGTTACTACCTTAATCAATTATTTATTAATACATTTCTTTCGATAAATTAATATATAAAGACATGGTTAATGCTAAACAAATTGTGGTATTTGGTTTATCACTGCTAGTAACTGGACGGCTAATATATTTTTTCAAAGGTTAGGTGGGCGTGTTTTGTTACTTCGGTTTTGTTACTGAGGGTACGGTAACATATAGTTGGAACGAAAAAGTAACAAAATCGACAGGTTTACATGGCGACTTTAATAACGGAAGTCGGATTGCTATGACTGTTTATTTATTGTTATTTTTTGTTATAAACGTGTTTTTTCGAGCGATATAACCCAATTTAGAGTTAAACCTATTATGAAGATGTTTGAAGTGAATTTCATGTAAAATTAGGCCCATGTTTTAGTTTCATCATTTTCAAATTTTGTGCTGGTGCCATGTAAACCAAGCCCAACTATTTTGTTACCGTCCGTTTTGTAGCTGTCCCTGCATTTTGTTCGAAGATTTTGTACTATTTTGTTTAAAACTATTTACTTTCATAATTTATTTGGTTCTTATTATTTAATATTAGTTATTCCCCAACCTATGTAAAAGTTATTAATGTGTTGTTGTTTAAATTACGCCTCAGGTATTAAAAATAATTCTTGATTTGTTGACTGTGGTAACAAAACTGAGACATTATTGAATTTTTAACTGATTTCTAAAGAATATACGACTTTTTTCCCTTGATAATGTCATTTAATAAGACTGTGGCTTTCCTTTAAATACATTAAATTGAAAGAATACCTAAAGTTTAATTAATTATTTAGGCCCCAAGAATGGTAACAAAACAGAAATTAATTCCTACTAACCGTCACATTTTTTCATTTTTTTAAATAATTACTAATAATACCGTAATTACACAATAGATTTTAATAACTATAGATTATAGCGGTGTTATTTCATTTACTCAAAATATATTACAACACCAAAAAATAAAAACATAACATTTTCATCCGTTGTTATAAATTTTTATAATTCCTCTAATACGCAAAAAGTATGTACGGCGCGACGCAAAAACTAAACGCATTTCAGTGTTGCCGGCTCGTCTGTGGCTGATACACCCGTTACGTAAACGAGATTAAAATTGCACCGATGAATTTCAGGTTACTCTAAACGCAGTTAGACGAAATCGGTAATCGTGATTAATGAAATCGTAGTTTAATTAAACTTAGATTTCTGTGTAACCCGTGAATTTGGTCCTCAATCTAGTTGGCAAAGCGTTCGTTTCGTGTAAAATGATTTGTTCACATACTAAATGACAGCTTTATTGCATAGAATATTCGGATTTCCGGATTTGATCGCCTTTGGTAAGCCTTCGGCATGGAATTAATAATACAACTTGTAGTATTGTTGTATTATTATTACAACTTGTTGTATTATTACTTCCATGGCCTTCGGTCATGGTTTATTGTTATTAGCCGTTGCCTAGCAACCAATGCCAGAAAAATGCCATAGTGATGTACCGGTATGTAAATTATGTGGTTATCGACAAAAAAGTCACAGTTAAAGGAGGTTACACATAGTTTATTTTATTTAAAAAAAAAAATAGCTTACTATGATATACGAGATATTACAAAATTGGTGAACGTAGGCCGACAGGGTTGACTAGGGGGTCATTCTGAACATTTTTTGGTCATCGCTTTCAGGAAAGTCTAGATTTAATAAATCCAACCAAGTCTTCTTCTTCTTCAATCCCGTTACTGCTCCGAGGAGTCTGGGGCTGACACCAGGCGCTATTCTATTCTATTCTATTCTCTGTGGGGGTGTAAGTACCTGCACCTGGCTCTCTCGAGTGAAACCTTTGTGCATATCCCCAAGGTCTAAACTGCCTTCCTAAGCTTGGACCATTTCCCACCACGCTGGTCCACTGCGGGTTGGTGGGTTCACATATCTAGATGTGCTAGATCTAGATATGCAGGTTTCCTCACGATGTTTTCCTTCACCGTAAGAGCGATGGTATACATTGTACTTAAGTTAAAAGAACTCATTGGTACATGTCAGCGCCGGGATTCGAACCCGCATCTCTTGATTGAGAAGCGGGCGCTCACCCGACTGAGCTACCACCGCTCCTCCACCAGGCGCTTCCATCCTTCTCTGTCGTGGGCCAGCAAGTTAAGCTCCGGCCACGACTTCCCTTTCTCTTGGGAACGCTGTATATGGACCGCTTCCAGGTATGAGCTGGTCGACCGGGTCGCCTTGAACCGCTCTGGGGTTTCCATTGTAGGGCCACTTTCGGGATATGGTCATCAGGTCTTCGCAGTGTGTGGCCCAGCCATCGCCATTTCCGCTCTTGGATGTCTTTGTCTATAGGCTTTTGGTTTGTAACCTTCCATAGCTCGACATTGGTGATGGTGTCCGGCCAGTATCTACGTATGATGGTTCGTAGACAGTTGTTGACGAAGACCTGAAGTTTGTGTGATATGCCCTTAGTGACCTTCCACGTTTCGCATCCGTATAGGAGCACAGTCTTCACATTTGTGTTGAAGATGCGGATTTTCGTGGTACGAGATATGTTGGCCGACCTCCATAGGCTTTTTAGTTGCGAGAAGGCTCCCCTTGCTTTGTTGATGCTACTTTCGACATCCCGTTCTGTTCCTCCCTGAGGGGTGATGATGCTTCCAAGATAGGAGAAATCGGTAGCGTGGGTGATGCGGTGGTTTTCCAGTAGGAGTGGTGGGTTGTTATCGCTGCACACGCGCATTTCTTCTGTCTTTTTTCTACTGATCTTGAGGCCAGCCATGTTTGCGGTTTTATCCAAGGCTGTAATTTTGCGCTGCATATTATCATGGGTCAGTGGCGGATTTAAAAATTTGCCGCCCCTACTGACTTCTGTTCTGATATTATTCCATTTTGTTAGTTTAATCCCGTTATTAGTATGATTGTGAACTTAATGATATTTCTATGTCTATCTGTCACCAACTTCAAATGTTTCATCAAATCTGTGTTTTTTGGTAAATAAACTTATTTGTATTTGTATTTGTATCTTATAATTAAGGTTGCGTACCTCAAAAGGAAAAAAGGAACCTTTATAGGATCACTTTGTTGTCCGTCGGCCTGTCTATCTGTCTGCCTGTCACCAACTCACCACCATTTTTCTCAGAAACGGGTAAAAATATCAAGCTGACATTTCGCAAAGATATCTTTGTATATACAAAAATTTTTATTTTGTTTTTTTTTTCACTTTTCATACAAGGTGGCGCAAAAGTAATCACCATCAGTAAGAAGTTGCTCTCATTTGTACAAAAGGCCGCCAATTTAAAATTTGTTTTGATATTGGTGGACTAGACAAATGCAGAATACAAGTTGAGAAGCCATGGAAGCCATACTTCCCAAGAACGCCAAATAATTGTGTATATTCAGTTTTCGGGTCGCCTTTTTTTCGTTTTATAGGTATGTCATTTTTTCCTGCAATATCGCCCGATTTAGCCGTTTCAGACGGTTTTTGTGGGTGTTTTTGAAGACCCGTGTTAATGTGAATAAGCCCACGTCTCTGGAAGCCCTTAAGGACAACATTCGACACGAGTGCGAGAATCTCTCGCCCGAAGTTCTCGCTGAATTGATAAGAAATGCCATGAAAGGAGCCCGTAGGGCAATCAATTGTGACGGCTCCCATTTGGCCGATATCATCTTCTAGGCCGGCTCCACACGTTGGTCCCAACGCTCGTACCAACGTTGGACTGCAAATTGGGTGAGGCGTACATACGTTGGCTAATAAACTAGTTGTGTCCCGGCAGGGCCAACGTGAAGATGTTCGATACAGAAATCTTAACTGCTCTGAGGCGATAAATATGTACTCATTAATGATTCCCGCTTTTTTAAAATCTTCAATTGAGAAGATCATGCCCATATTCTGTTGAATGCTGCGCCATGCATAAGCTAATATATTTAGATTTTTTGTTCCTTTCGAGTTGCGTCCCATATTATTGGATGTGCTTGTTGTTAAGTTCAATAAAATCTGTAACTTTTTAATTTTTCCATAAAGGTGACGATTTTGTGCATGAGAAATCCATTCTCGCTCGACGTCCGCACTCGTTGCGTGTTGCAATAGCACTGAGCAAAGCAAAGCGCCAACGTGTGGGCGTGATCGGCAGATCGGGAGCAGATTCCTTTGATAAAACCGACACGAGCCGGCCAACTACCAACACTCGCACCAACGTTGGGGCCAATGCAATTTTCTAGATCCATACGTTGGACGAGTAGCGTTGGGACCTGCGTTGGGGCCAACGTATGGAGCCGGCGCTAGACTTTACCAATAAAAATTTAAACATAGTTAATAAAAAAACAAAAGTGAAGTTTTTCATTAAAAAAAAAAATTGATGCAATGAACATAGGATGACTTCTTTTGATCCACCTTGTACAAATGTACGACTGTACGACATCGACAACCTGGTAAAATAAAAATTTAAAATGGGGATGATTCTTTTCGTTGGTGTCAAACCATTTTTTTATTCAGTGACTGGTTTACGAAATATTAAGCTTCAAACTGCGAATTCTTGGTAGACTCAAGTTACTGTTTGGTCCAAAAATATCACTGATGTACTTAGTAGGTACATATGCGGATAAAACAAAAGTAATGCACATTCACTCATCTCACAATAAAACCCCATATGTACCTACCATCGTCGCTTACGAACATTCATGTCTACACCTAAATAACATACGGTGCCAATGTAAAAATATTGATTTTGTACACCAACATATGTATATTGGTCTTATAATTGACCACAGGCTCAATTGGGGGCCTCATATTAATTACATTTGTGATAAACTTCGCTCAATTGCAAGCAGATTAGCTATACTGAAGTATAAACTACCATATAGGTTACTAAGAACACTATACCTTGCTCTTGCTGATAGTATTATTAGTTACGGATTAAGTAGTTATGGAAGAACCTATAAAACCTATCTTATAAATATATACAAGCTTCAACTAAAATTGTTAAAAACTATTGTTAACAAAAGAACTAAAATGTTGTATGAAAATAATGAAATAGGCTTATTTCAGCACTGTAACATTCTACCTATTAACCAAAAAATTAAGATTGATATTCTTAAGGAAGAGTATAATAACTGTATTAGCATATTAAAACCTAAGACTCGCTATAAATCCCTGAGGACACTAAGTTACACTAAAAAAATATAATCTACCTAAGTTTAACAACGTATACGGTAGAAGAACCTGCGAGTATCTTCTCCCCTACTTATTAAATGATTTGAATAATGATACCACACAAAGTTACCTAAACGACAAAAACTTCATCTTATCGATCAAAAAACACTTTGCTAGTAGTGGTGACTGTGAGTACATGTTGTAGATGTAAGTATTACTATCTTGTTATTGCTTTTATTTTATTTTAATTTAACTTCTAATAATATGTACCCACGGATAAGTAGATTGAACCTATTGTATAAGATATGTAGGCATTAATTTGCTGTCTATTGTGTGTGTAAATCGCGGGCGGCCCGCACACACGGGCAGGCGGGAGCGTGCTGTGATGCTGTGTGTGCGGACCGGCCGCGAACACCAGTTGTTATAAGTGCTCAAGTATAAATATAATCTATCTTGCCGGGTACCTAACCTACTATTCTGTTATTGTTATTGTTTTGTAATTGTCTCAAGATCCGAACTCCGCAATCTCAGATAAACCCTGCGGGTTTTTGTGATTGTTGCATGACTGTAATAGATTGAGCTTATGGAAATAAAAAACTTACAAAATTCCATATAACTACCATTACAGCCGTTTCCAGTTTCTCCAAATTCGAAAGTATTCCCGCTGCTTCTTGTCGCGTTACAGGCTTTTCAGTAATAACATCTTTGATTGATTTCAAAGAATAACTGCATGCCAAGAATCTCTTTAACTATTACATGCTTCTTTTCTGGCTGAGCAACGTCTCAAATTCACTCTATTCCGGGTTTTGCCTTTCCCGATTTCACTCATTTATTTAAGTCAGCGTTGTGTCGAGTTTACAAAAAAATCCTGTAGCAGCATGAAAAAGCGACAATCTTAAATTGACTAGTAGCACGGGGCGCATAAGTATTTAAGACATCGCGCAGCCTCAAGAGCGAGCGCGACGACGTAGAACTTTTGTCACGACTTAATGCGCCCCGTACTAGCCCTTCTGAGCATGATTCAGCAGCCACAGTTGCCACTAAATTCAAAGAATATAGCTACCTACTGATTATATTACAGTCCGTTTATTTATATGTGGATTGTGTACACGTAAATTTATATTTAAAAAAATCTAAATTTGCTAAATTTGCCGCCCCTCTAAATCTGCCGCCCTAGGCACTGGCCTTTTTGGCCTATAGGTAAATCCACCACTGTCATGGGTGTTACTCAGTAGGCAGATGTCGTCCGCGAAGTCTAGGTCTTCCAGTGATGATGACGCTGTCCATGGTATCCCTCTATTTTTCTCGTGGGTGATTTTCAGCATGATTGCATCCATGACCACTATAAAGATAAGCGGGGACAGCAAGCATCCCTGTCTGACTCCGGTTGTCACATTGAATGGCTCTGTGAGCTTGCCATTATGAACGACTCTGCAATTGAACCCGTCATAAGCCTCCTTTATGATGTTAACGATTTTTTCGGGTACTCCTTTGTGCATAAGTGCGTCCCAAATAAATTGTCTATTGATGCTATCGAATGCCTTTTCAAAGTCGACAAAAGTCATGAATAAGGGCTTTCTCCACTCGACAGATTCCTCAACAATAATTCTGAGGGAAGTTATTTGGCCCACACATGATGTTCCCCTACGAAATCCAGCCTGTTCTCCGCGGATTGTGTCTTCGATTGCACCCTGGATACGGTACAGTATTATTTTCGAAAGCACCTTGCTTACTGCACTGAGGAGTGTGATCCCTCTCCAATTGCTGCAATCTGTGCGGTTACCTTTCTTCGGTAATTTTATGAGGAGGCCTTCTTTCCAATCAGCTGGTAGATGTTCTTGCTGCCACACATCATTTAGTAGTGGTTGGAGGAAGTTGCAGTTTGGTCCGTTTTTTAAAGTTCAGCGGGTATGTTATCGGATCCCGGTGCTTTGTTGTTCTTTAACTCCCTGAGGCCCGAGTCTCCTAATTATTCCATAGGTTGCGTCAAGTGTCACCGCCGTAGGCCGCGTCACGATATTCACTACGTCTACGCGCCAACGTCGGCGTGTGAGGGAGACCGCATCAGTACATTTCTATAGTGAGCATCGTGACGCGGCCCACGGAGCGACGCTTGACGCGACCTACAGCGAAAATAGGAGACCCAGGCCTTACAGCCCTTACAATCTCCTCAACGGACGGTGGTTCGGCACTAATACCATCGATAGTCCGTTCCGTCCGTATTTTTGAACCAGTTTTAGTAGTGGGCCCTGTATGCCACTGTCCTCTAGTTTATTGTAAAGTATTTCATGATTTAATGTGTGGAAGGCTTTACTGAAGTCTATGTAAATGACTAATATATGTTTCCTTTCGTTTAGGTGCTCGTTGATTTCATTTGTAAATTTTGCTAGTAGTTGTGCTGAACTACGTTTTTTTTGAAAACCATATTGTTTCTTATTAATTATTTCGAAATCATTTAGGTATTTATTTATTTATTTCATTACCGAGGTATCTTTCAATAATTTTGTCTATACACGACAGTATGGTAATAGGCCTGTAGTTATATTTAAATGCCTTTATAATACTGTCATCTATAGATTTAACAATTTTGCCGGTTATTTTATTAATAATTTGCCAAATGTATTTTGTATTTTTAAAGTTCTTACATATTTCATTTTTTGTGTAGTTATTTTTTGTCATATTTATAATGGTTTTATTTCTGTACTTATATATAATTAACTATTTTATTTGGATTGTCATATGTTAGTGCAACGTCCCAGTCTATTTTCTCAATTTCGTTTTGTACCTTTCGATTATTAATTTTAGTTATATTCTCGTTCGCATTTTTCGGAGTAATCTTCTGTGATTTGTTTGATATTAACCAACCCTCGTCTCGTCTATACCGCCATAAAAGAACTCAAATAAATAATCAGTATTAATAAGAATTTCAAATTTTCTGGCATATTTTAATTTTTTATAATAATCTGAATCAAATTTTATTACTTACTTATATATTATTATTTTTACTTTTTTAATATTTAAAAATATAATCTAATGTTAAATTAATTAATATAATTAATATGTTAAATATAATAATTAAATGTACCTAGTTACCTACTACTTGCATGCTGTGGACACATATTTTTTGGAGTGTTAACTGTTTTCTGTGTTTGTGTTATATGTAATATTGTTCATATATTGTTAACTCTCTGTATTGTGTTCCAATAAATAAATAAATGAATTAAGCAGCCGGTTATATAGTGATCTGCAGACGCGATTTCTACTACAGCTGTATTTATATTGTGGTTACCAAGACTACGTATGAACATATGGTCTATGCAGGATCTTGTTATGATGTCCCCCTTTTTTTCTACCCGGGTGTATTGTGAAATGCCGCTTTCCAGACCTAGCTCACTTATAACATTTAAATAATTTCTAGTTATGGCATTATGGAAGCGTCCGTAGTCGAGCGGGCCTCAGTGATCGTAACTGATCGCTGAGGTTAAGCAACAACTGACACGGTCAGCCATTGGATGGGTGACCAATTTCAAGTGGTGCTTTTCTGGACGCTTCCGTGCTTCGGACGGCACGTTAAGCCGTGGGTCCCGGTTGCTGCTTCGGTAGCAGTCGTTAAGCCTAGTCAGAGGCCTTCGGGCGGTTTGAAAACATCTGACAGTCGGGTTGCCCACTTACCCGACAACTCTCTCAGCACAAGCTTGCTTGTGTTGGGGTCCACCAACCCGCACTTGGCCAGCGTGGTGGACTTCCTTCATTGGAAGGAGACCCGTGCCCCAGCAGTGGGGACGTAATGGGTCGTGATGATATGGCATTATTTTCTTTTATGTTTATATTCATGTAGGATTTATAATATTTCAGAACGAATAGAATTATTACTTGTCTATGACTTAACTTTTTTATGATGTTCTCTAGCAAATATGGCGTTTAGCAGTAAAGATTGTTTTATCATTTTGGGTTTAAAATAAATTAAATAAAGATTGTTTAAGTGCATCGGCGGCTTTAATTTTCATCCCACAACTTTTGGGGGCTCGTCCGGGATGGAAATAGGCCAAAGGTGCTGAAGATGTATATTATAAAGGTGTAAATAGTGTAAATAAGGAGGCGTGTTCGTGAAGCGATTCTCACACGAAAAAGATAAAGCGAAATTATGGTGAAAATTCAAAATTAATGAAGGTGAAATAAATTAAGGTGAATAAATAGAAGGTGATAATGATGTAAATACGGTGAAGGTGAAAAAAAAAGGTGTAAAATTAATTACTAAGACGATATGATGATGACGGCGGCGCAACCCTCGTTGGTCAGCATTGAGGCGACAATCCCACGGTTCACAGGAGCGGACCGGACGTACCCGGCGGCAAGGTGGGTGGAGGAGATCAACGACAATGCGGAGGTGTTCGGCTGGTCACCTTCACAAAAGTTGCTGATGGCGCGACGTGCTCTCACTGGTGTGGCAGGTCTGTGGTTCCGCAGTGAAAATATATTTAAGAGCTTTGATGAGCTGCAGCGGGCTCTGCTGAAGGAGTTCCCCGACGAAGTCAACCCGAAGGAGATACATGAGCTCATGATTAACCGCAAAAAGAAGGGCGAGGAGAGCTGTTATGAGTACATGCTCGTGATGAAGGAGCTAGGGAGGCGTGGTGGATTCCCGGACTATGTAGCCATCCAATACATCGTCGATGGTATCGTAGACTATGAGATAAACAAGGTCATGCTGTACGGCGTCACGACCTATCCAGATCTAAAGGAGAAATTAAAGATTTACGAATATATGAAAAGAAAGATGAAGGCGAGTGAGCATACAAGAAGACAAATCCAGGCTCTATGGTGTTACAACTGTCGGGAAGCGAGTCATATTGTAGCATCGGAGAGGGAGTTTCCCAATGGTGTAAAATGCTTCAGATGCAATCAGTTTGGGCACAAGGAAACTCAATGTCATATAAGCACAAAACAGAAGACTATCGAGTATGACAGCACTGTGGCGACTCCAAGCGGCATAAGAAGTGAACTACCGATGATGGATGTGTCGGTAAAACAGGAACCTGAATTACAGAGCAGCGGATGCGGAAATCCAAATCAGTCGCAGGTGTCGGTAAAGCAGCATTCGGTTATGATCGGTGTCAGGTTGGCTACCAATAATCGGAGCGATGATCATACGAAGAAGAACGAAACGACAAGGCATATGATAGCTTCTTGAACATCTTTATGTTGCTATATAACTTGTGCTTTCCTAAATTATTGATTACAATTAATACTAAGAGAAAACAGAAATGGATCTCCAGAGGCATAAAAGTGTGCAGTATTAAACAAAGAAAACTACTTTGGCAATGTCGCTTAAATCCAAACCATATTAATAAAATAACCTAAAAATCCTATTCATATCGACTTAAAAAAATTATAAAACTTACTAAAAAAGCCCAAAACTGTCACACTATTAAGACATCAGAAAATAAATGTAGAGCAACATGGCAAATTATAAATGATAGCAAAAATAACTTTCCTAAAGAACCGATTCATAGTATTCTGAATAATGACAAACTGATTACGGATCCACAGGAGATAGCAGACGCATTTAATGACTTCTTTATTGACCAAACCTCAATTGACAGTAATATAAAAAATGACCCTGGACCAGGACTTATTAATATTGAATCATCAATTAATTCTATGTTTATGACACCAGCGCAGGCTATTGACATCTTAAAAATTATAAAAAATATGAAAAACACAAATAGTGTCGGTTATGACGACATAAGTACAAAAGTCCTCAAATCTGTCGCTGAAATAATTGCTCCTGTCTTAGCTTATATAGTGAACTTATGCATTGATAGTGGTATATTCCCTACAAAGTTGAAGCCGACTGTTGTAAAACCGCTCCTTAAGAAAGAAGATAGACAACAACTGAAATATTATAGACCCATAGCATTAATCTCAGTTTTATCGAAATTTTTTGAAAAATATTTCTACAATATTATTTACTCATTTTTAGACAAAAATAAGATATTAGCCAGGGAGCAATATGGGTTTAGAAAAAATAAAACAATTAATATGGCAATATTTGAAATAATAAACACAGTAATGCAAAGTGTCGATGACAGAATTCCTATATGTGCTCTGTATATGGACATGTCTAAGGCGTTTGACTGTGTGGACCACAAAACGTTACTAGCCAAACTTAATTTGTACGGTATTCGAGGAAACGCCTTACAACTATTAAAATCATACCTAGAAGAGCGTACACAATATACAGAAATTACAAAAATATGCCACATATCTAAAAAAGAAACAGTTTATTTATCAAAGGCCCGCAAAGTTAATTATGGAGTGCCTCAAGGGAGTGTGTTAGGACCACTTCTATTTTTAATTTACATTAATGACATGCCAAAATATATTAAATTCCCCACTATACTATTTGCAGACGACAGTACAGCTATAATTAAGTGTAATAATGACGAAAATTATGAAAACAATATAAACAATACTCTATTACAGATCATAAAATGGTTAAAACTCAACAACCTTAAAGCAAATCTGGAAAAAACAAAACTTATGCAATTCTATCAACGGACATCTAGTTTTCCCAATTTACAAATCAAACACGATAACATAAAAATTGAAGAAGTACTAGAGACAAAATTCTTAGGGCTACATATAGATAATAAATTAACTTGGAAAAGACAAAGTCAGGAACTTAGCAAAAAACTGAGCAAATTTGCCTACACTCTTTATAAACTCAGCAAAGTTGTAAATACAGAGACCCTTCTAACAGCATATCACGGATATGTTTCCTCGGCTCTGCGATATGGCATAATATTTTGGGGCAACTGCACTGAACGTGAAACCATATTTAAGGGGCAAAAAAGATGTATCAGAGCCATGTTCAATTTAAAAAGAACGGAAAGTTGCAAACCTTTTTATATGAAACATAAAATTTTGACTCTACCATCTCTATACATTTACGAAGTAGCTATTTTTGTAAAAACAAATCCAAATCTTTTTACCCGTGCACATGAAATTCATAGCCGGAACTTACGGAACAGGGATAGGTTGTGTGCACATAAAGGAAACACTGCTCTTTTACGAAAAAGCATTTTATGTATGGCGCCACAGATTTATAATAAATTGCCAAGAGCACTGATAGAATGTGACATAAAAAAATTCAAAAATGAACTCTTTAAATTATTAGTAAAGGGTTGTTATTATAATATTAATGATTTTCTTGCTGATAATTTTAAATGACAACCTAATTATTTATATTTGTACGAAATAAATCATGAATATTAGAATTGACATTAAAATTAAAATTATATAATATGACATCTTGACTGTATACTGCTCCCTCTTTTTTATTATTATAACATTGACTGTATTTACTAGATGTTAGTTTGATATTGTTTGACTTTTAAATGTAATGTAATTTTTAATGTAATTTTAGATGTAATATTAATTTTGCATGTAATTATTTGAAACAGGACATTGCATGTTATAATTATAGTATACCTACATTTAATTTGTACGTCCAACTAGGACAGAACATAGCGCTAATTTTAAAACCCTACCATCATGTTGTACCTATGTTTCACAAATAAATAATTTTGATTTTGATTTTGATTTTGACAGTCATAGACACGAAGGCGAACGAAGTGACATCCAAGAAACGTCCGCGTAAACCGGAAGTTGTAAATCATGTAAATAAACAAAAAAAAGTTGAAGAGGTATGTGAGGAAAAGATGATGGAAGTTGAAAAGGTGGTTAGAAAAGAGTATCGTTCAGGCGAGTTTGCTAGTCTTGTGAAGAAGAAAGATGGCCCAACAAGGAGATATTTTAAGTTGTATACTGAAATTAACGGTATAAGACATCCAATTAAGAAAAAAGTCATGGTGGCAAGAGCTATGGAGATGGAAAGAGCAAGGAGAGTGGACAAGAATTGTTATTTCACTGAAAGAATTGTGAAAGATGGAATGATTAAAGATTACCACGTACTACGCTAATACGTGTCGTGAAGCCAGTATTTATAGGACATTGAAAAAGTTTTAGATGATTTTTATAAGTTTTTATTTATGATGATGATGATGATGAATGAGTGACGAAGAATGAGTTTTGAGTATATATTTTTCATTGAAGATGTATTTTAGTCGGAGGCTTATTTTTATTTCAAAGGGAGTTAAGTTGTTGATTTCAGTTAGTTTCTGTTTAGTAATGTTATGTTAAATGTAGTAATATTGTGTTATGTTAAATGTAGTATAATGTACAGGTGTTGTTTATTGATGTATTTAAATACTACATGGTCGTGCGAAGTATTTTGGTTCTAAAGTTTATATTTTTGTTAAGGATTAAGTAAGTGTTATTTACTGAAAGTTGCAGATTTAATATTTTTATTTTGGAGTTTAAAAGATTTCTAAATGATGTTTAAAGGTAGAGTACTTAAGAATTATACTATTTGATTTTCATAGTCTGAGGGCAGACTATCTGCAGGATGGCCGAGCTGTAGCATTTATAATAATTTCAGAACGAAGTGTTATAGAATTATGTTGTCTATGATGTTAACTTTTTAATGAGAGCTCTCTTGCAAATATGGCGTTTAGCAATAAGATTGTTCTCTGATTATTGGGTGAAAATAAATTAAATAACGTTGTTATAAGTGCATCCGGCGGTTTTGTTTTCATCCCACAACTTTTTATATGTTTTTCATAGTCTGAGGGCAGACTATCTGCAGGATGGCCGAGCTGTAGGATTTATAATATTTCAATGATATTTCAGAACGAATAGAATTATTACTTGTCTATGACTTAACTTTTTTATGATGTTCTCTAGCAAATATGGCGTTTAGCAGTAAAGATTGTTTTATCATTTTGGGTTTAAAATAAATTAAATAAAGATTGTTTAAGTGCATCGGCGGCTTTAATTTTCATCCCACATTCATATCACCTAAGTCAAAGTCAAAGTCAAAGTCAAAATTTTTTATTCATCGTACAAATATAAAATTTTCTGATGAACGTCAATTTTTACAAATTACTCTCCGTTCGGATAAGGGGGGGCTCTTTCTGTCTAAGGAGAAGAACGGAGGCAAGAAACTCCTGAGCCATCTTTTCAAAAAAAGACTTAAAACTAGTTGGTATACAATACATATAAGCTTAATTATTATTATTATAATAATATGAGCAGAGCTAACTACTTATCACAGCCATGCATTAACGTCCTCTAAGTAATCATCAATTCTATAATAAGCTTTTTTACTGAGTTTCTCTTTAATGTAACACTTAAACTTATTATCTGGCATTTGAGCAACTTCTGCTGGAAGCTTATTATAAAATCTAATACAGTACCCTAAAAACGATTTATTAACTTTCGCCAGACGCATCGCTGGAAAAGCCAGCTTATGCTTGTTCCTAGTATTAATGTCATGATTACTGCCAATTGTATCAAAAGTTGAAATATTCTTTCGTACATACATACATTCCTATCACTAAGTAGTCTAGTTTGGCTGGTTGTGATTTGACTATTTGTTTTTATTCTTTGGTGAATAGTGTTTTGTTTAGATCTGGCGGCCGATATACCGCACATAATCATATTTTGTAGTTACGTTTTTTTTTTCTATTAATCCAGTTATACATTCGAAGTGGCATGTATGTATATTTAATCTTGAGAAGCTTATACTTTTGTGGGCATATATTACAACCCCGCCACCCTTTTTGGATTTTCGTAGTTCTACAAACATTTCATAACCATCCAAGTGAAATAATTTTTTACAGTTTTCATTTATATTAGCTTCTGTTGTAACAATAAGGTGTATTCTTTTTTTACTAGTTAGTACAGTGAATTCTAATTGATAGAAATTTTTAATCATTGTTCTTAATATGTTAACATGAAGTGTTAATAAGTTGTTAGAGAGATCAGTTAATGAATACATGAATTCATTCCATTTTATATGGGTTTTTTCTATTATATTAGATTCTATATCATCCATTGAAAGGTAAGAAAACACTAGGATAAGTCTATACATATAGCTACATAATATATCTATGTCCGATTCACTATGGTATAAAAAGAAGAAATAGTGTGTCAAAAGTTAAGTTGAGAAAATAAAACGGCGAAATAAGAAAACGTGTTTTAATATAGCAAATTCCAATTTATGTAGGCAATTAAGACCACGAAATACAACAAACATAATGGTCCTTACGACCGGGATAATCAATTTACACTAAATAAATTGGAAAAGTGCACTAGTGACAGTTGGCAAATTTCAGTGTGGCATTACTGAACAAAGAACAAAGGGAATACTTAAATACATTGGATCAAACGGCTCATATAATACAAAGAGAACTAGTCAACTTAAAAAAATGCCCGAAACTAAGACTAACGGAAGGGTACATAACAACAAGGCTAAAAAACAATGAACAGTACTGGGGTACATTCAAAGAAGCATTTCAGAATCTCACAAAGTGCACGCCGCGGGAGGACAGGAAAGACATCGAGTACTTTGTGAACGAAGAATACTTCAAGATTCAAGACATATACCTTGATTAACAAGCAGACCTTACCGATTGTCTCACACAACCGTCACTACCGCAACCAACAAATGAAACAACTACAACTACAGCTGCACAGGTACCACATAGTCCAATGTCCTTTGCCACACTACCGAAAATACAACTTCCTACATTTTCCGGTAAATATGAAGATTGGCCTACATACCAAGACCTATTCACAGCACTTGTTCACAATACATCACTGAGCGATGTACAAAAACTACATTACCTGAAAACAAGTGTCGCCGGAGAGGCGGAGATGTTGCTACGCCACATACAAATAACAGATAGCAACTATACACAGGCATGGGAAATACTAAAAGGGCGCTTCGGAAACAAAAAGATGATTGCGAATTCTAAACTGAAACGATTATTTAGCCAAAAGAAAGTAAGTAACCAACCAGTCAGCAAGTCAGATAAAAACACTGTTGGATACTACGACTGAATGCCTAAACAGCCTAAATAAATCTAAAGATAGCTACTGATTCCCTGGACCCAATCATAGAGTTCTTAGTATCTCAGCAGATGGAAGCCGAGTCACTGAAAGACTGGGAGGAACACTCACATAACGAAGACTCAGACAAGATGGCTACGTGGAGAGATCTGCAAAAATTTTGTGAGACAAAGTTTAGAACACTCCAATTAATCACTTCTGAGCCATCGTCTGTGAGGGAAAGACCCAAGACACACAAATCTTTCCACACCATGGCTGAAGAAAGTGAACAAGATACATGTCAAATTGCACATGCAAAGGTAAACTCAAGGTCATGTGTGTATTGCAACGGAGACCACTACATGTACCATTGTAAAGGATTTGCAAAACAAACAGTTGAGCATAGACAAGAATTTGTAAAGATAAACAGTCTATGTTTCAACTGTCTAATACCAAGGACTTTGTATTATAACAGGACTTAGTACTGCCAAATTTTTTATTACTAAAACACATCGTAAGCTGTTGTAATAAGATTCAATTTGGCAATCAACGTTTCAAGAGCCAAAACGAGCCGAGCGAGATAGCTAGATTAGAGGCCGTTTGTCCCTTTCTAACGCTTACCATCCCAAAAAAAACGTGATAGGTAGTTGGTAGAAAATATTTGATTTGATTTGAATTGAAAATGTTAGATTTTATTTCAAACAATTATTTAATTATCATACGAACTCTAAGCATAACTTATAATTAAATAATAAATTTAAACTTACTAATAAGATTAAAGTTATTATTTAATAAGATATTGGTATCGATTCTGAAGGGCACATTCTAATTTTAACGCTGTCAAAAAACGCTTACATTATCTCTAAATTTATTTGGCATTCTGAAGGCACCGTTTATCTCCAAAATTAGAGACGTCACTTTAAATTTTGAATCTGACAGCGTTAAAACTATTCAACTTAGGTTAGAGTGCGACAAACTTATCTGTTCCGGTGACAGTTCACTAAATTGAAAGAAAGAAAGAAAGAAAGAAAGAAACATTTATTTGACACACTGAACAATAAAAACAGAAACAAAAAGAATACTACAAAAAATATATATGAAAAAAACAGAAAATAATACAATATAAACAAACAAGGTTGCTGTCCAGAGCGTCAAAAAGGCACCAGCTCAGCGTGTGCTGTGGCCAGAGAGGCCACAGCGCTGGTTTTCAGCTGGCCCTTAGTGTTGTGACCTCAGTCACGAACGCGAGGTATATTAATTAGGATGGGTTGTGTTGTGTTGTGTGTTGTGTGGAATGTGTGTATATTTAGGTATGTACAAAATTAGTAATAGAACTATTATCTAAAAATATCTATTTAAATACCTACACCTATACTATTATATTACTTATACAAAACATTATCTATTTATATCATAATTACCTATACACAAATACACGTCAAAATTATAACACCTTAATTTTGTTGTCAGTGGTTAAAAATAAAATACACACTTTGCCGTTTTTATTATGCGCTTACCCGCGAATTCTGTGCGCGCGAGCAAGCGCGCATCAGTCGCCAGTCGTGAACTACACCTCCGCGGCTATAACATTATTTGTTTGCCCCCTCTGCTGTTACGCGATTATCGACCGTACGCCTTTGTCATAAGGTCTATTGACTGTTTGTGTTTCGTGTAACTTATGTAAAAACTGTTCGTTAACTTATCTAAAAACTATTCGTGTTCTTTCTTCTTTCACTCCTTCTATTCTATCTTTCTATATTTTCTGTGTGTGACGTTAATAAACTGTACATATTATTTTGGAGTTCGGAATTTTAATTTAATACGTCGCACCTCAACATACCTAAATTGGTGACCCCGACGTGATTGCACCTTCCCCTTTAACTTCGGGGTAAAACTGAAAGGCCTCTTCTTCACCCAGGGTATTAGATGCCTTCCCTATTACATAGAATTCATTATTGTGAGGATGGCTCCCTGGGAGTTTGTAGATATTACATACCATAGAGTGTGCTGTAAATTTCTCATGGATAGCATCTACTTGTTCATAACTCGAGATAAACATCTTGTTGATAAAAACACTGTCCGGAGTTGAATAGGTCTTGAATAAGGGAAGGTATCTATCCAATTTGTCCATATTGTCCATGTCTGTTTTGAGTTTAGCATCCATAGAAAATATCAAGATCGGGAGGATTGACTCGATGATAATTCTCTCCAGCTTTTCGAAAAACCCTCTTTTGGTGATATCCGTCTCACCCAGACATGTCTGGTTTAGACCAATTATTCGCTTTGATAGATCACACTTATCTCCGATAATTGCAGGAAGCAGAACATTTAGGATGTTTATCTTGACTTCCACATTATCGTCTTGTAGAGTGTTATATATTACCTTAGGTTTTTCAAACAAATGCATCAGTGTATGAAGTATCCCTCCTGACCCCTCCGCAAGTGTGTTACTTGTCTCAACGGAGTCGAGACAGAGTAATTGGACCAACTTTGAGGCAGATGTACTGATTCTCCCGATAGGCCGAGCAACATGGTGAATGAATCTTGTCCAGAGAGGAGAGTGTGACCTACCATAGGCATTTTTAACGTTTATTGAGTAACTGTAGGGCGAGTATGATGTAGGCTGGATGGCGAATCTTGATAATGAGCTCTCTTTACACTCCTTCCTCTCAATCATGGATGCAAGGACGAAATTCGGACTGATATACTCGGACAGGATATTCTTCGTTTCCCTCCATACAGCTATCGTGTCTCCCTCAGAATAAGGAAGCTTGAGCTTCAGCCCTCGTGAGAGTCCTCTCGGCAGTCCTTTTAACCAATCTTCGGAGCTCTCTCCCTTCTCTAGAGGGAAAATCTGAATTCCTCACTTTTGTGCTTGGGTTATCCCTGGTATTGTTTCTGAGAAGAAAACCCTCCAAAGATAAGCCTTCTTGGCAAGTGTATCATCACAAAATTCAGTGAGTCCCGCAGAAACATAAAATATATCCTTGTGCTCAAGTATGTGTTCTCTTTTTGAGTATGCCAATGGACCGACAAGACCAGAGACTTGTCACAGTTGAGTGTTTCTCGATGGGAATCTTGAATTGTCTTGCAATATCATCTAACCTGTCACTGTTTATAACCAGATACGAGAGGTGCTTAAAGGGGCCAGACGGATATGGGTTGTTATTAGATCGTATATACTCGAGAAACTGGCGGCTGTTTTGGAGCATCCCCACAAGAACCCCGTTCAACTCACACGACCTGAATTCTGTGATAAGATTGCTACTAACACGGTCAGTGGATTCGTCGGTCTTAGTGGTCCCGATAGATTCCTTATAGTCTACATTGTCCTGATCTGACTCTCGGCTGTTTGCTATTTTTCTTCCAATAACGACTGACATCGCAAATGTTACATTCCTGTTTAACTCTACCTGATCTCGATCTAAGAGATGAGAATCAGGGTACTCTATGGCTGGTTGGGGACCGTAATTTCCTTCCATTAGAGTGATGGGTTGGGGGACTATTTTGTATGTGCATCCGTAACAGTTCAAAGTGATCGAAAACGTGTCGGGGAGAGGGAGATCTCTGTTTGCAAGTTCTATGATAAAATTCTGAATATAGAGGAAAATCTCTTGAAAGAACAAGTTGTAGTCTTCTTGCCCTCTAAGAGCACGTCCTAGTTGGTTGGTGTTTATATTGACATGATTTGCTAAATTCGTATTTAACGAGTACAAAGCTGACCGTTTCTGTGAGGCGGCCCTGAACCTGTGCGAATAACTTCCTCCGTAGTTCTTACCGCACCATTCAGAAAGTTCTATTTCCCTGAATTCCGTCGGTAAAGTCTCAAGCTTATCAGATATCATAATGATATTAATCAGCTCGATTATATTACTCTTCGGGTCCATCCTCTCTAAGTATGTTCTTAGGTAATATAATTGTTTGATGGACTTTATTGTTGGGTTTGAATTAACCACAGATAGTTTAGGTTTCGTCATTTTTTCAGGTGTGGAAGATCCCAGATATGGACAATAAGGTCCTCTTTCCAAGAGGGCAGGACTCCCGAAAGTCTTCAAGTTATATGAGACTTTGGCCATTATACAGTCAGTCTGTTGGTTGGCTGGGAGTGAGTCGTAATCACTCACCTTAACTTGCTCGCAAGGAACCGGGTTCGTAATACCCTCTATGAGGCGTTTGTTAAAAAAAAAAAAAGTTCCTTTTTGGAGAAATAGATGGCGTTGTCTGGGGTTGTACCAACTTTCAAACCCTCAGAACACACTCAGATCACAATATGTTATTCTGTGAGGCTAACGAAATGTGAAAGTGACGTAGGTAGGTAGAATTGTAGTATTATTTTCTCTATGATGTCGATGTCACTGCGCTACCACCCGACATTTAATCACAACTAGTGAGTTCTTATTCTGAGTTTAGTACTCTTTGCTCTCTATGTAATTTTTGACAGTTGGTACACTGCGTTTTCACGCCATCTATCGGCTTACCCAAAAGCTCAACTGACAGCTGTCAAGGAAAACGGCTCATTGGAAAGCCCCAAGTTAATTCCCTAAGGAACTTGGCTCCTTGGAAAGTACATGAAGAAGAAGCGAATGCCTTTTCTACTTTGTGGGTCTCACGTAGAGGAAGTTTCATCTTCTCCATTCTCTGTCTCAAAAGGTCGATTGCGCTCTTGTCCTGGAGTTTTCCTAATACAAAGATGTTAACATCTCTTGTGTCATCCTCGTTTATTAGTCTATTTATCGTTTGTATGTTCGAGAATCTCCCGATTAACTGAAGTTGGATGCCCTCATTGGAGTTGCGGAGAATCTCATGAGAGAGGTTAGCGATGTAAGGTCTCATGGTAATCAGTTTTTCACAGAGATTAATAAGATCGGATCCGTCGGCCCCCATTAGACGAGTGAGCAAAGGATTTGTAACATATTCCGGTAGAAACTCTTCTATAATCTCACGCGTTTTACGCTCGAAGTTGGGCAACCCGCTAATGTTTAGACTATACATGTCTTCAACTATTCTTATCGGATCCATCTCAGATTCGATCTTGCATGGTAAGGTGTGCAGCAGAGCTCGATACAAATTAGCATCAGTGTTGCGTATAACCCTCCAGATCTTGAGCCAAATAGTCAGAGGATCAGGACACCCTCTTTGACAGTGCTGGTAGATGTTAGGGAGAGGCAATCCGCCGAGGATGGACGGAGAGTTCAGTAAAACCACGAGCCTGAGTTTGTCATCGATATGATCTAGCAAGCTTTTCCTAGAGAACAGATTCCCTGCCTCAAAAGAATATATAAAGAAAGGAACAATTGGAGACAGACTGTTTCTTGAAATATTTTCAGTACAAGTAGATATACTTGTAAGAAGAGAGTTCAAAGATGGGAATCCCTCATTGATATCCGGAATGAGTCTATTAAGTCTCTTAAGACTGTCATCGACTCTTATTGATTTATAGTATCTCACTTTGGAATACTCGAATAAGTTCTGTGAGGGTTCCGCTCATCTGGCATAATCTTTATTGACCAAAACTCATTTCGCATAACTCGTATGGTCTAAACTTTTTTGGCCGAACCATCACTTTGCCAAGACTTATGTGGCATAAGGCTCATTTCGTCTAAAACTCTTTAGGCACAATCTTTAAACACCTAAGTTTCGTTTGCTCAAATTTATGTTCGTCTATACCTATGTATAATCTTGTTTCTCCTAATGTTATCTTAATAAATAATATATTAAGTATGTAGTAAATGTACAAATTGTGGTATTTTTCTCCTACATCCCGAAAATCACGATATTGTATGATCAAAAAATCGAAAGTTAACGACCAATATAATTATTACAAACCCCATGGGATCGAAACCTAAAAATAGGTGCGACGACGAGCAAAGCGAGGAGGAGCGTGTTAGGTGCACATGTTCATCAAAACCAAAGCGGAGCGCAGCGAAGCGGAGCGGAGCGTTTTCCAAACAGCGGAAACAATACAAAGCACCAGTTTGCGCTATGTAGGGAGACGCTCCGTCAAAGTTAAAGCCAAACGAATATTATTACTTTGTATAAACCTATGCCATAGCATTATTAGGCTATTCAAGATTTGGCCATACCATTATTAGGCTAAACAATGTTATGCGAAATAACTTTTTACTAAACGAGATTTATGCCATACGATTTTCGGCGTAACGAGACTTTGACCAAACGTTACTATGCAATACGAGATTAGGCAAAAAAATATTATGCCAAAAAAGGTAGAACCGTTCTGTGAATACCAAGTCTCTTGCATTTTGAGCTTTAGACCAGCATTCTGGAAAAGATGGTCTAAGGTGTTAAATAGCTTCTTAATATGGTACGAGGGTCTACTCTTTTGAGACTTGGTTTTTTTTTTTTTTTTTTTTAAGAAATTGTTATCACTCCACAGACTTTATGTCCGTGCCTTTTGAAGAGTGGTAATTTTTATGAGATGGTTTTTAATTCTTTTATCTACTTGCTACTCGGTAAGGAAGTTTCATTTATATATAGGTATATATATTCTATCTTTTATATATATATTGTTCTTTTTTTTTTTCTTTTTCTTTTTTCCCTTTTTTTTTTCCACTGCTGGGGGAAAATCCACATGGACACCTGGGAAGAGGACCCAGGTAGTGTCGGGCGTTAACCGACTAAAAACCCCCAGCCGTGTATCTCATTATACAAGATTTTTTTTTCTTTTTTTTTTCCTTTTTTTTTAAATTAATGGTTTTCAGAGTCACACTTACATTAGTAATGGCAACAAACTTAACAAGGACAGGGCCAATGCCAGCTGTCTTCGGAGAACTTAGTAGACACCTGGCAATGGCTCGGCCCGGTCGTTATAGGTCATGTTTTGCCTGATGTTAGTGTGTGACTCTGTTCTTAAAGATAACTTATTTTAATTGTTAGTTATGATATAATAATCAATAGGTTAGTTATATAAATTATTTTCCCAATTTGACCTATATTTTGCGCTCTTAACCAAAATTATATTTTATGATTTATTCCGCCCCGTTTTGCCTTCTTAACATTTCCCCAGAAAGTGCAATGACCTCTTCGTCTCGATTCTTAACTGCCATTTTTAGATTGTACTCGAGGATGCGTTTCTTTGGCGCTGTTATTGCCGTTTTAGCGAGGTTGCCGATAGCGTCCTCGGTGTCATCCGCATAGTAGGTGCAGGCGGTGGTGTGCCTCGACAGCGCCACTACTGCGTGAGGTATGCTATCGTGCAACTTTATTTTATCTTTTGTTCTTATGATAATAACGGATTCGTACGTCAATCCCTGTGCTTCGTGTATGGTTAGGACGCGTGAGCCCATTCCTTCACCATACCCTTGGCTGGTCAAGGTCTCTTTTTCTTCCTGTGTATGCACCAGGAACAGAGTGTTGGTTTGGGATTTGGGAATTACTGCGTCTGTTAACCTTTTCAGCTGCAGGGATTGGATGCGCGCTGTGGCTGCGTATATGCCTGAGTATACTTCCTTTAGGGCGTATGCAACATCCATGGGGTTTCTGTATGAGCACAACAGCTCCTGGGTGATGTTTGCTACCAGTGTTGGGCGATTGTACCTAAGCTCGAATAGGTTCTCTCTGTCGATATATGGTAGCTGATTGATGTCTCCGATCAGAGCAATATCACAGGCACGAGACAGGTGGGCGGCCATTACGATTGCCCCGAAATGGTTCATCAGGGCTTCGTCAATTATCAGGCGTTGGCAACCGACATGTTCTCTAAAGCCGTTTACCAGGACTGACGCCATCGTACGCACCCTAGTTTTGACCATGTCACCAATACGATGCGCTAGCCTGTTTCTTATGTCGATGGCCGCCTCAGTTGTTGTTGTGATAATGGTGTCTTTGCTCACATCGAAGTTATTTATCACCCAGGTTGTCTTCCCACATCCAGGTACCCCGTTCACCCAAGTGATAGTGGGCATCGTCCAGTGATTCCAGTTGGCGTTGATGGTTTCCACTTTTGCTAGGATTTTATCCTCTAGCATAATCCTGGTGCACTGGGCGACGACCACTATTTGGTTGTTGTGTGGCACAGTAAATTTTGAGGAGTTGCATTCCCAGGGTACAAATCCGCTTTCCTCGCTGTAAGCCGCCATATACGCTCCAGTCATTTTGCCTCTGAGGACTTGGCAACTACTGTTATCGTATATGCAGGCTTCGGCCTCCTCGAGTAGAATTTTTAGCCGGCCTTCGTTTTCTTGCCTGTAGGTCTGCATGATGGTTTTGCACGACAAGAGGTTTACCTGCTTTGTGGCGGTTGTTATTGCCACAAATTCTATGACGGCATTCTCCAAATGCTCTTTAGGGGAGGTTGCTGTTTTTAGCTTCGGTGGGACCACCTGACCCATGTCGGCTCTTGTTATGGTTCTTTGGGCCGTTCTTTTTCGGATGGGGCCTTTGGGGATTTGGCGCCACTCAGGTGTCCTCTGTGGTTTCCCCATAAGGCTTTGGGCAGCTGATTTGAATGCCTGAACGAACCCTTGTGCGCGCCCCTGCGAGATTCTGCTCTGCATCCTCATATTTATTTCCTGCTGTTCAGCAGCAGCGACGGACTCGGAAGCCATCCTCTCCTGTAGGCGTTCTGATCCGGTGACCGCTTCAGTTTGTTGGTGGTTGTTGTTCCTCATGGGTATGTGTCCACTGAGAAAGCTTAGGTCTTCACCTCTGTCCTCATACACAACTATTTCGTGTTGTTTTGAGGCTTTTAGGCAGCCCAGCTGGTCAACAATTTCACCTTTCTTATGCTCGATCACCATTGCGTCTACGCTTATTATCTTGGGGACGTTACTATCTTGTGCTCTCTCTCCAAGCGTAGTGAGCCATGAGCATGCCTGGACAAACGGGGTGTCATCGGCCCATTCCAATAGTGCGATGGTCTTGTTACGGCATCGTACTAATCTGCAGGACTGATTTCCCACTAGTGTTACCGGCAGTGCGTCATAGGCTTTACGTTTCATGGTAGCTTTGGATGTGCTTCCATTTAGGAGAGAGGCTAGGCCAGGTGATATGGCTACACGCTTTCGCGCCCCCGAGACGCAGAAGCTGATGCCGAGTCTTTCGCTGCTACTGTCCATGAACAGAGCCACACTTCGGCGTCTTAGTCCGGCTTCTCCTTTTTCGCCACAAGACAACAGCTGGTTTGTCGCTGTTGCTTTTGGAGTCACTTGTTGTGGTGCTGAGATGGTCGGGTTTGATGATTGGAATACTGATGTTGATTGGGCTTCAGGGCGAGAAATTGTGCTGTTTCTCCTTGCTGCTACTCGGAAGATTCGATCTGCGTATGATAGGAAATGAGGTCTGTGATTGGTGTCTGCCAGAATATCTTTTAATTCCGACTCCACCAAGTTCCTGTTTATCGATGTCTCCAGATCATGTCTTGCAGCAAGAAAACGGGGGCAGTCCAGAATGATGTGCCATACCGATTCATTGAGACTTGGTTATCTGGGATCTTATAGGAGAAACAATGGGACAGGGTGATAATCAAGTAATACATCTAAAGTTGAGACTTGGTTAACTTTAGATGTATTACTTGATTATCACCCTGTCCCATTGTTTCTCCTATAAGATCACATTCTTGTAGAGCGATCTTAATTATCATTATTGTTGAAAGAGTCCAGGCTTTCTGCCTCATTCCTTCAAAACCGCCGAGCTGATCATAATGACAAAAGTCGCCTATCTCAGGTTCTCCTGTACTAGAAATTTTAGGTGGGGTCAGTCTGGAACTTAGTAAAACCATGCATCGGCTGAACCATAGGTGAGAATCGTAGTAAAGATTTTCCCTTCCATGTAATCTATCTAGCTCACTGAACAAGTACTGATTCAGATCATGCCTCTGAAGTTGATTCCAGCTAGACAAATCCAAATTTATATTATAGTTACCCTTTTTTGAAATTGTAGAGGCAACTTTATCCATTCTCTTAATAACCTCCAATTCAGAATCCGTCATGGTTTGCTCTTTAATGAAAGGTAAAATATTATTACTGAGAGATTTCTCCAAACAAACCTGAAACAAGCGCATCTCGTAAGTTTGCTTACAAAATACCCTCCCTAGGATGTTGAGTTCCCTTTCTTTTCGACACAGCTGTACTATGTCATCTCGTTGATGGTGGAAATAATTATTCTCCTGGTCCTGTATTTTTTGTAATAGTTCTCCTTCATCTCCTTTAAGGTATCTAGAGAGAACCCGGGGTTCATAGGTGCCACTCGCAGGAGGTTTACTTTATTTTTATAAGTTCCTTACATATGAAATTGGCGTTTTGTCGTACTGGCCACTTTGATCTCAAATATTACCTTTATGGTTAGGAATTCCAAATTCAAATTCATACAGCTATTTACTCATGCATTTGTGTTTCAAACCCCCTAATTCATTTGTTTTTTCTTCTTTTGTTTTTTTCTTTGTGTCACTCTGTTTACAAAATGGAAAACTTGAAATATCGCGTTATTTACGAGTATTAGTTCCACCGTGGCACCAGTGCTGCAGAAACGGCTCGAAGGATTAATGATGTGTATGGTGATGGTGTCGCAAAAGAAAACACAGTGCGTTTTTGGTTCCAACGTTTTCGTTATGGAAATTTCGACCTGCAGAACAAGCCTCGTGGACGGCCGGAGACCAAAGTTGATAATGAAGAATTGAAGGCTATTGTGGAAGCGGATCCATCGCAAACCACGTCCGAGTTAGCTGCAGGCTCCGGTGTTAGTGATAAAACTATTCTAGTGCACTTGAAGCAAATTGGGAAGGTGAAAAAGCTTGAAAGGTGGGTACCTCATGAATTGAGTGAAGCAAACCGACAAACGCGCGTCGACTGCTGCGTTACGTTACTCAACCGGCACAATAATGAAGGAATTTTAAATCGAATCATTACCTGTGATGAAAAGTGGATCCTCTACGATAATCGGAAGCGCTCATCGCAATGGCTGAACCCTGGCGAACCAGCCAAATCCTGCCCTAAGCGAAAATTGACTAAAAAAAAGTTGCTTGTAAGTGTTTGGTGGACTAGTGCCGGTGTCGTTCACTACAGCTTTCTTAAATCTGGCTAGACGATTACGGCAGATATCTATTGTCAGCAACTGTAAACCATGATGGAAAAGCTAGCTGCTAAAAAACCGAGGCTGGTCAATCGCTCTAGGCCACCGCTGCTTCAGGACAACGCTAGACCACACACTGCACAACAGACGGCTACCAAATTAGAGGAGCTTCAATTAGAATGTCTTAGACATCCACCGTACTCTCCGGACCTTGCTCCAACAGATTACCATTTTTTTCGCAATTTGGATAACTACTTGCAAGGAAAAAAAATCAACTCCGATGGGGCAGTCCAAACCGCCTTCAAAGATTTTATTGATTCCCGCCCGAATGGTTTTTTTAGTAAGGGGATCAATGAACTACCTATGAGATGGCAAAAGTGCATACATAGCAATGGTACATACTTTGATTCATTTAATATATTTCATTTAAAAAAAACGACTTTATGTTCCTCCTATAGAAAACGCCAATTTCATATGTAAGGACCTAATATTTATTTTTTATTTGATTTTTTTAGGAAAACACGTTCGTGTCCGACCGTCGATCTGGACTTCAATATCTGGTCGACACCGGAAGTGATTTGTGCGTCTTCCCCAGATAGGCACTTCGTGAGCGACGTGCAAAGACTACTTATGAACTGTGTGCCGCAAATGGTTCGACCATATATACCTACGGCTCAGAGCACCTCACTCTAAATTTAGGTTTACGCCGTGATTTTAACTGGACGTTTACAGTAGCTGATGTTACTAAGCCGATCATAGGTATTGATTTCTTATCATTCTACAACCTTGTGGTAGACATAAGAAACCAACGCCTATGTGACAACACCACTAGTCTTTCTAGTATAGCTGTACCTGCCGATGACGACGAACTTTGTGTTTACAGTGTTAAGGTCTCGACTGGCGACTCCAGGTATCATAAAATCCTTTCAGAGTTCCCTGACATTACACGGCCAGCCGGCTCACCACGCACACCTAAACACAACACACAACACCACATCCGCACCACCCCAGGTCCTCCAGTGTCGTGTTCCCCGCGTCGACGCGCCCCGGACAAACTCAAAATTGCGAAGTCGGAGTTCGAGGCAATGTTGGAGAATGGCACGGCGCGTCCCTCCGAGAGTCCTTGGGCGTCTCCTTTTCACCTGGCGCCGAAGAAGGACCACGGATGGCGTCCTTGCGGTGACTATCGGGCGTTGAACGCCAGAACAGTACCGGACAAATACCCAATCAGGCACATCCATGACTTTTCTCACAGTCTGTCGGGGTGTACGATCTTCTCCACCCTGGACCTGGTTAAGGCCTATAATCAAATCCCAGTTTTCCCGGAGGATATCGCGAATACCGCGATCACTACACTATCGCTTCTATAACACTATGACCAAAGAACATAAGTCAAACTGGAAATGCCAACTCTGTATAACAAAGAAACCTAGAGGAGATAATACGAATACGCCTGTGCGGGCTGGAAGAACGGGAATAACAACAAATGAAGCAAGTACAAGTAAAATAACTGAAAATAGCAAAAATACTAACATAACACAAAGGAAAAAGTCCAAGAAAAATGAAGCGCAAAATGAAAACAATAGCAGCTTGGAAATTGATGAAATACTAGGACATACCCACAAGTACCACGAATACCATGATGATGGATGATGATATACTAGAAAGATTTGGAAGACTTCTAGACACCAAACTGGAGAAGATGAAACTATCGATAGTCCAAGAACTCGACGAAACTATTTTAGGAGAAATGAATAGACCCATATAAGCATTGAAAGAAGATGTAAACGCTGTTAAGATTGAACAAATCAAGGACATAGAACAACAATTGCATAAATTCAATAAACCAAACAAAATTGTTCTATAGGGACTACAGCAACACAACTATAATGAAACTGAAGGAACTCCTTGATCGTATCTCTAATGTCTTCTAGGACATAATGGAAATAAACATAAACCCGTTCATAGAAGATATAAAACGAATCGGAAACCGCGGAAATAAAAAACCTATCGAAATTGAACTAATCAGTAAAAGAATGACAAGATTCATTCTCAACAATAAATTGTGGTTTAAGAATACCGGACTAGCAGTAGGAGCATTTGTAGATGGAAATGAACTTCAGGAAAGAAACATGATATCCAAGAAACTGAAAGAAGCACGTAGAAATGGGCAACATGCATATATAAAAACAACAAATTGTACGTAAACGGAAAAGAAATAGACATAGATAATGATGCAACAGAAAAAAATACAAAAGAAGATGAAAGTACACCAGACCTTCCAAAACTGAGCAATGTAGAACCTCAAACTTACCATAATACTCAAGAAAAAAAGAAGTTATTTCGATAGGGGTATAAATTGTCTTATTTCAAAATATGCAGAGTATAGCTAACAAATTCGATATTTTAGATGCTTTCTTATTAGACTCACCTTACCATATTGTTTCACTGTCAGAACTCTGGCATAACCAAGAGTACATAAATTCAATCCACCTATCAGGATACACTATAGCATCAAGTTTTTGCCGAAAAGAACACAATGGAGGAGGAGTATGTGTAATTGTTAAAGATAATTTAGAATTTATACAGAGATCTGATCTTGTTAAAATGTCAGTAGAGTTTATTATAGAATTTAGTGCAATAGAGATACCAGAACTTAATTTAAGTTTAGTAAGTTTATACAGGGTGACCCAAAGAGTGACGTCCAAAGGAAAATGTTTGATTCCTTTGGTCAAGGGGTAGCCAAATCAACCCCATGTATGTTCAGAAATTTTTAGTAGTTTAGGAGTTATGATTTTTTTTCCTAATTTTCTACGAAAATCGACCTCAGTGATTAATTGTGTTTTATTATTTTTTTGGATAAGTTTTTTAAAGTATTTTATATTTTTGTGTCATCCTCTTAAGTTGTTATTTCAACCATAAAAGTTTCAGCTTCCTAGCTGTAATGTAAGTTTTTTTTTAATCGAAAGTTTGAATTTTACGATTGAGCTAGACTGCTCTGAATTTTCAACTTGAAATTAAAAATTGAAAAAGATATTCTCATGGTCCCTTATTAAATTTGAAAACTCCGGAAGGTTCCAAAATTACATAAAAATAAAAATTACTATTGCTTAATGGGGTATTATTTGCAGAAAAAAGCCTTCAAAGGTAAAATATGTGAAGACCAACTTCCACACAGTGTGGACCACACTTTACCAATAAACCAAAGATTATGTACAGAAGAGGTTTTTCGGATAAAAATATTAAATGTTTTTAGAATACAATAAAAGAACTGAATTGGGACGAAGTGATAAACACATCAAAATCTACAAACGAAAACTACCACTCTTTTAATAATATAATACAAGAAATCCTAAACATTACCATACCTATACAAAGGATAAAAATAAAAAATCTAAAAACTGGTTAACGACTGGACTTAAAAAATCACGTGCACATAAAAGAACACTCAAAATGATTCTGAATAAAACTAATAATCCCATTATTCGAAAATATTACAACTCTTATTCGAACATATTAAAGAATACAGTAAAGAAATCCAAACGACTAGAATATATAAAACACATGAATAAATCGGACAATAAAACTAAAACCATGTGGAAGATAATAAACGAAAAAACCAAAAGAACATCTAGAAAAGATAGAAAAAATTTAAGAATCAAAATAGATAACCAAATAAACGAATGCCCTGAAATGATTACCAATACATTTAATGAATTTTTCGCAACAATCAGTAGACCTAATGAGGGTGAGCCAGAGGCTCTAGGCCGGCCAGTAGTAGAGCCTGCTACCCAAACTATGTTCTTACAACCAGTAACTATGAATGAAATATACAACATAATAAAAAATCTTAAAAACAAACACAGCTATGGCGTAGACGACATTCCTCCAATTCTACTAAAAAAGTGTGCAAAAGAATTTGTTTCTCCATTAACTATTCTCATTAACCAAAGCTTTCATAATGATCAGGCCTCGTTTTGACGACACTGACTTTCCTTTCAACTGGATTAATATATTCGTTCATTACTGCCTCTTCTTCGATCGCCAAATCATCAATATCATCGAAAATATTCATTGACAATGACGATTATTCTCTGCGCTTGTATAGTTTAGAATTGGTATATAAACACTAAAATTAACTTACTTAACAACTTCAGAAACTTACAGAACCCTAAAAAGAAAATGAAAAAAACGAAGTAGACTACAAAACTAATAAAATAGATTTATTAAGATGTAAAATATTAGAGGAAGAGTTGGAGCACAAAAAGAAGATGCATGAGGAAGAACTAAAAATAAAAATAATGTAAAGGGAACACAAGGAACATTTATATAAAGTAGAATTAAAAATTAAATATTAGAGAAAAAAAACAGTTAGAAAAACTTTAACAATAAATTTAGTAAAATTATGTATTTAAAATTTATACTTAATAATAATAATAATTCATTTATTTCAGATAGTGAAATCCATAAAAATGTGTTAGTAACAATGTGTCCTTAGTCTATGTTAGTAAATTATCGATTAATATCTTCCTGAGACCTTTTCATCGCTTGGTAACTTAATAAACATTGGTCTTAAAGATGCTATAGCTTCAGTTACTTTTTTTTTTATAGTGCCGCATATAGTGGAGCTATGAATGCTACCAAAATCGCCAACAGTGATGTAGAAATTCCCAGTGGCATAAAACCGCAGTACTTACTTACTTACTTATAGTCCTGTTACTCCCCTGTGGAGCTTAGGGCTACAGACATTCTTCGCCACGCTTCCCTATCTTGAGCCGCCTCCTTCACTTGGGCCCACAATAGACCTGCCCTCTTCATTTCCGCCTCCACGGACCTTCTCCAGCTCTGTACGGGTCTACCTGGTCTCCTTCTTCCACCAGGCTGCCACTCGAAAGCAACTTGAGCATGGTTACAGTCGTGTCTTCTCATTGTATGGCCGATCCATCTCCAGCGCCTCATTGCGATTTCTTTCCTCAATGTGGTTTGGTTGCATTTTTTCCATAGGTCCACATTAGAAATCGTGTCCGGCCAGTATATAAAACCGCAGTGCAATCAATAATTTTAACATGGGTGGGATACACTGCTTATACTATGTACATTTCTCACAGTAATTAAATGTTGCCAAAAGAGTTGTTGCAAGTGGAGATCCATTGTTTCTGCCTATCCCTCTGAGGCTCGAGTTCAACTATGAATATGTATTTATTCTGAAACTTACCTTAGTGTTTTATGCTTGATTTTATCTTCTATAACAGAAAGCAAATACTGCACAGACTCTTTCATCGAGCCTGAACCGACGATGAAATTCTTTTGCTCCCACATACTGTAATGATCAGGCCTCGTTTTGACGACTCTGACTTTCCTTTCAACTGGATTAATATATTCGTTCATAACTGCCGCTTCTTCGATCGACCGCCAAATCATCAATATCATCGAAAATATCCATTGAAAATGACGATTATTCTGTGCGCTCGTATAGTTTAGAATTCGTATATAAACTAGAACTGTGTCAATAGTGAACGATTCGTTCATTCGACCCAGAACATGTGAAAGTAATGATGATTGCAATCGTTTGTTTTTAAAGTACCGGTTCTCCAATCATGTTGGGGTTTGTCTATGCTTAGTATTGATTGAAATAATGATTGCATAGAACGAACGAATGATGAGGTAATCGATTGAAGTGAACTTAGCAACATATTTTTTTAAAATTAACGGTTGATTTTGCGATCTATTGAAGTGAACTTTGCCATTTTTTTTTATTATACACATGACAGCCTAGGCTATGGAGCCTACTATTAGTCCAACTAAATAAAATACATGATGGAGCAAACATCCAATTTTAATAAATACGAATATCCAAGTATGGAGAGAATCAGTTCTATAAATGCATGCAATCATACATCATCAGTATGAATATTTTTAGAGATGTGCGAGAGAGAAAATAACAAGAAACTTTCTTCGTAGACAAGCCCATTAAAAAAATAATTACAGACGGCGGCGTTATGATGGATATAGTAGTAGGTACTTTCATTCATTCCAACATAATAATAATAAATTTGTACTTTTTCAATGAGCTGTCAGTAAATTCCTCATTATTAGGATATTAAATAAAAATATAATTGGGTTAACACGGTTATAAAGTTTTTATTAAAATCATATTTACATGTTGAAGTTTAGAAATAATCACTCCTCTGCCTTTTTCGGTTTAAGACAACTTCTCTTAGTGTTAATTGTCATTCCGGCTTTAGAAAAAATGCGCTCGCATGGGACACTGGTCGCCATGACACATAATCTGCGCATCATTAATTCGTACAATCTAGGATATATATGCCTGCGCTCGTCCCACCACAACAACGGATTTTCTGTCCTTTTTATTAATGGTTCACTAATGTATTTGTCTATTTCGATGATGCTTGCTGCGTGCGGATCAGGATTGGAAACGATGCGTTCTACCTGTTTGTCAAACTCACCCCATAGCATCGATGGCTCTGGTGTAAGGTCAACTGCTAGATGTGCTGCTGATGCTGATGCCTGGGGCTGGTCTTGGAGGTCGGTGCGCATAGAAGGAGCATACAAAATTTTCCTTTTTAAAGCATTGACACATCTTTCGTATTTGGTTGCATCAGAAAACCCGTACTTTTTGAAGCGAGGGTCTAAGATAGTAGCCTGCGTGATAAGCTCATTGTTATCTATTTCTGAAAATCTATTTAACATTGAATTTTTTAGCTTCTGTATCATTTCGGAAATTTTGAATAATTATTTGTGTTCTCTTCTCTTATTAAGTGTTTATTTATGACATTTACCATTAACATTAATTTGGACAATGTGATGTTTTTTTCGGCAGACATTTCCTCCGTAATCACCTTAAATATCTCTAAGACATTTGCAGCTTTTTTGAGCATTTCCCAATCTGACGTCGACAGATAATTTAACTCTGGATTTTCAATGGCCAAAAAAGCAATAACAGCTGCCCTAACTTTTAAAATCCGGAATAATACGTCACATGTTGAATTCCACCGCGTGATGCAGTCTTGTTTCAGTTTTATCTCCGGAAGCCCCAATTGCTTTTGCATACTTGCTAAAGTTACCAATGCTTTGGAGCTTCTTTTGAAGTATGTACTGTGCCAATGTTTACATCGGCTCCGTAATTAAAATTAAATTAAAATATAATAAGTGGATATTTACAGTAAAAAATAGCACCAAGTAAATGTGTATAGTGCGGAACATATGTACAAGTGTTATTAAAGTGATTGCAAACAGGATAACAAAGATAATGTAATCATCATAAACAAGAAATAAAATATGAGTGAACACTGAACTGTGAGTAACTGGACAAATAAACTATAATAATAATAACTAAGCAATTATAATACAAACAAGTTAGTGTGTAATTGCGTATCAGTGGTTAATGAATCTCCAACAGTGAAATATAAGTGCATTCTTGTGAGACTATAAATTTGATAACGGTCAAAGTCCACTAACGGCTCCGCTATTGTAAGCCTATTTTCCACTGTGTAGTGGGTGGTAAAATGACAATGAGGTGGAAAATAAAAATATCAGAATGTTGTACAATTATTAATATTTATTTATCAACATCCCGCCTCACACCATATTTTCTAATTAAAATAGGCCTAAAATGTGTCTCTTGATGAAATTCTAAGAGTTATATATATTAGGGGTGGATAACCCAATATTTCCACCAGTGTTTCACGCCACTGGGTAGAAAGATGGGGTTAGCCACAAGAAAACTTAGATGCTACTTAAATGAGACCACTGATTAAGTTCTTAGAATTGTAGGGTTGAAGTATACAAGGTATTGCAAGGAAATTACATTATAGTGGGGAAACCAAAGGTTCTACCCCTGTGTTTCACGCCACAGGGATAGAAAGATGGTATTAACCCCAGAGAAACTTCTATATTACTTCAATGGGATAGCAGTTTAACGTTAAGGCCCCGTAACCGAAGGACGTTGACAGCCTAGCGCCTACAAAAGGTTCAAAGTGCAATTTAGATACTACTGCCCGTCCTAACGGGGCTCCCTAACAAGGAAAAAAAAAATTAATAAAATAAAGGTTTTAACCCGCTAGAGTCCACCCGGGTTCTGCCTTTGCAATCCTACATTCAGCAGCGGCGTTAGAAGGCTGATGCCGCTGAAGATTAATAGAAATCCTAAGGAAATTCCTCAGTATCCGCTCAACGAACATACAACGGCCAACCTGGACTGCCGGACGGGGCCAGGACAGGAGCTCCGGACGGCTCGTGGCTCGCTGACGGCTCTGGTCACCAACGACACCTTCTGGAATCGCGAGAAACAGCCTTGGGTCAAGGATGGGTCGGTAAGGACAGCGAAGGCCTAGCTAACATGTCTCAAGTGACGTGTCTTGAATGGCCCCTGGGTATTTCTAACCTAAAACCTACGGTCAATCACTAATCAAACGATTATGGGAAGGTTAGATCTCGTCTCAAAGGCGGTAGCTTTGCTGTTTAAACGTGACACTTGCAAAATAACCTAATCGACACGTGGAAGGTCATGGCGCTTACCTTGGGGTTGGGTCAGGTGACACGCGTCTGGCAATCGCACGCTTCACCGGGCAGGATTGAAATTGCTGTAAAAGAAATACGCGGGGTTAGACGTTGCTACGTGTAGAAATAAAGACAAGGCAGATGGCTTTCGAAATCCAAAGTCATCGGAAATCGAATAACAACGAAATGCTAGTTTACTCACTCGGCAATTCAGGTTAGGTATACATGGTGTGATGCTGCGTGGGTGTCTGTGGCACGTATCTGGTAACTGCAAAGAAACAACTTAGTCAGAATCTATCTCGTAGACCAATCAGATAACCTGAACCCACGATCGAAATACTCACCAGGAAATATGAAGCAAGGAACTTGGTACCAATACGGCCTGCGCCACGCGGGCGGGAAGAAAAATCTAACCACACATTTACTCGAGACGTTCTGACAGAGAATGGTTTGCCTCCTTGCCAGTTCCGAAAAAGCCGTCACCGGGGATGTCAGCTCATCGTCACAAAACTACTCTGTGGCCAGTCAGCACGATCATTGTTCTGAGCGTCATGTCGCCACTGACCACTGTCCGATGACGATCTAGCACGAGTTTTCTCAAAGGGCCACAGACAACAACTGAAAATCTATCCTGTGTGTCGAATTTGACAGCTGATACTTGACAAGACTAACAAAGTAAACAAACAGAATGTAAACAATAACGAAATGTTAAGTTACAAAAATAATGGTGTTACAGTACCCCCCCGTCCCCACCAGAATTTTTCGAGGGTACGAGAAAAATTCAAAGATGGCCCTCCATCTTTAAATCCTAAACACCTAAAACAATCGGAATATGTGGGTCACTCATTTAAGAGAAACCTAAATCAAAGATAATAGCTGGAAAACCCAGTGAATATCAATAAGGTTAAGATCACTCACCGACTCAGTAGAGTCCCTAAGCAATGAGATAAACCCTGAAATAAATTATATGGAAAATCCCACAAAAAAAACTCCACGACGCAAAGTGAATGGGTCCTTGGCATTGTTGGCCTACTCAATAGAGTAAGCCAACACACACAAAGGTGGCCTACGAAACTATTCACTGACTTTGCAACACAACGACGCATAGTAAATGAGCCCTTGGCATTGCTGGCTTACTCAATAGAGTAAGTCAACACACACAAAGGTGGCCTACGGAACATCAATTCTACAGAGAATATCCCTGGCGTGACACTCTGTCTGGTTCCCATTGCTATCTTCAAGAATGTAGACAAATCCAGACACTTGTTGAACTACTGTATACCTCTCGTAATTCGGAGTCAAACTAGCAGTCAAGTACGACTTTGAATCCATGCTTCGACGAACCCTACTGAGTTGGCAATCCTGTGAGCGACGACCACGAACTACCAAACTGGCAGTAGCGTTATCAGCCGGTACACACTTCGAAGCACTCAACTCGTTGCATGAGTTCAAATGTCTAACCTCACTTGCATACGGTTCCCTGCTTATAGAGACTCCTCTTTTATTGAGTAGGTTCAGAACATCAGGTGCGATATTAAAAGCACGCCAGAAATCTATACCTAACAGCAATTCTGAAGAAATATCAGGAACGACATAAAATTTAACGAAAGCCGTAACATCCTCTACAGTCACCGGTAAAATCTTAAAACCAGAAACCGGAGAATGTGATCCATTAGCCGTGATAATGGATTTCTCCTCAGCTGGATACAACGTACCACAACTGGAGAGGGATTGGGCCGCCTTTCCGCCAATGACCGAAACTGTAGAACCCGAATCCAACAACCCTCTGCAACGATGGTGGTAAATCGCAACATCTAAATAAGGTCGCAAGCCACTGTCCGCGTCTCCATCACCTGCCTCTTCACAGCGGCGGCGACGGCGGCGGCGACGACGACGACTACTACTGCCGGAGGATTTGGTTCCAGGCTGCTCGTTGTTCACGCTTACCCCAGCAACGGTTGGTCCAGCAGAATCTGGTTTCTGTTGTAGTTTCGGAGGCTCAGCGACTGACGGACCACACCGTGGACACGTGCTCAAGGTGGCACCCTTTAATCCACAAGAGTAACACAATTGGGTGGGTGGTGCACTACATTGCCAAAGGCCATGTCCAAGAACCCTGCAACGAACGCAAAATAAGTCCACCTCGGTGTCTACGGCGTTAACCGAAAGTCGGTTCCTAGCCTGATAGGCTAAGTCCGGCGCTACCGAATTCGCAGAAACTCGGGGCGGCTCCGCAAAAGAGTCTGCTCGGTATTTGGCGTACTCCAGCTGCCTACAGCGTTCCTTCAGCTCGTTCCAGTTCCCGACGTTTGTGAGAGCAAGCTGACTCGTGTAAAACGGTCTAAGGTTACCTTGTACTATCTCCAGCTGCTCTGACTCCGGTAACGGCACGCTGAGCCTAGAAAAATAATTCCGCATTGTGCTTAAGTACTTTATGATGGATTCATCAGCACCTTGTGTCCGCGACCGCACCTCCTGTAATAAACGCCGATTATAATCGAATGGCAGGAACTCTTCATACAAACGAGCCTTAACCTCTTTCCAACTCGAGACCTCCTCCTTGACACCCCGAAACCAAAACAGGGCGTCACCGCTAAAAAATTCTGCGACGGAATTAAATAACGTCTCCTCAGAGATACCTCGAGAATTGCAAAGCTCCTCCAGTCGCTGCACGAATGCTTGCACACTATCACTGCCGTTAAAGACAAGGTTCAGTTTTTGGATCTGTGTGTGGTCCACCTTAGGACATGGCTCTATACACCCTACGACAGGGATATCCTGTTTCTTTTCCTGCTCCTGATAAGCTTTAGAAATGTACCTCAGTTCGCTGTCCCTAGATTCGAGTTGTAAGAGCAAGTCCCCGAGCATACAAGTCTCCTCCTTACTGACGGCATTTATACGACCTAAGCGGTGATATAAATGGTTAGCCAATGATTCGCAACGCTTGATGTGTTTTAACTGCAAATTTGGTTTTGAAAGTGAGCTCTGCAAGTCTTTAATTTTGTTTTTAACTTTTTCTAACTCTGAGGTAACATCTCCCTCAAAGTAAATAACCTCGTCCGAAGGCACCCGCGTAGCTAATTCTGTTAATTGTAATCTTAATTGGTCCGCAGTGGCCTCAGGTTTGACACCTCGGACTGTGGCCTCGTATGTCAATTCATCTTTTAATAAAAGGTTGAAACATATCGGACGTTCCCCCATGATGTTACAAAAATATGGATCTAATCCCTAAGGTAGCACACGTTCAAATCAATTTGTGACCCCAGGCCGTATCAACGTTCAATGTAAAGGTCGAACAATAAACACCAATATAAAAATAAATGCTTTCCCATTAAAGTGTGTTTCAGTAAGTCTAAGTAAGTAAGTAAACTTAACGTAAGTAAACTTAAGTAAAGTTAAGTTATAACTGACAGTTAAATGGTTATGTAAAACACGCAACGTTCAATGTAAAAGCAGAACAATAAACAACAATATCTTCAAAATAAATGCTTCCTCCTTAAAGTATGTTTCAGTAAGTCCAGGTACAATATTAAACTTAAGTAAAGTTAAGTTATAACTGACAGTTAAATGATGTGTAAAACAATATATTAACTCATAAAAGGTTGACCTTGTAAAAAAAATTTGGTTATTTTTATAAAAAATTGATAAAACAAAACTGTAATTATTAAAAGTTGAGTGTTTAAGTTAAACAGACAATAACAATGTCTCAGCAAAATTGTTTAAAAACAATCACCAACTGTTCAATATTTAATTGTTCAATAATTAACTAAATAAAATTCCAGCAGAAGGTTTTCCTTTGAATAACGTTTGGAATAAGAGGTTATACAAATTTAACGCAATCTCAACAAAAAAAATAAGGCATGTTCAGTCAATAAGATAAAATGTCTGAAATAAGAGGTTAAAATTTTTAACACAATATCCACACAAAAAAAATACAGCCTTATTAAGTTAATAAATTAAAAAAAAAGGAAACCTTCTGCAGTGATTCTCTGTCAGCACGTCACGATGACACACGCAAAACACACACAAGAAATTATAAGACTAATTAATTTCTAATTACCCCCCCCCGGGTGGACTCAGGCCTGTCTAAGCGATAGATTAGACTATAAGCTAACGGATTAAACTCTGCTCGGGCGCCAAATGTAAGCCTATTTTCCACTGTGTAGTGGGTGGTAAAATGACAATGAGGTGGAAAATAAAAATATCAGAATGTTGTACAATTATTAATATTTATTTATCAACATCCCGCCTCACACCATATTTTCTAATTAAAATAGGCCTAAAATGTGTCTCTTGATGAAATTCTAAGAGTTATATATATTAGGGGTGGATAACCCAATATTTCCACCAGTGTTTCACGCCACTGGGTAGAAAGATGGGGTTAGCCACAAGAAAACTTAGATGCTACTTAAATGAGACCACTGATTAAGTTCTTAGAATTGTAGGGTTGAAGTATACAAGGTATTGCAAGGAAATCACTATATAGTGGGGAAACCAAAGGTTCTACCCCTGTGTTTCACGCCACAGGGATAGAAAGATGGTATTAACCCCAGAGAAACTTCTATATTACTTCAATGGGATAGCAGTTTAACGTTAAGGCCCCGTAACCGAAGGACGTTGACAGCCTAGCGCCTACAAAAGGTTCAAAGTGCAATTTAGATACTACTGCCCGTCCTAACGGGGCTCCCTAACAAGGAAAAAAAAATTAATAAAATAAAGGTTTTAACCCGCTAGAGTCCACCCGGGTTCTGCCTTTGCAATCCTACATTCAGCAGCGGCGTTAGAAGGCTGATGCCGCTGAAGATTAATAGAAATCCTAAGGAAATTCCTCAGTATCCGCTCAACGAACATACAACGGCCAACCTGGACTGCCGGACGGGGCCAGGACAGGAGCTCCGGACGGCTCGTGGCTCGCTGACGGCTCTGGTCACCAACGACACCTTCTGGAATCGCGAGAAACAGCCTTGGGTCAAGGATGGGTCGGTAAGGACAGCGAAGGCCTAGCTAACATGTCTCAAGTGACGTGTCTTGAATGGCCCCTGGGTATTTCTAACCTAAAACCTACGGTCAATCACTAATCAAACGATTATGGGAAGGTTAGATCTCGTCTCAAAGGCGGTAGCTTTGCTGTTTAAACGTGACACTTGCAAAATAACCTAATCGACACGTGGAAGGTCATGGCGCTTACCTTGGGGTTGGGTCAGGTGACACGCGTCTGGCAATCGCACGCTTCACCGGGCAGGATTGAAATTGCTGTAAAAGAAATACGCGGGGTTAGACGTTGCTACGTGTAGAAATAAAGACAAGGCAGATGGCTTTCGAAATCCAAAGTCATCGGAAATCGAATAACAACGAAATGCTAGTTTACTCACTCGGCAATTCAGGTTAGGTACACATGGTGTGATGCTGCGTGGGTGTCTGTGGCACGTATCTGGTAACTGCAAAGAAACAACTTAGTCAGAATCTATCTCGTAGACCAATCAGATAACCTGAACCCACGATCGAAATACTCACCAGGAAATATGAAGCAAGGAACTTGGTACCAATACGGCCTGCGCCACGCGGGCGGGAAGAAAAATCTAACCACACATTTACTCGAGACGTTCTGACAGAGAATGGTTTGCCTCCTTGCCAGTTCCGAAAAAGCCGTCACCGGGGATGTCAGCTCATCGTCACAAAACTACTCTGTGGCCAGTCAGCACGATCATTGTTCTGAGCGTCATGTCGCCACTGACCACTGTCCGATGACGATCTAGCACGAGTTTTCTCAAAGGGCCACAGACAACAACTGAAAATCTATCCTGTGTGTCGAATTTGACAGCTGATACTTGACAAGACTAACAAAGTAAACAAACAGAATGTAAACAATAACGAAATGTTAAGTTACAAAAATAATGGTGTTACACTATGAGTCATCTCACAAATCGTCATTAAGAATGACAATTTCGCATCACTTCTAACTAACTGAATTAGTCTAACCGTTTAGTGAGTTACTCGTGAACCGAAGGGCGCAAGATCGATTCCCAAGAACTGCAGAATATTTTTAGCTTTTATTATTCTAATCGGTTCATGCGACAAGAAGACCGCTGGTTCAAATCCCAGAAAATACAAAAAAGAAGCACTATTACAAATTAAATTCTCATTTATCAACGGCATAACTGCCGTCTATTGACAATACTCAAGAAATATATTAATACTGATAGAGATACCAAAAATATTAACGACCGGCAACCGCTAACCAATCTATAAAGCTAACAGAGATAACAAGATGGCGCCACCAGTCAAATGCTACACATGTAAAAAGCAAGTTGACCCGAAAAGTACCATACAATGCTCTTTATGCAAAAACTACTTTGAATTCGAGTGCGCCGGTTATTCGGACAAATTGTATCGGTTGAAGAATTCAGAAGACAGAAGACAATGGAAGTGTAAGACATGCGATTCTAAATCTAATAAAAAACAAACACCTAATACAAACGTGACACTGAGAAAGAAACAATCTCCACTTAAATCAACCAAAAACGTAACACCCACTTCATCATTGCAATCTACGCCAATGAGGCAATCATCTGACATTTGTGACTCAAACATACTTACCCCGTCAGACTCTCCTAATACATCTGAACAATTGTTTTCAAGAAGTATGGACCACACTTCAATTGACACTATCATGGTTCAGGAACTGAAAGATACCATTGAATTGCTTCAAATACAACTAGCCAGTTCGCAAAATGAACTGGACAATACTTTAATGGAAAATAGTGATCTTCAAAGATGTATTACAAAATTAACTAAAGAAAATGGCATATTAAAATCATTATGTCAAACCCCACTGAGTGAAAGTAAATTGAAAAAGAGATATTCCACGTCGCTTACAGACTCGAACAACGTCTTCACGCCACCCAGACTACGTACCGCATACAATACGAACCCAGAACATAACAAATTAATACTAAGCCTTCAACAAAATATTACACAATTAGAACAAAAACTAATACAAGCCCAAGATGAAATTTCCAAACTTAAAGAACAAATCAAGACTTTGCAGAATAATTCACGACTATCCAACATATGTAAACCAATTAACAACCAAACTATACTATTGACTGTATTGACCAGACTCAAGCGCAACAAAAAACAGAGAATACTACCAAACACAAAGTATGTTTTCTTAGCACAGATAGACGAAACAATCTATTACCATTAATTGAGGAGAAATTCAAAAAAGATTATAACATTGTGCATTACCTGTCTTCTGGTTCCGGTATAAGAGAAATGTTAAGAAATTTGAACGCTAAAGTGGAGAACTATACTTTAGAAGATTATTGCATCCTAATTATAGGTGAAAATGATTTTAAGACTACTCAAAATTATATTGACTTAGTGACATTAATAAGAGACACACTGAAAACTCAATCCCATACGAATATAATAATTTGCCTACCTGTGTACAACTGTGGCTACTACTCTAATGTTTTTAATTGGCGAGTTGAAACTTTTAACAATTTGTTATACCTGGATGTCTCTACCCACGAGTACGCTTACATTATGGATTCAAATAGCAATCTTTCATACGACTACGATATGTTTCCGGGACAAAAAGGATACATCAACGAACTTGGCCTAAGAACAATATTATCATCGACATATAACCTAATCGAGAATATAAAAGCAAATATGAACCGCTGCACAATAGAAGAACAAGCATCACTGAATGAAACTCAAAATAATGATAATTTTTTTCTCGTATAATTATATAAATATATTTCATCAAAATATTGCTGGCCTTTTGAACAAGTCAGACCTACTTACTTTAAGACTTGAAGAGCTTTCATCTAAAAATAAAGCAGTAGATATAATATGTGTCACTGAACATTTTATTCAGGAAGGTCATGAAGAAATGCTCACAATAGCAAATTTTAAATTAGCCGCTCAATTTTCCAGGGACTATGTAAAACGAGGGGGGTCATGTATTCTTGTAAAAAATGTACACCAATTTAAAGAACTGCCTGAAATTTCAAAATTATCAATCAATTCAATTATTGAGTGTTGTGGAATAGAATTACCTAGTCATAAAATTATAATTGTATGTGTATATAGAGTACCCAAATCTGACATTACTGTATTTTATGAACAACTGGAAAAAATATTATGTAAACTTATCACTAAGAAGACTAATAGCAAAATAATAATTTGTGGGGACTTTAACATTGATATTCTTAAAAAAACATCTCGGGCATTAGATTTCGAGCATTTCCTATTATCCTACAACCTCAAATTCGAAATAAGACAACCCACTCGTCTCTCAAGTAAAACATGTATAGATAATTTTGCACACAACATTAATAAGAACTGTAAGGGTGAGGTGCTTGATTTCGCGCTCTCTGATCATACGGGACAATTGTTTTCCTGTCCAATAAAAAAGACATGCATATTTACCAAATGGTACAAAAATGTTCGAGATTTTAGCAGTGAAAACTTGGTTAAATTTGGATCATGTATAGAGACCCTTTCGTTTTCAAATATATATAATACAGATGACCCAAATACGGCATATAACGAATTCATAAACTTATTTAAGTTATTCTACGAATTATGCTTCCCATTTAAAAAGATCTGTGTAAATTCATTAAAAAAATCAAAATGGATTTCTCGCGGCATAAAACAATGCAGTAAAACACAAAGGCGATTTCTATGGAACTACAGGCTCAATCCGACCGCTAACAACAAGAAAACCTTAAACACTTACTCCAAACGACTTAATAAATAATTCAATTAACTCAAAAATCACAAAACAACAACTATATAAAAACAGCAGAGAATAAGTCAAAGGCCACTTGGCAAGTTATAAATAAATGCAAAGCCGTATTTCCAAAGGAGCCTATACACAAGATTAAACAAGGGGACAATGTACTGACAGACCCTAGTACAATCGCCAACGCATTTAATTATTATTTTATAGATCTAGTCAAACCATCCTCTCAAAGTTCAACTCAAAACCAATCACAACCTGACATAAAATCCTCGCTTCATTCCATGTTTATTGCACCTACAACAGCTGAAGATGTCTTTAAAATCATCCTATCCCTAAAAAATAAAAGAAGTGTAGGTTACGATTGCATATCAACTAACGTTTTAAAATATGTAGTAGACTTAGTAGCATGCCCCATGAGTCACATAATTAATCTGTGCATTAGTGAGGGTATATATCCAGACGGTTTAAAACCGACAATTGTAAAACCTTTATTTAAGAAAGACGACAGAGAAGATATGCAATACTATAGACCTATTGCATTAATATCCATCATATCTAAGGTATTTGAAAGAGTCATTTACAATTCAATTTATTCTTTTATTTCTAAAAACAATATTTTGGCAACCGAACAGAAAGGTTTTCCAAAAAAATGTAAATATAAACATGGCCATATACGACCTTTTAAAAACTGTCATGAACAACATGGACAATAGAATGCCGATTTGTGCAGTTTATATGGACCTTACAAAGGCATTCGACTACGTCGACCACAGTAAATTATTAAAAAAATTAAGCATGTATGGTATAAGGGGTAATGTCCTCAGTCTTCTAAAATCATATTTATCAAATAGAATTCAGATTACACAGATAGATAAAATTAACATTAAAAGTAAATTTGAAGAAAGTCACAAGTCATTAGGACGCTACAATACAAGTGGGGTACCTCAAGGCAGTGTATTGGGGCCTTTGTTATTCTTGCTGTACATAAATGACCTGCCAAAGGCCATACCACATCCTATGATCCTGTTTGCAGACGACAGTACAGTTTTAATTAAATGTGAATCAATAGATAATTATGAAATGACTATAAATAATACAATAAATAAAATTATTGAATGGCTTTCATGTAATAATTTAAAAATAAATTTGTCTAAAACAAAAATTATGCAATTTTACCAAAGAATTAATAAAACACCAAGCTTATATATACACAATAATGAAAATAAAATAGAAGAAGTTGCAATGACAAAATTTTTAGGATTAATAATAGACAATAAACTGACATGGAATGAACAAGCTGATACGATTTGTAAAAGATTGAGTAAATCATCCTACGCTCTTTACAAACTTAGTAAAATTGTCGACAAGAATGCTGTTGTCACAGCTTATCATAGCTTAGTAGCATCGATATTGCACTACGGCGTAATATTCTGGGGAAACTGCACCAAAAGAGAACAGATCTTTAAATCACAGAAACGCTGTATCAGGGCAATGTGTGGCATCAAGTCAATAGATAGCTGTAGGGATCATTTTAAAAGATTGTCACTGCTTTCATTTCCATGCATATACAGGGTGGCCCAAAGAGTGACGTCCAAAGGAAAATGTTTGATTCCTTAGGTCAAGAGGTAGCCAAATCACCCCCATGTATGTTCAGCAATTTTTAGTAGTTTAGGAGTTATGATTTTTTTTTCCAATTTTTCTACGAAAATCGACCTCAGTGGATTAATTATGTTTTATTATTTTTTGGATAACTTTTTTAGAGCATTTTTTATTTTTGTGTCATCCTCTTAAGTTGTTCTTTTAACCATAAAAGTTTCAGTATCCTAGCTGTAATGTAAGTTAGTTATTTTTTTATCGAAAGTTCGAATTATATCATCGAGCTAGACTGCTCTGAATTTTCTACTTGAAATTAAAAATTGAAAAAGATATTCTAATGGTGTCTTATTAATTTTAAAAACTCCGCAAGGTTCCAATATTACATAAAAATAAAAATAAACTATTGCTTAATAGGGTATTACTCGCAGAAAAAAGCCTTCAAAGGTACCTGGGTGGAAATTACCTAATTAGTAAATTGTTTCAGAAAGTTGAAATATTCCTGTTATGTCATTACTAAGGACTAATTAAGTAAGAAAATGTATCAATTTAAAGGGAAAATTAAATTATTTACTTTTTTTTAAATTTAAGTTAAATTTTTGAATGTTAATTCTTAGAAAAATGTTTTAGTCTGAGTAGTAAGATTTATGAGATAATTTTATTATTAATAATAAGTAAATTAACTCTAATAATTATTTTACACATTTACTCACAATAAATTTTCAAAATGGCGACCTCCCATAGCAATACACAACCTACATCTACGCAAGAAATTTTCTTTAAGTCGCCTATACGCTTCTCTGTTTCATTCAGATGTAACTTTTTGACAGATGTCACATTTTTGAGAAAAGGTACTTTTTTTACATGTTTAACCTTGTGACAAATGTCATATTTTTTACATTTGTCACTTTTTTGACTTAAAGAAAATTTCTTGCGTAGATGTAGGTTGTGTATTGCTATGGGAGGTCGCCATTTTAAAAATTTATTGTGAGTAAATGTGTAAAATAATTATTAGAGTTTATTTACTTATTATCAATAAAAAAATTATCTCATAAATCTTACTACTCAGACTAAAACATTTTTCTAAGAATTTACATTCAAATATGTAACGTAAATTTAAAAAAAAAGTAAATAATTTAATTTTCAATTTAATTTGATACATTTTCTAACTTAATTAGTCCTTAGTAATGACATAACAGGAATATGTCTACTTTCTGAAACAATTTACTAAGTAGGTAATTTCCACCCAGGTACCTGTTTTATTGTATAATAAACTCTGTGATATATTTTGCGATGTTTATGAAAACTCAAAGAAATATGTAAAATATGTTAACAGACGAATAACAAAACCGTGGATCACAAAGAACTTGTATAAAATGATTAAAAAAAGAGATTTGTTATTTAAAAAATGGAAAAAATCACCAGGTAATATGACATTAAGATTAGAGTATACCAAGCATAGAAATAAAACTAATAAAAAAATTAATATCGCAAAAAATATCTACAGAAAAAAGGTCATAGATGATTGTAAAGGGGACTATAGAAAAATATGGCAAAATATAAACAAATGGATGGGTAAAAGAAAATGTAATATAGATGAAACAATACTTCAACACTTAGGGAGGGACTGTAGCATCACAGATATTTGTAACAACTTCACAAAAACATTTACACAAGAGATAGATAACATAAAACATAAATGTAATGTAAATTTTCTAGACAGAAACTCATATGTAAATACCTGTAATGTAAGTTTTAGATTTCAACCAATTACAGCATCATGTGTCGAAAAAATTATAGATAAAATGTCAATTAATAAGTCACCCGGTTCAGACAAAATAAGAATTCAGGATTTGAAGCTAATTAAATGTAAAATTAGTCCTGTCATAGCTCATTTCATAAATGTAAGTGTCAAAAAAGGTATTTATCCAGATCAGCTAAAATTATCACTTATCAGACCAATATTTAAGCAGGGGAGCCACACTGACTACTCAAACTATCGTCCTATTGCCATCTTGTCAGTTATTAATAAAATTACAGAAAAAGCTATTGTTGCACAAGTTACAAAATTCTTAGAAAAACACGAAATCTTGTCTAGTAATCAGTATGGCTTCAGGCGCAACCATAGCACGACATCGGCCTTATCAAAGTTTACAAATGATATTAATGAGTATTTACATAATAAGAATCAAGTTTTGGCCATATTTATAGATTACAAAAAAGCATTTGATACTTTAGACCACGACCTATTAATCCGTGCCATGAATGAGTGCGGTATACGGGGCCCGATGAGTGAGTGGTTCCGCTGCTACCTTAACAATAGGAAAATGCAGACAGTCGTAGATAACAACCATAGTCACGCGGAACAAATAAAATACGGGGTACCAACAGGTTCAGTTTATGGGCCTATTGGCTATATAATGCATGTAAATAGTGTGTCAAATGTAGTTCAAAATTGTAAAGTGTATATGTACGCCGACGACATGTGTATACTTAGTGCAGGTAAAGATTTAAAAGCTATTAATTCTAAGATACAGGATGATTTCAATAGCATTACAAAATGGGCGCATGACAATGGTATAATACTTAACATAAAAAAGACTAAATGCATGTATATACACTCACCCTATAATGGCAAAGACAGTCAGAGCCTGCAAGTGATAGGTCATAGCTACGACTGTTTACATAACCGTTTAGCGCACTGTAAATGTGATGCATTAGAATTTGTAAAACAATATAAATATTTAGGTCTGACAATAGACACTAATATGAGTTGGAAAACGCATATAAAAGAAGTATGTAAAAAGTTAAGATGTATACTGGGTAAGTTTTACTATCTTAGTGGCATTGTTAGTCGATCGACCCTGTTATCTGTTTATTATGCTTTGTTTGATTCTGTAGTATCTTATGGGCTAAGCAGTTACGGTCACACTTTTAAAACCTACCTTGATGAAATTAAGTCATTGCAAATAAGATGTTTAAAGTTCCTAGTTGATAAAAAAACTAAATTGAGTTGTAACCATGAATATGATAAGCTGTTTAATATATGTAAAATACTACCTATACATGAGAAGGTAAAATATGTGACTCACATAGAAAATATAAATAATGTAAAGAGCCTGGACTGTGTCAGCCATAAAATTCAAACAAGAAAAGTAACTAGAAAAATGTTTCAAACAAAAAAAGCTAATAACTATTATGGAGAAAGAACCATTTCGTTTCTACTTCCTAGATTATGTAATAAATTGCCGACGGATGTTTTGCTGAATTGTACAAGTAAAAATATGCTTAAAACTAAGTTGAAATTACATTACATGCCCGGTGAATTACTGTGACTTTGTTTACTGTACTTACTGTTGAAGACAAAGAACCTTATTGTCCTGTAATATATTTTCACACATGACATATTAAATATGAACAACTAGTGTATTATTACCTATCTTCTGCCTTATCAAGATGATTATGATTGATCTGTACCTTCTTATATTGTTCATTTGTGTACTTACATACTTGCTCAATACAATGTAAACTTCGTATTGTAAACGAGAGGATTTTCTGCCAACAAACCTCACGGTTTGGCAAATCTATGTGTCTGTAAATTGTATTGTGCTTTTGTAAATAAATGTGTTTAACTAAAAAAAAATAAATGTGTTTAACTAACCTTTGAAGGCTTTTTTCTGCAAATAATACCCTATTAAGCAATAGTTTATTTTTATTTTTATGTAATTTTTGAACCTTGCGGAGTTTTTAAAATTAATAAGACACCATGAGAATATCTTTTTCAATTTTTAATTTCAAGTAGAAAATTCAGAGCAGTCTAGCTCGATGATATAATTCGAACTTTCGATAAAAAAATAACTAACTTACATTACAGCTAGGAAGCTGAAACTTTTATGGTTAAAAGAACAACTTAAGAGGATGACACAAAAATAAAAAATGCTTTAAAAAAGTTAACCAAAAAATAATAAAACATAATTAATCCATTGAGGTCGATTTTCGTAGAAAAATTGGAAAAAAAATCATAACTCCTAAACTACTAAAAATTGCTGAACATACATGGGGGTGATTTGGCTACCCCTTGACCTAAGGAATCAAACATTTTCCTTTGGACGTCACTCTTTGGGCCACCCTGTATATCTATGAAGTGGCTCTTTTTGTAAAAACCAACCCCGAACTGTTTAAAAATGCAGGTCAAATACATAGTCGCAATCTTAGAAACAGAAAAAGACTTGTCAGTGTCAAATATAAGACATCCTTACTAACAAATAGTTTACTTGGTATGGCGTCAAAAATATACAATAAAATTCCGAGCACAATCAAAGACCTCACTCTCCAGATTGCGATCTCCGATTTTGAAAATTATTTTTTTGTTGTATTGGGTTGAGCTCCCAGGTGGTCCCATTTTTTTTTCAGAATTTTATCTCACCCCCAAGGGTGGGTAAAGGGGTAAAAACAGGGTACGAATTTCCATTTTGGGCACATATAAACCGATTTAATGAAATTAAGAACGTAAATATAGTTCTTATAACAAAAAAATATGATGGTGACCTTGAGCTGATCTGATGATGGAAACAGAAGGCAGTCAGGGGAACTCCTCAACGGTATATAGCAACTACTTCGTGTTTAGGCTTGAATGATTCGTATTGATTAGTTGGACTTTTTGGTATCATTTGCACCTTACTTTTGATTGAAAATTATTGCAAATAAACTAAAAACTATAAAATAAAATAATAATTAAAAAAATAAAATAACCGACTTCAAAAACACTAAAATGTAAGAAATAATTTAAGGTTTACACAAATTCTACTCGGATGTGACAGTACAAATATACCTAAGCAGGAACTGTTCTTTTTTGATGTTGGTGCGGTGACAAAGTAATCTGAAGAAATATGGCACCAACTTCAAAAAAGAACAGTTCCTGCTTAGGTATATTTGTACTGTCACATCCGAGTAGAATTTGTGTAAACCTTAAATTATTTCTTATATTTTAGTGTTTTTGAAGTCGGTTTTTTTATTTTTTTTATTATTATTTTAGGTTTTTACGTACATGTAGGGATTCGCTCCAAACATGACACACATGAGACACAAAGGTATGTACTGAACATAATGTTATGATAGCTATCCTTGTATCTAGGTACTTTCATAATAACTATAGTAAAATGAATAAAATTTTTAAGCTTTATCAATGACAACACATGGCGCAGTGGCGACTGTCTCATCCAACTGCTCTGCCGAGGGTCCTACGCTGGATTCCCGGTCAGGGCAGTGTACCTTCACAATTTGATGTAGATAGGCTGCTTATGTATGATACACTTTCCTGTCAGAAGAACCCATAACAACTTCCAATCGAAAATTAAATATACTTACTTACTTCGTATTTTTTTGCAGAAAGTTTGCGGTGACCTCCATTACGTTTCTCAGCCAACAGTTTGTCATATAATAGAAAGGGTGTCAAGTGTACTAGCCACCAAATTAAATAAGTACATTTACTTCCCAAGAACGAGACAAGACACAGAAACACTCAAAAATGCTTTTGAAGATTTAGGTGCCACAAGGAATTTACCTGGTTTGCCAGATATTGTTGGTGCTATCGACTGCACCCATATTAAAATTACAAGACCACGTAGAATCGAACATTCAGAAGCTTACAGAAATCGACATGGGTGGTTTTCCATCAACGTTCAGGTGGGTAAATAGCTAAATAGAAACTACTATGGAACTAGGTTACAAATGGGTCGTGCTACAAAAACAAAATAAGTTTGTTTTGTTAAGTATTCTTAATTATTTTTCTTTTTCAGGCTATGGTTGGACCAGACATGGGAATATACGATGTAGTGTCAAGGTGGCCAGGAAGCTCTCATGACAGCAGAATTTTTAGAAACGTTCATGCGAGGCTTGAGAACAGAAATATTGAAGGGATTCTTGTTGGTGATGGTGGATATGCCTGCACCGGCATTATGTTGACGCCTGTACGGAATCCTGTTACTCCGGCAGAAGAAAATTACAACAAGGTGCAGATTAGGACAAGGAATGTAGTGGCAAGGACATTTGGCGTACTAAAAAGAAGGTTTCCTTGCCTACAGAGGGGTCTTGGTTATAAGTTAACCACATCATGCAAAATCATATCAACATGCTGCATTCTCCATAACATTGCTCTACGGAATGAAATTGCTAATGACCATCTAGGTTTTGAAGCCATCGCAAACTTGCAAGAACCTCTGGTTCCACCAGCCAGAAGACATGCAGCCTGCAGAGGGCCTTGCTCTAAGAGCCGAGATAATAAGAAATTTGTATTAGGTGCTTATTATTTAAATTATAATTATTACGTAGATAGCATTAATATACACATAAAAAATATATTTATAAAAAACAGCAATCCTCTTTATTTGCAGAAACAATACAAAATAAAACAGTACAAATTAAAAAAAAAATAGGATTTTGAGGTAGCTTTGGTGCAAGAGTATAATACACTACTTAAACACTACATATCCTATCTAATATTATAAATGCAAAACTGTGTCTGTCTGTTACTCTTTCACGCCAAAACTACTGAACGGATTTGAATGAAATTTGGTATATATAATTATGGTCTAGACCCTGAGAAAGAACATAGGCTACTTTTTATCCCGGAATTCCCACGGAAAACTTTTAAAGGCGAACTTGCAGTCGCAAGTTCTGCGCAGAGCGAAGTGTACGGTCATACGAACAGTGCCGAAACTTAAAAAAGCTCTTTTAAGTAGGGAGGAGATGCTGGGTTAAACAGTATGTTGTAAAGTAGAGATCGTATATGCGTATTCCGTCGAAGGCGAATAGGAAGCCACTTGAGTTTAGAGCGAAATTCGGAGACATGGTCATATTTACGTAAACCAAATATAAACCGTATGCAGAAGTTTTGAAGTCTCTCAAGCTTGTTCAGTTGCTCCTGGGTGAGATCGAGTTAGCTGGCCTCATAGTCAAGAATCGATAATAATAGAGATTTCTAAAGCGCAATCTTAGTGGATGTTTAATGATCTTTAAAGGATGTTTAATCTTCTTTATTCAGTTTTTTTCTTAATATATCAATTTTTAATCGAGCTTCCTCCTTTTCCAAATCATAAATTTCTTTTTTATGGTTCAATTCAATTTCGTTCATAATTTTTAAATGTAGCATTTCTGCTTGAAATCTTTCTTCCCGCTGCCTTAGATCTTGTTTCATTATTTTAATTTTTGCACTTTCAATTCCGGATGTATCGGTGGCAAACTTTCACCTAGGACCACTTGCAGAAACATATTAAATCTAGATTTAGTGTCAAATCTCGATTTAAGAAACGTCAGTTCATATAAAATTTGACACTAAATCGAGATTTTACACTAAATCTAGAATTATTATGATTGTGCAAGTGGCCCCTAGTGCCAGCTTGCACCCTTGGCCTGGTGGCTGTACTGGGGGCTCGTGGGGGACTGATATGTGATCTTTCATCAGCATCAACTATGATTTCAGTGATTAGTTCCCCATGTGAAATTTTATCTGTTTCTGCAGTTCGGTTGCTGGCATGCAACCAATGCACGTGGTCATCGTCGTCATTTGGTTTTACTGTAAAGATAAAAAACATATAAATAAAAACCAGCTTAGTGTGCTGTGTAGCACTTATTGAAATGAGTCCATAAATAATTACCTTCAACTGCATCAGAGTCAACCACTTTGACCACAGGAAGGACCGTGTTGAGCATACCCAGCACATGCTCACTCTCGCCATCCATGTTGGGGATAGAGGGACCACCGCCGGTATAATTTCGTTGATTTTCAATCGTTTTTGCCTCTCTCGCCTTGGCCTTTCTTCTTCTTCATTGGGTACCATCTCCTATCGGAGGTCGGCAATCATCTGGCTTATTCTTTCCTTCGAGACTGCTGCTCGGAACAAGGATGTGGTGTCGGTCTTGGCCTTTAGGTTGCTCCAAAAATTTTTTTACTGCTTGGGATTTGCCTGTAATAAAAATGCTCATTAATATATTTTTGTTTTACTACCTACTTACCAAATGATCAACACTGAATATAAAATATGATTAGGATGTTCTAAATGAGAGATAAAAACACAAAACCATAGTATTCATTTGGGTAACAACTAACCTTCTGTGATATTCTCGACGAGGAATTGAACTTTTCAGTAAGTTCCAACCAGGCAGCCGCTTTTTTATTAGCACTAAGAGCATCGGTTTTTTTTTTGAATCTATAATATTCATAGACTTAGTATATACTAGCCTTTGATTATATACAACCCTAGATTCCCCTTAGAAGAAGCCATTGCGGCCATACATAAACTGGGGCACTACTGCCCCGGTTCAAATTTCGCTCTAGCAGTGTCTATTGTGTCATCGCCGGTGCTACACATATTTGACAGTTGGCATTAATTTCAATTTTGTCCTTTTAAAATGCGTGTTCATCATCACGACCCATTACGTCCCCACTGCTGGGGCACGGGTCTCCTTCCAATGAAGGAAGGGTTTAGGCCTAGTCCACCACGCTTGCCAAGTGCGGGTTGGTGGACCCCAACACAAGCAAGCTTGTGCTGAGAGAGTTGTTGGGTAAGTGGGCAACCCGACTGTCAGATGTTTTCAAGCCGCCCGAAGGCCTCTGACTAGGCTTAACGACTGCTGCCGAAGCAGCAACCGGGACCCACGGCTTAACGTGCCGTCCGAAGCACGGAAGCGTCCAGAAAAGCACCACTTGAAATGAATTGAAAAATGCGTGTATGTGCTTTAAAATTGTGCAGAAACTACAAAGATCGACTAAAAACGACATACAGGGTCACCTACCATCTGTAAATAATGTATTAATATAAATAATTTAAGAAAGTAAATATTGATATAATTTTCGTCGGTGTTGCCAGTTTTTTCTTGAAAATTAATACCAAAAAGTGATGATAATTTATATGAACCGCTTGAATGTCCTGTCGACACCCGGTCGACATGAAAAGTGTACCTACCATAAATTGTTTCGCGATTGGATTCTTAAAATTGGAATTAGGTACTTACTTTTAATTCATTTTATATTATTTTTCTTTAATGGTGCAAAATAAATAGTATTCTATTCTATTCGGCGACTGGTGTAGTGATTAGTGACCCTGACTGCTATGCCGAAGGTCCCGGGTTCGATTCCCGGCTGGGGCAGATATTTATTTAAAGGCAGAATATATTTGTACTCGGGTCTTGGGTGTTGATATTTATATTTAGTATGTATCTATCTATGTATTTGTGTAAGCTATATCAGCTGTTCGACACCCATAACACAGGTTCTGTCTAGCTTGGGGTCGGATGGCCGTGTGTTAGATGTCCCCACATATTTATTTATTTATTATTTATTCTATTCGCCTTCAATAATGCATGGAATTTGCAAATCCTACGCATTTTTTAAATCATTTATTAAAATTAATTAAATTAATTAAAATCATATTTTTTTTCTGCGTTTCTATGGTTGTTGGTTTTGCAATTTACGAAAACGAGAAAGTGTCGGTTTTCTTTTGCCATCTGTATACCTAGATCATATTTGTCTAAATATTCGTGATCGTTTCCGGTGAGGCGAAATTGTATTCGAGAAAACGTAAACATTTACACAACTAAATCTAACATTTATTTATTTATTTATTTACATTTACAAAATAAATGCCATTACAGTAGATGCGACATTTTTTAAATATAGAAACTTTACGCACATAAAATAACAATAATTACAAATTTACAACAATAACAAATTTTACAATCAAATAATTTTATACCTACTTGATTTTACTATTAAATAATTTTCTATCTTATAGATTTTATATACACTTATAATATTTACACAAAAAAATATTTAAAAAACAAATAAATAACAATATTATTTTGTATTTCCGTAGCACATGAGATAAATGACTGCTTTCTCTAGCTCGCTCATCTTGCATACCAGGATGTCGATCTCATCTGCCAGTATGTTTAATAGGCGAATGCCTCTAGTGAGGGGTGCTTCATTGACCAGAGCCGTCTTTCCCAGCGGCACCTCGAACATTCTGTTCTTGCGGCGGCGGAGTGAACTGCTTGGTACGACAAATTTTAACAATTTTAGCACATTAGGGTTGCATTCCAGTCCCCGCACTACTTTGGTAAGGAACATCACCAGGGCTAAGTTTCTTCTGACTTCGAGTTTGTTGTACCCCACCATTCCCAGCACAAACAACGTTGGATACATGAGTGGGTAGAAGGGGTAAACACCGTACATTTTTAGATACAAGAACCTTGTGAACTTGTTCTGTATGCGTTCCAACATCGTAATATACTTGTCCTGGTGAGGACTCCAAACAATTGCATTGCATTCCAGTTTGCTTCTTACCAGGGCATTGTATAATGTTCTGACGGCCACCGTATTAGAGAAGCTCTGACATCGTCTAAGGATGAAACCCAGTCTTTGGAATGCTTGCTTGCAGATACTAGTAATATGCTCTCGGAAGTTCAAGTCACTTCTGAACTGCACCCCGAGGTCTCTCACGGCAGAAACTCGCGCCAGTGGCACAACCCCCGCTCTGTACTCGTGGAGTAGTAGATTTTTGCCTCGGCCATAGCTCATAACCTCACATTTATCGACGTTAAACTGCAACTTATTTAGTCCACTCCAATCAATAACGTTGTTTATTTCAGTTTGAAGGAGTTTGCAATCTTCGACATTGGTTATGATCCGTAACAATTTCAGATCGTCTGCGAACAGTAAGCATTCGGCGTTAACTACTGATTTCGGAAGATCATTGATCAGTATTAGGAATTCTAGGGGCCCTAGGTTGCTACCCTGGCTAACATAATTTACTATAGGTACCAAAGGTAATTTTATCACTAACAGCTTAAATTCTAATATACGTACATGTATTATCAGGATACCTAATGATCCCATTATACGAAGCAAATGAATAGAAATACATAATTAGAAAAAGCAGCGGAGAGGACAACTGGAAACCAGCAACCTCCTTAATAGTTTACCTCAGGATATACGACAAGAGCCTATATTATCTAAATCTATATAACCTATCTTGATATAAGTTAATCTCAGAATAAAAGTTATTATTTGTTGTGATATTACCAATTATGTACAAAAATACCTACTTAAGTAATTTGTTTTGTAAAAAGAGACTCCGACCCCACAGACAAACTGTATATAAACAGTTTTGTGGGACACATTGTAAAACTACAATCATTATTATATGTGAACTTAATAGATAAATAAATTATTTAATTCCACATTTCACATTCCAGGCATTATTTTTATTACCAGCGGTGGTAACCCATTCGGGTGAGTCGGATAAATCATAATGTAAACGATTTTAACTAATTTAAATTTCCCTAATAAATATCACCACATTATTATGAATTTTCTACCAACTTAGTAGAATTTTCTTACGATGCCACATTTTTTCATGTACACAATGACATGACAGGAGGGAATGACAGTACAGTCACGCACAAAAGTAATAAAATATTGGCCTGTTTACAATGTAGGCGATGTATGGGATGAGTCCGTCTAGGGTTGTAAATGGTCTAAGCCTACTAATAATTCAAATACGCGTAGCCGTAACAGACTTTGTATGGTGATCATTGGTGATCATATGGTGATTTTAATGTCAATGTCACATCCGTCAGTCGCTAAGGCCATAGACCTACTTCACAGGTTATTCAGACAATTTTTACCAAATCTGCCAAAAATTTACCGAATGAAACGATGACCACAGATACAAAAAAACACTTATGACGTAACACGTTCTAAGCAGAGACTTGAACTATAACTTAGCCGAGCAAACGCAAAGCAGTGTCTATTTTAGAGACTCATTGCAACTCGACTTAGTTCAGGTGAAGTCGTACTTGGCTTAGCATTACTTTGAGCAAGTGCTAAGAAACGTCTATTTATCTTGGCCTTAGTTTTCATAAAAAATCATATCTCGAGATTTAAACGCCTTACGGACATGAAATAAAATGATTTTATCCGCAAAATGTCATCACTATTCAATAAAATTTTCTGTATTCACACATTTACAATAATGTTCTTTAAAACAATTATCTGTAAACGAAGTGAAACTTAAGGTAAAACGATGGTTACTAAGCCTAAATTATGATCAAACCGAATCCATCATAACAATACAAACGTAGCATTAAAACTGTCGTTACTATGTATTTTGCATGCTTTATGTATTTATGTATGTATTCATAAATATATATATATATATATGTATATCTATGTTACAACAACATTTATTTAACACATCGTCACTATCTTAATATTTATTACACACTACATTTTTATTTTTTATCGTAAGTATCACATGAAAAAATGCTAAATCGCTTCCGCTTGTGACCAACATTGTCGTTCATAGCAATCAAATAGAAATAATACTCGATCGCCACGACACAGGTTCGCCCAGTGTGGGATCATCGGTAAACTATGTGAACTTATTTAAATCTACCCTCATTGTAACTTGCTCGTATTTGTCATTTATTTTATATATTTTTTCGATGTACAATGTTATCGTAATAATTGCATGTTTGTTTGTGTATTAGTTTTAAGTTTTAATTCGTATATGAATAAATGAATTTGTTTCTAATCACATTTAAAACGTAAATATATCTCTTTTATCAAATATACATTATATATGTAAATAGACGACCGAATGGCGTAGTGGTTAGTGACCCTGACTACTAAGCCGATGGTCCCGGGGTCGATTCCCGGCTGGGGCAGATATTTGTTTAAACACAGATATTTGTTCTCGGGTCTTGGATGTGCCCGTAAAATGGCAATAGGCCCGCCCCCTATTACATTGGGACTAACATAACACTCTGGCGAAAAGTGGGTGCAGCAATGCATCTCTGCCTACCCCGCAAGGGAGTACATTAGTACAAGGCGTGAGTGCGTGTGCGTGTGTGTAAATATGATTGTGACCTTGAGCTGATCTGATGATGGAAACGGAAGGCAGTCAAGGGAAATCCTCAACGGTATATAGCAACTACCTCGTGATTAGGCTTGAATGATTCGTAATTTCGTATTGACTAGTAGGACTTATTGGTATAATTTGCATCTAACTTTTGATGGACAACTATTGCAAATAAACTAAAAACAATAAAATAAAATAATAATAAAAAAAGAAAACCGACCTTAAAAATCCACTATACTCTGTCCATTATGTTATTGGTTTTTAGACAGTTCAAATCCCATACATTTTTGACGACTGCAAAGGAAAACCAACTTTACTTACCAGACAAAAGGAAACGTCGAAAATACAATAACATAGTGGAAGCTCTATAAAAAGTAAGAAATAATTTTACCGTATAGGTATAACCGCACCAACATAAAAAAACAGTGCAGCAAGCACTGGATTCGATACTATTTTCGAATCTACACGAAGGGTCACTTTTAGCAAACGCTAAACGTATTTAAATCAAACTTTAAATACATTTTGTACTAACTGACATCACTGTATGACAGGCTACTAAATACGTTTAGCGTTTGGTGAAATTCCACCTAAGATATGGAAAAAACAAATGTCACTTTTGGAACTAACTTTGCCTTACATTTTGACAGTGACAGTTGACGATACGCAACGTTAACGGAGGTTCGTTTGTGCTCGCGACTCAGTTCCAGGTTTTTTACTGTTACATAGAATTGGTGTTAACCTTAAATTATTTCTAACTTACTTACTTAGTGTAGTTTTTTGGAAACGGTTTTTATTAATTTTTTCATTATTATTTTATGTAGTTTTGTGACGAGATTAGGTAAATCTTTTAAATCGTAAGTAAGTATAGGTTACATTTTTAAACATGTTACCTGTTGGTTAGTATGTCAATATGTAAGTAGTTATGTCAATGGTTGGTTGACTATTATTTCCGGTCTCGCAAACCTCTGTTCCAGTGCGTTGATTACTTCCTGCGGGTTGAGGGTTGTGGCCAGCAGGGTCGCTGTGCATTCCTTGACGGTGCCGCGGATTCTTCTTCAGTAGGGTATTAAGATGAATGCGTTTGAGCGGGAAATGGGGGTTAGTACTAGTCTAACCAAGCACGTTTCGAAGAAAAAAGGCATCAGAATATCTAAATTATGTTTAAATTCTAAAGTAAAGTGGAAAGTTTTACCATTCATTTATTATTTATGCCAGTGAACACACACTGTAAATTTCTTATCTACTTCACTTTTCACAATTTATCATATGTACCAGTTATTACAATTATGAAATAAAATTGAAATTATTGATGTTAAACACAGATGTTGTGATTAAATGACATACTAAATACTATTCAATATGAATCAACAATCAAACAGCTGATGAGCAAAAAGTTTCATAGATCGTACAGAATCTAATTTATGACTTTCTATGAGGTCAGAACAATAAGTAAACCTTTGTTCATACAGCCGAATACCGGCATACCCTGTGTAGGGTCTACAATTATAGCGTGTATAGCTGCACAGCACGCAAAACCTATGGCTCACTGTAACACCAAGCCGCACGTGCAGGCACACGTCCAGTCGGCTCGCCGGTCAAACACAGACTGACTCAGCCCGCCACCGACGTGCTACCTCACTACTTGTGTACATGAGACAAGGCGTTATATCTACTGTATAGATACAAACACTACATCCCTTTCTTATCAATATTTTTATTATTCTTTAACAGAACAATATACCCCCTCCAGAATCACATTAATTAGGTATATTAATAATCAATTGGAGTGTCTCAACAACTAACATATCATTGCTCGACCGATTTGTCATTTACAGCTTCCCACTGGCCTTCTACTCTCTTCAAGTGTATAATATTCCTTCTGAGCTGTTGTCCAGTCTCTTCGTTTCTTAGTGTAATGTCCCCGCCCAAGGACTTTTCCACTACATGTGGTGTTGGATTAAAGCTGGGAGTAAGCTTATTAGTTTTCTCAATTTCTTTTACATTAACTTTGTCTCCTTCTTTCATGTCGGGTGATTCTGCTCTTCTCTTCCGGTCTCCATATTCTTTCCCTTTCTCTTTTTGAATTTTGTCATGGTCTCTTATCTCTGTATCATCGCTTTGACTGGTCATGTTCCTAATCATTGGAATTTTATCCCTATTTTGCCTCTTAAAGAAGAGCTCCGATGGTGATCTCCCAGTTACTGAATGGGGGGTTGAGTTATACATCATGAGATACTCATATAACGTCTCTTTGATGTCCTTTCGTTCTATTTGGCTTATTTTGAGGCGTTTTAAGATATCGCGATTTTGACGCTCTACCTCCCCATTCATCTGGGGCCAATACGGCACCGTACTGAAGAGTTTTATGCCACATTCCTTACAAAAATCCTTGAACTCCTCACTCACAAATTGACGTCCATTGTCAGCAGTTACAGAAACAGGGTACCCCAGGCGGCTAAATATCTCCTTCAATAATTTGATCATCTGTGCACTGGTGATAGTTTTGGTCAGTTTAATTTCTTTGTATCGACTATAATAATCAACGACTACTAACAGGTAGTCGTGACTGGGTAACGGCCCTAGCAAGTCTATCGCAACATCTAACCAGGGTTCTGCTGGAAGTTCCCGACGCTTCATTACAGCTGGTGGATTGGGTAGAGACACAAGTGTACACCCTTTGCAACTCTTCACCATTGTCTCCGCGTCTTTATCTATTCTCGGCCACCAAACTTTTGAGCGTAATCTTCCCTTCATGGCCACTATGCCGGGATGCCCTTCGTGGGCTGCGTTCAGTACTTGTTTCTTAAGTTTCTCAGGAACAACTATCCTATTGCCTCTTAAAAGAATGTTTTCATAGAAACAAAGCTCGTTCTCAAAAATCTTGTACTTTTTAACGGACTCATCCCACTCACCATGGTAAATTCCCCTTTTCACACTCTGTATCTCCGCATCTTTTTCCGAATGGTCAGTCAATTCTTTTAAACGGATTGCTTGGGGCTTCGCTATTTGTATTATTTGATTAACGTAGTCGTTGTCTTCACTTATATTGTTCACCTCTTTACACAACCGTGATAGGGGGTCTGCAATATTTGTGTTTCCTGGCTTATATTTAATATTGTAGCGATAAGCTTGTAGCTTTAAAACCCACCGTTCCACGCGCGCACAGGGTCGTGACTTTGGGCTGAACAAAAACTCTAACGGCTTATGATCCGTAATAAGGTCGAATTCTTTCCCGAAAAGAAACGTATTAAAGTGTTCAATAGCCCATACGAGAGCTAACGCTTCTTTTTCGGTCTGACTATATTTACGCTCACAACTTGTCAGTGTACGATTTCCGTAAGCTATTATTCTAGGCCCGCTGCAGTCGATTTGGACCAACACTGCTCCTAGACCAACATGACTGGCATCAGCTATCACCTGTGTTTTATCTTTAATATCATAATAACCCAATGTCTCTATTCCTGTTAATGTCTCCTTCAACGTAATAAATGCTTTATCTTGCTTCCTTGTCCAGTACTGAGTGATACTCGCTTTCTTTCCCAACTTCAGTCTCAACAGTTCTTTCAATGGCTCAGTCATGGTAGCCAAATTAGGTATCCATTTATTAATGTAATTAACGAGTCCAAGGAAACTCTGTAATTCCTCTACAGTGTTGGGCACTCTAAATTCTTTAATGCTCTTCATGTATTTTGGTAAGGGTTTAACTCCACCCGGTGTCAGTTCATGTCCCAAAAAATTAACTTTTTGCACTTTGTAGATACATTTATCCTGATTCAAGAGAACGTTGTTTTCCTTCAGTGTTTTTAAAACTTTTTCCAGTCTCGTGTCATGTTCTTCTTCGCTACTACCACAAATCAAAATGTCATCGATAAAATTTATGACCCCATCACACTTTATCAGCATTTTCTCTAATATTTTTTGGAACAACTCTGGGGCACAGGTCACTCCGATCATCAGTCTTTTGTATCTGTAGAGACCACTGGATGTTATGAAAGTAGTCAGGTGGCGTGAATTGGGATGAAGCTCAACTTGATGGAAAGCATTTTTAATATCCAATTTAGAAAAGTATTGTGCTTTCCTGATTTTCGGTAACAGGTGATCCATACAGGGTAATGGGTGATTCTCTTTTAGTATAGCCGTGTTTGCACGCCTCATGTCGATACACAATCGAACCTCCCCATTGTCCTTAAGAATGGGTACAATTGGCGAAATCCACGAAGACGGTTCATGTACCTCTTCAATAATATCAGCAAACAGCAATTCATTTATCTTTTCTTGTATATCTTTTTCTATTGGTATAGGAATCCTTCGGTAAGGCTGCATCACCGGTTTTACAGATTTATCAATCGGAATTTCAACCAGAATATCTTTAAATTTCGGAAATGGTTTCTGTTCTTCACGAACTTGATTCACTCCTAACCCAAGCTTCAGAACGCCTAATCGTAATGCGGTGTCTTTCCCAAGTAGATTCCGGGTCCCGTTCTGGATTACATAAATGGTGCTTTTCTCAGACCGTGTGCCGATATTTAATACCGCCTCAAATGAGCCTTTAACCTGCAAGGGCTCCACGCACCCGTAAGCCATAAGCATTTTATTGGGCTCCTTGATTTGTTTGGAGCAATTCACTTTATTATTTTTTAAGTATTCCCACGCCTTATCTGTTATCAAATTGAGTTTGCAACCTGAATCTATTAGCATCTCTAGTTTGACATTGCCTACGTTGCAATCAATCGTTGCGTCGTCGCTAACATTGAAAACATACTGAACTTCTTCATCTGGTCCTTCTAGAGAATTTATTGTATTTCCTTGCCGTAATCTCTTCAAATTGTTTCTATTCCATGTTGGTCCCTGTTCTATTTTCCGTTTCAATTGGTTTGATTTAGTTTTGCAACATCTTTGATAGTGGCCCAATTTACCGCAAGCATGGCATTTTTTCTCCTTAGCTGGGCATTTAAAATCATTAGGGCTGTGAGTAAAGTTGCCACATCTGCCACATTTTGGTTTACTGCTTCCTTCTTCAACCTTCCTATCATTCTTGATAACCCTTGTATTTCGGTTGATTATAGAATTCACATTCTCATCTTTCGTGTTTTCCTTGTTTTTCTGTTCGTAGCATACTAACTGTTGATTTACCACTTCTAATGTATTTGCTTCTGTGATTACTTTGTCTAAAGTCACCGTCTCTCCCATTATCAAAATCTTCTTCCGAAGCTCTGACGATTGGCACCGTTCAGTTATTTGATCTATTATGTGATCGTCCGGCTTATCAAACTTACATTTACTCGCTTGGTCCCTTAATTTAACCAAAAACTTCTCGAAACTTTCCCCTTCATCTTGCTTAATTAATCGGAAGACATGCCTCTCAAAAGTTTTGTTCTGTTTGGGTCGGAAGAAATTATCTAATGCTTCAACGGCTACTTTGAATACATCGGTTTCTGGAGTCACAGCGCTTGCACATGGAAGATTGTAAAAAATGTCCTGTAATCCAGTACCCCCTAGTAATAGCAACGTCGCTCTTTTCTTCGATGGAGACTTTATATCAGCTGCTTCAAGATAGATTTCTAATGATCTCTTCCATTTCTCCCATCGTAATCCTACAGAAGCGTTGTCACCTTCGAGATCTAATTTTTCTGGAGCTGGCAGCATGTTCGCCATAGTTGTTGGGGCGCCCTGAAAATATTCATCCAATTTAATGGAACGCTTACGCCAATTGAATGGTCTTTTTTATCTCCAATTTAATGGAATAACTCCTCCAATTTAATGGAAGCACCAATCCAATTTAATGGAATCATAATTATCTCCAATTTAATGGAAATCCATGTCATCAATTCAATGATAACCAATTACTACCAATTTAATGGAAGTCCGAAGCATATCTTTGTTTTTATTTTACTAACCCATTGACTCTACATTGACTCTACATTGACTCTACATTGACTCTACATTGACTCTACATTGACTCTACATTGACTCTACATTGACTCTACATTGACTCTACATTGACTCTACATTGACTCTACATTGACTCTACATTGACTCTACATTGACTCTACATTGACTCTACATTGACTCTACATTGACTCTACATTGACTCTACATTGACTCTACATTGACTCTACATTGACTCTACATTGACTCTACATTGACTCTACATTGACTCTACATTGACTCTACATTGACTCTACATTGACTCTACATTGACTCTACATTGACTCTACATTGACTCTACATTGACTCTACATTGACTCTACATTGACTCTTTATATTGACCAGTCACTGTATTTGACACAACTGTTTTTTTTTCAGTATGTGATATGAGCACTGGTACCTACTTAAGGACTACACAGTAAATACCAAAATTTTATATTTCAAACATAATTTATGTAAATAAGATTATTTAATGGCGTGGCGTCAGCCATTATCAAGTTATTGACTACTTAATATAAAAATGTAAGACTACCCTCACCAAAAAATGTTTTGATTAGCCATTTTTATAATATTGCATTGAAATTCATAAGTAATCAAACTAATCAATTAATAAGATATTGAAAAACGAATTTGATGATCACATATACTATGATCTCACACATTTTTATCGTTTGTAAACTAGTTACCACACAATGTAATGTGTTTAGCTGAAAAATCCACATATCTCCCAACGAAAGTTTTGTACCTACATAAATATAACTTTCACTGACCTTTCTCCTCGTCGCCACTTGTAGGGTCTACAATTATAGCGTGTATAGCTGCACAGCACGCAAAACCTATGGCTCACTGTAACACCAAGCCGCACGTGCAGGCACACGTCCAGTCGGCTCGCCGGTCAAACACAGACTGACTCAGCCCGCCACCGACGTGCTACCTCACTACTTGTGTACATGAGACAAGGCGTTATATCTACTGTATAGATACAAACACTACACCCTGTATGATTCCAAAGTCTGTTTCTGCAAAGCAACTCTAGTAGTAAAAACCCCAGAAAACTACGAACTTTAGTATTTGTACTATTTTATTATCTGTAGGGGTTTATCTCCACCTGGCTCTAACGAATGAATCATTCGGTTTTCTGAATATTTACTCTAGATAGCGTTTTATACTAGTTTTTTCAGTTGACACGTCTTTGATGACGAATAGTACGGAAGTCCCAGGAAATCCTCATAAAGTCTATGTAACGGCTCGTTTTATGTTGTGCTGTGCTGTGAATACGTGTGACCTATGTTATAAAGCATAAGATGAACCTGTTCTGTATTCATAAAAGATAATTGTGTATCAATAAAGTGATACTTTTATGGAGTAAAACGAAATGTCTCCACTGGAGTGGGTACTTTGAGTAGCCAAAATCTCGGTAGGTACCTTGACGATGTGGTTCCACGAGTGTGGTGCTGATGCATGCATTCTTTTTATAGACCTTGGCTTTGAATTATTGAAGTTCAAGGTCATTCTGTCAAACGTACCTAAACATGAATAGGGTGAGTGTGAAATTTTAAAATTTACTAAATAAAACGGTGTCTTATCGTGTTCAGTATCATCAGCTGTATCTCCCATTTCCCGCTCAAACGCATTCATCTTAACCCATTCCCATTGTAGGTAGGGAAATTAGCGTTCGGCTTTTGTTTATTACAAGCTAGAGCTTTAGCGGCAGTGGCGGTGTCGCCGATTGCTCTGACAATAGTCGCAAGGTCTACGGAATCGACGTTGCAAAGGTTTGGTTTGGGTGTGGATTAGGGGAGGGGTTTGGTAGCGTCCATATTTTTATTTGCGCCTATAATCGGGCTGCGGTATGGTGTGGCACGGTTGAGGGTGTTATAAGGTGTAGTATAAGGGAGTGGTTGGTTAACCTCTAACCAATCTTCTAATTGGTCGATGTAGACAACTGAACGAGCTTGGGAGTGAAGACTGCTGCTACGGTGGCTGCCGAACCTGGCCTCGATGGCCATCATCTCCGCTTCACTTTCAAGCTTTTCCACCTCGGCCTCTCGTTCCAAGGCTTTGCGTTTGAACTCGGCCTGAACGGCTACAACCAAAAGCTCTTTTTAGAAGATCGTGCAAAAATTTTCGACTATTTCTGGAGTTAACGTGAAAAGCGATTGCATTGGGTATTAGTCATAAAAATACAAAAAAGTCTCAAACGACCACAAACCACTGATGTAACAAAACTGAACACGACAGACAAAACACATACCAATACTTTCTGCCAGATGCTGAAAATATGCAGTCAAAGTGTGCAAGACGATGTTCCTCATCACAATCTCTCATTAAGTGAGCGAGTAGTAACCACAGCATGGAAAAAATATGATGGCAATACTGTAGTGGAAGAAGACAAACGGGGGCATTATGGACACAATAAGCCTGTTTATAATGATGAGATGGTTAAGATGTAAAATGCTTTTCTGTTGTTGAGGCCCATTATGTTAGAGAAAATTGGAGCAAATTTTATTTAGAAGGAGTGACAAGTATATCCCGGATGTACAATATTTGCTGGCATCAAACCATTCATAATAAGCGTCAATTCACACGTACCACAACCACACCACGTCGCAGCGACATAATGTGGTCAAGCGGTCAAGCTGTGGTTACGTGTGAATAGTGTGACAGCGGCTTTTTGCAGTTGCGTTGTGGCAGCGACAAAATGTCGATGTGGTTGTGTTGTCGCTGTCGTTGCGATGTGGTAAACACGTGGTCGTATGCATTTAATAGGGAGAGGAGGTGGCCGCGGTGCCGCCGCCACGTGGCGGCGTTGCCGACGCGATGTGGTTGCGATGTGGTCGTATTACACAGGTGGTCGATGACAACGGCAAAATGTGGCACGTGTGAATTGGATTATTCATTTTCAATACAAAATATACGCCCTACCACACGGCGTGGTTGTGGTGTGGTTGTGGCTATGGTGTGGTTGTGGTACGTCTGAATTGACCCTTAATTGTGAATAGTTTGATGCCAGCAAATATTCCTCGAAAGCAATGATAAAGAGACAGTACAGATAAGTCGTCAATCACAACTTCAATTTGGCGTAACACAAACCGAAGAAGGATAAATGTGACATTTGTTACGTGTTTCAAAACCAATCTGAGAGCACTGATAAAGAAAAAGCTGCATATTCAAAACATCAGAGTCGTAAAAAGTTGCTCGAGGGTTAAAGAAAGCAGACAAACGTGAAGCTATGGACAATGCAGAACTTACTCGTATTGCAGCGACTTTTGACTTTCAGAAAGTTCTGGTCACCGCCTATGGTGAAGTGAGCGTGCTTTACTACAAACGACGGCTAGCAACTTTAAATTTCACTGTGTATGACATGGGTGCGAAAATAGGTACTTGTTACATGTGGCATGAAGCACTTGCCAAGCGAGGATTAATCGAAGTATCCAGCTGCCTATTGAATTTTATTCAACACCATGTCGAAAGAGGTGTTAAGGAATTTCGATTCTGGTCCGACAACTGTGCTGGGCAAAACCGGAATAGGATTGTCTTCTCGCTGTATATGTTTGTGGCCAAAAATTCGAAGTGACCATTACTCATCGTTTTCTAGAAAAGGGCTACACACAGAATGAAGGCGACAGCGTTCACGCTACAATAGAACGAGCTTGCCGCCGTAAATCCATTTGGGTATCAGATGAATGGTATTGCTTTGTTCGTTGGGAAAAAACGGAAGGTGACCCATACACCATACATAGTGAAAGAGTAAAGCAAGAGGAAATCTTCGATTTTAAAGCCTTGCTATCCAATAAAAACTGGACCAAGAATACAGCCAATTAAAAGGTTCTATGGACGTCGATAAGGGAGGTGAAAGTCAATGCAGGCATACAATATAAATACGACTTTGATGATGAGGCAAGTACTATCACTATTATAAGAGCTGGTAAGCGAAACAGGTAGCGTAACGATAATATTGATTTATTGAAACCGGCCTACGTTGGAGCGCTACCAATAAGCAAGGAAAAGTATAAAGACTTATCAGACCTCTGCAAATCTGGAGTCATACCAGAACTGTCCAGAACGTTACCATTCTTTTACCGTCTACCTAAAACAGATGCTGTTGAGGTTGAAGATGATTCGGATTAGCTATTTTTATTTCTTAATTGTACCTATAATTACTTAGTTTAGTTTAGATTTAACGTATATAATTATCTATGTATTTGTGTAGATATATCAGCTGTCCGACACCCATAACACAGGCTCTGCCTAGCTTGGGGTCCGATGGCCGTGTGTGAGATGTCCCCACATATTATTATTATCATATTATACCAAGTGCTATTATTCCTCTGTGATGATTGATAAATTTAATTAAAGTATTTGATTATGTGTGAGTACATAAATTAAGCAAAGTCTTAAACCGAATTAGCTGAGCTGGCCTTTTTTAACACACGTATTAGCAAATAAGCCCAGCTCTTGATCTCATGGGTATCAGACTGTGTCTAGAAAATAAATGAGATGTTTTTGTTTTATATGGAGAACTGATCTTATTCAGAGTTGTTTTTATGTTATTTTTAAAAACGTAACGCTGATTTGTTTATACTACTACGCTGTTTATTTTATTATTGATTCTTAGTTAAAGGTACTTATAAGAAATTTGAGTTTTATATTTATGGAGAACTGATCTCAATTTGAGTTGTGTTTGCAATGCTCAGAAGTTTGTCGTTTTTTCATGCTGCTGAGGCGCTCCAGGTCATCTCTATACAAAATATGTAGGTAGTTCCATAGTAACTAGCGCCGCCACTGGCCATCTTTGTCAATTAATACTTCCACAGAGAAAAAAAAAAACTCTGAATAATGAGCTTCTCGTGCTCGTCTTCTTCCCTCTATAATCTGTGGTCTTATTTTGACATTTGACTTGTCTCTCTCAAACTAACTATTAATATCAAAGCTAAAAATATTAAAACAAGAAACTATTTTTATTTGTCTTACATATCTAATAATATCTTAATCTATAAAATAATTATTTCTTCACCACCATTTTCTGCCAAAAGTCTGTAACAAATAAAAATGTTTCAGGAGATTCTGGTTATGCCCTCGAGCCTTGGGTCATGACTCCTATCGTGGATGCCCCAGAAAATAGTCCAGCTGACCTGTACACACAGTGGCAGTGGCATTGAGCGGACAAATGGGTATCTCAAGGGTACCTTCAGATGCCTTGGACATGACAGGGTACTTCATTATAGCCCAGAGAAGGCCTCCGCAATAATATATGCATGTATAACACTGTATAATATTATGAAGCATTACAGGTTAGTAAATTATTTTTCTTTGACAACAAAGCAACAAAATGAAATTGAAATTGCTTATTTTTTGTAAAATGAAAGCTGAATATTAATATTACAAATATATTTCAGGGTCCCATTTGGGAATCACGATGATGAAGTCAATGAAAATGAAGAGGGAAATGCCGAGCCTGTAAGACCAGCTGGCGCTTTGCTGCGTGCAGGACAACAGCGTCGATTACAGTTAATAAATAATTTCTTCACTTAAATTGCGTCTTCTTTCTGCCCTTATCTTAAATACGTAGCCCGTATAGGAATTTCCCTCGACTGTGTCATTAAGTCTCTGGAAAGAATTATCAATATAATAAAAGTTTATGTACATGTACCTATAGTATGTAAAATTTTCAAATAGCTATATCAATTTATAAAATAGTTAAATAACTGAGAGCTGTATGAGCAGGTAAAGATAAGTTATCTTACTCTTAGACCTGGTTTCTCATGATTCTGTTAGTTACAGTCTCAATCACGGATTTGCTGACGACGCGCTTAAGGATTAATACCCTTGTTAGTTACATGAGCCCCATGACGAAAATCTAACAGACCATTCATAAATCAAGCATTATGTGAATCATTCACTCACACTTCATTCAATATTCTGTCATATTCATTGAAATTGGTGTCTATGTCTCTATAATGTCAAACAATCTCAAACAACCAAACTTTTTGGTTTTGAGGTTGCCATGGTTATTATTTCTATCGAGGTTGTTTTTTGACATCCGTCATTGAAAATAATATCATTACGCCATGCCCTTTGAAAAACAATGGACTCAACAAATAACACCTCAATTTCTAAGTAAGGTCTTATTTTAAAATATTTTGTTAGAAGATTTTTCACTTAATTCAATAGTTCTCATTAAGTCATTAGGTTTAACTTCTTATATCTACCTCTGTGGTCTAGTGGTAGAAGCTCAGCTTCATCACCCAGGGATCCCGGGTTCGATTTCCAGGTAGGGTTCCAAGTTAGGTTAGGACATTAAATTAAAACTTTTATCTCGGTTTGACAGTATATAAAACCCAGACAGTATTTCGCTTCATTTTTTATGTCACACAACATCTGGTTCGTATATTGTTTATCAAAGGCTCTGTTCATTTTTCCATCTTGAATTCTTGACAAATGTGTCAAAAGTCAACAACCCGTTGCCTGGTTACCGGTCTTAACCAAGTCTTAGCGGAACCCCTTGATTTTGCATGGTGGGACACTCACTAACCTTAACGGTACATGATGTAACCAAACCGAGGTATTTTTAACCTAACCGAATGGTGAAAGTACAATCACTTCTAACTATAAACAGTAAAAAAATGCATGTTTGCATGCACATCTGAGTACCTATGCATTATATTTGATTATTATTATTATGTCATACTCACATTTAATAGGACATTTTGGTGCTGCAACAGATTATTATGTTCCTGTTGCATGTTTAAAAATGCAACAGGTGGTTGTTGTTGTCTGGGCTGTCCAGATCGCTGGCGACGCCGGACTCTGGTGGCCCTAAGTGGACTACTTTCAGCATAATCATGGGGAGCCACTTCTGTCTCAATAGTTATAATGGGTTCATCGGTTGCTACAATCTGTAAGACAAAGATAAAATTGTTATTTCGTGAATTTTCTAAAGGTTATAAATAAAAGATGTCCGTTTTGCAAAGCCGTCTATTCAACTGACATTTCACAAGGCGGGAACATTACCGCACAAAATCCTAGTGTTGCCAACATAAAAGAATAAGTATCTACTACATTACTAACATTCCTCCACCTTAATCTCTTAAATTACTAACAATGGTTTTCATCTAGAGCCTAAATATTCCTTTTATTACAATTTACTTAAGCTAAAGAACTTCCTATAAGATACAGGTTTGCGAGTGCGAAGAGTACGCCCTACATCAGAGTGAGTGGAAGGAGAGGGGTCTTCACTTATGCTTTCCTGGCTATCTTGCCTTATCCCAGTAGGCGAGCCTTCAGAATCTCGATGTGAAGCAGAGGCAGCAGGGGAGGTCGGCTCAGCTATAGAGGAAACCCCGGCTGGCTGGTTCGCAGCTGGAGGTGGCTGGCTTGCTGTCGGTGACTGAGTTGCTGACAGAGGCTGTCTCGCTGACAGTGGCTGACTTGCTGACGGTAGCTGACTAGCTGTCAGTGGCTGACTCGCTGCAGGTGGCTGAATCGCTGACGATGCCTGACTCGCTGCAGGTGGCTCAGACGCAGATGGAGGTTGGCTCGCAGACAGTGGCTGGCTCGCAGATGGCCTGCTCTCGGCCTCATTGATCTGGATGTCGTTAGTCGGAATAGCTTCAAGCGCCGACCTGGATTCAATATCATTATCAGAAATTACTCCTCTCTCCCCCTCCACTTTATACATTTGATTTTTATGTCTTTTTATAGTTTTATTATATTGACCAACAAAGATTAAATATGCGGATTTTCCAATCCGCCTAGTCACCACTCCATGAACCCAAAAGGTTTTATTGTTTTTATGAATCTTGACTGATACCAAATCATTTATACAAAAGTCAATGTTCCTTATTCCCCTATATGATTTACCCTGTAAACACTGTTTACCCCGTACAGTTTCTAACAGTGCTGTATCGGAAGCCTCGGGAGATTTCGGGTTCAATAAGTCCAACCTACAGCGTAAATTCCTGCCGAAGAGAACCTGTGCAGGGGTTTTATTTGTGGTGGAATGAACGGAATTGCGGTAATTGAAAAGAAATTCATTTAATTTGATATTTAGGTTATTATTACCTATGCCGGACAACAGAATCGATTTCAAAGCTTTTTTAATAATTTTCACATAGCTTTCGGCTTGCCCGTTGCTTGCTGGATGATACTCCGGAGAGGTGAGGTGAGTAATACCATTACTCTTGCAGAAATGTTCGAATTCACTGGATATGAATGATGGGCCATTATCTGAACACAGAGTATTTATGAGGCCAAATCTTGCCATTACATCGCACAATTTTTGTATAACTACCTTGCTACCATACCCGGACGAGACGTCATACGCTTCGACCCACTTCGAATAAGCGTCCACCACTATTAAATACATTTTATTATTTATCGGGCCTAAAAAATCTATGTGGACTCTGAACCACGGCTCCGACGGGTACGGCCAGGGCGTGAGGGGCGCGCGGGGCGGCGAGGGGCGCAGCTGGCTGCACACGTCGCAGCTCCGCACAGCCTGCTGCAGCTGCTCGCTCATGCCGGGCCACCAGAATCGTGTGCGCGCCTCCAGCTTCATTTTAACAATACCTAAATGACCGGCATGCAGCTCTTTGATAACCTTCCCTCTGTAACTAGACGGGATAACAAGCTTGCACCCTCTCATTAAACAGCCTCTTTCTACCGATAATTCGGACCGACAAGCAAAATATGGTCGAATTTCGACATCCTTAATAGTTTTCGGCCAACCATTCCTTGTGAATTTAATTACATCAGATAATGTATGATCCTGTTCCGTTAAATCCTTAACCTCACTCAATAAAATCGGAGAAGCATTGTCATCGAACAAAAAATTTATATAACACGCAGTATCTACTATACATTCCGATTTGCTATCACTTGCACCCTGTGACGTCACCGCAGTAGGCGTGGTCTGCGGCACCATGGAGCGACTAAGAAAGTCTGCACAATTATTTGCACTACTAACATATTCGATTTTGTAATTATAGGCCGACAAAAATAATGCGTATCTCTGGAGACGATTGGCTGACACTTCTGGAATACCTTTTTCCGGTCTAAAAATTGATAAAAGCGGTTTATGATCTGTTCTCAGCACAAATGCTTCGGACCTACCATATAGGTATTGGTGATACTTCCGAACCCCAAAAATAATTGCTGTTGCTTCTTTTTGGATCTGACTGTATTGCTTCTCAGCCGGGGTCAGTGCCCGGGATGCATATGAAACCGGCCGTTCTACATTGTCCTTATCTACCTGAGACAAAATAGCCCCTAGCCCCCATGGTGACGCATCCACAGTGAGAATAATTCGCGCATCCTGGTTAAAATGTGCTAAAGTATTCTCATCAGCCAAACATCTTTTGATATACTCAAATGCATTTTCATGATCTTTAGTCCACACCCAATGTACATTTTTTTGTAACAAATCATGCAATGGTGCTAATATACTGGATGCATTTTTTATAAATACTCTATAGTAGTTGACTAGGCCCAGAAATGACTTTAATTCTGATACATTTTCCGGTTTCTTTGCATTCACAATACTTTTTACTTTCTCGGGGCATTTGTGAATACCATGTTTGTCGATTATAAATCCTAGGTATGAAACCGACTCTTGAAAAAAACTACATTTTTCCTTCCTCAACACTAACCCTGCTTTCTCTAGCCGCCGAAAAACTTCATTAAGCCTAGCTAAATGCTCTTCCCGAGTCCTACCTGTAATAAGGATATCATCTAAAAATTGGAGAACCCCTTCCTGCAATGAGCAATGTGGATGATGATCATCGTCAGCTGGCTGAACCTTTCCACTAGTCTGTTTATCAGGACCTAATAAGATATTTTCAAGTGTGCGCTGAAAAATAGCTGGTGCGCTTGACAACCCAAACACTAATCTATTAAACTTATATAACCCCTTGTGTGTATTAATACAAGTGAGTAACTGTGAATCCTCATGTAGTCTCAACTGATTATATGCACCAGATAGGTCTAGCTTAGTGAAATGCACCCCATTGTGCAGCTTGGAGAAAAGTTCTTCGACTCGGGGTAAGGGGTATTTTTCTACTAACAACTGCTTATTTAAAGTGGACGAGTAATCTGCACAAAGTCTAATCTTTCCATCACTTCTCAATACTGGCACAATCGGACTAGCATACTCAGAATATGTGACAGGTTCTATAATACCTAGACTTTGTAACCGGTATATTTCCTCTTCTAATTTTGACCTTATCGCAAACGGTACAGGGCGTGCTTTCATGAAAATTGGAATACTCTCCGGTTTCATATTAAGTTTAACCTCAACACCTTCACAGCATCCCAACTCATCCGAGAAAAGCCGGGGAAATTGATTCTCATAACTATTGGACAAGTTATTTATAGGCGAAATTTCTAACTTGAACTTAGATAAAAAATCGCGTCCCAAGAGCGGTGGCCCACCATTTTTTACTACATAAACATTTATGGTTTGTGTTTGTGACCGATACGCAAACGGCAATGGTAGGACACCCAGTACGTCAATTGGAGTGCCATTATAACTTAATAATATTTGTTTACTATTGTCCAGTTTATAATTTGAAAAATGGGCCCTATAAACCGAATCCTAAATAGCCGTTACCGCTGATCCCGTGTCCACTTCAAAACATAAATTTACATCATTTACAGTGACATATTCCTGCATAGGTTCTCCACTACAGCTACGAATGTTAAATATTAAAATATTTTTACCATCATCCCCCTCGGTATCCGAACAGCACTGCAAGAAATTGTTTGCATTCCTATTTCCATTGCACATGCGCTTTAGATGACCCTTAACACCACACACATTACATGACGCAAATCTGAACCGACACTTTTTGTTATCATGACCGTGATAACCGCACACTGAACACTGAACTGATGATGATTGCAAAGGCCTCGCGACCGAGCCTTGGCTCCGATTGCGTGACCCACCGTCGCCGCTCCGACCACGTGCCGCCATCTTGTGCATCTCGAACACGGCCGGCGCCGACGCCGACGCGTCTGCCGCCCTCGCCAGGCCCGTACGCCCCGCTTCCCTGGCGCAACGAACGCTCTGTGCCAACTGCAACGCCTTCTGCAGGGTAAGCTGGTCCATCGCCTCGCCGAAGAGTCGCTCTCGTTCTGGACCGCCCGCCATGCCAAGGACAAAGCGGTCACGTAGTGTATCTTCGAGGGATGTCGTTGGGAATTCGCACTCCTTCGCCAAACCCCGCACACGCGCGGCCCAGTCAGCTAAGGACTCATCCTGTCCTTGGAAGGCACTATGAAAGTTGTACCTTTCCGCGAAGCTGCACTTTTTAGTTTTGAAGTGTGTGTCCAATAGTTCTATCACCTCCGAATAGGCGAGTTCCCCGACGTCTTTGGGTAATGCGAGATCCCTTATGAGTTTGTAAGTAGTTTCAGATAAACTACTTAACAAAATAGCCCGGCGTTTTGCACTGGACTTATCCACTTCACTGTTGATATCGTTGGCCATGAACCATTGTTCCAATCGTCCTTTGAACAAAGCCCAATCATGAGTTTCATGATTGAAAACACTTAGTGCACCAAACGATAAATTTGCCATGATTAATTAATAGCGTAAATTCGGGCTGCGCCACTGTTATTTCGTGAATTTTCTAAAGGTTATAAATAAAAGATGTCCGTTTTGCAAAGCCGTCTATTCAACTGACATTTCACAAGGCGGGAACATTACCGCACAAAATCCTAGTGTTGCCAACATAAAAGAATAAGTATCTACTACATTACTAACAAAAATCAAGTTGAATAATTACATAGCTAGCTAAAAAGAAAAGATGTCACATTTTGCATGGAAATAGCTAGATAACAGGAGAATCCCCACTTTCACAGTTAAATAAAGCTTGCTGGAAATTCTAAAAGGGTTTGAATACTTACAACTTCCCTCCAAATATTTGTTTCCTCCGGGCCTATTCCTACAGAGCAATCTTGCCCTATGGCGTCTAGCACTCTCAGTGCAACATTGGAGACACTGGGCACTTCTATTATATTGCCAGTGGCATTTCTTGCAGTATTGGCTGCTGCATTTTCTTTTTTCTTTACTCGCCTTTCTTTTAAGGTCTCGCCATGTCTGAAACATAACATCTGGTTTCAATACTAACAAAAACATTCATAAATAATACTAATATGCTGCTTATTCATTAATACCTGCTTCCACTGCACAATACTTTTGTCAGGGCCAATTTCTTTAAGGACGTCTCCACGACGTCTCGGACCTCTTGCCATTTTGCCTCCATAAGTCTTGCCCCTAATGGCCCGGCTACCAAGTGGGCGCCCAACGTCGATGTCACGTGCTCGCGCCTGTCCTCCGCGTGCTTCGCCTTGTCTAGGCTCACACCTTCACTAACAGCCGAGAACACTAAAAAAGCCTACTATGGGTACTTCCACTCCATTCTTACCTACGGAGTACACTTGTGGGGCGACAGCACAGACTCAGATAGGGCGCTCAGAATGCAGAAATGTGCAATTAGAATCATATCAGGCGTACCTTGGGACTATCCAGCAAGGGAACTCTTTAAAAAGCACAACATATTAAGTCTCCCATCGCTTTATATATTAGAAATAGCGAAATACGCGAGGCGCAACCTGTCCCTATTCAGTAAAAAAACGGATGTCCACACAATTAACACCCGACGTCGTGATCACCTGTGTGTACCTCCCAGGAGACTCGCCAAAGCTGATAAGTGTCTCTTTGCAATGGTTCCCAAGGTATATAACTCTCTCCCTGATCTTATTAGAAATGCACCTAGTGAAGGATTATTTGTTTCGGGCTTAAAGAAGTTATTGGTTGGTATGGCATGCTATAAAACTGACGAATTCTTCCAGAATATTAAAACTAATGAATTTGATTTACGAGTATCAAATCAAAATGTATGAAAGTACTGTACTCGAATAGCATGATAATTATTGATATGAAATTTAAATTGACTGTTAAAATTTTATTATTATATTAGGTCCTTACATATGAAATTGGCGTTTTCTATAGGAGGAACATAAAGTCGTTTTTTTTTTAATGAAATATATTAAATTAATCAAAGTATGTACCATTGCTATGTATGCACTTTTGACATCTCATAGGTAGTTCATTGATCCCCTTACTAAAAAAACCATTCGGGCGGGAATCAATAAAATCTTTGAAGGCGGTTTGGACTGCCCCTCATCATCACGACCCATTACGTCCCCACTGCTGGGGCACGGGTCTCCTTCCAATCAAGGAAGGGTTTAGGCCTAGTCCACCACGCTGGCTAAGTGCGGGTTGGTGGACCCCAACACAAGCAAGCTTGTGCTGAGAGAGCTGTCGGGTAAGTGGGCAACCCGACTGTCAGATGTTTTCAAGCCGCCCGAAGGCCTCTGACTAGGCTTAACGACTGCTGCCGAAGCAGCAACCGGGACCCACGGCTTAACGTGCCGTCCGAAGCACGGAAGCGTCCAGAAAAGCACCACTTGAAATTGGTCACCCATCCAATGGCTGACCGTGTCAGTTGTTGCTTAACCTCAGCGATCAGTTACGATCACAGAGGCCCGCTCGACTTGGACTGCCCCATCGGAGTTGAATTTTTTTCCTTGCAGTCGTAATTGCTTGGCGGGCCGTTTGTACCTACAATGCGTTGTTATAGTGCAGTGAAATGGCTTCTAATATTGTAAAGTGTGCTAGTTGCAATGTGGTAATAAACGAGTTACTTGCATTCATTCAAAATAAGGCTGATGTCATGGACGACATTTCTCTTATCCAGCTATGCAGTGAAAACTTCAAGGAAGAAGATATTGTGATCGCCAAAAAGCTACTTTTTGATTCAATCCCTAATACAAAGCGAATTACTCGTAAAAATAAGGGCAAAAGTGGTCGTGACATAAACAATATCGTCGGTCTTCTAAAATCTACACATCCCGACCTCATCCCAATATTTGTTGCGCGCGATCTTGAAAAATTGCCGCCAATTACCTTTGACCACTTGGATGCAACAAAACTTCTCAAAGATATGTTGGTTCTTCAAAGAGAAGTGGCTTATCTGAAGAAAAATTGCGCCAAATCAACTGAGCTAACAGAGTTAAAGTCTGAGGTGGAAAACCTTATGCGAGCATCGATGGTAAACAACCCCTTCGAATATGTCAACATGAAGCGCGGTTTACGACTTATGGAGACGGATAGCTTCAACAGTGGCCCTATGGCCTTGCAACAACTATCTCCTACATCAAGTCCAGCCGAGGGTATGCAGATTAATATTGACCAATTTAATGCCGCCTCTGATAACCGTCAAGCTCCGCCGCTTGTAACGCCCGCACTGAGTCCGGGTGAGGGTAGTGAACACAATTTGGAGCCAGTCCAGGTTGAGACCGCCTCCAGCGCCAACGGTAAATCATCACCCGCGCCGCCGGTGAATGGATGCGTCACGCCTCCGCAGGTCCAATGTAAGACCGCCTCTGTCGCTGATAACGAGCGTGACATCACAGCTGATGCTGTCCTAGTTAATGCTGCCTCTGAAACTAGTTCTTCAAAGAGGATGCGAATGCGTACGCTGGCACAAGTTGCCGCCGCCGGTGGCACCGCTTTAAATGATGGGAATGGAACGCATAAAAGTGAGGAACAACAATACGTTGGTCCCTGGAAACTGTACGAAACGCACATATAGATTTATACCTACATAGCTAGCTATAGTAAACAGACAGATGTATAGCATATATGTTAGTATCTGTAAGTAGCTATAGATTAAGTTCAGTTACCTCATTACCGCGGTCGCATTAACTTCTCATGTACTTAGCCTAGCCAAATTAAATAATTATTTGAATACAGTCCACTTAAAACGAATTTATATGTGAGTTTAATTTACCAGCCCCTCACATAATGGTCATTTCTCGCCGTTAATAAAGGGCTGGCTAAGGACGTTTAAAAGTGGTGCCGTCGTGTGTGTAACTCAACGTTTAAACCGCCATATTGGGACATTTAAGTTAACGCGTAGTTAACGTGTGCTTTAACCCGTTGACTTCTTCGAGTTGCGTCAAAGCGTGTGTCGTGTCATCGCGTCGTGTGCTGTTTCTATAAAACGGCTGTCTTCGTGGACGTTGGTCAGGAGGACTGTTACCACTTCTATAAGGTGCTGCAGAACTCTCAGGCTGTTGGTGCGTGCTACTGCTATACAGTGCTTCATCTATACGGACCTTCACAGTCTCTGTCCCGGGACATTGGTGTTGCCGGTGCTATTCGCTGGAACATTAAGTGCGACAAGGACGTTTATATAGGTTACCTAAGTATAACCTACCGAAGAACTGTGGTCGGAATTATAAATCAATCGCGCGTAGTGTTTGATTTCGCATGCTCAATTAGCATTGTGGACATTGTGAAGTGCACCTAGTGTAGCATATTCATCTATATAATCATTAAATTAAAATACCAAAAGTACAAGGCGTTGCACATAAATACGTATTATAGCGGTTGGCGTTGACGCAGTTTCCGTCTCCTGCTGGTCGTGAGGCTTCGGAATCGTTCGTTCATGCACTTCGTGTTGCTTCGTGGACACTCGCCGCGCCGCATCGTAGTCTCTCATTGGCTAGCGGAACCAACTTCAATACGTGTTTCCGAGTTTCGTCTGGCTACCTAGTTATTATTCCGAGTTTCGTGCAAGTTTCGTGTGCCATCCATTGCTCAGTGGTGCCATCTGCACCATAGACTAGAATAAGCTGCTGCCGAATCTGCGCCATTTGTATTTTATTTTGTAACCTCGTTGTGTCGTGGGCGCAACAAGTATTTTTTTGTCAAGTGATTCGTGATTAATCACTACAATTATTACTATTTAATAGTTTTATTAGTAAAAAGTTCATAATGGAACAAGACTTAAAAAGGCTGATAGCTGCGAGAGGCCAGTTAAAAGGCACAATTACAAGATTGTATAATTTCATTAGTAATGAAACCGAGTTTAATAAAGGTACGCTTGAACAATTGAAGGTTAAAAAGGAATTGTTGGTCCAAACCTTCCAACAATATTGTGATTTAAATATAGATATATCTGTTCTAGATTCACAAAATTGCGAGGATTTCGAGCGCATCGAAAATCAATACTTTGCAATAATGGCTGCCATTAATGAAAAATTGACTCCCAAAACAAATTGTGAGGTTGGTAAACCATCTACCAGCAGCAGCAACCTGACTAAGTTGCCCAGGATAGAAATACCGAGGTTCAGCGGACAGGTGGGTGATTATCACAGTTTTATCTCATTATTTAAAAGTGTAATTGATCAAGATGGCCGTTTGTCACAATGCGACAAATTTTTCTATTTAAAATCATTGCTCGAACAAGATGCCGCTGAACTGGTGAAACACCTAAGCCTATCTGATGCTAATTACTCACTAGCTTTATCCTTGCTGGCTGAAAGGTATGACAATAAGCTTAGAATCATTAACTTTCACATCTCATCAATTTTATTTATACAGCAAATAAATAAGTGCTCAGCCTCAATGCTAAGAAACATTGTTTCACAAACAAAACAACACATAGCTGCCTTACAAACACTTGATGTACCAGTTCAATCCTGGGATTTAATTATAATTTCCATTTTGCAAAGGAAAATTGATCAGGGCACGTTTAGGTTTTTCCATTCAGAGCTTAAACAAAATACATTGCCTAAGCTAGATTATTTTCTAAACTTTTTAGAGCAACGTGCAACCATTCTTGAGACCGTGGCTGAGGCTGGCCATAGCCATGCTCACCCTACCCGAGTAGTGAACAAGAGCCACGGAGCGAGCCTCGTGACCACCAGAGGGAGTACCACCAGCTCCAGCACAAGATGCTGCGACTTCTGTAAGTCTAAATATCACAAGTTGTATCAATGTCAAAAGTTTCAATTAGCTTTGCCAACTGAACGTGTGCTGTTTATTCAAAATAATAAGTTGTGTTCACTTTGCTTAAATCAGCATAACAATAGAAAGTGTTTCCTTGCATTCAAGTGTAGCATATGTAAGGAACGTCATAATACGTTATTACACGTAGATAATGTACCAGAAATACCTAAGCAGGTATCGGTAGGTATCAATGGGCCAATATGGCAATATATTACTACCAACTATTAAGGTAGGTTTAGTAGATAAGCTTGGCAATACGGTTTATGCCAAGGCTTTATGTGACTCAGGTAGTCAAATATCATTCATTTCATCAGATTTAGCTGATCAAATTAGTTGTGAATTAAAAGATGAGCAAACTATAATTAGTGGCATATGTCAAGGGAAAAACAAAACTGCAAAGAAGGCTAAGTTTACAATATATTCTGAAAATAATGATTACAGCTTAAAGCTAACATGTTGCATTGTTTCAAAAATAACTTGCGATTTACCACAATTTGATGTAGATATTGGTAGCTTAAACATACCGACTCACATCAAGTTAGCTGACAGGGATTTCAATAAAAGTGAACCAATATCAATTTTATTGGGTTGTGATATATTTTTCAAAATTCTTTTGCGTGAACAATTGCCAATAATTCCTGGCGGGTTATATTTACATGACACGCGTTTTGGTTATGTTGTGGCAGGACAATTACCGTTACAACGAAGCCCGGCCACCACGTCACAACAGATAACAGCTGTTAGCAACTTTTGTAACCTTGACAATGAAATTAGCTCACGTGAGGTCGATGACACTCTTACATCTATTGATAGCTCACTCAAACAGCTGTGGCGGTGCGAGCAGGTTTATAAGGAGGCTTCATCTGAGCAGGAACTAGCAGAAACAATGTTTCAGGAGTCAGTCCAGCTAGAAGACTGTAAATTTCAGGTAAAGCTACCTTTAAAGCAAGAGTTTAATGAAGTCAGGCTGGGTAATTCTTTATCTCGAGCCTTACAGAGGTTCTATAACTTAGAAAAAAGGTTTTTAAAGGATCCGTTGCTTTTTCAGCAATATAAACAATTTATTGATGAATATGTTTCGCTTGGGCATGCGAAATATGTTGATATTGAAAGTTACAATTTAGAAGAGGATCCTGTATATTTTCTGTCTCATCACCCTGTGATTAATGAAGGTAGTAAAACTACGCGGTTAAGGATAGTTTTCGACGGTTCAATGCAGACCGATCGAAACATTTCATTAAATGACTTAATGTTAAATGGACCTTGTGTGCAAAACAGTTTGTTTAATATATTAATATTATTTCGATTGCATAAATTTGTCTTAGTAACTGACATAAAAAAGATGTTCAGAAACATTAAACTTGATCCATCACAATGCTCAATTCAGAACATACTATGGCGTAGTAGCCCACAAGAAAGAATTAAATGTATTCAATTATTAACAATTACATATGGATTAAAAATTTCGAATTATTTAGCAACGAGATGCCTAAACGAATTAGCACATAGATATAAGGATAAGTATCCTTTAGGTTCCGATATGTTGCTTAACAATACATTTGTTGATGACATAACAGCTTCTAGCAATAGCTTAGAAGAATTAGGTAAAATCAAAGAACAATTAATTGAGCTGCTTGCCTTGGGCGGGTTCCAATTGCATAAGTGGTGTTCCAACAATAGTGAATTATTACAAAATATTCCACAAGCCGAGCTTAACCTTTCTGAATTGGAGTTAGGAAAAAATGAGACTGCATTTGTTAAAACATTGGGGCTTAAGTACAATGTGAATACTGATACGCTTTCTATAAGCTGTCAACAACAAGAATTATTAGATTCATACACTAAAAGAAAGGCCTTAAGCATTCTCAGTACGTTGTATGACCCACTTGGTCTTGTGGGACCAATTATAGTTATGGCAAAACTTATAATGCAGCAAACGTTCTTGTTAAAAATTAATTGGGATTGCTTACTTTCAATTGAATTAAATCATCAGTTCAGGGAATTTGTTCATAATTTAAATATGACAAATATAGTAATCCATAGAAACATAAATACACATAATGTCAAATTGATTGAGTTGATTGGATTTGCTGACGCATCACACAAGGCATATGGATGTTGTTTATATATACGTACCATAGACGAGCATGGTAATGTTAAGATTAATCTTTTATGCTCTAAATCGAGAATTAATCCCATCAAACCATTGAGCACTCCTAGGCTAGAGCTTAACAGTGCATTATTGCTTGCAACACTTACTTAAAAGATTGTTAAATGTTTGAAGTCAAAATTCAACATAAGAGTGTATCTATATGTTGACTCTAAGATAGTACTAGCATGGTTAGATACAGAACCTATAAAACTAACTGTTTATGTAGCAAACCGAGTCAAATTTATAAAAGAATTAACAAAAGGCATTTCGTGGTTGTATGTGAACACCTCTGATAACCCTGCAGATTGTCTTTCTAGGGGTGTGAAGCCTCATTTATTGCAAAATAATGAGTTATGGTTTCACGGGCCATAATTCTTAACAAGTGCGAATTACTTACATACTTGTGAAGATATAGATATACCTACAGAGGTGCCCGAGATAAAAAATTGCGATACTGCGTGTGTGCAGGAAGATGAGTTTAACTTGTTATCTCAACAAGGAACATTAGTTTTATTGAGGAGTGATAACATTCCTCCTTTGAGTTGGCCAATGGCACGTGTTGTTGAAACGTTCCCAGGTTCAGATGGCAAAGTTAGGGCATTGTCAGTCAAAACAACAAAAGGTACTGTGATACGGACAAGTGTTACCAAAGTATGTGTAATACCTATCGATAAATAAGCCTGGAACGTGATGGTTCCATTGTGGTGCTCATTGGGCTCGCCTTACTCAACTAATTTACATTGCAAAAATTGTTTACTTTGTATTAAAGCAATATAATTATGTGGCTAAATAGGTTACAGTAGTTTATCTTAAGACTTACAATTGTTATTAAACTTAAAATTTGTGTCTTTACTGTTCAGGTGTAAAGTTAAAATGTACCTAGGTACATTGCTGTATTTCATTATACTTGTACATATTTCCCATTTATGTTTACTGATGATGTGTTACCTATCTATCTAAATGCATGTAAAGATATGATATGCCATAGTAAATAAATGTATTTGTAAACACAAAACCCTATTACCAGCGGTGCTCACGACAGCCGAGCGCCACTCACCCGACACTATACCGAAAATATTCCGGACGTAGGTATAGTTCCGGTCTGTTATACAGAAGACCGAGGAGTATAATCTACCTTTATGTCTAGCGTTTGTGGACTATGAGAAAGCCTTTGATTCTATTGAGCTCTGGGCGATGCTTCAATCCCTTCAGCGGTGCCATATAGACTATCGCTATATCGAGGTGTTGAGATGTATGTACAATGCTGCCACAATGTCAGTTCGATTACACGAACATAGCACAAAACCGGTTGCAAAGGGGCGTGAGACAGGGAGATGTTATTTCTCCGAAACTGTTCACCTGTGCACTGGAAGATGTTTTCAAGCTTGTAGAGTGGAAAAGACTGGGCATTAACGTCAAAGGCGAATATATCTCTGATCTACGATTTGCTGATGACATAGTTATTATGGCGGAAACGCTGGAGGAGTTAGGCGAAATGCTCACAGACCTCAATGATGCCTCTAAACAAGTTGGGCTGAAAATGAACATGGACTAGACAAAGGTCATGTCGAACGAACATGTTTCATCATCGCCTGTAACTGTAGGAGGTGTCACCATCGAAGTTGTCGATCAGTATCCCTACCTAGGACAAGTGATCCGATTAGGTAAATGCAACTTCGATAAAGAGGTAGCTCGTAGAATCCAACTCGGATGGGCAGCGTTCGGGAAATTACGACACATCTTCACTGAAAACATACCTCAGTGTCTGAAAATAAAAGTTTTCAATCAGTGCGTGTTGCCAGTGATGACTTACGGAGCCGAGACGTGGTGCTTCACCAAAGGGCTTATCCACAAGCTCAGAGTTGCTCAGCGTGCTAAGGAAAATTCGTAATGAAGAAATCCGCAGGAGAACTAAAGTTACCGACATAGCCAAAAGGATTAGCACGCTGAAGTGGCAATGGGCTGGCCACGTAGCCCGCAGAGCCGACGACCGCTGGAGTACAAAGGTTCTGGAGTGGAGACCCCGTGTCGGCAAACGGCGTGTCGGTCGCCCCCCAACCCGTTGGTCTGATGATCTGCGGAAGGTAGCGGGAAGCCGCTGGATGCAGATGGCGGGTGACTGTTTGGGGTGGCGATCGTTAGGAGAGGCCTGTGTCCAACAGTGGACTACAGAAGGCTGAGAGAGAGATTCTAAACCTCTTGGTAGGCAGAGCTGTTGAAAACTTTCGGATAAGTTCGGACCATTGACATATATATATTACTGCGTAAGGACAGGCCAAACCACTCAAGAAAATGGCACCCGCGCGTTGGCCCTAAAATAGACATTTTAGGGCCAACGGTCCTAAGTCGACAGTTGTCTGTGACGGAGAGATTGTCTTTGTTTCTTGTGATAAATATGCCTATTTTTGTTTTGAAAGACTACAAAAACTATGATACGAAGGTCAAAAAGGAATATGGAATATCGTATCATCCTTAATTAATAAAAACACATTTTAAAGCGATAATTATTTTACTACCAAAGTCTACAATGGCCGCACGAAGTAACCTTGTACGGACGTCCGCAAGCAACTCACTCATATTATTATGTACCTACTATCCTCTCTCTCTCAGCCTTCCGTAGTCCACTGTTGGACATAGGCCTCTCCTAACGATCGCCACCCCAAACGGTCACCCGCCATCTGCATCCAGCGGCTTCCCGCTACCTTCCGCAGATCATCAGACCAACGGGTTGGGGGGCGACCGACACGCCGTTTGCCGACACGGGGTCTCCACTCCAGAACCTTTCTACTCCATCGGTCGTCGGCTCTGCGGGCTACGTGGCCAGCCCATTGCCACTTCAGCGTGCTAATCCTTTTGGCTATGTCGGTAACTTTAGTTCTCCTGCGGATTTCTTCATTACGAATCCTATCTCGCAGGGACACGCCTAACATAGCCCTTTCCATAGCACGCTGAGCAACTCTGAGCTTGTGGATAAGCCCTTTGGTGAAGCACCACGTCTCGGCTCCGTAAGTCATCACTGGCAACACGCACTGATTGAAAACTTTTGTTTTCAGACACTGAGGTATGTTTTCAGTGAAGATGTGTCGTAATTTCCCGAACGCTGCCCATCCGAGTTGGATTCTACGAGCTACCTCTTTATCGAAGTTGGATTTACCTAATCGGATCACTTGTCCTAGGTAGGGATACTGATCAACAACTTCGATGGTGACACCTCCTACAGTTACGGGCGATGATGAAACATGTTCGTTCGACATGACCTTTGTCTTGTCCATGTTCATTTTCAGCCCAACTTCTTTAGAGGCATCATTGAGGTCTGTGAGCATTTCGCCTAACTCCTCCAGCGTTTCCGCCATAATAACTATGTCATCAGCAAATCGTAGATGAGAGATATATTCGCCATTGACGTTAATGCCCAGTCTTTTCCACTCTACAAGCTTAAAAACATCTTCCAGTGCACAGGTGAACAGTTTCGGAGAAATAACATCTCCCTGTCTCACGCCCCTTTGCAACTGGATCGGTTTTGTGCTATGTTCGTGTAATCGAACTGACATTGTGGCAGCATTGTACATACATCTCAACACCTCGATATAGCGATAGTCTACATGGCACCGCTGAAGGGATTGAAGCATCGCCCAGAGCTCAATAGAATCAAAGGCTTTCTCATAGTCCACAAACGCTAGACATAAAGGTAGATTATACTCCTCGGTCTTCTGTATAACCTGCCGAAGCGTGTGTATGTGATCTATGGTACTATAGCCTTTTCGGAACCCGGCTTGTTCGGGTGGCTGGAAGTCGTCGAGTCTTTGCTCGAGACGATTCGTAATAACTCTCGAAAACAGCTTGTACACATGGCTCAGAAGTGCAATGGGTCTATAATTCTTCAATAGGGCTTTGTTGCCTTTCTTGAAGAACAAAGTCACTACACTTCTGCTCCATGCCTCCGGGCTTGTGCCTTCGAGTATGACGGAATTAAACAGCCTCCGAAGTGCTATTAAAATCGGTCTACCGCCGGCTTTCAGAAGTTCTGTCGTTATTCCATCATCTCCCGGAGCTTTGTTGTTTTTTAGCTGTTTGAGAGCTATACTAATCTCGTCTAGACTGACGTCCGGAATATCTTCGGTATAGTGTCGGGTGAGTGGCGCTCGGCTGTCGTGAGCACCGCTGGTAATAGGGTTTTGTGTTGTGGTGTATAACTGTCCGTAGAATCTCTCAATTTCTCCCAGAATTTCGGGCACTGATGAAACGGTGTTGCCAGTGTCGGTCTTCAGTTGGGTCAACAGAGTCTGCCGAACAGATCGATCTCTAGCAAAGACTTTGGAGCCCTTGTTTTGCTCTATTGCGTCTTGAATGCGCTTGCAATTGTAGCGTCTCATATCGCAACGTCTTGCTTTGGCGATCTGTCTGTTTAGACGTCTGTATTCGACCATATCAACTGAAGACTGCAACCTCATTTCTCTCCGTTCTCTTATGAGACTCAGAGTCCCATCTGAGAGTTTTTGAGGTCCTCGGTTGGTTCGGGACGAAAAATATTTCGATCCTACCTCTCGGACAGTTTCCACAAACCTATTATTTAAATCGTCAACTGTAACGCAATTCTCTAAACATATCAGGCGGTCGCAAAGCTCAGACTGAAAGCTTTCGGGATCCTGGATTTGAGCAGGAGTAGGACGGAGCGTGGACTTCATTAGACGGGAGCGTTCTATTTTGCAGTTTATATTCAAAGTGCCTCTTACGAGTCGGTGATCGCTGCCGGTCTTAACCCTACTGATCACTGAGACATCATTGAATATGTGCTTCTTATCCGTCAATATGAAGTCGATCTCGTTTTTAGTCTTCCCATCGGGGCTAATCCACGTCCACTTCCTTTGTGGCTTCTTCTTGTAGAAGGAGTTCATCATATAGAGGCCCTCCTTCTCCAAGAAGTCAGCCAGCATTTGCCCACGATGGTTCCTGACTCCAAATCCATGTGACCCCACTTTCGTCTCGCCGCCTTCTTGTTTTCCGAGTTTCGCGTTAAAGTCTCCCATCACCACCGTGAAATGAGTAGTGAACTTACGCAGGGCAGACGATACGTCTTCATACGCAAGTTCGACCTCATCATCGGTGTGCTTAGATGTGGGTGCGTAAACCTGTATGACCTTCATTGAGTATCTTTTAGATATTCTCAGGATGAGGTACGCAACCCGTGTCGACACACTTCCGATTTCAACGATGTTGTTGACGAGGGACTTGTTGACGATGAACCCGACACCCCCTTGGGACAGTTGGTCGCCCTCCCGGTGGTACAGCAAGTTTCCGGACTGGAGAATTTCCGTATCCTCTCCCTCTCGTCGGACTTCGGATAACCCTATAATGTCCCATTTTAACTTGCTGATTTCCTCTTCCAGCTCCTCTATCTTCACGTCTTCCCTCAGTGTCCGTGCGTTATATGTTGCCAGGTGCAAGGGTCGGTTGGGCTGGTAGCCGACTCTCTGCCGGAGATTCTTCGCACCCCCTGCCCCGCCGTTACAGTGACCGCTACCGGAGTCCGGGATAGCGGGGCTGCCGGGGACTGGGGGCCGGGGCTTTGTTTTTTCCATCATTAGGAGGTGTATTTGCCATAATCACCGCGCTTGGCAGGCGTGTTGGTGATTCTCCTTTTTTACGGCGGGAGATCGCCGCCTCTGCTAGGAGAGGAGGTCGGGTCGATTTACCGCCGCCCGACATTCGGCGTTGTCACTCGTTAGCACCACCCAGGGGGCACGTGTAGGGTAACTAGGGTTTGTACCTACGGACGTGAGCGACAAGCCCCCCTACCTACTATCCGGTGACGGTAAAATATGAACGCATGTACAAGGTTGCGTCGTCAGGATAAGTAGCTCGGCTCTGACATAGTTCCAACAAATTATGACAGATGGCAGTTATTTTGCTTGTATGAAGAAGGTTTGAGTAAAATGTTCTGAAGGGCGTATCCTTCCTTTTGAAATCATTGGTTCGGACATTCAAAATGTTTCAATGATAGAAAACATTGGTAGAAGACAGTTTAGTTTTAGTTTAGTTTAGTTTTATTTATTCGGGAAACAAACAGCTTAAAATAATAATAATTAGTATAAGGATTACTTTTAATATTCATGCCAACAAAGTTTCCTCAGATTCAAAACACACATTAAAAGTATTTGGTGAACAAAAACAAAAACATAAAATGAAAAATAACAAATGAACAAAAATTACACATAAAAAAAAATGACAAACATGAGAAGGTTAACTAATCAATTAGTGCTGTTTTTACATTTTTTGAACTTGCAGAAAGAGAGGTGGAACAAATCTACATCTACGAAATTACTATTATATTGGCGACAGGATCTCAAAAGAAACGTGTTGGCAGCATAGTTGGTATTTCTATGAGGTACATGGAACAAGATTCTATGTCTATTGCTTATTCTAGGGCAACGAATATTTACATTTTCCAAGAGATAAGGCGTATCTAAGGCATTGTGCAATAATTTGTACAGGAATACTTGGTCTCGCTCTGTTCGACGTTTCTCAAGTTGAGGCAAATCTACAACGCCCTCCGTATTTTTGTATTTGCGCCATGATAAATGTTTGATAAATTTTGATTGGATTCTTTCAATCATATTCACATTATATTGTGGGCTCCATACTGTAGACGCATACTCCAGAATGGATCTCACCAAGGCATTATATAAAAGAATCAAGGTTGAGATACGTTTAAATTCTCTGCTCATGCGCAAAACAAATCCTAGCATACGGTAGGCTTTATCAGTAATAATCTTAATATGACTTTTTGACAGAGTTTTGCATAACATTATTGATAGTCCCCATTTACTTAACCATATTATTAAATTGTACTGTCCTCTTAAGAATTGACAATACAACAGCGATAAGCTATATAAATCGCATGGGAGGGATTCAGTTTCCCCATTTAAATAGCTTGTCTCGGGATATTTGGCAGTGGTGTTAGAAGCGAGAACTGTTCCTATTTGCTACCTATGTTAATACTAAGGAAAACCGCGCTGATGCTGAATCAGGACGCGTCAACTTGGGAACTTTCAAATGAAGCTTTCGCCCTTATCTTATCGAAATTTGGTGAACCCCAAATTGATTTATTTGCTTCTCGCACCAATGCCAAATGTCATGTATTTGTGTCATGGAATCAAGATCCAGAAGCGTCAGCAATCGACGTTTTTACAATATCGTGGTCATATAAATATTTCTACGCATTCCCACCATTTGCAATACTTTTGAAATGCATTCGAAAAATTATAGATAATAAAGCCGAGGGAGCGGTGGTAGCTCAGTCGGGTAAGCGCCCGCTTCTCACGCCAGAGATGCGGGTTCGAATCCCAGCGCTGACATGTACCAATGAGTTCTTTTCTGAATTTAAGTACAATGTATACCATCGCTCTTACAGTGAAGGAAAAACATCGTGAGGAAACCTGCATATCTAGATTTAGCACATCTAGATATGTGAACCCACCAACCCGCAGTGGACCAGCGTGGTGGGAAAATGGTCCAAGCTTAGGAAGGCAGTTTAGACCTTGGGGATATGTACAAAGGTTCCATTCGAGAGAGCCAGGTGCAGGTACTGTTATCCCCACAGAGAATAGAATAGCCGAGGGAGAGTATTATAGTTTTGTCTGCCCGCCAGAATCGATTTCGTTAATTAATTCATTTCCATAGAAACTTTGTTAGTCACGTGACTTTTTACTATTGATTTTTTTTTCTTCGCAAATTTCCAAATTCTGATTTCAGTTTCGGGCTAAGATATACCATGCTGCACATGTAGGTTTCGGCTTAGTATGCCAATTTTACAACACCCTGTATATATATTTTATCTAATAAACGTATTTTGATTTTGTATCACATAAAATCATTTTATTTTATTTAGCTTAATCAATAAATTTTAATTTTAGCAAAACTTTCAGCTCTAAAATTCTACATGGTAAAAAATGAATGATGGAAATATCTGAAGAATGAAGCGATGAAATATAAAAGATGATTAAACGAACTCACAGAGTTCTATCACTATAATAAGAGTCGCTTCATTCGAAGATATAAGGTCCCTCCCACCCAACCCAATAGAAAGTTTTGCGATACCTAATAATTTAAAAACTCTAAAGAAATGAAGATGGTGTCAGAGATTGATGGGAGTGAAATGACTAGTGACATTTTAAAAATTAAATCGTAGACCCGTTTGAATTTTTAGTGCGAATTTCTCCATTGTCGGTTACCTAATCGACAGGAATTGATTTATAAATTAAACGTCATCTCCATATAAAATTCATGACAGATGTGTCAAAAGTTAACCACTACTCCCTGGTTATGCTCTAACCGAGAATCGATAAATTGGCACTTAGTCAAACGGAAATGCGGAAATTGAAGTAAACTGAATTCTCTAAAAAAAAAACATCGCGCGATTTTTTTTCCGGAAGTGCGGATTTGTCTAGCCGGTTTCTGCATAGAAGTGACAAAATTTTCGCGAAATTTGATTCGCGGTGTGAACAGGTGAACTTCAACGGCGGAATATAATTCGCGCGAATTGATTTCGCGCGGCGAAATATTCCCTGTGCGGACAGGGCCTAAAGCCTGACATAAAAGGTACATTCATCTACAGGTGCTACTCGACATACATAGCTCGACAACTTCGTGCGTGACCCTCCTTGCGGGGTGAGAGAAGTGGCGGAGGAGAGGTAGCACGACATTTAAGAACACGAGACCACACGGAAAAAAGTTTTCCGGATAAATCTCGCGATAACTTGTCACTATTTGTGCCGTAATGTAAAAGTAAATTATGTTGATTAATAAAAAGGTTCTTAAAACTAGTTTCATTATTTATTCATATAAATGTTTTGTTGGCAAATTGAGGACAGACTAATAGGCAGAGTAGGTATTTTTTATTTATTTATGTTAAACTATTTTATTTTATCCATGTCACTTTCATGTTCACTCTCTACTAATCTATTTGCGGAATATTTCGCCGCGCGAAATCAATTCGCGCGAATTGATTTCGCGCGGCGAAATATTCCCTGTGCGGACAGGGCCTAAAGCCTGACATAAAAGGTACATTCATCTACGAGTACAGGTGCTACTCGACATACATAGCTCGACAACTTCGTGCGTGACCCTCCTTGCGGGGTGAGAGAAGTGGCGGAGGAGAGGTAGCACGACATTTTAGAACACGAGACCACACGGAAAAAAGTTTTCCGGATAAATCTCGCGATAACTTGTCACTATTTGTGCCGTAATGTAAAAGTAAATTATGTTGATTAATAAAAAGGTTCTTAAAACTAGTTTCATTATTTATTCATATAAATGTTTTGTTGGCAAATTGAGGACAGACTAATAGGCAGAGTAGGTATTTTTTATTTATTTATGTTAAACTATTTTATTTTATCCATGTCACTTTCATGTTCACTCTCTGTTTGAACTTATTCATTGTCGTCGTCATCATTATCTTTTTCATTTAGGCAGCGTTCCCACTACGCCGGACCGGCAGATCTGCCGAAAACCGGACACCGGACAGAGTGTTCACATTACATCGGATCCCGGAAGAAATTCAGACAGTCCTCAGTTGAATTTGGACCTGCGCGCACAATGGACGACGAAATTGTTGTGTTGTGGTGGTATCTTAATAGAAGGCAAAATAAAAGAAAACATTGGGTACACCCTATTTTACGGGAAAGATTTTCCATTCTTTTCATTTTACATCCAGGGGCGAGGGGAGCACGAGCGGGGCGAGCGGGAGACAGATACCGGCACAAACTCGTTCACATTACTCCGGGCCCGGTCGTTCTACCGGCAATTCGCAGTGACAAAACGTTCGGTAGAAATGCCGGGCTCGGCAAAAATGCCGGACCCGGGATAATGTGAATAGCTTCATATAAATTGTACAGCCACTAGCTCTTCCGGCAGATTTACCGGCGGGGCAGATCTGCCGGTCCGGCGTAGTGGGAACGCTGCCTTAGTCTGTCGTGTAAAATCTTTTTCTTTCTTCTAATAGGCTTACTTATTATGGCCGCACCAACTTTTAGCCGCGTAGCAGAGCGGATTCCGTACACGGTGCCACAGAAAACCCCCGAAGATTATATAGTTTTAAAATGCGATTTAATCTATTTGCGAAATTATACGAATTGTGGTTTTTGACGCTATTTTATGGACGCATCATAGATAATAATAATATGATTATAAAAATTAAAAAGGTAAATATTCCAAGAATTGTGGAGGTTCTGGCCTCAACACTCATCCTGAGACTAATGGTCTCAGGATCAGTGGTCTCATGTGCGTCGCACTCAAATTACGACAGATTATACTACACATGTGACTGCCTCGACTGCGCGGCCGAGACTGCCGTAATAATGACGTGCAGTGCATACGTTGCCCTTCCCCACTACACCACCCGCTACCCGCTCTTGTTTTCGGTACCTCGTCCCCGCGCGTCAGTCACCCCGCAAGGAGGGTCGCGCACGAAGTTGTCGAGCTATAGACGACGGCGTGACATTTTATTTGACAAGAGCTATAAAAAATTGTCAATGTGAATTGTCAAGAGTCAATGAGATATCTTGATCTTGATTCAGCTGGCGCAAATTCAAGTATTTGATTTTTTCAGATACAATGTTCCAGATATCTTGGAGAGATGTTGTCGTTATTAAATACCAATTCACACATTTAACATTTCGCAGTCTTATTTGACTGAACGTAGGGTTGAGGTAGATGGTCAGGAGATACAGTATGTCGAGGAGTACCTTTATCTAGGCCAGATAGCTTCATTTCATAACCGGCAAGACAAAGAAGTCGAAAGACGGATTGAAAACGCCTGGAAAAGCTTCTGGTCTATGAAATCTTTAATGAAGGGAGAGCTGCCATTATCGCTCAAGCGGAAGCTCCTCGACTCGTGTATCCTGCCCGTCCTAACCTACGGCGCTCAGACTTGGTCTTTGACGGAACATCAGAAGTCTAGGCTGAAGGTTTGCCAACGAGCGATGGAGCGTAGCATACTGGGTGTGACCAGGCTAGACCGCGTCAGAAACACCACACTGCGCTCCGCCACTCGCATAAAAGACGTAGGTGTACAGACCGCTAAGCTGAAGTGGGCCTGGGCAGGCCACGTCATGCGAATGCACCCGGACCGGTGGGCAAAAATTATAACCGAGTGGGTGCCGAGCGACGGACGCAGGCGCCCTGGTAGACCTAGGCGGAGATGGCGGGACGACCTGGACAGATTTTTGCCGGATTGGCGTCAGGTGGTCGACAATAGAGACGTGTGGAGTGAACATGGGGAGGCCTTTGCCCAGCAGTGGGACACTGAAACGGCTACATAAAAAAAAAAAAAAAAAAAAAAAAATTTGACTGTCGGACTACAGAAACTGTAGTTTTTAATTTTTGTTTAAGAGTGCAACTCTTGCCAAAATTGATAGAAACTATTTTTAGATACATTTTGTCGGTAGTTTTTTTTAATATCTTTGTTTGATGGTGGTCCGTTCGTGGCATCAAATAGGCGATCCAACAATTCTACAACTTCTGCTGTTTGTAAAATTGCGACACTTTCTTGTTTATTTTCAAGACATTCAGCTTTAACTTTAGTACGGCTGCCACCGTGTTACTCTTCACCTTCATTTTCGACCTATACTTTGGGCCCACGTATAATTTTGTAATTTTACTGACGTGTAAGGACGTTCGGTTCTTCTCCTCCAGATTTATAAGATGTTTCCATTTAGCAATTTTCCCATCCATAAGCAATTCACCGGCTTGTAGAGAATTGTTTCGAATGGACGTGAAATGGTTTGGGTACCTATATTATCAACACTTTTGCATTATCTAATAAAAAATAATTTGACTACTGAGACCGGAGAGAAATTTTTCAATAAATTTAGTGATCCTACTTTGGTAGGATGTTATGCAAAATTTTAATAAAAAACCAAATGTCTGCGATATTACGACGATAGTAGAGTGGTAAAAGATGGTGACGCTTGCAACGAGCATCATAACTGGGATCATTGATACCTGTCCTGTAGGTTAGGTATCTGAGAAACCTCCGCTGGATGTCTTCAATCCTTGTAACATATTCCTGGTATCTCGGATTCCATACCTGAGAAGCATATTCAAGAGTACTGCGCACGTAGGCGCAGTGTAGTATTTTAATAGTTTTTATTTCTTTAAAGTTTTTGGACATTCTTTTAAGAAATCCCATAGATTTATTTGCTTTGCTAATGATGTGGTCGATGTGGAAATCGAAAAGAAGCTTCTCGTCATGGATAACCCCCAGATCCTTGACTATTCTAACTCTATCTAGTCTCCTGCCTTTAAGCATATAATCATCACACAGTGATGGACATCGTTTGCGAGTAAATGAAATTAGATGATTGAAATATGATGGGTTTCTTCTATATAGAAGTTCCAAATGCTTCCATTTTGCCACTCTATGTTTTCCAGTCATATGAAAATGTAAATCCTAGGTCAGTAGATTATTCCTGATGCCTTTTATCAGATGTGGGGGATCATAAAAGGGGACTTTAACATTCTCAACTTCGAAAAAGGATCCCCTCCATTCTTCACCTCTGCGAGTATACTTTTCTTTTGTTTTATTAAGTAAATAATTTACTGCAGCCTGGTTGGTTTGTCCTTGGTCACACACTGTTCCTATTATTTTGAATGCAATGGAAGACAACGCCTTTATTATTTCTTCTATCTGTTTGACCAAATCCATAGATTTTTTGGTTCCTTTGCAAAATATGTAGGAAATCGGTTGTTTATACTCCTCGCACCATAAAAACGAGAGCATGATCGGCCAGGTCATTTCCCCTATCTTTGCCACTATCGACAAAGCCACTTATTTTTTTTGCCTTTTTTGAGCTGTATGATAAATGTGGCATCACCGACATTTCATCAAAAAGTACCACACAGTATCTGTGCCTTCTTGGCATTTTTTCAAACTGTTTTTGTAATTTTTGGGCTTAATGCAATCTTTTCTTGAATGTTTTTCGTTTGATTTTCATCCGATTAAGCTTTTTTCTGTGTTTTTTTTGACCATACAATTTCATTTCAGCATTGGTCATTTTACTTTTATTACAAGATTCTGAAATAAATAATTTATTAGCTGTAAGTGTTTTAATCTTAAAATAGCTGATATATAGATAATTCATATGCGATACTGTGTGGCAAAGGTTACAAGATACCTACTTAATATAACAGAACTACAGAAAATAGAGTATATCGTATACGAACTCTAAGCTTAACTTATAATTAAATAATAACTATAAACTTACTAATAAGATTAAAGTTGTTATTTAATAAGATATTATTTTGAAACGTACATCATAATAATTATGTTACACCTGTCATTATTATCAAACACTAGCACAGAATAATAACTAGTACCAGCATAGTACCGGGTTACTTACGTAAATTCTAAAGCCGTTTAGACGATATTTGATTCACCGAACACGTTTCATCTATGTCACTACTGTACGAAGTTTTATTGCACCGAAGTTACTTTATACCTATGTAACGTTTCATCGAATTTTGATTAATATAATTTTGTTTGCTCTAAGTAACTTCACACCTATGTAACTTTTCACCTAATTTTGATTAATCGAATTCTGTTTCCTCTAAGTAAGTTTACATCTAATATTAAGAACAACATGTTATCTATTTTTTTAAGGATCGCAAACGCCATCTATTGCCTAGGTCAAGAAAACTCAACTCTGAGGTGTCATAAAAAACTCGTATGCATTCATCAACTTGCGGACCATAGGACCATACGAAACTATGAAAAAAATTATGAATAGTTGAATTCGATTGCTTTTAAAAACAAATCATTATGAAAATCATCATTATATGAGGCGTATGTTAAAAAAAAAGTTTACATCATTGGAGAAACAGATGTTGTCGTTGTCTGAGTTGTACTAACTGTCAAACCCTCAGAACACAGAAGAAATTCTATATCAGCTGCCCGCATACGTAAATAAACATTCAGAACTTTTAAATTAGACTAAATAGAAGTACTATTAAAAGTAGTGAGTTCTTATTCTGAGTTTAATACTTCAACCTCTTTGCTCTCTGTGTGCAATATTTGACAGTTCGGTACAATATACTGTCACGACATCTATCGGTCTGTACAAAAAGTCAACTGACAGCTGTCAAGGAAAACGCGGGTACTTTGATATTTTTTTCGTTCTTGCACAATTAAAATTGAACTTTGATGCGTTGTTATCAGTTTTGCAGATGAGTTAGTTTAGAGTGCATGGTGTGTAAAAATGTCGGACTATTTAAAAATAGAAAAATCAAAGCGTGGTAAAAAATTACTGATTTGTGACGGATACCAGTTTCATTTGAATCGAAGTGTCGACACTAAATATTACTGGCGTTGTGTGCAATATCAAGGTAAACAGTGTTCAAGTACTTTAATAACCAATTGCGATGATATGAACAGCAATGACCACCATTCCGTAGTGAAAGAGATGAGCGAGCATTCACATGCACCAAGTGCAGCAGCAAACGACTCATTGGTACTGAAAAATAATTTGAAACGAGCGGCTACTGTGTCCAACGAAGCACCAACAAAACTTATACATAACAATATAGAAAGTCTACCTAGTACAAGTGCTTGCTGCCTACCGAATAAAAATGCTTTACGGCAAGTTGTTCATCGTGCCAGGAAGACTAATCTTCCCAAGGAACCATCATCATTAGACGAGATAGATGTGCCATCGGATTATAAATCAGTAGAAGGCGAGTTATTTTTGGCTAAAGATATTGAATATGGAAACAATAATCGTCTACTGTTATTTTGCACCAAAGGAAATCTCAAAATTTTACGCTCATCACGAATATGGATTTTAGATGGCACGTTCAGGACTTGTCCAAGTATTTTCTCACAAATTTATTCGATTCACGCCATTGTAGGGATGGACGCTGAAACCAAAAAGACAATACCCGTTGTTTATTGTTTCTTGACTGACAAAGCCGAGGAAAGCTATATGGTGTTATTTCGAGAATTAGTATCTTATGCTGCTGAGTTTGAGTATGAGTTAAACCCGCAGCATATAATCACAGATTTCGAAATATCTATGATAAATGTCATTAGGATTCAATTCCCTGAGGCCAACCACAGTGGGTGTTTCTTCCACCTAGGTCAAAATGTTTGGCGCCAGATACAAAAATCAGGACTGGTATCTAGATATGGCAATGATAGTAATTTCGCCCTCAAATTACGCCACATAGTTGCCTTGGCATATCTCCCACCAGACGAAATACCCGGGGCTTTTGAAATGCTAAAGACTGAGGTGTTGCCAGAAGAAGCTGAATCTGTTGTTTTCTGGTTCGAACAATACTATGTGTTGGGAAAAGTGAAGACTCAACAAAACGGAACTACAATTACTTTTACTAGATCAAGCCCCTTATTCCCCCCACAATTATGGTCTATTCACCAGTTGAACGAACTTGGACTGCCTCGCACACAAAACAGCGTCGAGGCCTGGCATCGGCGTTGGAACAGTCTTTTAGCCAACTGTCGACTTGGTGTCTATGGCACTATTAGCATGTTGAGAAAAGAGCAAATGGTAACAAACCATGCAATTGAAAAAGCTCAAGCTGCAGTCGATAGAACGCCGCCTAGAAAGAAAGGAAAGAAATTGTCGACTTCCATATCGAAAATCTGCCAAAACCGCAGCAACATGGAAGTGATAACATTTTTGCGAAGCTTAGCCAATCATATTGAGCTGTAGTTACTTTTTCAATACTGTTACTTTTCAATAAAGTTAGTTTTTAAAAGAAATCGAATTCAATTATTCATAATTTTTTTCATAGTTTCGTATGGTCCTATGGTCCGCAAGTTGATGAATGCATACGAGTTTTTTATGACACCTCAGAGTTGAGTTTTCTTGACCTAGGCAATAGATGGCGTTTGCGATCCTTAAAAAAATAGATAACATGTTGTTCTTAATATTAGATGTAAACTTACTTAGAGGAAACAGAATTCGATTAATCAAAATTAGGTGAAAAGTTACATAGGTGTGAAGTTACTTAGAGCAAACAAAATTATATTAATCAAAATTCGATGAAACGTTACATAGGTATAAAGTAACTTCGGTGCAATAAAACTTCGTACAGTAGTGACATAGATGAAACGTGTTCGGTGAATCAAATATCGTCTAAACGCCTTTAGAATTTACGTAAGTAACCCGTGAGTACCAGGTACAGAAGTCCATCTTCGCAATGGCTATCAAAGAAATATGACTCCATCCCATAAGCAATAAGATCTAATTTAGATCGCGCTCCAGCCGCACACGTTTTTATTTACTTACCTACCAATTTATTTTTGAGGGCGGTTAGTCCCGCTATGGTATGGTCCCGGTATGGCACCCTCTTAAAATACGTATCAAAAAGTCCCGCTATGGTACCCATCTTTTAGATCTACGTTAGACAATAGAAGGTACAACTGAAAAGAAAAGTGTATCTATAAATAAATACTTTTAGGAGTGTATCAATAAAACGTCTGTTTGCGATATTAAATCAGTCTTTTATTAATTCAAAATATTTATAAAAAATTATCAAACAGTAAAACGAAATATTAATAGCAATGTAATTTTTAAAATAATCAACAATATTAATTACCAATAATCAACAATAAAAAAATTAAAAAAATCCACATCTCAGAAAAGTATTACTGTAAATATTATAAACTACAAATAAAAACAACATCCAGACATGAATATTAGTTACAAATAATCAACATTGAGAAAAGGCAGTAATTGTAAATTTATATAAACTACAAAAATAATCAACAACCAACTAGACAAATATATTAATTACAAATAATCAACATGGAGAAAAAGGCGCAAATTGTAAACATAAACTACAAAAAATAATCAACATCGAGAAAAAGTATTAAACATTTTAATAGGCTAAAAACAAAATTAAAATAAACTATTTTTTTAAATGTTCTGATCGAAATATTGACTTTGATATGTTAATCAGAAAATCACCAATGGAGATAGCTTTATTTTCGTAACTTTTTGTTAGCTTTTGAATCTGGCGGTCGATTTCTATACTTGTTATTTTTCTTGAATTTATAGGTGTTCTTTTTAGTCGAAAGCTATAACAAAAGTCATCAGTTATTTAAGTTAAGCTATATTTTTTCAGTAACCGTCTGTAATAGAAGGCGACAACCAATAATATCTACCAAAATAAATAAAATCAAATCCATTTTCAAATTCTTCTATGTACTCGTATTATGTAAAAAAATATATATCTGCTTTTAAAAATTATATATCTGCTTTTAAAAATATTATATCTGCTTAAAAATATTGTCTAAAAAATACAACTTACTTGGCTTGTTTTATATCAAAGTGACATGTGTCGTTGCCAATTGTTTGCAGAAACAATAATAAACTGGGATTTTTTCCAATAATTTTGTTGAATCTGCCATTCCATGATTCCGCCAAGTTAGTTGTTCTATGGCGTTCATTATGGCAACACCAAATGAGGTCTGGATATTCAAGCCACTGAGTGACAAAATAGTCATTGAATTTGGTCATAGCTTCATCGTCGAAACTGAAAAAAATACTTATTAAACGTTCGTACTTGTAAAGCAATGAAATTAGCAGGTCCTTACTGATATTGTTGTTCTTTACTTTTTTGCCATATAATTAGAGTTCCATTATATGCAGCCAGCCGTCTTCAATATCTTGTTTTGGCAAAAACGCCAAGCCTATGCATTGCTTAACATGGTTCGAGGACTCTTCGTGTTCCATGAGATTTAAAGATTTCGCTTTTTTGATAACGTTCTTTTGAAAATGTACGTTACAACCATTTATTTTGATATCAGGAAAAATCTTTGCTGCTGCATTTATTACTCCTATTTCATAATCGAAGGTAAATTTCGATGGACGCCATTCAGGCAAAGTTTGTTTAATCAATTCGAAAACTTTTTCATAAGTTTTCCCTTCTTTGTTTTTTAACAGAATATAAAATAATGGTGCTACATTCGTGGATAACTCAGTGCTTCCCATGTCTCCATGAATGACATAAACTTGTTCGAATGGGTTTGGGCAGCCGTCGAAAGTGCCATCACCAAAGTAATGCGTTACACATTTTATATGTTCCTTTACTTCTGTCGAGGAAAATATAATTATTCGATTACAGTCTTCATTACAATAATCAGCCAATACATACTTATTAAATTCTTCTGGTATTATAATTTCTTCCACATTCTTAAATTGTGTTTTTGGTACGTTCAACGACTTATTTCGGTGTCTGTATAATACTGTTTTTAATTTTTTATAGTCAGGAACATTTCCTGTAAGGTGTAACCCTTTGTCTTTTAAGTTACCCATGTGTTTTTCGAAAATTTTCTGTACTGATCCGTAATTTGAATTTACTTCTTTTTTGCACTCACTTATAGCCATTTGAACTTCATTGTCTTCAAAATGTGGCACGCACTGATCACTGTGTTTATAATCTTTAATTATTGTATTATTGGTATTCTCAATAGTTACATATCCACTACATTTAATACTATTTCTCCTATTTACACAATGCCAAGTACTTGAATTTTTATTTTCTCTGCGTTTAATATATTTATGTCCGGCACGTAATAAAGTTTTTCCACCGCGTCGACTGTCAATAATTATTAAATTTACACCACGTGAACTACTTGACCCAGACATTGCAATAGATAAACTAACAAGCTATCCTAATTACTCATATCGCAAAAGTACAGCTGCAAATAGCAAACTAAACCCGGAATAATACTGTCTCTCTCTATTTTCATAAAAACAAAAGGGAAGAGCTAGATACGAATTCGAGGAAGGGCTCGTCTCTATTGTTTTACGAAAAAACCGGTTGGTCAGGTAACTACCTGAAGTGAAACGACAATTACCGAGTGTGATTTGTTTAAAAAATAGTATTAATAAATATTATCTTGCTTAACTAAGATATTTTTTATTTATAATACTATTTTTTTCTTAACGCATTGTATAACTTTTCTTAAGAGGTACAGTGCTCCAAAATTGATAATGCGCATAGAAATCTTTGACAGATCGGTTGTTTTCGATTATGTGACACATGATATTGACTCCTATTTCTTTCGAACAAGGTGCAAAATGCAAGTGTTTTTTTAAGGCTCTTACGATTTAATGATTTGGGTGTGAAGATCTGCATTATTAATTTTGGACAAGTGTAGATAGGTACTTATATCTACCTAAAACATTTACTTCAGTCAAAAAATGATTTTTTTCTTCATAATGTGTGATAATATTGAGATGAAATTGATCATGATGTTCTGTTTTAGTTTAGTTGAGCACGAATCTCACTCAGCAGGTAGTTGTGTCTGTAAATTTAATAATTTAACGAAAATTGGAATAGACTTTGTTCAACATGGAGAAAAAAGGGTTTGTAGTTCGGATTAATTTCATTTCAAATAAGGAACGTATAAGAAATCAATAAAATTCTTAGATTAGTTTTACCTGTCAGCATCTTTTGGTAATCTAAAAAAAATTAAATTTGGATCACGATCCGTATTTAAGCAATTAAATACGGCACAGTATTTTTTGCTGCTTTTTCCTTTTTATGTCCATTTTTCTATTCATAAATTTTAATAAATACCTAAATACGACATTTATAAACTAGTACGAAATAGGAACAAATAGCGCGCGCGCGTATCGTCTTCCGCTTGCGGCAGCCGACTAGATTCGCCCCCCCGAGGCGGCAGGCGCCTGCGCCGCCCACGCGCGGAGTGACACAGGCCTGACACTAGGTAGTATTCTTTTTAGTACCTCATGCCAACCCTTTCATCTGTCATGGCGGTTTGTTTTGAAGTGTTGAATTTATGCGTTATGTCGTGATACCTAGTTATTTTTTGTAATTTAGTAAGTTACTTTGAAGAAATGGTGAAAAAGTGCTTTGTACAGTTTTGTAAAAGTGAATCGTATGGTGGAAGCGGAATTTCATTTCACAGGTAAGTCGAAAAATTTAATATTATATTTTATAACAAATAGGGTAACCATGCGGCATTGTGGGATTAGGTGGTGTATTATGTTATGGTGGGTACAGGTATGGGACCTTAAAAAGGGTACGTTTTGCGGTGTTTCAATGTGCTATGATATGATTAATTATAATTTATATTTCTTTGATAGATTTCCGAATAATGAAGATCAGAATATCAGAAGAAGAAGAATTTTACGTCCAATAAAATGATATTCTATTCTTATTCATATTTTGAATTATTTCATAATTTATTGAAAAAAATATTTGTCACTGATATTTTTTAAAACTATTTTCAATACATTAAAACACATTAGGTATGATTTCTAACCAGTGAGATTAATATTATAGAATAACTTCAGGAAGCTTTGATTATTTGATGATGAAAAACATGGATTCTGTCACTCCTGTCGACATCATAGTCACTCGTGTCTATTGAATAAAACAAAAAATACATATTTTTTTCTTAAACCACTGCCGTGTAATCCCTGTTTTTTATATGTATATAAAATTGTATGTTAATATGTATAAAAGTTGATTACGTTTTTTATTATTATTTTATTCCGTACGGTATATTTACCAAATAATAAAAACTAATTTATTAAAAAAATGTCTTTTATTTTAATTTGTCATGAATCATGATCTACTAAACTATCGCCGTCCTTGACAATCACAAAATAATTGACATTTGCTATCTAAGCATCCCGCTTCTATGCAACTCCGAAGTGTGACGAGATTTTGACGACGTATGCGTAGCGATCGTTTAGTAGAATTATCCATAAATTATCTAGGTACCTATATAGCAATTTTTTTTGGGTCCCAATTTTCGATCACAATAATATTATTATTAGTAACAACAAGTCCCCAAAGTCCCACGTAACACATTTTTTTGGTCACCTTATTAGAAAGGGACAAACGGCCTCTTTACTTCACCTCCTGCTCGGCTCGCTTTTGGGTTCCGAGTACTCAGTCCTGCTATATATACAAAGTCCTTGGTCCTTAACTACTAAGCAATGGAAGGAAGTACTATGATATTATCTACTCTGTCTTCTACCAATGTTTTCTATCATTGAAACATTTTTAATGTCCGAGGATACGCCCTTCAGAACATTTTACTCAAACCTTCTTCATACAAGCAAAATAACTGCCATCTGTCATAATTTGTTGGAACTATGTCAGAGCCGAGCTACTTATCCTGACGACGCAACCTTGTACATGCGTTCATATTTTACCGTCACCGGATAGTACAGCTTGCGGACGTCCGTACAAGTTTACGTCGTGCGGCCATTGTAGACTTTGGTAGTAAAATAATTATCGCTTAAAAATGTGTTTATTTATTAATTAAGGATGATACGATATTCCATATTCCTTTTTGACCTTCGTATCATAGTTTTTGTAGCCTTTCAAAACAAAAATAGGCATATTTATCACAAGAAACAAAGACTATCTCTCCGTCACAGACAACTGTCGACTGAGGACCGTTGGCCCTAAAATGTCTATTTTAGGGCCAACGCGCGGGTGCCATTTTATTGAGTGGTTTGGCCTGTCCTTACGCAGTAATATATTATGTCAATGGTCCGAACTTATCCGAAAGTTTTCAACAGCTCTGCCTACCAAGAGCTTTAGAATAGAATGTCTTAAATAGTCACCATAATACAAGTTCTAGTTATGTACAGTAGAGGAACTAACATGAAAAATTTATAAGGGCAGATTTCAGAAGCAACAATGCACAACTGGCCAAGCTGGCCGATATAATGAGCCAGGACCACATGCTGGCCAATGGCGAATTCACAGGGCCGTTAGGGGCAAGACTTATGGAGGCAAAATGGCAAGAGGTCCGAGACGTCCACAAAGCAAATACAAAGTAGAGCTGCCATATTTCGTTTTCTATGGCATGAAGCCACTAATCGGGGTTGAAGGCTGAGGTGCGCGGGGGTGCGGCACTCTAACTCCATCTTAGTTCGAGTAGATGAACTTTTATTTAAAACTCAGGTTAACGCCATCTAAGTTCAAGTAGAAAACGTAGCCTCGGTGGTTATACATTGCGTAGCTCATGTATAACCTATTATCATGTATATTTTTTGAAGTTGGTGCCATATTTCTTCAGATTACTTTGTCACCGCACCAACATCAAAAAAGAACAGTTCCTGCTTTAGGTATATTTGTACTAGTGTTGCCACGAATAGTGAATTGGCCGAATACCGAATATTCGGCGACGCTGCCGGCCGAAGCGCCAAATATTCGGCCGCCGAATATTCGGCGCTACAACCTGTTTTTTTTGTTCCTGGAACTGCTTCGAAGAAGTCGCAAATAAATAAATAAATAAGTCGCTACAGATTATATGAGAAATGCTAATTATTAGGTGGCAGAATGCTGTGGCAAACGAGTTGAATTTTTATTTGATAATAGTTCGCCTAGATCGGATCTCCGATCCTTACAAGTGGTGGTCAGCAAACAAAAAACAATACCTACCTGAACCTTTTGAAATTTGCAATAACTTATCTTTCTTCACCTGGAAGTAGCGTTTATAGTGAAAGGTTATTTGCTGAGGATGGTTACAATCAAAAGCGAAATCGTTGGGTAGCAATACTGAAATGCTAGTTTTTATCCAGCACAACTTACTACTGATTAATTTTAAGTACTAAAATGTTGTGATTTGGAAATAAATACACAATTTTGATTAAAATAACAAGTCATTTTTTACAAGTATTCGGTATTCGGCCCGAATAGTACGCACTATTCGGCCGAATACCGAATACTGAAAAAACTGGCCGAATAGGCCGAATACCGAATAGTTGCCGAATATTCGTGGCATCTCTAATTTGTACTGTCACATATAATTTGTGTAAACCTTAAATTATTTCTTACATTTTAGTGGTTTTTTGAAGTCGGTTTTTTAATTTTTTCTACATCGATGGTTTTAGTAATTAATTTAAGTTAGCTGTTCTTGTGATGGAATGTTAGGGTAAGCGCCTTATCTTATTTTTTTCAAACCTTTTTTTTGTGTTTTTAGCCTCTGCATTAAAATGTAGAGAACATACTTTGCTATATTTTGTTGGACTCGGCCTGTGGATGAATTGAATTCATTGCTGCTTCAATGCAGAGTCGTTAAGAAATAAATAAAAACTACGTCTTTAATTTATAATAAACATGACCCCCCTATTTATTTTTTATCCGGCCTGAGTACGTCCCTGAATAGTATTTCTATTTGACACTAGATGGCGCTTCCAGCAATTTAGAATGTTCTAGTGAAATAAAATATAATTTAAAATATTACTACGCGTGAAAGGATACTTTGCTTTCGTCCACAAATCTTCTATCATCACTGTAGCTCTTACATCCAACAATCCAACAACTTCATTGTGATCGAGAAAAACTTAAAATAAAATAATTTCAAGACTCAATCGTACCGCTCGAGCTCGGGACCTGTCACGCACTGATGTCAGCACCCCACGCGTGGAGTAACTGAACTACAGACCGTATGACGTCAGATCGTACTTGGTGGCACCACCGCTACGTTGCTTACAACAGCTCTACTATGTATTTGCTTTGTGGAGACGTCCTTAAAGAAATTGGCCCTGATAAAAGTATTGTGCAGTGGAAGCAGGTATTAATGAATAAGCAGCATATTAGTATTATTTTTGAATGTTTTTGTTACTATTGAAACCAGATGTTATGTTTCAGACATGGCGAGACCTTAAAAGAAAGGCGCGCAAAGAAAATGCAGCAGCCAATACTGCAAGAAATGCCACTGGCAATATAATAGAAGTGCCCAGTGTCTCCAATGTTGCACTGAGAGTGCTATATAGACGCCATAGGGCAAGATTGCTCTGTAGGAATAGGCCCGGAGGAAACAAATATTGGGAGGCTAGTTGTAAGTATTCAAACTCTTTTAGAATTTCCAGCAAGCTTTATTTAACTGTGAAAGTGGGGATTTTCCTGTTATCCAGCTATTTCCATGCAAAATGTGACTTCTTTCGTTTTTAGCTAGCTATGTAATTATTCAACTTGATTTTATATTTGTCTTACAGATTGTAGCGACCGATGAGCCCATTATAACTATTGAGCCAGAAGTGGCTCCCCATGACTATGCTGAAAGTAGTCCACTTAGGGCCACCAGAGTCCGGCGTCTCCAGCGATCTGGACAGCCCAGACAACAACAACCACCTGTTGCATTTTTAAACATGCAACAGGAACATAATAATCTGTTGCAGCACCAAAATGTCCTATTAAATGTGAGTATACATAAGAATAATAATCAAATATAATCTATAGGTACTTAGATGTGCATGCAAACATGCAGATTTTTCTGTTTATAGTTAGAAGTGATTGTACATGCCAAAATTGAATAAGAGTAAGATAACTTATCTTTACCTGCTCATACAGCTCTCAGTTATTTAACTATTTTATAAATTGATATAGCTATTTGAAAATTTTACATACTATAGGTATATAAAATTGGTATATTTTATATACATATATGGTATATTTTATATAAATAAACTTTTATTATATTGATAATTCTTTCCAGAGACTTAATGACACAGTCGAGGGAAATTCCTATACGGGCAACGTATTTAAGATAAGGGCAGAAAGAAGACGCAATGTAAGTGAAGAAATTATTTATTAACTGTAATCGACGCTGCTGTCCTGCACGCAGCAAAGCGCCAGCTGGTCTTACAGGCTCGGCATTTCCCTCTTCATTTTCATTGACTTCATCATCGTGATTCCCAAATGGGACTCTGAAATATATTTGTAATATTAATATTCAGCTTTCATTTCACAAAAAATAAGCTGCCCATTTCAATTTCATTTTGTTGTTTTGTTGTCAAAGAAAAATAATTTACTAACCTGTAATGCTTCATAATATTATACAGTGTTATACATGCATATATTATTGCGGAGGCCTTCTCTGGGCTATAATGAAGTACCCTGTCATGTCCAAGGCATCTGAAGGTACCCTTGAGATACCCATTTGTCCGATCAATGCCACTGCCACTGTGTGTACAGGTCAGCTGGGCTATTTTCTGAAACATTTTTATTTGTTACAGACTTTTGGCAGAAAATGGTGGTGAAGAAATAATTATTTTATAGATTAAGATATTATTACATATGTAAGACTGATTATTGTGACACTCGATAGGTAAGAATACCTAATAAAGGATATTTTTGTTGATTTTATAGCGGTGGTAGTTAATATACATATAAGTTTAAGATACAATAAGACTGATTGGTGCCTACTTAAAATAAAAATAGTTTCTTGTTTTAAGATTTTTAGCTTTGTTATTAATATTTAGTAAGAATAATTGTGATAGTTAAGGACATAAATGATCATAAGTTTAAGAATCCTACATAGGACTGATTGGTGCCTACTTAAAATAAAAATTGTTTCTTGTTTTAATATTTTTAGCTTTGTTATTAATACTTAGTAATGGTTAGTAAGAATAATTGTGATAGTTAAGGACATAAATGATCTCTCACTTAGTTGTTTTTTTCTAGTTTTAATTAATATCTACAATTGTTTTAAATATATATTTTTCGTAGTTGATTCATTAAAAGTAGTAAATTAAATAAGTTTTTTAATGTTGTACCTATGTGAGTAATGAATAACTTACCCAATAAATTGTATGAGCCAATTCGAGCCTCGTATAGTCGATTCATCTCTCTCCTCAGATTTGAGTGATTAAAGATGAATTGGTCATGGACCCTTCCAGGGTACCGTGCATTAGCATGCAGAATTCGGCAGTCAGCATCGCAAACCTGTTAAAATTTATAATTAGTAATTATAAATAAGATGACTCATTTACAATAGGGAATATGCATATTTTTTTTTTATACTTTTATTGGATAGTTTTACATCACTTTATTATAGTAAAAAAAAATTCAACGCCAAAATAAGTAATTTAAGGTATTTTAAAGAAAGTTAAAAAATTACAACCATCACGACCACTTTGAAATTCCCGTCAGGATGGCGGGCTGGTGTGACGTCATAATCTTTTAACTTCACGGCTCAGAATAATGAGTCCCGTCAGTCGGCATAGATTTTTTACCTAATCAAGTAATCACAGAGTACTTTTGTATTTTCAACAAACCAATGTTGTCATGGTAACAAACGAAAAAGGAAGTGTATAAAGTGTGATCAGTGGCTGTTTTGTAATGGTAATAATAATGGTATGGTAAAAATAATACTACTAGTAGCTCTTTTGAAATGGGAGCGCGCAAACCAGAGGACCTTTGTACACAATATTACGCTATTATGGCAATATGAATATAAAGTAATATTTGTATTGTATGTAAGTACTTACTGTAACTTTGGTTCTCAGTAAGAGAGACTAGGGTTAGTGGGTCATTCTATTCTATTATCTGTGGGGGTGTAAGAACCTGCACCTGGCTCTCTTGAATGGAACCATTGTGCATATCTCAAAGGTCTAAACCCCCTTCCTAAGCTTGGACCATTTCCCACCACGCTGGTCCACTGCGGATTGGTGGGTTCACATATCTAAATGTGCTTAATCTAAATATTGAGGTTTCTCACGATGTTTTCTTTCACATGCTACATGATTATCCCCGAATTTTAATTCTACAAAAATAACAACGTATAACATACATTTTATCTTTTATTTATAATAAAAACTACTATAACTGATCAGTGTAATCATATCACACTCTATCATATATCTCTATTTACAGGATGGTTGTGGTTTTCCATCGGCTCCATTTCCATTTTACATGTGGCTCTCGACTTTTCAATAGTCTTTGCTGTCCTTTTCCGCAGCTGGCCACAGTTTACTCGTTCATACTGCGTAATAAATTTAATGTGTCCAGTTCTTCTGATTACGAGAATTCTTCCATAACTTAATTTAGAAAAAAATAACAACTTTTGAAATATACCAACGACTGCCATTATAACCTAAAAGTAAAAAGAGCAACTTGTGTCATGTTCATGTCATCTCTCTCTCTCTCTCAGCCTTCCGTAGTCCACTGTTGGACATAGGCCTCTCCTAACGATCGCCACCCCAAACGGTCACCCGCCATCTGCATCCAGCGGCTTCCCGCTACCTTCCGCAGATCATCAGACCAACGGGTTGGGGGGCGACCGACACGCCGTTTGCCGACACGGGGTCTCACATGTCATAATTCTTACAATACAAATTTAATTTTATTGTGTTGCAATATGGAGCATATTGGAGTGGCTCGTTGACTAGCGAATGGCTGTTTACGCCTCATTACAATAGAACAACTAGTGGCAGCCCATACACTACCAACAAAAAATATAAAAAGTCCTAAACTTTGCAAACAAACAAGCATATCAAACAAGAAGTGGAGAGGTTATAGGAGGCTAGGATCTATTGGAAGAATTTTTATGTGATTCATCGTATCTGATCACAACGAGCATCACAAACACTCGGTGACATTAACATTTCTTTGTTTACATTTGACATTTATTTAACTTCCGCCGTAAACGCAAAGAAGTTATTATTCTGAGATTGATATATAAAGAATTTTGACGTCACATCCGCCCTAAGAAAATGGGTGACGTTTCTCTGAAGTTAGAATTTACCGAAGTTTTTTTGTACTTTTCAACTTCATTTACTTGCTCAAAAATAAATTATAATCAAAAATATTGATGGAGTCGTAGTTATGAAATAACACAGTTTATTATAAATAATATATGACCCATATTTGAACCACTTGCATGTTCCCTATTGTATTGCATTAAAAAAAAAGGAAGATATATGAAATACGCCCACCAAATTTTAACAGTAATATTTTTGCATATCCAAGGTCTAAAGTAGTCTAAACTACCATTCTAAGCTTGGACCATTTCCCACTGCGAGATGGTGGGTTCACACTACAGAGTAAGTAATATGTTTACACATATATATGTCAATGGTTTACACATGATGTGCTAAATATAGATGATAATATGCAGGTTTCCTTACGATGTTTTTCTTCACCGTAAGAGCAATGCAGCAATGGTATATAACTCATTGGTAGATGTGAAGGGCGGGAATCGAACCCACATCACACATTATAATTATATTCAACTTTTCTCGCTACTACAATTTACCTCAGTGTAGTGTCAAATTATAACAAGTGCAATTACCAATTGGGTGTTGATGGAATGGTATCCTTTTCTGTTCCGGTATTGAACCCTTTGAGGTCCTGGCGGGGGGAATATTGCAACATGGGTACAATCAACCGCACCAATCACATCTGGTACACCAAACTTCTCCTGAAACCCTCTACTGAGAATGTTCATAGACTATGATAAAGTTCATATACTATGTACTTACACTCTATTCACTGCTTCGGTAAAATGGGCGAGGTATTTGCTCATAGTGGTTTGGGCAATGCACACAGTGTGATCTTGTCCGGTAGGTCTCTGGTAGCTACCATCACCCAGTAGTCGAACACTTGTGAGAACCTAAAGAATAGATTAAGTATGTGAGATTCATTAGAGTCATTTGATTTCTTGTAAACATACTTTTTATTCCTAGTTTTTAGCATGTTGGTGACAAACAATAGACTAGGGTTTTTACCGTTGTGAAAGGATTAGCATTAGTCGCTGACTGTAAAAGGTTCGCCGGACATATTAAAGCAAAAGTTTCACATCATTCCGAGAGGGAACTTCTGTGGAATCGCATTGCATTAACTAAGTTGTAACTTAATAAAAAATATTGAAAGCGTCCTTCAGTACTCACTTTTATGTGGATGGGCAGACCATCTTCTTCATTAATGGGCTGTAATTCCACCCTTAATTCCTCGCACAAGAATAATAGGTACCATTTCTTTGGTTAACCGAAAAACTTTTTGGAATTCGGTTGCTGGCATTTTAAACGGGTTATGGGAGTCCCGTATCATCCTCCTCGTTATCTTTCTTTCGTGTGCCTCTTCTTGCTGGGCAAGTATAAAGTTAAAATAATTGACCGCCGTTGTAAAAGATAGATAGATAGATAAGTTATTTATTTACTTAACACAACACATACACAGGTTACACAACATTAAAACAATACTTGTCTCACTAAAATATTTATATCACCACCTTCAAACTTGAGTGATAAAATGCAAACCAAACAAATGTCAAAATGTGACATGTGTGGGCAAATTGGTTCACCCGTGTTAGCCATAGAACAACGCGGACTAGGGTGTACCCTCGGGAAGCGACATAGCGATCTTTCTTGATACAAAAAAGTCTGCCAATTTTTGCGGGGGGAAATTTTACCGTTTACCATGATTATGTCCCATTTGACATGCCATTATGAGTTTTTATTCCCAGCAATAAGAGTTACGTGAAGTGACATTTAATAATGAACACAGTGTCTTCATTTTTCTTGCCAATGGATGTAACGATTATCGATAAGTGTTATCGATGAATTCGAGAACATGGGTAGAAAATACTAATTTTAAATTAGTGAAATTATGAATGATTATTAAACGGAGCCTTTATTTAAATAACTTACCTTAAAACGAATACCTAAGTAAAAAATAAATGACGCACATAGTTATACTTAGTAGTTTTTTGGTACTACATTTGTACTCACGTGATCGGTCGCGAGCTGTATCGCTGTTTTTGATGAGTACAATGCAAGTGGTATGTGGTATGTAAGTGGGCAACCCGACTGTCAGATGTTTTCAAGCTGCCCTGCCGAAGCAGCCCGGACCCACGGCTTAACGTGCCGTCCAGCCGAAGCACGGAAGCGACCAGAAAAAAAACATTTCAAATCGGTTACCCATCCAATAGCTGACCGTGCCATTTGTTGCTTAACCTCAGCGATCACTGAAGCCAACTCGACTACGGATGCTTCCCAACTGCCTATGTCCTTTTGTCGATAAATACATATTATCTAGGTACATACCGGTACATCACTATTGCATTTTTTGACATTGGTTGCTAGGTAACGGCTAATAACAATAAACCATGACCGAAGGCGATCAAATCTGTGAACAAATCCGGAAATCCGAATATTCTATGAAATAAAGCTGTCATTTTAGTATGTGAACGAACGAACGCTTTGCCAACTAGATTGAGTCTAGTGAAAATTGAGACTGCAACTAGTTTTTATAAATCGGTGGGCCTTTCAGTACCCGTATTACGAAAAACCGCAGCATATTCTATTCGATAGTCTATTCGAAAGTGCTGTCAACCTGTCAACAACAAAATGGCGGTGTATAGATTTGCGAAAGTTTGACAGCTATCATTCCATAGGTCATTGTCAGAATAATATTATGTACTCTGTGGTCATTCTTTTCGAAACTCATTCGAAAGGTAAAAAGTGTTCGAAAGTGCTGTCAAGTTGACAGTAGTCGCACTCGCATTCGATTCTATTCGTTAGCTCGAATTTTCATGATACGGGTACTGGCCTACCACCCCGGCAGAGGGGAACGTCTGCCTATTTCGTCTCCAGACCATTCATACTCAATGGTGTTAGCAAATAAGACTAAACGTCAAATCTCTGTGTCAAAACTGTAACTCACATCTTGTAGTGATTATTTCGTGTTGGCCATATTAGCGTTTGTGAGGACAACTGGTATCACACAATTTGTTGAAACTAGCTGTCATTTATATCTTGTCGCAGCCATACTGTGCTACGCGTGCTGGTCTACTTACCATAACCCTGTATAAGAGGTACTTTTTATACACAAAATGTGTATTAAAATTGATACAAATCTGGTAGATTCAGAGTTGGGGTGGCATCAGAATGTAACTTTTGGTTGTGATGAAAATATTTGGATTCAAAATGCTTGTGGCAAACTCTTCGGTTGTTATATACAGGGTTATTGGTAAGTAGACCGGATCCTTTCAGGAAGTGATAGAAGAAGGCATTTCCAGTCGATTGAACCCTATAATGCATTATCCGAAACTTAACCATTTCTAAGATATTTAATATTTAAGGTTCTTTATTTTTATGCCAAAATTTTATGCTTAAAACCGAAAATAAAAAAAACTGGCCATAATTCATATTTTTTTTGGTTCTTGTGCATAACTAACACCTTAATAAACTAATTAAAATAATAAAATGTGCATTATTCGACTTAAATTAGAGACAATACCTCAAAAAAGATAAACATTAAAAAAAAAAAGCAAGAACAAATAAATTAAATTAAAAAAGAATTTCATATGACATTTTTTTGTGCACTTCAGCATAAAAACATGATCAACTAATAGGCTTTCAAACAAGATAATTAAATATCAAATCGATTAAGGTATCACCAAGATATGGGCAAAACAACCAGAGAAAGCGGAGAAAACTCAACAGGGGTTTCCATACTAAAGTCAACAGGACTGAAAACAATCACACTTTTTACCTTTAAATTAGGCTAATTTTGTTAGTTTTTCTGTGTAATTTTGTCCGTCTGTGCTGGTTGTTTTGCTATTGTCAATAAACGCGACTAGGATATGTTCTTTATCATTCAAGTGCCTGTAAATATCGTCTGTGAATTTTGTTAGTAGTTGTGTTGTACTCTTACCTGCCTGAAACCCATATTGTTTGTCAGTTATTATATTATGTTTATTATAAAATGAATTTATTTGTTTAGCTAATGCTTTTTCTACAATTTTGTTTATGGTATTTAATATAGCGATTTGGCTGTAGTTGTCATAGTTTTGATGACAGCCTTTTTTTTTTATCTTTATTTATTAAAGAGACTTAGGTCACTTACAATAAACTGTGACCATGTCAGTCTCATCGAGACATACACTATTTAAATAAATGCTAAACTAGGGTTGTCTTAAGTCTAAACAATATTTTACATAACTATACAATATTTTGGCCTCAATAGAACATGGATTTGAAAGGATAGTCTGAAATGCACCAACGTCAATTAGATTGACTCGAAGTTTTCGAAATAACATTGCTCTGTCCGAATTATATTGTTTACATTCTACCAAAAAATGATATAAGTCCTCTACTACTGAACATGCTGAACAATCCGGTGAGCCTACAACTTTCATCATATATTTAAACTTATTTAATGGCAAATGACCTGATCCTAATCTATGGGACAAAACAATCTCATATCTACTTAATTTACACTCAGCAAACCATGGGATTCTGGGAGGTTCAGCTTGTAGCGTTTTGTACCAAACGCCCTTTTCTACAGATTTTGAATCAAAATATTCCTTCCAGTATTCATGATTCCGAATTTTATATTTTAACAAGAAATCTGAATAATTACTTTTTATATTGTATGTAACACCATCCGATACAGCCATTTTAGCGAGACGGTCAGCTTCTTCATTGCCTACTAATCCGATGTGCGAAGGTATCCATTGCAAACGAAAAACTCTATTATTGTTTATTAATTCCTTCATTTTGTTCAGCACAACGTATCCCATCGATACACCTCTGCCACCAGAAGTGCAACGAGAGAGGTGCTGTAATGCGCTTTTGCTGTCAGTGAAGATAACAAATTTGTAGAGATCTTCAGAGATAGCGTATGATAGTGCTTCGGAAATTGCAATCAACTCAGCCGCCATAATAGAAATATTTGCCGAAGTTTTAAATATACCGGATTTTTTTGCCATAGGATCATAAAACGCTGCCCCTATGCCTCGAACATCTTTTGACGCATCAGTATACAGGTATCTCCAGGCATTATATTCTCCATAAACCTCTTGTATAATGTTAAATTTCAAAATCGAAAAACTATTCTTGTAGGACGATTTTGGCTTATTCAAACTTTTCAATTGAGTTCTAACCACATCCGCAACATTAATATTTGACACCCAGGTATCTAGACAAAAGGAAGCCTTTTTATGAGTAGTTTTAACTATGCCTGTTTTGAGCTCTTTCGGATATTTACCTTCCTTGACCGATGCATTAATAAACTTTGATAGTATTTCTGCTATGTCGATCTCGATTGTTTTTAGGTCTTTACCGCGTATTTTGTCGGATCCAGAGTCGTGGGCACATGTTTCGATCCTCCGTTAACGTTGCGTATCGTCAACTTTCACTGTCAAAATGTAAGTCAAGGTTAGTTCCAAAAGTGACATTTGTTTTTTCCATATGTTAGGTGGAATTTCACCAAACGCTAAACGTATTTAGAAGCCTGTCATGCGTCTGTCAGTTAGTACAAAATGTATTTAAAATTTGATTTAAATACGTTTAGCGTTTGGTAAAAGTGGCCCTTCGTGTAGATTCGAAAATAGTATCGAATCCTATGCTCGCGCCTCTGTTTATCCGATACTTTCTTTAAAAGTTCCTGTGAATACTGAAAAGTGTATGCATTGAATCCTTACTAATATTAGTACAGACAGACACAGTTATACTTTCACATTTATAATATTATAAATGTGAAAGTATAACTGTGTCTGTCTGTTACTCTTTCACGCCAAAACTACTGAACGGATTGGAATGAAATCTGGACGTCCACTGCTGAACATAGGCCTCCCCCAATGATTTCCACCTTGTCCGATCGGAGGCGGCCCGCATCCAGTGCTTCCCCGCGGACTTGACTATATCGTCCGTCCATCTCGCGGGGGGCCGCCCAACGCTGCGCTTGCCGGTACGTGGTCTCCACTCCAGGACTCTTCTGCTCCACCGACCATCAGACCTTCGAGCAATGTGTCCGGCCCACTGCCATTTCAGCTTACTGACTCGATAGGCTATGTCGGTTACTTTGGTTCGTCTACGGATCTCTTCATTTCTGATTCGATCACGTAGAGATACGCCGAGCATAGCCCTTTCCATAGCTCGCTGGGTGACTCTGAGCCTATTCAAGAGGCCTAAAGTTAGAGACCACGTCTCGGCACCGTAGGTCATCACTGGCAAAACGCACTGTTCAAAGACTTTCGTCTTGAGACACTTTGGAATTTTGGACGTGAAGACGCTTCGTAACTTCCCGAACGTTACCCAGCCAAGTTGGATTCGCCGAGTGACCTCTTTCTCGAAGTTGGATCTTCCTAGTTGGATTGTTTGTCCAAGGTAGACGTAATTGTCCACCACTTCGAGAATCGAGTTCCCTATGGATATTGAGGTGGGACCTACCTGAGAATTGGCCATGACTTTCGTCTTGTCCATATTCATTTTGAGGCCCACCTGTTGGGAAACCCGATTGAGGTCTTGGAACATTTTGCTGAGGTCTTCCAACGATTCTGCCATAACCACGATATCGTCGGCAAACCGAAGGTGAGAGATGTATTCGCCGTTGATATTAATGCCGAGTTCTTCCCAGTCCAGGAGCTTGAAGACATCTTCCATCGCATTAGTGAAGAGCTTCGGAGATATAACATCTCCTTGTCTCACACCTCTTTGCAATGGAATTGCTTCCGTGGTCTGGTCAAGCACTTCAACACTTCGATATACCTGTAGTCAATGTGGCACCGTTGTAAGGCGTTCAGCACCGCCCACGTCTCGATCGAATCAAAGGCCTTCTCATAGTGCACAAACGCTAAGCATAATGGCAAATTGTACTCAATTAACTTATAACCAAGACCCCTCTGTAGGCAAGGAAACCTTCTTTTTAGTACGCCAAATGTCCTTTCCACTACATTCCTTGTCCTAATCTGCACCTTGTTGTAATTTTCTTCTGCCGGTGTAACAGGATTCCGTACAGGCGTCAACATAATGCCGGTGCAGGCATATCACCAACAAGAATCCCTTCAATATTTCTGTTCTCAAGCCTTGCATGAACTCTTGAGTTTCTAATAATTCTGCTGTCATGAGAGCTTCCTGGCCACCTTGACACTACATCGTATATTCCCATGTCTGGTCCAACAACAGCCTGAAAAAGAAAAATAATTAAGAATACTTAACAAAACAGAAAGTTATTGTATGTATTGATACTTAATTTGTTTTTGTAGCACAACCCATTTGTAACCTAGTTCCATAGTAGTTTCTATTTAGCTATTTACCCACCTGAACGTTGAAGGAAAACCACCCATGTCTATTTCTGTAGGCTTCTGAATGTTCGATTCCACGTGGTCTTGTAAGTTTAATATGGGTGCAGTCGATAGCACCAACAATATCTGGCAAACCAGGTAAATTCCTTGTGGCACCCAAATCTTCATAAGCATTTTTAAGTATTTCTGTGTCCTGTCTCGTTCTTGGGAAGTAAATGTACTTATTTAATTTGGTGGCTAGTACACTTGACACCCTTTCTATTACATGACAAACTTTTGGCTGAGAAAGGTAATGGAGGTCACCGGAAACTTTCTGCAAAAAAATACGAAGTAAGTAAGTATATTTTATTTTCGATTGGAAGTTGTTATGGGTTCTTCTGACAGGAAAGTATATCATACATAAGCAGCCTATCTACATCAAATTGTGAAGGTACACTGCCCTGACCGGGGATCCAGCGTAGGACCCCCGGCAGAGCAGTTGGATGAGACAGTCACCACTGCGCCATGTGTTGTCATTGATAAAGCTTATGAATAAAATTTTATTCATTTTACTATAGTTATTATGAAAGTACCTAGATACAAGGATAGCTATCATAACATTATGTTCAGTACATAGCTATGTGTCTCATGTGTGTCATGTTTGGAGGAAATCCCTACATGTGCGTAAAAACCAAAATACAAATAAGTCGATAATAGTTGATAAATTATTTTACATACCTGAAAACTTCCAGTAGCATAAAATCTCAAGGCAATCAGAAGTTGCTGGTCAAGTGGGATTGGCAAACCTCTTTGATTATATGTGTTTAGCTCTTCAAGCTCAGGTAATATAATATTTACGACAGTGGTTTTTGAAAATCTGTATCTCAATTTAAATTCATCATCAGAGAAAAACCTAAACGGGTCTATCACATCTCTCAAGTAACATTTTGGAAAACGCGGTAAATCAACTACAAAATCTTTGATTATATGTGTTTAGCTCTTCAAGCTCAGGTAATATCATATTGACGACAGTGGTTTTTGAAAATCTGTATCTCAATTTAAATTCATCATCAGAGAAAAACCTAAACGGGTCTATCACATCTCTCAAGTAACATTTTGGAAAACGCGGTATATCAACTACAGGCTGTAAGAGATTATCAACTTCTTCAAATAAATCCAGTATGTTCTCAAACTGGAAATCCATTGCAACTATCACCTCACGCAATTACAACAAGCCACTAAAATAAATAAATAATAATGGACTTTGACAACTATTTATTTCAAATGTCTGCTAAGCATAAGACGGAGTCTTCTTCCTTTGCAACCATACGTATTTTAAAGCTGTAAAATGTAGCATATCGGTCCAGGCCACTGGGACTCAGGCCAGCACACGCTGACTAGAATATGGTTATTTAATAATTCTGGACTGACCTCAGAAATGCAACGGCCGACCCTGGAGCCTCGTAAACCTGGTTTCAGTCAGCCCCGTACGAAGACACGCCTGCAGCAACTGGCGCGCCATCTAGTCACGAAAAGGTGGTTAAAGTATGTCCTTGCAACTAAGCGTGCTAGTTGAATGGAATATAATTTTACTATCTCAGCCTCTTCAGCTACAATGTATCATCAGTACAAGATCAGATGAAGGCTGTGACAACTGGCGGATAACTTTTCAGTTTTTCAAAACATGATGCAGGTGACCATACATGGTGAGACAAAATTATTCTAGATTGACTAAGTAACACACAGTCTGATTTTGTATTTTAACTAACTCGGCGGTTTACGAGTTCCTGTGCACTAGGAAGGAAAGTTATTTTATAAGCCTTTGCATAGTTTTTGATGGCTGCTAACATCATGTATAATTCTGTGGAATAATATTAAGAGCTCTGGTAGCATTCTTTGGTAGATGACAACAAATAAAGAAGGAAATGTCTTAACTGGGTAAGTAAATGATCAGTCATGCCACCAGGATAAATAAAATGTGAAGTCCTAACATTAACTAGGTCACATTTATGCTCGCCAACCCTAAGGTCACGTCCGGGCCAAAACTTTAATCTAGGCGTCGCCTTGCTGCAACTTCATACGTACGTACATAGTTACATACTTACATTGTTTCGGGTTATGAATCTTAAAGTGTCAAGTAAAATACACAAAGCTTTCTGGTCAGTTCGATTCGATTGAATAAATATGGTACGTAAAGATGTTAGTTGTACCTGATGCAACGGCAGTCAACATAGACTCTAATCTGTGCGCTGTCTGTAACAAGCCGACTACTACCCGACAACTCTCTCAGCACAAGCTTGCTTGTGTTGGGGTCCACCAACCCGCACTTGGCCAGCGTGGTGGACTAGGCCTAAAAACCCTTCCTTCATTGGATTATTGGAAGGAGACCCGTGCCCCAGCAGTGGGGACGTAATGGGTCGTGATGAAACTTAGGTACTAGCGTTGGAAAAACTGCACTAAACTAGCACATGCTATTAGAATGGGACATGTCAGCTCCGGGATTAACCGTATAGACCACCGATACACCGTGAGAAGCGAGCGCTTACCCGACTACCATCGCTCCAGGAGTTTAAATAATATGCTGTGTATCATAAACGGAAAAAACATAGTACATAATAATGTGATGAACTGTACCAAAAATTGAAAATCTGACCTAGTTGTAAAATGACGTCGATGGAATCTGACGTTCATACCCGAAATCTAAAAATGTTGTTAATAAAAATTAAAATAAAAGTCCTTTAATTCTAATTATTGTGTTATTGAGACGCCGAGTCGACGAACGATTATACTTTATACTATAAGCATAATAATAAAAACGACTACCACAGACCACTAAAAAGAAAGAAATTATTTAATGTTTAGACCAATTTTATAACTATATTTCGTTGGAGACAATCCAAACGATGAATATTCAAATAAACGTGGTCTAAGTGCAAAGCGTGTCAGGTTAAATGAAACCGAAGACTAGAAATAAACGTGTAGGTATCTTTAAATAACACAATGAATTCACTAATGGAGGCAAGCGACAGTGAAGAAGAAGACATACCGCTTGTTGCTTTTCAAAAAACTTTTAATCCGCAAAACTGTAACTGAATACGTAATGGAAAAACGCGTGGCAAATGACGTCGATCCTTTATCTTGGTGGAAAGTGAACAAACAAAGGTACGATCTTCTGTTTCCTGTAGTTCGCCATTATTTAGTTACACCACCAAAGAGCGTCCCGAGCGCATGTTTAGTGGCGCAGGACTTATTTACACACCACATCGAAACCGACTTGAAGGAGACAAGGCGTCAAAACTTTTATTTTTAAAGTGTAATTATAAATGCGGCAGCTGGATCTCCAGCCAGGACTACAGGAGATGTCCCCTATGCTCCCAACACTCCAACGCACGCTACAAAGGTCAGAGAGGTGTGAACATTCACATCGGGAAAACCCACCCCACGAACCCGCTGTCACAAACGCCCAACCCGCCATTAAACGCGGATACCACCACCCGATCAGAGCAACCTTTATACGAGCAGTATATAAACTTAAAAAAAGACATGTAGGTATCTTCCCGATTTTATTACCTACATTTATACATTCACTGTATTTTCAGTTGAACTGAATTGTATTTTCATTCATTGTTTAGGTACATATTGTATTTCACCTATTCTTATCTATTTACACTGTACCGTATATACCTACAATTATACCTACATTGTATAACGTATAATATTTACAATATATATCTTACACACTAGTTAATATTTATATTAGTTTAATTAAATATAGTTGTTATTATTAAATACAATACTATTTACACTAACAATACCTACTAACATTAATACTAAGTTCACATACATCACACACAATCATACAACACCAAACGTATCGTGCCCGACGGATAAATTGTCGTGATACATCGAGAACGCACAAAACATTTTATCCGTAGGTTATTTGTTGGTCAAGTCGAGCGGCCGCCGATACCGGTCCGGAGGCAAGTTCCCTGCCCCGCGCGCCCGCGCAACCTCGCGCGCCCTCCGCGGCCCGTGCGCCGCCAGTCGAAATCTCAACTCCGACGCGAAGCCTGTGCCGCTTTACGCTAGCCCGCTATTGCTTATGTTTACGCGATCTTTCCGCTGTGTACCTAGCTTGCTTATTTACTAGCCTATGCTTTATACCTAAGTGCTATAACTTTCTATCTCTGCTGTGTTATTGGCTTGTGCATTCTCCTTCTAAATTTCTATAGACTTTGTGAGTGCTTGTTCAATATACAAACCTGGACTGAACTGTAAGTGTTTGCATTTAATACCTACTCCTGCTAACACTACGCACTCACCCCGCCTATAACTGGTGACCCCGACGTGAGAATGCACAAGCCAATAACACAGCAGAGATAGAAAGTTATAGCACTTAGGTATAAAGCATAGGCTAGTAAATAAGCAAGCTAGGTACACAGCGGAAAGATCGCGTAAACATAAGCAATAGCGGGCTAGCGTAAAGCGGCACAGGCTTCGCGTCGGAGTTGAGATTTCGACTGGCGGCGCACGGGCCGCGGAGGGCGCGCGAGGTTGCGCGGGCGCGCGGGGCAGGGAACTTGCCTCCGGACCGGTATCGGCGGCCGCTCGACTTGACCAACAAATAACCTACGGATAAAATGTTTTGTGCGTTCTCGATGTATCACGACAATTTATCCGTCGGGCACGATACGTTTGGTGTTGTATGATTGTGTGTGATGTATGTGAACTTAGTATTAATGTTAGTAGGTATTGTTAGTGTAAATAGTATTGTATTTAATAATAACAACTATATTTAATTAAACTAATATAAATATTAACTAGTGTGTAAGATATATATTGTAAATATTATACGTTATACAATGTAGGTATAATTGTAGGTATATACGGTACAGTGTAAATAGATAAGAATAGGTGAAATACAATATGTACCTAAACAATGAATGAAAATACAATTCAGTTCAACTGAAAATACAGTGAATGTATAAATGTAGGTAATAAAATCGGGAAGATACCTACATCACTCCCCTCCAGAGGCCGTCACTACGGACGATAAAAATCTGGAAAACGGACGTGACGACCAGAGCGAGTTGTCCGAACAGGATTTACTATTTTCTCTGGTGGAGCGTCAATAGTAGTGGGTAAGTTAGTTTTGTCAGTGAGTATGTAGGCCGGCTTGAGGCGGTCTACTGATACTGTGACATGTTTGCCCTTGACGAGTAATTTATAAACCTTGTCTCCTCTTTCGATAACTTCATGGGGTCCGGTGTATGCAGATTGCAGTGAACCTCGCAATGCATCGTCTCTCAGGAAAACATGAGTCGAAGTAGCGAGATCCTTGTATACAAAAATTTTACCATGACCGTGACGTGAAGTTGGTACAGGTTGCAGCTTCTCGGCAAAAGAGCGTAGGCGGGCTAATAATTCTGTCATATCAGTACTACTGTCTACGCTATGACCAAAGAACTGACCTGGGAGTCTTAATGGCTCGCCGTAAAGAAGTTCGGCGGAGGAGGCTTGCAGATCTTCTTTAAAAGCACTCCTTATACCTAGTAAGACTAGTGGAAGAGATTCGGACCAGGTAGAGTTGCTGTGACACATTATGGCGGCTTTAAGTTGTCGGTGGAATCTTTCCACTAGACCGTTGCACGCCGGGTGATAGGCAGTCGTCCTCCGATGTTTGAAACCAGCTAGAATGGACAAATGGTGGAAGAGGGACGATTCAAATTGCCGGCCGCGGTCGGTAACTATATCTGTCGGACAACCAAATCGCGCTATCCAGCCAGATAATAAAGCCTTGGCCACGGTTTCTGCAGTCATGTCCTCAATAGGAATGACCTCTGGCCAACGTGTGAACCGGTCAACAGCTGTCAAGCAGTAACGGTAACCACTTGACATTGGTAAAGGTCCAATCAGGTCGATATGCACGAACTTGAAACGTGCAGGAGGTAAGTTGTACGTACCTAACGGGGAATACACGTGTCGATTGACTTTAGCACGCTGACAAGGTTGACAAGCTTGTGACCAATCTCGACAGTCTTTACGCATGCCTGGCCAAACATAGCGTTGTGCCACTAACTTGGCGCTAGCGTTTGCGCCAGGATGACTAAGGGAATGAAGACTGTCGAATATTTGCTTACGCAAAGGCTCGGGTATGAACGGTCGTGGCGTCGGAGTACTGACATCGCAGTACAACTCCAAACGACTGCCAGGTACGTTCATTTTCCGTAGACGAAGTGATGATGATGCATCGTCTAGGAAGAGAGCTAGCTCTTGGTCAGAAGCTTGAGCTTGTGCTATAGCTTCATCATCGACGGTGGTAGTCTGCAATTCACAAACACGAGACAGTGTGTCGGCCACAACGTTGTCTTTGCCGGCAATATACTGTATGTCCGTTGTGAATTGCGAGATGTAGTCAAGGTGTCTGTACTGACGGGGCGAACAGTTAGTTTTCCTCTCACGGAATGCGTAACAAATCGGCTTGTGGTCAGTAAACACGGTGAAATGGCGGGCCTCCAGCATATGACGAAAATATTTGATGCCTTCGTATATAGCTAAAAGCTCACGATCGTACGGTGAGTACTTTTGCTGCGAATAACTAAATTTCCGTGAGAAGAAAGCCAACGGCTGCCATGTGTCATCCTTGAATTGCTGTAATACAGCACCCATCGCTACGTCAGATGCATCGGTGATCAATGCGAGTTTGGCCTGACAATCTGGGTGAGCCAGCAATGTCGCACTGCAGAGGTTGGACTTGCAGTCCTCGAATGCTTGCAGTGAATCTCCTGTCAAGTTAACAGGGTGGGAAGCTTTAACTGAGCCAGTGAGCAAAGCATTCAGAGGAGCTTGTGTTGCAGCAGCTTGGGGCATAAATCTGCGGTAAAAATTGATCATGCCCAAAAATCTCCGGAGTTCTCGAACTGTGGTGGGCACGGGGAAGTTTTTGATGGCCTCTACCTTGGAATCCAACGGCTTCGTTCCAGCTGTGGAGATTTGGTAGCCGAGAAAGGTAACCTCAGACTTACCAAAAACACATTTGGACGTGTTGATAAGGATGCCGTATTCCTTCATTCTCGTGAAGAGTTGTCGGAGATGACTCTCGTGCTCTACCTCGTCTCTAGAAAATACCAGAAAATCATCGAGATAACAGTAGCAGAAATAGAGTCCGCGAGTCATCTCATCCACGAAACGTTGGAAGGTTTGGCCGGCATTCCTTAGACCGAACGTCATAAAAGGGAATTCGAACATTCCGAACGGGGTGGTAATAGCGGTCTTCGGAATATCGTCCACGCTGACAGGGATCTGGTTATAGGCCTTGACCAAATCAATGGTAGAGAAGACTCTACAACCAGATATGCTGTGGGAAAAATCGTGAATATGCCTTACCGGATATTTGTCGGGTATAGTTCGAGCGTTGAGAGCTCGGTAATCACCGCATGGCCTCCAACCATTGTCCTTCTTAGGCGCCAGATGTAGAGGTGACGACCAAGAACTCTCTGATGGCCGGGCAGTACCACTGGCCAACATCTCATCGAACTCCTGCTTAGCAATCTTCAGCTTGTCTGGAGCTAACCTGCGAGGGGATGAGGAAACAGGGGGACCAGGTGTAGTACGAATGTGGTGTACGGTGTTGTGTAGAGTCGTACGTGTCGTGCCAGATGGTCGAGTAATCTCCGGGAATTCAGCGAGAATTTTGTGAAAACGCGTGTCACCAGTCGAGACCTTAACTGAAGTTATACTATTACATGTTAAGTCTACAGAACCAACAGTTGACAAAGAAGTGGTGTTATCAATAAGGCGCTGATTGCGACAATCTACAATTAAATTATAGAAAGACAAAAAGTCTACACCAATAATTGGTTTAGTCACATCAGCCACTATAAAACGCCACGGATAGTCTCTACGTAGTCCTAGATTCAGGTTCAGTTGAGCCAACCCATAGGTATCGATGGTGGTACCGTTAGCTGCGCACAACTGGTAGTTGGTCTTCGCACGCCGTTCAGGCAGGGCAGATCGAGGGAAAACGCATAGGTCGCTTCCGGTGTCCACAAGAAATTGTGCTTTCGATCTGCGATCTGTAACGAACAGGCGACCGGTGGAGCTGGGACAATCGTTCGTCGCCATCACTGATTGCCCAGGGAGTTTTCCGCCTTGTAGTCGCATGGGCGGATGCATGTCTTCGCCCTGCTGCCGAACTTGCCGTGGTACCAGCATAGGGGATGCTTGCGGTAGCTGGATTGTGACCTCTCCCTTGACCGAGCAGAATGACGAGTCTGTGCATGATTGTTCCTTGATCTGGAACGCGATCTGTGCGATTGCATGCTGAGTGCTCTTACTTGCTGGGTAAGTTCGGCTATTTGCTTAGCCATTTGGTCCATGGAGCTGCCAGGTGAAGTGTGGTGGGAAGTCGAAGCTACTTGCGGTGACGGTGGAACCACTTCATGGATCCTGTCCGCCAGGTCAGCAAGCGTCTCGAGCGAAGCGGTGGGTTGAGAAGCGAGGATGGTCTGGATGCTACTCGGTAGTCGGCTCGTCCAGATGCCAGACAGGAACTCTTCGGGTAAGCCGGGTCCAGCTAAGTTGCGAAGGTGCCGTAGAAAATGAGATGGCTTTCTGTCACCGATCTCCTCTCTATCCAGAAGTCTCTGCAGCTTCTTGGCCTTTGACTGAGACAAGGTACGTATGAGCTCAGTCTTCAGCTTCTCATACTTGTCCGTAGCCGGTGGGTTCAAGACGAGCTCCTCCACGAGATCTGCGTACTGAGGTTCAAGGTTGCTGAGGATGTGGTAAAATTTGGTCTCATCGCTGGTAATCCTCGACAGGTTGAACTGAGCCTCCATAAGCGCAAACCATATTGCAGGCTTCTCCGGCGAAAACTGAGGCGATTTTACGCCGACTCGAAAAATATCGTGACGTGCGTCCGTGGAAACGGGATTTTTCGAACCGCCTTCTCGAACATCGCCGGATTCTGCGTCATCATTGGACATTGTGCTTGGTGTGTTTTCCTCGGGGTCACCAGTTATAGGCGGGGTGAGTGCGTAGTGTTAGCAGGAGTAGGTATTAAATGCAAACACTTACAGTTCAGTCCAGGTTTGTATATTGAACAAGCACTCACAAAGTCTATAGACATCCGGTAGTCAAAAGGATCCCACGGGGTTCCAAACCCTACAATATAGATGAAAACACAAGAAGACCTCTCTGACCCAAGCAATGAAAAACAATTTGTTCAAACCCGCCTTCCGAAATCAATCAGACCGAATTCATTTACGGCATTTACCACTCTTAAAGAAAAATATAAAGCAATAGAATGAAAAATAAGTGATGGCGATATAAAAGGTGCATCACAACTCCTGTTCTCCAATGACTCCGTCGCTCCAGACACCCCCGAGACGCTACAACGCCAACAATCCAAGCACCCGCCAGTGACTCCGCCCCGCTGCAGGTGCTCGGGACCGACGTGTACGGGGCCATCATGTCTTTACGCTGCGGCACCGCAGGCGGACTGGACGGCCTAAGCCCCCAACACCTGAAAGACCTCGCTAGCTCCGGTCAGGCAGAGCAATTTGACGGTTTTGATCAACCTCATGCTAGCGGGGAAGGTCAACACATCCATTGCCCCCCTCATGTACGGCGACAGACTCTGTGCCCTCAAAAAAAAGGATGGAGACTTAAAACCCTTCCTTCATTGGAAGGAGACCCGTGCCCCATCAGTTGGCGTATTGGGTCATGCCGCATGACATGATAAAAAATACCTCATGCGTGATGTGATGTGTGTTATTTTTTATTATTTCTCATGAATAGTTTCATATCACTATATCTAAAGTTTCACTGCCCAAAGTAAATATAAGACTAAAATGTAAAGATAAGACTGATAATGTGATCTCTTTGGGTTACTTTTAAGAAAAAGATTATAAACAAAGATAGTTTTATTTGTAATAAGTACTGATATTAGCAAAACATTCGCACAAAATTTTGCGAATGCGAATATGCCAAAAAGTGCGAATATTCGTAATACCACTAGAAGTAGTACATCAGTAGAGTGATTTTTAAACTATTTTTTATTTCCTATATGAATTATAGTTTTTATGGGGTCCGAACTCCGAACGTCACTGTCAAATCCACTATTAACCAAGTTATTTCTGAGTCAAGTCATCTTAAGGTCAAACTATCGTCAATCGCTCTAACCATGTTAGAGCGATTTTCGTCATTTTTCATATCATATTTTACAACAATATTAATTACTGTAGTTGTCTCCAAGAATGACAGAGCGTGTACATAAAAACTGTTACCGTGCCGTTTTTTTGTATAAAACCTATTGTCAATAATATATTTCAAGAATCATTATAAAACAAGGTTACTCATCGTATATCAAATATGATTACCTCTTTAAGTTGCATGATTAAGTTTTTTTACTAGATTTTGGTAAAAAAGTTTGAACTATTACGAAAAATATTTTTTTAAATTTATTTACATCCTTATCCGTAAAATAACTGGTGACGACGATAACAATATTATTCCTAAAACACAAGCCATTCAGAACATTTTTTATCAGGTTACAGCATTACAAATATACTGTTGTATGCTTCACTTTCTGCCATTGTCAATTACGAGTTCGGCACATGCCAGATAACTTGTGGGTCGAAGGGTTAAATAACTACAACCAGCACAAATGCCTTAAACATTTTGCTACAGTAATTTTTCCTGTCATTAGTTTATTTATTTCGTCTTCGATCTTCTGATTAAGTTTCATTGCCTCAGTTTTCCGTTTTGAGGTCTTTGAGGTTTGTTTTGTTTTTATTTTACGTATGTTATATTATATTCCCTCCTTTTTTAACGTATGAACATATAGAAACAAGTTTTCTTTATTGTTACATTTTTGTTTTAGGCCGTTATGCCACGCCTGTAACGAATTTGTTGTCTTGTGACGGTCCTGCGCACAACACCATATACGAGGGGCGGCTGAAAAGTCCTCGGCCCAAGGCATAAAAAACAGAAAATATTATTTTTTTATTTTTCTGGGGGCACGGCAGTGCCCCCACCAAGTCGAGCAAAAAAGCGGCACGGCCGTACCATCCTTTTCTCGAAGCAATTCAGGCCATTTTCGACCCCCTGTAACTTCGTTGTGGATAAAACTAGAAGACTGAATTTTCACTAACCATGCAGGCATTGTAAAGACACGGTATATTTCAAATTTCATTCAATTTGAACCAGTAGTTTAAACATTTTAACGGGTCAAAGTTTCTTAATTTTGTCACTGACTCACTCACTCACCGATCATAAAAATACTAAGGCACTTCTAGCAGACCTAGAAGCTTCAAATTTGGAATATAAGTAGTGTTTGGTGTATGAACAAACGAAAAACTAAAATATTTGGGGGCACGGTAGCGCCCCCACCAACTCGAGTAAAAATTTTCAATTTTGGTCCAGTTTTCTAGATAGGTACAAAACTGCTTAAATAATTTCATAATCACATATCTGGGGGCACGGCAGTGCCCCCACCAAGTAAATATAGGCGCATGGTAGTGCCCCTGCCAAATCGAGCAAAGGATTCGCGTCATGCAAATTAAATCCGCAAAGGATGGATTACCTACCTACGGACAAATTACATCAGGGGTCAAAGTTTCTGACTCACTCACTCACCGACGAGAAAAAAAGTAGAACTGTCGACAAAATACAAAAAGAAATGAGATCCCATCAAAAACAATACTTGTCAAAAAAACCAAGTCTCGTAACTCAGTTGTTCTACGGTAAAAAGTTGTGAGATCCATGTAATACCAAGTCTTATCCACGCACGCATCTCAATCTTAAAAATATTAAATGTTTTATATAAATATATTGACTTGGTCATCGCACTAAATAATTTAACTAACACGTGTTTCCATGCGATGGCCGAGTCAATATATTTATATAAAACATTTAATATTTTTAAGATTGAGATGCGTGCGTGGATAAGACTTGGTATTACATGGATCTCACAACTTTTTACCGTAGAACAACTGAGTTAGGAGATTTGGTTTTTTTGACAATATTGTTTTTGATGGGATATTTATTTACGTAATCCCCAATCAAGTGAAATAAATTTTTCACATCTAGCATATAACGCCTTTAATACCATTAAAAAAAATGATTTCTCTTTCTCTTCAAAATAGCTTTACAGCCGCCTTAATTTCATTCTCATCGGAAAATCTTCGACTACGTAAGTTTTTTTTTAAATTTGAAAAAAGAAAATAATTACTGGGGGCCAGGTCTGGACTGTAAGGTGGGTGGTCAATTTCTGCGAAGCCTGTATCCTTCAGGACCTGTCTCGCAACACGCGCCGTGTGAACAGGCGCGTTGTCTTGGAGAAACAGCACTCCGCGCGCTAGTTTCCCACATCGTTTCTGGACTACTGCCTCACGTGCTTGAACCAATAAATTAGCATAGTATTTTCCATTCATCGTAGTACCCTTGGGTAAATAATCAATCAGCAAAATACCTTCGCTGTCCCAAAATACAGTCGCCATAAGCTTTGTTGCCGACTTTTCTACTCGGAATTTCTTCGGTGCCCTTTCACCTTTTTTAATCCACTGCATTGATTCTTTTTTTGACTCCGGATCATACTGACGTATCCATGTTTCATCCACGGTTACGATTCGGTCACAAATTTCGTCAAGATTGTCCCGGGCTAAATCTAAAAATCCTTGCTAGTCGCGACTCGCCGCTGCTTATCAAATGGTGTTAACTAGCATTTTCGGTACCCAACGCGCACCAATTTTCTCATATTTAAATATTCGTCCATAAAATTTCCAACACGCTCTTCACTCATCTGCATCTCTTCAGCTATCTGCCACAATTTTTTTCTTCGGTCGGTCGGTACAAATTGTTCAATATTTTTAACATTTTCCTCGGTCACTACTGTTACTGGGCGTCCTGGGCGGGGTCGTGTTCACAGCTCTCGAGATCGTCCTTGTTTAAACAAGCTCCCCCATTTTTATACCGTGCTGTAGGAATGCCATGCATCCTGAAGAACCGAGGACATGTCTTCAAAAATTTCTTTCGGCGTTCTTCCCTTTTTTATGAGGTATTTTATCACAGCGCGGTGCTCGAAATTGATAATACTTCCAGATTCGGTTGACATGGTGATGTTTGTTCGTCTCAATTAATTTGTTAATGATCTATAATCGCAAAAAGTGTTATATTTATACTAATAACGAGTCCCTTAATTAGTGTTATTAAAATCTTTTTAGGAAAACATCTTTAAGTGCATTAGGCCGATATTAGTATTTATCAGCCGCCCCTCGTATTCGCTGAAATTTTATGAATCAACTGACTCACAAAGTAGTATGAGAACTGCTTTGCAGTTGAGCAGTCAGGTAATTTTGTATTTATCATTTATTAGTTAACCAGCCCTCTGGAACATAATTTCGGGGAAGTAATGCCAAATTGCATGTTAAATATTCATTTTTTTTAGTTCTTTGCATGTCATCATACCAAGTTCTTTGGCTTTCCTAATCACTGCTCGTTTAAAATGAAAATAGCATCCATTGACTTTCACTTCGGGATAACATTCCTTTACGGCATTTATTATTGCTTGTTCGAAGTCGTACTTGAATTTTTTATAATGTTAAGTTAGTGTTTCAAGAATGTGAACAATTTTATGTACCTAAGTGTATTGTTGATTACTATCGATGTTTAGAGTCTTGAACTTCCAGAATCTATGTGCAGGGTGATAATATGAAGAAAACACAGTTTGGAACGTGCCATCTCACATGAAAAAATTGGTTTCTACACAAGTTTTAATAAAAAATGGACTAGTGAAAACTAAAAATCTTCATCTGGTTCAGTTTATGGACCAAAAAGTCTGTTTTCAAAATTGCTGGTTTACGGACTTCAGAAATTGTTTGAAATTTACATTTCGATATATGAAAAGCCTTTTTTCGGGTATGTATATTGCATTAGCTTTAGAACAAAAATCAGGAATTTTCCTATACTCATCAGGATCTGATGCCGACTCGTCCATACTTTCGAAACATTCCTCGAAAATCCATACGGGCATCTATTTCATTTTTCAATTGATTTGGTTTACAACCTAAAAATTAGAAAAGAAATCCATTACATTAATGCGGAAGTTAGGGTAAATTTACATTGGTTCATCATCACGACCCATCACATCCCCACTACCGGGGCACGGGTCTCCTTCCAATGAAGGAAGGGGTTTAGCCCTAGTCCACCACGCTGGCCTAGTGCGGGTTGGTGGACCATTGATCCAAGTGAGGTGAAATTACGGACCCAGTCGCGGCAGTCGCACTGGACTGGGTTGAAACTAGCGTCCACACGGGGTCAGTACCAGCTATACTGGGTTGCTAACTGGGTCCATTCACTGAACCAATGTAAACCAGCCATTATTATGTACTTACTATGCTGTGGACATGATTATAGTCCGTAAAATAGAAAATTATTCGAAAGACAGCTATCATTATGACTTATGAAAGACGTTGCGAATATTAATTATGTATTATTAATCCACTTACAATTATAAATTTCTCAATTAATGCTCGGATCGAGTCCATTCGGTCCATGCGCATTCATTAAGAGGAAGCAGTTTAAAATTAGCCGTGGTGCATTGCATACCGAATCATTGATAACATAAACATCCCCAAAGTTTTTTGTATGATATAGGTAGTTACTTATTGTAATCAAATTTATATTGGTTAAGAAATCACACAAGATAATCTAAATTGTAATTGTGGTATAACTTTAATTATCATATTTTGGCGGCGGTTACAAAAAGGTACGTAAAATAGTACAAACACAAAGATTTTACACATGATATTGGATATCAAGTTCAAATGGTCCATAACATGGACCGATTACATATTATACATGGAAGGCTAAAATAGTACGTCAAATTTGTAAAATGTACGCTAACGGCAATACTGGTAAGTACTTTAGAGTACAAACCAATTCAGGTTTTCTGCGCAGTTCTATAGATAAAGACAAAAAGGAAAATTGGCCGTGAGTACTAAACAGAAACAGCGTTTAAAAATGTTGTAATGTTTGGATAATTCGTTGGGTTATGTGTATCGTTTCTAAAGGAGCATACTTTGAAGGTGATAAAATAAATTTGAATGAATAACAAACATGTTGTGTTTTTTTGATCCAGTCCCGATACTTTTAACACAGAGCAGTATAGGTATGATATATATGCAAAATTTTGATTAAAACTGATTGTCTTTACTGTACTGGATCAAAATCAGTTCTGCCCTATAAAGCTGATTTATAAAAGCCACAATCGGAGATGAATGAAAAAAATACGTTTTTATAATATATATATTTGAAAATAATGACAAAAGGTACTAGCCATAATCATTGTTTATACAGGTGTCGCACAAGAGGTATAAAGCCTCGAATTCACTAGGGCACAAGTTCTAGCACGCAGCACTAACTGCCACGACTTCCTCGGGCGACATGTCGGCGGAGACTGCTGGTGTGGACAAGCAACATGTATCACGACATGTTACCAAAATGTTCTGAGAACACGCACCGTAGATGTTCTGTAACAGTCTCAGAACTTGTGCCCTAGTGAATTCGAGGCTTAAGTCATTCTCACCAACTTCTTCTTTCATTTTGGAAATTGACAAAAAAATGGAAATTCAGAAAAACAATATTCTACTGCACATATAATTTTATATTACGAGTATTTAAAAGAAACGTGATCACAAACGTTATTTAATTTGTTTTGTGATTTTCTGGGTGAAATAATGCCAAAATCACTAAAATGTGATGCAAGAAAAGTAATACTAGATATATTGGCTTTTATGCAGGAAGAATAACGTATTCAGGCGCCTTTAATTCCGTTTGAAAAATTGGAAGAACGAGTTGCAGCGGCTACAGGTTAGTGTTGCCAAATATGACGAATAATTTTACCCATATACTCCTTGTAATTTTATTAATATTTTCCCGAGAGACCTGTGCCCCAGCAGTGGGAACGGGATGGGTCGTGATGAAAAGTATATAATCTTTATTTTTCTTTGATAACAGGTGTGAGGACGGACATGACATGACACTTTAAATCTTAGGCAGTATACCAAGAAGAATTTCGCGCAGCTGCAGCGATTTTAGACGAAATAATGATATGTTCTCCCAACCTATCATGGGTTGGCTGGAAGAAATTGCTTTTTGGGAATTAGCTTTTGTACATTGTCTGAATTTCTTTTAATTTTATGCTCTTGTTTCTTGTTACTTTAGAAAACGTAAAATAATTAATAGTTTTTTTTTTAAGTATATCTATCTCGTTATTCCCACGACCCACAGATATTACATATACTATTGTAATCTAGATTTAATCTCCTATATCAGAAACGATTCAGAACAAGTTTTATTTCTGTTCGCCGTGGACAAATTTTCTATACAACAAATGTCGTTTGATATATTTGTAGGGACGACGTTACAATGTATACCTAGCAAAATATTGTTCAGCTTACTTTGCGCCTTAGTAATCCAAGCCAGTCTCGGGTTGGCCGGGTTGTGAGTGGTCGCATACCAATTATCTTTTAACCACTACTCCAATGGAATCCTGACATGTAGCCAGTGCAACCGCACGTTCATAGTCAAGATCGGCTACATAAGTCATATGAGGGTACACGAGCGACGCCCTCCCCAGCCGTAACAGTCGCCTTGACCGAACCCGGTAAGGAACAGAATCATCTTTTAACCATATTACAAGTGCTAAATAAATATAGAGTTACGTGGACTTATAATCTATTATTAACAACCCGATACCCGAGTCTCAACATATTATATCCTCTTTCATTTACTATCGACCCTACATTTTGATTTATCTTTACTTATGAATGTACTTAATTATAATAATAGGTAATAGCAGAAATGCATTGTCGTTTAAACCACTAATAGGTAAAATTTAATCGATGGCATCACTGGATTCGATCACAGCCAAGGACTTTGTATATATACAAAGTCCTTGATCACAGCGACGCCGTCACCGGAACAGATAAGATTGTGGCACTATACAGTAATGTAAAAATACTTTTTTTATGAACTACTAACCACCATACTTTTTTACAATATGTACAAATTAATAATTTAAAAAAAATCATCATCACAAGAATTCACAAATTTCACACGTTACTTAATTTTTCGATACAATGTCCTAAGCTTATTTGAGTATCACGTAACTCTTGGATATACCTGTCTATCCTTCTTTTATTAGATAGTGTATTTTTCAGCTTTACACTAATATAACCTTTTTGCTTAAACAAACCTAAATAATATTTGAGTATCACGTAACTCTTGGATATACCTGTCTATTCTTCTTTTATTAGATAGTGTATTTTTCAGCTTTACACTAATATAACCTTTTTGCTTAAACAAACCAAAATCATATTTTGAATCATTTTCTAACAAACGAAAACAGTCGCTAGGTTGGGCTTTCAGGGATTTTTTTTGCCAACCTACCATTCCAGGACTCGTTGCGTTTGTTGTTGTAAGAACTGTATTAAAAAGCACCACTTGTCCGCGAAACAGGACTCTTTTCGAAGCCAAGTATCCTCAAAATATTTGTTGAATGCGTTAACGCAATCTAAAATTCACCTTCAGCTTTCACATATAACCAAGCGTCTTGTACATAATCGATGGTAGGTGCAAGTGCAATGATACGTCTAACGTGAACTTTTGAAAGGCCAGCATGCGCGGCTAAAATGAAATAAACATCCTTGAGAAATAGATCCAGGAAAACCATTTTGGAATGCTTGCATAGCACTTGTCTCATAATCAGTGCCATCAGTGGTGAAAGTGTTGGTTTCAAATTCAGGAATTTGGCCTTTAAGCAAATGGAACATTGTTTCATATGTACTTTTCTTTTATCGGGAAGTAATACGTAACACAATGGAATAATTCCATTAGTTTCACTGGTACTTCCAATATCGCCTTGAATTAAGTACAGCTGCTTAAAAGGGGGAACAATACATTTAAAGGTGCCATCACCAAAAAAATCTTTACTCGTTTTGAATGCTTCTCTTGCCTGCGGTGTAGCGAAAATCAATATTTTGGTTTTTTGATATGTATAATGTTCCAATAATCCTCCCGGAACCTCAACTTTACGCACTTCAAAAAACCTTGTCTTTTTGCCTGCAGTGATTTTAATCTATGCTGGTATAAAGTTTTTTTTTTACATTAGCATAATACATACATACATACATCCATCCTGACGTCCCTCAGCAGGGACAAAGGGCCTTGAGTAGATTTCTCCATCTGACTCGATCTTGGGCAGCGGCTGAGAGATCTTCCCACTTCATTCCCACAACTTTTGCCTCCTTCTCCACAGAACGTCGCCAGGTTGTTTTTGGGCGGCCCCGTTTACGTTTTCCGGTTGGCTGCCAGCTGAGCACTTGCTACGACGGGAATTCTTCGGGTCTCCTGAGGGTATGACCCAGCCACCTCCATTTTCTTGTGAGGATTTCCTGTTCGATGGGTTTCTGCTTAGTCAGCCTCCACAGTTCCGCGTTCGAAATGGTTCGTGGACAGTAAATGCGCAAGATTCGCCTTAGGCATTTGTTGATAAATACCTGTAGCTTGCTTCATAGGTCTTTCCGAACGAACCATGTTTCGCAACCGTATAGCAAGACTGACTTTACGTTAGACTCGAAAATCCTCACTTTTGTACGCCGGGTCATGACGTTAGAGCTCCACACCGGCTTTAAGGGTGGCTGTTACGAACTTCTATTTAAATACTACATAAATTCATTTAGCTAATTTCTTTTAATGCACTAAACAATTTTATCCTAAACATGTTTAGCTTCATAATTCACCATGGTCTTTTGATTACTATTTAGTTAAATGCGTTTAGCATCCTGCGATTTGTTATTTACGTTCAGTTCCACATCTTTTAATGAGAGACTTCATATTTTTTATTGAACATTCGAAACGACTCAGCGTAAAACGGAGTCAATCTATCAATTTCAAACATAGAGAAAATATATATTATATACATAATGTATATAATAATACCTAATTTTACAAGGGAAGAACAAGATTTATTGTGCAATGTATTGGAACCATACTTGCACATTATAGAGAGCAAAAAAACGTTGTTACTGAATGGTATCAAGAGATTTAATTTCAGGGTATTTTTTATACAATAATGCTATTGCATGAGTAACTCTATGAATGATTCTGCAAGCTGTTGGTTCTTCCACACCTATCACATCTCCACAAGTAATTAACTGACTGCCAGTTGCATAATATCGGACTGTGCATAACAACTGGTTCATTGGAGTAACTGCATTATTTCTGTAACAATAATTATAGGTATAAATAAAAGTATAAGATAATTATGTAGTCAGATAACTTTATTATTTCAGAAATAAATTCAGTTTCTTGTAGTAGAAGCGATACAGTTTGTTTTGTCAAACGAAATCTCCTAACAATTTTTTTATCCGGTAGTGTCTCAAATAAGTTAGTTCTTTCTGCAATATAGCGTAATGAGCGAGGTCTATTCATATAGAGAAGTAATTCTTCATCATCGTCATCAAACAAAATATCCCACAAATCCATTATTTATTTGATAACCTCAACATAACCTCTGAACAATGACCTCTGAATCTCTCACAGACAACAACTAGACATCACTGAGGAAAAAAGCTAGAAATGGAAAAGTTCTCTTGACAGCCGGTCGGTCAGCTGGTCGCCGGGACTGACGCCATGACATGCGTAGTAGATAAATGTGTTTAGTAAAGTTAAATAGCCATTTGACCGCATTTAGGTTTAACAGATTACTAATCATATTTAAGTCGTGGTAAAAGATGTTTTACGAAATTTAATTTCAAATTGTGTTTAAATAAAAAGTTAAATACATTTATCACTTTGGTAAAAGCCACCCTAACTGGGCAAAAGCACCTCTAGCTTTGTTTAGGCGGGTTTCTATGTCCATCTCTGTTCCTCCTATTGGGTTCACTACTCCCCCGAGATAGGTGAATTTCTCAACCCGTTCGACATCTTCGCCATTAATTTGGAGCGGCTGGTTATCAAGGGAGTTAATTGCATCTCCTTGGTTTTGCCTATATTGATGCGAAGGTCCTTTTTCGCAGCTTCCGTGGCTAGGTCGTTTGTCTTGGACTGAAGGTCAGAACGTTTTGTAGAGACTAAGCACAGGTCATCGGCAAAGTCGATGTCTTCTAAGTCTTTGTCGTGAGACCATGGTAAACCCCTTCGGCATTTGCAGGTCACTCTACATATAACGTCGTCCAGGACCATAAGGAATAGAAGTGGAGACAGTAGACATCCTTGTTTCACACCTGCAGTCACTGGGATGGGATCAGTGAGACATTAGCATAAGCTGACATTTTATTAAATTAGGTCTAAACCACTATCATTAAATTCCTTCACAACGTCCGCATATATAGAAGGGATGGGAGTTGTCCCAGTTTTCCCTCCGTAGCATCATACCAGATTCGCAGAATACCAGACTCGGAAAACACCAGAAGTAAAGATGGCAAAATAACAAATGCATACATACAAAAATATGTAAATCAGCAACCTAAAATAATATGCATCACGCCTTTGTGTGTTTAATTAGCTATCTCCAGAAGAACGTTTGAAAACAAAATCAACCTTTTTGAACCTTCCGTATCCTACTTGTGCCCTAGCTAACTGGACATAAATAATTATACGAGTACTTTTCCATCCGTCACTGTCATGAGTTTGTTTGTTTAGATTGTGATTTTCAATTAAAGTTGATGCTTTCAGTTCAAAAGTTCAATTAATGAAAAATACAAAATATAAAAAAATGGATAGTATTGATTCTAGTGGACATTTCAAAATTAAAAAAAGAGGCAAAGGAAAACCTGCCTTAATCTATAAAGGTTACCGTTATCTCTCTCTCTCGCAGCCTTCTATAGTCCACTGTTGGACATAGGCCTCTTCTAACGATCGCCACCCCAAACGGTCACCCGCCATCTGCATCCAGCGGTTTCTCGCTACCTTCCGCAGATCATCAGACCAACGGGTTGGGGGGGGACCGACACGCCGTTTGCCGACACGGGGTCTCCACTCCAGAACGTTTGTACTCCAGCGGTCGTCGGTTCTACGGGCTACGTGGCCAGCCCATTGCCACTTCAGCGTGCTAATCCTTTTGGCTATGTCGGTAAGATAAGATATAAGATGCGGATTTCTTCATAACGAATCCTATCTCGCAGGGACACGCCTAACATAGCCCTTTTCATAGCACGCTGAGCAACTCTGAGCTTGTGAATAAGCCCTTTGGTAAAGCACCACGTCTCGGCCCCGTAAGTCATCACTGGCAACACGCACTGATTGAAAACTTTTGTTTTCAGACACTGAGGTATGTTTTCAGTGAAGATGTGTCGTAAATTCCCGAACGCTGCTCATCCGAGTTGGATTCTACGAGCTACCTCTTAATCGAAGTTGGATTTACCTAATCGGATCACTTGTCCTAGGTAGGGATACTGATCGAAAACTTCGATGGTGACACCTCCTGCAGTTACGGGCGATAATGAAACATGTTCTTTCGACATGACCTTTGTCTTGTCCATGTTCATTTTCAGCCCAACTTGTTTAGAGGCATCATTGAGGTCTGTGAGCATTTCGCCTAACTCCTCCAGCGTTTCAGCCATAATAACTATGTCATCAGCAAAATCTTCCAGTGCACAGGTGAACAGTTTCGGAGAAATAACATCTCCCTGTCTCACGCCCCTTTGCTACTGGATCGGTATTGTGCTATGTTCGTGTAATCGAACTGACATTGTGGCAGCATTGTACATACATCTCAACACCTCGATATAGCGATAGTCTATATGGCACCGCTGAAGGGGTTGAAGCATCGCCCAGAGCTCAATAGAATCAAAAGCTTTCTCATAGTCCACAAACGCTAGACATAAAGGTATACTCCTCGGTCTTCTGTATAACCTGCCGAAGCGTGTGTATATGATCTATGGTACTGTAGCCTTTTCGGAAACCGGCTTGTTCGAGCGGCTGGAAGTCGTCGAGTCTTTGCTTGAGACGATTCGTAATAACTCTCGAAAACAACTTGTACACATGGCTCAGAAGTGCAATGGGTCTATAATTCTTCAATAGGGCTTTGTTGCCTTTCTTGAAGAACAAAGTCACTACACTTCTGCTCCATGCCTCCGGGCTTGTGCCTTCGAGTATGACGGAATTAAACAGCCTCCGAATTGCTATTAAAATCGGTCTACCGCCGGCCTTCAGAAGTTCTGTCGTTATTCCATCATCTCCCGGAGCTTTGTTGTTTTTTAACTGTTTGAGAGCTATACTAATCTCGTCCAGACTGACGTCCGGGATATCTTCGGTATAGATAAAGGTTACCGTTATAATTTTGTTATGAGAAATAAATCTGGAAGCACTAACTGGCGCTGCTTTCAATGTAAATATTGTAATACGTCTATTACGCTCAGTAAAGATAATCAAATTATTAAAGAACCGTGTCATGTCTGTGCTCCCAATCACGTACGAAATTTGATCGACGCAACTATGGATAAGTGCAAAGAGGAGATTTGCAATAATTTCGAGTCTGTGCCAAAAATATTTGAAAATATTTTTTTGAATGCACACCAAAGTTTTGAAAAAATTGATGTGGAACATGATATGCCCCCCTTTGCTAGCAAAAAAGACACGCTTTATAGAGCCCGCAAACATTCTCTAAACACGAGTGGCACTTCAAGACACCAGCGGATGTAAAGTTACCCAACCATATTGTAGAGGATTTCTTTTTGTATGACGATGGCCATGCAGATAAAATATTAATATTTGGTTCCTCAAGCTCTCGAGATTTAATTATGACCAATAATGAATTCTACGGGAACGGCACTTTTAGAATAACGCCGAAACCATTCTATCAGGTTTATACAATTCTCGTGGACTTGTCACGAAATTCAGAAGAAGTAACATTTGTACCAATTATTTACGTTCTGCTTCCCAACAAAAGCCAGATGTAACGCGCGCCTTTCCCTTAAAATAATAACGCCGGTCAAACCACAGTGAAAGCTACACATTCCCAGCCGCTTTATGAAGCTCTATGGTTTTTTTCACTTATTATGTCACCTCGAACCTAATGTTTGCCTGATTGTTGTAAAACCTTTGCTGTGAACTAAAAACTGTTTAAGTTATTAAAAGATTGTGTGTAAATGTTATACCGTCTTTTATAGTGGCGCCCAACTCGTGGCTCTAACTCACAATCATAATTTGTGCGAGTCATAAACTTTTACGCGTCCCCGGTAAATAACATGCCGAGAACGACGCGCAACCGGCGAGAACAAGAACAGAAATCAGAGGACGATATGAGCGACCACGAAGCGGAGCAGAGCAACCCGAACATCACCACCGGGGCCATCAACGTCGTGTCAATGACCGACGCGCAGCTGACGGCGATCATCGCTGCGGTCTCCCGGAGCCAGGCGGAAACCAACCGGCAGATGTTCGAGACCTTCCTCTCCAGCCCTCATGCGAGTACATCCGCACCCGCGCCAGTAGACGCGGCGCGACAACGACCCGGCAACATCGTCAAATGCACCGCACGTTTCGACGGCGCGGCCCAGAGCGACGAAGCGCTGGAGGCATTCATCGACACCATCGAGATCTTCAAAGAATGCGCGAACGTGAGCGACGACCACGCCCTGCGAGGCCTGCCGATGCTGCTGACCGGCGAGGCCGCCGTCTGGTGGAAAGGTGTCCGCTCGTCGGTAACTACGTGGCAAGTGGCGCTGCAGCGGCTTCGCGGCAGGTTCGGCGCGCCGCGGCCCGCCCACCGAATACTGCGGGAGGTGTTCGCGAACGAGCAGGGCGACGAGCGCGCCGACGCCTTCGTGTCCCGCCTGCGCGCCATGCTGTGCAGGCTGCCCTACGTCGTGCCGGAGCAGATGCAAATCGACATTGTGTATGGACTACTAGATAGGAAAATAAGGAAATACTTGCCTCGTGATACTATTTGTAACATAGAATCATTGCTTGAAGCGGCTAGGAACGTGGAGGAGTCCCGCGCTGAGGTCATTGAGGACCCCACCGACCGTAAGCCACGCACGTCGGTAAGTCAATCATCATTTCTCCTACCTACTCCGAGCGATGCCACTTTGTTAGATGATATAGCAAAACCCAAACGAGTACGGCCGCGTTGTTCATTTTGCAAACAGTTTGGACATGCAGCGGAAGAATGTCGTAATCGTCAAACTCGCGATGAAACAAAACGTCGTGAAGACGAACAGAGTAGGCGCGATACTCCCTATTCTACTAATAGTAAACCATGTAAAGTTGGCAACGCGCCCAGTGTACCTAACACTGAAGTGCCTAGTACCAGTTCGGGTATACGGTGTTATGGTTGCGGCCAGCGAGGGGTGGTGCGTTCTAAATGCGAAGCGTGTCGTGTGAAGAATGATGTTGCCACCTCTTCGATGGACGTCGACTTCAATAGCGCGACCGTCACCAATAACCCCGACTTGCCTATGGTAAAGGTTACAATAGCAAGTAAAGTAGGTGTTGCCATTTTAGATACCGGGGCGACGCATTGCATCGCGAGCCCCGCGCTTTATAATGTACTCGTTGATAACTACGCGCACTTCGAGGAGATAGAATGTAACGTGAGCCTCGCCGACGGAACCAGCCAACTACGTAAGGTACTTAGTACCAACGTCGATGTTACGTTGTACGGACGGACCATACCTACGCAATTCCTTGTGTTCCCCGGCGCTAACACTAGAACATTGTTAGGCCGCGATTTTATTACCGACGCAGGTGTGATCTTGAACATAGCCCAAGGACGTGGTGTTTCACCGACACTCCTGGCAACTCACGCGAATTTACGCGTGCGTATGTGTTGCCGGTGAACCAAAACCACCAAATAAAGGTGAGCAATGAGGAGTCTACTGCCTCTCCCATGAACAGAATGCCTCCCAAGAAAGGAGAAGCTCTGAAGAAGGGGGAGAAGCTGCTTGGTGCTGACGTAGAACAGTACAACGTGCAGATAGAACACGCGCCCGGGAGACCCTACGTTACCGCCGGCATGCTACCGCGGCCGAGTAGCCCCGTACGGTGTTATCGTTGTACTGCCACCGTTGATGTGTTAACTCGATCTCGTGGCCACATTAGGGAGAACCGGCTGAAGGATCCGGAATACAAACCGTTTGGGGGGAGACCATGTACTGACCACGGTGCAACAGCAGACCTCTCTGATCGCATCAGGATCCCTGTACACGTGAAACGCAAGCGATTTAGGCCGCGTCAACTACTGGCTAATCCTTACGCGGAGTCGTATCGTTCGGATTAGAGGGGGAGACTGTAACGCGCGCCTTTCCCTTAAAATAATAACGCCGGTCAAACCACAGTGAAAGCTACACATTCCCAGCCGCTTTATGAAGCTCTATGGTTTTTTTCACTTATTATGTCACCTCGAACCTAATGTTTGCCTGATTGTTGTAAAACCTTTTCTGTGAACTAAAAACTGTTTAAGTTATTAAAAGATTGTGTGTAAATGTTATACCGTCTTTTATACAGAGTACATATAAGCGTCTATTCACCATTCTCAAAGAACAGTTTAAGATGAACTTGACTGTTTATAAATGCGACTACGAGATTGTCGTAATTCAGGTCGTATTTGAGGTTTTCCTGGAATCAAAAGTAAAAGGTTGTTACTATCACTTTATGCAAGCTATTTATCGCATGGCTAAATAACTTAATTTCGGAAACAACAGTGAAGAAAGTCGCGTCATCCACCTTTACAAAATTTTGGCATTATTACCAATAGCGTTTATTCCAAAAGGTTTTTTTTAACTATTTGTGAAACTGCAGAATCTTCCGAAGTATTTATAAATTTCAAAGATTACTTTGTTACGCAATGGATGAACAAAATAACTGCCGAAATCTTTTCCTGCTATGGCGAGAAAAATCATACAACTAATGCTATTGAGGGGTGGCATTGACGTATCAACACCAAAACCCACCAAAACCAACGCTTTTTCAATTTATAACACTCCTAAAGAAAGAAACACAAGTACACACAAGTAAACGGTAAAATTCCCTGCAAAAATTGACACACATCCGATTCCGCGTTGTTTTATTGGTATTGCTATTTACGTTGGAGATTCTTTTTGTTAGTTATCATGTCGGATAACATAAATATATCCGAAAGTGGCGTGATAATTGAAAAGACTGTGCGCGGAAAGGATATGTTGATATTGAACGGATATCAATTCTATATAAATAAAAAAAACAATGAAAAGTTCTATTGGCAATGTAGTCAAAAACAATTGAAGCAATGTAGACGTTCAGTCATCACCAATTTTACTCCAGGAACTGGGCACTTGGTAATTAAACCTCCAAACGAACATTCCCATGCGCCTGACGCTTCCAAATGTGATGAAATAAACTTAAAAAATCGATTGAAACGGGATGCTGGAAGCAGTTTCTCCACACCTACTCAAATAATACAAAATAACTTGGCAGCTGCTGCCGTTGCGGGGACCCCGTCGACCAGCTAGGCCACCACGGCCTCTCCTGTCAGCGGAGTGCCGGCCGATTACCCCGCCACGCGCCCCTGCGGCGACTGCTGCAGAAAACCTCAAACGGCGCAAATACAACGGTCTGTCTGACAGCTACATATTTGTGCCGTTTGGGGTTGAGACCCTGGGGCCGTGGGGACCCGAAGCGCGACGATTAGTAAAAGAACTTTCGTCGCGCCTGGTCGAGGTATCAAGGGACCAGAGGGCTGGCAGCTATCTCAGCCAGCGCATCAGCCTGGCTATACAGAGAGGGAACGCTGCCAGCCTCCTCGGAACCATCCCGGGCGACGGCAGCGAACTAAAAGAAACATTCTACCTTTGATAAACTCCTGTTTATTAAGGGTAGAATATTTCCAGGCCAGGATGTTATTATAAGTATTTTATATTATTATCTTTTTTATTTGTAAAATATATAGATAGTTTAGTATAAGTACTTTCACACATATTGAAGTATATCGTTATAATTAATTAAGATACTATTAAAGTTAGTATAGATCGTCTTTTTTGCTTAAACTATACTAAGGTATAATCAATAAATACATACTTGGCAGAAATACCAAGTTCTAGTCCCTGCAGTATACCAAATAAAAATCTTTACGGCAGATAATAAGGCGTGCCATGAAAAAGAAGATACCTGTGGAACCCAAAACATTACAAGAAATTGATATTCCAGAAGAACTGAAAGTAATTGCCCAAAGAATTTTCGTGAAATATTTTATAGTATTGTTTATGGTTTTTGTAAAACACATCTTTAATTAACTTCATTATTTATAAACGTATTATTTTCTTTAAAGTCTGTTGAAGGGGGGGTTTTCCTAGCTCGAGATGTTACGTATGATGAAAACAAGCGCATGTTAATTTTCTGTACGCCAAAAAATATGGAAATTCTGCAGAATTCTACAACGCGGCAACGTGGCAGATGGATGGAACGTTTCAGTCATGTCCAGTAATATTTAAACAGATATATTCAATCCATGCTTATGTTGGTAGTGATGCTACGAGTAAGAAGATCGTACCTGTGGTATATTGTCTCTTAACTGATAAAACTGAAGAATCTTATATGTCATTTTTCACGGAACTGAAATTATATCACATCAGAATGAAAACTCACAGATATATCAAAAATAATGTTTATTCCATAGAACAAAAAAACTACAACAGCCACGTGAACAATATATACTCTTAAGTAAATACTAAACAAACAGCCTGTAGTAAAATCCTCGGACTAAAGTAAAATCAAGGAATTATTAGAAAACTAAATTATTTTTTTTAGGAAAACGGTGTTCTGTTTTTAAATGGGTTGCTTAAGTAATTCTCGCTTTCATGCCTCATTTACAGGTATTGCTGGGCAGGGTGGTGGTGTATCTTTGAATAATATCGATACTAACACCATAACAGTAACCAAACTAATGCTGCCAATAACAACATAGATCAAGCTCATTCTGGTAGTGGTGTTGCTCTTTCTGCTCCTTCTACATCAAATATTCCCATTCCCGCCGCGGTTGCATCTACATCTGCATTGCATCCACCGCCAAAGAAGGTCCAGAAAATGGTTAGTTCGTATTTGAAGAAGCCGCTGAAGTCAAACGAATGCAACAAAATAGACAAAAGCCTTCTTAATATGATCACTAAAGACCTGCAGCCGTTCAGCATTGTGGAAGATGAAGGATTTAAGGAGTTCACTCGTTCCAAGTAGGAAGACCCTTTCTGATCGGCTTTTGCAATCTGAGTACGATGTAAAATAATTGTTGAAGTAATGAACAACTGTGACACAATTTGCCTGATCGTCGATTGCTGGACTTCAAGGACAATATCGGTGTACATAGCCATCACAGGACACTTCATCCATCGAGAAAACTTGGAGTTTAACAGCTTCTTACTGCAATGCAGTGCACTCAAAGGGTCGCACACAGGGCTCACTATAGCGCAGGAGCTTAAGCGCAGAGCCGACGAATGGTCCCTCACCAATAAGGTCAATTTTATAGTGACGGATAACGCATCCAATATGTTAAGTGCCGCCAACATCTTGGGATGGGAACATTTTGGGTGCTATGTCCAAAAATTGAACCTTATAGTTCAAGAGGGCCTAAAAATGCGACCCATTGAGTGCACCATTGCTGATAAGGTCCAAAAGACAGTGGCTCATTTTTAGAAGAGCGCACTCTCGAAGGAAAAATTACTGAAATACCAACTGAATGCCCAAGTTATTCCACATGGGTCCGCGAAATCATTTTTGGCGGCAGTCCCTACGCGGTGGAACTCCACATACCTAATGTTAGAGCGGTTCATTTCCGTGCAAGAGGCCATTAGAGCCACCGTACCAAATCTCAATGTGGAGTTGCGTATTTTGCCCCTGGAAGAATGGAAGTGTTTGGAGCAGATATGGGAGGTTCTAAAGCCATTTTACGAAGTAACCACAATCATGAGTGCCGAAAAATACTTAACGGCTACCAAAGCGATGGTGATGACCCAAAGACTGCTGGCAATCTACGACAACTATTTGCAAAAAGATTTTTATGAAGTGGTGAAAGATCTCGTCACAAGGCTAAGGTCAGGTATTGTTACGCGGTTTTATGATATTGAAAAGGTAGCTGAAAATTTGGACGATGACATTCAAGTAGCCGAAAGCGTAGGGGTAAATAACTCCATGTCAATTTGGCTGGAGTTTGAAGGTCAATTATGTACAGACACCCAAATCGGCTGATGAAAAGGCTATAGAAGAAGTTTGTATTTGAAGGAGAAAATAGTGCCACGAACAGCGTGTCCCATGCAGTGGTGGCGGGGTCATAAATTTATTTATCCGGCGCTGTACTCGCTCTTTATACGGAGTTGTAATATTGTTGTTACGTCTGTGTCGTGTGGGCGGGCTTTTTCTAGAGCCGGTTACATAATATCGGACAGACGTACACGACTTACTTTTTCTCAAAAAATTTGATTTGAATAATTGAATATTTTACTATAAAGTTACTATTAAGTTTTAGTATAAAGTTTGAAACAAGACCTCTTTTTTATTCAAACCTTAAAATGTGACAGCGTTAAAATGAATTTATTTATCTAATTATCATGATTCAGTCATTTTACATACTACTTCTTAATTAAATTATTATTAATGCCTAACTAAAACTAACTAATATAAAATTAAAATTAAACTAAAAAGAAAATGCTGGCCAGATCGCTGCCACTGTCGGGTAGGGTACCCAAGACGCTGGCCGCGTTACCCCGCTGTATAGCGATGCTTAGCCTTTGTGCGAGGTAAGAACCAGCCCTAGGGTCCCTTGAGAATTCTATTAGTCTGCTGCTGATGTCTTTAAAAAACTGACGTGCCTCCGGTCCCCACGGCCCTAGGGTTTCGACTCCGAAAGGCACAAACATGTACCCCTCTCCTAGGGACGCATATTTGCGGCCTTTCATCATCGCCGCTCCGCCGCCGGAGGTAGATGGAAGATGGGACGGTGCTAGTGTGTCCACGCATGTTGCGTCCCACACGAGCAGCCGGCCCCTCTTCCATGGCACCAGACTCATGCCGTCGGGTCTCTTGCCGTCGTCCCGCATGATCCCGCTTGGCTCTATTCTATTCTATTCTATTCTCATAGGGGGTGAAATTCCTGTACGTGGCTCTCTCGAGTGGAACCTTTGTACATATCCCCTTGGTTTCAGCTCAGCCAGCCTATCTCCCGGGTAAACTGGAGTAGCAGGCCTGGGTGTTGTAATAGCTGAGGTAGGCGCTCTGTTGGTCCAAGAATAGATAATCTTGTTTCTGTAGTAGGTGGACAAGCTAACAGAATATGTTCAACCGTCTCATCTACTTCCTTACATGTCCTACATAAGGGACTAGTTGAGTTACCTATGGTATATAAGTGTTTATTCACGCAACAATGTCCTGTTATTAATCCTACCATTAATGATATATTACTACGGGACAGATTGAGTAAGTAGCGTGTAAGTTTGTGGTTGTGTGATACAATAAACGCTTTAGTTTGTCTGCAATCTACACGATTTTTCCACTCCTGATTGTGTTCAGATAGTGTTTTATCGGTGAGACATTGCCTTATTGCCTTTGATGACAGACTAATAAATGGTTCTGGCCCTATTGGTAGGGTATTTGATCCCATTCTTGCTAGTCGGTCAGCCTCGCAATTTCCTATGTTGTCGTTATGACTTTTAATCCACTGTACTGTTACATTATTTAAAATGCTTAGGTTTTCCAGTGTTCTGTGACATTCTAAAATTAATTTAGATTTTGTTACAGATCTGCCTAAGGCACCTAAAATAGCCATACTGTCTGTGTAGAAGCAGATATTGTTATTTTTTGTGTCTTTTATTTGTGTAGCTCCGTCAAGTAGGCTGGCAGCTTCTGCCTGAAAAACAGTAGCTTTGTTCCCGAAGCTGACAGAGTATTGTAAATTAAGTTCCGGGCAGAAGACACCTCCACCGCTGCCCTTCTTGTTCTTGGCTCCGTCAATGTAGATATTGATGTCGTAATTGTTTTCGTCTGATGTGCCACACTGATCTCGCTGGATAGTGTAGCTTCTGTTGAAGATAAACGTCTTTATAGTAGTGTCGCTGCATTCAGTGGACCCGGGAGCCGACAACTTGGCAATGTCAAGTATGCGACTGTGTCCCTGTGCAGTAGTATTCGTTGACCATAGTCCCATGTTACTTAGCCTTATCGCCGCCGCTTTAGCTTCCTGCTTGATGATAATATCGAGTGGTGGAAGTCCTTGAATTATTTCTAGAGCGGCTGTTGGGGTTGACTTCATACATCCGGTGATTGAAACGCATGCAAGCCTTTGAAACTGTCGTAGTTTGTTTTTCACTGTAATGAGGTTCGATCTTTGCCACCAAACCACTGCTCCATATGTTATTATAGGTCTGACCACCGCTGTGTACAACCATTTACACAGCTTTGGCTTGAGTCCCCATTTGGATCCAACAAGTATCCTAGTTTGGTATAGGGATATTGTTGCTTTACTTAGGGTTTTCTCCACATGTTTAGACCAGCTTAGGCGGTGGTCTAGCCATATGCCGAGATACTTTACCTCATTTGTTAACTTTAAGGTTGTATTAAAAAGTTTAGGTAGCTTTAAATTACCTATCTTAGTCTTTTTGGTAAATAGAACCATTTCCGTTTTGGTTGGGTTCACTGACAATTCATGTTTGTGACACCATTCCTCTATGATGTTCAGTGCAAGTTGCATCCTTTCACATAAGGTATTTACAAACAGACCGCCAATGAGAATCGTAACGTCATCGGCGTAGGCTATTGTTGTAAAACCTTTATTATTTAGATCGCAAAGTAGATCATTCACAACTAAAACCCACAGCAATGGAGATAACACTCCACCCTGCGGACATCCCTTTGCTACTTTGCATCTTATTATATTTGTTGAAGTAAAAGATACTGTTCTTGATTTAAGCATATTTGTTATCCAGGCACTGATGACCGGGTCTACATCATGATTTTTAAGGTTATTACTTATGCTATTGAACATAGTTTTATCAAAAGCTCCTTCTTTGACGACCGAATGGCGTAGTGGTTAGTGGCCCTGACTGCTATGCCGAAGGTCCCGGGTTCGATTCCCGGCTGGGGCAGATATTTGTTTAAAGACAGATATTTGTACTCGGGTCTTGGGTGTTGATATTTATATTTATATTTAGTATCTATCTATCTATGTATTTGTGTAGATATATCAGCTGTCCGACACCCATAACACAGGTTCTGCCTAGCTTGGGGTCGGATGGCCGTGTGTGAGATGTCCCCACATATTTATTTATTTATTTATAATATCGATAAAAACTGCAAGGCAGGATTGTTGTAACAATATTGAATTTTCAATTTTGCTTACCACTGCGTGTAAGGCCGACTCTGTTGACTTACCCGGTTGGTATGCATGTTGGTTAGGATGGACAGGTTTCACGGAAAGTGCACCGTCACGTATATATCTGTCACACAGTCGTTCTAAAGTTTTTAGAAGAAATGATGACAGACTAATGGGTCTATAGGCTTTCGGAGAGGTGTAGTCATCTTTACCCGCTTTAGGCAAAAATACTACTTTCACCTCCCTCCATCCCTTAGGTATATACCCGAGGGCTATACAGGCTCTGAAGATACCTACTATCCGTGGTGAGATAATATCTACCTCCCACTGTAGGAGAGCCGGCACTATACCGTCTGCTCCCGGCGATTTGAAGGGAAGGAAAGAGGTGATAGCCTATCTTACTTTTTCTTCATTTATTACGGCGGCCGCAATAGATTCAGCGTAACTAGAAGAATTAATTATTGGTGACAGCTGATCTTGATCACACGACTCTTCTGCTAGCATTTCACAGCCAGGGAAGTGCGTGAGCAACAGGAGGCTGTTCCTTTCGGTTTCGTTTTTTGTGTAGGTACCATCTGGTTTTTTTAATGAATCTAGCTGATTTTGAGAGTCATTTGACATGCATTTTTTTACCCTCGCAGCTTTAGTTTCACTTTGAATTGACCCGCAAAAATTCCTCCAGGATCCCCTAGTTTTTGCTCTAGTCTCTTTTTTGAATTTATTTCTTGCTAATTGAAACGCTTTCCAATCTTCCTCTTTTTTCGTATTTTTGGCGCGATTGAAAAGTTTTCTTACATTTGTTCTCATTTTCTCCAGTGAATTGCACCACCACTTGCGAGGTGACGCACTCACGGTCACTAAAGGAAATGATTCTTCGTAGCTTTTAACGATAATGTTAGTAAATTCGTCAACAGCTTCGTCTATCAACTTATAGGTGTTTAAGTTATCGTACGGCTGAGTGTCGCTCAGTCCCTTAAGTAAACGATCGTGAAACTCGACTCTGTTTGTTTTCCTCGGATTTCTATATTGCCTAGGTTTGGGTGTTATTGAGGTTAGCTTAAAAGATATCCATCTGTGATCCGCACAGGACACGTCTGGAAGCACCCTCCAGCCTACCACCGCTTGGCTCTAAGGTAGCGGGAACATTTGCACTGGCAAGGGCCCGGCGGATGGTGTCATTGAGTGCGGCATGGCGCGCTATACGCCCGGCACTGCGGCCGCACGATAAGCCATGGTGACCGCGGCGGTCAGCATGTTCCCCACAGCGGCAGCGATGTGGCTCATTGGTTTGAAGCCCTAGTCTCAGGCTGATGGCCACTGTCAAAGTAGTTCTGTCCAGCAACGTGCCTAGATTTGCCGAAGGGTAGGCATTCAGCCAATATCCCGACTGTGGAGTGCTGGAGGCCAGGAGACGGGCTCGGTCTGCTGCATCGGTTGCGGTTTCCAATAGTTGGTTTTCTTTTTTTGCGCAAAGTGGCGCGTCCCATAGCCTCTGTGACGTCGTGTCTGTCGGGATATCTTGCCCGGGACCAGCAGCATTCAGCCATGCAATCTTGGCCTCCGTCAGACACGGCACCTCTAAATCACCAAGTGATGGAGTTATAATTCTTCCAAAGAGGTCCCGTGTACTGTATACGGAGGACAAAAATGCGGGCAGTGCTACGTCAGAGGCTTTGCGTATCCCAATGCCACCGTAGCGTACAGGTAGGGTGGCTTGGGTCCAGCCTCGGTCATCCATGCGGCAGTTCAGAATTTCGGTTATGGAACACTTAATGACTTCATCTATATGTGATAGGTAAAGTGGAAACTTCCATAAATTGGAGCATCTTAACACGTATGTTAATTTTGGCACGAACAAACAATACTTCGTAATGTGCATCGCCATGTGTGGGTTGATGTCACACATGTGGGTGTATGAATCCTCGAATTTATTAATTTGGTCCTGAACGTAGCCAGGGATGGATTCGTCCAAGATGGGGGCACCTAGGAGGCGCAGACCGTCTCTTTTGACAATTTAGATGTTAGGGGCCAGGACGTTGAATTTGTTAATTATGTCGTATTTTTCTGTGTCTGAAAGGGATTCGTTAAGATGGAGTTCGCATTTTCCAAAATTTAGTTCCAAGCCAATTGTGCTGAAATTTTGTATGATCGAATTAAGGTCTTGCAGCACTGTGGAAGCATCGCCCCCTAGGGTCCCATCGTCGAGGTACCATACATTGAATTTGGAATTTAGATTCGAAATATGTGGATGGATGCCCAGGCTGAATATTGCTGGTCCCAATGGGTCGCCCTGCTGACAGCCTGTGGCAGAAAGGATGTGGTGGTTTTGTACGACAGCTTGGAAGGTTTGCTATAGCATTGCCAGATATATTTATAAATTGGATTGGCGTGGGATCGGATTTCTGTCAGCAGAGCGCTTCTATTGATGGAATTGAAGGCATTTTTAACGTCCACCTTCAGCAGCACCTGAAAATCTCCCTTGGTGATGAATGTTCGGGCAGCGTGTACCGCCGTTTCACAGCCCCCTTTAGTCCCGAAGCCGAGCTGAATCGGCTCGAACTTCTTAGATAGCTCCGGGAGCATTTTACGGCAGCAGATCTTGGAGGCCGTACGGCGGATAGTGTTCCCTACGGCGATCGATCTGATGCCTCCGTCTTTCTTAATAAGTGCGACCAGGTTGGCACCGTATAGGATTTCAGTGATGTCCTCGCAGACTGAGCCGGACAGCATTAGGCCGATCAGCCTGGTCAGGTCCGCCAGCAGGGCTTCGCCCGCCGCCCCTGTGGACCCGCAGAGGAGGTCCTTCAGGTGTTGGGGTGATAAACTATCCAAACCACCGGCTGATCCGTTCTTGAACGAAAATACTGCGGCAAGGACCTCGTCGGACGTGACCACAGGGGTGCACTCGGAGCCATCCGGGGCATCGGGGAGCTGTGAAGTAGCTGCTGGAGGTGGGTGTTTGGACAAAAGGGCTGAATACGTATCCTCGGTGTCTGGTGCGAGAGCTTTCCTCTTTCTACGTGCAGGGCGTAGTAGGGGAAGGTCAGCAGGCGCTCCCAGCTGCTCCTATCATTTTTGTTGACTACTTCACGTATGTGAGAGGAGAGGGTGCTAGCGACGGTGTTCCGGGCACCTCTCGGGATCCTTTTTACAACCGGCACAGACGTTTTTTTCCCGCATAGGTCCTCCGAAAAGTTTGGCGAAGGTGATGATGACGCTGGGTTGGTGGTGGGTGGGGCGTGACTCCCGGGTTTATGGCACCTGCGATATGGATCTTTAAACCCCTCTCCCCTCTGAAGTAACGCGGCTGGGAGCAGTGAGGGCACCTGGTTGAGCCCCCTTGCGAGGCTGGCGCCCCAGAATCTGGCAGGCTGCTGGATAGGCCATCTGTTGGCATTTGTTGCCGAGTGAACTAGGCCAAAATAACAGATTTAAAAAACTATATATATCTACAGCTTAAAAATAATCAAATAACAAATATAAATAACTGGGTATATCTACTACTAAAATAAATAAAAAAGCACACACACAGGGCACAGAGTTCGTGGGTATTGTTTATCACTGTTGGTGAGCACTGGGCGAGGCGGGTTCCCTACGTAAAATCGAAACACAAATTATCGATTATCATTTCACCAAAAATCATTGACCGATTGCTCTATTGATCAATGCCTTATTAGTGCTAAGCTTTAATTCCCCGATGTAACGATTCACCGAAAACCAACTTACCGATGTTTATTTCAAATACACTATACTTAACCGACTATTATTTTGTCGAATGTAACATTTCATCAATAAATGAAGTAGATCTGTACCTACTGTAAAAACTACTTTTAAATATTGTAATAATAATATTATAACTTTATCTTAATACCTACCTACGTTTTCTTATTATAAATCCCACGGGAAAATATATCAAGCGGTCAAAAGCTCCGGTACGGATCGTATCGGATGGGATTGGATCAAATCGGATCGGATCGGATTAGATCAAATCTGTTCGAATCGGACGGATCGGACGGATCGGACAGATCGGACGGATCGGACAGATCAGATGGATCGGATCGTATTGGAGGGCATCGGATATGTACGAATCCTATTGGACGGGATTGCATCAAATCAAATCGGATTGGATCGGCTCAAATCGGATCAGCTTGAATCGGACAGATCGGACAGATCGGACGGATCGGACAGATCAGATGGATCGGATCGAATCTGCTCAAATCGGATCGGATCTGATCAAATCTGATGGGATCGGATAGGATAGGATAACATAACACTGTCAAGAAAATTATAGTAAACGTAGGAAAATACACTAATATTGAATATTTAAGATAATTATGTAGGTTGAGTGAATATTATCCTTTTTATAAGTCTAGGGACTTTTAGTTTTTTTTATGCACATTTTTAAATTTGTCTTTTTAAAAGGACCTACGGTGTTAAAAGGATAATATATTATTATGTAGGTACCTACTTACCAACAAAAAGTAATGATATCCAATCAAAAACGAACTTTGCTCTCATTTCACATTTATGTTTTTGATTGGATTTTTGTCCAGACCCATTTTGATTCAGGACCTCAATAATAACGGCCTCCTTTTGATATACATAATATTTTTAATTTTGTCTGTCAAAGAGTTGCTTTTGCTTTTGTTTTTTTGTGTTGTAAATAGACTAGCTCGATTTTATTTTGTGCATTTATGTGATTACCGAACATTCCCATGCACCTAACGCAGCAAGACAAGACTCTATTGCTTTTAAAAATAAATTAAAGCAATGTGCCAGTAATAGTTCGGATGGTCCTGCAAAACTTATAAGTAATAATTTAGAGAGTATTCCAAGCACAAGTGCTTGCAGTTTGCCCAACAAAAATGCTTTGAGACAAATCGTCTACCGCGCGAGAAGCAAATCACATCCAAAAGAACCAAGCTCATTAAACGACATTGAGGTACCTTCAGAATACACTGTTGAAGGTACAACTTTTTTAGCTAAGGATGTAAAGTACGGAGACAATAAACGCTTATTATTATTTTGTACCGAACAAAATATTAGACTGTTGCGTGATTCTATTATATGGTTCATGGATGGAACCTTTAGTACATGTCCTGAATTGTTCACGCAGATTTATAGTGTACATGGGATAGTTGGAAGTGATTCACATAGTAAAAAAACCGTTCCTTTGGTATATGGCTTACTGAGCTTATAGCTTATGCTTAAGAATTAGGATACGATCTGAGTCCTCAGCACATCCTTACTGATTTTGAAATTGCGGTAATAAATGTGGTTAAAATTTATTATCCAGAAGCCAGTCACAGCGGTTGCCTCTTTCACTTAGCGCAAAATTTGTGGCGTCAAATTCAGAAATCTGGCTTAGTGTCAAAATACGGTAATAATAGTGATTTTGCTCTCAGATTACGCCACATTGTGGCCTTGGCTTACCTTACTCCCCAAGAAATACCCGAAGCTTTTTCAGAAGTAAAAGATAATGTCCTACCGGAAGAAGCAAATTCAATTATTGAATGGTTTGAAACATATTATGTGCTAGGTAAGATAAAAAGCCATACCAAAGGTTCTACGCTGAAGATAACAAGAGCTCCACCACTATTCCCACCACAGTTGTGGTCAGTTAATGCAAGAAATAGCCTTGGACTCCCCAGGACCCAGAACAATGTTGAGGCATGGCACAGACGATGGAATTACTTGCAAAATAATAATAGCCACGGTGTATATGCGACCATACGCAGTTTCATAAAAGAGCAGGTGACTACCAACCACGCAATAGAAAAAGCGCTAGCAGCAAGTGTAGACAAAACGCCTCCCAAGAAAAAAGGAAACATAGGTCTGATGCTATACAGAGAATTTGCGCAGAACGTGCAAATATGGAGCTTATACCATTTTTACGAGCTATCGCAAATCATTTAGGGTCTGTTCCACAATGTCTGGTTAGTGGCTACCTGACGGATAAAATGCATGCTGTCACTTTCTGTTATTATTTTTTTGACAGTGACAGCATGTATTTTATCCGACAGGTAGCGACTAACCAGACATTGTGGAACAGGGGCTTAGAGTTATAAATTGTATATATTTTCATTAGTATTTTGTTATTTAGTTGATTTACAGTTTTTTAATTATAATTGTTATGGAGAATACATTTTTTGTTACAGTCATAATTGCGTGTACTTGTTTACAAATTATACAATCATAAATACATTACAACCTGTTAGTTAAAACATATTAAGACAAATATTAGAAAGTAGCTTTTGACCGCTTGATATATTTTCCCGTGGGATTTATAATAAGAAAACGTAGGTAGGTATTAAGATAAAGTTATAATATTATTATTAAAATATTTAAAAGTAGTTTTTACAGTAGGTACAGATCTACTTCATTTATTGATGAAATGTTACATTCGACAAAATAATAGTCGGTTAAGTATAGTGTATTTGAAATAAACATCGGTAAGTTGGTTTTCGGTGAATCGTTACATCGGGGAATTAAAGCTTAGCACTAATAAGGCATTGATCAATAGAGCAATCGGTCAATGATTTTTGGTGAAATGATAATCGATAATTTGTGTTTCGATTTTACGTAGGGAACCCGGCGAGGCCGATCATCTCACTTGTTCAAGCAGTTCATATGGTAGTTTGCAAGGCCCTCTTTGATTTGGTTACCGGCACTCAGCTCATGCCGGCAACTACCCGCTGGTCGCTAGCAGCGCTGCCGGGCGTGGCACGCAGCGCAGGGGCTTTTAATCGAAGTCAGAGGCCTTCCCTCCTCGACCATTGTTCGTGTTCGAAGTCCTCGACTTTGTGTTCTTACTGATTATGGCCAAAGTATTGAATAACTGTAATTTATGATTATTGGGGCTTCTATTTTATATATACTTGTACGTATTTTCTGTTTGTAAACATAAAAATGAATTTAAAATGAAATATTAAAAAAAACGGTGACTTTTCTTGTCAGCTGTCGCGTTAAAATTAGAACCTTAAAATGTTCATATTACAATATTTTCTTTTTAAAAATTGTCACTGAAACAAATGATAGGACATTACTATTCTGAGGGTGATAAAGAAAAAATATTTTTGCTTCTGTGGGGCTATTATGTATCTCGTTGATATAGAAATACAAACTTATCTGTTCCGGTGAGAGCTCACATAAATGTCTAATATTTCTTATTTCTATAAGATTTTAAGTTTGCACGTATTGTTAATTCGCTCTTGCGGGTTTTAATAAACCCATCTAATATATATCAATGTATAATTTATTACTAAATAATGAGATATGGACCAATTTAGTTAACTGTCACCGGAACAGATAAGTTTGTGACACTGTAACTCTCTTCACCGCGATCTTACTGTCAAAAAGCAAATTTTGACACTATTCGTGTTATGTACAGTGCCACAAACTTATCTGTTCCGGTGAGAGTTCACGTAAATTTCTAATATTTCTTCATTCTCTAGGATGTAAATTTCTCCCGTAATGGTAATTTACCCATGCGGTTTAAATGAATTCATCTAATCTATATCAATGTATAATTTATTGGTGAGTAACGAGATATGGATCAATTTAATTCGTTCTCACCGGAACAGATAAGTTTGTCGCACTATATGTTCGGTTGGTATCCAATAATGACGTGATAGTGGGTATGGGCTTCAATACCCACCGGCCGCCATCTTGTTAAAATTTTGTATGCGAATATTTTATCGAAAGCCGAGATTGGTATTATGTATCGGATAGTTGCAATTGGGTTGCCCTGTCTGTCTTGTCTTGGGCAACTAGTAAATACACTCGCGAGCAACCAAATCGACTCAAGCCTTCACGGCGCACATATACATTGATTTTCCTAAAACGATAAATGGTAAATATAAAAGTGATATGTCATTCGAAAGCTGAAGAATTAGGCTTTCAATTAAGATCAATACCATAAAAAAAAACTAAGCGCAGATTTAATGACGCATTTTAATTGCCCGTCAGTGTTAATTACCTCATTAGGAATCCACGCCTTGCGCTACCTGATCCCGCTATAAAACCTTTCCACATCCGGTGTACCTTATCAGTCGCTTGTTGCAAGTTGACCGGTACACATCTCGTTGCATTGTATTCCTTGTTTTCGCAAACCCATGGATACCACACCAGAAGAAGCTGCTCAAGTTGTTGCCTTGCTGCAACAAGGGTTAAGTCAGCGAGCAGTCGCTGCCCAGCTCCACTTGAGCCAGTCTGCTGTATCCCGAGTATACAGACGGTTCCAAGAGACTGGTGCCTTCAATCGAAGACCAAGAACGGGCCGCCACCGCTGCACTTCAGAGAGAGACGACCGCTTCATTGTCTCAACCTCGCTGCGCAATCGACACCTTACGGGCGTTGATGTGCAGCAAGAACTGAGACGTGTACGACAAGTGGCTGTCAGCGAGTGGACAGTGAGAAGACGCTTGAAGGAAGCCAACTTGACACCAAAAAGACCTGCATCAGGCCCCAAATTGACTGCAGGCCACCGACAAGCGCGTCTTCAGTTTGCTCGAGAGCATCTCGATTGGAGCATTGCGCAATGGCGGTCGGTCCTGTTTACTGATGAGTGCAGAGTGTGTCTGCATGGCAGTGACAGGAGAGGCCGGGTCTACCGGCGTCCGGGGGAACGATTTGCCCAATGTTGTTTCGCTGAAACAGTAGCATATGGCGGCGGTTCCTGCATGATGTGGGCTGGTATTTCTCTAGAGGGAAAAACCGCACTTGTTTTCGTGCCTGGAGGCGGCCGAGGAGGCGGGTTAACAGCTGATCGGTACATCACCGACATTCTACTCGGTCATGTTGTGCCCTATGCAGAATTTGTCGGTGAAGACTTCGTGCTAATGCACGACAATGCCCGCTGCCACACGGCACGAGTCAGTCGGCAGTTTCTGAGAGAGAAGGAATTGCGCACGATGGACTGGCCTGCGCTCAGTCCTGACCTGAATCCCATCGAACACTTATGGGACGAGCTCAAAAGAAGAGTTCGGGCCAGGAATCCAGTCCCTGCAAGCGTGGACGAGCTGAAGACAGCTTTATTAGAGGAGTGGGACGGCATTCCTCAGGAAACTGTCAAAAAGTTGATAAGGTCTATGAGAAACAGGCTGCAGGCTGTAATTAGGGCAAGAGGGGGCAATACAAAGTATTGATTTAAATAAATAAATTTTTATCTTAACATTTTTTGTTTAATTTGTATAATACGATACCCATACCCTTTTTTCCTAAATTCCCGTTTTTCCTACAATTGCGTTCAGACATCATTTATTTCAAAAATGATGAATGGATTTCAATAATAATGATATCAAATTAAAGCTGACATCTTAAGCTTTTAAATGACATATCATTTTTATTATTTCTATTCATAATTTTACTTGTATTAATGTATGTTTGCGCCGTCAAGGCTTGAGTCGATTTGGTTGCTCGCGAGTGTAGTAGCTTTTAAACCATAGAGTCACCATAGAATGTAGAAAATAACGTTTTTTTAAAATTAGTATATGTCTTTTTTTTTCTGTAGCTGCCTGTGACACTGAAGTATTCTTGTGATCTTTCATATTTTCTTTCATGTTTGTTTTGCGAATCTTGCAAATTTTTGGTCTTCCATAATTAGTATATATATATAGTACCTACCTATGTAATTAGTATGAAAATGGATTTTTTTTTTCAGTAGGTAAGTAACTACCTAACTGTTGTTTTGAAAATTGGTTTCAGGGGACTCTGGTTATGTTCTACGGCCATGGATGTTGACACCTATCCTCAATGCAGCTTTAGGATCCCCAGAACACTACCCAGGCTGCTTAAATAAACTTTGCTTGTTTCATTTGAACCAAAGCATATGGCGGCATATACAATCAGCTGGCCTCGCGACACGTTACAACAGTGATGCAGTATTTGCCCATAAAATGAGACATATCGGTGCGCTGGCATTTTAAGAGCCAATAGAAATTCCGAATGCGCTAGATATAATAGAAAATGAAGTTATACCTGATGAAGGTAAGAAAGTGATTCAATGGTATAAAAAATATTATGTCAGTTGATCATCAAAAATAATAAAATCTATTAGTTCGAAAATTACAGTAAAACGAATTCCGCCAATATTTCCGCCAAGAATTTGGTCGGTATATGACAGCCAACTTTCACATATACCATCATCTCAAAATGCGCTGGAGTCGTAGCACAACAGATGGAACACCATATTAAGTCGGCGAAGATGGTTTTTTTTTTCATTTTTAAAACAATACAGAAGTTCTAGAAAGAACAAAAGCACACAGAATGCACTATCGAACTGATTAATTCTTCAGAATCAACGCAATTGAGGGTCCCCCTCCAGTTTTGTACATCTCCTGCCTGTGCATGATATCGCCGTGCACGCTGGGGTCCGTCAGGGCTGTCTTTTGTCGCCCTTGCTCTTCCTAATAGCGCTAGACGGAATCATGCAGAGAGTAAGCAGCAACAGTCAACTTGGAATTGAATGGGGAACCTTCAGTGTATTGGAGGATTTAGACTACGCCGACGACCTCTGCCTGCTAAGCCACACACATGCACACATGCAAGCCAAGCTCGATGCTCTCAGCCAAGAGGCGGCGAAAATAGGCCTGAAAATTTACATCCGGAAGACCCAAGAGATGCGAACAGATGTGCAGAATATGACCCCGCTGCAGATCGGTGGTGAGGCAGTGGAACGCGTTCACAAATTTACCTACCTCGGCAGCGTTGTCTCAGAAACAGGAGGTACAGAAGAGGACGTCATTTCGCGGATTGCCAAAGCCCGAGCTACTTTCGCGCAGTTGCGACCAATATGGCAATCACAAAAGTTAACCAGAAGAGTCAAACTGAAAATATTCAGGTCAAACGTTAAGTCCGTGTTGCTATATGGTTGCGAAACGTGGAAGGTAACCAAAGCCATCTCGCACCAGCTTCAAGTCTTCGTGAACCGATGCCTTCGACGCATACTCCGAATATACTGGCCCAATAAAATCTCCAACGACCAACTGAGATAACGATGCCACGATACCCTGATCGACCAGCAGATCAAGCGACACAAGTGTAACTGGATTAGCCACACCCTCCGAAGAAATTCTGACCACATACCCAAACAGGCGATGGATTGGAATCCGCAAGGAAAGAGAAAGCGTGGCCGTCCCAAGCAGACCTGGCGACGCACGGTAGTGGACGAAGCGAAAAAGATCGGGAAGTCTTGGAGTGAAATCAAGACAGGTTGCGATGGAGAGTCACTGTGGACGCCCTCTGCCCCATCCAGGGGACATTGGATACTAAGTCCTGCCTTTGCAGGGAAGACTTCTTCTTCATTGTTTTTTTTGTTGCCCGCGTACTTTAATTTAAGGGTTTACCATGAGCGGACACTTTGGTTATACCACTGGAATTAAAAGAAAACTCAATTTTCTTCCATTCAGTCTCCTTATCTTTATTTGTTGCAGCATCGGTCTTTTTATTTTCTATGACATGTTTGAATTTATCTACCAAACTCACTACCACAGTAACTTCAGCATTATTAAAATTTTCCGAACACTCTTTTTATCGCCCGAATGGTTTTTTTAGTAAGGGGATCAATGAACTACCTATGAGATGGCAAAAGTGCATATGGTACTGTAAAAGCTCGAACAACGGTAAATCCTAAGATTTACGGGTAAAACCTAATATTTACCAACTCTTAATGGTAAAAACCCGAAAGATTTTGTGATTCGCACTTTTACCACCATTCACTTGGTAAGTCTTAGGATTTACATTAAGGCACGGTAAATGTTGAAAAAGACAGGTTATAACTAGAGATGATAATAAGAGTTTAAACTGAATATCGTGGAGTTATTTATTTAAAATTATGACAATGTAAAATGTAACAGGTGCTAGAAAAACTTATAACTAGATAAAATTAAATATTAACTAACTAAATGATTAAACTAAGTAGGTATAAATAAAAACGCTACACTAAATTATTCAACTAATAACCTAAGAACTAGGAATTAAAATAATATGTAGCTGAAAGACGATAAACTGACCTATTGGGGGCGGTCCGGTATATTTCTGGTGTATGTCCTTAGGATGCACGCAGCATTGCCCCTCTGGACGGCAAGGGAGAGCCTTTGTAGGAGGAATGCTCCGGACCGGGGGTCGAGCCCCTTGTCCCTCATTCTTCTTTCTATTTCTTTTACAAAGGCTTTCCCCTGCCTTCCCCATGCGCCGGTGGTCTCTATGGCCAGAGGGACAAATATGAATGAAGGCAAAAGATTTGAATACTTCAAAGTTTTTGCCCTCGCCGCTGACTCCGAGGTTGCGCCCGCTGTCACTGTTGTGGCCGGTAAGTGTGATTGTGCAAATGTGCACACGCAAGTCGCGTCCCACAGTAGACAGCGGCCTTTCTCCCACGGAATCAGCGTTAACCCGTCTGGTCTCTTCCCGTCCGTACAAGACAACCCCCTTGGTTCGAGAGCACAGGGAATGCCTGCTGATGTTAGGCCTCTTTTTACAACGTCGTTCAGCGCTTGGTGCCGGGAAAATCTACCCGCGCTCCGGACACAGTGTAGCCCGTGTCGACCCTGCCCGTTGACCTCCGCCCTGCAAATGCAGCGATGTGGGTGGCAGACGTTGCATCCTAAGCGGAGCGCTATGGCTACTCGTAGCGTGTCGCCCTCCAACAACGTCCCCAAGTGGGGCGAAGGCTGAGCGTAGACGGGCGAGTTCCTCCCCTGTGCTCTGTGCCATGAGTTGTTCCAGGGCCAACTTACACAGCTCATCGTCCCACATCCGTTGTGCCCCTGGCGGCTCGGGCACGTCGCTTCCAGGACACCGAGATCTCCATAACCTTTCAGCCTCCCCCACAAAAGGAATGCTGAATCCGTCACCATTAATTTTTAAAATGCGAGTGACTAGATTCAAAACTCCATGTGAGGAAGCCAAAAAAGCCGGGAGCTCGGTGTCCTGCAGGCGGCGGATGCCGAGGCCGCCGTGACGCACGGGGACCGCCGCCTGGTCCCACTGGGAGGGAGACATTTCTACGTTAAGGATGACCTCTGACAACTCTTTTAAAACAGCGTCGTAGGTATCTGCCAGTGTCCTGTGGGACCAGACGGGGGCTGTTCTTGCGAAATAAGTTAATTTTGGGATGGAAAGACAGCTACGCAGAATGGTGAAGGCAACATGGGCTGGCAGGTGTTTCAGATGGGGCATAGTGCCTTTCAAAGTTGAAATTTTTGAATTTAATATGTTTGGTATCCCCTCGGGAAATAGATTATTCTGAGATTGACATAATAATTATACTAGCGTTTTACGTCACTTCCGCCCTAAAAAAATTCGTGACGTTTCTAATGTTTGAACTTACCGCAGTTTTTTATTTACTTTTCCACTCCACAATTAATTACTTGCTGAAAAATAAATTATAATCAAAAATATTGATGGAGGCATAATTTTGAAATAACAAAGTTTATTAAAAATAATATTTGACCTTTATTTGAATCAAATGCATATTCCCTATTTTCTTGCTTGTTGAGTCGAGAAAACCAGGATCTTCTCTTCTATACCATCTTCAATGACTAGGAAATTGTTAGATACCAATTGAAGAATTTTCACATCCGCTAACCGATTGAATTCAGTAATATTTTGATTTAAAATGTTAGGCCTTTTTCGATACACGGAACTTTTTTTCCTCAAACGATGGCATTATTGATTGTCCTGAACCTTGAAAGTCAGAACGATGTTTTTCTTAAACCTTTTTTACTGGAGTCATATTGGTAGATATCGCTTTTTTACAGGTATTAACAAATATATCCACTTCTTTTTGAAAATGCGACCGACACGCGTGATTACTTTTTCTTATTTTTGTAGTTTTTTCAGCATTTAGTGTGACCGGTGCCGAGCACTCACTTCGATTATGCACCTCCACATACTAGTTGCAGCCAGATTTATTGTTGTTAGAAAAGTTGTACCTGTGTCCATCGTGCACCAACGTAGGTTTCCCTTTTTGATTTTCAATAAATTTTAAGGTATCCATTTTAACGCACAACAGAATTAAATTGTGTATTAGTAGGTACAAAGTCTGTAAAAGTAAAAATACTAGTAGAATGTAAGTAAATAGAATGTTATTTTATTGTTTTTCAAGAGTCATTACAAAATTATTAGTGGCCAATAAAACCTTACTCGAGCTTGGTCGAATCCATCCAAGGATTAAAAGTTTTTTACTTGCCAATACTTGTGCTTTGTAAATATATTTTTTAGTGTTTTTGAATATTTTAAGTATTTACATTTATTTTCTTGTGATTTACTTTCGTAATACTTATGACCTAGATCATTTACCACCACGCTGGTTCACTACATTTTAGGAGTGGGTGGTGTCAGTGTATTTTTCGATGACTAGTCTCGTCTCGTGTTTCCGTGTCAAATACAACAGGTGTCACGTCTGGCACTGGTTTGATAACATTGCAATTTCCGTCTTTATCTACTTATATAACGAGATGAAGTTTATATTTTTTATGATGCGTTACAACGGTCTCCCGTGATTGGTTTTTGTTTCATGCAATCTCTGCCTTTATCGATACAAGATAAAGTTCATATTTGTATTATAGCGAACAAGCCCTAGTGTCGTCGTCTGAACCATAGACTAGAATATTATAACTGGAGAGTCTGAACTACATTGTAGTGTTAGGGTGGGTTGCACCATTTAACTTTAACTATTACAAACGTTAAATGGTGCAACCCACTCTTAGTGTTTTAACGTTACCGTCGCCAGTACCAGCGGTCTAGCGCTGTCTCATGGCGCATCGTCTCGCACTTGGAACGGGTTTAGTGACGAGACTATTTTTACCGGAATCGAAAAATTTACCGTCCGTTCCAGGCAGTGAAACGGTATTTTAAAACGGTGCGTCTTTGGAACGCTCACACCTATTAGATTTGGTAAATTGTTATAGTGGTTTCCACACGATGTGTTCCTTCACCGTTACAGCGATAATATATATTGTACTTTAAATCCAAAGAACTCATTGGTACCTACATGTCTGCGACGGGATTTGAACCCGCATGTCTGGCGTGAGAAGCGAGCGCTTACCCGACTGAGCCACCACCGCTCTTACTTCGATATGCTTTCAAACCTGGTTTTGCTCTCTTCCATTAATTTAACAATATATGGCAGATCTCGTATTTGCATGCTAATTAATAACTAATTTGGTTTCCATTTTGGTCTTCCAAAATTCATCATCGCGCTGGATCAAATATACTTTCATAGGTACATCTTCACCAAACCAGATGCCATGCATGCAGACGTCTTTTTGGGTGTTATGTAATTGACCTTGAATTTGGTAATACCAATGATGATGTTGTTTGACAAAATAACTGTGAATTTGAATCAAATTTCCAAAAAGGGTGCTTTTTCATGGCATTTTCTAAGGACAATTTTTGTAATGGTAATGGGCATTTAATTTCTACTATGCCGTCTGCATATTTGCCATCAGGTGGTTCCCAAAAAAATATATTTATGATCAACGAACAAACCGCAACTTTCAATCACAATGTTCTCCTGTTTTTTCAGCTGTCTTACTGCGGTTTCTTAGTTGTCAATACCATAACGTATTGCAGGAATGGAGGACAGATTACGATTACTAAGACATTCCTGCAGATGCGAGCCACCCTGAAACTGAAGACAAGCTACCCAGAAATGTGTAGGTATCTTCCCTATTTTATTACCTGCATTTATACATTCAGTGTATTTCAGTTGAACTGAATACACTATTTCACTTATTCTTATCCATTTACATTGTACCGTATATACCTACACTTATACCTACATTGTATTACGTATAATATTTACAATATATATCTTACACACTAGCTAATATTTATGTAAGTTTAATTTAGTATAGTTGTTATTATTAAATACAATAATGGTATCGATTCTGAAGGGCACATTCTAATTTTAACGCTGTCAAAAAACGCTTACATTCTCTCTAAATTTATTTGGCATTCTGAAGGCACCGTTTATCTCCAAAATTAGAGACGTCACTTTAAATTTTGAATCTGACAGCGTTAAAACTATTCAACTTAGGTTAGATGGTCGAATTGGTATTCTGAAGGTGCCATTTTTAGCGCTGTCAACTTAAAATTAGCAACTTTCTTCCTAAATTTAAAAGGGGTCTAAACAGGTGCCTGTTAAAATTATACTAAAATTTCTAAAAGTAAAACCGTGAAATATATGGGAAATTGTTGTTGTATTGTTTAAGCATGTAAAGCTAATTGCAACGACGCTAACTTATTATTTTTTGCGAAACTACGATGTGAAAGTGACTCTGTTTTGTCATATTATTATTTCTGATCTTTGGACTGAATGACTGAAAAACGTATTACTGACAAGGTAGGCATGAACCGGGTTGGTTAAAAACAACTTAAGTTATTGTTCTAGATCTAATAATTAATCAAAACACCTACCGATCTCCTTCAGGAATTACACTAGCCCTAACACCTCGGCTTTCCTCTTCCAAACGGACGGGCTCTACATACATGAGGAACACCTAACCTTAACTCACCTACCTGTGTACCTACCTAACTCTTTACTTACCCCTTTAAACTTGTAAGAATATTTTACTTAAAGTGGTCTCTACATAGCTCAAATATTTAACTACCTATTTTGTTACAGGAAAAAACAATTAGGTTACCTTTTATACTATATACCTACTTACTACTATACCTACTATTACTTTTTATAAAAGAAGAAAGAAATTTTATGGATGTAAAACTTTATTTGGGTGAATAACACACACAACACACACTGGTTGAGTATTTTTTTCTGACACCAATATACACAATTGCTTGATTTCATTTCTGTATCTTATTTCCGTTATCCTTGTAATAAGTAGGTAGGTAACTAGGTGGTCTGTTGGTACCTAGTTTTAGTATTGTTGTCCCAGAGAGGAATTAATATCTTGTATCCAGCGTTTCATGTTTAGTTTATGAGTGTGGTTGATTTTTCATTTTCTTTGTTGTTGTCACTGAAAAATAAACTAAGTATAGGTAAGTTGTATGGATAGTTGATAGAATAAGCTTATCCTTATAGGTAGGTACCTATTTACACAAAACTTTAAATATTCGAAACGAAAACCCTAGAACACAAACATAAGTAACCAGATAGTTAGTAACCAGATGCCCAACTGATAAAAATATTTACTTAGATTATACGTAGGTAACTTCCTAAAATAATTCGTAAACTTGCACACAAGCACCTTATCGATTTTACAATTGCATATTGCAAACACAAACATAATAATTTATAATAGATGTTTGTTTTGTATTGTAAAGACTTAACAAAAATACTTTTAAAAATAGCGGCAAACTTTTCGGCGGAAAATTCAATATGGCGGTGATGGCGCCGCGCCGGCGCGCCTCGCTTGCAGTCCAGCGCGCATGCGCCATAGAGACTGATGTACCTAGTGCAATGTAACTTGCTTCCGAACTATGCTTGAATGAAAAAATAATCGATGCTGAATCGATTTCTGGGATAGGTACTTTTATTATTTTAATCATATTCGTTTTTGGTAAATACGTACTCATCGGAAATAAGTAAGTACTGATAAGATATTTGTTCTTTTGTAAGTATTCGATACTTTTCATATTCTTATATGAATATCATCCCTTACACAGTCATCTACTTAAGTATATAACGTAACATCATTAACTATTAAACATTTAAGTAAGTAAGTACTTACATTAAATATCGTGGATAACACATCGATGTAAAACCTAGTACCTACATTCTTTACTGAAAAACTATTGTTTAAAATATTCGAGTGCAATAATCGATTATATTCGATTATTCTCACTATTTTATCAACTTACCCCATCTCTACTCTATTAATTTTTTTTTAAATCACTCGGAAATGTCCATAGAACACCATAGAAGCATTTTCTAGCCAGAGTTACCAGTTGCAATAATGAATCATGAATATGGTAAATAAATATTTGTATTAAAAAAAATATTTCAAAAGTCAAAAGTCAAAAGTCAAAATTTTTTATTCATCGTACAAATATAAAATTTTCTGATGAACGTCAATTTTTACAAATTACTCTCCGTTCGGATAAGGGGGGGCTCTTTCTGTCTAAGGAGAAGAACGGAGGCAAGAAACTCCTGAGCCATCTTTTCAAAAAAAAGACTTAAAACTAGTTGGTATACAATACATATAAGCTTAATAATAATTATTATAATAATATGAGCAGAGCTAACTACTTATCACAGCCATGCATTAACGTCCTCTAAGTAATCATCAATCTTATAATAAGCTTTTTTACTGAGTTTCTCTTTAATGTAACACTTAAACTTATTCTCTGGCATTTGAGCAACTTCTGTTGGAAGCTTATTATAAAATCTAATACAGTACCCTAAAAACGATTTATTAACTTTCGCCAGACGCATCGCTGGAAAAGCCAGCTTATGCTTGTTCCTAGTATTAATGTCATGATTACTGCCAATTGTATCAAAAGTTGAAATATTCTTTCGTACATACATTAAATTGGCAAAAATGAACTGACATGGAACTGTAAGGATGTTAATTTCTTTAAATAGTTCTCTCAATGAATCCCTGGAACCAAGTTTGTATATAGAGCGGATGGCTCTTTTCTGTAATACAAATATAGTTTCAATATCAGCGGCTCTACCCCAAAGCAAAATGCCATACGACAATAAGCTGTGGAAATAACTAAAGTAAACTAATCTGGCGGTTTCAACGTCGGTCAGTTGTCTAATTTTCCGTACAGCAAAAGCTGCGGAGCTCAACCTTCCAGCCAATTTGGCAATGTGAGGTCCCCACTGCAACTTTGAATCTATAGTCATACCAAGAAAGACAGTATCATTAACTAGGTCCAATTTATTCCCATCTAGAATAATGTTAGTATCGCATTGTCTAACATTCGGCAGTGTAAATTTAATACATTTCGTTTTCTTAGAATTCAATAAAAGATTATTTACGGTAAACCAATCGTGTATGTCAGATAGAATAGAATTAATTTCATAAAAATTATTTTCACTTCTTTTAACTTTAAAAAGCAAAGAAGTATCGTCAGCAAATAAAACTATATTAGTCAATTTTTCAACCATAAAAGGCAAGTCATTAATATAAATCAGGAATAAAAATGGTCCTAGAATAGATCCTTGAGGGACGCCTATCTTTACATGAGCCCCCTGTGATTTAGTATTGTTAATATCGACCCTTTGTTGCCTCTTGTCTAAATATGAAGCTATCAAATCTAAAGCCTTTCCTCCTATTCCATAGTATCTCAGTTTCGAAATTAAAGTCTGATGGTCTACACAATCAAACGCCTTCGACAGATCACAGAAGACTCCAATAGCATCGTGATGGTCTTCCCAGGCGTCAAATATGTGCTTAATTAACGCAGTACCGGCATCGGTTGTTGATTTGCCTTTTGTAAAACCATACTGCTGGCTATGAAACAATCGAGCTTCATTGAAATGCAAAAGCATCTGATTGAGTATGACCCTCTCAAATATTTTACTCAAAACTGGAAGAACCGAGACAGGTCTGAAATTTGCAGGGTCCTCCATATCCCCACTCTTGAACAGAGGTATAATTTTACTCAATTTCATAAGATCTGGGAACACACCTTCAGCGATACATTTATTAAAAATGTTAGCCAAAATTGGGGCGATTTTATTAATAATAGAAAGAACAAATTTAACTGACATTCCCCACAAGTCTTCAGTTTTCTTCATATTTAAGGACTTAAATGTTTTTATAATAGTTAATGTATTAATATATCTGAATTTAAATTCCTTATCGGTTGAAGGTGCGTTCTCCTTCATCAGGGTTTCAGCTAATGTAGCTGAAGAATCTAGGTTGCAAGTAGTCTCTAAAGGAATGTTCGTAAAAAACTCTTCAAACACTCTCGCCACCTCGTCATTTGATGTTATTATGTCATTGCCTACCTTTAAAGATAAATTAGTCTCGCGTGTTCGATTCTTCCCCGTTTCGTTATTAATAATATTCCAAATGGCCTTAGATTTGTTAGCCGAGTCTTTAATCTTGTTATTAATAAAAATTGTCTTCGCACAGTGACAGACACATTTGTACATTTTGCTATATTTCTTCACATAAGATTGAAAGTCAGGGCGGAGTATGAATGTTTTCATCTCATACAGATCATATAATGTCGCCCTGCTTTTGCGAATACCATCTGTAGCCCAGTCACAAAATTTAATTTTATTGTCTATCAAAACTTCCTTCGTTTCAAAATTACTCTCAAACTCATCAGCTATTATCTTAAATAAGTTAGTATACATCTCATTAGAATTGCAATCTACTTTAACCTTCGGAAGTTTTTCGTCTAGTTTCTTCAAGTAATTGTCAATTTTCTTTGTAGTAATCGGTCTGCATCTCACCTTAGTTTTATTTGTCTTGTCAGTGTTTACTAAGGTAATGGTCTGCCCACTGTGGTCTGACCTCAGACAATTTATCACACTACTGTCTTTAAACTCACAGTTACAGAATATGTTATCTAGACAAGTGGCCGACGTGGATGTAATTCTAGTTGGTTCCAGAAAGACATTAAAAAGATTAAATGATTTAAAAAGTAACAGTAATTTCGACCTATTAGGAGAGTCACCTAATAGGTCAACATTAAAGTCACCACACACTATTACTTCCTTTTTACTATTGGAAGCTAACCTTAGAACATCCTCCATGACAGTCTCAAAGGTAATGAAATCACCAGTAGGTGGCCTGTAGGTACATACTATTATATACTTGTTTAGCTCTGCACATGAAATTTCTATATGGTGTTTAACAGAAAGAGCAACTATGTCCTTTCGTTCTTTACATTTACAATTTTCTTTAAGAAATATAAGTGACCCACCATGCTCGTTGATATTTCTGTTAAAACAGCTTATAAGTTTGTAATTTTTCAATTGGAACATCATTTTATTCTCGTCTAACCAATGTTCTGTGATACATAAACAATCAATGTTAAATTTTTCCGAAAATAGTTCTATTTCTAACAATTTAGAAGAAAGACTCTGAATATTCTGATGTACTAATTTAAATTCATTCTTAAATGTCTTGTCCTTTAATAGATTTGAGCCGAGAGAGCAGTGAACTGAATCAATCTTTATATCAACGCTATGATGCTCTCCCGTTGTCTGAGAATCTAATTTAAATCTACTGTACTATTACTATTATCAGTATTACTACTGACGGTGTCAATAGGGACACAAGTTTTCTTCGTTATAATTCTTATAACTGAGTTAATAAGATGAGCTACTTCTGTAGCTAGACGTCGTTTCTGATTTGAGGACAAAAATAAACTGTCCCAAGTCAACTTAAAATTATCTACGTACAAATTAGTATCAAAGAAATTGATACAATCAGATTTACAACATGCAGTGTACATTGTTTTATTTAGGCTACATGTCATATAATTGCATTTGTCAGGCAGTGTGCATGAGTAAGGAAATGCACAAACAAATACATGTTTTGTAGGAAGGCCTTCTAATATAGCAAAACTTCTATGTATGTCAGACTTTGACACCCCTAAACTATTTCCCACCATAATAAATATAGTTGTATTGTCAGTGTGTGACCTCTCTGAAATCAATTCAACTATTTGTCCGAATGTAAGTTCTGGGTAACAATAATTAACAACTTTTCCATTTACATGATTACCCAACATGTGCCCGAAATCCTTGCCAAGCCTATCGGAATATATAACTGTGCTGTAATCCTCGCTTGAATTGCTACTACTTGTAGTAAGCCTTGTCAAGGAAGTGGGTGACATCTTAGGTAACTGCTTATTACCTACTATTCTACTAGCTGCCTGAGCATAGGTGGGTTTCCTATGAAATTTCTTAGTGGAGGCCTGAAAAACATCTGCTGCCGCCGATCCGCTCTGGATGACCTCTGAGGATGGCGCGGCCGTCGGGAGGCTGGTGGTGGCCGCCAGGAGTCTGGTGGTGGCCCTCGGGAGAATGGTGGTGGTCCCCGAGAGTCCGGTGGTGGTCTTCGAGAGACCAGTGGTGAGTCCAGTGGTGGCCAACGGGATGCTGGTGGTGGCCGCCAGGAGTCTGGTGGTGGCCCCCGGGAGGATGGTGGTGGTCCCCGAGAGTCCGGTGGTGGTCCTCGAGAGACCAGTGGTGAGTTCAGTGGTGGCCAACGGGATGCTATTTGTAGCCTCCGAGGTGGTGGTGGTGGCCTCCGGAGATGCGGTGGAGGCTTCATCAGGTGAAGACTTCTCCGGCAGCATCTCAACCCGAACTAAGCCCACACTTCTCAGCACCAGCAGCTGGTTTTCATACTCCACAGTTCTCTGGTCTAGGGCAGACTTCAATGTGGCCAGCCTAGACTGTAGCATAGCCATGTTGAACTCGCACTCTTGGTTGTTGTCTGCGAGTTTCTGGTTGTAGTCCGACATCTCTTCTTCATATTTATTCACCAGTAGTTGTAGTCTCACTCTATCCTTTTTCAATGGAAGGTACGTCTTATGCTTTTTCAATGCTCGCTCAGACTTCCTAATATATTTATTTATTTTAATATATTTTTTAAGCCTGTTTGCACCTTTGATATTGATTGATTTTCTTGGAGTGGTGAGGTCTATTGTTGGCATAGGGGTGTGATGTAGGGTGACTAATTCATCGTACAATGCCATTGTCTTATTTGTTTCTTCGCTTGCATGTGCTTCATTTATTTGCTGGATTTCTGTGTGTGCTTCAGCCAGTTGATGCTCCAGGCTGCAGATCTTTGTCAAGGCAGCTTCATATAAATCCTGACACTCTGTGTTTGATCTCAGTACAATCTCCAGCTCATCACATTTACCTTGTAAGTCTTGGTATTGGATGTCCATTTCAGCGATGACATTCTTTAAGTCGGTGTTCTTTTTCAAAAGGGAATCAAATTCCTTTTCGTTGTCCTCCCGCTCTGCCATCAGTTGGCTTGAGAGGTCACGAGACGCCTTGAGATCCTCCAAAGCTGTCCTCAGCTGGATCTCCAGGTCACGGCTCTGCACCTTCCGGGTTGTCATCCTCGACATATCTGAAACCACCCGGGGTTACCCGTTAGTATCTTGATAGGTAGAACCGAGAAGATGATTATCCAAGACACAAAATAACCCTCTTTAGGTATAACTTGATCAAACCAGATACCAATAGGTTATAATAATTATTAAGTAAGTATATTGTAAGTCTATGTAAAAATGATCAAAAGGTAACTTATTTGTTAGTTATCATAAACAATGTAGTCATGAACACAAACTATAGGTGGGGAGGGAGTAATATGCATAATATGTTACTTTAATGAATAGGTACTCAGTGGTATTATTGACTTAGAATTATGTAAACTTTAAGCCAAAACACAATCACTTGATCATTATTCAATGAAGTACTAATAGCAATTAAGTAGGTGGAGACTATGATATAGTAAGAATAGGGAATAAGGGATACAAAAGCTAATAGAAAGTTTGAAAATTAGAAATGAAAACAACAAAGTTTGAAAATGACAAAGTCTAAAAGTGGGTTAAGGAAGTGTGAAAAACATTTCACGTATGCAGCAAACTAATGAATAATGATTAAATAATTTAGTGATTATGATTTTAAATGAGTAATACTAGTAAAAATATGTAATTTTAACAATACTCCCCTGATAGATATCCGTTGGCAAATTCGAACTTTGACAGGTGCCGCTGCTTCAAATATCCGAGTCCCGTAAGTGTTTTATTTCAGGGTTTGAAGGCTTGTCTTCATTTGCACAGCTGTATAACACTATATTCTTTAAGTTAACACTAGTTTTATACGTAATTAGACATTAAATTTAGTAATATTAAAATAAATTAAATCAGCTGTTTTTTTGACACCCGGTTCGTAGGGTTGCCAGGGAGGAAAAAAAAAATTTATCAATTAATATAAATATTTATCACGAAAACCAATATAAATGGAGGGTATTTAATTCTTTTAATTATTTTCAACTACTATTTAGGATATTTAATTTTATTTGGAGTACTTTATATATATTACGGATATTTTCGATTGTAATATCCTTAAGTACATGGCCACACTCATTTTAAAGACGTCAAATGAGCCTTCTAAATTTAGTTGGCCGTTAAAAACGTTGCCTTCAGAATAGCAAAAATTAGCGCTGTCAGTTAAATTTAGAGATTTTAGCTCATTTTAAAATTAGGAAGTGCGCCCTTCAGAATCGGTACCAATATTTACACTAACAATACCTACTAACATTAATACTAAGTTCACATACATCACACACATTCATTCAATCCCAAACGTATCGTGCCCGACGGATAAATTGTCGTGATACATCGAGAACATTCTATACGTAAGTATTTGTTGGTCAAGTCGAGCGGCCGATACCGGTCCGGAGGCAAGTTCCCTGCCCCGCGCGCCCGCGCAACTTCGCGCGCCCTCCGCGGCCCGTGCGCCGCCAGTCGAAATCTCAACTCCGACGCGAAGCCTGTGCCGCTTTTTGCTAGCCCGCTACTGCTTACGTTTACGCGACCTTTCCGATGTAGCTTGCTTATTTACTAGCCTATGCTTTATATCTAAGTGCTAAATAGTATAATCTCTGCTGTGTTATTGGCTTGTGAATTCTCCTTCTAAATTCTATAGACTTTGTGTGTGCTTTGCTTGTTAAATATACAAACCTGGACAGTTAATGTAAGTGTTTGCATTTCTTACCTATTCCTGCTGACACTACGCATCTTTGAGAGTCAAAAAAACGTAGAAACTTATATTAATTACAAATATTTTATATTTTTATAGAGGTTTTAAAATATCTTTGTTTTTATTAGACTGATATAATTTTTTTTTTTTAATTTTAAACAGGATCTCAGAAATCTGTCCTGTTTTGTTACATTTTTCTAGTGTAGTTCTATAAGTACTAACAAAGAATAATATTATTTTTTTTGAAAAACAATGTTTTATTTGATAAAAACACGCTTACAAAATATGAGTCGCATGGACTCATACAAGTGAATTACGTTGGTAAATTTCACGAAGTGAATTAAGGGTTAACCAAAGCGTTGCAGAAATTTCTTTGAATATGGTTATTGCATTCAATTTTTTCGATAATCCAGTCACCGGTCGAGAATCTAAAATATTACATACAATACTATTAATACATACAATAATATTACATACACATACATAGTGTTGGAATCGCCGTCAGCAACAAATTTATTGTAGGTATATTACCCCATGATCTGGCAATGACCGTTTAAAACCCTCAACTAAAATGGCCGATTCCATACCCGTAGATGGCCCTGAATATTTTTTAAAGCACTGATGCTCTGGCGTCTCGGTATTTACCGAGCACCGTGCACGAGCTCAAATGCAGCTCGTGCACAGACTATGCAAAATTGGTAATTAATGCCTACAAATAATACTTTTCCAAATTGCAGCCCAATTATTGCAGCTGCTCCAGATAAGGCGGAATATCCTTTCCCATATGAGCGTTTGCTCCAACAGCCATCAATGGCTACTGCAATTAGTGGGGCTCCATCTTTATTTGCATTACCTGCAAACATTGCATATTCTTCTTCTGCCTTGACTGCCTCAGACTGCTGACTTGCTGCTGCTGTTTCTCACCAATCACAAACTTGACCATGAGATGAGTTATAGATCTCAGGTGAAATTAGACTGATAAAATTACAGAAAAACCTACAGAAGGGGTATGGTATTCAAATGTGAATGACCACTTCCACACGACATAACCCATGAAACTATTTGGTGTGTCGCATTTCAGCCTGCTTTTTTTTCACACATTCTGCATTTAAAGGTAAGGTTTGAGTCCAGACCCTTACGAAACTCAGATGCAATCTTCAAACACTTGAGATTGCATCCAAGAACGTCGCTTGTGTTTATGATTTTATAACACAGAAAGCCGCCATAGACATTTTTATGTAGATTTGATCGAAAAAAATGCTCAAGTTTGGCATTAATTTACACAAAATAGGTGTGTGTTTATAAAAAAAAACTAGGTATTTAGCGTCTAGTCCAAGCATTTAATATTATTATTTGAAAAAAATCATATGAAAATTCTTGATAATCACGACACAGTTGTTACAATACGGGAGTGTGATTTACTGCTTTTTGTGATGTTCTGAATTTTATTTACAGTTATCCGTAAGCATTTACTTGAAATCTAATCATTCAGCACCTAGATAGATTTTTTTCAAGGTTGTAGAGCACCGTACGGTCGGAAAGCAGAGGAACAATTCTTTGAGCTCTCTTTGATTTTATGTAAGAATTGTTACGGCAAAGTTGTCGATACAGTTTTTTGTCTAGTATGTTCCTTTATGTGTAATTTAATATTGTGGTTTATTAATAAAGCGATTCGTTCTTTCGTCTCTTTGGTATTTTTCAGGATGTCAATGTTTAATATTATCAGAATACCTGCGGACTTAGAACGAAGTGTCTACAGTTATATCAAAATATATTGTTGTTGAAGACATTATTACGAGCGTCGGGCTCTATGCCCGGCGCTTCAGCTGTAGAAGAAAAATACGTCAATCATTGAAAACAACAACTCAAAAGGAAATACCACGATCACAATACCATTTTATTAATTAGGTACTAATTCTTATCTCATTATAAATATCGCATACTTAATTAATTCGTGAATATACACTTACCATCAACAAACCAAAGAACATCCTTATTATTTATCATCACGTCTTCGTCTTCGAGTCTTCGCCATCATTTGTTGAATAATTACGATATAATAATTATTACAGAGACATGGTTACACGACGGTATTCTAGATGGCGAACTCAGCGACAATAGGTATAGCGTTTTTCGCAGAGATCGCGGCCTGGCGGCGTGTAACAAACAGTGAGTTGGTGTAATGATTCTGGTGAAACAGTCCCTAGGCGCGATACGGTGCTCGCACGAGGCTCCCGCTCTCACCGAAATGTTATCAGTTGACCTACCAGAGCACCTACTCTCTTCTGCAGCTGACCTTCGTATAAGCGTTGTTTATATACCTCCTGTCGCACGACAAATACCTATAAATATCGACTCAGTTATCATGAACGTCGCGACCGCCTGCGAATCTTCTTCCTCCTGCCGCCATATAATCATCGGTGACTTTAATCTACCGTGTATTCTCTGGGATACGAACAGTCCTATTCATTGTTATCAGCGACGCTATGATAACAACTTTTATTTTCGATAGAAGCTACACTATCAAACGAGATCCGTGCACATTAGATGACAATAACTACGACGTCAATATCTACATCGATGGAGCTAAAAACAAAAAGGGCAGCGGTGGAGGTGTATTCTGCCCGGAACTCAACCTGGAATACTCTGTCAGCTTTGGGAATAATGCTACTGTTTTTCAGGCAGAAGCTGCCAGCCTACTTGACGGAGCTACACAAATAAAAGACACAAAAAATTGCAAAATATGCTTCTACACAGACAGCATGGCTATTCTATGTGCCTTAGGAAGAACTGCGACAAAATCTAAATTAATTTTAGAATGTCACAGAACACTGGAAACATTAAGCATTTTGAATGATGTAACAATACAATGGACGAAAGGTCATAACGATATCATTGGAAATTGCGAGGCTGACCGATTAGCGAGAATGGGGTCGAATATCCTACCTACAGGACCACAACCATTTATTGCTCTGGCACCAAAGGCAATAAGGCAATGTCTTACAGATAAAACACTATCCGAACACAATCAGGAGTGGCGAAACCGGGTAGACTGTAGACAAACTAAAGCGTTCATTCCATCACACAACTATAAATTTACACGCTACTTACTCAACCTGTCCCGTAGTAATATATCATTAATGGTAGGATTAATAACAGGACACTGTTGCGTGAATAAACACTTATACAGGGTGGCCCAAAGAGTGACGTCCAAAGGAAAATGTTTGATTCCTTAGGTCAAGGGGTAGCCAAATCACCCCCATGTATGTTCAGCAATTTTTAGTAGTTTAGGAGTTATGATTTTTTTAACTAATTTTCTACGAACATCGACCTCAGTGGATCAATTATGTTTTTTTTTTTTTTTTGGATAACTTTTTTAAATATTTTTTTATTTTTGTGTCATCCTCTTAAGTTCTTCTTTTAACCATAAAAGTTTCAGCTTCCTAGCTGTAATGTAAGTTAGTTATTTTTATATCGAAAGTTCAAATTATATCATCGAGCTAGACTGCTCTGAATTTTCAACTTGAAATTAAAAATAGAAATAGATATTCTCATGGTCCCTTATTAATTTTAAAAACTCCGCAAGGTTCCAAAATAACATAAAAATAAAAATAAACTATTGCTTAATGGGGTATTATTTGCAGAAAACAGCCTTCAAAGGTACTTGGATGGAAATTACCTCATTAGTCAATTGTTTCAGAAAGTTGAAAGATTCCTGTTATGTCATTACTAAGGACTAATTCAGTTAGAAAATGTATCAAATTAAAGGGAAAATAAAATATTTACTATTTTTTTTATTTAAGTTACATTTTTGAATGTAAATTCTTAGTAAAATGTTTATGTCTGAGTTGTAAGATTAATGAGATAATTGTATTATTAATAATAAATAAATAAACTCAAATAATTCTTTTACAAATTTACTCACAATTAATTTTCAAAATGGCGACCTCCCACAGCAATACACAACCTACATCTACGCAAGAAATTTTCTTTAAGTCAAAAAAGTTACAAATGTAAAAAATATGACATCTGTCAAAAAGTTAAACATGTCAAAAAAGTAACTTTTCTCAAAAATGTGACATCTGTCAAAAAGTGACATCTTAATGAAACAGAGAAGCGTATAGGCGACTTAAAGAAAATTTCTTGCGTAGATGTAGGTTGTGTATTGCTGTGGGAGGTCGCCATTTTGAAAATTTATTATGAATAAATGTGTAAAATAATTATTTGAGTTTATTTACTTAGTATTAATAATACAATTATCTCATAAATCTTACAACTCAGACTTAAACATTTTACTAAGAATTTACATTCAAAAATGTAACTTAAATAAAAAAAAATAGTAAATAATTTTATTTTCCCTTTAATTTGATACATTTTCTAACTGAATTAGTCCTTAGTAATGACATAACAGGAATCTTTCAACTTTCTGAAACAATTGACTAATGAGGTAATTTCCACCCAAGTACCTTTGAAGGCTGTTTTCTGCAAATAATACCCCATTAAGCAATAGTTTATTTTTATTTTTATGTTATTTTGGAACCTTGCGAAGTTTTTAAAATTATAAGGGACCATGAGACTATCTATTTCTATTTTTAATTTCAAGTTGAAAATTTAGAGCAGTCTAGCTCGATGATATAATTTGAACTTTCGATATAAAAATAACTAACTTACATTACAGCTAGGAAGTTGAAACTTTTATGGTTAAAAGAACAACTTAAGAAGATGACACAAAAATAAAAAAATATTTAAAAAAGTTATCCAAAAAAATAATAAAACATAATTGATCCACTGAGGTCGATGTTCGTAGAAAATTAGTTAAAAAAATCATAACTCCTAAACTACTAAAAATTGCTGAACATACATGGGGGTGATTTGGCTACCCCTTGACCTAAGGAATCAAACATTTTCCTTTGGACGTCACTCTTTGGGCCACCCTGTATACCATAGGTAACTCAACTAGTCCCTTATGTAGGACATGTAAGGAAGTAGATGAGACGGTTGAACACATTCTGTTAGCTTGTCCACCTACTACAGAAACAAGATTATCTATTCTTGGACCAACAGAGCGCCTATCTCAGCTATTGGAACACCCAGGCTTGCTACTCCAGTTTACTCGGGAGCTAGGCTGGCTGCGCTGAAATCAAGGGGATATGTACAAAGGTTCCACTCGAGAGAGCCACGTACAGGAACTTCACCCCCTACCAGAATAGAATAGAATAGAATAGTCCTATTCATCTAAAGCAGGGTCCAACCGAATTACAAAATGCAGCTATAAATTTACTTGATAATCTTAGTATACTGAACTTTACGCAGTTTAATACATTAAAAAACACATCGGGTAATACACTTGATCTAGCATTTTCTACCCCTTAACGTCACGCGATGCGCTTACCCACTTATTAAAGAAGATCGTCATCACCCTGCTCTCGCTGTTGAAGTCTTGGATATAGAACTTAAATCCATGAAAGAAGCCACTACACAAAAACGAAATTTTCAACGCGGTGACTATAATGAATTAAATGGCTGCTTTGACGAAATCAACTGGGATAAAATACTCAATGACGCTAATAACATAGAAGAGCCACCAATATATTTTATTCTATATTAAATAATGCAATTAGGTATAAAACACATACCATTTTCTAAGCAACAATGTAAGCGCAAATACCCTACCTGGTATAGTCCCGCCTTAATAAATATAATTAAAGAAAAAAGTAAAGCTCACTCCAGATGGAAAAAATTTAATAACATGCTAGACTATGACGAATTTACATTATTACGTAAAAGACAAAGACGCGTACAAGATGAATGCTTAAAAAAATACACAACTCACATGGAAACTGTGATTAAAAAACAACCAAAAATGTTCTGGTCGTACATTAAAGCAATGCGTGGCACGTCGAATTATCCTAAGCACTCACATACATTGATAAAGAATACTCCGAACAAACCGACTCTCGCGTCTTTGGAATTCCCTCTTCTAACTCAAACTTAACAATAGAAAGTTCAGAACCGTGTGATTCGATTTCACAACTGACAATTACACCTTCAACAGTAGAGTCTAAAGTGTCTACTTTAGAGCCCTAGACATAAATAAAGGAGCTGGCAGTGACGGTCTCCCGCCGATATTTTGGAAACAATGTGCCAAATCACTCGCAAAACCACTAGCTATTCTCAATAACCAATATCTCATTCAAAAACCTTTAATATAAATTCATTCCACCTATTATTATACACTATATAGAGCCATTGAGCATTCATACTCTCTCATTCAAAACCCTTTCCAGTATCCTCATTCCTTCTTTCATAAATTCCAGCCATGAAGCTTGCAGCTGCAGCTCAATGTCTCTCTGTCTCACTCTCTCTTGCCGTTCAATATCGCTTTGTGTGAGTCTCTCTTTATCCAGCTCGTACGCTCTATCTTCTTTTACTCGCTCGCGCTCTCTAGCCTCCCTTTCACACCTTAAAAATACGTATGAAGGATCTGTTTTTGCCCATTGCCATTGCCGTTTTTCTCTTTTTGCCCATTGGTGGCTTCCAGGCCTCAGCCTCTTCTGGGACTGTTGGTGATGGTGACGGCAGCTCCTGCGCTGAATATGCCAGGGAAGCCTGGCTAGTCCCTGGCATAATCCATTCTGCATCTGCTATATAAAATAATGATCATTATAAACCTCATCTAATATAGTTCCATCCCTAGCAATACTACATGGAATGTTGCCATGAGATGTAAGTACTTGCGGATTGTATGTATAGGTATCAAGCATAGTACCTATGTAAAAATATATTGCAACATAATAATAAAGTACCTAATTATTACCTAATATTGGCGGTGTAGTGGGGATGGGTGTACGAATGACTGGCTCAATTGGCTGGCTGGCTTGCTCAACCTTGTAACGTTTCGCCCTACCGCCTGCCTACTTAACTCCTACCTATTGGATTTACTAAGAAGATATTTGAAACTACAACAAAACTTACTTGAGTGAAATAAAAGTGAAACAAATACTGCTTTGAATTGGCCATGAAACATCCAGGGAAACCCTACGTTGTGTTGTAACCCAATAAACGAAAGATAGTGAATTAAATAAAACTATGACCTAGAACTGATTACATACTTCCTACCTGCCTATAATTATTGACCTATATACTACAACTTTGTTGTATAACTTTTATTTGCACGATAAATACATATTTACAGGTAAGTACATAAAGATAATAATATAGATAATAATGTTTTTTGGTGTTGGTTAATAAGGGAAGCCCCTCCATACGCTTTGTAGGCCTTGATCACTATGCCTATAATTATTGACCTATATACTACAACTTCGTTGTATAACTTTTATTTGCACGATAAATACATATTTACAGGTAAGTACATAAAGATAATAATATAGATAATAATGTTTTTTGGTGTTGGTTAATAAGGGAAGCCCCTCCATACGCTTTGTAGGCCTTGATCACTACACCCGATTGAATCAATATATAAGACTCTAAAATAGATAAATAATAGCAAATATTCAATCGGAGCCCTCGTGGAACACAACCATTGACTTGGACATTCCTCCGACCAACTTATTAATCACTTCCCTTGCTCCTAACCCTATATATTTACATGTTTTATATTTATTTCATGTAAATAAATCAACATGAATACATGTTGTCAAAGCTAAAGGGACAATCATATTTATAATCATAAATTAACTGAAACTAGAATAGTTCAATAATTTACAGTATAGTAACTTTATTAAATCATGAATTTCATAATAGATAAGTATTTGAAAATATAATAATATGACTCTAATTTTGTAGCCAAGTGGGAAGTGATTTAGGTATTATTTTAAAAGATTAAATATATAATATGAAATAGTGAATATTCTTTGATCTTATTGGAATATAGGATAATTGTTATGAAATAGTGAATATTATATAAACTTATTCAAATATATTATAAATAGTTGTAATAAATATATCCTAGCTAACTTTATTCCTACTATATCCGTGCTATCTTTATTTACATTAGAATTTATTGATTTAACAAGGAAACAAACACTTCTATGGGTAAGAATTTACATAACTTTCTGAAAAAATGCAAATTGGACAGGAATCTGATCTACCTTCAAGCCATTTGTATTTATTGAGCAATATAGGACCAGAAATGATTTAGTTTAAGTATCTAGGACCCTTATTTGTGATATCTTGACACTTATTAGAGTAAATTTCTCCGTCAATCAATTCTTTCCCTGCGCTGTTACTTGTTTTTAAACTCAAAGTCAAATAATCTTCTCTGCCATATAGATACTACAATAAATCATCTTTGAAAAGTTTATTTAAGTATGTATCTACTTTATTCTTTGAATAATTACTATAGCATAGATTCTATAGAAGTATTTATTTACCTAATGAAAAATCAATAATTTGAACAAAGGTGTATATTTTTTATTTGATAAGAATTTATTATTTTTGAAGTGAGATCTATTGTCAGGTTTTAGTTATTTGATAATCATCATCATCATCATCATCATCATCACCAGCCCGCTTCTGCCTATTTGTATCTATCCAGAAGTCCCTATTCTAAACTAAAATAAGTTGAACCAAAGCTAGGGAATGTGTAATGTGTAGGTTTTTCTCTAGCTAGCTAAATACTGAATGAGCGAGGTAGAAGACCTTTAGTGTACCTATCTAATCCCTATACCAGTGTGATGGAAATTGCAGCCGTGGGTTAGCGTCCTTCAAGAAATAAAATGTATAACTTCTCAATCATATACGAGAGACAAAAAGTAAGTAGAAAGGTGACTTAGCTTCGCACACGGTGTTCCGCCTCGGCTCCACGCGCCTGGTCCTCAAGCTCCCACGGCACCGATCACTCCCTCCATCTGACCGTCTGCTCACCACGGCTGCTCACAAAAAAGTGAAAAGTGCCCACGCGCTGCTCGCTTACGTGGATATTATCCTCTACCCTCAACTCGCCGATATCAATATTAAGGCTCACCTACACTCAGAATAATTATCTTGATTATTCTGTGATCCGAAATCGGTACAACGAAGCTTGGCACGAAGTTAGCCGACACCCTGAATGATTTAATAGACAACTTTTCCAAAAATCCCACGGGAAAACCCTTCCAAAGCGCAACAAATCCCTCGGAACATCCAGTCGTAGTTTAAATTCATTATTTGCGAAATAGTTAATGTTTCGGCATCGATGGAACATTACAACCTGCACCTGTAAATATAAGCCGAATATATGCCCAAGCAGAGATCCATTTTAAACACAATGCCATTTCGATTGTGTCTGATTTCCCAGTAACCAAGCAATTAAGACATAAAAATGTGCACAGCATGTGATCTATGACGAGATTCACATTCAGGAGGTGTTATGATACAATTAATAATATTACATTACAGCTGCAATTGAATCTAATTCTTCTAATTAAAAATAATCCCAGAACAAAATTGAATTGTGCTCCACTAGTGTGCACTTTTTTAGAGGCGTTCATCATGTATTTTAACTATGTACCTACTTTATCACAAAATAACTAATAAAATAATAAAAGCACCGGCAAACTTTTGAGGTTATGATAACGTTAAAAAATTTGTTCACAATACGATATAAAATATTAAAACAACTTTTAAAAATAATTGATAGAATTATTTTAATTTCACTTTGTTTATTTATTTAATTAAATAATATTAAATAATAGCACTTATTTCAACAATATTTTCATAATAAAAACAAAAAAATGCGATATTTAGGATATAATAAGACAGCAGTTTCTAAACGAACCTTCGAATCTCCTAGCCATCGCTAGCATTCAATGCTATCGATTTCGACTGTAGATTCGAATTAGGCATCGCATAGATTCAACGATACGCAACGTTAACGGAGGATCGAAACTTGTGCTCGCCCTACTGATCTAAAAGACATTACATATCCGTTTAAAAGAAGTATTGTTTATGTAAGTACTACGTGTGTAGTACGTGTGCTCATACCAACTAAAAAGCAAAGACATTGCGCCATGAACAGTAAAAGTGAAGCCAATAATTAATCGATGTCTGCGTGACAAAAAAACAATACATAAAGGGCGATCCACACACTGTTATGTGCGAGTGTTAAGTAGACTTAACATTACATACAGTACATTGCAAATACTAAACAACAAGCACACCAATTTACTTCTACCACTCGTGGTAAACAGTGTGTCATCATCATTAGCCTACAACAGTCCACTGCTGGACGTAGGCCTCTCCCAAAGCACGCCACTGGATGCGATCTTTAGCTTTCCGCATCCAATCGTAACCAGCCACCTTTCGCAAGTCGTCACCCCATCTAGCCGGAGGGCGTCCCACACTACGTTTGCCTAGTCGCGGCCTCCACTCCAGAACACGTTTACCCCATCGGTCATCGGTTCTACGACAGATGTGACCAGCCCACTGCCACTTAAGCTTACTAACTCGGTGAGCTCTGTCGGATTACTTCGTTCCGGATGCGATCTTTCAGACAGTGTGTGGATCGGCCTTAATACGGAATACTATGTATGATACCTATGATGTAAACCAGCTATACTCATCCTGCGGCCCGCGGGACGCATGCGGCCCGCCAGGCCTTTATCAGTGACCCGCGTGCAATGAGAGATAATAGGGAATATGCATGTGTTTTTTTATATTATATTCGATAGTTTACATCACTTTATAATAGTAAAAAAAATTGCTTGAGGCCCGCAAAACCATGACTTAAAAGTTTTTGTGACCCTTAAAAAAAAGGTTGAGTATCAGGGATGTAAACCTATTACCGATACTTATGTACGGTGCCGGCCGCAGATGACGTCAAAAATAAATATAACAAACCAATTCTAATATGTATATATTTTATTCGTGCAAACTCGGATGTATGGACGCCATTTTGAATACCGAATGAATAGATTGATTACCTTACTCGTAATAAAAATTTAGAGTAGAAAAAAATCATTAACTTCAAAGAAAACATGTAGGTACAGTCAGCTCCATATGTAGCTAAGTATACGCTTTTGTACCTTGTCAAACTACCTTCATAATTATCAAACCGTAAATTTTTGAATGAATGAATAGGCAGTTTGCGATTTTGACAAGATACAAAAGTGTAAAGCTACTTATGGAGCTGACCGTACATAACCGATAAAAATAATAATATAACTAATGTATAGTATTAATTTGTTAATAATCTTGGTATATTTTTTAGATACAGACAATGTCCGATGATGAAAATGAATCGCAGTCTACAGGGTGTTGAAAAAAGGGTATACTAAGCCGAAACCTACATGTGCAGCTAATAATATCTAAGCCTGAAACTGAAATCAGAATTTGAAACTTCGCATAAAAAAAACATTTTCCATAGAAACTTTGTCGGTCACGTGACTTTTTACTATGGAAAATAAAAAAAAAATTCGCGTATTTCCAAATTCTAATTTCAGTTTCGGGCTTAGATATACCATGCTGCACATGTAGGTTTCGGTTTAATATACCAATTTTGCAACATCCTGTATATTGACTCCACATAAAATACCTAATGTTAAAAAAAGAAAGAGCGATAACAATACTTCAGAGAAAAACACAGGAAGTAGTAAGTAAATTTAATTTTGAACACCTTGTTAATACTTAACTACCTATTAATTTATAATTTTACTAGCACTGTTAACATTTACAGATAAAGAAGTAAAAAATACAAAAAATGTAGTGTCTATTGGCGGTCAGCGAACAGACATGATTATGTGCCCCTGCCCATATAATGTGAAGGCAGTAGCATTTAGGTATCTCATTAATGAGATACCAGATGAAAATTTGGACAGTTGTTGGGAAGATGTCCTAAAAATTATAAATAAATATAAAAGAAAATAATTAGTTCCATTAACATTAAGTCATTTATATCATACATTTATTAAAAAAGAGGTATCGTAATAAAATTTAAATATTTATGTTATAATTTATTTCTAATTCGGAATTACCCGATCCACAGAATTTAATAATAAAAATGTAGTCGGCTAATGGACAACATTTCATTTTCTTTACCCTATATTTTTATTAGCAATTTGGAAAGTTTATTAAAAATTAGAGGACCCGTATTTTTTTATTTTGTATATACATAAATTTTTGCATGTTATTTTTAAGTTTAAAGTTAATTATTTTAAAACCGGAAGTGACGTCACACATTAGGCTCAATTTTTATTTTTGTCTTTTGACTTAGTCTCGAAAAAAACATAAATGACACTGACAAGTGACATTTAAACTTTGTTTACATGCCAACCAACAAATGGGTCATTTTCAAATGACATTAATATTTCTGATGATACAAAGTAGGTACTTATCATGTAAAAAAATAAGCAGAAGCATTTTTTCAGCTGTGTAGGCGGTGGCATGCTCTGGGACATATTATTGTATAGAGGTCATCTCTTAATAAGTACTAATCATTTTATATGATAAATAAAAAAAATAGTCAGAAAGTGTCAGAACTGAATTTATGAAAATGACCCAAATAAACAACACCGTCACGATAAAACGTCAACGTCAATCAAAAATGAAAATGACAGTTACTTTGTTTTTAATTCTATAGGCTTTGATCATCAAAATGCATCGCACCTGATGCATGACGTCATCAGCCCTTTTTAACTATTTTATGAATTTCTCGAAAATGATACATCCAAAAAATACAAAAACATTTTTTTTGAGGCCTTTAGAGCTAAATCTCGAAATGATTTTCGATTTATAGCAGCTTTAGATTTTTGAAATGTTGTCCATTCCGGAAAATATAAAAAAAATTGAGCTAGGGTTTCTAAACTCCGAACGTAATTAACAAAAACGACACTCTTTTGGATGAAAACATAATCAATTAAATGACTTAACTAAGCTATCAACAAACCTAAAATACTTAAGAACCACCGACTAAGTATACAATATCCTAACTATCCTAATCCTAACTAATATTATGAGAACTCTATGGGTGATAAGGAATAACACAAACTCAGGGTTACAAGTTCACTGTATTTAAGGTTCTACAGACACGGATTATGTAAGTGAGGTAGTCTTTTGCTTATATGCTAAACTAATGTCCGTTGAAGGCGCAAACGAGCGTGGTGTAGCCGGGAACGAGTTAGCCGCGACTGACTGCGCGGGCTTCGCTGGCCGGTGGCGCGAGCGCGGGGTGCGCGCGGGTGAAGGGGAGGACGCGGGACGCGGTCTGCGCAGTAAAGCTGCGCAGTAAAACGGCGCGGCGGCGTGGGACGCTAACCGTTTTCGGCGCACGATTTGTTTTCGCGGGAAAACGGTTAGCAGTCTTGTTACATCCTCCCCCTCTAGTCCGAACTAAGCGCCCTCGCGTTCGGAGTAGCATGGTGACAGCCCTGGTCCTCCCCCTAAACTGTTCGTCGTCCTCGAGAACACTGACGGTGGGGTGGTCTGCGCAGGGGTTCTGCGCGCGCGGGGGTACTGCGCGCCGCGCGCTGGTAGAAGGGCACCGGGCGGGCCAGCCGAGCCTGACGAGGCGGGCGGCCGGGCTCCGTGTGCTGGTAGAAGGCACCGGGCGGGCCAGCTCTGCCTGACGAGGCGGGCGGCCGGGCTCCGTGTGCTCCCAGAAGGCACCGGGCGGGCCAGCTCTGCCTGACGAGGCGGGCGGCCGGGCTCCGTGTGCTCCCAGAAGGCACCGGGCGGGCCAGCTCTGCCTGACGAGGCGGGCGGCCGGGCTCCGTGTGCTCCCAGAAGGCACCGGGCGGGCCAGCTCTGCCTGACGAGGCGGGCGGCCGGGCTCCGTGTGCTCCCAGAAGGCACCGGGCGGGCCAGCTCTGCCTGACGAGGCGGGCGGCCGGGCTCCGTGTGCTCCCAGAAGGCACCGGGCGGGCCAGCTCTGCCTGACGAGGCGGGCGGCCGGGCTCCGTGTGCTGGTAGAAGGCACCGGGCGGGCCAGCTCTGCCTGACGAGGCGGGCGGCCGGGCTCCGTGTGCTCCCAGAAGGCACCGGGCGGGCCAGCTCTGCCTGACGAGGCGGGCGGCCGGGCTCCGTGTGCTCCCAGAAGGCACCGGGCGGGCCAGCTCTGCCTGACGAGGCGGGCGGCCGGGCTCCGTGTGCTGGTAGGGGAGGCGGCGGGAGCGCGCGCCGCGGGCACGCTGGGCGCGCCGGGGCGGGTCATCACCGTCCTCTCCATGAAGACAGAGAGCTGCGCTGCCGTTACGCAGGCGAACGCGTCGAGTATAGCGGCGGTCGCGGCGGGGGTAGCGCGCGCCGCGGGGCTGCACACCGCTCACTCGTAGGGCGCGTCGTGCGTGGCGGGCGCGTCGTGCGTGGCAGGGGAGGCGGCGGGAGCGCGCGCCGCGGGCACGCTGGGCGCGCCGGGGCGGGTCATCACCATCCTCTCCATAAAGACACGGTTGGTCTTGGCGGCCTTGGCGACGGTGTCCAGCAGCACGCAGGCGAACGCGTCGAGTCTAGCGGGGAGGCTGCGCGCCGCGTACTCGTATAGCGCGTCGTGCGTGGCGGGCGCGTCGTGCGTGGCAGGGGAGGCGGCGGGAGCGCGCGCCGCGGGCACACTGGGCGCGCCGGGGCGGGTCATCACCATCCTCTGCATAAAGACGCGGTTGGTCTTGGCGGCCTTGGCGACGGTGTCCAGCAGCACGCAGGCGAACGCGTCGAGTGTAGCGGGGAGGCTGCGCGCCGCGTACTCGTATAGCGCGTCGTGCGTGGCGGGCGCATCAGGCGCGGCGGGGGAGGCGGCGGGAGCGCGCGCCGCGGGCACGCTGGGCGCGCCGGGGCGGGTCATCACCTTCCTCTCGCCGGTGCAGCTGCGGTCGTCATCGTCGTCAAGGCCGCGCGCCGAGTGTCCTCGGTCCTCGGAAGACGCGCCGGGCTTTGCGGGGGGGCCGCACCGCAGGGGGCCCGAGCGCCGCGTGCTGCTCGTGCGCGTAGGGCGCGCCGGGCGAGGCGGGGCGGCTGCGCTCCGCGTGCTCATAGGACGCGTAGGGCGGGCCAGCCGGGCCAGGCGAGGCGGGGCGACCGCGCGCTGCGTCCTCGTAGGACGCGCCGGGCGTGGCGGGGCGGCCGGGCACCGCAGGGGGCCCGCACGCCGCGTGCTCCTCGTGCGCGTAGGGCGCGCCGGGCGCGGCATGGAGGCCGCTCGCCGCGGGAGGGCCACGCGCCGCATGCTCGGCGGGCGCGCCGCCGCCTGGGGGCATTACCGTGGTCTCGCCGGCGGTGCCGTTGCTTTCGTCTTCTTCGAGGTCACGACGCTTCGCTCTTCCCTTTTCGGCAGCATATTTTTTCTTCGCACACACTTACATTCACGCGTCTCCGCGAGTTGGGCGCCACTATGAGAACTCTATGGGTGATAAGGAATAACACAAACTCAGGGTTACAAGTTCACTGTATTTAAGGTTCTACAGACACGGATTATGTAAGTGAGGTAGTCTTTTGCTTATATGCTAAACTAATGTCCGTTGAAGGCGCAAACGAGCGTGGTGTAGCCGGGAACGAGTTAGCCGCGACTGACTGCGCGGGCTTCGCTGGCCGGTGGCGCGAGCGCGGGGTGCGCGCGGGTGAAGGGGAGGACGCGGGACGCGGTCTGCGCAGTAAAGCTGCGCAGTAAAACGGCGCGGCGGCGTGGGACGCTAACCGTTTTCGGCGCACGATTTGTTTTCGCGGGAAAACGGTTAGCAGTCTTGTTACAATATTATAAAAGCGAAAGTAACTGTGTCTGTTTGTTACTCTTTCACGCCAAAACTACTGAATGGATTTGAATTAAATTTGGTATACATATAGTCTAGACCCTGAGAAAGAACATAGGTTACTTTTTATCCCGGAATTCCCACGGGAAAACTTTTAAAGGCGAAGCGAAGCTCGCGAAAACAGCTAGTGTTAAAATAAAAAGTAAAGATAAATATTATACTACACTCACGGACATTGAAAAAGAAATCATCAAATTACTCCTACGAGTAAACGCAAAAAAACTAACTTACAGTCATGACATTAAAGAGTGCGATTTTGCAAAGACATTCCTTATCAGTTATTTACTTACATTTGAATACAGTTCCCCAAAATTGATAATGCGCATAGAAATCTTCGTCATTGTTCGGCAACGGTCGTATTCCCCCGAGCGTTAGAAAACTATATTATGTATTTAGAGTGGTTAAGTGCATTTTCTTCATGCAATTTTTGTATTATTATGTATTTGGTGCTAAAAGAGATATTGATTTATCAATAACGAAATCTGATTCGATAATTCATAATATTGTCATAATATTAAAATTTACTTCGAAAATGTTACAGTACTTTTCTAGTGTCTTACTGAAGCTGGTGTAAAGATGGATGAAAGAAGGTTTGAATAACACAAGGTTTATATTATAAGAAGAAATTGATTTCAAACACAGGATTACATAAAAAAATTAAAATCTCCGTTTAAAAGTAGGTATATACAGCACTGATCATTTCACATTAATAAAAATGGATTTCGAACACAGGTTTAGATAAAAAATTTAAAATCTCAGTCCAAAGTATATTTACAACACTGATCATTTTTAATTAATATTAAAATTACAAACTTGGTCTTTTGGGTGTGGCTTTATTTACAAAGTGAAGTCTATCAATGTGACATATATTTTATTCTTTAATTTGTTTCATAATAAGGCGTCATCAACAATAATCTTATTAAAGTTGCAATTAAATTCACATTTGAAAACAAAACCAAGAACGATGTGTAATAACAGCTCTATACATATAATTCCACAGAACTGACTGACAAGGACCTATGACTGATTGGTGACAGCCGCCGACAGCCCGAATTGTTTTCGATTATGTACACATGATATTGACTCCTATTTCTTTCAAACAAGGTGCAAAATCCAAGTGCATTGTTTAAGGCTCTTACGATTCAATGATTCGGGTGTTTCCGGGAATACGACAGTTTGCGAAGATTTGCATGTGCATTATTAATATGGAAGAACTGTACATTTTTAATTAAAATACCGTTTGGTTATGGCTTTTTAACGAATTCGTCCTTCAATAATAATCCTTTTTATGAATAAAGGTTACCTAAGTCTATTGCCCCTCAGCTCATTTTGACACTGGCAGCTGTCTTTGCAAGCATGCACGTCATGACGTCACGCTTGCAATGACAGCATACGTCAGATAGATTCATTTTATTCGCTCAGCCGAACGAATGATTCGAGAACGAGTCGTCGAGCTGTAGAGCAATCCGGAAAAAACGCAGCACATTCTATTCGATAGTCTATTCGAAAGTGCTGTCAACCTGTCAACAACAAAATGGCGGTGTATAGATTTGCGAAAGTTTGACAGCTATCATTCCATAGGTCATTGTCAGAATAATATTATGTACTCTGTGGTCTTCTTTTCGAAACTCATTCGAAAGGTAAAAAGTGTTCGAAAGTGCTGTCAAGTTGACAATAGTCGCACTCGCATTCGATTCTATTCGTTAGCTAGAATTTTCGTGATACGGGTACTGATGGATTTAATTTTCGTTCTTATATTTACGTTGATTTTGATTGTGCGTTAGATATGTGCTTGCATAATTGCATATAACTATGTGAAATTGGTTGTGGTAGTGGTGGTGGTGGCGGTGTTAGCCGTCCTAGCCGCCGCCGAAGCAGAAGCAGTACAAGCCTCCGTAGCCCGCGTTAACAAGAATGCCGGCTGTCGGAGGAGAGAGAACGCCTAAGGACACTTGAGAGGGAAAATCTTTAGACAGCCAGCGGTGGACTGTTTACTTTACGGAATTCACGATAGAGGAGTCTTAAGTTTAGTTTAGTTAAGTCTTATAAGTTTCCAAAAACTAAAGGATAGGGAAGGTATAAATAGGTCTAATCTAACAAGTTTCTGTTTGATCTTATAAATAAAATAACCTTTAAAAGACCGGAACTCAAACCGTTTCTTAGAGGATGCAAGACGAATTTTAAAGAGGAAATAAGTCTTTCCACTGATACTTGCGTCACTGGAGCAGATAGCACTGTCATGGCTACTTGTGTCATGTCTGGATTTACTAGTGTCTTGCCTTTCCAGTGATCGATGATATTTATATCGAGTGGTAATCTTGGTGAGTTACGCAGTTCAACCATACACCCATCGAAAGAACTCATTGCTATGGCAGACTTTCCGCGGATTCTCTCGGTTTGCACCAGCATTGCTTCCATGACTGACAAATCACTGTTAAGGTAAGACCTGGGCTTGGCTGAACTAGTACCTGGTTCAGAAACATCCACATGCACTGTGCTCTGCCTTATATGCAGTATTTGGGCCCAGGTTTGTTTAAGCAGCTTTTTTGCTTTTTCGCACTGGTCATCTGATAAGACAATATTAAGACGGCCGTCTAAATAAAGTGCTTCTAAAACCATGTCTGTGTCTAATAAACGGATTTCTCTTATTTCCATAGCCCTCAAGATACTTTTCGCGAAATCATGATTCAAAGAGTTGCTCTTTTTGCAACGATAATGTGCACTCGTTAAGAGGCTTTAAACAGATGACTATCTCATATATTTGTGACCAAAACTCGGACGTTAGTAGCACAGCTAATTCTTGAATCATCATCATCATCATCAGCCAATAATCATCCACTGCTGGACATAGGCCTCTCCCAAGGAGCGCCACAACACTCGGTCCTCGGCCTTCCTCATCCAACCACTACCCGCCACCCGCCTAAGGTCGTCATTCCAGCGGGCAGGAGGGCGTCCCACGCTACGTTTGCCTGTTCGTGGTCTCCACTCGAGAACTCGTCTACCCCAACGGTTATCGGTTCTTCGGCAGATATGACCAGCCCACTGCCACTTCAGCTTGCATATTTTGACAGCTATGTCGGTAACCTTAGTCCTCTGACGGATAACCTCATTTCCGATACGATCCATCAGAGAAACCCCAAGCATAGCTCTCTCCATAGCACGCTGAGCGACTTTAAATCGGTGGACCAGTCCTACCGTCAGTGTCCACGTCTCTGCACCATACGTCATCACTGGCAGGACGCACTGGTTGAAGACTTTTGTCTTCAGGCTCTGAGGAATGGCCGAGGAGAATATGTGACGAAGTTTCCCGAATGCAACCCAACCCAGTTGGATGCGCCTTGCAGCCTCCTTGTCGAAGTTGCTTCTGCCTAGCCGAATAGTCTGCCCGAGGTAGACATATTCTTGCACAACTTCGATTGTTGCCTCACCAACGGCGACCGGCTCCGGTTTGATGTGAGCATTGTACATGACTTTCGTCTTGTCCAAGTTCATACCGAGGCCAACACGTCGGGAAGCAGCATTTAGGCCACTTAGCATCCAGCTGAGTTCCTGCAGAGATTCTGCCATAATAACGATGTCGTCCGCGAAGCGGAGGTGTGACATGTACTCGCCATTTATACATATGCCATGTCCTTTCCAGTCCAACGTCTTAAAGACATCTTCCAATGCATTGGTGAACAGTTTCGGAGATATCACATCCCCCTGTTTCACTCCACGTTGCAGTTGGATAGGTCTTGTCTTGTGGTCCTGTACTTGGACAGTCATAGTAGCGGCATTGTACAGACATCTCAACACCTCGATATAGCGCCAATCGATTTGGCATCTCTGCAAGGATTCCAAAACTGCCCAGGTCTCGATGGAGTCGAAGGCTTTTTCATAGTCAACAAAGGCTAGACACAGAGGCTGATCATACTCTTCGGTCTTCTGTATAATCTGCCTTACTGTGTGGATGTGGTCTATTGTACTAAAGCCTTTTCGAAATCCAGCCTGCTCTGGGGGCTGGAACTCGTCTAACTTTTGGGCAAGACGGTTCGTGATAACCCTTGAGAACAGCTTGTATACATGGCTTAAAAGCGAGATCGGTCTATAGTTCTTCAGAAGGGTTTTGTCACCCTTCTTAAAGAACAATACCACGACGCTCTCAGACCATGCCTCCGGTGTAATGCCATTGTGAAGAACCGAATTGAAGAGCCTCTGGAGCTGTTCGAGGATTGCAATACCTCCAGCTTTCAGAAGCTCTGTAGTAATTCCGTCTTCACCCGGAGCCTTGTTGTTTTTAAGCTGCTCAAGGGCTATCCTAATCTCGCCTATGTCGACGTCAGGGATGTCGTCAGTGTAGTGGCGTATTAGTGGCGCTCTGGAATCGGTGAGCTGAGCCACAGACTTCTGCGCGTGTGAAGCATAAAGTTGTCCGTAAAAACCTTCGATTTCGGCAAGAACCTCCGGCTTAGAGGCAACGATATTACTATCTGCAGACTTCAACTTCGTCAAGTGGCTTCTCCCAAGTCGCTGAACGAAGACTTTTGACCCCCGATTTTGCTCAATTGCTGCTTCTATGGCGGGTGTGTTGGAGCGACGGAGATCTCTTCGTATCAGCTTCTTTATACGCTTGTTGAGTGCCCGTAGTTCTGACGAAGTGTCACCTGCCGACGGAAATTCGCGTCTCTGCCTCATAAGCTCGAGTGTCTCGCTTGAAAGTTTAGACTCCTTGCTTTTGCTTCTCATGCTAAAATGTCTGTGGCCCACCTCACGAAGAGCCTTCACTATTTGGATTGTATCCGCGTCAATAGCCGAAGTGCTTTCCAGCGATTCGAATCGGCTCTGTAGTTCTCTCGGAAGCTGGTGTTGCCAGCTCTAATTTGGTGCAGTGTGGGACGAAGGGTCGACTTCACCAGACGTCTCCTCTCCAGCTTGAAGTTAATATTCAGAGTACCTCGGAGAAGTCGGTGATCACTCCCAGTTTTAAACCTATTGATCACTGAGACATCTCTGAATATGTGCCGCTTGTCAGTCATAATGAAGTCGATTTCGTTTTTCGTCCTACCATCGGGGCTTGCCCATGTCCACTTCCTCTGGGGCTGTTTCTCAAAGAAAGAATTCATCAAGTACAGCCCCTCCCTTTCGAGGAAGTCAACAAGCATTTGCCCTCTCTGGGTTCTGCTACCAAAGCCATGAGGTCCTACCCTCGATTCGTCGCATTCTTGTACTCCCACTTTGGCGTTGAAGTCCCCCATCACAACGGTGTATTGGGTCTTAGCAGTACACTTGATAGCTCTAGAGATATCTTCGTATACTGCTTCGACTTCTGTGTCAGAGTATGCCGAGGTTGGTGCATATACCAGTACGACCTTCAAGGAATACCTCTCGGTTAGTTTTAGTACTAGGTACTGTTATGTCCGCACAGAAAAATGCAAACACCGCATTACGCGCATTCAATCATTTCGCAATTTTAATAACTAAGTACATACTTAGGTCACGTTTAAAATTTAGTTCCGAGTCGCGCGTCGTCGGTGTTGAAGCTAAAGCTACTAATTATTGTGAACTAGTGTTAAGTGAAATTCATTAATAAACTGGTGAAGTTACAAAAGGAATTTTCACTGAAGAGACTCCCGCTGCACGCCGCACAACAGTGGTGTCAGAAGTGGGATCCTCTGGAAGAACTATATTCGTATAGTAGAGGATCTTAAACGAGCCGCCTGCAGCCCTTTGGTCTCCTGGGTCGACGATCAGTCTCCGCTCAAGTAGCGTGAGCCCGCACCTGCCGCACTGTTCCCATACTCCGGTCGACGGTCAGTCTCCGCCCTGCGCGAGCCCGCACCACCTTCGCTTCATCATCAGCTGTTCTCCTGATCGACGGTCAGTCTCCGCTGTATAGCCGGAGCCCGCGTCACGCGCCGAACATCTTCGAGTCATCACTGTATTACGGGGTCACTCTCCACGTGAGTGAGTCGCCATAGACCTCCTGGGTCTCACGGTCTCGCCCATTGTTCCAGAGCCATGCTTCGTGTCCTGCTGGTCTTCGGTCTGTGAGTGATCTTATCAATATCTATTCCCAAATTTTAAAGTGAATCCAAAGGCCTTTTAATCAAGTGCAGTGTTAAAGAAGTGTTCACAACTCCAACTCGCGGAACTCAACTATTCTACTTCCTCTGATTCCTCTGATTCTTACTTTCCAATTCCACTGTATCTTACTGTTATTTTAATAATTCTATTCTCTGTATTCATTTATATAGCTTATGAAGAGCATTAAGTCAGAGTTTCAGATTAAGACCAAATCTGAAGAGCAATCAGATTCCGAATCTGAGTCCACTGAATATAATAATTCTCAATTATCCGATTGTTACCCAAAAATGACTGATAAAATTACCCTCAATGTCCTCACCAAATTCATAAAGCCTTACAATGGTGATACAGCCACACTCCCAGCCTTTCTTACTAATTGCGAAAATGCCATATCTCTTGCTTCTCAAGAACAAAAAACTTTTCTTTTTAAATTTATTATATCGCAATTAGAAGGAAAAGCTCAAGTTGCATGCTCCCTTAAATCTTTTGAAGAGTGGAGTGAATTAAAAACTTTTCTTAAAAGTACTTTTGGCGAAAGAAAACATGAATCTCATCTCTTAATCGATGTTCAGACTTGTAAGCAGCATCCATCAGAATCAATTTCGCAATATGTACTTAGATTTGAGTCATGTTTAACCCGTTTACAGGCTGAAACCCAATTTACTTGTGAAGACAAGTCTGAGTTGAAAGGAAGAATAGCAACCACGGAAAGAGTTGCCCTAAATGCATTTATGTTAGGTATAAATTCCAACATTGCTTTTATTGTTAGATGCCGTAACCCGAAAAATCTTAGCGAAGCGATCACGCATGCCCTGGAAGAAGAAAAACTTCATAACTTGAGTAAAATTTCATTTAAACCCGCAAAAGAATGTACCATCTGTCATAAAAAGGGTCATAACAACTCTGAATGTTACCGAGTTAAAAACAATCAAGGTCACAGGTCATTTCATATAAACGCGCCGTCGCCGTCATCATCAAGGAATATTGCAGTAAATCAAAATACCAATTTTAATTCTAATAATAATATAAAGTCATGCCGATATTGCAAAAACATGGGTCATACCATCGATGAATGTCGCAAACGGAAATATAACATGCAACGACGCGAAAACACAAACTATGCGCAACGTGATCATAACCCGCCTCGTGTAAATTCAAGTTCAATCAACTTTTGCGACGCCAATAATGAATCTGGGTCAAACGATAATAATTTAAACTAAAAAAGATTTCGGTTTCGTGTCTGCTGGAATCTCAAACCCAAAATGGCACAAAAATTAGTAACCCTTCGAAATCCACTGACTCAATCCTATCTTCATCTCAGCCAAGGATGCTGAGTCCTACTAACTCAACCTCATCTCAGCCAAATATGCTGAGTCATACTAACTCAAACTCATCTCAGCCAAGGATGCTGAGTCATACTAACTCAAACACATCTCAGTCCCCGCAACTGAGTCCTACTAAATCTTATACATCTCAGCCAAAAATGCTGAGTCATTCTATGTCAAATACACCTCAGTCAAAGATGCTGAGTCCTACAAATATAAACTCATCTCAGTCCCCGCAACTGAGTCATACTACATCCAATACATCTCAACCAGAGAAGTTGAGTCCTTATAACTCAAATTCATCTCAGCCAAAGATGCTGAGTCAACTAAATCAGATTCATCTCAAGAGACAACATCTCAATCAGAGAAGTTGAGCTTGAGTCTTATTAAATTGAATTCACCTCAGTCACAACAGCTGAGTCCTTCTATACCTACTATATCAAAAAATTGCACAGTTTACAACCACAATTGTGACAAACCGTGCTATGAAATAATCTATAAACAAGGCAGATTGAACTCTAATGCAGATACTTTATCGCGATATCCGGTATGTGTTCTAAATCAAAAACTTAACGAAACTGCATATGAAACATATCTTAAATTACAATTTTCAAAATCAAATTCAAATAACACCACCATCGAAGAACATTCAGAAAGATTACTTACATCTAAGTATAAATTAATTGCATGCCCGACGTCTCTAGATTTTGACTACTCTATGCCCCATTGTTATGAAATACTATCCGACTTAGAGAAAGCCGATGAGCTGTTATCAGCTGAGCGCGAAGTACCGTCCGTGCAAAGTATGCAATCTAAAAATAGAACATACTATTTATTGTATACTAAGGTACATCATTACGATGAAACTAATTACAAAACAATTTACGAACTTTTAACGAAATTACGTGATAAAATTCTGAAAGAAAATCAATCCGAAACCGATCTTGCTATTTCTGACTTTACAGAGCCTTTCACAAAGTTGGCATACACAAAAATCTATAATATGATATCCTATATATTTCACAATACCAACATTACTATTCATGTTTATAAAAACCAATTAATATATCCGACCCCAGCTGAAGTTCCAAAAATCTTAAGTGAAAATCACGGTACCCCAATCGCTGGACATCCCGGAATAAAAAGAATGTTTAACACAATTAAATCTGCATATTACTGGAAAACTATGAGGACTGATATCGAAAACTTCGTTAAAAACTGCAAACTTTGCCAAATAAATAAACCTTTAAGGTCGAAAAATAAAGCTCCAATGGAAATCACATCCTCAAGTACCAAGCCGTTTGAGAGAATCGCTCTCGATTTTGTCGGACCTCTACCGGAATCCGGTCCTGAAAAGTTCCGTTTCATACTCACCTTACAAGACGATCTTACGAAATTTTCAACCGCCTATCCATTGGCCTCCTCCACTAGCGAAGATGTTGCAAGAAGCCTAATACACTTTATGTCACTGTTCGGTTTTCCAAAATCCGTCCTTACAGACTTAGGAACCTGCTTCACATCCGAACTTTTCCGACAAGTAACTGAAATTTGCAAAATTAAATCTCTCTTCACAACTCCTTACCATCCCCAAACAAACGGTGCGCTTGAACGCAGCCATGCTACGCTAAAAGAGTATTTAAAGTCATTCGTCAATGACAATCATGATGATTGGCATTGCTACCTATTTACAGCCATCTTGGCATATAACACAACCCCACACACTACTACTCAATACACTCCCTACGAGTTGTTATACGGCTACAAACCGTCTATTCCAAGTTCGCTTTATGAGACAACATCAAACACTACCTATCATGAGTATATACGCGCTTTACAATATAGAATGCGATTTTGCCGTCAAAAAGCTCTCGAAAACATAATACTAAGCAAAGAAAATTCCAAAAAACAATACGATAAAACAAGCAGCCACGTCACTTATAAAACAGGTGATTTAGTTTACGTTAAACATCATCATCGCCTCCGAAAAGCCTTATCTCCCGTGTGGAAAGGACCTTACAAAATTATAAAAATGAACGGAAACTATAATGTAACTTTGCTAATAGGTATAAAACATATCAAATACCATGTAAATGAGATAAAACCAGCACATCCTTAGTTGCCCCAACTAAGTTTAACTTGTATAAAAACATCCCTTTACCAACCCCTCATGGTCAATCTGAACCGCTGACCTTTGCTCTGATAAGTCCTAGTAAGAATTATTTAGCTATTACTGATGATAGATTAAGTTACTGTTTGTTAGATAATATGTATGAATGTAAGCTCATTAATAATGAATATTCGATTTGTCCTCAATGTTCAATATTTTCTAGTTTAAGCAACCCGTCCTGCGAGACGAGACTATTAACCGAAGTTACAGTAACATTACCTAATGAATGCAATTCAAGACTTCTTTACGGTACTATCGATATTTGGCAACCACTAAATAATAATAAATGGATCTATGTACAGTCAAAGCCTAATAAATTAATAACTAAGTGTGGTAATTTTGCTAAAGAGTATTCTTTATTCGGTACAGGTGTACTCACACTCACCGAGGATTGTATTGCATACTGTAAGACTATACAATTAATACCTACTACAATGTTTACAATATCAATTAACAGTGATTTACATTTAGATTTCGATATTACTCAAGATGACTGTTGCAAAAGAGACTTATTTAATAACACAATACCTTATCTTTCTCCGGTTTCATTAACTAGTATCGATTTAGAATCTTTAAGACATGCTTCTCATAAATTAGATAACTTGGAAACAGAATTAAATAAGGCTCAAAAGCAATCTCATATAATTAAATACGGTTCATATTACACTAGCACTACATATGTTTTGACAATACTTTTTATCTTATTTTGTGTTTATAAATGTTGTAGATACCTAACACGTAAACAAACTTCTAATCGCTGTATTAACGTTTTTCGATGTAATAATAGAAAGTTAACTAATTCTAAAACAAGTAAATCTATCGAATTATCTGAAGTTTCCATTGATGATAAAAAATCTGTTAAATCATTACCTCCAAGTGTCAAACATCTGTCAAACCGCAACTTATCAAATTATTGATGTTTTAACTATTATCATAAGATCTTTAGTTTTAATTTTTTTCTCTATCTCTTTTCTTTTATTTTCTATATCATTTTTTTGTTAAGATGTCTCTAGCTTCAACTTCGATTACATACTGCGCTTAACTCTCGCAGAGATAAGCTCCGTTTAAACGGGGGGGCTGTTATGTCCGCACAGAAAAATGCAAACACCGCATTACGCGCATTCAATCATTTCGCAATTTTAATAACTAAGTACATACTTAGGTCACGTTTAAAATTTAGTTCCGAGTCGCGCGTCGTCGGTGTTGAAGCTAAAGCTACTAATTATTGTGAACTAGTGTTAAGTGAAATTCATTAATAAACTGGTGAAGTTACAAAAGGAATTTTCACTGAAGAGACTCCCGCTGCACGCCGCACAACAGTACGCTACCCGATTCGACACACTGCTGATCTCCACTACGTTGTTGACAAGGGTCTTGTTGACGAGGAATCCTACGCCACCTTGGGACAGTTGGTCGCCCTCGCGATGGTAGAGCATATGGCCGGACTCCAGGGTCATCGTGTCCTCGCCCTCTCTACGGACTTCTGATAGCCCTAAGATGTCCCATTTTATTTTGCTAAGCTCTACCTCGAGTTCTACCATCTTCTCGTCCTCTCTCAGTGTCCGTGCGTTGTATGTCGCCAGTTGTAGTCGTTGATGGCAGCCATTCGTAACCCGGGGATTCTTCGCACCCCCTGCCCTACCGTTACCTAGACCGCTGCCGTAGTCAGGAATAGTAGGGCTGCCGGGAACTGGGGGCCGGGGCTTTGGGTGTTACTCCATGGAGGATTTTGCCATAATCACCACGCTTGGCAATGCGGGTTGGTGATCGCAGGGCTACACTTTTCGTGCCGGTGACGCTGCTGCCCATCGCCGGCCTATGGGATTTAGTGTAACGTATGCGCCGCACACAACATTCCTCTTATTGTAAATTGTGCATTAGATCCGTCATTTATCATGATGTTAGTTGCCACATGAGCTGCTAAATCTGTCATCTGCTCTATGTTATCTTCTTCTCCACTGCTTTCTTCTAAATCATCACTGTCACTATCTTTATCATGATTTTCTGTATAGTAACTACCACCCAGCAATTTGGTCATTTTTATCATGTTACTGCCGTTATCAGTTGTTACGGAATATATTTGTTCCTTAAGTATGTTAAACTCAATTAACACGTCCAATAAACAATCTTTCAAGTAATCACCGGTCTGACTCTCGTATACTTCTATTACTGCTAGATTTCTAACAATAATTTTGCTGTTCATTATGTATTGAATATTTATTCCCAGAAATCTGCGTTCCATACAAGTTGCTGAATCGAGTTTTAAACTGATTAACTTGTTCCGAATTTCGGAAATAATTTTCTGTTTTATATTATATGCTAATTCCGTTATTTTAAGTTTTGTTGACTTTATATTGATTTCTTTGAATTGAGAGTTGGAACCTGCAGCTAAATTTCGAATCTTTTGGAATGCTTCGTCTTCAATCATTGCAAGTGGACGACCATTTACCGCAATTAATTCTGCGCATTATGTTTTTAATGTTTCAAGTTTGGAGTCCATCTTAGTATCTTTGTCTTTTTGGTTACAGCTTTCTTTATTAATTATAGTAATTTCATGGTACAGATCCACGTGTTTCATTGACAAATGATTTTTTAGGTTTGTGGTATGTTTTCCCTAAAAATACATGATTTCATTACACGCCATAAGTGCCAAGTGGATTAGCCCTAAAACATATAACAACTCTTTATATAATAATAGGTTCATCAACAAGTTTAAAAAACATTTCCTATAAATAATAGGTATGTACATCATCACCATCAGCCAATAATCATCCACTGCTGGACATAGGCCTCTCCCAAGACTTTTGTCTTCAGGCTCTGAGGAATGGCCGAGGAGAATATGTGACGAAATTTCCCGAATGCAGCCCAATCCAGTTGGATGCGCCTTGCAGCCTACTTGCCGAAGTTGCTTCTGCGTCCTCACTAACGATGACCGTCTCCGGTTTGATGTGAGCATTGTACATGACTTTTGTCTTGTCGGGAAGCAGCATTTAGGCCACTTAGCATCCAGCCGAGTTCCAGCACAGATTCTGCCACAAATAACGATGTCATCCGCGAAGCGGAGGTGTGACATGTAGGTGCTAGCTAGGTGTGGGTCGTTACGTGATTTTCACGAAACGTAACGTAGCCGGTGACGTCTTAGCCGTCACTAGTTAAGTAACTAGCTATTTTTGTAACTAGCTATTTCTTCAACCGTGATTTTAGATACAAGTTATTTTACCGAAGTATTACTATAATGACACGTTGACTACGTTACTTATTCGTGGTGTTCGTCGAAGTAGTTTTGTAACTATGCAGTTAGGTACATACAAAATAATGGGGTGGATAAATCGAAATTTAAATCTGTAAATATCTCGGCAATCGTAAGGTGTTTTGGGGAGTTTTTTAGGTATGTTTTTGTATGAGGGCAGAGGTATATTTTTGTGGAAATTTAAATCTGTAAATATCTCGGCAATCGTAAGGTGTTTAGGGGAGTTGTTTAGGGGGAGTTGTTTTAAGTATGTGTTTTTATGAGGGCAGAGGTATATTTTTGTGGAAATTTAAATCTGTAAATATCTCGGCAATCGTAAGGTGTTTTGGGGAGTTGTTTAGGGGGAGTTGTTTTAAGTATGTGTTTGTATGAGGGCAGAGGTATATTTTTGTGGAAATTTAAATCTGTAAATATCTCGGCAATCGTAAGGTGTTTTGGGGAGTTGTTTAGGGGGAGTTGTTTTAAGTATGTCTTTGTATGAGGGCAGAGGTATATTTTTGTGAAAAATAAAATTCTGTTTTAAATTAGTGTAATAAACACAAAATAACGCTTTCAACTTAACTATTTCCTGTCACTCTTTTATTCAGTCTACAAATGTTTTGTCGTGTTTACAATAATCACTAGATTACAAAAGTCACTAGGTTGTCGTATTGTAAATAGTGACATGAAATAAAGCTAGTTTACAAAAATCACTAGGTTACAAAAATCAATAGGTTACAAAAATCACTAGGTTACAAAAATCACTAATTTGTCGTATATCTAGAAACTGGTTATTCGGTTACATGTCCCGTAGCCAGTTACTGTAAATAGTGACGTGAAATAACGCCCATACCTAGTGCTAGCCATTTATACATGATTATGCCATGTAAAACTCATTGAATTTTTGTGACATATCATAGACCACTTTCTTGGCTGACTGTACATACCTATTATTTATAATGAATGTTGTTTAATCTTGTTGATTTTCATCATCATCAGCCAATAAGCGTCTACTGCTGGACATATAATATATCCTAAGGATCTCCACAACACTTTGTCCTCTCAGTCTTCCTCATCTAGCCACTACAAGCTACCTGCCTAAGGTCGTCGGTTCAGTGGGCCAGAGGGCGACGCATGCTAGGCAATGATTTCAAAAGGAAGGATACGCCCGTCAGAACGTTTTGTCAAAAGAAAATGGCACCCGCGCGCTGGCCCTAATTCATACAAATTATGACAGATTTATGAGATTTTAGGGCCAACGCGAGGGTGTCATTTTCTAGTGCGGTTGGGCCTGTCCTTACGCTAGTAATATATAAGTCAATGATGCTAGGTGTTATTATAATTTATAAGTACATAAGTACAAAGTATAATAATTTGTTGTTTATTGGTACAGCTAGGTACCTACCTTAAATTTGCTGTGACATAATTTACATTTACTTATATTGTTTGGCTCGTCGAATGTAAAATGACGATGCACGGCATCTCGTTTTCGTGGCGGCACGATATTATCAAAAATGGGTCCGTCCTGCCAACTTAATTTTAAAATATAGTAGTTTGCCTTTAGTGTTTTTGCCTTTTGTGCAGTGACAACGTTGTTTACCACAGAGTAGGTAATATAGTAGTAAGAGACCCATAAGAGACCGGACTTCCTAAGAATAAAAACACAAAGTTTGGATAATGAATCATTACCAACCTGTGTCACTTAAACCAGTCAGTGCTGCCAACATTACAAACCCAAAATAGTGGTGATGTACCAAAATAGTGATGTACCTAGGTATTATTTTATATCGATAATCGACGCCTCTTGTAATGGTTGACGTAGATATACACTACAAAAAATCGTTACGATCATTCTGCATAGTTCGAACGATATCGATAACTCGTAGCATGTATGCTATAAAACTGTACATTAACATATCGCGGGCTTCATGGCAAAGGGGCGTATGCGCATCGACCCTACTTTTCAGGAGAGCAAAAAAACATCATAACTTTTTAAATAAGTAATCTAGCTTGCTATAATTTTGCATATAGGTACCTTAGTTAATTATTTTTTGTTTTAATAACTAAATTTTTATAATATCTATGCTTTAAGTACACTTTATGGCGTATACGTCTATCTGCCTTGACGGAAATTATTGTATTGCTATCCTTTTTTTATCATATTATGTATAGGAATAATGGGCGTATAAACAAACTTTTTTATTTGTTATCCAATTATATTATATATATTTTATTTGTTTTACACTTAAATCATTTAATATACTGATAGCAAAATATAACCAAAAATGTAACTGCTTCTATTTTTTTCGAATTTCATACGCCCCTTTGCCATGGCGTAATTTAACGGATGTTCTCAATTTAAGAGAGATGATACGCCTATAAAAAAATAACAATCTATTTAAGTAACTATTTAATACATAGTAAAGCTGTAAAAAACACATAATAATTTATTAGAAACAATAAGAGTACAAAATAAAACAAGAATTACTGTTAAAACAAAATTTACTCTTAATTAAGTGAACATAAACTCAAAAAACTCCTTAAAGAAATGACAGAGGGCTGAGGCTGGAACTTCGCAGAATGCAGGGGCTTTCCTTGATGAACTCTTTCTTCAAAAAGAAGCCCCAAAGAAGGTGGACCTGGTGCAAGTCGGACTCTGTCACGAAAAATGAAATCGATTTCATCATCATGACTGATTAAGAGGCACATATTCAGATATCTCAGGTCGGTTTAATCACCGTATACTCAGAGGAACTCTGAATATCGACCTAAAGCTTGAAGAACGGCGACTGATGAAGTCCACCCTCTGACCAACTCTGCGCCAGACCACTGCAACGACGTGATCTATGCAATACAGAAAGATGGCACTAGGTTCTGTGCAATGTAAAACACGGGAAGGAAGTCTAAGCTTTCAGGGGGGACTCTTGGACTTACGGAGACCAAACGGCATGTGCTGGACCATTCCGTCAGAACTAGAGGCTCTCAACAAAATGATACGCAAGGCTATTTTCATCGTGACCTCCAGTGGTTTAACACACTCCGGATTGAAGAAGCTACGAGTATTAAACAAAACCGGGGATCGAATGTCTTTGCCAGGCGACTTGAAGGGACCCTAACGAAAAAATTGACAACCAGCCATAGCAGAATCGTCGAATCTGAGCCGGAATGCACGATTGTACGCTTCACATGCGCAACAGCCAGAACCCCAGATGTGTAGGTCTATTGTTTTTCAAGAAAGGAGACAAATTTGCTCTTAAAAACCTATAGACTGATCACACTCTTGACCACGTGAATAAGATGTTTATGTACATTTATAACAGTCATCACGAGACTTGATTTGATGAATTTCAGCCGCTGGAGCATGCCGAATTTCGTGGGGGTTATAGCACCGTAGAACACATACACACAGTTCGGCAGATTATACAGAAGAAGGAAGAATAATAATCGGCCTCTGTGCCTAGCTTTCGTAGACTACGAAAATTTTTACTCTGTCGAGATCTGGGCTGTTCTGGCATCCTTGCAGATATGTCCAATAGATTGACGATACATCGAGGCGCTGAAGTGCCTAATGACACTGAAACGATTACTGTCCAAGTATAGAACCAGCCACAAGATCTATCCATAGGCAAAGGGGCGTGAGGGAAGAGGACGTAATTTCTCCGATACTGTTCCGTGATGCATTGGAAGATGTATTAAAACTCTGGACTGGAAAGGACTAGGCATCAATATCAACATTGAAAGCATATTGTCATTTTATTTTGTTAAAAAAATGCACATACGTCTATATGACATGGCGATAATTATTTGAATGCGCCCCACTGATTCTTATACGCCGCCTATACGCCTCTCTGACATGGCGAAATTATTGAAATGCGTCCTACTGATGTTTATACGCCGTCTATACGCCTTTTTGACACGACACAAAATTATTGATACATCGTATACGCCTTTATGTTATTTATGAATATCTCAAAATCTAGTTTACTGAAAATTTCAAAAAAAATACAGAACGTGTATTACTAGTATAGAAATCGATTGGCATGAAAAACGCAAAATCGATTTTTTGCGCTTACGCCCCTTTGCCATGAAGCCCGCGATATTTACAATGAATTATCGGTGCTCTTAGAACTGAGTAGTCTGGCCGTAACGATTTCTCTTTTTGTATATGGCTAAAGCTAGTCAGTTTATAAATGCTTTTCTTTTTGTTTAACTACTATGCAGTACCTATACGACTTGTTTTAGTATGTATGTCATCAATCCCCTTATAAATTAGAAGTTAAACAAAAAGTAAAACAGTTTTTGATCAGTAAAAGATTTGATATAAACAAAATCATTTTTTTATTTAAAATAATATATATACATTTATACATATGTACTAGCATTTCCCAAGAGCTTTGCTTCACCTTGAAAGATTTTGCCGTGGGAAATATTTTTTCGCGCTAACTCCCATTCCTGTAGGAATTTAGCAATATCCTATTGTAACTAAGCTTTAAGTTTACTAAGGTACCTGCATCCCAAATTTCAAGCGTCTAACTTAGATTTGGTTTAGATTTTTCATACAAAAATATTATCCCGCTAATTTCCGTTCCCGTGGGAATTTCGGAAATTTCTTTCTTAGTGCTCACCTACACTACCTAAGAAACCTACTTGCCAAGTCTCATCATTGTAGCTTGAGCCGTTTGGCCTGTACGTTGATGTCTATTCTATTCTGGTAGGGGTTCCTGTACGTGGCTCTCTCGAGTGGAACCTTTGTACATATCCCCTTGATTTCGGCTCAGCCAGCCTAGCTCCCGAGTAAACTGGAGTAGCAAGCCTGGGTGTTGCAATAGCTGAGATAGGCGCTCTGTTGGTCCAGGAATAGATAATCTTGTTTCTGTAGTAGGTGGACAAGCTAACAGAATATGTTCAACAGTCTCATCTACTTCCTTACATGTCCTACATAAGGGATTAGTTGAGTTACCTATGGTATATAAGTGTTTATTCACGCAAGAGTGTCATGTTATTAATCCTACCATTAATGATATATTACTACGGGACAGGTTGAGTAAGTAGCGTGTAAGTTTATGGTTGTGTGATACAATAAACGCTCTAGACCTGGTTTCTCATGATTCTGTTAGTTACAGTCTTAATAGTGGATTTGCTGACGACGCGTTTAAGGATTAATACCCTTGTTTGGTTAAATAAATTGGATGAGTCCCATGACGAAAATCTAACAGACCATTCATAAATCAAGCATTATGTGAATCATTCACTCACACTTCATTCAATATTCTGTCATATTCATTGAAATTGGTGTCTATGTCTCTATAATGTCAAACAACCTCAAACAACCACTTTTTGGTTTTGAGGTTGCCATGGCACTATTTCTATCGAGGTTGTTTTTTGACATCCGTCATTGAAAATAATATCATTACGCCATGCCCTTTGAAAAACAATACAACGAACTAGATGGAGTGTCAGTGCAAAAGAAAGGACTCAACAAATAACACCTCGATTTCTAAGTAAGGTCTTATTTTAAAATAGTTTGTTAGAAGATTTTTCACTTTATTCAATAGTTCTCATTAAGTCATTAGGTTTAACTTCTTATATCTACCTCTGTGGTTTAGTGGTAGAAGCTCAGCTTCACCCAGGGATGCCGGGTTCGATTTCCAGGTAGGGCCATTAATTTGTGTTTCTATATTGCGGTTCCAAGTTAGGTTAGGACATTAAATTAAAACTTTTATCTCGGTTTGACAGTATATAAAACCCAGACAGTATTTCGCTTCATTTTTTATGTCACACAACATCTAGTTCGTATATTGTTTATCAAAGGCTCTGCTCATTTTTCCATCTTGAATTCTTGACAAATGTGTCAAAAGTCAACAACCCGTTGCCTGGTTACCGGTCTTAACCAAGTCTTAGCGGAACCCCACAGCAGCAATTTAGTTTATCACGCGATCAAGGGAGTTAACCCCATGATTTAGCATGGTGGGACACTCACTAACCTTAACGGTCCAACATGTAACCAAACCGAGGTATTTTTAACATAACCGAATAGTGTGAAATTAGGCCTTAGTTGTTTTGCAATCTACCCGATTTTTCCACTCCTGATTGTGTTCAGATAGTGTTTTATCGGTGAGACATTGCCTTATTGCCTTTGGTGACAGAGTAATAAATGTTTGTGGTCCTATAGGTAGGATATTCGACCCCATTCTTGCTAATCGGTCAGCCTCGCAATTTCCAATGATATCGTTATGACCTTTCGTCCATTGTGAGATTGACGACAGTCAACTTATTTATACATTACACATTATTACATCATTCAAAATGCTCAATTCTATTCTATTCTATTCTGGTAGGGGGTGAAGTTCATGTACGTGGCTCTCTCGAGTGGAACCTTTATACATATCCCCTTGACTTCAGCTCAGCCAGCCTAGCTCCCGAGTAAACTGGAGTAGCAAGCCTGGATGTTGCAAAAGCTGAGATATAGATTGGCAAGTTGCTTGGCGACCCTCCTTGCGGGGTGAAAGACGCGGAGGGGACGAGGTACCCAAGACGACAGCGGGTAGCGGGAGGGGCAGCGGTGAAGGGCAACGCGTGTACTGCATGTCATTGTTACGGCAGTCTCGACCGCGCAGCCGAGGCGGCCACATGTCTTATATAGTCTGTCATAATTTGAGTGCGACCCACATGAGATCATTGATCCTGAGACCATTAGTCTTAGGATGAGTGTTGAGGCCTTTTTAATATTATTATAAGGTATCTATAATTCGTCAACAAAATAACGTTAAAAACAACAAATCGTATAATGTCTCAATATAGGGGCTTCTTGTAGAACAGCGTACCGGATCAGTCATGCTACGCGGCTAAAGGTTGGTACTGCGCAGTCAGATACGAAAAAGTAAACAACAAAGACGTAGAGTCCATATGACAGTGCGTCAGTTGTCAGTTCTTTTAACTAGGAAAGCAACCAAAATTTATGTGATTTAATGAAAGTAATTAATGAGCAAAACACAGAGAAAAATTACAAAATTGATGAAATTTTGAAAGAAAATGGTCATATCGTGCTTCGCCTACCCCCATACCACCCGGAATTAAATCCTATTGAACTTGTGTGGCGGTACGTGAAAGGCGAGCTCGCAAGAACGTCGATTGACTCTAACTTAGATAAAGAGATAAAAGACTTAGAGTTGCTTTTCTCTAATTATTCGCCTGAAAAGTGGATAAATTGTGACGACCATGTCATAAAAAATTAAGACGAATATTATAAATCTGATAGAGTATTTGACGATGTATTGGACAGGTATGTTATTGTTTATTTATAATTTAATGTAAATTAATCATAAAATATTACAGGTGTACACTGAACTAATATGACTGCCGTAATCTAGTACATTATACTTCAAAGTAGGTATAATGTTTTTTGGTTTTTGTCTTAGATTTATAATTGAAGTTAATGAAAACGATGATGAAGATGAGGATGACGACGACGATGAACAAGTTCAAACAGAGAGTGAACATGAAAGTGACATGGAAATTGATTTATAAAATAAAACACTTTTACATAAATAAATTCAAATTGGTAGATATTCTGAAGGTAAACATCCAAATTTTAATGCTGTCAAACTATAAATTTTAAGCTAAATATGATGACATTTACGGGAACACTCATAGAATAAAATTTTACTTACGTCAGAAACAGTTACAAGCTATCGCGAGATTAATCCGGGCACACTTTTCTACGTGTGTAGCATGTCGTGCTACCTCGCCCCCGCAACTTCTTTCACCCCGCAAGGAGGGTCGCCAAGTAACTTGCCACATTATAGGCGCTCTGTTGGTCCAAGAATAGATAATCTTGTTTCTGTAGTAGGTGGACAAGCTAACAGAATATGTTAAACCGTCTCATCTTCTGCCTTACATGTCCTACATAAGGGACTAGTTGAGTTACCTATGGTATATAAGTGTTTATTCACGCAAGAGTGTCATGTTATTAATCCTACCATTAATGATATATTACTACGGGACAGGTTGAAGCGTGTAAATTTGACGGCCGAATGGCGTAGTGGTTAGTGACCCTGACTACTGAGCCGAAGGTCCCGGGTTCGATTCCCGGCTGGGGCAGATATTTGTTTAAACACAGATATTTGTTCTCGGGTCTTGGGTGTTAATATTTATATTTAGTATCTATCTATCTATGTATTTGTGTAGATATATCAGCTGTCCGACACCCATAACACAGGTTCTGCCTAGCTTGGGGTCGGATGGCCGTGTGTGAGATGTCCCCACATATTTATTTATTATTATTTTTATTTATTATTAATTGAAAGTTGTGTGATGGAATGAACGCTTTAGTTTGTCTACAGTCTACCCGGTTTTGCCACTCCTGATTGTGTTCGGATAGTGTTTTATCGGTGAGACATTGCCTTATTGCCTTTGGTGACAGAGTAATAAATGGTTGTCGTCCTATAGGTAGGATATTCGACCCCATTCTCGCTAATCGGTCAGCCTCGCAATTTCCAATGATATCGTTATGACCTTCCATTGTATTGTTACATCATTCAAAATGCTCAATGTTTCCAGTGTTCTGTGACATTCTAAAATTAATTTATCGCAGTTCTTCCTAAGGCGCATAGAATAGCCATGCTGTCTGTGTAGAAAGAAGCATGATGTCTAATCAGTGACTTTTTTCATTTATATTTATACAGATTAAAAATATTTACATTATTTAGCTGTATAGCTGAACATAAAAGAGTAGAGAATAATTGAGGGCGTGGCAATCTAAGAAAGTGGCCACACTATTATAGTATAGAAAACGGACAAAAGTATCACGATACTTTAGCAGAAAAAATCAAAACGAGAAATGTTTCAAATATTTACTAATTATAAAATACCACTTTTTGGGGAGATTTATGTTAAGAGAAGAAATTAGTAGGGGAGAGGGGGGCAGTCTTGAATGAATTTCATTAAATCAAATCAACTGTAACTTTTATTTCATTGTGTATTTCATAATGTTTTTTTGCACTGAAACACGTGTTGGTTATCCCATTATGTAATTACTATAGGAGAAAAGTGATAGTATCACACATCGATATTTTATTAGTTCTTTCTTGCTCAGGAAAAAGTTCAAATGTGCCCCGGCAATTCTTCTAAAACTGTGTTTACCGATTTTCCTGCAACAAATTATTTAATTGGTCAGAAAAGCAGTGACTTGCAAATTATTATGTCGGGGAATTTATACCGACTCTTACATATTTTTACAATAGGTACTCTAACACGGAGAGACCGACACACATAGACACCTACAGCTGTAAAACTTATCGATACCCTTTTTGAGTCGGGGGTTAGTAAAAAAGCATCTAGACCTGATGTTTTAACAACATTAGCATCCAGACCCTGATGTCATGTAACGTTTGACACTAGTATTTTCTAACCTCTATAAGAATAACAAATACACATTGAAAGGCATTCTATTACATCAAAATAGTACTTTTTTACAAGAAATATAAGCAATGTATGTTAATGGTTAGAAATTAAGTACCTACTCACCAGTATAAAACGCTGCTCTTTCATAAACATCGTATATATTGACTAATACTTCTCCAGCCTCATTCTCCGCCAAACATCCTAGGTAAACGCTGTAAATCATCTGTCTAGCTTCGCTGCGAATGGTTTTATTCATTTTCACCTCGTGAAAAAACTCAACAATCCACAAAACTCCAAAATTAAGCAAAATTCGATTTGTTTATACAGGAACAGGGCGAGTTTGACATTCAAACCATAGAAACAGACCACAAATCACAAGTTTTTTTTTATTGCCAGGTTTAAATCTGTTTAGTTCCAAAAACATTAATCTCTACTCTTTTGTGTTCAGCTATACTCATTAATTGAGAAATTTTATATCTGTCGGAATCATTCTGCTCAATTTCATTAATGGACATGTTTATTTTTTTACATTCATTTCTTATTAATAAAGCCGCCAATCGAACCAACAATTTATCCAAAATGTCCTTGCAATGCTCTTCACAAAGCCACTTTGAATTCACTTCTGTAAGCATCATCAAACGGCAATATTTACAGATGTCATTCGCATGTAGGTTAGGTTTTACATCCCGTTCAAACACAGACACACACAAGTCTACTGTTTGACAAAGCTCCAAGGTGGGGTACGTAAGAGACAGCTTGTCCTTCCACCATTCTTTTAAAGCAATAAAATTGTATATTTTGTTCTTTAGTGGTGTTTTTGTCGCTAAAGAGTCGCAACATTTACGACACTGCGTTGTTTTTATTAAAACACAAGCTAAATAACCACTAACGTACACTACTGGTTGTTTATCGAAAGATTCGAATAAACGCTCTTCCATAGCTGTAGAAGTATCTGGTAAATGCAATTCCGGGTAGACATTACCATCATCGGTCGGATCAACCTCATCGATTTCAGATTGGTAAGAGTGGTCTTCTGTTGGATGTTTAGTTTCGGGACCCTTGAAAACCAAATCATGGAAGTCCAATATAAGTTGATTGTCGTCAATCTCACAGTTAGCGCCCCTAATTGGGGTGCTGAGTTTAGTCAAAATTGTCGATTTAAGTGCTGCGGTAAAATGGTGGCATGTTGGGTTTTGATTTGTTGGCGAATGCTGCCGAATTAAGCCGAACAGGTTTTCTAATGAGTCTTGGTTGAGCTGTCTCAAATTTAGGAATTTAAACCCCAGTTGTTTAACATAACTCCAGATATCTTGGAGGGAAGATATGGTTATAAGATATCCTTTTACGCAGCGAACATTCCTTAATCGTAATTGCTATCTGACTTTAAAAAGTGCATAGTCTGGATTTTTTTTTTCAGAGTTGGCCATAATTTATGGTGAAAACTGCTTTCGCTAACATTTTCTCTTCATCCTTTCTTGACATCTTTTTTTGAAGCTGGGCCATTTGTGGCATCAAATAGTTTGTCCAACTGTTCAACTACATCAGCTGTAAGTAATATTTCATCACGTTTACTGTTATTGTAAGTTTCGGCGAGCAATTTCAACATCGCTGCCATATCATTGCTCAACACTTGTGCGGCCAATTTTACTTTCATTTTACTCCGAAACTTTGGCTGGACGTGTAAAGAGGTGATCTTTTTAAAATGTAGTGTTTGGGTGTTTTTGTCATTAAACTCGACAAAATGGATCCATTTCCCCCTTTTTCCATCAAAAACAATTTCCCCGCCCTCGTAAAAATTGCTCGCACCAGGCGCAGGCGTACGCTCCGCGCGCCCCCCCGACCGCGCCCCCGAGTCTTGCTGGAGGTGCGGCAAGGCGCACCGGTCAGATCGGTGCAAATTCGCAAATTACAATTGTGATGAGTGTAACCAGCGTGGTCACTTAAAGGTGATGTGCAATAAAGTGCGTTATCGGGAAAGTGCAAGGTCAGTTAAACGTCAAAATTATATGAGTGAGTGTTCGGATGACGAATTCTACCACATTAAAATTACTTCACAAGGTAATGAACCCTATTTTATTAAGCTTAAAGTTGACAATTGCATCTTAGATTGTGAAATTGATACGGGGAGCCGTATCTCGGCGATAAATTATGATTGTTATTTGAAGTTGTTTGGGCATAAGAGTTTACAATCAGATAATTTAATTTTACGTAGTTATGCCGGGTCACGAATTGATACTTTAGGGTTTATTTCTGTAACAGTGGAATTTAACGACGTCAAATCAAGTAATTTGTCATTATTAAAATTAAAGGTGGGGGTAGACCGTTGCTAGGCAGAGATTGGTTGCGAGCATTGAATGTAACACAGATCACTATGAATGAATTGGTGGATGATCCTTTCGTGAGCCGGCTAACTAAAGATTATCCAGAGGTTTTTACTGACAAGTTAGGGACTTGTAAGAAATCATTTCGTTTAGAGCTCTCAGATTGCAGCGGTGTGTACGTGCGCGCGCGGCCCGTGCCGCTGGCGCTGCGGGCGCGCGTCGAGCGGGAACTCGAGCGGCTCGAGCGGGACGGCTCCATCTACCGCGTCGAGCATTCCAACTTCGGTACTCCGATTGTACCCGTCATCAAAGAGAACGGGGATATACGCATTTGTGGGGATTACAAAGTAACAATCAACCCTAAGCTAAAACGGGATTTTTACCCGTTACCGCGGATCGAGGAGCTATTCGCTAAGTTGAGTAACGGGGAAGAATACACAAAAATCGATCTTCGACATGCTTATGAACAAGTTATGTTAGATGACGATCCACAACCGTACACAGCGATAACAACACACATAGGTACATTTGTGTATAGACGTACACCGTACGGGTTGTCCTGTGTGCCGGAAAAGTTTCAGAAATTAATGCAGGAGACGCTGCACGGGCGGCCGGGCACGGTGGTCTTCTTGGACGATATCTGTATCACGGGGGCTGACCGGGAGGAGCACTTACGCAATCTGAGGGCTGTACTCGACCGATTACGTCACATGGGTTTAACCGTTAAGTTATCTAAGTGTAGTTTTCTACAAAAAAGTGTAACCTATCTAGGGTTTATTATTGATAAGGAGGGATTACATCCGGATCCATCCAAACTCGAGGCGATAACCAGAGTACCAACGCCGAATGACGTCACGCAATTAAAAAGTTTTCTCGGGTTATTAAATTACTATGGTAAATTTATACCTAACCTTAGTACTATTTTGCATCCTTTACATGCACTTTTAAAAAAGGACGTTCGTTGGACCTGGAGTTCGCAATGCGAGAAGGCATTTGAAGATGCAAAACGTGCATTATTGAGTGATTGTGTACTAGCTCATTACGAGGAGGGGCGGCCGCTCGTGCTGTCGGTGGACAGCAGCTCGTAAGGGGTGGGCGCGGTGCTGGCGCATGTGTTCCCCGACGGGGCGGAGCGCCCGGTCAGCTGCGCCTCGCGCACGCTAAATGATGCCGAGAAACATTACAGCCAATTAGATTAGCTTTAGCCATCTTCTATGGTATAACGCAGTGTTTTTCAACCTGTGGGTCGCGACCCCCTGGGGGGTCGCGAAGCTTCTGTAGGGGGTCGCCAAAGGGCGAAAAAACTGGGAACTTTAGTAAAAAATCAATAAAGACAATTAGTATTACTTAAATTTTTTGTTACATGCGAAGGTTGAGCTTGTTTTTAATTAAATTATCGCATCGTGGATCTGTTTTAGTACAATAAACCACATCCACACAGTAAGGTAGATTACACAGAAGACCGAAGAGTATAATCAGAGCCTCTGTATCTACACTCGCGAGCAACCAAATCGACTCAAGCCTTGACGGCGCAAACATACATTAATACAAGTAAAATTATGAATAGAAATAATAAAAATGATATGTCATTTAAAAGCTTAAGATGTCAGCTTTAATTTGATATCATTATTATTGAAATCCATTCATCATTTTTGAAATAAATGATGTCTGAACGCAATTGTAGGAAAAACGGGAATTTAGGAAAAAAGGGTATGGGTATCGTATTATACAAATTAAACAAAAAATGTTAAGATAAAAATTTATTTATTTAAATCAATACTTTGTATTGCCCCCTCTTGCCCTAATTACAGCCTGCAGCCTGTTTCTCATAGACCTTATCAACTTTTTGACAGTTTCCTGAGGAATGCCGTCCCACTCCTCTAATAAAGCTGTCTTCAGCTCGTCCACGCTTGCAGGGACTGGATTCCTGGCCCGAACTCTTCTTTTGAGCTCGTCCCATAAGTGTTCGATGGGATTCAGGTCAGGACTGAGCGCAGGCCAGTCCATCGTGCGCAATTCCTTCTCTCTCAGAAACTGCCGACTGACTCGTGCCGTGTGGCAGCGGGCATTGTCGTGCATTAGCACGAAGTCTTCACCGACAAATTCTGCATAGGGCACAACATGACCGAGTAGAATGTCGGTGATGTACCGATCAGCTGTTAACCCGCCTCCTCGGCCGCCTCCAGGCACGAAAACAAGTGCGGTTTTTCCCTCTAGAGAAATACCAGCCCACATCATGCAGGAACCGCCGCCATATGCTACTGTTTCAGCGAAACAACATTGGGCAAATCGTTCCCCCGGACGCCGGTAGACCCGGCCTCTCCTGTCACTGCCATGCAGACACACTCTGCACTCATCAGTAAACAGGACCGACCGCCATTGCGCAATGCTCCAATCGAGATGCTCTCGAGCAAACTGAAGACGCGCTTGTCGGTGGCCTGCAGTCAATTTGGGGCCTGATGCAGGTCTTTTTGGTGTCAAGTTGGCTTCCTTCAAGCGTCTTCTCACTGTCCACTCGCTGACAGCCACTTGTCGTACACGTCTCAGTTCTTGCTGCACATCAACGCCCGTAAGGTGTCGATTGCGCAGCGAGGTTGAGACAATGAAGCGGTCGTCTCTCTCTGAAGTGCAGCGGTGGCGGCCCGTTCTTGGTCTTCGATTGAAGGCACCAGTCTCTTGGAACCGTCTGTATACTCGGGATACAGCAGACTGGCTCAAGTGGAGCTGGGCAGCGACTGCTCGCTGACTTAACCCTTGTTGCAGCAAGGCAACAACTTGAGCAGCTTCTTCTGGTGTGGTATCCATGGGTTTGCGAAAACAAGGAATACAATGCAACGAGATGTGTACCGGTCAACTTGCAACAAGCGACTGATAAGGTACACCGGATGTGGAAAGGTTTTATAGCGGGATCAGGTAGCGCAAGGCGTGGATTCCTAATGAGGTAATTAACACTGACGGGCAATTAAAATGCGTCATTAAATCTGCGCTTAGTTTTTTTTTATGGTATTGATCTTAATTGAAAGCCTAATTCTTCAGCTTTCGAATGACATATCACTTTTATATTTACCATTTATCGTTTTAGGAAAATCAATGTATATGTGCGCCGTGAAGGCTTGAGTCGATTTGGTTGCTCGCGAGTGTAGTTTGTGGACTATGAAAACGCCTTCAACTCCATCGAGACATGGGCAATTTTAGGTGGCAAGGTTTACCATATTTATAGTGTTCACTCGATGTACATTTTTACATGTTTTTGGATCAATACATTATTTATTATCATTATTATAATTTTGGAAGCGTTGCAGAGATTTCAAATCGTCTGGCGCTATATCGAGGAGTTGAGGAGTCTGTACGATGCCGCTGGACAATGGACATGGCATATTTATAAATGGCGAGTACATGTCACACCTCTCTGCTTCGCGGACGACATCGTTATTATGGCAGAATCTCTGCAGGAACTCAGCCTGATGATGGAAGTGGCCTAAATGCTGCTTCCCAACGTGTAGGCTGTGGGGTATAAACTTGGACAATACGAAGTCATGTACAATGCTCACATTGAACCGGAGCCGGTGATCGTTGGTGAGGCAACAATCGAAGTTGTGCAAGAATATGCCTTGGGCAGACTATTCGGCCAGGCAGAAGCAACTTCGACAAGGAAGCTGTAAGGCGCATCCAACTGGGTTGGGCTGCATTCGGGAAACTTCGTCAGCACATATTCTCCTTGGCCATCCCTCAGAGACTGAAGACTAAATATTTCAACCAGTGCGTCCTGCCAGTGATGACGTATAGTGCAGAAACGTGGGCACTGAAGGTAGGACAAGTCCACCGATTTAAAGTCGCTCAGCGTGCTATGGAGAGAGCTATGCTTGGGGTTTCTGATAAATCGTATCAGAAATGAGGTTTTCCGTCAGTCATAGCATTAAGATTACTGACATAGCTGTCAAAATATGCAAGCTGAAGTGGTAGTGTGCTGGTCATATCTGCCGAAGAACCGATAACCGTTGGGGTAAACGAGTTTTCGAGTATAGACCACGAATAGGCAAACGTAGCGTGGGCGGCCTTCCTGCCTGGTTCAAAGACGACGACCACAAGTATTAATTATTTTGTAAAGCCAGGTATTTAGTCTTTTTATTTTCATTTCACCCTTGAAAACTTTTATTCAAAAAGAAAAAGCTAATTTCGAAAAAGAAATTCCGCGTCGCAATGCATGCCATGCCATGCCATGGCATTAGTCAGTAATGTACATGGCCACACGTATCCGATGTGTGTTATTGTAAAATAATGTGTTTTTAAATCCGGTAACTATGTACTCCTTCGAATCCTAATCATGGAGACCATAAATACGTCGTATAGAATGAATATTGAGAATACTGTAACATTACATACTTACATGATAAAAAACCGAAAGGGTCAAGGGGGTCGCGAAATATTTTTTTATACCAGGGGGGTCGCGTCATGAAAAAGGTTGAAAAACACTGGTATAACGAAACATCACCAATACTTATTTGGTCGAAAGTTTGTGCTCCGGACGGATCATAAGCCGTTGACATACATATTTGGGGACAAACATGGCATTCCGCAGACAGCGGCGAGCTAGCAGGCGACTATAAGGTCGAGTTTGTGAAGTCACAAGACAATGGTCCCGCGGATGCATTGTCGAGACTACCGTTACCGTACGAGCGGCGGCTCCCCACTGCACAAACAATTGATTACATATTTTTGATGGGAGAAATATTGCCAGTAAATTTTCAAGATGTTGTTAAAGAAACTGAAAAGGACCCAACTCTTTGTAAAATGGTGTCTTATGTAACATTAGGCTGGCCTGTTTCCGCGGCTGATTGTAAAGAGTGAGAAAAAGAGTTTTTTGATAGGAAAAACAATATATTTGTGAATCAGGGTTGTTTATTGTATAAATATAGAATTGTTATTCCGTTGTCATTACGACGCAAGGTGCTGCAGGAAATCCACGAAGGTCACTTAGGAATGAATAAAATGAAAAACATTGCTCGCGGGTATGTATATTGGCCGAATATAGACCGAGACATCGAGGAGCTGTGCCGCGCGTGCGAGGCGTGCCGCTCCGTGCGGGACGCGCCCGCGCGCGCGCCGCTGCACCCCTGGGAGTTCCCGCAGCACCCCTGGCAGCGCCTACACGCTGATTTCGCTGATTGTGCCGGCAAACGCTTCCTAGTTGTGGTGGATGCCCACTCAAAATGGATAGAAGTAGTACAAATGTCAAGTACCACAGCTAGTTTCACTGTGAAGGCATTAAGGTCTATTTTTGCACGATTTGGTTTGCCTGCGCAATTGGTTACAGACAACGGGCCGCCGTTTTTGTCAGACGATTTTAAAACGTATTGTTTAAAGAATTGTATCAAACACACGACATCGGCGCCATATCGACCGCAAGGTAATGGGGAAGCGGAGAATGCGGTAAAAACTATTAAAAAATGTATTTTATTTTATTTTTATTTTATTTTTATTTATTTGAGACAATAAACAGATGTACATTAAAACTTACTAAGTAGACTTAGATTAAATATAATTATGTTAATATACATCCCACAACATTGTCTACAAGTATGTTAACATAGTACTGTTATTACAGTTCAAAATCTAGAAGTGCGATGATTGGTGATTTGATAGTGGAAGTAAAGTGATGTTTACGAGAAAAAAAAAGAAGATATTTCTGTAATGATTTAGGAAGCAATCTGTTGCTAATATTGTGCAAATATGGTATAGTTAATGCAAATATGTAGTAATCCAAACATAATAACAAATTAATTCTAATTATCTAGTTAATTTCTGAAAACTTTGTGTATATTGTTTTTAAAATCTGCAAATTTTGAAAACATATCAATATGCTCAAAGTGCTTATTGTAGGAATCAGCGATGCGGCAGAGAGGCGCGCGCCGGCCGGCGTTCGTGTGACGCAGGCTCGTCGCGAACATGCGGTATGCGCGCGCCTCCCGCCGCACCACTGTTCTAGGTACAACATAATACAGCTTATTAGATAGGTCTGTGCAATCAAAGTGGCTATGACAAAGTCGGTACAGCGTTACGGCTTCCAAGATAAGTCGCCTTGAATCTAGTGGAATGAGGCCATATTCGTCCAGTAACTCGGTGTAAGAGAGGTGGTTGCGGTTACGATGAACTCGGAAGTGTACTGAACGGAGGTACTTGCGTTGAACACTTTCAATTGCGTCACTATATTTTTTATATATGGGATTCCAGATTGGTACCGCATACTCAAGCTGTGGGCGGATTATGCTTTTATAGAGGTGGATAAGTGTTTCAGGACGTGAAAAGTCTGTGGTTGACCTCATGACTAGCCCATACATTTTATATGCCTTACTCACAATACTATCAATATGTTGATCTAAATGTAATTTAGAATCGAGAATGACTCCCAGGTCCCTCAGGGCGTCTACTTTATTAAGTGGTGAATGACATAACATGTATTGAAATTGCGTAATTTTCCTTTTTTTGTAAAATTTATAAAGTTGCATTTTGGAAGGCTAAGATGTAGTTTATTATTATTGCAGTATTCTGTAAGTCGATCGAGATCTTCTTGGAATAGTAGGCAATCATTTTGTGAATTTATGCTTTTAAATGCTTTTAAGTCGTCAGCGTAGAGTAAAAATTTTGAGTTTCTAAAACAAGTGTTAATATCGTTAATGAAAAGAATAAAGAGTAGAGGCCCCAGTATAGACCCCTGAGGGACACCGGAGGTAACTCGGATAGTATTGGACTGATGACCGCAGATAACTACTGTTTGAGTTCTGTTAGAAATATAGGATACCATCCACCTGAGTAAATTACCCCGAATGCCGTTGAACGCAATTTTATGTAGGAGCAGCTCGTGGTCAACTTTGTCGAAGGCCTTCTGAAAGTCAGTGTAGACTGCATCCGTTTGGGTTCTGTCATCGAGATTTTGAAATACGAAATTTGTGAAGACCATGAGGTTTGTAGTGGTTGATCTATTTTTTGTGAAACCGTGTTGCTCAGGCAAAATTATTCTATGGAGCGAAGGGTAAATTTCATCATGCACTAATCTCTCAAAGACCTTCGACAAAGCTGGTAGCAACGAGATAGGACGGTATTTTTCTACGTTGTTTTTAGGCCCACTTTTTAAAAGGGCGGTATTTGAAAGCGAAGACATTACGATCGCTTTGGACAAATTTTTGTTTAACTATAGAAACAGTGAGCACGCGACTACCGGGGTAGCCCCGGCGGTGGCACTGTGCGGGCGCAGGCTGCGGGGCCGGCTGGACGCGCTGCGCCCGGGCGGGGCCGCCGCCGCCGCCGCCGCCGTGCGTGCGCGCCAGGACCAGCAGGTGGCGGCTGCCGGCGGCCGCACCGCCGACTTTCAGGTCGGTGAGTCAGTTCTTGCACGTGACTATTCACAGAGGGGAGATAAATGGGTTGAGGGTCGAGTGACAGCGAAAACGGGTCCGGTTTCGTATACAGTGGATGTCGGGAAGGGCGCAGAATGGCGTCGACATCAGGACCAGGTCATTTCTGTGCAGAATAAGCATAAATATTCCTTGTCGCGTACTAGTACTGGTAGTGCGGGTTCAGACGGTACTTTACTTGGGTCAGATGGCGGCGATGTCGAGTCGCGCTCGGCCACTGCGGGGGTGGATGCGGAGGGCGACTCGCGCAGCGAGGCACCAGGCCCCGAGGCCCAGGGCCGCGCGGAGCCCGCGGGGGCTGCGGCCGCAGCCACCGGCCTCACTCCGCCTCCGCCTCCGCTGGGAGCCACCGCGCGCACACAGCGCGCATACCAACGATCGATTAGGCATAAAATATTAGAAATAGATTAAAATGTATTTGGTTAGTTATAGTTTGTATTAGTATTTAGTAGTTTATGTAAACTTATAAAAGGGGGGACATATGTGGGGTATTTGGATATCAATGTATGTGGGTACCGTATAGTTATAATAAAGTTAGTTAGCGATTACTGCTTGTTTCATTGACATTACACAGTTAAGTAGTATTTTTTCTACGTACCTTTATCAAAAATTTCTTGTGCGTGCACTTCTACAGCATATCCTACTGGAATGTCACATTCGTAATAAATTGGTTCTGTAAAAAAACAAACCTAATATTACAGAAAATGTCACTCAATAAATAAAAAACAAATAAAGGTAAAGTACCTATAGTGCCACAATCTTATCTGTTCCGGTGACGATGTCACTGTAATCAAAAACCAGTGATGCTATCGATTAAATTTTGCCGTGGTTTAAACGACAATACATTTCTGCTATTACCTATTTTTATAATTAAGTACATTCATAAGTATAGACAAATCAAAATATAGGGTCGATAGTAAATGAAAGAGGATAATATAGGTAATATATCTAAAACTATTTTTAATTACATAAATTATGGTACCCCAAGATACGGGCAAAGCCTAGTTTGAGGACCACTTTATTAACTAAGATAACTTAAATAAGACATGTGCAAATTATAGTGTAATATTAGTGTACCTAACGGAAAATGTATGTACCTAAACTGTTTTTTGTGCAATAAAGTTTCTTTTTATTTATTATTTTATTATTATTATATCAAACGACATTAGTTGTATAAAAAAATTGTCCACGGCGAACAGTAACAAAATTAGTTCTGATTATGTTCTGATATAAGACATTAAATCTAGATTTTTTCAATGATATAGGTAATAATATAGGGTCGTGGGAATAACGAGATATATAGACTTATAAAAAACTATTAAGTACTTAATTATTATTCATTTATTTATGAACACTTTATTTTACATTTTCTAAAGTAACGAGAAACCAGAGCATAAAATTAAAAGAAATTCAGAAAATGTACAAAGGCTAATTGCCAAAAATCCATTTCTTCCAGCCAACCATTGATACTCGTAGGGGAAGAAGATGTCATTAATCATCATTATTTCGTCTAAAATCGCTGCAGGCACGAGAAATTCTTCTTGGTATACTGCCTAAGGTATAGGTTCACTCACACCTGTAATCAAAGAAAAATAAATATTATATACTTTCATCACGACCCATCCCGTCCCCACTGCTGGGGTACGGGTCTCTCGGGAAAATATTAATAAAATTACATGTGAGTATATGGGTAAAATTATTCGTCATATTTGGCAACACTAACCTGTAGCCGCTGCAACTCGTTCTTCCGATTTTTCAAACGGAATTAAAGGCGCCTGAATACGTTATTCTTCCTGCATAAAAGCCAATATATCTAGTATTACTTTTCTTGCATCACTTTTCAGCGCTTTTGGCATTATTTCACCCAAAAAATCACAAAACAAATTAAATAACGTAGCGTCAGCCTCTTCGCAGAAATTGACAACTCAAATAACGCACAGAGTATGAAATGACGTTTGACAACGACGTCTCGTTAGTACGCATTTTGACCACCGGAACAGATAAGATTGTGGCACTATATTATTTTTTACTTAGGTACCTTTCTCAGCAAAGTCCTGTCGTGTCGTGTGTACTTCTACAACACATTGTTCTGGTGGAATACGTATTGGTCATATTATTATCTGTAGAACATGATGCACCTTGTTCTGTAAAAGAATCATAAAAAAAACATAAATGACACTCAATGAAACAAATTGAATTGTAATTATACAGCCAGAAGCGGAGAAACCTGATCCTGCCTCACATATTAACAATGCTTCTGGGAGGGGTTAGGTTTTTCTGCCCCTGAGTGTACAAATGTGTATTATAAAATCTACTAACTATACTCTTCTTTCATAAGTTTCAAAGGAAATTATTTTAGTATTTTATTAGAGAGTGGCTTTAATTGAAAATGGCTAATATAACAGCAAATAAAAAACAAATAAATGTAAAGTATAATTTTTTATGTAGGTACCTTTCTCAGCCAAATCCTGTCGTGTCGTGTGTACTTCTACAGCACATTGTACTGGTGGAATATTGGTCATAATATTATCTGTAGAACATGATGCATCTTGTTCTGTAAAATAATCAATTAAGAAATAGTTAGAAAAAAAATTAGTTAAATGCCACTCAATGGGACAAATAAAATTGTAATTGTACAGTCCCCCTCACATATTAACAATGCTTCTGGGAGGGGTTAGGTTTCTCTGCCCCGGTTTCTAATGTGTATTATAAAATCTACTAACTATACTCTTCTTTCATAAGTTTCAAAGGAAATTCTTTTATTATTTCATCAGAGAGTGGCTTTAGAGTTAGTCTTAGCCTTGGAACCGCAGTTTTTTTCAACCGACTCTTCTTCTTATTGAAATCTTTAGCACTGAAGTGATTCCCACATATAAATTTTAGCTGGTGCAGTTTTTCAATGGGAACATAAGCTAAATCTTCCTTGCCCGTAGCTATTACCCATTTTATACACCTGAGAAAAATATCGATAGTTTTAAAATTGTCTCATCCCAACACTTGGCCTTACATGGCTAAACAATATTGTTTTATACAATTCTGTCGGAGGCCAATCTTACTGCCTAAATTCTTTAAGGAATTAGATTTTCCATTATGGAATAAGTATGTTAAAATTTAAATATGAATTAGCTAATGCCTTCACAACTGGAACTCATGTGTGGTTCCTCATTACATTGAACTGAATGATGATGATCTATTGTGACACCGGAACAACATCTAGCCATATTTTTTTCTTATCTTCATTCTTGGGAAATCTGACAAATAAATAAAATATATAATAGGCGTGTCGACAGTATTACATTATCAAAGATTTAATGACTTTAGAGGAAAATACACATTCAAAGGATTTAAAAAACTGATTTAGTTTTATTTAAAAAATTGAGATTAATAAGATTTTCAATAAAATACGAGGGCTACACCGAAAAGATCGGGAATAGAATACTTAGGAATAAATTAGAGTGAAACCTTTTTGGTGTATCAAATGTAGTGTTTTTTCAAACATAATTCCATTTTCGAATTTTAAAAAAAGTAAAAAATAAAAGAGTATTGACCATTTGAATTTGACAAGTCGGTGTAAAAAATGGAGCTTACGCGGGAACATTTCCGTGCAATAACTTTCGTCGAGGTTTATCTCAAGAACAATGTCTCGCCGAGCTTGTTTCTATTTATAAACTTGAAGCACCAAGTAAAACGACTATATATCGTTGGTATTCTGAGTTTCGCCGTGGACGTTCCTCTCTTACCACAGTCCCTTCTACTGGTCGGCCAAAAACAGCGGTAACACAAGATAACATCGATGCTGTACGCCATTTAATAAAAGAAGATAGACATGTGACATACGAGCAGATTCGGGCTTCTCTCAGCATTGGTATGACAGCCATTCAAACCATTTTACATGAAGAACTGGGTGTCAAGAAGTTAGTTTCGCGCTGGGTGCCCCACCGTTTGACCGAGGAACAAAAGTCGGCTCGTGTTAATTGGTGTCGATCTGCTCTGCAACGGTTCAATGGAGGCAGTTCAAATGCTGTCTACAATATCGTCTCTGGTGATGAATCGTGGATTTATTCATATGAGCCCGAAAGAAAACATCAATCGGCAGTTTGGGTCTTCGAAGGTGAGGTCAAGCCAACAAAAGTTATTCGCTCACGCAGCGTGTCGAAAAAAATGGTCGCTTCGTTTGTATCGAAAACTGGCCATGTGGCTACGATTCCATTACAAGAACAAAGGACGGTTACTGCTGATTGGTACACAACAGTTTGTTTGCCGGAAGTCGTAAGAGAACTTCGTAAAACTAACCCGAATCGTCGTATAATCCTTCACCACGATAATGCAAGCTCTCATACCGCTCGCAAAACAAGAACGTTTTTAAATATGGAAAACGTGGAGTTGATGGACCATCCTCCGTATAGCCCTGATCTGAGCCCCAATGATTATTTTACATTCCCAAGAATTAAAGATATGCTACGTGGTCAACGGTTTAGCGGCCCAGAAGAGGCGGTCGAAGCTTACAAATCAGCTGTTTTGACAGTATCCACTTCAGACTGGAATTACTGTTTCCATGATTGGTTTAATCGAATGAAAAAGTGCATTGAATGTCACGGAGACTACTTTGAAAAACAATAAAAGTAAATAATATTATGATATCTTTGTACTTTTTTCTATTCCCGATCATTTCGGTATCGCCCTCGTAAAAGAGTAAAATACTGCAATCGGCCATTTTGACTGGAACGCCAATCACAGCGCATCGCATGACGTCATACTTATGTACGCTTCACTGTGTTTTGATTACCTTACATACTGATTGCGCGTTACGATTGATATAGCTATATTTGTTTTTGTGATTTATCGACTTTATAACACGAATCTATCTTTAACAATGGAACCAGGTTTTGTTAAGGCAAACAGTGCTAATTTGCCCAGGATCGATTTATTGATGTTGGGCGAGTACCTTGCAACAAATAAAGAATTTTGCTCTTCCGAATTTAGAAACGTGAAAACCTCTTTGTAATTTTATTTTATTAGTATTTATCTTTAACTCTCTCTCTCTCTCTCTCTCTCTCAGCATTCTGTAGTCCACTGTTGGACATAGGCCTCTCCTAACGATCGCCACCCCAAACGGTCACCCGCCATCTGCATCCAGCGGCTTCCCGCTACCTTCCGCAGATCATCAGACCAACGGGTTGGGGGGGGGCGACCGACACGCCGTTTGCCGACACGGGGTCTCCACTCCAGAACCTTTGTACTCCAGCGGTCGTCGGCTCCGCGGGCTACGTGACTAGCTACGTTATCTTTAACACTAGATATAAATATGACTAAGTAGCAATCAAACTCGTTTTAAACTCGTAGAAGTTTATTTCGCCGAAGAAGTTTGTTTCGTAGAAGTTTGTTTCGCCGTGCAAGCTTTAACCATTTATCTCTTATTATTTTTTTGTATGGGACATGTACAAACACCTTGTTGGGTGTCGTTATTGATGTATTTTTGCACTGAGGCACTGCACACCACTTATAAACTTTAGAATTCATTTTTAACACAAAAAATACGCAGTGTTTGTTTACTTTGCTGTTGTAAACAAATTTGCCGTACGTAAGTGTGACGTCACACACGACGCCATGACACGGCGAGCTGTTTTCGCGCAGTATTTAAAAATGATTATAAAAATGGCTTTAAATTTCCAAAATCTTAAGTTTATTACCGAAATAAAGGTTTTGTTGTAAACAATAGATGGTTATCTGCATTACGGAAGAGGATTTCAAAATCTTTCGCCTTGCCTATTAGTCATGGCACATTGAAAGACAGACGGGCAGACAGTGGAAGCTAGGTAATAGGGTTCCGTTGGCACCCTTTGGGTACGGAACCCTAATAACATGGTCGCATCCGGATCAATAGTTTCGGAGATATGCGTGGACAATCGAATAAAATTTTGTTATTTTGTGTGGTAGCTCGTAGCCCCACTAGATTGTCTTACCGCATGGTTACCCTATTTGTTATAAATCTAATATTACCTTTCTCGGCTTACCTGTGAAATAATATGCCGCAACCACCACACGATTCACTTTTAAAAACTTGTACACAGCACTTTTTCTCAATTTCTTCAATGAAACTAACTAATTTGAAAAAATAACTAGGTATGACAAGAGTTGACAAGACAACAACAAATTATTTTTTTTTGGTTATTTTTTTTCCTTTTCACGGAAAAGGCTAAGGGCATTATCCCATACCGCCTCTCTCTCTCTCTCTCTCTCTCTCTCTCAGCCTTCCGTAGTCCACTGTTGGACATAGGCCTCTCCTAACGATCGCCACCCCAAACGGTCACCCGCCATCTGCATCCAGCGGCTTCCCGCTACCTTCCGCAGATCATCAGACCAACGGGTTGGGGGGCGACCGACACGCCGTTTGCCGACACGGGGTCTCCACTCCAGAACCTTTCTACTCCAGCGGTCGTCGGCTCTGCGGGCTACGTGGCCAGCCCATTGCCATTTCAGCGTGCTAATCCTTTTGGCTATGTCGGTAACTTTAGTTCTCCTGCGGATTTCTTCATTACGAATCCTATCTCGCAGGGACACGCCTAACATAGCCCTTTCCATAGCACGCTGAGCAACTCTGAGCTTGTGGATAAGCCCTTTGGTGAAGCACCACGTCTCCCATACCGCCTGGTCTTATTTAATTTTGTCTTCTATGTGATTTTGTTCGAGGCCAAAGGCCTTGTCTTTCGTTGTAATCTTCAAATTTTCTAGTAAATATAAGGTCGAAACCAAGTCTTCAGTATTATATTGTCGAGGCTTATAGCCTTGTCTATCGTTATGTATCGTTATATCAGGGTACTGTGTATTTTCCGGTATTTGTTATTTTTTCAAATAACTCCAATCGTTTTTTTGATATACTCATAAATGGGGTAGAATGTATCCGTATTCTTGAGAAGATCCTGAATAGAGCGCGGGACATCCAGGGCTTATTTGTATAAATCCAGTAAATTGTCAATAAGATTGTAGATTAAATGCAGAGCAATCAAAAAATATATGATCCAGGGATTGAATTATATCGTTATTACAGTATGTGCAATTTGGGGAAGGTATCATTTTTAATCTAAAAAGGTGTTCATTGAATCTGCCATGTCCAAGTCTTAAACGACAAATAGTTGAATAAAAGTTTCTGTTTATAAATTTTCCTTTGATGAACCAGGGTTGAGTAATGTCGGAGTTGATAGAGCTATACCATTTTCCTTTACTCTGGATTGTTTCATGCCAATGAGTCATCCATTGGTCTTTTATAATATTCTTGATTAAAACTTTGCAGTCTGAACCTGGCAACTTAATATTTTTAATAGGTATTTGTTGGATATTGGGATTTTTTACTATGGAGCTGGCAAGTTTATCAGCGAGGTCATTACCCGAAACGTCAATGTGTGAAGGTGTCCAAATAAAGCGGATTTCTCTGTCTTGATTGAGCCAAAGCCTGCTATAAATCTGCCTGATGTTGTATATGATGTAATTTGTGCCACTACTATAAGAAGGATTTGATAAAGCCATTAATACACTCATGCTGTCCGAAATGATCAACCATTTCTTGAAATTAAGGTTAGTTGCTTCTATGTATTCTAAGGCTGCATAAATGCCCTGAGCTTCTGCTGTATACAGGGTTATTGGTAAGTAGACCGGATCCTTTCAGGAGGTGATAGAGGAAGGCATTTCCAGTCGATTGAATCCAACAATGCATTATCCTAAACTTAACCATTTTTGAGATATTTAATATTTAAGGTTTTTTTAATTTTTTTGCCAAAATTTTATACTTAAAACCGAAAATAAAAAAAACTAGCCACATTTCAATATTTTTTTTGGTTGTTTTGCATAAGTAACACCTTAATAAACTAATTAAAATAATCAAATGTGCACTATTCGACTTAAATTAGACATAATACCTCAAAATAGTTAAACATTTTGAAAAAATATTCAAAACGCAAAAACAAATAAATTAAATTAAAAAAGATTTTCATATGACATTTTTTTGTGCACTTCAGCTTAAAAACATGGTCAACTAATAAGATTTCAAACAAGATGATTCAATACCAAATCGATTAAGGTATCACCAAGATATGACCAAAACAACCAGAGAAAGCGGAGAAAACTGAGCAGGGGTTTCCATACTAAAGTTAACAGGACTGAAAACAATCACACTTTTTACCTTTAAATTAGGCTAATTTTGTTAGTTTTCCTGTTGAATTTTGTCCGTCTGTGCTGGTTGTTTTGGCCATATCTTGGTGATACCTTAATCGATTTGGTATTGAATTATCTTGTTTGAAAGCTTATTAGTTGACCATGTTTTTTAATTGAAGTGCACAAAAAAATGTCATATGAAAATCTTTTTTAATTTAATTTATTTGTTTTTGCGTTTTGAATATTTTTTCAAAATGTTTAACTATTTTGAGGTATTATGTCTAATTTAAGTCGAATAGTGCACATTTGATTATTTTAATTAGTTTATTAAGGTGTTACTTATGCAAAACAACCAAAAAAAATATTGAAATTTGGCTAGTTTTTTTTATTTTCGGTTTTAAGCATAAAATTTTGGCAAAAAATTTAAAAAACCTTAAATATTAAATATCTCAAAAATGGTTAAGTTTAGGATAATGCATTATTGGGTTCAATCGACTGGAAATGCCTTCCTCTATCACCTCCTGAAAGGATCCGGTCTACTTACCAATAACCCTGTATATGCTTGCATTAGTAGGTAATCTTAAGCCATGACCCAATTTATAAGCAGGAACATAATATGCCATAGAGACATTATCGTTACATTTAGAGCCATCTGTATAAATTTGCTTAAAGTCTCTGTATTCATCCAATCTATTGTAAACAGCATATTTGTCAGTCAGTGTCCTATCTATTTCAATATTAAGGCTACAAAATTTGCTTCCATATGTTCCCCCATAGCAGGGCAAAGTGGTACTATTGTGAATATTATATTCACTCTTAAATGTTAAAATTTGATGGATGTTATGACATAGGAAATGATAAGAATTATACTTCAATAGTTTGGAAAGAAGAAGATTGTCAGTTTCAGACAACAATCTTAGAATAAAATTGTATTTTAAATTACTAAATCTGATATTTAATGGACACAAGTTACACTCAATTTGCATTGAGTTAATAGGAGTTGATTTAAAGGCACCCAAAATTAATCTTAAATTAATATTTTGAATCTTTTCAAGTTTATTTACTAATTTTGAATCTATGCAGTAACAGAAAAAACTATAGTCAAAGTGACTTCGAACTAGGGCTTTATATAAAGTTAAAATAATCTTGGAATCGGCACCCCACTGAGTGCCAACCAAAGATCTCAAAATATTCGTAGAACGTAGAGCTCGCTCTGCTATGCAATCGACATATTTATACCAAGACAGGTTATGAGTAAATATTACTCCCAGAAATTTTGCATATGGATGAATTGGTATCAAATTATTATTATACTGTATCTTAACTGTTGAAACTTTTTTCTTTGAGAATACAACTATTTTACTTTTAGTAGGACTAACTTCTAGATTTAAATATTGAAAGTAACTATGAAGTTTTTTTAAAGCTAAATTTAGTTTTTTACTTGTGTCTGAGATGTTATCACCACTGCAATAAATAGCCAAATCATCAGCAAACTGTAAATTGTTTACTTCTGATCCTAACATTTCATTTAGCCTATGGATATAAAGTATATACAAAAGAGGACTCAAAATACCACCTTGACAAACGCCTTTGGTAGATAATCTGGGTCCAAAAATTGAATTAGAGCTAATTTTTACATAAACTTCCCTTCCACTAATGAATTCATGAATCCACCTTACGCATTTTTCAGGTATTCCCAAAGAAGAAAGAGTTGTACATAAAACTGAATGGTTAATGTTATTAAATGCGCCTACAATATCAAAAAAGATACATATAAGGTGTTTATTACTGTTAATGGCAGTGTTAATATCATGGAAGAGATGACCTATACTTTCTCTTGCTGATCGACCACGACGAAACCCAAATTGATTTCTAGGAAGGATATGATTACTTTCAATATAAAACTCAAGACGCTGTTTTATTAGTTGCTCAAAGAGTTTGCCTGAACAGGATGTTAAAGCTATTGGACGGTAAGAATCTGCATCATTTGGGTCTTTTTCTGCTTTAAGAACTGGAACCAAGCAATCTTGCTTCCATTCTTTAGGAATTATTGATTTATCCCAAAGTAAATTTAAAATGTGTAAAAATTTGTGTAGACTATCTGTATTAATATTCTGTAACATTTTGTATGAAATGCAATCTAAGCCAAAGGTGGTGTCTCTACGTGATTTAATTGCTGCTTTTAATTCATCTATAGTAAAAGGATTATTGATGTAACTATTGTTGGGGTTAATTGAGGTATTATTTAAATGTAGTGGTTGTGAAACAAAATCAGGTGTATATTTTCTTAAGAAGTTATTAATCCAAGATGATTCACTATTGTTATGGAGTTTGGTATTTTTACTGTAAGATTTATTAAATTTAAGCATAGATTGCCAGATCTTTGAAATAGGAGTTGATCTATTTAAGTCTGAACAGTATTTATTCCAACTATCTGTTCTCTCTAACTTAATAATTAGTTTTTTCTCAGCCTGAAACTTTTTAAAATTAATATAATTTGATTCACTAGGATCCTGTTTGAATGCAATAAATGCTTCTTTACTTTTTTGCACAGCCATAGCGCACTTTTCATTCCACCATGGAAGAGGAGAATATCGATATTTAGGATGGTTTCCTGCTGGCTTACTATTATTATTTACATTATGGGATTTAGTTCTAAACATAGATAGATCTACCACTTTATTTAAAATGGTACAGAAGTCATAGTACGACTGTAAAGGATCGGAACAATTAACATTAAATTCTTTAATTAAATCATTGGCTAGCTTTGAGTAATTTGCCCAATTTATTAGACGTAAGTTTGGTCTTTTTAGTTCTGTTATGTTATCTTGAGAAGTAAAGTTGTTTAAAGATGAATCACTAACTGTATTATATAGAATATCTGTTATTGTGGGTAGATGATAACTTCCCAGGGGATCATCATGAACTGTCCAGTTACAATTAAGAGCTATAGAAGGACTAACTATTGTCAAATCTAAACCGTTTGGTCTCCAAATGTTTGTTCCTACTGTGGTTGGTGAAGTGTCATTTAATAAAACTAAATTGCAATCATTTATAGAGTCCAGGACATCTCTTCCACGGAGTGCGTAACTGACTTTCGAAAAATAAACGTGCGATTAACTCTGGTCCGAATGATCGTTTTTGCGATGAACGCTAGTGCGAAAGAACACCAGATCGATATACTATGCACCGACGGAACGTATCTGCGATGAACGCTAATGCGAAAGAACAGCAGATCGATCTTTTATGCACCGACGGAACGTATCTGTGATGAATGCTAGTGCGAAAGTACAGCAAAGCAATATATTATGCACCAATGGAATGTTTCTGCGAACGACCAGCGCGGAAGCACAGCAAAGCTGTGAAAAGAAGGTGGCTATATAACATAATTCAATAAACTTCTAACTGGTGAATAGACTCTAGTGTGACAGTCATCATTTAAAAGACCAGATGAGCACTCACCAAAAAGTGCCATGAGCTGGAATCCTATCGGCAGAAGGAAAAGGCGCCATCCAAAAACCACCTGGCATAACATACTTCACGAATGATCTGAATATGATTAGTGCTAGAAGTGAAATAATAGTTCCAATCTGTAATGTTCCATCGATGCCGAAACATTAATGATTTCGCAAATAATGAATTCAAACTACGACTGGTTGTTCCCGTGGGGTTTGTTGCGCTGTGGAACGATTTTCTGTGAGATTTTTGATGTGAAAAGTAGTCTATGAAATTGGTAATTGTAAATTATTATTATATGATTATGTTTTTAAATTTTGACATGTAATCGTAATATTATGAATAAATGACTTATGACTTAAATATATTATAATATAGCCACCTCCTTTTCACAGCTTTGCTGTGCTTCCGCGCTGGTCGTTCACAGAAACATTCCATCGGTGCATAATATATCGCTTTGCTGTACTTTCGCACTAGCGTTCATCACAGATACGTTCCGTCGATGCATAAAAGATCGATCTGCTGTTCTTTCGCATTAGCGTTCATCGCAGATACGTTCCGTCGGTGCATAGTATATCGATCTGGTGTTCTTTCGCACTAGCGTTCATCGCAAAAACGATCATTCGGACCAGAGTTAATCGCACGTTTATTTTTCGAAAGTCAGTTACGCACTCCTTCCACGAGCACTGACGGATTGACAGCCCCAAATGGTGTGATGAGCATTAAAATCACCTGATACAAAACATGGTTTAGGTAAGGAATCAATTAAATTTACTAACTTATTTTTTTTAAAAGATGGCGTGCAATTTGTTGGTATATACATACTAACTAAGGTGAGAGAGGTATTGTTATATATTATTTTAATTGTTATATTTTGGAGTGAGTCATCATAATATGTATTTAATCTATTATATTTTATACTACTGCGAATGACTATGGCAACACCATTATGTTTATTACCACAATCATTGCGTTCTATGGAGTATCCTTTAATATTTAAGCGTTGTGTAGGCTTAAGCCATGTTTCGCAAACTAAAGCTATATCAATATTATTATCATACAAAAAAAATACAAAAATATGTCGATTACATAGCAAACTTTGAGCATTCCACTGTACAATTTTTAATTTGTTTGTGAATTGGAACTAATTTTTTTTGTGTCACTGGGGTTGCAAATATCATTCAATACTTCTAACACATTTTTAGAAGATATTGGGGTATCTTGGGTCTTATTTAATGTTATCATTTTTATGATGCTTTGCACTAAAAGGTTTAGTGCCTTGTCATTACTTTTCAATAAAGACAGAAGATCAAGAGGCTTCTTTGGACCAAGTGGGGGGAAACTTTCATGGTTGAATATGTCAGCAAATGATGGTGGCTTAACTTTCTGTCTGTTTTCTTGGATTTTTTTCTGTTTGATTGGACACTGGGCTGAGATACTGACATGATTGCCATCGCAGTGGAAGCATTTTCCCTTTTCAATAGGGGTTGTGCATACTTTAAAAGAGTGCTCTTCTTTACAGATGGAGCAGCGTTCAGAGTTCTTACAAAACTTTGCTAAATGGGCATACCTGAGACACCGGAAACATTGCTTGACTGGAGGAACATACGCTGTAATATCATGCCGCCAACCGTCCAAGTCGACGTAGTCTGGAAGTACTGACGTCGCGAAGGTGATGGCTACAGTTTGCAGGGGCTGTAGAATAAAATTGTTGTCAATCTTTGTCCTCTTTGTAAATCTCCTTACAGATATGATCTTCTTGTAACTAGACAGCATGGTGAAGATTTTTTTGTTTGTCAGATTGGTAGGCACATTTTTAATAATACCAGTAATTTCTGTGCTTTGTGCTGGTATGTTAGCCTTAAATTGATAATCCTTTAGGAACGTGGAGTTGTTCAAAAAGGCATTTGCAAGGCTGGCCTTTTCAAAATATATTGCAATTTTAAATTTGTTCATTGATCTCAGGTATTTTACACCTTTGTTGAATCTTTTAATGCAACTCGATATGGACATAAGGTCTCTTGTTCCAATGGGCATCTCCGCATTGGAGGACTCTACGAAAACAACAAACTCTGCAGCTCCGGAATCCTCTGGGTAACGCCTCTTGTAATCTGTTACTGAATAAGGTTTTGAAATATCTAAAACTTCAACCTCAGATTCGGACGACGTCGTTTCTACGTCGGACTTATCACCCATCATCATCCTTCTTCCTTTTTTTTCTTGTTCTCACCTTCCCCATTGCTATTTTTTAATTTATTATGTATGCAACAAACTTTTTATTGGTTTTTATTAGTAGGTAATTTACGTATTTGCAGTAGTTTTAATGAATATTATTAATAAATTTTTCGAAAATCCCGCCTGGTCTTTTCAATGGTTCCCGCGCTTTTTTCGACAACAACAAATAAAATTGAAAACAAACCGCCATGACAGATGAAAGGGTTGGCATGAGGTACTAAAAAGAATACTACCAAGTGTTTGAAATAATGACAGGTTTAACATAATTATTATGAGGTACGATACAAAATAATATCTTATTAAATAATAACTTTAATCTTATTAGTAAGTTTAAAGTTATTATTTAATTATAAGTTATGCTTAGAGTTCGTATGATAATTAAATCATTGTTTGAAATAAAAATCTAACATTTTCAATTCAAATCAAATATTTTCTACCAACTATCACGTTTTTTTTGGGATGGCAAGCGTTAGAAAGGGACAAACGGCCTCTAATCTAGCTATCTCGCTCGGCTCGTTTTGGCTCTTGAAACGTTGATTGCCAAATTGAATCTTATTACAACAGCTTACGATGTGTTTTAGTAATTAAAATTTTGGCAGTACTCAGTCCTGTTATAATACAAAGTCCTTGAGGTAATATGACTGAACCACCTCTGAGACGAAATAGGTCAATGTACGCAAATCTTATATCGGTCTACGGGCTGATTGGATTGACCACTAATGAAGTTCCACCCTGCTCGTCATGCAAGAACACAAATAATAAAAACTATGAAATACCTACTCAAATTTCAAATCAAAACAAAAATATACTTTCGATGGCACGTCATCACGTCTTGTCCGATCATCACCGAGTCTACCCGAGTGCCACGCGTACTAGTTGACAGAGCCGAGCCGTGTTGTAAAAATGCTCGAGTCGGCGCTTAAACGCTAGAGTCGACGCTCAAGCAGATTGCTAACGCTTAAGTCGGGACTCGACTGAAGCGCTCGACGCTCGAGCAGTGGCTTGAGCGTTATAGTGAAAAAGCATCTTTCGGCCACTGGACTCAGCGCTCGACTCGAGCTTGAGCGCGCGCTTAGATTATATAGCTAGGGAAATTGTAAAAAAGATAGGAGTATAATTGAAATTTAAGTTTTATTTTTAATGATATTTTTATTATAATAACAGAAAAATATTTATTTATTACTAGTTCACAAATTACACGCTACACTATAATTTTTTTAACCATGAGGAAAGACACATACTGGCCTGTATATTTTCGTTACTAAGTCTGTTCCTTCTTTTAGATATCATAAGGCCAGCTTTTGAAAATGCCACTTCGCTTGGCACACTCGTGCTTGGAAGTGGAACAGATAAAACTTGAATGCCAGTTTAGTTAAGTTGGGCAAAGTAGTTTGCTTATTTTTCCACCACAACATCACATCTGTGTTCTCAGGTTCAATGGATAAATTTAAATAACTATCAATCTCATCTATAGAGCTCCTATCGGACTGTTGCTTATATATTGAAGAAAAGAATGATTTTCTGGTCTGAATGTCAGGTTCTTGATTTTCTATCCTATCTTCACGAGAAGGTGACGCATAGTATTCATTTTGATACATTTGTTTTAATTTTCTTAATGGTTCCGTATTACTTTTGTTCATGAAATAATTATTATTCAGACGCGGATCTAATATGGTTGCTATTTCTGCAAGATCAGTTTTTATCAGTGAAGAGTATTCATTTAATTTCGTAATCATAGCGTTTACGGAATTTTTTAATGCATTTACATTTTGAAACAACGTGTCCATGACGGGAATAACATAATATATACTAGGATATTCATGTATAGATAACATTACCGTGGCTTCATAGAATGGCTCTAAAAAATCAATCAATACTTTAATATCATTCCAGTCTTGAATGGCGTATTCATCGAATTCTATTTTTTCGGAACAAATGAAGTCCAAAACAGTTTTCATTGAGAAAGCTCTTTCTAACATTAGAAACGTAGAATTCCAACGTGTTGGAACATCTTTTATGAGATCTTATTTCTTGACATTTAGTGATACGCAGCATTCTTCGTATGTTTGCTTTCTTTTAGGCGATACAGTTATAAATTTCACTAGCTTGGATACTGCAGATATATGGTCGAGTCAGATGAATCTAGAAATTTTCTTTAAGTCGCCTATACGCTTCTCTGTTTCATTCAGATGTCAATTTTTGACAGATGTCACATTTTTGAGAAAAGTTACTTTTTTTGACATGTTTAACTTTTTGACAGATGTCATATTTTTTACATTTGTCACTTTTTTGACTTAAAGAAAATTTCTTGCATAAATGTAGGTAGTGTATTGCTGTGGGAGGTCGCCATTTTGAAAATTTATTGTGAGTAAATTTGTAAAAAAATTATTTGAGTTTATTTATTTATTATTAATAATACAATTATCTCATAAATCTTACAACTCAGACATAAACATTTTACTAAGAATTTACATTCAAAAATGTAACTTAAATAAAAAAAATAGTAAATAATTTTATTTTCCCTTTAATTTGATACATTTTCTATCTGAATTAGTCCTTAGTAACAGGAATCTTTCAACTTTCTGAAACAATTGACTAATGAGGTAATTTCCACCCAAGTACCTTTGAAGGCTGTTTTCTGCAAATAATACCCCATTAAGCAATAGTTTATTTTTATTTTTATGTTATTTTGGAACCTTGCGGAGTTTTTAAAATTAATAGGGGACCTTGAGAATATCTATTTCAATTTTTTATTTCAAGTTGAAAATTCAGAGCAGTCTAGCTCGATGATATAATTTGAACTTTTGATATAAAAATAACTAACTTACATTACAGCTAGGAAGCTGAAACTTTTATGGTTAAAAGAACAACTTAAGAGGATGACACGAAAGTAAAAAAATATTTAAAAAAGTTATCCAAAAAAATTATAAAACATAATTGATCCACTGAGGTCGATTTTAGTAGAAAATTAGTTAAAAAAATCATAACTCCTAAACTACTAAAAATTGCTGAACATACATGGGGGTGATTTGGCTAACCCTTGACCTAAGGAATCAAACATTTTCCTTTGGACGTCACTCTTTGGGCCACCCTGTATATAGCTAATTTGGTTTGAAATAAATTTTAATGATGTTCATATCATTTTTATGGTATGTAAATAGTGCGATCATTTCTACAATATTATAGGATTTGGTGATGATTTATCCAATTGGTGACTAAAAAGAATATTGTAAACTTGCAATTTATTTTGAAGCGTGTTTATTTATTTTGGAACGTAAACGTTTTTGTTTTGTTTCGGTACCTCAGTTTTGGAGTAGGTTTAAATAATATGGACTTCGTTAATTTTATCGTCAAGAAAGAAAATTGGAGAGATGTATTATTAACTAGAAAGTATAAGTATAAAAATACCGACATAAAAAAGTCGAAAATGATTATTATACCTAAGTATAAAAATGCCGCCGAAAAATCCAAGATGATTATTACCCTGAGCATATGTGCTATGAGCATTCCACCTTTATGTGTGTTCTTCAAATCCCCAAAGAACCCAAGTGTAATCACGTGAAGCGTCTTATTATGATAAATATAATGACAATAACATTACATTTTGTTTCAAGAAGAAAACGCGTCATTAAAGGATAAATAATTTATTTTAACGAAGATTCAAAAAAACAAACCAACCATTATCGAAAATGGGTATCGGTAAAATTTACTGCCGGTATCCTCAGTTATAGATAGATAGCTATCTTGGATAAAAAGTGACGTCACACCTAACAACTGACAAACTTTACAGTGGTCGTGTGGATTGTTTTAACTATAATAAAGCGATGTAAAACTATTGAATAATATATATAAAAAATACATGCATATTCCCTTTTGGCTGCTTTTACCAATTTCAAAAGGCTATAAGGAAGAAGGCCGAGGCTATTGGACTGTACCATGAAAGAAGGAAACTGATCCAATTTATAAGTAATTAATAAGTAATTTACCTCTCATACCTGCGGAGAATATGTAAGAAGGATGGACTTCAATCCTCAACACTGTTCAAGAGAATAAATTAATAAAGATATGGAGGCCATCTGGAATAATTTCAAATTCGTGCGAAACCGCTGCAATCAGATGATCCGAAATGCAAAGCGCCGGCATATCCACTCGTCAGTCGAAAACTGTTCGTCCAAGAACTTATGGCAGTTTCTCCATTCTCTGGGTTTAGGAAGGTGTAGGAAGGACCAGCCACTGTCTGTTGACAATGACGGCCTCAACCGACACTTCTCATCCCCTTCCCATATCCTTGATCCTGTCACTAAAGCCCTCACCATCAGCAATATTCAAGCTTTGCCTATCGCAGCATCTTCTCCCCTCCATTTTACACCGGTTACTGAGACAGACATTAAAAAGATTATTCTCTCTATCCCCAGCAAGGCGGTTGGCAGTGACGGCATCGGTCGTGACATGCTGCTTCCGATTCTCCCTTTTATCCTGTCTTCTATTACCTCTATCATCAACTTCTCTTTATCCTCAGGCTCGTTTCCCACCCTCTGGAAATTGGCCTTCATGGTTCCCGTCCCAAAAATTTCGAGTCCTCTTGAATTTAAACACTACCGGCCCATATCAATTCTCCCGTTCCTTTCTAAGGTACTTGAACGCGTAGTGTTGCGGCAGTTCTCGAATTTTCTCTCCTCTAACAATCTCTTAAACCCCCTTCAATCGGGATTTCGTCCATCCCATAGTACTTGCTCCGCTCTCATTAAAATTACTGATGACCTTCGTAAGGCCGTGGACGATAGCCAACTAACTCTCCTTACACTTCTTGACTTTAGCAACGCCTTCAACTGTGTCGATCATGATATCCTCTTGTCCATACTCCGTTCTCTTAATATGTCTGGCTCAGTAGCCGAGTGGTTCTCTTCCTACTTGAGTGGTCGCCGACAACGCATCCGGTCCGATGACATTGAATCGGACTGGTGTGATGTCACAGCCGGCGTGCCCCAAGGTGGTGTCCTTTCCCCTATCCTTTTTTCAGTATTTATCAATACGCTTGTCTCCGTTCTTAAGTTCACCTCTTACCACTTGTACGCTGAAGATCTGCAATTGTATGTTTCCTGTGGTTCCGGTGATGTTTTGGAGGCTATTGACAGGATGACTGCTGATCTTGATGCAGTCAAAAATTGGACAGCAAACTACGGTATCCTAGTCAATCCCTCTAAAACCCAAGTTATGTTTGTTGGCAGCAGGTATCACTTAGCCAGACTGCGAAACGGCCCACTACCACCAGTAATCTTCAATGGGGTTACTTTGCCTTACTGTGACAGTGTTAAAAACCTTGGTCTTCATATCCAGAATAACCTGTCATGGGAATTGCATGTCACAGAAATTAGTCGCAAGATCTATGCCTCGATGCATGGACTAAAACGGTTGCAGAATTTCCTGCCGTACTCGACCAAAGTTACGCTAGTCAACTCCTTGTTGCTCCCTATCATTGACTACGCAGATGTGTGCTACCCTGATCTCACCGAAGAGCTACTTGATAAACTCGACCGTCTGCTCAACTTATGCATTCGCTATATTTTTGGCCTGCGTAAGTATGACCATGTCACCGATTTTCGTAATAAACTCAAGTGGCTCAACATCCGTCATCGAAGGAATGCTCATATTGTTTCCCTAGTATATGGTATAGTTTATAATCCTTGTGCCCCCTCTTACTTAACTGATCGATTTTCATTCTTTGACTTTACTGACCGTCCTCAACGGTCAAGTCGAAATTTGCTCTTTCGTACCCCAGAGCATAATGCGGCAGGGTATTCGGATTCTTTCACCGTGTCAGCGGTTCGCTTGTGGAACCAGTTACCATTGCATATAAGGCAATCGCAGTCCATAGAAACCTTTAAGTCTAAGGTTCGTCTGCACTACCTCCAGAAGCAGAACAATCAGCAGCAGATCTAATAAATAGTTTATCTGTTTTTGTTGTAGTATGTAAGTGAGACGATGATATTATTATTTTTTGTTATAGTAACTATATATTTAAATTATGTATGTAGGTATACGTTTATTTTATAATATTATGTATAAGTAAGTATATATTCTAGTGTTTGACAATATAGATATTAAACAAATTAAACTGTCCTCATTGTCTTTCGCACTACCTATCACTTTCTCCACAACGCCCAAGGTTAACTGGAAGAGAATGCTTTTAGCATTAAGTTCGCCTATGTACAAAATTAATTTATGTGCAATAAAGAATTTAATAATAATAAAGATATTCAAAAACTTTTTTTTTAAATACTGGATGAACAAGTATCCATTGCACATTTTAAGTTGCTCTACTAACCGACATAGAACTACGAATATAATTGAAGGGTGGCACAGGCGGCTGAATACGAAAATCCCTAGGCGACCGACTCTGTTTCCTTTTATCAAAACAATAAAAAAATAACCTATTCCTATTCGACTACAAAATAAAGAAAAGCTTGTATTTTTTGTATTTAACAGAAGGAATAGCGACATCCTTTTTGATAAGAGGTAAGTATAAAAATATTTAGATCAACTACAGCGAAAGGAAATGTCACCACTTCAGCTTTTTCATAAAGTTGTAGATTTTAGGCGAAAATATATGTAAATAAGGTACTAGACTTCATACACGTAAGCCAGTTTTGATTAAATTAGAACCAAAAAGAAGAATTTATTTCGTTTTTAGGAAAAATAAAAGAATGTTTTTATAGAACTCAGTTTTATTTCATATCGCCTAAGATACTAAAATCATGAGCTTATATCGTCTAGTATAGGCCGCTGCTTGAAATAAATTAAGTATTTGTCCTCCGTATCCAGTACACGGGACCTCTTTGGAAGAATTATAACTCCATCACTTGGTGATTTAGAGGTGCCGTGTCTGACGGAGGCCAAAAATGCGTGGCTGAACGCTGCTGGTCCCGGGCAAGATATCCCGACAGACACGACGTCACAGAGGCTATGGGACGGGCCACTATGTGCCAAAAAAGAAAAAGACCTACTGGAGACCGCAACCGATCCGGCGGACCGAGCTCGTCTCCTGGCCTCTAGCTCTCCACAGTCGGGATATTGGCTGAGTGCCTACCCTTCGGCCAATCTAGGCACGCTGCTGGATAGAACAACTCTGGCAGTGGCCATCAGCTTGAGGTTAGGGCTTCAAACGAATGAGCCCCATCGCTGCCGCTGTGGGGAACATGCCGACCGCCGCGGCCACCACGGCCTATCGTGTGGCCGCAGTGCCGGGCGCATAGCGCGCCATGCCGCACTTAATGATACCATCCGCCGGGCCCTTGCCAGTGCAAACGTTCCCGCTACCTTAGAGCCAAGCGGGATCATGCGGGACGATGGCAAGAGACCCGACGGCATGAGTCTAGTGCCATGGACGGTGCTAGTGTGTCCACGCATGTTGCGTCCCACACCAGCAGCCGGCCCCTCTTCCATCTACCTCCACAGGAGAGGGGTACATGTTTGTGCCTTTCGGAGTCGAAACCCTAGGGCCGTGGGGACCGGAGGCGCGTCGGCTGCTAAAAGAAATTGGCAGCAGGCTCAAAGAAGTCACAAGGGACCCTAAGCATCGCTATACAGCGGGGTAACGCGGCCAGCGTCTTGGGTACCCTACCCGACAGTGGCAGCGATCTGGCCAGCATCTTCTTTTTAGTTTAATTTTAATTTTATATTAGTTAGTTTTAGAGTTAGGGATTAATATTTTATCATGTATTGTATAATAATTAAAATGCGACGATATTCTCTGTAGTTTTTTTTTTTATTTATACAAAACATTGTGTAACATAGTTAGGTTTTTAAATTAACATGCCATTAAACCTAAAGGGTTTGTCTTGACACTAGATACAATCGTGGTCTACGAAGCAGTAACATGAATATAACATTATAATTTCTACATAGGTACTTATCTTTTAATTTTACATTTGCACTAAGTAAGGAGGTATTAAAATTACTTATTTAGGTACTTATACAATTTCTTTTCTAAGGTAGATAGGTCTTAGGTAGGTAGTAGAACTAACATAAGTTAACATCAATACATTATTTGCGGACAGAGCGGTTTACTAAAAGTCGCCGGTACATACTCGGTGTCATACAGAAAGCGTCATCTACGCGTTTTGTACAGAGGCTTTCTAGTCCATACAAGTAGGTATTGCCACCTAATAAGAACTAGTTCGTAAACATAACATATCCGCAGCGGCATCGCTCGCCGGGCGGCCGCGAAACCGGTTCGCAAATCCCTACTCTCCGCAAAAAATGTGCGACGCACTATACAGGGTGTTTTGAAACATGATACGCACGGTGATATATTTACATTAAACCTTATTACAACCTAATGCCTTTTATACTGTAGAAAATAATAGTTTTGTGGTTATTAGTAAATAAAATGTTTATAAATAAGTATAGGTACTCATATGATATACTCCTAAATTCATGTTATTATAGCGTAAGTAATTATTGTAGGTTGGTATTGAATAGGTATATGTATATAATAATATATATTATGTAAGTATTATTTTGTTGTGTTTATTTTGTTACGGAAGTATAATTTTAATGTATTTTTACAGTTTTTTATGTTTAGGTTCTCGCGTAGTGTAGTTGGGATGGTATTATATATTCTTGGAAAAATATAGTCTGTAGTTCTGCGTCGATAGTTGTTTGTGCAGCTAATTGTGTCTAATTCTTTGTTTGTAATTTTACGCGTTTGTATTTTATGTTGTACGGGTTTGAGTTGATCTAGCTTTCCCAGAAGCAGTTGTTCTACTAGTATGTCTAAGGATACTTGTTCGTGTATAGGCAATATTTTGCACTTTAATTTTATGATGCACTGACAATATGAGAAATAATTTACTTGGCTTGCTTATCTAGATTCTATATCTATAAAATATTATTTGATTCATCTGTTTTCTAAGTACCTTGGTATCTTTTGTAGTAAGAAAATATATGCTGGCTCAATCTCCACCTACTACAGAAACAAGACTATCTATTCTTGGACCAACAGAACGCCTATCTCAGCTATTGGAACACCCAGGCTTGCTGCTCCATTTTACTCGGAAGCTAGGCTGGCTGAGCTAAAAATTAAGGGGATATGTACAAAGGTGAGAGCCACGTACAGGAACTTCGCCACCTCTCAGAATAGAATATAATAGAAAATCTACTAAATAAAGTTGTATCAATACCTTGATTATACAGTCAGCAAAAGATATTTATGCCACCCCAGCAACAAAAATTTGATCATCATGGGTGGAATAATAATATTTTATAATATAAATATATGGAATAAAAATATACTTACTAACTTAAGTATTACTTACGTTAATATTAGTTATCCTTATTTTTCATGTATTACCTATCAGTGGTCATTATATCTAAGGGCTTGCGTTGGGGTGGCATACATATCTCTTTGGATGACTGTCCAATATAATAATTATTATTATTATATCCTACCTAACCTATAGCCCAGGACAGGAACGTCTGGAGAAGAACTGTGTAGGCCCTATGCTCCTCGTGGAGTTAGAGGAATTAATCATCATCCTGACCTATAGAATTACTATTAATTTATATTTCTATCTTATTTCAGATAATCAAGAAGCAGTTTTTTAGTAGAAGAGAAGCTTATGCTTGATATTTCAGAACACTAATAATAATTGTGATGTGATTTAATATAATATGATAATAAACACAAAATACAGCAAAAACCATGTTTCATTTCATTATTTACCTGTTGATGTTGCACTTGACTAAGAGGTCATTATTATTATGTCGTTTCCATCTCGGGACCATGGGGTCCCGGACATTTGGAAGGCGTGCATGGGGCCGAAGCCAACATGTAGAGGCCCTTTGACAACATTAATCTATATGAAATGTGACACCAACCGACGATTTTCCCTGTGTAAACTATATTTCAATTTCAATTTATTTATTCTGAGCAACATATATCGCATTGAATATTTACATAATTAAGTAGGTACTAATTTAACATGCATTTACAATACAATTAAATAATATTATAATACATTAAACAAAGTAAATTATTAAAATATAATTATTCACATGATCTATCACTTATAAATTCATTAACAGAATAGTAACATTTCTTTAATAACCATTTTTTTAAATTTGTCTTGAAGTGATTGTATTTGCTGACAGATTTCAAGTGTAAGGGTAATTTATTAAATAACCGCGTATTCTGGTACTGAGCGCTGTGCATATAAACTTGCAACATTGGCAGAACTGCGCCACCCTTGCTGGGGATGTCCTTCCTTCTTGTTGTCAGTCTAAATAGTCTTTCTTCGTCAGTCTCTACCGTCTCAGGATGCTTAGCCATATCGCAAAGTAGAACTAGCAGATAAAGACAAGGAACAGTCAAGACTCCAAGTTTAATGAAAAAATCTCTGCATGATTCCCGTTGAGATATTCTAAAAATTATCCTTATGGCCCTTTTTTGTGCAACAAAAGCTTTTGTGATATTGTATTTGTAGCTGTTTCCCCATAGTTTAATGCTATATCTCAAGCGAGATTCAACTAGTGAATGATATATCATTTTTAATTGCGATATAGTCGCTTCGTTTCTAAGACTTCGCAAAACGTAGCAAGCTGAGCTTATTTTATTTGTCACACTCGCTAGCTCTTTTTTCCAATTTAAACGAGAGTCAATGTTTACGCCGAGGAACTTGACTTCATCCACAGTTTCAATATGTTGGCCATTTAATTTTACATTTAGTACTTCATTTTTACCACATGTCGATTGAAATAGCATTACATTCGTTTTATCAGAATTTATTATTAAATTATTATTCATAAACCATATTGAGAATTCTTGAAGAGTCAAATTTATTTTATCATTTAATTCGTCAATATTACTAGCTGAAATTATAGCGTTAGTGTCATCTGCGTATATTATTGGAGTCACATCTGGAATCTTGGATCCAATATAGTTTATTAGGTCATTTATAAACACTATAAAAAATATTGGACCCAAAATGGAGCCTTGCGGAACTCCGGTTTTGAGATCTATCCAGTTTGAATTGAAAGTTAATTCTTCACCATAATCAATGCTTTTCAACTCTACATATTGTTTTCTATTACTTAGGTAACTCTTTATAAGATTCAGTTGTTCATTACGTACTCCATAGTGCTCGAGCTTTTGCAATAAAATTTGATGATCTACGCAGTCAAAGGCGGAGCTTAAGTCCAGAAACACACCTGCTACCTTAAGTCTCTTATTCTAATTAGTCACTACTTCACAAGTGAGGGCGTCTACTGCTTCAACAGTGCCAACTCCCTGTTGGTAACCAAATTGCCTCTTACTTAGTATATTACAAGCTTTAAGATGCTCTAACAGTCTTACTTTTATTAGTTTTTCCAACAATTTTGAAAGGACAGGTAGTAAGGATATTGGTCTGTATTTCTTCGGGTCATTTTTGCTTCCTTTCTTGTGTATAGGTATAATTTTAGCTATTTTAAGTTGGTCAGGGAATATGTTTTCGGTCAGACATATATTAAATAATTGACTAAAGGGCTTTGCGAGTATATCTATGTTTCGTTTAATAACTACAATAGGTATATCGTCATAACCACAGGAATTTTTTAGTTCCATTCTGTTAACTATTCTTTTAATTTCAAGTTCTGTCACATATTTCCAACGAAGCTCTCTTTCCACTCGATTTGTAGAGTTCTCGAGAATATGTATTGATTCCGTTGTATTTGTCAAATTTGTAGTGTTATGTGTATTAAACTGCTTGGATAGAACTTCCACTATTTCCTGAGGATCTTTAACTAAGTTGTTCTCTACTTTGAGTAATATTTTTGACTTTAGGGTATCTTTACTAATATTTCTATGCTTATTTGCAATTTTCCATATTGCCTTAGATGACCCACCCGACTTGTTTATTTCTTTTTGAACAGAATTGGCCTTCGCTTGGCGAACTACTTTCCGATAGATATTTAAGTAAACAGATCGATATTTTGTGATAGTCTCATGGTTTAAACTTTTATCAGCAGTATTTAAAAATCTCTTCATCAAACTTGACACTCTCACTCCTTTAGATATCCATTTAATTTTTTGTTGTTTATTAAGGTTCGTTTTTTTAGGCTTTAGTGCAAATGATTCATTAAAGTTTTTACAGAATAATTCAAGGTAGCCATTTACTGTCTCTACATTCTGATCCATCTCCGTAGTTTTTTGTCTAAACACATCATTATTTTTTTCAGTAAAAGATCTTCGATGTACCATAGTAAACTCGTTATGAGTTTGTTGGTTTACATTATGAATGGGTACTGTTGCTTCACTAAGAAGTGCAAAATGGCCATCGGATAAGCCATTGTCGTCTGTTGAGAGTTCCCTGAAATCATCGCTACTAAGGTTCGTTATCATGTTGTCAAGTCCAGATTGCGCGCTACCCCGAACAAAAGTAACACAGTCGTACAAATATCGGAAGTTATAGCATTTAAGTAATGTCTGGAAGTTTTGTAAATCCTCTCCATCTGTCAACACGTCAATATTAAAATCTCCACATATTATACTACGTTTGTCAAATAAATACTCTAATAATTGTTCTAGTCGTTCAAGAAACGGACCTAATGACTGTTTTCCTGGAATTCTGTAACAACATAAAATATTCAAATTCGTTTCATCGTCTCTAACACCACATATTTCAAAATTATTAACTCTGTACATTTTTTTACATATATCCAAATCCTCAGACTGACGTCCATTTAATCCTAGTATTAAAGTTCCTCCTCTTCTCTTTTGAGTTCTTGTATTGTATGAATGCAGAGTATAATTATTCAGGTTAAACAAAGACACGTTAAATTCATTAAGAAAATGTTCACTTATGCATAAATAATGGGGTTTATTGTTTCCTAAATTTTGAAAATACAATTCTAGATCATCTTTCTTATTTGTTACACCACACATATTTTGATGAAAAATTCTAAGATTACATTTTTTCATTGCATTGATGCATTGTTTCTCAAGAGCGAAAAAACATATGGTTTGAGTTTTCCGTTTCTGAATTTACTAACTCACATGATACATCCTGTTCCTGTCTTTTAATTTGTGATATTAATACTGACACGTCTCTGAAGATTACATTTAATGCATAATTATTTATGTGATGAGTAATATAACTAAACATCTTATGCGAGTATGACAAGTTTTTGTTACTGTCCATTATATAAGCATATTGATAGATTTCGTTATCCAAATAGAGCAGGTTATTAAAGCTCTCAAGGCGCTTATTGTACAGAGTTACAGAACCAAAACACTTAAAAGTTGGTAGCATTATAATGACATTTGTATGTTGAACAGACAATATTTTTTCACGAATATTCTCTACAATTAGAGAGTAGTTCTTTGTCACTTTAAAATCATGTTCACCTATCATTAATATGCAGTAATCGGTTTGTGTAAAGGCTTCTAATTTCTTCTCTAATCCGTCAATCATTTGTTGTATATGGCCACCTTCATATAGGTAATGGCAAATTTGGTGTTCAGGTAACAAAGACTTTGCTGTACTTACAATGTCTCTCCGTTTGATGTTACTGAGAATCATTATTTGAGACGTCAGCGGGGTTTTCGGTATCGAGTCCGGTATAGTTTGTGTATACTCTGAAGAAAAAGTCGGATTTGTTATATCTCTACATTCGGTTTCTTGTGATATAGAGTAAACACAAGAAGATTCCAGTTTATTTTCAAATGCGCTAAGTTTGTCTTTAAGCTTCATTATCTCATCTTGGGCTTCTTTCAATTCTTGTTTTAAGTCTATAATGTTCCGTTGTAAATTTACCACCAATTCGCCATGCAGTGAGTTAGTTTGTCGTCTAGGTGGCGTGAAGGTTGTGTTTTGATGACGTATAACCGTAGTCGTAGGATGTCTAAGGTTTAAGTTATTTTCCGGCAGCGGGGACTGACACAATAGCTTTAGAGTATTATTTTCTTTATTCAATTTGGATACTACTGTTTTCAGGTCATAATTTTCCATTAAAGTAGTGTCTAACTCGTTCTGCGAGCTAGCCAGTTGTGCTTTTAACATTTCGATAGTATCCTTCATTTCATGGATCGGTACAGTTTCCGTAGGTATATGTTCCATACTTCTTGAAAGAAACTTTTCAGGTGAATCTGATAGTTTGCCAGGAGTAAGTAGATGCAAATCCGTTAGATCACACGACTGGATCTTAGGTGAAGATTGCGATGAACTAGGAGTTATTTTTGCTGTTAAATTAGCCGGAGACAATTTCTTTCTCATTGTTACGTTAGAATTCTTTATAATTTTCGTTTCACATGTTTTACATTTCCATTGTTTCCTAGAATCTGCATCTTTTAAACGGAACAACTTCTGTGAATATCCAGAACACTCAAATTCATAGTAATTATGACATTCCGAACAGTGCATGGTATTTTTCGAATCAACCCGTTTCTTACATATCTGGCATGTGACTGTTGATGCCATCTTGCGGCCACTGCTGGTATTTGTAGACATCTGTGCTATGTAGTATTGAACGCATGCAACGCAGTTCAGGTGATTTCCGATAGATGTCACTAGTGTTTTTTCACTCAATAATGGTGTATGATCCTTTGACTTAGTTGGTCGTTATAACTCTAGGTGGCGTTACTGTAGCCGACCTTTGAAGACAGCTGATTGGTCAGCTGATGTTTGTTTATAAATTATTTGAATGCACCGTATTTTTTAAGCTGATTTGTCTTTAAGTTCTTTTTCCAATCACCATAGATAAATATAGGGATGAATTATGTTGCGATTAATAAATTCATGCAGGTTACTCACAAAAATTTTCTTCTTAGGTACAAGTTATTTGGTATTTAAGCTTGTTTTTGTATCTGTTGAACACTTCGCATTTACTCAAAGAATCCATTCACTATCACTGAGATAACATTTTCACGGCGTAATTATGTAACACTCAAAGTATTTTTTCACTTTTTGATGTCTAATTCATGATTTTAATACTTAAATTAATATTTTCTTTACGGAACAGATCTTAGTCAGAGCACAGTGCTGCCCTCTCTGAGCACAGTGCTGCCCTCTCTATACTAAACTATAGAAGTAAACCCAAGGAAAATCCCCGGTTAGTGCAGGACTATTGTAGGATATGGAGAAAACTAATACAGGGTTATGGAGTGGGGTGCTAAATGGACTGGGTAACTGGGACTATGGAAGGACTATGGCCCCTGCCTGACCTATATGTTTTACATACGGATAAAAAGGCAGAGGGTGACTTGCACACACATTAAATGGGCCCCCCAAAACAGTCGCTAGCACATTACAGTGACGTAGCAACAAGGGGGCAACATGGCATGAGGTGCTGAGGATGGAGAGGTATACCAAGGCTCTCAGAGCAATCGCGGATGCCGGTCAAGACCCCTACAAGCACTTACTGGATATACTTCCTTCCTCCGAGCAAAATGCTCTAGCGGTACACCACTCAAGCCAGCCAATGAAGGCAAGCAAGAGGTGGGAGATCCTGTTCCTCGTCAGTGTTCACTCTGGACAACCAATAAAGGCAAGCCAGAGATGAGGAACAGGGGTTCTCCCCGGCATCGGGTGGGTGGGGTCGCTAATGCCCAACAGCTCGCCACAAGCTGCCCTGCCGCATTATTATTATTATTATTAAATTCTTTATTGCTCATAAATTAATTTTGTACATAGGCGAACTTAATGGAGAAAGTGATAGGTAGTGCGAAAGACAATGAGGACAGTTTAATTTTGTTTAATATCTATATTGTTAAACACTAGAATACCTACATACATAATTTAAATATATAGTTACTATAACAAAAAATAATAATATCATCGTCTCACTTACATACTACAACAAAAACAGATAAACTATTTAATAGATCTGCTGCTGATTGTTCTGCTTCTGGAGGTAGTGCAGACGAACCTTAGACTTAAAGGTTTCTATGGACTGCGATTGCCTTATATGCAATGGTAACTGGTTCCACAAGCGAACCGCTGACACGGTGAAAGAATCCGAATACCCTGCCGCATTATGCTCTGGGGTACGAAAGAGCAAATTTCGACTTGACCGTTGAGGACGGTCAGTAAAGTCAAAGAATGAAAAGCGATCAGTTAAGTAAGAGGGGGCACAAGGATTATAAACTATACCATATAGTAGGGAAACAATATGAGCATTCCTTCGATGACGGATGTTGAGCCACTTGAGTTTATTACGAAAATCGGTGACATGGTCATACTTACGCAGGCCAAAAATATATCGAATGCATAAGTTGAGCAGACGGTCGAGTTTATCAAGTAGCTCTTCGGTGAGATCAGGGTAGCACACATCTGCGTTGTCAATGATAGGGAGCAACAAGGAGTTGACTAGCGTAACTTTGGTCGAGTACGGCAGGAAATTCTGCAACCGTTTTAGTCCATGCATCGAGGCATAGATCTTGCGACTAATTTCTGAGACATGCAATTCCCATGACAGGTTATTCTGGATATGAAGACCAAGGTTTTTAACACTGTCACAGTAAGGCAAAGTAACCCCATTGAAGATTAATGGTGGTAGTGGGCCGTTTCGCAGTCTAGCTATGTGATACCTGCTGCCAATCAAACATAACTTGGGTTGTTGGGTCATTCATGATCCTATTGATTTATAAATAATAATAATAATTAATTCATTTATTCGAGTAACAAGACTCAGATATTGTTAGTAGACACGATTTAAGTTAGTAACATTAGAATAAAGGCTTGATAGGAAGTATTCCTTCTTAAGAGTCCGGCAATGATAACATTGCTACATGCATGAAGTACCTGGAGAGCTGGTAAATCCACATTTATGTGATTTAATAAAAGTTGTGTGATCAAAGAGACCACCTCTTATCGTACCTGGCTCAAAGGTTCCCATAATGCTGGCTGCATTACCTCGCTGTATAGCCAGAGAGACTACTTTACCTAACTGCTTATCTATCTATACTCACGACATCGAACATCTGCCCCAAAAATTAGGAATTGTAATTTAATACCTATAGGTAAAAGCTACCGGTGTTATTATAAGCAAGGCGAAGTACGGTGTACAGGTAGAGGGCAACATTCTAGATTTCTTTGATGAAAACCCTCGGTCGAGCACAAGAGAAACAGGGCGTTATTTCGATGTGAGCCACGTCATCGTCTGGAATATTCTAAAAAGACCAGGGAACCATCCATATCACTTTCAAAAAGTGCAGGCCCTTTATAACACCGATACGTTTCTACAAAAAAGTCATAGAAACATTTTATTCCCAGACGAAGCAAATTTCAGCATAGTCGATCTATAAGCCATACAATGTTCATAATGAATACAATGTTCATTGGTGGTCTTTCAGAAACCCCCATGTAATCAAACCACATACCCACCAAGTGAGCTTTAGCGTAAATTGCTGGGCATGTATAATAAATAATACCATAATTGGGCCACACTTTATTGAAGGACACCTAACTGGTGGCACGTACCTCTAAATGTTAGAGAACGTCATACCATCCCATTGGCAGTAGTGAAGGAAGGTACTACATATCAGCATGATGGCGCACTTGAAAATTTCGCAAAAGTGGCACGGAATCACCTTAATGAGGTATATCCAAATGCATGGATTGGATGAGGAGGCCCTATGTCGTGGCCAGCTTGGTCACCAGATCTGGCCACTAGATTTCTTTTTATGGGGTGAGAGCAAAAGTTTAGTCTACAAAGAAGAATCACGCAATGTAGACGAACTTAGATCTAAAATAGAAATGGCATTTGTAACAATAAAAAAATTCAAAGCCTGACTACAAATTTGGCCAAACATGCGCGGTTGTGTATGGAAAGGTATGGTGCACATTTCGTATCACAGTAAGTACATTAAAAATAAATACTTTTTTTGTGAAGACTTCCTTCACCTACTGAAGCCTTTTTCTGTGTCTCCTGAAAATCCCGCTCATCAACTCCGTTGGTATGACGGCTCTGCTGTTTGGTAGTGAAACGTGGAGAATCAAAAAGCGGTTAGTGAACCAACTATAATATAGAATATGCATGTATTTTTTATATTCTTATTTAATATATTAACATCGGTTTATAATTGTAAATAAATTTACGCTTAAAAAAGTAAGTAATTTAAGGTATTTTAAAGAAAGTAAAAAAAATATAACCGACACGACCACTTTAAATGCCCTTTAAAGGTCTTCGCACATTATAACAACTCACCGGCGACTCGACTCTAAGCTAGACATTGATATTTAAGCCCTATGTCATATTTATGCTCAAGGCTTAATTTAAAAAAATGATTAGAAAGTAGTGTACAACGAGTGGCCTACGCATCGTACACTAAAGGTCAACCCCGACACGTTTCTCACGCAACGACCACACGTCGTCCACGCAACGACCACACGTCGTCCACGCAACGACCACACGTTGTCCACGCAACGACTATGCGTTTGCGACTGACGCGTGACGGGCAACGTGTGGTCATTGCGTGACAAACGTGTCGGGGTTGACCTTTAGTGTACAGTCAGCTGCAAAGGTAGCTATACACCTTTGTACCTTGTCAATCTGAAACCGCCTATCCATTCATTGAAACATTGACGGATTGTCAGTTTGACAAGGTACAGAAGTGTATAACAACTTATGCAGCTGACTGTACGTTGCGTAGGCCACTCGTTGTACACTACATTATAATCATTTTTTGAAATTAAACCTTGAACATATGACACAGGGCTTAAATATCAATGTTTAGCATAGAGTCGAGTCGCCGGTGACGGTGAGTTGTTATAATGTGCGAAGACCTTTAGAAGAGCAAAATCAGATAGTTGGCATCATAGACTTAGTATATACTAGCGTATAGACTAACAAAGCGAGCGAGGGAGAAGAAAATCCCTTACGGAAATTTGGCAAGATAGAAAAGGATAGCGAATCCAATGAAACTGTAACTGGTTTTGAATGACAGAGCGTCACAATTGGGCACGCGGAAAATCAACACCTTAGTATTTTGGTTTTTTTGCGTACATCGTGGTTTATTTTCAGTAAATCTAATTGTATTCAACAATGGTAACATCTTCTGCGAGTGATTGTGGCGTTAATCATAGAAATAATCCTGAAAATTGCACATTTTACAGGTAAATACCAAAATCGTCATCACTGCCACGACACGTTTATTTTGAATTAAAATTTGTCTTTGATCCTGTATTAAATATAAAATAATGCCAATGCTGTTGTTTACTTTCATATTTTGTGTATGTGGAAGTCCATTTGTTAATAATTTTCATGATTTTAGTAACCCTGGATAGAAGTCTCACCTACAAACATCACCTGGAGAAGTTGGCAGGGAAACTAAAGAGCAGGAATAACATCATCCAAAAACTAACAGGCACGACATGGGGAGCAAACGCTGCATGCCTTAAAACCTCCACCATGGCTCTGGTGTACTCAACGGCTGAATACTGTGCGCCTGTGTGGAAGAACAGCACACACGTCTCGATGGTGGATGTCCAGCTGAACCACTCAATGAGGCTTATATCAGGCTGCCTAATGCCCACCCCTGCATATTGGCTCCCGGCCCTGAGCCACATTGCCCCACCCCATATTCGCCGTGAAGCCTGCCTCAACCGTGAGATGGTTAAGATCCTAGGAAACCCTACCCTGCCAATCAACGAGGATCTTGAGCCCTTAAAAAAGACACGGCTTAAGTCACGTGACCCTCCTGCCAAGAGCTTCCACACATACAACCCTTCGTGGAAAGCTGGCGATGCGTGGAGAAGTGAATGGAGCGAAAACCCACCATCTCGCAAACTATTTGTACCAAGCACAACAAAACGCCCAGCTGGCTTCTGTGAACCGCGGAGTGTCTGGTGCCGACTTAACCGCCTGCGAACAGGAGTAGGCAACTGTGCATACCTCTGGCATAAGTGGGGGTGGAGCGATTCAGCAGCTTGCGAATGCGGACACCCACAGCAGACCATAGACCACATTGTCTTCGAGTGTCCTATCACAAAATATGCCGGATCTGCCGATGACTTCACCAACCTCACCAGCAGCGCTACTGCATATTTAAATAATTGTAGTTTTTAGTGACCTGTATAAATTCTTATTTTAATATTGGTTTGTGTAGCCAGTGGAGCCATACGATAAATAAATAAATAAATGATTTTAGTGGATATATTTTTCATCAATTTATTTTACATGTACGCTAGGGATTGACTCAAATTAATCGACATCATTATCGATATTTTATCTTTAATGTTAAATATGAAAATAAAAGCTAGCTTGCGTTTACCGTCTCGTATCTGAACCATTTTGTCAGGGCAAAAGGCACATCTTTTAACAAATACATAAACTAATTATTTACTATAATTTGTCCAACAGATTCCCTCTATAGATACTACACTCGCGAGCAACCAAATCGACTCAAGCCTTCACGGCGCACATATACATTGATTTTCCTAAAACGATAAATGGTAAATATAAAAGTGATATGTCATTCGAAAGCTGAAGAATTAGGCTTTCAATTAAGATCAATACCATAAAAAAAAACTAAGCGCAGATTTAATGACGCATTTTAATTGCCCGTCAGTGTTAATTACCTCATTAGGAATCCACGCCTTGCGCTACCTGATCCCGCTATAAAACCTTTCCACATCCGGTGTACCTTATCAGTCGCTTGTTGCAAGTTGACCGGTACACATCTCGTTGCATTGTATTCCTTGTTTTCGCAAACCCATGGATACCACACCAGAAGAAGCTGCTCAAGTTGTTGCCTTGCTGCAACAAGGGTTAAGTCAGCGAGCAGTCGCTGCCCAGCTCCACTTGAGCCAGTCTGCTGTATCCCGAGTATACAGACGGTTCCAAGAGACTGGTGCCTTCAATCGAAGACCAAGAACGGGCCGCCACCGCTGCACTTCAGAGAGAGACGACCGCTTCATTGTCTCAACCTCGCTGCGCAATCGACACCTTACGGGCGTTGATGTGCAGCAAGAACTGAGACGTGTACGACAAGTGGCTGTCAGCGAGTGGACAGTGAGAAGACGCTTGAAGGAAGCCAACTTGACACCAAAAAGACCTGCATCAGGCCCCAAATTGACTGCAGGCCACCGACAAGCGCGTCTTCAGTTTGCTCGAGAGCATCTCGATTGGAGCATTGCGCAATGGCGGTCGGTCCTGTTTACTGATGAGTGCAGAGTGTGTCTGCATGGCAGTGACAGGAGAGGCCGGGTCTACCGGCGTCCGGGGGAACGATTTGCCCAATGTTGTTTCGCTGAAACAGTAGCATATGGCGGCGGTTCCTGCATGATGTGGGCTGGTATTTCTCTAGAGGGAAAAACCGCACTTGTTTTCGTGCCTGGAGGCGGCCGAGGAGGCGGGTTAACAGCTGATCGGTACATCACCGACATTCTACTCGGTCATGTTGTGCCCTATGCAGAATTTGTCGGTGAAGACTTCGTGCTAATGCACGACAATGCCCGCTGCCACACGGCACGAGTCAGTCGGCAGTTTCTGAGAGAGAAGGAATTGCGCACGATGGACTGGCCTGCGCTCAGTCCTGACCTGAATCCCATCGAACACTTATGGGACGAGCTCAAAAGAAGAGTTCGGGCCAGGAATCCAGTCCCTGCAAGCGTGGACGAGCTGAAGACAGCTTTATTAGAGGAGTGGGACGGCATTCCTCAGGAAACTGTCAAAAAGTTGATAAGGTCTATGAGAAACAGGCTGCAGGCTGTAATTAGGGCAAGAGGGGGCAATACAAAGTATTGATTTAAATAAATAAATTTTTATCTTAACATTTTTTGTTTAATTTGTATAATACGATACCCATACCCTTTTTTCCTAAATTCCCGTTTTTCCTACAATTGCGTTCAGACATCATTTATTTCAAAAATGATGAATGGATTTCAATAATAATGATATCAAATTAAAGCTGACATCTTAAGCTTTTAAATGACATATCATTTTTATTATTTCTATTCATAATTTTACTTGTATTAATGTATGTTTGCGCCGTCAAGGCTTGAGTCGATTTGGTTGCTCGCGAGTGTATAATAAGACGAAAGTGGTTGAGATTAGTTGGACGCGTTGATTGGAATCCAAAGAAGAACTCTACCATTTGCAGCAATTCGACTTAAGAATGAATGTAAACTTAATAATTAAAGAAACGAAACTGTAATAAACCAGTTAAATAAATAAATATGTGGGAACCGTCCCTGGCAATCGTTTTGTATAAGATCTCTGCGATACAGGCCCGCCTAGTGCAGAGTTAACGGCAACACAGGAGTGACGACAAAATTACAAATGTACCCTCAACCACATATTATTGTTAGTTTGTTAAATTAATAATTTTGTATAGCTAAGTAATTATTTTGTGTCACTTGTAATTTACTTTTGATAATAAACATTTGTATTTGAACATCTCAGACACGGCCATCCGAGGCAGAGCCTGTAATATGGGTCAGACAGCTGATATATCTAAGATTGTTCTGTTTAAAAGTCAATATAATAAGGAGCGATGAAAAAAGTGTTTTTATTTTTATTTATGCATTTTTTTACACTATGTCAAAATTATAATCTGGACAACAACAGTCTATGGAACAACTCTCTCCAAGGGTCGAACATCGAACTTCAATAACTTATCGATGGTCCTCCAAAGTAAAGAAAGGTACATCACTAGCTAATGCACACACTGAAAAATCTAAATTGGTCACGTTTTATCGAGCTGTCAGTTCGTCTATACGCTAGTACTAGTATATACTAAGTCTATGGTTGGCATACCTTTTGTGGTAATATTGATGAATCTACTAATGTATCTAATATGTGGCGGAAAATGAGATGGATGAAAGGATATCAGCAAGTTAGAAGATGAGCGTCTCAGGAAAAAAAGGATGAATTGCTACAATCCCTTACGCCTGATTTCGTAATAAATAAGTTGTACTCCAAATGGTTTTGTCAGTTTTATATCTCAACTCTACTTGGTTTTTGTGGACTACGCCAAAGCATTTGACAGTCTTACACATACTGCAATATTCCAAGCCCTTATAGACCAAAATGTCCTTGAGACGTGCAAAGACCTAATCAAAATAATCTACCAAAATAGTACAGCCAATATGAAATTACAATCAGCAGGACCCTTGTTTAATATAGAGAAAGACGTAAAACAGGGCGACCCGCTAACTCCAAAACTATTTACTTGTACTCTCGAAGAAGTTTTCAGAAACCTCGCGGTCCCATGGGAAGACAAATGTATAGAGGTCGGCGGCAGAAGATTAACCAATCTTCGCTTCGCCGATGACATCGTACTCTTCGCCCCGTCGGCATCAACACTCGAACACATGCTGCAAGATCTCAGCACGGCAAGCCTTCAACCTTCAAGTCGGATTGTCGATGAATCGGTCCAAACCAAGATCATGTCCAATAGCGCGAAACGTAGGGTCACGGTGGACGGTCAGGATATACAATATGTCAACGAGTACATTTATTTAGGCCAGCTAGTCTCATTCGAAAACAGGCATGATAAAGAAATCGATAGACGTATCGAAAACGCCTGGAAGAGCTACTGGTCTATAAAGACGGTAGACAGTGTTGTAAGTTACTTAAATAAGACTAAAACCAGCAACTTGTACAAAGTCACCATGTTAGTACCGAAACATCCCCAAGACTATACATCATTTAAAATCGGCGTCCCGGGCGAAATGATCGAGGAATGCTTGCAAGAAAAATTTTGGCCAACTGGATTGTCGGTCGACCGCTGGTTATTTCGGCTCGAAAGAAATGCCTCAAAGGAAACTAAATAAACAAAGGTGTTGTAAGCCGAATTTTACATTGAGTGTTTACTACCAAAATGTAAGATGGCTTAGATCGAAACTGTTTACGCTAAGAACTAACCTACTTCTATCGAACGAGTATGATCTGATAGCTATGTCTGAGACAAATCTAGACGGGTCAATAACCGACGCTGAAGTATGCTCGGGAGAGTGGAGCTTGTTGCGTCACGACCGCCGCGGCGGCTCCGGCGGCGGAGTGCTGCTGCTGGCCCGTCCTCACCTTACTATGGAACTAATGTCAGAGTATGAACGTGAGACTGATAAATATGAAAGCCTATGGGCCAGACTTACTATTGCCAGACAATATGTGTATGTGTGTGTTGTGTATATACGGCCAAATTCAAAACACGATTCGTATCTCGAGTTGTTTAATAATATTGAAAGTGTATGTTCTAATCGCGATACAGCAAAAATACTTATATTGGGTGACCTAAATTTGAACAGTGCTTGTATTGAAACCTTAAACTATTATAATTGTTTCATGTCAATGTGTAACTTGTGTGAGTATAATAGTGTGAAAAATATGAAAGACGGAATGCTAGACGTGGTGCTGACGAGCCCGGAGCGGCGCGGCGCGGCGAGCGTGCGCCGGGTGGGCGCCGGCGCGGAGCTCAGCGCCGTGGACGGGTACCACCCGCCGCTGCACGTGCGCGTGCCGTACTCATTCTCTGAAGAGGTAACATACCAAGATCCTTCTAATATAGATCATTCTAAAGATTGGAACTTTGCTAGGGCCGATTTCCTCGAGCTTTATAAATGTATTTCTAGTATAGACTGGACAGACCTATACAATGTTCACGATGTAAATGTTGGTCTAGAATTATTTTATAGTAAGTTATACAATATATTTGATCACTGTGTTCCCAAAAAAATACGGAAGCCTACGAGTAGTCGTACATACCCTGTCTTCTACACGAAAGCAATTATCCGTGACATAGAATTAAAAGCAAAATATCACCGTACGTGGAAAACAACCGGTTGTGCGAGAGATTATATTGAATTTAAGAGATTACGAAGTAAGATAAAACTAAACATAAAAGAAACTCACAAAATCTATTGCCAGAATATATCGCATAATTTGTGGAAGGAACCTTCCCAGTTTTGGAACTACGTTAATTCCCTGCGTAATCGTGGAGGATTAGAACAAAAGGTAACCCGTGGGGTTACCGAGTACAGTGGTCCGGCAGCCGCATCCGCCTTCGCCGAGCACTTCCGGTCCGTGTTCCTGCCGGAGCCGCCCGCGCTCGACCCGCGCGCCGCCAGCGCCGACACCGCGCCGCACGCGCGCCGCGTGGATGTGCCGAGCATCTCTCTCAGTGACGTTACCAAGGCCGTGAAGAAACTGAAAGGTCAGACGTCATCTGGGCCAGACGCAGTACCTGCATTTATTATAAAAGGCTGCTTCGAAAACCTAGCAGATCCCATTGTATTTATTTTTAACCTTATTTTAACTACGAGTGAGTACCCAACAGTGTGGAAGGAATCAAGAGTTTCTCCAATACCTAAAAAGGGTACCAAGACTATGGTGGAAAACTACAGACCCGTGGCGATACTGTGTGCAATGGCGAAGGTGTTCGAGATGGTTCTCTACGACCGGCTCCTGCCCCAGTGTTTGCCTCACGTCACCAGCACTCAACACGCATTCTTGCCGCGACGCTCCGTGGCTACCAACTTAGTTACATTGGTAGATATTCTATCACAGGAGATCGACGCCAAATCGGGCAACCAAGTAGATGTTGTTTACCTGGATTTTCAGAAGGCGTTCGATAGGGTAGATAATGATGTAATGTTACTGAAACTTGGTCAGATGGGCTTTGTACCCAGACTGTTGAAGTTTTTTTCAAACTTTCTTAGAGACCGGAAACAATTTGTTAAATATGGTCCTTACATTTCAGAAACCTATCAAACGCCTTCTGGAATAAGTCAAGGATCGAACTTGGGGCCTTTTTTATTTTTGCTCCTTATTAATGACCTACCTAATGTTGTCACTAACACAAGAATGCTGTTATTTGCTGATGATGTGAAGCTCATTGGGGTAATTAAATCTGCGGACGACTGTCTGAAACTGCAACATGACATCGACGCTGTACTTCGGTGGAGCGTCGATAACAAACTGTTTTTTAATTTTAGTAAATGCGAAATGATGAGTTTCACTCGCTCACCTTCGCCATTGCAATATCAGTATCTGATAGGGGGAGACCCCATCGCTCGAGTGACGGAGGTGCGCGATCTCGGAGTCACATTCGACCCGCAACTGACCTTCCGTCCTCACGTCATGAAGGTGATTAATGCTGCCTTCCAGCGACTCGGTTTTGTGCTGCGCAACGCGGCGCCGCTCACGGCCGCGGCCACGCAGGCCCTGTACGGGGCTCTGGTGCGCAGCATCCTAGAAACAAACGCAGTGGTCTGGTCTCCACATGAAGATAAATATATCCTTATGTTGGAGCAAGTCCAGAAACGATTTCTTAGATATTTATATAAGAAAAAGCACGTTTACTACCCGTTTATGTACCCTACTAGATTTCTGGAAGGACATTTAGGTTACAATTCGATAGAGCTGCGTAGGAATTTGGCTTTGGTAAAGTTCATCTTAAACATTATCCGGAACAAGATTGATTGTATGGATCTTGTTGAGAAAACAATTAAATTGTTTGTACCTGATAGGTACCTAAGGGCGCGTAGCCACAAGTTGTTTGCGGTGCCGCCGTCGCGCACGAACCTGTACCGGTGCTCGCCCGTCGCGCGCGCGCTCGACTTGCTCGGCTCCTTGCTCGCCGAAGCACCAGAAAGTGATGTATTTGTGGATAGAATGAGTTCGCTGATGAATGTATGTAAGGGAATGTTAGAGAGAAGTATGAAAGTGAGTGCTATATGTTAAATTAATATTGTAACGATTTGGGTTTTGTGTTCCTGTTATGTTACAATGTGTGTGTGTAAATAAATAAATAAAATAAAAATAATAAATAAAAAGAAGCTGTTGAAGGGCAACCTTCCACTGTCACTCAAGCACAAACTCGTTGACATGTGTATCTTGCCCGTCCTAACCTACGGCGCACAGACATGTTCACTGACCGAACATCAGAAGATCAGACTGAAGGTTTGCCAAAGAGCGATTGAGCGTAGTATCCTAGGTGTCAAATTGACGGACCGTGTCAGGAACACCATACTGCGCTCACAAACTCGCATAGTCGATGTTGGTGCCGAGACCGCGAAGCTCAAGTGGAATTGGGCTGGCCACGTCTGCCGCATGCACCCGGACCGGTGGGCCAAGATAGCGACCGAGTGGGTGCCCGGCGACGGGCGCCAGTGTAGAGGCAGGCCGAGACGGAGATGGCGAGACGACCTGGACAAATTTGATAGTAACTGGGCTGAGGGTGCACAGGATCGAAGGGTGTGGAAGGAAAAAGGGGAGGCCTTTGCCCAGCAGTGGGAAACCAAATAGGCTATTAAAAATATAAAAAAATCTCAAGGTTATGGTGGACAAATAACAGATAAAGCCCTAGTAGAAAAGAGTTGTCTGATTGATTGCCTTCCAACGAATGCAGTGATACTAGCTGATAGGGGCTTCAAATAAATCGAGTTTGCATTAGCAATCAAAAATATAAAACTATTGCGCCCTCCAAATGTGTATGCAAATCAGAAACCATCTCGAAATTGTTTTGTTCTTAAGAGCAAAACATAGCAAGTTTGCGGATACATGATGAAAGAGTTATTAGGCGAATTAGAGAATTTAAAATGTTGAAGCCCCACTCTGTTATTAATCACAAACATTTAGGCTACATCGATCAGATTGTAACGATTGCTTGTGGGCTGATAAATTTCAGGACGATATAATAAATAATTTTCAATTCTCAAAATATTATTCTATGCCAAAAGGGGGCACTTACCCTATTAAATAAAATAAAAATAAAAATTAACTAGAATCCCTCGTCAAAGCTCGGTCCCGACTCAAAGAGATTTCCGCGCACACAGCCCTGACGCTTTTCCGGAGCTGCTTGTCAATCTCGAAAGTAACATACAGCATGAGGACTTCCCCGGTCTGGCGCTACCGCGACGAAGTAGCACTGTTAGACGAAACCATCAAAGGCACCCTTGAGGATATATTGAACATTACCCTTAACGACGCCCAATGGCGTCAAGCTTCGCTACCAGTTAGACATGGTAGCCTCGGCATCCGCCGCATCCAGGACACAGGATTGGAAGCTTTTCTAGCCTCTACACATGGAGTAGTTGAACTCGTTGCTCGCATTCTATCCCTTGACGGCGACGAGTGCAGGCTACTCTTTGTGTCAGAGGATCTGGAGGAGTGGAAAAAAACGTGTCCTGGACAACGCATACCCACGGAACCACAGACCCAGTGACAGTGGGATGACGCCCGTTGCCAAGCGACCCTCACCCAGCTCCAGAAATCCGCCACCGGTCCAGAACTGGCAAGCCTAAGAGCAGCGTCTACCCGCGAATCCGGAGCCCGGTTGCACGCCCTGCCGTCACCACAGTTGGGCACTCTATTAGACAACAACACCCTGTGCGTGGCGGCAGCGCTTAGAGACGGATGAAACGTAGGCGAAGAGCATCGCTGTGTCTGTGGAGCCACTGCCGATCGCCAGGGCCACCATGGACAAAATGGTCCTAGAATAGATCCTTGAGGGACGCCTATCTTTACATGATTTTTATTTATTTATTTGAATTCACATCCGTTGGGTTTTTGTACTGGCTGAAAGGACTCGAATCCATTTCTTTGAAAATTCGAGTTAGTTCGTTGTTGTATTAAAATTGTTGCGAGTGTAAATGTCTATTACACTGCCGATCGCCAGGGCCACCATGGACTCGGCTGCACGAGATGCGCCGGATTTTTCCCAAGACATCACGCCCTGAAAGACATCATCCGTAGGGCTCTAGTATATAGAGTGCCAACATCCCCTGCACACTAGAACCACCAAGGCTCTGCCGACTGGATGCCAAACGTCCGGACGGCTTGACACTGGTGCCATAGGAACGTGGAAGATGCCTGCTATGGGACTTAATGGGACGCTACATGTGTCAGTACTTTCGCCGCATCCCACATTAATGGCACCATCCGTCAGGCCGGCTCGGCAGCCGAGAACGCAGCACGCCAAAAACACGTTAAATACAACTGTCTAAAGCCGACATACATATTCGTTCCGGTGGCGTTTGAGACCACGGGAGTGTGGGGCGAGGAAGCGAAGCGTTTTATAAATCAAATCGCGCGCAGAATGTGTGACCGCGGTCAAGACCGTCGCTGCCTGGCGTACCTCACCAAAAGGTTAGAGACCCCGCAGACTGCAGACTTTTAGTCGGTCGATAGTTTGGTCGGGCTCTTAATCAGTATGGACATGTATGGTAGTGCGCACATTCAATGATACATCTCGGACGAACGTATCGGCCGATAAAAAAGTTGGATGGGATTCACGATTACCTTCAAACTAAATAATCGGCCAACTATCGGCCGATGGCTAGATCAGTATGGCGCTGCTCCGCGCGCGCACATTACCCGATTGTTAGTCGGCCGACTCGGCCGATAGTTAAAATGAGGCATTTTCATGACACTTTAAAAGTTCCAAAATCGTCTTAAACTAGTTAACACTCAATATTATGCATAATATAACAGCCATGTAGTAGTAGTTGTAGTTATCGTTATCGCATATTTTTTTCAACGTCAAAGTCAAAGTCAATTTTTTTTATTCATCGTACAAATATAAAATTTTCTGATGAACGTCAATTTTTACAAATTACTCTCCGTTCGGATAAGGGGGGGCTCTTTCTGTCTAAGGAGAAGAACGGAGGCAAGAAACTCCTGAGCCATCTTTTCAAAAAAAGACTTAAAACTATTTGGTATACAATACTAATAAGCTTAATAATTATTATTATAATAATATGAGCAGAGCTAACTACTTATCACAGCCATGCATTAACGTCCTCTAAGTAATCATCAATTTTATAATAAGATTTTTTACAGAGTTTCTCTTTAATGTAACACTTAAACGTATTCTCTGGCATTTGAGCAACTTCTGTTGGAAGCCTATTATAAAATCTAATACAGTACCCTAAAAACGATTTATTAACTTTTGATTTCGCCAGACTAACATAACACTCTGGCGAAAAGTGGGTGCAGCAATGCACCTCTGCCTACCCCGCAAGGGAGTACATTAGTACAAGGCGTGAGTGCGTGTTTTTTTTTTTTTTTTTTGATTTCGCCAGACGCATCGCTGTAAAAGCCAGCTTATGCTTGTTCCTAGTATTAATGTCATGATTACTGCCAATTGTATCAAAAGTTGAAATATTCTTTCGTACATACATTAAATTGGAAAAAATTAACTGACATGGAACTGTAAGGATGTTAATTTCTTTAAATAGTTCTCTCAATGAATCCCTGGAACCAAGTTTTTATATAGAGCGGATGGCTCTTTTCTGTAATACAAATATAGTTTCAATATCAGCGGCTCTACCCCAAAGCAAAATGTTATACGACAATAAGCTGTGGAAATAACTAAAGTAAACTAATCTGGCGGTTTCAACGTCGGTCAGTTGTCTAATTTTCCGTACAGCAAAAGCTGCGGAGCTCAACCTTCCAGCCAATTGGCAATGTGAGGTCCCCACTGTAACTTTGAATCTATAGTCATCCCAAGAAAGACAGTATCATTAACTAAGTCCAATTTATTCCCATCTAGAATAATGTTAGTATCGCATTGTCTAACATTCGGCAGTGTAAATTTAATACATTTCGTTTTCTTAGAATTCAATAAAAGATTATTTACGGTAAACCAATCGTGTATGTCAGATAGAATAGAATTAATTTCATAAAAAATATTTTTACTTCTTTTAACTTTAAAAAGCAAAGAAGTATCGTCAGCAAATAAAACTATATTAGTCAATTTTTCAACCATAAAAGGCAAGTCAATAATATAAATGAGGAATAAAAATGGTCCTAGAATAGATCCTTGAGGGACGCCTATCTTTACATGATTTTTATTTATTTATTTGAATTCACATCCGTTGGGTTTTTGTACTGGCTGAAAGGACTCGAATCCATTTCTTTGAAAATTCGAGTTAGTTCGTTGTTGTATTAAAATTGTTGCGAGTGTAAATGTCTATTAGTGTATTTGTCCATTATTGCATGATAAATGAGTCGTGAAAATATATTTTAATGCCAATTTACATTGGTTTTGTAAATGTAACGTTACGAATAAATTTCAACTTCATCGCGTGGCATTGAGTATGAATGGTCTGGAGACGAAATAGGCAGACGTTCCCCTCTGGCGGGGTGGTAGGCCATAAAGGCCCACCGATTTATAAAAACTAGTTGCAGTCTAAATTTTCACTAGACTCAATCTAGTTGGCAAAGCGTTCGTTTCATAGAAAATGATTTGTTTACATACTAAAATGACAGCTTCAATTCATAGAATATCCGGATTCCGGATTTGATCACAGATTTGGTCATGGTTTATTGTTATTAACTGTTTCCTAGCAACCAATGTCAAAAAAATGCAATAGTGATGTACCGGTATGTAGATAATAATATGTTATTAATCAACAAAAAAGGTCATAGTTGGGAAGCGTCCGTAGTCGAATTGGCTTCAATAATCGTAACTGATCACTGAGGTTAAGCAACAACTGACACGGTCAGCCATTGGTGTAGGTACAGCATGAGTTACCGATTTCAAATGGTTCTTTTCTGGACGCTTCCGTGCTTCGGACGGGACGTTAAGCCGTGGGTCACGGTTGCTGCTTCGGCAGCAGTCGTTAAGCCTAGTCAGAGGCCGCCCGAAGGGGCGGCTTGAAAGCATCTGACCGTCGGGTTGCCCACTTACTCGACAATATTATGCTATAGCGGTTGTCTGGCTTACTTTACTTACTTACTTTTTTTTGGTGTCTCCCGAAAAGGAAAATATTGACCATTTCCAACAGGCAGTGCCTGAAATGGCGAGGCAACGTCCATTGAGGCGTACGTCAAGGAGGTCAAGCAGTTCGTCCAATGTATTGTTTAACAGTATACCTGACAACCTGGATGGCTTGGACAAAAGCATACCGCCATTTAAAAAATGTGTAAGTTTTGTTATTTTCTACTATAGGTATTGGACGTAAACGCGATGAATAAGAGTAGTAGTAGTACCTGCAATGAAATTAACTGCCAAATAACTAACAGAAGGTGTATTAATCTATACTTACATTATACACTATATTATTATGGAGAATCTGCTATGCGCGGTTGCTTGACACTGTTTTCGATGGCTCACTATGCTGGCTTCAAGTGATAGAAAGTACCTACTAGTAATATTAGGTCCTTACATATGAAATTGGCGTTTTCTATAGGAGGAACATAAAGTCGTTTTTTTTTAAATGAAATATATTAAATTAATCAAAGTATGTACCATTGCTATGTATGCAGTTTTGCCACCTCATAGGTAGTTCATTGATCCCCTTACTAAAAAAGCCATTCGGGGGGGAATCAATAAAATCTTTGAAGGCGGTTTGGACTGCCCCATCGGAGTTGAATTTTTTTCCTTGCAAGTAGTTATCCAAATTGCGAAAAAAATGGTAATCTGTTGGAGCAAAGTCCGGAGAGTACGGTGGATGTCTAAGACATTCTAATTGAAGCTCCTCTAATTTGGTAGCCGTCTGTTGTGCAGTGTGTGGTCTAGCGTTGTCCTGAAGCAGCAGTGGCCTAGAGCGATTGACCAGCCTCGGTTGTTTAGCAGCTAGCTTTTCCATCATGGTTTGCAGTTGCTGACAATAGATATCTGCCGTAATCGTCTGGCCAGATTTAAGAAAGCTGTAGTGAACGACACCGGCACTAGTCCACCAAACACTTACAAGCAACTTTTTTTTGGTCAATTTTCGCTTAGGGCAGGATTTGGCTGGTTCGCCAGGGTTCAGCCATTGCGATGAGCGCTTCCGATTATCGTAGAGGATCCATTTTTCATCACAGGTAATGATTCGATTTAAAATTCCTTAATTATTGTGCCGGTTGAGTAACGTAACGCAGCAGTCGACGCGCGTTTGTCGGTTTGCTTCACTCAATTCATGAGGTACCCACCTTTCAAGCTTTTTCACCTTCCCAATTTGCTTCAAGTGGATTAGAATAGTTTTATCACTAACACCGGAGCCTGCAGCTAACTCGGACGTGGTTAGCGATGGATCCGCTTCCACAATAGCCTTCAATTCTTCATTATCAACTTTGGTCTCCGGCCGTCCACGAGGCTTGTTCTGCAGGTCGAAATTTCCAGAACGAAAACGTTGGAACCAAAAACGCACTGTGTTTTCTTTTGCGACACCGTCACCATACACATCATTAATCCTTCGAGCCGTTTCTGCAGCACTGGTGCCACGGTGGAACTCATACTCGTAAATAACGCGATATTTCAAGTTTTCCATTTTGTAAACAGAGTGAAACAAAGAAAAAACAAAAGAAGAAAAAACAAATGAATTAGGGGGTTTGAAACACAAATGCATGAGTAAATAGCTGTATGAATTTGAATTTGGAATTCCTAACCATAAAGGTAATATTTGAGATCAAAGTGGCCAGTACGACAAAACGCCAATTTCATATGTAAGGACCTAATATAATTATGTTTTCAGGTGTCTCCCGGAAAGGAAAATATCGGCCATTCCCAACAGATAGTCCCTGAAATGGCGAACCAACGTCCATCGAGACCTATTTCAAGAGTGCCAAGCCGTAATAGTACCAGTAGTTCATCTTCTTATAGTTCTTCCAGCAGTTCTAGCAGTAGCAGTTCTAGCATAAACAGTTTTAAAAGTACCAGATACTCAATCACGGACGTGAAAACCCTTAAGGAGAATGCAACTGTCCCAATGACTACCCCACGTCAACTTGATTAGCCGTCGATTTTGAATCTTCCTCCTTCTCCGCATCAACCAAAGACATCTTTCAGCAGAAAATCATCTTCGGTAGACTACCATATTTCACCAATTAATTCAGATGAGATCGATGCTGATCTAAGCGACGATGATCCCACGTACAGGCGAAATAACAGTTATAGCAGAGCACGTTCACTCAGCACAACATCTACCAATTCGGTGAGTTCTGCTACTGCTGATGCTGCAGCTGCTGATGCAATGAGACCGCGCAAACGAAAGGCGGACGTAGCAAAATGGTTATGTAATGATTGTAAGCCGAAAAGAAACAGTGGTGAGAGTTATAAATAAGTTGTTACCAAAAAAACTGTAACGGCACGGGAGATGAAACGCTATGCAACATTGATTTACAGAGATCTCACTTAGCATCATTCTTTATGACCAAAGAACAAATATACGAATGCAGCGCGTCCAAGATGCCTTCTACATGAAAACAAGTAATGAAAAAGTTAGAGTGTGCAAGACATTCTACCGACCGACAGTGAATGCGTTTGAGCGGGAAATGGTAGATTCAGCTGATGATACTGAACACGATAAGACATTAAACTACCTAAATACTCGGATGTTATCGTGGTGGGTGATACCAACATCAACCTACTAGACATGCAGAGCTAAAATAAAATATAAAAACATGCTGTACAGCCAAGGGATGGATTGCCTCATCAACGACGTGACGCGCGAGGAGATCGTGAATGGACGAGTGACCCGGAGCTGCCTCGACGACCCGTGCCGGCCTACCACCAAGATCGAGGATCATTACCTTATCGGTGCTACGTTATCGATAAGTGACGACCCAATATTGAGTGATAGAGCAAAGTCAGCAAAAGCAGTGAATTGGAATGAGTTAAACGACTGTAAGTGCCCTTTATTATTGTATGAAAAGTTATGTATGACTTTCGGTAAAATATATGAAAACTCTAAGTTGCAAAGTACAAGTAAAAGTAAACGATTAAGACTATCATGGATTGATAATAAGCTAAATTCTAAAATTTATTACAGAGATCAGCTATTTAGAAAGTGGAAGGATAATCCTAAATGTATGAGCTTAAGGTTAGAATACACAAAATTTTGAAATAACTTAAATAAATCAATCTAAACTGTTTAACTTTATTATTATTATTATTTACATATATTATTATTATAATTATTTCGAGATTTCGACACAGTCTCAACTTCGAATAACAATAGTTCGACTACTCACTGCTTCGACAGAACATATATTCGACTAGCATTAGTCCGACAAAACGTAATTCGACAACATACACCTTCGAAGAACGCTACTTCGTCAGAACACTATTTCGATAGAACACTACTTCGACAGAACACCTCGTCGATTTGCACTGGTTCGACGGATCTCTGTATTGAAGGAACACACCTTCTATTTAACCAAATCCAAGAAAAAGTAGGTATTACGCGATGAGGCAAAACCGATTATCGACTGGTTTTCTAAATTTTATGTCACCGGAACATACAAAAAAAAAGAAGAAAAGAAAAGTCCACAAAAAGTGACTTATACAAAAGTATCCTATCCACCAGAAATGTGGTCGGTTGCAGATTCCATTGAATGTGGATTTCCTTCAACTCAAAATTCAATTGAGAGCTGGCATATGACGTACTCTACTCAATAGAAAAAAAAATATATATCGATAAATCTTTAGCCGAAGTGAAAAAAGAAATAAAAAGCACAGAAAACGAAGTACAGAGAATTTTGACTCAAATTGAGAAACCAAAACGAAAAAAGCAATTACAGCAGAATTAAAGGCTGCAAAAACATTTGCTACTCAAGAATGACATGGACACCATGTCATTTCTGCGGAATAGCATATGTCACTTACATGCCTACTAATTGAATAAGATGATTAATTAGACTTATTATGAATAATCAAGAAGACTGATTAATATCATGTTATCTGTAAAAAGTTTAAATTATTATTATTATTTATATTTATTTTATATTTTCGCTTAACCTAGTGATTCTGAAACTTGTTACAGTTTGTACGACCACTAGTCATTCCTGTAAATTACAATTAATAGAATAAAGAACTTATTATTAGGTAGGTATACAAGAACAATTCATATAATTAAGTAAGTACTTATGAGTTACGGCATACGGTACATCAGTGATTCCTGATCCTCATCCCCCCGGACCGCAATTGCGTATTGACGTGTTTTACGTATTCATAATTTTTTTAATATTGAATAAAGTTTACTACATTTAATACCGACAATTGTACCAGAGCCCTTAGCAGGAGTTTTCATCGAGGACGTGAAGTAAATCTACACGATGAGTTTTGTATGGAAATATGAACAGCGCCCCTGGCGGTCAGTAGCAGAACTAAAATCGGCAGCAGGAATTTTTCGTCGTGTAGTAACGTGTTTGGTAACGTGAAGTATTTTGCGGTTTGTATAGGAAATGGTAGCATGAATTTGATTTTGACATATCGTATCGTGAGTTTACTCGAAGATTTTCTCACTGCAAATTATTCAGTGACAACTATTTAAAATGGAAGTTAGAGCATTTATTTCTTTTGGTTTTCGTATTTTTTATTCATTACCAATATGCTACGACCACGTAGATACCCTACGTAAGGAAGAAGGAAACCCCCACATAATTCTAAGAAGCGAATCTCACCTGGACGAGTTACAAAAAAAGGCTACTGAATTTAAAAAGTGACTAGATATTGTGCGGGGTGCACCTATTCTGGTTGATGGAAGTACGGGCAGGGATCAGGAATGAAAGTCTTCTATTAATGTTCACCAGTCAGGAAGTGAGAGAGCTAGAGCTGTTGCTTGCTTGTTCTTCTTCTTGTTTTCTCTTCGCTGTTTGCTTTTTAACTGATTGACTGTGAGGCGCGAGCGTCGCCTTTTATACCATTCTCTACGGAAGATAGAGTATTCCAGAAAGCTCTAGAAAAGACTTAATGTTCTACTTCTTAGTAGAACATTTTAGTTGCGTGCTGCCATCTGTTGTTGAATAGATGAACTATATAGTTATATTACAAAATTACAAAACAGCGAGCGTTTGTAAACTTACGACGCCGTATGTAAACGGCGAGATCTTACAAAATGCCTACGACATATGTAAGTACCCAATTCCCGCTTCGTGCAAACATAGGTTATGATGAAAATATGTTTTTGTGTACTAAACCTAATTTCATTGGTATATACCTAGTTAATTATTATTTTTCTTGTATGAATCTTCTATTCATCTCGTAAATGGATGACGTTAATTTAAATACTGAAATATTGGATAGTTTAATTAATCCTACGTCGTTAATTTGTAGCCCTGAGGATTGTTTTAAACACATCACTCGTTCCCAGAATAATTCCCGAACCATTTTAACACAAAATATAAGAAGCGTTTGGTGCAATTTTCACTGTTTTACTGTACTGTTAGCTAGGATTAATCAACGGCCGGGCGTAATTGTTCTTACTGAGTGCTGGTTGTCAGTAAATAATTCTGCGCCCCCTATCGATGGGTATGTGGCCATGATTTCTGACTACATTCTACAAAATGATGGCGTAATTGTTTATATTAGAGATAGTCTCCCACAGCACTCATACGTACCCAATTTGCATGACTCAAACTGTGTGGTTACAGAAACTGATTCGATCGCGGTGGTATCTATCCACAGCTCGCCATCATACAAGAACATTGATAATTTCCTATCTTCCCTAGCGATACTACTCGAGTCTCTGCGCAACTATAAAAATGTGGTCGTAGTAGGCGACATTAACATAAACATAACTACTACTACTAGTGACCATCATGCTGACACCTGCCTAAACCTTATTCATTCTATTGGTTATTGGCCGTCTCACAACATACCCTACCAGAGGTTCTAGCTGTCTGGATCATGTCCTTGTGAAAAGCGTGAATACTACCACTTGTAACACCATTATTTTGTTATTTATCTTTTGTTATTATTGTCAATAATAAACATTCTTCTCGGCACATATTAGCTGTCAATTCTACACACAGGTTATAGTTTCAAAGATGTTGTCTGTGGAATGGCTACACCCTTACACTGTCACAGTACACCTTCCTTCACAGCTGTCCTGGTCAGTGGCGTTGTGACGCTCAGAACAATGATTGTGTTGCACTGTACCACAGAGTAGTTTTTTTTTCCTCTTGGCAAGCTGGCAACACCGGACCATAGAGAGAAGAACACTACGCTTTATTTCCATTATTTTTCGTACGCGTTCCATACTTATTTTTTTCCAGACTGTCTTTCGCCAGACTGCACCGGACGTTGAACAGATATTTTTGACAAGTGATTGGACACGGATTTTCTCCGTCGGATCGCTCGAGGTTGTTTCGTTTAATTCGAGGTGTGCAAGGCGTGGTTGGAGCCAGGTTCCTGGTTTGAGGTTTCACGGTAAGTGTTTTGATATTGGGTTCAGATAATCTGATTAGTCCGTGAGATAGATCTGACAAAGTTGTTTCCTTACAGACGTGAGCCCATGGGACTCCCCACAGCCGCCGCCCACGTGCAATCCATCGGTGTCGCCAGCGCGGCCAGCTTGTGATAGAGTTGTGACATTTCAGACGCTTTTCGCCGGGATGAAAACCTCTTTAAGGTAAGCGCCATGACCTTCCACGTGTCGATCAAGTTATTTGCAAGTGTTGCGTTTAAACAGCAAAGCCACCGCCTTTGAGGCAGGATCTAACCTTCCCATAATCGTTTGGATTTGTGATTGACAGTAGGTTTTAGGTTAGAAGTACCCAATAGCCATCCAAGACACGTTGATATGTTAGCTAGGCCTTCACTGTCCTTACCCGACCCATCCTTGAACCAAGACTGTCTCTCGCGATTCCAGGAGGTGTCCTTGGTGACTGGAGCCGTCAGCGAGTCACGAGCCATCCAGAGCTTCGATTCGTCTGTCCTGGCACCCGTCCAGGTTGGCCGTTATATGTTTTTTATTGGGTGGATCTATAGGAATTTCCTTAAGATTCTCATTTATCTTCGTCACCATCAGCCTTCTGACGCCCGTTGCTGGATGTAGGATTGTAGGAGTGAGCCCCGGGTGGACTCTAGCGGGTTAAAACTTTTTTTTTTTTTTTTTACTTCTTAGGGAGCCCCTTTAGAACGGGCGGTAGTATCTAAATTGCACTTTGAATATTTTGTAGGCGCTAGGTTATCAACGTCCTTTCGTTACAAGACCTTAACGTTCAACCGCTATCCCATTGAAGTAATATACAGGGTTATTGGTAAGTAGACCGGATCCTTTCAGGAGGTGATAGAGGAAGGCATTTCCAGTTGATTGAACCCAATAATGCATTATCCTAAACTTAACCATTTTTGAGATATTTAATATTTAAGGTTTTTTTAATTTTTTGCCAAAATTTTATTCTTAAAACCGAAAATAAAAAAAACTAGCCACATTTCAATAATTTTTTTGGTTGTTTTGCATAAGTAAAACCTTAATAAAGCAATTAAAATAATAAAATGTGCATTATTCGACTTAAATTAGACATAATACCTCAAATAGTCAAATATTTTGAAAAAATATTCAAAACGTAAAAACAAATAAATTAAATTAAAAAAGATTTTCATATGACATTTTTTTGTGCACTTCAGCTTAAAAACATGGTCAACTAATAAGCTTTCAAACAAGATGATTCAATACCAAATCGATTAAGGTATCACCAAGATATGGCCAAAACAACCAGAGAAAGCGGAGAAAAGTGAGCAGGGGTTTCCATACTAAAGTTAACAGGACTGAAAACAATCACACTTTTTACCTTTAAATTGGGCTAATTTTGTTAGTTTTCCTGTTGAATTTTGTCCATCTGTGCTGGTTGTTTTGGTCACATCTTGGTGATACGTTAATCGATTTGGTATTGAATTATCTTGTTTGAAAGCTTATTAGTTGACCATGTTTTTAAGCTAAAGTGCACAAAAAAATGTCATATGAAAATCTTTTTTAATTTAATTTATTTGTTTTTGCGTTTTGAATATTTTTTCAAAATGTTTAACTATTTTGAGGTATTATGTCTAATTTAAGTCGAATAGTGCACATTTGATTATTTTAATTAGTTTATTAAGGTGTTACTTATGCAAAACAATCAAAAAAATTATTGAAATGTTGCTAGTTTTTTTTATTTTCGGTTTTAAGCATAAAATTTTGGCAAAAAATTAAAAAAACCTTAAATATTAAATATCTCAAAAATGGTTAAGTTTAGGATAATGCATTATTGGGTTCAATCGACTGGAAATGCCTTCCTCTATCACCTCCTGAAAGGATCCGGTCTACTTACCAATAACCCTGTATAAGTTTCTTTGAGGTGAATACCATCTTTCTACCCCTGTGGCGTGAAACACAGTGGTAGAAACCTTGGTTTCCCCACTCTAATATAATTAACTTGCAATACCTTGTGTACTTCAACCATACAATCCTAAGGACTTAATCAATGGTCTCATTTAAGTAGTATATACCTAAGTTTCCTTGTGGCTAACACCATCTTTCTATCCCGTGGCGTGAAACACGGTGATGGAAATATTGGTTTATCCATCTTTAATATATAATTCTAAGACTTTCATCAATAGTCTCATTTTAGACCTATTTTAATTAGAACATACTGTGTGAGGAGATATCGATGAATAAATATTAATAATTGTACAACATTCTGATATTTTTATTTCCCACCTCGTTGACCATTCACTACCTGCTACACAGTAGAAAATAGGCTTACACACTACACTTATCATGAGTAGTTCAATTACCGATCACGATGCTGTTTTTTTTCGCTACATTCAGCCAATGTGAAATCCAGACCAAAACGCCTTATTCCAAAACTTAATTACCCTTTAATTAGTAAAGAACTATCTAACTTCGATTTTAGTCCTATTTTACAATCGGACGACTGTAACTTTGCTTCAAATTATCTGGTTAAATCCGTATCTGACATTATTTAAAAAAAACACTACCTATGTCAAGTTATCCAGAAAACAAACACTGTCAAAGCCCCGGATGACACCAGGAATACTTCGTTGCGTTAGAAATAGGGACAGGCTACATACCCGATCTAGACATGAACCTGGAAACGTTATTCTTAAGACTACTTACTTGCGATATCGCATTTTTTGTAATAAGCTTATTAAAAAGTTAAAAAGGTTACACGATCGCACTGAGCTTGAAAACGCAAGTAACACCGGTATTAAACAAACTTGGAAAGTCATTGATAAACTTACAAATAGAAAACCCAAAGTGACATCTGCGCATGATTTGATAAGTAATCATTGTACTCCACAAATAGCCGTTAATGAAGTTAACTCATTCTTTGTCAAGGTTGGCGAAAATCTTGCTGGTAAAATTGCTCCCATAGTAAATCCTGACTTAAACCGTTCTCGTTTCCATGACCCCATTTCCTCATTCGCGCTTATTCCTACTAACTTAAGAGAAGTTGAATCTGTTATTGACTCGTTAAAAGTACTCGGTTCTGTCGGTTGGGATGGCATATCCTCTACTATTGTTAAATTAAATAAATCATCTCTTTTGCTATCTTTAACTCATATATGTAACCTTTCTATCAAAACTGGTATCTTCCCTTCCGAATTCAAAAAAGCCATTGTTGTTCCTGTTCACAAGAGTTGTGACAGAACTCTAATTAATAACTATAGGCCTATTTCTATATTGTCCTTCTTCTCCAAAATCTTGGAACGTTTAATTAAAACTCGTCTGGTGGACTTCCTTGAAAAAAATTCTCTCCTGTCTCCCTATCAGTTTGGTTTTCGTAGTGGCAAGTCTACGACCGATGCGGTGACCGAACTTACTTATTTTATTGCTCTTAGCCTTGACAAGGGCCAAAAATGCTTAGGAATCTTCCTTGATCTTGCCAAAGCATTCGACACCGTATCGGTACCATTGCTCCTGCGGAAGCTTGAGTGTTATGGAGTTCGTGGAATACCTCTAGATTTATTTAGTGACTATCTCACGAATCGGTAACAAATGGTGAGGATAGGAGAAATCATTGCGCAACTCAATTGGGGCGTTAACAAAGAAAGTAAACGATCTGAGTGAAGAATTCAAAAATAAGCGTGATGATAAAAATAATCTAGCAGAGGAAAACGTAGTAGAAGAAATTATTCCAAAGTTCCAAAATGTAGAAAACAATAAAAAATCCAATGAAAAAGATTCAATCGAAACCATTCAACAAATCACTTACAATATAAGAAACGTGAATAATGACCGACCTAAATTCGAGTCTGCAGCTGATTGATCGAGTCTCCTCGAATACCAGACTGAAGGAGTTTATTTAGTAACATTCTGTGGTCAATACGGTCAAAGGTTTTGCTGTAGTCTGTATAAACAGCGTCCACCTGATTATTGTTATTCATTTGATCCGTAATAAAATCATTAAATAACAATAAGTTAGACACAGTTGACCTTTGCCTTAAGAAGCCATGTTCGTTGAACGTTGACTTAAGAGCCGAATAAACCTGGTTATAAACAATACGCTCAAAAACTTTAGCTATTAGGCACAATTTATATATTGGCCTATAATTTTCGACCAAGTTTTTCGGGCCCTTCTTATGGATGGGACTAATGAAAGCTGATTTCCATATTACAGGGACAACACCTTCAGCAAGTGACCTCTGAAAAAGCAAAGATAAAGGAATTGACAGGGCCTTGGAATACCTAGACAGAAAAATTGCCGGTAGATCATCTGGCCCTGCAGATTTATTTAAGTCAAGAGATATCAGCAATCCTTCAATTTCAGATGATGATATTTCGACCGAGCTGACGTCAGAAACTGCATTTGACTGATCCAAAAAATTACTAGCATGAGTGCAATTTGACTGCTGATCACATTGTTTAAACGTAGATTGAAAGTAGTTCGAAAACAGATCACTAATTTGCTCACCGGAAGTAGAAGAGATATTCAAGTATGTCATGCAAGAAGGAAAGGAGGTCTGAAATAAATGAAACACCGTCTAGTTTGAAGCTCTGTATTCGACTGGCCAACGGAATACGTTGCCGTCGTAAAAAGGGTTTGCTAGCGACATCTACCCACATGCTTTACAAGGTCCCCTTACGTTTCCTCTTTATGAAAGTCCAAAATGACTTAGGATTTGATTCTATGGAATCCTCAATAACAGAAATATAGCGGTCGTAAGTTTTTCAAGTCGTTTCACTTTATCTCTAAGAAATGAAAATGTAAACTTATCACTTAAATTTCCATATTTTTTGTACTTTTTATGGTATTTAAACTTTTCATTAAGAGATTTGATGAGGCTTCTATTATACCATGGCGGATATTTACCTAGTGTCAGATTACTTAACGGTACATATTTATTACGAATATCGTAAATTATATTATAAAAAGATGTTATACATTCTTCGTCCCGTTGTTCAATATTAAAAACCAATCAACGTCGCAAATATCTTAACAGATTTTATCATAGTCGCCTCGATTATAACAGAACGTTCTGCGCTTCAGTGAAGGAAGAGGTTCAAGATCGACAAAAGAGAGAGAAACGCACATAGCTTTGTGGTGAGGGTACTAACGGTGAATTGCATTTATGGACCACAACTTGGTCATTACAAAGAACTAAGTCTAATATACGATTAAATTCGTTCTGAAGATTATTAAATTGTTGAAGAGAGCAGAAATTAATTGTATCTAGAAAGTTATTTGCATGATCAACTGATACTGACGATGCCTCGAGACCACATTCGGTTAAAATCCATTTAATGAAGCTCATGTTAAAGTCTCCCAAAATTATAAATTTGTCTGAATCGTTGTGCGTGGTTGCATATTCGAGTTTATCGGAGAAACACTGTAATCGTTCAGAAAAAGATAAACCTAAGTTTTCTTCACATAAATAAAGGCATGCAAATATGTAACTTAAAATCTGTTTTATTTACGGGACAACGTAGTGAGACTGAGATCCAGAGGTCCTCCGCAGACGAGTTCCAGTCGGATCGTTCGATAGCTTTAAGTTCCTTTTTTATGGCTATCAAAACTCCACCCCCGCGCTCTTGTTGCGTGTGGACATAGTTACGATCCCTCCCCCAAACACAGTAACGCTCGTCGAATCATTCTTGGTCAAATATCCCATCGTGGAGCCAACTTTCCGTTACAGTTATGACGTCATAATTATTCATACTTACATTTCTCGAAAAAATGTCTGTCTTTGTACGCAGACCCCTTACGTTCTGATGGTAAATATTTAGATTCGACATTGATCAAGACAGTGAAATAGCTGAATAAAAACTGATTTAATATCAAGTTAAATAAAATTGTTCGAACGGTGAAATATATAAAACAATGACCTAAAAACCAAGAAAGTAATCTGCAGTAAGCATTTAATTTTGAGAAATATCCGCCTATATTTATTATTATTATTTATTAATTTAGCAATTTTAATATTAGTTATTATAAGTATGTACTCGTATTCCATAATTATCAGAGAACCCAAAATACCTATATTATTTATATCTGAATTCGAGTGCGACTTTAAATGTGAAAATACAAACAATGTCAACAAATCAAGCAATAAAAATAAGTTTAGGCAGTTACCACAAGCTAACTTAGCATAAAAATAAGTACTCATTTCTTTTAGGCATCCACGCACAATAGACAAAACATTATAGCATAAATAATGCACGAAAGCATTTTTACCGAAACTTCGTTTGCAAATATACAGTTTAAAGCAAAACTATAAACTACAATACATAATTTCAAATGATATTAGCAAGCCCAAGCAAAAAACAACAAGTGATTAAGACGCAGTATCGTTCACGGAAGTTGGGACAGAACTGTAACACCATCTATGCTAAGATACTTTCTTAGAATAACCGGAAAAGCCCAAATGTTAAATTATCAAATACCAGAGAGCCAATTAGTAGCAGACGTTATCAGACATTTTCCCAAACAAATTCAACAAGTATGGACTACAGTGAAAAAGGACACTATTATAGAAGTAGCTGAATTTTTGAGGAATATGGATGAAATAGCGAAGCAAGAACCTCATACCTACAAAAACAAGTCTTTCGAAAATAAGAAAAAGGATTATAAAAATTTGGCAAAGAAATGGCAGCGGCCAGTTGCGGGAAGTCAATCAGCCACAAATAAAATTCAAGAAATTCAATCAGAACAACCTCAACTATAGGGGACATAGTATTAAAAATTATGTCTAAAATGGGATGGCAAATGGCAACTAGGACAGGGATTAGAAAATGTAATAATGGCCTATTAAAACCACTAGAAGGGAAAAATTTACTTAGCGAACAGCAAGAAGGGTTAGGGTTTAGTGAACAGTTAGAGAAAGATTTGCAAATACCTGAAAAGATAGTAGAAGTTCTTAAATTAAAAACTGAACAATCAAATTATCAAGGGGTAGAGGCGGCGAAATTAAATTCTGTTTTTGAAGAAGAAAAGGAATTGATTGCAAGGGAAAATTATAAATCGGAAATTCTAGTCGAAGTTTTAGAGTTAGAAATAGTAGCTCTTTTAGATACCGACAGTGATGAGAACTAAAATTGAGAGATTCTTATCTTCCCGTTATGCCGATAAAACCAATTCAAATAAAAACAGCTGTAGGACAAAAAAGTTCAGAGGTGCGGTTTCTTACTATGCTACCGTTAAAGCTTGACACTGATATAATTGAGGAAGTAGTCGTATTGGTAATAACTGGGTTGACAAGTCCTTTTATAATAGGTTTTGACTGGATGAAGCAAAATCAAGCTAGGATAGATTTGGAGTTATCAAAAGAAAGTTTTTCTTATTTGCGTTCAGGAAAAAAAAGCACAATTAAATTTCATAAAAGGAAAACTTTGAACATTAATAGAATTGATTTGAATGATGATAATGACAGAATCAATTTAGAGGAAATGAAGAAAGGAGTCCAATTAGATGAAAAAGATAATGGGAAATTCCTCAATCTAATGGATAAATATAAACGATTGTTTTCCTCACAGTTGGGTAGAGCTAATTGTTATGAACATGTAATAAACATGGATCCTCATACACCTGTAGTGAAGAAAACTTATCCTGTACCTTATGCATATCGAGGAAAAGTAGAAGCTAAATTGAAGGTTATGGAAGAGCAGGGAATTTTGAGTAGAACTTCAACTCCATATTGTAGTCCATTAATATTTACTTTGAAGAAAGATGGGGATGTTTGGGTGTTGTTGGATGCAAGAGAAATAAACCAATTCATGATAGCGGAAACTGAAAAACTTCCAATGCAACTGGATGTAATTAATTCTTTTCATGGGGCTAATTTCATAAGTGTTGTGGATTTAAATAATGCGTACTTTCAAATACCGATTTCAGAGGAAAGTAAAAAGTAAAAAGGGTTTTCTTTTAATGGTAAATCCTATGTATATAATGTTTTACCACAGGGGTTGAAAACTTCAGTTGGTAGTTTTAGTCGAGCAATGGATAAAATACTAGGACATGAAGTTAGAGAGTATTGCGTTAATTATTTAGATGATTTAGCAATCATTACTACGGGATCTTTTGACGATCACTTAGAACTTATTGATGCTGTATTAGGAAAATTAAGTAAGGCCGGAATGACTTGCAATTTAAAGAAATGTGATTTTTTTTCAAAAGAAGTAAAAATGCTAGGTTTCATTATTTCGACTGATGGACTTAAAACTAATCCAGAAAAAATAAAGGCCATACAAGATTTTCCGATACCAAAGAAACTAAAACATATACGAGCGTTTCTCGGTCTGTAACTTTTATAGGAGGTTCATTCCCGATTATAGTATACACACTCAGCCTCTGTGTCATTTATTAAAGAAAGAAAAGGTTTGGAAATGGGAAAATGAACATCAGGAAGCATTTGAAAAGATCAAATCATTGTTTATAAAAACTATACAGCTTCATCATCCGGATTTTAGTAAACCCGAAATTTGCAGACTGATAGTTCAGGAATAGGAATGGCGGGAGTATTATATCAAAAAGATGATGAGGGAGAAATGAAAATATTAGATTTTTATAGCAAAGTGTTGAAAGGAGCTCAGTTAAATTGGACAGTTACTGAGCAATAGCTTTACTCGGTGATCAGTTCATTGGAAAAGTTCGAAACTTACTTAAGGGGATCGCAAGTTAAAATTTTGATGATCACAAAGCTCTTACATTTGTTAAAAACTGGAAATTATATAATGCTAGAGTAACACGTTGGATAAATTATTTAGAGCAATTTCAATATGAGATAGAACATGTTAGTGGAAAGAATAACATTGTGGCTGATATTTTATCACATTATCTGCCCGATGTTGAATTATTGCAGGAAGAAAAGGTTAATATACCTGAGATATTATATACAGAAATAAAAGTAAATAAAGAACTGATTAAGGGTGGATTCGTCCAAACATCACGTTACACGAGAATAACTATACCGGAATTAAAATTATACGCGAGTAAATATCTAGGATAAGTACATTTGCATTCTACCAAGTTATACCATGATTAAATTGAATGAACGAGGAACGAAACTGTAATGCAACTAAAATAAAAATAGCTGCGTTTCAAAGCATGCAATAGAAATGACATGCCAACTTAGTTTGAATGGATTATAAAAGTATGAAATTGTTTATGTTTTAATATTTTATTCGCTGTTGTTATTCTGAGACTTTGCCTTTTAACGTACTTTTGTTTATGTTTTGACAGATGTGTTTATATGTCATTATGACGGTTTTCTAATCAGCTGATGTGCTGCCGCCATTACAAAATTACTCTCGGATAAGCTCGTTACACGGTCAATTTTGGCGGTATAACATTTTATTCTTGGGATAAGCTAGTTATCTTGGTTTCAGGTTTGGTAGAATGCAAAATCCTGCTTACTCGCGAGTAACTGGTACTTTACTCGAGAGTAAAATTTACTCGACGTTGGCCGAATCCGCCCTAAGAAATTTAAAGATTTAGTAGAATTTCAAACAAAAGACAAGGAAATGGAAGAGATACGTAAAACTTTAGAGATAAGTAAACAAACACAAACATCTGATTCAGGAAATGGGCATTATTTATTAGAGAATGGGATTTTATATTTTGTGCCTCCAAACCAAAATTCAAAATTGATTTGTCTGCCAGGAAATTTAAGGAAAGATGTAATTTTGCAGGTTCATTTGGAAATGGGACACCAAGGAATTACTAAAATTATAAAATATGTAAAAGATAGATTTTATTGGAAGGGAATTACGAAATTTTAAGAAGTTGCCATGATTGTCAATTTACTAAAAGTAATACAATCAAATATGTAGGGCCGTGTCAGTCTATAGTTAGTAATAACATAGGAGATTTAATTATGGTAGATTTGTATGGACCATCACCTTCAAGACAGTTTGGCAAAAAATATATTTTAGTAGTTCAAGATACATTTAGTAAATTTGTAAAGTTTTATGAATTAAGAAAGGCAACTGCTTTATCAGTTTGGTGTAAAACAAAGAAGTTTTTTGACATAATAAAACCCAAAGCAGTGTTATCAGACAATGGCTCACAGTTTGCTAGCAAGCAATGGCAAGACAATATGGCGAAACATGGGGTAAAAGTGTTATACACGACAGGCAGGAATCCGCGACCCAACACTACTGAAAGGGTGAACAAAGAATTGGGACGACTTTTCCGAACTTATTGTAGGGATAATCATTGTGGATGGGTGTCAGTATTGCCGAAGTTAGAAAATTTATATAACAACACATCATGAAAGTACAGATTACACACCCTGTGAAATAATGTACGGAAATAAAACGGAAATTAGCTTCGATAAAATGATTGGTAAAGCGGGAGAAAATTTAGATATGAATCATGTAAGGTTAGACAAAATCTTGAAAAAGCAAGTCGAGCCAGAATAGATAAATTTAATAATAGGTAGGTATAGGATAATTTAATATCAAATTGGAGATGTAGTAAAAATAAAACGTTTGAATAAGTCAGATGCAACAAACAAGGTCACAAAGAAGTTTGAGGCATTATATGAAGGGCCATATGTAGTGGCAGCAAATCCATTTAGGAATGTGTATATATTAGTAGAACCAAAAACGAAGAAGGTTAGGGGCAATTTTAATACTATACATTTGTCCAAATATTATGAACGTACAGATTGAGGCTGTTTTGGGGAGGAAATAGTTTATTTAATGAGGAATTGTATAAATGATATTGATTAGCTAACAAAATTTGAAATAGTTAATATTGTTAATAGTTTAATAGATTGAATCTCATAAGTATAGAATTTTGTAGAATAAGTATTGATTTATTGTAAATATTGTAAAGAGAAATAAAAAAATATATAATAAAAATTGGTTGGTAGACTAAAAGCCAATCTAGGTTCATTGTTTGCTTATAATTAATACATTTATATATGAAGTCTTCTTCACGTTAAATTAAGCAAAGGATTAGCAAAATATGAGCATAGAGTGAGGGGGGAGATGGAGGGGTAGTGTAGCTATTTGTAAAGAGAGAGAAATAAAAAAAAAAGTGGTTGGCAGAGGAAAGGCCAATCCAGATTCATTATTTGTTCAATATTATTACCTATTACATTTAATACAAAGGAAAATAATATGATGTTACATTGACTTTGACAAAATATTGGCAAGAGGTGAGTCTGGATTGGAGGGTGTGATGGCGGCTTACCAAAAAAAAAAAAACATTTTTTTCCCCTCTCTCCATTGCAGTTTATTGTACTATGGATAAAATACTGTAACTATTTGTAATAAGAAAGAAATAAATAAAAAAGTGGTTGGCAGAGGAAAGGCCAATTCAGATTCATTATTTGTTGAATATTATTATTCAAATATATTACTAAACTATCAATTACATTTAATGCATAGGAAATTATTATGGTGTTACATTGACTTTAACAAAGTATAAGCAAACGATGAGTCTGGATTGAGGGGTGTGAAATAAACTTTCTTATACAGGTATGTGTCACAATGTTATCTGTTCCGGTGACGGCGTCGCTGTGATCGAATCCAGTGATGCCATCGATAAAATTTTGCCGTGGTTTAAACCGCGTCAATGCATTTCTGCTATTACCTATTACTTTCAAATACCGATTTCAGAGGAAAGTAAAAAGTAAAAAGGGTTTTCTTTTAATGGTAAATCCTATGTATATAATGTTTTACCACAGGGGTTGAAAACTTCAGTTGGTAGTTTTAGTCGAGCAATGGATAAAATACTAGGACATGAAGTTAGAGAGTATTGCGTTAATTATTTAGATGATTTAGCAATCATTACTACGGGATCTTTTGACGATCACTTAGAACTTATTGATGCTGTATTAGGAAAATTAAGTAAGGCCGGAATGACTTGCAATTTAAAGAAATGTGATTTTTTTTCAAAAGAAGTAAAAATGCTAGGTTTCATTATTTCGACTGATGGACTTAAAACTAATCCAGAAAAAATAAAGGCCATACAAGATTTTCCGATACCAAAGAAACTAAAACATATACGAGCGTTTCTCGGTCTGTAACTTTTATAGGAGGTTCATTCCCGATTATAGTATACACACTCAGCCTCTGTGTCATTTATTAAAGAAAGAAAAGGTTTGGAAATGGGAAAATGAACATCAGGAAGCATTTGAAAAGATCAAATCATTGTTTATAAAAACTATACAGCTTCATCATCCGGATTTTAGTAAACCCGAAATTTGCAGACTGATAGTTCAGGAATAGGAATGGCGGGAGTATTATATCAAAAAGATGATGAGGGAGAAATGAAAATATTAGATTTTTATAGCAAAGTGTTGAAAGGAGCTCAGTTAAATTGGACAGTTACTGAGCAATAGCTTTACTCGGTGATCAATTCATTGGAAAAGTTCGAAACTTACTTAAGGGGATCGCAAGTTAAAATTTTGATGATCACAAAGCTCTTACATTTGTTAAAAACTGGAAATTATATAATGCTAGAGTAACACGTTGGACAAATTATTTAGAGCAATTTCAATATGAGATAGAACATGTTAGTGGAAAGAATAACATTGTGGCTGATATTTTATCACGTTATCTGCCCGATGTTGAATTATTGCAGGAAGAAAAGGTTAATATACCTGAGATATTATATACAGAAATAAAAGTAAATAAAGAACTGATTAAGAAATTTAAAGATTTAGTAGAATTTCAAACAAAAGACAAGGAAATGGAAGAGATACGTAAAACTTTAGAGATAAGTAAACAAACACAAACATCTGATTCAGGAAATGGGCATTATTTATTAGAGAATGGGATTTTATATTTTGTGCCTCCAAACCAAAATTCAAAATTGATTTGTCTGCCAGGAAATTTAAGGAAAGATGTAATTTTGCAGGTTCATTTGGAAATGGGACACCAAGGAATTACTAAAATTATAAAATATGTAAAAGATAGATTTTATTGGAGGGGAATTACGAAATTTTAAGAAGTTGCCATGATTGTCAATTTACTAAAAGTAATACAATCAAATATGTAGGGCCGTGTCAGTCTATAGTTAGTAATAACATAGGAGATTTAATTATGGTAGATTTGTATGGACCATCACCTTCAAGACAGTTTGGCAAAAAATATATTTTAGTAGTTCAAGATACATTTAGTAAATTTGTAAAGTTTTATGAATTAAGAAAGGCAACTGCTTTATCAGTTTGGTGTAAAACAAAGAAGTTTTTTGACATAATAAAACCCAAAGCAGTGTTATCAGACAATGGCTCACAGTTTGCTAGCAAGCAATGGCAAGACAATATGGCGAAACATGGGGTAAAAGTGTTATACACGACAGGCAGGAATCCGCGACCCAACACTACTGAAAGGGTGAACAAAGAATTGGGACGACTTTTCCGAACTTATTGTAGGGATAATCATTGTGGATGGGTGTCAGTATTGCCGAAGTTAGAAAATTTATATAACAACACATCATGAAAGTACAGATTACACACCCTGTGAAATAATGTACGGAAATAAAACGGAAATTAGCTTCGATAAAATGATTGGTAAAGCGGGAGAAAATTTAGATATGAATCATGTAAGGTTAGACAAAATCTTGAAAAAGCAAGTCGAGCCAGAATAGATAAATTTAATAATAGGTAGGTATAGGATAATTTAATATCAAATTGGAGATGTAGTAAAAATAAAACGTTTGAATAAGTCAGATGCAACAAACAAGGTCACAAAGAAGTTTGAGGCATTATATGAAGGGCCATATGTAGTGGCAGCAAATCCATTTAGGAATGTGTATATATTAGTAGAACCAAAAACGAAGAAGGTTAGGGGCAATTTTAATACTATACATTTGTCCAAATATTATGAACGTACAGATTGAGGCTGTTTTGGGGAGGAAATAGTTTATTTAATGAGGAATTGTATAAATGATATTGATTAGCTAACAAAATTTGAAATAGTTAATATTGTTAATAGTTTAATAGATTGAATCTCATAAGTATAGAATTTTGTAGAATAAGTATTGATTTATTGTAAATATTGTAAAGAGAAATAAAAAAATATATAATAAAAATTGGTTGGTAGACTAAAAGCCAATCTAGGTTCATTGTTTGCTTATAATTAATACATTTATATATGAAGTCTTCTTCACGTTAAATTAAGCAAAGGATTAGCAAAATATGAGCATAGAGTGAGGGGGGAGATGGAGGGGTAGTGTAGCTATTTGTAAAGAGAGAGAAATAAAAAAAAAAGTGGTTGGCAGAGGAAAGGCCAATCCAGATTCATTATTTGTTCAATATTATTACCTATTACATTTAATACAAAGGAAAATAATATGATGTTACATTGACTTTGACAAAATATTGGCAAGAGGTGAGTCTGGATTGGAGGGTGTGATGGCGGCTTACCAAAAAAAAAAAAACATTTTTTTCCCCTCTCTCCATTGCAGTTTATTGTACTATGGATAAAATACTGTAACTATTTGTAATAAGAAAGAAATAAATAAAAAAAAGTGGTTGGCAGAGGAAAGGCCAATTCAGATTCATTATTTGTTGAATATTATTATTCAAATATATTACTAAACTATCAATTACATTTAATGCATAGGAAATTATTATGGTGTTACATTGACTTTAACAAAGTATAAGCAAACGATGAGTCTGGATTGAGGGGTGTGAAATAAACTTTCTTATACAGGTATGTGTCACAATGTTATCTGTTCCGGTGACGGCGTCGCTGTGATCGAATCCAGTGATGCCATCGATAAAATTTTGCCGTGGTTTAAACCGCGTCAATGCATTTCTGCTATTACCTATTTTTATAATTAGGTACATTCATAAGTATAGATAAATCCAAATATAGGGTCGATAGTTAATGAAAGAGGATAGGTATATATAATATATCAAACGACATTTGTTGTATGGAGAATTTGCTGTTGTAATACCTTTGCTGTGAACTAAAAACTATTTAAGTTATTAAAAAATTGTGTGTAAATGTTATACCGTCTTTTATAATACTTAATTAAAAACTAGTTTTATTGAATATATTTATTCAAGGTTATAATATAAATTAACATTTAACTAATGAAGCCTAACCTAATTATAAATAAAATTATGAAAACTGAACTAAAAGATAAAATTTTACAAATTCAAAGTATTCGCCTCAAACTTAGTCTAACTAGTCAAAGATGCCGCCTCGTATCGTTCCTAGCTAGAAAGTGCCCAACAAGCCAGCCGCATTACCGCGCTGTATCGCCAACGAAATGCGCTGAACCAGGAACGACCCAGAGCGAGCATCATGACCTTTTTCCTTCAGGCGCTTGCCAAGCTCTCTGATGAAGCATAAAGCCTCTGTTCCCCAGGAACCTACTGCTTCGACAGCAAAGGGCAAAAAGCTGTAAGAGGCTTTTAAATTAGAGTACTTTAAATGCTTTGCCCCTGCCGCTGTCTCGGCAGCAGCTCCTCCAGCACGAATTGTGTTGCCGAGATGAGCGGCGGCATAGGTACTTACGCATGTGGCGTCCCAAACCAGACATTGGCCCCTCTTCCAAGGAATTAGTGTGAGGCCATCAGGGCGCTTCCCGTCGGTCCGAAACAAACCAGGAGATTCAAGGACGCACGGGATATTAGCTGACACCAAAGCTCTGCGTATTATATCGTTGAGGGCACTATGACGGGGCAACCTCCCGGCACACCTCGTGCAGCTGAGAGCGTGGTGGCCGTCTGCCTCTACCATCACTCCGCAGATGCACTTGTGTGGGACACAGACGTCGCAGCCAAATCGCAATGCTACTGCAATGCGTAAACTGTCATTGTCCAAATATGTGCCAAGCTGGGGCGAAGGCAGTGCATGCAACCAGGCTCCCGCTTCCGGTCTCGTAACCGCCTTAATCCGTGCAAGGTGGGCCCCCGAGGAGTTTGCCATAATATCAGCAACGAGGGCCTTACACTGAATTTCATCCCATTCTAAATGGGTTAGCTTAGATAATAATAAATAATAGAAATATGTATTTGCTTGTTTGCCGCCATTTTATTAGTAGTGTGACAAGAGGTGACCATAGACTACATGTCTGCGCCCGCAAAGATAGTCTGTTTTAGTTAGTATATAAGATTCAAATTTGCAATGTATAAAGTTACCATGATCTATGATAGCGGGCCGATGCCCCCACCACTTCTCTCGAACATTCACCTTTGGGCTACCGAGCCACGCGCCTGTGTACAATTAACTAACTATTGTAATCTATATATTTGGCAAATAAGTACGATTTAAAGAAATTCGCATTTTTCATTTGCATCCTTTGTTCTCATCGCGAACAAGTTTGGCGACCGTGACAGGACCTGCATCTTCACGAAGGCGTTATAGAACTTGCCGGCCGCGGCGGCCATTACCGAAAACGAACGGCGCAAAAGGGCCATCGCCACGTGCCAAGCAAGCTCACATCTTGAAGATCATCCAGCCGCATCCAGAGTGCAGTACACGTGCACAACCTTTACGGAACCAGCGTGCTCAGCCAGCGTGCACAACCGTGCATAGCCAGCAGCCCGCATCCACGTGCATCTTCAGTGCGCATCCAGCCAGCATCCACGTGCATCTTCAGCGCGCATCCAGCGTGCATGTCCACGTGCATCCAGCGTGCGCATCGAGCGTGCATCCAGCGCGTCCAGCGCACCTAGTCAGAGCGTGCACAGCCAGTCCGCGTGGCGCATCCAGCCACGCCTCGAGTGGTGACAGCCAGAGGTGACACATTCCTCGACGGGAGTCTCCATCCAGCAAGTTCAGAGGTCCATGCCCGGTGCCTGGGCAGTGCCAGCGCCAGCTACCGCCTTGCCGTCAAGTGAGCCCGTTCCTATTCCTATTACCTACCTAGCCCTTGATTTGTGAGTTCAGTGAGTCTAACTCTTTAATTAGCAGTGCCTATTTTGTGCTACTATTACCCACCTACTTATAAGTGAAAGGCCTATGTCCCCAGCTTTGTAAGTGGATTTACGCTTCGAATTAGCACGCCTATGCAAGCTTATTATGCAATTTCCTCACCCTAATTAATTCACTTGGCTAGTGATTTGTTTTCATGGTTTCATTCATGAACATTTAATTCATAATAATCTCATTCCTCAATCGAAAATATTTCCAATTCATAATTGCATTAAAATACTCAACTGATTCATTCGTAAAATTCACTTGTAGTAAACAACTATTGTTACCAAGCGTCCGGGCGCCGGACGATCGGAATTCTTTTGTATTTATGCTAATGACCTTTCATTGAATAAAGATCATAAAATTTATTATTAGATAACACATATTCCTCTGTAATAAGGTCTTTTTTTTAACGAGAGCAATAGTTGTTTACAGTGTTTAATAGCAACATAATTTTGTTACGTATTTTTCATGAATGATAAATATACCGTAATATAGTGGTACATTAGTGCTTACGCCACAGTCGCATTGCCCTTTCTAAGCTATTTTGCTTACTATCTTCGATACACACACGCTTGCAACCATCTATTCCAGCGTCGCAGTAGCCGGGCGAGTGCCAGGCTAACCAGGCTTCGTGCTGCGGGCGGCCGGCTGCGCCGCGCGCCACCGCCGACCCCGGCCTCACGAGCTCCCTGCACCCGCGTCATCGTCAGCTGACTGCGCGCACAGTGGGCCGCGTCGTCGTGCCAACAAAGCAAGGGGCGTATGCTATATTTTCTTATCGATACTTGTTGAGTAACTAATTGTTTTTAAAAATGCCTGATACTGATGCCTCGAAATCTGAAATGTGTATCAAGGATTTAAATGCTAAGCGGAGTTCGATTAAAGGCCGTGTTACGAAGTTTAAAAAAATGGTTGAAACAACGAAATCATTAGAATCAATTTCTCCGTATGAAGTTATTAAACTTAGAAGTCAACTAATCAGATTCGAAGCATTATTTGGCGAATTTAATGAAGTACAGGGTCAAATTGAAGTCATTAATGTGTCCACGCAGGAACTTGAGTTGTCCGTTAGGGAAATTTTGGAGCAGGATTTCCATCACTGTATAGCTTTAGCTCAACAGATAATCGATGACAACACTCCTTCAAAACCGGATGAGGCTAGCCATTCCTCCCGTCGTTCCTCCTCTCATTGTCATCATCAAGATGATAATGACTATCTAGGATTCAAATTACCTACTATAAAAATCCCCAATTTTGACGGGACCTACTTCAAGTGGCTTGAGTTCCGACAGACGTTCAGTTCCTTAGTACATGAAAATACAAAAATTAAAGATATTCATAAATTTTATTATTTAAATTCATACTTGGAGGGAGAAGCGGCGAGAGTTATTTCGAACTTAGAAGTAAATGATGCAAATTATAAGGAGGCTTGGAATCTTTTACGCGAACGCTACGACAATAAGCGTCAATTGATAAATAATCATTTAAAATCTTTGCTTAGCATTGAATCAGTTCGGGAAACGGAAAAGTCGTTGCGTTTTATAATCGATCACGTGACAAAGAATTTACGCGCTCTTAGCACATTAGGGTTACCTACTGAAAAGTGGGACGTGTTGATTATTTACCTACTTGCTGAGAAACTAGATTCGAAAACCCTCTTTAAGTGGGAGGAAACTAAAGGTTCGTTAAATGAAATTCCTACGCTAGACGATTTTTTCTCATTTCTGAGAAGCCGAGCAGAACAAAACAGTTCGAGCAAAATTCACGGCCTAAAACACATGCACAGACCCACTCGAAGGTTATGCATTCCTCCACTGATGGTGATAGTAGTCCCACTCCTAAGGTGTCTTCTCCGTCTACTTCACTTGGGTGTCTATTTTGCAAGGGCCAACATAGGATTTATGATTGTTCTGCATTCAAGGCTAAATCGGTAGAAGATAGAATGTCTGTAGTGTCTAACTTAAAGCTGTGTACTAACTGTTTGCGTGTAGGGCATGTCACTCGGCGGTGCAGGCTCCCAGGGGCGTGTAGGATATGTAAACAACGCCACAACTCCCTATTGCACGAAGTACTAGAAAAAAAGGTGGTCGATATTCCTACAACTTCTGAAGTCTCTTCTATGTCCGCCTTATCTACTCCGGAGATATTACTTTGTACGGCTCAAATAACTTTGAGCAACCCGTCTAATAATAAGTGTATGACAGTACGAGCGCTGCTAGATAGCGGGAGCCAGTCATCGTTCATCACAGAACGTGTGATGCAAACTCTTCAACTGACTCCTCAGCCTTCCAATATAAACATAGTTGGTATCGGCGCTACTTCACTAAAATTAAATCCAAAACGCTGTGTTCTTCGTATCGATTCGAAGCATAGCAATTTCAACAAAACATTGTCCTGTTTTGTGCTGCCGACTATCTCTGGCCAAATACCTAGAGCTTCCTTTCAAAAAGAGGGCTTTAACTTATCTGGTTTTTTATTGGCAGATCCTGATTTCAATCAATCCTCCACAGTCGACATGCTTCTGGGGGCAGATATTTTTTGGGATCTGATAGGATCAGAGCAGCACTCTTTAGGAGATAATAATCCGATACTTCGTAGCTCAAAACTAGGTTGGTTGGTAGGTGGTCAAATTTTTGCTGTAGCTGACAAAACGCAGGCTTACTGCAACTTTTCTCAAAGTGAAGGTCTTGCAGAGCTCAATAATGACCTAAAAAGATTTTGGGAATTAGAGAAGGTTCCGAGTAAATCTTTACTTTCAGAAGAAGAAGCGCTGTGTGAGCAGCACTTTGTGGAGCACACAAACCGTGGTAAAGATGGTCGATTTTCTGTCAAACTTCCACTGCGTGATGATAGAGAATGTTTAAGAGATTCATTTCGCTTGGCCAAAAACAGATTTATGAACCTAGAGTCTCGTTTTAAACGGCAGCCCCTACTCAAGGAACTGTACTGCGATTTTATACGCGAATATGCCGATTTAGGGCATTTGTCAGAGCATGTCGAGACAGAGAGTCTTTCGACAGAGATAAAATATTATCTTCCCCATCATCCAGTGTTAAAGGAGAGCAGTGAGTCTACTAAATGCCGCGTTGTTTTTGACGCCAGCGCTCGCTCCACATCCGGCTTCTCCATGAACCACATACAAATGACGGGGCCTACTATTCAAGACTCACTATTTAATATTTTGATACGTTTTCGTACTCATAAATATGTTCTTTCAGGCGACATCGAAAAGATGTACCGACAGATTATGGTCGATGAACACGATCGTAATCTTCAGTTAATACTGTGGCGAGAGAACGAGTCCTTGCCTCTTCGTACTCTACGTTTGAACACCGTCACATATGGATTTTCAAGCGCTAGCTTTCTTAGCACGCGTTGTCTGTGGCAATTAGGTGATGAATGTGAGGACGTTCTCACCAAAGAAACTATACAAAAGGATTTTTACGTGGACGATTTGCTCACGGGAGCGCAGTCCGAAGCTGAGTTGCTCCACGTTCAGCAATCCATAACCAAGGCCCTATCTAAAGGCGGCTTTCACTTAAGAAAATTTAGATCCAATATGCCGTCTTTACCTTCTCAGGGTGATGATAATAATGGCGATGCACTTGTTTTCAGCAACGCCACCAGTATATTAGGCATTGGTTGGACCCCTACCTCGGACAGTCTCCATTTTCCCTTAAGTCCATTTTCAGGCACTTCCTTCACAAAGAGAACTATTTTATCCTCGACTTTTCAGATTTTCGATCCGTTGGGTTTGCTGTCTCTTTGTACTATTCGGCCGAAAATTTTCATTCAAGACTTGTGGGCTAACAAGCTGGGTTGGGACGACCCCATTCCGGAAGTAATTAGAATGGAGTGGCTAAAATTTGTGGAAGGTCTGGACAGCATTGCAGCGTTGCGATTAAATAGGTGCGTTTTAGTAGATGATCCCACTTATATCGAAATGCATTGTTTTTGTGACTCTTCTGAAAGGGCGTTTGGAAGCTGTATTTATTTGAAATCTTCTAATGCTCTAGGACAGGTAAAGGTGAGTCTTCTTTGTGCCAAATCCCGCGTAGCACCTGTTAAGGCTACTACCATACCACGCTTAGAGTTGTGCGCTGCTCTGCTCGGCGCACAATTAGCCTCAGAAGTCACCCAAGCTTTAAAATTTGTAATCAACCGTCATATATTTTGGTCGGATTCTAAAGTAGTGTTGTGTTGGCTTCGGAATACCAAAAAATTAAAGACATTTGTTGCCAATAGAGTGGCAGCCATCACTGACCTTACTGAAAAGGCCCCCTGGCTCTATGTTCCAACATCGCAAAATCCCGCTGACCTCGTATCGCGAGGTGTTGATCCACAGCTCGTACCTGATCTAACTATTTGGTGGGAGGGCGCTCCTTTCTTACAGTTAGAAGAATCTTCTTGGCCATCCTCGGTGGAGGATTCGCATGATGTTGCAGACTTGCCGGAGGTCAAAGCTCATTCCGCTTTGGTGGGGGAAGCTCCTCTCAATCTTTCACGGATCTCAAGGTTAAAAATAGCACAGCGTGCATACGCTCGTGTTCTAAGATGGTTTCACAATGCGAAGTCAGTAAACAAAAATAATAAAATTCCACTATCAGAACCTCTAAATGCATCTGAACTTGATAATGCACTTATTGTTTTAGTGAAACAGTCACAAAATTCTTGGTTTAAAAAGGAAATGAGCATGTTGTTGCAAAACAAGCCACTTAAGTCAAACTCAAATATTGCCTCACTCAATCCTTTCATTGATTCTAAAGGTATACTACGGGTAGGTGGACGCATTGGTGACTCCAATTATGATTATGATAAACGACACCCAATACTTTTGCATGGTAGTTGTCGCTTAACTCAGCTCCTCTTTCAGCAAGAACATTTCCGTCTCATGCATGCCGGGCCACAGCTTCTTCTGACATCTATAAGAGATCGATTTTGGCCTATAGGTGGGCGAAATCTGGCCCGCAGCACTGCGCGTAAATGTTTTGTATGTAGTAGATTTAGAGGCAAGCCTATGACAAACATAATGGGAAACCTACCAGTAGAGCGTGTTATGCCAGATTTTCCATTTGCTACTGTCGGTACTGACTTTGCCGGTCCTTTCCTTATCACCGACCGAAAAGGAAGGGGATGTAAAATTACGAAGTGCTATCTTTGCATCTTCATTTGTTTCAATTATAAATGCATACACTTGGAGGCGGTTAGTGAACTCTCCAAGGATGCTTTTATTTTAGCGCTTAAGCGCTTCATTGCACGTAGAGGTCTGCCTAAATTAATTAGCTGTGATAATGGTGGAAATTTTGTAGCCGCGGCCCGCGAAATTAAAGATTTTTTGAACTCGAAAGAGAACACTAATGCCGTTCTAGATTTCTCAGCTCAGCAAGGCCTAGAATTTAAATTTACACCAGCATACGCCCCTAATTTTGGAGGATACCATGAGGCTGGGGTCAAGTCAGCCAAATTTCATTTGCGTAGGATATTAGGGAACGCACATTTGACCTTTGAAGAGTTGAGCTCACTGTTCGCACAAATCGAGGCCATCCTTAACAGCCGTCCCCTCTGCCCTCTCAGTCCTTCCCCTGACGACCTACAGCCCCTCACACCGGGACACTTTTTGATTGGCAGGCCACTCACTGCACTGCCCGCACCAACGCTGACGGACTGCAACACCAATCGCTTGGATCGCTACCAGCGCCTCGAACAAGTTCGGCAGCACTTCTGGCGTCGCTGGTCCAACGAATACGTCGGAGAACTGCAGCAACGTACCAAGTGGCGGGTCAGGTGCACGGACCTTAAGACTGACGACATGGTGCTGCTGAAAGACGACAGCGCCCCCCCTCTCTGCTGGCGCCTCGGCAGAGTGGTGAAGTTGTTCCCGGGAACCGACGGAGTCCCGCGCGTCGCTGACGTGTCTACCTCGCGTGGCGTGGTGCGCCGCGCTCTCAATCGCATCTGCCTACTGCCTATGCCGGTGGCGGACGACAACAAAACTTGAAAGGTTGCAATACCTTTCAATGGCCCGGAGGATGTCTGCGCCCGCAAAGATAGTCTGTTTTAGTTAGTATATAAGATTCAAATTTGCAATGTATAAAGTTACCATGATCTATGATAGCGGGCCGATGCCCCCACCACTTCTCTCGAACATTCACCTTTGGGCTACCGAGCCACGCGCCTGTGTACAATTAACTAACTATTGTAATCTATATATTTGGCAAATAAGTACGATTTAAAGAAATTCGCATTTTTCATTTGCATCCTTTGTTCTCATCGCGAACACTACATAGAGGATGAAAACCATACCATAAACACATCATTCCTCCACCTTTAATTGTAAAACTAAAATATAACCTAAAAAACTTGTATACAAAGTGTATACAAAAATATAAAAGTGCGCCTTGAATGTTGTCAAGGTATCTCACGACTACCGGAATACCTTAGCAAGAGAACATTTTGAGACGCTTTAACTAAATTAGAAACAACTGACGACGCGGGATGAGAATCCTTTCCGCGTTAATGCTAGTGGTCTTTCACACGACCCTAGCAGCATCAAAAGTAGAACAGCAGGCGGCAGACATTTCCAAGGCTTGGAAATTCGACGCCTCGCAAATAAACATCGACCCATCGACATGGACTACGGAATTCAGAGAGAGAATGATGAAGGTTGGAGTCGGCATGGGTTATGCACTGACACTGTCATTGCCCTTAACGCACCTAGCTCTATTCGGACTTTTCCTTTTCGGACTAGTTAAACTGTCTTGGCCAATGATTTCAAAAGGAAGGATACGCCCGTCAGAACGTTTTGTCAAAAGAAAATGGCATCCGCGCGCTGGCCCTAAATTCATACAAATTATGACAGATTTATGAGGTTTTAGGGCCAACGCGAGGGTGTCATTTTCTAGAGCGGTTGGGCCTGTCCTTACGCTAGTAATATATAAGTCAATGGTCTTGGCCTATAGTTATGACATCATGCTTGGCTGTTTACGGGTGGACACACAATCGGAAGACTTTTTTAGCCGCAGGTGTGGTGGCTACATATGATTAGCGTTTGGAGTCTCCATATTGTAGCAGCCAAAGCAGTGCCCATGCGCACCCCAGCAGTTGAGTGGTACCGGACGTTCTGGTTAGATCAGGGAGGGGGAACACCAAAGCTAATGTGCGGTGGTGAAGAGATCACCGAAGTCAACCTAACCCACACAGACCATTACGTTTATTTAGGTCAGGATGACCCATTCAACTGACCTTGTGTGAAATACAGGAAAAACTCTGTTATTTCCTAGTTCAGATCAGCATTTTAAACTTCCTTTAGCATTAAGAGTTGACCTATTATTGTAAATAACATTTAGCATTAAGTATTTTCTGAATAAATATTCTGAAAAAAATATTCTATTCTATTCTTGTGCTTATGCCGAGAGTAGCAAACACTGCGTTACCGTGTTTCGGGTGAGAAGTCTCGGCGATAAGCTCAAGTCCAGGGATGTGTGGTCGGCTCTGAGTCTCGTCTCTGTGGGTCTCCTGCACACACATCACATCGCACTGCGTTGTACGGTGTAGGTCGGCGAGGATTTCTGACTTGTTTGCAGAGAAACCCTCGATGTTAATAGAGACTACCTTCAGAGCCGGCGCTAGAGCTGGACTCGGTTTGTCGTCGTGGTGAAAGGATTCGCCAATCTTACGCTCATGACCGCTACCAGCGGTGCAGTATCAGTGGCCCAGTTCTGGGCATGTATTATTTAGCGACTTTGTTCGTTTGTCGTCGACACGATAAGAAGAAGAAGGATGACCCATACTGCTATATAGAGTTAACATACGACACATGGTGGTTGCAGTCTAAGGGAACTAAAGATCATTGCATACAAGAATTCCATAAGAAAGACTGTAGCTACTTGGGCAACAGAGTACTAACATCCGAGATCGAATTCCTAGAAATAAAAACAGTAGAGGATTGTATTGGCATCAAGGGATCTAGGCAGGAAAAGCGACAGGGACAACCTGGGTGGTACCGAGTCTTAAAATCAGACCCCTCTGTGGTCACCCCACATGGCATTCTCCATGTGGTGGCCAAGGAGGACGGATACTACCAGCTACATGAGATGTACAAATGGTACAGTCTCTACCTAGACGGCAAAACTTATAAAAATGCAGCACTACAAAATGGCGTAAGGAGGTGGATCAATCCACACTGGCTACTTGTTACAAAGGACAAGGATCTTAGGGCCAAATTCACGGGTTGCATAGAAATCTAAGTTTTATTAAACTACGATTTCATTAATCACGATTGCAGATTTCGTCAAACTGCGTTTAGAGTAACCTGAAATTCATCGGTGCTATTTTAATCTCGTTTACGTAACCGGTGTTTCGGCTACAGACGAGCCAGCAACACTGAAATGCGTTTAGTTATTGCGTCGCGCCGTACATACTTTTTGCGTATTTTGATTTCGAGCAATGGAGTAACAAAACGTTTTGACACATTATAAAACAAAAAAATAATATATGTCGTTGTCAAAGCGTTGTTATTTGCTCAGTGGTTTGTTTATGACGTTTGACAATGACAGCTTTCTATAACTGCGTTTAGCAACGCTAACTGGCCAATTTATAGCAGTTACAGCTGTAACTGCGTTTTGCTCTAATCTTGATTAATATTGGTCGGTGAAAATCGAAATGAGCGTATAAGCTCGTTTAGAGCATAAACTGCGTTTTCGATCCTTCTAACCACGTTTAATTACTTCGGTGAATTTGGCCCTTAATACTTTAATAAACTCTTTGGTTAAGTGCAACTTGGGATGGAAATATCCTATAAATCTGCAGCAACACACTGGAAATGGTCTTTGTAGTACGGTGCTCAATATGAGGGGTGAAAACTTTACATATTGGCCACTGGCTGCAACATCGGCTGTTGACTGGAGCGATCGGATCACCTTATCGTGTGGAAAGGATATTTGCAAGTGTCCAACAGTAACGCTAGAACACCTACTCACCAAGCAACCGGAACACTTGACAGCTATTAATAGGGAACTGATATGGTACGAAAAGGTTATTGATTTGCTTATCTATATGGTATGGAAGGCAGTGGAAGAGACTTTATACTTAGTCATGGGTCAGAACTGGCAGGGCACTCTCTTGTTGGCTGGTATCAGTTACTACATAGTATCAGTAGTGACTGGTAGCATGCCCGTAGGAATTGCTCTGACTGCAATGATCGTTTGGCACATGGTAAAAGGTTAAGAGTGTATACCTGGCCTTTAGGTTATGCACTAAGCAGGGCACTCTGAACCTCGGGCCTTGTTTGTCGCCATTTTATTAGTAGTGTGACAAGAGGTGACCATAGACTACATAGAGGATGACCATAAACACATCACGATGAAAAATAATAAAAGTGACAACATCTTTCAAAACTATGAAAAAGACTTTCCAGCACCACGTGCCAGAAACCCTAACTATGCCTCTATGACCTCTTCCATGATAGCACCAGCAGCTAAGACACTACTTAGATGTATATAATGAAAATAAAACTGAAAAATCGAATGTACACGAAAAGGAAAGTATTGAAAGTAAAACAAAAACAAGTTTAAACAACGAAAATTTAATTAATGAAATCCTATCAAATGATATTGTATTGAAGGGAATGATTGCCGCGTTAGTGGCCATTGGCAATGGTGGTAGGACAATAATCAAAAATAATCTTAGATTTTCAATTCACCATAACTCTCATCCTCTTTCTCTGATTCACGCCACTCTAATAAACATCAAGGCCTTCTTCCTCCCCACTGATTAAATCAATAAAATATAATGTATCTAATTATTAATTTTAATTTAATCTTCAACCCCCAGTTCAAACTTAAAACTTACCTGCCTAAATTCAAAAGAAGATACATCTAGTTTATTTACACTTCGATCAGAATGTGTTTTTAGTGTAAAGTGTATTTGTATACCGCAACCAACTCATGAAACACAGACAAATCTGCCTTCTGCCTTACACACTTCACATCTTTCAACCCCACACCACACTTATCCTACTGCAACTACTTCTACTACTCTTCCAACTACTTTTCCCAAACTAGAATCTATGATACCTCCGTTTCCGCCTTCTTTACAATATTTGAAAGTTATCCGTTACCAGTCCAAAATAGATTAAAAGCTGAAATTTTCAATCTCATTATTTCAACTGAATCAAAAGTACTTTCGAAACCCCCTAATATTCTTCCTCTTCCATTTCTATTTCATTAGCAATAGTTGTAATAATTAAACAGATTTCAGCACCACGTGCCAGAAACCCTAACTATGCCTCTATGACCTCTTGCATGATAGCACCAGCAGCTAAGACACTACTTAGATGTATATAATGAAAATAAAACTGAAAAATCGAATGTACACGAAAAGGAAAGTATTGAAAGTAAAACAAAAACAAGTTTAAACAACGAAAATTTAATTAATGAAATCCTATCAAATGATATTGTATTGAAGGGAATGATTGCCGCGTTAGTGGCCATTGGCAATGGTGGTAGGACAATAATCAAAAATAATCTTAGATTTTCAATTCACCATAACTCTCATCCTCTTTCTCTGATTCACGCCACTCTAATAAACATCAAGGCCTTCTTCCTCCCCACTGATTAAATCAATAAAATATAATGTATCTAATTATTAATTTTAATTTAATCTTCAACCCCCAGTTCAAACTTAAAACTTACCTGCCTAAATTCAAAAGAAGATACATCTAGTTTATTTACACTTCGATCAGAATGTGTTTTTAGTGTAAAGTGTATTTGTATACCGCAACCAACTCATGAAACACAGACAAATCTGCCTTCTGCCTTACACACTTCACATCTTTCAACCCCACACCACACTTATCCTACTGCAACTACTTCTACTACTCTTCCAACTACTTTTCCCAAACTAGAATCTATGATACCTCCGTTTCCGCCTTCTTTACAATATTTGAAAGTTATCCGTTACCAGTCCAAAATAGATTAAAAGCTGAAATTTTCAATCTCATTATTTCAACTGAATCAAAAGTACTTTCGAAACCCCCTAATATTCTTCCTCTTCCATTTCTATTTCATTAGCAATAGTTGTAATAATTAAACAGATTTCAGCACCACGTGCCAGAAACCCTAACTATGCCTCTATGACCTCTTCCATGATAGCACCAGCAGCTAAGACACTACTTAGATGTATATAATGAAAATAAAACTGAAAAATCGAATGTACACGAAAAGGAAAGTATTGAAAGTAAAACAAAAACAAGTTTAAACAACGAAAATTTAATTAATGAAATCCTATCAAATGATATTGTATTGAAGGGAATGATTGCCGCGTTAGTGGCCATTGGCAATGGTGGTAGGACAATAATCAAAAATAATCTTAGATTTTCAATTCACCATAACTCTCATCCTCTTTCTCTGATTCACGCCACTCTAATAAACATCAAGGCCTTCTTCCTCCCCACTGATTAAATCAATAAAATATAATGTATCTAATTATTAATTTTAATTTAATCTTCAACCCCCAGTTCAAACTTAAAACTTACCTGCCTAAATTCAAAAGAAGATACATCTAGTTTATTTACACTTCGATCAGAATGTGTTTTTAGTGTAAAGTGTATTTGTTTTCCGTCATGATCAACTTTTGTTATGTAGGTATTTTTCTAAAGCAAATTGTTTCAAAGTAATTGTATATTTTTTTTAAAAAGTGTATTGTGTGAGACAAAGCTGCTTATCGAACATGGCTACAATTAAAAACAGATTTTAACTGTCCCAGTACCTAAAACAGAAGAAATTCTCCGCTTCCATAACTTATAAATACGCTAAAAATTTAAAATTTCTTGAACCTCACCTAGACCTTAATGCAACCCTTCCTGAACTGCCACATTCTTTACCACTTCTCTTCACCTTCTCCTTCCATCCCTCCTTTCACTTCCCCTATCCAAACCACAGTCGTCCCAATAAACAACAACCCTACTCTTTCTCTCACTCCACAAAATTCCTCTCAAAATTTATCCTTAATAATTGATTCTATAACTATTTTTCCCGAATACCCCGTCCCTGCTCCGGCTGAAACTTGTATACCGCAACCAACTCATGAAACACAGACAAATCTGCCTTCTGCCTTACACACTTCACATCTTTCAACCCTACACCACACTTATCCTACTGCAACTACTTCTACTACTCTTCCAACTACTTTTCCCAAACTAGAATCTATGATACCTCCGTTTCCGCCTTCTTTACAATATTTGAAAGTTATCCGTTACCAGTCCAAAATAGATTAAAAGCTGAAATTTTCAATCTCATTATTTCAACTGAATCAAAAGTACTTTCGAAACCCCCTAATATTCTTCCTCTTCCATTTCTATTTCATTAGCAATAGTTGTAATAATTAAACAGATCATATCTGAAATCACTGTATGTGACTTCTAGTGCTTGTGTTAGGACCAACGGGGCCTGCACGGACTGGTTCGGCATCCATAAGATTATGTTAGATTAAATTTATCTGTTGCATGTTAGTTATAAGTCACATGTAAGTAAAAGAATTTAGTTAAAGAGAGCATGTACTGCCAATAAACTACCTTGTAGTTTGGCGGTGTTTAGTTTTAAGTCAAATTGTATATATTTTTTTCTGAATAAATAAAATAATCAATCAATCAATCAATAAGGGTGTACGATAGGGCTGTGTAGCGTCTCCGTGGCTATTCAATCTGTTCATGGACAGTTGTTTACAAAGATTGAAAGATGAAGAATGTGGTTTAAGTATGCGTGAGTTAGTCATCAGATGCCTTCTGTACGCTGATGATCAAGTTTTATTTGCATCATCGGCAGAGGAATTGCAAAATATGGTGACTGTTATGAATGATTCTTTGAAGGAGAAAGGAATGAAAGTGAATGTAAGCAAGACGAAAGTGATGGTGCTTGAAAGAGAAGAAAATAGAACGACGTGTGAGTTAAAAATTGATGGTGTGCATGTGGAACAAGTGGACGAGTTCGTGTATTTGGGCTCATTATTTAGTAGGGGGATGGGGAATGGGTCCTTCACTCCATTGTGGCGAGTCAGGCCGTGTCAAAACAGGCACGGCTGGCTATTCACAATGCCGTGTTGGTGCCGACATTGATGTATGGCAGTGAAAGTTGGGTATGGCAGAAGAAGCATGAAAGTAGATTAAATGCGGTAGAGATGCGCTCTCTGCGAAGTATGTTAGGTGTGACTTTGAATGACAGGTTAAGAAATAGTTTTATAAGAGAAAAGTGTGGTCTGAAAGAAGATGTAGTGACAAGAGTTGAGAAAGGAATGCTTCGGTGGTTTGGACATGTGGAAAGAATGAATGATGAAAGAGTGACAAAGGAAATATATAGAGCAAAAGTGAGTGGAAGAGTCGGGAGGGGTCGCCCTAGACGGACGTATGTCGACCAGATTGGCGACATACTGAAAAAGGGCCAATTTAAGAGTACCCGTAACCGACGAGCATGTATGCGCAGATGTATGAATGTGGAAGAAGCGAAAGAGGTGTGTCAGAATCGTGCCCAGTGGAAATCCGTAATCTCTGCCTACCCCTCTGGGATACGGGCGTGAGCGTGTATGTATGTATATTTTCTAATTAATTTTTTGTTAAAAAAATAGCATCATTTTGGATGTAAATGTACTGATCACCATTGGGAAGAGCATACCTACATACTTAACCTAAGTCACAGGGCTTTGCCCTTTATTAGGAAGTAGAATAAACTCAAATTGTATTGTAAACTTACAAAAACTTACAAATTCCTAGACATGTCACTTGCGATAACGTCGCTGATATTGAAATGCATTCTTTCAGTGATGCTCCTACAAAGGCATACGGAGCTTGCATTTACCCGAAATTCCTCGAACGAATTCAGCGTAAGATTGTTATGTGCAAAGTCTAAAGTTACACCTACAAAACCTTCCACGGTTCCCCGTTTAGAGCTTTGCGCTCTCTTCTGCAAAACTAACAAAATCAGTAATTGATTCTCTTGGAGACAAACCAACACGCACTGTCTATTGGTGTGATTCAAGTATTGTATTAGCATAGCTCAAAAGTGATGCCAGTAATGTAGTACATTCCTTGATCCAAGATTCAAAAAAGTAGCATTCGGCCAAGACGACAACGCACGTAATGCACTTTGTGATGTTGAGGCAGTACGTGGAAACGCCCCTGTTTTACTGAAAGAATGATCCCATGGAGTATTGGAGAGACTATAAAAACGGCAAAAAAATACTTGTGTATTCCTGCAACATCAGTGCCATCGGAGAGGCTTTTTTCAAAAGCAGGGTATGTGCTGACAGAACGGCGAAATAGATTATCCTCAGATAAACTAAATGAGATAATATTTCTAAAACAATATTCAAACCCAAAAAATAAACCGTCTGGCTTCACATCTAGGCTAGGCTTATATATACCCAACATTGTAATCTTGTTTTTTTTTTAATTTAACGATTTTATTTAACTTTAACCTGGCCCTGTAGCACGGGATGCTATTAAGACGTGACAAAAGTTCTCCGTCGCGCTCGCTCTTGAGGCTGCGCGATGTGAGTGAGCGCGATGCAAAACTCTTGTTACGTCTTAAATGCGCCCCGTACTAGCCCTACTTGTGTTACTATTTTGTTACTCGTATAGTTATACAGAGAGGTCTGTATGGCAGTTGTTTTAGATAGGCGCATACTTGGTTATTTAATAATGATTCATATTTAACACCTGAATAGAGTGTATTTTTGTTTTGATTTTTATATTTTTGGTGGACATAAAAAAAATTTGTACATACCAAATACTTTATTAGACCATGTTGTTTTACTAATTACATCTTACCTAGTGAAAAATAATTCTTATTCCAACTCTGTATAAAGAGTGGAATTTTATCAGTATTGTTCCGGATGGGAGATCATACTGAGCAACTTTCATTATGGGACCAACTGCAAAATTACAAAAAATATCAACTGTTCATTACATTAGGATTGAGTAGGTATTTACCTTCATACCTGTATGGAATTGCTGCTATTGTTTGTGATTTCTGAGTTGGCCCCATTATTAAAGTTGGATTAAATACCCAGTATGAATACATTTAGAACAAAATAATAATAATTTGATCAGTCGTACATCCAGCCACCCCCTCCCTAACCGAGTCACTCATCATCATTCGAAAACTAACATTTATTATAGTCGTGGATAGAGAGTATTATGTATAATGTTTCTTGAGTGCTAGTCACAAGGATAAGTATTCAATGGGTCATTCCATTATCGCGGGTGCAACATTTAGACGCCTGTTTTGGTTTAACCTAATGAAATAAAAAACATTTTTAAATAAATTAGTCTATGAAAGACTACATTTTAATATGTTTACTTTATATTAATTAACAATTTTCTTAATATAGTACTTTAAAAGCTAGGAGAAAGGTTCAAAGTGCCATCGCGGGCGCAACAAGTTTGGCCCAACCTTTCCAGATCATAAACAAAAAAACACATAAATCTATTAATTCTAACACATTTAATATATTATGCCTTAATATTTTGAAATATATTAGAGTAACAAAGAACATAAAATAAAAAATCTAAACAAAACAAAAATAAACAATGAATTATTTGATATTTTAATAATCGCGGGTGCAACCAGTCTAATTTAGGTGAACATAAACATCAATTTTACTTTAAAATTATATAATTATAGAGACTATTGGATGTTTAATAATTGTCAGTATTAAAATTTAATGTTTTTTATGTTCATTTGTACACACACATAAAATAAATTTAACTACTTAACTTATAGAGTAACCTGCCAACAAATTGTTTTCACAGTTTGGCAGACATTTAATAATTGTAATACTCAGCATGTATTTTTGATAATAAAGATAAATAAATAATAATAAATACCTACTAAACTATCTATATATTTTACAAATAAAAAAGATAATAATATAAAATACTTCTAATAACATCCTGACCTGGAAATATTCTACCCTTAATAAACAGGAGTTTATCAAAGGTAGAATATTTCTTTTAGTCGCCCGGGATGGTTCCGAGGAGGCTGGCAGCGTTCCCTCTCTGTATAGCCAGGCTGATGCGCTGGCTGAGATATCTGCCAGCCCTCTGGTCCCTTGATACCTCGACCAGGCGCGACGAAAGTTCTTTTACTAGTCGTCGCGCTTCGGGTCCCCAGGGCCCCAGGATCTCAACCCCAAACGGCACAAATATGTAGCTGTCAGACAGACCGTTGTATTTGCGCCGTTTGAGGTTTTCTGCAGCAGCCGCCGCCGTGCCCGCCGCCGCGGCACTACCCTGGATGTGGGAGGGGGCCACTGTGTCGGTGCATGTGGCGTCCCAGACTAGGAATTTCCCGTACTTCCAGGGCATTACGGTCATACCGTCGGGCCTCTTCCCGTCGTCTCTCGCCAGGCCGGTTGGCTCCAGAATGGCGGGGATTCCGGCGCTCGCAAAGGCCCGACGTATGACGTTGTTAAGGGCCGGGTGGCGGGGTAATCGGCCGGCACTCCGCTGACAGGAGAGGCCGTGGTGGCCTAGCTGGTCGACGGGGTCCCCGCAACGGCAGCGATGTGGCTCGTTGGTCTTACAGCCTAGTCTCAAACAGACAGAAAGGTTAAAGGTGTTGCGGTCCAGCAGTGTGCCCACACTCGCAGATGGAAGGGCCCTCAACCAATGTCCCGACTCCGGTTCGGCAGAAGCTATGAGACGGGCGCGGTCTGCAGGGCTGGTGGCAGTTTCTAAGAGATTTTCCTGAACCTGCCTGCAGATCGGCTCGTCCCAGCCTCTGGGATTCCGGTAGTCGAGGGACATCTTGTTGTGGGCCAGCGATATCTGACCAGGCGCTCCTGGCCTCGGCCAAGTAGGTGACCTCTGCATCGCCAAGCGATGGGTAAATTATCTTTCCGTAGAGGCCAGCCGTACTGTGTGCCGAGGACAGGAACGCCGGGAGGGCCACACTGGACGCCGAGCGGATGCCCAGGCCGCCGAACCGTATCGGCAGCGATGCCTGGTCCCAGCTGCGGTTATCCAGTTGGCAATTTAGAATTTCGGTTAATATGTTTCTGATCATCGCATCCAAATTATTAAGTAAATTTTGGTGTCTCCAAATAGGTGAGCATCGCAGTACATATGTAAATTTTGGAACGAAAAGACAGTATCTGATGATTACCAGGGCGATTTGCGGATTAATTTGTACCAGCCGATGCGATGATTCCTGGAATTTTGTGATTTCATCGTCAATATATTTGGGAATCGATTCGTAAAGAACTGGGGATCCGAGGAGACGAAGCGAGCTTTTATTTAAGATTTTGATACCGGGTGCCAGAGAGTTAAATTTACTATGAATGTCTGTTTGTTTGTCTGTCGGTAGGTTGGGGTTGATAAAAAGTTCACATTTAGAGAAATTTAATTCTAGTCCGATGTTTTGGAATTCTTTGATCATGGAGTCAAGGTCTTGAAGAGCGGTGCTTGCTGCATCTCCTATGGATCCATCATCGAGATACCACACGTTAAATTTAGATTTAATTTTGGTTATCACCGGATGAATAGCCAGACTGAATATCGCTGGACCGAGTGGGTCTCCCTGCTGACACCCAGCCGCAGAGTAAAGGAGGTGGTTCCTGTATACTAATTTTGTTTTTTCCCCGTAACATTGCCACATGTAGTGGTATATTTCAGGAACCACCTCCTTGATCTGAGTCAGCAGAGCTTCCCTCTCAACCGAGTTGAAGGCGTTCCTTACATCCACTTTCAGCAGCACCTCGCCCGCGCCGCTTGTGAGGAACGCGCGCGCCGCGTGGATTGCCGCCTCGCACCCTCCTTTACTGCCGAAACCTAACTGGGTGGGCTGGAACTTATCCGACAGTATTGGAGCGATGTGTTTGCAGCATATTTTGGATACCACGCGGCGGATTGCGTTTCCCACAGCGATAGGTCTTATCCCACCGTCCTTTTTTTTTAGAGCGCATAGGTTTGCACCGTATAAAACATCAGTTATCTCAGTGCAAACCTCAGTAAAAACCAGATTGTTTCTGTCGAGCGAGCGCACGTAGCTCCGGCCCGGAGGGGCCGGAGTAGGCTATGGCGGGCCCGCTGTGGCGGGGTCCAGGCCCCGTGCCTCCCTCTCGGTTCCTCAGGGAGGCTCCTGCGACGGACCCCGCGGGGCGGTGTCTGCCGATGATGACGGTGCCCACTCAGACCGGCCGGACCGTCGCGCGTGTTGCTCGGACCACTGCCTCCGCGGCTCTTAGGCCGGTTCCGGCCAGGTTCCGACACGTCCGAGAAGTGTATTTTGGAGAAGAAGTCCTGGAGTTAGTTATTATGTAGGTACGTTGGCCGACTAGGAACACTTAAAACTCGTACATCGTGGAAATTGGTATTGTAAGCACTTCGGAATGTAGTATTTATATTATTATCTTATTAGTAATTATGAATTTATAATTTTATTTATTTATTTTATTTATTTGGCATGTTTACACTCAAACATCAAAAAATTATTTTCAATTTTACTTATATAGGAAGCAAATAGGAGATCAAATAATATTAATTGCTAACAGTTATACTTTTTTTAACGCTTAGGGTCTGTTTCACAATGTCTGGTTAGTGGCTACCTGACGGATAAAATACATGCTGTCACTCTCTGTTATTCTTTTTAGACAGTGACAGCATGTATTTTATCCGACAGGTAGCGACTAACCAGACATTGTGAAACAGGGGCTTAAATTAATTATTTCTTTTGAAATACGTCAATAATTGCCGCGATAATATCATCGAATTGCACGTCTGCTACGTCGTTAACGATTTTTGAAAATCTTTTACCATCAATCGTCGTCATGAATTGAACTCTAACGTCTCAATCTTCATCCATATCACTCAGACACAATCCCACATACCGATACTGAGTACTTTTTTTCCGGTTTTGCAGAGCAATTGTACAAGCACATACACACCAGCGCATATATTTTTTGGTAAGACTGTAGCTTGTTCAGTAGCAGTTTCACAACACGCTTCTGGTGATAATTTTGAAGCTTGAGAAGACGTTGATGGTAAAACTCCATCATTTATAAATTCATCATTTGAATCAGAGTCATCTCTGTAAACATCAGAAACGCGCGATTTCTTTTTAGGTGGCAATAAAGATTTACCCTGATCCGAAACTGAAGGAACACATATCTCAGGATTTGATTTGTGATTTGTAAGAGGTTCTAGTTCGTCATCGGCCCATTGATCACTATCTGTACTAGTGATGGGTTTTGGCAACTTCAATACCATTGTTCATTTAAAATGAGACAGAGAAGTGCGTGCCACAGAAATGCTATGAGTCTCTTCAGATTGGAACAAATGTTTGGATTGAATACCTGGTATATTTTTGAGCCCTTCCCATTGAATTCAAATTCAAATGGTATAATCGACGTAAAACAAAGGCCCCGTCATTGAGAAGGAAAGAAATGGCGAAAGAAACTCCTCGAGCATCTTTTCAACTTTTTCCTTATATATCTATTACAATTTTTACTTATATCTAGTACCTACAATTTTACTTAAGTAAGATAAGATAAGATAAGATAAGATATTCTTTATTTGCACACAAAAATATTGACAACAATACAAAACTTAATCTAACACATATGTACAAATGGCGGTCTTATCGCTTAAAGCGATTTCTTCCAGACAACCTTTGGGTGGAAGGATATTTAGATGTAAAGGGTAAAGTGTAGCAGGAATAAAGAATATACAATAAATATTTAATATACCAAAATATACTACCTACAATATATTTACATACATAATTTATATACCTAGCATCATAATATATAATATATTTAAATATATACTAATATATAATAAACTACATACCATGTTACTTATATATAATAATAAGCATATTAAAGAGGGTACGAGTATAGTGATCTTCAATCAAGAGCCGAGAAAATGGTCTTTTAACATCCTTTTGAATGAGGCCAATGACGGTGCTTTCCGTATACTAAGTGGGAGATCGTTCCATAGTAATATCGTTATCGATTCCAGATAGTAATATCGTTGCCTCTAAGCCGGAGGTTCTTGCCGAAATCGAAGGTTTTTACGGACAACTTTATGCTTCACACGCGCAGAAGTCTGTGGCTCAGCTCACCGATTCCAGAGCGCCACTAATACGCCACTACACTGACGACATCCCTGACGTCGACATAGGCGAGATTAGGATAGCCCTTGAGCAGCTTAAAAACAACAAGGCTCCGGATGAAGACGGAATTACTACAGAGCTTCTGAAAGCTGGAGGTATTGCAATCCTCGAACAGCTCCAGAGGCTCTTCAATTCGGTTCTTCACAATGGCATTACACCGGAGGCATGGTCTGAGAGCGTCGTGGTATTGTTCTTTAAGAAGGGTGACAAAACCCTTCTGAAGAACTATAGACCGATCTCGCTTTTAAGACATGTATACAAGCTGTTCTCAAGGGTTATCACGAACCGTCTTGCCCAAAAGTTAGACGAGTTCCAGCCCCCAGAGCAGGCTGGGTTTCGAAAAGGCTTTAGTACAATAGACCACATCCACACAGTAAGGCAGATTATACAGAAGACCGAAGAGTATAATCAGCCTCTGTGTCTAGCCTTTGTTGACTATGAAAAAGCCTTCGACTCCATCGAGACCTGGGCAGTTTTGGAATCCTTGCAGAGATGCCAAATCGATTGGCGCTATATCGAGGTGTTGAGATGTCTGTACAATGCCGCTACTATGACTGTCCAAGTACAGGACCACAAGACAAGACCTATCCAACTGCAACGTGGAGTGAGACAGGGGGATGTGATATCTCCGAAACTGTTCACCAATGCAGTGGAAAATGTCTTTAAGACGTTGGACTGGAAAGGACATGGCATATGTATAAATGGCGAGTACATGTCACACCTCCGCTTCGCGGACGACATCGTTATTATGGCAGAATCTCTGCAGGAACTCAGCTGGATGCTAAGTGGCCTAAATGCTGCTTCCCGACGTGTAGGCCTCGGAATGAACTTGGACAAGACGAAAGTCATGTACAATGCTCACATCAAACCGGAGCCGGTCGCCGTTGGTGAGGCAACAATCGAAGTTGTGCAAGAATATGTCTACCTCGGGCAGACTATTCGGCTAGGCAGAAGCAACTTCGACAAGGAGGCTGCAAGGCGCATCCAACTGGGTTGGGCTGCATTCGGGAAACTTCGTCACATATTCTCCTCGGCCATTCCTCAGAGCCTGAAGACAAAAGTCTTCAACCAGTGCGTCCTGCCAGTGATGACGTATGGTGCAGAGACGTGGACACTGACGGTAGGACTGGTCCACCGATTTAAAGTCGCTCAGCGTGCTATGGAGAGAGCTATGCTTGGGGTTTCTCTGATGGATCGTATCAGAAATGAGGTTATCCGACAAAGGACTAAGGTTACCGACATAGCTGTCAAAATATGCAAGCTGAAGTGGCAGTGGGCTGGTCATATCTGCCGAAGAACCGATAACCGTTGGGGTAGACGAGTTCTCGAGTGGAGACCACGAACAGGCAAACGCAGCGTGGGACGCCCTCCTGCCCGCTGGACTGACGACCTTAGGCGGGTGGCGGGTAGTGGTTGGATGAGGAAGGCCGAGGACCGAGTGTTGTGGCGCTCCTTGGGAGAGTCCTATGTCCAGCAGTGGATGATTATTGGCTGATGATGATGATGATGATGTTTCGAAATAGCCGAAAGCAGATTAATATAATTTGAGTGCGTTGTACATACGTAAACATTATGAGGGGTATCATTAATTGGCAGAATGTGAGCTGGTCTCTCATTATAAAAAATAGTCTTGCCTATGGATATTTCAGGATGAACTTCTTTAAAAATTTCAAAGGCTTCCCGAATGCTCATAATTATTGTTCTTTTTTGGATTCGCATTTTCGTTCCTGTATCGGACTTGACTGTCTTCACATCTTTTATGCCAGGCATTTGTCTGCTAATGTCATCCCTATTATAAAAATCACAAATTCGTTTTTTCCCTTCATCCGTTAGCTTTCGAGGCGCTGGTTTAGGGGCGTCATTTTTGTCAATTGCAGCCATGTTGAAATCTGAAGCAATTTTTTTTACCACTTCCACTGCTTTGGTTGGACTGGCTGGTAGAGCACGTTTTATCTTTGCCACAGCCTTCCCTAGTGTGCGAGGACTGCTGTAGCTACGAGATGTTTGTTTTAATTGTTCTTCCTTACGTCGTTTTCTAGTTGCCTGCATTCTTTCTATCGATCTGATTCTAGCCAATATTTTCAAATTTTCATCTGTCTCCATGTTCTTCTTCATGACTTCTCTCCGTTTAGAATCACGAGCCCTTTCCCGTTGGAGGTATGCAGCATGAAGCTCAGGATTTTCTTTTAATTTCCGCCTATATTTCTGGGAAGCAGTCTCCTTAGTCTGTTGCTCTGTTGTCATTTTAACTGATAATTCTGTAAAAAATATAGAATATAAATTACACACACATATTAAATATATATCATAAATTGTCTTCAGCATATATAATTAGTCAAGGTTTATCAAAACAAGGAAATATATAATTAATCACCCAAAAAGGTTACGTGAAAAAAAGTTACACCCGCGATCTCACATTGAGATCAAGGGTGCAACCAATTTAAGTTATCGTTAACTTTAACCTAACATTCATTACACTCTTAAAAACAAATAATTTAAGTTTGGTTTTGATTTCTTCTTACTTTTGGAAAGTTTCAAAACGTTAGCTCTTCATTTTTGTTAAAAAAAGTAAACTTTTATGTCTTTTGCATCGCGGGTGCAACAAGTTGACAGTGTATTCTAGCAATAAATTTTTCTTAATAAATAACAACAAATACTTACATTTTTTGGAACACGAAGATAAATGAATATTGTCACTTCGTTTAACCCATTGGTACTCAACCTTTTTTATATAAGGGCCACAAACACGTTCAAGTCATGGGGTCGCGGGCCGCAAGCAATTTTTTTTTTTACTATTATAGGGCGATGTAAACTATCGAATAATAAAATTTGCTCCTTCAGAAACCATACACATACGCCAACGAATCATCCAATCACCACAACATTTTTTTAAACGCTGTTTTCAGAGTTGTGTTTAGTAGTCGCGGCGATTTTTCTTTATTGTCTTCTATCGATTGAAAACAGTGCCTCGAAGTAGTAATTCACGGCTCTAGCTTCTTTTTTAGAGCTAGAGCTGTGAGCTGCAGCCATATCTGGTTAATATGGTGAATGCTCGATGGTATTTTTTGAGTGTTTCTCAAAAAATCATTCACAATGATGATTCTCGTGCGAAAGGCGCGATATCGTAGTGCAAAATCTTTTCTCGATTTTTTTTCCACATATCTCATTTTGACCTTCTTCGTCGAATTTATTAAATTCTACATAACCCGCAAATAATATTATTTTCTCTGTAAACAGCGTTTAAACGTTTAAAAAAATGTTGTGATGATTGGATAATTTGTTGGCGTATGTGTATCGTTTCTTAAGGAGCAAAATTTGAAAGTTATAAAATAAATTTGGATGAATAACAAACATTTTTTGTTTTATGGATATAATCCCGATACTTTATACACAGAATGTACTTATAAATAAAATAAATAAATAAATAATCTTTATTTCAAAAACATTCTTACATTCTTGTTATACAATTATATAGTAGAACAAGGGTCAAGTCTCTACTCCCTAAATAGGTGGAAAACCTGTAGCTTAGGATGAGTAGATGCTCTTCCCGAAAATATGGTACGATTATAAATACGCTTATAATTATGTACATTATTATATAACATTATTTGTGTAAGAATACTAGAGTATATATAATGCAATTTTAGAATTTAAAACTATAATAAGTAAAGTACTATAATTCATTATGGACTAAGGTTATTTTTATAAATTTTAAAAATATTACCTGTGATATAATAAGATTTTTTTTGAAATTAAACAATCAAAGTTCTCATTTTGTTCATTTAACAATAGTTTTACCTATATTCTCTATTATCTCTCATGGCACGCGGGCCACTGAGAAAGGCCCGGCGGGCCACATGCGGCCCGCGGGCCGCAGTTTGAGTATAGCTGGTTTAACCGGTAAAACATAACCTCAAACTGTCAACAACAACTGTTTCGCGCCAGTGTTGCTAGTTATGATTTTACAGCTTATACCAATTCTTCGGATGGTAGTATTTTCAAACGCTCCAAAAAAGAAGATATGGTATTTAATAAAAAAAAAATATTTCATTATTATATTTAGACTTTCTTCTTTGCACTAATAATAAAAAAAAACAACAAATAGCGTGATTGAAAAAAAACATGTCGGAAGTCCTCGGCTATCCAATATCAAAACACAGTAAGCGCCAACTTTTAAAAAAAACGGGTCTTTGATTTATACATTATTTTAGGCGATTCCGCACATTCCTGTTTCCTGCATTGTCCGAATATCAAAAAACGGCTTAGAAACGAAAATAAAATTTCTAAAAACCTAGTAACTCCACCCTGCGAAATCTAAAATGCCACGAAAACCATTTTAAAACACAGTACTCAGCCACCAACCATTTTAAAACACAGTAAGTGAAAATGACTTACTAGGTTTTAAAATTGTCAATGGCGCTTACTAGGTTTTGAAATGGTCAGCAAAGGTCAATTTTTGCCCGTTAATTTTAGTAAGTCACAAATGGCATACATTATTACAAACACTTCTTTCGAAAAAATATCAGATATTTCAGAACCTGTATCTTTGAACCAATGAGACCTAGAGAGGTGAATTAAAAGTAGAACATAAGGAAATTTTGTCTTCTTTATAAAAGTCATAGAGACCTTTCTCGTCAGAACCTTTCAACTAGCCCTATTTTGCATAAACCAAAAAAAACTCAAACATTGTAAACTAATTTTAGCTCAAAATTTATGAAATATTGTCTAATTTAAGGCAGCCATAAATAATGTTCGTGTCAGACATGCCTTCTTAATATGGCGATTTGGTTCATTTAGATAAAACTTAAAAATATGCCGGTATTTCAGCTATTACTTAGTGCGGTCGTGTAAAAGTGCTGCACAATTTGATTTATATTATGTGAAGGATCCAAAACATATAAAAAAAGAAAAAACATATAAATTATTACGTTATTATTGCAATTTCAATATACTTAACTTGTCTTAAATTACACAATAATGGCTCTTACTAGGTTATAAAATGGTCAGTGAGGGCGGTTTTAGGGTGAGAAAACCATTTAAAACCTAGTTAGTGTTTTCTTTTGTGCATTACAGCAACAATATTAGTCATATTTAAATGAAATAGTATTGTATGTAAAGCCTAGGTTCGGCCGGTTCTTTTAAGCAACTTAATTCGTTTAGATATGTATCATAGTTTTACCAGGGCATTGAAATGAAGGGACAAAAACGTTTTTTGGCTCTCCTGAACATTTTGTCTCTTGGCTGTTACTGTGTTTTGAAATTGGACAGCCGTCCTCTCTAGCGGAATCGCCCCAATGGGACTAATTCTGAAGGCAGCTATTTGAAATTTAGACATGTCAAAACTTAAATTTCCTCAAGGGAAGTGACTTTTAGTGAGTAGTAGTATTTATCTACGTAAATGATGTAGCGGTAGCGGTGCAAGGTTTAATGAAAATGTAGCGACAAATATGTAGAAAATGCAAAAGTAGTAAATGAAAAAGTTGCGATGAATAAGTAGTAAATGCAAAAGTAACGACGAATAAGTAGCGACACATAAGAATTGGTAAATGATTAGTAATACTCTAAAATTATAATCGAATGATTGTAATAAACGAATAATTAATGTACTCGTAGTATCATTAATAATCGCGCATCGCTTTTGGATAATTCGTTCATGTTTTATTTTATTACTTTTATTTTCGAAAGTGCAGTTTGATTAAACTTCTGATAAATTATAATAAAACAATATCGAAAAGAGTGCCTCGAACTGAAACAGACTGTCCTATTTAAGGATCAACCTGTTTGATGAACAAATCAGTGCTCCCAAACAATAGCCGACACCCTAAAATATATTACTTTTGTGAGACATGAAGAAAAATCTAAAGAATTCGTCGTGGCTCTGGATGTGATGAAAGTTTGGACTAGGATTCATTACCAGCTGTAGTATACAATGTGTTAAAAAAATATTGAAAACGAATTACGATAAGTATTTACATTTCTTAAACTTTACTGTCATTGCATGTAATGGGTCCCCAGATTTTTAACAAACTTCCTAATAATATAAAGGAAATCAGGAGAGTTACAAGCTTCCTCATTAGCGTGAAGAATTACCTATTAACAAACGCGTACTACTCTGTGCAAGAATTCTTAGACTCATAAGTGATATCACTATATTGTGTTAAATATAATATACTTACTTTATAACTTTAAAATATTAAATATAATAATTAATTAACATACCTATTATTAATGTGTCTACAAACCATGTGTATGACTATGTATTCCTTTAAACATCATTATTCGAAATTAATTAGTACTATAATATGACGTGATAATTTAATCTCAATTCTAATGACGTGTAATGGTTATGAATATGAATAATATATCCAAAATCAAAACAATCAGAAAGCTTTATGGTGAAGTTACAAGCATGGAGAAAAATATGTCTCACAAAGTTGTTTAATATCTGTATGATTAGTTACATCATTTCAAGCATTGACTTATATGTATATTACTAGCGATAGCGTAAGGACAGGCCAAACCGCACTAGAAAATGACACACTCGCGTTGGCCCTAAAATCTCATAAATCTGTCATAATTTGTATGAATTAGGGCCAGCGCGCGGGTGTCATTTTCTTTTGACAAAACGTTCTGACGGGCGTATCCTTTCATTTTAAATCCTTGATTTCAAGCAATATTTGTGAAATAAACTTTTCTCTGAGATTAGTACTTTGGCTGTTATAATTTGTCAAAGTGTCACAGGATTTTTTTTGGGATGCGTAGTCACGGTATTTAAACATTAATCGACAAGAGGTGTAAACAACAAAGAGATAAAACAGCCGAGAAGAGAGAAGCATATCACGGAAGGAGATGAGGGGGCAGAAGGTATAAACGGAGAGAGATCAGGACCGGAAGTATCAAGAACATACTGATCCGGTTATCGTCGGGGGCAATTGGGGCTGCATCGGCATCGCCTTATTTTAACGCCTCCCGTACCCTGGGTACCCCCTATGTATGTCACGAAGGAGGCGTCGGAACCTGGCGGCGTCACTGGGCAAACATCTTAAAACATTGTTTCTGTACATATACGTATATATTCGCCCATGTACCACTTAAGGCGCCGCTCCAGAGTGTTGGTGTGCACCTTAACACCTTACAGCTGGGTCTACATGGATGGCTACTGTCCCATTCACAAATTGGATGCTGTGGTTGACCACAGCATGTCTCTGTCTGTGATCAATGCCCATATATGCCCGGTGCATATCGGACATTATGAAAGATCCCTGCTCTGCATTGCGCTCACCTGCGTGAAGTTAGCAGCCTAAAGTTAGCAGCCTATGAATATGCGACCAAATTAAGATGGTCACTTCACTCATCCTGTTCTTATTCAATTAAAATGTATGCAAAGGCTTACGTTGTGTATAGTAGTAATACTATATGCTAATAAAAATTTAATACAAACCAATATTGTCAAAATTACCATAATTCTAACTTATTAAAATTAAAGTCAGCAGCCTAAATGGTCCATTTGTATGGAGACACCTGGAAGTTGTCCAGATGCCAGCATCTCACCTAGTTTATATTTTGTATTGACTCATGAGCAAAGGCTGACAGAAGTTTCATCAACATTGAAATAGGATAACAGGGGTAACGGGAAGAAAGAATGAAATATAAAGTTAGCAGCCTAAATGGTGAATTTGTATGGGGGCACCTGGAAGTCGTCCAGATGCCAGCATCTCACCTAGTTTATTTTGTGTATATTCCCATAAACAAAGGCTGACAGAAATTTCATCAACATTGAAAGAGGATAGCAGGGGTAGCCGGGCCACTTTATAACTGATTTTGGTGAAAAATCGTCATTTTGTATGGAGACACCTGGAAGTTGTCCAGATGCCAGCATCTCACCTAGTTTATTTTGTGTGTTGTTTCATAAGAAAAGGCTGACAGAAGTTTCATCAACATTGAAAGAGGAAAACAGGGGTAACGGGACGAAAGAATTAAATAAAAAGTTAGCAGCCTAAATGGTGACTTTGTATGGGGGCACCTGGAAGTCGTCCAGATGCCAGCATCTCACCTAGTTTATTTTGTGTATATTCTCATAAACAAAGGCTGACAGGAGTTTCATCAACATTGAAAGAGGATAGCAGGGGAAGCCGGGCCACTTTATATCTGATTTTGGTGGAAAAACGACATTTTGTATGGAGACACCTGGAAGTTGTCCAGATGCCAGCATGTCACCTAGTTTATTTTCTGTGTTGTTGCATAAGAAAAGGCTGACAGAAGTTTCATCAACATTGAAAGAGGATAACAGGGGCAACGGGAAGAAAGAATGAAATATAAAGTTAGCAGCCTAAATGGTGACTTTGTATGGGGGCACCTGGAAGTCGTCCAGATGCCAGCATCTCACCTAGTTCATTTTGTGTATATTCCCATAAACAAAGGCTGACAGAAGTTTCATCAACATTGAAAGAGGATAGCAGGGGTAGCCGGACCATTTTATAACTGATTTTGGTGGAAAATCGTCATTTTGTATGGAGACACCTGGAAGTTGTCTAGATGCCAGCATCTCACCTAGTTTATTTTGTGTGTTGTTTTATAAGCAAAGGCTGACAGAAGTTTCATCAACATTGAAAGAGGATAACAGGGGTAACGGGACGAAAGAATGAAATAAAAAGTTAGCAACCTAAATGGTGAATTTGTATGGGGGCACCTGGAAGTCATACAGATGCCAGCATCTCACCTAGTTTATTTTGTGTATATTCCCATAAACAAAGGCTGACAGAAGTTTCATCAACATTGAAAGAGGATAGCAGGGGTAGCCGGGCCACTTTATAACTGATTTTGGTGGAAAATCGTCATTTTGTATGGAGACACCTGGAAGTTGTCCAGATGCCAGCATGTCACCTAGTTTATTTTGTGTGTTGTTTCGAAAGCAAAGGCTGACAGAAGTTTTATAGACATTGAAAGAGGATAACAGGGGTAACGGGACGAATGAATGAAATAAAAAGTTAGCAGCCTAAATGGTGAATTTGTATGGGAACACCTGGAAGTCGTCCAGATGCCAGCATCTCACCTAGTTTATTTTGTGTATATTTCCATACACAAAGGCTGACAGAAGTTTCATCAACATTGAAAGAGGATAGCAGGGGTAGCCGGGCCATTTTATAACTGATTTTGGTGGAAAATCGTCATTTTGTATGGAGACACCTGGAAGTTGTCCAGATGCCAGCATCTCACCTAGTTTATTTTGTGTGTTGTTTCATAAGCAAAGGCTGACAGAAGTTTCATCAACATTGAAAGAGGATTACGGGGGTAACGGGACGAAAGAATGAAATAAAAAGTTAGCAGCCTAAATGGTGAATTTGTATGGGGGCATCTGGAAGTCGTCCAGATGCCAGCATCTCACCTAGTCAACTTTGTGTCTTCACTCAAGAGCAAAGGTTGACAGAAGTTTCATCAACATTGAAAGAGGATAGCAGGGGTAGCCGGGCCACTTTATAACTGATTTTGGTGAAAAATCGACATTTTGTATGGAGACACCTGAAAGTTGTCCAGATGCCAGCATCTCACCTAGTTAATTTTGTGTGTTGTTTTATAAGAAAAGGCTGACAGAAGTTTCATCAACATTGAAAGAGGATAGCAGGGGTAGCCGGGCCACTTTATAACTGATTTTGGTGGAAAAACGACATTTTGTATGGAGACACCTGGAAGTTGTCCAGATGCCAGCATGTCACCTAGTTTATTTTCTGTGTTGTTGCATAAGAAAAGGCTGACAGAAGTTTCATCAACATTGAAAGAGGATAACAGGGGTAACGGGACGAAAGAATTAAATAAAAAGTTAGCAGCCTAAATGAGTTATAAAGTGGCCCGGCTACCCCTGCTATCCTCTTTCAATGTTTATGAAACTTCTGTCAGCCTTTTCTTATGCAACAACACACAAAATAAACTAGGTGAGATGCTGGCATCTGGACCGCTTCCAGGTGTCTCCATACAAAATGACGATTTTCCCACCAAAATCAGTTATAAAATGGCCCGGCTACCCCTGCTATCCTCTTTTAATGTTGATGAAACTTCATTAAGCTACTTCTTGTAAGTCAATACACAAAATAAACTAGGTGAGATGCTGGCATCTGGACGACTTCCAGGTGCCCCCATACAAAGTCACCATTTAGGCTGCTAACTTTATATTTCATTCTTTCTTCCCGTTGCCCCTGTTATCCTCTTTCAATGTTGATGAAACTTCTGTCAGCCTTTTTCTTATGCAACAACACACAAAAGAAACTAGGTGAAATGCTGGCATCTGGACAACTTCCAGGTGTCTCCATACAAAATGTCGTTTTTCCACCAAAATCAGTTATAAAGTGGCCCGGCTACCCCTGCTATCCTCTTTCAATGTTGATGAAACTTCATTAAGCTACTTCTTAAAAGTCAATTCACAAAATAAACTAGGTGAGATGCTGGCATCTGGACGACTTCCAGGTGCCCCCATACAAAGTCACCATTTAGGCTGCTAACTTTTTATTTCATTCTTTCGTCCCGTTACCCCTGTTATCCTCTTTCAATATTAATGAAACATCATTTAGCTACTACTTATAAGTCAATACACAAAATAAACTAGGTGAGATGCTGGCATCTGGACGACTTCCAGGTGCCCCCATACAAATTCACCATTTAGGCTGCTAACTTTTTATGTCTTTCTTTCTTCCCGTTACCCCTGTTATCCTCTTTCAATGTTGATGAAACTTCTGTCAGCCTTTTCTTATATAACAACACACAAAATAAACTAGGTAAGATGCTGGCATCTGGACAACTTCCAGGTGTCTCCATACGAAATGACGTTTTTCCACCAAAATCAGTTATAAAGTGGCCCGGCTACCCCTGCTATCCTCTTTCAATGTTGATGAAACTTCTGTCAGCCTTTGTTTATGGGAATATACACAAAAAAAACTAGGTGAGATGCTGGCACCTGGACGACTTCCAGGTGCCCCCATACAAATTCACCATTTAGGCTGCTAACTTTTTATTTCATTCTTTCGTCCCGTTACCCCTGTTATCCTCTTTCAATATTAATGAAACTTCATTAAGCTACTTCTTATAAGTCAATACACAAAATAAACTAGGTGAGATGCTGGCATCTGGACGACTTCCAGGTGCCCATATACAAATTCACCATTTAGGCTGCTAACTTTTTATTTCATTCTTTCTTCCCGTTTCCCCTGTTATCCTCTTTCAATGTTGATGAAACTTCTGTCAGCCTTTTTTTATGAAACAACACACAAAATAAACAACACAGAAAATAAACTAGGTGACATGCTGGCATCTGGACAACTTCCAGGTGTCTCCATACAAAATGTAGTTTTTCAACCAAAATCAGTTATAAAGTGGCCCGGCTACCCCTGCTATCCTCTTTCAATGTTGATGAAACTTCTGTCAGCCTTTGTTTATGGGAATATACACAAAATAAACTAGGTGAGATGCTGGCATCTGGACGACTTCCAGGTGCCCCCATACAAAGTCACCATTTAGGCTGCTAACTTTATATTTCATTCTTTCTTCCCGTTGCCCCTGTTATCCTCTTTCAATGTTGATGAAACTTCTGTCAGCCTTTTCTTATATAACAACACACAAAATAAACTAGGTAAGATGCTGGCATCTGGACAACTTCCAGGTGTCTCCATACGAAATGACGTTTTTCCACCAAAATCAGTTATAAAGTGGCCCGGCTACCCCTGCTATCCTCTTTCAATGTTGATGAAACTTCTGTCAGCCTTTGTTTATGGAAATATACACAAAAAAAACTAGGTGAGATGCTGGCACCTGGACGACTTCCAGGTGCCCCCATACAAATTCACCATTTAGGCTGCTAACTTTTTATTTCATTCTTTCGTCCCGTTACCCCTGTTATCCTCTTTCAATATTAATGAAACTTCATTAAGCTACTTCTTATAAGTCAATACACAAAATAAACTAGGTGAGATGCTGGCATCTGGACGACTTCCAGGTGCCCATATACAAATTCACCATTTAGGCTGCTAACTTTTTATTTCATTCTTTCTTCCCGTTTCCCCTGTTATCCTCTTTCAATGTTGATGAAACTTCTGTCAGCCTTTTCTTATGAAACAACACACAAAATAAACAACACAGAAAATAAACTAGGTGACATGCTGGCATCTGGACAACTTCCAGGTGTCTCCATACAAAATGTAGTTTTTCAACCAAAATCAGTTATAAAGTGGCCCGGCTACCCCTGCTATCCTCTTTCAATGTTGATGAAACTTCTGTCAGCCTTTGTTTATGGGAATATACACAAAATAAACTAGGTGAGATGCTGGCATCTGGACGACTTCCAGGTGCCCCCATACAAATTCACCATTTAGGCTGCTAACTTTTTATTTCATTCTTTCGTCCCGTTACCCCTGTTATCCTCTTTCAATGTTGATGAAACTTCTGTCAGCCTTTGCTCATGAAACAACACACAAAATAAACTAGGTGACATGCTGGCATCTGGACAACTTCCAGGTGTCTCTATACAAAATGACGATTTTCCACCAAAATCAGTTATAAAATGGCCCGGCTACCCCTGCTATCCTCTTTCAATGTTGATGAAACTTCTGTCAGCCTTTGTTTATGGGAATATACACAAAATAAACTAGGTGAGATGCTGGCATCTGGACGACTTCCAGGTGCCCCCATACAAAGTCACCATTTAGGCTGCTAACTTTATATTTCATTCTTTCTTCCCGTTGCCCCTGTTATCCTCTTTCAATGTTGATGAAACTTCTGTCAGCCTTTTTTTATGCAACAACACAGAAAATAAACTAGGTGACATGCTGGCATCTGGACAACTTCCAGGTGTCTCCATACAAAATGACGTTTTTCCACCAAAATCAGTTATAAAGTGGCCCGGCTACCCCTGCTATCCTCTTTCAATGTTGATGAAACTTCTGTCAGCATTTGCTCATGAGTCAACACACAAAGTTAACTAGGTGAGATGCTGGCATCTGGACGACTTCCAGGTGCCCCCATACAAATTCACCATTTAGGCTGCTAACTTTATATTTTATTCTTTCTTCCCGTTACCCCTGTTATCCTCTTTTAATGTTGATAAACTTCTGTCAGCCTTTGCTCATGAGTCAATACATAATATAAACTAGGTGAGATGCTGGCATCTGGACAACTTCCAGGTGTCTCTATACAAATTCACCATTTAGGCTGCTAACTTTTTATTTCATTCTTTCGTCCCGTTACCCCTGTTATTCTCTTTCAATGTTGATGAAACTTCTGTCAGCCTTTGCTTATGAAACAACACACAAAATAAACTAGGTGACATGCTGGCATCTGGACAACTTCCAGGTGTCTCTATACAAAATGACGATTTTCCACCAAAATCAGTTATAAAATGGCCCGGCTACCCCTGCTATCCTCTTTCAATGTTGATGAAACTTCTGTCAGCCTTTGTTTATGGGAATGTACACAAAATAAACTAGGTGAGATGCTGGCATCTGTACGACTTCCAGGTGCCCCCATACAAAGTCACCATTTAGGCTGCTAACTTTATATTTCATTCTTTCTTCCCGTTGCCCCTGTTATCCTCTTTCAATGTTGATGAAACTTCTGTCAGCCTTTTCTTATGCAACAACACACAAAATAAACTAGGTGACATGCTGGCATCTGGAAAACTTCCAGGTGTCTCTATACAAAATGACGATTTTCCACCAAAATCAGTTATAAAATGGCCCGGCTACCCCTGCTATCCTCTTTCAATTTTGATGAAACTTCTGTCAGCCTTTGTTTATGGGAATATACACAAAATAAACTAGGTGAGATGCTGGCATCTGGACGACTTCCAGGTGCCCCCATACAAAGTCACCATTTAGGCTGCTAACTTTATATTTCATTCTTTCTTCCCGTTGCCCCTGTTATCCTCTTTCAATGTTGGTGAAACTTCTGTCAGCCTTTTCATATGCAACAACACAGAAAATAAACTAGGTGACATGCTGGCATCTGGACAACTTCCAGGTGTCTCCATACAAAATGTAGTTTTTCAATCAAAATCAGTTATAAAGTGGCCCGGCTACCCCTGCTATCCTCTTTCAATGTTGATGAAACTTCTGTCAGCTTTTGTTTATGGGAATATACACAAAATAAACTAGGTGAGATGCTGGCATCTGGACGACTTCCAGGTGCCCCCATACAAATTCACCATTTAGGCTGCTAACTTTTTATTTCATTCTTTCGTCCCGTTACCCCTGTTATCCTCTTTCAATGTTGATGAAACTTCTGTCAGCCTTTGCTCATGAAACAACACACAAAATAAACTAGGTGACATGCTGGCATCTGGACAACTTCCAGGTGTCTCTATACAAAATGACGATTTTCCACCAAAATCAGTTATAAAATGGCCCGGCTACCCCTGCTATCCTCTTTCAATGTTGATGAAACTTCTGTCAGCCTTTGTTTATGGGAATATACACAAAATAAACTAGGTGAGATGCTGGCATCTGGACGACTTCCAGGTGCCCCCATACAAAGTCACCATTTAGGCTGCTAACTTTATATTTTATTCTTTCTTCCCGTTGCCCCTGTTATCCTCTTTCAATGTTGATGAAACTTCTGTCAGCCTTTTCTTATGCAACAACACACAAAATAAACTTGGTGACATGCTGGCATCTGGACAACTTCCAGGTGTCTCCATACAAAATGACGTTTTTCCACCAAAATCAGTTATAAAGTGGCCCGGCTACCCCTGCTATCCTCTTTCAATGTTGATGAAACTTCTGTCAGCCTTTGCTCATGAGTCAACACACAATGTTAACTAGGTGAGATGCTGGCATCTGGACGACTTCCAGGTGCCCCCATACAAATTCACCATTTAGGCTGCTAACTTTATATTTCATTCTTTCTTCCCGTTACCCCTGTTATCCTCTTTCAATGTTGATGAAACTTCTGTCAGCCTTTTCTTATGCAACCACACAAAATAAACTTGGTGACATGCTGGCATCTGGACAACTTCCAGGTGTCTCCATACAAAATGACGTTTTTCCACCAAAATCAGTTATAAAGTGGCCCGGCTACCCCTGCTATCCTCTTTCAATGTTGATGAAACTTCTGTCAGCCTTTGCTCATGAGTCAACACACAAAGTTAACTAGGTGAGATGCTGGCACCTGGACGACTTCCAGGTGCCCCCATACAAATTCACCATTTAGGCTGCTAACTTTATATTTCATTCTTTCTTCCCGTTACCCCTGTTATCCTCTTTCAATGTTGATGAAACTTCTGTCAGCCTTTGCTCATGAGTCAATACATAATATAAACTAGGTGAGATGCTGGCATCTGGACAACTTCCAGGTGTCTCCATACAAATGGACCATTTAGGCTGCTGACTTTAATTTTAATAAGTTAGAATTATGGTAATTTTGACAATATTGGTTTGTATTAAATTTTTATTAGCATATAGTACTACTACTATACACAACGTAAGCCTTTGCATACGTTTTAATTGAATAAGAACAGGATGAGTGAAGTGACCATCTTAATTTGGTCGCATATTCATAGGCTGCTAACTTTAGGCTGCTAACTTCACGCAGGTATTGCGCTCCACAATGGGGTCAAGGGAGGAACGTGTTTTATAAGGGATCAATTCCACGTGAATGTGTTTATTCTTCCTACCCAGACACCCGAACGACCACGTCTGCCTGCGCAGAACTCGGCCTCTGTGGTATTTCCGCGTATAGGAGGTGCGTTTCATCCACCACGTCGTCCACTCCTCCGATTTTTACGCGGTCATGTGCTTGTGCTACCTCGCACACCTCCCGCAGGAAATGGTAGACTTGGCTAGCACTTTTTGTGCCACCCCTACGTCTTTCGCCGCTTGAGACACTTTGTCTCGCCGCAAAAAATGGACCATCAGGCGTAAATATGCCACCATGCCCACTTTTCCCCTAGCAAAAAAGTTTTTGCTAGCGGCGAAAGAGTTTTTTGCCTCTCGTCTCTAGCCCTGGTGCTACTCCAGCATCGCCAACGGTAGCCCAGCTTATAGCTTTCTTTGGCCTCTCTACACATCTTTACCCTGTAATTAGGGCATCGAAGAGGGCGAGTGGGAATCAAAAGCCACGCTTTCGCCGCAAAACTGCTGCAGCATTATTGGGAATTCCCACCCTGAAATTCCAAATGTTAAAATTTCGTTCCAAAATCAAATGCAATGGATTCATTTTGAACGACCTAAATCTAAACTACATACCTACCTAACTAAGCGTAACCTAAATGTAACCTACCTAAATATAAACTTACGAATAAAATACTAAATAAAGAACTATCTAAGTGTAACCTACCCCAATATTTAAAACTAACTAATAAAATCTACTTAAATAATAAAATCCTAAATACCTACCAAAATAATTAACAAATTAAGCAATAAAACCTAAAACTATTAACAATAAATCCTACAATAAAAACGAAAAGAAAGCAAATCCACCAAACAATATTAAGCGCATACGCAAACATAAGTTTTTGTATGACAACTTGACAACATTTTCAAATCTCAGACGCTTACATCAACTTTTTCCTATACGCAGGATAATGTTAGCGTGTAGTCCGTGTAGAACACACCAGCGCGGTCTGGCACTCAGCGCGGACGTGTATCCGGCAATTATATTATAAAATAAATGGTTGGTTAAATATCCACTTAAAAAAAGACTTACTTATAGGTAATAGTTATTTGATTAAATGCTATTTGTCAGTTGCCGTCATAGTATTGTGGTATTTTAATGAAAAGTTAAACTTTCCTGAGATAATCGAAGTGTCTGACGATCACAATGATTAATTTTCGGGTTCAGCCACTTTGAAATATTATAACTTCAAAAATACTAATCTCAGAGAAAAGATTATTTGACAAATATTGCTTGGAATTAGGTCGTCAATCAGCTGACAATATAATAATAATTAATTAATAATATCCTCCTAGCCGAATTTCGACCACGGCGGCCAATCTCAATTGAGATCAGCCATCAACGCAGGAGTAGAGCCCAATCAGACAACAAAATAGGTACTTAGGTAGTTTAGTAGTTTTATGAAAAAATTTAAGTCTGTGACACTTTGAAAAATTATAACAGCCAAACTACTAATCTCAGAGAAAAGTTATTTTACAAATATAGCTTGAAATGATGTAACTAATCATATCTCATCAACAAAAGAGTATATATGTATGTAAAAATTCCATAACATTCCAAAATTTGTCAGAGTCCCTGATTCTGTCTTAACAGTAAAGTGTCAATAGAGTCGAAAATACGAATTCCAGAAAAAAGTTTATTCGACATAATATGTTTGTAACATAATAAATAATCCCCCATTATTCAAATATAAAAATTTTAATATTTAAAAAAATCGGTTATTAAGGTCTGCCAAACTTTACGAATGCATTTGATGGCAGACGTACTGGTAGTATACTCTTTGATTATATAATAATAATACTCTAAATATTTTTAATGATAGATCTTTGGAATTAAAAGATAAAGATAAAGATAAAGAAACATTTATTCGACACATAGACAGCAACAACAACAAAAAGAAAAATACAGACTTAAAGAAAAGAAATACATATACAAGATAACAAGGCCAAAAAAATAATAATAAAAAATTAACATGAGGCAAAAAAACAAAAATACAGGCAAAATATAAAACAATAACACAACGGGTTGCTGTCCGGAGTGTCGAAACGGCACCAGCTCAGCATGAGCTGTGGACAGTAAGGCCACAGCGCTGATTTTCAGCTGGCCCTTTTAAGTGACCTCAGTCACGTACACGAGTACCTACTTAACTATGTACAAACAAAAAAATAAAAAATAATAATATATAAGTATAGGTATATGGGACGTGTGTGTTGTGTGAATTACTGTTATGAGTGTGTATGGTAAGTAAATAAATAATGCAGCTTACATTAAAAATATATAGGTATGTGTGTGTAAATTCTGTAAAAAATAAATAGTACTTGTTAAAAAATAATAATAATATATATACTAATTCCATTAATAATACATAAATATTACAAAAGGTATCAGTAACATAAATACTAAATACAGAGCAAAATAAATATAGTAATAGTGCGATGCGAAAAAGTAGTGGGTAGCCATAATGAAACGGCGAACGCACCCACAACCTGCAGCCTAAAATAAATTTCAGTAACCGGGCGTGATCCGTTCAGTGTACCCGCGTCATCCCGCAAGCCAATTAAATTGATGAAGTTGTATAAGCAAGCTGGAATAACATAATAATTATATTTCATCGCTTCATTCTTCAGATATAATTTATTTATTTACCATGTAGTCCCTTTGACTTACCAGGCAGAGAGTCGCACGTTTTTTAGAGAAGTCAATTTACTTCAATTTCCTCATTTCCGTTTGACTAAAAATTCAAACGGAAACGGATCTACGATTTAATTTTTTAAATGTCACTAGTCGTTTCACTCCTATCAATCTCTGACACAATCGTCATTCCTTTTTCGTGCGAGGCAGAGTGCGCACGCGTCGACTTTAAAAATGCCGAAGCGTACTGCTGAAGAAAAAATAGAGCGTTATAATAGGAAAATACAACGGCTTCAGGAGAAGCAGCAGACAAAGCAAACGTGTTCCAGACGGATAATTTCGTCTGATTCTGAGGACGAACAGCTTCAAGGTAAGCGTTTAAACTTTCTAATAAATATGTAAATAAAATAAACTTTTATTAGTAAAAATTCCTCATGAAAGTCAGGGACTAACTGCGCGTTAGTAACTGTATCTTACCTAAACGATTGAAAGTCGGGGCTTACTGCGCGTTTGCAACGACTACAATCTGCAGAACCTGTGTGATGATACCTAATTACCACACTGCCCTGCAAATTTATTATGATCATTATTTACACGAAACATTTTGTCATTTTCAGAACCCGAAGAGGTTGTTAATACAAATGAGGCTTATATTTACGAGGAATCAATTCCTGAAATAGCTTACTATGGGCCCCTTCCGGGACCATCTACCGCAGAAGATGCTATTCAGCCCGCAGCTCCTGCTGTGATTGAGACCGTGGCACCAGCGTCGGCCACGGCAGATCCCTCGACTGTCGAATGTCCAGTTGAAGAAGCTACATCCGAAATTATTGTTGACCCCGAACTCTTGGCAGCCCTGGGCGATTCAACAGCAGAATCCCCTGAATACGGACCTAAAATTCTTGAAAACTTAGCCATGCTTTGGAACCCACTTTTAAAGAAGGGCATGTCAAAAGAAAATAAAGAGTAACTTTTTGAAAATTACCCTATTCCCGACAACTGTCGTTTGCTGCAAGCACCAACATTGAATGCCGAAATGTCACCAACAGTCCTATCGGACATGGTGCGTAATCGTGACAAGAAACTGATGCATTTCCAGCAACAGCTTGGCCACGGCGTCACCGCCGTAAATAGAGCAATGGATATACTCCTTAAAACTGATAATAAAGCTGAAGCTTTGAAGCACCTGAGTGATAGTTGCCGCATACTATCGGACTTTCATTCCATGTTCACTCAGTACAGGGTTAAGCTAATAAATCCTAGTCTAGACAAATCATTTTTGGCTATTGTGCAAGATACCGAACGTGATGAAACATTGTTCGGCAATACATTGGGCGAAAAGATCCGAGCATCTGGTACCATACATAAACAAGGCCTCCAGATAAAGAAGAATGTGCCAAACCAAAACAAACCAATGCCTTCTACATCAGGCCGCCCCAACCAGGGAAACTGGTCCGGGCCTCCACCTCGTTACCATCAGCCAACAAACAGGGGGGGGCGAGGAGGTCCCAGGAGGCCCATCATGTCGGTAGTCCGCCGGCCTTACCCATACCACCCGCCAGCGCCGCCGGCCCCTCAAGCGAGGATGCCGTTCAGCAACCGGCCTCGTGCCCCGTTCCAGTAGTCCAGGTACACGCAGGCCGCGTACAACACTATTATGATTGCTGGTTAAGAATTACAAACAATTCTGTGGTATTGGAATGGATTCGAGAAGGTATAAAGATACCATTTTGTAAACAAGTTTCTCAAAATTCAGTTAACACATATTTAAATCCTGTTGATAAGAATAAAATGCAATTATGCAGAAAGGACCAAGACGGCAACCGCTGCATTCGCGAGAACATCTACTACTACGTTTAACGTTCCGCTTGGCGTTATTTAATACTACAAGTCTATTTTTTTTAAAAACAACTCATATACGGATTTGACACACTTTAAAATGGATAGCCCTAGTGGCTCGCGAGTCTCTTTAGAGACTGGCAACCGCCCAAATATTAAACATACCCTCCTAACCGTTACCTTATTGGCAATTGCTATATTGCTCATCATTACATCCATTATAATGAACGAAACGCGTCACCTCCATCTTGACCAACAGAACTCAGAAATGATTAAGAAGATTTGCAAGGCAACTGTGAATGACTGCTAAAATGAATCAGTACGCAAAGATAACGTTGGACCCCGCCTCTGCGGAGGTCATGCGTAAAATGTTTGTCTCCCCGATGCCCATGACTGGGTCCGCTTCTTCCAAACTTTCAGACTTACCTACTGCCTGCGATTTCTTTTCCGCACGAGGCAGTCCAAAAGAGTTAGCAATAACCACTTTAAAAGTAAGTAAAAGTAAAATATGCTTTATTGCCAAAATAAAAATGACCTTACATAACTTATTCTACATTATAACTAATTATGAATAAGTTACATTATACTATTTATTATACTAGTTAAAACAAGTTCTTCAATAAATTAATATTTTCTTTTGGCAAATGGTGACATGCTCAGCATAAGTCGACGGAAAACTGGTTTTCGATCGACGCTGTTTTTCAGCATGCCCCAGTGTGTTTATTTAATTTACAAGATCCTTACAGTCTAACAGAGGCGCCTTGTAGAGTAAACTACAGAACTAAAAGAAGAATACAATTTCATGCACTTATTTCATAATCTTTAAAAAAAATAAAATGAAAATAAATAAAACTTTTATAAATAAATCGGTATGTGTGACTGAGAATTTTGAATGAGTAGATAAGTATGAGTTAGATAATGTTTTGTGTATGTATATTATAGTTTTAAACAATGGAATCAGTGTTATATATATAGTTTTAAACAATGTAATTATATTATGCAAATTCGGTGCTTTATAATATGTGTTGAAGTTTGTGTGAGTGAATTTTGATGAAAGTGTGTATTTTGCTGTAGGGATTGTATATTAGATATTTTAAAAAAATATTAAATATTTAAAAAAATATATTAAACTGAGATAAATTAATAAGATTGATTTGGGTAAGCACTATATTTAGTTTAATTTCTTTTCAAAATTATATGTTATATTAGCTAGGGATATTTGTTTATCTAAAATATATTTTTTCATATTATTTTTGAATGATAGATATGTCATGGCGGTTTGGATAGGGGGTGGTATGTTGTTCCAGATTTTGGACGAGGCGTATTTAAAGGATCCTTTATAATTCTTTGTTTTATGCTTGGGGCAGGATATCATTTTACGGGCTTTACTACGCGTATGAATACCATGCGATTCTCCTTGCCACTCAATTTTATTATATAAGTATTCCGGCTTTTTATTGCGCACTACTTTATAGACAAGCCCGGCTAAATGAAGTTCCCTGCGACCTTGCATCTTTATATTTTTTTTATTGTTTAGATACGGTGTGATATGACTACGCTTGGGAATCGTGAAGCAAAACCTAGCACATGCATTTTGCACACGTTGTATTGCACGGCTGGTTTTTTCTAGCAGCCTAGGTCCGTATACTACGTCACAATAGTTAAATATGGATAGAATTAAAGCTTCCGTTAGCATGATCCTTACTTCTTCAGTTAAATAGCTTCTAATACCGTATAAAACTTTTAGACGGAAAAAAGCTGTTCTTATTTTTTGGCTTATGTGCTCCTCGAAACGTAGTTCACTGTCCATCAGTAAGCCCAGATTCTTTGCGTGATTAACTCGCTCGATCATAATGCCATTTATTTTTAAGTCCGGTGCATATTTTATAATTTGTTCACACTGTCGTTTTGTGCCTAAAACTAGGTATTTAGATTTTTTTGGGTTAAGGACTAGTGCGTTTTTTTTTGTCCATTCATAAATTTTCCCTAAGTCCTCAGTTATAAGCTGCACAGCTTCTAAAGTTTTTTGGTGCTTAAAAGAATAATAAACTTGGGTGTCATCCGCGTATAAATGAATTTTACAATGTTTCATGTTTTTTATGAGGTCAGTTGTATAAAGAATAAATAATAAAGGACTTAGTATTGATCCCTGCGGGCATCCTCGTGGTATGATTTTCTGTTGTGATTTTTTGAGCTCTCCCTTACCATCCTCGGTAACAACAAACTGTGTTCTATTACGTAAGAATGAACTAAACCAGTCGCGAGCCGCATGTGAGATGCCATAATAGGACATTTTTGCCAAGAGGAGCTCAGCACTGATACAGTCGAACGCACGGGAAAAATCTAGTAAAACTAGGATGCTACCATCACCTACATCAGCTGACGCAATTATATTGTCTGTTACTTCAGCTAGGGCAGTAGCGGTGCCATGCTGCGCACGGAAACCTGACTGAATAGCTGGTAGAATAGTAGAATTTTCAAGGAATTTGGTTAACTGCGTACAGACCACTCGCTCTATAATTTTAGACATAACCGGTAGTATACTAATTGCTCTTAAATCATTGAGTTGCTTTACCGATGATGATTTTGGTAGTGGCTTTATTTTAGCGACCTTCCAATCACCAGGAAATATTTTATCATTAATAGAAACATTTATTATGCGTGTGATGATTGGAAGGGTAACTGGAAGTGTCATTCGCAACATTTCTGCTGTGACTGTGTCCCAACCTGCGGCATTTGTTGTTATTGCACGTATGATTTTAGAAACTTCATCCATGTTAGTGTTATGCAGATTAAAATCGTCTGATCCAAAACGGTTTTGTTTATAATAATTTAGCAAATTTTCATCTATATTGCTGTCACCCGGAACATCCAAAAAAAAATTGTTAATGTCGTCTGGATTATTTAGATTAGGTGGAATATCTGGCAAGGTTGAATTACCAAGAACTGATACCAAGTCTTTTTAAGATAGTTCCACATTTGTTGTGGCTTGTGTTTGTTTTTATTGACGTAATGAGAAAAAAAGGCTTCTTTCTCACGTCTCAGTGCACTAGTGACCAGTGGCGGCTGGTGCCTCAGATACCCGGTGGTGCACTTTATGGGTTTAGTAATTTTTTGGAGAAAAATAGATTAACTATTACAATTAGAAGTAAAAAAATTATAAGTATATTTTACCTTATTATTATTGACGCGAAATAGCTTCTCCGCCGAAACGAAAACAACACACGGAAAGCAAAATAAAGCATTTAGTCTCTCACATCCACATAAGCATTTCTTTTTATTGAACATTTCACTTTTGAAAATTCAGGTAGGTACTTATAAGTTTCATTTTTTGTTTTGCACTAAAGGCCGAGGCGGCCCAGCAGATTTAATGTCCAGTCTATTTTGCAATGTCCTATTGCTTTTTATGAAGTCAATATTGTATTTTGCACTCATTTTCACTCACACACACACATACACACTCACGAAATCTTTACTACTTTCTTCGTTAATAAGTAATTAGCAAATTAATTACGTATTCGCGCGCGAAAGGTGAAACTGACAATGACATGACAAGTGCATCGTTCGTAGGTCACGCCACCGGTCAAGGCCACCGCCCGCGCCTCCCGAGACCCGAGTCCCGTGGCGTCATTCGTATTTTTTCGGAAATTTCCGGTCGCGTGCGGCGCACGGATTTATCCTAGAACTGCATACATTTTGTACTGAGCATCTTCCGTCTCACGCGCCGGGCGATTTCCGTCCTGTTTCATACTATATGTATGAGCTCGCGCCGTGCGACAATCCGAGCGCACGAGGCTGTTTTTGTTTAAGCAAAAATAAGATCTAATTCTCTCGCAGTAGAAATTAAAATAGGCCAGCTCGATTTCATTTAACTCATGACGATAATCAGATGTATGTAATTTCTGTTTAGGGTAGGTATTACGGTTGTTATATTGGTATTTTTTGTTTAGTTTTTTTTAGATATACCTATTTTAGGTATGCTATAGGAAGAAGGAAGGTACATATTCAGAAGGTTTTTAAATGGTAGTGCGTTGCACGGGCGCACTTAAGGTGCAGCCGCCACTGCTAGTGACCATATTTTTCATATCCTTGTAGTATGCGAAATGCGATTCTTTTTGGGTACGATTTGCTCGATGAAGCGCTTTATCGCGTAGTGACATCATTAATTTAATATTATCAGTAATCCAGGGACTAGGGCTTTCTTTAATTTTGACTTTCTGTAGTGGTGCATGTTCATCAAAAATTAAATTCAATAAATAGTTAAACACTTTTACCATATCGTCTATATTATCCTGTTCGTTCACGTCCTCCCATGGCATAGCATGTAGATCTTTAAGAAATAAGTCATTATCGATTTTATTAATGGCCCGTATCCATTTAAAAACTGGTGGAATTGGCGGTTTTTTAATATTAAATTCGGTCATTACCAGACCATGGTCACTTAAAATATGGTTATGGTGTACACTCACAGATTTGCAGATGTCTCGACTGTCAGTTATTACAAGGTCTAACAGGGTGGATGATCCATTTTTAACTCTTGTTGGCTCCTGAACTAGTTGGAATAGATTTTGTTGCTTGAAAAATGATAGTAGTTCAGGGGCCGCATCCACGTTAGGTTTAAGTAAATCAACATTGAAATCCGAAAAGATCAATATGTAGTCACAATAGCCAAACATACTTAGGCCTTGGTCTCCTATTTACGCCGTAGTTCGCGTCCAGCGTCACGCCGTAGGCCGCGTCATAATGCTCACTATAGAAATGTACTGATGCGGTCTCCCTCACACGCCGACGTTGGCGCGTAGATGTAGTGTACATCGTGACGCGGCCTACGGCGGTGACACTTGACGCGACCTACGGAGTAAATAGGAGACCCGGGCCTTACGGACTCGCTGAGCGCGTCGATGGCGGCACTTGGCGAGAGCCCGGAGCCGGGGCGGTACGCGGTGCCGATGGCGATGCGGCCCGCGCCTCTCACTGTCAGCTCCAGCCACATCTGCTCGAGCGCGGAGGGGGGGTGCGGCTTGTGGCGGACGCGCAGTCCGCGTCGCACATAGAAGCCGACACCACCGCCTCTTTTATCATCCGGCCGAGGTGTATTCCTTAGTGTGTAACCTGGTATTACTGGAGCATACACTTCCTGTCCCTCTTTTGTCCATGTTTCATTTAAAGCCAGAATATCTGGTGCATGCCTATCCATCATAACCTGTAGTTCATCACAACCAGTATTTAGTGAGCAAACGTTTAATAATCCCAGTTTAAGATTAGCACTTTTTTTGTTAGTCTTCATATTGAGTTTCTAAATAATAATGTACAGTAGATTTGAGGTCAATAATATTTATAAATTCCCTTACTGCAATATTTTTTTTAAACAATATATTATCATATTTTATTTTTTGGTTTTTCACTGCATCCTTGAAATACACGTTGGCATTAGAAAGTAGATTTAATTTATGCATCGATACATGTTGGTGTTGCATTACAGTGTAAGTGTTATAATATATAAAAACATATAATATATTACTGTACAAGATATCAATACAAATAAAGTAGTGTACACAATATACATGTTGGGTACAATCAAGTAGAATATTTATATTACGAGGATATTTACAACCATAAAGAACACATACCTTTACCATTTGAGAAAACAATTTGACAATTACGTAACAACAACGACGTTGACAATAGCGTAAAATAAAAAATAGTCAGACAAGGTTAATTAAATCATTTTCACAGCGAATTTTAATAATTTTACTCGTATCTGTCTTTCGCATCTGTACTACATTGTTTTTAACCCATACGTGCTTATAGTCTTTAGACTTTTGTTCGGCACGAGCCTTCGAGTAGAGCACTTTGTTTCTAAAGGTTAAGTGTTCATTGACAAAGAACCGTCGTGCTGGTGTCGGTAGAGCCAGTTGCTCCGTGGAGAGGTCCCGGCGCGCGCGCGCGGCCGCCAGCAGCGCGTCCCGCAGGCGGCGCGTGGCCAGCTGCACCACCACGTTCCTGGGCCGGGCGCCGCCGCCGCCGTCGCGCTGCACGGCCGGCGCCACGCGGTGGGCGCTCCGGATACTGTCCAGGGGCACGTCCACTCCAACAAGGCTGCCGATGTTCCGTGTCATGCCAATTAGGTCCTCACCTTTGTTTTCGGGAATGTTTTGGATTTCTATATTAAATTGTCTGCTACTTTGGTCTAGAACTTCAAAGTTCCGCTCCATTTGAATGAGATCCTTTTTCAGCTTTTCATTCTCAGTTTGAAGATCATTTAGTCCATCAACCTTCCTTTCTAGAAGTTCGAGTCGAGATTCCCATTTTTCTAGTCTCTGTGACATATTTTGCATGTCATTTTGTAACGGCTGTAGAATACTATTCATATGCTGCACTCTTCACGTAGTGAGAAGAATTTTTTATCAAAATATTCGATAAAAGCCTGCGTGTCAAGATTTACCATAGATGTTGGTATATCCGAGAGTTCAGACTCGTTAAGTTTCTTCAACACGCTCGAGGGAGTAGAAACTTGATCTTGGACTGGTTGTACTGTCATGGGACAATTTTTTTTTGACTTACAAGTTAGGCATTTCCACTTCATTTTATTCATGGGTAAAATCTTGTTGAAATCTGCCTCAGAGAGTCCTCCACAAGAGAAATGTAAGACGTGCTGGCACCCATTACATTTTATATAGTTTCTTGTTGTTGTTGGCTGGGAGCAAGTGAAGCAGTTGTTTCCACTCATTGTTTCCAAATAGCCCTCTTGACGGTGAATCTAGCGCAATATTGGTTGCCGCGCAATGGTGTTGCGTAACAGCAGCGGATAGATGGCGTTGTTTATTGATTTTTTAAATAGTCTATTTTATTTAGGGCACTATTATTACAAGATTTATGATTCACTTTTGTATTTTATAGATTCAATTTTGCGTTGTGAATGTGGAATCACCGTTTACTTTTTGATTCACTATTGTTTTAAATAATTTGTTTATTTATGTATTATGTGGGTAGACACTCGTATAGCTTCGTTGAAGTTATTGTTCATTAACACTTATAAATTCCGAATAAAAAGTGCTGCTAACACTTCCAGTAATAATACACTTTCCACTGAACTTGGGAACACAACATTTATTATGTTTTATAACTTGTAGAAAGAGATACGGATTTTAATTAAATTGACAACTTAAACAACAATAATTCGACCGAAGCGCCCTCTGCCGAAAAAAGGAATATCCAAACACATCACTACCCATCTGCCATATCCTACAGGCCAAAGACCGAGTCTGTGGGCTCAACCGCACCAGCCGCCCCAGCAGCTCAATACATACCCACAGTTCTCACCGACACGGCACTTGCTCAAGTTGTTGGGATGATGAGCAGCTTAAACAACGTGCAGCGCAGAGAGCTGCTCAACTCAGAAGGCCGTTACATCACCAAACGAGGTGAGATGCTGTACAAAATGCCATCTTTAATGACACACCGTTCCGCCTCCTTTCCAGCCTCCGAGGCCTTAAACATAGCAAAGGCACTTGATGAAGGACGCCTAGCAGACGAACCCCCTGCCCAGCTTCCAGGGTCGTCCGACCTAGGTGACAGCGCACCCGGCACTTCCCGTCCTCACCGAAACAGGCCTACAACCTCAGTAGTTGCTGACTCCGCGGAAAAGCCTGCGAAGAATTCTACTAGCAACGTCATTCCAGTGAGGGTAGTAAAAGTATCCTCAATGCAAAACCAGGGACATACAATCACTCCATTACCTAAGTCTCAGGCATATGTGGCTCTTGAGTCATACGCTTCGGATATCGCAAAATCACAGACCCAACCTTATTTGCCATCTGCTAGGGGTGTCCTCCATAGAGACATCCCCTCCATCCAAGAAATAATAAATTATGTGTCATCATACAACGCTTCTCACATTGACACAGCCCCAGCACTACGTGGGATACTCTATGCATACCCGTCTGCGCCTGGGGCATGGGACTATGATTCATATGATCGAAGAATCATTAGAAGACAGAAGGACACAACTCGATCAGAGCGGAAGGTGCACATCAGACAAGAAGCTGAGGCGGCTCGTACCGTTGTTTCGGTCGCGGCGGTGACTCTACCTGCTTTGGCGTGTCATATTAAAAATTTGGACCCATTGATGTCAGCGTCTGAGGCTGCTCCGTTAATATCAATGGATTCAGACTGGGCCATTGTACCTGTTGAATCCGGGATGGTAGGCCAACCTTGGCTTATGGAATATCTGCTCTGCTTTCTCGATACATCGCTGTGGGCAGGGAAAGTATCCGTGGTATCACACGCTGACTACGAATCCAAAGCTGACAATGTTGGATACATTACGGGCATGCCATCAGCCCACCAAGTGTCCATTCCAGGGCCCAAAAAATTGCTGCTGGTCCTCGTAGACGAAAACACAAACGCTCAGAGTGCACAACTTCATCTTACGGACGGTCTGGCAGTTCGTATCTACAGGGGCTCAAGGATCGCCCGTGACGAAGTGTTCGCCTGGACCCCAATACAGAATTCTCTATACGGACTGTGGACTGAGGCAAACTACCCTCTATCTTGCCAGAACATGGTGAAAGCACTGCAATATCTAGAGAGCAGACTGTGTGTGTCAATGGCATACTCCATAGCAGTTTCGCTGGCGGCCGAGCTTTCATGCCTTCACCCAGAATCTCCCAAAATGTCTGCAAAATCGAACGGGAAGTACGAAGACTCACTAGGCGGCTGTTGGACCATAGGAACTCATAATTTTCACGACAAGAGACCGCGCCACACAAGTTCTGACATCGACGCCGGTACAGTCACAGACATCAAAACACGGATAACTCGGGTACTGAACGGGTCAAATTTCGCCTGTGTGTCCCCCCTACAACAGCACGCGGTTAGTTACGCAGAACTCCAAACCGAAGACATCCTAGAGTCGAACTTATACGCAGGGACCGCAACATACTGGCTGGGTACACCAACAAAGTCTGTGTACCAATACCAGTGTAACACGGCAAACTCGATGTATCGCATCTTGACATGCCTCGGGTTCATCTACAAGGATGACTATAGATACAATATGGTAAGCCTGAGCGGGTTACAGAACATCATCACCATGCAGGGGGTCGCCCTGGCCCTCTCAGTTGGCTTGCTGCTAAACCGGAGCGACATTGCCCGCAAGAATTGGTCCGGGCTAGGAATAAACGAGGATGTGTTGTCCCAGGTAACCATGCGAGCCGCTATCACTGACGCTACATACGGCCACGTCATAATGACCAACACAGACACACACATGCTTACCAAAATAAACAACAACCACACCATCTCAGATGAAATAGACGCGTTTCTAGGTGTACGCCCATCTAGCCAGGTTTGGGGGCAACACATCTGTGCACCTTACCCCGCTTTCCTACAGTGGGCAGAAGCGTTTGGAATTGACATGTGCCCGAAATACGAGGTGACCCTGGGCGTCATAAACGCAGACGTAGAATCTCCCCATTTATTGATCCGGCACACGGAAAACCCTGCAATATCTTGGGTCGCAAGTGTTTTGAACACCCACTCACATTTGCCCGTTTTGTTCGTCAACCATATGCGGACCGTTCCTTACACCATTCCAATCTCTGCTGAGGACTGGCAGCGGATGACAACACCTCCAGACGGCACAATCTACCAAAACGCTGGTTACATGTCAGATCTGATATGTGTGTCACTAGACCATCACTACAGGCACACCGCTAGCCCCGGCCAAGCATTGGTCATTAACAAGTACGTTACCAAACCCGAACTACCAATCTGGAACGTTGCAAAACTTATTTATCCGGATCCACCACAGTCTTTTTTATCAAAGACGGACGACGCACCACCCTCGGTCCAACCACCCGTCATTATGAAGGAGGCCCCTGTGAAGCCAGAACCAGAGGCCAAGGGAGGCAAGAGCGAAGAGAAGAAGGAGGACACCCAGTAATATCAACACACCCACAAGATACGCCCCATCGCCGTGCGGGGTTCACCTGGGCACCCGAAGACTCCCATGAGTCATCCGATGCCCAGGGGGATCCTGGCACTTGGGGCACAAACCGATTACGTGGTACTAGAGATAAGAATAAATGCATGACCGGAATGTTCTTTGACAGGGGAGCGAGCCTGTACGATCTGGAACTCGACGATGAGTTGTTCACTTTGATGGAAATTGATTTGGACTTCCTACCGAACGTCGAGAACTTAGACGCACTGGTTCGCTTCTCTGTTAGAGTGCCTGACTGGTTTCCAATTCGTGGATCATCATACTCCTCAGGATTGTACGTTCACTATCGAATGGTTCGTTCGTCTGGGCAAAAAAACATATCTGACAAGTTACTTAAAATTTTTGGCCATATCAACAGAAAATTTAGGCGAGATTTCGGTCAAGCGCCTTCACTTGTGAATAAGGGCGTCATGGACGATTATATCAGAAAACACCTCAAGAGTGTAACCAAATGGGCTTTTCCCAAGGTTTTCGCCGTAGGACCAGCTTACAGCTTGCTAATGCATATGGAATTGTTAGGGGCAAAATCACCGTGGACAAAAGAAATGGTTATGAACGACATCAAGAAGTGGACATCCGGGGGGGACGGTGGCAACTTGGAATTACTAAAGCCCTATATAGATCAGATATTCCAACAGTGGAGTTACGATACAAACGCATCCAACTTTTTGAGTTTCACAGACTTTTGTAATGACCCGTTACGTTGGGGCACGAGTGGGGCAAAGAAAACATACATAAATGATCTTCCATACAGGTCTAAGTGGGCGTGGGCCTTTGGGCGTATGATCGGACCCGATGGTATCATTCGGACATCCGGTTTTGATCTGTACCTTGAGGCCCTTAAGGAACCGGAGATCTGTAAGGTAGCACTAAAAGAGGAAGAAAAGAAGACCCGAGAGATAATAACAACGCCCATGGCCTCCTATCTACGCCAGTCTTACCTGGCTTACAGGTGGAACAGACTACCCGGCGATTCTCCCCTTACGAATCCTAGCTGGCTAGGTGATTTCCAGGCGACCAGCTATGCTTGGTACGGGTGTGCGGACGCTGAGCGGTTTGACCATTCAGTTACAAAAGACATGGTCAAGTATGTGCTGTCCAAAATGGGCACTATTGACGCTTCTACACAGGAGGTTGCGGATCGAGAAATTCAATCAGTAGACAATTTATCTATCGAGTGGAATAACCATGTATGGCCCTATAATGGCGGACTACTATCTGGCTGGCGAATTACATCGCTCTTGGGTACCATCATGTCAATGGCCATCGGTAGGTATATAATAGATAAAAACAAAATTCCAGGAACACGCGCTATCGGGATGGGAGATGACATAATGCTGGCCTCCCCACGATACGGACTCACCCAAAAACAAAGAATCCAAAGAGTGCAGTGCCCAGTGCCAAGATTTGAAAGTACCCCCCGACAATTCGATCTTTGCATAAACACAGTATCGTGCAAACAGTTGCCGCTTTTTCGCTACTTATATCAAGTCTCGTTGGACCAGTACGTCGAAGTGTCGGCTACGAAGCAACCATAAGAGAGTTCAAATCCTTGGACAATTTTTTTTTATTTATGATTTACCATTATTGTTTTTATTTTATGCTGTTTTTTTTGCTTTTTTTTATTTATTATTTATTTATTTTTTGTTCCTTTGGGATCTTTTTAAAAATAATAACTTAATTATTTAGACGAGGTATGTTGCTGATTCTTTTATATATGTTTATACCTACTGTGATATGATAATTATGATTGGAAAATATAATATGTATGTGGACTTTAGAGTACTTTTTGACATGGATTTGACATTATTGACATTGTATATAATTTTTATATTTGACATTGTATGGAATTTTTAAAATTTAATTTTATTTAGTATTATTTGGTCAATTATGTAATTGTGCAATCAGATAGTTTTACAATAGTTCGATCGCTTAAATAATTATGAGTAGTGATGAACGAGCTACCTGTCCCCACTGCCCCAACTCCTCCCGTCTGTTCACCGCGCCACACGGCCTTAATGTACATATCGGTCGCATGCACAAGAATCTCCATACGCAGCATAATGATTTAGTTACACAGCCTTCTGATCATTCTAATTTAGACGTCTTGGCATCACTGAAGGCGTCTGTGCGCGTTCTTAAACACATCCCCAAAGGGGCGACGGCAGCTGGTAAACTCCATGATCTAATTGACCAGTGTCTAAATTCAAATAGTTATGAGGATTGGCAAAACCTATTCACTTTTTCATACACGGCCCTACGTGTACCAAACAGACATGATAATAAGTCTTTGACAGCAAAGGTTAAAGAAAATATTCTAGATAATTCTATTGACGCTCATACAGGAGAGCCGATCCTACGTCAAAGACCTGTGTCTGTTGGATCTATAATAGAAGCCAAGGTACATGATGGTGACATACGTGGAGCTGTCCGTCTATTAACCTCAGATTGCACAATAGCGCCAAATACTGAGGAGACGCTGACCGCTCTACGCTCTAAACACCCAATACCTTCTCGCACACTTTCGTTTCCAGCAGAACCAAACTCAGCGTCCCCCTGCCTCACGGTTTCGGCTCCGGAGGTTCTGGAAGCTTTAAGCTCGTTTCACAACGGATCAGCGGCAGGTTTGGATGGCCTTCGACCTGAACATATAAAGGAGCTAACCACTGCATCGGCAGGTGACAGCGGGCAGAAGCTTTTAGAATCCCTGACAAGGTTATGTAACTTTCTTTTAAAAGGTTTGCTAAACCGTGAGGTATGTCCTTACCTATACGGTGCCTCTCTATTTGCATTTTTGAAAAAAGAAGGGGGTATAAGGCCGATTGCTGTTGGCAGTATCATTCGCCGTTTAGTGGCAAAGCTGGGTTGTAGGGCGGTAAAAAATGAAATTGCTCCTTTTTTGCAGCCTGAACAAGTTGGTTTTGGCACTGCACTGGGTTGTGAAGCCGCAATCCATGCAACTCGTGCTTTTGCTATTGCCAACAGTAATAAAGATATTGTATTGGTAAAGCTGGATTTAAAAAATGCGTTTAATAGTGTGGAAAGGGACGTCCTCCTTGGTAAAGTTATAGATCACGCCCCTTTGCTTTACCCGTTCTTGCATTAATGCTACTCTTCACCTAGCAATTTGTTTTTCGGTAACGCCAAATTATTTTCCACCGTAGGTGCTCAGCAAGGTGACCCATTAGGTCCCTTAATATTTTGCCTCGCCATCCAGAACATTATAAAAAGCACAAAATGCCCATTAAACATATGGTATCTTGATGATGGTACCATCGGTGGGACTCCAGAGATGGTAGCTGAAGACATGGAAATGCTTAAGGGTAAGTTCAAGGACATCGGCCTGGAAGTGAACATGAGCAAGTGTGAGTTCTTTAATTGTGGGGATGAAGCAACAGCATCCCGCTTCCAAGATCTACGTCCGGGAGTAAAGTCTGTGGATGTAAAAACCTTTACCTTACTAGGTGCTCCTGTTTTGCCAGATGCTATCCCTGATATGTTGAGACTGAAAAGGGAGATGCTCGCGTCCTCACGGGGACGATTAAAACAGGTTTCCTCACACGTGGCCCTTGTCTTGCTTCGCTCTTGTTTGGCCATGCCAAAACTTACTTATGCAGTTCGGACAGCTCCCGTGTGGCGTTTCCCCGATGAATCCAGAGCATTCGACAGCTTACTTAAGCAGATTCTTGAGTGCATATTAAATGTTGAGCTCAGCTCGAGTCAGTGGGCCCAAGCCTCTCTACCGATACGCCATGGAGGTTTAGGCATAAGGAGTGTTGAAGGTACGTCTTTGGCTGCGTTTTTGGCATCCTCTCACGGGGTGAAGAATCTCGTCACTCGCATTCTTTCAGAACATGGTGACGAGTTTCAGATTCCTTTTGTCGAGGAGGCCTTACAAACCTGGACGATCCTTTGCCCTCTAAGCAATCCTCCCGCGAGGCCCGATACCCAAAGGAGCTGGGACGACATTCAGTGCAAGGTTGCACTCAAGAAGCTCGAGGACAGCGTGTCTGGAGCACATTTAGCAAGGGTGAAAGCTGCAGCAAAGCCAGAATCGGGCGCATGGCTTCATGCTTTACCGTCTCCAGTTCTCGGCACACTACTGGATAACGACACATTGCGGGTGGCGGTGGCATTGAGACTAGGATGTGACGTTTGCGAGCCGCACAGATGCATTTGCGGTGTGGGAGTGGAGGCTAATGGCCACCACGGCCTGAGTTGCGGCAGATGCGCCGGCAGATTCCCCCGACACCACGCTCTCAACGACCTGATCAGAAGGGCTCTGATTTCAGCAAACATCCCGTGCGTGCTGGAGCCGCCGGGTCTGAGCCGCACGGACGGCAAGCGCCCAGACGGCTTAACGTTGGTGCCCTGGGAGCGTGGTAAAAGTCTTCTGTGGGATGCGACTTGCGTCAGCACTTTTGCCGCATCTCATGTCGGTAGCACAAAACGCATCGCTGGGTCTGCTGCTGAAAGTGCTGCGACCGCTAAGCATGCCAAATATAGCATGCTATCAAAAACCTATATATTTGTGCCTTTTGCCGTCGAAACAACGGGAGTGTGGGGTTTTGAGGCAAAACAGTTTTTGTCGAGCCTCAGCCGACGCCTCAGGGAGCGAGGCCAAGACCGACGCTCGGGATCGTATCTGGCTCAAAGAATCTCCCTAGCCATACAGCGAGGCAATGCAGCCAGCATTATGGGAACCTTTGAGCCAGGTACGATAAGAGGAGGTCTTTTTGATTAGGTGAAGTATTATGTTATTTTGCATGTTTATTTGTTAATTAATTTTATTTTGTAATTCTTTAAGTGACATTGTTTTTCTATTTTATTTTAATTCATCGTGTAATCATTGTATTTTGAACCTGTGCAACTAAGGTATCGATAATTAATTTGTCAATAAGATTGTTTACAATAAAATTATAGCTAATAGCTAAAAACGATTGATCTAAAAATACACTCCCGGGCAATGAAAAAGTTCCACTCACAAATTTTCGATTCCAAACGACCCCAACCCCAATTTTTTCAAAGATTTAATTTAAAATTGGAACAATATATTACCGTTTTTCGTTAGTTATATCCTGAGGCTCTGTTAAATGTACTTCAATGCTGCAGAACACGTCATTAAGTTAGCAAGGAGTAATTTGGTGCTTATCTCAGTGGAACCTTTTCATTCCCCGTGAGTGTATTAATAGGATAACATTGCAAGCAAGGTACTACTATTAATATGATATTAGCAATTGATAATTTATTGAAACTAGGCGCGATTACACAGTGTAACCCAAAGAAAAATCAATATTTGTCATCGATATTTTTGGTAGAAAAATCAAACGGTGGTAACCGTTTTATTTTAAATTTAAAATCATTAAATAAATTCATTGAAAAAACTCATTTTAAGATGGAAGATTATCGATCGGCTTCCAAACTGATATACTATGTATAGGCAATACTTACATTGAGTGTGCTCAGAATCAGAATGTTAACGAAACTATAAAACTATTACAATGTTTAGGGTTCGTTATAAATTTTGAAAAAAGCGTGTTACAACCCCAAAAGGTATGCAAATTTCTGGGTTTTGTTTTTAATACACAAGATTTGACCTTATCTTACCCGATGATAAAAGCAGGAATATATTTTCCTTAGTCCAAACATATATGAAGCTACCATCTTGCTCCATACGAGATTTCGCGCGACTGATTGGTATTCTAGTTGCCGCGTGCCCTGCAGTAAAATATGGTTGGGTCTATACCAAGATACAAGAACGACAAAAATATTAAATGCTTAAAAATTACCAGAATTATGAAACTAAAGTTAAAATTCCAGCAATAGTTTTAGATGATTTAAAATGGTGGTCTGATAATATTTTTTCTGCCAAAAATCACATGAGAAACTCTGATTATAAATTAGAGATTTATTCCGATGCGAGTAGAACCGGCTGGGGTGCCGTTTGCAAAGATCAAAAGATCCATGGTAGTTGGAAAGCTTCGGAACAAGAATACCACATCAATTACTTGGAACTTTTGGCTGCCTTCCTTGGATTAAAGAGCTTTGCGTCAGAACTGTTAAATTGTACTGTCCTGTTAAGAATTGACAATACAACGGCGATAAGCTATATAAATCGCATGGGAGGGATTCAGTTTCCCCATTTAAATAGCTTGTCTCGGGACATTTGGCAGTGGTGTGAGAAGCGAGATCTGTTCCTATTTGCTTCCTATGTCAATACCAAGGAAAACCGCGCTGATGCTGAATCAAGACGTGTCAACCCTGACACTGAATGGGAACTTTCAAATGAAGCTTTCGCTCATATTTTATCGAAATTTGGTGAACCCGAAATTGATTTATTTGCTTCTCGCACCAATGCTAAATGTCATGTATTCGTGTCATGGAATCAAGATCCAGAAGCGTCAGCAATCGACGCTTTTACAATATCGTGGTCATATAAATATTTCTATGCATTCCCTCAATTTCCCTCCGTTTGCAATACTTTTGAAATGCATTCGAAAAATTATAGATGATAAAGCCGAAGGTATTTTAGTTTTTCCTTACTGGCCTTCACAGCCGTGGTTTCCACTTTTAAAACAAATCATGGTATCAGAACTATTTTTTCTAAACCCTCACAAGATGCTATTTCAATCCCATTTCAGAGACTGCCATCCCCTTCACGAGAAGCTTACCCTGGCTGCCGTGAAAGTCTCAGGCGCGCGTTCAGCCAGCGCGGCTGCCCGCCAGAATCGATTTCGTTAATGCTGTGTTCACTTCAAAGTGCTGTCAGAGAGAGAACACAGCTGAGAACAAAGGCTGATGTTAGTTTTAAATCGTGGTGGCAGTTTTGCGATAGTAATAATATTGCCTACTTGGAAACCAATATCACTCATGTGCTATCATTTTTGACAGAACAATTTAAGAACGGTAACTCATACGGTACTCTGAATACACACCGTTCCGCACTATCCTTATTACTTGGTAGCGAAATTGGGACAAATGATTGCGTAAAACGTTTACTTAAAGCAGTTTACACAAGAAAACCAAGTCTACCCAAATATAATGGTACTTGGGATCCACAAAGAGTTTTAGATTTTATTTCAACTTGGTACCCAATTACAAGTCTAAATTTAGAAAAACTCACAAAGAAAGTTGTTATTTTATTACAAATACAAATACAAATAAGTTTATTTACCAAAAAACACAGTTACATTATTTGGATAATTAAATAAAACAGCATAATGAGGGTACTTTGAATTATTAACTCCAATGTTACCGGTAAACTCTGCACTAGGCGAGTCTGTATCGCAGAGATCGTGAGCAATTTGATTGCCAGAGACGGAGCGGGCGGTATGAGCGGGAGCGGATTAATGGGTGGTTATGAGTAGTATTATTAAATATAAATCTATTTTATGGGTGGGATAGATAAATATATATATATATATATGTATGTATATAAAAATATATGTATGTATTAGAATGTGAGTGTGTGTAGTATAATATTGTTTACATATTTATAATTATGTGTAATTTACAGTTTCGGTAATTATAGTGTACATAAAAAGAATTTATTTATTTAAAGATATTCAGTTGAATTATAATTTAGTTGTAGTATGTTACATTTAGGCTACTTGAGCGATGAGTTTTTCAGTTTGGTCGTAATTAAGGCTAAGTAGGAAAACACGTATTGCTTGTTTTGCTTCACGGACTGATTTGTTTTTTAAATTACAAGCTTTGCAAATGTTATTATAAATGAAGGGGTGGAGGAAGCCAGAATGTCTTTGGGCGAAAGTTGTGTGAGTGGCTTTTACAGGTACTTTGTAGACTCGTCTTGCCAGCACTGAAGGTAGAATAGATGAGGAGGTAAGGTTTTTGTGAGTAAGAACACTAGCCATTTCAATAAAGAGCTGACGGACAGTGGGGACTTCTAGCTCTTCATAAATATTACGAGTTGGGAATCGTCGTTTTTTCCGCAATATAACTTTTAAAACAGACCTTTGCGCTCTTTCTAATTCAATCAAAACCGTTTTGGCAGCACCTCCCCAAACAGGAAGGCAGTAGCAGATGAGGTTTTGACAAATTGCTATGTAAATTTGTTTTAAGAGACTTATGTCAGCACTGTATCTTAGCGGCTTAAAAAGGTGAATTAATTTGCGCACTTTTCCAGAAAGTATGTGAATATGTTCCTTAAAGTTCATCTTCTCGTCTATTGTGACGCCAAGATATTTGATTGAGGTAGTGCGTGCAATTTTTGGACATGAACAAATAATAGGACGATCATCACTGTAGGCACAACAGTGAACGACTAGTCCAGTACTCGTAGAAGGCAGAGGTTTGGATGCGTTCGTTTTGTGGAATGCGATGTATTTTGTTTTATCAGTGTTTAGGGTTAGAAGGTTTTTTTTTAACCATGAGCCGAGCCTAGACATTCCCTGTTCAGCTTTCTTGTGAACTTCCATCCAAGAATTATCACTGAAAATCATGGCCGTGTCATCTGCATAACAAAATAACTCTGCATTTTTCATTGCTGAGGAGGTTATATCATTGATATATATCAGGAAAAGGCTAGGGCCAAGAATGCTGCCCTGGGGTACTCCATATCGAACATATCTTTCAGAACTAATGTTATTGCCGATTTTTATGCGTTGAGATCTGTTCGAGAGATAAGTTTGAAACCATTCCAGAGCTATGCCTCTTATTCCCAGCAATTCCATCTTCCTTAACAGTATTTTTACTGAAACCGTATCGAATGCTTTGGCCAGGTCCAGAAACACTCCAATACATGCTTTACCAGAATCCAATGCGTTTACAATGCAGTTGGAAAGACTTCCTACTGCATCTACTGTGGACCTGGCCTGACGAAATCCAAATTGATTGGGATTTAGCAATTGCTTTTATTCCAGGTATTGCATAAGGCGCATATTCATGACCCTTTCAAGTAGTTTTGAGAGAGAGGTTAGCAAAGAAATTGGTCTGTAGTTAGCTGGATCTAATTTGTTTCCGCTCTTGTAGATAGGGCATAGAGCTGCGTTCTTCCAACACTCTGGAAATGCACCGGTTTCAATACTTAAATTTATAATATGGGTTAAAGGAACAATAATATGTTTTTTTTATATGTTTTATAAGGCGGTTACTAATGTTATCTAAACCTGGTGCACTTTGCTCTTTCAGTTCTTGGATTAAAGTACTGACTTCGCTCACATCCGTTGGGGCAATAAAGAAAGATTATTGTTGGCCATATGCACTGCTCATAGAGTTCAAACTTTTTCATTGATCAAGATTCAAAACATTAAGGTATCTTCAAATGGTATTCAGATTGGAATAACAGATGTAATCAAAACATCCGCACCTGACCGCGATCAGCCGGTATTAAATTTACCTTTCTTTCACGAAAAACCGAGCATTTGTCCCGCTTCCGCTATTTCAGATTATATAACTGCAACCGAAAACTTAAGATGTAACTCTTTAGATTCTCTTTTGTTGACTTACAAAAAACCGCATCGACCAGCTTCTAGTCAAACTATTAGTCGATGGATTAAACAAGTACTGTCTGAGAGTGGTATAGATGTAACTATCTTTGGAGCGCATAGCGCCCGGCACGCCGCTACGTCGGCTGCCCGTAGAGCGGGTGCTAGCATAGACAATATTAGACGTACGGCGGGTTGGACTGCCACATCCAACACGTTCGCTCGTTTTTACAACAGACCAATTCTCGATACTAATGATTTCGCTAGGACAGTCTGTTTAGAACCTAGATTATAAGTACAAATTGTATTTAATTAAGAATATTTATATTTTGTTTAATAAACGAGGTTTGATTTTGTATTACATAAAATCATTTTATTTTATTTAGCTAAATCAATTAAGTAATTTTCATTTTAGCAAAACTTTCAGCTCTAAAATTCTACATGGTAAATAAATAAATTATATCTGAAGAATGAAGCGATGAAATATAATAGATGATTAAACGAACTCACAGAGTGAAGTTCTATCACTATTATATGAGTCGCTTCATTCGAAGATATAAGGTCCCTCCCACCCAGCCCAATAGAAAGTTTTGCTAAATACCTAATAATTAAAATCTCTAAAGAAATGACGATTGTGTCAGAGATTGATAGGAGTGAAACGACTAGTGACATTTAAAAAATTAAATTGTAGATCCGTTTCCGTTTGAATTTTTAGTCAAACGGAAATGAGGAAATTGAAGTAAATTGACTTCTCTAAAAAACGTGCGACTCTCTGCCTGGTAAGTTAAAGGGACTACATGGTAAATAAATAAATTATATCTTCGAATGAAGCGACTCATATAATAGTGATAGAACTTCACTCTGTGAGTTCGTTTAATCATCTATAAAATTTTATTATAATTATATTATGCATGTAAATAAGATATTTTCTAATTTTTTTCAGGCTTTCATTGAAAGCAACTACATGTGCAACTTTACTGTCACTCAGGAACCGGAAATATAGCTTGCACTTCACTAGAGATGCAGTAGCTATAACTTTTCACCTTTATATATATAACAGCCTCCAGTTTTACTAAATATTACATCGAAACCTTTACTACACAATACGCTAACACTTAAAAGATTAGACGACAAATTAGGTACATAATAAACTCCACTAATTGGCTTAACACAGTCTTTTAAGTTAACCTTAACATTGCCTCTACCTCCAGCTGCTATTTGCTCACCATTTGCAACATTCACCTCAATAGGATTTACGTCGACATAGTCACTGAATGCACTGCGGTCGTTGCACATATGGTTAGTTGCTCCAGAGTCAATGCACCAAGAGCTAGTCTTCACTGACACGGACAGCGCTGTCAACATCGCCTCATCCTGTGAAAGTGACTTGACTTTGTCACTTTGCTCCTTTTATTCTTCTGGGGACAATTCTTCATCATGTGCCCAGCTCTCTTGCAGCGAAAACACTTCAGTTTCCTTCCAACTGCTAGAGCTGTCACCGCCTCAGTCTTGTCATCACGTCGCTGGTGTTCTTGGAGTAACTTGGCTTTCACCGTCTCACTTGATAGTTTCGTGTTGTTATTCTCCAATGCCATTATCAGCGGATCATAGTCTGATGGTAATCCACTTAGCATTATAACCGCCACAAAGTTATCATCCAAACTGGATCCGATGTCCTCCAGCTGCTGAGCAATTTCCGTAACCCTGGATAAGTATTTGTCCATGCTCTCAAACTCTCCAAGCTTCATGCCGAATAAACTTCTCAGGAGACTAAGCCGTCTGCATAGGCCTTTATCCTCGAAGGCTCGTTGTAAGTTAGTCCAAGCCTCGAAAGCCGTTTTAGCATTTCTCACATGAGGATATGCCGAAGTATGCACTGACAAGCAAATTTTTGCTAACGCTTTCAAGTTCCCCTTTGACACTTCTGCAGATGCCGACTCAACCTTGGACTCAATAAACTCCCATAGATCCTCGTGAATTAAGAGCATCTTCATGGCGAATTTCCAATTATGGTAATCATGTATACCTTTGAGTTTTTCCACGGGCATCGAATTCGAACTCCCGGCCATGGCGACACGTCAAAGTCAAACAAATTTGAATTATTTTAGTTTGTCGACTTTTTACCAATTTTACACCGAAATATATATTATTTTGGTCAGCGGTAGCTGGGGGCCCATAACCTGTTGGGTTTTATCGTAAATAATAAGAGATTTCAGTAGAAAATAAAAATGTAATTTTGTACACGTGCGACCGGTTTCCTTGTCAAAAGGCGAGAGAGATCATAGATCACAAAATCTCCGAATATTCATTTCGGTTACTTTCTAACAAATTCGATAGTTTTCGAAATATTTACACTTTTGTGTTGCATCACCCTGTTGTATATCCCTGCTATGGATCTCAGAAAAAATAACGAATAATGCTGCATGTTTAAAAAACACGGTTTTCAAATTCATACTAAAAGTTAATCATATTTTTCTATAAGCAACTCCCGGCCTTTATTTGGGATCCCGGGATTTCGGGACTGGATGAAGACAATCCCGGGATCCCAAGCAGTATAAATTTTCGATAGACCATTTTATTTTCAATAATTACTGAGCTCTATTTTGAAAAGAAATGCTGTTTTAGTTCTAAACGGATTATTTATTATATTTTAGGGTACCTGGAACTTGTGGCGTCGTGGTCACTATCACACATAGGGGAAAACACACTCACACATAAATGAATACTAATATGAGAAAAAGAATAAAAATGGGAAAATTCCTTGGCGCTGCTCTACTAGAACATGTCCGGGGTCACTTACCTGGTCCACCGAAGATGAGACCATATGGCCACATTTGCCGAGTAGATTTTACTTCATTTCGAAAAGAAAAGTTAAATAATGCAGTGTGCAATGGTTACGGACCAACTCCCAAAATTTATGATTCATGTTTGTCCAAATACCACAGAAATCCGGAATATGATGAAATATTACCATCATATAAATCAGTAAAAGGGCTCACGCCTCCTAAGTGCCAAATTAAACTAGGATTTATTATTGTTTGAGGATGGTTTGATGGATAAAATAATTGGATTCTGCAGCAAGGAGATCTGGAACAAATTAAAAGCAATATACATAATTTTCTCACTGACGCAACATTTAAAAGTTGTCCGCCGCCTTTCAAACAATTGTACGTAGTACACGGAGATACTGGGAACAACCCCAATTGGCCATGCTACCAATTTAATTAATTCATTCAATGATATGTATTTTTTATAATTTATTTTGAAAATATAGACCATTAAAGTTTAAACTAATTTCGATATTTTGGTATTTTATTCATTACAACTATTTTTAATATTTATTTAAAATTTGACCGGCTCATCATATATGTCGCAGGCATCTGGTTAAATCTCCTTTTTGGTTGAAACACTAGCCCGTTCATAGGATGACGCTACTCAATTGTATGTCTAGGCCGAACCTTGATTGAACAAGCGTCACAAAACGTCCAACTAGTTAGCTGACTTAAAATCAGCCAGGTGGTGAATAAAACAAATATGGCGTCTAACAGCTAACAGCTGATTAGTTTTTTGCAAATAAATTAGCTTTAAAGTGAGTTATTAGTGTTAAAATAGTGTGACCATATGGATTTACCTATTATTACGCCGCGGGCGGATAGTTTCAATGAAAAAATTGTGGCGAAACTGGATAATTATTAACAACAATATCAAGGTTCAGTCAAGACGTCGAACTGCAATCAACGACTTGACGAGTTGTCCTTTAGTCATACAACTGAATAGCGCCATCCAATGAACGGGCTAGTGGTTCAATCAAAAAGGAGATTAAACCCTGCGACAAATATATGACGTCACATAAATTATAATAGGATTTATCCTTGCCACAAAAAAGGCAAGTGTCACTTAACGTCAGTGAGGAAGAATATCATTGTCATATCTCTACTCTACTCTACTCTAAATCATAACATTGTTAACCCCTCACCTGTCGGCGGCCATTTTGCATATTTTATCATTCAATATCGTTATTTTCGGGATGTAGGAGAAAAATGACACAATTTGTGTATACAGGGTGATTGGAAAGTCGATGTATTCCTTTAAATGGGTTGTAGAGGAAGGCATTTTCAGTCGATTGAACCCCATAATGCATTATCCAAAAGTCAACCATTTCTGAGATATTAAAGTTTTTTTTTTTTTTAGTTTTCCCAAAATTTTCTGTTTAAAACCAAATTTAAAAAAAACTAGCCGTTTCTAAGAAATAATATTTATGTACAGCATTAGTTACACTTTAACAAAGTAATTCTAGTCATTAAATTTGCATTTTGAAGGTTTATTTTGACACAGTTCCCTGAAATATGTGAATCATTAAAAAATATTTATAAGAAACCTAAACAAAAATGAACCATAAATAAAAATAATTACTATACAAAACTTTGGGCACTCATTAAAAAAAATATGCCCAACTTATTAGCTTTCAAATGACATATCACAATTTCAAATGGATAAGGGTATGACCAAAATATGGCCAAAACAAACAGACAAGGTGGAAAAATCTAAAAGGTTTTTCTCATAACAGTATTCTACAAACTATGAGGCAGACACATAACCGGCCTTCTTTCCAGGCATTCCTAGCACACAAAAGAAAATAAAATAAAAAAAGAGTTTAAAATTGGAATTCCCATCTGACTTCGCTTGTTTATACGATACTAGAAATTATTTTTTCTCCTTTTACGACTAGCTCATGTATGTTTTTTGTTGTATTTGATGAAATTAAAGTTTATTTTAAAAATATGGCCCTAAGGAGAAGAAGACAATATTTCACAAATGAAGAATATGCAGAATTCGTTTATTACTACGGGTTGGCCAGAGGAAATGCTGCGGTTGCCCGTCGAGAATATGCGGCTAGCTTCCCAAATCGCCGTGTACCCGATGCCCGAGTTTTCGAAACAGTTTTTCGTCGCCTCCGAGAAACTGGATAAGGTCAACCGGGGCCATTGCGCCACAATACTTTGACTTTCATATTCATTTGATCATAACAAACAGACTATATGCCCTATTAAGCTATAACTTGTGATACATATTAGGAAATTTTATCTAGTTTCATATTTTGATGCAATTTTGTAGAATTTTAAATATCTTCTACGTGTAAACGACGTTTCTACAAAAAATGGCATTTTTAGGCGCAATAACCCCTAGTGGGGCTAATGCCTCTTTCACTAGTTTTGTGTGCTTGGAAGAGGTTTTTACAAGTTTAAGTAGATATAATTTAAAAAATTACTATTAACGTAGCTAATTATTAGCTTGTAAACTAAATACTGCGCTTAGTTAAGGAGAATCAGTTGATCAAAATTTTTTGGGGCTATGGCGCCTACGTAGCCTAATTTCTTGTAGTGGCATTTACCCCATTCAAGATTCCAGGGGTGCTCAACATTTTATTTATGAAAACTTTATTGAACTTAAAAAAGTATAAATACTTACGTGACAAATTAAAATACAGTATAAAAGCATACAAGGGCATATTTTTTATCATTTTCAATCAAACCACAACTTTAAATTTGTAAGTATACCATTTTTAAAGTCTGACGGGATTTTAATCATTACAAAACTATTTAGAGTTTTAAAAACAAGTGGGATCATTCTGTTAATATGACTATTTTTTGTTTATTATATGATTATTTTTTTATATACCGTGTTAACAACATTATAATGTCGACAGTCGACACCAAATGACGCGAATTTTTTAAAATATTTAGTTTATATATTAAAATTATTTACGTTTTAGTTGGATTACCAATCTAAGAATGTTAATTCTGATACGCCGTTAAATGTTCTTCAATATTGCAGAAGGCGTCATTAACCTACTATTTTTCATTTAGGAGTAATTTGGTGCTAATGTCACTGGAACTTTTTCATTGCTCGTGAGTGTATTAAATACATTTATCATAAGATAAAATGTTTAGAACCTCTGAAAATGGGGCTATTGCGCCGCAATAGAGGCAATAACCCCATCAGCCCAGAGGCATTTACCCCAAAATAAAAGCTAAACCTACAATTTTGTAATTACATATTGTGTCCGAATCTTACGTTATTTCAATAAAATAATCAAAACAATATGTAAAGCAACAAAACAATAACAGTATTTACAGTATGGAAACATAGATTCTTTTAAACAAACACACATTTGGAACGATTCAAAAAAACGTGTCAGGAAACCTGAGGAGGCCGAAAGAGGTGAAAAATTTCAAATGGCAGATTTGTTCAGAAAATTAACCCGGATATGACATCTATTGGTCAGAGGTAAAAGTTTCAGTTACAAAGATAGATAGCAGATGACTCCAGTAGTTCTAAAGTATGTGGTTCGGAAGATAAATGGATTCGAGGCATTAGCCCCGTAGGCGACTTGGCCCCGGTTGACCACTTGCAAAGACGACGTGGTAATTGCATATTATTTGACTTGATTAGGTAAGAGTAGGTAGATTGAAGATAATCTTTATGGTACTCCAATTATGTGTTTTGTCGTAGCATCACTAGATCTTTATGTATCTTAGATAGGTACTTACATAAAAATCTGCGTACTACTAAAGTGTTTGATGTTGTCAGGTGACATAGGCAGACCTCAACGTGATAACCATGGGAATGGTGAAGATGAAATACTAATTCATTTTGAAGAAGATCCCACCACATCAACTAGGATAGCTGCACATAATCTAGGATTACCGCAGAGTAAGGTGTGGTTTACCCTGCATAAATCAGGTCTCCATCCTTATCACTACACGCCTGTACAGTTTTTGAAAGAAGGAGATCATCCTTGGGAAGGATGCAATTTTGTCGGTTTCTGCTACAAGCCGACATAGAAGACGGTAATTTTCTGAAAAAAATACTATGACAAAATTTGTCGAAATTTGACAAAGACGGATCACGAACTTCCACAATGCTCATCATTGGAGAGAAAAAGAGTTAGGGAACCCTCATTTGAAACGACCTAAGGGTTCCCAGAGGCGATTCTCTGTGAATGTGTGGATGGGAATTTTAAACAATAATTTAATCGGACCCCACTTTCTCCCTCAAAATTTAAACGGCGCTAATTACGAGGATTTTCTGCGAAACAGTCTATTTGACCTTTTAGAAGATGTGCCACTTCAAACAAGAGTTAATATGGTGTTTCAGCATGATGGATGCCCAGCCCACTACAGTTTAACGGTAAGGAACTGGCTGAATTAGCAATTCCCCAACCGCTGGATTGGCAGAGGCAGCCCTGCCATGCCATGGCCAGCTCGGAGCCCTGACCTGACGCCCATGGACTATTACGTATGGGGTCACATGAAGTCATTAGTTTACTTTGATAGGTCTCCTGTCCCCACTGAAGAGGAGCTGAGAAGAAGAATATTGAATGCAGCTGACCAGATAAGGGACAATTTGACTACAAAGGTGGTCAAAACTGAGTTAAGAAAAAGGATGCGATTATGTATAAGGAATAGGGGCAATCATATTGAAAATGAACTTAAGTAATCAAAATTAATTTTAAATTAGCTTCATTTTCATATAAAATAGTTTTGTAACATTACCAAATTGTAAATAGCGGTTATAGTACCTCTTTTCTTGTTATTTCTTTATATTTATAAGATGATTATTGAGTTGATATAAGAATTTGACCTAATAGAGTTTTTCCACCTTGTCTGTTTGTTTTGGCAATATTTTGGTCATACCCTTATCCATTTGAAATTGTTATATGTCATTTGAAAGCTAATAAGTTGAGCATATTTTTTAATGAGTGCCCAAAATTTTGTATAGTAATTATTTTTATTTATGGTTCATTTTTGTTTAGGTTTCTTGTAAATATTTTTTAATGATTCACATATTTCAGGGCACTGTGTCAAAATAAACCTTCAAAATGCAAATTTAATGACTAGAATTACTTTGTTAAAGTGTAACTAATCAAATCAAATCAAATCAAAAATTTTATTGCCATCAAGTGTACATTGATCTTAAATAAAATAGTAAGTACTTACAACTTGATACCCATAGTGGGCACTGCAAATTTACTTAAAGCTAATAGGAATCAATTTCAAAAATAACAAAACAAGCTTAACATTATCCACCAATGAAATGGCTATTTCACTTAAATAATAACTAAATACCTATTAAGAATTAGATCAGGGCCCCAAGTCTACTAAATGCATTAGAGTATAATTGTATGTCGATTGTATGTCGACAGCGCAAAATTACACATTTGGCAGTCTTGTATTTTTTAAGACCATAGTGTCAGCTCGATGGAAGTTGGATGGAAGCCACTCATAATACATTGAACAACACGCTAGTCCACTGACAAGTGCCACACCGATATCGTCTCTCGGGTGACAATTTGCGTAGTCCACTATTTATTGACGTTTCCGTCAGTTGCTTCATTACGGTTTATCTGTCAAAAATTACCATTCTGAGGCCATTGAGCAGATACACCTAATATACACGTATTATTCAGATGTTGTCATAATGGATCGGAATTATAATTTAAATTTGCGGTGGGAAATGCTAATATTAGCAGACAGAGTGGACAGAGGTCGGCGGGAGTTGAAGGAGCGGCGTCGAAATCGCGCCTTCATGAGCCGGAATGTCGATCCTCTCGTGAGTTTGCCGGACTCGGAGTTTGTGAGGACATTTCGCCTCAGTAAGCATGTGGTGAAGGAGATTGCCGCGGATTTAACTCCCCTGATAGCCAAAGAACGCAGGAAAGATGGTATATCTATGAAGGTTTGGAGCCGTCTATAATTTGGCAAAAAATTGTTCTGAACTGGATGGTAGAAGACTATCTAATACTTAGGTATACTTATTATACGTTTCAGATACTCATTGCATTATTCTCTTAGCCATATTTTTAACATACTCCGAAAAAAGGAGCAGGTTCTCAATAAAGTTTTAAAATCTTGAATCTTATAAGCTTATTAATTATAAAATAACTATCATCATATCGAGTTACTATCCCGCATTGTTGTGCAGATCCGTTATGTTCGGAAAGAAAAGGAGGACATATGTTACCAAGTAATAAAACTGTTCTAAAACAGTGGCTTGTGAAATAATTATTATCCGACAATCTCGTGTTTGTGAAAATCATTATAACCAATTTCAGAAAGAACATAATGTAAATATGGATTAGGCATTTAATAAATACAATAAAAATAAAAGAGTTACACACTGATTTAACTTTTATTTATCCTTTCCGTTTAAACACACTGCTATACAAAAAATATAACACATTAGTAATCCACACAATGAATGCTGGTTGAGTTGTTAGTTGAAACTAAATAATGGTAGTATAGTATACTAAGTATTCTATTATTTGTGAGGGTGTCAGTACCTGCACCTAGCTCACTCGAATGGAGCCTTTGTGCATATCGCCTTAAGGTCTAAACTCCACTCCTAAGCTTGGACCATTTCTACCCTACCACGCTGGTCCTCTGCAGGTTTGTGGGTTCGAAAATCTAGATATGCAGGTTTTATCACGATGTTTTCATTCACCGTAAGAGCGATGGTATGTACGGTGGCCTGCGCCTAAAAGTATACAGGCGGAGATTTTAAAATAGCGATCTCAAGCTCACATGCTGCTCAAGCACATCCACATAAACACCACTGCTACACACATCACACACCACACGTCCCCGGATTTATAACAGATGTAGCTGGTCCCTTCATCATCAGGGATCGCTATTTTAAAAACTCCGCCTGTATACTTTTAGGCGCAGGCCACCGTACACTGTGCATAAATTCCAAAGTAGTTACTCATTGGTGACAATATCTAGATCTGGAGTTTAATTTTTAGTGTTCACACTGCTATAAAAAGTTTCTGAAGGCCACTCAACAGTATACACTGAATCATTTTGTTGTATGATGCTGTCCTCTACGTTTCCAACCAAGTTACTGTTACGGTCATAGTCTTGGTGTCTGTAAAAAGAAAAAACATAACTGTTATCTAAGCAAACAAGCATACATTTGGTAAAAAATAAGTTTGTAAACAGTAAACAAACTAACCTCCGAATTAGGTGCTCTTTGAGACCGCTTATTTATGCGCCTCTTTTCCTTAATTCAGCTTTCAAAGCGTGCACAACTGCACATTCATCGATAAATAATCCATATTTGCGATAATTTCGCGAAGAGATCACTTTTCAACAGGGAAATGAACGAATTCGTCTGTATGTTTTTTTATCCACAACTAACAGAGAAAACCGAAACAAAACAAAACGATACAATGTTAAAGTTGACATAAGATAAGAAACAAAACCATATATATTACCTACTCTGTGTAACAAACAAATCGACACGACAATAGAGTTTTTTTTTTGCCTATGGTCTTAATTATACAGCCAGTTTAATATATGAAAAATATATTTAAATGCCATAACACGTCTTTTATTGATTTTAAAAAGCATCGAATCAGATAAAACAGTTATACTTTTAAATAAATAGTGTGAAAAATCTTCAAATTAAGCCCAAGTCGGACGATCCGTGCATGCTGGCTTTACAATTCTAACAAAAGCGGCAACACTGATAATATGCCAAGATGACGTCACGATCACTCTGTGTCAATAGCATTTATATTTTATCGAGACTGGCCGTGAGTCGTAGGGACTACCGTTTTTGGGCCAATCACAATGGAGTCTCTATTGAGTCTCTATAGGATATCTGCATTGATATTTTTTATAACCAATAGCAGACTTGAGGCCCAGAACATCATACTTTTCGGCAATTTTGTGGTTCATAAATTCTTTAATAGAGTAAAAACATTTATCTAATAAATAAGTTTGGAGACTTTTGCAAAATATTTTTATACAAGTTTCTGATGTAATTTGTGTAGGAAGATTATTAAAGATTTTTACTGCCATATGATGTGGACTTTCATTTAACATTTTTATTCTGGACTGGGGAAGGAAATGTTTATTTTTATTTCTGGTATTTATGCTATGTGTGTCTTTAGTTTTGATGAATTTTTCTTTGTTCTTAAATACAAATATACTAATATCATATACTAATGCTGTACATAAATATTATTTCTTAGAAACGGCTAGTTTTTTTAAAATTTGGTTTTAAACAGAAAATTTTGGGAAAAACTAAAAAAAAAAAAAACTTAAATATCTCAGAAATGGTTGACTTTCGGATAATGCATTATGGGGTTCAATCGACTGGAAATGCCTTCCTCTACAACCCATTTCATAATTCGGGATAGATCGACTTACCAATCACCCTGTATACTACATACCTACTTAATATACTTATTATTTATTTAGATAATATTAGTTTTAAGCATTCCATTCTTGTTCAGAAAGTTAGCATGGCCAATTCTACGCTCATAACACCATTAATTTTTGTTTACTGTCTAAATCTCAAGATATGATTTTCTATGAAGAAGAAGAAAAACTTTAGTATCTTAACTTTAAAATGGCCGCCATTTCTAGAATATTGAGATTTGACCTCACATATGGGGGTGTTTTCTCGATGAAATCACTCGTAGAATACACCCTTAAAGTTTGTAGGGTTCGAAAAACAACACATTGTATATTGTAAACCCATATTGAACATACCCCTTGGGGCAACACATGCCCCGTTTATGTGGCTTGGGAGGCAAGTCGCCCACAAAATATTTAGTCCGCGGGCGAGTTTACACTTTTTAATTGAAGTTGTAGGTAACTGGCCTGAAGGTTTCACAAAAGAGGGCCAGTATACACGAAGACAATTATTAGTGGTAAATTGGTCCGAACTGAAAAAGTTTTAATTTTTTACTACCCGACTGCCGAAGGAGGAGGGTAATGTTTTTCGATTGTATGTATGTATGTTTGTCTGTTTCTTTGTTCCCTCCTGTAGCCTAAACGGCTTGATAGATTTTGATGTACCTATGAGGTATCGTTAGAAGCGTATTGATTGCGCGATGGTTATAGGCTATGTGACGTTACATTAAAATTACATAGCGCCCTCTAGAGGACATAAAGTGATGATCGAAAAAATAATATTTTTCCAACTATGCCGTGTGGGGTATCAAATGAAAGGGCTTGATTAGCTAATTAGATAATTTTGGTGTTGTGATTTAAATACTTACCTAAAATATGCATATTTTTGTAATGTGATAATCAAAGCCCTTTCATTTGATACCCCACACGGCATAGTTGGAAAAATATTATTTTTCGATCATCACTTTATGTCCTCTAGAGGGCGCTATGTACATTTTAATGTAACGTCACATAGCCTATAACCATCGCGCAATCAATACGCTTCTAACGATACCTCATAGGTACATCAAAATCTATCAAGCCGTTTAGGCTACAGGAGGGAACAAAGAAACAGACAAACATACAATCGAAAAACATTACCCTCCTCCTTCGGCAGTCGGGTAGTAAAAAATTAAAACTTTTTCAGTTCGGACCAATTTACCACTAATAATTGTCTTCGTGTATACTGGCCCTCTTTTGTGAAACCTTCAGGCCAGTTACCTACAACTTCAATTAAAAAGTGTAAACTCGCCCGCGGACTAAATATTTTTTGGGCGACTTGCCTCCCAAGCCGTTTATGTATGGGCGTAATTGCTTCTTTTAAGGGGAATCTAGGGTTGTATATAATCAAAGACATACCCGTTGTTTAATCAATATTTACCTATCTAAGGTTATATTACAATAAAAAAATGACATAAAAAAGAAACTTCAATTTTGTCTTTCATTGTACTACAAGTTCTTTTATTTGGTCTATTATTAGAGTTTTCACGTTGTATGACGCTATCATCAATCTTGTTTCCTTTTTAAATGAGCAGCTTGTATTCTCCCAGACATTCTTAGCACCCCTGTTTTCACCATGTCCCAGACTGCTGCCATTGTTGGGGGTCGTGTCACCGCTGGGAACTCAGGGCCGTAGATTTGGTTGTATATTCATATTCTGGGGTGGGGTTAGGCGTATTCTCAAAAAAATAATATTAATATAAAGTAAACATATTAAAATGTAGTCTTTTATAAAATGTTTTTAAAACAATAATACATAGGTAGTCAGAGGTGGCTCACAAGCGAGCCACCCACTTTTCGCAGCCCATTTGTACTCACGTGATAGGTTGCGAAGATGTTCAGAGCTTGGTGTCGATCAGAGAGTCGTAGCAATAAAGGAAATAGCCCTATAGCCAACCCGCTGAGCTTTATTAAGAAAGAAGTCGAGTCGAGTCAAGGAAAGACTTAAGCTAGCGAGGGCAGGTCTGGGAATCGCAGAGACAAACAGCGTTCCATCAGCAGCATGTACAATGTACATGCATTACTGCGGCAGATAAGAAGAAGAATAATACCGAGCTGTATCAGAATAATACTAGCTACAAGCTAGCTAGAATAATACTAGCTACAGAATAATAGCTGGCCAGAAAAGCTTTGCATTGCAGGCTTTTCTGGCCTGGATCGATACATTTGCACCATATGCAAGCCTTGCATATGGTGCAAGTGCAATAAAGTAATAAATTTATAACACTGAACTTAATCTAGTAATATAACTATATCACTAAACTTGGTCCGTTTTATAACTATATCCCTAGTGAGATAGTAATGAATCGCTTTCGTATAACTATGTTCCGGTATATAATCATATCCCTAGGGATATAACTATATTACGGCTATAACTATCTTACTGCGACATATACACAAATAATAAAATAAATAAATATAATACAGCAAACCACCTTAACAAACCAGCCTACTGTACTTCTACAAACGGTCAAGAAACTTAAGGCAGAATCATGTAGTCAGTAGTCAGCAAGAATTGTCGCAGCGGGATCGTATAATCCGCCGCGTTACATTACGGCTGGCCGCATTACATAACAGGGCCGCTTTGTAATGCGCCGGATCAACGTTTAGCCGGATTGAATACGCTGGATGAAATTTCGGCGGATTGTATTCGACGTCGTGCGTCCTTCAATGTGGCTGGCGGTAATGTAATACGGCTAGGAATTAGCCGCTGCTTTGAAAGTTTTTAGTTTCTATTTTTAACACTCGTGGCGCTGCCTGACATAACAACAACAATGGCGTCGGATACAGTTCATGTGTTACAAAATTGCGAAGAAATTAGTGATTTAAATGAAGAAATCGTGATAAATACATTAGTGACAGTGACTTTAAGATTTTTTTTAACGTGCAGTTAAATAATTTCTATTCAGCTCAATGTGGGACAGTGAAGAAACCATGTACAAAGGACCAAGTTTCGGAGGTTATATAATGCACGTCAAAACAGGTAAAGTGACCATGGATTCTGGTGGTCGGCGGAATTCAACACAATATTACTGGGAAAAAAATATGATATCATGAATCTGGCCGGCGAAGATTATTTGATCTTTAAGAAATATAAACCGGAAGATCCTACTATCCGAGTTGTGCCGATGGAACAATATTTTAATACTTTGATGGAAGTCCATAAGGAAACCGGTTATGGTGGAAGAGATAAAATGATGTACGCTAGTAAAAAAAATCGTATCATAAAACCTATGAGTGATTAATAAAAAAGTTTTTTAATTCAAACGTATATTTTATAAGTATGGTCATGGTCACCCTACAATAACAGTAGACGTACGATGTGGCTAAACGTGGGCCGCCGTATTGAAGAACGTATGGAAAGGACAATCCGGCTAAACGTTGAACCGGCGCATTACAAAGCGGCCCTGTTATGTAATGCGGCCAGCCGTATCGTAATGCGGCGGATTATACGATCCGGGTGCGACAGAGCCACAACTTATTTCGGTATCGTCAGTAATTCTGAGTCACATAAGATATTTAAATCAAGCAAGAAAAATAAGAGGAAAGCAAAATATTAAAGGCCTTTTTGTATCCTTTTTTTGTATTTTTGCATGTCAAAAACTTGACAGGAAGTGCTTAAACTTAAAGGTACGCTACCTACGCTACCTACGGTAGACGAACCGAGCACGAGCGGAGCACGAGCCGAACACAATTCGTACTCGTATAGTGTGGACCGACCTACAAGCCTCGAACGAGCGCGCTGTGAACATTTCGTTCGTGCTCGGCTTCGTTCCGCCTGTTGTCGGTTTTTTGACGAACACAAAGGGTTTTGCTTCGCGTTCGAGGACAGTGATCGTTGTAGGTTCGTTGTACGTCCACACTTGACACCGTGAACGGCGAAACATGAATGGCTCCGCTCGTGCTCGGTTCGTCTAGCTTAGACCCACCTTTAGATCTAATTGTATTGTACACCATGTTCATCAACTCAAAAAGGGAGGATATTAAAATGAGGTTCTTTAGATTATGAAGAAATCTATATTTATGATATCATGTTACATTCTAACTTGTCAATCTGTCTAATATACAAACACACTGCATATTTATAATTGTTTTATTTGATCCTGTAATAATTACTTTAACACATAGCACCATAGACGGAAAGTTGCCTTCTCACCGTGATATTTATCTCAGTGAGAAGGCAAGTTTCCAGCAGACGATATAAAAATCATTCGATTTGATTCTGCACGCAGGACACCCGAACCATACAATGTCGAATTCCTACATTTCAAAGATTTTTTTAAGCACATTGGTGGCAGATACTCTAGTATCAGAACTGGAAACAAAAAGGGGACAGTAGGTAGTTATTGGGCATTCTGGATCACTTTTGTTCATTCTCGTTCACGGCTCCGCCGCCGTTCACTCGATGTCAAAAAGCGATCCAACATGCCCAATAACTATATCGATTGAAAAAAACCCAAAGTACTATTTTATGCACCGTCCGTCCGTTGCCGTTGGCAATGAAAGATGATCGCTGTCGTTGACGCCGTAATTATGCGAGGTTAATTAATGTCCGTACTAACTATTTATTTTACTTACACTTTTGTTAAGTACATGTTGTTCACGGCTCCGTAGCCGTTCACTCGATTCTAAAATGCGATATGCGAATGGGCTGACGGGTTACCATCACCTTTATTCGCAGATACTCAACAACTAAAATCATGCACACCGGGACAATCACTACACGGACCATTTAACAAATATACTTCACGAACTTGAGATACAACTGGCTACTTACCAAAATATTATTATCATCAAATAATCGACCGTAATACTAATAACGGTCCACCAACCCGCACTTGGCCAGCGTGGTGGACTAGGCCTAAACCCTTCCTTCATTGGAAGGAGACCCGTGCCCCAGCAGTGGGGACGTAATGGGTCGTGATGATGATGATGAATACTAATAAGACAACGCATACATTTACAACATTATTAACTCGAAAGACAATTCGTTAACTTAAATTCTACCACTAACATAATATTAGTACTTACCTACCTACCTTAGATGTTTCAATACTCATAAATAAGATGAGAAAATTTTTATTAGTATTTCGTACGAAAGGGTCATACCTACCTATATACACTTTTACTGTGTTATCCTTACAAATGTATTTAATTGGCATTAACAAACGATCGATGTAAGCGATCGAGTATTAAACCTAAAGGTAGGAAATACCTATAACAAAATATATCAATGTTAGCACCTTATAAAACAATTACCGATGTGATGCCGATAAGTGCTATGATAATGTATTATATACATTTAAGTACCTAATTGTTCGTAACGAGTAAAAAACCTGGCTACCCATAGTACAGGGTATACTAATTTTGGAGCTAGGACACTATGTGTACGTACCTACTTTCTTATCCTAATCCTAACTATATAATATTATAAATGCGAAAGTAACTGTGTCTGTCTGTCTGTTACTCTTTCACGCCAAAACTACTGAACGGATTTGAATGAAATTTGGTATACATACGGTCTAGACCCTGGGAAAGAACATAGGCTACTTTTTATCCCGGAATTCCCACGGGAAAACTTTTTAAGGCGAAGCGAAGCGCGCGGGAACAGCTAGTAATAAATATATTTTCATTTCAATCGATGACCTCACCTGCTCGTGGTGCGCCCTGGTGAATAGTTGAATACAGTAGGGGCTCTGGAGACCGGCTAATGGCAGTGCAACCATCTAATTAGTTCTCTAAATCCCACTGTCCGGTGATGGGCAGCATCACCGAACGGCAGCATCATCGGCAAATAGGTACATCCCATGGAGAATGAACTCTATGGGCTGACGATGATGATGATTATATTAAATAATTTAAACAGCACTCAATACGAGTCGTAACCTAGATTAAGCCGGACACGTGCACACACACAAGTAAAAAAATAATGCTAGCCTAAGCCACGCACGTGCACACACACACAAGTAAAAAAATATGCCAAAAATATTCATATGAATAAACAATTAACAATAAAGCAAAAGTTGCTTAACCCTTTAGCGGCCAAGCCTGAGTATAGGTACTCCGAGTTACCGCTACTTACCATACATAAAATTTCTTGAACCACTTTGTGAGGGTCTGTAAAACCTCAAAAAAGGTTAGGTTCAAAAAATTGTGTATATATTAGGTATTATTTGGGAACAAACTTTTACAGGCCCTCAAAAAAGTGGACCGAGAAATTTTATGTTTGGCATGTAGCGTTGGGAGATACCTAATTCTCAGACTTGGCCGCTAAAGGGTTAAGCAACTTTTCGGTAACGCAACAAATTTATTGAATATTGCTAGCGTTATGGGGACTTTTGGGTCGGGTGCGTCCTGGGGTGGTTTATTTAGCTAAGTAAGTTGTGTTTTGTTTGTTTGTTTGTTTTATTCAATTTTATTTTGGTATTTTATTTTTGACGAAGCTAGGGTGGATTTTATGTTTAACGTTTGACAAATTGTGTATTTTATTTAATTGAATATGAGTTCATGTCAACATAATGTGGATACGCCATTTTTAATGGAGTGTGGTCCGAAGGAATGCAAGTATCATGCAAAAGAATGTGCTAAACCGATTACAACCTAGTCGTTTCAATCAATGTATCCTAAATTCCTAATAGAGAGACTGTTTTTTTAATTTGGGGAAAGGCGTTCAGTTAGACCAGTAAATGATGCTATTCCATTTTTCGGGAGAGGGTCATACAACTCATACAGAGAGGGTCATCAACCTGTACACGAGTAATGTTCAATTCTCAAAATTTCACATATATGATTATCTAATTGATAATTATTTTTTATGAAATCAATAAGAAATACCATGAAATGCATATCCATATTACATTACCTAGATTAAAATCAAAAAGTACCTAACTAAAGTACCTAGCTGACTAAGCAGTTCTATGGAGGTTGCACACAATTGCATTACATTTTTCCACCAAGTTAAATGCGCTTGCAATATAACACTAGCGTTGGCCTGCGGCTTCGCTCGGGGCTATGATTTATTATTGTTAAAGTAATAGGTTTTTTCAGGTAACCACCAGCTTTTCTTGTGCATCGAAAACATTAGGAGTATTACATTGTAATATGAAATAAAATAGGTTCTTAATATGGTTTAGTTTAGTAAGTACATACATACTACATAAACACAAGCCCATATCCTTGAGGGGTAGGCGGAGGCACTTGCCAGGATTAGTAATTATATTAATTTATTTCCTATTTATTTTCAGTTTAAAATATATACATTAAATCACTTGATTATAATAAGATTATTAAACAATATTAGACGATATTCGATTATAGTCATAGCCTTAGATAGATTTTAAGGACTTAATTGTACAATTACTTTGTGTATTAAATGACTCTATATATATTTTTAATTGCATTTTAGTCATTGTCCAAATCGTAGGCTATATTTATTCATATATCACAGCTGATGATGATGACGACGACAAATAGACAGACAAACGTACAATATTTTATAGACGTAGTTATTTACGACAAACTCTAATACACACGCACACATATGCGCTCATAAACCTCGTCCGACACACCGGTGCATTGTCATCAATAATTTTCCAATAAAAACGCCTGAAATTAAAAAAAAAAACTATCAGTTCTCTTCGTGCTTCGACGACCGTCCGGACGTTCCGACCTACTTGTGAAACCAGTGCTGAAGCTCTGCTGTCTTGCTGCTAAGTTCTGCTACTACACCTACTAAAATAATGTTCGTAAGTTTACTCATTATTTTTCTTTATTTTCTCCATCTACTACCGGCTACCTGTCTAAGGTTGTCGGTCGGGCTGGAGGACGTTTGCTTGTTCAATTTAACATTTCATTATTTATCAGTTCCACTCAAAATTTTTGGTACTTACCTAATGTAAAACTTTGTTTTGCAACTTCATCCCAGTGTTATCAGACAAAAGCACACATTTGTATCATAACATTATACTAATTTATTGTTGTTTTAGGTCTGACTTCGAATACGACGACGCCGCCGCCCGCAAGTCGCACGCGCGGTCATCGAGAAAGGCCTTCGAGTCGGAAGACGACTACTTTGAAAGGTTTTTATTTTCTTATTTTTTACACTTCAGTGGCCCGGCTTTTGTTCTTTAGACTTCGTCAGTGGTAGTGCGTGTAGAGTGTTTTAGTATTTTTTCTTATAGCACTTAGATCACTCGAAATGTATGAATAATCCAACAATACTATATGTTTTTGTTTTCAGTAACCCCAAGAGGATCGCAAAGCCGACTAAGCGCGCGTCGCAGCTTGCCGAATCAGACGCAGAATCGACTGTAGCTAGGTAATACAATCTAGTTTCATACACGGTACATTTGTGATTTATACGATGGTGTGTTGTCCCTTCAGTTAACTATAATAATATGTGTTTTTACCAACTTTTTAAATTATACCCTAAGTATATTTATTCCTTCTGTAAAGATTTTGTATTATTTTTCCAGTTTTACGTATTAGATAAATAACAGTTATTTCTTTCTATTTCAGAAACAAAAAGAAAGCACCGTCGAAGTCAGCTGCCGGCAAGCGTCATTGCGATTCGGACGACGAGTCGGTGCCTAGGTAAATATTATTGTGTTTTTCATTTCTTGTTTTTTTCATTTCATTTCTTGTTTTTTTTATTATAATTTTTTCATGTCTTATGTACCTACTTGCCCGTGTTCCCCACAGTTGACCTTATGCACTGTTTCATATTTTAAATATTAATATATGTTGTGGTTTTTCAGACGCAAAAGTAAGGAGGTCAAACCCAAGGAGACCAAGCGCAAGGCACCGCCGCCGTCGAAGTCAAAGAGGCCCAACTGGCGAGTCTTCGATTCCGACAGCGAGGAGGAGTCTGCTACCAGGGCGCCGCAGCAGCTGCGGTCGAGCTACACCAAGCGGGTCGCTGACGGAGTCGTACGCCGCTCTGCCCAGCTTGAGGGAGGGCTGTTCTTAGACCTCAAGCTATACCAGGTCGACGATATTAAGAACGTCCACCCACGCAAGCGGCACGAAAAGGCGGTGTTGGCGCTGCGATTCCAAGCGGACCCCGACTCGCCCGAGTTAACTGCACTGCAGCAGCTGTTGCATCGTTGTAAATCCCGCTTTGTAGAGGAGGGGTATTTTTTCCCTGATAAGTTAGATTAAGTTTTTAGGCAATAAAATATAACATATTTTTTTTACTATGCCTCACGAAATATTAGGTAAAGCTCACACCCCACTGCTAGGCATTTACATGTTATAAGAGTCTTGTCCACTGCAGTTATTAGGAACACCCACATTTACTTGCATTTAGATAGGTATAGGTTTTACTGAGCATTAGGTACTATTAATTATTTCTATTTACTCTAACCATTTAATGCAAAAAATAGTTCACACAAATTATTTGAATTTGAGTTAATTAAATTTATAAATATCATATCTAATCCAATATGCCTAGCAATAAAATGATATATTGCTCTGTTTGTGATGTCTCAGTAAAAAGCAGATCTTTTTCCTCTCATTTGCGAAGCACTGTACATAAAAACAATAGTGCTGTAATGAAATGTGATGGAATTGAGAAAGTGTCATCTGCGTTTCGTAACCGCATTGCAACTTACAGGGTGAGGCCGAGCTCGGACTGCGACGACGCGCGCGGGTCGAGCCCGCCGGCCGTGTTTATTCGCTCGCTACGTAGCCGTGTTCGCCATCTAATTGATGCACGACTTGACTCTTTTGACAGCGTAAAAGCCAATTTTGAACTGTTTGCAGAGTTTTCTCTCCCAAAAAATGATAATCGTGAACTTAAATCGTTTGCTACAGGGAATATTGTCATTCATAAAAACTATGATTTTAATGAAATATTTAAAAAGGTTGTCGAACAAATTGTTGCTAGTATTGATGAATTCCAGGAAAGAGATAGCGGTTGGGCCTTTGTTGCCAATTCTTATCTAGAGGTTAATATTAACAAATATAATCCTCTGCGGGCATCAGGGTTTATCGACCTACCGAGAGCTATTAAATTAAAGCATGCATGTGTCAACATCCAAAATGCCGACCATTTTTGCTTTTTGTGGTGCATTATGGCAGCTTTATTTCCAGTCCAGCAAAATTCGAATAGAACGTCATCATATCCTCACTTTGATACTTTATTAAACACTAAACACATGACTTTTCCAGTAGGCTTCAGGGATGTAAGGATGTTTGAAAAGAATAATAAAAATATTAGTGTAAATATTTACGGTCTAAAAAATAACAAAACAATTGTTGGACCATTATACAAGTCCATTCAAAAAAAGAAACATCACGTTAATTTGTTGTTCTTGGAAAATGGTAAAAACACACATTACTGTCTCATAAAAAATTTAAGCCGTCTTGTAAGGAATCAGGTCACAAAACATCATAGCAAAATATCTTTTTGTGATGATTGCATGATATTTTTTTCCAGTCATACTAAACTCAATAACCATAAATGCAGTGGTGTTAAAACTAATCTGCCAGAAAAGGGTACATTGATACAGTTTAAGCATTTCGAGCGTATGCAAGATATGCCATTCGTAATCTACGCTGATTTTGAATCAATGTTAGAACCCACTTCAGGTGAACAAAACTCGAAACACACAACAAACCTGCAAAAACACATTCCAATTGCATTTGGTTATTACATCGTATGTTCTTATGATACATCCCTCAATAGATATGTGTCTTATCGCGGCCTTGATTGTGTTCAAGTTTTTTTGAAAAATCTGGGCGCTGACGTAATGAGACTAAGTAGAGTATTAAAAAATCAGATTAATATGTTACCTCTTACTGAAGCTGAGCTAAAAAGTTTTTCTGCTTCTCAATTTTGTTATCTTTGTAGTAAGTTACTGTTCGAAGATAAAGTAAAAGATCACTGCCATTTAACTGGAAATTACCGTGGTGCAGCTCATTCCTACTGCAACCTTCGGTTTAAACTACCAAATTTTTTGCCTGTTTTCTTCCACAATTTGTCAGGCTATGACGCTCATTTATTTATAAGAGAGTTAGGTGAATTGCCCGGCAACATAAATGTTATCGCAAAAACCAAAGAAAACTACGTATCATTTACTAAATTTTTTCCAATTAATAAAAAAGAGTTTATGGCAGTGCGCTTTGTAGATTCCTTAAAGTTTTTAGGTACTAGTTTAGAAAAAGTTGCGGAAAATCTAACAGTTCAGGATTTTATTTATTTATCACGTTTTTACCCCAATAAACAGCAATTTGATTTGTTAAGACGTAAAGGAATTTATCCGTATGAGTACATGAGTAATTGGGATTGTTATAAAGAAAAAGCAATACCTCCTCGCGAATGTTTTTACAGCAGTTTAACTGACGAAACTATATCAAAATCTGACTATGAACACGCTAAGCAGGTTTGGCGGACATTTAGTTTGTCAAACCTCGGTGAATACACCGATTTATACTTAAAATCTGACGTGTTATTGTTGACTGACATTTTTGAAAGTTTCAGACGAACGTGCAAAAAAAATTATAGATTAGATCCTGCTTTTTATGTTACAGCACCCAGCTTAAGTTGGGATGCTATGCTATTAATAATAATAATAATGTGTGGGGACATCTCACACACGGCCATCCGACCACAAGCTAGGTAGAACCTGTGTTATGGGTGTCGGACAGCTGGTATATCTACACAAATACATAGATAGATAGATACTAAATATAAATATCAACACCCAAGACCCGAGAACAAATATCTGTGTTTAAACAAATATCTGCCCCAGCCGGGAATCGAACCCGGGACCTTCGGCTCAGTAGTCAGGGTCACTAACCACTACGCCATTCGGTCGTCATTAAAAACCGGAGTCAAATTAGAACTAATCGAAGACTTGGAAATAATACGAATGATACAACGCGGTATTCGCGGAGGCGTTTGCTTATGTTCTACTCGCTATGCTTGTGCGAATAATAAGTATCTGTCTAACCACGACGTCACAAGTCCAGATAATTATTTACTCTATATAGACTGTAATAATTTATATGGTTATGCTATGTGCAGTTATCTACCTCACTCTAACTTTGAATTGATTGAGAACCCTCTGTTCCAAGTGTCAGATATTCTGTGTTTAAAAGATGATTCTGAAGTGGGTTACATTTTTGAGGTCGATTTAGAATACCCAGAAACTTTGCATAATTTACATAATGATTTGCCATTCTGCCCCCAAAAATTTGCGCCGCCCGGATCAAAAACCTGTAAATTAATACCGAACTTATATGACAAGTATAACTACACCATACATTACATTCATCTTAAAACATGCTTAAAACATGGGCTGAAACTGAAAAAAATTCATAGAGCTATAAAATTCAATCAAGGTCCTTATTTGAAACAGTATATAGATTTGAACACTGAATTACGACAAAAAGCTAAGTCACAATTTGAACAAGACTTTTTTAAGTTATTAAATAATAGTATTTTCGGAAAAACGTTAGAGGACACAGAAAAAAGACTAAATGTAAAGTTAGTAAACCAGTGGGCTGAAATTGGGAATAAAACTAAAAAACGGTTTTGCGCCGAACAACTTATAGCCAGACCCAATTTTCATAGCTCATCTATATTCACAGAAAACTTTGTGGCAATTCAATTAAGACCTGAAAAAATTACCCTCGATAAACCAATTTATATTGGCTTTTCAGTCCTAGAAATATCAAAAAGTCATATGTACGATTTCCACTACTCGATAATGAAACCTTTTTATGGAGATAATATAAAAATGTGCTATACGGACACTGACAGTTTTCTTTACTCAATACAAACACACGATGTTTATAAGGATATAAAACACCATTTTAAACAATATTTTGACACCAGCAATTACTCTGAAAACAACATTCATGGTATAACTAAACAAAATAAGAAAGTTCCAGGATTATTCAAAGATGAGTTAGGAGGGCAGCTTCTAGTTGAATTCGTAGGACTGAGGTCCAAATTATACTGCATCAAAACTGAAAATATGGAACTCAAAAAAGCTAAGGGCACAAAAAAGTCGGTCGTAAAAAAAATTTGTTTTAGGGATTATAAAACAGTCCTAGATGACAGCAGCTTACTCAGAAAAAAAAATATGATTTTTAAATCCTTGAAACATGAGATATTTACTCAGTCACTTAATAAAGTGGCTCTTTCGTATAATGACGATAAACGCATTATACTTAATAATAAAATAGATACTATTTCGTGGGGCCATAAATCTTCTTTACTTTAATTGTATTTAAGTTACTGATTGTTTAGGTAGAAATAAGTAAATAATATAATTAAACGGACCGCTGTAGGGCAAAGCGATGTCTACAATCATATTAATTATCATAAAATGTAGGTAAAATAATGTTGCACATAAGTTTAGTAGTTTAATAACAATAGGTATTTGAAATGTATTTAGCGCTTAAGTAAAAGTTATTATTTTTTTTATTAAGTACAATAAATGGCTTCAAAACTATATATAGTTTCATTTAATTTTTACCCAATCATCACACAATCACAGCGATGTCAATGTACAGCAGATGCAAGTTAGCATTTTCATGTTGTAGTTGCAACATTACGCTTGCGATCACGTTGTAGTGACGCGCACGCGCACGCTATGTCAGCGTTTTAAATCTCTGGTGAATGAACTTTATTAATAAAAGTAGGTCTTTATGTTTACTTATAAAGAGCTGACTAGAAAATATCGTAATGAATGTTACATCGCATAGGTATCTATGCACATTATTAATTATTGTCACACTCCTTTCGTTATTAGAGCGTTAAGCCGGGTGCAGGACAGTTTACTCTCAAAGCCGATCCAATGTAAGTTGTTGTGTTTTTTTTTTCTAATTTTTAAAAAAATTCCGAATGTACCTAGTTACATATAATAATATATTATAATATTTATTTTACAGATAATGAACTCTTCAGACATATGGCTCCAGAATGCTCAGTCATTTGAAGACTATGAAGACGTTGTGGAATTTCCGATTTCCACTGGACAAGATGGCAAGGAAAAAGTTAGAAAAAAGACACAAAAAAACAAAATGGAACAGCAAAAAAAACTACAAGCATCCTCCTCTTACGTTATCACGAAAGCGCCGAAAAGGGCCCTAAAAAGGATTAAAATAGAGATTTTTGATATCAGCGGGGGACAAACGTCATCGTCTTCGACCTCGGAAGATAGTGTGGTTAGTGCGCAGTATATAGTGTCAGAAGTAGTGGATGAAATATTGGATAAATCTGAAAAGTTGGTGAATGAAATTTGTAAAAAACTTAGCAGTGATTCATATTATAATCTTTAAAACTGTATGCTATGTGTATGTATTGGTACTATATTTAATAAACTAACTACCTACTTAGTATTTCTATGTTTTATTTGAATATATTTTTGGAAAGGTTAAGTAAAAGAAAATTATTAAGTGTACACATTTATTTACGCCTCATATTAAATATAACTTAAATTAGGTAATTAAATTACAATTTTTTTTTATTAAACTTCGATGCGTTATCTATACACCATTTTTTTACACATAAAACAGTCCTTAATGCACAATTATTATTTTTATGATCTAAACAACTAAAATCATTTTTATTATATTCTTTAAACAGCTCTTGCAAATTAGGACACCCCTTTTCTTCAACATTTAAAACAACTGTAATGTTATCACAAAATTCTTTGATCCATTTAGTTTTTTCTAAACCTTTCACTAGCACCTGTTTATTTTTTAAGTATGTTTTGATTATTTTCTGGAACTGTAGATAATCTATATGCCCATCAGACCATCGATATCCAAAGTTACGTTCGATCCAGTTTACATGTTTCTTTTCAAAATCGGTTAAATATCTATACGGATACGGAGGTTTTATAAGAAATACTTGAGTGTTTTCAGCAGTAGCTAATGCAAGTTCTTTAATTATAAAGTTGTTTCTTTCATTTTTAAATCCCTGCACATCAATAATTAAAGTATTCGAATTCATGATATTTTTCTAACAATATTACTTAATGGTTTATATTCTATTAAACACTCATTCAGTATTAGACAATACGCAGATGTTTGGTCAGGTATTTCTGTTTCACTTTCGAATTCTAGTCGTACATTAACAACTGGCCCAGATTTCAGGTTATCGCTCTGTCTTGAACAGTCAATCACAAATAGAGGTGCATACTCTTTGAATTCTTTCACACTAAGCAAAGGTTCAGTTCGTCGTCCGTAATAAGACTGTTGAAATCTTACGTATTGCTCGTATAATATAGCTATATTATTATTACTGAAACTCACATTCATGCTATCGTATGGAAAGTAAGAAGAATTCAGGTAAACTTTGATATCGCGCAAGTTACAATGGTCAAATTGTGACATGTCTTTAGATGCATTATTCTTACGATTGGTTTGTAATCCTACAATAACATATCTAGGTTTTTCAATCTGAGATGATGTTTTAATTGACCATGCGTGCTTTGTAGTACTAGGCAACAAAGGATATTCATACAAATCCCAATTCCTGAAAGCTACTTGAATGGCTCTGTCTTTTTCTAACAAGCGAAGCAGATTTATCTTTTCTACATCGGAAACTTTAACATGCGGAACACGCCATACAATTTTATGAATTACTACGTCTTCCACAATTTCTCCTGTACTTAATTGTAAAGCATTAAGGTTTGTATTACTACGGAGCAGAACAAGTTCATGTTTACAATTGATTAAGACTTTTTTGTAGTCTTCTGCAAATCCTAATATGTTACTAAGAGGTATAGATGCAGAAAACTTCCCTGAGTGTATATTTTTAGTACCGTTAATATCCCAACCCCAAACCTTAGACATTTTGGATTCGCTCTCGTTCATAGATAACAATGATTTCATAGTAGTAGTTATACCTGCATTTTTAATTTTATCAATTTCAACTCCATTCAATTCATATCGTATATCTTGAAAAAAGAAGAGCAATGGATTATTTGTAAAATTAACACTAGTAGCCTTCTCCTTTGCTTCTTTCTTAAACACGTTGACAGCGCCTTCCAAATACAACGTGCTGGCTGATGGCAGTACGTACAAATCTTGTTGGTTAATCGGTATACGAATTTCATCGTTCCTATTGAAACTAGTCACGTAAGGTTTATATGAATGAATTTCAATTCCATCAATACTGTTATCATACACAGGTGCACTAGAAATATCTAATATACTCATTTTAATAATCCAATTAATTTGAGATATTCCTTATTTTTTGATGATATCTTCTTTATAGTCGGAGTTCTTTCCTTGGGAGTGATTGATATGTGACTAATGTTTTTAGGTTGTGGTGGTGAGGTTTTATTAAAATCAATCATTTTCTCTTCAAATGTAAATACAATTGCACTTCTTCGCCACGTAAGTTTATTAAGTTATTATTTATGTCCAGTATCCTTATATTTATACTACTGATATTGTTTTGATTAACAGGAAAATAAATAACGTTCTTTGGAATTTCTATTATTCTGTAACCTGGTGGAACGTTAGGTGCAAACTCATGAATAATGTGACTGCTTGTACCGTTTATATACGATCCACTTACTACGTCACATTCTATCCGCACCACAGTTGTCGAAAGAATGTTGACTGGATGCTGTGACTCATGTAATTTATTAGCTTCAAGAGTGTGTTCACCAAAACCTAGTAAGTTCCCAAGTCCATTTTCTTTCTCAAAATGAATATCTTTTGAGCTAATTAAATAGGTTTTTAAAGTATTATTATTGCAATATAGATTAAAAGTGCTATCATTTACTTTTTCTCTAAGATAATCTTTTATATCTTGCAATTCATATGCTCCTTCTGGTATTTCAATAACATCTTTGTCACCGTGGTAGAATTTATTGTTTCGATTATCAATGTTTGGAATTGAATTAAATGTGGACATGTATAATAGAGCACACTCATATTCACCCTATAATTGCAACGGTGACGAATAGTTTGTAGTTAAAAGTGACTCATTACCGGTAATTGATAGGGTGAACGACATTTTCTGAATGATGAAAATAAAAGATTACAATATGATTTTATACGTTTATTCCAGAAATCTTGTAAGTATTTTAAGCACAAATGTCCACAGTTTACAGTATCAAATGTTTGATATTTGGTGTAATTATAATACAGATCAGGATAATTAAGATATTTTAAAATTTCAGCTGGCGGTTTCAAATCTCCGAAGCTATCGAAGTATTCGCAATATTCTTTTAGTTTGATATAGGCTACCCAGTGTGTCCCTTCGTTAGCAGAATCATCCAAATTGACTACACCACATTCTATACTCCTTGGTCTGCTGGGCAGTGCGTCTTTCATATAAACTCCTCGAAAATATGGTATTTCTCGTGCGTGTTCTAAAATATCCACATTTGTAAGAGCACGCTTAGGCAGCCTCTTAACTAGTTTTTTGAAGACTTGATAAATAAACCATTCCCTTTCTTGTAAGGTTTAATATATAGACCTTTTCCCAACGAAATTGATTCCATTTTGTTATTGTGACGTCTAGATTCTTGTAAGTTGTGTTGCGCTGTTTTGTATTCGTTATAAGTTTTTACTATTCCAGCAACACCTCCAGCTAGACTTCCTAGTGCTGAGAGCCCAGCAAAAATTGGTATAAGTGGTAGAATCCCTCCAGTTTTTGGTATAGGAATGATTCGTGGTACCTTAACGTTTTTATTGTTACCTATTAACTTTTTCGCAACTGAGTAAGCAAATTCAATAGCACTTTTGTTATTATTCAGTTTTTGTTTCTTGAGGTGACTTTTAATTTTTGAAACTATTGATCTAAAAGGTTTAACACCAGCACCGGATTTTAATTTCGTCTTCATGACTTTACTAACTAACCATGATGCAATTTTTTCACCTCTCTGCGTATCTTTAGCTTGAAGCCTTTTTTTCGCCATGTTTAACAATTGCAAGTCAGTTTTATGTCTATTTTCTAAATCTTTATATTTTGTATATGCAATATCGTGGTGCACACAAGCATCGTCTAGTTGGTTTACACCTTTATCTCCTCGTGCTAATCGTTTTTCTAGCTTTGTTCCAGGTCCACAATAGTTGTATCCTGGTAAATGTAACTCAAACGGTAAGTTGTTTATTAAACTGTTAACTAGTCCTCCACCTTGCATAACTTATATAGAACTAAGATCAAATTCTAAATTATTGCTTTTTTATCGATCCAACTATTTTCATTCAATCCTAACCATTTAACGAATAACTTATTTCCTTTTTTCCTAATGACTTTTTCTATTAGGTAAACATCATGATATTTGGTTTTTTGAAGTTCTTGCTCGTAAAAGCAGCCTAATATTGGTTGCTGTTTAAGATCTTCAATGGTGTACGTGACAGGAATAGTGTTATTCACCTTTTTTATAGTAAATATTTCAGTGGACCAGTTGGGAGTATACCCTTTGTGAAATAAACATTTGTACTTGCTTATTCTAACGTGGTCACCGATTTTAAACTTAGGCTTCTTGTTATTTCTTGCATTTGCTTGATGTTTATGAATATTAATCATTACGATATTTTCGTTCTCTTTATTGACATTTGCAGGTTTTTCTTGTATAACACGATGTTTTGTGTTATTGTAACCTGTAGTGAACCGTGGGCGTCAAGAGATGGCGCTAGTAGTCACATTTGAAATCAATAATTAGACTAGACATTCCATTCTGCCAAGTGGCGGGTAGGTGGAGTTTAAGTGGAGAAATAAATGTGAACGGACACGATAAGGTTACGTTGTGCGATAATTTGTAATTTACGTGATATATCGGCCATTATCTGGGATATTGGACATTGTTAAGTTTAGTGTGATTATTTGCTGTCACGGGCCTATCGCAACGCCCTTTATATCATAAAGAAGATCAGTGGCTGATGACTGATGAGATTCCTTTCTTGAGTGATTTTAATTAAATACTCTCGTCATCCAAGAAACCCACGGTGATGCGACATCACACCGCGGCATAAGAAGGCTGAATTCGCTTCTGCAGATAAGTCACTCTCGGGTGTAATCGTAGGTGGCTCGACTAGTAATAACTGAACTCGGGTTCGATCCTCACCTCGAGCAAAGCTTCCTTTTGTGATTTTTATTTTATTATAAACTCATCCACGATTAGCTCTGGTTCGATCCTGACCACGGGCAAAGTTCCTTTTGTGTTTTTATTTTTAGTATTTATCAACTTCCTTGTAATAGTTGAACTCGGGTTCGATCCTCACCTCGAGCAAAACTTCCTTTTGTGTTTTTTTATTTTATTGTAAATTCATTCATGATAAGTTAACTCGGGTTCGATCCTCACCACGGGCAGAGTTCCCTTTTGTGTTTTTTTATTTTTTTTTAGCAATCAACTCAATTTAATATTGGGAAGACATCAGCCTCTTGCTAATTGGCTATTAGTGTTGTAAATAAATTAGTTAGTAATTTAGATTAGTGTCAGTCATTGGCGTATCTTTAAGGTGCATGTTAGATTAAGCTTAGCTGTTTGTATTATCTTCGTCGTATTACAGTGATGTACTTCAACTACAACTTGTTTCATTGAACTCCACGATAAATCCGGGTCATTACATTGGCGCCCAACGGGTTTGTGGTTGAAGTACTAACTATTTGTCATAAAGCCAATTTATAATAAAAAATGAGACGAGTCGATAAATATATATACATAAAAACATATTGAAAAAATGTATGGGTAGTCTTTCCGTATAAATTTATGTTAATTTAATGGTATTTAAGTTAAATAACTTTTGTAACGTAAAGAAATAAGAGTAACTAAGTACATTGTTTGATGACCATAGCCTTGATCAGTTGTTTGGTTTTTTCTGGCTAAGAGCTATTAAGCCAAATATATATTATTATTTCCTTTTTTTTAGATAAAAGGTGTTTAAAATGGACGTAAATTATTTATTAAAGGATGAACTTGAGTTTGAATTGGCATGTCGAGGCATATTTAATATTGGAACAGTACCACCAATGAAAAAAATACTAAAGGAAATTATTACTCAAGAATCTACTGGTGATCTCTCTATCAAGTTTGAAACTCCCCAAACATGTATCGATGACCCTTTATCTCAGATAGTGACTTGTGAAAGTAAAATTCGCGTTTTATCCGACTCACTTAAAGAAATTCTCGCCAAACCGGATGCCACTAGTGTTAGACGCATAGCAGCCAGAGTTTTGCATCTGCAAAATCGAATAAAACTCATACCTACTTTAGATGAACATAATGATCGCTATCAGAAATTATGTGAGGAGATAGAATATTGCCACAATTGCCTTCAGAAATTAAATGATGAAGAGGAAGAATGTGAAGAGTTCTCAGAACACGACAAGGAAATTTTACAAAAATCATTAGGCTCAGATGCCATAAAAATTATTGAACAATTACAATTATCAAACGCAAAAGTTCAACCAACCACAACTACATCCCGCAATAACAATGAAGCCCATGGCCATTATATTGACAATGCTTTATCTCGGCGAATGAATTACGCAAGATGCTCAACAGAAGACACTGAGAAATTTAAAAGAAAGCTAGTACCCATAAAGGACTGGGGAATAAAATTCAATGGGAAGGATAACATGTCAATCAATGCATTCCTAGAAAGAGTTGAAGAACTTAAAGATGCTAGAAATGCAGAAGATAGGGACTTGTGGACATATGCCATAGACTTCTTTGAAGATGATGCTCTCATTTGGTTTAGAGCAAATAAAGACCAAGTTGATAATTGGAAGGACTTGTCCTGTCTATTAATCTCAACATTTCAGAAGCCATTTTATGAAGACGAACTTCTAGAAGAAATTCGCAAACGCACTCAAGGGAAAAACGAAAGCGTGGCAATATATTTAGCAGTCATGCAGAACATGTTTCATCGTCTGTCACAGAAATTAACCGAAACACAAAAATTAAACATCTTGTTAAAAAATTTACAACCTTATTACCAACTCGCTGTTTGCCGGGATGTATTTCAATCTGTTTCAGAACTGACGAAGATTCTTATTATCCTTGAGCGTACCAAACTCTTATGCGATAACTTTCAAGAACCGAAAAGCAAAACTAACTCATTGGAACCAGACTTAGCCTATAATAGTAATCACGCAAACAGTGAGCTGGAACTACAGGCTCTTCGGAATTCGCCATATAATCGCATCAGTGGACCAGAGAGCACCAAGACAGCCACCATGAAATGTTGGAACTGTCGATCCACCGGGCACAGTTTCAAAACTTGTTCTATTCCCCGTCAACGGCTATTTTGCTATAGATGTGGCAAATTTGGAATTACAACGATAAATTGTACGTGTAATCAGTCGGGAAACGCAAGAAAGGAAGTCATAACACCTGCCGGATGCCTTCCGAAATAACCTCAAGTAAAAGAACATCTACGAAGGATTGGCAGGATTGGCTCAAATTCATATCAAATTATTTTAAGTATAACGAAATTTGCAACATCACATCAAAAATAGGAGACAAACGTTACTACGCTAACATAAAGATTTTAGGAAATAAATTTATTGGGTTACTGGATTCTGGTGCCACATCATCAGTAATTTCTAAATCTTTCTCGGCCAAGTTAATCACATTAGGATTCATATCGCAAGAGCTACCGACCACCACTCTTTCTACGGCCGATGGTACAGCACACAAGATATCCTCGATGATTTATTTACCAGTTGAATTTAGTGATGGCTATAACGTAGTTGGATTCCTTATAATGGATAACTTGAAACACGACATTATATTAGGGATGAATTTCTTCGAATGTTTCAACTTGTCCATTAGACATGGCATAAAAAATAATGAGATCTTAGAGAGTCTCGATATTCATTCTAATTCAGAAACGACGTCAATGTCTACTAAACATTCGGTAATATCACGGGAAGAATTGTCCACTGAACAGAAACATGAATTGGATGAGGTCATTGAGGCAATGAGAAACACAATTGGCATAGGGTTAGGCCGAACGAAGCTCATCGAGCACAGGATTGACACAGGAGACGCTTTACCCGTGAAACAGAGGCAATACCCATTTTCTCCGCCCATTATGAGGGAATTAGAGGCAGAAATAGAAGACATGCTAGAGAAAGATGTAATTGAACCTTCCTATAGCTCCTGGCGCTCACCCGTATTACTGGTTAAGAAAGCAACAGGCAAGAATAGGTTGTGTCTAGACAGCCGCCAACTAAATAAACTAACCAAAAAGGATTCTTATCCACTCCCTAGGGTCACATCAATTCTAGATAATCTAAAAAACGCACAACTCTTATCTACGATTGATCTAAAATCAGCATTTTGGCAAATACCACTAGAAGAGACAAGCAAGGAAAAAACGGCGTTTGGACTGACGGGAAAAGGCTTGTTTCAATTTAAAGTAATGCCGTTTGGTTTGAACAATGCTTCTCAAACCCAACAACGACTTATGGATAGATTATTTCCTCCAGAATATGAAGGGAATATATTCACTTACTTGGATGACATCGTAATTTGCAATAAGTCATTTGAGGAACACATCAAGTGCTTAAGGTGGGTGAATGATCAGCTGCAATCTGCGGGACTGACCATAAATCTGGAGAAGTGTCATTTTGCCCGGCCTTCCTTAAAATACTTGGGCTACATAATAGACAAGGAAGGACTACGCACAGATCCAGAGAAGGTGAATGCAATTGTTGATTACCCTAGACCAAGTAACTTTACGGAGTTAAAAAGGTTCATTGGCTTAGCCAGCTGGTATCGCCGTTTCGTCGAAAATTTTGCTATAATTGCAGCCCCGCTGCATGAACTTACGAAAGGCGGTAAAAAAGGGGGTTTAATACAGTGGAACAAAGAAGCTGAAGAATCTTTCCTGAGGTTAAAGACTGCTCTCACCACAACACCAGTATTGTCATGTCCCGATTTCAATAAGGAATTCTCTATTCAATGTGATGCATCTAACAAGGGCATTGGTGCGGTCTTAATTCAAGTTGTACAGGGCATTGAAAAACCAGTCGCATACACCAGTCGCAAACTCACAGATAGAGAATGCAAATTTTCAGCTTCCGAGAGGGAGTTATTAAGTGTGGTCCATGCTGTGGAGCAATTCCGCCCTTATGTTGAAGGGAGTCACTTTAAAGTAATCTCAGACCACAGTGCTCTGCAATGGTTATATAAGACAAAAGATCCTCATGGTCGATTGGCCCGCTGGGCAATGCGGCTTCAGCAATTTGACTATGAAATTATACACAGGAAGGGAAAAGACAATGTGGTTCCCGACGCACTGTCCAGGGCAATGTTAGTTGATGAAATTAATGTAATTGAAATTAAACCAGAAGATAAAGATGAGTGGTATAGATCCAAAGAAGAATCGTTAAAACACAAACAAGAAGACGACTGGCTAGTTAGAGATAACCTTTTATGGAAGTATTTAAAATTGAAGCAATTTCCTGATGAAAATGATTCGTGGAAGCTCGTCATTCCTGAAAAATTAAGACATAATGTTCTGCTTGAGTGCCACAATGATCCTCTTTCTGGACATTTTGGTGTCAAAAAGACAGTAAATCGAGTAAGGCAGCGATACTACTGGCCTTCTCTCATTAAGGACGCAAAGGAACATGTCAGAAAATGCGAAACATGTGCTAAACATAAAAGCAGTCAACTGGCACCTAGTGGTCATATGGGCATACATAAAGACGTAACAGAACCGTTCCAAATAATTTCAATGGATCTAATGGGACCATTCCCAAGGTCGAGAAATGGGAATACCATGTTGTTGGTAATCTCGTGTTGGTTCAGTAAATTTGCACTTCTCTTCCCTTTAAGAAATGGTAAAGCGTCAAATATCACAAAAATTGTTGAAGAGCAGGTTTTCCTTATTTTTGGAGTGCCAAAAATAATAATATGTGACAATGGCAAGCAATTTGTTGCCGAACAGTTTCAAGACCTCTCTAGAAATTATGGCGCTGAAATTATGTACACTCCATATTATCATCCTCAGGCGAACCCGACTGAACGCGTCAATAAAGTCATTGGATCAGCTATTGCCTCTTACGTTCAAGACAACCACAAAGATTGGGATAAGTACATTTCCCATATTGGACACGCCATTAGAACTGCTGTGCATGAAGTAACCGGGAAAACACCATCATATTTGTTTTTTGGGCGTGAAACATCTGTAATCAGCCATCAGGGAAAGTCATTCGTTAAGGATCCTTTAACATTTGACAGAAGCAAATATGAAGAAAATTTGAAAATTAGACAGGAAATTTACAAAGATGTACAACATAGGCTTAAGGCTTCCTATGAAGTAAATAAAGAAAGATATAGCTCAAGACGAAGAGTAACTCAATATCAAGTTGGGGACATTGTCTGGAAAAAAACAAAATATTTATCAAATAAAAGCAAAAACTTTATGGCCAAATTGGCTCCAAAATTTGAAAAGGCCGTTATAACCGCAAAAGTATCTTCAGATGTCTACATGCTAAAAAGCTTACGTGGTAAAGATTTGGGAAAGTGGCATTCTGTAGATCTAAAAAGATTTGTTTAAAGAACGCCATTATGACAATAATTGGGTGAGAATCATATCCTACTTATGTTATGAATTCGGGTCGAATTCTATCTGAGGAGAGGGGATATTGTAGTGAACCGTGGGCGTCAAGAGATGGCGCTAGTAGTCACATTTGAAATCAATAATTAGACTAGACATTCCATTCTGCCAAGTGGCGGGTAGGTGGAGTTTAAGTGGAGAAATAAATGTGAACGGACACGATAAGGTTACGTTGTGCGATAATTTGTAATTTACGTGATATATCGGCCATTATCTGGGATATTAGACATTGTTAAGTTTAGTGTGATTATTTGCTGTCACGGGCCTATCGCAACGCCCTTTATATCATAAAGAAGATCAGTGGCTGATGACTGATGAGATTCCTTTCTTGAGTGATTTTAATTAAATACTCTCGTCATCCAAGAAACCCACGGTGATGCGACATCACACCGCGGCATAAGAAGGCTGAATTCGCTTCTGCAGATAAGTCACTCTCGGGTGTAATCGTAGGTGGCTCGACTAGTAATAACTGAACTCGGGTTCGATCCTCACCTCGAGCAAAGCTTCCTTTTGTGATTTTTATTTTATTATAAACTCATCCACGATTAGCTCTGGTTCGATCCTGACCACGGGCAAAGTTCCTTTTGTGTTTTTATTTTTAGTATTTATCAACTTCCTTGTAATAGTTGAACTCGGGTTCGATCCTCACCTCGAGCAAAACTTCCTTTTGTGTTTTTTTATTTTATTGTAAATTCATTCATGATAAGTTAACTCGGGTTCGATCCTCACCACGGGCAGAGTTCCCTTTTGTGTTTTTTTATTTTTTTTTAGCAATCAACTCAATTTAATATTGGGAAGACATCAGCCTCTTGCTAATTGGCTATTAGTGTTGTAAATAAATTAGTTAGTAATTTAGATTAGTGTCAGTCATTGGCGTATCTTTAAGGTGCATGTTAGATTAAGCTTAGCTGTTTGTATTATCTTCGTCGTATTACAGTGATGTACTTCAACTACAACTTGTTTCATTGAACTCCACGATAAATCCGGGTCATTACAAACCTTTAACAACATTTTGTAATGGATTACCTACCCATTTATAACTGCCTTGGAGATTAAAAGACTTAAACAATTTTGTTTTCAATGTTCGGATTAATCTCTCGACTATGGAAGCTTTCTTTACTGAATATGTGGAATAGTGGTTTATTTTGTAGGACTCCATTATATTTTTAAATATGTCATTATAGAATTCAGTTCCTTTATCTGTTTGTAAGTTATTTGGTCGCCTCTGACTCTTCTTTAAAACACTTTCAAATGCTAGAGATACTTCTGATTTAGTTTTAGTTTTAAGAGGTACAGTCCACGCATACTTTGAAAAACAATCTATTATAACCAAAATGTATTTAAAACCCTTGTTATAAGTTTGGTATGATATTAAATCAATTAAATCAGCTTGCCACAAATCATCAATACCCTTAAGCATAACAGAACGTCGTAGGAAATTTTTTCTTGCATTTTTATGAATTTCGTTTACTACTTGTTGCTTCATCTTTAGTCACTGATTTTATGATTTTATCTACTTCATGTTTGGTATAGACATCATTTATAAAGACATTCATCACCCTCTCTGTTTCTTTCAAAACTTCGCTCATTATAAATCTAACTTCATCTTTAGTGCACAAATCTTTTATGATCGTATCGACGTACTCCTTATTAACAGCTTCACTTAATTCTTGAGGAGCTTGTAAGCCTTTGAGGCGTGATGACTGAAGATCATAATACCCGTTTTCTTTTTTAAGCAAGGCATTATCAGCAATACCCAATAAATCAGAAAAACGTAGACGTTTATGAACATGGTGCCCAAATTTGTCAATATTCATTGTAATTATAGAATTATAATCAACTTAAGCGTAAGGAGGTGAAATAAGAAATACATTAAATTTACAACGTTAGTTTATTTTATCTTAATTTAGTAAGCCATTTTCATTCAGTTCTTCTATGATTGACAATATTTCATTATCAAGACCAGTGTTACCAGCATCTCGCGACGCAATTAATAATTTCAACCTCTCTACTAACTCATTTGGATCATCCCAATACACATAGTCGACATTTCTCTTCCATTTTTTCAGTATTGGCAATCCAGAACCTTGAACATAACTGTCCTGAGTTTTTTTATCATTAGCAAAGAGAGGTTTTATAAATTCCAAGTAATTTTTCCCCTTATTGCTTTTTATTGGTTTATTACGATCATAATCTCTCCTATGCACATTCGTCTCTAACAGCATTGACTTGTAGCTCATAATATCGTCCTTGGTTATAACTGATGAGTTAGGTATTCGTTTAGTTAATAATTCCATTAAACCAGGAGTTTTATCGTAGTTATGTTCTCCTACTAAAATTTTTCTATCACTGATAGTAACAGCTGCTGACCCTAGCATTAGCTTGCCTCGAACATGTCTGATCCCAAAAGGAATGTCTTTTATGTTTTCTGATGATAGTGACCATGAAGAACCATCCGGATGTATGCTGCTCATACTTGACTCGTCTTTACCATCATCTTCATCTTCGTATTCATTTTCCGAAATTGCATTATCTGATTCCACTGATGTATTAATGCTATTGGAAGGAGTCATAAAACTATCAGATCTTCTATTTTTTTTAATGGTTTCATCCAAAGTACTCCAACCATTAGGTTCATCTATTTTCATTTCTTCATAAACATTATTTACTTCATTAGATATGTTTTTATGTTTAAGCTCATTAGTAATTTGGTTAAGAGGATTAAGAACTGGTTTAAAAATACTTTCTAGAGATTTTTCATTTTCAGATTCACAATTGCGCAGTTTTTTAAATTTTTTCTTTACAGCTTCAGCGGCGTTTACAATTTGTTTTAAATTTTTATCCATATTTTCCTTGCTTCTATAGTCAACAAGTTTACTGATGTGAATGCAAACTATCATCGACTTATGGTCTTATATAATATAATTCATTCAGGAAGTAAAAACGACAAATGTATCAAATTGCTTGCGATAGTAGCCTTTATTTTTTTCGCAATCTTTGTTTATGACTAAATAGCTGTAAGGTTCACTCCATATTTTTGTACACATTTCTATAAATTTATGCCAACTCATGTCTGTATTAACATGTTCGTCATATACATGACGCAAATTAATATTATCTTGTTTGAAGAGTACTATGAGGTTTGCATTGTCTCTAATAAGTTGTTTAGGTATTTTGCTATATGTCTGGTTCAGATAAAAACTATCAATATTTTTATGTCTGCCCATTGCAAAGTAATCACGCATGTTATTTTGATTTTCACACGCAACATCATCAAATATTATTATAGAATTAGGTTTTGCTTCTTCTGTGCTAAGGACTTGCTGGTTTGCATGAAATTTTGTAAAAGATATGCTAGGTACTAATCTTAAAACCTTATCCAGAAAAATATATTTCGGTTTATGTAACGTCTTTGAATACACGTATACATTTTGATAGCGTAACCCATTTTCATGCAATAGAAGTCCAATCATAAGATTAGTTTTCCCGCAATTAGACGGTCCACAAATTACACATCTTATTGTATTTGGTAAAAGAGTCCCATGGCGAAATGTTTTGTTTGTAGAGTCCAAAGTAGATAAATTATCAAAATGTAATGTACTTTTCTGTTTTAAAAATTTCATTTCTAGGTATAGGTATCACGCATTTGAAATTCGGTGTCAAACTAAAAAGTATCTGCATCCCAATTAATTTATATGATACCTAACATGAACTGACATGAATGAGATTCTGAAAAATATTTGTTAAATATCATCGCATCAACGTTGACTACGATTCATCTGTAACTATTTTCTGACAGAACGATCAGTTATTGGGCATGTTGGATCGCTTTTTTGACATCGAGTGAACGGCGGCGGAGCCGTGAACGAGATGTAACAAAAGTGATCCAGAATGCCCAATAACTACCTATTGGGGACCCTTGTGTCACAGATATTTGTGCTTTATAGTATTTACCTTAAGAGCAGGACCAAATTATCGGCCGACTAAAAGTATGCAGGCTGCGGGGGGTCTTACAGTCCCCAAGAACGCGGAATAGCCATCCTCGTTCTCGAGGAAGAAGTGGATGGTTTTTCGACCAAAATCATAATGAGTTATGAGGCTCATTTTCACCTCAGCGGGTACGTCAACAAGCAAAACTATCGCTTCTGGGGCACTGAATCACAAATCCACGAGTGATGCACGAGGTGCCATTACACTCGCTCAAAGTGACTGTATGGTGCGCTGTTCACGCAGGAGGAGTCATGCCGCTGGCCAAACGACAACAGTGGACGGTGTACGATATAGGGCCATGATGACAAATTGTAACGGCGCCCATTACAAATAAATTATCAGTTCAAATAAGCATAATCAAAAAACAGAATCGGAGTTTTTCATTTAGAAAAAAAATGAGAGCCAAACAACATCGGATGACTTCTTTTGGTCCACCTTGTACAAGGGGGATTTTGACCTGGAGTATGAATATTCGCCAAGAAAGACAACCGGGAACCAAGTTACTACAGCGCTGTTGTATCCAGGACACAGAATCGCAAGCTTTTCTAGCCTCTACACATGGAATAGTTGAACTCGTGGTTTGCATTCTATCTCTTGATGGTCACGAGTGCAGGCTGCTCTTTGTGTCAAAGGCTCTGGAGGAGTGGAAAAAACGTGTCCCGGACAATGCATACCCTTGGAACCACAGACCCAGCGACAATGGGATGAGATGCATTGCCAAGTGACCCTCACCCAGCTCTTCAAATCTGCCACTGGTCCAGAGCTGGCGCGCCTAAAAGCATCGTCTCGGAGCCTGGTTGCACGCACTGCCGTTACCACAGTTGGGCACGCTATTAGACAATGACACCCTAAGCGTGGCGGCAGCGCTAAGCAGGTGCTTTCGTAGGCGAAGAGCATCGCTGTGTCTGTGGAGCCACTGCTGATCGTCAGGGCCACCATGGACTCGGATGCACGAGTTGCATTCTAATAAATATTATATGCGGGGACCCATTAAACAAGTTATTATTACGTTATGTTGTTAAGTGTTTAGAAAATGCTGCCCAGAATTTTTTTTAATAAAATAAAATTCAATTTTTTGAACTAAGTAAATACGTTGGTTGCAACGTATAACTGAAATTCTCCTTCCGTCCATTCTGTCAACGTTAATGCGGCTTCATCCTTACAAAATAACATGTATAATTTTACTGTTATCAAATTAACATTAACAACAAATACAAGTGCCTTACTAAAAAGCATTTCTAACAAATGGAACCCAATAAGAAAACGAGAGGTATGCAATACGCAGACCCGAAGGTTGGTGGGACAATATGGCGCTATATAACGCATTTCGTTCTACGTAGATTCACAGCCGTGAACGAGTATATTATTATGTGTTCTGTGATTCACCAATCTCACCAGCAGCTTAGAGTATATATTTGTATAGAGAAGAAATGGCCGTGTTCAGAATTCTCCTTCACACTCAAATCATAGATGTTGTTACAAAATAAAAAAAAAAAACCTAATTATGGGGAATTTTATTCTACGTTTATTATAAAAAATAATACTTGACATATCGTCGGTTGATAGGAAAAACACTAAGGCTTATTTTTATGATATAAAACTTTATATTTGTTTTAAATACATATAATTATTTATTATACACAAACTGAGTGGATTGTATGATTGATTGATTTTGTCCGATTGAAACAACCCTCTTCAAAATGTGCCGAACACAATTTTTGTATGATTCTTTGGTTCCCAATTTGTAGGTCTGGTAGCGTCTATCCATTTTCTTAATGTTTTTTCTCCTGTCGGAAACCTATGAAGCAGAGATAAATGGGTGAGCATGAGCATTATGATTGTGGGCCAAATATGTGATGGAGGTTATTTTAAAGGAAACACCTAAGTATTTTGTAGCAATACCACAAACTTGATATGCCTATACAGAAGAAATCACACATTTATTCAATTCGTAAATGCTAAGAACTCTATTTAGTTAGTTATACAGATATAAAGATTACTGTACACCAAATTGAGTTGAGGCTGAAACTGTTTTTGCTACTGGTTGATTTATAACAGAATAAACACTAAGCTTAGACAGGGTTTTAAGAGGTTTAAGTTTTTTTCGAATTTTAAGAATACAGCTAAATATATATAGTAGTAGGTAGGATATTTTTTTAGCCAATAACACTTTGAGTAAGGAGCGTTGAGCACCCCAGATGGCCAAGCAGTAAGTCAAAATAGGCTGGACTAAGACTCGGTAAATATTAACAATCAGATCTCTGTCTGCTATATACCTTAAATATTTGAAAATCCACAATAGTTTTCTAACGCGAGAAGTGCAAATTTCAATTTGTTTATGCCAGTTCAAATTTTGGTCTATATATACACCTAGATATCGCACAAATGGAACTTTATCTAAATGGGAGCAGGTACATTGGTTCAGCACATTGGGGTCTTTACAATAGTGAGCAGTAAATTTTTGACTATTATCAGGTTGAGTTGAGTTTCGTAAAGAAAAAGTTACGTAATTTGTTACCCGACTGCCGAAGGAGGAGGGTAATGTTTTTCAATTGTATGTTAGTATGTATGTATGTATGTTTGTCTGTTTCTTTGTTCCCTCCTGTAGCCTAAACGGCTTGATAGATTTTGATGTATGAGATATCATTAGAAGCGTATTGATTGCGCAATGGTTATAGGCTATGCGACGTTACATTGAAATGTATATAGCGCCCTCTAGAGGCCATAAAGTGATGATCGAAAAAATAATATTTTTCCAACTATGCCGTGTGTGGTATCAAATGAAAGGGCTTGTGAAGCACATTACAAAAATATGCATTGTAGGTATTTAAATCACAACACCAAATTTTTTGAAAAAACAAATGTTCATAAAATAAAACCCGACTACTGACATGAAATTTCATAAAATATAAACAACTAAAAAGTTACAAATAAAAAATATAATTATAAACAAACAAAAAACCCGACGAAGCGTCCGTAGTCTAGCGGGCCTCAGTGATCGTAACTGATCGCTGAGGTTAAGCAACAACTGACACGGTCAGCCATTGGATGGGTGACCAATTTCAAGTGGTGCTTTTCTGGACGCTTCCGTGCTTCGGACGGCACGTTAAGCCGTGGGTCCCGGTTGCTGCTTCGGTAGCAGTCGTTAAGCCTAGTCAGAGGCCTTCGGGCGGCTTGAAAACATCTGACAGTCGGGTTGCCCACTTACCCGACAACTCTCTCAGCACAAGCTTGCTTGTGTTGGGGTCCACCAACCCGCACTTGGCCAGCGTGGTGGACTAGGCCTAAACCCTTCCTTCATTGGAAAGGAGACCCGTGCCCCAGCAGTGGGGACGTAATGGGTCGTGATGAAAAAACCCGACTGGACGCTAAAAAGATGAAAACAAGCCCTTATGTTAATGGAAAGTATCGCAGGCGGGGACCAACTCGACCGCCACACAAAGTACCTAAGTAACATTCAGCTAAATGGTGAACCCTCTGCTGGTCCTCGCCAAGGATACTTTCCATTAACATTAGGGCTTGTTTTCATCTTTTTAGCGTCCAGTCGGGTTTTTTGTTTGTTTATAATTATATTTTTTTATTAGTAACTTTTTAGTTTTTTTTTATTTTGTGAAATTTTATGTCAATTTGTCGCCTAGTGAATACGAGGCTTTAGTGCTGCGTGCTAGAAGTCGCGCACGCGTCCACACTCTGCAACAGCGGTCGCCAACTTGACCACAGCACAAGGTATCTACCTATCTAGGTAACATTCAGCTAAATTGTGAACTCTATGCTGGTTCCCGCCTACGATACTTTTCATTAACATTGGGGCTTGTTTTCATCTTTTTAGCGTGCAGTCGGGTTTTTTGTTTGTTTATAATTATATTTTTTTTACGTACGATAACACCAATAAGTTAAAAAGAGACGACGATATATTTTTAAGTAACGATTTTTATGCCAAGTCCTCTCTTTATTCCTTCGTCATTGAGTTACGGACACTTAATACTGGACAGTGATTATTTGTTGAATAAAAGTATAAAATGTGACACGTCCGACGTTGGCACGTTGGCAGTGGCCGGTCAGGGCTTTGTAATTTAGCTATATTCACATTTGAGGCGCTTTCTCCCAGTTTTATTTGTTTTACGATAGAACTAGCTATAATAAGAAGAAATTACCTCTTAAGACCTGATATTAATATCTGAATATGAACTTAAATTCAAAATTTTGATGCTTTAGTTGGTCAGGTCAAATTTTTCAGATTCTGAGCAGACCTATGTTTAACCACTTTTTTGTGCTATAAAAGTTATCGAATCATGTTTTTGCTTCTTAGGTACTTTTCTAAATACCCTGAACAATGTACAGAAATATCAGTTCTAAAAACATTGCGAGTGCTGAGAAAGCTGACCGGTTCATCACCTTTAGGGTGATTGTTAGATTGCAACGCAAGCAAGCATACTACTTAAATAAAGCAGAATAGGTACCTACTAATAACGATATTTTTTTCAGAATGGATTTCAAGATTGTGCAGACATTTGAGAAGGGAAGATATGTTTTATGGACCGTACCCGAAGCATGAGAATGTGAGGGAGTACTCAAAATGCCAAAAGGCAAAGTCAATAACCTTCGACGTGATTCCAATTCCGTCCCAGATGATTCATGGCGAAAATCAAACTGCATTCTATATATAACAAAGCGGTTTCGCGGAATTTGAGTATGCTGAAGAAGAAATTAACGCAATGACTGAAGTTAGTGACACGGAACAGGAAAACATCGTACCAATTAGTATTGTCACCCCGACAGCCACGGTCGAAGACGTCGCATCCTTCAGGGGCGGCTCGGCCGGTGGCCTCGGCGGACTGTCGCCGCAACATTATAAAGATACGGCACTTCTGTAGACACTGGCGGTGTCGTGCTGGAAAGCGTGACACAGCTAGTAAACCGCATGCTGTCGGGGAAGGTTTGCACCGAGGTAACCGATGTGCTAGAAGGGCCAAGTGAAAATACAGCAAACGCATTTCGAATTATTTTCTACAAAATGGGACATAACGGATTCACGTACTAAAGAAATTCACAAAGCTGTAGCGGAGATGATCGCGGTAGATAACCGACCGATATCTATGTTGGAAAATAATGGGTTCCAAAGATATATAACGCAAAAATTCCTAGTAGACTGTACATGAGCGAGGTTATCATACCAGAAGTATACACCAAAGTAAAGAACGTAATAAGAGCGGTAATTTTAAAAGCTAAAGCTATATCAATAATTACTGATATTTGGACCTGCATGAACAACTTACTCGGATTTTAGAGCTACACTGCTCAGTGGCTAGGTGACAAGTTTGAGCTTTAGCATAGACTGTTGCAGATGTCCCATTTTTGAGGACCCTACACTGCAGACAATACTCACATGGAATTTCGTTAATTTCCCTCACAGCGTCACACACATCCATTATGTTGGAAGCCATAAAATATCAACCAATGATGGCAGCCATTGGTGATCGAATACCGCTTATCCATATATTTAATAGGCACTACAACGTTCAATTGCATGAAGAACCAAGAGATCAGTCCAGTATATATGAACTGAGAATATACACTGATGGATCCAAAAAAACGTCAGGTACGGGTGCTGGTGTCCACTCGGATGACCTAAACAGTCACTTTTCACTGGCACTAGGCAAATACAACACAATCTTTCAGGCTGAATGTGTTGCTATTACACGGGCCGCTAACGCAGTCAAATCTAGAAAGGTTACGAATCAACGTATTCGTATCCTATCTGATAGTGCTGCAGTTCTGCTAGCTTTGTCTAGCAAAACTATAACTTCGGGGCTAGTACTAGAGTGTCACTCAGCTCTAGAATCACTTGCCTCACAAAACAATAACATAACCCTCCAGTGGATAAAAGGGCTTAGCGGGTCGCTGGGGAACGACGCTGCTGATGAACTTGCACGAAAGGGATCTGACACTGCACCAATAGGCCCAGAGCCAATAGTACCGATCCCTTTCAACCAAATTCGCTCTTGGTTGCGTTCCCGAACGACAGAATTCCACACCAATCTCTGGAGTAACAGTGCCGAGTGCAAACAAACAAAAGCTTTTGTACCACTAATTAATACTAAACTAACACACAAATTATTATGCTTGGACAGAGCAAACTTACGTGTCGTGATAAGTACCATAACAGGCCACTGCCGGTTAAATAAACACCTATATCGCATGAAAATCTCCACCACTCCTCTTTGCAGAAGTTGCATGGAGGAAGATGAAACAGCTTCCCATGTCTTGTTACATTGCAAAGGCGTGGAGACACTACGATCCAAAATCCTCGGATCTCCGGGGTCCCTCCGGGAAGTCATGAGCAACCTAGGTCGTCTACTGGCTTTCTGGCGTGAGCTTGGGTGGCTTAATAGCTAGTTACCCCATCCATAGGTATTTCACGCATAATGGCCCACCTTAGAGGCTAAATGCGGAAAATCAGCTCGCCATGATAGATAGATAGATGATATAAGTAACTACCTTCCTTAAATTTTGTGAATGTGCAATAAGTAATTAAGGAGCGTTAATTAACCAGAGAAACAACGTTGTTTGGGGAATCTGTGTATACTGTGCACTTTTAGCAGCTCGGATTACACCTGAACATAATGTTCGTCAGAAGTGTTATGCTGTAGCACTTACTTGTAATGTGGCAGAAGAAATTATCTTGTCCGTTCAATGTGAATACTGTGCAGCTCATAAAGGTAAGACATTGCTGTACTGTCTTCTAATCGCTCAGACCACAAAGTATAAAGACACAAGTCTTTAATCAGTGCAGGCGACTGCGATTATCTGATGACGTACCAGCATGATGGGGAATTGTCCTAGCTTTGGAATATAGGGAGTAAAGATCTTCAATGAGTTCCACCATTGTTTTTTTTATATTCATTTTTCAGGAGGCTTTAAGCATGCCATTGCCTTTTTAGCCTGGCTGCATAGGCGTAGTGAAGACCAACCGTCTACTATACCTATACAAGTGTGGATTGGTATTGGAAAAAATCTAAGTTGTTTTCAGTGGGAAAAAGTCTTAAATTTATTAAATATGTTTAAATATAGTGAAAGCATTTAAATTTCAACAAAAAAATTATGTGAGCCTAGCTACTCAAATATTCAGTCACTCGGTGCCCGCAGAGATTCAAACTGCTTAACTATTAAGACACGAGCAGTCTTAAAAGCGAAACTGCGTACAAAACTGCAAATTACATAGAAACTGTGAATAATATGTTCGAAGTATTATACAGTAGAAAAAAATATTTGAAGAAAATGTGTAGAGGTTTTAATTCATTAACCAAGAAATTAACGCATGCTAGGAAAGCTATTATAAAAGGAAAATATGTTTTGAAAACAATAAGAACAATTAAAACACCTCGTTTTGATGGCATTCAACAGACCATTGAAGAAATCCTTCAATTATTTAATGAAGAGTTTACAGAAGAATCTACAAAATTCATGATTACAAACAAAGAAAATCAATATGTTTTAGAAAATTTGTTTGTATTATTTAGACAAAATGGCGGGAATGAACAGAAATCCCAGGGCGAGTATTCTTAGCACAATATTTATAAGTAATTTGGTGAACTCATCTTTAAAATTGCCGTCAACCAAAAACTGCAAGGAAGATGGTGATAAATTTGTAAAAACTAGTACTACAAAGGAATCTTTCATTCAGACCCCACCAACTGAGTCGGATGGTTACGAGACTCAAGTAACGGAACCAGTATTAGATGTTGTTACCAATTTAACTGTACAACCTCTACAAAATAAACCTGAAGCAACTTTAGAAGATTACGCTGTAAGCTATTTTGCTGGCTACTTGGCTAAAGTCTGCTTAGATAACTTTAAATGTCATACTTATCAAAAGGCATTGAAGATTTTGAAGATAAAATACAACTTTTAATATTGAATAAAACATTCGCGAGTGAAATATTGGGAAAATCTATCGATTTAGTGCTAAGAGAATTTAAAAATATTGATAAAATGATTCACTTAAGAAATGTAAAGGTCTAAAATCTGTTTAAAAGTTATTTAATATATTTGAGATGCAAGGCAAGATTGAGATTTGATTGGATTTTTATGCCAAGGACATATTATGAAATATATTACGTTCCTTATTGATCATTTAATATTAGTAATAATATATTTTTACTGTAAAAGAGACAAAATTCGTAAGTCCGTTGTATTTAAGCCTCAATCTAAGATAAATAAATTTTAATGAGCATGTGAAGGAACAAGATTTTGAAATGAATACTTTCATCACAAACATACGAACATTCATTCATTAACGAACATCTAAAAAGAAATGAAAAAATGATAATAAATGAATTAATTGAAAAATATCAAACAGTATTTGCCAAACATAAATTTGATATTGGTACAGTTAATGGTTACGAAGCTAAAATTTTATATTCATCATCATCAGCGTAGGCTGTAGAGCAGTCCACTGCTGGACGTAGGCCTCTCCCAAAGCACGCCACTGGATGCGATCTTTAGCTTTCCGCATCCAATTATAACCAGCCACCTTTCGCAAGTCCACCCATCTAGCCGGAGGGCGTCCCACACTACGTTTGCCTAGTCGCGGCCTCCACTCCAGAACACGTTTACCCCATCGGTCATCGGTTCTTCGACAGATGTGACCAGCCCACTGCCACTTAAGCTTACTAACTCGGTGAGCTATATCGGTGACTTTAGTTCTCTGTCGGATTACTTCGTTGCGGGTGCGATCTTTCAGAGAGACTCCGAGCATAGCTCTTTCCATAGCTCGCTCAGTGACCTTCAGTTTGTGAACCAGTCCCACTGTAAGTGTCCCCGTTTCAGCCCCATGGGTCATAACCGGTAGGACACACTGATCAAAGACTTTCGTCTTGAGACTTTGTGGTATGGGCGACGAGAAGACTTGACGAAGTTTGCCAAATGCTGCCCAGCCCAACTATATTCTTCTATTGACCTCTGATTGGAAGTTGTTTCTACCCAGCTGCAGAGTCTGTCCAAGGTAGACATATTGTTGAACAACTTCTAAGGTCATGCCATCAACGGTTATTGGACACGGAATTTGGACACAAAAGTCTTTGCTAGGCGACTTGAGAGCACCCTAATGACCAAACTGCAAACCAGCGATGCACAAAGGGGTATTTGAACGATCTACGCGGCCAAAAGTCAATTTATCAAAATATTAAATACTTCCACGAAATCGGTACCTTACTACCTAATCGGGTACCGGAAGGGTCAGGTACCACACCTGACCCTTCCGGGAACCAAATACAATGCCTCTAATTAACCTTAAGTGCATGTCGCACCGTTAATGTCAGTCGGAATTCAATCGTGTTACCTCGTGTACGTTATCTGTTCTCGGCGCTCTTAGGAAACCTGAAGTTTGAAAGTGAAATTTTAAGTTATTAAGTTCCTCGGTGTTGAAAAAAACTAATGGATCCCCTAACACAAGGTAAATACTATACAAAATCAATTTAATATTTCGAAATTTACTGTTAGTAACGTATATGGGCCATTATTTTATTTTAGGGACCATTATCGGTCCCCTACAAAGAAACATTTTAAAAAAATTAAATAATGAAATTCAGGAATATAGCTACCGTCTGTAGCAATTAAATAAGACACCGGTCACAGAAAATATAATGAATTTATGTAAAATACTTTATTTATTTACAAATTACGGTAACTCTGTTGTTGTTTTTGGTAACGCAATTGTTTTTCATACAAAAATTGTCGGTCCCTCGGAGCGAGTCATATGAAACAAGCACAACGTGTGTAAAAAATTATAATGGAAACAATTTTTTTGAATATTATAACGAATATGCCATAATTTAAACTTTACTTCACGGTAATATTCATGATTTTATATGAACATATTATGGGACAATTAATATTCCTGGCCGAGTCCCCAAGCCTAAGCAAAAATACACCTACACTAGGTTACCCTAGGAAATTCAACCATAAATAAACTTTTTTTCACTTTCTTACACCTAAGATCATTTGAATGGCTGTGTATTTGTATCGGAGTGCAGGAAGGAGAGCGGGACGGATAAAATGACCAAGTCTTTCGGATGAAGAGTCCTGGAGAGAAGCGCGTGTATTTATTGTGACGCCACTGAGTTACCGGCGACATACGGTGAGTTTTATAGATATTTATTATTTTATTTCATGCAATATATGTAATAATTAGTAACAATTATTAGGGCATTTTGATATCCCATGTATGTGTATTCATTTAAGTACTAACTTCAAATAGGTTATTGTTTTACAAGTGCGTTACCGCTACACTTCGTTACTTTTTCAGTAACGCAGTTGTAGCTATAGTAACTCAGGGGTTTTTCTTATAGTTTTCAGGTATCTGTTTCTCAATTTATGGTACAAATATAACATTTGAGCATATTATATTGTTACAGTATAACATTTCAGACTCAATGGCGTAAACAGCGGCTGAAAAACAACGGCTTTATAGGCAAAAAAAATGAGAAATATTTCTTAGTATTAAGTTGTTATATTTTCAGCGATTGTAATGTTTGATATTAAACAAAGAGTTCTGTTAATTTTAGTTTGATAGTTTTTTTCACATTATGATTAGTTTTAATTGAAGAAAGTATAAAGATTGTGATTGAGATACCACTGTGTTACCAATTAACCACAGCGTTATCTATTTGTCCCTCGTTTCCTGAGAGTATTCACAAACATTTTAGCTACTCTATATTAGAAAGAATGTTAAACTAAATATAATAATTATAATTCACCTTATTTAGAGCTATTTCTAAAACTTTGAGCAAAAAATTATGATTATTTTGTCCTTTTTTCGAAAAGTATTGCATTAAAACTTATTGATTGGTAACGCAGTGGGAAACTTTATTATAGAATGAATAACAAAACTGAGAATATTTTGTAATTTAAACTGTTAGATAAATGTTTTTTTTCTTACTTTTTATCTGGTATATGTTTACGAACCAAAATATATGTTCCTATCAATAAAACATAATTTTGTATGAAAGTAACGCAGTAGTATTTTTTTCTCATCGTTCCTCGATTAAACGTCAATAACTTTAAGAAATAGCAAGAAAACATCGCTGCAAATGTATTTAATGAATAATATAAATGTTAATTAACATAAATAAATATTGAAAGGTTAATTAATAAGAAGTTTATTTTTGAAAAAAATATCTGTAAAAGTATGTCAAATTGTACCCAAAATAAAATAATGGCCCATATATTGACCTCTAAAGTAGACCCTGTCACTCAGTATTTAAAAAAAAACTTCTTTTTCTTGTATTATCAAGGTACTCGTAGATCAAGCAAAAATTTTATTTGTATTGTTTAGTTTGTAGTTTCACTTAATAGAAAATCAAAAAATTTGATCCGGATTCGTCCGGATAGACTAACTTTTTGTACTTTGAACATTCTTAATAAAATTGTATCAAAAAATACTTTTTCATTTTATGGTACTAAACGCATTGTTTTTTTTGTTTTAGGGTCACTGGGTACATCGGGGATGAGAATCGTGACTATAAAGTACCTGTTTGACCGAATGACGAGTGCAAATTTACCCAACTTAAAAGCGAAATTTGATTTCTTGAAAGGTCAACTTTTCTCTACTGAAGGAGGTTGTAACAATGACCAAATTGAGACATTGAAACAAAACTTTGCGTATTTTAAGTCACAGTTTAAAAGTCGATGGACTAAAGCTCACAATAAAGAAGACGTACTCCTTAAATACAATGAATCTTGGCTGAACGGAACTTTCGCAACTCCTGTTGCCGATAGTCCGTTAAATCGATCAAGCCGACCGGAGAAATCTTTCGAAGAGCTGAGCGAGAGAAGTAAAAGGAGAAAAACTGAGGCGATTCGCTCCAACTTTGATAATGAAATCATAATACATGCAGCGCAAGTAGAGCTGAGAAAGTCAGGAAAGCGGGATGCTTCGAATGTGCTGAAAGAAATAACAGCTTCACCGACTTGTGCAACTAATTATAAGAGGGCATATTTTCGAACGAAGTCCTCAAAAGATAAAACTAGCCCCTTAACTGTCCAGAAAGCAATCCAAATGTTCACCGATGCGGACCTAACACGAGAAAAATATGAGATTATAAGTCGAACAAATAAGAAATTCTTTCCTTATACTTCCGCAAGTTACGGAAGAAGAAATCAATCACATTAACAACAGCATAAACGGTCTAACTGCAACTGAATTCGATTTATGTGGCAAACATTTTACAGTGTACCATACATTCATAATGACTATGGTGGATGGAAAAGTCTGAAATGCCGCCACAGGGACCACATCGACAAGTAGATGTTATATTTGCGGTGCAACCTCAAAAGACTTTAACAATTTGGATACTGCAAAAGATGTTAACTTCGAGGCTATTCAGTTTGGCCTCTCAGTATTACATGCTAGAATAAGATTATTTGAGAGTATTCTACATTTAGCGTACAAATTGCCGGTGAAAAAATATAGGGAACGGAAAACAGAAGATGAAAAAAAACTTGAAACAGAAAGATAAACAAATAAAGAAAAAAAAAGATATACAGCTAAAGTTTCGCGAAGCCAAAGGCAAATTTTTCGAACACCAATGATGGTAATACAAGTAGGAGATTTTTTGAGGATCCCAAACTGGCATCTGAAATAACGGACATCAATTATGATCTGATTTATAGATTAAAAGTAATTTTAGAGACAATTTCGAGCGGACATAAAATGTATGCGGAAAAGTATGACACTTACGCAACAGAAACTGCTCATTTATACGTCGAATTATATACATGGCACCCCATGACACCCACTACGCACAAAATTCTCGTCCATGGCTTGATAATTATAAAGAGTGCTCTGTTGCCAATAGGACAGTTATCGGAAGAGGCAGCAGAAGCGCTAAACAAGCATTTCCGATCTTACCGACAAGATTTCGCACGTAAATTTTCACGGGAAAGCTGCAATAGAGGCATTTTTAATCGTCTACTTTTAAGCTCCGACCCTCTAATAAGCTCCAGAAGGAAAAGAAAAAAAGAAAACTGCATTTTCTACCAGAATCTTTAGAAATGCTCATAGTTGCCGACCCGAACCCATCACATTTTTCTTCAGGAAGCGACGAAGAAAATTAATTTTAAGACCAATATAATATATATTTTTCTGTCAATGTAATATTTTATAACATCCTTTTTTTATTGTGTATGAATTAAGATTTGTTTGTGTTTAAAAGTGAAATAATTTAATATTTTTTATACTATCTGAATATATGCTAAATATGTAAATTTTATGTAAACCAACGATTTATATTAAATAATTAATATGGTTGTTTTATTTTTTTATATAATATTTAATCACTTTTTTTTTTGGTGTATTCATTAAGCTTTATTTGTGTTTAAAAGTGTTTATTTTTTTTTAATTTTATTTTTTACTCTCGGAATATATACTAAATATGTAATTTTTTGGTAAATAAATGATTTTAATTAAATAACACACGGGAGGTCGCTAGTGTGGGATGCCACGTGCGTCTACACACTGGCGGCGTCACACGTCCCACACACATCCAGGGCGGCGGGAGCGGCGGCTGGTACTGCTGAAAACCTGAAACGGGAGAAATACAGGTCGCTCGACAGCACATACCTATTTCTCCCGTTTGGCGTTGAAACAATGGGGCCATGTGGTCCGGATGCCAAAAGTTTGGTCGAAGAGATCTCTTCCCGGCTCGCAGACGTCTCAGGGGACAAACGAGCCGGGGCGTACCTCCGCCAGCGCCTGAGTCTGGCGATCCAGCGGGGCAATGTCGCCAGCGTGTTGGGAACCCTCCCACAGGGACCAGGCTTAGAAGGTCTCTTCTACATATAGTTTTAGTTATGTACTTAGGTTTAGTTTGTATAATATATAGGTAGTTTAGTTTGTAATTGTAAATTATATAAATTATGTAAAAAAAAAAAAAATATATGAAGATTAAATAACTATTATTATATTATATTCTCTGTGGGGGTGAAAGTGTAACACCATTATTTTTGTAACTTAACATTTCGTTTATTGTTTACAATAAACATTCTGTTTGTTGCACAGGAGTATAATCGTGACAGTTGTGACATTGCGAAAAAGAGACGCTTAGCTACATTAAGCGTAAGAAAGAAACGTTAAGCTGTAAATGTTTTTTGTCCTTTTTGCTGTGGCGCCTGTTTACGTCAGTTCTCTGTGCCAAACAATGAAACAAATGAAAAATCTGTGCCAAACAAAGGCTGACAGTTACAACAAAATTTTCTAAATGCTATTTATTTTTGATTTGCTAGTGATTTGTGGGTGTTTATTAAGTTTATTAGACTATTATCATCACTTAACGAGTGTGTGACATGGGTGGGTGGATTTTGTTCGGTTGTATAGAGCATATTGAACGAAAACACGATGGAATGATGGATGAGATATATTTTCACATGTAAGTAGATACTATCAAGTTTAACAAGCTTACATTCATCATAGTACTATCTATTGGCTCGATTTTAGTATAAAACGATACTAATTTTAATACTGTAAGGTCTTTTAGTATCAGTTTTAAGTAAAAATTACGAGGTACCATATCATAACAAATCACTTGGTGTTGCAAGTTATTGAAAATTTATTTTACCCACAATATGTATGCAAAGAAAATACTAGAAATTGTGACTCGGGTTGGGTTTACAAATGGGGCGCACGAATTCGGTTTTTGTGTAGATTGTATTTTGTAGAAGTCATTCTCCTGTTTCAAATGAGGTGCCTCTCATTGTGAGGAAACGTTCCTTTGTTTTTTTCTTCTATGGCCTGCCTCACCATGTGTGATTTCTTCTGTATAATATAAAGTTTATTGTATTGATACGAAATACGTGTTTCCTTTAAAAAAAACCCCATCACATATTTGGCCCACGATTATAATGCTCATGCTCATCCATTTATCTCTGCTTCATAGGTTTCCGACAGAAAAAAATATATCAAGAAAATGGATAGACATTACCGAACGCACAAATTGGGAACCAAAGAAACATACAAAAATTGTGTTCGGCACATTTTGAAGAGGATTGTTTCGATTGGACGAAGACAATGAATCATACAATCCACTCAGTTTGTGTATATTAAATAATTATATTGAAATCAAATAAGTATGAGTAAAGTTTTTTTTCTTATATCGTCGGTTGACAGGAAAAACTCACTAAAGTGTCAAACCTGAGGCCACTGCAGACCAATTAAGATTACAATTAACAGAATTAGCTACGCGGATGCCTTCGGACGAGGTTATCTACTTTGAGGGAGATGTTACCTGAGAGTTAGAAAAAGTTAAAAACAAACTTAAAGACTTGCAGAGCTCACTTTCAAAACCAAATTTGCAGTTAAAACACATCAAGCGTTGCGAATCCTTAGCAAACCATTTATATCACCGCTTAGGTCGTATTAATGCCGTCAGTAAGGAGGAGACTTGTATGCTCGGGGACTTGCTCTTGCAACTCGAATCTAGGGACAGCGAACTGAGGAACATTTCTAAAGCTTATCAGGAGCAGGAAAAGAAACAGGATATCCCTGTCGTAGGGTGTATAGAGCCACCATGTCCTAAGGTGGACCACACACAGATCCAAAAACTGAACCTTGTCTTTAACGGCAGTGATAGTGTGCAGGCATTCGTGCAGCGACTGGAGGAGCTTTGCCTTTCTCGAGGTATCTCTGAGGAGACGTTATTTAATTCCGTCGCAGAAATTTTTAGCGGTGACGCCTTGTTTTGGTTTCGGGGTGTCAAGGAGGAAGTCTCGAGTTGGAAAGAGGTTAAGGCTCGTTTGTATGAGGAGTTCCTGCCATTCGATTATAATCGGCGTTTATTACAGGAGGTGCGGTTGCGGACACAAGGTTCTGATGAATCCATCATAAAGTACTTAAGCACAATGCGGAATTATTTTTCTAGGCTCAGCGTGCCGTTACCGCAGTCAGAGCAGCTGGAGATAGTACGAGGTAACCTTAGACCGTTTTACACAAGTCAGCTTGCTCTCTCAAACGTCGAGAACTGGAACGAGCTGAAGGAACGCTGTAGGCAGCTGGAGTACGCCAAATACCGAGCAGACTCTTTTGCGGAGCCGCCCCGAGTTTCTGCGAATTCGGTAGCGCCGGACTATCAGGTGGACTTATTTTGCGTTCGTTGCAGGGTTCTTGCACATGGCCTTTGGCAATGTAGTGCACCACCCACCCAATTGTGTTACTCTTGTGGATTAAAGGGTGCCACCTTGAACACGTGTCCACGGTGTGGTCCGTCAGTCGCTGAGCCTCCGAAACCACAACAAAAACCAGATTCTGCTGGACCAACCGTTGCTGGGGTAAGCGTGAACAACGAGCAGCCTGGAACCAAATCCTCCGGCAGTAGTAGTCGTCGTCGTCGCCGTCGCTGCCGCCGTCGTCGCCGCCGCTGTGAAGAGGCAGGTGATGGAGACGCGGACATTGGCTTGCGACCTTATTTAGATGTCGCGATTTACCACCATCGTTGTAGAGGGTTGTTGGATTCGGGTTCTACAGTTTCGGTTATTGGCGGAAAGGCAGCCCAATCCCTCTCCAGTTGTGGTACGTTGTATCCAGCTGAGGAGAAATCCATTATTACGGCTAATGGATCACATTCTCCGGTTTCTGGTTTTAAGATTTTACCGGTGACTGTAGAGGATGTTACGGCTTTCGTGAAATTTTATGTCGTTCCTGATATTTCTTCAGAATTGCTGTTAGGTATAGATTTCTGGCGTGCTTTTAATATTGCACCTGATGATCTGAACCTACTCAATAAAAGAGGAGTCTCAAAAATTAGGGAACCGTATGCAAGTGAGGTTAGACATTTGAACTCATGCAACGAGTTGAGTGCTTCGAAGTGTGTACCGGCTGATAACGCTACTGCCAGTTTGGTAGTTCGTGGTCGTCGCTCACAGGATTGCCAACTCGTCCGGTCAGTGATCTTAACCTTATTGATATTCACTGGGTTTTCCAGCTATTATCTTTGATTTAGGTTTCTCTTAAATGAGTGACCCACATATTCCGATTGTTTAAGGCGTTTAGGATTTAAAGATGGAGGGCCATCTTTGAATTTTTCTCGTACCCTCGAAAAATTCTGGTGGGGACGGGGGTACTGTAACACCATTATTTTTGTAACTTAACATTTCGTTTATTGTTTACAATAAACATTCTGTTTGTTGTTTACTTTGTTAGTCTGGTCAAGTATCAGCTGTCAAATTCGACACACAGGATATAGTTTCAGTTGTTGTCTGTGGTCCTTTGAGACAACTCGTGCTAGATCGTCCTCGGACAGTGGTCAGTGGCGATATGACGCTCAGAACAATGATCGTGTTGACTGGCCACAGAGTAGTTTTGTGAACTGGTATCTGACGATGAGTTGACATCCCCGGTGACAGCTTTTCGATTTTCGTTTTTTTTTTGAGAAGAGGCGATTCATTCTTTGTCAGAACGTCTCGAGTTTAACGTGGTTGGTTTTGATTTTGTGCCCATCCGCGTGGTGCAGGCCGTATTGGTACCAAGTTCCTTGCTTCATATTTCCTGGTGAGTATTTCGATCGTGGGTTCAGGTTATCTGATTGGTCTACGAGATAGAATCTGACTAAGTGGTTTCTTTGCAGTTACCAGATACGTGCCACAGACACCCACGAAACATCACACCACGTGTGCCTAACCAGAATTGCCGACGCTGTTATCCTTGCCCGGTGAAGCGTGGATTGCCAGACGCGTCTCACCTGACCCCAACTCCAAGGTAAGCGCCACGACCTTCCACGTGTCGATTAGGTTATTTTACAAGTGTTGCGTTTAAACAGCAAAGCTACAAGATCTAACCTTCCCATAATCGTTTGGGTTAGTGATTGACCGTAGGTTAGAAATACCCAGGGGCCATTCAAGACACGTCACTTGAGACATGTTAGCTAGGCCTTCACTGTCCTTACCCGACCCATCCTTGACCCAAGGCTGTTTCTCGCAATTCCAGGAGGTGTCGTTGGTGACTAGAGTCGTCAGCGAGTCGCGAGCCATCCGGAGCTCCGATCCGTCTGTCCTGGCCCCGTCCAGCAGTCCAGGTTGGCCGTTATATGTTCGTTGGGCGGATACTGAGGAATTTCCTTAGGATTTCGTTTATCTTCATCGGCATCAGCCTTCTGACGCCCGCTGCTGAGTGTAGGATTGCAAAGGCAGAACCCGGGTGGATTCTAGCGGGTTAAAACCTTTTTTTTATTTTATTTATCGTTTTATTTCTTATGGAGCCCCGCCAGAACGGGCGGTGGTATCTAAATTACGATTTGAATACTTTGTAGATGCTAGGCTATCAACGTCCTTAGATTACACAAGCTTAACGTTCAACCAGCTATCCCATTGAAGTAATGTAGAAGTTTCTTTGTGGTTAATACCAGCTTTATATCACCGCGGCGTGAAACACGGTGATATGAATCTTGGTTTCCCCACTCTTAATATAATTTTCTTGTAATACCTTGGGTACTTCAACCATACAATTCTAAGGACTTAATGGTCTCATTTAAGTAGTATATAAGTTTCTTTGTGGTTAATACCAGCTTTCTGCCACCATAGCATGAACTGCAGTGACAGAAATCTGTGTCAACTAATTTTAGACCTGTTTTAATTAGAACATACTGTGTGAGGCGGGATGTTGATGAATAAATGATAATAATTGTACAACACTCTGATATTTTAATTTTTTACTTCATTGTCCATTCACCACCCGCAATACAGTAGAAAATAGGCTTACATTTGGCGCCCGAACAAAGTTTAATCCGTTAGCTTATAGTCTAATCTATCGCTTAGACAGGCCTGAATCCACCCCTGGGGGGGTAATTAGAAATTAATTTGTGTCTTATAATTTCTTGTGTGTGTTTTGTATGTGTCATCGAGACGTGCTGACAGAGAATAACTGCATGTAAGGCCATATTTTTTGTGTGGATATTGTGTTAAAATTTTTAACCTCTAATTTCCGACATTTCATTTTATTGACTTAACATGCCTTATTTTTTTTGGTTCGGATTGCGTTAAATTTGTATAACCTCTTATTCCAAACGTTATTCAAAGGAAAACCTTCTGCTGGAATCGTATTTTATTCATTATTGAACAATTAAATATTGAACAGTTGGTGATTGTTTTTAAACAATTTTGCTGAGACATTGTTATTGTCTGTTTAACGTAAACACTCAACTTTTAATAATTACAGTTTTGTTTTATCAATTTTTTATAAAAAATATACAATTTTTTTTACTAGGTCAATCTTTTATGAGGTAATGTATTGTTTTACCTAGGGAGGTATAGTTTATAACGTGTTATCACAAAGGTCATGTCAACTAAAGAACTTTTAGGTTGATTAATTAATATTTTCTTTGGAACATAAATCTTATTGCATACTTGTTCCGCTTTTACATTGAACGTTGCTTGTTTTACACATCATTTAACTGTCAGTTATAACTTAACCTTAATATTGTACTTAGACTTACTGAAACACACTTTAATGGGAAAGCATTTATTTTTATATTGGTGTTTATTGTTCGACCTTTACATTGAACGTTGATACAGCCTGGGGTCACAAATTGATTTGAACGTGTGCTACCTTAGGGATTAGATCCATATTGTTGTAACATCATGGGGGAACGTCCGATATGTTTCAACCTTTTATTAAAAGATGAATTGGCATACGAGGCCACAGTCCGAGGTGTCAAACCTGAGGCCACTGCAGACCATTTAAGATTACAATTAACAGAATTAGCTACGCGGATGCCTTCGGACGAGGTTATCTACTTTGAGGGATATGTTACCTCAGAGTTAGAAAAAGTTAAAAACAAACTTAAAGACTTGCAGAGCTCACTTTCAAAACCAAATTTGCAGTTAAAACACATCAAGCGTTGCGAATCCTTAGCAAACCATTTATATCACCGCTTAGGTCGTATTAATGCCGTCAGTAAGGAGGAGACTTGTATGCTCCGGGACTTGCTCTTGCAACTCGAATCTAGGGACAGCGAACTGAGGAACATTTCTAAAGCTTATCAGGAGCAGGAAAAAAAACAGGATATCCCTGTCGTAGGGTGTATAGAGCCATGTCCTAAGGTGGACCACACACAGATCCAAAAACTGAACTAAGCTTCAAAATGACATATTCCAATCTAAAATCGATTAAGGTATGACCAAGATATAGCCAAAACAACCGCATAGGCGGGCAAATCTCAGTAGGGAAACAAACAAGATTTTGTTCAAATTTTAAGGTAAAAAGTATTGTAACTGGACTTATCCGAACCGTTTACAAATTATTGTGTTCCAATAGTGCGGTTCCTCAAATGCACTGATCTAGGACAAGGTTGTTTCACCGAAATAATGCTTGTCCGATAACACCGCCGATTGTAATTTTCAATTATGATAGGTAAAACAAAATAATTCTTCACAACCCTACTGAGATTTGCCCGCCTATGCGGTTGTTTTGGCTATATCTTGGCCCAATTTATTATACTCGTTAGCTATATTGCACACTTAAATTCATTATAATATTCAATAACGAGCTGCAAAGAAATCCGAACGAGGTACGATTATTCAGATAAAGTACTTCCACTTCTTAAATATTTATCACCAGAAGAAGCTGTGCGTCAAAGTGGCAGAGAAACATTTCCGTCATTGCTGCCGCCACTGACCAAGCAATTGCCACGAATAGTAAGTGAATTGGAAATGCAACAAATACATAGATGATGAATGGAGGTTTCTACCAAATATGTACATTTACAGGGTTAGAAATAGGCACATGGAAAGTAGATGAATTTTGGGCAAATGTCCACGATGAGACGAATTGCAAGACTTTAGCAAATTTTGCGCTTGACGTATTACGTCTACCACATAGCAATGCAGATTGTGAACAATATGAAAACAAAATCGAGAAATAAGTTGATAACATCCACTGTTAACGGAGCTCTACTAGCAAGACAAGCAGTTAAAAATCAAGGAGATTGTGCAAAATTTCAAGCGTCAAATGACATGTGTAAGAAAATGAAAACTGCATAAAAAAGATAGTGAGGTTTTCGAATCCATTAGAAACCTATACGGTGAAGATATTACAGATAAAATATGCAAGCTGAAGTGGCAGTGGGCTGGTCATATCTGCCGAAGAACCGATAACCGTTGGGGTAGACGAGTTCTCGAGTGGAGACCACGAACAGGCAAACGCAGCGTGGGACGCCCTCCTGCCCGCTAGACTGACGACCTTAGGCGGGTGGCGGGTAGTGGTTGGATGAGGAAGGCCGAGCACCGAGTGTTGTGGCGCTCCTTGGGAGAGGCCTACGTCCAGCAGTGGATGATTATTGGCTGATGATGATGATGATTACAGATAATAATATTATGTAACATATTTTCTAATTACTCGTAGAAAGAAAGTACACTCACGTGCAAGAAAACAGTTCCACTAACAAAATGCAGACAACAAATAACCTCAATTTTTTAAAACATTGAATAGGATTTTTTTACGAAATATTTACGTTTTTAGTTGGTAATCTTCTGATGCGCCATAAAATATACTTAATCATTGCAGAAAGAGTTATTAAGCTTTTTCTGTTTAGAAGTAATTTGGTGATTTTCTCAATGGAACTTTTTCATTGCCTCTGTCACTCCGCTCGCGGGCGGCGCAGGCGTCTGCGTGGCCAATCTAGTCGTCTGCCGCAAGCGAAAGACGACACACGCGCGCGCGCTATTTAATTTTGTTCGACTACGTTTAACTTTATATATAAAAAAAAGAATTAAAGAAGAATGGCGAAACATGACCCGCTTTGCATAAGTTAGCAGCCACTAACCAAACCTATTTTAAGTTATTGATAAAAATGTCTACGATCAGGGAAAAATATTTAAAAAAATCTAAACCATGGGGTTCTTGAGATATTAGGGTTCAAAAGTAAATTAATTAAATATATTTTTTTCGTAAAATAAGATTTAGATGAATAGTACACGCACAGATAAGTTTTATAATCTAAATCATGGAATTCCCAATACATAGCGCATCACAAAATGTATTACATGATTTTATTTATGCAAATAATATCATAATTATTTTTGCACATTTCACACTCAGAAACCTATTTTTATAAAGAGACCAATTTCAAAAATTATTTCATTTTATTCAAGTTCCCGTTATCCCGAAGTAACATAAAATACTTTTTATCCAGGAAGTCCCACGGGAACACTTTTAAAATTAATTTTTAGCTCGAGGGTAACATCTAGTACAGTAGAAAGACTTGATCTTTCAGCACCTATATCTTCGTTCTCCCATGACTCATAATAATAAAATTAATACCAGTATATGCTGTAGTCACGGACTACACATCAGTGTATGTTTCATCAATGGCCGCTCTGGGTCATGGCGCCATAGAAAAATGGCCATTCTCCTTTACAGACACAAGACTTCCCTCAAAATGTATTAATGAATCGATTATAAAATGTGAGCTGAGTGGGATTCGTGCTCAACTAAACTAAAACAGAACATCATGATCAATTTCATCTCAATATTATCACACATTATGAAGAAAAAAATCATTTTTTGACTGAAGTAAATGTTTTAGGTAGATATAGGTACCCATCTACCTCTTTCTTTTACTTTTACTTCAAATAATAGATCTATGAATAGGTCTTTAACTATGAAATTGCCGTAGCTTTTACTAGTCATTTCTAATATGCCCACTTATACAAAGTCACTGCAAACAGTTTACATCTAATCATCAGCATGGATTCTTTGAAGCTAGATCCACAAACACTAATTTGGTAACCTTCGAGAGCATCCTATCGGAGACCATAGATTCCCACGGACAAGCAGATGTGATATACACTGATTTTTGCAAAGCTTTCGATCGAGTATCACATAAAATTCTCGTCAGAAAGCTGGAATGCTTTGGATTTGCGGGTCCATTGTTGAAATGGTTAGAATCGTATCTCAGTAATCGTAGTTTCTATGTTGTTGTTAACGGATACGCTTCTGAATGTAATCAAATTAGCTCTGGAGTTCCGCAAGGTTCACATATTGGTCCAATTTTGTTTAACTTATTTATCAATGATCTACCACTATGCTTTTCTAATTCCATTCCTTTTATGTATGCCGACGACCTTAAAATTGTCAGAGTAATTGAGTCTCTACAGGACTCAATTTTGCTACAGAATGATCTAAGTATTTTGTGCGAATGGTGCGAAAGAAACGGAATGCAGTTGAATCCCTCTAAGTGCTACCATGTAAAATTTACTAGGAAACATAACGTTATTAATTCAAATTATCAAATAAGTAATTCCCCGTTAGAAGAACTTGAAATTATTAAGGACCTAGGGGTTTTCTTTGATAAAAAACTATCCTTTGTTGCTCAAATAGATAGTGTTTGCAAGAGAGCATCCAGGATGTTAGGCTTCGTAATTAGAAATTCAAAACAATTTAAAAAGGCTAAAACCAAGATAACATTGTATTACTCACTCGTTCGAAGCATCTTGGAATATGCCTCGGTTGTGTGGAGACCACACTACGCTACCCACGCATTGCGGCTGGAACGAGTTCAAAAAAGGTTTGTACGACATCTACTTTACTCGGAAGGCATGGCTAAGAAAATAAAGTCCTACAACGAAGCGCTAAAACACTATAAAATGGTCCCAATTTCCAAAAGATTTGAACTCATTGACATGTCATTCCTATTTAAATTATTTAATAACAAAATCAACTGTCCGCAACTGCTTTCAAAATTCAACTTTAGAATACCTCGTACAATTCCTCGTAGGCCCGTCACGCCACTCTACCCTCCCTTAAGGAAGACAGTTCTTGGGGCCAACTCGGCAATTCCACGCTTATGCAAGCTACTTAATCATCATAGTGGATCTATAGATATTTTCGCAACCACAATAACTAATATGCGAAAAAGTATTTTTAATTAAACTTTTTATATGTACCAACTTACTTCATTTGTTAATAACTTAAGTAGTAGTCACTAAGCACCTTTATTATCAGGCATGCTGTGTTTATTCTTAAGTAGGTAGTGTATTTAGCCCTATTATTTAAAAGTATGTGTGAATGTACCTGATACACTATCTGTGAATAAACCTTAATAAATAAATAAAAATAAATAAATAAATAGAAAATAAGTTTGGAATAGCTTTGTATTCTAAATTCAAATAAATTTTGTTTTAAAATCATGAAATTCTTCTTAGTTTAGTAAACGTTGTAGACGTTGTACTCGTTGTAGTCTGTGGTACACACCACGTCGCAACGACATAATGTGGTCAAGCTGTGGTTACGTGTGAATAGTGTGACAGCGGCTTTTTCAGTTGCGTTGTGGCAGCGACAAAATGTCGATGTGGTTGCGTTGTCGCTGTGTCGTTGCGATGTGGTAACCACGTGGTCGTGTGCAGTAGGGAGCGCAGGCATGTGCAGTTATACTCCAGCTTTAGTAGAGGTAACACGGCTGAACTTAGTCATGGAGGAAAGATTGTTGTTGCTATCCTTGTTATGGGTTTTATTAATAAGAAGAAGATGACGAAATAAGCGTATTCGACGAAATAGAATTTATTGGGTACATCCTTTATTGGAAAATAAAAATCAAAGCCAATTCCGTACTGATTATCCTAAACTTCGAAGGTTCAAGATTAAATTTTATAAAAAATTTAGAATGAGCAAGAATACATTTGACTATTTGTTAAACGAACTGAATAGTGAGTAGCATAAAAAAGACACGGCCATGAGAAAAAGCATACCACCTGTGGAACGTCTGGCAATGACATTGAGGTGAGTAATTATTTTTATAGTTAAATATTTTTAAGTTCTTAGAAAATATAATTAGTTCCATCTACCGGGACGGACTCACTGGGCTGATGAAATTAATTTATATAGTGTAGTATAGTGGCGCTAGCCGTACCTACCTGATTTTGCTCGTGGCACTAGCGCCACTTTCATTAAAAACAAGGTATATTTATTTAAGACATAAATAAAAATATTTAATTATTTTTATGAAAGTGACGCTATTGTTGCGAGCAAAACCATGTACGGCCTCTTAATTCATTAACAATAATAAGGAAGATTGTGATTGTGGGCACGTTTCATTGACATAGTTTCCTATTTTTACAACAATCGTCCTACCCTTATCTGTAAAATTACTGCAACTGAATTTCAACCTAATTTTAAACGTGAGATCAATATCAGCTGTGGTTTTTTCACTTTTGTAGGTCAATATGTCGCTGACTGTACATGCATACTGTTGTAATAATAGGAAACTATAATATGAAACGTGCCCACAATTACACGTGGTAGAGGGGATAGAAAGCGAAAACAAAGAGCATACTTTATATATTTTTATTTATTTTGTCATAACAAAATCAACAGACTTTAACTTATCTCTCAAGTCTTAACTTTAAAACTTACACTTATCTCTAAGTATATATTTTCTAAACTAATACTTGCTTTTATATTGTCCTGGTGGATGAGCGTGGTACCTAGTAAGACAGGCTACCGCCTAGTACAAGGGCCCTTGCCACTTTCGAATGTAACGTGTTTATAATTTTGAACAGAGGAAGGTAATTAATCTCCAAAAATATCCGTTAAAATCTGAGAAGAAACGCTTAGTGGTGATGCTGGCTCTGAAGCATCTCTTGGTGTGGATGTAGTACCAATCGTACGAGCGCCCATCAACGTCTGGGTCGTATACCCCTGTCCATATTCACTGTAATTATCATTACGTGTAGGTGTCTGATATTTTTGAATTACATTCAATATATCTGAGCATTCAGTTTCGAATCATCGCGAATGGATTTAAATCTATCGTATAAACATAGCAAAAAATGCATATCACTGTCACAGGACTTGTCAGTTTCCTGTGTACGAGTAGTTACATGATCGCTCAAATGACTTGTTATTTTTTTTATAAATCCATATTCTCCATCATCTTTTTTTCTTTGGATATATTTTGGTCTCTTCCAAACTTCAGAGTCACTCGTTTCAGTAGTATTGTCGTCTTCATTATCGATTTGTTCAATGTCATCGTTTTTGTTTTGTGCTGGTAGAGACGATGTTGTATTTCGATTTTCAGACAATGGCTTTAAAAATAATAATTGACTAAAGTAGTAGTATCTCTTTGTACTACCTGCTGAACCGCTTCTTTGTGAATTTTGTTTTTCAAGGTCTCTGTTGAAAGAGTCTCTTAAGCTTCTCCATTTTCTTTGTAAGTTGAAAGCTGAAAAAATAATAGTTAAATGAAAATTTGTAAAAAAGATACCTACATGGCCTAAATGTATAAAACAGCAGATTTTTCCATCCGGTGTTATTTATTTCAACCTTTTGTAACTAACAACCTGTATCACTTTCATTATATATTGTATACTAAGTATTTGTTTTAATTTTTTTTTTGTTACAGATATTTGGCAACGGGATGTTCGTTTAAAGATCTCGCCGATTTTTTTAAATGTGGTACTTCAACTGCTAGCAAAATTGTCCACGACGTGTGCCGTCTGATTTGGGATAAATTACAGCCTATTCATTTACCACCATGTAATAAAACAATGTGGATTGATATTGCGAACAAATTTAAAAAGAAAGCAAATTTTCCAAACTGCTTAGGGGCTGTAGATGGTAAACATATTAGAAATATTCATCCACCACGCAGTGGTTTATTATTCTTTAATTATAAACATTTCTTTTCATGTATCATCTATATCGACGGCTTCATGCCAGAGGGGCGTATGCGCAAAAAATCGATTTTGCGTTTTTCATGCTAATCGATTCCTATACTAGTAATACACGTTCTGTAATTTTTTTGAAATTTTCAGTAAACTAGATTTTGAGATATTAATAAATAACATAAAGGCGTATACGATGTATCAATAATTTTGTGTCGTGTCAAAAAGGCGTATACACGGCGCATAAACATCAGTGGGGCGCGTTCAAATAATTATCGCCATGTCATATAGACGTATGTGCATATTGCTAACAAAATATAATTTTATTTATTTATTTATTTAACTCTTTATTGTACAAATATTACAAATAAAAGTACAAAGGGTGGACTTAACGCTAAAAGCATTTTCTGCCAGTCAACCCGCGGGAGGTACAGGAAAAATAGGTAATAAGGTGTACAAAAAAGAATAAAAAAAAAAGGAAAAGAATAGTAAACCTAAGTCACTTAATAATGACAATATGCTTTCACTGTTGATATTGATGCCTAGTCCTTTCCAGTCCAGAGTTTTAAAATACATCTTCCAATGCATCACGGAACAGTATCGGAGAAATTACGTCCTCCTCCCTCACGCCCCTTTGCCTATGGATAGATCTTGTTGCTGGTTCTATACTTGGACAGTAATCGTTTCAGTGTCATTAGGCATTTCAGCGCCTCGATGTATCGTCAATCTATTTGGGATATCTGCAAGGATGCCAGAACAACCCAGATCTCGACGGAGTCAAAATTTTCATAGTCTACGAAAGCTAGGCACAAAGGCCGATTATATTCTTTCTTCTTCTGTATATTCTGCCGAACTGTGTGTATGTGGTCTACGGTGCTATAACCCCCACGAAATCCAGCATGCTCCAGCGGCTGAAATTCATCAAATCAAGTCTCGTGATGACTGTTATAAATGTACATAAACATCTTATTCACGTGGTCAAGAGTGTGATCAGTCTATAGGTTTTTAAGAGAAATTTGTCTCCTTCGTTGAAAAACAATAGACCTTCACATCTGGGGTTCTGGCTGTTGCGCATGTGAAGCGTACAGTCGGGCATAGAAGTCCTTGATCGCTGCGAGTATCTCCAGCTTAGGATCGTCGATTTTGCTATGACTGGTTGACATAGCAAAATCGACTGGTCTTGTCTGGTTGTTTTGTCATTAGGGTCCCTTCAAGTTGCTTAGAAAAGACATTCGATCCCCGGTTTTGTTTAATAGCTTCTTCAATCCGCTGTGTATTGAAGCACCGGAGGTCACGATGAATAGCCTTGCGTATCATTTATTGAGAGCCTCTAGTTCTGACGGAATGGTCCAGCACAAGCCGTTTTATCTCCGTAAGTCCAAGTCTCCCCTGATAGACTTCCTTCCCGTGTGTTACATTGCACAGAATCTAGTGCCTGTAGTGGATTGACCACTTCGTTGTAGGCTTCTTCAATGTCTGTTGTAGTAGTTTCAAATTCGTCAAATATATTTTTTAGCTCCAGCAATGAAACCGTTCGGACCCTGCAGTGGTCTAGCGCAGAGTTGGTCAGAGGGTGGACTTCATCAGTCACCGTTCTTCAAGCTTTAGGTAGATATTCAGAGTTCCTCTGAGTATACGGTGATTAAACCGATTGATCACTGATATATCTATGAATATGTGTCATCTTACCAGTCATTTCATTTTTCGTTTTTCGTGACTGAGTTCGGCTTGCACCAGGTCCACCATCTTTGCGGCTTCTTTTTGAAAAAAGAGTTCATCAAGGAAAGCCCCTGAATTTCTGCGAAGTTTCAGCTGTCATTTCTTTAAGTATTTTTATGTTCACTTAATTTAGAGTTTTTTTTTAAGTAACAGTCGCTCTTGTTTTATTTTGTACTCTTATTGTTCCTAATGAATTATTCTGTGTTTTTTACAGCTTTGTCATCTATTAATTAGGTCCTAAAATAGATTGTTTATTTTTTATAGGCGTATCATCTCTCTTAAATTGAGAACATCCGTTGAATTACGCCATGGCAATTGCAAGCAGTTAATAATTAAAGTTAATAAGCAGTTATATTTTTGGTTATATTTTGCTATCAGTATATTAAATAATTTAAGTTTAAGGGTCGGTACAGGGGAATCGAGGGTTGGCATTGTCATAGAATTATGTAGTAAAAGATGCTCTAAAACCTTGAAAAAAATCACACAGGTAGCCGAAGAGTCTAGCTAGGTTCTGAATGATTCGAATTCAAGCAAATGCTTATAGATAACTGTAAATAAAGTTCAGAATATCACGAAAAAGCAGTAAATCACACTCCCGTATTGTAACAACTGTGTCGTAATTATCAAGAATTTTCATATGATTTTTATCAAATTATAAAGTTAAATGCTTGGACTAGGCGCTAAATACCTTGTTTTTTAATAAACACACACTTATTTTGTGTAAATTAATCCCAAACATGAGCCATTTTTTTCCCTCAAATCTTCATACAAATATCTATGGCGGCTTTCTGTGTTATAAAATCATAAACACAAGCGACTTGAAGCGACGTTTGACTCAGTCGGCCGCTGGCCTCCAAAGAAGGGTCACGTCGGTTTAGGTAGCACTGACAGCTCGCGATCTTATCGTGTACAAACACAAAATCACTGCACATTGGTTGTCATTGCACTTTTTCAACTTTTATGACTCCAACATAATTTGATTTGAAATTGAGGAAGCATAATTCTTATAGTATGTTCAATACATTAAATTAAATTAGATAGTGGGCAATGTTCTCGTGACTTTACAGTCTCGTAAAGGTCTGATGAGGAGCAGGAATATAGAGAATGGATCTAAGTGATTACAATACGTAGGAACATATTAAAGGAATATTTATTATAACCTAACGTAAGTACTTTTTAGTATATTTACTTAAAAAATGAAAAAAAATATGAAAAAATATTTATTTAAATTTAAGATTATGATACAAAAAGTATAGGTATAACATTAGATTAGGATTCAAAAACACAGTCTCATGGTGATGGTTGAGGTATGGTCTCATGAGGATCTGATGAGGGCAGTAACACGGTGGTTACTGAATTTTATTTCAAAGATGTTAATAGCTAAAAGCATCGAGTGTGGGCTATTATTACTTAAGTATGTTTTTCAGAGAGAGAGAAAGATATTTTAGATTTCTTCTGGATTAGTTAGGTTTAATGGGTTTACTAAATTCATTCGTACCGTAAAATTGTCAATGACTGAATTTCTTCTATAGACAGTAGGCACTAAAAAAACCAACGATAGATGGCGTGATTCGCAGAAGTACCTATCTAGTCACCCTGCCACGGGATGACTTCGGTGGGTAACTCAGAATAAATACTATATGTTAATGCATCAATAATAAAGTAAACAAGAAAATATTCAAAGTTGTCATCCTCGCTTTTCACGCACACAAATCACAAACTAATGCCTTGTTCTAGGAGCAGGGTCTACCCTGGTGCATTTCCATGACTACTTTTCACTAGTGTCCCACCGGTTTCGGTGCTCAGCGGAATAGCACCATTAACCATATTATTCTGAGATATCATCACTTCTTATTCTGAGTTACCCAACATAAAATCACGCCATCTATTGAAATCATTTTTTAATTAGGATTTGTCTATGGTGTGATCCCCAAATTTAAAGGTAAAAGCATAATAATTATATTTTAACCTTTTTTATACCTATTATTTTAAAAGACCAATTTAACGATACCCTACCTACACCATCAACATAACCGGAAAAAATATCAGCCCCAATTTACTTGTATGGGAGAGGGAGTACCAATATTTTTTTTTGGGAAGAAAAATTGATATGCTGCCACCAAAAAATATACTATAATATTAACAGTGTAATATTATTAATAATGTAATATTTACAGCGGTATCAAAAAGCGGTAAATACCAAACAAATTATAAACAAACAAAAAACCAGACTGCACGCTAAAAGATGAAAACAATTCCCGATGCTAATGGAAAGTATCGTAGGCGGGGACCAGTAGAGGGTTCACCATTTAGCTGAATGTTACTTAAAAAGGTTGGTCCCCGCCTGCAATACTTTCCATTAACATTGGGACTTGTTTTCATCTTTTTAGCGTGCAGTCGGGTTTTTTGTTTGTTTATAATTAGGTATATATTTTTATTTGTAACTTTTTAGTTGTTTTTATTTTATGAAATAGTCAGGTTTTAGTTCATGAACATTTTTATTTCAATAATTTTGGTGTTGTTATTTAAATACCTAAAATATGCATATTTTTTGTAATGTGCAAATAAAGCCCTTTCATTTTATAGGCTACAGGAGGGAACAAAAAACAGACAAACATACAATCGAAAAACATTACGTTTCATCATTATTAAAAAAGGAGTGAGACAGAGTTCTACGAGTTTCGGAAATTAACAAAAAAAAACCTTTTTCATGGATAGAAACTTTGTTGGACACGTGGCTTTTTACCATGGAAAACGAATGTTTTTTTCGCGAATTTGCAAAACTCGTAGAAAAATAGTTGTTCAGAATGACCCCTTGAGTCATCCCCTTTCGGCTTAGTATACCCTTTTTGCGACACTCGGTATTTACTTTGCTTTGTCGTCGGGGTTCAGTTGGCTGGAGGATGTCCGAAACTTATTATACACTTTAATACACGTAGTTACCTTTCTGCAAGAAAATACCACATTTGTTTGAGAAAGCCAATCCGGTTTCGAGTGTGGAGAAAAGTGGCACCCCTATTAATTTCTAATCTTTCCTGGTGCCTACCAGTGTAAGTAAAAATTATACTTACCTACCCTAAAATCACCCAAAATGTACTTGAAAATAATTGTCAATAAAGTTGGCGAGTAAAAGATTATCGACCCACTGTGCAAACTTACATGTGTGCGTGTGCTGTGTGAAGAGCATTGAAAACCCAAATTTGGCGCGGCACGTCACCTGTACCGGCCCTTAAGGCTGCCTTCAATAGATCGCTCGCTCAAGAAGGTCGTGTTTGTGCTGAACCTATTTGGCTGATAAGTGGTTAGGAGGTAGCTACCTACTTTTTATGCCGGAATTCGCGGGAAACAGCTACTCCTATATTTAATAAATATGTATTTTATACCTACTTTGCTTCAAAGAGGTTGGTGTCACGACACAAAAAATAATAATCTGTGAATGAAGGAATGTGGAACACTCCAGGAAAAAAACGAGCACATAAAAGTTCAGTGTCAGATTTAGATTCTTCTGATATTGATGCAATAAGAAACAAAATCAAAATGAATATTATCTTGTAAGGAAGGAGTTCCCGACATTGAGCACATTATTAGAGGAAATGCATTCTAGCATTGGTTTTAGGGGATGCAAAGAAACTTTGCGTAAAATATTAATTGCCAATGGGTATGAGTTTAAGAAAAATAAAAATGAACGAACAGTTCTTATCGAGCGTTTTGATATTGCTGCTTGGAGACACCGATATTTACGAGAAATTGCTGTTAAACAAGCGGAAATAAAACCAATGATCTATTTAGATGAAACATAGGTCCACAAAAATTATAAGACAAAAATGTCATGGCAAGGACCAACAACGAGTGGTGCCCCACAACCGAGTCCATTGGAACTGGTTCTGTACCAAATGCACTCTTAATTTTTTGTACAATGTCACGGTTGGCTAACTACCGTCATGACATGAATGCTGAAAATTTTAATAAATGGTTACAAGAAAAAATTATACCAAATCTCAAAGAGCCCAGTGTCATTGTCATGGACAATGCGAGCACCCACTACACAAAATAAAAATGGTGATGAACAAGAGTGGCTCGATTCCCATGAAATAAACTACGATGTTAGTCTAACAAAAGCCGAATTATTATCCTTAGTTAAAAAACATAAACCCGAGCCCATGTATGTTGCCTACGAACTTTTTAAAAATTCGGCCATGATGTACTCAGATTGCCACCATATAGTGCGACATTTACGACCTTAACCCGATCGAGTTTATATAGAGCACCGCTAAGCGTATGGTGGCAAAAAATATATGAATCTGTCTGGAAAAGAAACGGAAAAATTAATAAAATCCACATTTGACTGGATAACTGCAGAAGACTGGAAAACTACGACAGACCATATCATACACGTTGAAATTAAGTACAAACAAAGAGATCACATAACAGAATAAGAATTGGGTAAAATTTACGTGGGTGGTCTGAAAAGTTTCCGACCTAACATACAAGATTTTTTTTCTTAAAATGTATTTTTATTCTTCTACATAGCCTGTAAAACAGTAATTAGGCGGCGCCAAAACACGGATTTAGTGCGCCTAAACTGCGCCAACAGAGCATTGGAAATGTTCATTCGAACACGTCGTTGGTCTGAAGAGCAAACGCGGCAGCCAACGCGCGGACAGCTTTCTCATGCCTAAATCTTGATTTAATATGTGATAAACACGTTTTCTGGACATTTTCATTGCCTCTGCTATCTCTCTCACTTTAATTCGGCGGTCGTCTAACACCATTTGGAGAACTTTAGCGATGTTATCGTCAGTAGTTACAGTTTTTGGACGTCCCGAACGTTCATCATCACCGAAGCTCTTACGGCCACGTTTAAATCATTTGTTAGTCGTATACCTCGAAATCAAAAAATCCTTGTAGCTTTTCACCTATTCGCATTTCGCCGCGATAGCGTTTTTTGTTGTAGCGTATAATATCGGTAGTATATTTTGTTACTAGCATATATTTTTAACAGATTTTTACAACAGTAGCAAATTTTTATGTAGCATGTATTATCAATAGCTTATTTATTAAGTTGCATATATTTTGAATAGCAAGTAAGTATTTTATGTCGCATCTTATTTGGGTCGCATATTGTTGTCGTGTAAAAGAAATATCGCGATATGTACCTAATAATGCATTACAAACAAATATCCATCAAGGTGAAAAGCGACTACAGTGAAGGCAGGCAGGAAAGTAAATCTATTATGATTTTTTCAGACAATTGTCAGTAGCGATCAAAACTTATACTACAGGAATAAAAATCTAATCAGAAATTTTGATATCGCGGCGAAATGCGAATAGGTGAAAAGCTACAAGGATTTTTTGATTTCGAGGTATACGAATAACAAATGGTTTAAATTCGGCTGCCCAAAATTTTACAGTGGTAAATGACGGTGAAGAGTCCCCGTACACAGAATCAAACTCATCTTTGATTTGCGTAGGGGTATTCCCTTTCAAAAACCAATATTTTTAGACAGCTCGATACTCGATTTTTTCAATTTTCACAGAAATGCTCACATCGACTCAAACGACTGTAAAATAAAAACCACGCGTCAAAAATGGCTGAAACTTTGAAGTGTTGCTGTCAAAAGATGCACAGTTACATTCCCTGACTTTAATTGATGTGTGTTGCCATCTTCACGTTGAGGTCGGAAACTTTTCAGCCACCGATACAGATGGCTATGAGGCTGAATTTTTGGATTCTGATTTTGAAAATGATTCAAGGGCTTACCCAGGATTTCAGCTAGGGAGGGGCAGCTCATAATTGTTTCGAGATGATGGTCGGTTGAAACTCATGAAAATTTACTTTTATGGTTGATTAACTGCCAGTTTCTATATCTCTATCTATCCATAACGGGTAGTTACTTTCATACGATTTTGACATAATCAAAAGTAACAAATCTGTCAAAATCGTATGAAAGTAACTACCAGTTATAGATACACAAAACAAAATATTACACCGTAATCTTCTCGGATTTGCCGAAAATTTTTCTATGACAATCATTTCAATAAACTAAATAACAATTAAAAAAATATTTTCAAAAAACAAATGTTGTTCAATATTTAATTAGGTATATTAACTTTAAATCTCCCTCGAAACATCCCTCGCCATCTCGAGACTTGGATTTCAGATTGGATTTTATATTCCCCCTTCCTCACTGTTTCCGTAGCTAATGTCAAAGAGGCCCACCTTACCTCATTTCTCTTTTCACAACGGTTTCGCAGTTGGCTTGGATGGTCTTCGACCAGAACACATAAAGGCTCACCACAGCATAAATTCTAGACAAAAGCTACTGAATAGTCTCACAAAACTGTGCAACTTTCTTCTCAAAGGTTTGCTCAACAGAGAAGTATGCCCATACTTATATGGAACTTCATTGTGTGCTTTAGGGCGAATTCGTCCAAACATCATCTTACACGAGAATAAAATTTATACGCGAGTAAATATCTAGGATAAGTACATTTGCATTCTACCAAGTTATACCATGATTAATTGAATGAACGAGGAACGAAACTGTAATGCAACTAAAATAAAAATAGTTGCGTTTCAAAGCATGCAATAGAAATGACATGCCAACTTAGTTTGAATGGATTATAATAGTATGAAATTGTTTATGTTTTAATATTTTATTCGCTGTTGTTATTTTGAGAATTTGCCTATTAACTTACTTTTGTTTATGTTTTGACAGATGTGCTTATATGTCATTATGACGGTTTTCTAATCAGCTGATGTGCCGCCGCCATTACAAAATTACTCTCGGATAAGCTCGTTACACGGTCAATTTTGGCGGTATAACATTTTATTCTTGGGATAAGCTACTTATCTTGGTTTCGGGTTTGGTAGAATGCAAAATCGGCTTACTCGCGAGTAACTGGTAGTTTACTCGTGAGTAAAAAATTACTCGACGTTGGTCGAATCCACCCTTAGTAGTTTTAAGCGCTTACATTATTTGTTTAAACTTGCATGCACAATTTATTCAACACTTATCACACACACGCGCGCAAACACACCTATACATATTCATCCATTGTTTCAGAAACATGAAAACACTATAATTGTTATATAATCATAAACTAAAAAGTAAAATAAAAATTTACACATCCTACACTGACTTTATATACAGTAAAAATATTTTAATAGGAAACTATTATCGTATAACTACCCAACTTGCAACACATCTCCCTTTTTTACACTTTTGTCACACTACAGTCAATACAATTATTGCCACAAACATTCTTATAAAAATAACTTTTATTTATTTTTATCACTAATGGACAATGAAATCTCAAATATTATGGACAAAATAGATAACTACCAAGTTTCGCTTCCTATAGTTTAAACCTGAGGACTGCTTAAGTCATTTAACTATCAATCCATCCAAGCAACTTCTATTAATTAATCAAAACATTAGGAGTATTATAGCTGTAACGATGCAGGTTTTAGAACTCTCCTACATAGATCGAAACTAGACCCAGATATTATGCTGTTTACAGAATGTTGGCCAAATAGTCCATCAAACAGTATTCTGCCCCATTATAATAATTACACACACTACAGTACGACGAAAAACAAGTACCAAAACGACGGGGTAGTTGTTTATATAAAAAATGTTATTAAGGTGCAATGTTACGAACCTACTTTTGAGGAGGCAAATTGCCTGGTAACAATTCTAAATAACAATATTGCCCTTATTTCAATTTATAGGTCTGCCTCATATAAGTAAATTGATAATTTTCTAAAATCCATGAATACTGTTCTAAGTTCCTTACAAAAGTTTCAAACAGTACTAATCGCAGGTGACATAAATATTGATATTTCACCAAAATCACGTGACAGTCATGCCACTTCATACCTAGAGTTAGTGGCATCCCATGGACTACTTGCAGCTCTCGCTGTACCTACACGAATTAATACCTGCGTAGATCATATTATGATTAAATCTCGATTAAATTCAAAAACTATCATAATGGACAACAGTGTTACCGATCATAACGGAACCACCTGTCTTGGACCTCATACAACGTAGGCATTTCTCTATAACTAATAAAACTATACTCAATTTCCAGGGTATTACTGACGAAATATCAAAAACTGATCTAAAACAAGTAGTGGATAGCACTGATTGTAACCAAGCTACAATCCTTTTGATTAATTGTCTACAAAACATAATTGAAAACCACACCACCACCATCACTCTCTCGAGACGTAAAACGCCTATTAAACCGTGGATTACAGAGGGATTACTGCGTTGTATGAGGACCAGAGACAAAATGCCTAAAAACCTCAGGAAAGACCCCCATAATGAGATACTCAAAACCAGTTATCGGCGGTAAGTATAGGAATTTCTGCAATGGTGTCCTCAAAAAAGTGAAACGCCAGTAGAACAAATTCTAAACAAATGTGGCAACAACAAAATCTGTTGCTCGGAACGGAGCTCGCAGTGGACACCATCGAAGTCCGTAGCAGTGAAGAGTCCATCTACGTCATCAGCTCCCCCCCCTCCCCCGCGCGGACTCTAATCGAGTTAGACGTTTGTTTGTTTTTACTCCTACAATTTAATTGAAAAAACTTGTTTATAATAAGTATTAACGAAATCAAACTGTTACTACGTAATCAGTGTGCGAAATTCTAACGAAACCAGTGCATAGAACTTAAGATTGTGCGTAACTAGTGCTTTAAATGTGAAACTAATTGTGGCTAAACGGTCGATCGATGGTCTACTTTTATGTCACCTACCGCACGACTATCGTAAACAGTAGCGCCTATTAAATTAATAACAGCAACAACGTGAGACTGTATCAAAGCGCCTGAAAAGGATGTCATATAATTTTCTACTGCTATTTAGGCGGGATACGAATCTCGTTGATTGTAATAATGAATGTGCAGCGAACACCTCCAGCAGAAAGCCTACAAAAACCTAGTCCACTTTCGGCATCGGACCCGAATATCTCTATGGCACTTCTCTGTAACACAAGTGATGCGCCAAAGCGATGAGCGAGACGCAGCGACGCTACAGTGTGTACGACCATGAACTGCTAGCCATGTACACAGCCGTGAAGCACTTTAGACGTCTAATAGAGGGATGTGACGTCACCATTTATACAGATCACAAGCCACTCACCTACGCAATGAGCAGACCGGCAAGCAGCAGTGACACACCTCGGCGAGAGCGGCAACTCCACTTCGTGAGCCAATTCTGCACGAAGATAGAGTACGTGAAGGGGGAAGACAATGCAGTGGCAGACTCTCTATCACGTATAGAGGAGATACTCGGTAGCATGTCCATCGGCCATCGACTACAACAAACTGGCCGCAGATCAATCGTCGATTGAGGGATCGTCGTCGACGAGGAATTAAGATAGCTCAGATCACAATCTAATCTTATGTTCACAGATATCACACAGCCGGGGCTGAGGCACGCCATTACCTGCGAGACGTGTACAGCGACGCCCAGACCGTACCTGCCGCCGGCATACCGTGGTGCTGCATTCAAAGCGCAACACGACCTGTGCCACCCGGGGATACGAGCCACCAAGAAGCAGATGGCAGCGAAGTTCTTCTGGCCATCGATGAACAAGGACGTGGGCGAATGGACGAGGACGTGCATCAGCTGCCAGCATGCCAAGGTACACCGGCATGTCGTCACTCCACTCGGCGAGTTCCCGCCATCCGCACGGTTCAAGCACGACCACATCGACATCGTCGGGCCGCTCCAACCATTAAACGGATACCGCTACTGTGTGACCATGATCAATCCTAAGACCAGTCCTAAGTGACAGTACAAATATACCTAAGCAGGTACAGTTCACCAAAATTTATAATGCGCATAGAAATCTTCGACATTGTTCGGCAACGGACGTTTTTCCCGAGCGTTAGAAAACTATATGTATAAAGAGTGGTTAAGTGCATTTTCTTAATGCAATTTTAGTTGTAGCAATTGCCAACTTTACCTATTGGATAACCACGATTGCAAATATCACAGATAATGTAATTAACTATTAGCTTTGTATCAGGCGCAATTCTCTTCACTTGACAAAAAACTCGTTTTGTCGGTCATCGTCCGGTGGCGGAGGGGCGAGCGCACTTTGCATCGCGACACCGAGCAGTTGTTTTCGGACCGTTAACGGTGTTTCCAAGCTACTCCGCTTGTCTTCAAACCCGTGATCCGAGCAATAAAATATTGATATAATATTATAAAATTACTTAAATACTTTAATTCTTAAACTTGAACAAAGTTTTATGCTGTGAGTTATCCTAATTTATGTTCTTACCACCCCAGACTTGGGTAAGTGTTGCACAATTTATTAGGGTAGTGTTAACGTTATATTTTAATATTTCTTTTATGATTTACCTTAACGGCTTTCAGATCGTTAAATACTAGGACATCCTAAGCTTTAGCAATTGAAATATGCTTGCATATGTCTTATTTTAAGTAATATCTGAACCTTAACAAAGTGGCTGTAACGATTTTATACCTTTATTATAGTTTTATTTTAGTGTAATTGGTATTACCTGTAATTAATTGCCTATTATAATTTATTTCCTAATTTAATTTAGTTCGTAGAGTGCGCCTCGGCCAACTTCGGGTGTTTTCGGAAGAAGTCGGCTCGCGCGGAGTGGTAGGGCACGTTAGCGTCGGGCACACAATTTTTACCTCATCATAGCGTCGTTTTCCGTGCGTTCACAAGTTCCAAGCAAGCGCTGCTAAAATTATTTTTCTAAAAATAAAATTCAAATAAAACTACCCACTTTAAAAAATTAATTTGTGAAAAAGTGAAAGTGAAGTTTTTAAAACTGCTGGTTCCCTTCGTCATGGAATCGGGATCTAACCATGAGGCCCAGGATGATGCTGTATCGCGAAAGCGAGCTATCGAAGAATCAAGTTCGAGCAGTTCGTCATCGGTGGATACAGACGATGAAGAAGATGCTGCCTCAGCCGGGGAGCCGAGGGCCGAATAATATACCCGTAAGTCAAAACGAGCTCGCCAAGTAAGTGATCCACAATTTGAATTTTTGTCGCAACAAGTCGCATTTTTGACCAATTTAATAACCAAGTCACATGCATCGGGATCGCTTCACGGTGCCAGCAATAATATTAACGAAACAATACAAAACGAGGTTTCAAACAACGCAACTCCAAACAATAATACAGCATTAACTTTGATGCCACCAAATACTGAAGAGAAAGACCAAAATCTATTGAAATTATCAGATCTTAGTACCGTGGTCAAAGATCCGATTTATCCTCCATCTAATGACGTTCATTTGAAAAAACTGTCAGAACTACAAAGATTCAATACAAAAGACTGGAACGGTATACGATTTGCTGAAGTACAAAAGAAATATGTGACTACCCCCGGTTTCGTTGAAGTAGGAATAAATGATGAATTGAAGCGTTTTGAATCACAATCCAGCGAAGAAAATAGACTATATCTACTTGAGCGCTCTTTTGCTGCCATGACCAATGCCCTTCTGACACAGAAGGACGAGTTGTGCAAATCCTTGCAAGAATTAATTAATTGGGCAGGTAATAAAGAAACGGTGCTTAATCCTAACTCACTTTTTCAAAAAGTTGAGGAGCTATTTAGTAAACAATCCGCGTACATGAAGGTTAGTGACGATATTTTGCAAATGACCTGTGGCCGACGAGCTGATTCTATTCAGGCCCGTAGAGAGTTGCTGCTAAAGCATATTTCAGATGAATACCATCGTGAGGCACTGAGGAAAAATTCCACCAAGTTCTGAATTACTTTTTGAAGGTGAGTCAATTAATTCATATATTCAAAATTGGGGGCGGCGAGAAACTATCACCTTTGGCTTCAGCTGCCACAACTAGACGAACGCCACAAAGCGGATACAGTCACCAATATAGAAAAAACGATGATTTTTTAAAACCCTCAACAAGTAAGCAACCAAATGATAAATCATTTCGAAACAATCCTTACAAAAAAAGACAAGACTAACAAGAGTAGACCATCAGCAAACAACAAACCAGCTCAGAAAGGTCGCCACTCCTTCAAAGGTAAGAAGCCTCGATCTAACTCACCATCAAGAGACAGAAGCCGTCGCGCATGACTCGCAACAGTTTCGGGGTGGCTGTCTTCGGCAATATCGTCATGTCTGGGAGCAAATGGGAGCACCGAAGGAAATACTACAACTTCTGGAAGGTATTCGGATCCCATTTGTGTTAAAGCCACCTCTGATTTATCCCAGCAAACAAGCGCTGAACTGCTTCAAAACACGGGTAAGCAACCAAATGTCTCAACAAATAAGAAAGATGATGGCCGAGCAAATCCTGGAGGAAGCAGAGATATCACCAAGCTACCTGTCAACCTTCTTCCTTGTTCGAAAACCAGACGGATCATATCGCCCAATATTCAATTTGAGATCCCTGAACCAGTTCATCAAAACAAAGCAGTTCCAGCTGTTCAGTCACTTCCGAGTACCCAGCTTCTTACAAAAGCAAGATTGGATGGTAAAACTAGATCTCAGTCATGCGTATTTTCATCTGAGCATATCTTCAGATCACCGTCGCTTCCTAAGGATGAGCTACGAAGGAAAACTACTGCAAATGACGTGCCTACCCTTTGGCCTATCGTCAGCACCCAGGACATTCGCATCGGTAACGAACTGGATGGCCGAATACCTACGATCTCACGACATCAGGTGCGTAGTATACCTGGACGATTTTCTCCTAGCAGATCAGAATCGGCAGCGACTCATCAACCACGCCACATTCACCACCAACATGATGCAGAAACTTGGGTGGATAATCAACTTCGACAAATCTGTTCTGACTCCGACTCATCGACTGGAGTTCCTGGGCATAACGTGGGACCCCGAGCTCAACACCAAGTCGTTGTCAGAGCCGAAGTGCATAACGCTCCGCAATGTACTTCGGCAACAGATGTCAAAAGGCAGTTGGTCCCTCAAACAGGCCCAGTCCCTACTGGGGAGACTCAACTTTGCCACGTTCGTGATTCGAAGAGGAAGGCTACACTGTCGTTCAATTCAATACCACAGTCGACAGCTGGCCAGAATGCCACCCCATCATCAGGTAAAAATTCCAGAACAGGTCCAAACCGAACTGAGATGGTGGTCGGCTGCTCTTTCGGGGACAATGCCAATTCACAACGACCCGATCACTCACCTGCTCACAACGGATGCCTCCGACGTCGGGTGGGGCGCTCAGCTGGGCGAATCGATGATGACAGGTCAGTGGACGATACCTCAACAGAACTGGCATGTCAATCTCAAAGAGCTATATGCTGTTCACGCAGCAATACAGGAGCAAAGCCATCTACTAAGAAACGCTCATATACTCGTTCAGACAGACAACCGCACAGTGGTCGCCTACATCAACAAGGAAGGTGGGACCAAATCCAAGAAGCTTCTGAGGTTAACAGAACAGTTACTAACCCTACTAGATCAACTGAACATTTGCCTCACAGCCCAGTACTTCCCGGGCAGATACAACGCAGAAGTAGATGCCCTGTCTCGTCAGAAACCAGCTCCGGAGTGGCACCTCACGGACGAAGCCACAGCAATAATCTTTCGCAAATGGGGAGTCCCGGAAGTAGACGTTTTTGCCTCGGAGACGGCTCACGTAGTGGAGAAGTATGTGTCGAGAGACCCACAGGACATGGCGGCTCTATTTCACAATGCATTTTGTCGCCAGTGGAATTTCCGCCTAGCTTGGATATTTCCCCCACCAAATTTGATTCCGCAAGTACTAAACCATTTGAACACAGCTCACGGACGTTACATAATAATAGCACCGAGATGGATAAAGGCATTTTGGATGGCGGACCTCAAGCGACGAGCCCTCGAACTTCCACTGAAAATCAGAAATCTGCCACAAGTACTGATAGACACGCGGACCGGTGTGCACCCACCACAAATTCAGGACATTCACCTAGAGGCTTGGCTGATTTTGGGTGGTCAGAGATGATGAATGATTGGACCGAGCAAGAGAAATCACTATTAATGTCAAGTTGGCGTTCATCTACACTTAAAACTTACACACCCATATGGAGAAAATGGAAGATCTGGTGTTCGTCAAATTCTATAAATTTCAAACATCCTACACCCCCAAATGTAGCACGATACTTAGCTTATTTACATAACGTTGAGGGCTTAGCTTACCGTACTATATTAGTATACAAGTCTGTTATTGCTACTTTTACCAATATTGATTGTAACGTCGACCTTTCAAATAACTTTTTTATAAAACATGTTCTTAAAGCTATTTCGGTTTCAAAGGAAAAGACAGTCAAACCGCCAATATGGAATCCAAAGTTAATGTTACAGTACCTAACTAACCATACACCAGATGAAACTAATCTTTACCAAGTCTCTAGACGGGCTGCGATCCTGTTGCTGCTTTCATCTGGTAGGAGAGTGCATGACCTAACACTGCTGCAGGTAAGCCCTGAATCTTTAATTGATGAAGGAGACTCAATCACACTATGGCCATCCTTTGGCTCAAAGACAGACAATGCTAGACACCGACAGTCTGGTTGGAAGCTACTTGAAAATGCCGACAAAAACTTGTGCTGCTTATACTGGCTCCGACGATTGATCCAGGTCTCAAATGATCTTCGGAAACCAAGTAAGTTGACCAATTTGTTCATCACTGTTAGAGGTGAGTGTAAACCAGCTTCCAGAACTATAATCGGAGGCTGGGTAAAGTCTGCACTTCGAGATGCAGGTATAGAGGCACCACCTGGCTCAGTACGATCTGCAGTGGCTTCTTTAAATTGGATCGAAAATTTTACAATAGAACAGATTTTAGCCACTGGAAACTGGAAACAAGAGCATACTTTTAGAAAATTTTACCAAAAACAGTTAGAACAATGTACAAATTATTCCAATACCAGCGTTTCTTTATCCAATTACTTTAATGCAGTCAATCATTCGTAAACAATTGTATATAATAATGTTAATGATTATCAGATTATCCATGGTTAAGATTATTATTATAATAATTGTTCCTAAGAACGTGTGTTGATTATAACAATAATAAATACATTGAAAACAGTGATAAAGTATTTACTTAATTCTAAATATTTACAAGAACACATTATAGCGTCTCTATACCGAAAGTACCAGGAGATATCAAACACATCACTCAATTATGGATTCCGGATATCGATTACGGAACAAATAATAGAGAGTTTTAACAAACAATAAAACTTACCTATTATTTTTCCTGAGATATCCGGAATCCAGGTAATTCCTACCTGGTACATCATTGAGTTTTATAATGAGGTAAAAATTGTGTGCCCGACGCTAACGTGCCCTACCACTCCGCGCGAGCCGACTTCTTCCGAAAACACCCGAAGTTGGCCGAGGCGCACTCTACGAAGGGAACCGGAAGGCGCTGAACTTGGACAAACGGAAACGGTGTTGACTCAATTATGGATTCCGGATATCTCAGGAAAAATAATAGGTAAGTTTTATTGTTTGTTAAAACTCTCTATTTTATTCTTTAATTTGTTTATGAAACAAATTAAAGAATATATAAGGAGGAAATAAGGCGTCATCAACAATAATTTTATTAAAGTCGAAATTAAATTCACATTTGAAAACAAAACCAAGAACGATGTGTAATAACAGCTCTATAGTGCGACAAACTTATCTGTTCCGGTGAGAGCGAACTAAATTGATCCATATCTCATTATTTACTAATGAATTGTATATTAATATAGATTAGATGGGTTTATTGAAACCACAAGAGCGAATTACCACTACTGGCACACTTAAAATCTTATACAATGAAGAAATATTACACATTTTCGTGAGCTGTCACCGAAACAGATAAGTTTGTGGCACTGCATATACATATAATTCCACAGAACTGACTGTCAAGAACTGAAGAACCTTTGACTGATAGGTGACAGCCGCCGACAGCCCGAATTGTTTTCGATTATGTACACATGATATTGACTCCTATTTCTTTCAATCAAGGTGCAAAATCCAAGTGCATTGTTTAAGGCTCTTACGATTCAATGATTCGGGTGTTTCCGGGCAGTTTGCGAAGATTTGCATGCGCATTATTAATACGGGAGAACTGTACCTACTGTTCTTTTTTGATGTTGGTGCGGTGACAAAGTAATCTGAAGAAATATAGCACCAGTACCTGAGGCGCGAGCATAGGATTCGATACTATTTCGAATCTACACGAAGGGTCGCTTTTACCAAACGCTAAATTTTAAATACATTTTGTACTAACTGACAGACGTATGACAGGCTACTAAATACGTTTAGCGTTTGGTGAAATTCCACCTAACATGGAAAAACAAATGCCACTTTTGGAACTAACAAATTTGCCTTACATTTTGACAGTGACATTTGACGATACGCAACGTAAACGGAGGTTTCGAATCCTGTGCTCGGGCAACTGCTAAGGTAAATTTCATTAGAATCGGATGATAAGTGCCCGAAATGGAAATTTATACCCGCGGTTTTACCCCTTTACCCACCCTTAGGGGTGGAATAAAATTCTGAAAAAAATGGGACCACCCCTGAGCTGAACCCAATACATCAAAAAAAGAATTTTCAAAATCTGTCCATAAATGCCCGAGTAATCGGTGAACATACATAAAAAACATACCTACATACAGACGAATTGAGAACCTCCTCCTTTTTTCGAAGTCGGTTAAAAATGGCCCACATAAGGTAATATACAAAATAGGATCGAAAACCGTCATGAGATAGATAAGGTAGGAAACCGAAACTAAATATCCGAGTATAATAAAGAATCAGGCGAAAAATTAAATTTGCCAGGAAAAACCCGCTGGGGTGGTTATTGTACGGCACTTAAAAGCATAAGGAATTCAAAAGTAGCATTACAGACATTAGCAGTACACGAAAATGCAGTTATTACCCAGGAAATAAAGTTGAATTTATTAGATCTCAATTTCTGCACCATGACTGAACATTGCATTAAATTGTTGGAACTGATAACGGACAAAGTTTTCAAATTGGAAGGTAACGGGATACTAACAAACGAGGTATTCATGGCTTTCAGAGACATTAAATCGACATTTAATTTTATAATACCCAAAATTAGCCTGTTAAATGATGGGCATAAAGAGTTTATTACTGAAGCTCTAACCAGAAGAACAAATAATTGCATAAAATCAATTTATTATGCTGCATATATGTTAGATCCAAGATCGCAAGTCATTGAACTGAATGAAGAGAGTGAGGTGGATGCTATGGAATAGAAAATTTAACGAAAATGGGCCACAAATTAAAGCTCGTGACTGTACCATATTCACAGCAAATCGGCGATACCATTACGAGATGGAGTTCATAGTTCATTGCGGCGCGGGAAACTGATTTCTATTCGTAGTCATCGCTAAAGCGTCTATGAACTACGAACTCCGTCTCATTATGATTTCGCCGATCGGGTTTCTATGAATACGATACCTGGTAATATGTTTAATCGCAGTGTACAGTATTTTTCACATTGCCGCGGGTAGGTTCTTACAGTCAAAATACGTAATAGTAACAATTATGAAAATACCCGTTGTTTTCCAAATGGGAAAAAACCTGGGTATTTTCATTTAGAAGTTGTTAAGAATAAAAACAAAGTGGTTGTCGGGAGCATGTCTTATCGACAATTTGGTACCCATGTAGTGTATGCATGTATGCATGTCTAATCAACAATTTGGAATTGTGTAAACAAGAAGCATCTGTAACGTTAAACTCTGACATGGATCGAGTACTACGAAAATATTCACACACTTGCACCCCAGATTTTAAAGGAGAGGAAATATAGTGTTTATTGGACGAGTTATTTAAAGAATCAGCCAAACCTATACCTGCCTATAAAGTGTATGAGGAAAATAAATAACATAAAACAGAGAAATATATCGATGAGCTCCCGAACTTCGATTCCCTCCGCAGTTCTCTTTATAGAGCGCGAAATAAACATTTGAAAGTAAACCACGCAAGCTCCTTCAAAAATTTGGCTGAAGTGGAAGTTCCCGAAAAAAATAATTTTGTATTATTTGACGTATAGATACAGAAGACCGCATAATTTGTTTTGTTACACAAAAGGCTTGAGATATGTTAAACTCAAGTACTCATTAGATAAAGATAAAATGATAAAAAGTCTTATATAAAAAAAGATTAAGATAAAAAGCTATGCTTTTTAAATCGACCAGTAGAAATAATGATAAGATAGATATTACTATCGACTGTACGGGCAAGGCACGCACACAGCAACAGCACATCATTTCGCCGCATCATCATTTTACACTTTAACCTAATTTCATTACTTTCAGTACGTTTGTAGACATCAATCACGTCGCGCGTCACTCATTATCATTTAGAAATAGTATCAAGTAATTATTTCTCCCAATAAACTCTGGTAAACTTATACATACAGTTTTATCATTTATCAACAATCTATCATCATCGGCTAGTACCCGAACATTGGTCCTTCGAGCCGGATAAGATAGATATTACTATCGACGGTAATAAAATAGAAAGTGTCGAATCTGTTAAATTTCTGGGCATACATAAACAGGGTGTTAACTAGAATGCGTTTGAGCGGGAAATGGGGGTTAGTATTAGTCTAACCAAGCACGTTTCTAAGAAAAAAAACATCAGAATCTCGAATATTTATGTTTAAAGTCTAAAGTAAAGTGGAAAGTTTTACCTTAATCAAAAACATGGTCACCCTACACAAACACATAACCAATGAGACATTCGATTGCAAAAGAACACACACTGTAAATTTGTTATCAACTTCACTTTTCATAATTTATTTGATGTAACTATGATTGTAATTAATTACACAGTAGGTAATAAGAATTATTAAATAAAATTGAAATTATTCATGGTGATTAATGACATACTAATCAACAATTAAACAGCTGATGTGCATAAAGTTTCATAGATCGTACAGAATATAATTTATGACTTTCTAGGAGCTCAGAACAATAGTTAAACCTTTTTACTCAGAATAAGGTAAGCGTTTAGTATTCACCCTTGATACTCACCACGTTTTATTTTTCTTTTATTACCTAAAGATGCGTACAGACCGGCCCAACGAATGCCCACCGATGGACATTTATCATACATAATACAGGGGCAGATTGAGCAACGAAGGTCAACAAAACCCGTTCGTTGGCGTTCGTTTGGCCGGTCTGTACGCAGCTAAAGATAAAAGACCACAATGCATAACAGGATGATAACAGGGTCTACTTCAATGACGAATTGGTTTACTTACACTCGCTCATCTAGATTTGTGTTGTGTACTTGCGATTGAGACGTCTTTGATGACGAATAGTACGGAAATCCTCATAATAAGTATGGCCTCACTTTGAGTACCAGTAGAATAATAACAATCTCGCGTATCATAACCATCGAGTATTTATGATAGTCATTACCTTCTCTGTGGATCTAGTCTGTCCAATGACAAAGGACAAATGAGTCTGTCAGTCAGTCATTGTTGTTTACTTGTTTACAATCATTTTTTACAATTATTACCTAAAAGGGAAAAGGTACCTACAATTCTATCTTTTGATTACCAAGCCTTGTTCCTCATCTCGTTTTATGTTGTGCTGTGCTGTGAATACGTGTGACCTATGTTATGAAGCATAAAATGAAACTGTTCTGTATTCATAAAAGATAATTATTGTGTATCAATAAAGTGATACTAATGGAGTAAAATGAAATGTCTACAATGGATCGGGTACTTTGAGTACCCAAAATCTCGGTAGGTACCTTGACGATGTGGCTCCAAGTGTGGTGCAGATGCACGCATACTTTTTTATTGACCTTGGCTTTGATTTTTTTGGCCTTGACATTGGCTTTCAAGTTCATGGTCATTCTGTCAAACGTACCTAAACATGAATAGGGTGACTATGAAATTTTAAAATGAACTAAATAAAACTGTTTTATGTTGGTCAGCTTGAAGCAAATAAAATACGTTTTTTAATGTCTTATCGTGTTCAGTATCATCAGCTGTATCTACCATTTCCCGCTCCAACGCAATTAAGTTAACACCCTGTAGATGCCAACTTAAACTGGAAGAAAGAGCTCAATGCGATTGGCAGTGTCTTGAGCTCTTCTTGCTTTGCCTTACGTAGTCTAAGGGACGAATTAGATATAAAACACCTCCTACAGGTGTATTATGCATTAGTCGAATCAAGACTACGCTATAGTATCCAGTTCTGGGGAAATAGTTATTAATACAACATCTTTTTTGTATTATAAGCAAGGCATTTATAATACAAAAAAGAGCAATTAGGACTATGTTGCGCATGTCACAAAGACAATCATGTAGAGAACATTTTAAAAAACTAAAAATTTTAACAGCGCATTGTCTCTACATCCTAGTGTGTACAACAGACCTAGTAAAGCACTTGCACAGATACGAGTCTGCTACAGATAGAAAGGATAGACTGAACACAAGAAGGAAAGACTTAAAAGTTGACATATTATATCCACGTCTAAATATTGTGAAGCACTCTCCAAGGTATCAGGCTGTCCTTCTTTTCAACAGGTTGCCCTTGGAGTTCAAACAGATTCTTTCCACTAATCAATTTAAAAATAAACTTAAAAAATACTTGGTGGGCAAATGTTATTATAGTGTGGATGAATTTTTACATGAACGTACACATTAATTTTATTTTTACATAATTTTTAATTAACCTGAAATAATAATTATTTCTTAAATTATTTTATAAATTTTTACTTTTAAATGTGACTTAAATGTGTTTTTATTTTATTTTTAAATTGTATATTATTTAATTGTGATGAAACATATAGGTATTGAAATGAAACTGTTAATAGTTTTAGTATTTTTAAATTTAATTTTACTCTAATTATGGTTATTTTTATTGACCTTTTAGATGTAATTCTCACAGTGTTTTAATTTGAAATTGTATTGTATATAATATTGTAAATAGTTTTAGAAATTTTCAAATACAATGTACATTGTTCATGAAATAAATAAATGAAATGAAAAGGAAAAAGTTGAAAAGATGCTCGAGGAGTTTATTTCGCCATTTCTTTCCTCCTAAATGACGGAGCCTTTGTGAAATGGTGGTAGATTATGACTTTTGACAAGTAATTCTAATATTCTACGTCGAAAAAATAAACGATTTCATTTCATTTCGTTGTTCAGAAAGAAGAGCTCTAAAACCTACTTTCGGATATGCATCCATGAAAGATTCACCTGTATATTTTAAGTAGGTACTTTGTAGGTACTTACATATTTACCTCTCCATAATCCGTAGAGCAATGGTAGCTCAGTCGGGTTTGCCCGCTTCTCATGCCTGAGATACGTGTTCAAATCACGGTGCGTGAATTTAAGTACAATGTATACCATCACTTTTACTGTGAAGGAAAACATCGTGAGGAAACCTGGACATCTGGATTCTAGATGTGTAACCGAAAAGTGCATTGTTTATTTATTTATTTAAAGGAAACCTTACAGCTAGAGATATCAGTAAAAATATCCAAGTATGAAACAATATCTACCTACTTAATAAATTTTGAGCTGAATTTGTCGGTCAGACAAAAGTATGCCATTTTAGGGTTATTAATAAGTCAAGACCTGGGTATTCTCTGGTCAGGGAGTTAAATGATCGTGAGGCTTTTAAAAGAAATGAGTTCTGTCGGTAGTTTGTGTGAACTACTGGTATATGCAAAATAGTCTTTTGTCTCATTGGACGATCGGGGGCTAATATGTTAATTTTACCTAATAAATCCGGACAGTCAATTTTATTTTGAGCGATCTTTAAAATAAATGCAATGTCTGCTGCGTCACGCCGTATATAGAGGGGCAATAAATGAAATTTGTTACACATAAATTCGTATTGACCTTTAGGGATTCTGAATTTATAACCTAAAAATTTAATAAATTTTCTTTGAATTGATTCGATCTGTGATATATAAACATTATATAGTGGATTCCAAACCTGACTCGCGTATTCAATTATTAAATTACTCCTGAAAAGGGAGCAGTATAGAATTTTTATGGACTTCATCATTTTGTAAATTTCACAGGAGTGAATAAGGGACCACAATGCTTTGTAGGATTTTTAGTTTGAACATGTGTATCAAACATAAGCTTGGAATCCATTGTTACTCCTAGGTCTCTTATTTCGGAACAATTGGAATTTGATTGGTGGTTCAGCTTGTAACTATTTAAATATACATTTCCGACTAAATGTAATAGAAAAGCATTAAGATACGTTGATGTCTAATTTGTTTTGGCGACAGTATTGTTCCACTCTATCAAGGCCATCCTGAAGCAGAGAGCAATCTAGATCATTAACTACTCTAAATACTTTCATATTGTCCGCAAAGAGGAGAAAGTCGGAGTAACGGAAGCAAGTATCTATGTCATTTATGAAAATAACGAATAATAAAGGTCCCAACAATGATCCTTGAGGAACTCCTGACGGAATATTTGTCCATAAAGATTTAATGAGATAGGATCGTACTCACTCAAAAACGGCGATACGGCTCGCGACCTATCACGTGATTACAAATGTACTTACAGCAAAAAGCGGGAGAAACCTGCACATCTAGATTCTAGATGTGAAACCTGAAAGTGACTCGATGATGATGACAAAAACCATTATTTTCGTTTTATGATATCCACGAAATACCTACTCAGCCTTGCAAGCAATTGTAAAATTAATCACGCTGATGCTGTAAATTAATCTGGCAGGGTTTTCCAGTACTCATCGTAGGTACAACTGATCGTGACAAAAGCTTTCACCCATTCGCTTTAAGCGTAACATCCTCTGAGCGAACTGCAGACTTTGCCTTTTTATTTATGGCACTCAAGAATAGTCTCTCAAGAAAACACAATGAAAATTTAACTCCGCATGTGTTCATATCTGATGCAGCCAAAAGCATACAAAATGCGTTCTTAAGTCTTTACAGAGGCAGGTAACGTGATAAGGATGTGTGGGCACATGCAATAAAGAATATTTAGAAAAGAGTTGAAAGATCCGTTGACAAATCATTACACAAATACAATCTTGTCTGGCATAGAAGCTTTACAGTGTTCATCATCAGCTGATGACTTCGCCCGTGCGAGTGAATTTTTCCTGAGAAAGTGTAAAGACCAAGAGGAATTCATTCAATAATGTTGGTTATGAATAGCAATTTGTACTTAGGAGCACTTCCAGGTTGTAACGCTAAGCCAGCCAAGCCAGCCAAGCCAGCCACGAAGCTAAGCCATACCACGTCACGAGTCACGTGACCAAGCGACGCCGCAGCGTCCCGCCACGCTAGCTGCCCGCCTCCGCGCCTGCGCCCCACTACTCGGCGTTTGCTATAAATAAACTGCGAGCTGATCATTCGAGCATTCATTTTTTATTGCCCATATATTCTTTCTCAGTTTGTACCCATAATATTTTTGCCAAATAGTTATGTAACTTGTAGGCACAGAGTAGAGAGCCATCTCTTGTAGGCAAATTATTTTATCCTACCATTATTCTGTGGAACAAACAAAGATTTTTGCACTGGCTCAAAAGGACTCGAATCCAGTCCGGTCATAGAAACCAATAAAAAATACAGTGCTGTTGATTACTTGAGTATTAAGGTTAGGTGACCTTAATACTCATAAGTAAGTCTTAGAGTTGTTTCTCCTATAAAGTTGTAAAAAGACTGATGCAATGGACAACATTTCAAAAAACTAAAGCTGCTATAAATCGAAAACCATTTCGAGATTTAGCTCTAAAGGTCACAAAAAAAATGTTTTTGTATTTTTTGGATGTATCATTTTCGAGAAAATCATGAAATAGTAAAAAAGTGCTGATGACGTCATGCATCAGGTGCGATGCATTTTGATGATCAAAGCCTATAGATTTAAAAACAAAGTAACTGTCACTTTCATTTTTGATTGACGTTGACGTTTTATCGTGAAGTTTTTGTTTATTTGGGTCATTTTCATAAATTCTGTTCTGACACTTTCTGACTATTTGTTTATTTATTATATATAATGGTTAGTACGTATTAAGAGATGACCTCTATATAATATGTCCCAGAGCATGCCACCGCCTACACAGCTGAAAAAATGCTTCTGAAAAATGCTTCTGGTTATTTTTTACATGATAAGTACTTTGTATCATCAATGTCACATTTGAAAATGACCCATTTATTGGTTGGCATGTAAACAAAGTTTAAATGTCACTTGTCAGTGTCATTTATGTTTTTTTCGAGACTAAGGCAATAGACAAAATTAAAAATTGAACCTAATATGTGACGATACTTCCGGTTTTAAAATAATTAACTTTAAAGTTTAAAATAACATGCAAAAATTAATGTATATACAAAATAAAAAAATACGGGACCTCTAATTTTCTATAAATTTTCCGAATAGATAATAAAAATATAGGGTAAAGAAAATGAAATGTTGTCCATTAAAAGTATTCAATCCTTATTCTGAGGTTTGTACGTATATAATTTTCATCCTAACGTCATCCAAACGTTGTCTCGACATCAGATCTATTGGCCTACACAAAAACTCAACTAGTAGCTGTTAAGGAAAATGGTTCATTATGCGTATCATATTAACTTTAATTAAAAATATATCGTTATACTGGCAACATTTTCTTCATTTAAAACCATTAACCATAGACTACTTTTTTAAACTCTTTTGCCGCCAATAAAAAAAATATTAACTTATTTCCCGCCTATAATTTTTTTTGTGATAATTTTAATTTCATTGCGGTGTGTGTAAATTTTTTTAAAATTTTGAAATTTTATAAGTACACACGACCTACAGAACGACCTGCAATACAAAGGTACAAAACTAACTCAAACTTAAGAATGAATATCATGGGATTTTATATTTAACTTTATTTCATCTTCATAAAATGAAGAGTGCTGATAGCTGACTGAATAAATTATTTTTTTTATTCAAACACTTTTTTTCTTTTTTTTCGCGCCCGCGCGCTGTTAGGGAAGCACCTGTTTCTGTTAGGCTCCTATAATAAATTCAAAATAGTTGTTCAAAGTGACTTATCCAACCAGTGACTTATATCCACGTATGGACAGTGAAACCAGCTACATTGTGGTGCAATTAGTTTTGTGATCAGTTACCGGGAACCAAAGTTATAAACCTTAGCATCTTTTCAAAATTTTAACTTTCCAAAAATTTTGAGTTGTAACTGTCAAGGTCGTTGCAACCGCGCGACGCGAACCGACGTGAAATTAGCGGTAGAAGCAAATTTTTATAAGAGCGAATATGTTTTCATTATTATGAAGAAATAAGTAATTTCAGCAGTATACTGTTATCACGACATGCTAGGGAAAGCTGCAATGAACCTATATACATATTACACATTTAACAGTTTGCCCGAAATTAGTCAAAATTATTAATTATAAGGACACTCAATACGGCCGAATATTATTCATGTTTATGAAGAAATAAGCCAATCCAGCGGAATACTGTTATCACTACATGCTAGGAGATGCTGCAATTAACTTACTAACTACTATTACACCATTCAGAGCGCTCCGACAGATTAATAACCTAACAAGTTAATGTCAGTCATTAAAATATATATACACTGCCGGGCAATGAAATAGTTCCACTGATATAACATCAAATTACTCCTAAACGGAAAATGCTAGCTTAATGACGCCTTCTGCAATATTGAAGAATATTTAATTGCGCATCAGAATATTCCCATGTATTAACTTAAATATTGTAATAAAAATTTAAATTCAATGTTTCTCAAAAAATGGGGCATTTGACAAATAAAACAAAATCTCTAATTATGCGTTTATTAGGTGTAAACGTGGTATTTTGATAACTCAGTACTTGGTGTTTCCTCCACGTGCTCTCAATACAGCTTCTACGCGATTGGGCATGCTGAATACCAGATTCCTCAGCATATGCTGAGGAATGTTCTCCCATTCTTTGATGAGCGCGTCTTTCAAGCCACGAAGTGTAATTGGAGGTGGAACTCGGTCTCTCACAGGTCTGTCAAGCTCGTCCCAAGCAAGCTCAATGAGATTTAAACCGGGGCTCCTTGCAGGCCACTCCATTTTGTGGATTCCTACGTCATGAAGATACTCATTTACAACTTGAGCAGTGTGCGCCCGTGTATTATCGTGCATGAACATTGCATTCTCGCCCATATTGGCCAAAAACGGACCAGCATGTTCATTGAGGACCTCATTGATGTATCTCACAGTAGTTAGGTTCCCGTTCTCGATCGGAACTAACGCTGTTCGACCCTCTGCAGAGTTACCCGCCCGCACGCGAAAACTGCCTCCGACGTGTGCCACTTTTTCTTTAAAACATACTTGTGAAAAATGTTCTCCTGGTTGTCGGTATACTCTTTTCCTCCCATCACGATGGTACAGCATGAATTATGACTCATCTGAGAACATCACTCTGCCCCATTCGTCCTCACCCCATTCTGTATGATTACGGGCGTATCGCAATCGGGCAACTTTATGATGCCGTTCCAGTTTTGGGCCATTTGCTGGCTTGTAATGCTTTAATCTTCTTTCGGCAAGACGTCTCCTGACTGTCCACTCGCATATTGGCTGCCTTCGAACTTGTAGAAGTTGTTGTTGAACGGCTACTCCCGTCTGATGTCGATTTCTTAACATGATTTCCGCAGTGAATCGATCTTTTCGGACTGTTGTGCACCTTGGCTTGCCAGTACCTGGTCTTCTCAGGTTTAATCGAGTCTCCCTAAACCTTTAGATCACTCGTTGTACAGTAGTATGAGTCACGCCCATTATTCTTGCCGCATTTCCTTGACTGGTTCCCATGTCCACCATGGTGATGATTCTCGCACAATCCTCGCGTGATACAGGCATAATTTATGGGTACGAGAGCCGCAAGACTTTACAATTTCATAATTATTTCACAACGACAAAAAAAAGAATGAAATAAAAAGCAAAACTAAAAACGAAGCAAATGTTTTCCTAAACTTTCAAACCCGAAAATTTTGCTTCTTATCTTGTTTTGTCCATGGCTTCGAAAATAACACTATTAAAAAGAGTTTGCATTTAAAAATGTTTGCATAATAAACTATATTTCATTAAACTTTTTAATTCATGAATCTAGGTTCTATATCTTAGGAGATATTAAGGTGTTTGTCGGCATTTTGTGGGTGGAACTATTTCATTGCCCGGCAGTGTATATAACTAAATCCACCCAGATGAATGTGCAAATAACGGATAGACGATGGTACATATATATAAATCTATGTATGTCATCTTTAGGTTTGCTCAATTGACTTCAAAATAATCAATCAAAGATAATAATCAATCGAAGCGCCTGAATAAATTGTACAGGCAAAGAAGTCATAAAGTTGCTGTTATGTCGCCGTAAAGTAATTTTGACGTAATTAATCTCTCGGGGCACGCTGTTAAATGTGTTTCATGGGTTCTACCTTTTTTGGCCTAAGATTTATTTGCCTAATCTCGTATTGCATAGTAACGTTTGGTCAAAATCTCGTTTCGCCGAAAATCGTATGGCATAAATCTCTTTTAGTAAAAAGTTATTTCGCATAATCTTGTTTAGCCTAATAATGATATAGCCAAATCTTGAATAGCCTAATAATGCTATGGCATAGGTAATATAAAGTAATCATATTCGTTTGGCTTTAACTTTGATGGAGCGTCTCCCTACATAGCGCAAACTGGTGCCTTGTATTTGTGGCCGCTATGTGGGAAACGCTCCGCTCCGCTTCGCTGCGCTCCGCTTTGCTTTTGACGATAATGTGCACCTAACACGCTCCTCCTCGCTTTGCTCGTCGTCGCACCTATCTTTAGGTTTCGATCCCATGGGGTTTAATGGCGTTTGTAATAATTATAATGGTCATTCACTTTCGATATTTTGATCATTTAATATCGTGATTTACGGGATGTAGGAGAAAAACACCACAATTTGTACATTTATAACATACTTAATATAGTATTTGTAAAGATAATATTAGGAAAAATAAGATTATACCAATACGAACAATTTGAGCATACGAGACTTAGGTGTTTCAAGTTTGTGCCAAAAGAGTTTTAGACGAAACGAGTCTTATGCCACATAAGTCTTGACGAAGTAATGATTCTACCAAAAAAGTTTAGACCTTACGAGTTATGCGAAACGAGTTTAGGGCAATAAAGATTAGGCCAGATGAGGGGAACCGGTTTCATGTCTATAAGTTAATTCAAGTATTGCAGTGCTAACAGAATTGGGGTGGATTGGCTTTTTCTTCATAATTATGAAACAATAGTCGCCCATATAGGAATTTCCATTATTATGTTATGTTAATCAAGTTAAAACTTGATAAGAACTAAATCTACCACTCATCGAGTGCATGTAATAGATAGAGGATGGTATATAGATCGTAGCAATAACTACTTTATGTACGTATGTGGTCAAGGGACTTCAAAATAATGAATTAAGTGTAAGCAGAAAAGCTTTTGGCTCGAAAAGAAAGTGAAGGAATTTTTCACCAAAACAATTATCAGAACCGTAGCCTAGTTGAATTTAGCTCCATTTGATCCTTGAGGTTCGTGGATCGAATCCAGCTGATGATCTTTTTTCTTTTTGTATTTTATTTTAATGGACGTTACTTTCAACTTACAGTGAAGGAAGAATATAATCGGCCTCTGTGCCTAGCTTTCGTAGACGGACGATACTGTTCCGTGATGCATTGGAAGATGTATTTAAAACTCTGGACTGGAAAGGACTAGGCATCAATATCAACAGTGAAAGCATATTGTCATTATATTTTGTTAGAAATATGCACATACGTCTATATGACATGGCGATAATTATTTGAATGCGCCCCACTGATGTTTATACGCCGTCTATACGCCTCTCTGACATAGCGAAATTATTTAAATGCGTCCTACTGATGTTTATACGCCGTCTATACGCCTTTATGCACGACACCAAAATTATTGTTACATCGTATACGCCTTTATGTTATTTATTAATATCTCAAAATCTAATTTACTGAAAATTTCAAAAAAATTACAGAACGTGTATTACTAGTATAGGAATCGATTGGCATGAAAAACGCTAAATCGATTTTTTGCGCATACGCCCCTCTGGCATGAAGCCCGCGATGTTAAGAACCCGAAATAAGTCTATATAAGATAAACTGGTCACATTCACATTATCTTTTGAGAAATTCATCTATTGTTTTTCAAGAAAGGACACAAATTGCTCTTAAAAACCTATAGACTGATCACACTCTTGACCACGTGAATAAGATGTTTATGTACATTTATAACAGTCACGAGACTTGATCACAACCACCTTACAACCAAAGTGATGATCGAACATTCCTAATTTGGAATATTTTTTTCCCCCAAAGAGAACGCACGCTAAAATTTTTATTGAATTTTAATCAATTTAAATCGCACGCAAAAGTGTATTTTTTTTCAAGTATTAACTTTTATTTTATTTATTTTGAGAGTAGTGTATTTTATTTTGTATATATTTAGGCTTATTTTTATTTATTTTCGTAGTTATTGTGTTGTGAAAGGTAGGTGCAGTGCCATAGTGCAGTGTATTTATATTTGGTAAGTAACATCGTTACAATTCTTGTAAAATAAGCTGATAATTATGAACCAAACTGACAAAAAATATCGACTGTTATCGGACTTATTACTTCATAATCACAAATTCTAATGTTAATTCGGTAACTAGAGAAACTTGTGTAAAGATTGGTACAGTTCAAAAAAATAAAAAAGTACACTCTCCCGAATTTATCACAATCCTAAATACTTACGAACACTTTTAAACACAATTTTTTTTTAGATTATCATATAAATAGACATTAACCCGAAATTTTTCAAAATTTGCAGCCTGAAAACAATGCTCTAAATCAGTGTTTTTCAACCTTTTTCATGACGCGACCCCCCTGGTATTGAAAAATATTTCGCGAACCCCTTGACCCTTCGGTTTTTTTTAACATATAGGCATATAAGTACTTGTAAAGGGGCCAAAAAAAAAATTGGGTTTTGTTTTATTGGCTACCATTTAAAAGGACCTAAATATAGTAAAAGTATCTTATTAGTAATGTTAAATACAGGGCGTTGCAAAAAGGGAATACTTAGCCGAAACCTACATGGTGCATCATGGTATATCTAAGCCCAAAAATGAAATCCGAATTTCAAAACTCGCAAAAAAAACCCTTTTTGCAATACCCTGTATAATTCAATTATGTTATTATTAACAGCCTCTGGATTCACTTTGAAAAATCTGAGAGTTGTTCATGTAGAAGGTAGAAGTAATTTTGAAAACCATTATATTTTAATAAATTTAATATTATTTTCTGCCCTCATTGGAAGCAAACATGACCTGAATCAATCAAAAAACCTTCTCTTATTTATAATTTACGGTGGGCAAGTAGGTAGGTAGTAGGCAAGATTTGAAGTAAGAGTAGACTCGAGCTAATTGTATTCTTCTTCTGTATGAAGGTAGGTATCAACGAAAGATTTCTCGGGAAAACTACAGATTTTGGCCAGATTTAGTAGTAGTTTGCTGTAAAAATCCATGCTTGGAAGGATGGAGCAAAATGCCCAGGGGGTCGCGACCCACAGGTTAAAAAACACTGCTCTAAATCATACCATAAATAATTCCACTGTTTACACTCCACTTGGCAACATCAATTCGCCACAGGATTTGGACCACATTGACTGTGGCAATAAAAATAAAGAAATACACAATGCTTGTTTACAGCCTGAAGGCAGTCATGCTCTAAATCATAGCATAAATAATTCCCCTGTTTACTCTCCACTTGGCAACATGAATTCGCCACAGGAATTGGACAATATTTACTTACAGCCTGAAGGCAGTCAATCACAGTACTCTAATTGTTACGATAGTATCTGTACTAATCACACACAATCCTCTTCAGGAAGAATCTACCCTGAAGTCAGTCAATTTGAGAACTGTGAGGAGAGCAAACTGTATTTAAATGCTCCCGCAAGTTTATCGTCTATAATTATAGATAGTTTTAATACTTTTAAACATATCAATCATACAGAATCCACTCCATTACCAATAACAAGCTCTACATCACTACTATTAAAAGATCAAGATATTATAGATGCACCAATATTTGACAACAGTCATTTGAATGATCATGTCTTACCCACTTGTACTGTAAGTAAATGCTACTTAGTTGACGGTAATCAGCCTAACCATTCAATAGTTAACAATAATAATGATATATCAGATGTAATTTTTGACATACCAAAAGAAGTTCAAAATTTAACAATAAATACAAAAAATGATAAAATTTTGCCTCTTAACTCTAAAAATATTTCACCTACAGCTATAGATAAAAAATCAGCACTAGATTATGTAGAGGGAACATTTATTACAAATAATTCACTTTACAATGTCATTGTTGAAGAAAATAAATTAGTTGAAAAGTATTACCCGTATGTGATAAAGTCTTTAATACATAACTACGTCAAAAATACATGTACCTTTAATATATGCTATAAAAGCTATAAAAAATGTTGTCAATTTAAAATTGTGATGGAATGTATTCATACAGATTGTAAAAAAGTCAAAGTATTATTAAAAACAAGTGAGTATTCAGCTGAAGTAAAAAGTAACATTTTAAATTTCATCCACAAAAGTCCTATGACAGGTTGGGTTAAAGGTGTTGAAAGAGAAATTCTTAAAAGAAGGTTACATAATGATAAAGCATTAAATGTAAAAAAATAAGGATTTAAATGACTGTATAGATGAAAAATTAAAAAAAACCAAAAAATTTGGTTTGGTGAAATCAGATGAGGTTTACAGAAAAGCACGATCTGAAGCTCTAGCAATCAATGACAGGTCCAATAATGATTTACTTGACCTGTTGGCATATCAAAGTAAACATGCATCATTTGTTCAACGTATTAGTATTCCATTTCAAGTGATAATTTTTAGCCTTGAACAGCTACAAGTTTTGATACAGGCACCACCTACAATGCTACATTTTGATGCAACTGGCAGTGTTGTACGAAAGCCCAAACTTAGTAAAGGAAGTGAGGTTGAATGTAATAAAGTATTGTATTATTGTGGAGTGGTTAATATTGAAAATTGAATATTACCTATTTTCAGCATGATTTCTGGTATTCACACTACAGTAGACATTTATCAATTATTAATGGATTTCACATATTTTTGTATAAAACAGAATTTCTGGCCAGCTTTCAATGGAGTAGTGTCAGATTTTTCATTTGCCAATTTGAATTCTCTTGCATACGCATTTAATAACAACCGTAATTTGAAAGAATATATTAATCATACTTATGATGTGATAACAGGAAAAATAACTATGTCAGAAGAGTATGTGCCTATATACTTATGTGTGGCCCATTTCATGAAAATGATGTCACAAGATGTGAAAAAACATGTTTCTAACTCACGCCACACTAACTATATTTTGGATATGTTAGGAGGTATGATGCAAGTCCGAAATTGATTTATATGTAAGATGGTTGTACATATTTTTTAATTCTAAATATGAATCTTCTTGTGTCAAGGAAGCCGAAACATCATTGTGTAATTTTAAAGATACCATTGATATAGTTTCAGAAAATACAAATGATAACATAGAATTTGAAGATAAAAATGACCCTCTTTTCAGAAATAACAATTTTTTCTTTAGATATAACAATCTTATTAGTACAATTGACATAGACTCTGAGGTGCCCAATACTGAGTTGAATGTGTATTACAATCCAACTCTTTTTGACATAATTCTCAAGAAGTATCTGACAGTAACACCGCTGTGGTCAAACATTTAAAAAAAAGAAAGAGTTTCAAATGCATCGGTCGAAAATTTCTTTGGTACAATGAAAGCATTAGTTTTAAATAAAAGGTCATATCTGAAATGCACGCAATTTATAAGATTAGAAAGAGAATATATTTTAGCTAAATTCAAAGAATATACACATAATATACCAAAAAAGAGACTTACAAAAGCTAAGGAAGATGAAGAAACCTGGGAGAGGAAAAGGCCAAGAAAATCGATTACTCATTTTGATGGGAAACATTTAAGACAAAAAAAAAATGTAAATAAAATGTAAAAAATGTATTCATGTATCGCAGGGAAATATTAATAACTTACAAATAAAACAATCAAAAAATAAATGTAAAAAATCTTGGCAAATTATAAATAGATATACAAATGGAACAACATCAGTAAAACGCGACATAAAAGAAATTTAATTAAATGATAAATCAATCAAGGATCCAAAGGAGATGGCTGAATGTTTTAATGATTTTTTTATAGATGGTATAACGGAAAACGTATCACTTGATCGCAATAAGGTTAAATTAGAACAATTAAACAACAGCATGTATCTTCATCCCTGCGATCCAGCAGAGGTTTTCAAAACTATAATATCATTAAAAAATACAAACTCGGTTGGTCCAGATGAGGTATCGACCAAAATTTTAAAATTTACGGCCGATTTAGTATCGTCAATTATCAGTTACATTATTAATGTGTCGTTTGAACAAGGTATATTTCCAAACACACTAAAACTATTTATGGTAAAACCTTTACATAAGAAAGGATCTAAATCTTCCATGGATAAGTATAGACCGGTTGCACTTTTATCCGTAATGTCAAAAATATTTGAAAAAATCTTCCAAAAAAGACTAGTACGATTTTTGAACAAATTTAATATAATAAAAGATCAACAATTTGGTTTTCAAAAAAATAAATCCACTACTATGGCGGTTTATACACTGGTCAAACACGTCACCAGCCTCATTGACAGCCGGCAACCTGCGGTGGTAATCTTCTTTGACATGACCAAGGCGTTCGACTTCGTTGATCACCAAACTCTATTAAATAAATGTCAATATTATGGAATTAGAGGCCCAGCTCAGGACTGGATCAAAAGCTATTTGGATAGGAGAAAACAGTTTGTGCGACTCGAAAAAAATATTGACACAGCAATTGAGTCATTCGATTCTTCTACAAGAGAGGTTAAGTTCGGTGTACCACAAGGAAGTGTCCTGGGACCACTCTTGTTTCTGTTGTACATCAATGATTTGACACAGATAACTTCCTACCAAACAACGTTATTTGCTGATGATATATCAATAATCGTTTCAAACAATAAAGACTCCATAGAAAAGGAAGTCAATGTAACTATTAAATCAGTAGTAGACTGGCTTTCAATTAATAATCTCAATGTTAACATAGATAAAACTACATACGTACAGTTTCAAAACTATAACAATGATAGAATACATATTGAAGCAAAACATGAAGATGTAACAATTAAAGAGTCAGATAATGTAAAATTTCTAGGTATCGCTCTTGACAGACACTGTAATTGGAAATGCCAAATAGATATTATCTGTAACAAATTAAATAGGTTTGTGTATGTACTATATAAACTTAACAAGATCTCTGGCCTACAAGTAGCGCTCACAGCTTACCATGGCTATGTGTCATCTATCTTAAGTTACGGTATTTTAATATGGGGAAATTGCACGGACATAAATAAAGCTTTTATAGCCCAGAAAAAATGCATACGAGCCATTTGTGGTAGGAAACAAACAGACTCTTGTAGACCTTTATTTAAGAAATTTAATATACTGACACTGACAGGTATGTACATATTTGAAATTGGGACACATGTAAAACAAAATCCTGACATGTATAAAAAAGTATGAAATGTAGTCAATTTTGACATTAGAAATAAACACCGTCTTGTACTACCCGTAAATAAAAGTGCTCTATACAGTAAAAACTGTCATATAATGACTATTAAAGTGTTTAATCAAATACCAAGCGACATAAAAAACAGTCCTATACAACAATTTAAATTCAAACTTAAAAACTGGCTTATTAAAAATGTATTTTATACAATGGATGAATTTTTTAAGCATACCATATAATAATTATTCAATGAGGCGTTTGTTAAAAAAAAAAAAGTTCCTTTTTGGAGAAATAGATGGCGTTGTCTGGGGTTGTACCAACTTTCAAACCCTCAGAAAACACTCAGATCACAATATGTTATTCTGTGAGGCTAACGAAATGTGAAAGTGACGTATAGTGCCACAAACTTATCTGTTCCGGTGAGAGCGAACTAAATTGGTCCATATAATCTATGTCATGTCAATATGAAATTCATTAGTAAGTAATGAGGTATGGACCAATTTAGTTCGCTCTCACCGGAACAGATAAGTTTGTGGCACTATAGGTAGGTAGAATTGTAGTATTATTTTCTCTATGATGTCGATGTCACTGTTGCTTCAGCGTTCAGTGCGATTGTGCGTAATATATCATGTTATGTAACAATGGTTAATTTACATTACCGCGAATGATTTAACTTACTTACGTGAATGAAAATAACTTGGTATGAAATGATCCGAACACAACCATGAATGTTTTCGCAGTTTCCAATCAATTTTTCGCACATTTATCCGAGTCGCCTTAATCCATTGTTGCGCCTGGCTTTCATCATTTGGAAATTTATGATGTGGCGTGTCGATGTACCTACGCCACATATGCGGACACCCCATAATCAACGAGGCGCTGCATCCTACACCAATGGACGAGCAACCGGCCCGCCGCGGCATCGTCACCGATGGCGTGATATTCAACCAATGGCAAGACGGCTAGATCACGACATCGCGCGCCGAACCAATAGCAACGCGGCACCACTACTACTCCAACTTGAAGATGCGCTTACATAAAAGGACAAGCAGAGGACAGCCCTTCCCTTTTTCTCGGCTTGCGCTTCTAGCTTTCGCATCTCTTTAATTCTTTTTGAGCTTTGCTTAAATTCAATTATTAAAATTAACTATCTAGTTTTGTATCAAATCCTTTTTCCAAATTCTATAAACCTTTTCTATCGCAAGTTCAGTATTAATGTTTGTGTAACGTGTAAAAATAAAAATTACTTAGTGTTCGTGCTTCCGCATTTTTATTAAAAACTTCACATAGATGGTTAGGTCTCAAAATACCATAAAAATTAGCTTGCAAAGTTAGCTTAGGCAAAATTAGGCTAGGTAACTACAGCTAAAATGATGTCCTTTATTTTTACAAGTTGCGACGGCACACATTCTCATCTTGTCTTGTAAGTATTTCTTTGGGATCTTATTTAGGATCATACAATAAATAAAAATAGAAAATCAGTTCTCGCACCCAGCACCCGTTCAAACGGCGCGCATAGAGAAAAGAACACTACGTGACGGCGCAGGTCGAACTATTCACAGAATACTTAGCACTATCCCAAGCCACATGCAGTCTGAGCCTCGGAAGGATGGCTCGCGCTACCACCCGACATTTAATCACAACTAGTGAGTTCTTATTCTGAGTTTAGTACTCTTTGCTCTCTATGTAATTTTTGACAGTTGGTACACTGCGTTTTCACGCCATCTATCGGCTTACCCAAAAGCTCAACTGACAGCTGTCAAGGAAAACGGCTCATTGTCAATCAATATTTAGAATTCGCTAACAATTATTTTTTTTCATGACATTTGCAATTAAATTATATTATTATTATTACTTTATAGGTATAATGTATCAAAATGTTTTAATTATAATGTGATATTGTAATATTGTGTAAATTTTTGCTTAATTATTATTTAATGTGAGCATGAGCATGCATGCATGCATCTGTAAATTTGCATACCGAACATTCGGTGAAACTTGCCAGACACTATTTTATTTTTTAAGATCTCATGTAACCATGTTTCTAGCAAATAAATGTATCTGAATCTGAATCTGAAAAAACAAATTTGCTCTTAAAACACGACAAAGCATTGAATATTGCAAACATAGATCATGAACCAGGATTGTGTAAAATAAAATTAGAAAAAGGTACAGATATGAACATAGATCATGAACCAGTTCATCCAGTATTGTCTGAGATAAAAATTGAAAAGGATACAGATTTTAAACCACCTCAACATATTGATTACTTACAACATAGAAAAAAAATAAAAATGGATGAAGTAAAAATTACTGATACAGATTTTAAATCACCTCAACAAAAAGTAATTGATAACTTACAACTTCACAACAATGGCTTAGTGAGAGATCCATCATATTACATAACTGGTTTAGAGAGGAAATACTATGTATCTATTTTCTAGTATTTTAAAATAGCAAAGCGTGGAACGAATAATCACAGCCTAGACATTTCGTATCGATAAATTCTCTAATATAAAGACATACCAAAACTAGACACTATTCATATTTGTTTGTGTTTTGGCCATATCTTGGTGATACCTTAATCGATTTGATATTGAATTATCTTGTTTGAAAACTTATTAGTTGACCATGTTTTTAAGCTGAAGTGCACAAAAAAATGTCATTTATTTATTTATTTATTTATCAAATATGGAACACCAGCAGTTTACACAACACACACTGATAACATATTCCTCGTTACAAATTTCGTTGCGAAAACCATTTATAGGCGTACACGTCATATAAAATTCTTTTTTAATTTAATTTATTTGTTTTTGCGTTTTGAATACTTTTTCAAAATGTTTAACTATTTTGAGGTATTATGTCTAATTTAAGTCGAATAATGCACATTTGATTATTTTAATTAGTTTATTAAAGTGTTACTTATGCAAAGCAACAAAAAAAATATTGAAATGTGGCAAGTTTTCTTTATTTTCGGTTTTAAGCATAAAATTTTGGCAAAAAATTTAAAAAACCTTAAATATTAAATATCTTAGAAATGGTTAAGTTTAGGATAATGCATTATAGGGTTCAATTGACTGGAAATGCCTTCTTCTATCACCTCCTGAAAGGATCCGGTCTACTTACCAATAACCCTGTATACTGAAAAGCCACTTGTCACATGCAATAAAATTGTGATTTCAGTGCTTTAAAGTTTAAGGAGGTGAGGTGTTTTATATATATATATTATAGCCAAATGATTGGTGTATTTGATGATTTTGTAGTATAATTGTGTTTATAATTGTATAATTTGTACTTTAAAATTTATTTTTGTTATTGCATATTCCACTAGAGTTTCAAAGAAACCTTAATTTTTTTAGTTACTATGCACTGTACTAATCTTTATTTGTCTCAACAAACTAATGTAGATTTAACATACATTTACCATCTGCAAAATCAAAGTTACCTACCTACCTAAAAGGACAAAATTGAGGTTAATAACAAAATAAAATAATGGTACTTACTTTGACAGTGCCAGTTGACACTGACAATTGAAAGAGTAGTCTATGTGAAGGCTCCAGTACACACAGTGGCCGGTGGCGATGATATGCCATTCTTGGCAATGTACTTACCACTGTAAGATTATGATCACAATGGCTATTGGGTCATTGCTACCTGGCTAACCCTTCCTCTTTCTTTCTTTCATTCATATAACAAGTTATATATTTTTTTACAGTAAATCACCTGTGCAGTCGCCGCCGCCGCCGCCGCAGCTGCCCGGGTGAGTACAAAGTACCTTAACACTTCATTTCTCACATCCACATGTTTGGACGACAAACAATTTCACAATCACGCAGCAAATTGCTGGCTAACCACTTGCGATATATGGTTTTACAGGGCCATGCCACCGACGACGCCGCCGGTGGTGCCGCCGCCGGTGATGCCGCCGCCGGTGGTGCCACCGCCGCCGGGTAGGGAGCCAGCAACGGCGCCGCCGGTGGTGCCGCCGCCGCCCCAGCCCCAACCGCACAGGTGGTCAACTAGACATTGTGAAACAGGGCCTAAATGTGACTACCAGTCATCGGTAGATAATAAAGTTTTATACTGGCAGTGGCAAGACAAGTATAGTGGATATAATTATGTCAAATTAATCCGTATCATAATTAATTATAATCATATTTTTTTTATTAAATTTCAGATACCGGTATTTTTCGGTGCCCGCACCGGCGCCGTACCCGGCCTGGCCTCTGCCGCCATTTGCGGTGCCGCTGCCGGCGCCGTATGCGCCGTGGCCGACGGAGGTGGCGCCGCCGTTCGCGGCTAGGTATGTACTAGTGTTGCCCAAATGCAAGAACAAGACGAGACTTAGCCAGTCTTGGTCTTGGTCTTGCGCCAATACACCTGGTCTTGGTCTTGGTCTTGGTCTTGCGCCAATACACCTGGTCTTGGTCTTGGTCTTGGTCTTGCGCTCCCAGTCTTGGTCTTGGTCTTGGTCTTGCAGCAAGAGTCTTGCAAGTCTTGCAATTACCTATTAGTCTATTACTATTTATTAAAGTTTACTTTTTGATTTTAATAGATATTTTTTTATTCGCTATGTTTATGGTATTAGTCGTAATGCGCATAGGTCCAGTTTTTCATTTTCTTTGATACAGTTTTTTGCATCTCATAGAATTCCTAAGCGTACTTACCTATACACCGAACTGTTACACCTAACTACTCAGTGAAATAGCGCTCTGCAAGACGCAAGAGTCTTGCAGGCTATGTCTTGTTCTTGCTCAAGTCTTGCACGGTCAGTCTTGGTCTTGCTAAAAATACGCGGTCTTGTTCTTGGTCTTGGTCTTGCAAAAACGCAAGAACAAGACCAAGACTGCAAGACCAAGACTGAATTTGGGCAACACTAGTATGTACTGTACTAACTTTAACCGCGGAGCGGATGCACGCTCTTTAAAGACACCGAGATCCCGATTAGCACTAGTATTATTTATTACGGAGAATTATAAATAAATAAATAAAACGAAATTTCAGCTACCCGGGTCCGCCTGCGCCGCAGCCGGTACATCCGCCGCAGCCGCCGCAGCCGGCAGCCGCACCTATCCACATTTGTGTAAGTTTGAAAATACGTTATTTTAAAACAATTACGTAAATGACAATGGGCGTTTTGGGACCTATGTCCAATAAAGATGAGACATACATCGTTGGATAGCTCTTTTCAAATGAGCAAAAAAGTATTATGACGACAAATCCGTATAAGTTGTCCATTTTGAAATATATTCGTCGGAAGGAAGTATTTTTCTATGGCATTGCACTCTCTCTCCTGATGACAGTTAGGGCGTAATACACGTATGACGTAAACACGTATTATTGAAATTGGAGAAATTACTTTCAAGTGGTTTTATTTACTTTTACTTTGTTTATTATCTAATAAACAAATAAAAAAATATATGAAATATGATCATTTTGTTTTAAAAATTAAAAATGGATGTGAAAAACTAACAAAAACATAAAAATTACAGAAATAAAATATAAAAACTTTCAAGGTACGATTATTCTAATTGGACAGTAAATCAAGACTAGCGCTTCCGTTATTCATATTCTGCAAAAAAATACCTTTTCAACGATGTATCACTCATTTCTATTGGTGCTGGTCCCAGCTTCCATATATTGGTGCCCATCATCATTAAATTTAATGCTTATGATCAATTTTACAAGTTCTCACTTCACACGAACGTCCGATTACAAATTTGTTATTTTTCTACAGTATAAAAGTAGATAGAATTTGCCCTTTTTAAATCATTTTTCAGTTTGTGGAGAGCCCTCGGTGGTGGCAGGGGCCGCCCTCGTCGCGTGGTCGGGGGCGCGGCGGGCGCCATGGCCGCGGGAGCGGGAAATTTATTAAAGTAAACCCACCGATTTTGATTATTTTGATTATAAATAAATATTATAAATTAACCATAGGCATCCCGTATGCTTGTTTTATTGTTGAAGTAGACCATATACACCCAATGTTTCAATATGTCACCATCCGTTCTTCCTGCAATGACCTCTAGCATGCCGTTGGTGCTGGCTCGCACCCTGGACAGGGAGCGACGCTACCTTTTTGCGCATAATTGCATGGAAGCCATCAGTATGTGCTTCCGCAAACATACTGGATGCACTGCAGTGGCGAGGCAGCCCCAACAAATCCTAAAGGCATTGTTATATTGAACTCGCAGAGCGCTGAGAGCCTTTTGCGTATATTTGACCCACAGGCTGTGACAGGCTGCCCAATTGACAATAAGATTTGAATAGTGTAATTTTTACTTTACGTGAGCAGCGAGCAAACCTGCGGGCCAATACGCGCGGGCTGCCAGCGCCCTGTGCTCCCGTTCAATATCATCGTCATCATGTAGGTCTTTAGTTTACATTTCAAGAAATTATAAATAATTACCAACTGAGCTTTTCTAATATCCTCTAATTAAATAATAACTTGATTGTTAATGAATGATTACGAGAATACTAAAAGACTAAAATAGCTGACGTGGGTGCCAAGACTGCTAAACTGAAGTGGGACTGGGCGGGGCACGTCTGCCGTATGCAGCCGGAGAGGTGGGCAAAAAATGCCACCAAATGGATACCCAACAACGGCCGCCGACGCAGAGGCAGACCAAGAAAGAGATGGCGGGATGACTTGGACAATTTTAACACGGAATGGTGTGAGCAGGCCCAAGAAAGGGATAAGTGGAATGTTCAGTCATGTGTTGGTCACTAGCGTGCATCGCAATAAAATAAAAATAATTTATTATGATAATGTAGTTTCTAATGTGGATTTGAACAAAATAAATACATTTTGTCTCGGTAACTTTTATTTGCATACACTGATAAATAAAATTATTTTAACTAGCTGGTACAGTTGATTTTGATGTTTATTGATACACTTAGTAGTTCATAGCATCATGATGCGTCATCAATTCATCATCAAATACGTATACGTAGCAAAATTGATTTTATCTTAATTGAATTAAATAACTAACACTCTTTTCCATTGTAATAATCTTACTTTGTAATTTGCTTATTATTATTCTGAGACCTGGGATTGACCAGAGTAAAATCACTCGTTGTCTATGGTTTGTCTGTGATTAAAACTGAGGAAGTCGTCGAAGTCGAGTCGGCCATCTTTCTTTATCGGGGATTGTTGTCGTTTGTTTTGCCGCTCCGGCTGCGCAAAACTATTCATTATTTCTGATTAATTGTGGATTGTTCAGGTGAAAATGTTGTAAAATGTGCCGGCGCTATATACACCATGTTCCGCCCAGACAGACCCTGTCCAGAGGGAACCACTTTGAAAGGAGACAGCTGAGGAGCAAGTCCAGCTGACAGAAAGTATGAATATGACGATACACTTGGATACACTTTTGCAAAAGGAATTAATTACCAGCATAACGCAGAGGTAAGCGAAATAAATAAAATCCTGGTTCCTCTGTAGTAGCTAGGAGTTTTGCACATTGACACTATGCATATATGCGGTAAAATATTGAGTATTGATACTAATGACTGTCTAATCCTTTTACCATACGTAAAGTCATGACGTGCAGCAATGTATTATGTTGTAATTGATAGTTTACAGTAAATACTCGTATGTAGCTATAATAATTTATTCCAAAATATATACATTACAATAGGGAATATGCAAGTGGTTCAAATAAAGGTCAAATATTATTTATAATAAACTTTGTTGTTTCATAACTACGACTCCATCATTATTTTTGATTATAATTTATTTTTGAGCAAGTAAATGAAGTTGAAAAGTACAAAAAAACTTCGGTAAATTCTAACTTCCGAGAAACGTCACCCATTTTCTTAGGGCGGATGTGACGTCATAATTCTTTATATATCAATCTCAGAATAATAACTTCTTTGCGTTTGCGTATAGTTAAATAAATGTCAAGTGTAAACAAAGAAATGTTAATGTCACCGAGTATTTGTGATGCTCGTTGTGATCAGATACGATGGATCACATAAAAATTCTTCCAATACGAGTAGATCCTAGCCTCCTATAACCTCTCCACTTCTTGTTTGATATGCTTGTTTGTTTGCAAAGTTTAGGACTTTTTATATTTTTTGTTGGTAGTGTATGGGCTGCCACTAGTTGTTCTATTGTAATGAGGCGTAAACAGCCATTCGCTAGTCAACGAGCCACTCAAATATGCTCTATATTGCAACACAATAAAATTAAATTTGTATTGTCAGTATTATGACATGAACATGACACAAGTTGCTCTTTCTACTTTTAGGTTATAATGGCAGTTAGTATATTTCAAAAGTTGTTATTTTTTTCTAAATTAAGTTATGGAAGAATTCTCGTAATCAGAAGAACTGGAGGGTGATTCGTGTCACAAAAAACAACTTCGTTTTCATCTCGTTTTCAGATTTTTACGAACGAGCTATGAAATTGCGATTCACATGGCACTAAAAACAAGCTACATAGTAAGATCGTTTCGAGATCGCAAAATGAATGAACGGAATGGAGAATGACGCGATTCATGTCATTTTTGTTGAACTTTTTGATATCGCTTATCTGTCATATTTTGACGTTTTAGCGATTTTAAACTTTCGAAGAAAAGGGTGAAATTGTTAGATCGTTTTCAGAAAATACTGCTAAAAGTGAAATTGACCTTGTACGCATCTCTCCAAGATCTTCAAGCCATTTTTCAGCCGGACAGCCGTCCCTACGAGATACGTTTCCATCTTTACCGAATTCGTAATTTTCCTTTATAGTAAGCTTGTATTAGTGATATTTATTTGATTGGTGTGGATTTTGGCCTGAGGTCCTCGCAGAATGAGGAAGAATATTTTAACCGAAAGCATACACATTCCCTCAGTTTGCAAATTGTAAGTTAATGAATTAAACACATTGTAATGCATGTATATTTTATTTATTGATAGAACTAATAAATTCTATGAATTATCACAAATACTAAAAAAATATAGGTAGTAATTAGGTCCCTTTACCACTTAATAAAGCTACAGATAATGGCAATCAAAGATTAAAGTCTTATTATTTTTCTCATATTCTCTCCTATAGGTTGGCTGGTACAAAATGCTTTTAGCCTTTTGTATAAGTAATTATTAATACTTATATATACAATATTTTGTTAACAATTATTAAACTATTATTGTATATAGGAACTTAGGTAATCAGTAATCACAGGTGCTCCTCTGTTTGAATTGACGCATGAAGAAGAGGAAGAAGAGAGGCGTGAGGTCATTGAAGGCCAGGCGCATGCGCAGGGACGGGATCCTCCCGCGCAGCAGCCGCAGCAGCGCCGCGCTGACCGCGCGCTCCACGCCGGTCGCGGAGCCAGAGCTTCACTGGTCGCGCAACTGCGTCGCCGCTAAAATCTGTGGATTTTCAATTTATAGTTAAAACATATACCTACAAAAATATTTTGTACTTATTCCGATATAAATTATGTATACGTATTATTTTACTTTAAGTCTGGTCTTGATTGTTCCTTTCATTAGACTAGAAAAGACAAAATGAAAAGTTCAGTATGATATTGTTCTAAAAAATTACAGACAGATACTAAACAAAACTACGCTGTAACATAAATATTCAACACCAGTTTTCCTAAGACATTATTGGGGTAACAATGAAATTAAATTCTATTCTATTATTTAGCCAAACATTTAGGAATAACCTACCTTTTTCCATATGAGGAACCCCTCCTCAAGAAGCCTCTCATTGACTGCAGCCTGTCTGTTCATTACTTCAGCTAATCAGCTATCATTGTGAGGGCTGAAGCCGTGGCCCTCTCACAACGCAGTTGCTCCTTCTGCTACTCAAGCACATCGGCTGCTGCTTGTGTTTCTAAAACAATTCAAAACAGAAATTGAAGGATACATCGTAAATTACAATACCTTCTTGACTACAACCGGTAACATTTATATTTCAAAAAAAATAGGTTAATACATTGATACTTACATGTCTCAGTCGTATTTCTCTAAGTAAGTTAAACTTCCTTTCTTCTTATTTTCCAAAAAAACTACGTTGACACGAAAATGAGCAAAGAAAATCAATGTTTTTATGGAGAAAACATGGCGGCTGTCAAAAGTGCCACAGGTTATGAATTTCTTCAACGTTGAATTAAAAAGCTGTTTCTTGATACTTGCTATCGACACTAATTCCAACAAAATATATTGTAGGAACAAAATTATTTAAAACAATTAGTGGTACTCAGATCAACTACAAATAGATTCGCAATCGCCGTGTGCACTATTCTCTTTCTCACTCAAACCATAGATGTTGCCGACAAAAAAATAAAACCTAAATATGGGGAAATTTAACTTATCATAATAACAAAAACAAAACTTGAGTATATCGTCGGTTGATAGGAAAAAGACACTAAAGGCTAATTTTTCAATAGCCAGACAAAAGTTTTGCTAGGAAATAATTTTGATGCTGTTGCGTCTCAATGTTTCTCAATGTTTGTATTACCAAGATAACATTTATCTGAATATTGAAAAATCTGCCTTATTGAGTTTTTCCTGTCAACCGACGATATAAGAAAAAAAACTTTACTCATACTTATTTGATTTCAATATAATTATTTAATATACACAAACTGAGTGGATTGTATAATTCATTGTCTTCGTCCAATCGAAACAATCCTCTTCAAAATGTGCCGAACACAATTTTTGTATGTTTCCTTGGTTTCCAATTTGTGCGACCGGTAATGTCTATCCATTTTCTTGATATTTTTTTTTCTGTCGGAAACCTATGAAAGAGATAAATGGATGAGCATGAGCATTATAATCGTGGGCCAAATATGTGATGGGGTTTTTTTAAAAGGAAACACGTATTTCGTATCAATACAATAAACTTTATATTATACAGAAGAAATCACACATAGAAGAAAAAAACGAAACGAACGTTTCCTCACAATGAGAGGCACCTCATTTGAAACAGGAGAATGACTTCTACAAAATACAATCTTCACAAAAACCGAATTCGTGCGCCCCATTTGTAAACCCAACCCGAGTCCGTTACAATTTCTAGTATTTTCTTTGCATACTATAATATTTGTGGGTAAAATAAATTTTCAATAACTTGCAACACCATGTGATTTGTTATGATATGGTACCTCGTAATTTTTACTTAAAACTGATACTAAAAGACCTTACAGTATTAAAATTAGTATCGTTTTATATTAAAATCGAGCCAATAGATAGTACTATGATGAATGTAAGCTTGTTAAACTTGATAGTATCTACTTACATGTGAAAATATATCTCATCCATCATTCCATCGTGTTTTCGTTCAATATGCTCTAAACAACCGAACAAAATCCACCCACCCATGTCACACACTCGTTAAGTGATGATAATAGTCTAATAAACTTAATAAACACCCACAAATCACTAGCAAATCGAAAATAAATAGCATTTAGAAAATTTTGTTGTAACTGTCAGCCTTTGTTTGGCACAGATTTTTCATTTGTTTCATTGTTTGGCACAGAGAACTGACGTAAACAGGCGCCACAGCAAAAAGGACAAAAAACATTTACAGCTTAACGTTTCTTTCTTACGCTTAATGTAGCTAAGCGTCTCTTTTTCGCAATGTCAGAACTGTCACGATTATACCCCTGTGTAGTGGTAGTATTTATAATTTTTGCATGGCAATTAAAAAAAATATAGTTTCATTCATTTCACTCAAGCCATCCAAATACGAACTAGCGATATGAAAACGAGATCAAAGTATGTGTGCTATGAATCGCGTTTTTAAACATTGCGGATTTCATCTCGTAACTCGTTCGTATCGCTTTACAAATATTTCGGTTGAGATGTGAATCGCGCCCCTGGACACATTAAATTTATTACGCAGTATGAACGAGTAAACTGTGGCCAGCTGCGGAAAAGGACAGCAAAGACTATTGAAAAGTCGAGAGCCGTGTGCCCAAATATTAGGGAATATGCATATATTTTTATACTCTTATTCGATAGTTTAGATAAGGGGGTATAGACCTTTGAGATATGCACAATGGTTCCATTCAAGAGAGCCAGGTGCAGGTTCTTACACCCCCACAGATAATAGAATAGAATGACCCACTAACCCTAGTCTCTCTTACTGAGAACCAAAGTTACAGTAAGTACTTACATACAATACAAATATTAATTAATATTCATATTGCCATAATAGCGTAATATTGTGTACAAAGGTCCTCTGGTTTGCGCGCTCCCATTTCAAAAGAGCTACTAGCAGCTATTTACGAGCTCCCATTACAAAACAGCCACTGGTCACACTTTATTACCATTACAAAACAGCCACTGATCACACTTTATACACTTCCTTTTTCGTTTGTTACCATGACAACATTGGTTTGTTGAAAATACAAAAGTACTCTGTGATTACTTGATTAGGTAAAAAATCTATGCCGACTGACGGGACTCATTATTCTGAGCCGTGAAATTAAACGATTATGACGTCACGACAGCCCGCCATCCTGACGGGAATTTCAAAGTGGTCGTGATGGTTGTAATTTTTTAACTTTGTTTAAAATACCTTAAATTACTTATTTTGGCGTTGAATTTTTTTTTACTATAATAAAGTGATGTAAAACTATCCAATAAAAGTATAAAAAAAAATTACGCATATTCCCTATTCCATGACACTCTTGTTTTCACAAGTCAACGACTTAAGTCAGGCAGACATAAAGGCATAGAGGCGAGTGCTCTTTCTAAGCTGCCAGCACAACACTCCCCCTCACGAGCCCTATCCTTTGGGTCTTGGCGTCCAGGCGGTAGCTAAGACCAATATAGTGAATAAATTTATCAGGACCCATATTAAATTATATACCTGTATCTATCCTTCATTTATCACACTTTTTTTAATAATTTCAGAATCGATAGCAGTTTATTGGTGGCGGCGCTATATCCGCCATGTTCCCCTCAGACAGAACCGTGTCCAGAACCACCAGGACAAGTTCGCTGGCTTGCTTGACACCGGCGTCTACTCGCCCTCCGTGCAGCACATCCTGTACGGGTTTTGCAATTTACGTAAGCGATTTTTTTTTTGTTTTCTTCTGTCACCTGTATACATTATCTGTCAAAAGTTTCATGATAGTTTCCGCTAGAGGCGCCACTTTGTGAACGAGAAAACTGAAACTTTTATAGTTTTTAGTTCACACAGAAATGTTATTTATTTGGCACGCCTTTCTATTAATGTATCGTTTCTTGCCAACAGATCACCTGGGTGAAGATGACGATGCAACATCGACATGTCGAAGTACCCAGCGAATGTGACGACAGGAGTTCCTGTCAAAATCTTTGATAGTGCGCGTCTTCTTCTTCTTGGCGTCCTATGACCCCCCCGTGGGGGAAAGGGCAGACACAACGGTTCTCCATCTCAGTCTGTCGAAGGCAGCGGGCTTCACCTCGGACCACGTCATCTCCGTGTCCTGCATCTCGTCATGAAAGTGTGCATCAATGAAAATATAATACCTAAATGGCCATTAGAATTGAATTACGTTCACCCTAGATAACACAGTACACAGTCATGCATGCACTATAATACCACAATAGGTATATTATAATGTTATGCTCTTAGGTATATATTATAATATAATGAGCTCTTAAAAGAGCTATGATATAATTAAAGCTATCGATGTTAACTGTTATTGGTCACACCAGAGTAAAAGTTCTTACTGTACCTTAGTTAATGAAAAATAAATAAATTATGATTATTATTAATAAGCACACTATACAGAAATCTTGAATCAGAATATAGGCTAAGAATTTTGTAAAAAAAAATAATAAATTTAGAAATACCATTGTGATCTTAATCATACCTACTTATAACAATATAAAATAATTTAACATGATTGTGTTGATGTAGTTTCTAATGTGGATTTGTATAAAATAAAATAAATTTGTCTTGGCATCTTTTATTCACATATTAAGAAACCAAAATAAATCTATATAAAATAAACTGGTCACATTCACTGTAAGTTGAAAGTAACCTCCATTAAAATAAAATACAAAAAGAAAAAAGATCTTCAGCTGGATTCGATCCACTAACCTCTAGGTTGAAATGGAGCTACATTCAACTAGGCTACGGTTCTGATAATCGTTTTGGTGAAAAGTTCCTTCACTTTCTTCCCGAGCCAAAAGCATTTTTTAGCTGCTTACACTTAATTCATTATTTTGAAGTCCCTTGACCACATACGTACATAAAGTAGTTATTGTTACGACCTATATACCATCGTCTATCTATTACATACACTCGATGAGTGGTAGATTTAGTTCTTATCAAGTTTTAACTTGATTAACATAACATAATAATGGAAATTCCTATATGGGCGACTATTGTCTCATAATTATGAAGAATAAGCCAATCCACCCCAATTCTGTTAGCACTGCATGATAGAGAATACTTCAATGAACTTATAGACATGTAACACATTTAACAGCGTGCTCCGAGAGATTCATAGCATTAGGTACAATTTCTTCGGCCATATTAAAATTTGTTGCTGACTTAATTCATTATTTTGAAGTCCCTTGACCACATACATACATAAAGTAGTTATTGCTACGATCTATATACCATCGTCTATCTATTACATACACTCGATGAGTGGTAGATTTAGTTCCTATCAAGTTTTAACTGATTAACATAAAATCATATTTTCCTATATGGGCGACTATTGTTTCATAATTATGAAGAATAAGCCAATCTACCCAAATTCTTTTAGCACTACATGCTAGAGAATACTTCAATGAACGTATAGACATATAATAACACATGTAACAGCGTGCTCAGAGAGATTAATTACATTACAATTACTTTACGGCGACATAGCGGCAACTATGAGTGACGTCATGCGCACTCACCCCTCAGCAGCAGTTAAGCAAAGTACCAAGAGTGGTAACTGCTGCTAGCTGCACTCTATAAGGCGCTATAAGGCGCACGCTACGCCGTTTAGTAATTGTGACTTTATTAATCTCTCGGAGCACTCTGTTAAATGTTTTATATGTCTATAAGTTCATTGAAGTATTCTCTATCATGCAGTGCTAACAGAATTGGGGTGGATTGGCTTATTTGGAAAAACATATTCGGCGGTACTAAAAATTGCTGCCGAACTTTCTGCTGCCAAGTTCACAGACCTAAGTTCACAGACCTGCGGTCAACTACGACCGCTACGAAGTTCCGCCTACGCTCTACGAGCTGCTACGCATTTAAGCCCCGCCCCCTTCCCAACTTCAACGACGATGACCTCGGTGTGTCCAGCTGATAAAGTTGACTCGTCCAAGATGAATACGCGGAACAAGAAGGCCGCGCCAGGATCGGCGGATGTGACGGAGTTGACTGCAGATATCCGGCTTCTGTGCCAGGAAATGTCAGTTTTTACTGAAAAGTTGGATTTCATGTCTACTTCTCTCATGCAGAGCAACAAGAGACTTGACGAAGCGGTCACCAACCTGGCCCTCACAAACAAGCGACTGAAAATTCTCGAGGATAGAGAGGTTGAATTTGAAGCGGCGAAACAAGAGGTTATTGAACTGCGCTACCAACTGAACCAGCAAGAACAATCGTCAATGCGGAATGAAATCGAGCTAGTCGGCATAACTGAATCGCCAAACGAAAATCTGTGGCACACGACGCTGCTGACTGCCGCAAAAATTGGTGTCACTCTGGATGAGAATGACATTGACTCTATAAATAGAGTTGGACCCAAGCGCACAATGTCGTCCGTCGTGGCCTCCCAGCGCTCCGAGCACCCCAACCTGCCGCGCCCGGTGGTCGTCAGGCTGGTGAGGAGATGCAAACGAGATGATCTCTTGAACGCAGCCAAAACAAGGAAAAACCTAACCACCAAGGACATCGAACTGCCAGGCTCAACCCAAAAGGTGTTCATAAATGAACGCCTGACCCGCGACAACAGAAAGTTATTTCGTGAGAGTCGAGCCTTCGCCGCGGACAGAGGCTACAAGTTCTGCTGGACCCGACACGGTTCTGTGCTGCTGCGGGAGCGTGAAGGCAAGCAGAGCATCCTCGTACGCTCGCCCGCCACCCTCGAGCGACTCGGCGGCGGCAGCGGCGGCGGCGGCGGTGCGCCGGCCGGCGGCGGTGGCGCCTCGCGTGACGGCGGCAGTGCAGGCAGCGCCCAGGAGCCTGCTACCTCCCAGCACTCATCTGAGTGAGATCATTTTCATAATCTTAACACTTGTATGTACGATTTTGTTACTCATATTTTACTCAACAAAATACTCAATTCCTTATCACTTATTACTAAGAACTCTTTATCTGAATAAACTCAAACAATCTCAAACAATAGATAAAACATGTAATCATATCACTTACACCGAACAACTAATTCACAATTCTTTCCAAATTCGAAACAGTCAATTTATTCATATTCTACCCAGTTTTGATTCACAAAGTAATAAAAATTGTAAGGAGTTTGCTGCAACTTCAATGCTGAAAACTTATAATTATATAAAGAATGGGTTAATAACCCAAAATTTTAACCATACCTTGTCTTACGATTGATCTTCCTGAAAACTGTGGTAAATCTCTGGGTAATATGAACTATAACTTTAAAGTTCTTACATTCAACATACGTAGTATACAAAAGAATTTTGACGCATTTTTGGTAGTTTTAGCTAGATAAAACATAAAATTTGATGTCCTTATACTAACTGAATGTCACCTTGGTACTTGTTCCTTGTTAGGTTCCATACCAGGGTTCAAATCATACTATACTAAATTCACCACCAATAGTGCTGGCGGAGTTGTGGCTTTTGTACGTGACGATTGGCCTGTGACTTGCTGTGAGCCTGGCTTGCTAGAAACTGACAGTTTAATACTTGATCTGCCCAATAACTATAAAATTTTAGCAATATATCGCTCTCCTTCCTTTAAAAATCATGATAACTTTCTGAAATCTGTTGAGTCTCTCCTTGTTGCGAAACAGTTTTCCGAGGTTTGTCCATAGATTTTGATAATATACCTACTTTTTACATTTTTTGAAGTTTATTAAACAATTTGTTGACCCTAACGACGGATTTTTATTCATACAATAATTAAGAAATTAAGGAATCTACAGTTATTAGGGCTAATAAGTACCACGCAAGTTGTTTTCTCAATATTTGGCGACCGTGCTATGGAGCGGGCACTGCTGGAGAGAAAAACCGCGCGCCGCCTCTTCAGTGTGGCGTGCGATAAGTTCGACCAATCTCTCAGTGAAGACCCAGGAAATAAGAAAGCAGTAAAGGCCTATTACGAAAGTCTAACTGTAAAGCATAAGAAGCTACTAGACGTTAGCAATGCAGTACTACAGTTGCTGTTAGACACACAAGGTGCTGCTGCTGACTATGATACAGAGGTGGACGCGGCAGAAACATATGAAGATAGATGGTTTCTGGCCGAACAGTCATGTTTAGAATGGTCGACATCAGAGGCTAACCAAAATTTTAAAGGCGAGGAGTATAAATCTGTTTTTGGAAACACGGAAAATAAAAAAAGATTCAGACTGCCCCGATTAGAGCTACCTAAATTTGACGGGCAGATTAAGTCATGGCTTACGTTTTGGGGACAGTTTATAAAAATTCACAATGACGAAGATATAGATGACGGAGATAAGTTTCAATACCTACTACAATGTATGGAGCATGGGTCCAGCGCTCGAGACCTGGTGGAAAGCTTCCCTCTGACGGCTACCAACTATAACAAAGCACTTGAACAACTGAAGCAGAGATTCGCGAGGGACGAGCTGTTGGTAGAGCACTACGTACGAGAACTCCTATAGCTTATCAAATGGGTACAACCTAACTTGAGCACTCGGGTTTTATATGACAAGCTAATGACACAAATCCTAGCTTTGGAGTCCCTGGGTGTGACACAAGACAAGTATGCGGCCTTTCTTTATCCGATGGTTGAGTCCACACTGCCTGAAGAGATGCTAAGAGCTTAGTGTCGATCGGAGAGGCGCAGCAATGATGGAAATAGCCCTCTAGCAAACCTGCTGAGCTTCATTAAGAAAGAAGTCGAGTCAGGGGAAAGAATTAAGATAGCGAGGGCAGGTTTGGGAAAGGCGCAAACCAGCAACACTCCTACTGTATCCTGCTTCACTTGTTTCACAGCTGTAGATATGAAAAATACTTTTACCCCTTCCTCTTCAAAGCCAGAGAAGAGTTGCATTTGGTGCAGAAAAACTTCTCATATAAGCTCAGAATGTAACACAGCGCTGACAATGACCCTAGAAGAGCGAAATGAATTTGTTAAGAGGAAGAGAGGATGTTTTGCGTGTTTGAACATCGGTCACAGAGCTATGGTCTGCAAGAAGAGAAACAGACGTGTCACTTGTGGTAGACGTCATTTTTCTATTATGTGTCCAGCCATAGCAAACGCATTTCCAGTTACAGAAGAAAAACGTAAGGAAAAAATACAGAATAAGTCAACCAGTCTTCTACAAATAGTTAAGAAGGGTATTATTATGAAGACCGATGCAAGGAGGCAGAGTAAGTCAAGCAAGATAAGTAATGAAGGAAGGCCTAAGCTAAAGTTAAGTTGGAAGGACCTAAGAGAAAATGGTCCAACTATTCACGAAAATACAGAAGGAGTTAAGAGTAAGATTAAGAAAAACAAGAGGAAAGGAAAAATAAAGACGGCTTTCGGTAATAATGGAACTAATATAAAGGAAGATTTAATGGGAAAGTTAAGAACGTCCAGACAAGAAGAAGTAAGTAAGAGATTTGGATGGCGCTGTATGCCGCCTCACGCGCCATGGTGGGGTGGGTTCCGGGACGAATCAGAAAACAGGAGCTCGTCCCAGTGAATCACCGACTACACCTACGGGATGCCACATATTTGTTAGTTAGCACATTTTAGTTAATATTGCATAGGTATAAGGTGTGTTATTTTTGTAGTTTCATTTCGTTTGGGTAGGTGTAGATATAAGTTTAGTTTCTGTAAAATCTAGGATAAGTAAGTTTTTTAGAATTGTTTTGCAATGGTAATTGCAAGGCGCGGAGTATGTTGCGAAACAGTTTTCCGAGGTTTGTCCATAGATTTTGATAATATACTTTTTAAATTTTTTTAAGTTTATTAAACAATTTGTTGACCCTAACGACGGATTTTTATTCATACAATTATTAAGAAATTAAGGAATCTACAGTTATTAGGGCTAATAAGTACCACGCAAGTTGTTTTCTCAACATTCCTTATAAATACAAATGTTTCTAAAGTTATATATGTTCGTGATATTAACATAAATATTCTAGAACCCAACAAGCCTCAATCGAACGAGTACCTCTGCCTCATAGCTGAACTGGGTCTCACCGCTGCCATAACCAATAGCACAAGAGGCAGATCCTGCCTAGACCTTTTTCGTTGACTGTAAAACCCCTACTATTGGACGTGTATGTAAAACCACGCTTACTGACCACGATTTGGCTTTTATCGCTATTAAAACTTCACATGAAAACCGTGCTTCTCAAAATAGATTTGTAGAAAAAATTGACTATGAAGGTATAATGAATGAATTTAATAAAATTAAAACAACACAGATAGTTTTAATGAAGATGAGAGAACGCTTCAATATAATTTAATTTATACTTAATTTATTCGTTTATATTGTTATTACATGTATTTAAGGGCGTCTTGCACAACAAAGTTAAATAAAATTAAATAGTTTGTCTCTTGCTCTGATAGTATAATGTCAGAGCAAGAGGTCACAGATTTAATTTTGATTAACTTTGTTGTGCAAGACACCCTAAGACATTTAAGATAGTCCTCAGCATAAATTTCTTACCTTGTATGTTATTTTATTTAATTGTTCTTCTTATAGTCCGCCATTGGAAAATGCGTCTTATGTAGTGTGCATTGTGTCCGTTTTTCACTCACAGTTGTGTATATATTATTATGAAACTGTCTTACAGTTGCGTTCAGCCGGACGGCACGGGCTGGTCTGAGCGCTGAAGCAAGTCAGCGATGGCGACCGGTCTCGCTCGCGCGCTGAAACGCCGAAGGCTATTCGTTCTTTTCTATTCATACCCACAATTTCTCTCTAATTTTATTTATAAAAAATGTATAGTTACTACTTATATCCAATATTATTACATTATGTATATATACTTATGATATGTATTTACTAATGGTATTTAAGTATCATATATATTTATGTATAATATCACCGTATATTGTACACGTTGTTATCAGACCATAGATAGGAGATGGTCACGGAAGGACGCGACTGAAAATCAGTGCCGCGTCAGGTGGGTGGATGCCACCTCACTTGAAGCGGTGTAAGCTGAGGCGCGGGCCTTTTCGGTGCTGGACAGCACACACCGCTATTAATAATAAGTTTATATTATATAAGGTTTTTCTATTTTTTTTTTGTTTTTTGTTTGTTTTGTTTTACCTATTTGTTATCTTCCTTTCTTTTTTGTTTTTGTGTATTTTCTTGTGTATTTTTGGTGAGTGGTGCTGGACACCGAATAAAGAATTTTTATCTTTTTTATCTTTTATCTAATAAAAGAACTAGCTACTTATGACTTTATTGAAATATTTAAAACATCAGACCCGACCGAGGCAGCGGAAAAAACTTATGAGCATCTTAGATTCAGTTAAATTAAAACACACCACTGCAAAAAGAATCTCTAGATCTAAATTCACTTTAAAACCCTGGATAACTCCCGGACTCATGAAATGCATGCGACACCGTGACCAACTACATCTTAAAGCTCGTAATAATCCTAACGATACAATTTTACAAATTACATATAAAAGGTACAAGAATTTTTGCAACGATCTTTTAAAAAAAACTTAAATTCACACATAATAACAATGAAATTCAAATAAACAAAGATAATCCCAAGAAACTTTGGAACGTTATTAAAAACATATGTGGTTTACAGAAACAGAACGTTCAAGCTGATGAACTTCTCCAAATCAGGACTGACATTAAAGACTCTCTGAACGCCTGCAACTCAACTTTCTGCAATGCGGGTAAAAACCTAGCAGATAAAATCCGCAAAACCCAGGGTAAAACAGAAATAGATTTAGCCACTGAATGTAAAACAACAGATGTTAATTTCTACCATTCATTTTTTATGAACACCACTAATATCACAGAGGTAATTGAACTAATACGTAACCTCAAGAACAAGTCATCTCCAGGCATTGACGGTATTAATAATAAAATTTTAAAAAACATATGTTCTAATATTGTTGCTCCACTAGTACACATCTTTAATCTTAGCTTAGAACAAGGAATTTTCCCTACAATCTGGAAAACAGCATCAATCTCTCCCATTTTTAAGGCAGGACCAAAAAACGAACCCCTTAATTATAGACCTATATCACTACTTACCTCCTTTTCTAAACTTCTTGAAAAAATAGTTAATCGACGCCTCGTTTCTTTTCTTGAGTCAAATAATATACTATCTAATAAACAATTTGGTTTCCGTCGTGGAAAATCCACTGAAGAAGCAGTAAATAGTTTGCTAACGCAAGTTTCTAACGCTCTCGATGGTGGGAAAGCCGGCGTTGGGGTCTTTCTAGACCTTGCAAAGGCTTTCGACACTGTTTCCATAACTATCCTTCTACGCAAACTAGAAAAGACAGGCATAAGAGGTGAGGCATTGAAATGGTTCACAAGCTATCTCACGGAGAGGCAACAAGTAGTGAAAATAAGTGGCCATACCAATGATCCACATCCAATATCTTTTGGTGTCCCTCACGGGAGTATTTTAGGTCCCACACTGTTTATCCTTTATATAAACGACATTGCGGAGATCTTTCCTGATGATGTAGACATAGACGTGACCTGCTATGCAGATGATACTGCGCTTACATTACGTCACCCATCTTGGCCAATATTATTTGAAAAGACAGAAGCAAGCTTAAGAAAAGTAGCAGAATACCTAAATAATAACCTTCTTACCCTGAAACCTCAAAAACACATTTTCTCTGCTTTCATAAAACAAAACCTTCTGAACCACCCTCCCACTTAACCAAAATAAAAATTCATTCTTGTAGCTCTACTAACCTAAATAATTACTGTTCATGTCCATCCATAGAGAGAACTTATTTTACAAAATACTTAGGTGTATATCTCGACGAAAAACTTAACTCCTTCGAGAGAGTAAAATAAGATACTTTGATTTTGGTGCAAGGTAAAATTGGTATTAAGTTCCTATTACTGTTACTTTAAGTTTAAAATTGTTTTAAATTATATACCTAATAATTAAACTAATTATTATTACGTTTAGTTTTTTAAAAAACTTTATTTGTGTTCTTTTCGTTATGCTCAACATTATATAAATTCCGCGATACAGGTTCGCCTAGTGCGGAATTTGCAGATCAAACCACTGTAAACATGTTCTATGGAAATAAATGCTTTTTTACTTTTTTTTTTTTACTTGACTGTATACAACAATCAAATTGAGTCGATGTGGCGGGAATTCGACGTAATGGAAGTTTCGACGTGGTGGGAAATCGATATCGTGGGCTTAGGGAGAACGTCGCTTCGACATAATGCAAATCGACGTACTGAAAACAACTCGTTATTTTCACTACAGCAGATGTCTCTTGCGGAAAGCAAAGCAATGAAAAATAACATTCAGTACATAAAACGTCACGTAGCGAGATGTATTGGCTTAGCACGATTGCCTCCTGAATATCTAGAATGCGGATATGAGTATGTAATGTCAAAGAGCCCATCAGACAAGAAAATTGACGATTATAATAAATACTTTCAGACTCATTGGCTTAAGAAAAAAAAACTTTCCAGTATTATGTAGTTGCGATAAAGTGAAAATCAGGACTACTAATAACTAGAGGGATGGCACAGTAGAATTAACAAATACATCGGACGAACTAATCCTTCACTGGGTCAACTGTTAGAAGTTTTGAGCAAAGAAACATAAGTTGTGGACATTTTCAAAAGTAAAGCTCACTGAAACAAATCTGAGAGAACACTGAAACATGGAGATCGAAAATGAAATAAAAATTTTCACTCGATGAATTAAAAGCGGACAAAATCACAGTCGGACATTGTTTGGAAATTATTTGTCCTTATTTTTATCATTTATAGTTTTTAATAATGTACACCGTATGTACCTACAGTCAGCTGCATAAGTAGCTATACACTTTTGAACCTAGTCAATCTTACAAACCGCCTATCCATACATTGAAGCATTGACGGTTCCTCAGTTTGACAAGGTACAGAAATGTATAACAACTTATGCAGCTGACCGTACATTTAAAACTTAGCAGTTATACTCGTAATGAGTTTAATTTTAGCAGTGGAAATTATTGGTTTTGGGCAGTTTTTTTAATGGTCAGATAAACACTATCTGAGGAATAAAATTGTAGCTGTCACTCACTGTCTAATACAAACAGTCAGACGCTACAGCATCAGAATTATTCCCCAGATAACGCTTATCTGACCATTGAATAATCAGCCCTTAAATGAATAAAAGTGAATTTAATTTAATGTCGACTTCATTTTCTTTTCTGCTACTAGATTTTGTAAAGCTGATAAAACATGATGGAAATTGGATGGATGAAACATTTGGATGATGAATGCACCTCATGGATATATTTATAGAGTAAATTCACCAGTAGTAGTCAGCAATGATTTTTTTTTTGCTGGTTGGAGATTGACAAAATTAGAGGAATGTGAATATAGAAGTCTATTTTGTTTTCACCTTATACACCGTAACATTTTCTTAATGTTTCAACTATTTTGAAGCACTGTGTGTAAAGTAAGTTGAATATTGCACATTTAATGATTATACACTCACGGGCAATGAAAAGGTTCCACTAAGAAAAACACAGAATTACTCCTAAACGGAAAAGGCTAGGTTAATGACACCTTCTGTAAGATTGAAGTACATTTAATAGAGCATCAGGATATTACCAACTAAGAACAATAATATTAGGTCCTTACATATGAAATTGGCGTTTTGTCGTACTGGCCACTTTGATCTCAAATATTACCTTTATGGTTAGGAATTCCAAATTCAAATTCATACAGCTATTTACTCATGCATTTGTGTTTCAAACCCCCTAATTCATTTGTTTTTTCTTCTTTTGTTTTTTTCTTTGTGTCACTCTGTTTACAAAATGGAAAACTTGAAATATCGCGTTATTTACGAGTATGAGTTCCACCGTGGCACCAGTGCTGCAGAAACGGCTCGAAGGATTAATGATGTGTATGGTGACGGTGTCGCAAAAGAAAACACAGTGCGTTTTTGGTTCCAACGTTTTCGTTCTGGAAATTTCGACCTGCAGAACAAGCCTCGTGGACGGCCGGAGACCAAAGTTGATAATGAAGAATTGAAGGCTATTGTGGAAGCGGATCCATCGCAAACCACGTCCGAGTTAGCTGCAGGCTCCGGTGTTAGTGATAAAACTATTCTAATGCACTTGAAGCAAATTGGGAAGGTGAAAAAGCTTCAAAGGTGGGTACCTCATGAATTGAGTGAAGCAAACCGACAAACGCGCGTCGACTGCAGTTACGTTACTCAACCGGCACAATAATGAAGGAATTTTAAATCGAATCATTACCTGTGATGAAAAGTGGATCCTCTACGATAATCGGAAGCGCTCATCGCAATGGCTGAACCCTGGCGAACCAGCCAAATCCTGCCCTAAGCGAAAATTGACTAAAAAAAAGTTGCTTGTAAGTGTTTGGTGGACTAGTGCCGGTGTCGTTCACTACAGCTTTCTTAAATCTGGCCGGACGATTACGGCAGATATCTATTGTCAGCAACTGCAAACCATGATGGAAAAGCTAGCTGCTAAACAACCGAGGCTGGTCAATCGCTCTAGGTCACTGCTGCTTCAGGACAACGCTAGACCACACACTGCACAACAGACGGCTACCAAATTAGAGGAGCTTCAATTAGAATGTCTTAGACATCCACCGTACTCTCCGGACCTTGCTCCAACAGATTACCATTTTTTTCGCAATTTGGAAAAAAACATAACTACTTGCAAGGAAAAAAATTCAACTCCGATGGGGCAGTCCAAACCGCCTTCAAAGATTTTATTGATTCCCGCCCGAATGGTTTTTTTAGTAAGGGGATCAATGAACTACCTATGAGATGGCAAAAGTGCATACATAGCAATGGTACATACTTTGATTAATTTAATATATTTCATTTAAAAAAAAACGACTTTATGTTCCTCCTATAGAAAACGCCAATTTCATATGTAAGGACCTCATATATTTATATATTTTTTTAATTTAATATTTTAAAAAATTGGGTTCGTTTGGCGTCGGTATTTTGTGAGAGGAACTTTTTCACTGCCCGTGAGCGTAATTGTATGCTAGATTAAAATCGCATCACATACAAACCTTTGAAGGCTTATCTGGTGTTGTATATTGTTAAATATGTATTGTATGTGTTAGATAATAAATAAATAAATAAAAATAAAAATTAGTTTTCTTAGTAAGTACGAGAGCCCAGGACCAAAACCATGTATCAAAGCAATACGGTAAAAATCCTATCATAAAATCGTTAGATTGTATGATTCTGAACCAGATTAGGTGTGAAGTAACGGTCGAAAGTGTAGCAACTGAGTGGCAGCCCATTTCTGCTGGTCAAAAAAAGGCAGTCGGTATTATAGCAATTTAGCAATACGTCTGATAGTGAAAATTTACATAGATTTTATCATTGTATTACGAAAAAGTTTGTTTTCTTATAAATATAATATATATATCTTTTGTTGTGTCTTATAAATATAAATACCTAATTGAAAAATTATAAAAATAGAAGGTAAAAAACCGCCAACGGGTACCCAATTTTACATGTGACGAAAGTATGCTTTTATGTAACCACGTAGACAAATGTAAATTCATAATTGAAAATAAAACTGATGGTGCAACCGTCGCCGAAAAACAGAAGGCTCTGAACATGCTGCGTTAAGAATATAACGCCAACACCACTTATGTACCCAAAACTACTGAGAATTTACAAGCTGGGAACAAATACCTGAAAACAAAAACGAAAAAACAGCACTTAAGTTAAAAAATGCAGATCTAAAGTAAGTTATATTATGATATGGCAACAAAATAAAGTTGGCAATAAATCGTATAATAGCATAGAATAACGAGTACAGTACAAGTAAGCTAGGGAAGTTATATATCGAGTTTTTTATACAATGTTTAGCGGAACATCAAGCTGGACACATTTAGTCGAATTTGGAAGCACGACACGACGCACGTACAGCGCCTATGATGGGTATGTAACATTGTAAAAATTATAATAATTCATTTTTTATTAGTACCAACGCTTCATTTATCGATAAACCTGGGTTTAAAGCCCAAGTCGAACATTGTTTACATACCACTGGTTGTAGGTTTGATCTGGTTTAAGTTGAGTCAAACCTTAACATTTTTAATACTTGAAGATATATTTCTCAATTCACATTCTGTAACACTGTCTCTCTTTACTTAAAGGTCAGCTTCAAATAAGCATTTTTTATTTTATACTTAGTTGTATCGGACAGTACCATCCGGCGTGCCTAAGAGGGCTCTAAATATGGAATATTTCTAACTCCTGGAAGAAAGTTGTAATACGCTAAATGGGCTTCTACATGAAAGATAGCAGTGCCCTAATTTAATTTCAGACTTTATAGTTCAGCTGTACATAATCATCATAATTTATAATTTTGATTTATAGATTTATCTATTAATAGTTAAATATATTAGATAATTATTAAATTTATTCAATACTAGCTGTTCCCGCGCGCTTCGCTTCGCCTTAAAAAGTATTCCCGAGGGAATTCCGGGATAAAAAGTATCCTATGTTCTTTCCCAGGGTCTAGAACGTATGTATACCAAATTTCATTCAAATCCGTTCAGTAGTTTTGGCGTGAAAGAGTAACAGACAGACACAGTTACTTTCGCATTTATAATATTAGTTAGGATACATTTTATATAAGTATTATGTAATAGGGAATATTGTGTAGCTTGGGGTCGGATGGCCGTGTGTGAGATGTCCCCACATATTTATTTAATATGCATAAATTTTTTTAATACTTTTATTGGATAGTTTTACCTCACTTTATTACAGTAAAAAAAATTTCAACGCCAAAATAAGTAGGTAATTTAAGGTATTTTAAAGAAAGTTAAAAAATTACAACCATCACGACCACTTTGAAATTCCCGTCAGGATGGCGGGCTGGTGTGACGTCATAATATTTTAATTTCACGGCTCCGAATAATGAGTCCCGTCAGTCGGCATAGATTTTTTACCTAATCAAGTAATCACAGAGTACTTTTGTATTTTCAACAAACCAATGTTGTCATGGTAACAAACGAAAAAGGAAGTGTATAAAGTGTGATCAGTGGCTGTTTTTTAATGGTAATAAAGTGTGACCAGTGGCTGTTTTGTAATGGGAGCTCGTAAATAGCTGCTAGTAGCTCTTTTGAAATGGGAGCGCGCAAACCAGAGGACCTTTGAACACAATATTACGCTATTATGGCAATATGAATATAAAGTAATATTTGTATTGTATGTAAGTACTTACTGTAACTTTGGTTCTCAGTAAGAGAGGCTAGGGTTAGTGGGTCATTCTATTCTATTGTCTGTGGGGGTGTAAGACCTGGCTCTCTCAAGTGGAATCATTGTGCATATCTCAAAGGTCTAAACCCCCTTCCTAAGCTTGGACCATTTCCCACCACGCTGGTCCACTGCGGATTGGTGGGTTCACATATTTAAATGTGCTTAATCTAAATATTGAGGTTTCCTCACAATGTTTTCTTTCACATGCTACATGATTATCCCCGAATTTAATTCTACAAAAATAATAACGTATAACATACATATTATCTTTTATTTATAATAGACGCATTTTTCCTGAAATAAAAATGACATATTATGTATCTAGCCTATCTGAAACCTAGTTAAACATTGTGAGATATGGCGTTTCGACTTTCTCCGTGTTCGGCATCATAAGGGTCACAGTGACAGTTAAATAAAGTCCATTTTTCTCTCCACCTTTAATTTGCAAGGTGCGGGTGCCTATATAAATAGAGTGAGTCGCCCGCGCGCCTCAGTTGTAATATCACCATGCAGAAATGACTAGGTTTCAGATAGGCTAGATACATAATATGTCATTTTTATTTCAGGAAAAATGCGTCTATTATGTAGTCTGAGCCTATCTGAAACCTAGTTAAACATTGTGAGATGTGTTTATTATCGCATGGTGGAGAGAAAAACCAACTGTGACCCATAAGCTACTGATGAGTATATCAGTAGATAAATATTTGAATCTATAAATTTATAATGCATAGATTTCTAGGTAATAGATATACTAAAAAGAAAGGTATAAGTATACATAAGACTTAAGTACTTCCTTATTATTCCTGACTTGTCAGAAAGTTATGGAAGGTATGTACCTATACATATAGGTAGGTATTTATACATATGGATACACACAGTGCCTCTTCGAAAGCAATACTTATAAGTAATTATTGATCAAAATCTTGTTATTGTCAAGGCAATATTTTTAACATACACTAGCCGAATGGATGGAACCAGTGAAATACTTTGCAACAATATTTAAAAGCTGTAAAATGTAGAATATCGATCCAGGCCGCTGGGGCTCAGGTCAGCACATGCTGACTAGGGTATGTAATTCTGGACTGACCTCAGAAATGCAGCAGCCGACCCTGAAGCCTCGAGGACCTGCTCAGTCAGCCCTGTACGACGACACGGCCTGCAACACCTGGCGCGGCATCTAGTCCTTGGAACGAGGAGTGGTGCTTGAAGGGAAGATAATTTTACTAAATATCTCAGCCTCATCAGCTACTGGAAAAGATTAATTGAAGGCTGTGACACTGGCGGATAACTAAGTATTCAGTTTCTCAAAACATGATGCAGGTCACTATATTCATATTCTAGATTGACAAGTAACACACAGTCTAATTTTGTATTCTAACTAACTCGGCGGTTAACGAGTTCCTTTGCAGTCCTACTAGGAAGGAAAGTTATTTTATAAGCCTTTGCACCGATTTTGTGGGCTACTATCATTCTGTATTATCATGTGTGAATATTATGAGCTCTGGCAGCATTCCTTGGTAGATGACATCAATTAATAAAGATTGATTATAACACAACAATAACAATTATAATAGTTGATAAATGAAACCCGGCTAACATGTCTTAACTGGGTAAGTAAATGATCAGTCATGCCACCAGGATAAGTAAAATGTTCAGTACTTCATATGAAAAACATTAACAAGGTCACCTTTAGGTATGTTCGTCAACACTAAGGGCAGGTCTCGGCCAAAACCTTAAGGCTTCGCCTTGTTGCAACTTCAAAGGTACGTAGGTTACTTACATTGTTGTAGGTTCGATTTTAAAACCATTAAGTCAACCTAGATAAAACAAAATAAAATAGCTCGATTAAATAAAGATGAGACGTAAAGATGTTAGTTGTACCAGACCTGATGCAACGACAGCCAACATAGACTCTCTAATCTGTGGAAGCAACAATCATGGTGGCGGGAACATGGACAGTTGGACGAGCCACCTCGAGCCTGACTTATCAATCAGAACTGACAGTTCGCCAACAGCAGATAGCTTGCGGCTATCTATAGGTAAACTTAGGTAGTTAGCTATACCCAAGAAAAATTCCTTGGACATCGATATGACAGTGGAATGGCGAATAACTGTGATTCTTTAAAACAAAAAGGCTTGTTGTTGTCCAGCTAAGGAAGGTTACCTACTTCAGCGACCTGGTATTACATTCTGAAAGAACTGCGAAGAGTTAATATTATGACTAATAATTATTACTTATTTACAAAGTTTTCAGCAAACTCTAATAAATCAAGCAGCTACCACGTCACCGCTGCCCGGTTATAACTCTGTACTAGCTTAGTAGATATATATACCAGTTCTAGCCTTCAGCTAGAGGCCAGAGAGCTCCTAAATGAGATGCGAGTACGAGCATGACACAAGTAATTTTTTTTACTTGGTAACTAGTTACGTAACTAACTGAAAGATCCATAAAACAGTTGAGGATTACTCAAAATGGAATTGTGAAAACGGCACGTCTGCATCTTAACCAGTCAGTCTAAGTAGTTTCAGCAGATACAGTGTTGAAAAATATCGAATTAAAAATACATTTTCATTAGAGAAGCCGTTTAGGCATGAATAGGTACTTTCACCCTTTGGATTGTGCTCCAAATGATGACCTTCGAAATTCATAGAAATTTAATGACGACTGCCATTGTTTATTATCTAGCCCCGTACATTGAGTAGGGCTGCGGCTACACGTGATGTGATACCCAGTACACAGTAGGTATATGCATGTTCCCAGAATAGTGGAAGTTATAATTTTACCAAAAGGTAGTCGTCTCGTGCAAGAGCACCGTTACTCGATATATTCGATACAAAACTAGTAGACAGCTGCTGCGTAGGAGGTTCATGCATTTTTCAACAAAGAGCTCGGATACACACTCACAATCCACTGGGACATAAGGAAGACAGCTAATATGGTGCCACTCAGAAACTGCAATGACACTCCGATCATGATCACCCGACAGTAGGATCATAATAAATTCGGTAACTTGTGAAGCAGTATGGTATAGCAACAGCGACTTTCACGAAATCAGGAATTAGCTCAGTGCTTAGGTTGAACACTCGCCGGTGGGATTCACTTTGCTCACAGCCGAGAAAAGAAAAGACTCAAAGCTGGAATCTGCCGATGTGTCATGACACTTAAGATAGTGTCTGGGGGGTCACTTTATATGACGAAAAACGAACTTTCAGTGCACTGCGGCGCGAACCGCTCTATCTGTTTGTATGTATTAAACGTGCCGATTGCACGACAGCTCTCGTTCGTTCGTTTCTCATCAGTATAGAGTAACGCTCCTGTACTTACCGTGCGTCACCATTCCCATGAGCAGTCCAATGATCTTTAGGCAGTTTAGAACAAAAGCTGCATTAGACTGTTTCTTCAGCAGAGACATCGAAATAAAAAATTGATTGCACAACTATCCCCAGGAGCAGTCTACAGGTCACTTTGGGCAGTTCAGAAGAAAGCTGCTTTAACAGAATACCCTACCTCAGCGGAGGCATCAAATTGAAGTGCTATAACACTTGTAGAAGCGGTGCACGTTACCCGATTTGTCGTCATCCATGCCGATGCGGCTACGGCGACTGCAGGTGGTTACTCAGGCTTCGTTGGTGTGCCCTTGTATGGCTAACATGACCAACCTTGGCAGTAAACGTTCGTCTGCATATGCCAAAATCACTGATGAATAGCGCACGTTACTCGATACCTTCTAAATAAGTCACTCATAATGAAGGCTGATGATGATGATGACCGTGCTAGCAATAGTGCAGGCGGTTCCGCTGAGCATAAAATCTCTTCCCAGACAGGGGGCGTTTGGATCTGGCAACCAGAACAGGAGTGCCAGGTGTGCGCAGCGATGCAGGTGGGACAACACAGCCGCCAGGGCAGGAGTACATGGCTGGGTCTATGCAGCGATGCAGGTAGCACAAACCGGTGGCCAGGGCCAGGACCGGGTGTACGCTGCGATGCAGGTGGCACAAAACGGTGGCAAGGGCCAGGACCGGGTGTACAGCCGCCAGGGCAGGAGTGCATGGCTGGGTCTATGCAGCGTTGCAGGTACCACAAACCGGTGGCCAGGGCCAGGACCGGGTGTACGCTGCGACGCAGGTGGCACGAGACGGCGGCCAGCGCAGGAGCACAGGGCCGGGTGTATGCTGCGATGCAGGTGGCACAAACTGGTGGCCAGGGCAGGAGCGCAGGGCCGGGTGTACGCTGCGATGCAGGTGGCACGAGACGGCGGCCAGCGCGGGAGCACAGGGCCGGGTGCAGGTTACACGAAACTTCAATTTCACCGAATCGGCCTGCCTACCCTCAGCGGGTAGGTACCGGCGGATCACATTACTCGCCGCACATGCCACAATGTCCCAACATACTGAAACTCGGAGCCACGTGCTTCCTGTAAAAAATCCTATGACGGTCCTGGAAAGCTCCTGTTTGTAAAGCCTTACATAAGCTATAATCAAGTGCATTATTGTAATAGCAAAGTTTTTATCAACTGTTTTCTAAAAATATTAGAAATTGAGGGTAGAAAAATATATTTTTATTATTTTTTCCTGTATAAAATTAACATATGCTTTACTTAAAGCGGTCATTAATGTAAGTATCTAGCTATCAAGCGCCACTAGTAGGACCGGAATATGTGATCAATCATCACCACGACTATTGAATCGGACCCTACTGCGTGGGATAAAAACCCCAAGCGCCAGAGCATTATGACCAGTGGCTGAGCTTTTAAAAGCAGTAAATAATAGCATTTTACTCACGGCTTATCAACTCAAACCTTCGTTGCGAAATCCTCAGCAATGGCTGCGTGCGCAGCAGCCGGCAGGTCCCGCTCCCCGACGCCACGTGTCGCGGCGGCCGCGCCCCGCGCCGCCTGGTCCGCATCACGCTACAGCTCCCGGCAGTGAGGACTCCGCAAATTCAATATTATATTTTTCCCCGTCGGAGCGAAGCCGACGAGAACCGTGGCTACATTGAGCCATTTTGCCGAAGTGTTCACTTCAAAAATCAAAAACCAACTGAGGCGCGCGGGCGACTCACTCTATTTATATAGGCACCCGCACCTTGCAAATTAAAGGTGGAGAGAAAAATGGACTTTATTTAACTGTCACTGTGACCCTTATGATGCCGAACACGGAGAAAGTCGAAACGCCATATCTCACAATGTTTAACTAGGTTTCAGATAGGCTCAGACTACATAATAAAAACTTTTCTGCAGCTGGCCACAGTTTACTCGTTCATACTGCGTAATAAATTTAATGTGTCCAATTCTTCTGAATACGAGAATTCTTCCATAACGTAATTTAGAAAAAAATAACAACTTTTGAAATATACTAACGACTGCCATTATAACCTAAAAGTAGAAAGAGCAACTTGTGTCATGTTCATGTTATATGTCATACTTACAATACAAATTTAATTTTATTGTGTTGCAATATGGAGCATATTTGAGTGGCTCGTTGACTAGCGAATGGCTGTTTACGCCTCATTACAAAAGAACAACTAGTGGCAGCCCATACACTACCAACAAAAAATATTAAAAGTCCTAAACTTTGCAAACAAACAAGCATATCAAACAAGAAGTGGAGAGGTTATAGGAGGCTAGGATCTATTGGAAGAATTTTTATGTGATCCATCGTATCTGATCACAACGAGCATCACAAACACTCGGTGACATTAACATTTCTTTGTTTACACTTGACATTTATTTAAGGGAACTATATTTCTTGCCAGCAAAGTTTATTTTTGTCATCAACTTGTATCAGCAAATTAATAGATCAACCGCAACAATATATTTTTGTCCTCAAATAAATAAAAAGTGTCCTCTGGTATGAATCAGCAAATAATATCAATACAAAAATCTAAAATAATAGATGGATTGCCAAAAAATTTGAGTTCATTACATAAATAAAAACTTTGTATGCAGAATATTATTTTTGCTCCTCAAATAATAACTGCGCCCGCAGAATAGTAGATTTGCCAGCAAATATATTGACTCTAGGTCGCATGTTGCGATTTCTTTTTAATTCATATTTTATCAGCATTGCAGTAGTTACATTATGATTGGTCCAGTTATTAAAACATTATAATTCGTTAGCAATTTAATACATGAGTTTACAAATTAGCGGAGACGGTGCTATGGAGAGAGCTATGCTTGGAGTTTCTCTGATGGATCGTATCAGAAATGAGATTATCCGTCAGAGGACCAAGGTTACCGACATACTTAGCTGTCAAAATATGCAAGCTGAAGAGGCAGTGGGCTGGTCATATCTGCCGAAGAACCGATAACCGTTGGGGTAGACGAGTTCTCGAGTCGAGACCACGAACAGGCAAACGGAGCGTGGGACGCCCTCCTGCCCGCTGGACTGACGATCTTAGGCGGATAGCCGATAGTGGTTGGATGAGGAAGGCAGAGGACCGAATGTTGTGGCACTCCTTGGGAGCGGATCTATCTCCACCAGTGGATGATTATTGGCTGATGATGATGATGATGAAAAGAGGAAGTTTAAGTTTTAATTACAATAAGATTGCTTTTGATTAGAAGAAGATTAAGGTTTAAGTTATAATTAGAAGAAGGTTGTTTATGTTGTTTTTAATTAAGAATATTGATGATTTAAACTTAATTTTTTGTTTCATTTAAATATTAAACATAACATCGAGTTATGTGGACATACCTATTAAAATATATACATAAATGTTAACTTGCCACTTGATCATAAATCCCGGCAATTTTAAGTGATTAATTGTTGAATTGATTTAAAATTGTTTGGGGGCAAAAATTTGCTGGCAAATCTACTATTTTGCCTTCAAACCTATTATTTAGCAAATTCAAAACGGATTTAATTGGCGATCGTTTAAATGACACCCTTTATTTAACTTCCGCCGTAAACGCAAAGAAGTTATTATTCTGAGATTGATATATAAAGAATTTTGACGTCACATCCGCCCTAAGAAAATGGGTGACGTTTCTCTGAAGTTAGAATTTACCGAAGTTTATTTGTACTTTTCAACTTCATTTACTTACTCAAAAATAAATTATAATCAAAAATATTGATGGAGGCATAGTTATGAAATAACAAAGTTTATTATAAATAATAAGGGAGGGACGGCGATCAGTCGGTAGACCGCCGACCCGTTGGTCCGATGACATTAGGAGAGTGACTGGACCAAACTGGATGACTGTAGCACAGGACCGTGCGACTTGGCATAACATGGAGGAGGCCTATACCCTGCAGTGGGTTGACATAGGCTGATGATGATGATTATAAATAATATTTGACCTTTATTTGAACCTTGGATTTTCGGGAACACTAGCTCGGGGACTAATAGGAACAATCGCATTCATATGCCAGACAGGGGCTGTAACCAAAAACCTTATCAAAGTCATAAAAGTACCCTATCAAAGTACAAAAACAAAACTCAAACTTTTTTGTATGGAGTGCAGCTATTATAATGGCGCCTCTACACGTCTGCGGATGCGTCCGCAGATGTCATCCGCGGACGTGTAGAGGGGGTGATTTGGGCATCTGTGGTAGGCATGTGGTAGGTATTTGACGTCCGCAGACGCATCTGCCACCAATCCGCTTGTTGTCGGTTTTTGTGACGTTTGTGATGTGACTTGACGTTCGTAAGTCGAGCAGGAGCAATGAAGCCTTTCATTGGCGTAAATTAGCGCAGTGCGAGATGCGAAGCAGAAAGTGCAGATGCAGAAAAAGTTAAACGAAGACAAAACAGGGTGAAGTTTTCAACCTGTTTTTGTCTTTTGTCAATCGCATTTATCGGCCAGACCGGGAGACCACAAACCTAATCAAAGTACCTACATAACATCATAATATATTATGCTGATTTAGGTATAGGTTTATTTATTTATAGTTAAATGTATTATTCCTAATCCAGACTCACGCCGAGAAGTCTCGGCGAGAGGATCGTCGAGATTTCTCGCGTTCTCGGTAAACCATCCACACTTACGGTGTGGTCTCAGTTGTGTTCTCGTCGCTATCCGGCATGGACGTCAACTTTGGTGCAGCTGCTTTTGCCTGCTATATTATTGTGTGCATTAGCGTAAGAACTATTGAGAGTGTGATAACATTCTCTTTCTCGCCCGAGAAATCCCTTTGTCTCGGGCTAAAAGGCCGACACCGATCGGAGAACAACCGAGCTCTAGAACAAGAAGACGAGAAACCCATCACACTATCGCGTCTCGGGTCTTCTCGGCGTGAGTCTGATTTTTTTTTTTATTAGCAATATTTGTGTCCCACTGCTGGGCAAAGGCCTCCGCATGTATTAGGCATTAGATATCAATATACATTTATAGAAGTATTATGTATTGTATGTTGTAGCGGACACCTCGCCACACAATCAACAGATTACGCTCAGAACGCAACACACAGACAATGTATGAAATTGAAGCAAATCTCTAAATCTTACATCGCGGTGACGAAGCTACCCTGCAATAAATACAAAGCCCCAACGCTAACCGTTGGGCAGCTCCCGGCAGACCACACCACTCGGCCTGGTCGGAGGATACTCCCTTTGCATAGGGATTATTGGGGATGCACTACCTCCCAATCCAGCGTCTCCATCCATAATGTATTTGTTTTTAATATAAAAAAATGACATATTCATACATTTCCGTACTTCCCGTGGGTTGAATGGTAAAAGACGCTTTTAGCATTAAGTTCACTCTATGTACAATCGATTCTTCGTCCTCATCAGCATGTACCCAACACGTTGAGATGAGGGTCGAAGCATCGAATGTTTATTCGATCAGCCTGGATTTTCGGGAACACTAGCTCGGGGACTAATAGGAACAATCGCATTCATATGCCAGACAGGGGCTGTAACCAAAAACCTTATCAAAGTCCAAGAGTACATAAAAGTACCCCATCAAAGTACAAAAACAAAACTCAAACTTTTTGTATGGAGTGCAGCGATTATATTGGCGCCTCTACACGTCTGCGGATTCGTCCGCAGATGCATCCGGAGATGTCATCCGCGGACGTGTAGAGGGGGTGATTTGGGCATCTGTGGTAGGTATTTGACGTCCGCAGACGCATCTGCCACCAATCCGCGTGTTGTCGGTTTTTGTGACGTTTGTGATGTGACATGACGTTCGTAAGTCGAGCAGGAGCAATGAAGCCTTTCATTGAAAAATAATTAGCGCAGTGCGAGATGTAGAAAAAGTTAAACGAAGACAAAAACAGGGTGAAGTTTTCAACCGGTTTTTGTCTTTTTTTAACTTGTGAGAACAATCGCATTTATCGGCCAGACCGGGAGACCACAAACCTAATCAAAGTACCTACATAACATCATAATATATAATGCTGATTTAGGTGTAGGTTTATTTATTTATAGTTAAATGTATTATTCCTAATCCAGACTCACGCCGAGAAGTCTCGGCGAGAGGATCGTCGAGATTTCTCGCGTCTCGGGTCTTCTCGGCGTGAGTCTGAATTAGGCATTAGATATCAATATACATTTATAGAAGTATTAACTATTGTATGTTGTAGCGGACACCTCGCCACACAATCAACAGATTACGCTCAGAACGCAACACACAGACAATGTATGAAATTGAAGCAAATCTCTAAGAAATCCTACATCGCGGTGACGAAGTTTCTTAGCTACCCTGCAATAAATACAAAGCCCCAACGCTAACCGTTGGGCAGCTTCCGACAGACCACACCACTCGGCCTGGTCGGAGGATACTCCCTTTGCATAGGGATTATTGGGGATGCACTACCACCTCCCAATCCAGCGTCTCCATCCATAATGTATTTGTATTTCATATTAAAAAATGACATATATTCATACTTTTCCGTACTTCCCGTGGGTTGAATGGTAAAAGACGCTTTTAGCATTAAGTTCACTCTATGTACAATCGATTCTTCGTCCTCATCAACATGTACCCAACACGTTGAGATGAGGGTCGAAGGATCGAATGTTTATTCGATCAGCCTGGATTTTCGGGAACACTAGCTCGGGGACTAATAGGAACAATGGCATTCATATGCCAGACAGGGGCTGTAACCAAAAACCTTATCAAAGTCCTAAAGTACATAAAAGTACCCCATCAAAGTACAAAAACAAAACTCAAACTTTTTTTTATGGAGTGCAGCGATTATATTGGCGCCTCCACACGTCTGCGGATTCGTCCGCAGATGCATCCGGAGATGTCATCCGCGGACGTGTAGAGGGGGTGATTTGGGCATCTGTGGTAGGTATTTGACGTCCGCAGACGCATCTGCCACCAATCCGCGTGTTGTCGGTTTTTGTGACGTTTGTGATGTGACTTGACGTTCGTAAGTCGAGCAGGAGCAATGAAGCCTTTTATTGAAAAATAATTAGCGCAGTGCGAGATGCAGAAAAAGTTAAACGAAGACAAAAACAGGGTGAAGTTTTCAACCTGTTTTTGTCTTCTTTTAACTTGTGAGAACAATCGCATTTATCGGCCAGACCGGGAGACCACAAACCTAATCAAAGTACCTACATAACATCATAATATATAATGCTGATTTAGGTGTAGGTTTATTTATTTATAGTTAAATGTATTATTCCTAATCCAGACTCACGCCGAGAAGTCTCGGCGAGAGGATCGTCGAGATTTCTCGCGTCTCGGGTCTTCTCGGCGTGAGTCTCTATTAGGCATTAGATATCAATATACATTTATAGAAGTATTATGTATTGTATGTTGTAGCGGACACCTCGCCACACAATCAACAGATGACGCTCAGAACGCAACACACAGACAATGTATGAAATTGAAGCAATCTCTAAGAAATCTTACATCGCGGTGACGAAGTTTCTTAGCTACCCTGCAATAAATACAAAGCCCCAACGCTAACCGTTGGGCAGCTCCCGGCAGACCACACCACTCGGCCTGGTCGGAGGATACTCCCTTTGCATAGGTATTATTGGGGATGCACTACCACCTCCCAATCCAGCGTCTCCATCCATAATGTATTTGTATTTAATATAAAAAAATGACATATTTATACTTTTCCGTACTTCCCGTGGGTTAAATGGTAGACACTTTTAGCATTAAGTTCACTCTATGTACAATCGATTCTTCGTCCTCATCAGCATGTACCCAACACGTTGAGATGAGGGTTGAAGGATCGAATGTTTATTCGATCAGCCTGGATTTTCGGGAACATTAGCTCGGGGACTAATAGGAACAATCGCATTCATATGCCAGACAGGGGCTGTAACCAAAAACCTTATCAAAGTCCTAAAGTACATAAAAGTACCCCATCAAAGTACAAAAACAAAACTCAAACTTTTTTTTATGGAGTGCAGCGATTATAATGGCGCCTCTACACGTCTGCGGATTCGTCCGCAGATGCATCCGGAGATGTCATCCGCGGACGTGTAGAGGGGGTGATTTGGGCATCTGTGGTAGGTATTTGACGTCCGCAGACGCATCTGCCACCAATCCGCGTGTTGTCGGTTTTTGTGACGTTTGTGATGTGACTTGACGTTCGTAAGTCGAGCAGGAGCAATGAAGCCTTTCATTGAAAAATAATTAGCGCAGTGCGAGATGCAGAAAAAGTTAAACGAAGACAAAAACAGGGTGAAGTTTTCAACCTGTTTTTGTCTTCTTTTAACTTGTGAGAACAATCGCATTTATCGGCCAGACCGGGAGACCACAAACCTAATCAAAGTACCTACATAACATCATAATATATAATGCTGATTTAGGTGTAGGTTTATTTATTTATAGTTAAATGTATTATTCCTAATCCAGACTCACGCCGAGAAGTCTCGGCGAGAGGATCGTCGAGATTTCTCGCGTCTCGGGTCTTCTCGGCGTGAGTCTGAATTAGGCATTAGATATCAATATACATCTATAGAAGTATTAACTATGTATTGTATGTTGTAGCGGACACCTCGCCACACAATCAACAGATTACGCTCAGAACGCAACACACAGACAATGTATGAAATTGAAGCAAATCTCTAAGAAATCCTACATCGCGGTGACGAAGTTTCTTAGCTACCCTGCAATAAATACAAAGCCCCAACGCTAACCGTTGGGCAGCTTCCGACAGACCACACCACTCGGCCTGGTCGGAGGATACTCCCTTTGCATAGGGATTATTGGGGATGCACTACCACCTCCCAATCCAGCGTCTCCATCCATAATGTATTTGTATTTCATATTAAAAAATGACATATATTCATACTTTTCCGTACTTCCCGTGGATTGAATGGTAAAAGACGCTTTTAGCATTAAGTTCACACTATGTACAATCGATTCTACGTCCTCATCAGCATGTACCCAACACGTTGAGATGAGGGTCGAAGGATCGAATGTTTATTCGATCAGCCTGGATTTTCGGGAACACTAGCTCGGGGACTAATAGGAACAATGGCATTCATATGCCAGACAGGGGCTGTAACCAAAAACCTTATCAAAGTCCTAAAGTACATAAAAGTACCCCATCAAAGTACAAAAACAAAACTCAAACTTTTTTGTATTGAGTGCAGCGATTATAATGGCGCCTCTACACGTCTGCGGATTCGTCCGCAGATGCATCCGGAGATGTCATCCGCGGACGTGTAGAGGGGGTGACTTGGGCATCTGTGGTAGGTATTTGACGTCCGCAGACGCATCTGCCACCAATCCGCGTGTTGTCGGTTTTTGTGACGTTTGTGATGTGACTTGACGTTCGTAAGTCGAGCAGGAGCAATGAAGCCTTTCATTGGCAAAAATTAGCTCAGTGCGAGATGCAGAAAAAGTTAAACGAAGACAAAAACAGGGTGAAGTTTTCAACCTGTTTTGTCTTCTTTTAACTTGTGAGAACAATCGCATAACCAACACATTGAGATGAGGGTCGAACGATCGATTGTTTATTCGATCAGCCTGGATTTTCGGGAACATTAGCTCGGGGACTAATAGGAACAATCGCATTCATATGCCAGACAGGGACTGTAACCAAAAACCCAATCAAAGTCCAAGAGTACATAAAAGTACCCCATCAAAGTACATACTTAAACAAAACGCAAACTTTTTTGCTCTATTTACGAATGTCAACGGTCAATCGTTGACGTTCGTAAGTCGAGCAGGTGCCATGAAGTCAGCAGAAAAATTAAAACGAAGACAAAAACGGGCGATAAATCTCAAAGACGATAATTTACTACAAGTGCATAGACCTACTAAAAGTGTCATATACTATTAAGGGTGAGACCCCATTGGTGCGTTGCGTCGCGTCGTCCCAAAGGAACGTAGGTAGGGTAACGTAACGTACCTTGGGACGCTTGTACCTCGGGACATTGATTGTATTTTAAAAACCGGCTAAATAAACACATTAAAATTCTACCCTAGGCATAGTATTTTACTCGCTTGGCAAAACTAGTGAGTCTCGTGACAGTTTACTACATATTGACAGTTCGTCTAGTGCAGCGCAACGCAACAATGGGGACTCGTACTATACGAGCTGTAGAAATACTCATATTAGAGATGAAATATGGATAAGGTATTGGAAGGGTATAGTGGGTATTTATTTATTAGATAGCAATTAACATATTGGGCCACACATTCGAAAATTAAAATTCATATTTTAGGTTTGTTATTTATATCAAATACTTATACTTAACTAGGCTTGAATATACAGAGTGGTCCTGAAAGTCATGGTCCAAAAAGAACAAGGTGATAAAATGCATAATTACCAGCAATTATACCTCCAGCAGTCAAAATCTATAAATTTGTCGTGTTTTAAACAAACATCCTTAATAATGAAAATTATAGCTGCTATCGTGTGAATAACATATTTTTGTAACGCTACCACTGTGGTTAAAAAGATATGTAGGACTACAGGGCCACCCTCAACTTACAATACATACATCTACAATTCGATAAACAAATAAGTATATTATGATAATATTATTATGTACAATTTGTAACCTAGGTTATGTATGATACTTAAAACCTAACTTAAATACATATAACTACTTAAATCATAAATTATCTATCTCACTGTTTCCTCACTTCAGTTTTAAATATTTTAGGTACTTATAGCCTATTTAAATTCCGATGCACACAATAATAAATTCAGGAGAATAATAACCGAGACTGTGCTAGCTCTAATGCAAAACCAACAAAAAACGAACGATGATCCTTCGTTTTCTGATCGCACAGTCTTATATATGTAGAAGGGCCGCAGCGTAAAAGTCAAACATAATTATTATGTCTTTTATACGACATAGTGTGCGATCGTTCAAATCTTACATGGTTGACCATCTGAAAGCAGTTGAATAAGCTATCGAAACAAAATCTCTTAGGGCGGATTCGACCAACGTCGAGTAACTTTTTACTCACGAGTAAACTACCAATTACTCGGGAGATTTTGCATTCTACCAAACCTGGAAACAAGATAAGTAGCTTATCCCAAGAATAAAAAGTTATACCGCCAAGATTGGCCGTGTAACGAGCTTATCCGAGAGTAATTTTGTAATGGTGGCGGCACATCAGCTGATTAGAAAACCGTCATAATGACAAATAAACACATCTGTCAAAACATAAACAAAAGCACGTTAAAAGGCAAATTCTCAGAACAACAGCGATTAAAATATAAAAACATAAACAATTCCATACTATTATAATCCATTCAAACTAATCTCTAATCTTTAATCTCACGGAATTCTGACAGTTATCAATTTTTGACATGTCAGAGATCACAAACCTTTTTTGGCTGGGTACTTTTTTCAATACGAGTCTGAACATCAGTTGTATCCGGACAATTTTCTATATTATATTTTTAAATATTTAGAATGATCTGGGGGCACTGCCGTGCCCCCAGCACGGCAGTGCCCCCACCAAGTCGAGCAAAAAAGCGGCACGGCCGTACCATCCTTTTCTCGAAACAATTCAGGCCATTTTCGACCCCCTGTAACTTCGTTGTGGATAAAACTAGAAGACTGAATTTTCACTAACCATGCAGGCATTGTAAAGACACGGTATATTTCAAATTTCATTCAATTTGAACCAGTAGTTTAAAAAATTTAACGGGTCAAAGTCATATAAAATATATTGACTTGGTCATCGCACTAAATAATTAAATTAACACGTGTTTCCATGCGATGGCCGAGTCAATATATTTATATAAAACATTAAATATTTTTAAGATTGAGATGCGTGCGTGGATAAGATTTGGTATTACATGGATCTCACAACTTTTTACCATAGAACAACTGAGTTACGAGACTTGGTTTTTTTTGACAAGTATTGTTTTTGATGGGATGGTCTTTACATTAGGCGCAAAAGAACCACGAGGACGCTTCTTTCTGGGAGAGAGAAAGTCTGACTCTTGTGCTCTTTCAGATGGGGCCGCTTCCTGACAAGGGCCAGGTTGTGGCTCCATAACGTTTATAAAAATCAACAAACTATCACAACGCGAAAGGTCAACGATAAGAAACCGGCCAAGTGCCAGTTGGACTCGCGCACTGAGGGTTCCGTACAAGTCTACTTACCTGAGATATTTTTCCTTTTAATTTCATCATTATGTACATCTATATGAAATATTAGCTTGATATCTTTAACCGTTTCTGAGAAAAAGGGTGGTGCCAGACAGACGGACACCAATAAGGGTTATTTGTTTCCTTTTCAGGTACGGAACTCTAAAAAAAGAATAGTAACAATCGGATCAATCGTTTCCGAGATATTCGTGGACAAACATACATACCAACAAACATATAAACATACTTATACAATAAAAAAAATCATATTTGTTTATTAAATTTCATATTGGCTTAATGGATTGTCATATGTTAATATGGTGCAGTTCCAATAATCTTACATAGGTACCTATATACCGAACATATTATGTACTTACCGAATTGAGAATCTTTTATTTGAAATCGTTTAAAAAGGTTTGTTATCCCTGAATTTAGTAGCAAGTGATGCCATGCTAAAGAATAAAATAAAGTAATTAAAATTAATTCGATACAATGGTCGTGAGTTGTGATTTTACTTAATATTATAAATGCGAAAGTTTGTGAGTATGTGTGTATGTATGTATGTGAGTACCTTTGTTACTTCTTCACGTCAAAACAACTGAACCGATTTGAATGAAATTTGGAATGGAGTTAGCTGACACCCTGGATTAACACATAATAGCTTATGTAAAGTAGCCTTTTTATCGCAGAATTCCCACGGGAAAACTAATTAAGATGAAGCGAAGCTCGTGGCAACAGCTAGTATTGAAATATGAGTAGTTTGTAAAAATTGACGTTCATCAGAAAATTTTATATTGTTACAATGAATAAAAATATTTGACTTTGACTTTGACTATGAAAACATTAAAAAAAATATTGCCCTTAAATGGATCCAAATTTTACCTTTTTTCGGTGAAGAGCTTTTTTTGTGGTATCACTAATGAAATGTCAGAATTCCGCGGAATTAAAAATTAGAGTATAAGTTGGCATGTCATTTCTATGAGCCGTTTTCCTTGACAGCTGTCAGTTGAGCTTTTGGGTAAGCCGATAGATGGCGTGAAAACGCAGTGTAAAACTGTCAAAAATTACATAGAGAGCAAAGAGTACTAAACTCAGAATAAGAACTCACTAGTTGTGATTAAATGTCGGGTGGTAGCGCGAGCCATCCTTCCGAGGCTCAGACTGCATGTGGCTTGGGATAGTGCTAAGTATTCTGTGAATAGTTCTACCCGCGCCGTCACTTAACCTCTAGAATGCCGTGTGCCAGATCTGTCCCAACCCCCCTTGTCTGCCTAGTGACAGATCTGTCCCAAGAGCAATTCATCGCGATTTTTGTGATTTTAGTTATTAATTACCATGAAATAGAGTATGAAATCACCTGTAATTTATTCTATATGAATGAAACAACCATCGACAACATTTATTGAGTCAAAAACTTCACTTGTTTACTAGTAGCGCGAAATTCAAATTTCGGTACCTTGAACAGTCCTTGTACTCGTGACTGTTGGTAATAAAATAGTGATTTCGTATGGAAAAAACGTCAAAAGGTAGGTAAATACTATGTTTTCTTGTTATTTATTCAATTTTAAAGGTATAGTGATAAATCAATAGTATAAAAAAATACAAAAAATCGAGTTTTTATCGATCTAAAATTGTACCGGATTATAGCCTGAAGGGTGCGTAACTTTGTAAACTGATTTCTAGACTGTTATGTAAAAACATCAATCAATAATTTATTTCATTTATACAGATAATTTTATTGATAATACGTATTTATATCGGTTTATTCAATAAATAGCCAAAATATTAGAGAAAATCAATATTTATCAAGGTGCATCCAAAATTCACACACACACATACGCAAACAAAATGGCTGCCGCTCGTGTATGTACACGAAGTGCGTTGGATTGTTATACAGCGTGTTTTATTTTTTAGGATCATCGCTCTAGTGAACGTGAAGTTTAGGCTCTTTAGAATGATATCGATGTGTAGATGAGTCTGAGAGGGTGATCACCTGTCCTATTTATATAAATAAATATATGTATTTATATATGTATATATTTATAGTATCATATTTGTTGAAAGTAGGTTAACAAATAAGTAAATATGATTCAGTAAGTAACTTACGTTTAATTTTTTATAATTTAGAATGCTAAAATACGAAACATTATAAAAATTTTATCATTCATGTTTTATTTCATCAAAAGTGAACACCCTTGATTTGGGACAGATCTGGCACACGGCGCACTGGAGCAAGCTCTGGTCACGCACACATGCACATGTACAGAAAATGGAGTCTTTTGAAATAAAGCAAATTATAGTCAGTTTTCAAAATATAAATTATGAATCTATTTCCTCTAGAATTTATACTTTATGGATATCAGTTGATAGCTATATAATCTCTTCAAGTAATAAGTATAAAAAAACCTGGATTGAAACTAAAACTATATTGAAATAGAGGTATTTTTCTGTGATGGGTGCAGTTTCAAGTAAAAATCTGTAATCAATGACCTATAGAAATCAAATAAAACTATTATAACTAATAAAATTCATTGTAACACGTTCATTAGCTATCTGACAATAAATTACAATTGATACATTATTGAGTACCAAACAATAATACCCAAATATTCATATAAATGTGATTCCCGCGCGGGCGCGCTCTACTGTCAAAAAGCGCCGGCAGACGGCGGTTACATGTGTGCGCGGCTGTTCGGCATAGGAAAGGTTAATACAGGAGAAACACAAGGAAACTGAGAAAACTTGAAAAGAACGGCTGTACGCACAATCGCACTGAACGCTGAAGCAACAGTGACATCAACATCATAGAGAAAATAATACTACAATTCTACCTACCTACGTCACTTTCACATTTCGTTAGCCTCACAGAATAACATATTGTGATCTGAGTGTGTTCTGAGGGTTTGAAAGTTGGTACAACCCCAGACAACGCCATCTATTTCTCCAAAAAGGAACTTTTTTTTTTTAACAAACGCCTCATTGCATGCTTTGAAAACGCAGCTATTTTTATTTTAGTTGCAGTACAGTTTCGTTCCTCGTTCATTCAATTAATCATGGTATAACTTGGTAGACCCTTCCACCTGCACACGGGAAGACTTACTCCAGGCCAACCAGAATGCTATCAAAGTTGCTTCTTTTTGGTCTGGACAAATATAAAAAATCGCATTTCACTGACACGAAAGAAGAAGAAGACTTGGTAGAATGCAAATGTACTTATCCTAGATATTTACTCGCGTATAAATTTTATTCCGGTATAGTTATTCTCGTGTAACGTGATGTTTGGACGAATTCACCCTTACAGTGCCAGATATACAGACAGTCTTACCTTCAGTTATCTGAACGCATGAAAATCCGTGTCGTGTGTGTATAAATTGTCCTGAAGGTAAGCTCGCTGTGTGTACGAATCCGATCAGGCAAAACGGTATCAGTTCAGCCTGATCCGATCGTCCTTTCCATGTATGGTAGCGTTAAACGAATGCTCATAATTATATACCTAGGTATACATACAATCTTTTACATATTTTTTCTCTATAATAGATTTTCTTAGATATTTTTTCCACTGTTGGGCAAAGACTATCTGTAGGATTCATGCAGCTATATTTTAAGGTTATAATGAAGGTTGTGATGCACCGAATGGGCTGCATCGGGCGTGCGACTGCCAGCCAGCTGCGCCGCCACCGCCGCCTCCTGCCGCTTCAGGCGCCGCACCAGAGGCTCCCAACCTCCGTAGTTCAACTCCATTAGTTGGTACGCTTTCTTTATGATCTTGTGCGTTTCCAGGCACCAGTCCCTGGAAAGGAAAAGTTTCATTAGATTAATTTCGATTTATACCTAACTATTTGCATATACAGTTTCGTTGTATTGGTCTAATATGTAGGTTAGAACATGCCATGCTTTGCCCTGAGGCGTACCAAATAGATATGAGGTGTGCATCTTGTTCTTAGTGTGTCGGTAACTAATATCGGAACTGCACTAGCGTTTGTAACCGTGATAAGACTTCTATTAAGTAAAGAACTTTATTATTATGTTAATGTTTTTCCATCTCGGGACCATAGGGTCCCGGACATTTGGAAGGCGTGCATGGGGTCGAAGCCAACATGTAGAGGCCCTTTTAACAACATTAATCTATATGAAATGTGACACTAACCAACGACTTTCCCTGTGAAAACTATAGAAGTAACCCTAGGAAAACCCCCGGTTAGTGCAGGACTATTGTAGGATATGGGGAAACTAATACAGGGTTATGGAGTGGGGTGCTAAATGGACTGGGTAACTGGGACTATGGAAGGCCTATGGGCCCCTGCCTGACCTATATGTTTCACACACGGATAAAAAGGCAGGGGGTGACTCGCACACACATTAAATGGGCCCCCCAAAACAGTCGCAAGCACATAACAGTGACGTAGCAACAAGGGGGCAACATGGCATGAGGTGCTAAGGATGGAGGGGTATTCCACGGCTCTCAGGACAATTGCGTTATTGGTCAAGATCCCTATAATCACCTTACTGGGTTATACATCCTTCCTCGAGCATAGCTGCTCTAGTGGTACACCACTTAAGCCAGTGGCTCACTCTGGACAACCAATAAAGGCAAGCCAGAAATGGGGAACAGGGGTTCTCCCCGGCATCGGGTGGGTGGGGTCGCTAATGCCCAACAGCTCGCCATAAGCTGCCCTGCCGCCTTATTATTATTATTATTACCTGTAGTCAGAATGTTGCGGAGATCGAAACATTCGCTCTAACATCACATCAGCCAACTTCCGGAGTTCGTGGGCCACCTGATAATAATTAAATATTATTTAATAACACTAGGAGATAAATATATACTTATCATGCTAATTTAATTAATATCGTGTTGTGATTCAGTGGCTACGAAAGGCGACGTCAGTTTTTGAAAGGAATACAATGGGAATGAAGATGCACGCCAAGTATTTAAAATTACATGTTTTATTTAACTATTGATATTTTTTATGTCCAACCAACCTCAACACTAAATGATCCGTAGTGGTATTCCAAGCTTTGTATATTTTGTTTTATAAGCTCCACACTTTTGCCGAAGTCCCCTGAAAGTAAAGAAACGTATTTGTATATCGTCACCTTAAATCGTAAACCGCCTAACTCCACTTTTTGGCGAAAATGACTTTTTGGTATCAATAGAAGCGTTTTTTCAAGGCGCATCTAATCGTATTACTCGTAAATTTCTAAAAAAATTGTGCTCTGAGCAAATTAAATTTTCGTTTTCCTCCTAACTCAAAGACGTGATTTTTAAACAATAAAACCTCGTAACTCCTCCTACTCCCATACAACGAGCGATGTAGGTGGGAGTGAACGTACGTTTTTGCAATAAAACTATGTTTTTTACTTTGTTTTTATTACTACATAGTACTTATTGATCAATTTATACTTAAATTTTGCTGTTTTTTTTGCCATATTATGCTCTAAAATTAAAAGTTACGCGTATGTCACAAACAAAATATTTTGTATATTTTGGTTGGAGTCAGCACTATACTACGTACTAATGTAGGTTTTTTGCAAACAAAGCAGGACGGCTGCTGCAACCCGTTGCTGACGAATCCTTGGCTCCTCCAACCGATCCCATCAGTCATTCTCTTAGAGGCGATGGACTCCTTTGCGAGGGCCCCCAGATTTGGAAGTAGCCCGTGCACTGCATGGCGTGCAGAGCACCAGCTACTTTTTGATTCCGGGGAACTAACATCTTGAAATGCTCCTCGAATGACCGGCAACTATCTACGACTAGGCTGAGGTAGCACATGTGCCGTTCTATAGCAATATGATCATCACTAACCCGCACCCACAGATCTGGTGGCTCCCTGCTCATTAGGAGTTTGTAGGGTGTAAGGAGGGGCGCTGTTTTAGGCCTAGGCGGTGAATCATGCAACACAGCAACTTTCATCTTCGGGATGTCATCCTCGAAGGAAGCTCTCTCAGCCACCTTCTGTGTGTCATCAACAGAATGCATTGTGCTAACCGTTTGCGAGCTAGATTTACAGGACAGTGTTGTATGCCAAGTTCCATTGCAGAGGTGTCCAAGACCGACCCCTGAGAAACTCCGCAACTGACCTCATTCTGCGAAAATAAACCCTTTCTGATCGGGTACTTAATGTACCAGTTGAACCTCTGACTATTTGCTGGAGGTAGGAAGGCCATGAATGGTATTCCAGAGTGGCCCTAAAGGTTCTCCGAGGGATAGAGTTGAACGCGTACATCATGTCAAAACTAACACCCAGCGCAGCTATCCCCGGCCGCGGTTCACACCCTGCTCTAACAGTGAACGAACGCAGAAGTACTTCTACTTATACGTATTATATCCACTATCGATTGTGTATTTCGTAAGCCAAACTGACAATCCAAAAGGTCAAGACTGTTCAACCAGGGGTATCACTAGTTTAAAGAGCTTGTCAGCCTCTTACAGCAGGCAGATGAGTCGGTACACAGAAGAAGTATCTCCAGGACTGCTTTCTTTCTTCATGAGCTTTAACGTGGCCTCTTCCAGTCAGTGGAGAGCTCACTGGCACTCAGGCTGCGGTTTAACAGACAGATTAACTGTCTGTACAAACCAGCTCTGAGCGCCAGCACCCACACACGGTCTGGTATGCCATTGGGGCAAGGAACAGTCTTTTGCGCTCTGTTCCAACTCTCGATCCGTCACTCCTTGGTCGTCAGATGATGATGTTCCTAGTCCATGGGAAACAGCGTGCTTAATACCAGGGTTTCATCGGCGACGGCGGAACCATGGACTCAGTCTGCCTAGTACTGATTTATGTTTACTACTGCTATAAAGATGATTGCTGATCATACAATCATATTTTTATTAAGTACATCAATACTCTATATTTCAAGTAATAGGAAAAGATAGAGAGATTTTATCTATATTTGAATAGCCTAAGTCCATCAAAGAAAACAATATTTTGCTTAATCGAAGTCCGAAAAACTCGTATTTCCAGGAAAAACACGTATCTCCAATAAAAATATTCACATAGAGACTGGGAAAAGCTCGAAAGTCCATTTTATGTATAAATAAATAAAAATAGCAAATTTTACATAGTCACATTCAATCCGGAACCGATTTTTTAGTCTAGTAATAAAAACACATTAGGGGGTGTCCTAACTAGAAGTACATAATAATCAGTTTTTTTTGTCTCCTGAAAAATTTGCTCGCGTGGAGTTGGGCGGTTTACGATTTAAGGTGACGATATACTATACTATACCCAAATCATACCACACTTAATATGTTGATATGTTTATGTACCTATAATAAATACATGTAACCGATCATTGAAGTTAAGCAAGACATTGCATGGTCACTCATGGAATGTGTGACTGATTTGAAGTGGGACGTTTTCGGGACTAGCAAGCTTATGCTGACAAAGTTGTCGGGTACGTAAGTGGTCAACCCCACTGTCAGAAGGCCTAGCTTTACGACGAACCGAGGAAGCGTCGCGGTTCGTCGTACAGCTTGCAAACTTCGACTTCCTTGACCACTTACCCAACAACTTTCTCAGCACAAGGTTGCTTGTGTTGGGGTTCACTAACCCGCACCAGACCCGTGATTGACTTAGGCCAGACATATGTAAACCACTGGATAAGAAGCGCATATCAAAATGTATGAAAACCGCATCGACATGTTTTGCGGGGCAAGAGGAGGGTTCGCTTGACAGTAGTGCATGACAAAGTCGATATTTTTTTAATCGAAAAGTTATAACGGAAAGAATTAACGAATCACGATGGAATCCTAACTAATATTATAAATGCGAAAGTAACTGTGTCTGTCTGTCTGTCTGTTACTCTTTCACGCCAAAACTACTGAACGGATTTGAATGAAATTTGGTATACATACGGTCTAGACCCTGGGAAAGAACATAGGCTACTTTTTATCCCGGAATTCCCACGGGAAAACTTTTTAAGGCGAAGCGAAGCGCGCGGGAACAGCTAGTAAAATATAATTTTGAAAACTATTTTCCTCTTTAATATACTCTAACAATTATATCGATTCTAAAGGTACAAAATGTAGTTTTTCATACTCATAGATTAAAATTATAACAAAGAATAACACGCATATTACGCGTATCAAGTATAAGTAGTGATTCATCTCATATTTTACTTATGCTTGTGCAATAAAAATGTAATAATTACGCTTTATCGATATCACATCGATACTGTTCATCGATGTTTTCAAGCCATATGCGGCAGAAAAAAAGTATTAGTATAAATAAAATGTATTTTATTATTTAAAGTTTAAATACAGTTGCCGTCCATAGCCAATGGAAAAATCAGAAGGGGTGAATTGCCACATGCAAAAAATAAAGAAGAAATGATTCGCAACACGCAGTGTTGCCAGAAATTACTTAATAATATCTACACTAACTTTATGTTTAAAACATTTTGGTACTAGTAGGAAATGTTTTTTTTTCAAAGTCTATTGTGGGGGCCCCTTGTTTGTGGAGGCCCCGGGGCAGTTGCCCCGGATGCCCTCCCCTAAATCCGGCCCTGGGTAATTGTGTCAGTTATAAGACAGCTTACATTTAATTGTACATTTAATACGGCATCCACACGCTTGCTGTTTGCCACAAACACCGCAAACAGCAAACGAAGTCCCAAACACCGAACAAAATTACCCAACACAAACAGCCATCCACATGCTCGGCGAACGTTCATAACATTCCGAATCGGCAAACACGGCGGACGACAAGCTATTTATTACTTTCGGGTTGACATATTTTTATTATATAAATTAAAGCAAGAGAAAGAAAAAAGGAAAATAAGAAGAAAGTAAAGACGATGGTGGGATAATAAAAATACATAGAAATTTGTTTCCGCAACATATAAGGTTGCCTGTAAGAGATCGCTCTCAGCGATAAGGCCGCCTATTGTACATTAGTTCTAGTCTATAAGTATGTTTTTTGTTTGTCTGATTTATGTGGTGTTCAATAAAGCAATATGCTATTCTATTCTATTCTATCGTACAATGTACTGCTTTATTTGGGCTTTAATTTGATTTATATTTTTATTTTGATAAGCCTCCAAAAATTACAGAATCGTAGGTGCTGATCAATCAGACATTTTTACGCTTTGCGCGCCAACAAAAAAGTGTAACAAGTTGATACGTCAGCCTCCCGCAAGACTAGCGCGCATACTAACCGCTGCCAGACGTGTGGATACGTAGCAAACTGTTCGCCAAACATCCTTTGATCTGGCAAGAAAAACCGACACCGATGCCGAACACTGGCCAACACAAACACAAACAGGCAAACAACGACAAACACCCATCCACACGTCAAACAGTGTTTGCTGTTGGCTGTTTGCCATTGTTCGCCAAGCGTGTGGATGGGGCATGACACTGGAGAATGTAATGTCATTTTTACACATTTATTTAACATGCTACTTTTATTACCAAAGGACAACACAACATTGGTCTCTTGTGGTTCTGCCTTCAAACCTAATCTGTTTGGCAATGGAGATAAAACAAATGATGCTTGACTGCCTGAGTCAAGCAATGCCCTTACAAAGAACTCGCGTCCTTGGACATCAAACAATTTTACCCTTATAGTGGGTAAGACAACATTTTTTAAAGAATCATTACAAGATAATTTAACCGCTTCATCATTATTAGGCTTGGCGTCCATATGGAGAAGCATCTTGTGACCCTTTTTGCATTTTTGGCATTGAGAATTGAATTTACATTTTATTCCAAAATGTGATTTTAAACAAATGGTACATAACTTGTTTGAGGAAATGAAATTATTGACGGACATTTATAGGAGCTATCTTGAATGAAGGACAACCATCTATAGCATGGTTGGATCCATTACAAAATTTGCAAATATTATGAGTGACAACATTGCTCACTGATTTTTGCATAAACTTTTTGTGATAACTTTCATAAGTACCACTATCTTCTAGCACCATAGCACACTTTTCTAAGAATGACAAAAACTCTACCATCGTTGGCAGGCTGTCCGAATCCCGGTTTGTAAATTGATCTAACTTTTAAGTTAATATAGCAATCAGCATCATATCCCATTCATGGGTCGGCTATTTTAAATTTTTAAGAGCATATAATTGCTGCTCTACTTCTGAAATAAAGGACATTATAGAGGTTGCAGTGCCCTTCTGCATGGACGGCAACTCTAATATGATATTAATATGATTTAATATTAATCTTGTTTGATTGTCAAAGTGTTTCTTTAATAAAATTAAAGTTTCTTTGTATGACTCATTTACAATAGGAAGGTTAATGATTACCAACAATGCATCATAAGATAAATATTTTCTGAGATAAAAAAGTTTATGAACATCTCATAAAGTATTATTATGTATTACAGCTGTGAACATATCCATAAAGGAAGTATATTATGTATAATCTTTGCCAGAAAAGACAGGAAGATCAATATTGGGAAATTTGGATGTTGAAACATGACTATTGGAAGAAATCTCGATGGAATGAAGTTGTTTTAACCTCTCATTAATCTTTGAATTTATTGGAAAATCTTTTTCTTCCAAATGGCCCATACTTTCTCCGTCTTGATCAATAGTTAAAATATCTAACTGTACCTTTTCATAGTAATAATAATAATAATAATAATAAATATAATAAATATGTGGGGACATCTCACACACGGCCATCCGACCCCAAGCTAGGCAGAACCTGTGTTATGGGTGTCGGACAGCTGATATATCTACACAAATACATAGATAGATAGATACTAAATATAAATATCAACACCCAAGACCCGAGTACAAATATCTGTAATAGTCTTTAAGTGTACTGTTTAATTTATCCTTGCTGGCCTGTAACATCTCAATATTTGCATTGGAAAAACTAGGATTGTTTACAAAAGATTGCATTCGCGTAAATGTCCCTTTTAATTGCGTGCGGAATACTTTTATTAATGACTTTAGTTCCTTTTCCATCGTTTAATTTGTTTAAATTCACTTCACTTACTGTTTAATGCACAAAATTCAATTCAAATTCAAATATATTTATTTGTGAACACAGGTAGACATTATACATACATTCATAGAACATGATATAATATAATAGATGTTTTAGACAATTCTTGTGAACGCTATGTTCTGTCCAACTAGAGTGGGACATACAAATAAGTACATAATTAATTAGCACATGCACATGCATTCAATTGTAAGTGAGAATAAAATAAAAATATAACAGGCAACAAGATTTAAAGAAAAGGTCGATAAGTACATATAGGTCATAGGTTAAATAAGTTTTATGTCAAAGTTCATCATCATTTAAATAATCATTAATTGAATAATAGCATTTTTCTATTAACAGTTTATGTAGTCTATTTTTGAACATTTGAAGATTGAGAATTTGTATGTCATTGGGAATTTTATTATATACTTTTGGTCCCATATATACTATGCTTTTTCTGACAAGTGCCTTTTTTGCCATCGGTAAACACAGAGTATTAGCATACTGTGATCTCATGGTAACTTCTCTTTTGCGTATTTCAGAGACTTTTAGAAAGAGTTTAGGGTTTTGTTTAACGAAAATTGCTACTTCAAGTATATACAGAGATGGAAATGTTAAAATCTTGAGTGATTTAAATAGTGGTTTACAGCTTTCATCACTCTTTATTCCACATATAGAGCGTAAGCACCTCTTTTGAGCCCTGAAAATAGCTTCTCTCTCCGTGCAATTGCCATAGAATATGATGCCATAGCGGAGCGTAGATGCAACGAAGCCGTGGTATGCCGATAGGACTGTTTTACGGTTCACTATGTGAGATAGTTTATAGAGCAAATATGCTAATTTGCTCAGTTTTTTGCATACCTCTGAGGCTTGCTCTTTCCATGTCAGTTTATAGTCAATTTTTAATCCCAGAAATTTTGTAACTGTGACGTTTTCAATAGGATGTCCATCATAATTTATATTTAAAAAGTCAGTAGTATTAGTATTTTGATAAAATGTCATAAATTTAGTTTTGTCAATATTTACTATTAATTTATTATTATTCATCCAATTGATAATGTCTTTTAAAGCCTGATTAATGGAAGATTCGTATATGTCAATATCTATACATTTAATAGTCACTGTGCTGTCATCAGCGAATAAGACCATTGGGTGAGGTATGTCTTTGGGTAGATCATTAATGTATATCAGGAACAATAATGGACCCAATATACTACCTTGAGGTACACCGCTTGTAATTTCTCTAGAGTCAGACATATATTTTATTTCTTTTTTGGCTGTTGGGCAGACTCTTGTTATTTCCGTTGTCTGTTTCCGGTTGCTCAGGTAAGATTCTAAGAGACTGAGAACATTGCCTCGGATACCGTAGGAATTTAATTTATTCAATAGAATTTTATGATCTACAAAGTCGAACGCTTTTGTCATGTCCATGTATATAGCACATATTGGCCTATTTTCATCCATGCATGTCAATATATCCTTGAGTAGGTCATACACTGCAGAATTTATAGTTTTTTCTTTTCGGAATCCCTTTTGTTCTTCTATTAGGATACTATATTTGTTGAGGTAGGATAATAGCGCCCTGTAGATAATTGTTTCAAAAACTTTAGAGAAAATAGATATTTTAGCTATTGGTCGGTAATATTTCATGCTATGACTATCCTCTTTCTTAAAAATTGGCTTAACAATTACAGGTTTAAGCTTTTCTGGGTATATGCCGTTGTCGATACATAAATTCATAATGTGGCTAAGATGGCCTGAAATTTCTGTGGAAACTAACTTGATTGCTTTTGTATGAATGTCATCGTATCCTACACTATTTTTATTTTTTAGGGACTGAATAGCCTTGTGGATTTCCTCTGGTGTTGTTGGCAACATGAACATTGAATGTAGGCAGTTATCAACTACTGAGCCTGTTCTTGGAGGAATATTGTTAGTTGGACTTTCAGTTTCTTGAATCTGGTCGATAAAATAATTATTAAACGCATTTGCGATTTCTGAAGGATCGGTGATAGTACAATTATTTGTATTAATTTTAGTAATTGATTCGTTTGGACAGGTATTTTTAGCACTTTTTATAATATTCCAGCTGGCTTTGGTTTTGTTATCCGAATTATTAATATAGTTATTGTTTTGTGCTCTTTGTGTCAATTTCGTAATTTTTTTAAATCTCTTCGAGTATTGTTTAAAAAGTGCTTTATTGTCAGTGGTTGGATTTTTCCTATAATTCCATAATGATTCACGTTGCCTTCGGCTGCATACTTTTATTCCTTTGGATACCCATTTGGGTTTGTGTTCAGATTTTATAGTCTTGTTGAGTAGCGGAAAGCAGAGATTATATATTAATGTGAATGTCTCAAGGAAGCGGTTGTAAGCATCATTGACGTCATCAGTTTCATAAACGTCTGAGAAACTTAAACTACTTATGCTAGATTTAAATTTGAGTAGGTTTTCTCCACTGAAATCCCTTTTTTCTACGGTCCATGATTGTATAGTACAGGTTTTTTTTACAGGTACTCTAAGTATTTGGGCTGTATGGTCAGACAAACCGTACTCTACTACCTTACCCTTGCATTTTTTCCCAGCGTTATGGGCGAAATTATCGATGCACGTTTTACTTTTCAGTCTAGTGGGTTCTCTTATTTCTAGGACAAGGTTGAAGCTGTGTAGTAGGTTTTGAAATTGCTGAGTTAGGCGATTGTTTTTTAGGATGTCGATATTGAAGTCTCCGCATAAGATTGTGTTTTTCTTATTTATACGCATACAAATTCTCAGTAAATCCTCAATTTTTTCAAAAAACGTTGCAAGATGTTTTGCAACATTTTTTGTTTTTGGTACTCTATAAATACATATAATTATAGTATCTAAATTAATTAGGTCTATGGCACAACACTCAAATATTCCAGTGATAGACAGTTTGGAAATATCCTTTATTTCTTTATATTGGTGTCCAGTCCGGACCAAAATACATGATCCACCTCGTTTTTGGGTATCTCGAGAATAGTGTGTTGCTAATTGGTAGTTGGGTATTGTCAGTAGATCCTCATGTCCTGCAGTCATAAAGTGTTCTGTGACACATAGTATATCTATTGTTTGTTGTTGTGATGTTAGATCTTCCAAGTGAACTGTTAAGCTATCAGTTTTTTTAAGGAGGCCAGCGATATTTTGATGGAGTATATTGATATGGTTAAACACGAAAAAGATTAGAATTATTATTTACTGATTGCGTGGGCTTTTGGTTATCTTCTTTGCTTGAATTGTTCTGTATATTTTTTGTTACGCTGTTGTTTTGTATAACATTTTGTGTCTTCAATGAGTTAAGTTCTTGATTTAGCGTCGACAGTACAGTTCTCATGCCTCTGTTATTTAGATATCCTCCATACTTTGAAAACATGTAGTTGTCATACGTAAGATTAGCATTTGAGTCGAAGAAATACGCATATCCATGACTCTCCACATCAGAGTAAAGTAGGTTATTGAATATTTCAACCCTCCAATTGTACATGGTTTGATGTCTTCCGCAGTTATATGTCGGTGTACATAGTATAACATTTGTATGACTTATATTTTGTATCGTAGCTCTTAAGTACCTAATTAATTCATGATAGTTATTTGTTTTGGTGAAGTCTTCCTCACCTATCATTATGATACAGTAGTCCTGGTATGTAAAATCAGTCAGTTTCTCATTTATGCATTTTAGTTGTTCTCTTATTCCAGCATTTGGTGTTAGGTAGTGCATGATCTGATAATCGCCTCCGTTGAAAATAGTCTCAGCGATATCCAGTACCGCATTTCTCTTATAACAACTCATAATACATAGCTTATTCCGAGGTTTTACTGTATTTCCGTGCTGTAGTGTATTCATGATTTTTTTACTGTTATCTTGTACAGTATGTGCAGGTTGTTCTGAATCACTGTGTGAAATATAATTTGTATTATTGGAGCTATTGGGTATATTTTCTAGCTGTGACTTTCTTCCCTTTCCTTTCTTCTTTTTCGGCGTCACGCAATTATTTTTAAGGCTTTCTGTTACCTTTCTACATATAATATTTTTTCTGCTCATATCATTCATTTGACTCTTCATCTGTTCTATTTCTAAGTTAAGATTAGCGATCTCGTTATGGGCCACTTTAAGTTCATTTTTCAGTTTTATTACTTCAGATTTTAGGTCTTTCATTTCCTCATTTTCTTCATCCGATAGTTCTGGCATGCTATTAATTGACGCATACGTATTATTTTTTGAAGGGTTACTTTCCTCATCAGTTTCATGGGACTCAGACTGTGTTCTATTCTTCTTTCTAAAGGTGATATTTCCGAAAAAACTCATTTTGTATAAGGTGTCTATTATTAATCATATAACATCAGCAATATTTTTCCAGCAGTTATATTTTTTCGTATAACGTAACGTTTCAGTCGGAAATATTTATTTCATATGGCAACACTGATTGGAAATTGTTATATTCTGTGATTATATTTGCGCGTCAACTTGACTTATGTCGTTCAAGTGTCAATGTTGTTGTGATTTGCGCTTGCGCACGATGTTTATTGGTCCTTATTTTGGAAAAACTATTAAGAATTTGAATAATTTGACCGTTTATATTGCTTCACGGCGAAAAGTATATCATAATATAGTCGATCTCACCGTTATTGAGTGATATAAATGTCTGGAACACACTCGCACAGGTTAGTTAGATGATTCTTTACAGGTTTCACAACTTGATGAGGGAAAAAAGGTAATATTTTCTATTTATTTGTAGCAGAGGTACACAATATCAATGTTTACTTTTTGGCATCACAGACCAACCTTTTATAGGTTTTTTATCACACAAACACTGAACTCGATGTTTTGTTTACGAAGTGTCGTCCGTCATCTGTCAACTGTGACAGATACGCAGTGCTGCCAACCTCAGAAACAAAACTGACCCCTCACATCAATGTGACAGAACAGTCAGGCTACCAACCTCACCGCAAAAGTGAAGTGACGTCACGTTTGTCACAAACGAAAAGGAGGTAGATAGATGCAAAAGCGTCTACCTACACCTCCAGATATTGCTCCGCTAGAAGTGAAAATGTTTAAAAACTCACGATGTCCGTAAGCTTGCCGCCACCGCTGCAATATGTTGTAGTGGAGTTTAAGGTGTATCATCACCTTAGATCAAACTTATCTCTGAATATACTCTGAAATACACTGCAATCCAAACTGTTGAGCGTGCATGCACGTGCCGCTTTGCTCACAACTGCACAACTTTTGCACTTTTTAACTGCAATTTATTATTTGTTAAGTATATCGAAGGACCACTTTCGCATGTATAAATAAAATGCGAAGTGGGTTTAGTGGACTGTATTTTATTAATTTTAAGTTCAAAGATTAAAATAGAGTTGCCGTCCATTACCAATGGAAAAACAAAAATCAGAAGGGGCGAATTGCCACATGCAAAAAATAAAGAAGAAATGACATTTGCAACACGCAGTGTTGCCAGAAATTACTCAATAATATCTACACTAACTTAATGTTTAAAAAATTTTTGAGCAGTATTGAATGAACGAACATTTACTTCGTTCTCATGTATAATCCAACTTAATTACGGATGTAATATCTAGGTTGCAGGTTTGTACAAAAATATGACATTGCAAATTTTGCTGTGTATTGCTTTGTTTACAAACCTAATTTTATTAATTTATCGAAGAATTGTGTAGAAAATAAGATGAAATGGTACTTAATGGTGAAAAGAAACATTTTGCGATCCGCCAGAATAACATTTACAAATCAATACGGCACATTTGCCCATTTTTCATAGATTGTTACTCCTTGGGCAGTGAATTGACACTGACATAGTGGAAGTGAAAACGGTGATTACAAGGCGCCGTTGGTGACAGCCCTCTGCCACCTGTAAAGGCGAAATCGGGAAGCGCTTCGTGTCCAGTGGTTTACTTGTCTAAGACTTAGGCCTAAAATCCTTTCTTCTTTTGAAGGAGACCTGTGCCCCAGCAGTCGGTCGAGATGGATTGTGATGATGATGTAATAATAAATAATGCGAAAACGTATTTGCTATAAAACAGCCATTAGGCTATGTCTGAAAAAATTGAACAACGCTCATAATTTTTCTGATGATAGGAATAACCCTCCGTATCATCCTAAAAAAATCTCAGATTTTTCCTATGCGTCAGTAATTTTATAAAAATAAAAACATTTCAAGTTTCACAAAACGGGGATATGATGGCACTTCAGGACTTTTTCCATCGTCTCTATAGGCATTAAAAAAAATATGACAGGTTTTGATGTGACGTTGTTTGGACGTTGTAGGTCTATGGATAGACGTGTGACCAAAGAGTATCTAAGGCCCGGGTCTCCTATTTACGCCTTAGGTCGCGTCCAGAGCGTCACGCCGTAGGCCGCGTCACGATGCTTACTACGTCTACGCGCCAACGTCGGCGTGTGAGGGAGACCGCATCAGTACATTTCTATAGTGACCATCGTGACGCGGCCTACGGCGTGACGCTGGACGCGACCTAAGGCGTAAATAGGAGACCCGGGCCTAAAAGCTGACGCCTGTCAATTTTTTCTTTTTTATTGCCCATATATTTTTATAGAGACGATGGAAAAAGTCCTGAAGTGCCATCATATCCCCGTTTTGTGAAACTTGAAATGTTTTTATTTTTATAAAATTACTGACGCATAGGAAAAATCTGAGATTTTTTTAGGATGATACGGAGGGTTATTCCTATCATTAGAAAAATTATGAGCGTTGTTCAATTTTTTCAGACATAGCCTTTTGTAGTAGTGACAGGCACTGACAGGTTAACCAATGAGTATACACCCACTATGTTTTAAGGTTCACAACCACAGTCGCGAGCACAACTTTTGATCCTCCGTTAACGTTGCGTATCGTCAAATGTCACTGTCAAAATGTAAGGCAATTTTTTTAGTTCCAAAAGTGGCATATGTTTGTGTAGATTCGAAAATAGTATCGAATCCTGTGCTCGCGACTCAGATCATCAACCATTGATCCCATAGAAAAAGAAATCGCATTGCGAAAAAGGAGTTAGACTAGAGCGGCAGTAGCTCCATTATTATTATTATTATTATTATGACGTACCCATCTCGGCGTGCACCCTGGCCAGGCGGTCGGCGGCATCGCGCAGAGCCGTGTGGTGCCGGTGCCACACCTGCTGCTTCAACTTGAACGCCTCGTGCAGCTTCTCGCACCGCTCTTCCAGTGTTGCAGCTTTCTCAGCTGGAAATAATTACGGCCGTTAAGTTCAACCCGCCAATGCCGTTCGATATGTCACTGGAACTTTTTCATTGCAAGTGAGTGTACCAATGGGGAAGAAAACTTACTGAGACTTTGGCAGCACCAGCGAGTGTGTCTTTCTGGTTCTGACCAATTACATTGTTATAAAAAAAATAAAAAAATTGAGCAGTAAAATAGTAACATTACAATTAAATAGTGTCACTGTTACCCGTACTAGGTCATCCCTGTATTACAGGCAACAGTGCCCTCCATAAAATAGCACAGTTTGTGAGTTTTACTACTACAATTTGGTAGACTTAATATAAATTTAACATGCTTAAAATTAACATGCAGACATAACCAATAAATTGAAACGTGTATTACAAAAACTTTATCACAAATAAGGTAAAACAAATGTTGTAAAATTATTTCTAAAATATAGAACTAGTATGTATTTAATAACTAAATATCTACTACAATAGATTAAATAATTAATGAAAATCCAGTATTGACTATATCCATGAGTAATTAATTAATTAAAATTATTTATTTTATATAAAATTAATTGCTATTTAATTTATTTTATTTAAAATTTGCATATTTATAATTAGATATTATTACAATAAAAATAAAAATACGCATATTTGATTTTTAGATTATTACTAGGCAATTGTGATTAGTAAATTTTCTGTTTCAGCATATGTTAACGACATTAGAAAAGTGGTAGTCCATTTTTTTAATTCAAATTTTTTTTGAGTATACAATGTGTTGAGTTGACTTAATTTATTATATAAAAATTTACTAATGGCCGGTTTAAAACCTCTTGCAAACTTAGTTCTGCAAGTGTCTAAGGGCGCCTTCAAATTAGTCGCTAAGTGTCGCGCGGCTGCAGCGCTGCTGCAGCGCTGCAGCCGCACTGCTGTCAAAATCCATATAAATTTTGTAATTTAAAAGATGCGCGACTGCAGCGCCGCAGCAGCGCTGCAGTCGCGCGTTAATAATTTATATGGAATTTAGACAGCAGCGCGGCTGCAGCGCTGCAGTAGCGCTGCAGCCGCGCGACACTTAGCGACTAATTTGAAGGCGCCCTAAATCGAAGACTATGTCCTTACGCCTTTTATATCTAAAGTTAGTTTTACCATGTTGTAGTGTAATAGAGTGTGCGTCAAGAACACAGTTCAAGATGAATGATTTCCTGATAGACAATATGCATGAGGAGTTGTAGACAATAGTTGTTGGGGTTCTAATAGGCAGGAATAAACAGTTGTTGGGAAGAAAAAATGGCGACTGAACCAACCAATTGGCCATGCTAACTTTCTGAACAAGAATGGAATGCTTAAAACTGTTTCGAGGAATATGCTTTCTGTACAATTTCTAGTTATCAGATTTTAAATTGAGTCTCTATTTTTTAAATTATTCAATAAAAACTAATAACCTTCCTTTGACCTTACCATTACATTTTTTTTGGGATTTATGCACATAATGCATTTGCCAATTAACAAAGTACTCTGTCTACAAAAAAACTGGCATTTATCTACAAAAAAACTGTTAACGTCAAAAGCAAACGTCTAAATCGTGTGTTTATATAAATCTTTGCCATTTGTTACAGTTAGAAGTAGAAAAATTGATTTAATTTATAGAAATGGCAAAGTAGAAGGAAACAGAAGGCCTGGAAGGAGGAAATTGACGTGGCTGAGCAATATAAAAGAGTGGGCCGGTGTAAAAACCGTGGAAGAAATATTTAAACTAGTAAAGAATAGAGAGCGCTGCAAAGAGAGTTCCAATGGTGGAAAGGCACTACAAGAAGAAGATTTATTTTTTCTACCTTGTTTTGAAACTCTACTACGAATAAATAATAAACGAGTGGATACTACGATGGCAACAAGAGAGGCTCATTTCGAAAATGCTGCCTCTCGAAATTTGCCTCGAGCTTAGCCCCTCGGCTGTCGACCAACCTTTATAAGGTGGGCAATAAATAGTCCACATATTATGTCCCGCCATCTCTAAAGATGTTACTGGTCTGCCGTATTTAAGTGAGCGATATTGCCTATGTGAACTACATTTATCTTGCTTTAACCTCAACTAAGTGTAAAAAAAAAAACGACAAGGATGGCATATAACCTATCGGCTGTTAAATCGGCTCCCAACCGACCTTTATATCCTTATAAAACCTGGTGCTCGATTCGCCTCATTGAGGCGCGTTATTGAAAAAATATTAAGTAATAAAAATGATCAATGAAGCGTACTGTTTTAATTTACTGGTGTAATATAATTAATATTTTGTACTAGTTTTCCTGTACCTCCTGTAGGTTGGCTGGTAGAAAATGCTCTTAGCATTAAGACCTCATTTTGTACATTTATTTCTTATATTTGTGCAATGTATGGAAAAATCGCAGCGTGTACTAAACAACTCTGGAAACAGTGTTAAAAAAATGTTGTGATGATTGTATAATTCTGTATAATGGCGTATGTGTATCGTTTTTGAAGGAGCATACTTTGAAGGTGATAAAATAAATTTGGATGAATAACAAACATTTTTTGTTTTATTGACCCAGTCCTGATACTTTTTACACAAAGTAGTACTTAATCTTGTTTCTCGTAATATTATCTACATAAATAATATATTAAGTAGGTATGAAGTAAATATACAAATTGTGGTATTTTTCTCCTACATCCCGGAAATAACGATATTGAATGATGAAATATGCAAAATGGCCGCCGACAGGTGAGGGGTTAACAATGTTATGATTTTAGAGTTAGATGACAATGACATTCTACCTCACTGACGTTAAGTAACACTTTTGCTTTTTTTTGTAGCGCAGGCAAGGATAAATCCTATAATGCATTTATGTGAATTTACATACATTCAGCCGGCCAAATTTTAAATAAATATTAAAAATAGTTGTAATGAATAAAATACAAAAATAACGAAATTAGTTTCTTAAAATGGTCTATATTTTCAAAATAAATTATAAAAAATACATATCATCATAGATTGGTAGCATGGCCAATTACAGCTGGGAATAGGCTACTGGACTCTTTTTTAAAGTAGGTCTAATATGATTAATAATCTCTCTATTAGACCAAAAAAAATAATCTACAATTTTTTTGGACCTTGCAAATCGCAAAACTTTAACTTGAAAGCTTTACTTTTCATATGAAATGAAATCGTTTATTTTTTCGACAAATATTAGAATTACTTGTCAAAAGTCATAATCTACCACCATTTCACAAAGGCCCCGTCATTACGGAGGAAAGAAAGTCAAAGTCAAAGTCAAAAGTCAAAGTCAAATTTTTTTATTCATCGTACAAATATAAAATTTTCTGATGAACGTCAATTTTTACAAATTACTCTCCGTTCGGATAAGGGGGGGCTCTTTCTGTCTAAGGAGAAGAACGGAGGCAAGAAACTCCTGAGCCATCTTTTCAAAAAAAGACTTAAAACTAGTTGGTATACAATACATATAAGCTTAATAATAATTATTATAATAATATGAGCAGAGCTAACTACTTATCACAGCCATGCATTAACGTCCTCTAAGTAATCATCAATTTTATAATAAGCTTTTTTACTGAGTTTCTCTTTAATGTAACACTTAAACTTATTCTCTGGCATTTGAGCAACTTCTGTTGGAAGCTTATTATAAAATCTAATACAGTACCCTAAAAACGATTTATTAACTTTCGCCAGACGCATCGCTGGAAAAGCCAGCTTATGCTTGTTCCTAGTATTAATGTCATGATTACTGCCAACTGTATCAAAAGTGGAAATATTCTTTCGTACATACATTAAATTGGCAAAAATGAACTGACATGGAACTGTAAGGATGTTAATTTCTTTAAATAGTTCTCTCAATGAATCCCTGGAACCAAGTTTGTATATAGAGCGGATGGCTCTTTTCTGTAATACAAATATAGTTTCAATATCAGCGGCTCTACCCCAAAGCAAAATGCCATACGACAATAAGCTGTGGAAATAACTAAAGTAAACTAATCTGGCGGTTTCAACGTCGGTCAGTTGTCTAATTTTCCGTACAGCAAAAGCTGCGGAGCTCAACCTTCCAGCCAATTTGGCAATGTGAGGTCCCCACTGCAACTTTGAATCTATAGTCATACCAAGAAAGACAGTATCATTAACTAGGTCCAATTTATTCCCATCTAGAATAATGTTAGTATCGCATTGTCTAACATTCGGCAGTGTAAATTTAATACATTTCGTTTTCTTAGAATTCAATAAAAGATTATTTACGGTAAACCAATCGTGTATGTCAGATAGAATAGAATTAATTTCATAAAAATTATTTTCACTTCTTTTAACTTTAAAAAGCAAAGAAGTATCGTCAGCAAATAAAACTATATTAGTCAATTTTTCAACCATAAAAGGCAAGTCATTAATATAAATGAGGAATAAAAATGGTCCTAGAATAGATCCTTGAGGGACGCCTATCTTTACATGAGCCCCCTGTGATTTAGTATTGTTAATATCGACCCTTTGTTGCCTCTTGTCTAAATATGAAGCTATCAAATCTAAAGCCTTTCCTCCTATTCCATAGTATCTCAGTTTCGAAATTAAAGTCTGATGGTCTACACAATCAAACGCCTTCGACAGATCACAGAAGACTCCAATAGCATCGTGATGGTCTTCCCAGGCGTCAAATATGTGCTTAATTAACGCAGTACCGGCATCGGTTGTTGATTTGCCTTTTGTAAAACCATACTGCTGGCTATGAAACAATCGAGCTTCATTGAAATGCAAAAGCATCTGATTGAGTATGACCCTCTCAAATATTTTACTCAAAACTGGAAGAACCGAGACAGGTCTGAAATTTGCAGGGTCCTCCATATCCCCACTCTTGAACAGAGGTATAATTTTACTCAATTTCATAAGATCTGGGAACACACCTTCAGCGATACATTTATTAAAAATGTTAGCCAAAATTGGGGCGATTTTATTAATAATAGAAAGAACAAATTTAACTGACATTCCCCACAAGTCTTCAGTTTTCTTCATATTTAAGGACTTAAATGTTTTTATAATAGTTAATGTATTAATATATCTGAATTTAAATTCCTTATCGGTTGAAGGTGCGTTCTCCTTCATCAGGGTTTCAGCTAATGTAGCTGAAGAATCTAGGTTGCAAGTAGTTTCTAAAGGAATGTTCGTAAAAAACTCTTCAAAGACTCTCGCCACCTCGTCATTTGATGTTATTATGTCATTGCCTACCTTTAAAGATAAATTAGTCTCGCGTGTTCGATTCTTCCCCGTTTCGTTATTAATAATATTCCAAATGGCCTTAGATTTGTTAGCCGAGTCTTTAATCTTGTTATTAATAAAAATTGTCTTCGCACAGTGACAGACACATTTGTACATTTTGCTATATTTCTTCACATAAGATTGAAAGTCAGGGCGGAGTATGAATGTTTTCATCTCATACAGATCATATAATGTCGCCCTGCTTTTGCGAATACCATCTGTAGCCCAGTCACAAAATTTAATTTTATTGTCTATCAAAACTTCCTTCGTTTCAAAATTACTCTCAAACTCATCAGCTATTATCTTAAATAAGTTAGTATACATCTCATTAGAATTGCAATCTACTTTAACCTTCGGAAGTTTTTCGTCTAGTTTCTTCAAGTAATTGTCAATTTTCTTTGTAGTAATCGGTCTGCATCTCACCTTAGTTTTATTTGTCTTGTCAGTGTTTACTAAGGTAATGGTCTGCCCACTGTGGTCTGACCTCAGACAATTTATCACACTACTGTCTTTAAACTCACAGTTACAGAATATGTTATCTAGACAAGTGGCCGACGTGGATGTAATTCTAGTTGGTTCCAGAAAGACATTAAAAAGATTAAATGATTTAAAAAGTAACAGTAATTTCGACCTATTAGGAGAGTCACCTAATAGGTCAACATTAAAGTCACCACACACTATTACTTCCTTTTTACTATTGGAAGCTAACCTTAGAACATCCTCCATGACAGTCTCAAAGGTAATGAAATCACCAGTAGGTGGCCTGTAGGTACATACTATTATATACTTGTTTAGCTCTGCACATGAAATTTCTATATGGTGTTTAACAGAAAGAGCAACTATGTCCTTTCGTTCTTTACATTTACAATTTTCTTTAAGAAATATAAGTGACCCGCCATGCTCGTTGCACTTTCTGTTAAAACAGCTTATAAGTTTGTAATTTTTCAATTGGAACATCATTTTATTCTCGTCTAACCAATGTTCTGTGATACATAAACAATCAATGTTAAATTTTTCGGAAAATAGTTCTAGTTCTAACAATTTAGAAGAAAGACTCTGAATATTCTGATGTACTAATTTAAATTCATTCTTAAATGTCTTGTCCTTTAATAGTTTTGAGCCGAGAGAGCAGTGAACTGAATCAATCTTTATATCAACGCTATGATGCTCTCCCGTTGTCTGAGAATCTAATTTAAATCTACTGTACTATTACTATTATCAGTATTACTACTGACGGTGTCAATAGGGACACAAGTTTTCTTCGTTATAATGCTTATAACTGAGTTAATAAGATGAGCTACTTCTGTAGCTAGACGTCGTTTCTGATTTGAGGACAAAAATAAACTGTTCCAAGTCAACTTAAAATTATCTACGTACAAATTAGTATCAAAGAAATTGATACAATCAGATTTACAACATGCATTGTACATTGTTTTATTGAGGCTACATGTCATATAATTGCATTTGTCAGGCAGTGTGCATGAGTAAGGAAATGCACAAACAAATACGTGTTTTGTAGGAAGGCCTTCTAATATAGCAAAACTTCTATGTATGTCAGACTTTGACACCCCTAAACTATTTCCCACCATAATAAATATAGTTGTTTTGTCAGTGTGTGACCTCTCTGAAATCAATTCAACTATTTGTCCGAATGTAAGTTCTGGGTAACAATAATTAACAACTTTTCCATTTACATGATTACCCAACATGTGCCCGAAATCCTTGCCAAGCCTATCGGAATATATAACTGTGCTGTAATCCTCGCTTGAATTGCTACTACTTGTAGTAAGCCTTGTCAAGGAAGTGGGTGACATCTTAGGTAACTGCTTATTACCTACTATTCTACTAGCTGCCTGAGCATAGGTGGGTTTCCTATGAAATTTCTTAGTGGAGGCCTGAAAAACATCTGCTGCCGCCGATCCGCTCTGGATGACCTCTGAGGGTGGCGCGGCCGTCGGGAGGCTGGTGGTGGCCGCCAGGAGTCTGGTGGTGGCCCTCGGGAGAATGGTGGTGGTCCCCGAGAGTCCGGTGGTGGTCCTCGAGAGACCAGTGGTGAGTCCAGTGGTGGCCAACGGGATGCTGGTGGTGGCCGCCAGGAGTCTGGTGGTGGCCCCCGGGAGGATGGTGGTGGTCCCCGAGAGTCCGGTGGTGGTCCTCGAGAGACCAGTGGTGAGTTCAGTGGTGGCCAACGGGATGCTATTTGTGGCCTCCGAGGTGGTGGTGGTGGCCTCCGGAGATGCGGTGGAGGCTTCAGCAGGTGAAGACTTCTCCGGCAGCATCTCAACCCGAACTAAGCCCACACTTCTCAGCACCAGCAGCTGGTTTTCATACTCCACAGTTCTCTGGTCTAGGACAGACTTCAATGTGGCCAGCCTAGACTGTAGCATAGCCATGTTGAACTCGCATTCTTGGTTGTTGTCTGCGAGTTTCTGGTTGTAGTCCGACACAGTCGAAAGAAATGGCGAAAGAAACTCCTCGAGCATCTTTTCAACTTTTTCCTTATATCTAATACAATTTTTTACTCATTTCTAGTAATAATAATCCATAAACAGGCGAAAACGGTGACAGCCATATTTGTTTATAAATTATCACTTATGTGATGTCACACGGGTAGAAAACAATCATTTGACATTTAAATAATGACAACAAAGCTACGAGACTAGATATAAATATGTCAGAGTAATTATTTTCAACCTTTCCGACCTCACATCCTGTCACTTCGTGACCGTAATGGCTGATAGCGTTTTCAGCGTTCATTTTTAGGGTTCCGTAGCCAAAATGGCAAAAACGGAACCCTTATAGTTTCGTCATGTCCGTCTGTCCGTCTGTCCGTCTGTCACAGCCGATTTACTCGGAAACTATAAGTACTACAGTGATGAAATTTGATAGGAATATGTGTTGTATGAACCGCTACAAAAATATGACACTAAATAGTAAAAAAAAGAATTGGGGGTGGGGCCCCCCATACATGTAACTGAGGGATGAATTTTTTTTTTTCGATGTACATACCCGTGTGGGGTATCAATGGAAAGGTCTTTTAAAATGATATAAAGTTTTCTAAAAAACATTTTTCTTAAAGTGAACGGTTTTTGAGATATCAGCTCTCAAAGTCGTAAAAAGTATGTCCCCCCCCCCTCTATTTTTATAACTACGGGGTATAAAATTCTAAAAAAAATAGAGGTGATGCATGCTAATTAACTCTTTCAACGATTTTTGGTTTGATCAAAGTATCTCTTATAGTTTTTGAGATAGGTTGATTTAACTGTAATTTTGGTTATTATATTTGCTGCTACGGAACCCTTTGTGCGCGAGCCCGACTCGCACTTGGCCGGTTTTTAATTTGGTTGTGTAATTCAATTTATGCAACCATCTTAGACATTTATTTCGTCAAATCCATACATTATTTGTAAGGTAAATACTACAGCAAATACTCATTTATGGTGCCAATTTTGATATTTAGTAAAATAGCCTATTAGGCACAGTCGCCATCTGTAATTAGCTTTTAGTTTTTCTCCCCATTACGTGTGTGTACGTATGTGTTCGAACACTACTTAAATATAGGTATATATTTATTACTAACTATGTAGGTTTTATGTATTACTAGCTGTCCCCGCGCGCTTCGCTTCGCCTTAAAAAGTTTTCCCGTGGGAATTCCGGGATAAAAAGTAGCCTATGTTTTTTCCCAGGGTCTAAACCGTATGTATACCAAATTTCAATCAAATCCGTTCATTAGTTTTGGCGTGAAAGAGTAACAGACAGACAGACAGACAGACAGACGCAGTTACTTTCGCATTTATAATATTAGTAAGGATTATATGTAGGTATTTACACATCGTTTATACTTTATATTAATGTAGTTTATAAATATCTCTTCTTTTCACACGATACCCATTTTCTTTCTTTCTATTTCCTATCAATTTGGTTGTCTGGAAGAGATTTCTTTTAGTAATAAGGCCGCCGATTGTGCTATTTATTTTCTCTTCATGTTTGCAATACTGTTTCTGTTTGTGTGCAATAAAGAGTATTTAATCTTTATCTTTTATCCTAACTAATATTATAAATGCGAAAGTAACTATATCTTAATCTAATACATCTGTCTGTCTGTCTGTCTGTTACTCTTTCACGCCAAAACTACTGAACGGATTTGAATGAAATTTGGTATACATACGGTCTAGACCCTGGGAAAGAACATAGGCTACTTTTTATCCCGGAATTCCCACGGAAAAACTTTTTAAGGGGAAGCGAAGCGCGCGGGAACAGCTAGTCTTATATACATTTCGTTTCGTCACCTTGCGCCTCCAGATCGTCGGCGTGTTGAAGCTGCAGCCGGGCGGCCTGCAGCGGCGGCTCGCGGCGGCACTGCTGGCACACCGCGCGCCGCCGCGCCCACAGCACCGGCCCCTTGCACGACGGGCACGCGTACGCGCTGAACAACAACTGCAACGAGAACACCCAGTGTTATTAGCCGGATCTCCCACCAGACGATCGAACGCGATCCGATCGCCCGATCCAAGCAGTTTAATATGTAAAAATCCTTGGATCGCGCGATCCGATCATGTTTTATCGTCTGGTGGGGATCCAGCTATTCTCCAGCTAGAGGCTGTATACAGAAACAAAGCGGAAACTTATAAGCTCGTGGTCACAAAGCTGAATATAGGTATACCATTAATTTATTTATACCTGTATCGACTCTGTAACTATCTATTTTCGTAGTGCTCATACAAACCGTAACAGGTTTCAGAATCACTAACTGAGTAAGAAACAAGTATGTATATATTTTCCCATTGCTGGGCAAAAACGTTGAAAATTTTCCACTCATCCCGATTTAACGCGGCTACCTGCCAAGCCAGCAAATATTCGAGAAATAAATAACAACTCACGACAGCGTCTTTCCTGTCGCCGTCAGCGCATGCGGTGCAGTTGCAGTGGAACAGGTACTGCGCCCGGAGGCGCGCGCGCCGGTCGGCTGCCAGCTCGCGAGCGCGGTGCGGCCCGTAGCAGTTGAGCACCTCCGCGCCGGCCGCCAGCTCGCGCCCGCCGCGGATCACCAGCCGGTGCCGGTGGAACCTGACGTGTTAATACAGGGTTAAAAATAAATAAATAAATATGTGGGGACATCTCACACACGGCCATCCAACCCCAAGCTAGGTAGAACCTGTGTTATGGGTGTCGGACAGCTGATATATCTACAAAAATACATAGATAGATAGATACTAAAAAGTATAAATATCAACTCCCAAGACCCGAGAACAAATATCTGTGTTCAAACAAATATCTGCCCCAGCCGGGAATCGAACCCGGGACCTTCGGCTCAGTAGTCAGGGTCACTAACCACTACGCCATTCGACCGGCGCCGGTTAAGAGGATTCAGTGTGATGTATGTGAGTTCCGGTTTTCAGAAGTGTATGGGACACCGTGACGCCGATGCTAGGGGTTCCTGCACACGATGCCGTCTCCGCGCCGTCGCCGCGCATTTACACTGTAGTAGATACGAGCCGCGCGAAGCCCGTGACCGCGCCGCCACCATTGCCGGCATTACCGTGCACGTTCGTATGCGGCCGGTACTGGAATGAATGCAACGACAGGAAGCGAGGGGAACGCGCGCGGTGGCGGGCTTCGCGCGACTCGTGCTACAGTCATAGAATAACGAGACTAGCATAGAATGACAATCTCCTTAGCGGAACTGTAACCATTGTAATGTTATTCTATGCTACAGCGTAAATGCGCGGCGTCGGCGCGGAGACGGCATCGTGTGCAGGAAGCCTAGCGCCGGCTCACCGCGCAGCCGGAAACAATGCTCGCCGCGTCTAAGCCCGGCGTACAAAGCATACTGTTATTTCAACCAAATCAAAATTCAATTTACAATATAATACAACGCAGAGCAGATTTGCACCACTATCACATCACAAGCAAAGACACACTGTTATTGCATACAATAGATAGTTGATAAAAACTATTTCTTATTATACTTATAACATAAGCACAGAGAGTCAATTAAAACACCAGTAGAACATAAAGGTAGCCAGTGGTTAGACTATGTCGCTGGAATTGCATTTTTTTATCACCATCGCTGCTTTGGCCAGTATTTTTGTATCAGCTCATACAGAGCGCCCCGATTGTACCGACGATACTCAAGGTAAGGATTAGACATGATAGCAAATATAGCACTTCGCTCAGAAGTTGGAAGGTAATTTTTATAGTTTTGAATTGTACTGTATTTAACTTTAGGGAGGACATAATCATTTTCCATGACCGACATTTTCCCAGGCAGTTAATCTGGCCGATTTTTCTTTCTTCCTTTTGTAGCACGTGTGCACTGTGCAATCGGGGCGTTCTATTTTCCTCCTACAAAAATTCGGTCATCAATAATTATGAGCGAACACCCTCGTGGTGATATTCTTCCCTTCCTATGAGATTCTAACTTTGTGAGACTATTTGTTTTCGCAGGTGTGTGCAGACCCCACGATTTATGCCAGATGGTTGCGGGCCTAGCCCACTTAGAACGTGGAGTGTGTTCAATAAAAGTTCCCTTGACAGACCCTGTGAGTATTCATGCACATTAGGCTGCGTCTCCGTTAGATATACAGTTAGGCCGAGGAAGTGAAGTCGTGGCTGTTATATTTTATTACGGTTCCTTTGGGATGTCGTGACGCAACGCAACAATGGCCCTATTGCGGCGTATCGCATTAGTATGCCGGGTGATAACAGTTTGCTAGTTTTGCGCACATTCTACGTAATTTGCAGCGTTTCGCGCGCCTAGTACAAGTGAACAGTCGGCCTACTGGGAACGCACCACTCACAATCACACTCAAAAGAATCGCACAGAATTGGTTATACTTAAATTACTATTTTTGACCATCGCGGATAGCTCAGCGAAATTATTTAATGGTCATATTTTATAATAGTCAATGCGCGTTGCAGTCTTAAGTAGCTACGCTTAGCTCAGCAACCAGTGAGTAACTCGCTCTACACCAATAAAAATGAGTACAATACATAATAATATAAAGTATTTTTACAGCAACATAACCATAAACCACGTAACAAAAGACTCATAAGTACTGCTAACATAATATTATTATTTTGATAATTTAAATAGGACACCAGATGTTTCATAAGTGGTATTGTAAGTCGAAAAGTGGGGTACATGTTCAGGATAACCCCCTGAGTCACCATTTCAGCTCCCTGTGCCATTTTCTAACACCCTTTATCGCATTTCAGCCAGCGCCATGCTTGGGCTTCCCTTCTCTGAGGATGGCATATGCCAGGTCATGCGACAACCATCGGCCACCATTCATCATTATAGACGAGAAATTGGCTTACATCAACGTGTCTAGACAAACTGAAACATGCAGGACTAAATTAACCGTAGTTATCTGGTTGTATTGTTCACAAGCATAAAGTCTACTTCACTTGAATATTGAGATTATAGGTATTTATATGTTGTGTATTGTCTCATTAAAGTTGTATTGTATGGTAAATTCAGTCTCTTTATGCGAAGGTACTAAATATAATACTTAATATAATTAAGTATTATACTAATATAATGATGTTGATTCTGAAGGCAGAAATTATAATTTTAACGCTGTCAAACTAAAAAAATTGCTAGCATAAAATGACATTTACGGAAACAATCATAGAGTCGAATTTTAAACAAAGAAATTAAGGTTTTGACGTCTCTAAATTTAAAATTTCCGCCTTCAGAATCGATATCAATATACTACTAAATATAATTAAGTATTTTACATATAATTTTTGTATAAAAGCCTGACTGAATTAATCTGTTAAAGAAATATGTGTGCTATCCAATGATATTATAACATAAAAGAAGGAAGATATGGCATATCCCTCTCAAAGTTGAAGGGTCCAATAAAAATCTATTGACATTTTCATATACAGTTCTCCCATATTAATAATGCGCATGCAAATCTTCGCAAACTGTCGTATTCCCGGAAACACCCGAATCAGTGCCTTAAACAAAGCACTTGCATTTTGATCCTTGTTCGAAAGAAATAGTAGTCAATATCATGTGACACATAATCGAAAACAATTTGGGCCGTCGGTGGCTGTCACCGATCAGTCAAGGGTCTCAAGGTCAAGATCAATATTACTTTTGTGGAATTATAAAGAGCTGCAATTACACATCGTTCTTGTTATTTTTTTCAAATGTGAATTTAATTTCAACTTTAATTATTTTTGACGATGCCATATTATGAGGCACATTTAAGAATAAAATATGCGTCACATTGATAGACTTCACTTTGCCAATAAAGCCACACCCAAAAGACCAAGTTTGTAATTGTAATATTATTGTGAATGATCAGCGCTGTAAATACTTTTGAACTGAGATTTTAATGTAAACATTTTTATTAATGTGAAATAATCAGTGCTGTAAATACTTTTGAACTGAGATTTCTATTTTTTTATATAAACCTGTGTTTGAAATCCATTTCTCCTTATAATATAAACCTTGTGTTTTTCAAACCTTCTTTCATCCATCTTTACATCAGCTTCAGTAAGACACTTGAAAAGTACCTACTGTAACATTTTCGAAGTAAATTTTAATATTATGGAATATTATGAATTATCGAATCAAATTTCGTTACTGATAAATCAATTATCTCTTTTAGCACCAATTACATAATTCTACTAAAATTTCATGAAGAAAATGCACTTAACCACTCTAAATACATAATAGTTTTCTAACGCTCGGGAATACGACCGTTGCCGAACAATGACGAAGATTTCTATGTGCATTATCAATTTTGGGGAACTGTACTTTATATCCCATTCCACGGGGAAAGACATCTAATACAAACAAAAACTACCCTTATTCAAATGTAATAAGGGTTCTGTCAGATGTCTTTCCCCCCGTGGAATGGGATATAGGTTACCATTTCACTCAGAAAATGGTATTCTGTGTAAAAATTAATTAGTATCTTACGTGTTAACGATGTTGGGGTCGCAGGAGTGGTTCATCATGGCCGCAGACGGGTAGATGGCGGTGGCATGCCGAACCTCTCGCTCCGACAGAGTACGGCTTTCTCCTGAAAATATGTATTGGTATTGGTTCCTGTGTTAGATTTTAAATGATTTTCTAACACTAATTTTTGTAACTGTTTCTATTATTATACAATAAAGTGTTAATAAATAAATAAATAAGGCCTTGAATTCATTAATAGTCGGTTCGTGAGTTTGACAAGGTACAAAAGTGTATCACTATTTATGAAGCTGACTGTACCTACTCAACCGCTACTCCCCTATACGTACAATGTATTCTATTCTATGTACCGTGGTACTTACCTTTACCACTATCATCAAATGTAGCGAGGCTTAAAGCTGCATGGCCATTGCAGACTAGCTGACCCAAGCTTCTCAGTATGAAGGCAGATGCGAACAGTTTCACCTGTTCTGAAGACATGGTGCTGGGCAGTTGACTCGCAAGATAAGGAAAGAATGTCGTAAAAGACTCCAGGTATAAAGCTAGCATTGTTGCAGTCTGAAATAAAATATATTATGATATTAAAATTTGAGTCATAAAAAATATAATAATTATGATTGATAGGAAATAAAAAAGATTAAGGAAGGATGTTGTGAACTTACCAAACCATACTGTATATAATCTGCATTATTCATCTTATCAAAGTTTGTGACTAGATTAAACATCCTGTAGAAGGCTGGGGTGTCTTTTTTGTATATTTGTACATTATCGCAGTCTGAGTAGAATTTAAATAAATCTTGGGCATTTGTCTGCTTAGTTTTGGCGTCCTGAGGTAGTGCTGGAAATCCATGGCTAGCAGATACTAGTAATACCCTGAAACATAATCACAGTGATCACTGTTAATATTTCTGCGATCATTTTTCACTGTATGGCTGATGGTGGTGATTATGATATTTTGTGATTGCTATAACATAATCATGTTACCTTAAAGCTAAGTGAGCGATCCCTATGGTGGGGAAGAGACGGCTCTGCGCGCCGACGCACTCGAAGCGGTGGTGTTGGTCCCACGCGGCGTCGCGGCACCGCTCTCCGCAGTACACCGCACGGGAACAACATTTGCAACTGCCAGGAATAATATATAATTATTTTTTGTATCGGGTGAACGAAAGGAGCTTCTTCAAGTGACTTAGCAACTATTCCTTGAATACTTTTTCTTCTTGTCGGGGACAATGACAAGAGAAAGAGCCTATGATTCATGCGCGGGGCAAGACGGAGGGGGGAGAATCGGCTGCTGTTCTGTCACATCTCTGTCTCTGTCTGCAGGTACGAAACTTGCGACGGGTGGAGCGACGGCGGCGGGGCGGCGCGACGGCGATGTAATTCTTCTTCTTCTTATCGTGTCGACGACAAACCAACAAAGTCGCTAATTAAATGCATTAAAAACATAGCGTTGTGCACGAAACAGGCGACGGCCCCGCCCCAAGTTTTGTACCCGCAGACTCCGTCACGTCTCTGTCACGATGGCAGAGACCTCGCCGCGCATACCTCAGGGAGTGCACAATGAACGATTTACTGTTTATGTATTTGGTGATAAAAAGGCGTAAACTGAAACCCGTGTGTAGGTACTCTTGAGGAGATTTATTGTATTGTACCCTAAGCAAAATAAATATTATATACATATTATTTAAACAATACAGAAACAAATTATTTATGTATACTCACGGCACACAATTCACATCACCACGACAGCACTGTTCGCACACGATTGCAAGGTCTCCATCAAGGGGCAACGCGACAAATGCATAAGGGTCCTCAGCAAACAGGACATCGCCTCGCTGAGTGGCCTGCTTCGTCACCACATATCGGCCGGCTGTGTCACTGCGCCTGATTAACAAATAGAGAAGTATATCAGCATTTTTTTAGTATGAACTATTATTAGCTATTGCTATATTTTTTATGTTATTGAAAATAAACTAAAACATATAATATGGTAAAAGCTTGCAAGAGATCAGGAGCGTAGCGGACTGTATGGTGTGGTGATGAATATGGGCCCTGGCGTTTGCTCATTGGAATTAAATAAACGTGGATATTGGTTTGATCCATGTAGCATTTAGCAGAAATGGAAAGGGATGTTTAAAGAATTGTGACAGTGAATACTAAACACCCGGGACCTTCGGCATAGCAGTTAGGGTCACTAACCACTACACCATTCAGCCGTCAAGGACCCACCACTTAGTCAAAACATAAATCGCAGTTTCAAAGTTAGTAAGTAACAAAAACATCACATTCAATCATACACAATGGGTTCTGCTCATCTCGCATAATCTTTATTGACCAAAACTCATTTCGCATAACTCGTATGGTCTAAACTTTTTTGGCCGAACCATCACTTTGCCAAGACTTATGTGGCATAAGGCTCGTTTCCTCTAAAACCCTTTAGGCACAATCTTTAAACACCTAAGTTTCGTTTGCTCAAATTTATGTTCGTCTATACCTATGTATAATCTTGTTTCTCGTAATGTTATCTTAATAAATAATATATTAAGTATGTAGTAAATGTACAAATTGTGGTATTTTTCTCCTACATCCCGAAAATCACGATATTGTATGATAAAAAAATCGAAAGTTAACGACCAATATAATTATTACAAACCCCATGAGATCGAAACCTTAAATAGGTGCGACGACGAGCAAAGCGAGGAGGAGCGTGTTAGGTGCACATGTTCATCAAAACCAAAGCGGAGCGCAGCGAAGCGGAGCGGAGCGTTTTCCAAACAGCGGAAACAATACAAGGCACCAGTTTGCGCTATGTAGGGAGAGGCTCCGTCAAAGTTAAAGCCAAACGAATATTATTACTTTGTATAAACCTATGCCATAGTATTATTAGGCTATTCAAGATTTGGCCATACTATTATTAGGCTAAACAATCTTATGCGAAATAACTTTTTACTAAACGAGATTTATGCCATACGATTTTCGGCGTAACGAGACTTTGACCAAACGTTACTATGCAATACGAGATTAGGCAAATAAATCTTATGCCAAAAAAGGTAGAACCATACACAATACTTACTTCAATTCAAGTACTGATGAGGCTGATACAAAAGCGTGGTTTTCTCCGAGCAAGCAGCTAGATGGTTCTGGTTCTTCAGTCTTTACATTTACTGGACCCAAGATGTCTAATTTCTTCTCTATCACCTTTAGATGTCGGTCAAACTCATCTGTTGAAAAATATTATCCATATTGCTTTCTGCTAAAACTGCTGAAACCTTTCCCGTGGTCGAAACTACTGGGATTGGTGGTTTAGCAGGTTGATTCACTTGTTGTGCATTCATATTGCCGTTGTGAGGTGATTTATTATTAAAATATATAAGGATTCATCATTACAAATTGTTGAAATTTAAAGCGAGGCAAAAACAGAATTTGAGGGTATGCAACTATTTTTTCGAAGTATGAAGAGTTGTTAGGTGAAACTATTTTCACTGATTTGGTCTAATTTCACTGTGATTTTCAAAGATAACACTTTCACAGGTGCCACTGGTGTTGATTCACACTTCACAACAGGTTTTAGCCACAAATTCACAATGTTTTGCATGAAACTGAAATTATTTCCTAGAGTTTTATTTATTAGTTTCCTAGATGACAGTTGGAGAAAAAAATTAAATACAGTAATGATTGAGATAATCATCTAACTAAATAGAATTAAACAAAAGAAAACTGTATACAATTGGCAATTTGCAATTCAATAATTACATAATCAACTACTAGTTATATCCAAAATGGTCTTACTGGCATGAACTGCAGGAAGTTGCAAACTTTCAGCATGCTCTCTGGCTTCTTTTAGTGCTTGCTGAGCCCTTGTTGCTTGTCGGAGCTCAATCAGACAATCAGCCTGTCTCAAGTAAAGCTTATGCTGTTGTTCTCGAGGGTACCTGTTCACTAATGCATGCTCTATATCAGACATACATTCCTGCAAAAATGTTAAATATTAATAAACAGAACCATACCCACCTAGGCTACCCGCTAGGGTTTACCTAGGCCCACCGTGTATGTTATGGTCATGATATAAGGCGATTCACACACATGACTGTGCACCGCTGCAGAGGGCAGAAAAATGACCGCCGCCGCCTCACCGCACAGAAACATTGTGAAAATCGGCAATCCGCGCAATGAGGCGGTGCATATGTGAATCGCCTAACTGCCTTCTAAAATGTTTTTGGGTAAAGATTATGTGATGTATCATACTTCATCATCATGACCCATTACGTCCCCACTGCTGGGGCACGGGTCTCCTTCCAATGAAGGAAGGGTTTAGTTAGGCCTAGTCCGTATCCCTACCTAGATGTATCATACTTACCTACTTTAAAAAAAAATTTGATATTTACCTACCTGGTACCTTTTCAGTCTTAACAGTGAAGCAGATCTGTTTGCGAAAGCGAGGGGAAACATAGGGCCACCGGGTTCCGCATATTGGACACTTTTTGAATAACATTTATAACTTTCTTCGATGTAGTTGTTTCGGAAGTTCTCGTTGCCTTTATGACGCCAGTGTAAAGAAATCTCATCACTTTTAGTCGCTGTATCTAATTTACTTTTCTTCTTGGCATATGATTCATGCATTTGTCCTAGCCATTGAAGCAATATTTTTCTACAAAAAAATTGATAGGTTATTTTAGGTGAATAATACATATGTATGTACAGCAGGTGTTTTTGTATGAGTATTCCATTAGAACAAAAAGTAAATATAAAATTCACCTGATTCCCTCGTGTTTATAAAAATAAGACATCACTTCAATTTCGCTGTCAGTAGTTCTATCTATTTTCTTTTCTTCGGAAGATAATAATAATAACAATAAATCCCACTGCTTGGAACAGTCTTCTGGTAAATTCATACTATTCATTTCTGAAATTATACGGATCTAAATAAAACTAGACTATTTTGCTATTGCTATTGAAACTATTTTCTAATTTTACAATTGGCGGTTTGATTTATTCCATTGTGGACATCTTTTTTTTTCATTTTTTTCTATTTTTGTATTCCGAATCGGCGAAGGCATCATTCTATACTGCCAGTCTTAGGTACAGCCTGGCAAAAAAATTGTAGAAAATAGAAATGTAGGTTTGGTTTCCCAGAATTTTTTTTGGTCAAATAAATTTTTGCTACATTATAATTTATTCATGCCAATTAAAATTATACAACTAAGTATTCATAAACATACAATTTAAATGTACTCATACTAAACTACCTATATATTTTACATATAAAGAAATAAATAAAAATAATAATATAAAATACCATAGACTTACCCCCTTATTCATAGAAAAGTTACAATACGTTTTAACTAATAAACTGTTTTGTCCCTCTCTGTCAAAGAACAAATTGCACTTTGTCGGAGAGGGACAAAACAGTTTATTAGTTAAAACGTTCTGTAACTTCTCTATGAATAAGGGGGTTAGTGTATACTAAGACTATGTAAAATACTTATAATAACACCCTGGCCTGGAAATATTCTACCCTTAATAAACAGGAGTTTATTAAAGGTAGAATATTTATTGCATTCGCGAAGGCCCGACGTATGACGTCGTTAAGGGCCGCGTGGCGGGGTAATCGGCCGGCGCTGCGCTGACAGGAGAGGCCATGGTGGCCAAGCTGGTCGACGGGGTCCCCGCATAGAACAACGCGGACTCGGGTGTACCCTCGGGAAGCGTCATAGCGATCTTTCTTGATACAAAAAAGTTTCATTTCATCAAAAGTTCAATTTTTGCAAGGGGAAATTTTACCGTTTACCATTGGTTTACCATGATTAGGTCTCATGGGACATGTCATTATGAGTTTTAATTCCCAGCAATAAGGGTTACGTGAAGTGACATTTAATAATGAACACAGTGTCTTCATTTTTCTTGCCAATGGATGTAACAATTATCGATAAATTCGAAAACATGGGTTAGAAATATTAATTTTAAATTAATTAGGCATAGTTAAATTTAATTATGAATGATTAATAAACGAAGTCACCCGATTTTCGCTGTACATTTATACTCACGTGACAGGTCGCGAGCTGTATCGCCGTTTTTGAATGAGTACAATGCACTGAAGTTGTCGGGTAAGTGGGCAACCCCACGGTCAGATGGTTTCAAGCCGCCCCTTCGTGCGGCCTCTGACTAGGCTTAACGACTGCTGCCGGAGCAGCAACCGGGACCCACGGCTTAACGTGCCGTCCGAAGCACAGAAGCTTCCAGAAAAGTACCACTTGAAATCGGTAACCCATGCTGCACCAATGGCTGACCGTGTCAGTTGTTACTTAACCTCAGTGATCAGTTACGATTACTGAAGCCAACTCGACTACGGACGCTTCCCAACTATGACCTTTTTTGTCGATTAATAGGTACATATCTACATACCGGTACATCACTATTGCATTTTTTTGACATTGGTTGCTAGGAAACAGCTAATAACAATAAACCATGACCAAATCTGAGATCAAATCCGGAATCCGGATATTCTATGAATTGAAGCTGTCATTTTAGTATGTAAACAAAACATTTTCTATGAAACGAACGCTTTGCCAACTAGATTGAGTCTAGTGGAAATTTAGACTGCAACTAGTTTTTATAAATAGGTGGGCCATTCTGGCCTACCACCCCGGCAGAGGGGAACGTCTGCCTATTTCGTCTCCAGACCATTCATACTCAATGGGGTCCCCGCAACGGCAGCGATGTGGCTCGTTGGTCTTACAGCCTAGTCTCAAACAGACAATTTTTGCTTACATCTATTTTATAAAGATCGGTACCTAAAAATCGGTGTAGTAGATAGTAGTGAGAAGGGAAGTTTAGTGGGCAGGACGAGTGTGTAAACACGGTATTTCTCATGCCATTGCCATTGCCACTCGCACTGAGCTCCCCACAAATGGCGGTTTTTTGGGCAGAAGTCAAACTCTGGCATAGATCAGAATAATAACGACCTCGTTCATCTTTCACACCTTTCACAGTGGATCTCTGTGTTTTTAAACGCATATGAAAACGAGCATTAGTTCTCAAGGGCAAGAGCGGTGGTAGCTCAGTCGGGTAAGCGCCCGCTTCTCACGCCAGAGATGCGGGTTCGATCCCGGCGCCGACATGTACCAATGTCTTAAATGAAAAAAAAAAAAATTAACATAATATAATTTAAAACAATTTTAAACTTAAAGTAACAGTAGGAACTTAATTATAATTTTATCTTAGAAAAGCTTAGGAAGGCAGTTTAGACCTTGGGGATATGCACAAAGGTTCCATTCAATTCCCAGGAGAGAGAGCCAGGTGCAGGTACTTACACCCCCACAGAGAATAGAATAGAATAGTTCTCAAGGAAATGATAGGTTATGTTTTTATATACATAAAAGGCTGAGATAAAAGGTCAATTTTGGTGAAGAAGGTTTAAGTGTTACCATCTCATAATTCGTGGACTGATACCTAAGTACGAGGCAGAGCGGGGTGAATTTCTAACTAAAAATAATATTATAGAGTTTTGCTGAGTTTTGTCCATCAGTAACTTTTTACTGATGACATTAAAGGCGCCTACACACTAGCGGACGCGGCTTACGGACGTCTGAAAGCTGAAGATCAGTCCAAGGTTACGTGCGCGACTTACATACGAGAGCGATCTGGCACGAACTGTCCCAAAAGACTGTGCACATTATGTGTCGTGGCTGACAGCCGCGTCCGCTAGTGTCACGGCGCCTTGACGTTTTAAAAAAACTCGTTTCGAAACCGCACCAAACCGGCAAAAAGGTACAGAATACAAGAAACACTGCGTAATATCTGGCAACACTGCCATCCACAGAGTATGTAATATAGTTTATGCCATCTGCCATCTCTGACATCTGACATGACTTCACATGACATGACATCTGATAACTGAAGTGGCGGTAGCGAGTGCGTGATGCTGTTGAAAATTTAAAACTATAGCTACCATAGTCCGATAGGTTATCTAGGTATATCTTCATCGAAATCAATAATAAAATAAACCCCCCCCAGCCTGCGTCCTATTTATTTTGCGCATGCTTCCTAGGTCTCAAACAAGGTGACCTATCTAGATGCACTAGATTTTACGATCGATGCCGCAACAAGTGGAAAACAAAGCCAGTTTCTGTTTGGAAAATAAGTGTAAACATTGGTTTTTAAGCTGTGTTTTGTGTTCTGTAGCGTCTCAAAATGAGGATTGCTATAGAGGGATGCGCTCATGGGGAGCTAGAAAAGATATACAAGTGTATTGAGGTGCTTCAGAGGAAAAGGGATTTCAAACTGGATCTACTGATATGCTGTGGAGATTTCCAAGCTGTCCGCAACAATGACGATCTGCGCGCCATGGCAGTGCCTGAAAAATATCAGGATATTTGTAGCTTTTACAAGTAAGTAATGCATATTCTTGTTTTGTAAATAAAATATAATTAAATATCATTAAAATATCATTTCTCAGAACAAGGTTGAAGGTTCTCTTGTATGCACTTATAGATACCAATATAAAATCAATACTCAGCATAATCTAGTTAGATATACTGTGTGTACTACCTAACTATTTGTATTTTCACAAAAACATTTATCCATTATTGATCTTTTTCTTTTGCTCACAGATACTACAGCGGGCAGCGGCGTGCCCCTGTCCTTACATTGTTTATCGGAGGCAATCATGAAGCCTCCAACTACCTTCAAGAGCTCCCGTATGGCGGCTGGGTCGCCCCCAACATCTACTACATGGGCCGCTCTGGTGTGGTTCAGTTTGGAAACCTGCGTATTGGAGGTAATATTTTATTTTAAGCTCTTATTTTTCTGTTACATGAGAGAATCTTCTGAATGTTCATATTAAGTACTGCTACTTAATATGTATATTTGATGCACACTGGGTTGCCAGACAATGATACTATTCTGACTGACCAATTCTTTCTCGGAATTTGTCGCACAAATATATATATTTATTGCACAAATATATATCTGTAGGTTGACTGGTAGAAAATACTTTTAGGTCTGGTAGGTTAATGAGATTAAGTCCACCTTTGTGTACTTATTAATGAAATTTGTGTAATAAAGAGTTAAATAATTAAATATTATGATTTATGTGCAGGTTTGTCTGGCATCTACAAAGGGCATGACTACCACCACGGGCTCCATGAGACTCCGCCGTACCACCGCAGCTCCATCCGCTCCGTTTACCACATCCGCTCCTTGGACGTGTTCCGCCTGAGCCAGCTGAAGGAGAAAGTGCATGTGATGCTCTCTCATGACTGGCCTAATGGAATCACGAACTACGGAAACAAACATGCTTTGATAAGGAAGAAGCCATTCTTCAGGTGAAAAATGTTTTTTTACATGATATGAGATTTTGATGCTTCATTGCTATGTAGGAAGCTGTCACTCTTCAATAACATAATATATACCGAAATTTCCATGAAGAAACCATTAAGGGTTAAGAGAAACTCACAGCACATCTAGTAAAATAGTTCACAACATTGTGTATAAGAATCTATTATAATAATATGTTTACAATTGTTTATTTTCAGGCAAGACATCCAGAATAACCGGCTCGGCAGCACCCCAGCAATGGAGCTTCTTCGTCAGCTGAAGCCCAACTACTGGTTCTCGGCACATCTACACGTGAAGTTCACCGCACTGGTTCGACACGCAGACCAATCCGAGACCAAGTTTCTGGCACTAGACAAATGTCTGATGCGACGGCTCCATCTACAAATTTTAAACTTGCCTCAAGAATTTGATGGGGACAAACGGCTGAAGTATGATGCTGAATGGTTGGCGATCTTGAAGAACACTAATCATCTTCTGTGTGTGAGGAACACTAACCACTACATGCCGGGCCCCGGCGGAAATGAAAGGTTGGTTTTTTAGCTCACCCCTATTTATATTAGTCCATGTTTATAATGTTAAACATTTCTACTCAGTTCTGATGTAATATGTGTATACTTAGAGGCATTTTTTATTGAATAATAATCTAAAACATTTAATTTTAGGTTCAATTTCACTCCCACTGAAGAAGAGAAAGCGCTGGTTACAAACTTGATGGTCAACTACACTGGATGCGAAGCTATGCACATAGATGAAGATTCTTTTGCAAGAACTGCTCCAATTTACATGCCGGACAATAGGGCTCCCGCAGGGGGGGTGGCGCAGGGGCCGGTGGCCAACCCGCAGACAATGAACCTCTGTGAGGTGTTGGGCATCGATGACCCAGTGCAGGTGATAATGGCCAGGTCAGGACGTGAAATGACGCCTGCGAGCATCGCCCTACACAGGAATTACGTGGCGACTCTCAACAGCTACACCCCCGGCTTGGGGCAGGGCGCGGGGCCGAGCGTGGGGGCCTCCACTCCCAGCAGATACCGCATGAGTCTGTCGCTGCCCCCGCCCATCACTCCCTCTGAGGTAGACCAGATCATAGTGGACACGGCTGGCGCCGGCTTATTGCCGACAGGCATCGATTTCGGCCCTGTGTACGTGCCGCCTATCATTGGATTGCCATACACACAAACCAGCGCGTCCATGGCGAGTGAAACTGAAATGGAAACTGAGTCGGCCGCAGAGCCTGGTGACGAGGCTGCGGGCCTCATGCCGCCGCCGCCCGCGCCCGGGCCCAGCGCGCCCTCCACGCCCATCGCCCCGGCTGACCATGCCGAAAACTCGGATGAAATGATGGCTACGGATAGCGAAGCCATGGACACTGACAATGATACTCCAGCTGCAGCTGCCATAGACAACACCAACACAGTCAATGTTGCTACTCCTGAGAATGCGTCCCCTGGCCCTGCTTCAGACTGTAGCACCCCGGTGTCATCAGGGAAGAAGACGTTCAAGCGGCGCAATCAGGCCATGTATACCCCAGACGACGGGGCCGGCACCTCGGCGTCTGACGATGAAGGCATCTCCCCGTGTAAAAAGACCTAAACAAGTTATTAAACTAAACGATTGCATAATTCCTATTAGAAGTATCTTCATTGACACTTTTAATTAACATCAATGTACGAGTATTCTATGTATTTGTTCGGAAATCAATGTTTAGATGTTAGATGTTTCTGATATTATCGGTACGATATAATGTACTTGTATTAGTGCCCATGTGCAGCGGGACCATTCTTCATCTAAGTCGCCCATTCAGCGGCTCGTAATAAAAAACGACTCGAAGGGCATGTGGTTGAGAATTGGCTTTCCCTCACTGGATATATTAGGTGTAAGTTACATACCTACTGCATAACTTATAAATGTTTAATGCACATACATCGTGATCGTGAGTTGGTCCACTTTATCGACTATGTTTGTACCTTCCTGTAAGTAGTTAGTCCCAGTAATGCATAATTCTTAAAGTTTGATCTGCTAAAAGCTCTCAGATGTAAATATTATTTTAAGTTTATTCTAAAAGCATTTAAGTTGTATCATAATCATGCTATCGTGCGTTTTTATTTATTCTCTTTTTGCGTGGTACTGTCCGTGCATTGGCCTGCTGCATATGTTAAGGATACCATCGATTCCGCGACAGTACCTACCATAAAGTGCGTTAGTTTATTTACTTCTATGGTACCTACATATTATGTACATGTACAACATGAATTAAATATTTTTGACTATTATTTTTATGTTACAGCTTTAAGAAATTAGTAAGAACGTGTATAATATTTTTTTTATATAAAATGCTAAATTTAGACTGGTGGTTTATGGATAGTAAAATATTAGGGAAATTTATATTTAATTTTATGCCTTTACCATCGAAATTTACAGTATCATATTTATATTTTCTGTCCTAACGACTGAGGTTTAAAAAAAATTAAAGATGAATATTTTTATTGTACTTTTTAAGAACCTTTATTAACAACATTGTTTTCATAAGAAAATTACAGTAAATAGTGAAGCAGTATCTATATAAGTTAATATTAATTCTAAATATCAGGTGTAGGTAATTTTCACCTAGAACTTATAGGACCTAAAGGTTTGTGTTAAGTTGTAATGAAATTATTTACTACTTATGTACATTTCTGTTGTTTTTGTAGCCTATATTTTAAGGCTATGTCCAGTTTACATTTCAAACATAATTATTCGAAAGTACTTAACTAAATGTTAATAAATGGATGTGTTTCGATGTATGTACTGTAATCCTGACAAATAAACAGGCAATATAAAAAATATCTATATTATTATTACATCTTACTATATACAAACTTAATTTTAAATTATCCGAAATATCCTGATACAGATCTGCAGACATCATTGTTCTGCCTAAGTTAAAATTATACAAAAGATGTAAGTACAGGTATTGTTGTGAAAGCTTACTCTACATACCTAATACACACACATATATATATATATTTTACATTATGGAGACAAATATTATTTATTTTGGCATCAAATTAATTAATATACATTACCTTAATTTTTAGTACGTCTTCCGAATTATCCTGGATATATAATACAGAGTGGCCATGTATATGTCGCAGGCATCTGGTTTAATCTCCTGTTTGATTGAACCGCTAGCCCGTTCATTGGATGACGCTGCTTAGTTGTATGACTAGGCCGAACGTTGATTGCACAAGCGTCACAAAACGTCCAACTAGTTAGCTGACTTAAAATCAGTCAGGTGGTGAACAAAACAAATATGGCGTCTAACAGCTAACAGCTGACACAAAAAGCACCTATATTGTTAGTTTTTTGCAAATAAATTAGCTTCAAAGTGCGTTATTTGTGTTAAAATAGTGTGACAACATGGATTTACCTATTATTACGCCGCCGGCGGATAGTTTCAAAGAAAAAATTGTGGCGTAACTGGATAATTATAAACAACAATATGAAGGTACGTTTATTGTTATTGTTTAGTTAATTTGTGAGATAAAAGCTTTGTAACATAGTCTTTTTGTTGACCCTTGTCTGGTCATGTTCACCCTAACCAGACATTACAAAGTTGCTATACTATATCCCATTCAACGACTCCGCTGAATGACGTTCAGTCAAGACGTCGAACGTTACAATCAACGACTTGACGAGTTGTCCTTTAGTCATACAACTGAATAGCGCCATCCAATGAACGGGCTAGTGGTTCAATCAAACAGGAGATTAAACCAGATGCCTGCGACATATATAATAATGTATATTTTGTTATACACTACAAGCATTAGAAGATGTTGACAACTAAATATTATGTAGGTAAGAAGTTTTCACACCAATTAACTGCAATATTCACGTTATAAATCTATCATAATTATGTGTAGACTAAGTCTTAACTATGACTTCAATAGCTAGCAAATATAAATATATTGTATTTAAAACATATCAAACACATACCTATACATCTTTGGTCAGATACCTAGTAAGGGTTGCTGATATCACGCCATTACACTCCAAACAATTCATTATTATTCGGTACTTATACGTATATATATCTAATCCTAAAGCTAAGCTAATAAAATTTACATAGATAGGTACTGTGTTACGTAAAAAAAACAACGGGTTTGAACACACCAATTCAAAGTAAATACAAGAATATAAATATGGTAACCACACCCAAGTCATCTTTTAGGTACAAATCCCTATACATAGAGGTATATTATCCACTTTTTGCAGAAGATAAAAGCTCTATTTTGGCAGTTATAATAAGTCTTAATGTTCACAGGAATAAAGGTAAGTACCCTAATTATTTATTATAAATACATTATAAAAGTTAAACTTACATGTATGACACATAATATTACTCAATAAGTACGGTCAGCTGCATAAGTAGCTAGACACTTCTGTACTTTGTCAAACTGACTAACAGTCAATGTTTCAACGAATGGATAGGCGGTTTCAGGTTGACAAGGTACAAAAGAGTATAGCTACTTATGCAGCTGACTGTACTTACTTCCATGAATAGGTATATCATAAAATGTGACGTTCCACGTGAAAAGGTAATTTATGGCGGGAGTTATTTTTCCTTTATAACTTTTGTACAGTCTGTTGAGAAGATATCTGACCCCTCAGAGTAACAATGCTCTCTGAGAGAAGTACATACTATTAAAATATAAAATGTACTCAGGCATTGTTGAATAAATTCAATAATTTATTAATTAATGGTGTATATTTCAGTTTTATATACCTAAATGATTTTTATTCGGATTTGAATAGCTGAGTTGCAGACAATAGGGATTTAGAATAAATACCGACCATAGGGTGCCTTGTACGTACAACATCACAATTATCAATGGGAGATTTTCTGATAGTTCATGAAAAAATAGGAGATAGTCATCCGATTAATGGCGGCGGACCAGCCGTTCTTTTTTGTCAATAGTTTTTATGGAGCACTAATGCGGGTACTTATATCAGAATATCGAAGGCAAGGGTTTTGTTTATGAAATAAATAAGTAAGTATAAAACTCACCAGGTACCTATATTTTTTAACATAAAACGTTGTTATAATGCTCCTTCATAATTTAATTAAAAACAATTTAATAATCCTTACTTATCCATTTCAAAATGGCTTAGAAGGCAGCTTTTGATTTTATTTTGACTCCTCCCAAGAACTGTAAACTGCAGTGGGAAACTGCTGGGCTATGACTCTCCAATCTTATGCATTTAAAATAAACGGCTCTCAGATATTTCCAGAAATTAATATGCAATCTCAAACCAAATTTCTTACAAACAAGAATTCTGTTCATCTGACTATAGCTGTGAGCATTCAACTCCGCATATCTAAATCTTAAGATCGTTAATGAATTTCTGATACTTATTTGAAAGCATAGCTAAATCTAACGTACGGCGACGCCATTAATGGTGACGACGGCGTTGGGTCCAACAGGTTCTGGCTCATATGCGGAGTCCGTATCGCTGCGCCTCCCATACGCCGCATTGTCCGCTAAATGTTCGCTATAGGGCGAGTCATACACGTTATCTGTCACGTGGTCGTAGATATGGCGGCCGTTGGTGTCGTGTAGCGTCGAGTAGCTCATGACCGCCGCGTTCTGGTCTTCCTTGCGCTCGGCTCCCTCGATGTTTTCTGTATTCTTCACTGGTGTCGCTTTGCGTCTGTCAAATGGGAATGATGTTAGTACCTACAGTTTAAGATTACTAGACACTACTTAGAGCGCGTGTATAGGGTTGTCACCGCAGCTAAGGCAACAAAAATTTACAAGTGACCAAGCTTTTATGAAAAAGAATTACCTCGAACAAAGAATATTTCAATGTCAATTCGTCTAAATAAACTAAACTAACAGTCTACAACTTACAGTCTCATATAAATGACGCCAAGCAGCATGAGCAGAAACAGCACGATGCCGCAGCCGACGCCGACACTCAAGGGCAGCGTCCCGGAGTCGGCAGCCTCGTTGCTGGCCAGCTCACAGCTCGGCTCTGCCCCGGACCAGGCTCCGTCGTCCATACACTTGCGGAGGAACGGCCCGACCCGCTGGAACTGCGGCAGGCAGTGGTACTCGATGGAACTCCCGAAGAGGGTGGAACTGTTGGCGATGATGACGCGCCCGTTCTCGATCGGCTTCGGCGATTTGCAGTCGATCGCTGAGGATGAGAGCTTGGAATTAATGGGGGTTTGGAATAGGTACGCTAACATTAAAATTCAAATAGGATTCCATCTATACTGTTTTTTTTAATAGTTATAGTTTTTATAGTGTGAGATACGAACGGACCAACAATCTCATTGGAACTGATAGACATGACTTATCTACAGATTGTTTCAAAAGTGGTATAGTACGCTGAAGGGGGTAATTAAAAGGGTAATTTCGGACAACTTTAGTTCTACGATTTTTGGAGAAAGACACTCAGTAGACAGATAAACTATTAGGTTAGTAAAGATACTTACGAATGCACACAGGTGGCCCACCTCCCCACTGGCCCTTCGCCAGGCAGGGCCGGGTTTGATTCCCGCGCAGGCTGTACCCTCGTTCACAGCGGTAGTGGGCCTCCCCTCCGATACTCAACGTCGACGTAACGACAATGAGACCCACACTGTCCTTGATCTGGATCGACGGCTCTGGACACGTCAGCTCTGAAAGTGAAGGAAAATTTGTAGGCCAAATAATAATATTAGATAGATTCGGTATTTCACATGATTATACCTAAGGTATACAGCCTACAGTCATTAGAGCGTGATATCATAATGTAATGACAAATTCACATTTAAAATCTATAAAAATACAAAGCAGCCTGTTATGGTAGACATGTCTGTCTTTATATAGGTATCCACTGATTCTACTATAGGTACTTGTAGGTCACTCCCACTTGTCTTATGATGAAAAATATTTCTAGAAAATAATATCAAAAATAGGTACATAGTAGGCAGTAGCAAAGTGCCTAGATGCATTGGTCACATTAGTGCCATCTAGAGCAATGAACAGGTTTTACTATGTTCCTAGTTTTAGTGAGGGCAGGTAACGCCAACAGCTAGACTTCTGGTAACTGCTTCCTACGTTGTTATGTTTCATATCACATGTCGTATAAATTCCGATAGATGGCGTTAGCAGCTATACTGGGATTTGTGTTCCTGGGGAAAGAATTAGCCACTCAGATTAGCATCAGTATTCGCCGACTGTCCAGGATGCGAAAGATGTTGAATAGGTACATCAGGAATGCATACAAGTTGAAAAAAGGGTAAGTACCTAAGTACCTATAGTAACCCGTTGCAAAGTAAAATATAACTTGTAAAATATAGCAAGTCACGTTTGATTGACAGATACTTATGCTTGGTGAATAAAGTGAATTTTCCGAATTTTCTCTTAAAAACTTAAAAAACCAACCAACGACAGATAAAAAGAATGGTTTTGACAGCTGTCACAGGGCCCTTGCTTTATTTTACAAATTATACTTATACTAAATCGCTTGCGAGTGACCTCTGACCCCTTCGGCGATTACATTCGTGAGCATAATGTGTATCTACCTAATCTATTCAGCAAGTGAACTTACCTCTGCAGACAGGGGCTTCGGAACTCCAGGTGCCGTCGTCCTGGCACAGTCTCCGCGACACTCCATCCAGTTTCCAGTTGACGTCGCACTCGTACAAAGCCGCGGCTCCGTAGTACGTTGCGTTGGTGGCTAGCGTTACTTTGCCGTTTTGCAGCTCCCCAGGATTGCCGCAGTCGACGTCTAAGAAAACAAATTTAATGATTATACACTACTGTATGATGACATGACAGACCTTGATGAGGGTGTTTGCGTTGTAGTTAGGTACTCACTTCCTAGGTATTAGGAGACTGCGGTGGTCATCATTTTTTTTTGTGATCCGACTTTTTGGGAATTTGTAATAGTAACAGAAAAACACGTCATTCGTTGCCTACCACGTAAGTGATTGTGAAAATCCAGGGACGGTTTATAAGGGATGGGGCGTAATTTAAATCCGAAATTTTCAGCGGGAAAGCTTAAAGCACGGGAAACAAACAGTACTAGGTACATAAAATAACTTTCCATTCAAACATAAGATAAAAAAGGCAATATAAGATAAAAAAATAACTAAAAGCATACAGTTTTGCTTAACTTGACGTTCTCAATTGTGAAACAGGCAGTAAATCTACCCAATCTTTTGTTTTCTCATAAATGAATTCTCTTGTGCTTCATTTTTAAATGTTGCGAACAGGTGTAATTTATTCTTTACAACATCGTTTCGTTAGTAGACAGTTTTCAGTTTTCTGATTATCGGTAAAACAGCGGTCTGCCAGAATTCATTGTTTGAGTTAAAATTTACCTGCACATTTTGAACACTATCGAACGTGTTAACGTTAACATGCTAACAGTTTTCTGTTTTAACCACGTAAACTTTACGCGCTAGTGTTTTTACATTACTTTATAACAGGAAAGACAATAGAGAAAAAGTATGATGGCAATGGCAGTTTTTAGATTTAGATATTAGGTACTAGAGAGAGTTTCGATACGTAAATGTAAAGTACGAAATTAAAGTATTGTGACTAAGCGAAAGAGGGTAAAGCTATTCCTATTTTTGCAGTATCCAGGTACAGGTTGTTGCATGGGATTAGGAGAATAACTTTGGTTCTTATTTCACTTACACTCTAGGCTAGACTTACCTAAATGCTATCGGGGGGGAACCATAACTGCCCCGGCCGGGAATCGAACGCTATACATACTATAGCCCACTAGAGACGCAGCCTAAATACTATATACTTATTGTATTTTTTAAGTATCGCATTTCAGTCACACTGGCACTTCTGGTCCCCGGACACATAATCATTCCAGCCTAAATGCGTCTATTCCGATCTGTTACCCTAGCTAGAAAATTCACCCTATAATAGATTCTGGTAAAAAACGAATTTATTCCAAAAGGCCCCATTTTCAGAATCTATCCTAGGGGATTTTTCTAGGTTAAAAGCTCCGAAAAACTGCCCAAATGGTTTTAAATAAATTTTCACTCACACTGGCACTTCGGCGTGACCCCGCTCCACTGACCGTTGTCCTCGCACGTCGACAGACTCTCGCCGATGACCTTTAAAAAAATATATGATAAAAATAGTTAATTTTATTTCAGAAAAGTTTGTGTACAATAATATTAAGCAGGCACCAGCGTAAGTTCCTAAGTAAAGCGCCCGGCACACTTACGAGCCGTGTCGTGTCGTGACGCGCCATAAGCAATCGTTTTCATATAATATTGTCGCGACGACACGACATGCAAATATGCCCTTCCCATATTAAAAGTATGAAACCGATAGCGTCCCGACACGACACGACACGTAAGTATGATTCCGCCATTATTTATTACCTTGTACCCGCGCTCGCAGCGGTACTTCACCAGGGCTCCGATGCGATACGTGCTTCCACTCTTGCTGCTCACAGACGTCCGGATCAGGGTTCTTCCGTGCATCCGGTCGTTGCCGGTCACGGATACGATGCTGTTCTCAGCGACCACAGGCTCCGGGCAGCGCACCTCTGTGAATGTTTTGTGGGTTAAATGGGGGGGTTGGTACAGGTGGTGCAAGAAAGTAGGAAAGAAGGTGACTCAACGAGTCGTTCTTAATGAGATTTTGTTCGGAGATTTAAAAACAAATACTTAGCTTAAATTATAATGTTTTTTTATAGAAACTTCGTTTTTTATATAATATAATCTCATTCGCTCCCTACCAGAATAGAATATATAATCTCATTTATTTTATAAGTAATACATCCCAAGATTAAGTCACCTTAAAAACTAACAAAAAATAACAATCGTTAAATAATTAACAAAAAATAGTAGTAGTAGTTCAACTATGGGAGTAGAACTTAACCTACATATTTATAATAATCTTGTCTTTACGTTACGGAGTAAATTATAAAACCAAGGACCAAGGAACCGGCCACTGTGATCATGAGTGAAGTTTGAACTGAGGATTCCTTGGAAATAAAAAAATAAAAAATAGAAACTTTGTTTGTCAGAATGTAACTTTTAACTAATGAGCTTTTTTTCGATAATTTATATAATAAATAATTGTCCAGGATGACCCAATTTCGGCTTGCTAATTCTATCACTCTAAAAATTTAACTTAGATCATTAATTCAAACCACAATCTTTGCACCGTAAACTTGTGATTTATTTGCACTTGGCAATTGAGTATGTGAGGGTGAGATAAAAGGATAGACTTTAGGTTAGTATGCTCTGCCGACCGCCCGGGAAATTTAATATGTAACGCTGCTATTTTTAATTTCACTGCAACATATTCACAGATGGAATTCTTTATGTCGACGTTAAAATAATTTTGTACCTCTAACTGAGTTAAAGATTTTTCAGTGTAACCGGTTCATAATTTGTGCAGAGTTAGCATGGTTCATACACCGGATATTGCAAAAGTGGAATGGTAACCCGAAAGGCCAATCTTTAAATTTGAAAAGGTATACCTTATACTTTTTTTATAATACAGTTACTTTGTCACCATGCCATTTTAGAAAAAAATAAGAAATTTTGCGTAGGTTGGTTACCTACGTAGGTAGTACTGGAAATTCGTGATAATTACGCCTTTTCGTTGATTCTTTAGCCATAATAAACCGAAAATAGCTAAGTAATTAGCGACTTTTTTACAATTCCGAAGGACTTATTTGAAAAATACATGATTTTGCAAGATAAACTCATTAAAGTATTTACTTTAAATCTTACTGTAAACAAGGCATTTCTGGAAAACTGTAGGTGTATTATTTTCTCAGTTTTGTTGTTCACAAAATAATTAGCAGAGGTGGAAAATTACTTGTTAAGATTCCTACAAGTACAAGTTATTTGTAGAAGAACATAATGTTTGTTACCAACTTGACGAGATGTGTTTTATGCATTTTAGTTAGTTATAAATATATACAGGATGAGTCTATACACGGGAAAAGTAAAGAATAAAACATAGGGTTAATTTTACATTTTATAGGTACATATTTTATATTCATACAGAGAGGTAATGCAGCCAGCATTAATGGGAACCTTTGAGCCAGGTACGATAAGAGGAGGTCTTTTTGATATAATTTAGGTTAAAAAGTTTGTAAATTGAATATTTACTTGTTAATAACATTTTATTGTTTTATTTTTTTATACTCGATCTCTACGGGAGTAGCCTATAATTTGGGACATATTAAAATATGTCATAGTCATAGATATCAACAAAACTGGCGCATTTAAAGGCAAAGAGCCAATTCATTTATCAAAACCAAATTTAAAATAAAATAATTACTTATTAGTCTCAAAAATGGCATTACAGTATATACAAGGGAAATATTAAGCATTTTTTTCCGAAAATGTTTTTTTTCTTATAATAAAACCCTAGCCATTATATTATTTTTGTGTTTTAAATAATTAAAAATGCTATACCTTAGCTAATTAGCTTCTAATCAATGACAAAATTAATTGTCTTCTTGTATAATACATAATTAAACGTACTATTTCTGCCTTGCTCTGTCACTATACTATTAAATCAATAGATTTGAACGTACAAATCACCCCAAGGTACATCCCTAAATAATATGCTTTTAAAATGACTCAGTTAGCATGTGAAAAGTATTAATTTATTGTTAAAGAGTCCGGGTTCGGGGTTTATTTACTCGTGCGTATTTAGTTAACAAGGTACTTGTTGACATTTCTTCATCATCTTGAACATGATTGTGTTACGTAGGATTCCAGTAACTGATCTAAATCTTAACAGCTAGCTTCTGTTTCATTTACAGAATTGTAATATACAGGGTGACTAACGGCAATGCCATATGCAGGGGAAGTAAGTATGTGCTTATTTTTAGTATTATAAAATACTTACTTAAATGAGAAAATTATTAAAAGGATTTTATTTTAATTTTTGTGATACGATAACTACTGTAGTTAGTCCTAGTTATCGTTGGTATTCATTGAATTGACCCGGGAATATTTTTTTAAAGTATACCTCACTGAACTTTATAAGAATTAAATTTTACAGAGAAGAGAAGTGGTAGAGAGCAGAATCACGAGCTGAAGTCTCTTTCGCTTTGCAGTTCCGCTTTTCGAGCACCCTGTATTTATAGATCACGGCAGAGCGGGACGGATCGCCAATTCCAATTAAAGCTGGTGCAGTGGATTTCTATTAACAAGTTAAATAACGACGATGGCGAGCGCCGCTGCAAAAGTCAACAGCATTTAACGCTTTAAAATTTGTACCGAGAGTACCGAGACTGCAATTATAAGTAGTAAGTACCTATACAGAGTGTTGTAAAAAGGGTATACTAAGCCGAAGGGGGGTCAAAGGGTTATCCTGAAAAACTTGATTCTCTTTAGCAACATAATATGTGGTCACGTAACTTTTTTTTTGACCGGTTGTTGCATAGACTTTGTATACGCTAGTACATATATACTAAGTCTATGGGTTGTTGTGATATTTCAAAAGGCGTAGAAAATCTTTTTAGGTTGACACCCTCGGTCATCTGGTTTCGTATTTAAGTAGCACTTTTGCAGAACTTTGTATACATAGGTATGCCTCCAGCTCTTGTGGTTGTCACCAACATGCTAAGAATAAGAACAATTACTACTTAGTTCACTTACCTAAGTATAAAATCAATACACTAACAAATATTTAATACCGGGCTCAGGCAGTTTCCAGTAACACTTAGTTGAGTATTGTAATAGATTACAATGGACTGATCCTCTTCGATGCTTTATATTTTTTTATTTTTGTGTAAATTTTATATTTAATGGTAAGTATCAATGAAAATTTCTAAAAGTTTTTTTACTACTATAGTATCAGATAAAATATCTATATCTACGTATGTCAATATAAATATAAATATTAGAAAGACGTAAAAACATTTAAAAGTAATGTTTCATACATCAAAGTAGAAAAAAAACGATTTAAAATCACGATCAAAGACTATAAGTACTATTCGTAGATGTAGTTTTTTGTATAATACCGGAAATGGATCGCGATATCCTATCGATATTTATCTACTTCGATAACCGTGCCGTACAGCCGGAAGTGATTGGAAATAAATATAAATAATGACCCCGTCAATTAGCAAAGAGTTTCTCTTTGTGAGTTAATAAGCGTCGATAGATCGCGGTCTTTTCTTTGAAGGAGTTACACTGAGTAGAATATTATCAGTAAGCGATCCTATAGTAATTATAGTACACTCACTGACGATGAAAAAGTTCCACTCACAAAATGCCGACACCCAACGACCCCAATTTTTTCAAACATGTAATTTAAAATTTGAACAAAATGCTCTGTTAAATGAACTTGTTTCAATGTTGCAAGAGTCGTCATTAAGCTAGACTTTTCCGTTTAGGAAAAAGTTGGTGCTGTTTCAATGTTTCAATGTTGCAAGAGTCGTCATTAAGCTAGACTTTTCCGTTTAGGAAAAAGTTGGTGCTGTTCACAGTGGAACATTTTCATTGCCCGTGAGTGTAATAATGAATAGATATACTTAGACGATTTTACTTCAATTCAAGTTTTCTCCGTCCGGATTGGTGGGTTCACATCCCACATCTAGATGACTGTGAAGGTTTCCTCATGATATTTAGGAATTTCGGTAAAAAGTGGTCACTTACCCTCGCATCGTGGAGACGAGTCGCTCCACTGGTGGTCCTCTGTGCAGGTCCTTCTCACGGGGCCCACCAGCCTGAAGTTGGCTGTGCAAGAGTACTGGATGACGCTGCCCAGGTGAGTGGTCCCGTTCAGCAGCTCCGCCGACCCGTACGGCATGGGGGGCAGCTTGCCGCAGTCCACGTCTGCAACAGATAACACATTTACTAGCTGTTCCCCCGAGCTTTACTTCGCCTTAAAAAGGTTTTCCCGTGAATTCCTATGCGTTAATCCAGAGTGTCAGCTAACTCCATACCAAATTTTGTTATAATCGGTTCAGTCGTGTTGAAGTGCAGAAGTAACAAACATTCACACATAAACACAAACGTACACACATAAATTACATACATACATTCACACATACCTACATACACAAAAACTTTCGCATTTATAATATTAGTAGGATATCCATACAAAGGAGATACAAAGGTAAACATCACAGAGTGACACATTTAAAAAAACACAGAGAAACGAATGCAAAGTCGCTCTTATTGCTAAAAAGGGATTTCCTCCAGCTAACCTCTGATTGGTTGAAGGAGCTTGATGAAGGAGATGATACTTATATTTATCATCATTATTTATCTATGAGCGATCGATAAAGGCACGGCGGACCTGCTTGAATGACCTTTAAACTATGTCCATGTGTCAACATAAAGTACTGCATTCATTTCACCTAAAGCTTGTTCTTTGCATAGACTCATAATAAAATATTTTTCCAATAGGGTTTAAATAATTATCCCTAAAAGCTTCATTTTATTTTTATATTTTTCAACTCTTTAAGCTGCTTACGAGGGGTGGCGTCGCATCGAGCGGTTTCCAATGGAGGTAAAAACCAACCAAGTGCTTGTTCAGAGCGTAAACTTGGTTCCGCAGCGCCTATCTGTATGTATGTTGTATGTATGCTTCGATATTTAAAACTTAAAAAAACGGTTTTGGATGTGCATTTTTATGAAACCGACTGAAAGTTAGTTCAGAGGAAAAGTGATAGTTATGTACTTTTTATCCCGGAATTCCCACGGGAAACCCTTTTAGTTGGCCGCGATCTAAATCTAAATAAAGCCCCCCCACCAGTGTACAAAAGTATAAACTCAACTATATTCCTATTAGCTATTCAGAAATATTAGCAACAAAATGTCAGGCTGTCAGGGGTCGGCTAGACGAGACGGGGGGATCGGCGGCGGTGGCAGTGGCGGTGGCGCCAGCCGATAGCACGGAATTACGGAACCCTAAAAAGCAGAGCTAATTAATTAAAAGGTATTCCAGATGTCGCAACCACCCATTGGGAAAATGAATTTCCATGTCTGTAACATAATAGAGAAACAAAGCGAGAAAGACAAGTAACTACCTATTTGTCGGTAAGAAGGTATATTTTTTTGGTATTATAAAACCTGTCAGAAAATAATTATGCATTCTACAGAAGATCAGCCACAGTTGTTGCATTTTTTTATGTAGGTGGAGAAACATTAATGGTAGAACACTAATGACTCAAAATAAAATTTATCTGAAATCTGTTCGTTCGTAGAGCGATGTTGGCGTTATGGATAAGGCCTCGTCCTCTCAATCGAGAGGCCGTGGGTTCAAATCCTGGCCTGTACCAATGAATTCTTTAAATTGTGTTTTCAAGGAGTTTAAGTACAATAATATCACGTGCTCTTACGGTGATGGAAAACATCGTGAGGAAATCTGCACACCTAGATTAGACACGTAAAACTTATATTACCCCTGTATTAGTTACGTCATTACTATATTTTACGTACCTATATTACGTCACGTATATTACTATGATTTTCGTCATGCGTTGAATAGAGTGCATGTTCTTCTTTAACGTTAGTTTCTATGTAAAAACAAATGCTCATCACGACTTAAATCTTTAATAGGTAAGGTAAGAGGTGACCTAAGATTTATGGTCCCTTTTATAGCAAAATATCATTGATTCACCCGCCATTTACTGCTCAATCTGCTCATTTATTAATAAGTACTCAACTGAATACCTAAATAATTTTAATCGCCGATATATTTTTTAGGTTTGCGAAATGCATGAATGGCTAAGCGAATCATATTTTCCTTTTTGAACCATTCTATGTAATTGCGGTTGATTTAAATTTGTGCTGCAAATGCTTTGAACGAGGCATCCATTACGAAATCCTAGTCGATGAAACGCACTGCTAGCTCCGCTGTTTGGCTCGGTCGATCTGTTATTACTTAGTGTGGATGGAGGCTTATGTGTTTGTTTCGTCAGGTGTGTAGACTAGAGATGAAAATGACCCGACCTATCCGATACAATATGGCCGAATACCGGATATAGCTACTATTCAGCCGTATAGGTAGGTATCCAGCAAAATAAAATTTAAAAACTGGAAGTATACCAACTTATAAGTTTTAATTGATTTATCATGTACTTAACACAAAATGAATTTTAAGCTATTTAAATTCTCATTATTGGTAGAGCCATCTTTAGAAAAAAACCGGCCAAGAGCGTGTCGTATAAAAAATAATTATTTCTTCATCTTTCATCTCTCCACCAATTTACGTGCCCAATAAGGGTTCCTATTATAGTAGACTACGGAATACGGAACCCTAAAAAGGATGAAAGAAAGTTGATCGAATAACCGGCTGGAATACGGAACCCTAAAAAGGATGAAAGTTGATCGAATATCTTCCCACCGGATCACATGGTTTGTCGGATATCCGGACAAGCTGCTACTTGTTACGTCTCTAGTGTAGACATAGCATAAGCACGTTACATCGTGCCCTTTATACTCTCTAGCCGGACTACGGGTTTCAGTAATATAGCGCCATGTTGAATTATACGGTCGTTGGTTTTCCTTGCAATTGTTATTAATCAACAGTATTAATATCTATTAGAGAAGCCCAGTCGGGTAAGCGCCAACTTCTCATGACAGAGGATCGCGTTCAAATCACGGCACGGTGAGATTTATATACTTATGACTTATTATAAAAATAGGTACTAACAACTAGAGGTTGCACTTATAAGGTTTTACCGTGGATTTTCCGGAATCAAATCAAACAAACGTTTTAAACCTACCCCGGACCTCCACATACCTATATTTCAAAACCGAAATTAACCAAATTGGTCCAAGCTTAGAAAGGCAGTTTAGACCGTAACGGATATGCACAAAGGTTCTATTTGCGCGAGCTAGGTGGAGGTACTTACAGCCGTTTAGATAATAGATTAGCTAGGTATTGTGATAGTATTAGCTTGATGAGTTTCTAGACACATCGCCATTTCATTTTGCTAAGTGTAATCTGATAATCTGTCGCCCTCACATCAGATAATGTAGCAGATAATGGCTTCGCCTATTGTTCTCTACTCGAGGTATTAGCTTCAATCAATACAGTAGTCTAGTACACCTAAGAAGAAACGCATTTACTGTAGAGCCTCGCTTATCCGGACCCCTGCTTATTTGGTAATCACGATAGTCCGGATGAAAAAAACCCAAGGCGTGATTTCGATTGAAATACGTAAAATAATCAAGTTTTTTTTATTCCCAACGACTCAAAAAGAGGGTTGTTATAAGTTTACGTGTCTCTGTGTGTGTGAATGTGTCTATGGTAGCGTAGCTCTACAGGTAATCATTTTCATTTACCTATACAACTTTTTCAGATGTCAATCTGGACACAATAATTAAATAATCCACCACATTTTTTCCTTGTCCGTATAATCAAGGCTCGACTGTACTTAGGTATTATTAATGTTACTTAATGCCCCATTGTCTATCATGACGCTTTTAGACACTTTGTTACTAATATACACTGGATGCATTAAAGTATTAGATGTTGTTTACTCATCTCATCTTACACAATGTGTCATTCTTTTGATAAACACATTCTAGAGAACGAATATAATAAAACAGTCTAAGTAGGTAGTGCTTAGATAAAAGTTCACGTAATAGCGAGTAAATATATTTAAATTTTATTATGTTTCTCACGTTTTCTCACCTTCTTACTTTCTAGTTACTCAACTCATCATTTATAACAGCTGTTACATAACATTAACCAAAAGTCAGTCACTAGACAAAACACATTATAAATGTTAATGAATCGTGCGACCTACTTAGCCATACGTACCGACCGAGTCTCTAATTTGTTTCAAATTTATTACAAATAAAATGTCAACTGTATTTTATAAACATTGTTAGAAAATGCGCGTACAAAACATTTCATAAAATAACATTTTGCATTTGGCCAAAGCTTACACGAGCTCGCAGAGTTACGAACTGTATTGAATAGCTGTGTCGCAGCGACAAGTTAAAAGTTATTCCTAACTCCGTCGTAGTCAGTAAAATAACACAATGAAACTGGGTACTTAGTGCTAGATACTTATGCTACGGTGCACTGTGAGAGAAGGGCGCTGCAAACAGTTCTTTAATGTTTGCACAACTATTTTTTTCAGTCACTGAGCAATATTAACTACGTAGTTGATCGTATTGGGGTGGGGGAGGTATGTTTACGTTATTCAAAGAGCGCTTTATTCTATGCGGGGTTGTAAATGGCAGGCTCACGCAATTAAACCTTTGTGCATAATAATAAGACAGACTGACGTGCGTAGTAAATATTCTGCAACTGTATGATTTTAACTTTATTCGAACCGGAAAACGCGCCATTTATTTTCGTATCCTTTTGTTCACAGCTACACACAGTCACCCACATTGTGAAGATTATACACTCACGTGCAATAAAAAAGTTCCACTTACAACATTTCGACACCAAAACCCCCAAACAAAAAAAAAACATTTAAGGCAATTAAGAATTTGATAAAAATATTAACGTTTTTAGTTGGTAATATTCTGATGCGGTAAAATTACTTCAATATAGCAGACGGCGCGGCGTCATTAAGGTATTGGTGCTATTGTCACCGGAACTTTTTCATTTTGCCCGTATAAAGAGATGAGTTTCCAATTTAAAAATCCACTTACATTCGCATTTGGGTGATTCCCCCGACCACTCGCCGTCGGATTGGCACTGCAGCGAGGTTTCGCCGATGAGCTTATGGCCGTGCTCACAATGGAAGTCTATTGTGGAGTGCACGTTGTAATCATACGCCTCCATGTAGCCGCCAGCCGGGACCTCGGGCTCGGCGCACGTTATCACTGCAATGTTCGATTAGGAACGTAAGATAGAGCTAGTAAAACTGGATTAAGTCAAGTTTCACCATACTCTGTTAGATCATAACAAGGGATTAGTTGTCGACTTTTGACACATCTGTCAAGAATTTAATATGAAGGTGACGTATAATTGATGACATTACAATGTAACAGGGGTGTTAATGATCTAACAGACTATGGTGAAACTAGGCATTATAATTATATCCATAGCTGTTGAATAAAGACTTTATAACTATACTGTAGACTTTGTGATTCAGAAGGACATTCAAAACAACTTCGATCAAAAAGTATTCGTGAATTCGTGGTGCCCGGTAGTGGGTGGAAGGCCGAATAAATAGTTTAGACTATATTTTCCCTGAGGCATTAGATATTACTACAAAATGTCGGGTTCAAAAGTAGGCCAAAACCATTGCTTTCTTCTCATTAGGCGGCGGTCTTTATCAACGGCCGCATGCGGAATGGAATGAATGTACGAAGTACGAATGCTCTCTATGGAAACGCACGGATTGGATTCTCTATGGAATCCTTCGTGCGTTCTCTTTGGCGTATGAGAGAGACTTTAGTGCATTTCCGTAGTGAGCATCCGTTTGAAGCGTACTGGTAGAAAATGCCCTTTGTACACTTATTTTTATATTTGTGCAATAAAGGATTAAATAAATAAATAAATACAGCGTCTCGACCTACGGTGTTGCAGAGAAGTAGTAAGTTTATTGTCTGCGTTTGACACGACATAGTATACAACTATACAGCAAAGTTGCTCTTCTCGTATGTGTGTCTGTATCTATCTATGTTTGCTTTGATCTTTAAAACTACGCAACGGATTCTGATGCAGTTTTTTTAAATACATAGAGTAATTTAAGAGGAAGGTTTACATGTACTTTTTATACCGGAATTCAGGATAACCTATTAGCTAAAGCTAGTTTAACAAACGAAAAAGCCACTTACATTCACAGGATGGAATATCATGCGACCACTTCCCGTCTCGGTTGCACGTGAGCACTTCTGCCCCGGCCAGCCAGTAGTCCGTCTCGCAGGTGAACTGGGCTACGGAACCGTACGTCGTGGTGCCGTTCAGCAGACGGAAGGAACCCTTGTGGACCTGGGCCGGGGTTCCGCAGTCCACGTACTTGCAGGACGGCGGGGACTCCGTCCAGATGCCTCCGAGGGTGCAGGTCACGCTCTGTTGGAGTGTTCAATAGATTTTTAATCTACGGTATATTATAAGGAGATTTGTATGTGTACGTGTGTGTATTTTTTACTCTTTCACGTAAAAACTACTGAACATATATTCATCAAATTTGTACTTTGGAAGCTGAAACTCTGAATTAAAATATAGGCTACTTTTTATGCCGTAATTTCTACGAAAACTTTTTAAGGCGAAGAGAAGCTCACGGGAATAGCTAGTTTATTATAAGAAGGATATGAAGGTTGCAACAGTCGCAGAGCTTAATATTTAATGTAAAATAAAAAACTTTTTATAAAGCTTGCATAAAGCTTAGCCATAGAAAACATTTTCATTATCAACTGCGCACACAAACATAATCCGCCTTAGCACGATGGTACTCTAGTTGTTAACATAAATAAATTGAATTCAAATGAAAACTAAAAATTGTTGGTAAAATTTATAAACACTCCCTCTTGTTCACAGAACAAATTTTCAAACTAGACGACAAATATAAAACGACCGAGTCGAGTCGACATTAGAGATCAGTCCCTATTCTTACAACCTTACATAAAAACCCAATATATTGTTATCTTATAACTGATACATAATTGTAGGTAGGTAGGTACCTATGTAGGTAATATTAAATTGGATTGTTTAGTGCGATTTATTTATTTATACTTACTTTTATTGCACAATTTACATAAGCGATTGCCGAGACAAATGTATAGTTGATTTTCCATATTTATATGCTATGGTGATAATTATTAAGTGATTTGTTGTATAATGATATTATAAAACATCTCGTAATAAATAAAATATTGTACATATCTTTTTACTTTTTTTCCTTTACCTCCTCCTGTTGAACCCACAGGTTGAATGACAGAAAATGTTTTTAGCACTGAGCGTAGTCTTTCAATTCTTTGTACACTTATTTTCAGTCAAATAAAGATATAAAATTTTCTGTAATAGGATTTTGGTAGGATCAGATTAGCTAATTACTTAACCCCTCACATCCCGGTTAATCAATGAAAGTTAAAAATCTATTATGTCTGGTTTATCAATGGGTTACCGGACGTAACCGGTTAATAACTTATTTTACGGTTATAGAACAGAGTTGAGGTATATTTCGAATCCCTAACTGTAGGCAGCAACCAAGGCCTTTTTTCAAACTGTAAGAAACCATGAACGCTTCAGAAACGTCTTGAAGTCGCAACTCTGCTCCTGAATGGAAACAGCGACATTTTATGAATTTAATTTGAATCGTGAAAAATTTCCACTCGAAGGAGTATTTTACATTACAGCTGTTATGCAAGTACTATAATGAAAATTGTGAGGATACTCTTTTTATTGGCACATTGCAATGAAAGTTAGACATAACAACTCATAATATTAAAATAAATGTTCGTTTGGCTTTGACACAAACTTTTTGAAATATGGTATATAGTTGTGTGTAGTTTTATATTGAAGAACGGATAAAAAGTTTGGTTAAAAGGTTTATAGTGACAGGAAAGCAGTGTGGTAAAATTTACATAATTATATAAGTACAGTTAATTATAAAAATGTAAGTACCTATGGCATTTAAAAACTTCACGACAAGAATGGTTAGGTACATACTTGTTTAATAACTTAAGTAATTAAATACCTGTGTGGTAGTAGTTAATTAGGTAAGTATTTAGTAAAGTTAGTGGTCTTCACAGTCTGGATCAAACAAACCTGACCCAGGTAGCGTCAAGCCAAGAGAGGTCAGGTTTCATACCACAGTCTGTGCAAAATGAAGCTGAACACACTTACCGGCGCACCGAAGAGAATAAATCCATTTTGGCACGTGTAGGTGGCCAGTGAGCCGGCCTTGTGCCCGCTGACGGCGACCGTGGCCCCCGCCACCGCCGGCGGCTCCGGGCACCAGTCGAACAGGCACTTGGGGGGCGTCCCACTCCAGCTGCCCGCGTCCTGGCACACCCGCTCGGGCTCGCCCACCAACGTGTGGTTCTGCTTGCAGGAGTACAAGGCCCGGGCGCCGTGTGTCGTTCGCCCGTCGACAAGACTCACGTCGCCATCTTGAATCGCGGTCAGGCTGCCGCAGTTCACGTCTAGAAATATGTTTAAATGATTAGCAAAGAAAAATAAAAGTTTATTTATTAAATAATCCTAATTAATTCCGAGAACGTATTTTTCTAATTAGTGGAAGAAAATTCGAATACTGCTAAATTTATAAAACGAATTTGTATACATAAAGTAACAAATCCAATTTTTTTATTGTTTATCTTCTATCTATTCCCAGAAATGTTTTTAGGAAATTGATAATTCTGTTTTATTTTTCTAATGGGTACGCAGTATTTTGTATTGGGCAAAAAATATTTTTTGGTACTAATTAGTCCCCATCCACCTACGATGATTCGAAATAAAATAAAGTAATGGAGCAAACAAATGACAGTGTTAAGGGATAACTACTAGGGCATGCAATACCGGAACTATTTTCAATACCGGTATTGAGTTCCGGTATTGCAACTCAATACCGGGATCCCGGTATTAATACCGGTATTAGATTTCCTTGTAATAAATGGCATATATTGTGATTAAAGGTCGTATAGGTCAAAATAAAACGAGAAAAAGCAATGAAATTCAGTATTTTGTAATAGATTTTTACGAGAATTGGGTATTAGAGTTTAAATTTTACAATAAATTATTATTTTTACATCCAGTGTCCGTTAACGCATGGTCAACAGTAGATATCAAACGGCCGAAAACTGCATCAAACGGTTGGAAACAAGTGCGCTTTCATAGTACATAGGAATACTATATCTTAATCGCTTTATTATAGCCTAAAAAAGTCAAATTCCGGTATTACTTCAATACCGGTATTAACTTACAATACCGGTATTGAAAAAAGCGTGAATTTTGTCCCTAATACCGGTATTGCAAATACCGGTATTGCGGTATTGCATGCCCTAATAACTACCCACTTATTACACCTACACTAAGCATACCCTGATAAACCTTTTATCTTTGGGTATGGGTGGGTAGGAGCTACAATAATAACTTACTGAATTTACTTGACGAGCCATGTAATGTATATCAACAAAGATTCAATAATTAACTGAAATGTTCAATAATTATGAAATATAATCAACAACTACTCTATTGGTATCAAAATCGTTCCGGTGCAATAACGCCGTGTTTATTTATTTTCCCTTTACGTGTAATGAAATAAAGGTGAAGGTGAACCGTTATACAATTTCAGGGAAACCTACTTATTAAAGTTGTCTCTGAGAACAAAGCGGAACCTTAGCAAACTAAAGAATGCCTGAAAGTGTTTCAAGGTAGAGTTTCAAAGTACTTATATTGTAGAAAATTTAAATATTATTATAATATTTCTTTTCAAAGCAAATTAAATACTAAATTCTTTACATAAAATGTGGCTGCCACAAGGAAGGATATAATAAAATGTGCTTGAAGTACCTTCCACGCTGTCAAAGAATATGTGAACAACCGTATGATAATAATACGTAACTACCTAAGTTTCTCACAGATTTATATGCAGGGTATTCAAAAATCTCAGTGGGTCATTGAGTCACCTCTCAGTGGGTCATTGAGTCACCTCTCAGGGGGTCATTCTGAACCACTTCTCTTCTACGACTTTTGATAATGCGCGGAAAAAATGCTACTCTATAGAAATTTTGTTGGTTACGTATCTTTTTTACTATAGATATTTCAGAAAAAGATTCTGTTAAACGACGGATGTCACGTTTTATTTAGCAGCAGAATATTTGAAAAGTGAAAGAGTATATGTATAGTGTACACACGACTATACAGGTTAAGTTTTTCATTGATCCCAAGGTCTTTATAAGAAAAGATTTTCAGAGAGCTCTGTGTGACCTACTTTCGGATGGAGTCATTCGTCAAGTCGCGCGCCTTAGACTCGCGCGCCATGCGCGAGTTGCCCCTCCCGTATTTACCTACTTTTTTGTCGTCAACTCGCTCGACTGTGAAAATATGTAGAGTCAGCCACAAAAGTTATAATTTATTATGCTTAAGGTAACTTCTTAAAATGTATAGGGTATTTTATAGGACTTTACTTTAAAATAAAATCAGTAATTAATCTCGCTTGGCAAACTGTTCTCTTCCAACACCCCCAAACACAGGAACCATTTTTATTTGTTCGGTCTTTGTTATATTTATAACCTGCACGAAGCAGTACCGACTTTCCTCGCTGGGATGTTATGATTTCATGTGCAGTTTTATTACTAGATGGACCTGCTTGCGATGAACTTCCTGGAAGTAATTGTTACAGTTAGGTCTGTCTCTTTGACCAATGAAATAAACGAAATGTGTTTTAAATTTTAGTGCTAATTCGATATTTAATATAACGGTAACACAACGAAAACGTAACACTGTGTTTATATTACGGCAAAGTAGACTTGGTAATATAGTAAAGTTAATTTATTATAGGCTTACCCCCACAATACATCAAAATCAGTAAAAACTGACAACATTTTAATATTTTTGCGCTGTACTGTAGACTGTAAGTAATGCACTGTACATCTCTGCTTCGAATTAGAAGTAACACTAAAACGAAGTCACTAAAACAATGACGTTTTAACCCTTTAAACCGGTTTTTGCAACAAAAACTTGAAGGACATAGCTATGACAGGTAAAACTTGCGCACGGGATGAGAGAGATAGCAAACTTGGGTATCACGCGTCATAGCTCACATCCCCTTTTGCCTCATTCCGCACTTCCAACATAGGCTTTATTGTATCTTTATCCCGATATCAAAGCATCTACTTTAATGGCGACAGTCTAGTCGGTACCTTCTTATGCTTATCAGCCAGGGAGACAATATTTAACTATATTTTTTAGTTTCAATTCGTTTGCATCTGACCGTACTTTACATGGGCACGCGAGTTGACGATATAAAAAAACAGAAGATGCCAATTCGCGTGGCGCGCGAGTCTAAGGCGCGCGACTTGACGAACGACTCTTCGGATGTGCACCAACGAAAGAGCACCCTGTAGTTATATGTATACATAACAAAACATACCTATTTTAACATAGGTACGTTTTATCTTTAGGTAAAACGTCTTTATTATCTACCTGCGTGCATACGCCTGGGGTGCACTCTACAGTGTAATGCACACGGGAGGTCACATACAGTCAGGGAATTGAGGCACGTTTACGCCGTGATCAAATCGGGTCGAACGGGCTTGGTGCGTGTTTGCAGTGGCATCAAGGCTTTAACTAGTTACGCCTAATCCCCGATAGTACCTATGTTGATTTGTTGATCGTGCTATTGGATATGTTTGTCTACGTCTCTTGATGGAAATCTTGAATTGTTTTCGTTTGTAAATGCAAGGGATGTTACTTACGTAATGTGAGCACTACTAAAGCAAAGCAAAGTAAGGATAGTATGATTTGTGACTTGTATTTTGTTTTAGAAAAAAAGATAATTGATCATTGTTTTCGGATTCCACACTTTTTTATACAGTCTTTGGGTAAAACAGACAGGGTGGAGATGTCAAAAGGGGGTGACTCAGTTCCACAACTTTTCAAAATAAAATGTTCTACCTATAATCTTTATTGCTCAATTACTTTTCTACCATGAGAAGCTGATAATTTTTTCACGCATTTCCAAACCGAAGCTGTTCTGAATCATGAGTTGATTCATGCTCTTCTATCTTACCTTACCTTTCAGCTTACTATACCCTTTGTACTACAGCCGTTAAGGAAAATTCCTAAACAAACCTTGTTTCGGAATTATCTTTTAATCCTGAAACCTTATTTTTATTATTTTAATTTAGCAAGAACTTACATTTGCAAGTCGGCGCCGCGCCAGACCAGAACCCGTCCTTGTTGCACTGCCTGGTCTGGTCCCCCACGAGCATGTGGCCCTCGGGGCAGCGGTACGAGATGCTCGACCCCACCTTGAAGTCGTCGCCCTCGATGGTGGTGTTCAGCAGCTTGTCCGGACTGCCGCATGTGGGTGGCACTGGAGGAGTTAGCGGGAATTATTTAGTTATCATAATAATAGGTATTTACAAAAATGTGAAAACCTGTTATTTGCTGGAAAAAAGTACATATGTATTATAATCAAATAATGATGTAACTTAAATTTGGATTATGGTATTTTTTTATTCAAATATAAGTAAATAATTTGCGTTCGCTTTAGCTTAGGTGCTCCCGAGGGGATTGCGGGATAACAGTAACAAGTAGTTACAGTTTACAAAATGACAAATTTCAATGAAATTGGTCCAGATTAAAGAGCATCCATCCATCCATGCGTACAAAATTTCAAGTTTATAAAATCAGTAGGAAGAGTCGTATAAATACAGCAGAGCCCCTATCATAGGTTAACGTGGCAAATGGCAATACGCTAGCGTTGTACGATACTACACAAACATGAAAAAAGAACAGCGCCAACGTAGTAACTTTTGGAACTAACAAATTTGGCTAGTTTACATTTTGACAGTGCCAGTAATCTGTTGACGATACGCAACGTTAACGGAGGTTCGAAAATCTTGTAATCGCTGCACAGGTGTCCCACGTTAGGGTGCTTACATAGAGAATCGGGTTCCCTACATCTACCTGTACCGATAACCTGATTATGCGAAAGCGCTCACTCACGGAGCATTTCCCGGATTTTTAAATATCATGAGCGGTACAGGTAGATACAGGGAACCCGATTCTCTATTTAAGCACCTTTCGGGAGTACATCCGTAGTGACACAACTCGTCATCTAGACTTTTCAATATATTTGTTTTTTTTACTACTTTACTTATAGGAAATTTGTTAGTCACGTGACTTTTACGTGTGGAGTAGATTATTTTTACGAATTTCCGAAATTCGTCTAACTTAAAAGTTTTTGACATTTTAGAGCTGCAATATAATAGCATCCTTTAGCGTCAATTCACACGTACCACAACCACACCACGTCGCAGCGACAAAATGTGGTCAAGCTGTGGTTACGTGTGAATTGTGTGACAGCGGCTTTTTGCAGTTGCGTTGTGGCAGCGACAAAATGTCGATGTGGTTGCGTTGTCGCTGTCATTGCGATGTGGTAACCACGTCGTCGTGTGCAGTTAATATGGAAAACAGGTTGCCGCGGTGCCGCCGCCGCGTGGCGGCGTTGCCGTTGCGATGTGGTTGCGTTGTGGTTGCGATGTGGTTGCGATGTGGTCGTATTACACAGGTGGTCGATAACAACGGCAAAATGTGGCACGTGTGAATTGGATTATTCATTGTCAATACAAAATATACGCCCGACCACATCGCGTGGTTGTGGTGTGGTTGTGGCTGTGGTGTGGTTGTGGTACGTCTGAATTGACCCTTATGTAAATTGTAAAGTATCGTGTCTAAAGTGTAAAGCTCTAATTATAAGCCGATATAACGATGAGCATAAGTCGGGGGCCGAGAGGAAAGCGCGCTTCAAGTCTAGTCTTAAGCTATTTTAAGTATCTACCTACTAGCTGTTCAAAATAAATAGTGGAGTAAGATTATGATAAAATTAACTTCCCTTATTTTCAGCTCAATCAGGGCTTTTAAATGACGGTGACGTCACAAAAACTAACTTATCACATGCAGCGCTTTGATTTAACTGAATAGTCTTCAATCGTTCGGTCGGTGCCATGAGTTTCGGACTCATGGTCAAACAGAACGAAGTATTTAGCTGAATTATCAGGTAGTATCAGTCATGTTACTGATTCTGCGAAACGTATGTTTGAGAAATGGCCCTAATCTGGGAGAAAAAAATAGAATTTATTTACTAAATGTAAAGCTACAATAAAAAAAATCTTAACTAAACTACTTCTTGAATTTCATGTGAAGAGATTAGGCCCTCTTAGCTTACGGCTGTGAGATACAGAAAAAGCCTCCAAAAGAAGGATTGAAAATCAAAGAAAACGTTTATTAATAATAAATAAAATTATTAATAATCATAATAATTATGCCGCAGTGCAGTGTCGTAAGCAAACAAGCCATTATGGCTGCAGGGCAGCTGTTACGTTTACTTGCGAAATAAGCAACCGAACCGTAGTCGATTCAGCGAAGCTTCACCGATTAAATACGTGCGCGTGAAAAATACTGAAAAGTGTATAACTTTTACTGGGAACAAAAAAGTTTATATAAAATTGACTTAAATGAACATGAAGTAATTATCGCTTAAAATAAGTTTAATAAGTAAAATATTTGCGCCATTTACTTAATGGAGTTTTGTGAAAAGCTGCTTATATTTGAAACTTAAGTAGATTTGCATTGCTTGAAGTTCTCAGTTGTAAAACCGGGTGGGACGTATGCAATAATAATTTTAAGTATATAATGTTTTCGCTGTGCTGGGTTTCAGAATATCGGGAGCAATAATCGCAAAATATCAAACATTTGCATTGCAGACACATAGTAAAATTAAATATTTCGCAGTTTTCTCTAAAGGCACAAATAGGAAGGCATAGTGTAAGTGCGTTACGATTGAAGGCTAATTTTGCATTTAAGTTATACTGATATAAAGGTCAGGTGTTGCCAGAAAGTTTGACGAGTTTCAACTCCCAGAGCAGGCTGATTTTTTAAAAGGCTTTTATACAATAAGGGGCCGTCCATTAATCACGTGAGGTCGTTTTTCTCATTTTTGGACCCCTCCTCCCCCCTGGTGATATTTGGTGATATTTGGGACTACCCCCCCATCCCCCCCTGGATCATACCTAGCGCTTTTTGACAAAAAAATAATACACGTGATGTCTAACGATACCCCCCCCCCCCCTCCCCCCTCGTGATGTTTCGTGAGGTTTTCCGTACCCCCTCCCCCCCTTTCTGCCTCACGTGATTAATGGACGGCCCCTAAGGCAGATTATACAGACCGAATGTACAGTACAATCGCTGAAATAGGGACTTACACCGAATTCATAGAACGAAATGTCAGTTGCACAATAAAGTAATGCTTATGTTTAGTTTACAAGAAGCTGATCGATTAATAATGACTCGATGTTCTACTTTTTGTGTAAAGTCAAAATTCGAGTATCACGATGGCGCATGTAAGCCTTTTTAACCGACTTCAAAAAAAGGAGGAGGTTCTCAATTCGTCGGGATCTTTTTTTTTTTTTTTTTTTTTTTATATTTTTTTTTATGTATGTTCACCGATTACTCCGCCGTTTATGAACCGATTTTGAAAATTCTTTTTTTGTTGTATTGGGTTGAGCTTCCAGGTGGTCCCATTTTTTTTTCAGAATTTTATCTCACCCCCAAGGGTGGGTAAAGGGGTAAAAACAGGGTATGAATTTCAATTTTGGGCACATATTAACCGATTCTAATGAAATTAAGAACGTAAATATAGTTCTTATAACAAAAAAATATGATGGTGACCTTGAGCTGATCTGATGATGGAAACGGAAGGCAGTCAGGGGAACTCCTCAACGGTATATAGCAACTACTTCGTGTTTAGGCTTGAATGATTCGTATTGATTAGTAGGACATTTTGGTATCATTTGCACCTTACTTTTGATTGAAAATTATTACAAATAAACTAAAAACTATTAAATAAAATAATAATTAAAAAAATTAAAAAACCGACTTCAAAAAACCACTAAAATGTAAGAAATAATTTAAGGTTTACACAAATTCTACTCGTATGAGACAGTACAAATATACCTAAGCAGGAACTGTTCTTTTTTGAAGTTGGTGCCATATTTCTTCAGATTACTTTGTCACCGCACCAACATCAAAAAAGAACAGTTCCTGCTTAGGTATATTTGTACTGTCTCATACGAGTAGAATTTGTGTAAACCTTAAATTATTTCTTACATTTTAGTGGTTTTTTGAAGTCGGTTTTTTAATGTTAACAGATAGTTCGTTCTATAAATTCGGGATTTAATATGTATACCAGGTTTTTAATATTTTGGAAACACATACAAAGTGGGAAAGTGTTATACGATTATGTATTCAAGTAGGGAACACTGTTGTTCCCACCATTGATCTATATACAAAGTCCTTGATTCAGACAGAACCAAAGATCTCATAAACAAAGGTTGATTTTCACCAAGATGTTAAACGTCACAGTCACCTGTCAAATGTCAGTCAGTAAAAATGTATTTTAAATTTTATTTCAATAAAATTTTAAGTAAAAGCGTTTGGTAAAATTCACCGTAAAAAATATTCTCGATACCATACCACGTGATTGGTACAGTCAGCTTAATAAGTAGCTACACATATCTGTAGGTACCTCCTAGTCAAACGTATATAAATAGCGTCAATTTTTTTTTCTAAAATTTTCGGGTCAGTTTGACAAGGTACAATAGTAGGTATAAAGCTACTTATAAAGCTGACCGGTCCATACAAAGTTAATACTTACTTCTTATATAATAACGTTAAAAAAAACAAAGCGTCCCTAAACATATTTAGGGCGGGTTTCTCAAAAGTTAGATCTCTATGAGTTCAACCAACTCATTTCTTATCCTAAGTTACATATAAGAAAAATAAATAATGCTCAGTAAACAACATTTATAAACTTCCAAATTACTGCCCTGATATATTTACTGAAAATCCTACAGTTTGTATTTCAGGTAGTTGGCAGTTGAAATAACATTTCCCTACACAGAGATACGCATTACGCATCAAACGTGATGGCTGACGTATTTCCCAATTCCGAAATCTGCATACGACAGGCGGCTTTCAATTCTTCATACACACAGCTAACGCCGGCTGGTCAATACTGACTATCTGGATTCTAGACAATCGCATTCGGCATTGGCACTAGAGCACAGAGAAATCAATGCGGCCTCAACACAGCCTGCCAACAATAGATTCATCAAACAAAACCATTACACGGAATACTGAATAATACACATCAAAGACATACTACATATATGTATATATCAATCAAAACAAAGCTTTACTAGTAGAGATCGATCGACATCACTTGACCGACCGGGAGGTTTTGAAAGCGCAAAGTACTTCTTAATTTTCTTACTTATTCCGTAAAATGTATAGTTTGACGTTGATAAAATTATTTTTTGTGCCTTCAGAATCCGCATCATTATACGATGAATTACCTAAAGGATCGGTCCTATTTTATTATTAATTAGCTACTTAACCAGCTTGTTTCTTTCAGTTATAGAGACGCATGAACATAATAATAATGTATATTAACTAGCAACAGACATAAACACAACAATTTTCACAATCTGCTATTAACCATATTTTGTCGCCATGAAATAGATTTCGCTTGGCTTCGCGCATCAAAGCTTAGCAAGCCTTCGCTGAGCATGAAAGAATACATAAGTATATACCTAGGTATACAGATGACACTCACGGTACTGGCAGATCCAGTTGAGGTAGTCGAGGTTGCAGCCCACGTCGTTCCACAGCCAGGCGCGGCCTCCGTCGAGGACGACGCAGTTTTGCTCCCCGTTGTAATTATTTGGCTGGTCTTTTCCCCAAGCCGGCTTGGAAACTACCTCCCCTGTAGGTAAGACAGAGAGGTAAGAGACGCGTTTTAGGGAATATTCACCAATATTGGGTGGATTTTGGGAGGCGGATGTCCGAGAATTTACCCTTCCCTAGGTAGAAAATATTTCTTTAATATACGTTTTTATTCATCGCACATACCCTTTGAATGTGGCAATAAACCAAATCAAAGAAAAAAAGGTTTTAAAATAAACCTTAACAAATAATTTTTAAATGATCGTGAGTGTAGTTGAACATAATGTAAAACAGCCTGATGTTCGGACAGGAGCACTTAGACGTGAATTCTCTAAAATATATTTAATGCAAGTTTCATGTTATACTGGAATAGGATTAGAAATCATAAATGGAAAACGATTTTCAGTTAACTTAATGTAACGTGAGGCCAATTTATTGTACTGTAGTTTAGGGATGGTACTGTTCGAGATTTTAATTACTGAGATAGAGCGTGGGTAGCTCATTGTTTTTCTTCGACCATAAAAAAACAGAAGGAAGGAAAAAAACAACATTTTTCAATTTCTATAGTGACTTCTCCGGTTCACGTACCATCGACCCACTTCCAAGTCCTGGACGTGAGTCCCGGCTCTTTCTGGGCTCCGATCCACACCAGCTGTGTCTTCAACTGCGGCTTCCGGCGCTCCAGCTCTTGAATCAGGAAACTTGACGTGGCGCCCTGAAAATAAACAACTTGGTATTATTGCACACTACACTATGTAATATAAATGAGAAATAAAAAAATGGGAACTCGCTGTGCCATCAGAGCTACGCAACGCCTTAAAATAAATTCCCGTGGGACCGGGACAAAAATATTTTATGTTAATCTAGGAGGTCTGATTTTAATAAACCTGATAGAGCCGTTTTCCTGTGAAAGAGTAACAAACATGAGTATACACTCACAAACATCCGCGTTTTTATGTAATATTTGTAGGAAGGATTAAATATTGCAGAAACAAAAAATCGTTATAAATAATATTTTGTATTTTATAACTATAAATATTTTAATTCAGATACAAGTGTGCGTTGCGTAGTGGGTATTGGTCCAAACAGCATTCATTTATGAACATGGACTGAGAATTGTAATAACGTTCGCTCCCTGACGTGGTTTATTCCTCTCGCATTATTAACATGTTGCATCGGGTTCGGCAAATCCATCAGTCTGCCTATCAATATACAATGTGTGCAGACGTGGTATAGTAAGCCGAATAGGGGTGAACGTTAAAATCAGGCCCCACTGACAGGCGACTATAGAGCGTTTTCAGACTTGCGTATTTTTGGCGCGTACCTATAGGGCTGTTTCAACACGCGCGCTACATAAAAACGAGCTTAAACGCGCGTATACGCGTGAAACCGATTGTAAAGTAGAGTGGTCGATAGTTTCTCCACTGGTGTTACCTGTAACCCGTGGATGAGGTCACCGCCATGCGACTGGCACTGGCGCCTGGCTTCCTCGAAAGACCCGCCTCGAGCAATGTTGAACTCATAGCAGTTTCTGGAGAAGGCCGCCAACTCAACGTCAGCGGGCAGAGACGCCGACGCGCAGCGATCATTCGAGAATTCTGTCAAAACATCAAATTTTCATCAGGCTGCGTTCCCACTAGGCAAACTATTGCTGAGCTACGACGCGGCATACCAGTTTATTAAGCCGCGAGTTCAAAGCTCACTCTACACAACTTGAAGTGTGAATAGTAACGTATGAAAAGTTTGCCTACTGGGTACCCAGCTTAAGCTAACGTAGGTAATGGAAAATACAAAAAAACAGTGGACTTCTGCCACCGTTGCGAGTGAAATAAAGTTTTCCGCACTGAAACTCAATTTTCAATTTTGCTTTTTTTAAGCTCAATTTTCCACACGGCCAAATTTGTATTGATTCTCTCTGTGTGTTTATTATTAGCCTCTTGTTTACCGAGAAATCAGATACAACATCAATATTGTGTTGTGTCTAGGAAAGATCCGCACTTTAGCAGCTAACAAATAAATAAAATTATGATGATCGCACGTCATACAATTATTTATTTATGGAAATCCAACAGTAACATAATATATTTTAAAATAGACGTGCAATCAGTAAATAATAACTTAAACCTAAAACAGTTTCCACTTTTAATTTAGATTTGTTTTTATTAATATTTATGTTCCGAAATACCTACAAGTAAAAATACTAGCTATAAGGTAGGAATCCAATATACTTAACAAAGATTTTGTCTTGAAAAGTCAGTACTAAGTACGTTCACTTCTCTATTGTCCGAGTACATGTTAAAATAATGTGTGATCCTTCCAATTCAATTAGGGTTCACACACAATCAAAACATTCATATTATCAAACATGCATAAAATACTGCGTCAAAGGGATAATTGATACTGAAAATGGTCACTATACGGAATCTGATGAAAGCTGAAAAGCTTTACATTACATTTTACCGATAATTGAATTCGATGGAGCACTAGCTCCGATTAAATTTTAAATCCATACCGAAAAAGACCGATGTTTACTAAGCATGCATTTTTACAGGTTATTCAGCGTGAAATCATCGAAATAAATTTTTCTACAGCTCTATTCAATTTTAAACCTAAAGCCTGCTTCACACATTGTTTAGTTCGAGTCTTAAGAAGACGTACATTAATTGACTTGTTATAATAATAGCACCCCAGGACAAAAGGGCTCAGCTCAAAAAATGTCTTTCTATTTTATTAGAATGAAAAATACACGAACGTCTATTTTCGTGCTCAACAGAAATACCTATTAAAATATAATATATATATGACTAAGAAACTTTTGGAAATTTCGAGTTGGGCCCCTTTTGTCCTGAGGGTGGCTGTATGTAGGTATGTGCATATTGCGCAATCTATTCTATTCTCTGTGGAGGTGTCAGTACCTGCACCTTAAGTTATTAGATTCAAAATGTACCTATTACTTGTAAATGATTTTTTAAAATTTTAAATGAGGCACTAAAGGTTGAGAATAAAAAAAGGTTTTTTTGAATCTTTTATCTAAATTTGATGCCTTCACAACCGGCCCTACGTGGTTCCTACCTTCAGTGGTGAAGACCTCCACCTCGCACAGAGACAGGGACCCCTCGACGCCGACGAGCTGAAGGAACACGTGCTGACCCACCAGCGGCCGCGCGCATGTGAACGTCTTCGTCACACCTTCGTCTGAAACATAAAACGCTATTTACTAGAAAAAAGAAAACAAAGAAAGAACGAGAGAAAGAAAGAACGAAAGAAAGAAAGATTTATTTGACACACTGAAGCAGCACAAAAAAAGTAAAATTAAACAACAAAAAATACAGATAATAAAAAAAACCAGAACAGACGAAGATATGGGTATTAAACTCAACAAAACTATGTTTTAGAGGTTAGGAACAAGATTAAAATTAAAAATTAAAACAATAATTTTACTACATGAAAAAGAATAAAAAAAACACGAGTGACCGACCAAGATTGTTAGGGGTCAAATCCACATTGCCTTCACATCTTAAAATTATCTCATTAGTGTCCGCATGGATGGCACAAAATTTGCGTTTTTATCACCAACCGCACAATTTTTAAGCTAAGCCGCTCTTCTCTACATAAAGCCATGTGACGATACGAGTTTGTGAAAATCATGTCAAGCTAAAAGTAAAATGGTTTTGGATCGTAGTGTATTCTCGTTAGAATTTCGGAATTCTGATTAATTGAACTAGAGACGCTTTTTAAAATACGGTGTTGCTAAAATGAAATGACACACCTTGTTAAAGTGAACAGCTTTTCTACTTTTTGGTAAAATTACCGAGTTGTATGTCCAAAACAATTTGACATACAACTACAGAGTCCTACAACACAGACCCTTTTAGCCAATGCAGTGTTGCCGCAACGGAGTTCTCAAAGCGCACATATCCAGCGTTGAAAACGTACATTTAGGGTAAAAACCGTACATGAGCATTTTTTTTTACTGAAATCACTCATTTAGCTTTTGAGCTCTTTCGCACCTGCTCGTCTTATGGGATTTTAGTCCCAAACACCTATTTTAATAAGCGTGTAGAGACACATGATTTAGTCACGTTTTGCAAACTTTCAGTAGCGAACAATGCGCAGACGCTAGTCGTCTCGTTGAATAGTTTGGCCTCAAGAAATCTGCATTCGTCATTTAACATCAACCCCATAGTAACCCACACACTGAACCTCAACACTGGTGACACCGACGTGATCAACAAGCGCATTTTAAAAAATGATACAATTTCCTAAAACCTTCAAAGTAGGTAGGTAGTTGATTAGCCGTGGTACATAGAAAATTCCCGCAGTTTTATTATCTTGGTGGAGAAATCGCACTACAAAATCAAAATAGTAATTGTGGAATTAGATACTCAATCTGAAAAAAAAAATGAAGATGGGCCGACTGCTTGACATAAAAACATATCCTTACGTTACCGTTTAGTTAGGGCAACTGCACGTCATAAGTTGGTCTAGTTGTATGAATATATACGGTACATTTTTTCCGAATTATTATAAATAATAGTATTTAAAAAGTTAAGGGGGGCACCCTCTAATTTTAATTTTGTATTAAAATATCTCGGGTTTGATCCACATGGTTTCACAGCATTTTTTTTTATTTAAAGATACCTTTTTAACAATACCTTACACGAAATGGGGTGAGTCGTTTTTTTTTTCGAAACAACTTTCGCTGTATGGATAAAAAATAGATTTTTTTGATAATTTTAAAAACCAATTTTTAGATGCTCAGTATAGGTACATCTCTCCACCAATTTTCGTGGCAATCGGTGCAGAAACGACAGAGAACGAGCCTGGACAGACGGACAGACATGACGAAACCATAAGGAAACTATTAAAAACTAAGTTTAAAAACTATCACCCTTCTACTGAACAATCACGGTCTAAAAAATATTAAAGAAGAAATACTTAAATACTTCATAGTGATGTTCAGAAGAAAGCCGTGGTCGTATGCGACATACCCTAAAACTTATGATCGTTTATAGTAAAATAAAGGTACGTAAAATAGTCCATAAACGAAGATTTTACACATGATATTGGATGTTAAGTTCAAAAGGTACATTATATGGACCGATTACACATGACACATGGGAGGCTCAAATAGTACGTCAAATGTGTAAAATGTACGCTAACGGCAACACTGAGCCAATGACTTACAATATGCAATATTACCCTATAGGCCTCGACGTGCACCGTACGTACAGCCACCGGCCATTAGACAATTTAGATATTAGCATTGTCCGCCGTAGGTGCCTGAATGTCGATCAACAGATCAGTGGAGTGTGCACGCCCTAAAATTTAAGGGGCTTTTAACGTTTGGGCCAGAAAGATACAGCGAGGCTTTTTGGACTGTCTTATTAATTGATGGTTTTGTAAAAAAATTGATAATTCTGGTTCTTCATATAAAAATAAAGAAAAAAATACAATGTGCCACGTTATGGCAGTACGTTTTTACTTTAACGCCCATAAAACTCGGCAAAGTTGACCTGTACTATTAAGCTAAGTACATAATATATTTTTTGTACTTGTAATTCATAGACGGTATATACTTAAATACCTATGTTGTGAAATCGCGACGCTTCTATTCCCAGTATGTGTTGATCTCCCTTTAATAAGATACCTAATTTATTAGATTGCCATGGCGGGTTGGTTGTGGTTGTGATTACTAAGGTCTCTTAGTTGAGTGAGTTAATTGCACAGTGGTTAATTGCACTGTACACATAAGCGTACATACAATAGTAAGTAACTGTAGTGTAGGATGCGAGTTTATTAATCGATATTCTGTTCTGATGTTTACGTTTTACTTGCCGTCTCTTTTTTACATTATTATGAATTATGAGTAGACCAGTAATTGTTTATTTTTTAAACAAACTGATTTCATAAAATTTTGAGGTATTGAAAATATGCATAATATAAGATTAATTTTTAAAGCGGCTACGCCAAATGTTCTGTATGGCGGTGCTAACACGCCGCTTTTTACACTCACGAGCAAAGAAACAGTTCGACTTAGACAACATACGGCCCAATTGTTTTAGACAGACCTAATTACCTAACACACAATGGATCTGAATTTTAGTTGCGCGGACGCATAGAATTCAACCCTTATACATATACTACTCAAATACTGGCATTAGCTTTCACAGATCAATATACCTAATAAACGTTGATATTGCAGACCGGAATTTGAAAAAATATATATCATACATTATCTTACCTAGGTATTTTTTTTACAAACAGACTTGGAATGGAATTTTCACGAAAACAATGTCACCAAAAATAAATAGTGAATAGTGAGAGACCATGTCTGAACTATTCAATTACTACCGTCGAGAGGATTAAAAGATTTTGCCGGGTCAAAAATAGAAATGCTTTTGTTCCATTTCCATACGCTGCGTGCGGCGATTTTTAATGAAAAAAAATCAAAGAACGTACAGATTTTATCTGTATTCTATATAGTTACAGAAAGAGTCTATGAGGTGTAGGTGAGTACCTATGTCGCTAGCTAATGTAACAAACTAACAAAGTTGTACGAGGAATATAAAGGGGAATAAAATCGGCTTCGCGCTGACGCTCGGCGCTAGCTGTTATTGGTAGGAAGTTCAGTTCATGAGCAATTAGAATAGTAATACTTGAGTCGGTGCTTTTTGTTGTATGAATTTGATCAACTGTCAAGTATATATTCTACAAGCTCATGAACTTTAACTTTATCAATTGTGAGTTTCGTAAGGCCATGTCCGCGAATATTTCGCCGCGTGAATATTTTTCCGCAATTCTGTAACACATTGAATACTATAAAATCCGCGAAAAAATTCGCATGAAATAAAATTCGCGCGGTTTTTTTTCCGCAAGTGCGGATTTTCTCAGCCCGGATAGAAGTATCTGCATAGAAGTAACAAAGTTCGCGCGAAATTTTATTCGCGGTGTGAACAGGCGAACTTCGAGCGCGGAATCGCGGAATTAATTTCGCGCGGCGAAATATTCGCGGACACGGCCTTACAGATTATAAGATTTTAATAAACTGCCCTAACTACCATAGTCGAGGTCCACACCACCATTCCGTCTCGATCGTCTGGTGTAGTGTAGACCCGGTTATTCAACACGTGACATTGGCGGAATTTACGTTGTATGTATTTACTTTTTTTAGATTAGCTCCCAGAAAACTTTCAATTCAAAAACACCCGGCAATCAAAGTTTTTCAATTGCAACGTTTCTAAACCAGACAAACCTATTTCCTTTTGCAAAATTGTTTTCACTGCGCGTAGCTTTGTTATGATTTTAAACAGGAAATCGTTTTAACCGTGATCCCGTGTTGGCATGTTACCATTTATCATTTTTTACCCCCGACGGAAATAAAGGGTTGTTACAAGTTTAACGTGTCTGTGTATATCTGCGTATGTGTGTACCTGTCTGTGGTAGCGTTGTTGTTTGATACACCAAACGGCTGAACCGCTTTTCGTTTTTTTCGGATCATAGTTTTTTTTAGTATGTTTTACACTATCTTGGTCGTTTATTGTTTATCAAAGGTAAATAAGATACGATCTCCCGTGTATCGCCTGGTTGATACCTAGTATAATGGAACCGTTGTGGATGTGGATATTTTTGCCCTTTCACCATCCTGCTTTAAAAACCATTGCACTCGTGTACTTATACAGTGTTTGTAAATGATTTCTTGTTCTTGTTCTAATGTTTACACTAAATCCACATTATGCTTATAAATAGTGATTTATTTTATTAACTTTCACTGTTTGTGAGTGTGTGTTTATTTGGTTTCTATTTACTGGTTTATGTTTTGCTATCCTAAGTATATTCTAATAGCGTATACTCTTTTTAACCGACTTCAAAAAAATGAGGAGGTTCTCAATTCGTCGGTATCTTTTTTTTATGTATGTTCACCGATTACTCCGCCGTTTATGAACCGATTTTGAATTCTTTTTTTGTTGTATTGGGTTAAGCTCCCAGGTGGTTCCATTTCTTTTCAGAATTTTATCTCACCCCCAAGGGTGGGTAAAGGGGTAAAAACAGGGTATGAATTTCCATTTTGGGCACATATTAACTGATTCTAATGAAATTTAGAACGTAAATATACTTCTTATAACAAAAAAATATGATGGTGACCTTGAGCTGATCTGATGATGGAAACGGAAGGCAGTCAGGGGAACTCCTCGACGGTATATAGCAACTACTTCGTGTTTAGGCTTGAATGATTCGTATTGATTAGTAGGACTTTTTGGTATCATTTGCACCTTACTTTTGTTTGAAAATTATTGCAAATAAACTAAAAACTATAAAATAAAATAATAATTAAAAAAATTAAAAAACCGACTTCAAAAAACCACTAAAATGTAAGAAATAATTTAAGGTTTACACAAATTCTACTCGTGTGTGACCGTACAAATATACCTAAGCAGGAACTGTTCTTTTTTGAAGTTGGTGCCATATTTCTTCAGTTTACTTTGTCACCGCACCAACATCGCAATACCGCACCGAGTAGAATTTTAGTGGTTTTTTGGAGTCGGTTTTTTTTAAAAATTATTATTTTATTTTATTATTTTTAGTTTATTTGCAATAATTATCAATCAAAAGTAAGTAGCAAATGATACCAATAAGTCCTGCTAGTCAATACGAATCATTGAAGCCTAAACACGAGGTAGTTGCTATATACCGTTGAGGAGTTCCCTTTACTGCCTTCCGTTTCCATCATCAGATCAGCTCAATCAAGTCGGTTTTTTTTAATTATTAAATTTAACCCAATGTATAACACTTTAATGTATAACTGTTTATTGTCCCTAATAAAGTAAAATAAAATTAAATAAAGATAGATTGCAAGATAAACAGTAGAAAATAATCATAATGTAAAGGTTCAGAGGCAATTTTTTCATTTGTAACTAGCCATATAGTCGTTTTCGTACTAAAGCCTCGTATTCACTAAGCGACAAATTGTCGCAGAACCTGTCTAGGCACATGTCGTCTACGTGTCGCCGCGACGTCGCGCTCTGTTCTGCGACGTCGCACGCGACTATACAGCGACATCTACGTGTCGCAGAACAGGTTCCGTGTTTTGGCTCGCGAGACAGAACTTCCTGCGACATCAGTCTAGCGCATAGAGTATATTTTTTTACTAGGTCTAGCGACCGCTTTTGCAGAGTGTGGACGCGTGCGCGACTTCTGTATCACGACATGTTACCAAAATGTTCTGAGAACACGCACCGTAGATGTTCTGTAACAGTCTCAGAACTTGTGCCCTAGTGAATTCGAGGCTTTAAGCCTCGTATTCACTAGGCGACAAATTGTCGCAGAACCTGTCTAGGCACATGTCGTCTACGTGTCGCCGCGACGTCGCGCTCTGTTCTGCGACGTCGCACGCAACTATACAGCGACATCTACGTGTCGCAGAACAGGTTCCGTATTTTGGCTCGCGAGACAGAACTTCCAGCGACATCGGTCTAGCGACCGCTGTTGCAGAGTGTGGACGCGTGCGCGACTTCTAGCACGCAGCACTTACTGCCACAACAACCTCGGGCGACATGTCGGCGGAGACTGCTGGTGTGGACAATCAAAATGTATCACGACATGTTATCAAAATGTTCTGAGAACACGCACCGTAGGTGTTCTGTAAAAAAAAACATATGACGATCATGCTAGTATTCATATTCTACTTGACATAATATTTTAAGTGGTGAAAGAGGTAGGAGTAATTTGGCGCTATGTCACTGGAACTTATTCTTTGCTCGCGAGTTGATAAGTTTATTTTTAATTTAGGAATGTTGCATCCGAATCATTCAGTCAACAGGTGGCTGCTTCCGATCTAAGAAATCCGAGTCCCACAAACCTCGTGTTAGGGTAAAAATATATATTTTTAGGACTTAATCCAGTGTAAAAATGGTCTCATTCTGGATAACATTGTATGTTGCTAAAGGACTATTGCACGCGAAGTGAAATAGCTGTTACTTACCAAATATTTTATAAAGAAGGTAAGAGTTACAATATAACACTTTTTTCCAAATTTTTTGAAGCTTTTTAAGGAAACTTGCTCCCAGTAGTTATATTGTCTGGTCGACGAGAAGTTATTTACAGATAAAATCCCAGCCTGAAGAAACTCACTAATGGTTTTTTTTTACAGTATGCGGATTTGAACACGCACGCAGGATTGCCCCGCACGTGTTCATACAAAAGTATTCATTGTAACGCGTGGAATATGCAAGCGAAACCCTGGAAAATAGTGGGCTATTCTGTTAAAACGGCCTATCTATGTAACCAGTCAATGGTACTTGTCCGTTTATTATTCAAATAGTGAAATCCACCTTTCACGCCTATTTACATCCGCTCTTCACCGGTGATCCGGTTATCCGGTGATCCGGTGATCCGGGCCGTGCGTGCGGCGGCACATTTGTTTACCGTGTCATTAGTTGCCGGAGCGTCCGGGAAATACCGCCGAAATTCAAATATTTTAAACGTGACTCAATTGAAAGCTTTCGCCTTTTGCTGTGGATCAGATCAGTCGCGCTCTCGCTAATGTTACAAAATGTGATATTGAAATGTCAAGGTGCATCCAGAAATAAGTGTAAATGAACAATTAGTTTAACAACCGACTGGGTTAGTTAGTAACCCTAATTGCTATGCCGAAGGCCCCAGGTTCGATACCCAGCCGGGGCACTTAAAGACATATTATATTTGTATGATATGTATACCTATCTATCTATGTATCAGCTTTCCGATACCCATATTACAGGCTCTGCCTAGTTTGGGGTGGGATGGCCGGTGTGAAAGGTCCCCACATATTATATTAGTCCGATTGAAATTTCACTCATATATTTTGTTAAGTATAGTTATTCCGGCTCACAGTTACCTAGTTATCGCATCAGGAATGGGGGGTAGGTGGCATGTCAGTTTTGATTATGGGGTGTGAAGTTGGATTTTTTGGCTGGGCGAGGTGACCGTAAAGCTTATTATAGGTTTTCCGGCAGACATGACAAAAATACTTTTATCCTTAACTCTTTTACTACATAACGGGAGTAGATAATTAAAGCCATAACCTTATTTCTAAAGGCTACTATTTTAAATCATAGTTGAAATCTCTGCGAAACACTTCTCTATAATACTCTATATAGTCTATATAGTTGGCTTCATTGCAGAGATCTACACAAAGAAAATATTGATTAAGTATTAGAAACCAATAACAATTTCTCTAGAAAATTAAAAGTTGATTCCTAGAAGGGCAAAGAGCGATGCAATAATAATAGTGTTCAAATAATATAACTTATTACAACGGAAAGCCCTTTGCTCTTCTAGGAATTAATTTTCAATTTCCTAGCGAAAATATTAATTTCATTTTGATTGCACTTCGATATCACATGGAAAACAACAACACAAACATAATCAATAGAGAGGGAGACAATGCCATCGTACTGCGACGACTGCGCCGAGTCATAAAATCAAAGAGAAATTCCTTCTTTGTCGGTAATTTCGCTGACTAGCAATAAAATTATACACGCTCATTGTCATAGATGCATGGCACGATTGACACGCCAGTTTATTATTGTGGGAACGAAGTTCAATTAATAGTCGCCGTCGCCACACGCGCGTCACAATCATTCTCAGTGCCTCATGGTGGGCTAAATCTTCATCCTCTTTCATCATCTTATTTTTGTTAGTGTGGCAACTGTGTATACTTGCCACACTACCAAACAAAATGTTACTTGTACGAACTTTTGACTTGACAGCTTATGTTATACTATTTTTTAGAGAGGCGTGTCTTAGTGCTTGATTTCATTGACCTCGCTGACGCGGTGACGAAATATCAAACATAATTAGATACGAGTACCCGCAAGCATCAGCAATAGCCATATTCGCTGCCGCCGTGGCGATGGCACTACGCAGCTTGCGCGTTTCCCACGATACAGGAAACGAACCAGTGAGTGAATGTCGGTCCACAACTTCGTTACCTTTGTCTGCATAGACGAATGCAGTTGGCTGAAATTCAGTAATTTCGGAAAAACGGCTTTGGTAACTTTCATGTGCCGAAGGACTCATTTGACGACCTCCCAGTGTACGCCTCTTAAAGTTCATTGAACAGGGATAGATAAGAAGTAGCATGAGTGATATCAAGTCTAGTACAGATCGCAAAGTACTTACATTTGCGGCCCTCTCACACTTCTTGATAAGGAACGTCCGTATTTAAAAAGGTCTTTAAATAAATAAATTGACTCAAGGGGTCATCATGGTCTAAGTTGTCTCAAGTGTGCTGGAAGATTTCCAAGACATCATGCGCCAAATCATTTTATCAGGAGGGAAATGGTCACGGGAAATATTCCATGTGCCCTGGAACCACCAGGTTTAGAGGTGATGGACTGACGCTGGTGCCCTGGGAGCGTGGTAGGAACTTGTTGTGGGATGCTACATGTGTAAGTATGTTTGCAGTTTCGCATTTAACAGCAATAGTTTGAGTCTCGGCGGCTGAGAATGCTGCTATATTAAAGCAACAAAAGTATACAGACTTGAAAAACCGCTACATGTTTGTCCCCGTAGCATTTGAGACCAGTGAAGTTTGGGGTAGTGAGGCTAAAGCCTTCATTAGGGATCTACGCTGCCGTATTGCATCCCGAGGACATGATCGGCGTTCCGATCGCACTTGGCTCAAAGGCTCTCTCTTGCTATTCAAAGAGGTAACGCTGCAAGCATTATGGGTACGTTTGAGCCAGGTAGGTAGGACTCGTGGTGGATTATTTGATTAATTTAATTTTACTTCTTACATGACGGTGCTTGTTGCTGATGATAACGATGTTTAATTATATTGTCAGTTATCAATTTACTTAAACTCAAACAGGTACACGTTAAAAATAAAATGCAGACTGATAATCTCTTTTTAAAAGGTTTAAAACTCTCTTTATACATACAACAACATGTTACTTTATTTATATTTTTATAATACAATAGAAGAGAAAAGAGTTGTGTATTCAAAACTCAACTATTAGGAACTTGAAGTAATTTCGTATGCCGACGGTGGAAACGAGTTTGACGACGATGAAAAGTATAAAAAACGCATAAAAAGAATTTCAGCAAACGCCATCGCCAATTATTAACAGGTATTTTTCCTCAGAGTGCACTGTGCAGTTCGATTTTATTTTGATTTTCTGTTTGCGACTCGATGGAAATAAATTAACTCTGTTTCTAAATTCATTTTACATTTTCCGTTGCTTTCCAAGAGAGTACCGACAACATCTTCAATGCCGAGTATTACGAGCTCAATGTTTTAATTTAAGTAACTATATTTTTGATTTTTACATTGATAAAATAATGAAGTTCTTACTTTCATATTAATTGTACCTATATTTTTTCCATGACTATATGTATCTACATAAAGTCATCACTGTAAAACCGTAATAACTTCTGTATCTAGTCTTGTCAAAGTATTAAAATAAGTAGTTACAAATTCAAACTTTTAATTATTACCTTTCATTGGTTGAATAGGAAATTCAGTTTTGACAAGGTACAAGGTACACAATGTTTAAATGCTGTTGAATGTACAGTACAATATAATATTTTGTTAGTACTGTTTCACTGACAGGCCAAAACCTAAATTGCCTCTTTTCAAGACTTGTTGTATATTATTGTATCCGCTTCATATTGAGTCAGACTTAGAGCTCTATTGACAGAATACAGCATAGGTACTAACGTAATGTACTACTATTACATAGGTTGCACTGGATACCCGTTTACCTCATTCTAGTTTAGAAAAGAAAAACGTGTACGCGCAATGGTATAGCATGTTACATCCACATAATAAGTGTGTGTGCACTCAGTGTGTATGTTTTATGCTGTAATGTGTAGTCAAGCTAAGTATGTATTAACAGATACCTCTGTTAATTCATGTCATACTCATTCAGTATACGATGTATCATATGGTGGCTCGCGGAGTTTCTGTACGGAAAATCATAGCAAAAAATTTAAAGGCAGGCGCTCCAATTGCGTTGTCACAGATTATTGAATTGTAGAGTGAGCGCAAATCTAACAAACTGCGAACAATCGGCACACTAAACCGATACTTCGCTAATTTAGTTGGCTACCAACAGTTCGCCTACTGCAGGATCGGCCTAATGTAAATTTTCAGTCAAAGAGCATAATATAAAACAGAGCATTTGTGTATAAGCCCCGTGAAATGATATTGCGCCTGCCACTGACAGTTCACCGCAGGCAATAATGACCAAGCGTACGCAATACGCATTTCAGTTTTAGAATTGGGAGTAGCCCAATACAAATAGGTTTTACGTCTATTTCAAAGTGGTAATTATTCTCGAAACCTATATCACGGAGTCAAAACGATTAAACATTTACAAAGTTTCTACTATTAGTGGCAAATTCAACATTTTACGTATTTTAGCCAGAAGGAAAAAAGGAATCTTTATAGGATCCCTTTGTTGTCCGTCCGTCTGTCGGTCTGGCTGTCACCACCCTTTTTTTTTAGAAACTGGTAAAGGTATCAAGGTGTTATTTCGCATAGATATACCAAAAACAGTAGTAAAATAATATATTCTAAAAAAATGGTTATGTTATACACGTAAAGTGGGATGAATATTTTTTTCCATAATATTTTATATTGGTGACAGACGATAGCGATGCGGTAGAGCGTTGAAGTAGCTCGCGTAAAAATTCATCGCATTAAAAGCTTTGACTTACGAATATCAACTACTCAACACATTACTCAGTTAAAAACTATGTTTTACGAACCCTCTAAATCTAAAGTGTCGCGATTGTGTGCCGTGAAAATGGTTTTATATGTTTTCAACGAATATTTAAGGAGGAGAGTTCTGTACGCTGTACGTAATAAATATAATTTTTTACCTAATTATTTAATGTGGTTGACGCATAAAACCTTGAAGTTTGCTCACTTTTACAGTATATATATAGAGTATCTTTACAGAAGGTAAGCAATATAAAATTTTAATATTATGTCGTCGCTAAAGAAAGAGAAGGAAACCTATTGAAGACAAGCTTCACAAAATGCTCAAAGAGAAAATGTCGGTACATTATTACAAAATAAAAGCAACTCGTTAATTTTTCTCCGTAAGTAGTTTGGCTTATACTTTTACCGGGTTCTTAGGTCTATATTTACCTAATTAAGTATATTCAAACTATTCTGTTATTTTATAAATAACATGGAATATTAAGTTTTTAAGTATAAAGAAGAGATCCATTGAAAAAAGAAAATAACTTTTGGAAGAGAGCGCGACGTACTGATTTCTTAAAAATGTTACAACAATTTCGCAATGCAGTCACATGAGACACTAAGCTGCAATATTAAATGCCGAACTTGTAAATTCCTTTATTCTTATAAACTGCAACAGTTATTGTTAAAGTCCTGTCCACGCTACACGGGTCCGTTATCGACGTACTATATTTTGATTAGTCGTAAATACATACATACAATACGTTGGCGGTGTGGGTATAAGTGGGTAGATAAATAATAAACAGTCTTGAACTTGAACTGTAACTTACACGGTGCATTACGAGTTTATCATTGTCGATAAAGGGCCCGTGCCGCGTGACTTGTGTATTCCCCATTTCGCACTTACCTATGGTCCCGGGAAACCAGGCGCACAGAGGGTTTCTCTGAAGGTCGGTGCTGCTGTTCCCCACCCTGATCTCCAGGTCCTGCAGCGGTTGATGACCTGACGGACAAATATACACTTTTTGTAGGACAGACACTTTATGTAAAAGTAGGGCAAAATTTTAAAAAAATCCCAATACCGAGAACGGCATAAAATTCGCGAAAACATCCAGTACAAAAAACTTCATAGATAGATCTATCTAGAATGGCTAATGATTCCTCTAGCAGCTCAGATAAATTACCTATATTTTTACTCGTATTCTGAATCAACAACACATGAAAGATAAACATAATTATACTATATGTACACAGAAAAAGCACTAAGAATTTAGATCAATTCACAGAGGTTGAAAGCCTTTGTTCGCAAAATATTGTATTCGCAAACTAGGTAAGGTGGAGTGTACATACGAGTACGATGTTAATTTTGTGCTCAGAATCTTTGTCATTTTCTGCTTCAATTGTTATGTCTGTTCAAATTTCACACGCAAAGCTTTGTACCTATTGAAAATGAAGTGAAATTGTGAGAATTTGCTCACATAATGCACATCGTGCATATTTTATCCACATCGATAGACAATAAATTGCTAATAATAATTATAATGTACGGTGGCCTGCGCCTAAAAACAGGCGGAGTTTTTAAAATGGCGATCCCTGATGATGAAGGGACCAGCTACATCTGTTATAAATCCGGGGACGTGTTGTGTGTGATGTGTGTAGCAGTGGTGTTTATGTGGATATGCTTGAGCAGGATGTGAGTTTGAGATCGCTATTTTAAAAACTCCGCCTGTATACTTTTAGGCGCAGGCCACCGTACATACATTTTAATAAATAAAAATAATAAATAAAATATAATAAATGTTGTTGGCTCTCAATAATCTATAATCTCTGCTTGGATTTTAATAAATTGAACGTCTAGGTCGATAGAGATTAATACTTGGTGGGGGTGTTACTCTCATTAGGCACTTACAGGTATTTTTACAAAAAGTCTAGATGCTCGAATTAAAATTAAAGCTGCTTTGCTGCTTATTTATCGGATTTATCTTATAGCTGCCGTAAAGGACTATTGATTGATAATGTGTCGGCGGTAAGGCGACACTTACATACTTATGACATGACACAGTTACTACGTCATATTTTTAACCATAGTTCAACTACAACTACACTAGCGAGCAATGAAAAAGTTCCACTTACAAAATGACAAACGTAAATAGCTTAAATAAAAAAATAAATTGAATACAATATTTCAGTTTTTGCTTAGTATTTTGATCAGCCAAAATGTAATGTAAGTACTTCAATTTTGAAGACGGCGTCATTAAGCTAACCGTTTCCATAGGAGTAATTTGGTGCTTTTCTCACTGGAACTTTTTCATTGTTCGCTCGACATCGACAACACACAGTTGCTACGCCACACTTTTACCCCCTCAACTGCCACTAAAATTAACCAAAACAAAATTACCGCAGCATCCCCTCGTAGTGACGCGGACCACCTTGACGGCGTAGTGGCGCAGCAGGTCCACCTGCCACCAGGGGGACGCCTCGCGCTGCGTCTCCGTGCAGCGCTTGCCGTCGTGCTCCGTGGTTCGCTCCCCGTCGTTGCCGTTGGCCGCGTGCCCCCCCCGGACGGTCGTCGACTGGTTCGCCGGCTTCCTGAATGCCACGTTCGTGCCTGAGAGATAGATAGAATATTCTTTATTTGTACGCATACATGAAATTAACTTGCATAACTTAAACAAGACGTATAAACAAAAATGGTGGTCTTGTCGTTTAAAGCGATTTTTTTCAAGACAACCTTCGGGTAGAAGGAATTTTATGATCAAAAAGGAGTCTAGTGTTATGAGAAAGAATTCAAGAATTTTCCATATTATATACCCTACAAACTAAATCTGTACACTTTAGAGATTGATTGTTTGATTGAGTGTACAAACAACAACAGACCATGGCAAAATTGAGGCCGATTATTTTATATAGACTGTCCTAAAAGTCAACAAGTTAAAGGTTAATCGATAAAAGGTTATCCGTAATTATCATTTTATTTTTAGATAGTGTCAAGATGATTTTCGTCACAAAGATATGTGGCGACATACAGGGTGGAAAAATAAGTAGGGAACGGAGGAAAAACACCTAGTGTAAAGAAAAAATAAATGCATGCAACGACGGCATTTTTTGCGATTACTGAGTAAGAGTTCGACAACTCTAAATTTTTTGTCAGTATCTTGGGTACACTGACCTGCTAACGCAAATTACACTGATAAAATAAAACCCTATACAGGGTATAAAAAAAAGGTATAAAAATTTAATCCTTCATAAAAACTTTGTTGATTTGCGACGATTTCTTAAAATCGTAGAGCAATCAGTGTTCGGAATTACGAGCAGCGACCTGTCGGCTTAATATTCCCCTTTTTGAACACTCTGTATGTAGAGAATAAAGGGGTGGCTGTGCCCCCCACCTGCCGCCGCCATCGGCCCAGACAGCGTGGGCGGCCGATTCCATAATCTCTGTTTAAACCTATCTGGATAATCTGAATAGTCTATTCAAACACGGTAAGTTGGTATAGGTATATCTATGTGTAGTCGTTGTTTGTTGTTTCGAATTATAATCAACGAGTATTAATGTTACAAAAAAATATAATACCTACTTAGTTTTTTTTGTTTATTGTTCATTTATTTATAATATTTCTTGAAAAGTTATAGTAATATGCTACACTATCCTAAGATTCAGGGCACTATAGGCTATATACTTTTAATCTTAGAATTTCCACTCGGAAGCTGATTGAAAATGATTTACCTTAAAATATTATTACCTCGTTAAATCTTTTGAAAAGAAAATACAAATGGCTGTATTGTATACGTACATTATGCATACGTTAAACAAGTAATTAAAAGTTGTAGTGAGTTGAATCTATTACGAACAAACAACTATAGTACACGTGTAATGTGAAAAATAATTAAACCTGCAGGGGACACCCCACAAGGAACATCAGACCGCGTGGAGCAGGCAGCGGTCGTTATTTCATAGGGTTGCCAGATTGTATGATTGGATACAATGTACGAGTATAATGATATTGCCTATTGCATATCCTCTGTGATGATCCGTGTATTGCGGGTTGCTGCTGTCTAGTCCCGAATAATTGGATACAAAATACACGTCGGATCATTTGTTTGATGCGCTAGTCTGAAACTCTCTCTGGTTAACGGGAAATACCCTATGAATTTCGATTTACAGCCGTCAATATAGGCTTCAGGCCTCAAGGGACGTCAAACACACTGGCCCGACAACACAACATGCAAAGTATTTGTTTGAAAAGTTGCATTGTAAATCGAAAGGCAATGAGACAGCTGGTCATTATAAACAACAACTTATGTTTTGTTAAACTTGGAAACCTGACATTTGGAACTATAACAATTACATATATATGTTGGTAAGCAAACAGAGATACCTACAAATTCATAAGATTATTGCAGACACAGTATTGCATTTTAATACAATGGATAACCCTCCTTCAAGAGTGCCTTGCCCGCACTGCCCTGGCTCATCCCGTAGTTTTATACATGGACTTAGCGTTCATATTGGCAGGATGCACAGAGATGTCCTCACACAACCTTCCGGTAATCTCCCTACAGGGCATCAAAATAATATAAGCATCAACAATGTCACGTTCGATAATTTACCAATTTAAAAAAATAGAGTCTGTGTATTGAGTCACATTCCAAAAGGAGCGAGACACTCTGCTGCAGATGAACTAGCAGCAACTATCGATAAATGCTTAGAGACGAATGACACTGATGATTGGTATCATTTACTTACATTTTCATACACTGCCCTGCGGTGCCAGATAGGACGGATAGGAGATCCCTAACTGCTAAAGTGAAAGCGAACATAAATAGTGACAACGTCTACTTCCCTTCTGAAGGTCCCCAAACAAATAGAAGAGGTATCTGTAAATTAATTGAGTCCAAAGTTTTCGAGGGTGATTTAAGGGGGGCTGTAAGACTACTTACTTCGGATTGCTCCATAGCTCCGAACAATGACACTACATTATCATCCATAATTGATAAACACCCGCCCCCATCCCGTGATTTGTCAATGCCCACGGAACCCAGCTTGACTACTCTCCATCTGACAGTAAGTACAGAAGATGTCAAGCTGTCGGTAGGGTCTTTTATAATGGATCAGCATCGGGTATGGATGGGCTCCGTCCGGAACATTTAAAAGAATTGACTTCTTTTACGGCCGGTGACAGTGGTGTCCGTTTGCTGCAGTCTCTAACCAAATTGTCAAATTTTCTCTTGAAGGGTACCATAAATCGAGAGGTGTGCCCATACCTTTACGGAGCCTCACTGTGTGCTTTAAACAAAGCCGATGGCGGCGTCAGACCGATTGCTGTAGGTAGCGTGCTGAGACGTTTAGTCGCAAAATTGTGCTGCCGGGCGGTAAAAGAAGAAATGGCTGCGTACCTTCAACCGCATCAGCTCGGCTTCGGAACAGCACCAGGATGTGAAGCGGCCATACACGCCACTCGTGCGTTTACCAGGGACGATCCCGATCACATAATTATTAAATTAGACATACGCAACGCCTTTAATAGCGTTGAAAGAGACGTTTTGCTGAGGGAAGTAATGGAGCAGGTACCAAAACTCTATCCCTTCTTACATCAGTGCTATTCGTCTCCTAGCAATCTATTTTACCACGAGACATCGATCGCATCGCAGGTTGGTGCCCAGCAGGGGGATCCGTTGGGACCGTTGGTGTTTAGCCTCGCATTACACAAAACTATATCCTCCATTAAATCACCCCTTAATATATGGTATTTAGATGATGGTGTGATTGGCGGAAGCCCAGAAACAGTATTAAATGAGATACCAACTTTAATCTCGAACCTAAAATCGATTGGGTTGATCCTCAACAGCAAAAAATGTGAATTCTTCGGTAACACCCCAAGGGCCGCAACAAAGCTTTTCGCTATTTGATGCTATTGTGCCAGGTTTACAAAATACAGTTACAGGACCAATTTATGTTACTTGGAGCACCAATTTTCCCAGAAGGTATACCCGCTCTAATTGAGAATAAACACCAAACGTTCTCCAAGCTGACGAATCAGTTAGATAAACTATCATCTTGTGTAGCCCTCATCCTATTAAGGAGTTGCCTTGCTATGCCCAGGCTGACGTACACCGTGAGGACATCTCCCGCCTGGCTGTTTCCTGATGAGGTGGCGGCATTGGACGCGACTGTAAAGCGGACATTGGAAAAAATTCTGAATGTCTCTCTAAATGACACGCAATGGTGTCAAGCATCTTTGCCCATACGACATGGAGGCATTGGGGTTCGTAGGCTGCAAGATACTGCCCTAGTCGGATTCCTTGCGTCGGCGCACGGGGTCGTAAATCTAGTCACTCAAATACTTTCGTTGATGTAGGGTTGACAGAGTGGGCTAGCAGGCATCCGAACCAGAATGTTGTCAAACCGAACATACAGAAAGAATGGAATGAAATTCAGTGTACGGCTCTCGTGGCTGATACTATGGCAAACTCCTCGGGGGCCCACCTTGCACGGATTAAGGCGGTTACGAGACCGGAAGCGGGAGCCTGGTTGCATGCACTGCCTTCGCCCCAGCTTGGCACATATTTGGACAACTGACAGTTTACGCATTGCAGTAGCATTGCGACTTGGCTGCGACGTCTGTGTCCCACACAAGTGCATCTGCGGGGTGATGGTAGAGGCAGACGGCCACCACGCTGTAAGCTGCACGAGGTATGCCGGGAGGTTGCCCCGTCATAGTGCCCTCAACGATATAATACGTAGAGCTTTGGTGTCAGTTTATATCCCGTGCGTCCTTGAACCTCCTGGTTTGTTTCGGACCGACGGGAAGCGCCCTGATGGCATCACACTAATTCCTTGGAAGAGGGGTCAATGTCTGGTTTGGGACGCCACATGTGTAAGTACCTATGCCGCCGCTCATCTCGGCAACACAATTCGTGCTGGAGGAGCTGCTGCCGAGACAGCTGCAGGGGCAAAGCATTTAAAGTACTCTAATTTGAAAGCCTCTTACAGCTTTTTGCCCTTTGCTGTCGAAGCAGCAGGTTCCTGGGGAACAGAGGCTTTATGCCTATATACTAAAGATCATGATGCATCACAGAGATGAGGCACTGGTTAAGGCAATTTCAACAAAATTGGATCATCACCGACAATACTACAAAGATTTAAGAAATTTAGTACACAGTTCAATTAAAAGGGAAAAAAAGGCTTATTACGATTTTTACATAAATAATAATATACATAATCCGAAAAAGATGTGGAGTCACTTAAAGAACTCAACAAATCTAAGTAAACCCAGTCTACCATCTATTCCAAAACATTTAAATAACCCGAACCAAATTAATAACTTTTTTCTCAACGTTCCTTGTAACCTAACTATTGACCAAAATACGTTTGACTATTTTAAAAATAATAAATATTCTACAAATAGTTCAGAATTTAAAATTGAAATATGCACTGACGAGCAAGTGGCAGCCATACTAAAATCCATAGAGACAAATGCAACTGGAACAGATACTCTTTCGGCAGAGATGATTCGGTTAACGCTCTCGATAACACTGCCCATAATTACCTTTATTGTCAATAAATCCATAGCGCTTAAAACCTTTCCCACCGCATGGAAGGCAGCTAAAGTAAGACCTCTACCGAAGAATATCACCGTTGAAGAGTACAAAGACCTACGGCCAATCAGTGTTCTACCAGTTCTGTCAAAGGTAATTGAAAAAGTAGTTTGCAAACAGTTAACCCTATACTTAGAGACTCAACATATCCTACCCAGCATGCAATCTGGTTTCCGAAGCAATCATGGTACAGAGACGGCTCTAGCTCATGTAACTGATGATATAATAACTGAGTCAGATACAGGGAAGGGTAGTATTTTGGTTCTTTTGGACTTTTCTAGAGCTTTCGACTGTATTGATACTGGTCTGCTCCTTTCAAAAATGAGCTATTACGGCATTTCCTCGACAACCTGTGAGTGGTTTCGATCATACTTGTCCGAAAGAACGCAGTACGTAGAAACAGTTGATGAGGACGGCAACATACAGGGATCAAAAATGCAGACAGTACCTAGAGGCTGCCCTCAGGGTTCTATTTTGAGTCCTCTGCTGTTTGTACTGTATACTGCCGATTTGATCAAATGTATTAAGCACTGCAAAGTACATCTTTATGCAGACGACACTCAGCTGTATTATTCTTTCAACTCTAAAAACATTAATGAAGCTATTATTAAAATTAACGAAGATCTGCACGCGATTTTCACTTGGTCTTGTAAAAATTTTTTAGCACTCAATCCGCAAAAATCAAAATTTATGATATTAGGAACTAAACATCAAGTGAACGCTATACATCAGAATAACCCCCAAATATTGATTAATGACATCATCATAGATAAAGTTATGTCAGCCAGAAACTTGGGGCTCCTTATGGATAGTGAACTACGGTATATAGAACATGTAAATGTAAAGATCAGAAACGCGTTTTACAGACTGAAGGTACTATACGGAATCCGTGAATTTATCTCTGAGACGGTACGGGTTTTGCTAGTTGAGTCGTTGGTTTTATCCCTCTTTAACTTTTGTGACGTGGTATATGGACCTAGAATATTTGCGAAAACCGAACGAGCAATACAAAGGGTACAAAACGCATGTGCACGGTTTTGCTATAAGATACCGAAAAGGGCCCATATAACGCCTTTTTTGAATGAAAAGGGCGTTCTTAAAATGGCTGCCCGTAGGAAACTGCATCTAGCCAACCTGGTGCATAAAATCGTTCACACAGAAAGGCCAGCATACCTGTATGACAAATTGAGATGGAAAAAGGAAGCTCACCAATATAATACTCGTAGTAGGGCGCGAAATAATGCATGCATACCACAACATAGGACAGTTGGGTTCAAAGGCGGTTTCAAATACGCTGCTTCAAAAATTTGGAACGACTTACCCCCGCCTCTTCAGAAGAATATGTCACGCATCTCTTTTAAATATAAATTAAAAAATATTTTAAAACAAAAACAAAACTCAGATGCGGCAAGGACATATACTTTTAAAAAATAAAAATGAACCTAACTGATAAAACAGACTGGCTTCAATGACACTGCAAGTTGACTTATAACAATCTACTCTACTTCTAGTTGCGTTTATACATATATGACAATATTTAATTTAATTCATATTTATAAAACTACAATATTTAATTATTATTATTTATTTGTATATAAAACTATAATATTTATTATAAAGTATTTATTTATATAAAAAACTATACCATTTATTATCAAATTAAGCTTGTGTCACTAGTTTAATTAATTTATTAGTATATAATTTAGCACCTAAGTTCAGGGCATACTGAAAACCAGCGCTGCATAGATTATACGAGGTATAACTCGCAGCATTGCTGAGTTTGTCCTTTTGCCACCTTTTAATCTTAAGTTAATTTTTGTATTTGTGTTTTATTGTGTTTTCCCGATTATGTGGCAATAAATGTTTTTTCTTTCTTTCTTTCTTTCTTTCTATGCTTCATCAGAGAGCTTGGCAAGCGCCTGAAGGAAAAAGGTCATGATGCTCGCTCTGGGTCGTTCCTGGTTCAGCGCATTTCGTTGGCGATACAGCGCGGTAATGCGGCTGGCTTGTTGGACACTTTCGAGCCAGGAACGATACGAGGCGGCATCTTTGACTAGTTAGACTAAGTTTGAGGCGAATACTTTGAATTTGTAAAATTTTATCTTTTAGTTCAGTTTTCATAATTTTATTTACAATTAGGTTAGGCTTCATTAGTTAAATGTTAATTTATATTATAACCTTGAATAAATGATCTATGACACAGTATTACATTCACGTGTTTGTAATCTTAAAACTCTTGTCTAAAGTCTAGTATATATGCCAACTAGCTGTTCCCGCACGCTTCGCTTCGCCTTAAAAAGTTTTCCCGTGGGAATTTCGGGATAAAAAGTACCCTATGTTCTTTCCCAGGGCTTAGACCATATGTATACCAAATTTCATACAAATCCGTTCAGTAGTTTTGGCGTGACAGAGTAACAGACAGACAGACAGACAGACAGACAGACACAGTTACTTTCGCATTTATAATATTATAGTTAGGATATGTGTGTCTGATGAGCCTCTTTAAAACCTACTCTCATTTGTGACCTAAATACTAAACCGACAGTAAAAAGGCCCGGCAGCTGACAACAAACGCTTACCACAAAACGGGGCCTCGGCAGTCCAGTCGCCCCTCAGAGAGCACTCTCTCTGCTGTGGTCCGAAGAGTTCGTAGCCGTCATCGCAGACGTACGAGGCCACGGTCCCGGGGACGATGTCGGTGGCGCTGAGCGAGACCCTGGCGTTGGGCGGTACCGCCGGGTGACCGCAGCGGCGCTCGCTACCGCCTGGAAAAAAATGCTGTATTACCATATGGGGGATGCAGTGGGATGACCAAGATTGGGTCAAATGGGGAAATCTTCCTAATACCCAAAAAAAGTTTGCTGTATGGGGAATGGAGTGGGCTTGAGTCAGGATGAATGGATGTATGTATGTTATGGAATCGGTGGTTTTCACACTAAAAAAAGTCTTGACAGAAAGACAGACGCAAAACGGAGATTCTATAAAGGTTCCTTTTAATCTTTTGAGGTACAAAACTCTTAAAATTAACCATGTTTAACGGATACTTAGAAGGGAATTTGACACATTTATTAGGCATTAATTTCTCGCCATCTTGATAGTTTAGAAAGTTTTGATGGTAAGGGCTTTGATTATAATTATGTAGGTCTGAAAACAAGCCGACCATATCAGATTGCTAAGAAACTTCTCTTTACATCTGAGTAGTGATAAATTTATTATTCATCTGTTTTGACAAGATCAGATAACTTACATTCATTTTCGAGCATTTGAGTTCAAACACTTTTCTAATGATCTATTCCAGTTGATTAGTTTAGGAATGATTAAATTGCTTTGACATAATATTGAATAAGTTATATAATTTCCAAAACCCGTATTATCTATGCTATTTATCGAAAGCAAAGTATATTCAAACAAATTTGGGTTACGATTTCAAAAGATTTATTTAATTGAAATTTCATTGAATAAGCTAGTTAAATCTGATAACTATTATGTTACCAATTTAACACAGACTTAAGAATCAGACACGTTTTCAAAAACATCTAGGTTATCATAATTATATAAATGTTGGGTACACTACATAAATCCGAATTACTTTTTTACGAATATGAAAATAACGATTTTTAAAATTACGAATTTCATAGTTCCGAATAATTCACAATCCCGAATTTCAAGTTTCCGAATAACGAAAATCACGAATAGTCAATAAACGAAATTTCAAACAACATATTTATTAAAATCACGAAAGTCAATTTTCCGAATATTATTATTTCGATGTTTTAAAAGTACGACCTTTTATTATAACGAATTGTTAAAATTACGAATCCCGAAGTTTTAATATTCTGAAAATACAAATTCCCGAATGTATCTTAGTTAACAAGAAATAGTTATTAAGAATAGTGTGTTTATTAACAGCATAATCCGTATACAATTTAACAATATTTTTTAAGCTATATTATGTGAAACGCTCCGCTCCGCTTCGCTGCGCTCCGCTTTGTTTTTCGATATCTATGTGCACCTAACACGCTCCTCCTCGCTTTGCTCGTCGTCGCACCTATCTTTAGATTCAGGTCCTAAGGTTTTTAAGGTTAATCACCGTAAAAATCCGAGCAATGTCATTGCTTTGTTGTGTTACTTAACAACAAATACTACAAATAGTTTTCTATTTACAATATTTTTACTCTATATTTGAAACGCTCCGCTCCGCTTCGCTCCGCTTCGCTGCGCTCCGCTTTGTTTTTCAATATCTATGTGCACCTAACACGCTCCTCCTCGCTTTGCTCGTCGTCGCACCTATCTTTAGGTTTAGGTCCTAAGGTTTTTAAGATTAAACACCATAAAATTCCGAGCAATTGTTTTGCTCTATATTTGAAACGCTCCGCTCCGCTTCGCTGCGCTCCGCTTTGTTTTTCGATATCTATGTGCACCTCGCTTTGCTCGTCGTCGCACCTATCTTTAGGTTTTGGGTCTAAGGTTTTTAAGACGTTTACGGTTTTTTGTCAAAATCACGAATTATCACATTTTCGATCGGGATTTGAATTTTTCGTGATTATAATAAATCGGTATTTTATTTTTCGCATGCTTGAGTAATCGTATTTTTTAACGTTCGTGTATTTGACAATCGTAATAAGAAATCTTCGGGATCATAATATTCGAAATTATAATTTACGTGATTTTTAGAATTCGGCATTTAAAAAAATCGATATTGCAATATTTTGTAAATTACATATTCGGTGTTTTCAAATTCGGAAAAAAGTTTTTCGGAATATTTGGGTGTTCCCATAAATGTTAGATCCAAGTCCCAACATCCAGGTAGAGAACAAGTACATATAAGGAAGAATAAATATATTTTTTAAATGTTGAACATTCTTAAATATAGCAATGAAAACAATGGCACGTACACTATATTTATAAGATTATGTGTTACATTACATGTTTATAGATAGGTATTATGTCACAAGTCAATAAATTGCAGCGGTTTACACACCTAGATATAGCTATAATAAACCCACTAAAATAATTGATATTATAAAGATATAAAAAATATATTACAACATACATATCCTAACGATTGTAATCCCCGAAGGGGTAGTCAGATGTGACTCGCAAGCGAGTCGCCAGCTTTTCGCTGTACATTTGTACTCACGTAATAGGTCGCGAGCCATATCGCCGTTTTTTAATGAGTACAGGGGTGCGATCACAGGATTCGATACTATTTTCGAAACTACAGTAAGGGTCACTTTTACGAATCGCTAAACGTATATAAAATACCAACCCGACTGTCAGATGTTTTATTATGTAAAAATATTTATATATGAAAATGTATGACCGTGAAAATTAGCATTATCGTTTTAGTTAGTCTAAAAAATAAAGAAAATTATGAACAATCACAAACGATAGTTTCATTCTATCCGAGTTTATTCTCCGAGGAGTGATTGTTCATATGACGAAACATTTATAGACAGGCTGACAAGAAAAGTAACAGTTTTTTTCAAATTTAAATTTTAAATACTTACCTTTTTGTGTTTACACACAATAAATACGTATAACTACATATGAAATAAAAGCCCCAACAGTGAGATGGGCGGCTTCGTTCAGTGCCCACCAATAGTACTGAACAATACCTATAAACTTTGTGCCGTGGTTTATTGTTTTAGTAGTAGATATATACCTAGTTATTTATATTTGTTATTCATTATTATTTAGGAGTGGATATATCTAGTTATTTATATTTTTTATTTTGGCCTACTATACTCGGCAACAAATGGCAACAAAAACAGCAAACCCGAGAGCAACACCAAAAAAATCGAATTAAAGCCGAACGATGGCGACACCAAAGGAACCGCTGACCTCTAATTCTCGAGCGATGCTCTCGCACTAGACCCGGCGGATACGTATTCAGCCCTCTTGTCCAAATACCCACCTCCAGCAGCTACTTCACAGCTCCCTGATGCCCCGGATGGCTCCGAGTGCACCCCTGTGGTCACGTCTGACGAGGTCCTTGCCGCAGTATTCTCTTTCAAGAATGGATCAGCCTTTCAAGAACGGATCATCTGCTGCCGTAAAATGCTCCCGGAGCTATCGAAGAAGTTCGAGCCGATTCAACTCGGCTTCGGGACTAAAGGGGGCTCTGAAGTGGCGGTACACGCTGCCCGAACATTCATTACCGAGGGAAATTTTCAGGTGCTGCTGAAGGTGGACGTTAAAAATGCCTTCAACTCCATCAATACGTAGAAGCGCTCTGCTGACAGAAATCCGATACCACGCAAACCCAATATATAATTATCTGTGGCAATGCTATAGCAAACCATCAAAGCTCTCGTACAAAAACCACCACATTCTTACTGCCACAGGCTGTCAGCAGGGCGATCCATTGGGACCAGCAATATTCAGCCTGGGTATTCATCCACATATTTCGAATCTAAATTCAAAATTTAATGTATGGTACCTCGACGATGGGACCCTAGGGGGCAAAGCTACCTCAGTGCTGCAAGACCTAAATTCTATTATTTAAAATTTCAGTACAATTGGCTTAGAACTAAATTTTGGAAAATGTCAACTCTACCTTAACAATTCCCTTTCAGACACAGAAAAAACGATATCATTAACAAGTTCAACGTCCTGGCCCCATCAAAATTGTCCATGGACACGGTCTGCGCCAGCCGGCTACGTTCAGGACCAAATTAACAAATTTGAGGAATCATACACCCGCTATAGGCCTTAGACTAGGGCTGCAAACCAATGAGCCACATCGCTGCCGCTGTGGGGAACATGCCAACCGCCGCGGTCACCACGGCCTGTCGTGTGGCCGCAGTGCCGGGCGCATAGCGCGCCATGCTGCGCTCAATGACACCATCCGCCGGGACCTTGCCAGTGCAAACGTTCCCGCCGCTTTAGAGCCAGGGATCATGCGAGACGACGGCAAGAGACCTGACGGCATGAGTCTGGTACCATGGAGGAGCGGCCGCATGAATTAAAAACAGCCTAAATTACTTCAAAATCTATAACTGCCGGTTTCTATAACTCTATCTATCCATAACTGGTAGTTACTTTCATACGATTTTGATATAATGAAAAGTTACAATCTGTCAAAATCGTATTTTGTGCAAATTAGAGCTCTGTGTGTTTCGATCCAATATTGCCTAAGGCTGCCTAAACGATCAATCAAATTGAGCAATATTCGGAATTGTGCTGTATTTGACCGTTTAGGCTATCTATTGAATGGTACAATGATGAAACAAAAGCATCAAAACTTTAAACAAGTTTTGGTTTTTCTTGATTTCGAAAAAATATTGAACTTTTTTACTCGTTTAAATGTATATTTATTTATTTAATCGTTTATTGCAGAAATATAAAAATAAGTGTACAAAGGGTGGACTGTATACTGTATTGTAAGTATGTATTTATATTTAAAGCTCAATATCTACTATGCTTAGGGACAATAACGGTATATATGTACATATAAACAATGTCTTTGTTTTTTTAATCGATGAATGTTTTCCAACAGTACACCAAGTCGCCAAAAAACACGGTCATTGTATTTAACAATTTCGACAAAGCGCTAAAGTGCGCTATTAAGTAAATTGCACCACTATATATTTTAGGTCTACGGACAGCCTTACACGACTGCATTCATATTAATACGCTGTCAAATTCAGCACAGAGCCTCTCTGACGGGAGACAGATTGTACAGGGAATGAATTGGGGATTAATTAATCAAGTTTAAAGCTTTAAGCTGGTCACAATAAACTTTTCCGACAGCATAAAATATAGATACAAAATTTAACAAACTTTCGCCGTAATTTCTCGATAGAATCTGTCAATCCACTTTTTTCGTTTTATCAAAAATTTACAGATTAAAATCTGAATAGGAATACTTGGGTTTTAAAAAGAAAACACCTCCAATTATGCAAACCACTTTTTTACTTTTTATTGTAAAAAATTACTTTATTTTTACCTACTTTGAGTAAATATAAATGTATGGACTGAGGATGGCTCTGTCAGAGCAAGAGACAAACAATTTAATTTTGATTAACTTTGTACTGCAAGCCACCCTAAATGTCTGAAATAAATGAATTGAATAACTGAATTCACTATCACTGTACGTGTAGGTATGTGAAACTCATAGAAGTAACAAACTGTAACTGAGAAACTGTACCAGCAACTGAATATTATAGAATGAAGTAGTTACAAAAATCACAACTTGCACTTGCACAAAACCAGTGAATCGGTTACGTACGTGAAGTAACGCTCACGCTTATTAGCTAAGTTCCAATATTGTGCACGAGTGATATGATGAAATATGCGGAAGAAATCAACAATATGGCGCTTACAGCCATTGCGTGTTTTAAATTGTTGTGGTCGCGGCATAGCTGAAGACAATCACTTAGTGCTCCGCTTCCTTCGTACATTCAACATTCCATGCAGTAAGTCGGCGTCTTTTTAAATTTTAAAGATTATTATGTGGGAATAACTGACCCACTTGTAACTACGGAATGAACGAAAATCAATTAGAATAGATTTACTGACACACATTCGAAATCATTCCCACTGACCCACCGAATTTAATCGATATGTACTATTTATCCTACGGACCGCTCTCTGCGCCCCGATCTCCGACACGTGGAGACTGAAGGTTCTTTTGGAACATGCTCAAATATTTTTTTTATGCATACATAACGGTTCGGTTTTGATTCGTGCTTTGATACCAAAAAGAATATTTGAGTTTCCGAACGAATACTATCCCCGGAATCTGATCGAAAATCCCGACGTTATTTGCATAACTACGTGCCGGGTTTACGTTGCATAAAGGTAAATTTACTCGAAAAGCGAGCGAAAATCTGTATATTTTTTAAAATAAATATTTATTTGATGTTCGAAAATGACATGTTTCCTGTAATTCCTGTAAGTTGTGTTGTGACATCGGCCATTATACCGAGTAGAAATGTTATTGGTTCAGTAGGGGAATACCGAATACAGTGGGTTCAGGGTTTGATTCCCGGATTATTTTTGTAAGAGATTAAGCTTTAAGTTCAAATAAGCATAGTTTTTACGATAGATCTATGAACTAAGACTTTAAAATCTGAGAACAATTTTTTTTATACAGGTTTACAAATAGTATTCGGAAAGGGGCCTGTTTAGAATGACTTTATATACCATTTTTGCAACACTATTGTAACGATAGGAAGGAGACTGTCTGGGATGAAATGAAAATTGCTGGTGATCGGGAAGGAGAAGAAACAGTAAGAGAAAGAAGAGTCACTGAAGACGAAACGCCAATAATAGATGGAATTTCAGATGGTTGTTGGATTGTATTCCCCAATATTCATTTTAATTGTCGAGTCGTTAATAAAAAAGATGGAATTTGTAACGACTGCGATTTCATCTGGGATGTAATAGAGAAGAAACAGTAAGAGAAGGGAGAGTGCGATTGTCGACTGCGATTTCATTTCGTCTGGGATGAAATAGAGAAGAAACAGTAAGAGAAGGGAGAGTCACTGAAGACGGAACACCAATAATATATGTAATGGATGGTTGTTGGAGTAAAAACGAATTATGCAGCACTATCAGAAGATGCGGCCAGAATTGGCAGACGTTTTGTGCAGGTTTTGTTTATGAGCGTAAAAAAACAAATATTGTAAAATCTTTGCCATAGCATAAAAGATAAAAGAAATCGCGCTCGCTGCATGAACACTTTTGAAAAATAGATCATAAAAAGAGACGCTAGATCCGTGAGGGAAAAACACAGCGGGAGGAATCGCAGCCAGTATTATGACGCAAATGCAGTTTGTCAATAAAGCCATAAGTAAAAACCGATAAATATTATTATTTCTCACCTCACCATTAAAGTTGTCGAAATATAATAGGCCCGACAGCTACACAAATTTGCTATTTACTCTTGATTTACTTGATGAAATACATAAAAAGACACATTAATACGGCTTATTTTTAAACGGCTGATAGATGATTATTTAGATTATTTATGATTGATACATTTTCGAGCTGTCCAAACGGGCCTATTATATTTCGACAACTATAGCTTACTAGCAGCATCCGTAATAGTTTTATAGTTTATTTTTGTTTTTATTTAGTTACGAGTACTTAGTTTATAATCATACTTTCTTGATAATTTTATTTAAGTTATTGGGAACCCTCCCACTGGGATCGGACCTAGAAGGGCTATTCTACCTATATTTTTAGTTATCTACACAGGTTTAGTTTGTGTAATATATAGGTAGTTTAGTTTGTAACATAGTGTGTTCTTAATTATAAGGCTTAATAAATGATATAATAGTTATTAACGTATTTGAAATGGTTAATATTTAACTCATCATCTTTCATTGGAAGGAGACCCGTGCCCCAGCAGTGGGGACGTGATGGGTCGTGAATATTATAACTAAATTATATTTTTGAGAACAAAAATTACATTATTTATTACAATAAATTTCTGTAATTCAATTTATTTGTTTAAGAAGGTCTATTTATAAGACGCTAATTGTTATTGTTATGTTAATAATAAATATTAATATAATGTAAAACGTACCTAATAGTTAGTACCGCCCGCAAATAATACGAAGTACGTGGTTAATTGGTACAACCGAACCCAGTGCAAAATATATCTGTTTCTAAGGCTTCAAATATACATAAAATGTGTTGAAAAAATGATACACAAAGGTGAATCAGGAGGTTATTGTAAACAACTTTTGAAAATTCGCAAATGGGTGGGGAAAAACACACAATAGGTATAGTATGTAAAGGAAAATGAATATAAAAGATTTTCATTATTAACGAAAGTCAAGAAAATACTTATAATTCCCGAAAAGCTCATTTGATTGTGACCATCGTGTAGGTGGGAAGGTGTCTGCGAACAAAACAAGCCTGAACCGATACCAGCAATATGTCAAGATCCGTCAACAAGTGTTGCGGAGGCCGCCACAAGGGCGGCTCGACACGGGCGACACCCGATAGTGACAGAATGCTCGAGTTATGACTGAACTAGCTTCTCCCCCGGTCTTTGCTTCCCTCTAAAACTGAGAATTTCAGGATAAAAAGTACCCTGTGTTATAATCTAAGGCATCAGGTCATGCTAAATGAATAAAAAGTCGTCCAGCCGTTTTCCCGTGAAAGAGTAATAAACATCAACCCATTCATACTTACTTACTAACTTTCACGTGTATAGTATTAGTAGGATGACAGTTGGCTAAGCGTTTTACGTCTCCGGGACAAATATGGTACACGCACGTCTGCGTCAGGAGTGTTGTGACACTATATTCTGTTTAGCTATGTAAGTCATGTTTTGCCCGAATTCTCTTGTTTTGTAATAATGCATTACGTGATTCGTATCGCTATTACTATGCATAGCCGTAAGGATTACATAAAAGCTAGAAGTTGTTCTGGCAACTTTAAAACATTATTAAATATGTACAGCTACAGATACAGTATGGAATATGTAAATGCATAAAATTCAGCCGTCCGTGTGGCTGAACAATTGTGTTTACGTGTTTTACCGGATAAACCACACGTCAGCGGCGTTCCCTACTGTTAGGTGGTAAGAATTTACATGCATAATTAATTTCACGTCACTAGTTTCGTTAGCTATTCTCTGTTGCCGTATAGAATTGAGTTTAAAATTTTGTTGATTTTACCCGAGTTGTTCTTTATCAAAAACAATTTAACAATATTTTATTTTCGTATAAAATTTCTTGTTTTTGTAAAGAAAAAAGAACTTTTTATTCAATAAATCAATACCTAACTTACATGGTTTGGATTATCGGTGGGCCGCGCTGTTATACACTAGTAGTTTAGTTTATATAGTAGGTACTTAAGGAATAATTGACTCATTTTTTAAAATCTGAAAACATTAAAAAAACTAACGCATTGTCAACAAATCTCGCAATAGGGTTTTAAATTACGTGTAGGTTAAGTACTATACATTTTCAAAGCTTATCAATCGCCGATGTATAAATTATTATCTATGGGACTTTAACCTGCATACAGCTTACTTAATATATATATAGATAAAACAGGAAACAGAAATTCATGAAACCGGTCAATTGAGGACATTGTGAAATGTATAATGTAATGTATTCATAATAACTATCAGATATATAATTCGATGTAGGAACATGTGTTGAAACATTTTATTTCTGAGCCATGTATAAAACTTAGAATGAAACGTTTTTCTGGCCCTATAAGGATTCGTCGAAAGTTTTATAATGTTTGTCGTGAAACAAACAAAACAAGGTTTTAACTTTTTTATGTTCACCTTTATTTATATAAAATAATGCTGGAATTTACTCCAATAATTTTTTGTTGCTTTCGAAACATAAATATTATAAGTAGTTAGGCTTATATTGTGTTTTTTCGCTTAGAAACATACTTTAGCCATGACACGTTTTTCCTAAGACTCGCCAGTGTCAAGCTAAATTCGATATGGCTTTTAGAGCAGACCTTTTGTGTTGACATAGGTATTATGTAGATACTTGTTTTCAGTGTGTCTTGTCTTTGAACCTATTTCTAAGAACGAGTACGGTAACTAATTTAACTCAGTATGCATTACAAAGTCAAAGTGTAAAAAATAAGAAAATATATTTTAATATCCTAAGGGCGGATTCGACCAACGTCGAGTAACTTTTTACTCACGAGTAAAGTACCAGTTACTCGCGAGTAAGCAGATTTTGCATTCTACCAAACCTGAAACCAAGATAAGTAGCTTATCCCAAGAATAAAATGTTATACCGCCAAAATTGACCGTGTAACGAGCTTATCCGAGAGTAATTTTGTAATGGCGGCAGCACATCAGCTGATTAGAAAACCGTCATAATGACATATAAACACATCTGTCAAAACATAAACAAAAGTACGTTAAAAGGCAAGGTCTCAGAATAACAACAGCGAATAAAATATTAAAACATAAACAATTTCATACTTTTATAATCCATTCAAACTAAGTTGGCATGTCATTTCTATTGCATGCTTTGAAACGCAGCTATTTTTATTTTAGTTGCATTACAGTTTCGTTCCTCGTTCATTCAATTTAATCATGGTATAACTTGGTAGAATGCAAATGTACTTATCCTAGATATTTACTCGCGTATAAATTTTATTCCGGTATAGTTATTCTCGTGTAACGTGATGTTTGGACGAATTCACCCTAAGAATGTTAAGTCTTTCATTTAGATAAGTCATCAATATGTTTAATAATATAGGGTGACGTAACGTACCTTGGGACGCTTGTACCTCGGGACATTGATTGTATTTTAAAAACCGGCTGAATAAACACATTAAAATTCTACCCTAGGCATAGTATTTTACTCGCTTGGCAAAAATAGTGAGTCTCGTGATCATACCAGCATCGAGTGTGTGGTGAAGACAATATGAAGTTTTTTGGAGTCAAAAGTAGCTTTTGTATAGTTTTTTGAGTTGCGTTATCTCATTGAGGCATGCTCAAAATAAAGACATGGATGTCACGTATAAATTTTCAGTTATTTAATTTTATGACATGGCAATTATCTGAAAGATTTCTAAATTAAAAATAAAAATATTTAAATTTTGGTTAAATATTGCTTTTTTGTACCTTGGGACACGATTAAATTTGTACCTTGGGACACTGTTTCCTATGGATTTATACTATGGAAAATGCAAACTTCTAAATAACGCCTTATATCTCTGTTCTTATTACTTCTTATTAGTGACAGAGTGAAACTGGACAGAAGAGAGATGCAGTCAATCAATAAGAACAGAGATATAAGGCGTTATTTAGAAGTTTGCATTTTCCATAGTACAAAGCCATAGGAAACAGTGTCCCAAGGTACAAACGTGTAACGTACCTTGGGTCAAAACAAGCATTTTTACTTTTATCTTAATTTAATAAAATCTGGCCACACCAAAGCTCCAGCACAAATACTAGTGATAATAGATTATATATCCTACCGGATAAAGAAAATTTCACATTAATATCTTAGTTGTACGCTGCGATAGCTTCATTCAAAGTTGGGGTAGTCGAAAATGTCCCTAGGTACGTTACGTTACCCTACTATATTGTATTATATTATATTATAATATATTATATTGTTAAACATACTGTAAATGCCCTGGTTTACTCCTATAACCCTTTGTTTACCGTGAAATCAGCGACATTGAAAATATATGTATTTAATATCGATATCGCGCTGTCGTGTCGGTAGCTGACAGGTTAATCCCATCAAAAACAATACTTGTCAAAAAAAACCTCGTAACTCAGTTGTTCTACGGTAAAAAGTTGTGAGATCCATGTAGGTAATACCAAGTCTTATCCACGCACGCATCTCAATCTTAAAAATATTTAATGTTTTATATAAATATATTGACTTGGTCATCGCACTAAATAATTTAATTACCACGTGTTTCCATGCGATGGCTTGTTTTTTTTGACAAGTATTATTTTTGATGGGATCTCATTTCTTTTTGTATTTTGTAGACAGTTCTACTTTTTTTTCTTTTTGGTACCTTCTAGGTACGTATGTGCGTTAACCTAGTTTGGTAGGTTGCCTACCTACATAAATCGCAAACTTAAAGTAAGAATCCAGAATCTTTATTTTTGGCTACGTAATGTACGTAATGAATAAACGTAACTTTGATACTTCGTACTACATCAAATTTCCCTAATTAAATTTAAACCTTAGTTTCCAATACACAAAGTTCATTGTAACTATAAGTGGTAGCACTGGTAGCCTGATGTGCTTTGTCCGTAGGTAGGTAATCCATCGTTTGCGGATTTAATTTGCATGACGCGAATCTTTTGCTCGTTTTGGCAGGGGCACTACTGTGCGCCTATATTTACTTGGTCGGGGCACTGCCGTGCCCCCAGATATGTGATTATGAAATTGTTTAAGCAGTTATGTATCTATCTAAAAAAGTGGACCAAAATTGAAAAAAAATACTCGAGTTGGTGGGGGCACTACGGTGCCCCCAAATATTTTAGTTTTTCCTTGGTTCATACACCAAATACTACTTATATTCCGCTTCTAGGTCTGCTAGAAGTGCCTTAGAATTTTTATGATCGGTGAGTGAGTGAGTGAGTGAGTGAGTGAGTCAGTGACAAAATTAAGAAACTTTGACCCGTTATAATTCTTAAACTACTGTTTCAAATTTAATGAAATTTGAAATATACAGTGTCTTTACAATGCCTGCATGGTTATTGAAAATTCAGTCTTCTAGTTTTATCCACAACGAAGTTACAGGGGGTCGAAAATGGCCTGAATTGCTTCGAGAAAAGGATGGTACGGCTGTGCCGATTTTTGGCTCGACTTGGTGGGGGCACGGCAGTACAGATACATACAACATGATTTTACATCTAACATGATTTTATATGCATTTTCGCACAAATTATGCTTTTCTGAAATGTACAATATTGTATAACTTGAAGACCAGAGTTACATGTACAGGGTTGCAATGGATAAATATGAGTCATAAATAGGGTACAATCTTCAATCCAGCCGGATCCGATTTTTTTATCCCATTTTAACACCAACAAATACCTAGCACTCGCACGTGCACAATAGTGTATAACTTGAAGATCAGAGTTACATGTACAGGGTTGCAATGGATAAATATGAATCATAAATACGGTACAATCTTCAATCCAGCCAGATCCGATTTTTTTATCCCATTTTAACATTAACAAATACCTAGCACTCGCACGTGCACTCGTTTAAACTATATCACCCCTCTTTTTGCATCGGGGTTTAATAACAGCATCCCCGCTAACAACACCGATTAAAGTTACCCTGTTACCTACAAACGGAATCCTTATATTGAGATTAAGCCAGACTACGTCGATGAGGTTTATTTTCTACCTTTCCGTCGACGTCGCGTCTTGAGAAAGTAATTTAGTTGATAGAAAGCAGTCGCTGTCTAAGGGCCTTATTCTAGAACTAGGACCAATCTCTTCTCTGTAATGAGTAGGATCGATTTAATTTTTATTCAGGTATTAGGTTTTTTTTTTTTAAATAGATTCAGGTACGTATACCATTGCATCCTATCCTATGCTGTAAGTACACTGGTTATGATATAATCAGTACCAAAATATTATGTTTTAGGTAGGTACTTTTTGAATTGTCAGCTCTATATTTTTATTTTTTTATTTAACTCTTTATTTTACAAATATTACAAATAAAAGTACAAAGGGTGGACATAATACATAATATTATAGTACTTACTACGTACCAATGACTACTTGTCACTTAACTGTCCGAGAACGAAACTCGCTACTGTACTTATTGAGTGTAAATCGCCCTTTAGATACTTCAATATTACTTTTCATACGAATGCTTGTTTGTTGGTTTCCGATATTACGATACTCAAACGAACGAACTTGTTACTTTTATAAACATTACTTTAGTCATAATTATAAAGTTAATACATGTACGTGGAAACTAGCAAGTGGTATTTTCCAAGAGGAACCTAGGGTATATAAAATATTTTATGCACAAGAAGGCTATTTTCCTAGTGGGTCAAGAGTTCTTTAGCCCACGCTCCCTCTTCTAGCTATACGCCTAGCCTAGGACCTTATATCTATAAATACATTATGCAATTATTTTAACTGAGATGTTGTTGCCTGTTATCAATACTTACTCTCCCTATAATTATTAACGTAGACTTAATACCGGCGCTGATTTAGAACCGGTTTTAGTCTAGAGATTTCATACAATATAACAGTAGAGTATTTATTTATTTATTTATTTTATTATTGTTAAGGAAACATACAGAGCAGATGGATGCATTAAAGTTAAATACCTAAGTAGTACTTTTTCCAATAAAGTATTAGTATACCCGGGTTTGAAAAAAAAAATCTGTTTAGTATACGTTTTGCTATAAAGGGGACTCGGTGCGGTAATCGTCTAGCAGTTTAGTATTGTATTTCTGTTATTTTGTTTTTTTATCAAATCATTTATTACGCGACAGTAAGTACAACTCCAAGCAATAGCCTAAAGTTTCTCTTCTGTTTGGTTTGATGACGGCAATTATATGATCACATCAAAGTATTGTATTAAGTGTGGGAAAATATCTTACCAACAATAGATACAAGTACCACTCTACCGAGATGTTGCAACCCTGGTTGAGAGCCTTGACTATACGTCAGGTGTTCATACGTGCTGATAAACATAATATATTATATTAGGTGTGTATTGTATATATTTTATGTCGTAATAATAAGTACAATAAAACTTATACATACATGAATCCGACTAAATTTAAAATTACTCATTAATGTTTCACACGTCTTTCTATATTTCTATGAGTACGCAGCCGTCGCCTGGGATAATAATAATAATAATAATAATAATTTATTTATTCATAAAGCCTTACAACAATAACAATCATATCATAAATTTACATTTACATCAATAATAATTATGTTTACATAACAAAAAATTCCAATACTTACTAATAATAATTACTAATGGTATAAAATAAATTAGGCTAGAACAAATTCATTTTGTGTAATAAGACCCCTGGCTCCTAAACTAGGGTAACCTGTATCTTAGGAGCCAGTGTTCTTCTGATGTACATCGCGTAGCCTGAGCAACAATTACAAAATAGCAAGCAGACGGACGGAATTTTAGGGAAAGACAAAAGTAAAAATTAGTCTAAAATTTAAAATATGTTTTACAATAATAATAAGTAAATATTAAAGTAATAGTTAAAATAAAAATACAAGATATTTACAATTAATTATTTTAAAAAAATCGTTATTACAAATATAATTAAAGATATTGATATATGTCCTAGGCAGATTACAATTGATTCATAATTCTAAATGCAAGCACAAGTCCAGGAAATTCATTTTATTTGAAATTAATTGTTCTGTTTTACAGTAATCAAGTTTATAAAGGAAATTTGTAATTTTTTGTTTACATTCATACTTGTTAATGGGATAAATGTTTAAGAGTCTGTTGATAACGTTATAGAGTCGCGCACTAGCAATTTTGTGCTGCGAGCGAGCAAACTCCGTTCTTGTTTTCTCAGTGGGGCACACCAGATCATCCCGGCGCCTGGTAACGTTATGCATTCCAACGTATGGCACTGTGGTGTGCTTACGAAGAACGATAGAGAGCACATAGAGCTGTCTGATTGATAAAACCTTAAGTTCTGAGTGTAGTTTTACCGTTGGGTAAATAAATGGTTTTTTGAGCATAACTTTCAGAACAGCTCTCTCCAGCTCAATAAGGGTTGTTTTAAAACATCCCCCCCACACTGGAATACAATAGGAGAACAAGGATTGACACAAGGAGAAATATACCATCATCAAGGTATTTTTGTCTGCAGAGCCACGCAGTTTTTTAAATATATATATTGTTTTTCGGGCCCTTGCTATCACGGACTTAACATGGACACTCCAGTTTAGGTTTTCGTCGATAAAAACTCCCAGGTATTTGATATTGGAGACTCTACTCAGTGACGGACAGTTACAATCCAGCCCCAATCTGTTACAGTTATGAGCTGCGATGGCAAGGTTATCCAGTTGAATGCTCTTGGTATTTCGCATTCTAAATGCGATATACTTAGTTTTAGCTAAATTTAAGGTCAATAAGTTAAAAGAAAGCCAGTTCATAACTTGATGAATGGCGTTTTCAGCATGGTGCACAGTGCTATCCCAGTCATCTCCATGAACCAGCAAGGCAGTATCGTCGGCATATGAAGAGATGCTACAGTTAGTTAGTTGAAGATTGCACAATTCATTAATATAGATCAGGAATAGAGTCGGCCCAAGGATACTACCTTGAGGAATTCCAAAAGTTATAATTTCAGGTTCACTAATGTAAGGTCCTATTTTTACAGCCTGGGATCTATTATTGAGATAATCTCTAAATATATTTAGCCCTACGCCACGAATACCGATGTCTTCCATCTTGCACAGAAGTCTAGGAACAGAGACAGTGTCAAAAGCCTTCGAGAGATCAAGGAAAATACCGAGAGTTTTCTTCCTGTCATCCAGTCTTTTTACAGCTTCTTCTGTAAGAAAAGCAACAGCGTCTTCGGTAGATAGACCTGACCTAAATCCAAATTGATTAGGGGCCAGAATGTTATTTATTTCGAGGTAGCTGACAAGACGGCAGTTCAGTAATCTTTCCAAGATTTTTGATAGAGCTGGTAAAACAGAGATTGGCCTATAGTTATTGACACTGTCCCTGTCCCCACCCTTAAAAACGGGATGAACTAGCGCCCTTTTAAAAACTGACGGGAATACTCCAGAACTTAGCGCCAGATTGCAAATGTGGGTGATATAGGGGATTAATTTAGGAGCGGAAGATTTTATGACTCTACTCGGTATGTTATCCCACCCTGTCGCACAGCCATGCCTAAGCTCCTTGACGAGCTTCTCTATCTCTGCGTGATCTGTGTCTAGTAGAGCAAAGGAGTTAAGTTGGCTCTGAGGCCTGCTAGGCCGATTTGGGGGTGCTTGATCTGGTAGTTGAATTTTGCTAGCAAGCTTCTGACCAACGTCTACAAAATACTTATTAATGGAGTTAACAGATTGTGAAACATTTTGTGAGCTTTTTAATAATTCAACTGGACATGATTTTGAAAGTTGGGTATCACATATGTTTTTTATAACTTCCCAGGTGGCCTTAGGATTGTTTTTAGCTTTCGTAAACTGTTCCTGTTGATATGAAATTCTTAGTTTTTTTATTAAGCCATTACAAAAATTTCGGTATCTACTGTACGTTATTTTGATGATAAGATTGGTAGGGTTATTTTTAAGTTTTAAGTGCATTTTGTCGCGGTTTCGAATACATTTGAGAAGTCCCGGCGTGATCCAAGGTTTAATGTTTCGGTCCCTTTTTCTGACCTTGATTACCGTGGTGTTATCTTTTATAATATTCGAAATAGTAGAGACAAGTTTCTCAGCTGCCTCATTTGTATCAGATATGCTCATGATTGAGGACAAGTCGGCTGTGTCAATTTGACTTTTTATAGCACAATAGTCAACTCGGAGAGATGTTTTAACTACTTTCTTGGTTGAAGACCTTTTGGCATCAAAACACAAAATAACAGGTTCATGGTCAGTGATGTAAGTTTCTAGGACTATTGATGATGATGTTTTATTGGACTTAAGCATAACATGGTCTAGGCAATTTTTTAATCTAGTAGGGTAAATATGGCCTGGTAAAAGTCCATGAGAAGCTGCAAGTGTTAAGTATTCATGTGAATGAGGATCAACGTTATCTTTTTTTATGTCTATGTTTATATCTCCGATAACAGCGATACTCTGATATTGCTTTAAAGAAAAAAGTACGTCGTTTAAATCATTTATAAAGCAATCGATTTTTTTGTAGGATGGTGATCGATAGATAGATATTACGGCCAGATTTAGGGTGTTAAATTTAATAGTCAAACAGTTTGCTTCGTCAAATTTAGGTTCACTGATCTCACAGGATAAGCCATCTCTAACATAAACGACAACACCATCATTTTGAATTTTATTAATCCTAGTTAGATGTTCCTGGAAACCAAACATAGTAGGCACTTTATTGTATTTAATCAACCAGCATTCAGTCAAAACAATAACGTCAATTTTGTTTCGTAGAGATTGTAAGAGGACCAGAAAGGAATCAAAATTTTTACTATTTACGCTACGAATGTTTAATTGGAGTATATTTAATGAGTGACTGTTGTCTATTAAAAAGTTGAGGCATGAATCGGTTGAACATTTGTATGAATTACACACCGTTAACATGTCAATATCCTCCGAGATTTTATTTAAATCTAGATTAGCCATTGATTATGTTGAGTTAGAGACGCGGCAAAAAACGCAACCAGCCAGCGAGAACAAGTTATTTTGCCAGATAAAAATAAACATTGATTCATGTTGATGTGATAAACAGTTAGTTGTCATTATGATTATGAGAGCATAATAATAATATGTCAATTCAATCAAATAGGCAACCTGAGCAGTCGAAAGTGTCAGAATGATAATTACGATGTGAATAGTTCTCCTAAGTTTAATTATAAAGTGCAAAATTTCCGGGATTTTGTGCTTACAGACAATAAATGAGATTAAGCAACTAATAACACAGTTTATAATACGAAATAAGAATACAATAAACTTTAAAGTCTTGGACTTGCATGCGGAGAGTAGGCATGACACTAGTCATTGTGTCATTGAATTTAGGTTTGTAATACAATTCTCTGAAATAATAGGTATTTGTTTAGAGCCAGCATCCCGGCGAAGGAAAATTTTGCCATTGGAAATCCAGCAAAATTTATAGCCATTATTTTTAGCATACTCTCTGGCCATGTATGCCAATTTCCGATAGTTGGGAGGCAAGTAATCTGCAACATAAATTGGAGTTTTGGTTCCCGGTAGTCCTAAATGTGTAGAATTGAGTTTCTCGTCAGGGCGGCGGCTCCTATTAAAGCTGCGAATGCCGAGCAAGACATCTTGTTTCTTGTGAACAGTAGCAAATTCAGCAACGATAGTTTTATTTGATGGTTCAGAGTAGTTATAGCCAGGCTGACGCGCTGGCTTAGATCGTTGCCAGCCCTCCGGTCCCTTGACACCTCGACCATGCGTGACAGTTCTTTCAATAATCATCACGCTACTGACAAGGGGTTGTGGCCACAACCCCAAAACCAAAAGGCGCAAATATGTAGCTGTCAGACAGAACAGGTGGTCGTATCTTTCATCTGTGACCATAATTAATACAAGAGAGTTTAAATTTCAGCTAAATCATTTCAACTTTTTAAAAGATATTGCGCCAATTTATCATAATAGCCAAGGCTGTTTAAGTTTGTTTTCACCTGTACTACCTACATTTCAATGAGCAAATTACATAGTCGGTAACCAAGTCTAGTATTTTTTGTCTAGGCCTTTAAATGTTTTAGTAAACCTTGTCTCAAATCCTTGAAAGCGATCACTTTGTGATTTGCGCAGTTAATTTAATAATATTATTTCATTTTATTTGAAACTGGGTCTTCTAAATACAACTCATTATTACTCGTATAACAAATATTATTTTAAAACATCGTTTACACTTAATTATCGAAGAATTTGTTTTCCAATGGATGTTGTAAATCGATACAGTAAGCAGAAAAGAGGTAAGGTACTTACTCAGTTCCTCAGTGTAAACAACTTTGTTCAACAAGCTTAGTACAAAAAGAAAGTTCTACTTTTCAATCCTCATAAGTCATTTAAAAATTTCTATAGGAAAGCATTTTTTATTGCGAATTTACCGAAGTTGTGGAATAAAAAGTTATTCACAATAACCACGTGCACATAGGTACTTACCTAAGTCAAGCCCTTTCGTCTTAACCTTCCCTTTGTATAATATCCTGTAGAATTGTAGATTATAACCGCAGGACTACATGCATTCAGATGAATTTTACTTAAAGCTATTATTTTAACATATTTCAGTCCAAACGTTATAAGTGAGCAAGGCCAAGGTGAACATAGTTACAATATCACTATGTTTACCTTTTTCTCAGTTGTTGAAGCATATTGCTAATTAAACCTAAGTAATCGAAATTAAGTACGACTATTTATAGATAAATACACTCACGGGCAATGAAAAGGTTCCACTTAGAAAAGCACCAAGTTACTCCTAAACGGAAAAGGCAAACTTAATGACGCCTTCTGCAACATTGAAGTACATTTAACAGAACATCAGGATATTACCAACTAAAAACGGTAATATTTTGTTCAAATTTAAAATTAATTGTTTGAAAAAATTGGGGTTGTTGGGTGTCGGCATTTTCAGAGTGGAACTTTTTCATTGCCCGTGAGTGTATATCTTCAAATTTAGGTACATAATACCTATAACATGTGGTACTTATCAACCATTGTTTTACCGAATAATACTCTTAATAAGTCATTGAGATTCATTTCGGTGGTAGCTGGCGACTACGACTGGACGCTAGGAATTTGACCACGGAGTGACAGTGAACAATGAACATGTGTTGAACAGATGTCGGGCGGCGACGACAGAAATACTGCCCACTTGTCCCAAGCTCATCCCTTGTTCAAGAACAGACCATTTGACTCATAAAACAGATTTATGAAGAAAGTAAAGGATCTTTTTTTTTTTGCGGACGCTACTTTAATATTTTGCGTCCGTCTTCTCGATATCGGTCGAGACTAGTAGTTTCCGAGTGTGTTTGATTTCACGTGAATCAACCAGGTAATGATATTTTTTTCAAAAGGTCACATCATAATGATAATATTTTATATAGGTAGGTACAGTAAACTGCAAAAGAAAAGAAAAGGCGGATCTTCAAGTCTCTATGGTATTCACTCCGCCGAGCCATAGATCTCTGTTCTGAATCAGTGCATAGATTCCATCGTTGCAGCAGGCAATATTTATTGATATTCAAGTAGTAGCTGGCATAGGCATTGTGAAATTTTAGCATTTGGGACTTCCTTTTAACTTTTTATTTCGTAGATGTTGCCAATTTAGCTGAATCCAATTCGTAATCTTTTTCAAACGTATCTAGGTCAGTCAGTCTTTGTCACAGTCACTCTAGTCTAGTTTTATTGGTCTGCTCCTAATGCCTTAATTATTATAACACAAATACAGTGTTTACAAAGCATTTTATCACAACTCTAACACTTGCGAGGTTGGATTGTCCGCTTATTGTCCATCATCGTTTATGTCTAAAGCACTTTATTCATTTTGCAGATGGCCTGGAAATAGGCTTATGTTATTGTGGCCTAGGAATAAAGACAATGTAACATTCGTATATATATAAAATCTGAACATAGACCGACAAACTGTTTCGGGTGATAGAGTTATACATTTTCCTTCCACATCTGTTGTTTATCTATCGCTACTAAAACACTACACTAAAGCGAATATGGAAATAATCATTAATTTTCCGCATATTTTGGTAGAAGGACTGTTGTTTTATATTTTAATCAACTGTATGATAAGTAATTCTTGACTACTCTGGGTATTTAATTTAGTTCAGTCTTCTTCTTCTTTGCCTTATCCTTATTTAATTTAGTTCAGTAAAACAATAATAAAATTTAGTTTAATTTAGTTCAGTAAAACAATAATAAAAATTCACACTTACTGAAGATTTGTATATCCGCATAACTTATAGAAGGAACCTTGACAATGCTTTTGAGGCATCTTCGCGTAGGCAGGCTATATTCAATCATGCCATAACGCAATAACTAAGTACCCCGATGTACTCAAAAGGAAGTTTCTATTCAAGTTCAACATACCTAAGTGCAAATGCGCGTAGGTATATAATATATATAGTAGAGTTTAAACAATTAATTACAATGGCTTTGTTGGCGGTTAGTGGCATTTACATGGGTTAATGCAGGCATATGACATTCTGCGGTTTTCTATTTGGTTGGAACGGCAAAATTTCAATACATTGGTGTAAATAATTTGAACTATATGCATAATTAGGATTAGAACTTTACAATAGCTTGTCTCCATGTAATCTTCGTTAGAAAATGAGTCAGGTCAAGTCAGGTGAATAAGTGTGTATTAATTATACCTGCTTGATTGTTATGAACAATTATTATGCATTTAATTAACTGATTATTCAACGTTTACGGTTGCGTGGCCACCACGGAAGTTGCACATTGTTCTATGTTCAAATAACTATTTTTTACATTGACTGTCTGTTATGCGTTTTTATACCTAAACATTATATTCATAGTTTTGCTGTGAAGGTGTTTAGTAAAATTGCATTGACTTGGTGGCTTGGCTACTTTACTTTAACCTTGTGACTACTTTCTAATATTCTCACGAACATTGAAAAGGTTCCAATGAAATATTATGGAACGGCAATGGCAGGTGGAACGTTTTCATTGCCCGCTAATGTATAATACACACAATATGAAGTTTTAAGTTTATTTATTTCAACTAGAACACCAGCAGCTTATACAACTAACATTTTTAAGACAGTTATTAAAATTATATTTTCGTTGTACAAGCCAATTAAAGGTATACACAACATTCTTAAATTATCAATGACAACTTAAAATAAAAATGTATACAAATAAAATATATAAAGGGTTTTTCTAAGTACTAAGTACAGAGATAACAGTATGAACACAAATATTTTTATACTTTAAAACTAAAACAAACAATTAGGAAGTGATGAGCAATATAAAAAAAACTTTCAACAACCTGATAAAAGTACAGTTTTTTTTAAATATGGGTGATTTTACACCCAGCGTTCGCAAAGCAAAGTCAATACAAGCACTTTAATTGATTGGATTAATGCTGATGTCGACGCAGAAATGTTTTCAGCGTTACAGATTATAATATGTTTGTTATTGCAACAGTAAAGTGGTAAGATTTATAAGAGACTTTAGTTTGTTAATAAATACTTAAAAATTGGTACGTAGGAATCTGTCACGGTGGATTAGCATAGTGTAGGAAAAAAAATAAAACGTAAAACGAAATTAATGTTGATGACTATAATTATGTAGTGATGCAATATTCGAAGTTAGGCAGGAATCAGTCTAGCTCGGGCAGAAGGCGACTATATGAAAGGCACAGCCCGCCCATTGTCCTCCTCGTCTGAAGACAAAACGTTCTAAAACCATTGCTTCCTGCCAGTGATGACGGTGCACAAAAATGGACCATGACAGTTGGACTGGTCCACCGATTTAAAGGTTCCACCCACTTTATGCTATTCACTGTTCACTCTCTTTATACAGAAATAATAACTTAAGTATAAGCGCCGATGCAGTAACGGAGGGTCAGTCTATATGACGAAAAACGAAGTTTTAAAGAGCTTCTGCGCGAGCCACGACTCTATCTCGTTGTATTAAACGTGCTGATTGCACGAGAGCTCTCGTTCGTTTCGTTTTTCGTCAGTATAGAGTAACCCTCCAGAATCGTATGCCTATAATAAGAGCGGCGAAGGCGCGGCTGACCGTGTGACCATGGCTCGCGCTTTGCTAAGGTCAACTTCTACTAAAACTTGTTTAACTGTTACATATATATAAAGTATATTTTTAAAAGTAAATATCAAATCAAAGTTTGTTACGCTAGTAAAGTTGTATAACGTTTAACGCACAATTTCTGCAACGTTACCTATATTTATAGTTTATACCTACACGGGATTAAAAATTATAAAACTAGGATTAAAAACTATTAAACCAGAAACGACAACGCAGTTTTTGTATAAATGATTTTATTTGTTGTTGGTATTTAGTGACTATAGTTTATGTTTTCGGTGAACAAGAAAGCTTGTTCCCTATTCTAGCTAACGCAGCGATAGTGAGTTTTTAGTGCATTCTTGTGCTTTGGAAAGCTAGATTTATCTGAGGCCACGATGACGTCAGCGAGCGGCAGCACGCACCGCACTAGTCCATATTATTTACTCTATGGCGGAGAATTACGAACAAATCCTCCGCCTCCACAGACTAACTAATACTAGTAATCTGTGGGCGTCGTGGACGCAGCCAGAAAGACATTCATCGACGAGTTCACAGTGGACGTATATCGTGTCGATGTCAACGTTCTTAAAAAACAGTCTATTGGCATTGATAGACACCCATAAATTCTCTCATTCACCCAAAGGTTGCCTGGAAGAGATCGCTTTTAGCGATAAGGCCGCCTATTGTGCTGACTCCTTTTGTTATTTAATGTATGTTGCGTGTGTTGTTAAATAAAGTTAATATTGTATTGTATTGTAAGAGCTATCGATTAATTACTTAGGCTAGTTCACAGTTTGCCACTTTAGTACTCACTATATTATACGCAAATGGAGCACTTAGCGTTGTTAGTAAAGGGAGAACAGGGCCTGTAGCACAGTACGCTCAATAAGACGTGACAAAAGTTCTCCGTCGCGCTCACTCTTGAGGCTGCGCGATGTGAGTGACGGCGATCCAAAACTTTTGTCACGTTTTAAATGCGCCCCGTACTAGCCCTTCAGTTTGCGTACTGGGAACACAATCTAACAGTATCAGATCAGCTAGCTTCTCCGAATATGGTGCCATGCCAGTGCCAGTATTGTAGTGTGTTCCTTTTGTACAACGTCTTCATTAGGGTAGGAGGTTGTGAACAAGCGTAGTATTGTCTACACGCTCTAGCAATCAACAAGTGAATCTACATGCAGCAGAGTTACACGTGTATATGGAATTCTAACTATAATGGTATGACGACCGAATGATTTAGTGGTTATAGTGAATGCTATGCCGGAGGTTCGGGATTCGATTTCCGGCCGGGGCAGATATATTTGTTTAAAGACAGATATTTATACTCGAGTCTTGGTGTCAATATGTATATCTATGTAGATACTATATACATATATGTATAGAAATATCAGCCGTCCGATGCTCTTAATAGATTGGGGTCGGATGGCCGTGTGTGAACTGTCCCCACTTAATATATTAAGTATTATACATATTATCATGTCAGTAAATAGGTATGCGATTGTTCATACACCATGTAATTTTCTTTATTTCACGTTTACTGGCCAAAATCAAAGCAAGTTATTAAGGAAACATAAGTTTTTCTTTTAATTATACAAATATTTTTTTTGTTTAGGAAAACTTACAGCACAAGTTGATAACATAAATAAATCATAAAAAGCTGAAAAAGATGATATACAACCTTTCACTAATTAGGAACACATTAAAATATCAGGTTCACGTCAATACATGTTATTAGCAAACTAAAAATGATATCTACGAAATCAGATATCGGCGGAGTCTATTCAAGCAATACGATAGACACAACACAATATTATTTACCTAGCGCTAAACAGAAATAAATACATTCTGTAGTAAAATACCGCTATGTGAGCCTCTCACCTGCGTCCACACTGACGGCATTTGTGTCAAATTCGTGTCTTCGGAATAACAAAGCACGACTTTATCGGAATAACATTATTAGCCATGACTGTAGGCATTCTCGCGGCCCCGTGCTCCACTATTGGACATCGTGATTCAGGTTACCGACTGTCGTTGCTTACGCTTAGCAGTTGCAAAATTACCAAATAATTAGGAACACTCAAGGTTTTTTTTTACAGTACTCTTTGTAACTGGAACTTTGTTTTGCTTTTGAAGTAGGTAGGTATACTCACGTAAAATGAAAAAGTTTCACTTGGGATTGCAGTTCCATATTATTATGTCAGTGGAACTTTTATATTGCTTGCCAGTATAATAAAAATATTTTTAAGTACATTTACTTTACGCTCGACATTCTTCTTCTTATCGTGTCAGCGGGAACGCTAGAATCAGACAATGCTAATTTCGCAACGGGTAAAATATGGTCTTCTTTAACTGTTATTCCAAAATCAAAGAAGATAAAGTCATAACATGTCAGTGTGAGAAATGACTAAGCCCAAATTGTACTTCTAATAAACTTTTATTGGTGTTGGCATTTGTTTCTGTTGTAGTTTGAGTTGTCGGACTTTAGGAGGTACTCACTCACACTGCCCAGCATCACGTCCAGGTAGATGCGTTGTCTAGTGTTGGACTGTGCGTATTTTCTATACAAACGGGGATACTTATCATTATGAGCAACGCTTTAACACGCATTCACGCAAAATGTAGCGTGTTGGGTGTTGCGTGGCAGTGTGACCACCGCCTATTAGAGTCTCGACATTAAAGTACACTATGATTCGATGATAGTCGCCGCTCGTCATTTATATTTGATAATTAACGGCAAAAGCATCGCTGTCATTTAAAATTCGTTTCGGAACCACATAATAGTGCCAATTTGACACATTAAATTATTATATTGGTAGATTCCACTCACTAGTGATAATTAAATAAATATACAGGGTCTACAAGACTATCTGATGCTTATTACACTCATGCTACATACCCTTGCTGCCCAATCTATGTTTTCTACTCTGTATAGGTATTAGATCTACTTCAGCTGAAAGCATAATTATTATAGGTAGGTACCTATATTTAAATAAAAAAATTGTGAAAAGAACATTAATATTGAAAGACAGCTAGCCCAAACTGAGAGTAATACGAGTATTGCAAGCAATATCCAAATGTTTTTTTTTTTTAATTTATGTTGCAATAAAGTCACCCGCTTTTCGCTGCAGATCCGAACCCACGGCTTCACGAATGAGAACCGAGACCTTATCCGTTGCGCCACCACTAATCTATAATGTTCAATCGATAAAAAAACTTACGGGTAGGTAGGTACAATGTAAAAAAATATTTAGGAAATATGTACTGACTTGATATGACTACTTCTGAGTTCCCTATTTCTTATATGAATAAGTATTAAAAGAAACGTTAAAATGACTCCGTTACCAGTCCTTTGTTTTCTTTCACTATGACATCTTCTAACGGGCTGTATGCTGTAACCTAACAGATTAACGGTAAAATAAAAACCATCCATTATCTCTAATACATGAAAAATATTTTCCATTATAACAACTACGGGATTTGCTTAATCCGTATTAAATTTAAAAATATTTTCTAATACACAATTCTTTAGCGCAGACAGTAGCTCTGTAGACAGTACCTAATAAATAAGCTTATAAGTCCAGTTTTTGACCTTTGTTTTTTACACCAATGTGATTCGCTGTAGTAATAAAAAGGTTCTTTTCAAAAGGTGACTTTAGCCTTGAGGTACAGAATGGTATTTGATTTGGAATAGTAAGAACATTAAAGAGGACGTGTGCTCCATACTTACATAGGCTAATTAGCCCGTTCAGTGGGGCATGCTGGCCGGTTACCGGTTCCTACAAGCCGCAGTGTGTCAGGGGGCCTGCGCCGCCGCCACCGCCGCCGCCGCCACCGCCGCCGCCGCCGTGCGTCGCCGCGACACTTAAGGCGAAGCGCAACAAAACCAATATGATGCTGGCACTACACTTGGCTATTCGTGTTTGTTATTGGATGTTGGACGTATTTGCCAAATACCAAAAATGTGGGCAAATTCAGTAATAATGTTGGCGATTATATTGACCGCACATGGCAGTTTTGGCAAATACGCAAATATGAATAGCCAAGTGGGGTGGTAGCATTACGGCTAAGGCTCCTTGGTGTATGTATCATTTAAGTCGCACCTGCGCGATTTTCGTCCTTTTTACCTTATACTTACCCAAAGTAATATAGAATTCAAAAGTTAGCGTGTCGGTGACAAACACTAGAGCTTATCTCGCGTTTGAAACAATGGTTGACATGGCTTAATTAACTCTAGCTGCACTAAAGGTTGTTATGCAATCGGTTTGTTTTATACTACGATATAATTATTTAAAGTAGTTGTATCTTCTTATTATAAAGTGACCTAGTATAGTGACAGTTCAAGGGACACTATTGGGGAACCTCCCATGCACCTCTATTCGGATACATCATCAAAATGTGGCAAAAGAGGTATTGCGACGAAAGGGTTTTGCCTGAGCTCGTCATTCTAAACAACTTTTGGGAAGTTGTACAGAGGAGGTTTACACTTATGTCGTTAAAGTTAATCTACGTATTTATGTCACTTTCTATCCGTCCCTATACCGTCAAAGGCAGCGATATATCTAAGGTCGTCCTGAGTTATAAGTTGCTCTGTGCTGCAACTGAGTAGAAGTTGTGCATTATGTTTTAACAAACATACGTAGGTATATGGATTGCTTTTACATTCATTCGTGTCTTATAGAACTTTGCGTCGTGATGTCATCGTTCGTTAATTATCTCGAGCCGCCCGATGGGCAAGCAAAGCTTTCAATTTGTAGCTGCGAGAATTTAAAAAGTTCGTGGGAGAGTGTTTGTGACATAATCATTTATGAATAGTTGTATAATCAACACAATATTATTATATTTAAACAGCGAATACAAATGTTTTCGATTAAATTTAATACAAAAAACGGATATTCTTAAATAAATATTAACAGTTAAGAACATAGACTTGGTCAATATTTTGTTTTCTAAAGATGTACTTACAAAACAGATTACAACCGGTCGATGCCCTACTAAACGGCTGACGCACACTTTTAAATGAACTTTGAGTCATATTGCCGGATTACTATGAATGGTCATGTAAGTATTACTAATATTTTTTAATTATATTTATATTTACAGCATAATTCATAAGATATGGTAAGAGACTTAATAAACGGTAAAATAATGTACATTACATGTGCACCACACTCATAGGTAATAATTAACCTTATATTATTAATTGGCTGCACAGAACGTACTTTTTCATAATCTAGCTAGACACTTTACACAAAAACATTGCATTGCGTAGCCACAGTAAAATCTAACTTGTCTGCATTATGCACCTTAACTGAACTAACACATGCGCCGAGCGTGGTGTGAGTGAGTGAAAGCAAACGTTCACAACAACAGGGGGGTCACTCTCTAAATCGACGAACGAACGAACGAGAATTGTCATGCAATCGGCACGCCTAATGCAGTGAGATAGAGTGAGTTTGGCTTTTCCTAAAGTCCGAGAGTGACCCCACAGTACCACGCAATAAAGAGGACCATAACCAAAATGTATTGAAAAACTACGGTATGTAAGAGTTAGATTTTGCCATTTTTAAACTGATAAACACTGGACAATAACTCTACATAATGGAAGACGCAGCAGTTGTGAGTTCCAATTTACCTAGATCGTCATATTGTGATCATATTGTGTGTAGATTTTGTAAGTAGATGCAATATTTGATTGATCAGACGTACTACGGTACGGTTTGCTATTGCAACATTTCTAAAATAACATTTAGTGTAAACGTCAAGGTTATTGGTTTGCAAAATACTTACTAAAGCCAGAGCACCTGTTACGGATGTACAGTTGAACAAAAAAGTTATATGGTATCAAATGGCTGCACCAGTTGGCGCTATACAATACTATACGTATGTTGTAAAAGAGGGTAATGTAAGTACCTGTAGGTAGTTCTTTCAACAGGAAGAGTTGTTATTTGTGCAGTTTTTGTGTAAATAGTATACAAGACCTGTAAAATGAAACTTATTGATTTCTTAACACTCGCATCAACAACGATTTACGTTCCGTTCTTTGATAAACCCTAGGAACAAGATGAAGTCTCGGTGAAAAAGAAACACCTTGACAAATAACACCTAACTTTACAAAGTGAGCTCTTATTTTTTTATTAGGTCGGTTAGAAGATTTGTGACTTTACTCATGTACAATTGACAGTATTTCGCTTTGTTTTTGTATGTGAAACAGCATCTAGTTCAGTATTGTTTATAGAAGGTACTCACGGCAAAAATGCATAGTTGCATTCACTTTCTCAACTTATCAAGATATCGAGACACAGCAGCTATTTATAAAAATAATGAAAGAGATTATTATTTCTAACTAATTGCTAACTTAAGATAATAATTAGAGAACAAACCTGAATAAAAAAGCAAGTTAGTACTTAACTACTACGCTTAAGGGGATCAATTTATTTAATTTTTAATCCTACCGTCTGCACGATAAACAACGTCGGTCTAGGTTTAAATCGGTTTAATCCTATTTAAAAAAAATAAAAGAATAGTGAAAACATTAGAACAGCTCTACGTTTTCCATTTACAATTTATTAAGCTACGAGTATATTGATGATAAAAGCTGACATGAGTCACGAGTTCTTAGCCGACCAGCCAGCCATACCATATTGATCGCATATGCGTTTTGGTTTCGGCATTAGTCTACAAAAACTGCGAACTTGTTTAGTTAGGGACACAACATGACGTTGCCATTGACCATTGTTCACAACAATGCCCTTCCCCGAGACGCTAAAGTAGACTATGTATAATTCTTATGGAGTATGATTCTTATGTACCTATGATAAGAAATACATAATCACGCCTGTATTGAGATGGGCAAGTATATATTTTTAAACATGTCAGACCCCCCTCTTCAGACCTGGAGAAATTGTGGTAGACTAGACTACTTATATTATGACTATCGACAAACAAAAATGGTTTTTTATTAAATTAAATCTTCTTCATTACCCCTATATAAAAATTCACAGGTGTTTGTTAGTCTCTTTGTTGAGGACGGCGCTGCACCAATTTTGTTCGTTTTTTATCGGTGGAAAATAAAAAAATAGTTTGGTTTGATTCCGTAAATTCCGCCCTAAAATCGAAGCAAATCTTGTCTGCAATCTATCGATCAGACAGCTCAGTTTTCGGGACAGTTTATTTTACACACAGTAAACAAAGCTAGATACAGAAATAGGACTACTCGTTCGCTGTACCGTGTCAAGCAACGCCTGACGGAGGTGTAGTGTAGACGGCTCTCAAATTAACAAATTTTACAGGTTTACCAGAAAAAGAACCTCTGTATATAACACACTGGTTAAATTCATAGAAATACCAATGACCAGGGTCTTGAGACCCTCGAGTCTTTAAATCCGTCGTAACGAAAACGTTTGTAATTGCACGATTTTTTTTAGTTAATTGTAAAATTAGAATGTATTAAGTAATAATAAAAAATATATAAATTAAATATAATATCGTTGACTTTAATTTCATACCAAATACGAAGAAAATTAGACTCGGAAAAGGAATTTGAAAAATGATTATTTTCCATAAATATGAAAGATTCAAGTAGTAATGGTAGTAACTATATAGCCGGTACTGGCTGGATGAGGAAGGCCGAGGACCGAGTATTGTAACGCTCCTTGGGAGAGGCCTGTGTCCAGCAGTGGATTATCATTGGCTGATGATGAGGGTAAATGTTTACATAGAGATAGATTTGACCTTGATGAGTCAATAGATATTTTTATTCCGGGGTTCCTAGGGGAAAGCTCGTATTATCTGATTTGATACTGTTTACCTAAACATCGCGGTATCGCTAACACTCATGCAGATTAAGTGTCCCCGCCTAGGACTTATATTCGTGTTTATGGTAAAACATGGCTTTAGAAAGTGTGAGTAACATAGGTTCACGGTTCACCCTATTTAACGAAAGTAGCACACTCGGACACTAGGACGATGTTACTACTTAGAACACATTAAGTATGTAATGTAGAAGTAAGTAGTACAGAAAAAAATATTTAAAGGATTCAATTTAATAACGAGAAGTAAAAAAAACCATATAAAGGAAAAAAAATACCAAAAAATAATTATTAAACTTTGCCGCCTCTTGCTACATTGACTTGAATTCATAATTTGGTAGGTATACTCAGGGTTAATTATTATAGATATACTTCATACCTTTGTTTTAAAAACTTTAGCTTCTTAGACTAATGCCATAACGGGTTTGGTCAGTTTTCAAGTAGTTTCTGTGTCTGTTTTATCTGTGCCATTCTCAATGTGCCAGCAAATAAAATAAAAACATTTTCCACCAACCAAGATTGACTCACTTTTTGTAAAGGTACCAACTTACAATGAAAGCGGCCTATTTACTAGGCATTTGCTAATTACCTAATACCAGTTCAGCAAGTACCTACTTTTTTACATTTTGTAACATAATAGGTAATTAGCAGTATTTGGGTGACGTAAATAATCATCCACATCGTTAGATTGATTGTATAGATATTCAACTACGCAACGAATCCACCGACCATTTTCCTCTCAATAATAGGACACAGAACATAAAAGCGCTCGCATTTTTCGACATTCGCGAAGCGAAGGGAGTTAGGTCTTTATTGTTCTCTTACCTTGAGCAGAAACCGGCACTACGGCGAAGGCAGCGCACCAAATAACAACCAGACACCACACTAACATTGTGAAATTAATAATATTTGTAAGCATATAAAATGTCACTGTTACTTTTGCATATTAAACACAGTATTAGGTAGTCACTCCGCGCGGGTTTGAAAGGAAAAGTTTCCAGCTAACATTTGTTGACCTCCCTGAGCGGGACCGGCGCGGGGACATGGACGGCGACGTGGCGGTGCGCGGGCGGCGGACTGGCCCACTCATGCGACGGAAAGTCCACCAGCCCCCACTCCGGCGCGCCTTTCACCGTTACAATTTGGACTCGAGAGGACCGCGACTCCGACGCAGCAGAATGGCGGCGGCGCCCCGCGTCTCGCACTACACGCGGAAATGGCAAGCTGAAGGTCAAACGATAATGTCGTTACATTTACCTTATATCCACATAGTAGGGTCAAATTTTGTACTATTCTTACTAGCTGCAATGATGGAGAGTATATATTTTTTTGAGAATGTTAATGCTAGTATGAAGTGCGAGGTGGGACAATGCGTGTGTTTAAAAAAAATGTTACAACGTCGTTGACCGATAGATGCTAGACAACGTTTGCAAAACTACCTATTGTCTAAGCTAATAATAAATTGAAAACTATTTACTTTTGATTCAACTACCTTGGGAGACTGTAACCTACTTTAAGTGTTTTTTTGAGATTACGAAGAAAATCGGTGATCTTTATTAATTCAGACAGGAAAACGTGTTCGCAATTTAAGAAAAAGTTGGAAGCAGTTTTAGAATACCTTGGTCCGTGTTCATCATAAACGGAGATCCGTTCAGGTATTGGTCTTATTAATTTTAGGGTAAGATTTTACTGTACCTAACTACCTATATCGTAGCTAGCACAAAGTAGGTATTGTTAAAATAAGTAGGTAGGTGCCACTATTGCTAAGTAGAGTAAAATAGAATCACTTTATTTGCACCTTTGGAGCCACTGGTGGCAGGCACCATAAAGAGTTACGCTGAAAAAGTGATGCCATCCATGAGCCACTCAAATATGTTCCCTATTTCAAGACAAAATTACAAAAAAAATGTTCTAAGTGCATTACCTAATGACACCGTAACCATTATTGTGGGAACACCATGGACATCCCAATTAAAAAAATAACTAAGACGTGGGTCCCGGTTGCTTCTTCGACAGCAGTCGTTAAGCCTAGTCAGAGGCCTTCGGGTGGCTTGAAAACATCTGACAGTCGGGTTGCCCACTTACCCGACAACTCTCTCAGCACAAGCTTGCTTGTGTTGGGGTCCACCAACCCGCACTAGGCCAGCGTGGTGGACTAGGCCTAAACCCTTCCTTCATTGGAAGGAGACCCGTGCCCCAGCAGTGGGGACGTGATGGGTCGTGATGATATAGGCATAATGGAATAACGGACCCTTTAAAAAAAAAATTTGGTTGAGATGATGCTCCAGAAAATATAAAATTGAATATTAAATTCGAAGGTTCGCAATTCTGTTACATATTGAACACTGCCGTCATACGAAGAAAGGCCATAACTAAAATCTTTGGTCAAAATGAGTATAAGTATATGACTGAAAAGAGCAATAAATTTCATATCTTATATATGCTCTATGTAACAAAGTCTAATTTCGCTTCATACCAAATATACCTACAGATAAAAGGCCATAAGTTATTATACTATAGACCGAATTTTAACATGAAAAGCCATAATTTTCAAATTAGGGCCCTCCTTGTTAGTAATACGGTTTTTCAAATGTTAAAGGCCATAATTTACAATTACGCCTTTTTAAATTAGCAAACAGCTATGTTTTATAAATTAAATCGTACTAAACAAAACCATAACTCCCAATTATGGCTTTTCATAATAGTTTTGTTGTGTGTGATACATTGTAAAGTTACGCCTTAGAGAATGGTGATAGAGAGAGAGACGTGAGGGAGGGGTGGGGGGCTCGACTCGTTTCGGCAGTTTCTGATCGATTAGTGTGCGAAATCGACGTGCATTTTGTTCTGTGTGAGTCGTCGGCGTCGCCATAACTTGAATAAAGTATATAATGTCGCAGTAAGATAGTTATAGCCGTAATATAGTTATATCCCTAGGGATATGATTATATACCGGAACATAGTTATACCTACGAAAGCGATTCATTACTATCTCACTAGGAATATAGTTATAAAACGGACCAAGTTTAGTGATATAGTTATATTACTAGATTAAGATCAGTGTTATAAATATATTACTTGATTAAACTTATTGAAATAGAAATCTACCACATAGAATTAAATAAAACGAGAGTATATTGGTTTTATCTTTATTAAAAAATCAACATTGTGTTTCTGCAGTAAGTTACTTTGTGTCATTAACACGTATTAAAGCAATTTAAATTATAATTAAAACAATCATATTTTTTGGAATTTTAACAATAAAATCAAAACTAAACAAAATTTTAAAAGTCTTTTAAAGTTAATCAACAGTTTTGAGATATCCTTATCTCTTATCAATTATCAACTAAGGTGAGATCATGGTTTCATTAAAAATATTTTAAATTTTTTGTTCGGACAAGTAGAGGAATATTTATTTATCAAATTAGATATAACTCTGTCCTTATCTCTTATCAATTATCAACTAAGGTGAGATCATGGTTTCATTAAAAATATTTTAAATTTTTTGTTCGGACAAGTAGAGGAATATTTATTTATCAATAGATAAATAAATATTCCTCTACTTGTCCGAACAAAAAATTTAAAATATTTTTAATGAAACCATGATCTCACCTTAGTTGATAATTGATAAGAGATAAGGACAGAGTTATACAGAGTTATTGATTAATTATAACATTGCATCACAAAAATCACAGAGATTTGTCCGTGATGAATCATTCTAAGTAATTAGGTACTTAATAACTAATAATACTTATTTATATTTTATACAATACAAAAAACTTATTCAATATTACATGTTAAATAAGTACAATAGCGGGTAGTTTAATAATAAACCATCAGCCAAATATACAAGATAGTTGGTGCATATTCGAACAGTGTACTCGTATGTTAAAGTAATGATTACATAGTATGATTTTATTTTGTGCTTGATATTTTTCGGTGTAATTAGATTTCTAATATTTTGGTCCATTTTATTAATGAGTTTTGGCATTAAATACGCACAGTGCCGTTCGCCGTAAACATTGTTTGCTCTAATCATGCTATACTTGTTTTGTGTGACCTTTCGTGTATGTATAGGGTGAGATACTTTTTTCAGGTGGTCTAGACAGAAAAATTGTTCCTTGAGGAGGTTTACTTCTACTTTTTGGTAAATTGGTAAGACGTTGCAATGTTTGAAGAGTTTTAGTGGGTTGTTATCATTTTTAAGTTTAATCTGGGGCGAAACGATGAGTTTTAGTATATAGTAATAAGTTTATTAACCAGCTTGGCATCAAAGCAACTAATCAAACAAATATTTTTAAACTAATCAACAGTTTTAAATATCTTTATTTCTTATCAAGTAAGGTGAGATCTTGGTTTCACTCAAATAGCTATTTCACTAAACTTAATCTAGTAATATAGTAATGAATTGCTTTCGTATAACTATGTTCCGGTGTATAATCATATCCCTAGGGATATACCTAACTATATTACGGCTATAACTATCTTACTGCGGCATACACCTAATAATAACCAGAATATCAATGAATATGATTAACTCGTGTCTGTTAGTTGACATAAGTACAAAAAAGTAGTAAATTAATTCCTACTCGATCGAAATGTACGAAACAGCTCATATATATTTAGCAATTTCAGGTCTGGCCCCATAGTAAAAGTTAATTATATTTATCGGTAGCAAAAAGGTTATAACATTTTCAACTTGTATGCCTATTGGTTTTTTAACACGCTTTTATCAGCTTTACTGGTAATTAACTAAGGGAGAAACAAACTAAGTAACTACTTTCATTTGCTTCATTTGTAACTTTTAAAATAACTATAATAGATAGGTTTTTACCTACTAGTTCTCAACATGACGGGAGTACGGGCGAGTACAGTGCCACAAACTTATCTGTTCCGGTGACAGCTCACGTAAATGTGTAATATTTCTTGATTCAATAAGATTTTAAGTTTGCCAGTAGTGGTAATACGCTCTTGTAGTTTCAATAAACCCATCTAATCTATATCAATATATAATTCCTTAGTAAATAATGAGATATGAATCAATTTAGTTCGCTCTCACCGGAACAGATAAGTTTGTCGCACTATACCTACATACACGTCAGTATGAAATCACCCGCCATACATATTTACTCCATGTCGCCTGCACTTCTGCGTGTCGCGTAACATGTAGGTAGGTATGTTTGTAACACTTTTTTATTGTTATTTCCATAAATTTTAAAGTGGGACACATCTTTTAAATGTGTGTGTATTTTGGTATTGTTATAATAATCATAATTTTTTACTTTAGGTAATAGTCATGGGTTCATCTGAAGATTCCCAAGATGTTATCGTAAAATGGAAAGATGGTAGTCAGAATTGCGTAAGTGTAAAATAATTAAGAGCTGTAAAAAAAGATGACCAAATCGATAGAATTGGTACTAAAGTAAAAATGTATTACATGAAACGGTCGCACTTTGGAACTGTAATAATGACCGAGCGAGATGATAGTCAACCAATGTCAGAACATAGCACAAATGACGGTGACGTTGTATGTCCACACAGAGATGAAGATTATATTGCTGATAAGTTTGGTGAAAAAGTAAAAGATTTTCCTCCAACGGACTTCAATATCAGCCGTGTAGATGAAAACCGGGATGCTGACTGCGCATTATATGATAAACCGCTCGTTCATCAGACCAAAAGTCAAAATATCATGTTGCTATCAAATGAAGAAAAGTTCCTAAATGTAGCCCGTGAAGTTGCAAACGAGTCTCCTCTGCTAAATTTGAATATAATAATTGAAAAGAAGACTGCACCAGCTCAAATATTCGAAGAGTTGGATGAAAATGAATATGAAGATCCCTATCGTGATATGGATTTGGAAGACTCGGATGATCCCGATTATCAATTACCTACAGAAAAAGATAGAAATTGTTACCCAGATAGCGATGACACGTATTGTGCTAAAGATTTGAGGATTGACCGTATTATTGAGAATGAAACGTTTCAATCTGAAAGCATTCTACAATTAAGAATGAATGAATCAAGAAGCAATGTACAACCACTGCAATGTTATTGGATGTAATGAAGAGGTATTTGCTGCTTGTGTTCGATGCGAAATCTTCAATTGCTATATTCATTTTTTAAATGATAATTCATGCAAAAATCGTCACCAATGTCCATTACAATCACTTAATAATATATATAACAAGGAAAATGAACTGGGTGAAGCGCACATAGAAACTGTATATAGGTACTTAAAAAGGAACGTTAGGAAAACGAAAACGATTTGAAACTAGTTTAGAAGAGCGGACAAAACTTAAAAATGATGCAAAATTTTTGAAACATGCAGTAAAACCCTGTTGTGAAGATACATGTCGAAAAAAGTGCAATAGTCACATTGATGAAGAGCAAAAAAAAATTATTAAACAATCATATTGGTCAATGACGTGGAAAGAACAAAGTTTTTTTTTTTTAGAAGTAACGTCTCTTGCGTGAATCACACGTATTGAGATGTAGTGTCCACAGCTGATAGCATTTGATGAAAGACGTCAGATCGGATGACTAGGCCTGGGTCTCCTATTTATTCCGTAAGTCGCGTCCAGCGTCACGCCGTAGGCCGCGTCACGATGCTCACTATAGAAATGTACTGATGCGGTCTCCTATTCGCGCCGACGTTGGCGCGTAGACGCCGTAGGCTGCGTCCAAACGCCGTGCGCAGCGTCTCCTGTCATTTTGAAGCATTGTTGTGTTTGGCGTCAGTAAAAAATGTCGAATTTTAATAAAGAAAAATTTTATTAATTGAATCAGTAAGATCTTATAATGCACTATACAATAAAAGTGACAAGGACTATAAAAATAATATATATAAACACAAATGTTGGGAGCAAATTAGCGAAATTGTCGGATTGCCAGGTAAGTTTGTACAAGGTTTCTGGCCGAACACAATCCGGAATGTTGACCTGTGGAACGTGTGTAAGCAGACCTCCATCGAACAAGAAATCGCATTGCGAAAATGGAGATGGATTAGCCACACCATCAGAAAAGGAGCCGAGAGCAAAGCGAACATTAACTTCGAATGGAAACCGCCTGGCGGCCACAGTCGACATACATATTATCTTCCTCAGGAATCGTAACACAGACATTTTCTTTGTCATCTTCAAATAAAACATCATGGAAATTCGTCAATAGACCCTTGTCATCTTTTTCGCAGTTTGAGTTTCTGCTATGGGATGCTGACATGCCAGAAATTATACATGTTTTTAGTGCAGACATAAATGTTGAGCAGGTCGGATTCTTATTTGTCGGGCTATGTTGTTGGATGAGCCCAAACAAGTTCTCAAGAGCATCTTGATTGAGTTGCCGCAAGTTTAAGTGGAGAGTTTTTTTCTGTACTCTGTCCACACTCTGAGATGTTCAGTTTTATCAGACACATTCTGGCGTATGCCCTTTTTCATGTATTTTATGATAAGCTGGCTGTTACCGCCAGGATCTCCTTATAATAACGGAGGAGGCCTTTTTATATACTTTTCTTTATTTTTTAACTGTCAAAGAGTTGCTTTTTGGTTTGTTTTTGTGTTGTAAATAGCCTAGCTCCAAAAATACACGTTTTTATTTTTCTACAAATCCTGGCTTTCCTTTTCCTATATAATTCACATCCACCGCCAACACTGGCCATTTGTGTAATCAAACAGTCTGTTCAGATCTTCCACAATCGAAGCAGTCTCTAAGATTGCATGGGATCTGTGTTTATTTGCTTCTGTTTTTGACAGTAATTTTAAAACCACCGAGACAGTCTGGCTAAGAGCTTGGGCAGCATACTTCATCTTCATTTTCGCTCGGTACTTTGGTTGTACGTGGGTAGGGGTAATTTTTTGAGGTAAAGGAAAGTCCGGTTCTGCTCCTCTACCTCCACTTTCCTGACCGTCCCTCCATTATAGAAGACACTAAAAGAAATTGTAGTATCAGCTTTACGGAATCAAAAAAGGAAACCTCAGGGGAAAAAGTGAACGGCGAAATATAAAATAACTGCTTTAGCTATTTTTAATCGGTCCCCAAAGGCGTACAGATATCTGCAGCATATTATACCTTTACCGTAGTGTAAAAACTCTCCAGATTTTGATAAAAAAAGATACCAATGGAACCGGGCATCAACCCTACTGTTATCCAACATTTAAAAATAATTGCTAATTCTTTTGACAAAAGAAGTAAGATATGCTCTCTAGCATTTGACGAAATTACTCTAAAAGAGAGGCTCATGTATACTTCTGCAACAGATAAGGTTGAAGGGTTTGCGGATGCAGGAGAAACAAGAACTAGTGAAATTGCAAATCACGCTCTTGTCTTTATGTTACCAGGAGTAAGAAAAAAATTCAAGCAACGGCTAGCTTTTTATTTTGTAAAAGGAACCATTTCCTTTGAAAAATTGGCAGTGCCAATCACAGAAATCACAAGGAAACTGGAAAAAACTAGGTTTAATATATTGACCACAATCTTAGTGGGTGCATTGAAACTGTTTTCTATTTCTTATCATACAAATGTATTGTTGCCTGTAATATTTTAAACGGCGATTAGACTAGACTATATGTAGTCGACTGCAGATATCTGTACGCCTTTGGGGACCGTATAAAAATAGCTAAAGCAGTTATTTTATATTTCGCCGTCCACTTTTTCCCCTGAGGTTTCCTTTTTTGATTCCGTAAAGCTGATACTACAATTTCTTTTAGTGTCTTCTATAATGGAGGGACGGTCAGGAAAGTGGAGGTAGAGGAGCAGAACCGGACTTTCCTTTACCTCAAAAAATTACCCCTACCCACGCATATAACTGCTTCTGGTATTCCCACCTGACAGCTGGGAAAAAGCAGCCCACAATCGCAACGAATGGCGCTCCACAGTCCACTCCAGAGTAAATGAGTTCGAAAAAGCCCGACTAGAAACTCTTGACTCCAACCGCCTGCAGCGCAAGACTCGTCCGAAGCCCACTTACAACTACACCTACAACGGCCGTGGCGAACTATTCTGCAATCCTTGTAACCGGACGTTTGCCACGAAGCTGGGTTTCGCGAGTCACATTCGCGCCCACCGCCGCAGAAGTCCTACTAGCCCCTGAGGTCGCCGTCATCGGATCACGATGAGGAGGACATCATCATCATGTAGTCGACTACAAATTGGCGTCCTACAAGTTGGAGTTAGGACGTTCTGTTTACACTTGGCCTATGTAGGATGCCGATTTCAGTCGGCTAGTGGTATCCGAAACGAGTGGTCTCCACGAACGTCGTGGCACCATCGCTGTGTCTTTCCTTCATTGTTTTTATTGTAGATTGTAATTTTTGTATATTTCTAAGAGAACTCTATATCCTTCGTGTCTCGCAGACTTGTTTTTATAGTCCGTATGGCTTTTGCTCCACAAAAACGGCATATCTTTGTACATATCTATAATGTTTAAGAAAACGTCTTTTTCTTTTTGTGACGACATTTTGTCATCGCAAAACAACGCATACATACACACTCACGCATAGAACGTTGGCCGGCGACTGTATTTTACTACTTACTGTATTTTAGTAGCTCTTGATATTTTAAACAAAAAAATCCCTTCATAGGTCTCAAGGCAGTAAAAGTTCGTTACGTAGTCGCCGCCGGAGTACCTATCAGGTAAATAATGAACATTCATGTGTGGTGATACGCACAAATGGTAGGTAATTTTATTGACTACTACCTTTTGCGTAATTTATTTGACCTTTTAAAATATTATAATATATATTTTTAATAGCCTGATTTGTGTCCCACTGACTGCAAAGGCCTCCTTACATTTGGTCCAACGATCGCGATCCTCCGCCACTTCGGACTACCACTTTAAAATATTAAATTTATTTACATTAATTGACAAAGTACTTTAACCGTATTGCTTAATGCCAATATACAGGGTTATTGGTAAGACCGGATCCTTTCAAGAGGTGATATAGGAAGGCATTTCCAGTCGATTGAACCCTATAATGCATTATCCAAAACTTAACTATTTCTAAGATATTTAATATTTAAGGTTTTTTTAATTTATTGCCAAAAATTTATGCTTAAAACCGAAAATAAAAAAAACTAGCCATATTTCAATTTTTTTTTTGGCTGTTTTGCATAAGTAACAACATAATAAACGAATTTAAATAATCAAATGTGCATTATTCGACTTAAATTAGACACAATACCTCAAAATAGTCAAACATTTAAAAAAAATATTCAAAACGCAAAAACAAATAAATTAGATTGAAAAAAAAATTTCATATAAAAAAATATTGTGCACTTCAGCTTAAAAACATTGTCAACTTATAAGCTTTGAAATAAGACATTTCAATATCAAATCGATTTAAATTTTATGGGATTTTTTTACAGGTGTTTATAATTTTTACACTGACTAAGGTATTATGAAATGCATTGTTTTTGTTTCAAAGACCGACCGTGCCATTGCGAACTAGAATCTTGCCCCTCCGCGCCATCTAGTGAAATAGTTACAAACTATTACAACAGAAAAGTTCTACTACCATATACGATTCTCTGCGTGTGGCGGTGGCGCTGCGCCTGGGCTGCGATATCTGTGAGCCACACTCGTGCGCCTGTGGAGCGACGGTGGACCGGCTAGGCCGGCACGGCCTCCATTGTGTTTGCAGCGCGGGGAGGCTCTCCCGGCATCAAGCCATCAACGACATCGTCCGTAGAGCTCTCGTCACAGCTGGCGTTCCAACGGTTTTAGAACCGCCGGGTTTATGCCGTAGTGACGGGAAGGGCCCGGACGGTCTCACTCTGATTCCGTGGGAGCGGGGCCGGTACGTGCTATGGGATGCGACGTGCGTTTGCACATTTGCCCCATCCCATGTAGGCCTAAAGGCAGTAACCGCTGCTGCCGCTGCAGAGGCGGCTGCAAGGCAGAAATGCAACAAGTACAGATAGTTGATGGTCACCTACATCTTTGTCCCGTTGGCGTTGGAGACTGCGGGGGTCTGGGGTGAATAGGGAAAGGCCTTCGTAAGGGCGATCGGTCACCGCTTGAGGAGTCGAGGCTACGACAACCGCTCTGGGGCATACCTGATGCAAAGAATATCCCTGGCTGTGCAGCGAGGTAATTCTGCTAGCATCATGGGCACATTTTCGTCAGTTATGTCTCGGGGCGGTTTATTCACTTAATATCTAAGCCTCGTTAGATTTATTTTCTTTTATTGTTTTAGAATTATGTAGATGTATCTTTATTTTTTATTAATGAAGAAATGTCAGATGAATCCATATACTTCACTATGTAGGTATAAAATATGAAGGAAGTGCAAGTATTCCTCAAACATCGAGTGATAAATCTATAACACAGGTCAATCTATAATAGTTTTTCTCAGAAATATTGGTGAGGTCTTCGGTTGTCTTAAACATAGTAAGGAAATTTTGTAGCTGTTTGTTCTGTATTTCTATTTAAAAAATACTTAACTTTTCTCCAAAGGAAAATATTGTATTGGCCATATTGGAGACTATCTTTTCCTTACCTTGCAAACTCTGATTCATATTATTTAATTTTTTTCAGTGATATCACAAAGAAAGGCCATAAGACACAGGGTAAACTTGCAATTCAGGGTAAACCATAGACTTAGTATATACGCTAGTATATACTAAGTCTATGGGGTAAACTTTATTATTTTGTTCCAAGCATTAGCAACAGCATTATTTCATAGCGCAAAGAAAATACCTTTATAAAACTTTTCCTATCCTATCTCCTGTATGTAAAAGGATGTCGCTATACTCACTTCTCAGTTCTTCCACTTACCTACTTAGGTATTATTACTAGTATAGGCCAATTTTGTAAGTAATAAAATGATTTTGTAGGTTACGTCCTAAACTACACGTACTACTTTAGTACCTACTCACCTATGTACCCAGTATGCTTGCAGATCCATGTTAAAATATAATGTGTGTTACCTACCTACTCAAAACCGCATAACAACCTACTGTTATATGTTTTATTACTACTACTTACTTAATTTATGTTTTAAATAGCAAATAATAACACTAAGTTTATATGTTTTGTAAAGGTGTATCAATCTAAAAAAACATCATTTATCTTAATTTTCAATGTACCTACTGTATTTCCACAATATTCAGGAACCATTGTATAAATTTTTATGATAAATAAAGACCTTTGAAAATCAATCAGTTCTTCCAAAAGACTTGTTATATAACTGGACTCATAAACGAGTTCCAAAAAAGATTTCAAGATCTAAGAAAAATAAGGAAATGTTTGCTGCTGGTAGAAAATCCATGGCATCTAGAAACAACAACTATTGGTGAATTGGCTTCACTTTTAAACTGTAATTACTCACAGTTGTTTGATGAATTTATCGACTTTAAAAACGATACCAACCTAGAAGTTCCGTCTAAAGAAAAAAAAGAAAACAAAGAATATAAAAAAAAAACACGCACTCACGCCTTGTACTACTGTACTCCCTTGCGGGGTAGGCAGAGGTGCATTGCTGCACCCACTTTTCGCCAGAGTGTTATGTTAGTCCCAATGTAATAGGGGGCGGGCCTATTGCCATTTTACGGGCACATCCAAGACCCGAGAACAAATATCTGTGTTTAAACAAATATCTGCCCCAGCCGGGAATCGAACCCGGGACCATCGGCTCAGTAGTCAGGGTCACTAACCACTACACGCCATTCGGTCGTCAATTGTCGTCATTGTATAAATTTTTATGATAAATAAAGACCTTTGAAAATCAATCAGTTCTTCCAAAAGACTTGTTATATAACTGCACTCATAAACGAGTTCCAAAAAAGATTTCAAGATCTAAGAAAAATAAGGCAATGTTTGCTGCTGGTAGAAAATCCATGGCATCTAGAAACAACAACTATTGGTGAATTGGCTTCACTTTTAAACTGTAATTACTCACAGTTGTTTGATGAATTTATCGACTTTAAAAACGATACCAACCTAGAAGTTCCGTCTAAAGAAAAAAAGGAAAACAAAGAATATGTGGAATTTTGGAACATTGTTCCCAAAAATATAAAAGTGTCCAAAGAAGTGCTCAAATCCTACTTACTTTCTTTGGGTCTACGTATCGGTATGAATCTTTTCGAAAATGAAATACATAAAGAACGCATATAGAAATAAACTCAAAGATTCTCACCTGGATGATGTAATAAGGTTAGCATGCAGCGAAAATCCAGATCTGGACAAAATTATGAAAACGCGCTCACATACTCAAAAATCTCATTGAAAAATCAACATCTTAGTTAAAAAAAATTCAAATGTTTTTTTCTCACTTGTTGTTATCTTGCCTAATATTTTATTGTTATTATAAGTACCGTCTCCTTTTCCACTATTATAGAAATATCTAATTTTGAAAAACGTTTTTCTTTTACTACATGCAAGACCAAAGCCCCACAGGTTGCCAGCCTTTTGAGAGGAAGAAGAGAGGATGAAAAGGGAGGAGGGGCCTTCAGTGCCCCTAACTCACTCGGCGAAACTCAGCGCAGTGCTGTTTCACGTACCTAGTTTTCTGTGAGGCTGTGGTATCACTCCGGTCCTCTCCGGCATGAATGGGGTAATGTTTGCTTGCGGCCCGCGACACCGTGACTTAAACGTGTTTGTGGCCCTTATATAAAAAAGGTTGAGTACCAATGCACTAGATCAGGGATGCACAGACCGCGGGCCGCATGCGGCCGAATACTGGTGGCCCGCCGCCGACAGCAAAAACAGTAGTCTCGTACATTCGAAAAATATTTAATTATAAAAAAATATGTTCGAAAAGTACTCAATCACAGGCAATTCAAACAATTCCTTGATGACATCGGGAGAGAATATAGAGATTTATTATATTATACAGAAATAAGGTGGATTGACACTGGAAAGTAGAAATAGAAATTGGAATTTTTCTGGCAAAAAAGCAATAAAAATCCTGATCAATGCAGTTAAAAAGAAAATTGCTGAACTTTTAACGCTGCATTGATAAAAATACGTACAGAGAGTTGCGTATACACTCTGCTCTGAAAATGGGCCAGCTTATTTATATTATGTGAACAAACCTTTTCAATACTAAATCGACAAAAAAATCGAAACTGCCTTGCAAAGGAATGTTTGGAAGCAGTTTTACGTGTAAATTTAAGCCAAATAATAAAAAAAGAATGTATAAGTTTAAGCCAAATAATAAAAAAAGATTGTTAGCACCACGAGCCACGCTTCAAAATAAATCAATTATTCGTAAATTTTGACATTATTATCAATTATTTATTGTCTTTAATTACCTATATTTCTGGTGGCCCGCCATCAGTTCATAATTTGTCCGAGTGGCCCCTAGCCTTGATAAGTCTGTGCATCCCTGCACTAGATCATCTACCCTTTATTTATAAAACCCATGGATTGTTTTTTTTTTCAATATTTTTCGTCCCAGTAACCACTATCAATTAATTAAAATAGGTTAGTGGCCAATAACTAATAAAAACTGGTCGAATCTGGCCATTCTCCTTTCATCATCATCAGCCAATAATCATCCACTGCTGGACATAGGCCTCTCCCAAGGAGCGCCACAACACTCGGTCCTCGGCCTTCCTCATCCAACCACTACCCGCCACCCGCCTAATGTCGTCAGTCCAGCGGGCAGGAGGGCGTCCCACGCTGCGTTTGCCTGTTCGTGGTCTCCACTCGAGAACTCGTCTACCCCAACGGTTATCGGTTCTTCGGCAGATATGACCAACCCACTGCCACTTCAGCTTGCATATTTTGACAGCTATGTCGGTAACCTTAGTCCTCTCCTTACCTCCTTACCTTATTCTCCTTTGTCCAAATTGTAACCTAATTGTAGGGTGTAACCTAAACCTTTGATTTATTATAAAATTTGTTGTTTTCGAACCCGACAAACTTTAAGGATGTATTCTACGAGTGATTTCATCGAGAAAACACCCCCATATGTGGGGTCAAGTCTCAATATTCTAGAAATGGCGGCCATTTTAAAGTTTTAGATACTTAGTTTTCATATAAAATCATATCTCGAGATTTAAACGCCTTACGGACATAAAAAAAATGATTTTATCCGCCTAATCTAGTTTTTTTGACAAAGAAAAAACAGCCAAAATTTACATTTACTTGAATAACTTTGAAAATAGCCCCCCTTTGATGGTATTTTTATGTATTTATTTTTCCGTTAGGTGTGTTTTGAACGCCTGTCTTCAGCTTCTTGTCTGACTGCCTCGACGTAGTGATACGGTTTTGGTATCATTGTTTAGCTTATTTCAAATTCTTTTTAATAAATCCTAAAATACACCCTTAAAGTTTGTCGGGTTTGAAAAACAACCCATTGTATATGGATAGAAGTTACTCAAATGCCAGAAAATAAGTTCTAGTGTTACATTAAAGAGAAACTCAGTAAAAAAACTTATTATAAAATGTATGATTACTTAGAGGACGTTAATGCATGGCTGTAATAAGTAGTTAGCTGTGCTCATATTATTATAATTTATTATTAAGCTTATAAGTATTGTATATCAACTAGTTTTAAGTCCTTTTTTAAAGATGGCTCAGGAGTTTCTTGTCTCCATTCTTCTCCTAAGACAGAAAGAGCCCCTTATCCGAACGGAGAGTAGTTTGTAAAAATTGACGTTCATCAGAAATATTATACACTCACGTCACGGGCAATAAAAACGTATGATTTGACTTTGATAGACATACTCTACTCTCTTCCATACAAAGGTAGAGATTTCTATATAAGCAATAAGGCCGCCTCTCTGTACTGTATTATTTTTAAGTTTTTGTTATTATTTTTCTTTGTGCAAATAAAGTGTATCGAGAAAAGGATGGTACGGCCGTGCCGCTTTTTTGCTCGACTTGGTGGGGGCACTGCCGTGCCACCAGATTTGTATTGTATAAAGATTTGACATTAGCTTAACGTCATCACTAGGCAAACTGTTAGCGAGATACTGAGATAGTCAGCGCGCGTAACGCGGCAAACTGCGTACTAAACTAGCAGACTGTGGACACTCCATTTCAAATATATGGAAGAGCGTACTAAATCGATACGCCGCAAACTCAGTCGGTCGCTCTGCATTTAGGGTCAGGGAGGGTACAGTTGCTCGGAGGGAACAGTCACTCGAATGCACTGTGCTGAAAAGGGAAAGAGCTTTATGTCTTCTACGTCAATGAGAAGCGTTCGACATACGAATATGTATGAACTAGTCCGCGAGCCGCTCAGGCGCCGTGCGGTTGTGTAATGTCGCATTCTGTTTTTTACCCTGCCAAATTTACATTATCACGTATGTTTAAAAAACTTAGTTTTTTAATTACTACTAATGATTATTAATTACTGTTTTCTTATAAAAGTGTGTCTAACCTACTTGAATATTTCACTGATAATTAAATGCGCTAGGTCTTTCTTTCTTTCTTTCTAGTTTACTAGTCTTTGGTACTAGTCACTGTGTACCTGTAGTAGTACACAGACTACACAGTGGCTCCATTCCCATTTAAAAAAAAGGTTGTTACAGATTTTTTAGTGAGAGCAATCGGAAATCTATTTTACTACATATGAAACTTAAATCATGGACGCTATTTTGTGCCTACTAAATATTTCAGGCGCTTATACTTTTCATGATATAGGCCGTTAAAAAAATCCGAGCGACTGTATCCTCCTTGACCCTACGCTATTCTCTTAAAATAGTTTTTCCCGAAGAATACTTTGTACCTACTTCTATCTAGTAATATTTGTACAATAAAGAGATAAATAATAGGTAATAATAATGCTAGTAGTTCAGAAGTCGTGTTCGCAATAGGTTTAGGTAAGTCGCCATTATAATCAGACTAGATCAATCAGGTTGTAGAGAAAATAGCCAAACATAGTTACCAAGATTTCACAAACATAATTACCAAGATTTTCAAAACTTATACTTACCAAAATTTTCCCAACCATACTTACCCAGATTGGCAATTAAAACATACTTACCAACTAGCTGAGCTCGTCGTGGACAGCACTCAGCAGGGAGAGCCCAGCCCATAAACACATCGAAAAACTAACAAAGTTGTCACGCTATCGCTTGCCGATATCCTAATCCTGACTAATATTATAAATGCGAAAGTAACTGTGTCTGTCTGTCTGTTAAAGAATCACGCCAAAACTACTGAACGGATTTGAATGAAATTTGGTATATATGGTCTGGACCCTGAGAAAGAACATAGGCTACTTTTTATCTTTTTTGGATAGTCATGGTTAGCTCCTAAACTTCATTTTCTCTAAGCTTCAGATCGGTTCGCTAACCACTCTACTACTCTACTCGTTGTATTAAAGCGTTTGCATGGCAGCTCTCGTTTGTCGTGTGTTTCTGCAGTGTTGACCCAGGCCCAGGCCGTTCACTCTGTCTCTATACTGACGAAAAACGAACGAACGAGAGCTGTCGTGCAATCGGTTTAATTAATACTACGACATAGAGTCGAGACCGGTAAGGTGGCCGGTAGACACTGGACTAGATTCGCACAGGACCGGAAGAGATGGCGTGATAGGGAAGAGACCCAGCAGTGGGCAGATAACATACGAGCTGAAAATGATGATGAAGATGAGTCGTGACCAGAGCAGCAGCGCTCCGAAACTTAGTTCTTCGTCATGTCAACCCCGACGGAGCTGGGCGCCCGCCGCCCCACAGAGTCAGCTCGGGTGCTTACTCAACCAACACCACGACCTCTTTTGTCATCCGGCTGAGAGGTATGGACAAAGTTGAGCTATTCCCTGAGATATCCTGTCCATGTTTTTTTTATATTTTTTTCTTTGAATGGATGAATGATATAAAGGACATTGGGATGCCAGAAATGAATATAGGTAAGTTACTTACTTAATTAAAATAAAATTAAACTTGATCTTAAATATTTTATTACTAGTTAAACATTTATGAATTAATAATTAAATACGAAACATTAGCGTTTCAATTTAAATACAGTGTTTCAAAACAAACAAAAATGTTGCCAAGTTTTTTAATAAAATGCAACGTTCAAAGAGAATCTAAAAAACATGACATTATTATATAATCTCATTCATAAACGACTAGAAATGCACATTGCACATATTTAATAAAATATTATTTTAGAAATAATCATGAATACAATGTAATGTATGTAATTATTTGATAATCTCAAAACATTTTAAAGTTCTTAATAATAGGTAATAATATCTAAATTTTAAAAGACAATTTCAAGTGTGTACGTTTATAAGAATACACATACAGACTACTACGAAGAATTAATAAAATTTTAAAATCTAAACTATTCAGGGTGTCGCTAAAGTATTACAGTAAGCAGATGGTTCGTGACGATGTTTCTTTAGTGTATAAATTTGGAACACATAGGTACTTAGTCCAAGTTGCTACCATCTATTAGTCGATAGAATAGTCTGCTTAAGGTATGGTGGTAAATATATATTTTTTATCTTATTTTTTATTGAATAATATTTGATGAACTTATAGCTTATAGCTACATGAAAATCTACTTAATAGCTACTAGCCAGTTGCCAAAAGTTATAGACTACGAATAGCAATTTTTTTGACATTGCAGAAAAAATATGTTGTTTTTCTTGTTTAATTTAAAAATAAAAAAGTTACGAGTATGTTATGACTATGACATACAGAAGATTAAAATTGGGATAAAGATATCCTCAATAACATTGTGCATTTTAAAAGAGCTCGAAAAAACGTCGGTTCATGTACCGAAGCGAACACCCTGTTTGGTAACCCTCACCCTCCGGGGTCAATTGACTAAATTAACTTTAAAGGTAAGTATTTTTTACTTTACTTATGTCTGGTTTACGATAGTATCTAAGTGACTATACCTACTAATCTAAAAGTGAGAAAACTATCTTACCATACCAACGTTATAATATATATTTCAAAATAGATCTATTTGATAACACAATATATTTAAAAATAATTTTTTTCGTGGTAAAATAAATTATATAATGTACCTATATATGAAAATATTCCGCACCTCTCGTATAATATATATCGGAGTTTTTGGATTCTAGGTAAAATTTACAAATATATTATAATAATATATATGTAGGTATGTCGGGTATATCTTGGTAAGACAAAAATATATATTCCGGTTGACCTTATACCTACATTAACATTGTAAATATGATAGAACCATTTACAAGTAAGTGGTTTTATCTTTCCTAACGTTAGATTTATTAAAGTATGATCTAGAATATCGTTGTCTTTTCGGTGGTTCGGTAAACTCCCAACAGTTGCAAGGGGACACAGCTATGCCAGAAACAGAGAAAGAGGGATCATCCGGCCCGCGAGCGAGGGTGCTGGTGTCGCCGCCACAAATCACACACAAGTCGAGGGGCGGCGCGCGTTTTCTAAATCGCTTCTCAACAACACTATGCTCGTGAATTACATCAAATACCTCGTGTTTAATGGTAGGCAATACCCTTTTAGGCCCTGGGTTTAACTCTTGAGGGAAGGCCGTTTCAGAAATGGTGGAGAAAGTTGCCGTGTTAACATGTTTTGAAAATAGAGACAACGATCGTAGTCGATTGATCCAGAGTCAGAAAGACTTGAACGGCCTTTCATCAGGAGATGAAGCTGGCCTTTCCGATGGTGAGGGCCGGCTAACGGATAACTGATACTCAACGATAATTTCGTCCAAATTGCTCAGAGTAGGTCGTGCGAGTGGCCGTGGAGTAGCGATCTGCAGAGGATCAGGAACGGGTAGCGGAGCAGGTGTAGCCAGGTCGGGCGACTCAATGGACAGGGTGGCGGGGCGAGGTGACCGACGGGACGGCGAGGGCCGGGGGGAATCTGGCCTCGGTGATTTAGGGCGTTGGGGTCGGTACGAAGACGGGGGTCGGGGCGATAGTCGGGGCGAAGGCGATAGTCGGGGCGAAGGCGATAGTCGGGGCGAAGGCGATAGTCGGTGCGAAGGCGACGGTCGGGGCGAAGGCGATGGTCGAGGTGAATCCGGTCGCGTAGGAGATCGCGTTGTATGGACTTCAACGGCTATTTCGTTGGTCAGCGGAGCTTCATCGTCGTAATCAGTTTTATCGGGCTTGTAAACGACTCTGAAGTTTGTCCTATTAGGACACCTAGCCGTATCTCATGGATCTCGTATAAACCTTGATGAAGTCTCAGCACTTTCGTTTTCATTGAGAGTAGCGTTTACCGGGAATGAATGCTCAGGGGTACGAGGTTGTGATGCGCCCTCCCGTGCCTGATTGAGAATTATGACGGCGTTCCTCCTGCGCCTATTATGGTGGTGACCGATGTTGATTTTGAAAAATACGTACTGGAAGATGTGACTGTAAGATTGTCGAAAAGTACCGTCTCTAAAAGTTGTTAAAAAGGTACAACATACGGAACGAAGCACTCCCACCAACGCCACTGAATAATAAGTCAAGTCCGATGAATCCGGATAGAATATAACAATTATCATGTAAGGTATCCAGAATAATAAGAAAGTTCCGTAACATATCATAATAATTTCCATAGTAGACCGATTGTTGATATAAGTTTGGGATTTTGTATAATACTTTTCGATTTCCATTCTTCTTTTCATGAGGCGGAATGAATTGAATATATTAGAGCATGTCAACATAAAAGGAATAAAACAAAACACAGTGTTAGTAATGAATCTATAAAAGTAATTTCCAGTGTGGGTCTCCAGGGCGGTGCGACCGTAGTCCAGGTCCAAGAAGGTTCCGATGGCAGCAACTGTGACACTCGTGATCACCGCCAACACTGAAGCAACGACACTTCGGACTTTAGTAAACACACGGAACGTTTTCGAGTAGTATTTGATCTGGAAGTAGATTTCCGCTGAAGTCAGCTGAAACAAAAAAAAACACAATTAAGAAGAATTGTGATTATTTTGTTTTTAATTAATTAATTTTAATAAATAAATATATTTTTTTCATTTTTGATGTTGTTAATTATGACATCGAAATAATTATGAACAATCCTTACGGTAATAAACAAGTTGTATGAGTAAAAACCGGCCGTGACGACGAATTGTGGTATCTTTGATATCCCGAAAATGTCTCTGCGTTTTGACAGCTGGTAGTACAATATGGTGAAAGCTGGGATAGATGATACGGACAGGTCAGAGGCCCCCAAGAAACACTGGAACAACTGGTCTGCAATAAAAATATTATAATTATTAACTAGCTGTGGAGCACGAAATTCGCTATGGCCTGACATGTTGTACCTAATTACCAATAAAGGATCGTCTTTAAATAATTTCAACGTTTCTGAATTTTTCACAAGCTTTAGAATAAAAATAGCTCCACATTGTTAGGTCGCGAAAAAACTATATTTAAATACCATTCGCATGGCCATAGAGCTTGCCACGTTCGCTAGCACAGCTTGAAATATTTTAAACAATTAAGTACTATTATATTATATAATATATGTCAAGTCGCGGCATACCGCTAAACAATTATCGCACAATAGCAAATAACAGGTTACAAATTCCTTGAATAATTCGCACTCAGCAGTTCTCTTCTACTACTAGTCACATGCGACACGACTTCAGCAACATTCGCTATTAACACGGCTACATTTCAGTATCGCGTTTAACTATTTGGAAAGTGTTAAGGTTAAGGTATGAATGTCTTAATGCACATGTCTGTTCTCTAAGTGATAAGACCAATTGGTGATAGGACCTAGCTACTCACTCCATGACTATTAAAAAAATATTACCTATGTATTATTATGTTATACTGTAGACACAATTAAAAATTACATCGATAGTACTTATAGACTTTATAGATAAATAGATTGTTTGAAAGCGCAGTTATGTTGTGGTCCAGCATACGTATAGTAGACCGAGGCAAATCGGATCAGTTCTAAGTACTTATTCCTTATTATATTAAAATCATAAAATAAAACCTAATAACATTTTTAAACAAAAAAATAAATAAAAAAATATCTCTCAAACCCGAATTGCCTCGGCCTACCCCCTATGTCTATATTAAAATAGCACTTACCGACACGGTGACTTCTTAAAAAGAAGGCCGTGACATGGAATGAATTGCACAAGATTCCCATCGCTGCAGAGAATGCGGACAGTAACAGGACGGTTACGGGTCCAAAGATGTTGTAGTGGCCCATGACATGTATTGAAGCATTACTAGTCGTTTCTGAAACTAAAAAAAATAATCAAGTAACAATAGATAAATGATGCCTATTTTTTATTTATAAGAGACGGAACAGTAATGTTACAATTATATGAATTAAAATATTAACAGTCCACAGTTACTTAAAAACAGTTACTTAAAAGCTGTTGTGTTTTAGTAAAACTTTGTTTGGTTTGATTCTGGTCCATAGTATGATTTCATCAATTATTGTTGAAAATCAAGCCCTCCCTACAGGCTTTTCAGTTTTTCATTATAAATGTGAAGAATAGAGTATATTTTCAGTTCAGTAAAATAACTTCAGTACTATTTAGTTTGGAACCCGAGCTGCGCCGGCGCATACTGCAGGCAGCAAACACTACGATATCACAGGCAATTCTACTGTTGTAACGATTTATTACACAGCCTCCAGGCTGCTCGGCTGAAGACGCGTATAATTCCAGCTTTATGGTACTTTCCCATCATGTGCCATCACGGTGCGACACCCTGTATATGGATTTAACGATAACTGTTCATTTTTTCTTAGAATGCATACGGTGGACTGTTAAACTTTTAATATACATTTACTTTAATTGCAGGTCTGGTAATAAAGTTATTATTTTAACGAGGGACCTAACATTCGGGTTTATACGTTTCTACGAAATAAACTATTACATACCATTATACATATACTAAATATATAATTTTTATTGATAGACCATTCCGTCGCCGACCGAAAAATGGATTTATTAATAAATAGGGCGAAAAAGTTGATGGGGCATAGCAAAAATCTATACAAATGTGCATACTGCATAAATATTAATATAATTATGTACATTCGATAGCTAAAATAAATACAAGTTTAAAACGAAAATTCGCGTACAGCCTTGAAATTGTAATAAATGTTAAAAACGCAGCAGCATAATAAGTACATAACTATTACATAATATTATAAAAGAAATATCCATCTATAGTTATATTAGTAAACGAGTAGTCCGTTATGCAGTAAGGTTTGAAATCGCTTGGCTAGCCCGTAAAAGAGACACCCACTGTAGGTACAATGGGTGTCTCTTTTAGGGGCGTGTTCAGTGAAGTGGGACGGGTATAACGTAAGTACCTACTAAATTTTTCAATCGCGCCCGGGTCTTATCGATCCCTACGGGTGAGAATAAACATATAAATCATTCACTGTTTAACCTATCCTTCAATCTTCATTAGAAACGGCAACAGCTAAGAACTTGTCAGATTCTTGTTTATACCTATTTACAATGGAATGAAACCCTAAAAAGTCGTCCCTCGCACGGAAAGAATTTATTTATAAATTCAAGCCCATAAATAATATAATATGACGTATTTCAAAAGGTACGCGCTACGAGGCATGATACTTAGCGCAGCATAGAGTTTGAACGATAAGGCCACTTTTATGCACCTATTTTTTTACCAATATGTCTAAATTTACATACCTATTGATTAAAATAAATAAACCGTAAAACAAATTTTCCTATAGTGTTTCATATGTGAAATCCTGGACCCGATGTAAAAAAAAAGTTAATTGTTACTGTCAATACTAAGGGCCGGCTTTTAGGTCCGTAGTTAACTCAAATATTTGTATAAGTCGTATACGAGACAAAAGGTCTTGACAAACAGAAAAAAAAGTTGTCCTTAGGGTTCCGTTTTTACATTCTGAGTTACGGAACCCTAGAATATATTTAAACGTCAACATTAGGTAGGTACTCTATTCCATCCCATGTTCTACTTTTATTTTTACTTATGACCGTAACATACATACAGACTAATAATTATAAATATATTTATATATAAATACAGACAAGTACAGATAGAATATTAATATTTATTATTAATTCAAAAGATTTTTTCCACCTGAAACCTTTTTACATTACCCTATTCCCCCATTTTACAATACCCTATTCCCGATCTTAAGGGCGGTGCAAAACGGTTTTAAGCTGAAGTTATATATTATTTTGTGACGTACTAAATACACATAGTTTCTCGTCTCATAAGACCCCTATAAATACCTAAGCATTTCCAAATACATAATTACATTTACAGGCAACGAATCCAACTAATTTCCGCAATAAAAATTAAAATTTTTACGATGACCTTGATAAGTTTTATTCTTAATTCATCAATTTTAATATTTCTAAAAACAGTATTTTTTTAAAATATATTTTTTGCAAAAAAATACGATTGCGTCGCTTGTTTTGCTGCGTTTAGACAATCGTGTTCAATGCTAAAGAATTCAACGCGGGAGGCGGCGCAATCCCGCCCCACGCCTAGCAAACTGTTCTCAGAGATACCTATGTATATATTATTATATTATATGCCACTAAGACAATCATGAATTTTCAACATGACCGTATCAGTAACAATAGAGTACAAATAAGGTATAAACAAGCCAATTTTGTATATTTAAAAAAGTTGTTTAACTATTTTTTTTTAGGATGAGCATTTTGCCTACACCGTAGACAATTGGGATATCTAGTAGAAAGTATGCAGATTTGTCATTCTTATCGCGACGCGTAGGGCTAATTGCTGTAATTAAGATCCATACGTACCATCAGATAGTTTCTCAGCGATAGCGTAGTAAGAATTATTGTTGAAAGGGATTTCGCGTGGTTCATTTGAGGAAGGGTCAGTGTGTGTGAGATCATAGAGCACATGGTATAGTTCGTTGTGTGATTTTCGTTCTTCGGACCTGTTGCTTGGGACTAACACAACTACTCCCACATCATTGGAATTGATTCCATCTGGATAAATTTTTGTTGTGCCCTCAACGTAGTTTTTTTTCTGCCAGCGATCATCAAAAGAGTCTAACCGGAGTTTATTATTAAGATTAGGTTTAAGCTCTTTTGTCGCTTTTCTAAGTTCTGTGATGACATCGTATACGTAGGGCCGGTCGGCGATCGGTGCGGTCTCGAAAGGCAGACTATTATTTATATCCTTACTATTTTTTCCGTTTTTGCCGAAGGTGAAGTTTGGGAGTTCATTTCCAGTTTCCAAAGCCGCTATCAACTTTGTCACCCACGCCACAATAAAAACAACAATAATATTCGTCATGGTTGAGACGCAAATCACAAAATAAGTAAAACAAACACTATGAGAAGGTATGTGAACTTGAAATTTCCCGGTAAATAAACAATCACTAGTCCCGCTCAGGTGTGATGGATCGACGTGTCTACGGCAGCGGGCGCCGAGGCACTGGCGGGCCCGGCGCCCCCGGCCGCTTATATACGGGCCCTCCCCCGACGCGCCACCCCGTGCCCACCTCCCGTGCACCTAAACCTTGTCATTTGTAATGTCCACCTTTCAAGGTCAAGCTCGACAAGGATGCAGCTAGGGATGCGCGCGCTTCACGTCAGGGTCTCCAGGCTGGGAGTATTTTCCCGTAAATTGTGAAAAACTGAGGGGTTTGGTGATCCCGTTTTTAAGGTAGGAAAATTTGGGTTGAAGTATTTGAGTAAAATTATTCATTGTCAGTATGTTTTAAGATAATTTACAGCACTTTCTCAGTACGCAGGTATTGTATTGACCATATTTGTGGGTCGAGATAGCTTTTTCTGTTGAAAAGAATAAACAATGTATTGACCTAACCATACAGAGTTTTTTTTTATATTAGATGGTCATAATTATAACATAAAAAATGGGGGAAAATATAATATATATAGTATCGGTTTGGGGAAAATTTCAGTGTGATTTGGGGTAAATTCGCATCCACGACCTGGTCACTCTGCGTCCTTCCCGGCGCGGGGGGGACGCAACACGTTAAAGGTTACACGTGCGCGGTAACGATCGACGTCATCTATGTACTAGCGACTATGTACTGTTTCACATGAAGGGTTTCAAGTTTACAGGTGCGATGCAAAACGTGTATTGTATTAGCTCACCTATTGTACCTTTGAATTTGTTACTGTATTCTAATATAATCATTATGTAGGTAGATTCTTGGCTTTTTCTTTGACATCTCGGTTACAACAGTCGCATATTGAAGTAAATAAATATGGCTTTGCTTCTTTTGGATAATCACATCCACCGTTATTGTTGTCACGTATTTTAATTACTTTAGTGACACAGATTTTATTTTTTTAATGTATGTATCCTGACGGATCTTTGATCTTTTTACCTAGATATGATAATGATGATACTAATACATAGGTTACTATAATGTAGGTACACAATGAATTTTAATCTAAAATAATTTATTTAAAGTACTATGCTACCAATTATTGTCTTATGTTCTTAGGCAGTTCTTTTGTCAGACACGGTTTATTAGAAAAGTCGTTGATTTCCTTGCACTTCAGTTACATATGGCCACGTGAAATTCAGCGCAGTTGCCTTTATTGACAGTGATGGCTGAGTTGGGTCCATATACGAGCTGTATATAGGAAGGTATTTATTTTATATTGTAGGTACATACACATTTAAATAGTTCATTATTGTTGTGGGTGCTTGTAAGTTTCCGCAAGTATATACATAGTTAATCGCTGTTGCTATCACTGTATCAAATGAATGTGTATTATTCTACCTAGGTATTGAAAATTTTACTTGTTTTACGTGTTCAGTGAGACGCAGGTCCGAAGTTATTGATTGGGCTTTGTTTATGGTATAGTTCAATGTCAACTCCCACAAGTCTGTCTGAAATTTACCAAATTGGAGAATTACGAAACTATTATTCAGTACAGGCTTTTAGCAAGGAAATAAATGTGTTTTTTCGTTTGATAAGATAGATATTTACGAAGTACCTAAGTACTAGGTTTTGCAGAACTACGCAGTTACAAAGCGTCATGTACGCCTGCGCTAGGACGCTGTGAAGGAGGGACAGGACGGGGGGCGAACAGGTCTAAATTTAGCATTTAGCTGGCCCTGGGAACCTAGCTGTATTGATCGTAGAATCATGTGACCTAGCCGTATCTCACTCGCTGTTGGCATTATTTCAAGGGTAGCAACAAAGTACGGGTATACCTACCGTAATGTACCGATAGTATGTGGTGGTGGTAGCTCAGCTGGGTAAGCGCTAGCTTTGCCGGATTCAAATCTCTGCTCCTGACGTGCCAAAAATTTCTTTGGAATTTAAGGACAAAGAGTACTATCGAGTCTATCGATCATTGTGGTACAGGAAAACATTGTGGAGAACATGTGAGAAGTGGACCAGCGAGGTGGGAAATGGTACAAGCTTGGGAAGGGAGTTTGGACCTTAAGGATTATTTTTTTAATATTTGTTTTATTCCACCCGTCTCTGCGGTTGGGCCGCTCATGCTGTTCGGTATGTGCTACGCAGTAGGCAGAGGGTAGGTATTATAAGGTGAGCTTCTCTGGAATTACTCGTACATATCAAAATATTTGTATTATTTATGTTTTTCAAATTCCCTGCACTACGTATAATTAAAAAGTTCCACTCACAAAATGCGGACTACACCAAACAATCCCAATTTTTTTGAATATTTTATTTAAATTTTTACAATTTTTTTATTTGATTTTTAGTTTTTAGTATTCTGATGCGCTGTTAAATTAACTTCAATATCGCAGAGACGGCGTCGTTTAGATAATTTTTTCCTCTTTGGAGTAATTTGCCGCTATGTCACTGAAACTTTTTCATTGCTTGTGAGTGTAAGTATGTAAAGCAAGGACATTTTAAAGATAACGTTTTGACGGAAATCGCATTGAAAGCAAATATTTACATTATTATGCGATAAAAAATATACCGGTCGCATTTAAGACGTGACAAGAGTTTTGCATCGCGCTCACTCACATCGCGCAGCCTCAAGACCGAGCGCGACGGAGAACTCTTGTCACGTCTTAGAACCGCCCTGGCCCTGTAGCACAGGGCGCGGTTAAGACGTGACAAGAGTTCTCCGATGCGCGATGTGAGTGAGCGCGATGCAAAACTCTTGTCACGTCTTAAATGTGCCCTGTACTAGCCCTTCTGATCCTCTAACTAATATTATAAATGCGAAAGTAACCGTGTATTTCTGTAACTCTTTTACGCCAAAACTACTGAACCGATTTAAATTAAATTTGATTTACACATGGTATAGACCTTGAGAAAGAACATAGGCTAAGAACTTGGGAATAACAATTGATAACCACCTTCAGTGGGAATCTCATATCCTTAACAACGCAGACAGGATAAGAAAATTAATATGGATTTTTAAAAAACTTAGAAAAGTTGCAAGTGAGAAATTAATATTGTCCACATATAAAGCACTCGCTCAGTCAATTATCAGCTACTGTATCCCAGTATGGGGCGGAGCCGCCAAAACCCACTTAATATTGCTGGAGCGTGCACAGAGAGCATTAATTAAGATTATGTATTTTAAACCTATTTTATTTCCTACCTTTCAATTATACAATTAATGTAAACTACACTCAATTCGGCAAATTTACATCATAACTACAGTAATAAAAAAACATAAAGTAACACCTTTTATCCAAAATCACATGCACAAACGTAGGAATGACATAGTATGTAATGTCCCAAACTGTAATACAACATTTTATCAAAAACAGTTAACATATCAGTCTTGCACTATTTATAACAAGGTGAATAGAATACTTAAAATTTACCCAAACACAATATCAGAAATAAAAAAAGTATTATCTTTGTATTTACTAGATTTAACCTATGATGTTACTGAAAACATTGTAAATTAAGGATAAGGTATACTTAGTTCTTCATATTATTATTATTATCCAGTCTTCGTCTCCGAGATTTATATTATTTTTAACCATGTAGTAGCTCTGCTGCTGCACACAAATATCGCACGTAGTATTTAGCGCCCTCTAGTGTATAACTCCGAAACTAAAAGTTTCGTCACACCGGAGCGCCCCGCCCCGCGGCTCCCCCTGCCGGCAGCCTCATTCTGTTCTGTGCGCGCACGGCGCACGCACGTGGTCTGGAGGGACTAGAGCGAATAATTTGAAATAAGTCATATTTAAGTAATAGTGCTACCTTAATATAGTAGGCAGTTAAAAGTGTAAGTGAAGTTTTTTGTTAATAATGCCGAAACGCAAGAAAAATCATAAGGAATCAAAGGAAGAACGTTGGAGGCGGAAATTACAAAAATATGAAGGTAGATTGGAACACAGAATACGTAGCACAGTAACAGCGGTGGTGTATCCCACTGATGACGAAGATATTCAAGTTCAAGGTTAGTAATTTGAGGTTAACTTAGTGCACATGGCACAGAAAAAATTGTTTTTGTTTTTTTCTTTAGGTAGTATCTACCTAGAAATACTTTACCTCGGAATTGTAATACCCAGCAAGGCTTTATTACGCCATTTATTGTAAGCTCCCGCATTGACACCCAGTTTCATTTGCATATTGCATTTGTTGGTTGATGGTTACTATGTAACCTTTATTATTCTTTTATTTATTAGTTGTATGATGGTTTCAGATATATTACCTGAATCATCGCAATACCCCGTAGACAATCCGGTGGAAAATCCAATCGAATCTCAATCAGTGGAAGGCTCACAAACAGAAATTCCGCCGTTACCGCCCCCGTCCTCCGGGGAACCTAACAGTGGATCCCAACCAGTAGAAACCCAGATATTAGAAAACGGGATCACAACGGAAATCGGACCGGAACAAAACAATAATAATGAGGATTTGTTTGATACTGAATTACTCAACATCTTGGGGGACTTTGAAGTAACATCAGAAGAATGGGGTGACGATCTTCAAGAAGGCGTAAGCAAGAGATTTCAACAAATCTTACAAGAAGGCCTTAAAAAAGAGGTGAAAGAGGAACTTAACAAGAAGTACTTGTTTCCAAAGAATACACCTTTTTGTAAGGCGCCAACTCTAAACCCGGAGATTAATACTATGCAGGCCATGACTGAATCCTTTAAGCAAAGAGACAAACACATGATGTCTAAGCAAAATCAACTCGGAAAAGCATTATCCGTGTTAGGAGGGGCACTAACTGCTGTTTTGAAAAAAAACCCAAACATTTCAGACGTGGTTCGTATTCTTAATGATTGCGGCAAACTTATCGCCGATTCACATTATATGGAGACATATACTCGCCGATCAATGGTTATACCATTGTTAGATAAATCACTTGTCGAACCGTTTAAACTTAATGGACATTGTAAAGACGTCCAATACTATGAAGAAGACAGGCACTATGATTCAATCACAAAATACCCCCACAACGAGTGGTTTAAACTTCCAAGGACCACCATTGCGGGGCCGTCAGCGCTATTACCAGTCTACTCCATACACAAGGACTGGGGTGCAGCGGGGCCAGCACATGAACAGTGGACGGCGCCGGGGACATCCTCTGCCAGCGCAATTACCGCAAATACGGCGCCCGCTGCAACCGCCGCCGCCGCCACTGCGGCGCCAACAGGCTCAAGCTACCGACCTTATAAGAAATTTACCAGCCAAGAATACATCGACCTAGACAGGGAAATATCCCATTTATTGAATATAGGAGCTATTGAAATATGTAACCCCGTGACTGATCAGTTTATCTCTGATATCTTTTTGATACCAAAAAGCGATGGAAGCCGCCGATTTATACTTAATCTTAAAAAATTTAATCAGTTTGTTCAAGTAAAGCACTTTAAACTGGAAGATATCAGAACGGCTATAAAACTAGTTAAAGAGGATGATTATATGTGTAATATCGATTTAAAAGAAGCATATTTATTACAAGCAATACACGAAGACAGCCAAAAATATTTAAGATTTTATTACAATAATTTTCTGTTTCAATTTAAAGCATTACCTTTCGGATTATGTTCAGCTCCTTTCATATTTACTAAAATTCTTCAGCCAGTGTTTACATACTTGAGGTCACGTGGTTTAAGGTCGACTAGGTTTCTTGACGACGCCTTGTGTATAGGGAGTTCAAAAGAGAGCTGTTTGTATAACACTAAACAAACAATAGCATGCCTGGAAAACCTTGGATTTATAATCAATTACAAAAAAAGTATATTAATTCCTCAGAAATCTTGTAGATATCTTGGCTTTATTATAAATTCAGAACAAATGACTTTAGAACTCCCTGAAGAAAAGCGACAAAAAATATATGGTTTTGTTTTAGATATGCTTAGCCAAAAAGTCATAAAAATTAGAGAATTAGCCCGATTTCTTGGATCTCTCACCGCAGCTTGCCCGGCATTAACCTATGGATGGTCTCATACAAAATCATTAGAAAGGGCTAAATATTTAGCTCTTCTAAAGAATGATGACTGCTATGAGAAAAACATGACACTTCCATCCTACATAAAAAGTGATTTAATATGGTGGAAAAATAATATTTTGACCGCAAAAAGATCTATAAAACCAAACAATTTTGTTTTAGAGATATTTACAGACTCTTCAACTACCGGTTGGGGTGCGGCATGCGGCGGTGAGAGAACTGGAGGTCAGTGGACACAGGTTGAGAGAGACAACCACATAAATTACCTAGAACTACTGGCGGTCTTTTTCGGCTTAAAATCTTTCGCAAAAAATTTTACTTGTTGTGATATATTGCTTCGTGTAGATAATACTACAGCTATCTCATATGTCAATAGAATGGGAGGAGTTCAGTTTGAACACCTCAATTCGGTTGCCAAAAATATTTGGGACTGGTGTGAGGAAAAGCATATCTTTATTTTTGCAAGCTACATTAAGTCATCATTAAACGTAGAAGCTGACTCGGAATCCAGAAGAATTAATCTAGACACAGAGTGGGAATTAAATACTATCGAATATCTTAGTATCGTGCGGAGATTTGGAAATCCCGAAATTGATCTTTTCGCATCTCGAGTTAACGCAAAATGTTCCAAGTATATATCTTGGAAAAGAGACCCATCTGCCTACGATATCGATGCTTTCACAGTTAACTGGAACCATTTTTTCTTCTACGCCTTTCCTCCTTTCTCTTTAATTTTAAAGGTGCTTAATAAGATAATAGCCGACAAAGCAACAGGTATAATAGTAGTTCCAAATTGGCCCTCTCAACCTTGGTATCCACTCTTCAGATCATTATGTATTGACGAAGTAATTATATTAAAACCGGACAAAAATCTCCTTTCATCATCATTCAGGTCGACACACCCGCTACATGCCCACCTTTCCTTGGCAGCGAGCATATTATGCGGGAAGCATTTATCAGACAAGGAGTACCGGAAACGGCGTTAGACGTCATGATCTCGTCTATAACATCAAGTACCAAAGCTCAATATACTTCTAGTTGGAAATTATGGTGGAAGTACTGTCACGAAAAAGCTTTTGATTTTTATAATGCTAATGTAAATAACATTCTTGATTTTTTATCTAACTGTTATCGTTTAGGATCATCTTATGGGACGATAAATTCTCACCGTTCTGCTATAGCATTAATTAACACCAATAAAGTTTCTGAAGACGAAAGATTAAAAAGATTTTTTAGGGGTATATTTAAATTAAGACCTACATTTCCAAAATATAACGTTACTTGGAATCCTAACATCGTGCTAGATTACCTAAGCGGATTGTGTAACGAAACAATTAACTTAGAACTTCTCACTAAAAAGACTGTAATGCTATTAGCATTAGCCTCAGGGCAAAGAATACAGACTTTGTCATTAGTAAAAACTCATAATATTAAGGTATTTAGTGATAAGATAATAATAATAATTGATGATTTAGTTAAGACATCGGGGATTGGTCGTGCCCAGCCTGTTTTGAATTTGCCATTTTTTGTACAAAACCCTAACATATGCCCAGCAACCACCTTACAAGCTTATTTAAATAGGACCGCAGACCATAGAACTGGTAACAAAGTATTATTTACTTATAAGAAACCATTTAGACCAGCATCGACACAAACTATCGGCCGATGGCTAAAGGAGACGCTGTCGGCAAGCGGTATAGACACTACAATATTCAGTGCCCATAGCACTCGGCATGCAGCCACTTCATCTGCAGCTCGAGCAGGTGTTAGCTTTGATATAATTCGTAAATCAGCAGGCTGGACCGAACATTCTTCAATTTTTGCCAATTTTTATAATAGGCCTATTGTTGATTCTGATTCTAACTTGTTGAGTAACAGTCAATTTGTTGAGCAATCATAAGTAAATAAAAATACATATTTTCAATATTCATCATGACTTTTTATTTTAGTTAGCAACATTGTTAATATTTAAATACTCCAAACATCTACATGGTTAAAAATAATATAAATCTCGGAGACGAAGACTGGATAATTGAAAGATCAAACGAACTTACCTGAAGTGAAGTTCGATCACAATTATCCTGTCTTCGTCGAAGAGATTTAAGGTCCCTCCCTTCCCATTATATAGTTCCCTTTACAGTACAATGTTGCTGGATCCTCTAAAAAGAATGAGGCTGCCGGCAGGGGGAGCCGCGGAGCGGGGCGCTCCGGTGTGACGAAACTTTTAGTTTCGGAGTTATACATTAGAGGGCGCTAAATACTACGTGCGATATTTGTGTGCAGCAGCAGAGCTACTACATGGTTAAAAATAATATAAATCTCTTCGACGAAGACAGGATAATTGTGATCGAACTTCACTTCAGGTAAGTTCGTTTGATCTTTCAATTATTTTTTGTAACTATCTTTTCATACCAAAATAAAATGTGTAATGCTTAGTTTTATATTTCATGGGATGTGTAAATATTACTAATTAAATATAAAATTGCCATCTTAAATTTATAAATTTTAAGAGTAGGTATCTTTAGAGTCTTTTTAGTTTAATTTTGTTATTGTTCATTTTGTAACCCGTGCTGGTGTAGTGGGGCGGAGTACCCAGTAATACAGGTTTTTAACCTAGCACAGGGGCTCTGGCTATTTTATTGTACTGTAATGTTTTTGAACAATAAACTATTTTTCATTTAAATTTTTTTTTTTTCATAGGCTATGTTTTACTACGAAAAGGGGTGGGTGACAAGTTGTATGTATGGGATTTCTTAATTTTAACTTGAAACTTCTATTTAAGCACTTGATAAGAAATATGTAGGTTATTAAATATTTGTTCTAACGTTTTTGAATTTAGACCTGTGAGGGGATGAAATAGGGGTTGAAAGTTAGTTTGGTGTTCGTCAATTTTGAAGATAAAAACATTAGGTAGGTAGGTACATTTTGTATTTAGGCACTTAATAATAAACAAAAAATTGTTTGATCTAGCATTTGAAATGAGTATTTTGCCATTTCCATACAAGTCTTTGCTGCTGTATGAAGTCTTGAAAATAATTTTTAGATAAGTATTTGTCAACTCTTCATATAATTTAATACCACTATGGCCCGTTATGGGGTCGGTATTGTGGAAAGCGAAACTCGCAGGCAACAGCTAGTAAACTATAAAATGAATTATAAAATACGTGAATTATAAAACAAAGTAGAAGTAAATGAATTATAGAAGTAAATGAATTATAAAACAAAGTAGACAGTATTTTTGTCTCCTGTAAAATTTGGTCACGAAAAGTTACGATGATTACGATCTTATGTAACGCTGACGCTATACAAGGTGTTGCAAAAAGGGTATACTAAGCCAAAAGTGGACTCAGGGGGTCAAAGTTGTTTACTTTTCTTTTACAAGTTTTGAAAATTCACGAAACTTATTCGATCACGTGACTTTTTTAGTATCAAGAACGAATTTATTTTTCACGAATTTCCAAAAGTAGACGTAGATCAAAAGTTTTTCAGAATAACCCCCTTTTCGGTATACCTTTTTGCAACACCTGTAAACCTGTACTTATAGGTAATTTTATGGCGATTCCAAAATTGAATAACATTAAAAAAAAAACATACTACGACTAGACTATACTTAAGTTAAAATCTAAAGCTGAAATCGGTTCACCCGTTCCGTTAAACTAATAACACCCCTTTACTTCCGTCTGGGGTTAAAAAGCTATGTTTTTAATTATTAATTGTAAAAAAAAATGTAAGTTTCTCATTTGAATACTAGGCTCTTATATAGTTATACATATTATGCGGTATTTTATTTTACTTGTAACGCATGTACAATTCATAGCTACAGTAAACATTTAGATTTTTTTTTGCGAGATTAAGTCGCACTTAACCGCTTTTTTGCAAATCTTGTTAAATCAATAATAAAAAAAATATGAAAATTATAGTCCTTCAAAGTTACCGACATAGTTGTCAAAATATGCAAGCTGAAGTGGCAGTGGGCTGGTCATATCTGCCGAAGAACCGATAACCATTGGGGTAAACGAGTTCTCGAGTGGAGACCACGAACAGGAAACGCAGCGTGGGACGCCCCCCTGCCCGCTGGACTGACGATCTTAGGCGGGTAGCCGGTAGTGGTTGGATGAGAAAAACCGAGTGTAGTGGCGCTCCTAGCCGGGAGAGGCCTATGTCCAGCAGTGGATGATTATTGGCTGATGATGATGATGATGATAGTTCTTCAATTTTGAACATCCTGTAGTAACAGACTACCACATCTTATAATAAAATACCTACATATATATTTTTAATTACGTTTTTTTGTCATACAAATTGTGCACTTACTTTTCTTCACCCTGTATATTTACACAATATCTTGTCTAGCATACACATACGACACGTTAAAATAAAATAAAGTTAAATTAGTAGCCCTCAGAATATTAACGAGCTCGCGTTTTGGTATACTGCATTGACCTCATAGTTCTTATTCGGAGAATCTAATAAGTGTCATTATTACGTGTAATGTTTATCTTTTTCTATGCATGTGTAACTCTATAGTAAAAAAATGTAAACAAAACGAAAAGCCGAAATGTTTTCTAAGAATTTTCAGCTTTTCTCCATCTAAATGACCAGAAAATTAACTTTTCATAGCAAATACATATGTATTATAGTATTTGTAGTCATAATTTGTAAATTTATACAGTTTTTGTGAAATATTTGATAAAAAATAAAATGGCGAGAGGATCGCTCCTAACAGGCCGCCATCATCAGGGCGACGACTGAAGAAATCTGAAATCTGTCACGGCGTCATCATTTTTAAAAGGGTATATACTAGTTTTTTTGCAAAAAAAGTTGACTTCTGGTCCATTAAATCCAATTCTTTAAGGTAACTTTGTAAAGAATTTAATTACCTACGCATACATATAAGATTTTATGAAAATGGGCCCTCTGATTTCGAGGGTTTTTTCAAAATAAGTCGAAAAATGGCAAACGACATGGTCTGTTTGCATTTTTTTTAAGATACTTATTAAAATCCTGCACCAATTTCTAAGTAACTAACCTGTACTGTATACTGTATATGTTTTTTTTTTTTTTTTTTTTTTTTTTTAGGGTTTCTGCTCGAGAATTCTCGAGCTCGAGAAGATTCGAGAAATTCGGCTTGGTTCGAGACGAGAAAAAAATCTGAAGACTCGAGAATTTCTCGAGCCTTGAGATAAAAATTAAGAATATTCAATTCGAATTTACCTGCGCCGCTTAACAACACACACGCATACCATGCGCGTGTATTATGATTTATTATGTTATGTTTCATCTCCATTTAAGTTAGTGCTGTACTGATAATACCAATGGATGATTAAAAGATAACGTAATAATAGTTACGTGTACTGTGTATCTTAGTTCAGGTGGACCAAAAGAAGTCATCCGATGTTGTTTGGCTCTCATTTTTTTTTCTAAATGAAAAACTGCGATACTGTTTTTTGATTATGTTTATTTGAACCTTTTAAATTTTATTGGTAAAGTCGAGAAGATGATATCGGCCAACTGGGCGCCATCACAATGATTGCCATACGGGCTCGCTTTATGGCATTTCTCATCACTTCAGCGAAAACTTCGGGCGAGAGATTCTCGCACTCGTCTCGAATGTTATCGGGCTTCCACGAGCTTATTCACATAAACATGGGACTTCCAAAAACCCCAGAATAACTGTCTGAAACGGTTAAATCGGGTGGTATTGCAGGGAAAAATTACAGATAAAACGAAAAAAGGCGACCTGTAAACTGAATACTTAAACACAATTATTAGAGTATATCACTCCACAGCTTCTGAACTTGTATTCTGCATTTGTCTAGTCCACCAATATCAAAACTGATTTTAAATTGGCGATTATTTTCACAAATGAGAGCAACTTCCAATTGGGTGATTACCTTGTACTATAGTAATAAGTAGCTAGCTAGACAACTAATTACGAGTATCAGTAGACTATTTTCTTAGTGATTAAGTAGACAAAGTAAAAAAAGGAGATTTTGTGTTTTTTTTTTTATTAAGGCTTTTTTCTAAAGAAAGGCTCGAGACTCGAGAAGATTCGAGAATTTGGGCTCGAGAATTAAAACAGGTCGAGAAATCAGAAACCCTACCTACAATATATATTTTTCTCAATGTGATAGAAGTTACCGTTTTTTCAATCTAATCAAGTATATCAAGCCGACTTTAGCATTTTAGCCTCAGTTCTCCCCTTAATGGTCGTCAGGGGTGGCACAGAGCAGCTCGACTAGACGACTTCTTTTGGAAACGTTGGATGCGACGACCATTTACAACCCTAGACGGACTCGTCTCATACATCGCCTACATTGTAAGCAGGCCAATATTGTATTACTTTTGTGAGTGACTGTACTGTCATTCCCTCCTGTCATGTCATTGAGTGCATGAAAAAATGTGGCAACGTAAGTAAAATTCTTCTAAGTTGGTAGAAAATTCATAATAATGTGATGATATTTTTTAGGAAAATTTAAATTAGTTAAAATCGTTTACATTATGATTTATCCGACTCACCCGACTGGGTTACATTTCACAAAGTATCATTTCACAAAGGCTCGGTCACTGAGGAGAAGAAATGGCAAAATAAACAGTCTAGATGGTTTTTCAAATTTCAGCTAAAATCTAATATACTATATTATTTTGTTACAATAAAATTAATTATGGTTGCCTTACCTAAGGTAGACAAAACCGCACGTTTTTATCATTAAAATTATTATTGGATTCTCCATGGTATTAATTTTCTTCTCTTTGAATTTGCTTTTTAAATAATTTTCTTTTTGAATTTACATTACTGGTCAAGTTGTCTAATTTACACATGTGATAACATCGTATCATTAAATATTGCCCTGCCACCAATCTTATTATATTTATTTGGTGCAGTGAAGCACAAATATGGTCAGTTGTGACAGCAAACAAGTTGTTATTGCCTAATTTTTTTTCAATACTGTGTACATTATCTTTGCATGTATTATACTGGAAATTTTGAAATCCTGTACACACATATATTTTCTCAAAACTTCTTCAGTTATTTTGCAAACATGGTACCTACGTATCTTGTGAGGCGTACACCAAACCTCCTTCATCTCTCACACTTACAAACTTGTGAAATACTTTTTTTTCTTTTGCCAGCAGGTATTCAATACACGCAGTACATTAGATTTTTTTTAAATAGGCTCGTTGTGACATAACCAGCGATGTATCCTACGACCTGTTATTTGTAATCCCAAAACTGTGTGTTGTGTAACAATTGTGACGCATGTTCCAGGTTTTCACCTAATGATTCCTGTTCACTGGTTTCGGCCTCATCATCATCTGGCCGCGTTGAAGCAGCGGTTTCATTTATCGATTTTAGCGCGGAGGACACATCAAAATAGATATGTGCTCTAAAGGGACACAATTATCCGATTCCGCTGATTTTAGTTCCATGTGACACAGAAGTTTTCTGTAAATGCCTTTGAACTGACGAGCATTTGGGTTGTCGTTGTGTCCGCCATGCATTCGAATTGATCCGAAAAACAGTTCAATATGGTCTTGACTTAATCTATACGTGGTCAAGTACCGCAGCCGGTTGGATTCAATTAGAGTCTCATATAACGATTCCAAACTTTTAATACACACAAGAACTCCAAGAAACCCGTTGAAGCAAGGAGATTTTAGTCTAGGTGTACAAGTTTTTAGTGTGATTTTTTTAGAGGTTTGGTGCTCTGTATAAGTTGCGACAACCCGCGAGATGGACGGACGATATAGTGAAGTCCGCGGGGAAGCACTAGATGCGGGCCGCCTCCGATCGGACAAGGTGGAAATCATTGGGGGAGGCCTATGTTCAGCATTGGACGTCCTATGGCTGAGATGATGATGATGATGACTATTTTCAAAACCAGGAAGTTTAAGTTCTTGTCGGCAAAACTCAATTGCTTTTGAGACACTTCTACTCAGCAGTTGGGTAGCTAGTTTCACATTCATTATCGAGTTTCTGAAATGTACATGCTTTTTGGTCAATCGGTTTGCCAAATTCCAACCAATTTGCTCTTGCATTTCTTCAAGTTTCTTAATATAGTCCCACTTTATTTCCTTATCTTCATGCATAAAGGTTTCTTTCAATTCGAAATGATTTCGTATAAGCTTTAACATATGACAGAAATCCAAAAAGAGAGCCACCTCATAATTAACGCATGGGTGTTTAAATGTAGTTTTGAGATTTTTAGGGTCATGAAGATTACAACCTAGTACCTTCATTGCTGATAAGTTAGTACTTTGTCCATCAAATGTCAAAGACACGACATCGACTCCAACTTCATAGCATCGCCTCAGTATTGTATTAATTATGTTTGCCTTTTGTTCTCCTGTCAATCCGTGAATTAAAAAATAGGCTACTGGTAATTTCCATGACTCATTTAATGATACATGCATAAAGGCATAAGCTTCGGAAGCGTTTACATTAAGGTTCTCATAAGGACCAGTTCCCATATCAACAATGCCTTCATCTTGCTTAGTTTGTCGGTTAAAACACCTTTGCTGTCTGGTAGCCATTTCATCAGCAATTAATGCACAGGTCATATTAGCATTAGACTGTTTTCTTTTAGCTTTTAAGATCTTAAATGCATCATCTGTTAAGTCAGGGGAGCCATCAATATTTGAATACCATTTTGATATTGTCTTTGGATGAGGGAGACAAGTTTCAAATTTATTTCTAATGTATCTATAAGCATTAGGCGACAAAAAATGGAGGGTCAAGCAAAATTTTCTAAATTCTGGTTCATATTTTGATGCATGCTTTTTAGATTTTGCTTGTATTTTTTTCTTCAGTTTAGCATACAAGTCTGCAGCAAACACGTTACTACTCAAAACGTCATGAGTGTCATCGTTAATATGTCTTTCTGTTTTTGAAGTCTCAAGAATTTGTTTGAACGAGGCTAGTTTTTTTTTGAGTCGCAAATTTTTGCGCCTGAGCGACTGAATTTTAAGTAGGTATGTATCTTTTCTGAAGTGCTATTTTTTTTCGTAATTCTTTTCTCAACTTGGATTTTTGGGGTATCAAAAACAGAATGTAAGTCTGAAAAGTCTTCAATTTCCGTCTGTTCTACTTTTGAAGTTTTAGGAGTTGGTTGGTCATCTGTTTCTGTGTTTTTTTTTTCATATTGATTTGATGTGGAAGGCATCTAAAAATGTAGATTAAAATCTTGTAGACAAAAAATTATCATGCTATATAATTTACTAGCTGTTCGCATTAAAAAGTTTTCTAGTGGGAATTCCGCAATAAAAAGTAACCTATGTGTCCTGGGTATCAGCTAACTCCATACCAAATTTCATTAAAATTGGTTCAGCCGTTTTGACGTAAATATGTAACAAACATACGCACATACTCTAAAACTTTCGCATTTATAATATTAGTAGGATGTATTTATATGACAGAACTTTATCAATGTAATTAATTCGGTATGTTAAGTAAAAATTTTTGATGCTAATTCCAAAACCGTTTCGAGATATTATCTTCTTAAGGCTGTCACTCAAGCCAGAAGAAAATCAGAATCTGTCAAATCTAGTGAGGGGAGGTTGAGGTATGCGGGGCGTTCTACGGACAATGACATGAAATTTCAACATAGTACTCGAAAACATAAAAGTGAAGACATGCCACTTTGTTAAAAATATACTAAGTACCTACTAATCTTCGAAGTGGAACTTCGATGGTACTAATATCCTATTGTTTTGTACGTGATACGAGAACATTTATTGTTAGAGTTAACATCTAGGCATTAGTTTGCATTTTACTTAAACGTGCGACCTGCTTAGACTTAGCGACAATTGTACCTACATAATCATATTTCAGTGTTCAATATACCGTTCACACATTACGACGTCTTTTCATTATCATACGTCACGCGGCGGTTCGGCACTCACCCTATCAAACTATCAATTATCATTATCAACTATCAACCCCGTTGTTGTGGGCAGCAATCAACCCCAACATCGTTTTGGTCCTTCGAGCCTTCGGAACAGGCGGGATCAGTCGCGAGTGTCGTGAATCTTAGCATTTGTGCTTCGCGAGTGGTTTACCTATTGTTTTGCAAGGATTTATCATTTGGAGACCTGTGGAGTCAGGGAACCATCAAACTATCATCTTCAGCCAGCTTTATCAAGTAAGATCTTTCCTTTTTTTTGCTTGCTCTCAACTTAAAAAATGGAAGTCAAGATGGAAGACATCCTAGCTACGCAACAGCAAATCATTGATGCTATGGAAAGTCTCTATATCAACTTTAAAAAAGACCCCAAGGATCGTAAATCAAAAACTGATTATTTCAAGCGGAAATTAGATGTGCTCAATAGTTATTGGGGCGAATTTCAAAGTAATCATATTAAATTATGTGGATTTGACGACAAATCGCACGAATATTTCGTCAACAACATCTTTGAGGCAGTACGCGTTCGTTACGAATATATCATGAATCAAATTAAGGAATCAAAATCATCATTATCAGCACCTTTTATGAAACCACCCGTCCTAAAATTGGGAACGGGAACAGCACAACAGCTTGAGCACGTCGATGAGGCGTCAAGGATGCAGCAGCCGGCCTCAGCAGCACCTGGAACTAGTCGGGCGACGGATTCGGTACCTGTTGACAGCATGAACATGAAAGAGTCAGGAGCCGTACCTCGAGACACTTCAACATTGACCCCGGCACCTATCAAATTCAAAGTGAAGACTAGTTCACACGACGCCGATGACGATCCCTCAGAACAGATGCAGCCTGAGAGATGCTCTGAGAAACTTATCAAACAAAATAGCAATTTTCGAGCTTTAAACAGAACATTATCAAGCATTAATTTAGACGATTTATCAGAGAGATGGGAATTGGAAGATTGTCTTAAAACGCTGCAAATCAGGTGGCGAGCTATTGATTCTCTTCATTGGGAGTTGGATGGAGAATTGAACGGCCAGAATCTGGAGTATGAAGAAGCATTTTCTGAGTACGAGCAGTGTTACAATGAGATGAAAAGAGCTATCAATAAGAAAATGTGGAGCACGCAGCATCGGGAGAAGTCTACACCAGTTCTGGACATTCCTCAATTCCACGGAAATTATCACTTATGGACCTCATTCAAAGATCTCTTCATGGAGGCCATACATAACAACTCATCGCTCTCTAATGCGCAGAAGATGCAGTTCCTGAAATCTAAAGTTAAAGGTGAGGCGGAGCGCCTTATACAACACCTCAAAGTAAGCAGCGATAACTACGGAGCGTGCTGGGAAATACTTAACAATAGATATAATAACCGGAAGCTCATCTTCTCAGCTCATATCAATATCATGTTAAATCTACCATCGATGCAAAATCAAGCTTCTATCAACCAGATCAAGCGACTTCATGACGTCACCATCGAGTGCCTGAACGCAGTCAAAAATCTAGGAATCGACACTGCCACTTGGGACCCATTACTAGTCCACATTTTGTCGCAAAAGCTAGATGCGAGTACAAATGAGGCATACATCGATTCTCTCCAAAAACCGTTTGAGTTACCCACCCTTGCGGAATTTTTATCATTTCTGGAAGGCAAATTCAGGAAAATGGAGTCAGCCTCCGGAAAAACTAAAATCGAGGAAAATATCACCCCACAAAAATCTAAAATATCATTTATCAAGCCAAAAAATTTCAACAAAAATTACCAGCAATCATTTACATCATTAAATAAAAGTAGCGCACGTCCGGTCTACAATAAAAACAACAACTTCGCAAAAAGATGCCCGATTTGCGACACATTCGAACACGCGTTATTCTATTGCCCTCAATTCTTAGAAATGGACAATAAATCAAATTTAAACATCATCAATAAGCATGAGTTATGCAAAAATTGTCTGTATTGTCACTTTGGAAAGCCGTGTATATCAGAAAAACGCTGTCAAAAATGCAATTTAGATCATAACACCATCTTACATGACGCATTTTCGCAAGGCCATCAATATGGCCAAACAGCATCGCGACCGCCATCATCGAACATCAAGTTTGAGCCAAATAGGAATAAAAATACTCACGTGTCACTACAACGTGATGTTCCACCCGAAGTACTGTTGGCCACAGCTATGCTAAAAGTAAAATCAGCGGATGGTACATATCATACATTAAGGGCACTTATAGATCAAGGATCACAAACATCATTAATCACAGAAAAGGCAGCGCAGGCATTGAGACTATCGAGAAGCAAATTCCACGGTATCATATCAGGAGTAGGTACTAAGGAAAGTACTTGTAAAGGTATCACCAAAATCTGTTGCTCATCAATGGACAACAATTATCAATTCGAGACCGAGGTGCTTATCATGAAATCTCTTATCAAAAATTTACCCAGTGTCTCATTTAATGAACCAGAATGGTCATTTTTAAACAATATCAAACTTGCTGATCCACAGTTTTATATAAGTCGGCCAGTCGATTTACTGCTCGGCGCTGATATATACTCTATCATTTTGTTGGAAGGAATATGCAAGCAACATGAGAACGTACCTATAGCCCAGCAAACACAGCTGGGTTGGATTTTGTGTGGTCATGTTAAAACATTACAATGCAACGTAACATTATGCGATATTGACGAAATAAAAAGGTTCGGCTCGAAGGACCAAAACGATGTTGGGGTTGATTGCTGCCCACAACAACGGGGTTGATAGTTGATAATGATAATTGATAGTTTGATAGAGTGAGTGCCGAACCGCCGCGTGACGTATGATAATGAAAAGACGTCGTAATGTGTGAACGGTATATTGAACACTGAAATATGATTATGTAGGTACAATTGTCGCTAAGTCTAAGTAGGTCAACACGTTTAAGTAAATGCAAACTAATGCCTAGATGTTAACTCTAACATCTTCCCCACTCAGAGAAGAGAGAAAATGATATTGAAACGAAATGGAATCTGATTACAAAGCATTCATTCATGAGTACCTATCGCTCGGTCACATGAAACTATCAACATATGACGGCAATATGAAACCTACCTTCTTTTTGCCGCATCATAGTGTCACACGCGAAGAATCAACAACTACTAAGACTAGAGTAGTATTTAATGGGTCAGCACCTACCTCAACAGGACATAGCCTTAATGACCTTATGGAATGCGGGCCCAATCTTCAACAAGACCTTCAAACGCTTATCATTAAATGGAGGCAATATCAAATCGCGTTCACAGCCGACATAGAAAAAAATGTATAGGCAAATCTGGGTGCATGAAGAAGATCAGAACCTTCAAAAGATCATATGGAGAGATTCACCAGAGCATGTACTCCAGGAATATCAACTAAGATGTGTCACCTATGGACTCCGCTCATCACCGTTCCTTGCGATGATGACACTGCGGAGACTAGCGGCAGATGAAAAAGAAATCAACCCAAACAGCATTGCAGCAGATGTCATTGAGTCCTGCTTTTACATGGACGATCTCGTGCATGGCTGTCATACAGCAGAAGAAGCTGAAGAACTGAAAGAAAACCTTATGTCGGTGCTCCAGAGTGGAGGATTTAACCTGCGCAAGTGGAAATCAAATCACTTACCTATATCAACCACATCAGAATCAGAACAAACAGAATTTGACTTTAAGCAAGCAGAAACATCAAAAACTTTAGGGTTAAGTTGGAACCCCATTCAAGACTGTTTCACATTCCAATCAAAAATTGAAATATCATCAGAAGTGGTGACAAAGAGATCATTCCTATCAGACCTTTCGAAGATCTTCGATCCCATCGGATGGCTCTCCCCACTAACTACAAAATTAAAAATTATGTTCCAGCAAGTATTCATGTCACAGATTGGATGGGACGATCAACTACCAAAAGATTTAACCACAGAATGGATGGTGCTTAGAGAGGACATCATAAATATAAACTATTATCAAATACAACGATGGCTTGGCACTGTAAACGGCGACGAGATTGAGTTGCACGGCTTCTGCGACGCGTCTCTGAAAGCTTATGCGTGCGTCATCTACTGTAAAATCAAGAGAGGAGACCATGTATCAATCAACCAAGTAACTGGAAAGGCAAGACTAGTTCCAGCTAGCAGCACCAAAGAAGAAAAGGTATCATTACCTAGATTAGAGCTATGTGGCTCTCTTCTACTATCAGTTGTTATGGAGAAAGTCATACAATGTCTATCAGAAGACTATAAAATATCAGTTTACGGATGGTGCGATAGTAAAATAGTGCTAGGATGGCTACAGGGTGAGCCGGCACGTTGGAAAACTTTCGTGGCCAACAGAGTATCAAAGGTGGTGAAGATCATCCCCTCAGACTCATGGAGGTATGTGGCATCAGCAGATAATCCGGCGGACTGTGCTAGCCGAGGACAATCAGCCACAGAACTCAAGAACAACGCCCTCTGGTGGTGCGGGCCGGAATGGCTTCGAGAGTTCGAAAAAACAACCGCTCAAAAGGAAACATATCAAACCGATCAAGAAATCAAAAAGATAAAACAAGTAAACGTGACGCAGCAAGACAACAATGACGTCACCAATAAGGTCATCAAGCATTTCAGCTCCCTGAAAAAAGTTGTACGTTCAATCGCATGGTTGAAGCGTTTCGTGCAATATTTATCAAACAAACATCACAAAAAACAGCAAATTTGGAAACCTTATCTGTCCATCAGCGAACTCAGAATCAGCAAAATCATAATAATAAAGCACACACAGCAGGCTGAGTATAGCAAGGAGATAGATAAATTACAATCAGGCCAGAGTATCAGCGGAAAGAGCAAACTGTTGTGTCTTACGCCCTTTTTAGACGAGGAAGGTATCCTCAGGGTAGGGGGTAGATTGAAACACGCTAACATGCACCCCGATATGAAGCACCCGATCATTATACCAGAAAAGTGCAGATTATCAGAACTTATCATAGATCAAACACATAAACTCACATTCCACGGTGGACCTAAAATGACTACAGGAGTTATCAGACAAAAGTACTGGATTATTGGTGGTTACCGTGTTGTGAAAAAGCAAATAAGTTTGTGTGTTAAGTGCAGAAAGCACTCACCATCAAAACATCAACAACTAATGGGCGACCTACCGGAGCCAAGAATCAACACCGCTAGACCGTTTTATCATACAGGTGTCGATTACACCGGCCATCTTTATGTGAAAGCTAGTAAAGGTCGAGGCACCAAAACATCAAAAGGATATGTTGCGGTATTTGTATGTATGGTGACAAAAGCCGTGCATCTCGAATTAGTTTCGGATTTATCAACATCAGCGATGCTCGCAGCCCTAAAACGCCTATCAGCAAAAAGAGGGACACCTGGGCACCTGTACAGCGATTTTGGATCCTGCTTTATTGGCGCTGACCGAAAACTGAAAGAAGAATACGAACAGATCAAAGAAACATTCGGTACAGAGTTCATGAGCGAGATAGCAGATATGAATATCGAATGGCATTTCCAAGGACCATCATGGCCGTCAGCAGGAGGTTTGTGGGAGAGTCAAGTCAAACAACTGAAACATCACCTAAAGAGAGTTGTCGGCGATCAAAAACTGACATTTGAGGAGTACTCCACGTTACTCGCTCAGCTAGAAGCCTGTTTGAACAGTAGGCCCCTGTGCCCAATCACAGAAGACCCGAATGAGCTAGATTGTTTAACACCTTCGCACTTTTTGGCAAGCGGTCCTTCTCTAAACGTGATTGAAACAGAAGAAGATCATAGAAGTAGATGGTATCATACTCAAAAAATATTCAACGACATCTGGAGGCGATGGAGAAATGAATATCTCACGCAGTTATCCATCAAGGGTAAATGGCGTAGCCCTCAACCAAACTTCAAGATTGGAGATATAGTTATCATAAATGACGCGAATTTGCCAGCTGGGAAGTGGCTAATGGGCCGAATCTTAGAGGTCCATCCGGGAAAGGACGGATACGTGAGGGTGGTAACTGTCAAAACGAAAAACGGCATAATAAAACGTCCTATTGTTAAATTATCAATACTGCCTGTAGAGCAAAATTATCAAACTATCAACAACCAAGCAGCAGAAAGCGATGACTCATCAAATGCTCAACGCAACTTGCCTCCCACTGAACAAAACAAAAGGCCAAAAAGAACAATTAAAAAGAAGAAACCATTCAACCTATCATTACTCGTATCAGCATTATTGTTCTTCTTCAGCCTAATATCAAACTCCGAATGTGCCTACAACTATACAACGTTTAAAAACAATCAATCAGTCTATTTTGACAAAATATCAAACGCACAATTAATAAGAGATGAGTGGCGGCTTATCGTTTATTATGACATGAACCCATACCGAGACGGCTTGTCGACAATTACAGAGTACTTATATTACATAAACAAAGTATGTACCAAGATAAGAAGTCAGTCACACTGTGAAGAGATCATGTTACAACTGCGACACGAGTTCGGAGAAATAAAGCACTACGATGGTGTACTATCAAATCAACAGACGGTGAGGCGCCGGCGCAGACGAGGCTTAGTCAACCTCGTGGGAAACGTGGCTAATACCTTATTTGGTGTACTAGACAGCCAGTTTGCAGAAAAATATGAGAATGACATCAACCTCATCAAGCAAAATCAAAATCATTTAGCTATGTTGTGGAAAAACCAGACATCGATAGTTGAAGCAGAGTTTAACTTTATCAAAAGATCTGAGGATATTATGGATAAACATCATAAGGCGATCAACAAGAGACTGTTGAATTTAGAACAGAATCAGAATAATATTCAGAAAGACTTGAACAGCATATCATTAATCAATGACTTCACGATGTCTGCTGCTATAACCAGTAATCTAATTTCTCAAATCAAATCTATGCAAAATGACCTACTCGATACCATTACCAACATCTATCACGGGAAAATAAACTTACATCTAATAACACCTGAACAACTACAACACGAGCTCAATATCATATCATCTCATCTTACCAAGGACCTTACACTGCCTGGTGAAGACTCCAACTTAGCGAAAATTTATCATCTATTAAAAACTAGAGCAAAACTATCAAAAAACTATATCATAATTGAAATAACCATACCCTTAGTCACCAGAGACTACTACGAGATTTTAAAAATAATACCAATTCCCCATCAAATACAAAATAATAAAGTCAGCATAGTTCCAGTATCAAATTACATTGCTATCAACCTAAGAAAGGATACGATGATTCGAGTGTCTCAAAATGAATTACAGTTATGTATGGAGAGGGATCAGTCAACAATCATTTGCAACCTAAGGTCTCCAGTATATTCAATCAAAAGTGATGAAGATGTGTGTCAGAAGAAAAATGGGTCAAGTCTATGTAAAACAGCTGTCCAGCTATGCGACAATGAATGGATAGAGCTGAGTCAAATAAATACATACTTTTATTTCTGTTGCGATAAATGCCCGATTAAATTATTATGCCCAGATCAGATTACATCATTACAATTACAATCAGCTGGCATGTTTGCTGTCGGAACCGATTGTGCTATAAAATCAAAAGAGTTTACATTATACTCACACAATCAGAAATCCAACAAATTAGTACTGCACTCAGAAATAGAACTACCAAAAATGGCTGCTATTAATCACATGTTTAATATAACGCTGCCATTAGAGAATATCACCACAGAATCAATATCAGACCAAGAGCACCAGCAACAATTATCAGAAGTTCAGAGACAACTGGATGACATGAAGCAGAGAGTACCTCTGGTATCAAGCAGTATGAGCAATCATGACATTCATCACTACGTGGCGGTGTACGGGATAGTAGCGGCCCTGGCGATCGTCGGCGCAGCGGTGGCGTGGCGGCGAGCGTGCGGCGGCAGGCAGCGCGCCCGGGCGCCGGCGGCCCCGGCAGCCCGCCCAGCGGCCCCCCGCCCGGGCTCTCCGGTCCTGGTGGGCCACTCCAGTGTGTGGTGTAGTGACAACATTCGATTGCAAAATCTCTCTTATGAGTGCAGTGATAGTGGTCATAAAATACCAGTAGTATGTGCGCGTAAAAATAAGTACAATCGATCAATGTGATTGGACAAAATCATTTTCTAAATATCATTAGATTCTATTTACATTCTGTTAACTTTAGATTCATTCTATTAAATATTACAATTTTTGGAATAACTTCTATTTAAGATATGTATCAATTTGAGATCATTTACTTAGTCATTACCTTATCCGTAGATCATGTATTCAATTTTATCATTTCCTTTTAATATCATTTTTTCTCTTCTCTGAGTGGGGAAGATGTTAGAGTTAACATCTAGGCATTAGTTTGCATTTTACTTAAACGTGCGACCTACTTAGACTTAGCGACAATTGTACCTACATAATCATATTTCAGTGTTCAATATACCGTTCACACATTACGACGTCTTTTCATTATCATACGTCACGCGGCGGTTCGGCACTCACCCTATCAAACTATCAATTATCATTATCAACTATCAACCCCGTTGTTGTGGGCAGCAATCAACCCCAACATTTATTTTTAATTGAAAGTACTTTTAATATTTAATATACTTACTTACCTACCTAATCAATTATATGTAAGTATAGCTGACATGGGAGCTGAGTTTAAATTGTACAGGGCCTCTGTAGTGTGCATTGTTAATCGTCTAGCAATTAATAAAAGTGCAGTTAAAACAAATAATCAACATATTATTATAATTCAAGCGTATGATACAGTCCCGCTTCGCTTCATTCTGAACAACTTTACTTCTACGACGTTTGGAAAATAAAAAAAAAACAAGTCAAGAATATTTTATTGCTGTCAAAGTACAAACGTACCTAACAAAATACATATCAAAATCATAAATGTATGTAGTATACAAGAAAATAAAGCGTGTTAGTGAGATAATTAAGTAATACCATCAATAAATTATTATTATTATTAATTATTTCTATGCTCGGATTCCTTATTCCAAGGAAAAACTAATTTCGCAACACACCTCCTCGCGGCAACGCGCGGCGCGCGCTAAAATGAAAAAAAAAAAACACTTATTGCACCTATGGTTTATAATTTTAAAATATTCATCACTAATACCTATTTGTTTTCGAAAATAATTCTTTAAAACTGGATATTTTCCTTTGTAAATTAAAAGTACTTAATTAAGATAGTATAAATTATAGTTTTTTGTCTTATTTCAAAGTATTCTGTAAATATTTTTTTCTTATTGAGTTAGTTTAGTTTGTGTTTATTAGATCCCTAAGTACTAATTGTAAATAAAAAAATACAAGAACAAAATATAAAATGCCAAAACGCAAAAGTAAAACAAGAATGAAGCAAGGAAAACAATTGTAAGTACATCTTCTCTCTTTGTATCAGTTACGGTTTTTGTCAGTTAAGTTTTTCAATCATCAGCCCGTAATCGACCACTGCTGGCTGATGCTGGATGATAGGAAACAATGAATTTCCGAACTAATGAGCTATCGCTCATGAGTTTTTCGCAAAAGTAGTTTTCGCACAAACGTTACATCGGGTCAATAAAGCATCGATGGAATAAAATATCGCGCTAATGAATTATCGATACATAGTGTTCGATATAGTAAAAATCGAATCAACAACTTTCGAAGACTGCTAGGGATGCCTTGGGTAGCCCACATGGGCGGCAGAACCGCTAAAATTACAAATTTATATGGGCAAAGACTTCCGAATCAATACGCATTCAATACCAAAGTCGATAGGTGACTGGTGATCGCAATTTTTTAACCTCTGCTTTAGTATTCCACCACGGGCACATGTCTCTCCGTATCTCAAAAAAGCCGGAATCTTAAACATGAAGCAGAGACAAAAGCTTCACCTTGCAACATTGCTATTGGAAGTGGTACACAAAAAAACTCCTATCTATCTGTACGAAAAGCTCGACTGGCGACGTAGCCGAAACGCAGAAGGGTACCACACGCCACTTCTTATATTGTCTCAGAGTAAAACTGCATCCTTCCGAGGCAGCTTTAAGTACCAGGCGACAAAGTGCTGGAACAATATTCCCCCTCCACTGCGCAAGCTTATGTCCAAGCACCTATTTAAGCTTTAACTCCGCCAGTACCTGACGTGTATTTAAGCTTGCAGCACTTATCGCCTTATCGTGTATTTGATTTTAATTTTATTTTTTAATGACAAAGCAGCAAACTTTTATGAATATTTGTCCAAACTGCACTAAAGACCTTATTATAAATTATGGTATGTATATAAATATATTATTCTAAACTATCAACACTGTCTTATTTCATAAATCTTTCGGAACAAACACAGACGTCAAACATAATATTATATTTTAGCCGCGTACCACTCCAACTCGCTGGTTCTGGCAGAATTACCAGCGCTGTATAAATAAATAATGTGTCTATGTCTAAAATATATAGGTATTTAGAAAAAACATATTAGCTAGGACTAAGACTTTAATATAAATAACGTATAGCATGCTGTCATCATATCCTTAAGGGTTAGTCACTAGATTGTTTGTTAAATAACATATTTACTTACAAATGTATTGTGTCTGACCTGTTTTATGATACTTTAAAATAAAATAAAAGCTAATTCTGACATTTAAACAAGCAGGAATGCTTGCAATGGAGGTATTCCTTTAGTCAGTGAAATATGTATACACTAGTTCAGCATTGGTTATGATGTCCCCGTTATGTGGAGCGATATTTCCCCGTGACTGCATTTTGAGATGGCTGGCAAGCTCAATCTAGAGATTGTTGATGTGATCAAGATCATCAATGCAAGTACTTGCTCTGGCAGGCAGTACCTAGCAGACTCTGACATGGCATGGTCCATAGTAGCTGCCATATGTGCGACAAAACGGGTCTCTGAACAGGATGCAAGAGACGCAATGATAACAAAGGTTGTAAAACAATACTCAGCGAAACATAAGAAAATCGAACATGATAGGTACGAAGTTTTCTGTGAATATGCACTGGGAGGATTGCCTCAAGGATAGGACGCTTATAGATAGTCACCGTAATATACAGTTGCAAGCAGTCTCTAGGAGGGTGGCAGCACAAGCTGTTGCTGTGTCCAAATCAAGAACTGTAAGTGTAGAAGATGGGACCCAGATGACAGAGACCAAGGCAACATATTCCAGTAGCCCTCTTGGACCCAAATCTACGCCTAAACCCTAGCCATGTATAGGGAATTATTATATGAATTGTGACGGGGGGAATAATGGTTAGTACCAGTACACATTTCATGTTTGAATTAGGTTAGTTTCAGTATATTTCTTTAATATAAGGGTTAGTTTTAATGCAACATAGCAGTTGATAATGTATCAGTTTGTTGTCATAGTTTAAGTAAAAAAAAATATGTAAACCTCTTTTCTACTGTGTTGCGAGTGGTCAATTGATAACGAAGTGGAAAATAAAAACACCAAAATGCTATACAAATATTACTATTTAACACCTCACACAGTATGTTCTAATTGTGTATACAATGGAAATAAAAGAATCAATCCACTGCAATTTTTTTTAAAGACTGTCAGGGAAACGCAAACTTAGACAGGTATGTATGGCAGAATTATTTGGATAGATATTGGAACGAAAGAAAGAACGACAGTATGTATAAAAAATAAGAATATAGTATGGAATTCTCTAAGTAGCATTGTGGGGTCCGTATTGCGACGTATGAAACAAAATGTTTTTATTTCACACTAATAACGTTCACAAACCTTGATCATAAACCTTACCTATAACATCTATATTTTCATAAGGTATAATATCCAATTTGTATACTGTTAATTTTATGTAAAATTCACAAAATATACTATAATATGACATAATCTGTGCAGAATTACACAACACTGGCAAAACACCTAGCACCAAAATATAAAGATAGGTGCGGTTAGGTGCACATGTTGGTCAGCTAAGCGTCCCCCTACATAGCGCCAATAATAATAACGCAGTCAAAACTCTTTGCACCAAAACCTAAACATAGAGCGTCTCCCCATGTAGCCCCGCTTCGCTTTTGATGAACATGTGCACTTAACCGCTCCTCCTCGCTTTTCTCGTCATCGCACCTATCTTTAGGTTGTGGTGCTAGAGGTTTTGATGGTGTTGCGTAATTTAACACAGATTATGTGATATGATAGAATATTTTATGAAATTTATGCTTAATCATAGTATATTTTTATTGGTATAATAATATGAAATGTACATGTTATCATCATCAGCCTATAATCATCCAATGCTGGACATAGGCCTCTCCCAAGGAGCGCCACAACACTCGGTCCTCGGTCTTCCGAATCCAGCCACTACCAGCTACCTGCCTAAGCTTGCATATTTTGACAGCTATGTTGGTAACCTTAGTCCTCTGACGTATAACCTCTTTTCTGATACCATCCATTAGAGAAACCCCAAGCATAGCTCTTTCCATAGCACGCTGAGTGACTTTAAATCGGTGGAACAGTCCCACCATCAGTCTCCACGTCTCTGCACCATATTTCATAACTGGTAGGACGCAATGATTGAAGACTGTTGGATGCGCCTTTCAGCCTCCTTGTCGAAGTTGCTTCTGCCTAGCCGAATAGTCTGCCTCCGGTAGTCATATTATTGCACAACTTCGATAGTTGTCTCAAGAACGATCACCGGCTCCGGTTTTATGTGAACATTCTACATGACTTTTGTCTTGCCCAAGTTCATACGGAGGCCTACACGTTGCAAGCAGCATTAAGGCCACTTAGCATCCAGCTGAGTTCCTGCAGAGATGTATGTTCTATTATATTCTATTCTACTATCTGTAGGAGGTGTAAGTACCTGCACCTGGCTCTCTCGAATGGGACCTTTGTGCAATGTGAATATTCTATTCCAAGGTCTAATCTACCTTTCTAAGCTTGGACCATTTCCCACCATGCTGGTCCACAAGGGGTTGGTGGGTTCACATATTATCTAGATGTGCTAAATCTATAGGTAGATATGCAGGATTCGTCACGATGTTTTCCTTCACCGTAAGAGCGATGGTATACATTGTATTTAAATTCAAAGGAACACATTGGTACATGTCAGCGTACCGGAATTCGCACCCGCATCACTGGCGTGGGAAGCGGGCGCTTACCCGACTGAGCTACCACCGATCTTATTTATACATAACGTTCATTATAATTATGTTGTGATTGTTATTATTAATTTAATATTATATATTTCGTTTTTATACATCGCGATACGCACCCGTTTTAACGCACTGCAAAAAGAGGTAATTTGACTAGTCCTGTAGGTAATATGTCAGTGATCGGTATTACCTGTATTACAGGTAAAAGATGGTAAAGATATGTTACTTTGCCTAAAAGTCACGGAAATGAATAACCTGGCCACGGAAATGAATAACCTAACCACGGCAATGAATACAAATTATTTTACAAGACATGGCAATGAAATTTTTTTCATTGCCGTGGCTTTTTTTTCATTGCCATAGCAAATATTGGCCACGGAAGCCACGGAAATGAAAGCATGGCGATGAAAACCAAGGCATTAAATATAAATAACTAAAAAAGTATTAACTATTCGAAGAAATAAACACTTTATAAGGTAAATATTTTCAAAAAGGTTTCTTTTGAATGTTTACTCTAGAAGACAAACTTAATTTTATAGAAGTTATATCTATCCACGGCAATGAAAGAAAAAATGTCCAGTCCCCAAAATTTTTACTGATTTTCACTATAGCGCAAAAACGCGGGCACTGATGTACCTCCTTCCACGTCGAGCAGTTAGGCGACACTTGTAAGAAACGATTAGCGCACTGAGGGGGGCACCCAAGTTCATAGGTAAAACAATATCCTTGATCATGTTTAGGACACGGCGATGAACAGAAGTTCTGGGACACATGAATTTTCACTTACCGTTCGTTATATTCTTTATATATTTCAATAAATGTATTCCGTGACAATACTTTAACTATTAATGTATCAAATGAAACTAAGTTTAACTATCAATACTCAATATTTTTTCATCAATGAAGAATAATACAAAACGTGGTGACGTGGGGACAGACACGGCAATGAAAGATTTGGAGGTTTAATATATTTTTTAAAAATATCCATTAATCCTATTAATAAAATATTTAGTGCTACACATAGATAACTATTTCACTTAACCGGAAAAAAATATTAGAAAATTGTAACATGGTTTTTTAGTACCGATTTCATTGATGCCACGCAATTTTTGGCTGCGGGAAATTCACCCAATTATACTACTATCTACTATCACATACATATGGCGTCAACTTATGCGCACTACATGAAAAGGATGGGGGCATAAGACCGATCGCGGTTGGTAACACTCTCCGCCGCATGGTGTCAAAAATCTGCTGCAAGCACATTTTAAATAATCTTTCGTCGAAATTCCAACCAACACAGCTAGGTTTCGGAACAAAAGGAGGCTGTGAGGCCGCAGTGCACGCGGCGCGCAGCTTCCTGCAGCACGGCGGCGGGGAGGTGCTGCTGAAGGTGGATGTAGCCAATGCCTTCAATTCGGTCGACCGGGGCGCCCTGCTGACAGAAATTAAAGACCACATCCCCGACATCTTCCATTACATGTGGCAATGTTACAGCAAACCGACGAAATTAATATATAAAAACCATCTCCTTCAGTCAGCCGTCGGCTGCCAGCAGGGCATCCCGCTGGGTCCGGACTTTTTTAGCCTCGCGATACACCCACATCTCTTCCCACACACTTGGCACAATCACACCTACCAGCGACCGCGACCAAGGCAGGTGCGGCGGCAGCGACGGCTGAGGCGGCTAAAAGGCGCAAGTATGTAGCCCTAGGACAAGGCTACATGTTTGTGCCTTTCGGCGTAGAGAAGCTGAGGTCCGTGGGGGCCGAATGCAAAACCGCATATTTAAAGAAATTGCAACGCGGCTGATCGACGCCTCCGGCGACCAAAGGGCTGGCACATACCTAGGACAAAAGATAAGCCTCGCCAATGCGGCCAGCCTCTTGGGAACCCTGCCAAACGACGGCGGTGAGCTAGAAAATATTTATTATTTACTAAGATAGGCAGTTTTATAATAGTATTATATTTATAGTTTAAGTTGTTAATTAGTTTTAGAGCTTAGTATTTTTATTTATTGTTTGTTTAAATAATAAAAAGTATAATATAGATAAATACAATATCCTCAATACATAAGCCTCCGCGCATCGAGTAGTTGAATTGAACTCGTGGCTCGCATTCTATTTCTTGACGACTACCGAATGCAGGCTACTCTTTGTGTCGAAGGCTCTGAAGGAGTGGAAAAAAACGTGTCCCGGACAATGCATACCCTCGAAACCACAGACCCAGCGACAATGGGATGACGAGCACTGCCCTCACCCAGCTCTTGGAATCCGCCACTGGTCCAGAGCTGGCACGCCTAAAAGCATCTTCCACCCGCGTATCCGGAGCCTGGTTGCCCGCCCTGCCGTCACCACAGTTGGGTACGCTATTAGACAACGATACCCTGCGCGTGGCGGCAGCGCTCAGAGGCGGATGCAACGTAGGCGAAGAGCATCGCTGTGTAAGTGGAGCCGCTGCTCCTGGACTTGGTTGCACGAGATGCGCCGAACGTTTTCCATGGCATCACGCCTTCAACTTCGCCTTTTGGGTTGGGCTGTAACTGTTCATAAGCTTCAAGGTACCACCTTGAATAAAGCTGTCATTGACTTAGGGAAGAAAAACTTTGCCAAAGGCCAAGTGTATGTTGCCCTTAGTCGGGTGAAGACATTAGAAGGTAGATTTAGAACCAAGTAAATTACTTACACATGACGAAAAAGCACTTGCACTTGAAAGCGTTGTCAGAACAAGGAGCAGAATCGCGAAAAAAAGTTTCATGTTTATTGTTCATTTATTTATAATATTTCGTAATAATACAGTCAGTTAGGGAACATCACTCTAGAAAAAGTCGTGAAGCTGCCATGTTTGACCTCTTCCATAAGGCATTAGTTTCATCCGCCCCCGTCATCTCAGACTTTGGGATCAAAGAGAGAAAGAAAAACTCCAAAAAATCTCCGTTACGAGTACCAGCTGATGCAGTAAATTTACTTAACTATAGAATAGAATAGAATAGCCGTTTATTAAATTTCATTACATTGACATAAGTAAGTTGTTCTTAAAATTATTTAAAAAAAAAAATTTGTCTGTTAAACGGCCTCCCAGTACCATAATAGTGCAGGGGTTGAGTTTGGGAGGCCGTTTAACTTAACACTATTGGAGGTGAAATTCATCGTCGAGCCTGCGGCTGCGGTGTCAGTCAAGCCTGCATCGGTCCATCCGCAAGGAGCGTGATAGCCTCCTGACCCCGAGAGGTATAAATGTAAACACTGTTATTAAATTTTTTAAAAATTAAAAAAAATAACTACTGAACTGTTTTGTTACTTTTCAAAGAACAAATTGTTTAAGGGATAGGTACTTTATAAAACTTTAAAGGAATAACAGTGATACTCCATAAAACTTTTAATATACCTAGGTATTTTTAAACTATATATTATATTTTTTTTCAATGTCCTACTCATAGCACGCCAGGTGTCAGGAGGTACAGAAAAATAAAAATTCTGTGGCGGCAGTTCCCTTGGCCTCAAGTTCATCCTCAATTGAGGCGGGAATCATTTTACTAAATGAAGCTTTTGCTGCAATATGGGATCGGCCAATTATGGAATACATTTCAATGGAAACAAACTAATATCCTCATCAGCAATCAACAGCCATGATGGAAAAAGGTATTGGTCCAAATGGAAGAATTACAGAACTACTGCTTCGTACTGCTTCAACCCGCCCGCAGCTCCGGTGGGGAGAGTGAAAAACATAATTTTCAACACAGCAAGCCTATAAAATTCATCTTTAAATTTTGAATGAATAATGGTTTAATTTAAGGGTGTTGAAAACTGTAAACGAGATCAATATTTGGAGGTTTTTGCTATCGATGGCTCTCTCGCTCTATGACAAGTAAACCGGTCGCATGTATTACGGAATCATATTTTTATTTTGAAGCGGCATCCTCTCTATTATTTACTAGAAAACCCAACAAAGGTTGATAATACAAATGGTGAACTTCTGCGACGGAATCTGGGAAAGGCAACGCTAACACTTGTTGAATTAACCAACCGTGAATGAAGTAAAGTCGTTTGCAATAGAATCCAACAATCATGTAAACAAATATGGCGGACTGACATTGACAGCGTATTGTTTATGCCCATAGTGATGTCATAGTGTTCTAATTTAATTTTAATTAAATTTATTTTTCTATTTTTTTTAATTTTAAGTCATAGACTATGGCCCATAGTAGGATAGGTACTAAAATAAAACTGACTAAATAGATTAAATATATAAGCCATAGACTATAAAATAAAACTGATTATACAGGGTGTCCCAAAAGTCAACGTCATCCCTTAAAGGGCTGATAGGTCAGCTCATGAGAGGCCAGAATATCGCAATATGACCTTAGTAAAAACTCGATAATTTTCAAGATATTGACACTTTTATAAATTTCCTGAAAATCGACACCTTGGATCAGTTTTTTGCGTGCCGCCGGTACAAAAATCCATATTGTTAGAATTTGTTTGGTGTTGCATCACCCTGTATAGCCCTGCTATTGATCGCAGTCAAAAACAATATCGAGTAATGCTGTATGTTTAAAAAAAACACGGTTTTCAAAGTCATAAAAGGTAATCGTATTTTTTTATAAACAACTTTGACTCAACATACTGTAAAAAAAATATACCACGCAAACCTGGCACCTTATTTGAAAAGATTGCTCATTTAATGCAGTTTCCAAAATGGTATAAAACGTTGCTATTGTTTCAATTAACAAAAAAGTTATTGCTATTTTAGTACAAAACGACCTCCATGTAAAATTGTTTGAAGGAAATTTATCTGACTGAATTTATTAAGGGTAAGTCATGTTGGAATGAGTAAAAGTAAAATAGGTGGTGTGGCCGGGGGTGGGAAAAGAGACAACGTTGTCACAGTTAATAAAAAAATGGACTCTAGCAACTCCACATTCCCCATAAATGTAGCGCATGGTAACGTACATTACTGAGTAGTGCTAATGTGTGATATTGTACAAGTAAAACGCTTACACATGTACATTGTACACCCACAGTATCCAAAAAAGGGACAGATCAGTTTGTCATTAACATTACCTCTAATTACTAGTTATTTATTTTAAAGTTATTGTTAAACAAAACCAAACTCTCAAAATTATGATTATGACCATTAATGAGTATTATTTTTTGCTGATTATGTACTTAATATAATAATGTGGTGTTATAATTTTGAGAAATAAAAATAAAAGTCAATAAATGTTTGTTTTTTTAAATAAGTTGTAAAAAACGCAAAATATGTTTTATAAGAGTTTGGTAAGTTTTTTCTTAGCTATTTTTGCGTCATCTATGTTGCCACGGCTTACCCCACCACCTATTTATTATACCTTTACTCATTCCAACATAACTTACCCTTAATAAATTCAGTCAGATAAATTTCCTTCAAACAATTTTACATCGAGGTCGTTTTGTACTAAAATAGCAATAACTTTTTTGTTAATTGAAACAATACGAGTAGCAACGTTTCATACCATTTTAGAAACTGCATTAAATGAGCAATCTTTTCAAATAAGGTGCCAGGTTTGCCTGGTATATTTTTTTTACAGTATGTAGAGTCAAAGTTGTTTATAAAAAATACGATTACCTTTTATGACTTTGAAAACCGTGTGTTTTTTAAACATACAGCATTACTCGATATTTTTTTTGACTGCGATCAATAGCAGGGCTATACAGGGTGATGCAAAACCATACAAATTCTAACAACATGGATTTTTGTACCGGCGGCACGCAAAAAACTGATCCAAGGTGTCGATTTTCAGCAAATTTATAAAAGTGTCAATATCTCGAAAATTATCAAGTTTTTACTAAGGTCATATTGTGATATTCTGGCCTCTCATGAGCTGACCTATCAGCCCTTAAAGGGATGACGTTGACTTTTGGGACACCCTGTATATAAAAAAGTGTTTATTAAAACAAATTTAAATCTATTTCTTCCTCTTCCTTTAGCGAACCCACAGAACAGTGAATGACTGTGAATGACAATTCCCACAAAATGGCCACCTGTCAATTTTTTAAAACTAAGCATTATTTTCTTCTTCTTATCGTGTCGACGACAAACCAACAAAGTCGCTAAATAATACATGCCCAGAACTGGGCCACTGATACTGCACCGCTGGTAGCGGTCATGAGCTCTTCCCGCGTACCATTATTTTTATGGCTTAGGATACAATCCGTTTTGGTTAATTATATTAAGCTCTTGAATTTTTTTTTATTGTATTCTAATAAAATAATATTAAATTCAAATAATTTATTAAATTAAAAATAAAAGATAACTTCAGATTACGAACAACACTAACTTTTCAATGACTTATAGGTTCGATGAGTAAAAAACTAAGATGACAGCTTGTCAAATACTTCGAAATTTTTACGTTGCAAATGTTTTAACAAATTTAACTTATAAATACAAGTTAAATCGTGTTGAAGATCATATGAAAACAATGGTGCGTTCGTTGAAATCAGACTATGTTCATAATTGATCGTCAAATGTATGTGATTACGGAGTAATCGTGACAATTTGGTTTGTTTACATGATTGTTGGATTATATTCCAAACGACTTTACATGGATGGCAGCCTCTTACACCAGCACACTTTCTTTTCACCATGCCGGACGGAGAAGTGCCAGACCTAGACCACATAGATGCTGAGAGTCTAAACTGAAGTTCGAAAATCGGAAATTCGAACAACTGGTATGCGACAAAACGGTAAAGCAACTCACGAAATTGCGAATGAACGCTTGTTCGAAACACTGAAGTGCGACATAACGTTTGTGCGATTACCTACAATTAATAAATACCACAAAAAAATCCTTGGTTATTTCGTGTATTTTATCAAGTAGTAAGAAACAGAAGGTAAGCAATGCATATTTTTTTTGTTCCAACTATCTTCTAATTTACATTAGATTGTGACTGCTGGCATTAAACGTAGTATCTCAATGAGATATCTCGTCCGTGTTTAAAAGTACAAAAATTAATCCACCTCGAGACTCGAAAGTTCGTTTAGGAACTGCTGTCTTAACCTTATTATATCCTTAATTTCGTATATAATTTTATTTGTTTTTAATATGAAAATAAAAATATTGTTTAAGTGCTTTAATATTAATTCATTAATTAAAAAAACAAAATGAAATTCATAAATAATTTTAATATTAAATACTTACCCGTGAAATGGCTTTATTTGTACAAGAGTACATAATTTTAAATAATGGACGCTTCAATTTTGTTTTAGATAGCGTTTTAACTAAAACGTAATCGTTTGGGTGTTTTAGTATAACTGTATATGCCCAATGTATAAGAAATTAAATCATTTTATAAATTACCTATTTTTTTAATTGGTTTCATTTTATATCTTTTCATGGACAAATTTTTGAACGTTATCATAACCTCAAAAGTTTGCCAGTGCTTTCATTATTTTGTGATAAAATAGTAAAGTAGGTAAAAATTGTGATCGATCATGATGATGAACGCCACTAAAAAAGTGCACACTAGTGGGGCAAAATTCACTTTAATGGTCGAGTTCATGGAACAGTGAGTATTTTTTGTTTGCTTTCGTTATTGCACAAAAATGTTACTTACATCACTTGTTCATCATACTGTAATCAATATTTTTTGAAGGCATAGTGATCTGTCTAAGCCTCTAGGTATATAGCCCACATGGGAGGCAGAACCTTCGCAATCGCTAAAAAAAATGGAAATCTTGTAGGTAGTGAGTCGTACTCAGTTATACTCAGTCAATGGTACCAGCAGAAGGTATTACAATTCACAAGTCGCAAGGTGAAACCTTAGAAAAAGTAGTGGTTCATACTTCCAAAAACGTTAAAAGATAGATGTTGTACATATATAGATTGTTCTAGAGCAACGTCATCGTCTGGAGTCTGGACTTTTTTTGGTCATAAAGTTGCCTAGTTTAAGTTTTCTAGTGCTGTAAGTGCAGAAAAGAGAAGGCTTGGGCAAAAAAAAATTGTTCCATATTTGAAATTTTTGCAAAGCCCTGATGAAAACATAAGATAAAGATAAAATACTTTTTATTGCACACAGACAGAAACAGTATTACAAACTTGAAAAGAAAATAAATAGCACAATCGGCGGCCTTATTACTAAAAGTAGAGATTACTGATTCCAGACAACCAAATTGATAGGAAATAGAAACATTGTTCAAAACATATTTCATAATTGAACGTTATGAAATATGATTGTGCAAACATATTTCGGATGTCATCATAGATCCTTTTCTCCCATGCCGCATTATTCTTTGAAACCTGGTGATATCGTAGTGATACTTTTGAACGTGCTGATTTTGATGAATTGCGCATAGTCCATGGTCCAGCTGTAGCTAATGCAAATCCGTTGGGGATCTATCCGCGTATGTACGTCGAAATCTGAAGAACTTTGTGACAAATGGATCACGTAAAAGTTATTATTTAAATTTAAATAACCCAGAGGCAAATGGCCATTGTGAGTGTGTGCATTTTGAAATGTTCAATGTACGGGTAAGTAGCCACGATGTCTAACCAATATTGCTATTGAATGCATAAATACAGCTATATACCATGAGAACCGTTGTTGATATTTCTCGATGGATAGTTGTAGGAGATTTTAACATAAATTTTAAATCCAATCCGCGAAATGCACTTTTATTATGTTTCTCCTCCATAGGCATGCTACCTACCCTTAATAAACACAAATACTACAAGAACTAACATAATTATAGACAACGTTTTTTTAACTTTGATTTACAATGTGGTAGGTACTATTCATTCTTTTTTCAGTCACCATTTACAAATCTGGATCAAATTTAATACTAAAAAATAATTCAGATTTTCAAGACATCAAGGGAACCAAGCCTCAATGATTTAATTTTATCCGAGATGGAAGAACTATTTATCAACAATAATACCCGCACTTTGAACGAAACCCTCAGTGCGCGAGTCCAACTCCCACTTGGCCGCTTTTTCTATTGTCTTTTGTTTTTATGGTACGTATTGTTTATTTTTTGATATATATATTAGTGCTGGGCCGAATGTGGTTTGAACGAAGTTCGGCTTCGGCCGAACATTCGGTATTTTTTTTTGCATTTAGTGACTCGTTTACAATTTACCCCGCCCGCACACCGCTATCCCCCGCGCGGTCCGTAGTCGGCCTTCATTAGCAAATACGTCATCAGCGTGAAGCGTGCATCTGCTGTTCGAAATTCAACAAAAATAATGGGTTTAAGTGGGTTTATGAGGCTTTCCGGTTATACCGTTGGTAAATAGACTAAATAGCTTATTGCTAAAATGAGTGCAAGGAAAAAATCAAGTCTTTGGACATTTTATACAGAAAGTGACCAAGTAAACAAAGTGAAATGTGTCTTGTGTGATTCACTAATATCTCGTGGTGGTAGTAGACGTTTAGGGTCTACTTCTGCACTAAACAACCACCTCCGTGCGAAGCATAATCGTGAATATGCACAATTACAACATCCCGTTCATTCGCCAAATCCGATCCTTCCTTCAAAATCGAAAACTACTGAGGAGGTACCCACATTGGTTGATTTACCATTACGTCAAGGGACCATTGAGGGGTCATTTGAAAGTAAGTGGAAAATTGATGACCTAAGGTCTAAACAGATTCACAGAGCCATAGCAGAAATTATATGTTTGGATAACCAGCCTATATATCTATTGTAGAATATGCTGGATTTAATAGGTTGTTAGCCATGTTAAAACCAAAATACGAGATGCCCAGCCGAAAATACATTACTGAAAATGAAAATATAAAAATGAAATATATGAGCTATTAAAAAAGAAGATTTTTGACCAACTAGCGACAACAAAAACGATTTCAGTTACAAACGACGTACATCAATAATATGCAGTGTTTTTAAAAGTTTTACTGCTCACAGGCTCGACAACAATTTTGTACTGCAACATGGAGTGCTCAAATGAAATCATTCGTAGAGCAGCAAACAGCGCGTGATATACAGTGTGCACTGGAAGAATTTGTCGAATTATGGAATATTTCTAATAAAATCAATGGTATCCCTTGTTGATGTTACTGGCCGGAGCCAAAGTCTCCCGGTTGTCCCCGGCTCGCAGAGGCTCTGGGACGAGCCACTCTGTACTCAGGTCCAAAAAAACCTTATTGTGCGGGTCGCTACTTTACTCTGATGTGATTGATAAAATGATAGTCCGGTAAAAGTTTAACACTATTTATTTATACCGAAAATACTATGCTATGATAATTCTAATGATTTGATGTGAATGCACCCGATTTGTATGATTGCTAAAAGTACACTGATTTGTGCCGCGCGTGTACGTAAGTAGGCACCGCTACGTCACAGTGACGCCGACAGAGGGTTCGGTGACACACAGTGGCCCGAACATGCTCCGGGGGGCCAAAAATTCAAATTCAATACTAAAGATTATATAATGCTAAATGATTTTGTTAGATGATTACAAGATGAACCAATGTTTACCTTACTGCTAAATATTTGTTAGTACATACTTAACGAAATGATAATAAAAATTTATAAAGATAGACTTTTTGAAATAACAATGTTCAAACGACAGAATCACCTTCGAGGTACCGTCTTTTATAAATTACCGGGGAAGTTGCTTTATCTACTTTACTGAATCTTATGCTCGATAATCGACTGAAAACGTTATAATTTGATCTGTCATTATTTTCACTACTCTCATTCACTTCACTCACTCTCGGCTGACGGTCAGCCGTGCTCTGCTTTCGCGAATTCACTTCACTAACACTTAGACTGGAGCCTGATCTGCCGGCAGCGGCGCCCTTTAGGGACGCACGGCTCGGCGGCTGCGGCTGCGGCGGCGGCGGCGGCGGCGGCGGCGGCGGCGGGAGGCACCACCAGCCCGACGCCCGTCGTCTTCGGATCACCAAAACCACGATGATAGTTGCTAGTATGGCCAATGTTCCGTAGCCAACTGAATACTGATGCACATCGTGAAAGGACATCGTACTCATATCTAATGATTTTGTATCTGATTTCAAACCTTTTATCCTTTCTCCTATCTCTGCTAAGGTTTGGTTGATTGAACTTCCTTCATCTTTCTCCGGGACTTCATGGGATGTCACGCTAATATTGATGAGATGATTGATCTGATCTATTCTAGGATTGTTTATACTGGCGGAAATATGTACCGTATTGTAATGGTGTTGTATGCTATGCAATGTGAACTCTTTTCCTCTTGCAATACAGTTCTGATTTAATGATAGAATGCCTGCTCCGGTCAGCTGTTGCGTAGTTATTTGATCGCCACATATTATTTTTACCGAGTAGCTGTCGCAGCAAAAATAAAAGTATTGTGATGGTGTATTTAGCTCCACCCATTGATTTTTGCAGATGTTTTTCTCAATGATACATTTATCTGTATTTTTATCGCTGCTTAGACAAAGGTCTTTATCATTTTGAAGTCGCCGTACAGGTTTTTGCAGTTGGCAAACATACGTGTCTTTCAGGAGGATGCATGATTGTAACTCGTTCATATTTAATATGATATAGGAGTCTCGTAGCAGATTGATTGCTAAGTGCTTTGATATAGGGGTTATACTGAGCATGCTGTTGAGTTGCTGACGTGGTATGGCTATGGTTTGATACAATTGGTATGTATCTCTAGATACGAGAGGAAAGGTTATTTCAAAGATGATGTATTCTTCAGTAACTCTAGTTTTTAGTCTGAGTAATTTATATATTTCTTGTAGATTTTGTAGTAGGTCAGTTACAGGTAACGTGAGCTCTTTCGCCATCTGACTGCTGATTATTTGTAGTTCGGTTCTAAGTTGCGTGGGAGTTAAAAGATGTAGACTTATTTGTCCGTGATAAACGTCGGTGATTGTATCTAACAATACATTTTGTAGTTCCTTCAGGGTTAGCAGGAGATGATTTCCGGCCAATGCTGTTAATGTGAAGTCTTGTATCATGATTAAATCTTGAATTCTGGTCTGTAGTGCATTTGCCGAGGATTCTAAAGCTGTAAGTTGTTTGTGTATATATTTATGTTGCTTTTCCATAGTGCTTTCTATGCGTTTTAATGAGTTGAACTCTGCTTCTACTACTGAAGTCTGATTTTGCCATAATTTTGCTTGATATTGTTGGTTGGCTCTTATGAGTTTGATATCCTCGGCGTACTTTTCTGCGAATTGGCTGTCGAGTACTCCGAACAGGGCATTTGCTAGGTAGCCGACTCCGTTGATAAGGCCTCGGCGCCGACGCTGTCTAGCGTGCTCGTTGTAATGCTGATTCAGTAGTAGTTCATTACAATAGCTTATCTCTTGATACGTATGCTGTAATTGTAGTAAGATCATTTGACAATTAGTGTCTCGGTCAATTTTATGGCACGTGCTATTGAGGTATGCTGATAATTTATTGAAGGCTTCGACTCCAGTCCAATACGGCGCCATGTCGTAGTAAACTACGAGGGTCCACTTATCTCGTATTAGCTCAATTTTTGAAATAGGGTCGAAGAATATGCTTTGATTTTTGGGTAGGAGTGATATGTTGATTTGTGCCGTGGATGATGAAACCAGCGTCATAAAAAATAATAACGCTGTAACAATAGCATGGAGCCCCATGCGTCTGGGCCTTTTCTGCTGCCGCTGCTCCGACGTGTTTTCCACAGATTGACTTGATATTTGCTCTTGATTTTGCGGTTTTCCCAGCGGTAAAACTGATAACTTTACTACTGGACGTTTGATATAACCATTCTTGGTCTTCAGAGTGACGACTCTGACCAGGTTATCCTTCCCAGGATGTAACTGTGTCACTCTGCCCATTGGCCACTTACCCGGTGGTAAGTTGTCATCTTGTATAGTGACCAGATCTCCAATGCTGATGTTGGGTTTGGGCTTCAACCACTTGCTTCTAGAAGACATCTGCGTCAGATATTCTGCCTTCCATCGTTTTCAGAGTTCCTGGAACATCTTCGACGTGAGGTGCCAACGCGTTCTCGCATCTTGCTCTGTTTGAATGATGGCTGACCCGGCGCGCCCAGTTAGAAAGTGGGCAGGCGTAAGGAAATCGAGGTCCTCTGGGTCTTCTGATAATGCACATAGAGGCCGTGAGTTTAAGCAGCTTTCTATCTCACTGAGCAGTGTGGCATACTCTTCAAACGTCAGCTTTTGATCTCCCACAACACGTTTGAGATGAAACTTTAGACTCCGCACAGCCCTCTCCCAAAGGCCTCCAGCGCTTGGCCAAGATGGAGCATTAAAATGCCACTCGATCCCCATTTCTGTGACTTCTGCAAGAAAACTATCACTGAATACTTGCTAAAGCTCATGATATTGCTCTTGTATTGCTCGATTCACACCAATAAAATTAGTGCCGCAGTCTGAATAAACGTGCTTGGGCATATTCCTCCTTGCTGCTAGGCGACGGATGGCAGCTAAACATGCTGAACTGGTCATGTCCGACACCAGCTCCAGGTGTACCGCCTTGGTGACGAGACATACGAAAATTGCTATGTAGCCCTTGTTTGTTTTGACCCCGCGTCCTTTGCTTGCCTTGACCTCCACATGACCCGTATAATCTACGCCTGTATGATAAAAGGGGTACTCAGGGTTGCTTCTGGCATCTGGAAGGTCACCCATTAGTTTATGTGACATCTCAGGATTCTGCTTCCTGCACGTGATGCATTTTCTGATTTGCTTTTTCACTGCTCTATTGCCGCCCATTACCCAGTATTGCTGTCTTAAGTTGGCGAGTGTCAGTCGGGGGCCACCGTGGAATGTATGTTGATGTGCTTCATCAATGATGAGAGTTGTGAATCTGCTGTCATGTGGCACAATGATTGGATGTTTCATATTATCATGTATATTTGCGTTTGCTAACCGTCCACCCACGCGCAATATGCCTTGTTCGTCCAAAAAAGGATTCAAATTTAGTAAATTACTCTTGCTTGATAAATGTTTGTTTTGCTTCAGCTGATCTATTTCTGTCTCAAAGTACTCGCTTTGAATATTTTTGATGACAACTAATTTCGCACGGCGCAGCTCATGTAATGTGATATAAGCCGGCCTCGTCGTGTTTTGCTGTTTATGCATACGTAGTATCCATGCTACAATATGTACTACTTTGCTTAGCTTACTATGATCGTTTAATAAATCATTTATAATGCTCTGATTGTTTTCCGATTTTTGGACCACATTTGATTGTTTTATCTTCAATTCTTGATCAGTTGTGTATTTATGCTCGTCTTGCTTGTCTTCCTTGTGAAATGTCGCCAGCCACGAAGGGCCATTCCACCATAAATCGTGCTTTTTCATTTGCTCGACGGAGAGGCCACGACTTGCTGCGTCAGCGGGGTTATCGCCCGTGCTTACGTAATCCCAGCTGTTCTTCGGTATGATTTCGCTGATGCTCTTGACTCGGTTAGCTACGAAAGGCTTCCATCTTGACGGGTCTCCGTTCAGCCAACCAAGCACCACCATTGAGTCGCACCAACAATGCAATTCGATATTAGTATTTTGACCTTCGAAACTTTGATAGATTTTTTGCATAAATTTTGATAATAGATGCGCCCCGCTTAGCTCCAGTTTAGGTAATGATAGTGATTTCTTTTTCGGGACTAGTCTTGTTTTGGAACCGAATAGTACTGTGTATGATTGCTCTCCCTTCCGTGCTCGTGCATATACCACACAACTATATGCCTTAATAGAAGCGTCTGAAAATCCATGTAGTTCAATGATGTCATTTTCATGTGAACCTATCCATCTTGGAATTTCAAATTGATTGATTTGATGCAACTGTGCTCTGATTTTTTGCCACTCAGCGTTTATTTCAGTGGGTACTAAGTCGTCCCAATTCAGCTTGTCTAGCCAAACTTGCTGAAATAGTATTTTGAGTTTTGTTGTGATAGGCGCCAGGAAACCTAATGGATCGAATAGTTTTGATATCTCTCCCAGTAGGATTCTCTTGGTCAGTTTTACAGGTGGTTGATCTGGGATGCTGCATGTATTTGTGAACACGTCTTTTTCGGGTATCCACTGCAGTCCGAGTGTTTTTGATATGCTGTCTGTTTTGAACGTAAAATGATTGCTGTCGTTGCTTTCTTGTACTTGGAGGTTTTTTAATAGTTTCGGCTCGTTTGATGACCATTTTCTCAATAAAAACCCACCAGATTTTAGAAGGGAATTCAATTCCATGATTAACTGCTGTCCGTGTTCGATTGAATGGGATCCATGGCAAACGTCATCCATGTAAAATGATTCCTCCAACACTTTTGCTGCTGCTGGGTATCTATGACGTTCATCTGATGCTAACTTTCTCAGTGTCATCATTGCTAAATATGGTGATGAACGGCAGCCATAACTCACGGTCGACAAATGATAGATTCTGATTGCTTGATTGGGTGAGTCCCGCCATAAGATTTTTTGATAACATTGATCTTGTTCGTTGAACTTGATTTGCCGAAACATCTTTTCGATATCGGCGGTCCACGCGTATTGATATGTGCGCCATTTCATGATGATTGATTGCAAATCTTGCTGTAAATTTGGCCCGGTGTACATGAGATCATTCAAACTCACTCCTGTAGAGGTTGGTGCTGATGCATTGAATACAACTCGCACTTTAGATGTGAGCGCCTCGCTCCGCTGGACAGCATGATGCGGTAGAAAGCATTCAAAGATTGATGTTTGTTTGCAGGGCTCCATGTGGTTCAATGCAATATATTCGTCCATGAAGGCCTTGTAGTCCTCAGCGAGTTTCGGGTTTTTTGCTAATTTTCTTTCCATGTTTCGTAATTGAGCTGTAGCTATGTGTTTTGATTGACCAAGTCTAGAATTGATGTCCTCTTTCAATGGCAAACGAACTATGTACCGACCGTCTGCTTCCCTTGTAGTCGTGTCGTTAAAATACTGAATGCACTCTTGATCTTCCATTGATAAGTCTGATTCATCCTTTATATCTTCTATCTCCCAAAATTTGTGGATATCTTGCATGTTATTTAACACGACGTTGCATTGATAAGTTTTTAAGTTACCACATAGTAACCACCCTAAGTACGTTTGCTGTGCTATGGGTTGGGTACCGTTTTCTCCTTTTAGTATCCCACCCATCATGATAGTTGAATATATGTCGGCCCCCAGAAGTAGGTCCACGGGGCGGCTGACGTTGTATTCTGGATCTGCTAATTTCAAGTTTTCTATGAAAGGCCACGATTGCTTTGGAAATGATTGATTTGGTAAGTTTTTGATTAGTGAGTTCATGATGATAACGTCAGCATTAAATGTGAAGTTGCTGTGCATTGACTGACAGGAAATTGATATCATCCCCTTGCTGTTGTTTTGTTTTTCACCTACTCCGAAAACTACACCTTTGCAGGCTTTTCTTTTTAGGCCTAATTGCTGCGCGGCGCTTTCTCTTATGATTGATATCTGGGATCCTTGATCCACTAATGCTCTCATGACATGCAGGGTGCCGTCGGCCCCGGACACCTTCACTAACGCCGTCGACAACAAGATTTCCGTAAAGTTTTCCTTGGAAACATGCGACACGTTTTCATTCCTTTTCTGAGAATTATGATAACTATTTTTGTTCCGCGGCGGCATCGGCGGCTTTGCATTGATCACGGCAAAGGCATCGTGTAACAGTATATTGTGATTCCCTGAACACTGTCGGCATCGCTTGGTAGAATACACGGCTTTCCAAAGTGATCGTATAAGCAGTTTACGCAATAATTGTGTTTATTTACTGCCCTTAGTTTTTGCTCGCTGGGCATTTCGTTGAATAATGTGCAACAAAACAGCGCATGGCTCACATTACAAAGAGGACATTTGTCACGTTGTTGCTCGGAACTTGATAGGTAAAATGATTTCGGTGGAATGTTTTGCCTATTATTATTTGGTGATTGATAGTTTGATTTTTTCTGATAGAATGATTTATTTGCTTGCTGTTGTGGGTTTGATTTAGGTACATGTTGATCTTGCTTCCTACGGGCTGACTCTAGAACGGTAAATTTTCCTTCTAGAAAGTTCATAAACTCCTGCAAATTGGGTAGTTCCCTGGGTTGCTTGAGTGAGTCGATGTACTCGCTGTAAGAGTCATTGTCCAGCTTCTGTGATAATATGTGGACCAACATAGGGTCCCACGTTGATATGTCCACACCGAGGTTTTGAATGGCGTGTAGGCATTGCTTGCTTACTGTACGGTGTCGTACATAAATTCGCTGACTAGGTACATAACTGCAGTTCATTGCTACGATGACGCAAATACCTTAATTCTATTTATAGCTGCATTCTTTACATATTAATTCAATTGCAATAATAACTAACTACTGAGCAGTTCATATTACTTAACTTATCGAGAGAAACTTACCGAATCTTTCTATACTTATAACTTACATGTTTGTGTTGTGGTGATTATAATAAAACCTGGATAATATCACGGATCTTTCATCTTCTACCAACCTACAAACTTAAGTGTGCGGTAACATCGTACACTTACGTCATGAAGTTTTTTGATATGACCCAATGATTGCTGCTGCATAGTAGGGAGATTTAGAAGGTTATTGATGTGTGAAGTGAAGATAAGCCGTTTGTGATTATATCTGTGATTAAGAATCTCCCAGCATACTATGTAATTATCAGAACTTATCTGAAGATGGTGAATCAAACGCTCAGCTTCACCGTTGATCTTACTTTTCAGAAACTGCATTTTCTGAGCGTTCGATAATGATGGATTGTTGTGGATTGCCTCGTTGAAAAGGTCCTTAAACGAAACCCATTGCTGGTAACTTCCACTAAAAGACGGAATGTCCATCTGTGGGGTAGCCTTGTCCCTGTGGGACACGGACCACATTTTGGTATTGATTTTCTTTTTGATCTCATTAAACTTCATCTCGTATTGATTGTACTGATTTTCGTATCTAGGTTCTTCTTCTTCGATTTCCCCAGCTATTTCCCAGTGAAGGTTGTCGATCGCTGTCCATCTGCTCTGGATAGTTTTCAAAGCATCATCATATTCCCACTTGTTTTCAAGGGTATCTACATTGATGTTATCGAGACATCGCTGAAATGCTTTGAAGTTGATACCCTGCTTCTTGAACATGTCATCTAGAAATTTCTGCTTGCTTGGTATAGAGTGCGACCTCCATGATTGATTGATTTATAGTTGATTGATAATATGATGATGATGTAGGTAGTTATGTAAGAAAAAAGGAAAGATCTTACTTTATGCTGCTGCTTTGATAATGATATGGGCCCCCAGCACTTTTAGATGTGCTAAGAGTCTGCTCCTGCTCCGATAGCACTGCAATCCAAATCACGGAACTGCTCACTATAGTCACTGATAAAACGTCCTCGCACTCCGTTACGAAACTTACGACGAATGCCCAAAAACGCGCGCGAGGTCCAAGATCGAAGGACCAATGTGCGGGTCGCTACTCTACTCTGATGTGATTGATAAAATGATAGTCCGGTAAAAGTTTAACACTATTTATTTATACCGAAAATACTATGCTATGATAATTCTAATGATTTGATGTGAATGCACCCGATTTGTATGATTGCTAAAAGTACACTGATTTGTGCCGCGCGTGTACGTAAGTAGGCACCGCTACGTCACAGTGACGCCGACAGAGGGTGTTCGGTGACACACAGTGGCCCGAACACTTATTGATTCGGCACAAAACTGAAGAGCGAAACTTTCACACAGTGGACTGGTCGACTGAAAATTCAACAGCCCTTTCCGAATAGGGCTGGGCTGTCAAAGTCAGAAAAAAAACATAATTATGAGGTCTGTGACTCAGCTACGGGCACTTTGAGGTCGAAGCCAGGAAGTTCTCAGAGGACACAGGAGAAGAGGCTCAAACCCTTTGTCTAGGAAAAATCCTGCTTTAATGCTCATGCTACTCCACGGCCTAGAGCAAAAAGGCTACACTGGATAGTTGGAAAAAAATTATAACTCGACCTTGCGCGGAATTTAAAACTTCTGGTGTAGGGTGGCTTTAATGAGAGCACACATAAACGAAAAGTAAACGGATCGTCACCGTATCGAATTTCACTTGGCTGAAAAAGAGCTTTGGAATTCGTTCTTAAGCTGGGATATAAGGCTGAGGTCAAGCGGCGGAGAATATCAAAAAAATCAGAAGAAGTCATCTCTGTAGGTGTAGAGGAAAGAAAGATAAATACTCAAGATGCAATTAGGGAAAAAAATGGGTCTATTCTATACGATACGGTGCGCCCAACTTCAGGTACGACAAATGACGGGAACACAGCAAGAACAGCGTTTGCCGACAAAGACCGTGGTACAGTTGCCGAAATTTTGGTCATGGAAAAATAGATGCACGACAAAATTTGTTATATTGACCGTGCTTTCTAGCAACTTGCCCATCGGACCAGAAAAATTGGATACCTTTTGCAGGGATCTAGCATCTGAATATGTTGCAAAGTATGATTGGCATCCGTTGACCGTCACATTCCACAATATAAAGGGTTTTTCAATTGGCGCGGGTAGATTTTGGCGGCCCGTGGCGGCCATTTTGTTTTGGTGACAACTGTCAAAGCTTTTGCTTATTATTCAGTTTCTTATGCCAAATCACCATGGCAGGTTACACGATTGAACAGCGCGTACAAATGATAAAACTTTATTATTAAAATAAGTGTTCGTTAGTGCAAACGTTGCGTGCATTGCGCCCATTTTACGGTAGACGTGGTGGCCCTTCACAGTCGACTCTTCAGCGTTTGGTGGCCAAATTTGAAACAACCGGTTCGTTAATCGATCAACCCACACCTGTACGTTCAAGAAACGCAAGATCGCGGCGGTCCATCAAAGTGTACAGCAGAACCCGAGGCAGTCGATTCCTCGCCGTGCACAAGAACTCGGCCTTTCGCAAACTTCAACTTGGCGAATTTTGCGACGGGACTTAGGGTTACACCCGTATAAGATTCAACTGACCCAGGAGCTCAAAATTCATGACCATAGACAACGTCGTTTGTTCGCTGCCTGGGCATTGAATCGTTTGGAAGAGGATCCCAATTTCGGGCGAAAAATCATCTTTAGCGACGAGGCGCATTTTTGGATGAATGGCTTTGTTAACAAACAAAATTGCCGTATATGGGACAACACAAACCCACACGAGGTTCACCAGGTGGTAATGCATCCTCAAAAAGTTACGGTTTGGTGTGGATTTTGGGCCGGCGGCGTCATTGGTCCGTATTTTTTCGAAAACGACGTTGGTGAGGCGGTCACTGTCAACGGCGAGCGCTACAGAACGATGATAACCAATTTTTTATGGCCCACATTGAACCATATGGACCTAGACGACATGTGGTTTCAGCAGGATGGCGCTACGTGCCACACAGCGGACGCAACGATTGACATTCTGCATGAGCGATTTGAGACTAAGGTTATCTCTCGCAGGGGTGATGTGAATTGGCCACCAAGGTCATGCGATTTAACCCCGCTAGACTTTTTCTTGAGGGGTTTTTTGAAGTCGCAGGTCTATGTAAATAAACCACAATCCGCCGATGCACTGAAGGCGAACATAGCACATGCCATCGCTCAAATTCAGGCGGATCTATGCGGAAAAGTCATTGAAAATTGGACCACTCGGATCCGTGCCACTGTGAGAAGCCGAGGCGGGCATTTGAATGATGTCATCTTCCATACTTAATGGCATATATGGGCCTTTTAAATAAATAAAAAAAATTGTTGATACCTCATACGCAGCTTGTTTAATTTCGTTTCAAAATCTACCCGCCCTTATTGAAAAACCCTTTATTAGGTCGTGGTGCTAAAATAATCATCAACTTTACCGATCGGACTGTTGTCAGAACAAGGAGCAGAATCGCGAAATAAAGTTTCATGTTCAGCAACAATAATAAAAATAATGTCCATTTATTTATTATACATATTTCCAGTGTTGCCAGTCCCATAGAACCATTTCTTCAAAAAAGGGACGGTTTAGAAAAAAAAATGTGACGGTCGGTATTTAATCAAATTCATAATGTAATTTGAAGTAGATATTTTGTTATTCAGAGTTAACTAAGCCCCACAAAATACACATTATTCCGGTCAACCGTACACTAATAGGGCTAATTTACCCTTTTTTAAAGAAGGTCCCCTAAAATTATTGATTACTGCTTTATCAGATCAAACAAAATAGGTACTCTCATATTTTTTGGGACCTAGAAAATCCCAAAACTTAATTTTAAAGTTTTACTTTTCGTAAACAGGCGAGACTGCTCTCAGCCATATTTGGTTTTTAAATAGGCTTTAAATAGGCTACTCAAATTCAGGACAATAAATTAAAAGTAGTATTAATTGCAGTATTTATAGTTTGTATAATATATAGGTAGGTAGTTTAGGTTGTAACATAGTGTATTATTTATTATTAGGCTTAAGTTAATTATATATAGTATTTCATTTTAATTTTTTCCTCTAATAAAGTACCAATTTTATTATTGCAGTATTGTATTTACGAAACCAAAATATATTGGTTTCGGCTAATTAAACTCCTTATTATTACATATTTAGAACCCTGAAAACGCTATCATCGGGCATGTTGTGACGTCAGCTGCCTTGTACATAAAGAGTAAGTAAATAAAACCCTGACATAATCTGTGCTGTGTCAAGAATTTTTCCACGATTTGCACCCGTTCATATTTTTTTGTGCATCTTATTCACATTCGTTGAATATGCTTGAAAAGTTATAGGCGAAATAAAGTAAATGAGCGTGTTCACAAAAAGATTCCGAACTTATTGCGTCCTAAAAGGAAGGTGGATGCAGAGGGACGTCGAGGGGACGGTGCAGCGTCAAAAAGGACGAAAATCGACCCTTTGAGGTCGATCTGGCAACGCTGCATATTTCCTAATAATACAGTCAGTTAGGGAACATCACTCTAGAAATTTGTCGTGAAGCTGCCATATTTGTCCTCTTCCATAAGGCATTAGATTCATCCACCCCCGTCATCTCAGACTTTGGGGTCAAAGAGAGAAAGAAAAACTCCAAAAAATCTCCGTTACTAGCTGATGCAGTAAATTTACTTAACACTATTGGAGGTGAAATTCATCGTCCAGCCTGCGGTGTCAGTCAAGCCTGCATCGGTCCATCCGCTAGGAGCGTGTTACCCAGAAAACAGTGGAGGCAGTTCCCTTGGCCTCAAGTTCATCCTCAATTGAGTCGGGAATTTTACCATATGAAGCATTTGCTGCAATATGGGATCGGCCAATTATGGAATACATTTCAATGGAAACATACCTACTAATAATCAGCAACCATGATGGAAAAAGTTATTGGTCCAAATAGCAGAATTACAGAATTACTAACTGCTTCGTACTGCTTTAACCCGCCCACAGCTGGGGTCCCGTGGTGGGGAGGATGTAAAACATAATTTTCAAAGCAGCAAAGCCATCTTTTATTCATCTGTAATATTTTTGAATGAATAAAATTACTTCAAATAACATAATCGTGTTGGAATAATGATGTAAACTAGTATAACATTATTATGTCATTGTGTGGAATTTAAGACAAGTATTTATATACTTGCTCTATGTACACCAGACGTCTCTCTCTCTTTCTGCTTACCTGTCTAACCGTGTATATATCCAATAAAAAATACAAAAAGTAATCTTGCTATATTTGCTTACGCCAACCCAATAGGTTATGGGCCCAGGGATTAGAAGAACACTGGGCATTAATATTTCGATGATATTTTAAACTAATTATCGAAAAAGTTAAATTTTGAAAAAAGTAAACTGTCATGAGCATGTTTTTCCTCTATGAAACTACGAGAATAGTAATTGGAAGTATCAAATGGAAATGTTATTGATACATGGAGGACTATACATCGGCAGGGTGAGTGATATCTGTCAACAACTAACAGACATGGAGCACCTGGTACGCCAGATTGGACTGTGAACCTGGATTTACTCGAGAATCTCCAAACACTATTAAAAACATGAAAGAAAGGAAGCCTGATCTAAAATTATGACTTACTTTCGATGAAATGAGTATTCGTGTGTGTTCACACAGAATGGGTAGGCCAGAGACATTATGGATTCGTCAATTTTGGTAATGATTTAGCTATGGATGGTGCTGCAATTGCGAAGCAGGTTTTAGTTTTTATGGTTGTGGCACTGAATTCGTTTTGGAAAATTCCAGTAGGCTACTTTCCGGGCAGAGGATTCACGGCATCCCAAAAAGTAAATCTTTTAAAAATATGTCTGGATTTATTACATGATACGGGATGTGAGGTAATTTCCATTACATTTGATGGCATTGCATCAAATCTGAACATGGCCCAGCTATTAGGTGCAGATTTTTCTTTCGGACCAAATTTAAAATCACATTTTGTTTATAAATGTCGAAAATATTTATTATTTTTAGATGCTTGTCATTTATTAAAATAATTGATCCGCAACTTTTTCGGCGAAAAGACAGTCCTCTTCGATGGAGCATTTAACAAAATAGATTTTGGTAACATAGAAGCTCTTCACCAATAGACGACCGAATGGCGTAGTGGTTAGTGACCCTGACTACTGAGCCGAAGGTCCCGGGTTCGATTCCCGGCTGGGGCAGATATTTGTTTAAACACAGATATTTCTTCTCGGGTCTTGGGTGTTGATATTTATATTTAGTATCTATCTATCTATGTATTTGTGTAGATATATCAGCTGTCCGACACCCATAACACAGGTCCTGCCTAGCTTGGGGTCGGATGGCCGTGTGTGAGATGTCCCCACATATTTATTTTATTTTATTTTTAATTACAGAAAGAAATAGGTCTTCAATTTGATAACAAATTAACGTTTCGCCATATTAATTACGTGAAACAGTAAATAAAAGTAAAACTGACGTCACAGTTACTATCACGCTCAGTAGCTACAGCAATAGAGTATTGTGAACAACATTTAAAATTACCACAGTTTCAAAATTCAAAAACAACTGTCACTTTTAGCACCCATGTTAATGACATATTTGACATAATTAATTCAAGAAACTTTTTGGATTTAAAAAACCTCTTTGCTAGCAAAATAAAGACAAATTTTTTAATAAACTAGATCCAATTTACTATTATTTTCGCAACCTAAAATTTTAAAATGGTTCTCCGGTAATATATTCACTAAGAAAATTAGGAATACTTGGTTTCTTGATAAGCATAAGATCTTTAAAGTCTTTATGTTGATTTTATTGAAAAAGGTGCATTGAAATTTATCCCTTTTATATATTATCTCAGGGCCACCTCGAAGTTTTTTTCAGTGCTGTTAGATCTCGTGGTGGATTTAATAATAACCCGACCCTTAGAAGTTTTATGTCTGCATACAAGCGTTTACTTTGTCACACTGAAATAAAAACTTCCGAAAGTGGCAACTGCCTGGCTTTAGAAGATATAACGATTCTATTGAACTCAAAATTGACTACTGACCAGCAAATTAATACATCTTTGACATATAATAAAATAACAAAGGAGTTTTCATTATCTCAAGAAACCGAAAATGAAAATGATTTTGATGACTTATATATGTCGCAGTGAGATAGTTATAGCCGTAATATAGTTATATCCCTAGGGATATGATTATATACCGGAACATAGTAATACGAAAGCGATTCATTACTATCTCACTAGGAATATAGTTATAAAACGGATCAAGTTTAGTGATATAGTTATATTACTAGATTAAGTTTAGTGGTATAGCTATTTGAGTGAAACCAAGATCTCACCTTACTTGATAAGAAATAAAGATATCTCAAAACTGTTGATTAGTTTAAAAAGATTTGTTTGATTAGTTTTAATTGTACTTATTGTTAATGCCTTAAATTCCAAAAAATATGATCGTTTTAATTATAATTTAAATTACTTTAATACTTGTTCATGCCACAAAGTATTGTAACTGCAGGATACCTATACCTACATAAATAATGACGATTTTTTTTATGAATGAAGATAAAACATTTTAGCTTTGATGTCAAGGTTATTGAAAATGTTCCTGTAATAAAACGAATAGGTGTTCTACTAAAAGATGTGCCTTTAAGAAGCAGTGCTATGTTATTCTAGATGTCACTATTCCTAATAAATATTTTTAATGAAACCATGATCTCACCTTAGTTGATAATGAGAGAGAATAAGAGATAATGATATCTCAAAACTGTTGATTAACGTTAAAAGACTTTAAAAATTTTGTTTGGTTTTGATTTTATTGTTAATGCTTAAATTCCGAAAAATATGATTGTTTTAAATCTTCTTCTTATCGTGTCGACGACAAACCAACAAAGTCGCTAATTAATACATGCCCAGAACTGGGCCACTGATACTGCATGCATGATATATGATGATACTGGGGTGCATGAAAGGAACCTCCCCGTGGTGCACCCTGGGGTCCCTGGGTAATCGTAAGATTGGCGAATCCTTTCACCACGACGACAAACCGAGACCAGCCGAAACCAGGAGCACACATCCCTGCCCTTGGACTTGAGCTTATTGCCGAGACTTCTCACCCGAAACACGGTAACGCAGTGTTTGCTCTTCTCGGCATAAACACAAGGTCAGTTGAATGTATTGTTTTAATCATAATTTAAATGACTTTAATACGTGCTGTTAATGCCACAAAGTAACTAACTGCAGAAACACAAAGTAGATTTTTTAATAAAGATAAAACCAATATACTATTGTTTTATTTAATTCTATGTGGTAGATTGCTATTTCACTAAGTTTAATCAAGTAATAAGTTCAATAATATAACAAGTTCTAATATATTAATAACACTGAACTAAATCTAGTAATATAACTATATCACTAAACTTGGTCCGTTTTATAACTATATTCCTAGTGAGATAGTAATGAATCGCTTTTGTATAACTATGTTCCGGTATGTAATCATATCCCTAGGGATATAACTATATTACGGCTATAACTATCTTACTGCGACATATATATCCAATAAAAATCTTAATTACAAAAAGTAATCTTGCCGTGTTTGCTTACGCCAACCCAAAAAATCGTATAATTTTCGTACAATAGATAAAATTGGTTTACAAAACCATAATCGCTAAAATAAATAAAAAACTTAGGAATTTTCCCATAGAACCGTGTGTCGGACCAGCCCCGCTACGGGGTTAAAGATTGGTGCGGCCATAATTATTGTATTGATCGTATAGTTTTTCAATTCAACTTAAAATCTAAAGATTTTATTTTTTAGGCCTTGGTCTCCTATTTACGCCGTAGGTCGCATCACTATGATCAATATAGAAATGTACTGATGCGGTCTCCCCCACACGCCGACGTTGGCGCGTAGACACCGTAGGCTGCGTCCATACGCCGTGCGCCGCTTCTCTAGACTCTCTAGTAATTTCGAAGCATTCGAGCGTGAAAGTTGTGTTTGGCGTCAGTACAAAATATCGATTTTTAATAAAGAAAAGGATGAGTTATTGATTGAATCAGTTAAATGTTATAATGCACTGTACAATAAAAGTGACAAGGAACATAAAAATAATATTTATAAACACAAAAGCTGTTTGACTTCTACTATTGTGAATAGGACGTCGACATTCGCGTATATTTTATACCCCATTTACACTCTCGCCTCGGCCCTCGCCTCCTCGCTCGCCTCGTCACTCGTGCGGAGGCGCGAATGTAAACACCCACTCGCGTGTGACGCGAGTGGGTGTTTACACTCTCGTGCAGAGTTCAGTTGTCTTTGAGCTAGCAACGATGTAGGACGTCGAAGTTTTAGCCGCAACAATAAAGAATTTATGTATGATCACCGATTACTTCGCCGTTTATGGACCGATTTTGAAAATTCTTTTTTTTATGTATTGGGTTGAGATCCCATTTTTTCAAATTTTGATTCCACCTCCAAGGGTGGGTAAAGGGTTTTGATTGTCAATTATTGCAAATAAACTAAGTATAAATAAGTAATAAAATAAAATAATGATAAAAAAACGACTTCAAAAAACCACTAAAACGTAAGAAATAATTTAAGGTTTAGACATGGTTTAGACCTATTCTATGTGACAGTACTAATATATCTAAGCAGGTAAGTACTGCTTTTATTTCTTACGTTTTAGTGTTTTTTTATTATTATTATTTTATTGAAATATTTACTTATATGAAATTAAATGTTTCGTCTTGCGACCAATCCATTATACAACTGAGGAAAAAACACTACTTTATAATTATACGACGACGAACACAACCTGCGCGGCACGATGTAGAAGCCAGAATGAAGCGGACGCGAGAGTGTAAACACCCGCTCGCGTGCGACGCGAGCTCGACGCGAGCTCCTTTGACTCGTGCCCCAAAAACCGCTCCGGACCCGAGCGCCGCGAGTGGCGAGGCGAGCGAGGAGGCGAGCCACGAGCGTCTGTTCACACTCGCGCCTCGCCCCTCGCCTTGTCGCTCGCCTCGCCACTCGTGCGATACCCCATTTACACTCTCGCCTCGGCCCTCGCCTCCTCGCTCGCCTCGTCACTCGTGCGGAGGCGCGAATGTAAACACCCACTCGCGTGTGACGCGAGTGGGTGTTTACACTCTCGTGCAGAGTTCAGTTGTCTTTGAGCTAGCAACGATGGAGGACGTCGAAGTTTTAGCCGCAAAAATAAAGAATTTATGTATGATCACCGATTACTTCGCCGTTTATGGACAGATTTTGAAAATTCTTTTTTTTATGTATTGGGTTGAGATCCCATGTGGTCCCATTTTTTTCAAATTTTGATTCCACCTCCAAGGGTGGGTAAAGGGTTAAAAACAGGCTATGAATTTCCATTTTGGGTACCTATTAACCGATTGTAGTTGATGAAATTTAGAAAGTACATAGGTACTTACCTATATTTTTAACATTAAAAAAAATATGATGGTGACCTTGAGCTGATCTGATGATGGAAACGGAAGGAGGGGGAAGGGGAACTCCTCAACGGTAGGTATATAGCAACTACTTCGTGTTTACTACTGACTAGTAGGACTTATAGGTATCAATTGCTTCTTAATTTTGATTGTCAATTATTGCAAATAAACTAAGTATAAATAAGTAACAAAATAAAATAATGATAAAAAAACGACTTCAAAAAACCACTAAAACGTAAGAAATAATTTAAGGTTTAGACATGGTTTAGACCTATTCTATGTGACAGTACTAATATATCTAAGCAGGTAAGTACTGCTTTTATTTCTTACGTTTTAGTGTTTTTATTATTATTATTATTTTATTGAAATATTTACTTATATGAAATTAAATGTTTCGTCTTGCGACCAATCCATTATACAACTGAGGAAAAAACACTACGTTATAATTATACGACGACGAACACAACCTGCGCGGCACGATGTAGAAGCCAGAATGAAGCGGACGCGAGAGTGTAAACACCCGCTCGCGTGCGACGCGAGCTCCTTTGACTCGTGCCCCAAAAACCGCTCCGGACGCGAGCGCCGCGAGTGGCGAGGCGAGCGAGGAGGCGAGCCACGAGCGTCTGTTCACACTCGCGCCTCGCCCCTCGCCTTGTCGCTCGCCTCGCCACTCGTGCGAGAGTGTAAATGGGGTACGAGAGTGTAAATGGGGTATTAAGATTGACCGCTGACGTTGTTCCTGGCGTCCAGACGTTGATCGAAACGTTTACGCCAAAGTCGGACGCCGCATATAGCATAAAATAGGAGACCCAGGCCTAAGTGACATCACTAGACGCTACCGAATCGCCTTAAATTAGGTCATGTTATTCGTTAACGCATCAGTCTCATTCCTCGTCCATAGATGTCGCTGATTACATTTTTTTTTAAGGAGCTGATAATTTTAGTTAAGTAGTTTGTAAATAGCATGTTTATTTGTTAATTTATATTATTTTATTATTTATTTGTCTCAATGACATTTCGTTTGATATTCGTTTATTTTCGTTTGATCACAACCAATACTTTAATTTAATATGTAAGTATATTTTAAAATCATGAGTGAAGTTAAATTATTGAAGACTAATCAGGGGAAAGAGATGTTGTGTCTATGAAAAACTAAGCGATCGGGGTAAAAACTACTAAAAACATTCGATTTATTGTTTAGTCGGTAAAATTAATATCGTCCTTATGTACTTTGATTTTAAGTTGAATCGATCTCAAGATGATTCGAGGTAAAGTAAAAGTTTTCGGTCAAATGTCTGTCTTTAATCGACGGCGCGTGAATCGATAGAGTGTCTTTTGCATCTAAGTTTCGGTCCCATGCATGTTTAACAAGCAGGACGCCGCACGAATCGCACGATAGATTTCTAATAAAAAAGTTTTATACGTACCAGACCTGAGAAGAAATTTGGTATCAGAGGGAGTAGTCGTAAAAGGCTGTGAAATTATTAAGAAAGTTTCTTGATGCACTGATATACAGGGTTATTTGCAAGTAGACCTGATCAGGGTGTCCACTCAGAATCCAACAAAAAATTCCCTGACTTTCCCTGACCATTTCAGAAATTTTCCCTGACCAGAGATCAAAATAAACAAAAGCTAGATTTAAAAGTTTTTAGTGAAGTAAAATATTAAGCCGAAAGAGACGAGAGTGACTCAGGCAGAACATTTTGAACAACATGAAATTCTAAAAAAAAAAAGATTTTCCACACAAACTTTGCTAGACAGGTGAAGTTATATTATGAGAAAAAAACGCGAATTTCAAAAACACGTAGAAAAAAAGTTGTTTAGAGTGATCTCCTGAGTCACCCTTTTTCGTCTATGTACATCTAAAAGCAATGATAAATAAGTACATACTTAATATTTTTGTACAACAAAGTTTGAATTACTTTTATTTTGCATTTTATTTCATTCTTTTTTGTATTTGCAAAATTGAGAAATAGGTATATATATTTTTTCTATTTTCAAAATGTCATTTTACTTTAGAAAAACGTCATTTAAACTTTAGAAACTCAAGCTGGATACACTGGTTATTATTGCAAAAGACGTTAGTTAGACCTAGTTAAATTTATTTAAGCACAATTATTGATGGTAGGATTAGTACAGGGTGCTTTGAAGAAATACGCCTCCTCATATATTTTTTTCAAATGATAGTTTGGAAGCAGGTAGATAAAATAAACTTTTTAATTTGTGTATAAAACTTGTACTAGCACCTTGTAAAGTAATGTTAGGACCTTCAAAACCGAAATAACTCGAGTAAAGCTTGTTAAGCTTTGTAAATACCGTAATTAATTTAAATAAAACAAAACCAAAATCAAATATTTTCGTATGGGCGCGACGCTTTAAAAAAAATCATTAGGTGCCGCGTAGGCATTGCTTCTGCATGCGCTCCCGCTGCCGTAGCAAATTATGAGAATTGGTGAGTGAAATGAGCGCCGATACAGCGCATCTGCACCAACACGTTATGTGGGGACTTTTTTTTTTCATCACGAACTCTTAAAACAAAAGTTGTTCAGAATGGCACACTGAGCCACTCTTTTGAAAGAAATTTACTTTAAGGAACATCATTTTACTATTGAACAAACTATTAACTGAGTCTGGAATCTGGCTTACGAAATTTTATTTTATAACTTACGTATTTTACGTTTAAAATAGAAGAAGAAAAATAATAATTAGTAAAGGAAACAACTACAATTTTGCAAAAATGTATGCTTTAATATGCTTTACTAGTTATTTTTCCCTGACTTCCCAGGTGACCCATCAATTTCCCTGACTTTCCATGACCACCTTGAGCTTCCCTGACTTTTCCCTGACTATCCCTGACTTTCCAGAAAGTGGACACCCTGCTGATCCTTTCATATTATGTTATAAGTGCATCCGGCGGTTTTATTTTCATCCCACATATAGAATCGACGAAATAATATTACGTGAAAGACTACAATAGTAGAAAGTAGTTAAAACAGATGGAGAATACAATATTGTATAACATTCGTTTGTATAAGCTAATTCACAAATAGAAAATGACTTGAATGGAAGCTGAAGTACTTTAAAAAAACGCAGAATTAGAAATAAATATATTAAATTAATTAATTAAAATTAAAAATTAAGAATTAGAAATAAAACCAGTAGAAAAGAAAAGATAAAAAATCATGAAAGTTTAAGTACTTAGTACAAGTGGTGTTTGTGTCATGAAGAAGGGTAACGAAGAGAATCCAAGATACGTAACAACAGATAAGGTTAACTTGAGGTACAGAGGTTCATGGTCTAGTGAGAAGAAAAATAATGGAGTCAACTCTATAAAAAGAAAACTAATAAATTTCCAAGATACGTAAGAGATAAAATTAACTTCAGGCCCAGAGGTTCATGGTCTAGTGGGAGACAGCCAGAAGCAATCAAAGCTAGTACATTACTGTGCTCCAGTGGGAGACAAACCCGTTGCCCTGTTAGCTACTGACTTTAGAGTGGGCATAGGCATAGTCCTGTTTTTTTTTTGTTTAGAATTGTACATAATAAAACATTACGAAGCTAAGATTGTAGGTAATAATAATAATAATAATAATGCGGCAGAGCAGCTTGTGGCGAGCTGTTGGGCATTAGCGACCCCACCCACCCGATGCCGGGGAGAACCCCTGTTCCTCATCTCTGGCTTGCCTTCATTGGTTGTCCAGAGTGAACACTGACGAGGAATAGGATTTCCCACCTATTGCTTGCCTTCATTGGCTGGCTTGAGTGGTGTACCGCTAGAGCAGAAATGGTCGGAGGAAGGATGTATATCCAGTATGGGCTTGTAGGGGTCTTGACCGGCATCCGCGATTGCTCTGAGAGCATTGGTATACCTCTCCATCCTCAGCGCCTCATGCCATGTTGCCCCCTTGTTGCTACGTCACTGTAATGTGCTAGCGACTGTTTTGGGGGGCCCATTTAATATGAGTGCGAGTCACCCCCTGCCTTTTTATCCGTGTGTGAAACATATAGGTCAGGCAGGGGCCATAGTCCTTCCAAAGTCCCAGTTACCCAGTCCATTTAGCACCCCCTTCCATAGCCCTGTATTAGTTTTTTTTCCATAGCCTACAATAGACCTCAATCATACCCAAAACCCTTAAAAATAGCCTAGAAATATTGAACATTCCACTCTACACAATCCACCTTCTACAAAAAGCCACAATCCTAAACACCTGCCGCATCACAAGGAAATTGCTGACCTCATCATCTTGCATCACCGATCCGGTTACGTTTGGCTATGGCCCGCGTGATTTGGATATAAAACGTACCTCTCAACCTCAACAGAGGGAGATCAAAAAACTACAAATATAATAATAATAATATAGGTATGAATAATCCATTATAATTTTGACATGGAAGAATATTGGAGCTGAACGTCCACTAAAACGTACTAAATAAAAAATGTTATTTAATATTTTTTTGGGCAATAGAACTTAAAAACATAGTCAACTTATAGTCTTTAAAATTACATAATTCAATCTCAAATCGATAAAGGTACGACCAAGATATAGCCAAAGCAACCAGCATATATAGGCGGAAAAAACTCAAAACGGAAACCAACATTTGTTCCAATTTTGAAGTAAAAAGTCTTATAACTGGATATTTCTGAGCTCTAAACCGATTCCAAATTTCCAAAATGCGAAGATAGCAAAATATCCATATAATTAATTATTGCTGCAAAAAACGTTGCAACTACAACGGTTTCAAAACAACCAGTTGCAGTGACAAGAAACGGACTAACATTTCGTTTCCTCAACGACACCTCTTTACAGGACGCCTCTATGAATCAAACAAATATGGTACATAATAAATAGCCTGGAGGTATAAATTTATCCCGGTGCTAGGCCAAGGCTTTCTTTCATTTTGTCCAACGATCGCGATCCTCCGCAACTTCCCCAAAGTCGCCCCTCCTTCCCCGTCTAGGTCTCCCTCTGACGTCCGTCACTAGGCACCCACTCGGTGACATGTCTGGTTGGTCTGAGTGTCTGGCCCACCGGTCAGGGTGCATGCGATGCGACAGACATGATCCCTCTTCAGAAATTAGAGTCAAGGAGTGTAACATGGTGTTTTTGTCACGATTAAGGTATTTTTCTTACACCCAATATCATCGCTCGTTGACAAATCTTGAGTTTGAACTTTTTCATATGATACTTACTTAACTGATAAATAAAAATACTTAAGATAAATAAAAGTTACTCACTTACCCTTCACGATTTCACAACAAACTTTTTTGCACACAGCGATATCAGCGTTTTCTCTATAATACCAAACTTTTATATTGGCAAACTTCTTAAAACTTACACTTATACTTAGTAGGTATATCACTGGTTAGTATAGCGTTTATATGTAGGTCTTGTAGGTATATTTATGTTTAGACTCTACAGGTGGGCGGTCGGATATACAAAGTCACCGGCGGCGGCTGGGTGCTCAGAAACACCACTTTTTAACTTGGCCACTTCCTAACTCAAATATTCCTTACAAAAGGGGGGTTACTTGTCACTATGCTATTTTTATCCCATGATATTAGCAAAGTATGGTTAGTATGTAGGTGTCCCCCACCTCACCCCACCATTTAGGCTTTCATAAGTAAGGGGGGTGGGTCGCCTCCATCCTGCGCAGTTTAGTCCTGCAGATGTTTGCGCATAGCTTCTGAACAGCTTCGCGTCGAACCGGCGACGCTCTGTCGGGAAGCTGACGTAACTCGAACACCCCAGTCGCTGCCATGTCAAGCCACATCATGTCATGTTACCTGATATGTAACCTTGGTAATATTAAAAGGTATTTTTAGCTATACATTTGGGGGACGTCTGTGACCTGTGACAGGTATAGATATAAAGAGTAAGCAAGAGAGAGTTTCCATCGCCATAATACATTAATTTATGTTAAGGTACAAGAGAATGCCGATGCCGTTCTGAGCTATTAGCTATTATTATTGAGCTAAATATGTGTGAAATTAGTTTTTCACAAATGAGTATAGGTACCTTTACGTTAAGTAAAATAAAGTCTTGTACTACTCTCCGGAGATGCACAAACCGAAATGAGTGTTAAGCAACTGTAACGTTAGATGGTGCCAAAAGAAAAATTATTAAGGAACATCAACACCCATGTGAACCTTCTTTAACAAAAATAGAAACACGTGAGCTGATATATTATGGTAAGGAGAAGGCTCTTTTTACTTTAATATCCATCCAATAAATATATAATTATGAAAACCAAATTCAGAAGACAGTGAATGAGAAAAATATACACGAAGTTTTGTCCTTTTCATCCGTGAAAAACAAGTAATACCTATAGAGTACGAAAAATTATGTTCCTTGGAAGACGTAAAAGAACCAGAGAGTATGGCTGAAAATTTTCACATACCTAATTGAAGACGGCCAATGTGATAAAATATTAATATTTTGTTTATTTATAGCTGATAATATAATGAAATTTAAAAGGCAATGTTCCTTTCACGGTGATGGTAAATTTAGGTCGGCACCAAAGCCATTTTATCAACTTATGTATCATAATGCACCTAGATTATTACTCAAGTTACACGTCAGTTAATATAGGTATTATGTATTTCCTGTAATCTACGCCATGCTGCTAAATAAAACCGAGCGGACATATAAGCGTTATTTTGATCTTATAAACACTCAATTGGTTGTACACATCGACTACTATACATGTGATTTTGAAACCGCGCAACTAAAAGCTGTTAAAGCATTTTTACCCGACTGCCGAAGGAGGAGGGTAATGTTTTTTCCGGAAGCGGTGGAGGGCGTACCCAGGTAGGAGCAGGGAGGGCCGCTGCCCCCCTAGAAGATAAAATAAACGATTTTTTTTCCTGCCACATAAAAGAAATCTGCCATCAGATAATGATAACGAATATTGGCGGCGTTCCCTGATGATACCATACATTGATTCACTCATTTCATCGTTGAATATTCAATTCTCCCAAGAAAGGCGTTTGCTAATTAAACTACATTCCTTGTATATGACCAAGACCAAAACCAGCATTACATACTCACACAAGAACGCAGAATCATTCCAAGAATTTTATGACCTGGATATCACCGGAGAACTGAACCTTTGGCCTACCTACCTGAACCTATTTATGGGTGAAGAAGGCTTTATCAGATGATCAATTAAGTGACATAGAAGTAGTTGATCTGTTCAACGAAGCCAAAATTTTCGTTTTTGACGTTAGGGACCATAGTTTTTTTGTCCACTGTTTGTTCAGACCATTGCCTGTTTTGCCCAGTTCCTGAAAAGACTACTTCCTAATAAGTCCATTTGCTGTTATGACCACTCTCAGTACAAAGTGAAAAAGAAATGCTTTTATAAGGCATGCAATCTTTTTTGAAGTACTGCTTTTATAATATTTGCCCGGGCCTGGGCTCTCCTGAAGAATCATGTTTGTTTTGGTTTTAAGTAGGATTCTAAATAATATTTGCTACTTAAAATTAAAACTGTTTTTATTTAAACCAAGAAAGGGTGCATGAATTCCCCATTCCAAAATACGAGAAAGCATAATCATAATCATTTATTTTCTCGGTAACACCATGTTATTTAGATTCACCTCCAGATCGAATTGATAGAACCTACAGACGTCCAAAAAAAGCGAAATGAAGTACACAAGTACTAACTGAAATAAATAAATAAAGCTGCTATTTACTGCCTCTCACCTTCCAGGGAAAACACGTACAGCCGGGTCGGCGGCGGAGAGCGCAGCTAGATCCAAACATTTGAAATACGCTGCCTTGAAGAACTGCTACACATTTATTCCTGTAGCATTTGAGACAAGTGGAGTATGGGGGTCTGAGGCAAGGTCTTTTTTAAAAGGCCTTGGACGACGTATAGTTATCAGAGGTTATAACCGCCGCTCCGGTTCGTACCTCGCTCAAAGGATATCACTCGCTATACAACGCGGTAATGCTGCGAGTATAATGGGTACCTTTGGGCCAGGTACGATTCGGGGTGGCCTTTTTGAGTGATTTTTGACGAGGCATATTGCTGATAACATTTGTTATATAGGTTAATGACGAAGCTTTTTGTGGATCGTAGATTATGAATTGATTTTGATTGTAGAATTTAAATGAATGAAATATGTATTTTGAATGTATTAATTTATGTAAATAAGCTGACAAGAAAAGTCACGGGTTTTTTTCAGACTTCTGAAATTACCATTGGAACATAAATACCCTGTGTTAAAAACACCACGTGGGCATGAGCTTCTTACTGATGATTTTCAGTTCTTATATCCATCGTCAGGGAATAAAATATTTGAATCATTCCCAAAAATAAAAAGAAAATTTTTCAAATTGGCTCTATCTAAAAGCCAAGTACCTGAAGTAAAAGACATTCTGGAACAACTTCAGCTTCTAAACAAAGAATTTGAGGCAGCATATTTCAGAGCGGTGGCGGCCGCGCAGCTGCTGCTGGACTGCAGTGCGGGGCGCGCCGCTGATTCTGATTTATTCAATCTAACTTTAAAGCTACCCACCTTCTCTGGTGGTTATCAGGATATAAGCCTTACACATTCAAATAAAATTGCAAACGCAAAAACAGTCCAATGCGACGTCTTACCAATTGCAGACAACCAATTAAATATCATAGAGTCAAAGAACACAAAGAATCAATCATTATCATTTATCATCTCAAAAACGACATCATACAACAAAAACGATCCATCTCATACAGTCCACTCCAATTCAAAAAACACAATCGATTAAGAAAGCATAACAAACAAACGCTTAAAACAATTACACGACCTACTGAAAAATTCAAATCTAAGCTTGACGGTGTTTGCGAGAAGTTCCTTATAAGGACTAAACCCTTTCAGCATCAGCATACCATGGGGAACTTTTCAAAGGACAGGCTAGAGCTTTCAAGGTCACTTCATGGTCACTTCGCAACATGGCGGCTGCTGATTACACTAGGCCAATAATGACAGCCAACAGAAAAGGTGGAGGGCTTAAGCTCATCACTGCTCTCATCGGTGTATTAGTCTGTATCACGGCAGTACACCCGGAACTAGTCACAGACATGTCAATTAAATGCAGTTCGACATCAACTTTTTTGTAGCCCGCAGTGGTATGTCTTTCAAAATCGATTGCCACAATAACTCAAAAATTGTTGAATTCAATCACGAATTCATCATTTTAAAACAACACAGCCTACTCATGCTAACTTCTGATCCTCCTGATCCCATTCCATCCACCCATGCCCATCTCTTGATTGGACGAGCCGTCACGAAGTTACCGCTGTAGCCCAGGTGGAAGACAAACTAATCCCGATTAGGAGGGTTGAACACGGCGCACAAATGAAGAGCATGAACGCACAACCGGAGGTGTCTTCAACTCTTGGAACGGACCGTTACAAGAGGGGGAGCATGTTTACGCCGACGCCGCCTTATTACGAGCGTCGGGCTCTATGCCCGGCACTTTACTTTTAGAAGAAAAATACGTCAATCATCTACTACAAAAAACAACTCGAAGAAATCACTACAACAATACATCAAATACTTTAATTCTTAACTCTTAATTCTTATATCTTGTAAAATACTCTTTAATATACTATTACTAATCAAATATCTATATATCTCCATCGTCTTCATCATCACCGTCACCGCACGTCACCCTCGTCTTCGAGTCTTCACCAACAGGGGGCTAAAGATACACATCGGCAGGTGCCATAAACCCGGGAGCCACGCTCCACCCACCACCAACCCCGCGCCACCATCACCTTCACCAAACTTTTGGGAGGACCTATGCGAGAAAAAAAAGTCGGTGCCGGTAGTAAAAAGGATCCCGAGAGGTGCCCGGAACACCGTCGCCAGTGCCCTCTCCTCTCGACAAGGTCCTTGCCGCAGTATTTTCTTTCAAGAATGGATCATCCGGTGGTCTGGATAGCCTATCACCCCAACACCTGAAGGACCTCCTCTGCTATACGCAAAGCCTCTGATGTAGCACTGCCCGCCTTTTTGTCCTCCGTATCTAGTACACGGGACCTCTTTGGAAGAATTATAACTCCATCACTTGGTGATTTAGAGGTGCCGTGTCTGACGGAGGCCAAGAATGCGTGGCTGAACGCTGCTGGTCCCGGGCCAGATATCCCGACAGATGTGCAAAAAAATAAAAGCGCCTACTGGAAACCGCGACCGATCCAGCGGACCGAGTTCGTCTCCTGGCCTCTAGCACTTCACAGTCGGGATACTGGCTGAATGCCTACCCTTCGGCAAATCTAGGCACGCTGCTGGATAGAACAACTTTGACAGTAGCCATCAGCCTAAGACTAGGGCTCCAAACCAATGAGCCCCATCGCTGCCGCTGTGGGGAACATGCCGACCGCCTTGTTCACCACGGCCTGTCGTGTGGCCGCAGTGCCGGGCGTATAGCGCGCCATACTGTGCTCAATGACACCATCCGCCGGGCCCTTGCCAGTGCAAACGTTCCCGCTACTTTAGAGCCAAGCGGGATCATGCGGGACGACGGCAAGAGACCCGACGGCATGAGTCTGGTGCCATGGAGGAGGGGCCGGCTGCTGGTGTGGGACGCAACATGCGTGGACACACTAGCACCGTCCCATCTTCCATCTACCTCCACAGAGGCTGGCGCTGCGGCCGGGCGGGCGGAAACTATGAAAGGTCGCAAATGTGCATCCCTAGGAGGAGGGGTAGGGTAGCCTGGGTACGGTTAAAACAGGGTACGGTTGAAACAACTGTAATAATTCCTAAACTATGGGCGGTACGACGAGGGGTCCAAGGGGAGAGGGACGCGGCTTGCGAGTCCAGACATGAATCACAGTGCTTCGTCGCATTTCGCGCGCCGTGCACCTGTGTAGGTGGCCTCATTGTATTTTTTTCGACAAAAGTAAGTATTTTGTTTTGTTTTCTATTTCCAATTGTTTCGTTGATATTAGCATTTGTGTTTTAAGTGTTTTACTACTTTGTTGCTAGACTTTATGGGTTCGGAAACACTAATTTGTTGTTGTGTAGGTTATTTTGTTTTGGAGGTGTGTTCGTTTTAGTAAAAAATGAGTGGTTGGGTACGGTTGAAACGATATTTGTGGGTACGGTTGAAACAATCAGTTCATATTATTTTCTTATTTTTTAGATGCCGAGAGTACGTGTAAGGATGACTTTGAGGGCGCAGATCGACTTGTTGCAGTACAAAAACGCTTATGAAGAGGTAAAAGCAGGATATTCATTGCGGACAGCTGCGGAGAATTTTTGTTTGGTTAATTTTAATTGAAAAGTGTTATTAGTTCTGTTGCTTTTGTTAACTACGTTTTTTTTTATTATTTAGTTTTAATATTGTCACTGAGAACGTTAGGTTAAGGCTGATTAAAGTTATCGTTAAGTTTATTAAAACATTGAAGACTGTGATTAAAGTTATCGTTAAGTTTATTAAAACATTGAAGACTGATGTTATAATTATTGAGAATTACAATAAATGCTATAATTATTAAGAATTACAATAAATGATGATTAAAACTTGTTCAAATGTATTATTTTTGTATCATTTGCATATGTTTCAACTGACCCCAGTCACTGTTTCAACCGTCCCTGGTATGGGGACGGTTGAAACAAATTCTTTTTTTATTTCGATTTGGTTTTACTAAAAAAATAACGTAGCTGGTAATAAAACGGCAATGCCTTTTGGTAGGTAGAAACACGCTCTCTTATATAAGATATCTTCATCATCGCTCGGCTTATAAACGGCAACATTGTGGACGATATTATTGAAATTGTTTCAACCGTACCCAGGCTACCCTACATGTTTGTGCCTTTCGGAGTCGAAACCCTATCGCCGTGGGGACCAGAGGCGCGTCGGTTTTTCAAAGACATCAGCAGCAGACTAATAGAAGTCTCAAGAGACCCTAGGGCTGGCTCTTACCTCGCACAAAGGCTAGGCATCGCCATACAGCGAGGTAACGCGGCCAGCGTCTTGGGTACCCTACCCGACACCGGCGGCGATCTGGCCAGCATTTTCTTTTTAGTTTAATTTTAATTATTTAGTCAGTATGTTTTCATAATTATTTATTTAATCCTTTATTGCACAAATATATAAATAAGTGTACAAAGGGTGGACTTAATGCTAAAAGCATTTCCTACCAGTCAGTATGATTATGTTATTAAATGTGTATGTTATGTTACTTAAATACGAGAAAATGACGTCAGTAGGTAGGTCTAAAATGGCCACTTTATACGAATCTTAATAGGATCATCTATGAAGTCGATTAGGAAATGTCACAGAAAATTTCAGAAAAGGAATTTCGTGAAAGGAATTGCAAATATGGCCACATTGGCCATGTGGGTCAAGGTACTAGGGTCACATGAGACGGAAGGAGCTGGCCTTCCGGACCCACGGCACAACTAATATGCTCAACTGGTTGTGCCATGGGTACTTGTTTTCGACTAACCGGACAAGCACAACAAAACAATGTATAATGGCCCCACTACTAGGGCATGCAATACCGGAACTATTTTCAATACCGGTATTGAGTTCCGGTATTGCAACTCAATACCGGGATCCCGGTATTAATACCGGTATTGGATTTCCTTGTAATAAATGGCATATATTGTGATTAAAGCTCGTATAGGTCAAAATAAAACGAGAAAAAGCAATGAAATGCAGTTTTTTGTAATAGGTTTTTACTAGAATTGAGTATTAGAGTTTAAATTTTACAATAAATTATTATTTTTACATCCAGTGTCCGTTTACGCATGGACAACAGTAGATTTCAAACGGCCGAAAACTGCATCAAACTGTTGGAAACAAGTGCACTTCCACAGTACATAGGAATACTATATCTTAATCGCTTTATTATAGCCTAAAACAGTCCGATTCCGGTATTACTTCAATACCGGTATTAACTTTCAATACCGGTATTGAAAAAAGCGTGAATTTTGTCCCTGATACCGGTATTACGAATACCGGTATTACGGTATTGCATGCCCTACCCACTACACGTCCGCGGATGCGTTCGGAGACGTACGCGGATGCATCTGCAGACGAATCTCTGCAAGCGACCACACGTCTGTTGATCGGTCAGTCTGAGTTAAATATCGGCAGACGCTACTCGTAAACATGGACATCGAAACGGACAGTACTTTTAAATACTATTTGAGTGTGCATCGCAGTTTATTGTATAAGTACTTACAACATTTTTATTTGTATGATGTTTGTTTTTTGGATTCCACAAGCCATTTTCTGCTTGATATAATTCAATAAACTGAAAAGTTTCTTCGATTGTCATAATACTCGCCATTTTACCTATTAGCACGCGTTCTTTAGCTTCTGCGGTTTCTCAATGACTGATGCGTCCGCGAAAGTGTGATCGGGATGCAAGACGTTCGCGCTTGAACCCTTTGATCTGTACAACAAAAACCGACAACAAACAGATCGGTGGCAGATGCGTCTGCGGACGTGAAATACCTCGACAGATGCCCAAATCACCCCCTCTACATGTCCGCGGAGGTCATCTCCGGATGCATCTCCGGACGCATCCGCGGACGTGTAGTACCCGTTAGTTACCCTAGTAACACCTCTAGTACTATGGCAACCAAGCGAAATGCTTGCAACATGATTCTTCAGGAGAGCCCAGGCCAGGGCAAATATTATAAAAGCAGTACTTCAAAAAAGATTGCATGCCTTATAAAAGCATTTCTTTTTCTCACTGTACTGAGAGTGGTCAAAACAGGAAGTGGTCAAAACAGGAAATTGACTTATTAGGAAGTAGTCTTTTCAGGAACTTGGCAAAATAGGCAATACTCTGAACAAACAGTGGACAAAAAAAACTATGGTCCCTAACGTCGAAAACGATCTTTTTTTACCCTGCTGTCAGAAAGGCATTGATTATTTTAAGCACTATCACATGCACCACAACGACCGTAGAACGGTCCTTCAGTACGCTGCGAAGTGCTAAAAGGTAAGCACCATGGATGAAGAAAGGCTTACAAGTTTATGTCTGATGAGCGTACATCACAATTATTAAAAAAAAAAACAGTGACTTTATTCAAACACACAAAAAAAAAAACACGCACTCACGCCTTGTACTAATGTACTCCCTTGCGGAGTAGGCAGAGGTGCATTGCTGCACCCACTTTTCGCCAGAGTGTTATGTTAGTCCCAATGTAATAGGGGGCGGGCCTATTGCCATTTTACGGGCACATCCAAGACCCGAGACCAAATATCTGTGTTTAAACAAATATCTGCCCCAGCCGGGAATCGAACCCGGGACCATCGGCTCAGTAGTCAGGGTCACTCACCACTACGCCATTCGGTCGTCTATCTTTATTGAAAATACCTATCATAGACAAATTTTCGGCAAATCCGAGATTACTGTTAAATTATTTTTTGTTTCCATATACCCGACCGACCATCATCTCGAAACAGGTTAGGCAGCGTTCCCACTACGCCGGACCGGCAGATCTGCCGAAAACCGGACACCGGACAGAGTGTTCACATTACATCGGATCCCGGAAGAAATTCAGACAGTCCTCAGTTGAATTTGGACCTGCGCGCACAATGGACGACGAAATTGTTGTGTTGTGGTGGTATCTTAATAGAAGGCAAAATAAAAGAAAACATTGGGTACACCCTATTTTACGGGAAAGATTTTCACTTGGAACATTTGAAACATTAATGGGTGAACTTAGAAGAGACGAATCAAAGTTCTAAAGTGAATCAAACTCGTTCTCATTACTCCGGGCCCGGTCGTTCTACCGGCAATTCGTAGTGACAAAACGTTCGGTAGAAATGCCGGGCTCGGCAAAAATGCCGGACCCGGGATAATGTGAATAGCTTCATATAAATTGTACAGCCACTAGCTCTTCCGGCAGATTTACCGGCGCGGCAGATCTGCCGGTCCGGCGTAGTGGGAACGCTGCCTTAGAGCTGCCCCTCCCTAGCTGAAATCCTGGGGGCGTCCCCAGGATTTCAGCTAGGGAGGGGCAGCTCTCTTGAGCGGTGGTACAATGCTGCTTTTAGCGTATAAGGCTGTCTGGAAGCGGGCAAATGAAACGAAATTGACCTCTACAAGAAACAGGGGAAATACTGTGAAATACATAAAGATTAAGCGCGCTTCTGCCATTGCTCCCCGCTATATACATAGAAGATGCGTACAGTTCCATAAAAAAATTAGCCGCAAACAACATAGCACAGATAAAATTTAAAAAATATTTTTAAGGGCAATGGCTTAATAATGACTTGAATGTAATTAGTCGCGCATAATAGCATGCACCTTACCAATTACGCTGCAGAAGGATACTATCGCAGGTTGCGATACTTTACTAACATAAACGCTAGCACAGGGCACAAGTCAACACGAGACGTGACAATTTTTTTGCCTCGCGTGGCCCCGCCGATACAGCTTCTACGGATAACTTCTGTCACGTCTTGACGTGCTCGGGTTGCGCCCCATGCTAGTCCTTCAGTTCTCAAATTTTTTGACCTCGATCAGAGTGGACGAGTTAGGAAAGTACGTACAATCTGTCCAATGTAGACCAAAGGAAGTGAACGAAGTAGGTATTAAAGTGGACGAATTGGGAACGTGGACGAAGTAGGAAAGTGGATGAAGTAGGTCGTGGACGAGGTGGGACCAATAAATGGACGAAATGGGAAAGTAATCTAAATAGGAAAATAGACGAGGTGTCCCTGAAGGATATTATCAACCCATAAGTCACGAGTCATGCTTCAGAAACAACAGTTCAAATATCACGATAATCAATCCTCAAAAGAAAAGCCTAATAAAAAAACCCACTTGATACGTGTGCATATCAGAAAGACAAATAAGTTATACTGAAACTGCCCTAATTGAACTCACTGAAAAGATTGAGAAAGCTTTTGAGTAAGGCACACCCTAGACGATCAATTATATTGCGCAATATTTAAGATTGTGCAATATAATTGATTGTCTAGGGTTAATATTGAAGATTGCGCAAACGTCATTTGGATACAAAACGCAATTCAATCTTATTGCACTATATTATTGTAGGTCTAGGGTGCGCCTAAGAAATGGTCCTCCGTGCCTTTCTATATCCTGAGGATACATAGGTACTTAATGCTTTTGATAACACCTCAACAGTTAGTTGTTTAAGCTGCTGGTGTTCAGTTTTAATAAATAAAAAATAAAGAAACAGATGTACCTATGTAAATAGAAAACAACAAGGACAACACTATCTCACGTGGTTAATATCGATTTTTACCAACAGCTATGTGGTGCAGAACAAAACATCGGAGGCTCGTCGGCGAAAGTCAAAACATGAGTACGTATTTCATATTGTATTAAGTACTTAGCTATATTTTGAGATTGACTTTTAATGGACTTAACGATGAGCCTACGATTTCCTAGACCGAATACGAGGAGACACTTGTAAATATGTATCGAGAAAAGGATGGTACGGCCGTGCCGCTTATTTGCTCGACTTGGTGGGGGCACGGCAGTGCCCCCACCAAGTGGATGGAGAGATTACATATAGCAAGAAATTCGGCACCCAATAATTGCGAAAAGAATGAAAGCTATGCAGATTTTTTACCAAGTAAAATGTCATTGCTCCTGGCACTGACAATTCACCGCGATATGTAACTTTATTGACTTGTAGGTAACTATCGACGACCTCTTGATAGCGTGAACTGCAGACATATCACATCGACTAAGCTTAAGACGCAATAGATTTTACGGGGATTATACTTCTGAAGGACGTAATGGCTGAAACCATTTTACCTATATCGATGAGAACTGTTAACGACGCGTTGGATATTCTAAGAATATTGTAACCGAATGTAAGTAACATAACATGACTGTTATTTTTTCTTCTTTTGGCACCTCAGTGAATAACAGTCGAATTTCATTGACTTACCTATAGAGGTATTACCTACTCGTAATTTACAATTTTATTTAAGTAAGTACTTATCTAGTTACGAAAAAAACCGTTTCTTCACATCTCACCGCTAACAAGTGGGATTTAAACCAGCGACCTATGAATAGAATAACTTTTGTCTTCTGCGTGATGTATGTATGTATATCAAGTTAAGGTAGGAGATAGATGAAGTAGTCAAGATATTGGGGTAGGCTTGGGACAAGAAAACCAACTCATTCAAAGAATCCGTGCGCTTATTACTATGAAATAAATATGATTCACATTTTTGCAATTTTATATATTTCATTTCCATTCTTAACCTAATAGATTATATAGCATCTTTGCATTATAAGTAGATATAATTATAATATATCTGTATTAGAAACTAAGGTAATTGCAGGTTTATATTTTAGTTTTGTATATTATAGCCGTAAAGCCATTATGAATTATGACTGATTATGACTTAATCTATAGGTACCTACATAAAGTACCATCATATTCTATTCAGGGATTTTAAAGATAACATAAGTCTACTATATATTTTAGAACAAGTTGCGTAAATTTTTAGTTTATACAGTAAAAGTTACATTACGGACTCTTTCCTGGAAGACATTATCAGGTAGGTCTAGTTTAACAAGGTACAAAAGTAAATAGCTACTTTGAAGCGGACCGTACCTACCTAATTCGAATAACCACATATGAACGAAATAGTTTTAATACTTTATTTCACATTCGTGGCAAATAGTAAAAGTCACATGAATAATATACTTAAATGATAAAAAAACAATAAAAGTAATAAAAGCATTTTTTGACAAGAGTTACAAATTAACAATACTTAGATAAATATTATGCTCATTGTATAATATGCATAGCTCATCAGATCATTATTAAACTAATTATATATAAGGCAGATGTATGCGTTATAGAACGCATAACATTGAGCCCAATTTTAAAAAACGCCCTGTTAGATAGTATATTTGGAAATTTGCAGCATTTAGAATAACATGTATAACATGCTTCGACCATTATAATCAAAGATAACATGGAAGGCCCTGACGAGAATTACTCCTATTTCAGACAAAATACCTCAAAACGTTTGAAACTTAAAAAAGGTGTGAAAGATACGTACTCAAACAAAAATCTGTCTGAATCACTGGACTGAATTTAGCCCATGATTCAATGAATTTTTTTACACAGCAAATTCACTAGCCATAGCGAAAAACAAACATGCGAAAAATTCGGTCATAGATTACCGGCAAACGTCAAAAATACCCGGGGCCATAGACAAGATAGTATATGTCATAGACACCTTTTTTGTTGTTTTTTCCTCCAAATAAGAGTGTAGGCACAAACCTTGTAACGGAGCTCCGTAACGTTAAGCATATAAAATTTTATTTAGCAACATTAAGTTTAAGTAAATATGATAATTATAAAACAAATATAAAACCTACCAAAAAGTTTAATAATCAATTATCAAAGAGAAAACTTTCTTTACACCCTTTTACAGAACACTACTATCCCTAAATAACATTATTAATAATTATTAGAATAATAAGAAATGCATTTTCTTTATTAACAATATTAACATCTGTCATGATGCAGTAATATAATTATACTATTATGTCAATGCATCATGCACCATTTCCTAAAACTAACCAACACTTTGGCACAATATAAATAGCCAATATTTAGCTGCCATTGTAAGAGCAAAATAAATGTTTTATGTGTTCCCAGTATGGAAGTAATAAGAACTTTTTACGTACACCACTTATTACTTCCATTGTGCTTAGTTTGTGAATTGCGTAGAGTGAGCGCAAAACTAGCCTGTGAACATTCTACGTCAGTAAAATTTTGTCTTAAATTGCAAAGCATATGCCTACATTGCCAACAATCGTAAAACTCGAGCACCTTTAAATTAGTTCATTATTTTTCAATTATTCACTTACTAATTAATAACTACTAATAACAGTTTAGAAATATCGTTTACCCAACTTTAACTACCTACTGTCAGTTTATATAACAAGAGAACAGATAACTTATAAGTAATTACAATTACACTTACTACTAATATAATAAAAGCACACCCTAGGTATATTTAGCTACCAACAGCCTGACCTAGTGCCAGATGTAAATAAACTAGGATACAATTGATACACAAATAAATAATAAAAACTATTCAGACCCAAAAGGGATATCGCTGACATATCGCCTACCGAATCGGTCGTTTATACCGCTCTGTTACCCCGTGTGTCCGAGAATTTACCCTAACTAGGTAATAATAGAAATAAATATTCCTAATAATAATAGGAATCTTTATCTATGCTCACTTCAAAATTCACCCTAGTGGATTATGAGAAACGTATGACCATGAGTTCGTAAAAAACGAATTTATCAAGGAAGAGTAAATTCTCGGGTGTATTCTCGGAATAACCTATAATTTTATAAGAGAGTTACAATCCTCTTTATCGTGCTGAAAATCCGGGGCACGGTTTTTAACAATAAAGAAGTCAATTACGAAATATAGTCTTCCAGCAGTTAAAATTTTCTCTTGCTCGGTCCAACAACAAACAACACTACTTATCTAAGTCATTTCACTTCATGTAACGTCCAAACAAAACCTTTAAATAGTTTATAAGGCCCCGATAAATTAGGGTCTTACCCCGTTCATGTATAAAAACATTGATTCCCATTTTATTTACTTATTTCAACCCACACTAAGCACCATGTTATAGAGGTTTTCACCAACACAATTGTTTTTTGTTTTTGTTTTAGTTAGCACTCTGATTTCACTTCTTTATAATTTAAGTAAAAAAGTTTTTTAAAGTTTACTTATTGAACCACTAATAAACGTTTGTACATAGCTGTTTTATTCTCCTCAAACTCAATGTTACTAAGTTGGAAGCCAACGAAAACCAGCCATACACAAATCTAGAAATCCTTGTATGATTCTGCTAGAACCACGGTACGTTCACTCCAAAAATCCAACTCCTCGACATCAATCTATCATTAGATTGATTGACTTCTCGACTTCAATCTAATGGTGCAAGATAGCCAGATGGATCAGTAGAGAGGAGAGCTCCAGCTCCTCAGAATAGCCGTTAGTGAGGATGACGCTGCGGTACCCAGTGCGAAGGCACTTCAGCGGGTATGTCGCTTGCCCAATGAAGTTGGGGTCCCCGAACATGTCCTCGTCCTGCACGAGGAACCTGATGAGAGCCAGCTCCGGATTGGCCACCTCGAACTCGCATATCTCGTTCCACACGCGGTTTATGCCGTTGTCGCCTGGGAAATTAGATGCCAGTTATGTATTTGTAATGACACGCTAAGAAGGATACTATGGTTTTTAGAACCCATGTTCGATTGTGGGAAGTAAATGTTGCAAAGGGCTCCTTATTACATTGCAACTACCAGCACTGTCCAATAGTAGGCGCAGCAACTGGTATGCAGCAAAAGATTACCTACATTAAATAAATAAAAAAATATGTGGGGACATCTCACACACGGCCATCCGACCCCAAGCTAGGCAGAGCCTGTGATATGGGTATCGGACAGCTGATATACATATCTACACAAGTACATAGATAGATACATATTAAATATAAACACCCAACGACCCGAGTACAAAAATCTGTCTTTAAACAAATATCTGTCCCAGCCGGGAATCGAACCCGGGACCTTTGGCTTAGCAGTCTGGGTCACTAACCACTACACCAGTCGGCTGCCTTATATTACGAAGATTGCACTGACCAACAGTCTTGGTGACGAGTTTGACGCCGGCGTCGTAGTCGGCGCCGATGAGCTCGACCTCCACGAAGGGGTTGGCGGTGCCGCGGCCCGACTTGCACAGGTGGCGCGCGCCGATGACGCGTAGCTTCAGCGTCACTGGACGCACCTGGGAACAGAACGAACGAGGTATAACAGATGATGCTGCCATTTGTGTTCAAAAGCTGATTTTATTTGTACAAATTAAGAAGTTTCATGACGGTGGTGCTAAAATCTTGTGGGAATGTTCATAGATTCTATGTCGTATTATGATTAAGGCAGCAATATACGGCCCAGCATACGCGATTCCTGTCTACCAAAAAACAAACAGTACGGTTCTAAAGATAACTGCGAATAAGCATTTTACCTTCTTCTCGATACAGCGCCTGTCAGTGGTCGAGTACCCCTCGTCGAACATGAAATCCGGCTTCAGAATGTATCCGCAGTTGCCATTCTCCTTGAACTTGCCATAGTTCACTTGCATCGGCTTGTCCGGCGTCTGATAGTTCAGCGCCACCATCTGCGAGCCGGCGTTCCAGAACGGGACCGGGTTGTAATTCGACGAGTCGATCCTCTGCCCTTTCGGGTAAATGCGGGACAGCTGGATCGTGTGGTACTTCAGGAACAGCTGCGTCTCGGTCTGGCACATGAGGCGCTCGGCCTTCGTTTCCGGGAACGAGGACATCTCGTTGAAGATGAAGTTCTTGCTGCGTATGCGGTCCTGGTTGAAAGCGACGGAGCGGCAGTAGACTATCAGGTTGGACATTTCTTTGGCTATGCGCCAGGTGCGTTCCATTTTCTTGTGTTGGAGGGAGCGTGCGCTGGCGGTTTGGGCGGCTTCCTTGATGGCGGTGAACCACTCGAGGGCGATTTCCCTGGTGGGGGCCTCCATCTCGAAGGGCGCGCAGGCGGAGGGGCTCTTGATGCGGATGAGCCACTGCGGCGCGGCCGAGCCCTGCTCGCCCACGGCCAGCTCCACGCCCGCGTCGTACAGGTCCACCACGCCCTTCTGCTGCGTGCCCATCGCCGCCGCCGCGTTCTCGCTGTCTATCACGCCCTGGTGAAGTGTACGAATGTTATGTTATAATCTCGTAGGGGTAGGTTATTAGCTTGATTGCAGTTAGTGTAAGGTGCGATAAGGTTTAAGGTATGAAATAAACATGCGTGCTTGTGTATATGTAAATATATTTATGAGGAATTTATCAACGCTAGGTAATTAAATAGACATGCGTGCTTTTGTATGTACAATTATTTATGAGTACATTATCAACGCTAGGTACTAATGAAATGAACATGCGGGATTTTGTATGTACAATAATTTATGAGTACATTATCAACGCTAGGTACTAATGCAATGAACATGCGTGATTTTGTATGTAACAATATTTATGAGTGCATTACAAACGCTAGGTAATGAAATAGACATGCGTGCTTTTGTATGTAACAATATTTATGAGTATTATAAACGATAGGTAATGTTATTTATAAACACGTGAGCTTTTGTGTGAAACAATATTTATGAGTACATTATCAACGATAGGTAATGAAATTTATAAAAATATTTATGAGTGAATTATCATAACTATTAAAATTTACAAACAACACACTGTGCGAAACCCAAGAATCTCTTTAAAATCTTGCTTGAAGTTTGCCTGGTGCGCCGAGCTCTCTGATTGGTCGCTCACCTGAATCTCGCGCACATGATTGGCTGGGAACCATTTCTGCATCTGGAAGCCATAGTCTCCGCGCCACCAATCCTCGTGATCTTTTACCACGTTGCGTATAATGGCGTGTTTGACAAATGTCAACTCATCAGGCTGCTGAGCTCTGTAGTCGTACAAAGCTTCCACTGTGATCTAGAAGGAATAACTTTTGTATTTATAGCTTTTCGATACTAAACTCGTTAGTTTTTTAGTTAGTCGTCGGACTTACTACACGTAGATATATAAATATCTACTGTAGGCCGTAATTACCTGTATTTTTATGTAGTTTACATCTGCAGGGTTAGTCATGCACAGTCGGATTAGTGATTAAAGTCACCATTTTATGTTTTATATAGTTGTAGTGTAACGTAAGACATAATTTATGGAATAAAGTTTATTTAACAGTATCAATTAAATATTGTAGTAAATACGTTCACAACATGTAGTGAAGAAAGTAATAGAAACGTTAGACACTATGTGAAAAGGCTAACATACTAAGGGAAACCCATAACACTTTATTATTATAGTATTTATTATTATAGTATATATAGTATTATTATAGTATTTATTAATTAAAATTCTTTATTACTTTTGTTTAGCAGAGCGCACATCTGTAGATATAGGATGACAGTTTGTCACAGCTCTATATATTATTTATTTCTTTATTTTATTTTATATCTTCTTGGATCGGCGAATATTATTAAGTATATTTATTCCCTTGAAAATGTATTACATAATACTTAATTTGAGGGTCATGATATATTAAAAGTGATTTAAGAATAATGAATGAATTACCCTTGATGAAAACGACGAAGGATCCATGTACCCAGCTGTGCCATACATCGAAGTGTCATCCGGTTCCTGGAAAAGAAATGATTTCATTTTATAAAAAGCGTTTCTTACACTTTTAGCTATCAATATAAGTTATTGAAATAGCGAGCCGAAGAGTACGTAAAAATTGTGAAATACGGGACCTAGGGAATGAAATCTCGATCTCGCGAGATCTATCCATCTACCTAGATAACCTATGTGTTAATCCAGGTTCTCAGCTAACTCCATACCAAATTTCATTACAATCTGTTCAGCGTCTTGACGTGAAGAGGTAACAAACATACACATACATACTCACAAACTTGCACTTTTATAATATTACTATCTGTTCCCGCGAGCTTCGCCTCGCCTTAAATAGTTTTCCCGTGGGAATTCCGCGATAAAAATTATCCTATGTGATTATCCATTGTGTCAGCTAACTCCATACCAAATTTCTTTAAAAACGGTTCATACATGCACATACACAGATACTCACAAACTTTCGCCTTTTACAATATAAAATTAGTAGGAAGTAGGATGACTGACCGCAATGATGCTGTGGATGTGGTGCTCGCTGATGGGGTTCTGTAGCTTGACCTTCTTGTAGAGCGGGTGTTTCTCATAGTAGGCCACCAGCTCGACCAGGCTCTCGAACTTGATGGTGCCGATGGTGTAGAGACGGCCCTCCAGCTTGATGCGGCAGTGCTTGATCTCGCGACCCGTCCTGTGAGGTGCAAGCCAGTTGGGTATACGGTAAAATACCAAATTAGCTTAATCTAAGTACGGTCAGCTGCATAAGTACACTTCTGGTCTGTTGCTGCTGGCAGACCACCTGCTAGAAGGTCCGATGACATCTGCGGGGTTGCGGGGAATCAGTGGACAAGAGCGGCACAGGACCGGAGGAAATAAGGAGGCCTATCCCCAACAGTGGGCGATAAAAGGCTCATAATTATGATGATACCGTACCATAATACAAAACATGACTGTTGCATACCTGAAGCTGATGGCATAAGAGCCCGCGTCCTTCTCACTGGGCCGCACCAGGAAGGCGACTTCCGTGCCGGTCTTCCTCAGCAGCTCCTCGGCCTGAGCGCGCGAGCACTGCCGGTGGTACCACTCCTTCTCCTCGTGCTTCTTCGGCTGCGGCACCGGCTCCGTGAGCAGCGTCTCGAACTCCTGGTGAGTTGGAGTGATTGGATATTAAATAATAATGTAATTACAATGAAATGTAACTAATTACTACTACTACTTGCATGCTGTGGTTTTTTTGGAGTGTTAACTATTTTCTGTGTTTGTGTTCTAGGTAATATATAAATAAATAAAATATTGTGAGGAAGGGTAGAGCTATCAAATGGATGGAATTTGTACTCTCGTTTCAAATGCGTTGTTGTTACTAAGGATACATAATGTCTTGATCTTATTCAATGCTCATACATAGTATTTCAGAACAGATCTAGCATATAAGTACTTAGAATCTAGAAGTTATTTTAAAAATGGGAAAGTAGTATAAATAAGAGGACCGTGAAACCCACCTGACTGCGCAGCGAGTGCTGGCGGTAGTGCGTGATGAGGCTGTACAGACTGTCGAAGCACACCGACTTGATCAGGCAGTACTTGGTGATGCCGCGCTCGTTCTGCACCTTGATGCGGCAATGGTTCACCTGGCCGTTCCTCCAGAACGACAGACAATAGTCGCCGACGAACGTGACGCTTTCGCGCACCAGAAAGGTCCCTTCGCCCAAGTGTGCGTGCGCTCGGATCAAGTCTTCCGCCTCCTTCCTGTTGCCGACTAGCTTCCCGTGGAACCAGCACTCTCCGAAGTGGAGTTCCTCCTGGGGCACGCTCATGGCGACCTCGGGCTCCGGCTCGCCGTCGCTCTCGCCGTCCGTCTCGCCCTGCGTGTTGTAGTCCGTGTAGTACAGCTTGTTCTCCGTCAGCACAAACACGTGTTTGTTCCAGTCCTTCTCGACCGGGTCTTGGAGGCGGAGGATGCCGTTTTTAATGGAGTTCCTCAGGTCCAGGTCCTTTCCGTCCTCCATATGGATAGCGAAGGAGTTGTCTTCGACGCCTTCGGGGAGCTTCTTGTGTTTGAGGATGATCTTGCGGCGGAGGTCGTACGGGGAGGGCAGTGCGGTCTCGTTGGCCTTGTACGGCGTGACCAGCAGTAGGTCTCCGAAGTATTCCTGGAAGGCGCTGGCCATGCGGCGTTGTTGCGGCAGGGAACAGTTGTCTTCGATCGACAGGATCAGAGGGTAATCCGACGTGGCGAACGCGTGCTCCTTGATCGTCTTCAGCACATCCATGAACCTGAAATATTTATAAAGTTAAACGGTTTACGAAGTCTAACAATGAAATGCAGAAAGGAACATTAAGCCAATGTCGGCATTAAATCCATGTATGTCTCTTTCTGTCCGTATACTGCCAAAAGTGCCAAAGCGAGGCATTTAAGGTCGAAATTAGCTTAAAGTCCCTATCTGCGACTCACCGTAAGGCAGAAGTAATCAAACTTGAAAGTTGATCAGACAAAAACAGGAACGCTCAGTCTAACAGTTTAACCAGTCACAGTGAAAGTTAACAATTGCAGCCAAAAATCCCGGTCGATTAAATCGTCAGTAGAAATCCTAACACACCATAGACTAGACAACCAAACTCACTTGATCTTCGTAGTGAGCGTGTGGCCGTGGTAGATGAAGGGCGATCCGTCGGGCCCGTCCCAGCAGTCCAACTCGATGCAGCGGCAGCCGGCGCGCAGGCACCGCACGTAGGCTTCGAGAGACGACTCCGAGGAGAACTGGTCACCGGTCAGATACCTTGGAAAGGTGTCAGGTTAGTTGTGGTGAATGGAGTGATGTGAAATTGTGTGGAAAGTTTACAGACTGGAATCTTATCAGTGGCGTCTGAACCAATAAGTCAATGCGTCTAAGTGGCATATAGGAATGGACAGGATTATCGAACTTGGTTTTTCAAAGTTCTAAAAGAAGAGTCTTTTAAGATTTTAAAGGTAAAATTAATTTTTGCTTTCATGTTGTACTGAGTCTACTATAGCGAATGTATAGTCGGGCAAACTGATTCGCTGAGCGGAAATCAAATAATAACAAACACGTGCACGGATCGATTGTTTGACATTCCCATAACAAATAACTAACCCATGTTATTTTCATTATGGAACTATATGAGTTATGGCGTATGTTCTATTAACAAAGCTAAATGAAGCCGACCGTACTATAGCGAGTTTCAAAGGTTTCTTTTTATTCTTTTCATTTCTCGTTCTGATAAGTTCCTTATCATAGAATAAGGAGTACTACTGTACTTTTTATTATACCTATGTCCTTACTAACGAAGTGCACGAAAGTAGCCTCTCCGAGTGACGTATAAACTATGCCTTATATTCCTGTGACGAACTAGACAGAAACTGACTACAGAAGGGCTAGCACGGGGCGCAATTAAGCCGTGATAAAAGTATAGCATCGCGCTCATTCACATCGCACAGTCTCAAGAGTGAGCGCGACGGAGAACTTTTATCACGTTTTAAATGTGCCCCGTGCTAGCTCATCTGATCTGACTGGCTAATCTCACCCGGGAGACAAACCCTACTGTCGCCGATAAGCTAAGAAAGAGAAGTTCCTTACGTATTATGTGAGGACGATATCCAGTAATGGGAGAGGGGTCTCTTCATCAGGTCCTCGTTGACGTGCTCGTGGCGGCTGTCCCACACCGTGTTCTGCTTGGAGAACAGCATCTCGATGAACTGGGGAAAGAAAGTAGATTCTTGAGTAAACAAATATCATACTGTATGTAAAATTCACAGTGTGCCGCAAACATAATTAAATATGTAGTTGATACAATTTGATTAGATTGAAAAGCCAAAATAACTTATTGTAACATATCGCTTATAGCTATTTCTTTCAAACAACCGGTAGAGTTTTTTTTAAGCAATAAGGCGGCCTTTTTGGACTCTTTTTTGTTTGGTGTTTTTTTTTATGTACCTATCTCCTTTTAGTTCAAATACAGTGTATTGTAATGTATAACCATAAGTCAATAACATAGAAGACAAAAGGAGCAACAAACCTCGCTCAGAGTGAAGTAGGGCTCGATGATGTTCCTCTGAGGGTCCATCAAGTAGTCTCTGATGAACTCGGAGGCGCGCCGCTCGTCGTGTCCCATGGGATCATTCTGTTCGTCCCGGAGAAACGCTTGGAACTCGCGCAGAGAAATGGTGGTCCCATTGCTACAGTACTGCCCGTATTTGTCGAATAGATCGTGCACGTTCTGTGGACATCGCATTCGGAGATGTTACGTGGGTGGTTTATTGTTGGTTATTGGTTTAGATATTTGGATAAAGAGCACGCTCGCCAGAATCCTGTCGACACTTTTCATGTATTTCTCTGTAAGTTTGCCGCGGTACTTAAAGTATTCGCTTCAGCATGTAGCATAAAGTACGGTTTAAGTAGCGAAGGCAGTGGCTAGCTAGTTTGCTATATAATTACCATCGCTGGCAAGCATTATTAATTCGCTTACATGGTCAGAATTGTTAGTTTGAAATCATTTGTAAACAAAAATAAATAATACACATAGCAAAGTTCTTCACTACGGAACATTATACGGATAAGGCTACAGATTGGTCCCACGGCAAACTTTTCTTTTGATGATGAAGTAATTAAACAAAACTTTCCTTCTTTCGATGGGAAAATTCAATAAAAATAGGCTTTTTATAGACACTTAACAACCATGCAAACATCGAACATTTATTATTAATTTAAGTATATTAATAAGTTACTTTTTAGTGATATGGTTAATACATAATTATATATGAATTTAATCTTTCTGTAACTGATATAAAAGTGTAGGTCCTAATGCATGCTAGAACGATTTAGAATGGCGGCCGTTACCTACATAAGCGGGAGTAGGATGGAGTATTGAGAGACAGATAGGGCAATATAGCATGAGACCGTCCGCCATTTTAATATTGTTCTTTATTCAAGAATTTTACTCATATAAATATTGAGATTTGCTTATAATTTAAACATGTAACATCGATCTTTATAAAATACAGATTGGAACATAAATAATAATGATGTTACAAAGGACCAGCCTTCTAATCGATCACCGATAACATTCCATCCTGTATATTGTGTAGTATCACCTACAACTCTACAAGGAGCACAAGCTTCGTTACGATTTCAGTCATCCAATAAACTTGTAAAACGATACTGTAGGTTGTACCCCTTGAAATAATGGCTGTCGATAAGAAAATGCATCTAATCTATGAAAGTCTAATGAAACATTATACTACGCCTACATGGACAATACACGTGCCTGTCTTCGAAGATAGCATACAAAGGAGGTGCACTTAACTATGAAAAGGCACTAATGTAAAGCGAAAAGCGTGTGACGTGTATGCCGCCTACGTCTTGCTTCTACCCCATTCATTATGCGAACAGAGGGCGTAACGAGCACTGTGTATACAACTTTTGTTTAGGAAACATAATCCAGCGCTATAATTAGCAACCATCTATCGACAGCCACTTCGCAAGCACATAATTTCACAGTCAAGAAAATATGAAGTCGCCAATTTAACGTACCGGCGCCCTTATACTACGTCGGGGGAAGGACGGATAGTGGCATAACCTACGATTAGTTACACCACGGACTAAATGTCATGGACGAACCATCCTCAGCATGTACGTCATAAGTCGTGTAACAGAAATAAAAAGCTTATGGACGCCTCTAATATATAGACGCCTATTATTCAGCATCTAAAAAAGATTGAAATATGACAAAAAATACACATTGTGGTATAATTCGTTCGCTTTGTTTGATGACACATATTTCTATTTTATACTATGAAGATAGCTCTTTCTGCAAAATTCTAAAAATGCAATAAAACTTAAACAAACTATTATGTAGTAGAGTCAATACAATCAAATACAATGCCTATACAGATATGTAAATGAGGCCACGAAATTAAAGTAAAAGAGCAGGGCAATACAATGTGAGCTGTTATTATATTATTGACGCTACCTTAGTTGTTTAAGTCATCATTAAATTAATTAATAATATAATTAGTAGTGGTTAGCAGGTTGTTATTAACAACATTTGATAAAAGACGAAAGAAATAATTAAGAATTTACTAGAGTAAATACACTGAGTAGAATAAACGGACTCAAAATCCATTACACCGTATCTTTCCTTAGTCTTCTATTTGAATTATGCAATATTAATGATAGAACTTTTAATGGCCATAGCATTAAAGGCTATTTCGTGCAGCTTATTATGAACGCTATTGTCACCATCACAAAAACTGAAAAAGCTTCCAGGGAAATTCAAAACTTATTGTGGTAAAAATAATTGTAAGTATGTGTGTGGGTGTATGTGTTTGAGTGGGTCTGTGGGTGTATGTACGTAGTCTGGTGTAGGTGTACATTGGTTATCAGGAGCTGGTCCTGGTGCTTTTATCACAATACGTAGACACAACACTTTGTAAGTATTAAAATCTGAATATGTGAATAAAAATTGGCTATAGCTACATGGACATCTTGCCTTTCAAAATTAGGAATGCTATACGTTCCAAGACGCACTCCGTTGAACTATTTATATCTGTCTCTGTCGCCTATCACTATGGCTACTACTATGCGTGTGCGAAGGAGACAAATACAAATAGCCAGGTTTGTATCAAGAAAACATCCTTCCAACAATTGCTAAAAAAGAATGAACGTTTTTAAGAAAAAAATAAAACATTGTGATTATGCGGGTGACGTTAATTCTAACATAACACAATGCGCCAGCTCTTGATAACGAGCCTATGTATTTCACTAATGTTATTTACAAGTATAATAGTGTATAATCAGGTATAAGCGATACCGTTGTCGCGATGCTGGGGGGCCTTATTGTTAGTGTTGTGGTTAGCGCTGCAGTTTTGTCTTTAACTTCGGAGCGCTTCGCTGACCATGGCAAAATCTCGTTACTGTATTAATTACCTACAAGCGCACTGATTGCTTGTTCGTACTACTTAGAGTACCCTGTGAGTACTCAGTACCCCCCTGAGTTAGTGACATAAGGATTTGGCTTCACAGCTCGACAGCGATATTGCTTAGGTCTGAATAGAGCTTAAATAGGACTGCTATTATTCAGGCCAAAATGCTACCGTTTTAGTTGGTTTAATGAGCCGTTTTCCTTGACAGCTGTCAGTTGAGCTTTTGGGTAAGCCGATAGATGGCGTGAAAACGCAGTGTACCAACTGTCAAAAAATACATAGAGAGCAAAGAGTACTAAACTCAGAATAAGAACTCACTAGTTGTGATTAAATGAAATTAAATAATAAACTCTATCTTCAGATTGGCAAGGGACCATGATCCATAGTCCTTAGGCATTATTACAGTATAGCAGTCACTATCACAAGAGTCACTATCTCACAAGAGTCACTATCTCAAAAGAGTCACTATCTCAAGTGCACTAACTCTACAGTATCAAGGGAGGAGGAGCAGATAGCTCAACTACAACTCAATTAATACAGGAGAAACACAAGGAAACTGAGAAAACTTGAAAAGAACGGCTGTACGCACAATCGCACTGAACGCTGAAGCAACAGTGACATCGACATCATAGAGAAAATAATACTACAATTCTACCTACCTACGTCACTTTCACATTTCGTTAGCCTCACAGAATAACATATTGTGATCAGACAACGCCATCTATTTCTCCAAAAAGGAACTTTTTTTTTTTTTAACAAACGCCTCATAAACATGAAGCTTGTTGTAAACGCAGTAGGTACATCATAGACCAAGAGTTCAAAAAGTACCGTCATTGACAGGTCTCACGTTTATAAAACCAACTATACCTACTAACGAACTGTACAAGAATACAAAATTTAGGTAGGTACTTACATTCTCGTCAAAAATGAGCTTGTGGTACAGAGTAGAGAAATCATCGAAGCCGATTTCCCCCTTCGTACCGGTGTCTACCTCTTGGAAGAAATCTCTCAGTTTACTTGTCGATATTTTGCAGTTTATTTTTGGTAAAAATGCCTTCACTTCCTTCAGTGTCACTCTGTTGAGAAACATTAATTACGTTTTAAATTTTAATTTTATTTAACTTATTGAAAATAAACATTTCAACGAAATTAAATCTATGATGTCATGCGCATACAGTATACTGTCAAAGAAAGAGGGCAATCGATTTAATTTCGTTAAAATGTTAAGTGCAATTCACACTATAACTATTATATTATTATTATTATAAGAAAAAGAATGCAATTCGCATTAGATTAGCACTCAATACCTACGCAGCGTGTAATCTATTATGATGTAGGGAAGTTACAGAAGTGTACTTAGGTATGTTCACATAATTTAATGGAGGGATTACTTTAGTTTCATCTTCCATAGAGCATCCATCATAATTTGCTAGATTTGCAAGACTAGTCTTCAATACCATCGGGTAATCTATTCTGGCCAGATTTCAAAACAATATCCCGTGGCCAACATGTGGAGCGAGCGTGATATACAAGCGGTTCTAAGCTTTAACGTAGGCTAGTAGCCGATTCATCGATATTACATACATAAGTATCGATGAATATGATCATAATATTTATGTAGCTAGTGCCTACAGCTCAAGTTTCATCGTGTTGAAATTCCTGCATGTCCAAACCTGGCTAGGTAACTAGGCAGGTAGGTACTAAGCTGTTGATATTTTTAAGGCTGAGCCATCCGGTCATCACACCGCCATACGATAACAGAATACTTACTTTTTATGGTTGTTTTCTATAGCATAAAACTCTTTCCGAAGCCATCTCTCGATTTGTAGCGGGTAGGGCGCGTTCTTTTCCTCTTCGATGAGGAACCGCACGCCCTTCACCCACGCGAAGGTTTCGTCCTCGTCGGTCACCACTGGAAATGGGAAATTAATGTGAACTAAATAAATAATGCATGTGAATATTTTGTTGGATACCTGCCTGCACCCGACTCAATGGTGGAATTTCATCTTTTTATGCATTATGCTACTTTACATTATTTCTCAGCTAAATGTGCTGATTTCTTCAATATGGCTTCCTTCAGTAAAGGAGCCATGAATAATGTGTTATGCGTCATGGCATGTTCTCTATTTTATAATCATAAATCAGGATTGAAAGTGCATACAGATTGAATATTAGGCCAGCCAGGCTACCATTGTAGAACTTTGTAGAACTTTTATATGTCAATATATCAACTTATATCATAAATTTATAAATTGTGTTGCTTTCATCTTCATTTATCGCAAAACAACTAGTCACATAAAAATAGGTAGGACCATGGAGAGTGACATAGATAGGCTACATATCATAATCACCTTTGATGATGGTAGAATTTCTACTTTCAAGCCATGAAAACTTATCTTTTGTTAAGAGCAAAAGCACCTACCATTTTGATGATTTAACATGGAAAAATATTTTTGTTAGCATCTGAATAAATGACTAAATGCATTTTAACTTGGATAACATGATCAGACAATGTAAAGTAATGCCTGGTGAATTTAAAACAGATATGGTCGCATAGAATCAGTGAAAGTATAGTACAATGACGATACCATTGAATGTATGTATTAACATTTATTTCACCTTGAAGTGGGTTATGGTTTATAAATAAACACTTCAAATCTTTGCAGCATGTACAGCCAGCCTGTGCAATGTTTGTGATTAAGTTTTAATGCTATTAATTTCCCGAATTTACTTAACATTGAACATGGAGCTAACATAGCCACGTTACAGCATTTATTTTAACATAAAGGATTAATGATTTTAAATTAATAAACTACTGACACTTACACCTGCGTTTATGGTATGTTAGACGTTGATAATGATATTTAATTGGTTTCATACTGTACTCTTCAAGAAACATAAATAATTATCTTAAATTTACTTAAGAGTTAACACAAGTCTGGATTTGAGAGAGTACTAAGAAGCATTGAGCTGAACTTGATAGATAGCATGAGCTACAGGGAAAAAAACAAATTACATAACATCATCAGAACATTGTTACTTAGAATATATTCCTCATGAAGCAAAGATATGTTTATATTCTGAAACCTTCATTTGCATGACTTTGATTCTATATTGTGTAGTTATAAGATAGGAGATCATTTCAACAAAGACATTTAAATTCACATCCTTTGTATGAGCCAGCCTCTTTATATTTTTTAAATGCTCAGATATCTTTTATGATCTTTTCAGTGACGACAATGTGTGTTATTAATACAGTTGTAACCCTCAACCTTTTCTGAATGCAGCCAAATTAGCATAGCATACATATTTAGGATGAATAATTTGCCATGCTAATATAATGATTGTGCATCAGCCAATGCTTTCAGCCGCCCATAACTTATGCAGACTGGTCACTTCTGAGGTAAAGTTCCAACAAAGTACGCACTCACAAGCAATGAAAAAATTCCAGTGACGGAACGGCAATGGCAGGTTGTACCTTTTCATTGCTTCTGAGTATATATTAAGTTAAGGAAAAGAAACATGGTGTTGCACAGTTGTGGCCAAAGTGTAGCACAGGGTCAACCAAGATAGAGATCTATCCCATTGATTTCTTCTTATTGAATAGAAATCACTGGACCTGATTACTGGTGTTGTACAATTTGGTATAATAATATAAGTACCTACATATTTTATTATCTGTGGCAGCGGAACCATTGTGCATATCAACTAGATCTAAACTGCCCCCCTAAGCTTGGACCATTTCCCACCATACTGGTTCACTGCGGGTTGGTGGGGTCTTTCAGCATAACAGTGATGGTATACATTGTACTTAAATTCAATGAACACCACTGACCATCTGACTGATCAAGCACCACTCTTATATACATATTGAAAAAAAATATACCAATTTAACATGATTAATAAAATTATAATTATATTTTCACAATAATTATGTGTCTCTCACAATAGAATTTTAACGCAAAATAATACCCAAGCAGTTAAACCTGTAGTCAAAATCAAAGTCAAGGTTAAGAACATTATAACTTTCAAATATACATACAAAGTAGGGACAAATCAGCTCAAGGTTTAAATGTCTAATACAAACAGTGAGAGGCTGTTAGTAGGATACTGAACAAATTTCGAAATGCTTTATGAAATTAAAGTTTATGCAGACAAAAGCTCTTAATAGTCACGATATAAGTAAATATTGAAATATGGATGACACATTTAAGGAATACTTACAGGCGAAGGAGACCGACCGCATCTTGAACTCGGAGCCATAGTAGATGGTGAAACATTTTGCATTTTCCAGTCTCTTGGTTTCTTCTGGCCATCTTTCAAAGTCTTTGGATGACTTTCCCACCCTTACTTCCTTTATTTCTCTTATGTCTATGGCCCCTTCATAGGAGTGCCTCTGAGCTCCACTTCGGAACCAAATCACTTGATTTGTCTCCCGACGGAGGTACAGGGAGCGCCTCTCGGGACGCTTGCGAGGGTAGAATTTCAACACACTGGATCCCCTTTCTATGAATGATATAATTTGATCACATTCATGGATCAAACCGTCTTTCCCACCGTTATAATGAACGGTGCTCATTTTCACAACTTAAATGTTAGTTCTTATTAATAAAAATACACATAACTTCAACACTAATGCGTTTCAAACAGCACCATTTGTAAATAATTCATAACGTCAAAATAAATAAGCAGCAACTTCCATTCTCTTTGGCTGTTACTTTCGTGATTTGTATAATGATTAAAATCGTAACAGGATTTGATTGAATTTCCCCACAAAATATATTGTATCAATTTTAAATTTAAAACCAAGACAACTATTCTTTACGAGAGCGAATTGAAATTGAGACAAAATCACGACCCAAACACTGAGCAAATAAATTTACAAGATTGTTGCGGGAGGAAATGAAGTGAGTGAAATAAAATCCGGGCAAAGGAAGGAATGAACGAATGAATGGATGATGGAATGAAATATTGACAGCTGACAGATGCTTCAGATCTTAGAACAATAATCGGGTAGACCGTAGCGTAGACCGCGTAGACCCAAGAACTTGGTATTGTAGACTCTCAAGACCATAGACTTAGCCCCTGTTTCACAATGTCTGGTTAGTCGCTACCTGTCGGATAAAATACATGCTGTCACTGTCTAAAAAATAATAACAGAGAGTGACAGCATGTATTTTATCCGTCAGGTAGCCACTAACCAGACATTGTGAAACAGACCCTTAGTATATACTACAGTGCCACAAACTTATCTGTTCCAGTGAGAGCTCACGTAAATGTCTAATATTTCTTCATTCTATAAGATTTTAAATTTGCCAGTAGTGGTAATTCGCTCTTGTGCTTTTAATAAACCCATCTAATCTATATATCAATATATAATTTAGTAGTAAGTAATGAGATACTTATGGATCAATTAAGTTCGCTCTCACCGGAACAGATAAGTTTGTCGCACTGTACTAGTATTATACCAAGGACTTTGTATACAGGGTGATTCGTAAGTCGATGTATTCCTTTAAATGGGTTATAGACGAAGGCATTTCCAGTCGATTGAACCCCATAATGCATTATCCGAAAGTCAACCATTTCTGAGTTATTTAAGTTTTAAGTTTTTTTTAACAATTTTTTTATAATAATAACCATTTTTTTAATACTTTTTTTATTGTTTCGGATTAGTGACACCTTAGCTAACTAAAAAAAATCATAAAATGCGCAAAATTTAACTTAATTTAGAACAAATTTAGAAACATTAAGAAAATGTTACAAGAGGTGAAAACAAAAATGCTGAATTAAAAAAGAATTTTATCTGAAAAAAATTCAGCCACTACAACTTAAAAACATAGTCAATTTATAAGCTTTAAAATGACATATGCCAATGTAAAATCGATTAAGGTATGACCAAGATATAGCCAAAACAACCTCATAAGCGGACAAATCTCAGTATGGAAACGAAAAAGACTTGTTCCAATTTTAAGGTAAAAACTCCTATAACTATACTTTGTAGAGCTCTTTACGCGGTTTACGAAATATTAAGCTTCAAAGTGCTATATTTTTAACTGACATCAAAAAAAGGAGGATGTTCTCAATTCGTCAGGATCTTTTTTTACCTATATATTTTTTATTTAACTATGTTCACCGATTACTCCGCCGTTTATGGACCGATTTAAAAAAATCTTTTTTTTATTTATTGGGTGGAGCTCCCTGTTTAGAATTTTATTTCACCCCAATGGGTTGGTAAAGGGGTAAAATCAAGGTATGAATTTCCATTTTTGGCACCTATTAACCGATTCTAATAAAATTTAGAACATAAATATAGTTCTTTATGATGGTGACCTTGAGCTGATCTGATGAAGGAAACGGAAGGCAGTCAAAGGAACTCCTCAGCGGTATATAGCAACTACCTCGGGTGTTTTTGAAGTCGGTTTATTATGTAACACTGAAGTGCCCCCCCCCCCCCCTGATGGCTAAATGGTTGGTCCAAAAATATGAAAAAAATCACAGATGTAGTACATAATATCGACGGTGGAAAGGCAAAATGTATTATCCGCCACTTTTGGCGAATATGAGTTATATATACCGTTGGAATCGCCTGATTTTTCTCTTTCGAATGGTGCGGGTCTCGTTTCGATCTGAGCACTTTTTGGCGCTTAAGACAACGGTGATTTTGGAAATCTTAATACTTTTTTCTTGTATTAAGAGCCACTTTTTTAGTCATTTGTATGTTCAAACATACTTGATCAAAACTAAAGTTATATAAAACATTGTACCCTCACTAAAACAGTAAAACATTGTGACATAATTCATTTTGAACTAATGTGAATTTGTATCATTAGTTACTTAAGCGACCTACCTGATTGCGTAATTGATATAAAACAAAATGCCTTCTGGTCAAAAATAACATAAAATCACTTAATACATTTTACAATTTTGTAATTTGAAGCCATACTGGCACTTAAACCATTTTACCAGTCAGCCTTACTCGCGGCGTTTGGCGGTTAATACAACTTTACCTAAATTTGTTTAGTGGTACAATTGGCACTTAAGCAGCTTTTTGCGATTTGTAGATAATTGATATAAGTGATATAAAACAATTCAAAAGAATCGCAATGAAGCGGTCTATGGTGTTTAAGCTGTTATATCCAGAAGGATATTGTGTGAAAACGCCAATAATATAAATAGGACCGGTTGGAAAGGTGTCGCTTCAGCACCCCGCCGGGACGTTCATTGGGAGAGGACGTGCGTCTATGCGACAGTTGGCGCCGCGTGCGCAGCGTAATTACGTAGGTACAAACTCAGATTCGTTCGCCTGTATAAAACTGTAAATATTTTTTGATTATATCACCGATAACTACATTAAATTATGATATCTATTATATTACTCTTTACACAGGTTCTAAATAATAGTGTTGCTATAATTTATATTTATTGAGTTATAAATATGCACTTGGATCCTTTCGCCTAAATTGCTGTTTCTATGCAAGTAGGGAATTTTAACGTTTCTCTGAAAGGATCCAACCAAATATTTATTTTTTATAAAATATTTTTTCTATGACAATATGGTTCTTAATGTAAAATATTTGTATTGTATTAACATGACATTACTTTTTATACAAAATAATAATTATATATCATAAATAAACTTATTCATAAATAATTTATATCGAAATCTAGTCAGAAACAGGATTTCTTATCTATATAAAAATCTAACCGAAAATGTGTTCCCAAGCGCAAATCTCTGGATCAACTTAACCGATTTTGATAATTGTTAGGTAATTATACGAAATAGAAGACCAGTGACCACGAGTACCACGACCTGTTTGTATCCCATAATTTTCAGAATAAAGTATTTCAACGAAAAGCAAACCTTATAGGAAAAAGTTGGACATGAATTAAATTAACTTTTCTCTAACTTCACTTCATCATCCTCCATCGCTGAAGAGTGCAATATCTGGTATATTCCATCTATCCTGCTTTTTATGCCACCGTAGGAAATCCATCGTTCCCTGGTACTTTGCCACTCTTCAGCGATCGTATGGTCCGTATCAATTCGTCTTATTCGGGGGTCGGATATTTAAATTTCTGTCAAGATGCAGGATAGTCATAAATCTCATCACGAACCATTACGTCCCCACTCCTGGGGCACGGGTCTCCTTCCAATGAAGGCATGGTTTAGGCCTAGTCTACCACGTTGGCCTAGCGCGGGTTATTGGGCCCCAACACAAGCAATCTTGTGCTGAGAGAGTTTTCGGGTAAGTGGGCTACCCAACTGTCAGACGTTTTCAAGCCACCCGAAGGCCTCTGACTAGCCTGTAAGACCTGCCGATTTTATTAATCATAATGATTACGATTATGCATCAAGATACAAGATGCTCCTGGTATATTTGCATCTGCATCCAACTCCCCAGGTGGTGGTTAGGATCATTAAAAACTTCGGCAATGTGGCCATACCATCTTGAAAGTCAATCTTTCATAGTAACAAGGAGATATCCTGGGTTTTGTTGCAATGTTCTTCAAGATGCTTTGTATAGATCCTTCATGTTTCCTATGGCAGCCGATGAGACCATCGCTGGATATAGGGTTACCGCTAGCAGCGTTTGTCCTTTTATAAATTTCGTTTGATATTAAGTTCACAAAGAAAATACTCGTACGCAAGTGCTTCTTTAGAATGGTCGTCTAGTTCGACGTTAAGTCTTCCTTGATGGTTGATCATATCCCATGTTTCTTTAGACATCCATTCATTCTTTAAGTGTTCCTTGTGCCTTATTATTTCTTCGCAAATTTTTAACAACACGTCTTTGATGCCAGTTGTTGCCGATCTGGATACTAAGTTTTCTTCTAACTTGTGGGTCCTGCAGCTTATTTACACGACACCTTTGGCAGATCTTGTGGCCTGCTCCTAAACTCCCGCTATCTTCAAGCACATTTTTCCATCGACTAAGTGGTGATCACTATTGACATCAGCAACCCTCTTATTCCTAACATCCAGAAGTGTCTCCATTTTCGACTAATCGTCGGTCGATTTGGTTCTCGGTCCGGCTGTCGGGTGAGACCCAACTCACATTGTGATAGTCCTTTGGGGTTACCACTACTAAATCAAATCAAATCAAATCAAATCAAATCTCCGAATCAGAGTTGCACAGAGAGCTATGGAGCGATCCATGTTAAGAATTTCGCTTACAGACCGTATTCCCAGCGTGGTAAATCACCAAAAGACAAAAGTCTTCGACGTCGGTATGCAGGTCACGGAACTGAAATGGGAGTCGGCAGGAAACTTGGCTCGAAGGCAGGACGGAAGGTGGACAAAGGCGGTGACAGAATGGTGGCATAGAGACGGACGAAGAAATGTCGGTTGGATTATGATTATTAATTAATGAATAAGTAAACCTGCTGATCACTTGGATCTCAATCTCAAAGTGATTTCGCGGTGAACAATATGTTAATAAAGTTTATAATAAAATAATGCTTCGAGAAAAGGTACGGCCATGCCGCTTCTTTGCTCGACTTGGTGAGATATTATGAATTTTTTGTTTTCAATCTAGCTGGCCCGCAGGTACCGCTTCTTACCCTACCCTACCCTATCCTACCCTACCCTACCCTACCCTACCCTACCCTACCCTACCCTACCCTACCCTACCCTACCCTACCCTACCCTACCCTACCCTACCCTACCCTTCTTACCTTTTATACCTTCCCTGGACTTCCACAAATGTTTCTAGACCAAAATCGGTTCAACCGTTCTCGAGTTCTGAGGTCCAATTATAAGTTCATTTATTCTTTAAGTCATTCATCTTAGATATAAATTGCCTTAGTCTGGCGGTTAATTCATTCTTATGGAATGTTTAAAGTAACATAAATTATTATAAAACATTATCCTGGTGTGATGGTTAAATCTCCTTGGTGTTTAAATTGTTTTTACTTGTATTTAATTAAAATGTTAATGTCGTTTAAGCCAATTTTACCTGACTGAGATTTCAGATGCCTATGTCTTATGTCCCTTATTTCAGTAAATAGAATATGTACATTCATTTTATATACAGAATAACATAGAAAACTATTTCAATTTAACGTATTTTAATTTTCAAAGCCATAGCTAGAATAATTACAGAGATATGATTTTTTTTCGAAAATTTCAAACTTTAAATCGCTCTGGTGAACATTTTATGTCATGGCGCTTAAACCATTTTGCCTTTCCACCGTCGATATATTACAGTGAAACCTGGTTAAGTGGGACCTGGATAAGTGAGAAACCTCCATAGCTGGAACTCATGCTGAGGTCCCAACACTTTGGCACTGAATTACCTCTGTTAGTGGGGGTTCTACCTTTTTTGGCATAAAATTTATTTGCCTAATCTCGTATTGCATAGTAACGTTTGGTCAAAGTCTCGTTACGCCGAAAATCGTATGGCATAAATCTCGTTTAGTAAAAAGTTATTTCGCATAACATTGTTTAGCCTAATAATGGTATGGCCAAATCTTGAATAGCCTAATAATGCTATGGCATAGGTTTATACAAAGTAATAATATTCGTTTGGCTTTAACTTTGACGGAGCGTCTCCCTACATAGCGCAAACTGGTGCCTTGTATTGTTTCCTCTGTTTGGAAAACGCTCCGCTCAGCTTCGCTGCGCTCCGCTTTGGTTTTGATGAACATGTGCACCTAACACGCTCCTTCTCGCTTTGCTCGTCGTCGCACCTATTTTTAGGTTTGGATCTCATGGGGTTTATAATAATTATATTGGTCGTTAACTTTCGATTTTTTGATCATACAATATCGTGATTTTCGGGATGTAGGAGAAAAATACCACAATTTGTACATTTACTACATACTTAATATATTATTTATTAAGATAACATTACGAGAAACAAGATTATACATAGGTATAGACGGACATAAATTTGAGCAAACGAAACTTAGGTGTTTAAAGATTGTGCCTAAAGAGTTTTAGACGAAACGAGCCCTATGCCACATAAGTCTTGGCAAAGTGATGGTTCGGCCATAAAAGTTTAGACCATACGAGTTATGCGAAATGAGCTTTGATCAATAAAGATTATGCGAGATGAGCGGAACCCGTTAGTGGGACGAGGCAAGCCTCTATATCTGGGATTTGTTCGTTCGATTTATCATCATAGTTACCTCTATAACTGAGACAGCGAGTAAATTTTATATGCATAAACCTCTGTAACTGAGATAACATTGTTTGTTTTACTCATTCTTATTCTACCCACAAATTCCACACGTAATTCCAAGTACGTAGTTAAGTACAAATTTTAGGTTTCTGTTCAGTCCAATGTATTTATCAATCAATTACCTACAGTTTTAGTTTCGCTTTACATACAGATGTTTAAAGGAGAACGGCAGTGGGCGTACCGCCTTTTTTTGTAGCGTTTCAGAACCATGTTTTCACCATTTATTAATACAGTGTAGATAAGGTATTTTCAGTAATTACAATATTTTTAGAAGTCGGGGGAAAAGAAAAAATGATAAATGAAGAATATTTAAATCTAAGGATAATGGAACGTAAAAACAAACATATAGAGAACGGAACGTAGCAACAGTGGTGCCAGACCTCGGAATATTACCAGCAAATCCGAGCAAAAAAGTAATCGAATAGAAATATCGATACATTCTTAAATACAAAAGATATTTTATTTATCAATAAATTACATGTTCTGGTACTATTTGTGCCAAAACTAGTACATTTGGTTTATAAAATATCATTATATTTAAGTCTTGAAGACTTTTATCCATAGTAAACCATTTTCTTTTTCTCTTTATTCGATTCACTATAATCGATATTTTTTGAATATTTAAATCTAATAACACTGAATCTTGCTTGTCAATCTTGTCATAGTAGTTGTTATTTCATTTTCCATTACCTCACCTAATTATTTAATATTTTGAATACCGCTGAAACTGCTGAAGATATAGAACAAATGTGACAAAGGGGAGAACCAGACCCGGTTCCTGTTCCACCTCCCCGGCAGGCTCCCGTCCCACTTCTTCATCAGGAACCTGCAGAAGCACCAGAACAAGAACACGCAAAATCCTGACAATATTTTCTATGAACCATAGGATGATAAATAAAATACCTAAGTCAAATATGAGAAGAGCAACTGCGTTCTGCAGTTCGAATCCCGGCGCTGACATGTACCAATGTGTTCTTTGAATTTAATTAAAATGTATACCATCACACTTACAGTGAAGGAAACCTGCATACCTATCTAGATTTAGCACATCTAGAGAGCCAGGTGCAGGTACTTACACCCCAACAGAGAATAGAATAGAGTAGGTAATAGGAACATAAAATTCCTAAAGTTGATTCCAGGCAAATTATGTTATGTAAATAAAACAATGATCTTTTAAACAGTATATTTTATTTCATTACATTACTCGCCAAATGCATACCCATATAGTAGAACCTTTACATAATAGCATTTCGAAATGGCATAGCAGATCCCTGTTGCGGAATGGCAATTTAAAACTTCAGAAGTTGGATAAGTATAACATTATTCCATGATGAAAGTAGTAGCCTGATCTAGTCGATAATATTAATAAAATCATTATATTTATTATGTACGTTGCACGTCCCGTATTTATTTAAACGTAAACATATAACTTGATATACCTAACATAATAATATTATTATCAAATTATTATTGTTGTTCAAGTGTTGACATGGTGTTGACGTTTAGTTGTTGACATGACACATTTTTTTATCATTTCAATTTTTCTGCTCTAATTTGTCAATTTCTATCATTATACTGAGATCCAACCTAGATATTTATGACGTAAATCACAGAGTACTTGGCATAAACATTACTTCACTTGACGTTCCATTCTTCCTGTATGAATGTTTACGTTCCATTGCGACTACATTTTAAAGATTCTTTTTTTCCGTTTTTCTCTTTTCTCCCAGCTTCTAAAAATCTAGTAATTAATTGAGTTGTGTACCTGTACAGTGTCTCTCTAATCATGGTACTTTCATTACGGAACCCGTCATTTCCGTAGTGGTACAAAACGTCCTTAGAACCCTGCCTTTGTCCTTTGAAAAATGCCAAAACTAAAGCTATAATCGTTATCATTACGTGAAAAACTGAATTTCATATCCGTTTATGAAAGTGGCAAGACACGCGAAGAAGTTTGTGCTGAATTTTAATTAATGAATAAAAATTACCTATGTATTCAATTAATTTTATTTAATTATCGCACCTGTATTACTGAAATAACCTGTATTCTCACCTCTATTAATGGAACCCTCTATAAATGAGACGGATATTTATTTACTTATACCTGTATATCTGAGACACTGGGTAAGTGGAATACCTCTATAAGTGAAACGATATTGCAGGACCCTTGAAGTCTCACTTAACCAGGTTTCACTGTATAACGAAATTAAAAAGGAAAACTATCTCCTATACAAATTTACGAGTAATAGTCAATATAAAGTTGCAAAATTGACCATGACGTAATATCGATGTATTGCAAAATATCATTTCAACTCCAAAGTTAAGTTCATAATGGTTTTTTGAGAGAGCTTATCTTTGTACGGAACCTTCAGTGCGCGAGTCTAACTCAAACTGGGCCGGTTTTTTTAATAGGTAAGAAAAGACCATTTCGAAAGAATAAATCCGAAAGTCCTTTTTCCAAGATATAATTTTTCATTCATTCTATTTTGTGTCAACGTCAAAATGCACATGCAATGTCATAACATGATACTGGCAGAAATTGTTGGCACACCCGCGTTTGATTGACAGATGCTCATAACCTGTAGAGCGTTTCATCAAATAACATGACTTAAACAGACGAAATCCAACCTTAGTCCAATGTAATAAGGGTTTTGACATATTAATTATCCGGTGAAACCAAATATACAAATATATACTCTAAGGGTGAAACGGTCTTATAGCATGTAGTAGATCTATGCTACATAGGGAATAAAGTTCATCTTCCATTGAAAACATTTGAAAACCTTCAAATGCCAGATAAAAGTTATTAATTTGATAGCTGTCAAAGGATTCTTCCTATATTTTACAAAGTTGTAGTCTGTGTGTACTCTAAGTTGTGTCATTGACACATTGGTGTTTGGCTGTTTGGCTGTTTGGCGTTTGTAGTAGTAGTGGTCTGTGGTCTGTGTGTGTTGGTATAGTTGCGCGAGCGCAGATTTATTTTGTGTCCGCTCTTACGATTATTTTTTTCACAAATAATATGAATATACTTAAATCTATACCAATGTATGTTTTTAATTGTTAATGTGGATAAAATTAAAACGTTCTATAGTGTGCAGGATCTCGTTTTACTAATTAGGTCAAACTAAACTCACGAACTCTTGGAAGGAGTGATTGTTTAGTGTTCGCTGAGAGTGACTCACGCGTTTTTGTATTTGTTATGGCGACTATACGTTGGAGTTTTAGCTTTGTTTAGTGGCCTATATTTAGAGAATATGGCTACACCGCCTATGCCAAAGCCTCGGACTGGGCTGGTATCGACAAACAGTGAGCCCTTAAAGAAACCTGTGCCTCTACCGAGGACGAAACTACCAACAACTAGTGAGAGAGTCACTTCATCCGCTTCGGAAATCTTGCAATCTATTGGAAATGTTTCTAAACAATTATCTGAGGATGTGGCTAACAAAGTACAAAACTCAGCTAAAAGTGTGAATGAAAAATTGGAAAAATCATTCATGGATGGGTCTAAGTTTGCCAAAGGAACACTAGAAAAGACCATTACAACTTCTAGAGCTATGAGGGATTCTGTCACAAAATCTGTCATAGAGGGCACTAAAACGGCTGGGCTCAGACTTCGGCGTTCTAAAAAGTCAATAGAAGGTTTGCCTTGTGAGTCACAGAGGTGCATGTCCATGCCTGATGTGGACATGAAATTGTTTGATAATATTCAGTTTCACTCACCTTTGTTGGAACATAAGTGGATAAGGAGTGAGGGCCAATCTGATCTGGCACAAAGTGATCAGGTCATTCCATCAATGAATTTAAACTGTAAAAACTTTGATGACCTGTCCCTTTTTTCAAATAACTCTGATTCAAATACAGATACAGTCAGTACTTTTTCACATGACAGTAGGGACTATGAGTACAATAGAAGTGGGATGTCAGAAGGTGAACAACTAACTTATGATACACCCAAGGCTTCTCGAGCAAACAGTGTAGTTGGTGAGTCACATTGCCCTGAAATACCTGAGAGAAGAAAAAAGAGGGAAAGTGTAGACTTCATGAGGCAGAACTCACTTTATGAGAATTGGAATTTGCCAGGGGAGCCTCTGCTGGCGAGTCCTGAAGTTACATCTCGACCAAGTAAAAGCACAATATTTGAGTTTGACCCCTTAAATACTGCCACATCAAAGTATGAAGGTGTGAGCAATGAGCTGCTACTGCTTGAGTCATACCTGACTGGTGACACATATGGAACTATAACTGCTACTGATGGCTCAGAGGATAACTTTGAGGACTTTTCTGACAAGGATTACTTCAACCCCCCTACCCCTCCTGAAAGAACCGATAGCCTCTTTGACACAGAATCTGAAAACAAAGCAGACACTGCTGTAGCAGCTGGTAGTAAAGATAATAATTCAAACTGGTTCACGGATGAGGATGGACAATCAAAGCCTGATGAAGTAAAGATTGCCAATACTACGGGAGGATACATGCAGAGGTTTTCTAACATGCTAAAGCTTGATAACATGTTAAATAAATCCTCTAAACAGAATGCCCCAAAGGTTGAAGTTGTAGAGCGTCCCGGTATCAGTGTTTATGTACATTATTATAGTGGGATGCTATCTCGGCTGGTGTCTGGTCCCAGCGGAGTTGAGGAGTTGTTCAAGAACTCCCTGACGCGGCATTGTGTGCTCTCGGACCAGAAGCTCATGTGTTATTCAGATGCAACAAATACAGTATTAAAAGAAACTTATGCTCTTGAAAGTGTATTGTCCATTCAAATTTCATTGCCTCTATCATCCAGGTGAGTTTTAATAAACATATTTTTAAGTATTTTGGACAATAACACTCTATAACTAATTAATGAGTGGATATGAATGTCTGTTCAAATCAGTCAACATAATAATTATAATAATTAGTAAATGAATGCCGTTATTGTGTATGAAAAAAGTTACTTGCACATCTCTCTAAAAAGTATGTGTGATGCTTGTAACAAAAAATGCAAGATATCAGTTATCAGGTTGGTGAAAAGTTACCCAAGCTTGGAAAAAAGTCCAGATCTTCACTAAACATTCACCAACCCCTCTCTATTCTAATTATATTTTATTCTATTATCTGTGGGGGTGTAGGTACCTGCATCTGGCTCTCTCGGATGGAACCTTTGTGGTCTAAACTGCCTTCCTAAGCTTGGGCCATTTTCCCAGCATGCTGGTCCACTGGGGGTTGGTGGGTTCATATCTAGATGTGCTAAATCGCTTACAACGTTTTCCTTCACCGTAAGCGCGATGGTATAAATTGTACTTAAATTCAAAGAACTTATTGGTACATGTCTCAAAACCCTTCTCTCATTTTAATCAACATTGAAAAAAGGAGGAGGTTCTCAATTCATATTATGTACTTATGTATTTTTTCTTCCCAACAGCTCAACTCACAACTATTGTTTTGAGTTGTCGCTTACCCCGGCCTCGCCTCGTGGCTCTCCCCGCAAGATTGTGTTCAGCTCAAGCAGCCAATCAGATCGTCAGAACTGGGCACAGAAGATAGCTGAACATCTCACTAGTGGCTTCCAGCCCAAGTACACTGCCGAGTTCACACGATGTGGATGGTGCTATTTGAAGGTAAGAATAGAATAGAATAGAATAGAATATTGCTTTATTGAACACCACATAAATCAGACATACAAAAAAAAACATACTTATAGACTAGAACTAATGTACAATAGGCGGTAAGCTACTTGATGAGTATCTATATATCTAAAGGTATGTAGGTATTATACACATACTAATAATTATACTTCTATATAAAACATATTATAATCATAAGAGATTTGTAATGGCAATTTTAGGGGATCATTTATTTTTGTTATTAGTATTACACTTCATTTAAGTATTATTGATATATATGTACGTACATATCTTGTGTAATTAACTTCTCACAGTAAATAATTATAAGTAGAGAGAGAATCTATTGACGTTTTGAAACATTAGTTTTAATAACCATGGTGTACAATACTTCGTATTGTATTTTTCTAAGTTTAAATTAATTAGTCGGTCCTTGAATGACTTTCTTGGTGTGAACTTTGAGGGGTAAAAGTAAATAATTAGTAAAGTAACTACATGATAGCAATTATCTTCTAATGATATGAGTATCCCTTTGTATGCGTCATACTTTCCTACATCCACTAAACTCATTACTGACCGGCCAATCAGTAATTCTGTAGTGAAGTAACTTCCGTTCTTTCTGAAAAACAACTTAATTATTTGGTTAAAAATATTTAAATATTTACTACAATAGAATACCTATTTACCTACCTACTTCCGTATTACTACTAACTCCTGGCGACTCTGACGAGACGATTCCGAGAGATCTGACTCATATGTAATGAACGTCGGGCGGCTAAGGCTGACTACATAGGTACTCTGTACCGGTTTAACAAGTAGGCTGTTTCATTCAATAATTTTATTAAAGTATACAATTTTCCTCTAGCTGGCACGATCGCAATATTTGGCTCCATACTGGCCAAATGATTAAAACTCCTGTATTGTATGTTACTGCAGAGTGTACTATCGGAAAATCTGGCGAAATCTGCCTACCTACTACATAGAACCGCAGACCTGCACGAGAGTTCAGTATAAAAACACACGTAACCGTATGTATACAGGCGCGCATGACGACTGGTTTTAAAATCAGACTAACATAGATATCTATCCCTGATGGTACCAACATCATTACGATTTAAAACATTCAATTCATGTAGTTCGTGTTATCCAGCTCTAAGCCAGGCTTCAATACATATTAACAAGGTAGTAAGACTAGTAAGCTTTGATTGAAACCGCTTGCAACTCGATACTATAAGATAAGTACATGGTTAGAGAAACGGTTCTACCTTTTTTGGCATAAGATTTATTTGCCTAATCTCGTATTGCATAGTAACGTTTGGTCAAAGTCTCGTTACGCCGAAAATCGTATGGCATAAATCTCGTTTAGTAAAAAGTTATTTCGCATAACATTGTTTAGCCTAATAATGGTATGGCCAAATCTTGAATAGCCTAATAATGCTATGGCATAGGTTTATACAAAGTAATAATATTCGTTTGGCTTTAACTTTGACGGAGCGTCTCCCTACATAGCGCAAACTGTTGCCTTGTATTGTTTCCGCTGTTTGGAAAACGCTCCGCTCCGCTTCGCTGCGCTCCGCTTTGGTTTTGATGAACATGTGCACCTAACACGCTCCTCCTCGCTTTGCTCGTCGTCGCACCTATTTTTAGGTTTCGATCTCATGGGGCTTGTAATAATTATATTGGTCGTTAACTTTCGATTTTTTGATCATACAATATCGTGATTTTCGGGATGTAGGAGAAAAATACCACAATTTGTACATTTACTACATAGGTACTTAATATATTATTTATTAAGATAACATTACGAGAAACAAGATTATACATAGGTATAGACGACATAAATTTGAGCAAACGAAACTTAGGTGTTTAAAGATTGTGCCTAAAGAGTTTTAGACGAAACGAGCCTTATGCCACATAAGTCTTGGCAAAGTGATGGTTCGGCCAAAAAAGTTTAGACCATACGAGTTATGCGAAATGAGTTTTGGTTAATAAAGATTATGCGAGATGAGCGGAACCCTAGAGAAAAATAAAGGATCATCTTGCTGTTCAAATACAACTCTTGCGACGCTCATTTATCTCTACCTAAATTACACCCGGAAAGTACAGATTTCTCGTTAGAAAAGTACTTAGGTACTTACACCCGTATTTATAAACAAGTGCTTAAGTGATTACTTGAGTAAAAGTAAGTACTCAAGTATCAATTTTCATTCTACTGTTTAGTAATTGCTTGAAGTTAGACCTAATAAAACTTTGTTCTGAAGAATTCTAGTGTCAAGTACAAAAAAACTTATTATAAATACAGGTGTTAAACTATGTCCCTTGAGTATAACTGTAAAAAGTTATCATTAGGGAATCAATTAGGTACCTATAGGTTTTTGTTGTATTGGTACTGTACCTACTTAGTTAACATACATAATACATATATGCTCACGACTGTAATCCCAGAAGGGGTAGTTAGAGGTGATGCGAGTCACCCTCTTTTTGCTTTACATTTATACTCACGTGATTGGTCGCGTGCCGTATCGCCGTTTTTGAATGTATACAATGCACTGAACCTGTCGGGTAAATGGTCATGGGCAATCCGACTGTCAGATGTTTTCAAGCTGCCCGTAGCCTTCGCCTAAATGTTACATGATTTTTTTAAATGCGACAGAAGTGTTTGCATTTCAAAAACCAAACTAATAACATTCGAACTTGATTCCAACTGTAATCCAAACGTTGTGAATTCGACCTTACCCAGTCGATAGACGTGTCAAGTCTCAACTATTTGAGTTACTATTTAACGCAGTATGAAGTGACTGTGCCACGGACGGCCACGGCATACGACCTTGATGCAAGCTTGCGAATGCACTTTGTCACTTTGATAACCTATTAACCGAATATTGAGAACTGTGTCACGCACTCGTCGAGTATGTTGTTCAATGCATTGACCGAGGGTACGTTATGTAATTTATTCATTGACATCTATTACACCGGATCGGTGAACTCTCGAGTTGGTTCAATTGATAGGTCTAGTACTACTAACGGTACAGGATCAGGACAAAACATACTCTATATTCCTACTTGGACAAAAATAACTGTGAATTGTTTATCCTTATACAAATATCTAAATATATAAAAGAAGAAACTGACTGAAAAACTGACATATGTATCAACGCACAGCCTAAAAAAACATTTGTATAGGAAAACAATCTAAGGCGAAGCGAAGCTCGCGGCGGGTCGGCTAGTATACACACATTATATGTATTCTTCTATCACAAATATAAATTAAATAACATAGGTATTCTATTCTATTCTATTAAATTCTCTGTGGGGGTGTAAGTTCCTGCACGTGGCTCTCTCGAGTGGAACCTTTGTGCATATCCCCAAGGTCTAAACTGCCTTCCTAAGCTTGGACAATTTCCCACCACGCTGGTCCGCACCGGTCAGCACCGGGATTCGAACCCGCATCTGTTGCGTGAGAAGCTGGCGCTTACCCGACTGAGCTACCACCGCTCTAAATAACATATACATAACATATTGCATAATCTTGCCGTTGTTCGCAATAGATCACAGTAAAGACCCTACTAGAACAAGCGAAGCTCAATAAAACAACTTGAATGCAGATTGGATAATTATTTATGCAGGCACCAAGTAGCCAACTGTAGCTATAAAATGAGTTAGTAGTAAATGGTCAGTTAACTTACAGTGGTATGGTTGCAATTATGTTTAATTGAGAGAGTCGGTAGAACCATTCCATTATTAGTGTGACTTGACTGGAATAGCGGTGGAGAAATTCCTTTGTTATTATTTGAATACTATGTCATGGAATAGCTGACAATACCTAGTTTAAACGAGCAACCAGCACTACTATTTGTTTTGTTATTTTTAAGTTTTAGGCTACTTTTACCACAGACTACTAAATAGTTATGCTTTTACTCTCCGCTATTGTCCAGTAACAGAACCAGATCACTTTCTACCACGGTTGTAGGTAGGTACCACTGGAAACCGATTATCAACCAAAAGTATTTAAAGCCACTGGTATGCGACTTTAATGGAACAAAAGTGTACAGCTATAGCTACTTATGAAGCTTACTGTCTCTACTTCTGGTCTGCGATGTGATCTTATCTACATGCATCGCGTGTGATTCAAACATGTTGTCCGGACAGTGTTTCATTCAATATAATTGCTCCGACATCGAATTGGGGAAGCGAACGTGTTCTATAATTAATTAATTTGACGATATGCAACTTTGGATAACAGTCTTCAAATTAAAATCGTCTGTGGTAGATATTGTAAGTTGTAAAATTAAAATAAGGACGCTGACTCATGTCTGCAGACGAGTCAGTGTTGTTCTATGTATTACATTGTATTTGAATAATGATTGATAAGCCCCTAGTTGACTTAAGCGTATACAATCTATGTTTTGTAACCCAATTTACCTATCATCTGTTCAATCGAAGACTAAATTTTATTGGGATATCTATAGACGTAGGTACGCGTAAGTACGCGTACTTATAGCTCGACGAACTTTTTTTTCGTAAAGTTCGCGAATTTAAGGTGACAATCGAGCGAAAACTACTTCTCGTATCGTACCTCTATCACCCACTTTAGGGCCTACTGATGTCGATCCTATTTAAGGCTGAAAAATATACATAGTCTTCTAGAGATCCAGTTTTAAGACCGTAGCGATACAATCAATTACTATCCTCATAATATTAGGTACAAACATGGCATTAATGGTCGGGAAAGGGTCAGCATAACTAAATACCTAAATACAAATCATGTTCAAAAAGTTCCCATTGAACATAAATATTATGTTAAAACTAGTAATCATATTAAAGGCCTCTTGATTAAAATGTTTGTTTTGCGAGCGAGATTGCGGGCGCAGTTTTAATGAATCCATGAACCTTTATGCATTGCGATTTGCGAGTTTACTTGACGTATATGCTGCCTTTTCAGGGTGGTTTAACATGCATTTACCGTGAATTGTTGTTGCAAAAGTGCTATAGTAAGCAGAAGCGGAGTGACTCAGGGGGTCGTACTGAACAACTTTACTTCTAAAACTTCGCGCAAAAAAGTAGTTGCGCCCTATAATACCGTTTTTAAAAAATCGTAGTTTAAAAGTTGTTTTGAATGACCCCATCCGCTTCGGCTTACTATATCCCTTTTGCCACACTGTATAGATGACTCTCTATGTATGTATGTCTCCCTATCTCAATGGAGCGCCACCACACTCAGTCCTCCTCCTTCCTCATCTAACCACTTCCGGCTAGAGGGCGTCCCACACTTCATTTCTGTATAACCCTCTTAGGACAGCGTTTGCAAAACCAAACTGCGTTAATAGTGCATTGCTGCCGGCAAACTCGTTTCTCATTTCAGGTATTCGATGTGATTAAAACGCTTTAATAATGTTTTATTAAAATTAAATGATGCATAGTATACCTACCGAGCAAAAGCCCTCAATAGACACCAGTGCACTACAACCAATCCCGTCCCCCCGTTTAATGAGATGCTCTTGAACTGTCAACAGGAGGGCGTCAGCGGCGAGTGGCAGGGGGCGTGGGTGATGCTCATCCGACGAGTCCTGGTCTACCACACAAAGGACGGCGCCTTGAGGACCGTCGACCTGAGAAAGACCAGATGTGTTGGTTAGTATTTGAGGGTGAAAAAATTAGTATATTTACTGTTTTATAATGATTCTTCGGGGACTATTTTAGAACGGAGTGGACTGACTGTGTTACACTTAATAGTGGACCAACGCTATTGTTATTATAATTTACTAGCTGTTCCCGCGCGCTTCGCTTCGCCTTAAAAAGTTTTCCCGTGGGAATTCCGGGATAAAAAGTAGCCTATGTTCTTTCCCAGGGTCTAGATCGTATGTATACCAAATTTCATTCAAATCCGTTCAGTAATTTTGGCGTGAAAGAGTAACAGACAGACAGACAGATATTAACACCGAATACTAGCACCGAACAGCCAGTCCAGGTGCTGGCGATCGAGAGGCTGCAGTCCGCCAAGCAGACGGACTTCAAGTCGTTCCGTATTCGGATTCCCGCGGCCCAGCAGAAGGTTCTGTTGGATAAAAACTTCTGGCCTGCGGGGATAGTGTTCCGCCGATACAGGGAGGCCAAACAGACTATTAAACCCCCTGATAATAGTGCTAGAGTTTAGTTAGTTTTAGTTTTTATAAGTTTCTAGAGTATATATTAATATTGTTTGATTTATTTTAAAATGTATTTGTGTATTTTATGCTATGGGCCATTGATGCCTGAAATAAATGGATATTATTATTATTATTATGTCGTTACCATCTCGGGACCATGGGGTCCCGGGCATTTGGAAGGCGTGCATGGGGCCGAAGCCAACATGTAGAGGCCCGTTTGACAACATTAATCTATATCGACGACCGAATGGCGTAGTGGTTAGTGACCCTGACTACTGAGCCGAAGGTCCCGGGTTCGATTCCCGGCTGGGGCAGATATTTGTTTAAACACAGATATTTGTTCTCGGGTCTTGGGTGTTGATATTTATATTTAGTATCTATCTATCTATGTATTTGTGTAGATATATCAGCTGTCCGACACCCATAACACAGGTTCTACCTAGCTTGGGGTCGGATGGCCGTGTGTGAGATGTCCCCACATATTATTATTATTATTATTATATGAAATGTAACACCAACCGACGATTTTCCCTGTGTAAACTATAGAAGTAAACCCAAGGAAAATCCCCGGTTAGTGCAGGACTATTGTAGGATATGGAGAAAACTAATACAGGGTTATGGAAGGGGTGCTAAATGGACTGGGTAACTGGGACTATGGAAGGACTATGGCCCCTGCCTGACCTATATGTTTCACACACGGATAAAAAGGCAGGGGGTGACTCGCACACACATTAAATGGGACAGAAAGATTAAAGACTAGGCGAAAAAACCTAAAAACTGAAATGTGTCCACGGCTTAACATTGTTAAACACACACCGGGATATCAGGCCCTGCTTCTGTTTAATAAACTACCAAGCGATCTAAAACAGATTGTCTCCCATACTAAATTCAAAAACAATCTAAAAGCGTATTTGTTAAAGAAGGGTTACTATAGTGTGGAAGAATATTTAAGTGATACTGATAAGTCTGACATGTTTTTATAATTAATAAGTAATTTAAATTTTAACTTAATTCTAATTGTTGATAATATTTTAAATTTAACATAACCTATCCACATGAGATTTTTAATGATTATTATATTTTGTAAATTGAATATAGATAATAATTTATTGTTTGACTTGTATAACACATCATATTAATTAATTATATTATGTTACGTGGTGGTGGTGTAGACATTAAGATTTTCAAATACAATTGTTAATATTGTTATATGAAATAAAATACAATACAATACAATACCCCCAAAACAGTCGCTAGCACATTACAGTGACGTAGCAACAAGGGGGCAACATGGCATGAGGTGCTGAGGGTGGAGAGGTATACCAAGGCTCTCAGAGCAATCGCGGATGCCGGTCAAAACCCCTACAAGCACTTACTGGATATACATCCTTCCTCCGAGCATTTCTGCTCTAGCGGTACACCACTCAAGCCAGCCAATAAAGGCAAGCAAGAGGTGGGAGATCCTGTTCCTCGTCAGTGTTCACTCTGGACAACCAATAAAGGCAAGCCAGAGATGAAGAACAGGGGTTCTCCCCGGCATCGGGTGGGTGGGGTCGCTAATGCCCAACAGCTCGCCACAAGCTGCCCTGCCGCGTTATTATTATTATTATTAAGTTAGGATTAGGATACTTACTTACTTAGCGAGGTAGGTATATATTTAAAATGTTGGTCGTCTAAGTAAGTACCTACAAAGTATTTCTTGAGATTTTTTTGTATACTTAAGTACTTACTTGAGCACTATGTACCTAAGCCTAGATAACTTTGAATAAGTAGATTAAATAGGAATTTAATGAGGTAGTACAAAGAATTCATGTTTTATTAGTGACTCTTGTTTCATAATCATATAAGTAGTATACTGGGTACGTTCACAGGGCTCCTGAGTAGTAGGTATTTTAGTAATTTATTTTAGTTCTATTTTTATTTATAGTAATTAAGGTTCCCCTAGAGTTCATCCTGTTTATACTGAGTAAATTATCTGGAAAGTATACCAATCATGCCCAACACTTCAGCTTAAGCAGGATGGGCTGATTAATATACTCGTGCCATGTGGACCGAACTACCTATTAACTTGCCGTCGAATTGTGAACCGTATTTCGATACATTTAGGGTACAAATATTATAGTTAGTGAACGCATTATATCTATTGCGTGAAATAGAGTGCAGGATAGATGGGAGTATGCATTAGAATCCTATGCATAGTAAATAAACAAAGGAAAACTAATCAGAACTTTGGCGAATGATACATTGGCTTTCTGCGGAACTGAATAGTTTGATACAAACAGTTATTTATACTTGTACGCATGTTCAAGGAGTTAGTGTATACGGATCGTTTATACTCTAGAGTCTAGATTGTCTGCAATACTATTATTTGTTTTGAAACTGATTTCATGCAACATGGTAGCTTAAACTTGGATAAAGCACGTCTAAGATGCAATAATACCATCATAATTTCTTCAATCGCGACAGTACTCTTTATTTTGTGTAGGTAGGTACTTTCCATAATATCTGATTATTTAATATTATATACAGAGTTCAATAAAATAAATCTCTATATGTCTTGATAGCTTACTCATCGCTGTTTCATATTACTGTAATGTAAAACTACATAATTATAACCTATTTCTATGAATGTGAGGAATGCATGAATCATTAGTTTTATTTGGATTCGCACTAACTAAACTATAAACATAATTGGGTACCTATATACGGTAGCAGAGAAATTCCATCACCCGACACCCTCATCATCATCAGTCAAAAACCGTCGATTGCTGTAGTATAATATTATGTCTCTCTCAAGGATCACCAGCAGAACCCTCTATCCAAGATATTCTATTGGTATACCGTAGTAAAATATAGTAATCACGAGCTATGAGATTAAATAATTTTATCAAAGGCACATACGTTGCGGTTTTGATTCGATGACCTCGATGATTTGCGCCACATCATGTAATAATCTAATGTTCTGTGTTCGGTTGGTAACTACAACAATAATTCCGTATCTTATACCTAAGGTAAAAATACTTTTGGTATATCCAGTAAATTGGTGTGCGTTAAACTAATGTAATAGACGCAAATGAACCTCTTGGAGTCTATAATCGCCCACTAGCTAACTTTGTCTCGGTAGAACTAGAACTATGGAAAAGTCCATCCTAAGTTAGAGATAAAATGTTAGGATTCCTAACATTTTATAAAACCTAATCTAAACTTTCCCAAGCATATACTTACTCGACCTTCTTATTATCTCATTCGATGTGTATTTCGTTCAGTATCTCAGAACGCGGATGAGGAGACCAAGAAGTGTTGTCCAAACGACGGCGGCGGCAATCTACTGCTGGACTGCTCTCACGCCACCCTGTACCTGCGCTTCCCTTACGAACGAGAACTCAAGGTATAAGGAGGATACTGCTGTAACGTAGCTTCCAATTCTTCCAATAATGCCTTGACGCACCATCATCATAATCAGCCGGTTATCTTCCACAGCCTGTCACTGCTGCACGGGTCTGTTATTGACGTAGTTAAAATCCACTTTATCGTGATTCGTCATACAGCGCGTCGACGTCGATAACGCACCCGTGCCGGGAGGGTTACCTAATCTATAAAATGATCGAACGGGAGCTGTCGTGCAATCGGTACATTGATACTAAGCAACGAGATAGAGTTCCCGAAAAGTAAAAATCACGTGACCAACAAAGTTTTTATGGAAAAGGACCTTTTTTGTGAATTTTAAAAACTCGTAGAACGAACGAACGAACGAACGACCTCGTAAAGTTGTTCAGAAAGACCCCCTGAGTCACCCCCTTTCGGCTTAGTTTACCCTTTCTGCAACACCCTGTATAATAACTTGTCTGTCCCCGCACCAGGGCTGGCGCTACATGGTGAAGCTGGCGGCGCACAACAACGGCGCGTACCTCCACCACCAGCAGCTGACGCAGGACGACGTGCCGGCCCTGGTCGACAAGTGCATCAGCTTCATATACGCACACGGTGAGTGCTCGCATAGTAATGTGCATGATAGGTATGGCCACTACTGTAAGTACTAGGTATAGGTAGCCAGAGGTGACTGGTGACAAATAAATATATTTGAATTTGAATTTGAAATTTGAATTTGACTTCGCGAGCAAGATATTTGTGACTGGGCTGAGCTGTATCCGCGAGCCTTTTTGTGTTAATCTCACACACACATGCTCACAAACTTTCGCCTTTATAATATTAGTAGGATGTATTTTAATTCTAGTAGTGGAGGCCTTTAATTTCTACATAAAGTCCATAATATAAATCATAAGGTACAAAATAAATTAAAATTTACTTTATAATGCTTACTGAATCACTGATAATAATGTAGTGGTGTTTCATCTACATTTTAGTCAGTGCATGGTTTAAAAAGTTATTAAAATTAAGTATTCACGATATAACCAATTAATTAACCATGTACTTACTGAAAAGCGTTCGCTTTACCGGTGCCACATAAAAGGATTATGTTACGTCCGAAAATAAATCCCACAGTCAACCCTTAAGAGCATTCAATAAAAGGCATCCCTGATTGACCACAGTAAGCTATCCTGCACTCAACGGCAATTAGTACAAGTACATTCTCCTTTTAAAGTTCTATAATGTAAAATGTGTAACCTCACATTTTACCAACTGGCTTTTTGATGACTTTCAGTGCATTTTTTTACTACATACTGTATAAAACCAATATGATAAGTACGTGTGTTCAGTATGTATAATGCATGTGGTTTTGTTCAGCGATGTCTCATTAGCATCTCATTAGGGGTGGAAACGCGCATTAGTGACAGCAACATCATTAACATAAGCTCATTGAAGTGGAAAACCTACGTCCGATAAATTATGTTTAACTTTCGAACGGTCGTAACATGAAGTAAATTGTTATGAAACTGAAATTTATTGTTGAAACATTAAGTAAGTAAATAAAACAGAATTCATCGGTTGATCGGCTTTAGAGCTTATGTGGCCAAAACGAAACAAAAAAAACGAAACGTTTTTCTCAAAGCGCTAAGTGTAAGTTTATTTAAAATATTATCTGTTACTAATCCATGGACCCGTTGATAAAAGAACTATCATCAAACATCGAACAACTAACAATCAACCTCTAAGAAACAAAGAAAAGTCTGTTACGACATGGCTAAAACTACATAATTATTATACATATATAGCCTATTCCCGCCTGTATAGATCTGTGCGAGCAGCGATCCTGAAATACTTCTTTCATGTGTTTCTTCAACGCTCGTCGGTTTCAGAAACTCCCAACATGCCTAATCTTGAGTAGGTACAGTCAGCTGCATAAGTAGCTATACACTTTCGAACCTTGTCAATATATCAAACCGCCTATCCATTCATTGAGCATTGACGGTTCGTCGGTTTGACAAGGTACAGAAGTGTATAACAACTTATGCAGCTGACCGTACGTTGCCTATTTGTTCCTTTCTGGCTTCTTCTTCAGCCTATAGCAGTCCACTGCTGAATGTAGGCCTCCCAACCTCCCAAAGCACGTTACTGGATGCGATCTATAGTTTTCACTACGTTTACATAGTCGCGGTGTCCACTCCAGAACACGTTTACCCCTTCACTTACTGATTCTTCAACAGATGTGACCAGCTTACTGCCATTTAAAGTCACTAACTCGGTGATCTAGTAAGCGTGGGAGCGGGCTGGTTACATCTGGCCATGTAACACGGGGCGCTATTAAGACGTGACAAAAGTTATCCGTCGCGCTCGCTCTTGACGCTGCGCGATGTGATTGAGCGCGATGCAAAACTCATGTCATGTCTTAAATGTGCATAGCCTGGTCACAAACACAGGTAGTCGTGGTCGTGGCTAAAACAGTGTCAGTGGGCTGGTCACATCTGGTCACATAATCCTGCCTAAAATAGAACAACATTCCAGGCAGCATGACGGAGGGCATCTACCGGCGCGCCGGGTCCAGCTCGGTCCTGTCCACTCTGCTGGCCAACTTCCGTCGCGACGCGTGGTCGGTGCAGCTGAGCGCGCGCGGGCACTCGGAGCACGACGTGGCCGGCGTGCTCAAGCGCTTCTTCCGCGACCTGCCGGAGCCGCTGCTGCCGCAGGAGAAGCACCAGGCACTGGTGTCTGCGTTGGGTATGTAGTATCTAGCTCTAGTATCAGGTGTATAAGGGCGCGGGCGTTGACCGGTAGGGATTTTTCGAGTTAGGTAAGAGTAAACACTGTCAAAATCTAGATTTTTCGAGTTAGGTAAGAGTAAACACTGTCAAATGGACTGTAGTAGTTTAAAAAAATCTTAAGTATCAAATCACTTTTATTCTACACCTAGTAAACACTGTCAAATGGACTGTCGTAGTTTAAAAAAATACTCAAGTATCAAATCACTTTTATTCTACACCTACCTTAAATAGACAGTGATACTATATATGAGTAGTCAGACTCTAGTACCTACGTTTTATTCTAGAATTTAGGTAAGAGACCCGAATTTTATGAAATAAATATTAGTCTGGATTTTAAAGGTAATCAAGTAGTTCAATCTTTTCATTGAATGTTATGTCTAGCTTTTTGTGTCTGCCCTTTTAACCCTTTAAGTCTGTCTTAAAATGATATATTTAAAAGATAAACATGGATTCTGATTATAGGTTCAATTAAGGACAAGATAACCTTTAAGAGGCTTATATCTTATGGGGGCAGTGAGTGGGCGGCTTCATAAACCCACGCTAGGCTACGCCTACGCAGTCTACGTACTAATTAGTCTGGAAAAATAAGAAAGGCAAATTTTATAAAGTATATTCTTGTTGCTATCAGCTAAATAAATATTTTTCGTTGTTGATTTAAAACATTTCCAATGAATCCGTTTATTTCTCTTATTCAGTCATGCTCATACGCTCCATAATAAAATATGTATAACATTAGTTATTGCTATCAGCAATAAGCCTTTTGGGTTATCGGGTCATTAATTGTTTTCTTCTTGAGCAGAGAAGGGTTTGTCACCGTGTGACTCATAGTCCATTAATGCCCATGTATAAATCATCTATTGCTGACAGATGTGCGCTGGACGTACCTATATGAAAAACAGGCGATACGTCGCCAGATGAGGTCCTATTATATGTATAGCCTGGACTAACATCGCCTTTACACCTCCACAGTTATAGAAGATGAGAAGGCACGGCAAGCGGAGTTCCGCCGCCTCATGTTAGACCTGCCCGTGGTGGCGCGCCGCACGGCTCGCAAGCTGTTCGCTCACCTCCACTTCATACACACAATGGCCGCCTACAACAAGATGGCGGCTGACAATCTCGCTGCGGTGTGGGCGCCTACCATCATGCCCGCTGCGGTGGTAAGGAATCTAGTGTATTTTGCTTTACTGTGACATTTTCTTGATTGCCCTTAGGATCTTTCTCACCGAATGCCTGCGTCCTCAAAACTCGCGGTATGCCAAATTTTCATAGTAATCCGTCACTTGTTATGTCAGTCCCCATTTTCTTTACATTTACAGTAGTTTTTATTGGCCTATGCACTATATCCGGCAAGTATTATCCTGACCTAGACTGTCCAAGAATACGCTATAACATTACAATCATTTGCAGACCAGCGACCAGATCCAAACGGCTTGGTCTTCCAAAGAAGTGTTCGTGGTTCGCGACCTCATAGCTCACTACGAGGCTATATGGGAGCCGACAGAAGCGGAGAAGCGTCGCGAGGCGGCTGTCAGGAGGGTGCTACTACGGGTCACCAGCCAACCGGCCCCCAGCGCGCCTAAAGCCGCTGGTGACCTCAAAGCGTGGGTGTATGTGCATGACCGCTCCACGTGTTTTCAGGTTTCCGTGAGTATTTTTTTTTTTGCTGTGTGTGTGGATTTGTGAGATAGGTTGTTTTTACCTATTGATTGACCTGACTGTTTTATAGCAAAACATTGCGATAACTATTTACAGATTCTGTAGCAATACGCCATGGCTCATTTGAAGTGAATAACGTATGTTATTATGAATGTCTAGGGAGACAGATATCTCTCACAGGACTGTCTACATAACAAACATTTCTAATAAACAAACTGTTCCCATCAGCTGACCCCGAGCAAGACGAGCGCGGATATCTGCGTAGAACTCTGCGAAAAGGCCAACGCTGAATCGCACTTACTGATGTTAGAAGAAGTCGTATGCAACGAAGCGATGCGTAGGACTGTGCACATCGACGAAATAGTCCTAGACGTGGTCCTACGGTGGGGATATTGGGACGAGGAAGATAGGAAAGACAACTACATAGTGGTCAGAGAAAACAAGGTCTTGTACGATATGGAGGCGTTAAGACATAAGACGTCACTGGTGTGCGGCGAACTCAAGTTTGCCAGCGAAGCCAACAAGGCATTCAAAATGTACATGTTCGAACTTAAGAACGGGAAACTTTGCTATTTCAAGGATAAACAGGTGAGAATGGATATTTATGACGTGTAATTAAGCGCAGGAAATATTAGTTCGCGGGAGTCGTAAATTCATTACATCGACCAAGTTCAAGATAAAGTGTTTGTTGTGGTCTTAAATCAAAATTATAGTTTTAATTATTATGAACTACACAGGATTACAAAAATAGTTACTACACCTTTAAATTCCCATTTTAGAGTTTAATATGGAGTGCAAGCTTAGGCCATAATATTGGAAATATAATAAAAGTGTACAGATTTGTAATTAGAAATTCAACGTTGCCATAACATTTGGCTGTAAAATTGGTCCGTACAGCTAACTTACTGTTGGTCATTTGTCGCAAGTAGATATGGTTCAGATTATTGGGTTCGTCCAAACCTTAATATATTTTTTTATAATCACTACACATTTCATTGACAGTATTTATAAATAATTCGATTGATATTGTACAGGGCTCGCATTTGATAGAAGAATGGAACCTCAAAGACATCCTGTGGTACACCGGGCATGAGACGAAGAGGAATCCCCAAACACGGTGGGCGATCACCTTTATACCAAGAAATAATAAACAAAAAAGGTATGTCGACCTGCGGAATTAACTGAATGATTCTGTGTTTTACGTCTTTTTCTTATCAGCCTTTGTCATGCACTGCTGGGCACTATGGGTTACATCATTTTACATTCTGTGTAATAAGTATCGGGACTGGATCAATAAAACACAAAATGTTTGTTATTCATCCAAATTTATTTTATTACCTTCAAAGTATGCTCTTTTAGAATCGATACACATATGCCAACAAATTATCCAATCATCACAATTTTTTATACGCTGCTTCCAGAGTTGTGTTTAGTATTCGCGGCGATTTTTCCTTATTGTCTTCTATCGATTACAAGACAGTACTTGTCGATCGAAAGACAAAGACTCTTCAAGGGGTTAATCGGCACAACTTTTGAGTATACAAAATTGGTCTCTCTTTATAGATTTTCCCATTTTCCTAAAGTTACAGTGTCAATTCTTATATCTCAGATAATAATAAGATGGCACGTGCAAAATGAGATACTAAAGTGAATCTACTTGATATTTGCACGTGTCATTTAGTATATCTGAGATAATGAATGGACTATAGATGTAAAGATGTGAATGACCGTCTGAGTCACCCCCTTTTGCAACAACCTGTATAACTCAATTTTTACGATTTGTATTAAAACCAAACTTTTATGATCTACGCTTTTGCTTTAATCTGAGCAGCATCCTGGCGACCACTTTTTTTTGTAAATGAACTTATGACACGTATGGCAAAGATCGTCCCATGCTTTTTCATTTTTTCTTGCATTTATTTAAATATATTTTGCTTACTTTCCTTATTTAACTGATTTGCGGTTACAACATGTTCTCTATTTTAATTATGTACTGCCTGAAAAAGGTGAAGCTTTTTGCGATTTTTTAATTGGTGTTTAAAATAATGTCTTCATTGCATTGTAAATTTTAACATAATTAAGGTAAGTACACTTCACGCTTTTTGCAACTAACCTTCATAACCTAGCGACATCTGTCTGAGTTACTGAGAAGCTTCTAGTCAAGGAAAAGGTGCGGCTAGAATGTACGCTTATTTCCTTGTCCAGGCCGGCACTACACGGCAATAGTTTCCTTCAGAGCCCTATGGAGAACTCTGCTGTTCACGATTCAAACTTCTATGTAACTATTTAAAGTTCCCAACTATAGTAGAATTAACACGATTCCATTTCCTATATGTTTTTAAAGTATATAATATGTGGATGAGCCACTGGAATTCCTATTTTATTTTTGGTCGTAATAACACGATCGGCGATCCTACTATAAGTTCGTATAGTACCTAGCTTTGCATAAATAAAAGTACTTAATTATAAAAAAAAAATACATCGTGTCGTTCTTCTATAGTCCAGTTAGAATCGATGTGATTTTAGAAAGTCGCCAGCTATGGCACGACGTAAAACTACAACTATAGTTTGGTTATGAAATTTAGCACACGCTTCTAAAGGCGTGTGGTTGAAAAGTGGAGCCTTGCGGAAAATGGTACTAGAATATTAATAAATTGCATGCGAATTCCAAAAACTGCTTGTAGCACACACCTAACATAGCCACTCATAGATAACATAACCCCCCCCCCCCCTATTTATCCACAACATAATATATTTCTATGGAAGCATTTGTTTCCAGATCCAAAGACCGTCCATGGTTTGGCTGCACCATAGGCGGTGCGGTGACTGAAGACCAGCTCAAGTGGATGACTGCGATGATGTTTGCCGAACACCCCAACGTACTCCCGACCCCCAGGCTCGTCATCACATAGATTATAGTTAATAAATAAGTACAATGTTGTATTGGAGAAGACCGGATGAATGCCAATAAAAGTATAATTATAATTTTATAATAGGAGTAAAATATACCCAGGTAACGCATGTTCAAGAAGAATATTTTGTTGAAAAAAATAAGATTAGTTTTTCGAGGGACCAACTATTTTTAATACAGAAAATAGAAATACTTATATTATTTATGTTGTCAGGTAAATTAAACAATTAATTTTCTTTGTTAAATAAAAAAAATATATCATTTCTTATTCATTATGATCGCTAGTAAATATACTTAGTTCAATGTTATAGTTTAGCAACTTGCAAACTGACCTTCTTAGTCAAAATATACTGTATATATGTATAATATTTATGTTGTTGTTGGATGTGAAGATAAACTGATATTCACTAGTTATGCCTAAGATTAACCGGGAGGACTGCCAAATGTTAGGTCTTTGATTACGAAATGGTACGATTTTTTTTGTTACTTATACAAAAATTATTATGAAAGAATAAAATATCATAATTATTTCCTGCAATAGTTAATGTCCAATTTCATCATCATAAGCCTCACTTACTCATTTCTGGCAAAAAGGGTAGAATAGGAGTAAGTACTTACTTAATATTTACCGCTCCCGGTTAACTTTAGGTTTGTTAGTCTAATCTTAAATCTATCCCTAGCCCCAACATTTGAGGAAGCACATCCATATTATTATGACAATATTTATACAGTAAAATCTTAAGTTTCAGTAGGCAAATTTAAATTTAATATTAATAATTTGCAAATAATTATATAAATTAGTGCAAAAAGATTTCTTATAAATAGCTGTTTTCGTAAGTCTGTTATTTACGAAAAACAATGTTGTTTAGACTACTCTAAAAAGGTCATTTTTTATTCAAGTAAATACGTTTAGTTTCAAAACTATCTGAAATATACATTTTAACGAACTATTGTTGTGTCTGGTAAAATTTATTCAGCTCCAATCCTACACATTGTTTAGTCTGCAGTTTATTTTTGTCTTGATTCGACTTTATAGATAACAAAAAAAAAACTTATCTATTTTTTTACTGTAGTGATGGTACTGAAATTAAAAGAATTGTGATGATATGTAAACATTGCCAAAGTGTACAAATTGAATATTAACAAATAAACTAAATAAATATACAAATAAACAAATATGTATTATGTATTTCTACACGAATACTTAGCTCAAATAAATAGTATTAAGCGTAGATATATTTCCAGGTGCTTTTATACAAAATAGATCGCCTTTATTAACGTAATTAATTTTATTGTACACGGAAAATGTAGTTTAAATAAAAAGCTACGAATAGGTATATGAAATAAATTAATATGTTTGATTAGATGGATGGATTAGAATTCTCGATATAGTACAACAATGGTGCTGCTTAATTTTCAAATTTCACAATTTCATTTGCAGCTAAGAAAATGTAATGACTTAAGTATGTAAGTACTACTTTTTAAAAAATCTAAAATATATTTTTTATTATTCATGAAAATCTAAATACCATTTCACAGAAAAACTTATAACTAGATAAAATCAAATATGCACTAACTAACAGAAAAGTTACTTCTAAATAATTGGTGCTAATAACTGTTCTCTACAACTTATTTTTAGTTCAATCTATAGGCTATTCAGTGTCCCACTACTGGACAAAGGCCACGTTATTAGTTCTTATAAACTGACCACCGTTCCCGATCATGAACTTCCATCGGATATTGAGACAATACCTATATTTTTATTATTTATGCAATAAAAATTTCAATAGCCTTTTTTATATGTAATTTATATGTAACTTTTCCTAGAAACCACTATTGTTATTAAAATTTTAGATAAATTTATACTGGCGTTGTTCTCATTTCGTGAAAATCAAGTATATTTTTTACAGAAGGTAGTTTTATATTTAATAAAATATGTGTCTGAATTTAGCCTATTTCAATTGATATGATATTGATGAATAATGTTAATATATTTTATATAACCTTATACCTAATTAGAAATAAACGAACCATATATTTACACTGCTTAAATGTTTTATTGATAAAAATAGTAAGAAGAATCCATTCGATAATAACATACCAAACCAATATCTACCAACGTTTTTTTTCAATGAAGATGAGTTTTTTTTATAAGGTACGTGAATAAATGCTTTCATTAGGATTTCTGCCTTTCGGACATTAATCCCCTTTCAAGATGCGGACCGTACTTACTGATTATTTTTTTTGAAGTTTTTTTTATACTATGAAAGTGCAAAGAAAAAGATTTCTTGCTAAAAGATTCGACTGCAAGTCTTATTTGAGCACCGAGTGCGATCCCAGTTGACTCCACCACCTCATAAATGTATGCTGTATCTCGAGCTGTTTCTCTTCATACTCACTGGTCGTAACTTCGCTAACAGTACGACACGAATAGCTTTAAGTAACAAATGACAAACCCAGTAAACATTCCAAAGGAAGGTAAGTATTCAAAAATTAGCACAAAATCGATAGGCACACCGCTGGCGCGGCCCGTACCAGGCGCCGCCCGCCGCTCGGCAACCTCTCGCATGCATCCAAATTACTATAACATTAAACCGACAAAGTAATCCGTAAACTAATTTGCTTTTACTTTCTCCTTCTTTTAATATATACCTTTAAAAATGTCCCCGTATTTGCCGACCAGTTGTTTTTTGTGCCCGATTGCCATCAGACATTTCTACCGTGTACATTTTTTTGCCTGCATTACTAGTCACGTTTTATTTGGTTTGCGGATTGCCGGGTTTTTAAAATGGATGCGGATGAGGTGGAGATTAGGCCGTCCGTGCAGCTGACTGAGGAGGACATAAGCCGGGTGAGTGCGCCGTGTGTCGGCACATCAATGTGGCGGCTATAGGCCGACAGGAGCGTTCTGATTGGCCACGCGATGTCTATCTGTATTTCAGGGGAACATTTCACATTCACATGCAGTCTGGTGATTAATATGCATACGATTTCAGCGGGCACAGACACCGTTGCAATTTATTTTCGGTTTGGACAGGTAGAAAATAAATAGTAACTACTACAGAAAATTGTCTTCGTGAATCACGAAAGCGATTGTAGCTTATTTTGAATGTAATGTTTAATCAAATCAAGTTGTAAAAGGACGATTTTCTTGGGACTACTTTGATTATAATTACTTTGAGGTATTTAACCAGATTTTGGCTTGATGATAGCCTTAGCCTTAGATTAAAAGCTTTTATGAAAACGACAGAAGTCTGAAATGTAAAGCTCATCGGTATCATAAATTAAATTATGTCATGAATAGAGAAGATAGAAAAGTAAGATAACAGTGTAGTTGCTCTAATGAATATAATGAGATTTAACAATTTGATAGTAATATTTGCCCTCAGCGACTGGCTGCTATAGAGTGTTTAGTCTATATTTTATAGAAAGGTCATGTATACTGACTCATCACTAAATCTCAGAAACTACAAGTGCTAGGAGTCTGTAATTTTGTACGAGAGTTTCTTTTAGGACTTAGGTGCTCACTAAGACGAGATTTTGCGAAATTCAACCCCTAAGGGGGTAAAAAGGGGTGTCAATGTTGCGTATTTTGAAACTATACAAGGCCAGAACGCACCCATAGTGTACTAGCACTGTATAGTTTCAAGTGAAAAAAATAATATTTTACTTGAAAATATACACGATTTGTGCGTACTAATCGCGTATACTTTCAAGTTGGGATTTACTGAACCGTTCTTGAAAATATACATTGCTATTACGCACATTGCTTGATTGGCGTAATTGTCGCATATAATTTATACCTACATGCTGATTCTGATTTACTTAACTATTTCGGTAAATGTACATGACTACAATTTACTTGTTCTGCCTGTCATACCTATAGAATGTTTTAATAAATAAAGATGAACAAGCTCTAATTTGATTGATAGATTGATATTTATAGCAATCATACTTGCAAGTAAGAATACCAATGTCTTATTATTTATATGAATTAATAATAATACCTACTACACTTACGAGCAATAAAAAAGTTCCAGTGACGATAGCTCCTGAACGGAAAAGACTAGCTTAATGACGCTGCCGTCGGTAATATTAAAGTACATTTAACAGCGCTTCAAAATATTATTATAACCAACTAAAAACGTAAATTTTGATCAAATTCTAAATGTTTTAAAAAATTGGGGTCTTTTGGTGTCGAATTTTTGCTACTTGGACTTGCTCGTGAGTGTAGTAGGTATTACCCTATAGACCTATTACAGACGTATTTTTCATCAATTTTTTAATTTACCACACACAATAATTATCTTTTATGAATTGTTCTACACCCTTTTCCGAGACAATTTTTACTATTTAATTTAAATCAATTTACTTTTCAACTGTACGATGTAAACAAAAAACACGTTACGAAAACAATGCCAATGTTTGATGATGATGTAATGTTTAGAAAGCAATAGACTTATTACTATTTCGCATGAAAGAAAGAGAGAGCAACAATTTAAAATTGCTACCTGGTAACTAATCACGTATAGTTTCAAGTGCTCGCATTGCCGCTTGGCACTTGAAAATATACACGATTAGTACGCAGTGGTAACTGCTGCAGTATATTTTCAAGCCATAATTTTGGCCCAACTTACTTGAAAATATACGCGATTAGTGCGTAATGGCCTTGTATACTTTCAAGTAAATCATGGCACCATTTTAATTTGAAAATATACGCGAGCAGTCCCAACCTCTGCGTTCTGGCCTTGTATAGTTTCAAAACACGCGTCAATGTTTGTTTGAAATTTCAAAAGTTTTAATAGTAGGGTTTTGAAATTTGGAAGGCACCGTAGATGTGCACTAAAAAAGGGGTTTTACCCAAATTCCTAGGGGTACGGGAATTAATGCGGGAAAAATATATTTTTTATGAAAAACCTAAACCGCTTAAGTTAGACGCTTGAAATGATATTGCAAAATTCCCACGGGTACGGGAGTTAGCGGGAAAAAAGATTTTTTTGTGAAATAACGATAAATATTCCATGAGAGTTTGCAAGTAGGTTAGTTATGCCACTTAAAGCCTCTAAACGCTGTTCGATAAAACTGAAAGCTTAGAATCATCAGAATATACGGGCATATTTTTATTTTTAATCTTTTAATGCGAAGTGAATCTAGCGGGAAATGCTAGTTTAAAAAAAATATATAAGTAATGATAAAAAACAAATATATTTTTAATGTGAAAGGGACTTGATAGGCTTCCATAGGACATAATGCTAATTTACTTTGCTCTCCTGTCCTTGAAAAGTCTGCTGAAGACTTGTGAACGTAAGTTTTTCAATTGCAGAGACGCCACTGAAACTTAAATTAAAATTTATATCCGTAGGGAATGAAAATGAAGAGCTGGAGAGACGTTAGATTAGAGCTTCTTGTATTAAAAAAAGTCTTAATACTATTACCCCCTTATTCATAAAAAAGTTACTGGACGCTTTAGCTAATGAACTGTTTTGTCTCTCTCTGACAGAGAACAATTTGATCTCTGACTGGGTTAATTTATATTGGATGCACCCATACGCCTTGGGTTCTCGGAGTGTTCATGAAATATAATTCATATGTAGGTTAGGTACTACTTATTGGAAAGCTCCGCGAATCTCCTAAATGCACTAGGTTTACTTCAGGGTCACATGGCTTCAAAAGGTATTATTTCCCGTAGAAATTCAGAGTAATAATATTTCACGTCCCATAAGTGAGGGTCTAGACGACTGCAATAGCAATGCAAACTGCAAACCAACTACTAAGTCCGAGTTCACACGACTGCACGCCGACTGCAATTGAACTGCAATCGGACTTCGCGTTTGGTTTGCAGTCCTATTGCAGTCGGGTCAACTGCATTCAAATTACACCTGAACTGCAATTTGCAGTTGGATTGCAGTTGAAATGCGGTCCGTCTGTCTAGACCCTAAGCAAGCTAAAGAAATACAACGACGATGTTTATGTCTTTCAAATAAGATAGGAACACTAACTGCAACATTCAGCTGTGTTTGTGTGTGCTGTTGTATTGATGATAGTGTCAGTTTTAATTCTGTTTATATGTAGATAGATAAAGCCTATCATTATTCTTGTATTTTATGACAGATATAAAAAATACGATTACAAATTTTAATATAAATTATTTCACCACTTGACATTTGCTCCTTTGTCTATTTAGTACCTATCTGAGATAAAAAAAATACACTTTAGTTGTGGATGTGTAACCTAAAGTACATTACACCCTACACCCCACATTCAAAAACGGCGATACGGCTCGCGACCAAACACGTTAGTACAAATGTACATTGCATGCGAGACGTCTCTGACTATGCCTTCGGGGATTACAGTAAGACATGTGTGTGTAGGTACATCAAATGTACATACATAAGTATTATGTAGTACTTATACAGGGTGGCCCAAAGAGTGACGTCCAAAGGAAAATGTTTGATTCCTTAGGTCAAGGGGTAGCCAAATCACCCCCGTGTATGTTCAGCAATTTTTAGTAGTTTAGGAGTTATGATTTTTTTAACAAATTTTCTACGAAAATCGACCTCAGTGGATCAATTATGTTTTATTATTTTTTTGGATAACTTTTTTAAATTATTTTTTATTTTTGTGTCATCCTCTTAAGTTGTTCTTTTAACCATAAAAGTTTCAGCTTCCTAGCTGTAATGTAAGTTAGTTATTTTTATATCGAGAGTTCAAATTATATCATCGAGCTAGACTGCTCTGAATTTTCAACTTGAAATTAAAAATTGAACTAGATATTCTCATGGTCCCCTATTAATTTTAAAAACTCCGCAAGGTTCCAATATAACATAAAAATAAAAATAAACTATTGCTTAATGGGGTATTATTTGCAGAAAACAGCCTTCAAAGGTACTTGGGTGGAAATTACCTAATTAGTAAATTGTTTCAGAAAGTTGAAAGATTCCTGTAATGTCATTACTAAAGACTAATTCAGTTAGAAAATGTATCAAATTAAAGGGAAAATAAAATTATTTACTATTATTTTTTATTTAAGTTACATTTTTTAATGTAAATTCTTAGTAAAATATTTATGTCTGAGTTGTAAGATTTATGAGATAATTGTATTATTAATAATAAATAAATAAACTCAAATAATTCTTTTACAAATTTACTCACAATAAATTTTCAAAATGGCGACCTCCCACTAATACACTACCTACATCTACGCAAGAAATTTTCTTTAAGTCAAAAAAGTGACAAATGTAAAAAATATGACATCTGTCAAAAAGTTAAACATGTCAAAAAAGTAACTTTTCTCAAAAATGTGACATCTGTCAAAAAGTGACATCTGAATGAAACAGAGAAGCCTTAGTAATGACATTACAATTAGTCCTTAGTAATGACAACAGGAATCTTTCAACTTTCTGAAACAATTTACTAATTAGGTAATTTCCACCCAAGTAGGTACCTTTGAAGGCTGTTTTCTGCAAATAATACCCCATTAAGCAATAGTTTATTTTTATTTTAATGTTATATTGGAACCTTGCGGAGTTTTTAAAATTAATAAGGGACCATGAGAATATCTATTTCAATTTTTAATTTCAAGTAGAAAATTCAGAGCAGTCTAGCTCGATGATATAATTTGAACTTTCGACATAAAAATAACTAACTTACATTACAGCTAGGAAGCTGAAACTTTTATGGTTAAAAGAACAACTTAAGAGGATGACACAAAAATAAAAAACAATTTAAAAAAGTTATCCAAAAAAATAATAAAACATAATTGATCCACTGAGGTCGATTTTCGTAGAAAATTTGTTAAAAAAATCATAACTCCTAAACTACTAAAAATTGCTGAACATACATGGGGGTGATTTGGCTACCCCTTGACCTAAGGAATCAAACATTTTCCTTTGGACGTCACTCTTTGGGCCACCCTGTATAGTTATACTCTTAATTCTATACAAAACAGGCATCTGTTAATAAAATAATATGCATAGATATACCGTTTACTTTGTAGGTCGAACTTCCCGTAATCTTCTCTCATGTCGTCGGATTTTTATTTAATCACATAATATTATTATGTACCTATATACATAGAACACATTAACTACTTATTGCGTTATAGGGAGACTAACGAACTGCAATTGATGTTCGTATCAATATAGGTCATACAATTTTATTTTACTTGATTGCCTATAGATAACGGTAATTTATTTTGATTTCGATTACTTTTAGGTATTTTATTGCCATTTATCTTCCTAATGATATTGATGGAAACACCATATAAAACATCAAGTAGGTATATGTATACCAACATCTGAAAACAAACTAGGATTTATAGTTTTGCCATTGCAAAGCTTGCATGTGTGAAATGACGGAATGAAATAAAGAAACAAAAGTTCGCGATATACGAAGCTGCACGCTTGCCCAAATGCACACCTCCATCGATGAACGTAATTACCTGCCTGTAGGGGTGAATGGGGCCCACCCCTAGGGGCTAAACACCTACAAAGTTTTGTCGATATATTACTGTTGTGTTTTGACACCATAAGATGTTTTAACACATACTAAGACGCGTCGTTTCGTCGAATAAAGCCCGTTTTGGTGAAACGAATAGGCATGAAGAAGTGCAGTGTGAAAGACAAGACAGATGCAAGACAGTTGTTTGAGAATCAGTTGTGTTATGCGTTCGCCAAGTTTGATAACATGGACGAAGACGAGGACTCGCCAGAGGTACCTTTTACTAGTTTTGTTTCTAAAATTCAGTAACAGAATTTTGTAGTAGCATGTGAAGTATTAAGAAGTCTCAACTTTAGTAAATTTTCCATAAAAGTGGTGAAGAGAATTTTCATGACACTTATTGCTTCCGTTGCGTGTTATTTCGGCGTGTTAAGACATGCGACATAATTTTATTTATCTTTAAAGTATTTGTAGAAGTATTAAATTTTCATAGAATTCATCTTTTAGCTCGTCACGCCACGACATCAGTCCACAGGCAGCCATTGTTGTTAAACATGAATTGACAGAGTTAATTAAAATTTTATAATTACGATGTTGACAATGGAAGCGATTCTGAAGGCACCATAATAATTATTTTTAATCATTCCAATATACATATCTATATAACCATATTATTTAACTTTTGATAGATAACACTCGTGAAGTATAACTATTATGTTCCGAAAAAAAAATACATAATATTATACTTCATGATGTTTTCAATTATTAAGTGGGCGCTTACCCACTTAATAATTCGCCATTCGTAATTAATGACCACTCACCACAGCCTATAAAACCATTAATTCATCGGTTTTGATTATCTCGTACCTCTGATTAAAACGAATTTTTCGCTGAAAATTATAAATCCAACATTGAAATGGTTTACACAGTAGGTAATTATAGATAGTACGTGTATGTTACTTAAATACAATGTAAGTTCATACCTATGTAATTACTACATTTTTCCTAACTGTATTAAAATGAGGAAAAATATGTCAGGAATTTAAGGATCCAATAAAAACCAATAAAGTATAAAAAGTTATGGTAACGATCGTGGAACTATTCTCATTAAATTACATACCTACCATTATTTTAGTTAAGTACGTAGGTAAGTAAGTTTTTTGGTCGGTTCTGCTGGTTTTGGCTAAAATACTTATGTACGTTATTGTAAACATCCAACGTCCAACTACTAGCACAAAAAACAACAGATCATCAAAACACACATAACCTAAGCTAAGTACGTATGTTCTATCCGTATTTCTTTTGTTTTTTGTTTTGCTCGTCATGTATGTTCTATGCAACCACATTATTATGTCCTACATCTACAGCGCAAACAATATGTCGGGAAACCTTTGGATGCGTTTTGTAGTTGACATTCCACAATCCGCCTGACGATAGATAGGAGCATATAATCCGCCTAGGCGTTTCTTAAATAGGTGTTTAGTATGTAGCAGTCTTCCTTGAACTTTTGTGTAAACTGGTGATACCAGCCATTTGACCCAAATCATTAAACGAAATGAAGTAGTTAATAATAAAATATAATGTATATCTATTTTGAAATTTTCCATTTCCTTTCTATAATGTAATTTTTCATTTTGATAGAATCTTGTTTACAGAAAACTTGTTTCCGTTCCATTTACGTTGCAGTAAATATCTTCTTTTCCTTTGAGAAACTCTATATTTCTGGACTTAAAATAGCTTTATAGAGGGAAATAGAATTTTCTATTCAGAATTCTATTGAGAAAAATGTAGAAAATCCTATTTCCCGTGCAAAGAGCACGACCGACGCCCACGCCCGGCGCCCGCGCCCTCGCATCTGATGAGATTTTGTCAAAGCGCGAGCAAGTTATTATTCCGAGGATTTTGTGCAAAGTGCAATTTCCTTATTTCCCATCTTTCCAAGTCGCCGTTCGTGCGATTTATTTACTAAGTGTACTTATTGCATTGAATGGTGGAATTAATACCCAGCTCACATATTCCATTCCGCTGTATTTACTGTGTATATTTTCTTTGAATAGTGGAAATAAAATTGAAATGGAGTTTCTACAGGCTTAATAGAATTTTCTAGTCTCTCAATTAACATGCTAATTTTTGCCACGGTTTTTTAACCTCTGACTGAAAAAGTGTGTCGGAGTACATGTGTATATTTGTATCGGTCAGTATCGTATAGGTAATGGGACATTTTATCAAAATCGGCTTATATACCCGTTCAAAAGTTATGCGACTTTTAGGCCTTGTTTCACAATGTCTGGTTAGTGGCTACATGTGACATAAAATACATTCTGTCACTGTCAAAAAAATTATAAGAGAGAGTGACAGCACGTATTTTATCTCACAGGTAGCCACTATCCAGACATTGTGAAACAAGGCCTAAAAGTCGCATAACTTTTGAACGGGTATATGTATATGCCGATTTTGATAAAATGTCCCATTACCTATACGATACTGACCGATACAGTTAGTGTAGAATGTCTGTGGTTTTTAACGTTACAGATCACTTAAATGTAATAAATTCAACTTATAGAAATAAATCAGATATAACTACTTATAGGTATTACCTACCCTACTGTGGAATATAACAGAAAAAAAGTCACAATAATATATTGCACGTCTAACTATCAAGGAACCCTAGAAAATCGCGAATTAGCCTCCATATCAGTAGTCAGTAAAGGGGAAGGCATTATTATCTGATATTGACTTAATGCAAATCAGTAGTTTGGGGTAACAGACTTACATAATGTAGTCGTACGTGGATCCATATAAAAATGCGTCAGTCAAAAAAATTGTGTGCACAAAACGACATGTTCCGTATATTGCCTTGTGGGATGTATTAGAATGTTTTGCAAATTGGAGAACTATGTGCGATCAGGTAATTAATTGTTTCTGATTTGTGATTGTGATGAAAGTTTTATTAGGGTAGGTTAGGTATATTAGATATTGATTTCCTGTTTTAAAATATAATTTATATCCATTACTGTGCTAATTTTTCAGTAGCCAGATAAAAGTTATGAGGTGAATATTTTTTGTAGGTATTAGACAGTGGCAGCAACAATTTTATTCATCAGATAATATTTATCTGACTATTGAAAATTCTGCCCTTAATCGGCTAGATCTGAAGTTCACAGTTCAATTAGTGATATCGTATTTACAATAACAGTAAACTCACTCGTTTGTAATTATTTCTTCTCGTTAAATTACTGTTGCATCGTTTATTAAGTCGGCTGTGCTACGATTCAATTAGATGGAACTAGTAAAAAGTACTCGGAAGTTCCATCAATTGAACTACTTACTAAGAATAGAGGGTCTCTAGTCGGAGCTGGTAATTACAAGAGCGCATATACACGGTGTCCAAAAAAGAGTGGACCAACGGAAGGCTGCAGAAAACCATTTATTTTCTAAGCTGAGTGGTCTGTCAGATAATAATTATGCTGCTTTTGATTGTTTATACTTATTCGACGACCGAATGCTGTAGTGGTTAGTGACCGTGACTGCTAAGCCGAAGGTCCCGGGTTCGAACCCGGCTGGGGCAGATATTTCTTTAAAAACAGATATTTGTACTCGGGTTTTGGATTTTGATATTTATAAATAATATGTATCTATCTATGTATTTGTGTAGATATATCAGCTGTCCGATACCCATATTCCAGGTGTGAGATGTGCCCACATATTATTATTATAATACTTTTTCTTAGGCTCAACTCATACTGCCGCAGAGTCGAAGCGACGCGACGCGTCATATTTTTCTGCTTATAGCATATTCGCCTCTATTGTGTCATTATTTAAGTACAAATTTCGGCTATATGTATAAATTTCGCTTCGTCACTTGGCTGGAGTCCAGCGTTTACGCATATAATTTACGCTTGGCTTCGATTTTCAGTCCTATTGGAGGTTAATTCCCTATCTCACGGGCGTAATCCAATTATTATTATTATATATCCCTACTTCATGCAGGAATATATTTATTTATAAAATAAACTAACAGTCCAAAAAAGAAACTGCGAATATAACATGTTAATACGACATGTAAAAATGTCTACAGTTGGCTATCGGGAGCATGACTACTGAGTACTGTGTGCCATATCCAAACTTTTTAAATATACTATTTTGCTAATTCTAATGAATTACAAGCATACCACACAGGCAATATTTTGAATTTTCACACAACTGATGATATAATACCGATTAGTACTAAGGTACAAAGCGCCCTTTTCCGAACGGAGAGTAGTTTCTAAAATATTGACGTTCATATTTTTATTTTTTTACGATTTAAATTATGTAAGTACTTACTGAAAATAAAATAAATTATACATAGTACCTAGATAAAGTAAAGTAAGTACTTATTAAAAATATATGACAACTTTGTTTAATTGATTTACCTTTTGTTACCAATAATGATATTTTGTATTTATTTTATTGTATTTATACCGGTTTAGTTAGTCCAAAATCCTTTATTAATTTAAAATAGCTCCAAATACAGTAGGGTGTACACTAAATTACATGTAATTATATTATTATTTTCGTAGTACTCAAGTAGTAGAAACAAAGTACATGGATAAATAAAGTTTAAAAATATCCGTATATGTTCCAAAATCCATTGATAGCACAGTATGTACATACATTATTATATTATTATTATAAGTACATACATAAATAAAGTTTAAATATATCCGTATATGTTCCAAAATCCATTGATAGCACAATATGTACATACATTATTATATTATTATTATAAGTACATACATAAATAAAGTTTAAATATATCCGTATATGTTCCAAAATCCATTGATAGCACAATATGTACATACATTATTATATTATTATTATAAGTACATACATAAATAAAGTTTAAATATATCCGTATATGTTCCAAAATCCATTGATAGCACAGTATGTACATATATCCATATGTTTTCTTTTCTATTTAGCTCATATCCCAGAATTTTTCTATGCATATTTTCCTCTTTCCGTGCAAAGTGTCCATAAATCTAAAGTTTACTTCGTTTTGACGGCACAAAGATTGTATCATGTTCGTAAGAGCATCAGAATACTAAGTTTATGTGTGTGTGGCATTCTTTTGTGTCATGTTCGGGGTCGAAGGTTTCTTTACACGCATTCTATAGTTTTTTTTCGTCTAGCTGGTACGTAGCCGATCCTATTTCAGTTCGAGCCTGTTATTGGCTAACTGAGTGCGAACTTTGTCACATAGAAAACGCGGGAGGTGTAACGAAGGAAATCCTGTAGTAAGGTTAAACGGCATAAGGTAGAGTTCATTTGTTATTAGTTTTCGTCGAGATGTGGTGCGATAAAAACATAACAGGTTGCAATAATGTGAAGATGGATATGTCGATTGTTGGGAGGGCTATCAATAATTTCGTGAGTATATTATATTCCTTGCCCTGAAAGACTCGGTCAACTATATAATGCATTGCTCATAACTATTATTGACTATTTATTATGTAAAAAATATGTAAATACAATTTAATTATCTGTTCGACTGTAAAAAAAAAGATATACTTAAGGCATTTTTATATTTATGTATATTCATCAACTTGATGAATAGTTTTTTTTTATCAATGCTTTGCTGTAAATAGCATGATTGTTTAGCACTCTGTATAATATGCAATATATTTTTAACCTTTTATCTTCTAATTAGCGTCAAGGGCCACTGAAAAAGGTAAATATTAAAATATGTAACATATTTTATTTACACACGTATAATACCATGTATTTTTAGACATAATGTTCGTCTCTATTTTCGTAATCACTGTGTGTAACTATACTTTTACTGTACTATAGTAAATAATATATTATTATGGGAAATTGGTATCGCCAAGAGTGATCAAAATGCAGGCATACATTTTAATAGGCTGCACCGATACCGATATTCATAGCTGAAACTCATTTTTGGTATAGACGCAATCAGGATTAATTCATAATTGTTGATCATAGAGCTGCTAGATCCGTATCTCATCACAAAATAAACCTCTGTAATCCCTTTAATTATTATTTTCTGTATATCGTGATTATTTAGGTGTGAACAAGGCTTAATAATATGTGCCCGTAACGTAATACCTAGTTTAAAATATAATTCAGCTCTTACCCATCAAACATTTTTGTATTATAAAATATGCTTTTTTATACTCTATGTATTTTAGTATAATTTATTTTATGGTCGTGTACCTATATAGACAACACCTATACCTATACAGACAACAAGAAAGAACACAAAACTACAATCACTCCAAAAGCAATTTTCTAATAGGTACTAGGTACCGGCCTTGTACTAGCACTACAAAGGTAACCTAACGCACAATATCAAACCGTATTTGGCATTACAAAAAATATCTAGATTATAGGTACTAGGTCATGGTGAATTTGCATTCTAAAGAATCCTTGTAAAAAGTAAGTTTTTTGGAAAGTGTTCTCAGGTATTAGATTTCTAATTGAAGATCCCACCATTTTGAATATTATTTTAAGTTTATATGGTTAGATGATATCAGTAATTATCCTTACTGTGTTCGTGATGAAGCGTCATTGTCTATAATACCGTTTTACTAGGAAGCCATTGGTTCTAATTTACGCAAAATTTATTCAAAACCAACCAATTATTAATATTAGCCGAGTTCGTTGTTAAATTCGTCAATTCTAAAACCATGGCATTTCGTGTTGACAACTCTTGGCTCACAATCGTTCGACTTTGCTTTAATTTAAAGAGTTTACTTGTGCTTTTTAATTTTTAAAATTTTAATAAAAAAAACTTAGTTCAAGTAAAATAACAGAACCCTAAAAACCAACTATGGAGGAAGATGAAGAATTCGATGTTTTGGAATGGTTACAGGTAGGATTAAAATAATACGATGAAGCGTGAAGGAAGCCTGGAGGCATAGCTGTTTGAGATAAGCCAACCAAATGTAAATATTGATCTTTATCGTTTCTGTTCATTTACTCATTTGTAGAGGTAGTCTATTCTATAATATGTAATCAACTTATCTGCATATATAGGTATGTGTTGTCGTTAGAGTTGGCTATTAATACACGCACGGGCAATGACAAGGTTCCACTGAGAAAAGCACCAAATTATTCCTAAACAACTGAAAAGGCTAGCTTAATGACGCCTTCTGCGACATTGAAGTACATTTAACAGAGTATCAGGATATTATCTACTAAAAACGGTAATATTTCGTTGAAATTTCTACTGTTGCGTTTCATATGAGAATAGCTGTATACCTACTGCATTGACGGACTGTACTGCCTTGTTTATTGCTGGTTCTGGCATATTGATATTCTGCTCCCTCCCCATACTAATTATGGTATCCAATACAAATCATAGACAAAGACAGTATGTATTGTCTGGCTGCCGTGACTGTTGTTACAAAGAGCTAGTGCGCCGTGCCGCCCCCACGACTGCTCTAATGAATCCCCCTTGTCAGTCCAACTCATTTGCATATCACTATCATTGTTGCGCGTTCCAACTAGTGCCTTTGTCGCCTCATTGCCGAAAATACACTCGAAGCGACCTGCTTGTGAAATCAATTTCAAAGTAAACACAAAATTATAGGAGATTCAGCGTTGACACGCGAATTTCACAGAAGTGTATATGAAGGGTTATTCAGTCGATATAATGCGCGGTTGCAGCCAATTCCGTGTACTCGGCAGCATTGACGGCCTTTGAGAGAGTCGCGATTAATCGGGCGATTGCTGCGTTCGATGGCTGGCCAGTTTTGACGTGCGTTCAGGGTAGGCTGGTAAGGTCAGCATGTTCGTGTGTGGTCTAAGAGCTGGCTCCAGCGAGGAGGAGGAGGAGGAAGATGTCATGGATATACTGCAGGTTCGATACCTCTGAGTTGTAATTCTCACTCTATTGGGTATGACTTGTCGATTGCAATAAATCAAGAGTTCCTACAAATAGGAGTAAAGGCGTTTCGTAGTGACTATCAATTCTGAGTTACAGAAACACTTCTTTTAACAAATATTGAAATGCCTTTAGAAAAGAAGAGAAGAATGCGAGCGCAAAGCCCGGAGGGGGGAGATGGACCCCCGGCTGGAGTTCACCTTCCAGCTACTCATAGACGGGACCGGCCTGCCGCGCCACGCCATCATGGACCACGTGTTCGAGGGAAACATGGTACGTATCCGCTCGTATCTTGCACCAAAAACGAACCCTTTGCTGTGTCAAAAGCTTTGTGAAATTCCTAAAGTCCATCCTCAGACCAACTACAAAGTCCAGTCCATCGCTTTGTTGTGTTCGGAATTTCAAAGTCAAATGCTTTTGTTCATCGTATAAATATAAAATTTCCTGATCAAAGTCAGGTCAGCAGCAGCTGGGCTCCTTTTGTCTTTGGAGAAGTTCGGAGGCAAGAAACTATTTAGCATTTTTTTCAAAATATCCCTTAAAACTTGGTACTCAATGAAACCATGTTTCCCGGCAGCTGGACGACATCAACCAGCTGTTCCTCCCACACATGAGGAACAAGCTGCTGTGGTACTACCAGGAAGTGGAAGAGGTGGTGGAGCCGAAGCCCGCGCCCGAAGGCAGCAAGCCGCGGGCACAGGGGCAGGGCAAGCAGCCGCCGCCGCAGACCGTGTGGAAGAAGAAACTCTTCCTGTCCGACGGCTGGGACGTCAAGTTCACCGGGATTTGTATCTACATGTTCCGCATCAATGTCAGCAAGCAACTGCCTGAGGAGGGCTTTCATAAGGATCTGTAAGTGTAGACTTCGAATATAATGCACCCGTATAGCACTGTTACTAGTTTTATTATTCTGTGCCTCAGGTATTTTTTGTTTTGTTGAAAATATTGATAGTCGGTTGAAATTATTACCTACTGAATCTACATGGTAGGTAATCCCCGAAGCGTAAGTTAGAGGTAACTCGCAAGTGAGCCACCTGATTTTAGCTGTACATTTGTACTCACGTGATACAATCACATCCAGAATCAAATAGATTCTGGGTACATGCAGGTTTCCTCTAGATGTTCCCCGTAAGAGTACAGTGAATACGAAATTGTACATAAATTCCATAGCAGGATTCGAGCCCACGGCCCCACAAATGAGAGCCGAGACCTCATACTCTGTAGATTATACATAGAATAGAATAGAATATTGCTTTATTGAACACCACATAAATCAGACATATACTTATAGACTAGAACTAATGTACAATAGGCGGCCTTATCGCTGAGAGCGATCTCTTACAGGCAACCTTATATATACGGAAACAAAGTGACAAATTAGAGGGCGGTATACCAATAATAACAAAATACATAAATATTTAGATACAATTTTGTGCAAACAAAAGCTTAGGGATTTGATGGATTTTGTTAAAAAGTTAAAAGCCATCTTTTACCTTTACGTAAGTTTGAATAATATAATCTGTTGCTATTCCCGGTAAACCCGTATAGAGGAAAGGATTTTCCGTGGAAATATTTTCGCTTATTATATTTTTCCCCGAATCCGTGAAATATTTGCAAAACATATTTTTCCCTGAAATCCTTAGTTAAAAGAAATTATATTTATTTTTTGGCTTTATATCCTGCTGATATTGTTAACGTAAAAGTTTGGTTCAATATTTGTTATTATTTCACGTAAAAACTACTGGAATTAAGTTTCAGATGTAGGGTTTTTTATACCAGGAGTTTTTACAGTATTTTAATTTACTTTAGGTACCTACCTAGTGGAAATTAATATTAAGTTTCTTATTAAAAAGTAGCAGTAAATATGCATAGTCAACTGTATTTTCCTTCCTTCGGGTCGCTCACTAATCAAATTTCATTCAATAAGGTAGGTTCGAGCAGCCTGCAAGATAATTACTTGTACGGTAACTTTAAACGAAGGCATAATAAGTACATATTTACGCGAATTTTGTTATAATATGTAGTGCACCACATGACATGCATGACATGCACAAGCATTATATCCAACGATATTTTATTACGAACTAGATGGAGTGTCGACAAATAACACCCCTCTTCTACCATTCAGCTCTTATTTTAAACTAGCTGTTCCCGCGCGCTTCGCTTCGCCTTAAAAAGTTTTCCCGTGGGAATTCCGGGATAAAAAATAGCCTATGTTCTTTCCCAGGGTCTAGACCTATGCATACCAAATTTCATTCAAATCCGTTGTAAGTTTTGGCGTGAAACAGACAGACAGACAGACACAGTTACTTTCGCATTTATAATATTAGTTAGGCAGCGTTCCCACTACGCCGGACCGGCAGATCTGCCGCGCCGGTAAATCTGCCGGAAGAGCTAGTGGCTGTACAATTTATATGAAGCTATTCACATTATCCCGGGTCCGGCATTTTTGCCGAGCCCGGCATTTCTACCGAACGTTTTGTCACTACGAATTGCCGGTAGAACGACCGGGCCCGGAGTAATGTGAACGAGTTTGTGCCGGTATCTGTCCCCCGCTCGCCCCGCTCGTGCTCCCCTCGCCCCTGGATGTAAAATGAAAAGCATGGAAAATCTTTCCCGTAAAATAGGGTGTACCCAATGTTTTCTTTTATTTTGCCTTCTAATAAGATACCACCACAACACAACAATTTCGTCGTCCATTGTGCGCGCAGGTCCAAATTCAACTGAGGACTGTCTGAATTTCTTCCGGGATCCGATGTAATGTGAACACTCTGTCCGGTGTCCGGTTTTCGGCAGATCTGCCGGTCCGGCGTAGTGGGAACGCTGCCTTAGGATTAGGATTATTTTGGCTAATTGACTCTTTTTTAAAGTAGGTCTAATATCATTAATAATTGCTCTATTAGACCAAAAAATACTCTAAAAGCAATGGAAAAGTTCCACCTGCCATTGCCGTTCCATATTATGTCACTGGAACTTTTTCAATGTTCGCGTGTATAACATTGCCGAATTAAATTATATGTCTCTTTTTGTCCGTATACTGTCGAAGAAAGACAGAAATACATTTAATGCCGATATAAGCCTTATTTTCCTTTGTGAAAACTGCAAAGCAGTGCATATCATACATTGGGGTCAGATGTCCGTGTGTGAGATGACCCAATACTCATGACACGTCCCCAGTTTCTACGGGATCCCGAACACTACCTTTGGGGTCGTATGTGTGAGATATTATTATTCTCATGATACCTACGTCCCCAGTTTCTACGGCATCCCGAACACTACCTTTGGGGTCGTATGTGTGAGAGATTATTATTCTCATGACACGTCCCCAGTTTCTGCGGCATCCTGAACGCGGCGCGAGTGGGTCTCGTGACGGCGGTGGAGCGCGTCATGGAGCACGTGTACATGGGAGCCCTGGCGCACCCCGGCGGCGACGCTGACGAGGACGAGGCGCGCTTCCCCATCGTCAAGAACCAGCTGTTGCCCGCGCTGCGCTCCTTCTGCAGCGCGCTCAAAGGTGAGGGCGCCCCACGCTACGTCATGTAGCGTTCCTAGCACGGGACAAAAGACGCGCAAAATCAGACCGGATAAAAACCTTGCGTCACGCTCGCTCAGCCTTGATTACGAGCGCGATGCCAGATTTTCTTCGCGTTTTTCTTCTTGTATGCATCGCCAATTATCTCCTTTTCTAGCGCCCTCAAAGGTTAGGGCGTCTCACGCTACATAGGTAAGCTTTTTGCATTGGACTCCATCTAATTCTCTACATAACATATCTGAACTTTACCTTGTATTTTTTTTTCATTTCATACGTCTTAAAACACTACACTCTAACAAATTATACCGTTTGCAGTTTGCGAAGACGTCTGCAACCAAGTGAACCTATTCGACGACGGACAGGCTCTCATGGCGAACGTAAAAGATCACTCTGAGCTGAAAGAGATGACGAAAAACGCGACCACCATCACCAACCTCGAAGACAGGGTTAATGAGTGGATCAAGAAGGTTATGGAGGTAAGAGACTGAAGGAAGCTTGGGTGATGTCGTATCAACGGTATGTTATACCTAATATTGTATGTTATGTATGATGTAGGATTAAACGCTAATCTGACTGTCTGTAGTGGTACTCTCGACGCGCAATCGATTGTGTCACGCTTGCCTTCGAGTCATTTGGCACTCTGGAACACGATGGTGGCGCCACCTTGCCTACCGTATTTGGTGGTTTTCGGGTGAACTAGTCTAAATTCGGTTACGATCGTTCGTTGGTACTCTTGACCGCCATTTTGACAGTTGTCAATATTGAACATACTGGATATACGCAATCGCTAAGGCAAGAAGAAAAAAGTAACTTTATTACTTGTATTTGTACTTGTGAGTGGCGATTTTGTGTGGTTTTTTGTGGTACTGGTATTTGAGACTAAAGGTGCTGTGTTATAGCTTATTTAGCGATTTTGCGCAATGCGCAGCGAAGAGATATTCGGAGGCTCAAAAATCAGCGGCGAATGGTGAGATATTTGGACGAAGCAGTGGAAATTGGACAGGCGGAGTTCGTCGATAATTACCGCCTCACAAAAGAACTTTTTGATGAACTATGTGGAGACATAGAGCCCAACTAAAAACGTCAATATTGTGATCAAATTCTAAATTTTCTAAGTGGAACTGTCTCTTTGCACGTGAGTTTATAATAATAATATACATATATACCTACTTTTCACTGTAACTAAATTAAATATAATGAGTTATCATACCTAAAATATTGTTATATGCATAATTTTAACTTCATAAGTAAACAAGAATGTAATATTGGACAATAAGAGCGGGCCTCTTCAAATACAGGTTTATACTTAACTGGAGAGTCCCAAACCCTGTAATGTACCACTTGTTTTTGTGAATAAAGAATTTATTTATAATTTATATAAAGAGCCCTTCATGAGGGACCCGACGAGGAGAAGCGACATCGCCAAGAGATATAGGGTAAATATATTGGGATTCTTTTTCTGGCATGTGGACTTGAATGTATAGTTACTTAATACCAACGTTTGTTTCAGATTTTGGTTGCATTATCTTTTTTTTTGCCACTGGGAGCTACTAAAGGCTGGTCGGTAACAACCACGGCACCCTGATGTCCCAGCAATCGTCAATAGTGTCATCACCACCCATCACGTCCCCACTGCTGGGGCACGGGTCTCCTTCCAATGAAGGAAGGGTTTAGGCTTAGTCCACCACGCTGGCCTAGTGCGGGTTGGTGGACCCCAACACAAGCAAGCTTGTGCTGAGAGAGTTTATTTATTTATTTGAAGACCAACAAATGATACACTTGTTACATACATCAAGGCTACATAAATAAAATACAGTACAGGTCTCTGACTAGGATTAACGACTGCTGGCGAAGCAGCAACCGGGACACACGGGTTAACGTGCCGTCCGAAGCACGGAAGCGTCCAGAAAAGAACCACTTGAAATTGGTCACCCATCCAATGGCTGACCGTGCCAGTTGTTGCTTAACCTCAGTGATCAGTTACGATCACTGAAGCCCGCTCGACTACAGACGCTTCGATAGTCTCAACTTGACACTATTCACGACAGTTTTTTGTTTTTTTTTCTCTTTCATTCATTCTTTTACAAAGTAGCTGTCAGAATTCAAAAAAGTTACTAACAATAGTAACCAAATTTTAAGTGAAACCAAATTGTAACCAAATAGACGTCAAGAGTACCAAATCTAACTTGAAATTGGTTCTGACTCGAGCACAATATTAACGCAATATGAATAACCGTCTTGCGTATCAAGAGTAGCAGTACTGATCCTTTTCACCGCGTTATAGGCCACCATAGGCTAGCTCTGGTATTTTTTATTACCGACAAGCTAAGAAAAAGAAGAGGCACAGTGCGTTACAGTGGTTTCATATCCGGCGGTATGTTGTGTTATCTCCAACCCGCCTGCCAAGCGTGTAGATTATGGGCATTACCTTCCAGTTTTGGAGGAGGCCTATGCCCTGCAGTGGATTATTACGAGCTGTGCGTTTTTTTTGCTTTTCTAGGATGATTTTTGGATAGATAAATGCAGTGGTTAGGTTTATGATGTTAACAGCCATATTCACTTCAGTCAATATTTGTCTACGTACGCGATGTAAGCTTTGAGCCGAGCTTCACTGAATCTACACACGCGGTATATGTGAACTAATGACAACCGCAAATATTGAAACGAGGAATTACGTGGGCAGAGGAGTATTTCTGTGCCTCGTATGTAGGGTTTACGCTATGTATTTATGATGTTGCATTGTGTATAAAAAGCAGCGCGTTTAGTATTTGATAAGCATACATAATTAGTTTAAAATCATGTTATTAATTAAAAAGTATGTCCCCACATATTATTATTATTATTATCACTTTTAAAAATAGTTCACATTGAAAAAAAAACAAACAAATGATAGAAAAAATATAAAAAGTATGTTATGTTGGATGCATAAATGAGCTATACTCACAATGTAAATACCCAATTCACGGAATATTCATGTTTCTCTGTAGTGGAGAAATACAATGTTTATCCGGCAAATTTACTTATTTCTCTTTGACGCTGGACAAATCAAATACAGTTAGAAAACTTTAACTTGGAAAATGGCGAACTAACTATGCGAAGGTACATAAAAGTACAAAGTGTACTTTAACTGTATCCTTCAGGGACACATGTCCGTGTTTATGTATGTTTTAGTGCTTTATGTGCAGTTTATTGGAACAGGCTGCGGCTATGAGAGGGCTGTAAATGTTTTCCTTTGGGCATCCGGCTGCAAATACGGCTGTAGCCAGTGCATTCACCCGACTGAGTTAAGCTTACTAGTTCAACCAGTCATTCAAGAGGTGTATCACAAGAATTCCTGAGTACAGTTAGCAATAAAGTTATATAACCCGAGCGCTATTTTAAGCTCCAATGAATAGGGGTTAAGGATAAATGATATAGTAACAACGCAATCTCATCTATTATTTGTATTACTTATTTCGTATTAATTTAACTTTTTTTGGGTTTTGGATTTTTTGAACTATATTGACATTTATAAAACACACGATCAATAAGAGAAAAATTATAATAAGTTGAAAAAAATATCGGTCTCTCTTGCCCTTGCCTTAAATATCACTTATAGATCACTCTTTGTTCTTGCGATTTAAAATTAACTCCATTAAAAACATTAAAAAAGCATTAAAGATATAATATATTTATTCCAAAACGGCGATATGGTTCGCAACCTATCACGTGAGTACAATAATGTGCTGCGAAAAGTCGGTGGCTCGCTTGTGAGCTACCCCTGACTACCCCTTCGGGGATTACAGTCGTGAGTGCATATGTATGTATATAATATATTTATGTATATACATACGGTTTCCTTTTCCGCTTCGCTTAGGGTCATCCATTTCACACAACAGGTTTCTTTTCTACGATCCCACATGAGCACATGACACTAATGAAATACACTCACGGGCAATGAAAAAGTTCCAGTGAGAAAAGCACGCAAGTTAATCCTAAGTATGTAAGTAAATGCAATCTTAATGACGCCGTCTGCAATAATGAAGTAGGTACATTTAAAAGCTCACCAAAATATTGCCAACTAAAAACATACTTAAAAAAAATCAAAACTGAGGCCGTTTGGTGTCGGAATTTTGAAAGTTGGACTGTTTTTTTTATTTTAACAGAGATAATTCAAGCAACTTTTTTTATAGTAGGTACATGTAGCCTACTTTCCGAGCTGTGAATTACAAATATCGTTAATTATCGTTACGGTCGACGATACGATAGACATACGAGTAAAAGGTGTCGCAAAACCCGTGGGAAATAGCTGGTGCCTAAATGGCTTGCATTAAGAAGTCAAAATGCACTTGTAAACTGTAAGTTTCTTCGTAAAGTTTAACGGTGGGACTTCCCGACGGCTGTACTTTATACTTACTTGCTTCAATTATGACAAAATTATAGAGACAAGGAGCATCTTTTCGAATCGCATTTACTGTATCACTGGGCATGTTTTAGCGATAATTACATAACAGACTTTTAAAGGATGTTACAAAAGCCGTAAGGGGTCATTCAGAGCGACTACTTTTGTTTTAGAAATGTGGCAAATTCGCAAAAAAAAATCTTATATATATATTGTAAAATGATTTAAAAGATTAAATATAACTGCATGTAAAATCTTGCCTCTACTAAATTTTGAGGCAGTTATCTTCAACCGATTGATTCTGAATATTTGATGAACAATACATACATCATATTAAATTGTTTAATTTTCAATACGAAAATCTCCCTAATTTTGCTGTCGGATGGCCGTGAGTGAGGTAATTATTAAGGGATACAGTGATGTACACAATACACACATAAATTGTATTCAGAGCGAGCTGTTCCGCCTTAAAAGAGAATGTTCAGTTGTTCAGTCACACATTATTTATACAAAAGTCTTTGTAAAGTGAAATTGGTCTTCGTCTGTAACTTCAACTATTAATCACCAATGTTAGCCAGTTGTTAATCGAGCGATGCACTCACCTAAGTCGTTAAAATTATAAGTGCAAACGAATCCACTAATTCACTGTCTAGTCTACTAATTCTCCTCTCTGTCTTCTCTAAAGTAACTATTATGGGAAAACCCAGTATACTTACAACCTATTAAATTTTACCGCAATTCCGTAAGTACCTAAGACGTAAACAATAATAAGTCAATTTAAAAAAAAGTTTTTAATACTTCTCAACATTGCGTAGGTATAGCGAAGTTCTCATTTTATCTTTCTACATTACTACATTACTTCTGTACATTTTGCGTAATGTAAATTTTCCTCTGAAGGCTCACAATATACAGGTACTGTATAATGAGCTCTGTGACATTGATGAAAAAAAGGTAATGCTGTAAAAGTGGACTTATTACTGTCTACCTCTGAGGTACAGAATAGAAAACTATGTCAGCGAACAATCGACCACTCGACATAGGACTCTCCCATGACGCACTACGACTCACTCAAACCGGCTATTTAAGGCCGTCTCTGAAGGGCTTTAACGGCACACCTACAACTACATTCCAACTTCGACTGAGAACTCGTATACCCAAAGGGTACAGATGTAAGCGTCGAACCGCCATTGTATCTGAATACGTAGTTAATAAGTAGGGTAATAAAAGCGTTGTGTGGCGATACTCGTATTATAATTATAAGAAATTAAAAACATGGCAAAAATCAGGTAGGTATTACTTATTTTTTGCCAAGTCGACGATGATAAAACTAGATTGTAATCTATTAGTAAGTAAGTAGTTACTACATTAAAGTCAATGTTGGAGACTTGCAAACACTGTACGTCATAGTTTAAAATCAATATCCTTGTAATATTACCCGGCAAGTAGGTACATTTCAATTCCTAGATTTCCTCTTTGTGCCGTCCTTTTTCCGATATTGCCATGGAAACGTCTCTATGAATAGTTCGATAAAGCCTTTGTCCACGACAAAGGGCCTTTTATTCATATTCTCACTTTTGTCTCTTCAAGGGGATGAAAGCACAAAGGATTTTTATTAGTATTTATTAAAAACCAGACACTACATTTTACCTCATGATGATGAAGTACATTATCATCAGCGATCAGTTGTAGGATGATTTGTTTGTGGTGTTACACTTTAACTACCATATTATTCATACGGGGTCTTTTTACTGTGCTATTCATATTCCTGTCATAGAAATAGATATTATAATAAATTTTCAGCATTCGATGATTACGCATAGGTACCTACTATTATTGGCTAGATGCGGGCCGCCTCCGATCAGACAAGGTGAAAAACATTAGGGGATCTTCAGCAGTAGACGTCCTATGACTGAGATGATGATGATTGAAATTGTTTTAATAAACCAGAATGTTAGGATTTAAAAAAAAAACAAAAAGCTCTTAAAGAAATATGTAAGGTGCAGGTGGGTAATGCCGAATTTCGGGTAATTCAGATTTTTGCCGCTTTCTTCCAAACGCAGCCATACTTTAAACCGTGGCACCATTCACCTTGATGGCAACTTAATATTCTATCTGACTTGGGTTGACTCAGGGCGCTAGGACCGAGCGTGCGTGTTTAAACGTAAAATTAGTAAAAAAATGCAAATTTCCGCATCTTTTTGAATTTTCGGAATTACCCGCACATCGGTAATTAATAAATCAGTTAAGTTATTAAACTGATTGTTTTTTCATCCAAAAGATTGTCGTTTTTGTTCACTACGTTCGGAGTTTAAAAATCCTAGCTCATTTTTATTTTTATTTTCTGGAATTAGTTAACTAGGGTAATTCCGAATGTCAGTACATTTTATTATGAAATTCTGTGGATCGGGTAATTCCAAATTATAAATAAATATCATATAAATTTGTATAAGTACTTTTTTTTATCACTCCACAGACTTTATGTCCGTGCCTTTTGAAGAGTGGTAATTTTTATGAGATAGTTTTTAATTCTTTTATCTACTTTCTACTCGGAAAGGAAGTTTCATTTATATATATTCTATCTTTTATATATATTGTTCTTTTTTTTTCTTTTTCTTTTTTCTCATTTTTTTTTTTTTTTTCCACTGCTGGGGGAAAATCCACATGGACACCTGGGAAGAGGACCCAGGTAGTGTCGGGCGTTAACCGACTAAAAACCCCCAGCCGTGTATCTCATTATACAAGAAAACTTTTTTTTTTTTTTTTTTCCTTTTTTTTTTTAATTAATGGTTTTCAGAGTCACACTTACATTAGTAATGGCAACAGACTTAACAAGGACAGGGCCAATGCCAGCTGTCTTCGGAGAACTTGGCACCTGGACACCTGGCAATGGCTCGGCCCCTCAGTCGTTATAGGTCATGTTTTGCCTGATGTTAGTGTGTGACTCTGTTCGTAAAGATAACTTATTTTAATTGTTAGTTATGATTTATAATAATCAATAGGTTAGTTATACAAATTATTTTCCCAATTTGGCCTATATTTTGCGCTCTTAAGCAAAATTATATTTTATGTTTTATTCCGCCCCGTTTTGCCTTCTTAACATTTCCCCAGAAAGTGCAATGACCTCTTCGTCTCGATTCTTAACTGCCATTTTTAGATTGTACTCGAGGATGCGTTTCTTTGGCGCTGTTATTGCCGTTTTAGCGAGGTTGCCGATAGCGTCCTCGGTGTCATCCGCATAGTAGGTGCAGGCGGTGGTGTGCCTCGACAGCGCCACTACTGCGTGAGGTATGCTATCCCGCAACTTTATTTTATCTTTTGTTCTTATGATAATAACGGATTCGTACGTCAATCCCTGTGCTTCGTGTATGGTTAGGACGCGTGAGCCCATTCCTTCACCATACCCTTGGCTGGTCAAGGTCTCTTTTTCTTCCTGTGTATGCACCAGGAACAGAGTGTTGGTTTGGGATTTGGGAATTACTGCGTCAGTTAACCTTTTCAGCTGCAGGGATTGGATGCGCGCTGTTGCTGCGTATATGCCTGAGTATACTTCCTTTAGGGCGTATGCAACATCCATGGGGTTTCTGTATGAGCACAACAGCTCCTGGGTGATGTTTGCTACCAGTGTTGGGCGATTGTACCTAAGCTCGAATAGGTTGTCTCTGTCGATATATGGTAGCTGATTGATGTCTCCGATCAGAGCAATATCACAGGCACGAGACAGGTGGGCGGCCATTACGATTGCCCCGAAATGGTTCATCAGGGCTTCGTCAATTATCAGGCGTTGGCAACCGACATGTTCTCTAAAGCCGTTTACCAGGACTGATGCCATCGTACGCACCCTAGTTTTGACCATGTCACCAATACGATGCGCCAGCCTGTTTCTTATGTCGATGGCCGCCTCAGTTGTTGTTGTGATAATGGTGTCTTTGCTCACATCGAAGTTATTTATCACCCAGGTTGTCTTCCCACATCCAGGTACCCCGTTCACCCAAGTGATAGTGGGCATCGTCCAGTGATTCCAGTTGGCGTTGATGGTTTCCACTTTTGCTAGGATTTTATCCTCTAGCATAATTCCTGGTGCACTGGGCGACGACCACTATTTGGTTGTTGTGTGGCACAGTAAATTTTGAGGAGTTGCATTCCCAGGGTACAAATCCGCTTTCCTCGCTGTAAGCCGCCATATACGCTCCAGTCATTTTGCCTCTGAGGACTTGGCAACTACTGTTATCGTATATGCAGGCTTCGGCCTCCTCGAGTAGAATTTTTAGCCGGCCTTCGTTTTCTTGCCTGTAGGTCTGCATGATGGTTTTGCACGACAAGAGGTTTACCTGCTTTGTGGCGGTTGTTATTGCCACAAATTCTATGACGGCATTCTCCAAATGCTCTTTAGGGGAGGTTGCTGTTTTTAGCTTCGGTGGGACCACCTGACCCATGTCGGCTCTTGTTATGGTTCTTTGGGCCGTTCTTTTTCGGATGGGGCCTTTGGGGATTTGGCGCCACTCAGGTGTCCTCTGTGGTTTCCCCATAAGGCTTTGGGCAGCTGATTTGAATGCCTGAAGGAACCCTTGTGCGCGCCCCTGCGAGATTCTGCTCTGCATCCTCATATTTATTTCCTGCTGTTCAGCAGCAGCGACGGACTCGGAAGCCATCCTCTCCTGTAGGCGTTCTGATCCGGTGACCGCGTATAAGTACTTAGGGACAGTTCTAGGCAATATTTAGAAATGAGTTTTTGCGAGGTTATAGCTGATCGAAAAATACATATTATCCTTTAGCTTAAATTACCTTAAACTCATTTTAACTGTCATTCGGAATAACCCGCAGTCATTAGGAATCACCCTCGCGCAAAGAAAAAAATATCAGCTTTTGAAACTTAAATATTCACGAATTCCGTGGGTATTTAGAGATGTCTGTTAAACAAAGTTTTAGGTAGCATATTCAAGTATACAAAGCGTCCTTACACGAATCAAAATGACCAACCAGTCCTCATAAATTGACAAAATACGAACATGGTTCCAACTCACCCAAAAACCTTTCGGAATAACCCACCTGCACCTTAAGTACTTACAATTTTTAACTTCGTGTCAGTAAACCAATTTATAATTTTTTTAGTAACAAGAGGGCTACATGCATTCGAAGGAATTATTTTCGGCTAACCGGCCATCATTGATCGATCACGGATTTCAAAGCCACATGGCAATCTACCGGCAATACCTAGAACACACTAGCAAGCTCTGTAGACTATTAGCGGCTTGACTGATTTTGAACGCCCGCCCCTGGCACACCTAAACCTAATAGCAGAAACTCAATACTCACGGCTTGTACCAATGTACTTCCTTACACGCATTGAGTTCAAATGGACTCCCGATTCCGCATTGTTCTATGCCTGTACAGAAGGAAGTCTTGTAAAGTATTGGTTTCATTCATTTTAAAAGTGGTTAAAATTTACAAAATCAAAATAGTTTATTTGTGAGTTTGTGAGTCACAGCTTTGCACTATAATTTCTCCGTACTCAGCCAACATGGCGTACATTTCGAATAACTTGAAACATTACATAACATTACTAAAACATAACACATATCGTATACATATAGCTATATGAATTGCGACTCACTATGTATAGGATAAGAATTTAATAAGTTTGGTCTAATAAATAGTTTTTAAGTTTAGTTTTAAACATTTGGTTGTCCTTTGCGTCTCTTATATCTTACATAAGTGAATAGGTAAGAATGCGAGTTACAACATCCTGGGCCCAAGTGGCAATAATGATAGCCGACCTAGAAGTAGCTTACGGTGCCATCTTCTTGTGAATAAATGAATTCTATTCTATTATTTTAAGAATAATTGCTTTCGGCTGTAAACCCCATTCGTGGCAGTCAGAGGCAGCTGACTTGTGAGTGCTTTTCTCTGTACCTGTACATTGATATTCACGTGATTCGTCGGGAGCTTTAAAGCCATTATTGGTTAGAGTACAGTGTACAGTCACTAAAAGAACTACCCACACTGACCGAATCCGTGACATGAAAAATATTTAACTAATAGTTTTTTGTACTATCTTGTACCCTAGGTCTTAGGGCCGAAACACATAACCGTTACATAACTTATTGACCATGATTCAGTGTGTTTTATGACATATACATACAAACAAGTTGTATAGAATTGAATATAGTGCGACAAACTTATCTGTTCCGGTGACAGCGAACTAAATTGATCCATATATCATTATTTACCAATGAATTATATATTCATATAGATTAGATGGGTTTATTAAAACCACAAGAGCCAATTACCACTACTGGCAAACTTAAAATCTTGTAGAATTAAGAAATATTAGACATTTACGTGAGCTCTCACCGGAACAGATAAGGTTGTGGCACTATACTACTTTATTGACTAATTAGAACACAAAAAACTATTTTCGAGAAAAGTACTCGCCATTGGGATTCATAGAATTAATAAATGGACTTTAATCCAGTATATTCTGTGTCGTTTATTTAAAACAGAGTAATGTTTTCTTAATAACAAATAAGCATTAAGTTTTTTTCGACGATCCATACCAGAGACGCGTCCATTCACAATAAAAAATCAGAAGAACTGGTCACCGTAGCAAACGATGGTAAAACACTCTTTTTCGCGACGCCGCAACGCGGCAACGCACACTGCCAATTTTAGGGCCGCGGCGCCGCAAGGCGGTTATGTGTTTTGGCCTTTAGTATCAAACTGTTTACGCTGGGGTGGCACTCATATCTCTTTTGCTGACTGTACTCGAATGTTCTCTAAGTATATTATGATATTATAATGTGATCTACTATTGTGCTATATTTACAGTACTATACAACTTAGGTTATTTTAAATAAGATAAGTATTTGTTATTTCATATAATATTTAGGGCCTTGCGATGCGTGCGAAGAGCATCTAGGAATGATTTACATATTTGCTTACGTCCAGCGCAACCTTGGCAGTCTACAAGTGATATAAAATCTGACTAACACTTTCACCGCACAAACCCAACCCAAGTCCAGCTCTACCATTTATCACCGCATTACCACCTGAGTGCCTATCGACATGATGATGATGATGATGGCATCCATGCCAATGCGACTTCGGTGACTGCTTATGGTTACACAGGCTTCGTTGGTGTCATGGTGTGGTGCTCAATCTTGGCGGCAAACATTCGTCCACATAATATGCCATCGATATACTCCACCCAGCACCCTGTATACAGCAGTCTTCTGCTTCCAGATCCTGAGCGAGAGCGAGCAGCTGCGGCGCGAGGTGGACTCCAGCGGGCCGCAGGACGAGCTCGAGTACTGGAAGAAGCGGGGGGCGCAATTCTCGCAACTCGTCTCCTATCTGCAGGTGATGTTATTGATCTAGGGTTTTTAAGTTAATTTTAAGTAAAGTTAAGTTTAAGTTTGAAGTTAAGTTAGGTTTAAGTTTTAAGTTGAGTTAAGTTAATTTTTAAATAAATAGCCGCGTACCCATCGGCTGCACGCTTAGATTAACGATATACGAACGGTGAAAGCGGTGTGTTACATAGAAAACAAAAAACTGTCCGATTTTGTTTACTGTCAATCCGTTTTAAGTTCAACCTAATGACAATGATTGTACCAATGAATAAAGTTACAAATTTCTAACCAAACTAATTCAAAATACGAGCGGTAGAAGTGGGGTGTTATTTTGTCGAGACGTTTCTTTTACGCTCACACCTCGCCGAGAACGCCACTCAATACTCGGTCTGTATACTGATCCCATAAGTACAGACCGAGCATTGGATTGCGTTCTCAGCTTACGGCCGGTGGATGCGCGGCTAATAGACAGATAAAAAAACGTTTGCTGTGGAGTAAAATTGTTGCTGTCTAATACAAACATTCAGACGCGACGGAATCAGAATGATTTCTCAGATAACTTTTATCTGATGATTGAAAAGTCAGCCCGAAATGTATTTTTCTGTTAATACTTTTGGCTTACGTAATTATAACTATGATTACAAAAGCTCTACGACAGGTGAAAAGGTAGGTATATATATTTTAGGCAGTTCTTAGCTACATTAGTACTGTATGTGATGATGATGAATACCTAATAATATTCAGATGAAATATAATATGTATATGAAATTGATAACGTCGATATTGAATTCACTTTGAGGGGATAATACGTCTGTCTGGTTGAGCTGAACTATGATCCCTGCTTTCAATGTAGCGGGGGCTTTAAAGTAGTGATTACATCAGGCAATATTATGTTGCGTCTATTTACCCTAGTAGGGGAGGATGAAAAGTAAGGAATAATAAACAATTTGTTAATCGAAATTTTAAATCTTCACGTATACACACATGGGCGTACCCAGGTAGGGGCAGGGGGGGGCAGCTGCCCCCCCCTAGACCTTTCGAACCTGAGATTTTTTTCTATTATATGTTTAAAAAAAATGCATAATATCGCCTTATATGGCTAAAAGTGCTAGGGAAAAATAATAAAAAAACATAATTATATATTTTACGCGGTGAAATATAAAAATAAAACATTATTATAGTTCAAATCATTAGTTTCAGTCTCTATTATTCGATATTCTATTCTATACTTTTCTATTCGCTGTAAGGTGTAAGTACCTGCACCTGGCTCTCTCGAGTGGAACCTTTGTGCATATCCCCAAGGTCTGAACTACCTTCTTAAGCTTGGTTGGACCGTTTCGCACCACGCTGGTCCACTGCGGGTTGGTGGGTTCGCAAATCTATGTAGATGTGCTAAATCTAGATATTCAGTTCTGGCCAGCTGTTGGGCATTAGGGACATCAGATTTCAGAGGGAGGACCCCTGTTCCTCATCTCTGGCTTGCCTTTATTTTGGTGTCCAGAACACTGAAGAGGAACAGGATCTCCCACCTTTTGCTTGGCTAGCTTGAGTGGTGTTTCACTAGAGCAAAAATGCTTGTAGAAGGATGTTTTACCCAGTAAGGTATATAGGGATCTTGACCGATTGAGAGCTGTTTAATACCTCTCCATCCATAGTATCTCATGACATGTTGCCCCCTTGCTGCTACGTCACTGTAATGTGCTAGCGACTGTTCGAGGGGGGGGGGTGCATTTACTGTGTCTATCACCCCTTCCTTTTTGTCCGTGTGTGAAATATATAGGTCAGACAGGAGCCATATTCCTTCCATAGTCCCAGTTACCCAGTCAATTTAGTACCCCATACCCATACCCTTTATTACTTTTCTCCATATCTTAAAATAGTCCTGCACTAACTGGGGGTTCTCTTTGGGTTTACTTGTATACTCTAAGCAGGGAATATGGTTGGTTGGTGTCACATTTAATATAGAATTATTTTGTCAAACGGCTCCCTACATAATAATGTGGCCGCATGAACACCTTCCACGTGTCTGGGACCCTCTACTACTGCAATTTTGTGCATTTGTACATTTTGAACCTGAACTGCACATTTGTGCGTAAGTAGCTGTTTTGTCGAACAAATATTATTATCTAATCATTGTGTTTTGCAAATATTACTATGCTTACAGCAAATATAAGAATGTAACATAACAATGTAGCATAAAATATGTAAAGAAAATAAGCTAAAACTGCAAAATAACATTAATTTCTTAACTCGCCCGGTGTCAGGATCAATGTACGCCGGAATTTTCGTCGCCTTTCGCATGCAAACTGTCAAATTCAGAGTCAAATGTTTTTTTCATCGTATAAATATAAAATTTTCTGATGAACGTCAATTTTTATAAACTACTGTCCGTTCGGATAAGGGGCTCTTTCTGTCTTAGGAGAAGAACGGAGGCAAGAAACTCCTGAGCTATCTTTTTTACAAAAAACTGACTTCAAATTTCAAATATCAATTACTTACAATTTTTTTAGGCATTAACAATAATACGCATAAACGATGCGTTTCGGTTCGAAGCGGCAAAATAAGTTTAACGCAAAAAAAGAGTAAGTACAAAATCATGCGCATATTCGTATCATGAGGTTCGAAAGGGCTAGAAAATTAAATAAACGAAAAATTTCCCGACAAGTGGGTATTAAAAACGTGTTACCTACTCTTTAACTTAACTCGCAAAATTAAACAGGTTTGAGCTGCCCCTCCCTAGCTGAAATCCTGGGTACGCCCTTGTATACACAACGAGATATTATGTGATAAAAACATAGTTAAATAAAATACCTTAGTTTAAAATATATTTTTATCGCCAGGGCGTTTGATAAAAAAACTATAAGTATACAAATTGGTTTCAGCAGATAGTTCTCCATGTTTCTGTTCCTTTTATTTCGACATAAAAGGCTTAGGGCCGTTCAGATCTGTATACCACTTAGGTATAGAACAATGGTAAACCATTTCACACATGCGTTTCCACACATTCGCATACGCGCCCCTAATGGATGTTCGGCCGAATACAGTGAGCCAAATGGAAGGATTAAAACCTCGACACAGAGTCAATAGTAGTTACAAGCAATATTCCCTGCGGCTTTGGTAGTCCATTATGCCAACGTATTGGTTACTTGCATCCTAACGCTGAATATTGTTAACATTTTGCAAAGGTACTGTTATACCTAAGTACCTACTTAGATAATAATGATTTTGGAACAAAACTTACTTATCATTAGATCCTTCTTCCACTTAGTGTTTTAGGTATAAGTATTGATTTAGTCATAATTACTTATACTTACTTACTTTGCACTGAACATCTGAACCGCACACGGCGATACGGCTCGCGACTTATCACGTGAGTACAAATCTACAGCGAAAAGTGGGTGACTCATCTGTCACCTCTAACTACCTCTTCGGGGACTACAATCGTGAGCAATATGTATGTATCTGAAATGCAAAGTGGTCGATCGTTAAAAAAAACAGAACTGTAAAGCTAGTCAAAACGCTTACATTAATTTGCCATTCCTCGAACAACTTACAAGAAACCCTGCACCTCGCTAAACAACGACCACAATTACCTACCTAATAACAGTTGTTCACATTCCCAGGACAATGAAGTCCAACTAACGCTGACCTGTCTGCAATTAGCCAACTCGAAGGTGATCAAGCAATGGAGGGAGACCGACCATAAGATCACGTTTTGCTACAACGAGGCAAAAGACAACGCGAAGTTCATCCAGGCTATGGAGAAATGCTGCCACTCTCTTTACTTGGACGACCCCGTGAAGATCAAAGACTCCATCTTGAGCCTTCTGCAGACCGTCCGCTTGATACATAGCGTGTCGCAGTTCTACAACACGTCGGAAAGGATATCCTCGCTTATGGTCAAGGTAAAAAGGGTGTTTTTTAATAGAGGCGTTGTTGTTATTTCAGACTGAAGAGAAAGAATAACTTAAGAGAATAAATAACTTTTTTTGTCCAATTAGTTTAATAAATAAGTAACAATAACACTTTGACATTTAATTTATAAAATGCATGGCGCTAGCCTTAGGGCACGACTGAAATGCTATAAATAAGCATGTTTATGTTTAATTCGCTAAAGAAAAATACAGCTCTTCTAAAATACTGTTATTTTATAAAGGACACTAAAAAATACTCCCACGTTGTATAAAAAAATACAGTATCTTCTCAACATAAATCCTATTTTGCACAGTTAAAAATAATTCTAGGAAAATAACAAGCTCATTAACTGTTAAAACGCCCAGATAGAAATTTTAACGAAACTAATTGGGCATGGAAAATTTACATGAAGTAATTACCTACGTAATCCGATGTTTCGAACAAAAACAAAAATGATTTTGTAAAAGGAAACAAATAAAATTATTCGTGGAATTATACTTGTGATTGATTGATCTCTCGTGCTTCTTAGTAAAGTGTACTTATTGTGTAGTAGGTCTATGGTATTTATAAATAGACTGTTGCTAAAAGTCAACTTCAATATCAGAACTTCAGTCCTTATAACACTTGCGTCTACTTGCTGAATTACAAGGGGCTGGTAGGTATTCAAGGGGCAGGAAAGCAACATTCACGCTCACTTTTTTATTTATTTTTATTACTTTTTAACCTTTTGTTGTAAACGTATGTGTGGTTTCTGTGTGAGTTAGAAACAAATGAATTTTCTTTCTTTCTTCTGAGCGTCTGGGCATAGAACAACGCAGTCAAATACGTTTTCAGAGCAGAGGCGCGAGCATAGGATTCGATACTATTTTCGAATCTACACGAAGGGTCGCTTTTACCAAACGCTAAACGTATTTAAATCAAATTTTAAATACATTTTGTACCAACTGACAGACGTATGACAGGCTACTAAATACGTTTAGCGTTTGGTGAAATTCCACCTAACATGGAAAAAACAAATGCCACTTTTGGAACTAACAAATTTGCCTTACATTTTGACAGTGACATTTGACGATACGCAACGTAAACGGAGGTTTCGAATCCTGTGCTCGGGCAACTGGTCTGAGATAAAAAATTGAATAGAATAGCGTACGTTGCAAAATCTGGACCGATACCCAGAATATTGCTCGGTTTACCACAATTACCTTCTAATTATATCTTAGAGTGACTGCGCTTGCGTACACTTTTTTTCGTCATCCTTTCTTTAAAGCCTGGTCGATATATGTAGGTACACACGTTCTCCGTAAATAGAATATGATCGCGCCTCTCACATGCAGTATGCTACGTATCCCGTGTCCTTTGTATTTGAGCTTTTGACCGCTAGCGTGGGTTTTTATAAAGGTTTTCCCCTAAAGTACAACTACCAATCATATTTTTTAAAAATGGTAATGCTCTGTTTCACAATGTCTAGTTAGTGGCTACCTGTGAGATTAAAATACATGCTTTCACTGTCAAAATTAATAACAGAGAGTGACAGCATGTATTTAATCTCAGAGGTAGCCACTAACAGACATTGTGAAACAGGGCCTAAGTATGTAATTTTTGTTTAGCCTTTATAAAGCTAAGTTTAGTAGCCGTTTACGCGTGCAAGGGTGGTCAAATAAATACACAATTATAACAATTAGTATTAGGCTGTGTCTTACAGCGATATTTCAGCGCGCGATATTAATTCTCGTGAACTACTGTGTGATTAAAAGAGTACCTACTCAAAATAACAGTTAGAAACGCATAGCTAACGGCATAGACTTAGTATATACTAGCGTATAGACGAACTGACAGCTTGATAAAACGTGACCAATTTTGATTTTTCAGTGTGTGCATTAGCTAGTGATGTACCTTTCTTTACTTTGGAGGACCATCGATAAGTTATTGAAGTTCGATGTTCGACCCTTGGAGAGTTGTTCCATAGACTGTTGTTGTCCAGATTATAATTTTGACATAGTGTAAAAAAATGCATAAATAAAAATAAAAACACTTTTTTCATCGCTCCGTATTTTATTGACTTTTAAACAGAACAATCTTAGATATATCAGCTGTCTGACCCATATTACAGGCTCTGCCTCGGATGGCCGTGTCTGAGATGTTCCCACATATTTATTTATTTAACTGGTTCATTACAGTTTCGTTTCCTAAATTATGAAGTTTACATTCATTCTTAAGTCGAATTGCTGCAAATGGTAGAGTTCTTCTTTGGATTCCAACCAACGCGTCCAACTTATTTCAACCACTTTCGGCTTATTATAATATCTATAGAGGGAATCTGTTGGACAAATTATAGAAAATAATTAGTTTATGTATTTGTTAAAAGATGTGCCTTGTCCTGACTTATTTTTACAGCTAACATTCAAGATAAAATATCGATAATGATATCGATTAATTTGAGTCAATCCCTAGCGTACATGTAAAATAAATTGATGAAAAATATATCCACTAAAATCTTGTAAATTATTAACAAATGGACTTCCACATACACAAAATATGAAAGTAAACAACAGCATTGGCATTATTTTATATTTAATACAGGATAAAAGACAAGTTTTAACCAAAAATATACGCGTCATAGCAGTGATGACGATTTTGGTATTTACCTGTGAAATGTGCAATTTTCAGGATTATTTCTATGATTAACGCCACAATCACTCGCAGAAGATGTTACCATTGTTGAATACAATTAGATTTACTGAAAATAAACCACGATGTACGCAAAAAATCCAAAATACTAAGGTGTTGATTTTCCGCGTGCTGAATTGTGACGCTCTGTCATTCAAAACCAGTCACAGTTTCATTGGATTCGCTATCCTTTTCTATCTTGCCAAATTTCCGTAAGGGATTTTCTTCTCCCTCGCTCGCTTTGTTCGTCTATACGCTAGTATATACTAAGTCTATGGCTAACGGGCACTTTAACCCCATAGTTAATAATTCAGAGTTAACCGTTATTATACTTTTATACAATTTTAAAGGTATATTTTAATGCAATTGTTTACAGTTTTAAAGCGATTAAGACACCTAGATAGAGAGAATATAGCATTACATGTAATGATCGATCGATAATCGAGTGTTATATTAAAAAGTTTAATTTTCCTCTAATTTAATTGAGACGTTTGTGAGACGTAGTTTATGTACTATAAATTGTAGAACCCCCCCATAAACATTCACATTGCACAATTGCCTTGCAAATTAAATTTTACAAACTCTAACTGGGACTATACACAAATGGAAGCCGTGAACCAGATATACTACTAGTTGTTCCCGTAAGCTTCGCTTCGCCTTTAAAAGTTTTCGTGGGAATTCCGGGATAAAACGTAGCCTATGTAAGAACTCAGGGAAACTCAGAGATAGATCTCAGGGTCTACAACATCTGTATACCAAATTTCATTCAAATCCGTTCAGTAGTTTTGGCGTGAAAGAGTAACAGACAGACACAGTTACTTTCGCATTTATAATATTAGTTAAGATAAGATGCGCCAATAAAGATACACATCTTAAATGGTGGGCTTCATTTATACACTCTACACAATATACATCCACCTATACAGTACGAGTATATCGCCTTTCTATAGCAACACAACCTGGCAGTCGGTTTGAATAGTCAATTAGTCACAACATAGTACATCTTGGTTCATACTGGACTGTTCTCGTTTAGTAGTGAGGTAATCTCGTAGTGCCCACTTTGCCCCTCTCATGCACTTTATTGAGGGAAGTACAAAGTCCTAAAACTGGACACTAACTATGAAACTGTAACACTATAACTTTACACTACGTATAAATATTAACCTTACTTATTTATTTATTTAATACTTTATTGCACAAATACCTATGAGATATAAGTGTACAAAAGGTGGACTTAATGCTAAAAGCATTTTCAACTCTATACGTGTATATTCCGTTGGTAGGCTAATGTAGGTATATCCTGGCAAAATTTGGCGAAGTTATACTATTGTCACGTCAAATATTGGTGGTTCTATTATTGTTAAGTACTTATATCATTTCGCGTAATTCAGAGTTTCAAAAGGGATAGTGGATTCATAAAACATAGGTATTGTATGGACGCTATGCCGATGCCGTGGAGTTGCAAAAGTACGAAACAATCCCGGCGCAGCAGTGAATCAAATTGATTATAATAATATAGCTTTGGCATTTCTGAGTGATTTCGATGGCGCTGTATTTGTCCATACGGCTAGTTTAAAATTTGAACTATTTCTACAAAGATATGTATCCTATATATTTTTTTCAGATTACAAATCAAATGATAGAAACGTGCAAGCAATACATTACCTGTCGATTCAAAGAAACAATTTGGTCGCAAGACAGGTCGGTCGTCCGGGACAAGTTAATTCACTGCATCAATTTGAAGAAGACTTACAGGGAGACGTATGTCCAAGTGAAGAACCAGCCCTTTCTCCCGAACGCAGAGCAATTCAGCTTCTCGGAAAACTATGTGTTTGGAAAATTCGACACGTTTTGCAAGAGGCTGAACAAAATCATCACAATGTTTGATCTGATGGAAGATTACACTCATCTGTTCCAGAAGAGGATGGAAGGCCTTCTTCTTGGTGAAGGTTTGTATTGCGACTATTCTAGAAAGTTCGCCGGCACAATTATAAGATTTAAAAAAACTTCTAGATCTTTTTCAGGGGTATCTCTATAACTTAGTTCAATTCAGCCATTTATAAGTTAAGAGTTAATTTCTTCATCGTTCTAGGGATATTTAACTTTCGCTACTCCAACAAACGCCTCGCTTTTAGGTACTGGACATAGATCTCCTAATGCTTACGCATGTAAAGAAATAGGCTGTGTATGTGTGTATGCACTGGAGCGGAGCAGGGTGCACATTTACACAAAATATCCTGTCGTGAAATTCTATAGGTGGATTTTTGCCAGAGTAGTTCTAGTGAGCAAGCATCAAGCAGCCTTATATTGCTACAATAGTCTAGAAGGTAAGGATTCGCCAGCACATTTTAAGGTTAAAACGCTTTGCTAGATCTTCTTAGGCCTAGGCGTGGGCCTGTATCGTATGCCAATCATTTTAAATTATTGTAATCTACAGTCGCATTAGCATAGTCGCAAGCTTTTGTAAAAAGTAGGCGCTCGCGCAGTACATGATTTATTAATGATGATCTTTTCCATGTTGCACAGATCTAGAGGAGGCCATGCACACCTTCGAGGAAGCTAAAAAAGCGGTCACCAGCTGTCAGTATGACTACCTCGACTACAGGAACAACGACTTTGACAAGGACTATCAGGTACTTAAATAAGGTCATACATGTTACTTTTATTAACAACATCGAGATTTTTATTTTTGAAATACACATTAACATTTTTTCAATATTAAGTAGGTATATGTAACATAGACATACACGGCTGGTCTGTAAAGTTTCTAAGCTACGTAGTATATTTTATATAAGTATAAATTATATCTAACTGCAAAATGTATGTGTGGATTTTATATGGGTGAGATTTTTGTGACATCAATAATGAAAGCGAGGGTGGACTTAGGATAGGGTTATCAAAACGGTAGGGATCAGGCCCATGGGCGGATTAGGATTGGTCAATTTTTAGAACGCACCAAAACTAACCTGTTCTTAATCGAAATGAGAGTCTTAATCTATTTCCCTGTTTAGGGCATCACAATTTATATTTACCATAGTATGAAACCACGTCTCTAAAGCCTGCACAACCAATTAGTGCATAATATGACAGCACTTTAAAAGCGAACTGAACATTTTCAACAGAACTTATTATCTATGCCTGATTTACATAATGCAACAAAATTAGAGACTTTAAGTGGTACACTTAGTTAACGTAGCTATATGATAAGAAGCCAATTATGTCATTGTCATTATAGTATAGACTTTTACAGCTTTTTACATAGAATACGAATTCGATTTCTTGTTAGAGGTTTCAATTAGACAAAACAAAATAAGTGGTAAGTATACGTGTAGTAAAAAATTATAGTATTTTATAGTCTGTTGAAATATATATATAAGTACATATGTATGTCTAATTCAGACGGAATAATAATTGACAATCTTAATTGTATAATGAAGCTCAAGACTAATAAGTAAAAAAAACTATATTCGAGGGATTTTTGGTAAGTATGCATAGGAGATATAAAAAGGGTCAAAACATATTTTTTTTCTAAAATGAGTAAATACATTTTGTTATTCAGAACAGTGTTCTTAATTAATAGCTTATGTAAATAGTTCTATATAAAGTATTGTGCTTTGAGCACACTTTCCGTTACTATTTTAAATATATCATCTCAAAAACTATTATTAGTAACCAGTGTACAAAATAGACATATTGCAAATAATAGCTCAAAAGTTTTGAGAAAAGTAGGTATAAGTACAAAATTATTTTCTATTTGGTCAAAAGTGCCAAAATTATTATAATATTTTAATAAAATCCGAAAGGCAAGATATTCGTAGTCACGTGTATGGAAATTATAAGATAAATGATTGAAAATGGAGTTGATTCAAAGTGCAGATATTTTAAATGTACATTCAGTTGACATTCCTGCTCAAAAAACGGCTTAGTAGTAAAATAACCTCCTATTCAGTTTGAGAAAAGTTGGCGTTTTTCTTCGGCACTTTGCTGCCCAGCGATTGTGAGTAGGTTGTTGTCGTCCGGCTCGGAACCCCATGGAGTGGTATACAGTCGGGAATTGATGGTGTTATCTGTAACAAAAAGAAAACACATTATATTCTCTTCAAAAATACTATTTTAAAAGTACGTTTAGAGAACTTGAATCTTTCGCTTGTTCCTATTTTCTATAAATATATGGCAGTTACAAGGAGTGTTTAGTGTTGGTTACCTAGCTAGTGTTTTTAATCATCTTCGTCGGAGGAGTCGAGGTCGTGCTCCTCGCACTCGGCCTTCATGTCCTGCAGCTCGGCGGCCACCTTCTCTAGAATCTTCAGCATCTTAAACATGTGTACAGTGTCGCATTTAATATTTTTGACTTGCTCGATTTCCTTCTCTATATAGACAAATTTACCGCCGCTTTTTTGGTTAAAAAGGGTGACTACCTCGGTAATGATGCGCGCTCGCTCGGCGTCCAGCTCGTCGTCGTGGAGGCCGGTGGGGGCGGGCGGCGCGGGGCGGGCGGGGCGCGCGGGCGGCGACGGCGGCGGCGACGGCGGGCGCGGGCGCGGGCGCGGGATGGCGCCGCCGATGGCTCCCGGCGTCGGCACCAGCTCGGCCACCCACGAGTCCACCTTCGTCGCCGGAGCCGCCTCGCCCCCCCACGGCAGGTCCGGCAGGGCCGCGGCGCCCCCCGCGTCCCCCGCGCCCCCCGGCGGCGGCGGGGAGTCCTCGCGCGCCTCCTCGCCCACCTCGTCCGGCTCCTCGATGCCCTCGTCCAGGTCCTCGGTGCACTCCGCGTCCGTGTCGTCCGGGTTCTTGTAGGGCTCCGCCACGAGCACCACCGGCTCCTCGATGCACAGGAGGGACTCGTCCGAGGGCTCGTCGTCGGTTACGAGGTGCTCGGTGATGATCGGCACCTGCCCGCGCCAGCCCGGCGCGCCGGCGCCCGCGCTGGCCTCGTCCGCGCCCGGCGCCGGCGGCGGCGGCGGCAAGCACGCGGTCTCTTGCCACGGCTCGTCTTCCACTACCACGGACGCCTTAAACGTCTCCTCCATTTCTTGCATTTCGTCTTTAATGCGGGAATTCGTCTTTTCTTTAGACATCTTGGTGTAGTCCAAAAATCCGTGTGATCGCCGTATCTTGACAGCACAAACTTCAACCAGTTGCAGAAGAAAGATGTGGTGTTGACGACACCTGGGCCGTCACTGAGCGCGCGCTCTGCGGAGCGGGTGAGTCGGCGGGGCGCGGGGGGTGCAAGCGGTGGCGCTCCCACGGGTGCACACGTGCTACGACTAGCGCCACGGACTTGCAATTAAACTGCAGCGTCCGCCGACTGCCGGCCGGGAGGCTGATGCGCGAATCAATAAATCACGGCTGCACTTATGTAACGCACCGGCGGTGATGCGACGGACGGGCGCAGACTCCGGCCGGATGCACTTCCCGCCACCAGCAGATAGATGGCTCTGGCAGGCTCGCAGCCGCTCCACGAGACACTACACAATGCTCTAACTAAACGCGCCAAACTGGAACACTGCCTAATTAATAGCTATTTTTCCCGTTTAGGCTCAAGTATTCTTGAGTTTTTTTTTTCAGAATAAAATCCGCTATCCAATGTGATCAATTATCGAGGATTATATTCAATGTCTTAAGATGTTTTCAAGGATGGTTGACTCGTTGTAATGGTATCATATCAGCTGGCACATCATTAGAATGAACTTTAGAATACACCACCCCGATGTGTACAAAAACAAAACAAATTCGCTAATTAAACGGAAATAATTTTGTTTAATTAGCGATTTCTCGGCTATTCTTAAGAATAATAAATATTTTATATAAATACCTTTATTTTTTATTTATACCAAACTTTGTGTAACATAGTTATTTTATTGAAGTTTACGTGCCATTAAACCTGAAGGGTTTGTCTTGACACTAAATACAATCGTGGTCGACAAATCAGTAACATGAATATAACAATAGGTATTAATTATACATAGGTATTAACATTACTTATTTAGATACTCATACAATTTCATTTCTAAGGTAACATACATAGGTTAACATTATTTGTGGACAGTGTGGATTAAAAAGATGCTAAAAGTACATACTAGGTGTCATACAGAACGCGTCACCTAAATCAGTACTTATTTGTTTTTTCAACTTAAAAACGACAGTGTTTTTATACCATGCCTAATAATGATTACTATCCAAAACAAAGTACTCAGTTAGCTTTCAAAATTTTTCAGCATTTTGTTTTCTTACCTAATATTCTTCATATTATATTATTTAATCTTCAGCATCACGGTACGTATGCATACTTATAACTCTTCAAAAAAACAGGGGAAATGAAAACTAAAAATCCAAATATGATATTTTCTATTCAGCTAATCTGAATAGAAAATATCATATTTGGATCTCGCTAAAACTCGACTGATTTGAGTTATTTAATTGTGCTTAAACTACAAAACATTTTATTTTTGGCTATACTCTCACGCTTAATAAACACCTTCGTCTTTCTTTATGCTCTACAACGTTTGAAAATTCGCAAAAAAAGCTTAGTAGGCTAGTTTTATCTTTTTGCAGCATCCTGTATAAACTATAATTTATTCGAAGTACCTACGCCACGAAGTGAAGTGAAGTAATGCACTAAGTTTATTCTAATATTCATGTTAAAATTATCATATATTAAAATTCAAGTAGTACATTTTGATATGAGTGCGTCAAATTGATCATTGCAGTCGACTAAGTTATGTTTTCACAAGACTTAGCGATTGCTCACGAAAGATAAGTTTATTAAAACTAAACCTGCATATTTACCTGTGAAATTTACATACAGAGCTATTCTTTCACTCGTCACTTATATACTTAAAAAAATTGTTACAAAAACTTCAGGTAGGTACAGTAAGGCCCGGGTCTCCTATTTACGCCGTAGGTCGCGTCCAGCGTCACGCCGTAGGCCGCGTCACGATGCCGCGCTGCCGCACCGCGTATCATTTTTGAGAAAATCATAAAATAGTAAAAAAGTGCTGATGACGTCATGCATCAGGTGCGATGCATTTTGATGATCAAAGCCTATAGATTTAAAAACAAAGTAACTGTCACTTTCATTTTTGATTGAAGTTGACGTTTATTTGGGTCATTTTCATAAATTCTGTTCTGACACTTTCTGACTATTTTTTTTTTATTTATTATATAAAATGGTTAGTACGTATTAAGAGATGACCTCTATATAATATGTCCCAGAGCATGCCACCGCCTACACAGCTGAAAAAATGCTTCTGCTTATTTTTTTACATGATAAGTATACTTTGTATCATCAGAAATATCAATGTCATTTGAAAATGACCCATTTGTTGGTTGGCATGTAAACAAAGTTTAAATGTCACTTGTCAGTGTCATTTATGTTTTTTTCGAGACTAAGGTAAATATAAAAATAAAATTTGAGCCTAATATGTGACGTCACTTCCGGTTTTAAAATAATTAACTTTAAAGTTAAAAATAACATGCATAAATTATTGTATATACAAAATAAAAAAATACGGGTCCTCTAATTTCCTAAAAACTTTCTGAATAGCTAATAAAAATATAGGAAAGAAAATGAAATGTTGTCCATTGTTACAGACCGTATTTTATCGATGTATTTTATTTATTAAAGGTCAAATCCGTTAAAAAGCCATTGACAAACGGTATTTTATTTTTTAAATGTAAGTAAATAACTGATAATGATAAAAGTCTTTGCAAATCTCTTTAATGTCAGGACTTTACAGTTGGACTGTAGGTACTGCAGGCTAGGTAGTGTCAGTTTTCGGTCCAATACATTGTAATTCAAATTATTTTTTTATTTCTCTCTCTAATTTCCCCCTTCTAACCCGGCAGTCTAGTTGGTCTCATTGGCAATGGTAACGAGCGTCCGGGTTCGAATACCGGCCGTGGCTGATATTTGCTTACAGACAGATATTTGATGTGTGTGATGTACGTATGTTCGTTTGTTCGTACTACTTACTATGAAGTGTAAAAAGTATTATAGATGTTCCCACATTCATTCAACACAATAACCTTGCCTTTTGTTATACATACTCCTAAAATATTAGAAAAGGATTTACACGGGGACGGCCTAAATGTATGTGTTTTTTGTCATGACTGTGTCGTCGTATTCGCAATGTTCCTACTTTCGTAAAAATACATTGCCTTTGTGTGACAAAATGAAGTAGTTGGAATGCGGTGTCCATTATAATTACAGGCTGTTGCAAAAAGGGTATACTAAGCCGAAACCTACGGGTTTAACATGTTATATCTAAACCCGAAAATTAAATCAATATGTCAAAATTCGCGAAAAAAAAAACAGTAAAAAGTCACGTGACTAACATAGTTTCATGGAAAATGAACTGTATAGGTAAATTCTCAATGTTTCCTAGGCTTTTGAGCACAAGACCAACCTGCTCCGGGAGAGCATCGGCAACACCATCGAAGAGAACTTCAGCAGCGTGTGGGAGACGCCGCAGGGCATCAAGTTCCTCACCAGGTTCGAGAAGGTATGTGTCATCATCATCAGCTTGTAGCAGCATCACGTATAGCAGTCCACTGCCGGTCGTATGCCTGTGTGTTAATCCCGGGTGTCAGCTAACTCCATACCAAATTTCATTACAATCGGTTCAGTCGTTTCTACGTGAAGAAGTACACACACACACATACACAAACTTTCGCCTTTATAATATTAGTAAGATAAGCATTTCGCCGAATGGTGCAGTTATGAAGTGTGCCGAAGTTATGCAGCGTTGTGGGCAAACTGTTAACCGCCGTCTGAGTTAGCGGCGTATCGGTTTACTAAAACGGGATTAGTAAGTTTATATTTTGCTAGTCGCTCTACATAGTTTGCAGTGTTACGCCTCGTAACAAGTAGGCTGTTTGCTTGCCTAAAAGTCAAATATTGACTTAGGGCTTGTACACAAAACTGCGTTGCAACATTTGCAACGTCGGATCGCAAAAACCTGCGACAGTACCTAACTGATCACGCATTTGCCCTGAAAAACTGTCAAAACTCGTCAAACTGACGTCGCAACGCAGTTTTCCACACAAGCCCACAACGGTTATACCGTTATTTTTATTTCAAGTACTCCAAGTAAACAGTACTATTTCTCAGCTAAAACTGTCCACCAGGTGAGCAAGAAGATCCAGATAACGAAGCTGAATGAGAAGTACGACCGAGTACTCAAATACTGTGAGAAAGAGGTGGACAAGATCGTGAAGATGTTCAAACGACAGCGCGACGACCCGCCTCTGCCCAGGAATTATTCGCCGGTCGCTGGTAACATCTTCTATTCTATTCTATTCTATTCACTGTAGGGTGTAAGTCCCTGCACTTGGCTCTCTCGAGTGGAACTTTTGTGCATATCCCCAAGGTCTAAACTCCTAAGCTTGGACCATTTCCCACGGCGCCGGTCCACTACGGGTTGGTGGGTTGACATATCTATATGTGCTAAATCTGGATATGCATATGCAGGTTACCCCACGATGTTTATTTTAGAGCGATGTCTTTTGAAAATTATGAAATATATAAAAAAAAGTTAAATAAGATTATACTACGCGCTACGTTGCTACGGCGTAGCACATGCTACGGCGTAGTAATTGCTACGACGTAGTACTTGCTACGACGCCATGAAAAAAGTACAATAACCCTAACTTTGCAACAGAAATAAGTGCTAACATCATAAAAAGTTTATTCGGGCAAAAGCTAGTCTTTGTAACCTCTGATTCTTCTATGTACATTAATGTAAAAAAATGGACTTTACGTCTATTACCCCTTGCAAAGTTAGCGTTGTCGGATTCTAACACTTCAATACGGAAGTAAATCTTACTTACTGAAAAGACGATGATCAATATTTACATTCTAAATATCCGTACCAACAAAAAAATCTAGCACCAAAATACACTCCCGGGCAATGAAAAAGTTCCACTCACAAAATGCCGACACCAAACGACCCCAATTTTTCAAACATTTTTTTAAATTTGAAAAATATGTTACTAGTGTTTTTTTGTTATATCCTGATGCTCTGGTAATTTACCTACTTCAAATTTGCAGAAGGCGTCATTAAGCTACCGTTTTCCGTTTCGCAGTAATTTGGTGTTATCTCAGGTTCCACCGTTTCATTGCCCGTGAGTGTACTATTCAATTACCCCCAAACCGCAGGTCGCATAAAATGGTGCCGCTGCCTAATGCTGAAAAAGATGTTATTGTTTTTTTTTGTTATATCCTGATGCTCTGTTAATGTACTTCAATATTGCAGAAGGCGTCATTAAGCTAGCGTTTTCCGTTTAGGGGCCGTCCATTAATCACGTGAGGCTCAAAGGGGGGGGGGGAGGGGGTACTGAAAACCTCACGAAACATCACGAGGGGGGAGGGGGGGTTCTCGTTAGACATCACGTGTATTAATTTTTTGTCAAAAATTAGGTATTTCTGAACCGATATTTTAAACGGCGCAAAACTTTTAACGATTTGTAGTATGACCTTTATTTTTTCTAGTCAGAAATTGCATAGACTTCCAAAAAAATACACGTGATCCAGGGGGGGGAGGGGGGGTTGGTCCCAAAGTCCCAAGTCAAAAAATGAGAAAAACGACCTCACGTGATTAATGGACGGCCCCTTAGCAGTAATTTGGTGTTTTTCTCAGTGGGCAATGAAAAGGTTTCATTGCCCGAGAGTGTATTATCTTTCAATAACCCCCAAACCGCAGGTCGCATAAAATGGTGCCGCTGCCTAATGCTGAACATGACGGAGACGGTGTCGGCGGTGGCGGCGCACCCCGTGCTGCGCGCGCGGCCGCCCAGCGCCGACCTCGTGCGCAAGTACGCGTGCGTGCGCGCACTGATCGCGCACTACGAGGCCGAGCTGCGCGCCGTGTGGATGAACCAGCATGTGAGGATTGGGCGACGCTTTTAACCAACTTTTAAAAAAGAAGGAGGTTCTCAATTCGTCTGTATGTATGTTCATTGAATACTCTATCATTTATGGACCGATTTTGAAAATTTTTGTTTTTATGTATTGGGTTGACGTCAGGGGTGGTTCCATGCATTGTTTTAATAAGCGAGTACCACCACCACCGAATCATTTTTACTGCGTTGCTATTGCTCCTAACAATGACCTACTCACGCACTCTGTAAACATCGGAAATGTGCCAGACACACACACACTCAGTATAAAGTAGTGCCGCTGATATTTGATCAATTGACAACATTTCAAAATTTTATACAGTTGAAATTCAAAAACCATTTAGAGATATGGCTCTAATATTCACAAAAAAAATGTTTCCGATTTTTCTATTGATTTATTTCAGAGAAAAACATAAAAATCCAAATTATCATTCGTGACATCACGATGTGGCATAATAATTAAACGCGCTTTTACTTCTAAAACATGAACAAAAAAAACATGTTATGTCACTTTGACAATGACAATGACAAACATCACTCAAATGTCTGTCACTTTTATGTGTCCTTGTCAATGACGGAAGTTCGTGATTGGTCCTTGCCACAAAATAAAGTTGAAGTTGAAGTTGATTGGTTGCTTGTTCATGTCAAGTTAATGTCATCCAACTTTTTTTTTAGGTTAGGCAGGCAAAGAAAATATTTTTATCCAAAGCCTCGACGTGACGTCACTCAAACTATAAATATTTTGAACTTTGAAATTAAAAAATATATTAAAACATAGAAATAAAAAAATACGGGTCATCTAAATTTGTGATATCTCTTCGAAAATAAAATAAAATCGGTGAGCATTTTATTTGAAATGTTGTCAATTATATTGCGCAATATTTAAAATTGTGCAATATAATTCATCATATTTTAGGGTAAATATTGAAGATCGTCATTTGAATTCAAAATCATAATGTCATTGTTGGTCTAAGGTCCGCCTAAGATGGGTGCGTTAGGATCAATAGAAACGCAGTAATAAAAGACGTGGATTACGTAGACCAATAAGTAAAAAGTTTCGATACTAGTGTGTTAGAAAAAATAGAGTATAGCGCCGCCGTTGGGTATACAGTAGACACCCCGGTAGTGTTTACACGTGCGGCTGTTTATGCTCCGGTGACTTATATGCTTATCGTGTGAACATGACTTAATAAAATCTTGTAATAGAGGTCTTCAAGTAAGAGCTATAAATACGAGTATCATATAAACTGTGTAGACACAGTAAAACGTTCATCATCCCCACAATGTACTTGATTACAGTGTAGCTAAACTGAATCGTTTAGAGATTATTCGTAATTAGCCCGTTCATTACGCACTACGGGGCATATCTAGAGGATTACTCTATTCTGACGAAAAACGAACGAACGAGAGAGTTGTCGTACAATTGCCACGTTAAATACAAAAAAAATAGTCCATGGCTCGCGCATCAGAGCTTCGAAACTTTGTCCTTCGTCTTTAGAGTGACCTAAAGGGAGCTAAGTATACATTTTTTACCTTGTCATACTCTTAATTCTCACAAACCATCTTTATTAATTCAATTTGTTTGTGAGACTAACACCATTTTTGAAATACCCTGTGCACTTAAAGTTATAATTGCAAAGTTGCGGATACCATAATTTTAGATTAGTTTACTTACTGAGTTATCTCACCTATTATCGAATCAAAGTTGGTATAAAACTGTCAAATTCATGCCGGCTAGCTCACTATGGATAGCACTCCAACTTTAACTGCATCGCTGTAAGAGATGAGTTTATAGTTGAAGTGCTATTCAGATTAGTTTGCGACGGCTAGTGCGCTCCAAGGCCGAGTTGAGCGCTCTATGGATGCACTATCCAGCCACTTAATGTCTCGAGACGACACAGACAATGCATATGCACTTTACTCTACTGTTGAGAATATGGACTGATAACGAGATTTTTGTTTGTGGGCCAAGAGCATCTATAATTGGCTGATTTATCAGTAGTCGATTCATTTCAAATCATTAAAATAACATTAAAAATATTGTAAACGTTTTATACAAATTTAGAACGTAAATGAAAAAAATCGCGCTGTTGACGCCTAAAATCAAAACTGTTTCTACCTCTATAGCAATGTTTTGTTTTTAAATCTACACGTGTGGGTTATATTGCAGATTAGATTGGCTCCATCCCTCGAGCTCCGCATCACTTTACTATTATTATTCGTTCCACGTGTGACTACGCTAAGCTGAAAATAACATTGAGTTTTAATCGAGTTTCAGGAAAGCTATTAAAACTGGTATCGATACGAAAAAACGAAAACTGCGAGCGTGTCCGAAAAAGCGTCGAAGTTTGATCGTGCCCATTCGTATTTGTACAACGAACGTGTGAAAGTTTGTGTTAGGATTGTGCTGAAGCTAAAATAAAAGCGGCTTGAAATCATTTCCTTAAAATTAAGGGTTTATTTTCGATAGGTCCCTGTAACGTAAACCTGGTATAAAAACCAGTTAATGCAAAATCTATATTTTCAAGTGTCTTTTTTTAATGAGTTAATTAATCAATTGTTACGGTTTTGTTTCTAGCTTTGGGACGTCGATGACAGTCTGAACAATACTCTCCTAAAAATAGACAATACTGGAAAAATCTGCGCCAATCTAGATCACTCTGTAAAATTACTTATCAGGTAAGGAAGGAGTTTGAACAAGAAAGATCTACTGTTTGTTCAATTCTTAGTAATGTTAGTATGCATAACACTTAACATAGATTGACTTCTTGTTTTTTGTTTCTAGGGAATCAGACTGCCTTGTGAAGATGGGCATCGAAATGCCTATTGTATGTCAGTCTTTGTATGCCAAGAAGAATTACTTCACGCTTGTGAACGATTCTCTAGAGGTAAGGTTTTCATTTTCCTGATCTGTATTATACACCCCCAGCATAAACATTCACGTCTTCTACTAATGTGCTTCCTAGCGGTATAAATCAGGTGACATCGCTTATAACCACCTGTAAGCCTCCGCCTGAGGGACGCACAGTTTTTAAGGGAGGAGGAACATACGCTCATGGATAGGTCAGGAAAGTGAATATCATCGACCGAGTATGCACCCTAATTAGCCAATTCAGGAGAATAGGTAAAGGTAGGGATTAGGATATCGGAGAGCGTAAAAGCCATATTTTTCATTATCATTGTTGGTATTCATGTCCTGTTCTGCTTTTTGTAGGCGCCCGGTGTACTTCCTTCGGTGTATTACTATACAGGGTGTTGCAAAAAGGGTATACTAAGTCGAAACCTACATGTGCAGCATGGTATATGTAAGCCCGAAACTGAAATCAGAAATGGAAAAGGTTTTTTTTCGCGAATTTTGAAATTCTGATTTCAGTTTCGGGCTTAGATATACCATGGTGCACGTGTAGGTTTCGGCTTAGTGTACCTTTTTTGCAACACCCTATATAATGATTGAATTAAGTGAATGTGTTGCATCTGCAGTTTCTGCTGGAGGACTACGTGCGCACGGTGCGGCGGGTGAAGCTGGAGGTGCGCCCGCTGTTCCTGCCGCAGGTTGTGCGCCTCTCCTCGCTGCTCCTACCAGGTCTGCCTCATTCATACTATTCTAATTGCTACTTTTTAGAAAAACTCTCTCAGCACAGGCTTGTTGGGGTCCACCAACCCGACCTAAGCCAGCGTTGTGGACTAGGGCTAAAACCCTTCCTTCATTGGAAGACCCGTGCCTTTGGCATTGGGGATGTGATGTGTGTTGATGATGATGACTTTTTAGAACGGAAAAAATGTGTAAGCTGAAGTGGGGTGGTCATATCTATCGAAGGATCCATAACTGTTGGGGTAGACGAGTTCACGAGTGGAGACCACGAACAGGCAAACGCAGCGTGGGTTGCCCGCTGGACCCACGACCTTAGACGGGTAGCCGGTAGTGGCTGGATGAGGAAAGCCGAGGACCGAGTGTGGTGGCGCTCCTTGGGAGAGGCCAGCAGTGGATGATAATTGACGTTTTAGATAGAGTATATCCCACTATTTATTTCTATTGGTAGAATTACCTTACTCTTGGACGCTGAGGCTAGCGGTCAATATCTCTTAAGAATTAAACATATTCCCAACAAACACAACCTCGTTTTTTGCCCTAATATAAATGTGTATAGTACGAGTATTATACATTCATTTTAATTTTCCATAGAAAATGCCAAGGATATTAAAGTATTCAGATATCCATATACTTACGTTTATAAATTTTTCGTACAAGTCTTAGTGATAAATAATATTTAAAATTTACGAGTATATTAGGGTGCTGAAAATTTCAAATTAAAATGTAATTAATACCGCAGGAACGGTATAAATGTATTTCCGATAAAACGGTATCATTCGTGTGGGGCAATCGTGAAATATTTCCATGTAATGAGCGATTGAGCATTATTGCCGAGCAAATTTCATATTGGTCTGCCTTTGATGATGATCACTGTAGCGTATCCATATTTGCAGCGTATCTGGAATTCATACGTTTCATTTGAAAGCAATTAATATTTACTAGGAATACACGCGTAACAGTAACCTATGCCGCAATTCGTACAAAGAATCCTGTATGACATGCGATGGTGTATTTTAAGTAACAGTTAGGCACACCGGCGCACTCTAGACCTACAATCATATTGTGCAAATTATGGATTGTGCAATAAGATTGAATTGCGTGTTGTATCCAAATGACGTTTGCGCAATCTTCAATATTAACCCTAAATGATCAATTATATTGCACAATCTTCAATATTGCGCAATATAATTGATCGTCTAGGGTGCGCCTAACGCCTTGGCCGGGTCTTCAAACTTCTTTATTTATATTATTTTAAACACATTATTACCTATATACTTACGAAGAAGCAACCTACTGAATAAAAGGGGCCGGTCGTGATATATCCAGCCCCTTATTGGTAATCCCGTTTACGGGCCAAGGAATTTCACTAACACGCCCCGCCTCTGAGTAGGATCTTTTGGCTTCATTCCAAGATTTCACCCGATGTATACCTACAGGCAAGTTATATAGCTATTACTAGTACATAGTTTCCACCTTTAGGTACGAATGTTGGCGTATTCAACATAAACTATAGTGTCTTTTAATGTTGTATCGTTCAGTAGTACCTATTTCATTTGGTAGTATTTATTTTTAATGTTTTTGATTACCCTGAAATAAATAAATTCAATTTAAAAGACACGGATTGTAGACCTTTTATGACAAGTAAAAAAAACTATAAATGTATGTAATTGAGGTAATTTAATTTCTTATCCTTATTATTACAAAAGTACGTACCTACCTTCATTGCGTAAAAAAGCACTACGTGGCAACTGAATTTAAGTAATATGCATAACTAGGTACAGCCGGCCGCATAACTAGGCACAGGTTAGCTTAATTAGTAGTACTTATTTTGTACCTTGCCAAAGTAACAAACCGACTTTCATTCATCCATGGACGGTTTGTGTAATTATTTATTTTATTTTTATTTATTTATTTTATAAAACTTATTAAAACTCAAAAATTAATTAATTTGAAAAGTGATACCTAGCTACTATACTTTTTGGCATTTTACAAATCTTACAGGACAAAATTTGTGAATGATTGATTACCGTTCGGCTTAGTATACTACTTTTGCAACACACGGTTGTATATAGCTACTAATGTAGCTGGCCGTATCTATACAATCAGTGAGTATGCGACAGCCAACAATACAAGGTTTCGCTTTTACTAAATTAGAAAGCTCCGGGGGGTCACTCTATATGTCGTACAACGAAGTTACGGAGAGTTTCTACGCGAGGATCGACATCATCTCGTTGTATTGAACGTGCTGATTGCACGACAGCTCTAGTTTGTTTGGTTTTCGTCAGTATAGAGTAACCCGCTGCTCTCCCGGAACACACGTGTAACTCAGTCCAATTAAGCACGTACGTATTAATTAAAACTCGTGTTCATTTGACTCGCACAGTTGGCGTCATGTACACACTTGCTTTTTCAAACTATTTCCCCTTTTGTAAAATGAGCTGAAAGCTTTCTAGCTCTCGTGCAAATGTTAGCCAACATTCGTGGAATTAGTTACGAACCTTTTTATTTATTTCAGGCAAACAGAACAGTTTAAATTGAATTACTTTAAAATGAAGTTAATTAAACTAAGTGTACAGAACACAGCATTATTGAAACTACAAACAGGAATGCTAGCACGTACAAAAGTTTTGTACGTATTAATTAACAGTTTTCACAATTCACAATAAATAGGTATTCTGGAGATTTAAACGTACAAGTGTCCGCAATGCTACATGAAAGCGCGTGTATATGCGCGACTTTTGGTACGAAGGTTGACGCCGGACCGTCATAACGCTGAAAAATACGCTAGCCAGAAACTGCTCTTAGAATCTACAGCATAACCTCAATAGGCTAGTTTCCTAAAAATAAACTTTTAGTCCGCTTAGTTTTGTTTCAGCGGAGGTACTTATATTTTAATTAAAAACTGGCCCGATGCTATTTACCTGTGTAATTTTTTTAAATTATATCTGCTATTTATCTTTCTCTAACTTACTAAATAGAACACAATGGACTAGGACTAAACCCTTCCTTCATTGGAAGGAGACCCGTGCCCCAGCAGTGGGGACGTGATGGGTCGTGATGATGATGAATCTTGATTTTTATACGGTGTAAACTGCAGGGCTGCGCACGGTGACCTGGACCAGTGAAGACTGGGCGAGCTTCATCGAGAGGGCCAACGCTGCCATCAAGAGCTTCGACGTGCTGGTGACCAGGGTCCACGACATCTACACCAACCGCATCATCTACATGCTGTCGGGCATGCAGGATGTTACGCTCATCACGCTGCCAGGTTTTTTTTATCTATTTTTTTTAGGGACTTTGATTTCTATAGAAAACATCTCAGTCCCATCATACCTTAATACAAGATAACAACGTTTCCAGGTTGGTTTGGTGTTAAGGATAGTATAATCACCCTGAAAGGTTGTAGTGCTGAGTGGTCGAAAGGATGCAATAGAGTTCACGAGATTTTAACTAAGTAGTCAATAGGTTAATATGTATGCAATTTCGTAAAGTCGTAGGCCAAGTAATCCGGTATTATATATTTTTTTCCTTATCCTATTATGGAATATAAAATATGCCTTCGTTACTGATCCGGTTCCAAAAGTGTTCGGGAACGTACAAACACTAAAAAGTGGTGGCTGCAATGTTCACGTTTTGGTCAGTACCTAATTAAGCGGGAATTGCGGTTATTTCGAACTGTAAACAAATGAAATTCGCCATAGGGATGATTCTGGGAAACGTATGTCCGAGAATAAATTAATGAAATAGATTCTCGGACGTACATTTCCACTCTATCGTGAATTTTCTAGAGGACCAGCGCGCTTTAACAGATCTTTCGTTCTATTTTGTGGCGTCGCTCTTACGTAACTTGATTATCTATGCTCCATAAGTCTAATCTAATCATTAGGTACCTAATAAAACTTTTTTAACGCAGGACTTTATACACTCATGGGCAATGAAAAGGTTCCACTTAAAAAAGCACCAAATTAGTTCTGAACGAAAAAAGCTACCTTAATGACGCATTCTGCAACAATGAAGTACATGTAACAGAGCATCAGGATATCAACTAAAAACAACAATATTTCGTCACAATTTTAAATTAAATCTTTGAAAAAATTGGCCTCGTTTGATGTCGGCATTTTGTGAGTGGAACTTTTTCATTGCCCGCAATGTAATACAAATATTGAATTCATCATACTAGGACCTTTATATTCAGAATAGAGCTACATTTAGTTCTTACGAACGACTAGCACGTTTCTCAACTAAGCCGATTTATTTCACTGTAGAGGGTAAACATTGCAATACCCGCAAACTATTTTCAGTCGAATGAATAGCAATGAAGCAATGCTACTCTCGCATATTACATTACTATACATGGCCAGGTGCGCGTTGTTCTATGTGAGTAAATTACCTCGGGACAGTATTTCAGTATATTTCACGTGAATTCTGATTTGTGAAATTGTGATACGCATTTCCAACAACAATGCTGTTTACCCCGAAGGCCCTCACAGCGCCGGTACGGACTGTGTTTGCGAAAATGTGGTGCGGTTCAATATAAATAAACACAAAGGCAAAATTGTGGACTTTAAAAAAAACCCCGGAAAACGCGGGTGTCACTGTTTTATTTTAAAGTTTGGGAACATAAAACAACGCGGACTGGGGTCGTGTTTCGAAACAACTCCAGCTGTAGGTATATTTCGACATAAAAAGTTAATACGAGTACATATTTTAAATATTTTTTTCTATTTTACATGTATTGCTCTGGGTATTAGCTGCAATGATATGTCCCCGGACAAGACCAGTACTAAAAAATAGAAGTACTTATAAAAAATATAATAACTTGAATAATATGCTCTTTACAGAAGACACCCCATGGTCAATGGAAGAATTTATAGAAAATGTGGAAAGCGGTTGTAGGTAAGGGTAAACAAAATACAAATTCATTTTTTTAAATCTACTCTTGCATTTATGCATAGTACCTAGACACTGTAAGGTAATATAGGGGTAAATCTGAAAACTTTGTGTTTTATAAATTCTGGAAGCTATAGTAACCAAATTCTCCTTATGGTGTTTATTTCAAGACTATAATAATAATATTAAATTATGTGAACAGAAACGCGTGCGTAGAATTAAACCGGAAGAGTTTAATGGTTGAAGAGGCGGTCGAGGAAGTATTGGACCTGGTGAAGAAAGCTGCTCAGCAGATCAAACCAGCGGAAATAAACCCAGACTTCGAGTTCCTCATTGCTGACGGTACCAAATACCAACTCAATTTCCGTTTGTTACAAACTATGCATGCAACCTTTGACGCGGTATATTGTTATCCGCGTATCAGTACTGCAAGCCGCAGGTACAACTACAGGAAACATATTTGATTACTCCATAACTTTGTGAGTTTGAGCTTGCGAAACTCAATCCCGTTTGATGTCACAGAGACAGAACAATTCTCGAGATTGAATTACGGGAAAGCTATTTCCTGGAGCTATTTACCGCGGTATGTTTGCTGAATAGATGGGGGATTTTCAGATGAGAGTCAGATGAGCGGTAATGAGTCTTCGGTGAACGAGTCGACGTCGAGCGGGCAGCAGGACTGGTCGGCGGTGTGGGAGTGCTTCGAGAGCCCGCACCGGCTGCTCTCCGCACAGGGAGGGCTGTCCAAGGGCATGCAGGTAATCCTTGTAAAATCCAAACATACCTAAATACTCACGCCTGTCTCCCAGAGGGGTAAGCAAAGACTATGGATCCCCGCGTGCCATGATCCTGACATACTTCTTTCGCATAAATCTCTTCACAAACGCACGTTGTAGAAAGATAGAGCAATCACGATAGAATTGGTCCGTCGTGCGCCTAAGCAAGCACTTCTTACTACTTGTTAACTTACATAAATAAACTTAAGGTTAATTTAATTTAATTTAATTTAATAACTTAAGGTTATTAAATTGAATAAAGCGGCGCTGTTCAAATATTTGTAAGCAATGAACTGATCAGATTTTTCTACAATAAAATTTATTTTCTTGTTGTTATCTTGTGGTAAACAAAGTTTTGTAATTAATAAAAGCTTTACCTGTACAATTTTATTCACATTATAATTGTCAAAACGTATCCCCATATAATGAAATAATTCAGCAAAACTGAAATTTTAAAGTGCATTTATTTAACTGTTCCATTTTCAGTATTTCTGCCTTCAGTGGAAGCGTCAATATGTCGGTTACATCGGAGTGGCTGTGAAATCGAGCTGCTGATAGGATCCGATATAGGTTGCCCGGGGCACCGTGACAGCATTACTGATTGGTTGATATGTGACCTATCTTGCATTCTGCTATTTTGATAAATGCTTTCAGCTTTATTCACGGTAGCGCTGAGGTTTAATGCTGATGTGTTGACCTGGACTTTTATTGCATATCGGGTTGCACCATTTAAGTGTGTACCTACGGAGAATAATGGGTAGGTACCTATTCATTCGGTCCACACATTTATGTGGATTCAAAAAGGGGTGGCATTAGCCCGGCATGGGACCTTTATAAATAGGGTACTTAAAAAAATCATTTGGTAGGTAAGAGAAACTACCACGGTCATTAAATGATTTGATTACGAACTTTGTTTTAGGAAATGGTGAAGAACGCAGTGAGTGAAATGAGGCGCTACTATAGCAGGAAAGTCATCGACGTACTTATAAAAGTGACCCGAAGAACCTTAGATCTGATAATCAAGCAATTCAATAGTGATACTGACAACAGTGAGGATGGTAATGATAATAATTCGTATAGTTAACTTACCTACCAGAGTTTGAGAAATATATATTATAGTACTTTTAACGTAATTTTCTTTATTATAAACATTTTGTTCACGACTGTAATCCCCGAAAGGGTAGACAGAAGGGACTCGCATGCGAGCCAACCGTTTTACTTTATATTTCATTCATAATGTTCTTAGCCACCCCTTTGCCACCCCCAAGGATTTCAGAAAACAATTAGAGAATTAAAATATTATCAAAGAAACCATTGCAAAGCACTTTGGCCTGAGTTTAGCCTTTGTCCTCAAATTACCAGGAAACCTCTCTGTATTTTTGCGGCATCCTTGCCGCAACTCGTAGTAAAATAATAAAATAAAAAAACGAATTCCCTGGCTGCAAGAGATCTTTGTCTTGCCAGAAAAAAAATCCTTTTGAAATTTATGAAAATAAATCTTATCTTTGCGGTAAAATAAATAAAACTATTAAAATGAGATTAAAATGTAAACCAGACGTACCTAAATAATGCGGTGATGGCCAAAAATAAGTGCATGCTAAAGCATGCTAAACTGAAACTACCAATCAAATAAGTTACGCAAAATTTCAAACTGTCTGCGAACAGGACACGGAATAATAAGAACAATGCAGTATTAGATTGGTTATAATTTATAATTATGTTATAGTTACTAACCCGATTGAATTGTTAATTGCACCAGTGAAAATAAACTATAATTAAATCAACCCAAATTTATTTTGCACTGACTGACCCGCCCCGTTATTAATTGGGTTATGCCCTAGTCTTTACACAAATACGTAAGTGGAGTAGTTCGAAAACAGCTTTGTTAAAATATACTCGACCTATTTCAGAGCAACAAAAGAGGCCGCTTTTCCTACTCCATGCAGCGTTGATGATACCCAACGTGTCTGTGAAACCCACTCTGGATGAAATTCAGGAGGTCCTAGTTCTGTCAGGAAAGAATATTTCGGGACTATCAAAAGGCGTCGCTCAGTGGACTGGCGGGAAAGGATCTAGGGTATTTATTCAACTTCAACTTTATTTTGTGGCAGTATGTCGGTTTGGCCAATAATTTATACCAGAGACTGCCAGTGTTTTAAGTATAGCACTGCTGGTGTTCTAGATTAGCATATTCTAGAGAAAAAAAGGTAGAGTAGGGTATTTGATTCGCGTATTCTCATACTAATGAACTATGCTATTTATTATTGGCTTGTTTGAAAGACAACAATATTAAAAATAAGTTAGTCTTATGTTCTCGTATCGCATTTAATTTTTGCTTCAGTTCAATTAAAATTACCGAATTGGTTAATAAATTTGACGAACTTTAACACGTAGGTATTAGGTTAATAGAAGCTAAGTTCACTAAATTCTATAATGGCATGTGTGTTTATTACTAAACAAACATTTTACTTTCTTTCCTTTCTGTCTGTGATGTTAACTGTATTGTGTTGTGTCTGTGCATGGTAAATGTCTGTGTGTTTGTGTATCGTCTGCAACTCCTCTGTATATTCACGCTTATGGCTTTCAATGTTCTCCATACACTGTTATGCCATCCTTTCATATTTTTTGTTGTTTGTTTACATTCTCTTACCATTCAAAAACCTCAATACCATTCCCCATGGCTATTTGTTTCGCCGCCATTTTGTTTTGCTTGGCCGCCCGTCGTAACCCCGCTACAGGTCAGCTGGAAGAAGCTAGCGGGACGACAGTCGAACCAGCTAGTCGGCGTAGTGAGCAAACTCGATGAACAGGTCCATTCGTCCGTGGCGCCCATTAGCCTCGCCCAGAAGTCGATAAAGATGATGGACGCGGCGAAGCAAAGGAGGAAGAAACACTACAGACTGGAGTCAGAGGAGAAGCCGACGTTTCCGTTCCAGCAGAGGAACTTCTACAACCACATCATGGAGAACAAGGAGATCGTCAAGACGCTGTCTCTGCTGTCCACGTGCACGCAGAATGTTAAGACGGTGAGTCTTCATGATCCTACTATAATTAAATACGTTGAAGTATGGATGGATATTTGTTTCTCTTTTACGGAATAACGGCTAGACCGTACTGTATGAAAGGCAAGTATATACTAAGTCTATGTAACCTAAGACCCACTAAAGAAAAAAAAAACTTGCTAACACCCTAGATTAACAAATACGCTACTTTTCATCCCAGAATTTCCTTTGTCATCCTTCCTCAGTTGTTATTGCAACCAGACTGTTTAAATGGTCTGTGTCTTCTTGTAAACAATGTACCTACCTAATTGCAATAATAAAAAGAATAATCTCAAATACCCCAGGAACTAAACACCTTAGTCAAACGGTGGCGGCCGTACCACTATCTATGGAAGTGCGAAAAGACGCTCCGCCAACTCCTGGCGTGGAGTCTGAACGATTTCGAGCTGGCCCTGAAGAGGCACAGCGAGCTGGAGGCGAGGCTCGCCACGGAGCCCGATGTGCTGGTCATCGGCAGCTGCCTCGCCGTGTCTACGGAGAAACTCAAGCTGGGGCTTATGACTGAGTTGAAGAGTAAGCGTGGTTATTTTTATCACTTGGCTATGGCAACGTTAGTCTCGCATTGTTTTCATGTTTATTCCAATAAGTAAAAATAATAAAGTAATATTAGGTGTTATCATTTAGATCTATTCGTATGTCTTTTGAGACGTCTCATCATTATTATCATCAGACAACAATGCCTACCTACCGCTGAAGACAATCATTTCCAAAAGAGCTCCACAACATTCTCGTTCTGAGAACTCTCTTCTCATTCGATTATGAGTTTACCATTTGTGCATGCGTATGCGCATTCTTTCGTGTTCCAAACTGCACCCTTTGGAATTAGTCGAGACTTGTGAGCACATTCAAAAATGTCATAATCAAGTCATAATATATTTCCAGATGGCACCCACAGAATAGGACAAGCGATGCGTAAGAAGTACAAACGCGAGATGGACTATGTGTACGCCATAATGAACGACTTGGACCGCAAGCTGGAGCGGCCAATCAGAGACCTGGACGACGTCAGGACCGTCATGGAAACCCTCAAGAAGATCCGGGAACAGGAGGTCGATATGGAACTCAAGATCGACCCCGTTGAGGTGAGTTAAAGGAAAGTAGGGAAAAAGGCACCCTGTCTATTAGTTTTCCATTGGTCATCTTCGTCTTAAAAAAGCGTCTAAAAATTCTAGCTGAATATTTTGTTCTCGTGTCTTGCATGAAATGCTATCCCAGCCTCCGACTTCAGATTTAAATTAAGTTATGTTTTAGTCATATATCGGCACAATTTTATTTAGAATCTTGCAGAAATGGTAATGTATTAAAAATGCTATAATGTATGCTCATCTATTATAAATGCTTTGTTCTATTGATTTTAGTTGGAAAAAATATGTAAGTGCATATTAAGTAACACCTAAACGTTTGCGGAAAGTACAGTGTACTTATGTAGTTATTAATAATTCTGTCCTAACAGTTCCAGTAACTGAGCGGGCTTTGTAAAGCATATTAATAATAGACCATGCAATAGATACCGAGCACACCACAATAGGGTATTATTTTCTGTGACGTACATCAAACACAGGCTAGCGGGACGCGCGGGGGTGGAAATGTCATAGGTTACGGATGTCCAGGACGGAACAAAGGTACTCCAATCTGCGCATGTCCAGACATGGCTAGGTGTCCTATTTGTTGATGCACCTATCTAGGTCTTTCGTCCATCCTGATATCGATTCTGTCCGCGCACTGTAAATTGAGTCTCTGATGCGAATCAAGTGCATGTCTGTTTAAACAAAGGGTTGATGAAAATAAAGTGTCTGATAGATTTTGATGAATATTTATTTTTATTAGATTAACGTGTGTAGGATATGCAATTTATATAAGAGTTAAAAGCGTGTATTACTATAAAAAGTAATGTGTTCGATGAAGCAGTTTGTACGCATGTCCTGTTATGACATTTGAAACGCTTCCGATTCTATTTTAAGATATTCCGAGAACGACTGCGCCCATGATGACATTTATTATCAGGCCTTCACTTTATAATGAATGGTTACATAAGTAGCTATAAATATAGATGAGGAGGGCCTTTGTTTTTCAGTAGATGACTGTGGGGATGTGAAGATTACTTTGTAATAATGTGATGTTTAAGAAGACTTCATACCTACACTCAATAATGTATTTAAATAATAAATCATAATTAATAATGATGAGTGACTGCACCCCAGCAGCCAGGAGTTACCCTGTATCACGGAATACGCCGCGCCTACTGGGGGGCGCTCAGTTTTTTATCATAATTAATAATGAAGTAAAATATTTTAGTTTACTTACTTCGATTTACTCCAATTGCGCCTTAAACGCTTAACTCCTCTCATAGAGAGTGTAACTAATTATTTATATATTATGAGTCGATGTTTCTCGATACAAGCCACTAAGGGACTCAATAAAGCTACACTCAATCGGCCACCTGTTGCTTTGGCGAATCAGAGGCCGGCCAATCGAAAACTCGTTGTTCCAAAATCTACTCTATGATTGAGAGTGTAAATCTCATATCTTAGTTGGCCAACTTAAGTTTTACAGTGCTAAAATTATGCATGATGTGCTCAATGTTATTATAGATATCGTAGTTGTATTTGCTCCAAAGATTTAAGGTATTCATTTAACAAATGAGACCCACGTTGTGTCGTTGGAACCATAGAGAAGTTAAAACTTTCGTTGCACGTATTTATCTCAATAATGATTAAGGGCGTCTTGCACAACAAAGTTAACTAAAATTAAATAGTTTGTCTGACATTATACTGTCAGAGCAAGAGGTCATAGATTTAATTTTGATTAACTTTGTTGTGCAAGACACCCTAAGTGCCAATTTCTCCATTCTCGGTTAGAGCATAACCAGGGAGTAGTGGTTAACTTTTGACACATCTGTCATGAATTTTATATTGAGTTGACGTTTAATTTATAAATCAATCCCTGTCGGTTAGATAACCAGCAATGGAGAAATTGGCACTAAGTATGTCTCAAAACAACACCAAGATGACGACACGAGATTGCACATCCAGTTATAAATTCACCGCTATGGATTCATTAATATGCTGCCAATATTTTTGATAATAATATGAGTATATATTGAGTAATACTTATTTATAAAGGGTAGGTACATAGAATCTTGTGACCCGATTGCCCCATATATAATTAACTAAGCCACCAGTTTTTTTTTTACCTGACGTGAAGTACCCTCCAACAGGAAGCCTTCAACGTCATTACCCGCTACGACTTGCCCGTCAGCAAAGAAGACCTAGACCAAGTGGACAACCTGCGGTATACCTGGCAGCAACTGCAGGCCACAGCGCTAGGCTCCCACGTGCAACTGCTAAACATGCAGCCTCAGTTCTCTGAAGACCTGAAGAATAACCTGGACAAGTTTAGGGAGGATAATGCGTCGTATTGTCACGAGTACAGATATGCCGGGCCGATGCAGGCAGGGTTGAGTCCGAGGGAAGCGTCTGATAGACTCATATTGTTTCAGGTTTGTTTGTTGTTACTTTTGTACTTGTCTTATACAATTTTTGTATTGGCCGGTTTTCAATTTTTAGATAAATGTTATCTGACGAATAAAAATTTGACTGTTACTTCCTTAGGCCTGATTTTTCAATGGGCAGATATGTGTTATCTGAAGAATTAAATTGTTGCTGTCATTGTCTAACATTTAGATGTAACAGCAACAATTTTATTCCTCAGATAACACTTATCTGACTATTGAAAAATCAGCCCTTAGATGACTTTTATCTGGCTATTGAAATATCAGCCATAGTTATGGTTACTAATTAATTCGTTGCATTACGATTTGATTTCCCCCATCTTGTTCGTTAATGTATAGATGCACTAAAGGCGCCTCAGATAAGTCGAGATAAATTTTCAATGAAGTTTCCATTAGAGTTTTAAAGCGTCGAAGCGCGCTATTCCGAAGAATAATAAATGACCGCTACATTAAAAAACTTTTCCACTGACTGACCGTGAAACTTACTTCTTAAGAATCCAGCGCTCAACATTCTTTACAAAGAACAACGTAAGCCCAGACAAATTTTCAATAAGAACTTCAATGTTACAATCACTTTTTTAATATACTTAAATAAAATAAATGTATACTCTTAAGTACCTTAATCATACTATATTCCAGAACCGTTTCGACGGCATGTGGCGTAAACTGCAAACATACCAAAATGGCGAGGAGCTATTCGGCCTTCCGCACACAGAGTACCCCGAGCTGGCGCAAATACGCAAGGAGTTGAACCTTCTCCAGAAGTTGTACAAACTGTACAATGACGTCATCGACCGAGTCAGCAGCTACTATGATATACCGTGGGGGGAGGTCAACATTGAGGAGATCAACAACGAACTTATGGAGTTTCAGAATCGGTGCCGTAAACTGCCCAAAGGGTAAGGATAAGATAAGTAAACTCTAAATAAACAACTAACTAAACTGTAAATAATCGTAATAATAGACAATTTTTATATTACCTTTTTAGTTGTACTCAAACAAGATACAGTTACAGAACTTAAACTATAAATAAACAACTAACTAAACAATAAATAATCGTACTAATAGATATTATATTCTTTATTTGTGTACACAAGCAAGATACAGTTACATAGCTTATAATAATAACGGTACAAATGACGGCTGTATCGCTTAAAGCGATAAGATATAACATTTCATTTACAACATCTATTTTCGTAAAATAGACATGACATGTGTGTCTAGATTTGATGCTCGTGTAGGTATTGGTGCTGGTTCATTCAAACTTGACATTAGCGTAGGCGTGTGTGCACAGTACCTATTGACTTGTGAAAGCCAACCACTGCCACTATCGACTACGTAGGTTATTTTAATAAATGATGTTCGGAATGAGTTATTAAAGTACTTACAGTTAATAACCAATATAATTAAATTATTAAATGCCACAAACCGTAATTTAATTACTTAAGCCGTACATTATAATAAATGATAAAGGTTTCATGATACACAGTAAAGCGACATAAAGTTTTTCAATTCAAAAATTTGATTTTTCAATGTAAAAGCAATTTCTTTGAAAACGTCGAAAATTGAACCAAAAATTAAACGTTTTTACATTGTTTAATCTAAAAATGGTGCCTTCAGAATCGCTACCATTGTATGCCTTAACTGATCATATTATGCCGGATTAATTATAATGAAGAGCAATATTTTGTTTCTGGTCCCACGGTTTGAGAGGTTAATCTAAGTAACTCTACCTACTAATAGTCAAGAGTATCAGTAGTCGACACCACCAACCCACGTACATCAGACCATCCTTTGACACAACAACTAACTAGCCGCATTGTTCGCAACAGCTATTGTACGCGGACGCCCACACCAATCAAAACTAAAAGGAAACTGTCTGGAACTTGCACGTCTTGATATCCTGTTACAATCTGGAATTCTAGAGCTGGATTAGATTTTAATTGACATCCTGTCACATTGTTATATCCGGGATGTGCGCTAGTTTATAAATCTTTGTAACATGATATCGAAGCTTTCTAGGGAAGGCTTGTAGTAAGCTCGGATTTCACCATTATGTTTTAATTTTCTTTTTTCTTTTTATGAGCTTTAATAACTTTCATACTTGATTTACGCTCTGACGATGCCTCTTATAACATTAACTACGTATTTTCTACATACAGCTTTTCCAATAATTATATCCCCTAGGGATTAAGGATTACATCGTATAGTGGGAATTGGCACAGTCTCTATCTAATATTATTGTGTTATGGACTTATGTAAGTTTTATTTATTTATTCTTTATTGCACAATATACAAAAGTAATCCTTTCGAGCATTCCACTGAATCCTCAGACAAACCAGTAAACTACTTTTTGGGTCATTTGTTGATAGTTGTGTGTTTTAATGATTAAATAGCTGTTCTCGCAAGATTTGCTTCACCTTTAAAAGTTATCCTGTCGGGATTCTGCGATAAAAAGTAGCATATCTATCTGCTAATCCAGGGTGGCAGCTAACTCCATAAAACATTTCATTAAAATTGGTTCAGCCGTTTTGACGTGAAGAAGTAACAAACATACACACTCACAAACTTTCGCCTTTATAATATTAATAGGATAAATATAAAGAAACTAAACTGAAATTTGTATTTTTTTCAAGTTTGAAAGAGTGGCCGGCATTCTATGCGCTCAAGAAGACAATAGACGACTTCAATGACATGTGTCCTCTTCTCGAGTTAATGGCGAACAAGGCTATGAAGCCGCGCCATTGGCAGAGAATCATGGAAGTCACCAAGTATATCTTTGAGCTAGACAACGAAGATTTCTGCCTGAAGAATATACTCGAAGCACCCCTGTTGCAAAACAAAGAGGATATTGAGGTAAGATTCATCTGAGATTGACATTTACTTTAAGTTTTTTATGTGGTTCTGTAAAAAAATACATCACGTGATTAAAATTATCTTCCGGTAATGAACAATCCAAGGGTAGCATTACCATACGCAGTGATTTGATTTGATTTTCAAAATTCTTTATTAAATATAAAAATTATTTAACATATAGTACAACTTATATAATTATACTATATTATAATGTTATCTTATACACTTTTTACGGCTCTAGCCATTTAAAGTTTACAAACAAGGTAGGTTTGGTAAATAACAATAAGTTTTATATCTATAATAAATACATTTGTAAGGTGATGAAAGTATAAACATATTAGTATAAAGTTTATTTTTAACTATGATTTAACAATACCTACTTAGGTACTACATAAATTACTAGCCCACTTGAGTGTCCAGGGAGGCAATATATTGAGGCGCAATATAATATTACCTATCAGAGGGTTTAATTAAAAATTACAAACAAGGTGTTAACAATCTCTACCATACGCAGTATACATTACGTATACACTTTTATGAAACTAACAAATCTAAAATGTTCAAAATAATGATTAGTAGTTTGGTGAGTATTACATTACAAGGTAAAAAAGAGTCATTTAAGCACCAATGAAACTGACTGTACATGCCATCCAACGCTTCTACTTCAATCCTGTCCTAGCCACGTGTTGTAAGATGACACCACATCTAACTATGTTTGCCAAGTGAAAGCCAGCACTAACGCAGCAAGAACGCAATTTCCTTTCCTTTTATGTGACTTCCGGGAAACGCATAAAATATTCAATTCTTATCTGCAGTTGAAATTGTGTGTTACTGCAACTTCAATTGAATAGACTTCAATTTTTTATAGGTATTCTGATATTTCAATTTGAATTTACAATTCCATTCTTCATTACTGTTGACGACGCCACGACGCCTTATTATGAGGCCATCATCTCATTGTAAATATACACCCAAAACACCATGTTTTATATTATTCTCCATAATCAGCTGCATCGTTAAAAATTACTATTTCATATCTAACTTTCAAAAACAAAAAAGAAATACCAATTTATAAAAGCGATTCAGAAGCTTAAATTTTGTTATAATTATGTAGTATTAATATTAAATAAGTAATTTAAAATTAGCGCCTTCAAATCTTTACCAACAACCAAACTATTTCCTCCAACCCAAAACCTCAACCCCCAATCTCACACAGGACATCTGCATATCAGCGATGAAAGAGAAAGACATAGAGGCTAAGCTGCGGCAAGTGACCAACGAGTGGTCGGTGCATGAACTGACCTTCCAGACCTTCAACAACCGGGGCGAGCTGCTGCTGCGTGGAGACACCACGGCCGAGACCATCGGCCAATTGGAGGACAGCCTCATGATCCTCGGCTCGCTGTTGTCCAATCGGTACGTAGGGTCAGCTAACGCCCACGAATGAGGAGGCAAGTGGAACGGAGGTGGTTTTTAAACAGCCATTAGGATTTCGTTATTGTACAGAGTGAAACTCGTTAAGCAATTACACTCACGGGCAATGAAAAGGTACCACTGAGAAAAGCACCAAATTACTACTTCTAAACGGACAAAGCTAGCTTAATGGCGCCTTCTGCAACATTGAAGCACATTTAACAGAGCATTAGGATATTACTAACTAAAAACGGTAATATTTTGTATAAATCTTAAATTAAATATTTGAAAAAAATGGGTTTGTTTGGAGTCGCAATTTTGTGAGTGGAACTTTTTCATTGCCCGTGAGTGTATTTCATTCTCCATGAAAATAATGATTGTCACATTTTAGGAAACCTCACTAAGGTGGTTATTTACGCCGCTGTTAAAAACCGAATCATACCTATCCCCGAATTCATAAAGATTTTTGACTCTTTAAATAGGTTTAAAAATAATTACGTCGGGAGCCGAAACTCGCATGTTTCAAAGTCAAGTTTAACCTTGTTGTAAATTGACAACACGGTCTGTGACGAAAAGCCTTTATAAATAAAATTATCCTTGTAGCATCGTTGCTACCTACATTCACACCGTAATCTAAGGCCGTGTCCCCAGTAGGAGTTTGCTGTGTAACGATTTATAGTACGCCTTTCCATATATTTGAAATGGAGTGTCCACAGTCTGCTGGTTTAGCACGCAGTTTAAAGCGTTACGCGCGTTGACTATCTCAGTATCTCGCCGCTAACAGTTTGCCTAGTGGGAGACGGCCCAACTCAGTATCCTCAATCCCACATCCGCAGTTACAACGCGCCGTTCCGCAAGCAGATCCAGCAGTGGCTCTACGACCTGCAGAACACCAACGAGATCCTGGAGCGCTGGCTGCTGGTGCAGAACATGTGGGTGTATCTCGAGGCCGTGTTCGTCGGCGGAGACATCGCGAAACAACTGCCTAAGGTGAGCTTCTTTGGGGAGTCACTCGCTAAGACGAAAAAAGAAGTTTTTGGGCGTTCCTGTGCGAGTCACGACTCTATCTTGTTGTATTCAACGTTGCAGTTGGGAGTTTCATACAAAGAATACTGAACGGCTCGAGTCGCTCAAGTTCAAGTTCAAGTTCAATGTTCAAGTTCCCTTGCGAGTTTATATGTATATGTGACCTTTAACGAGCATGTGTTGTGACCAGCCAATCCTTGCAGGAAGCAAAACGGTTCTCGAAAATCGACAAATCGTGGCAGAAGATCATGCAGCGGGCGCACGAGACGCCGGGGGTGGTCTCGTGCTGCGTCGGCGACGACCTGCTGAGGCAGCTCCTGCCGCATCTGCAGGAGCAGCTGGAACTGTGCCAGAAGTCCCTCAGCGGGTACCTGGAGAAGAAGAGGACTATGTTCCCGAGGTTAGTCAATTATCAGTATGTAACCATGTATGTAACCAGTACAGCCGAAGATAGGCGGAAGTGGCGGACGTTAGTGGAGACCCTCTGCACCTCTGGGGTGCCATAGGACTGCAACAACAACAACAACCATGTATATCAGTGTAACATATATAAGTAGTATGTAACACAGCAGTTCAACGCACGATAATAAACACAACTCAATAAGCTCAGTTTTATTATAAAATAGCCCCCTTATTCATAAAAGACAGACAGAGAACAATTTGTTCTTTGACAACGAGGAACAAAACAGTTCAAAAGCTAAAGTCCTTTATTTTTTTTATTAATAATAAGAGGGTAGGTGTTTATTTTTACTTTCACTCTGATACTAAATTACTAATGTATTATATTTTTTAAGCAAAACAATACATCATCTATAGATGAGCGGGGTCCTAACCACTCCTGGCACAGAGGTCTTTTAGTACTTAAAAGAATGCATAAGCAACTAATACTCGTATATCTAGTCTAATTTTGATTCTGAAGGCAGAAATTAAAAAATATTTTTTTGTTTAAAATTTGGCTCTATGTGTGCTCCCGTAAATCTCATTTTGTGCTAGAAAAAAATATAGTTTGATTGCGTTAAAATTAGAATTTCTGCCTTCAGAATAGACATCACTGTGCAACTATAAAAAAAACGGATTTTGTAAACGTCCTAGATCCTAACGGGCCCTACGGACTAATTTTTATTGTTTTTATGTCGTTTGTCTTCTCTAATTATAAGATAAACCGCATTACTATGCATATAACAAAATGTTTTCTTCTTCTTAAATTTAAGATTAAGAGCCTTGCTTTTTCGAAATGAATATTTTTTTCATTTTTCAGGTTCTTCTTCGTATCGGACCCCGCGTTGCTGGAGATCCTCGGCCAGGCGTCCGACTCGCACACTATACAGAATCATCTGCTGTCTATTTTTGATAATATACGCTACGTCAAGTTTCATGATATTGGTGAGTTTTCTTGCCTTTTCAGTGTAAGCTAGCCTTTTCCGTTTAGAAGTAATTTGGTGTTTTTCTCAGTGGAACCTTTTCATTGCCCGTGAGTGTATGTGTGAATTGTATTTTTTCAGGAGTGATTCAATTAATTATTTTTACGTTCAATTACGAACTATAATATTCTCCACACATGTGCCGAGACTAGACCCTATAATAACAAATAATAGTCATTATAATAACTATCTAACTGTATACGTCTGGTCGTCATTGGTCGGTGGCTAAGATTAACGATATACGAACAAGATGGTTTGTCACATACAAAAACAAATAAAAAACTGTCTGCATTTTGTTTACTGTCAATCCCCTTTAAAGTTCAATCTAATGACAACCACTGTATCAATGAATAAAATAAAGTCACCAATCCCCTAACTCCTAACTGTACTAATTTAAAATAAGAGCTCAGTTGTAATAGTGGGGTGTTTTTTGTCGAGATGCGTCTTTTGTACGGACACTATCATGTTCGTATTTCGTTAATTGAAGGTACTTTCCATCCGTCATCATTTCAATAGTCTGGTTTTATGAAACCCTGCTTTTCAGTTTGGCTCAAAAACGAGAGATAGCGTTGATGTCAGTTTAACATAGACTAGTTTAAGTTTTCCAAGCCATTCGGTAGCAGTAAACAACGTAATTCGGCCCCTGTACCGCTAGGTGGCATTATAGTTAACAACATTTCACTAAACTATGCGCTCTACCTTATAATTAGAGAAGACAAACAGCACATAAAAACACTAAACACATAATTTCTAAACACTAAACTCTAAACTCGGAAACGATGAAGAGAGAGAGGTTAGGATTCAGGCAAAGGCCATAAAAATAAAAAGCGAACTTGGTGTGAAAATATAATAATTAACATTTCTATAATTTAACATCAAGTTCGCTGTAAATTTTTATGTCGTTTACCTGAAACCTAATTTAAACTCTATGCTATTTTAGTTTTAGCTTAGCGTTACACGGGGACGAATTATAACGGAAAGTGCTACGAAGCTCCAGCTTTGAGGGATAATCCTCCAATATAATCCGCACGTGTGGTTTCTCATGCAGGCTAGCTTTATACTAAAAACTTTATTTTATTAAGTATTATTAAATTTTGGCCGTGTATTATTAGTTTACATACATATTTGGCAATAACATTATTCGTCCCACAGGTGATTTTGTAATAAAATAAGTGAGATTCAGCGATTTGTCTACGGTAAACAGTACCTGAATGGTTTGTGTAAAGCTTAATTATGTTTACGAACAACGAATCAAACAATATAATAATATATTTTATAATAATATATCTTATTATATTGTTTGGTATCGGCCTACGCCGCGCCGTAGTAATGGCTACGCCGCGTCGTAGCAAAGCCTACGCCGTAGCCCGTAGCACGTAGCACTATAATTTCTCTTTGATGCATTTTAAAAGAATAATCGTAAGGACCTGTTTAACCCACACATTTTGAATAGCATTAATAAAATTTTGTAGATTTAAAGGTACTTATTATAATTGAATAAAGGTCGTACTTTCGTATTTTAAATAATACCCGTCAAAAATCTTGTTTCATTTAGCAATAAGGGGGTCAAGTCTCTACCGCAGTGGGGGTTGCTTTTTTTTATTTTTGGGTTTTTATTTTTTTTTCACTGAGGTTATCGTTGCCTGAGTCTGGCAGTGCGGGGTAGTTTATACTGGCTGCACTGCATACCAGTTTCCTGGGTAGAGGGGGACCCCCCAACAGTACTATTTGCGCCGGGGTATATATACTTAGAGCAGAAAGTTTTTCAGTACCGCGTTGTAGGTTTTTGCGGAAATACTTGGAAATTGCAAATCCTACCATTTTTATTATATTTTGTAGGTTTAGGGTGACTTCTCAGCTTAATATTTTAGGTGTGATAGCATTGAAATTAAATTAATTGGCTTCAGAATAGGCCATTACGCTTTATTTAAAGCGTAAAGCTTTCTACTAACGCCATCGCGTGGCCGTCTGGGTACTCCGCTGCGTAGACTGTTCACTACGAGAGGTCCCCAGCGACAAGTCATTATGATTTTTATTACCATACAGCAAAGGTTCTATCAGGGAACTCTGTATGTTGAACAAAGTTAGAGGAGGAGGAGGAGGCGCCTCTGATGGAATACGGATTCAGAATAAACTAAACTGTTGAGTGTAGACAGTTCAGACTATTGGTATCTTTAGGTATTTTTCGTAATTTCAAACAAAGTAGGTATTTCTTTTTATTTTTTATTATAAAAAATCTGACTTTATACTGGTTTTTAAGACGTTTAATGATCGCTATGGCATGATATTTCTAACAGTTATAACATAGGTATTCATCATTAAAATTATGTCTCGTTATCGATACCAAAAATAAGCGACAATCAATATTGTTATTAGCTAATTGGAGTTCTAATAAATCGTTTAAATTTTTTAACTAAAAAACTTTACTTTAAAAAAAATAAAAAAGTTATCGTAGTAATTTAGATTCGAACTTCAGTCTTCTAGTTACTAGGCCGCCCGATCACCCGATCGAGCCGTTAAATTTCTGTATCATCTCTCACGGCAAAAGTTTCTTCAACATCATAGAAATATAATAATATGATTATTAAATAGGATGGGCGTTTTACAAAAAAAAACCCTTTCAACGACGTATCACTCATTTCTATTGGTGCCGATCCCAGCTTCCTTCTTTCGTATTTGTGCCCATCTATCCCAAACAATATTAACCAATCAAAAAATAAATTAAGTAATCATCCATCGCGCAGCATATAATTAGATAATAGCGATAGTATCAATTTAAAAAAAAAAACTTCTGTCTCGATATTAACAGAAAGCTAAGACAACTACAACCAGTTATCAAACCAAAAATCGCTTTTATCCAAGTTTTGTTATGCTGCACGCAAAATACAACAAAATTACAGCCATAGCGTCTATGTTACCTTGTTTAGTCTTAAGGTTAAGTATTTATACCATCCTAACTAATATTATAAATGCGAAAGTAACTGTGTCTGTCTGTTACTCTTTCACGCCAAAACTACTGAACGGATTTGAATGAAATTTGGTATAAATATGGTCTAGACCCTGAAAAAGAACAAAGGCTACTTTTTATCCCGGAATTCCCACGGGAAAACTTTTTAAGGCTCGCGGGAACAGCTAGTTATTACTAAAACCATCAACAAACCGATCCCTCACCAGCCAAAAACCCCACCCGCAGAATACAACAAGATGATAGCCATAGTCTCCATGGAGGGCGAGGAGATCAAGCTGGAGCGCGCGGTCCGCGCCGAGGGCTCCGTGGAGACGTGGCTCACGGCGCTGCTGCAGAGCGCGCAGAGCAGCCTGCACGCCGTCATCCGCGGCGCCAGCGCCAACACCAACGACTGCAACTTCAACATGCTGCTGTTCCTGGACAAGATGCCGGCGCAGGTGGGAACACATGTACATGGTACAGAGGCTTGCAAAAGGTTGTACGTATAAAGGGTGTTGCAAAAAGGTTGTGCATATACAGGTGTTGCAAAAAGACAGCTCAATTATGATACAGGCGGTAACTATACAGGATGTTGCAGAAAGACAGCTCAATTACGACACAGGCGGCCACTACACAGGGTGTACTGCTTGGTGCTTGTTGGCTCAGACAGTCACTCTCTAGTCGCACTCTTGTGTCGTCCTCGGGCTCGACATCAAGCTGGACTCGGGCTCCGTGGAGACGTGGCTCACGGCGCAGCATCCGCGGCGCCAGCGCCAACACCAACGACTGCAACTTCAACATGCTGCTGTTCCTGGACAAGATGCCGGCGCAGGTGGGGTATACATGTACCCAAAAAGGAGGGTGAGGCAAAAAGGTTATTCAATACAGGTAGCTCAATAGGTGGGTACCATGCGCTGATGCCGGCACAGGTGGATCTTTAAAACACAAGAACAATGTAAGTACTTAGAAATCTAGATGTGCAGGTTTTCTCACAATGTTTTTCTTCAACGAAGGACCAAGTGGTATGATTATACTTGTTAAGGCCCGCGCGTGGCACGGTGTGGGACGCGGGGCGGGGGCCTCGCACACCAAAGAACAGGCCTCCTTACGCGAACTTATAGCGTGGACATCCTTTTTTTAAAATCTTGTAAATTATCAAGAATACACACAAGTCAACATACAGTCCTCATCTTTCATTTAAAGTTCCGACATAACAGCGGTTCATTGCCTGGAACATAGTTCTGCGAGCCTTATATGAACCAGCGACCTATGGATTTTTATCCTATAGGTTTAAAGTTTTGCATTCCTTATTTCTGAAGAATTCATTGGTACAAGGCCATATTCTAACCCACGACCTCGCGAATGAAAGTCGAGAGTCTTATCCGTTACGCCACCACGGCTCTTTTAAAGGTTTTCTCGTGGGATTTCCGGGATAAAAAATATCAAAACAACCCATCGTTCCAGGGTGTCTGCTGTTTTCTATGAGGTATGAAATAATTATTTTTACTGTCCCAATGGATTAGTTAGATGACTCAGTGCAATTGACTTTTCGCTCTGCATCAGTGCATCTGAGCTGCGTGATAGGTCACGAACATAAATATAGAATCTAGATTTTCAGATTTCCCTTAGGTCTAACTCAAGTTATTAATATATCTACGCAATAATTCCAACTCTAATAATAATTCCAATCCTGATTTCGTTTATATGAATGCTGTGAATTTCAACACGAAGTTCTATCTTTATATTAAATGAAAGAAAGTGACTCATGGGCTGTTTCTGATCAACTTTTGGAAATTCGTGACAAAATGTTTTTATAAACAACGTGAATTGGGAATAAAGTTGCTCAGAAAGGGCCTCCTAGTCAACCGTTTCGTTTGTTTCTCCACACGTACACCATCCTTACTAATATTATAAATGCGAAAGTAACTGTGTCTGTCTGTCTGTCTGTCTGTCTGTCTGTCTGTCTGTTACTCTTTCACGCCAAAACTACTGAACGGATTTGAATGAAATTTGGTATACATATGGTTTAGACCCTGAGAAAGAACATAGGCTACTTTTTATCCCGGAATTCCCACGGGAAAACTTTTTAAGGCGAAGCGAAGCTCGCGGGAACAGCTAGTTTAATATATTTCTATCCACATATATACATTTACATAATATTTTATTTCTTTCGTTCTCCAGATCGGTCTTCTGGGCATACAAATGATATGGACGCGGGACGCCGAACTGGCTTTGATGCAAGCGCGGCAAGACAAGAAGATAATGATGGAAACCAACAACAAATTCCTGGAGCTCCTGAACACTCTCATCGATCAGACCACGCGGGACCTCCTCAAGATCGAGAGGATCAAGTTTGAGACGCTCATCACCATACACGTACATCAGAGGGATATCTTCGATATGCTTGTGAGTTTAAGTACTTAATATACGTTCTTATAAAACGAAGACGAAAGTTAATCTGATTTAAATTGAACTGATCTGATTTAATACTGATTTGTACGAAAGCTCCAGACTATAACGAGTTCTAAACCAGAAATATCGTGAGTATTCGTTCTATATTAAGGGGGAATATATTGATGCTATTCATACGGGTAGTTAGTAGATATACGTAAGAATCTCATGTATTTTATTTAAATCCATAGCTTCTTTTTGACGAGTCTGAAAAATCTGCGGGAACACTTTTATTATTTCCTAAAGTATTGTTTATTTTCAAGAATATATGTGGTATATAAGATTTTACATAATGATGACAATTAAAATCAACAAGGCTCTTAACGTAAATATCTCGTCGATTTCAGTGTCGACTCAACGTGCGCTCCGCTAACGACTTCGAGTGGCTCAAGCAGTGCCGGTTCTACTTCAAGGAAGACGCGGACAAGACCTGGATATCCGTCACTGACGTCACGTTCACCTACCAGAACGAGTATCTCGGGTGCACTGACCGGCTTGTTATCACACCGCTCACTGATAGGTCAGTCTTTAACTGCTTTATACGACCGAATGGCGTAGTGGTGACCCTGACTCAGGCGCGGATCCACCCATATGGGCAAGGTGGGCATGCCCATCACCTAAATTACTTGCCATACCAAACCACAGGATTTTATAATTTAGTTATTTTTTCAAATTGCTTTTTTTATAGTTATGATGAGATAATTTCCTGGAAAGCCAAAAATTTTCCGTCATGTCTTCAAGAGTCTGTGTTAGGGATTACGGCCAAAGTCACTATTTACGTATGGGCACAAGATACTTGTTTGATCTCGATTAGTCAATAGGTAGGTAGTTTCGTTATTTAAAAGACAGCCTTTTTTTTGAAAAACGGCCAGAATTTCAGTTTTTTTTATATTTTCCCAATTTTGAGTTGGTTTGTGGGAGAAATATTAACAATTTATACTCGTAAGTAGGATCCTTCACATAATTGTATTTTAAAAAATTGCGGCACTTTTTTTTAAATGAACGCGTTTTTAGTTATGGCTGAAAAACCAAAATTAAAAAAAACTTTTTTTGTATCTAAAATGCAAGGACTTTTTGATAAAATGTTAGCCATAGTAGGAAATAAGCCATAGTTGCAATTTTGCACATTTTACGTAACTATGTGAAGGATCCCAAAAAATATAGTTAAGTAGGTAGGTATTTAAAAGGCATTTATTAAAAAAAAAACAGGCCAAGAGCGTGTCGGTTACGCTCATGAAAGGGTTCCGTAGCCCTAAAACACCGATCTTTCATTCTTAGACCGCTTGACACAAAAAAAAATCCATACATTACCATTTAGTTAGGGCAACTGCACGTCGTAATTAAGTAGGTCGAGTAGTAGTATTTCAAAAGTTAAGGGAGGGGACGCTCTAACTTTCACTTTGTATTAATATATCTCGAGGGGGGGTTTGATCCACATGGTTTCAAGGCAAATTTATGTATCGAATTAACTTTTCATGTATAAGAAGGGGAGGAAAAAATAATTACTTTTCGATAATTTTAAAAACCAATTTTTGCATTATCATTATCTCTCGACCAATTTTCGTCACAATCGGAGCAGAAACGGCGGAGAACGAGCCAGGACAGACGGACAGACATGACGAAACTATAAGGACTCTTAGTAGACTACGGAACCCTAAAAAATTATATAGTGAACTTGTCTTAAATTAGTAACAGAAGCGTCCGTATTCGAGCGGGCTTCAGTGATCGTAACTGATCACTGAGGTTAAGCAATAACTGGCAAGGTCAGCCATTGGATGGGTGACCGATTTCAAGTGGTTCTTTTCAGACGCTTTAGTGCTTCGGACCGCACGTCAAGCCATGAGTCCCGGTTGCTGTTTCGGCAGCAGTCGTTAAACCTGGTCAGAGGCCTATGGGCGGCTTGAAAACATCTGACAGTCGGGTTGCCCACTTACCCGACAACTCTCTCAGCACACATCGTTTATTTACTGAAACAATACACATCACAAATCCAAAACAACATCAATAGGTACAGTGACATGAAAAATCACAATAATTGTGGTGTGTATTATGTCAGTAAAATGGCTCTGACTCAGCATGTGCTGTACAAAAATTTATACAGCGCTGGTAATTCTGCCAGAACCAGCGAGCGAAATGTATTTGCTATGTGGTTGGGGTCCACCAACCAGCACTAGGCCAGCGTGGTGGACTAGGCCTAAAACCCTTCCTTCATTGGAAGGAGACCCGTGCCCCAGCAGTGGGGACGTAATGGGTCGTGATGATGTCTAAAAAAGTTTTCTCTTGGGAATTCCGCAATCAAAAGTAGCCTGAATTTGAGTTCAGGTAGTCAGTAATAGATTTACAAACATCCATCCAAACTTATATAAATTTTGCCTTCTGTAGGTATTTGGGTCAAAATTGAGGAAATTGGAAGGTTTTATCAAAAAAATGCCTTTCGTTTTTTTAGCTGTAGCTATCTTAAAAACTATTTTGCCTATAAAGTAAGCCACATTAAAATGTATGTTGTTTACATTGTATTGTATTTGTGCCTGTAAAAAAATTCAAAAACTAAAAGTATTTATGACTTACAGTTTTGAATTAGGTACTCATTTAAAAAATGCACTGTGCACACGATCATATTATCATCACAACAACAACAACAAAAAACAGCTATCAGTACCTCAAGGCGAGGCAAAATCAGGTTTTTGGACTTGCCCATCACCTATTTTGAGGTCTGGATCCGCGCCTGCCCTGACTGCTACGCTGAAGGTCCCGGGTTCAATTCCCGGCTGGGGCAGATATTCGTTTAAAACGTTGATATTTTTAAATAATGTATATCTAGCCGTCGCTCCGCCCTTCGCAAGTTTCGTCCTGCAGCCTAAGCGATGGACAGTATACAGGGTGTTGCAAAATTGGTATACTAAGCCGAAACCTACACGTGCAGCATGTTATATCTAAGCCCGAACCTGAAATCAGAATTTGGAAATTCGCGAAAAAAAAAAATCCATAGTAAAAGTCACGTGACCAACAAAGTTTCTATGGAAAATGAATTTTTTTTTCACGAATTTTCAAATTCTGACTTCAGTTTCGGGCTTAGATATAACATGCTGCACATGTAGGTTTCGGCTTAGTATACCCTTTTTGCAACACCCTGTATATTATACTTACATGAGCATTGAGCATATGTGTGACATGTGTGTGTGTTAAATATATCTTTCATTCCATATTTCTATCCGCTCCACCCGATAATTTTTTTTCATGCTGTAACTCATGAAGAAGAATACTGAATGACAAAAATAACACATAACTTCCAGATGCTACATAACGCTGGCCCAAGCGCTGGCCATGAGCATGGGCGGCGCGCCGTGCGGTCCGGCCGGCACGGGCAAGACCGAGACCGTCAAGGACATGGGCAAGACACTGGCCAAGTACGTCGTCGTCTTCAACTGCTCCGACCAGATGGACTACAGGTGATAAAACTGATACACTCATAATACTCTCCAGATATGACGATAGATTAGATAGTCAAACGACAAGATGGCTTTAACAAGCATTTTCATAGCTACCAGTCCTTTTATGTATGGTGAAAGTTTGCTTCAAGACTTCAAGATTAACTAAAATCATTACGATATGCACCTACCGACCGAGAGCGGTGGTAGCTCAATCGGGTAAGCGCTCGCTTCTCACGCAAGAGATGCGGGTTCGAATCCCAGCGCTGACATGTACCAATGAGTTCTTTTAACTTTAGTACAATGTATACCATAGCTCTTACGGTGAAGGAAAACATCGTGAGGAAACCTGCATAATATCTAGATTTAGCACATCTAAATATGTGAACCCACCAACCCGCAGTGGACCAGCGTGGTGGGAAATGGTCCTTCCTTAGAAAGGCAGTTTAGACCTTGGGGAAATGCACAAAGGTTCCACTCGAGAGAGCCAGGTGCAGGTACTTACACCCCCACAGAGAATAGAATACAATAGCACCTACCGATATTTCATAGTAAGTGATGTTCTTTAAGACCGGCTTCCCCTAAAAAAATATGCCCCTTCGCCACTGAAGAATATAAAAAAAGTTCTAGTGGGAAAGTCACCAAATTATTGCTAAACGGAAAAGGCTAGGCTAAATAACGACCACTGCGATATCGCATACGTATACAGCGCATAAGAATATTACCAACTAAAAACGTAAATATTTTGATCTACTTAATTCAAAATTGAATGTTTTAATTGGCGTATTTGGTGTAGAAATTTTGTAAGTAGAACTTTTGCAATGGTCGTGAGTGTACATTCTTTGTTATTACAAAAAATGAATTATCAAAATCTGTCCATAACTGGGAAAAACATCGGTGGACATAATTATATTTAAAAAAATTACATACAGACGAATTTGAAAACCTCTTCCTTTTTTCGATATCTGTAAAACATTGTGTAATTGTGTATTTGTAGATTTTTTGTGTTACGTTAACTAAATATTTAATGGAAATAAGATCTGCTTTGCTTTTCGCAAAGCTGCTATATGCTTTTTATCTTTATTATAATCCGTCGAATAAGTACGCGGGACAAGAGAAAAAGGGTAATCAGCGAATGGAAAAGATTAAAATCCGTAGTCCATTAAAGTCTTATCTGTTTTTAATCCTAAAAAGCGTAGCTCTCAGAATTAATAACTTTATAACACAAGTAAGTCCACTGGGAACGACAGATCCGATTATAGCTAATAACATTTTCCTTTGTGTCTGTTGCAGAGGACTTGGGCGTATCTACAAGGGATTAGCGCAGTCGGGGTCTTGGGGCTGCTTCGATGAGTTTAACCGCATCGAGCTGCCGGTAACAATTTCCTATTATCATATTGCCTCTCAACATCATTCTGTATTCTCATCAAAGTAATGTATTACTTAATAAGATAGAAAAAAGTAAAGCTCTTTTGTGTTCCGCCACTTAAGATATCCGCTAATTGGATAGGTATATCTTTGACAATGCCTTGTGTGATCTTACCTGCAATGGCATTTTCCCCTATCCCTGGTAATTATAGCTTTTCTTCATTCATTTAAGGCTACCAGAAGGTCTAGCACGGGGCATTAGACGTGCACCTCACGACAAGACTTGACAAAATTTTCCGTCACTATCTTTGTCACGTCTTTGCGTGTGCGTCTTGCGCCCCATGCGCCAGCCTTCTATTAGGGTTAATATAATCGCCCACATTTTATCCGATACATAGTCAGCTTTGTCGGACTGTATGTTTGTTTACGCAGGTGTTGTCGGTGGCCGCGCAGCAGGTGGCGGTGGTGCTGCAGGCCAAGAAGGAGAAGAAGAAGTCCTTCATCTTCACCGACGGGGACCAGTCGGACATGTGTCCAGAGTTTGGCATATTCATCACCATGGTAGGAATAGGAACCTTACCGTGCGCCCGTCAGAACATTTTGAAATAACGAAATTAGTTTCTTAAAATGGTCTATATTTTCAAAATAAATTATAAAAAATGCATATCATAAATTGGTAGCATGGCCAATTCAAACAAATTATGACAAATTATGATTTACGGGCCGGCGCGAGGGTGCCATTTTCTTTTGCAATTGGACCTGTCCTTTGCCTGCCAAGGTATAGATCGCTGCGTCAGGCATGGCTGTCGTTGGACGAAAAACGGCAGACGCTTAGAAACTTAATATGAAATGTCGGGCAGAGCAGGAAACAGCTATCATGATTATTTTTACGTTGCTTTTCAAAGCCAACTGCTTAGTTAGTCTAAAAAAATACTTCTCAAACCCATCCGAGGCCCATTCGTTTCGGGGCTACGTTATTGTATGTAGACATAGATATTATGTACATGAGTGCACATAATGTTTTTATTTATCGAGATTTATTAAAGAGATGTATACAGGGTGTTGCAAAAAGGGTATACTAAGCCGAAACCTACATGTGCAGCATGGTATATCTAAGCCCGAAACTAAAATCAGAATTTCAAAATTCGCTAAAAAAAAAGTCTTTCTCCATATTAAAAAGTCACGTGACCAACACAAAGTTTCTATGGAAATTGACAACATTTCAAAATTTTATACAGTTGAAATTCGAAAACCATTTAGAGATATGGCTCTAATATTCACAAAAAAAAATGATTCCGATTTTTCTATTGATTTATTTCAGAGAAAAACATAAAAATCTAAATTATCATTCGTGACATCACGATGTGGCATAATAATTAAACGCGCTTTTACTTCTAAAACATGAACAAAAAAAAAACATGTTATGTCACTTTGACAATGACAATGAGTACTTTTAGTAATAAGGCCGCCGATTGTGCTATTTATTTTCTGTTCATGTTTGTAATACTGTTTCTTTTTGTGTGCAATAAAGAGTATTTTATCTTTTATCTTTATCTTTATGACAAACATCACTCAAATGTCTGTCACTTTTATGTGTCCTTGTCAATGACGGAAGTTCGTGATTGGTTCTTGCCACAAAATAAAGTTGAAGTTGATTGGTCCTTGTTCATGTCAAGTTAATGTCATCCAACTTTTTTTTTTAGGTTAGGCAGGCAACGAAAATATTTTTATCCAAAGCCTCGACGTGACATCACCCATACTATAAATATTTTGAACTTTGAAATTAAAAATATATATTAAAACATAGAAATATGAAGAAATAAAAAAATACGGGTCATCTAAAATTGTAATAGCTCGTCGAAAATAAAATAAAATCAGTGAGAATTTTATTTGAAATGTTGTCAATTGAATTTTTTTTTCGCGAATTTTGAAATTCTGATTTCAGTTTCGGGCTTAGATATACCATGCTGCACATGTAGGTTTCGGCTTAGTATACCCTTTTTGCAACACCCTGTAGAGTGAGTTTGCCATTTACACCCGTATAACGCTAATCTCATTGCATCCCCCTAACCCCCAGAACCCAGGGTACGCCGGGCGCAAAGAGCTCCCGGAAAACCTGAAGATCCAGTTCCGTACGGTGGCCATGATGGTCCCGGACCGCCAGATCATCATCCGGGTCAAGCTGGCCAGCTGCGGCTTCCTCGAGAACATCACGCTTGCCAGGAAATTCTACACCCTGTATAAGCTGTGTGAAGAGCAGCTGTCTAAACAGGTGATAGTCGATGGTTCATCATCGTCAAACCGTTATCGTTGGTTTATATTTCGTTTTAGAGGAAGCTAATGTGAACAAAATAATGCTTAGGTGCCTATCATAAAATATATTGAGGTGAATATCAGGAAAATAAACATTCTTCATTAGTTTCAAGCTTGTTCCTAGCTACCAATTAAATAAAAAAATCTATCATAATTTAGGGTGAGGTCACATTTGGCTTGCGCTGCCGCTGCTTCGCTTTTTTTATGAAATCCGCAGTTGGGAGGATGCGAGGACGGGCCACAGTTCCTTTGGGATCCCGCGACGCAACGCAGCGCAACGCAATAATATGCCCTCACACTTCGTTAAAGTTAGTGTTGTCACACGCTCTAAACTACAGGACAACCAGCCGCTCTCTGATATGTTCTAGTGTATCATCCTTTTACCAACTTTTTATCATGCTTTTTCATGTACTTATACCATTAGTAATACCGTTACATTACACAGAAATGCTCGACCAAATGTTGTAGTCTAAATTACCGTAATGCTAGTAATATTAGTTCAATGTCTTCCCGCCAGGTGCACTATGACTTCGGTCTGCGCAACATCCTGTCAGTACTGCGCACTCTGGGCGCGGTCAAGCGCGTGAACTCCAAAGACAACGAGAGCACGATCGTGATGCGCGTGCTCAGAGACATGAACCTGTCCAAGCTCATCGACGAAGACGAGCCGCTCTTTATATCGCTGGTCGCCGATCTGTTTCCCAACCAGGTGAGAGTTAGGCCCGGGTCTCCTATTTACGCCGTAGTTCGCGTCCAGCGTCACGCCGTAGGCCGCGTCACGATGCTCACTATAGAAATGTACTGATGCGGTTTCCCTCACACGCCGACGTTGGCGCGTAGATGTAATGAGCATCGTGATGCGGCCTACGGCGTGTCGCTGGACGCGAACTACGGCGTAAATAGGAGACCCGGGCCTTAGATTGAAAATGAAAAATATTTGCCTATTTACAAATTGTGTTCCGGGCTCCCGAAGTAGGATACCCTGTGCTATGGGTAACCAGGCATCTTTCTTATACTTAATTGGCAATTCAATTAAGTTTACCACTATTATATAAACATAAAATTTACTAGATAAGTTACAAATAGGATTCTATACTAGCTTTCTCTCCACTGTAAGACACAGGCCTCGTCCAAGACTACAATATCTCGAATACCTAGCGCCCTCTTTTTAGCTTATCGGTGACAAACGCGAAAAACTATAGCGTAATAAAAGTTGTTTAACTTGTATGTGTTTCCGTTTAACTGCCGTGCCCATTCAAACCTTTCCTACTAGGTTTAAGAGCACTATGTGTATTATTAAGAAATACTATAGAAATAAATTAAAAAAAATACTTCAGAATGAAAAAAAACTAATGAGAATCAAACCCAGGTCCACTGTATTATTAAGAAATATTATAAATAAATAAACAATTAAAAAAACTCCAGAATGAAAAAAAAACCTGATAGGACTCAAACCCAGGTCCACAGAGTTCTTTATAATATTTTGTATCTTTCCACAACAATGTAATCTGCCATGTCGCTACTGCTGCCGTTTTGGTGGTCTCACTAGCTCCTCTCTATGCTCGGCATATGAAATGATTCTGATCTTGATAACTAGATGGGGCAGTACTTGGTATTCTAGATTTTTTTTACTTCTTGTCGTGTAGTAACGGAGAACAAGATTTCATACTAGCTGTTCCCGCGCAATTCGCGTCGACTCAAAAAGTTTTCCCGTGGGAATTCCGGGATAAAAAGTAGCCTATGTCCTTTCCCAGGGTCTAGACCGTATTATACCAAATTTCATTCAAATCCGTTCAGTAGTTTTGGCGTGAAAGAGTAACAGACAGACAGACAGACAAACAGAGACAGACACAGTTACTTTCGCATTTATAATATTAGTTAGGATTAGGATAGGGATGATTTTTCCACTGTCAGATAATTCAGATAAATGTTAACTAGTTATATCTGACGAATAAAATTGTCGCTGTCACTGTTTTTTCTTTCTTTTGTGTAATGAACATCGATTATATTGAACTAATTGACACTGTTAGGTGCTGGAAAAAACGACGTATCCTGAGTTGGAGGAAGCGATTCGGAAGCAAGTGGATGACACCGGACTGGTGTACCACCCGCCGTGGATACTCAAAATCGTCCAAGTACGTATTAAGGCTGGTACAGATGCTAGAATTAAATCAGAATCTGTCAAATCTAGTGAGGGGAGCTTGAGGTATGCGGGGCGTTCGACGGATAATGACATGAGATTTTACCATAGTACTCGAAAATTTAAAAGTGTAGACATGGCATTTTGTTAAAATTTTATTAAATATTTTGTTAAATATTTCCCTCTTTATCCGTCGTACCTACGGTTCTGTTGTATAACTTATTTCACGTCTTAAATGTGCCCCGTGCTACTAGCCCATAATTGTGATATTTACACTTTACATACCTAAACATAATAAGTATCAGTCTTAAAATAAACAGTAAGTACTTAATAATGAGCGTATTGCGCTGAGCTAGAACCCGTTTCAGCACCAGGAAGCCACACTTATGTTCATTTTTTTGAACTTGTTTCTGTGTGTGTCCGAAATAAATGTATTGTCTTTCTTTCTTTGTATTGCCAACAGTTATACGAGACGCAGCGCGTGCGGCACGGGATAATGACGTTGGGCCCGCCCGGCGCCGGCAAGACGACCTGCATACACACCCTCATGAACGCACTCACTGAGACCGAGGACGTCCACCGGTGCGGCGATAAACTATTCACAACTTATAATACCTCTGCATTGTCACCTCAGCATATAGCAGTCCACTGCTATGGGGTGGGGTAGGCCTCTCTCAAAGCACGCCTGCCTGGATGCGATCTGTAACATCGTCACATAACTACGCACAGCTTCTCAACTTACAATGCCCTCCGCGCTCTAGGCAGGTTGCGGCAGCCACTAAATAAAATATACCTATGAGAATTCGTGGGTGCCTTGTGCCCGGGCTCCTACACAACATCATATTATTATGTTTTACTGCTGCCTAGTGCGCGAGGGGCCTAATGCTTCTATGCGTTATCAACTACCTAACTACGCACAACCACGGAACTTATATTGCTTCTTCTGGTTCTTTATTGACGTAGATAAACGTCACTATATCGTGATTCACCATAAATACGGCGCTGTGATGGAACATGCATTAAACGAGTTTATCAACGTCGATAACGAACCCGTGTAGCGGACTTATATCCCTATGTTACTGTTTTTTTCGATGCGACGTCGTAGTTTTGGGATCCAGCGCTAAGCCAGTCGCTTCCGTCGTCGCACATTTAATTTGATGAAAACACGTATTTTATTGAAGCACACACATAATCACTCTTGAATTTTGTTTATTGCACACAACTTGATTTTTTATCAAGTTGATACAATAGATACTCACACATCTCGTCTCTGCTAACATACAGAGGATATAAAAAATCGGCAAACGGTATTTTTGTCGTCTCCGTTTTGGATATCTCCTAAAATTTCCGCATTGATCGAGCATGGGCTTGGCATTTAAGTATATCAACCAGAGAATCGCGACCACCAAACTGGGTTTCCTAAGAAAAAAAAAACAAGACGGGGTTGTTGTTATTGTTTAGTGAATAAAATGCGTGTAAGTGCTTCGTGAAATGGTGGTACCTAGATGACTATCGACAAAAATAATTGTAAAATGTTACGTCGATTAAACCATTTGACTTTGACTTATTATCGTCTGGTGTGGTTGTTGTATATTTTTGATATAAGGGGTCAACATTTTGTCATAAATAAACAAAACATAAATAAAACAAAGACATTTTACAAAGATAGCCGGTTCCCTGAATAATATATTGGTTTATTTTTATTATAATCTAGTGCTGTCCATAATGTCAAAGCATGTATTTTATAATCATAAGCCACCTGTTCTCAAATCTCAAGTCTGCCTACCGGTTACTCACGGCACAGGCTTAGCATAGTGTGAGAACCCCAGCTACCATAGTTTTTTTAATCTTGTCCAAATAATTTGTAACTGTTTTATATCCATAACATTTATTAAGATAACCTGTGTAAATTTTTTGGTTAAATAAACATTTCTTCATTATTTTTTTTCAAGCCGGATTAATCGATTTAAAGGTAAAATATATAAAGGACAAAAAAAAAGAGTGGCCCATGAGGGGATCGAACCCGCGACCTTCGCGTTATTAGCACGACGCTCTAACCAACTGAGCTAATGGGCCGATACTTGGGTTTCTGAAACGGTAGACTAGTTTTACAAATTCATCTCTAAATAAAGAATATTAAAATTATTCAATACATTACAAAGTATTTCAAAGTCCTATAACTCCTGAACCAGTCATTTTATTTTCATTAAGGGCTGATTTTTCAATAGTCAGATAAAAGTTATCTGTGCAATAATTATGATGCTGTCGCGACCGACTGAACGTTTGTGTTAGACAGTGACAGCAACAATTTTATTCCTCAGATAACATTTAATTAACAAAAAAAAAAGTTAATTCCTTACAAATGTCAGATTTCAGGTTACAGATATCGATAAGCACATAGGTACATAATCTAAAACAATTTAATCTTATTATTCTTAACTACCGACCAGCAATTTGTAATCTATTGCTGAAATCGGATAAGTACATAGACCTTTTTACCACATCATTGGCAGCCTACGCCGCCGATTCAAGTCAGTGCAATATACTCGTATCTATTCAATGAAAGTTTCAAATACTTTCAACTCAGCTAGTAGGTGTGTAGTAGCTACTCTCACTTTTATGTGGAAAATTCCTTGGGTCATGTACTTATTCAGTTTCAAACAAACTTTACATGTTTCTTTCTTATATGAACTTTCAAAGTATAGTAGGTTCGAAACCCACTCGTTTTTTTTCATAGCATACTACTGGTAGAATAAATAGTCAGTAAATGTGGCTATTAATATGCGCTGAGCTAGTTTTGCCATCTAAATTGTTTCCAGTAGACATGGGTAGGTACTTAAGACTTCGTTTGTTAGTCTCAATTTTACTACTTCTAAACACATAAACACTACTCGTTGGAATGTTTGTTAAAATACTGACACAGTTATTTTTCTCTTGTGCTGACTGGAATGAATGTTGAACCGATGAGTAGTGGTTATTGCTTCTTCATACTAGGTGGAGTCACTGTCTTAATTTCATTCGTCTTCGCCGCTTTCAATGCACGTTATTAATTTCTATGTAGGTCCGCATCTTGGATCAATACTTGTTCCGGAACACTTGAAATAGATGTATGGGGAACATTTTTGTATACCTATCCATATAGCATCTCTTATTTGCTTGGCGTATATACCTACGCTTTTTTGGCGCCATAATTATGTAGAATGTAAAGTGGACGATTTCATACCGAAATCCCTTTATGGAGAAGGGGGCAAGACGCGGTAGTACCTACTGTACGGGTACCCCATAGTCCCCATACCCTGTCTTGCCCTCTTCTGTCAAACAGAATAAAAACATAATGTATTCTAAAAACTATGTACAGTTCCCCAAAATTGATAATGCGCATAGAAATCTTCGCCATTGTTCGGCAACGGTCGTATTTCCGAACGCCATGTATTTAGATATGTATTTAGAGTGGTTAAGTGCATTTTCTTCATGCATTTTTTTTTAGATTTATGTGTTTGGTGCTAAAAGAGATATTGATTTATCAGTAACGAAATTTGAGTGGATAATTCATAATATTGTCATAATATTAAAATTTACTTCGAAAATGTTACAGTTCTTTTCAAATGTCTTGCTCAAGCTGGTGTTAATATGGATGAAATAAGGTTTGAATAACACAAGGTTTATGTTAGAAGAAGAAATATGGATTTAAAACACAGGTTTACATTAAAATCTCAGTTCAAAAGTATTTACAGCGCTGATCATTCACAATTACAATAACAATTACAACTTGGTCTTTTGGGTGTGGCTTTATTGGCTAAGTGAAGTCTATCAATGTGACGTATATTTTATTCTTAAATGTGCCTCATAATATGGCGTCGTCAAAAATAATTAAAGTTGAAATTAAATTCACATTTGAAAAAAATTACAAGAACGATGTGTAATTGCAGCTCTTTATAATTCCACAAAAGTAATACTGATCTTGACCTTGAGACCTTTGACTGATCGGTGACATCCACCGACCGCCCAAATTGTTTTCGATTATGTGTCACATGATATTGACTACTATTTCTTTCGAACAAGGATCAAAATGCAAGTGCTTTTACCATTCAATGATTCGGGTGTTTCCGGGAATACGACAGTTTGCGAAGATTTGCATGTGCATTATTAATATGGGAGAACTGTACCTACCTATGTTCCCACACACAAGAATTACGTGCAAGCGTAATACCTTTATTTGTAACTCGAATCGCTGGTAGTAATAGAACACGTGATAAATAAACTTTAAAAATGTTAAGAAATTCGCAAATAACAGTTTTTTTCTTCGTGGAGTGAAAACTATCATGGAGGCGCTATGTCATTAGCAAAAACCATTGTGATCGATCAATTAGATTCTGACAGACTGTTGCCCCATCTTACCCATTTCCCCGTCTAGCCCCCTCTCCCATATTATGTGTCTGAGCTATATTACCGTATTTTTTTTTAGGGAGATGCGAATGAACCCGAAAGCAATAACTGCGGCGCAGATGTTCGGCCGACTTGACGTCGCCACTAACGACTGGACCGATGGAATTTTCTCAGCTCTCTGGAGAAAAACCCTCAAAATAAAAACTGAAGAGCACATTTGGCTCGTACTTGACGGGCCAGTCGATAGTATATGGATAGAAAATTTGAATTCAGTCCTTGATGACAACAAAACATTAACGCTTGCTAACGGCGACCGTCTTACTATGTCACCAACTTCTAAAATTATATTTGAACCAGAAAATATTGATAATGCTTCACCTGCTACTGTGTCGAGGAATGGGATGGTTTATATGAGCTCTTCGGGGCTGGATTGGGAACCAGGTTAGATATATAAAAATCCAAATTTTTGTAGAAACATCGTTTGCACGTAGAAGATATTTAAAATTTTACAAAATTTCATCAAAATATGAAACTAGATAAAATTTCCTAATATGTATCACAAGTTAGCTTAATAGAGCGTATAGTCTGTTTGTTATGATCAAATGAATTGAAAGTCAAAGTATTGTGGCGCAATGGCCCCGGTTGACCTTACCTTAGAATTCTATGTATAATGTAAAATATTTATTAAGCTTTGGTGTTGTGTCAAATAAAATATAAATTAATAATCTTTATAACTTTATATTTCAGTTTTAACAGCATGGTTGAAGTCCCGTTCAGAAAGAGAAACAGAAATATTTAGTACACTTTTTCAGCAAACTTTCCCTATTATTTATACTTGGTGTACCCAAAACTTGTGTTTCAGCATGAAAGTGTTACAAAGCAATATCATTCTACAAATGCTAAGTTTACTTGAGGGACTGGTTCCACCCCAAATCGAGGAGGTAGAAGATCCATCCGCTACTAAGTCTGTAAATGGCGATATTGATGATGATGATGAAAAAGAAAAAGCAGAAGAAATTGTATTGTTTACTCCAGAGCACCTACACAAAGTTTATGTATTTACTCTTATTTGGGGCTTTGGTTCTTTGCTCGAAACCACAGATAGAGTACGTTTTGATACATACTTAAAACAAAACTTCTCAGAAGTATTGGAACTCCCTAAACATCCAAACAACAAACCCAGTATCACCTTTGATTTTTACGTCAAACACACGGGAAAATGGGAACTATGGGATGATATGGTAACTCACTATCAGTACCCAGATACAACCACCCCAGATTACGCTAGTATATTAGTACCTATAGTAGACAATGTGCGAATTAGTTACCTTATACAATGCATCGCAAAGCAAAACAAAGCTGTGCTTTTGCTTGGTGAGCAGGGCTCTGCGAAAACTGTTATGATGAAAGCATATATGAAAAAAGCAAATCCAGAACAGTTTATGGGTCGGTCGTTTAACTTTTCTTCAGCCACGAGCCCATACCAGTTTCAGAAGACAATAGAAAGTTACGTTGAGAAGAGAAGTGGCATGACCTTTGGGCCCCCAGGGGGAAAAAAAATGCTCGTCTTCATAGATGACATTAATCTACCGCAGATAAATGAGTGGGGTGATCAAATAACCAACGAAATAGTACGGCAAGCAATGAGTATGGGTGGATTTTACAGCTTAGAAAAGCCAGGGGATTTCACTACAATAGTGGACATACAGTTTCTCGCTGCAATGGGTCAGCCAGGTTCGTAACTTTATTTTGGTTCGATTTACCTAATAATATTATTAACTTTCGATTAACTTATGCTTTAATGGTTTTAGGTGGCGGAAGAAACGATATACCATCTAGGCTAAAGAGACAATTTGCCATATTTAACTGTCCTCTTCCTAACGACGAAGCTATAGATAAGATATTTAAGGTAATTGGAGAAGGTCACTACAACATAAAAAGAGGTTTCACAGCTGAAGTACGTGCACTGATCAAAAAGGTTATACCTTTAACTCGTGAATTATGGCAAAAGACACGTCTTAATCTGCTACCGACACCAGCCAAGTTTCATTACGTATTTTCCTTAAGAGATTTGTCGAGAGTGTGGCAAGGAATGGTGGGAACACTACCCACAGTTATTGAATCTGAGAAATGTTTAATGTTGCTATGGAAACACGAATGCTGTAGAGTTTTCTCTGATAGATTTACAATAGAAAGCGATAAACAATGGTTCTTCAAAGCTTTGTACGACATAGCGGAGACTATATTAGGTGTTGAATACAGGAAGATGATGGAGAGTGAACCAGTTTTTGTTGATTTTATGAGGTAATTATTAAGCAAATTTCAATTTGATAAGTATGATAACGTTTCTTAACACGTTTTGTCTGATGTACTCGTACCTAAGTTAAGAGTTGTTACTTACAAATATGTTTTTATTTTTATTTTTACTGAGAAGTATTGATTTATGAGGAATATTTCTGAATAGAGATGCTCCTGAGCCGACTGGTGAAGAAGGGGAAGACGCTGATATGGAGCTTCCGAAGGTGTATGAGCCGGTGTTTGACTACAACGAGCTGCGGGAACGTCTAGACATGTTCCTGTCACAGTTCAACGAAATGGTCCGCGGTTCTGGAATGGATCTAGTATTCTTCCCTGACGCTATGCTGCATCTAGTAAAGATCTCAAGGGTTATCAGACATCCTCGGGGTAATGTCATGCTAGTTGGGGTCGGCGGTTCGGGCAAGCAATCGCTTACCAAATTATCTACATTCATAGCGGGCTATCGGTCTTTCCAAATTGCGTTGACCCGTTCTTATAATGTAGGAAACTTTCTCGAGGACTTGAAACTCTTGTATAGATCTTGTGGAGTTCAAGGAAAAGGAACAACTTTTATATTTACGGATTTGGACATAAAAGAGGAGGGATTCTTGGAATATCTTAACAACATACTTTCATCGGGAGTTATATCAAACCTTTTTACAAAAGATGAACAGCAAGAAATTATATCTGAACTTACACCAATCATGAAGAGAGAAAACCAAAAAAGAACGTTGACAAATGAGCTAGTGATGGAATATTTTCTTAATAGGACTTGCCAAAACCTGCACGTTGTCCTATGTTTCTCTCCGGTTCGTATATTTTTGTTAACTTGCTTTCTAACTTGTTTGTTTAATTTGGATATTTTAACCTAAAAATGTAATTTTTAGAATAGATAGTATATTCTTTAGTTGTACACAATCAGAAAAGATATTATTAAAATTATAGTAACTTATACAATATGTAACTTATTTTATGTAACTTTTTAGCAGTTGTGCATATTTTTATTGGATAGAGATGACTTTTTGCGGATAAAAACATTTTATTTCATGTCCGTAAGGGGTTAAAATCTCGAGATATGATTTTTTATGAAAACTTAGAGTCTAAATCATTAAAATGGCCGCCATTTCTAGAATATTGAGATTTGACCCCACATATGGGGGTGTTTTCTCGATGAAATCACTCGTAGAATACACCCTTAAAGTTTGTCGGGTTCGAAAAACAACACATTGTAGGTATATAATTATGTATAGGGGAGGGATGGCCGTGAGTGAAATGTCCCCTCTTAATATTATTATTATTACACCAGGTAAGCGAAGCATTTCGCTATCGAGCTCTTCGGTTTCCTGCTCTTATTTCCGGTTGCACTATCGACTGGTTCCAACCCTGGCCTAAAGACGCGCTAGTCTCTGTTGCCGATCACTTTCTTACTGAATTCGAAATCGAGTGTACTACTGAAGTCAAGAAACAACTGGTTACCGTGCTAGGAACCATTCAGGTACTATCATTAATTCCATTCTGGGTACTATTGCCACAAACATTATCTTTCATATATAAATTACTCTTCTAAATTGACCGTTCCTTAATCAATCAGGGGTCATCTCTTTTCACATCTTCATTATCTCTCTCTCCCTAAATGTAAACCGTGGTAATTTCCGAACGTCGAAATTCCGAAACTCAAAACCCCAAATCGCTTTGAAACATAACTACATTTTTATTCACTTGAGCTTTTGACTTACATTTCAGGATGAAGTCTCAAAGGTATCGGCAGAATACTTTCAACGGTTTAGACGTTCTTCTCACGTGACTCCAAAATCCTATTTAAACTTTATCGGAGGCTATAAAACTATTTACCAAATGAAGCAGAAGGAACTGGGTGATGGTGCTCTTCGGATGGACACAGGTCTAGAAAAGCTTCGTGAGGCTTCCATTTCAGTTGAGGTTTTGAAAAAGGATTTGGCTGTAATGGAGCAAGACCTTGCTCTAGCATCAGAGAAAGCTGGTAGGGTATTAACAGAAGTGACAGAGCGGGCAATGCAAGCTGAAATAGTTAAAAACCAAGTGCAGATTGTGAAAGAAAAAGCTGAGGCGCTGGTCGCTTATATCGCGGAAGAAAAGGAAAAAGCTGAAATTAAATTAGAAGCAGCAAAACCAGCTTTAGAAGAAGCTGAGTCGGCACTCAACACAATAAAGCCTGCTCATATAGCCACGGTTAGAAAGTTAGGGCGACCACCTCACCTCATCATGAGAATTATGGACTGTGTCCTTATATTATTTCAAAGAAGATTACATCCTGTTATTCCCGATACAGCTGCACCGTGTTCCAAACCGTCATGGGCGGAATCTCTTAAGGCAAGATTTTTTTTTCTTCATATTTTACAATTCTTTATGTCATTGATTTGTCACTTGTAGAAACTATTTATTATTTCACAATATTAATAGCTAATATAGAAATACTAAATTATCTTTTAGATGATGGCCAGCACAACTTTTCTATTACAACTCCAAAACTATCCAAAGGATATAATCAACAATGAGATGGTTGAACACTTGGTTCCCTACTTTGAAATGGAAGATTATAATATGGATACAGCAAAACGTGTATGCGGTGACGTTGCAGGGCTGTTATCTTGGACTAAAGCTATGGCCTTCTTCCATAGTGTCAATAAGGAGGTATTACCGTTGAAGGCAAATCTGCTGTTGCAAGAAGCTCGATTGAAGGTAATGCTAACCTGCCTTGATAAATAATAAATTGTACTATACTATTTAATCATCTGATACGGTAAATCGGTTCAACACAGCTTTAAAAAAAAACTTTGTTGGGCTATGTGACTTTTAACTATGGCGAACGATACATTTTTTGGCGAATTTCCAAAACTCTTTGAACAAATTTTGTTAAGAATGACCTTTTGAGTCACCTCCTACATATGTGTTTAGTATACCCTTTTTAAAACTCCCTGTTTATAGTAACATTTAATAAACGGTCCGTAATTATCTTATTGTGTAAAAATGTCTCATTTTAAATATCACAACAATCACACCACATCATAACGCTCTGTTTACTTAATAGCTAATTTTAAAAAAATGTTCTAGGTGGCCATGGACGATTTGGCATCAGCAGAAAGGCAGTTAGAAGAACGAGAGATGTCTTTGCGCAAAGTAAAAGAGCAATATGAATCAGCTGTTTCTGAAAAACAACAATTAACTGACGCTGCCAATGTTTGCCTTAGAAAAATGACAGCAGCAACTGCCCTTATTAATGGTCTCGGAGGAGAAAAGATTCGTTGGACACAGCAAAGTAAAGATTTCAAAGAACAACTCGGTAGGCTTGTGGGGGATGTAGTATTGGCTACAGGATTTCTTTCATACTGTGGTCCTTACAACCAAGAATTTAGAAACAGTCTGGTAAATACATGGATGACTATTCTAAAGAATAAGCAGATTCCGGTTACCGAAAATTTGAATATAACCAACATGCTAGTTGAAAATGCAACCATATCAGAATGGACTCTTCAAGGCTTGCCTAATGATGATTTATCTGTACAAAATGCACTCATTGTAACCAAATCCAGTTCGTACCCATTACTAGTAGATCCACAAAGTCAAGGCAAAAACTGGATCAAAAACAAGGAAAGCACTAACGAGCTACAAATTACGTCACTCAATCATAAATATTTTAGAACGCACTTGGAAGATAGTTTATCCTTAGGTCGACCATTACTTATCGAGGATGTTGCTGTAGATCTTGATCCAGTCATAGATAATGTGCTTGAAAAGAATTTTATCAAATCAGGTTCGATTGAAAAAGTAATAGTAGGAGATAAAGAGTGCGATGTAATGCCTGGCTTTATGTTATACATTACTACAAAGCTTCCCAACCCAGCATATTCGCCAGAAATTAGTGCTAAAACATCCATTATTGACTTTACTGTAACTATGCGAGGTCTGGAAGATCAGCTTCTTGGTCGTGTCATATTAATGGAAAAGTCCGATTTGGAGGAGGAAAGAGTGGCATTATTTGAATCTGTAATGAGGAACCAGAGAAGTATGAAGGAACTTGAGAGTAATTTGCTATGCCGATTGACATCTTCCGTAGGATCACTAGTAGATGACGAAGCTCTAATTCAAGTATTGCAAGTAACGAAAACTACTGCGGAAGAGGTAAACGAAAAGCTGAAAGTAGCTGAAGTCACTGAAAAGAAAATTATCAAAGCTCGGGAAGAGTTCAGAGCTGTAGCAGCCAGAGGATCAATTCTTTACTTTTTAATAGTAGAAATGAGTAACGTTAATATTATGTATCAGAACTCTCTTAAACAATTTTTGACCATCTTTGATAATTCAATAACTAAATCAACAAAAAGCAATATTACGGAGGAACGCATAAATATAATTCTTAAATATTTAACACATGAAGTTTGGGCGTTTACTTCAAGAAGCTTGTATGAAAGACACAAAGCTTTATTTACGCTTATGTTGGCTATGAAGATAGATTGCCAAAAAGGTTTGATTTCTCATGACGAGTTTATGGCCTTTGTCAAAGGTGGTGCGTCATTGGACCTAAATGCAGTAACACCAAAACCATTTAGGTGGATATTGGATATAACTTGGTTAAATTTAGTTGAAATTAGCAAACTTAAAACTTTTTCTGATGTGTTGTCCAGGGTAAGTCAAAAAAGTATGTACACATATTAAAATATTGACAATTGAGTTTATTAGTCTTCAAAAAATATATTACTCCTTATGTAGATATCAGCAAACGAAAAAGAATGGCGGGTCTGGTATGAAAAAGCTAAGCCTGAAGAAGAAGTTATTCCTAGTGGATACCAGGAAAGCTTAGATGTATTCCGTAAGCTGCTTCTTATTCGATCTTGGAGTCCAGATCGTACCTTATCACAGGCTAGAAAATACATCGTTGGTAAGTGTAAATTTTATAAAGTGAACATTCATACATTTCGACTTACTTACTAATAAAAGTGAATATGTTCAAAAGATTCCCTAGGTCCTGAATACGGTGAAGGTCGCATTTTAAATCTGGAGACAACTTGGGCTGAATCTGAGCCTAGAACTCCTCTCATCTGTATCCTCTCCATAGGATCTGATCCTTTTGGGCAAATTGCATCACTTGCAAAGGCTAAGGAAATAAGTAAGTTAAAATAATGCTTTTAGGTTATGAAAATTATCATACTTAATGTAATTTTAATTACTATTCATATATTTTTACTTTTTACAGCCCTAAAAGCAGTGTCTATGGGTCAAGGGCAAGAAATCGTGGCTCGAAAAATGATTTCTGATTCGATGAATGAGGGCGGGTGGGTATTATTGCAAAACATTCATTTGTCGCTGCCATTCTGCGTTGAAGCTATGGATGCTCTTATTGAGACAGAACACATACAGGAGTCCTTCAGACTTTGGCTTACAACTGAAGTCCACACGGATTTTCCAATAGGTCTACTTCAAATGGCTATTAAATTCACCAACGAACCTCCTCAAGGCATACGGGCTAGTTTAAAAAGAACTTACCAAAATATCAGTCAAGATACGTTAGATTACTCGTCCTTACATCAATGGCCCCCCTTACTTTACGCTGTAGCCTTCCTCCATACTATTGTACAAGAAAGGAGAAAATTTGGCCCGTTGGGATGGAATGTTCCATACGAATTTAATCAAGCTGATTATGCAGCATGTGTTCAATTTATCCAGAATCATCTCGATGAAATTGATCCAAAAAAAGGTATATCATGGCCAACTATATGCTACATGCTCGGAGAAGTGAATTACGGTGGTCGGGTAACAGATGACTTTGACAAAAGATTACTAACAACGTTTACAAATGTTTGGTTTTGCGACGTTTTACTCAGACCAGGATTTGAGTTCTATAAAGGATATAAAGTACCGCAGACCAGAAATCTACAAGGATATGTGGATTATATTAATCAGCTGCCCTTAACAGACACTCCAGAAGTATTTGGATTGCATGGAAATGCTGATATTACTTATCAAATTAACAGTGCTAAAGACATTTTAGATACAATTTTGAGTGTGCAGCCAAAAGAAGGTGGAAGTCAGGGAGGAGAAACTCGAGAGAGTATAGTCTATCGTTTAGCTGAAGATATGCTGGAGAAACTCCCCAAACAGTACGTTAGCTTTGAGGTAAAGGAAGCTTTGCAAAAGGCTGGCGCATTTTTGCCAATGAATATTTTCCTGAGGTAATTACCTAAATTATTTCAACCTCTATTCTGTGTGGTATTTGTTATGGTAATAGTTATTGCACGATTCTCATTCGAATTTCGTAAATACGATGACCTTTTACGACAATGTAAAATGTATGTGAACTATACTACGTTTGTTTGTTCAGTCGTTTTCCTTTCACTCAACAAAATAGATGAGCAGGTTTCCTCACTGTTACCGACAGTACCTCGAAATAATAACGGCTTCTTTTGTATTTATATTATTTTTTAACTGTCAAAAGAGTTGCTTTTTGATTTCGTATGTGTTGTAAATATTATGCTAGTTCTAGTATGCTAGTTTTTGTCTCAATATCCTGGCTTTCCCTATAGTCTACGCACCATAGTTTACACTCACAACGTTTTCCGACATCGATTAAAAGTGATTCGCATCGAGCTATCTATATGTATAAGAACATTTTTATCCGTCACTATCAGACTCTTCAATTGTTTATTTTCTTTTTTTTTGTCAATACTGTTAGATTAGGTGCTTGTAACTTATTTTATGTAACTTTTTAGCAGTTTTGCATATTTCTATTCGATAGAGATAACTTTTTGCGGATAAAAGCATTTTATTTCATGTCCGTAAGGCGTTTGAATCTCGAGATATGAATTTATATGAAAACTATAAGGATCTAAAACTTTAAAATGGTCACCATTTCTAGAATACTTATTGAGATTTGACCCCACATATGGGGGTGTTTTCTCGATGAAATCACTCGTAGAATACACCCTTAAAGTTTGTCGGGTTCGAAAAACAACACATTGTATAACATAAATTTCAATTTTCTAAGTATTTTTTTGTCACACTTGCAGGCAAGAAGTAGACAGAATCCAGAGAGTAATAAAGACTGTTCAGTCAACTCTGTGTGATTTGAAACTTGCGATAGATGGCACGATTGTTATGAGTCAAGGTCTCCGGGAATCTTTAGATGCCATGTATGATGCTCGTATACCGGCTCAGTGGTTAAAGGTAAATTTTATGCCATGTCTTTCATATTATTTCGCAAAATAAATCATAGTGGTGGTCAAGTACCTAATCTACAACAACTTACATACAAAATTAAATTAAAGAGGTACAAATTGTATGCTGCACATATTTCAGGTATCATGGGAATCGGCAACCTTAGGGTTCTGGTATACAGAGTTGTTAGAAAGAGACCACCAGTACCGCACTTGGCTGAAAAATGGAAGACCAACGACATTCTGGATGACTGGCTTTTTTAATCCTCAAGGGTTTCTTACAGCCATGAGACAAGTAAGAGATTAAAAATTATTCATTTCTGTGTGGGTTTTCATTCTTAGTTAATGTCTCGAATGTTAGGCCGCTTATAAAGTATTCTGTTTATTTTTAATGTTTAATTGACAGTTGCCCTCGACACGACAAGGAGAAGAATGTTAAATTTTATGCTTCTATGATAACATCTTATTTGTAATGCTTGGCTAATCAATAAAATTATAGTATTAGGAATAACTACATAAATAATTTATAAATATGTTTTATATTAGGAAGTTACGCGTAGTCACAGGGGTTGGGCGTTGGACTCTGTGGTGCTCCAAAATGTAATCACAAAACAGAACAAAGAAGAATTACACGAAGGCCCTGCTGAGGGAGTTTACGTTCACGGTCTCTTTCTTGAAGGTGAGAGAAAAAAAAAATATTGACGGATTTTGAGATTCGATAAATATACCAAATTGGATCCATGGCTTGGACAAGAAAGGCTTTCGAACAGGACAACATCTATTTGTAGTACAGACGTTGACTTAAGTTTTCTTAATTTTAGGCGCATCGCTCGATAGAAAGACAGGCAAGCTTATAGAATCGAAGGCAAAGGTACTGTACGAGCAAATGCCTGTGATCTACATTTTTGCTATCAACACTACTGCTGGTAAAGACCCAAGGCTTTATGAGTGTCCCATCTACAGAAAACCGCAGAGGACTGACGCAAAGTATGTGGGCTCTATAGACTTCGAAACCGACAGTAACCCACGACATTGGACTCTACGGGGAGTCGCATTGTTGTGTGACATAAAATAAACCATATTACTTATATAATAAATATATGGCCATCATCAAATAATGGTGTTATTATTCATTATTGTGACCGCATCTACTTCAGCAGCGTTTAGATAGATAGACAGAATATTCTTTATTTGTACACACACATAAAAGAAACTTACTTACATAACTTAAATACTAACAAATATGTACAAAAATGGCGGTCTTATCGCTTAAAGCGATTTTTTCAAGAGAACCTTAGGGTGGAAGGATATTTTGATTAAAGAGGGGTTTAGGGGCTGGTCAACAAATCTTTTAATACATTTAAAAATAAAATGGTCAGAAAACTGTTTTACAACATACAATACCTACCCCTTCCTCCCGGCCTTGCCTATTACAAAACAATTCGGTATGTTAAGTATTGTTATGTTATTTTTTTAATCATTTCTTATTGAAGTATGTGGGAATTTGAGATACTAATTAGAAGATTTTAGATTTTAATGCTTTGGTTATTTTTTTAGATTTTTTTAAAGTGCCGGTCCATTTGTACAGCGTGACGTCACGCGTTTTATTAAGCGAAATTTATTTTTAAAATAATGCATAATTATCTCAACCATAAAAGAGGTGTTCTGTGGTACTTTATTATCGTTCCCTGTCTGTTTGATACACTAACAGTGATAGAAAGAAAGAAAGAAAGAAAATACATTTATTTCACACACACACGGAAACAGCACAAAAATAAATACCTATAATAAAATAAATAATAAAAAGGTTCGATAATAGCATTGTTAACTATTGTAATTTTCGAAAAGGAAGAAAATAAATATTGAATCTATGACCTTGATGAGCGTCTTGAAGAACAAAGTATATTTATGTTTTTGTTAATAAAATCGGAATCTTTCGCTATTTAATTTTTTTATCATTTTAATTTTATTAATTGATGAATTTTTGACTATATCTCGAAGTGGTTTTGGAATCAAAATCATTTAATTTTACTTAACATACCAAATTCAAAAAGCTTACTACTTAATTATCTATAAAAAAATAGTCATTTATTTCTGGCTAGACACCCACACACTTTAAGATTACAAGATATAAATAATAGTACTTACACAAATAAATCAAATTGTAGTGTTACAATAACTATCAATTTATACATGTATATACCTGTTATAGTTTGCAACTATTTCACTATATAATAGCCAAAACAACCGCATAACTTATAACTTATGGTCATGTTACTCCCCTGTGGAGCTTAGGGCTACAGACATTCTTCGCCACGCTTCCCTATCTTGAGCCGCCTCCTTCACTTGGGCCCACGATATACCTGCCCTCTTCATTTCCGCCTCCACGGACCTTCTCCAGCTCTGTACGGGTCTACCTGGTCTCCTTCTTCCACCAGGCTGCCACTCGAAAGCAACTTGAGCATGGTTACAGTCGTGTCTTCTCATTGTATGGCCGATCCATCTCCAGCGCCTCATTGCGATTTCTTTCCTCAATGTGATTTGGTTGCATTTTTTCCATAGATCCACATTAGAAATCGTGTCCGGCCAGTGTATGCGGACAAATCTCAGTAAGGAAACGAATAAGATAAGTTCCAATTTTAAGGTAAATTTCTAGAGTCCCGAACCGCTTACTAATTATTCTTCTCGGATAGCGCGGTACCTCAAAACCACAGATCGATGACAAGGTTGCTTCGGATGTGTAGGTACTTTAACTTAGGACACCTGTATATTGTCATTCAAAATAAAATGGCCACCGACTGACGCACCAAATACGCATTCATAAAATTCACATATACCTATGTCATACATCTTTTTTACAAAAATTCCGTGTCTGTAAAATTGCTTATACAATCTCATGTCATTGTCCCTGGAGCGCCCCTCGCCCCTCAAGTTCACCTTGCTACTTTTGATTGACAGATTTTCATTTTCATTCGAGGAAGACGGGACTTTTAAGGGCCGGTACAGGTGACATGCCCCGCCAAATTTGGGTTTTCAATGCTCTTCACACAGCACACGCACACATGTGAGTTTGCACAGTGGGACGATAAACTTTTACTCGCAAACTTTATTGACAATTATTTTCAAGTAGTGATTTGAGGGTAAGTACCTATAATTTTTTATTACACTGTTAAGCACCAGGAAAGAGTAGAAATTAATAGGGGTGCCACTTTTCTCCATACTCGGAACCCGATTAGCTTTCTAAACAATTTAAATGTGGTATTTTTACTTGTAGAAAGGTAACTACAGGTATTAAAGTGTAGATAATAAGTTAAACTAAGGGTATAGGTACTAAGCCGAAAGGGGATGACTCAAGGGGTCATTCTGAACAACTTTTGTTCTACGAGTTTTGCAACTTACGAAAACGAAAAAAAAAAACGTTTTCCATGGTAAAAAGTCACGTGTCAACAAACTTTCTATGAAAAAGGTATTTTTTTTGTAAATTTTTAAAACTCGTAGAATAAAAGTTCAGAATGACCCCCTGTCTCACTTGTTTTTACCCGACTGCCGAAGGAGGAGGTTAATGTTTTTCGATTGTATGTATGTATGTTTGTAAGTATATTTTTTGGTAGCAGAATAATATTTTTTCTTATTTTTAGGGTTTCATACCTCAAAAGGAAAAAGCAACCGTTATACCTCTACCGTTATACCTATATATACGTTATACCTCTTTGTTGTCCATCTGTCTGACTGACTGTCTGTCACCGCCCTTTTTCTCAGAAACGGATATATATATCAAGCTGATATTTCGCATAGATATGGGGAGTGCCCCAAAAAAAAAAATTGGAGTATGGTAGGGTATCGTTGAATAAGTGTAATATACGTATAATAGGTATAAAAAACGACGACCGAATGGCGTAGTGGTTAGTGACCCTGACTACTGAGCCGATGGTCCCGGGTTCGATTCCCGGCCGGGGCAGATATTTGTTTAAACACAGATATTTGTTCTCGGGTCTTGGATGTGCCCGTAAAATGGCAATAGGCCCGCCCCCTATTACATTGGGACTAACATACACTCTGGCGAAAAGTGGGTGCAGCAATGCACCTCTGCCTACCCCGCAAGGGAGTACATTAGTACAAGGCGTGAGTGCGTGTTTTGTGTGTGTTTTTTTAGGTATAAAAAAAGGTTAAAATATAATTATTTTGCTTTTACCCTTATTATAAATTTGGGGACCACACCATAGACAAATACTAATTAAAAAAATGATTTCAATAGATGGCGTGATTTTATGTTGGGCAACTCAGAATAAGAAGTGATGATATCTCAGAATAATAATGGTTAATGGTGCTATTCCGCTGAGCACCGAAACCGGTGGGACACTAGTCTTCTTCTATCGTGTAAAATGCACTAAGCTAGCTTCCTCCAGTGTTTTGCTACTCTTATTGCGAGATCATTGGCCTTCATCAGGTCTCCTTGACTGCATTTTGGGGCATTAGGACATTCTATAAGGTGTGACGTTGTCTGGAGGCTTCCGCAACTGCATAGAGTGCTGGCATTGGCTGGGAGCATATACCATCGCCTTAAATTGTCCTTCGTCCGGGCAACGCCAGCCCGGAGGCGGTTTAGAGTTTTCCATACAGACCACTCTTCACCCCCTCCAGCAGGCAGCTCCTCGGCTGGCTGGACAAACTGACGCAAGTGGGAAGTATCGGCTCTCCAGCGGCTCAACCTGAACTCCTGCGCTGTCTCGTTAGTCAGCGGTTCGGTTGTGACGAAGCTTCTGCGTGATTTAAGGCGCTGCTGCACTGGAACATGACCATACAGAGGATGGCGCAAGTCGTTCAGTTGTTTCCAGCGCTCTTTGGCCGCAGCGGCCTGTCTGCGAACCGCTGGCGGTGCTATTCCAGCGAGCAGGTATAGCTTATCAGTCGGAGTTGGTTTTAAGCAGCCTGTAACCAGCCGACAGGTCTCATTAAGCGCGATGTCCACCTTCCCAGCGTGAGCCGAGTTGTTCCATACTGGGCATGCGTATTCTGCCGCGGAGTAACTTAAGGCTAGGGCTGAGGTTGTTGTGAGGGACACTAGTGAAAAGTGGTCATGGAAATGCACCAAGGTAGACCCTGCTCCTAGAACAAGGCATGAGTTTGTAATTTGTGTGCGTGAAAAGCGAGGATGGAAACTTTGAATATTTTCTTGATTTTTTTTATTATTGATGCAATAACATATAGTATTTATTCTGAGTTACCCACCGAAGTCACCCCGTGGCAGGGTGACTAGATAGGTACAGTGCCACAAACTTATCTGTTCCTTTACTTTTAGTCATTCCAACATGACTTACCCTTAATAAATTCAGTCAGATTTCCTTTAAACAATTTTACATCGAGGTCGTTTTGTACTAAAATAGCAATAACTTTTTTGTTAATTGAAACAATAGCAATGTTTCATACCATTTTGGAAACTGCATTAAATGAGAAATCTTTTCAAATAAGGTGCCAGGTTTGCGTCGTATATTTTTTTTACAGTATGTAGAGTCAAATGTGTTTATAAAAAAAAACGATTACCTTTTATGACTTTGAAAACCGTGTTTTTTTTAAACATACAGCATTACTCGATATTTTTTTTGTCTGCGATCAATAGCAGGGCTATACGGTGATGCAACACCAAACAAATTCTAACAATATGGATTTTTGTACCGGCGGCACGCAAAAAACTGATCCAAGGTGTCGATTTTCAGCAAATTTATAAAAGTGTCAATATCTCGAAAATTATCGAGTTTTTACTAAGGTCATATTGTGATATTCTGTCTCTCATGAGCTGACCTATCAGCCCTTTAAGGGGTGACGTTGACTTTTGGGACACCCTGTATATCTCGACCTTTTTATAGTTTGATTTCCTTTTTTTACATAATAATTTGAATTTGTATTTTATTTATTATTCCTTCAGCCGTCAATATTATCTTCTATTCTATTCTCTGTGGGGGTGTAAGTACCTGCACCTGGCTCTCTCGAGTGGAACCTTTGTGCATATCCCCAAGGTCTAAACTGCCTTCCTAAGCTTGGACCATTTCCCACCACGCTGGTCCACTGCGGGTTGGTGGGTTCACATATCTAGATGTGCTAGATCTAGATATGCAGGTTTCCTCACGATGTTTTCCTTCACCATAAGAGCGATGGTATACATTGTACTTAAGTTAAAAGAACTCATTGGTACATGTCAGCGCCGGGATTCGAACCCGCATCTCTTGATTGAGAAGCGGGCGCTCACCCGACTGAGCTACCACCGCTCCGCAATATTATCTTTCATTTCATACGTTTTTCTTGACAACAAAACCCGTGTTTTCGTATAATTTTCCCCTTTAAATTAGATTATACAGTCCGCTATCCAGTTCCCAATAAAGTGGTCCGCACTACTACCAGACAATTTATGTCAGCCGTGGTTGGAGTGGTTCGAAGAGCTCGCTTCAATTGATACACTACGCATCCCCCGTTGGTACGGCGTAAACAGTTCAGATGCTGACGTAAGTAGGGAGCTCCACGTATTTGCCGACGCGAGCGAATTGGCGTACGCTTGCGTGGCATAATTTAGGTACGTATTTAAAGACGGTTCCGTTAAAACCGCGCTTATAACAAGCAAAGCCAGGGTATCGCCACTCAAACCGGTGTCTATACCTCGTCTTGAATTACAAGCTGCACTAATAGCTTCTAGAATCGTTATTAGTATTAAGGAACAACATAGGCAGAAACCCACACAAATCCTTTGCTGGACAGATTCTATGACCGTTCTACATTGGGTTAGGAGTGACGCCCGAAACTTTAAACCATTCGTTGCTCACCGCTTAGGGGAAATTCTAGAAAATACTAAACCAGTCAACTGGAGGTGGCTACCTACCAAAGTTAACGTGGCAGATGACGCAACCAGAGCAAAAACTATTAACTTTAACGAAACTCATAGATGGTTTACTGGTCCGCAGTTTTTCCTTAACGCAGAGACCGACTGGCCTGTAGAGCCTACCAATGTCGATATCCCGCTCACAGACCTTGAAGTGAAGGGGGCATCGGCCACTGTCAACATCCTGAATACAGATCTTCTTCCCTTCATACACCCAGTTGCCGCGAACCCCACACGGTTTAGTGAGTGGATACGACTGCTAAGAGCGACCGCAAGGGCATCAGATAGCCGCGTTTTGGAAAACCTTAATTCAGTGCAAACTTGGGCAAAATTCCAAAATCCGATCATCAGTAGAACATCAGTCACCACTAACGCCATTGAAAATAAATGTTAACACACACCCCTCATCAACATTGCCCCATCTCACCGCGTTCGACTTAAAAGTAGCTGAAAAACACGTACTGCACTGCAAAGATCGCAGCTCGAAAGCTTTAACGAAGAACTGAAGAACATCATTGAAGAGAAGCTAGTTCCAAAAACTTCCTTTTTTTACATAATAATTTGAATTTGTATTTTATTTATTATTCCTTCAGCCTATATTTATTATCTTTCATTACACACGTTTTTCTTGACAACAAAACCCGGGTTTTCGTATAATTTTCCCCTTTAAATTAGATTATACAGTCCGCTATCCAGTTCCCAATACTATCTCTAAACAAATATCTGCACCAGGTTCATCGGGACCTTCGGCATAGCAGTCAGGGCCACTAACCACTACACCAGTCGATCGTCGAAATGGTGGGGACTTGGACACACCGATTCGGGCTGGATGACTATGCAGTCATTTTACGAGTACATTGCCAGTGACTGACTTCTAAAACAAAAAATACAACTGCCTGTGATGTTTTTAGACGGCCATACATCTCACATTTCTTTGCCGCTAACCACTTTTTTTAAAGAAAAGGGTATCGTGCTAGTGGCGCTTCTACTTAATGCGACGCATATTCGGCAGCCTTTAGACGTGGCCGTATTCAGAGCTGTTAAAGGCACTTGGAGAGCTATAGTGCAAGAATTTAGAGTACAGCATAATTATGTTAAACATAAGGTCTTCGCACATTATAACAACTCCACGCCATAGCGGGAGCAACTCTACTCACACTCCTTTAGTTTTTCTAGAAATGTACTCCTTTAATTTTTCGAGAAGAGTACGACGCTTAAATATCAATGTCTAGCATAGAGTCGAGTCGCCGGTGAGTTGTTATAATGTGCGAAGACCTTTAAGAGGAATTATAAAAATTTATAACAACGGATGAAAATGTTATGTTAATTTTTTTTGGTGTTATAATATATTTTGAGTAAATGAAATAACACCGCTATAATATAGTTATTAAAATCTTTTGTGTAGTTACGGTATTATTAGTACTTATTTAATAAAATGTAAAAATGTGACGGTTAGTATTAATTCATTTTTGTTTTGTTACCATTCTTGGGGCCTAAATAATTAATTAAACTTTAGGTATTCTTTCAATTTAACTGATTTAAAGGAAAGCCACAATTTTCGTAAATGACAGTATCAAGGGAAAAAGTCGTATATTCTTTAGAAATCAGTTAAAAATCCAATAATGTGTCAGTTTTGTTACCACAGTCAACAAATCAAGAATTATTTTTAATGCCTGAGGCGGAATTTAAACAACAACACATTTATAACTTTTACATAGTTTGGGGAATAACTAATATTAAATAATTAGAACCAAAAAATATATATAAGTAAAGAGTTTTAAACAAAATAACACAAAATCTTCGAACAGAATGCAGGGACAGCTACAAAACGGACGGTAAGAAAAATGTTGGGCTTGGTTTACATGGCACCAGCACAAAATTTGAACATGATACATCTAGAATATGGACCCAATTTTACATGAAATTCACTTTAAACATCTTCATAATAGAGTTAAACTCTATAGTAGGTTATATCGCTCGAAAAACCACATTTATAACAAAAAATAACAATAAATAAACAGTCATAGCAATCCGACTACCGTTAATAAATTCGCCATGTAAACCTGTCGATTTTGTTACTTTTTCGTTCCAACTATATGTTACCGTACCCTAAGTAACAAAACTGAAGTAACAAAACACGCCCACCTAACCTTTGAAAAAATATATGAGCCGTTCAGTTACTAGCAGTGATAAACCAAATATCACAATTTGTTTAGCATTAACCATGCCTTTTTATATTAATTTATCGTAAAAAAATGTGCCAATAAAGAATTGATTGCGATAGTAACAAACCTGACGACAAATTTGGTCACAGTTCGACCGGTAATAAAGACAGTCTCACTGAGCTAATCACGGTGGCCTTTTTCATTTTTTTAAGCCGGCAATCTCTTATATCTTAGTATTGCCATATTTTAAAAACGAATAATAATTATATAGGAAAAAATGCAGTAACAAGCATTTGGTAAATATTCTATAGGAAAAAATGCGGTAACAAAATCGACATTTCCGGAAGTACCAAAATCAGGGACACCAATTGTTTTCATATAAAATAAAACGAAATCATCAACAAAAATCTACACCTAACCTCCTTAACGATTTCATTGATTATAGTAAAAACAAATTCAACGTAAAAAAGTAATTTAACGTATTTTAAAGAAAAATAAAAAATTATAATGGACACGACCACATAAAACACACAAAACGTTGTCTGCACACCTTAGTATAGTTATGGTTTTGTTTTACCTTGGTACTTATTTGTCAACTTTCATCTAATTTAACCCTAGAGTAGTCGCGCCTTTTTGCCGCCCATATTAAAATGTATTTTTTGGATACTTAATAATTACGAAAACTTATAAATGTACAGTTCTCCCATATTAATAATGCACATGCAAATCTTCGCAAACTGTCGTATTCCCGGAAACACCCGAATCATTGAATCGTAAGAGCCTTAAACAATGCACTTGGACTTTGCACCTTATTCAAAAAAAATAGGAGTCAATATCATGTGTCACATAATCGAAAACAATTCGGGCTGTCGGCGGCTGTCACCAATCAGTCAAATGTCTTTCAGTTCTTGTCAGTCAGTTCTTTGGAATTATATGTATAGAGCTGTTATTACACACCGTTCTTGGTTTTGTTTTCAAATGTGAATTTCATTGCAACTTTAATAAAATTATTTTTGATGACGCCTTATTATGAAACAAATGAAAGAATAAAATATAATGTCACATTGATAGACTTCACTTTGTAAATAAAGCCACACCCAAAAGACCAAGTTTGTAATTTTTATATTAATGTGAATTGATCAGTGCTGTAAATACTTTTGAACTGAGATGTTAAAATTTTAATCATAATCTGTGTTTGAAATCCATTTTTATTAATGTGAAAGTGATCAGTGCTGTAAATAGGTACTTTGAAAAAAAAAAAAACTTTAATTTTACTGACGCGAGTGCTCGCGCGGTGAGCATTGAACTGACAATTTAATTTTTTAATGTAAACCTGTGTTTGAAATCCATTTCTTCTTATAATATAAACCTTGTGTTATTCAAACCTTCTTTCATCCATCTTTACAAATCGGGTTCCCCTCATCTCGCCTAATCTTTATTGCCTCTCCTTACTCGCTTCGCATAACTCGTTCTTATCCTCATCATCACCTGAGCTATCCAAGCGTAGTATTTTTTGTACCTAAATTAATATTATCAAAAAATCTGTTCTTACCAATACGTCTGTCGCCTTATCACCTCTCCTCTTATCACCTCTCGTTTATTGCCTCTCCTTACTCGCTTCGCATAACTCGTAAGGTGTAAACTTTTTTGGTAGAATCATCACTTCGCCAAGACTTACTTGGCATAAGACTCGTTTCGTCTAAAACTCTTTTGGCACAAACTTGAAACACCTAAGTCTCGTTTGCTCAAATTGTTCGTATTGGTACAATCTTGTTTCTCCTAATATTATCTTAATAAATACTATGCTTTTAGCATTAAGTCCACCTTTTGTACACTTATTTCTCATATTTGTGCAATAAAGTATTAAATAAATAAATAAATAAATAAATATATTAAGTTTGTTGTAAATGTACAAATTGTGGTATTTTTCTCCTACATCCCGAAAATCACGATATTGAATGATCAAAATATCGAAAGTGAATGACCATTATAATGATTACAAACGCCATTAAACCCCATGGGATCGAAACCTAAAGATAGGTGCGACGACGAGCAAAGCGAGGAGGAGCGTGTTAGGTGCACATTATCGTCAAAAGCAAAGCGGAGCGCAGCGAAGCGGACCGTTTCCCACATAGCGGCCACAATACAAGGCACCAGTTTGCGCTATGTAAGGAGACGCTCCATCAAAGTTAAAACCAAACGAATATTATTACTTTGTATTAATTGAATAGCCTAATAATGCCATAGCCATAGCATTATTAGGCTATTCAAGATTTGGCCATACCATTATTAGGCTAAACAAGATTATGCGAAATAACTTTTTAGTAAAAGAGATTTATGCCATACGATTTTCGGCGAAACGAGACTTTGACCAAACGTTACTATGCAATATGAGATTAGGCAAATAAATCTTAGGCCAAAAAAGGTAGAACCTTACAAATCAGCTTCAGTAAGACACTTCGGAAAGTACTGTAACATTTTCGAAGTAAATTTTAAATTATGACAATGTTATGAATTATCGAATCAGATTTCGTTATTGATAAATCAATATCTCTTTTAGCACCAAAAACACACTTCTACTAAAATTGCATTAAGAAAATGCACTTAACCACTCTAAATACTACATATAGTTTTCTAACGCTCGGGAATACGACCGTTGACGAACAATGACGAAGATTTCTATGCGCAATATCAATTTTGGGGAACTGTATATAATTTGAATAAAATGAATCATATGGTATTAGAAAAAGTAATATTTATAGTTTTTATATTACAATTGTTCATTATATGAGCTATCGTTCGTGCTTTGGGAAAAATTATGATATTTTAGGTATAAATTTGTCTTAAGTCACACAAAATCAACCAACCTCAAAATTATAAAAAAAAATGATGTTATCGTCATCTACAGCATTTATTTCAGCAACACAGTCCTGAAACATGAACACAAAGTGTTCGTTGCACAGTAACTTTCTTCATGTATTGCCTTTTTTGGCCTGGTATTTTTCTTATATGCACGTACATAGTTATAGGCACGTACCCTTTCTTCTTTAGGGTGATTTTTGTTGGTTTGGTGGTACAAAACGGGAGATTTGTACCACCGGACCAATAAAAAACACTTATGTACTGTCCATATGTAAGATTTTATTGTTATACGTGGTGTAGTTATGGGCAGAGGTATTATTTCCAGTAAAATTCTTCGTAAAATTAACTCGTTAGTAAATTATAAAGTTATATCGTAAATCGGATGTAAACTGAAATAGACACATATTTACATTATTATTATCAAAAAACACTGAAAAACTAACAATATTTCATAACAATTGAAAAAAAAAAAAACTTTAATTTTAATGACGCGAGTGCTCGCGCGGTGAGCATTTTGCCGCCCCGTGCGACACACTCTCTTCAATTCTCTCTTCCTGCTGTAACCTGTCCACTGTGTGAATTTCTCCAAATTTACGTAGGATAGGAACCTGAGGGCAGCTACATAGACTCTTGACCTTGACGAGTGCATCGTTCACAAAATAATTAACATTCTTTGCTGAGGGCGGCAAAATGCTCATAGCGCGAGCACTCTAGGTTTAATACCACCAGTCCACCATGGCATGTTATTGGGTAGGTATAGTTCGGGAGTCGTCCACGGGAAAATAATTTTAAGGCGAAGCGAAGCTAGTTTTTGAAATATTTTGCTTTTAAACATAAATTTTGGCAAAATTCTTAAAAAAACTGAAAACTTAAATAACTCAGAAATGATTGACTTTCGGATAATGCATTATGAAGTTCAATCGACTGGAAATGCCTTCGTCTACAACCCATTTAAAGGAATACATCGACTTACCAATCACCCGGTAGATAGAAAAGTTTTAAAGGAGTCAGTGGAGCTCCATGGGCAAGACTGGGAAATGGTGTCGGCTGACGTTGATCTCCCCCCGGAGTGCCGTACAACATTTAATATTTTAAGCAAAGAAGCGAAACAATCAGAGGCACTTTATAAAAAGAAAATAAAAGGCACAGGTACCTATGTGGCAGTAACATAGCAAAATAATATTATAAAATGAGTATAATCATGATAAAGCACCATTTAAATGTTTTTTTAGGTGGAGGACCACCCCCGTCTCATCCTGAAGACCAACTATTAGAAAAAGTAAAGTGCCTTGGGCCTAGTTTGGAAGGCATGTATGTACACTATTTACGACGGTGATGCAGACTTAATAAACCAGCAACAAGATATGTTGCCAATCAACAAACAGATAGATCCAATATCGGAATCTTAAACATGAAACAGAGACAAAAGCTTCATCCTGCAACATTGCTATTCGAATTGGTACACAAAAAAATTCCCATCTATCTGTACGAAAAGCTCGACTGGCGACGTAGCCGAAATGCAGCAAGGTACCACACGCCACCTCTTGTATTGCCTCAGAGTAAAACTGCATCCTTCCGAGGCAGCTTTAAGTTCCAGGCGAAAAAGTGCTGGAACAATATTCCCCCTCCACTGCGCTAACTTAAGTCCAAGCACCTATTTAAGCTTAAATTCCGCCAGTACCTGACGTGTAAATTAAGCTTGCAGTACTTGTCGCCTTATTGTGTATTTTATTTTAATATTATTTTTATTATTTTATCTTTTAATATCAAAGCAGCAAACTTTTATGTATATTTGTACAAACTACACTAAATACCTTATTATATTATGATATGCATATAAATATATTATTATAAACTATCACACACACACACACACACACACACTGGTTCTGGCAGAATTACCAGCGCTGCATAATTTTTTTGTACAGCACATGCTGAGTCAGAGCCATTTTACTGACATAATACACACCACTATTATTGTGATTCTTCATGTCACTGTTCCTATTGATGTTGTTTTGTATTTGTGATGTGTATTCTTTTATTAAATAAACGATGTGTCTATGTCAATAGATGTGCCAGAGTTTCCGAAACTTGTAAAAAGAATAAGCATTCTCAAAATGAAACTGGATCCTTCATTGAAGACTCTGGGACAGGTGAGATTTTTTATATTATTAAAATAACTTTATATATTGTACACTACTTAGGCCTAGTTCAGTGCGACGCGGATGATCTACGCGGATGTCTGCGACAGTCCACTCCTGTGCTGATCTTAATAGGGAATATGCATAAAAAAAAATATACTTTTATTGGATAGTTTTACATCACTTTATTATAGTAAAAAAAAAATAATTTAAGGTATTTTAAAGGAAGTTAAAAAATTACAACCATCACGACCACTTTGAAATTCCCGTCAGGATGGCGGGCTGGTGTGACGTCATAAACTTTTAATTTCACGGCTCAGAATAATGAGTCCCGTCAGTCGGCATAGATTTTTTACCTAATCAAGTAATCACAGAGTACTTTTGTATTTTCAACCAATGTTGTCATGGTAACAAACGAAAAAGGAAGTGTATAAAGTGTGATCAGTGGCTGTTTTGTAATGGTAATAAAGTGTGACCAGTGGCTGTTTTGTAATGGGAGCTCGTAAATAGCTACTAGTAGCTCTTTTGAAATGGGAGCGCGCAAACCAGAGGACCTTTGTACACAATATTACAGTTCTCCCATATTAATAATGCACATGCAAATCTTCGCAAACTGTCGTATTCCCGGAAACACCCGAATCATTGAATCGTAAAAGCACTTGCATTTTGATCCTTGTTCGAAAGAAATAGTAGTCAATATCATGTGACACATAATCGAAAACAATTTGGGCGGTCGGTGGCTGTCACCGATCAGTCAAAGGTCTCAAGGTCAAGATCAGTATTACTTTTGTGTGGAATTATAAAGAGCTGCAATTACACATCGTTCTTGTTATTTTTTTCAAATGTGAATTTAATTTCAACTTTAATTATTTTTGACGACGCCATATTATGAGGCACATTTAAGAATAAAATATACGTCACATTGATAAACTTCACTTAGCCAATAAAGCCACACCCAAAAGACCAAGTTGTAATTGTGAATGATCAGCGCTGTAAATACTTTTGAACTGAGATTTTAATGTAAACCTGTGATTTAAATCCATATTTCTTCTTCTAACATAAACCTTGTGTTATTCAAACCTTATTTCATCCATATTAACACCAGCTTGAGCAAGACATTTGAAAAGTACTGTAACATTTTCGAAGTAAATTTTAATATTATGACAATATTATGAATTATCGACTCAAATTTCGTTACTGATAAATCAATATCTCTTTTAGCACCAAACACATAAATCTAAAAAAAATGCATGAAGAAAATGCACTTAACCACTCTAAATACATATCTAAATACATGGCGTTCGGAAATACGACCGTTGCCGAACAATGGCGAAGATTTCTATGCGCATTATCAATTTTGGGGAACTGTACGCTATTATGGCAATATGAATATAAAGTAATATTTGTATTGTATGTAAGTACTTACTGTAACTTTGGTTCTCAGTAAGAGAGACTAGGGTTAGTGGGTCATTCTATTCTATTATCTGTGGGGGTGTAGGTAAGAACCTGCACCAGGCTCTCTTGAATGGAACCATTGGGCATATCTCAAAGGTCTAAACCCCCTTCCTAAGCTTGGACCATTTCCCACCACGCTGGTCCACTGCGGATTGGTGGGTTCACATATATCTATGTGCTTAATCTAAATATTGAGGTTTCCTCACGATGTTTTCTTTCACATGCTACATGATTATCCCCGAATTTAATTCTACAAATAACAACGTATAACATTACATATTATCTTTTATTTATAATAAAAACTACTATTACTAATCAGTGTAATCATATCACACTCTATCATATATCTCTATTTACAGGATGGTTGTGGTTTTCCATCTTTTCTATAATTTTCAGTTTCGAGCCATCATTGTTCAAAACCAACTTTAACATCATGGGGCAGTTATCCCTATACGGCGACGTATGCCGTATACCTCTGTCTTTCCACTTAAAATCCCGGCCTCCCTTTTTACATGCATACTGTAGTAATTCAGTTCTTCTTTACAAGAGAATATGCACGTGATTCAAATAAAGGTCAAATATTATTTATAATAAACTTTGTTATTTCATAACTACGCCTCCATCAATATTTTTGATAATAATTAATTTTTGAGCAAGTAAATGAAGTTGAAAAGTACAAAAAAACTTCGGTAAATTCTAACTTCAGAGAAACGTCACCCATTTTCTTAGGGCGGATGTGACGTCAAAATTCTTTATATATCAATCTCAGAATAATAACTACTTTGCGTTTACGGCGGAAGTTAAATAAATACAAATACAAATACAAATACAAATATCTTTATTGATAGCCAAAACATTGAATCAGTGTTATAATATCCCTAACCCCTACACTAGGATTCCCTGTGTCGTAGGGATTAGTCTCTTTCGTCTTATGCTATACAATAAAAAAAAAAAAAATAATTATAAGTTGAGAATGAAGGTTAGTAGTAACACAGTAGGTATTTATAAATTTTTTACGACAAGATAATTTTTTCTATTAATCCTCATTTAGTTAAGGTAACATTAGTCAAACAAAAAGAAGCAGACAAAAAATAATATAAAAATATTAGTACCACCGAGTAACAACAATTTGTGGCTTTAGGTATTTAGCGGTAGAAGTAGCTCACTATCTTTGTAGTCCTGTAACATAAGCCATGCAGTAGCTTTTTGTTTACATATATGTCTTGTAGTTTTTAAGAGGGATAAGGTTTGGTTAACCCTAGTGTATAAGAAGGGACCCATGTAACCGAAACGTCTTTTGCCAAACTCAGTCTTTGTAGTTGCAACTTTCCATTTTTCGTGTCTTAGGGGGCGTGATCTCTCCACAAGATTTACAGGGGCAATTTTATGAAATCTCAGAGTTGTGGCTAGAATAAAAAGTTGTCGTACTGTTAAAACTTTCGTTTCTCTATAAAGTTTAGAAGTTGAGTAACGTACCGGCTTTTTGTATGCTACTTTTAATATTGCACGCTGAGCACGCTCAGCCTTGATTAGAAGACTTTTGCAAGCTACACCCCAACAAACGATGCCGTAAGATACAATAGCTTGACACAGTGCGTAATAAACAACCTTAATAATCGACTCATTAGCTACTGAACGCAGGCGTTTGAAGACGAATATTAGCTTTCTAAGGCGATTCTTTACTGCATCTACATGATTAACCCATTTGAGGTGTTTATCTATATGAACGCCGAGGTATTTTATGGAGTTTACCTGCTGGAAAGGGATACAATCACAATTTTGTCTAATTTTGCAAGTGTGAGCATAGACAGGAATCACAGCAGAGGGAGCAGACCGATGACTAATACTAAAGTTTACCACCTTCGTCTTATCGGCATTGAGTGTGAGGAGATTGTGGGATAGCCAGTCACCAACCAAACTAATACCATAGCTGGCAGCAGCATAGGCAGCAACCCATGTTTTAGCCGAGAAAACCAGAGCGGTGTCATCAGCAAAAGCAAATACGTTTGCCTGCGGGATGTCCAAAAGGCAGAGGTTATTGATGTAAAGTAAAAATAAGGTTGGTCCTAGAACGCTGCCTTGAGGGACCCCAAACTTAATGGTTTTGAATTTACTGGTATGGTTCTGAAGGATAACTCTCTGCTGGCGGTCAGTAAGGTAAGAATGAAACCAGTCTAGAGCCACACCACGTATACCAATAATCTCTAGTTTTTTCAGCAAGATCACCCTAGACACCGTGTCGAAGGCTTTCGCGAGATCTAGGAAGATACCCACACATTTTTTGCCGTTATCCAGTTCTGTCACTATATGATCAACTAAACTGGTTACCGCATCCTCTGTAGATCTATTATTGCGAAAACCAAATTGCCGATCAGAGAGGATGTTCTCCTTATGTATATAGTTGAGCAGACGTTTGTTAACTATTTTTTCAAGTATCTTTGATATTGAAGATAATAGGGAGATTGGACGGTAATTGGCTGATATTAATACGTCGCCATCCTTATAAATTGGACAGACGTTGGCCCTTTTCATGCAGGCAGGAACAATACCTGATTGTAAACTCAAATTGCATATAAAAGTAATAGGGCTTAGCAGTGCTCTATATGAGTGTTTTAGAACAGAGTTAGTGATTCCATCCCATCCTGGAGCAGAACCAGATTTAAGAGACACGATTATTTTGTGGACTTCTATCTCATCTGTAGGCGTAAAGAAGAACGAGTCTTTAGGTGGTCCGGAGCTCGAAGTTACTGAGAGAGCATTCGCCAAGTCTACCTCAGTTTTATTAAGCCGCTGTAATGTTTTCTCAGCTAGCGTACCACCAACGTTAGTAAAGTACTGATTGACTTCGTTAAGGGAATCCGCAGGGTTAGGTTTGTTGGTTAGCAGTTTTAGGCTTTTGGAGTCTTTCTTAGTAATATTGCATACTTTTTTTAAAGCAGACCACATTTTTTTACTATTGCCGGATGATTTTTCAATGAGATTGGATTCGTAGTTATTTTTTAAATTTTGTATAAGGTTATTGCAAAAGTTTCTGTAAGCTTTGTATTTTGCTTGCATGATTAAGTTACCTCTGTTAACTTTCTTCCTAGCCTCTGCATGTAGTAAATCACGTTTTCGTATGCATTTTAGCATTCCATCATTGATCCAGGGTTTTTTTATTGACATAGAATTTCTTACAGAAACAGTTTTAGTGTGATGTTTTATGGCATTACTCACTACGTCTACAAAATAATTAGCAGCAGAATCGGCATCAGTCAACTCATAGATGGAAGTCCAATCTTTTTTCTCTAAATCGGAAGCCAAGGTGACGTAGTCTATTGTAGTATTAACTATCGGAGGCTTTACTTTGACCGGCTGGTGGTCATGATTTCGTTCAATTCCAAATAACACCGTGTCATGGTCCGTAATATCAGTTTGACACACAACAGTTCGGCAATTTTTTTTCGTCCTTAATAGAACATGGTCAAGGCAGGAAGTATCATGTGTCGCAAGCAAATGTCCCGGGTAAAAGCCATGGTGGTTTGTAATATCCAGGTAATCATCAGATCGTTTGTCTTTACTATGAGGCCCAATATCAATATTGACATCTCCCGTGATAACGCAAGTGTCAGCTTTACAATAGTTATCAATTACATTTTCCAGTGATTTGCAGAATAATTCAATTTTATGGAAAGACGGTGATCTGTAGATGGCAATTAGAGTCAGTTCTGTTCCTACGTTAATTACTAGGCAATTGGACTCGTTGAAAGGAGGTTCTATGATATTAACCAGAAGGTTGTCCCTGGTAAATATTACAAGACCATCATTCTTGTTAAGGAAGTGTTTAGAATAATGACAGTTATAACCAGGAATATTGTAGTTTGGGGTTTTATCACTAAGAAAACATTCTGTTAAGACAATTATATCCGGAAAAAAGTTCAGTCTCGATAGGAAAACTTCAAAAACATCGAAGTTTTTATTTATGCTGCGAATATTTTGGTTGAGCACAGTAAGTTGGGAGGTAACATTTCCTAGGTTATCTTTGCATTTTTCAGGGTAAAATGTTTTAATGTTAAAATAAAGTTCAGTACTATCAATTTCATTTAGAAGTTCAATTTGACTAGCCATTAGAAATTATTAAGGTTGGTGGCACACAAAAGTGGAGCGGTTTAGTCAGGTGAAGTTTTGGTATTTTAGGGGTATCTTTGGCGTTTTTTATGTCATATATCTGCATAGAGGAGAGATCGGCAATCGACGCTTCAGCGGCATGGCTTCTGTTCTCAGTTAGGTTACGAGTAGGACTACGGTTACAGGTTGTGTTAGTGTTTGTATACATTTTTATATGTGAGTTAAGAACTTTAGGTATAAGATAAGTTAAGCACACGAAACAAACTATGCTATAATATCTATTTCGGTTCATCTTCATCGTTGATGTGCTCTGGATAGAGGCTGGTCTCATTTTTAACAAGGATATACTTGTATCCTTCATCCTTGCGAAGAAAAACTCGTCCATTTGAAATCCAGCCAGTCCAAATGTCAAGTGTAAACTAAGAAATGTTAATGTCACCGAGTGTTTCTGATGCTCGTTGTGATCATAGAGAAAAGAACACTACGTTTTAAGAGACGGGAGTACAAGGGAAAAAAAGAAAAAAAAATACTTGTATTAGACGCGTACTAACACAGGGTACCAACAAAACAAAAATTATGACGTACAAAACTGCCAACATAGCCTCGCTGAAATAGTGATGTACTTCTTACGGATATTTTTTATCGATATCGATAGATAGTAAAAAAAAAGTGCGAGTGTATGTACTTATTACTCTTATTTCATTCTTAGATTTCTGTCTCACACATTTACACCAACTTTAAGTCTCGGTTCAACGTTATGTTATATTCCTATTGGAACACAAAAAATATAATGCATAAAATAAACTCGAGACTTTCTGTGGACGTAAGTGCTATGATATAATGTTAAAAGAGAATAAAACTGGAAAAATCTTATTATATTTATTTATTATAAAACCTATATAATAGACAAAAACATATATAATAGGAAAATAATTATTTTTGTACAATAATGTACAAAAATAATTATTTTCCTATGCTCTGTTGTTGTGCCTTTTTTTCATTGTCTGCCGAAGTTTCTTCGGATAATGCCAGTGATCTGTTATAAATTCCGCATTCGTTACGTATTAGTAAGTGACTTACACGGCGCAACAGGATATCAATCATTTTATTATTATGAACTTGACAAAGCCAAGAAAAATCAGCAGAAGATAGTATGACAGTCTTCGCAAATTTACATATGTCCTTTATGTAAATGATTGGTTTTACTTCTCGTTCAAATGTCGCTGTTGCAACGTCTATCGTTTGGCAGAGTTGCAATGTTGGATACGTTAGAGAAGTTTTATCTGGCCACCATTCTCTTAAGGCGATATAATTGTAATATGAATTTGGCTTAGGATTAAGAACTTTCATACATTTTATGCAATCTTCACAATCTGTGTCTTTAAGTATGACTGAAGCCAAATACCCTGCAACGTAAACAGTTGGCTGTTTTTCAAAAGTTTTGAAAGTTTGCTCCAAACCTTCATCCTGATCCTCCAAACTTTCTATTTCAGGGATATGCAGGACCGGATGATCATTATCTTCGAAACTTGTGGTCGGCGCGCCGATGTCATCTGTAGATCTTACTTTTACAGATTGGTTAGAAAAAATCACCTCTTGAAAATCAAATAAGATTTCATTGTTGTCCTGTTTGCAATTTGACCCCTTACCTTTAGGAGTACTGAGGCGCGTTAATATTGATGACTTCAACGCAGATACGAAGTGGTGACAGGTAGGATTTCTATTGGTCGGACTATGCTGCCTTATAATACCAAATAAATTCTCCAATGCATCTTGATTCAGCTGGCGCAAATTCAAGTATTTGAATTTTTCAGAGACAATCTTCCAGATATCTTGGAGAGATGTTATCGTAATTATATACCCATTCACACATCTAACATTTCGCAGTCTTATTTGACTGTCGGACTTCAGAAACTGTAGGGTTTTTAATTTTTGTTTACAATCTTGGCAAAATTGATGATGGAAACTATTTTTCGAAACATTTTGTCGGTAGTTTTTTTTAATGTCTTTGTTAGATCCTGGTCCGTTCGTGGCATCAAACAGGCGATCCAACAGTTCCACAACTTCAGCTGTTTGTAAAATTGCGACACTTTCTTGTTTATTTTGAATACTCTCAGCTTGTAATTTTAGTACGGCAGCCACCGTATTGCTTAATATTTGGGCAGCCAACTTTACCCTCATTTTTGACCTGTACTTTGGGGCCACGTGTAATTTTGTTATTTTCTTAAAGTGCAAGGTCGTCAGGTTCTTCTCCTCCAGATTTATAAGGTGTTGCCATTTAGCAGTTTTGCCATCCATAAGCAATTCACCGGCTTACAGGAAATTGTTTCGAATGGACTTGAAAAGGTGTGGGACATCGTATATTATGAATACTTTTTCATTATCTAATAAAAAAATAATTTGACTCTACTGAGACCGGAGAGAACTTTTTCAATAAATTTAGTGCTCCTACGTTGGTAGGTCCTTGATCGCAAACGGTAGCTATAATTTTGTAACCAGATGCAGTCATCATTCTTATAACCGTTTTGATAATGACACATAATTTTTCTGTTTCAATAGTCCCACTCACGAAGTAATGTGCGATAGGCTGCTTCATTTTTTTTCGTATGCCTTGAAGCATAAACACGAGAGCGTGGACTGCAATTTTTGCAGAACGACCACCTTCGTTGCCCAAATCCACATAGCCATCTATTTTATCTGCAGAAATATTGTACATGAGTCGACGTTTCAATGCAATTTCATCAAACAGTATGACACATATTTTATCATCTTCTTTCAATTTTTCAGCATTTGATTTTAAATGTGTTATAATATTAGGATCTATGCCAGGTTCTAATTTCATAGTCTCCAAAATAGTTTGTAGCGTCCGCACACTTGGCATTGAGAGGAGTTGACTCAAATATCTATATGCTTTAGGAGATGTTTTATACAGAGCAAGTGCTACAATTTTATTCAATTTTGACCAGCGACGCCCTTTTGATTTACGTTTTTCATTTTTTATAGTCGATTCTATCAGACTTTTCAAAACAGTCGAGGATATGCTTTCAATCTGTTTCACTTTTTTCCGAAGATCTTTCATCGCAGTTTTGTATTTTTTCAATTTAACCAATATTTTTTTCTTTCCAGGTGATGTAGGTTCAATATTTGAAGTACATTTTTTCTTTATCTTCTTAGGTTTTTTAACTTTTGTTATTTCGGTAGTCGAAGACAAAGGAACTGTAAAAAATGTGAGATTAAATATAATTACCACCGAAAAATATATTGAAACTCTAAGCACTTTTGCCAGATATATGCTTTAAAACTTACTTTGGCTAGGTCTTATATTTTTTTCGTGTGCAAGTTCATCAGTTTCAACTGATGTTATTTCAATATTTGATGATGAAGGAACTGTAAAAAAAATATTAAATTTTACATACAAAATATCATTTATTCTTAACCATTTAACTATAATAACATATGATAACCAAACTTACTCGTGCTAAGACTTATGTTTTCTTCGCGTAAAAATTGTCCTTTTGTCTTAGATATTGAAATTGATGATATTTCAATATTTAACAATGAAGGAGCTGTAATAAAAAAAAACGTACTTAATAATTATGAAAAAAAAATATATTATACTTATTCAAAAGTGGTTAAACCATACTTGGACTAAGTCTCATCCTTTTTTCACTTGAAAATTGTTCGGTTGTCATAGTTATGGCTGCAGATGTTATTTCAGTAGCCGAAGATGAAGGAACTGTAAAAAATTAGTACTTTGAAGCCTAATATTTCGTAAACCAATCACTGAATCAAAAAATGGTTAAGCACACTTATCATATTTTTGAAAGACCTATATACCAACGATACCTCACACCATCAAAACAGCGGGATAAAAAAAATCATCCCCGGTTTAATTGTGTGGGCACAAAAAATAATTAAAGTAAATATATAACTATGCGAAATATTAGCTTGATATCTTAACCCGTTTCTGAGAAAAAGTGTGGTGACAGACAGACAGACAGACGCACAACAAAGTTATCCTATAAGGGTTCCTTTTTTCATTTTGAGGTACGGAACCCTAAAAAACTATATAATTTGGCAAAATATACGAAATTATTACCATGGGTTAAACAGTCAAACTTTCTTTTTGTTGACGTTTTTATAAATTGCGATTTTTCAGCAGTCGATGTTGAGGGTACTGTAACATTAAAACAAAAAATACACACTAAAACCAGACCAATAAAATTCATAAAATAAAAAAATCTAAATTATTCTAAAATACCAATATAAAAACAAATTTAGTGTTGAATATTTAATGTTATACAGGGTGGCTGTTACGAACTTCTATTTAAATACTACATAAATTCATTTAGCTAATTTCGTTTAATGCACTAAACAATTTTATCCTAAACATGTTTAGCTTCATAATTCACCATGGTCTTTTGATTACTATTTAGTTAAATGCGTTTAGCATCCTGCAATTTGTTATTTACGTTCAGTTCCACATCTTTTAATGAGAGACTTCATATTTTTTATTGAACATTCGAAACGACTCAGCGTAAAACGGAGTCAATCTATCAATTTCAAACATAGAGAAAATAACACTACTTATTTAAAAACAAAACTTATTTCGGCTTTCACAGCGTGGTGGTGTTTGTATTTATTTGTTGTTGTGATTTCAAAGTAAAATGAATAGTCAAGCAGCTTCTTCTCGTGTTCGTGCCCCTAATTTTACAAGGGAAGAACAAGATTTATTGTGCAATGTATTGGATGGAACCATACTTCCACATTATAGAGAGCAAAAAAACGTTGTTCCTGAATGGTATCAGGAGATTTAATGTATATTTTATACAATAATGCTATTGCATGAGTAACTCTATGAATGATTCTGCAAGCTGTTGGTTCTTCCACACCTATCACATCTCCACAAGTAATTAACTGACTGCCAGTTGCATAATATCGGAGTGTGCAAAACAACTGGTTCATTGGAGTAACTGCATTATTTCTGTAACAATAATTATAGGTATAAATAAAAGTATAAGATAATTATGTAGTCAGATAACTTTATTATTTCAATACCTTAGCTACTTACCTGGTGGAAATAAATTCAAGATGATGTTGAATTTCTTGTAGTAGAAGCGATACAGTTTAGCGAGCGGTGGTAGCTCAGTCGGGTAAGCGCCCGCTTCTCACGCCAGAGATGCGGGTTTCGAATCCCGGCGCTGACATGTACCAATGAGTTCTTTTAACTTAAGTACAATGTATATCATCGCTCTTACGGTGAAGGAAAACATCGTGAGGATACCTGCATATCTAGATCTAGCACATCTAGATAATAATATGAGAACCCACCAACCCGCAGTGGACCAGGGTGGTGGGAAATGGTCCAAGCTTAGGAAGGCAGTTTAGACCTTGGGGATATGCACAAAGGTTCCACTCGAGAGAGCCAGGTGCAGGTACTTACACCCCCACAGAGAATATAATAGAATAGAATAGCGATACAGTTTGTTTTGTCAAACGAAATCTCATAACAATTTTTTTATCCGGTACTGTCTCAAATATAAGTTAGTTCTTTCTGCAATATAGCGTAATGAGCGAGGTCTATTCATATAGAGAAGTAATTGTTCATCATCGTCATCAAACAAAATATCCCACAAATCCATTATTTATTAGATAACCTCAACATAACCTCTGAACAATGACCTCTGAATCTCTCACAGACAACAACTAGGTAGATATCACGGTTCTACCTTTTTTGGCATAAGATTTATTTGCCTAATCTCTTATTGCATAGTAACGTTTGGTCAAAGTCTCGTTACGCCGAAAATCGTATGGCATAAATCTCGTTTAGTAAAAAGTTATTTCGCATAACATTGTTTAGCCTAATAATGGTATGGCCAAATCTTGAATAGCCTAATAATGCTATGGCATAGGTTTATACAAAGTAATAATATTCGTTTGGCTTTAACTTTGACGGAGCGTCTCCCTACATAGCGCAAACTGGTACCTTGTATTGTTTCCGCTGTTTGGAAAACGCTCCGCTCCGCTTCGCTGCGCTCCGCTTTGATTCTGATGAACATGTGCACCTAACACGCTCCTCCTCGCTTTGGTCGTCGTCGCACCTATTTTTAGGTTTCGATCTCATGGGGTTTGTAATAATTATATTGGTCGTTAACTTTCGATTTTTTGATCATAAAATATCGTGATTTTCGGGATGTAGGAGAAAAATACCACAATTTGTACATTTACTACATACTTAATATATTATTTATTAAGATAACATTAGGAGAAACAAGATTATACATAGGTATAGACGAACATAAATTTGAGCAAACGAAACTTAGGTGTTTAAAGATTGTGCCTAAAGAGTTTTAGACGAAACGAGCTTTATGCCACATAAGTCTTGGCAAAGTGATGGTTCGGCCAAAAAAGTTTAGACCATACAAGTTATGCGAAATGAGTTTTGGTCAATAAAGATTATGCGACATGAGCGGAACCCAGATATCACTGAGAAAAAATGCTAGAAATGGAAAAGTTCTCTTGACAGCCGGTCGGTCAGCTGTTCGCCGCGACTGACGCCATGACATGCGTAGTAGATAAATGTGTTTAGTAAAGTTGAGTAAAGTTAAATAGCCATTTGACCGCATTTAGGTTTAACAGATTACTAATCATATTTAAGTCGTGGTAAAAGATGTTTTACGAAATTTTATTTCAAATTGTGTTTAAATAAAAAGTTAAATACATTTATCACTTTGATAAAAGCCACCCTAAGTGATTTAAATATACTGAAAACTGACCACATTTATCAATCTTAGGAGTGCAGTAATTATGATCAATAGATATATCAAAAGATGGCTCTGCAAATTGTAATTCATTATGTTAGAGTAGTGTAGTTTTTTTATAAAACCAGGCAAATATAAGCTAGACATTTTCATATAAAAATACCTGTTATCTCAATAATACGATCAGAAGTTATTGTTTTATCTACATGTAGTGGAAATCCAATTAAGAGCTCATCTGCCAATGGCTCTGCAGTAAGTCCCACACATGGAATTGCTTTTTTTTTCAATTGTGTTCCCTTTTTCTTTAAATGTTGTGGAAGAAAATGATTGCCACAAATTTGTTTAAGTTGATGTAGCTTTTCAATGGGCACGTAAGCCAGATCCTCTTTACCGGTCATCTTAACCCATTGTTTACATATGCAAAAAACGTTTTTATCATTATTATTAAACAATTGAATATTATTAAAGTATATTAGTTAAAAGTCACGTGACTGGCAATATTTGTATGGAGATCCAAATCCAGGAACTAATTAATGATAAATAAAAATATCGATATCGATAAAAAAAACATTCATGCACTATTGTTGGTTATATTGAACCCCCAGTTATTTTATTAGTTTTTCATTTTTTAATTTAAATAATGAAAATCCTATGCTGTTTATTTAATTGTAGCTTACCTTTCCTCATCCAGTGGAAATTTGGCCATGAAAATTCTCTTTTGGCCATCTATACGACCGGCTCTTAAACCACATATTTCACAAGTTTTATAAAACATAATTACTATGACGACCGAATGGCGCAGTGGTTAGTGACCCTGACTACTGAGCTGAAGGTCCCGGGTTCGATTCCCGGCTGGGGCAGATATTTGTTTAAACACAGATATTTGCACTCGGGTCTTGGGTGTTGATATTTATATTTAGTATCTATCTATCTATGTATTTGTGTAGATATATCAGCTGTCCGACACCCATAACACAGGTCCTGCCTAGCTTGGGGTCGGATGGCCGTGTGTGAGATGTCCCCACATATTTATTTTATTTATTTATTTATTTATCAATAATATCACGAAACACTAATCGGTACCTCCACACAAATACTACACATATATTCACAATAATAATAATATATAAATAACTATTAAATCCAAAGGAGAATGGCCATTTCTCTATGGCGCCATGACCCAGAGCGGCCATTGATGAAACATACACTTACGTGTAGTCCGTGACTACAGCATATACTGGTATTAATTTTATTATTATGAGGCATGGGAGAACGAAGATATAAGTGCTAAAAGATCAAGTCTTTCTACTGTAATAGATGTTACCCTCGAGCTAAAAATTGTTTTTAAATGTGTTCCCGTGGGGATTCCTGGATAAAAAGTATTCTATTTTACTCCGGGATAACGGGAACTTGAATAGAATAAAATAATTTTTGAAATTCGTCTCTTTATAAACATAGGTTTCTGAGTGTGAAATGTGCAAAAATAATTATAATATTATTTGCATAAATAAAATCATGTAATACATTTTGCGATGCACTATGTATTGGTAATCCCATGATTTACATTATAAAACTTATTTTCCGTGTAATATTCATCAAAATCATATACCTATAACGAAAAAACTATCATAAATCTTCATTTTATTACGACGCTGCAGAAATTGTAAAACAAACAAAATTGCATATATAATATTTCAAATCAAAGTAACTTAAGCCTAATAATAAATAATGTTACAAACTAAACTACCTATATATTATACAAACTAAACCTATGTACATAACTAAAACTATATAAAAATAAAAATTTATTAATTAACTTTTGAACCCTTATATCTCAAGAACCCCATGGTTTAGATTTTTTTAAATATTTTTCCCTGATATTAGACATTTTTATCAATAACTTAAAATAGGTTTGGTTGGTGGCTGCTAACTTACGCAAAGCGGGTCAGATTTCGCCATTCTTTAATTGGACGTAGTTACGCAGAAAGGCCTCAATCCACAACTTCGTCAAAATTGAGTTATATACTAGAACATGCTATTTAATGTAGGGTCTACCTGTCAAGAAAACAAACACAGTAAAAAACCAACTACAACATACTTTTTTGATGTGGGGGACCAACCCACATTGTATGAAACACACATTTTTTAGTTTCACATAAAGGACTCAAACTGTTTGAGTCCTTTTACAGAAACGCATTTCCTATGAAACCATGAAAAATTTAGTTTTTCATAAAAGACTCAAGCGCTCTGAGTCGTTTTAGAGAAATACGTATTCATTAAAAAAAGACAATTTGTATTTAGCAGAAAGGACTCAACCCGTCTGAGTCGTTTTAGAGAAATACTTATTCATTGAAAAAAAAACAATTTGTATTTAGCAGAAAGGACTCAAACCGTCTTGAGTCCTTTTAGCGAAATACTTATTGATTGAAAGAAGTCAATTTGTATTTAGCAGAAAGGACTCAAACTGTCTGAGTTGTTTCATAGAATATAAGTTTTTAATTAACAGTTCAAATTTTATTTGGCAGAAAGGATTCAAACTGTTTTTGTTCCGTCTCTTGGCCACTATTCTGTCACCGCATTTTTCCACCTTCCGTCCCCCCACGAGCCAAGTATCCTGCCACTCCCATTTCAGTTCGGCGACCCGCATACCGACGTATAACACTTTCCTCTTTTGACGGATCACCACGTTGGGAATACGTCTAAGCTAAATACTTAACATGGCTCGCTCTATAGCTCTTTGTGGAACTCTGATTCGGTGCACAGTTTCGTTGGTCATCGTCCATGTATCGGCACCGTATGTTAGTGTGGGCAAGTCACATTAGCAATTAACAATCCATAAGCAGCGTCGCGCGACTCTCAAACATCTATCAGATTCATACAAGTTACGCCAGATTTGATAAGCGAGCGACGATGCCTAAGGATTGTTAATGGCTAATTTTCGGTGGTGGTAACTCCAAAGGAATGTCACAATGTGACTTGGTTCTCACACGACTGTCGGACCGGGAACCAAATCGACCACATTTTGATTATTCGAAAATGAAGACATTCACTTCTAGATGTTAGAAATACTTAAGAAGGGTTGCTAAAGTCAAGAGTGATCACCACTTAGTCGTGGGAAAAATCTGCTTGACGATAGCGGGAGCTCAGAAGCAGGCCACAAGATCTGCCAAAGATGTCGCTGTAAATAAGCTGCAGGACCCAGAAGTCAGAAGATAACTTAGTATCCAGATCCACAACAAATACCATCAACCTACTAAGTGTGGGCGACGGGCCTCAATCAAAGATAACTGCACTGGCATTAAAGACATGTTTTAAAAAAGTTGCAAAGAAATAATAAGGCACAAGGAACACTTAAAGAAAGAATGGATGTCTAAAGGAACATGGCATATGATCAACTCTCCAAGGAAGACTTAACATCGAACTAGACTACCATTCTAAAGAAGCACGAGTTGCGTACGAGTATTTTCTTTGTGAACAAAATATCAAACGTAATTTAAAAAAGGACCAACGCTGTTAGTCTGATTCTATATCTTGGAGAAAACAAACAGCGGCTGCCATGAAGGATCTATAGAAAGAATCAAATAAACTTTGCAACAAACCCCAGGATATCTCCTTGTTACTATGGAAGACCGACTTGTAAGATGGTATGACCACATTGCCGAAGTTTTTAAAGATCTAAACCAGTCTGCATCTGAGGAGTTGGATGCAGATTCAATAAACCAGGAGCATCTTGTATATCCAGATCTTGATGTATGTCTAGAAGCATAATCGTAATCATTATGATTATAATAAAATCGATAGCAGTCGTTAAGCCTAGTCAGAGACCTTCGGGCGGCTTGAAAACATCTGACAGTCGGGTTGCTCAATTACCCGTCAACTCTGTCAGCACAAGCTTGCTTATGTTGGGGTCCACTAACCCACACTGGGACAGAGTAGTGCACTAGGCCTAACCCCTTCCTTCATTGAAAGGAGACCCATGCCCCGGCAGTGGAGATGTGACTGGTCGTGATGATGGTTGATGATTATGAGATTTATAATTATTCTGCATCTCGACATAAATTTTAATATCCAACCGCAAAGTAAAGTCAAAGTGATACGGACCATACGATCGCTGAAATCCCACTTTTCAGCGATCGTATGGTAAGCACAGGGAACGACGGATATCCTACGGAGGCATAAAAAGGAGGATAGTTGCAATATACCGAGGATGATGAAGTGAAGTTAGAGTAAAAGAGAATTTTATTTATGTCCAACTTTATCCTTTGAGGTTTGCTTATGTTCATAATGCTTTATCCTGAAAATTATGGGATAAATACGGGTCGTAGACACTTACTAAAAAAGTGGGCTTCCATTTCGTAAAAAAATATATCAAAATCGGTTAGGTTGATCCAGAGTTTTGCTCTTGGGAACACATTTCCGGTTAGAATTTTATTCATGCCCAACTTTTTTCTATGAGGTTTGCTTTCCGTCAAAATGCTTTATCCTGAAAATTATGGGATATAAACGGGTCGTAGATACTCACTAAAAACGTAGGCTTCTTTTTTGTAAAAAAAATATCCAAATCGGTTAAGTTGATCCAGAGTTTTGCGCTTGGGAATACAGTTCCGGTTAGATTTTTATATAGATGTGAAATGTTGTTTCTGATTACGTTTCAATATAAATTATTTAATAATAGGTTTACTTTTAATATATAATTTTTATTTTGTGTAAAAAAGTAATGTCTTGTGTCTACAATATAAATATTTTACTTTAAAAACCATATTGTTATTTAAAAAAATATTTTATAAAAATAAATATTTGGTTGGATTCTTTCTGCGAAACGTTGAATTTCCCTGCTTGCATAGAAAAAGCAATTTAGGAGAAAGGATCCAAGTGCATATTTTCATTAATAACTCAATAAATATTCGTTATAGCTACACCAAGATTTGCAATAGTAAAATAACAATAAATATGCATAATTTAAGATAATTTCCACATATAAGATGCTTTTCATTGCTGAAGAATACCGATTAGAACTTTAAACGTCTATATCTCAGAACTAGGTTTGTGTGGGTTGAGTCCTTTCTGCGTAACTACGTCCAATTATGATTTAAAAATTATTTTTCAAACATAACTGTTGACTGACTGACACTGACAGATGACAAAAGCATAAATATCTATGACAGTCGTGCTCGCCATTATTTTAAGTACGCGTTCCATACTTCATTATTTCCAGACTGTCTTTCGCCAGACTGGTTGTGATCACGTTCATCACGTTGCGCGTTCGTTGTGATGTGATTCAGTCAGCTCTGTTCATTTCTGTTGTATTCTGAAAATTACATTTGTTTTCTAAATAGTTAAAACACTAATTTAAGAAAATGACTGAAAGAGGTTTTGTGAAGGCGCAGTCAGACAATTTGCCAAAAGTTCACGTTTTCATGATGTCCACATATTTAACATCAAATCCAAATTTCACGTCTGTTGAAATCAAAGGAGTGAAAGCTTTACGGTAATTACGTATTACATAACATATAATTTTTATTTTAACTATTAATTTTAACATAATTTCTGGTATAATTTTAAATATTTAAGCAACATAACCTAAAACTAATAAAATAACTTACCACCATCTACCGAAAAAGAAATCAACATTGTTTGAAAACACTTAAGAATTATTTAATGTTGTCTGGTCGAAATTGCTTTAAACAAGGCCGCCTTTTTGTACCTACTATATTTAATAATAAGTTAATGTATAATTTTTCCTTTTATTGCAAATTAAGGAGCATGAACCTATTGTATTCTATTTTAAGATCCTGAGCACAATGAAATAAGATTCATTTTGGTTATATATGTTTTTATAGATCACAGAGAGAATCATATGGTGATTCCGCAGTCGGATATGTTCAAGTTAAACGAGAGGAGGGCATATGTACAGTGAAAGCTCGGATTACAACTGAACATAATGTTCGTCAAAAGTGTTATGCTGTAACCCTTACTTGTAATGAGGCAGAAGATTCTTGTCCGTTCAATGCGAAGATTGTGCAGCACATAAAGGTGAGACATTGCTGAACTGTCTTCTTGTCACCCATACCACAAAGTCTAAAGACAAAAGTCTTTAATCAGTGCAGTCCAGTGGCGTTCCTTGGGAGAGAGCTATGGCCAGCAGGGGACTGCGATTAGCTCATGACGTACCAGCATGATGGGGAAATGTCCAAGCTTTGGATATAGGGAGTTAAGATCTTCAATGGGTTCCACCATTGTTTTTTGTTTTATTTTTCAGGAGGCTGTAAGCATGCCCTTGCCTTCTAAGCCTGGCTGCATAGGCGTATTGAAGACCCACCGTCCACTAGTGTGGATTGCTACTGGAAAAAAACAAAGTTGTCTTCAGTTGGAACAAGTTTAAAATTTATTAAAGCAAAAGACATTTGCAATGCACCCAAGAAGCCAAAACTTGTGTCAACAGAGACTTCACAAGAAAGTTTTTTAACTGTTGTTATAAAAGTCAGCAAGGAAGTTGGTGATACAGATAACCAACTCATGGAATATTTTAAGGAGCCAAGCAATTGTGAAAAAATGTCCATCCATCGTTTGGTAAGTAGTGTACCAAAGAGACCAGAAAATGCACAATAGTTCATTGAGTTTTGCAAGCTATCAATGGATATTAAAGCATGCGAAGATGCTGCAATTGCAACTGTAGAACAAAGCAACTGTTCTTTATGGCATGAGCTCAGGTACGCAAGAATAACAGCCTCCAAAGCATATGAGGCTGCACATTGCAAAACATTGGATGGATCTTTGATGGAAGCCATCATGGGAGCCTCAAAATTAAAGGATACCGATGCCATGAAAAAAAGGAAGATTGTTGGAGAATGAAGTGATTAGGGCAGTGGAAAATATTAAGAAAATTAAGATATATAAATGTGGGATATTATTGAATCCGTTATGTCCTATCATGGGAGCATCACCTGATGTTGAAAATGATCTTTATAGCATTGAAATTAAATGCCTTTCTAGTGAAAAATCTATTTGTAAATATTTAAGAAAGAATAATGAAATAACAGGAAAATGCATGGCACAAGTGCAGATACAGATGCATTTCTCAAAAAAGGCGAAAGCACTTTTCTGTGTAGCTCATTATGATTTCGAAAAACATAAAAATGTCAAAAAAAAAACAATATTGTGAAAATGTTATAGAAAAATGTACTATGTTTTGGTGTGATGCCATTTTTCCTCTTTTATTTAAATAAGTATAGGTTATTTACCCCCGGTTTCGCAACTAAGTTGAGTCGTTCTCAAAGCCTACTTAAGTTCATACTTAATAAAATTCTGTTTCTGAAATGAGATTTCGTATGATTGAATTTGGTTTGAGCAACAGTGCTTGAGAAATCACAAATTTGACAGTTCCCAAACTTAAATTCATGCTTAGGGACAAAAATGCGTTTCAGAAAGCGTTTGACAGCGCTCAAACCATACTTACTCAAATTTGAGTCTGCCAAATTTAAGTAAGCAATTTCGGCTACTTAAACCTTGATCAAAGATTTTTGTTCGCGGCAACAGCAGGATAATATTTTATTTTATCGTAAATAACTAGTCACAGGTGAGTTCCCTCACTTCCCATTCATCCCATTATTGTGAAATATCAAGGAAATATCAATAGCATTTCACTCGAGTTTTGTATTCTGTACCATGTCCGGTGACGATACTTCGTTGTCATCAATGGAGGAGCCGGCAAGACAAAGACCACCACGTAGGCCAAGAGCTGTAAGGAATCGACCAGATTATTTTGTTTCTCTTACCGAAGAGCAGTTTAAGGACCGATTTCGCTTCTCGAATGAATCTGCTACATTCATCTTTAACAAGATAAAATGTACATTAATATCCAGGATCCAAAGGCGGGACTGCATTTCGCCAATCCTCCAGTTGCTCATAGCATTGCGGTTGCGGTATTATGCCACTGGCAGTTTTCAGGCCGTCGTTGGAGACACAGCAAATATCAGCAAGGCAACAGTTTGTCGAATCATTGATAGAGTTTCTGGTGCCATTGCTGCGCTAAGACCACAAAATGTGGAAATGCCCAGTGCTCAAGAACGACCAGCAGTGGCTGCAGGATTTTACAATTTGGCCGGATTTCCAAGAGTCATTGGAGCGGTAGACTGTACGCATATAAAAATGAACTCTCCCGGGGGAAACAGAGCAGAATTGTATCGCAACAGAAAAGGCTATTTTTCAATTAATGTGCAAGCTATTTGTGATGCCAATTTGAAGATCCGAAGTGTCATTGCCCGCTGGCCAGGATCTGTCCATGACACCACTATTTAGAATGACTCTCCACTGGCAGCACATTTTGAAAATGGTAAATTTGGGACATACCTGTTTCTTGGTGACAGCGGTTATCCGTGCCTTAGGTATCTCATAACACCATTCATAAATACAGCAACACCGGCACAGGAAGCATTTAATAGAGCCCAGATCTCAACAAGAAATACCATTGAACGATGCTTTGGGGTGCTAAAGAGAAGATTCCCATGTTTACATTCTGGAATGCAACTCAAATTGCGGAAGGTTTACAAGGTAATTATAGCATGTGTAGTTCTACACAACATGGCTCTAGAACTAGATGATTATGTGGTGCTGGACAACGAAATAGAAGAGGAACCAGATATTGTGCCGCCTTTGCCTCAAGACCAACAATCTGCTGTAAGAACAGCAATAGTGGAGACCTATTTTATGAATATTTAATAAGTTATAAATAAAAATATTTGTTAATACTTTTATGTTGTTTAATTAATCGTCAATAACAAAATAAAAATAGTTATTTTAGGTACTAAATTAACTTAGATAATTATTTTTATCAGGCAACAAATAATTATTTTAATCAGGAAATTACAAAAATCTTAGTAGAGATCAAAATATTGAACAGAATAGTATGTATGGAAAAAACAGCAGGGTGATTAACATAAATTATGTTTTTTTTTGATAAAACACAAATTCAATTTTTTTCTTAAAATATTTTTTTTTAAAAGCTCTGCTTATTTACCTCTACATTCTACTTGTGGTTTCACTTTGGGCTTTATTATTCTGGGACGCACACTATTTTTTATTTTTGTTTGAGGCTCTGCTGGTATCATAATATCTGGAACTGGATTATTTACAAGAACTTCCCGACTGGTGTCTCCAAAATAGTCTGCCGCTTCATCAAAGGGATTTGCGTCTGGATGTATTTGATCATCTAAAATAGATAGATTGTGGTTTCAAAGCCCAAAGTGAAAAAAAAAAAGCTTTTCTCTAATTATTCGCCTGAAAAACGGAGAAATTGTGACGACCATGTCATAAAAAATTAAGACGAATATTATAAATCTGATAGAGTATTTGACGATGTATTGGACAGGTATGTTATTGTTTATTTATAATTTAATGTAAATTAAACATAAAATATTATATGTGTACACTGAACTAATATGACTGGCGTACTCTAGTACATTATACTTCAAAGTAGGTATAATGTTTTTTGGTTTTTGTCTTAGATTTATAATTGAAGTTAATGAACACGATGATGAAGATGAGGATGACGGCGACGATGAACAAGTTCAAACAGAGAGTGAACATGAAAGTGACATGGAAAATGATTTATAAAATAAAACACTTTTACATTAATAAATTGAAATTGGTAGATATTCTGAAGGTAAACATCCAAATTTTAATGCTGTCAAACTATAAATTTTAAGCTAAATATGTCATTTTTTTTATATCGGTTTTGTTAGCAAGATTAATAAAAAAAATGTTCTTGTCAAGTCAAGGAGTCAGTCGATTTCACTCAACCCCGAGGTGAACTAAAAAAATAAGTTCTCGTTCTAGTGTCACAAACATTGTAATTCCACTTTTCTCGGCGAAAATTACTCTTTAGTATCAATTGAAACGTTTTTTGAATGCAGATCTTTTATTTTGCTCTTTAATCGAAAAAACTGAACTCTGCATAAATTGACAATCCTGTTTTCCTCTGAACCCCAAACCGTGATTTTATAATTTATATAAGTGACCTATCTAGTCTACCTACCTAATGTGAATAAAATCCAATTAGTCTAATTTTTAATCCCGCTAAGTGATGCTACTAAAAAAGCTCTTCACCGAACAAAGTAAAAATTTGGATCCATTTCAGGGCAATATATATTTTTTAAATGTTTTAAACAAAAAGATAAATTTAAATATTTACTTGCTCAAGTGAACTTATACAAAAATAACAAATATTTAAATACTAGTTGTGCTACCACAAAAAACTTTAAACACCGTTTAACAAGTCTTTAAATCAAAATTTGACAGATTTTGTAGGCGTTTGACAGCGCTAAACACCTGTTAAATACTGTCTTAAGTTTTTTCCCCCTGGGAATTCTACGATAAAAAGTAGCTTATGTGTTAATCCAGGATTTCAGCTAACTTCATTTCAAATTTCATTAAAATCGGTTCAGCCAAGTAACAAAAATACACACATGCACACATACATACACACATACTCACAAACTTTCGCATTTATAATACTTAACTATTAAGCAGGATCACGACTTCACGACCAATGTACCTACTTATCGAATTAATTTTAATGACTTTATTTTATTCTTTAGCATGGCATCACTTCCAACTAAATTCAGGGATAATAAACCTTTTAAATCGATTTCAAAAAAATATTCTCATTTCGGTAAGAACATAATGTTCGGTATGTGTGTAAGATTATTGGAACTGCACCATTTTAGACCCCCCGCAGACTGCAGACTTTTAGTCGGCCGATAGTTTGGTCGGCCTCAGTATGGAGATGTATGGTACATAGGTACAACCATTAGGTATCGGCCGATAAAAAAGAGTCGGCCGACTCGACCGATAGTTATAATGAGGCATTTTCATGACACTTTAAACATGACACTCCAAAATCGTCTTGAACTAGTTAACACTCAATATTATGCATAATATAACAGCCATGTAGTAGTAGTTATCGTTGTCGCATAGGGTTGAATTCACATCCATTGGGTTTTTGTACTGGCTGAAAGGATTCGAATCCATACCAGCCATTAAAAAAATGCAGTGCTGCAATTTTTAAATGATATCTGAGTATCGAAAAGTCGTCTGATAGAAAAGGTGCTACACTTAGGCCCACTTGCGTGGAAGACAGGGTTAAAAATATATATCAGGGTTAACTTTTTAAAATTTTAACCCGGACATTTGATTGCGCCAATGGAAAATAACCCTGAGTTAGCTATCCTGACGTTTCTTTTTGTACTCTGTGAATCTATGCCCCGTTTCAGGCTGAAAAGTAGCAAGCTTCTATTGCCGTAAAAAATATATAATTGAATGATGAATGATGAGGAACGAAAGATGTCTTCTATCTCGTTTTCACCTCACGTCTTTGCATAAAACTATCCCTCTCTATTTCCATTTTCGCAATCTGTCAGCAATTTGTATTTTGTCAATACAAAGTGTCATATTTGTGATTTCCTTGTAGGAATCAAGGAATTTGTATATGTTAATTACAAAAACACATCGTAAGCTGTTGTAATAAGATTCAATTCGGCTATCAACGTTTTAAGATGAAAAACGAGCCGAGCGAGATAGCTAGAATAGAGGCCGTTTATACCTTTCCAACGCCTGCCATCCTTAAAAAAACGTGATAGTTGGTAGAAAATAGTTAATTTGAATTGAAAATGTTAGATTTTTATTTCAAACAATGATTTAATTATCATACGAACTCTAAGCTAAACTTATAATTAAATAATAACTTTAAACTTACTAATAAGAGATTAAAGTTGTTATTTAATAAGATATTATTTTGTAACGTACCTAGGGAATACAAGCCCGGGATCCCGCTCCCCGGGATCCCGGGATCCCGGTCATTTTCCAGTCCCGAAATTTTTGGGATTAAAATTTGCCAATCCCGGGATTTTCGGGATTGACAAAAAAGGGTAAATTTGTATATAAGGGTATTCTCGTAGCTTTGTTGTAATTAGTAAAATATCAAATGATTGTTTTCTACCCCTGTGACGTCACAGATGTGATAATTTATAAACAAATATGGCTGACAAGGTTTTCGCCTGTTTATGAAAAGTAGAACTTTTAAGTTAAAGTTTTGCAATTGGCAAGGTCCAAAAAAATAATAGATTATTTTGTTTGGTCTAATAGCCTCCTGACCCCGAGAGGTATAAATGTAACTATACACTGTTATTAAATAAAAAATAAAAAAAAAATACTTCTGAACTGTTTTGTTACTTTGTCAAAGAACAAATTGTTTAAGGGATAGGTACTTTATAAAACTTTAAAGGAATAACAGGGATACTCCATAAAACTTTTAATATATGTATTTTTAAACTATATATTATATTTTTTTTCAATGTCCTACTCATAGCACGCCAGGTGTCAGGAGGATAGAGCAATTATTAATCATATTAGATTTACTTTAAAAAAGAGTCAAGTAGCCTATTGTTTATCTTTTTTTAAGAAGTATATATTTTTTTTAACTAAGTTTGATCTGACAAAGTTCAATTATAAATACTGTGTCTCCAATAAACCTAAAAACTTTGATTCGTTAAACGTGTTTTTGTTTGTGACCTTAATCCCGGGACTATCCCGGGATCCCGGGATTGTCTTCATCCAGTCCCGAAATCCCGGGATCCCAAATAAAGGCCGGGATTGTATTCACTAAACGTACCTCATAATAATTATGTTAAACCTGTCATTATTATCAAACACTAGGGGCGTCTTGCACAACAAAGTTAAATAAAATTATAGCTGAACACAAAAGAGTAGAGATTAATGTTTTTGGAACTAAACAGATTTAAACCTGGCAATAAAAAAAAACTTGTGATTTGTGGTCTGTTTCTATGGTTTGAATGTCAAACTCGCCCTGTTCCTGTATAAACAAAGCGAATTTTGCTTAATTTTGGAGTTTTGTGGATTGTTGAGTTTGTTCACGAGGTGAAAATGAATAAAACCAGTCGCAGCGAAGCTAGACAGATGATTTACAGCGTTTACCTACGATGTTTGGCGGAGAATGAGGCTGGAGAAGTATTAGTCAATATATACGATGTTTATGAAAGAGCAGCGTTTTATACTTGTTAGTAGGTACTTAATTTCTAACCATTAACATACATTGCTTTTGTGCTCATACAGAAACCCCATGGATGTTGCATACGCCCTAAAAGAAGTATACTCAGGCATATACGCAGCCACAGCGCGCATCCAATCCCTGCAGCTGAAAAGGTTAACAGACGCAGTAATTCCCAAATCCCAAACCAACACTCTGTTCCTGGTGCATACACAGGAAGAAAAAGAGACCTTGACCAGCCAAGGGTATGGTGAAGGAATGGGCTCACGCGTCCTAACCATACACGAAGCACAGGGATTGACGTACGAATCCGTTGTTATCATAAGAACAAAAGATAAAATAAAGTTGCACGATAGCATACCTCACGCAGTAGTGGCGCTGTCGAGGCACACCACCGCCTGCACCTACTATGCGGATGAATAATTTATATAACTAACCTATTGATTATTATATCATAACTAACAATTAAAATAAGTTATCTTTAAGAACAGAGTCACACACTAACATCAGGCAAAACATGACCTATAACGACTGAGGGGCCGAGCCATTGCCAGGTGTCTACTAAGTTCTCCGAAGACAGCTGGCATTGGCCCTGTCCTTGTTAAGTTTGTTGCCATTACTAATGTAAGTGTGACTCTGAAAACCATTAATTTTAAAAAAAAAGGAAAAAAAAAAAGAAAAAAAAAAAAAAATTCTTGTATAATGAGATACACGGCTGGGGGTTTTTAGTCGGTTAACGCCCGACACTACCTGGGTCCTCTTCCCAGGTGTCCATGTGGATTTTCCCCCAGCAGTGGAAAAAAAAGGGAAAAAAGAAAAAGAAAAAAAAAAGAACAATATATATATAAAAGATAGAATATATATACCTATATATAAATGAAACTTCCTTATCGAGTAGAAAGTAGATAAAAGAATTAAAAACTATCTCATAAAAATTACCACTCTTCAAAAGGCACGGACATAAAGTCTGTGGAGAGATAACAATTTCTTAAAAAAAAAAAAAAAAAAAAAAAAAACATACATTGCTTATATTTCTTGTAAAAAAGTACTATTTTATGTAATAGAATGCCTTTCTATTGGGTAGGCGTAAGTGAAAACAGCTAGATTACTTTTTGTAATTTGGATTTTTATTTGGATGTACACGGTTAGACAGGTAAGACGATAAAGAGGAAGATGTCAGTTGTACATAGAGCACATTGCTTTTCTTAAATAGAATACAATCACACAATAAGGTCGTACTAGTTTATAATCATTATTCCAACAGTGGCCCTTAAACTAGTATAATAATATGTACTGTGACCTTACTCCTTAAACTTGAAACTAATTCACAAACTTAAGTTACAAAAACAAAAGTACTTATAACAGAAACCAAAATCATTTCAAAATAAAATCAGTCTCCATAAAATAGTGGCCCTTAATAAAACATTCAAATAACAACAAAAAAGTAACACAACAATAGGGGCTTTTACCCTATAAAAATATAAGTAGTTACAACAACAGGAGCATTTACCCTATAAAACACATAAGTACCTATCAACTTATAAATCAAAGTACTTACATAATAACTATGATACCTACTTAGATCAAACCTATTATTTGAACAAAGTAATTATGTTTCTCTCTAGTTACTGGCTTTGTCATGAAATCAGCTGGCATATCATTCGTTGGCATAAAACACAAGTTTATAATATTTCTAGCTATTACATCTCTGATAAAGTGATGCCTTACATCGATATGTTTGGTCCTAGCATGAAACATCATGTTTTTACATAACTTTTGAGCTGATAGACTGTCATTATGGATCAATATCTTAGAAAATTTTCCTAACAATTCATATAGCAAAGTACGGATAAATAATGCCTCTTTGCATGAATCTGATATTGCCATATATTCAGCTTCGGTACTGGAGAGGGCAACTGTTCGTTGTTTACGGCTCTCCCATGAAATAACAGAGTTACCTAATTCAAATACGTACCCTGTATGTGACCTACGGTCAATCTCGCAGCTGGCCCAATCTGCATCAACGTAACCTTTTACATCTAGGCCGCTCTTTGTGAACTTTAGTTTATAGTTTAACGTACCTTTAAGATATCGTAGCACACGTTTTGCCGCTTTCCAGTGAGACAAATTGTAACAGTCGTTGAATTGGCTCAAGACACTGACGGCATGCGTTATATCAGGCCTCGTACAAACTGAGAGATACATCAAACACCCTACCAAATTTCTATACTCTAAATTAGCATCAGAAATCGTAGCTTTTTCAAGCTTATGTTTGGTCTCCATAGGTGTTACCGCTGGCTTGCAGTCTTGCATGCCAAATCGCTCAAGGATCTTCTCTATGTACATTGTTTGATCTAAAAATATACCTTCACTATTTTTAGCAACTCTCATACCAAGAAATTTATGAACTTCACCCAAATCCTTCATTTCGAATTCGTTCATTAGCTGCTGCTTGATTTTTATTTTCTGTTTCGAATTTGGCACAGTAAATAACAGTATATCATCGACATACAGAGCTAAAATCATCAATTTATCATCATTCTTTTGAAAAAAGACACAAGGTTCGGATGATAGTCTGCAGAACTTCAGTTTGTTCAGTAATACATCTGTGATTTTTTCATACCACGACCTTGAGGCTTGTTTCAAACCGTATATGGCCTTATTGAGCTTGTAAACCTTACCTTCACTGCCCTTCACCTGGAATCCTTCAGGCTGTTCCATATACACATTTTCTTTGAGATCTCCATTTAGAAATGCAGTTTTAACGTCTAGATGGTTAATGTCCATTTCAAATTCAGCTGCTACAGCAAATAGTGATCTCAGAGTGGAATGCCTGATTACAGGTGAAAATGTTTCATCATAATCAAGGCCATATTTTTGTGTGTAGCCTTTCGCAACAAGGCGAGCTTTATATCTTAATAGTTTCCCATCTAATCCATACTTCTTCTTAAAGACCCATTTACAGCGCACAGGCTTCTGACCTTCAATAGGTTCAGCAAGATTCCAGCATTTATTATCTAAAAAGGACTGATACTCATCTTGCATCGCTGTAAGCCAGTGTTTGGCTTCTGGCCCGTTCAGTGCTTCAGACACCGTCATCGGCTCGTCGCAACCATGGCTCAGCATCACCGTATGAGCTGACTCGAGCGGTTCATCCTGAGTACTCACGCAAAAGTTAGAGTCCACGGAATCCAGCGTAGAGTCTCCTGGTACATAGGTGGGATCAGAACCTGACGTTTCATCGTCTGACAATGACAACTCAGAACTTGATGCCCTTGACACCACGCTTCGCCTCTCTGTAGGGACAACCTGCTCACTTGGAGAAGGACCTACACTAGCAGCGGAACCATCAGATGGCATCCTTTCCTCGCTGCTATTTTCCGAACAGTCCAACTCCACCATGTAGAACATGTCACCATCATTACTAACTTTCTTGAAAAACTTATTTTCGAAGAATGTGACATTTCTAGCTTTTATGCACTTACTTGGATTACAAGGATCTAGCAGTCTGTAGCCCTTACTGTCCTCACAGTAACCGACGAATATGTACTCTTTGCATTTGGAATCTAGTTTTGTTCGATTCTCGGTAAGAGCATACACTACACAACCAAAAGTACGTAAATGGCTTAGATTTACCTTTTGATTGGTCCATCTCTGTTCAGGGGTAGCTCCAGGCACAGCACGGCTTGGGCTTCTGTTTTTTAAATATACAGCCGTATTAACAGCCTCTGCCCATACCCTCTGGTCTAGTCCAGCGTCCTGTAGCATACATCTGGCCTTCTCGACGATCGTGCGGTTTGCCCGCTCTGCCACTCCATTTTGCTGCGGCGAGTGCGGGATAGTAGTTTGATGTCGGATGCCATGCTTCTTGAGGAATTCCCGGAACTGAGAACTAACATACTCACCTCCATTGTCGCTACGAAGCTCCTTGATTTTCTTGTTTGTTTGATTCTCCACCATTGCCTTGAAATATTTGAAGTTTTCGAAAACTTCACTTTTATTTCTTAGAAAATAAACAAACGTCTTTCTACTGTAATCATCGATAAACGTCAATACATACTTAGCACCACTGAAAGATTGCACAGGCATCGGACCACACAGATCCGTATGTACAAGCCCTAACACATCTGTGGCTCTGCTCTTTGATGCCTTCGGAAACGGCAAATGACTCTGTTTACCTTTGACACAAGCAACACATGCTTCAAATTTACCTACGTCATAATCAACACCATCACACATACCATTTTTCAGAAGACGCATGCTTCTGGCATTCAGATGACCCAACCGGCGATGCCAAGTATCCTGGGTAGTTTTGTTCCCAGATTTAGCCGCCATGGATAACTCCTTCTCCTCAGGAACAGCAGACTGACTGCTTAAATCTGATTCAATCTGTGGACAAACAAAACAGTTGCCCTGCTCCCTACCTGATGTTCCATCATTCAACTGATACATACCATTTACATGACTGGCTGTGGCAATAACCTCACCATCATCATATATTTTACAACTTTTATCATCAAAAATAACCCTATAACCCTTTTTAGTTATAGCACTGACAGATAACAAGTTGGCTGTCAGTTTAGGTACATACAGAACATCGCTGATAGTCTTTACTTTTTCCAATTGAATCTTAACATTACCCTGTCCGGCTGTAAAGATCTGCTCACCATTGGCAACGCATACTGCAACAGGCTTGCTTTCACGGAAATCAGTCATCATTGATTTGTTTCCACACATATGACTCGTCGCCCCGGAGTCCAGGTACCATCGATCACGCCGCATCTCCGCTGACAGTGCATTCAAAATCAGCGCTCCATTCGCCCCCTTTGCTTGACAGCTAGTAGATTTGTTGTCGTTGCTCGGAGTGCTTGACTTCTTTGGGCAGTTCTTGATACTGTGTCCTGGTTTCTTGCAGCGATAGCATTTGAAATTCTTCTTTGCTACAAGTGCTGTGGCCGATTCATCTTTACCTGCTCTTCTTTGGCATTCTTGTTGTAATTTTGCTTTGACAACTTGGCTCGACAGCTTGATATCCGAGTTCTCAAGTGCCATTATCAGTGGGTCGTAGTCAGGTGGCAACCCACTAAGCAATATTACCGCCAGGAAATCGTCGTCTAGAGGTGCTCCTATGTCTGTAAGTTGCTGTGAGACATCACTCACCCTGCCTATGTAGTCTTCCATGCTTTGACATTGATCGTACTTTGTCGCGAAGATTATCCTCAAAAGACTTAACCTTCTGCACAATCCTTTGTCTTCAAAAGCTTTCTGTAAGTTGTTCCAAGCTTCGTAAGCTGTGCTCGCGTTTCTTACGTATGTGAATATTGACGGCTGCACCGACAAACATATCTTCGCGAGAGCCTTTTGTACACGCTTTTCGTCTGAACAACTCTCACTTTTGCAGCAATCCCAAAGATCTTCGTGTATAAGTAACATTTTCATTTGAAATTTCCAATTAGTATAATTATCCATACCTCGTAGTTTTTCTAGAGGAAAAACAGTCGCCGCTGTGTTCGCCATACTCATGACAGTTCACTATTTTACGATAATTAGTTTAAATATTATCAAAATAATATGCTCAGTGTTTTATTTAAGCTCTGGGCCCATAACCTATTGGGTAGGCGTAATTGAAAACAGCTAGATTACTTTTTGTAATTTGGATTTTTATTTGGATGTACACGGTTAGACAGGTAAGACGATAAAGAGGAAGATGTCAGTTGTACATAGAGCACATTGCTTTTCTTAAATAGAATACAATCACACAATAAGGTCGTACTAGTTTATAATCATTATTCCAACACTTTCAATGTGTATTTGTTATTCTTATAGAGGTTAGAAAATACTAGTGTCATGACATCAGGGTCTGGATGCTAATGTTGTTAAAACATCAGGTCTAGATACTTTTTTACTAACCCCCGACTCAAAAAGGGTATCGATAAGTTATACAGCTGTAGGTGTCTATTATGTGTGTCGGTATCTTCGTGTTAGAGTACCTATTGGAAAAATATGTGTAAGAATATGTAATGGTCGGTACAAATTCCCCAGACATAATAATTTGCAAGTCACTGCTTTTCTGACCATGGGCGTACCCAGGTAGGGGCAGGGGGGGGCAGCTGCCCCCCCCCTAGCCCTTTCGAACCGGAGTTTTTTTCGATCATATGTTAAAAAAAATATATAATATCGCCTTATATGCCTAAAAGTGCTATGGAAAAATATAAAAAAACCGGAAAAACATACATTTTCCGTTTTTCCGGATAAGTCATAGCACATTAGTGCTATAGGGGTTTTAACACCACTAACACACATTCGTGCATTACAATATTTTACTTACGAAAACTACCTTTAGGATTATTTACTTTCTTAAATTAATCATTGCAATTGGAACTATATCATAAAAACAAAAATATAATTCCGAAAACTTAGCTTTTTGACTTATTTTTTTTATCTAACGAGATAGTTTTGACTTTCAGCACATAAATGACAACTTTAAGGGGTGAAATATAAAAAGAAAACATTATTAGCTCAAATATTCAGTTTCAGTCTCTATTATAAGGTATATACCTATTGAAGATAATAATAAAAGGGCAGGGCAGCTTCTGGCCAGCTGTTGGGCATTAGGGACATCAGATTCCAGAGAGATAACCCCTGTTTCTCATCTCTGGCTTGCCTTTATTTTGGTGTCTAGAACACTGAAGAGGAACAGGATCTCCCACCTTTTGCTTGGCTAGCTTGAGTAGTGTTTCACTAGAGCAAAAATGCTTGTAGAAGAATGAGTTACCCAGTAAGGTATATATAGGGATCTTGACCGATAACCGATAATGACTGAGAGGTATGGAATACCTCTCGATCCATAGTACCTCATAACATGTTGCCCCCTTGCTGCTACGTCACTGTAATGTGCTAGCGACTGTTTGGCGAAGGGGGGGCATTTACTGTGTCTACGAGTCACTCCCTGTCTTTATTCCGTGTGTGAAATATATAGGTCAGATAGGAGCCATAGTCCTTCCATAGTCCCAGTTACCCAGTCCATTTAGCACCCCATACCATAACTTGTCAAACGGGTCCCTACATAATAATTCGGCTCCATGAATGCCTTCCACGTGTCTGGGACCCTGGGTGCTGGTTCATGGTACAAGAAGTACAATAAAATTATTATGATAAAATACTACCTAATCCAATTTTGTGCATTTGTACATTTTGAACCTGAACTGCACATTTGTGCGTAGCTGTTTTTTTGTCAAATAAATATTATCATAGAATCATTGTGTTTTGCAAACAAGACTATGCTTACAACAAAGATAAGAATGTAATATAACAATGTAGCATAAAACATGTAGAGACAATTAGCTAAAACTGCAAAATAACATTAATTTCTTAACTCGCCCGGTGTCAGGATCAATGTATGTACGCCGCCATTTTCGTCGCCTGTCACAGGCAAACTGACTTCAAATATCAACCAATTTTTTTTAGGCATTAACTACAATATGCACAAACGATGCGTTTCGGTTCGAAGCGGCGAAATAAGTATAACGCCTTAAAAAAATTAAAGTACTAAATTGAGCGCACAGTCGTATCACTCAGGTTCGAAAGGGCTAGAAGATAAAATAAACGTACATTTTCCTGCTAAGTGGGAATTAAAAACGTGTTACCTACTCTGCGCAAAATTAAACACGTATGAGATGAGCTGCCCCTCCCTAGCTGAAATCCTGGGTACGCCCTTGTTTCTGACCATTTAAATAATTTGTTGCAGGAAAATCGGTAAACACAGTTTTAGAAGAATTGCCGGGGCACATTTGAACTTTTTCCTGAGCAAGAAAAAACTGTAATAAAATATCGATGTGTGATACTATCACTTTTCTCCTATAGTAATTACATAATGGGATAACCAACACGTGTTTCAGTGCAAAAAAAGAAAAAAACATTATGAAATAAAAGTTACAGTTGATTTGATTTAATGAAATTCATTCAAGACTGCCCCCCTATCCCATACTAATTTTTTCTCTTAACATAAACCACCCCAAAAAGTGGCATTTTATAATTAGTAAATATTTGAATCATTTCTCGTTTTGATTTTTTCTGCTAAAGTATCGTGATACTTTTGTCCGTTTTCTATACTATAATAGTGTGGCCACTTTCTTAGATTGCTACGCCCTCAATGATTCTCTACTCTTTTATGTTCAGCTATAAATAGTTTGTCTCTTGCTCTGACAGTATAATGTCAGAGCAAGAGGTTATAGATTTAATTTTATTTAACTTTGTTGTGCAAGACGCCCTAAGTATAGTGCGACAAACTTATCTGTTCCGGTGAGAACGAATTAAATTGGTCCATATCTCGTTACTCACTAATAAATTATATATTGATATAGGTTAGATGGATTTATTTAAACCGCAAGGGTAAATTACCATTACGGTAGAACTTAACATCCTAGAGAATGAAGAAATATTACAAATTTACGTGAACTCTCACCGGAACAGATAAGTTTGTGGCACTGTAGTATTCTTTTTAGTACCTCATGCCAACCCTTTCATCTGTCATGGCGGTTTGTTTTGAAGTTTTCAATGACAAAGGAATAAAGAGAGGACTTGGCATAAAAATCGGTACTTAAAAATATATCGTCGTCTCTTTTTAACTTATTGGTGTTATCGTACGTAAAAAAGGACAACAGTAGTTTTGTCTTTGCCTAAAATTACAACATTGCGACCGGTCGCCATATTGATTGACATCCAAACACAAGGTACTTCAGCTGTCAAACAATTTGTTTACATTTTTCAAGAAAATTTTGTGTTTTATGTGAAATTGTGCCTGTGTGTACTGTGAAAACTTGCATAATACTGCCTTTATCATGGGTAGATGCGGTGTGTTAAGCCTCGAATTCACTAGGGCACAAGTTCTGAGACTGTTACAGAACATCTACGGTGCGTGTTCTCAGAACATTTTGGTAACATGTCGTGATACAGAAGTCGCGCACGCGTCCACACTCTGCAACAGCGGTCGCTAGACCTAGTAAAAAAATTCCTTAAAAATATCATGGATTGTCCATTGTCATTGTCAAAAAATTGCCCAGATATGAGTCGCCTGATGATAAAAAAGCACGGAACAAAACAAGAAGACGAGACATTCGCATTGATACCTTGAATGCCAGGCTTAAAATTGCGATACATAGCGCTCGGTATCAGGCAGTCCTCTTATATAATAAACTACCGACTGACTTAAAACAAATTGACGAAATAACAAAATTTAAAAATTCCTTGCGTATCTTCTTGTTGAAAAGGTGCTTCTACTCTGTTGACGATTTTATTAACTTTAGAAATGTGCATGACATTTTATTTTAATATAAATATAAAATTTTGTTGTAATTTGTAATTGGGTATATTTAATTAAGTATTATTATTGTGAATTTATTATTGTTCTGATTTGTTATTTTTTATGCATGTTATATTATATTTTTGTCTATAGTAAATTCAAATACAATGTAATTTTGTGAATGAATAAATGAAATGAAATGAAATTATTTTGAATGATTTTGTTATTTGTGCAAGAGTTTATGAAGATACTCTTGCTTTTCTACAATCATCTACTGTTTTACTATTAATATTTAGGGGTTTTATAACTTATTTATTAGCCATAGTAAATAGAGTTGTGGTTGGACATTTTCAATAATATCGATTATCGATATTTGAATTTAAAGTAGTTTTTTATGATTTTAGATTACCAAAATGTAAAAAAAACTAGAGAAAAGCGGCTGGATACACTCGGGGCCACAAATGTAATCACAACAAAATACTTACAATTATATTTGTTCCCTTACACGCATTTCGAAGAAAAATGTATTAACCGAACTTTGGATGTAACAAGACTTCGCGATGATGCTTTGCCTTCAAGGGAGTTGTTGGTAAGTTTTGAAAATAAACTAGATAAATTATAGTGTTTAATAACTTTTATATTGTTCGGACACTTTAGACTTACACAGATGTAAATTTCATAATAAAATTGTAATACATACAAAAGTAATAATATCTTTAGATACTAAATAATCTTGACATTTTAATGCAAACTGACTAAAGTTAATCTTACTGGTTATTAATTGTATGTTGTTACTACCTTTATAGATACCAGCTCAATTTGAAGACAGAGAGAAACAACAATCTGTTCCTCGCAAAGTATTTGAGGAGAAGCCTACCTGCAGCACTTGTAACTATGCAAATGTAAGTGCAATATTTCATAATACGTTGCTATAGGTTACCAATTTAGACATTTTACATACTGACTAAACATTAATAGTAGATTGCTATACAAGGTGCTAAAATGACCCATTATAAGGAGGTAGTATACAGGAGCTCTTCATTCTGAACAACTTTTGTTATAATGACCTTGGGATATAACGAAAAAAAAAATTGTTCCCGATACAAAAATTGGTTTACGTGACACTGTGTATGGGGAGTAGGTACATATTTTTTTTCGGGACTATCCCAAGGTCATTAACAAAAGTTGTTCAGAATGAAGAGCTCTGTAACATACTTCCGGATATGCAGCTACGAAAGACTCTCCCTGTATAGTCAACTTATATCTATTCTCAACAGTAACAGCCAAAATTAAAAAATAGATTAGATTTTGGGCAAGAGAAATGAAAATTTAATTGTTATTAATAGATTTTAATTATTATTACTACTTTTATAGGTACCAGTCCATGCTGACGGCAGCGGCAGTGAGAAAAAACAATCTGTTCCTCTCCAAGTATTTGAGGAAAAGCCAACCTGTAGACCTTTCAAGACAACCTTTGGGTGAACAACAACAGATTTCCGAATAATGAAGATCAGAATAAAATATGGCTAGATGTTGTCCCGGTGACACAAAATATAACAAAAAATTCCGTTGTATGTAGCCGTAACTTCAAAACAGAAGACTTCTATCACAGGGGTATAATCGTAACAGTTGTGACATTGCGAAAAAGAGACGCTTAGCTACATTAAGCGTAAGAAAGAAACGTTAAGCTGTAAATGTTTTTTGTCCTTTTTGCTGTGGCGCCTGTTTACGTCAGTTCTCTGTGCCAAACAATGAAACAAATGAAAAATCTGTGCCAAACAAAGGCTGACAGTTACAACAAAATTTTCTAAATGCTATTTATTTTTTATTTGCTAGTGATTTGTGGGTGTTTATTAAGTTTATTAGACTATTATCATCACTTAACGAGTGTGTGACATGGGTGGGTGGATTTTGTTCGGTTGTATAGAGCATATTGAACGAAAACACGATGGAATGATGGATGAGATATATTTTCACATGTAAGTAGATACTATCAAGTTTAACAAGCTTACATTCATCATAGTACTATCTATTGGCTCGATTTTAGTATAAAACGATACTAATTTTAATACTGTAAGGTCTTTTAGTATCAGTTTTAAGTAAAAATTACGAGGTACCATATCATAACAAATCACTTGGTGTTGCAAGTTATTGAAAATTTATTTTACCCACAAATATTATAGTATGCAAAGAAAATACTAGAAATTGTAACGGACTCGGGTTGGGTTTACAAATACAATTCTTCTATGGCCTGCCTCACCATGTGTGATTTCTTCTGTATAATATAAAGTTTATTGTATTGATACGAAATACGTGTTTCCTTTAAAAAATAACCCCATCACATATTTGGCCCACGATTATAATGCTCATGCTCATCCATTTATCTCTGCCTCATAGGTTTCCGACAGAAAAAAAAATATCAAGAAAATGGATAGACATTACCGGTCGCACAAATTGGGAACCAAAGAAACATACAAAAATTGTGTTCGGCACATTTTGAAGAGGATTGTTTCGATTGGACGAAGACAATGAATCATACAATCCACTCAGTTTGTGTATATTAAATAATTATATTGAAATCAAATAAGTATGAGTAAAGTTTTTTTTCTTATATCGTCGGTTGACAGGAAAAACTCACCAAGGCCGACTTTTCAACATTCAGATAAATGTTATCTGGGTAATTCAAACATTGAGAAACATTGAGACGCAACAGCATCAAAATTATTTCCCAGCAAAACTTTTATCTGGCCACTGAAAAACCAGCCCTTAGTGTCCCTTTCCTATCAACCGACGATATACTCAACTTTGTTTTTGTTATTATGATAAGTTAAATTTCCCCATATTTAGGTTTTATTTTTTTGTCGGCAACATCTATGGTTTGAGTGAGAAAGAGAATAGTGCACACGGCGATTGCGAGTCTAGTTGTAGTTGGTCTGAGACTTCTATACAGCAAACTCCCGACAGTTATTGAAAGCCGGCGCAATATGGATTCTGTCACTCCTGCCGACATCATAGTCACTCGGGTCTATTGAATAAAACAAAAAATACATATTCTTTTCCTAAACCACTGCCGTGTAATCCCTGTTTTTTATATGTATGTAAAGTTGTATGTAAATATGTATAAAAGTTGATTACGTTTTTTATTATTATTTTATTCCGTACGGTAGGGTTACCGAATAATAAAAACTAATTCAATAAATAAATGTCTTTTATTTGAATTTGTCATGAATCATGATCTACTAAACTATCGCCGTCCTTGACAATCGCAAAATAATTGACACTTGCTATCTAATACCCCATTTACACTCTCGCCTCGGCCCTCGCCTCCTCGCTCGCCTCGTCACTAGTGCGGAGGCGCGAATGTAAACACCCACTCGCGTGTGACGCGAGTGGGTGTTTACACTCTCGTGCAGAGTTCAGTTGTCTTTGAGCTAGCAACGATGGAGGACGTCGAAGTTTTAGCCGCAACAATAAAGAATTTATGTATGATCACCGATTACTTCGCCGTTTACGGACCGATTTTGAAAATTCTTTTTTTTATTTATTGGGTAGAGATCCCATGTGGTCCCATTTTTTTCAAATTTTGATTCCACCTTCAAGGGTGGGTAAAGGGTTAAAAACAGGCTATGAATTTCCATTTTGGGTACCTATTAACCGATTGTAGTTAATGAAATTTAGAAAGTACATAGGTACTTACCTATATTTTTAACATTAAAAAAAATATGATGGTGACCTTGAGCTGTTCTGATGATGGAAACGGAAGGTAGTCAAGGGAACTCCTCAACGGTAGGTATATAGCAACTACTTCGTGTTTACTCGTTTAAATAAAAATTACGAGGTACCATATCATAACAAATCACTTGGTGTTGCAAGTTATTGAAAATTTATTTTACCCACAAATATTATAGTATGCAAAGAAAATACTAGAAATTGTAACGGACTCGGGTTGGGTTTACAAATACAATTCTTCTATGGCCTGCCTCACCATGTGTGATTTCTTCTGTATAATATAAAGTTTATTGTATTGATACGAAATACGTGTTTCCTTTAAAAAATAACCCCATCACATATTTGGCCCACGATTATAATGCTCATGCTCATCCATTTATCTCTGCCTCATAGGTTTCCGACAGAAAAAAAAATATCAAGAAAATGGATAGACATTACCGGTCGCACAAATTGGGAACCAAAGAAACATACAAAAATTGTGTTCGGCACATTTTGAAGAGGATTGTTTCGATTGGACGAAGACAATGAATCATACAATCCACTCAGTTTGTGTATATTAAATAATTATATTGAAATCAAATAAGTATGAGTAAAGTTTTTTTTCTTATATCGTCGGTTGACAGGAAAAACTCACCAAGGCCGACTTTTCAACATTCAGATAAATGTTATCTGGGTAATTCAAACATTGAGAAACATTGAGACGCAACAGCATCAAAATTATTTCCCAGCAAAACTTTTATCTGGCCACTGAAAAACCAGCCCTTAGTGTCCCTTTCCTATCAACCGACGATATACTCAACTTTGTTTTTGTTATTATGATAAGTTAAATTTCCCCATATTTAGGTTTTATTTTTTTGTCGGCAACATCTATGGTTTGAGTGAGAAAGAGAATAGTGCACACGGCGATTGCGAGTCTAGTTGTAGTTGGTCTGAGACTTCTATACAGCAAACTCCCGACAGTTATTGAAAGCCGGCGCAATATGGATTCTGTCACTCCTGCCGACATCATAGTCACTCGGGTCTATTGAATAAAACAAAAAATACATATTCTTTTCCTAAACCACTGCCGTGTAATCCCTGTTTTTTATATGTATGTAAAGTTGTATGTAAATATGTATAAAAGTTGATTACGTTTTTTATTATTATTTTATTCCGTACGGTAGGGTTACCGAATAATAAAAACTAATTCAATAAATAAATGTCTTTTATTTGAATTTGTCATGAATCATGATCTACTAAACTATCGCCGTCCTTGACAATCGCAAAATAATTGACACTTGCTATCTAATACCCCATTTACACTCTCGCCTCGGCCCTCGCCTCCTCGCTCGCCTCGTCACTAGTGCGGAGGCGCGAATGTAAACACCCACTCGCGTGTGACGCGAGTGGGTGTTTACACTCTCGTGCAGAGTTCAGTTGTCTTTGAGCTAGCAACGATGGAGGACGTCGAAGTTTTAGCCGCAACAATAAAGAATTTATGTATGATCACCGATTACTTCGCCGTTTACGGACCGATTTTGAAAATTCTTTTTTTTATTTATTGGGTAGAGATCCCATGTGGTCCCATTTTTTTCAAATTTTGATTCCACCTTCAAGGGTGGGTAAAGGGTTAAAAACAGGCTATGAATTTCCATTTTGGGTACCTATTAACCGATTGTAGTTAATGAAATTTAGAAAGTACATAGGTACTTACCTATATTTTTAACATTAAAAAAAATATGATGGTGACCTTGAGCTGTTCTGATGATGGAAACGGAAGGTAGTCAAGGGAACTCCTCAACGGTAGGTATATAGCAACTACTTCGTGTTTACTACTGACTAGTAGGACTTATAGGTATCATTTGCTTCTTAATTTTGATTGTCAATTATTGCAAATAAACTAAGTATAAATAAGTAATAAAATAAAATAATGATAAAAAAAACGACTTCAAAAAACCACTAAAACGTAAGAAATAATTTAGGGTTTAGACATGGTTTAGACCTATTCTATGTGACAGTACTAATATATCTAAGCAGGTAAGTACTGCTTTTATTTCTTACGTTTTAGTGTTTTTTATTATTATTATTTTATTGAAATATTTACTTATATGAAATTAAATGTTTCGTCTTGCGACCAATCCATTATACAACTGAGGAAAAAAACACTACGTTACAATTATACGACGACGAACACAACCTACGCGGCACGATGTAGAAGCCAGAATGAAGCGGACGCGAGAGTGTAAACACCCGCTCGCGTGCGACGCGAGCTCGACGCGAGCTCCTTTGACTCGTGCCCCAAAAACCGCTCCGGACGCGAGCGCCGCGAGTGGCGAGGCGAGCGAGGAGGCGAGCCACGAGCGTCTGTTCACACTCGCGCCTCGCCCCTCGCCTCCTCGCTCGCCTCGCCACTCGTGCGAGAGTGTAAATGGGGTATAAGCATCCCGGTTCTATGCAACTCCGAAGTGTGACGAGATTTTGACGACGTACGGTAGCGATTGTTTAGTAGAATTATCCATAAATTATCTAGGTACCTAAATTTTTTTTTGGGTCCCAATTTTTTATCACAATAATAAATATATTATTAGTTACAACCATTGAGTATGAATGGTCTGGAGACGAAATAGGCAGACGTTCCCCTCTGGCGGGGTGGTAGGCCAGAAAGGCCCACCGATTTATAAAAACTAGTTGCAGTCTCAATTTTCACTAGACTCAATCTAGTTGGCAAAGCGCTCGTTTCATAGAAAATGATTTGTTTACATACTAAAATGACAGCTTCAATTCATAGAATATCCGGATTCCGGATTTGATCACAGATTTGGTCATGGTTTATTGTTATTAGCTGTTTCCTAGCAACCAATGTCAAAAAAATGCAATAGTGATGTACCGGTATGTAGATATGTATTAATCGACAAAAAAGGTCATAGTTGGGAAGCGTCCGTAGTCGAATTGGCTTCAGTAATCGTTACTGATCACTGAGGTTAAGCAACAACTGACACGGTCAGCCATTGGTAGGTACAGCATGAGTTACCGATTTCAAATGGTTCTTTTCTGGACGCTTCCGTGCTTCGGACGGGACGTTAAGCCGTGGGTCCCGGTTGCTGCTTCGGCAGCAGTCGTTAAGCCTAGTCAGAGGCCGCCCGAAGGGGCGGCTTGAAAGCATCTGACCGTCGGGTTGCCCACTTACTCTACAACTTCATTGCATTGTACTCATTCAAAAACGGCGATACGGCTCGCGACCTATCACGTGAGTATAAATGTACAGTGAAAAGCGGGTGACTTCGTTTATTAATCATTCCTAATTAAATTTAACTATACCTAATTAATTTGAAATTAGTATTTCTAACCCATGTTCTCGAATTCATCGATAACACTTATCGATAATTGTTACATCCATTGGCAAGAAAAATGAAAACACTGTGTTCATTATTAAATGTCACTTCACGTAACCCTTATTGCTGGGAATTAAAACTCATAATGATATGTCCCATGAGACATAATCATGGTAAACGGCAAAATTTCCCCCCGCAAAAATTGGCAGACTTTTTTGTATCAAGAATGATCGCTATGACGCTTCCCGAGGGTACACCCGAGTCCGCGTTGTTCTATGGTTACAACAAGTCCCCAAACACAAAATTTTTGGTCACCTTATTAGAAAGGGACAAACGGCCTCTTTACTACACCTCCTGCTCGGCTCGTTTTTGGGTTCCGAGTACTCAGTCCTGCTATACAGGGTGGCCCAAAGAGTGACGTCCAAAGGAAAATGTTTGATTCCTTAGGTCAAGGGGTACCCAAATCACCCCCATGTATGTTCAGCATTTTTTTGTAGTTTAGGAGTTATGATTTTTTTTCCTAATTTTCTACGAAAGTCGACCTCAGTGGATTAATTATGTTTTATAATTTTTTTGGATAACTTTTTTAAAGTATTTTTTATTTTTTTATCATCCTCTTGAGTTGTTCTTTTAACCATAAAAGTTTCAGCTTCCTAGCTGTAATGTAAGTTAGTTATTTTCATATCGAAAGTTCAAATTATATCATCGAGCTAGACTGCTCTGAATTTTCAACTTGAAATTAAAAATTGAAAAAGATATTCTCATGGTCCCTTATTAATTTTAAAAACTCCGCAAGGTTCCAAAATTACATAAAAATAAAAATAAACTATTGCTTAATGGGGTATTATTTGCAGAAAAAAGCCTTCAAAGGTACCTGTGTGGAAATTACAGAATAAGTAAATTGTTTCAGAAAGTTGAAATATTCCTGTTATGTCATTACCATAGGTCTAATTAAGTTAGAAAATGTATCAAATTAAAGGGAAAATTAAATAATTTACTTTTTTTTTATAAGTTACATTTTTGCATGTAAATTCTTAGAAAAATGTTTTAGTCTGAGTAGTAAGATTTATGAGATAATTTTATTATTAATAATAAGTAAATAAACTCTAATAATTTTTACACATTTACTCACAATAAATTTTCAAAATGGCGACCTCCCACAGCAATACACAACCTACATCTACGCAAGAAATTTTCTTTAAGTCGCCTATACGCTTCTCTGTTTCATTCAGATGTCACTTTTTGACAGATGTCACATTTTTGAGAAAAGTTACTTTTTTGACATGTTAAACTTTTTGACAGATGTCATATTTTTTACATTTGTCACTTTTTTGACTTAAAGAAAATTTCTTGCGTAGATGTAGGTAGTTTATTGCTGTGGGAGGTCACCATTTTGAAAATTTACTGTGAGTAAATTTGTAAAAGAATTACTTGAGTTTATTTATTTATTATTAATAATACTTACAATTATCTCATAAATCTTACAACTCAGACATAAACATTTTACTAAGAATTCACATTCAAAAATGTAACTTAAATAAAAAAAAATAATAAATAATTTTATTTTCCCTTTAATTTGATACTTTTTCTAACTGAATTAGTCCTTAGTAATGACATAACAGGAATCTTTCAACTTTCTGAAACAATTTGACTAATGAGGTAATTTCCACCCAAGTACCTTTGAAGGCTGTTTTCTGCAAATAATACCCCATTAAGCAATAGTTTATTTTTATTTTTATGTTATTTTGGAACCTTGCGGAGTTTTTAAAATTAATAAGGGACCATGAGAATATCTAGTTCAATTTTTAATTTCAAGTTGAAAATTCAGAGCAGTCTAGCTAGATGATATAATTTGAACTTTCGATATAAAAATAACTAACTTACATTACAGCTAGGAAGCTGAAACTTTTATGGTTAAAAGAGCAACTTAAGAGGATGACACAAAAATAAAAAATAATTTAAAAAAGTTATCCAAAAAAATAATAAAACATAATTGATCCACTGAGGTCGATTTTCGTAGAAAATTTGTAAAAAAAATCATAACTCCTAAACTACTAAAAATTGCTGAACATACATGGGGGTGATTTGGCTACCCCTTGACCTAAGGAATCAAACATTTTCCTTTGGACGTCACTCTTTGGGCCACCCTGTATATACAAAGTCCTTGGTAGGAATACATTACGATAATTATGAAAAATTTAAAAGAAGCGGTGGTAGCTGAGTTGCGTAAGCGCCCGCTTCTCACACAGGAGATGCGTGTTTGAATCCTAGCGCTGACATACCAATGAGTTCTTTGGAATTTAAGTACAATGTGTGGCAAATTACTACCACACATTCTACTTCTACCACAAAACCTTCAAGAACCTTATTATAAGCAGCTACCTTCAACCTAACCGTACCAGCAAGCAATACGCAACCAATAACAACAGCAAGTATTGATTTTATTGAACACGGTTGCAAGTTGTGCTTTAGATAACAGCAAAGATAGCCCTGAAAAGTGCAGTTTCTGGAAACAAAGAGGGAGTTCTGAAAATTACTGTTCAGCAAACTCAAGCAAGCAGCAGCAGCGACAACCACCGTCACCGCGGCAGCTCAGAGAGGAGAGCCTCCGACAACGCCGAAAAGGAACGAGTCCCCGCGCATTCCCCGGGCCACGAGTATTTAAGTTACGACCGCGCGTACAAGGCTTATTTTCTGTAAATAAATTATTATTCTGTCCACTCACCACACAGTATAATTTTCTACCTACCTACCCAATATCTCCAAAAATGTATACCATAGCTCTTACGGTGAAGAAAACATCGTGATCTATTAGATATGTGTACCTACTCTAAAGTGCATTGTACTCTTTCAAAAATGGCGATACGGCTCGCGACCTATCACGTGAGTACAAATTTACAGCGAAAAGTTGGTGAGTCACCTGATCACCACTGACTACCCCTTCGGGGATTACAGTCGTAGTCGTGAGCATATGTATTGTAACCACAACATCGTGCTCTCAATTTCATAAGTGGGGACCACTTGCTACTTTGCTAGATGGTGGAAAAATATAAGAATGATGAGTTAATCATCATAATCAAACATTTCCAACGAATACAAGAATATTGTTAGCAACCTTTTCTTTTGACGTAGGCCGGGTTAGCGTCTTAACCCTCCAATATGGAGAGTTAAATATTTAACAGTTTATCTCAAGGTTAGCGCTTATAATTCAGCGGTGCAAGACAAATTAATAATCTAACCCTTTTTATGTCAAATATCTCCGGGTTAATTCGCTAACCCAGGTCTGCGCAAGTGGACCTTAATTTGTCTGATTTATTTTTTTATCATGTCTAACAATTTTCAGACATACCTTTACCTACTGCTACTGCTACGTTACCGATCGGTGAAATTTGTTCAAAACGATCTCAAAATTTTATGCGTTCAAATTTCCGTTTGAAAATTGTTTTGTTCGCATTAAATACTTAACCAAAATTTACTAATAAAAAAGATTTTCAGACGTAGGTATTGTTATGAGTCATTTTTTGTCTCATTATGAATTTTTTCAGTGATTTAACGGGTCTGCGCTACACTTTAACGTCTGAAAAAATATGTTTCCGGTATCTTAGAACTATCATTCAAGTACAGTCTGCAAATCAGACAAGTGTTCAGTCAGAGGGCTTTCTATAGGGTCTTGCTTGCCAGACAAGACTGACAAAGTAATGTTATTAAAATCTGGTTATTCATCATCAAAGTCGTAGCTTCGTGCAGGCGGAGTTGCCGATGAGATTGGCACAACAATTATGTAAATGGCTATATAAAAGAATCTGACCTAAGATTCTGACCTAAACTATACAACGGATAAACTCATTGAACCGGAGACGAGAGTCCAAGATTAGAGTACAAAAAACACTTTTCCAACAGAATTCATAAAAAATCTGAATTTTGTGGCCTACGCTGCGCGTGACGCAGACAAGAAAGACTTCTGTCGCGCTCTTTCACTCAAAACTGAGCAGAGAACGAGCGAAGCAGAAGATAACTACACTATACTCTAATTTTTAATTCCGCGGAATTCTGACATTTCATTAGTGATACCACTAAAAAAGCTCTTCACCGAAAAAAGGAAAAATTTGGATCCATTTAAGGGCAATATTCTTTTAAATGTTTTCATAGAAAAACATAAATCTAAATATTTACTTGCTCAAGTGAAGTAGGTAATACAAAAATAACAAATAATTCAATACTAGCTGTTGCCACGAGCTTCGCTTCAACTTAATTAGTTTGCCCGTGGGAATTCCGCGATAAAAAGTATCCTTTTTATCGCGGAATTCCCACGGGCAAACTAATTAAGTTGAAGCGAAGCTCGTGGCAACAGCTAGTATTGAATTAAGCTATTATGTGTTAATCCAGGGTGTCAGCTAACTCCATTCCCAATTTCATTAAAATCGGTTCAGTTGTTTTGACGTGAAGAAGTAACAAAGGTACACACATACATACATACACACATACTCACAAACTTTCGCATTTATAATATTAAGTAAAATCACGACTCACGACCATTGTATCGAATTAATTTTAATTACTTTATTTTATTCTTTAGCATGACATCACTTGCTACTAAATTCAGGGATAACAAACCTTTTTAATCGATTTCAAATAAAAGATTCTCAATTCGGTAAGTACATAATATGTTCGGTATATAGGTACCTATGTAAGATTATTGGAACTGCACCATATTAACATATGACAATCAATTGAGCCTAATAAACAAATATGATTTTTTTTATTGTATAAGTATGTTTATATGTTTGTTGGTATGTATGTTTGTCCACGAATATCTCGGAAACGATTGATCCGATTGTTACTAATATTCTTTTTTAGAGTTCCGTACCTGAAAAGGAAAAAATTGTTGTCCGTCTGTCTGTCACCACCCTTTTTCTCAGAAACGGTTAAAGATATCAAGCTAATATTTCATATAGATGTACATAATGATGAAATTAAAAGGAAAAATATCTCAGCTAAGTAGACTTTTACGGAACCCTCAGTGCGCGAGTCGAACTGGCACTTGGCCGGTTTCTTATTGTTGACCTTTCGCGTTGTGATAGTTTGTTGATTTTTGTTCAGACTAGTATTGAAAAAAGTACCCAGCCAAAAAAGGTTTGTGATCTCTGACATGTCAAAAATGGATAACTGTCAGAATTCCATGAGATTAAAGATTAGAGATTAGAGTAAATAAAAATATCCAAGATAAGTAGGAATAATAACCGACACAAATTTTGTCCAATACGACAAATTTCGATATAAGTAATAATTTTGTCGAACATTAATTTTTCCTAACACGAATAATGTCTAACATCAACAGTCAATTTTCATTCTTTGATTCAAGCTAATGCCGTCTCTTCACTTTATGAGGCCATCACACCCAGGCGCGGATCCAGACGTCAAAATAGGTGATGGGCAAGTCAAAAAAGGTGGTTTTGCCTCGCCTTAAAAGAACCTGATAGCAGATGTTTTTGTATGTCGGCAGTGGTCATATTATGGTTATAAATAATAAATAAAAAAATCCTCCTCAAAACCTTCTGGACTTAATTCAAAACTGAAATAAATGATTCAATTTTTTTTACCGACTAAAGTCTGTGTTACGGCAAAAGTTACTATACAAGTATACACTAAGACTAAATTTTCATTTTTTTTTCCTCAACCTCTAGTGTCCCACTGCTTTCCCAATTTTAGTTTAATTCAGGCAAATTTTATCTTGATAGGAAAAATATTTTTATGATAACTACAATATATATAATACTCTTTATTTGCACCAAAGGAATCAATACAAAAAACAACTAGGTACCTACAGCTATTTAAAACAAAGCCTTTTTTGACAAAAAAATGTTTCAGATTCCTCAATTTGGAATACCTACATTACATTTATGAAGGCAAAAGTTTATAAGTTTGGAAGGTTGTTTTTAATCTTTCACGAGAAAGCGAATGTAGATAACTGACAACCTGAACCTAAATTCAGGCTAATTTTGCATTGGGGAATTCCCAAGGGATATGCCTATAAGAAAGCGTAACAAGCGGGAATAGTTAATTACTGACTTAAGACAAGTACAGTAAGCATATCTTAATAGGAATCATTGCTGTATCACTGTATTTTTGATAATTAGGTATGTTGTTTGGGATCCTTCTCAAAGTATAATTCGAATTTTGTGTCACTTTTAAATGATCGCGCGATGAGTTATGGCTGTGGCATATTTTTTATTTGTCCTTACTTAAGTATATATTTTTAAATATCTAGCCATTAATATGGAAGGATAGCTTTCTTATCTGAGCCTTCCTACTATGACTTTTTATATAAAACAAAAACAATAAACGCTGGTTTTTAGCCATATTATTTGAATTCTAATATGTGAAGAATCCGTTTGCATCCTAACTATAGGTACCTATAAATAGTTAATTACCCCTACAACTTTAAACAGCTGGATCCCAAGAACACTATCAAGTGTTAAGGTGGGTCTACGCTAGACGAACCGAGCACGAGCGGAGCCATTCAGGTTTCGTCGTTCATGGTGTCAAGTGTGGACGTACAATGAACCTACAACAATCACTGTCCTCGAACGCAAAGCAAACCCTTTGTGTTCGTCAAAAAACCGACAACAGGCGGAACGCAGCCGAGCACGAACGAAATGTTCGCAGCGCGCTCGTTCGAGTCTTGTAGGTCGGTCCACACTATACGAATCGTGTTCGGCTCGTGCTCCGCTCGTGCTCGGTTCGTCTAGCGTAGACTCACCTTTATGTATGTCGCAGGCATCTGGTTTAATCTCCTTTTTGGTTGAATCGCTAGCGCGTTCATTGTATGGCGCTATCCAATTGTATGACTAAAGGACAACTCGTCAAGTCGTTGAATGTAACGTTCGACGTCTTGACTGAACGTTATTCAGCGAAGTCGTTGAATGGGATATAGTATAGCAACTTTGTAATGTCTGGTAAGAATGAACATGACCAGACAAGAGTCAACAAAAAGACTATGTCACAAAGCCTTGATATTGGTGTTCATAAATTATCCAGTTTCGCCACATTTTTTTCTTTAAAACTATCCGCCGGCGGCGTAATAATAGGTAAATACATGTTGTCACACTATTTTAACACAAATAACGCACTTTAAAGCTAATTTATTTGCAAAAAATAACAATACAGGTGCTTTTTGCGTCAGCTGTTAGCTGTTAGACCCCATATTTGTTTTATTCACCACCAGACTGATTTTAAGTCCGCTAACTAGTTGGACATTTTGTGACGCTTATACAATCAACGTTCGGCCTAGTAGCGCCATCCAATAAACGCGCTAGTGATTCAACTTAAAAGGAGATTCAACCAGATACCTGCGACATATACACATAACTCGTATCATTTCGTTAGATAGGTATTTAGACTCACGAGAAATGAAAAAAATACCCTTACAAAATGTCGACACCAAATTACCCAAAATGATAACATTTAAGAATTCGATCAAAATCTTTACGTTTTTTATAATAACCGTATCATAAAAACAACTTTGCTTATTGAGATTAAACTAGTCTCATTGTATGCGTAAATAATGATTTTTGCTAAAACTATAAAAATTGAAAATTTTATAGTTTTATAATTATTTAACAACTATCTGGTGGGCTTTCGAGATGGAAAAAAAATAATTTAACATAACCCGAAATCATCACCACTAAGCAAGCACCAACTTAAAATAAACAAATGATTATATTGAAATCCCGTGGTGTGAAATGGCAAGTCATTTAGGTGATGGGCATGCCCATCTTGCCCATATGGGTGGATCCGCGCCTGATCACACCGACACGTCACTGGTCATGACAATGATTTCAAAAGGAATATAATAACTCTATTTTAGTAATAATTAGTACCTATGTAAGTCTAGCTCGGTAGCTGGAGGTCAGGTCAAATGCACACGCTTGCAAACCGGTCATGATTGGTCGGCATTTGGCCACACCACCAACTACCGAGCGGGCAAAGGGAGAAATTAGAGCAAAAATCTATTTTTAATGGAGAGAGAATACGTGAGATGAATGTTAGTTTGGTTGGATGTTGGTACCTACCTACCTATATGGCGAGACTAAATAGAATAAGAAATGAATATAGTAGAGAAGATGAATCATATGATTACTTAAATATTGTGATGAGAAGAAAGAAGATTACGTTAAGAATTTATATGAAGGCGTAATAAAAGAAGAAGAGCCAAAACAAAGTGTGTGTTTGAGGTCTTGTGTGGGCAAGGGGTGGAATACAATCCACCCCTTGCAATTACACATCTTCAATCTCAATCCCATGGCTGGGCGATGAAAAATGTGTCAGTGCAGTCACGACCCAACAGATAGACGAATGCAAATTAGGACAGCAAGCTGTTAGTAAACTAGGAAGCTACGTAGTTATCCGGGCTTGAAATTACGATAGTTTGGTCTAAACAAAGCCACAAGTAGGTACTAATTGCTAGAATATAAAAAACGAAGAACCAGACAAGACTTGAAAAATATCTCTATAATATACCTAGGATTATCCAACGAATTGGTTGAATTTCAGGGGTTTAAGTAGGTACCCAATGGCACATCTAAATGCAGTAGCCCTTACTGGCACTGAAAGTAGGTGAGTCAAAGAGAGGGTTTTGCGTATTTGCCACAACGCAATGTGTGGTCAGCAACATATTCGCCAAACTTATTGCCGAAATTGCCTACAAGTGGCCTATTTGGCAAATATAGGCCATGGAAGCTTTGGCAAATACGCAAATACGGATAGCCAAGTGAGGTAGCAGCATTATATCAGTGCAGTATCAGTGGCCCAGTTCTGGGCATGTATTATTTAGCGACTTTGTTGGTTCGTCGTCGACACGATAAGAAGAAGAAGCATTACTATATATCTATAAGTATAAAACAATTAATTTAATCAGCCATAACCTATTAGGTTCATGCGTTACCGGAACAGTTCATTTGGTGGCACCATTACATACAGCTAAATTACATCTAATAATTCAAAAAACAAAGTTATTAACACTGCTAAGTATATTTACCCCGCAATTAAACGAGATTGAGTGGTTGCTTATCAAATTTTAAAAAACACTACAAACTACAAGAACTTTTTCACTTCGTCATAAAAAACCAGCACTAATGCCGCGCCAGTCCCGCGTAGAACGTTCGAGAAGGCTCCCTTGAAGAAGGCCGATGGGCCTTCAGTCTTCAAGATGGTGGCCCAACAGTGGGCCGTGCTCTTGTACTGGCGCTCGTGGACGGGCCGGCCCGACTGCATCATCATCCGCCGCCGCACTGTGTCCAGTGGGTACGACGTGATGCCGGCTATCGTCGTTACAGTCTGGTACACAGAGATATAAATTATTGAGGTAAACCATAATAACGTGCAAAGTGATCGCATTGTGTCTAATTAGTGAAATGTCTAATTGGAAAAATGTCTAAGCCTTCCCAATTTGATATTTTACTTATTGGATTTTACTAGTTGGTCATTACAGTTTTTGCTCCTGAACGCATAATTAATTTACTCAACAAAGAAGCCTCCGATAGTAACGTATCAACTGAAGTGTATTAGTAAGTATACGTCCGGCGCACTCTGGGCAGTCAAAGATCAACAACTGACCCTGGCTGATCCTCTCATTACCAACAGTGGCTCCTTTAATGGGGATAGACAACACATAAACTATAATGTATTTTTTCTTACTTGTCGTAAATTTTGAACAATTTTGGAGTGTCTAAATCAATTTGAATTAATTTAAAACTAAGTTATAAAATAAAACATAATTACAATTGAAAAACTTACAAGCCAAAATGATGAATGATTTCGTACCATTTATTTTGGCCGTAGTTTATTTGTTTAATAGTATTTTAATTTAAAAGACACACAAAGATTGTTTACCTTTTTCGCCAAATAAGAATGAATATCTGAATGAGAGCTACTACAAACCTGTGCAATCATCCATCTGATGAAGACCGATGTGTTTTTGGGGTCGGCCACTAATCCTCGTGCCGTATCGTAGAGCCCGAAATACGTTGCTCGGTATATGATGATGCCTTGTACTGACACGATGAACCCTCGGTACAGGCCTAGTGGACCATCAGATTTGAACGTCTTCACGATACAGTCTATGAGGCCGTTGTACTCTTTAGCCTTTCCCTTGCCCACATCCACTGCTAGCCTGTAATAAGTTACTGGGCTAGAGTGACAAATTATAGTAATGGTGAAACATTTAGAGTCTAGGTACCTAAGATACACACACGAATCTATTCTTGAGAATCACAACATCGATTTTAGTGGCAGTATTAAGTTCTATGAACATAATCCTCTAAAACAAAAGTGGTCCACTCAGATATTCAGACGTTAGAACCTAGTCATTAATTTTGCATGCAATAAAAAAGTCAAGCGGGGTCACAGGTGGCGGATAGTGAACGGCCATCAGATATGGTGGTTAGCTGCGAATATTTCATTCATTGTAAGTAATAATAATACCTATTACTGTTATGAATAACGCATAGATATCTGCAGTTCGTTGACGGTATGAGTGTGCTTGGTGGCCGATATACTTTTCATGGTTATCAGTCTGTATGAACTCGATTAGCTGCTTTCGAGTGTACTCTGGCTGCTAATGGACTGTAGTTACCTACCTAACCCAACTTCAACTAGCTATAAGTTCTGTATACGTGGAAATCACCCGCAGATAAGACTGATCACATTGTGCGGAATCAAATCGATTATGTGTGAATCAGTAGACGACATAGGAACACTGTCAAGTCATTGAAAACGTACCCTGGCACGGACATTGGCTCAGGTCATAATCCCTTAGTTGCAAAGCTGTGTATAAAACTTAAGAAATTATGCCATCCAACACCTAAACCAAAAATGGATACATCTAAAATAAGAGATCGTGAAGTTAGGGTAAGGTTACATCTTGGCACAAATAATGAAATCTGCCGGTTAAAATTATCTAATCCGGACTACAACAACGTGGAAAACACATGGATGGATTTTAAAAAATGCCATTGTGCAGACAGGAAAATCTGTTTTATTTCCTACCCCTATCATTAATAAGAAGGATTGGATGACTACAGAAATACTGCAGTTAATCTCAACTCGACGGGAATACAAGGGGAAAGACCATCAAAAATACAAATGTATACAAAACACCATAAGGAGAAAAATAAGAGTAGCAATGGAGACTTGGTTGGCAGAAAAATGTCAAGAAAAAGAGGATTTCCAAGCCAAACACGACCATTTTAATCTACACAAAAGTATAAGAGATGTTTTAAGTAAAAGATATCCTAGTAAAACACATCTTGCGTTGTTAGATGAACAAGGTAATTTTTCTTCTTCAGTAGAAGAGAAACTAGAGATTTTGGAGTCGTATATCCGGACACTATTCCATGACAGTAAAATAGACAACAATGAAATCTCTATAACGGAATCTGGACCTCAGTTAATAAAATCTGAAATAGCACATGCTATAAAGTCAACAAAACGAAGGAAGGCTGTTGGATCAGACGACATTCCAGTAGAGATACTTCAAGAAATTGATGACTGTAATCTAGATTTCCTTACTAATTTCTTCAACAAAATTTACTCAACTGGTTACATACCAAGAGACTGGCTGAAATCTACTTTTGTAACCTTCCCAAAAATCAATCATCCGAAGAAATGCAGCGATTACCGGACTATATCCCTGATGAGTCACGTGCTGAAAATATTCCTTAAGAGGATAAATCCTTTTATGGATTCATAAAAGGATTTATCCTAAATGCGTAGCTATACTATCTAAGACTCAATTCGGATTTCGAGCAGGTCTAGGAACACGTGACGCTCTTTTTGGATACCAAATGCTTGTACAGCGGTGCCTTGATGTAAATCGCGAGTTACATATCTGCTTCATTGATTATGAGAAGGCCTTCGACCGAGTCAGGCATGAGAAACTTTTTGAAACCCTGAAGTCAGTGGGAATTGATAGTAAAGACCTTCAAATAGTCAACAATTTATATTGTCAACAAAAGACCAACGTGAGAGTTTATGACCGCGTTTCGACTGACGTCGAAATACTCAGAGGTGTGCGACAGGGCTGCATCATCTCACCGTTGCTCTTCAATATACAGGGTGTCCCAAAAGTCAACGTCATCCCTTAAAGGGCTGATAGGTCAGCTCATGAGAGGCCAGAATATCATAATATGACCTTCGTAAAAACTCGATAATTTTCGAGATATTTACACTTTTATAAATTTGCTGAAAATCGACACCTTGGATCAGTTTTTTGCGTGCCGCCGGTACAAAAATCCATATTGTTAGAATTTGTTTGGTGTTGCATCACCCTGTATAGCCCTGCTATTGATCGCAGTCAAAATAAATATCGAGTAATGCTGTATGTTTAAAAAAAACACGGTTTTCAAAGTCATAAAAGGTAATCGTATTTTTTTATAAACAACTTTGACTCTACATACTGTAAAAAAAATATACCACGCAAACCTGGTACCTTATTTGAAAAGATTGCTCATTTAATGCAGTTTCCAAAATGGTATGAAACGTTGCTATTGTTTCAATTAACAAAAAAGTTATTGCTATTTTAGTACAAAACGACCTCGATGTAAAATTGTTTGAAGGAAATTTATTTGACTGAATTTATTAAGGGTAAGTCATGTTGGAATGAGTAAAAGTAAAATAGGTGTCATACGACATCAACGGGTGTTATAATAAACGACAAAGGAGATCACAGTCTCCGATCAGGCTCGTTCTATCAGAATCGAACAAGCTCCTAGCGCCTTCCGAAAAATGGAAAAAGTCCTCTGTGACCGTAACCTGAACCTCAATCTACGCACGCGTATAGCAAAATGCTACGTATTCTCCGTCCTTCTATATGGAGCTGAAGCCTGGACACTCACCGAGAGAATGGCCAAGCGCCTTAAAGCGTTTGAGATGTGGGTTTACCGGAGAATGCTCAAAATATCGTGGGTCCAGAAGGTTCGGAATGTAACAGTCCTTCAAATATTAAATAAAAAAGGCACTGAATACCATAAAAAGACGCAAGCTGGAATACTTCAGCCACATAATGCGAAACCCCTAACACGAACTCCTCCATGTAATAACCCAGGGGAAAATACAAGGCAGGAGGAGGCCTGGGCGGCCAATGACATCATGGCTGCCAGTGCCAGTGGTTCCTACTGAGCACTGGAGAATTGTTCCGTGCGGCGGCCTCCAAGACGGAAATCAGCAGGATGATTGCCAACCTTCGCTAGGAGACGGCACCAGAAGAATATTATCTTTACCTATAATATTTTTGAGGAAGATGTACCTAAGTATAAATAATGAACATAACACTTACCGCGTCCGCGCATAGTCGAGAGGGTAGACGAAACACAGTGAGGTGGCCCCAGCTGCACCCCCCGACGCCAGATTGCCGGCGAAATATCTCCAGAACTGTTTCTTCTTATCCACACCAGCCAGGAACATACTCTGGTAGATATCCTTGAAGGCAAAGTTCAACGCTTGCGTGGGGAAATACCGCAAAACATTTGCAAGGTTGCCACGCCAGAAAGACAATATCCCTTGCTCTTTTGGTATACGGACAAACGCGTCAACCATTCCTGAAACGAGCAATAAGATTCACAAATATCCAATGTTAAATGTTACTGCTTACTTATTACTATTACAATATAATACAATTATACCTACACTAAGATCCACTACTCAACATAATAGGTATCTACGTGACTCAGGGAGCACAAGGCGTACGCGCACGACTAGGCGTCATAAAAGTTTTAGATCGAACTCTTATTCGCACCTAATCGTTTATCAGGTCTTGTCATACACCTCTTACCTTCTGCAAAGCTGATATCCAGGGAAATGATCCCCCAAAAGGTACCAACTAACTTTTAAAGAGGACTGCTACAAACCGTACGTTTTACATCAAAGGAAAATAATTATTTTCATACCTTTATACCGCTGATCTTCTTTGATCTGTTTGGAGACATGCTGCACTTGCAATAATAACTTGACCCTCTCGATGGGAGCCATGGAGGTCTTCGCAATCGCCGCAGATATGCCTCCCGCGAGGAAATCCTTCATGAAACTCTTAGCATCTGCCTTCTTCTTCTCCTTCTTTTCAGGTTTGTCCTCACTTTTTTCCTCTGACATCTCGTTTTTTATTCAAACTTCGTTATTATTTGATAATTTTGCAGATCCTACAATCTACAAAATATATATGTAGTAGTATGTTAAGTAGGTACGTAAATTATCACATTGGGTCCTAACACCTAACTAGCTTGTGTACTGTGTATGTGGGTAAGTATACTGTCGGGAATCGGATAGATGGAAGAAGGCCGTTTGTGATGCATCAGTGTCCGCATGAAGACACATTACGACATGATAACTCCCAGACTTACCATCTCCTATGAATTACTTTACTATGGGATTACTGTTTTATATACCAGCGAGACTCAGATTGTTAGGTAGGTTTAATAAACACTCACACAATACTTGAACTCTCTGTTTAAACTAACTTCCATTGCAACGTAAAATCCTGACAAATTGAGAAGTAAGATAAAGTAGGTAGAGAGGTACACACACTCAGGTGACCCTACTTAATTGGTATAACTAATATCTGATGCTGATGACGATCGATGATTAAGTTGAGTAGTTAGGCTTCCTGCACACGATACCGGAGGGAGGGGAAAGCGCGCGGTGGCGTGGCGGCGCGGTGGCGGGCTTCGCGCGACTCGTATCTACAGTGTAAATGCGCGGATACGGCATCGTGTGCAGGAAGCCTTAAGTAGATTCCTACCTTGCTAGACCACTGATTAATTTATTTTTAGGAATAGGATTTGCGTCTATACCCCAAAGATTTACTATCCAATAGTACGTACCGAATGCGTAGTCAATATTAAATTTGCTAACACGAGGCAAAAAAAAACGCAGAAAATCACAATAAAAAGAACAGTCGGGTCGTTCAAATGTCACTGTCATTGTTTTATAAAATCATAAATTACTTTTATTTTTAAATAAAGAATTTTAAATGAAAAAGTTTTGGTAGCAAGGAGTAATGATAACTAATGAGGGGTTCGATAGAACAACGCGTATAAAAAATTTACTCTGTGAACAACGCGGACTCGGGGACTTGTTTCGGTCTTTACTGATATCGATCCCTAATAGTACCTACACTCTTTAAAATTAACTAGTTCGGTCTCCTAGTACTATTAGTACTTCTTCTTCTTAACAACGAGTGTACAAGTAAGTACTTTGTCATCGTTACAGATAATCTTTATTGCTACTTTTGAGAAGAGCTGGTCGACTTCGCCGTGGGGTTCGACTCCCATACTATAACTATCACTGTCCTCAGACGCGAGTGGGCGGCGGGGTTTTTGTAGGTATGCAATAATCCACGCGCACAACTTGCACCATCTGCTCCACTCGCTAGCGTCTATGACGCGCGACCTCCTAGGCGGCAGTACGGCTAAGCCGATCGTTTTTAGATTCTTCCTTTTTTTCTAGTGTTTTTGCCAAGCTAGCCTGTATTATACTATTCAACTTTACTGTCACTTTTACTGTGACTTGTAACGTTAGAAAACATAAGTATTTTGATTCTGTGCGTTTTTTTCTTTCTATACTCTGTGTCTGACAGTCATAGATAATTTTTCGAAGTGTTGCCTTTGTGGATTGAATTTCGTTCTCGGGGACACAAAATAATATTTTTTCTAAACGTTGGAAACATTGAATCAGACACATAATGGCGGAGACTGTGTTATTTTTACGAGTAATTCATACTGGCAGCTGTTACTTTGGCTTACTATAAATTGTTAGTAATGTGTTGCGTTCGTCGAGAAAGCTGTAAACTCAGTGATTGACGTTTGAGTGAACTCTACAGTGTTTGCAAGTTGTTTGGAAAATATGGAGTCGTAGGCCGTGTGTGGACAGTGTTATTGGATCGGTGTCGGTGTAGTAGCCGGAGGGTGCAGCGCATGGTGAGGAGCTGAACTCAGCGCGATGGGGGCGCAGCAAGCAAAGGAACGCGGGGCGGCTGGCGGCGCGTCGATGCGGTCGGCTCGGAGCAAGCCGCGCGTGCCAAAGGACCCCCGGCTTCTTGGCTCCAACATCTTCACAGAACACAGCGGTATGTCTTACCACCAATACTTTCTATTCCTCAAGCTGACTGGCCAGCTCACGCAATAGACGCGCACATCACGGTATAAGTCGATCATGGAGCTAGTCGGGTTTGTATGATAATGACAAACCATGTTGAACCACAACTCCAGAGTCATGACTAAGGACTTGCCTTTACTATATACAATTGAGTGATGTAGGTGCTTTCCTTACACTAAAGAATCAATATACATGCATATCTTAGGGCATGCAATACCGATAATAGTTTTAATACCGGTATTGAGTTCCGGTATTAGGACTCAATACCGGGATCCCGGAATTAATACCGATATTAGACTTCCTTGTTATAAATGGCATATAATTTGTTTAGAGATCGTACAGGGCAAAATACAACAAGAAAAAGCAATCAAATTCTGTATAATGTAATATTTTTTACGAGAATTGAGTATTAGAGTTAACATTTTAGAATGCATGGACAATAAGTAGATTTCCAAATGCCAAAATCGGCATGTAATGGTTGAAAACAAGTGCACTTTCATAGTATATAGGAGCACAAGGCTAACTATATCTTAATCGCTTGATTTATAGCCTAAAAAATGACCAATTCTGGTATTACTTCAATACCAGTATTAACTTTCAAAACCTAATTATTATTTGTATGTCGGTATTGAAAAAAGCATGGATTTTGTCCGGGATCCCGGTATTGCGGTATTGCATGCCCTACTACCTTCCTACTTGCAGTATAACACCATTTATCCACACACTAACCATATTATATTGGATCATAATATTATAATAGAAGCCACACATTTCAGTACATATACCTACCTTGGCCTCAAACATAATGTCCACTTATCAAACACTGAAGAAGAAAGTTATTGATTTTAGGATCCTTCATTATGATTACTAAATCTGGTCTAAATGATATACATACCTATCACACTGCAAAAATGACATTATGCACAGAATTAACATTCTTCAAGCTGAAGTGGCCAATTATATCTTCCAAAGTACTAACACAGGTTTATCAGTGTTTGTCTGGATAAATAGTTATATGATATGTCCTGCTGGACTTACAAACTTTGAAAGGTAATCGGAAATGGTATGTATAAAGGTATGTGAAGTGGGCAAAGAATAGGAGGCTGTGGTTGTACTTTCAAAAAAGCTATATTCTGCATTGGATTGTGTTACCATAGTTATGTTCTCCACATTTGTTTAAGCGGTGGTAGCTCAGTTGGGTAAGCGCCCACTTCTCACACAAGAGATGCGGGTTTAAATACCGGGCTGACATGTACCAATGAGTTATTTTAACTTTTACAGTGTATACCATCGCTCTTACAGTGAAGGAAAACATTGTGAGGAAACCTGCATATCTAGATTTAGCACATCTAGATATGTGAACCCACAAACCCGCAGTGGACCAGCATGGTGGGCAATGGTCCAAGCTTAGGAAGGCAGTTTAGACCTTGGGGATATGCACAAAGGTTCCACTCGAGAGAGCCAGGTGCAGGTACTTACACCCCCACAGAGAATATAATAGAATAGAATGCCTTTGACAATTTTATTAAAACTTTTTAATATTACAGACATATATGTAGTCATTAAACTAGCCATTTCGGTTTAGGATTATTATGATGATGATTATATAGCCATTTTGGTGCTGTGTCGCTGGAACTTTTTCATTGCTGGCAATCTCACACATCATGCATTAATAACCATGTGTTCAACATTAAGAATTCCCGACAAGAACTTATTATTACTAATCACAGGAAATATTTTATGGCTAACCATTTATAGGCATTCCTGTCTATTGTATTAATATATTGTAATTTGAAAAAGATAATAATTATAGTGTTGATAAATTACAGCAGAATAATCAGTAATAATCACATATTAGTTTCTCATCATATTGCTTGACTCCAATTTTACCTTACCTAAGCTAGCACACTTGTATGGTAGTTTAACTACTCGACCTTTATCAGTAAGTAAATAGAGAATAATTAGGTAATTATACATAACAGTGCCCATTAAATTACTCATTTAAGAAAAGTGAAAGTCTTTATATAATTTAATGTTTGTTGCACAATCGTAAAAATGCTATGATTCACATAGCTAACCAAGGTTACCTTTTATATTTTGATAAAAAAAATATAACAATAAAATATACTAATACAGATTTTTGGACCAAATGGATCTTTTCTGCATAACGGCATGGACAATTAATAGTTAAAAAATTAAATAGATACATTTACAAATCATGAAAATACATTTAAAAGAAGTTCATATAATATTTATGATTACAGATAATTACATAACTAACAAAAAACCGGCCAAGTGCGAGTCGGGCTCGCGCACAAAGGGTTCCGTAGCAGCAAAATTACAGTTAAATCAACCTATCTCAAAAACTATAAGAGATACTTTGATCAAACCAAAAATCGTTGAAAGAGTTAATTAGCATGCATCACCTCTATTTTTTTTAGAATTTTATACCCCGTAGTTATAAAAATAGAGGGGGGGGGACATACTTTTTACGACTTTGAGAGCTGATATCTCAAAAACCGTTCACTTTAAGAAAAATGTTTTTTAGAAAACTTTATATCATTTTAAAAGACCTTTCCATTGATACCCCACACGGGTATGTACATTGAAAAAAAAAATTTCATCCCTCAGTTACATCATACATGTATGGGGGGCCCCACCCCCAATTCTTTTTTTTACTATTTAGTGTCATATTTTTGTAGCGGTTCATACAACACATATTCCCATCAAATTTCATCACTGTAGTACTTATAGTTTCCGAGTAAATCGGCTGTGACAGACGGACAGACGGACAGACGGACATGACGAAACTATAAGGGTTCCGTTTTTGCCATTTTGGCTACGGAACCCTAAAAACGAATGCTTCAAGCTAGTGTAGATTGCAATGCATATAATATTATTAATAAGCACCATATAAAAATTGGCAAAAATTGGTATACAACTCTCAAAATTAGCTAGCAACACACCAGAGCAGCCGAGCCAGAAGATAGCCAAGGTCGCTGCGGGAATGAACTAGCTATTAACCAATCAGTACAGGGAGGCTACCTATCTGGCAAATACAACAATATGTGTACATTTGCTGTCTGAACACTTTGGTGCTCCGGCTTGTTCATTAACTAAACACGAAAGTTAGAATCTGCATGAATTTTTTAGCATACAACTGGCTGCATATAATTTAATTACCGGGGCTGTGTAGATAAAACATTGCACCTTGCAGCTATATTACAGCATCATTCATATATTTGCAAGTTATGGTCCTAATACTAATTACATGGTGGTGTACCGGTAAGGACACATACTCCATTGTGTTGTAAATGGGTTGTTAGGAATATACATAATGTTCTGTATGTATAATACACTAGTTTGTCATTACATTAAACGCATTATACTCATTCAAATTCTATAAACTTTTATTCTGATGGGAAATATATGAACCTGTCAAAATTATCTATTGAAAAAAATGGCATGCTCTGGTTCAAGATGCTAAGATGTGCTATAATTAAATTTTACCTACTAAAAAACCAAAACACACATGTATAACAAATGTTTCTAGTTAACTAAAGATCGAAAAATCGAATGGCTGATGATGAAAGATCAAAAATTAATTAGCCTACATTAACTGCAGATGTATCACTAGGTGTAATGTAAATAAAACCTACTGATCATATTTAAAAAAATAGGAAGAATTATTTTATGTTATCTACTTAATTATTATGTATTTACTTTTTACTTTAGTCTTTAAGTGTAGAGTGTAGACATAAAAGTAGGTTTGTTTTAATTATTTGCTAAGTCTCGTTAGCATCTACACAATGCAAATTAACGGACATTATAACAGTCATTCAGAATCATAAGGAGTATTATCGAATTAAATTGCTACCTATGTAATCATTATCGCGAATAATAAACTTTACAACCTCAGACTGAAAGAAAACAGCTTCTCTAAATAGGTTTTATACGTCGTTTTTCAGAAGCACTGCTACAGAGTCGTCCGTTGCCACACATCCCCGACCTGCCCGCGGAGAGCGCGGTGGGGGACGCGGCCGCCGTCGTGTCCACACCCCTCACCCTGGACACTGCCAACAGGTGTGTCCACATTGCCTCAAACCTTGTATAAGGATAAACAGTTATTCAGATCGATTGCCCTACAAAATTCACCCCCCCCATAGACCTACTACCTCTAGACTGGCAATCGCCGTGTGCACTATTCTCTTTCTCACTCAAACCATAGATGTTGCCGACAAAAAAATTAAACCTAAATATGGGGAAATTTAACTTATCATAATAACAAAAACAAAACTTGAGTATATCGTCGGTTGATAGGAAAAAGACACTAAAGGCTAATTTTTCAATAGCCAGATAAAAGTTTTGCTGGGAAATAATTTTGATGCTGTTGCGTCTCAATGTTTCTCAATGTTTGTATTACCCAGATAACATTTATCTGAATATTGAAAAATCAGCCTTAGTGAGTTTTTCCTGTCAACCGACGATATAAGAAAAAAAACTTTACTCATACTTATTTGATTTCAATATAATTATTTAATATACACAAACTGAGTGCATTGTATGATTCATTGTCTTCGTCCAATCGAAACAATCCTCTTCAAAATGTGCCGAACACAATTTTTGTATGTTTCTTTGGTTCCCAATTTGTGCGACCGGTAATGTCTATCCATTTTCTTGATATATTTTTTTCTGTTGGAAACCTATGAAGCAGAGATAAATGGATGAGCATGAGCATTATAATCGTGGGCCAAATATGTGATGGGGTTTTTTTTAAAGGAAACACGCATTTCGTATCAATACAATAAACTTTATATTATACAGAAGAAATCACACATAGAAGAAAAAAACGAAACGAACGTTTCCTCACAATGAGAGGCACCTCATTTGAAAGAGGAGAATGACTTCTACAAAATACAATCTTCACAAAAACCGAATTCGTGCGCCCCATTTGTAAACCCAACCCGAGTCCGTTACAATTTCTAGTATTTTCTTTGCATACTATAATATTTGTGGGTAAAATAAATTTTCAATAACTTGCAACACCATGTGATTTGTTATGATATGGTACCTCGTAATTTTTACTTAAAACTGATACTAAAAGACCTTACAGTATTAAAATTTGTATAGTTTTATATTAAAATCGAGCCAATAGATAGTACTATGATGAATGTAAGCTTGTTAAACTTGATAGTATCTACTTACATGTGAAAATATATCTCATCCATCATTCCATCGTGTTTTCGTTCAATATGCTCTATACAACTGAACAAAATCCACCCACCCATGTCACACACTCGTTAAGTGATGATAATAGTCTAATAAACTTAATAAACACCCACAAATCACTAGCAAATCAAAAATAAATAGCATTTAGAAAATGTTGTTGTAACTGTCAGCCTTTGTTTGGCACAGATTTTTCATTTGTTTCATTGTTTGGCACAGAGAACTGACGTAAACAGGCGCCACAGCAAAAAGGACAAAAACATTTACAGCTTAACGTTTCTTTCTTACGCTTAATGTAGCTAAGCGTCTCTTTTTCGCAATGTCAGAACTGTCACGATTATACCCCTGTGACCCCCCCTAAGGTGGATTCTGGGAAACGTATGACAGAAAATTTACCCTACACTAATAAATTCGTTAGGGTATAGTAAGTTCTCGGCGAAATAAGGGCCTAGCCTGTAATAATTTCCAGGGACTCTTCTTATTAGCGAGTAGGTGACAAATACTACCTGTATACTTAGTTATATAGATTTGTCACGGGCGGGTGAAGATCAGCAAAGCATAAATTGATACTACTACTACTGCAATCTATCAATAAACGCCGCATGCGTCAACACTATTCAAACGACCGCTGCAACGATCAACGCAAGTGCCTCGTGAAATCCATTGTATATGCACTGCCTTTGTGCCAAATAGATCACAACACGTCAATGGCAAATTGTCCAATTGATTGTAAATCAGAGTTTATTGTAATTTTCCACAGGTGGACCTCGAAAGAGAACCTTCTGGCGCATGTTGAAGATGAAGACCCTCAGTTGTTCGTAGCCCTGTACGACTTCCAAGCCGCAGGGGACAACCAGCTAACGCTGAAGAAAGGTAATTATTGCTGGGCTCAGCGGAAAATATAATAAGCGATTGTTACTTTGAGTATTCAACTGATTTTTTTTATTATCCTAACTAAATGTGAAAGTAACTGTGTCTGTCTGTCTGTTACTCTTTCACGCCAAAACTACTGGACGGATTTGAATGAAATTTGGTATACATATGGTCTAGACCCTAAAAAAGAACATAGGCTACTTTTTGTCCCGGAATTTCCACGGGAAAACTTTTTAAGGCGAAGCGAAGCTCGCGGGCACAGCTAGTGTATCATAAAAACATTTCTAGAAAGATGCGAGTATAAAAAACAGATAACTTAACATACTATACTTCCAAATCCTCTGGCGGGGATTGGGACTGGCTATTCTGGGCACTACATTTATTACCCACTATGCTTTAGTTCTGAACAGTAAATAGTTACAATTTCCAAAAAAATTAGAATTTTTAACCATAGACCAAAAGAGAGAGTATTATGAGTACGATGTGCATCTATGTCTGTCTATCTGTTCTTGCATGTTGCATCGTAGACGGACTCTTTGAACACTCGTGTGACCTTGCAGCCAGTAATCGAAATTCATGATTACTTGTTACGTTATCTGAATATAATGATTTAATCAATGATTTGAAACTGATAATTGTTAATTATTAAAAGATCTGTAGATAACCTAAATACATGTTTCGGAAGTAGTGCAATTTGATCGACTTTCTAATCTTAGTTTTATAATTATACTGCCGAGTGTGATTTCCTGTTATGAGTATGTGTGGCGAGATGTCCAAATCCACATTGCATACCATTATAAATTAATGCCAGGTATTAATAATTTCTGCATTAATCGAACTTCTATAATATAAGCATACAAACTGTAATCAAATATAGCGCTGGATTTACTAGTGCTTCTCATATTTATTACATTTGGCTATCCACACGTGTGGCGTACAAAAACGCTTTTACGATAAATGCTTGCTAGTATTTTTGTAAAAATAAAGTACTTTAGGTGAGTCATAAACACTCACAGTCCATCATCTGCCGTGAAGTAACATTTATAAAGTAGGTCAAAATCTATTTCTTGCCAAGTTGTTAGTTTGTAGAAGTTTAAGATATTAAATCTTCCCTGGAGAAATAAATTCTAAAAATAAACATCACTTCTTTGAAATTTCGTTTCTGATTAGTATTTAGAACATCATTATTCATGTTATTCATAATGGGTAAATCATGTAATATAGTATGTATGTAGGTAAGTAGTACTTACTAATTACTTTACAATAAAATAAATATTACGATAGAAAAAAGAACTTTATGTGAGACAAAATTGAATGGAAAAGAGGGTTTTGTAGTCAAATATTTTTGATCGGACAGAAATAGGCAAACATAGACTTAATGCTGAAATTATGTATTACATTTGTGTGTACTCGAATGATTGTAATAAACAAATCACTCGCAATAATATTGGCGATGTAATCGTTATTGTATATTACGATTTTTAAAAATATATTGACGGCAACGTAGCTAAGGCGACAGTCAAGCTGCTTTCGAAGCTTGGGGCCGCGGGTTTAAATTCCGCCCAGGGCAAACATCCATGTGATGAGCATTTGTGTTTGCCTTGTGTCTGATAGTCGTTTATCTTTAAATATGTTTCTATCTATTTACTTGTGTAGATTTATCAGCAGTCTGACACCCATATCACAGGTTCTGCCTATTTTGGGGTCGGATGGCCGTGTGTTGATGTCTCCACCACTATTTGATTGTTACTTCTTCACGACAAAACGGCTGAACCGATTTTAATGAAATTTGGCATGGAGTTAGCTGACACATAGGCTACTTTTAACACTTTTATTTAATAATATAAAGCTATATATATATATATATATATATTATTAAATAAGCTCTCTATATATTTTGAATGTCCCTCCCCAGGCGAGCAAGTGCGCATAGTGTCGTACAACAAGTCGGGCGAGTGGTGCGAGGCGCACCGGCTGGCAGGCGGCGTGGGCTGGGTGCCGTCCAACTACGTCACGCCGGTCAACTCGCTCGAGAAGCACTCGTGGTACCACGGCCCCATCGCGAGGAACGCCGCCGAGTATCTGCTGTCTTCGGGGATTAACGGATCGTTTCTTGTAAGTGATTGGGCTTAACTTGTGGCTTCGTTGTATGGAGGTTGTCCTGCTTAAGTGTGTTTAGTTGAAAAGAACGTTAGCGTTATAGCAAAAAAACGGCAATTATGCCCAAAATAACACGTGCGATTGAAGCACATGGTACTAATAAATAAAAAAAACGGGTATTGTAAACCACTGGCTGTAATCTCAGCAATCTGGGGATATCTAGAAACTACAATTTATGGGCGCAACTTAAGTATTTGAAATAATCGGTCGAAAATGACTGGTGTTGATTTGTAAAGGAGTCATGTGAACTCATGTGTGAATGTAGATCTGCTCGTAGCAGAAAGGGCAAGTGTTGTAGGCTATTTAAATCTGACCAGACCTAACAGGTGAATGGTCTATTTATATATGGAACCTGTTGCATTTAAATTCATAGCTCTAAAACGAAATGAATCCTGTGAGTTCTCTTGTTTCAACGAGTTATAAAGCAGTCAAATACTATTTATTTGTTGATATACTGAAGATTTTATTAGACAGAGTAGGAATATGTCTCGTGAGAAAATCCATACTTAATATAATATTCATTTATAGAACCTTCTTCCGTATATTGTTTCAATATAATGTATTTGTGGTTCAGGTGCGAGAATCAGAGTCCAGTCCGGGACAGCGCAGCATCTCTCTCCGCTACGAGGGCCGAGTGTACCACTACCGCATCAACGAAGACAGCGACGGCAAGGTAACACTCGTCATCATCATCATCATCACATACATAGCCCGTAAATGGTCAAGGCGGGATCAGACGGTTCTTTCGAGAGAACATCCACTCGAGTGACCGGTTCATTTTTGTTTGCACTTTTGTTTTATTTTGAGTGAAAGATGCCGAATGAGAGACAAAAATTAAGGAGAAATTTACCATCTGATCCCGCCTTCACAGCACATTTAAGCGTAACGTAAACAGATCGCCTTTCTTTTCTCAATAGTATGTGCTGTGACCATAATAGTCCTCTGCAACTTGACTGCAAGACGTAAGCCTCGTACAAGACTGGAGGTTTATTGTAATAATTCGTTTACTCCATTGGTCATCCGTTTTTGGAGGAATATTGATGCAATGGCGCCAATAAGATCCTGTCATTTATCACAACGTTTGTGAATCTAAGTTCCGTTCACATAGACCGTTACTGTATTTATAACCTTGTCTCATTGCTGCATTGTAACGACGTTTATTTTTGTAGTGTATATGCATTTAGTCAATTACAGAATTTCACAAATAAACTTTGTTACAATGACAAAAGCTTTTGTCGTGCCATGAATTACCGTATTTTACTGTTTGTTCTGTATTAAGTATTCTCTTTATTTTGTTGTTGTTTCTTTTTCTTTTATGTCTTATTATTCTGTCTCAGTGAGTCAAATAAATGTATCTTTCTTTCTTTCTGAATTGACAATCCTGCGACCGCATTCCAGGTGTTCGTGACGTCAGAAGCGATGTTCTGCTCTCTGGCCGAGCTGGTCCACCACCACTCTGTGGCCGGCGACGGGCTGGTCACGCAGCTTCTGTACCCCGCGCCGAAGCGAGACAAACCATCGGTCTTCCCGCTCGCACCTCCGGACCACTGGGAGATAGACCGCACAGACATCGTGATGAAACACAGGCTTGGCGGCGGCCAGTATGGTGACGTGTATGAGGCCGCTTGGAAGAGGGGAAATCTCACTGTTGCTGTCAAGACTTTGAAGGTAGGTTTTTGGTTTGATAATGGAATGTGTTGAGCACATGACGCATTCGCCGCGTGAACAGTTGCCCGAGCACAGGATTCGAAACCTCCGTTTACGTTGCGTATCGTCAAATGTCACTGTCAAAATGTAAGACAAATTTGTTAGTTCCAAAAGTGGCATTTGTTTTTTCCATGTTAGGTGGAATTTCACCAAACGCTAAACGTATTTAGTAGCCTCTCATACGTCTGTCAGTTAGTACAAAATGTATTTAAAATTTGATTTAAATACGTTTAGCGTTTGGTAAAAGCGACCCTTCGTGTAGATTCGAAAATAGTATCGAATCCTATGCTCGCGCCTCAGCATAAAAACGATAGTGCCTTTTACAAGCAACTCTGTAGTTTATTGCTGGAAATCGCTATGGTTCCTACGAACACTATTTTACATGTAAATTATGTAGAAATAATTTGGAAATCCTACTTCCTATAATATTAAAACATAAAAGTATATGTCGCACATGACAATCCGAACCGTCATTGTATAATAATCATGAAACACAAGTATGGATTTGTGTTACTCACGCAAAAACTACTGAACAGATTTTGACTAGATTATGTATGCATAAAACTACAAACAACCACAAAGGCTACTTTTACTGCAGTGTTTAACAATAAGAGCCACTTGCACCAAAATATTAAATCTATATTTAGCGTTAAATCTCGATTTATGTCATACATTTATATGGACTGACGTTTCTTAAATCGAGATTAGACACTAAATATAGTTTTAACACTTTTGTGCATGTCACCTTAACCCTTAACCCCAACCTCTCTTCGCCAGGACGACACAATGGCCCTAAAAGACTTCCTCGAAGAGGCCGGAATCATGAAGGAGATGCGCCACCCGAACCTGGTGCAGTTGCTGGGCGTTTGCACGCGCGAGCCGCCCTTCTACATCATCACCGAGTTCATGTCGCGCGGCAACCTGCTCGAGTACCTACGCGCCGCCCACAGGGACAAGGCAAGTGTTGTGTGCACAATATAAAGATAAAAATTATTTATTCGGTGTCCAGCACCACACACCAAAAATACACAAAAACAAAAAAAGAAAGGAAAATAAGAAATAGGTAAAACAAAAACAAAAGAAAAAGTATTATAAATGCGAAAGTAACTGTGTCTGTCTGTCTGTCTGTCTGTCTGTTACTCTTTCACGCCGAAACTACTGAACGGATTTGAATGAAATTTGGTATACATGCGGACTAGACCCTGGGAAAGAACATAGCCTATGTTCTTTCCCAGCCTATTAGGCTACTTTTTATCCCGGAATTCCCACGGGAAAACTTGTTAAGGCGAAGCGAAGCGCGCGGGAACAGCTCGTATAATATAAACTTATTAGTAATAGCGGTGTGTGTTGTCCAGCACCGAAAAGGCCCGCGCCTCAGCTTACACCGCTCCAAGTGAGGTGGCATCCACCCACCTGACGCGGCACTGATTTTCAGTCGCGTCCTTCCGTGACTATCTCCAATCTATGGTCAGATCTGATAACGTGTACAATATAATAATAGGGTAATATTATACATACATATGCTCACCACTGTAATCCTCGAAGGGGTAGTCAGTCGCTTTTTGCTGTACACTTGCACTCACGTGATAGGTCACGGGCCGTGTCGCCGTTTTTGAATTGAATGAGTACAATGCACTGAAGTTGTCGGGTAAGTGAGCAAGCTGACCGTCAGATTTTTTCAAATTGCCCGAAGGCCTCTGACTAGGCTTAACGACTGCTACCGAAGCAGAAACCGGGACCTACGGCGTAACGTGATGTCCGAAGCACGGAAACGTCCAGAAAGAACCACTTGAAATCGGTCACCCATCCAATGGCTGACCGTGCCATGTGTTGCTTATACACAGTGATCAGTTATGATCACTGAAGCCAGCCCTAAACTATGGACGCTTCTGAGTTCATTTCGCGCGGGAACCTGCTGTTGTTGTGTGCACGATAAAACCTCGTGCACACAACTAGTGCTAGTAGGTGCTATGCTGAGGTGATGCGGGCGTTGTGATCGAGTGACGCTATTGGTGCACGTTCCGCCGCATCATGTGAGGCTATTGGTCCAAGTTATGCCGCATTAAGAGACGGCATCGCTACGGCTTCAATTGAAGCAAACCGAGTTCATGTAGCTCCTGCTCGAGTACCTCCGAGCCGCCCACAGGGATAAGGTACTATGCTACAGCCACTAGTATCGTTGTTAAGGTACGGCGTTGTGTAGGTTCTCAATTAAACCTGGATTTAGTAATAAGGCATTTGAACTGAAATACTATCAAAACCATCGCAGATATTTGCAATGCGACGCTACTTCGCATTACAATTCGGTTTATCCGGGCTTTAACACTTTCAAGTTATCATCATCATCTGGTCCTACAGTCCTATACGGTGTTTGCTCACGGGTGTCTATTCTCGTGTTTCAGGTTGACGCAGTGGTGCTCATGTACATGGCCACGCAGATCGCGTCCGGCATGAGCTACCTCGAGAGCCGCAGCTTCATTCACCGGTAAATATACATTTTAATACTTATGCCCAGTTCAAATCGAAATCAAATCGTTAATTTGGTGCTAAGTAGAGGTTCACACAAATGCATCTTATCTCTAGTCCCTACACTAGGATTCCCTGTGTTGTAGGGGCTACCTTTCACTCTTCCACACTATTTTACAAACATAAAAAAAATATAAGAGTGTTACAAGAAAATATGTACGTACAGTTAGTTTCACCATAGTTTGTTAGATCATTAACGCCCCTGTTACATTGTAATGTCATCAATTGTACAACAGCTCCATATTAAATTGTGTCAAAACTCAACGAATCCCTGGTTATGATCTAACCGAGTATGATGAACTGCCTATAAGTGCCCAGAGGGTCGTTAACGACCCACTTGTTGTTTTTGTGCATATTTTCACTTAGAATCTGAAACAAATTCTAAGTGAAAATATCTAAACATATTCTAAAGTAAAAACACTTGATGGTAAAACTAGTTCTGGGCAAACATGGGTTAAAACAAAAGTTACAGTAAAAAATAGAATAGATAGTCGTAGACTAGCCTGTGAACTCGGACCCATCTGCAAGTAACACTTACATAATTTAAACCCTGAGCGGTTTAGGTACATACGAGTATGTCTAGCTAATTTTACGCCTTTTTCAAGGAAATTGTAGTTATATTCAAGCGCACTATGTGTTTGTTTCCAACCATTTAAGACAATTTATTTATTGTGATTGTGAGATTTGTGAATAGTTGCTGACCTGACTAAACGTACGCTCTTCAAAAATTAAAACTTCAATAATATGATAATCTTTTTTAAATAATATATCCCATTAATTCTTATAAGTACTAAAGAAACGTACCAACTATGTTCCAGCGACCTCGCGGCGCGCAACTGTCTGGTCGGCGAAAACCACCTGGTAAAAGTGGCTGACTTCGGTTTGGCGCGTCTTATGCGAGACGACACATACACGGCGCACGCCGGCGCAAAGTTCCCAATAAAATGGACGGCGCCGGAGGGACTGGCGTACAATACTTTCAGCACTAAGTCCGACGTTTGGGCGTTTGGAGTGCTCTTGTGGGAGATTGCCACGTATGGGTTGTCGCCGTACCCGGGCGTTGACTTGGCTGATGTCTATCACATGCTTGAGAAGGTTAGTCTTGGCGAGTTTTCTAAATCTATAGTAAGCAGCAAGGGCACATTCATACGGGATACGTTATTGACGATTCATTGTTTTTTGCATACCTACATAAAAAGTAATAATTTATTTTCATGATGTACGTATGCCGTGTATATGCGCTGTAAATGAATGTTTTATTTATGGGTATTTGTTATTTAACATCAAAATGAAAGGTAAGCTTAGACATAGCACAATGATGAATTAAAACCACGCTGGCGTAAAATTATTTATTTTTTGTTTACACATTTCCACTGCTGTAGACATTCCAAGACCAACCCAGTATCATAGTCAAGTAAATCTATTTCATATTGGTTACTAATATTAGAACTATTCATCCTATGAATATGGCATTGCATTTTTGGCAGAAGCGATATGAACAATCTTTAATTTGCATTTCTATTTGTATGGATCCTTAACTTATAAATATTTGACGAAAATGCCGAGTAGCACGAAGGAACTTTAAACTACGGTCGACCTCGATCGATCTTTGTCTGTCATTTTCTGTTCGTATACTGTCAACGCAAGACAACAATAGCTTATATCTATTGTCGATCTTAGTCTTAAAATCCTTCGTCCAACTGAGCTAAGTAGAATTATTTATAAAGCAGTGGCGAATCGTAACTTATCATAGCACGTGTAAAACGAAAACATTAAATGTACAAAAGCAGTTCAAAAGAAATACTTATGTAAATTGGAACCGTAACCTACTTTAATACCAATACCAATAAACTAATCGTGGGATAAAGTAAAAAAGAAGTGCCTGAACAGCGCCTATCATATTTATTCAACCACCCTAGCAATGCTGAGCGTCCACACACAAGTCCTTCTTACATAGAGTACAGTACGGCCTAAGTACATTCACTCGCGAGAATATCTCCGAAGCAGACAGTTCTAGACTCAGCTTGTTGCACATTGAGTACGGGACTCGGCGCTTCGTGAAATTACTGGCTGGAACGCACGTCCTGGCCCGCACCGGACCGATGTCCTGTCCCGTTTCCACTGCGGATAGACTGTATTGTTATAACGTTTTGGGTTATTAAAGGAATGTCTTGGATCTCTGATGGTAGTGGTAATTGCATCTGATAGTTACAATATTCGACCCCTTAGGTAAAATACCACGAATTCACCAATATTTTAAGTTTTGTGTGACTTAAACATAAGAGCCGTAAGAGCTCCATATCCTTTCATAGGGAAACAAAAATTGGCAAAAGCATGCTACCCGTCAGAGATTGACATTGTTATTCGTATAATACCAATAATTTTAGCCAATAAATAGGTACCTAATTTGGCGGACTCTGCAGTGATAATGATGCAATGGAATGTCATGCCGGGAATAAAACAGTCGATATTTGGTATCTGTAAAAAAATAAACATAGCATAGCATATTTGTGATATATACATGATAAATTGTTGTTATTATTAACTGTGCGTGAACTGGATTCCTATTCGATGATAATGAATTTAAACATTAATTATTGGTTGTTTCAAACATTAATTATTGGTTGTTCATGCGAAATAAAACGATTTGTAGATAGATATCTGCATGGAGACCTATGTCTAGCATTGGACCTATTTCCATTGTGACTGACTTAGGTGGCAATGCCTACCCTCTTAGCTGAGTGATTATAAATGATTATAATTATGTCATTGTGTCGTTTCAAGATTTTACTCAGTCTTTGCCCGCTAGACCGACGACCTTAGGCGGGTAGCCGGTAGTGGCTGGTTGAGGAAGGCCGAGGACTGAGTGTTGTGGCGCTCCTTGGGCGAGCCCTATGTCCAGCAGTGGATGATTATTGGCTGACGATGATGATGACTCATCATCGTCTTTAAAACAAAAAAAAATGTAAGCATTGTACAATGCACAAGCAATATCCTAATCCTAATCATAACTTATATTATAAATGCGAAAGTAACTGTGTCTGTCTGTCTGTCTGTCTGTTACGCTTTCACGTCAAAACTACTGAACGGATTTGGATGAAATTTGGTATACATATGGTCTAGTCTAGACCCTGGGAAAGAACATTGGCTACTTTTTATCCCGGAATTCCCACGGGCGAAGGAAGCTCGCGGGAACGCAGCTAGTCACCCATAAACAAGAGAACCGTATTATCTCACAGTGAGGTTGGCATGGTCCGGATGAGCGGGGTCCCAGCAGCCGGGGTGGTCGTGTGAGAGACAGTTGTAGCACCGGAGACCCCTCGTGACAGGCGTTGATGTCTGTACTTTAGTGGTCTTGGATTGATGCCGTTTACCAGCTGATATTATCGCACATTCTGCAATGGATTATTTATTTATTAGATGAGTTTTAAGTTTAGGAAAACGTGGTGGGCGATGCCTCCTTAGACAAGAAGCTGGAAGATCTTACATTTTTAGATTTATGAATGATTGTAGCATCTATTTGAATTTAACTTACATTGGTTTAAAAAAGAAACTTCTATAGTTTATTTTCATTCAAGTATGTGCTGGCTATATTTACTGCTATAGCGATTGATTTGCAAAATTGTATCTTATTTGTAATTATACTTATTTGTTTCCACATTCCCTCTATAACCAAATTCGTTTTCCCAATGATAAATGCGAAGCGATAAATAAAAATTAAATAAATCATGTCTTACCAAGCAGGCTGCATGTAAAAATTGAAAAGAAAACTATTTTCTGAAGGCACTGCATTTTGTTTTTAAATACAATCGAACGTTGCGACTGCACAGTAGTAACTGTAATATTATGTTGTTTTCGTTTACAGATATAGTAGCATTGTTATAAAATAACTGTGTATACAGGATGAATAGTTTTGTTAACTGTGTCTGGTTATGCTGGCGTTTTTTAGTAATAGCCGTTTTTACGTAACATACTATATTTCCGAAATTAACTATGATGTTATTCTCTATATGACAGATTATTATTATTTTTATTCAAATTATACAACAAAGTCGCGTTTTTATAATAGTTTAGATATTTATATCATCATGTATGTAAGTCAAACATTACTACTTACTATATCAAGAGTAAGATCTGGTATTTGTTGTTATTATTTAATTATTATTTAGAATATCTTTATGTGATGCGTAATGTAATGAGGCTAATGAGTAACGATTTATGAAAAATTTGTGAATTATTGTTGTAACCGGCCTATCTTATTAATTAGACATACTTAAGCCTATTTTATTGAGGGGGGTAGGCAGAGATTATCAAGGTGCCACGAGTCCCCAATCTTTGCTTCAACTTTATTTCATACCCATATGTCTGTTTATCCAACAATCTTAGTAGTTTTACTTTTGTTTTAGTACTTTTAGTTATCTTTTACCCAGATAGAAATGGATAGGAAGAATAGATATAAGTTTACAGGCAGAGAATTAGGCATGTCTTTATGATCCACGTCGAGGCAATGACTTATATCTTGCGTTGTCGTACTTATGTATGACACTAAAATGTGCACTTATGTATGATAATATATAATGTCGTAGGTGAATGATGCATTATTTATTTATCTTATTTACAAGCAAATCTTATTCTGACTGCCGATTGTCAACTGTTTAGTGATAGTTTGATTCAGTGGCAAACAATGGAACTTTCACGAGAGTTAAACGCTTCAATGTAGAAATATCCCGTGTAATATCTTGTCTGCTAACCAAATCTGTGAGTCTTGTTACTTGAATAAATTAATTTGATTAATATTAGAGCCTGCCCTGCACTGTCTTCCTGTACGGCGTCGCCGGCGTCATATACGCACCGCTTATCTAACTCAAACTCAAATCCTTGTATTCGTCGTATAAATATAGTGTTTTTGATGCAATGCATCTTCATTATTACACGTATCCCGTCACATTTCGCTACCTTCTCCGCAGGGCTACCGCATGGAGTGTCCGCCCGGCTGCCCGCCCGCGGTCTACGAGCTGATGCGCGGCTGCTGGCAGTGGCACGCCCACGACCGGCCCACCTTCCGAGACATCCACCACGCACTGGAACACATGTTCCCGGACCACTCCATCACTGAAGGTCAGCCCCGTTATAGAGAAACTACTTGATATATTCACACAGACCTGAAGGTAACGAGCCAGCTAGGACATAACTTTACTGAATGTCGAGGATCCATGGAGCAGAGAATCTAGCCGTTGAAGAGAATGCCTCAGTAACTACTCAAGGAGAGTAGAATCGAGGTGGTGAGTCCCGTTCCTGAGATCCTGACAGGTGCAGGGCTGTTGATGGCCGGCTCACTTCCGGTAATTCCATCATGTCTGGTGGAAGTCTAGCTGCAGTCAGGTAAATCATATGGGCCAGCGCAATAATAGTTGCTTGTGCTCAAAAGGTATGAGCTAAGAGTTAGCCCCCTTGTTAAGGACATAATGTTACTGAACATCAGGTATCCATGGAGCAGTGGATTTAGCCGCTTTTTTGAAGCTTACACTCAAGGAGAGTAGCCTCGGGGTGGTGAGTTCTGTTCCTGATTTCCTGACAGGGGCTAGACCTGATGATGGCTGGCTCATTTCCCGTACTCCCATCAGATCTGTTGGAATTGAGATCGGATTTACAGCCTTCCTTACGCTGGGAATCCAGCCAGGTAAAACATCACGCACTTTGACTGACCGTCAATTGAAACTTTGATACAATTACTATACTACATATATTACAAGCCCCTCCTTTCCATCCCTCGTTCAAATAGCAATTATAGACATAACACTTTTGTAATTAGAGCTGCCGAAACATACAACCGTCTATGTAGCAATACCGGTGTTGATCTATTTTATAGTAGTTATAACTCAATTAAGGACCACATTATTAATAATAATAAATTATTAATAAATTTGTTAGCTCACTGTAATGCTAATCGTAAATTTTAAGTAAAGTATAAGGTTTCTATATATGTGAAAACCTTTAACTGGCATGTTTGTTACTTAATTTAACTATCCCTAGTTCTATAATTCCATGCTTCATTAATAAATAAAATAAATAAATCTGAACCGTGATGTAATACCCAACAGAGGTGGAGAAGCAGCTGCTGGAGACGGGCTCGACGGGCACGCCGCAGCTGTCGGCTCGCAAGGCGGACGCCGGCAAGGGCGTCCAGATGCGACGCCCCACCAACCGCCGCGGCAAGCAGGCGCCCACGCCGCCTAAACGGACCAGGTATAAGATAACCAGTTATTTATAATACAATCCAAAACTCTTTATTTATTTTATGCACCAAAAGGAAATAATACAAAATTTTACCTGAGGGGCACTACTCGACCACTTGTCTTTAAAGTCGCCTGGCAGTTGCGCGACGAAACGTCATATAAATAGTTATTATTAGTACAATTTTGCGATGAATTGTAACACTATACGCAAAAGAGAGCATTGAGAATCCGGGCCCAGTACATTCCTGTATTTAAGACTAGTAGCAGCGGAAACAGCCCCCGATCAACGATTCCCCTTAAAAAGTTTTCCCGAGGGTATTCTGGGATAAAAAAGTAGCGTATCTAGGGTGTGAACTTTCTATGTAGGTGTACTTACCATTTTTTATTTAGTACATATGTTTGGTAAATTTCGCATTAAGGAGTAGCGAACATCTAGTCTTTTCTTACGTGATTCTTAAGATTTCCCAGACCATAGTAACGGTTTGTGTAACGCTAACGCTTAGACAATGGGCGCCGCACCTAACGCTCAATGACGAACAATAATATCCGCCACTTATCGATCATTTTAAATAACATTACAACAAAGTCTATCTTCTAAGCCTATCGCACTACCAATCACTTTTACCACATCACCAAAGGTTAACTGGTAGAGAATGCTACTAGCATTAAGTTTGCATTTGTACCAATTTACTTTGTGCAATTAAAAATTTAATAATAATAATAAAGTGGATGTAATTACCCTACCATCCTAACTCCCAACACTAACCTATCACATCTCACATCTCATTCCAGCCTGCTGTCTTCATGCAGTTCATTCCGGGAGTCTCAGTACGCGGAGGATTGCCCGGCGCCGCCGCCCGGGGTCTGCGACGACAACGGCGTACATAACGGTAACACACACACACACACGAGGGTTCTAGTCGGATCACTAAAGATATAAGAAATAATTTGAGTAAGGGCCTGTTCCGTGCGATGCGGATGACATATGTGTCCGTCCGCGTACGCAAAACCTAATCCGCGCGCGCTGAACTGGCCCTAAGGCTACGTCCGCACAGGCAGGACGTTTGCTTAGGGCCTAGCGAGTCACCAAGCGAGTAGCTCAGTAAAACGAACGTTGTAGAATCTTCGTGATAGCTGCGCTAGGCGCTAAGCAAACCTCGTGCCTGTGTTTAGGGAAGGGTCGAAGAACAATTGATATGAAATTGTTTGCGTTAACGGTTACGGTGTTTTAATATGGTGCTGATGTGTACACGCATTCGGGATTGCACGATATACCTATGTTACCGCGTCCCTTCCACGCATTACAATGAAATCTGCAGGTTATTAAAATACCCGTTTGGAGGGATGTAGGTTACGATATATTGGAGCTGTGTTGTGCTACAAGAAATTATAATGCTTTACAATAGAAGTGGCATTAACTGGGTCTTCTAAAAACCATCCATCACGCTTTGATCGCACGATCCAAAGATTTTTACATACAAAATTCCTTGGAGTGATAGATCGGTTGGTGGAGACCTGGATATAATGTTTTTGAGATTCTGAGGTACTACTACGACTACTTTCATCAAGCTCGTCGTAATCAGGGATTCCTTATGAGATCAGGAGTTATAGTTTCAACTCAGCTAAATTTTACTTTATCGGTGTTCATATTGTTCATGAATGTATTTGTTGTTGCTATAATGTTGCATTGCGTTTTACTAATATTTTAAAAATAAAACTGACTTCAACTTTTTTTGCTTGTTTTATTAGTTTTCTTGTTCTTTAAGGGTTTATCTTCACGACTGAGCTCTTGCTATGCGAAATAGCTTTTATTGTTATGTTGTTTCGATGTTCTGTGTTGCGTCGGTGTTAATGTTTATTTTTGCACTGTTACTTATTTATATGTCTATGACTAACATATTTATAGTTGTTTTTTTATTTTATATACATCAATGCTAATGTCATCGTAAGTCAAGAGTTAAGTAGCGAAAGCTGGCAGCGTAAAATTTTTAACCAACCTATTACTTAAATTTCTACGGGGAAATTCTATACGTAAATCTTAGTGCATCGGTAAAATTGTCCTGTCAGTTTTCGATATCACCTCTGGAAAGCAAAAAGTCTTCCCCAGGGGGCCAATTCCGCTCACGCCTCCCGTGACAAACAGCTTTTATTTAACTTGGAATTGGCCCCTTGCCCAATTAATTAGCCTTTTTGTTTCTGGCCGCCTCGCGCGCAGGCGCATAGCGATAGGCTCCAGCTTGTGAGTATACACACACACACATATACTTACATGTATAATAATAGTTGTATACAGTACAAACATACCTACATACTTCGCAGATCACTATAATATCAAATCATACCGTAGTAATTGAAACTTTTACTATACAACATAGTGTTGATATTTCGAGTAAACTTTATTTAAAGGGAGGTTTGTTTTCAGACACGACACTCGGGCATTTATATCAAATACACAGTAACCTTTTACAGATTTTTACGTGCATTTATTAGCATAGAAGTATGTAGATGACATAACAAACTTATATTACACTCATAACCAGTAGCACTGGAATTTGAAGCACTAATGGCAATGAAATTATTAATCAGATTTTCATATTTTCCTTCGTATTCATAGAAATTACTAACTGTTTGTTACGTTTATTAAGATTTTCATAAATAAGCGAGAAACACACGAGGTTTGACTTAGAAAATCAATAAATAATTGTTTTTTTCGAATATCAGGATAACGCTTTGCAAGCCTCTTTGTAAACAGAAAGTATGACCTATGAATACGGGGGCTAGTCTTTAGTTCCCAGTTATCAAACTGTCCGGTGCCGAACGAACTAACGGCGTATCGGATTATAAATTATGCCGAGTGTTCACAGTTTTGGTATTTTTAAGCTCGGTATACGCAATTTTCAGCGTTACGCCGCTCGCCTAGTAACTAGCGAAAAAGTTTGCCTACTGGGAACGCAGCATTATCCAGTCGTAATTATTTGAATTAGGATGCTATATTCTGTGCTTAGAGTATTATAATGTAGATAAATTATATAATACATTTACATTTTGAATCAATCTAAGTATATTTTCCTCCTATTTATGCTTCTCTTATTTTAACTAATAACCGCCGCATTGCATTTATGTTTGATTATGTATTGCACTTTAGTTTTAGAATGTTTTGTATCGAGATATATTTCTTGTTGTGGGATGTGCATTTTATGCCGCATGTAAAGTAAATAGAGTTTTTTTTAATCTATACCACATTATCAAATATATCATTGAACCTTGTACGATAAAAAATGATTTAGGAGTGTATTTTTAAAATATTAACATAAGACAAAGGAGCCCGTCTCACAATGTCTGAATAGGTATGTAATTGACAGCTGATACGCTTTAAATAAACGTAAAAAGTCCCACACTACGTGAAGATATCCAAAGCAAATACGCTATGCAGACATTGTGAAAAAGGAAATACATAAATTATTATAATAAGTAGTGCGAATGGATTAAACCTAACAAATAAATTGGTATATCTTCATTACAGGGGTAATTTTTATACAAACAAGATATACATTATTTTATATTAGAGTGACAAACAATTAAATAAATTAATTAATTTACATAATTACACTCATAACTTAGGTAATCCAATTAGTAACCACTTCTTAAGATTAAATTTAAATGTTACTCTTTACATGGCAGTGTTTTGTTATTAACTACCCAATTTTGGGCACATCCTAGTCCCTCGATCTTCAAGATCTATTAAACGTAAACTCGACCATCAGTAGAGGCAGTAGTTACTTACCTTACCACTAGCTCATCCAGTCGCCATTCTTCTTCTTCCAGTGCCATATCCTAACGGATGTCGGCGGTCGTTAAAGATAAAAATAAGAGCACAATAATACTCGGCCTTAAGGATCGCGCACATTATGTCGAACCTTAGCGCAAAAGTCGCTTATTTGTATAAGACGCTCCGCTCAATGCTAGAATCGAGGCGGTGTCGCGGTATTTTACAATAAGGCGTTCGCCCGCCGGGGCTTGCGAGGCGAGGGATGGCGTGCTTCACTCTCTTGCAGTGAGCGGAGCGCCTAAAAATGCGGCCCGCTGTGCCCTGGCATAGTGTGTGACAATAACAGTAGAGCTATTTTCGCGCTGCGAAATAATGTGCTTAGTCCTTTACTGTGTGTATAAACTTCAATTTGGACCTCCATTTAGTATTTTACTCACCTTACATTCCCACTTGAGTTTGGTTGAAAACCGAGGTAGTGGATTTAATGTAGACATTCCTCTTCTGCACATAATTTTATTCATTAATATGCAAATATTTGTCCAATAACTATTTAATAATTATAATAAAAGTCTTAAAAATATTATTGTCTAGCTAAGAAAAGAAGTTTACCTGTAAATAATATTTACAAAGCCCATATTATAAGATCAATCTGTAAACATCGAATATAGGGTTTTGATTGAATTGACTCAGAACCCATCCAGCGTCTACACGCGTTTTGCGAGGGCGTCCCTCGCCAACTTAACGGAGCTTCAGGCCTAATTACCTCATACATAATATTACACATATAATTCTACGATTACGTATCGAAACACATCCAGCGATGCGACCCAGTTCCTCCCGGCTTCTTTCTCCCTCAAACAACCAACTACATTCTTACCCCTCAAGACCATTCTTACCCGCAGAGGTTGTTCTTGCTCCCTAGATTAAAGTTTCACCTGCAGCGGTCATTCTGACCCCCTAGACCACCATCTCGGATAAATGGATATGCTTGAGTAAAATTGTATTGACTAGATATAAGTAAAATTGTATTAGTTATAAGCAAAAAGTTGAAAAGATGCTCGAGGAGTTTCTTTCGCCATTTCTGGGCCTTTGTGAAATGGTGGTAGATTATGACGTTTGACACGTAATTCTAATATTCTACGTCGAAAAAATAAACGATTTCATTTCACCTTCACCGTCACACATTCCAGGTGTGGGGGCGCGGGGTCGCGAGTCGTCCGAGGGTTCCCTCGCGGAGCCGGACACGGACTCGTCGGGCGCTCGAGCGTCGGCCCGCCAGCGCGCCGCCCGCCGCCGCCACACGCCGCCCGCCACGCACCCGCCCACGCCTAACACTGCTAAGGTAAACATTTAGGGCTTTACCACAAAAGAATAGACAGTATTTAACAGGTGTTTAGCCCTGTCAAACGCCTACAAAATCTGTCAAATTTAGTTTTAAACACTAATTAAACAGTGTTTAAAGTTTTTTGTGGTAGCACAGTTATTTATTTATTTAACTACTTATATTATCTTACAGGATAATAACAAACAAAACGACAACTTTCTTAAAAAGATACAAAACAACCAATAATAAAAAAAACAATAAACTAATCCACACATAACATATGAAACATAACCTTGCGAACTCACCCAAAGAACATGACTGAGAATGTCAGTCCTCTCACATGCCTGGTTTATTAGCCTAATAGCCCTAGTGAGTGGAGCATCATGTAGCAGGTTGGAATATATATATACAGAGTGTTGCAAGAATGGTATACTAAGCCGAAACCTACATGTGCAGGATGTAATATCTAAGCCCGAAAATAATAAATCGGAATTTCAAAATTCGCGAATAAACTAATTTATTTTCCATAACAATTTTGTTCGTCTTGTCACTTTTCATTATGGAGATTGACTTTATTTGTGCCAATGGGAGGTTTTCAACCATAGACAAACAACCATAGATTATAGATGACTTCATACTCAACAGCACTTAATATTTTTTTTAGCCGGCATCTAAAAAGAAATGCATTGCTGTTGAGTATGAAGTCATCTATATTCTATGGATGTTTGTCTATGGTTGAAAACCTCCCATTTTGAAATTCTGATTTATTTTTCGGACATAGATATAACATGCTGCACATGTAGGTTTCGGCTTAGTATACTCTTTTTGCAACACCCTGTATAGTGAATGTGTATGTTACCATTTTATTAACTGGTTAATTATGTTGTGTCCTTTTGCAGATATTGATGAGAGATCGATCGCCGGCCGCCTTAGAAGGCAACACTAAGGTGAGGATGAATTTATTTTTATTTATTTATTAAGCTTACATATTATTTGTAGTTTTACAATGTGTTTCACAAAACTGTTTATATACAATTTGTCTGTGGGATCGGAGTCTCTTTATACAAAACAAATTATTCATGTTTTAGGTATTGTTAAACAAGGTAATTGATATTATCACAACAAATATTAACTTGTAATCTGAGATGAACTTGTATCAAGGTAGGTTAAGTATAAAAGTTATGTACTATTGTATTGAAATGTACGGACTCTCAAGCTCACATGCTGCTCAAGCACATCCACATAAACACCACTGCTACACACATCACACACAACACGTCCCCGGATTTATAACAGATGTAGCTGGTCCCTTCATCATCAGGGATCGCTATTTTAAAAACTCCGCCTGTATACTTATAGGCGCAGGCCGTACATGAGTACCTTGTTCTCCAAGCAACTAACCCTGTAATTTCCCAGGGAGTCCAAGTGGCGGCGCTGGAGGTGCAGAACGTGAAGCGCGCCATCAACCGCTACGGCACGCTGCCCAAGGGCGCCCGCATCGGCGCGTACCTCGAGTCGCTGCGGCAGAGCGCCCCCGACGAGCGCTCGCAGCACATGATCCGCAGCAACTCGTCCGGCGGCGTCACCTCCCCCGCCTCGCCCCGCGCGCCCCGCGCCCGCCCCCGCCTCGAGTTCCCGCCCCCACCCCCCGACCTGCCCCCCGAGCCCAACAAGCAGGCCATGAAGGAGATGCTCGAGCTCAAACTAGTGGCAGAAATCAAGGAGCGCGCCGACCGCCGCACGGCCGTGGCGGACCCGCCCGCCCCGCTCCCCGCGCCGCCCCCCGCCGACCCCGCCGCCCGCCTCGTCTCCGAGCTGTCCGAGAGCCTCAACCTCGTCAAGCCGGAGCCCGCGTCGCCCAAAAAGACGGAGAACAAAAGCACAGACTTCAAAGCGCAGCTGAAGAAGGTCGAGGTGAAGAAAGTGGGTAACAACGTGGCCAAAGAGGACGAGTCGGGAAAAATCATCGACTTCAAGTCGCGGCTGAGGAAGGTGGACGGCGCGCCGGCCGTGAACGGGGTCAAGAAGTCCCCGGATGAGAAGGAGAATGGCAAGAAGGAGGCTCCGAGCAAGAAGGAGGAGGCTAGCGAGACGAGCGGCGGCTCGGCCGGCAGCGGCGACGCGGCCGACGCGGACGACGACAAGCGCCGCAGCACAGGCCAGTAGCATATATTTATTATTATTATTATTTATTTATTAAGCTTACATATTAATTCTAGTTTTACAGTATGTCCCACAAAATTGTTTGCCTGTGGGATCGGAGTCTCTTTATACTAAACAAAATACTTATATGTATGTTTTAGGTATTGTTATACATAATTGGTAATGTCTTCATACAACAAACTGAACTAATATAACAATCATCTTCTGACTGAAATGGTTGAGGAGATTCACACAACGGTGTCCGTGTTTCTTTCTGACTTCCGTAACAAAACTTACGAATCACAGACAAATGAAACAACTAACTGTTACAAATATGCTTTAAAAATGTATTTACTGGTAATCTAATGTTTCAAAAAAATCATGCACTAAATCAAATTTCCTAGATTTGCATACTTACTTACTTACTTCGCTGGCGCAGCGACCCAAAGTGAGTCTTGGCCTCCGATACAAGAGCTCGCCATTTTCCTCGGTCCTATGCTGTGTCCTGCCAGTCGCTACATTGTAAATTAATTCACTTAATTATTTTCCATTAACTCCTTACTAACTTAACTTAACTTACAGGCAGCATAAGCAGCTTAAAGAAGCTGTGGGAGAGCAAAGAAGCCGAGGGTCGGAGCGGGGAGCCTTCCCCCGAGGACCGTCGTCCGGCGGTGGCCACCAAGCCGGGCCGGGCTAGACGCGGCGGCGGCATCTACGCCACGCCGCTGGTAGGCAGCCCCGCGCCCGATGACGCGCTGCAGGGGATCCGGGCCTCGCTGGAAGCTTGCACTGCTGAGGTGAGGACGATGTACTCAATTTATTGACTTTAAAAAGTAAAGCAAATCATAATACCCATTTTTTCACACTGTTTGATTAACTACTTTTCACTAAGAAGTCCCTGATGTAGGTCAATCTCAACGCATTCCTTCGAACGGTACCCTTACACACAAACAATTCTCGTCTTTACTTACTTTACTTAAAATTATCACAACTAACTTAGGGCGACTTGCACTAGAATTATATCAGCTGTCCGACACCCATAACACAGGTTCTGCCTAGCTTAGAATCGGATGTCCATGTGTGAGATTGTCCCCACATATTATTATTATGCTTACTTTATTGTTAGATACATCTACATAATTCTAAAACAATAAAAGAAAATAAAACTAACGAGGCTTAGATATTAAGTGAATAAACCGCCCCGAGACATAACTGACGAAAATGTGCCCATGATGCTAGCAACATTACCTCGCTGCACAGCCAGGGATATTCTTTGCATTATTATTATTATATTATTACACTCCCACAGGTCCGCAAGACGGGGCGCGGCGCCGCCTGGCGGGCCAGCACGGCGGAGCGGCTGTGCGCGCTGGGCGGGCTGTGCGCGGCGGCGGGCGCGGGCGAGGCGCTGCCGCCCGTGCTGCGGGCGCAGCTGCGCGCCGCCGCCGTGCGCCTGCGCAGCGAGGCCGCCGCGCTGCCCGCCGCCGGCGACATGGGCGCCGTCGAGCACGCGCTCACTGATCTAGCGCATATTGTCAACAGGTATACCAACAACTTATAGTGCTCCAAAATTGATAATGCGCATAGAAATCTTTGACAGATCGGTTGTTTTCGATTATGTGACACATGATATTGACTCCTACATATTTCTTTCGAAAGAGGTGCAAAATGCAAGTGCTTTTTTAAGGCTCTTACGATTTAATGATTCGGATGTGAAGATCTGCATGTGCATTATTAATTTTGGACAAGTGTACTGAATCTGTGTGTAAACATAAATATTCTTCCACCCAAAGGTTGTCTTGAAAAAATCGCTTTTAGTGATAAGACCGCCTTTTTTGTACCTATGTGTTTGTATTTAAGCTTTGTGTAATCTATTCTTGTGTACAAATAAAGAATATTCTATCTATCTGCCTAAATACTTATAATTTTACTAAGTGTGTTGTGGTGGGATAATATCACAGATTTATCATTGACTGAAACCTACAAATTATTAATTATTGTATAGCTTTAGCTTACTGAATCTGTGTGTAAATGTAAATACTTACAATTTTACGTAGTGTGTTGTGGTGGGATAATATCACACATTTATCATTGACTGGAACCTACAAATTATTAATTATTGTATAGCTTTAACTTACTGAATCTCACAGCTGGGTAAACATTACACATTAAAAATTCCCGTGCGGCGACTATGTTGTAATGTGCATTATGTCAGCAGTTTTAGCGTCCTTTGTTCAATACTTAGTTGTTTTTGTATTTTAAATGTTTGTTTTGATTTCAGGTAAAGCATAACCCCTTGCGAGCGACCAGCGCCCGCGCGATTCAGAGCGTACGAACTGCAGGATCAAACATATTGAAACAAGGATTTGATACCACGAATGGGACTCACCATGTTATGTACGCATAATTAAATATATTTTTCATCTATTTATATAACTATTAGGAATGCGACTATAGCCATCTTGTATACTCGTTAAATTAATCGTTTACTAGTTTTAGAATGTGCTATTGATAACGCCATTCTTAGTTAGGTGTACATTGAGTATAAAAAAAAGTAATTTTTCAACGGAAACGTGACTTCATGGGCGGTATTTTCGCTTGCGATGTATTAAATATTGAACTTATTTTTCCTTTAGAAAGCTAGAAACCGCGATGGTGTGTAAGAATTAATTTAAATGATTAAATATGATGAATAAGAGAACTTTGACCAGAAAGGTAAGCTATCGTAGTTGTAAACTGATAGCATATACAACGTGCTAAGTTTGTTTATATAACTAACAGTATATTTCTAAACTTAGTTATACTCTTTCCAATAGCGTATACAGTAAGATGTAGATCCATTGTCACTGACTCGTTGACTAGTCGTGACGAAGATAGTCGTAGGAAAATAACACTTAATGCCACGAGGCAAAGTGTAGCAGCGGCGGCGTATGTGGTGATTAGTTAGTTTTAACAATTTGTGAAAACAATATGTATAAAATGTTGTTTTTTGCCTGATCAGATGTACATAAGTGGAATCTAAATAGCTCGGTACATAGTTTAGAAGGAATATCGTCTTTAGTGTCGCTAATGTTGTGATATCACTACAATAGTGATGGCGATGTATCAATGTACAATCCAAGCGGCAAGTGAACAAAATAATATTAACCTCAATTTCTATTCGAGTATTATTTAGTTCGTTTGCATGACGCGATCGAGTGTGCGTGAAAGTGTTCGAGTGAAAGAAGAGAGACGTAGAGTGAGACAAAACAGGACTTCGACATACAGGGGAGGGGCGGAAGGGAGCGGTATTCTTGTGACAAAGTCATATCGGATTGTTCAACCCAATTCCTTGCAGTTAGGATATATTTTACGTTTCTGTGCCAAATATTTCTATAGAATCATGTTACAGTTTTGCCTATACCAAACATACCGCATTGATGTTTACAAAATAGTCCTAATTGAATTCGTTAGTATATATGTAATGGTACAGCTATCAGTGAAGTGTACACCTAACGTAGTTAAAACCTACATTATAAGCAAATTGTAATACGTTTTGTATAATATTTCCGCTTTCAAATGCAAATAAGACGACCATTTAGCATTTAAAGAACAGTTTAATCGTATTTTTTCTATATCCGAGTTAATCTTCCTCGTAATTAATGGTAGGGGACAGCATGCTATATAATTGTAATTATTTTGATTGAATAATGCATGAACATGTGTAATTTATAGTAGGGATACAGTGGTGCAAACTCACAAACAAGTGAATGCAACTGACTGTACACTGAATGAAATTAGTAACAAACAATTTAAAGATGAAATTTTAAATTATTTAAGTAGGAATCTAATACAAAATATGTAAATTAAGTAACGATATCCATGTGTCTGCTTCCATCCTCCAAGTGTATGAATTTGGAGAATTATCTCTGTGTCTTCTATAGTCTGCTATGTCTCACCTCATCATAACGGTGATCGATATCATATAAAAAGCATGTACAAAGCTTATTTATATCGTTATTTAACGTAAATTAAGCATGCTGTCTCAAATATTGATAGTGATAAGACTTACAGTTGTCATGTAAGTTTAAGATATATTGTATATGATACACGGTGAAATTTCACGTAGCTGCCTCAAATATTTCAGAAGTAGATAACGCCGACAGTGCAATCCAAATTGCATTGTCTAGCGCGTTAGTAATTTAATGTAGTCTAATTTATATTTAAATAGGCGTGACCATCACTGTTCAGCTATTTACCCTAGGTACAGTCGACTGCATTACTATGTTATATGAACTTTTGTACCTTGACTAAACCAAACTTCTTAAACCGCCAATGAAGTAATTAGCGGTTCCTGAATTTATGTTTTGATAGGGTAAAATATATGCCAATAAAGTCGACTGTATATTCCAATCAGTCACTGTCTATTTTGTATATTTTTAGATAGTGACAGACTGAACAGTTCATAAAATTCAGAAACGGTAGGTGCCTGTCACCCATAAGCCAAGTAACTTTTGCTCTATTTAATAAGTGTGATTATGATATAAAAATAATCATGTCTTTATCAATGAAGTGTTATACTCAGTACAGACCCATTATTATGATTCCTCAAAGTTTGCATTGCGTTGTCTTCCTATGTTCTTCCGAGGCCTCAATCAAATTTGAAAGTAAACTAATAGTTTGAATTCAGTCTTCTGTAATTTAGAAATGTGACATCTTATATCCACATGAACAGGTTTTCGACTATGTAAAAAAACCTACGTGTATTATTGCGATGCTGTCAAATGTTTCCTTGACTTGTAACTGAGAAGTTCGCAGATGGCAGCACCATCGCTTTAACCGAATGTACTCTTGGGATTGGTCCATTTAGCAGCCATTTTATAAATTCTAGTCTATAGTAGGCTGGGGTAACGGGTGCTGCCTTCCCCATTTACTGTAGCAGTATCGAACATAGGCTTTATAAATATCTTTTGAATGAGATTAATTGGTTCATACTCGTAATTATTGAGTATTCGATATTTTATAAAACATTAATCGAGTCTGATTGTATACTCTAAGCTTTTACCTAAAAGCTGCTTTTAAACGGATTAACAAATATACTTGTTATTTTCTGTGTTCCCGTGACTCAGAACATCGGAACAACGCTTAAAATTACTTGGGCCAATCCGCTTAAAAGTAGTTTTTATATGTATATATTTATTATTATTAGATTAACATTACTGTAAATATTACAAAATGGGTGCAAAATTGTGCTACGACACTAGAGTAGATGGAGTATCTCTTATAAGATATAGTTTTTTCTAATAACTTCTCAGCTATGTATTATTTTTAAAGACTGTTTCATATTCCAAGTGTTTACGGCATGGTATGGCGTACCTTCTATGCTTGAGATTCCATTGCTATTATAGGTCCAGTATTTACTTATAATTTTAAACGAAATGCATTTTGTCTGATTAAATCCAATGATATATTTCAAACAAGAATATGTATAATAATATTATGTAGCTTAACCCAAATTATACGGGACATCGTAATTGGTACGAATTTACTTAGAGATGAAAGTAAATAAACTTTATATTCTCTTAAATATTAATGTAAAACATAGTACAGATCATGTATTATCATTATCAAGTCACAATTAGGTTTTATTGGGAATGAAATGAATTTATTGTAAATCAATGTGATTTGTTCGAAGTTGTTTTTGTACTACGTATTGATAATTATTCAAATCATGGTTGGTTCTTGAATTTATTAGTCAACCAAGATAGGTTCCGGAGTTAATGATATAGTATATTCTTCTAGCAAGGACTTGTACAGGTACCAAAAAGCTACATTGGTCACCCCAGAGCGCAAACATTTAAACGATATGAAATCTATCGATGTTCTGCTCAGTCATTCAGTATACTGTCAAATAAGAGCAATAGATTTAATTTTGGTAAATTATGTTTGGTGCAAGTCACTGATATGAGAGTCTCAGGATCCAAACGGTTTGCGCTGGGGATACCTATCTCTTTTGCTGACTGTACTATAATAATATGGTAATCTATAGACTTTCTTGGTGTTTACGTAGTAGGTATGTGTACCTAATTAGAAATGATTAAAATTTATTGCGTTTGTGGAAATGATAACAAAGATAATAATATAGAAATACACTGTATTAAATAATAACTCATAAGATCTCATAGATTGCGGTGTATTTAGATTTATAACTGTGAAAGTTAAACATACTTTGTTTTAAAATTATGAATTTATAACTGCTTTACAATTTTTCAATACTATTTGAACAGGATAATTAAGTGCCAGACCCAATACTGTTCCGGATGAGGTATTCTTTATCTATTGTATTTTTTCTGGCTTACTTTTTTAAATATACTTAATTTATATAAATATTATTATTGTACTATGATTATGATTCTATGTGAACATAGAAGATAATTTTCTTACAATCATCTCTTACTGCATTGACTTTTGTATTTGCGAGTGGTAACTCCGTTGCTAGAGGATCACTTGACATGGTTATTTTAAGTTAGCGTATACTGTGATACGGCTTTTAGAAATGGTATGTGCTCAATAGGTTTCTTTTATCGTATTTTAATCAAGATTAGGATATTAAAAAATACTATTACTAAGTATATTGTTACTGTAATGATGTAATAGGTAACGAACCATTTATATTGAAAATTATAATTGTATAACACTGATGTATGCTAGTCTCTATAATTATATTAAATGTATGTAGAAGTAAGAATAAATATATACTTACGTAAGTTCCCTGCATATAGGTCGCGTACAATCCTCTAAACTATTTTAGTAATTATTGTATGATTAAGAATTTTATATACTTACATTAGGCGAGTGGGAGCGTCGCTCCGCCGCACATTATATGTCATTTACTCCATTGTCTGTACTCTGTATAGAAGTTGCTTCTGACGCGTCGCGCGCACACCGGCCGAACCTAGAGGACTGTCTTCAACAGAGAGACGCAACCAAAAAACTCTTTATATAGAGTTTGGCACTTCAAATTGTAAGAAGCGCTGGACGCATCTTAAAATTTAACAGGAAGTCTGTCGTTGTTATTGTGATGAGTCAACAACTGTCCTCTCGAGTAGCAGTAGAACTCACTGTATGTATATTAGAATGAAGGTTCGCGGTCTCGCCCGGTGTGCGCGGGCCCACACGGATACTCGGGGCGAGCGAACAACGAATGCTCAAGAATGAATTTATGCGAATGTTCTCTTTATCTTTTTAGCGAATTTTGCTCACTATTTCCATGTTAGTTGTGTCCAAAATTGTTAGCTAACTTCCTTCATTTATGTAAAGAGTGAAGCTCAATGGAAACGCCCAGTGTGCGTCTGCCCCGGGGTCGCATCTACTCTAAGTTATAAATCCAAAGATAGAAGCTGATTTACATATTATAAACGTTCATACATAGATACACATGTCAAAATGTAATGGAAATTAAATGTTTTCTTATCAGCATTTCAGTGTTTCTTTATGTCCTTGCTGTAGGTACAATTTTATAGGAGTAATATAGTAAAATTAGTAACGAGCTAACACCTACGTAGGTATTTAACCAGGGTCAAAAACTTCCATAAACATTTCTGCATAATAAACTATACTTACGACCTACGCAGGTTTGGAGACGAAACTTACCCATAGTACCCGTTATTGTCGGTAGATGGAGCTACTTGCCACATAGGTTAAGGGTGGCTGTTACGAACTTCTATTTAAATACTACATAAATTCATTTAGCTAATTTCGTTTAATGCACTTAACAATTTTATCCTAAACATGTTTAGCTTCATAATTCACCATGGTCTTTCGATTACTATTTAGTTAAATGCGTTTAGTATCCTGAAATTTGTTATTTACGTTCAGTTCCACATCTTTTAATGAGAGACTTCATATTTTTTACTGAACATTCGAAACGACTCAGCGTAAAACGGAGTCAATCTATCAATTTCAAACATAGAGAAAATAACACTACTTATTTCAAAACAAAACTTATTTCGGCTTTCACGGCGTGGTGGTGTTTGTATTTATTTGTTGTTGTGATTTCAAAGTAAAATGAATAGTCAAGCAACTTCTTCTCGTGTTCGTGCCCCTAATTTTACAAGGGAAGAACAAGATTTATTGTGCAAATCTATTGGAACCATACTTGCACATTATAGAGAGCAAAAAAACGTTGTTCCTGAATGGTATAATGCTAGCCTTGGGGGACAACTCGCCTTAAGAAAATCTGGCCCTCGGGCCAGTTGTACATTTTTGAAAATTTTAGGGGTTGACTGGGCCGGTCCAACAGGCCAGTTGACACTTTTTGAGCCCAAAGGGGACATCTCGTCCTAGCTATTTATAAACTTAAGATAAAGAAACATAGTATGTATAGTATACCCAATAATTGAATACCAATTCATTATACATACAATATACCTTGTCCGCTTAGGTGTTTAACTACACATATTTTATTTTGTTTTTAAATTAATTACATTAACAATAAACAAAACTTTAACATATTAAGTACTTAATATTAATATTGTAATGGGTGACTTCAACACCTGCCTGCTGAGGAACGACGTGCGCTCCTCTTCCTTCATGTCCCTAACACAAGCTAGCAACATGAATATTCTTCCCCTTGGTGCTACCCATCATTTCCCTAATTGTAATCCTACCCTCCTAGATTTAATACTAGTTTCATCTCCAAATCATGTTGCTAAGCACGGTCAATGTGGCGCCGATGGATTTTCCTACCATGATCTCATATTTCTATCATACAAAATTCGTCCCCCTAAGGCTAAACCTAGAACTCTCCTTCAACGCAATTTTGGTGGAATGGTGCTGGAAAATCTTCGCAGTGATGCGCAAAATGCAGCTTGGGACACGGTGTTTAATGCTGATACAGTGGATGAAAAAGTTTCGGCTTTTAATTCCTTACTTATCCGTCTGTACGATGTGCATGCACCCGTCAGAGCTGTAAGAATGAAGCATCTTCCGGCTCCCTGGTTGACTGACGAAATCAAAGTGATGATTAATCGCAAGATTTCCGCCAAGTCAAAGTTTAAACGCCAGCCTTCTGATTCAAACCGTGACAAATACCATGCGTTACGTAATCACTGCAATAAGGTGTGTAGGGACGCACAACGACGCCACATTCATGAGTCCGTTCAGAATGGTGATCCCGCCAAAGTCTGGAACTTCCTCAGGTCATTAGGAGTTGGTAAATCGCGCTCTCAATCTATTCCTAAAGACTTGGATTTAAACCTTCTTAATCAGCATTTCACATCGTCAGTAGCCATGGATAGTGCCACTAAAACCAGAACATTGAATACTCTTTCTTCAATACCAACTCCTGACTTCCCCGAATTTAACTTTAGTCAATTTGCTGATAGTGACGTTGAGAGAAGTATACTCGCCATCACTTCTAACGCTGTCGGTAGTGATAGCATAAGTCGGAAAATGGTGCTCCCTATCCTGGACATTATCCTTCCCGTTATTTCCCACATACTCAACTTTTCCATATCCACTAATACGTTCCCGTCCACTTGGAAAGATGCCCAAGTAACTCCTTTGCCCAAAAAATCTAACCCATCCTTCTCAGATTATCGCCCTATCTCCATACTTCCTTTCCTTTCCAAAGTCCTCGAACGTCTGGTCCATCATCAGCTGAACAGATTTCTTGTTAGAAATGATCTGATGAATCGTTATCAGTCTGGTTTTCGCCCTGGACATAGCACGGTAACGGCTTTGGTGAAAATCACGGACGACGTTCGCCAGGGTATGGAGAACGGTGAACTGACTGTGCTATCACTGCTCGACTTCAGCAACGCCTTTAACACTGTGGATTTCGATATCCTATTGGGGGTATTACGTTCTCTTAATGTATCTCCTACGGTAATTGACTGGTTTCACAGTTATTTGCACGGACGCCGGCAACGAATCCGTATCGAAGAATCCAACTCTGTGTGGTGTAGCACCACAGCCGGTGTCCCGCAAGGTGGCGTGTTGTCTCCTCTTCTATTTGCTATATTCATAAATAGTATATCCGACAATATCTCTTCTTCCTACCACCTTTATGCAGATGATCTCCAAATATATAACCAAGCGTCAATTTCTGATCTACCACATGCGATCCATCAAACGAATATTGACCTTGAGCATATACTCTCATGGAGTAAAGATCATGGTCTGAGAGTTAACCCCACCAAAACGCAGGTCATAGTTTTAGGCAGCCCTAGATTTACCTCTCTTGTCGACCTAAATGCCCTGCCTCCAATAGTTTTCAATGGAGTTCACATACGTTGGAGTAACTGTGTGAAGAATCTAGGGGTTTTCATGGACAGCGGAAGCATGACTTGGAAGAATCAGCTCGACGAGGTGAGCCGGAAGGTGTTCGCTTCTGTAGGCTCACTCCGGAGATTGCGGAATTTCCTACCCACGGCCACCAAAATTGTTCTTTCTCAATCCTTACTTCTTCCTATTCTAGATTATGCCGACTCTTGTTACACCGATCTTACCGAGGAGCAACTTAACAAACTTGAGCGCCTCCAAAATGTCTGTATAAGGTTCATATTTGGTTTACGCAAATATGACCATGTTTCTGAATTTCGCACCAAGCTCAAGTGGCTCCCTATTCGCCTCCGCCGGAATACCCACATCCTTTCACTATTGCATTCAATACTGTTTAACCCAGCATACCCTGCGTACCTTAAAGAGCGCTTTAACTTTCGGTACGAATCTCATACTCGGACACTTCGCTCATCACATAATCTTCGCCTCAATATCCCTCCCCATTCAACAAAATTTTACGGTGATTCCTTTACCATACAAGCCATCACCTTATGGAATGATCTCCCACTACACATACGTAAAGCACCGTCATTGGCTTCTTTTAAAAGAATGGTAAAGGATCATTTTCTTAGTGTTTAGGTAGTTTTTTTTTTCCGTTGTCTTATTATTGGAGCTCAGACAAGAATTAATATAATCCTATAAAATCTGATAATTATATTTATGTAGGTATATGTAGTTTATTATATGATATATATGATTGTTATGGGTATATAAGTATAATTTCACGTAAGTATATTGTTTAGTTTGTAGGTATTTATAGTTAATTAATAAATTCTTTAGTACACTTGACCCTATCTGAACATAAATATTCTTCCACCTAAAGGTTGTCTTGAAAAAATCGCTTTTAGTGATAAGACCGCCTTTTTTGTACCTATGTGTTTATATTTAAGCTTTGTATAATATTCTATTTTTGTGTACAAATAAAGAATATTCTATCTATTCTATCTATCTATTATTATTTTAATAATGAAAATACGGATTATTTATGATAGGAACTTACTTATACTTATAGCAAATTATTCTTCGTAATTAAGTTGCCATTTTCTATCTGTAACTTTCTATTCGTAAAGTGTTAGACAGAGACAGAGATTTCCATAACAATAGAATCAAAAGGTGTGCTCCATTATAAATTTATATTTGTGTGAAAGTTACCTAGTCATAAACAAAAAGGTATGTATTAAGCATTATTAGAAAAGTACTTATGATGAACTTCTAATTTCAAGAAATAATGAAATCTTAATGGGAAATGATTGTTTATTTTTATACTTTGGTTGTAGACTATGGATACGGTAACGATAAAAAGACTTTTTTGATTTTTATATAGACTAACAATGTATAAACCTAAAATGTAATTAATTATTTTACATTATTTACATAATAATCTTGATTTTTTTTACAATTATTATATTGAAAAACTGAGTAGTAAGGTGGGGTAAAAGACAGTCACCGGGGGAAAACCATTAATTAGTGGTCCACTGATGGTGGAGTGGTCCACTTTACCAGCTTGACAAACTAGAGAATGAAGCTGCTTATAACTAATTTTTATACATTAACCAGCTGTTCCCGCGCGCTTCGCTCCGCCTTAAAAAGTTTTCCTGTGGGAATTCCGGGATAAAAAGTAGCCTATGTTCTTTCCCAGGGTCTATAACGTATGTATACCAAATTTCATTCAAATCCGTTCAGTAGTTTTGGCGTGAAAGAGTAACAGACAGACAGACAGACAGACACAGTTACTTTCGCATTTATAATATTAGTTAGGATTTGGACTCCATAACAAATCGTCCTAAAACTTTTAAGGAACGGCGTCATTATTTTGAAGAGTTCATACTGATGATCATCATTGATGTAGATTTCTGCACCAGGTTTCGTTTGTCAAAAAAATCTGCTTTGGATGTACTGGGATTAATTGAAGACAAACTTGAATACCCATCAGATCGGTAAAAAAACATCTATTTATTCAAACCTATTACTTGCTCATGGAGACTAGCGTAGTGGGAAGGCAGTTTAGGCCTTATTGGGGATATGTACAAAGGTTCGATTCGAGAAATCTAGATGCAGGTACTTACCCCCCCACAGAGAATAGAATAGAATGAACCTAGATATTACTTGTGTATGTACCTACTAAACCTAACATTAATTTTGTTACAGGAATGAATCAATTGCTTTTGACATTAAGATATTATGCAACTGGTTCGCAACAGATAACAGTCGGAGACTATATTGGGACCAGCAAATCAACCTCTCACAGAATAATACACAGGGTTACCGCTGCAATAGCTTCACTAAGCAAGCAATATATAAAGTTCCCAAATACAGAGCAAAAGATTAATGAAGCAAAGATACTATTCTACAACATTGCACGATTTCCCAAAGCTGTTGGTGCATTGGACTGCACACACATTAGACTTCGTTCCCCTGGTGGACAAACGGCAGAGTACTTTAGGAATAGGAAAGGCTATATGTCCATAAATGTGCAAGCAATTGGATGTGCCAACTTAGAAATTATAGACTTAGTTGCAAGATGCAGGCACGACATGCATCATACAGGAATGCCCTTTTTGAAAACAACCGTTATGGTGACTCTTATATTCTTGCTGATAGCGGATATATGAATCGACCATATGTAATGATGCCACTGGAAAACCCAAGAACTCCAGAGGAGATTTTATATAATGAGTCCCAAATCAGGAGCATGATTGTTTCTATGATATAACATATTTTTGTAACTTCTGACCGAAAAAGCATGTACTTTAACTTTGCCACTGAGATTTTGAACTTAATAAATAACAAAATAAGGTCCAGTTCTCTACTTATTCAGCTTTTTCTTTATTTGGGAGAAGACTAACATATTTCTAAAATCAGAGGTGCATAACCTTTTTTACTTTATTCGGGGGAAAACTAACATTATTATGACTAAAATCTGTGTAGAACCCGGGAAATATTGTAAACTAGCTGTTCCCGCGCGCTTCGCTTCGCCTTAAAAAGGTTTTCCCGTGGGAATTCCGGGATAAAAAGTAGCCTATGTTCTTTCCCAGGGTCTAGACCGTATGTATACCAAATTTCATTCAAATCCGTTCAGTAGTTTTGGCGTGAAAGAGTAACAGACAGACAGAGAGACAGACAGACACAGTTACTTTCGCATTTATAATATTAGTTAGGATGGTCTTCCCCCGCGGTGACTGTCCTACCCCACCTTACTACTCAGTTTTTCAATATAATAATTGTAAAAAAAATCAAGATTATTATGTAAATAATGTAAAATAATTACATTGGGACTAACATAACACTGGCGAAAAGTGGGTGCAGCAATGCACCTCTGCCTACCCCGCAAGGGAGTACCTACATTAGTACAAGGCGTGAGTGTGTGTGTGTGTGTGTAAAATAATTAAAGTTAAATAATGTAAGATTAGTTAGTCTATATAAAAATCTAAAAAGTTTTTTTAATTATTTATAAAATCATTTTAAGTATGTTAAAGTTTTTTTAGGAATTATTAATATTAAAGTTTATATGTTTTTGGGAATATAATTGTAAATGTGGGTACCTAACTAGATATTACCTATTAAAAGAACTATTAGGTATATACAATTTACGTATTAGGTTTTATTATTTAAGTAAAACCATGTTACATAATAATTATGTTAAAGTTTTATTTTTATATATTTAGTTAATTTTTTAAATTATATTCAGACTTATAAAAACTATAAAGATTATATTTAATACACCAAAGCATACAAGTTATGTAGTACTTAACTATGTATAATATATTGGTATTAAATCATACACAAAAATGTTTCTAAAGCTTATAAAATTCTGGCACGAGTTTTCCCCTATTGGTTTTAAAAAGTGTCAACTGGCCTGCTGGATCGGCCCAGTCAACCCCTAGCAATTTCCAGAAATGTACAACTCGCCCGAAGGCCAGATTTTCTTAGGGCAAGTTGTCCCCCAAGGGTAATGCTATTGCATGAGTAACTCTATGAATGATTCTGCAAGCTGTTGGTTCTTCCACACCTATCACATCTCCACAAGTTATTAACTGACTGCCAGTTGCATAATATCGGAGTGTGCATAACAACTGGTTCATTGGAGTAACTGCATTATTTCTGTAACAATAATTATAGGTATAAATAAAAGTATAAGATAATTATGTAGTCAGATAACTTTATTATGTAGTCTGAGCCTATCTGAAACCTAGTTAAACATTGTGAGATATGGCGTTTCGACTTTCTCCGTGTTCGGCATCATAAGGGTCACAGTGACAGTTAAATAAAGTCCATTTTTTCTCTCCACCTTTAATTTGCAAGGTGCGGGTGCCTATATAAATAGAGTGAGTCGCCCGCGCGCCTCAGTTGGTTTTTGATTTTTGAAGTGAACACTTCGGCAAAATGGCTCAATGTAGCCACGGTTCTCGTCGGCTTCGCTCCGACGGGGAAAAATATAATATTGAATTTGCGGAGTCCTCGCTGCCGGGAGCTGTAGCGTGATGCGGACCAGGCGGCGCGGGGCCTGCCGGCTGCTGCGCACGCAGCCATTGCTGAGGATTTCGCAACGAAGGTTTGAGTTGATAAGCCGTGAGTAAAATGCTATTATTTACTGCTTTTAAAAGCTCAGCCACTGGTCATAATGCTCCGGCGCTTGGGGTTTTTATCCCACGCAGTAGGGTCCGATTCAATAGTCGTGGTGATGATTGATCACATATTCCGGTCCTACTAGTGGCGCTTGAGCTAGATACTTACATTAATGACCGCTTTAAGTAAAGCATATGTTAATTTTATACAGGAAAAAATAATAAAAATATATTTTTCTACCCTCAATTTCTAATATTTTTAGAAAACAGTTGATAAAAACTTTGCTATTACAATAATGCACTTGATTATAGCTTATGTAAGGCTTTACAAACAGGAGCTTTCCAGGATCGTCATAGGATTTTTTACAGGAAGCACGTGGCTCCGAGTTTCAGTATGTTGGGACATTGTGGCATGTGCGGCGAGTAATGTGATCCGCCGGTACCTACCCGCTGAGGGTAGGCAGGCCGATTCGGTGAAATTGAAGTTTCGTGTAATCTGCACCCGGCCCTGTGCTCCCGCGCTGGCCGCCGTCTTGTGGCACCTGCATCGCAGTGTACACCCGGCCCTGCGCTCCTGCCCTGGCCACCGGTTCGTGCCACCTGCATCGCAGCATACACCCGGCCCTGTGCTCCTGCGCTGGCCGCCGTCTCGTGCCACCTGCATCGCAGCGTACACCCGGTCCTGGCCCTGGCCACCGGTTTGTGGTACCTGCATCGCTGCATAGACCCAGCCATGCACTCCTGCCCTGGCGGCTGTACACCCGGTCCTGGCCCTGGCCACCGTTTTGTGCCACCTGCATCGCAGCGTACACCCGGTCCTGGCCCTGGCCACCGGTTTGTGCTACCTGCATCGCTGCATAGACCCAGCCATGCACTCCTGCCCTGGCGGCTGTGTTGTCCCACCTGCATCGCTGCGCACACCTGGCACTCCTGTTCTGGTTGCCAGATCCAAACGCCCCCTGTCTGGGAAGAGATTTTATGCTCAGCGGAACCGCCTGCACTATTGCTAGCACGGTCATCATCATCATCAGCCATCATTATGAGTGACTTATTTAGAAGGTATCGAGTAACGTGCGATATTCATCAGTGATTTTGGAATATGCAGACGAACGTTTACTGCCAAGGTTGGTCATGTTAGCCATACAAGGGCACACCAAGGAAGCCTGAGTAACCACCTGCAGTCGCCGTAGCCGCATCGGCATGGATGACGACAAATCGGGTAACGTGCACCGCTTCTAAAAGTGTTATAGCACTTCAATTTGATGCCTCCGCTGAGGTAGGGTATTCTATTAAAGCAGCTTTCTTCTGAACTGCCCAAAGTGACCTGTAGACTGCTCCTGGGGATAGTTGTGCAATCAATTTTTTTATTTCGATGTCTCTGCTGAAGAAACTGTCTAATGCAGCTTTTGTTCTAAACTGCCTTAAGATCGTTGGACTGCTCATGGGAATGGTGACGCACGGTAAGTACAGGAGCGTTACTCTATACTGATGAGAAACGAACGAACGAGAGTTGTCGTGCAATCGGCACGTTTAATACATACAAACAGATAGAGCGGCTCGCGCCGCAGTGCACTGAAAGTTCGTTTTTCGTCATATAAAGTGACCCCCCAGACACTATCTTAAGTGTCATGACACATCGGCAGATTCCAGCTTTGAGTCTTTTCTTTTCTCGGCTGTGAGCAAAGTGAATCCCACCGGCGAGTGTTCAACCTAAAAGCACTGAGCTAATTCCTGATTTCGTGAAAGTCGCTGTTGCTATACCATACCGCTCCACAAGTTACCGAATTTATTATGATCCTACTGTCGGGTGATCATGATCGGAGTGTCATCGCAGTTTCTGAGTGGCACCATATTAGCTGTCTTCCTTATGTCTCAGTGGATTGTGAGTGTGTATCCGAGCTCTTTGTTGAAAAATGCGTGAACCTCCTACGCAGCAGCTGTCTACTAGTTGTGTATCGAATAAATCGAGTAACGGTGCTCTTGCACGAGACGACTACCTTTTGGTAAAATTATAACTTCCACTATTCTGGGAACATGCATATACCTACTGTGTACTGTGTATCACATCACGTGTAGCCGCAGCCCTACTCAACGTACGGGGCTAGATAATAAACAATGGCAGTCGTCATTAAATTTCTATGAATTTCGAAGGTCATCATTTGGAGCACAATCCAAAGGGTGAAAGTACCTATTCATGCCTAAACGGCTTCTCTAATGAAAATGTATTTTTAATTCGATTCTGGCGCAAACGTCTCATAACTATTTTTCAACACTGTATCTGCTGAAACTACTTAGACCATAGACTTAGACTGACTGGTTAAGATGCAGACGTGCCGTTTTCACAATTCCATTTTGAGTAATCCTCAACTGTTTTATGGATCTTTCAGTTAGTTACGTAACTAGTTACCAAGTAAAAAAATACTTGTGTCATGCTCGTACTCGCATCTCATTTAGGAGCTCTCTGGCCTCTAGCTGAAGGCTAAAACTGGTATATATATCTACTAAGCTAGTACAGAGTTATAACCGGGCAGCGGTGACATGGTAGCTGCTTGATTTATTAGAGTTTGCTGAAAACTTTCTAAATAAGTAATAATTATTAGTCATAATATTAACTCTTCGCAGTTCTTTCAGAATGCAATACCAGGTCGCTGAAGTAGGTAACCTTCCTTAGCTGGACAACAACAAGCCTTTTTGTTTTAAAGAGTGTCACAGTTATTCGCCGTTCCACTGTCATATCGATGTCCAAGGACCTTTTCTTGGGTATAGCTAACTACCTAAGTTTACCTATAGATAGCCGCAAGCTATCTGCTGTTGGCGAACTGTCAGTTTTGATTGATAAGTCAGGCTCGAGGTGGCTCGTCCAACTGTCCATGTTCCCGCCACCATGATTGTTGCTTCCACAGATTAGAGAGTCTATGTTGGCTGTCGTTGCATCAGGTCTGATCAGGTACAACTAACATCTTTACGTACCATCTTTATTTAATCGAGCTATTTTATTTTGTTTTATCTAGGTTGACTTGATGGTTTCAAAATCGAACCTACAACAATGTAAGTAGGTACCTACCTACGTACCTTTGAAGTTGCAACAAGGCGAAGCCTTAAGGTTTTGGCCGAGACCTGCCCTTAGTGTTGACGAACATACCTAAAGGTGACCTTGTTAATGTTTTTCATATGAAGTACTGAACATTTTACTTATCCTGGTGGCATGACTGATCATTTACTTACCCAGCTAAGACATGTTAGCCGGGTTTCATTTATCAACTATTACAATTGTTATTGTTGTGTTAATCAATCTTTATTAATTGATGTCATCTACCAAGGAATGCTGCCAGAGCTCATAATATTCACACATGATGATACAGAATGATAGTAGCCCATAAAATCGGTGCAAAGGCTTATAAAATAACTTTCCTTCCTAGTAGGACTGCACAGGAACTCGTTAACCGCCGAGTTAGTTAGAATACAAAATTAGACTGTGTGTTACTTGTCAATCTAGAATATGAATATAGTGACCTGTTTGAAAAACTGAATACTTAGTTATCCGCCAGTGTCACAGCCTTCATCTAATCTTTTCCAGTAGCTGATGAGGCTGAGATATTTAGTAAAATTATCTTCCCTTCAAGCACCACTCCTCATTCCAAGGACTAGATGCCGCGCCAGGTGTTGCAGGCCGTGTCGTCGTACAAGGCTGACTGAGCAGGTCCACGAGGCTCCAGGGTCGGCTGCTGCATTTCTGAGGTCAGTCCAGAATTACATACCCTAGTCAGCATGTGCTGACCTGAGCCCCAGCGGCCTGGATCGATATTCTACATTTTACAGCTTTTTAATATTGTTGCAAAGTATTTCACTGGTTCCATCCATTCGGCTAGTGTATGTTAAAAATATTGCCTTGACAATAACAAGATTTTGATCAATAATTACTTATAAGTATTGCTTTCGAAGAGGCACTGTGTGTATCCATATGTATAAATACCTACCTATATGTATAGGTACATACCTTCCATAACTTTCTGACAAGTCAGGAATAATAAGGAAGTACTTAAGTCTTATGTATACTTATACCTTTCTTTTTAGTATATCTATTACCTAGAAATCTATGCATTATAAATTTATAGATTCAAATATTTATCTACTGATATACTCATCAGTAACTTATGGGTCACAGTTGGTTTTCTCTCCACCATGCGATAATAAACACATCTCACAATGTTTAACTAGGTTTCAGATAGGCTCAGACTACATAATAGACGCATTTTTCCTGAAATAAAAATGACATATTATGTATCTAGCCTATCTGAAACCTAGTCATTTCTGCATGGTGATATTACAACTGAGGCGCGCGGGCGACTCACTCTATTTATATAGGCACCCGCACCTTGCAAATTAAAGGTGGAGAGAAAAAATGGACTTTATTTAACTGTCACTGTGACCCTTATGATGCCGAACACGGAGAAAGTCGAAACGCCATATCTCACAATGTTTAACTAGGTTTCAGATAGGCTAGATACATAATATGTCATTTTTATTTCAGGAAAAATGCGTCTATTATTTCAATACCTTAGCTACCTTACCTGGTGGAAATAAATTCAAGATGATGTTGAATTTCTTGTAGTAGAAGACAAGTGATACAGTTTAGCGAGCGGTGGGAGCTCAGTCGGGTAAGCGCCCGCTTCTCACACCAGAGATGCGGGTTCGAATCCCGGCGCTGACATGTACCAATGAGTTCTTTTAACTTAAGTACAATGTATATCATCGCTCTTACGGTGAAGGAAAACATCGTGAGGAAACCTGCATATCTAGATCTAGCACATCTAGATATGTGAACCCACCAACCCGCAGTGGACCAGGGTGGTGGGAAATGGTCCAAGCTTAGGAAGGCAGTTTAGACCTTGGGGATATGCACAAAGGTTCCACTCGAGAGAGCCAGGTGCAGGTACTTACACCCCCACAGAGAATAGAATAGAATAGCGATACAGTTTGTTTTGTCAAACAAAATCTCCTAACAAATTTTTTATCTGGTAGTGTCTCAAATAAGTTAGTTCTTTCTGCAATATAGCGTAATGAGCGAGGTCTATTCATATAGAGAAGTAATTCTTCATCATCGTCATCAAACAAAATGTCCCAAAAATCCATTATTTATTAGATAACCTCAACATAACCTCTGAACAATGACCTCTGAATCTCTCACAGACAACAACTAGACATCACTGAGGAAAAATGCTAGAAATGGAAAAGTTCTCTTGACAGCCGGTCGGTCAGCTGGTCGCCGCGACTGACGCCATGACATGCGTAGTAGATAAATGTGTTTAGTAAAGTTAAATAGCCATTTGACCGCATTTAGGTTTAACAGATTACTAATCATATTTAAGTCGTGGTAAAAGATGTTTTACGAAATTTAATTTCAAATTGTGTTTAAATAACAAGTTAAATACATTTATCACTTTGGTAAAAGCCACCCTAAAGGTAGGAGACAAGGTTTCTTGCTTCCATTAGAATGGTCGTGGGTTGATTTCTGGTATGGACCATTTCAAGTTTAATTATCTAACTAGTACCTAAATGCTATCAGGGATTAGCGAGGAGCCAGTAGCGTAGCCTACAGAGCCGTTTGGAGTCGGACTGTATATAATAATATGTTCATTTAGATACAAACAGTTGCACTACGAATCACTAATATGTGCATGCAAATGTAGGATTCTAATAAAATTTAATACTTTTCTTTATAATATCATTGTTTAAGAAGACAGAGAAAGATACCATTATACTAACTACCATTAACTTAGCATTATACTTGTGCCCAAACCCAATCCATAAGTACGGTAATTTTTTTTTTCGTATGGGTTCATAATTTTTAACTTAGGTCAGGTATATACCTCAACTCTTTAGTAAGTACTAATCGTAAAAACCTACCTACTAACTTGCCTCATACGTAGCCTACCTACGAAGACCTAAGAAGAACAAAACTGACCTATTTCTTCGCATGCTGCATGATAAGTGGGGTAAACGAAAGGAGCCCCTTACTAACATACCACCTGTTCCTCATATGTATAAGCAGATACCTACATTCGGCGCACCCTGGGCTAACTGGCCAATCCTCAGTGACACTCTTACCTATAGCTCTTGTGTTTATAACTGGCATGGTAGCTATGTGACGGAGCAAGGGAAAAGTACCTACATATCGTACCTACTGTAGTTCCTGCTTGCACCCTAGTTCGTCCTTTGAGCGTCGAGTGTATGGTACTTAATATTTATTCTGAGTTAATGGGGTCACCGCCTTGTTAGAGAACTTATGTTCCCTGGTCACCGCCATAGTCTTGTGGTTGTGACCAGTATCGCGCCCCACGGTCGCAAGCTCAAGTGGTAAAAGTTCAAAACAAGGTGGGACCCATACCATATTGATTGATTGAGAGTTAACAGTACATACTTATTAGAAACATTATGGAGGGTTGAGGATACGAGTTTCTGATTATTTTCAGTTTGGAACTGTAACTAGGTACCTACCTACTTTACTTTTCCTTTACATATAATAATTATACTTACCTCTAACAACTTTCTTATTTGTTACTGAGCTTGGAAAGTTGTGTTACTCACAAGGCCTAGATATTAATACTTAATCTTTTTTCTAACATATAAAAAAACAGTAAATTTATTCGATTAATTAATATTTAAATGATTGAACAGCTCTTGAACTACCTAACTTCCTTGTTACCTAACTAGAGGATATAAAATATAGGAATAACTAACGACTTACTAGTTGTTTGATCCTAGTATTAATTTATATTTAGGTAAACAATAGGAAGGAGATTTGAATGAAAAACAGTCATCACACCGAATACATAGCTTTAATAGACAAAATATAAATTCAGAACAGTAGCAACTCATTAATACAACGAACGAACATTACATAACAAGACCACGAACATCACAATACACCGAAGAAAGCTCGGCCCCCCCGAACTAAACTGCAGGGAACGAACAGACAACATCCATTTTTATTGCTACTTATAGTTATGTCATAAAATATTTTTCCTCTGCATCAAATTAAAATCTAGTTTTTTTTTGTATTTCGAAGCTAGCCGAAGTAACCCCGAAATAGAAATTAATGTAAAGGCGTCACACGCAAACAATGAGTCAGCTTAGTCTAGTAGTTCGGATTTCAGTCCGGTTGACTTGTATATGCTAGGGCTAAGGGTGTACCCTGTGCCAAGGGGCATTCGCCGCAGTGGATCGTTATGTGACTGAAACAAGACGGTCTATAATCCATTTTAAATAAGACAAATTAAACTCAAAACTTAAATTAGTACATTTCATCAGGTAAAGAAATGTACTAATTTTACCAACTCGCTTTAGTCACAAGACGTTGCGCGGCCGCAGTCGTAGCGGCGATATCCTCTGCCGCGAATGCCCCTTGGCCCAACAGTTGCACATTTATACTCGAATATGAAGGAAGGATAGTAGGAGGAGTCTTGACAGTTTCCATCTGGTGGACAGACTTGGGAACAGTCACCGCGAGGGTCCCGCGGGGGCTGTCCCCACGTCGCCGCGGCGGGCGCGGGGGCAAGTGTGCGGCGGGTGGCATAGCGGCCGGTGGGGTGGATGTTGGTGTAGTATTGTCGGAGACAACATCTGGCAACAAGAGTCAGCGGCCGCCTGCCACTCGCTGCGGCGTTCGAGTTCTTCAGACAGTTGATGAGGTAGTACATTCCGTAACTTAACTTAATGCTAAGCACACGACATCAATACATTTAACATTTAGTTTCCACGTAACGAACATAACGAAACAGACTTGAAAGTAATTCTTTTTTACATTTTTGATTTTTATATTTTTTTTGGGGCCTTAAAACTATATAAACTTTATTCCAGCAGACCACGGTAAATTGATTCGCCGTACCCCCCGGTGGGTACCCAGGAATCAAATACCGCGTAACTAGTGCATCTTAAATAAGCCTAAGTAGCATATTCTTCTGAACTCATCTGATTTCCCTTAGAATCCTAAACGCGTCCTAAATATTCAGCGATATAGTCTTTTAACAATTTATAGGGCACCGTATCGTGATTGCGCGGGTTTGATGCGATGTTTTCCTTCACCGGTGACTAACCTAGACTATCCTAAAAGGCGGCATGAGCGTGCGGCGTAGCAATGAGCCTGGCCGCCCGGGCGGTGGGGCGTGGCGGGGGCGCGGGGGCGCGGGGGCGCGGGGCCGCGCGGTCGCATGGGGCGCATCACAGGATGCGAGAGAGGACCGCATACTGGATGTACTCCGTGCGCCGCGCGACCCGTCTCCACCAGGCTGCTACTGCATCTAGATGTTCAAAAGGACGAGCGTGATGCAACGCTGATGGTAAATCGTCCTACGTAATACTATGCTAGACGTACCCTACGTATAATACCAACTAACAAGAGCGGGTTTAAAACGAGTAAACTCGAGTAGTTTAGTCTTATTAAACCCATTGAGATCCAACCTATTCTAATTTAGACTTTTTCGGCAGGGAGGGCAGTTGTGTCGAGGCGGAGGCGGGCCGGCCGTGCGGGTGGCGAGGCCACGCGGCGGATGGAGGCACCTGGGGCCGCGGCGCTGCGCCGGCTCGCCTCCGCCCGGCCACGGTCACCCTCGGTAATACCTAACTAACATAGGGGTTTATTGGAACGCGAAACTGAAAGATAATTTGGCGTGTGACGCAAACAAAACGTGGTTAACTTATGTTCTAGGAATAAACATTCGTATCCGAATTGCTTAGACAGCGTCGGCTGCGACCGAAGCCAGCGGCCGACGCTTTAGTTACGTGCTATGCAGTCCTGGGGGAAAGGGCCCGCGGCTAGTGGTTGCCTTGAGCTCACACACGAGTCTCAATCTGTTTCAATTGGTATCAACATATGGAGCGCCTCTTTCCCCGGCCGTCCCCAGTAATCGGTCCTCATCCAAAATTCTCGTTTGTCTTCTGACATGTCCATTGAACAAGGATTCAAAGATAAGTTTTCGATCAAGACCGATTATTGGGGACGGCCCCAAAGTGACTGCGTTCTATATCTATATCGCTTAAGACTATTTCATAAATTTTATTACTCTAGGTGCAAATTTAGCTCAAATTATAATTTAATTAGTTGACAATATTAGATATTATTTCAAAGACCGTACATCATAAAACTCCAAATTATACAAAATATAACTTTTTTTTTCAATTATACCATAGTTGATAACTTTTTTTTTTCAAATATATTGATAACCTTTTGAAAAGTAATCATAACATTTTTTTTTAATTGATATCATAATTAAACAAAGGTTAATAAATTTTTGAATTAACTTTGATAACTTTTTTTTTCAATTAATTTGAATACTTTAAAAAAATTTAAATATACATTATACTTTTTTTTTAAATTAAGTATATCAAAATTATACATTTTTTTTTTAAATCATATCAAATTATACTATAATTGATATATTATCTTTTAATGAAATCTAAATTATATTAATCACTGTTTTTTTTTCAACGTAAATCGATAATACGTTTTTAAAACAACAATAATCCACTTAGTCGAGTGGCAAACGATACAAGAACACAAACAACCGTAATAATAACATATTACAATTAATTCAACAAATCATAAAGTTAGTATTTGGTTAAAAACAGGTATGGTGCTGACGGTGCCTTACAACTATGCGCAGTATCTGTAGACATTATTCTATTTCAGGTTATAACACATGTCCTTACCTAAGCCTACGTTACATTCTTAGCCTAACGTACACATCTTGACGGTAGAGCCAGTGGCCGCGACAAGCCCACGGCCAGTGGTGAGGTATCTATTGTTGATGATGATGGTGATGATTGTGGCAGTGAAACACGGCGCTACGGCGCCAGACAATCATCACCGGGTCACATTTAAATAACCTTTACGACACAAAAGAACATTTAAACATTTAACATCCAGACACCGATTACAGTTATTAAGATAAGGGTATTGCGGAGAAAGAAATGCACGTAGGATTTACATACTAGCCTTAGCCTATACTTATACCGAATTAGACTTTGCTTAAATACTAGGCGGATTTTTAGCTGCTCTCTTATCCTATGTCAGAGTCAGAAAGATGTCTTAGTCAGGGTGTGGTGTGTTGAAGTTCCGAGCGCATCAGCGGGGTGGTGGCCCGACCCAGGGTCGGCCGCTGAAACTCTATTTAACCCTTCGGCGGTTAAAAGATGTCAATGAGTTCAACGCGTCATAAATGCAAGACTGGTATTTATCACAATATTAGTTATATCAAATATGCTGGTCCAAGTGAATCTATAATGCAGCCTGTGTTTTAGATATCAGAATACGTAAATACTCGGTCTATTTTAGAATTTTACCAATTTAACCCGGTAGTTTTGTCTATTGAAAATGAAATAATAACGCCCCTACTGTCACCGGTGGTAGCGCAGCCGTCTGAAGCTACACACCTTCGGTTCAATGAACAATGTGAGACAGTCCGATACGAAAAAGTTTGCGTAAGGAATATTTTTTGTTATCACTTACACGGATGTCAAATTATACAAGTCCGTTTGTCGCTCGGGCTATCAAACATTGCGCGTCGGTTCGGTCAGTTGGAACTTTGTCATCCCGGATGATCCCTCCCGCCTCTACCCCCGGTGACAGGCAACGCGTTAACAAGTCAATCTTTAGTTCAGTGTCTCGGCAAGGGTGCAACAGATTCATAGCTCTAAGTAACACTTAGCATAGAATCGAAGAGTTCATAGTGCACTTGGACCGTTATATTTTATGGCGACGTCAAAAAAGTCAGAATTTAGATATTTTTTATAAACGAGCAAGTCCAGTGCCAAATTTAAGGTGTTGAAATAGATGTCGTACGTGCTTTGAATATAATTATATTTAAATAGGTAGTGCGAGGGGACCATTGGGTGTGGAACTGCAGATTGTGAGAAACGACAAAAATTAGAGAAATGTGAGGGGGATGTCTGCAGTAAGGGGGGACAGGGGGTGGATAGGGAAGGGAAGTTAAGGAAAAAAAGGAAAGAAAAAGTTAAAGGGAAGGGAAGGATAAAAATTGAAATAGCCAAAAAGGGCCTCTAGTGGTGCTTCAAGCGCCATGCGCGGGCGAGGCAAGTCAGGCGGTGCCTCTAGGTGTTTGTTTTTTTTTTGTTTCAGAGCGCCGTTGTAAAGACTCCGATGTGCTGGTCACAGTGGGACGGCAGGACATCGGGGTCTGGAAGCGGCGTCGTGAAGGCAGGCAGCTCGCGGCCCGAGGATCGCGCTTGAAGCGAGGCACGGAGGGCGAGGGGCGACGGGCGCAGGAATACAACTACTTACTTACTTACTTATCAAGGCAATGAGGGCGGTGGTGAAGGTGCAGCACAACTATCATGCTGACTTCAAAATAAAATATTTTTTTGGTATTTTTTTATTTTTTTTCGGGGGGGGGGGATGTTACGAACTACTTGCATCAAGGCTATGCGGGCTTCGGGCTTCGTGAAGGTGCAGCACATACGGTACTGACTTCAAATAATAATATTTTTTTGGTATTTTTTATTATTTTTTTGGGGGGGCGATACAACGAACTACTTCTTAATTAATGAAGGCGTTGAAGGCTACCGTGAAGCTGCAGCACAACTACCGTGCTGACTTCAAAAATTTTTTTGTTTTTTTTTATAATTTTTTTTGGATGATATGAAAGATGAAGTACGAAATGCTGTGTAAGTTTTTTTTTCATAAGTAGATAGGTACTTCCAATTTAAGATATACCATTAGTAAGTTTTAGTGAGTCGAGTGATCAAAGATGAATTTTATCGCGTGACTTTTAAGCAAACAAGAGCATTATCAAGATGAGTCGTGTAAGATTTTCGACTGTGAAAAAGCCAACAGGTAATTTTAAGTGACGGATTTTAAAACGTGCAATTTAGTTAAACGTGTGTAGTGTAGTGTAGCTAACAGTATAAAGATATTGTTATACGTAGTCATATCATAATTATACTATTGACGGAGTTATGTGTCTGTTGGAAAAACATTAGGAGAGTCGAGTCCGATGGAAGACACAAGAAGATATGAGGATCGTAACAGTCCAGCGAAGAAGCAAATATGAGCGTTCTCGTATTTATCGGGGCCGGGTGACGGGAGGTCTACCACAGCTTGTTGTGGTAGAACTTGACGTCGAAGTACCCCTGGTCGGTGACCTGCGAGTCTCGGCGGGGGGCGGCCGCCCCGGCGCCGGGGGAGGGCGCGGGGGCGGGGGCCGGTGGCGGGGCCTCGATGACCAGCGACGAGGGGCGCGGGGGGGGCGCGTCCACCTCCGTCTCCGCCGCCTCGTCCGCCCACTGCTCCTCTGGCTCCGGACCAGCATCCGGGTATACGTGTGGTCTGCCACCAATATGCATTATGTTGACATTGTGTACTGCCGGGGGCTGTCAATGTTGCTTTCAATTGCATTGCTTTAACCCAAAGCGGGTCCACACGCACCGGCTAATAAGAATTAGAATGGTGGACTGAACTGGCGATGCGATGCTAAGGAAGCAATCAATTGAAAGCAATATTGAGTGCGGTAGTACTTTGTGTTGGGTAGATGTGGAAGAAAAGCTGTGTAAAATCTCTAGTGCTTTTGAGAATGTATAAGTGGTATAATAATGCTGCGAAGTCACACTTCTTTTCCTCCCCATTATGGGGTATTTATGTTTGGGGTTATGGTCTGAACAGAGCAGGTTAATGTATGCTTGTTCAAAGTTATAAGATAATAGTGTAATATTTAAAAATAAAATAAAAAAAGAACTCAAAGTAATAACTTATATTTAAACAGATACTGAAAATAATAAGTTAAGAGCTTACAGTATTTTCACACTACAATATTGTGTAAACGGGAGTTTATGTTTTTTGTTAATACACAAACAAAAAATAAACATAATGTAATTCCAATATGTTAATAACAGTTTGCTGATAAATTACACTGGACCGCAATTATTTATTTAGATTTGTTTTACTGACACGTTTTCAATAATTATAGGTATTTAAAGTAAACGTTATTGATTAAAACGACAGAAAGAGTGTTTTAAATGCTATTTGCTTGTAAAACTTGGCATATTCTCACAATATACTGACAGTCATTCTATCAGACAAAGTAAAGTATTAGAATAGAATAGAATCATTTATTTGTGAAACATAGGTTTTACAGGTTGGTGGGCTTATATTAAGTACGCTATGTTCTGTCCTATAATGGACGTACAAATTTTAGTTTTTAAATATAGTCAATATTAAAGTGACAGTCTATTTACAGCATGCATTGTAAAAATTTCACACAAACAAAAATTTCCCCTTAAAAAAACAAAATCATTGGTAACATATTTAAAAATTATAAAGTTAAAATATGTCATAAATAATTCAAATCATACCATGTCAATTTTACAATTAATATAATAATTTCAATCAAAAACATAGCAGATTATAGGTAGTTATTCAAAAGTATCATGAAGAAAATCATTGATATGGTAAAAACATCCTTTTACTAGATGATTAAAGAGTTGGTTTTTAAAAACAATAATGTCAGAATTTTTTATATTTGTTGGTATTTTATTTTATATTTTCGGTGCCATACATAGTACACTTTTGCTCAACAAAGCAGTATTGCTTTGGTGTGAGCATAGCCTGTTCGTTCCGTAGATTTTTATCATGGATCTCAAGTGCACGGACAAAAAGATTTTCATTGTTTTTCATAAATATGGCTACTTCATAGATGTAGAGCGATGGCAGAGTCAGTATTTTGTGTTTTTTAAACAGTTGCTTACAGCTGTCTGTAGTTTTTAAATTAAACATGGCTCTTATAAACCGTTTTTGTGCCTTAAATATTAATTCACGGTCAGTACAGTTGCCCCAGAAAATTGTACCATATCGTAGCGCTGATGCAACATACCCATGGTAAGCTGTTGAAAGGGAATCAGTTTTTACTACTTTGTTTTTGAATAACATGTAAGCAAATTTACTAAGTTTTGTACAGATTTCTTGAGCTTGTCTTTTCCATGTAAGTTTGTTATCAATATGTAGTCCTAGGAATTGAGTCTCTGATACTTGTTCAATGTTTATGTTGTCATGTTTAATATTTAAGTCTGGACAGGCTACTCGTTGATGAAATTGCATTAATTTTGTTTTTTCAAGATTTGCTTTGAGGTTATTTGTTCTTAGCCATTCTATGATCTGAGATAGAGTGTTGTTTATATTTTTTTCGTAATTAATATCATATTCATACTTAATTATAGCTGCGCTGACATCTGCAAATAGTATCATTGGAAATCGTATATATTTTGGCATGTCGTTAATATAGATTAGAAATAAAAGCGGTCCTAGAACGCTACCATGAGGTACTCCATATACAAATTGACGGGCTATTGATAAATATACCATTTCTGTTTTTGTCGAATGGCATATACTACTTATTTCCGTGTATTGTTTGCGATCTTTTAAATATGATTTTAATAACTTTAGGGTATTTCCTCGTATACCATAAAGATTAAGTTTGGGTAAAAGGGTTTTATGGTCTACACAATCAAATGCCTTAGACATATTCATATATAATGCACAAATCGGATTCCTATTGTCTACACTTTGCATGACTATATTGAGCATTTCAAATATTGCCATATTGATAGTTATATATTTTCTAAATCCGTACTGTTCTCTGACTAATATTTTATTTTTATCTAAGTACGAGTTTATAATTTTGTAGAAGTATTTCTCAAAGAATTTTGAAATTACTGAAATTAGAGCTATGGGTATGTAATATTTCATTTGATGTTTGTCTACTTTTTGTCTTGTTTTATTATAATTGGTTTTAACCTTTCTGGAAAAATGCCACTATCTATGCACAAATTGATTATGTGGCAAAGAATGAGTGCAATTATTTCGTCGACTGATTTAATGACCTTGGTACTTATTTCGTCATAGCCTACACTATTTGTGTTCTTCATATTTTTTATGATTTTAAAAATGTCAAAAGGTTGAGCTGGTGTCATAAATATAGAGTTAACTGATGATTCAATATTAAAATGGAATTTATTAGAATTATTATCAATATTATGTCCTGCATATTAATAAGTTTAAAGTATTAATTTAAAGGAAAAAATCTTACTTTCTCAAGTTAATTGATTCATTACGACCCAGTGTTTAAGAACATTTATAAGCATACCACAACTAAACCAAAGAATACAAACGAATAAATACAGCCATAATGTCTTTGATCTAAGTTTATAAATAAAAATGCATTTTTTTCTAATTTGAATTACTAACTAACCGAGATAGTGATTTGAGATTAATCCATGCGAACAAAAACAATAATACATTAAGTAGGTATCTTGGTTATATTCTCCTAGACAAAATGAGAAAAAAAACTATTGACATACCTAAATAGGTAAAGAAAAATGTGCATGATTCTTAGTAGGTACTTAATATAATTAATAATTAAAACAAAGTTAATTCAGTATTTAGGAATGAAAGGAATACCAAAACCTGAAGTTGGTAAATAAAAAAAAGTAAGTATGTAAAGCTAATCATTTTTAAACGAACTTAACTAAAATAAATTATAGTAATACAGCTGGGCACTTTGTTATCTTATCACCTCATGATTAATTAAATAGTGAGTATCGATTTTTATTTAAGTGAGTGCAGTAAGATGGTAGATTCTTTCTGCGGATCACCATTTCCTGGGATAGAACAAAAAAAAATAGTAAATAAAATGAAAAAAAAGTTGTCCCAGCGGTATAGACCAAAACCAAAACAAACAATTAGGTACTTTATTGTTCACAAGTACATTAGTTAAGACTTTTTAGTTAGTTTATATTATTTTAGTCAAATTATTGTGCTATGTGCTGAAAGTAGTGTGTACAATGTAGTTTTAATATTTTAGGGCCGGTGAATTACATTATCTATCCCGCTGTGGACAAAAGTGAAATAAAAATGGTAAATATGTATGAATAATATTCAAATTAAACGTACCCGGCGGCTCCGTAGGCAGACATGTTTTGTTCACTGCCGTGTATTACCTAGTGGAATAAAAAACATAATTAAACTTCTGTTTTACCAACTAAACATTTTTAAGTAACGCTTTCGAAACTAATTTGAGATATTTTCCTCATGGTAAGAGCTATATTAAAACATGGAATACTTTTCAGATTAAATCAGACCTTGTATAAGTATTAATAATTAATTCAAATGGTCAAAACAAAATGGAAAGTCTATTAGTGCTTGCTATTTAACCCTTAATCCAGCAAAATGAACATGGATCCAACATCACTTGGAACTTTAACACGTAAAGGGCGATTAAAATGAAAAATGCGAAGTAGCGACGCCGTTTTAAGGGTTAAAAGCCTAAATTCTACACAACAAAAAAAAGGTAAACTCACCATCCCGATAGAGGACTTCGGCTTCATGGCGGAGTGTCGGCCCACGGCGCCCTGCACCAGCGCCGGGGTGCTGCGGCCCGTGTCCCTTGGAACAAACAGCACAGTGTCATCATCCGCCCACACCGCCCGCCGATGGCCCGCTGGCGGCCGCGGCGTCAGAACTCTTTCATCTCAGTACTCCGTCGAAATGCTCATAATACGGCAATCTTCTCATCACAGGTTTGTCGTGCTCAATGACGATGGGTTGGGAGAAACGTAATACGGGTGGGACAAATTAAATCGAATGGGGGTTGAAATGAAATTAGAATGATGGGTAATAGGAAAAACTGAATATAATAACAGTTCTACTGTATGATATGATTTCTGGGACTAACCGTGAACGAACATCAATTCAAAATGTTTCTGTTCAATGTCCAGGTTCTCGTCAATCTGCCATCAAAGACTTTTCTTTAATTTAAATTGCAAATATTATGTACGCTAGTAATAAAGATCCAAGATTCAATATTAACTTATGCCTGAGGTGGTATAATGTTTTGAATACCTAGGCAAATGTTGACAGGTATCTTTCGAGCCTTTTCTGACTCATCATAAACTCAGCAAGCTGTCTTCCAAGCTTACAGCTCAAAACTTACAAAAAAATAACATATCAATCGCCGTATAAAGCAAGCAGGCTATGAGGGAGAAACATAACATAAAGAACAGAAGCGAACTGGGCCCATCGTACCTGATCTCGTCAGAGTCCTGTTGGAAGAACTCCGGGGCCACGGCAAAGTTGTTAGACTGGCGCACCAGCTCTTCTACTCCGTAGTTCTTGCGGAGAAACTTGCACATGTTTTCTGAGGGGCCATCGATGGCCAGCTGCTTCACCGAGACCCCCTGATCCTGTGGAAGAAGATGCTTGTTATTGATTGTCTCTGAAACCTAAATGTGGGTGTGGAATAGTGGCATGGCAGTCCTCCGATGAGCGAATCGAATTTTTTATCGCTATTTCATTTTTTCAGATTCACAGATTCAAAGCAATATTACGGTCACATATCATGACACCAGACAGCTTGTACCAGAAGCGGGGCATGTCCTGATAACATATAGAGTCGAGAAGAAATAGCGTTGAAACTAACACTAGCCGGAAAAAATATGAACACAACAACATCGATTACATTATACACAATAGAATACAAAATGTTTCAGAGCAATTTATAGTGGTATAAACTTCATCCTGCCATCTTGAAATACGACGCCATTTTGCGAATAATCAGGATACGATTTGATCGGTGATCGACCGGAAGGCAGTCGTACAGTATGTTAGGTACACGAACCTGCTATCAAGTCGAACACTGATAAAATCTGACTGCGTGGTCTCCGTGCTTATGTACTACGTATCTATCTCTCTCGTATTCATTATTATAATAGTCATAATGTTAACTTGTTTTAGATACAGTATGTTCATGGTTTTATTTTATAATGGTGTATTGTGTCATTGTTAAACAAGCAATACGTGCTGCTATGTTCAAATACCTTTAATATTTATCAATACCATAATAATACCGAGGCCACCGAAAGTTTAACTCTGTGGGTGTACAACACAACTTCACAACCAAAAACTTCAAAAAATCACTAGGAACTTGTTAATTTGGCTGGATGTTAACTACGCATGTGCAACGACCGCCATCTTGAAATACGACGCCATTTTGCAACATGCGCAGTTGTCAAATCAATAACTGCATATGGGGTAAAATTTTATCAAGGAAAGACTCAAAGGCGAACAAATAAATAAATGACTAGGATGCCTCAATACATTAGCCGGGAGCAACAAGTAACAAGGGGCCGCCATTTTATGAAACCCACGCAGCGTCGCTGCGCATGCGTGCTGCCCGGGCCAGCGGGGTTATTTTCTATCTCGTTGATAACTCTCTTCACCGTGATCTTACTGTCAAAAAGCAAATTTTGACACTATTCGTATTGTGTATGTTCGGTTGGGGTCGAATAATGACGTCATAGTTGGTATGGGCTTCAATACCCACCGGCCGCCATCTTGTTAAAATTTTGTATGCGAATATTTTATCGAAACCCGAGATTGGTATTTTGTATCGGATAGTTGGAATCATAAGTACTAATTTGGGTTGGCCAACCGTCTTGTCTTGGGCAACTAGTAAATAGTAGCTTTTAAACCATAGAGTCACCATAGAATGTAGAAGATAACATTTTTTTTTTAATTGTGACGCTGAAGTCTTCTTGTTCTTATGATCTTGAACAAAATAATATTTCTTTGATGTTTGTTTTGTGAATCTTGCAAATTTTTGGTCTTCTATAATTAGTAAATAGTAAGTACCTAATTAGTTAGGAGGAAATTATTTCAGTAGGTATTTGTTTTTTTTTCAGTAAGTATAGGTACCTAACTGTTGTTTTAAAATTGGTTTCAGGGGACTCTGGTTATGCTCTACGGCCATGGATGTTAACACCTATCCTCTATGCAGCTGTAGGATCCCCAGAAGAACACTACACTGATCTACATTGCCGTGTCAGAAATACTGTGGAGCGGTGCATAGGAGCCCTTAAAACACGCTGGAGATGTTTGCTGGCACACCGTGTGCTTCACTATGAGCCCACCAAAGCTGCGAAAATAGTAAATGACTGCTGTATACTACACAATATACCAGTGACGACAACTTGCCTGCTGCTGGTAACATTCGGGTGCAGCATATTGGTAACGTGGCTTATGGTGCTGCTGATGCAGATGCAGGGCGCATGAGGGCCAACCTTGTCCAGAGGCTGTGAATTTCAAGGAACTAAAATAACATGACTGATAGGCTGATTTTTGCTGTATATGTATAATTTAGTAATAAAAAACACAATTTATATTAATGGCTTTTATTTTTGATTTTAAATCACATAACTTCCTATCACATTTTGCTTCTACCAGTCTTACTATAATCATTATTAAAATATTTTTTCTACTTTAACCTTTAAGTTATGATTGCACATTGTCACTTTACATGTGAATGCCCGTCAGAATTTTTTACCAGTTTTTGTAACTCCAGACCCAATTGAATATAATTCATATAGGTATTTGTAATGCTGCACTGTCCCATAGCCAACGTGCTGATTGTATGCCTAGTGGGCCGGGAGGGTACCGGCCAACAGCAAGCTCTTTATGTCTTTCAACGAACTCCAACAAAATGTCCATTTGTCGATCTGAGACTTTTCTTAAAGGCGCCATCCTGGAAATAAAATACAATATTAATGTCCTATTCAATCTTTTTTCTTGGCACATGATAGTTATGCCTCACAAAAATATTACTAACAAGCACAACCTGCACAAATGTGAAGATTATTTAATGGCTCAGTGATCAATCTACTTTTAATAACTGAGTTCCCAGTACCAAGTGTTAGATCTCAATCATCGACTAATATTACTAGCGAATCGTACTAGAAATCATTGATCTCAATGCTTTTATTAAGAACAATAAATGTAAATTTTTCACGACTTTGTAAGAATTTCCCATATTTCGTTCTGTGTATGACTAAGTTTAAAATTTTAATAGTAATACGTTAATTATGTACTTACCTTAGATATAATGAACAATTAAAACACAGGATTCAGGTAATTATAAAAAAACACACACCAAAATCAATCTCTGTTTTGGATGGTTCCTTGCAGTTTGTTTTGACAATCATTTGACAATAGCTTCCAGTATCGCCATTTTTCTAAATAATGCGGCAAATTAATGATTTGATAAATACAGTAGTCGTAGTTTGAAGTGAAATGAAGTTTTCATTTAGTCGGCTAACCAAATCACAGAATATTTTCACAAAAATTTTGCAACCTCTAGTGTATCGATAAATCTCATACCCACTATTCGTTTAGTGATCATGACCGAGATAGCCGATGCCAAAAGATGGTCAGAAACCCATCATAGATTTAGACGGTTGGAAATCGCGAATCCATGACACCCGAGATAGAAAATGGACCAGCAGGACTGAAGCCACCGTATTGGCTGAGACTTGCAAGAAATAAACAAAAACGCTACTGTTACTTACATTATTTCGTGAAGTATGTATGTTATTCACACGACTATTATTTCAGAAACAAATTGAATTGAATATGATGGGATAGGAGTGAACCAGTCCGCAGCCCAAACACAACTGAACAAATGGAGTATGCAAGGGATGCACTAGGAACGATGCGCATGTGCGAATCTAGGACCCGGGCTATCTGTAGCTGACGGAAATAGATAAAATTAATGCAAGCTCTTATTAACTTGGCTGGATGATAACTAGGCATGTGCAACGACGCCATCTTGAAACACGACGCCATTTTGCGGCATGCGCAATAGTCAAATCAATAACTGCATAGTATTGAATAAGACTAACAAGTTCTAAACAAAGACGTAATTTTGTTTCCATATACTAAATTGCGAATTTTTAATAATACTATTTCAATACTGAATAGAAAACACAGCTCTTACTCACTTAATGTCGTGAAGACTGTTTATTTACACCACACTTAATTCACAAATATTTTCAATATAAAAATAATGGGATAGGAGTGAACAAGTCCGCAGCCAAAACTGGACTGAACAGAGGATGTATCTGTATGCTAGTGACGCACTAAGAACTATGCGCATGTGCGAATCTAGGACCCGGCCTACCTGTAAGTGCCAGAAATAGATAAAATCAATGTAATTTCAAACTAACTTGGTTGGATTTTAATCAGCACGGTAAATGCCAATTCAAAGTACGCATGTGCAACGACCGCCATCTTGAAATACGACGCCATTTTGCAACAGTCAAATCAATAACTGCGTACGGGGTAGAATTTAATCAGGGAACGCCTCGAAGGAGACTGTATAGTATGTCGGATATATCACATATTTTTAGGTGGATCACTGATAGCAGATTTCATCATAGAGAAAAATATTCCTCAGTACATCTAAACAAATAAATAAATGACTAGGATGCTTCAGCATATGAGCCGGGAGCAACAAGTAGCAAAAACCCGCCGGCTAAAACTTATTAAAAAACAACATTTCAATAGCCGTAATTATGACTAGACAAAAAGGTAACACAGATACATTACTTTTGAGAAAAAAATAATTTGATACTGAGTATAAAACAAGGATGTTACTTACTTTATTTCGTTAAGAAACACCACACTTAATTCACAAATAAATTGTTGAAGAGAAGGGACGGGACGCGATAGGAGTGAACAACTCCGCAGCAGAAACTGAACTGAACAAAGGATGTATGCAAGGGATGCACTAAGTAATAAGCGCATGTGCGCATCTAGGACCTGGGCTATAAAATCAATGCGAGCTCTTGTTAACTTGGCTGGATGTTAACTACGCATGTGCAAACACCGCCATCTTGAAATACGACATTTTGCAAGATGCGCAATATTCAAAATAATAGTCGATCACTGATAGCATTTCATCATAGAACAAAATAATATTTCACAGGACATCTAAACAAATAAACAAATGACTATGATGCCTCAGCACACGACCCGGGAGCAACAAGTAACAAGGGGCCGCCATTTTGTGAAAGCCACGCAGCGTCGCTGCGCATGCGTGCTGCCCGGGCCAGGACAGAACGACCGAATTGGCTGAGACTTGCAAGGAATAAACAAAGATATTATTTTGAATAAAATACACTGCTGTCACTTACATTATTTCGTGAAGTCTGTTATTCACATCACAATTACTTCAGAAACAATTTGAATTGAATACGGTTGGATAGGAGTGAACAAGCCTGCAGCCCAAACTGAACTGAATAATGTATTATGCAAGGGATGCACTAAGTACTATGCGCATGTGCGAATCTAGACCTGGGCTGCCTGTAGCTGATGGAAATATATAAAATCAATGCAAGCTCATATTAACTTGGTCGGATTTTTATCATTAAAGGATTTTTATTCAAACTACGCATGTGCAACGACTGCCATCTTGGAATACGACGTCATTTTGCAACATGTCCAATAGCCAAATCAATAACTGCATATGGGGTAAAATTTTATCAAGGAACGACTCAAAGGCGAACAAATAAATAAATGACTAGGATGCCTCAACACATTAGCAGGAAGCAACAAGTAACAAGGGGCCGCCATTTTATGAAACCCACGCAGCGTCACCGCGCATGCGTGCTGCCCGGGCCAGGCCTGAAGGCACCGTATTGACTGAGACTTGCAAGGAATAAACAAAGGCATCATTTTGTTTTCATGCACTAAATGCAAATTGTTAATTTTTGACAAAAACTATTTCAATACGGAATAGACAACACAGATGTTACTTACTTTTTTCGTGAAGTCTGTTATTCACAACACACTTAATTCATAAACCAAATTTAAATGAATATGATGGAATAGGAGTGAACAAGTCCGCAGCCCGAACACAACTGAACAAAGGATGTATGCAAGGGATGCGCTAAGTACTATGCGCATGTGCGAATCTAGGACCCAGGCTGCCTGTAGCTGAAGGCAATAGATAAAATCAATGCGAGCTCTTGTTAATTTGGTTGTAAGTGTGTGTTCCAGTGGGCTGCACTAATCATTATTAATCAATAGTCTATGTGCAACGACCCCAATATTTAAATCAATAACTGCATACAGGGTAGATAACAAAATAAACTATAGATTTAAAACTATACAAACAAATAGGATGCATCAGCACGCGAGCCGGGAGCAACAAGTAATAATGGGCCGCCATTTTGTGAAACCCACGCAGCGTTGCTGCGCATGCGTGCGGCCCGGGCCAGGCCTGGAGCCACCGTATTCGATGAGACTAACTAGGACTAAACAAAGACGTAATTTTGTTTACATGTACATATAGGTACTAAATGAAAATTATTGGACATATTTGAAAATAACGATTTTGCTACATAATAGAAAATACAGATGTACTTATTTCGTGAAGACTTACATTTATAATATTATTATGAAGTATGTTATTCACACAACACTTAATTTTTCAAAAATATACATCATAAACAACATGGGATACGAGCGAACAAGTCCGCAGCCCAAACTCAACTGAACAAAGGATGTATGCAAGGGATGCACTAAGAACTATGCGCATGTGCGAATCTAGGACCCAGGCAACCTGTAGCTGACGGAAATAGATAAAATCAATGCGAGCTCTTGTTAATTTGGTTATAAGTGGGTGTTCCAGTGGGCTGCACTAATCATTATTAATCAATAGTCTCCGGGGCGAGAGCTGCTGACTTGTAGTCACGGAACTACATAAGGTTGAAAAGTCGGCTGGAGCCTTCGTTTTGCCAGAATAAATAAATCATGATGTATACGATCGTAATTTTATGAAAAATCATGAATTTACAGTGAAATGTAAAAAAAATGATAATTACATTAGTAAGGACTTACCGAAACGTTCAATGTTCTTGAATGAAAGCCACTTGTGGATTATATAAAAATTCAAACTAATTCGAAACCGATGTTAACGACCTATCAAGTCGAACGCTCGAATCAGACTAACCATGCCGCAAGTTAGAACTACGCATGTGCATCGAGCACCATCTTGCAATACGACGCCATTTTGAAGCATGCGCAGTAGTAAAATCAATAACTGCATACGGGGTAGAAAAAAAACTGAACTATACGAACAAAGAGAACGCGAGCCGGCAGCAACAAGTAACAAGATGCCGCCATTTTGTGAAACTTATGCAGCGTCGCAGCTGCCCGGGCCAGGGCTGAAGGCACCGCATTGGCTGAGACTAACAAGGACTCACACATTATGTAGACATAATTCTATATTTATGCACTCATTGCAGATTGATTGTTGAGAAAAAATATATTTCAAAACTGTATAAAAACACAGATACGTACTTTACTTGACTGAGTGAGGTTTTTATTTCACACAAGACTAGATTCACAAACAAATGGAAGATAAATATGGGACATGAGCGACTCCGTCCGAACTGACAAAGGGGCTCTAGCTATCATATAACTGACGGAAATAGGTGAAATCAATAAGGGCTCTCATTAATTTGGTTGTTAGTGCTGCACATGCGCTCCATGCACCCGTGCGAGAGCTGACATCTTCTGATTGGTAGTGGCGTAACAAAGAAAACAACTGGTTTGTTTTGGAAAATTAAGACACCGCACTGACATTTTCAGAGAAACAACCCATTTCACTGATATACATGTTTAGATATAGATTTAAGAACGCGTTAACGTTTAGATATACGCATGTGCGAATCTAGACTCAGGATACCTGTAGCTGACGGAAATGTATAAAATCAATGCGAGCTCTTGTTAATTTGGTTGTTAGTGGGTGTACCAGTGGGCTGCACTTTGCACATGCGCCTCCTGCATTAATCGATAGTCTCCCGGGCGAGAACTGACGGCTTCCGGTTTGTAAATGTCAATTGAACTACGCATGTGCATCGACCGCCATTTTGAAATAAGACGCCATTTAGCAACATGCGCAGTTGTCAAATCAATAACTGCATACGGGGTAGAATTTGATCAGTGAACAAATTGAAGGCATAATATAGTGTGTCGGACACATCAAATCACTCTAAAACGTCGATGTTATTGTTACTTGATAACATTGAAAAAGTAAAAACACTCAAGGAAACTGTTAGAGTAAGATCTACCATACAATTTTTGCTTAACATCATCACATCTTAAATATTCTAAACTGGTTTACAAATAAATAAGTTAATAGCATGCATCAGCATACGAGCCGCGAGCAACAAGTAACAAGGGGCCGCCATTTCGTGAAACCCACGCAGCGTCACTACGCATATGCGTGCTGCCCGGGCCAGGGCTAAAGTCACCGTATTGGCTGAGACTTAAAAGGACTAAACAAAGACATAATGTTGATTCGATGTTTTCGAAGAACGATTCGATACTTAATAGAAAACACAGATGTTACTTACTTAGTTATGTGAAGTATGTAATTAATTACACCACAATTATTTCACAAACAAATTGAAGATAAATATGTATAGGAGTGAACAAGTCCGCAACCCAAACTGAACTGAACAAAGGATGTATGCAACAGATGTACAAAGAACTACGCGCATGTGCGAATCTAGGACCCAGGCTGCCTGTAGCTGACGGATATAGATAAAATCAATGCGAGCTCTTATTAATTTGGTTGTTAGTGGGTGTACCAGTGGGATGCACTTTGCACATGCGCCTCCAGCATTAATCAATAGTCTCCCGGGCGAGAGCTGACGGCTCCGGATTTGTAGTTACCAAACTACATAAAGATTAAACCTTAAAAAATGACGAATTTACAGCGAAGTGTGAAGAAAATGATAAATACATTTAACAAGTTATAATTAGTAAGGACTTACCGAAACGTTCAACTGTCTGAATGAAAGCAACTTGTGGATTCAATAAAAATTCAAACTAATTCGAAACCGATGTTAACGACCAATCAAGTCGAACGCTCGAATCAGACTAACCATGTCGCGTTTGATAGAGATAACTTAAGTAGGTATAAGTTCGAACTACGCATGTGCAACGACCGCCATCTTGCAATACACCGCCATTTTGAAGCATATGTATAGCGCAGTAGTCAAATCAATAACTGCATACGGGGAAGACAACAAACTAAAACTGTTATACAAATAGGGTAATTTCGTTTTAATGAACTAAATGCAAATATAAAACTCTTGATAAAAACTTTTTCAATACGGAATAGAAAACACACATGTTACTTACTTTATATCGTGAAGTCTGTTATTCACAACACAATAAACTCACAAACTAATTAAAATTGAAGATAAATGTTGGGATAGGAGTGATCAAGACTGCAGCCGAAACTGAACTGGACAAAGTATGTGAACTAGGGAAGCACTAAGAACTCTGCGCATGTGCGAATCTAGGACCCAGGCTACCTGTAGCTGACGGCAATAAAAAAATCAATGCAAGCTCATATTAACTTGGTTGGATTTTAATCACTACGGTAAATGTCAATTCAAACTACGCATGTGCAACGACCGCCATCTATAAATGCGACGCCATTTTGCAACATGCGCAATAGTCAAATCAATAACTGCACATGGGGTTAAATTTTATCAAGGAACGACTCAAAGGCGAACCAATATATAAATGACTACGATGCATCAACACATTAGCCGGGAGCAACAAGTAACAAGGGGCCGCCATTTTGTGAAACCCACGCATCGTCGCCGCGCATGCGTACTGCCCGGGCCAGGCCTGAAGCCACCGTATTGGCTGATCGTAACAAGAACTAAACAAAGACGTAATTTTGTTTTAATGAACTAAATGCAAATAGATAACTTTTGATAAAAACTATTTCAATACGGAATAGAAACACACTTGTTACTTACTTTGTATCGTGAAGTCTGTTATTCACAACACACTTAATTTATAAACAAATTGAAATGAATATGATGGGATAGGAGTGAACAACTCCGCAGCCCAAACACAACTGAACAAAGGATGTCTGAAGGGATGCACTAAGAGTGATGCGCATGTGCGAATCTAGTACCCAGGCTACCTGTAGCTGACGGTAATAGATAAAATCAATACAAGCTCATATTAACTTGGTTGGATTTTAATCACTACGGTAAATGTCAATTCAAACTACGCATGTGCAACGACGCCATCTTGAAATACGACGCCATTTTGCAACATGCGCAATAGTCAAATCAATAACTGCATACGGGGTCAAATTATATCAAGGAACAACTCGAAGGCATCAGTATAGTATGCCGGATATATGATGTGATTTTAGGTCGATCACTGATAGTATTTCATCATAGAACAAAATAATATGAAACAGTACATTTTAACAAATAATTAAATGACTAAGATGGCTCAGCACACAACCCGGGAGCAACAATTAACAAGCGGCCGCCATTTCGTGAAACCCACGCAGTGTCGCTACGCATATGCGTGCTGCCCGGGCCAGGGCTAAAGTCACCGTATTGGCTGAGACTAAAAAGGACTAAACAAAGACAAAATTTTGATTCGATGTTTTCGAAGAACGATTCGATACTTAATAGAAAACACAGATGTTACTTACTTAGTTATTTGAAGTATGTAATTAATTACACCACAATTATTTCACAAACAAATTGAAGATAAATATGTATATATAATTGAACAAGTCCGCAACCCAAACTGAACTGAACAAAGGATGTATGCAACAGATGTACAAAGAACTACGCGCATGTGCGAATCTAGGACCCAGGCTGCCTGTAGCTGACGGATATAGATAAAATCAATGCGAGCTCTTATTAATTTGGTTGTTAGTGGGTGTACCAGTGGGCTGCACTTTGCACATGCGCCTCCTGCATTAATCAATAGTCTCCCGGGCGAGAGCTGACGGCTCCGGATTTGTAGTTACCAAACTACATAAGAATTAAATCTTTCAAAATAACGAATTTACAGCGAAGTGTGAAGAAAATGATAAATACATTAAACAAGTTATAATTAGTAAGGACTTACCGAAATGTTCAACTGTCTGAATGAAAGCCACTTGTGGATTCAATAAAAATTCAAACTAATTCGAAACCGATGTTAACGACCAATCAAGGCGAACGCTCGAATCAGACTAACCATGTCGCGTTTGATAGAGATAACTTAAGTAGGTATAAGTTCGAACTACGCATGTGCATCGACCGCCATCTTGCAATACGCCGCCATTTTGAAGCATATGTATAGCGCAGTAGTCAAATCAATAATTGCATACGGGGTAGACAACAAACTAAAACTGTTATACAAACAAATAGGGTAATTTTGTTTTAATGAACTCAATGCAAATATAAAACTTTTGATAAAAACTATTTCAATACGGAATAGAAAACACACATGTTACTTACTTTGTATCGTGAAGTCTGTTATTCACAACACACTCAATTTATAAACAAATTGAAATTAATATGATGAGATAGGAGTGAACAAGTCCGCAGCCCAAACACAACTGAAAAAAGGATGTATGCAAGGGATGCACTAAGAGTGATGCGCATGTGCGAATCTAGGACCCAGGCTACCTGTAGCTGACGGTAATAGATAAAATCAATGCAAGTTCTTATTAACTTGGAAGGATGATAACTACGCATGTGCAACGACGCCATATTGAAATACGATGCCATTTTGCAGCATGCGCATTAGTCAAATCAATAACTTCATACGGGGTCAAATTTGATCAAGGAACGACTCGAAGGCATCAGTATATAGATAGTATTTCATCATAGAAGAAAATAATAAAAATAAAACAATACATTTTAACAAATAAATAAATGACTAAGATGGCTCAGCACACGAGCCGCTAGCAACAATTAACAAGGGGCCGCCATTTCGTGAAACCCACGCAGTGTCGCGACGCATATGCGTGCTGCCCGGGCCAGGGCTAAAGCCTCCGTATTGGCTGGGAGTAAAAAGGACTAAACAAAGACGTAATTTTGTTTCGATGTTTTCGAAGAACGATTCGACAATTAATAGAAATCACAGATGTTACTTACTTTGTTATGTGAAGTATGTTATTAACACCACAATTATTTCACAAACAAATTGAAGATAAATATGTATAGGAGTGAACAAGTCCGCAGCCCAAACAAAGGATGAAAAAAGGATGAACAAAGGATGTATGCAACCGATGTACTAAAAACTACGCGCATGTGCGAATCTAGGACCCGGGCTGCCTGTAGCTGATGGATACCATAGAATAACTAAGTACTAAAGAATGACAATCTCCTTAGCCCGATTGTAACTAGATAGTTTAGTTTTGAATCATCCGTAAGATGTCGTTAGTGGTAGAATTTCGTCGAAATCTTAAATTATTGCATAATCCATTTTGAAAGAAGACGTTGCGAGTTTACTTGCTAACGTAGTAGTACTAACGAATAATCACTAGATGGCAATAGTGAGCGCCATTAGTTGGGAACGTGTGATGTTTTCCACTTTACGTAAACCTATAAGTACCTACTATTAATAAAAAACTTACTTATAAAAAAAATACGCTCTTTTCAATAAAGATTTTTATATTATTGGACACTATTTTCCTTCCTAGTATATTAGTAAAAAGTTACTTAGTCAATTGAAATGGAAACAATGAATATAATATGTAAAATTACAAAAGGAACAAACAGCTTAAAACAGAACGTAATAATGCTCGATGCGTAGGTAGGTTTGAAAAAACAATTTTTATGCGTTCTTTGGTTTCCTTGCGATGAAATGCTTTTATTTATGAATTAAATTATTACCCACTAATGTTCAGCAGTTAACGTGCGTTGGTTGTTGATGATAGTGATGATAACTAGGTACTTAATTTACCAAAATACATTAAGAGGGAAGTACACCACTTAAAACGGAAACCTTTTTCTTAGAAAAAAGTCCATACAAAAAGTAAGTATTTAGTTAGTGTAAAACGTTTTCTCCCAAAACCAGAATTTTATTCAGAAGAGTAGGTACTTACCTATTGTCAGTCGCGACTGTCGCGAGCTGCAGTATATCTCTGTCGCACCCGTGCCCGGGGCATGAGAGTACAAGCGATAGCAAATGTTTTCTTAAATACCTAACTATTTCGCTAGAATCGCAAAGGTATGTATACTCTCCTCTTAAGAAGGTACCTACTCGTTATTCTATGGTAATGAATAAGTAATATTTTCAACAAATGGTATCATAGAATAACGAGTAGGTACTAGTATAGTAAGTATATGTACATCGATAAACCGTTTATTTCAGTTCCAGGTAAGAGCTAAAACAATGAGAAGGGTAAATAACTTTTCACTGTTACTGAGGTTAAACTTTGGCTAGTAATACTATTCTATGAAATAATAATCATTTTAGTCAACATATTTCTAAAATTTAAGTGATAATCACTTTATATGCAGTCAATTAAGAAATGCAAAAACCTTTTCTGTCGTTTGTACTTTGAGATACGGAAAAAACATAAATGAACCTTATCAAAATTATGAAATTCGGGGCGAATGTGACAGTTTTGTGGCGTGCTTTGGGTGAGGCCTATGGTCAGCAATGGACGTGCGTTGGCTGTTGATGTTGATGATGATGATAACTAAATACTTAATTTACCAAAATACATTAAGTAGGTACCATGTAGGTACGTGTGCGGCGACCGCGCACATAAGCGAAGCGAGCAAAGTATACTTACGCTAGTTAACTTGACACTTGAAAAATGGTCCTATCCCTTTCACTCCATTCTATTATCACGTGAGAGTGAAAGAGACGGGTATAGGTAGCGGGTCTCAAGTTGACTCTCGTAGGTACGAGCAAAATAAATATCTTCTTACAAAGTTGACAATTATATAGTACCTAAGTAGGTACAGCATTATTTTGTTTCCATAAGTTTATGAGTGCAATATTTACCAAACTGCATGCACGTTAGATGAAGAGAATAATATTAAATTCAAAGATTTATATTTTATCAAGGACTTTGTATATATAACAGGACTGAGTACTCGGAACCCAAAAGCGAGCCGAGCAGGAGGAGTAGAAAAGAGGCCGTTTGTCCCTTTCTAATAAGGTGACCACGAAATTTGTGTTACGTGGGACTTTGGGGACTTATTTTAGTAATATAATTATTACAAAAATCAAAAATTGGGACCCAAAAAAAAATATTTTTGCTTTATAGGTAGACAATTTATGGATAATTCTACTAAACAATCGCTACCGTAGGTCGACAAAATCTTAGTCACTCTTCGGAGTTGCATATATCGGAGATATATTATATCTTCGGGATGCTGTCTTTGACAAATGAAATTATTTTGTGATTATCAAGGACGGCGATAGTTTATATACCATTCCACGGGGAAAGACATCTGACAGAACCCTTATTACATTCGAATAAGGCTAGTTTTTGTTTGTATTTATATATTGACTTTGACTTATCAAATGTATTTCCCCGTAGAAAGGGATATAGTAGATTATGACAAATTCAAATAAAAGACACTGTATTTATTGAATTTATTTTTATTATTACTAAACATGGCTAAACAATATTGTTTTATACAATTCTGCCGGAGGCCAATCTTACTGCCTAAATTCTTTAAGGAATTAGATTTTCCATAATGGAATAAGTATGTTAAAATTTAAATATGAATTAGCTAATGCCTTCGCAACTGGTGTTGTTCATGTGTGGTTCTTCATTACATTGAACTGGATGATGATGATGATCTATTGTGACACCGGAACAACATCTGGATGGCTGGCCATATTTTTTTCTTATCTTCATTCTTGGGAAATCTGACAATGAAATAAAATATATAATTAGTCATGGCACATTGAAAGACAGACGGGCAGACAGTGGAAGCTAGGTAATAGGGTTCCGTTGGCACCCTTTGGGTATAGAACCCTAATAACATGGTCGCATCCGGATCAATAGTTGCGGAGATATGCGTTCGGAGTTTCGGACAATCGAATAAAATTTTGTTATTTTGTGTGGTAGCTCGTAGCCCCAATAGATTGTCATACCGCATGGTTACCCTATTTGTTATAAATCTAATTACCTTTCTCGGCTTACCTGTGAAATAATATGCCGCAACCACCACACGATTCACTTTTACAAACTTGTACACAGCACTTTTTCTCAATTTCTTCAATGAAACTTACTAATTTGCAAAAATAACTAGGTATGACAAGACAACAACAAATAAATTCAAAACAAACCGCCATGACAGATGAAAGGGATGACATGAGGTACTAAAAAGAATACTACCAAGTGTTTGAAATAATGACAGTTTAACATAATTATTATGAGGTACGATACAAAATAATATCTTATTAAATAATAACTTTAATCTTATTAGTAAGTTTAAAGTTATTATTTAATTATAAGTTATGCTCAGAGTTCATATGATAATTAAATAATTGTTTGAAATAAAAATCTAACATTTTCAATTCAAATCAAATCAAATATTTTCTACCAACTATCACGTTTTTTTTGGGATGGCAAGCGTTAGTAAGGGACAAACGGCCTCTAATCTAGCTATCTCGCTCGGCTCGTTTTGGCTCTTGAAACGTTGATTGCCAAATTGAATCTTATTACAACAGCTTACGATGTGTTTTAGTAATTAAAATTTTGGCAGTACTCAGTCCTGTTATAATACAAAGTCCTTGTATTTTATGCTTAAAATGCCATCTATTGGCCGTTTCCAATATTACGACGACCATCGAATAGATAGATGTCATTGCATTCATCCATAGATAGTGGTGCCACCTAGAAACCGCTTAACGAAACGTATAGCGCCACCTGGAAACTGCTTAAATTTTCAAGCTTTTTTATGGCTACGATTCCGTACTATGACATTGTCATTCTGTAGTACTTAGTTATTCTATGATGGATACAGATAAAATCAATGCGAGCTCTCGTTAATTTGGTTGTCAGTGGGTGTACCAGTGGGCTGCACTTTGCACATGCGCCTCCTGTATTAATCAATAGTAGGTATAAATTCGAAATACGCATGTGCAACGACCGCCATCTTGCAATACGACGCCATTTTGCAACATGCGCAGTAGTCAAATCAATAACTGCATACGGGGTAGAATTTTATGAGTGACTGACTCGAAGGCGTCAGTATAGTATTTTGAATTGAAGGCATAAATAGTATGCCGGACATTAACATAAAAAACGTCGATGATACTGCAAATTGGCATGGAAATAAGAGTAGCGTAATTTTTTTTGCCAAATATATTCTCAACAAATCTGAACTATACAAACAAGCAAGCAAACAAGCACCAGCACAGGAGCCGAGAGCAACAAGTAAGAATGGGCCGCCATTTTGTGAAACCCACGCAGCCCGGGCAAAGCCAGCGGCAGCGTATTGGCTGAGACTAACAAGAATTCAGATATTATGTAGACATCATTCTATATTTATGCACTAACTGCAGATTTATTATTGACAAAAATATATTTCAATACTGAATTTAAAAAAACCCAGATACGTACTTTACTTCGCTGAGTGAGGTCACTTGTTCACACTAGACTTGATTATCAAACAAATGGAAAACATGGGATGTGAGCGACCATGTCCGAAGCCCGAACTCAACTGAACAAAGGGGTTCTAGCTATCACATATGACGAACAAAAAACTCTGCGCATGCGCGAATCTAAGACCGAAACGGAAAGAGATGAAATCAATGAGAGCTCTTATTAATTTGGTCACAGGCTGCACATGCGCTTCAAGCAGGAATCGATTCGTCACCCGGGCGAGGGCTGACACCTTCTGATTGGTTCTGGCATAACAAAGAAAACCACTACTTTTTAAGAAAAACAATTCAAGTTTTGTTGAATCAAGCTATGCCATGTGTCGAGAGACTTGAGAGCAACAAGTTTCAAGACGCCGCAAAGCTTAATCAACAGAAAAAATTGGTAAAATTTGATCAGAGAAAGACATGAAGGCCGACAAGGCCGTCAAGGAGACAAGGGACCGACATTTTGTGATACCCTGGTGTCGCTACGCATTCGTGCTGCATCAGCCTGGGCGCGGACTAAAAGCCCCGTATTAGTTGAGATGAGACTAACAATAAAGTACACTAAAGATTTTCATGATAAAAATAAGAGTATGAAGATTTAAATACTTAAATAGATAACACGTTTACGTACCTAATTTACTGCTTGAGGTCTATTGATCACACCACAAATGATTCACAAGATAAACAACATGGGATATGCGCGTACCAGTACCCAGCTCGAACACAACTGAATAAAGGATGTATGCAAGGGATGCACTAAGAACTATGCGCATGTGCGAATCTAGGACCTAGGCAACCTGTAGTTGACGGAGATAGATAAAATCAATGCGAGCTCTTGTTAATTTGTTGGTTAGTGGGTGTACCTGCACTTTGCACATGCGCCTCCTGAATTAATCAATAGTCTCCCGGGCGAGAGCTAACGGCTCCTGATTTGTAAATGTCAATTCAAACTACGCATGTGCATCGACCGCCATCTTGCAATACGCCACCATTTTGAAGCATGCGCAGTAGTCAAATCAATAACTGCATTCGTCAATTCAAACTACGCATGTGCATCGACCGCCATTTTGAAATAAGTCGCCATTAGGCAACATGCGCAGTTGTCAAATCAATAACTGCATACGGGGTAGACAACAAACTAAAACTGTTATACAAACAAATAGGGTGCATCAGCACGCAAGCCGGGAGCAACAAGTAACAAGAGGCCGCCATTTTGTTAAACCCACGCAGCGTCGCTGCGCATGCGTGCTGCCCGGGCCAGCTCTGAAGGCATCGTATTGGCTGAGACTAACAAGGACTCAAATATTATGATGACATAATTTTATATTTATGCACTAATTGCTGATTGATCATTAGCAAAAAAATAAAAATTATACTGAATAAAAAAACACAGATATACGTACTTTACTTCACTGAGTGAGCTCACTTGATCACACTAGATTTGATTCACAAACAAATGGAAGATAAACATGGGACGTGAGCGACCATGTCCAAAGCCCGAACTCAACTGAACAAAGGGGTTCTAGCTATCATATATGACGAACAAAGAACTCTGCGCATGCGCGAATCTAAGACCTAGGGTACCTATAACTGTCGGAAACAGATAAAATCAATGAGAGCTCTTATTAATCTGGTTAAAGGCTGCACATGCGCTTCAAGCAGGAATCGATTCGTACGGGCATAACAAAGAAAACCACTGCTTTGTTTTAGAAACACAAATCAAGTTTTGGTAAATCAAGCCATGCCATGTGTCAATAGACTCGAGAGCAACAAGTATCAAGACGCCGCAAAGCTTAATCAACACAAAAAATGGCTAAAATTTGTTCATTTAATTTGTTAGGAAAGACATGAAGGCTATGATGATTCAGTACGTGAGCCGAGGGCAACAACTAACAAGGGACCGCCATTTTGTGACACCCTGGTGTCGTTTCGCATCAATCTGGGCGCGGACTAAAAGCTCCATATAAGTTGAGATGAGACTAACAATAAAGTAACAATTATTGTTAAGAAAACTTCTAATTTACAAGATTTTCATGATCACAATGTAGGTAGACTAAATAAGAGTATGAAGAATTCAATACTTAAAAAGATAACACGTTTATGTACCTAATTTACTGCTTGAGATCACACCACAAATGATTCACAAGATAAACAACATGGGAGATGAGCGTACTAGAACCCAGCTCAAACACAACTAAACAAAGGATGTATGCAAGGGATGCACTAAGAACTATGCGCATGTGCGAATCTAGGACCTGTAGCTGACGGCAATAGATAAAATCAATGCGAGCTCCTGTTAATTTGGTTGTAATTGGGTGTACCAGTGGGGTGCACTTTGCACATGCGCCTCCTGCATTAATCGATAGTCTCCCGGGCGAGAGCTGACGGCTCCTGATTTGTAAATGTCAATTCAAACTACGCATGTGCATCGACCGCCATCTTGCAATACGCCGCCATTTTGAAGCAGTCAAATCAATAACAGCATACGGGGTAACAAAAAACTAAAACTGTTATATAAACAAATAGGGTGCATCAGCACGCGAGCCGGGAGCAACAAGTATCAAGAGGCCTCCATTTTGTGAAAACCACGCAGCGTCGCTGCGCATGCGTGCTCAGCCCGGGCAGGCCTTAAGGCACTGTATTGGCTGAGACTAACAACAGCCTGCACATGCGCTTTATGCAGGAATCGATCGTCACCCGGGCAAGAGCTGACGACTTCTGGTTGGGAGTGGCATAACAAAGAAAACAACTGCATTATCAAATTTATGTTTGATCAAGCCACGCCATGTTCGAGAACACCAAGTATCAAGACGCCGCACCGCCTTTGGTTATTTGACCATTAAAATTTGTATGGCATTTGTAAAAGTCTACATGGAATAAATTTGAAAAACTCGTTGATGATACATTGTAATGTTTAAAACTTACCGATAGTTGACTGAGAAGATAGAATTCACTTGTTTACACTTCACAGTCACACAGCATTTAATTCGAATTAGAGATAACATGGGGCAAGAGCGAACAGGTCCGCAGCCTGAACTCAACTGAACCAGATATTATATGCAAAGGAAAGGATGCACAAATAACTATGCGCATGTGCGAATATGTCACTCCAAACTACGCATGTGCAACGAACGCCATCTTGCAATACGACGCCATTTTGCAGCATGCGCAGTAATCAAATCAATAACTGCATACAGCATAGAATTTAACAGTGATCGTATTTGAGGGCTGCCTTATATAGGCTATACCAACCCACTCTGTGATGTACATTGCCGAGCATGTTTATAGCACCAATCGTAAAGATTGGATTAAATTTTAAGAAATGGAATAGTAGCTCTTTTGTTTAAATGCATGTGTTAAAAAATGTAAAAACGTTTTTACGAAACCAGTCAAGAGTTCATGACTCATAAGTCTAATTGAGATTAAATATAATATTTGGATAAAAACAAGATTTTATATTCAAGAATTCAGAATATGAAACGTTTTTATATTCAAGAATTGAGAACATGAAACTTACCGTAGCGTCCCCGGGCAAGATTTGCCCGTTTAGTAAATCGTACAGTTCACCCTCGCGGTTATTAACTTGGTTGTCAGTTGGAGCCGGGACTGGACCTGCGCCAACTGCACCATTCGATAGTATCCGGGCTAGAGCTGACGGATCCTGATTGGTGGATACAAAATATACGTATATATATACAATTGAATATAGAGTAGTTTGTATGGTAAGAGATATAATAACGAATTAAAAAAATCTTGTTATTAAGAGGTACTGAAAAGTTAATCACTTCCGAATTTTTTATTAAATACACTTCATCTTCAAATTTAATTCACAAAAAGCCGTTGTTGACAAGCAATCAAGTCGCGAGCCCGAACTACACTTACTATACTGTGTGTTTTATTGGGCATGTTGGTAGTGCAACAAGTAAAACAATAGCACCATTATGAGTCAACAATATTTTATATTCAATAACTGATAATATGAAACTTACCGGAGCTTCATGCTGCAGAATTTGACCGTCTAGTATATCGTACAGTTCATCCTCATTCAAATCAATTTCAAATTGCAACATGGCAACGAGCGTACAAGTCCGGAGCGCGAATTCAACTGAACTAGGGATGCACTTCAGGGCACTTCACTGACCACACTGCGCAGACACGACCTAGCCAGTGCGCATGTCCCGATTAAAAGGAGTAGATAAAATCAATGCGAGCTCTTATTGACATGGAGTCAGTACTGCACATGCGCCAAGTGCATCAATCGATAGTATCCGGGCTAGAGCTGACGGCTCCTGATTGGCCAATAGAATATACGCATATACAATTCAATATAGAGTAATTTAAAAGATCTGGTAATTAAGACCTTCCGAGACGTTAATCACTTTGCCATTTTTTATATACAATTAATTTTAAATTTTATTCAAAACAATATTCTAAGTTGTTGTCAACAAGCAATCAAGTCGAACGCCCGAACTACACCAACGACTGTCGTAATGGGCATGTTAGTGGATCAACAAGTAAAGAAATACCGCCATTTTAAGACCGTCGCCATTTTGAAAACCCCCATGGGCCCCGCAATTCTAATTTAGGTTAAAATTATCTGCCTGACTATTGTTTAGACGTTAAAACTGAGCATGTTCAATATATTTTAATTTAAGTTTTTAAGTTTGATCATTTTCAGTGCGCGGGGGAGTTCTTGATTGGTTGGTTATCGATGTCGTTTTATTGACTTTGGTCAATATCCCAAGTTCGGAAAGCGCATGTGTAACGACCGCCATATTGAAATAAGATAAAATTTTGTAACATGCGCACTGATCTAATCAATAATTGCATACAGGGTGAAATGTGTTCAGTGAGCTCGTATTAACTTGGTTGTCAGTTGGAAATCAGGACTGCACATGCGCCAACTGCATCAATCGATAGTCTCCTGGGCGAGACCTGGAGGCTCCTGATTGGAGGAGACTCAATATACATATAAAATCTAATACAGAGTCCTTTATGTGGCAAGTAATATAATAACGAATTTAAAAGAACTGTTAATTAAGACCTAGGTACCGAAAAGGTAATCACTTTCTAATCCTTTTAATTAAATACACTTCATTTACAAATTTATTCAACAAAAAGTCGTTGTTGACAAGCAAACAAGTCGCACGCCCGAACTACACTTATTATACTGAGTGTTTTATTGCGCATGTTGGTGGTGCAACAAGTAAAAAAATACCGCCATTTTAAGACACCGTCGCGATTTCAAGACAACAATATTTTATATTCAAGACTTGATAATACGAAAACTATCTAAGCTTCATTGGGCACGATTTCTCCGTTTAGTAAATCCTACAGATCATCCGCATTCACATCAATTACAACTTGAAACATGGCAACGAGCGTACGAGTCCGGGGCGCGAATTCAACTGAACTGCGCAGACACGACGGAGCAAGTGCGCATGTCCCGATTAAAAGGAGAACATAAAATCAATGCGAGCTCCTATTGACTTGGAGTCAGGACTGCACATGCGCCAAGTGCATCAATCGATAGTATCCGGGCTAGAGCTGACGGCTCCTGATTGGTGGATATTCAATAGAATATACATATACAATGCAATATAGAGTAATTTAAAAGATCTGGTAATTAAGACCTGCCGAAAAGTTAATCACTTCGTAATTTTTAATTAAATACACTTAATTTTAATTTTTATTTAAAACAATATTCTAAGTTGTTGTCGACAAGCAATCAAGTCGAACGCCCGAACTACACTAACGATGCTGACTTCGTTACTGCGCATGTTCGTGGCGCAACAAGTAAAAAAATACCGCCATTTTAAGACACCGTTGCCATATCAAGACGCCTACGGACCACGCAAGTTAAAATAAAAAAAATCAATAGTATTTTTTTTCAGTGCGCGGGGTAGTTCCTGATTGGTTGGTTATCGATGTCGTTTTATTGATTTTGGGCAATGTCATAAGTTCGAAAAGCGCATGTGCAACGGCCGCCATATTGAAATACGAAGCCATTTTTAACATGCGCACGGATCTAATCAATAATTGCATACGGGGTAGAATGAGTCCAGTATGCGGACTGATAACATTTCTAATACTTAGAAAAAGATAACGATTAGATTGTTCGCTATTACCACAGAATAATAACTAGTACCAGGTACAGAAGTCCATCTTCGCAATGGCTATCAAAGAAATATGACTCCATCCCATAAGCAATAAGATCTAATTTAGATCGCGCTCCAGCCGCACACGTTTTTATTTACTTACCTACCAATTTATTTTTGAGGGAATATGCGCCTTATTTCACTGGACTACGGTGCATAATAAGTTATACGTGGTTATACGCATTGAAAAAGAAGCCACCTTAGGGTTGCCTCAGCACCACAGACTACAACGTTTACTAAGCAACGGACTGAGTTTGTAAAAAGAATGTCATGATATTAAAACAAAATAATTTGAATTTAGAATACAAAGCTATTCCAAACTTTTTTTCTATTGGAAATAACCAGTAAAAACAATGACAATTTCATAGTTAAGATATTTTGAAGTACATAAAATATGTATGAATCTAAGTACCTAAAACATTTAATTTTGTGAAAACATGTTTTTTTTTCGTTATATTTTATATTATGGATATAATTTATATTATGATACAGAACGTGTTAGTTTCGTTAAGCACTAATCCCACTCAGCGCACATTTTATAATCGATTCATTAATACATTTTGAAGGTAGTTGTGTCTGTAAATTTAATAATTTAACGAAAAAAAAATTGGAATAGAGTTTGTTCAACATGGAGAAAAAAAGGGTTTGTAGTTCGGATTAATTTCATTTCAAATAAGGAACGTAGAAGAAATCAATAAAATTCTTCGATTAGTTTTACCTGTCAGCATCTTTTGGTAATCTAAATAAATTTTAAATTTGGATCACGATCCGTATTTAAGCAATTAAATACGGCACAGTATTTTTTTGCTGGTTTTTTTCTTTTTATGTCCATTTTTCTATTCATAAATACCTAAATACGACATTTATAAACTAGTACGAAATAAGAACAAATAGCGCGCGCGTGTATCGTCTTCCGCTTGCGGCAGCCGACTAGATTCGCCCCCTCGAGGCGGCAGGCGCCAGGCTGGCGCCTGCGCCGCCCATGCGCGGAGTGACACAGGCCTGCTATTACTGAAAATAATATTTAAGGAACTAACGAATACTAAATATTAGATACAAATGGAGTTGACTGTACAATAAAAAAAACCTGTACATAATTTAAAAATAACCAAATAATAAACCCTTGTAGATTTACATTTAAAATTAATTTACGTACCTATAGAATATCAATTTTTTACACTACACTTGATTCACACACAAATTAAGGTTAGAAGTCATGAGATACGTGCGGCAAAGTCCGCGGCCCGCACCCAACTGAACAAACGACGCACTAAACTGGACGCCAGAGAGCGACTTTATTGCGCAAGTCACTAGAAAATGGCTACCCCAAGCGGCAGAGCGTCGGTCCTGAATCCCGAAGTGACAGATATCTACTGCACATGCGCTAGATGTGCAACAATCGATATTTCTTGGGCGTAGACGACCTGTGGTTGGTTTGGTGAAATCGATAATATTGTGTATTAATTTTGAGCAAACAGCAAGAGCAATTTGGATATTACAACAGTAATATTACAATAAAAAGTCAAAAGCAATCATGAACGTATAATTACGAAAAAGATTAAAACGAATGAAAACATGCATAATGCATTTAACTGCATAAAAAAACTAAGACATCACACCTTTTTTTTTAAATCGCAAAACAGCAAACTAAATTAATTTCACGCAAGCAAATGAAACATGTTTCAAGAAGTCAGCACAAGAAGTTAAAACATAAAATAGCAAAATCAAATTAAAAAATACACTGACACTGGTTACGTCGAGGTGTGCTCACTTAAACTGTGGATCCCCTTAAAACGGCGACTACGGTAGGCACATCATGTTGTGAACTAGTAAAGAGGGCGTCTTAACTGAAAATGCACCGGGATTCTCTAAATATCGCCCTTTTTCCAAGATGACTCAGCGCGTACTGCGCATGTGAAGGGGTCCCCTACTGCCCCTACTGAAATCGAACGAACCAAGAAATGCAATCGGTACGCTTATTACAACGAAATAGAGTCGTGGATAGCACAGCGCTCCGAAGCTAAGGAAAAACGAAACAGCTGCGCTAACTTCGACTCTATCCCGTAGCGTTAATCGTATCGATTCTCGTTCGTTCGTTTTTCGATTTAAGTACTGACCCCCCAGGAACTAGGCAACGCAGGGTACTAGCAAAATATAGTGGATTATGTTATATTTTTTAATAAATTTGGAAATACAACAAAGACTGGTGAAATCATGTATGTACTGAGTGAGTACTGAGACTGTATAGAACGCATCAGAAAGGAGTACTGTAAAATTTTATGTGTGGTTTTTTTTCCTCTATAACGCCTGGCATAAAAAAGTAAAGATAGGTATCATTTGACTAAAATATTGTGAACATTGAATTTATATTAAGTATTTGAAATTGGTATATTGGTTCACTATTTTTTGTACTGACACATAATGGCGCCTTTTTTATTATTTAAGATTGCCGATGTTACGTGCGCATAAAAATATACGCCATTTTGTATCAGTAAAATCAATATTATAAGTCACTGTTATCACAATTTCAAAATGGCATCTTATATAAATATGGCGGCTGTTGCGTACGCATCAAAACATGCGCGCGCTGTGTGGTACAACATTGATTTTACTGATACAAAATGGCGTCCTATGTCAAGATGGCCGCTGTTGCGTGGCATGTCAAATTATGCGCGCGCATTGACCTTCAATATTGATTTCACTGATAAAAAAAGTTCTTAAGATGGCCGCTGTTGCGTACGCATCAAAACATGCGCGCGCAGAGACCTTTAATATTGATGTTTCTGATACAAAATGGCTTCCTATGTCAAGATGGCCGCTGTTACGTGGCACGTCAACAAATGCGCGCGCATTGACCTTCAATATTGATTTTACTGATACAAAATGGTGTCCTATATCAAGATGGCCGTTGCGTTGCACGTCGAAACATGCGCGCGCATTATTAACCTTCAATATTGATTTTACTGATACAAAATGGTGTCTCATATTAAGATGGCCGCTGTTGAATGCGCTATTGGATTGCGCTAAAATTATGCGCGCGCAGTGACCATCACCAATATTGATTTCACTAAGACAAAACGGCGCCTTATATCAAGATGCCCGCTGTTGCGTAGCACGTCAAAGCATGCGCGCGCATTATTGACCTTCAATATTGATTTTACTGATACAAAATGGCGTCCTATATCAAGATGGCCGCTGTTGCGTTGCACGTCGAAACATGCGCGCGCAGAGACCTTTAATATTGATTTTATTTATACAAAATGGCGTCTTATATCAAGATGGCCGATGTGACGTGCGTATTAAAACATGCGCGCGCAGTGACCTTTACCTAATATTAATTTTTCTGATAAAAAAATAAAGTACTTAAGACGGCCGCTGTTGCGTACGCATCAAAACATGCCCGCGCAGAGACCTTTAATATTGATTTTACTGATACAAAATGGCGTCCTATGTCAAGATGGCCGCTGTTGCGTGGCACGTCAAAGTATGCGCGCGCATTGACTTTCTATATTGATTTTACTGATAAAAAAGAGAGTCTTAAGATGGCCGCTGTTGCGTACGCATCAAAACATGCGCGCGCAGTGACCTTAATATTGATCTTACTGATACAAAATGGCGTCCTATGTCAAGATGGCCGCTGTTACGTGGCACGTCGAAACATGCGCGCGCAGTGACCTTTAATATTGATTTTACTGATAAAAAAGAGAGTCTTAAGATGGCCGCTGTTGCGTACGCATCAAAATATGCGCGCGCATTGACTTTCAATATTGATTTTACTGATACAAAATGGCGTCCTATATCAAGATTCCCGCTGTTGCATTGCACGTCGAAACATGCGCGCGCATTATTGACCGTCAATATTGATTTTACTGATACAAAATGGTGTCTCATAATAAGATGGCCGCTGTTGAATGCGCTGTTGGATTGCGCTAAAATTATGCGCGCGCAGTGACCTTCAATATATTGATTTCACTGATACAAAATGGCGCCTTATATCAAAATGTCCGCTGTTGCGTGGCACGTCAAAGCATGCGCGCGCATTATTGACCTTCAATATTGATTTTACTCATAAAAAAAGTTTTTAAGATGGCCGTTGGTGCTGTTGCATGCGCATCAGAAAACGAAAGTGCACCGTCGAGATCTTGAATATTACACATACATCACATACATATACTCACGCCTGTCTCCCAGAGGGGTAGGCAGAGACTATGGATCTCCACGTGCCACGATCCTGACATACTTCTTTCGCTTCCTCCACATTCATTAGTCTCTTCATACACGCACGTCGGTTTCGGAAACTCCTAATTTGGCTCTTCTTGACTATGTCGCCTATCTGGTCGACATACTTTCGCCTAGGACGTCCTCTACCGACACAACCATTCATCTCTGCACAATAAATTTATTTCGTCAGTCTTCTTTCATCCATCCTTTCAATGTGACCAAACCATCTCAACATTCCCTTTTCAATTTTGGTCACTACGTCTTCTTTTACTCCAACTCGCTCTCTTATAATACCTACTATTCTTTATCCTATCATTCAGTTTCAGAATCTTGAATATTGAGAGTGTTAAATAAAATATTGCCAATAAAGTCAATGCCAAATTTTGTCCTATGAGTTTTGATTAAATAATCGAGACTCAACACTAGTCAATGTATTTCATACAACTCCATTGAGATGAGTACCTAACTATTCTTAACTTATTTTTACTTTGGTATGAATGAACTTAAACGTGCATGTTGATTTGTTCGTAGCTCCTTATTATCTGTCAGTTGACATTCATATAAAATATTTTAAGTTCGAATTGCGCATGTCACGCATGCGCGTCTGTGTCTGCCACCATTTAAAACGACGCCATTTTTTCAGTTGGCAAAGAAAGTATCTTAAGTTTGAACTGCGCATGTCACGCATGCGCTGTTCGAACGGCAGGTCACACATGCGCAGTTCGAACGGCAGACAGTGCCGCCATTTTAAAACACGACGCCATTTTGTGAGTTCGGATAGAAAATATCTTAAGTCCTAACTGCGCATGTTACAACGGTATTGCGCATGTGTGTAGGATGAATCTATTTCTGTCCTTATAATAACTTTCAAAATCAATAACATCTAGATAGAAGTTTTGGTCCGTTGGTTGTGAACATATTATAATAAATAAAAAGTTTGGACATACATATATCAAATTGGGACGACCATGAATTCAATCAATAATTTCTTCTCTTACTGCACATACAATTTAATGGGCATGTACCTACTACGCATGTGCAGTAAACTTTTTTTTAACGCGAGCTGCTGTAAAAAACAATAACGCGTCTGTCAAGTAGGTGAGTTGTACCTTACCTACATAAGGATTAGATAATATAAAAATATATTTGTTCGCGTCATTTTGCATTTGTGTATATTTATTCGCGTTCAATAATATATGAGTATTCGCGCATTCTGCGCATGTGTAACCACCTACGCTTATTCTAGACTTACCTTCGATCCGCCATCTTGACTGGCGGCGCCATGTTGTGGCGCAACAGCAAAAAATCAATAACAGCAACTGCAGACTTCTGGAAATTTACATCACGTAGAAAACAACAGTATTGACGACGCCGAGCTCAGCTGACGGTATTCATGCGGCTCCACTACATACTATTGTCTCTGAAAATGACTAAGCGGGGGAACAAAGAAAGTGCATAGGACGAGTAGGGAATCAACAGGTGGGCGTGGCTAAGAAAAGTGGAAGAAAACGGGGGATCGTGAGAGGCGCAGGAGCGGACGGATAGTGGGGGGTGTGATAGAGGGACTTACTTGCAACATGTGGTCGAAGAGGCGCTTGCCGTGGCCGTGGCGCTGCCGCTGCCCCAGCACGAAGAAGTCGAGCACGCACAGAGGCTCGGTCTCCAGCACGTGCGCGCTCCGGTCGTACAGGAACAGCTTCTTGTGACCCACTTTCAACATGCCGATCACCGACCCGGCCCCGCTGTAACAAACAAAAGTATAGATTAATTTCACGCCCACTCCACCCGAACAAAAGAATCGTTAGCAATGGCGGACATTTTCGAGAAATACACACCTAGTTTTTTGAGCAAATCATCTGGGCGGTGCCGGGTGCGCGAAAAAGCTAGCCACCATTTATATATGGTTAACAAAAGTGAAAACCTTTGCCAACCATATATAAATGGCGTTTCAGAGAGGTGAAAGGGAACGTGTGTTTCCCGCTAGGTCTAGGCGAAGACTGTGCCCTGAATCGATTGCCAGCCCGGCTCCTGTCTGCACCCTAGGCGAGGGGGAAGCGAGGAATTAAATCTGCGCAGAAAATCTAGGTGTTGCCTAGGCAACCTAGGGGCCGTTCGGTAATTTTAACTGTAACTCCAGACAGATATTATTAATAGGTACTAATCATTTTATTTAATTCGTTTACAAAACTATGCGTAAAAGTTTTTTTTTCAGTTACGTAAATGTTAGCGTAGCCTAATAAACAATAGTAAACGGTTATGTTCAAGTAATAATTTCTTAAAATACAGGGTTAAAAAAGAGGTCGTCCCGGAAACTGACAATATTCCGAATCCGGAACAAGGTCACTGGAAAAACACCGCTGCTTATTACATTAGACCCCTGACCTTGACCCTAAGGAGAAATTCGGGAGGTACTTTGGCTCCCTTAGGAGCTGCGAACAAACATTTTGTTACACGACTTGTTATCACGTTAAATGGTAACGATATAGTAGTCATGATAGTGTATTAATTACATTATGCAAGTACCTTAACCTACCTAGTTCATCGTTTCATTAGTTATAGAGTTCATTCCTTACAAACATATTTACTTACACAGATGTTATATTACACATATTTCCTCTTCATATAATTAGTATATGATATTAGAAAGTAGGTATATGATCAGATTCAATTCGGATGTCGAAATTAGTGCTACCCCCATAAAAATAAGAGTTACTGTTAGTCACATTACTTTCGGCAAATAAGTAGATTTAAATGACCATATAGTTTACTTTTAGGTAATTTTGGTTTAACGGCGTCACGAAGCGTGACGGGGTCTTTTAAATGATGATTTACGACTCATATTGCACTCCTTAAACGTGCTTGGAACTATTAAAACCGTGTTTCCTTAAAGTTTTAACGTATTTTAGTAGTTTAAACGTTTACGCACAGGTGCTGCATGTATGAAAAGAAACAGGATTGTTTGGTATTTTTAAAAGGCAAAAAGAAAGTAGTCGATGTGATAGTTTAACAGTATTTCAGAAAATTACCCAAAAAGACTTCAACCTTTTTAATTGATGGAAGATCTATGTTTAGTATGGCTGGGCTGGTTTTGGAAAATCACTTATGCACATTGCCATGAGCCGTGGCGTGACGGCGGCGTATTGATGCTCTCGATTGCTCTCGCTATGATTGTCATGTGAGTATACAGACACAGTGAAAGAAGGATGGCCCGCTTGCGTGCCATCAGGAACCACAATTATGAGCGTGATAATATGGTATGCAAATTTTCCATGAGACCCCGGGTAAGTTTCCAGAACGCACCCCTGCAGCTGCAGGCGCCCGGGCCGCCCCCCGCGCCACCCCCCGCCCACTGCTGTCCGCTACAGAGGTCACCCCCGCCCCCCGCCGCGCCGCGCCTCACCCCCGCCCGGGTGCAGCGTCGATAATGCAAGCATGCGTGGTGCAGCCTCCCGAACTGATCGATTGCCCGGGATGAGGGATGTCTGCGTTGAGCGAGATGTTTTCTACCAAGTGCATGCGTGGCGTCGGTAGGTTTTTGTATATTTTGGGAAAGTTTGAGATGCATGTTTTTGATGCTCAGGTGGTAAGAACTACTAAGAACATTGGTAATGGAATGGGCATTAAAATTAGCATAGTAAGGTCAGAAATAATAATAATTAATAAGAATTAATCAAAATGTAAAAACAACAAGGTCATGGGCGTCTTCAAATGCGATTTCGTGACAAGTTTTGCAGTTTCTGCTGCATAGTTAGTTACTCGTAAAAATTGCATTATAACTTAAAACTCATGCTGAATCCTCAAACTCTACCACTTTAGTAGAATTATTCGAATGCGTTAACATCGTGCGAGAACAAAGGAAATTTTGAAATTAAAATATAACAAATTATTAGATGGTAGGTATTATTAAATTTATTATCTTATTCATACTTCATAAGATATAAGTAATTTTGAAAAAAGATTGCAGAGATTGAGCATTTATAAGTAGGTTTGAGAACAAAGGAAGTTATTTAAATAGAAAATAATTCAAATCTGGAAAATAGTACAGTAAAAATATTTGAATTATCAATCACTTATCACTCATCACCCATATTCATATTAATACAAATATAAATAATTATTATTAAGCAGAGCCGAAATGCACTTAAGTACATCTATTGTATGGCCCAACTAATCTATTTTTTAAATATAAAATATGAATGATCTTGAGAAAAAACTTACCCACTACCCCAGTGACGAGAAAATCGCCTGTTCAGTGGGTACCCTCATTTCCAAGGCCTATGTGGGGCTCGTGAAGTTCAAGTTCATTTTGGGGAAGAATACGGAAGGGGCCAAGGGCAAGGGCGACACTTACACGTGTTTTCAAAACAATCAATGCAGTGTTATGTCGATGACGTTGTCGTTGAATTAGGGTGGATTTTGAATATTTTCATTTTAATATAATTTAAGTCTTAATAAGGCATGGCAATACATTTGTTAACATTGGTTTTCGTCCGTTACTCAAGGTACTACTCTCTTTAGAGTTCATAATAAGGTGGGAACTATTTTCCCTTTGCCCTATTAAATTTATTATTATTTATTTTATTTTACTCTTACTTATGCAAAAGGCAAAGGGGATATGCTCCCAGAAAAGTACTACGTAGTCACGATCTCACTGGTCATTTGAATATGAGTAATTGTGTATGTTTGTAATACCCACCCAAGGTATGCCGGAAATTACTTTCCTACATCAAACTTTGTTTACTATCGTGGTGAAAAAAGTGACGTATATTTTTATTGATGGCTTTGTCCTATTATAGAACGTGTATGTTTTATCATCACATCACCAGGTACCATTAATTCATGATTCTTGATTTGAGCTTACCTCATAGTTTACTGAATCTACTTTTCATAGCTATATTTTTATTACATTCATAGTTAATGCTATTTATTCTTAATAAACTTAGATAGACTATTTGTCTGACAAAGGAAATCGTCCCTAAATACATAAGTAGTCTATCACAATAAACAGATGTGCAGACAGGGGGGCAGACAATCATAGACTTACCTATAATCCTGTCTGGCGTATAGACTCAAAGGTTGAAGGGGTGAGTTCGACCCTTTTAGGGGCCAACCCTAAATTAGGGGGAGGGAGTGGTTCAACGCACACACACACTAAGAACTCCGTGGGTTAATAATAGATATAAACATATTAGTATGGGCTTTTAATTTCGGTAGTAATCTGGGTATTAAAACAAGCCGCCTTACTAGAGAATCGTAGCAATAAAGATATATGGGTTAATCAAAAGTTTAATTTGCCATAAACTTACCCCCTTATTCATAGAAAAGTTACAATACGTTTTAACTAATAAACTGTTTTGTCCCTCTCTGTCAAAGAAGAAATTGTTCTTTGTCGGAGAGGGACAAAACAGTTTATTAGTTAAAACGTATTGCAACTTTTCTATGAATAAGGGGGTTAGTATATAAGTACTATATACTAAGGCCCTGTTCCACAATGTCTGGTTAGTGGCTACTTGTCAGATAAAATACATGCTGTCACTGTCAAATAAATAATAACAGAGGGTGACAGCATGTGTTTTATCTGACAAGTAGCCACTAACCAGACATTGTGGAACAGGGCCTAAGTCTGTTGTTTCATAAATCATGATTTTTTACTTTAAGGCCATACTTTTAGATGTTAATGTACCCTAAATACATGCATCAAAAATAAGAATGAAATTCTACTAAGTATTGTTGTATTATTCACTTTCCTACGGCTCACGACGTAATTTCATAGTAGTTTCTAGAACAGAGAAAATCGCGTGCTTACTGTTGCTGCTCCTTCAGTTTGCGTGTGGTTTTCCACCACATTAAATGGCTTTTATATTATTATTACCGCTGGTTAGTCAGACCTACGCAATGTACTTCGTGGTCAAAAACTCTTTCGCGTACAATCTTGGCAACGCCATTATCCGGTTCTGTAATTTGAGATCTACTGAAAAAAATTAGGGCTTGGTTGAATTTTGGTAAATTAATATAATATGGACTCTTGGTAGGTTATTTTAACTTGCATTCCGGAATTCAAACAGGAAATCATAGTTTAAAAAAACCCGCACTCACGCCTTGTACTAATGTACTCCCTTTCGGGGTAGGCAGAGGTGCATTGCTGCACCCACTTTTCGCCAGAGTGTATGTTAGTCCCAATAGGGGGCGGGCCTATTGCCATTTTACGGGCACATCCAAGACCCGAGAACAAATATCTGTGTTTAAACAAATATCTGCCCCAGCCGGGAATCGAACCCGGGACCATCGGCTCAGTAGTCAGGGTCACTAACCACTACGCCATTCGGCCGTCAACCACTACGCCATTCGGCCGTCATATATCAAAACATAGTTAACACATAAAATCATAAGAAATTTAATAAGTAGGTGTAGTTTATGCATAAGGTGCACCGTGCAATACTAAAACATGAGTCATCAACAGTAACGCCTCCAACTCTAAACCAATGTAGTGTCTATTCTTCTTTATTTTGCGATGCCAAGACATCTTTTGTCAGACTCGACATTGATGACGGTATCGTCTTACCTACGATTTTGGCTTATAAAATGTCAAAATCATAATGCGAAAGTAACTGATAGACATCGATAGATACAATTTTATTATTTGTACTACAGTAATCAAATGGCTAGAAAGATCAGAAAATCCTTAAACATAACCTTAACTACCCTGCAACGCCATCTACCGCCTTGAGTTTAAATCACGTAGCTAGTCTGTTAAGCTGTGCACCGTGCATTTGCACCCTTCCACTGCAGTTCTGCAGTCTCTGCTGAGAACGACGCGGCATGGCGTAGCGCACTCTTGCGGAGGCCCTCTGTACTACCGGGGAACCATAGGAGAGCAACGTTGCAGTCTGGTGCATCCAAGAACGTAAATACTCACTAGATGGATAAAATATTATAATAAAAGAGCGGGCGTTGAAAATTTTATCTGAGCAGCTGGATAAGTATAGCTGGAACGCGGCCAAAACTTCAGCCGAAGATACGAGGAGGTGGTGGGTGTTGGTGGGGACCCTCTGCACTTCAGGGGTGCCATAGCTTACGAGTGCAGCATATACATTATATACATATTAAACATATACTATATACTTCATTATGTATAAACGAATGTACCTATAGAATTAACATGCGTCAGTCGAAGAGTGCTGCAATGTAGAAAGTTAACCGAACCCAAATACAGCTTCAATACTGTTAAAGGTAACTTTTACTAGGCAGTTTTCAAATACATACTATACCTACTGAAAGCCTACTCCTATTCGTTAATTAATATTGATGGTTACAGACCAGGTAGAGGCTACACATTAGGAATAAATAGAGGATTGATTGAATACGTAACTAGTTTGGAACAAAGCCAAAGAAACTGTCTCGGAAACTAACCACGAAGGCTTTGCGGCAAATTACAGCTAAAAGCAGCTACAATTACGTGTACAACAATGGGACCCCACATTTAAAATACACCCAGATTTCCATTTCTAAGAGTCAAAACCTATTGGTAAATATCTACGAAATTGAGAGATCATCAAAAAGTAATTTTTAAGCGCCCATACTTGAATCTATAGCGTTACTTGTTATACAGCTAAGTGTATTTTATTTACGCGTCACAAAAAGTGTCCCACTGACTTAGATAGTTTTAAGCTATTTTGAAGATTTCTCCAGATAGCTTGTTCCACATTTTCTACCTATATCATTAACTAGGCCTAGCGAAAAAAACAGCGAATTCAGTTAATCAAGTCTGACCTACTTTCTAGAGAGACATTACAGGCTTTGAACTCGAAATAGACAACAGTAGCCAAATCAATAGGCGCAAGTCTATGGACTAATGTTTTTTTTGTTGAAATTAGCCAATAGTCACTTGAATAAAGGTTTTAGCAAATTCACACAAGCTTTTGTGTCTATTTATACTGAAAATGTATATTTGCATATGAATTCAATTCCTTTCTGATGTAATACAATACATATTTTTTGTAGACACATAGTATTTTAATAATCTTTAATTTTGTAATAGGTATTTTAATCACTACAGCAACTACTGCAGTAGTTTTTGTTACAGTGTTACTAGTGACTAAATTGCTTAGTGTGTTTACTGTTGAATTTTGGACAAATAGAAAAAATGAGGTAGAATTGAATCAAGTATTGGTTATTTAGAAATGGTTTTAATCAAGCCAATCTCTACTCTGGGGAAATTCGGTATGATTGCTTTGAGCTGCCAGAATACCTATACATTGCCGAACAAATATACAATATACAAGGATATTTTACAGTATATTGTTCAATAAAGGAATGATTGTTATGTTGTTTCTTTGAGTACCTAAAAAAACTCTTCACAGGGTTGTTCCTTGCTATAAAATTCAGGCACATACAAGGCCTTAACAAATGTCTATCCTAAAACAAATATCTACCCTTGTCTGAGAATGAATGCGGAACCTTTGGCACAACAGTAATTGTTGCTAACAACATCCTGTTGGCTCCTGCATCCTGGCCATTTGTGAGATTACTCCACAAACTATAATATTTGTATAAAAATATATAAGAAGTCATAACTTACTCGTCATCATTTGCATCTTTGAGCAGGTACAGTGTGTGCGTTGGAGACATTTGAAGTTTGTCGGCTGACGTGATTGTTTTGTTGAGGCCCTGAGCAATAGATGACATTTCACCGAGTGTGTCGATCCACTTTACCAGGCCCTCTTGCATTATTCTGCAAAAGGAATAGCATTATATTTTAACTCACATTCTTATTAGTCATTCAGAGTGAATTCAGAGCTGGTATTCTACTTTTTACAATATTACTAATATTTTAGATCTAATAGATAGATATTCTTTAATCACATGTGATCACAAGATGCCAATCAAGATAGAAGAGAAAATATAAAAAAGCATCATAAGGCCAGTGATGTTGTGATAGAATATGAAATGAATATATAAGGGGAAGTATGAAAGTGGCTCCTATAGTGGAGAAGTTGAAAAGCCACCACCAGCCAACAACAGAACATAATTACAGAACTTGTTGGTACTAAAGTCTTATCACTAAAAGTGATTTATGTTTAATGGATATTGGCAAGATTATAATTTGCCTTTTTACAGTCTCCAGTTTAATGTATCACCTAAAAACAAATTATATTGTATATAGTACTCAATAAACTAAAAATCCGATCATGGTTATGAGCTTCATGCAGCATTTAAGCATGTAACTCAAGTTGAAACCTTTACGCATACCAAATAAAAAGGTTCAAGGCTAATATTATAGGCAATTTAGGCAATTATTATATGGAATATATACATATTTTTTAATATGTACTCGCAAACCCTACTTTCTTTACTTTACTTCCATATGTATACAATCATGTATATACAGATTTTAATATAATTTATAATTTTTTAAAACATAATTTAAATTTATATTTAGATATTATGTTTATATGTAGCTATGTGGTCTACCTTGAAACCTAACTTGGTGATTGGTTACCGCTGATCTCTGTGTAGGTTGAAATTAAACTGGGTCATTTCATCATATGAGTCTAGAATGCACTTAATAAGTGAATACTTTTCACGTGAGTTTTAATTGACATTCTATAAGCAGGAAATGGGGATGCAGCATCAATTAACTTTTTCCTCATTAAAATATGAGATAAATTAAAAGCATTGATATGTTAAGTGGTTATCATCCATGATTGATTTAGGAATTTGGGATAATATTATAGGATTGTACTTATAATTTCGGGTTTTTTTAAGATTGTACATGTTACATTTTTAAGCGTCAAGTAAACAGATGTTCATAAAATAAGTAACTGTAATTTTGTACTGTTCACAACTAAGCTACGAAAGTTAGGAAAGGAACATTTTAGGTGTGAAACAATTGGGAAATAGCTTTCATTCGGAGTAGCAGGCCAACTAAGTACGGTAACCACAAAACTGTAAAAAACCGGGGGCATTCAGCCTTGACGAGTCATGGTTTAACGATTTAAATTGAATAAAGAAATCCTTGGGGAACTTACCTAATGGTTTGGGCATCTCCGCGGAATCCAGGAGGCATCAGGTTGCTGTTCAACCTGGTGATCTCATCATGGAAAACTTCATTTACCGTCATCCACGCCATCCTACCAATTATTTGAACAAAGTTGAAGAAAACACTTTCTATCAATGAACCTTATATTATTAACTTACTAAGTTAATATATATAACAAAAACTGGCTTAGCAATATCTGGTAAATTAAGATACCTATTACTTTAACTTAACTCTTAGCAAGAAAAGATTGTTATTAAATTTGAAAGAAATACTTCTACACTAGAGAACGACTTTGAAGGTTTATTACGTTTCGTTCGATAATGTCCCGACAACTCGAGTCAACAAACGAGCCTCGAGTGAAGTAAGCAGGAGGTAACGGAACGGTTATACACTCAGAATACTTCTAGACTGACGTACTAGAAGCTTCTACACTATTCTACACTAAACGAGAAAAGTTATTTTCGTTAATTTATTATTTTTATTATCTATTTATTTATTACTAAAATTCAAGATTAATAATTTGTATGGAACTATAATTATAATGTTTGCGATAGATTTCTAGGACAAAGAACGGTTTTATGCGTGACATTGGTCATACTGAAATTCTTTTTGTAAACTTGTAACACTATCAAAACGTCATTTCACATTTTTTTTACGAACCATAAAGAAGAACTGATTATTCATAGAAAATGAGCTCAGAATAACAACAGACTCGTATAGAACTAGTACCAGTACACTACTGTTACTACGGATCATACAGCTTTTTGTAGATCTAAAGTATTCTAAAGCAAGGAACGTAACCCTACGTTCACCTACATCTATGTTTCAGTCTTTCATGTCCAAAAGGGTTCCGTAGCTATAAAATGGGCCGACCGCTTGACACAAAAAAAACCATAGGTACATTATACCTTGTTTCACGGGAACCATACATTATAGGTACTTTGTTAATGGAGCGGTGGTAGGTCAGTCGGGTAAGCGCCTGCTTCTCACGCCACATATGCGGGTTATATCCCGGCGCTGACATGTACCAATGAGTTCTTCTAACTTAAGTAGGTAACTACGGTGAAGGAAAACATCGTGATCCTGCATATCTAGATTAGCAAGGGCGTACCCAACTACCCAAGATTTCAGATAGGGGGGGCAGCTCATACCTGTTCCAAGATGATGGTCGGTTGGGTATATTGAAACATTATAGATAAAAGAATCGTAAGTGAAAAGAAAACATATGTACCTATTTTGTGTCCAACACTTAATTTTGCGCACAGTGAGTAACACGTTTTAATTCCCACTTGGCAGGAAAATTTACGTTTATTTTATCTTCTAGGGGGGGGCAGCTGTCCCCCCCCTGCTCCTACCTGGGTACGCCCTGATTAGCACATCTAGAATATATGTGAACCCACCTACCCGCAGTGGACCAGCGTGGTGGGAAATGGTCCAAGCTTAGGAAGGCAGTTTAGACCTTGGGGACATGCACAAAGGTTCCACAGAGAATAGAATAGAATAGTTACCTTGTTTCACGGGGAAATGTGTCTGATAGAACCCTTATTAAGATACATTTGAATAAGGGTAGTTTTTGTTTGATTCAGATGACTTTCCCCGTGAAAAGGAATACAAGTACCATTTAGTTAGGGCAACAGTCACGTCACAAGTTGGTCGAATTGTATAACATTTTGTATAAGTTATTTACTAACTATGTATGATACAGAGTGCGCTATAGTTTTCGTTGAAAGTGCCTACTTACGTGGGGTAGGTTCATAATTATTGTAATAGTATTTAAAAAAATAAAAAATGTATTAATATATATCTCGAGACTGGGTTGGGGATTTGATCCACATGGTTTTAAGGCAATTTTTGTTAAGTAATTACTTTCCTTTTTAACGATACTCCACCAATGGGGTAAGTTGATTTTTTTAAATGCAACTTTAGGCTATATGACAGGAACGGTAAAAATAATAATTATTTAACGATAATTTAAAAAAATAATTCTTGGTTTATCAGTTTACATTCGATCGGTGCAGAAACGGCGGAGAACAAGCCAAGACAGATGGACAGACATGACGAAACTAATAAGAGTTCCTAGTAGACTACGGAACCCTAAAAAGCATTCATCACGAGTCACAACCCATCACGTCCCCACTGCTGAGGCACGGGTCTTCTTCCCATGAAAGAAGGGTTTTAGGCCTAGTCCACCAGCACGCTGGCCTAGTGCGGGTGGGTCGACCCCAACATAAGCAAGCTTGTGCTGAGAGAGTTGTGTAAGTGGGCAATCCGACTGTCAGATGTTTTCAAGCTGCCCGAAGGCTTCTGACTACGCTTAACGACTGCTGCCGAAGCAGAATACGGGATGAAGCACGAAAGCGTCCAGAAAAGAACCACTTGAAATCGGTCACCCATCCAATGGCTGACTGTGCCATGTGTTGCGATCACTAAGCTGGCTCGACTACGAATGCTTCCGTACAAAAAATCGTTAGGTAGTTAAATAAAATAAAAAATACCATTATGATGTAAAAAAATATTTTATTTTTAGAATATAATACCTCAATTTTATTCAAGAAATTAAGCTATATAGTCCAGTCAAGGAATGAGGTGTAGAGTGCGTGAGCAGGTAACTAAGCGATTCCTTCAGAAACTTGTTCAGGGGGCTTAGGTTGTTAACATACCCAAAGTCCTGACTCCTAGGTGGTGAGCGGGGGGAAGGAGGGGGGGATAAAGGTACTAATTTTTGGTTTTTAGCTTATATCTCGAAAAGGGTGCATCGGAGAGAAATATTTTCAACTAATGAAATGGAGCTCTTAAAATTATCTAAAACTTTTATATCATGTGTTTTTTTCTAATTCCTAACCGTTTTCGAGCTATTACCCTCGGAAAAAGTTGAAATTTACAAGAAAAATTCATTCTTGTCAAAACATTCATAAACATTGCATCATATTGTCTAAACCTATTCATAAACGAATAAAATGAAAAGGAAAGAAGTTGTAGATTTTTTAATTCCCTTTTAGAATATATATGTATATGCTGGTCCATGTCCAACCCGCCTAAAGTTACAGCTATTTTTAACTTGCATTTTGCTAAATTCACTGACATAACTCACCGAGTTAATAAGCTTAAGTGTAAGTAAAATAGCTGTAACTTTAGGTGGGTTGGACATAAACCAGCATATCTATATATATTCTAAAAGGGAATTTAAAAATCTACAACTTCTTTTCTATTAATTTTTTTCATTTGTGTATAGGTTTAGACAATATGAAGCAATGTTTATGAATGTTTTGACATGAATAAATTTTTCTTGTAAATTTCAACTTTTTCCGAGGGTAATAGCTCGAAAACGGTTAGGAATTAGAAAAAAACACATGATATAAAAGTTTTAGATAATTTTAAGAGCTCCATTTCATTAGTTGAAAATATTTCTCTCCGATGCACTCTTTTCGAGTAATAAGCTTAAAACCAAAAATTCGTACCTTTATCCCCCCTCCTCCCCCCCGCTCACCACCTAGGAGTCAGGACTTTTGGTATGTTAACAACCTAAGCCCCCTGAACAAGTTTCTGAAGGAATCGCTTAGTTACCTGCTCACGCACTCTACACCTCATTTTGAGTCATTTATTGACTGGACTAATAATAAATCCCTGTTTGTGCATGCATTATGGTCACCGCCAAGTGACTCATAGGTACTTGACTAACGTATTTATTATAAAAAATAATGATATAATAAATGTCCTTTACAGTCACTTTTAAAATGCTATTTACATCTCTGCGCAATACGTTGCGTATCTCTAGCTATTTACAGAAGCACGTATGTATAATAATATAATGTGACTTTCTCTGTTCATACATTATATTAGTTTTCTTACAAATTGAGAAGTTTTAAAATGGTCTCTGAGTATGTCAACAGCTGCTGTATCATTTCATCACATACTATGAAGTCATTAAAATAAGGCGAAATATTTTCGTCTGATAGACGTAGGTACTTATTAGGTAATCGTATAACAATAAAGAAGTTAATATTAGTTTACCTTTTACTCTTATATGTTCACTAAGATAAATATTGTATATAATATAGGTAGACAATGGTCAGTACCTAACATCCTGGCGCCGAGTAACGAGGAGAGCCGACCCCAAATAATGGGAAGAGACAAAGAAATAGAAGAAAGAAGAAGAAGAGGTCAGTACCTAACTATACCCCTCTGTGATTGGTTCATAGGTACTCGTAGTAAAACTTTCAGCATGATTGGTTATGGTTGGAAGAAAATCACTCAAAGGCACTTTTAAAATAAGTACTTTGCTATAATGTTTTATTGTCGTGTTTCACATTTAAGTCCTAATTTAACGATTATAATAGTTATTTTCTTTAAGGTCAATAATTATAAACTATTTTTTGTCATAAAATATATCAATATTAAATTCATATTCACATTTAATTACATAATTATAATTATCAACTATAACTCGCGCCCCGCGCTATTCAATAATTTTACTCTACCTACTTACGTAAAATATCGAACATGATTGTTATTTAAAATCAGATCCCAAAGTTGGTAATACCATGTCACTTTACCCTGCAAACTTTGCCTTTCATTGGCAACATTAATAATTAAACTTACATCTGTCGACTCGTGGCACTTTAAAGTCATATACATAAATCATTTATTACTTTAACTACCTACTTACACAATACATAAAAACTGGAACAATTTAGACAAAAAAAACACTAACCAACAAACTTCAAATCTGGACGGATAGTTAGAGATTCAAGTCGTGCAATCTTCTGTACTCTGGACGGATAAATAGAGATTCAACTCAGCGAATTTAATTCCGTGAACGTCCGCAATATGGCGGTTGGCGCTAGACGTAGACCTCTCCTCGTTTGGAGCCGTTGGGTTGGCGGATGAGGTCGGCGGGTGGCGCGGGCGGCGGGGCGGCGTCGTCGTCGCTGAGCTCGGTGAGCGTGGCGCGGGGCGGCGGGGTGGAGGGCGGGGCGCGGTCGCGGGGGGTCGAAGGGGGGGAGGATACCAGCTGCGTGATGGTGACGGGCGCGGTGAGCATGGGAGCCAGGCCGGCGGACGACAGCGCGGGCGACAGCACCGCCTGCGCAAGCGCCGTCGTGCCCGGCTGCCCCGCGTGCAGCGTGTTGTTTACGGATCCGCTGTCCAGCTCCTGTGGATTATAAGATTATCAATTATGATAAGTTGCTTTGACATGGTTCGGACCGTGCAATTCAGCGTTGCCCGGTTTTATTGATTGGCCTGGGTTAGACCAGCCACAGCCAGCATGTAAACGATCCATTATGAATATAAGTTTATGAATTAGACTGGTGACGACTCCCTGGAGTGAGCAAATATACAACGGTCTTCTTAATAGCATTTCGGTGAGAAACAGCTGGTTTGAAAACCGTCATTGTGGTGAAAGTGAAAGCATAAGAATCAGTAGTAGACTGGCCAGGATGCGTCAAACATATAAAAACACAGCACAACTTGGGCTCCTTTCCATCAATCTGTAAACGGTATAAAAACACAGCAACAAACCTGTATAGGCGACAGCACCAGCGCCCCTAGCACGGGCATCTCGTTCTGGTGCGCCATGATCACTCCCATGCTTTGTACGCTCATGCCGAGGCGTTCTCGGTCCAGCACCTCCTTGGTGACGTCGGGAGTCGGGATGCGGGGCCGGTTGCGTACCGTTATGGGGATGGCTGAACCGTTGCTCTTCTGGCCACCTGGGTTGAGTAATGAATGGGTTTTTAGATCAGAAGTTAAGGTTATAGTATAGATTGTGGCAGTGGGATTGTATAAGCCCGTATTAAATTATAGCTAACTCTTATAAAAAAGTGGTTTGTTTTGAAATACGGCAGTTCAAAATATGCGACGCAGTTTCGAGTAGCTAATATCCATAATGTAACAAAGCGGATGAATAACCCCGAATAAGCTTTGACGTCAAATTTAATACAGAAAGTCTTCATATCGAAATCCATCTATTGAATGAAATCAACCCCAACATACCATGCCTAGAGTTCTGTCTGTTATGGCGTCCAGACTTCCTGCCGACTAGTCGTTCGTACAGCGATATCTTGTGATGCTGTGGCGTCTGCAACGCCGGCTGGCCCGCCTCGGGGCTCGAATAGACCACCGAATTGTGGCGGTGGCGGCCCCCGAATAGACCCCCCGAGGAGTACGTCGATGCTGACCGTACCGACCCCATCCGCGAGATCTGTCTCTGGAACCAGTTCTTTCGCCGCTCCACCAGTGGTGTGTCTACGCTTTCCTGCAAAGATATTAAAATTTGTTGATAATTGCAGCCATTTTTGCAGGTGTTTCTGTAAGTAATTAAAGATACCTAAGCTCCCTGGGTTGCAATTTGCTGTGGCCTACATGGTATCGCTTAACCGCGACTAAGTACTCAAGTGGATAGGGGGATTTTTCACCGACGAGGAAAGTAGGTATTCGATGGTTGAGCCATCGCACCTACTCTTTACTCTTTAACAATGCAACTGAGCCTGAGCAAACTTCGTATAGCTTACATAGTCCGCGTAGGTCTCGTCGTGGCTCTTCCGGGGCGATGTCTGTACATTCGCGTAGACTGCGTCTTCAGCCTTCACCTTGTAGTGGTCCGCTGAGCACGGGGGCTCGTGCCGCCTGGAATTATGTAAATAAAGAATTTGCTATAGGTACAGTATCTATGGATGAGCGGTTGTGGAATAATCGAAGTTTAAACAGGATTAACTAGACCATCATAATAATAGGCCAACATGCCATCTTTCTAATACACTGGAATTGACATAGACCAATAAAAAGAGGTTACTTAAATTAACAGCACCCTATATGCAGTAGCCATTTGGTTACTTAAAAAAATGCAGTAGCTTAGTAACCATATTGCGGATGTTCGATGGAATTTAAAATTGGTATTTCACTGGAACCTATAATAAAATTATGCATCCGGAACTCGAACATAAGTGTGACCATGTGAGCGAGAGGTCGGAGGGCCTAGTGTATTTGTTTCTTCGATTCGATGAGGAGCTAGTGCGCATTTAAGCTAGATGGCGACACTTCCACGTCAAACGAATAGTGTAAAGCCGCATTTCCTTTACCTGACATGTCGTGCGTGTCGTGACGCGTCAGAGGCATATCGGTTTCATACGACATACAAGTATGTCCCTTACCATTAAGGGACATATTTGTTAGTCGTGTTGTGCCGCGACACGTTATGCGAAATCTTCGAAACCGAGCGTCACGACACAACACTACACGTAAGTGTGTCGCGAACTTAACTCACACTCCACAAGCTCACAACTTGCTTCGCACGTTTGTAACTGCTCACAGCCACCAACTACTTATATATTGAATAGGAAGATAGAGGTAGGGAGAGACGGTCAGCTGCATAAGTAGCTACACACTTCTGTATCTTGTCAAACTGACGATTCGTCAATGTTTCAATGAATGCATAATGCACTTTCAGATTGACTAGGTACAAAAGTGTTTAGCTATTTATGCAGCTGACTGTACCTATATAATGGCTCAAGCATAGAGCAGCCAACCACAGACAAAACAGATAGATATAGTAGTATACCTGTAGTGTTCCGACGCGACGGTGTAGGGTAGATCCTTGGGGACCACCTCCTCCCAGTATTGGTCCTTCAGCAGCTCCGGCGGCTGCTCGTGCATCTCGTCCACGATCATGTACGCTGCCTGGAATCAACACATTACACTTATTCAATCTCTGACTCGGTGGTTCTAGTGATAAGTTAAAGCTCATAATACGACCGAATGGTGTAGTGATTAGAGACCCTGACTGCTATGCCGAAGGTCCCGGGTTCGATTCCCGGCTGGGGCAGATATTTGTTGTGATCAAGTCTTGGGTGTTGATATTTATAAATAATATGAATCTATCTATGTATGGTTTGATCAGCTGATGTACTTATAGTTTGTATGAATTTGCAGTAGGGTCCTCGAAAACAACCAAATAAACGACTGTATTTTAAAATACCAGTATCAGCATCGCTCGGAAACTTGGTTTACGTAAAGCAATAGTGATCCTCCCAATATAGGATTATCTCGATTTTGTTTATGTTTGAGGTCATTGGCCCCAAATTGCACTATCAATTCCGTTAAATGCTTTCGTTGATAGGTACCTTGATATGTCTGTCAATTAGCCAATTGAGTTCAATGTCGTCGTCGTCTTCACCGAATGGGTTGATCAGCACTTCTGCAACCTTCAGCCAGCCCACGTAAAAGCAGAACTGTGAAGGAAACGTTATCAAAATTAGCGAACATGACACTGTATGTTATATTTTTCAAACCTGTGCAAAAAAGGAGAGCTTTGTGGGTGAGTGTGACGGGCAGTTTTCCTGTGATATTTTGGTCAAAACACGGTCAAAACCAAAGACATATCACAAAAGCACCGCCAATCTGGATATATCCTTAATAAGTTTAGAGGCACCACTTGTAAGAATAAATCATTGTAACCTGAAACTCTCATCATTTTCTGAAAACGTTCAAAAGCCGTACTAAGGCATGTTGACATCCTGACATCATACCTGCAGTGCAGTGAAGAGCGGGAAGTACACGTCAGGCTCATACTTGGAGGTGGACCCTGGCGCGGGAGGCACCAGCTGACGCCCCATCAGGGCTGCCACGAAGTAGGTGTACAGGGCTAGGGTTACCACCTGCAATATACAGAAATAGGCCATGAGATCACAGATCAACGACGTAGTAAGTAAATCAATACCTAGTATCGCAAACTTGTACTACAATAATTTTCGGATTAAAAAAAAAACTTTTTATTTCAATATGTTATACGTAACCACTTAACCAGTGAAGGAATCCACACGATAAATAAATGAAATAAGTAATTTTTGATTTATAAAGTCCGAGGACTTAATCTTCTTATACTAGGTGAGATTATAATAGCCTTAGATTATACCCTAGAATATCGTATAGGTGCCTTTCTAAGTACCTTTACGTTACTTTATAAATTAAAAAATGCGTCTTGAATTACATTGGCAGGTAGTTACATTATAGTTATTTCAGCAACAGCATTACCTAAGTGCAAATGTAGTCCCTACTTATTGAATTTGACACAAATTGCTTCGTGTTATTTCATTTTGACTTGGCGATAGGGACCCACAAATACAAGTTCCAACACAAATAAAAGTTTATGAGTTGAGATGAGAGCATCAATAACATTAATATTTGTAATTTCTTTTTTGACACTTAGGTACCCACTCTCGAGCATGGAAGTAATAGGTGTAGGTACTTATTACTTCCATGCTCTCGAGTGACAATGTTACTTGTGAGTGGGTTACGTTATTTTCCCTAAAGAAAGTACTTAGGTACCTACCCTTCTTCATTCATTTAGAGCTACCAGAAAAATTAAATTTTCTCTATCTTTTACCCAACGTTAAGTTAGCGTTCTCAGACCCTATACCCCCATCAATTTCCTCCCAAGTATGAAACAAATCAGCAATAGGTACTAAAGTACTCAGATTTATTTAAATGCACGTTTTGCAATAACATTAGAGCAAATGGGATGTAGGTATAAAACATAATTTATGTTATGAAGACCTCGCACTTATATGCAGTGACAATAACATCATTAGTTTGTGAGAACGAAGCACGACGTATTTAGCATTGACACAGTGTTAATAAAGATTAGAGGCGACATTTAAAACGTTAATAACTGAAAACGGGCTTGGATATTCAGAAACCGTTGCTGGGTTTAGTACTTAAATACGATGAGTGTTGCGAAAGTTCCAGGTTCGAGTACATGTCGTAAAAATACATTTAGTTTGATTTTGCTCATAGTTACTGGATTTCGTCAATGTGCTTAGTAAATAAGTACGGTAAGTACTTACCTACGCCATTTTTCAATAACTTTAACTATTGTAATGATAGTGAAATGTTTTTAATTTTTACTATAGATTTTGTTGAATCAAAAACTTTTTAAAACTCTACATTCAGGTTGAAATATTAAAATTAAATAAACCAGTAATAGGTACTCCAAAAGGCCTTTTTGTGCTCCAAAATTGATGTTTAGTGTAGACGGACAGGGGCTGTGGGCAAACATGAATAATTTAGCTCTTGCCGTTGCCGATTGCTTTGCTTCAGAGTACCTGTACCTGTCAAAAATGTATGGTTCAAACTGTACCTGCTACCTACCATCTATACTCAACTGTACTTATATGTGTTAGTTTAGTTTTGATAAGTCGAACCTACACATGTATGCAAAACTTAACTTTGTCACGTTTTAAATTAGGTCTATAAAATAAACTTTTGAATCAAAAGTTTTCCCATCCAACGTAGGTAACCTCTGGACCTAGGTCAGGCATCCTATTAAGTAGTACCTAAGCCTGCGAAACCAAATTTAATCATGGCCTACGATATAAATTAAACGTAAGTACTTCTAATCGATAAACATTAAAGATTTTACGGTATTTCGATCAAGGAAGGCAGTGCTTAACAGCAGGCAAGCAACGAGCATAAAGCGAATGATTGAACAATCTGTAATATCGGATTGCTTACATTATTATATAAACTAGCGTTATGGATGCATGAGCAATTCGTTATGGCATGAAACATAATGGGTAGAATGTACGCTACCTAGGCGCACCTACTATCAACGTATAGGTATATTTTGTGGAAAGAATTGGACGAATCAAAGTATGCCTGCTAGTGCTAGGAAGGTAGGTAAGTATTTATTGAAATCAAAAAGTAATGCTTTTTTTATTGAGCTTTCTATTTTTAATTGAAGATACTTTTACCATACCTACATACATATCACACGTAAGTACAAAGTGTGCTACAACTTTGACTTATACGTAGCTCAAATCTGTAAAGTACCGAAGTAATGATGGCTAGACTTACATTAGTAACACGAAGCGTACTAACCTGAGTATAAACCAACGGCACACAGACAGTGTCATAGCCAATGAGCGCTCCTAACCGCCGCCTTATATCAGACAGTTCCACCAGAAGAGTCTGCACGATGTGGTCGCTGGTGATCAGACCCTCCTTCCGCGCCCGGTTGATGATGTTGGTGGCCCACACCAGGGGCATCCAGTACTTCGACATCGGGCTTTTGCCGTCCATTTTCTCGAAGGCTTTACGCTCACTTTCCAGCATAAGACCTGGAAGGAAAGGTGAGGGTTATGAGGCTGGAACTTTTTGATGGCAGGTAGATGAGGTTATGAGGGTCTGAGACATTTTTAATTTTGACTGTAGTTCTTTGAAACCCAGTGTCAGCTAGGACACAATAGATGTTAACACACTTGTATATTTTTAAAGGAAATATACATTTTTACTTTTACTTTACTTACTTTACTTTACTTTTAAATAAATGTATTAAATAGTGTCTGATTTCTGGATCGTCAATAGGAGTAGGTGAAAAGAGAGTTAGGTGCTGATGCTATATGATGACTACATATTATACTGTTGTATCGTAGACGTAGTGGTAAAGAGTATGTAGGCAATTAGGCATACTGTTAGTAGCATACGTTTTAATCAACGCTTAAATATTTTTTTTACCTATTTTCTGCGCAGTTTGAATTTAGCTGGTTTTTTCATACGTCGTCATTTCACAGTCCCAAAGCGACCCGAACAATACCAAGTATTTAGACACAGACCAGACAAAATGCACGTCACACTTAAAACATATTGACCTTATGAAATAACATAATAGTACTCGTATATAAGTAAGAAATGTAAGTATATTAAAAAAAAACATAATAATACAGGGTTATTGGTAAGTAGACCGGATCCTTTCAGGAGGTGATAGAGAAAGGCATTTCCAGACGATTGAACCCTATAATGCATTATCCGAAACTTAACCATTTCTAAGATATTTACTGTGCTACCACAAAAAACTTTAAACACTGTTTAACTAGTGTTTTAAACGAAATTTGAGAGATTTTGTAGGCGTTTGACAGCGCTAAACATCTGTTAAATACTGTGTAAGTTTTTGTGGTAAGGCCCTTAATATTTTAGTTTTTTTTTTAATTTTGCCAAAATTTTATGTTTAAAACCGAAAATAAAAAAAACCAGCCATATTTCAATAATTTTTTTGGTTGTTTTGCAGAAGTAACACCGTATAATAATTAAAATAATGAAATTTGCAGGAGTTGTTATTTGAAATTGGGCAGAAGCCCCTCAGTGACTCCATTTCGACTATATTAATTACCTGAATCGACGACATGCTGCCACGTGGGGAATCTCCTCTTGACCCTCAACGAGACCCTCTGCAGCGTGATGACGTAGGCCAGGATCATGTACCTCACGATGTTCCGTCGCATCAGACGACCCGTCTCGTCCTGGAAGTGAACAAGCCTTCGTTACACACACGTGTCATGGTTGGGTGAGCCGCCCGCCGCCGTCCCGCTGGACTGGCGAATTTAGACTGGGAACTGTATAGTGCCTAGGCATACCTATACATACAGGTAGAGTAGCATATTGCTGTGGGACCTTTGGGACAGACATTTATGTCCATAAGGCCTAGCACGGGGCGCAAGTCACGTATGTCATGACGTGGCAAAATCATCGCGTTCACTCACATCGCGCGGCCACGAGAGCGAGCGCAACGGAGAACTTTTGTCACGTCTTGCGCCCCGTGCTAGGCTTGCAGAAGTGGACATTCGCCGCGCTGTGTTCGCAGCCGCCGCTGCCTATTTATAAAATAATGATTACACAAATTACGCCTCAAAAGAAACATATTGGATTATAAAAAGCATAAGTGCTATCGCAGACGCGTCCGTAGTTAAAAAATGGTTGACGACCGAATGGCGTAGTGGTTAGTGACCTGACTACTGAGCCGATGGTCCCGGGTTCGATTCCCGGCTGGGGCAGATATTTGTTTAAAGACAGATATTTGTACTCGGGTCTTGGGTGTTGATATTTATATTTAGTATCTATCTATCTATGTATTTGTGTAGATATATCAGCTGTCCGACACCCATAACACAGGTTCTGCCTAGCTTGGGGTCGGATGGCCGTGTGTGAGATGTCCCCACATATATTATTATATTATTAAATATTCGGTGTACAGTTTGCTAGCCAGCACACAACAACATTCAACATTCATTATACGGAACTATAAAAATAAGCATTAAATATGTAATAAACTTACATAACTTATTCGCTTTGCCGCTTTGCTGCCATAGATGTTGAGTAATCAAAACCAAAAGTTTCGATCGCCTTGCATATAATTTTAATATCCTTGCCAAGATGATATTAATATAGTAGGGTGTTGCCAAAATTATATACTAAGCCGAAATCTACATGTGCAGCATGGTGTATCTAAGCCCCACAATGAAATCAGAATTTCAAAATTCGCGAAAAAAAAACATTTTCCATAGAAACTTTGTTGGTCACGTGACTTTTTACTATGGATATCTTTTCATTTCAGTCAGTACTTATACTTAGGTACTTACACGTCGTGACGCACTATGGAGCGACAGTAAAAATAGAAATAACTAGGCTATGTTGACGTAATTGCTAAAATATATCGTAAATTAGTAGGATAGACAACTTATTAATTAAAAAACAACGTGAGAGAAAGTGTTTCACAATTTGTATCGGATGCTACAGTAATTGATCTCATTTAGCCGGAAATATATTTTATTATGTATAGCATGTCACCAATTATGTACCTGCCAGTATACAAAAAATATGTTAGTATGGTATTTCATTTCATTTCATGGGTAAAAAGTGCACAGTGTTTTATTTAGTCTGGGTGAAGGCGCCTATCGGCGCCTCCCCCACAGTTAGGGTAAAACTGGATAAGTCCCTTATGGCCGACTTCAGTAAATAGGTTTCATTTAGAATAAAAAAAAAGTTTTATTTAGTGAGGACGGGGCACGATTCTTTGTTTCCCTGGAACAATGTTTCATGTTTGAAGTTTGATGGGACCTATAAGTAATAAAATTACCTATTTGAAATCGACAATATATTTTTTGGGTCCGTTCAAGCTACATTTGTATAGTGTTATGCTCGAGTAAGTTATGAACTCAGGCATAACACAAACGCACGCACTTGAGTGTAAGTAGTAATATTATAAGCCCTCACTTTCATTCACTTCCTTTACAACAATTCTGAGATGTGAGGTAAACCATTTGTTATAAGGCTGGATTACTTACTTAAGTAACTTAAAAAAATCTATATTTTAATGTGTGAGTAAGTAGTAAATAAAAATTACACTGTGAACTCTTTGACTCTATAGTTTGCCCCCGGCCGTTGCAAATGTTTTACTTCCCCACAGAGAATAGAACAGACAGTGACGTCCGCAGGTTCATAATTATATAAAAAAATACCATAATCGCCATTACATTCGTCACTATCGCGTTCACAAGCTAGGTACAGATGGCAAAACAATGTTTTCAATCTTTTTCTAGACAGTCGTAGTGCGTGCGTACAAAATTAAACACACAAGATTGAACTCAGAAACTATAATTTATACAACTGTTTAAATAAGTGTAATATTATATTATATATCGAGGTACCTATGTTACAGTTTATTTCACCTTTCGCATTAAATAATTGCTAATTTAGTTTCTTTAACCTCCGTCCGAGCAATGGATACCTAATTATCTAAGTAATTAAGTACTTATGTAGCCTTTTGTTAATACTTCAAAGAATGAGTCATAATTATTGAGATAGCTACCTTGCATTAGCTCGCCAAAACCTATGCTAGACTACACTAGTTATTATTCTGTGGCTAAACTATCATTAATTAATTTAAACTTAGTGAGTACGACACGCATACTACTACACACATAAAATTTTCGTAATGCCACTTTATTAACACGAAAAAGTTTAAGCCAGGTATAAAGGGAGTTTGACAGATGCATATAAAGTATTAAAAAAAAACGCTAAACATACAGTTCATGTTTTTAGTTATGGTGGTAAGACTGCTTGAATCTGGCGACTCCTACGAGTCAAATTGCTTATCGTACAATTTAGCTTCGCTTCGTCGTATTTCAAATTAACGTCATAAATTATACCTATGTTTCTGTTATTTTAATGCAAAAGTTATGCATGTCATACGCGTACGTAGTAAAAAACACGGGGTTCTGAGAGCCCTTTTCGAATAGGGAGTACACCTACCTTAGTTTAGAGGGATTACCTTATTGAAGATAGTCAGAAAAGAGAGCGCCTCTGCCTTATAAAGAGGGTAAACGTAATTTTCGATTCTGTAGTAGAGGTAAGTAAAGTACATTTATTATGGAATTCAAGGTAATAGGTAATCTATGAGATACCATATTGTATCAACATATATAACATTTTAATAAACCTAATTTATTTTCTTCTTTCATCTAGTCTTTTTATTTTTTTCCATAGTGAAACATACACCCTTTATATGATGTGCATGACGTGGGTAATGGGTATAGGTACAGTATATAGTTTGTATGTACAACACTAACTATTGTTGATTCGAAATAGGTAGACAGTCAATAAGGCCCAATTAAAGTTACGATTAAATTTTTTGGGATACAGGTTTCCCTAACATGTTATCCTTGAACTTCGACTTAACTAAATAATATACTTTTGTGGCTATCTCTGCCATAGAACAACGCGGACTCGGGTGTACCTACCCAATGATCTCTGCAATCGATGTTTGTTAATATCCCATTATAATATAATCAAGGTTTTATGTACTAATCTAAGAGTCTAATATCTACATTCTACAATAATGTCTGTATTGAATTCAATAATAAAAAAGGGATACGAATTTCACTTTGCAACGCGATAGAATCGTGGTTAGCATAGCAATCTTCGGAAATATCGTTTTTCTGAAGCTTTTTATCTTCTTACTTGCCGAATTACATACTTTTTGTTCATCGAACCGTTATTGTGCCGTAAGGATTTAAATAAATGTTTATTTACTAAGTATCTTTCCTGTAACAAAGGCTAAACGCATGGAATGGTGTTAAAAATAAGTATTCGCTTCTAAAATGAAATACATCCATGTGGTGTGGTGTCCATTTAGTTTGTGAAGAAGGTAATGTTAAACCATTGTGTGGACGCCTGTCAAGCGGATGTTGCCACAAATAACTGGACAATGGACGGTGAGATACTCGCAAATGAAGAGAAGAAAAATAACACCATTAAAGACCATCGGTTTCAAGTTACTAATGTGAGATTTTAGCTCTCAGAGCACTGAGACTAATCTATAATAACATCTAATAGGTAATATACAAAAAAGGTAAAAAGGATAAAACGTAAATACAAAAAAAAAACGCTGATCGAATCAAAGTAGGCACCTGCTTACTAGTAATTACAGTGATTTCAGAATAAAATCGAATATACATAGACTCTGCAGCATATGATATACCTACTATAGCAGGTATTTAAGTACATAACCTTCAAAAACATGCAATTATATAAGAAATAATGGTATACAATGCAGAATATCCAACAACAACAGGATAGATATTGATCTATCGCACGGGCAGTTACATTGCAGAGAGGCCATGCAAAATGTGAAAAGTGTAATGATGGATTTCCTTACATTAAAACCGCAATATTTATTTCTCTACGGATATTTTTATTCTTTATGTATAACATAATTTACGTACCTAGTTTACACGTATTTATAAGAATTGTAATTTTATTGTCTTATTTTTTTCTTATGTACTATGAATACATAGGTACTCAACTACTCATACACAAAAGTCAATCGTGTTGTGATGATACTGACGTAAGTTCTGGTTAATATAGCGTGAGTTGAAATTCATCAAGCAGTAACCAACCAGTAGGTACCATCCAAAGATAACATCTGACCATCAGGTAGGTAGTTAAATTTTTTGCAGGTACAGGTTGGCTAATTAAAATGAAAACTACGGAGTCCTTCGTATAGATAATTGCTAAAGTCACGACTACTCACGACTCACGACAGATAGGTCCTAACTTTATGTAAGTAATTGGCCATTTATAAGTGCAGTCACCTCAATCACAATGCAGAACAGATGACCTACCTCTCCTACCTGACTGACGCAGGTCAAACTGCGTTAGAATTGTATATTTTCCTAAGTATACAGGGTATGGTGATGGAGCAGAATGGCAAAGGAGGTCTGGATTGGTCCGATGGAACATCTCTGGAGTATCTCGCTTTTGCGGACGATCTTTGTCTTTTCTCCGAAAATAGCGTTGATATGAAAAGGAAACTCAATGACCTCGTCAATTTGGGTAACCGAGTGGGCATGCATGTCAACAGAGAAAAGACCAAGTCAATGCGAGTAATGACTGCGGACCGTACTCCATTTAAAATCAACGGCCAACCAATTGAAGATGTTGACACCTTCACCTACCTGGGAAGCAAAATCACACCAAATGGTGGAACTGACGAGGATATCGGGAACCGCATTAACAAAGCCCGTGGAGCTTTTGCCATGTTAAGCCCAGTGTGGAGGTCTTCCGCATTCCGTCTCCAAACCAAGATCCGCCTGTTCAACGCGTGCGTAAAGACCGTTCTCCTCTACGGTTGCGAAACTTGGAAGAAAACGGTTCAAACCACGAACAAGCTACAGGTTTTCGTAAACAGATGCTTACGCAATATCCTGGGGATTCGTTGGTTTGACTTTGTCTCCAACGAGGAACTTTGGCGCAGAACACATCAAAAACCTGTAGCAGAAACCGTAAAAGAACGCAAATGGAGATGGATAGGACACGTTCTCAGGCGTACTGATGACGTCCCAAAGGAAGCACTGACATGGCACCCCGAGGGCGGTAAACGAAGACTCGGCAGACCGCGAGAGACATGGCAGCGCTCTGTGAAAAAAGAAATGGGCCAGGCGGGGATGTCTTGGGAGGATGTCTCTGAGCTGGCCCAAGATCGTAAAGAATGGCGGCGCTTCACTTCGGCCCTTTGCTCCCCAGCGGAGATTGGGAATAAGTAAGTAAGTACAGGGTATTGCTGATCAGATTCACAGTATAGTATACCACATGTGGAACATCCTGTATTTCACATAGGTACTCCCAAATCAAATGAAACTTATATGTACGTCCGGCGCAGCCTGGGCAGTCTGAAAGCTGATGTGAGTGGTTAATCCTCTCACTCATAAGCCCTAGCTGTAATGTAATATCGCTTTCGCCGTAAAACTATTATCTCGTCCAAGTATTTTGTATATCAGAGGAGCAGTCGCTCTCTCCACTTTTCGTGCACACTCGTCAGCAAACGTGATTTTCCGATAACTTACACACAAAGTCAAATGCCTACATAATTATGCTTAACCAACGGCCTTGTAATATTAAAAACTAAATGCGCACTAAGAATATAATAACACTGAGCGAGCAAATTGAATTTAGTAACAATTTCAGCAAAAACTTAATGAACACATCGTCATTAATTTGTGCCGCCTCTCAGATCTCTGGCCTTTGCAATGATTTATTTTTTGTTACTGTGTACATTTATGTATGTAAATAATACTAACTACGATTATGGACAACTTGGGTTAAAAAAAACTATTTACTCACTCATTGAGTTACAGAGATGAAAAGACGTAAGTAGGTTGCCAAAATAATACGCGTCTTTGAAGCGGGCAAGGAGAAAGGAAATATTTTAATCAATATTGGGATAAGTAGTTATATTTTGATACTTGAAATTATTTCCGTACCACCGGAGGGGAAACCTCCAGAAAAATAATTCTGAACTCTCTTAATTTCAGAATTAAGAGTTACCTTACTGTATTCATTGGACGACTGTAAACTCATTGAATAACTGTGTGGACCAACACTACAATACCTACTGTTTGAACACAAAGAATCACCCACTTTAGACACATTTGTCACCTCCGTCACAAAATAATGATGAAAACGGGTTTTAACCACACTTATTCATTCAGTTTATTTATTTTTCCTGAAAACCACAATAAGTGAAGTAAGAATATGCGTTAACTTGCTTCTCCCGACCTTATCTTGGTAAATACAGTCATGATTGTATGTGTCACTAGAAAATGATGTGTCATGAAACTGTCTGAAGGGTACATTATATGCATAAAAATGTTTGGTTTTCAAAACCCTTACTAAGGTAGGTTTTAAAATAGTACTACTTTATGACTCATATTTAAATAGGTACAGTATTGTGCAAATTAATGTGAACACAAGTGAAAATTTGAAAAAAATATATTTATTGGTTCAAAAATAAAAAAACTAATTTATATTAATACAATTTAAGTTATTTTAATAAAAAATGTGTCCTCCCTTGCTTTTATAACTTCTTCAACACGTTTTGGCATAGAATCCATATGATTTTAACAGTTTTCTGATATTTACTGGTCTAAAAAACTTGTATGGATTACAGCCTCAATCATTTTAGTTTTTCTTGTGCAATCCGTTTTACGAAGTCTAACTTTGACGATGGCCCACTTATTTCCAATGGGATTAAGTTCCGATGAGTTCTCTGGCCATCCAAAGGCATGATATCTTGTTGTCCTTGATATATTTAAGCATAATCTTGGACACGCGGAATGGAGACGAATTTTGTTGAAAAACTTATTGACCGTTATCATCAAATTTTCTTAGTTCAACTTCTTATCTCCGTTCTTGCAAGTCACTGTATTTTAGCGAGTCCATCATCCCTTCGACCGGCACAAGTCATCAGGTACCTATATAAGAAAAAAACAGCCCCAAACTAAGAAAAGTTGATGCTAACGGTCAATAAGTTTTTCAACAAAATTCGCCTCCATTCCGCGTGTCCGAGATTATGCTTAAATATTTCAAGGACAACAAGATATCATGCCTTTGATTGGCCAGAGAACTCATCGGCACTTAATCCCATTGAAAATAAGTGGGCCATCGTCAAAGTTAGACTTCGTAAAACGGATTGCACAAGAAAAACTAAAATGATTGAGGCTGTAATCCATACAAGTTTTTTAGACCAGTAAATATCAGAAAACTGTTAAAATCATATGAATTCTATGCCAAAACGTGTTGAAGAAGTTATAAAAGCAAGGGAGGACACATTTTCTATTAAAATAACTTAAATTGTATTAATATAAATCAGTTTTTTTATTTTTGAGCCAATAAAGGTATTTTTTTCAAATTTTCACTCGTGTTCACATTAATTTGCACAATACTGTATATCACATTTAAACATAACTGTGTAAATTCCTGAAACATCGCACAGCCACTAAGCCACATTCAAAGAAACAGTGATATCTTGATTTATGTACAATTAGCAGAAGATAGGTATGTCTGCCATCCCAGCGCAAACAGTTTGATCCTTAGATCTATGGGTGGAAGATGGATGAAATCGATCATGTTTGTATGTACCTTTGGATAATATGGTATTTGATCATACATACAAACAACGTTTGTATACGATAATATTTTTCATGTCAAGTATCAGTCTGTACTTACAAGAAGAAGGGTTCGAATTTTATCATTGAACGACCCGATCAAGGCTTCACTAGTAAAATTCCACCCTGCACACACATAAGCTAGGCTCACACATCCGAGAACAAACTGAAGAGTACAAATGAAGTAGTCATTGATTTATATTGTAAAATATTAGTATACAATCGCTGATGCGTTCACTATAGCAGATTCATTTATATCCTTGATAGGACGATTATGCGCGGGACTAGAGGGGGTTACTCTTTACTTAAATCATACGAAAGTTAGATCATACGTTTAGATATTTTATGCGTAACGAGAGCAAATATCTAAAAATCTTATCTCTAGTTTCACCATAGTCTGTTAGACCATTAACATCCCTGTTTCATGGTTAAGTATCATCAAAAATTAAATTTCTATATTGAATTTTTGACAGATGTGTGAACAAAGGTCCACATAGTTGTGGACCTTTTACATGTTATGATCCCTTGTTACATGTTACTTGGTAAATAACAGAGTATGGTGAAACTAGGCATAAATGTTTATCAAGCTTCGTCAAGCTTAACCCCTCACCCGCACGCTTGAAAACGTGAATCGCCAGCTAACAATACTGACCGCACCAGGGATGCCGGCGGAGATGAACAGCGCCAGCGTGTCGGGCCACGGCAGCAGCTTGTACTGCTCCCACCAGCGCTTCACCACCAGGCTCACGTAGAAGCCCAGCACGAACGACATCGGGATCGACTCGGATTGAGCGCCGAAGTACTGCCGGACCTTCTCGAATATTCTGCGGAAGATTTAAGATAGATAAAGATTCATTTGTTTGACACACTGACAATAACAACAAAATACAGAAATTAATACACCACCGACCCATTGATAATTAACAACCCATAACCAGCATCGCTCGCCTTGGAAAAATCTGTCAGATCCATACAAGTTACGTCAGATTTTACAAGCTAGCGACGACGTTGCTCATGGTGTCGGTGGTGGTACGGTAACAGGTTGCTTTCCAGTGCGTCAAAAACGCAACAGCATGATTACTATTATTCGTTATGAATAGGTTATGGCTTTTGGAGTTCATGGAAGCGGCTTTCTTGAGTAACGTATCAACTGTATCTTATCCTGGGCAGTCGGTGACTGACAACTGACTGACCCTAGGAAAGATATATCCGAAATAGGAAAGTAGACGAGGTGCTCTTGAAGGGTTCAACTAGAGATTTTTCAACATGACACTCTGGCAGTCTGAACCCTCCCTAGTCACAATAATCGTAGCATAGAGGTGGTAAGTTGTGGCAGTCTTTTTGTGAGGCCAATGTATAGCAACGGACGGTTATTTCCCGATGTTGATGATGATGATCAAATATTCGATCATCATCATCTATATATATAGATGAAAGATGGAATATAGTTATTCCGAGTTTTATCAAAGTGGATGTTGCGGCGATTCCTGACCAGAACACGATTCAAACACGGATTAGCTAAACGAACGTTATACCAGATCCAATCTTGAATGAAGATGATGATAGAGATATTCACAATAAAGCATGCAATTAAATCGTCTGAGTAAACTACTGCAATGGCAGCGTGCAAATATAAAATATGAATCACTCATACAATGTGTAACAGGCATGTCATCAAGAGTTATAAATAAGGGTAAGTACTTATGTATTATTCGTGTTCTATCTCTACTTTACGATGAGCTACTACAAATACAAGATTTCTTCCTAATAACTAGTTACCCGTAGTTACTAAGGTATTATAAGAATCTAAAATGATGTGTCATCTAGGTTGTGTCAATAGGTCATTATCATAGCCATAACATATTTTCAGCATTTTATCTTCCTACTGAAGTACTGTTGGTAATGCAATGAAGATGTCGCCAGCAAAAATATCTAGGACATTAGTTTTTGTACGGTTTGTTACAGGTTGTATGCATAATCATCATCTTTTCAGCACGTATACGGTAGTAAAAAATATTGCTTAGTGTGCAATTTACGTTTAAACAAATATTTATGTATATTGCAATGTTTAACTACGCTGGACGTAGAGATCCCTCATCATTAAAGATAAAAATATTCATGGATAATTAAAAAACTTAAAATAAAATTTAATATCCTTTGTTTGCTTGACGGCATGGGAATTAACAGATATTAAGTAGCTACCTTGTATTTTTTTCTTTCTTTAATATTTAATCAAGGCGATATTCTGTGAGATCCGGTTATTTAAATTATTATTTAAGTTTGAACGTGCACTGCGTTTGGAGCTCGAAGGTATCTAAGGCAGGTTTTATTAATTACAGATTTTAACAGATTTGTAAATTTTAAAACAATAATTGAATAAAAAATAAAATTAAAATGTTATTTTTGCATTAATGAAAAAAATTCCCCAGTCCCTCATTTACCAACTACATACTCAGTCATTTATTTAACTTAAGTTCCATAATATATACAAGTATATATAATAGATAAATATGTAATACACCGAGAGTGCCATAAGTAGACCCGTTTTAATTGTTATACACATTCGTACGCCGAAGGAATATGGTTGAAGGAAACACTTTCTAGCCACGGTTCTAGCCTTAGTAAGTACTGAGTACATATGTATATGTATAAAGATATAATTAAGTTGGTTCAGTTCAATAACAAATCTGTACGCAATGAACTAACAATGCCAATCAGTTTTCCTTGTATCAACTTACTTTATTTTTCGCTTTTGTGTTAACGAATTGGTGGTATTAATTAACAATTTCATTAAATAGGGTCACTAATTATAATTACATACCATAGACTTAGTATATACTACGCCAATATAAACTAAGTCTATGTTACATACCCTGTGTTGGTCTACATGTCTATGTCGCAGGCATCTGGTTTAATCTCCTGTCTGATTGAACCGCTAGCCCGTTCATTGGATGACGCTACTCAGTTGAATGACTAAAGAACAACTCGTCAAGTGGTTGACTGTAACGTCCAACGTCTTGACTGATCGTTATTCAGCGAAGTCGTTAAATGGGATATAGTATAGCAGCTTTATAATGTCTGGTTAGGATGAACATGACCAGACAAGAGTTAACAAAAAGACTATGTTACAAAGCTCTCATCTCACCAATTAACTAAACAATAACAATTGATTTGATTTGTAACTGTTCTCTTTTATGTTTGCTTGTGTATGTGTACAATAAAGTGTATATAAATAAATATAAATAAACAATAAACGTACCTTGATATTGTTGTTCATAATTATCCAGTTTCAGCACATTTTTTTCTTTGAAACTATCTGCCGGCGGTGTAATAATAGGTAAATCCATGTTGTCACACTATTTTAACATAAATAACGCACTTTAAAGCTAATTTATTTGCAAAAAATAACAATACAAGTGCTTTTTGTGTCAGCTGTTCGCTGTTAGACGCCATATTTGTTTTATTCACCACCTGACTGATTTTAAGTCCGCTAACTAGTTGGACGTTTTGTGACGCTTGTACAATCAACGTTCGGCCTAGTCATACAACTGAATAGCGTCATCCAATGAACGGGCTAGCGGTTCAATCAAACAGGACATTAAAGGCCTGCGACATCTACATTACTCCCGGACTATTGGGACATACAACTCAAAAGTTCCAGTTTTACCAAGAAAATGTTGTCTCTGAAATTTTAGTTGTGCTTCGTAAGTATATTATTGTGGGTACAATATCCTGTATAGGGTATGTTCCCTGGTTGTTTGTGATCCATAAGAGTTCTTAATTAATAATAAATATTATGTATAACTACAATGTGTATAATATTCATCGAAGGAAGACAATTGGTATGGGAACAAGTCACACAATGAATGATACCTAAAAAAACCAACACTACACGATTGGTACAGGAAAATATTATCGAAAAATACTGCAAATATTGATATTCTGAGGTGTTATTTCTTGATCACGACCATCTGCTATAAAATCGGGTAAAAATACCGTTAAATCATTAGTTTGAACGAATATCTTAAAAAAATAAGTTTACTGATAGAATAACTTTTAAGAATTTTGTGCAAAATCCCTGTTTGGCATATTTATATCTATCACATGAACATTAATTAAATGATTATTTACGCAAGAGTTTGTACGACGAGGTTAAACCACATTAATTAAAAACCAGCTGAATTAGTTAAATGTCACAATTGGAAAGTTAATCGCCGTTAATTATTGTTAATTTTTAAGTATGTAAGTTAATAAAGGGATTCCTACTACAAAAGAATAATTATTATATTATGGTAGGTACACTTCGGAGCGGTAGCTCAGTCGGGTAAGCGCCCGCTTCTCACGCAAGAGTTGCGGGTTCGAATCCCGGCGCTGACATGTACCAATGAGTTCTTCTAACTTAAGTACAATGTATTCCATCGCTCTTACGGTGAAGGAAATCATCGTGAGGAAACCTGCATATCTAGATTTAGCACATTTAGATAATATGTGAACCCACCAACCCGCAGTGGACCAGCGTGGTCGGAAATGGTCCAAGCTTTGGAAGGCAGTTTAGACCTTGGGGATATGCACAAAGGTTCCATTCGAGAGAGCCAGGTGTAGGTACTTACACTCCCACAGAGAATAGAATAGAATAGGTAGGTACGGTGGCCTGCGTCTAAAAGTATACAGGCGGAGTTTTTAAAATAGCGATCCCTGATGATGAAGGGACCAGCTACATCTGTTATAAATCCGGGGACGTGTTGTGTGATGTGTGTAGCAGTGGTGTTTATGTGGATGTGCTTGAGCAGCATGTGAGCTTGAGATCGCTATTTTAAAAACTCCGGCTGTATACTTTTAAGCGCAGGCCACCGTACACTATTCTTTCTATTGGTCAATGAGCGAGCAAGCAAGGTATAGTGAAGAAGGACTGGGGCCATTATGGCAGGAAGACATAGGCTATGGAGCCACATAATAATAACTAGTACATAACTAGCCATGGATTATATTATAGCGAGGCCACTGAAGCTTAAGGGTGATAACTTCACTGATAGGTTACTTATGGCATGATTAGGTATGAATGAATGTTATTAATACCTATTAATAACCTAGTCTTTGCATTTATGTTAGTCCTTAAAACATCTCTAAACCAATAGTTAGGTACTCATAATTATAGGTTGTTAGACCCGTATCTCTAGATAATGTAAATTTGATACATAATGTTATGATACATTATAGGGGTGCAAGGGTAACCTAGATAATATGTATAGTGGTGGAAACAGTAAAAAACAATGTTCATAGAGACAATGCATATACATAAATATTTAGTAAAGTACCTACATATCTAGATGGCTAGTGTCAGGTTGGATGTGTCCCTACTTGTACGATATTTAACCATCACCTGAGGTTACTTATGCCATTACTTTTTATGGACTCAATTATGTACTCGTATGTAGCTACTGAGCAGAAATAAATTTAAGTTAAAATCTGTCTTTTTCTCGCTGTAGTTTTTTCAGCTTTTCCATCGTAGCATGGCTATTCATGGGGATAAAAAGTAATACTAATATGTACTTTTTATCCTTTTGTTACATCATAACATAATACATACGCATACATAGATATAGTTAATATTATGTACACCGAAAACTTTCGTCTTTATTACTCGTATGATTGATATGTATGTTCTTCTATAATTATAATTTTATAACATAATAAGTATAGGTAATAAAAGGTCCCACGTAAGTAAGGAATGTCTCAAAAATTCATCTTCATTTTATCCTTGCACTCATAGCTATTTCTATCGACCAAACAGGTTCAGGCTATCGTCAGCATAGAACGTTTATTTGTATCCTCCTGCCAACTAATGTATTCAAAACACAGGTTGGCTAACACACTGACTGAGAAACCAAACAATAAGCGTTTAATATGTAAGCCAGAGAGACAATTTGCAGTGGTATTGTACTTTGCACTCCATTTCTACAACAATAACTTTAAATAACCTCACTGATAATACGTAATGCACGCCATTTAACATAAAGTTTTTTTCAAGACGAAGCAATAAGTAAAGTAATTGTTAACCTTGCATATGCCATATTGGTCCAATAACCTAGTTTTCTAACATGTAAATAGTGTAATTATAACTAAGTGATTTCATAACAACATAATACCTACATTCGTATGTCATGTCCCGTTATGTAATTATGAGTTGCTATTTTCATGTCGAGTCCGGTCAGAGATGTTCTTACTATTTACTTTTAAAAAATATCCAGATTTTGATACAATACAATCATTAAGATTTTAATGCATTCCAGCACGAATGTATTAGATAGTTGGTCAGAGGTTAGACAGAGAATGCCGAGGGCAGAATAATGAGTTACTCCTTTGGGAGAGAAACATGCAGCATCAGCAGTACGAGTAGATCTTGATTATTCGCTGATGATGATATTAAAGCTTAGAACAGCTGCTTAGAAGCCTGCCCGCGTTTCCACTCCAAAAAAACTCGCTAGCACGATATTCTAGGCAGCGCCTACCAACACATGGTCTGTGGCTGACGCTCCATATAGAGCATTCTATCTGACGCTCTCACTTCGAAGGCTACAAGGATTCGTTATCGACGTCGATAAACTTGTTCACTGTTGCGATCCACCAATCACAACGCCGTAAATACGTAGACGTTTATCTACGTCGACAACGAACCCGTGTAGCGGCTTCAGGATGGTACCAACCTCTGTTGCTGCTCCGTCATGGCGAAGCGGTAGATGAAGTTGATGGTGTAGTACAGCGTGAGGTACGCCAGCAGCTCCCGCCACACCAGCTTGTACACACTGCCGCGCCATCTGGGGACAAACAACACGGGATTAGGAACCAACGACTTCCCTAGTAACTTGACTGATGCACAGAAGACACTTTCTTAGTGGAAAGTGCTAAAAGCGCGCGACGATTTGACGCTCTATATTATTCTCTATGCTGCTTGGAAGCTAGGATGCCCTCGTAAATAATTTATCATTCGATCATAAATAAAAAAAAGATGATTGCATGAGCTGTTCTCCATTTTGTTCATCTTTCATGATCCGATGTTTAGATCACGGTCATATAAATATGTGCTGAATAACCAGTCTAATAAGTCTTCCTCATTAGCCCGTACTTGTCTCCTGCAGAACAGTCTATGCCGAAAAGCGCCAAAACACACTATCCTAACTATCCTTCCACTGGGCTTCCTCATCCTGCCACAACAATAATTATTAGACGGCGTTTATGCAGCCGCTAGTTTATACTTTTAGTTTTAGAACGCATGTACAATTATAACTACATACATTGGGTATTGGGTAAACATACATTTATATAAATATTTTTGATATTATACTATATTCTCAGGGCGTCGCTCTGTGTCTGTGAGCAAACTATGTGGGCACCAGCAGACGCTCAGGTACTCAGTACAGAGATGAAACTTGTGATACCCCTCTTTTTGGTTTCAGGTTTACAAATCTGTTTCACCAAAAAACGCTGTGGTGGAAGGAATTCGCCCCGGGTTCCATTCCATCGAGTTTGTCGTGAAATTTGAATGTTCTTTGTTCTCTGTGATTTATTTACGCATGAATACATTTTGGTACCGTATAATATAAAATGATATAAGTAGGCAGCATTGCACCTTAGCCAGAAAAGTTCTTCTACGCAAGTTAATACGCTTATTAATTTGAGTCTGCATGTATTGATTGATAATTAATAAGTGTATTTGATGCAGTTCCATATAAGGACAGGTGCGCGCTGCGCGAGATGAAGGGGCGCGGGGGGGACGGGATCGAGGCCAGCGTGGGCCGCGCGTGGGATGAGGGGTGTATTGATTTATTACAGCTTCCCTCCCTGTCTACCTCACCTCCGCAGGCGGAGCCCCGTCCCTCTCTAATCAACCCCCGGCGGATACCTGGTAGATGCGCAACAGTTGTTCGCTGGGCGCCTCGCCGATTTGTTATCAAATAAGTTACATGCCGGTGAAACATTAATCAACATTGTGCTACTGTTACAAGTATGGACAACCTCTCGAGCGACGACACCCCACCGGTAAGCACCATGAATTTGATGGATCTACCTGAAGACGTGCTCATCCTCATTCTGAGAGAACTGGACTTCCGCTCGCAGTACCAGCTGAGCCAGACATGCTCTTATTTCGAACGCATCATGTGCTACCGGGGCCTCGTGACGAGGTGCGACCTGTCCCGGTCCACCATGGCCACCGCGCAGTCCTTCAAGCACCACCTGTTCCTCCAGGTGGCCCCCAGCCTGCAGGAGCTCATCCTGTGCGGTATCCCGGATCTGCACAAAAAAAATCTTCTCCCTGTCATTGGCAAGTTGAAACACCTGAAGACCATAGATGTTTCTTACACTAACATCACTATACCCGATATGGTCGAGGCCCACCGTTTGTGCCCCACCATCAAGAACATGAGTCTCAATTTCATTTTTACAAGGGCCGCATTCATCCCTGAGCAAATGCTATTGCAAGCCATTAGAATGTTGGCAAAATTGGAAAATTTGAGCTTTGTTGGATCCCCGGAGAACTTGGTATTCTCTCATTTGCCTCTGTACCTGCTGTCGGAAGCCAAGAATCTCAAGAATGTGAAGCTCACGGCCATCGACTGCGACCACTCGCGCTACCGCCTGCGCGACTACAGGAAGGTCATCCATTGCCAGAATTTGTCAATATACCTTTTTGACTGGTTCGAAAAGGACGGAAACACGTCGTACAACTATTTCGTGTACGATTTCATGCACGTATTCAAGGATCTTGATGATTTTGAATTCATTATGATAAAGAGAGATGCCAGTTTGAAGTACTGCCAATTCTATGCTTCGCACATTTTCCGATCGTTCATTGAAGAACATTTCGCAGTAGGTAATCGTGCCAAACGAAACCTACACACTTGCTTGGAAGAGTTCACTCTGCAAAGATTGAGGCGTAATGCTATGATGATGTTTTTCGATAAATCACGTACCACATTCGACGAGGCGTTCTTCGCAAAGATACTCGTGCAGATCAAAGAATATTTTCCGCAATCAACCGAATGCCCTTTAAACCATTTGAAGGATATAACTACTGAGAACGTGAGCTGCCACATAACGGTGACTCCGCCGCGCCAGCAGGCGCCGGGCGCGGCCGGCGGCGCGCAGCCCGGGCCCGAGCCCAAGAGACTCCGGACGGGCCCGCCAGCTTACGAGCTCAAATTCGATGGCATCGTGAAGGACAAACAAAGCGTCAAACTCAACATTCAGTTCATGAATATTCTCAATCCGATAACGATGAGTCCTGCAAATCAATTCTTGTCCAAAACCACTTTCCTCGCTCTGGCCGGAGACGCTAACTACTCCGACAACTTCTTCAAAGTGCTTCTGCAGGGTGCCACCGTACTGACCACCTTGAGTATTGATACGCCGACTGTGAACGAATATTCCGAGCGTGTTGCTAAGGCGCTGAAGTTCTGTAAAAGCCTACGTAACTTCAAATATGTGGAGAAAGGCATTCATTACAAGGCAATGATGAAGGGATTGAGCGAGTGTGCGTGGCTGGAGAACATCCACCTCAGCAACAGCTGCTTCCTGGACCTGGACGCCCGCGCCCACGAGCTCGCTGACGTCGCTCTGCTGGTTCAAAAGTGCTACAAATTATACAGTATTTATATACAATCAAACATGCTGGAGACTACGAAGAAAGCCTTGATGAAAAAACTGAACAAAGCTAAGCAGAAATACAGAAAACCGTACCTTAACATTGATATCGACATGACTCAAGCTTTCAATCGTTATGGGCCGTTCTCAGATGATTTCAATTTAAATGCTTTTCAGTACCCGCATTTTTAGAAAGGGCTTCTTTAGTTTTCACAACTCGTAAACGAGATATTTTTTGCATTTAAATTCTTTAGTATACATAAATACCACGTAGATATAATATTTCTAGTGCATTCCTATTAAGTTTGTTTTTATACCCAAAGATTTATACGAAGTATTAATAGATTATGGTACTGAACCCTTTTTTCTGTTCAAGTACGTTGTTTAGTAGGTATGTGACCTGTGAACTGGGTGCCATCAGGGGCTTTTCGATTGAAGTACGTTGTTTACACTTGTGACCTGTGAACTGGGGGCGGCCAATGATCTGTTTGGATATTATATTACCCTCTGTTATTCAATTGTTTAAACCTTGTTAATTCTAATATTTATTGTTATAATAGGCCTAAATTTAAAATCAATTAAAAGAGTAACTCAATTTATATAACGAAATGGAAGTAATATGCATTTATTAAATTGATAATGAAATACTTAGCGTATACAAAAAAATGCGTAAAAAAACAAAAAAAATACAAAAATATATTACACTTAATGGATTGTGGTCATGAAAATTTATTCTGAGATCAGTTATTATGGATTGGATACAGGGACCGGTTGTGATGGATGGGATTTTACAGGTGTTGGAAATGTAGGTAACTTGAACTAGGTAGGTAATTTATAATTATACAAAAAAGATGTACTTCCTTTCTTATAAAATTTCTAATATAATATATGGTTTCAATTATAATTTTAAGTTTTTGTTAAATTAAAACAGAAGTGTCGATAGCCCTCATTCCATTATTATTTATTGTTTAAAAAGTTTAATGCTATGTTATTTAAACCTATTAATATTAAACATTGAAAAATTGTCTACTATTGAAATCATGATTTGGATCATGACTATGAAAATAATTAGCTTTTTTTGTTTTCTTAAATACTTTCTTCATTTAAAATAATTTTACTTTCGCTTAAATACACGCTGTATTGGCTGTATTTTAGAAAAGTAAGCAGTTTATATTATAAGTAAATGTATACTCAATGTCTAGACTAACACCTACTTTTTTAGAGTAAGTACGTAGGTATACCATATAAATCTATATTTCGGACACATCGAAGGTCGAAAAAATATATTACTATCTGTGTTTAATGAGACTTTATCAGAATTAAATGTATAACTCTGGATCTAGACCGACCAACAAATTTTAATATTTGTCTCGTAGTGAGTGATTTCGGCCGAACTAACTAGGTATCAGGGTTTTTGGCCATCCGAGCTGTTTTTAATCTTTTTAATATCTTGAGGATCTATAAAATATATCCCTATATGTAAACCAAAGGTAGTATTTATGTGACATACCAAATATGAGATGTTTGTGATTAAAAAAATATAAAAAAACCACATTGTTGTTTCTTTTCGAACCTACCTACACACAATGCGCATGCACTGCTAAAGATAGTTGATGTTAGGAATTCAATTAAGAGGTAGGCAGAGGTGTTGTCAGTGTTGTCACAGTCATGATAATGGACAGCTATTACAGGTTACAGCACAGCTAAAACTTGTATCAATCCTACGTAGGAACTCTCAATATTTATACGTGTCAAAGTTTGGGTAAGTACAATTTAATCAGTAATCACGCTAACTAATCACGTAAGTACCTAATAACAAACTGATGTAAGTACTCATTTATTGTCCCAACCCGCACTAGGCCAGCGTGGTGGACTAGGCCTAAAATCCTTCCTTCAATCGAAGGACAAACACGTCGCGTCGGGTCTCCTTCAATGAAAGGAGACGATCCGCGGATCCCCAGCAGCGGGGACGTCATTGGCTGTGATGATGACTCATTTATTTAATGGGTAAGTGAATAATGGAGTAAGTAACCTATTAAATTAATTTTTGAAATAGATGTTGGTCTTGATATGAGGGATGAAATTAAAGATAGCATTGCCAGTTATTGCTCCTAAACGATACTAACTAGTATTTTATCCTCATTTGTCGCCAGTCACTGTACGTTTAACTTCTTTAAATCAGAGACCTCAAAGCCTAGTAGTAAGCAAATAGTAGGTAGGTAGGTATATACTTACATATTATAGATCGAGGAGATCGAAACAGATATTTTACTTTGCCGTGACCGTGATGTCAACCGGTTTGCCAGTATGTTTGCTCTTGGACATGTTCATGCGACTGTCACCTGTCGTAAAGGAATCACGTGCGAAACGCATTTCCTTAATTCCTTATTTGTTTGTGCAAAAGCAAGTGAGGCGGTATCTACCAGCGGTTACGAAAGTGTAGTGGCTTTCAGTCATCGCAACTCATAATTTAATAATGAATCTTAAGAAGAATGAAATAAGAACGATACTATTTCAAAGTGATGCGATTTGTGGAAGAGTATATCTTTAGGTTGCATCCTAACCACAATGGCACTAGGCACTAACCAACATCACTGTCGTGAGTACATAGTGCCTATACATAGTGTATACTTAATAACTACTTAATAATAATTTGAAGTGACAGGTGATAGTGATTAGGTACCTGAACATGTCGAGTATAATCTCTTCTAAAATCAACGTGATGATAATACATATAATGTTTGCGTTCATCATTCCGAGATCAACATTTCTCGATTCTAATTTGACTAGAGTACTGGCAGTAAGCATTGTATGACCTGTACTGTGTCCAGCTTGAGACCTTGTAGATAGCTACATTTGGAGAGTGTGATATTAGCCATTCAGTTCTCGGTTGACCTTCTGCCTTAATGGGGGTTCCACAGACTCGAACAGGTTCAATGATGTGATTGGTTGAAGGTCATCTGTGTAATTTCGCACTGGAAAGTTGTGCATCATCACCGGCAGCCAAAATTCGTCTTACTTAACATAACATAATATACTTATGGCTCGTCCTATCATCATCATCATCATTACCTCGTAATCATTTACTGCTGTGGTCCAAAGAAGGAGCCTCCAGTATAAAAAATAACAGGGTCCGTTGGGTACACTGAATATTCAACGACTAACTGATTAACAAATCGTTTACCACGGTGAAAAACGCTAGAAAGTCCTCTCGTGTTTGTCTACGTCACGCTGATAAGTAGATGAAGTGCTGATGAAGAAAGCCTCTTCCAAGGCGCCACAATACCTAAATACTCCTAATCCGTCTTCATTCAATTTGCTACATCTATAATAAATGTTAATCCAGCAATCTGTGGTCTGAGGAGTTCAACTACAGTTGGTGGTTCTTCGCCAGATTATGAAAGGCCCCAGAGATACTTAATTCAGCTAAGAGATTTTAGGAGCTGGGTCGGTAGGTACACGTTAGTTTTGTTAAGAAAATGAAATTATTTTTTGATGTGCTCTATTCCTCAATGAGTGATTTTATGGCCTGGTTCAGTCAAGCCGTGTTCACCATACAGCAAGGATCAACTTACTCGAACTCACACCTCCTAGGGCTAAACCTTCAGGTACTCGGAGAATCCATAATCATTAGGCATTCTACGATTAGTTCTGTAAGTAGGTACTTACTTATGTATATATGTATCATACTAATTGTAAGTACCTATAATAGGTATTATAGGATAATAGATATGTAGGTAATTAGATAATTGTTCAGCATAATATAGCTTTACCTTTACCATTGCCACATTACTTCTTATTACACCTTAGTGAGTTGAGTAGGTAGGTATAGGTACCTATACATACCTAGGTAACATACGATAATAATACGATACTTACAATAAATAGGCTATATGGGCCAGACTACCAGTTAATTACAGATTTATAAACCTGTATACATAATTAGTACCTATCGGTGCGAGCGGTATTTGGGAGCGGTGGTAGCTCAGTCGGGTAAGCGCCCGTTTCTCACGCAAGTGATGCGGTTCGAATCCCGGCGCTGACATGTACCAATGAGTTCTTTTAACTTAAGTACAATGTATGTATACCATCGCTCTTACGGTGAAGGAAAACATCGTGAGGAAACCTGCATATCTAGATTTAGCACATCTAGATACCTATTATTATGTGAACCCACCAACCCGCAGTGGGTGGACCAGCTTATGAAATGGTCCAAGCTTAGGAAGGCAGTAGACCTTGGGGATATGCACAAAGGTTCCACTCGAGAGAGGCAGGTGTAGGTACTTTACTTACACCCTCACAGAGAATAGAATAGAATAGAAGTAAGTACATATCTACCTAGGTTAGGTTAGGTTAGGTACTCGAGATATAGATATCTATATGGTATATAACCTACCTAGATACGAATATAGTTCTGTTTAAGATACATTTTAAGATATTCGTGTAGTAAATCGCGATTTCCTTAATTATATAAACATAAACTAGTAAATTATGCGTATTGTGCAACACCGGAATACAATATTGGTTGGTAGCAGTCAGAGTTGATATTAAATATAGATGTCTTGTTGTATGTAGGTACCTATGTTGTCTGTTAGATAGGACCCACTTTGTTTATGTAAGCTTTCGCCACCTTTCTCCTTGGCGACCTCGACTTCAGACATCAGCTGTGCTGATCACGAACTCCAAGGTCGGCATACCAGCTGTGAGCTGCCTCGCGAAATTCTACACTATACAATGTTTCAGGCTTAGATAGGTAGGTAGGTACGTTGGGAAACGACAAACAATGGTTACGGACTTGCATTGTCAGCGCTCACGTCAGTGTTTCCGTCACGGTGCGCTGTCGGAGGACTCTCCAGGACATGCTAGACCCTCGATTTACGAACAAAACAAGCTTCAACAAATGTAACCATTGGAGCGTTTAGTGCACTGTGCAAGTGCGTGGATAACTTATGTCAAGTTCCGATTGGAATGTTGCGACTAGCTGCTGGCCGCCGCTTCTCCTCAGCACTTACTTGAGAAGGATCCGCCAGAAGCATCCGAAACTGCTGCCGTTGGGGACCTCGCCGGCGTATGATATCGTCATGACGGGCCCAAGTCACTAACTAGACTAATATTTATTAAAACACACACACGTTTTGTTGACGCGAGCTTGACACGAAGCACACACGGGGAATTAATATGCGTTTTGAAAGTGCAGTTTGTTAAACTTAAGCTATCGGGGAAGGTGAAGGGAAGTTAGATGCAGAAGGGTGCACTTGTTAGGTCACATTCTGGTGTGTTTAGTCGTCTTCGGCCGTTCCCGATTGTTGTTAGGAGAGCAAGCGAGCACCGCGCGCGTTGAAGGCTCGAGAGCGACTGGCGGCGAGGCAGGGGCGGGGGGCAGGGGCGCGGCGACTGCGCCCGCGCATACAGCCGCCTCCTGTGTTCCTCCACGTCACCACCAACAGATGGCAGCACCGTACTCAGCCTCAAATAGGTAAACTCAAATAAAAGCCTGCTTTCTAAAACGAACGGCTATGTGGCGCTCAGGCAATGACTAATCAATACGATACGATATGGTGACGATAATGAAAACCTTGATTTCCTACTGAAGTAACTATTGTTGATCCTTTACTTACATGTTTGTAATTAAGTATCACAAAGAGAGGGCGACATTTCAAATCTATTTTAATCCTATTGGATAACTTAATCCCATGAGTAGAATTAATGATGATAGCTACCTCGGTATGAAGCTAAAAATATTTCCTGTCAATCGACGATATGTAGAATATGTAGATTGATTGTACATAACGTTATTGATAATCAGAAGCGTTGAGGTTCTAATCTAAGAACAAAGAGTAAAACGTTATACTTAAATAACTAATTTCATTATTTACTTATATTAAATAATTAATATAATTTCGCCATACAATGTACCTACCTACTTACCTAAACTGAGATGACTCCTTCATACAAATAATGCCATCAAAATCACGATAATCTCCAACCACACAGGAGTCTTTAAAAGAACCGCTACATAATATGCTTGATTAGCAAAGTTCGAAAATATGTGCAGGAAGGCTGGTACATAGTCATCTTCATGAGTAGGTACCAACCGGGCTCTGACGGTACCGTAGGTAAGGCGGTAGTGAAGCTGCTTCCGAAACTGGGGGCCGCGGGTTCGAATCCCGCCCAGTGCAAACATTTGTGTTTGCCTTGTGTCTGGTTGTCGTTTATATATTCAATGATGTTGATTCTGAAGGCAGAAATTCTAATTTTAACGCGGTCAAACTAAAAAAATTGCTAGCATAAAATGACATTTACGGAAAAAATCATAGAGTCGAATTTTAAACAAAGAAATTAAGGTTTTGACATCGCTAAATTTAAAATTTCTGCCTTCAGAATCGATATCAATATGTATCTATCTATGTAATTGTGTAGATATATATGATGTCCGACACCCATAACACAGGTTCTGCCTAGCTTAGGGTCGGATGGCCGTGTGTGAGATGTCCCTACATATTTATTTATTTAAGAACAGCTATAAATACCCAATTAAATACCACATCTTCCTAAGCTTCGATCAATGCCCATTATGCTGGTTTATTAATGATGATGATGATGATGTCCTCCACGACGTGTCCGTCGACGGCGACACCTTGTCAGTTCCTGGCATGTGCTCGTACGTGGCTTGCGAAGCCGAACTTGGTCTTAAACGTGCGGCTACAGATGTTGCACTGTAACTGTCCGCTCGTGTTGTAGGTGTAGTTGTAGGACACCTTGGGACGAGTTTTCCGAGCGTGGCGTTTAGCTTCGAGTTCCTTGAGTCGGGCATCTTCGAACCTGGCCGTTCCTGTTTTAACTGCCTTTCTCCACTCCGATCGCATCAAGGCATCACTCTCCCATGTATCACAGGACATTCCACAAGACGTTAGATGTCGTTTTAGGACGTCCTTGTATCTCAGGTATTGCCCACCAGGCTTACGTTTTCCACAAGATAGCTCCGAGTAGAAGACGGATTTAGGCATTCGTGAGTCTTCCATGCGTACAAGGTGTCCACACCATCTTAACTGCCCCTTCATCAGGAGACATTCCATCCCGGCTATATGGGCACGACGCAGCACCTCGGAGTTCGGGACGCGATCTTGCCATTTGACCCGTAATATGGCGCGAAGACATCTTAAGTGAAAGGTGTCCAGACGCTTAATATCAGCTTTGTATAGACACCATGTCTCCGACGCATACAACAAAAGGGGCAGTATGATTGCTTTATACACTGATATTTTTGTGTGAAGATGTAGGTCATGAGATTTCCAAACTCTCTGGTTGAGTCTACCAAAGGCCGCAGCGGCACTGGCAATTCTCGCAGCAATTTCGGACTCGAGGCGGTTATCGTCACGTATCAGTGTTCCGAGGTATCGGAAGGTTCGCACCTCTTCCAGCGGCTTTCCGCCCAGTAGTACAGCAGTGTCGGACGCAGATGTACCTCTTACGGGCTGCTTCAATATTTGTGTTTTCGACACGCTTATCACTAGGCCAAATTTGCGACATGACTCGTCTAGTTTATCCAGATATTGCTGCAGGTTGCTGATACTGTCGGCCATAAGGCAGACGTCGTCGGCATACAGGACCTCGAGCGCGTTCTTCCTTTCAATTTTGCGTTTAGATCTGAAACGACTTAGATCAAATACGTTCTTATCTGACCTGACATTAATTTGTATCTGTTCATTGCAGTTCTTTAAGGCATCCGTCATGACTGCAGCGAAGTAGAGGGCAAAGAGCGTCGGAGCCATAACACAGCCTTGCTTAACACCGCTGGAGACTGGGAATTGTTTCGTAAATTCACTTTCATGTCGAACCCTTGCCATCATACCTTCGTGAAATTGGCGTACTAGGTTTGTGAATTTTGCGGGGCAACCAGCCTTCTCCAGTATTGTCCACAAGGCGGTTCTTGGTACTCTATCAAACGCCTTCTCTAGGTCGACAAAACACATGTAGAGGTTGCGGTGTTGCTCAAGGCTTTTTTCTTGAATTTGCTTGACTATAAATATAGCATCAACCGTGCCTCGGTTGGGGCGAAAACCACACTGGCTCTCCGGAAGAATGCGCTCAGCCAATACATTAAGACGCCTATTAATTATGTGTGATAAGATCTTGCCAGCTGCAGAGAGAAGTGAGATGCCTCTGTAAGAGCCGCATTCTGATAGGTGTCCTTTTCCTTTGTATAGCTTGCAGATGGAGGCGTCCTTCCAGTCTTGAGGTATAATTTCCGTTTCCCAAATGTGTAGAACCAGTTCAAATAGTCTGTTCTTTATATTAGGTCCTCCGTATTTGAAAACTTCTGAAGGTAGACTATCTGAGCCAGGAGACTTGCCATTTTTCAGCCTTTGGGTCGCTTCATGGAACTCAGTGAAAGTCGGCGGTACATCAAGTTCTGACGCTATGGGCAGGTTTTCTAGTGTGCTTATATAGGACAGATCCGCTCCTTGCGTACCGGGATTCAAAACATCGATGAAATGTTCTGCCCAACGGAGGAGTACTTCTGTAGAATCAGTCAGTCGTGTGGTTTTGTCTTTTGAGAAAACTGGTGCAGTTTTCTTGCATCTAGGTCCGAAGACACATTTAAGGCCCTCAAAGAACTTTGCGGTCTGATTGCTGTCAGCAAGACGTTGTAGTTCCTCAGATTTTGACTTCCACCACCGATTTTTCAGCTCACGAATTTTAACTTTGAGTCCCTGCAGTACAGCTCTACGATGTATAGTACTGATTGGTTTTTTCAAAGCGCGTCTCGAGTCTTCTACAAGTCTCTGTATTTCAGCATCAGAATCATCGAACCAGTCTTGGTTTTTCTTCTGCGGTTTTCCGATTACTCGTAGGGAAACTTCATGAAGGGTTTTTGCATATAAGCGCCATTCTTCGTCAATTGACGCGCTTTCCAGCGGAAGGTTTGCTTCACCAAATTCAGCATCAAGTTCACGCCGCGTTTCTTCGTTATGAACCAGATTGGCAAACGCTAATCGCGTGGGGATTTTGTGCTCACTTCTGCGTGGAGGCTTGATGTTCAGCCTCATTTTGGATCTTATAAGACGGTGATCTGTCCACCCTTGGGCTCCTCGCATGGCCCTTGTAATGAGTACATCTTTCAGATCCTCTCTTCGAACTATGATGTAGTCTAGCAAGTGCCAGTGCTTCGAGCGTGGATGCATCCATGACGTCTTGTATTTTTCAGGGAGTCGGAAGTGTGTGTTGGTAATGCTGAGGTTAAATTCGGCACATAGAGTCAGTAGGGCTGTTCCGTTGGAGTTGCATTTTCCAATGCCATGCCGACCCAACACATCTTTCCAGGCGTAAAACTCCATACCAACACGCGCGTTAAAGTCACCGAGCAAAATAAGTTTATCGCACGACGGTATAGCTTGCAGTGCGTCTCGTAGGTCTTCATAAAACTGAACTTTGTCATCATCATTTGAGGTCAGCGTGGGGGCGTATACACTTACTAAATGTAGGTATTTTCGGTGAGCCAGGTGAAGACGTAGTGTCATGAGCCTGTCATTGATTCCTTTTGGAGGCTCCACTAGAGATCTTGCTATTGTATTCTTTACTGCGAACCCAACTCCACTTCCAGCTTTTTCGGTTGCGGGCTTCCCCACCCAGTAGTAAGTATAACCACCTCGTGCTTCACAGAGCTCCCCACTTTCCGACAGATGTGTCTCACTGATTGCGGCTATGTCAATATTATAGCGGGCTAGTTCGCGAGCTATAAGCGCAGTTTTCCTCTCCGGGCACAGGTTTTTCTCACTATCCAGAAGCGTTCTCACGTTCCAGGTAGCTATATTGATATTGTTATTATGTATTTGTCTCTTTTGACCGCGATTGGTTGGTGCCCAAATGACCGCGGTTTGCCATCTGGGTGAAAGGCGAGACGGACTATGTATAGGCCACCTTTTCTAGGCCCCTCCCCTGATTGGGGAAAGCAGAGCGATCCTAAATAGGGCTGCTTTGTCATCAGGCGTGCTGCCGAACCTGTTTTCCCGTCTCAGTCGAATCCAGGAGCGACCACTCTCGCCTGACCGCCTACGTGCAGAGAATCAACTAGGAACCGGACCCACCCGCCCGAATTCCTTCCGCCAACGCTCCATCGCCGCAGGGCTTGCACAATCTTGAGTCCAGTTGAACTGCCAGGTGTCATCAGCGCGTGAATATATTATAGTGGGTGAACACATGCGCAGGTGCAAACCCACTCTCTCGTCTTGATCTTCAGGTGATCAATGGAACGGCGAGCCGATACGACTGATCAGAAGGATAAGATGCATCAGACCTTTTAGGGGGCATTTAGTCCCCAAGGCCGCTGGTAGCCTCTTCCAGTCTATGACCAGGGAGTAGTTATTCAGCTGGTTTATTAAGATTTAGTATCGGCGATATTATTAATTGGGTATTGGAGGCCTAACTACATACTTGTTGCCTTGTTCAGTGGGAGATATCTACGACTTCCTCTTTTAACGTTGTTTGTCTATCGTAGAACGAATCGTGGAAATTGGAGCCGTATTACGTCCAACCTTGCCAATACCTAAATATTTTACCATTTTTAAAAACCAGCCAAGTGCGTTTCGGACTGGCGCATTAAGAGTTCCATACCATTACCTACATAGAACCTATACCTAAACGACCTAGCTTTATAGTAACCGTAACTGATCACTGAGGTTAAGCAACACATGGCACGGTCAGCCATTGGATGGGTGATCGATTTCAGCCATTTCAGGTGATTCTTTTCTGGTCGCTTCCGTACTACGGACGGCACGTTAAGCCGTGGGTCCCGGTTGTTGCTTCGGCAGCAGTCGTTAAGCCTAGTCAGAGGCCTTGGGCACCTTCAAAACATCTGACAGTCGATATCCACTTACCCGACAACACTCTCAGCACAAGCTTGCTTGAGTTGAGGTGAGGATCAACCATCCCGCACTAGGCTAGCGTCTGCAGCAACACCCCTTATTATAAAGCGTTGACTAAAATTTAGTCCTGGTTTAGAACTGGTTTTGGTCCAGAGAGATTTCATACAGGCTAGGGTTCTAAAGCACGGGCGCAAGACGCGCACGATAAACGTGACAAAAGTTTTGCATCGCTGTCACTCTGTGCGTCTTTTGTCATGTATTGACTTGCGCTCCGTGCTAGGCTAGCAGAACTAGTTATAACTATACTTACAATCTTTAGTCTAAGTATTATAAAGAAGAAGAAATACAATGTAAGTTCCGAGTTATGAATAAAAGAGTGGTGTTTATACATTTAATATACTAATTATTTATTCAACTTTTCTACACAGAACTAAGTATAGGTCGATCGATAGGTACCTACGGCCGTTTGAAATTATTTTTATCAGATTTATATGACATATATGTCAAATTATCGCTGTAGGTTACTCCATAAACGGTAATTACATTAATTAATAATTAAGGCTTTATCTGTGATACCACCCTTAAATGATTAACATTAATTTAATTATTGGTACATTCTATTTTAAATAACCTTAGATTATACTGATGTATAATCAAATTTAATATACCTATATATCATTGTAATTTAATTTTAGGTAGGTAATTAGTAAAGTTGCAAAGGTATGCGAAAAGAGTGTCAGAAAGAAGCTATTGATTATTTGACACTTGTGTTAAACTCTGATTACCTTATCAAAGAGAAGATTGCATTGATTGAATCAAAGTTGGCTATAATGCAGACGTAATTTCATAGATTAAATATTTATAAGTCTATTATAAGTACATACTATGATTGACGTTACAAAATCTTTACTAAAATATTATCTGTCGTTTGAATTATAATATTATTATACTATATATTTTAGTATTTAAAGTTTAAAGCTACGCATCAATACAATAATAATAATTCACTTAAGGGTGGCATTTATAACATTAAATACAATACCTTTTTATTTACTTTTACTTAAGGTATAAAGCAATGTGGATAAATATTATCAAGCAAGTAGCAGTTTTCGCTTTTTTTTTATTTGGCCATAAATCCACCCCCAATATTTAAAAAATTACATAATTAAATTTCATCCTATTTAATTCTAACATGTAACATCAGGTTATTTTCCATTCGTCATTATTTCTAGATCTAATTCTTAGAATAATAATAAACTTGATGCAGAATTTCTCAAAATTACCACAAACCTAGTAAATAGCTGTGCAATAATGGTGTATTTTATCAGTTAACGGTTTCTGCCCGCTGATGGCTATCACGGAACAAATAGTTTAATAAAATTGAGCAAAACATAATACAGAATGTTATAAATTTATATAGAAAGTAAACGAACAAGGTCACACAGCTTATCATGAACCATATTCAGTCCTAGAATCTTCAGTCATAAAATCACGCCGAGAAAACCAACTCATCATGAATAAGAATCTTTTTGAGTATTTACAATAGTTGTTTCTAGTGACAAGGTGTGTGGCCCTTCGGTTTACAATTATTTTTTATCAACATCCTGTAGATGAAATAATTATTAAATTCCACCTCAAACTTCGGGTAAATATCGCGGGCCTACAAACCGTAAATAACAAATTTGACCTTAACGCACTATCACTTATCCTTCAATGACCCCAATATCTCTAAGGTAAATATTTTCCATGTATAGACACTCAAGTGTTTAGTTTAATCATGTATTTACAATAATTAGGATGCAACGTGGACAATTTTACTAATCACGGGCTATAAGGCAAATACGGACCCGGTGATAAAATATATAGTTGTTATTTAAATTAATATTCATGTGACATTTCTTTTAGTGATGAACAGACAAAATAGGAGTATTAACATTAGTGCTTAGTCACATCTAGTAGAAGACAAGATAAGTTTAAGAAGAGAACAAGGAGCGAAGAATTAAACTAGCTAATAGAAAATTGTGATTTTTCAGATTGGTAAGTAAATAGTTTTAAATTGTACACATTAAATAATTTGACCTGACACTGTGAATCGTCTAAAAATACGCATTTATGGATGGTTGCTGTATGCGATCTTAATCCAAAATCTACAAATACTATAATAAATTCTGAAGCACCACAACTTAAATTAGTGCTGTCAAAACCTTTAAATTTGGAATTGTTGCTCTAACTCAGGGTGATTTGCATTACAAAGTTAATCAAAATTTAATACATTAGGATATAGATTTAATTTTGATTACTTAACTTTGTTGTTAATTTCAGAGCAAGGGGTCACAGATTTAATTTTGTTTAACTTTGTTGTGAAAGCCATCCTTAATTTAGCTTTTAGATTATGATCACATACAGGAACTGATATATATTTTATGTTACATTAATCTAAAATTTACCTACAGCACATCTCATCAAAACAAAACGGGCAAATAATCACAGCGAGCCGCGCAGCCGAGTGGCAACCCAACAACCGATAGGTAAGCGTAAAAAAAAATCAACAGCTAAAAAAAATACAATAATAAAACAGCCACTGTCGATTTTCCGCGTGACGTCATCGAATTTCATTATCAACTTTATTGTCTACGACATTTAATAACCGGAATGAGTAGATCCATCGCACTCGAGACAGTAAGCTTCGCGGGTACATTACAGAGTCATTTTATTGGAGCACACAGGCGGCGCTGCGCAGTTTCTCTTCATACTAACTGAAGAGTTGTTCGGTGGCCCTCTCGAGCTCCCAGTCGTAGGTGGACAGGGCCACGCGGGCCTGATGCTCGTCTACGCCCATGTCCAGGAGCCTCTGGACCTTGGCGTTGAAGTCGTAGATGGTGTTGGGTCCGCCGGCGTACACGTTGGTCCAGTGGCGCGCCGTGAGGTCGAACAGTTTGGGGTTGTCGCGGAACTGCTTGGCCACGACGGCGTCCTGCGGGTCGTTGGGTTCCGCAGCCGACATGAGCGCCTGGAGCGACAGCAGGACAGTCCGCAGCGTCAGCGCCGCCGCCCATTGGTCCTTCAGGATGTCCAGGCAGATGGCGCCGGTCACTGACGACACGTTCGGATGCCAGATTTTGGTCACGAACCGGATCTGGAAGGAGAGACGGGGCTGTTAGTTTCGGCTGTCAGTTACGTGCAAAAGTAATTGTCTGAATTTCAACTAAAAATGATTCACAGCTGGAAATTTAACGTAGGTTTCTCAGGTAGGTAGGTGGCCAAAATACTATGTTATCACAATTCAGCCAACCTCATGCAGCCATTTTTTTGCATCTATTTATACGTATTTATAATCAGCTTTCCGGAAACCAAAGTTTGTAAAAGTTAAGTTTAATTGGTGTTAAAAACACTAATGGAAAGTGCTCAACATTTTGTTTAAAGTTTCTGTATTTTTTGTGGTTCAATTTCTACTTTAACAATAACATCTATTATGTATTTTAATATTTGCAGAACCGAAAATAGAAGAAGGGTTATAAGTTATAATGTATTTGAAACTTTAGGCTTTGTCTTTTTTTATTTATTGTGTTGTAGGTATTTGTAATTTCCAAATTGGTAAACAAAATTTCAAAGCACTTATTTTTAATGGAAGCAATAGGAATGATGTTTGTTTATTAACTATCCAACTTTTGTGAAGTTATGTTGAAATTTAAGGATTTATTAATACAGTTAGGCAATTATATCTATTTGTATCGCCCACTATATAAGGGTGAATAAGGTCACGTTAAATATTACTGAGCATGGCCAGTTCCAAACTTGTGACTAAAATAAATAAATCAATATCGCTGCATCACAGGTGGGGTCAGCTGGCCACCCAGCCCGTGTGGCGCAGCTTCTGATTCACGGGTTCCTTATCCACGTAGATAAACGTATCCCGATTAACGCTATATCGCGATTAGCCATAAATAATGCGTTGTGTTTAAAGGAACGGGTATTAAACGAGTAGAGAGTAGACCCGTGTCGCGGGCGCAAGAACGGTAACTTAGCTTTTTTGACGATAATTTTAAAATTAATAATATGTTTCATTAGTCATAATAGGACTAGGCCTAAACCCTTCCTTCATTGGAAGGAGACCCGTGCCCCAGCAGTGGGGACGTGATGACCAATAAGTGGACGAAATGGGAAAGTTGACGAAATGGATAAGTAATCAAAATAGGAGAGAAGACGTGGTGCCGCCCCTGAATGGATTAGTCATTATCGAAAATGAATCAAGTGTAGACACGGTTGAACTCTGTTGTAGGCATATATTATGATAGCATTGGGTGTATCTTTTCCGGTACGATAGCCTTCCATGGTACAGGCCGAAATAAATAAAAAACAATAAATTGAACAGAAATAAGATGGTGGATACTGAAGGATTGCGCAGGAGTTTAACAATATTTATTGGTTGATCTGGAATATCTTGATGACATTTTCGTGACTACTTTTCGTGCTAATTTTATAAATGACCAACCCCCGACGAACTGCCAACAAGAGACTTGCATGCGTCATCGTGACACTCAAATTTTTACTTCGAGTATCACGATGACGCTTGCATTTCTCTTGTAAAATGGCAATTCGCTCTACAAATTCGGAGACAAGAATATTCACCTTGGGCGGATTGAACGGGTATGTTTCAGGTACTTTGATCTCTAGCACGAATGTGCCTCCCTCGTAGGGGGTGTCCGAGGGGCCCGCGATCTCGCCCTTCAGCTCCGTCAGACCATCGTTCACCAGCTCCAGCTTTATTGAACCGCCAACCACCTGCAAGTTCATAAAAATAAAGTTAAAGCGGTGAATTGATAAGACGCATGAGTTTTTTGCAATTTCATTGATCGATTTTCGCCTCGCACACCGCTCCGCTCCGCTAGCCCGCTCCGCTCCGGTGGACAGGCAGCTTTAGGCTGCGTTCCCCAGTTAAGGAAACTGCGCTCCGCCGACATATATGATAAAAAAATTCATAGTATTATGATAAGGGGTAAAATACACTAACTTAGATTTTACATGTGAGCGTCAAGATAGACGTCGGTATGTAGCTGTATATTTTTACGTTAACATAGAATATTTAACGTTAACGCAGACGATACTTTATACACTACATGAAGATGAAAACACATAGTTAAACCTACAGCTCAACTTCTGTTGTCAAGCAAAAGGCTCTCTAGCAAATTGAAAATCAATACAAACAAAACTAAAATAGCATCTGTAACTGGAGCAATGGAAGCTACTTTCCAAGCTTAATTGATATATCTATCTAGTTAGATCTATAGGTATATTGAGAAATTACTATTTGATTGGGTAACTGGATAAATTGACCAATCAGGACTTCTCTTGTGCGTAACTCAGCTATTGATCAAGCAATTTTATAACAAGTCCTTGAAGTTCTCTTCTCGGTTGCCACGATGTAGGTACCTATTTGATGGAGGGTTTCAATATCCTATCTACTTAAGAACTTGGTAACAGTTAATTTGAAAGTATAATTATATGTGTCTTGTAAAAATATATGTAATACTTACATATTTATTTTCAATTACATTGTTTTTTTCTTAATTCTAGATTTGTTAAATAGATATTAAATTATACTAGGTATGATACGTGATATTTGCATAAAATAGATGCAATCGTTATTTAATCTTCAAGCGCAGCTTGTTTAGGTTTTTAGGTGTCAGACAAGGACTTCATACTATGCATATGAAGAGATTCACTAGGAAATTGAATATAAAATGAAATTTAGAAATTATTATTTATTTGTATAATTTCACTACAATTTTTGCATAATGCATAATATTATGTATGTATTTATAAATTTTGGTAAGTATAATTGTTGATTTTAGTGATAACACAGTTAAAATTTAGCTCGCAGTAGCCTTCGCAAGTCAAATTCTCACTGAAATTAGTGAGACTAAGGAGATATCAAAAATGGCTTAGCAATAAGGTGTAGATACAGTTTTACAGCTGTTTTTGACACCCTAGAATCTTTGTATGGATTTGCTAAATGATACCTTTTTAGATATTGAAATCAGTGAATAGTCATTTTGAACTTGAAACACTTGGTGCTAGACACAATATATCCCCTATTCTCAAAGCATCCCTCCCTATCATCTATTATTTATAAAGAACTCTGGATTTTTTCTTAACTTTATTACTAATTTATTTATTTATGAAAACCATATTATTATGTAAATTTTAACAGCATAATATGATTTTATAGTCCTAAATAAAATAAAGGAAAACCATTATATTGAGATTTAAACCAGCACAGCATAATACATTACATAGAAATTAGGTACATTGCTCATATCATCATCCGACCCATCACATCCCCACTGCTGGGGCACGGGTCATTGCTCACTAATTCGTAAAAATGTGATAATGTAGTAAACATAAAAGAAAAATTCAAATCTCATAAAAGAAAAACTCATTTGTCCAAACAAACAAACAGTGTAATTAGTCTCAACTTCATGATTAAATATTACTACCAACTAGTCTGTTTGTATGTTTCCAAAAATGAGTTCGCAATAACCCTACAGGTGTAAAGACACTATGGTCTATAATTACAGTTTATTTATTTATATTATATAGTTGTATCCACAACTCAGTTACAATTTCTTAGGTAACACAATGATGTTACAACTCAATTTATAGCTATTAAAATAAATTGTGGATTTTATATGACTAAGACAATAACCCTCCAGTCTTCGAGGATGCTCATGGTTTTCAGTGGATTTTATAGGCTGTGTGTGCATTTTGGGATGCTGATATGCAAATAACATAGTCATTGGTATACCACACAGGTATACCATGGTGCATTTTTGCATCTGTATAAAATAAAGCATCAAACTTATCACATTATTTGTGTATAGTGTGTGTATCAATCCAATTAGTCTGATGTTGGACTTTATCCATCTCACAAAATGTCTACACAGTAAATAAAAAGTAACATTGTTTAGCATTGCCAAATGTCACAAAGGAACAACAAAGGACAGGATTACCATTAATGTATCTGCATTTAGGTAGTTATTATTTTATTAGGTACGTGCAAATAAATTGCAGAAAGTTTCAATATTTTTTATTTAATGTTAACAATGTTTAATCCAAACTAAGTAGGTTTTATTTTTTAACAATAAAGCATGAAGATATTGAGAATATAAAACAAATTGTAAATTTTAAAGACACTATCCATTAGGTAGGTATCTACGTACTTGATTTCCCTAACATGTGTTTTAGACATAAACCAAATGTGTAAACAATGATGTGTAAAAAGTGCTGAATCATTCAAATAGTCCATATTTTATGGTATTAGACAAGATGAGCCAATTTGAAAAGTCCAGAAGATCTAGCTAACCATAATGTTGTGAAATTACAACATACGACATTTGGATAAAAGTGCAAGTAAGTCTACAAACCCCTCATGATGAAAATTTTAAATTCGACATCAAACATACCTCTTCGCTTTTCATGACCTCCTTGAATTCACGCTTTATACGTTTAGCTGCTATATTAGCCATTTTTATCACTGGATAATTTGTAAATTATTCAAGGGAGCAGTAAAAAATATTTGAAAAGGAGTAGGTAAATGTGAAATTGTGAAACATGAAACGAAATAGGTTCACAGATAACTTATATTATCTATGCTCTTTGACCATTCGTACAGAGTAGTTTTTTCTGCTGGACCTTGGAATAATTACTGCGGCTCAGAATATGTTTTGTATGTTAAGTTTGCTGGACTATACGATATGAGGACAGACGATGCATTGTAGCTTATCACGGCCTCTCACTACACCACGAAAGCAGCCACTCATCCACCGGCAGTAATAATGAGAACTTGAAAATATTTGTAACTTATTTTTATTTCGATTATGATTATAATATCGTTCCGTTACTTGCACATCCCTATAATACCAAAGACAATACAGAGCAACAACAGAATATACAACAAGATCGCAGTCGTCACAGAATACGGTGGAGAAATACTGAAATGGAAAATGGAACTTTGTAGAGGATGGTCGATTACTAGCGGAGGTGTTGCTTTGTACATAAATAAATTTTCTTAAGTCCGTGAAGCCTTCCCATAACTAAACATTGATACGAAATGTTATTATTAGTTCGGTGATGAAACTTTTTTTGAGCTAAGTGTTAAATTTATTTGATAATGACCAGTGTCTTGAACAGGGAAAGAACAAAGTTATGCTAATTCCATTCGTAGCTACCGGAGTCCAGCTATGTTGTGCGTGCTCAGGATTCTTCGAGGTGCGTTATTTTGTTTTTATTTCATCTATAATAATAAGCAAATTACTCTACTTTGGTATTTTGTGTATACCCTTTGTCTTTACTACAAAGTTCACAAGAAGCCAAAATAATTCTAACGTACCTAGCTACATATTTACCTCTCTCTCATGTCGTTGTTTTTACAACAGTAACAGTTCCAGTAAGTAAAGAAAATCTTGTTTAATAGCTTTTGATAGAATGATCATAAAACAGTAAGCAATTCTTGTTTACAACTGTTGTTAGCTCCTTGTACTCAATGCTATTTTTATACTCGTAAGCACAATACAATTAACATAGTACTCAAATACTCTCTTTTTACATCCGTATATTATAATTATGTACAAACCAAACCAAGTTTTTAATAAGTAATATCATTTTGGCTCTCAACAGCAAATATATTTTATAAGTAAACAAGTCAAGAATCACATGCATCATCAAGTATTTTTTTACAAAATTACTGAAATACTAGAAAATGCTTCATATCAATGTAAGGTAAGGTATTTGTATTCAATACTGAATGAAAAGTGCAGTGAATGTCCCATTTTAAGACTTAAAGGAAAAGTTTATCATTCAAAATATTTCAAAATACATTATTATAGTGTATAATTTCACTCTCACACTCATTTACACCTTGTGCCATTGGACTTGCTTGCGGGTAGGCAGAGGCACAACACTGCACCCACTTTTTGCCATTGTAATAGAGTCAAGACAATTTCTTTATGGAGTGCTAGAGTTCAGAGTTTATATATGTAAAAAACGATCGTGAATAAAAATATACAATGTGTTGTTTTTCGAACCTGACAAACTTTAAGGGTAGATTCTACGAGTAATTTCATTGAGAAAAAACCCCCATATGTGGGGTCAAATCTCAATATTCTAGAAATGGGGGCCATTTTAAAGTTTTAGATGATTAGTTTTTTCTTCTTCTTCATAAAAATCATATCTCTAGATTTAAACGCCCTACGGACATAAAATAAAATTCTTTTATCTGCAAAAAGTCATCTCTATCCAAAAAAATATCAAAATTTGCTAAAAAGTTACATAAAATAAGTTAAAAACAACTAAACTAGTTTTTTTGACAATAAAAAACAGCAAAAATTTTCATTTTACTTGAATTACTTTGAAAATAGCCCTCCTTTGATGGCATCTTTTAAAAGTATTTGAGTTAAGCTAAACAATTATACCAAAACTGTATCTCTACGTCGAGACAGTCAAGAATTATTGAAAGTCCAAACACACCTAACGGAGCTCAGGTAAGTTGATTTCCTTTATAGTTAGATAAAAGCATTTTATTTTATGTCCGTAGAGCGGTGGTAGCTCAGTCGGGTAAGAGAGTGGTGGTAGCTCAGTCGGGTAAGCGCCCGCTTCTCACGCAAGAGATGCGGGTTCGATCCCGGCGCTGACATGTACCAATGAGTTCTTTTAACTTAAGTACAATGTATACCAACGCTCTTACGGTGAAGGAAAACATCGTGAGGAAACCTGCATATCTAGACTTAGCACACCTAGATATGTAAATGAAAGTTTTTCGGGTGACTCAAGACAACAATACAGAGACCCTACCTTATGTATTAGGTACCTACATATAATTATAATATTAAACTATATTGACATACTACTCTTCAAGCCCTATGTTGATTAGGGATCCAAGGACCTGATGATGATGAAACTATATTGGTGTATGTATCTGTATTTTATATTTAAATTATGAGATATTACATATTTTACCCTCAAATTCATAGACACTATTGTAAATTTACAACAAGGTTTAAATTTAAGTACCTTGAATCGTACTAGTGTCGACTAGTTTCGACTCTTTACGTCAGTCAAAAAGTTAAATCTCGTATATCACAACGTTAATTTTAAACTTACTTTATAGTATCTAAAATCACTATGAATTTGGGGGATAGTCTTCAACTTACTTATTTTTGATTGTTTTTTTTTTTTTCTTCAGACTATAAAATTGTATAATTTTCAGTTTTACAATGTCATTAAGTCACTGTTTCATCTTAGTTAAAATTAAGTGCCTAAATTAGAAAAATGTGAAAACCTGTTATTCGCTTGAAATGTCATATAACCCCCATGTAACATAAACTTGTATTTTGCTGGTTGGTTTTCCAAATATAAATAAATAAATAAATAAATGGTCCTCATGTTGCCTGAAAATAAATGGTTATGGATGTCAATTCTGAAGGCACAAATTCTAATTTTAGTACATTCAATTTCAATACCTTAAATTCTTTATATAAAATTTGTCTCTATGAGTCTTTCCATATACCTATTTTTTATGGCTCATTTTCCACTGACAAAATGTAAAGTCTATCATTGCAAAAAATGTCATTGAAAAAAAAATTGTTGCTTCTTATGTCCATCTAACACATTCTAACATCATTATAAATTATTATAAGTCAATTGGTGGGACAACTGCCTAAAGTGCATTGGGATCAGAACAAAGCATAAAATCTCAGTTATCAATCTGCTTTTCTTCATTCCCATTCCCATGCATAGTATTTATAAAATTATCATAATCCATAGCTTTGTCGCGAGGGATTACTCAGATATTTAGTGGTGGTGACACACCAAGGGCATTGGCCACTAGCAGGCACACATAATATGTACAATAAAACCTGGATAAGTGGGATTTCAAGAGACCAATAATTTGGTTCCTGTTATAGCTAGGTCACATACAATTACACAAACAGAAATATTGTAGTAGTCCCAGTTATAGAGATTATGAATGTAATATATCTCTGTTACAGAGGTAAAATTATGTAAAGCTTGATTCAAATAATTTACAAGACTTCAGTAAAACGTAATAATGAAAATGAGTCTCAGCTTTAGTGGTAAAAATATTTAACCTGTCAAAATAGAGGTAACATTACCATTCAATTATTATTATTATTAAACATTAATTCCAGATATAACATCCATAGTAAATTAGTATTGTATAAATTATTATAAAATAAGAATCCCATTTAAAGAGGTTTGCTTGGTCTCACTAACAAGTAATCAAGTCCTAAAGTGCCGGGACTTCAGTATGAGTGTCAGTTATGGAGGTTTCCCACTTATCCAGGATTCACTGTATTATCTAACTTACAGATTAACTATTAATCGTGAATAAAAATATATATGATTGGTGACTCACGACAACTCTAAAGTCGTAGAGCTTTTTAATATTTTCAGCTGTAATTGATAGCGGTATTTTAAGAGAACCTACCTTAATTTAAAGATAAGAATTCAATTTATTTTCAGACAAAGTTTTCCCAAATTATAGTACACCCAATCAGTAAAAAAATTAAAATGAAATTGAGTGTTGGCAAGCTGAGGAGCAGTGATGCACCCATCAATACAGCCATTGTATCAACCGACCGTATCTTTTACTCGGTGCACGACGATCACTCACGCTTGTCATATTCAAACGATGGCCATGTTATAAATATATTGTCCGAAATAAATTTTCGTGATAAGACCTTCGGTACCTAATGTTAGAATAAGCTATATATGTAATTATTGTCCTGTTTCGGCTCTAAACCTTCGGAAATTGAAAAAAAAAACAAAATTTGGAAATAAAATCAAGATAATTCAGAAAGCATCGGATTACGACGTCGTGTATGTGTATATACCTGTGTTTTTTTATTATATGTGTGTATACCTACCCAGTAAAGTGTAGAGTCAGTCAGATATCTTCTTCTTCTTTTTCTTCTTCTAGTGCCTCTGCACTACTGGAGGTTGGCGGTGAGTTCTGCAGATATGAAAGAGTTATTTTTCCATTAGTAGACCCTATGTTGCAATAGTGTACTCAGTCCTAAATTAATTATCATGTCCTAATCTTAGAGTTATGAACCGAGTTTCGGCGCCAGAACAAGTTACAGTAAATGATCTGCATACAATACGGTCATACTGTATGCAAACTGCACGACACACCCAAGGCTTTCACGCTTGACCGCGGCTGGTAACGATGGCACGACGCGATCTGATCAAAGAATGTTGTTGTGCCTTAGCGTCGTCAATTAGGCGTCTTCTTGACTACGAAACGGATAAAACACGAACTCGTTTGTCAAAGAGCTGCTTCATTCTTCAAAGATAAACGAATAAAAGCCAAAGCGTATAACACGACACCGTCATATAAATTCAGAGGAAAATCGGCACACGATTCTGAGTATCTCAGTAAAGTGTATTGGTACAAATTATTAATGATAATTGTATTTTACATTAAAGTACGTTGTGTAATAATAACTGATATAATTAAAAAGTATGCTCAATAAAGTGTTAGTAAAGCCTAACGATCCAGAAATCAACAACAGCGATTTATTAACTGAAATTGCCTGCCTCGGTGAATTTCAAACATTGTGCTTTCCTACTGAAATAAGTAATGAAATGAACTTGTTACAGCAATCGGAAAATATCTGAAGCCTGAAGCCGGAACTCTCGAGTGCTCTTATCGCTTTTATTTCATAGTTTCATTTCCGGATCAGGTTACAGAACGTCCAGATTTACCGGGGCCGGTCCCTCATTTCTGTTCTCGATATTATCCAGCGGAATGATTCGATTATCAGCAACTATATTGAAAACAATCTATCAGTATTGCGTTTTTTCATAATGTTTATTGCTTTGCGTGGTATTCAATTTAGATGTAGCTTTCCTCTCCAAGTCTTCTATAACATAATGTCATAGTTGCTTCGACTCGGGAGACGGCTGGGGATAATCTTCTACGAGCATAATCCCCACGCCACAGCCTGGCCGGCTAACTCTCCTACGTCATTTTGGTTTTCGGTCAAACTTTACTCTACTGGAGGGATTGCCGGGATTATTATCTGGAAGTCAAATGAGACTGTCCGAGCTTGTCAGCTTAAATACTCACCATTATTTCTGTCCGTTTGATAGTTTTCAACTGCAGCTCAATAGTCATTAGCGAGCCCGTAATAACATTTTCAAATAATGATTAAAATGGAAGCTTGTTTTGAGTTTGGTTAAATGTAGCTCTGAAACTTTAGTTCACAAACACATTAGTGAATACAGTGCAGGTTTTGTACATTTTGTTAACCTTTTAATTTTGTAGACTGTATATACTGACACTGAGATTCATGAAGAGTCCATTATGTCCCTCCATCTCGGTGGTATCACATGCGATAACCATATTACTTGTACACTCTAGCGTCGATGTCCTCCGAGGATGATAATGTAATGTCGATACGATCGCGGCCCGTGTGTCGCATCAAAGTCAACCATAGACAATAGAACAACTGCTTGAATGCATAGGGCATTCAGAACAAGCAACCATTTAGCCGAACCAGGGGAACCTATGTACACATTCGTTGGCCTTTGTTAGTCCTAGACTCAAAGGACCCATAGTTGAAGCCAGTTCATAGCAATTCGGATATAGTCTCAAGTCATCAAGGAGAGTGATACGTGAATAGAATACCGGCATTGAGGTATCACCACAGATTACTATTAAGATGCGTCTGGCTTTAGAATCTCACTAGTAACGTTACATTTAGATATTGGCGGGTTAACATTTGGACTGCTCGGCCCTTCGTTTTGGTTTTAAATTTAATTTTGTGTTACATTTTTTTATAATTTTACGCGAGATACCTTCAGGAAACTATTTCTCTTACTTCGCAGGACATGTTTGTTATGTAGCGCTAGGTAATCTAGCAACCGCTAGACAGGCGACAAGCAACAGGCTAGTCGTGGTCGTGTCTTAAATCCTTTAAAAAATATTCTCCCTTACAATAAATACCATTTCCAACATTAAAAAAGTCTTGTAGTTGTTACCTTTCTCTTAGAACAATTAGTACTGGTGTTATATCCTGTCTCGTCTGATTGCCTCGAAGACTCCGGACATGTTTCCGCCGGTATTCCAGTCTGTGTGTCGGATATCCAGGAGGTGTTCATTAAGACGAACGAAGTTATTAGTTGCAACTTTATAATAAAGTGTTGATGTTAACACAAATCAATTTGCTCGTGCGTAAAAATGAGTTATATGGTCATACATTCGCTGGATCGCTACAAAGGCGTGGTTGATTCAAAAGTACCTAAGACATCTTTATTTTTGGCTTTTCGAAGTAACAAGCCGCCAACAGTACATTTAGCATAAATAGTTATTAGATTTTATGACGACTGTCCCTTGAAAATTCCTGCAAAAGGACCACCCGTGTAGGAAGTAAATAAGGTGATTTTACATATAATTATCTCATAATGATGCATGTATAATAATGTTGTCCATTGCTTGCAGGGTCGCCCGAGTAGTGAAGAGATGGTGAAGTGAAGGCGCGATGGTGGCGTGTGTGGTAGCCCTGCTTCTGCTGGGCGGGGCCGCCGGCTTTGACATATGTACGTATTATATACTCCTCATTCCTGTCCTTTCGTAGATATGTAAATGTGCTAAGTAGTTTAAGCCTGCAAAATTGCGAACATAATGTTTTTTTGTACTGGGAACACATTCATTATGTTTAGGTGCATTAGGTATACTGACGAAAGATGAGATCTTCATTATTTATTAAACCTTAAGCGAAAAAAGCGTTTTCCCTCAGAATAAAATAGACTTATGTTATTTATTTAGCTTTAACATTACTCACTGATATTCTAATATCTCGGCAAATCTTAGCACACGTACCTACCTAAAATTGGTTAAACTTTAACTATGTATATCACAAGTTGGTTTGAATGACACCCTGGCCTGCGTTTGCGCAATACTCTATAATTTATATACGTCTAGAATACAGCGGCAATGTGTCAGCGACACTGAGCACTAAGTCGTGAGTCAGACTTGGCCGCAACAGTCTTTAACTTGTCAAATTGACTGCATAAAAACGGCAATCGGAGACGAACATAACCAACACAATACTCGTATTGGCGATTCTGAGTAAAGACGTAAAATTTAAGTTAGCAATGTCGTGAATGTTACTACATAAATCTTAATTTCTACAGGGTGTTGCAAAAAGGGTATACTAAACCGAAACATACAGTGTGCAGTATGTTATATCTAAGCCTGGATATGAAATCAGAATGTCAAAATTCGCAAATAAAATAATTCTTTCTCCATAGTTAAAACTCACGTGACCAACAAAATTTCTTTTTTTGCATCAACCTGTATACTTCAATTTTAATTTTGACACTTACTAAAATCTACATTAAATGCAGAATGTGATGTTTACGGGCTTAACTATGTAGAGTTCCTTAGCAATTAGACTACAGTCGATCTAATTGATACAAAAAAAACACAAAATTATGAACTGTAGAGTATTGCTAATGAACGTTAGATGAGTTGATGCCTAGTCCGACAAACATTACCAAGATACGAGCACGCAACAACGGATGTCGGATTAAGCTATTTTCAAATCCAAGTAAGTCATTAATTCATTATATACATACGCGTGTAGGTACAAACTTATCGTACTTAGCTATACTCGTGTGGGGCCGTCCATTAATCACGTGAGGCTCAAAGGGGGGGGGTAGGGGGGACGGAAAACCTCACGAAACATCACGAGGGGGGAGGGGGGGGTCTCGTTAGATATCACGTGTATTAATTTTTTGTCAAAAAGCGAGCTATTTCTGAACCAAAATTTTGAACAGCGCAAAATTTTAACGAGTTGTATTATGACCTATATTTTTTCTAGTCAAAAATAGCCTTTGCATTGACTTCCAAAAAAATTCACGTGATCCAGGGAGGGGGAGGGGGGGTGGCCCCAAACCTCACCAAATATCACCAGGGGGGAGGGGGGGGTCAAAAAATGAGAAAAAGACCTCACGTGATTAATGGACGGCCCCTGTAACAAAAAAACCAAAATCTTATTCAAGTTCAAATTCATAATTAGCTCTCCTTTTGTCCGAATCTTTGAGTGCCTATTCAAGTATACATATTTGTTTTTGAATTGTTACATAAAATAAAAACAATGTCTACACACTCAAGCTTTATAAAAAAATAATAAAAAGTTCCTATGACGACTCCAGAGAATCATTAAATAGTAGTGTCAGTGAATTGAGTACTAGCTAGTCTTGACGTAAAACTTAGTTTTCGTAAAACCGTCGGTGTAGTCGCCCCCCGGGCCTACTTCGGCGGCAGTTAAGCAGTTGTACAACTCAGAATTCAGAGTGAACTTAAATAATTGATCACTTTTACGTACACATTGACTGAGGAAGCCATCTAGTAAAGGCTCTTATGCCCATTTCGTTATATTGAATCTTTTCGAACAGGTCAGGTTCGATCCTGTGTTTTCGACTTGAGTTAAATAGTAGTTAAGGTTGTTACAAAGATAAACTAGTGCTGATAATTAAAACAAAAACATAACGTCTTTCCAAAACAGTGCCCGGCTAGTATGTTTGTCATTCTAATGATTTTTTTTTGAACTTACCTCCTAATACCGACCGAGTACTTAGTAGGTATTAATAAAAAAAACTTGAATAAGTAATAGTTTAGTAAGTAGTTTAGACAATAATAAACTTATTGTCTAAACGGGTTCGATTCCCGGCTGGGGCAGATATTTGTTTAAACACAGATATTTTTACTCGGGTCTTGGTTGTTGATATTTATATTTAGTATCTATCTATCTATGTATTTGTGTAGATATATCAGCTGTCCGACACCCATAACACAGGTTCTGCCTAGCTTGGGGTCGGATGGCCGTGTGTGAGATGTCCCCACATATTATTATTATTATTATTTAATTCGAAAAACTTTTATTCTAGTACTATGAGTGTTGCTTAAGTCTTAACTTGAGTTCAAATCGATACTTTTAAACATTTTCCCTTCGGCACGTGCCCGTCCAACAAGAAGGCAATATTTTATTCAACAAACAATTAAAAAACCGACCCCGGTCATTATTTGTCAATTACCTCCTTAGGAATCGATTTAATAGGAAAGAAACTGCGACGTGAGCACCGCCTAATGGCAGGGCTACAATGAAAGTTAAACTACTACCTGGAATCTAGAAGTTAATTTAGCGTTTTTTTAATTTACCTCTACACTCTAGGTATAGTAAATTTCAATGAACTCTTATGCAATTGTGAGTTGTGTAGGTACAGTCAGCTGCATAAGTAGCTATACACTTTTGAACCTTGCAAACTCACAAACTGCTTGTTCATCCATTCAAATATTGACGTTACCAAAAGTGTATAGCTATTTATGCAGCTCACTGTACATAGAAGAAGCAGACAAAAGGAACATACGACTTTGTCTTAACTTGGTTCTTATTATTAATCTTCACAATTCTACTCGATATGTGGAGATGTAATCGAATTTCAAACATTTGCTATTTCTGCTTCGAGATTCCAATATCTGGAAGAGGTATAACATTAGATCTATCCAGGTCACAATCAGAATTTTTAAAGCTACCTTTACCTGTACACGTGGGCATTGTACATTTCTCTCACTTCACGTTACCTGTCTGACACTGTCAATATTCATTTACAAAATAAAAATAAATTCTCAAATACACAACGGATAAATTGATATTGATGTCGCTAAAAGTGTAGGCACAAGGCATGTGCTATATATTATTCAAGGCTTTAGTTTCGAAACAATTCGATAACGACAGCCCGAACAACGTCAATTTCTATATGCTATTTTACATTATAAATTTACAACGTAAGTTAGATACGATATTGAAAACAGTCGATATACTTTATCCATTTTGTAAGCGCTCTTACGACGTTTGTTGTCAGAGCAACTTGCACCTTCGGGCTTTTGGAATACCGCGAACTTTACTTCATAGTTTAGTGACAATTCAGTGAACTTTATGTCTAGGCAGTAAGGGCCATTTTCACGTGAACGTATTAGTGTCATAGATTTGCCCATAAAACGGATTTATTCAAGTCGTTTTCAGCATCTACGAGTATGATGTAAAATGTGGAAAATTACCAATATGTTGCGGGCTTATCGCAGAAAGCAAATGATTCGTTCAAAAGCTGTTTAAAGGTGTCGGAAAATATACTGCGAAGGTTTTCTATTTTCTTGCTTTCGACTTTTTTTCGGAAACTGTTCTCAACTGTTCACGAAAACCGAAAAGAAGTTTAAGTTGTAAAACGGGTTGTGTTACGTAGTATTGAATGGATATTTTTTTACTGTTCACGTTACATCTTAAGGTACCCTTAATTAATATAGTTATTATTAATTTAATTTATATTTATGATGAAATTCCGATTTTACGTATTAGCATTTAGGGCTAGAGTAGTTAGGAATCTCACACTAAAACCCTGAGCATAAAAATAATAGAATAAGATTGAACCACAAAATATTTAGTATGAATGTTGTTGGCAAACACGTCACCAATCTAAGTCCAGAGCCATCCACTCGGTCCAAACTAAATTCATCGCCGTGGGAGAAATTCCTTCATTGGGCGAATGAAATCAGAAATAACTATATCAGAAACTGTATACAATCAAAACTAACATGTGTAACAAAGTCGGAAGATCGCAAGTCCCGTGGCGACGGTCGCCTATTGTTTTCGATATTCGTCATATGTCGGGAACGGGTCGCAATGTATTCCATATTCCGTTTGATTAGCCGGGCACGTTTCCGGGAATATTTAAGACACACTGAATCGGCCCGAAGTTACGAGGGTACGCTCATTCAATAACGGTTATTAAAATCAATTTCTTCAATTCGTGGCTTGGAACTTTGATAAGTGAGACTCTCTCTCTTGTTAGTTGTTAAACAGTGTTCGGATTAATGAGCTTCTGTGGTTTAATAACTGCATTGTAAGATTTGTAAGTGATATTTTTATAGCGCCAATATATGAATTAATGCCTTAGTGATTGAGATCCTTTGATGATTAAGCTCCGTTAAACAATCATAAGAACATAATTATCAATTTTAAAACTACCTACATACAAAATGATCGAAGGCAAAGCTTACAAAGTGGACGGTAATTATTAGACGTGCATAAAAAGGCTTCTGGCATCATAATATGTTTGCGAACAAATGCGGGGTATGGCTATTTAATTATTGTTTACAAAGTTTGTACCTCCCTAATCCCTGAAAACGTTGGAAAACCGACCTTATTATGGAGGAAAATATGTTTTATGGCCGGCTCTGGTAACGGCACTTTAGTGCCGCGGTCCGTAGGTCCATACTATGAATGTAGATGGCTTAGTACATAATTAATGAAACTGTCTACCTGTGCCTTATTTAGGTATCCCGCGGGATGGTCTTATCGACGGTCTAGCTAGCTAGGTCCACAGACTTCTATTTTTATAACTGGAGTGAAAATTATCAGGAACTAGCAACTGTCCATTGGGATCTGAGCTGAGTGTATGCTTCCTACCAAGTAGGCTTGGATTGTATAATGGTGATTTCTAACTTTGTCATGCTATCCAAAAAAAAATGTGTTTATTTTGATACATTTCGTACATTTCTAGGTTTATAAATGTACAATATAGGTAGGCTATTTGTATCCGGTTATGAATGAATAGGCTCCGCTTTATAATGCCCAAACTGTTAGGAATTTACAGACATAAAGTACTTATGTAAATATTTATATCGAGGTTAAAATTAACGAAGTTAATCAGTATATTATACTAATAATGGCTTGTAAATGGAACTCTTCACATGTCAAATTAAAACGGTGTTTTCGGAGGAGGGGTGACATTTATTACTTTTTATCACGCAGTGTATGAGTATACTTCTGCAATATAATAACCCCTGCCCAGGGGTAGGTTACTCTTATTATTATTTTACCAGAAGTCTAAAAAGGGCAATATCTTGTGCACGAAAGTAGCCTTACTGACGTATCAACTGGGGGGTCACTCTCTAACTGCCAGTTTCTATAACTCTATCTACCGATGACTGGTAGTTTAATACTATCTTGATTCTTGACTCATTAAATGTTACAACCTCTCAAAATCGTATGAAAGTAACTAACAGTAACAGTCATCGGTAGATAGAGAGTTATTGCAACTGACAGTCTACGAACAAACAAACGAACATGCGCATCTCTCCGAAGCTTCGAAAAAACAAAACTGCAGCGCTAACCAGTACTCTATCTCGTTGTATTACGCGTGCCGATTGCGTGGCAATTCTTCTTCGGTCGTTCGTAGATATTAGATATAGAGAGTATACCCCTATACACTAAAAAATGAGGTACCATCAGGGAAATCCATACTGGCCTGATTTAGAAACAACATCCCAACTGCAACTCGTCGTACAAACAGTTGGTACAGTACCCGTATCACGAAAATTCGAGCTAACGAATAGAATCGAATGCGAGTGCGACTATTGCCAACTTGACAGCACTTTCGAACACTTTTTACCTTTCGAATGAGTTTCGAAAAGAATGACCACAGAGTACATAATATTATTCTGACAATGACCTATGGAATGATAGCTGTCAAACTTTCGCAAATCTATACACCGCCATTTTGTTGTTGACAGGTTGACAGCACTTTCGAATAGACTATCGAATAGAATGTGCTGCGTTTTTTCCGGATCGCTCTACAGATCACGCGGACAGGCTTCAAGCAGTTATGAGCTTTAACCCAGGCCACGGTCGATTCCCCGATCGTACATCACACAACCTATTCGGTCTACACAAATATGCGCGCAATTTAATGGATACTTAACCACGTGTAACTTTAATCTGCGGTGAACAATATCTTTACAAAGTCGCCCTGCTATGACTAGAATCTCTTGGTGACATAATACGCAAGGCACGACAGCGGTAAATTCGTGGCGGTGTTGCCAGCTCGCTACCAGGGCCCCAAGTCCGGTAAGCAATGGCGGCACAGTTGTGCGTCGGCAGCATGGGTTTCGCACTGTAGGTATTCATTATCTGCGTTCTCTCTCTCAGCCTTCTGTAGTCCACTGTTGGACATAGGCCTCTCCTAACGATCGCCACCCCAAACGGTCACCCGCCATCTGCATCCAGCGGCTTCCCGCTACCTTCCGCAGATCATCAGACCAACGGGTTGGGGGGCGACCGACACGCCGTTTGCCGTTCTGCGTTATAGGAAACATTTATGGCATCTTTTTTGAAGAACTAACGTTAATAAACAGTAATAAGTATTAAGTGTTTCATATTTCACTACTGGGACTCACTAACCAAGAGAAAACGGATACCTACAGTAGGAAAACCATTCAGTCGACACAGCATTGAGCCGCCATTCCTTAGCAGACTTGAGGCCCAGGTGGAATGTGGGTTGAGGGCCCTCGTTCTCTCGTTAGTGAATCTTGCCCTTAACTTGTTGTTTTGCAAACAGCCCTCGCTTCCCACTTGACGTTTACCTCTCTGGAGGAGGCCGTGAAAACTTGAAGAATAACTCGGAGACTCCAAACTATTTTCGGCAAATTAAATTTTATTTTATTTTTTATAATATAAATACAGTTTCTTTGTATTTTCAATGGACTTTGAATAAAAAAAAAGACTTACGAGGTGTGTCACCCCCTTACTATAATACCAAACACCGTGTATAAATAACAGCGAACTGCAACCGCCATAATAAATATTTTTCTGTAACTTAACAAAATTACATCATTTTTTTTTAGGTAGGTAGGTATACTAGATAGACAAAAAATAATCTAAGGCATCTAAGCGCAGCATTTTCTTTCTTAAAGGTGGCGCTGTCCCGCTAAGAGCGCCGTGTAATCAGTAAACAAATGAATGCTAATTATAATTATATCAGCTAGTATGTACGTAGCCCGATTTTGAGATGCTGCACGAGCATGTAGCTAGCCGAGGGAATTCTCTTTGTGATTTCATGCCACCACGTTGTATGCGGAGAATGTAATCCGCTGCCTTAGACCAACATGCTACGAGCATTCTGGTTAGCTAGTAGTTACACTAAGGCTGCGTTGCCAGTAGGCTAACTGTTATCACGTTCTACAGATTGCGTAGAGTTAGCTCAAATCTAGCAAACTAACTTATGAGGGTTACTGTAAAGTCTCTAAACTGACGAAAAACGAACGAACGAGAACTGTCGTGCAAGCGGCAAGTTTAATACGAGACAGAAAGCTCGGGCACGGGCACCGATTCGAAACTTAGTTTTTCGTCATATAGAGTGACCCCAGACGGCAACAAACAGTTTGACTACTGGCGACGCTTCCTAAGACCAACATGCTTCGAGTATTCTAGTTAGCTAGCTAAGCACTAAGCCTGCAATTAAGTCTCCATCCAGCGGCAGCGAGGCGAGTTGACAGAGGACTATCGAGTCAAAAGTTTAATATGATAACTTTTCTTCAATTTCACGTCAATCGAAAATAAACTTTGCTGGGATTTCTCTCGTTTAACCCTTGGGAGAGTGATGTTGGGTTTCGATTACTACTTTTTACTGCTAAGCTAATTATTATATAGCTTTTAACGTCTTAATCTTACTTTGAAAAATAATATAACGTCAGACGTGGCTTTAAAATAACAAGTAAATAATTAAATGTGACGAGAAATATTGTCTTGCAACTCCATTGTAAATATTTTAATGGAAACTTAAAACCAACTGAAATTCAACAAAGAATATTCGTACTGAAGGCTGCATAGAACAATTTCACCGTACAATGCATGCCTTATCGGTCACGTGGTCACGTCAGTACATTTTTGTCGTGGCCACTGAACCTCTACTCGGAAATGGTCAAGTACGAACACGAACACGTTTGAGCGGGAGCTTTGCATTTTTGATGTTTTTTGTAGCTTTTCTATTTTTATAGTTATCACTACTCGGTGGTAATATTTGTGGGAGGTAAAGACTCTGCTTTTTGATATGATATCAAGAAAAAGAGAATGAAGTAAAATAAAGGCATGTAAAAAATATATCAATTAATTACAGTTAAGTATTATTTATAATTTTGCGTATTACATTGTAATGGATAGTTAATATTATTATTCAATTAACCAGACCACTTCGCTGAAACTTAGCTCTAAAACAAACTGAATTGTTTTTATTTAAACTCAGCAACGGGGCCTGCAGAGGCTAAAACAAATAGCCGTAATGGTTCTGGAAATACCTGCTGAACCCTAAAACAACACCCCTGTTTCAATGAAACTAATTAAAATAATAGTTCGGACGGCATCACGCAAAGAGGTTTTCTTAACAAAAAATAAAAGCCTGTAAAATTGCCTACATAGAGGTACATTGTAAAACGTTAACAATTATTGAGTGTGGTTGGAAACAAAGTTGGAAACCTATACATATATATACAGTCACATAGAATTCGACATAACTAAGTTTTCTTATGCATTTTTTTTAATTAGTTATTCATAACGTACTTATATGGATAGTTGAATCCTACTTATATTATGAAGGCGAAAGTTTGCGAGTATGTGTGCGTATGTTTGTTACTTCTTGACGTTAAAACGGCTGAACGGATTTTAATGAAATTTGGTATGGAGTTAGCACCCTAAATTAACACACAGGCTACTTTTTTGCGGAATTCCCACGGAAAACTTTTTTAAGGCGAATCGAAGCTTGCGGGAACTGCTAGTAATGAATATGAACAAAACGAAAATAAGCTCTCCTCAATAGATTCATGTTAAGACGGTGTAGCTTTCAGAACAATAATGTCCGCTTAACACGTTCAACCACACAAAGAACGTGTTAGCAAACTAGCAAACTATTTATCTTTTAATTCCGTAATACGTAAATAAAAGGATCTATGAAATAAAACACTCGTCTACTGTACACCTAAAGTGCTTCTTAGTGGAAAGCTTAATAATCCGATTAGACGGCGAAAGCTTGTATTTGTTTACCTGTGAGAAACACTTTATTAGAATGTCTGATATTAAATACATATATATGGAGTATCAGGACGCTATTTTCTACGTGTGTTCATTAATTTCCCACTTATTCAGATATTAAATTGATTGTTATTTAAAACTGGAGCCATTTGATGTCGTCATTGTGTGGTTGGAACTTTTTCATTGCTCACGATTATACACTCACGGGCAATGAAAAGGTTCCACTGAGAAAAAAAAAACAAATTACTCCTAAACGGAAATGGCTAGCTTAATGACCCCTTCTGCAACTTTGAAGTAGATTTAACACAGCATCAGGATATTACCAACTAAAAACAATTATATTTTGTTCAAAGTTTTAATTAAGTGTTTGAAAAAATTGGGGTCGTTTGATGTCGTCATTTTGTGGTTGGAACTTTTTCATTGCTCACGATTGTAGTTGAACTATCCGTACACACAAGTCACTAGTTTTGCCGATAGAAATAAAATAATCGCTCCAAGCCCGACACGTAATTCTACTTTAAACGGAATAATATTTTATGCATTATGATATGAATGACCGAAACGATGAAGGATACAATTTAGTAAGTCCATGGTATAATGATAGCTATTATTGTAAATGCCCCTGTAAAGTATACATTAATATCGTCCAACTATACATAGGTATATTGAAAGTTCTGAAAGTTTTATTGATTTTCCATTGACGCATGGATAGTTTGTACGGTATTAATGTACCAATTAAATATAAATTACGTTGGTAACTAATTATATTTCATAAGGTGTTGTTTGAATTTTATATTAACCATACAACACCCGGGAAAGTAGTACAGTAGTAGAGTAGAAGTAGAGCTAAACTTACAATACAAAGATCCTAGGAAAATTGCAACAGTACCCTGACAAGAGTTGCAAGTTGTAACCTAAAAAAATCATCTTGTTTTTACAACGAGACGGAAAACGTAATAAAATATTAATTGTAGACCTTAAACGGACACCACAAATGTTCTATCAGGTGAAATAGCTTATCTTAGACCTTAGATATTTCACAGCCACTATTTATGAATATGCTCGGATAAAATGGCGATATTTGAAAATACATATGTGCAACTATGGGGCTTATGCCGGCTAAAGCTATTGTAGTAATATATGATTGAGAGGTTTGAAGTAAATTTATAGAGAACGGTATTAATTAGCCACGTAAATTTCCTTCCGGGACCGAAACGAGACGGCACCTGGGAATGTAAGGAATATTTGTATGTAAATCAAGCTAATATGTCGCACGTGAGTTGAAACTGAAGCCTGTGCATACAGAATCTAATCCAACAATAATCGAATCAATATGCTCAGAGAGTGACGGCACGGGACTGCTACGAAATATTACCAGGGGTTCACTCTATAATATAAATCGACGAACGAACGAACGAGAATTGTCACGCAAGCGGCTTAACACAACTGACACAACGAAATAGATTCGTGGTGAGCACAGCGCTCCGAAGCTGTGGGAAAACAAAAGTGCAGCTCTAAACCACGACTCTATGTCGTTGCATAAACCGTACCGATTGCGAGACCGTTGTCGTTCGTTCGTTCGTCGATTTAGAAACCGTTGTCGTTCGTTCGTTCGTCGATTTAGAAACCGCTGTCGTTCGTTCGTTCGTCGATTTAGAAACCGTTGTCGTTCGTTCGTTCGTAGATTTAGAGAGTGACCCCCCTGCTACGAAATATCACCAGCACTCGGAATAGTGTGTACCTACCTACTAGCGACGAACTCGTTAAACGTAACATTTCCACCGTTAGCGATGATCGTTATAACGTCCTTTGAACTGAAAATGATTTTATGTATGTTGCATTTTCACTTACCGTCGGGATAAATTTTGTCTGTCTGTCTGTAGGATAAATATCATACTGATATTAAACTTTTATGACACGTTGAAGATAGGCGATAGAGACGCTCGTGTACCTTTATAAAATATCAAATTAAAACCTTCATTATTGTTATGTACTCACTCCAATAATACACAATGGTGCGTGATTCACCATTTTATATTATGTGCCTCATGCTTGACAAAATGTATTTCCTCTTGCCCATACACGAGTCACTGAAAACGGGCCTACGTTATTTCATTCAGCTGGGATCTACATGAAGTGGTCATGGTCTGCCTCGCTTTCTTCTCTTACGTTTTATTTCTATACAAAATTTTCTTTACAAATATTTCCCGTAGAATATTCATTCGTTAACTTGAAGCTACAGTACCTAATAGTGAATGATATTGAGTTTTTCCTGCTGAGCTCGTTTTACATACTATTATATCATAATATGAAGTTTTTAAAAGTCGACTATGATTCCATTAATAATTTTAGCCGGAGTATTTATATTTGTTGTATCACTCACATACAAGGAACCACTTCTCTAACTAGAATATCACACGAACTGTGCCGAAATCACGCGTAAGCGAACCACGTCGCCATTAAGGTGATACAACCACCATTCTACATAATAATTATTATTGTGTGTGCACATAATTTCCGCCCAAAACGTCTGTACGCCCCGACGATTTAAGTGCCGGCTCACACCCGATTTACCTGATGACCGCACGGCGCTAAAGCCTATGCACACAAGACGCCTTCCGGTTATCTAACATTTGAGATAAATTTTATGGTTCGGTATTTGAATGGCCTCATTATACGGTATACGAGGTACATGTACAGGTAACGCTTTGTGTAGACGTTGAAGTGATTGGTAAAAGGGGAGCAACTATGTGTATCGTTATGATTTCTCCGTCAAATTCCACATACAAGCCATTAGGGGCCACTTGCAGAAACATATTAAATCTAGATTTAGTGTCAAATCTCGATTTAAGAAACGTCAATCCATATAAAATTTGACACTAAATCGAGATTTAACACTAAATCTAGATTTAATATGTTGGTGCAAGTGGCCCTAGGTCTCAGTTAGGTAATTCTGGTCATCGAAGCATTTGGAAAGCGATCATGGATGCGTATAACATGCGTAGGTACCTACTCGGGAATCTGTCGGAATTGTTGTCCAACCACGCCTAACTCCTGGGCATCAGCGCGGCGCCTACAAATTAATTACCGCACGGAATATGCTTCGGCGCTTTGACTTTGAAGCGGTTGCCAACAATGCCATCCGTGAATGGTGATGGATTATCGAATCAATTGTCAATCGTATCCTTGAGGAGTAAACACATTATATCGGGCCGTAACTCGCCAAAGTAGCTGTAAAGTTTTTTTAATATTAACTATTGCACATATGCCGACTCCAGGGCGCATGGTCATAGGTATATAAAGTTACTACAACAATGATCGCGAACCTCTATACTGCCAATTCAGTTAATTTTCAAAGTAGCAATAGTTTTTTAAATAAATGAACCGAATCGGCTGCGATCAGAATAAGTGTTTAGAAAACATTTAGAGTTCAGACACTCCAGCAAATAGTTTTCATGGGAACATGCATTTGACAGGACTTCGATACAAACTTTGCTGGGTGGGGATCGGTCCAGTTAGTTAATGGGGGGCAGGGGCAAGAAGGGGGGAGAAGTTAGTCCTATCGACCTTGTCCAAATGAGAAATGTCACCGTCCTAAATGTTTTCTCTTTATTAATTTCGCAAACACGTGTTAGCATAAATGTAATATAAATAGGGTTACTTCAGAGAAATAACCGTGGGAGGCATTTAAGCGTCAGCGGGTGCCAATTAGATTAATTGGTACTAAGATCTTCTTAAAAGGCTTTTAAGGCTGGAAATATACTGCCGATTATAATGATCAACAAGAAATTTCCTTTATTAATCTGTAATCTGTCTTATCCGTTCAATGCCATCATTTATGATCTATTTTAATTAAAGACAGTTTGGAGTGTAAACTTTCTGAGGTGTAATATTACTTTTGGTTGGTTGAATAATTGGGTTGTAGTCAATGATAGCCAGTCATATAATGCTAAAGCAACAAAACAAATGTTATTAATTACTTCGATAATATTAAGTTTTGACTTCGATACATAATTATACATTCTCTTTTTTTCAATCGAAAAACATCCTAATTCGCCATATTATGCGGTTATGTACTTATATCGAAAATAAATAAGTACCTACATTTATTTATAAAATTCTTTTTCATTTTCTCGTCACATAACAACTCAATAGTTTTTTTCCGCCACTGCAGGCTCTAGTAGGGACAATCGATACTATCATACTTACATATTCGGCAGACCTACCTAGTGCATAGTGAACGTTTTTCTCACATCTTCTGCTGAGTTATACAGTTCTTAAACCATTCGTCGTAAGACTTAAATTCGAAAGAAAGAGAGTTTAATTTCGAAGTATTCCACTGTACCGCCCGTATCTCAATATTGTACCGTACGGCTGACACGAGCCGCCGCGACAGGTGTAATGTGACAAGGGTGTATCTCGCGCGGTTCCGTACCAAGAAAGGGATTATGTCGCATTTAGAAAGCTGAAAGCTATTCGACTATTGCCGCTTTGGATGATTTTATGTCCAATATTTATTATTAGCGTTTACGTTTGTAATTAGAATTAGTTCGGGGGTATCTTATTTATGGAACGTTTTTAAGCTTTTATAGCATTTCGTCAGGTCTTTATCTAAGGAGTCTAAGTACTCGACCATAATGAAATAAAGCCCATTTTTTTTAAACTTTGTTATTAGAATAGAAATTGTTAAAAATAAATTAAAACATATTGCAGAGTACACTTATAAAGTAAAGAATGTAAACATTCTGTTTACTTTGCGCCGGGCGGGGCATTCCTTCGCCGAGCTTACGTTATTTTATTACTTCGGCCCGCGCATATTTTACAACTTCTTACCTCCGTGTATCAGATGATAAATAACTTATATTGCTCCCAAGCTCCGGCTTTTCCCTTCAAAACTGTTTTTTTTATTTATTTCAAAGATATCGTGTCTTTGGTTAAGTGAAAATTTTTATGCATAACTGAAGCTCTATTTTTATCGAAGTGATACAGTCGGCCCTGTATGGCCGCTCTCTCCCTCTGTGTGTATAATGAGTTGTGTTCGCGACTGTATCTCTGAGGGAAGCATTCAAAGTACAGGTGAGACGACAGTGTTTTGTACATTTTGTAGTTTATTGTTATTGCTTCAGGGGGAGCGTGTACTATTGTGTTCGCGTACTTGTCTACGAACTGAAGGATCTGTTTTCATACGAAATCTTAGACCTTCGTATGTTTGTTTGTAGGAAGATATTATTCTGGTACTTACGCTGACAGGCTCGTCCTATAACCATTATGAAAACTATCGTCTTCGAAACGCTATAAGAACACTTCTATAACAACCGTAAAAACACCCTAATGTTTGCATTCGTTTCACAGCTACGTTGCAGCATTAAACTTATAATACCTACATCTCTCACTTGCATGTAAAAAGTACACTGTTGAACCAACCACAAACTCCGCGCTCACGCCTAACCTCTAAGCTCTCCCACTCGCAGCGGAACCCTAACAGGGCATATTGGGTTTCGTGGATGGATATGAATGAGCGAGGCAGTCAATGCGCTGCTTATTATTCATTAGACGGGCGCACGTCACGCGAGCTCACAGGAGCCGCACGCACCGCCAGTACCCCTCGGACCCACCCACCGGCCCTTAACTCAACCACACAAGGCCTAACATTGACCAGCACGCCGCCCGATCCCGATATCCTCCTCTGTACCCGGCTCGAATACTTTTTATGGAATACCGGCGGAATGGCATGCTCGAATTTTGAATTTGGAACTCGATTTGCATGCGTGCGAATAGAAACGTCGATTGTTCAGACGCCGCCGCAGGCACCGCAAGGCTTTCCGTTGTGTCGGATTATAACAAAAAAAATATCCTATACCTACGTACAGACACCGTCCTTGAGTGACGGCGAACTGACGGGGAAGCCTGTGTGCCTATGTGGTGAAAGAGAAGAAAATATATACCTATTTTACCTATGTAAAATATCTCCCCTGTATTTGTGGAATACTGAGTTTACAAGAGGCTCGCAAAACCTCATCGCTTTACATGAATTTTGACACAAAGAGATGAATCTCATGCATTTCTCAACGATTTATGAAGCTCTCTATGAACGTATCAAACCCTTTGCAAATTCTATGAATACGGGTGCTACGTAATTATTAGTGCACCGTGGATCGCACCAACAAGAGTATAGAATAACATTGATACAGAACCTAATATCTTATGCAGATTCTAGATATGAAACTATGTACATTGTAGCTACTCAGTGTACAATACAGAAGGTATTCAGTCTGCCACCCTCGCCTCCGAATGGGGGATGATAGTCGTAGCTCGTTCCACTATGAAACTCTTGAGTCTTGATACCTAAGTCCCTACTTATGAGCGGAAATTCATAAGACATAGAGTTCTCTCATATTCAAGATCATAAACCTCTAAATTGAATATAATACGAGTAATATCCTATTTATAATATTCGTGAGTTTCGTAATGCTTCTCGCTTTGCTTTGCGAGTTGTTAATTACGGCATTAATAAGTGTCGGATCGTCATCAAAACATTTGATTGTGTCTTTGTTGGGCCGGAGCCTTCGTGCAGGTTGACTAACAATATTTGTTAGCGCCAGAAATAGGTACCTACTAATATTGATGGCAAGTTGAATATTCGAACATTACATTTTAAAAGTTTTAAATTCATCGACTGTAACGAGTAGTTTTGTAGAAAATAAAAGTTAAAGCCGCACCAGTCATAAAGGACTAAAAGTCGACTAAAGCTAGTAATGTGAAAATGTGAACTACAGCTTAAACCTTGTCTCCGTTTGTGACGCATTAAGGCGGGATTAAATGCGAAATTCGCGTGAAAATAACTGAAACATTTCAGGTAGGGCATCGTGGCTTATAACTACGATATTTTTACAGCTTCCATTTTATTCCAGTCTAGTAATTAATATCTAGCTAATTAGAAAACAACACGAAACTTTAAACATATATTTTCGGCAATGTCTTACATTAGTCACATCTGTGTGCTTATTATTTGAGTGTAGCTTTTCATACAGTATTGTGAGGAAGTCGCGCCGGCTCGCCCCCGAGGCCGCTTCCTTCGCTCGGATGTCGTGTCGCCGACGTATTGTGAGCGAAGGATCGTTCATTCTCCGTTATTAATATTCAAACCCGGCTCTATGACGTTTGCAATTTGTTCCTCACTGCCCAACTAAATATCACGACACGCAACCACCAAATGTATTTACATTTTACGTGGTTGTCGCCATGCTATTGTTGGTTTATTACTCCCGCGTTAAGCACCTAGAAAGCCTTTCATACTTATATTATTGGTTCAAAATTGAAGTCCATCCATATTGAATAAGTCGCCGGTAGAAGCTGGGCGGCTACCGGCGTCGGCTATAACTCTCCGGCCGCCTTCTATCCAGCCGGCATCATAACTCTCATTTACTGCCCTCTCGTCTAGCCCACTTCGGACGGCGTAGCATAAAAAATTCATGCGCCCAGCGCGCTGAAACTTGGGCCACCTAAACTTCAAGCGCGTTAAAAATTTACTCTGTCGCCGTCACGACGCTGTAATTATAGTTATGTTGCAGCCGCGCTTAATGCCGAGTGACTCCTGATCGTATCGATTCCGCTTTGTTTAAGGCTCCGCTTCGTACAATAGCGTTTTCGTGTACAGATAATTGTGTCGAGGAGTCTAACGATTTACCGGCTTAATTGTATGTGAGGGAACGACCTTTTGGCTGTGCGATTTTTTGTATCGATTTGTTGGGTTCAGCGGCGGTGATGCGCGGTGTTCATACAAACTTGTGCATCGGTGAGCTATCGGGAATGCTGATATCTATCGGGCACACGTGTGGACATGCAGCTCAGCCGAGTATGTGCATTATAATTTGTATGAGCGGCGCGCTCACCGACACTTGCTATGCGCGCCGAGTTAACCAATGTAAATTAAAGAAAGCGTTTTATCCAGCGAGTGCTTTGCGCGCTACATGCGAAGTTTATACGCTGCCAAGCAAACTGCCAGGCTTTGCCTGTAGTCTATTAACGGTTACCCAACAGCTGATTTAATTAAAGGCCAACCACGAGTTGAAGACTTACCTATTCGCGTTTTGTTATGCGCTATTGGGTAATGCTGCAACTTGAACTGTTGACTCAAAGCGAATGTTTCCCAGGATTATAGGTATTGTTGTATGTTAATAGTGATGCCGTTTATTAAGTAGGTAGGTACTTGCTGCCTACCTACCTCTTTGTATTGATCGCCTTTGTCGAGTGCACACAATAATACCCACTATCGCTGGCAGGTGATGCGGGTTCGATTCCCGCGCAGCAATGTTTGTGCAGTTGGGCCGCATCCTTGATGTAGGTACTCGTTTTGAATCAGATCAAGTGGCTTTGTCCTCACGTTAATATTATTATGGCGTACGAGTTTTAATGCGTCCTTCTATTTTCTATTTTTTCACTTAAATTGCTATTAAGTATAGCTTTTGTATAGGTACTTACTTCTTATCATGTCGGTGACAAACAAGACAGACTAGTGAGCGCTAGGTTTATCATGCACCGCGGTGGAAGGATTACCCAATCAGATTAGCATCAGAAACTATCTGCCCATGGAGCACCGGACGTGTATAATATACAGTTGAATACGGCACTGGAGGAAGCTCTTTTCATGCCATTACTAAAAATAAAAACTATCTGCTTCTTTTTGAACAGTGGCGCCCTCTTTCACGGTGGCAAAATTTCCAGTAAGGCTACAGTTGGTTTATTAAGGCCAATGATTTTATTATTATATCTGTCGCAGACTGGTGTCTGTCGTTAGTAATACTCGTAAACAGTACCGACGGCTTCTAAAGTGGTCATTACGATAGCGATCACCGAGGGTAGGTACGAATTAGCCGCCATGTTACGTTAACAGTGAGAGTGGTTTCACTGCAGGTAACACTTGCCTAGACGTAGGATTTTTTATTCGAAGAATATCCTTTTAAATCCTTGAAGTAAAAAGAAAGGCGTACTTCAAATAAAGTCTGCATTGAACAATGGCAAGTATGGAATTTTGATAGTCATGGCGCTTCGTAATGTAAGAAAATTTTAAAAGTCGGCATCTCGCTACTGGATCAATTTTCGTGTAATCTTCTCTCTTATACAAATAGTATAAGTTTTGTGCAAAAAGTGACAACATAAATAAGAGTCGTGAGCACAAGTTTCGAACCTCCGTTAACAACTGTCACTGTCAAAATGTAAGGCAAAGTTAGTTCCAAAAGTGACATTTATTTTTTTCTTATGTTAGGTGGAATTTCACCAAACGCTAAACGTATTTAGTAGCATGTCACACGTCTGTCAGTTAGTACAAAATGTATTTAAAATTTGATTTAAATACGTTCAGCGTTTGGTAAAAGTGACCCTTCGTGTAGATTCGAAAATAGTATCGAATCCAATGCTCGCTGCAAAGATATTCTTTAACAATACGTTTCATCATTACATTTACACTGTCAAAATCATATCTGAAAGTATAATTACCAGTTGAATTATATTGAAACTGAGAGTCAATGAAGTAGGTTAATCCGACGAAGCCCATCACTCCACAATTCACCATCCTTGTTTCCCAATAGGGGAATAGGAGGGACATAAAAACACACTTGTAACACACAACTTAAACAAAATAGCCATTAACCCCATTTCATTACTTTTATTGAGTATGTACGCTCTTTTTTACTTTACTCGTTTAATACTGTCTGAAGTGATACAATCGCTAATTACATCCCTATAATTATATACTATGTATTTAATTAAGTGAAAATATATTAAAGGTTTTCTGTGGCTTAAAAAAAAACATGGTTTCACTGTGAGAAGTTATCGCAACTTAAAAAAGTTGTTTTTTAAGGCTTTTGGTTTACTCTGATTATTGAGGTATTCGATTAAGGGCGTCTTGCACAACAAAGTTAAATAAAATTAAATAGTTTTTCTCTTGCTCTGACATTATACTGTCAGAGCAAGAGGTCATAGATTTAATTTTGATTAACTTTGTTGTGCAAGACACCCTAAGGGTGGGTTATCTTTTTGACATAAGAGCAAGCATGTTTTTTATCCCACAGATAACCTTCAATATATATTTTCATTCATTACTTTTATCACGCACATAACGTGTATCTATAGACACGTGGAAACTGGCGCTTATTGCAAAAGCAGAAAGTAGCCTCTTTTGTGATTACATAAACTGCAAACCTTGTTATTATATTACCAACAACCCTCTGTTAAATTAAGGCGAGTTCTGTGCGAAAATCCTTTTGCTCCCTTGATAATCAAGCTTATTTCGTTACATCAAATATTTATAAAAACAAAATGAAAACGAAAACACCTGTGCTGGGTTGCCTCTCGAGTCTCGGGTTTAAGTAAATAAATAATACCTAATAATAAAGTGGGTTGAGTAAGTTGAGTTGATTGAAAATATCATATAAAAGTTCTCTCCTTCCTTGTTTGAAGATTACCATTGCTAGCTGTAACTTATTTTTAATGCATCGTAGTTTAATTGATCGTTAATATATATAATTTATGTACCTGGCACATCAGTATATATTATATAAAGCAGGATTCGTATTATTCGAATCATTAGTGTACATAGTTACATGAATATGTTAATTAATAATATTACTTAGTATTTCGGACTTCCTCCCGATGTGATTATAGCGATATCTATGTACAGGATATAGCCTTTAGATAACATTAACGTTATTTTGGAATTACATATATATCATTATTTTGCATTTTAAATGTTTAAATGTATATTATGTCCTCTTAGCCGAATTAAACTTTCGAAATCTATTCTAGTGTCCAAGTGGTCAAAAGCACTATCCGTTCCATCATCACTTATATCATAACTCAAGACCCAATGAGATGGATAACAAACTCTACAGGAGACAACTAGTCGTAGTAGGTAGGACCGCCTGATTTAAATGTCCATCCGACAGTGTGGACCAAAAGTTCTTCGTCTTGCTCGCTATTGAGGCTGCACGATGTGAATGCACAACTTTTGTCACATCTTAATTTCTCCCCGTGCGGCTAGCATGATGTCTTCAGATCATCAGACTTATGTCACAATTTAGAAACGAAAATTGATGGTTATCGATCCCAGGACCTCTGGATGTTGGATGTTGAAGCAGAGCTTCTATTATTAGACCCTACGAATAATTTGTTGTACGTTGACCACAAAAGCAGTTAGAGATTAATTAAATGTTCAATACTAAATTGTTTCTATAATACTTTTGGGTTAACGCGTATAACGAGCTTTTTAATAGCATTGTTGATATCCCATTTAGGTCAAACCGTTTCAAATGTATAGGCATGTAGATGTACATAAAATAAACTTGGCGTACGACTTTCGTATTTGTTTGTTTTCTGTAACCAATCGCATGTTGATTGATTGCTATTAACCCGATTCCAAGTTACATACGCTATAACCACGTTTTAACATTGAGTATAAGAATAATGGTGTTTTTAATTATTGGGTTGAAGTATTAGCAACCAGACATTTTTTAAACGTCTTTGATTTTATTTAGTAAATCGACACACATGCACACGGTTTAACAGGTAAGCGGTAGAAAGTGGCATCTAATGCACACAAATTAAGTAGAGCAATAATTTTCTTGAAATCACATGCAATTTATGTACCTAATTCGGCACCCTTGGAACAATTAAATGGGAGGTAACTGAAAATCAGCGATTTGCTCCTGGAGTAAACATCCACGCTGAGTTACTTCACCCTTTTGGTCCGCTTCAACACACAACCTGCTAAGTACAAACCTGTCTTTATCATAGCTACTATTTACCTAGTTATAAGTACAAATGTGTATATCTGTAATTGTGATTTGTTGTGTATGTAAGAAAGTGGATCAAATAAACGCTTTATCTATCTATCTATCTATCAAAATTAATATCAGTTTAGAAAATCAAAAAATCAGTTAAGAAAGTCCTTACGAGCAGAAGAAAATGCTGAACGAAGATTACTAAATCGTTAAATACAGAAAATGTGGACACCGCATGAACCAGAAGTGTTAGCTAATGATTCCTTTCCTTACTAAATGCTTCAAATGACATAATTCACATGCAATTACTGGTACCACCGTATCGCTTACTAATCACAAGATAATTTATACTATTTGTTATAGCCTGTCATATCTATCGATACTATCCGCTATTATTTTCAATTATCCTCCATTACTTGTTTCAATAAATCGAATAATAGATTTATGCACCTACAGGTTGTTTTATAAACGATATTGCAAGGGAAATCGGGATACCGTCGGTCATTATAAAAAATAATAACTCATATTTTTTTATATTTTAGAGATAAAATTTTGTCCATACATAACATATATACGTTGTTTCGAGTTATTTTTAAAATTAATTATTAAATTAAAAAGAAATGAAAAACATGTATTACAATTACATTTAAAAAATACAGTAATTATTAATTTTTCAAGCATGGTGCATGTATAAATTCAAGGTAAATAAGTAGGTACTAACATCCCTACAGATAATTGAATAATCTCTGTATACAGCTTGTCTATAGGCTTAGGCTTTTAACCACTCTGAATAAAAAGTTTTAGCCATCCTAACTAATATTATAAATGCGAAAGTAACTGTGTCTGTCTGTCTGTCTGTCTGTTACTCTTTCACGCCAAAACTACTGAACGGATTTGAATGAAATTTGGTATACATATGGTCTAGACCCTGGGAAAGAACATAGGCTACTTTTTATCCCAGAATTCCCACGGGAAAACTTAAGGCGAAGCGAAGCGCGCGGGAACAGCTAGTACATAATATGTATACTGCATAGCTTGTCTCTATGTATATAGGCCATGGGTTCCGCTCATCTGGCATAATCTTTATTGACCAAAACTCATTTTGCATAACTCGTATGGTCTAAACTTTTTTGGCCGAACCATCACTTTGCCAAGACTTATGTGGCATAAGGCTCGTTTCGTCTAAAACTCTTTATGCACAATCTTTAAACACCTATGTTTCGTTTGCTCAAATTTATGTTAGTCTATACCTATGTATAATCTTGTTTCTCCTAATGTTATCTTAATAAATAATATATTAAGTATGTAGTAAATGTACAAATTGTGGTATTTTTCTCCTACATCCCGAAAATCACGATATTGTATGATCAAAAAATCGAAAGTTAACGACCAATAAAATTATTACAAACCCCATGTGATCGAAACCTAAAAATAGGTGCGACGACGAGCAAAGCGAGGAGGAGCGTGTTAGGTGCACATGATCATCAAAACCAAAGCGGAGCGCAGCGAAGCGGAGCGGAGCGTTTTCCAAACAGCGGAAACAATACAAGGCACCAGTTTGCGCTATGTAGGGAGACGCTCCGTCAAAGTTAAAGCCAAACGAATATTATTACTTTGTATAAACCTATGCCATAGCATTATTAGGCTATTCAAGATTTGGCCATACCATTATTAGGCTAAACAATGTTATGCGAAATAACTTTTTACTAAACGAGATTTATGCCATACGATTTTCGGCGTAACGAGACTTTGACCAAACGTTACTATGCAATACGAGATTAGGCAAAAAAATCTTATGCCAAAAAAGGTAGAACCATAGGCCATAGGTCATACAAACCGCGTTAGCTGCCACAATTAAAACAATTTTGTATTTATGTATTCAGTTTTGAATATAATTGTTGCGTGTCGCTAAGACCCTTCAATGGTTCACACAATTATACATTTTAAAAAAACTTTTATAAAATCATTTGACACTGTGTATTGTTGTACAATAAGAATAGTGATAATTTTCTTATTTAAAGATTCTTTTATGCATAATTGATAACTCAATTAGGAACAATCTGTAATCATGGGCTTATGTATAAATAATACCTGTTTAAAATTATATTTATTTATAGGTATGTCATACAATAATATACTGATAAACTTTAATAATAACTAGAATTAGAGTAAAAGAGAAGTCTCCACTTGATGTTATTAAGAGAAATATTTCTTAAGAATATCTATTTTTACTCAAATATCTTCTGAAAATGATCTTGAAGGTAGGTTATCAATTTTATGTAGGTGGAAGAGTTAAAATTAAATTGCTTCACTTCGAGTTAATTAATTGGAGTTAATCCTTTCTTGAGATTATTTCGATTAATTCAGGTGAATAGGAATTAAGGATTTATTTTGGTAGCGTCTGTTATATCTCTCATCAGCAACTCTGTAATTTCATTCATTTATTTTAATTTACTAACCTATTATAAAATATAATGTAAAGTAAAAGCTTCACCGTAACATTACTTTATTCTATTAAATAAAAAAAATACTAGGATATCGTGAACTAAAGACATAGATATCCTACTTTAAGGGAGGCACCAACATTATATTCTGCCGTTTAAAGTAGCGTTAAAACTTTCTCAAGTATAGTGTTACCTAGGAGGACCACAGTCCAGGCACTGCTGACCCAACTAGTTGAAACACTATGTATACCAGAACCTCATCATATAAATAAATAAATATACCACAGAAAATAATTATGTATAGTTCGGCGCCCCTTTAAGTTCCACTCAGGCTGTCTCCCCTACCGCCTTTGTTTTACACAATGCAAGTTGACTACACGGCGACATAACACATCTAAAAAAATATACAAGTGTCTAGTTAGGTACTTACTCGAAATATTACGGCTGAGTTGAAAAGCTTGGTTTTTTTTTTCTAGTAGGTAATTGGGATAAACACAGGATAATTTAAATACCATTGTAGACTGGTGCAAAAAAAAACATTTAGTATACATTCTAGTGACTGGTTATTATTCTGTGACTGTGACTTACCTTTTGTAGACCCTGGGGGTTACTCTATATGACGAAAAACGAAGTTTCTTAGCGCAGCCACGACTCTATTAAACGTGTCGGTTGCATGACAATTCTTGTTCGTTCTTTATTCGTCAGTATAGAGTAACCCCCCCTGGCCCTTACACATGGGTGCGTTAATTCACTTCCAAGTCCCAGTGCAGCGTGCGGCTGAATATTTCTATGTTTCTGACACATCAAAGACTCGGGATCAAACTTATCTCGCGGTCCCTCTTCTGTGCCATACGGGATCACAATAGCCGGAATAATATAAACAAACAAACATTAAAAAATAAAAGACAAAAGTGGCCGCTAAAGTTCATTGTATTCTGGCTTCGTTAGAGCCACGGCTTTGTTACTTTTAGACAAAATAAATATGAACTTTCGCAGTCACTTTTGCACATAGGTGGTACCTACACATTATCGGGGCCTTTGTGACATTCATCGATAACATATTAAAATGAGCATCGAGTGAAATGAGGTATTAAAATAAATGCAGTAGTGCAATTAAATAGTTATGACTGTGTCCGAATTCATTTACCTCCTCATTAGTAATGAATGACATTATTAATTAAATGATGACGGCAGAGTGGATTTTAATAACGTATTTTAATATAAAATTCTAAAGTACACATTCGTTTTGTACGAATTTATTTTATAAACCATCACCAGTTTAATGTATTGAACACCTGTAAAACTTATGGATGCAATAAATGATTGAGTATTGAGCTTTTCCGCGCGAACTTTGAATACCCTTTAACGGGTTAACTGTGAGTACTGTGACATGCGGATTGTATTCTAAACACAAATTTTAACTCCTAGGACCAAATACATTAGGGGTCACTACAGGATTCGAACGAACGAACGAGAGCTGTCATGCAATCGATACATTTAATACAATGAGGTAGAATAGTGATTGCATAACAGCTCTCGTTAGTTTCATCAATTTCGGTAGTGTCCCCACCGAATATCATTAGGCATAGGAGGTGAAATGTAGAAGCATGGCTGTACTGTGCCTACTAGTGTTCGATTCCGGCGAACATTCTTGCCTTGTCGTCTGCCTTGCACGCAGCATTCCCTTCTCTGCGTATGTCAGCCGTCTGCACCATGTCCTACGGCCGGCATTGCTCAAATTCTATCAATTCAGCAGACGGGCTATCGTCAATCATAACACAAATGTATTAGGTATTTAGGCTTTAAAAATATTATTTTTTTGTTGGCCATTTTCATGTAATTTAATTAAATATGAACATAACTACTACAACAGTGTCCCGTAGATTAGATAGAGACAGTAAGTTAAGTACAGCGCTCCGAAGCTTAGGAAAAACAAACTGCTGCGCTAACTAGGACTCTATCTCGTTGCATTAACCGTACCGATTGCGTTATATTTCGTTCGTTTTTCGATTTAGACAGAGACCCCCTGGTACCGGAAAACATGAAAATGATTTTGTTCCCAGCGTTTGGCCGATGCAATTGCGAATAACATTAGCGAATGATACGCCTGATGGCACTTCTCTTGCGTTGCGAACTGTACACGTTATGACCACTTAATGTCCATTATGGTTTTCGGATGGTTCTATTTTGAACTCGTTCTAGTGAATATCGGTCGGAGATAACACTAGCTTGTTTGTATGTACGTATGATGAGTTTTCGAAACCCATTAGTAATCTAAAATTAACATTATGTGTGAACAAATGTGGATTGTTTACTGTCAACAAGTTAGGTTAGACATGTCCAATTTAACGCTACAGTGTAAGTAAAGTCTAGTGAAACCCTCAATCGGCGCGCGATGCTCTTCCAACACTATACAGGGTGCATATTTATCAGTGAACAGTTCCCGTAGGCAGATCATCAATTAATCTAACATACTGATTAACTTTCGTAATGGGACCTATTCTTAAATTGAAAAAATCAACAGCAGCATTTAAAAATGTACCTGTTCGCCTAGCACAGCACGCAAGAAACGCACATCAAGACGTGACAAAAAAAACACACGCACATCAAGATGTGAGTGAGCGCGACGCAATATTACTCGCGCCCCGTGATAGGCTAGCTAGCATACCTAGCGTTTAACCCATGATGTTTTTCTATATATTAATGAAATGTTTGTATCCCCAGCCCAATGCATCGCCCCGCTGGGCATGGAGAGCGGGCAGATCGCCGACGCTGACCTCACGGCCACGTCCTCCTTCAACGATGGCAACGTGGGACCACAGAACGGAAGGTATGGATGCTCCAACTATTTTAATATTATTATAAGCGATTAGTACCTATAACAGTCGTAAGTTGGGATAGTAGACTTCATTCCCAGTAAGCTTAATATTTGTGCCGACTGAGTTAGTGGAATATAGATAAAGGGCCGGTTTTTCGATTTTAAAAATATTAAAAATACGTAAATTTTTCATTCGAAATATTATTTTATACATTACAACTGTTGATGAAACTTTGGCAGTATTGCATAAGGCTATCCAATCACAAAATTGCTGTATCTGACCGTAAAATGCATTAGAGGTGAGAAAACTAATCAGGGAATGGGAGCTTAGGCGCCATCAGAAAGTTGACGGCTTTACTAAACAGTGTAAAGTCTAGTTCTAGTTTTGTATTTAATATAGCTTTTAGAGAACTTTCCCTTTAAAACATGTGGAAAGTTTTGGTAGCAGGAGTCCCCAGCTAAAGTTTTATTCAACATGTGTACACAATTTTTGCTAATTACATCAGTTTTCGCCTTTTCAACGAGCTCCCTCAGACACTATTTCATATTAATTCTAACTGCAAAGTTCTAGTTTTGATGTCCAACTGCCACGAAGCTCTGAGTGCTTAGTCGTATCTAATGTTGCAAACATTAAAGAAAACATCTTGCAAATTTTTAAGACCCGACGCAAAAAAGGGAAGTTTTATTGTAACGTACTTAGTTTTAATGTAAAATATATGGATGTTGGTGTAGTGTTTCTAATTTTTTTGACGTCTCTCTCGTGGATATAGAGTTGAAACTTTATCAACTTTAAAATATGATAATTCGCGATGCGCGTGGTATAGTCTTGGCAAAAATGCATCGTTGACTACTTCATGTCACGACAGAGTATGTAACATTACCTAGGACCCTAAAAAGACAAAACGAAAATCGGTTAAGCTCCGTTTGGGAGCTTCGCTACCACAGAAATATACAGGATGTTGCAAAAAGGGAATACTAAGCCGAAACCATAAAAACTTAGTTGGTCATGTGACTTTTTACTATGGAGAATAAATATTTTTTTTCGCGAATTTTGAAATTCTGATTTCAGTTTCGGGCTTAGATATCACATGCTGCACATGCTGGTTTCGGTTTAGTATACCCTTTTTGCAACACCCTGTATACACACATACTTACACAGTCACGTTAAACTAACAACACCCCTATTTTCCGTCGTACTTAGATCCAAAGTCACAATTTCTAATCCCCTACAGACTGAACCAGGAGATCCGAGGCGGCGCGTGGTGTCCCGCCTCCCAGATCACGACAGAGTCCACCGAGTGGCTGGAGATAGACCTGCGGGCGGTCAGGGTGGTCACCGCCGTCGGCACCCAGGGCCGCTTCGGCAACGGCCAGGGCGCGGAGTACGCGGAGGCCTATGTGCTGGAGTACTGGCGGCCCAAGCTGGGGAAATGGGTGCGGTATAGGACAGCTGATGGGACTGAGGTTAGTGTGTTTCAGGATTTATGCAATGGAGGTGGATGACTGGATAGTGTGGATCCTGACTGCCGAAGGTCCGGGTTCGATCCCCAACCGGGCAGTTATTCGTTTAAAAATATTTGTAATCGGGTCTCGGGTGTATACAATGTTTGTGTTGTGTGATAATTATCTCCAACCAGACTCGCGAGCTTGGAGATTTGTTAATAACCTTCCAGTCTTGCAGGAGCGTATTACAGAGGTAGATAACAAAGGCATTTTACAAGAAAATACTACTAACATTCACCGGATTTAACCTTCAGTTATTCTCTCAAATCTCATCTTATTGTTAGTGTACTCAACTAGTTCTCCTCTTCACCAGATCCTGACGGGCAACACGAACACGTACCTCGAGAAGAAGACCCGGCTGGAGCCGGTGGTGTGGGCCAGTCGTGTGCGAGTCATCCCCTACAGCTCGCACCGCCGCACCGTGTGCATGCGAGTCGAACTGTATGGGTGCCATTGGAGCGGTATGTGTCGTCAGTTGTTATTTTATCATCAGCCTTTATAGTCTGTCTGTCAGCGGCGCGTCCTAAAACAATCAAATAGAATTTTAACACTAGACTCGAAAGGCTGGTGATGATTTTTGGAAATTCCTGGTTTCCTTGTTGTTGTGAAAACTACTGAGCTAGACATGTGACAAATATTTGCAGGGTCACGGTTCCTCACAAATTTTACGTATTGTTGGGTTTGTTTTTTGACTGTAACTAAATAATGAACTTTTCATCATGAATAATTAGCACGTAACTTAACAGAAATAGACGATGATAGTTGAGTTTAGATAGTCTTCCCTTACAATGAAACTTGTTTACTTCGCCGCAAAGCGCTTATTGCATATTGTGACAAAGACGGCAAAGATTGTGATCTTCTAAACAATACGTATTTTGCACACTATTGTGCGAGACAGACCTCTCTGACTACAAAATTAAATGCTGACTTCATAACATGGACGTGATATTTCATTTGGAACGTCTTCTTTAAACGTCTATCTAGTATTTTTAAAGTAGTTCTAGTAACATCAGCTATTTAGTTTAATTCAATAAAGTTTAGAACCATCATCAATTGAAACAGTCATCGGCTCATCGGTCAATTGAACATAAAATATTTTGTGTCCAACATTTCTATTGTGAAATGAAAGTATGTGTCGGTTGATGGATGTAAAATTGACCTGAATTAAAACTTTAACTGGTTACTTTATAAGTTGTAATAATTTAATGGTACAGCAATGGGTCTCACTCCCTTCAAAACTATTATAAAAAGTGTTTGGGGTCATTCTATGTTACTAATTGTGTTAAGATATCACATAACATTTAGTAATATTTATGTAGGTGTAACATTTATTTATAGGTTAAATTATAAAAGCTAGTATAGTGCTCGTGAGTATCGTTTATTTACAGACACTACAGCTCCTGATAACTAAAAGATAAAGATAAAGAAACATTTATTCGACACATAGACAGCAACAACAACAAAAAGAAAAATACAGACTTAAAGAAAAGAAAGAAATACATATACAAGATAACAAGGCCAAAAAAAATAATAATAAAAAACATGAGGCAAAAACAAAAATACAGGCAAAATATAAAACAATAACACAACGGGTTGCTGTCCGGAGTGTCGAAACGGCACCAGCTCAGCATGAGCTGTGGACAGTAAGGCCACAGCGCTGATTTTCAGCTGGCCCTTTTAAGGGACCTCAGTCACGTACACGAGTACCTACTTAACTATGTACAAACAAAAAAATAAAAAATAATAATATATAAGTATAGGTATATGGGACGTGTGTGTTGTGTGAATTACTGTTATGAGTGTGTATGGTAAGTAAATAAATAATGCAGCTTACATTAAAAATATATAGGTATGTGTGTGTAAATTCTGTAAAAAATAAATAGTACTTGTTAAAAAATAGTAATAATATATATACTAATTCCATTAATAATACATAAATATTACAAAAGGTATCAGTAACATAAATACTAAATACAGAGCAAAATAAATATAGTAATAGTGCGATGCGAAAAAGTAGTGGGTAGCCATATTGAAACGGCGAACGCACCCACAACCTGCAGCCTAAAATAAATTTCAGTAACCGGGCGCAATAACTAACTTTAGATGAGAGCTCAAAAAGCTATTGTTTATGTACACGTGTTATTATGTATTGTTAATTACATAAAGTAGGTAGACGCTATGAAGTACCTAACTACTTCAATAGTCTGGTAAAGTATGATATCCCTTTATTTATACTCCCGTCTTATTATTCCCATTGTCCATTGTACCAGCGGAAACAGAGCCATAACGTTGTTTGCAATCGGTACATTATTTTATAAACTAGAATCTAGATTAAAAACATGTCCTACGTGTATAATTCACGTGCACTGAATCATAATGATAAGTCGTCGAAGCTTTGAATCATACAGTAGGTAAAATTTACAATTCGATAACAATACATAGGTCTTCTGATTGTGTGATTCTAAGAAGTATGTTTATTGTTTTATCTCATATTCATCACAATATAGGAAATATCTACAGCTCAGTGCTTACGCTTAGTACATTCGATACACTTAATCTGAAGCATTCAAGTGAACTTGCAACTCACTCAAGAGTTGCGAGTTCAATTCGCTTCCCCGTCTGTACCGACAAATCCTCGCATTAGTGAAGTTTCACTTCCATAACACCACTCGCTTTAGCTAATACGAAACTATGTTAGAACTCGAACTAATAGCAACAGCAATTTCAATTCAAGAGTCATAAGCATAAGACTGATGAAATACTTGACTTGAAAGCTATGTACTTAGTAAAATAGTTGAGTCGGTAGTGTGCAGAATCAAATTATTTGTCAGTTGGACGCTAAACGCATTAGGAACCGGTCCTCAGTTGAGGACCTCTCTCTACTCGCCCCAACATAATTAGTCGGGTTACAAATTACGTTGAGACTCGCTCAGATTAGACAAGTAGCCGTTGCCTTGGCTTATTCAGTTATTTATGACTAGTTTAACTGTATAAGTGTTTGGCGTTACTAGCTAGCTTCGGTTTACTAGTTACAAGGGATTTCCGAGGCTATTGACTCAAATACTAGCATATTTTTCGTTATTTTTCACAAAATAAATTATACATAATTATGTTAAAGCAAACGTATGTCTAAAGTAACGACAAACTTATTTAGTAGGTACTACCGTGGCCTTTCCGCCATTTCCCCACCACTCTTGCTGAATCAACCCAGGTGTTTCCGCCAACCGAACTATGTCATCGACCCACCTGTCTGGGCGATATATTATATCGTATACCTTTATACATACATCACATAATGTATAAAGAAGCAGTATTGTCGGCGTTTGTCTCCCATCACTTGGTATTCCGCTGGGGTATAGCCGAGACGGATGACGGCGCTCGACTTAGAAAATATAAACTAACAGACACTTTTTGCTAGTTTCGCACCCTGAATGCTAAGCTACAGGAATTGAAAGTCATCTCTTTATTTCAATTGTCTCGTTTTACAGTCTCGCAGCTTAACACTTGTGGCTGTTCTGAAGCAACTAATTTTAAATTTAGTTCAGTTAAATGCCAAAAAATCTTAGTAAATATTACAAATACTATATTAAATTATATTTATACGATCGATTCATTAAAAAAAAACTTTCACAATTACTTATAATAATACTGCTCTAACTCTGAGCTGTATAAGTTAACTTCCCACAGGATACTCCTTAAAGACAATGCAAAGCTCTCGCAAAATGACGTACTAAAGTACATCATTTTGCGATGTAAATATCAGCAGTTGTTGCCTTATTAACGTCTGTTCTGAAGTTAAGAACCTTTAAGTAGACTTACTTACTTCAAAGTAGACCTGCACATGAGATCATGTGGTCGATAGCCGATCGAGCGCGCCAAGGAAATCCAAATTAGGAGGCAGATCGACGGATAGTCCCTTGAGCACCGCCGCCACTCACCGTCGCCGTCTGCAAACTGTTTAAATTACAATTTAAAAAGCTTACTGGAAAAGATAAGTTAATGGACAGCCTTAAAATAAACATTTTAGTGCGCATGGGGCAAGAAAGAAGCCTCCTCGAGTGACGTAATATCTGTTCATGTATATGATGTCCGGCGCACCCTGGACAGTCGGGGACTGATGCTTATCTGACTAGCCAATCCTTTCACCACCATGAGACACTGTATAGCTCGTGTTCTTGACTGAGGTCACCTTATTAGGGTTAGCTAAAACCCGTGTTGTAGCCTGTCCACATGCTGAGCTTGTACACTTTGGACCCTCCGGATTCAGCAATCTTTTATGTTATACTTTGTTTTCTGTATTGAATTGTTTCCTGTGTTTTAAACTGCCAAATGAATGTTTCATTATCTTTACCTACTCGCCTTATCCACACAGCGGGCATAGTCTCCTACTCGATGCCGAAGGGCGACACGCGCAGCAACGGCGTGGAGCTGACCGACGTGTCGTACGACGGCGCGTGGGGCGCGGAGCTGCGCGGCGGCCTGGGCCAGCTGCTCGACGGCGTGTTCGGCGGAGACGACATCAGGTATGTGCCCGACACACAGCAAGGAGTAAGGCAGTATACTTGGCACGGGACGTAAGGTGCGACAAAGATCCTGAGTCGTGCTAGTGGCTTGGAGAGCGAGCGCAACCGGATCCTTTATACATATCCCAAGGTCTAAATTGCGTTCCTTAGCTTGAACCATTTCACTTGGTCCACTGCGGGTGGGTTCACATATTTAGATGTGCTAAATCTAGATATGCAGGTTTCCTCACGATGTTTTCCTTCACCGTAAAAGCGATATATGCATTGTACTGAAATTCAAAGAACTCATTGGTACAGTATGTCAGCGCCGGGATTCGAACCCGTATCTCTGGCATGAGAAGCGGGCGCTTACCCGACTGAGCTACCACCGCTCCTTGGGAAAGACCTAGTATAGTGTTCTTTTGAAGCAGTGAACCTTTACTGGCTACCAAACCTGGCTCAAACCTTGACCAGGGAACCATGCCCAGTCACCCTTGACACACCATGTTAACTAAGTATAAAACAATAACTCACAAATGCTATTTCCTTCTCCAGGGAAGCAGCCAAGTCGTCCCCGTGGGTGGGGTGGCGCAACGACTCGCGCCCGCAGCCGCCCGTTCTCTTGTTCGAGTTCGACCGCGTCCGCGAGTTCAGCGCGCTGCACCTGTACTGCAATAACCGCTTCATGAGGGATGTGCAGGTGAGGGTCACCCGTAGGGGATTTAACCCTTTGACAGCCAAGCCTCTTATTCATTGTCATATTATTTGGCACGTATCTAGTCCGTGATCAGCTTTCAAAGTGTTAAAAAAACCGTTATATTTTTGACTTACAAATGATGCAACAATATCCCGCTGATCCATCGTCACACAATAGATGCCTCTAGGAGGGTTCTCTAAATTCACGAACGAGCTATCAATATGCTCCTCCTCCCACTAGGCCCACGGTATGTTAAATATATTAATTCAACGAGCAGCAGCGCTCTAAATCTTTGCCTTTCGTAAGCTGACCTCTTAGAGCCCAGTCTCTAAATTCACCAGATTTCACCATTGAAGAATAAGGCTTATCCAAGAATAAGTCGTAAATTTACTCGAGAGTAAGCAACTATCCATTCTTACACCACCACACGTACTAACCTACTCCCACACCCCAGGTATTCTCCGAAGCCATAGTGACCTTCTCGATCGGCGGCCGCCACTTCCAAGACGAGCCGATCCGCTACCAACACCCCGAAGACCACATCTTCGAGAGCTCCCGCAACGTCACCATCAACTTACACCACCGCATCGGGAGGTGGGTGCGGGTCGAGCTCCGCTTCGCAGCCCGATGGATACTGGTCAGCGAGGTCGTGTTTGATTCTGGTGAGTTTACTTTTGTTAGTGAGATGAATAGTATGTATGTTTGTTTTTAAAAGGAGTGGGAAGCCCGGGGTAGATGTCTGATCCGCTGTACGGACTACATTATACTAGTTGAGGAAGGCCGAAAGCAGTGTGTTGTGGCGATCCTCGAGCAAAGCCTATGTCAATCTTTGGATGATTACGGGATGATGGTGAAGATGATGATGTTTTTTTTCATCGAGCGAAATTGGGTCTCATTCTTAAAAGCTTTACTTATTACGTGTTTAGTTTCTTCTCGAGCCGCTAAGTTTTTAATGACATAATAATAACCACCTTTCCAGACGTGGCGCAAGGCAACTACACACCAGAGATCCTGAAGCCAACAGGAAGCAAAGACAAGGCGAAGCCAACACCGAGCAAAGAGGTCCCTATCTCCACCGCTCACCAAGAAGACCCTCTATACATGGCCATAGTCGTCGGAGTCCTAACCGCTTTGGTTATACTCCTGGCTGTAGCTGTGTTCCTCATAGTCCATAGACACAGACACAGAAAGTGTTTCTCCTCTCCTCTAGCAAAGACGACGGTGGCTAAGAGGCAAGAGGACAGCTATAGTCGCTGTGGGACGTCTACATTGCCGCCGGTTCATAAGCTGAATATGGAGAGTGCGTTGGAAGTGAAGTCCGATGAGTACCAAGAGCCGTACCAGGCGCTCAAGTGTACGCCGTACTTCAGTTATAGCACGGTCCAGTTGGAGATGAAGGACTTTGTCAAGGATTCGAATACTGCGTTGTCTGGTAAGTAGCTTTAGCGGATAAACTTGAAGGTATATTGATTGTGTGTAGTGTTATAAAAGTTGTTAGGATGCCCGATTTTCTTGCTTGAATCGATCTTTTGGATTGTAACTGCATGAATCGATTCTCGATATAAATCGTATAGCTTTGAATCGAACTAGTAAGATCGTTAGATTTAAAAAAAATACACAGTTTACATGCAAGTTTTTATTAAATTACAAGCCTTGTCTAAAGTCTTGTAAGCTAAATATTCCAACTTTTTCTAGCTAACACACGTTTCTTCTTCCCCAAACAGACAGTTCAAACTACGACTACGCAGTGCCCGAGCTATCGTCCGCGCCTCTACTATCGAAGCGGCCTCGCTTCGGGGACGGCCTCGACCGCAGCGACCTCATGGGACATCTCGACCCAATGGCTGACTTGGACCGCCTTGGGGCCACGAGTTCCATACGGTCGAAACACAGCTCTAGGGTGAGGGTTTGTTGAATATGTTTTTGGAGTAGTATTTGAATTATCGTTGTATGTAGTATTTTGTCTTGCTATATTCTGTGTTCTACAATGTGTTTAAAGCAGGCGACATGTTATTGGGCAATGTTCGCGACAACAGCTGTCTTTCTTGTTCAACGGATTGAAATCAGTGTGATACGATCACTTTGTCTATATACGATAAGATACTACGCTGCCATCAACTATTTTCAAAATGCTTTATATCCACACCACATATCGTCTTTTGTAACCCTTGGAATGGTTCGCCGATTCATAGATCCACACGAGACACTATCAAATTTTAATTGTAGGTATCTGATATCCGTGAATATAAGCAGTTAATTAATAAATAAACAATAAGTAACAACAACCACACCCCTCCCTCGCAGTCCCCGAGCCAGCAGGAGGTGATCACGGAGCTGAAGCGGCGGCTGGAGACGACCAGCGTGATCGAGTTCCCGCGCCACCGCCTGCGCATGATCTCCAAGCTGGCGGAGGGCGCTTTCGGCACCGTGAGTGATTTGTTATACAATTATAAGCGTGAGTGCGTGAGTTTTGATGAGGTTTGACAAAATTCTGTAGCTGGAAAATATTTGAAGTTTACAGTTTTGGTAAATTTATTGCTCATTGTTATATTTTATCAGAATTGTAGATCCTATGAGAAACAAAGCGCATAAGGTCATTTATCATTAAATCTTGTGAATCGAACTATAAAGGTGGGTACTGACCAACACACAACGAGCGTGATTCGTGCAATCAGTACTTAATGTTACAGTATAACCAGCGAGATTTGCATAACATGCTCGCTGGGAATGTTACATTACAGTCCGTAACGTTGGCCAGTACCTTTACAGATGTCACTCCCGCCATCTATTTATCGTCCAATCTCCTAAATTTACTATAACCCTCACCAGGTATACGCTAGCTTGTACACAATAGACGTTTTGAAGAGCGCGCTTTAGGATATATAAGTCTATCCAAGGCGCTTATTAATTACATAAATGCAAGCGCGCGCTTCTGATATATCTTATAGTAACATCTGTTACTCCCACCATCTATTTATCTATTTATTTATGTGGCCAAGGGCGCTGCAATAGCTGAGTGGACGCCTTTTTGGCGGACACCAAATTTATTCATTACTTCTTTATTATGGTGTTTAATTAAGTATAAGCTGTCATTGCTTTCTTTCTTTCTTTTTTCATTGTCAAATAAAGTTTTATCTTTCTTTATTTATCGTCCAATCTCCTAAATGTTACTATAATTCCCGTCAGGTATACGTGGCGGAGGCGGACGGCGTGCCGGAGTACGACGGCACCGTGACGCCGGAGAAGCGCCTCGTGGCCGTCAAGTTCCTGTGCCACGACGCCACGGCTAAGGAGAGGTATGTGTTGTGTGGCTCTTTGTTATTCTTCGAGGACTTCAAGTATACTTTGTAGAATATAGCAGGAAGGTAGTCCTGTGAAAGCTGTTAAATATCTACATATATTTTATTTGTCATTAATTTATCAACCATAAGCAGCTGGCAATCAACCTAATGGGACTCATCTTTATTTTATATAGTATAATCTTCAAGAGCGTATACAAGCAGAAAAGCTTTGATCCAGCGCCGATCGACTGGCAACCAGCGCATATGAGCGCGGAGAATGTTGTATAGATGATTTACTTAATTTATAACGATTTAGTCATTTTTAAAATTATAAACATCCAAATCATCCGACTACTTAACTGTCTAAGATCGTGGTTCCAGTGAGCCGGACAGCGTTCCTAGCTAATAAACCTAATTCTGCATTACCACCACCAGGGAAGAATTCGAGCGAGACGTCCGAATACTAGCAGCCCTTTCATCCCCCTACCTGGCCCGTGTCCTAGGAGCATGCCGCTCCTACCCGCTAGCCGTCGTCCTAGAGTACCTAGAACTAGGCGAGCTATGCGGTCTGTTTATAGATCTATAGCTTTATGCCATCCGAGTTCAAACTCTCAACATAACTACGCATTATTTTATGTATGTGTACAAATAAAGAATATTCTATCTATCTATCTAACCAACAATAACCATCAACAGGGAAGAATTCGAGCGAGACGTCCGAATACTAGCAGCCCTTTCTTCCCCCTACCTAGCCCGGGTACTGGGGGCTTGTCGCTCCTATCCTCTAGCCGTGGTCCTAGAGTACCTAGAACTAGGCGAGCTATGTGGTCTGCTGCGCGCGTCGCCGCCGCTCTCGCCGGCTCTAGCGCTACACGTGCTAGAACAAGTCGCCGCCGCCATGAGATATTTGGAGTCGCTGAATTTCGTGCACAGGGATCTTGCTGCAAGGTATGTTTAGTGGCTGCTGAGTTTTTTTTTATTTAATACTTAAGTGTGTTTTAGGCTTAAAACGTAGGTTAATATATTTTAGTTCGTATTAAGAAACATACATAAATACAATTTCATTAAGTATTAGATTAATGAAAAATATATCCTAATAGGTACAAAGTTATTTATGTACTTTTGTACTTACTCCACAGCTGCTTCTAAAGTATTCCTTTGCCATACTTATTTATTATTATAAGTAGTACATATAGCAGTAGATATTCAACAAAATATTGATTGTATTATGCATATTCCAGGAACTGCTTGGTCGGCAAAGGTTACCAGATCAAAATCTCCGACTTTGGCACAGACAACGAAGCGTACTCTAATGATTATTACAAGGTACGTTGTTTATATATTCGTCGTCTTCATTTTAAATTTTACTTTAGAGCATCTGCGCGTGAGTCGATTCGAATATTCCCAAAATTTGGGAAACGGTTACGCGAACAGACCTGACGGAAATTACATTAACTTTTAGGTATTAGGAGATTTAGGAGGTAGGTTCTACTAATAGGAAGTATCATGGCCATTTTGAAAAAAAATACGTTTTTTACCGTCGGTTGGTGGTTAAAAAACTAATATGTGAAATAAATATGCGAACTATGTGTTTTCATATCGTTACTAGTGGATTAAACAGAAGCCTTTGGTGACAACCCTAGACCATCTGTAGTCACGGTAGAAGACTAAATCAGTCTCTTTGTACACAGGTGGAAGGCCGCATAGGGCTGCCGATCCGCTGGGCGGCGTGGGAGTCGGTGCTGCACGGCAAGTACACCACCAAGAGCGACGTGTGGGCCTTCGCAGTGACCGCATACGAGGTGCACACGACGTGTCGCCGCGCGCCCTATCAGCACCTCACTGACGCTGAGGTGAGTAGTATAATCCTAACTAATTATTATAAATGCGAAAGTAACTGTGTCTGTCTGTTACTCTTTCACGCCAAAACTACTGAACGGATTTGAATGAAATTTGGTATACATACGGTCTAGACCCTGGGAAAGAACATAGGCTACTTGTCATCCCGGAATTCCCACGCGAAAACTTTTTAAGGCGAAGCGAAGCGCGCGGGATATTATCTGGGGACATCTCACAGACTGCCATCTGACCCGAAGCTAGGTAGAGCCTGTAATATGGGTATCGGACAACTGATATCATCATGTAAGTGGAGATGGATGTGTTAGAATCACAGCTTGTACTGTAGAAGAGGCTGTTAAAGATATGGACAGAAAACTGTGAAATACGCGGTTTTATACTTTTCTAAGAAGGACCTAAAGCAATAGCAGTAGCAGTGTTGTTAATAATGTAGTTAAAGGAGGGATGATATAGTAACGAAACATGGGTCCGCTGAACCTATGTAACTGCAGTGCGAATGCACCGCGCGCGCACGCACTGATTTTCAACAAAAAAAATGGCTGTACCCGGCTGCGCAGGCGCGACTCAGCGCGACGGCGTTGTATTTTATTTTCTAGCCACACCGAAGCATCATACTTCTAAAACAGCGCTCAAACTGCCGAACTATGGTGCAACTGACCTGCCTTGCTAATGCTTTCGGTGTGCTTTTAGAATGGTAATTTGTCATCTCAAAAAGGGATCGAGTTTTAAAAAACCTTGTATCCGTATGTTGATACATCTTTCGGTCACATTCACCTTTCTTACAAACAGATACTAAAGTCCAAACTAACCCACTTCCAGGTCCTAGAAAACCTATCCCACATGGAAGCCGACGACGGCTTATTCGAGTCAATAGAGCGGCCGGGCACCTGCCCCCGGGACCTCTACGACCTGATGCGGGAGTGCTGGCGGCGAGACCCCCTCGAGAGACCCTCCTTCAGCGAGATCCACATGTTCCTGCAGAGGAAGAGCCTCCACTACGCCACCACGTGATGTTAGAGGCAGCGGGGGGGAGATGTATGCTTGTGAAGATGGGAGAGTAATACGGCGAAGGTGATTGAAGTGTGGTGAAGAATAAGGGTGTTTTTAACAACATGCGGGTTTCATGCACGCGAGATGGCCGCCATTTTACCGCGTCTACCGTGCATATTTGTTACTCGTATTCTGTCATACGTATGACCGAATGCGGGGCAATCCCGCATGTGATGAATCCCGCACGCTGTTAAAAACAGCCCAGTGTATTTGTTCGTCGATATATTGTAGAAGCATACGTCTTTCCTTGCAAGGTCTGAAAGTAACGGATGGTATTGCATCTTTTCGTCAATAAATTTTAATTTTATGTGTATTTGAACCTTGTGTAGGTGGCGCTACCATCGAACTTACATACAGGGCTGTTTTTATTGGTAACCTTTGATATGTTTCCCACAATACATAATGAATTGACGAACAGTTTTGTTGATATACATATAATACACATAAATAACAATCAATTAATTAAAATAATATTGACAAAAGATGCAAAAACGTCACAGTAAGACAGCATAATAAACCAATAATACTTTGTAAAGTAAGAGTCTTGTATAGAGGATTGTTCGAGGACTTTTCCTTGATTATTTATTTCGTGTACTTATAAGTTATGTTTCTTACATTCTATTGTTAGATAACCGCAACATCATTACTATGAATATGAAGCTATTTCAAACATTCACTTGAAATCACTAAACCTGAACTACAAACAATCACAAATTAAAACCACCAGAAAATTTCCCTAAATGCAGAAATTATCACGTACAATAATATTTACTTTGCCTTCAGGAATTATAGGTCATTTATAATTATTATCATAAGTTACAAACAAATTAACACTTTATTCTTCTAGCGAAAATAGTACTTATAGACTGCTTAAAATAGAATGCGTAGTCATTTTAAATAAATACCGTTAAAAATAATAATGCGTTGAAAGAGAGATAAATAAAGTAAAGTAATAGGAAATATTTTCTAATATTGAATATCTGATAGTGAAACCCGACTGCAATCATATTTAAAGTATAAAAATATCTTTATATTCTAATGATAAAGTATATTGTATTGGTACAGCTGTTAATGTATAGGGATTGAGAGAGAAAGGCAGATTATGTAACTTGACCTTATGCTGCGGTTTGAATTTTATAATATATATCACGTGCATGTTTTAATAATCCAAACTAAAAAATATGTAGCATATTTTCAAAATTTTACTGATCATTATTTTTCTAAATCTGTAATTATTTATTTATGAAACATTAACTTTCTTATCGCAACATAAGGAAGAGTCTTTTCATTATAGTTCTATAAAATTGTTAAACCTGTAGAGTTAAAAAATCGGTTAACAAAATAGTCTTCCTTCATATTTCGCAGTCGGGTAAAAAGTGAAATAAATTTTGTAGAATCGTTTCTGTACGGTATGATAATATTGGATACTTAGATTTTCCGTAAATCTGCTTAGTGAAAATGAACAAAGTGCATCTCTATGAAATAATTAAAATATAAACTAGATGTAAAAGGTAAATTAATAGACCTAGACAGACTAATTAAAAACCGTACTTTGAGCCTACTTTTAAATATTATAGAAGGTAATAAACGTACAATATTGTCCTTATACTACTACTATTATGTAGCATTATTCCAAATTAGTTACCCGCAGTACCTTTTTCCATTCTTAATACTACACCAACACTTCTGATATATCAGTATTCAATAATTCTACTAAAACCATCAAATGTACTTACACGCACAAAATATAGCCGTTGTGTGGCACACGTAGGCTGCGGTGGGACACATTATGGTGTCTTTTAAACATAAAACATGATACTTAACTATCTCCAATGACCATTGATATTTCATTACAAATTGTGCCCTCACAAGTTTCTATTTCAACACAGAGCCACTCTCGATTGCGGCTAAAACGTTAATTTACTGTGGCAAAATAGCACATTTTTCTACAAAAAATAAAATAAAAAAACATTCTTACATTTTAGACGTAAGGCCTAATTATTTAAATATCTGTACGGACTGGCCTGCATATCTCTTATGAATCTATAAATTTATGAAACCACATCGAATATATCACAAATCTCATAAGTTCCCAATATGTCTAAGTTTTATTGACTGAATATGTTTTATGCAGTATTTTTCTATATTTTTTTATAAAGCAATGTATTTTTACTATGTGCGGACATAAAAATCTTAGATGACACATATTTTTATGTGAAAGTTTAGTTTTGTTTGCGCAGTTTTAATGCACATATCTTCGATGTCTCAAAAAATATATGTTGCATTATGATTATAAAGAATCAGTTTTGGTTCGCATTTAAAATTTAATTTTACCAAAAAAAATATCAGTACCATTATACCACAAACTATTTTATTAAGATGCATATATAAATAAAATTAAGTTTACACTGTTTACAAATTATTGCTTAAGTTGAGCTATTCGTGTAATTTATAATTTTTACATCGACTTTTACAAATGGTTTTTATACTTTTTATGAATGTTTTATTGAAGTTATTATCTTTTACCAACTAAGCTTACAAGGAAATTGGTCAGTAACCTGTTCTTCCTCAATTTAACAAATGTGACCCGTACAAGTATTGTTTAAACTTGTTAATTGTACTTACTTACCATAGAAATATTAATTATTGTTAAGCTCTACCTATCAACTTTATTTTCAATTTGAAACAATCAGGTTATACATATTAATTATAAGTTATTTTGTTTTAAAAAAATAAATGATCAACTATTAAATTACCAAATTTTAACGGGTTTCCATATTTTAAAGTACCTGTGTGTTTTTGAAGCATGGGACCATCAATCGATATTAAAATAATTATTAGTATCATTTCTATAAATCCATCTCATATAAATTTTAATGCGTAGCTCAATTCGGAATTTAATAGTTAAATATCTGTGTATATAATATTTAATTTGTGGTATCTCATGTACTTACATAAATCCTCAGTAGAGTATAGTATATTATAAAGCTAGTTTGCTAGTGTTAGGTAATTTGTGGCTTTGGCCAGACCTTGATTTCAGACAACCAGCTGCCACATCTCCTTGTAAGCCTTGTAGGTAAAAGTTGATATCTATGACAATATACTACCGCGGCAGAGTTTTGTCTGCCACGTACGAGTAACTGTTTAGTAAGAGCCTAATTAGATAAGCACTTATCTAGAAGTAAGCTAGCGTTCTTATTTGCGTAGTAGTAAAAAAATAAATCACTATAATCTATCGTACACCGAGGAACCAATGTATATTAGGCTAATAACACATAAATAGACTTTTAACTAGATGTAAGCGAGTAGAACATTGTAGCGTATGCATTTATTTTTATCAATTTTGAGAAGGACTGTTGGCTGGACGGTAGCGGTACTGCTTTCAATAAGTCTTTAATTTCCTATCAATATTAAGGTTACGTTATGATTACATTTAACAGTTGATACTAAACCTAATTCTAGAGGTATTGACAATATATTGTACCTACTTGTTACATGTACTCTGTGTGTATGAAATGCTTGTGTTCCATCGCAAATCGCAATAAGCCACTCCGTTCAGCCTATGGGGCCCACTCTTAAGTTGACGTTATGCGAAGTCGCCCACCGATCCTTTCTGTGGCGTATTGAACACTCCAACAATACTTAACTACCGCACCGATATAACTCGTAATATTGACATGAAATCTATTGAGAAATGGTAACAAGTGTGGCGATGGAATCGCTACAGCATGGCCACAGAAGGGAGGCGGGTGATGGAGACTAGTGTAGCTGTACGTAGATAAGCAGCTCGTTAAGAATAGGCTATTCTTGTAGTTGTTAAAGATGTACAATAAAACACCCTCTCTGCCTTAGTGATGCTATCTTACCCCTTATGCTATGAACGAAATATCACTTTAGATGGAGTTTACTGTGTATTTTGTAAATAAGAGTCTTATGCTGATGTAAATTATTGAGCACTATGTAAAACTTAAATTCCTAACAATGGTCCAAACTTCACTCGCTTTTTTATTTGTACTATACGATATACAATTTCTATAATATAGATAAACAAATGATAAATTAGTATAGGGATACTACTTATGCTTTAATTTTTATTTTTAATAGATGTAAAACATGTATTTGTCGAAATGCTTAGTTTTCATAATCAAATTTTATGGAAAATGGTTGATACCAAATGCAGTATTTTTATTTTATACTCTGTCTTTATACCTAAATAAAAGCAATAATTAAATCTCAATTTTGTTTCAATTTTATTAAATCATTAAATTTATTCAACCTAAAGTTTACCCCAGAAACATAATAATACCTATGTGTAAGTTCTACCTAAGCAAATATACTTATAAATAAATAAATAGAAGTACATATTTATAGCTAGGTACTATCAGGGCACACCTACAGCCGAGAGCCTACCTAAAGCCTAGATCCGTTTAAAGCCGGCCCGCGTGTTCACTACAAACAAAAATCCATGTTCACACAAAAAGTGGCGCGCTGGATGTTATTCTCAAATTGTTCAACCATGGATTTTCCTGAAGGTACCAACCGAAGTAGGTACAACAAATCAAAAAACATTCCACATCCGTTTGTTTTTCCGATTAAGACCGTTTTTACCGTGCTCTTGTTTACAAACAGCCACCCTTATCTAGCATCCGGCGCGCAAACCGCGCGACTATAACATGTGAGTAGCACCGGACTAGCCAGCTCATAGCTCACTACACCACCAGCCACCATGAGGATCAGTCAAGTGGCTCTCGGCGCGTGCCTTCTGCACCTAGCTTCCTGCGTCAAAGTCAAGATGGTGATGCATTCAGACGAAGACAACTCACGGATGGACGACGAAGAACCCCACACCGAAGCCTGGGAACATAAGAAGAAAGCCACGGCCTCACCCTTCAAAATACGGAGCAACTTCGACGAAGACCGGCCGGCAACCGACAAGGCTCTAAAGGCTCTTCATCCGAACGACATGTTCTTCCCGCTGGTGTTCAAGCAGGCCCACATCAACAACATGTTCAAGTTTGGAGACAACTGGTACACTTGGACCACAGACAAGCGGTCGGACGGCACGGCGGCTCTGACCTACTACGTGTGCTATGAGGAGCCCAAGCACTGCGATGATGTTGGATGGGTAAGTGGTAGATTGCTGATTCTACTCAGTCTTGGGTACTTAAAGCCCGGGCTACTTTTGTTCTTTGACGGCTGTTTGCTAGTTAGTAATCTCGTAAATTGACGCTTTGTTCCTCAAATGGGTACCAAGAACACATAAATGCTATGGAAGTAGATTGTTTACAATAATAAGATTTCAAGTGTCTAAAACCGGTGGGTAGTTGGAAAAATATGCTGTTTTATTATGTCATACTACAGAAGAATTCTTAACCATCCTCTGACCTTTTGTTTTTTTCTGACAGGCGAGACCACATATTTTTCAAAACTACCCACCGGCTCGTCTGAGACCCTTGACTCCTACCTCCATACCGTTTCTGTGTTCCTGGTACTAGTCATTTGTAACTGTTGAAATAACGTCTTCCTTGTTATCGACAGCAGCATATTTCAAACTACCCGCTCGTCAGACCCCCGACTTCTGCCAACTACCTACCTCCTTACCATTTCTGTGTTCCTGGTACTCGATATTTGTAAATACTGAAATTATGTGATTATTGTTCATTCCAACAGGAGCATATAGAGGCGCCACCCAAGTGTGCGGTCCAGATAGACTCTCTGACGTCCGACGATCGCGCCTGCCTCAGCCCCTTCGGCGTGGAAGCGCATTACTGCGAGACTGCCGATCAAATGAAGGTGGGTTATGTGCCATCTTGATTTAGGGTGCTAGGCACCAGAGCTCTGCTTTGGAACAATGCTGTGGTGATGTGAAAGCATTGCCGTTGCCATCAGTGCTATCAATGTGGGCAAATCCGTAGTAAAGCTAGCTTCAGTAATGATGGGGGAATTAGGTATAAAGCCTCTCAAAAAGATGTGATGGATGTCCAGCTCTACCTATCCTGGCTACAAACCAGCAGCCAAAACAATTCATAAGCTTCACACTCACACCAGAATAGAAACCTTATCGTTAGAGAAGTACTCATCTTCCCTGATAGGAATCAATCAATAACGCTTGGCTGCTGGAAACCACTGGCCATTTTTTCACACTATTATTTTCTTACCTTCACCTATTACCAGCTCCAGGAGGGTTGCTCTATACTGACGAAAAACGAACGAAAGAGAGCTGTCGTTCAATCTGCACGTTTAATGCAACGAGATAAACCCGTGGCTCGCGCAGTAGCGATCCGAAACTTAGTTTTATCACATAGAGATTACCTCCAGGTCTAGTAGCACGGGGCGCATTTAAGTCGTGACAAAAGTTTTGCATTGCTCTCACTCACATCGCGCAGCCTCAACAAGAACGAGCGCGACGGACAACTTTTGTCACGTCTTAATAGCATCCCATGCTAAAGATGCTGGTCTAACCTCGTCTACCCAGTAGCGATCCGAAACTTCATTTTTCATCACATAGAGTGCCTCACAGTGACCCTCCCGGTCTAACCTCGTCTCCCCGCAGATAATTTCTCCATTTAAGTCGTGACAGAAGTTTTGCATCGCTTTCACTCACATCGCGCAGCCTCAAGAGCGAGCGCGACGGACAACTTTTGTCACGTCTTAATAGCATCCCATGCTAAAGATCCTGGTCTAACCTCGTCTACCCAGTAGCGATCCGAAACTTCATTTTTCATCACATAATCAAAAGTAACAATCTGTCAAAATCGTATGAAAGTAACTACCAGTTATAGATAGATAGAGATATAGAAACTGGCAGATAGAGTGCCTCATAGTGACCCTCCAGCTCTAACCCTGTCTACCCGCAGGTCTCGGACCTGGTCCACACGTGCGGCTCTCGCATCCGCTCGTTGTGGCGCTTCGTCCGTTCAGCGCGCCGCCCCGCCGCCGCGCAGAAGCCGGCTGATATCAACTCGCTGGTCTGCGAGGATGAAGACGAGTGCTTTGTCTCCGTCGAGTATAGGGTAAGTTATAGTTGTAATTTTGTCATATGTTTCCTATTTACTTATATAAAAAAACTGTAAAAACCTGTCACCTCACTAGCAAAAGTACTCGTATCTAAGTAAAGAGTTGTTAATTTTAAGGGGTCTTCGCACTAGACGAGCATGACTCCGGTCAGTGGACGCTGCGACCAAGCTAACTATAGGAATTATTGGCAGGAGAGAGTGCGACTGCGACCCTAAAATATGTAGTTTCTGTAGTCCGCCTCGCTTCGCTGGGCCATAAATTAGCACATACCTAGCATAGCAATACCGTCTGATCTTCTCTTTCCTGTCTACAGATACACCGCGACAGAATAACCTTCTCTCTTCACGAGCCGGCACGCGGGCAGACCTTCAAAAGTGCCCTCAAGCGAGACCTGGCTCCGGAAGACGAAGTAAAGACCACCGAGCGACCCAAAGAACGGTTCCACTTACGAGCCAAGAAGAACGAAGAAGAACCCAGAAGTAAAAAAGCACACATTCGCGCAAAGAGCAGGACTGCAGAAGGAAAGGGCGTGGTGAAAGAACGAAATGATTCCGGATACAGAAGAACAAAGAACAAGATCAAGATTAGAGAAGATGTGTCGTACGATCAGTCTGAATAGATGTTTTAAATATAGCATGACATAAATAAAGTTAAAATTATTAGTACAGTTGTCCAAAATTAATAATGCACATGCAGATCTTCACACCTGAATCATTAAATCGTAAGAGCCTTAAAAAAAGCACTAGCATTTTGCACCTTGTTCGAAAGAAATAGGAGTCAATATCATGTGTCACATTATCGAAAACTACCGAACTGTCAAAGATTTCTATGCGCATTATCAATTTTGGAGCACTGTACAGTTCTTTAATTTATTAAACCACCCAATAGCTAATTTTACTAGGGAAAATAAGTGAAGCGCACTAGATAGTGGTTTAATAGAGTCATTCTATTAGATAGGTGTATAAAGTCCAATTTAAATAAAATAAACTTGAATATAAAGTGGGATAGAGAACGATGGCCTATTAGCAAATTGGTCGGTCGACTGCACTCCATAGGTAGGCAATTGAAACATTTAGGTACTTAAACTAAATATGTATATAAAAATAATATATGAGTCTGTAAAAATGATAGACATGGTATGAGCAAGCATGGCGAAACGTGACTGCACAACATCGTAATGAGTGGGGCTGATAATTTTACAATATGTATGTCTACTATAGCGCAAATACATAAATTACAATAAATAACATACTTAAAAGTAAAGGTAGGGTATAAATAAAGCATAATAGATTTCCATTATTACTATTATCAGTCAATAGTTGGCCACTGTTGCTATATGAACCACCAAAATCTCTGGAAAAAATGTACATCGCAGTATTGAAATCACAAAGCTAATATTTAAATATAAAAATATCGCTAACGCGCAGCAGGTTTCCAGAGATGCAAATATAAAGAAAACAACAATTTTAAATTCGCAAAGAGTTAGAACAACGCAATGGGTAAAAACTATTTTTTTAGAAACACTACTTGAATTTCGCATATGGGAATAGTCATACAGCCCAGGAATCATGCATGTAAATACAGCTTCTAGGTTTAGTAGTCACTGTTCTAAAACATACACATTTCACAGGGAATTAACTAGAATTAACATTTTCATGTGGATTTTCGTTTTATAGTCAGTCGCTTAGCTGAACAAAAATGGGAATAACATCAAACAACATAACAAGCGCATCATAGGCCGCATAGCATAATGTATAAATAATATTTAACATCGACAGAGCATACTAAAATAGAGCAACAGTCACGGAGATAAATAAAACTAGCAGCGTATAAGTTATAATTTATTGATGTAAATTCTAGTATAAAAATATAAAAAGTTTTTTGAGTATAAAGAGTACAGTTTAACTCCCGACATGGCAATACGTATTCTACAATCACAATATAATTGTTACAAGACAAAAAATACTGTCGAGTTTCTCAAAAAATTATCGCATTTGCGCTGTATCTGAAAGCAGCTTTTAGGTAATCAGTTGAATAATCGCACTATGTTTTTCCATTTGAATTGACTTTGCTAAAGTTCTTGGTAAGTATGACCAGTATCTTAGTGGCAACATAGGCGATGGTTATAATATATAAAAATTAAGTTCAGAAACTCGACAGTAGAAAATATACCATCGTATGGCATAGATTCTTAGGAATGTTGAAAGTAGAAATCTTTTACATTTAGTTATTAACTTTAGTACAAATAAATCAGTTTCATCTCGTAACAATATCATACCTCACGTCGAAAATTATATTGGAATGTAAGAAAAGGATGCCATAGGCATTTATACATAAACTAGAAATGGTCGAATGCCTTAAGCCGAAGATTAGACAACCTAGACTTAAGGCTTCATCTTAAACTAAGGACGAGCAGTACGCTAGTACTTAAAGAGATACATAATAAAAGATTATATAAAATCACAACATAGAGAGCTGTTACAGTGACATTCTTTATGAGAAAATAAGATTAAAACAAAGTTACAGATCTAAAATCCTAATTTATTTCGGTGAATTAACTTCGCTAAACCTATTTAAATGATTTTGAAACAATACTGGCCAATTAAAGAGGGAAAAGATAAAACAAATGGAATGCTCCGATTTAATTCTTTTTAAGTTCGTTGCTAATCATATTGCTTATTTTCCATGTAATATTAAAAAGTTAAACAGACGGAATCATTTAGATATAGAAACTGACTGTGCAGAGTAAACAACAATTGACCAATATTTATATAAAAAATATAGTTTTTCATCTGCACAGCACCACTTTTCTATGCTATTTATATTAATCTCGACCTAATATTAATATGTAATTAAACTTGGAATGTATCCACATTTGACTTAATTAACCCAAGTGAGTAAATAGCTATGCTTGGACAAACCCTGAGAAGGGAAGATTAGAAAACGTGTGTAATCCTTTATTCTATATAATAATATATGTATTTATATATTTATGGTGTTTGAAAGTCGGCCTGGCCTAGCTACACAGATAAACATTCCGCCCTGTATATAATTATAAAACGGTATGTATGTATAAACTACAACGTAATCCACCATGTTATTATATCTAATTACTATAAAATACTATATACTAAATTGTCATGGAAAATTACAATGGGACCACATACAAACTCCATTTAAATGTACTAAGTACTTTAATGAAAATAATTGTTAAATATAAATATTTCTTTTCCTACTAGAGAGATTCAATTTGAGTAGTTTATTTTTCCCTGAATAGGGTCTTGGTAGTTTGTATTCAGCCCCTCGATCTATCATAGGTACCTTAATCATTTTGTTCATGTATTTTGAGCACAGTTTTAACAATACAAATTATATCTAATTTATTTATTTGTAACTCGCCAATCAGACACTGATAATCATCTCGATAAATAAAAGTTAAAAAATTGATTGAATGTTGCAAATTTGATCAGTTTCAACACTTAATAATTGACTTAAAATATCAATAAAAAAATAAAAAAGATTTTTTAAAATCATGAACTTTTCTCCGTTTTGTTAATTGAAATCAAAATTGACAAAATCATTTTATTAAAAAACTAAAAAGTATTTTTAAAATCATGGAGTTTTATTCTTTATGTATAATTTTCAAATTGAAATTTTATTCGAGCATGATTAAACAACACTTAAAATAATTTGATTAATAACAAGAAGAGCTGTAATCAAATTCGAGAGATAAAAATTAATAAATATGAATTTTGGAATGTTTTGTTTGTCTTCTTTAAATGTTATACTGTTTTTGTTTTTATATGGACACATTAAAAGTTGTACTAGGTTGACTTGACTATTGGAATACATGCACATCTAACGACAAGGCTATGCACCTATCGATGTATTTCTCGCATCGTCTTACGTAAGAGCATTGGTATATAACAAATTTGGTAAAAACGTACATATAAATGCTAAAATTAACGAGCTACCAAAATATTCAGTTAGACTTAACCTGGAAGTGATTACACTTGGAATGTAACGAGTATTTAAGTGGTATTCTACATTCTGCGTCTTGCTTCATGACTTTGTGGATACATTTCAAACATTCATCCTAGTAACAAGCAATCACTTCCAAGTATACTCTAAATATCACTTAAAATTGTTAATCTCCTTTCGTTTTAAAATTAGTTTTATTTTACGCTTATAATAATATCTTAAAACGTATATATGTATAATAATATCTAAAGTAAGTGTCAGGTTGATTATGCTTCCTTACACCTAGTGGAATGTAGAAAAATTCGTAAATCCTTACTTTTTCAATAATTGCTTGTTAGTTTTACCTCTTAAGAATAATGGTTAGAAAATACCCAAACCGCCATAACATACATCATAATAATGGACGTTTTAATTTTAAATATAACAACCTTCTCCTAAGTCGCGTGTATTTCTATTTGTTTTATAAATATATGAAATATGTCGCCGCGCATGCCTCCCGCGCGGTGGCCGCGGCCACCGCCTGCCTGCTTCTCTTTTTATCATTCGTTACTATGACACAATCTTTATTATATATAAATATATATAAGTATGTATATTATGAAATATTAAAGCTATATAATCGAGTCTCCTAAGAACACTTGTGTATCCGTTACTGATGCAACTTGTGAAGTTCACATCAAGTTATGTACTCAAAATTATTAACATTATAATAACAGAGCTATTTAAAGGTTTGCAAACTGCTTATCCGTCAAGTGTGATGCGGAAAACCAGGGGGAATACTCTTTATCTTACTAAAAAGGCAATCGAAAAATGAGGTATAAAATATCTTCAAAATCTTGGGAGCTTATCCATAAACCAGAATTTCAGACACAAATGTACGTCCACAAATGCTTAAAATAATACTTAAAACTACGTAAAGCATACAAATTGTTCGTAAAATGAATATACACATTTGTACTGTTAGGCTACGCAACCATTTTGACGTGCACTGTAGGCGGCTGTCTGAGCCTTCCCTTTTCTAAAATGTTCTAATCGGTTGCCATAGATTGTACGTGAAATAAAAGAAATTGTAATATTAACATCCTAAGCTAAATCTCGTTTCTGCATGATGCATAATTATTGTATAATTTAAGTGTTTGTACCTTATATTGTCAGTGAATGGCCACTTTTTATTTAAAACTACTCGTTTTCTTCTAGCTGTCTAAATACCTCGTTTGCTGTGCCCCAATCGTGCATGCTTATTACTATTACGGAAAGCCGATACTCGAAACCAACTCTAAAGTACCTATGGATTAATCGTGATGATTCTCTTCTACAGATGTAATGTCGGACTCGGCTTATAAAGTTATAACAAACTATTTTCCTACATTACGTAAAGCTGAGACTGTTCAAGAGGCGGATTTGACATTCAATATCAGACTTATTTTTAACCTAATATTTCCAACAGTTGAACAAATGGTAAAATATATACTTACTTATATTAAATTCTTGTGTTGAGCCATTTCGTTGACTACGATACTAACTATATGAATGTAAAAAAATATCTTTTAAAAACCTTATCCTGTGGATGTATAAATTCCGAGTATATATGTATGTATAAATAGCAATATTTCGAGTAAAATGTTTCGCTCAGTCTTTGGATCCTACAACATACGTGCGGGAATATTGTAAATCTTATTGTTGACTCGACGTACGCTTCCGAACAACGCGATCTCAAAATATACAAATAACTCGCGACTCGAACATTAGCCGAGCATGCACCTTTTGTACTTTACATTTCTAATAAAACGGACCTCAACTTTAATAAGTCTATTCCGTGGACTTGAAGACTGTCCAACGACATTTAAAATGAGCATTTTTAAAATGGATAAAAAAATACATAAGTAAAAATAATAAAAATAAAATTATAGGCCTAAAAAATGGAATGTTTGAAGAAAGTAAAAATATTGTGATAGACATAAAATTAAGAGTGTTGGTTTGTGGAACCGACGTGAATATTGTTTTTGTACTTGTGTTTTTGCGCCGTCGTCGCCGGCGCTACACCGCCTCGGTCAACTCCACGTCCACAGAGTTGGGGGGCAGGCCTTCTTCACCGCCAGAGTTGTTTTGCGCACTGTCGAATAAATATAAATATTCATGAATGAATCAATAATGAAATAGGTAGGCGAATGTGGTGAAGTGAGTGCTAAAGGAAACTTAAAAATACGGTTTACCCGTATTTGTAGTATAATAAAACTCTACATAAATTATATGATTATCAAAAGGCTTCACAATCACAGTAATTCGCTAAGGGGAAGTGGACATTTAGGGAACTAACTTTCTGTGAAGTGGACATTCGAGGAAATAGACCTAATGAACACACTGGACATTCGAGGAAATAGACCTAATGAACACACTGGACATTCAAGGAAATAGACCTAGAATTCCATAGGGGGCCAAAGCTATGCATTTAGTACTTACACTTAATAAATGGTCTGAATATACACAAATGTATGGTTGGCTCACCTGTCCTGATCTTTGTAGTCGGGGCCGGTGGGCGACGGCGGGTCACCCGACCATTTAGACATGTTCTGTTTCCTGCAATACATACCATATTTTGTGATAGAAGAATTACAAAATTTCATCAATTAGAGGGGAAATTCTCGACCAACCCGCATTAGGGTGCTTACATAGAGAATCGGGTTCCCTGTATCTACCTGTACCGGTAACCTGATTATGCGAAAACATTCGTGACATTTAAAAATCCGGGAAATGATCCGTGTACTCCGGTACAAGTAGATACAGGGAACCCGATTCTCTATGTAAGCACCCTTAGACATGGCAGATGGTATGAATTCCGGGAGATGAAAAGTAGGCTATATGTCATTCTGATGTATAAGAGGTATATAACTATAAAATTTCATTGAAATCAGTTCCATAGTTTTTGTGTGAAAGAGTAAGTGACCAAGAAAATTTTGCCTTATAAAAAATGGCAGTTTGTGTACAATATGCTTACTTGTCATCTTTGTAGTCGGAGGGATTCATCGGAGAGTGCGGTAGCGACGGCCATTTGCCAGACATGTTGAGTTTTCTGGAAAAAACATAAAATTAAATTATAATCACATCTAAAGAAATCTTTTCTTAAATTTATAAGACGATTATAAGAATTGCAAAAACAAATTGCGCCTTGAATGAGAAACTGTCCTTAGCGGGTTCCGCTCATCTCGCATAATCTTTATTGACCAAAACTCATTTCGCATAACTCGTATGGTTTAAACTTTTTTGGCCGAACCATCACTTTGCCAAGACTTATGTGGCATAAGGCTCGTTTCGTCTAAAACTCTTTAGGCACAATCTTTAAACACCTAAGTTTCGTTTGCTCAAATTTATGTTCGTCTATACCTATGTATAATCTTGTTTCTCCTAATGTTATCTTAATAAATAATATATTAAGTATGTAGTAAATGTACAAATTGTGGTATTTTTTTCCTACATCCCGAAAATCACCATATTGTATGATCAAAAAATCGAAAGTTAACGACTAATATAATTATTACAAACCCCATGAGATCGAAACCTAAAAATAGGTGCGACGACGAGCAAAGCGAGGAGGAGCGTGTTAGGTGCACATGTTCATCAAAACCAAAGCGGAGCGCAGCGAAGCGGAGCAGAGCGTTTTCCAAACAGCGGAAACAATACGATGCACCAGTTTGCGCTATGTAGGGAGACGCTCCGTCAAAGTTAAAGCCAAACGAATATTATTACTTTGTATAAACCTATGCCATAGCATTATTAGGCTATTCAAGATTTGGCCATACCATTATTAGGCTAAAAAATGTTATGCGAAATAACTTTTTACTAAACGAGATTTATGCCATACGATTTTCGGCGTAACGAGACTTTGACCAAACGTTACTATGCAATACAAGATTAGGCAAATAAATCTTATGCCAAAAAAGGTAGAACCGTCCTTAGCAGTCGTCCAAAACGGAAAAGCAAGTAAAATAAGATCATGAGAGTAAAGATTACCACAGGTAGATGCTATATTTGGGCTCGTATTCGATACTCACTTATCCTGGTCCCGAAAATCGTTAGGATTGATAGGTGTCGATGGAATGGACCCGTCTTGGCGCCATTTTCCCACTATCATGTTGGGCATCCTGGAAATAATACATAGCATGTCATTATTTTACATCCGCAGTTGCAAGCGAGCCTTAATTTTGAAAATATGCTATCTATGCTGCAGATCCTACAAAATAAAGCAAAATCTGTGTATGTGGATGTTTGATATTTTTCACATGAAAACGCCTAAATAAATATACAGGGTGTTGCAAAATTGGTATACTAAGCCGAATCCGACATGTGCAGCATGTTATATCTAGCCTGAAACTGAAATCAGAATTTGGAAATTCGGCATGTAGGTACGAAGCTGACAGCCTGGATTAACATAAAGCCTCGAATTCACTAGAGCACAAGTTCTGAGACTGTTACAGAACATCTACGGTGCGTGTTCTCAGAACATTTTGGTAACATGTCGTGATACAGAAGTCGCGCACGCGTCCACACTCTGCAACAGCGGTCGCTAGACCTAGTAAAAAAATATACTCTATATGCGCTAGACTGATGTCGCAGGAAGTTCTGTCTCGCGAGCCAAAACACGGAACCTGTTCTGCGACACGTAGATGTCGCTGTATAGTCGCGTGCGACGTCGCAGAACAGAGCGCGACGTCGCGGCGACACGTAGACGACATGTGCCTAGACAGGTTCTGCGACAATTTGTCGCCTAGTGAATACGAGGCTTTATAAACTATTTTTTTCTACAATTCCCAGTCCGGAAACTTTTTAAGGCGAAGAGGAGCTCACGGCTACACTAGTCATACTAAATATTTTTTTGATATTTCAGCTGCTTTCTAACTGTATATATTCAAGATTCATCATTTATTCAACGTAAAATTTTACAATTATTGTCAAGTTATTTTATATTTTAGAAAGAAGCTAGCACACAGCTATTCATAAGTTACTATAGTTTATTACTTCTATGGTGCTATATATAATTGTACTAGATATAAGTAAAACATTGCAGGTACTAGACATAAGCAAAAAGTTGAAAAGATGCTCGAGGAGTTTCTTCCGCCATTTCTTTCCTCCGCTCCGTCATTTGTGAAATGGTGGTAGAGTAATAGTAAAATTCTACATCAAAACAAACGATATTTCATTTAATTTCTATTTGCCACACTGGAAGGTCAAGGCCTGAACTGGACGGAAGCCAGAGCGGTTGCTGAGGACAGAATGGCGTGGCGCACGCTTGTAAAGGCCCTCTGTACCACCGGGGTACCATAGGACAGCAACAACATTTCTATTTGACACTTACAGTTTGTGCATCTGATCGGTCTGCGCGGCGAGGTAAGCCGCCTGCTTGCGGTGGTGGTACATGTGCACGCGCAGACAGCTCGGGTTGCGCATGCGCTTCTTGCAGATCTCGCACTGCAGCGTGCCCTCGAGCGTGTCGTGCTTGTCCCGGATGTGTACTTTTAGGTTGTAGCGGTTCGCGAAGAAGCGGTTGCACGATGGGCATTTCACGCCGCCCGTTTTGCAGTTCCAGCCTGTGGGGGTTTGGTGGTTAAAAGTTTGCATAATAAATTAATAATCTAGGACCGGAAGGTTATTGTCTCCAGGTTTATTGACTTGGTCACTAATCATCTGTCTCACTAGGACGCCATGGCGACGTCGCAGACAAAATGTAGAATTAAGTACCCTAATGTATGGGATAAATGCACAGCCATCAACGACGGTGCGTCCGTCGTAACTCATAATCCACGAGCGCTGCAATAACCATATATATTCAATATAGATGCTGTGGCCAATGGTGAAACGCACTTGACGACGTGGCCACACCGTCGTCGAATGAGGAGGTACTGTTCACGAGTTATTACGAGCTAGCGACATCACCGTAGCGACCTACTACGGCATGGCATTTTAAGAGTTCATGAGTGTTGTGAGTTCATTGAGATTACACGAACTACTTCGACTAGCCGTAAAAAAGGCGGCCTAAATGCCACTCCGCTGTATGTATCATAGACTACAGTTGTTCGACGAACCTCCCTCCTGTTTGATGTTGATGATGGAGTCCTTGGATGGGTCGGGCATCTCCAGAATACTGTGGTACAGGTCGCTGTCGTAGTCCAGTTGCGGCTCACTGTAATAACACAACCGAATATATTAGGAAATGTGTAAAGTTGTAGGTATGTTGTTGTTTATGTTTACGTTACACATAAAGTGCCTTAAAATTTGCCACTAGGTGTCGCGCGCGCCCTGCCTACGCATAGTATGGGAATGGATGGATGAAACATAGCGCTGCAAAGCCCGTTGTTTATCTGTATAAATGTACAAAGCAGCGCGACATAAGCTGCAATCGCGCTGCCTCCATGCGGCAAATTTGACTACTGCACGCAACGAACGTATTGTTAGCTGTAGAAAGTGGAAAAATTTGATGAGGCTGCAAGGGGGGGGTGCGAAATTGCGTATATGCTATTAATATAACGCCCTGTACGAAAATGGTTTATCATTATCAGACACTCAGCAATCATGTTATAATGTTCACTACTTGCCTGTCGGATGTGTATTCGATGCTGTCGTGGTGCGGTGACACGGGTGGCGGCGGGCGCGCCGCTTTCGACTTCTTCGAGTTCATGTTGGTCTTCGGTGGCGTGTTCTTTAACGTTCTGGAATGATCGACAAGTTGCGTTACTGTTGCCAGTCTGACTGTGCTTTAGTCCTGCTATTGGTACACTCAAATGTACAGGTTTATGAAGTGTATGTAAGTTTCATTGTCTCATCGGCTAGGATTTAAAACTCTAGGAATGTTTAGGAATATATTACTATGTGACGCCTTATAAAATGCACAAGATATAGGGAGGGATTCATAATCATTATGTATTACACACAATCAAAAAGCTATCGGAAAGCTATAGATCGCAACCAGTGGCATGCTTTGGGAGAGGCCTACGTCCAGCAGTGGACTGCTATAGGCTGATGATGATGGCACAATAAAAAAACCCATACCTTTTGATGGACTTCTTGGCAGACTCTTCTTCATACCCGGATGTGATGTTGGATGGCGACACGGAGGCCTCAGTAGCGATGGTGTCCTCTCCACCAGGCACCCAGTCACCGGTGAGGCTGTCGTTGGACTGTTCCGCTTTGAAGCTTGTGATTGGCTCGTCTTTCGCGCGCGCTGGCGGTGGCGATTCGCTCTTCTGATGGAAGTTTTGTGTGTTTAGAATACAAGATTGCAAATAGGTAGATGCAAATCATATTAGAAAGAACGAGTCGTTCGTCAAGTCGCGCGCCTTAGACTCGCGCGCCACACGCGAGTTGCCCCTCCCGTATTTACCTACTTTTTTTGTCGTCAACTCGCTCGACTGTGGAAATATGTAGGGTCAGCCACAAAAGTTATAATTTATTATGATTAAGGTAACTACTTAAAATGTATAGGGTATTTTATAGGACTTTACTTTAAAATAAAATCAGTAATTAATCTCGCTTGGCAAACTGTTCTTTTCGAACACCTCCAAACACAGGAACTATTTTTATTTGTTCGGTCTTTGTTATATTTATAACCTGCACGAAGCAGTACCGAATTTCCTTGCTGGGATGTTATGATTTCATGTGCAGTTTTTTTACTAGATGGACCTGCTTGCGATGAACTTCCTGGAAGTACTTAATTGTTACAGTTAGGTCTGTCTCTTTGACGAATGAAATACTTAAACGAAATTTGTTTTAAATTTTAGTGCTAATTCGATATTTAATGTAACGGTAACACAACGAAAACGTAACACTGTGTTTATATTACGGCAAAGTAGACTTGGTAATATAGTAAAGTTCATTTATTATAGGCTTACCCCCACAATAAATCAAAATCAGTAAAAACTGCCACATTTTAATATTTTTGCGCTGTACTGTAGACTGTAAGTAATGCACTGTACATCTCTGCTTCGAATTAGGAGAAACACTAAAACGACGTCACTAAAACAATGACGTTTTAACCCTTTAAACCGGTTTTTGCAACAAAAACTTGAAGGACATAGCTATGACAGGTAAAATTTGCGCACGGGATGAGAGAGATAGCAAACTTGGGTATCATGCGTCATAGGTCACATCCCCTTTTGCCTCATTCCGCACTTCCAACATAGGCTTTATTGTATCTTTATCCCAAAATCAAAGCATCTACTTTAATGGCGACTGTCTAGTCGGTACCTTCTTATGCTAATCAGCCAGGGACACAATATTTAACTATATTTTTTAGTTTCAATTCGTTTGCATCTGACAGTACTTTACATGGGCACGCGAGTTGACGATATAAAAAAACAGAAGATGCCAACTCGCGTGGCGCGCGAGTCCAAGGCGCGCGACTTGACGAATGACTCGAAAGAACAGGATTTAATAGGTTACATAAAGTTAATGTACCCCAAAGAGTACCAAGTTTGTATATGGGAGTCATTTCAATGTAGGGTAAGTTATAAATATGAATGCATTAGGTATAAAAAACTAAGATGATTTATCAATGCCATCTCAACAATAGATGTCAGAGAGCTCTTCCTATAGTTTAGGCATACAATTACAGATAATGCTGATGTATTCTCTCTGCAGATCAGGCAGTCAGCAAGTATCAGCATATCTGACTGTCTAATATTTTCACAATAACAAACACAACAAAGCATTTTTTTACAGTTTTCATAAAATGCAATTCGGTTGCCTCCTGATTCAAGCAACAACAAAGCCTCACTATGCAACTCAAGTGTTTGCCACTTAATACACTAACAAGAATCACTCATTGTCATACCTCTCGTCCAGCTGTGAGTCCTTTGACCTGCAGAAGCTCAGCGGTGTGTAGGAAGCCAGACAGCTCCTGTTGGCGGACGTGCACCTCCCCCTTGTACATGAACTGAAGCAGCTGCCGTAGCTCTGATAGAGCCACATCTTTCAGTATCACGATTGGGTGCTCACAAGGGTTCATCTACGGGATAGAAGATTTAGTGGTTAACAGAGACATGTATTTACTATAAAATAAACAAACATAGCACTAATGTATGGGTTTGAGTGTGTAAATAAAGAAACAATAAGTAAATGGCAAACGGACTTGCTAGCAAAATGTAGCACTCATTAATACTCTTTATGCTCCTCACTATTGCTACTTAAGTAATGGCTGCCATTTCCATAATATTAGTTATTTATTCACACAGCTAAACCAGCATCTTTGATTTTTAGAAATAGTTCCCGGCATCTGCAATCCGTTGCATTAGTCAGGTGGACACCTGCAAGCTAAACTGTGACTGTGGGGCTAATAGTTTGTTAAGTAGCTCAGTTTATGAGTCAACCAGAATATCACAACAATATTTTATATGACAAATTACACTCAAATATTCATGTGTATATATGTAATCAACATAAGAATGTTAAAGTGTTTTACAATTTAACAAGTATCTGAATACAGTGATTCATAATAAAAATTAAACCTACCTTATGAAGGTACTATTGAAAAAATTATGAGATCAAAATAATCATGAAAGGCTAGACATAAAGCCATTGGATATAAACTGTTGTTGAGTAAACCATAATAATTAAAGATTCCTTTAAATAATAAAGTGTAATCTGTTTATAATGAATACAATAAATCAATATAAGTAACATTATCTAAATATAATATTTACTCACTGAATGCTGAAATTAATACCTACTGACTAGCTATCAAGTTGAAGTGTGTAATGTAGGGACTTATTTGTTTATCATAATTATGTGTAAATACCTGAATAATATGAATAAATTATGCAAGTAAAAGAGGCAGACAGTCTGAGAGAAACCCCATCATAACACTTACTTTCATTAAAACCCATAACAACTAAATCTCACCAACATTAATCTAAAACTTACTTTCAACAACATAACTTTGCATAACATTAACAATGACATGTCAGGGCGCGGAAGGGTCCCACGTAAACAACGCATTATAACATCAACAACGAGAAAAATGAGTCATACCTTGAAGAGTTCCTTGAAGTAGGGGCTGCAGACGGAGAGGATGAGCTTGTGCGCGTGCACGTACTGGCCGCCCGCCGCGAGCGTCACATCCACCAGGTCCTCGCCCTCCAGCAGAGCGTGGAAACCCTGGGACAGGTTCGAGTGGAAGTCGTTCCATCGAAGCGAAAACTGCTCCGGCATCGCCATTTCCGACTGCGAACAACAAACCACCATCAGCTACACCTGGACGCGATCATACAACAAATAACTGTACACTCAACTTTCAGCAAATTACGCGTTCACACAATGAAAAATTCCACTCACTGAAATTGGCCACCAAGCTTGGGCTGCCACCTTTTACACACTAAACTATTTGACGTCGTGTTTGTTTGGACTAAATATACATTTTTACAACGTAATGTTAAGTGTTACAACAACGGTATACGCGAAATAATCATGAGATGAAACAAATACTGTTGACTGGCATGGCAATTGGCAAGGCAATACAAAAAAAAAACGGCCAAGTACGATGGGCATGGCGCATCGCATCAACAAGCGTTTGGTTCAGCTTCAGCAAGTAGCGTGTTTGGCTTCAGCTGCATTAAATCGCAAATAATAAAACTGGGTAAATAAATTATTTTGGCGAAAATTTAGAGACTCAGATATGAATTTTAATTCAAAATTAAATAAAATTAATTTAAAACTTTTATTTTGTAATCATGAAAAAATTCAAAGCGTAGCAAAGTTTTTTTTTATAGCAACATTTTTTTAATATTATGCCACAAAAAAAAACACAAGTTTTTGAGCCTCAGAATAATAACGGCGACGCTTCCTCCTTTTGTTAGCGTTGAATGAATAAAGTATTAGGGAAAAAGGTGGGAAAAGGCGAGATTCAATATAATTTTAGGTCAGAATAAGAACTGCTTTGCTTCGTATTTCTTTAATACGTATCTCAGAATAATAACAGCCAATCTTTGATAATCCCAGATAAACATTGACGTTTGTGATAATGAATGACATGTGTGACTTGATGTGATGTCATGTTTATGTCAGTTGAGTTGAAGTAAGAAATTGTTCATTGTTGAAATTTATTCACGGCAAATCGTGCCGTGTTTGTGCTCTAATCAAGGCTTAATCATTGTAAGTGTTTACAATTATTAAAAGGTTTGATAGATTGACCATGAATTAAACCAGTTTTAGCCAGCCGGTGAAGAAGGGATGGTAAAAATCGTGACTTACGCGAAGGTTTAGTGATGACTCTGTAATTTATCATGTTTGCGTAGTATTAATAAATAAAATAATACGTGGACATCAGGATGTCGGCTCACACTGCGCAGGAAGAGGCTGAGGCCGATAGGATTGCATTCCTGAAGAGAATATTCAGCATGGCGTTCTATGCGCTGGCGTCGTTCATGATAACCGTAGTGAACAAGACCGTGCTGACCACGTACGCGTTTCCCTCATACCAAGTGCTCGGCCTCGGCCAGATGATCGCAACCATATCCGTGCTGTGGGTGGGGCGCCGCCTCCACGTCGTACAGTTCCCAAAGTTGGACTCTGGAGTGTTCCACCGCATTTGGCCGCTGCCTGTGATCTACCTCGGCAACATGGCCACGGGACTCGGCGGCACCAAGGAGCTCAGCCTGCCCATGTTCACCGCGCTGCGCCGCTTCAGCATACTCATGACAATGGCAGCTGAGAGAGTGGTACTCGGGGTTAAAGCACCGAAAATGGTCCAAGTGAGTGTCTTTGCAATGGTTGGAGGAGCCTTGATTGCAGCAGCCGACGATATGAGATTCTCAATGCAAGGATACACATTGGTCTTGCTGAATGACTTGTTCACTGCTTCAAATGGAGTTTACATGAAGAAGAAGCTAGATTCCAAAGAGTTGGGGAAGTATGGACTGATGTTCTACAATGCATTGTTCATGATAGTGCCAGCTCTGCTGATTGCGTGGGCCACCGGAGACCTGCAGAAGTCGGCGGAGTACGAGCACTGGGGGGACACGCTGTTCCTGCTGCAGTTCCTCATGTCCTGCGTCATGGGGTTCATCCTGTCCTACAGCGTCATGCTCTGCACGCAGCACAATAGTGCTCTCACTACTACTATAATAGGGTGCCTTAAAAACATTTTTGTAACATATCTAGGAATGGTTATAGGAGGTGATTACATATTTTCGTGGCTCAACTTTGTGGGTCTGAATATTAGTGTTCTGGCCAGCCTGCTGTATACATATGTGGAGTTGAAGAGGAAGCAAGCTCCCAAGTACCTGTCTGTAACTGAGGCTAATGCACGGGTAGACACCGTATAGCAGTATGTTAAACACAAGACTGCCCAGTGGTCAGCATACTACAGTGTGTAGTATTAAACTGTTGGTTTTAACCAAAGAAGATTCTAAAGCAATCTATGGACATTCCTCACACAGTGAAAAGTAGAGGCAAATGAATGTGAATGTGAAAGATTTAAGTTACTTAGTTGTATGTAAAATCAGAGATTTTATTTAAAACTCATCTTATAGTGCCTAAGGTTTATTAATAACATATTTATAGTTATGTTGCCGATTTTAGAGAATAAATGAAAATGTATAGATTGTGTAATTCAAAAGTGAAGTAAGGACATGATAACACCATTTACTATGTAAGTTAAGTCATGTTAGAAAGATTCCAGTGTACATATTTAACTAAGATACTAAATGATAACTAGTACAAATTAGGATGCAATTATTTTTTACTTTTTTGATGTCATTTGAATTTATTGGACATATTATACCATTCATTGTTATATTGCGATTTGGATAATTTTAATAATTGTATTTTATACAAAATATATACAATACAGTATACATACATGTATAGGTATACTCCTAGTTGCTTAGTCATAACCATATTATGTGTTTAGAACCAGTAGCAAGTGATGGTTTGGATATTTCCTTGCAAACTAGTCATTTTGACTTAGCTCAAATGGTTAATAAGCAACCAAGCAATGTGATGACTGAAAGGATTTGATTAAAAATATAATAATAAAATTATAAGTGAAAAGAAATATCCGTCAGTATATTTTGAAAACATTAAATCCACTTACAAATTTTACGAATTAACTGAATTAAAAAATAACATCTGAGTACTGTATTTACTTCTTAGTATTCTACTTATTAGTATTGATATCTATTTTCATCTTTACTTACTTCAATTCAATTTGTTTTTTAATTTGAAAAAAACGAAATGTCTTACTGCCAGTTTCAATTTGCACATTCAACGATTATGTATCCGCCGATACTCCATACTGATTAAGAGAAGAGCCCGACCAAACTATCGGCCGACTAAAAGTCTGCAGTCTGCGGGGGGTCTTAAGTTACAACCTGTCAAAATCGTATGAAAATAACATAGACCTAATAATTACCAGTCATCGGTAGATAGTCATTGAAACTGGCAGCTAATGCCACTATTAGTTCTAGTGGCGCCGAAAGGCGGTCAGGGGGTCTACATATTGATGCAAAATATTTTTTGGGTGTCCTTAGAATTTTTATTGGTCACGTGACTTTTTTTACTAGTTTTTTTTTCGCGATATTACATTTTTCTACTTTTTCAACACCCAGTGTAAATGAAGTCTGCATTGAGTAGTTAAAATATTGTATTTATTTCCATTTATAAATTCTAATCTAATGATAATGTAATAGTAATGTAGTTTACCAAATAATCAAACACTAATCCAACTTGGCCGGATTAATTGATCAAACTATCTTAATCATTGTCTGTAGATAACTTCAAAGATATAGGTACTATTATACTTAGTAGGTATTTATTTTTGTCTGTAGGTAAATTATGTATGTAATATAAATGGATTATAAATTATTACTTAACGACAAGGTACCCAACTATTAAATGTTATCTAAAACGGAAATTTAGCTTGCGTAAGTTCAAAATTTATGTTTTTTTAATCATCAAAACTACGTATTGAGCTGCTAATAGTCCATACATTATTTCGTAAATTTCGTATTCATCAAGGCACCTTATTATTTGCTCTTGTTTAATGAGCGAGCCTCGTTATTACCAAAACTAGATGATTGAATTTAGGAATAAACTCGTGAAGTACACCATCATTTCCTAACTAAATCTGACTTTGCACAGACATAATGGATCATTAGGATAACGAATGTAAATTAATATTCGGCAGCAGTTTTGCAATAATAAAATTGTTATTTATAATAATGTAGTTGTAGATGATGAAATGAGCTAGCCAGATGCTGCATTAGGTAAAATTTATTTTAATTCACAATTCTCAGTCATCCGTCGGACCCACACACCTCACCTCACAGTTTGGCAGAAATATCTCAATAATTACTGTGTAATATTATTATTAGGTCATGTAGAGGGAGAGATGTAATACATTCCCAGAATTATACTGGGCCACCGATACCGCGCCGTCGCTATAGCGGTCGTGAGCCCTTCCCGCGTAAAGGTTTTAACCCTTTATAGGCAGAAAGAATTAATAAAATAATTGTATTTTTACCTTAACTCAATTATGGTACAATAATATTCAATTATTCAAAATATGGTGGCAATATTTCAGCCACTTCCTCTAAAATGGATTAGAACACGCACGGCATGATGTGAGTTGCATCATTGTTTGTGGAGCTCCACTCAAACAACTTACGTTTTGAGCATCCAAAAATACCTGCAGACGAACTAAGAACATCCCTTTTTCGAAGTCGGTAAAAAGTGGCCTTTCCGGTTGGTAACTAAAATTCAGAAGTCCCAGTCGATCGATTGTATACCTAACATAAAAAAATAATACTTAGGATTAGGTACAGCCTGGGTCACAGAAACGTGACCTCTCTGTGGCCAAATAAATTGGTCCATAAGTGCCTCAAAAATTTACAAAAGATAAAGAAATAAAATGGCAATATTATAAATAATAATCTTTAACTATAATATTTTTCCGTGAGATCTCGGCTACATACATAGTTCCTTTAGTATCTAAGAATTTATTTCAAAAGGCTATTATATTTTTCAAATGGAAGGCAGCCTCTTACGGCACAGCATTATTAATCATAAATAGTGCATGGGTGCAATAAATTTTATTAGTTGAATAAATAATAAAATTATAAAAAAGCACTTGGCGTAATATGTAGGTACACTTAGGCCCAGCACACATGGTGAAACGAAACTGCAACTACTATTTAATTTTGAGTTTATACCGTAGATACCTTTGAGAGACAACCCAAGTCGCAACTAGTTTGAAACCGGTTTCAACTCAAAATTAACTAGTAAGTAGTTGCAGTTTCGTTTCACCATGTGTGCTGGGTCTTAGTTGGCACGGTTGCGTAGTTGCAACTTTTATTGATGAGACCATGCCAGTAGCATTTATTTTTGAGAGTCTCGCTCATTCCATATGGGTTGTCACGTTGTCCAAGTGGGACATAGACGTAGGTACAATACAAGTAAGTAGGTACAGTTTCGGGGAAAGAAAGCTGACCCCTCTCAGATAAGTAGTATTGTCACTCTGGAAGGGATCAGATTTTAAATGCCCCAGATTATATTCGCCGTACTATTTTTCGCTCTCGTGTAACATTTGGTCTAAAAATTGTAGTTTTCTAAGTACCTATAGAATGAATACCTATTACCTACCTAACCTTTGTCGACTTATCATCGTGATCCATATAGGTACCTACTAACTATGTGTGAAATATATTATACTTATGGTTCTGTTCATTTAACCCAATACACTCGCGAGCAATAAAAAAGTTCCACTATTGAAATTTTTTATTTGCTTGCGAGCTTGTAACTTAGTAGTTAACTATGTAAAACTTCTAAAACTGAACTGAGTACTGAAAACTTTACTTTATAACAGGACTTTATAGCAGTTTTGTTTTCCGAAATTTGGTCCTGTATTCTATGTAACTAACTACCTATCTACCTACCTTCAGCCAAAGAAGTAAATATCTCCTTCAGTGCAGCACTGCGACAATAAATCCCTAATCAGCAATAAAAATACACTTATCATCTGCATTGTGTATTTTATTTTATGTGTGAGTCTTAGGAAAAACTATTTGTGTTTGGGAGGAGATATTTAATATTTACTTAGGTATATCTGACTCATTTTATTGACTTTTCTTATTTGAGCAAGTCAATTTAAGCACAATAAAATTTACGCCTGTGATTGGCTGAATTTGTCGCTGACCAAGATTAAAGCTAAGCCCTTCTTCCATCCAGTATCTCGGATACATTTTATAATGGAGACTCTGACACTATGGTATTCTACGCTTAAATGTTTGTGAGATAATTCGCGACGACTAGTCTCCGAGACTAGAGTCGCGCTAGCGTACCTACCTATCGTAATGGGAGAAGGGCCTAATGCTTAGATTTTCTTATGATTTACTCAAGTGAATAATTGTGTCTGTTACTCACCTAAGAAATTGGTTTGTTTTACTTACTTACCTAGTTACCTAATTATTTTAAGTAAGTAGGTACCTACGCATTTTAACGTTGTGCCATTATTTTACGATAGCTATAACCGTAAGCATACCTACGTACTATAAAGTCATGAAAACAGTAAGTACGATTTAGCAAAATCTTGATTAGAAAAAAAACGCTTAAAATAATAAGTTAGGATGCATTTACGTTTTCATGACTTTATGATACTAACTATACTAGATGGACTGTATTAGGCAACGTTATTTATTACATAATATCTTCAAATGATCACTATAAGGTACGTAGTAACAAATATTTAACCTGTGCCACTTCTTATAGTGGTCATATAAGTAGGTATTGTCTGTCGAATACTCGGTGGTAGGTACTTAAATAATTTGAAGTTGTGTGTTGTCAATCAACGAGGCTTCAATTTAAATATGTGGTTTTTTTTTCGAACCGGGCTAGTGCAAGACTGAATCAAACTTAACATTTTACGTACTTTCGAAGTACCTATAGCAGGATTAAGTCAACCTCGGGTGTCGTATAATGTTTGAGTTATTATTTTCGATTAAAATACCTACGCATGTCGCAACACACATCCGTCCAACTATTTGACTCCTCCCCGGCCGATTAATAATAAGGGCTATGCTCGGACTTTCTCTGAAAAATCTAAAGTACTAACCTACCTGACATAGGTTTTGAAAGGTAAACTTTATAATCTTTTAAATATTCTAAATAACGGTAGGTACCTAATTTCAATAATCACTTCATAACTAATCTAATAAATAAATCGAAACGCTTTGTCTAGGTGCCTACCAGCCTTTCAGAAATGCCTTAAAGTTTGCCAACTTGGAGAGTTGAAAACACCCATTTACGATAGTTGATTAAAAGCATCTATTTTTTTGTAAATTAATATTATATAATTAGTACATATGTATTTGTGTACGCACAGTTTATTAATAAGTTAAAAGGTTAATAATGTTCATTTATATGTGTTGTTAATGTACCTAGGTAACTAGTATTTATGTCTAATTGACCTATGCAATATTTATAGGAACATAGAATAATAGGTAGTATGTTGGACGATTTTCGCAGTTGTTTTGATGATAATTTGTGGTAGGCTATGTATGAACTTAAAAAAATATATTATTAATAAAAACTAAAGTTTTTTTTATTTAATTTGTGACTACCTAAAGTATACCTACGCATATAGGCATTGTTAGTGAAGTCTACTTAATCTCGATTTAAGAAACGTCGGTCCATATAAATTTATGGCATAAATAGATTTTTAACACTAATATGCGTTTGCTAAACGCTATTTGTAGGCAAGTGGTCCTAAAATCTGCGTATTTTTTGTCGCTGACGCAGGGTTTTGCGCCTACTGGCCCGAGGGACTAAATAATGGGTTCAAAGGGGTCCTCCTGAGGTAAACACTAGGTAGAGACGTTTAGTTAGACTACGAGATTATATTTTCTTGGACCCACACAGTGCATATTTCAGCTAATGCAACACGCAGGCTTGCTGCTCCAGTTCACTCGGGAGCTAGGCTGGCTGAGCTAAAATTCAGGGTACTTATACAGGGTGTCCCAAAAGTCAACGTCATCCCTTAAAGGGCTGATAGGTCAGCTCATAAGAGGCCAGATATTGATACTTTTATAAATTTGGTGAAAAGCGACAATCGCCATTTTTGCGTCATCTATGTTAACACGGCTGACCTATTTTTAACCGACTTCAAAAAAAGGAGGAGGTTCTCAATTCGTCGGGATCTTTTTTTTTATCTTTTTTTTTATGTATGTTCACCGATTACTCCGCCGTTTATGGACCGATTTTGAAAATTCTTTTTTTTTTGTATTGCATTGAGCTCCCAGGTGGTCCCAATTTTTTTTTAGAATTTTAGTTTACCCCCAAGGGTGGGTAAAGGGGTAAAAACAGGGTATGAATTTCCATTTTGGGCACATATTAAGCGATTCTAATGAAATTAAGAACGTAAATATAGTTCTTATAACAAAAAAATATGATGGTGACCTTGAGCTGATCTGATGATGGAAACGGAAGGCAGTCAAGGGAACTCCTCAACGGTATATAGCAACTACCTCGTGTTTAGGCTTGAATGATTCGTAGGACTTTTTGGAATCATTTGCATCTTACTTTTGATTAAAAATTATTACAAATAAACTAAAAACTATAAAATAAAATAATAATTAAAAAAAATAAAAAACCGACTTCAAAAAACCACTAAAATGTAAGAAATAATTTAAGGTTTACACAAATTATATGTAGGTATATTTGTACTGTCACATATAATTTGTGTAAACCTTAAATTATTTCTTACATTTTAGTGGTTTTTTGAAGTCGGTTTTTAAATTTTTTAATTATTATACTTTTACTCATTCCAACATGACTTACTTACCCTTAATAAATTCATTCAGATAAATTTCCTTCAAACAATTTTACATCGAGGTCGTTTTGTATTAAAATAGCAATAACTTTTTGTTAATTGAAACAATAGCAACGTTTCATACCATTTTGGAAACTGCATTAAATGAGCAATCTTTTCAAATAAGGTGCCAGGTTTGCGTGGTATATTTTTTTTACAGTATGTAGAGTCAAAGTCGTTTATAAAAAAATACGATTACCTTTTATGACTTTGAAAACCGTGTTTTTTTTAAACATACGGCATTACTCGATATTTTTTTGGCTGCAATCAATAGCAGGGCTATACCGGGTGATGCAACACCAAACAAATTCTAACAATATGCATTTTTGTACCGGCGGCACGCAAAAAACTGATCCAAGGTGTCGATTTTCAGCAAATTTATAAAAGTGTCAATATCTCGAAAATTATCGAGTTTTTACTAAGGTCATATTGTCATATTCTGGCCTCTCATGAGCTGACCTATCAGCCCTTTAAGGGATGACGTTGACTTTTGGGATACCCTGTATATTCAAAGGATCGACAGAGCCACATACAGGAACTTCGCTCCCTGTCAGAATAGAATAGAGGCATACACTGCGCATGGAAAGGAAACACAATTTGCTCACCTTCATTACATAAGGTACTTAAATATGATTAACTATATGCTCGGTTTAGGAAAAGGTTGACGAGCTATTTTCACTAAATTCTCTCCAGAGCTTTTCTTTCTTAAAATATTACGTACATACTTATCTACACTGAACTGTGTAGGAATGTAATTATGTAGGTACCTACTATGAACACTATGTAAATACTTACCTATCTTTATTATGTAGGTAGGCACCCTACACAGTAGATTGTTATTACATAGACTGATTGGGGTGCACGAAATGAGACTCACCGTATTCAATGCAAAGTAAGTACCTATGTAAGTATATATAATAATTATATGGGCACACAGCGATTCACACCTGGCTGAGAGCCCCCATTGGCCACAGTCGCCGGCTTCTTTCCTGATTTAGGCGACGTTTTCTTCATTTAATAGCGAAATCAAGGATGCATTGATGCATTCTCAAAAAGCACATAAAGCCGCTACCAGAGCTTTGCTGCACCTAGCCACCAGCGGCTGGCACTGATAGAGGCGTGTAGTGGACTAGCGCAACCACAGCACCGGTGGCCAATTTGCTGAGGCTATGATAATCAGAGCTGGCATTCACCACGGTGTTCTCACACAATCCCAGACGCGCTGAAGTGTTCAGGTTCAGGAGATATGCTTGAATAACGGCCTGTTTCGAGTCTGCCTACTGCCTTAAGAACCAAATATAGAACCCGAGAGGTTTTTATTTAATTTTAGTTTATGGGCTCCAATCCTGACAAACCTATAGGTAGGTACCTACCTATTCCCGGTCCCGTATATACGCAGGTTTAAAAGTGATTGTCTCGACAGACGCTGCCTCGAAAAAATATAAAACTGCCTCATAGATTCGACTGTGAATGAAAAAAAAATTTTCATTGCCTCTTAGATAGGAGGCCCTGCGTACCTACATAGGTACTCGATTTCCTGTCGATGTATTGGTCATAGATTCATTATCATCAACACACTGGCCTTCCCTTATCAAGGATAATCACAACGCTGTCCTCGGCGTTTCTCACTACGGGCTATCTGTCTAACGCTTGCTGAGTTGCACAAAGGAACTTTAAGCGAATGTCGGCATTAAATCTACAGTTGCCTTGCTTTGACACTATACGGACAGAAAAAGACAGATATAGATTTAATGCCGACATAAGCATATATGTAGTTCATTTCTACAACTCGGCATAAGATGGATTTTAATAGGATGTCTGACAAAAAAATAACCATTATATTAATATCAATAGTTTATTACATAAATTATAGCCAAGCTTACACTTTCATCGATTTATCTAAACAGTTCAAATATTTAAAACTGCGTCCACTGCAGGAGCGACGAGCAATACTTATATCATAAAAAATGCCATTCGCTCCTGCTACCAATTCTATATAAAACCTATGAATAAAATAAATCTAACATCACTCTATGTATTACATTAATTGGTGTTACTACGGTTCTATTTCACTGTTATTATTATTATTATCATCAATCAAAACGTTGATTTAAAAGTATAATATACGTCTAGTATGTCATGCATGATTATGGCATCCCGCCGTAAAAAAATCTATAGGTATCCGTAATTTTCATGGAGGTATCACATGTGCAAACTCTCAAGTCAAATAGTACTACGGGTACTTACTTAACTTACTAAATATTTTCCAACTACAGCTGCCTTTAGAAAGATAAAACATGTGGTGTGTTACAATGTGTTTCTATAACGTTATATTACTTTCAAAATTGACTATTGATTGGTGTTTCTGGTGATTCTAAACTGATAAAGACTATTTCGAAGGGCACTTAAGTACATATCAATGATTTAGTTAAATATGCAATGCTGTCTTTTTATAAAATTGATAAGTATATTATATTATTATACATCTATGTAAGTTTACGCCGCTTAACTTGTGAAAGTTAAATCTATACTATTTATTGGTTTGACACACTTATGTAACATTACAGGCATTGAAATATCAAGCAGAACAAATAGTTAAAAAAAAGTTGTTATGTGAACAGAGAGAACAATGGAATATCATCTATTGTAGCTAAATAAAGTAAAAATATGAAATTAAAGACGTAAAGAGTTAGAGAGACAAAAATACTTAAGTAAATCTGAAACAAAGCGTGTGAATAATTGAATAGTAACAGTGGTGATGTGAAATCCTTACTTCGTTACTGCTCGACATAATAATGCGCACGTCAATATGTATAAAAAATCGTAGTTTTACAAAATATTTTCAGTCAATAAGCCATGATCGACTGTGTGTCATTTCGACTCGGGTATATTACTGAATGTTTATGTTAATTTATTGTTGGTATGCTTCGTTATCGTTACGAATAGACGTCACATTTAGTATCAACACGAGGGTGTGCATAAAAAGCAGTAAGTAGTGTATTTTTTCGTATTTACGTAGGTACACCTACAACTTTTCACATAATACATGAGACCTCAGTACACGGTTCATGGGTTATAAGTACATAAATTAATATTCGACTGAGGACCCTCATCGATGACACACAGTCGCTCGCGACAGACAAGAGGCGTGTAATTATTGCTTTTGGCTTACATATTATTATCAGAATTACAATATATATAATCTTATAACATTAGTACATTCAGGAAGAACAAATATAATTTCTATACGGGAGTACAAAAGACAAATTTACAATTTCTCCACGATTATCCAATATTAAAAAACTTTTTCAAAATTTATGCTAGCTATTTGAAAATGAAATACAGATATCCTTATCTTAAGTCTAAATAAATATTTATATGTTATTTTATTTGTGAATTATGGTATTGGTGTTATTGGAAGTGGTACTTGAATCTCACTATTATAGTCGTGAAAATAAATACTCAAAACGAAATGTTAATACCTATGCACAAATATATGATGATGATTTTATAAAATCTGTATTTTGATTATCCTACGTTTTAACGATATCACTAAACACACATAATTGTGACCAAGAATGTTGCACAAAATGATGAATTATAATAATAATATAGATGCATTATGATTCGAGGCGGCTTATTCAATCTACAAGCTTTGTAGAAACATTCACTAACATTTAAATAAAGGATGGAATCATTTACAACTCTCAACTAAAATTCGCTACGTCAAAACGTTTTATTAATTAAATAATTAAGATATATACATATTAAGAAACAATGAGAACACTATGGAAAACGTGTAACTAAATAATAGGACTAAGGAGGCAAATTCTCAATTTAATAAAAAATAATAAGTACTTTGATTTAATTATTTTATTGCTGATGGAAATTTAATCCGAAAGGTTGGAAGTCGTCATTTGTTTAAATGCAAAAATATCTTACATATTCTTAGAACAGGAAGTAACTTGTACATTATTAATATGGGTGGCATAGTCCTCTCCCAAGAATCGCCACAGCCACCCACAATGGAGAAGGTATTCGATCACAATCGTAAATTTCTAGCCTTTAAGTATTAGTGATACACTTTTCCACATTGACATTGTCTCTTTTGCAAAACTGGTTATAGATAAGCAATAAAAGCATGTTTGCATTTTAGTGTTTGACTAAAATTATCATACTGATATTTAAAAGTAACAAGATTAGACCGAACTATTAACCGAAATACGCAACACATACAATAATATTACATGGATAGATAGAGTTAGGGCCTATGTTTCACAATGTCTGGATAATAAATCTGTAAGATAAAAAGTCATGCTGTTACTGTCTAAAACATAATTACAGAGAGTGACAGCATGTCTTTTATCAGATAGGTAGCCATTATCTAGACATTGTGAAACCGGCTCTTAGTAAGATCTTCAATAAATAATTAGCTTTGCAAGCTTTTTGAGGTAATTTCAACTGGGGAGGTACTTAACCAACAAAAGAAAATTAAGTTCAATAGCAAAAACGTGTCATTTCAATGCTTCAATATTACGTACTTGCAGGTACATTAATTTAGAAATGCTCTTGCATTTGTAGTAAAACTTAGGACTGAAAAAATATTTCAAAATACTCTCGCGAGCAATGATATAGCATCATTTTGGAGCGGTGGTAGCTCAGTTGGGTAAGCGCCCGCTTCTCACGCCAGAGATGCGGGTTCGTATCCCGGCGCTGGCATGTACGAATGCGTTCTTTTACTTAAGTACAATGTATACCATCGCTTTTACGGTGAAGGAAAACATCGTGAGTGATCTAGATATGTGAACCTACCAACCAGCAGTGGACCAGCGTGGTGGGAAATGGGACAAGCTTAGGAAGGCACTTTAGAACTTTGGGATATGCACAAAGGTTCCACTGAAGAGAGCAAGGTGCAAGTACGTACACAACCACAGATAATATAATAGAATAGCATCAAATTACTTCTAAACTGAAAAAGTGGTACCCACAAAATGTCGACACAAAATCGGCGTCATTAAGATAGACTAGGAGTAATTTGGTGCTATGTCCCTGGATATATATAGCAGAAGATAATATGACAAGACGAGAACAGAACATAATCAACAGCTAAAAATTAAAAAAAGACGTAAGTAGTTTGTAAAATAAACGTACACAACTACACCTTGTACCTACTAAGGCAGTGTATTGCGTGGTAGGCAGATGTGCATTGCTAATTAACACTTTTCACCAATGATATTTTAGGGAACCTGGGACCTCAAACTCTCTAATGAGTGTAGAACTAATCACAGCATCATTCGGGTGTCTTTATAGTTAGTAGATATATAACAAATAAAAATTTCGCAGAGCAAATACGCAACAAAGCACGCAAAGTAGAGCATTGAAATGACACGTGTGTCAATATGAAAATAATATTTGCAATTTTTTTAATATTATATCAGAAGACAGAGTAGGTAACTAAAAAAGAATTATGTAATGTAAAAATCGTACTATATATTGAAATAGTCATAAAAATATATTTATCGGTATATAATGCGCAGGCGTTAGTCAGATAGAATAATATTCAAGAAAAAAAGTTAAAATAGTACTATCTGCGTGTATAAAAGTAGATAATGCGTATATTATATGTATGTGCCAGTAAGTATTACACGCCGGAAGTGGTTCAGAAAAAATGTAAATACAAAATGATAAGGTCTAATCTTGTATACGACTTTACAGTCCAATAACCAAAGTGACTGAAAAATATGTGTATTAAGAGCTAGATTTATTAAAGTACAAGTACACCCTAGCCCGAGTTGCTTGTTCTATGTTCTCTAAAAACAAAACAGTTCAATAATTGGTTATTGGATTATGTTTTGTGACAGAAAAATTGAGTCAAATAAAAGCAAAAACATCTAAAGTTGTCCCTGTGTTACTTATACTTGAAAATGGCGTTGGTTGCAGACAAATATTTATGAAAACGAGTTTAAACTAAGAAAGACATAGAATTAAAAACAGCCATTCAAAAAATACGTATATTGCGGCCTTTGCTTTTACATGACTCAATTTTTGTGTAGCGCACAGAATCGTTGTCTATGAAATGATGATAAGATATTATAAAACTCAATCTTAAGAGACAATAAACTAAGTAAACATTCAGTTCGCATTGCATAACAGAAATATAAAACATGTCACTTTTTAAAACTCCGTTCATGCAGATTGGAATAAACTGTACTATCCAGTATTTAACGGGACATTTTATTTGTTCCTTTCTCGTGACATCAAAGCTTTGATGCGATTGCAAGTGATCGACAAATAAAATGTCATTCAATATTTGTCAGTGTTTACATAACTGCATGTGGAATTAAAAAGTACATTTGCACCAGAAGCTGAAAATACTATTAAGCAAAGCTCTTAATTCTATGTTGGCAGTATTCGTACAGTTATCACTAAGTACCTAAATAAAATGTCACAAAAATTATAAAAAAGTATCCAAATTAAAGCAGAGATTTACGCAAAAAATGTTTCACTGTCAATCTTTTATATACAAGCAGTTTTTTGTGTACATTATGAATACAAAACTTAAATTAAATATGTCTGTATTTGAGCATTACAAGTAGTTAAGTACATTCTAGGTTTTGAATCACATTATTCGTTATGGTTTAAAAAATATACCGTTTAATAAAATCAGATTATAGCTACAGATTCGATTGTATGTTTATGTACTGGCAAGAATTTAACAATTTTTGATACTGTGATCAAATGTACGCCGGAGAAGAAAAGAAACTTTGCAAGTTATTCAAATATTTCTCGGATCCGTTGGGTTAGAAAACTGTACTAAAAATGTAAAAATGTGTGTGTGTTCAATTAATGTTTTATTTAATCAAATAGATAACAAAATCTGTACCAAATTCTGCAACTTGTGATCACTAACGCCATCTAGGTGTTCAAATAAAAAGCGTCGCGAATTAATAGATTGGAATCATTATTTTCCGGAAAACGGCGCGGCGCCAGAAAAAATTGGAGATCAAAATGTTTTCATATTTTTACTGGCACTTTTGTTGGACATTGTATAAGAAAACTTCGATCGCGCTCTACACCTTTAATAAAATTAATTGTTTAGGTATGTCTTAAAATAAAATCGTTTTCTTAAGAGTAAGAATTAATGAATATTACTAATTCAAAATATTGAAATTATACCAATTGACTATCTATAACTAAGGATTTAATCAGTTTAGATTTTTGTTCGCATGCACCATTACGATGGCTAGCTACACCAGTTTATTATTTATATTATGGATTGTATTAATTACTGCATTTAATGTTAACTAATTATTTTTTATAAAATCAGAAATACTTTAGCTTAAATCAATTTAGAATAATATTAATTAAACTCTTCTACAATAAATATAATAAGTACAAAATAATTACTGTATAAAAATATACACACAGTATAAAAAAATCACAACAATGTAATATGAACATCAGTCATTTTCAGCTTATCTGTAACCACTGGTTAGTATAAAACTAAGATCAGTTCTTATCTTCCGAATGCTACAGATGCTAGTATACATTTTGTTCATAATATGCCTTGATCTGCTCAGAACTGTATTAAAATAAATTGACTTGAGTATCAGTTTAAATAAGTTATGGCTTTGTTCGTTGTATGGATGCGAAGACGGAAAACAGAGCTACAGCTAACATCGACAATAAATTAGGCCAGTAATCACATCAAGATAGCGGCCTCAATTATTCGTTGAATACTAAAATAACTTAAAGCCAAGGAAAGAAATTCAAAGTTTAAACAATGGCTAAACGATTTTATACCTATTAATATGTTTTTTAGAAAAATATACAAATTGTTTTAGTTTCGACGCATCACACAAAGTCTGTGACATGAGTTTGTCTTCATTTCACATTATCAAATTTACGATAATCACTCCTATACATCACTGATTTGCTCTAAACAAGAGATCACTTGGGATTTGCACTCGCGTTTATACTTTACCGCCGTTTGACCACTCAGTATCAAGTCACACGAGGAAGCCGTAGGGGCCACTGACGCGGATCTGCGCGCGCATGCTCTGCACACTGTTCATGATCTTCTTCTGGTGGCCCACGAGCGTGACGCCCAGCGAGGCGAGCTGGTGCACCGTGAGGTCCACGGCCGCGTCCATGTCCGTGATGCCGGCCGCGCGGAACTTCTCTATGTACCGCGACATCTTGATGCACTCCAGCCACTCCTCCACCGAGGAGAACTGGATCATGTCGGGCGTGTCCCCCGCCAGGGGGTCCGCCGAGCGGTTCTGCGCGATCTTCCGCAGCGTGTCCGGACATCTGATCAGCTTGTCCAGAGTCTTTACGATGCTGGAGAAGGTCGGGCGGTGCGTGCGCTCCTTCTGCCAGCAGTCCAGCATCAGCTGGTACACCGCCTCGGGGCAGTCCATCGGCGCCGGGAGCCTGTAGCCCTTCTCTATGGACTTGATCACGTCCTGATTACTCCAATTCCAGTATGGACGCTCCCCGAAGCTCATGACTTCCCAGCACACGATGCCCATCGACCACACGTCGCTTGCTGACGTGAACTTCCTGAAGGCTATCGCCTCGGGCGCCGTCCACCGCACGGGGATCTTGCCGCCGCGCGTCGTGTAGGCGCCGTCCGCCATCGACTCTATCTCGCGCGACAGTCCGAAGTCGGCTATTTTACACACGAGCTGCGAGTTGACCAGCACGTTGCGGGCCGCCAGGTCCCGGTGGATGTAGTTCATCTCGGACAGGTACTGCATGCCGGTGGCGATGCCGCGCAGCATGCCCACCAGCTGCAGCACGCGGAACTTGCCGTCATTCGCTCTCAAAAACGTATCCAGAGATCCATTCTCCATGAATTCTGTGATTATCATGATCGGATTACACTTGGTAACCACACCCTGCAGAAATATGACATTAGGGTGTTCAAATTGACCCATTATTGAGGCTTCAGCCAGGAAGTCCCGTCTGGCTCTCTCAGTAGATCCCGGCTTCAAGGTTTTTATAGCGACATCAATTTCTTGGCCGCAGCTGGCCGGCAGCTTGAGTTTTCCTCGGCAAACGTCGCCGAACTCACCGCCGCCTATGATGGCCTCGATCGTGATGCATGACGCGTCAATTTCTCTAGCAAACTCCCTGACGGCCTGGTTGGGGTCCTCGTACGTGTGCGGGTCGATGTAGGTGCGCGAGCCGGTGCCGGCGAACAGCGGGGTGGTGGCGTTGCTGCTGGTCTTGGCGGGGCGCTCGGGCCCGGTGTACACCTCCCCGTTGCGGTAGTTGAGCGCGTTGCAGTCGCTCGGCTGCTTCTTGTCGCACTCGTCGTCGGTGCGCGAGCGCAGGAACAGCACGGTGGCCACGATGGCCACCACGGACATGACCACCACGGCCACCATCACGCCGGCCACCAGCCGCACCTGCGTGCCCTCCTCCTCGCCCACGAACGACGTCTCCAGCACGGATCCAGTCCGCGCGTACACTATCGGACTGAACTCTCCCCACCCACGCTTCATCTTAGCCCTCACTCTTATTCCATACTCTGTATCCCTTTTAAGTCCAGTTATTATGATATGTGGTTCTTTTGTTATTTTTAGAGTCGTGTTGCCACTCTTCTCTTGATTGTCCTTTGGGAAGCACTTGACTTCATAGCTCTCAATCACATCATCTGGGTCCGTGGAATCAAGTGCCGGAGGTGTCCATGCTAAAGACAGCTTATCACTTTCTGCACTGAGCACTCTCAGTTTAGATACAACACTCACAACTGATGCTTCAGTTACAGCTGTTATTTCTATTTTCTTTGGTGGTTCTGATGTTTGCTCTGTTACACCATTTTCAGCAAAGATCTGGAATTTGTACTCAGTAACTGGATCTAGCCCTATGACAGTCACTCTTGTAGAGTTTAAGCCACTTGAAGCCGGTCTGTACTCAACACTGGGTCCACAGTTTGAACAATGCACTTTATATGTAACATCATTGCGGCCTCCTGTTTTGTGTGGAGGTTGCCAAGCCAGAGAAATAGAGAACTGATCAGCAAAAGTAACAGTCAAGTTATCTGGTGCCGATGGTGGCTGGGTACAAGGTGTGTTTTTAGGGTCCTTCTTGGCTCTATAAAAGCCAGGTATACATTTGCATTCTCCAGCTGCATATATGGTGGATTCTGAGTAGTCAGGACATGGTATGCAGGGATCATCACCTGTATGAGATTTAAATTTACCAGGAGGGCACTCACTGCATATTTGATTATGGTGGTCGGGCTCAAATCCAGCCCTACACTTGCAAGACCCACTGGGCAGAGTCCACTTGCCATCTCCCTTGCACAAGTAGACTGGAGGGGCCTCACCTGAGGCTGTCTCTGCATTTTCCACACATGTGCCATTAGCTTGTTCTATAACAGTCACTTCCCGCCCAGTTGGTGTAGCAGGGAATCGTGCAAAGTTCATTGTTGTTTCCGGGCATGTGATGTAGTACACTTTTACAGCCAATATAGAGATGCATGCTCCTTGATCTCTGAATGCAAAGTACACCCCTCTCTTAGTGACAGCTATGCTTTTAACTTCAGTGTTGATATCTACTTCAGAGTTGGTGTTGAACCGGCCCTCCCCTGCAGCAATGCGGCCCACCAACTTGTAGCTCTCAGGCTCCCAGGGCGGCTGTTCCCGTGTAGCGACATCAAATTCATAATAAAGCAGGCTGAACGTTTCTTTGCAGCTCAAAGCATTACCTGGGAACAATGAGCAGTCTCGTATGGTGAATTTTATTTCTATGTATATGCGGTTGGCGTTTCTCCTCTCGATGAACGGCGTCCAAAGCCAGTTGTTGACGTTGTGGTGCGCGACATCGCAGACGACGTAGGAGCGCCAGTTGATTTGTTTCTCGAAGTTGGTGTAGGACTCCTCGAGCCAGCCGGGCGTGTTGGCCTGCGGGCCGTAGGGGAAGCGCGTCCAGCCGAGGGTCGCCTCGGACGTGGTGTCCAGCAGCAGCACCTGCTCGCCGCGCGCGCCCAGCGCCGCCCACAGCGCCGCCGCTACCACCGCGCAGCACCACATCATCTCACCCACATAATAACACGCAGCGAACGCCCAAACATTCACGCCCCGGTTCTATATTCAAACGGTCACACTGTATTTCATACTACATGCTGCGATCGCTGTTTTTAACACTGTAATTATATGCACTTTCGATCTAACACTTCACTTTGTTGCAGATAAAGGACACCTTCGTCATTTCTCTTGAAGCATGTAATCAGAGGTCTAAACTGAAGGGAATCGCGCCGCGCGGGTACTCAAACTACTGCTAATTAATATTTAGGCACTCCTCTACTGGTTTTAGTTATAATTACGGCTATTCAATGTGAAGAATTCGCATAAATTTAATATTGATCCTGTATTACACAGATGAGACACACTTGACATGGACGCGCAGTAATTTTGTGTGTTGCCAGATTTAAAAAAGAATGCATGCAACTTACATTCTTACAAAAAATATGTATAGCAACATTGGCAAAACATAAGTTATTATTCTGAGGTGCAATCAGAAAAGCTCAGAAAAAAGCTTCGATTGGAACATGAAAGTAGGTAATAAGAATAAAACGTAGTGTTCTTTTCTCTATGAATAAGAACTTAAGAACTTCTATGGATTAATACACTTGATACGGCGTTAACTAATGATGTTCATTTGTTTTTTTTATTTTTTTTCGTTTCAATCAGTGTTTAACATTGTGATCAAGGACCAAACTGCTTGTAAACGTACCTACATCTAACTAAATTTTCAGAATGATTCACACATTCATTAATGCGTTATAGTTAATAAGATACGTATACATTGTACAATGCTGTGTACAAAATATTATAAAATACCTAGTTATTTACGATTTTTAAAGCTATCATGCACAGATAAGTAGGTACATTTACCAGGTAGGTATGTAGGTACTTAACTACTTACTTATTTATTTGTATGTAAGTAACTACTGATTGTTATCAGTAAATAGCACAAAGCAGTAAATAGATTATAAAAAATCAAAGATGCGAGGTACCTCAAAATTAAATAGGATTAATGAGGGGGCTCGCTTTGAATTTAAAATCATTAGGCGGATCACAAGTCGTTGTTTTGTTATGGGCCATTAAATATGTAGTTAGGTACTGAGGTATACAACAATAAAATTATGATCGCTCATCGCATTATCATCGTTTGACGTCCTAACATTCAGCGCCCGCCCGCCCTACGCCACGCGCCGGCGTAGCAGCTGCTTTGTAGTTTTAGTTTCTGATGCCGCCAGCAACTCATTACTAGCGCCACTGTAAACAACAACATGGAAGGCTGGCAAGACGTGAATAATTATATTAAATAGAGAGCTGAAATATATTTAAAGGAAAGACAAAGAGTTTCACGTTTAAGAACCAGAGAGGAATAAAAATAAAAGAACTGTATTTCCCCGTCGCCGCCGCACCGGTTAAAAAAGTTCAAGGCTTCGATGGAATAACTTTTATAATAGTGTCTTGCAACTATAAATAAACTATAGTTTAGGTGCAAATGATCTACATTTTCTTACTGATCGTGCTTCTTATTAAGATTACATTACTCCTAATAAAATGGTACATGTAGTAATTATGGTTTTAATTTGATTTATTTAGTTAGTGTCCTCGATAATTTATGAAATGGTTACGGAAAAAGTGGGATAGAAATTCCACATTCGTAACCAGTTGCTTTTTTTATTTGCAACGAACGTGTCCACGTTCGTTCGTTCGTTGAAAACATAGCGCAGTAAAAATATAATTTGGTATTTCAGATACTTAGGTATTAACAACTGAATTCTGATGAGGTGCTCGTCGGGTCACTATTGACTAGAGACACTGTACATAACTACCTATGTATCTAGGACCTGAAGAAATAATGGAATATTATAAAGTTTATAAAATAAAACCACAATAAAATTATGTTTGCAGTAGGTACTTTATTAAGCTGGTTGCATCATCATTTTAAATATTGCAATAATTAGTTTATAAGTACAACAATTCAATAGTAACCTACGAAACAATATATTTTATGAATACATGGGTTAGACTCTATCAACAAATTTAGAGAATATGCCATGATAGTAATTTTAAGCTCATTGAAGGTTTCATAGTAGGTAAGTATAATTATTTAATGACCATATTAGTTTAATAAAACTAAATTGATTTAAATATCAAGGTTAAATCCTACATAAGAAAAAAATATATATATCTTCGATTTTTATTACAGTAAAGGATGATGGGTGCGAGTCGAGCGTCGGCAGTAACTTGGTCAACTATTGTTATTATATTATATAATATATATTCTATTTTTATTGAGCCACTCACACTATTCTGAGGGGTACCCTCACCTAGTGATGGCAGAGCAACGGACTTACGTCCTAGCTACGGCCGACGCTCGGCTAGAACAGACACGAATTTAATTAAGTTTACAATAAAATAAAATTCTCCTTAATAATGATAATATTCGTCATACATATCAGCTTCATCTGCGATGATAGGTACTGAAGAGGCGGAAACTGGAAAACAGATGTGTATTTCTTTAGCAAAACCTATACGTCAAATAAAATACTTACTACACAATGATGTCGATTCTGAAGGCAGAAATTCTAAATTTAGAGATGTCAAAAACTTAATTTCTTTGTTTAAAATTCGACTCTATGATTGTTTCCGTAAATGTCATTTTATGCTACCAATTTTTTTAGTTTGACAGCGTTAAAATTAGAATTTCTGCCTTCAGAATCGACATCAATGATATCGATTCTGAAGGCGGAAATTTTAAATTTAGAGACGTCAAAACCTTAATTTCTTTGTTTAAAATTCGACTCTATGATTGTTTCCGTAAATGTCATTTTATGCTAGCAATTTTTTTAGTTTGACAGCGTTAAAATTAGAATTTTTGCCTTCAGAATCAACATCAATATCTACATAAAATAGTGGAAAATAAATGCATTGTAAATGCTACCTACTTATAGTTTAACATTAACAATAAATGCAGTAGAGAGGTTTAACATCTTCTTCTTATCGTGTCGACGACAGGTTTAACATGAAAATATTATTAGGTTTTAGAAACTATGGGAATAATATGTTTTTAACAGCCGACATCCATCATCAGCAATGGTAGATCTATATTTATATTATTATATTTTATAACCATATCATTGTTAAGTTTTGCATAAACGAAATATATGTACCTAAGTACTTATATTATTTCTGAAAAACTTTTCAACAGTATTTCAGACGTAATCAAACAAAAGCCGGGATTGCGAACTGTGCATAACTACGGCGCTGGCCGTAAATGCCAATACGTAGACACGTCTTTAAATAGAATATTAATAGATAATCTAAGGAAATACACCCAACAATCGATGTAAGAAATGTATATAAGCATTGTGAATATCAAAATTAGGTACTTGCATTACAAATAAGTAATTAATGGAACTAAAACCTACGATACAAAAAATGAAATTTGGGGAAATTTGTCTTAGTATCTAGTTATTATAATGATCAGTACGAGATTACTTTGAGATATGCGATTACTTACATACTTAAATGCACTGTAAACGAATGCAATTATCTAATCTACAATAACATTGTGAATTGTGATATTGACAATATCATAGAAACTTGCACACGTAAAAATAAAGGTTACTTTATGTAGATCCAAAAATTTAAAAGTTAGAGAAATATAGTATGGTATTTGCACTGAGCCGCTGCGTTTCAGCTTATAGAATATGTATACTTATAAATTATAATAAGTAAGTATACTTATAATATATATTCCGATGTGACTTCATACTAGTTTAAGTTAAATATTACATAAACATCTTAAATATGATATTTTAATAAAAGACACACTTACAACAAAATAAGCACATTTTAGTATATTTTCATTTGGACTAATTTGATTGTTTTATATCGTAATATCATAGTAATGGCTATTACAGTATTGATGTAATTATATTTCTTTCAGGGCGGCTTGCAAGAACGTCTTAAAACTCGATTTTGTTCAACTTAAGCTCAGTTTAAGCGTAAATCAGCAAAATCCTCTTGCACGATCTCGATTTAGTGTCAAATCTCGATTTAGAGAAACGTCAAAATTAAACCGGCAATATCTCGGTTTTACGCGTAAATCGAGATTTAACTTCTTTGTCAAATGTCAAAAGCAATCTTTGAAGTATTGTTTTTGGTTGTTTTGTTGTTAGTAATTAGAATTTCTAGTTAACTTACTCGGTAATATGAAAAATGTTTGAGGCGATGGGATATGCTCCCAGCCAATGCCAGCACTCTGCAGTTGCGGAAGCCTCCAGACTACGTCACACCTTATAGAGTGCCCTAATGCCCCAAAGTGCAGTCAAGGAGACCTGATGAAGGCCAATGACCTCGCAATAAGAGTAGCAAAACACTGGAGGAAGTAAGCTTAGTGCATTTACACGATAGAAGAAGAAGAAGATCAAAAATACCCCTTACTTTTATAGGAGGGTTAACTACTAAAATAACAGATTTGTTTCGTGCTTATCGAGATGATGAATTTATTAAAAGCTTTCGTCTTACAAAAAATACCACAACAATCTATATAGACCAACCTTCTCGTGCCTTACAGTCTGGGAACAATGCAAGAACTTCGCTGATCAATAACTATTTTGCAAGGTTATAGCGTCACCAGTACCAAACAACTGTTGATTTAAAAACATGTTTATTATTATTAATTACACCACTGTATATTATATAGGTACCTAAATCTTAAAATATGGCTTGTTGTTTTATTTTGCTTGATGATTGTTTCGCTTCTTTACTTAAAATATTGAATGTTGTTTGGCATTCCTCTGGGGGGAGATTAACATCAGCCGACACCGTTTCCCAGTCTTGTCCATGGAGCTCCACTGTCTGAACTACAGCTATAGACGCGTGTAAAACTTTGCTATCTAGGTATATCTGCAAACATAAAAATCCAGTCATAAAAATTAGAGTAAATCACAGTACTCTAGCTACCTACACACTTTATTACCTACTATTATACAATTTATTACCAATTTTATTTTGTAAGTAGCCATATGGCTAGATATAATAATAGAACTTACTTGAGATCTGCATTTTTTCACTTGCGTGCTGTTTTTTCGTCTTTGTTTTCAGGTTTTTGTACCTACCAGTAAATTCTCAGTAGTTCTGGGTACATATATAAGTGGTGTTGGCGTTATATTATTCTTTACTCAGTATCTTCCAAGCCTTCTGTTTTTCGGCTACGGTCTAACCATCAGTTTTTTTATTTTCAATTATGAAATTATATTTGTCTACGAGGTTACATAAAAGCATACTTTCGTCACATGTAAAATTGGGTGCCCGTTGGTGTTTTTTACCTTCCATTTTTATAATTTATCAATTAGGTATTTATATTTCGGTAACTGCACACGGTTGTTTGTTTATCAAGTGACAGTAACACTCGGTGACTGGACTGACATGTGACGACGAGTATATTTCATTTCACCCAAAATATTAGCCTACTTCATTGGAAACTATCAAATTTTAAATCAAATAGTGTATAACGAATCGTATAGACCGAATGAGAAATTGAATGATATCATAAACTAGGTTTTGTTAAATCGTTTTGGAAAAACCATGGCGCAAGACAGTTTTAAATCGTTTTAAATAAAAATCAGTTTAGTCTTAAGAAACGTTTAGTAAAGCTATGCTTACGGGTTCTTTTCTGCAAGCCGCCCTCATAGTCGGTATATTTGCTATATTATAAACATGTACATAGATTCTCTAAGGAATGTAGATACTCAATTATCAACATCATAGAACGTTTCAAGATTTAGATAAAAACATTTATACTTAATCAAACAACTTAAGCCGATCGCCACAATGATAATTCTTAATCCGAAAAGTTAATTTAATATTGTCTTAGTTAATCATATATTTTTGTAACATTTTACACAGCATTCGTCATTATTTTGTTATGATTCGAGGAATATGTTTAAAATTTAGAGTGAAATCTACAATGAGAGTACTACACCACATACTAAATTGTGTATCTACTTAAATGATGTATGTGTGGCTATGATACAGCAACAGTATGTGAATCGCAGGTGAACCCATGTAGAGACACGTATGCTATCACAACTCATCCTTACTGCCCATCTGCTTCTTGATGAACGATACAAAGTCTTCTTCCTGAAAATGTAGAATGTCAAGAATTAAACTAAGGTGCGACATACATTTTAAATTAATCATTTACGCTGCACAATGTTTTGTATCAATAAATCTTTTATGTTGATTAGAAGCACCCTCAACTAAACCTACTACCAGTTAAAAGGAATTGGCTAGGCTACAAACAAAATTATAGATCTCAAAACCATATATTTTCCAGTGACACAGCCATAGCTTAGTATCCCACGATCGACCAAAAAACGCTAAGCGCAGCCAAAATCCAAATTCAACTCACCTTTCGGCCTCCATTGTAGTCGCTAATACTCTTGTCATAGTAGCTTATGTACTTAAACGTGGGGTACCCCATGACATTATAGTTCTGGCAGAGCGTGGCCGCGGCCGTGCAGTCCACTGCGGCGAACGCGACGGCCAGTTCGTCGGCGAACGCTTCGGCCGCGCGCGTGAACTCGGGCTTGGCGCTCTTGCAGTGGCCGCACCCTGGGGGTAAAGATGAATGGTTCATTTCAAGGTAGGGTGGCTGCGTTGTGTTGTGTTATAAAAATACTAGATGTTCCCGCGAGCTTCGCCTTAAAAAGTTTTCCCGTGGGAATTATGGGATAATTAATCAAAAGTAGCCTATGTTCTTTCTCAGGGTCTAGACCATATGTATGCCAAATTTCATTCAAATTCCTTCAGTAGTTTTGGCGTGAAAGGGTAACAGACACACACTGTTACTTTCGCATTTAGAATATTAGTTAGGATAATGGAAATTTACACAGCGACGACGTTGCGGCTAATGCGCCACTTGAATGGTGTAGTGTTTTTTATCGTTATTCTATGTAAGATTTTTTGTTTCATTTGTTGTGATTGGTGAAACGCCCATTATTAAACGATTTTATCGACGTCGACAACAGACCCGTGAAGCGGTCGCAGGGTGTATATTTGATAGTTAAATAGGGGAGGCCTCCCACAACTACAGTCGTCAAAATATAATAGGCCGGTTTGGACAGCTCCAAAATGTGGGGATAATAATGGGATGACAGCTGGTGTCAAACCTAAACAATAAGTAACTTTTGGTTGTTTAAGGGCGTCTTGCACAACAAAGCTAATCAAAATTAAATCTATGACCTCTTGCTCTGACACTATACTGTCAGAGCAAGAGAAAAACTATTTAATTTTATTTAACTTTGTTATGCAAGTCACCCTAAAAGTTCTTTTTTCTTTCGGCTGTTAAATAATAAGCTAGATTATGTGTCTTTTTATGTATTTCATCAAGTAAATCAAGAGTAAATGGGAAATTTGTATGTGTGGCTGTCCAAACGGGCCTATTATATTTCGACGACTGTAAGCAACAAATGCACGAAACTTACAAGGCGCATAGAACATGACGATCCCGTGCTTGATCTTCCTCAGCGAGCTCCTGAAGTTGTTCTCGTTGAGGTGTCTCACTTGCGACGGCTCCTCGGACCACGGCTTTTCTGGTGGCGGCGGCGGCGGCGGCTCTTGGGGGTTCTGGATGATTAACATGTGGTTATTTGATAAAATATCAAGATAATTATACACACACACACACTCTCACGCCTTGTACTAATGTACTCCCTTGCAGGGTAGGCAGAGGTGCATTGCTGCAGCCACTTTTCGCCAGTGTTATGTTTAGTCCCAATGTAATAGGGGGAGAGCCTATTGCCATTTTACGGGCACATCCAAGACCCAAGAACCAATATCTGTGTTAATTTAAACAAATATCTGCCCCAGCCGGGAATCGAACCCGGGACCTTCGGGTCAGTAGTCAGGGTCACTACACACTACGCCATTCGGTCGTCAAGATAATTATAGTAGGAATAGAAAAAATATATTAATACACTCACGAGCAATGAAAAAGTTTATAATAAGTAAGTACTTATAAAACAATATTAAAGTATAGTAGTATAATGTAGTAAGTTATAAAACTTATAAGGTGCACGAGACGATAGTAATAATGTATGGGCCACGTTTCGCCAAGGTTTATTGTAGGTACAAGAAACGTATACTCAATTATATTGTGTGTATCACCTCATTGTTGATAGGTAGTAGCTGAGTATACATTTCTTTAGTAACCTAAGGCTGCCAACGGAACAATAAGGAATATGAAAATGTGACTCGCATGACAGAGCGTAAGTATGACAAATATAGTATTCATGAGTTCGCCATTTACACATCACTTATTTATTAAGGTGTTGAGAAAGTCGTACTTATGAGAAGTAAGCTGAATGGGTGATTCAGCTTGTCATTCATAATAACCTTTGTTCTACGACTATTGGAAATTCGTGAAATAAGTTGTACAACAACCAAATTTATTCAGAATTACCTTTTGACACCTTTCATTTTTTAACATCCTGTATACATATACCTAATAGCAGCTGCCACTACACGGGTTCGTTGTCTACGTAGATAAACGTCAGTATAACGCGAATCACCATAAACACGGAATACGCATTAAAAAAGTTTATCGACGTCGATAACGAACCCGTGTAGCGGCCGCAGGTTAGCGACTGACCTTGATAAACTCGATGATTTGTTTCTCCTTCCTGGCGTGTCCGGCGTCGAACTTGTACTCTCCTCGAGAGAAGTATTTGAGTGTCGGGAATGCCTTCACCCCGTACTGCGCCGCCAGCTCCGAGAACTTAGTCGCGTCCACTGCCGCTAGCACGCCGTTTATCTGAAAAATAAAAAAATGGTTATTAAACCAAAAAATTTACACAGGTTATCTTAATGAATATAAAACAGTTATAAAATTATTTGGACCAGATTAAAAAAACTATGGTAGCTGGGGTTCTCACACTAGGCTAAGCCTGTGCCGTGAGTAACCAGTAGCTTGCTCAAATGCAATGGCTCTGCAACAAATGATTTATATGTAAATAGTAAGCATGGATTTAAGTACTCCTGAACAATTCAGCGCATGAGAAATCCAGGTAAGGATTCCATTACATTAACATGCTGATGAAATGATAATGCGAATCAGCAGTTTGGGACGACTGCCATTGAAAAAATACAGATTAAAACCAAAACCAAATAATTTTAGCCCTTGTAAGAGAATCAAGATTTTATAAACAATGATCTCTGTAATATTGAAAAATAATCATTTAAAAAAATTAAATATATTAACGTATTGGTTAGTTACCTTATCCTTCTTGATAGCGGCAGCAGCCTTCTCGAATTCTGGTTTGATGTTCTTGCAGTGTCCACACCACGGCGCGTAGAATATCACCAGAGCGTGCTCTGCCTTGGCCAACTCGCTGTTGAAGTTGTCACCTGTGGACATTTACATCATGGTAAAAGGTTTTCTGGAAGAGATTGGTATAAGCGGTAAAAGCGCCTTTTGTACCCTAATTAAGTTATTATTATAAAATTGAGAATTATTTCTTGGTGCACAAATAAAGAGTACTTTATCTATCTGTATCTCATGGGTGTTTCAATAATTTATTTCAATATCCGCATCTATAAGTCGAGCAAAAAAGCGGCACGGCCGTACCATCCTTTACTCGAAGCAATTCAGGCCATTTTCGACCTAAAATTTACATTAAAATATCTACTCTATTCTCTCTCTCATACATACACCTGGCTCTCTCGAATGGAACCTTTGTGCATACTGCACACCCCAAGGTCTAAACTGCCTTCCTGAGCTTGGACCATTTCCCACAATGCTGGTCTACAAGGGATTGATATATTTCATTAAAAACAACTAAAAAAAACATAATCCTAAGAAACTTACCTCAGCTCATGCATACCGAGTAATTATTAATGGCTAATTTAACAACTCTAAATACTAGGCATGTAAAATTTGTTTCGCCTTAACTAATCAGTTCGTTGGCAGTTAACTCTTATCGATAAGAAACATACCTACCAACGCAACAGTAGAATAGTATAGTAAGGAACCTATTAAATGTTTCAATATGTTTTCTATAAGTACATTTTCCATGCGGGTAGCAAATCTGGTCTAGGGATTATTGCCGTGGTGAAAGTATTAGCTAGTCAGAATAGCCAGTCACAAAAGTTAGTTCACGAAGAAGGAAGAAGCCTCGTCCACAGTGACGTATCAACTGTATACGCCTGACTGGCTAATCCTTTCACCACGGCATTAAACCCTAAACCAACACCCGTATTCATGCCATCGCGGCGCTACCAACCCCACAGTGAATCTTGTACATCGAAGATAAAACGTCAGAATGAAAGGAGAAATTAGGTTACTAACAGCAGTGTATTATGAATTCAATATTGTTTCGATAACGCTGACTTGGTATGAAAAATATGGTACCAGCTCTAGTGTTTGTCACTGACCAGTAGAAGAATAAGTTCTATTCATACCGTTAAGATGCAGGACATCAGAGTCTTGCGGCCAGCTCTCGTCCTTGGCCGCTTCTTTCTTCTTCTGCGTCTGAGCGTTGGGGTCCCGCAGGAACTCCACAATGGCCGCTCGCTTGTTCTCCCCTCCGTACGGGAAACGGTATAGGCCCTTTCTGCGGACAGAGGGTTCAGTATCTAGATGGGCCCTTTTCATTCATGAAAATATCAACAAGTACAAGAAATTACTTGTAATACATAATTAAGTAGGAAAAAATAAAAAGTACATCACTTACTCAAAGTACAGTAACGTGGGGAATCCAGTGATATTGTAGAGTTGTCTTATTTTAGCATTTCCCGGCTTGGCGACATCAATGGCAGCCAGCAACGCCTCACCCTGAGTAATGTGACAAAGGTCTTATTATGTTAATTAAGTATACTGTGACCTGCAGGTTATCCATCTCAAAGCTTAAAGATTTGAGATATAAGTTTGTGTCGATGTGGGATGTGGCTTTCCATTAAAGAATCATATGGTGCAGCTCCAAATAAATAAAGTGTTGCCCATAATTTAGACTCTTGAATGGCATTGTATTTGAATTTGTATAACGTAACATGTCCTATGTGTAGTTTCAAATATAACAAGTGTCATTTAATTAGCTCTAATCTAGATAGTCTCTGATTAGTTACAGTTATGATTATAGTCGCAACTTTACCTTCAGTTCAGTGGCAGCTTGCGCATAGTCTGGCTTCATCATCTTGCAGTAGCCGCACCACGGTGCATAGAACATGATCAGGGAGCGTCGGTACGCAGCCGCTCCCTTGCGCAGGAACTTGGATAGGGCCTAGAAATATTCACAACATTCGCTTATGTGCACAGTAGTATTTTTTATGACATTAGTTAATTATCTATCATTAATCTATTTTCTAACTAAGAAGTATGCAAAAGCTTATGTGGCTCAACCTAGCTATACCAATATCTATGATTTAACACTACATAGGTATCAAAATATTTGTATCACACCAAAAAAAATATTAACAATATTTATTACATTACTACAACAATCACTTTCTGTTGCTATATTAAATCGCATAATCATGACTAAAATAATTATTTATAAAGTGAGAACATCTCGCAAATGCAACCAAGCGAAGGGGAGATAAATTCAACAATACAGACATCAAAATCCTGAAGATGGTATATGTCAGTGGCATCTGGTGCTTCATCCCAGGGCAAGTCTCCTGTAGGATCTCGCAGGAAGTTTGACATTGATGAAACAGTCTCACTCCGGTCGTAGTCCTTGTTATACTCGCCATCCTTGTAGTGCTTTAATACATAAGAAACCTCAGGGTCTATCTTGAGTTTCTTACACAGTTTTTTTGATTCCCTGGAATTAATAATAATGTGAATTTCTAGTGATGAGAAAGTAGCACATCTTCCTATCAATAAAATTAATAAGGTAAATGTTGGTACAGTAAACTGTTTTGAGGTCTAGTAACCTTTTACCTTCTTATAATATATATTATATCCCATTCTAGCTATTTTTATACCTAGTAATTTTTACTGATATACCTAAGTCGCCAAAAGGGGGTAAATAATTTTTTTACTTAAGGGTGTACACTGCATTAAGTGGACCCCCAATTAGATGCCCTTTACTGAGCCACACTCTTGTCTCATCGCTTCATCACTTTTACCATGGAAAATATCAATAGCAAGCATATAAACAACAGACATTTAATTTTGCTCCTCATATTATGCAGTTGGGCCAAGGGGTTTTAATGTAGTAGTTAAGGCCCTAAATAATCATACTGGACATAACATTAACTTACCCATTACTGCAGTCAATCAAGACAGATGTAGCCTGCCCTTTCATGGCCTCAGCCGTATCTTTGAACACATTGGTAACAGTTTTCGCAGCTTTTTGATTATTTACAAATAAAAACAGTATGTTTGTTTTAGTCCTTAACAACTTCTTAAAAGATTTGATGTCTTCTATGTCATTTACCACCGAAGTCTTCTGTTTCTTGGCTTGATATGTTAGATGGATCAGTAGCAGAAAAAAAATAGTGATTGGAAGGATCTGAAAGGTGGTCATAAAAAATACCGGTAATGGGGGAATTGAAATTAATTTTAATAGGCCATTTGCAACATAATTATAATCGTAAGGTGTAGAGAAAAAGCATAAGGTCAAGTGCTAGATAACTCAATTCATGGTTCGTAGTAAGATGTGGCCTTTTTTCATAATTTATAATCTAACTGTAAAAAAATACGCCTACGTACCCGGGCAAATTTTATACTGCATCGCATGGTTAAACGATGTCTGCGCCAACTTAAACACAGTTACGTGGAATATAGAAAAACAATGACTAAACATAAGATATTATGATAACCAAATTATGAATAAAATTGATTTTTATTGTAACTTATTTTATTTCAAAATCATAACCTTTGCGGTTGACATTCGTCATTCACAGCACAGACTGGCACAGACTAAAATACAATGACATTTCTCTTCTCTTTGAATAATCTGTGATATATATATATTTTTGTTGATATTGTCTTTGGTAACTAGTGATGTCTCTATAACGAAATAATAATGTAATCATAATCTAGAATACAAGAATTCCTAGAACTTAAACGTCTCATCAACTTCACGTTGTGTTGTGCTACTGCCATGGAAGTATATATAGCTTGACAACTTCGTGCGCGACCCTCCTTGCGGGGTGAAAGAAGTGGCGGGGGCGAGGTAGCACGACATTTTAGAAGACGAGTACATACGGAGAAAAGTATGCCCGGATAAATCTCGCGATAACGTGTCACTATTTGTGACGTAATGTAAGAGTAAATTATGTTGATCAATAAAAAGGTTCTTAAAACTAGTTTCATTATTTAGGGTGAATTCGACCAAGCTCGAGTAACTTTTTACTCACGAGTAAACTACCAGTTACTCGGAAGTAAGCAGATTTTGCATTCTACCAAACCTCGGCCAAACCAAGATTCGGCACACGGTTCTACAGGAAACTCAATTCATGGTTCGTAGTAAGATGTGGCCTTTTTTCATAATTTATAATCTAACTGTAAAAAAATACGCCTACGTACCCGGGCAAATTTTATACTGCATCGCATGGTTAAACGATGTCTGCGCCAACTTAAACACAGTTACGTGGAATATAGAAAAACAATGACTAAACATAAGATATTATGATAACCAAATTATGAATAAAATTGATTTTTATTGTAACTTATTTTATTTCAAAATCATAACCTTTGCGGTTGACATTCGTCATTCACAGCACAGACTGGCACAGACTAAAATACAATGACATTTCTCTTCTCTTTGAATAATCTGTGATATATATATATTTTTGTTGATATTGTCTTTGGTAACTAGTGATGTCTCTATAACGAAATAATAATGTAATCATAATCTAGAATACAAGAATTCCTAGAACTTAAACGTCTCATCAACTTCACGTTGTGTTGTGCTACTGCCATGGAAGTATATATAGCTTGACAACTTCGTGCGCGACCCTCCTTGCGGGGTGAAAGAAGTGGCGGGGGCGAGGTAGCACGACATTTTAGAAGACGAGTACATACGGAGAAAAGTATGCCCGGATAAATCTCGCGATAACGTGTCACTATTTGTGACGTAATGTAAGAGTAAATTATGTTGATCAATAAAAAGGTTCTTAAAACTAGTTTCATTATTTAGGGTGAATTCGACCAAGCTCGAGTAACTTTTTACTCACGAGTAAACTACCAGTTACTCGGAAGTAAGCAGATTTTGCATTCTACCAAACCTCGGCCAAACCAAGATTCGGCACACGGTTCTACAGGAAACTCAATTCATGGTTCGTAGTAAGATGTGGCCTTTTTTCATAATTTATAATCTAACTGTAAAAAAATACGCCTACGTACCCGGGCAAATTTTATACTGCATCGCATGGTTAAACGATGTCTGCGCCAACTTAAACACAGTTACGTGGAATATAGAAAAACAATGACTAAACATAAGATATTATGATAACCAAATTATGAATAAAATTGATTTTTATTGTAACTTATTTTATTTCAAAATCATAACCTTTGCGGTTGACATTCGTCATTCACAGCACAGACTGGCACAGACTAAAATACAATGACATTTCTCTTCTCTTTGAATAATCTGTGATATATATATATTTTTGTTGATATTGTCTTTGGTAACTAGTGATGTCTCTATAACGAAATAATAATGTAATCATAATCTAGAATACAAGAATTCCTAGAACTTAAACGTCTCATCAACTTCACGTTGTGTTGTGCTACTGCCATGGAAGTATATATAGCTTGACAACTTCGTGCGCGACCCTCCTTGCGGGGTGAAAGAAGTGGCGGGGGCGAGGTAGCACGACATTTTAGAAGACGAGTACACACGGAGAAAAGTGTGCCCGGATAAATCTCGCGATAACGTGTCCTTATTTGTGACGTAATGTAAGAGTAAATTATGTTGATCAATAAAAAGGTTCTTAAAACTAGTTTCATTATTTAGGGTGGATTCGACCAAGCTCGAGTAACTTTTCACTCACAAGTAAACTACCAGTTACTCGGGAGTAAGCAGATTTTGCATTCTACCAAACCTCGGCCAAACCAAGATTCGGCACACGGTTCTACAGGAATCCCCCGAAGATTATATAGTTGTCGGGGAGTGGGCACGAGCTAGCGGTGGTTGGTCCATGATTCGATCAGCTAGGTCGTTGGTATCGCCATTCATCATCACACCCCAGAAATAAAGGCACAGATAGGTAGTACACACTCGATTTATTCGGAATTTCAGATCAATCTTACAAAATACACGAGGATGCACTTGATACAGTTGGATTATTCTATTCTATTCTATTCAGAGAGGGGGGCGAAGCACCTGTAAGTGGCTCTCTCGAGTGGAACCTTTGTACATATCCCCTTAAATTCAGCTCAGCCAGCCTAGCTCCCGAGTAAACTGGAGCAGCAAGCCTGGTTGTTGCAGCGAAACGTGGTACAGCAGCAGTGAAACCCTGCGGAATGTGCACAACCGACCCGTTCAATAATTCAAATCAGAATGACAGTCCGTCCCTGCTCAACCGACTACCCACTTTACCTTTTTATTTTTTTAATATGCACCGTCCACAGATTCCACCCAAACTGCCAACATTTCAAGTGACAATTTGACGTTTCGATTAATCGAATGAATTTAGTAAACCTAATTATAAAGCAAGGTAAACTCAAAATCTTCTTGAACTCCGACATAGTTTTATAATGCGATTTAAGTTACCTATTTGCGAAAATATACGATTTGTGGTTTTTGACGTTATTTTATTATATCTATCTTATGATTTTTTATAATCATATAAAAAATCATAAGATAAATATTCCAAGGTTTGTGGCGGTTCTGGCCTCAACACTCATCCTTAGACTAATGGTCTCAGGATCAGTGGTCTCATGTGCGTCGAACTCAGATTATGACAGATTTTACAACACATGTGGCCGCCTCGACTGCTCGGTCGAGACTGCCGTAATAATGACGTGCAGTGCACGCGTTGTCCTTCCCCGTGACCTCTCTCGCTACCCGCTGTCGTCTTGGGTACCTCGTCTCCTCCGCGTCTGTCACCCCGCAAGGAGGGTCGCGCACGAAGTTGTCGAGCTATAGAAGCGTCCGTAGTCGAGCGGGCTTCAGTGATAGTAACTGATCGCTGAGGTTAAGCAACAACTGGCATTCAACTGGATTTCAAGTGTTTCTTTTCTGGACGCTTCCGTGCTTCGGACGGCACGTTAAGCCGTGGGTCCCGGTTGCTGCTTCGGCAGCAGTCGTTAAGCCTAGTCAGAGGCCTTCGGGTAGCTTGAAAACCACTTACCCGACAACTCTCTCATCACAAGCTTGCTTGTGTTGGGTTCCACCAACCCGCACTTGGCCAGCGTGGTGGACTAGGCCGACTAGGCCTAAACCCTTCCTTCATTGGAAGGAGACCCGTGCCCCAGCAAGTGGGGACGTAATGGGTCGTGATGATGACTTAATTAAAAGTTCAATAAAGGCTGGTATTTGATGTGTGATCGATTGAAAGACAAGCTAACTGTACGACCAATCCGAGATACCTACCTACCTAGACGCAGCTGGAGTAGGTATTCTCTCAATAACATTGTTTAGAAACCTAATGTTTACCTTTTGGGACACCCTGTATGTATATACAGGGTGTCCCAAAAGTCAACGATATGCCTTGGAGGGCTGATAGACCAGCTCATGAGAGGCCAGAATATCATAATATGACCTTAGTAAAAATTCGATAATTTTCGAGATATTGACACTTTGGATCAGTTTTTTGCGTGCCGCCGGTACAAAAATCCATATTGTTAGCATTTGTTTGGTGTTGCATCACCCTGTATAGCCCTGCTATTAATCGCAGTCAAAAAAAATATCGAGTAATGCTGTATGTTTAAAAAAAACACGGTTTTCAAAGTCATAAAAGGTACCTACTCAAAATGCGTTTTTTTATTAACTGTGATAACGTTGTTTGTTTTCCCATTCCCGGCCACACCAACTCTTTTTACCCGACTGCCGAAGGAGGAGGGTAATGTTTTTCGATTGTATGTTTGTATGTATGTTTGTCTGTTTCTTTGTTCCCTCCTGTAGCCTAAACGGCTTGATAGATTTTGATGTATGAGGTTAATGAGGTATCGTTAGAAGCGTATTGATTGCGCGATGGTTATAGGCTATGTGACGTTACATTAAAATGTATACAGCGCCCTCTAGCAATTAGCAATTAGCATATTGTAGGTATTTAAATCACAACACCAAAATTATTGAAACAAAAAATGTTCATAAACTAAAAGCCCGACTACTGACAAAAATTTCTTAAAATGAAAACAACTAAAGAGTTACAAATAAAAAATATAATTATAAACAAACAAAAAACCCGACTGCACGCTAAAAAGATGAAAACAAGCCCCAATATGTTAATGGAAAGTATCGCAGGCGGCGACCAACTTGACCGCCACACACCTATCTAAGTACACACGGCAACGTTAAATGGTTGGCAGGGCACACTAACGTAGGTAGTGTATGTGTGTGTCAGCGACGTCGACGTAATTATTTAGTTCTGGGCAACCCACACACGGATATTGTAAGCATGTAGTTGTGCCAGTGACAATGATTCATTGTTTTTATGATATGAAACAAATTTTTGCAAGGCATTGTAATAGATTGAATGGCTCAGTTGGTATGATACAAGACTTACAATAATCGGTATGGTGGTTCAAATCCCACTGAACTTTACAATAATCCTTTTTTGTTTTTTTTATAGATTTAATTTATTTTTAAGATGGTTAATAATAGTATTGTAGTATATACGAATAAAAGCAACACAGAAAGTAAATGAAACAAGTTATTAAGTGTTAAAATTACCAAATTTATTCTTGCCGTAACATAAACATTAAGGATGTTACGTTTTAGTTGTTTTTCGTTTTAAAACATAGTTGTAGTTTATATTAATAAGGAACATTTTCAATTAGCAGTTTTAAATCATAATAAACATCAGAAAAGGATGGACTGGCTGTTTTACTAAAGTAAATAGGCAAGTCATTAGTTATATGAATCAACATGTTAATTAGCTAGAAATAAGATAACTTATTCCAACCTCAGTAACAATAACATCATTAACACATTGGCTTACCCATAATTGTAAATAATAATAAGTCTTTAACAAAATAACTAAAATCTTATACAAATGGAAAAATAAAAATTACTGAGCTAACCCCAATAATTATAATTTTCACCACTTTTTCGCCATAATGTCTTACGTCCATCCTTGTCTGACTTAAAGGACTTTTCATCACTAAATATCACCACATTGTTGCACCACTCAAAGTTTAAAATAGTCAGTCGCAAAACGCACTTTGTTTCGACATCGTCGGATCTGATCGGTTAGAGCAATTTTCTTCGTCGGCTTCCGACACCGCAACCCAGCAGCACGCAAGTGAACCCGTACGGTTTGTAGGGATAGATTATGTGTTGTGGCCGTAGAACGGGTGCTGCAGAACGGATCAGCGCTATGTGCAGCTACGATATCTCGATGGCGTGGTGATGCATCCGTATAGACGACTACTGTCTACATGTCCCGAATCTGCGTATCGGTGAACCCATGATTGAACAGTTCTCCTCTGCAAACAAAAAAAAACAAATACTTAGCTTACAAATATTCTAACAGTCAAATAAAATATTTACAATTCTATGTTACTTACCGTTAAACGTCTTGCGATTTCACTAATTGTAATGTTTTGTTCATATAAATACGATTATCTCCGCCTTTTTGAACATGGTTAAGTGACTTTCCATACTGACTGCGAAGAGTAATTAATTAAATTGACAAATCACAAAGTGAATCACTTTGCAGACGCAGAGGTGAATTGTCACTAAAACTAAAAACAAATTTCGTTTATTCATATTGTATGAGGGTAGAATGGTTTTAATTCTCAAATGAAGAACGAATCATATATTTTTGCCGAAGAGAAATAGTCGACAGCTATGCAGCTTGTAGTCATTTGTCAGTTTCAAATATATTAATTTTATACTCAACAGCGTTTAAATGAACGCAAAATTTGAATTAAGTTAAATAAAAATAACCATCCGTGGACTCGAACTCACGACCTATGTTTCATTAGTCTAACATTCTACCAATGAGCTACGAAGTGTATAGACACAGGTAGTGAAATTTTGCTTCACATCAATTTTATAACTATTTCACTAACACTACCGGTTGATATTTTTATGTCACAGCTGGTATGCGGGCGTTTGCCTACGCGCAAACTCGTTTGTGCTGTTGTGTGTGTGTGTGTGTGGTTTGTTACTGGTGTGTAAACCGATTTCTGCGTTTATGCACACATAGACGTTAGTGTGCACACATACACTACGTTAGTGTGCCCTGCCGACCATTTGATGTTGCCGTGTGTACATTCTCGTAACATTCAGCTAAATGGTGAACCCTCTGTTGGTCCCCGTTGGTGGGTTTTTTGTTTGTTTATAATTATAATTTTCTATACTTTTACTCATTCTAACTTTTTTGTTAATAAAAACAATAGCAACGTTTCATACCATTTTGGAAACTGCATTAAATGAGCAATCTTTTTAAATAAGGTGCCAAGGTTTGCGTGGTATATTTTTTTTCCAGTATGTAGAATCAAAGTTGTTTATAAAAAAATACGATTACCTATCTTTCTCGAAAAAAGTGGACTATAGCACATTTGTACTCACGTGATAGGTTGCGAACCATATCGCCAATTTGGAATAACTATAAACTATAATGCACTGAGAATAGGTACAGATCTAGAATCTAGATGTGCAGGTTTCCTCACGATGTTTTCCATCACCGTAAGAGCACGTGGTACTATTGTAGGTACTTAAACTCCTTAATTGAAAACACAATTGAAAGAATTCATTGGTACAGGACGGTGTGTCCTCTCGATTGAGAGGACAAGGCCTTATCCATTACGCCACCACCGCTCTATCTAGCTATGTTAACCCATTTTTAATAAATAATACACGCTTAACTTATAATGTATTTATAATCTTTAATTAGTTATGTAGGTAACTTATTTCTAACTTATTAACTATTATAATATTTACAAAAGGTAGGTAACTAGGTAGGTATAATAATAATGTTGTTTTATATTTTATTTATTACTTTCTAAATTTTCTAATACAAAGTTAAATACCCTCTGAGCCTTTCGATTACACCCCTGTCTATAACATTTGTTGTAAGTACTTACATAGGTACATATCCCATATAAGTATTTGGTTTCTTCTGTCATATTTATACCTTCACTGTCAAAAGTTTAATGATACTTTTCGCTAGTACCGCCACTTTGTTTGCGAGAACTCGTCCACTTTTATAGTTTTCGAAAGACTAGCACAGGGCATATTTAAGGCCGTGTCTGCACCGCGAATATTTTTCCGCGCGGAATTAATTCGAAACTCTGTAACACATCGAATACTATAGGAGTATCCGCAATTGCGGTAAAAAAATCCCAAAAAAAATCTACAGGCGAACTTTGATCGCGGAATATAATTCGAGCAAAATAATTCCACGCGGAAAAATATTCGCGGTGCGGACACGGCCTAAGACGAGACAAAAGTTCTCCGTCGCCCTTGCTCTTGAGGCTGCGCGATGTGAGTGAGCGCGATGCAAAACTTTTGTCACTTTATAAAAGCGCCCTGTGCTAACCCTTCTGTACGAGTACTAGGCGTAGGTGTACATCATACTCGCTCTCGCTCTCGTTAAAGTTCTTTGGTCCATAGTGTTCATTGATAGGTGTAGTAAGCATCCTGGGGTCCCATGGGGTTGGTTTTGTATTTGTACGTGCGGACGTCTGCCGTCTCCTTCGGTCGTGCTGGTCGTTTTTCGACCAGTGCCTTTGACGGTTCTGCACTCGGGAGCTAGAAACAGATTTAAAGTTAGGCTAAAGGGGTGATTTTTTATTGCTATATTATAAACATTTAATATTTTTTGGGTATAGACTTGTGTAAAGGTGGGTTGACCAACGAACGTTACGAAGTGTAATGTAACATGTTTAACAGCGAGCATTCGTGCAGTCAGTACGCTGGTTTACATTATGCATTGTGCAGGCTAGGTAGCTATATACCTATGTGTGATCACGATAATATAAGTAATTTTACGATTAAGTAACACCTGTTAATATTATTTAACTAATCTAGCTGGAGCAGCATCTCCTTACTATGTACATACTTAAACATGGAGCCTATTAGTGTACACATTCATAATAAAAAAAAACTACGTGCTTATCGGGTTTTTTAATACCTTATTTCTTATTTTTATGTTTCTACAGAAATGAGTTTCTTTTGGAAGTGGTTTCAATTTTTCCCGTGTAAAGCTACGGAAGTAAAATTATTTCTTAAAAACATTCATGAAAAAACTTTCGCGTAAAATAATTTATAATATTTGACTGACCCGTGGTTTCATTTCCCTCCGTTCGCCGTGGTCTATCGGTCTGCTTGCCGGGAGGGGCCTGATCATGATCTTGGTCTTGGTCAGGGGGTAGTTGGGACCCTTGAACGAGATCCAGTAGACCGCTTGCGTCCGCACGATGTCATCAGCGGCCATACTGTACTTGCCGTTTAAATTACTGCAAGTAGGAAGATGTATGGTTAAAGGAATGGTAGGTTGAGTGGGAGGAACTAATGGTCCATCTTGAGCAACAATAAGTTTCCCAGTCAAACCACCCTATATGCACTGTGAAAAACATAATGTCATGAATTCAAGTAATCAGATCTGGCTTTTGGTGGAATCTCGGTGGTAGAATATATTGGGTGGTCTGTGCTATGGGTGGTACTGCTACCCAATATCAAACTTTTTAAATAAAAGATTTCTGGTGCTAAAACCCATTCGTGATTTGCTGCTTTTAAAGTTTGTGTAATTTAGATATTAACAGGCCTAGCCTAGTTTGGTAGCTATTGATACATCACCAAATATTTTTTGTATCTTTCATAATCTTTAGTTCTAATATATATTTTTCATTTTCATATATACCTTTTGTCACATTCCTTATACCACCAGGCGCCTCCATGTTCAATGGCGCACGCGCCGTCCTTCCACTCGTCATTGTCCACGTCCGGAGTCGAGAACTTCTGTCCAGCGTGATAGGTCAGCGAATCACCTGGATAGGGAACGGATAGTGGTTTTATTTTAGTGCCATGATCATGATTTTAAGGGGAGTGCCTGTGGATTATTCACGGGTGAGCTTTACCGATGAGCAGTCGATCATGGCCTTTAGATAGACATAACAGACATGTTCAGAGTTCATCTTTGTACCAAAATCTGTCGCTGCCGGTAAAACGAAACTATGAAAAGTAGTAATGTTCCCTTGCATTGGATGCGTTTCTACGATTAATTAGGTTTTATGAAGGTATTAATGAAATATCCGAAACCATTGAAACCAACCCGACATTAATTGTTAAAGTAACCACTGTGTGCCAATTTGTCCATCATCCGCATCTGCTGTGGTGTAAATAACAAGCCTCATTATATTCCCATGACGAGGACCCCAGAATGATTTCCAAAAAAAAGAGATTGATGCGGTCAAAAAGCTTACCAGCATTTCCATAATACATCCCGAGAGTACTAATCCTATAGCCCTCATGCTCTGGCCCAACCGTGAAGACCGAGTAGCCCGCGAAGGCATCTTGACCTCTTTGCGTCTCCACTTCAATCCTGAGCTCATACAACTTCTGATTGGTCAAATGGTACATCTTATCTAGGCCAAGCCAGAATTCCCCGGCTAAGTTCCCGAAGCCGTGTTTGTAGTCCCACCAAGTTTTGTAGAAGTCCTGGGATCCATCGAACCGATTCTGCAGGACCTAATTCAGAAAATAAACCTGGATTAAAAAGCCTTATTAGCCCCGGTGGTGTAATCTCGCAGTACTGAAGCTCTAAACAGAGAAAACAATTTTGTATGTACTAAAACTGCAGATCATAAAAACTGAGCGTGAAATTGGAATCCTATAATTACCGTCCACCCACCGCCGACGGTAGACAAGTCGCATAGCACGTAGAAGGCGTCCATGTCATCAGGCTTGATCTTGTAGATGCCGGAGACGTTGAACCCTTGCAGCTGGATCTCATAGCAGTCACTAGGGTACCGCTCCATGCGTTCTGACCTCCTGGTACTACTGATCAGACAATTACAGACTGTCTTTAGCATATTGAAGATTGTAAAGCATCAAAGTAACGGTTTTCTTCCTGGTAATAAAAATAGCTTACCCTGTGCAGTCACAGCGTTTATTATTCCTGTGCTCCATCAAAGCTCTCTTGACTTCGGCAACAACAGCAAACGATTCGGAACCCAAAACTGCACCATTGCTCTTGATGGCTCCGGAATTGTCTGTACTGAAATTAGGAGTTCAATAAATACGGAAACGAATTTAGGGTAAGTACTTAGGTGCTATAATATGATAGTAATATGGTTTACCTCAAACGTTGTGATCCATCTTGGTTGTTTTTCCCCATGTTCTGACCGATGACACCTAGTATGTTCTCTACGCCCACCATTAGGTTCTTCATACTGTTGTCCAGCACCACCAAGCGTCCTTCGATCTTGTTGTCTGAAGCTCCAGCTGAAAGTAAATAATATTTACATTTGTCTTTACATCCAGCCATTGAAAATGCCACTAGCAATTTTTGAGAATAACTACTTATTCATTCGATGAACGCACTCTTTACCCTTGTGTCTGAGACTTACACAATAATCTTCCATCATCTTTAGATTTATAACTTCGTCTGTTCTTCTCCATAAGCAATCTGATACTTTCCATTTCAGATTTCAACACATCGACTGCCATGTCGACCTTTTCGGAGAAGCCCTGCGACCGTATCACCTTCATCATTTCTGATAAGTACTTGAGGATATTGTTGGTCTTCTCGTGTATTTCTATGTCAAGTCGGTTTAGTCGGAATTCTATGCTGTCGACCTTCTTCATGTATTTTTCACTGGCGGTGATACTCTCGAGGAGTTTGTCTATGACCGCCTCGGTTTCTGCCAGCGGCTCCGTGTGTGACCTCACCCTGGTGAGGTTTCCTCTCTTCAGCGTCATCATCGCCTCCGTCAGCTCATTTTCGTGCTCATTCTTCCACAAGCTGTTACTGACGTTTATGGGACTTATCGTTGGTTTGGGCTTCTCGCGGTGTCTCTCCCGAAGCGCCGGTTTCTTTGCCGTACAGACGTCAGATAAGAGAAAAGGTAGCACTATGACGACCAGTTTCCACATCGTGCGCGTTGAAGGTAAAACACTTAAAGACTGTCTCATTTCCGCGAGTGCGCTTTCTCATCAACTTGTTTACATTTTTCATTTCTGACTCGGTAAACAAACAACAGGTAATTATTATTTGTTTACAGTGATGTAGCAAGTAAATATGCGAAGCAGTGGGTAACATTTCTCAATGTTTAGAGTTGGTAATGCACGATGATTATTATATAAAAAAATAATTTAACAGTAACCTTCTCGGATTTGCCGAAAATTTGTCTATGACAGTCTTTTCAATAAACTCACTCTTTTCTTTTAAATAATTGCGATGTACGCTCTTTAGACATAACACTGCCACAGTGCTGCTAAGCCACTATGTTCAAATCCATTGCAACAGCTCGCGCTTTTTGAAGCATTGCTTTACTTATTCTATCAGAAAACACGCGGTAATTAATGAGAATGTCTTTGATATTTTTGATGTGTTCCCCCACCGAGATCATATCGATCGATTTAGCTTCTAAAACTGCTGAATATTTTGGCTTTAGTTTGTAGAGCAACAATAAACACTAGTTTTGTAACGGCTGAATGCAGCTGATATGCAGATTTTCTGGTGGCATAATTTCTCACTACGGATAACGTTTCTAGAGATTTCACAAGCTCTGGGAAATTTTGATAGGAAACTTTTAAGTTTTTGGAGCTAAATAGCGCTAGATGTTCTTTTCTCCAAATTATATTCGTATTTCTTTAATCCTAGATGGCTCTGATTGTCTCGTCGAGAGCGGCGAGATGCGACGGTTTCGGCGGAACTTTAAATTATAATGCGTAGCGAACAGTATACCCACTATAACGATATTTAATCATAGATAAAATAATATTAGTTCAAAATATCTGACTGAAGAGAAAATATATTTTATTATCTATTATTATTATTGTTTCCAACACTTCATTTTGCGCAGAGTAGGTAACACGTTTTTAATTCCCACTTGGCAGGGATATTTTCGCTTATTTTATCTTCTAGGGGGGGGGGGGCAGCCGCCCCTACCTGGGTACGCCCTTGGTGAAAATATAAATAAAGTTATAGTCCAGTGATTCATCTTTCTACTGAGAACAACCCTTATAACATCTACAACATCTAATACAGTGTGGGATATTAACCCCACAATGGTACATGAGTACAACCTAAAGATGGCAATAAAAAATCGGGACAAAGAGGTCGTTGCCCAGCAATCAAGGCTTTTGTCAACGCAAAACGGGACGGAATAGGAGAATTTTGATTTTAATTTTATTATTGACGGCCAAAAAGTATTGCATGTATTTTATAGTTTTGTTATGTAAGAAAGAAAGAAAGAAAGAAAAAGATTTTATTTGGTGCTGCACAAATACACCCAAAAATACAACAAAACAAAAACATATACAACAAAACATCAGATACAATTTGAATATAAAATTAATAAAAGCAAAAACAAAAAAAAATGACATAAAAATAAAAAACTAAACTAAATTCCTAAAAATAAAAATAACTTAAAATATTGGCCAGCCTGTATAGATGGTGCATCAGCGCAGCGCCAAAAAGGCCCCGAGCTCAGCAATTGCTGCAAGAACATAATGTACCTGCAGCGCTGATTTTCAGCAGGGACCCTTTATGTGACTCACGGAAACTACAAATCGAGACTTTACCCAATATAAAATACATGTAATAAATAAGAAACAGTAACGAATACTATACATACCTACATAGACAATATAACATAATACAATACAAGTATAATAATACATAATACAATACAATAAATACAATATAAGTCATATTCAAGTGCTGAAATTTTAAATAGATTTTTGCATATTCAGCAGGTAACCTTTAAGTTGGCACTTAAAGGTATTTATGTACCTACCATGTAGCCTTTTTAAAGGAGGGGGGAGGTCATTCCAGCACTTGGACGCCGCATATCTGAAACTGCCTCGAAAGGCGGCTGATCGATGCGGTGGCACGGACAAGCGGACCTTATACTTGTATGAATTGAACGACCATTGCAGTTTTTCATACAAGTATTTTGGGGTCTCACGCTTGACCACACCAAACAACAACGTTGCAAGGTGCAATCGTCTTCGTGCCGCCATTTTGAGCAGATTAGCGTTGTTCAGATATGGCGTCACGTGCGTCCTGGGGGGGATACGGAAGCAGAAGCGCGCACACGCATTCTGAACTCTCTGCACCAGCCGTTCAGATCTACCGAGGAGGCACCCACCGTAGACAACGTCGCAGTAGTTCAGTCTGGACAACACCAGTGACTCACACAATTTGATCCGCATTTCGACACTGAGGTAGTCCCGTATTCTGTACAGTACTTTGAGCCGGTAGAAACAACTACTTACCACCCCTACAATATGGTCCTCGAATTTCAACTGTCCATCCATTAGTAAACCCAAGTTCCTAGCTTGAGCAACCCGCTCTATTGGCACATTACGTACCTGGATAGTAGTAGCCGACAGTTGCTCAATCGTTCTCGTTCGCTGGAGACTTGTTCCGAAGACCAGGAACTTGGATTTACCTGGATTTAGCAGTAAGCAATTCTTTTCGGACCATTGCACAACCCTTTCCAGATCAGCATTTATCCTCCGCGTGGTCTCCAAAATATTTTGAGGATCACACGAAAGATAAAGCTGCAGGTCATCGGCATAGAGGTGATAGCGACAGTGTTCCACCGACGATAAAATGTCAGCACTGTACAGAATAAATAAAAGTGGTCCCAATATCGAGCCCTGCGGGACTCCTCTGGTCAGCGGACGCGGTGTGGATAGTATAGTGCTGCCATCTGCCTTACGTAGACCTACAACCTGTGAGCGGTTTGATAGATAGCTACCAAACCACTGCACTGATGCCTGTTCGATCCCATAGTACGTCATTTTAGATAATAGAAGGGACACATTCAAGCAGTCGAAGGCCCTGGAGAAGTCGAGGAGGACAAGTATTGTACTCCGACCTTTCTCCTGTTCCGCAAGCACATTGTCCACTACATCTAGCAGCGCTGTGGCTGTGCTGCGACCGCTGCGGAAGCCGGACTGCAAACTCGGAAGTATTCCCGCATCCTCCAGGTACCGCGACAGCTGATCATGTACTACCCTTTCTATTATCTTCGACGTACACGGCAGGATACTTACCGGTCTTAGGTCAGAGAGTTGCGAAGGATTCGGCTTCTTTGGGAAAGGGGAGACTTTGGCAATCTTCCAATCGTCGGGAAAAGTCTTTGTCAGTATGCTTTTGTTAACTATAGTCAAAATTATGTCAATAGTTCGTGTCAATGTCATTTCTACCATGTCTATCGAAATCAAGTCCATTCCCTTGGCCGCTGTTTTAATTCGTATCACTGCTTTGTGAACTTGTTCCGCTGTAACAGTCGTAAGTCCAAATGTCTTGTCTGAGTGTCTGTTTGTGGTAAAGTATGCTAAGTCTGATGCAGATACATCGTTATTACCTGGTACGTCTAGAAAATGTCTATTAATTTCGTCCGGATCATTGTAATGTGTCGGAATATCATTGTCCTGTTTAGTCGGTAGTACAGTCTTTTTTAAGTTTTTCCACAATGTTTTAGAGTCATGAGCGTATTTATTGACATTCTGTTCAAAAAACACTTTTTTTTCAAAATATAACGCAACATTTACTTGGTGTTTTAAGTCTTTATAGTACTGTCTCTTTGCGTCAGTTTTAGTCTTTCTGTAAGCGTCGTAAGCGTCGTCACGTAACTGCATCATGAATTTTATATTGTCAGTGATCCATGGATGTGGTGTCTCTCTCACTACGATCGTCTTTTCTGGCGCGTGCAGGTCAAAGAGACTTATTATCGATTGATTGAGACACCTCACCATTTCACTAACATCGTCCATTCTGTTTATTTTGTCCCAGTCAATCAAATCTAAGTCTTTATTAAACTGTTCAATGTCTATATCCCTAATTGGTCTGTATGTAATAGTTCTAGGTTTGGTCTTTGTCTTTTTAATGTCAAGAGTTATAGTAACAAAAGCATGTCGTCCTAAGGGTCGCTTGTATGTTACATTAACATCTCGCACCTTAGCGTCTGTACATATTAGGTCAATTGTCGTCTGGCTGGTTTCTGTAAAATGCGTGGGCTCCCGTACGTGTTGTGTTAAATTAAGCGTATGTAGAAAAGTTTCAAGTGACTTAAACGATGCACAGTTAGTCTTTGAAAAGTCTATGTTAAAGTCACCTAATAAAACAATCCTGTCATAGTCATTAAAAGCAGTCATGGAGTCTGTAATTGCGTCTAGAAATAAGTCAACGTTTACCCAGTCTGGTCTGTAAGCTGTGCCTATTATTATCTTTTTCCCATTTACATTCATTTTAATCCACATTTGCTCGACGGTAGTAGCGGGGGGGTGTGGTAGTGTGCGGGCGGAGAGGCCCTGCCGCACGAAAAATCCCACGCCTCCGCCCCGCGAGCGCAGTCGCCTCGGCCGCGCCACGTGACGCAGTCGATAGCCGGCTACTCGCGGAGCGCGGCCCTCCTCGCCGTCACGCAACCACGTCTCATTTATCGCCACCACGTCTGCTAAAGAGTTGTGTATAGTCACAGTCAGTTCGTCGTGTCCAGTACCAAGAGAACCTGCATTAAACAGACCAACCTTATGTATAGTATAGCATGTATTGTACAGTTTTGATATATGTATTGTATAGTATATCATGAATTAATATTATCTACTAGCTGTTCCCGCGCGCTTCGCTTCGCCTTAAAAAGTTTTCCCGTGGTAATTCCGGGATAAAAAGTAGCCTATGTTCTTTCCCAGGGTCTAGACCGTATGTTTACCAAATTTCATTCAAATCCGTTCAGTAGTTTTGGCGTGAAAGAGTAACAGACAGACAGACAGACACAGTTACTTTCGCATTTATAATATTAATATATATAATATATATATATATATAGTTAGGATATTAGTTAGGATTAGGATATAAGAACTAACCAATAAAATTAACATAGTCTTAAGAACACTGTGACACATTAACACCAGGCAAAACAACAGCTATGACAAAAGGAGGGTGAGGCCACTGACAGGCGTCTATTAAGTTCTCTTGAGTTCTCTGAAGACGGCTGACATTGGCCCTACTAATTTCACCATTCTCGGTTATCTAACCGACAGGGATTGATTTATAAATTAAACGTCATCTCCACATCTGTCATAAAATTCATGACAGATGTGTCAAAAGTTAACCAGTACTCCCTGGATATGCTCTAACAGAGAGTGGTGAAATTGGCACTAAGTGTGACTGTGTAAAACATAGAAAAAAAAACAAACAAAAACCAAGAAATGCACAACTGGGGGTTTTTAGTCGGTTAAAGGTCGACAATACCTGGGTTCCCTTCCCATGTAGATTTTCCTCCAGGAGTGCAAAAAAAAATACAATACTTAATATTTTATTCATCATCATCACGACCCATTACGTCCCCACTGCTGGGGCACGGGTCTCCTTCCAGTGAAGGAAAGGTTTAGGCCTAGTCCACCACGCTGGCCAAGTGCGGATTGGTGGAACCCAACACAAGCAAGCTTGTGCTGAGAGAGTTGTCGGGTAAGTGGGCAACCCGACTGTCAGATGTTTTCAAGCCGCCCGAAGGCCTCTGACTAGGCTTAACGACCTAACTGACGGCTTAATATTTTATTAATAATATATATATATGTATATATAAATGATAAAATATATATATAATAAGCTTCCACATTGAGTAGTGAGTAGTTAAAAGATGAAGATAAAAAACAACCAAACTCTCACAATATATTGATCTCTCAAAAAGGCACGGACATAAAGTCTGTGGATCACTCCACTCCGTAATAAAATCTTAAAAAAAAACCCCACCATGGTAAGGTAACTTACAAAAAGTCACAAAACACGAGAAAACCGATGAAACTTACATTGGGAAATCTGACCATTATAAGGCCCGCGGGCGACGCTGACTTTCAGCTTGTCCAGATCTTGCCTCATCATCATCAGGGACTTCTCCAGACCAACTGCATTCGAGTTCTTGGAAAACTGCAGCAGCTCGTTCAAGTATTTCAGGATAGTGTTGCTGTGCTCGTGGAAATTCATATCCAGGTGATTCAACTTGCGGTCTACGCTTTCCACCATCTTCAGGTATCTTCCACTCGCTAATAAAGTCTCCATGAATTTCCCGATGATCGCTTCATTGTCTTTCAGTGTGGTGTTCATGTGGTCTGGTTCCTGTTGAGGATCACTTCGGAGAAGGCTGATCTTGGTGGCCACAGCAGTCACCATAATCAACGCGAACAAACCAGTCTCCTGAACCAACATTACGCCCCGACTGCTTATTATGCGACAGGACGATCCATTGATTGTCTCCTACCATATGCTCTGTTTAATTTAACACCATTGTCCTTGTCATAACATAACGTTGTTTATAAAGTTCGCACGGTTAAATTTGATAATGGCTATCTTCTAATTAACACTTTGTAGATACAATTTGATTGTTTTAAGTTGTTACCATAGAAAATGTTTGTAAATGTGGTGATAGGGTAGGGATTAGTAAAACAAACTACTTACTTAAGTTTTTTAATAGATAATGCCAGCCCAGCCAAAACCCAAAATTGACATGACTGTCATTTTAGTTATATTTATTTTATTATACTTTAGAACGATAATAGTAGCTGTTCATTCCCTAAGGCTCTGCAGTGGTGGTAGTGGTTATATTATCCGATATATTTCCATCTGGAGTAGTCGTTATATTTGCCCCGGGGATGGCAGTGGTTGTATCATTCGATATATTTCCACCTGGAGCTTCAGTAGTCGTTATATTTGACCCGGGGTTGGTAGTGGTTGTATCATTCGATATATTTCCACCTGGAGCTTCAGTAGTCGTAATATTAAACCCGGGGGTGGGAGCGGTTGTATTATTCGATATATTTCCACCTGAAGCTACAGCAGTCGTTATATTTAACCCGGGGATGGCAGTGGTTGAATTTAAACCATTTTCAGTGGCGTTGCTCGTATTCCCAACATATGCTGAAATATAATTGATTGCATGTTGGTTAATGTGAAATATTATTCTGCAGAAAAGAATTCACTCAGTCGGTCAGTATATTTTGAGCTTCTATCATCATCAGCCAATAATCAGCAACTGCTGGACTCTCCAAAGGAGTGCCGCAATACTCGGTCCTCGGCCTTCCTCAGTCGAGCTTCTACAGTAAGTCATCTGAAAAGCTGACTTTGCTGCTAGTTTTTTTTTTTGGTTATATGAATAAACACAACAAATCCTACCAAAAACAAAAAATCCTAATCCTTATATCCTTATTCTTACCATCAATCTCATTCTGTTCGTTGAATTCCCTCCTGAAGATGCAGGTGGCGACACAGTCGTACTCATTCTTGAACATGTTGTTGTTTGGGAGACACCCCCTCCAGAGCCCTACCTCGCATCTGTGGGGATAACACCACCGAATGTTACCCATTTACAAACCTTATGCCTAGTCTTACCATAGTCGGTTAGATCATTAACACCCCTGTTACATTGTAATGTCACCAATTATACGTATATACCATATTAAATTCTTGACAGATGTGTAAAAATTCAACAACTAATGCCTATGTTATGATCTAACAGAGTATGGTGAAACTGGGGCTTAAGCAGCGTCGCTTGCTTTGCGTTAATAAGGTAGAATCAAGGATGTACCTTTGTTTTTAACAAATGAAAATAAGTTTTCTGCTCTGGTAGTAGTGAGATCAATGTGATCTTTAAAGCATAGGTTTTGGTCAAGCATAACGCCAAGATATTTTATTTTAGAAGTTCTAGACAGGGCGTTACAGGAACACGTATTGTGTGTATCGCAGGTATGAGAGATTATTTTAAAATTTGAAGGTGGTTGATTGGAGTTGCGTGTAGAAAAAGTGATATATTTAGTTTTACTCTCATTGAGTGTGAGCAAATGTGGTTGGAGCCACTGGGATACCTGGTTAAAGCAATATTGAGCCCTTTCAAAAGTCTCCTCCTAAGTATTTGTAGAAAATTAGAGAACGGTGTCATCGGCATAGGAGAAGATTTTACCATCTGGGAGACTGAGACTAAGGAGATCGTTAATGTAAACAAGAAACAGTATGGGTCCCAGAATACTTCCCTGTGGCACGCCATACCTAACAGTGAGGTACTTGTACTTGAACTTGTATATTCGTATATTTGCACACGTTGACTTCTTTCACTTAAATAATCCTCAAACAGTTTGAGCTGAGTGCCTCTGATGCCAATGTTGTGAAGTTTATTTAATAGGATTGGTACAGAGACCGTGTCAAAAGCCTTAGCAAGATCCAAAAAGATCCCACAGGTTTTTTGTCCTTTCTCAAGGTTCCTAGCTATGTAATCAGTTAATTTGTGCACAGCATCATCAGTAGATTTACCGGTTCTAAAGCCAAATTGACAATTTTATAGCTTGATAGGAAGGATAGGATCACTGCCATGGAAGTAATACGTACTACGAGTTACGAGGAGAAGAACTTATTATTACTTCCATGATCACTGCTTATGGTGTCGGTGGTGGTACGGTACCTGGAAGCAGGCTTCCAGTAGAAGACCACGGCGGTCGCCGGTCGCCCGCAGTCGTCCCATCGAAACTTCTCCAAGCATGCGTTTGGTGGAACTGATGAAATCAAAATAAGTATTGTTTGGAAAAGATAAATATACCTACTGATAAATATAATACCTACTTATACCAGTTATACCTATAGAGACATAGTATCTTAGAGATAAATGTACCTACTTGTACCAGTTATACCTATAGAGACGTAGTATCCTCGGGCAATGAACGAAAGAGTGTTCGGCCTAGGATACTGTTACGCCACTCTACTCGGTAGGTGTAATCAGGGTATTACTACCTACTCGGCATAGGTTTCTACTAAACTGTTTACCGGATTATGCTGTTTTATCTATAATATTTCAACATAATCGGTTTTAGGGTCCAGGGTTTACCAACTTCAAGATGGGTGACTAAAACACAATTGTAATTTACCAGAATAAACAGCTGACAGTAGCTGGAAAATCACACATAGCCAACCAACAGCCATGATTAATAATCTTCAAGTAAAAGTTTTATTTAAATCTCGAATGTAAAATGGAAAATCAAATTGAATAATCAAAAATAATATTGTTCGATCCGATGCAATTTCATTATGATAAGTGTTTATTGTCGGTAATAAGCTCCTTTTTAATCAAACAGGTAAGTAATGATGTTACATCTCATTCGTAGTTTTATGGTTTGCTGTACATAGTTAAATATAAGGCCAGTGAGAGTAACACGTAGTGTAGCACTTAAGGGCCGGTACAGGGTGACGTGCCCCGCCAAATTTGGGTTTTCAATGCTCTTCACACAGCACACGCAGTGACACGCACGACACAGGTAAGTTTGCACAGTGGGTCGATAAACGTTTACTCGCCAACTTTATTGACAATTATTTTCAAGTAGTGATTTGAGGGTAAGTATAATTTTTACTTGTAGAAAGGTAACTACAGGTATTAAAGTGTAGATAATAAGTTATACTAAGGGTATACTAAGCCGAAAGGGGATGACTCAAGGGGTCATTCTGAACAACTTTTGTTCTACGAGTTTTCAAATTCGCGAAAAAAAATATTCGTTTTCCATGGTAAAAAGTCACATGTCAAAAAAGTTTCTATGAAAAAGTATTTTTTTGTTAATTTTAAAAACTCGTAGAACAAAAGTTCAGAATGAATACCCTGTCTCACTTGTTTTTACCCGACTGCCGAAGGAGGAGGGTAATGTTTTTCGATTGTATGTATGTATGTATGTTTGTAAGTATATTTTTTGGTAGCAGAATGATATATATATATTTTTAAAGGGTTTCGTACCCCAAAGGGAAAAAAGCAACAGTTATAAGATCTCTTTGTTGTCCGTGTGTCTGACTGACTGTCTGTCATCGCCCTTTTTCAGAAACGGGTGAAGATATCAAATAGCTCAAGATATCAAGATAGCTCATATTTCGCATAGATATGGGAAGTACCCCAAAAAAATATTGGGGTACTCCCTCTCCCATACAAGTAAATTGGGGCTCATATTTTTTCCGGTTATTTTGATGGTGTAGGTAGGGTATCGTTGAATAGGTATTTTAATATAATAGGTATAAAAAAAGGTTAAAATATAATTATTTTGCTTTTACCCTTAAATTTGGGGACCACACCAAAAACAAATCCTAATTAAAAAAAATATTTCAATAGATGGCGTGATTTTATAATAATAATAATTTAATAACTCAGAGGGTACAGTTGGGTAACTCAGAATAAGAAGTGATGATATCTCAGAATCATAATGGTTGATGGTGCTATTCCGCTGAGCACCGAAACCGGTGGGACACTAGTGAAAAGTGGTCATAGAAATGCACCAGGGTAGGACCCTGCTCCTAGAACAAGACATGAGTTTGTGATTTGTGTGCGTGAAAAGCGAGGACGGAAATTTTGAATATTTTCTTGTTTTTTTTTATTATTGATGCAATAACATATAGGTAGTATTTATTATGCGTTACCCACCGAAGTCACCCCGTGGCAGGGTGACTAGATAGGTACGGTCAGCTGCAAAAGTGGTTATACATTTCTGTACCTTGTCAAACTGACGAACCGTCAATGCTTCAATGAATAGATATAGGCGGTTTGTTAGATTGTCAAGGTTCGAAAGTGTATAGCTACTTCTGCAGCTGACTGTACTTCTGCAAATCACGCCATCTAACGTTGCTTTTTTAGTGGCTCCTGTCTATAGAAGAAATTCCGTCATTAACAATTTTTCGTTACGAATGAATTTAGTAAACCCAGTAAACCTAACTAATCCAGAGGAAACCTAAAATATCTTTCTCTCTGAAACACATACCTAATAGCCCAAACTCGATGCTTTTAGCTATTAATATCTTTGAAACAAAATTCAGTCACCACCGTGTTACTGCCCTCATCATCCTCGTCGTCCTCTGTGCCTCGTTGGGAGTAGACGTGTTCCTTAAACTATTTTTTGAATATAATTATTTAATTCGAAGTTTTCGATCAGTCAGTTCTCTACCTGCTCTTGAATTATCGGCCCCTCTCGTACTATCTTGCGGTGAAGCCCATATAGTGCCAGCGCCATATTGGAATTTGTGTTGCTGTCTCACTTACCGAAGCACCTTGTGAGTAATTTTCACTATTTACCTGTACTGGTGTCAGAAAAAAGCGAAAAAACCGCGGGCCGCACCCGGACGCGAACCGGCGGCCTCACGCTTCTGGGGTGAACGCCTTAACCACTGGACCACTGATACTGGCAGCGCTGCGTGCGAATTACTTGATATACCTCTACGACTATCCATACTCGTGGTAATACCGACACCGGCCAATTTCAAACGATTGTGTAGTTGTGTGCACAAATCACTTACCTATTTATACGCGGTATACGGTTATATACAGCATGATGCACTCCCCATCTAAATCCAAGCAATCTCACTCAAAATCAGACATATCAATGCCATCAGATACCGCACTACGGAAGCGCAAAACACCTGATGATGATATTACCCAACTTTTTAAAACGTTCACTCTAGAGATGAAAGCCACTATGAGTAACTTACAAACCGACATGAGCATGAAACTATCAGAAATCAACCAAAACATCAATACCATAAGGAGTGACTTGGACACATTAAATTTAACGACCTCCGAAATTAAGTCTGATATAAATTCTCTACGCAGCGACTGTCTTAGCACGAAACAACGAGTGTTGGTTTTAGAAAACAAACAGCAGGCAATGCACGAATCAGTTACCGATATCCAATCCTCCGCGCAGTTTTGTTCCGACCAGCTGGACGACGTTCAGAAACGCATGGCTATATTGGAAAAATCAGGCGGCAATGGTTCGCAGCTGACAAATAAGATGATTGCTATGGAAATTAAGATAGAAAATATGGAACAACAGGCTCGTCAATGCAATATTGAATTAGCAAACCTTCCTGAAAGGCGCGGTGAAAATCTCACTACTATAGTGGAAACCATTGGATCTAAGATTAACTATCCCATACACCAGAAGGAGATTGTCGCAGTTCACAGAGTCCCGCAAGCTCAACAATCGGATCGCCCTAAGAATATAATTGTCAAATTGCAATCCCGCACTGTACGAGACAATATCTTAAGTGCATTTCGTACCGCCAAAGGTATAAAGACGGACGTACTGGGAATAGCGGGCCCTCCTAGAGCTGTGTACATGAATGAGCACCTAACATGGCAGAATAAACAATTATTTCGGGAGACCCGTGAAAGGACGCGCGCGCAGGGCTACAAATATGTTTGGATCAAGAACGGGACCATTCTTGTGCGTGAAGCGGACACTAGCCCGGCTTTTGCTATTCGTAGTCGCAATGATCTCAGCAAAATACAACGAAAGGAAGCCTGATAGTAGTAGTTTTATGTTAATATACGATATATACTTTAATTTTTACATCACTTCACGTTGTTTACTAAACAATCTTAGTTTGATGTTTATTATATCTAAAAGTATAAATAGTTGTGTATTATCTTTTTATAAGAGCGGTATAGCGTATATGTATTTTAATTTGATTGCTACTGCATTCCTATTTTATAAGTTGTATGCACTTGTAACATGTTTATGCCTTGGCCTCTATGGATATACAATATGCATGGGCTCACTTTCTTTGTACTCTCGGATTAATGTGAATTTATTTGTTTTTTTAAATTTCCATGGCTAATAGTGACTTGTCTGTCTATTATCAGAACTGTAAGGGCTTACGTACTAAACTAAATTCACTCTACATGAATATTCTGGCTCATACATACGACATCATAGTACTTACGGAAACTTGGCTTATTAATGACATATCTGACAACGAATTCATCGACCAACGCTATACAGTATATAGATGTGATCGCGATAGATCTGCTACCAAGAAACAAGACGGTGGAGGGGTGCTCGTGGCCGTTCTTAAAGAGTTAAGACCATCCATAGTTAATTTCATGGATATTTCCTTAACGCAATTTATGGAACACGTTATTATTAGTTTGCCCAGTACCCAAAAATGTAAACATCATATTGTCAGTGCGGTTTATATACCTCCAAAAACAAAAGAAGAGACATATGAAACATATTTAAACTCAATCCAACCAATTATTGATAAAACTGAAGTAGATGTATTTTACATGATAGGGGATTTTAACTTACCATACCTAGACTGGGTTCCTCACTCTGATTCTAACGGCTATTCATGTAATGGCACAACTTCTGTCTGTAGACTATTTTCTAATTTTATGTCTATTAATAACGCCTTTCAGTATAACAGTCTTAAAAATAGGGATGACAGAATACTAGATTTAATCATTTCTAACATTAGATTAAACAAAACATTAGTACCGATTCCCGAACTATCTAAAATTGACCCTCTACATCCACCTTTTTACAATATTCTCTCCATCAATGTTGATAATAAACCAATGAAGAAACGTTCTATACCAAAATATAATTTCTACCGTGCTAATTACGACCTTATTATCAAAGACTTGGACCAAATAGACTGGCATGGATTACTGGATGAGTTACCGGCTGAAAGCGCTCTAGAAACATTTTATAACAAAATCTATGGTCTCATTAAAGCTCATATCCCTCTAACTAAATCCAAGTCTTCACGATTTCCAGTGTGGTTTAGTCCTTCATTGATTCACATATTTAAAGACAAAAACAAGGCATGGATTAAGTGGAAGACGTATGGAAACCTATGTGACTATGAAGTATTTTCATTATATCGTAAAAGATTTAAATCAGAGTGCGATAAATGTTTTTCTAATTACATTGAATCAGTAGAAAGCAGTATCACTACGGATGTCAAACACTTTTGGACGTATATAGCAAATCGCCGTAATAAGTCAGGCATACCGTCCACTATGAAGTATGACGGGCATTCTTCGAGTGATCCAGAAACAATATGCAATATGTTTTCAGATTATTTTCATTCAGTCTATGAGCCCTCTACTTTAGATTCAAAAGAATGGTCTATCCCCACACACAGTAACAGTAACAATGTCCTTATACACAATTTGCATTTCACCGAATCACGCGTTCTACAAGAGCTCAAACGGCTCGACCCTGTTAAAGGAGCCGGACCAGACGGTTTACCACCTGTGTTTTTAATTCGAATCGCGAACTACATAAGTCTACCCTTAGCCATTATTTTTAATAAATGTATAGGGGAAGGGGTTTTTCCTACAATCTGGAAACTGGCGAATATTACTCCAGTACACAAAGGTGGTCACAAAAACGATGTTGATCAATACCGGCCTATCTCTATTATGTCCACCTTGTCGAAGCTATTTGAGAGACTGGTTCATGACATCATATATCCCATCCTACACAATACCATCATTCAAGAGCAACATGGCTTTGTTAGAAAACGATCAACTGCATCAAATCTTATTTTATTTGCAAACAATTTGTTTGAAAATATGGACAAAAGAATACAGGTTGATGCTGTTTACACAGATTTTCGTAAGGCTTTTGACAAGGTGGACCACAAACTTTTACTTGATAAAATTGCATTTAATGGCATACGCGGCGACTTGCTCCGTTGGTTTTCGTCGTACATAACTGATAGAAGTCAGAGAGTATTGATCAACGGGTTCCAATCTAGCACAATTAAAGTTACATCGGGCGTCCCCCAAGGCTCAATTTTAGGTCCTCTACTTTTTATCCTTTTTATTAATGATATTAAACAATGTTTCCTCAATTCAAAATTTTTAATGTATGCTGACGATCTTAAAGCTTTTAAACCTATTTATAGTATTAATGACAGTTATTTATTTCAAGAAGATTTAAACCGCTTGAGTGAATATTGCCATCAAAATAAACTTAAACTAAATTTACAAAAGTGCAATTTTATAACGTTTTCAAAAAAAGTTACAAATGTTAACTTTACCTACTCTCTTTGCGATGCACCGCTAATAAGAGTCGAATCACTAAGAGACCTAGGAATACTATTTGATCATAAGCTACATCTTGACTTACATATTGATAAAATAGTTAATAAAGCATATCAAATGTACGGTTTTATAATGAGAGCCTCGCATGATTTCCATCAACCTTCTACTTACCTGCATTTGTACAAAAGTTTGATTAGGCCCCAATTGGAATATGCTGTATCTATCTGGAATCCGTTTTACACCAAATATAAGGATATTATCGAGAGAGTGCAGAGAAAGTTCTTGCGTGCAATGCATTTTCGTTGCTATCGTGCCACTCTATCTTACAGAAAACTTCTGGAGAAATATAAACTTCAAACTCTTGAAGATAGACGTACTTTACTGGAGGCAATGACACTGTACGGCATATGTCACAATAACTTTGATTGTATTGATTTGACCAATAAAATTTGCTTTGTCGTACCGCGAACTGTCCACCGTCGGGAGGTCCGCGCTTACCAACTGTTCTCCACAACTTCTAGCAAGACTAATGCAGGCAAGCGCGCACCTCTCCATCGCATGGTCGATACGTACAATAAATTTTTTAACGAAATTGACATATTCCACCAGCCTCTATCAACATTCAAAAAGAATATTATCAGCAATTTGTCTTGTACTAATTAGAATTACTTTTTATTTAATTTAATTTGATTAATTCCTTGCATACATGCATATTAATTTAAGTTATTTAGGTACCTATAGATTTATATCTCATATGTATTCCTTAGCTATACCCGCTTGTTTTTTTTAAAATTATTTATTTATTTATTTGTCCTCTCTAAATACACATTATTATGCATGCATATTTTGCATGCCTTTTTAAGTTCTAGGAATAATTTAATTTCTTTAGATGTTTTAGTTTTATAAGTTTGTTAACTCCCAACTAGGTAATTAAGTAAATATTCTGTGGATGACGTTGTGGGCTGTACATTTATATCTTAAGATTTACCGATATTTATTTATAATTATTACAATGTACAACTGTTTGTCAACCCGAATAAATAAAAATAAAATAAAAAATCAGATCCTCACGAGACCATACCTCAACCAGCACCATGAGACTGTGTTTTTGAATCCTAACCAAATGTTCCTACGTATTGGCATCATTTAGATCCATTATGCTTCCTCAATTTCAAATCAAATTATGTTGGTGTCATAAAAGTTGAGAAAGTGCAATGACAACCAATTTGCAGTGATTTTGTGTCTGTACACGATTAGATCGCGAGCTATCAGTGCTGCCTAAACCGACGTAACCCTTCTTTGGAGGCCAGCGGCCGACTGAGTCAAACGTCGCTTGTGTTTATGATTTTATAACACCGAAAGCCGCCATAGATATTTGTATGAAGATTTGAGGGAAAAAAATTGCTCAAGTTTGGGATTAATTTACACAAAATAGGTGTGTGTTTATTAAAAAAACAAGGTATTTAGCGCCTAGTCCAAGCATTTATCTTTATAATTTGATAAGAATCATATGAAAATTCTTGATAATTACGACACAGTTGTTACAATACGGGAGTGTGATTTAGTGGTTTTTCGTGATATTCTGAATTTAATTTACAGTTATCCATAAGAATTTACTTAAATTCGAATCATTCAGCACCTAGCTAGACTCTTCGGCTACCTGTTCAAGGCTGTAGAGCATCATTTACTACATAATTCTATGACAATGCCAACCCTCGATTCCCTATTGCCGACCCTTAAGAGCTGGTATGGAAGAAATAGGTATTAAAGAGGTAAGAATTAAAATACTTCGATTCCATTCAGTTTCTATATTCACTCTTAAAATTAAATCTAAAATGAAATAATTAAGTATAATATGTGAAAAATCGACCTGCACTTTGGAAGTACTTGCACGCTTACACTACACGGGGAAGATTTTCATATTTATTTATTTATCAAAGGAAAACTTACAGCTAAAGTTTATGGAAATGAAAAAATGAAAATGAAAAATATTTTATTTCTTTAACAAAAACGGTACAAAAAACATTTTATGGTTGCGACCCTCTATTAAGTGTAAAAACACCTGTGTTAGGGGGCCACGCTCTTCCGTAACAAAAAGATTTTCGTACCATAGGCATATGTTATCGTAAATATTAGGCAGGTTTACATGCAAAAATAAATACTTAAATACTAGGTATTTAGTAGGTACATCAAATGGCAATTAGATATAACACTTTTAGATAGAATAAAGAGGAAAAGTTATATTTATAAGCAAACTACAAGAATTTGTGTTAAGTGCGAGAGTGTGTATGTATGTGTGTGTGTGTGTGTGTGTGTGCGTGTGTGTGTGTGTGGGTGTGTGTGTGTGTGTGTGTGTGTGTGTGTGTGTGTGTGTGTGTGTGTGTGTGCGTGTGTGTGGGTATAAGTGCGGTACGTGTAGCTTTATTCAGGGTACATTAAAAGATTTTCTGTTTCAGCATAATTTAATGACTTCAACCATTCAGTTATTTTATGTTTAACTTCATGTTTATTTAGCATGTAGATATTAAGCTTTTCATTTATTATTTTATACAGATGTTCTGTTTGTCTTTTATATTGACGCCCAGCAAAACTGGTCGAAAAACTGGTCAACATTACAACTGCATTTTTTCTTCGTTTCAAAAGATGGGCGGGATCAGGAATAATGGATCTATGTTTTCTGAGTGTTGCATGAAGTACATATAGTTTTCTAATCGACAACAAGTCACAATCTTTATACAATTGCTCAGTGGAGTACAATCTAGGTTTAAAATACGCAACTTTAAGAAGAGCCCTCTGTGATCTTTCTACATCCAAAAACTTGGTTTTTGCGGCACTGCCCCATACCGTAATACAATAAATTATGATTGACTGCGCAAGAGCCAAGTAAATTGAATTTAGCAGGAGCTTGGATGCCACGTGCCGTAGGTTTTTAAAGATCCAGATAAGTTTCCTTACTCTATTACCTATTGCCTCAAGATGTACATACCACGTTAGGTGCTGATCTAAGTGTATACCGAGATATTTTATAGAGAAAGCTTTTTCAATTGTGGGACAAGAGCAACTTTCAGGGATTGACAGCTATATTTATGTATGTATATTTTTAGGTCTGGAGGAGGTTGAGTGGATTTATTTATAGTATGGCATAAATACTTCGTCTTTTGCGTGTTTAGGGTCAGTAGATTGTGGCTTAACCAAAGATCAACTTGCGAGAGTCCTGCTTGAGTGTCGCTAACTATAGATTTCCAAGTCTTACCCGTAAAAACTATAGCGGTATCATCAGCATATGAGAAGAAGCTTGCATTTTTAAGTTTAGACATTAGTAAATCGTTAATATAGATGAGAAACAGTGTAGGCCCAAGTACGCTTCCTTGGGGCACTCCAAAAGATATGTTACAATACTGACTCACCTTATTATCTACTTTGACACACTGTTGCCTATCAGTTAAATAATCTTTAAAAAGAGCTAGAGGTATACCTCTTATACCTATGTGTTCCAGTTTTTTTACAAGAATCGGGACAGACACGGTGTCAAACGCCTTTTTTAAATCTAGGAAAGCTGTGAGACATTTATTTCCTTTGTCAAGTTGTTCAACAATTAATGTACTTAGAGCTAGAACAGCGTCTTCCGTTGATTTGTTTTGTCTAAATCCAAATTGATGATCAGATATGATGTTGAATTTATTAAGGTAGTTGATCAGTCTTTTATTGATAATTTTTTCTAATATTTTAGCAAAAACTGTAAGTACAGATATTGGTCTAAAGTTGCCAACATCGTCTCTGTCCCCTCCCTTGTAAACTGGTGTCACAATAGCCTTTTTCAAGGCAATGGGAAATACACCTTGATTAAAACAAAGATTTATAAAATGAGTCAGCACAGGAACTAATTCATTTTTAGCAAGTTTTATAAAACTAGTGGGAATAGCATCATAACCTGAAGCACTTGTACTCTTTAAATTCATAATCGTTATCTCTGTTTCTTCAAAATCCGTATCTAATAGAGCAAAAGAGTCCGGTAGTCTATTTTTTAAATTTAAATAATCAGCACTTAATGTGTTAGGTATAGGTGGTGTTGTTATTTGGTTGGCTAAGTCACTTCCAATGTTAGAAAAATATTCATTGACAAAATTTAAAGACTGTGAAGTTGATTGTTTTAAGTTAAGTAATTGTGTGTTGACGGTTTTGGGTAGTTTAGAGTAAGTAATACTATTTATAGTCTTCCAAAGACTTTTTGAGTTTTTAGCTGAAATTTCTAAAAGTCGTCTTTCATATGATCTTTTGATTTTTTTAATAAGATTATTGCAGTAGTTACGATAGCGTCTGTAAGTAATTTTTAAGACATCATTATCCGGATCATTTCTTAACTGTTTTTGTTGTTTATTTCTATTTCGTATGCAGCGTAGTAAACCTGGAGTTATCCACGGTTTTATGGTTCTTTTGCTATTTGGAATAGTTATAGTTTTAGTGTTTGCTTTTAAAGACTCAGATACAGCATTTGTGAGAAGATCAATGAGTAAGTGTGGGTCATTACAGAACATTAGCTCAGATAAGTTTTTCTCGGCTAAACTAAGTAGAGCTTTATTGTAGTCAGTTTTTGTTGCATATTTGGGCACATTAGAACTAGTCTTAAGATTTGACAGGAGCATAACAATCATGGCGTGGTCGGTAATAGTGGTGTTTACGACAGCAATTCGTGCAATAGTTGTACTCCTATCTAACTTTATCATAAAGTGGTCTAAACAGCTATGTAGCCTCGTCGGCAACATGTGTCCAGGCATAATACCTAAAGAAGCTAACATATTGAGGTAGTAGTGTCTGTTTCTCCTTTTAAGAGCTGTTTCATTTTCAGTGACTATTAGATTTATATTAATGTCTCCTGTTATTGTGATATTTTTGTGACTTTTAATAGTTTCTAAGTGTGAACACAGCGAATCTACAAAAGGAATAACATTAGTAGTTGATGGAGACCTGTAAATTCCAAGTACAATGTGGTCCTGTAGATCAATTTGAAGGCACGACGCATCACAAAGTTTGATTTCTTTAGTATTAGCTCTATGTATGTCATTTATGAAAGCTACAACTCCATCATTTTGATTAAGTTGATCATTGGTAAAATGCGAATAATAATTATCAAGATGTGGAATAGGCTTGTCTTTTTGTAGTCTGCATTCTGTTAAAATTATCAAATCTGGTTTAAAATCAATAGATGCTAAAGTTGTTTTAAGGTCATCCATTTTGCTGTACACACTTACTATGTTTTGGGAAATAATTGTTATGTCATGTTTTTTAATTGGGAGGTAGCTACATATTTCTTCTGGATCGCATTTAATTGCAGACGCTATTTCCATGTTATCTAGGTCAGCTATCGTGTTAAGAGCCATATTTGAGTGATAAACAGTCTGCAGTCTTTAACAAAGATGACTTTTTGTTTAGGATTTCAGAGAAGTTAAACTGTAAATAGTAGTTAGTTATTATTATTAATGATTTTATAGTGTTGGTATAGTGAAAATGGGCGCGTGTGTAATGGTGTTTGTGTGTGGGTAAATCGGTGTAGTATGGTGTGTGTGAATGTGTGTTACATAAATCAAAAAATCTTATAATTAAGTAAGTGTACAAGGAGTTAAGCTGAAATTCAGATTGACAAAGCGACAATTTACATATTATTATGATATTAATAACTAGTCATTGCGCATTCATGAGTTGGGTACATTGAGCTTCAGACTTGATATTGATGATTTGAGAATTTTCATCTCTTCTGACATAAACTTTGCCATACGCAGTCCAGCAAAACTTGTAATTTTTGCTCTTCACAAGGTCACGTGCCAGGAAATGAAGTCGAGCTCCTTTACTCGTCAAATTTTCGGATATAAAAATAGGAACATCCTCATCCTTACGGAAACCTAAATGTTTGGCAGTGAGCTTGGATTTGTGTTTTATATTGAATAATTTACACATTTTCATAAGTTCACTCTTTATCAAAGTCGAACCAGTTTCAACAATAATCGGTGTGTTTCTGGAACTATCGGTCTTTCCGCGGACTCTGTAAATGTCTTTTATGTCTTTTTTTGTGATTTCACAGCCCACAGTGTTAGAGAGCTGAACCACCATCTCAATCAGGTCTTCTTTAGATTCATTATTTTTACGTGGCACGTTTTTCAGTTCGAAATTTGCTTTGCGGTTTGACATTTGTAAGTCCTCAATTTTATTCTCTAGCAGTGATATGTACTCACTATCCTCTCTTCTTTGTGATTCCAGGGACAAAATTTTGTCTTGTAATAGTTTATTCTGCTCTGTAAGAAGAGAGATTGAGTCCACAATGCCACGATTGGATTCTTGCACCTCCTTCAGACTCGAAACCATTTGACAAATTTTCTTGTCCGAGTTAGCGAAGAGGGCAGCCATTGATTTCATCATTTCGTCTCTAAAAGTGGATAATTCAGTCATTCCAATGCTATCCTCCTCTCTCCTTCTCTTGATGCGCGTCACAGCAAAGTTAGTCGGCGTCACAGACAATTCAGGTTCAGATGATGACTTCTCTAAGGACATGTTCATATTTTATCAACAAGAGCGTTTAGGTAGGTCACGTGATTATTTTGAGTTAAGTGCCGACTTGCTCAACGCTCAGTGCTTTGCCCGATCGTTGTACCAGGAAACTAGAAGCCTCGAATGGTTTATAATAAAAAATCAGCGAAGCGTAGGTAACAGATACTTCTTTGCAGCGCAGATATACCAGGGGTGCAGAAGTTACCAGTAGGTCTTACAAATTGCTCAGAGTGACGTCACGACGTGACGTATTCAGCACTTCGTCGCGTAGTTAAGAATCACAAGTACCAGGCGACCAGGAGTTACAAGGCAGTATTAGCAATAATAGTGTCGTAAGGGGTCTTCATAAATTGGACGCGATCGACGATTTCATACTAAATTATTTTCCGTCCAGATTAAGTAGATCCCCGTCGCGGGAGTGGTTCTCTCACCGAATTCTTGTGTTTGAGCGCTCGAATCACCTCCTTGCAATTGATGCACTCCTATTTTACTGTTTGATATTATTTTACAAAAGTATTTTATTTTAATATTTAATTAAATAGTTAAAGGTACAGTGGCACGTTAACTCAGAGCTGAGGTCCGGGGGGAAGAGGAAAGATGCTAAAAGTATGTAGTTGAAAGCCAATTACAAGTTTTCACTAATTAACAATGGAATATTACAAAAAATAATCCTAAATGTAGCAGTAGCTAAACACGTTGCTATACACAAAACAAAATAACTACTCATAGAGTATATATGTAATTAACTTAATTAAAAAATATATAGATACTTATGGTATCTAACAAACTTTTTCTGAATGGACTCAATTTTAATAACGTGGGTTCCACACCTGCGACGCGTATTCCAAGTTGCTTCGAACAATAGAGCAATAAATAATTTTAATAGACTTCATTAAATTCAAATTTTTACAGGAGCGTATAAGAAATCCTAGTAATTTATATGCTTTTTTTACTATTTTATCTATATGGTTATTAAAAAGCAATTTGGAGTCCATAATAACGCACAAATCCCTTATCTCGGTACAGTTGGAAATAGTCTGATTATTAATAATATATGTACTTGAAAACATACTGCGTTTACGACCAAAAGATATAGAGAAACATTTAGAGACATTGATATCCAACCTGTTCATTCTGCAGTAGGTAGTAAGTTTATTGAGATCAAACTGAAGTAGAGCAGAGTCCTCTGGACTATTAACCACTCTGAACACCTTCATATCGTCAGCAAACAAGAGGAATTGTGAGTTATTAAAACAGACGTCAATGTCATTAACAAAAATAATGAATAGGAGGGGGCTCAATAACGATCCCTGCGGTACTCCAGAAGGAATGCTTTTCCAGGTTGACATATAACCGTTTTAAACCACCGATTGCGTCCTATTTGATATGTAAGATTTGAACCAGCGAAACAAATCACCACGAATTCCGGTTAATAGAAGTTATTTAAGCAGCATTTCATGATCTATGCGATCAAACGCTTTGCTATAGTTGGTGTAAACGGCATCGATTTGATTGCCGTTATCCATGTGTGAAGCGATAAACTCATTGAATATAATAAGGAAACTGTTGATCTTTTCTTAAGAAAACCATGTTGCTGTGAGTTGAATGTTAATTTCAGCGATGCATAACTTGATCATATACAATTCGCTCAAATATCTTGGCAATAAGACATAGTTTGGGAATTGGTTTGAATATTAGCTAGCAGTTACCAGCTAAGATAAAAGGCTACTTACAGGATTTACAAAAAAGCTAGAAGACTATTTAACTGCTTATATTCTTCTACTCATACACTTTATTGTATGTATAAATACATATTATTAGTGATAAGATGCATCATTGGCTTATGAGAATATTCGAAAAATTATAACGTCAATTTTATTCTGTTGCTTTCGAAACTTTTGTTTTCGAGATCAGTTAAACTATGAAGTTTTTAGCAAGTCGATAGTCGGCAACACACAAGATAATAACGATAATAATTGAACAGTTGCGATACTGCATTTTGTTTCTAATAACTTACTTTATCCTAATTACTATGCTTTAGCGCTACAATATCTACTGGACGCTTACTCTGGTTTTAAGTAACCATGCCTAAGTATTTGCCTTAGACTAATTCATGTTGGAAACTAGAGTAAACCTTCACTCAACACTAAATATATTTTTCAATAAGTAATTCCTATTATTATAATAATTTATTTAATTAATATTTATAGTTAATAGTTAAAATGTAAACACGATCGGAATAGTGGCGACGGGCTCAGATGAGTTGGGCTGGTTGATGTAGAGGCTCCACGATCTTTGGTCCAGGTCGAAAATTCCTGGGAAGAAACAAACGAATAAGTAATCGAAAGGTTCTTCCTTCCATAGGAATTACATTCGGATTGCAAGAGTTCAGCGTTTGTGACCGTGGTGAAATGATTGCACAGTAAGATTAATTCTCAGGCCCTACTTGCTGTCTAGAATGCTGGTAGAAACCAGAAAGCGGATATCCAAACTTTGTAGAACAAAGGTTATTCAAAATGACCTCCTGATTCAGTCCCTTTCTACTTAACTATTCAGCTTTTCCACATTATGTAATTTATGTACAACGCAGTCTTGGTAACTATAAGGTCCTGTTTCGCATTGTCACGATAATGGCTACCTCTGGGATAAAAAAACATGATGTCACTGTATAAAATATACCTAATTATAGAGAGCGACAGCATGTCTTTTATCCCACAGGTAACCACCAAATTGGGAAACAGGCCCGAAGTATCTCTGGGAAGGACCCTCACACGCCAGAAGCTTTTACCTGCACATATAGTCTTGACCTGCGCAGTCTTCCGATCCTCGAACACACGGAATTCTTTCCCGCTGATGTCAGATATGATGTTCTCTACATCCCCCTTGGAGGTGGGTTTGGCGTGGCCGTGGATCATGGACAGACGAGCCACGCTGCTATCGATGATCGGCCCTCGGACTTCTGTGAGGTTCAGACGCTGGTATCTGGAGAGGATATATGATCAATGGTGAGCATGATGGAAAAGTATAATGCATGGGAAACGTGTCTTATCTTCATTTTATGGGGCTCAGTTTTGAGGTACTACGTTAGTATAGAAAAGGCGTCAATCATCCTAACTTTTTTTTAACGAAAGAACCTTCGGAATTTGAGGGATAAAATACTTGAAATCTGTTACGAAGAACTTATAAACCTCCATGCGATACCGATAAGTGGACGCTTACCTAGACGCGGATTACGATGTAGTGGCATTCCATCTTTACCGACAACCACAGCACTTACTTGTTGCAATGCACCAAAGCATCACCGTTCATCTCGTACTTCTGTATATTGATCTGGGAGCGATCAGCCTTCAGCTCTGGGGCTACTTCGATGTTGAAGAGTTGCCGAGGGCCGGTGGGGTTAGTCCAGAACAGGTTGAGGGAAAACCCGTTGCCGATACCAAGACCTTTGTCGGTCAAAACCCGCTCTACTTCTTCTACACTCTTGGCTGCCAGCATGGCTCTGGTTATGAAGGTTCGGGCTGGAATTTAAAAACAGGGGTTTACAAACAAACAAAGTTTAATTATTTGTTCTCGTATAGAAATAACGAGCTAGTCTGGCTTGAGTCACATTAAGCCAGGTAAGACGTTGGATCCCTGGGTTTCCGGTATAAAGAGTGGATGGAGAAAGAGTGGTGTGCTGCTTCTAAGCTGATAATGATGGTTCCGTAGTTGTTAATGTAAATGATGTTGATGATGAAACACGTCGGACTCATATTGAAAAGCAAGATGATGCATTTGCATGACGGAGTAGTCAGTTATACATATATTATTGTTATGTAATTATGAAACATTTTGTAGCCTGTGTTTGCTTGGGAGTGTAATAAACTCTTGCGTTGTTTATGTCAATGAGATTATTATTTTTATACAACCGGTGCTTGTAAAAATACTTCACGAGAGTCCATATTATATGGCTATCATAATATATAACAAACAACCTTCTCATAGTAATCACATCTCAAACAGATCCTTCAAAATACCACAATAAACTAAAAACTTTTCTCTTGGACCGATGCTTCTACTCGATCCAAGATAACTTACATGAAATTAATATACAAAATTTCACATAAATATGACGTGCTCTCCTAATAAGTTCTGTGGTCAGTGGTCTATGTACTCACGTGTACCGCCAGGCTTCAAGGCTTTAGGGCTCAGGGTGTTGATGGAGAAGACCATACCATGCTCGTTGAACCCACTGGTGTAGCCTGGCAGCTGACCGGCGTAGCAGAGCGAAGCGAAACGCTCCTCTACCGCCTGGAAATAAAGGTGGAAATAGCATGAGCGATTGTACTGTTGGAAACTTAAGGCAGTGTGTTTGCCCCAGGCCAATAGAAACACAGTGGGAAAAGGCCTGGAACACGGTAAATTATGTACTTATGTGTGATATGGAACCAGAATTTTGAGGTCTCCTAGAAAAACAAAGAGATTTTATTATGACTCTACCATACTCAGACTTGGAGGTAGGTAAGTACACTATCCTAATTGAATAAAAACATATTTAGCTACTAATTATTTTCACGGTCAGTAAGCGGACCATGTAAAAGGATTATAATTATTCTCTCGTAGAGATAAAAATCTCAAAAGTTAGGTCATTAGTACATTGTCTAAAACACTAACATTCAGACTCTAAGCCCCGTGTAGATAGAATATCTCGTAAGATAAGAAAGCCAGTGAGGCGTTTAATTTTAATGTGAGTATACTTGAAGATACGCTAGTCTAGACTTTTGACTACCCCTATTTCCAGGAGCCGTAAGAGTTAAATTTCGATAGCAAATGTTGTAATTGTCATGGGTTTCACTGTACCCAGACAATTAAGAAGGAAACCAGTAATTAAAGACTATGATAACCCCATTTGCCAATTAGATAATTGCACTTGAAAAGTGTAGTAATCTGGTGTTAGTATTATAAGTAAACCAGATGTAAGGTAGGAGGTATACTCTGCTGTGTGTTAGTAGGTGACGAGGCCAAGGTATGCAGGTGTTCAGTCGATCTTAAAATTGGTACCATCTGCAGACTATGCTTATTAGTCAAAAATTCGCTGCGGTCAGGTCTTTCAGAAGTTTCAGAACCCAGGAGTACATATGTACCTTCTTACATTATACTTACAGATAATTATCCGAATATCGCTATGAAATAAGCTGTTATTTCTACCACTAAAGCGATGATGTGTTTTTTTCACAATATGCCCCCGATACCCCTATATCTTTATCCAGTCTACTTATTAGCTTTATATATATCACATATGAATAGTTTTGTGTGGATGAACATACCCCCTTTTGTTGATCTTCGAGGGTGGGGATGATGTGGGCGGACAGGATGTAGAAGTGGTTCAGAGTCTCCGAGAGAGCGTCCTCGGTGTGGCCGAGAACATTCTGGAAAGGATAATAATAAAGAGTTAATTCAAGTAACATTTACGTTTAGATTAAAATAAACAAATAGTAATTAAAAACTTGCATATGAATATACATATAAATAATATCACAGTAAGTAATATTACAGGTAAAAGTGGTGCATTCTGTTGCACCCATCTCAAAAGTACCCATTGTGAGTTTGTGACTTGAGGTCAAGATAATCAAGATAGATTATACAAATAATTAAAAACTTAAATTATTTTTATCCACCGGGATAGTGGTGGTAACTAAAGTTATGATTCTGAAATTTATGAAATAAGTACTTCCTGAAACTTAGTCATAACATTTCCAGACGAGAACTAAAACACAAATATATATAATTAGGCCTTATTCTTCAATGGTGAAATCGGGCTGGGATGTGGGCTTGTTGGGAACTAGATACATAACACTCTACGTCAAGGATCGTAAACAATTTTCTACTGCTCTACCCAGAAGCAATGCGTAGACTTTCTCATGTTGTTTAGCAGATGGCGCTATACGGTAAAAATATTAAACATTTTGTAACAATCGATATAATTTAATTATTTTACCAACTTTGATGAAATATAGATATTAACGTTATGTAAGCCAAAAGAGTACCCTTCTGTAATCAGTAAATTCAACCACGAAAAATTACGGGGTGCGTTGTCAGTTAAAACTCGACAATGATAAAATTTTAGATGGACATCATCAAATAACGTGAAAAGGCGATCGTCAATACGCATCCATTTTACCTATCGGTATCGTACGTATCGGACCAAACGGATGTTTATAAATGTATGGAGAAGCGTCGATAATGCCGATGGACGCACTTGTGTGAATTTCTATAAGTTCGTATAAATTCGTCCAAGAAATCCGTGGCGTTACAATGCCGAAAGGTAATCTTTAACATGAATGCTCGGGAGAGTCGCTAACTATCGCTACACAGTACACTCTCGCTACAATTTTGCGTACAGTCGTCGAAATATAAGAGGCCCGTTTAGACAGCTCCAAAATGTATGGATGGGATGACAGCTGGTGTCAAATCTAAATCATAAAAATCTATACAATAAGTAACTTTTGATGCTTCAAAAGTTCTTTTTTCTTTTAGCCATAAAATTATAAGCCCAATTATGTATTTCGTCAAGTAAATCAAGAGTAAATAGGAAATTTGTGTAGCTGTCCAAACGGGCCTATTATATTTCGACGACTGTAGTTTTCACTGCTCGATCGGTTGAATCTTACCGCTTGTGGGGTGTTGATGGCGACGGACGAGCAGCCGCCGGTGTCATTGCGCACGATCTGGTTGTCGTTGACGGTGTCGATGATGTCGTCCATGTGCAGCAGGAACAGCTGGGGGAGAGGTCGTCGTTACCCAAGGGGTAAAAGGAGGAGTACCAATGATCCTTTCAAAAGAAATGGTTGTAATACTGTATGGACAATATGGACATATGGTGGAGCGCATGCTTTCATACGAGATGTGACAAGATATCCGTAGCCCTGAAGGCCTAGCACGGGTTGCAAGAACGCGCACACCAAAACGAGAGGCTTCGAGAGCGAGCGCGACGCGACGCGAAACTTTTGTCGCGTCCTGACGTGCGCGTCTCGCGCCCTGTGCAAGGACTCAGACGCGTAGAGTAGTAAGTCTTAATCCACTTTTAAGACAGAAAGTCACGGATTCATGTGTATGATGGGTGGATCATGAACTGTTGAGGATGATGAGCACTACAGCCAAGAGCAAAAAGATATGCTGGCATACTTAAAGGAAACCATCGCAATTGTACGCCAATCACTCGCAAGAAAGACATATTACCTACCTACTAAAATTATACTTATATTATAAACGGCACAATAAACCCAGAATAAGCCACAATACAAAGCTATTTAATATGATGAGTTGATGACAGCAAAATTACAAAGAAAACGTTTGAAATCCTTTGAATACTGTAGGAAAATACGGTGTTTCTAAAAGGAAAACATTAACAATAGGCTAATATGACAATTTTCTATATGGCAAAGTCAAGAAACCTAGCTATTCTCTACACATACCTATTACTACTATATTGTACTGTCTGTTGCATTCTATCACAACATAACAACAAGTAAGTAGAAACCATGACGAATCGGGCAAAAATATTTTTACTGTCTATATTCTATTGTTCAGCAAATCAGCAATACTGAACTGTATTATTTACAAGTTCGTTAGCTTGTCATCGTCAATAATAATACGGAATACACAACATAGTATTAGTTAGTACTATGAAGAGCAACCATGGATCTAGCTAGTATAAGAAACTAAGAACACTAAAGAAGGTATAGTCTGGCGGCAGTTTCATTCAGTACCTCAAACTAAGCTATCGTAAAACCTTAGGTATATAGTTCGATTCAAACAACTTGTTAGTTCCGAAGTTAACAGCTAATGCACTTTTGTACCTTTTCAAACTAACAAACCGCCTATTCATTATTAAAGATTGACAGTTGGTTAGTTTAACCAAGCACAAAAGTGCAATCGGTGCTAACTTCAGGAACTATCAAGCTGTTTGGACCGAACTCTACCTAGTTGTGCAGTCCGATTCCGCTCAAATTCCTATCACTTTAAATTAATGTGCTAATTGCTATATTACCCCTTAAAAGGCATAACTACATCAATTTATTCTTTGGATTTCCTCCTTAACTCAAAACTCAATCAAAAATATGGCTTAAAACTTCAGTTCCACATTACCTGATGAAACGGCACCTTAGCCCCATCAGCTATACCCTGGACCTCCTTCACATAGTAAGGGTACCTCTCCAGCATGTTGCTGAGGGTCTTCTCATAGGCCTCCCGACCCGCCTCTGTCTTGTACTGCTTCTCGAAGTCCCGGAGACTGGCGAAGGTGGCCAGGAACTCCTTGATGACGCCCTCGAAGTTGCGGCCCTGGGGGTTTCAGATGTATATATTTGTTAGTAGATTAAGCGACCGACGACCGAATGGCGTAGTGGTTAGTGACCCTGACTACTGAGCTGAAGGTCCCGGGTTCGATTCCCGGCTGGGACAGATATTTGTTTAAAACACAGATATTTGTTCTCGGGTCTTGGATGTGCCCGTAAAATTGCAATAGGCCCGCCCCCTATTACATAGGGACTAACATAACACTGGCGAAAAGTGGGGGGGGCAATGCCTACCCCGCAAGGGAGTACTTTAGTACAAGGTGTGAGTGTTTGTGTTGTGTAGATTAAGCGAGGCGGACGTATTTTTAAAGGAATTTTAACCGACGTGACGAGGTGTAATGTACCATGTTACACAGCGAGCATTCGTGCAGTCAGTAGGTACGTAGTGTTACAGGAAAACCAGCGAGCAACGAGCCGCTTTTAGAACACAGCGTTGCGTAACATGCACGATGGGAATGTTACATTACAGTCTGTAACGTTGGTCAGTACCCAACTTTAGAACCCGTGATTAAGGTTTTGCTGTGGGAATTTCTGGATTAAAAATAGGTAGCCTATGTGTTAGTAGAGGGTTTTCCTGCATATGAAATTTCGTGAAAATGCGTTTAGTCGTTTTTAGGTTCAACAGTAACGGACAGCCATACAAAGTTTCTGATCCATAATATTAGAGGTAAGGATAAATTTAAACCTAATCCTAACTCTATATCCTAACTAATATTATAAATGCGAAAGTAACTGTGTCTGTCTGTCTGTTACTCTTTCACGTCAAAACTACTGAACGGATTTCAATGAAATTTGGTATACATATTGGTCTAGCTAGACACTGAGTGAACAAAATACTGGCAAGTTATTTGGTGATAAAAGGGCGTAAACTAAAACCCGTGTATGCACTTGAGGAGATTTATTGTAGAAGAACAAAAGGAAACGGATACAGATTAACCATAGACACAAAACATACGTTTAGAAACTTTATGTTCTTAACATACTCCTAACACAGAAAAAAAACAATTGTCTACTAACTTGATTCACATAACTTCATAGTATAGATAACTATAACAGTGGACTGTATGAATTTATAGGTTTTAAACATTTTTATAATAATAAATGTATGTGCTACAAGTTACAACTGAATTATGTACTGTACAGTTAATAGTTTCCTTATTGTTGTATTAATTAAAATAAGTTTACTTTTATGAATAAACTTTTAAACAATGTCTCTGCCTTTGCTTATCTAATTTTTATAACTTAACATGAGTTGTTACATATTTAAAGTTGCACTTTATAAATACAAAATAAATCATGAAATACATAAGCTTAAAGTTGAGTTGTTATAACTAAACATGAGTTTTTACATATTTAAAGTACCTACTTACATATTAGTAACTTTATTCTTATTATTTTATAAAAGTAAGTTAGACAGAGTATAACAAACTTAAGACACTTATCTAATATTCTATTGGCAAAATACATATTTTTGATATAGAGGTAGTATGACACCTACCATTAGCTTTCCTAACTTCTAATGCTCGCACGTTGCCATCTTTACCAGGAAAAATTTTAGTGACTCTGGCCATAGGCCACACCATGGGAGCTGTATCTAACTCTTTTAAGATAACAAGAGACCCTACTTTTACATTTGGTAAAGTATCTTTCCACTTAGGACGATTTTGTAACATATTTAAATACTGTTTCGCCCAATACTTCCAAAATCTTTGTTGCAAGGCAGTACATTTATGCCAAAACTTAATTTGGTTATCAGGTGTGTTCGTGAGATCTTGATCAGGTATACAAGTTAAAGGTGCTCCGGTTAAGAAATGACCAGGAGTCAAAAAAGAAAGATCTTCGACATCGGACGACATTGGAGTTATTGGTCGTGAATTCAAAATTCCTTCTATTTGTACCAATAATGTATACAATTGTTCGTAAGTAAATACTTGAGAACCTAGAATTCTTTTAAGGTGATGTTTCACACTTTTTACAGCAGCCTCCCAAAGACCAGCAAACACTGGGGAATAACTAGGAATAAAATGGAAATTGATCCCTAACTTAGCAGTTTGAGCTTGTACCTGAGACTGGTGTATTGTTGAATTATTTAATTTATAGAGTTCAGTTAATTTTGTCTTAGCCGACTTAAACGTACCGGCATTATCACAGTACACTTCGCTTGGACAATTCCTTCTAGAAGAAAAACGCTTAAATGATGCCAAAAAGGTGTCAGTCGTGAGGTCCGAAACCAATTCTAAATGAACAGCTTTTGTCACAAAACACACATAAACAGCGATGTAGCCTTTAGTCGTGATTACGCTTCTAACCCGAGACTGTTTAATCATTATAGGTCCTGCAAAATCTATCCCTACCTTCTCAAAAGGCCTGCTAGCATGAAGCCTGTCAGCCGGTAGTGACCCCATTAACTGTTTTGCTGTCACTCCTTTAAACCGAAAACATGTTACACATCTATGAATATACCTTTTTACTATTCTTATGCCATTTATTATCCAATAACGCATATTTAAAGAAGATAATACATGTTTTTGGCCTGCATGAAGCAACTTTTTATGTTCATTTTCAACTATTAGTTGAACGATTTTTGAATTTTTTGGTAAAATTATTTGATGTTTTTGGCTATAAGGTAATGCAGAGTTTTGTAATCTTCCCCCTACCCTTAAAATACCTCTTACATCAAGAAACGGGTTCAGTCCTTTTAATTCAGATGAGACTGATCTATTTGCCCGTAATGCAGCAATATCATCTTTGAAATAAATTTCTTGTTCATTTTTTATCAATAACAGCAAAGCATTATTTCTTTCTGCATAAGTTATAAAATTATTTGTAATTTTATGAGAGCCTAGCTTTATATTTTCACAAAATCTTATTACAAAAGCCAGAACTTCTATGACCTTATTAATATTAGAGTATTTCTCTAACAAATTAGAAAATATCGTACCCTGTTTTTGTGATGCTACACAAACCGCTTCACGACACTTTGGATTCTTAATTTTTACCTCAGGTAAATCGTTCTTAAGGACATCAGAACCACAATCGTCAAAACTGTAATTAGTATTGTATACACATGCTGGGCCTGAAAACCATAGCTCATGGTTTTGGAGTTCACTAGGCTTGACTCCCCTACTTAAACAATCAGCCGGGTTCTGATCTGTCCTTATGTATGACCACTGACAGTCGTTTGTATACTGTTGAATTAATTTTACTCGATTGGCTATATAAGCATTTAACCTTGTTGGATCAGTTTTCAGCCAGGCCAATACTACTTGTGAATCGCTAACTAAATGCACATTTTGGATTGTAATTTTATTACTTAAGGTATTATATACTCTCTTCATTACCTTAGACATAAGTAATGCTGCATTCAATTCTAAGCGTGGTATTGACAACTTACTATCTTTTGGTGCAATTCTCGACTTAGAGCAAAGAAGAGACATGCTTACTTTACCATGTTTATCCACTACTCTTAAATAGATAGCACATCCATAGGCAATGGCTGATGAATCTGAGAAACCGATTAAATGTACTTGTTCTTGGTCATCTGTGCATACATTTCTTTTGACTTTGATTGGTGGCATATTAATTAAATCATCATAAAATTGTAGCCATTCTTTTTTTAAAAGTGGTGGTGGAACAGAATCCCAGCCCACACTTGATTGCCACAGTTTTTGTATAATGACTTTGGCCTGAACGAAAACTGGACCAGCTATGCCCAATGGATCATAAAACTGACTAATGAAACTTAAAATCTGTCTCTTTGTCTGAGGGACTTGATCAGGAACTTGACATGATAATATGAAAGAATCTCCTTCAATATCTAACTTTAAACCTAAGGTTTTAATATCATGTTTTAACTCTTTCTCCCCAAAAATCTGCTGTTCCATAGGTATATCAGCTAAGATATCTTTATCGTTACTAGACCATTTATGCAATTCAAAACTCCCTTTTGAAAGTAACTGAATCAATTGAGCTTTTGTTTCAACAATGCTATCCTTATCATTGTCTGTATATAAAATATCATCAACAAATGTTGAATTTAAAAGAACAGAAGTAGCTTTTGGATACTGCTCTTTAAATCGGTGTGCCAGTTCATTTAAGCATCTTGTCGCGAGATATGGACTATTCTTTAGACCATATGTGAGAGTCTTCAATTGAAGGCAGCGAATAGGTTCATCTGGACTGTCCCGCCAGAGGATATTTTGCAGAGATCTTTGCTCTTTGTCCAGAAGCACATTGCGGAACATACGTCTAATATCGCAGACAAAGAAGTACTTATTAACTCTGAATGACAACAGAATGTCAAATAATTCTGGTTGAACTACAGGTCCATTTAATAAAATATCATTTAATGAAATCTTATTGCTTCCTTTCATAGCCCCGTCAAAGACAGTTCTTAATTTGGTGGTTATAGCCTCCTCTCTAATCACCGGGTGATGCGGTAGAAAAAAAACGGCATCTTTTGTTAGATCATAGTCAGATATATCAACATAAGAAGCATGACCTAGGTCAATGTACTCATGAATAAATTTCTGGTATTCTTGAAATAATTCATGATGATTTTGAAACCTTTTTTCAAGATTTAAAAACCTTTTCAGTGCTAGACCAAGTGAATCTCCTAATACATTGTTCACATCATAAATTGGTACCTTGAGGGGCATTGACACTTCAAACCGGTTATCATTTAACTTAATGGTTTCCTCAAAATATTTTTCACAATATAGTTGCTCAGACGTATGTTCTGCAAATATTTCAGGCACAGATTCAGTTTTCCAAAAGCCACTTACTGTTTTACCAATGTCAGTTTCACATTCTTGGCAAAATAATGAAACAGCAGTTCCTTGTTGAGTTGAGCTCGGGAGACTACCTCCTACTACATATCCAAAGTGTGTGTGTATGAAGCAGGGTTGTGTAGCATCACGTTGTTGGAGCTTCTCAGGCTGCGGCAGAAGCACCTGGAAAAAGATATCGGCAGCAAGTAAAATATCTATCTGGCTATTTGTGTGAAAGGAGTCATCGGCCAGCCTTATTCCACTTGGTATTTTTATACCGTTGATGTCAAAAGACTTTTGTGGCAGGTTTGTGGTGATATTATCCACCACTAAACAGTTTGTTTGTACTTTGTAGGGGTAAGCACATGAATATATATCCAAGTTGACAGAATGTCTTACATCCTTCTCAGTGTTCGCTATTCCGACAATATTAATTGTGTTTGGCATGAGTTGTTTCCCTATTGTTTGTGCTAATTTTGTAGTGATAAAGGAAGATTGGCTACCAGAGTCCAATAAAGCCTTGACAATGATCTCTTTGCCGTTTTTGCAAACTAACTTTACCTTAGCGGTGGGCAACAAAACTTGTGATTTGTTGTTCATGCCGGACATGAGTGAGACATTGTTTGTTTCCTTTAGGGTATCTTGATCACTAAGTTGGTGCAGTAGGGAATTATGGCCTTGTTTACAGTTTTGGCACTTGAAATGAAACTTACATCTGCCCTTGTGTGAGTTCAGACATATTTTGCAAAGACTATTTCTATTTACAAACTTGAGTCTTTCATCTATAGTGGCCAGCATAAAGGCTGGGCATGCAAAAACTTTATGTTTTAACTTACCACAGTACAGGCATTTTGCTTCCTTCACAACCACGTTGGACACCTGAAGTTTCCTCGGCATAGAAACACTTTGTGTTTCTCTTTTACCTTCCATGCTCTCGAGGGCAAAGGCACGTTGCTCTAGAAATGTTAGAAATTCGCTCAATGTAGGCTTTGCATTGTTATTATGTTGCAAATAATAAGCTTTACTACTCTCAGAGTCAATTTTCCTAATAAGCAAGCAAACCATCACATTATCCCACTGATCAACGGCCTCCCCTAAGTTCTTTAATGCAGCAATGTTCTGCTTAACTTGTGAGATTAGCTGTCTTAAACTGGAGGCATTAGAATAGCCCTCCATGCCGGCCAAATCAAATAAGCAGAAGATGTGCTCATAAATAATCCTGCATGTGTTATCATAACGATTTTTTAGAATTGTTAGTGCTTCTACATAGCTTGTGCCTACCACTGGTAAGTTTTTAATGAAATCGTAAGGTTCACCCTTAAGGTAGCTGCGCAGATAAAATAGTTTTTGTACATCATCAGTCATTGTGTCATTGTGGATAAGAGCTGTGAACATTTCAATGAAAGGACGATATTCTAGGTAATTCCCATCGAAGGGTTTTATTTGAACATCAGGTAGCTTTATCTTAGAACTTGTGATGTTTGTCCTAACTTGTCCGTCCCCTACACGGTTCCTATCAGAAATTGCACAATGAATTAATTCGATGCAATGGAAGAAACACTCCTCGGTTTCTGTTGGGTCTTCGTCATCCCCAATTACTGAGTTTAATTGTTCGTACTCACCGAAACAAGTTCTTATTCTTTCCTCCATTAAAGATAGCATTTGTGATGAACATTCCTTGATGTAATCTGGCGTTAATTTATTTTTCATCCTTGTGAGGGTTCCCTTGCATGTCCCCCTCTTGTGAATGTTTACCTTTTCCATTGTGATATGCTATTAAAAAACAAATACACGCAAAATAAAGTAAAATGAAAAGCAACAATACACCAGCCTAAGTCACAAGTTTACAAAGCCTAACAACACTTACGTTTATTTTGTTACTTGTTAACTTAATTTATAATACTTGTTAGTTTATGTTACAATTGTAAGCAAGTAATAGGTATTAGTAACTTTTCTTTCTCAATAGCAGAAATTATTACAAATTCGGAAACAATATGGCGAGTGAACAAATTGATTTCTTAATTTTAGCGTAAACCCGTAAGCGTATGAGCGTCAGTGTGAAGTTAGTTGTAGACCATAGACGTCATAGACAGTAGACACTGCGCTGTGATTGGTTAGCAAACGCCCGACAGTAGCGCCAAGTTTGCACCAAAATTGCAACTAGCGGTGATGATAGGAACTTCCTCGATGGTTTTGACTCGTCGTAGATGATGTGAAGTTAGCGCCTTTTCTGCTAACGTGGCGCCCCCTGCTGACAATCGTGTAGCAACCTCCTTAGGCGGGAAATTGAAATGATGTCTTGTTTGGAAAGACGTCAATGGCAAGATGGCGCCACAATGAAACGCAAACGCAATGAGCCGTTTTCCTTGACAGCTGTCAGTTGAGTTTTTGGGTAAGCCGATAGATGGCGTGAAAACGTAGTGTACCAACTGTCAAAAATTACATAGAGAGCAAAGAGTACTAAACTCAGAATAAGAACTCACTAGTTGTGATGGTGGTAGCGCGAGCCACAGATTAGTCGAGCCGTCCTTTCCGAGCCGATATAAGGCTTGGGATCAGGGATCCTTGGGATAGTGAAGTATTCTGTGAATAGTTCTACCCGCGCGAGAACAGATTTTCTATTTTTATTTATGTAGGATCCCAAAGAAATACTTTCAAGACCAGATGAGAATGTGTGTCGTCGCAACTTGTAAAAATATAGGAAATCATAAATTTCCAAATGATGAAAGCCAAGCGCAACAATGGATTAAGGCGACTCGGAAATATGTGCGAAATATTTATTGGAAACTGCGAAAACATTCATGGTTGTGTTCGGATCATTTCCTACCAAGTGATTTTCATCATCATCAGCCTATATCAGTCCACTGCTAAACGTAGGCCTCTCCCAAAGCACACCACTGTATGCGATCTTTAGCTTTCCGCATCCAATCATAACCAGTCACCTTTCGCAAGTCGTCACCCCATCTAGCCGGAGGGCGTCCCACACTACGTTTGGCTAGTCGCGGCCTCCACTCCAGACACGTTTACCCCATCTGTCATCGGTTCTTCGACAGAATGTGAAAAGCCCACTGCCACTTAAGCTTACTAACTCGTTGAGCTATGTCGGTGACTTTAGTTCTCTGTCGGATTACTTCGTTCCGGATGCGATCTTTCAGAGAGACACCAAGCATAGCTCTTTACATAGCTCGAGTGACCTTCAGTTTGTGAACCACCCCCATAGGTCATAACCGGTAGGACACACTGATCTATTCATTCAGGTAAGTAAAATCATTCGCGGTAATGTAAATTGACCATTGTTACATAACATGATTATGTTATGTAGGTAGCAATCTAACATTAGCATTCAAACAGGTAGGTAGAGTTGCACATGACCCATCAAGTAGGGTTGGGTTTAAATTCATTAAAAAGGATTTGAGCGGCATGTAGAGGTACTTATAGTTTTTCATATTTTATATGCACTAGGCTGCTTGCTCAGTCAGTATATACCTACCTACACCTATATTTAACATATAATCTTAATTTATTATTAACCACTTGCTGTGGCAAACAAAGAAGATTAAAGAGTCAATTCAGACGTAGCACAATCACACCACAGCCACAACCAAAACCACGCCGTGTGGTCGGGCGTATATTTTGTATTGAAAATGAAAATGTGGCAATTCACACGACCACATCGCAACCACATCACGTCGGCAACGCCGCCACGCGGCGACGGCACCGCGGCCACCTCCTCTCCCTATTACTGCATACGACCACGTAGTTACCACATCGCAACGACAGCGACTACACAACCACATCGACATTTTGTCGCTGCCACAACGCAACTGCAAAAAGCCGCTGCCACACTATTCACACGTAACCACAACTTGACCACATTATGTCGCTGCGACGTGTTGTGGTACGTGTGAATTGACGCTAAAGGACAATGCGGTTCCTTCAATATTTTCTTGGACTACACCTTGCGTCTACTTCATAGAGAAAATATAAATAATGTACTCTGTGAATACTACGTACCTACGTCACTTTGACATTTCGTTAGCCTCACAGAATAAGATGTGAGCTTCTTCTGAGGGTTTGAGAGTTGGTACAGACTCAGACAACGCCATCTATTTCTCCAAAAATGAACTTCTTTTTTTTTTTAACAAACGCCTCATTTGTTTTGCAGCAATATTTTCACAATCACTTGTACGTATAGACGTATAGACGAATATTGATGCACAGAGCAATATAAGGTTCGATTGCACTGTACACTTTGCTCCTTACAATGCACCCAAATAATAATTATATTATAGTAGGTGCTTATGACTCCGTCACACACGCGGCACTCGCAGTTTACATTTGCAACAATAAAAATTCTTGAAGAATGACTTTTACACCACACTTTTTTTGAAATTTTTGCGTTGTTATTATCACTTTAACCGGTGATGGACCATGAACAAAATACTGGCAAGTTATTTGGTGATAAAAGGGCGTAAACTAAAACCCGTGTATGCACTTGAGCACCACTTGAGGAGATTTATTGTAGAAGAACAAAAGGAAACGGATACAGATTAACCATAGACACAAAACATACGTTTAGAAACTTTATGTTCTTAACACTGAGAAAGAACATAGGCTACTTCTTTATTCCGGAATTCCCACAAGAAAACTTTTTAAGGCGAAGCGAAGCTCTCGGGTACAGCTTGTTCAATATAAAGTACATTTATCGGACTTCAGCGAGCTATATGATGAAATTGCAACCTAGAAGTTAAATATAGCATCGAAGCGTGTATTTTTTAAACAAGGGAGAACTCTGTAAAATTTTATTGTCATTTTCTCCGTTTGACTCTTTTTTTGATTCACTCCAGTGATTGTGTTTAACTACTAGGCACTCAAAGTTTCTACCATTTCTATTTCTTGGAAACACAGACGTACGTTAATTAAAAACGTGCTTTCTTTACATTTTCCAAAGGATGCTGTTTATTTAGAATAGTTATCTACAATTGTTTAGTTTTGTTTTATGGTTCCGTATACCTCAAAGGAATGCAAAAAGATTCCTCATAATATCACTTTGTTGTTCTTATGTCTTTCAGTATCTGTCTGTTTGTTTGTTGGTTAAAATTTATCTCGAGAACACGTATCTGTTATGATGAAATTGTAGTGGTCACGTAGCCCCTGTTCCACAATGTCTGGTTAGTCGCTACCTGTCGGATAAAATACATGCTGTCACTGTCTAAAAAATAATAACAGAGAGTGACAGCATGTATTTTATCCGTCAGGTAGCCACTAACCAGACATTGTGAAACAGACCCTTAAAGTTTTAAAAAATTATAACATTTCAACGCGGCATTTACGTGGTGAAAATTTAATGCGAGATTTACCTACGTAGTCAATATTTAACCCAGCCTATTCAGCATTTTGATACTGTGAGAAGTTAGCCAAACCATGCATCGCTTGTCGTGCCGTCCAAATCGCGTTTAGTTGTCGAGCTTTATAAAAAGCTAACGACAGAGAACGTGGAACCACTCAAAAACTTAGTTTTTCGGAAACTATATTGAAGCCTCTGCTTTGTCGATATTTGGCGTATGGTGAAGGTCAACCCTCTAACCGGCAATTGGGCTATATCGTAAGTGACGTAAGTTTGCATTTGTGGTGTAATAAGGCGATTCACAAACGCACGGCGACAATCTAGCCATGTGACCATTTCATAAAGAGCCCGTGTGTCTAAAATAGTTTTTTGCTTACCCTTTACTAAAAATTTTAACGTTAGAACGTTTAACGTATTTGTGTATCTGTGTACAGCTAAACCGATCTACGATTATTTTTGTTAGGACTATTCTATAATGTTACCCCGACTGTTTTTAATCATATTTTATCAAAATCGGCTTATCCGCTGGAGGTTTTAACGTTGCATTGGTTAGATTATTTTTACTTACCACATCGAATCCCACATCGTAGTGCGAGCCCACCACGTGTATGACAGGGACGACACGACGGCGGCCTATGTCCTTCTCACTCAGCACACCTCCTGAAAATAAGAGGACGATTCTTAATATTTATTTTTATAGGGTTAGCTTGGGTTAGCTTGTCTTCTATGTCAAATTGACTGCTGACAATGCTTCGTCAGCAGCAGCGGCTGCTACACGGGTTCGTAGCAGTTCGGTATCCACAACGATAAACTCGTTTCATGCGCGTTCCACCAATCAATATAGTGCGAATTCCACATTCAATATTGTGACGTTTATCTTATGGTATAAGTACACTCACGGGCAATGAAAAGTTTCCACTGAGAAAAGCGCCAAATTACTCGTAAACGGAAAAGGCTAGCTTAATGACGCCTTCTGCAACATTGAAGTACATTTAACTAAGCATTAGGATATTACCAACTAAAAACAATAATAATTCGTTCAAATTTTAATTTAATTATTTGAAAAAATTGGGGCTGTTTGGTGTCGACATTTTGTGAGTGGAACTGTTTCTTTGCCCGTCAGTGTATGTATTTTACAAAGTATCCTACCTGGATCATGATCAAAAAGTAAACCAAAAACTATACAGCATCAAAAACAAATATTATATTTGCAGAATTTCTACCGATTCCGATGCATGGTTTGGCTGTGTATATGAATATATTTATTTTTGAACGTATTTTATTTGAATAAGGAATCCAAGCCCCGGAAAAACAACATAGAATTGAAATTGACAACCGGCAGCTTTTGGATGATTTATTAGTGCACAAATAAAGAGTGGCATCGGATTGGCATAGCGAAGGTTTTTTTTAAGGTTTTCATTAGGTAGCTTTCCTCAGATGAGACGCTATTCTGCCGTTTTCCAAATGACAATGATGACGTGACAGGAGGGTACTCTATATTGACGAAAAACGACCGAACGAGAGCTGTCGTGCAATAAAACAACGTGGCTCGCGCAGCAGATATTATTAATTATTATAAGATTATTATATACCAAACTATCTGAACGATGCTGACCGTACTGTGTCGATGATACATTAGTATTAGTATAGGTCATGTTTTTTTATTAGGTTACATCTGAATACTAGCCTACATATCTGAATACTAGACTAGAATATTTGTCCTCGCAGATGCATTAGTTAAGCTACCGTTATACGTTCATAATTCATTAAGTATTTATAAAATAAGGCTACGTTCACATTGCCACTCTAAGGATGCAGTTTCTGCAGATTATTAAGAATATAATTGTAATTATGTAATTTCGAGTTATTTAAGTACACCTTAGTATTCGTAAAATGAAATGTATTGTTTAGTTTTTGATGCATTTTGTATGCTCTCTGCAATACTAGTAATAACATATCTGAAACTAAAAAGGCAATTCATAGTTCTGGTAAATAAAAACACATTTGCATACGATTTAACAGATAAAGGACGAACGGAACCGAAAAAGCGAACATTAGTTAGTACATTTTTGTAAAATGAATATATTTAATTATTTAACCTTCACGTAACTAATAAATGATTATAGTCGCGTGAATATAATAAATATTTTAAGGTAGGTCAGTTAGCGGAAGAGTTTATGAACTGCTGACAGCGTTCAAAAATATAGTTTTTAGGGTTCCGTAGTAGACTGGCAAAAACCTTTTAGATAGGTAAGACCACGCTGTCCGTCTAATAATAATCTGTAGCTGTATTACCATAACCACAAAAGTAAACATTAACGTCAGATTAATAAGGTTTAAAACGCGTTTTACAAAGAATAATTATATTACAAGCAAACCATACATATTTGTGTGCACTGATTTATACAGAGTAGGTAGTAAGCTCAGAAAATTCCCACCTAATAATGCATTACGTTTCAGATACAATAAAACTTGTAAAACAACAGTCCAAAGAAGTAGATAGTCCAAAAGTTTAATCTTTTGAACCTTGTCAACCGATTAACCGATAACCAACCGATTTTTTAAAAGGATGAATAGATCGTTTGTTATGTTTGTTATTTTCATAAGGTACAAAAGTGTAATCTCTCCAAAATTTAGGTCTAGTTTTGGTCATGTCGGTCCACCGATATAGTTACATTTATTATTTATTTATAGTATGGTTTTGTAGTCCATCCACATCGAAAAGATACAGAATAGGACCCTTTTGTGTGTAAGTCTGACTGAAACTTTACCAGCATTTATATTTCCTTTAAAAAACTCCTATCATTATCTCCTAATTTTGAGATGAATTTGTGAGCAGAGTTGTATTTGTGGCAAAAAACGTTGTCATAAAAGAAACAATTGGTAATCTGTGCCATTAAAATAATGACTGTATTGTTTGTTTATCCTGGTATCGTATACGATACATAGACCTGTTAGTTGTACTGCACTTAAATATAGCATTTTTTATATAAGTGTTAGGTAGTTACTAATACTTTTATCTGACAATTATAGATAACTATAAGTATATACATACAGGGTGTTGCAAAAAGGGTATACTAAGCCGAAACCTACATGTGCAGCATGGTATATATAAGCCTGAAACTTAAATCAGAATTTGAAAATTCGCGAATTTTTTTTTTCATTAGTAAATATGCTATACGTATACAATAGTAGGTAAATAATACTATAAAAAAAAAAAAAAAAAAAAAACACGCACTCACGCCTTGTACTAATGTACTCCCTTGCGGGGTAGGCAGAGGTGCATTGCTGCACCCACTTTTCGCCAGAGTGTATGTTAGTCCCAATGTAATAGGGGGCGGGCCTATTGCCATTAATACTATAAGTTTGTGTTAAAAAACCATGAGAAGATATAGGATTCCTATAATAGGAACTTATATTATTTTCAAAATATCTATATCCGGTTTGAGAAAACTCTTTTACTACGTTTATAGGTACTTAGCAATACGAAATACTTAGTAATTTTCCGTGCAATTTAAATCCCATCACCTATTGGTTACTATATCTACGCAGATAAATTCACTTTAACCACACTATGCGTCATCAACTCATCACTCACCACAGGTCATAAAGTCACTCCATCACTCCATAAATCACACCATAAAAAAAACAAAAACAATCGCCACAAGATTTCAAAAAATTCGCCGCGCAAAATGTTTTTACTCACCGTTTGCGTTGATGGTCCTCATTTTGGACACTGTTTGTTTTTTTTTTTATTTTAAAATTCGCGCGCGGTTTTATTTTATTTCTTGCCAGCGCTTAACAGATACTGCATAGAAGTGCACGAAACACCCGCTTATAGGCTCGAGGCAAAGGCTGACGATTGAAAACGTTCCAAAGGCTGTTAATTGTCTTAACCACAAACTTATGTCTATGATTCCCATTAACATCTTTTGAAGGAAATGAATTTTAAATGCCAAGTTCAGAGGCCTATGAGTTGGGTGGCCGTTTGTTATATAATAAGTTAATAAGCATAATATTACGCATAGCAGTGGTGAATAAAATAATAATCAATAACGCAAAAATTTTGGACGAATATTTTTTATTATTTATTCGTTTTTAATGCACAGCTTTGAATATTGTTTTATGTTAGTTAAGTAGGTAGGTACATACCTATACCTATGTATAATCTGAAATATAATAACTTTGTTTGCAATGTACGGTGGCCTGCGCCTAAAACTATAAAGGCGGAGTTCTTAAAATAGCGATCTCAAGCTCACATGCTGCTCAAGCACATCCACATAAACACCACTGCTACACACATCACACAACACGTCCCCGGATTTATAACAGATGTAGCTGGTCCCTTTATCATCAGGGATCGCTATTTTAAAAACTCCGCCTGTATACTTTTAGGCGCAGGCTACCGTACCTATAAATAAGCTCTACAGCATTAAATATTTAAGCCTAAACAAATAATTTCTTACACATAATGCCATTTGTACCGTCTATGTTGTGCATATTCTATTGTAATTTCTGTATTTGTGTGCAATAAATAATTATCTATTTATCTATATATAATCAGTTTAAGTTGGCTGAAAACTGGCCACATGATGTACTTAACTAAATGACTCATATTTATCGTTTTCCAATTTCATATCAATCTACATATAATTAATAAATAACAATTATGCTGATATCGACCTCTCCCAAGCAGCATCAATCAATACGCTATTATGTCCTTGGTATTGCATATCCAGCCACAGCCATACCTAGTGGCTTAGCCATTAGTCACCAGCCAAATTTTCGGTATGTTGTATTATACACCAGCAATATAGTCTTGTACTGATAAACTTCCATCCTGCATAATATGTAGTAAGGATGTATACTACTACTGTGTATACTACATAGTATAATGTATAGATTTTATCATTCTGGAATCACGGTGTAATGAAGCACGACACCAAATGCTAACGAAGGGAAGGGTTCCCTCAAGGCCTCTGATGCAGATCATGACTCGCTCTATTTCTATATTATGAAGCAGGTAGATATACAGGATATATATTTATACAGGATATTTAATTTCGTCGCCGGGTGACACAGAGGTTTATTCTAAACAACTTTTGTTCTATGACTTTCGAAAAACTATGTCGGTCACGTGACTTTTTACTATTGTCTGTGCAACATCAGCGTGAAAATCACTCACAAAACCAACGCCTGTAAAGTAGGGGCAGCTTTAAGTAAATATTTAATGATTCCCAGAAACAAGCAGAAGTGAAATTAAACCGAGAAAAAATTGTACAAGCAATGCCCGGAAGCTGGGAAAAACCGGAAAACACAATTATTTATAGTGACCATGACTTCATTTGGATATCAAAATACAACCCGATCAAAAGTAGAATTCAAAATAGTTGAATTAAATTAATAAACCACAGTGTTTTATGTCTCCTTGGCTATTGAAGAATAAAAAAGAACGCATTTTCAAGTTCATGGTCAGTTTTATTTTTAGATTTAAAAGCAAAATGTAAGTCAGGGCTTACATAATATGTAGTTTAATTTTAGCATTCGGATGCCTAAAAATAAACATAGTATGTACTAAATGGTGTAAATTCAGGTTTTGGTACAATTTAATGTACTTAATTTAATCTGCTTTTAAAGAGAGCGTGTCATGGCGGATCTACTTCCGACCTCCTTCCATATTTTATAGTTAACAAGGATATTTTCGTAAAAGGAAAGATGAGATATCTTTCTAAATAGTATGTACAGGGTGAATCTTTAAGATATCGCGCGGAAGGTAAGTCTACCCGTATCCGATAAGACAACAAGTAATAATATTAAGTATTATTTATACAAAAAGGTACACGACTGACACGACAAGTCTATCTATAGAAAATAATATCGGATGGTGATAAGTCAACTGTTGTTAGGACAAAAATATATAATACAGGAAATAATATATTTGATTAAAGATAAATAATATTTGTTCTCAGGTGTTGGGTGTTAAATGTATGTCTTGCCTTTAACTTTGATTACAGAACCAACTCCGAAATCCAGAAAAATCCTCTCCTTACTTTGTTAATTCAGGCAATATTTACTGTTATTGACCTGGCAAAGACACTCATATAATTTCACGCTGTATATAAATTTACAAACATTAACTTACTGAATAATATGGATGAAAACAATACGATACATACGACCTCTATCATCGATAGTTATTAGTTACTAGGGGGAAAATGACGGTCGGAAAGCAATGCCACTGATGGATTTCTATTGAAGTTGATGTGGAAAACAGTAGTTTGATGGCACGAATGTAATTTGAATGAGAATGTCTCCCACGAGACGTCGTCGCGTGCAACAGCTTGTTAAGTGAACTGGAACCGGGGGGCGTACCACCAACTCTTATAACGACGGTGGGAGATTAACTTACGGTACCTTTATATCGCTACATGTTTGTTTATACAATGGAAAAGTTCCACTTATAAAATGGCCATATCATAATTTATAATCATTCATAATTTATGTTATGAGCAAGAGCAGTGAAAAAGTTCAAGTAGCTAATATCACCGTAATTTGGTTCTTAAACGTAAAACTCCTGCAATATTAAAGTGCATTTAACAGTACATCTGAATATTACCGAAACTGAAACTAAAAACGTAAACATTTTAATCTAATTCAAAACTGTGTTCTTAAAAATTGGACCATTTAGGGCCACTTGCAGAAACATATTAAATCTAGATTTAGTATCAAATCTCGATTTAAGAAACGTCAGTCCATATAAAATTTGACACTAAATCTAGATCTAATATGTTGGTGCAAGTGGCCCTTAGTATCTATGTATAATTTGTAAGTAAATCTTTTTCATCGCCTGTGAGTCTAATTGATTGTTTATAAACCTCGCAGTAAGGCCCCCGATTAATCTAGTTAACTTGATTTCCAGGTGCACCACTTAATGTGATGTCGCACGAATGGCTGCGACCTACAGCCGTGAGGACACGACGGTGCCCTTACCCGCCGCCATTCATCACAAATATTTCACTTATTCATACAAATATCCCCCCCCCCGTGGTCGATAGTAATAAATGAGTTGCTTGGATACCGGACGGGGCAGTAAGTTAGCTGCATGTTTAGAATTAATATGGATGTAATTTAAATACTTCCGATATTTGATAAACATTGCTTTCTCCTGATGATACGCAACAACGAAAAGGAATTACTTATACCATTGTTTTAAATACAAAATAATGTCTGGAGAACATTAGTATATCACATCCTAAGCCTAACTTCCTAACTAATATTATAAATGCGAAAGTAACTGTGTCTGGCTGTCTGTTACTCTTTCACGATAAAACTACTGAACGGAGTTGAATGAAATTTGGTATAAGTACATATGGTCTAGACTAGAGTCTAGAGTTCTAGACCCTGGGAAAAAACATAGTAATAATAAATAATAAAATAAAAAGAAATTTTATTGCACAAAAAACAGTTTAGGTACATACATTTTCCGTTAAGTACACTAATATTAATATTATATATAGGCTAACTAAAACTTTTTAAGGCGAAGCGAAGCGCGCGGGAAAAGTTAGTTTTGATATTATATGAAAGAGCTCTAAGGTACGTACTGTTCGACTTTTAGTAGGTACGAGTATGCAATGCTTATACAATTATTATACAACTACCTCCCTTACACGGTACAACTATAAGGTCACTGACTATAAACTAGAATTTTGGAGTAATACTGATAATATTATCATAATAGTGATTTATAAGACTATTTTGTCATGATCTTAGCGATCTACACGTGAATTACACCTAAAGTGGCTATGCAAATTGTGAATTGTAATTGTAAATTATCGGTAAATTTGGATAGACCACAAACTACAGCGAGGTACCGGGTCACAAAGTTCACGGGCCAAGACCAAGGCCTATTTAGCATTAAAAATATGAAGAAATTGTTAAAACTTGAGAGTAATTACCGTGGGAGATAGTTATTACAAAAATAAATAATAATAATATAAAAAATAAAATATACTACATTAGTATTATTGGTACAACAATCAAGTATACTGATCAATAAAGGTACTATTTTCATATGATTTCATATACTTATTTCATTAATATGTGCCCGACTTCACTAATCACGTTGACTACCTTTTTTTTTAATATTTCGATAGTATTCCGCATCATTCTAGATGTGCCCTACAACACAACTTGTCACTGTCACGTGAGCACAAATGGACTGAGAAAAGTGGGTGACTAGCATGCGAGTCAACTTTGCCTACCCCTTCGGGGATAACACTCATTTAATCTTATGTACTTGTATCACTTGCATATAGTGGACCTATAAAACCAGGTACTTCATTGAAACTTGGAGGGCAGATGCAAATATCATAGTAAACCACTTTCTACTATTGATAGATAATGTTATATGAACGTATTTGAATACATATAGGTACGGAATCGGTTTTGCATACTTAGCCGTTTTAGTCACTATGAAAGACGATGCATTGTATCTATCTTTATCTATATAACCTGAAGAGCTGGTGGTTTTATTCAAATCAAATGCTGATCTTAGCTACGATCTTAACCTTAAACCGAAAATATGGCAAATAACATAAAATTTAGACTCATATAAGTTTGTCAATTATTTACACTATAAGAAGCCCTTATAAAAGTGTCACCTGAATTCCAATTGAACTCATTGCTATCATAGAAATAAATCCGTAATCCAGTATAAAGGTTTGCCTTTTAAATATTTGTCGGAAACTCGGAACCTACAGTGTAGGTACTACTAAGTTACCGGATATCCGTTTATCTACTTCGTGATGATAAAACGATCTATATGGAGTAGTGCAGGCGTGGTTTTAATAACAACAGTGTATAAGTAAATATTATTTAATAGCAATTAGGTAAGTTATTATTAAGAACACCAATAGTTTCTAAGATAAAATTCACGGACATTATGAAGCGTGCGAAAGGAAATTTTAGTTATTATACTAATTCGTTTAATCGTACAATCGATCACATCCACTAATGTTTACTTGCACTGTCAACAGTTATGTGTTTTTTAATGACTTCATTAAAAATATTATTTTCTGTTAGTTTAACTTGACACTAATAATTTAAATGAGCTTAAATACTAGCATTTTGAGTTCGAGGTAAACTTAGTGATACTATAGTACTGTTCTCAATCACTATGTAATTTAGATAAACCGCGGCAATTATTTGAGACTTCAACCTTGTGAATGCGTGTGCCATCAGGAACTGTTATAGCACCTCTTTATGACCTTCAGTTGCACATCTAGATATGTGAACCCACCAACCCGCAGTGGACCAGTGGTGGGAAATGGTACATGCTTAGGAAGGCAGTTTCGACCAAGTATATGGACAAAGGTTGAACTCGAGAGAGCCCCCAAGTAACATTTTTGGTTTTAGAAAGGTTTTGAAAAGGTTCTAGAACCTTTGTATGGAAATCAACTCGTGAGACTTAGAAGTCTCGATAACCTTATATTAACCTTATATTAACCTCCTGAGTGCAAAAAGGGCCCACGTTTTAGAACCTTTCTGAGAGCTACAGCAAAACCTATAGCTCAAACCCAGAACCTTTTGAACTTCTTACACAGAACCTAAATACAACCTGCACAACCTTAATTTAACGTTAACATAACCTTGGAAGACGGCTTTTAAGTTCTAAATTAGTCCTGGATGTAACTCTTCTATAACTTGAAACATATTTGATGGATATTTGTAATGCCTTTCCAGGACTCTCGGGTTTTAAAATGTTTCTGTGTAAGATTTTATAATAATTATAATAAATGGCGCCATTACCTGACACTTTCCAAGATTCAAAATGGCTAACTTGTAAGTGTTGTATTAATACAAAATATAGTAAGTAGTTAGGCTGAAGTCAGGAAATATGAAAAACTTTGCGACTAGCACTTTATCGTGGTACTTTTGAATAATAGTTCTGTATACGTGACGGGCCTTTTGTAAATAATAAATTTGAAGATATTTTAATTTAAAAAAATAGAAAAAAAATTATGTTTGGTGTAAAGTTATATTAGAAATAAAAGTACTGTCTATATAAAAAAACATATATTTGGAATAGTATAGCATACGCTACTGAATTTTCCCCTACTTAATTAAAATGTATCTTTTTACCAAGTTTTTTTTTTATTTCAGTGAAAAAATATGGCGGCCGTTAGGAAATTACTAAAAAGCATTAAACATATTTTGAGGATGCCTCTAAAGCTTTAAAATATTCTTGAAAGACTTAAATCATGCGTTTAGCTCATAGCCAGTGCTTAATGCTTTTGGTTTTCACCAAGTAGTCCTAATTTGTTTGCCTAGACAACTCTCATCAGCCTAAAGGTTTAAGATAGGTTTTAAAAATTACTTATAAGTGATTTCAACATTCCATAACTTTATGGTTGTATTGAGGTTAAAAATTTAACCTTAAGCTCTCACTTTAGCATAAATGCTAGCTTTTCTAGAACCTTATCGGGAGTCTACGACAACTATAAGATCCTAGAACTATATGCTCTTGAAATACAAGTTAAAACAACGTTAATTTAAACTCTTATTAGCAGCTCCAAGCTTGTATTAATAAACAATTGGTTTTAGGACTTATTAATCATTCTCAAGTACTCAATATGACCAGATAGCAAAGCATTAACCTTTTCACAACCCTTATAAAACCTAAAGGCATTTCTTACAACCTAAGCTCGAATGAAATGTTACTTGGGCCAGGTGCAGGTACTTACACCCCCACAGATACCAGAATAGAATAGACCTTCAGTAGTTGTAACCGCCACATTCGTGAACGATATGAAAAAAAGTGATGAAAATTACAGTATTATTTATATATAAGTATAGATGATTCCACACAGCTCGTGGAATATTAATTTTATAGTTCACTGCTGCATGACTTGGGTTTGGCTTGTCCAACAGGAATAATATCCATGCTTGGCAGATGGATTGCAGATATCACACTGAACCTCACATCACACTTTTGACAAGACCCGGAAACAAAACCTGCCCGGTATCGCATCCGGGACACTCGGCACAGGAGTCAGAGTAAGTAAACATTTAGGGCCACTTGCACCAACATATTAAATCTAGATACAACATATTATATGGACTGACGTTTCTTAAATTGAGATTTGACACTAAATCTAGATTTAAAACTTTGGTGCATGTCACTCTTAGCCATCGGTTCGTATAGGTACTCCTAGCAGCAATGGGTAGTTTGCAATTTATATATTTATTTCATAAGTTCTTCGTTTTCGTGCTTAAAAACGCCAAAGGATTACAAACTGAACCCTACTTTTTGGAAAAAAAAGTTTAAAAAGATCACAGTACCTCTGCCATTTATGTACTACAGCCTACCTGGCTGAGGTCATTGGTCCACCGCCCAGATATACGTAACTCATGCATACAGGAATAAAATAGTACTATAACGTTAAGTAGTGGTAGGTTAAGTGCCAATTTCTCCATCCATATAAAATTCTTGACACATGGTTATGCTCTAACCGACTATGGAGAAATTGGCACTAAATATGTATGTATAAAGTAAACACATACCTATAACAAGTAGGGAGAAGATGTAGAAATATTTTACAGCCATATTTATAACCAATGGCTAACTGTACAGGTAATAAGAGCAATGCATCTTTAAAGGATGCTTCAGGCATTATATAGATTGTATTTATTAATTTATTCTTTTGAAACGTTTACCGCAAATAGATACTGGCTATACGCAACTCTTTGTAACTTGTAGCATTTTTATTACCTTAGTTGTAAGGGTTAAAATTCAACTTCATGTTTATGGGCGCGGTCCTGCCGATTGTACAATTGGCAATAGAGAAAAGTAGCGTTATTAACTTATTATAAAAGCGCCAAGGGCAATATCAAAGTGCTTTAGAGGAAAACAATTTCTAAACAAGGATGCATGCTGATGGGATGGTCGTTGTTTTTTTTCATTATTTTCCGTCATATTGCCGGTAACCATAAACTGATATTTTTTTTCTTGGATACCTACTGCGTTCTCTTCCTTTTAGCACATACCTAGCTACAGAGATTATTCATATCATATACATCAGTCCAAAGAATCGAGGTTTTACCTGATGCATTTTATAGTCTTAAAATTATAGGCTTTTAGAAGATCAGATCTGTGTGTGCTGGACTAATATGAAAATATGCAACATGACCTTTCGTGAAAACACCTGTAGTGCAGGATAAAAAATTGCTACATTAGCAGGAATGTCATGGTTAGGCCGACTTTAATGTGGGTTATGCACTACCTGCTATACAGGGTATTGCAAGAAGGGTAAGTATACTAAGCCGAAACCTACATGTGCAGCATGTTGTATCTGACCCCGAAAATGGAATCAGAAATTCAAATAATTATTTTTATAGAAACTTTGTTAGTCACGTGACTTCTTCTATGGAGAATGTTCTTAACGAACTTTGAACTTAGGGCCACTTGCACAAACATTTCAATCTAGATTTAGTGTCAAATCTCGATTTAAGAAACGTCAATCCATATGAAATTTGACACTAAGGGCCACTTGCAGAAACATATTAAATCTAGATTTAGTGTCAAATCTCGATTTAAGAAACGTCAGTCCATATAAAATTTGACACTAAATCGAGATTTAACACTAAATCTAGATTTAATATGTTTGTGCAAGTGGCCCTTAATCTAGTTTTAACATTAAATCTAGATTTAATATGTTGGTGCAAGTGGCCCTTAGTGTGTCAAATAATATTATGTGTAGCACAGAAGACTGGACCCAAGTAAGTATTACCTACCAGATTTCCGAGTCTCGGACGTAAGCACAAGTTCAAGGAAATCAACATCGAAAAATATAAAAACCAGTTTTAGATGAATTTAGGATCTTGACTTTGATACTCGTTACTGAGGTTATTATGGTGTTGTGTATTTTATGTTTTAGGGAGTTTAGGTAGTAAGCGGTCTCGCTAATCGTAGGTAATATTTAAGACTTTTAACCAATTTACACTATAATTTATTTATTTATTTTAAAAAGTATAGTTCTGTCACGGGCACATCCAAGACCAGAGAACAAATATCTGTGTTTAAACAAATATCTGCACCAGCCGGGAATCGAACCCGGGACCATTGGCTCAGTAGTCAGGGTCACTAACCCGGCAATGGCAATAGGCCCGCCCCCTATTACATTGGGACTAACATAAACACTGGCGAAAAGTGGGTGCAGCAATGCACCTCTGCCTACCCCGCAAGGGAGTACATTAGTACAAAGCGTGAGTGTTTGTTTTTTTTTTTAGTTCTGTCGTACTTACTTATTCTCATTGTTGAATAGTCATGAGCAGCCTGCTATCAAAAATATATCACAGTTGACAAAACTCATTAAACTGCGCAAATTTTGTATGTAGCGCAAACCCAAGCTAAGTCTATTTAAATGTACTTATACATTTATAAATATAGAACATTTAAGTATTCTGTTATGATTTGCTAGATCTAAATAAACAGTACGAGTAGGTATTCATATTTTTCTATTCAAACGAAATAAACAAATACAAACTTAAATTATTATTACCCTAGTATAAATAAACTACAGTAAACTAGTGTATTTCAATGAAATTAACATAAATTACTGAAATAAGTTAAAGAAAAATTAACTATACACTAAAACGGATTTTTCCATTTTAACTTTAAATATCAATGTTAATAACTGCATTTTTGTTCCGTCCAACACAACCATTTCTTTTAATAAATATTTACCGAATTTATTGAATACAACATTTTATTTGTTTATATTTTGTTTACATTTTATTTTTATCATTTTGCCAACAATCAGCGTACTTAACAACTACAAAAGTCTACAGAAAAACTTACCGAAGCTCACAAGAACAAGAAAAACCAAGAAACGGATCATTTTACAAAAAAAAAACACATGAAAAGTGATTAGAAAATTGTTCAGGTACGTCCTCGCTCGAAAGTGACTGTGGATACTGCGCGAGCGACTTCAAGGTTCCACTTTATACGAACGAAAACTGTATAAATTACACATCCTCATTTGTATAAATCAAGTGTACCCATATGTATATATTTGCTGTATCTTATCAAGCGCCTAATTATTAAGTAGGTACATAGATGAGTAAACATTGTTATTTGGTTTTATTATTTTTTTAAATATTTTTTTGGTGCAAATATTTTTATTTCTTGAATTTTCTGAAAATTATGCTAGTCCTGTCCATAGTGAGTGTCTGCGATAATCATGATTGCTCTCGTTCGTACTTTGTCAAACTAGATTAACCCTACTATTGAGGTGACAAATGATATTTCCTTACTAAGAGGTGTCAGTGAAAGTGTTAATGATAAATAATTGTACATACTTATAATATATCAATTTCGTTCCGCTCTATAAATTTTCTACAAACTGCATCTGTGCAAGTAAATACTAACCACACCACATGTTTATTTTGCTGTAAAGTTAAGAGTTCTTTGTAAATTATCACCAGACTCATCGTGAGTTGAAAAACGTGGCTAGCAAGTCGCCGTGAAGAAATTAACTGAGGTACTTTTTATATGGCTCTAATGGACGCACGAGGCATCTGATTGCCCAGTTTTTGTTCAGGAAATACTGGTTTCTAATTATTACTGTAGTTTAAAGGTGGATTGGTACCAAATATTTTGCAACACGTGCGGTTTTAGGTACAGTGGCAACCCTAAATTTAGCAGTTGCTATCCAAATTACACTTTTACCACATAGTAAATAAGCATTTATAGTATAAGTCGGCGTCCTATAAATGTACGTCACTATACAAGGAAAAAGACACCTTAAAACGTTGCAATTTGCACTAAAACTTGAAACTAGCTAAGTATAAAACAAAACCGGCGTGATGAGCAAAGTGTCACTAAGTGATTCTGGTACTGGAGTGGAGGGTTACTCCAGTACCAGAATCACGGACGGACTAAAAACTAAGAGAACAAGAGCTGTCGTCCAATCGGCGCGTTTGATACAACGAGTTAGAGTCAGATAGAGGCAGAGATAGAGCATATATAGAGCAGCAGCGCTCCGTATTTTCATTTTTCGTCATATAGAGTGACCCCTGTACCTTTAGGAGCCGTCTCCACAGGCGAGGATATTGCGGCGATACTATCGTCTAGCTCTAGTACCACGCGTTTCTACACTCTCGGAGAAGGTGTCTCCACACGGCGATATTATCGCTGCAATGCGACGAGTGGTTTAGTTCCAATTTCGCTATAGTCGGTTAAATCGTAACCAGATTTGTTGATGAATTTTACGACATCTCCATACTAAAATCTTGACAGATGTGTCAAAAGTCAACCAATAATCCCTGGTTATGCTCTAACCCACTATGGTTTAATTTGCACTTAGCCCGCGCGAAACGTCAGATAATCGCTGCTGCACTCGCAGCGAGTCCGTTACGTCTATCACAGGATTCGATACCTTTTTAGAATCTACACAAAAATATGAAAAAAGAATGTATCGTCAACTGTCACTGTCAAAATGTAAGGCAAATTTGTCAGTTCCGAATGTGACATTTGTTTTTTCCACATGTTTGTGTATATAGATTCGAAAATAGTATCGAATCCTGTGATCGCTGCACTGGCTGTTATTGTGAGTTGTTATAGATACGTTGCGATTCAGTTGCGAGTCGCGACGATACGCTGGCGGAATCATCGCTGGTCCGTGGAGAACGCCTGACGATAGAAAAGCGGACTCGTCGCGATTGTCTGTGGAGACGGTTCTCACGACGCGACTGTCGGAGTATGTCTTACCACTCTTACCCTTATTTTAACTTTGAACTAAATAAAAAAATATATTAGACCTTTTTTCTCATCGGATTGTTAAAAAATCTAGTTTCCTTAAATTCTATACCCCTCATCCATAAAAAAGTTATAGAACGCTCTGGCTATTGAACTCTTTTGTCCCTCTCTGTCAAAACATCCTATAACTTTTTTTATGAATAAGGGGATACCTCATATGAGTATACGAGGAGTATACTTATTTAATGGTTTCTAAGATAATGACGACCATCCAATTTAAGGCATGATGATCAGTATCAGATCATACTCTTCGCAAAAAAGAACATTCGGCTAGAAAAGCGTAATTTTGTGAGTTGTGAGTCGCGTAAATTCGGTCAGAGTTTCTGTTGGGCTGCAACGCGGGCGCATTTTATTCAGACAATTTAGTAGAAAAAATTTAGTTCTGCTACCGACCGCCAGGGGCGCTGTTAATATTTTAATACAAAATACTCGATGCATTCTACTTCACGTTCACGATGAAAATTCATGCTAAGATGGCAGTTCTATTGGAATTTTGCGTGTGAGTCGGCAGACAACTCATTTTGCGTCACCGTGTGAATAAAAATTGAGTTATCTATGTAATTGAATGCTGCAGATACTCATCATCATCACGATTGACTTTGCACTGCACACCCAAGTTGAATACGAGTATACCAAACTCTATTTCCTCCTGAGGCTTCCTCCATTTAACGTGTGGAATAGTCGCAGATAAAAAAAAACAAATAAAAGTCCACACAAGATAAGAAAACTCAATTACGGTTAGAGCATTGCATTGACCTAGACCTAGATACACAATTTGTCGTAATTAAAAAGGAAAACTTACGCCTAATATTCAAAAGGTTGCCAGACAAATAAATATTTAACTGTTTCATGGACGATTTAACACATTTGTTGTCGGTAAATGTAAAGTATCTTTACATTACTGTTTTTTTTACCCGACTGCCGAAGGAGGAGGGTAATGTTTTAACAGATATATTTTCAATTTTGTTTTAAAATATAGAACTAACCTTGCATTTTGTGTCCAAACCTCGATCTTCTCTATAGAATAAGTCCAGTGGAACTGAGGAACTACGGACAAAGAACCCATACAAGTGTGACAATAATCTCATTAGCCTTATTATCTTTCTGATAGCTCTGCATATACCACTACTGGCACGTGTATTTAAACATCAGCCCTTCAGGTTTACAAAATAAGAGTTAAAATTGCACGAAGCCAGGTCACGTGGATACCTATATTATTGACTTTGTTTAAAATGTCTACGTACCGAAGTATAAATGTATAGAACTAACTCATTTTCAATACAATTTGGAGATTAGTTACACTCTATAGAAAATAAGCCACACACTCTTACTGCCAGTTTCAATACTCTATCCAAACAATATTAGTCTATGACTATATCTATTTATTATATTAGTATATGCACCTCTGCCTACCCCGCAAGGGAGTACATTAGTACAAGGTGTGAGTGTTTGTTTTTTGTTTTGACTCTATCTATCGATAGCTCACAGTTACTTTCATAACACTTGTTAAACAGTGTTTAAAGTTTTTTGTCGTACCACAGTTTGTATTTTACGGTTTTAGAGACATCCCATGATTTAATTTCTCTAGATTTTATCCATCGACTTATTGTGTGAGACGTATCCGATGAAAAGTAAGATAATTTAAACCCAATAGGATTCCCAATAGGATTTGTGCGGAAGTCGGAAAAATTTGAACTATCATAGGAATAATATTTATTACTTTTAATCCGTCGTGACCGATCGTGACCTTAGCTATGTTCTTATGTAACAATATGGTAGTGTACATTCCTAGTCTGTATTGATATAAGGAATAGGGGTAAGTATTTTTTAAAATACAGCCTATCAGATTTGTATGTGCCTTGCCAACCGCTTTAGAAGTTGTTTCTGGACAGAACGTAAACGTTAGGTAGTTTTTTAGGGCCTTAAACACAGAAAGCCTTAAGGTATTTTTCCACATAAAGTGTTAATACTTATTTTGCTGGCGGTAACGGGCCATAAAAAATAGCTGTGGAAGCATTATAATAATGAAGATGATAATTATTATTCGGTAGCTCTGTTTTTATTGGACAGATTTTCAGAGCCAATACAAGAGGTTGCAAAAGTTGTATACTCCATAGATTTTTGTTGGTCACGTGACTTTTTACTATGGAGAAACAAACATATTTTTCGCGAATTTCTAAAATTTGTAGAACAAAAGTTGTTCAGAATGACCCCCTGATTCCCTCGGCTTAGGTTTTTTGTATGATTTTGAAAATGTCTGCTAATGTTTCTAACTTCCAATAAATACCTTCCGCACTCAGTCAACTTCAAGCAAACTTATGGAAACTTTTACATCTAAACCTTTTTGAAGGCTTTAATGGAAAATTAGTGTTTCCGCTTCCGGCCTCCTTATTAAGTTTTGACATAAGAGTGACAGCTTAATGTTTATTATTATTACAAGTAATTAATTGAAGGATTTTTTATACGTTTATTATGAAGGTAAGCTTGTAAAGATATTATATAACTTATTAGCCATTAGTTAAATTGTCTAACCGGCGTACTTAAAAAACAATTAGCGATTAGGTAAATGTGTATAATATATTGTGCTATAATAACGAACTTCGAACTTACTTCAATGCTTCATAGACCAGATAATGTGGGATGGCGATGGCCCACAGAGCGTACCTTTACCACATAATTTAGTGTTTCTCATTGGACCTAAAGAAGTGATAGTTGTTAAATTACCCATTCAAGGGTCTCTCAAGAGTGGCTATAACGATTAATCATAATTTAACTTAAATTGAATAAGTTAGCCCGATTACAGAACCATTTTACATTAGATATGTTCCATTTCGAGATCCTATCTTGAGAAAAGTTGTACAGTTAAAAAATTAGATCGTGTAAAGTCTGTTTTTAATCTCAGATACTAAATTGACTGATTCAGAACAGTTCATCTATAGTCAATAGGGAATATGCAAGTGGTTCAAATAAAGGTCAAATATTATTTATAATAAACTTTCTTGTTTCTTAACTACGACTCCATCATTATTTTTGATTATAATTTATTTTTGAGCAAGAAAATGAAGTTGAAAAGTACAAAAAAACTTCGGTAAATTCTAACTTCCGAGAAACGTCACCCATTTTCTTAGGGCGGATGTGACGTCATAATTCTTTATATATCAATCTCAGAATAATAACTTCTTTGCGTTTGCGTATAGTTAAATAAATGTCAAGTGTAAACAAAGAAATGTTAATGTCACCGAGTATTTGTGATGCTCGTTGTGATCAGATACGATGGATCACATAAAAATTCTTCCAATACGAGTAGATCCTAGCCTCCTATAACCTCTCCACTTCTTGTTTGATATGCTTGTTTGTTTGCAAAGTTTAGGACTTTTTATATTTTTTGTTGGTAGTGTATGGGCTGCCACTAGTTGTTCTATTGTAATGAGGCGTAAACAGCCATTCGCTAGTCAACGAGCCACTCAAATATGCTCCATATTGCAACACAATAAAATTCAATTTGTATTGTAAGTATTATGACATGAACATGACACAAGTTGCTCTTTCTACTTTTAGGTTATAATGGCAGTCGTTAGTATGGGTTCCGCTCATCTGGCATAATCTTTATTGACCAAAACTCATTTCGCATAACTCGTATGGTCTAAACTTTTTTGGCCGAACCATCACTTTGCCAAGACTTATGTGGCATAAGGCTCGTTTCGTCTAAAACTCTTTAGGCACAATCTTTAAACACCTAAGTTTCGTTTGCTCAAATTCATGTTCGTCTATACCTATGTATAATCTTGTTTCTCCTAATGTTATCTTAATGAATAATATATTAAGTATGTAGTAAATGTACAAATTGTGGTATTTTTCTCCTACATCCCGAAAATCACGATATTGTATGAACAAAAAATCGAAAGTTAACGACCGATATAGTTATTACAAACCCCATGAGATCGAAACCTAAAAATAGGTGCGACGACGAGCAAAGCGAGGAGGAGCGTGTTAGGTGCACATGTTCATCAAAACCAAAGCGGAGCGCAGCGAAGCGGAGCGGAGCGTTTTCCAAACAGCGGAAACAATACAAGGCACCAGTTTGCGCTATGTAGGGAGACGCTCCGTCAAAGTTAAAGCCAAACGAATATTATTACTTTGTATAAACCTATGCCATAGCATTATTAGGCTATTCAAGATTTGGCCATACCATTATTAGGCTAAACAATGTTATGCGAAATAACTTTTTACTAAACGAGATTTATGCCATACGATTTTCGGCGTAACGAGACTTTGACCAAACGTTACTATGCAATACGAGATTAGGCAAAAAAATCTTATGCCAAAAAAGGTAGAACCCGTTAGTATATTTCAAAAGTTGTTATTTTTTCTAAATTAAGTTATGGAAGAATTCTCGTAATCAGAAGAACTGGACACATTAAATTTATTACGCAGTATGAACGAGTAAACTGTGGCCAGCTGCGGAAAAGGACAGCAAAGACTATTGAAAAGTCGAGAGCCGTGTGCCCAAATATTAGGGAATATGCATATATTTTTATACTCTTATTCGATAGTTTAGATAAGGGGGTTTAGACCTTTGAGATATGCACAATGGTTCCATTCAAGAGAGCCAGGTGCAGGTTCTTACACCCCCACAGATAATAGAATAGAATGACCCACTAACCCTAGTCACTCTTACTGAGAACCAAAGTTACAGTAAGTACTTACAGACAATACAAATATTACTTTATATTCATATTGCCATAATAGCGTAATATTGTGTACAAAGGTCCTCTGGTTTGCGCGCTCCCATTTCAAAAGAGCTACTAGCAGCTATTTACGAGCTCCCATTACAAAACAGCCACTGGTCACACTTTATTACCATTACAAAACAGCCACTGATCACACTTTATACACTTCCTTTTTCGTTTGTTACCATGACAACATTGGTTTGTTGAAAATACAAAAGAACTCTGTGATTACTTGATTAGGTAAAAAATCTATGCCGACTGACGGGACTCATTATTCTGAGCCGTGAAATTAAACGATTATGACGTCACGACAGCCCGCCATCCTGACGGAATTTCAAAGTGGTCGTGATGGTTGTAATTTTTTAACTTTCTTTAAAATACCTTAAATTACTTATTTTGGCGTTGAATTTTTTTTTACTATTATAAAGTGATGTAAAACTATCCAATAAAAGTATATAAAAAAATTACGCATATTCCCTATTGTCCCGCAACACATCGACTGTTCGTGAACCGTTCAGAAATTGACAATTTAGTATCTGTGATTAAAAAACGAACTTTAGTTTCCTTCGCAATTCTTCCTCTTTCTTTTCCATAAAACTTCTTTAACGGAAACGGATGTGATGGAGCTGGGTGAGAGAAACGTCTCACTTTTCCGAAAAATGGATGTCTTTGACAAGCTAACCAGGGTCATCCAGGGCAGTGGCTAATGAAGCTTTCTTCAGACCTGATTTTACGAAGAAAGAACCACCGCAGATTTAGTATTCCCGGAAAAATGGCAAGTTAGAAGTGCAAAAGTTTTATTATAAGAGGAATATATTTTATATTAAAAATAATAGTATTCTTAATATAAAATATATTATATTGATTAAAAACAGGCAATCGGTAATTCTCCCATTCAGGCAGGCTCTTCTAAAAGTAATTAATGTGACCATCATATACATCGTAGTTTGTATAAAGCACTGCGAAGTCTTCCAACCTCCCAAAGACAAGCATACAGCCTCCTCTGGCCCCTTGGCACTGGACATAGACCAATCACAAACTGTCACTTTTGCTGTCACAAAACGTAAACAACACAATAAAATCATCATATTCAATCATATTATGTAAACAAAATCGAACAAATCTAAAAAATCAACTCAAAATTGGAAGAAAATTTCACAATAATCCAGAAAAACTAAGAAAACCTCTATAAATTACTGTCATGTTGTGAACCATGAGAAAATTCTTACAAAGGTAGGGTAACTTGGTTCCGTAGCTATATTTCGTACAAGCAGTTCCCGCGAGCTTCGCTTCGCCTTAAAAAGTTTTCCCGTGGGAATTCCGGGATAAAAAGTAGCCTATGTACTTTCAGTGTCTAGACCATACGAGTATGTATACCAAATCATTCATTCAAATCCGTTCAGTAGTTTTGCCGTGAAAGAGTAACTAACAGACAGACAGACACAGTTACTTTCGCATTTATAATATTAGTTAGGATTAGGATAAGGAGAGGATAAGATAAGGTCAAAAGTCAAAACATCGAGACCAGCTGAGCCTGCACTCTGAAAGCCTTCAAGGGAAACTGAACTTTCTCTTGAAGAAACTAGATAGGAAAAACGTTCAGGTACATTTTTTATATAGCTATTTTAACGCTGAAGCAAAATTGGTGGTCTGATAAGTATGTGTCTGCATTATCGTGGCTCCGACATAAGATTCTGGGGGGTCATTTTCATGCCATTGGTACGCTTAATACAACGAGATACAGTCGTGGTTAGCACTACATTTTTGCTTTTCCTGAACTTCTCTATCTATCATGGCTCTATCTCGTTGTATCAAGCGTGCCGATAGCGTGACAATTCTTATTGGTTCATTCTACGATTTATACAGGCTGTTGCAAAAAGGGTCTAAGCCTGAAACTGAAATCAGAATTCGAAAATTCGCGAAAAAAAAATGTCAGATTCGGGCTTAGATATACCATGCTGCACATGTAGGTTTCGGCTTAGTATACCAATTTTGCAACACCCTGTAGAGTGACCCCCTAGTGGGAGCACCATCCTTCGCTGTACAAATTGTGCATAGCCTATGTAAGTACTGTGTAAATTCCTGAAAGTTATGTCAGGCTCGTGATGCTGTCGCTCCCGGATTTTATTGGAAGATATTTGTTAGCAAGCCTAGACTGCATTTTCATGGTATGAAAATTCTTTATCGATCTTTGCAAACCAAAAATATGCTACGTCGCTAACGAGGCATATTTTTATCGAAGTACCTAATCATCATAAAAACTTTATTGATTATTATTATAGGGCGATGCACAAGCTATGAATGAAAAATCTCCGTGTACTGAAAGTCTATCTACAATAGTTACGGTAAGATTAAAGTATGTTTAAAGTTCGTATATAAAATCTTTCGTCTATGTTTTACGGAATACACAATCGATTTGATTCTACAGTATGTTACAAAAAAGTTGAAAAGTATGAGGGGCTAGATATATAGAGCAATGCATTTTTGCAATGCATGACGATGACGGCAATGTGAAAAGAAACTTAAAAACTGTTTAAAAATAATATTCAGTTTATTTCTATAATTACTTAATAAGATGTAGCCATACGGATATGGCCGGTCAGGTGGACACTAGCGTTAATATATAGAGTTTCAGAAAAGAGTGCAACGAATTGTGTTGTGATACACCCAGTATATAATGTGGGTAGATTTATTGAAAAAAGATAAAGGAATCCAATTTTTACCCATTTAGTAATGGCAGCAACCCGCATGCTCGTTACTTTAATTTATTATTTGAAAATATAAGTAAATTAATTGCCTTTGAAAGCTAAAAATACCGTACAACTTTTGCAATGAGTACCACTTTTACTATCTACCTACCTGTAGGTACTTACTATATGTTCAAATGGTGATTATTTTTCAGAATCATGAACAATTTGATGTGAAGGCCGCAATAAAATTAGTTGCACAGCTTGAATACTATAAAAAATCGACGGTTGAAATCGTAAGTGTCTTTGGAAAACCTCAAAATATGCAGTCACTGTGTTTTTCACATGTTCTATCATGAAACTTATAACAAACTGTTGAGGGAAAATAAAGATGGCTGGTCAGCGGATATCCGAAGCCTAAGTATCCAAAGGATGTTTTTAATTTCATGTTTTATAGAAGTATTCATGAAAAGCACACACACAGTTGACACAGTGTTTATCTCAGGGATTGCTTATTTAATTCCTCGATCTCATTAGCCTCATCACTATTACTCGGTCGCGAAACCCCGCCTCGGAATTAAATATGCATCTTTCACCCCTTATCGGGTAACAAACAATGTACTATTAAAAATATATGTTATGCATATAAAATGAACTTTTCAGGAAAAACAAATAGGTGAATTAGAATTGGAGGTGCACTATCTTACCGAAATGAGTGACCAAGCCAAGCCCAGCTACTGCCGCAGTGCAGCCGGACAGAACATCTGCTTCGCACAACCGGTGAGCCACTTCTTCTTCTTCTTAGCGTGTCTGTGACAAATACTAGAGCTGCTAGCCTAGCACGAGGTGCAAGATGTGCGCGTCTATAGAGCTTCCACTATGTTATTGCATTTTTGACGTTTCCTTATGCCAAAGTTATTCGTCGCGAGCGTCTTGAGGCCTAACCTCTCATGCCTTGAGGGATTATCTTGCGCCCCGTGCTAGGCCTTCTGCTTTAGGGTTTTATTTACGAGTGTAGTGAAAGGATTAATTAGCCAGACAGAATTGCGTCAGTCGCTGACTGCCCAGGGTACAGTTAACTGTATTTTGTATTGGAATATTTACTGAGAAGACGGCTACGTGTATATATTTCACATAAGTTTATTTATCTTCATCTTTTATTGTAACTAAGTATGTATTTTGTATACAATAAAGTGTTAAAATAAAAATAAAATAATAAGTACCTAATAATATACCATATAAAATCAAAACCGTAAGAAAGATTTACTTCACAAGGTTATGTACATGAACTGAAAAAAGTACAAACATACGTAAAACACAACCAATCAAGAAAGATCAGGTGAACATGTGCCTTTTGAACGACTTCGGGGATTTGCCGTAATCTCTACCGCTTGTGGGGGATTGTGGGATGCCGATTGCCGATGTCTATGTCACGCAACAATGCGTGACATAAATATGTGAGAAACATCGAATGTTTTAAAACAAATTACATACACCCCTTGTCACTACCCCGGAACATTCAGCAATTCAGCGGACCCGAATGCAAAGTTGAAAACTAAGTAATTAGGTAAATATAATATAAAAAAGCTTTGCCTAAATTATAAATATACAGAGTGTTGCCAAAGTGCTAATATAGTAAAGTCAAAAGGAAGTGACCCGACATTTGGAAAGTCGAAAATAAAATTCACTCCTCATAAAGAATAAAACATTATTTTTCTTGTAATATAAAAATATATGATGTATTTGTATATTTTCTAATTATTAAATAACAAAATCATTTTTTACAGAAACCTGGTCCGCCTGTACCTCCAGGAACGAAAGCGGTAAGAAATGATATCACTTTGAACTTGACGACAACATCCATTTCCAACGACTGCGATTGGCTAATCTACAATGATGCCAAATCTCCTGCCAAATTCAAAATTAAATCGATAACTGTATTATTTTGGGATTGATCAAAGCCAGTTTCGTTTCTGCTTACGACGCTACCGTTGTGATTTAATACTTGTAATATGTAAAAGTGATCCATCATTATCATCATCATCAGCCAATAATCATCCACTGCTGGACATAGGCCTCTCCCAAGGAGCGCCACAACACTCGGTCCTCGGCCTTCCTCATCCAACCACTACCAGCTACCCGCCTAAGGTCGGCAGTCCAGCGGGCAGGAGGGTGTCCGAAGCTGCGCTGCGTTTACCTGTTCGTGGTAAAAGTGATTATCAACAAATTACTAGCCCGTATATTGGTGCCCAATTGAACGCCACAACACTAGGTTTTCCTAATCCAACCACTGACGGGTCACTAACTGCCACATATTTAAGGTCATCCGTCCAGCGGGCTGGAGATCGGTCCACGCTACGCTTGCCTGTTCGTGGTCTCCACTCGAAAATCGTTTACACCGCTGGTTATCGGTTCTTCAGCATTCAGCCACCTTAGCTGCTAGCATATAGATTTCTGACACTATTCTTAAAAGTAAGTACTTACCTAAATACATGTAAAAACTACCTAAGTACTTACTTATTTAAATTCCAGGCTCTATTCCCAATAGAGCTAGAAATACAAGTAGGAATTTTATAACAACAACAGTTGCTCAATCTTAGAAAGTTATGCAAGTGCAAGATACCCTACAGCTGAAGCAAAACACAGAGACTAACTAAATTGTTACTCGGAAAATCTGTTGCAGGAGGTAGCCCATTAAAATGCAAAGGTGCTCTCCTTCCTTTGATGCTACTGAAATGTCCGCAAAACGGCACAAACAATCCCTCTTTTAAATAAATATTATAATAGGTACCTATTTGTATTTATATTATAAAGAAAACCCACTTACAATAGTAAGTTATTTAATGGAAATAACGTAAAATAAATAGTGGCTAATAGGAAAACTGACAATGCGTTTTCCTTTGAGAAAAATATGTAGGAATATGTATTGTATGTTTCAAATGTAAAGAAGTGAATACATTTTAGTAGAGGTAAAAAAAAACAAAATACTTTCAACTTCTGACTAAATAGACATAGTCCTAACTCCAACTCCAACTAAACTTTAAATCGCGGCTTCAGACTAGCTTACTTTTCCGCGTATACGGTCTTTGGACCATAAGCGCTTACAATACAAGCGCATTTCATAATAAAAGGTGTCATGTCACTTATAACAGCTTAGAAACATGTCAACGCTATTACGAGTTATGTACCAAAATACGCACCTATGTGCGCTTCAAAAAAACGAGCTTACGCGCTAAAAAATACGCTACTCTGTAACCGCTCTGGGAGGACCCACCATGACTTGTCACGCACACGCGTAGGCCTGTGAAGGCTCAATTTAGCATGCCTATTGTCGGAAATAAATTAATTGTACATTTTGGTAACCAAAACACTGGAGGGTTACTTTATACTGATAAAAAATGATCGAACGAGAGCTGTCGTGCAATCGGCACGTTTAATAGAAATAGAGTCGTGGCTCGCGCAGCAGCGCTTTGAAACTTACTTTTTCGTGATATAGATTGAACCCCCTGGTTCGTAGTAGTGCCAGAATAATAATAGAGTGGTCTATTGTTTGGAAAATATATTCATGGCTGAGTAGTCGCCATTGTCCGTAGCATATATTGGTCACTCAAAACTAGATTACCAGGGTTAATTTTCAGGACGTGTTATTATGATGAATAATTAATTATATTACATATGATTCATTATTGTTCTAGTGCGGAGTGTGTCCACCATGCCCCGCTCCGTGCAACCCAGACGCACCACCAGTAAGTTAAATAACACTCTAATTCGTAATGAGTAGCTTCACCTATAGTATATATATATATATTTATTTACACTTGGTATTTAGAAAACTCGATCAATCTTTTTAAAAAACAATTTATTTCAGACCCCGGCTGAGAGGGAGGTGGCCAGACTGACTATACAACTAAAACAGTGCGAAGGACTGTTCAAAGCGAAAGTCACTGAGGTAAATATCATTAGTCATCATTATCACATTCGTTACTTTACCTTCGATGCAGCCACAACCAAACAAATCGGTTTCCTTAGTAAGTTTAGTAAATGTGCTTAAACCAAAGTAGCGTAGTAGTAGTTGAGTAGGTATTATAGTATCATAGACTAGCATACACCATCAAGTTGAAGCTTCCTAGAAGCGCAAGACTAAACTAAACGTAACGTTGATTACAAGACTCTCTACGAGGCGGTTCCATTTGAGAGAGCCAGGAAAGTACTAATACTTACACCGCCACAGAGAATAGAATAGAATAGATTGTAGCGATAGCGGTGCCTCGCCTCTTCTCGCCTCACCTCGCTGTCACACCGCTTTGTGTCGGTTTTTGGGCGCGACTCAAAGCACGTGTGAGATAGACTGTAGCGGGGAACTGAATAAAATAGACAGTGTAGATACTGTGGATGGTGAGTTCCCGTGCAGCCTTCACTCGTCATGGCACCCGAGCGCCTCTAGGAGTCTGGATCCGCCATCACAACTCACCATATATCTTTGATTAAAACACAGTGCGCAATTCTCCGGGCGGACCTTTTAGCCACAAAAGAAGAGCTGGAAAAAGAGAGATGTCAGCACCGAGAGGTCCTCAACAAGCTGCGGGAGTTGGAAATGAAATTCGAGGGTCTGGCCACTCAGACCAACAACATGTTTGGGAGCAAAGAGCAAGCGTATGAGCACGAGGTCAGCGTGAGGACGCTGAAGCAGTGCTATAAAGAAGCCAGGGAGGAGATCGAAGAGTTGAGGTTACTGATGAAGGAGCAGAATGAACAGCTGCAGGATTACAGAGTCAAGGTTTGGATTGTTTTGTTATTTGGAAGTTTTAGGCCCTTTCTCCACTGGTCCGGCGTCGGAAACCGCTATAAAAATATCGGACAGTACTACTGTAATATACTACTTATGTGCTAGGTAAAACAGTTACTACTACCTATGGTCAAGGTAACACTAAACTTGTTCGGTGCAGTGTTAAAAGACCTTTAAGGCTGTCCCTATGGATTTATAATTGATGACTTGGAAATAAACTTGTGCAATAAAATAAATATAAATTGTATCTAGTAGTTAAAGAGTCATGCAGGGCTCGAGATTATTGGATCATACATGGATCTTTCAGGAAACTAATTTTGTTATGTTTTTAGTATCTGCAAGCTCAGCAGCTTGTCGAGGAACAGAAGAAACAGCTGGACATGATGGACATGGACAACACGCGGATCAGCGAACAGATCAACTTGGAGATCCAGCAAGTAAAGGTAAAACTGCACAAAAAGTTTTAAATAAAATCTTGTCCAAAATTATGCCAAGCAAATGATGCTGGATGCTGCGCTGTAATGAACGAGCAATGTTTTACTTTTCATTTCAACCGATCATTGCTTCTGTTTAACACCAGCACAAGCATTTGCACCAGGAATATATTTTCAACAAGTTTTATGCAATGTTTTGGTCAAACTTGATCTAACCCAATCGTATTAATCCAAAAACAGTTGAAGTTCCAAGAAAAGTTGCAAGAGCTGTCTCCACTGCCGGACCTGCTGAGAGCGACCCAGTTGAAGCTGAAGGACGCTCAGCAGTCGCAGGCGGTGGCGGAACACAACGCTGAACAGCTGGCCAGGGAACTACTCATTTGCAGAGAAAAAGTTAATATTACCTCTGTTTTCTACCCCTTCTTAAATTGAGACTAAACTAGGACATCATCGATATATAGTGGTGTAGGCAGCTAATTCTAATTATGGTGTAGATGCTATTCTGTAAAGGGTTGCTATTACAGCAATGACATTGATGCAGTTTTTGGATAATGAAATCTCTATGATAATGTCAGTAACTTAGCACGTAGAATCTTCTTCTACATTGATGTCCATGTTTGGTTGTTTGTGTGTTAATGATGGATTTCTCTTAAAATCTTCACACAGATCCATGTCCTTCTTCACGAGAAGCGTGCCTCGTCAGCGTCAGCTACGTCAGATTCGAAGGCGGTAGACCGCGGAGATGAGAAGCTGATAGCCTCGCTCAACCAGCGCATCACGCAGCTCACCGAAGTCAACCAGGCTATGAAGAATGAGATTGAGAGACTCAAGTACGCAGATTTTTCTTTATATTCGGCCTTTTTATCTGACCTGAGATGCACATTTATATTTGTAGTACATCAGCAATGTAAGCTATACAGTAGGTAGAGGTGTTCATCGCACAATACTATATAACAATCGTTGGCAGTCTTAGCAACGGTTTTTCTTAAGTTATCGTACTATTATGAAACTACAGTACCTAATAATTCATCCAGTAATTATATGATAATAACGTACAAACGAAATAATAGTGATCTTCTTTGTGTCTAGAATAGATAAAACGACCAGTTCACTGTCCAATCCATATTGACCGGTCCGTATTGGCAAAATATAGTAGCAGCTTTCTCGATGCTATTAGTAGAGTTTACGACAAATAAAGTTCTCTCCGTTATAGTCTAGGAGGCAAGATCCTGAAACAACTTACGAATTAGGCAGTAAAAGCAGAAGAATTGAATATACTTAGCTAAGTTTCAAGAGTACATTTTTCGCTACTACGTTTGTGAGGACTTCGGAAATAGTTGAATGATCATATACTGCAATTTTAGTTTTCATTTCGTTAACGTGTTGAATGTTAACTACGCCTCACTGAGTGAGCAGTCTATTTATCATCCGTTATAGGTATCCTAAGTTTTTCTCCTGCTGTTTGGATAGAGTGTAAACTCATTCTCTTTTTTTTTCATACTAACTCTGCACCAGAAAAAAACACGTATATAATATATGATATATTCATATAATATAATTTGAATTTGTTTTAGTCGCTTGCTCCCGGTCTATCACAGCCCGGGGCTTGAACTGGGATTGAGTTATCAGAGCAGTGCACTGACACAGCCATCGACTGTGTGTGTTAGCGGGAGCATGCATTGAAAACCGATGGTTTAGTCCCCTCCGGCTGTGGAAATAGAGCTGGAGTTTATAATAATATTATTTTATTTATAATATTTTGCCTAAATTCATATTTGAAAATCACCGCAGGCCGGTTAAATTCGAAATAGCTATTCCAACTTTTTGACAGGTTTGTGAGAGGTCTGTCTGTGAGTTGGTTGATTTGGAGCTTTGGAGCTAGATAATTTATTTATCTATTTATAGATAACCAACAGCGTTACAAAGTAGATTATACATAAGAAGTATGTGTAAGGTAAGGCCAATAATAGGTATCCTTAAGTGTATATAAATTACAATGTTAAAGAGGGTGCACATAATAAAAATGATTAGAATAATTATGTGCACCCGAAACAAGTCCGTGCGCGACGACGCGACTCCAAGAAAAAAGAAGTACCTATCCAAGAGAAGTACGAGGGCGGGTCAATAAGTCCGTGACTTTTTGAAGAAAATACTGGTTTTTTGATAATTTTATTTTGAGCTCTATACACTTTGTCCAAAGTTTCAGCAATTTTTTTATCCCTTTCAAAAAATAAGATTTCTCGAGGTCATCAAAATACCCACCTTGGCCTTCTTTGGCGCCGATTCACCCCGAGAAACCCACTGTTTAGACTGCTGTTTGGTCTCTGGTGTGTTGTGGTGGATCCACGTTTCATCCACGGTTACAAAACGGCGCAAAAACTCGTCCGAATTTCGGTTGAACAACGCCAAATACTCCTGCGAAGTTTTGTCATTCGATTGCGTTTGTGAGCAAACGCGGCACCCATCTTGCGGAAAGCTTTTTCATACCCAAGTGATCATTCAAAATTGAAACCACTGAGCCACGTGATATCCCTGTGGCTTCCACTATCCCTCTCACTTTCAATCTCCGATCGGCCAACACCATGTCGTGAATTTTTTCAATCATTTCAGGTGTAGAGACCTCAACTGGGTGCCATGAACGTCCGGCATCTTCCGTACTTGTACGGCCACAACGGAATTCAGTAAACCACTTTTTACCATAGATATTGATGGTGCAGAGTCCCCATAATCTTTATCAAGCTTAGCCTTGGTTTCAGTGATGGTTTTTTTCCCAAATAAACATGGTTAGTGAGCACACGAAATTCAGTTTTTTCCATTATGTTTTTAAATCACGCGGTAGTTGCTAAGAACGGGTGTAAAACACAAACCAAGTGACGTAACTGGTCCAAATTTTGACAGATGTCAACTGAGAGTTGCCTGTTGACAGGAGCAGTGTTGTTCTTTCAGTTAAGTGGCGGGAAATTATAAAAGTCACGGACTTATTGACCCGCCCTCGTACCTAACGTTCCTTGATTTGGAGATTTGTAATTTTAGGCAAAATTTAGATATTAGTAGGTATCAATATAATATGTAAGTACGATCCAAACCGTCTTCTTTCCAAACCTTGAAATATTTCGCACCTCCCTGATACATTGTGGATTGGTGGGATCACTTATTAGATGTGTACTTTGTTGTTTTCCTTAACTTTAAGAGCAAAGATTGCATTGTCCCGGAATTTCCACGGCAAATATATTAATTAATCTTGGAAGTGTAAGTTTCAGGCACAGCCATTTGAACATACATTTTAGATAAGTCGTCGGCTCGTGCCACGGTTAGGGTTTAAAAAACTCCAATCTTTGTCTTGAGAAACAGACACTCTGTTTAAAAGTTTACGTCTTAAGCAACTAGGATACTTAAAATAATATTTAGGATAATTAAATGGGAAGTCTTTGACTTCGGAAGATAATGATTTAAAAAATCTTGTCTCTAAAATCTATTTTAGACTGGTAACCCTGTTTTTATGTATGCTGCAAATCAGCATCAAATATGTGATCAGGATCATAAGCACTCTATTCTATTCTGTTCTCTGTGGGGGTGTAAGTACATGCACCTCTCTGGAGTGGAACCTTTATGCATATCCTCATGGTCTAAACTGCCTTCCTAAGCTTGGACCATTTCCCACCACGCTGATCCACTGCGGGTTGGTGGGTTTACAGTGTTCACATATCTGATATGCTAAATCTAGATATGTATGTTTTCTCACGATGTTTATAATGATAAGCACTCTTATTGAACCCTTATCTCCTCAGGAACAACGTGATCCGCATGGAGGAGGCGTGCCTGGCGTCAGACAAGCGTCTCCAGGAGAAGCTGCACGAGTGTGCCGCCCTCGGTGGGGAGCTGGACCGGTGCCGCGACGACGCCGCCCGCGCCATGGCTCGGGCCAATGAGAGGACTGACACTATGAAGAAGTGAGTGAACCGTTTTGGTTGGACGGCTTATAGGCTGTTTCTAAAAGCATCGGATTTTATCCCGCACGCGGGATTGCACGCCTTTTGCCGCGTCTCGCGTGCATATTCCACGCGTTACAATGAATACTTACTTATATAAACCCGTGCGGGGCAACCCCGCGTGCATGATCAAATCCGCATGTTGTGAAAACAGCCTTACCGCAGCTGTAGATAGCATAGATGTCGCATGTGCATGTATTTTGTGTGCCAGTTTCCGTGGCGAGCCAGTATTTAGTAGCCTGTCATACGTGTGTCGGTTAGTACAAAATGTATTTAAAATTTGATTTAAATACGTTTAGCGTTTGGTAAAAGTGACCCTTCGTGTAGATTCGAAAATAGTATCGAATCCTATGCTCGCTGCACAGATATTGGTTTGAAATCCGCTGCTTTGCCCTGCTCTGTTGCACAAACAGCTTTCAGTTTAGCACCAACTAGACTAGAGGATTTATAGGTAGGTACTATGATGAAAGTTCTGAATGACAAGTGTATTACCATTTTCGAATTTTAATGCCGCATACCGGTCCGAAACACCAAGAGTTTTCTTTCAACATTTATAAATTTTCCAGATGTCTGCAAACAACGGTAGCAGAGTTAGAGAGGCAGCTGGCCTACGCCAGAGCTCAAGTCAGTACTGCGCACAAGGAGCGCGAGGAGGTAACGATTCATATGATTGTCAATTTGCTATACTGCTTATTATACTCACAGTAGTCAGACAGATTCGAGGTATTCGTGTCGAGACTCGTGACGTTTAGGGGCCGTCCATTAATCACGTGAGGCTCAAAGGGGGGGGGGAGGGGGTACAGAAAACCTCACGAAACATCACGAGGAGGGAGGGGGGGTTCTCGTAAGACATCACGTGTATTATTTTTTTGTCAAAAATTAGATTTTGGACGGCGCAAAAATTTTAACGATTTGTAGTATGACCTATATTTTTTCTAGTCAAAAATTGCCTTTACATAGACTTCCAAAAAAATACACGTGATCCAGGGGGGGGAGGGGGGGTTGGTCCCAAACCTCACCAAATATCACCAGGGGGGAGGGGGGGGTCAAAAAATGAGAAAAACGACCTCACGTGATTAATGGACGGCCCCTTAAGATTTTACCACAATGTTTAGTCCGCTGTTCCTATCCTAGTAATAATCTTGTGATAAATACTAATAATACGGCTGATGAGCTGTGTAGTCAGACAAGTCCAGGTGCAGTTTGTTATAGACTTGTCAAAGTAGTATCTACTTATTTAATAAAATATACAGCTACGTAGTACACTCACGTGCGATGAAAAAGTTCCACCTGCCATTAACGTTCATGTCACTGGAACTTTTTCATAGCTCCAACATGTCCTGTCCACATGACTCAGTAAAATCTAACATAATTCATCTTTTACCCAGCTCCAAGCCCGCATGCAGTGCCACATCAAGCGGTTGAACGAGAACTTCGAACAGGCCCAGTGCAGGATCCAGCGTCTGACCACGCAGGTCAACGACCTGAGGAGGGCTCCTGGCGACGATGACGCTGACGAGCTCGACTGCACCTGCAAGAACTTCTTCTCGGAGGTGCCCAACTGATGAGAGGACCAGCCAGCTGCTGGTCACCATCGACATAGTGCTGCTTTATGCCTAGTTTAACCACAGTCTGTTAGATCATTAACACTCCTGTTACATTGAAATGTCATCAATTATAAGTCATCTCCATATTAAATTCTTGACAGATATTTGTGTCAAAGGTCAACAACTAATTCCTTGTTATGATCTAACAGAGTATGGTGAAACTGGGGCTCTCGTGTTTTTATACCCAAACTTGCTAACAAATCTCTCATTCTAATAGCTACCAAAATTAGGTTTTGATGAGTGTTTCATGCTTTCTAATAAGTACGAAGGCAGGGCTTGAATTGTATATTGTACTTAAATCTTTTTCGTAAAATTTAATCGTTGTTTATCTTGCTCAATTTCGACAATCTTACACTTTCAACATTTTTTCATATTTACTACTGTAAATTAATATTTCATACGCCAATATAAGTTTGTAATTGTAAATCATCTAAGTTTTATTATTTTATTGAAAATGGCACTTTTTATACGGTAGCATTAATTGGTCTTAACCACCTAATAATTACTTCACGACAACAAAACAAACACAATAAATTTCAAAACAACATGTCTTTATAAATCAGGTCTGTTAGTGCGAATAACAACAACAATCTAGGTACTAAGTCTAGGTACTAGAGTTTTCCGACTTCTCCGGGGTTGGGACGTAATGGACGTTCCCTAGGGACGCAAAGCAGTTTCGCAGAGTTTCCTGGGCCACCTGGGTCTCCCTGTGGGGGGGACTGGCGATCCCGTGGAACGCGTCGATGGCTGAAGACAACGAGGATATGGCTTCTTCCGCGTTTACGCCAGCTATTTTTGCCGCCGCCTGAGGAAAAAATTATGGCTGAATGATACGGTTACATCGGTTACGTCAATAAACTCGTTAAATGGGTGTTCCACCAATCACTAACATCAATCACGGTATTAACATCGGGGCAAGCTAAAGTAAATAAAATAAAAATAAAATCAATATTGCGTAAAAAATATTATATAAAATCTCATCAACTAGAAACAACTCACTTTCAATATAGAGGTACAGTTGCAGTAGACTCCTGCTCGGAACTTACAAAAGTTCATAACTTATAATAAGTAAACGGTACTGCTATGACTTTAACTTGGAAATGGAAAATGAATTCGTATTTTATTTGCTTCTAGCAGTGCCAGCGTTAACAGAAATCTCAAACAATAAAAGCAATTTTAAAGTTGTCACTGCGTCGCTAACAACCGACTGGTGTATTATTGTAACGACTGAGACGAGTCATAATGTCCATAATCAATACCTTCACGTACCAAAATACCTAAAACAAAAATCCATAATTTCTAAAATTTCTTAATTCATTAGATCCGTGCTTAAACTTTATAAACCACCGACATAAATAAAAACACTCTAAAAACTAATAAATTTAACTAACTTGTCTGATTGTTATCTATTTTTAATGTTCCTTTTTTATTTGGTTTTACATAGTAATTATCTAGATATTTCAAATACCTACTATAGTATAGTTGAGTAAACGTTTCCAGAAGGTACGAGTATTTCGTCTGGGGAATTTTGAGAAGATGATTGGTTTTGGACGTTATAAGGTTGAATCACAATAACTACCTGTTTCATTAATAAAGTGTCACAGGGAAGGGAAGCAAAGCAAAATAAAAAATACAAATGATTACCTGGTATTTGTCGCGACAGTTTTTAATTATTTCCTCCAGATCTTTAACTGTTTCAGTCTCGACTTTTGCAGAGCATTTGATACACGTTGCCGACGATTTAGAAGTTGCTTTGAACGTGTTCAAACATTCATTGTTTGGGCACCTAAAATTAAGAGTTAGTGTATTATTACTTAAGAACCTATTTAAGCCACATTTAACAGGTGTTTGGAACGAAATGTGAAGCCGTCTGCAGCAACCTCATGTCGCCTGATGGCGTCCCTATACGAAATGCCTGCTACATGAGTGTTATCATAATAATTTAAATATAAACTATGTATGTAAATGCAAACTTCTTAAAAAAGTTAGTGAGGTAACCTACCTAGGAATGAAAATTGATGAGAACTTTGGCTGGACTAAGCATATTGATTATGTATCGAATAAATTAAGAATACTGCTGTGTAAGTTTTATCAACTAAGTTTTAAAATACCTAAAGATGTTCTAAAATGTATTTACTTTGCTTTAGTGGATTCTATAATAAGCTATGCTCTTGACTGCTATGGTTTATCATTTAAAACTTATATTGATAAAATAGAAGCTCTTCAAATAAGATTTCTAAACTTCTAGTTGACAAAAAAACACAGAGAAAATGCCAAAATGATTATAGTCAATTATTCAAAATTCTTAAAGTATTACCAGTCAGCCTTAAGCATAAATATTTATTAGCAATGAACAACCATGGCAGTACGGAGCATATAACACAGCACCAGCATGGTATAGGTACTAGGATGGTTACTCAGGGTAAATATGAAACACCTAGGGTTAATAACTTCTATGGAGGTCGGACCTTAACAAAACAATTACCTAAATTATTAAATGATCTACCTACTGAAATAAGGGATGAAACAAATAAGGCAAGATTCTCAAGATTGTTAAAAAAACATTTGTTAAGTAAAATCTAGATACCTATTGTCTGATGTTTAAACAAGTATCAAGTTAAATTTATTGTTAAGCACTAAGTTTCTTAAAAAATAGAATATAATATAATTAGTTTATTAAGAGTGAAGTCTGAATCCACAGACAAACCAGTAAACTGGTTTTGTGGGTCATTATTAATTGTACTGTGTTTTTTTTTATGTTTACTTAATAAATACATTGAAACATTGAAACATGTACTTTTCAGACAATTTAAACAAAGAAGAGACCACTACTCACTTGTAGAGCACAGCACTGGTCATCTGTTTGAGCTGCGGCCAGTCCAGCTCGCACGCGCGGCAGTTGCACTTGAACCAGTATCTGGAGGCCAGTGCCCGCTGGCGCTCCTTCAGCCCCCGAGACAGGAAGTGGGGCCCGTAGTTCTCGGAGACCACCGCGCCTGGCGCCACGGGGCGCGTGGCGCGGAACACCAGCTGGCGACCCTCGAAGTACCTGGAGACAGATAATAGATAGATTAATAGATTTAGTATCAGATACCAAAGTCAGAATATTCACTGACGACATACAATTTTAAGGCCTTACTGATGAAACAGACGGTTTTAAGCTTCGTGCCAGCCATCCTCATCCAAAATATTGGTTACATGAATTCTAAAGAACATTCAAATGTGTGCTCCTGAGATGGTAGCTGATCTCTATGAGATATGGCACCGTGATCGAATCCGGACATTAAATAAAAAATAAACAATGATTACCTAGCGACAGCTGGATAACACTCATGGTTGAACAATGCTCCAGTAGGGTAGATTCCAACGGCCACATACACAGATTTGGCGCCACTTAGGCTTTCTTTTGTCCTCAAAGTTTCGTACACTTCGTGGGCATTGAACTGAAGAAGTTGCAAATTGCGTAATATGAGCTCCGTGATCGCTCTTTCATCTGTAAATAAAAATAAAAGTAATGTAGTATAGTTTTCTGCTAAAAGATTGCGATTCTTACACACAGGGAATCTGATCAGGTCCACATACCACGATTCTCGAAGCTTATGTATTAAAAAATACGTACTTTTCTTCATAGTTTCCTGATTGGCTTTCCCGAAAAAGTCGGCTTTCTTTAAGCATTCCGTCAGGAACATCGCCACCACGATCCGCTTCAAGTAGTCATCCTCTTTCCTCAACTCTGAGTGAGTACACAGTGCGTATATCTGAGCCGCCTTCAATTCCAACTCCTCTTGAAGACTTGGCTTCTCTTCTGCCTTGGGTTCATCACTCTCCTCTTTGAAATTCTTGTCAAAACTCTTCAGTGCTTTCTTAGTCCGGTTCAATCTCTCTTTCCTGCTCTTCATTTTGGACTTCTTGGGGGATCCCTCTATATCATTCAGGGAGGATCCTTCCACTGTTGGCTCTTCGTTAGAGAGGCAGTTGGCGTGGATCTGAAGGCTGGTCTCCAAGCCGGCTTGCGTCACCATTCTTAGAGCGATGTGACTTAGAATAGACATTCCGGATCCTTAAAAACAAAGTTGATTTCTATCAAGGAACATAAGTAAGTACTTCTCTAACGAGAAGATTTGTAGTGAAGGATGCATTTCGAAATGCATGAGTCATTAAATGTAAGTATGCACCCAATTTCCACAACATTTTGTGAGGGTATTCTTTATAACTATAGTATTGTCATAAAAATATGGCATATAAATATGGCTTTCAATACTAACCAATGAACAGATCCAGGAAGGGGCACTCGTACTTGTGATAGGTGCTGACGGCCGCGGCCTGACACGCGGTCCCGCAGAAGGCCACTCCTGAACACTTGGGGCACCACACCGGTGCCTCGTCCTCGTTATCTGCCAGTCTACATGGAGGAAAATCGTCAGCTTCGGCACTTATTTAAGAAGCTATAAAAGTCTTCGAAGAGTGACAAATGGTGTTGTAAGGAAAACTGGCATTATTACGTATTACATAGACGAGAAGCGCCGCGCCGTTCTCTTTCTTGCGGCTGGTAAGGTTGTACATTTCTTGTTTGTTGTTTCTTCTATTATTGTGTGAGTAGGTAATCGTTAATAAGTAAAAGACTGTAATTTTGTTCTTTACGAGATATTTTAGTTTGTAAATAAATTCAAATAAAGGTCGTCTTATCTTCTACAGTCTGTTCGTAGTGGTTGATAAAGACTTGCGACAAATAGTTGAAAGTAGTTTGGAATGTTCTTTGGTTTTAGGTGGTGTGATGTCCTAACTTGAGAATGTCCTTAAATTAGTTATTACTTACATCATATGTATTTCCATGATTTTCACGTGCGCTGACAGAAATCAAGCCAAACATAAAGAAACACACTGAAAAGCTGGTTGGCAGTGCTCTGTGCAAAGTCGTGGCTAACAAGCGAACTAGTAAATACCTACCTTTTAAAACAATGCAGGCAATGTGTCCCATAAAAATCTGAGAGTAGGCATGCTGCGTATGGGCTTTCGATTAGCAAAACATCCCCAGTTTTTATAGGCGAGCTGGCCACGGCAAATCGACCCTTCAAAAGGCAATACACAAAGGTGAGTTTACAAACAGTCATAATATCTGTACAGCGTACGTCGAGTGGCTCTGGTTCAAATTCAACAAATAAATTATTGGTATATGGCGGATGGTGATGGCTCACCTTGCTATCTTCTTCGGTAATTTTTACCAATTTGGACAGGGCTGGTATGTTCTGTTTGGGCCCCTCGGTCAAAGAGATAGCTGAAACAAAGCAGTATATAAACCTACGTAAAAGACAAAAACAAAATATACCTCCTTGATATAGTATGGTGATAAGGCGGTTGAACATGATCATGACATCTGATACAAACTCAGAACAATGCGGACTCGGGCAAATAAAAACTACCCTTATTCGAATGTATAAGACGTATAAGACTAATAAGGGTTCGGTCAGAAGCTTTAAGTAGACACATTTTTTCCTGTATTGAACGGACCTATAGTAAGATATGGCATAGGTTTAACACACCCTCTCAACCGCAAATGTCCCGAAATGTAAGAGTATGAAGTAATATAAACTATAACTTTAACATCTAACTAAGGCATGGTGGTGCGGTCTGGGGGGTTACTCCATATGACCCAAAACTAAGTTTCGGTGCGCTCCTTCGCGAGTCACCACTCTATCGCGTTTTATTAAACGTGCCGATAGCACCACAGCTCTCGTTCATTTGTTTTTCCCAGTATTGAGTAACCTCTCCTGTACCCGTATCATGAAAAACCGCAGCATATTCTATTCGATAGTCTATTCGAAAGTGCTGTCAACCTGTCAGCAACAAAATGGCGGTGTATTGCGGTGTACAGATTTGCGAAAGTTTGACAGCTATCATTCCATAGGTCATTGTCAGAATAATATCATGTACTCTGTGGTCATTCTTTTCGAAACTCATTCGAAAGGTAAAAAGTGTTCGAAAGTGCTGTCAAGTTGACAATAGTCGCACTCGCATTCGATTCTATTCGTTAGCTCGAATTTTCATGATACGGGTACTGATCAAATCGGAATTGCCACCAGTAACTGCAAACAGCAAATACAAACGTAGTTAGCTACCCAATTGTAAAATAAGTGTTTACTACTATATACTACACTACACCATTGAATACAGGGCAAAAAGTCATCTGTGTTTACCATCAGCTACTTTGAAGCTTACATTGTCGTTCAGACACTGAAGCGTTTATCTTGATGTAGTCGAAGAATACAACCGATTTATTTTTGTCACAATGCGGTTTTGTTGTTTTGCTTAACACACTTCAGTGGTACTTACTTATCATTATCTTATAATATTGTACCACAGATATACTTATAAAATGTATATATGTCGCAGGCATCTGGTTTAATATCCTTTTTGATTGAACCACTAGCCCGTTCATTAGATGGCGCTATTCAGTTGTATGACTAAAGGACAACTCGTCAAGTCGTTGATTGTAACGTTCGACGTCTTGAGTGAACGTCATTCAGCGAAGTCGTTGAATGGGATATAGTATAGCAACTTTGTAATGTTTGGTTAGGGTGAACATGACCAGACAAGAGTCAACAAAAATACTATGTTACAAAGCTCTTATTTCACAAATTAACTAAACAATAACAATAAACGTACCTTCATATCGTTGTTCATAATTATCCAGTTTCGCCACAATTTTTTCTTTGAAACTATCCGCCCGCTGCGTAATAATAGGTAAATCCATGTCGTCACTCAATAACGCACTTTAAAGCTAATTGATTTGCAAAAAACTAACAATATAGGTGCTGATAGACGCCATATTTGTTTTATTCACTACTTACCTGACAGATTTTAAGACACCAACTCGTCAGACGTTTTGTGACGCTTCTAGAATCAACGTTCGGCCTAGTCATACAATTGAGTAGCGCCATCCAATGAACGGGCTAGTGATTCAACCAAAAAGGAGATTCAACCAGATGCCTGCGACATATACATATAGTTAGGTTAGGTTAGGTCAGTATACAGTTAGGTTTCACCAAAAAGTTCCACCCACAAAATTCTGACGCAAATTTTAATAGCACCATTTTTATTCGCTTTTTTTTCAAGAATGAAAGTGGTTTATTATGACGATTTGGACACCCTGTATACAATCCTCCTAAATGCGCACTTTACAAATTCTGGATATAACTGTAAAATAAACAATGCATCTATTTTCATTTTCATCCGCTAAGAGGTAAGTAACGTACCTACATGTTAGTAAATACAATAAAATTTCCAATATCCGACAGGAGACAGGATACAACCGACGAATTGACAGTTAGAAGCAAAAATACTATTTTTAGAATCTATTTTTTTTATGGATGGTTTGCAGTACCTACTCTCTTTACACAGCAGTTATGATGTAAGCAGTACAATAATGTTGATTCTGAAGGCACAATATTTTGTTTTGGCAATTGTAGCTATTCTGAAGGCGGAAATTCTAATTTTAACGCTGTCAAACTATAAATTTTGCTAGCAAAAAATGACATTTACGGGAACACTCATAGAGTCGAATTTTAAATAGAGAAATTAAGGTTTTGACAGCGTTAAAATTAGAATTTCCGCCTTCAGAATCGACATCAATGTCAAACCTTTCTTTTATAGGAAAATTAGATATTATATACAAATACAAAGCTAAATGAAATCCGCTTTTTATTTACTGTCAAACGTTTTGGGTTCAACCTAATAACACATTGTATGAATAGGGTCACAAATCTTCTAATTGTAAGTACTAATTCAGAATAAGAGTTCGCTTGCACAGTGAGATATATGTTATCAATCGAGACATTTCTGCTCTATCATGTTCGTATTTATTATCAAAGTCTCACAGATTCGATTTTTTAAAGATAATTTAAGACATTATGGTTGCGTCGTTTTAAAAAGTGTCTTAAGAATTATCTACTACTATCATGAATATTACAGTAACTAACTCACAACTGTTGGTTAAACCTTCACTTGTCTCAGTACTTGAAACTATGTAAATATCAGATCCCTTCGTAACCAAACATTGAAATCGATAATGGGTAATATCGAGAAACACCTAATACTCGCAGTGAGAAAGTTCCTAATTGGCTTAGTTAGCGTTTGCGTCGTGACAAGAAGAGACTCCAAACTACTTGAGTACCAACCAAGGCTTCTAAAACAACAACTAAGGACCCACATTAGTTCTCTAGTTCTGCCTCTAGTATCAGTATCCTGAAATACACTCACGATCAATGAAAACTTTCAGTGAAAATAGCACCGAATCACTCATAATTATACAGAGAAAAGACTAGTTTAATGACGCCCCCTGCAATATTGAAATAAAATAAATTTAACATCGCATTATAATTTTTAACAACTAAAAACCTATTTTTTTAAAATAATTTCTAAATTACATAATTTGATTACATTTTGGTAGGTCTATTTCATTGCTCGTGAGTTATTTTATTGTAGAATTCTAATTTATGATGTTCATACAAGCGCTGATGTTTCCATTTCTGCAAGCACCTCTTATAGCATGAGTATCGGTTTGCTGATATATTACAGATTGTTATTATGCTCAAGCTAGCATCGCGACGATGCGTGCCAATTAATGAGAAATTGCATCGAACCTGCACTGTCGTTGGAGGTACCGTTCCACCACAATGTCATATACCATAGTGGGGAAAAGTAAACGTCCACGAAATGCCCGTTCACATAATACTGTTATTGAAGGCGTCGGTAAACAGAATTACGGAATCAAAACCGTAAAAAAGTTAAAATACATTCAGGCTTGGATGTTCGCCCCAACTACAACGACTGACCTTATCATTGACTTCCTAAAAAAGGTGATACCGTCACTGACTACGCATGAAGAATTTCATGTTGAGAAACGTGTCATCAACACGGACAGACACTCGTCCTTTATAATCGGCATACGTGAAGACAAGTTTGACGAACTTAAAACTCCCACTCTATGGCCACCGGGTGTAAAATACTCGGACTGGTTTCTCGCTCGTCCCCGCCACCAGCGGGGCCACCGTGAGTCATCCCCAACCCGAGGCAGCGGCCCCGCGCCCCGCGCCGCCGCCGCCTCCGACTAGCCCCGACGCCGCCCGAGCGCCGCCGGCCACTGCGCGACCAGCTCCGCCGACTTACATTACTGTGACTCACCAAAATGCGCAGTCACTTAACAATAAGACAAGGCGCCTCGAAGCGCTGCTACTGCACGATTTAAAATGTGATATTTTAGCGATAAGTGAGCACTGGTTACCATTAGATAAGTTAAAGTCCACAACTATCCTTAATTATAAACTTGTGTCGAGTTACTGTCGTCCCAACATTGAGCATGGTGGCACTTGCATTTATATTAAAAATAATTTAAAAGCCCAACCTATTGCCGAATTGTGCAGTCTATCTGTAGAACAGGTTTGCGAAGTGTCTGCGGTTAAACTCGTAGACTTAGGACTAGCGGTAGTTTGTGTTTATCGCTCTAATTTGACGCACTGTAATGAATTCTTCCCCGTGTTCGAGTCTTTGCTGAGCGAAATTGTTGTACTTAATTTTCCTAGCGTAATCATTGTAGGAGATTTTAATATTGATACCTTAGTAGTGTCACATAATAACAAAATGCTACTTGACACAATCACATCGTATGACATGGTGAATATTGTGGATTTCCCAACGCGCGTGCATGGGACTTCCAGCACATCCCTGGACCACGTCTACGTGCGGCGCCGCTCGGGAGGGCCCGGCGGCGCGCGCGCGGCGCCCGTCACGACGCACATCGGCGACCACCTCGCCGTGCGCGCGCAGCTAGACTGTGCGCCTCCGTCTCGCACGCCCCACACTGCGCGGATCAGAGAAATGAGTCGTGCTAATAAAATGAACTTTGTTGCCGCCGTACGAAGCGTCGACTGGGAAGCCATCTACACTGCACCAGCCGATAGTACCGACGTGCTTGCAACACGTATTCTTGAGATACTGAGCAGTAAATTTAGTATATGCTTCCCCTATAAATCCAAGACGTTTACTGCAAAGAGTGAGCGTTGGATATCGGAACACACTCTTAACATTAAAAGATTACTGTTCGACCTACTAGAACTCAACTCTAAAATTGACGATCCAGACTTGCACACTATGGTGAACGAAACGACGGACAAGTACAAAAGTATGCTAGCTCTGGAGCGCACGAGTTACTTCACTCAAAAAATTGCCAGTAACGAGAACAAGTGCAAGGCAATGTGGAGCGTGATTAACACTGAGCTGGACCGCGGCAACCGCTGCTCACTCGATTTTACCGCTTTGGTGAAAAGTCCTGATGGCTCAAACTACTCATCCAAACGAGAGCTACTCGATGCGATGAATGAGCAGTTCGTTGGCGCGGCGGCGGCGTGCGGCGCGCCGGCCGCGGCCGTGCCGCTCGCGCTGGCCATGCTGCACGGGACGCGCCGCCCACTCGACCACTCTCTTCGACTCAAGCCATTTACTCCGCATGAAGTTTACGCGATTATCGTGAAGAGGATACCCCGCAAACCGAGCAAAGATATTTATAATATATCTTGCGAACTACTGAGCCTTGTAGCTGACTCGGTCGCCGTCGCCTTATCCACCCTATACAATCGATGTATAAAGGAAGGCATCTACCCAGCAAGCCTCAAACGGGTGAAAATATCACCGCTGTATAAGGGAAAGGGTAAGAGAGAAGACGGAAATGCATACAGACCAGTCGCTATAATACCTACACCAGCAAAGGTCCTGGAGAACGGACTAAGCGCACGGCTCACAATGTTCCTAGATGCTGGTAACCTCCTCTCCGATAAACAGTTCGCGTACAGAGCTGGCCGGTCCACCACGGACCTCGCGCGGGAGGTGGTATGGGGAGTGCTCTCCGCACGAGAGTCCAACCGGCACGTCGCTGTACTCTGTTGTGACTTGTCGCGTGCCTTCGATGTGGCCGACCACTCCGTCATAGCTGCGAAACTCGAGCACTACGGCATCAGGGGCCCAGCCTTGCAGCTCCTAGTTGACTTTATGTCTAACAGAGTGCAAACTGTGGTAGGTGAGGGAGGTGCATCTAGGTCGCGAGAAATGGGTACTGACCTCGGCGTTCCACAAGGTTCGTCGCTGTCAAATATCATCTTCTCGCTACTAATGAACGACCTCCCAAATTCCATTCCTGATGCCCAAGTCACCATGTACGCGGATGACGTGGCCGCGACGGTCACGGGCAGCTCGGTCGACGACCTGGAGCGGCGGCTGTGTCTGGTCGCTGGGCAGCTCGCACACTGGTTTCAGGCTAACGGGCTTGCACTCAACCCTAAAAAAACTCAGGTGATGCTGTTCAACCTGGCCGGTAGACGCAGCCGTCCGCTACAAGTGAAAGTAGGGAGCGAAGACCTGTTCCAGGTTGATACATCTTGCTTCCTCGGATTCAAAGTCGACTGTGGCTTGTCCTGGAGTGACCATATAGATTGGCTCTGCGGACGCCTGGGCGGCGCTTGCTTCGCTCTCCAGAGACTTGCAGGAACGGTGCCGCGCGAGGTGGCCAGATCCTGCTATTTTGCGACGATCCAATCCCTCCTCACGTACGGCATCGAGCTGTGGGGCCGCGCGGCGGACTGGCACCGGGCATTCGTAATGCAGAAGCGGGCAGTGCGCGCTATGGCTCGAATTAAGTCAGATGAGTCGGCACGCCAGTATTTTGTTTCTCTGGAGATACTGACGTGTCCATCACTGTACATACTTAGTGTAGCCTTGTTTGTGCGGAAGAACCTGCACTTGTATAAAGAATGCCGGGGAGCGCGCCGCCGCGGCCAGCTGCTCGACGTGCAGCACAGGCTCGCGAGGAGCGAGCAGTCCGTGTACGTGTGTGGTCCGGGAATCTACAATAAACTACCTAATGATGTAAAAAGTATGCAGACACTACAAGGATTTAAATACAAACTCAAAAAATGGCTCGCTACGCAGGCATTCTACACGGTAGGAGAATTCATCGACAGGTAGAATTAATGATTGTCTCTTTATCTGACAATGTCTATTTTAATAATGTATGTACCTATCAATAATTTAAATTTGTTTTTATATTATATTATTTTATTATTTGTTACTGTGACATTGAAACTAATTGAATTTTCGTAATTATTCTATTTTATCTTGACATTGTTTGTGACAATTTTTGGATATATTTAATTATTTAATTTTAACTTTGGTGTACTGATGTATAACTTTTAATATTGACATGTAATGAATAATTATCAATAAACGACTACTACGATCAATTATGCAAAAAACGTGTGTTCAAAATGCCATCTCTTTACGTTAACACTTCCTTTGGTCAAAGGTTTGGAGCTTATATAAGATCACATATATATAATGGTATGTTACACTACTGCAATATGAAAGATATGTCTGTTCGTGAGGCTAAAATTAAATTAAAAGATTGTCTTCTACAGTTAGATTACTTCACCACAGAAAGTATTTTAGATTAAGATATTGTTATGTTGTTGTTTGAGCCAAAGAGACATAATTTATTTTTAATTTTTGTTAAAAAAAAAATATTTTTGTTTTAGTTTAAACTGTTCATTTTTATTTAAAATTTCTTATTTTAAACTGTTTTTGATTACATTACGGTACCCCAAGATACGGGCAAAGCCTAGTTTGGGGACCACTTTGTTAACTAAGATTATAACTTAAATAAGACATGTGCAAATTATAGTGTAATATTAGTGTACCTAACGGAATATGTATGTACCTAAACTGTTTTTTGTGCAATAAAATTTCTTTTTATTTTTATTTATTTATTTATAAACAAATCTAATCTAATCTAATCTAATCTACCTATACCTATAACCAGGTAACATGTAGTAGAGTGTCTCCATTGGGGTGGAACATTGTCGTTCCATGCATTTCGTTCCGAAGAAGCTTTCAGTTAGAACTACCTAGATGTTTGTTTTGTGTATTCATCGTGGGGCCATCTATTTTTTATACAATCAACCCCCTCAAGAGCTTTGATGGTGATGATGAAATCCTCTTATCCCTCATCAGGGACATAGGGCTCGAAGAAAGGATTTCCACTTCTCCTCAAGAGCTTTAGGAATTTCGTATTTTTGACACTTTTAAACGTTCTAACTTAAATTAAGGTACTGTATATGAATATGAGGACAACGATCTAGTATAGTAGTGGTAAAGTAATCACCTACCACAGTGTTTGTTCTCAGCGGTCTTCGAAGGCATTCCGTCGAGTGATGCTATGTCCTGGTTCAAGTTGCGGAGTGCCGCGTCATCCTTCGCCAGAAGTCTAGCTGCTAGCTCATACGACACCTTTGCCCGGGACGGCTCTGAGCAGCCTGGTGGGTAGAAGTCTTGTCATCAATGAATACTTAACCCTTAAACTGGTAGAAAAGTTAAATATTTCATCGGTTTTGCAGCTTAAGTTAATGGAAAGAAGGCCAAAATATGATGCCCATTATTGTATTGCCGCCGCCAGACAAAGGGTTAAGATATCTGAGTATAGTATTCAGATATCTTAACCCTTTGCCTGGCACGAAGGCCTTCTCGTGATCGTGTTCTACGAAGAAAATGAGGCGATCCCTTTACGTTACGCGTATATGCGGTTACCACTATGTTGCAAGCTGAAGCAGCAGTAGACATCAGACAGCAGCTAATTTTCTGCAGAAAAATCGGTTCAAACAGAAACCTATTTATTTAAATCTATTAATTTAAATCTATTTATTTCTATCCCCGCCTGTCTACGGACCAGCTTATTAAAGTTCACGAGCAAGGACCTTAGAATCCGAAGCCAAGAAAGCGGTCTACAGTTTAATTAAATTAAAAATATGTATTTTTTCATTACCAAGAATGAAAAAAGAGGTATAAGTAAGTGAGTATACGTCAATAGGTGGTTAATTACATGATATATTTGCCACTGGACGCCCAGTACAATACCTTTATAACAATGTCCCATGCGCCAATAGTACTGAGCTCTCATCTTGGCGGGCAGACGTTCCTTCAAAGCCAGCTTCAGGTCTTCCAGTGCGGCCTTGGGCCTATCACTCTTCAGCAGGATTTCAGACCGAAGCCACAGTGACAAAGCTAGTGATACGCCTTCATCAATTATCTCGAATTCTCCTGTAAAATGTTTTTGAACACACAGTAGATAAAGGCAACGGTTTTTATGGAACAGCTTTTTTAACCCCAGACGGAACTTTTCTATTGAATGACGGATAAAAATTCCGATGTCCGATCGATTCAAATCGGGTTTCTCTATTTTATTTTTAGTTGTATGAATTTTCCCAACAGAGGCTATCAATTTATGTTGCCTAAACCCCGGGCGTCTGTTACAACACAATTTTGATATATTCTTTAAGTAAGTAGACGAATTTCATTGTATAATAAATAATAAATACTCATTCTCTCTAAGTAAGTTTACAAAAATAAGACATATTTTTACAACTTAGTATTTTGATATTGTTGTGCATAAGAAATACATGAGCCGTTTTTAGAAATAACTTTATCCTTCAAGTACTAATAAGCAGACTTTAACAATAATAACTTTCATATTTTTCTTGAAGTAAATAAAGTGCGCAATTGTTGCGATACTTGGTATAAAAATACTTGTAAGGCTTTCGAAAATTATTCCGTTGAAGCTCTTGAAGTCTCAACTTTCATTTCTGTATTTTATTTATTATCAATTTAATAACAATATAGGCAATAATGAGTGTGTAGCGTTGTTGATATAACTACTTATATCTTAGAATATTGTATTGATAAAAACATCACTTCAAACTATTCAATTACTATGCTAAAGGGGAAAAATGCCTACATTAGTATACTTGAGTAGGTTTTATCAACTACAAAAGAAGTATTTTGTTGTGTTCACAAATTATAAAGGTGACTTTTCTCAGTACTACAGCCGAAGGTAGACTTTATTACTAACTCTAAGGAAAATAGAAATTTCCATTATGTTTTATTTTTGAAAATTCCTAAGTAACCACTATTCATCGTCCTATGGATTTCTTTGTACTTTGCATAATACTTTACTGGATCAAAAAATATTATTTTTGTTAGTTTTTGGTAGCTTTGCATAGTTTTCGTAATATGTAGGAATGATTCGTTCCTGTTACTGGGTACATAGATCACACTTCGCAATTAGTACATAGCGGGTACAAACTTTATTTACTAAAACCCAATGTATTAATATATTAAGCACACCATTCTTAACTTAGCTGAAGCGTCGGCATTAAAGAAGTACATGTGCTGAAAAAAACTGACCGGATAAGCAGTAAGCAGATGAAAATCACCACTCTAGACCGAAATAAATGTTACTTACTTTTAGTGGTATTATCTAGTCTATGCTCACGTGTCATGGGGGACTTGAGGACAGCCTGGCAGGCCAGCGCGAGGGCCCGGGGCAGGGCGCCCTCGTCCAGGGCCCTCTGGGCTTGGAGCCGCTTCTCCGTACATGCTTTAGTGTCCTTCCCGCGATGCAGCGGGCAGATACGCGAGAACACCTCCTCTAATGCCTCCGTTAGCTGAAAATCGGGTTATTGTAAAAACTAATTAATTGCATGTTGTGTAAAATTTGCTGCAAAAGTTTTGTAATTATACTATTCGCGACTTAAGTGCTACGTTGACACACAGAATGGCTCCGGGGAGTCACTCATTTTTATTATACTACAATTTTTTTTTACACCCTATACAGGGTGTTGCAAAAAGGGTATACTAAGCCGAAACCTACATGTGCAGCATGGTATATCTAAGCCTGAAACTGAAATCAGAATTTGAAAATTCGCGAAAAAAAAAATCATTTTCCATAGAAACTTTGTTGGTCACGTGACTTTTTACTATGGAAAATTAATTTTTTTTTTCGTGAATTTCCAAATTCTGATTTCAGTTTCGGGCTTAGATATACCATGCTGCACATGTAGGTTTCGGCTTAGTATACGAATTTTGCAACACCCTGTATAAAGCTATTAAATACCTATGTATAGGTAAATGTATATCATCATAGTTACATTGATGAGAGAAACACCGACTGTACCTAACTTGTTCTAATTTTCAAAGTAGGTATATATGTATAATCCGTTATATTTATCAGATAATTACCGTAGTACATGGTAAGTAAATATTTTCCTCCTAAGCTACTACATTTCCACCTATTTATTAAATCCCTAATGGTTCCGGTCTTTAATGAAGTCCGGCGTACAAAAGATTTTCAGGAAAGGAAGTCTAATTATGCTCTCTAAAAAGGAGGTAAATAAATCACCTGTTAGCGTCCTACTTTTAATCAAATAAAGAACTTTGTTTTGTAATATGAAGCCCGCTTATTGATTTTTAGCCGACTTCGAAAAAAGGAGGAGGTTCTCAATTCGTCCGTGTGTAGGTTTATTTATTTAGGTATTTATTAAGTAAAATCTTTATGTAGGTATGTCTACTGATATCTTTGCCAGTAATTAATATCGATTAGGTAAAAATGGCTTTTCATAAATTACTTACCCTTTTGTGTGAAGTTACTCGTATCTGTCTGTCATATTACATAATACATAATTATACTTCGGGTATTCAATTACATATTTAAAATCCCTAATATACTTAAACTTAAAAAGCAGTACCTACCATATTAATTTTTAAAAATGTTTGAGGGTGGGTTGCACCATTTAACTTTAACTATTACAAACGTCAAATCCCTTGAAGATTGATCTCACTCGTCAAGGGATTTGACGTTTGTAATACATACATACATACATAGCCTATTTGGTTTCCCACTACTGGGCAAAGGCCTCCCCTTTTTCCTTCCACACCCTACGATCCTGTGCACTCTCAGCCCAGTTACTTTCGAATTTGTCCAGGTCGTCCCGCCATCTCCGTCTCGGCCTGCCTCTCCGCCGGCGCCCGTCGCCCGGCACCCACTCGGTCGCTATCTTGGCCCACCGGTCCGGGTGCATGCGGCAGACGTGGCCGGCCCAGTTCCACTTGAGCTTCGCGGTCTCGGCACCAACATCGACTATGCGAGTTTGGGAGCGTAGTGTGGTGTTCCTGACATGGTCCGTCAATTTGACACCTAGAAGACTACGCTCCATCGCTCTTTGGCAAACCTTCAGTCTGGTCTTTTGATGTTCGGTCAGTGACCATGTCTGTGCGCCGTAGGTTAGGACGGGCAAGATACACATGTCAACGAGTTTGCGCTTGAGTGACAGTGGAAGGTTGCCCTTCATCAGCTGCTTCATAGACCAGTAGCTCTTCCAGGCGTTTTCGATACGTCTATCGATTTCTTTATCTTGCCTGTTTTCGAATGAGACTAGCTGGCCTAAATAGATGTACTCGTTGACATATTGTATATCCTGTCCGTCAACCGTGACCCTACGTTTCGCGCTATTGGACATGATCTTGGTTTTGGACCGATTCATCGACAATCCGACTTGAAGGCTTGCCGTGCTGAGATCTTGCAGCATATTTTCGAGTGTTGATGCCGACGGGGCAAAGAGTACGATGTAATCGGCGAAGCGAAGATTGGTTAATCTTCTGCCGCCGATCTCGATACCTTTGACGTTTGTAATAGTTAAAGTTAAATGGTACAACCCACCCTAAGAGTGGAGTTTGTACATACTATACTACGCCATGATCCAAGCAAAACTATCACTTGACGTAAGGTATTTTATTTTAACTACCGTAACGCAGTTTCGAAACAAATAAAATACAATTTATCTGAATCAAAGAATCTCCTTTGCACTCATAGTAAACGTTGCCGTTGAAGCAATAATATTTCTTATTTCTGTTTTGTTTCATTAAATAAGAACTAAATTTCTTTTGAAATGCACAAGTATGCCTCGGGTACACTTAAGCCGTTTTCTGCCGTGTCGCAGTCTCTGTGTCACATGTAAACTTGTAAAATCAGTATTTTTGTATATTGGCCGGATTTATGACTTGCATTGTGGCTACTGGAACCTTGTTGAAGCCATCGCCGAATACCTGACAAAGGTTTTCGTCGAAATGGGCTCTGGCCCATCTGTATAAGTCTTCTCATGCTACGTGTTTAAGTAATATGTTTTTTCTTCTGTACCTACGTCGTATATGAAGCTAGAGCTTGCTTTAATTTTATAACTATGTTTGTAGGTAATTACTAACCTAATTAAAACCCAACCAACCATCAATGTGCTGCAGAAATACATTAATAGTATGTGAAACAAGCGAAGTCGCACTAGCTATTTTGAACTTCGCCGCTCAGCAAGAGTCGGTGTCGGACCTAAACCGCATCGTACCAAGAGATCTTAGCACAGTTGCAGTCGAGTCGTTTCAACAAATGTCTGTTTCTACCGCTTGCCTGCGACACGGCATCTGAACCGCAGTCGCAGTATTCTCCACTTGACCGTCCTAGTACTTGAGTCTTTCTTTTAGTGTGTTCCGTCTTTCTTTTAAGACTTTTTTTGCTTCATCAGTCCGGCATGCTCTCAACTCTCATGTCTCTTTATTTAATTTTAACAACGGAAATGTTATTTTCAGTTATTTTGCTTTGTTGGGGTTATGTTCCTAGAGAGAGAGTTGTGTCACAAAGTCGGTTATTTACCCCCAACAACACAGGAAATAACTACTTACAAGGAACAATCTTTCCTATATACCCCTGTATTATTTCGCACGGATTTTGTATTTAGCGGCATACAGTCTTTCCCAAACACACATTTTACTACTTTAAGACCTCGCGAACTCAAAATGCAATAGAAAAGGCACCCACCTCAGCATGGGCGTATACTGCGCTCAGTTTCCCCGCGTCTCCGGCAGCCCTGGCGAAGTCGTTGGCCAGCCAGCCCCCGCTGCTGGCCAGATTCACCAGCTCATCAGTCAGGGTCTTGAAGAAACCCTTGGGATCGGAATATAGGGTCACGTCGCTGCATTTTGCCGCGTAAGCGGGATCCAACTCTTCGTATACTCGCGACATAGTCTGAAAGACAAGGGATATAGGTATCTATAGGTCACTGAAAACTACTTTCATATTAAACACTGGCACCAAGAATACATACATATGCCCATGATTCTAATCCCCGAGGGGTAGTCAGAGGTAAATCGCGAGCGAGCCACCCGCATTTCGCTGTACTTTTAATTGTACTCACGTGATAGGCCGCGAGCCGTATCGCCGTTATTTAATGAGTACAGCACCTATGGTAGAAGCTTGTTTCCTTCATCCTATGAGTGATTTGTAATTTAAGTGTAATTATTTAAATTTTCTTTGATGAAGCAAAAACCACCAGCCGTGCGATTCTATAAAGCTAATTGTCAAAACTCGATTCTGAATCCGGAGTGAGTTTTGAAATTGGCATTCTGTAATTTCCGCAATTTCGAGATTTTGTCAAATAATGTATGAGATGACTTACGTGAAGTGAAAGGTGAAGGGAGAATGAAGTTCGAAGTGAAATGTCTGATTTTACAGAATCGCAAAGCAGAAAGATCGTTAAGGTGTCATAAACATATTGAAATCAAATTCTGACTTTCAACAGGATTAATTTCGACGAAGATAAAAAAAGCTTTATTAAAAAAAACGCGACGCCCACGATATAGCGAATAAAGAAAATAAAACAAAGCTTCATAAAAAGCGTATTGTTTTAAAAGCGTTGACTTACGAACAACAACATTGAATAACGAATTCTCAAAACCCTCTTGTATGTTTGTAGTTTAAATGGAAAATAACATAGACAAGGCACAAAATTGTGTAGAAAACACATTGCTCTACCTAACTTCAGGCGCAAGACAATCATTGTATATTGAACACACAAGAATTGAAATCACTTAGAGGAGAGAACCTCCCTATAATTGGTAAAATAACCTAACCAACGTTCCCCTAAATTCAACACTAAAAGTCGCATAACTTTTGAATGGCTTAGCCGAAAAAAACGAGAATTAGATTAGTTCAGCCGTCTGAAAGCTATGCTACCACAGACTGATACAAAGATACGTTAAACTTGAAACACCCCTCTTTTTCCGAGGCGTGTGACGAGGACTTTTATAGACTAAACAGGGGTGTTCTCAAATACTCTTGCCACTTCCCACACATTCCCAGAACTATTCATTGTGTTAAAAAGTTATTTAATTCGTAACCTTTTCATATCATTCGCGTTTATGAGATTTAGCTATGACTATGAGTTTAAGATGGAAAATTAAAGTACTTAGTTAAATTAATATTAAAGACAGCAATTAACATAGTGTGTACCTTAACACAATCGTTTTTGGCCGAATTTTCTGTGTTAGTCACACACGGCATACAGCCACAAACAAAGATTGATTGAAATTAATATTATTATTTATTAACCTCTTCTTATTAACAGTATAACACTTCAACCACACAAGGCGAATGTTGCGGTCGGTGGACAGTGTCTAGTGAATAGGGTGAATTTTATCAGGCTGAGGCCCCATTGGCGCGTTGAGTCGCGTCACCGCAACGCACCAATGGGGCCTTGCCCTAACACGAACCCGGGTGCTGTAATTCAGTAGCGGTGATTGAACCGATCGATGCGGTTTGACATTTCATCCCGCTCTGGAAACGCCGAACCACTAGTTAATCTAATAATAGAGTTTATTGATTTGTTTATTTCATTTTCTCTAATCTGCAATAGAGCTACAATGTTTAGAGATTGAGCTGGTTCTCTCTTGGTGGTAGGTATGTAACGGAAAAATCGCAGTTTGGCTGGCATTGCTTGCTATGTACATACATACCTATTGTACATAGTGAGTGAGGTAGGTTATGTATGCATCATTACGTTGCCCACCAATGTTTTGCAGCCAAATAATGGCAGCAACTCTGAAGGCTCCAATATTAAGCAGTTGTTGTGTGTGTAAGTATGTTGTAGTTGTTGTGTGATATTATGATAAGTATATTAATTTCCAACCTGCCTGCTAAGCGTGGAGATTATGGCAATAAACCTCCAGTCTAGACAAGGAGCCTATGTCCTACACTGGATCTGTTACAAGATGTGGGTGAGTTATGTGGTGTATAGCTGGTTGGTGGGTTCAACTGGGTTCAAACATCTTTTAGATGGACGGATTCCATTACACGTCGACGCTCGATTTTCCATGGTATGTCACCAATAAATAACTGACGGATCGTCACTATGATCAGAATGAGAGAATAGAATACATAATACTTTTATTTCAGACTAAACAAAACATGGAAATGCAATACAGAAAGATAACTTAATGTTGGGTTTTTAACTAAATAACATGGGATTGTGCTTCCAAATAAAGATAATATAATTTCGAAAGAGAATCATCGATTAATAAAACCTATGAAGATTGATTAGCGTTTGGAGGTTTAAACGAAGTAACATTTACGTGTAGTAATTAGTCTCAAATTCAATACTACTTATTTGAAAATCTGAAAATAGTTGTCAAATTAAGTTCACGATAGAGCAACAACTTATAAGTATCGGTTTAGGTAACAAGTACCTAATTGAGAATCAAAAGTTGTAGGAACATTATCTCTTTTCACATCATACCGTGGTATTTTTAATAAAGAAAAAACCTTTTAAGGTGAAGCTCGCGGGAATGGCTAGTAGTAAATAATTTCCCTCGATCGCTAGGTCGGTTTTGTCTGAAGTCCTCAGTGCTGTGGTCGGTATATAGACTCGGTGCATATTATTGTTGCGGTCGATCCTATGTTCCTGAATCGAGCTACAGCCTCGAGCTACCGTTTGTATTCAAATTGTGGTAGCACCGCTTGTTAATTAACGAGACTGACATGCGTATACATGGTGTTGCAAAAGAGACGTAGTAAGAAAGGGAAACTCTCGTTTGGGGAACATTTGTTGTTCTACGAATTTTGGAATCATGTGGAAAGTGCTATTAGCGATTATTGTAAGCGATAAGCCCTGAGCGCTCACTCACGAGTCACAGGGCCAATATATAAACAAGATTTATTCTACAAATTATGCAAATTATATACTTCGACGGTCGAATGGCGTAGTGGTTAGTGGCCCTGACTGCTATGCCGAAGGTCCCGGGTTCGATTCCCGGCTGGGGCAGATATTTGTTTAAATACAAATATTTGTACTCGGGTCTTGGGTGTTGATATTTATATTTAATATCTATCTATCTATGTATTTGTGTAGATATATCAGCTGTCCGATACCCATAACACAGGCTCTGCCTAGCTTGGGGTCGGATGGCCGTGTGTGAAGATGTCCCCACATATTATTATCATTATTATTATACTTAGCAAAAATATTTAAGAGCCCATGGCTAAATTAAAGTATTTTTGTCTATGATTATAGCTATTATTATCGCGTTTTCAAAAGCCGTAGTACAAGATTAATTTTGTCCAGAATGACCCCCACAGTCACTATCTTTCAGCTTACTATGCACAATTTTGCAACACCCTGTATAATATTCACAAACACTGACTCTACTAGTCGCCTGTGGTTGTAAGGTACATAGTACGTGTACATTCAACCAAAAAAATATGTTCCACTACTAGCACAAACACTTTCATAGTTTTAAGCTAGCCCTTTGTACTACTGTACAGTCAACGAAAGAATTAAGTATCCAGCCCCAGCGCCACTTTCATATTATTAATATAATACTCACGAGCGTGATGAATGACTCGAAAAATACTATTTATTAATAAAGTTATAGCTTGTACCTTTTAGATTAAAATTTTCTGCAATCCATCTATCTAACAGCTGTAAATCTTGGATAGATACGTTTTGAATATGGGGCTATATTTTGTTTTATTTTTGTTGACTGTCCTACTCCTTTGCTGGGTCGGCAAAGGAGCATTGTTGCATCCACATTTATGCGTATATTATTAATTCACTAGATAGAAAAAATATACTTACTTGCTTACTTTTAATTGCATAATAGTACTAAATGAATAAGTCAATTTGCTAAAAATACATGCATAAGTATTAAAATTACTACAGCAATCAAAATTATTTTCCCTTTATTATGAACGTAGTACATAAATAATATTGTAATCACCACTCAGTTTAGAACGCCGAGCTCAGCATAAAATGATACTGTAAGTACCATTTGACCTTTATCTGTTTAATCGCTAACTATTTCTGACATAGTAGCTCCAGGACAAGGCTGTTAAATCGCATCTTTTTGTCAAAAAACAACACAAAAGTTTGCACCAACCTACCACCAATTCATACATTCTCCCTCTTAAAAACTAATCACCAAAGCATAAAGGTTAAACAACGAAAGCTTGAAAGCCGAGATCACAAACAAATTGTAAAAAACTTACCTTGCACAGTGATTTTAACGTTTATGTTGACATGATGGTAGAAAATTTCGACTAAGCGTCGTTGTCTTGATCGCATCGTGTATTTCGATAGCGCAGTCGTATCTGCGCATGCGCGGGCTATATTTAAAGTGCGCCGGAGTTAGCGCGCCGCTCCAGGGGGGTCACTTTCTACGACTAAGAACGAACGAGAACTGTCACGCAATCGGCAAGCTAAATACAACGTGATAGAGCCGTAGTTCCGCGCTTCGGAAAAGCAAATCTGGTTAAGATTTAGGGAGTGACCCCACTGCAAAGCTTAGGATTTCAGTGTTGACCGGGCGTAGGGAGAGACGTGACGAGACACGGTTCATGCTATACGATATTGTATATGGTATTGTGGTTAAGGTTAAAACGTAACCAAGGTATATTATACACTCACGGGCAATGAAAACCACCGGCCCATTCCACTGAGAAAAGCAACAAATCACACATAAACGGAAAATGCTATCTTAACGACACGACTTCTCCAACATTAAAGTACATTTAATAGAGCATCAGGATATTACCAACTAAAAATGGTAATATTTTGTACAAATTTGAAATTAAGTTTTTGAAAAAGTCGGGGTCGTTTGGTGTCGACATTTTGTGAGTGGAACTTTTTCATTGCCCGTGAGTGTATTATAGTTTCTGAAGCTTTTAATGAATATACTCTCTTAGTTAAGGTAAAAAAGTACTTCTTATCATAGTTTTATCTCAGGTGGTGGCTGAAACAGCGGCCAACTGTAATGACTACTCAGTCGGTGGTAAACTGTTTGCCAACTGGAAACACAGTAGTATGGCCATACAAGAAAGAATTATAACATATGTTTTTATACTTCTGCTTTACGTATGGTGGCTATGGTTGTTCAGAACAGATTTTCGTACCTATGTCGTATTTTTAGGCTTTCTGTAAGACTAGTATTAGGTACTTACCTACATAAATCATGCATAGCGTATATGTAGACATGATGTAGATACATAGAAGAAGTAACGTGTGCTATACGCAGTGATATAATATAAATATTTAATTAATTATTTAGAAGTATAGAATATGATTAGCCACACACTTTAGCTTCGTTCATTCAAATCATATATTTGTTCTATTCCTTATTGTTGCGCCGTTATTACCATGTTCATCGTAGTTTCACTAGTACCAGTTGGTTTGTTTAGAACATGTTTAGAATGGAGTAAACTGTTGTTTAGCACTAAAACAGCCAATTATGTTTCGGTGAACCGCGGCCGACTCCGGCTAAACAAGATGGTTGTTTGCTAGGCGGCTATTTGCATTTTATGGCGAGATCCATTGTTAGCGATCGACGCTTCAACTTACCAAATACCAATGCACTATTTTTAATCTCAGACGTAAAAAGAGGGGTGTTTTTCGTTGTTGCTCACAAGAAGTTGCCTGTCAGAGATCGCTTTTAGCGATAAGGCCGCCCTTATTTTAGTATGGATTTTAAGTCTTAAATGTTATTTTAAGTGTTTTATGTACAATAAATAAAGTTATACTACTACTATTACTACTCACAAATCAATGAAGTTTTTTTAGATATCATGTACCTACATTAATTACTTAATATCAAATAATTTTCCTTTGCTACGTCCTAAACTCACAACACAGCATTCAAAAATAAGGAAACGCCCGTAAAATTAAAATGTACGATCTGCAATAATGTTATAAACACGAATTCTATTATTATGTTTATGAACATAATCCTCGTGGACTTACAAGGGCTGCAGGGCGTGAATATAAATTAAACAAATCTACCATCTGCATGCGAAGTGCGAGTTTTTCACAGTTTTAACAGTGAAAAGTAAACGTAAATTTGTAGGGCGCGGCAGAGTCGCCACCTAGCGGTAGGTAGGTAGGTAGGTACACAATCACATGCTGCTCTAAGCGCGCCATCACATAAACAATATGAAGTCGTAACAACGAACGTCTCCTTCCCACTCGCAGATGTTTAATGTGTGAGGGAGATGATGTAGCGACCCTACCTCGGCGCCATAAAGAAATCACGTTTACTTTTCACTGCTCGAACGGTGAGAAAACTTGCACTAGGCTGTCTGAAGGGGAGGCTCGCCTATTTCGAACCCTTCAGTAGCACGCAACCAGGAGGGCCTCTTTATATCATAACAAACTTATTTTCGGTGCGCTGCTGCGTAAACCACGACTCTATTACGTTGTATTAAACATGCCTACTACACGACAGCTCCCGTGAGTTAGTTTTTCGTCAGTATAGAGTAACCCTCCGCACGCACCGTATGAACCGTATCTAATGATTGTGCTTTACTTATACCGGACGCGGGACGTGCTAACTTTAAATTAGCTTTCGAACTAGGCAGCTCGGATTGTTGAAAAACATTGCTTGCGTAACAAACTGGATTTATTACATAAATAATGTATACCTGTAATGCTTTAGCAAAATCTCTGGACTGTACGATGAGATGGGATACGCAAACTTTTTGAAAGCTAAGCTAACGGAAAGAGGGTAAGAAAGGTTGAATTTTTATCAGTAAGCGAAGACTGCTGATTGATGTACCCGATACATAATAATCACTAGATATTCCCGCGCGCTTCGCTTCTCCTTAAAAAGTTTTCCCGTGGAAATTCCTGGAGCCTATGTTCTTTCCCAGGGTATTCGTATGTATACCAAATTTCATTCAAATCCGTTCAGTAGTTTTGGCGTGAAAGAGTAACAGACAGACAGACACAGTTACTTTGCATTTATAATATTAGTTAGGATTAGGATTAGGATTTCAGTACGGAAACCAATCTGGTTTCTTAAGTTACGGTGTGAGAGGTGAGAGCTTGGGTTGACCAAGTATTACCCAAGTAGTAGGGAAGTAAGTACATCATATTTCTATATTTTATGTTTAAATCTGTGCGAGCATTATATCGTCTTTTCACAATGTAGCCTCAGCTATATTTTCAGTAAAAAATGTGGGATCAAATTACCTGTGCAGTAGAGCTTTTTCAGAGGAAGTTGTATTAAGGAATACAAATAAAACTATGTGAGTATAACGAGTTTGGGCGGAAATACGCCATTTTGCACAATGTTGAACCGCCACTACATCAGCTAACATTTCACACAAAAAATATAGAAACTTTACAATTCAATGAAAATCAGAGAATTTTTGATCCATACAACTCGCCGGTATTCAATCAAAATGGTACAATAACGGCCCCTTTTTGTTCGGTGGTTTCACAGTCGTATTACATGGAACAAATGGAAATTAATAAACGCTCCACTATGTATTCGTAGCCAAGGGATCACTCCAGCTTACTAAAATGTTTTGGGTTTTCACCACCGAACATTATTTAGCAATAAAAAATCAATAGCCAAATATGATATAACTTGTATGGATCTAACCTAACAGACGTTTGACAGGCCAGTGACGCTTTATGCATTGTTAATTGCTAATATGTCGGTGGTGGTACGGCAGCAGCTGCGCTACCACGACCCTACCTCGTCGTATTTATCCTCAGAGTCAATAGTGACCATGAGCTGTGGCACCTCAATATCAATTACGTAAACTTAGTTGTACAGTGTGGGGAAAAGAAACCTGCCCCCTCTTAGGAAGCCATTCTGAGAGGTCACTTACTAACCCAGTACTTATATTTATGAATCCTGAAAATAATAATATCTTCATAAGTGACCGAAACATGAAATCTGAAATAAATAATTAAGTACACACTTAACTAAACACCTGTGTTTCAATTCAAACAGACATCTTTGTACGAAACAATAAGGATACACATGGATCTTCTATTAATTACGATTTATTACTGTAGCTCCATTATATGTCAATACATGAGACCTTGGCCTTCGTATCACAATGGGCATAATACTCATAATAGTGCGTTGAAGCGCAGGTCATTACGCCACTACTAAAGAACTGTGATCGCTGGATAACATACAATGGTAAAAACGGTATATGTACTCGTAACCATGCATTGGATTGGATAATCCCCTTCCTAACTGACTTGAAAGAGTACTCAGGTCTCTCAGTTCGTCTATAAATTATTATGTTTTAGTTTTAGTTTCTTACTTAGATTGCTTATATTACTTCTGTATAAAAGGCTGAAAGGGGCTACAAACATTGCTGTGTCGTATCGTCTCAGTAGTTAAATCAATTGAATGAACACTTCATCGTGCGCTAGTCCAACTAAAAGAAAATCATATTCCTATTACACTCGCGAGCTATGAAACGGAAAAGGCTAGCTTAATGAAGTCGTCTGCAATATTGACGTGCATTTAACAGCACATCAGAATTTTGCCAACTAAAAATGAGATAATTGTGTAACCCCCTTATTCATAAAAAAGTTATAGGATGCTTTAGCTATTGAACTGTTCTATCACTCTCTGACAGAGAACAATTTGTTCTTTGATAGAGAGGGACAAAACAATTAAATAGCTAAAGCGTCCTATAACTTTTTTTTATAAATACTTTTTCAAGTGGAACTTTTTCATTGCTCGTGAGTGTAGGTACCTATATTATGAAAGAAATTGAAGAAGTGAAGTGTGTTTGTGAGGTGGGTTTAATTAGCTTTTATGAAAATTTCAGGCACTGAAATTGTGACTAGGTGAAGATGACGGGAGCCATCTCGTGTAGTCTTTGCTAGTGAATTTAATTAAGTATATTCAGATACACGAAGCGTCCGTAGTCGAGCGGGACTCAGTGATCGTAACTGATCGCTGAGGTTAAGCAACAACTGACACGGTCAGCCATTGGATGGGTGACCAATTTCAAGTGGTGCTTTTCTGGACGCTTCCGTGCTTCGGACGGCACGTTAAGCCGTGGGTCCCGGTTGCTGCTTCGGTAGCAGTCGTTAAGCCTAGACAGAGGCCTTCGGGCGGCTTGAAAACATCTGACAGTCGGGTTGCCCACTTACCCGACAACTCTCTCAGCACAAGCTTGCTTGTGTTGGGGTCCACCAACCCGCACTTGGCCAGCGTGGTGGACTAGGCCTAAACCCTTCCTTCATTGGAAGGAGACCCGTGCCCCAGCAGTGGGGACGTAATGGGTCGTGATTCGTGATGATGATTCAGATACAAAAGCACACCGAAACTGAGGTACGGATCACTTAATTATAAATATTATTATACACTCACGGGCAATGAAATAGTTCCACTCACAAAAAGCCGACACCAAACGACCCCAATTTTTTCTAACATTTAATTTAAAATTTGAACAAAATATGATTGTGTTTAGTTGGTAATATTCTGATTCTAAAACTTCAATAGTTTTGCGGGAATGAAAGATAGAATCCAGTCTCGTACTGAGTCTATATGTATACGAATACATAGAAAACTGTGTAGAAAGGGGTTATATTTACAGTACATAACGAATGCCACTTCAATCAACTTGCCTTTTCAAACAAAAATACTGCAATCATATCCGTTCGTTCAATTCATACCGGGGGGTTACTCTGGCTTACGAAGAATGAATTGCTGAGCTAACCAAGACTCTATCTCTTTGTATTAAACGTACTAATTAAGTATTTGAATGATTTTCTAAACTATACCACACAAATTGTACCTAATGAATATGTATAGGTACCTACTTAGTGTTATTACGCGGCGCACAGCAAAATATCATCACATCCTTTTTAATATCCAACATAGTACCATATAACCAACACAGTATCTGGGTAGGTACTCGCTATGAAAATGACATAAAACAGCTTTCATTTTCTATTCTAACTCCACTTCTCCAATGATGATAATAACGCCAACAACATAGGTTGCAGCTGTTTCATATTTACGTTCTATTAATACTTGATGTAGAGCTATTTTATAGTTCACCACTAACAATACAAAGTCTGGAGCATCTCTATCAGCGCTATTCATATTTCAATGGCGCTGTAGCGGGAGTGTTGATTGAATGTGTAGAGATTTTCAACCTTTAGGTACCTGTGGAAGTTTTACAGGTGCATTGTATCTAGATTATCAAAAATTCCAACCCGGTTTGCAAGCTTTTCTGTACATTTCTAGCAGGAAAATACCGAGTATAATCAGTTGAAAAATGTGTTATACCGACAGGTATAAATTCAGCATAGGTTTTTTTAATACGTCACTAAACTAGGTACTTATGTTTTTTATACAGACATATACACTGTGAAAAAGAAAGTTATGGCTAAAATATTAAACAACTTACTATTTTGTATATTGGTACGGAATAACGGAACCCTTTATGTCCGACTCGGTTTTGGCTGGATTTTTACATACTTAGTTATCTAATAACAATGTTTATATAATCTAGATTTAGCACATCTAGATCTCAACCGTTGGGGATAGGCACAAAGGTTCCATTCTAGTCAGCCACGTGCATACTCTGACGCAAAGAAACCTGACCCGTCTCAGAATGACAATGCTGCCGAAGAGTCTTGTTTCTTAGACCCAAACTGTACTTTATAATAATAATATATTGCCAAGTCACTGTAATTATAATATAAAGAAAACTTTTGATAAAATTACTAAATGTTGATTTATAACTACAAAATAATTTGAATAGGACTTGGCTTCTATGAGATCTCATAACTTTTTACGATGAAAAGACTGCATCGAGAGACTTGGCATTTTTTTACATAATTAATGATTTTGGTGGGATCTCAATTATTTTTTGAAAGTAGGTAGGTAAGTATTACTTTTTTTTAGGTGCCATCATCATTTCTTGGACTTCAGCTACTGCTTTGCTTAGAACCAATTCTCTATCTCTATCTCTTTTGTTTCTTCTCTGTGGCTTTCGTTACTTCTAAGGTAGACAAGTCTGGGCGATATATATTTCGGAGTCTATTATATTCAGCTATTGCAGTCGCGTCGCCTGAGCTTTGATGCTACTAAAATTCACATTTATTAAATGTAATCCACCCAAACTAGTCACTCTTGAAAGGGCTACGTATGCTTGACCACTGGTTTAAAACTGAAGAACCTATGTCCATTATTGCATTGTTAAGGCTCAGCCCCTGACTCTTATGTATGGTTATAGCATAAGCTATGCATATGGGGAATTGTTCCCGATGAACATACGCTCTAGAAATAATTTCAAATTTGGTTTTAACAGCACAAAGTTCATATGAGTGTTCGTGACTAAATTTGATTACTATTGTTTTTACTTTCTTCGGGTCCTCAGGATCATACTTTACACTTTGGACTATACCGATGGAACCATTAACTAAACCTAAACTAACGTCAATATTTCTTCTGAGCATCACTTTTGCTCCTATTTTATTACTATATTTTCCTCTAAACCTGCTGTCATAGAGGCATCATCTTCATATTTTCTTATGCATTCGCGAGCCCTTTTCGATAGATGTTTCGGACAATCTATACTATCTCTCGCAGTAAGTTGTATTTCGGGAGTCGGAAGGGAATTAAGCATAGCACTGTTTAATTGTTGGCACATATTTTTGGTAGGTAATAAGCAAACTGTATCATCAGGAAGATTAGATAAATATTTAATAATTTCACGTAATCTGTTTTCATTGGAATGAGAATTAAGAGCAATTAATCGATTTGTTAATAAAATTAAATCATGGTCTTTTTGTAAAGTACCTAACACCTAATCTTATTCTATTTAACATTTCAACAAAGTTAGAGTCTCATTGAGCTGTCTCATGTTGATAGTGAGTTCGTCATATTTAAATAACTCAGTCCAGAGGTTAAGCATACTTAGAGAATCTAAGAGTTTATGAGTTTCGGCGACAGTAAGTTTTGTAAAAGGAGAACTTTCTCTTACTGGCGGCAGTTGTAATACATCTCCGAAAACTAACATATGTTTCAAACCAAACGTTAACCAAACTAACATATGTTTCGTTCCAAACCACCCATTTTCATCTTCTAAGGGTCAATTTATACTGGGGCAGAGTCGAAGCGCAGCGAAGCGTCAAATTCTTCACAACTAAAGCAAAGCCGCACGAATGGTTGGTCACGCGTAGACGCGCGAATCGCGAAGAATGCGCGCGACTTTTTAAAATCTCAGTAGCAATGTGTGTGAAGAAATCCGCAGGAGAACTAAAGTTACCGACATAGCCAAAAGGATTAGCACGCTGAAGTGGCAATGGGCTGGCCACGTAGCCCGCAGAGCCGACGACCGCTGGAGTACAAAGGTTCTGGAGAGGAGACCCCGTGTCGGCAAACGGCGTGTCGGTCGCCCCCCAACCCGTTGGTCTGATGATCTGCGGAAGGTAGTGGGAAGCCGCTGGATGCAGATGGCGGGTGACCGTTTGGGGTGGCGATCGTTAAGAGAGGCCTATGTCCAACAGTGGACTACAGAAGGCTGAGAGAGAGAGAGAGAGAAATGTGTGCGTTATGCTGTGGAGTTAATGTTGTATTTGTAATGTTCAGTATTGAATAGACGCTTCGATGCGCTTCGACTCTGTACTAGTATAAATTGACCCTAAGCTATCAAATATTTCAGACAAGCGTAAATAAATATACGTTAGTGTTACACTTGAAGGACTTCGTCAGAAAGTGGTTTGTATTGAGGAGTTTGCTTGTGCTCTACAGGCAGCTGCAAGGGACGATGTATTGTCAAGCCATTCACATTGAATCAGCTATTCCTGTAGGAGCACTAATAGCGACTTTTTTTAATTTAGGAATCTTTTTACCCAGGCTTTTAAATTTTTTATTAAAAATCTTTTGCCAGTGCCACCAGTTCCACTTACAAAGCAACGTAGAATATTACCGTTATCATTGTTTATTGTTTTTGTTACCATGTCAAACACTCTTTTTTGATCAACGTTAAGCTTTGCGATCATACTTTCAATATTTTCATCAGTTTGCTTATCTTCTGCTACGTTGATTCGTTGAATGTCATCCATTGCATTTACTGCCTCTAAAGCTTTAAAATGTAATAGGTTTTCGGGGCCCTCGTCATCATTGTTTATTGTTTTTGTTACCATGTCAAACACTCTTTTTTGATCAACGTTAAGCTTTGCGATCATACTTTCAATATTTTCATCAGTTTGCTTATCTTCTGCTACGTTGATTCGTTGAATGTCATCCATTGCATTTACTGCCTCTAAAGCTTTAAAATGTAATAGGTTTTCGGGGCCCTCGTCATCATTACCGTTTCCTTTGTACTGATTCATTTTGGCTACTTTTACCTCTATCATTTCAAAAGCTTTCTCTATCTTGTATCTCGATTCCAATCTTGCGTTACCACAGTCGACTCCCTCTTTAAGATCACCTTTTACTACGTTAAAGCCTCCGTGTAAGTTTCACATCCCATCTTAAGATCATCCAGGGAGCGCCATGTAGCGAGAAGCAATGAGAAAAAGTATTTTTCTGGTGTCTGCTCTACGTCGTACAAATAATGATTAATCAAATATGGTCTACACCTCCTTTTTAAGATTTTTTGCCGCCATGTAACTCATAATACTCAACGTTGGTAGAAACTGCACGTGATCAAACAATGTCGTAATTTTGGGCAAAACTGTATAAATTAATTAGCTCTAATTCTTTAGGCCTATTTGGGTAATAGTCATCAATCCAAGACTCATAAAATATATCAGTAGACTCTGGTTCAAGCATCATCATGTCAGTCTTAGATTTAACGCGTCGGTTTCGATGAATATTTACGTCAAGCCATCGAATTGTTGTATTTGGGTCAGTGCCGTACAGAGGAATGCCAAGCAATGTATCACTTGCTTCAAGGGCTCCACACTCTCTATTAGACAACCCTCTAAGTCCAATATTAAATAAGCGGCTTCTTAAGCATTTCGTTGAGTTCAAATCTTCGAATAAGTCTGTTGTGTGGGATTTTTCACTTTTGGTTGTGTATTTTGTGAATTCAAGATATCAGTTTTTTCGCCAACGTATTGAATGACAGTATTCCCATTCCATGCTAGCAAAATTGCCGCATTGTAATCATAAACCATTGACCACTCTTTGTTCCGGACTATATTATAAAGCCGATTATTAGGGGATAGTGTTTTTCTTGCAGCTATTGATTCAACAATGTCTCTAATGCTACTGTGATTGGGCGCGGAAACCCAAATCGTCAGACTAACACAAACCCTTTTCTAAGTTCCGAAATGGAGCGTTTCTTCTCCTTTCGTTCAAAGGGTATATTGTGTACTGTTCAAAGTTATCATATTCTTTTTGAGAAGTAATTTGAGTAAGAAGTGCACTGTTACCTTCTACAGTCATGTCATCTACCGGAGATTCTGATCGATCAACTATATGTTGCACATTTTCATTTAAATTGCCAATTAATTGTTGGGGAGAATCGGGTATATTTATTTCGGAATATAGAGCATTTTTACATTTAAGATATTGCAATGCTCGGTAAACCTTATTTACATCTACTATATCTTCCCACACTATTTTTTTTGTTGGCATACCTCGTACCATGATGAAGAGTTCCGGGTTGGCAAGCGGATTTTCTGGTATAGGTAGTTTTTTTATTGTTTCTTGAAGAGGCAACGGCAGGTGAAAAGTTCGGCCTTTTACTTTCTTCGCCATAATTATGGTGATGAGGTAAATGTTTGTTTGCAACGGAGTTCATTGTCATCACTACTTGAAATGCTTTAGCACGTTGAATCAATATCTTTTCAAAGTCATTTAACTGGCTTATCTTTTGTGGAACAGTACTGATGTAAAGATCTTTTAAAATACAGGTTGCTAGAAGTTGATTTGCTCTAATCTTTTGTAAACATAAATGGCAAATCTGTGGACTATGAGTTGAATTATGTTTGTTATAATATTCAACTAGATTACTCCAAACACTAGTTTTGATAGGATGTCTTAAGCGGTTCATAGCAGAAACGTCTCTTTTGAAACAAAGTTTCGTAGAAGACATGCATTCATACTTAGGAGTATCAAGACTTTTTATTTTTAGGGATTTGATTGCGACCTTATATTTATTAATAATTTCATCTTCAACTTTTTCAGTCGATTCTTCACTGTCCATAATTGTATTCCGTATTCCTTTAACTTTTTCAAATCTGTTGTTTCTAGTGATTCATCTATATCATTCAAAAGTTTACAAATACTTAACACTTCATAAATATATCTTGAAATAATTCTCAATCGTGGAAAATGCGATTTTACAGAATTTATGCATGTTAGATTTTCAAATATTACCTTTTGTTCCATTAACGCGTAGTATTGGATTGTAGTTTTGTCCGCTAAGTGTTCAAATATTTTTGTTAGTGTTTCGATAATATTCTTATATAGAGAGCATATATCATCACAACATGACCAAACTAGACTTTTACCTTGTTTTTCTATGTCTCCAAAGACAGCTTTTCAAGCATCGTTTATTTTAATAGCTGTTTCCTTAGTGTGACAGTGCTACCTGCCTAGACCTATGGACTTTAGTGTAGGTGAAATAAAAAGGCGAGGCAGAGTCCAGTTAAAAAATATAATAATAATAATAATATAATAATATAGCCTTTATTCCCAAAACAAAGTAAAAGATAATAATATCAAAGTTGCAATAATTCTTAAAATTAGTTTACAAATTCATACACATTTTATAAATTAACAAATAAGATTTCATTGAATTAACAGTTTATAATATCGGATAATTGTATTTTAGGTGAATAATTGAATTAATAGTATATGATAAGGTTATAAATGATATTATTAATTGTCTAACCTAACAAAATAGTCATGCATTAAATAAAATTTATACAGTAGAATGTCAGACAATTGTATTTTAAATTAATAAATTGAATTAATAGAGTAAAATAAAATTAATATGATAATGAATTCACTATCTAACAAAATAAACATGCATTTATAATTTTGAGTTAATTATTTGGGCACCCGTGCTTGGGTATAGGCCTCCTCCATATATTTCCAGGTCTTTCTCTCTTGGGCCGTTCTCGTCCAGGTGTGTCCGGCAACCTCGACTATGTCATCGCACCAGCGTTGTTTGGGCCTTCCCACTGGTCTGCGGCCATCTCTGGGGAGCCAGTGCAGGACACGTTCGCTCCATCGTCCATCTGTAGCTCTAGCGATATGACCGGCCCATTTCCACTTAAGTTTACAGACTGTGGAAGCTGCATCAACGATTTTTGTGGTAGCTCTTATGTCCAGATTTCTGATTCTATCTTTTAGTTTAAGGTTTAGAAGTGACCTCTCTGCAGCTCTTTGGAATACCGAGATTTTTTTAATAACTTCTTTTGTAAGTACCCAACTCTGGCATCCATAAATTAGGGTTGGTAAAATGGTGTTATCCATCAGCTTCTTCTTCAAGTGGACTGGCAAGTTGCTCTTGAATATTTCTTTATGTGACCAGTATCTTTTCCAGGCCAACGCTATTCTCCTGTCTATTTCTTTGTTTAAGGCATTGCTAAAAGATATTGTTTGGCCGAGGTAGATGTAATCGTCTACGTATTCTATTGATCCAGATGATATTGTTATTGGCATTTGCTCTCCATTTGTCATAATTTTTGTTTTGGTCGTATTCATTTGTAGCCCAACTTTGCTACTCTCATTGTCAAGCGTCATCAGCATTTGTTGCAGATATTCCGCACTTTCAGAGATTACTACTATATCATCTGCAAAGCGTAGGTGCGTGAGTTTTTCACCGTTGATGTTGATACCATATTCTTCCCATTTCAGGTTTCTGAAGATATGCTCTAGTACCGCTGTAAATAGTTTAGGTGAAAGTGGGTCGCCTTGTTTTACCCCTCTATGAATTTCGAAGCTTGTTCCAATCGTTTCCAGTTTTATTTTGGCTGAACTATTTTTGTATATAGTTTGGACTATGTTTATAAATTTTTGGTGTATTCCTTGCTGAGCCAGGCTTTTCCAGAGAAAATCGTGTGAGATTGAATCGAAAGCTTTAGTATAGTCTACGAACGCTAGGTATAGTGTCTTATTATATTCGTTGTATTTCTCTATTATTTGTGTTATCGTGAATATGTGGTCTAAAGTTGAGTAGCCCTTTCTGAAACCGGCTTGTTCCCGAGGCTGTTGTTCATCTAGACTTTTGCTTATCCTATTCAGTATAACCGACGAGAAAACTTTGTAGAGGACTGCCAGTAGACATATAGGTCGATAGTTATCGATTACATTAGGGTCCCCTTTTTTGTACAGTAGGGTTATTAATGAGTTGCTCCAGTCTTCGGGAATCACTACTTGTTCTAAAATTTCATTAAAGAGCTTTGTTAAGTGCGGTACCAAAGGCTCTATCATCGCTAATATGGCGTCGTTTGTGATATTATCTTCTCCTGAACTTTTTCCTTTTTTCAGTTTATTTATTGCCCACTCTACCTCGCGGTTTAAGATACATGGAATAGTCTCTGATATTCTTTGATGTGCTATTATCTCTTCTGTTGTATTATTTTTTGAGTATAGTTGTTCATAGAAGTCTGTTGCCGTTTTTATTATGTCTTTTCTATTGGACGTTTTATCCCCTTTGGCATTCTTCAGTGATTTCACCCACTCTTTGCCTCCATTAAATTGTTTGAGACTGCGTTTGGTTGAACTTTTTTCTTCTAATTCTTTTTCTAAAAGTTCGAGTCTCCTTTTTTGTCTATTTCGAAGAATTTTTTTGGCTATTTTCTTGTGTAGCGTTTTAAGACGTTTCCTTTGCTCAAATGTCCTGTTACTTACATTTTTTAGGGTGTTTCTTTCCATTATCATAGACTCTATGTCTTCAGTAATTATATTGTTGTTATAAGGATGTTGTGTTGTACTTGGTAGTTTTGTAAGGCTCTCCTTAATTTTGGTCAAGGTGTGTTTATAGTTTGTTTCAATAGGTTCATCATCATTATATGTAAATTGATCCTAGATTATCAAAAATTCCAACCCGGTTGGCAAGCTTTTCTGTACATTTCTAGCAGGAAAATACCGAGTATAATCAGTTGAAAAATGTGTTATACCGACAGGTATAAATTCATAGGTTTTTTTAATACGTTACTAAACTAGGTACTTATGTTTTTTATACAGACATAGACACTGTGGAAAAGAAAGTTATGGCTAAAATATTAAACACCTTACTATTTTGTATATTGGTACGGAATAACGGAACCCTTTGTGCGCAATGTCCGACTCGGTTTTGGCCGGATTTTTACATACTTAGTTATCTAATAACAATGTTTATATAATCTAGATTTAGCACATCTAGATCTCAACCGTTGGGGATAGGCACAAAGGTTCCATTCTAGTCAGCCACGTGCATACTCTGACGCAAAGAAACCTGACCCGTCTCAGAATGACAATGCTGCCGAAGAGTCTTGTTTCTTAGACCCAAACTGTACTTTATAATAATAATATATTGCCAAGTCACTGTAATTATGATATAAAGAAAACTATTGATAAAATTACTAAATGTTGATTTATAACTACAAAATAATTTGAATAGGACTTGGCTTCTATGAGATCTCATAACTTTTTACGATGAAAAGACTGCATCGAGAGACTTGGCATTTTTTTACATAATTAATGTTTTTGGTGGGATCTCAATTATTTTTTTAAAGTAGGTAGGTAAGTATTACTTTTTTTTTAGGTGCTATCATCATTTCTTGGACTTCAGCTACTGCTTTGCTTAGAACCTATTCTCTATCTATATCTCTTTTGTTTCTTCTCTGTGGCTTCGTTACTTCTAAAGTAGACAAGTCTGGGCGATATATATTTAGGAGGGGAACACCCAAATATTCCGAAAAACTTTTTTCCGAATTTGATAACACCGAATATGTAATTTACGAAATATTGCAATACCGATTTTTTTAAATACCGAATTATAAAAATCCGAAAAATTATAATTTCGAATGTTATAATCACGAAGATTTGTTATTACGATTGTTAAATATACGAAAAATAAAATACCGATTTAGTATAATCACGAAAAATTCAAATCCCGATCGGAAATATGATAATTCGTTATTTTGTCAAAAAAAACATAAACGTTTTTTAAACCTTAGAACTAAAACCAAAAGATAGGAGCGGTGGTAGCTCAGTCGGGTGAGCGCCCGCTTCTCACGCCAGAGATGCGGGTTCGATCCCGGCGCTGACATGTACCAATGAGTTCTTTTAACTTAAGTACAATGTATACCATCGCTCTTACGGTGAAGGAAAACATCGTGAGGAAACCTGCATATCTAGATTTAGCACATCTAGATATGTGAACCAACCAACCCGCATTGGACCAGCGTGGTGGGAAATGGTCCAAGCTTAGGAAGGTAGTTTAGACCTTGGGGATATGCACAAAGGTTCCATTCGAGAGAGCCAGGTGCAGGTACTTACACCCCCACAGAGAATAGAATAGAATAGAATAGATAGGTGCGACGACGAGCAAAGCGAGGAGGAGCGTGTTAGGTGCACATAGATATCTAAAAACGAAGCGGAGCGCAGCAGAGCGGAGCGGAGCGTTTTACATACGGCTTAAAAACATATTGTTAAATAGAAAACTATTTGTTGTTTAGTTTCATAACAAATCAAAGCATACACGCTTTAAAAACCCTGGAACCTAAACCTAAAGATAGGTGCGACGACGAGCAAAGCGAGGAGGAGCGTGTTAGGTACACATAGATATTGAATAACGAAGCGGAGCGCAGCGAAGCGGAGCGGAGCGTTTCACATAATATAGCTTAAAAATACATGTATAATAGATAACTACTTATTTCTTGTCAACTAAATTACATTCGGGGATTTGTATTTTCGGAATATAAAAATTCGTGATTCGTAATTTTAACAATTCGATATGATACAAAATCGTACATTTGAAACATCGAAATAATAATATTCGGAAATTTGACTTTCGTCATTTTAATAAATCTTTTGTGTGAAATTTCATTTTATCAACTATTCGTGATTTTCATTATTCGGAAACTTGAAATTCGGGATTGTGAATTATTCGGAACTTTGAAATTCGTAATTATAAAAATCGTTATTTACATATTCGTAAAAAAGTAATTCGGAATTATGTAGTGTACCCATTTCGGAGTCTATTATATTCAGCTATTGCCGTCGCGTCGCCTGAGCTTTGATGCTACTACAATTCACATTTATTAAATGTAATCCACCCAAACTAGTCACTCTTGAAAGGGCTACGTATGCTTGACCACTGGTAAAAACTGAAGAACCTATATCCATTATTGCATTGTTAAGGTTCAGCCCCTGACTCTTATGTATGGTTATAGCATAAGCTATGCATATGGGGAATTGTTCCCGATGAACATACGCTCTAGAAATAGAGATACGGAGTTTACAATGGAATTCATGTATGATGAAACGAAGGTACCTATCCTAACTTCATAACTAATATTATAAATGCGAAAGTAACTGTGTCGGTCTGTCTGTCTGTTACTCTTTCACGCCAATACTACTGAACGGATTTGAATGAAATTTGGCATACATACGGTCTAGACCCTGGGAAAGAACATAGGCTACTTTCTATCCCGACATTCCCACTGGAAAACTTTTTAAGGCGAAGCGAAGCGCGCGGGAACAGCTAGTTAAGAATAAATTAAACAACTAACGGTCAAATTCTTAATAATAAAAAAAATACTAAATAACCCGACCATGCAATGGATTGATTATTATTAAATGATGATGATGAATTGATGAAATATGCAGTTAAATGATTTAAAATGTCACAATGAATTATAATAAAACTAACTTAAAAGCCACCTAAAAATACTGTTCACCACTTATCCAAATTTAGGGGTTTCTGCTGCACGGAATAACTAGGTATTACTATGTAATTATCACTGATAAGTTTATGGTAGCACTCAGGCAAATAAAATTATCCACTATAACGGGAATTTATAAAAAATCAGAGCTCGACCAGTTGTTGCATCGGTGGCGGTTGGAATGTGACGTCGCGGAGTCGTGAAGGTCTCCTCTCTTACCAATATTTGACAATTCGAGGGTAGCCGGGCGCGAGCGATGCGCAGTTATCTTTTTTAACCGACTTCAAAAAAGGAGGAGGTTCTCAATTCGTCGGGATCTTTTTTAAATATTTTTTATGTATGTTCACCGATTACTCCGCCGTTTATGGACCGATTTTGAAAATTATTTTTTTGTTGTATTGGGTTGAGCTCCCAGGTGGTCCCATTTTTTTCAGAATTTTATCCCACCCCTAAGATTGGGTAAAGGGGTAAAAACAGGGTATGAATTACCATTTTAACAAAAAATATGATGGTGACCTTGAGCTGATCTGATGATGGGAACGGAAGGCAGTCAAGGGAACTCCTCAGCGGTATATAGCAACTACCTCGTGTTTAGACTTCAATGATTCGTATTGACTAGTAGGACTTATTTGTATCATTTGCATCTTACTTTTGATTGAAAATTATTGCAAATAAACTAAAAAAAATAAAATAAAATAATAATTTAAAAAAAATAAAAAACCGACTTAAAAAAACAACTAAAATGTAAGAAATAATTGAAGGTTTACACCAATTCTATGTGACAGTACAAATATACCTAAGCAGGAACTGTTTCTTTTTTTAAGTTGGTGCCATACTTCTTCAGATTACTTTGTCACCGCACCAACATAAAAAAGAACAGTTCCTGCTTAGGTATATTTGTACTGTCACATAGAATTGGTGTAAACCTTCAATTATTTATTACATTTTTAGTTATTTTTTGAAGTCGGTTTTTTAATTTTTTGTTTGTAAATACTATTATAAATGAATAGTAATTTATTGGTAATTAAAATAAGATTTGTAAATACTATTATAAGGGAATAGTAATTTACTTGTAAATAATAATTATATTTTTATTAAATTCATTTCATAAATATACCTACTATTATAAGGTAATAGTAATGTATTTGTAAATAATTGATTAGATTCATAATTTTAGGTTAATTTCGAAAAAAATAATAATTTTAAATAATTAAGTTCTAAAATTTTAAATAATTGTATTTAAAATTTATTTAATTTATGTACCAGCACAAGTGCAACGTTACACTGGTACTTACCGTATACTTTGTAGGTTTTTTCTCCGTAATATGGCTCTTGATTATCTCTGTGCTCTGATTTTCCCAGAAAAGCTTCAAACTTGTCTGTCAAAGTACTATTTGGGGGGCATACACTAAGTTTTCTAATGATATTTAATTTTTTTCTTTTAACTTGTCTACGTTTTTAGTAAAATTCCCTAAAGCTTGTTGTCTACTATGCAATCTATCGCATGGAATTTCTATTAAGTTTGGGAAAATAAAGGCTATAATAATAATAATAACGAGCTACAGGTTGGGAACGGCTGTACCGGACCAACGATTTCTTCCGTTTTTCTGGATTGTTTCGGCGATAACGGGCAGATGCTTCGGCCAATTGTTGAGAACGAGAGATATTTGAGGTTTTTGGCCTGCCACGCTTAAGTTTTTTAGGCCTTCCCGCAGTTTTACGACTTTTTTCACTAACTAGGTTCGAGCTAGGAGAATCCGAAGTATTTTCATCTACCTGAAGATCTGATACTATGGAGTTATTATCGGGAACGAGTACTTCGTAATGACCTCCTAAGAAACTCCCAGAAAATCGTATCCGTTTCACTGGTTTCCTAGGATCATCACCGAATGATCCCTGCAAACGACCATTTTGGTAAACTTCGAAAATAAACGGATACAATGCAGCGGCCGCTTTAAGTTCGGATACGGATCCATAGGTGGTTGTTTTCAGCATTTCAGCTGAGTACATATCTGCATTGATATAGACGTCTCCACGTTCGTCGCACGTATAGACTTGCATATCTTTCCAATTCTCCACTACATAATGGACGACAGCACGCCGTATATCGTTTGACGATTGAAAGCTCCCATACATGCAGTATGACAGTGAATGAAACAAACACGATCCATCTCCAGGAATAGAGATGACTCTGTGTGGACAATGGTCGCCATTTATATACAATATTTCACGTGCCATTACAATAAATTACAATTACTAGTATAAGAATATATTAACATATTAACAGGGTTTAAACTTATATAATTAGCTAACAAACTAAATTAACTAACAAATAAATAACTAACATAAATATATATCTACTAACTTACTAACTAAATATATATCTAGCAACACGTAAACTATTAGATACTCGTATGTAACTATATCTATGTTATATTAAAAAACAATTCCCCTAAATAAACTTTTTCAGTAACAAGAATTAAAGAATAATCCGGGTTACTTAAATTCTACTTAAATTCTACAAATACCGCTACAATTTTTTTAAGTTCCTGTTTTCTTAGACAGATGGCGCTATCATACGAAAAATTACCTTAAGAATTGAAGGTACTACTTGACTGCGCTCTGTAACGAAACCATACCGCGATGTAGAGTGCTTCCGTCAGCGCCATCTAGTTTTAGCTTTATGAACTTAATGTAACATTAATTTGTTATATTATTTATAGTCTATGAATTATATTCATAATATTATTATCTATTCTATTCTTATGTATTCATCCAATGAATACTACGAACAAAGTTAACAATGCAGTCGAAATCCATACACAATGTTCTTGCCAAAACGCAAATATAAAATTGTTTTTTATGGTTTATACATTTTTTTTATGTTTTTATTATTTTTCCTTTATATGTGGCTAATGACCTATCTTGGTGCAAAATTTTAAGTTTCCAAGTCTGCTAGAAGTACCTTAAACTTTTTAATGATCTGTCACTTAGTCAGTGAGTGACGAAATGGTGTAACTTTGATCGACCGTAACTCCTTAACTATTAATTCAATTGGCATGTAATTTCGAAATTAAGCTTGTTATACGAGTAATGCCTACTATTTTTCACCGAAAAGCTAAACTCCTAGCCTTGTCCACATCGAAGATATAGGGGTGCGAAACTGCCGCGAATCGCTTCGAGAAAAGATGGTAGGCCGTGCCCGTTTTCCTCGAGACTTGGCTGGGGCACTGCCGTGCCCCCAGATTTATAGCAATTTAGCAACTATGCGAGTGTTTCATTGTTTTTAAAATATGTAGGTACATACATTCACGTCCTTAACATAGTGCCCTGTAGCATAGCAAATTTAATTCTTAACTCAAAAATAAAATATTACTACGTTTCCACCTCCACAGAGAATATTAAAAGTAATAGAATAATAATATAAGTTTGAAAGCTAATTTAAAATATGGATTCCTTAGTAAATAACCTTTAGAAAGCATAATATAGAATATAGGTACTAACATGAAATGCATAATGTCGTAGAAAAAGAAATGCCGAGGCTACAATATAAATTATCATTTATCAGTTCAATAAAGATTGACACCTAATCTTATTTGCTAACCGTAATTATTTTTATTGAATGGCTGATAATTCGGATTGCTCAATTCTTTGTTTTGCATCTTCTTCATCATTCTTTGGTTTGATTCACATGTATCACAGTGTTATTTCTCAAAGGCTGACATTTTATTAATAGTATGAGTAAGTAGATATTCCTTAAAATATTCCTTGATAAATATGATGACAAGGAATGCATAAATTGGTGAATTAGGTTATTAGTCAGAAAAGTACAGGCATCGGGTGACACCGCTCACATAATCTTAAATAATTCGTTAAGTAAAGACATATATTTATTATTAGATCTATTATAGTAGGTAAATACATACCTGAGTATACATATTATATCATAATATACATAATTTATAGGCACTTTGTCAAAACTAATCAACCATGAAGTGATTGACGGTTTCTGAATGTACTTTGATGAGATGGTAGTTTAAGTATAGAGATAAATTTACCTCATCATTCAAAACAGCTTTTGTTCTACGATATTGGGTATAGTTCGCTGGATAATGGAAAATATACAACATATGTTTTGCTGATCATTTGACCATGGTTTATTACGAAATTCCAAAATTCGTAAAATAGCAGCACTTCCGGCACAATATTTACAGAGTTTTGCCACAGATGATGGATTTTAGCTGAGGTTCCAACGTTTGTCCGATTGTGATCTCTACTCGAGAAATCGACTACTTATCCTAAACGGCGCACTGTGAGTCACCTTAGGTCTCTGATGATTTGATGAATAACCATTTGAAATGCGATCTTTTAGATTTAGAGAAATCACGAGCATAGCTTATGGTACATATTTATAATAACAAGTCCAAAAAGCTAATAAAACCTTAAATTATGTTTATTTTGCATCATAAAAGTTATTCTTAACACAATACCTAGCAACTTATAAATAAAGCACAAAAAGACCTTATTGCTTATGGCAATCTCTACCAGACAACCTTTGAATGGAAGATTATTACCCAATGAAGCATTCATCTTCTTTGGGGACAGTGTGTCAAACATACTTTTCATCTTAACTTCCTTAAGGACTATCACCAATCATCGTCATCACCAACGGCCTACAATCCAGTAGTGGATTGCAAGTTATGAAAAAGATAATTTATTGGCACCCAAGCCAAACTCAAATATTCACAACCTAAGCAGCATTGAAACATGACATCCCTATTAAAACTCGCAACATTTAAACTCGCAACATTTAAACCTCGGTTTACACTTGCGAATAACGGCTTGGAGTGAGTTGCGTGGCCTGTGACGTGGGCTAACAAGTTTGCGGGTAGTTTCAGACGTCGCCGCCCTGTTTGTGACAGCCCTAGCCGGGAGAAATGTCTCAGTGTGGACACATGTCCAGGTTTGTAAATACCTTTGCTTTGCTTTAATATACAGGTACAGAGTGTAACATTTAGAAAGGTCATAGGGTTGCGGGAGAGTTTATATATCAAATTAATTAATTACTAATTTTAACTAATTTAATATCGCTTAAGTGAATATTCATTTTCATCTATCTATACACGTATTAGAATAATTTTGTTTCTCCCCTTGACACTTATAAGGATTAGATTACTTTTGGCCGCACCATATTATTTTAAGCCAACGGAGTTGAAACAACCAGGGTGTTACCCTTTAACCCAACTTTTCAACGACAGTCAGCCACCATTCCAATGAGGAAACTAGCGGTAGATTAGATAAGCACGAACTTTTGCTTGGGCCGTGGTGGCCGGTCGTCGCGGCGCGGCGTGTCAATATAGTGACGCGGCGTGACGCAAGCGCTTATCAACGTTATCAGCGCGCAGGCAGTACGGTGAGTGAGCAGAGCCGCGCCACACGTGTCTCCACCGCGCGACCGCCGCCGCCGACCAATCGCGACCACCTCACCCCCCACCCTACCCCACCGGTAAGTACCACGGTCAATCACAACACACACTCTACACAGTTTTGATTTCACACTATCGGAGGTCACACCGCACTCGGCTTCTCTTCTACACACACAGTTTTTGTCATTGTCGCGGCGAATTAACGCTTTCGAGCGGCGTGATTTTTTACGTGTTCTCTTAGTCATTTCAGTGGAAAGATATCAAGGTTGTTTATTAACTCATCCCAATGCAAATTTGCTCGACAAGTCTTAACTTTGTATCTTAGAGATTTGGTTATCGTCGGCGAGGTGTTTCGGTGATGGTGTCGGGGTGTTGTGAGCGGCAAAAAGTTTTGAAACACGATTTTCCGATAGTGAAGCTAGGTTCATGATACCTCGTGATTGTGGTTTGTTACTGGCTGATACTTCAACTTGGATGGGCTCAGCACGACTTGACTGGCCGCTGAGACAGAGATGAGTTAATAGCTAGTAAATATAGCTAATAATTACCTATGTCTTTGATGACAAAGAAGGTGCAATTATATCTCAACAGGATATTCCTAGTCATTGTCTCGTTATGGATAATTGTTTTCCTAGACATAGAATCAATACTTAGATTCGTTTCGATGCTATGAAATATAGTGATTGTGCGATATTTCCTAGTAAATTACAAAGTAACATCAAAGTCATTAGGCGACTAAATAGATGTACTTTTTAAATTTAGCATCGCAGCGTCTTATACTAAATACCTTGGTTACTTGCGTGTTACATCAGCGGTGTAGTGATGTCATGTCCATCCATTCCATAGTGACAACTATCTAATGAAAGGATAAGTGTTACAGTTAGGCACTTACGTACCTTAAAACAATGTTATCTAACTTAACTGAACGTTGCCGACAGGTATTAGAAAACACGTAGGTGGTATTGGTTGGATGAGGAAGGCCATGGACAGAGTATTGTGATGTTCCTTTGCCTAGTCCTCGATATACACAAAGGTTCCACTCGAGAGAGCCAGGTGCAGGTACTAACACCCCCACAGAGAATAGAATAGAATAGAATGGATTGCCTAGTCCTCTATCCTCTGGGCTGGGGGCAACTCGCCTTAGATCAAGATATCTTTAACGCTGACGTTATGCTCTACATGAAAGAAAAGAAGGACACAACCAAGACCCAAAATATTTGACCAAGAATTTAAACAAACACAGGCGGTTAAAACATAAATATTATATCCCGACTGTAGGTAATCTCCGTAGGGTCTTCTTAGATCACATACATCTACTTTTTAACTTTAAAATTTTGAAATTCTGACTTTGTAAATAAATATGTGTCATAATCTTGGGCTGTCCTGACAACAGTGGATACCACCGTAGTTAGAAATCGATTATATCTCAAAAATGTCCAAAGTGTGTCTTAGCGTGTCCCCAGTTACCTAATTTATTCATGGTCACCTTCAAAAACCGTGGTGAATTAACTGTGTAATGAGAAAAAGATCACTTCTCGCGTAAATTCCACTTTTGCTTGTTTGTTGGTTTGTCATAATATTATTTACTACAAGGCAGTCTAATAGCAAAGGTTCTAGTTCAGAATTAACCTTAAAGACGCTCCATTTAGACCGGTAACAGTATGTACAGTTGATACGATTACTCGGTCCCCTAATTTACCTACCTGGCGCTTTGGTGATTTACTCAAAATTATTATACTTATCATGATAATACATATAGTTGAAGATAATGATGGATGTATCTGTAAGACATGTGCTGTAAACAAACAGTTACACAACACAAGACATAATCCTATTAACATTAATAGTCATTGTGCAAATTGTTTTGTTCCTTATAGATAAATTACGTCCTATAATGCGTTATAAATTATCACTCTCTGGTGCTCACTCCTGATTCTGAGGTTGGTCTTCATACAAATAGTTCCCAAAATTAATACTTAGCTAACAAAACGAAATCGGTTTCTCCGTTTGGAAGCTACCACAGACAGATACAGATACCTACATAGACACGTTAAACTTATAACCTCCCTTCCTCCCTTTTTCAGTTTAGGGTTAAAAATTAACTAATGATTAATATTTAGTTGTAAACGGGTATGAAAATACTGGGTTGTATGTGTAAATGTGTTACATGTACCTATGTACATAATTATATAAAAAAGGTTAATAAGTACTTATTTATACTGAGCAAGATATGTATTTATTTTTGAATCGCGTTGTTTACAAAACCAGTCAGGTGTGGGGTACGCTAGGCAGGCTGTTATCACAATTCATCAGTTTTGTACCGAAGTGTCGGCGGATCTTACGGGGTCAAGGCAACTATCTGGTCGACTCTAACTTGGATCGTGTTCGGTTTAGTCTATTTAAACGCATAGATATTATATAATTTAGCTTAAAATAAAATAACACTTGAATATTGTTGGTAAAAATAATATTTAAATGAAGGAAGGACATATTTTACTTAGGGCCTCTTTTACAATGTCTTGATAATGGATAGGTACCAGTGGGATAAAATTTTGGCCCTGTCTAAATCATAATACATAGATTGATATCATGTCTTTAATCCAACAGTAGTCATTATCCAGACATTGTGAAAAAGGCCCCTTTTCAAATACTTATCCATTACTCGGTAAACATGATAAATGGCATCTGTAAATAAGTAAAACAGAATTTCTGAAGTAAAAATGTATGTGGTAAACCTATAAATATCGTGGAAATAGTGGCAGGTGGCCTTTTTTATAAAAGCATTATTTATTCATTTTAATAATGTAGTTAAAAAATTAGATGGTTATTCGGTCTAATTTATAAGAAACTGCATGTATTGATCCTTAACTAATTATGCTTTGAGTAGGTACTTTTTTTTTCAAACGGGTTTATTTTTATCTTTCGGGCATATGCCCCAGCCGGAAACCGAACCCAGGATCTTAGTCAGTGTATTTAGCTCTGACCATTACGCCCCAGGTCATCATAATATGCGATTTGTTTTTTTAATTGTAGCCATGTTTTGTGGATTTGCTTATTCCATAATGTAGAAGCGCTTTATCTTATCTTTATTAGGTAACCAATCATTAGGTGTAGAAAGATAGTTACTAGGTCCTATATACATTTTGATTAAAGCCAGCTGAATCTGAAGTCTGTCCTAATTATGTATAATAATATATTAATTACATTGATGAGTAATGATACACTCGAGCGTTATTTATTATTCGTTTATATCCAGAATCAATGACAGATTTGGCTTGTTTTTAATTATACACTCACGTGCAATGAAACAGTTTCACTTACAAAATTACGACACATTTTTTTTTAAAAAACATTTCATAGGAAATTATAACAAAATGTTTTTATGTATTTATTTGATAATATTCTGGTCAGCTTTTATATGTACTTCAATATTACAGACGGCGTCATTTAACTAGCTTTTTGAGCTTAGGAATAACTTGGTGCTTTTCTGACTGGAACTTTTTCATTGCCCGTGAGTGTAAATTAACTTAAGTAACTTAACAATTACAGTGTACGCCGAATACCACAGAATACAAATAAGTTAGTCTACTAATAGTAATCTTATCAACCAATAATATCGAAGATGCGTCGTCTATCAAATGTAAACATAAACTTTGCGATAATTTCCTACTCATATTTCGTATAAATTATATTACCTGTACCTGCAGTCTGTACCGGTCAGGAATCTCATTCGTGAGTTTCGAATAACATTCAGTACCTATACATTATAGATAGACAGAATATTCCATATTTGTGTACACAGAAGTTACAAAGCTTATAAATACATAGTTACATACGAGTACATACATATACTCACGCCTGTGTCCCAGAAAGGTAAGCACTAGGCAGAGACCTAGATCTCAACGTGCTTGGATCCAGACATACTTCTTTCGCGTCCACCACAGTCTCTTTACACCCGCTCACAACTTAAATACTAACATATAGGTACACAAAATACGATCTTATAGCTAAAACCGATTTATTCAGGACAACCTTTTGGTGAAAGGTGCGTGTCATCGGAAAAATCCATTTCGCGAAACGCATCGTGTGTTTGTAGTTTGTAGTGAAGAAGCTACAGCTCGATTCCCAAATAGTACAGACAGTAAAAGAAATAATACACTCACGGGCTGTGAAAAGGTTCTACTGAGCTAGCTAGCTTTATGATATATATATATTAGGTGCGTAATCTACATCAGAGTAGGTACCAACCTTAGGTTTTATTCTTTCTCGACAAACGAGCGATGAACACCGTTTCATCTCCTTCCAATATAACGAGGGGAGGTATCCATCAATATCAAATTGACAGTCAATGCTCGACTCGAAATCGTAAAGCCATTGAAATAACAGATCGAAGTTACAATCCGACCACGTTAACTTTACAACAGAAACAAATGCCAACACCAACTAAAGTTTATTAGGGAAACATCAGACTAGCAATATACGGGGGTCTAGTACAGCATTGCGATTCTGTAAAATCAGACATCTCACTTCGATCTTCATTCTCCCTTCACCTTCCACTTTACGTTCGAACAGAATGCCAATTTGAAAACTCACTCCGGATTCAGAATCGAGTTTTGACAATTAGCTTTATAGAATGCAATGCAATACTGGTTTGATAGTTTGTCGAAAACTATAAAAAATTACGTTTTCTCGCATACTAAGTGCTAATGGAAACTATCGTGAAACTTTTGACGTATAATGTATGCAGATGACAGGAGAAAACGGAAACTTTCTTCGTTTTCATAAATAGCGAAAACCGTACTAGAGGGGCAGAACAAGATGGTGTGTTACATACGAAAGCAAACACTGATGTCGATTCTGAAGGCGGAAATTCTAATTTTAATGCTGTCAAAACCTTAATTTTTTTGTTTAAAATGCGACTCTATGACTGTTCCCTGAAATCTCATTTTATACTAGCATTTTTTTTTGTTTGACAGCTTTAAAATTAGAATTTCTGCCTTCAGAATCGACATCATTGTCCGCATTTTGTTTACTGTCAAGCTGTTTTAAGTTCAACCTAATGACAAGCATTGTACCAATAAATAAAGTTACAAATCTTCTAACGGAACTAATTCAAAATAAGAGCTCAATGGTAAATTTATAAGGGGTGTTATTTGACGAGACTTTTCTGCCTAACATGCAAAATAGAAGAACCAGAATGTGCAGATGCAGATTGTCTGTTGATAAAAGTAGGCTTGGACACAGCTGTTATCGCTTTCTATAGATCACCCTCTGTAAAACATATTGATAATTACCTTAACTCCCTTGAAACTATAGCAAATTCTCTCAAATCATTTCGTAGTATTGTAATTATCGGGGATATAAATATCGATATAAAACCCACAAATACTGACAGTAACAGTTCACCATACTTAAATCTTACTAGTGAACTTGGTTTCCTTCCAGCCCATAATTTTCCCACAAGAAAGGCAAACTGTCTGGATCACGTCCTTTTAAAGTCTAACCACTCAGCCATAGTTACTGTTCTGGATACAGCTTTAACAGACCACCAAGCAGTACTTCTAGCACTTAAAATTAAAGCCAATGTTAAAAAACCTCCACCTACCTACAATAAGACAGATTATGATGGTGTAGTAGCTTACCTTAAGTCCTTTGATTTTGCTACCCTGGACGCAAGGGATTCCAATGTAGCGGCAGAAAACTTTATTAAAGTCTTCAACGAAGCTATCTCATTAAACACCAGAATCCTATCAATCCCATGCAATAGAAGAACAATTAAACCATGTATTACAGTAGGGATCTTGAGATGCATTCGAAATAGAGACCGTATGCACTTCAAACTTAAAAAGACTCCCACTGACGAAGTACTCAGGATAACATATCATAGATACAGAAACTACTGCAACAAAATCCTTAAAAAACTTAAGAATACTTACGAAAAACAAGAACTACAAAAAACATCTAAAAATACTAAATCCACATGGCAAACTATAAAAAAAATCACAAGTTCTGGTAAAGTTAAAACTAAATCTGATGCCCTTCTACGTGTTGAAGCTACAGAGGATAAATCAGTAGAATCAGTTAATATTTTTTTTAGTTCAATAGGTAAACAACTTGCCCAGGAAATTACAAAAAATCGATCAGATAACTTTGTACCTTCAAAACCACCTCCATTTGTACCTACAAGTTTTGTTCTCTTGAACACATCTGAAGATGAAGTAGAGTTAATTATTCGGAACCTGAAATCTGAAAGTGCAACAGGTTGGGACAATATTTCACCAAAACTATTAAAAATGTGTAAAGATATAATAGTACCACCAATTACAAAAATTTGTAACCTTGCTTTGAACACTGGTACATTTCCTGACGTGTTTAAGCGATCGCTTATTCATCCAATTCACAAAGGTGGAGATATGGACAGTGTCAATAACTATCGACCGATATCTGTGCTCCCCGCACTATCAAAAATTCTGGAAAAGATCCTCAACAATAGATTAATGAAATTTCTGGAACATAATAATCTACTATCCAGTTCTCAATTTGGCTTCAGACGGGGGAGATCAACAGAAGATGCAATAAATAGTTTAGTTGACCACGTCGTATCGAAGGTTGACATGAAAAAAAAGTGCCTTAGTATTTTCCTCGATCTAAAAAAGGCATTTGACACTGTCCATATACCCAGCCTTCTTATCAAAATGGAGAGAATTGGTATCCGTGGTCCTCCGCTTGAAATCTTTAAAAACTACCTAACCAGCAGAGTTCAGCGGGTAAAAATTGGTAGTCATGTGAGTTCTGATGCCCCTGTCACATTTGGAATTCCCCAGGGAAGTATTCTTGGCCCAAGTCTCTTCCTAATTTACATAAATGATATATGTCAAATCGACGTAAAGAAAGGGAGAACCTACTGTTTTGCTGATGACACAGCACTGGTCTTCCATGGGGAGACTTGGGAAGAGGCCTACTTTCTTGCGGAGAAGGGGCTTCAAAAAGTGGCTCATTGGTTAGATTCCAATCTTTTGTCTTTAAACATGGAAAAAACTAAATATCTCGCATTCTCCATTCGTAATAATACAGGGCCACCTACCAACTTACCGCTTAAACTGCATAAATGTAATGAATTACAACGAACTACCTGCGATTGTCCAGAAGTCTCACGTGTTGATCAAATAAAATACCTTGGTGTAGTCATAGATGATAAACTACGTTGGAAGGCACACGTAGATATGACTACTTCAAGAGTTCGAAAAATGATCTGGGTGTTTAGGCGACTACGTGGCATCGCGGACTTAAAAATCTTAAATATGTTGTATTACGCCCTCTGCTACTCTTTAATAAATTATTGCATTTCGGTTTGGGGCGGCTGTTGTAAAACGTTCATTATCCAACTAGAACGAGCACAGAGATCAGTACTAAAAGTAATGACTTCCAAACCATTTAGGTATCCAACAAATCTTTTGTATTCAACATGTAAAGTCCTCACAGTCCGACAAATTTTTATTTACCATACTATAGTAAATCACCATCTTATTGTCCCATATGATAAAACATTATTTGTTTCTGCTCGTCGTAACTACAAAATTTGTAATGTCCCCCCAACTCGAACGAGTTACATTCAGAAACAGCATTATTTCCTGGCTCCTTTTCTCTACAATAAGCTAAATGCAGTAGTTAAGTTCTATTCCATGACCTACACAAAATGTAAAAAGGCTCTTTTGGATCATCTTCTGATCTATTATTTTGACATGTACATAATCTTTTTTCCCAGTTTTTTAAACCTAATTATACTTAACTGAATCTCATCCCAAACTTTAAAAATTCTCCATTGTCATCGGCAAATCCAGTCGTTTTTCGTTATATAACTTATATTTTCTTATTGTACCTATTTACCATTTAACTTTATTTTGTTATACGTGTAAGACGCCTAGATTTATATAAACCTGCTAAGAGGAAACTGGCGTCCATAACACAGGTTCACACCTACTATGGAAGCCATGTAACCAATAAAACATTATTATTACTTTTAAGGTGTCAGATTGTTAAGTTGGTTAAATAAATACTTTTTTCATTTTTTTTTTTCATTTTTTGTTTTCCTCTGACACTCCATCTAGTTTGGAATTAAAATAGGTTGGCCAAAATTTATTGTAATATCTGACGGACGAGTTATGACTTTATCGTCTTTACGAATTTAGTTATCTTCCCTCTTTTACTCGTTGCATAGTTAGCGTTGTGGTAATATAGGTAGTACAATCTAAAATTAGTCGATTATTTTACAAGTGACCTCGGCTCGATTCATCGCTGTGTCGTGACCCCATGGACAAGAGTACCAGTCCGCTATATAATGGCGGGGCCACGGCCACGGCAACGCCACAGTAACGCAACAACCACCGCCACGGAACCTCTCAGTTTGACGAAAAATCCAGAGTAACTACCGTTACTTTGAAATTTAACCAATTGAAGAGTGCCAATAATTATCATATGCGATATGATAATTATTATGATTTCGATTCTGACGGCATACATTCATGGTATAATTATAATTTTAGAGGTGTCATGCTGTAAATTTTGCCAGCGACAAATAGATCTACGGAAACACTCAATCGAATTTAAAACCAACAATAATTTATCCTTTTGATTTTGATAGCCATTAAAATTAGAACTTGTGCCTTCAGAATGTTTGTTTCGGTTCTACCTTTTTTGGCATAAGATTTTTTTGCCTAATCTCGTATTGCATAGTAACGTTTGGTCAAAGTCTCGTTACGTCGAAAATCGTATGGCATAAATCTCGTTTAGTAAAAAGTTATTTCGCATAACATTGTTTAGCCTAATAATGGTATGGCCAAATCTTGAATAGCCTAATAATGCTATGGCATAGGTTTATACAAAGTAATAATATTCGTTTGGCTTTAACTTTGACGGAGCGTCTCCCTACATAGCGCAAACTGGTGCCTTGTATTGTTTCCGCTGTTTGGAAAACGCTCCGCTCCGCTTCGCTGCGCTCCGCTTTGGTTTTGATGAACATGTGCACCTAACACGCTCCTCCTCGCTTTGCTCGTCGTCGCACCTATTTTTAGGTTTCGATCTCATGGGGTTTGTAATAATTATATTGGTTGTTAACTTTCGATTTTTTGATCATACAATATCGTGATTTTCGGGATGTAGGAGAAAAATACCACAATTTGTACATTTACTACATACTTAATATATTATTTATTAAGATAACATTAGGAGAACAAGATTATACACAGGTATAGACGAACATAAATTTGAGCAAACGAAACTTAGGTGTTCAAAGATTGTGCCTAAAGAGTTTTAGACGAAACGAGCCTTATGCCACATAAGTCTTGACAAAGTGATGGTTCGGCCAAAAAAGTTTAGACCATACGAGTTATGCGAAATGAGTTTTGGTCAATAAAGATTATGCCAGATGAGCGGAACCCGTTTGTTTCATTTCATGATCTCATTGGTTTAAATCTTTTGTTTACCAGACTTGTGATTGAGAAGAAAAGCTAGGTTTGCTAAACTTGGACTTAAAATCTTACCCCCTTATTCATAGAGAAGTTACAGAACGTTTTAACTAATAAACTGTTTTGTCCCTCTCCGACAAAGAACATTCTGTTCTTTGACAGAGAGGGACAAAACAGTTTATTAGTTAAAACGTCTTGTAACTTTTCTATGAATAAGGGGGTTAGAAGATAGAGCACAATTTCGTACATTATATTTAACCGTAGCAAGGGAGGCGGACGCATAGCTGAAGGTACTCATACACAATGGTTGAAGGTCTCTGAAGGTTGATACACAGTTTTTCCGCCTTTTCGCGACTGCAGCGCCGCGAACGCCGCGCTACCTAGTGGCGGTCAGCGGAAACCGGAAACGGACTATTGAAAGAATCCTGTGGAAGAAGCCTGTTGAATTTTAACTGTCTGAACTCGCCACGATACGCACAATAATTTGTATATCTTATTAGATTTTCGTTAAAAATATACGTTAGGTTATGTTATGAGCATCAAAGCATCAATTTCATTCGCTCCAAAACCGCGTAGTTAGAAAATTTGTGACTTCATTCATTGGTACAACGGTTGTCATTAGGTTGAACAAAGGACGGTTTGACTGTAAACAAAATGCCGACAGCTTTTTGCTTTCTTTTTGTGTGCGACACACCATCTTGTTCAGATATCGTTAATCTAAGATTTAAAATTTGGACGACCGAATGGCGTAGTGGTTAGTGACCCTGACTACTGAGCCGAAGGTCCCGGGTTCGATTCCCGGCTGGGGCAGATATTTGTTTAAACACAAATATTTGTTCTCGGGTCTTGGATGTGCCCGTAAAAATGGCAATAGGCCCGCCCCCTATTACATTGGGACTAACATAACAACACTGGCGAAAAGTGGGTGCAGCAATGCACCTCTGCCTACCCCGCAAGGGAGTACATTAGTACAAGGCGTGAGTGTTTGTTGTTTTTGTTTTTTAAGATTTAAAATAAAAACTGAGATTATGTAGGAAGTATTACGGCTCCCCATACTTTATGCGCTTTGAAAATCTTACATAACTAGTACTAATGTAGGTAACTACTTCAATGTTGCTGCAGCATCATCATGACTGTTCATTCATCTAACCTAACTGCTATTTACACAGAAACCAGTAGCCTGTGCAGCGATCACAGGATTCGATACTATTTTCGAAACAACACAAACATATGGAAAAAGAATAGTATCGTCAACTGTCACTGTCAAAATGTAAGGCACATTTGTCAGTTCCAAAAGTGACATTTGTTTTTTTCTGTATGTTTGTGTAGATTCGAAAATAGTATCGAGTTCTGTGATCGCTGCACTGATCACAAATAATTAACAATCCATAAGCAGCGTCGCTCGCCTGTCAAATCCATACAAGTTACGTCAGATTTGACAAGCCAGTGACGCTGCTTAGGGATAATTCATTGCTAATGATCGGTGGTGGTAACTCCTACAGATTCCTAATATGACTTAGGGCCGATTTTTCAATAGTCAGATAAAAGTTATCTGGGGAATAATTCTGTTGCTGTTGCGTCAAAATGTTTGTATGTGACAATGACCGCAACAATTTTATTCCTCAGATAAAGTTTATCTGACTATTGAAAAATCAGCCCTTAATAAATTATACAATAGACTTTAGACATTAAAAGTAATGTAAAATTAAATCCGCAGGTTACATAAACTACCAATTGTATTGTATTTATTTATAAATTAATGATGATCCAAAAATATCTATGATGTTGAAAGCTTTCAAATCTTAAGAACAAGTGGTCATAAAATTGTATCAGCTAGATAGTGATGCTCAAAAATCTATTGTAAGAATATCGATTGTTAGACCTTATCAGTGCAGGAGAGGATTCAATACTATTTTCTAAACTACACTAAGGGTCACTTTTACCAAAAGATAAACGTATATAAAATAGTATTTAAATCAAATTTTAAATACATTTTGTACTAACTGACAGACGTATGACAGGCTACTAAATAGGTACGTTTAGCGTTTGGTGAAATTCCACCTTACATGGAAAAAACAAATGTGACTTTTGGAACTAACATATTTGCCTTACATTTTGACAGTGACAACTGACGATACGCAACGTAAACGGAGGTTTCGAATCTTATAATCGCTGCACAGTAATCACGAATTGTTGACTATAGTCGATAGGTAATTCGATATAAATTTGCATGACATCTTAATCAGCGCTCCTGTCGGTAACGCTAGAAACTATTAAACACATAAAAAACTCACGTGAACCGCCTATCGAATGACTATCGACTAGAGTCAACAATATTCGTACTACTTTATAAAATATTAATTTTACACAGTGGCCGCGTCGCTAAAAGCGGTCTCTTCAGGCCACCTTTGCGTGAGTGAGGAATGACTTTAGAACTATCGATATTCCTTCAACTATTGAGAGGCAACACTAGTTTATGCTAGGGTATAAGCAGTGGGCTTACTGTTTTTATTTCGATAGTTTAGATATTGTTGCAACGGAAAGATACTACTTATAATTAAATATAACCGTGCGTGGTACAGTCAGCATCATAAATAGGAATACTTATACACTTTTGTGCCTTGTCATACCTACTATATGTATAATCAATTAAATATATGTGAATGTATGAAAAAGCGGTGTATTATTTTGACCAGCAACCGTACCACCACCGATACATTATAAGCAGAGTCACTCGCCTATCAAACAGCTGTCAGATCCATACAAGTTAAGTCAGATTTAACAACAGAGTGACTCTGCTTAAGGGTCGGCAAGGGGGAATCGAGGGTTGGCATTGTCATAGAATTATGTAGTAAACGATGCTCTACAACCTTGAAAAAAATCACACAGGTAGTAGAAGAGTCTAGCTAGGTGCTGAATGATTCGAATTTAAGTAAATGCTTATGGATAACTGTAAATAAAATTCAGAATATCACGAAAAACCAGAATATCACACTCCCGTATTGTAACAACTGTTTCGTAATTATTAAGAATTTATATGATTTTTATCATATTATAAAGTTAAAGACTTGGACTAGGCGCTAAATACCTTGTTTTTTAATAAACACACACTTATTTTGTGTAAATTAATCCCAAACTTGAGCAATTTTTTTCTCTCAAATCTTCATACTTCTTCTTCTCTAATCTAAATATCTATGGCGGCTTTCTGTGTTATAAAATCATAAACACAAGTGACGTATCGGTATTGTAGACAGTAGCCACAAAAAAAACAAACGATAGATGGCGTGATTTGAAGATAAAGATACATTTATTCGACACATAGACAGCAACAACAAAAAAATACAGATTTAAAGAAAAGAAACACATACTTATACAAAACAACAAAGAAAAAAAAGGATAGGTACACATCAAAATAACTGGAAAAAATATAAGCCCCAATTTACTTGTGTGGGACAGGGAGTACCATAATATTTTTTTTGGGGTACTCCCCATCTATGCGAAATATCAGCTTGATATCTTTACCCGTTTCTGAGAAAAAAGGCGGTGAGAGACAGTCAGTCAGACAGACGGACAACAAAGAGATCCTATAACGGATGCTTTTTTTCTTTTGACGTTCGAAACCCTAAAATTAAGTAAAAATATTATGCTGCTACCAAAAAATGTACTTACAGGTATTGAAAAAGCGGTATATAGTACTAAACAAATTATAAACAAACAAAAAACCCGACTGCACGCTAAAAAGATGAAAACAAGTCCCAATGTTAATGGAAAGTATCGTAGGCGGGGACCAGCAGAGGGTTCACCATTTAGCTGAATGTTACTTAGAAAACGGCCTTGAGTGGCGGTCAAGTTTTTTTATTTGTAACTTTTTAGTTGTTTTTATTTTACGTCAGTAGTTCATGATCATTTTTTATTTCAATAATTTTGGTGTTGTTATTTAAATACCTTCAATATGCATATTTTTGTAATGTGAAAATCAAGCCTTTTCATTTGATACCTCACACGGCAAAGTTGAATTATTATTTTTTCGATCATCACGTTATGTCCTCTAGAGGGCGCTATGTACATTTTAATGGAACGTCACATAGCCTATAACCATCGCGCCATCAATACGCTTCTAACAATACCTCATACATCAAAATCTATCAAGCCGTTTAGGCTACAGGAGGGAACAAAAGAAACAGACAAACATACATACATACAATCAAAAAACATTACCCTCCTCCTTCGGCAGTCGGGTAAAAAGGAGTAAGACAGGGGGTCATTCTGAACTTTTGCTCTACGAGTTTTGGAAATTAACAAAAAGAAACCTTTTTCATAGAAACTTTGTTGGACATGTGACTTTTTACCATGGAAAACGAATATTTTTTTTCGCGAATTTGCAAATCTCGTAGAACAAAAGTTGTTCAGAATGAGCCCTTGAGTCATCCCCTTTTGGCTTAGTATAGCCCTTTTGCGACACTATGTATTTACTTTGCTTTGTCTTCGGGGTTCAGTTGGCTGGAGGATGCCCGAAACTTATTATCTACACTTTAATACTTGTAGTTACCTTTCTACAAGTAAATACCACATTTGTTTGAGAAAGCTAATCGGGTTCCGAGTATAGAGTAAAGTGGCACCCCTATTAATTTCTACTCTTTCCTGGTGCCTACCAGTGTAAGTAAGAATTATACTTACTTACCCTAAAATCACCCAAAATGTACTTGAACATAATTGTCAATAAAGTTGGCGAGTAAAAGTTTATCGACCCACTGTGCAAACTTACATGTGTGCGTGTCACTGCGTGTGCTGTGTGAAGAGCATTGAAAACCCAAAATTGGCGCGGCACGTCACCCTGTACGGGCCCTTAAGGATTGATAATTTTTATACGGATTAAAAATAATTTAGATTTTTGTACCATTTAAACTATCCTATTGTACCTAAGTCAAAAAATAAACTGTATATCTTGTAAAGCTACACATATAACTTAAACATGGCCAAGTACATATTAATGTTGTATGTACGGTGGCCTGCGCCTAAAAGTATACAGATGAGATACAAAATAGCGATCCATGATGATGAAGGGACCAGCTACATCTGTTATAAATCCGGGGACGTGTTGTGTGTGATATGTGTAGCAGTGCTGTTTATGTGGATGTGCTTGAGCAGCATGTGAGCTTGAGATCGCTATTTTAAAAACTCCGCCTGTATACTTTTAGGCGCAGGCCACCGTACCTAGGTACGTATGTTTTACTGAAGTAAAGTGGTGAAAAATAATTTATACCTTGTTTCACGGGAAAGTGATCTGATAAAAGCAAAAACTACCCTTATTCGGATGTAATAAGGGTTCTGTCAGATGTCTTTCTGCGTGAAACAAGGTATAGTATCAATTATACACTGTAATTTTCAGTATGTAGGTACATAATGAATGACAAAGTGTAACTTATTAAAGTACTTAATCCACTCCACTCCACTTTAACAAAGGTAATATTATAATTAGTAATTACCTAACTAAACTACTTTTCTGACGGTACAATGTGGCACCATAATGTCATTCGTTGTCGTCGTCCGACGGGGTCGAAAATTATCCGTAGCGTACCCTAAAAAACTGTTCCATATAGGTACACACACATATTATACACTGTAAGTTTACTCAGCCAGATCTACTTTCACTATGGGACCTACTCAGAAATCGAGAGAAAATTTACAGCAATTATAATAAATAGTTAAATTCAATATGCCAACATCATTCTAAATTGAATGAAATAAAGTTTTTATCGCGATTCCATAGACGGATTCATAGTTAAAGTTGTTCTGGATGATGGGTAAAATTAATGTATTATGAACCACCCACCAGCTGCACGGTAGCTGGTGGATGGTTCACTGCCGAAACATGTCATAAGCAATTAACAACCCATAATGTACCTATAGTGCCACAAACTTATCTGTTCTGGTGACAGCTCAAATAAATCTCTAATATTTCTTAATTCTATAAGATTTTAAGTTTGCTCGTATTGTTATTTCGCTCTTGCGGTGTTAATAAACCCATCTAATGTTTTAAAATATACAATTCATTAGTAAGTAATGATATATGGATCAATTTAGTTCGCTGTCACCGGAACAGATAAGTTTGTGGCACTATAGTGTCGTTGCTCGCCAGTCTAACATCTGTCAGATCCATACAAGTTACGTCAGATTTGACAAGCGAGGGAGGATTGTTAATTGTTTATTTTTCAGTGGTGTCTCACAATAAAATTCCACCCAGTATTATATACGTATTTAGAGGCCACACATTATCAGTGGTGTGGTTTTCATCACAACAATAAGCTTCATTTCACTCTATTACCGGTAATAGAACAACAAAGCGCCTTACTATCCTCCGACAAAGGAGCTTATTCTTTGCCACAAAGACTTTTAATAAAGTCGATATACCTAAGGCGTATCAAAGAAGAACATTATTCAGGGCAACCCTTTTTTCCAGAGATCCTTGGGCTATCTAATCTAATATGTAATTTAAATCGAATCGCGACCAGACTTCTGTAATTCGCCGGATTGTGTTCTGTTAAGGAAAGCGTATTTATTGTAAGATTTTCTGTAATACAGAAGCCAGATTATTATGTCACAAACACAGTAGTGCGACTTTAATGGAACCGTAAAACTGTATTTATTCCCACGAAGCTATTAGAAATGTTTTTTAAGACGCGACGCTTAGACATTCATTGTATAGATCAAGATCGAAAAATAAATAAAGATTAATCAAAGCGACTAACTTCAATGAACTACCTAGTGAATGCATGAATTTTATATTAGTAAACGTTTTACACTCACGGGCAATGAAAAGGTTCCACTGAGAAAAATACCAAATTACTCTTTAACGGAAAAGGCTAGCTTAATGATGCCTTCTGCAACATTGAAGTACATTTAACAGAGCATCAGGATATTACCAACAAAATACAGTAATATATTGTAAATTTTTTAAATTAAATGTTTGAAAATATTGGGCTCTGGTTTGGTGTCCGCATTTTGTGAGTGGAACTATTTCATTGCCCGTGAGTGGATTAACTCTAACTGCCAGTTTCATTAACTCTATCTACCGATGACTGGTAGTTACATTCATACTATTTTGACACATAAAAAGTTACAGCCTGTCAAAATCGTAGGAAAGTAACTACCAGTCATCGGTAGATATCTGAGGTAGATATAGTTATTGAAACTGGCAGTAAAACGTCGAGTATGTTTGACTGTTTTGTCACTTTGTCAAAGAACAAATTGTTTAAGGGATAGGTACTTTATAAAACTTTAAAGGAATAACAGGGATACTTCATAAAACTTTTAATATAGGTATTTTTAAACTATATATTATTATTTTTTTCAATGTCCTACTCATAGCACGCCAGGTGTCAGGAGGATATGCTAGTATATACTAAGTCTATGGTTTGACAGTTGCAATTTGTTTTTTAAGAAGAAGAGTGGACGTTGTTCAGTCTACTAATTCCCATTTGTAGATGAATGTACCCATCATACTAAGAAACTTTCACTATGGGACCAACTCTCAGAAAATAATAAAAAAACAACAGTTTATTTTTATTTTACTTGACCAATTAAATACGGAACAGTAAAATAAAATACTTACATTATACCTACAGAGCGGGAAGCCCGAGAGGTATGTTTAATATAAAGTTAGGTTAATTATGCTGTTTTCCTCATTATTGTTAATTAACAATCCGATACCTATACAGGTTGGTAATAATTATTAAAATAAAACAAACATTGATAAATAATGCGTAGGTATTTACGACAAAAAATCTAAACACTTTTTTATCAGCTCAAGGTTATTTGGTAATTAAATTAAATAAATAACGTAATTAACATAACTTTGATATTCTTACCTATAACGAATCAAGTAGACTTAAAAAACTCAGAGATGAGTGGATACTCATCTGTATAAAATCAGTTACATACGGAAATTACTTATATTTTATTGAATAAACTACCCACATCCGTAGAAAAACTTTATGCAGATGTGATGAAGACATAGATGCTTTGTATTATGCCCTCGACACAAAAGTACAGTATCTGTCTGATATCATAGCCCCGAATGGCTGAACCGGTTTTAGTTTAATTTTTCTATGCTTCAACAACCGTAAGTACCTTCACTTGCCGAAAAATACGCTAGTCTGAAACCTCTCCAAGCTGCGAAATCGTATCGTCTAGGTAACGAGTATATGATGAAAGGTAACTTAGCACCGAAATACATTATAATTGGATAATTGGCTGGAGTTCAATGTCGCAGGAAATCAATAGTACTGAAGTTACATAATATTATTATTTGTTGGATTTGGTGACTTTCGGACGCTTTTAATGGCTCATATCAACATGAAGGTGAAATGTATTTACGTTTAAAACGAATACCTACCTATTGAAACATAAAACAGGGTGTTGCATAATTGGTATAAGTACTATGGAAAAGCACGAAAAACGCGAATATCCAAAAGTCGTAGAAAAAAATTGGTTCAGAATGACTGAATTAATTTTGTTAGGTACAGTGAAACTATAAAGTCCTGAAATTAAATGAGGGCACTGCTATCTTTCATGTAGCAACCCTATATAGCGAAACATAACTGACTTTGATACTTGAAATTTTGCCTGTTAACTTCCTACCTATTTATGTATTTTAAAAACAACTTACCATCCACTAAAAAGCTCTTATACAAGCTAGAAGGTGTTAATATGAAGGCTAATAGTGAAACCAATAAATATTTATTTAGATAACGTTATTACATCTGTTTAAAAAAACTGGATCTGTTGACGAAGGGCACACATAGTAAAGACATCAATTTCTCTTTTTGGACGGCCAGTTCTGTTTCTTCCAGGAGTTAGGAATATTCCATATTTTGCCCTCTTTGGCACGCTGGTCCGATATAACTATAAAATAAAATAAAAAAAATCTTTTTGAGTTACACAATGCCCCCCAAATTCACACAATGTGAATTTAGTAAGTAAACAAACATATATCTTCAAGTATCAAAATGTTAAGGTTTGACTCAACTGAAACCAGATGAAACCTACAATCAGTGGTATGTAAACAACGTTCGACTAGGGCTCTAAACCTAGGTTTATCGATAAATGAAGCGTTGATACTAATAAAAAATGAGTTATTACAATTTGTACAATGCTACATACCCGTCATAGACGCTGTACGAGCGTAAACATCCTCCAAATTCGACAAAATGTGTCCAGCTTGATGTTCCGCTAAACATTGTATTAAAACTCGATAAATAACTTCACTAGCTTGACTACGAATATTTTTCTTCATCTTCCTAATTGCAACCAAGCGTAAATTGTTGCTTTTATCTAGATTATCCTTATAATTAATAAGAAAATTCAAAAAAACAGCCAACCGCCTATTGACATAAACAATTGTTATGACTTTTATGTTTCTTTTCTAATGGTGCCAGGCTCCTGAAAATTTTAGTTCCTCAAACATTAATTTCAGGACTTTATAGTTTCACTGTAAGGTTCTTGACAATCAAATCAAGTCAATCTGTACCTACTTTAGTACCTACCTTTAACACTGATTTACTATTTATAAATCGAAACAAAACAATAAGATGAAAGTATTAAGTTTGTAGAACAATTAAATTATAAAAGTAATCAGAGCAGACATCCTTTTCCTGTACCAGATTGTTATATTTTTCTTGTTAGTCAATGTGAGATAGATAACAATACGAGTATAAGAAAAATATCTAAGTAAGTAATAAATTTATATCTGAGTACGTAACATAATAATATTATATTATTATATTTATCTATAGTATGTGTTTTACAATCCCTATAAACTAACATTATAAAAAGTAAATATTTCTATGTTGGTACACTACATCTAAAAAAGGTAACTTACGTAAGCTCTGTCTGAATAAGTATTTGAAACAGAAATAATTTTGGAAGTGAGATAAGTTAAAATTTGATTTATCATACTTCCGTAACTGACATAGCAATATCAAAATATTCAGGAAAAACGATTTTTAATGTGTACCAAATAGTTTTTTTTTTACTGAGACAGAGTAGTGATCAATATAAACGAGTAATAACTAATATCAAGACTTCGACCATTTGTATATAATCAAATTATCAAGATAAGAAATATTCTAGGTCTTTAAAATTCTAAAGATAAGTCATTACCGATCGGACTCCACAGCTCCCAAATAGTATCCCGGTATACTGGGATTCACGTAACATGACCAAAAATTGTGACACAATATTGTTAGTGATCTATCTATATCTGGTGACTGAACTGGCCACTTTGCATTTGTTCATATACGTATCCGTTTTTTGGAGAAGGCTTATTTGTAAGAAGGCAGCTATACTATATAATTGATTATTATTTTTACCACTTATTCTCTGAATGTAAGTAAAAATGGCCTGAAAATTGGCATGAAAATAGCAAAAAATAAATATACATATATTTTTTTAATTTCAAAGACACACATCCGATTGCAGCTTAAGCAGGTACCGTTCACAATACAATAATATAAAAACTGGTCAAGTTTCGTTGATCCAACTGTATTCCCGCACAGAATCCAGCCAACAGCATGTAGGTAGATAGAGAAACCAATCAGAATCCTCCAATACGCTTCATACGGAACATTAATTAGTTGAAGCCTGTGAAATATTTCCGAGAACCATCTATAAATGTAAGGAAATGTCTCAGCCTTGGTACTCTGCTATGAGTCTGTGACATTCAAATATAGTAATAAAGTTGGCGTAGTAAGTTAGTAACTATCATGTAACTATATAGTTTATGTGCAGTAAAATGACTGTAAGGTCACAAAAACTACTTATTGTAAAAAAAAATGTTGCAATGAGCTTGTTTGACTTATTATAAAAGCTCTATGCAGCAGAGTAGTAGGAGCGACAGCGCCCAATCTAATACCAATCTTGCAAGCGCCGCCGCCGCCGCCGCCGCCGTGTTCACTGTTTTCCTTCTCTAGTGTTTGTCACTGAAGCTAAGAAAAAGATATATTAATTCTAACCACCTACAAGATGAAAAAATGCACCTCTGACTAACCCTAGGACCTACTAATTCAAGGGTTTATACTAGTTCATGTTTACTAGCTTTTCTCGCGAGATTAAAAGGTTTTCCCGTGTAAATATTCTTCACCGTTCCGGTATTTCAAAATCCTGTTGGATTGTGGTATTTATTGTACTAAAAACCAACAGTGTAAAGAGGGTGACTCACGAGGTCATCTGATCATCAAAGTTTCTATCAAGAGGCAATCATTTTATTCGCGTATTTCCGAATGTCTCCAAAGGAAAACCAACTTAACTTGTAACGGAACATAGTCCGTCCGTAGCAGACTTATACATTATTACAATATTTATGTATAGATTGGCGAATTTTTTATTATAAGCAAAATAAGACTATACGCTGGTTGGAAAACACAACCATACCGCGATGTAGAAATGCCACACTAGTGCCATCTAGTGGGTTAGACTCGATGACGCATTTCCTTATATGGTAATGTTCGGGGGGTGTTGTGTCGTTCGAATCGACAGATACCTAGAATAAGTACAAGTCTTATTGTTGACGCTTAGAGTTTAAAGAGATATCATACTAGATTCGGTTATATTATGTTTCAACCGTTTATACGGCTCTGTTAATTATTGTTTGATTATTGAAATGAATGACGCCATAGTGATAAGTTATTATTATGAGGATCAGATTTGCACAACACTAATTTACGCGACACTTTACGTACTACGCCTCCTTGACGCTCAACTGAGTATCTTTTAGTTCTAATTAATTGAATCAGGACTTAAAATTAGTAAATACTAGTTAAATAATAATAATATTAATTACCAATAATTATAGAACAATAGTTCATCGGTTTATTACCTTAAAAATATTTAATAGTTGTGTTATTGTCTAGCTCAGTGGCGCCACCTGTAGTCGAGGATCTTAGGGATGGGGGATCGATAAAGTTCGATTGATGAACCGGGAAAAGAAAAAGAAAAAGAGAGTCGATGGTCAGGGAAGGCTATAAATAGGATTCGGGAAGAAAACTCGCCCTTGGTCTTCTCGTGGAGTTTCGGGTGATAGGATGGAGCGTTTGCATATGGGAGTGATAGTGGGAGTGTATTTTATGGCGGGGTGGTTTTGCAGCTTCGACCGGCCGGCGGCGGCGCCTCAGGATCCTCAGCTAAGTGTCGATAGAATTTTGTCATAACCACTATTTAGAGGTATCACAGCATATCTATACTTCACCCCATTCTTTATATTAGAATATCTACCTACTTTGTTCTGGTTTCAAAATTAGAATATTTTTCATAACCTAAAAATCCAATTGTTCCCCATTATTTATTGTTAAGCTTCTTGGCAATTTTGAAATTGAAGGCTGCTAGGGTACCTAGGCTTATTAGGAGAGACCCAAGGAAACCACCTTTTACTTCATCAATCAGCCTTAAAGATTCTATCACATAAAACAATCAATTTACAAGTATAAGTACATTCAACTATAGGAAAATTACCCCACTTGTTTCATCAAGCTATCTTTGTTTACCTGGAAGGAATAAACTTAGTTACTTAAGTATATCAATATATTACAGATATTGAATAGTATGTTCTATTGAGATGATGACTAAGGACTCAAGTAGTTAAGTATATTACTTTTACTCACAGCATTCTATCTACCTGAAATTGTTTCACCCAGCAATCTTTGCCTACCCAGTAAAGAACAGACAGTAGGAAAATACAGACCATTAGGTGTACCTATGTTTCATTGTGGTGGATCATTACCTATGTCCCAACATATTTGGTTTACAAACTTACTAGGCCTACACAACAATCTGAATAAGTACCTGAGTATTAATAATGGATGATTCATCAGATATATAACATAATTATGTGGAATACTATTCAGTGATAAGTACTTGCAATCTAAGTAAATCTATTAGGTAACTTATTAGATCATTCTGAAATTGTTTAGGTTACTTACAAGGAATTCATATTCCTAGGTAGTCGGTACTTATTTACTTATCTCCTGAGATACACAATATAAACATGTTTCTACCAACTCCATCTAGTTCTCATGTAAGCATGTACTTATCTATTCAGTCTTGAAACCAGAATGAAGAATATGCTTCAGGTTATTCATACTAAACTATGAATCCATTTAGCAATATTGTATTCTTATTTGAATGAGCATTTCTATTAAGTATGTACTTAATTAATTAAAAAAAAAAAAAAAAAACTTACAGCTAGCTCAGTGTACTTTGATTCTCTAAGAGTGGTTATTATAAACATTACTTATTACTTGTATTCTTAATATTTGAAATGATTTTAAACATTTTTCCACCGGGATAAAAATGGGCCGAACCATATTTTTCATAAAATACTATGTTTCTACTTGAATAATTACTGTGTGTACTTGTGTGATTCACTACTTTAATGATTCTCTATGGTTTTATTATGGATTTAGCTACACTTGGTAAATTCAAGTATTTGAAGTATTGTTCATCAAAAAAAAAAAAAACATACTTTAACAATTAGGCAGCAACAAAACTAACATACATTTAAGGGACACCAGTGTGGTATTGTTTGCAAAACAAATCTACTTTCAAACCATTAGTTCAGAACTAAGAAACCCAGATTCTAAATTTATACTCACTTACTAGGTATTTGATACTAGGTACATTGTGTAAAATGTGGGTTTGTATAAAATGCATTTCATCTTCAAACCAGTTAGATGCTAAGTAGGTAGGTTTAGACTGTGGGAGAGTAGGTTATTGAATTGAAAAACATGCTATCCTTTTGTATCTCATGTGTGGTGAATGTTATTGATGTATAGTTAGTGGATCTAGGCCTCTTACTCATTGATGTGATAGATATGATTTTGGTATTTACTTACCCATCTAAGTATGTAAAGTTTGCTTTATTGGAATTCAATAGGTATTTACTTCAGTACCTCAATTACTAGTTATGTATCAGAAAACAGAATAGAATTCATGTAATTTAGTAAGTATTCCTTTTATTCAATGGTTATATTGGCCATAACTTGTACCTGACTGACTGTGACTAAGACAATTCTTATATATTCAGCAAGTTAATGATAATTTATAATACTTAAAAACCTGCATTATACCCTTTTATTAATATAAATAAAGATTGATTTTGCTTTGGAAAAGATGTTAAGAATATTAAACAAAATTAATAAATAATAGGGTCAATGAGTCAGTTGCCGACCTAGTTGAGCACCAACTTTACTTTTACTAAAGTTATCTACTTGTCTGATTAAATAAAATAAATACCTTCAATTAGATACTTATACCAGTAGGGTCAATGTGTTGGATGGCGGCCATAGGAGCACTAACACTATTTTAAGTTAACTGAAATATTTGGAAAAGATAAAATAAATATTTCCATAGTGAATATTCATGCAATTTTACTTTTGAAGGTTAAATGGATATCATTTGCTATATATTATTGACTGTGACCATGACAACTTTTACATATTAAGTGATTAGTAATAATTTATTATACTTATTATTCTCCTTTAATTCTGCTAATATAAATAATTATTGATTTGGGTTTGGATAAGATGTTGATAATATTAAACAAAATTTATAATTAGGGTCATTGAGGCGATTGGCGACCATAAGAGTTTCAACTGTATTCTATTCTAAATAAAATTTACTAAGTTTTGAATAAGATAGGAAAATATTTTCATAGTACATGAGTTACTTACTACCGATAAATAAATTGAAATGACTTCTTATCAGCTTGGGTAAAGGAAAGCAGTTGCTGAATTGGATTCTTCTTACAAACTGACCAATATACATACTATATACAGGAGGAGATGATGACAGTTAGTTATTAATAAGTAATGTTGAGCTTGACTGTGATGAAGTTAATTAGAGGCAGGGAAACCACCTCGAACAACTTGTAGGTACCATGGTAGACACAAGCCAGCATCGATAAAATATTAATTGTCACATAACTCTGAGATCTACAATATAGAGATACATTTGAGTGATTGCTCTTGACACAAGCTGAAATGGGAGATAGTAATTATATTCTAATTATGTCCATTATTGGAAGACATTGTACTGTGACGATACACATGAGTAGACTCAGGAAATATCCGTGTCGAATAAATGTATAAGTGGACTCAGGGAATATCCGTGTCGAAAATACAAGAGTAGGCTCAGGAAATATCCGTGCCGAATAACTATTACACATTATGGATATATAAGATATCCGTGCCAAATAACTATTACACATTATTAAGTAGACTCAGGAAATATCCGTGTCGAATACATGTATAAGTAGACTCAGGGAATATCCGTGTCGAAAATACAAGAGTAGGCTCAGGAAATATCCGTGCCGAATAATTATTGCATATTATGGATACAGAAGTAGGCTCAGGAACTATCCGTGCCGAATAACTATTACACATTATTGATACATTAAGTAGACTCAGGAAGTGTCCGTGTCGAATAAATGCATAAGTAGACTCAGGAAATATCCGTGTCGAATAAATACTTAAGTAGGCTCAGGAGATATCCGTGCTGAATTGTGAAGCTGAATAAAATATTATTAACATCATCTGGATCCCAATCAATAGATCCTTTCCTAGGGACTGACTGACAAAAAAAAAACAGTTTGAATAGAGCCAGTGGGCTAGAGAAGGTAGATGGGTCTGGTGGACAGATCTGGTCGTCCTTCATAGGGTGTGCGAGGCGGGGCGCACCTTCTATTCAAATTAAAAACCCTTTTTTTATAGATAATTTTGTATATATTTAAATTACTTTTGTTTAATTAAATCATGTATGTTTTAAGAAATAACTATTGCTTGAGCTTTGTTCTGTTGTCCTAACAAATAGATAAACTAGGGATTATGAACTAGGGTTCTAGGGATTAGTGCTAGGGTAGGGATTCTCTCAACCTCCTAAAAGAACTTGAGTTACTTCGGAAATGTAGAGTCCTAACCGCTAGACTAGACGATCACGTATTGGCCAAACGAATAATGCAAAACACGTATACCGTTACAAGACTTCTCTTCAGTTCGTTTCAGTTTAGTTAGGGCGAAAAATACGTCTCAAATAGGTAGGTTAGAGTCCGAAGAGAGTCACTACAGGGGGGGGTATATTACAATTGGTGCCGTGACCAGGATAGGGTGATCAGAATTATTAAAAACAGGATCGGGTTATTAGGAACGTTATTTTATTTGTGTTTTGCATTATTCAAAAACTTAAAAGGCTTTTAGCCTACAATTGTTGCCGTGAAACGGAAGGGGATTGAGAGAAAACGTTAATAGGAAAATCATATGTGTAGGCGTACAATAAAAAAGGCATTTACAGAAAAAAAAACAATTAAAAAAAAAATATAATGTGTACACTTAGGTAATACATTTTGTTTGAACCATTTAAAAGGTCAATAACTGGTAACTTTACCCTTTTAAAAAAAAAAAAACTTAGCATAATATTTGTATACTTGTATACATTTTGCTTGAAACATTTGAAGTGCCGATATGTGGTACTTTTACCCTACTGTATACAAATTTGTTGCATTCAAACTTAGTGTGCTTAAAATACGTGTAGGTTGCCTACAAATGCATTAGTAAAACAATCAAATAGGTTATAGGTAGCGTCCTGTCATTATTATTTTGGTAAAGACATGACATTGTGATTTAGAAGCTGCGCACACTTTACATGGTTCATTTATACCGATCTTACCATGGTGCACTTGAAACTGGTAGGTTTGGCGCATGGATGTTGCGTCATTTTCTGTAATTATTTCATTAAATTAATAAAGGAAAAGGGGTACCTATAGTAAAATAAAGTAGGTACCTACTAAGTAAACGAGAATAAACTAGTAAGGTCAAAGACCGTTCGAAGTTAGCGTGGTAGGTAGCTATAACTAACAGATGTTTTGGTGAATGCAAACTTTAGTAAGTACCTAAGTATTTGTTTACCTATTTAATTTTTTCTACGACTACGATTGTCTAGGGAATAGATTTTTTGTTATTTATACATACATATACACATATTATAGGTAGATAGTAGACACATTTTAATAAGTGTCAGTTTCACAGCGGCGGATGAGATATATCTACTCATGGCAAATTTATTTTGATTGTGTGCATCCGATTTTAGGTTTAATTCCAAGTGTACTGTCTGTCTACTGTTATTTTATACTTCTACTTACCTTTAAATAAAAGGTAAATAAGGATACAACAGGAAGAAGTTAGCTAGCTGTATTTGATGTTCGAACCTGATTACCTGTAGATAGCAATGATTAATTGCAGTTCAAGAGTTTTAACACAGGTGGCGCTGGTATACATATTAAAATATTTTGCATTGTATAATTTTCTTACTCATTTATTTAGGTAGTCCGTTATGTGGGTTTAATTAAACCATAAAGGAAGAGTGTTGTTATAGGTTTGGTGTATGTTTATATGCTGATATATTTATACTTTCAACGCTAGAGAAAGGGGTGTAATGAGAATTAGTTATGTATGACAAATAAATTTTGCCAGCATAGAAAAGATAGGATTAGTGTTGGGTTTTATGTCAAGGTGACTTTTACCCACGATAGAAGGGGATTGGTGTCATGAATTTGGTATGGATGTAGGTGAGTTCTAGGTACCTGACGTGTAGGTACCTTACGGACAAAGGAAAGGGCTGTTATAAGTTTAGCGAATATTATTGTTATGAGTTTTGTGGATTTTAGTAATAGTATATTCAGCTTTCGTGGGGTTAACTGAATATGTATATAGTTACCGCATTCGTGTCGACAAAATTAAAGACTGTTTTGTACAGGTTCAATGACCTTCATGTATGTACCTATTTAATTAGGCAATGATAGGTAATGTTACTTCTTATTATAATGTCAGTGACAAACAGCTGTCCAGCTCCAGTGATTGTCACTAAGGTGTTTGTCACCGTGGTTAAAAGATTATGTAGTGGGATCAGTTGTCGGTGGCTGTTTGCCGATGCCGGAGGCACTGTTCGTGTGTTGGGTACAGTGGATATGTCACTCCTTTCGTTGTACCTACTTCAATGGCATGTATGTAGTAGGTATGCGTTTTGCTAATACGCAGGTATAGGTAATTAGGTATATAATTGGAACTAGGAGGGGAAATCGATACCTAGCATGTGGAGAAAGAGAAGTTATGATATTATGATCTTATGTTTCTACATGTATGTAAATACTTAGCTGGCTACACTACCCAATGTTGTGGTGGATAGTGACCTTGACTACTGTCTCGAGTTCGATCCTCGGGTTTTTGGTGTTCAATGTGTGTTGTGGTGTTAAATTTATGTGCATGGAGATTGTGGAGGTGGCTCTCTGTTGTTGGGGAATTGGAGGAGGTTCGTGTCCTGCCGTGTATACCTAAATACAGGCTGCGCGTGAGTGCGTGCTAGCTACATATAGTATAGGTACTGGATTGCTAATTGCGTGTAGGTGCGATTGAGTATGGATTGATATTGTGAATAATGTGCACGACATTAGGGATGTTATGAGATAGAGGAATGATAAGATTACGGTGTAAATAAAATGAGCTAGTGAAGGAAACTATGTTCGTATTTACATACTTACTTATATCTGATTTTATCAATGTGTTAAATTAGGGTGGCTTGGGTTCATCATCATCATCGGCCGTAACATCATTAGATTAAAAGTTACACACAAATAGGTATTCATAGGGTTACTTCAATGTCGTCATCACATATAGGGGGTGTTTAGGACTGTTCCCAGGAGAGGAAGCTGGAAGGCATAAGATAGTGGGGGTGAGCCTAGTGAATGTATGTTACAGTTCTTTAAAAATAGCTTGATTAGAATGACAGCTGTCAAATCCATACATTTTATTTGTCACTTCTTCGCTTTCAAGGGAAACCCAACTTTATTTAGCAGGCATAAGTCAAAGTCAAAGTCAAATGGTTTCATCATCAGCCAATAATCGTCCACTGCTGGACATAGGCCTCTCCCAAGGAGCGCCACAACACTCGGTCCTCGGCCTTCCTCATCCAACCACTACCCGCCACCCGCCTAGGGTCGTCGGTCCGGCGGGCAGGAGGGCGTCCCACGCTGCGTTTGCCTGTTCGTGGTCTCCACTTGAGAACTCGTCTACCCCAACGGTTATCGGTTCTTCGGCAGATATGACCAGCCCACTGCCACTTCAGCTTGCATATTTTGACAGCTATGTCGGTAATCAAATGGTTTAGTCGACGTAAAACTTTACAATTATTTGTCGATAGTCATCTACCAGGAAGATCTGTCAATCAAACGTGGTATATTTTAAAGGGCTCATGCTATATTTTATAAACTATAATATGTGTATTAGATTATAATGATGTGTTAGATTATGATGGCCAAGATTCATAATCATCGGACGGTTCAACATAATATTAGGTAAATGTCACAGAATAGGTATCCTTAGGGCTGCTCCGATTTTATAATCATCATCATCAGTAGGGGGTGTTTACGAATAGGTGACATAAGAGAGTGGGGGTGTCTCTTAAAGTGAGTAAATATGGGCTGCTCCAATTTTATAATCATCATCATCATCAGTAGGGTGTGTTTAGGAATATGTGACATAAGAGAGTGGGGGTGTCGCTTAAAGTGAGTAAATATGGACTGCTCCAATTTTATAATAATAATAATAATCATCATCATCATCAGTAGGGGGTGTTTACGAATAGGTGACATATGAGAGTGGGGGTGTGTCTTAAAATTAGTAAATATGGTTTAAAAATGTAGGAATGTTTATGAATGAGAGTGTAGTGAGGTGATTGAATTGAGTCAATCAATACTATAAAATAGGAAAGACGGTTGTGATGTGAATGTGGGTTAAGTATTGTTCTGTTGTTACACACGTGGGGGTGAGAGTATTCATCTACAGAAATAGATAAGAGCTTAGGTTATTTGACAATTTGAATGCATTTTAAATTTGACTGTCTTGGAGTGAACGAATGTGCCTAACTTACCTAAGTAACCTAAGTACCTAAGTAAAAGTTAGTTCATGAACATAGATAAATATTTTAGGGTTGTTTAATTTTGGGGGTGATAGGTACACCATTTAAATCATTGGTACTCAACCTTTTTTATGTAAGGGCCACAAACACGTTTAAGTCATTGTACGCGGGCCGCAGGTTGAGTAGGGTAACGTAACGTACCTAGGGACATTTTCGACTACCCCAACTTTGAATGAAGCTATCGCAGCGTACAACTAAGATATTAATGTGAAATTTTCTTTATTCGGTAGGATATATAATCTATTATCACTAGTATTTGTGCTTAAGCTTTAGTGTGGCCAGATTTTATTAAATTAAGATAAAAGTAAAAATGCTTGTTTTGACCCAAGGTACGTTACACGTTTGTACCTTGGGACACTGTTTCCTATAGCTTTGTACTATGGAAAATGCAAACTTCTAAATAACGCCTTATATCTCTGTTCTTATTTATTTACTGCATCTCTCTTCTGTCTAGTTTCACTCTGGCACTAATAAGAACAGAGATATAAGGCGTTATTTAGATGTTTGCATTTTCCATAGTACAAAGCCATAGGAAACAGTGTCCCAAGGTACAAATTTAATCGTGTCCCAAGGTACAAAAAAGCAATATTTAACCAAAATTTAAATATCTTTATTTTTAATTAATAGGAATCTTTCAGATAATTGCCATGTCATAAAATTAAATAACTGAAAAGTTATACGTGACATCCATGTCTTTATTTTGAGCATGCCTCAATGAGATAAAGCAACACAAAAAACTATACAAAAGCTACTTTTGACTTCAAAAAACTTCATGCTGTCTTCACCACACACAAGATGCTGGTATGATCACGAGACTCACTAGTTTTGCCAAGCGAGTAAAATACTATGCCTAGGGTAGAATTTTAATGTGTTTATTTAGCCGGTTTTTAAAATACAATCAATGTCCCGAGGTACAAGTGTCCCAAGGTACGTTACGTTACCCTATAGCTGATTTAAATTCTCATTGCACTCCTTTAAATAACTAATTGATTTTGTAAAGGATTTTGGGTTAAACTAAAAGTTATGGATTGGAATAGGATTATTGTTATTATGATTAGTGATTAGGAGAGTGGATAAATTCTTAAATCAAGGGGGTGTGTTGTGTACTTACACAAGAGGGATAGTAAATAAGTTTCTACTTGGATTTAAGTTTAGGTACAGGTTATCTGAAGGTACAGTGATGATGGTCACACCGTGTAACCGTGTCATTTATTCATTGGCCCTGTAAATTTTATACTTTTGGGCGCGCTAATGTCGGTGACTACCTATACTTTGGTATGGTAATGAGATGGAATGTAGTTTTGGAGTACTTCTTCCTATACTTAATAACTTTACCGTGATAGATTACATTTTATAATATATATTTTTTTTTGTGAAGGTGATAAGTGATGGTTTTTAAATTCATACCTACTGCTGAACAATTCGGATAAACTACTGATAGGCATATAAGACATTTGCCGAGCTTCTATAAGGGGGCTATCAAATGAGTTATCTAGTAGCATTGCTTATTGGATAATGATATCTTTGTCGTTTTTATTGTCTCGACCGACTAAGACTTTCTGCGATGGTCTACAGTGCGGGCTTTCAACGATCTCATATTTGAGAAGGGAATAGTGTGACTTTGGATCTCAACTCAAATATTTTTCATTAATGAGTTATTATTGATTTGCATAAATCACAAAGACATTGAGGAGGAACTAATTTAAATGTCACTCAATGCGCCGATCGTTCTAAGAAAGTACTGTGAGACATATAGAGCGTCTGGTGAGCTTCTATAAGGGGGCTATCAGATGAGTTATTCATTAGGCTAAAAATACAAGCCTCTTGAATAATGATACTTTTGTCGCCTTCGCGGGAGTGCTGGTTTGGTGGGGCGATATTAATCTGCAGTGGGGGATTCGAAGTTGTTCCGTGTTCGAGGTAGCGAAGGGCACAACGACTGTTATCTCGAATACTTTGTTTACGCTTACCACTGGTTACAATTTTAGTGTGCCGTAATTTATTAATTAATATTTACGTAACTAAGCTATAATTAAGAAGTACTTCCGGAGATGCATTTCTTTTCGTTAAAAGTTTCGTTCAGCTATTTGTTTTTCTTATAAACTTTTATCCTGTTGTCACTATAGCTTACAGGTTTACATAAAGCTAGGTAGGTTTAGTAAATGCTGAAGGTGATGGGACCCAGGGATTCTTGGGTTTACCTTACAAAATTCTGTTGATAAAAGTGTTGTGAAGGTGTTGAAGTGGAGTTAATTCAAGTAGAAAAGTAAAACGATTCGGGTAAACCACTGATAGGCACATAGGGCATTTGGTGAGCTTCTATAAGGGGGCTATCGAATGAGTTGTTCAACAGGACTACTGATAGTGTAAGCCTATTGGATAATGATACCTGTGTCGTAGATGGTGTCCGCTTGACTGGACATCCGGTGAGGATCTACAGTGAGGGCTCTAATCGATCACATATTTGAGAGGGGATATGGGTCTCAACTCAAGTATTTAGTTTAACATTGTTACTTAGTTTCTTTTCTTAATTGCAAAGACATTGGGAAGAAAACAGTAAGCAATTCACCCAATGCATCGATCGTATGGAGAAATCACTGAGAAACATATAGGGCGTTTGATGAATTCTTATAAGAGAGTTATCAAATGAGTTAACTGATAGGATTGATTATGTGCACGCCTGTCGGGTAATGACACCTTTGTTGTCCTCATTGGGTGCGCTGGTCGAGTGGGTGGCATCTATCTGCAGTAGGGGGCCTCGAACTCGTTGCATATTCGAGATAGCGAAGGGTACAGCGACTGTTACCTCGAATATTCTGTTTTTAATATTACTAAGTAACAATAAAACACTGGTTACAATACTATGAATTAAGTAAGGTTAATGTGAGAGTATTGGGGTTTATCACCTTCACTAAGATATAGAGTTATCATTGTTTATCAAGTTAGGTAGGTAAATTTTTATCCAATTGCATTTCCTAAAAATTTAGGGGGTGGTTGTAACGAAACTTATTTGTATTGTAAGGTTCTGATATTAGTTTGTTATTTTCATGTACCGTTATTCATGTATAATGTATAAGTCTTAGATAGGTAAATTTTTATCCAATTGCATTTCCTAAAAATTTAGGGGGTGGTTGTAACGGAACATAGTCCGTCCGTAGCAGACTTATACATTATTACAATATTTATGTATAGATTGGCGAATTTTTTATTATAAGCAAAATAAGACTATACGCTGGTTGGAAAACACAACCATACCGCGATGTAGAAATGCCACACTAGTGCCATCTAGTGGGTTAGACTCGATGACGCATTTCCTTATATGGTAATGTTCGGGGGGTGTTGTGTCGTTCGAATCGACAGATACCTAGAATAAGTACAAGTCTTATTGTTGACGCTTAGAGTTTAAAGAGATATCATACTAGATTCGGTTATATTATGTTTCAACCGTTTATACGGCTCTGTTAATTATTGTTTGATTATTGAAATGAATGACGCCATAGTGATAAGTTATTATTATGAGGATCAGATTTGCACAACACTAATTTACGCGACACTTTACGTACTACGCCTCCTTGACGCTCAACTGAGTATCTTTTAGTTCTAATTAATTGAATCAGGACTTAAAATTAGTAAATACTAGTTAAATAATAATAATATTAATTACCAATAATTATAGAACAATAGTTCATCGGTTTATTACCTTAAAAATATTTAATAGTTGTGTTATTGTCTAGCTCAGTGGCGCCACCTGTAGTCGAGGATCTTAGGGATGGGGGATCGATAAAGTTCGATTGATGAACCGGGAAAAGAAAAAGAAAAAGAGAGTCGATGGTCAGGGAAGGCTATAAATAGGATTCGGGAAGAAAACTCGCCCTTGGTCTTCTCGTGGAGTTTCGGGTGATAGGATGGAGCGTTTGCATATGGGAGTGATAGTGGGAGTGTATTTTATGGCGGGGTGGTTTTGCAGCTTCGACCGGCCGGCGGCGGCGCCTCAGGATCCTCAGCTAAGTGTCGATAGAATTTTGTCATAACCACTATTTAGAGGTATCACAGCATATCTATACTTCACCCCATTCTTTATATTAGAATATCTACCTACTTTGTTCTGGTTTCAAAATTAGAATATTTTTCATAACCTAAAAATCCAATTGTTCCCCATTATTTATTGTTAAGCTTCTTGGCAATTTTGAAATTGAAGGCTGCTAGGGTACCTAGGCTTATTAGGAGAGACCCAAGGAAACCACCTTTTACTTCATCAATCAGCCTTAAAGATTCTATCACATAAAACAATCAATTTACAAGTATAAGTACATTCAACTATAGGAAAATTACCCCACTTGTTTCATCAAGCTATCTTTGTTTACCTGGAAGGAATAAACTTAGTTACTTAAGTATATCAATATATTACAGATATTGAATAGTATGTTCTATTGAGATGATGACTAAGGACTCAAGTAGTTAAGTATATTACTTTTACTCACAGCATTCTATCTACCTGAAATTGTTTCACCCAGCAATCTTTGCCTACCCAGTAAAGAACAGACAGTAGGAAAATACAGACCATTAGGTGTACCTATGTTTCATTGTGGTGGATCATTACCTATGTCCCAACATATTTGGTTTACAAACTTACTAGGCCTACACAACAATCTGAATAAGTACCTGAGTATTAATAATGGATGATTCATCAGATATATAACATAATTATGTGGAATACTATTCAGTGATAAGTACTTGCAATCTAAGTAAATCTATTAGGTAACTTATTAGATCATTCTGAAATTGTTTAGGTTACTTACAAGGAATTCATATTCCTAGGTAGTCGGTACTTATTTACTTATCTCCTGAGATACACAATATAAACATGTTTCTACCAACTCCATCTAGTTCTCATGTAAGCATGTACTTATCTATTCAGTCTTGAAACCAGAATGAAGAATATGCTTCAGGTTATTCATACTAAACTATGAATCCATTTAGCAATATTGTATTCTTATTTGAATGAGCATTTCTATTAAGTATGTACTTAATTAATTAAAAAAAAAAAAAAAAAACTTACAGCTAGCTCAGTGTACTTTGATTCTCTAAGAGTGGTTATTATAAACATTACTTATTACTTGTATTCTTAATATTTGAAATGATTTTAAACATTTTTCCACCGGGATAAAAATGGGCCGAACCATATTTTTCATAAAATACTATGTTTCTACTTGAATAATTACTGTGTGTACTTGTGTGATTCACTACTTTAATGATTCTCTATGGTTTTATTATGGATTTAGCTACACTTGGTAAATTCAAGTATTTGAAGTATTGTTCATCAAAAAAAAAAAAAACATACTTTAACAATTAGGCAGCAACAAAACTAACATACATTTAAGGGACACCAGTGTGGTATTGTTTGCAAAACAAATCTACTTTCAAACCATTAGTTCAGAACTAAGAAACCCAGATTCTAAATTTATACTCACTTACTAGGTATTTGATACTAGGTACATTGTGTAAAATGTGGGTTTGTATAAAATGCATTTCATCTTCAAACCAGTTAGATGCTAAGTAGGTAGGTTTAGACTGTGGGAGAGTAGGTTATTGAATTGAAAAACATGCTATCCTTTTGTATCTCATGTGTGGTGAATGTTATTGATGTATAGTTAGTGGATCTAGGCCTCTTACTCATTGATGTGATAGATATGATTTTGGTATTTACTTACCCATCTAAGTATGTAAAGTTTGCTTTATTGGAATTCAATAGGTATTTACTTCAGTACCTCAATTACTAGTTATGTATCAGAAAACAGAATAGAATTCATGTAATTTAGTAAGTATTCCTTTTATTCAATGGTTATATTGGCCATAACTTGTACCTGACTGACTGTGACTAAGACAATTCTTATATATTCAGCAAGTTAATGATAATTTATAATACTTAAAAACCTGCATTATACCCTTTTATTAATATAAATAAAGATTGATTTTGCTTTGGAAAAGATGTTAAGAATATTAAACAAAATTAATAAATAATAGGGTCAATGAGTCAGTTGCCGACCTAGTTGAGCACCAACTTTACTTTTACTAAAGTTATCTACTTGTCTGATTAAATAAAATAAATACCTTCAATTAGATACTTATACCAGTAGGGTCAATGTGTTGGATGGCGGCCATAGGAGCACTAACACTATTTTAAGTTAACTGAAATATTTGGAAAAGATAAAATAAATATTTCCATAGTGAATATTCATGCAATTTTACTTTTGAAGGTTAAATGGATATCATTTGCTATATATTATTGACTGTGACCATGACAACTTTTACATATTAAGTGATTAGTAATAATTTATTATACTTATTATTCTCCTTTAATTCTGCTAATATAAATAATTATTGATTTGGGTTTGGATAAGATGTTGATAATATTAAACAAAATTTATAATTAGGGTCATTGAGGCGATTGGCGACCATAAGAGTTTCAACTGTATTCTATTCTAAATAAAATTTACTAAGTTTTGAATAAGATAGGAAAATATTTTCATAGTACATGAGTTACTTACTACCGATAAATAAATTGAAATGACTTCTTATCAGCTTGGGTAAAGGAAAGCAGTTGCTGAATTGGATTCTTCTTACAAACTGACCAATATACATACTATATACAGGAGGAGATGATGACAGTTAGTTATTAATAAGTAATGTTGAGCTTGACTGTGATGAAGTTAATTAGAGGCAGGGAAACCACCTCGAACAACTTGTAGGTACCATGGTAGACACAAGCCAGCATCGATAAAATATTAATTGTCACATAACTCTGAGATCTACAATATAGAGATACATTTGAGTGATTGCTCTTGACACAAGCTGAAATGGGAGATAGTAATTATATTCTAATTATGTCCATTATTGGAAGACATTGTACTGTGACGATACACATGAGTAGACTCAGGAAATATCCGTGTCGAATAAATGTATAAGTGGACTCAGGGAATATCCGTGTCGAAAATACAAGAGTAGGCTCAGGAAATATCCGTGCCGAATAACTATTACACATTATGGATATATAAGATATCCGTGCCAAATAACTATTACACATTATTAAGTAGACTCAGGAAATATCCGTGTCGAATACATGTATAAGTAGACTCAGGGAATATCCGTGTCGAAAATACAAGAGTAGGCTCAGGAAATATCCGTGCCGAATAATTATTGCATATTATGGATACAGAAGTAGGCTCAGGAACTATCCGTGCCGAATAACTATTACACATTATTGATACATTAAGTAGACTCAGGAAGTGTCCGTGTCGAATAAATGCATAAGTAGACTCAGGAAATATCCGTGTCGAATAAATACTTAAGTAGGCTCAGGAGATATCCGTGCTGAATTGTGAAGCTGAATAAAATATTATTAACATCATCTGGATCCCAATCAATAGATCCTTTCCTAGGGACTGACTGACAAAAAAAAACAGTTTGAATAGAGCCAGTGGGCTAGAGAAGGTAGATGGGTCTGGTGGACAGATCTGGTCGTCCTTCATAGGGTGTGCGAGGCGGGGCGCACCTTCTATTCAAATTAAAAACCCTTTTTTTATAGATAATTTTGTATATATTTAAATTACTTTTGTTTAATTAAATCATGTATGTTTTAAGAAATAACTATTGCTTGAGCTTTGTTCTGTTGTCCTAACAAATAGATAAACTAGGGATTATGAACTAGGGTTCTAGGGATTAGTGCTAGGGTAGGGATTCTCTCAACCTCCTAAAAGAACTTGAGTTACTTCGGAAATGTAGAGTCCTAACCGCTAGACTAGACGATCACGTATTGGCCAAACGAATAATGCAAAACACGTATACCGTTACAAGACTTCTCTTCAGTTCGTTTCAGTTTAGTTAGGGCGAAAAATACGTCTCAAATAGGTAGGTTAGAGTCCGAAGAGAGTCACTACAGGGGGGGGTATATTACAAACTTACCAGGCATAAAGAAACGTCAAGAATACAATAACATAGTGGAAGCTCTATAATAAATTAAAATATTGAAGATTATACATAAAAGGATGGGTTGTAAATGATCAAAAGTCTTTCTGAGCAGATATGTGTCCACCTACCTGCCACCCCCGCCGTTTCCAACTCAACCCCCAGTAGTTAAAAGTGATAGACGACTCAGTCTGTGACCTTTTCGTATAAAATATACAGATTTATGCAAGAACTTAGTGCTTCATCACTAATTGGAGTCGATACAAGAGTGACTTAGTATTTACCTTGATGTGAAAGCAGACATGTTTACCTATAACCTTCAACTGTTCAGACTGAGATAACTGTAAATATAATAATAATAATTTTATTTATTTCAGATATAGCAATCCATAAAATAGGCAGGTATTTAAAATAATGGTCACCGCACATAATTATGACCGTAACGTAAAGGGATGGCCTTTTTTTCTTCTACTGGTTGACAGATGAAAAAGAGGCGATCATAAATCGTAAAGACGCTGCTAAAAGGGTGCTGAGCAAAATATATGTACATTTATCACGTATTTACTTATATTATGGAGTACTTTTTGTTTGGCTTTATTATCTTCTTATTTCTTGACTATAAAATCATCCTTCGGTCTAAATGACTGAAGCCTAAACTACTGGACGTATCAACGTATCCACCTGGAACCCGTTTGGATAAGGGGAAAGCATTTGTAATACCTCATAAAAATAAGAAAGTAAATATATATGCAGAGTTCAGAACTAATAAGTTGTATTAATATTATATTTAGCGTAAGTGCAATAATGAGTCGTCTGACCTCTTTTTTAATGTTAGTTATATTATTAAAAGTCTCTGTAAACTATTAATTGTATACGTCCCCTGTAAGTGTTTATAAATAATCGTCCAACGGGTCGTTACACCTTAATGTGCAGTACCGATCGATTATTTAGCGTGGGAGGCCCTGTTTCTAAACCTATTCTATTCTATTCTATTCTCTGTGGGGGTGTAAGTACCTGAACCTGGCTCTCTCGAGCAGAACCTTTGTGCATGTCCCCAAGGCCGCTTACCCGACTGAGCTACCACCGCTCCTTTCTAATCCTTCTAAAGTGTGATATTCATAGCTACATAGAAACAGGCAATACTAAATAACTTTCATTAAAAAAATATCATTAGTACCCTCGCAAATAAAAAAGATCTAGGTATCGATCTCCCATACAACATTACATTGATATACTTGCGTACTCACCTACCTACTGTAGAATTTTGTGTCAAAAAATATATGAAGAAGAAAAAAAGTTCACCCTCGAGAGTAGTCGAGACTGTCGACAAACCGTTAATATTTTAGGGGAAATTTGTTCAGTATGACCACAACATTTTTTATCAACATCTCATATTTACACTCTGTACTTACCTATACATACATACAACTGAATAGATGACCGCATTATAGTGAACTACAACAAGTTCTAGGTATTTACATTGTTAGATCCAACGATTTCCCATAGGTCCTAGAGTAAAGTCTTATAATAAAACTCATCTCTCATTTAAATAAACCTATTAATGGATGTAAGGAAATGTATCTTGGGACCATCTCGAGCCTCACATTAGGATGTGTTTAACGAGCAAATATACGAAAACATACATGTTACTCTTTTATCTCAGATAGTAAATTGGCAAGTGCAAATCTCAATAAAATCTGGTACAGTCAGCTGCATAAGTAGGTAAGTATACACTTTTGTACCTTGTCAATCTGAAACCGTCTATCCGTTCCTTGAAATATTGACGGTTCGTCAGTTTGTCAAGGTACAGAAGTGTATAACGACTTATGCAGCTGACCGTACACACAATAAATATTTGACATCTTGACATTTAATTTTACACTTCAAATTATAAAATAATAGACTTTAGCATATTATGGGACCTCTTAGAACGTGACAGTGCCACCTGTGTCACTGTCAGGGGTCGGGTTTCTTTGTCCCGACCCAATGTGCCACTTACCTACAGTGCCACAAACTTATCTGTTCCGGTGACAGCTCACATAAATGACTAATATTTCTTAATTCTATAAGATTTTAAGTTAGCTTGTATTGTTAATTCGTTCTTGCGGTGTTAATAAACCCATCTAATCATTTACAATATAAATTCATTAGTAAGTAATGAGATATGGATCAATTTAGTTCGCTCTCACCGGAACAGATAAGTTTGTCACACTATACACGCAAGTGGATTGGTGACAATAAAAACCAATGTGACTGGAACTTTTACATTGCTCGCGAGTGTATACTACAGAAAAACAATCGCAACAGCTATTACAGGTAGTAATAGCTGTTGCGATTGTTTTTTTGTCCGGATTACCTACCTCGATAACCCAACGAGATTAGTCCGGATTGTCGAGACGCTACTAACCTACTATTATCATGGTCGACATTAGAAAAAAATAATGAAAACTGAATATTTCGTGTTAACAATTCGCCATTAAAACGGGCTACACCTAAGAGCTGTCCTTTTTAATGCAAAGTCATGCAAATGCTGGCATTGTTGTGATGAACACAACACGTATTGCGGCATAGCTGTGGCAATGATCTCTGCGACTAGTTAAAAGTTAAAATACACCTTTTGTTATGTTTATGGTAAATATCTGTGGCGTTCTGCTTTGTGACGGGTGCTAGAGTACTACATGGCTAACTTTGAGATGGTTGAAAGATGGGGGATTACTGAAAGAATGAGTTCTAATTTAACATATCATTATTTATTACGACCCGGGACCTTCAGTATAGCAGTTAGTCACTTTCACAAACCACTGCACCATTCGGTCGTCAATATATTATGCTCTGTATGTAACAAGTAACATCATACATAGCTCGTACCAACATATCAGAATTAATCATAGAAGTAATAAGTACTTAGTACGTAAGTACTTATTACTTCCATGGTATTAATTTCTGAGGGTGTCATGTCAGCGTTTTCACACAGACAAGATTTTGAGAAGGAGGGAAATATGCTGAAATAATATTAGCGTTTTAAGTATATTAAAATAATTCGGTGTACTTAATTAAACTGTCCACCTACACTACAATAATATTAAATTTCTGACATCACAAAGTAAAGTATAAAACGTGCCTAAATCCAAAAATCCTCGTTGCCTGTGACAAGGTAAAAGTAATTTAGTGAAGTAATAACAAAAGTGCCCATTTTGTTCTGTTTAGTTGTAATTTTGGGCAATTTTCCAGCTGTCTTGTTCACAAGCTTTGTTTTCGGCTAAGTTAGTTATAATTGATGGCCAGGCGAGAAGTTTGTTTATTCAACAACTTCTAAGGCTGTTATTCCGGTGGCAATGTTTAAACGGATCATAGTGTTGTCAGTTTGTCACCATAGATAGACTTGGGCTTGGGTGTTTCAATGGTTTTCACAGAGAGATTGCTCTTAGAGATAAGACCATGTATTGAAAATTGTTCCCGGGCTGTATTTTAAAGTGGTTTTCAATAAAGTAATATTGTATTGTATTCTATAAAATATTAGAAGTAATAATAATAATAAAAACTAATATTAGAGTTAATTATAATATACACTTTCGTACCTTGTCAAAACCAATTTTCAAAACCCGCCATATTATTAATTAAACCATTATAGAGAATCTGGAGTGGAATGTTATATAGAGTAGACTGTACTATTGAATGAACTTATTAGTCAATATCGGCCAGCGATGGATATTTTAATGAATAACACTGAAATATCCCATATTTTTTACCTAAAAGTAATTCTTGGAAACGATGATTTGGGCTTTTGAAGTCCAGCGGTGCGAATCGGTTTAATTATAGAAATTATATTTTCATCCGACTTTTATTCGATTGATAGGATTTTCAGGAAGTAAAAGGTTTAGTAGGAGCACGGACAATTTTATTACTGACATGTCCATGAGTTCCTAGGTTTTTAACGTTTACACCTCACTTCACTACTATTAACAAAGTAAGTGCTCTCACGATGTTTCGCTAAACGTATTTAGTAGCCTGTCATACGTCTGTCAGTTAGTACAAAATGTATTGTGACCGTTCGTGTAGATTCGAAAATAGTATCGAATCCGGTGCTCGCTGCACTGATGCCTTGTTTTTTTACGTTGTTGCCTTGGCAATTTAGTACTAGTAATTCATAAACTTTTAGCCGCTAACAATATTACCTCAAAAGCATCGCCGTTATCGGCTCACGTTTATAATGGTCCCCAGAACAGGAGGGTTCCTCTATACTGACGAAAAATCTATGAACGATAACTGTAGTGCAATCGGTACGTTTAATTCAACGAGATAGAGTCGTGGCTCGGAAACCTCGTTTTTCTTCAACATAGAGTGACCCCCTAGTATTGAGCGTCCGTCCTCCGTTGAATTACGGGCTTCGCACCGCCACCGACCGGCGACTTAACTTTACAATTCCGTTGGGGTTTCGTCAGTTACCCGGCTCCCGGATGATTGCGTGATCTAATAACCTGCAAGCCATTGCCATTAATATTCTGTTTGGAAGTTTCGTTTTTATGAAACTGGCTGTGCTGTGCTGTGCTGATAAGTTAAGCTCTGAAGGAAACTTAAACTTGGTAGATAATTTGATCCGGAAAATTATACTATTAAAATCAATGCTGCTATGTCAAATTTTGAGTACAACTAAGTGCCGAGCTTAAAAACCAAATAGTCAGTGTTGAAAAGAAACCGTGGCTGAATTAGGACACACAATAAGTATTCAGATAAAGTTAATAAGATACCTACAAGGTAAAAAAAATATATAACTTGCATACCGGAAAACAGACACAATAATAAAAACAATTCACAATTCCCGGAATATTATATTACCTTTCCATACAGATTCAGTAAGTACTCCTTTTATGAAAGGTGATTGTTTTTTCATGAATTTTTACAGACATCTCATTTCCTAACCACATACATACAAAGTTAGAGCGACAGAAACAGTACCTACTGATACAATGACCTACTTTCAGATAGCATTTTGTTTTTCATGTGTATCCTCATTGAGTTACGAAATAAAGAACTTGGGAGCGGAAGTTAATCTAACTCGTATTTCGTAGTATGTCTCTGTACATAACTTGTTTGTTTAATTGTTAAGATATTATAAAACATCAAATGTCAAAGATATAAAACATTAGCTGTGCTACCACAAAAAACTTTAAACACTGTTTAACAAGTGTTTGAAACGAAATTTGACAGATTTTGTAGGCGTTTGACACACCTGATAAATACTGTCTAAGTTTTTGTGGTAAGGCCCTTAGACATTTATAAAATATTTCACTACTTAATTCAAAAAAATTCTTAATATGTAACCACATTTAAAAAAAATATAATATGTGAATAAGTGTGTAGTATCGATCTTCATCATATAAATTATAACTTTTATTTAAACGGTAGACATATTTTAACATGATTACCTACGAAATAACAATTAAAACTAAACTAAAAAGAAAATATTGGCCAGATCACCACAGCTGTTGGGTAGGGTACCCAAGACGCTGGCTGCGTTACCTAAATATATATGTATTATAAATAGAAATAAATATAAATAAATATAAATCACTCGCTATACAACGCGGTAATGCTGCGAGTATAATGGGTACCTTTGGGCCAGGTACGATTCGGGGTGGCCTTTTTGAGTGATTTTTGACGAGGCATATTGCTGATAACATTTGTTATATAGGTTAGTGACGAAGCTATTTGTGGATCGTAGATTTTGAATTGATTTTATAGTTCTATGTATTATAAATTATAAATAAATATTCAGAGAATTCTAAAAGTGGTAAGTATAGTAAACTGAAAGCACGTTCATATTTTGATATTTTTTTTAAAACGTTGTCTCTAAATAATTCTTTCCCCTAATTTTACCCATACTAGTCCACAACCTGTATCTAGTATGCCTAAAATCACTCTCATCATCCGCGAAAATAAATACAAATACAATTCTTTCTATTTCCTATCAATGTGGTTGTCTGGAAGAGATTACTTTTTGTAATAAGGCCGCCGATTGTGCTATTTATTTTCTTTTCATGTTTGTTGCTAATACTGTTTCTGTTTGTGTGCAATAAAGAGTATTTTATCTTAATCTTTATCTTAACAAAATTCGCAACACCGTCGAAAATTACCCGTCGGCAAATCAAGTTAGTGGTACGGGTAAAGCCTGTCTCTAGGCGGGACGGCAAACACCCAGGTACGTGGTACAGGGTGCAAAGGCTGAGGCGGGCACCTTTTCCGCGCATGCGCGAGCAACAGTTGCCCGAAGCGAGCGGAGGCTGTGTCATTCGCGCGCGGACCGCTCTAGCTAGCGGTCGTCTCTCGTGCCCGGATCCAAAAGTTGTGTCTGTGAATTGACTCGCCCGCGCGAGACACTACCGCTTTGTATGGTAAGCTAATCGTTGTTAATATTAAATGTTTTTTTTTTAATAAAATTATTTTGCATTTTGAATTTTTGTTTTTTTTTTCCTGTTTTTGAAAAGAGTTTGTTTTGCAAAAGATTTATGCCCGGTTTTAAAGTATTTTATTTAAAATGTAGAATTTGGTTTTATTATCTGTAGTTTATTTCAAAAATCAAAATAGTTTTGTTCGTAATTATTAAATGCCAGAACATCTTAATTACTTATATAAAAAAAAATTATAACCCTGTAATTTTTTACGATTATTTTTATAAGTAATTTTACAGCAAATTTTATTTTTTATAGATTATTCAGTGAAATTAGGCACTTAAACATATGAAATGTCCATTAATTTAACTTTTCGACGTCAAATTAAGCTTCCTTCTACTTCAGACCCTTATTTTACGTATAAATTTTAACGAGGCCAAAATATGTTTACATTTCCATGTATTTGGGTTTAATTTACCTTGCTGTAGAATCTAAGAAATAATTTATCATTTTTGTCACTGTAGATTTTATTTTTACCTACATTTTTATTTTAGGGTTCCGTACCACAAAGGAACAAAACGTATAAGTAAAATCCTTGTTACTAGGTGGCAAAAAAAACCATTTACGAGTATATGTTACAAAAAAACTCTTATTTTGACTTTAACAACGCAGCGCCCAATGGGGCTTTGTCCTTACTATCTACTAGTACATATTAAGGGAATAAACTGAAAACTAAACCAAGCCATGTATCAAATACCTGTTTTTCGTACAAACACTACCAAAAACCAAGTTATGTTTGATGGGGAGTAAATATTAAAGTAATATTGATAAAAGAAGATAGAGGGTGGCAATGACTGTCTCTAGTATCTATGTCTGTTTTTTCATCATGTCCATTGTCCCGCCAATAGAACGATACGTCACTTAGGGCCAGTTTTTTGATCCCTAGTTAACTCAACCATTGGTCAAAAATAGCTACCATTAGTTAAAAACCAACGAAATTCGTATGCAGATGTCATGCTTGACACGTGATTTGACTAAATGATTAAAGTTGACCACGGATCAAAAAACTGGGCCTTAATCGCGAGACCATCTGGTGAACCGTTCAGAATCGGTCAATTTAGAACCTGACCGCCTTATTCATAAAAAAAGTTAGTGGACGCTTTAGCTATTGAACTGTTCTGTCACTCTCTGAAAGAGAACAATTTGTTATTTGACAGAGAGGGACAAAACAGTTCAATAGCTAAAGCGTCCACTTACTTTTTTACTTATAAGGGGGTGAGATTAAAAAACAGGCTATAAATTCAACCATGACGGCACAGTTAACATGGCGACGACGGTTGTTACATAAAAATAACCACCCAAGTGCGACAAGTGCAACCGTACAAGTCTTCTTACCTGAGATAGTTTTGCTTTTAATTTCATCATAATATTTACTACATCCGTGAATTCTTTCATATTCTTTGGACCAATCCTATAGCCAGCATGGGGGGGGGGGGACACTTGAGTCTAACAAAAATTAGCACTTTGGACTTTCCAAACGATAAACGTAGATTCTATTCTCTTCTATATGGGGGTTTAAGTACCTGTACCTGGCTCTCTCGAGTGGAACCTTTGTGCATAAGGTCTAAACTGCCTTCTTAAGCTCGGATCATTTCACACCACCACCAGATGTGATAAATCTAGATATACAGGTTTCCTCACGATGTTATTCTTCACCGCAAGAGCGATGGTATACATTGTACTTACATTGTAAAGAACTAATTGGTACATAGATATTATGTCCAATCCAATAATAAAATCCAGCTTTTAAATACATTTTTGTACCAAGTGACAGACGTTTGACAGGCAACTAAATACGTTTAGGGCCATTTGCACAAACATATTAAATTAGATCTAGTCGCCATTAGAGTTTGGTGAAATTCCACCTAAATATTATGAATAGTTATGATGCAACCAAGGTGTATTCAGTACATTTGATACGTGACGTCACTCAGGGATGCTCCATTCGTACATTGCTGGTGAACATTTAAAAAAATAATTTAAAACAATGAAATTGCCGGCTTGGACTCAAGAAGACAGAAGTAAGATTAAAAGCTTTCCAGCAAAATGAAATGGATTTAATACAAAAAGGTTTTAATTTTACCCAGCGCCAATTACATCTTGACAGCACTTTTAATTAATAACTTAAATGTACATTATAATATCTCGGAAGTTAAATCTCTTTCAGGGCGAGCCCTACAAAGAAACGATTAAAACAGAATTAGTCGCGATTCTAATTTATTTTTTACTTTTATTTTGAGCCGTACCTTGGAGACATAACGAGAAAATTACTTTTGATTTTCTTTTTTATATGGAACTCTGGAATTTAATGCGCAACGAAAGAAAGTTCTTGCCTTTCTGAAGACGTAGGTATGCTAAATCTAGATGTGCACTTGTGTAGGTTTCCTCACGAAGTTTTCCACGTGATCAACGTGGTAAAATTTTACTGAAATAACTTATTTCTTAATAAGTCATTTTTATATGCCAGGATTTGATCACGCGCGGCCATAAAATGATTAGACGATTCTACCGTTGTTTTGATAATAAATTACATGATGTAAAGATTTTCCATTCGTTTTAAAATTGAGTCTCCCTGTGTGACTAATCAGCGGCGGTCCAGCGAGAGATGATAGATGGAGAGAGAGAGAGATGATGGAGAGATTTTGGGTAATCCTTCTCCTGGCTAATGTCTCTCCGACGAGAGATGGAGAGAGAGATATAAAATAGAGATTCTGACTAATCCTTCTCTTGGCTAATCCATCTCCGGAAAGAGATGAGTAATGGGGAGAGAGAGAGAGAGAGTGGTGAGTGAAATTTTCTGGCTAATCCTTCCACCACGGTGACAAACCCTGGATCAGCTATAGTGTTTGTGACAAGGCAGACCGTCGTGGCAAGGCATCGATACTATAGTACCTAGTATGGTGAGGAGAATGTTTCGACTGTTTCTTGAAAATAATCATACCTATAGTCAGATTTACTGAAATGTTGTTACAATCGGGCCATTACGCTTCCTTTCATTTTTATGAGTGCTCCTTAAATACCCTTAAAATCTTTTCTTTTCCACTTTCACCACTGAATTCTGTTTGATTGACGGTTTGCGTTGCGAGGCATAAATAAAGAGATTAGCCGACTAGGTTTATTAAAAGTAAAACTTGGCTCGGCGAACTTCATACATACCGCCTCTTATCCTACAATACCCTACCCTACCGTACCCTACCCTACCCTACCCTACATTACCCTACCCTACCCTACCCTACCCTATCCTATCCTACCCCATCCTACCATACCTTACCCTACTCTACCCTACCTTGCACTACCCTACCCTACCCTACCCTACCTTACCATACCCTACCCTACCCTACCCTACCCTACCCTACCCTACCCTACCCTACCCTACCCTACCCTACCCTACCCTACCCTACCCTACCCTACCCTACCCTACCCTACCCTACCCTACCCTACCCTACCCTACAGACACACACACACAAACTTACTTTTATTTTGAGCCGTACCTTGGAGACATAACGAGAAAATTACTTTTGATTTTCTTTTTTATATGGAACTCTGGAATTTAATGCGCAACGAAAGAAAGTTCTTGCCTTTCTGAAGACGTAGGTATGCTAAATCTAGATGTGCACTTGTGTAGGTTTCCTCACGAAGTTTTCCACGTGATCAACGTGGTAAAATTTTACTGAAATAACTTATTTCTTAATAAGTCATTTTTATATGCCAGGATTTGATCACGCGCGGCCATAAAATGATTAGACGATTCTAACGTTGTTTTGATAGTAAATTACATCTTGTAAAGATTATCCATTCGTTTTAAAATTGAGTCTCCCTGTGTGACTAATCAGCGGCGGTCCAGCGAGAGATGATAGATGGAGAGAGAGAGAGAGATGGCGGAGAGATTTTGGGTAATCTTTCTCCTGGCTAATGCCTCTCCGACGAGAGATGGAGAGAGAGATATAAAATAGAGATTCTGACTAATCCTTGTCTTGGCTAATCCATCTCCGGAAAGAGATGAGTAATGGGGAGAGAGAGAGAGAGAGTGGTGAGAGAAATTTTCTGGCTAATCCTTCCACCACGGTTACAAACCCTGGATCAGCTATAGTGTTTGTGACAAGGCAGACCGTCGTGGCAAGCCACTGACATCGTGCAACTTTTCTGAATTTCACTTTGGCAAAGTACGATGCTAGTACCTAGTCTGGTGAGGAGAATTATGTTTCGACTGTTTCTTGAAAATAAAATAATAATACCTATAGTCAGATTTACTGAAATGTTGTTACAATCGGGCCATTACGCTTCCTTTCATTTTTATGAGTGCTCCTTAAATACCCTTAAAATCTTTTCTTTTCCACTTTCACCACTGAATTCTGTTTGATTGACGGTTTGCGTTGCGAGGCATAAATAAAGAGATTAGCCGACTAGGTTCATTAAAAGTAAAAATTGGCACGGCGAACTTCATACATACCGCCTCTTGCCCTACCCTACCCTACCCTACCCTACCCTACCCTACCCTACCCTACCCTTCCCTACCCTTCCCTACCCTACCCTACCCTACCCTACCCTACCCTACCCTACCCTACCCTACCCTACCCTACCCTACCCTACCCTACCCTACCCTACCCTACCCTACCCTACCCTACCCTACCCTACCCTACCCTACCCTACCCTACCCTACCCTACCCTACCCTACCCTACCCTACCCTACCCTACCCTACCCTACCCTACCCTACCCTACCCTACCCTACCCTACCCTACCCTACCCTACCCTACCCTACCCTACCCTACCCTACCCTACCCTACCCTACCCTACCCTACCCTACCCTAACCTAACCTAACCTACCCTACCCTACCCTACCCTATCCTACCCTACCCTACCCTACCCTACCCAACCCTACCCTACCCTACCCTACCCTACCCTACCCTACCCTACCCTACCCTACCCTACCCTACCCTTCCCCTTCCCCTTCCCCTTCCCCTTCCCCTTCCCCTACCCTATCCTACCCTACCCTACCCTACCCTACCCTACCCAACCCTACCCTACAGACACACACACACACACACACAAACTAATAATAGCGTGAACGTTTTTGATACGTTTGTAGAAATTAATAATTTTATCTTTAAGGTGATGTTCATTTAACTGTGTTTATTACACAAAAATCACCATTGAAATCACAGATTCATATTTAATTAAGGCTTCTCTTGATTGAAATATTTAGGGTGATACAGAAATAAGCACCTTTCTTAAGTGCCACCTGTTTTACTATTCAAATTGATGCCATTCATATTCAAGCCAAGGTTTTTGATACTGAAAGTGGACAAAGGTAGGCTTTAAAAAGCTTTAAAAAGCCCGTCTTCTAATAAATAAATAAAAACTATTCCGTAATTTTTATTACGGTTATCTATGTCTTGGGGCTATTGTATGGTGTATATGTTACTGTAAAAGCCCGAACAACGGTAAATCCTAGGATTTACCAGTAAATCTTAGGATTTACCAACACGAGTTGGTCAATGTAAGGATTTGTGAAAATGGGTAATTTTTTCGGGCTTTTACCATTAGAATTTGGTAAATGCTAGGTTTTAACACTGACACCTAGTAAAAGTTGGTTTTGGGAATAAAACAAAGATTAATTATTACCTATTCATTTATTTCAATCAAAAACTTAAATTATTTTCTTTCAGAATTTATATTATTTTTTATGAACAGTCATTTTAAAACCTTTAAATCAACATAATTATTTTAACAATGTGTAATAATCATATATTTTTTCATTTTGTAATTATTATCCACCTCTAAATTATTTCCTAAATAGTTAAAATTAAAACTATTAAAATGTCTTCTCAAAAACATAACAGAATCGATATTATATAATTTTTTTTGTTAATTATTGGCATTTATTAGTAGGTACAGAAATATACTTGTTGAAAACAAATTAGCTTGTAACTTAACAAATAAATTGAGAAAAAAACAAAAGATTTACGAAGAAAGAATTACCTACCTATTATTAAAGATAGAGTGATCAGTTACGATCACTGAAGCCCGCTCGACTACGGACGCTTTGTTCGACTACGGAGGTTATAAGTTATAACCTGGCTTTTTCAACATTTACCGTGCCTTAATGTAAATCCTAAGATTTACCAAGTGAATAGTGGTAAAAGTGCGAATCGCAAAATCTTTAGGGCTTTTACCATTAAGAGTTGGTAAATCTTAGGTTTTACGCGTAAATCTTAGGATTTACCGTTGTTCGGGCTTTTACAGAAACATATTATATATAATATACAGTGTGTATGGTGGTTCTAATCTAATTAAGGACCTCGTCCTTTTTCGAAGTCGGCTGAAAACGGCAATACGCCTTGCGACCTATTACTTTGTGTACAAAATATAGTCATGAGCATAATTATGTATACGTGTGTATATATAAGTTATAGTTCTTTTTCTGTGGGACCTTATGTCCATAACCCCAAAAATATATAAAAAATATAAGAAACTAGGAAAAAGTCACATCGGTTCGTGAGAACAGCAATGAATAAAGGAAAATCATTGTTGCCATTAGAAACTTTTTATGATGACATGTTGGCGCTTGTTTCTATTTCAAAGTTAGCGTTGTTCTATTCGAGAACGAATCATCATCATCATCATCATCATCAGCCAATAATCATCCACTGCTGGACAAAGGCCTCTCCCAAGGAGCGCCACAACACTCGGTCCTCGGCCTTCCTCATCCAACCACTACCCGCCACCCGCCTAAGGTCGTAAGTCCAGCGGGCGGGAGGGCGTCCCACGCTGCGTTTGCCTGTTCGTGGTCTCCACTCGAGAACTCGAAGAAGAGAAGAACCGATAACCGTTGGGGTAGACACCCCAACGGTTATCGGTTCTTCGGCAGATATGACCACTGCCACTTCAGCTTGCATATTTTGACAGCTATGTCGGTAACCTTAGTCCTCTGACGGATAACCTCATTTCGGATACGATCCATTAGAGAAACCCCAAGCATAGCTCTCTCTATAGCACGCTGAGCGACTTTAAATCGGTGGACCAGTCCTACCGTCAGTGTCCACGTCTCTGCAACATACGTCATCACTGTCAGGACGCACTGGTTGAAGACTTTTGCCTTCAGGCTCTGAAGAATGGCCGAGGAGATTATGTGACGAAGTTTCCCGAATGCAGCCCAACCCAGTTGGATGCGCCTTGCAGCCTCCTTGTCGAACTTGCTTCTGCCTAGCCGAATAGTCTGTCAGGGGTAGATTTTCGTGCACAACTTCGATTGTTGCCTCACCAACGGCGACCGGCTCCGGTTTGATGTGAGCATTGTACATGACTTTCGTCTTGTCCAAGTTCACGAATATCTTCTAGTAACTACCGTATCTAAGCATATTATGTACTTACTAGTCAATTAGTACTGAAAGTTTCAAAACGAATGTAAATAAATACTCTCTTACGATTGCTGAGCGGTATTCTAGATTTTCAGCGTTGTAACTTGATTTAGTTACGTTTTCAACTGTTTATATAATGTTTGAAGATAGGCATTAAGTAAGTACTTATACATTTAAGTAATTGTTATTATAAAAAATATATAACATAAAAACGACTTAAAAAAACTAATTGATACTTACTTAATTACTCACTATCTTCGCACACAAGTACTATGTAAGTTCAAATATGTTTTATTTCCCTATTTAAAACCTATTTTTTTTCAGGTGATGTCTCACGGTTGTCGAGCCGGTTCAAAAACATCGCGTCTGCATTTCTTTCATTTACCGGTAAGTTCAAATTATTTATTTTCAGCTTCATTACGTATGGTTGGTAAGTACAAGATTTTCAGGGTTGCAAACTTCTGAATCAACTACTCTCAAGGGACCTAATCTAACAACATCCAGTATGTAAATCGCAGATGACTTCTACTTGTACCTACCTGTCTCAGATCGTCGGTCACCATTACCCGAGTCATGTCGGTCACAATTACCTGTGGGGTTACCACCACCGAAACAATACTTAAGCATTGTTGCTCGCTTGTCAAATCTGACGTAGCTTGTATAGATCTGACAGGCGAGCGACGCTCTCTGCTTATGGATTGTTAATTTCTAATGTGTCCGTAGCAATACCGAGCTACGGAACAAGAAGGTTCTATCGAAAATCAAGTTAATAAATATATGGGGACATCTGAAACACGGCCATCCAACCCCATACGAGGCAGAACCTGTGTTATGTATGTCGGACAGCTGATATATCTACACAGATATTTAGATAGATACATATTAAATAGAAAAGCGACAACCAGACACAAGGCAAACACAAGTGCTCATCACAAGAATGTTTGCCCTGGGTGAGGTTCGAACCCGCGGCCCCAAGCTTGAGAAGCAGCTTCACTACCGCCTAAGCTACGGTGCCGTCACATAGTTGAACCTTGAAGAGCGGTGGTAGCTCAGTAAGAGCGGTGGTAGCTCAGTCGGGTAAGCGCCCGCTTCTCACGCCAGAGATGCGGGTTCGATCCCGGCGCTGACATGTACCAATGAGTTCTTTTAACTTAAGTACAATGTATACTATCGCTCTTACGGTGAAGGAAAACATCGTGAGGAAACCTGCATATCTAGATCTAGCACATCTAGATATGTGAACCTACCAACCCGCAGTGAACCAGCGTGGTGGGGAAATGGTCCAAGCTTAGGAAGGCAGTTTAGACCTTGGGGATATGCACAAAGGTTCCATTCGAGAGAGCCAGGTGCAGGTACTTACACCCCCACAGAGAATAGAATAGAATAGAATAGTTGAACCTTTGGTCGCTGTATAGCAAGTACCGGTATACGGTGCCTTAATTATTCTATGTCAACTGCAGCCATGTTTGTTTGGGGATGTGCAGGAAATTTGTAGAGCCGGCACCGGTCAACTCATAAACAAGTTATAGGTTCCGCAGGTAAGTACCTACACTGACTGCCGATTCCAGTGCACACGAATATTCCATGAAAACAATTATAATTAAGTTCATGCGTTTAAACCTTAGATTCACGATATACGTACTAGATAATGTATCACATAATGCACATACTTACCTATAAAACAAAGCAAAAAACTGACCACATTTTGTTTGCTGTTTAAACATTTTAGGGTGAACCTAATGATAGTCATTGTAGCAAAGAAGCTCAAAAATCCTAACTAATCCTAACTAATATTATAAATGCGAAAGTAACTGTGTCTGTCTGTCTGTCTGTTAATCTTTCACGCTAAAAGTACTGAACGGATTTGAATGAAATTTGGTATACATACGTTCTAGACCATGGGAAAGAACATAGGCTACTTTTTGTCCCGGAATTCCCACGGGAAAACTTTTTAAGGCGAAGCGAAGCGCGCGGGAACAGCTAGTATTATAAATGCGAAAGTAACTGTGTCTGTCTGTCTGTCTGTCTGTCTGTCTGTTACTCTTTCACGCCAAAACTACTGAACGGATTTGAATGAAATTTGGTATACATATGGTCTAGACCCTGGGAAAGAACATAGGCTACTTTTTATCCCGGAATTCCCACGGGGAAACTTTTTAATGCGAAGCGAAGCGCGCGGGAACAGCTAGTTCAAAATAAGGGCTCAGTGGTAGAAGTGGGCTGTTATTTATCGAGACATTTCTTTAGCGCACGCCATCTTGTTCGTATATTGTTAGTCTGAGGTTTGGAAAAATGTTGTTGCGCGTGGTTTACTTGCTCGACAAATTTTCAGGTTATTTAGGTGTTTCATATTAATTTATTATCGATGTATTGTATGAAATTATGGACGATAGAAAGGCAAGAAAGACCAAGAGATTATATTTTTCAAAGGGGCGTTATATCTATGCATATCTTGTCGAATGCGGAAAAATTCGCTGATTCCAGAAATATTTAGAACAAATTTTTGATATTATGTAAGTACCTATGCTTTAAATACCATTTTTTATTGCGTAAATATGAATATTATTTAAGTACTTAGTAAATTTTACTCCGTAGACATTATTATACGGTCATTACTTTTCATATTCGCAGGGTTGCTCAGAAGCTTGTACTAGGTCACACCATAAACGAATTATTTCTCGGTCACCAAACATTTTAGCGCCGGATGTGCGTGAGTGAAATTTTATTAGTGACCGAGACGAACGGTACTTCATACCACAATATAATATTATATAACATGTGTGCAATACACAGAACACTGATGCTGATGACATAACCACCGCACCTATAGAGAAAAACTGTGTTGTCTCGTCCATCTCGTCAATATTTAGCATTCACATACCCTATTTACCTATATCTTTGAAATGTACTGAAAATTTCTAATTTGTGCTTTTTCATGGTAAAAGGTCAATCAGTCAATACTCAGCCAACAAAATTGTACGTTCTATAAAAGGCAGAACAGTTGAAAGTTAGGTATCAGATTTTTCTAAAAGCTTCTAAACTTATAAACATTATTATAATATGCATTTCCAGACTTGACACATGTCTTAACCACGCTCAGTAAGCTCTAAGGTAGTGTTCTCATACACCGCTACGGACATTCATATTTTTTTCTTATTTCTCTATTATACTAATACTGAATTTAACTACACTCACGAGTAATGCAAAAGTTCCAGCGAGAAAAGCACCAAATTACTCCTTAACGGTAAAAGCAAGCTTAATGCGCCGTCTTCAATACTGTAGTACTTTTTATAAAAGCGCATAAGAATATTATACCAACTATAACGTAAATAGGTACTAGGATGTTTTTTATTTTTAAAAAAGCTCATTTAGGATAATTTTTGTCAGTGGAACCTTGTCATGCTCGTGTGTGTACATAGAATCTATTCCACAATGTGTCTCTCTTAATTTAATGCAACTCACCCTTAGTCCTACCGCCTTGCGCAGTCTGTAGGCTGGATGGAAGATATTTCGGCCGGACCCTTCCTCACTCAGGCAAGAATGAGTGAAAATAGACAACCTCATTCCCCACTGGGTGATAGAAAAAGGCCGTCGAATGTACTCGCCGGCTCGAAGGGATGAAAGTCAAAGTGAAAGTCAAATCCTCCTCTAGGTCCTCTTCAGGTGACAACATTTGTGGCGGAAATTAATAAGTAATCCCAATCCAGTGTATCGTTCGCATTCCGCATCTGAATTAGTCCAATATCTAGGACAGAATCCAAACTAAGATAGCGAAGATCGGAGTGGGATACGTTATTAATTTCGGCCATTAGTTGAGTGTGGACGCCGTAGATTGATGAATGCACTGACTGCCCAGCAGAAGAAAAACACACTAATAAACGTATGCAAACATGTAGAAAAAATACACTCACGAACATTGAAAAAATTCAAGTGACATAGCACGAAATTACTCCTAAACGAAAAAGGCTAGCTTATTGACGCCGCCTGCAACATTGAAGTATAATACCGCATCAGAATAATACTAACTAAAAACATAAATATTTTCTTCAAATTTTTAATTAAATGGCTTTAAAAAGCTGGGGCCATTTGGTGGCATTTTATGGGAGGAACTTTTTCATTACACGCCAGTGTATATGCAATGGATAAGCCCAGGACCGATCAGTAAAATATTCTATGCCCTTTATTCCGATAAACGAGCCTTTTATACCGTACCACAAAGGTCACACTAATTTGAAACGTAACAATGTTTGTACTTAAGAAATAGAGGGTGGTGTTTTATCCGTGAATCGGTTGTAGTTGCTATCGATCGATCATGTACTTAAGGTTACTGTGTCTCATGAAAAAAGAAACTTTTTAAAAGCGTTTTTCCAATATTCAAAGCCCCCAAATTCATACAAATGAAATCCTAACTTATAAATGCGAAAGTAACTGTGTCTGTCTGTCTGTCTGTCTGTCTGTTACGCTTTCACGCCAAAACTACTAAACGGATTTGAATGAAATTTGGTATACATATGGTCTAGACCCTGACAAAGAACATAGGCTACTTTTTATCCCGGAATTCTCACGGGTAAACTTTTTAAGGTGAAGCGAAGTTCGCGGGAACAGCTAGTTAAATATAATTTTTTGTTCACTATGTCGGTACAGTCACTCGATCACTGATAAAATTCACACTGTACCTATTTATTATTGAAAAACGCTTATGCCACGTTAGCTCCGTTACGAGAAAAATTACAAAATTACAGGGTGCATAGTGTTTACACAGTGCTTACGCGATCGCGTGTGCATTCGACCGTTTCATAATTAATTGTTACATGTAAAATGAAATTTTTTTAAAATACACGTAGGCTGTGTCTAGTAGGCCAGCGGGCGAAGAGGGAGGAGCGGCAGCATATTCTAGTATTATTAACTCTATGGCATTATGAGATTTATCAACGTTATTACCTAAAATATTGCAACGTCATCATCTGCGTAGCCGAAATTTGTAGCATTCAGTATGAACCACGCTTAAATACAAGCTTAGACTTAGACTTAGATTAACGCATCCTCTATGCGTCAAAAAAGAGTAGAAAAATACGCTAGCCTGAAACAGCTGTAAGGGCTTGTACATAAAACTACGATGCGAAGTTGTAATGAAGCATTAGCCCTAAAACTGTCAAAACAGTCGCAGATGTTTTCATGTCATGTCATGTCGATGCGACGTCGCAACGCATTTTGCGTACAAGCCCTAAGCTACAGCGCTGATAAGCGCTTATTTTACCGCTGTTTCGGAAACAGTATAAAACTGACAGATCGGCGCAGGTAGAAACCCGATTCTCTATGTAAGCACCCTAGCCAGTATTCTTTGTGAGTCCCTACTCACAAAGAAAGCTGGCAGTCAATTAAGATCACCGCACATATTTAAACGTAACGTAAAGGGATCGCCTCTTTTACTTCTGTTAACCAGTAGAACGAGAGCTTGCGACGCTGGTTGACAGAAGAAGAAAAGGTTTACCGAAACATGCCAGGTCTCAGTACATACAAGAGTATGTACTGACCATAATATCATACCATCATCCAAATCATCCGTGCGACGGATTTTAGAAAAATCATTACGTAAAAACGGTGTCACAACAACGCACGAGAAGTTACGTGAGCCTACTTACAATTTCTGCTGATCGATCAACAAGTTAATCTTAATATATACGAACTTAAATAGATATTTTAGCAACATAGCATCCTTTCAGCTCAAAACTATTGTATGTATACAATGGTGTTGAGGCTAAAAGTCAAATTTATTTCCGGAACAAAACATTATCTCCGGGCATTGTTATTTTATCCTGATCAGAACTATCGATATGCTGTGCTGCATTGAGGGAACCATCATTACTCCCTTAAACACGGTGAAGTAGTCAGGTACCTTAAAATGCTCTCCCAACATAATCTACTTAAGAAAATATTATTTTGTTTCCATCAAACCCAAGTGTGTGGAAAAACATTTTCACTGGAAATCATTTTCCTGTCGTGTTGCTTCTGAATTAAATATTAACATTTTGATTATTTCGTGTTTCGTGCTCAAAGAGTCATTTTAGTGCGACTTTATTAATGTTGTGTTTCATCACCAAATCCAATGGAATTCATCATACATGACTGAGTAAGTTTACATTGTATAATGTATCTAGGTATAATGTGTAAAAAGAGTATTTTTGTAATAGGTATTTTATTTAAGTCCAACTAGATGTTGCCAGCTTTTGTTTGTAATAATAATATGTTTCTTTTTAACTGTATTATAAAAAATATATATATTACTATTTATTTTGAAAGTAAATTTAGGTAACGTCTGGATCAAGTTGAAATTTTTGTTTTGAACAATTTAAGGAAGGTAAGGTTTAATAAAACTGCCCGTGAAACCTTTAAGGCAAAGCAAAACTCGCGCACAACAACAACAAGTAGGTTTTTTTTTCTTAATTTTATCACCCATGGAATATTGGAAGCGCTATCTATAAAAAATTCAATTTCTGAACCACTTTGTTCTCGTGTCGAATTTTTGACGGAAAATTCTACGTATTTAAATTTAACAAAAGCGCAGGTGGAAGTTATTAAGTTCTTCACCTATCAACTGAGGTCTGTGGCGACTGTTGTTACTTCAGCTTCAGCGTGACACGTGAATATGTTCAGTTGAAATGTGTTTGTAACCCACAATTAAATAATTGAATTAAATTTATAACTGGCAAAATTCTCTTCTACCACCAACCCAGTCAAAATTAGAAAAATGCAGTTTACTTGATCAGTCAATCTACGAAAACAGTCCACTAAGGAGATTCCAACAAAATATAAAATTATTAGTAGGTACATAACCAAAGGTATACAAAAATCTATTTTGTTCCCTGGTTTCGACTAAAATACACTAATCGATTACATCCACCTATACCTAGAACTACAGTATTTTATCCCGGATACTAAATTGACAAGTGAAAATGGCAAATTGAATAAAAATTGGTATCATTGTATAAATATTTCACAGCTACTTGACATTTGCACTTGCCAATTTAGTATCTATGATCTGAGATAAAAGAATAGACGTTATGCTTCCGTAAATTGGATAGTTGCTTGTAACAAAGCCAAAGATAGTACACAAAAATAAAACCTTATACAGGGTGTTGCAAAAAGGGTATACTAAGCCGAAAGGGGTGACTCAGGGGGTCATCCAGAACAACGTTTGTTCTACGAGTTTTGAAAATTTACTAAATAAATATTTCCTTTTCCATAGACACTTTGTTGGTCACGTGACTATGGAGAACGAATATTTTTTTTTCGAAAATTTGAAAGGTGGTATTTAATGCAAAACCTTTCAGGAAGTCAAATTACCTGCAATTTTATTCTAGCTACCAAAATGCCTTCCAAATATCCTGACTGGCATGTTTCGGTAAAAAATAATAAAATATTTAAGACAGGGACACCCTGCTCGGTTTGTCACTTGGGGTATAAACTAACTCGGTGTGGACGTTGCCTTATCTAATAATGCTGTTTTCTGGCATACTTAGGCGGACACTAGACCTACAATAATATTGTGCAATAAGTTCTTAATCCAAATGACGTTTGCGCAATCTTCAATATTAACCCTAGACATATTGCACAATATTGTCAATATTGCGCAATATAATAAATTGATCGTCTAGGGGCCGCCTTACACGTACTATAAAGAAAGTTGTATCAATTATAAACATTATTATAGTATTTGGTTTACTCTGTTTATGTGATGTGTTAAAAATAAAGCTCTCTCCGCTGTAGACGAACTAAGTAATTGTAGACTCAACTTTAATTAAATAACAACCTACGTATATATCGTTAACTTAATTATGTATACTTGAACATAGCTACGTTTCCACGTAGGTAATTTATTTAAATCCTTAGACATAAAATATTCTCATAAATGTTATGGAAAATTCAGAGCTTATGAAAACATCCTAAGTACCTACTTATATGAGTTCATTTAAACACTGCATGATTACCTTGCTTGGGCTTAAAAATCACTCGTACTTATGAGGCCTAACTTCAAAATAACACTGAACCAACAAATATTGATATTTTACATGTGAAAAATATTTATTTATAATTCACAGTAATAATTCAACCATGCAAAATATATATAAATATGAAAATTCAAACAATAAATAATCCACAACCTGCTTAGTCAATATAAAAATAAAAACATAGATTTTTATGTAATATACATCGTCAAATCACTGGAATAAAAACATCAGAAACGTGCTTCGTCAAAACATCAGCAACGTGCTTCGTCAACATTGGTATACGTCGTAGGACTATGTAATAAGCAAAATCAGAGCGACTTCCTAAGCGCAAAATGATGCAATTTTTTTCAAATAGGTATTTATACAATTTTTGCGAAAACTAGATCCCCTAATTAAATCATCCTACGACATAGTAGTAGTAGTAGTAGTATAACTTTATTGTACATAAAACACTTTAAATAACATTTAATACGGGCATTTAAGGGCGGCCTTATCGCTAAAAGCGAGGCATAATTATTATGAATACCTATATATTATGTAGATAAAATATACAGATGCAATTCTTATGTGATGACGACAATTCATCATCAACGTCGTCATTATTTAATGTTGTCAGTAGAACAGTTAAAATAAGTAGGGATGGCTTATACTTTCGGCTCGTTGGGATTAATCCCGACTCTGGGTCTGTCCCTTCCTCGTAAGTCGACTTTGTATTACAACTAAAATATTTAATACGCGATGTAATCTCGATTCGCCATTCTACAGGGACACGAAGTAGCGTATAAAACAAATATTGGCCTTACAGTGAAATTGGAAAAATTTCGCCCCAATTAAAGTGGGAACTTTGTCCGTATTGGTTTAGGTCCAAACCGCTCTGCAGTAGGGGGACCAACAGTTTGTCTGCATAAAAACAAAATTGCTAGCTCATAATTTTATTATAATATAGAGTATAACTTTCAGTACGGTTTACAGGTAATTTCTAACTTTTTAATTTTTTATCATGGTGATACCCATTTTTTGCTCATCATCTTCTTAAAACCCGTACAGAATAACAGACGTTCACCGTATTCACGCCAATAAAGTAGGTACAGAGTTGGTTATAAGTGGCATCAAAGTTTGCTAGAAATTTCGGCTTGTGATCTACTATTTTTATGTCAATGTTTCACATTATTCAGTCACATGTGGGGTTTGTTGTGACATTGTACGACTTTTGTCTTTATAATGGTTACCCCAGTGATTGGAATTGTGGGCTTTTAGCAAATTAAGGTTGTGTTCGATCCCTTATGAGTTTCTTTCAGCACATTTGTTTAAGTATAGGCATCGGGGCTAATGTTTAGACTAGTTTCAATCAAAGTGTAGGAGTTTTTGAATGCTAAATTTTTCTTTCTTCTTGGCAAGTCGGTAGTGACTACTGGTGACTGCCTGATTATTTTCAGTATTTAACATTTAGGTATGGTACCTATTAACTTACCTATATGTACCTATATATATTAGTAGTTATGTTTGCGACATAACTGTCTAGACAAGAAGCTGTGGGTGTTATAATTAACATAATATCTATCTTTAGAGTGTGTTCAGTGTTCGTGATTTAATAATTTGTGTTGCTTTTGGTGGTTATTCACTTATCCAGTATCCGGTATTATAAAAAAAAAAAAATATTACTTTTTATCTATCAGATAAAACTGCGTTGAATAAATTACTTTTTTATTTTCAATTTACAAACACATTAAATATTTAGGTAACTTTAGTTTGTAATTCCTTTTAGTGGGTTATGTTAATCTTGGTAACAACAAATAGCACTAGTGTAGGTATAATCTGATAAAATATTAGAACGTAAAAATATTTATGCAAACTGAATTTATTTTCCTGTTAATTAAATGAAAACCTGGAGCATCGTAACGTATGTCTTTAGTCATACTTACAAAAACCCGTAAAATCCCTGGCATTAAATGATGAAACAAAAGGCTTTAAAAATAGCTGTATTCCTATAAATGGGCGATAGAAGAAGGTATTTGCAGCCATATTGCCTTATACAATTATTTACAATTTCTGAGGTATTACAGTTTTTTTTTGTTTTTACCTACAAAAAAAAAAGTTGATTTGGTTACCATCATGGTTAGCCAGGCAAATTATCATCAGTCGTTGACTGCTCAGGGTGCACCTGATGCATAGGTAATATAGGTATACATTCATAGTTGATACGTCAGTCGGTGAGGCTACTTTCGTACACCCACAATATGACATTGCATTAGTCTGACAAGGTCCCCGTGACAAGGCTTAGCTATAATGTGAAACAAAAGCTTTGAAAGTTATTTTTGTACTAGGTATAGAAAAAAAATCTCAACCCATCATTCCCTTCATGCCATTGTGGAAACATCTTAGTGGTAACATAATACCAGCGCATTATGTTGCTAAGAATAACACCATCACTAATGGACTTTATATCAAAAGAAAACTTTAATTGTGTTAAGACCTAGAGTGGCGAGAAGGTCACTTTTCTCTATTGTCTCAGAATCCTCTCATATTGCACCCGTTGTGCGATAAATAGAAAGAAATGAGTACCAGGTATGAACCTTGAAGGTGGTTAGGAAGAAGGTTTGATTTTATCCTTATAAACCGACTACAAAGCAAATTCACTCGCGAGTTTCGCAATGTAAAAGTTACACCAACAAGTTTACTTTAAAATTTTAACACAACATTTAGATTTCTTTTCTAATATTTTTAGCTTCTGTCACTGAAACTTTGTCTTTGCAGTGTATATTCTATTAAATGCTCATGAACTGTAAGACTTAGGCGGAAACTAGACCTACAATAATATTGTGCAATAAGTTTTTAATACAAATGACGTTTGCGCAATCTTAAATATTAACCCTAGACGATGAATTATATTGCACAATTGTCAATATTGCGCAATATAATTGATCGTCTAGGGTCCGCCTTAAGAGTACCTACAATTACACGTTAAGTTATTGTAGAACTGTCCGGGGGTAGGTAAATTGAATCTACCTTCATTGTAGTCGGGGGCTATTGTTGCAGTTCTTTACCGTATGTGACAGGCCATTGTACTGTTGTTAGCACCTACTTACCCATCTATTGAAGGAAAGGGGTTCGTTTACGTAGTCGACACTTGAAAGGCTAGATGCTTAGATTAACAATAAACGAACAGGTTATTGTCATATAGGTGCAAAGTAAAATAAAAAAGTCCCCATTTTGTTTACTGTCAAACCGTTTTAAGTTCAACCATTGAATAAGGTAACATATCTTCTAACCGAATTTAAAATAAGAACTTTTTACCACAGAAGTAGGTCGTTAAATTTGTTGAGACGTTTATTTTGCACTGAAATGAAAAAACATAGATGAACAGAGATGGTATGGAAATTTTTATTCTTTCTTTTTATCACACAATGGGTGAAATATATTCTGAAAGGATACTTACACAATAGGAAAAGTGACTTTGTCGCCACTAGATCTTACCGCTATTAAAGTTTTCTTTTGATATGAAATCTATTGATTAAGGTGTTTTTCTAAGAAACATAATTCACTGCTATCATGTTACCACTAAGATGTTTCCACAATGGCATGAAAGTCATAATGGGTTAAGAAGCTTTTCTTTTGTTTTCTGTAGTACAAAAATAACTTTCAATCTCATGTTTCACATTGCAGACAAGGTTTATATAGCTAGTACTCATCTCTTTCTATTTATCGCACAATGGGTGAAATATGAGAGGATTCTGAGACAATAGAGAAAAGTGACCTTCTCGCCACTCTAGATCTTATCACTATTAAAGTTTTCTTTTCATATGAAATCCATTCATTATGGTGTTTTTCTTAGTAACATAATGCGTTGGTATTATGTTACCGCTAAGATGTTTCCACAATGGCATGTATTATTCCCTAATGGGTTACGAAGCTTCTTCTGAAGTACAAAAATAACTTTCAAAGCTTTTGTTTCACATTGTAGTTATGATGTTGACCTTGTCAGACTAATGCAGTGTACTTGTATTTTATTCCTAACATAGAAAGGGTATAAATGTGAAATTAATTTAGAATTACTTGAAGATGCCGGCAGCAAAAAGTTTCCTATTTATACCTAACTACAATATCTTACAGTTTTTATATTTTAAAACTAGATAAATAGAACATTCTTTATTTGTACACAAGAACAGATTGTACAAAGCTTATATACAAACATACAGGTACAAAAAAGACGGTCTTATCACTAAAAGCGATTTTTTCAAGACAACCTTTGAAACTAATATTTCTCTTATTTGTTTTTGTTTGCCGAATTTTAACTCCACTGTGAATATAAAAAGATCAGGGGAAGTCACCACCACCGCACTAATGAAATATTTCTTTTTAGGGTCTCTTTCTTAATTCTTTTAACTGAACCCTTATAGGCTCTTGATAATTGACGTTATGAGTAGGACATGGAAAAAACATTCATCTAATGGCCCCTTATTGAAAACGTTGTTGTTTATGTTTTAACAACTGTTTTTTTTAAATGATCTGAGTTACACTAACGGGCAATGAAATAGTTCCACTCACAAAATTCCGACACCAAGCGACACCAAATTTTTCAAAGATTTGATTTAAAATTTTAACAAGCTCTGTTAAATGTACTTCAATGTTGCAGAAGGAGCCATTTGGCTATTTTCTCAGTGGAACCTTTTCATTGCCCGTGAGTGTATATTCAGTTATTGGGGCCACTCATAAATCACCCAACAAAAACAGCTGTTCCATAGTAACTAAACTCGCCCAAAATTGTTTATAATATTCTTATAAGAGTACGGAACCCTTGGTGCGTAAGTCTGAGTCACACTTGGATTTGAAAAAATGTAGGTACTTACTCATTTGCATCCTGAAAGTATAACAATAAGTAGACCCTCGTTTGATGTCAGTTGTCGCACTTCCGGTAGAAACGTCTCGAGATTGTGAAAAATGGTTACAGTAACGGTGTCTTTTGTTTTTCAGACTTTCCTTTTACTTACTTCTTTTTTAGAAGGCAGAAGCGTTACTCTTCTTTTAAATTCAGTCCCGAGGAACAAATCATAATCAACCGCCAGTTTCTAGGGATCAGTGTGAAAATGGACGTGAACCATTCGTAAATCAGCATGTTTTTATAAAAAAACTCTGAAAAAACGCTGATATCTCTATTTACTGTTGCTTTTTAGGAGCCTAGTAAAATAAAAAATCATGAATGTTACTTGAAAGACGTGCAGTGGTTGTAACTAAAGATGCATTAAAAAATATGGTTAAAATACGTTATTGGTGAATACAGTATGTAGGTCTAAGTATCTGTTTGAAAAAAAATGTGACCCAAGCAAAACTAATTATTCTAAAATCAGTTATATCTCTTTTTTTATGCACACTCACGTAACTTATTTACATATTGCTGAAAATTTCAGAATTAAGCAACCAAAATATCGCAAGATCTAATACCATCAAAGACGGAAGGTTGGAGTTAATATGGCTCTTACTCATTCTTATTACAATTTAATTACGTTCTAACTAAGTATCATTAACGCGCTCTAAATTACCTACAGTTAGAAGCTATATTTATTTAAGTACCTAATAACACCGTCGAATTCTTAACTAAGGCTTTCATAGTGCGAAACCCTTTGTTAAATTTTAAATTTCTCACGTTCTTTAATAAACTTATATTTCACATTTATATGGTTAGATATTATATTATATTTTAAGAATTATCGTCAAATAAAAGTAAAAGTTGTACCTAGGTCATTGTTTTTAGGTAGCTTCAGATTCGATCCCGTATTCTACCTGATCGGTTTTAAATAGTGTGTCTTTTGTGTTGACACTCTTCTAAGCTTCTACAAAAAAAAGCAATTGATACTGAAACGACACCTATCTATACTGATGTATATGTACCTACCTATTGATATATCAGCTGTCCGATACCCATATTACAGGCTCTGCCTAGCTTGGGGTCGGACGGCCGTGTGTGAGATGTCCCCACATTATTATTTTTTTTTTTGTCACAAGCCTGTAACTGCTTTTGCTCCGACGACCGTATAAGTCCGTGTAAGTACATGTACTTATATGTACCTACCGTGTTTTCACTTTTATTTTTTTTGTACTTTTTATTATGTATATCATTTTCTTTCTGTTTGTATTCGGTGTGTGTGCAGTGCACTGAATAAACGTTTTCTTTCTTTTTTTCTTTATAAATGAATAATTGAATATGCTAGTTTACGCTACCTCTCTAAGTTTCTCAATCTCCCAATCAGCATGTTTGGCACCACACGATTAAAGAACCACCGTCCTTGGCCGTGCTCAACAAGGCCCGACATTGGTCTAGTTCCTGTAGGACCATCGACACAGACCTCACTTGGCAAAGTTACAGAATCAATATACAAACGCAATGCGGGCCAAACTCTCAACTTTGCCTATCACTGTGGCTCGTGGATTTTTGGGCAACGCAATATGCTTTTGTTTAGTTTATTTATAAAGATTAGGCCCAGTTTCTTTCTAGAGTGTGTGTGAGCATGAACTTTTAATCCTACTAGTGACATCAGCCAATCAAAGCGCGCAGCGTTGCAGCCCATACTCAAGTTATGCTTAACTTCTCAGGATTGAAACTAAGAGTTATTAACTAAGAGTATAAAGTACCTAGGTACTTCTTAATTTATTTTGGTTAGGTAAAATATTCACAAATATATAGATAAGTATAGTGCTTTAAATAGCTTTTTTCATTACTATAACCCAACCTGTGTACCTACTCGAAAGAACCACCGTCACTGATGTCTAAGTCCATCCGTTATTGTAGAATTCGGAGTTGGTCCCCAGTTCTCAAGTCACGGAAATTCCTGAAAGAACACTCGCCATTCGTTAAGTGGGACGAGCGTTTATAAGAACTTTTCTTGTTGGAAAGAAGCGACAGTGACAATTTGTTATTTTGACAGTCAACGTAGCAACACGCTACGGTACAGTCTAATATATTTTATATTGCATGAAAATAACAGTAACAAAACATTCCTCTGTTAAAACGTTATTTAGTTAAATAGTTATTTTACGAAGAAAACGCCCTTAATACATTGTGCAAATGTAACTTAAAATGAAGAGACTAAAAATTAAAATCTGGACAATTATGAAGAACTTTTAATCATTTTACAATATGATTCCATCCGTTTCAAAAGTTATACAGCATTTTGTTACTTACCAAGTTTTTAAATCGCCAATTTTTTTACATTCCCAACAATAGAACCCACTTTAAACTGTATATAAGCTTTGAGCTAGTAGTCCCGCGGGCAGCCAGCGAATGTTAGATAATCCCCGGACGACATCTGTGCAACCTCAGATATTGAATGGAATGGACTTGTGCAATCCATTACTGTGCAACCAAACACGAGTGCAATATGTGCAGTTGTACAGTTGCACAGCCGTGCAATCCCGCTAATCCCGCAATCACAACGGCGGGATTACAGATTTTCACGCCGTAGTGCGGGATTAAAGTCTTCTTTAATTCACTTAAGTATTGTGTCAACATGTTTTGCTAACTGGATTTGATGGTTAAATAATGAATTAATTGGTCAGTTTAAATTAAAAGTGGCTGTTTGTAATGACATTGTTTTGTTGAATAAAATTCTACCGCGGCTCGTGAACTGTATCCCTTTAAAGTTTGAAAGAAATTATGACATGAACTTAGAGGGAAAAAACGTAATATAAAATTGAGATTAGACATCTAGCCAGCACAGATTTATTTTTCATAGACGACTCTATGAGATATGAAATTCTTTGCATCGAATCATAGCCAGCCTTTCCAGATATTCAACTCCCTATGGTTGCTGTAGCAACCCACACTAGAACACGTTTACCCCATCAGATCTCGACCCTTCAATGGATGTGGCTGGAACAGAGGGCCTACTCTTGCTTGTGAAGTTTCAGCACGGCCGCGGCCCTACTATCCTTTTCACGATGCACAGGCTAACGTGGCAATACGCTAGCGTTGTACGATACTATACAAACATATGGAAAAATAACAGCGCCAACGTAGTCACTTTTGGAACTAACAAATTTATTTTGACAGTGACAGTTGACGATACGCAACGTAAACGGAGGTTTGAAAATCTTGTAATCGCTGCACAGGGCATTTTCGGACAGTATAATAAAAGAATACGTGCATTACATAAAAAGCTCAATTGTTTTTTAATACCTACTACATAGCTATTATAGGTATAACAATATATCTATTAGTAATAGTATATATGTCGCAGGCATCTGGTTTAATCTCCTGTTTGATTGAACCACTAGCCCGTTCATTGGATGGCGCTGTTCAGTTGTATGACTAGGCCGAACGTTGATTGCCTGCGACATATATAACCTTCATCAACTAGTATTAGGTATTCAGGGATTAAATCTCTTATAAGTAAATCATTTTCCTAAATGCCGTATAACAACAGACTAGCTCTATTATGTTTAGCCGACTGGTACAGCTAACAGTGTCTTTTGAGCTTATGTCGTGCGGATCTAGCTCGGCAAAGCTCCCTTTTCTTTGGTAAATCTGGTGTGCTATTCAGCGAGGCAAGACGCTCCAGCAGTGTACACTTAGTACTTCCTCAAAGAATATGATTCGGGTCAAACTAGAGACCTATATGTGGGTCAACTTAATCGTTACGGCAAAGAAAAATTTGCTCTGCAGCAATGATAATGGGAACACATCTTTGAAAATACCTAATCAAAATAACTAAAAATAAAAACTTTATTATCCCTGTATTTGAGTCATGAAATTATTATTATTATTAAGTCTTGGAAGTAATTCCAAAAAATTCTTAAGTCTCTAATAAACTCGTACATCCCGTAATTATCCAAATCCACTGCACGACATAGGCCTTCAATACACAGACACCCATGTACTCGAACACGTTAAACTGATAACACCCCTTTTTTCGTTCGCGGTTAATAAATAATGTACCATGAGTCATGACCATAGTGCGTATTGTATTGTAAATTGCCATTCTACATTGTGCATCCAGTTGTATTTGCATCAAGCAAACGAAGAACCTCTCCAATACTCTCGATGGTTCACTGAGTACAGGGGGGTTAGTCTATACTGACGAAAACCGAACAAACGGGAGCTGTCGTGCAGCAGCGCTCAGAAACTTCCTGCTTCGTCTTGTACGAGTAGAGTAACCCCCCGACCCCCCCGTAGCATTTGCAGTGAGCACTGAATGGAATATTTTTTTGCTCAATAGTTTTCATGAAACGGAATGCACTTCGGATTGCTTTATTCTCGTCCAGTACTGTGAATGTGAGGAAATCGAATCCGGATCCGTTATTATAAAAAATGTCTGTGTAAAATTCTACTGCTGTCGCTACTCTACTCTCTGTCGATGTAGTAACAATTACCTAAAAACATAAAAAATACATACAGACGAATTGAGGACCTCATCCTTTTTTCAAAGTCGGTCCATAATGAATCATACATCAAAAATTTATTCATTATCGTGAATTAGCACTGAAAAACCTCATAATATAGTTGAGTCTAAATGAAATTATTTTTTAGTTACTTAATAAGATAGAGTAACATCCATAATAAATATTAGCTCAGGAATATTATGTAATACGCATGCCAAGTTTCAGGTAGGCCCCGGCACTTCCCATCACACATCGTATCGCACATCATCATCTCCCCGTCATCGTGGACTGCTGCACACTGGCCTCTCCCAACTGTCATAACTTGTCATAACACTGCCTTCGGCCTTCTTCAACCAGCCTCTACCGGTCACTTCTCTAAGGTCTTCGGACATGTCGACCACAGTGTATTCCAAATAATCGAAATTACCCGAAAAAAAACATATTCGGTGGAAAAAAAGGGAATAATTCCACCCAATATACCTATTTTTGGGTAAAATCCCAGCTCTCTCCCATCCAGTTTATACTGCAAGAGCTCCTATAAATATTCCGTGTTTAGAAGACACGTTCAATCGCAGTATTTACGGCTGTTGACGTGACACCGGAATCGCATTAAAAGGGTGCGAAAGAACGTCTCAGGTAATTTCAGTGGAAATGGCCGGATTTACCCCCCACTATACTGGTGGGGGCCTCCCTAGTTGTACTCAGTGTGGTTTTGTATGTAGAGTGAGAGGTTTTTTTCACTCGCGAGCAATGAAAAGGTTCAAAGTCATCAAATTACTCTAAAACGGAAAAGAACAAGCTTATGGTTTCGTCTGCAATAATATACACTCACGGGCAATGAAAAGGTTCCACTGAGAAAAGCACCAAATTACTCCTAAACGGAAAAGGCTAGCTTATTGACACCTTCTGCAACATTGAAGTACATTGAACAGAGTATCAGGATCATCATCATCAATCAACATCATCAACTACCAACAGAAAACGGTTATATTTTGTTCATATTTTAAATTAAAGGTTTAAAAAAACTGGGGTTGTTTGGTCTCGGCATTTTGTGAGTGGAACTTTTTCATTGCCCGGGAGTGTAATACATTTAATAGCGCATCAGACTAAAAGCGATAATACTCGTAATATAATATTATTGTGTTTGTGTTATGTTTTACAAATTTTAAAGTTAAATTGGGACCATAGTCGGCTTATTAGGATAAAATTACCACCGTCAGGATCTTTCTATTTATCGCACAATGGGTGAAATGTGAGAGGATTCTGAGACAATAGAGAAAAGTGACCTTCTCGCCACTCTAGATCTTATCACTATTAAAGTTTTGTTTTGATACGAAATCCATTCATTATGGTGTTTTTCTTAGCAACATAATGCGTTGGTATTATGTTACCACTAAGATGTTTCCACAATGGCATGAAAGGAATAATGGGTTAAGATACTTTTTCTTTGTTTTATATAGTACATAAATAACTTTCAAAGCTTTTGTTTCACATTGTAGTTATGGGGTTACTTAATCCATTGTCACGGGGACCTTCTCAGACTAATGCAGTTTAAGTATATTATGCAAATAAATCTTAGGCCAAAAAACGAAGAACCCAATATATATATTGATGTTTATTATTCATAACATACTTATACAATGGTGAGGAATAACTAATGGTCGTACAAACCGTAACAAGTTTCAGAATCACTAGATAAAACGAAACACATTTTGTAACTTCTTTGTAAGTAATTAAATAAAAAACTACGAAAGGGATAATTAAGTTCATCATTCTGAACAATGTTTGTTCTTTGTTTTGGAAATTAAACCGCATATTACTATAGTAAGTAACTAAGTAAGTACACTTATAAGTATATCCACATACATCATACATGGAGTCAGTGTTTTTTTTAGTTATTAAGTGGTTAGATGTCTATTATGATTATGAGTAATATTGTGACACGCAAACAGAACAGCCGTTAATCCGCAACTGTGAATTTAAGACATAGGTATAAGAAGGTGAATTTTGGCTTAGAAAAACATTGGAATTTTTCAAGTAAAATACTTAATTAGCTTATAAATAGAGTTGTACCTATTTGCTTCTATTTTTTACATAAGATATTGATATTCTGGTCTTATTGTTTTCTAGTTTTCTACTTATTTATTATGTAAGTATAGGTAAGCACTATTAGTTCAGTTCAATAAGAATTTGTTCTACGGGGAATTTTACCCCGCCTTTGAACAATTTGAATTTCACTTTAATGTGGTATCGTTATAATATATGATTTCATTTATTAATGAGTTATAATTTTCTGTTAGCTAGAAGCTCCGTATATATTTACCCTAGCTAGAGATATAAATTATAGACGACTTATGAAGTAGAAATAAAAAGTTTTACGATCCAAATTTCCCGTAACTTTAAAAATGGCGAACTTCTTAGCAAAAGTCGTTAACTGCAGAAACCGATGGATAATTCCAACCATCAGAGCTTGAATCAAGCAGTTTAGCTATAGCGAAAGTAATTAATGTTGCATTCATTTTGTCAAAATTTTGAGGAAAATTTAGAAAAAAATTAGAAAGCAAATGAATTAAACAAGAACAAATGAAGTAAATAAGATAAATCTATTTATCTCTTTCACTATTTCTAAAATACTTGTCAGTAGGGCGCTGTTAATATTTATGAATAAATTGCACCAACCCCAAGAGTCCCCTATATGTCCCTTGAAGTTAAATTTTACTACTTCGGGGAAGATGAAAAGTCAAAACTTTCTTGGTACCAGGGGGGTCATTATAGAAATTGAAAACCGAACGAACGAGGGTTGTCACGCAATCCAGTTAGCTCTTAAACTTCGTTATTCCTAAGCTTCGGAGCGCTGCAGTAATCACGACTTTATGTTGTTGAATTAAGGGTACCAATTGCATTACTCATTCGTTCGATTTCTATAGTAACCTCCAAGTCAAGTATAGGTACTATTTTAATACAAGCTTATTCAATCTATTTCAAATAAAAAAATATACCTTACTTTGTAACTTTCAATATGTACACTTTCTCTCATGTGCATACTGAAAAGACGACTAAGTAAGTATATGGACCCCTTGTGAAAATCTTTTATGAGTGTTTTATTACGAGAAAACCAACGTTAGAGTCCGGCCCACTAGACCTATAACAACAACATTGTAGCGACAGTAAAATAAAACTGACACTCGTGAATGCATAAACTTTATTCAAATGCCAGACCACATGTACGCTGTACGGTCATGGAATGGCTATAAACACGGTTGCACTTGTGTACTTTGTCGAAATAAGTTTGTCAGAAACTGTAAAGTGTTATTATTATACAAGGTATAGGTATACAACTATAGTTAGACATTGTACATGACTGTACGGGCACACGCAGTTCTAAATCAGCCTGCGTATGTTATGTTCGTATACTATTTATCATAGGCGTATACTAAGTTTTGATAATTTACACATTTAAACCTGAAACGGGAGAAATACAGGTCGCTCGACAGCACATACTTATTTCTCCCGTTTGGCGTTGAAACGATGGGGCCATGGAGTCCGGATGCCAAAAGTTTGGTGAAAGAGATCTCTTCTCGGCTCGCAGACGTCTCAGGGGACAAATGAGCCGGGGCGTACCTCCGCCAGCGCCTGAGTCTGGCGATCCAGCGGGGCAATGTCGCCAGCGTGTTGGGAACCCTCCCACAGGGACCAGGCTTAGAAGGTCTTTTCTACATATAGTTTTAGTTATGTACATAGGTTTAGTTTGTTTTGTGTATAATATATAGGTAGTTTATTTTGTAACATTCTTTATTATTAGGCTTAAGTTACTATCTCATTTACACAAAAACTTTTTTCTTTCTTGCTGTTAACTGTATTTTTCAGTATAACTCTACATCTTCTCACTTAATTAATTCAAAACATAGCCTTCACTTCCAGCTCCCATTAAAAATTTAATAACATTGTAAATTTAAAAGCTTAAAAACAAAATGCAAATTGTCCAAAAAGGCATCCATATTGGTTCATGAGTGCAAACCACTAATTGGTTTTTCAGTAGCCACCGCAACTTTACTTTATGCATCGGGCCGTGGGAGCGTGTGGTTTATAAAATGCTATAAATAAAATTGGGCCTTTACTAGGTTTTAATTTGATTATTTACATTTAATAATTGCAATATTTGAGCTCCCCTTTAGCGGTAGTGACTGTTGTAATCCTAACTAATATTATAAATGCGAAAGTAACTGTGTCTGTCTGTCTGTCTGTTACTCTTTCACGCCAAAACTACTGAACGGATTTGAATGAAATTTGGTATACATACGGTCTAGACCCTGGGGAAGAACATAGGCTACTTTTTATTCCCGGAATTCTCACGGGAAAACTTTTTAAGGCGAAGCGAAGCGCGCGGGAACAGCTAGTTTATCATAAATCCGCTTGCGAGCAATGAAACATTTCCAGACATACCTTTTACATTTATTAAAAAAAAGGTTTTTAGTTGGTTATATTCTGATGCGCTATTAAATGTACTTACTTCAATTTTGTAGACGACTACATAAAGCTAGCCTTTTCCGTTAAGGTATAATTTGGTGCTGTTGACACTGGAACTTTTTCATTGTTCGCGAGTGTTTGTGCTGAAGAACCGGTATATAACCATCGGTATAGGACAACGAGTTCTCAACTGGGGACGCCGTACAGGCAAACTTAGCGTGGGGAGCCTACCGGCAGCCTACTGAACCCAGGGGGGTCATAAAATCATGATAAATAAATAAATCGAAATACCAACGAACGAGTGTTGTCACCCAATCGATACATTTTATCATAGAATAACAAGTACAGTTGTACTCGTTATTCTATGATTTTATGCAACGAGTGGTTAGCATAACGCTCTGAAGTTTAGGAAAAATTTGGAGCGACGCTGCGCTGAGTTATCTCGTTGTTATAAGAATAGAATAATATATGAGAGCTTTCATTTTAGACCAACCTTAATTAAGCTTGGGGATTCCATGACAAATGTCGTTCCTTCGTATTTAGATTTCTATAGTGACCCCACAGCATTTGTGACTTAGCTGGTTGTGGTTACACGCCTGCTGCGTATAGATTCCAACCGAGAACCTTCGAATCATGTCCAATAGGACCCATGCATTCGGTGAAAAAGCTCGATAATGGATAGTCAACCATATTGGAATAAAAATACATCGAATATAAGCCTCGTTTTCCCCGTCTGCGAATCTATCATTGTCAAAGTCGTTACGTTGTTAGCATTGAATTTCGCTCCCTTTTGTTAAAAAATGGGTAGGAATGTACCTACTGATATTTTAATAAATAAAAATCGGTGTTCATCTCTTTTTGTTTGTATAGATATGTATAAATAAGTAGATTTATTTAAATATGACTTAATTGAAAATACATACATATAACAGTAAATAGCTCGTAGGTAATGAAAATGTTCCACCTGCGATTGTCATCCAATATGTAATAGGTAGGTAATGTTTAGTTTTAGTTTTGAAAAATAACAAAACCTTTGTAGGTACGGTGCAATGCACCTAAATAGAGTAAAAAAGAATAATGTAAGTACTTATATAGAAAAAAAACGGTTTCTTACTTAATAATTAAGTAATAAATAACACTGCATTAGGTAGGCATATACCCACATAGTGGACTTTTGCTTACAGCTATAATAATAAACATGAAATAGCGAAACGAAATGCACATACCTATTTAAATTTACACAAGACTTTTAATTGAAAGATATCCTACTTGTTGAATTGGGATCTCAATTAGCTGAAACCCTTTTCGCACTTAGCATCTGAAAGTATATGTACGGTGGCCTGCGCCTAAAAGTATACAGGCGTAGTCATTTAAAATAGCGATGCCTGATGATGAAGGGACCTGCTAGATCTGTTATAAATCCGGGGACCTGTTGTGTGTGATGTGTGTAGTAGTGGTGTTTATGTGGATGTGCTTGAGCAGCATGTGAGCTTGAGATCGCTATTTTAAAAACTCCGCCTGTATACATTTAGACGCAGGCCACCGTACCTACGTGGGTATAATTATAATGTATTTATTTTAAGAGCCTCATTCCAAACTCGTTAGCACGGGACAAGATTGTTTTATGGTTGCTCCTAATGATAGAATAAAACATAAGTATGTCATAAAGTGAGTTAAGTATTACTGGATTCACTGCTATGATGAAGTCGAGGAAATAAAAGGATAAACATCGTTTTAAGTACCTATTAATCTCTATATATGTAGTTAATGAAATCTTTTAATCATGGAAAAGACATATTCTCATTCATTTAAATATTTGGTGCGAGGCACCCTTAGTGATGTCTATAAATACGACGATAAGGCCCTGTTTCGCAATGTCTGATTAGTGGCTACCTGTAAGATAAAAAGATATGCTGTCACTCTCTATAATTATGTTTTAGACAGTGATAGCAAGTATTTTAAATCACGGATAGCCGTTATCCAGACATTGTGAAGCAGGCCAAGTATAATTATTATTATGGTCATCTTCATGAGTACACTTTTGTACACTTTTGTACCTCGTCAAAATAACAAATAATTACAATAATTGTATAATAATGGCAGTTTGTGAGTTTGCGATAGTACAAAAGTGTATAGCTACTTTAAATGATACTGAATGTAGTACGTAGTGACTAGCTGTACCGTACCACCACCGATACATTAGCAATTAACAATCCATAAGTAGCGTCGCTCGCCTGTCAAACATCTGTCAGATCCATAGACATTACGTTTCGTCAGATTTGACAAACCATCGACGCTGCTTAAGGATTGTGAAATTGCTAGCCACAGTAATTTAGTTCTTGCCCAACCTAACCTCACAGGCGATCACTTCAAATCTCATTTTCCACGCACAGGACACTAGTATTAACCAATTGTTTCTTTGTTTCAGGTCTCCTTAACATTCAGTGTATAGTTCATAATGACTAATCATACCACCTTCCTTCATAGTAACATTAAGTGTAGTGACATTCTTGTAGGCTTAATCGTATCGTTAGTGACACAAGTGTAAATAAGTGACTGTTCGGTGTAAGTTAGTTTAAGGACAATGACAGCTGCTGCTGTTTAGGTTTAGGTTTAGTAAAGTTAGTGGTAAAGTGGCTGTTTGAGCGTTTGTTCAAGATGTCTCAGCCGATCAAACGTTCGCTCAGCAGTGAGGGCGGAGCCTCCAAGCGGGACTGGAAGATGAGGCTCAGCCTGAGGAGCAGGAGTGGCCACAGTGTGGTAAGTCAACTGTCTTACTTTCAGGTGATTGTAGAAACACGTGTTTTGAGAAAACAGGAGATGGCGCGATCACAAAATAACAAACATAATGACGTGATAAGAAAGTTCAGGTCGAAACGCATATGACTTGAGGGTTAGTCTATACTCCCGTAAAAAGTAACGAACGAGAGCCTCGCAATCGACACGTTTTATACAACGACGCTCGCGCTGCAGAGCTTCGAAACTTACCCCCTTATTCGGGTTAGTTTTTCGTCATGTAGACGCGCTGGCTACCGAACAATCTCTACCATTCTGAGATGCCCTGAGGCCCTGTTTCTGTTTCTTGAGTAAATGTACCGAAATATGAACTTATTATGTAAGTCATGAGTCATTTCACGTTCCCATTGAATCCAATAGTCTGAATACGTTTGTGTATGTTATGGGTGTGTTTTGGATATATTCAACGTTGCGTGTAGAATTGATCTAAGTCGATAATGATGTCAGTATTACGATAGGCTATTGTATTGAGGTGCCGGCTTCATTTCCCGACGCGATACGTTGCTCCGGGGGCTGCTCAATGAACAGGAAAGATAGCATTAGGCCGATAACTTGTCTAAGGCCGATAGTTATTAATTCGCAAAACACCAGTACTGCAATGCATAAGTATAAATTTATCTATGCCATATAATGTACTCATAATTAATAAGAAGTCGAAATCCGTCCTTCATTGAAAGAATACCCGTGCCCTGCAGCAGTGCAGATGGGTTGATGATGTGGTGGAATGCTAATTAAGTGTTATAATTCAATGTTTAGGTAGTGTAAGGTTATTAAGTTTTTCGTTACGCAATTAAATTGATACTACAATCTTTACCTAGGTATATTGGAAACCATTAATGGCCAGACCTCACCTTTGGGATAACCGGGCGATATATTTTATGAAACAAAAAAGCCTTGATTAAAATTCAGAAAATTCGTATTTATTGCACGGAGGGAATCGTTTTTTTCACGGTATGTTTATTTACAAATTAGGCAATCTGGCTTCTGTTTCAGAAGCACCATATTTTTCTATTTTATGCTTGGCTTTGCTATAGGATGCTATAGGTTTCTGGTAGGTACAGGGAATACAGGGCCAAAAAACCAATACAAGCATATAGCAGGTGGACGAAAGTCTCTATTGTTACAAATAGAAGGTTTGGTACAAATTTAAGGGAAAAGTGTTATAAGATGTTTTTTCGAAATTATCTTTTAACCTCTAACGAAATCTATTGCAACTTCCGACAAAAATGTAAGCTAATGGCAGTAACACGTAAAATGTTTTCGTTTTAATAAACTATGAAACTAGCCGTAAAATGAGCGATAGACCTTTATTGTAGCTACTAAATATTATATAGGTATAGTATAGGTATAGCTGTCTATCTACATAATGTCCATGTACCTACCTACTGTATACAGTCGATGGACCCTTCCAACTCGTTGTCAGTCAATCTATAAATTAGGAAGGACTAATTGAATCAATTCTCTTCAATAAAGATCAATGGTATAAGTTATAGGTATAAACTCAGTATTGCCTCGAGGGGAAAAACGTTAGGTAACGTTACGTCACTTTTACAATACACTAATAGCAACCTTAGTACATTAGGGCATAGACTTTAGTGACTAAACATAAACACTACCTACCTTATCCAGTTTAATATAGTTCTGCGACAAAAAAATAAAAATGGATATTTGTATGGATGGGGAGGCCTTTGCCCAGCAGAGAGACACAAATATGGCTATTAAAAAAAAATGTATGGATATTCGAAGTGCTTTTCTCAAGACGCAGGATCGAGTCAACATAAAAGATTTTCTTAAACATACAAATGGACCTCGGAATGTTCAGTGAAAACATGAGAAAACCGGTATCTCTGCTCAAACACGGAGTATTGCCGATACAGTATACATACATAAATATAGTTTTAGCATTGAGAAGTCTCCTTTGAACAAAGCTCTTGTGTTTTGTGATTTTGTGGAGCACAGATTGCACAGGGGTCACTCTAAATCAACGAACATCATCATCATCATCACGACCCATTACGTCCCCACTGCTGGGGCACGAGTCTTCTTCCAATGAAGGGAGGGTTTAGGCCTAATCAACGAACAATGGCACAACAATGTCATGAAATCGGCACGCTTAATACAACGCTATTATAAACTCAGGGGCAATGAAAAAGTTCCAGTGCGACAATCAACATATTACTCCTACACGAAAAAAGCTAACTTAACGAAGAAGTCTACAATATTGAAGTACATTTCACAGCACATCGCTGGATATTACCTACTAAAAACGTAGATATTTTCTTAAAATTTTAAATGTTTGGAAAAATTAGGTTCGTTTGGGGTCGGTATTTTGTGAGTGGAACGTTTTCATTGCCCGTGAGTGTAGTCTTGGTTAGCGCAGCGCTTAGTTTGGTTTTTCCGAAGCTTCGGAGCACTGCGTTAACCACGGCTCTATGAGTACAGATTGCGTGAAAATTCTTGTTCGTTCGTTCTTCGACTTATAGAGTGGCCCCTAGGCCACAAATCTTGCGGCGCTTGCCGCGGTGCGCTGCGGCTAAATCAGTTACATTCCATAACTTCAAAAACAACTGGTAATTTACGCGTGTTTATGCTATTTCACGGTTCGATTGAGTCACTCAGTTAATGAGCAAGTCTTTGAAATTCTGTAGGTACGCTTTATAAACAACTTGTAAGTATGTGAGTGTGTTCGGATAGAAAGCTGATTATCATCATCATCATCAGCCAATAATCATCCACTGTTGGACATAGGTCTCTCGCAAGGGAGAAGCTCAATATTATATCGCTAATTTTGCAATGATGCTATAGTTAAAAATGATATAGCTAAGAATAGATTTATGTCATATAGGTGTTTCCTTCCATTTAGTACTGCGTTTACCCTAGTCGTTATCAGTTTATAGTTATTATATAACCAATAATAATCTGATAAGACTGTACCCACCGCGCTACCGTTCAGTGAACTCTTATCATTATCATGAATGTTGAATGACAGCTTTATTGCCAAACAAAACAGTGAGTTGAGGTATTAAATAACTTTTAGAATATTTTATTTTATTTTTTATTTTAATTTATTGCATGGAAAACCAACAGCTTTATACTAATAACAAGTTAATCTTATTTAAACATAAATAGACGAAAAGCTAATTATAGGTTTTCGCATATGGAGACGATATAACAATAACAACACATACTCACCTAATAATAAATTCTACTTAGATTATACTTATGCTACTTATTTATTTGGTATCTATTACGTACTAAAGTTAGTTATAATATGTTTTCTAATAGAACATAAGCTGCCGCTAAAGAGGTCCACACTATTACTATTACACATCTGGTTAAAAGTATTACTAGCTCTTACTAAGAATGAATTTTGTCTGTAGTTGCTGTTACATTGAGGAATACTAAGAAGCGGTCTGTTACGCGTTCTTCGCCACGGACAGTCAACGTAACCTCGAAATATTTTAATTAAATAAATTATATCGCTGATATCCCTTCTTAATTTAAGAGGAAGCAAGTGAAGTTTGATACATTTACATTCATAACTTGAATCAATAAGTTTGAATTTAAAGCCGAGATACCTAATAAACCTTTTTTGGATACGTTCGAGTCTGTCGATATAAATATCATACTGGGGATTCCAGATCTGGGAAGCATACTCAAGGTGGCTTCGGACATAGGCGCAGTATAATATTTTAACTGTCTTCATGCATTTGAACGGGCGAGAAGAACGTATTAAGAAACCGAGGGCCTTAGAAGCTTTTGTGATTATGCTATCGATATGTGAATCAAAAAGAAGCTTACTATCATGCACTACACCAAGGTCTCTAATTTCTGATACGCTTGTAAGGCTCTGATTCTGAAGCATGTACGTACTCATATGTTTGTTGCGTTTTCGAGTGAATGAGATGTGAAAACATTTATCTACATTGATGTCGAGTTTATTATTGAGGCAGTACACACTAAGTCGATCTAGATCATCCTGCAGGAGTTCCTCATCAATTGAGTTATTTACAGCTTTGAAAATTTTCATGTCATCAGCAAACATTAGATATTCGGAATTACGAAAGCAATCATTGATGTCATTTATAAATATAATAAATAGAAGGGGCCCCAGAAGAGATCCTTGCGGAACACCAGATGGAATGTTTATCCACGAGGATGTAAAGCCATTTAAAACAACTGCTTGAGATCTTCCCGTGACATAAGATTGGAACCAGGAGAGCAATGCACCGGTAACACCTATTCTACTTAACTTTTTTAATAATAATCTATGGTCTATACGATCAAATGCTTTACTATAGTCAGTATATATGTATTATAATATTCGTACAGGCAAAATTTTACATACTTATAGCTATAGGCATAAGTACACTTTTATACATTGTCGAAAGAAAACATTATATAACCATTAATAAGTCTGATTTTTTTTTGCTGCTATGTAGGTAGTTATAGATATAATGTGTTGGCAGAATGTACAAATTAAGCCAAATTTCTTGACCGGTTAATTTTAATTTAAGTGTTACTCAACGACAGTTTTAGTGCCAATTTCGCGAGGGATTATTGCTTGACTTTTGACACATCTGTCAAGAATTTAATATGGAGATGACGAATAATTGATCAACCTTTCCATGATTACGATCTAACCGACTATTGTGAAATTGGAGCTTATATGTAGAACTTGATGAGCCCAGGGTGTAAAACTGACTGTTTAAATATAGATAGATACAATTTTATAATTAAATGTCGAAAGCTGAAGGGAAACATTACTCCGTGGCAATGTAACACTGGGGTGCTATTAGTGTTGGACATTTGTCGTATTGACATGTCGGCCACACGGCTCGACCAATCACCAACTCCATAATCGATTCCCAGCGGCCGTGTTGGGCATTTAAGGACAAATTACATTTCAGGAAGGTCACTCTATTGACGAAAAACCACAGACCTATATGATTAGATGCCACAAATGCACTCGTTTCTATGAGAACGGGGCGTGCCGAAACTTGTATAGGAATTAATATTTTTGACACTGATAATGACAGAAATACACTGCCACATGTTCCGGTGAAATTTCACGTTTTCTCATATTTCTTCATCCTATAAGAAATCAAGTTTTCTAGTAGTGGTAATTCGCTCTTGTGGTTTTAATAAACCCATCTAATCTTTATCAAGTTTAAATAATTACCTAAAGTCAAATAGAAAGTCATTTATAAAATAAGTTGATTACATCCTCACAAGGATAGAATATGATTATTGTTTTCTTTTTTTAATAATATTTTTCTATAATTAATTACTTACCTAGAATTTAAAGGATTTTGTTACTTTTATTTTATTATTACACAACAGTGTACCACCTAGCGCATAACAAATTACTTTGGTCATATCTGCCTACCGATGTCGACGACACAGGCTCGGCCTATTGTGGACTTCACTGAAATTCCATGCGAAATACCTAATGTCATCAGTTAGTATGGACGACTTGTACCTACCATCTTTTATATTCCCACTGTCTGTATAATATTCGCCTATGCTTACATGGTGTGTAAATAAACAATATTTTTTTTAAATATACTTATAATTCATTAGTAAGTAATGAGATATGGATCAATTTAGTTCACTCTCATCGGAACAGATAAGTTTGTCGCACATTTGTAAATGTATGAACCAATAGTTGATCATATCATCAACCTATTGACACGCGCAGTACGTGCACTTGGGGAATTATAGGTCTGTACGAAAAACTAAGTTTCATAGCGCTGCTGCGTGAGCGACTCTATCTCGTTGTGTTAAGCTGCGTACACACCGGGCCAACGAACGCCCAACGAACGCCAACGGTGATCGTTGGATTCAACGATGGATATTATTCATACATAATACAGGGCAGATTGCAGCAACGAAGGTCAACGAAAAACGTTCGTTGGCGTTCGTTGGGCCGGTCTGTAGGCGGCTTTAAACGTTTTGCACGAAAGCTCAGGTTTCTCGTAAGTATAGAATAACCCTCCAGATGCGCCGTTAGTTGATCAGGACTAATTTAATTCGTGGTCTGTCGGGTTATCAATACGTTTATAGCATGGTAGGTATTTGTGTTGTTCAACGATTCCCAGAGTTCAAATAATGCTAGGGCTAGGACTTACCTTCCAGTACACAAACGTGATTAAAATTCTCCGAAATTTTTAGTCGGTTTGAAAAACTAAAACCGACTCTAAATGGTAGTGGGAATTTTCGGAATTTTCCCACAAAATTGAATGTTCCAGAGCTAGCATCGGCATTTGTCGGTATGACAGGCAGGACACGATTAGATTGTTCACCGAAAAATTGGCGCTAGCAAACCGCTTTTTACTTCTCTCTCTCATTCTTCCATAGTCCACTGTTGGACATCTGCCTCTCCTAACGATCGCCAAATGGTCGCTTTTTACTTAATTACTTGGATTATTGCACTTTCTTATACGGTATTTTAATGCTTATACAGGTTGTTGCAAAAATGGTATATACTAAGCTGAAACCTACATTTAGGTACTTAGTATACCCTTTTTGCAACACCCTGTATATTCAATATATGTACCTTGGTATATAATGTTCCTTAAATGGAGTTCCGTGTAATAGATTTCACTTCTCACCTCTGAATTTCGATTTAATAGCATTATTCAGAGTGTTTATTATCCCAAATGACCCGAGAAAGGCAAATTAATTGAGTTGGCTAGAAGCCTTAAGGCGCTTCACGTTTTAGTTATTGACTGGTATTAAGAATTAATGATTTTAGGGATCCTAATTTCTCCTTTCATCTGTAGTTTAATAGTCGTTACCTGAAGCTAATCCTGTCTTAGTGGCGGCGTGGCGGTGCCACTATTATAATATTACGTAGACGATTTACTAGATTTATTAAGATGTAAACTGAATAGGTAGGTCTCTCTTTCAACTTTCAACTATAATTATTATTTAAATATGAGCTAAGTAATTTATGTTTTCATATCAATAGGCACTATAACATAGCATAGTAACACTAATTAACATTTAGAAATGGGTAAGTATATAAAACGCATCCGCAGATCCCAAAGTAATGAAAATATAATAGTCGATTGATAGAAAATGTAAAATGTTACATTCTGAGAGGCTCCACTACCTGTTAGGATGTAATTACGAGGCTGAGCCTGGCAGGGACTACTGGTAGTACTCACCCATCGTTATTAAATTCCAGCCTAGGGAGCGGAGCCTCTATACCTACCCTATACAGGTTGTCGCAAAAGTGGTATAGTAAGCCGGAAGGAGGGAACACAGGTAGTCATTTCAAAAAACTACTAGATATTCGAGAAAAAAAAGTGCTTATCCGTATATTTTTTGTTGGTCACCTGACATTTTACTAAAGGGACTCGACACTTCTTCACGATAAAAATCCTTAAGACACTTATATATGTAAAAATTCAGTTAATTAATTTCTACTCTAGCTTTAAAAAAACAAACGAACGAAAGCTTCAAGGTCTTACACTTTCTACGTAGTGTTCGTTTTAAATTACAATATATCACGGTACTGCAGGTTTTATTATTAAACTGTAATACCCATCGGTTGGAATATTAATTGAATGTATGAGTTAATTATTATTGGCTATCGAAGTTGGGAGCATCATTAAACAGTATAATAAATTTGAAATGGCGTAGCTATACTGGCTCTGGAGATTACCTATCTATATCCTGCACGTATTATGATAAAGTCACGGGGAAAAAATTTTATACATAAATTATATAGGTATTATTTAAAAAAATACGTTGTAAAAACAACGGTGTTAATAACGTTTCGTAACGTTAACGTAAACACTTCAGTTGTAGAATGTTGCAGTAGTTTAAAAAACAGCTCAATTAAAATAATACGAAACAAACTTTTTTATTAATGTCTTCAGCAGAAATTTTGTATAAATTCTACAGTAAAATAAATCTTACAAATTGCTACACAATCTTTGGCAAGACCTGCATGCATAAATATTTTATAAGTATGTAAGTACAGTCGTTTGCAATAGAAACCAACAATCATGTAAACAAATATGGCGGACTGACATTGACAGCGTATTGTTTATGCCCATAGTGATGTCATAGTGTTCTAATTAGATTAAATATATAAGCCATAGACTATAAAATAAAACTGATTATATATAAAAAAAGTGTTTATTAAAACTAATTTAAATCTTCGTCTTCGTCATCATCACTATCAGAAGTGTCGCCGGTGACCGTAATTATAAATGGAACCACTATGTCATCGCTTGCCATGTCTAAAATGCCGTCGAGCTTTTTCATTTCTTCCTCTTCCTTTTTTCGTTTTGGTTAATTATATTAAGCTCTTGAATTTTTTTTAAATTGTATTCAAATAATATTAAATTAAAATAATTTATTAAATTAAAAATAAAAGATAACTTCAGATTACGAACAACACTAACTTTTCAATGACTTATAGAGTTCGATGAGTAAAAAACTAAGATGACAGCTTGTCAAATACTTCGAAATTTTTACGTTGCAAATGTTTTAACAAATTTAACTTATAAATACAAGTTAAATCGTGTTGAAGATAATGTGAAAACAATGGTGTGTTCGTTGAAATCAGACTATGTTCATAAATTGATCGAAAATGTATGTGATTACGGAGTAATCGTGACAATTTGGTTTGTTTACATGATTGCTGGTTTCCATTGCAAACCACTATAGCTATAATTATTATTTGTCTACATTATAGAAAGCTCTTATTTCGAATTCATGTACTATAGGTTGTAGGTATTGCTTTTCCTATGTTAAATTGGAGGCGTTTAATGGAAAATACATCACAAAGAGTAATCCATATAATGGAATGGGAGAGCATTATGTAAAGTCAATTATAAATATTTAAATTTAAATGAAAGCAGTTGTTTACATGCTCCGTCATATCATAAGGGTGAGCAGGTAAATATTTGAACATCAACTCCAACGCAGTATAAAGCCATCACTCCATCTGAGCCGTCTGAGAGCTCAAGGGGGGTATTGTGGAAGGAACGTTTAAATCCGTCAGTTTCGGAAAGTCTGACACATCATAAATGGATATTTTATTTGTTTTAGGAACTATTTCAGTAATACCATTTCCATTACATTTAGGTTTCATAAAATTATGTATAATCGCGGAATGCCTATAGTGACTATTATCTCCGTCGATAACGAACCCATATAGCGGCAGCTGTGTAGGTAATTTTTTCAACATAACGTAACGTAGAAAAAACATTTTTTAGCAGAAGTTGACTTCTTATTTTAATTGGCGTCTTACTTACAGTGCGACAAACTTATCTGTTCCTGTGAGAGCGAACTAAATTCATCCATATCTCGTTACATACTAATGAATTGTATATTGTAAAAGATTAGATTGGTTTATTATCACCGCAAGAGCGAATTAACAATACGAGCAAACTTAAAATCTTATAGAATTAAGAAATAACATTTATGTGAGCTATCACCGGAACAGACAAGTTTGTGGCACAGTAACTTAGTTTCCGTCACTCAGCAGTCAGCCGTCAGATGCCACCGCTAGTGTGGCGGGCACACGCATCAACATCAATTGGTATTACCCCCCGTAATGGACGCGACGGCCTAATCCGCTTGACATGGACTACAGGATCAGCCTCGTCGGCAAACTCGATCGCCCAATCATCGGTGAACTTAGTAATTGGCTGTTTCTGCTTTAAGCCTCCCTATTCTGCTTACAGTCAGCGAAAGAGATATGTATGCCGCAAACACTTTTATGATCACCGTGACATGAAAAATACTTACCCTCAAATTCATAGACCGTATTTCAAATTAACAACATGGTTAAAATTGACATTGAAATAAACGAATTTCGACTCTTTACGTCAATCAAAAAGATGAAATTCGTATGTCACAACTACAATTTTAAACCTATTGTAAAGTGTCAAAAAGGTTTATGAATTTGGGGGTTAATCTATAGAGATGGTTTGTATTGGTTTGTATAGTTCGACTGTAGCAATTAACAGTGTCGTAACTGACTTTTGGCCATTTTTCAGATTATTGCACTAGAAGGTCATTATATCAATAAGGAAGGTGTTAGGAAAGTTTCAGCTCTTAATTATGAATATTTCCCGATTTTTCTTGTGGAAAAAAGTCGGATCTGTTCATGGCGACCGCTTAACACTGTCGGTAAGTATGTTGCGACACTGTTCCCGGGGCGGGCGAGCGGGGCGGCCGGTCGTATCTACCACTTCCCGCCATGTTAGCGGGATGAGCCCAAGTTGCGTGATACAATTTTATTATGTGGTCTTTAAGACCAATTAATTTATAAAAATAATGAAACTATAATGTCTTGCTCTAAATAATGGCAGACTTAGTGTATCAAGGAACGGGTAAAGATCTTAAGACAATGTATGACAGAAATTGAAGACTTGTGTACAAACATGTTCCATTAAAACGGATGCAATTAAACAAATATATATTTTTGTAGCATCTCACATTAACATGCTTGCTTAATACAATGTATTTTTTTTAAGAATTAATATTTTATTAAAATTTTCGTATGGAAGTTGTATAAACAGTACTGAACAGGTAACATAGTAGCAAACGGCACATCCAACAGTATTAACTGCGCATAATTTTAATTTTGAGTCGCATGTACCACATCCCACATTGTTACTTGCTTGCGTTTCAAGTACTACTGTAGTATATGGTATTACCGACTTTATTATTTGTTCTTCTTTCCCTTGTGATTGTTGGATATGGAAGAACCAACCTTGTTATTTGTACATAATGTTAAGCTATTGAGTTGGATGTGGTACAATGTACCATTATTTTCTGTAAACGTTGTAAAATCTCGACCGGCTCTCTATAAAAGTTAGAGCCCAGCCTCACTAGAACCTCATTGACCGCGTTACCAGCAACGTGTCCAAGCTGTAAGTATTGAAATGTATGGTACCTAACTCACTTGGCGACGGTGTGGCATCGTCGCTAATACCATACATTTCCATAGACTGCTTGGATACGTAGTTGTTGATGTGACCATGGCCTAATAAGAAAGGCCTCTTTCTGTAAATTTATTAAGGGCAGATTTTTCAAAAACAGTTAAAAGCTCTGGTATCTACAAAAATATTTAACTTTAATTTAACACTCACATCTTTCGAAATCCCATACATAATATTCCAGAGTAGGTAATTATGTATGGTAAACTGAAAAAAATGATAATTTGCGTAGGTATGTCCCTTAGACTTTTTTAGTTGGACTGAAGGACCACGTGGTTCATGATTTCAGGAGCATTGCTTTTACATTCTGTATGTTTATAGGTACCGATATTTTATTATTTTATTTGTTGTTTTTCGGATAACAACCGTCAATAAAATTCCTAATGGATTTGAAGATGAACTAGTGCAGTCACGTGCACTTTAAGCTGCAGGTTTCTCAGCCTCTTACTGTACAGCTGCAATATATGCTAGATCTTTAGTGATAACAATAATAAATGACATCAGCGTAGGGAACAACACTCTCATGAACATCCAAACGAGCTTTTTGAGACACTTTCTTCCTCATAGTCCTCATTACAGAGTTCCAGGCTCCAATAAATTTATCTGATTTCCAACTTTTACTTTCAATATCCCCCTTACATCTCTCGTAAACAGGCTACCCAAACAATACAAACTCATTCTCTTGCTGTGCTCTTTAATTCTCTATCGTGATCTTACACTCAGTCACTGTTTCATCTCTTTCAAACATCATTACTTTTGCCTTTCATTCCCTTCATTTTTAAACAACATACCGAAAAGTTACTTATTTTTGCAGATGTTCTACGACTTAATTGTCAGCATACAGCGTGCACTTAAGAAGTAACTTTTCGATTCGCAATCCTCTTTATCATCTTTTATATCCCTAACATAACTTTCTTTAAATAGATTAAACAGCCAAGGCGAAGCACAAATTAAGCAGGGCTTAACACCCCTGTGGATGCTAAACCAGTCAGTGAAGGCTCTATTTATCCTATGGCAAGCCAAAGTTCCTAAAGGGATCCCAGTGGTCGCGTCAATTGGCTGTCCACTCCATAAACGGACATTGTGTCCCACAAAATCATTCCTCCTTACTATAAAAGCCTTTCCTATATCTAAGAAGGCACAGAACTCTGTTAAGCCAGTAGCTATCTGTGACATTTCGTAGTGATAAGATCGTAATCCACAAATCCCATTCCCTTTCTTCAAATACCATGCCCACACATCCAAGATTTTTTATTCTCTGTCTCCCTATCTACCCTTTCAATCAATATTTTTGCATACAGAATCAACAATACTTAAGAGTCTGATGCCACGGTGAATGTTGTGGACCTAGAGAGAGCCTTTGTCTTTATGCAAAGGAACTATGACCGCTCCGCTCCAGTTACCTGGCACTGTACCGCAACACCAGCACTCATTGAGGAGTTGGTAAATCTCAGTTGCAGCCTCTACCAATGAGCGCCACAAGACTCGGTCCTCGGACTTCCTCCTCCAACCACTACCGGCTACCCGCCTACGGTCCAGCGGGCAGGAGGGTGTCCCACCTTGCGTCTGCCTGTTCGTGGTCCCCACTCGAGAACTCGTCTACCCCAACTGTTATCGATTCTTCGGCAGATATGACCAGCCCACTGCCACTTCAGCTTGCATATTTTGACAGCTATGTCGGTAACCGTAGTCCTCTGACGGATAACCTGATTTCTGATACGATTTATCAAAGAAACCCCAAGCATTGCTCTCTCCATAGCACGCTGAGCGACTTGAAATCGGTGGACCAGTCCTACCGTCAGTGTCCAGGTCTCTGCACCATACGTCCTCACTGGCAGGACGCACTGGCTGTACACTTTTGTCTTCAGGCTCTGAGGAATGGCCGATTAGAATATGTGACGAAGTTTCCCGAATTTCCCGTTCTTCGCTTGCCTTAAGAAACTGCAAAATTCATTCAGTTTTGTGTCGAGAACTATAAGCAGATTATCGTTGCATTATTATAATTGATTACTAAAATTTATCTTAGAAAATAGAAACAAAATAATGGAAAACTACAATGTTCATAGAAAAATTGATTCAGGAAAGCATCAATCCGACATCGTAAAGAATATAAAGTCCACTTAAAATAGCAGGATTTCCCACTTCCGACAAAATCTAGAGTACTAAGTTCAGTGAACATTGTTGAATCTCCCACTACCAACAAAATTTACAATACTAAGTCCAGTTAACATTGTTGGATCTAACTCTTCCGACAAAGTTAATCTGGGATTTGACGGTTAATAATGTCACATGTGCCTTTTTTCACCTTTCCTATCAAAAATACTAACTTTTTATCTTACTACCTTGTGGCACATTTAAAACTAAGTCACCATGCCGAATTTGGTTAAGATAGATAGAGTAATGTAAATTTTAGAACTGTTTTAGTCGTATTTAAAACTTAAAACGGCTCTACTGAAAAGTAGCGATTTTTCACTTACGACAATGTTAAATGCTGCAGTCGAGTTATCGATAAAATGGATTCATCTTCCACCCATGTGTCTTAGGTTCAAAATGTTTGCGCATATATTAAGCTAGTGATGCTGACTGTACAAGGGCAATTCTAAAGCGCCAAAATCATGCGAAATTGCTTTTCCATCTGTTATTGGACCTCATTATCTCCTTCACAGTATTCGTGCTTTGAATTATCATTGGTTGAATGCGATGTGTCAGAGTGCTGCCTGTTATACCCAGGGCTAGCACGGGGCGCATTTAAGACGTGACAAAAGTTTTGCATCGCCTTGACGCCTTCACTCACATCGCGCAACCTCAAGAGCGCGCGACGGAGAACTTTTGTCACCTCTTATAAGCGCCCTATGCTACAGGGCCAGATGACATTATGACATGCAATAAAATTATAATTTGAAGTTTAAACTTAAAAAAGCGTTATTTTTGTGACATCACAATAATATAACAGTGTTTGTAAAAAATCATATCACCTACTCACGAGCCCACCGCCTCCACCCGTAAGCAAAGATTTTTTTTATAGACTAGAAATTTATCAATATTCGTTTTCAATTAAAATTTAATCAATTTATGCTCGATATAAAGTATCAAAGCAATTAAAATTTTAATAAAATATAAATATTTTCTTTATTAAAAATAAATTACTTAATTAATTTAAATTACTACGTTTTCGTAAAATGGCCGCTGTAACCAAAAAAGCTATTAAAAATATCAATAAGTAATTTTATGTTTTCCCGAAAGAGCATTAAGTAATACGCAGAATTCATAAATTATATCTAGATGGCGGCAGAGAGGCTATCAGCAACGATTTCACACTTCACATCCCAAACTATGCCAACCAACCGGGGCCCGCATTCTCGGTTAGCGACTGGAAAAGTTTGGCTCAACATCGGTCTTTCCTGATTATGCGGATTATCTGACAAAAGTTTCATGATAATTTCCTCTAGAAGCGCCACTTTTTATGCTATTAAACTAAAACTTTAATAGTTTTCTCACATATAAAGTGGCGCTTCTAGCGGAAACAGTCACGAAACTTTTGACAGATAACGAATGCAGATGACAGAAGAAAACCAAAACTTTTTTCGTTTACATAAATTGCAAAACTCGTACTAGAGACCGTACTAGACTTACTGAAACAGCTCCGACTCTACTTCAAATTACACAATAGATCAGCCGCTCGTAATCGCAAATCCGGAGTGAGGTTCTTGTATCGGTACTGGCACCGTTCCAGGAGCCGATTACACAATCTCTGTGTCTATAGGAAATATCTACAAGGGTAGGCAGCTTTCGCTAGTTTCAATACACCTCTAATATTGTGATACGGGCACCTAATTCTCGTTTTAACATACGAGTAGAGTAGGTCAGTGCTGAACTGTACTAAATAAGTCATTTCGCTTAAAGGTAAGGTAGGTTTATTAAAATTATGGTTGGCATTTCTAAGCAAAACTTAAAAAAAAAGAAAATCAAAATGATATCGAAGTGGTTGGGTTTCGGATAAGGGATATTATAGGGTTCAATCGACTGCGAATGCCTTCTTCTACAACCTACAACCCATTTAAAGGTATTCCTTTCACCATCTTTTCAATAGCCGTGTATAATTTCGTGAGTATAGAAGAATTAATATGTAACTCTGTACGGTACGGCATTAAAAATCCGCCGTCTTCAATTACTCGCCTGTGAACGTAATGAAGTACTTATAACTTTGAATTCAAGACATCAGAGTCCGAATCACGAATATTTTTTTTTAACCCTTTGTCGATAGGAAATTCGATAGCCGCACTGGCGGGATTTGTATGTGTTTTAATCGTTTCTAGCGTTAGCTTCTTGTTCCTGTCGACGACAAACGTCAGCGACAGGGACGCCCATCAATGTCATACAAATTGTGGTGAACTGTCAATGTCTATAATATTCGTGATTGGCCCACTGATTCTATCGTAGATTTCAGGAGAATGATTCATAAGTATGTGGAAAACGTGGAAAGTGAAACACATTTCAGTGGTCAGCAAGTTAAATCTGTCAATCCTACCAATCAATATTATCAACATGAAAGTTTGTAAATAATATTAGTGTTTTATCACTACTGAAACTACTGAACGAAATTCCATGAAATTCGGCATGCAGGAGGCACACACCATAAATCACCACAGTCATAGTCTACCTTTTACCCCATAATTCCCACGGTCAACCTCTTAAGGTGGGTACTGACCAACGTTACAGACTGTAATGTAACATTTCCAGCAAGCATGTTACGCAACGTTCTGTTCTAAAATCTCGCTGGTTTCCCCGTAACACTACGTACCTACTGACTGCACGATAGCTCGCTGTGTAACATGTTACATTACACTTCGTAACGTTTCAGTACCCACCGTTAAGGCGAAGCTCTCGAGAAACCTAAGGCCCTGTCCGCACAGCGAATAATATTCCGCGCTCCAAGTTCGCCTGTTCGCACCGCGAATAAAATAACGCGCTATTTTTGTCACTTCATGCAGATCCCGGCTGAGACAAACCTGTAATTTTCGAAAAAATATTCTCGCGGCGACATATTCGTGGTGCGGACAGGGCCTAAATAATAATAATAAAAATCTTTATTTTTATCAAGAACAATTCATATTCAATAGACAATTTAAAACGTTAACAACTGCAATAGTGACACAGTGGCGCAGCCATTAACGCCCAACTTAATAACTAATTATAACAGTTTCCTGATCGGACAGAATATATAAACATTATTACAAAACTTAACTTAACTTAAATTAACTTTACAAAAACTTAAAGTGACTTTATAAAATTTACGAAACCAAACAATATTGGGGTCTTTAAATACATAGCTACAAGTTGTTAGTAGTTAAAAGTTGTAGGTACTTATGTAGTGTTGTGTAATTTTTTATTTTAAATGAACAATCCTAACCTGTCAACACACTAACCACCGTTTCTTCCGTAGGAGGCTCTCCGTGGGCGTCGGTGCGCGTCTCTGCGCTCATCCGGGGCGCCCCCGCGGCCGGCCGAGGACTCCGGGCGGAGCACCCCCGCCGCCCCCGTGTCCCCGTCCCCCGCCTCCACGCCCGCCCCCAAGAAGTCCAACTGGGAAGTCATTGAGCACTTCTCGTCGAGCCGCAGCCGCCGCAGTCCTACCTCGGTAAGTTTGGGAACCATTGGTAGATGTGGAAACGGAGGTTGATAAAATAGAGCGCTTTCAGAATCAACGTATTCGCTTGAACCGGTGATGTGATGTCAATATCAATCGCGCTTAACGTCAACGCACTACATTACATAAGTTACCGAAAAGGAGCATTATTAGGTATGCGTGCGCCAAAAACTACGCGACTGACAAAATTATTTAATTTTAATTTCTTGTCTCCACATCTTAAAATTTACATGATCAAATGCTAAAATGGTTTAGATATGAAAGGATCTTCCCCGAGTATCGTATGAACTGTGGGTAAATGCATCCGGCGCAGCCTGGGCACTCTGGGCATCGACTATTCTGACTGGCTAGTCCATTCACCGCGGTGAAAAACCCTAGACATTTTAATCCTTATCCTTACTCCTTACTAATATTATAAATGCGAAAGTAACTGTGTCTGTCTGTCTGTCTGTTACTCTTTCACGCCAAAACTACTGAACGGATTTGAATGAAATTTGGTATACATACGGTCTAGACCCTGGGAAAGAACATAGGCTACTTTCTATCCCGGGATTCCCACAGGAAAACTTTTTAAGGCGAAGCGAAGCGCGCGGGAACAGCTAGTATCTCATATGTGTCACCGACATCGACACGTTAATAAGAAGAATGTATAGTTTGGTTACACATTTACCCTATTTAGAGGCACATCACGTGGCGATCGATGGCTATTTTTATATTTTAGGGTGCTCAAGGGTCGCACCGTCGTACGTCAGCGATAATCAATTGAGTTGGGAACATCGAAAAGTGCCCATTGGAAATAACGTCAGAAAACATACTTGTTTACCCTAAATATTGAATGTGTGTAACCGAATGGATAATGCAATGTTATGGCCTAATTAATAATGAATAAAGGTTAATTATTATAGGTAATATATTTCATATTTTGTAACAAATAAAAATCATTCAGTTTGTCTTTAAAATAGCTGAATAGAAAAGACAGGTAAAAGCCAAAGCTGAAAGCTACCTTTCATTGCAACCTTTGAATGGCATTTTGTGCATTTTGTAAGAGATTTCCGTTAGCGCCGTCATTTTCCTGTCGTTATTGGACTTACGCCTGATTTCATTCGACTTTCAGTGCATTAGGTACTATTGGCATGTTCGAGAGACGCAGACGTGTGGGAAAATGGTAAGTAGAAAGGCAAAATGTCTTAAGCTCAAGTTTTGGAGAAATTGAGTTTTATACAAAATGTTAGGATCGTCTGATTTTTCACCTTCGAACGATGTGATGTGTAACTTATTTTTACACCTGGGATAGGTGGTCTTTTCGCATAAAGATATTTCTTCCAGACTACTTTTTTTTATAAATTCTTCTCATTACTTATTATCGGAATTCAGATGGACATCATAATGTTACTTTATTTTCAAAAAGTACATGGTTCACAATACATACCTACTACAAAACACAAACGCAAAGCACAGCAACTTTTGAATAGTCCACTGTGACATGCCTCCATGGGTGTTGGCAGAACAAACACATGTCATATTAAACAAATATCTGCCGGAATATAGGGGATCGAATCTGGGTCTCTAACTATCCCAAGAGCCTTTTATTCTTGTATTCAAGTTTTACAACCATGATACTGTCCAATTAATTCCAGTAATAAATTGCCAGCAGTTTCGCAAATTTTACGAAAACACTTTGTTAAGCGGCATCCCCTACATAATGAAGGCAGGTGTTAATTCATTAACACAGGAATACATTATTAATCACAAGGCTCTATATTTTAATCACTCGGGAACGCTCATGTTCCGTGCATTATTTATTCATTTTGTAAGTACCTATGGTTTTGGTTATACCAAGGGCCATAAATGTAACTATAACTGTAGTGGCATTATCCTTACTAATATTATAAATGCGAAAGTAACTGTGTCTGTCTGTCTGTCTGTCTGTCTGTTACTCTTTCACGACAAAACTACTGAACCGATTTGAATGAAATTTGGTATACATATGGTATAGACCCTGGGAAAGAACATAGGCTACTTTTTATCCCGGAATTCCCACGGGAAAACTTTTTAAGGCGAAGCGTAGCTCGCGGGGACAGCTAGTTCATAATAAACATAGTTATGGCTTCTTAAAATAGTTAGTTTTACTGAGAGAATCGGTAGGTTGACCGAAATATGTAGTAGCTGAATAATATATGTAACTTTACAAAATGTTTGTTAACTTTTAGGTTAGCTGAACGTCCCACACCGTCAGTTAACGCGAGTTCCACAATGGTTATCTGTGTTTTTTACCTTGCAATATTTTTTTATGTAGGCGGTGACGAAAGAACATTTATCTCACAGAAAACTTTAATACAGATATCGTGAAACAAGGCTAATTATGATTAAATCAGATATTAACACCTACTAATAATTGTTTGTTTCCAAACAAAAACGCCTCAGCAAGTTTAGTATCAATTTTCTTTTATTCAATAAATGAAATCAAAGACGTGGTTTCAGGCAGGGTAACCAATTTAATTCCTGACGTTTTCCGCTGAAATTCTTTTCCGAATTTTGCCGGTTATAACTGAAATTCGATGTTATTTTTGGAGAGCCCCTAATTATAATTGAAAAGGTTTTAACGGAAAATGGAGACTGCCATCTTTTTGTTTTAAGATATTCTAGTCCATTTTCGGTTTGAAAACGGGGAATATATATAGCTACAGTTTTTAAGGTTTTTGTACTTTGCGTTATATGGAGTTATGGAGTACTGGAGTTACGGAGATATTATATGTTCAAATTATAAATTAAATGTTTTGAAAAATTTAGGCCTTTTGATTTCAGTAAGTATAACTTAACATAAATTAAAATTAAAACGTTAACTAAAAGTATGAGTTTCAAACGGATTTATGTTGATCAAACCACGGTATTTCCTGTTGCTCTTTGAATTACAAAGGTAAAGTCGCGGTACAAGTCAATTAAAATGTAAATATAACCGAAGCATTAGTGAGTCCCCTGATTTTCGGAGAGGGGGACCTCTCCAACAATAGACAAACAGTCTCTTTATGCCATCACAGAGTTTAGGCCATAATTATTCAGTGGCAAGGAGACTATGTTGGAAAGTTGTGACAAAGCATGAATTTAAAATACACGGGCAAAGATCTACAGGGTGTTGCATAAGTGGTGGTAAATGGGTTGCTCAGAGGATCATTTTGTACTATTTATTAAAATGGCAATTCCCGAAACTGCTAAACAAGACAAGAACGAAAAAAACAACAAAAGACTAGAATACAAAAATAAATAGCCTCGTGTATCCCTGGCAATCATACTTAGTTGTAGATATTTTATATTTAGTTGATAAGATCATTACTTGTTATTCATCAAAGTAAGAAAAACAATATCAAATATTTTCTACATTTTGTTTTTATCTTAATATTGTCTGGTAAATTTGGCCAGGACATTCCGAACTTATGTATGTTTTCTCTATTTTGTTAATAAAAACTAATATTATTTCGTCCGCTCAAGTAAAGTAGAAAAAGCGAAATCCTGTTACCGGCGTTTCCTTTAAGTATAAACCAATTAAAAAGTATATTCTATCTGCAAGTTTTAATAGCGTAATAAAGTGTTAATTAAAATGCAAAATAATTTCTTGCATCTTTTTCCAAGCTTGAAAAAGTGCTTGCCGGCAAAGAAGTTGTATTATTATGAAGTAGGTGTGTATACAATTTTGTCAAGTATCTGTATACCTAAGTACTTACATAGTTACTATGATACGAAATCCTAGACTCACGGCTTCGATAAAAAATAAACGAAGAAGAGATATAATGCACATCGAATATCTAGATTCCTGTGTTTATTTCTAATGGTTTATTTGTCGTGAAAACCCCAGCAGCTCTCTCCATTATGGTAATTGTGAGTAGGTAGGTATTTTCCCTCCGTTCGTAGGTTGAAAAAAACGCATAACAGGTGGTGTGTCCGTCTATTTGTAAATTAATTCGTGAATCATGCCTATGCATAAACTCAGGAATCTCACGACTATAATCCGCTCAGGGATAGTTAGGTGTTGGGTCAATTGTGCACTATATTTGAGGTGAACCGTCAGAAAAACATTATCTCTACAGCTAAAATCAGTAAAATCAGAATCTTCACTTCGATCTTCATTCTCCCTCACTTCACGTTCGAACATTATATGTCATCTCATACAATATTTGTCAAAATCTCAAAATTCGATGTGTCTACGGAAATTACAGAATGCCAATTTGAAAACTCACTCCGGATTCAGAATCGAGTTTTGACAATTATCTTTATAGAATCGCAATGCAGTTTAGCCACGTGTCACGAAGATGTGGTCGGTGGGCCACAACGCCCACAGTCCACTTTTTTTAAGTCTCTTTTTTTCTCTTATAATGATAGAGCTCATTTATTCAATCTCAATAGGGTAAAAAAAAGTTTATCCTAAAAAGTGGACTTATTACTGTGTACCTATGCCCCCCCTACTCTTGAAAGGCAATATATTGCGTCTGTCTTGCGTTCTCAACATTAAAAAGTACATAACTATAATCGCAAGACTCTAGCTACTACCGCTGTAAACATACCTATAGCATTTTTAAAAGGGCACATTTCGACAACCTTGATTTGCAAGTCTGACACGAGCATGAAATAGAACTAACGATTTCCTCAATGTAAGATTAGATTACCCTTTTCTTCATTATATCTGTTATTTGACTTATTTCCTGTGTAAAAGAACAGCTTTTTACACTACGAACAGGCACTTTTTAGTTGATTTGATTTGTTACATTTCATTAACTGTTACTAATGGGCGCAGTTGAGTTTTGCGTTGGGCGTACAACAAACGAAATTCACTGAGGAATTTTCCAAAACTAATATACCTACGTATGAATTGGCTCGCGAGTGGAAATATCAACAACTGTTGAATCAACTCATATTAATTCGAAATGCAATACGGTATGGACAGGAATTGAATTGTTAGGTGGAAATAGCTTTTACCTCGTCAATTTGGTTCACTACACAATGACCGGTGCTACAGCGAGGAGGCTGTTGTTCTATTCCCGTAGCGAACAATTATACGACGTTGGTTTCAGTAGAAATTGACGATCACGATTTCTAGTTCAGGTTTCTCTACGTATTGGGGTCTTTTTAATATTTGCTATCAATATTTGTCATCAATAAATATCATCAACTTCCTAGTTTTCCTACCACTGTTCGGTGTATATTCTTTAATTATATTTGAGCACACACATTTTCAGTTGTAAGAGGTGTTGCAAAAAGGTCGAATGCCAAAAAGCGGCGACTCAGGGGTGACCACAGGGGTTCTAAACAACTTATGAATCAAAAAAATATAGAGATAAACATTTTACAGAAGACTTGTCTTGCATTGGCTAAATGGACCTAATATTTTGAGATATTGTCTGCAATTACCCGTCGTCGTAGAAACTCCTTCCTCGCTTTTTAACTTTAAATAATTAGCATCATTACTTTTTTTTGGGTAGGTCATGTAACGGAACATAGTCCGTCCGTAGCAGACTTATACATTGTTTCAATACTTATGGATAGATTTGCAATAGATTTTATTATAAGCAAAAGAAGTGTTATACGTTGGTTGGTAAACACAACCATATAGCAAAGTAGACATTAACGCCATCTAACGAGGTCCATTTTGACTAGATGACGCATTTTCATTCTTAATATAATATGGTAATGTTAGGGGTGGGTATTGTGTCGTTCGAATCGATAGATACCTAGAACAAGTCTTAGTGGTCTTCTTGAGGCTTAGATTAACCCGCGGATAGTCGCGCGTGGGTCGAAAAGACCCAGCACTCTATTTATACCTCGATAACTTCTAAAATATTCGATATTACTAACTGGCGTGCTAAGTACCTTTAAGTTACCATATAGGCTAGCCGCACTCAGCGCCCCGGCCAGATTGCCCGCGGCACTTGGACAGGACGGACATTCAAAGTGAGTATGGGTCTTTTCGACCCAAGAGCGACGGTTTGTGTCAGTATTATTTTTTTGATATTTTTTTTATTTTATTATTTTTTCTTTTCAGAAATGTCACGTAACCGTTTAGACGATTGTTGTAGAGATCACACTGCATTTTTATGCATTAATTGTAATCCGAATATGTGAAAATACCAAAGAAAATACCTAATTATATACTTAATCAATACAACGAAGAAGTAATTTTATATGTAAATTTATGTTAACTTTGAAGGCTGATTGTTGAATATTTTTTTATATAAAAAGTTAATTTATTTTTTGTTACTTAGAAGAATTGTTATTCGTTTATATAAAAATAAGGTTTTTTTATTGATAAATATAAAATTAATAAAATAAGCTGTAATTTATGTTCTTATGTAGATAAATAAGAACATGAAGCATACTACTTTTGAGACTGTCAAAACATATTTATTTTTGCATAAATTCATAAATAATTTTGATATTAATATAGTTTAATTACTAACCTTACGTTTAATGTATAATAATATCTAAATTTTCTTTTGTTTCGAGAAAATAGAGCATTTTACTTTCGGGTCTAAAAGACCCACATGCGACTGTTTGTGTTACGAAATTTGACGCGAGCACTGGCGGGTTAAATAATAGATATCATACTAAATTCGGCTATATTATGTTTCAGTCTTTAATATGACTCTGGAACCTAATTATTATTTGAATATTGAAATGAATGTCGTCACAGTTGTTAGTTTTATTACGAATATCAGATTCGCACACATTACGTAATACGCCTCCTTGGAAAAGAAAGACTCAGGACTTAAAATTAGTAAATAATTATAATATTAATTATCGATAATTTTAGAAGTATAGTTCATCGTTTTATTACTTAAAATATGTTATAGTTGTGTTATTGTCTAGCTCAGTGGCGCCGCCTGTAGTCAGGATGGACAACTTAGTAAGGGTGTATTGATCGAAGAAGTCGATCGGAGGTAGGGGTCGTTGGGCGGGGCTTATGGGTTTGCATAAATAGGATTTCGGGAGTGGGGTCGGGGCTGGTGTCCCTGTAGAACTTCGTGTGATAACATGAAGCCTTTGGCTATTTTTGAGTTCCAGTTAAGGATTTTATGTACTTAATCCCTGTTAATTTATCTTTAATTCAATTAAATTATGCCAATTTTCTGAATAGTTTGCTTGGTCATTCCTGGTAAACTTATAACGGTGTCAACTGAGGGAATAACTAAGTTATGAATATATTTATGCGAAATTCTGCGGGGGAAAGCTTAAAATGTATTTTTATAAGTGAGTGGGTTCCTGCGGCTGAGACCCAGGTAAGTACCTTAGGCAGATTTACTAGCCACTGTTAGTTCATTTTCAAGCCAAATAGGTTATTTTTTGTGTAATGTGTGAAATTCTGGTGTTGATTAATTACTTCAACTATGCTTTTGGCAGGAATAATGAAACATTGAAGTCCATTACTTACTAATGTTGTCGTTCGATCCGACACATTTAATATAACTTATTAATATCTCCCTGTACTTAATTAATATCTTACTAGGAAAAGGGAAAATCCCTAATAATTATCTTGTGTCTATGTCCAACAGTGGACGATAGAAGGCTGATGATGATAATGATTTAAAATATATCGTGACGTACAAGCTGTCTTAGCTTTACAGTATTTATAGGAGGAATTTAGATGTAAATTATTAATAATTATTTCAATTATAGGTTGATAGGAACAATGAAACGTTGAAGTCGATTACTTACACACGTTGTCGTTCGATCCGACATGTTTAATTTAAATTTATATTTTCCTTTATTTAATTAATATCTCACTGTATAAGGGAAAAGTCCTAGTTATTATCTTGTGCCTATACCCAACAGTGGACGATAGAAGGCTGATGATGATGAAGATCCTTAAAACCGTACTGACGAACGAATTGACTTAGCTTTTACAGCATTTATAGTTTAAGTCAACTTATTGGGATTAGTTATGCAAAAGTGACTGGTAGTTATCCGCCTGCCTGTTACAATCATGTTGTAAAAATTAGAGAGGAATAGTTAGGGAAATATTAGTAAAATCTAACAGTGGCTTTTCATAAGACTCATCGTGTGCTGTCGAGTTGAATAAAGCTAAGAGACTCTACATCTCCAGAACGAGTTGGCGGAATGGCGTGATTCTTTATAGGTTAAAATGTGGGGTCTCTAAGCAGCAGGT